>NC_140588.1:211052696-216962696 GCF_964204655.1 Triturus cristatus
CTGATTCCAAACTATGTTTCAGATGACTAGGCTTGAAGGCTGCCCTATATCCCAGCACGTGGTTGGAGACACACCGTTGGCAGAATGGTGAGCTGTGAGGATTTTCTCTACAGCATCAACACTCACTTTCACTTTCCCTCTCCATCTCTTCCTTTCTGTCACTCACACTCTTTCTCTCTCTCTCACTCTCTATCGCTTCCTTTTTCTCTCTCACACTCTTTCTCTGTCTCTTCCTCTCTCTCTCATTCTTTCTTTCTCTCTCTTCCTCTCTCACTCTTTCTCTCTCTTTCTTCCTCTCTCTCACACTGTTTTTCTCTCTTTTTCTCCATTACACTGTTTCTCTCTTCCTTGTATCTCACTCTTTTTCTCTTTCTCTCTTTCTCTGCCTTCCTCACTCTCACTCTTTCTCTCTCTCTTCCTCTCTCTCACACTGTTTCTCTTTCTCTTTCTCCATTACACTGTTTCTCTCATATCTTGCTTTTTATCTAACAGGCTGTGATTCACGAATGGACGACCCCCCACAGCACCACCACAGCTGAACACATGTAGAACCTGCGATTATGTATGGCCATTCTGACAATGCCTCAGAAAGTTCCTTTGACACGTGGTGCACCCTCTAACACACACACCAGTGGCGGAAGGTGAACAGAAAGGCTTCTTTCCGCAGCAGCAGGCAGTCACCTCTGGGCAGTGGCAGTGGGAGTGGATAGTGTGCAGCGGCCTGAGCTCACAGACATCTCCGAGCAGTGGGAGTGGATGGCTGCAGCAGCCTGAGTGTGCATTGCCAAAATAGAGAATTAAGCGTATGCAGTTGTATGTACTCTGCAATTACTAATTCTATACTATCTTTCAGATGACTAAACTTGAGGGTGAACTATGTCCTGTCACGTGGTTGGAGACACACCGGTGGCACAAAGGTGAGCTGCAAAGATTTTCTCCAGTGTCAACTCTCCCTCTCCATCTCTTCCTTTCTCTCTCTCACACTTTCTCAATTTCTCTGTCTCTTCCTCTCTCTCACTCTTTCTCTCTCTCTCTTCCTCTTTCTCTCTCTCTCTCACTCTTTCTCTCTCTCTCTCTCTCTCTCTTCCTCTCTCTCACACTGTTTCTCTCTCTCTCTTTTCCTTGTATCTTACTCTTTCTCTCTTTCTCTCTCTCACTCTTTCTCTCTTTCTCTGTCTTCTTCTCTCTTACTCTTTCTCTCCTTTCTCTCACTCTATCTATCTCTCTTCCTCTCTCTCACTGTTTCTCCCTCTGTCACTCTTTCTCTCTCTCTCTTCCTCACTCTCACACTGTTTCTCCCTTCCTTGTATCTCACTCTTTCTCCCTCTCACTTTTTCTCTCTTTCTTTGTCTTCCTCTCTCTCTCACTCTTTTATTGTGTCTCTCTCTCCCTCTCTCTTTCTCTTTCTCCTTTGCTGGACGCATGACGCACCATCTTATCTTTCTTTTTGTCTTGCAGGCTGTGATTCACAAATGGTCAAGCAATGACACGACATGGCTGTACATAGTTTTATTTGTTGTTGTTTAAAAAAAAAAAAAATTAATATGTAAATCCATACACGACTAAGATTCCTATTTGTCCAACCTAACGTGACTGTCACATTTGTTTGTGGGTGTTGGGGGTGAGGGGGGATGGCGGACAAGAAGCTCCTGCTGGGGGATGTCGGAGCAGTGTTGGGTGTCTGACCTGCATGATCATTGCCTCCATTGCATCTGGTCTCAGAGACTTACGAGCCCGTGGGCTGGCTCGTAGATGAAGAGCTGCGTGCCGACTGGCAGGTTCATAGAGGGAGAACCGCGGCCCATCAGTTTGCAGAGGGAGAGCTGCGGACCACCTCGCAGAGGAACACCTGAGGGCTGACTGGAATAGGGAAAGGTGCGGGCCGATGGCTTCCAAAGGGATAGCTGAGGAACAGTGATGTGGAGAGAGGAAGCGTGAAGGGGGTATCTCGCAGAGAGAATACTACGGTATATTTCCAGTCTTGGCTTCACAGATACAACTGCGGGCCCGAGAACTCACACCCGAAGAGCTGTGAGCCGATAAGTGGTTTGCAGAGGGAGACTTGCAGGCTCAAGAATGTTGTTGGAGGTATGCTGTTGATGGGGGAAAAGGGTGCGTGGCCTGCTGATGTAGGAGAGGCAGCGTGAAAGAGGTATCTCGCACAGACGGAGCTCCGGTATATTAAATTGCCCCGGGACCTTTCTTTTAAATTTTCACTTGATGCGAGGCACAAGATGGCTGCTAATACTTTCTGGTTTGAAGTGTTATCAGCCAATAAGAGGCAAGCTTGTGCTCGGGAGTTAGGCACCGTCCAGATATATATATCTTTTTTTCCTTTAATATCTTAAAAACTGCCAAACGGATTTACACCCTTTCAACAAAAAGAACTCTTTCTGGATCAAGACCTTTCTCCCTGCCAAATTTGGCATAATTCCGTTCAGCAGTTTGACCTGTAGCCTTCTCTAAAGATTACTATGGAAAATGCATTGAGAAAACACTTTTTCGGACCCCCTTTTTTTCTCAGCCCCCCCTTGACCAATCACCCTGTAATATGTCTTCGCAGCTGGATGGCTCCGGTCGTGGGTGTAAATATCTTGCAATAAACATGCTTTCAATCAACAACTAACCATTTACCTCCTCAATACACCCCTAAACTTTCAAGATACAAGCTTATCAAAAAAGAGAAACTTTCTGGAAAATTTAGTAAAGATTCATCAAACAACGCCAAAGATATAAGCAAATGGAGGGCTCCAGGAGGGGGGCCGCGCAACCCCCCTCCCAACACTTTTACGTCCTCAATATACCCCTAAACTTTCAAGATACGAACTGATCAAAAAAAGAGAAACTTTCTGGAAAATGTAGTAAAGATTTGTCAAACAACAACAAAGTTATAAGCACATGGAGGGCTCCAGGAGGGGGCCACGCAACCCCCTCCCAACATGAGCGAAGCCCCGGGTCTGCGGGGACCCATGCGGGCCACCCCAGCCCCAGCGAGCCCCCGCTATTATTTTTTAAGAAATGCCCCTGGGACCTAGCCCACCCCGGGGTCTCATTAAAATAAAACGCGGGAACCCGTGACCCCAGCGCAAATTCTGCCTACTTTTTTAATGTTTTCTTTGGCCCTGAGGGTCCTTCTGGGACCCCTGAGCAGGCCTAGGGGGTCAGGGTGTTTCTACCCTGCCCCCTTCTTGTGTTTTATACCATTGTTTCTCTGTTTTCTGGTGACTCGCTTTTACCGAGTCACACGATGGCTGCCAACACTTCCTGGTTTGGACTGTTGACAGCCAATCACATTGAAGCTCGTGCACGGGACTTAGGCTCCGCCCAGATATCTAAACTTTTATTTTTCTAATTTCTCAGCAACTACTGAACAGATTTTCACCATTTAAAAAAAAAAGGTCGCTTTCTGATCCAAGCTCTACCTTTCTGCCAAATTTGGGGTAATTCCGTTCAGCAGCTTGTCGCAAAATGTCTGATGGAAATTAACATATGGAGAATGCGTTTTGGGACCCCGCTTGACAAATCACCCCCAAACTTTCAGGGTAGGAGCTGACCTGGATAGACTTTGTTTTTGGAGAATGTCGTGAAGATTTGTCAAACGACACCAAAGTTATTAGCAAATCAAAAAATGCTGCTCCTATGGAAACTAGGTTGTAACTATAACTACCTACTGGCGACCGCCAGTAGGTAATATATTACCTATTGGCGGTCACCAGTATATAGTTATAGTTAGAACCTAGTTTACATAGGAAAAGTGTTTTTTGACTTGCTTATATCTTTGGTGCCGTTTGACGAATCTTCATGACTTTTTTCCCAACAAGTGCCCTGCTGGTTCAGGTTCTCCTTAGAAAGTTTTGGGGTGATTCGTCAAGCGGGGGCTGAGGTAAAGGGGCAGGTAAAAAAAGTGTTTTCCATGTTAATTCCCTTAGGGATTTTCAATACGACTACATCCCGAACAACTAGATGGAATTACACCAAATTTGGCAGAAATCTAGTCATAAAGAACCCCATTTGTTATTTGGTATAAATCCATTTAGTAGTTTTGGAGATATTAAAGAAAATCTAAATTTGTATATCTAGAGGTGCGAAGCCCCCGTGAATATTGACGGTCTTGTGCAGACATCCAAATGACTGTCAACACTTCAACCAGGAAGTGTTGGCAGCCATTTTGGGACTCAGCCTTAACTGAGTTCCAAAACAAAAAAGTAAAAATAAAGAAAAGGTATCAGGGTAAGAATATACTGACCCCATAGCACTAGTGCTCCGAAGTGCAAAAAAACATTTTGCACAAAATCGGGAGGATTCCTGAATTAGTGGCATTTTTTGTTTCTCTTTCAGCCCTGGGGTGGGCAAGGTCCTTGGGTCAAGCATAAATCATAGAAAAGGGGAGGGGGTTGTATGCATCCCCCCGAGGGCAGTTTTACCCTCCGGGGACCCCCACCTCCCTAGGGTTCATACTCATAATATGAGGGGGCCACACAGCCCCCATCCTGAGACCTTGAAAGGCCCCGGGCACCATCCGTCCCTGGGGCTTGTAAATAAAAAAAGGGGGGCCCATGGACCCACTCCTAGTTCTTAATTGCCCTTGGGACCACCACCTCCATAGGGCACAAAAGTATTTAAAAAAAAGGGAGGGTGGCACATGTCCTTCCGCCCGGGCCATATTTGGCTCTGGGGACCACCACCTCCCCAGGGCATGGCTAGTTGCAATGTGGGAGGGTGGCCATGTGGCTCCCCTTCAGAGCTGTTTTTAGGCCCAGGGACCACCACATTCCCAGGGCTGCTACATGCAAAAAGAAAGGAGGGGTGTCGAGCGCCCCCCTCCTGGAACCATTAATGGCCCTGGAGACCATGACCCCGAGGACTGGCTCTCTACTATACACATAGTAGTTTACTCTTTCTTGGTGGGAGATTTGACAGCTTTAATCAAGTGCGAACAAACTGTAAGACCGCTCCCAGCTGGTGGGAGCAGGAAAACTGCTCCTGCCAGCTGGCAGTTGACCTTTCATCTGTTTTCCTGCCAGTTGTGAAGCGGCCCCCAATATTGCACACTGAGTGCCCAGGGTAGGCTCCAGGGCATCCAGCATGAAGGGGACAGGCCCAGGGGGATAGGCACTCCAGGGCCGAATTGGTCCCCCGGAGGGGGACCGCCTGATCTCCTCCCCCATTAGGTTGTTGCCTGGTGGCCCTTATGCTCATTTCACAATCTGTAGTGACTGTTTCTAGCGAGTTTTTTCTTGCCCACTCCTGGTGAGAGCAAAGTCCATGGTTTTTCCTTTAAATGACTATGAGTGTGAAATGTGCCAAATCACCAAGATTAATTCCCATTTGGCCTTGCTAAGTCCTGGTCACCTTAGTAGTATGCATTGGTCTTCCCGACGTTTGCCAGGATGATGGGCAGCTTACCAATAGGCCCCCAGCGCGTTTCCCGCCAATTTTAGTGATGCTTTCTTGATGCTGAAGAATATGAGGATAATTAGAGAAGAGGGCCTTACCTGACCAATAGCTACACCGAATGGATTAAAACAAGGTTACCTTTTAGCCCCCTTTTATTTTCTCTTTACATAAGTTTCCTACTGGATTGATTTTTTAAAATTATCAATTTTTCCCCCAAATTATCATCCAGTAATATTAATATTTTGATGTACGCCGACAACGTGGTTATATTAGATCTTACACCAATCAGCCTACAAAAATAAATCACATGCACTAACCAGCTATACAGAGGAAAATGTTATAGTGCAAATATATCTAAATAAAAGTTGCTCCTTTTAGAGGAATAAAGCAATTTACTAATTTTAACTGAACACTTGGGGGCAAACCCATAGAGGTGGTTAAAGAATATACACACCTGGGGAGCATCTTTACACAAACATTACAACATTTCTCCCATCTCCAGCAGATAGGGCTTAAAGCAGATTCCCATGTTGGCGCACTGCAACATTAATATTCCTCCTCCGGGAATAGACATTTTCACTCCCTTTTAGATGTTTATAGTTTGAAAATACCTCCTATTTTATCATATGCTCTGGAATACATCCCAATTAACAATTGGCAATCAGTAAAAATAAAAGAAGGGGATATCCTTCGTAAATTGATATAAGTCAGCCAAGCAGTCCCAGTCCAAGTTTTACGTCTTGAGCTATCTTTAGTCAGCTCTCATGCCAGAGTCATCTCTAACATTATAAGATGGGCATATAATCTCTTACATGCTCATCTGGGATCTTAACAGTGTACATTAAAAACGGAGACCTTTAGGAACAAATCATTGCAATATACTTTTAATAAGAATCTTAATGCAGCATTTCACTTTTCTCACTGCAGGTTAGCCCTTTTACAATCTTGGACACCCGCACACTTGAGGCTTTTCAAAAATAAGCTATGATCTAGATGTTAAAGTCTGTTGTCAACTAAAACATTATGCACAAGAAAAAGTAGAATACAAATCCCTGCAACAATATATTCATTTTGCTTTAGTTCACAGGGTCAGGCGCTGTAATATTCTTTTGCGGTTAGGGATTTTACATCTAAATGGAATACTTGTGAAAAGACAACTGGTACTTGTGATTTGTGTGTTGGAGGAGTGCAAGACTTGTTGCATGTACTGTTTGAATGTCCAAATCTGACAATCGTAGAGGACAGACGTCGGTATTTAAACCCTACCTGTACCAGATACAATATAATAACGGTACAATGTCTTATAGTGCTTTTCAAATTACCACCTGATGAATTTGTCTGTCATAATTTGCATACATTTTTAAAGAGGTTTTTTTATTGTTTTGAAGCAGTTATATTATCATTGTTCTTTAGCAGAATGTATCTTATATAATTTGTTGACCTCAGTAGAGGGCTAAATCAAATTAAATACAAATCTTGTATCTTGTATCTTGAGGAGATCTCCACCCAACAAAAAAGCACTTGCTTCATACAGTTAAGTGGAAGTATCCTTGTTTGGTGGAAATTCACCTCTTTGAAGTCTTGTTGTCTTCTCTGTAGGAAGATTCATGTTATCACAGATTTCTGGATGAAGACGCACAAGAAACAATCACATTGCTAAAACACACACAAAGTCTCTGGATATATGTCCTCCTGGTCCATTATGCAGCTGGAGTGTGAAATATGCTATACACTAGTTATTACCCAGGGTGGCAGTGCTCACTAATTAACCTGTAGGAAGTACTCCTGTTGGGTAGACATATTTTCCTCAAAACTGTGTACTCCTGTACAATAAAGGGGCAGGTGAGGTCCCATTCTGGGCAATTCGCTCACAGACCTAATGACACACCCACACCAACACTCACACACTCATTGATACACACATTCAGCCCCTCTCACATACACTCAAAGGCCTATACATCTACTCAGACAATCCCTCACATACCTATACAGTCACTCCAAAACCACTCACAGACCTACATAGCCACTCACAGAGTCTCTCAGGCACCTGTACAGCCACTCACATGCACATATAACCACTCATACACCCACTCACAGACCAATATAGTCACTAACACAACCACTCATAGGCCCATACTTCTAGTCATACAACCATTCACAAAGATTAGGAAAAAGAATTAAGAAAGCCGTTGAAATTCACTGAAAAAACACAAAAGTTACAGAGATGTTATAGTTAGAAAATACAATTAAAAAACCTTAGAAATTCATTGCAAAACCCAAAAGCTACAGGGACAATATAGTTAGGCTCAGGTTTTACTCGTATAAAACCATAGAAATTCAGCAGGTATAGTTACCTGAGCTAACTATAACTTAAGCCCCCGCAATGCACTTCTTATGACTTAATATATAACATCACTCATGACATGGTCAGTGACATCACTGATGATATCACTGATGACATCACAAATGACATCTAAGATCACATCACTGATGACATCTCAAAAGACATCAGTAGTGAGTATATGTAAGGGTTTCCTAACTATTTTTGAGACTTAAAGACAAATACAAGGCTATATCATAAGTAACATTACTAGTCTCTCTCTACTACTAATAAGTGATACTGTTTCTAACACATGTCATCTGAGTGGCTTTGTAACCGTCTGTATCAGTGCACAAGAGGGTGTCTGGGTGACTGTATGGTTGTCTAAATGGGTGTGTGAGTGGCTGTAGAGGTCTGTCAGTGGGTATGTGAGCTCTGTATGGGCTATGAATGGGTTTGTGAGTGCTTTTCTGGTTGTGTGATTGGGTGTATGAGTGGTTGTATGGGTGTGTGTGGTTGTATGGGTGTGTGAGTGGTTGCATGGGTGCGTGAGTAGGTGTCTGAGTAGCTGTGTGGCTGTATGAGTGGTTGTATGAGTATGTGAGTGGGTGTAGGAGTAGATGTATGGATATGTGAGTGCTTGTATGGGTGTGTGAGTGGATGTGTGAGTGATTGTGCAGATGTGTGAGTGGGTGTTTTAGTGGCTGTTTGAGTGTGTAAATTGGTGTATGAGTGTTTGTATGGATCTGTGAGGAGTTTTGGGGGTGTGTAAGTTGGTGTGTGAGTGATTATGTGGGTGTGATAATAGTTGTATGGTTCTGTAAGTGGATGTGTGAGTGGCTGAATGGGTTTGGGAGTGCTTTTCTGTGTGTGTGATTGGGTGTGTGAGTGGTTATATGGGTGTGTGAGTGAGTATGTGAGTGGTTGTGTGAGTGTGTGTGTGAGTGATTGTATGGGTGTGTGAGTGACTATATAGATTTGTTAGTGGGTGTGTAAGTGGTATTGGTGTGTGAGTGGTTGTATGGGTATGTGGGTGGGTTTGTGAGTGGTTGTGTGGCTGTGTGAGTGGGTGTGTGATTGGCCCCATGGATGATGTCATCAGTGATGTAATTTGAGATGTCATCAGTGATATCATGGACTATATCATGAGTGATGTAATATGTGAGGTCATTAACAGTGCACATTGTGGGGGGCGTAAGTTAAAGTTAGCCCAGGTAACTATAACTGCTGAATCTCACTGGTTTTGTACAAGTGAAATCTGAGCCTAACTATATTGTCCCTGTAACCTATGGCTTTTTGAATGAATTTCAATGAATTTTTAAATTCTATTTCTTAACTACAAGGCCCCTGTAACCTCTGTTTCTTTTCAGTGAAATTTGACTGTTGTTTAATGATATTTCCTAACTGTAGCGTCCTTGTAACCTTAACCATAACATCTCTGTGACCTTTGTTTTTTGTGTGTGAATTTCTAAGGTATTTTCATTTGTATTTCCTAAGTGTAACTTTTAACCAATGAGTGGATGTGTGAGTGGCTGTATGGGACAGTAAGTGGGTGTATGAGTGACTGCATGGGCCTGTGAGTGGGTATGTGAGTGGCTGTGTGGGTCTGTGAGTGGGTATATAAGTATCTGTATAAGTATCTGTATGAGTCATCGACTAAGTGTGTGTGTGTGACCAGTTTTGTGAGTAACTGTTAGAGAAAATACAGCATTCTGGCAGGCAGTAAAGGCCCCCTTCCTGAGCCCATATGATACTCCTACCATGGAGATTGTCATCAGTGAGGATGAATGGGTGAAGCATATACAAAGTCTCAGTAGAGAAGATAGGAACAGAAGATACTCAAATGGACAAGAGCGTCACTGCTCAAACTAAACTGCCAATAAATCTTCAATTCACTATAGAAGAGGTCAATGTAGCTCTCAAAGCTAGTATGGGGGAAAGCTCCTGGTCTCGATGGCCTACCAGTAGATCTTTTTAAAACCAATTTTGCCTTATGGGGCCCACTACTGACACGAGTCATATCAGCTTGTTGCACTTTAGGTGTTATTGACACCTGTCAGAATCGCTTTTGGTCAGATCTTTAAGAAAGTGATCACCAAATGTAAATGTATTTGTACTTATATAGCGCACTTCTACCTAGAGGTCTCGTAGCGCTGTATTCATACCGCTGTGGAACCCTTCCTGGTTTTCCTGTGAGATGTCCACTCCTGGGCACCCCCCAAGGTGAAGCCAGGCATCCTAGCGCTGTGGGGGCCGGTGTGGAGATTAAGCAAGCTATTGCCCAGAGTTGCACAGTGGGACCCATGATTAGAATAGGCACCGAGGCGAGAATTATCAGGTTCGGGGAAATTGAATCCAAGAGCTACCGAGGCGGGATTTGAACCCTGGTCCCGGGCCAGACCTCTGCATCAGGGTCTGCCGCTCTAAATATTGAGCCACACTTCTCCACCAACACCCTGTCTACTATTGACCAATCACATTACTTGATTCAAACAGGCAAGATTGTTTTTGGCATTTGTGGATCTAACCACAGCCTTTGATTGCATAGAACACGTCAAAATATGGAATGTAATGGCAAAACTAGGTGTCAGGGTCAACAGCAAGTGTGCTGCATCATTCAACGTAGAGAGAAGGGTAAGACAGGGTTGAATTTTGGCACCCTTTCTTTCCACACTTGACATCAACAGCTTGGGGCAGACACTGTCGGATCAGTGTCGGGACTTACCACAAATTGGTAAATTCCCAATACTCACCCTTCTCTGTGCTGATGATGCAGTGCTGAGGGCACACACACAGGTGGGGCTACAACATGTGTTGACAAGTTTTACTACATATCTGCAGAAGCTGGGCTTACAAGGTAACATATCAAAGACTTTCATAATGAAACGCGGAAAAGGGAGCACAAAGTGTAGAGACATCGCCATAGATAATAAATAGGTCGAAGCCACCAAGATATTTCCCTAATTAGGCATCCTGTTTGGTCAGAATAGTTCATGGGTTCAGGCAATTAAATCCAGAAAGTTATTGCTTCTGAAAGCCACGGCAGCCTTGGCTAACTTCTCAAGAAAGCTGGGCAAA
The DNA here is from genome assembly GCF_964204655.1 of Triturus cristatus. Classification (NCBI taxonomy): domain Eukaryota; kingdom Metazoa; phylum Chordata; class Amphibia; order Caudata; family Salamandridae; genus Triturus; species Triturus cristatus. Next base: position 211,063,492 of record NC_140588.1, read on the forward strand.
AGACTGCCCATAGAGTTAATAAATATATATAAGGCCAAGTGTGTATCTACTGCTACATATGGTGAACGTGTATGGTGTTACTGCAATTCCTAGCCCCTACAACTAGTAAAGAATGCCTTTTTAAGATTTGTTCTAGCTGTTCTAGGTAGTTGTTCCACTTATGTATGCCACGTAGAGATGGGGCTACCCTATATGATAGACTTAATTAAAATTCACCCAATCCTCCTGTGTCACAAGATCTCGGTCTCGGAGAAAACCACCCTTAATAGGGATAATATAAGGGATTGTATTAAACTACAATGGATGCTTAACATACCTTGGTTGAAATATATCAAAGATTTCACAAGCGACATAGGCCACCCAAAATATTATGGAGAACTGGAATCCCTAGTACTAATAAGCAGAAAAGATCTTAAAAGAAATTGCATGACACTACTAGAGTCAAAAAGACTCTCCACGGAAATTATGAGGACGACTGTACATTGTAACCAAATGGTATTGACCACTTATGATATACAGCCCTATTTACAAATCATATAGGGCGCGTGTGACAGATTTGTTTGAACTCACTTTAGGCTTGGTACTTTCCATCACCTAACCTGTAATGAACGACTGGTCAAGCTTACTCTGTAAATGCCCATGTGACAGAATGTCACAGCAAACAATAATTCATGTAGTGCTTTTTTGTAAATTTGACTAAGTTCAGAGAAAGTTTTGGATCCTACCAATCTAAAAGCCACTTGGTATTAGGCAATGCCGCCCCGCTTTTTTATTCCTCCAGCTTTTTGATAATGAGTACATCATGCGGTCTGAGGCAATCTTGTCAAAGAATGTAATTAGATGTAGAAAAAAATCATAATGTGATTGGTTGGTGATGAGAATATGACTGTATTTTATGACAAATTTCTTATCACATGCTGCTGAAGTTTTTCAACTTTTTAAATAAGACTATTGCATACTTAATCATTTTGTATATGAGTTTTAGACTTGTAAATAGTATTTGTTTTATGTTTGTACTTTGCTCTTATGATTTCCATGGAAAAAACTGAATGAAGCTTATTTTGAATTGAATTAAATTGAGTAACTGTATAAGTTAATGAGTGGGTGTGTGATGTGGCCAGTGATAGCACCAGTGTGCCAGAAGTGACAGCGGAGGCGTTTGGAGGGGGGTACCAGCAGTGGCACGGATGGGTGGTGGTAAGTCACATTGCTTGCCTATTGACAAACAGTATTAGTATACCCACTGTATTTGCTAAGAAATTAAATGAAATGAAAAATACATTTGTATAGCGCATGGCTACCCAGTGGCATCCCAGCACTAGTAACGGCAGATATATCAAGTTCGCCCAGTTAGGGGAACAACCAGGTCTTTAACAATTTGTGGAAGGCCAGGTGATTGGTTTCCTTTCGTATGGGGGGTGGAAGGGAATTCCAAAGCTTGGCTGCATTATTTGAGAATAGCCGACCCCCACTTCTGACTTTTTTGATCCTGGGAACAATGACAAAATTCATGGCCTCTGAACGAAGATGTCTGTTAGGCCGGTAGGGCTGAATGATGGTATGAAGAATGGTGGAACCCTTTCCCGCTAATGACTTGTGGACGATGCACAAGGCCTTGAAATTGACTCTCTCCCTGATAGGGAGACATTGGAGGAATTTCAAAGCAGGTTTAGCTGAGTGATGTTTGGGAGTACCCAGGAGAAGTCTTGCTGCCCAATTTTGTATAGTCTGGAATTTAGAAAGGGTTGTGGTAGGAGCGCCCAAATAAAGGGCATTCCCGTAGTCCAGCCGAGACAAGATAAGGGCCTGGACCAAGATTTTTCTTGCCTGGAATAGAAGAAGGGGGAGGACTTTTCAAATCATTTTCAGGATGCCATAGCACGTGGCCGCCATCTTCTGTGCTTGTGTCTTAAAGGTAAGGTCTTGGTCCACCCAGACACCCAGGCTTTTTAGTTGAGTCTTTGGGGTAGGGGCAGGGCCGAGGGTGGTCGGCCATATTGTATTTAAGTAAAGGGGGAGTTATTTACCAAGATCATTATCTCGCTTTTGTCTCCATTCAGTTTTAGGAAGGAATCACTCATCCAGTTGGCAATTTCGTCTAAGCAAAGGCGGAGACTGAAGGGGGAACTTTCAGCTTCATTAAGTTGTACCACAAGTTGCGTGTCATCTGCATAGTTAATTACATGATGGCCAAAACGTAATACCACCTCTGCTAAGGAGCACATGTAAACGTTGAATAAGGTGGGGCTCAAGGATGACCCCTGCGGAACTCCGCAACAGAGGGGCATCTGAGTAGAGGTCACCTCATTGTCAAAGACCAGAAAGGATCTGTTACTCAGAAAGGACTGTAGCCAAGCCAAAGCAGTTCCAGTGACTCCTAGTTTTCTGAGTCTATGGACCAGGATATGATGGTTTACTGTGTCGAAGGCAGCGCTGAGGTCCAACAAAATGACCACAGCTGTGCCTCCGGAGCCCACAATTTTCCTTGACTCTTCCACAACTGATAGCAAGGCTGTTTTGGTTCCCTGTTGAGGTCGAAAGCCGGTCTGGGACAGGTGGAGGAGTTTATGTGTCTCTAGGAAAGTGGACAGTACAGAATTGATGTGTTTTTCTGTGATTTTGCTGATCCCCGGAAGAAGTGATATAGGGCGGCAGTTACCCAGAACCGAAGGATCAAGGCTGGTTTTTTTAGAAGTGCCTTTACCATTGCTTCCTTCCATAGGGGAGGGACCACTCCAGAGGAGAATGAGGCGTTAATCAACTCTAAGATGACAGGGGAAACAACTCCCGCCACCTGCCTCAATATCTTTATGGGTGCTGGATCTTTGGGCGCCCACTTTTTACCTGAGACAGGATGCTTTCCAGTACTGGCCTGTCCATCACCGGAATAGTTTCCAGAAGAGGTTGGTTACTATGAGTATTAATGTGAGGTGTGCAATCCTTAATGGGGGAGAATGAGGTGAAAATAGTTTCAATTTTATTGAAGAAGAACTCACCTAAATCGTTGCAGCGTGTGCCTGAGGTGTCGGGGATAGCCAGAGGAGAGGGAGATATAGAGAGTGTTTTGGCAATATGAAAGATCTCACGGGTGGAATTGGCCGCTGTTAAGATTTTATCTTCATAGTAGGCTGCCTGGGCTAGTTTAATTTCAGCTTTATTTAGTCTGATTGCCTCTCTGTATTTCAGTTTCCTATCGCTAGAGAAGTCTTTCCTCCAGTCTCTTTTGAGCTTCTTACAAGTCTGTTTTGAGCCCTGAAGTTTTGTTGAGAACCATGCCTTTCTGTTACTTCCTGATTTGGTTTGAGTCAGTTTTACAGGAAGAAGCAACTCTAGAGATTCTTGGATCCAGTTATTAAAATTTTTATTGGCAGTGACCGCATCCGTGATTGGCACTGGTCTAGTTTCTTCAAGTACTGTGGTCCATTGTTCAATCGACAATTTGAGCCAGGGATGTGAACTTATGTAATTAGGTTTCGTATGTGACATAATGGGTGACGGGGACCAGGTGAGTGGAATAATAAAATGATCTTACCACGATACAGATGTAGGTTTCTCTCCCTTTAAGTCCTCCAAATTTGAAAAAATGGGGTCTAGTAGATGCCCTTTTATGTGGGTAGGCCCATTGACTTTTTGTAGGAGCTGATAAGCCGCAAGATCCTTTGTGATTTCGGTTGCGGCCGTCTGCAGAGGTTCATCAAAATGGAGATTGAGGTCCCCCAGTAACGTAAAATTAGCCGACGAGCTAGCAAAATTACCTGCCAGGTTGGACAAAGAGTTGCAGAATTCCACCTGAGGGACCAGGGGGCCGGTATATTAAAATACCCGAGAGGGTGAGTGCTGGAGAGAAACCTATGGAGAAGACAGCATTCTCACAGTCATGCGACAGGTTAGATAGCTTTTATGTATAATAGCGATCCCGCCCCCTTTCCCTGTGCGCCGATCAAGCCTCTGTATGGAATAACAAGGGGGGGGGTGCCTGGACAATGTCAGGGTCGGAGCTGGGGTTGAGCCACGTTTCTGTCAGAAATAAGACCTCTGGCGCTTCTTCTTCCAGCAGGATCGAGATTTCTGCCGTATGTTTGGGTAGTGACCTGCAATTTAGCAGGAGCATGTTATATATTTTGTGTTTTGTAGGGTTAGAGTGTAAATCTGTTGACAATTGAAAACTGCAGTGAAGACATTTGGTAGGATCACTGTCTGGTGAGATGGAGTGTTTACATTTATTAAATATTGGGCCTGCTAGGCTGAGTAGCTCCTCTGCCTCATAATGCTTCCATTGAGGAATGCAAGACACAGGGGTTATGGCCCCTAGCCCCAGCCCAACGCGGACAGGCGCAGACGGGCTTGCCTTTGGCACGCCAGCGGCATGCCTGCTGCGTGCGTCCACTGCACGTCCGTCTGGCATTCTGGTTAAAAGTATTCTGCCCCCGGAAGTGAAGGAGGTAGGGGGAGGAGCCACGTCCCTCCGCATCAATCAAGAGAAAGACAGATATTTATCCCACTCATCATCATTCATCACCTCCCTGCCCATGGCATTTCCACACCTATGACCTAACTGCAGTATGGTTTAATTCAACACAGCTGGCTGTGCAGTATGCGTCTGCTTCAGTTAATACAGCATTTACAAAGTTTTCAGTGCAATGCAAACCGAAAACAAGGTGTGTTTCCCTCCCAGTGCTCATTAACCGCTGAGTTACCTCCTAGTAATTCACTTTTTTATTCTTTCCTAAATTCTGCCCCAGCCTACCAAAAAAATAAAAAAATACATTCTTGGCATGTGTCACATTTTTTGGGCCAAGTGATTTATGTACATATATTTCATGTCTTCCCTAACAGATTTACACCTTTGTCAACCCTAGTGACTGACTAAGCCAAAGCTTAGCACATGATGATCAGTGACACCCCACTATTCTATAGCCAAAACGTTACCTACCTGGCCTAATCCCTCTAACTTACCTTGCAGTACAGTAAGTTAAGTTTCCTTTCCGTACTGTAAAGCGAATGTATTTGTTTAAATGTTGTGGTGGAGGGTGAGGCCTGGGAGTTAAGTGGGACTAAGTACCTGATTTCAAGTTTTGCAGATGGGATACTAAGTGATGAACATGCCAAATAATGTCTGCATCCTGTTCCTTTCTCTGTACTGCAGTGCATCATTTTTCCCACCGTCTTCTTACAGTCAGACAACATATCTGCACTTTTTGCGTGATGTGTGTGATGTAGTCTCATTATTAATCATCTGCCTATTTGCAGTCAGGGTAGAATTGCAAGAAATTTGGAAAAGGGTAGGGCCATTGGAATTAAGTAAGATAATTGTTCATTACAGTTACCCCAGCTGCAGACTGCAGAGAGTAGCAAAGTGCCTAACATGTCTCGATTAGATTAGCACACCAAGAAATCTTGTACTCCATAGTGCATAATGCCTTGGTCATTAATGAGAGGTAAATTATATTTATTTGTACACACAAACTGTTTAGGTTTTTTTAATAGGAAATCCTTTATATTAAAAAAAAAAGCTGGCAGTATTATTATGGCGTAATACCTTGCAGCCAGTCAGTGCTACTATGTGAGGCATGTGTGGATAAAATTTGGCCCTGTGACTTCTAGTCACATCAAATTCTAATGGCCATAGGGGTCCAGCAATGTACTGATACAATGCCACTATATAATTTTAAACAAGTGCTAGCACAGAGCATTGTTTACAATATTTCTTTTTTCTTTTCTTCTTTCTTGATATAGCTCCTCCTGGTGATCCACCACCTGCTCAGCAGGAGATAGCAGCCTTGCTGTGGTGGCAGAGGATAGAGGCCATCCAGGCAGAATACCATCAGCTGGTGTTTCTGGAGAAGGATGAGGCTGAGGCGGCATCTGCCACTGCCCCAGGCCCCAGTTGCTCTAACCAGCCTACACCACCTCCATCCTGTTCATAACATTGCCAGAACCGCTGGCACCTTGGAGCTGCCGGTAACAGCCCCCCTCCTACCCAAACCGTTTCCAATGCAGCGTCCTGCGCAATCTGGTGCATCTTCACCAGCAAGTTCCAAGCTTGAATAGGGAGTGGGAAGATTACGGGCCGACATCAATGATGCCCTCTTCTGGAGTCCAATTTTTATTTTATGTTTTAGTGGGAGGGACTTTTGTTGTGGATAGAGAGGGTGGGGATTGAGAAGGAACTGGGACTCTAGAGTTTGGAATGGTTCTCTCTGGACATGTTTTGGACATTGGTTGGGAATGGTGTGATTTGTTTGGGAAGAGGGGTGGGCTTGTTGTGGGTGAGAGGGTAGGTTGTTGAACTTGAAAATAAGAATAAGTAAAGAGAAAAAGTATTCTTATACTTTATGCCAGAAATAGTTTTTTGTGTTGTACTTTTACTATGTACTGCTAACTTTTCACACAGCATATTTCTTTAATCTGCTTATCAAAGTGTATACCAGTTAGTTATAGTTTGTTATACCCTTGTTCTACTATCCACTGTAACTATATTGGACATTAGGGGGGTATGCTGCCATTGTCTATATTGCCTACAGCAACCTAGATAAACAAGAACTAACTTATCTACAGTAGAAGTTAGTTGCTTATTAACTAAGCAAGTTCACTCATTTCCATAGTTCTCTTACCTGAATAGATGAAATGATGGCTCCTACCTCTCTCAAACTTCCAAAACCTTACTGAAGGATTTCCAAAGCTGCCTTCGTAATGATGGTGGTAGAAGTAGCCGGCTAGTGCACTAACCGAAAAGGCATCACAAGCGTGGTCCCACTCCATCCTAGGAGAACTCCAACTGTAGGATTAATGAAAAGGATAATCCATTACAGGCAACTATATTGAATGAAAACACAGAGTTAGTGGGTTATATTTATATCATACTTTTCCAAATACTGAGACCAGGCTACCACCATGACACAATAAAGAAGACCAGATATTATAACTACAACTAGTAATAGCAGGAGAAGTGGACTCAGAGGCATGTACGGACAAGGTTAAGTATTTAGACAACACAAGTCCTGAATGATGATGTTGACAAATTATGTTATATATCTAAAATATGGATCTCTTTTATGTGTGGGTGGGTAAGTGGGGCTGGTATGGGCTATTGCTCAGGTAATAGAAGATCCCACAGTGGGGTGGAGTCATTTTCACAACATTCACCCCACCAAGTGTGTGATCCATTTATGGTATAAATTAAGTCACAGCTCAATAAATCATAGAGCCTGTGGGAAGAGGTTTAGGGGTTTAATGAATGGATGAGAAAGGAGAGCTGGGGAAAGGTGTGACAAAGACAAACATTACACAACAACAATATTCATCTGGGTGATGCACAGCACATCATCATCAATTTGTTGTATTCATCACGGAGATGCACAGCAGATCATTATCAATTTGTTATGAAAGGAAATGAAGGAATGGCACATCTCAGTTAAATGTATTGCACACAGAACTTCAGCCCTAGAGACCCAAGTTATATCTAAATAATCTTTCATCTAGGTTTGAAAAATTCAAATTATGAAGGAGTGAACCAACAAAATTTTAATAATTATGATTGTTAAAAGAAAATGATACTGTAAATAGATGCCAAATTGGGCGGAGCATCTGCACTCTTGCCGGAATGTCCATTTTGGGTGCCTGGTTGAACCGGTCCGGAAAGGTAAGCAGGAGTTTTATGGAGCTTTTCCCTTTCACGCAGGAGAAGAGAAGGCCTGTCAATTGGAAAACAGAAACGATACTGTAGAGTCAAGGAGAAGGACAAAAGGTAAGTTTCATGAGGAGTGTACCACAACTCAGTGGCAGAGCAGAATTATAGGCTGTTGCAATAATTCATTTTATGACACATGTGCGATCGATTAACAGAGAAGTGAGAGCAATTTACAACCAATCATAGACAAGACACAGGGGTTATGTACCAGGCTGATCAATCTCATAACTGTCATCATAACATTTAGAGGAATGCGTGCATCATGTGATGATGATGCAGCATCAAGAGCCTGTCCCCAGTTACAAGCAACAGCCCCTCACAACCACAACCACATAAGAGGAGTTTCACATTTGAGTCAGCACACATACTCAGCAGCATTTCCTAAATCAGCACACATCTCTACAGTCTACAGAGTTGAGTAGGCCTGAGGTTCATCATCATCATGTTGGTTCCCCTTTGAGGTCAATAACTTCTTTATTGTGCTGGTGAGGTAGTATTGCCCTGAGTCCCTCCTTTTTCCTCCTGACTCTGAGAAACTAATCAATCCAACTTTGTCTGACCCGTGCAAGATGTACCTGTAGTGCACTGCTGTTGAAGAACAAGAAGAGAAGCAGAATTTGATAATTTTGTGTAGATTTGTGCTTGTAAACTAAAGTGACTTGCCTGGTTTCTGAAGAACCAGAAAAAGAGTGGTGGACCTTGCAAGTAAATCTCACTAAGTATGAAGGGACAATCACCTTCAGGACAAATGATCACCCATCACCAAACGTTGTAAATCATTGAAATCAAGTTTTTAAATTAGTTGAACACCCTTCCTCACAGTCTGCCACCAAATGAATCAACAATCGTCACTCATGATCACTCAATAATATATCTCTCATTGGTGCAGTAGTTACCTGTGCCAATCCAAGCACGGTGGTACACAATTGTATCTCCTCTCTGATGCAACAAAGCAAAACATTGGAATTTGGCAGTCCTTTAAATCAAATGAACCTGTTAGGGGATGAAAACAAGGATAGGCATGGTATGGAGACAGGCATTGTCTCCAATGTCCTTAAAGGGAAAGGGGAGGCTTCTTCACTGCACACTGGTCTAACTCCAATCGGGATATACAAGTGCTTAAAATGGTGGGGCTGCATAAGTCAGACACAAGCAAAATCTATAATGTTCCTCTAGCTATATTGATTTTTTGGGGTGCAAAGCAAAAGCACTGAGCAGTTTGACGATAAATGATCAAAAATTAATATAGTGCCCTACTCAGTCAGGGAAGTAGAGTTTGTTCTCAAACTCAGGTGGATCGTTCAGAAGTTGGTCAACTAAACACTTGAATCTGGCCAATTGCCCTCACACTCCTCCTCCTCCTTCTCTGGAATTTCAGGAACAGTGTAACTGTGCGGTATAAATTGCTGGCTCACATTGATCCTGGTCAATCTCTCAACATTTGAGGTCACAGACTGATCCTTCTCACTGTGACAACTGTCCCAGTCGCACTGAACACCTGGTCAGCAGACACACTAGCTATCAGACAAGCCAGATACTTTATTGCCAGCTGGCTGAGCTCTGGCCATTGGTGCATCTTTTCATACCAATAGACCTATAGATTTTGATCCGAGTAGACCTCTTTTGGGCCATCCAGATAGTCCTGGAAGATCTTCTGAATGGTAATTGGTACTACCACTTGCTCAACCTCTTTTGCCTTTGCCTGTACACTTGACTTAGTCCCTGCCACTTGAATCCAAGCCAATGCAGAGGTTGAGTCTGATTCTTCAGTTTCTGTAGTCGTTGTTGCTGGCTTTCTTGTTACTGGTGTTCGCTGCTCTGAGACAACATCATCAGCCTCTCTGGAAGTTGAAGGCTGCACCCCTGAACGTCTGCCTGGGACTCCAATTTCCAGACGTTATTCTTCTTGAAGGTCTCTATCTTGATCATCAATCCAAGTCTTGTATAGTGAAACATCCATTTCAGAAAAAGGAATGAAAGTAGCCAGTATTTTTTGAACTGCGGTTCAAGAATTGTAGCACAGATGTACTCTTTGGACAACACAATGTCTCTTTGCAGCCTTGAGTTAATAGCCAAGCAAAGGATTAAACTCTCAACTAACCCTGGGCGCGACACTACGCTTCGCCCACGTAGTGTACGTAGCGCTGCCTGCTTCACAGTTTTCAAAGTAGGCGAAGCAGGCAGCGCCTACGCACACGCGAGGGCGAAGCGTAGCTGCCTGCCGCCCACCACCCGCCTCCCGCCCGCCCTACTTTTAAAAGCTAAAATAAATTTGTAATAAAGCAAATTAAAGGCACTTACCTGACGCGCGGCGTCTCCCGGGGCTCCCTCTTCCTGGTTTTCAATTTCCCTGACAAATGCGCATGCGCGGACGCCCGCGCATGCGCATTTCTCGCAAGAAATGCGCATGCGCGGGTGTCCGCGCATGCGTATTTGTCAGGAAAATTGAAAACCAGGAAGAGGGAGCCCCGGGAGACGCCGCGCGTCAGGTAAGTGCCTTTAATTTGCTTTATTACAAATTAATTTTATCTTTTAAAAGTAGGGTGGGTGGGTGGCGGGTGGCGCGTAGTGGGGCTACGCGAAGCGCGTAGTGTGCGTAGATTTGGGCACACTACGTGCTGCTTCACGTAGCCCCACTACGCCCACTACGCCCACCCTTACTCTCAACCAAGTCACGCAAGTCTCCATTGCCATCTTCACCTGTGACCATTTGAAAATTCTTTATTAACTGTTTCTATAGCAAGTGCAACAACGGGATAGTTTGGCTCATCGTACCGTCCTCCTTGCTGACTTCCCAGGTGAAAACCTCAAAATGAGGTAGCATCTGTGTCATGCATTTGACTGGGCATTATCTCCATGGTCATATTTTTCCCAGTTGCATCCCCTCCTCTTTGAATGGCATAGTCATAGTCAACTTCTAGTTAAAATGTCTAATCTAACAGTTCTCAAAAATACAAAAAAGCCTATACTAACTAACAAGCACTCCTCGATAAGGCACCTTGTAGTAGCTATAATACAAGCATTCGGAATGTTATAGATGTCATGCAGAATGTGAAACAACTTGATACTCACAGTGCAATTATAGGAAACAGCTCAAGTGGTTAGGGGCTTGTCACTGACAGACCAACATTAAGAAAGAAAATGGCAGTCAAACATATACAGATAATATGAGCATATACATAGGTTATAGTTTGATTAACTGATAGTGTCTTTCAATATAGGTGACACAGTCACCCACTAGCATTGATCAATACAGTGCATACCATTAATATTGGATTACATATGCAAACATTTAATGAATGAACGTATGAAGCACTACATTTTTTTATTGCACCTCTGACTATTTCTCTGTCGCTCTCCCTCTCTCTACTTACCTTTAATCCTGACTCTGTCTCTCGCTACCTATCCCTATTTAAACAAACTCAACCTTTCTATTAATCTCCCTTTCTCTCTTCACCTATCTCTTGCTTTATTGTCTCTCTCCCTACCTGACTTCACACTCTTAACCTTTCAATTTGCCTCCCTCTGAATTACTCTTTACCTCACATTCAGCAGTCGTCCATTCCACTGCCCTTTACTCTATTTCTACTACACGTTTCTCTACTACCATCTTACTATCTACCATTCTATTTTGCTGTATCTAATCTTGCTCTTCTTTACCAATCACCAAATCCTAGTCCTTCTTTTTATATCATTTCAATATCTACCCTTCTCTACAGTTAGCTACTGCCACCTCTCTGCATCACCCCACCACTCTTTCTCTGTTTTACCCATCATTTTGTATCTCTCCTTACTTCGGCTCACCTATTCTACCTCATCTCTCTCTCTCCCTCTCTCTCTCTCTCTCTCTCTCTCTCTATCTTTAGTCAGCCTCTAACTCTCGTTTTAACTCTTTCTCTCGCTATACTCGCATCTCTTCTCCACCTCACCCCACTCTCTGCCCCCATTGCCTTGTTTTCCTCTCACCTCACCTCACTGTATCTCTTTTCCCCTATTTGTTTCCTCTCTCACAATCATCTACATCTATACATTACCCCTCTCTCTCTCTCTTTCTCTCTCTCTCGCTCTCTCTCTCTCATATGTATGTATATATACCATACCGCTATATCTCACTTCACTCTACTTTTCTTTGTCCTCTCTCCCTGCTTGACCACTGGTTTTCACCCATTTCTAAATCATTTTTCCAACTCCCCTACAACCCCTCATACTTTTCTACACCATCTCTCTATCTCTCTACCTCTTGCTACTTAACCTCTCAATTAAACTCACGATCAGTTCACTACCTCACCTCTCCATACTCTAGTTTTTCTACCTTTATTCCTGCCACTTCACCTCTTTCACCAAATTACTCCTTTCTTGCTACCTCTCTTCCCTGTTTCTCCCCTATCAGATGCTATCTCCTCTTCTTGTATTTCTATATCTTTCTTCTCATTTTCTACCTCTCTATGCCTCACTATACTTTCTCTACTTTGCTTCTCTCTACACTCTTCCCAGTACATCACCTCTTCCCAGTCACCTCCACCTTTGTATGTGTCTAGCTCTTTATAACTCACCATTCTTCTTAACTCACCTCCTTTTTCACCCCACCTCTTTTTGTACTCTGCTTTCTCTCTCTCTTTGCATTTTGCTCCCCCATCTTTCGATCTATGTCTACCTCTCTACCTCCCCCTAAAACATTATCTATCTTTCTACTTCTCTTTCTTTTCCTATTTTTCTTTCTGTCTACCTCATATTATATTTATGTCTAACTACCTCATCGTTTTCTTTTTACCGTACATATTTCCCTCTGGCAGTATCTGTCTACCACATCTCCATCTCTACACTTCTCCCTCCCTTTATCTTGCTATGTCGTTCTTGTTACCTATTTATTCTGCTACATAAGGCCTATCACTCCTCTTTTACTGGGAGGAGCTAGGAGGTTACTGTCTAACCAGAGAAAACTAGACACAGAAAGAGGATAGAAGGGACAAGAAAGAAGGCGAGAATTAAGGAGAAAAGTATAAGATTTCACTGTATGAAAATCCTCACATCATTTCTTTGACGTTCAGTGTTGCATACGATGATGTCAATGGAAAAGAGGGGCTATTTGTGAATGATAACCACTGCCAAGTAATTGAATAATTTCAAGCACTGTGAACATTTGTCTTAGTTTCATATTATGCACTGTCACATTAAACATCCACCACGTCACCCTTTTGGTATTTTTTTTACAATGAGACAAAAATGTGGGTAAGGCAATGAATTGCATGAAAAATAGTGTTGCAAGAAAAAAATAATCTTGATCCATCTACAAAAAAAGCCTCATCCATGCTTGTACAAGCCTTCTTTTGTTATTATTTGGTTGTGGGCGCCCAGCTGCAGGAGCTTTCAGATGTTTTTATGTGCTCCCTTTTCTAACATTTCAAAGTATAATTCAAAGCTGTTTGGCATCATATTGGCGTGAATTAGCAGAAAATGTGTAATAAATTAAAAGTTGTTCAAAACAGGGTGCCCCACAGTAAGTCTTGTGCCCCCCCCCCCAAAAAAAATCACTAAAACGACATTGGGTACCCCTTCAGACTAGGCCTTATAGGATATGCCCTGTAACATGAAGGGAGTAGGCCCAGTAGCCCACTTCAGGACTGCTATGAAGCAGGAAGAGCTTAGTTGTGAAACATAAATCAGAAAAAACAACAGAAATTCTAATTTGAAGTAATTTCCTAACGTGACAAAAAGTCAATAATATTACAGTTCATAATAATATATGAAGCCATCCATGATTATTAACAAATTGATAAGTGTACCTTTTGTCAAATAAGTAATTCTTTGAGGGTCCACCAATAAGGAACAATACATTAAGGGTGGGCGGAAATTGCGTAATCGCGTTATGCAAATCTTCGCGAAAACGCAAAAAATCTCCGTGAACACGCGGAAATATTGCGAAGACGCGGAAGTTTTTGTCCCACCTGTTGGCGATGTTTTTTGCGTGATCACGTTGGAAATGTGTCTCCAACTTGCCCATGCGGTCGCTAATGGGCGCAGCCATCTTGTTTTCACTTGTCCCGCCATGCTCGCGATGCTACTTCCTCTTCCGGGTCGTGCAATGCATGCTTGCGCTTGTTCGCAATAGGTATTTCCTGTTCGGGAACACGTATTGTGTGTTCGCGACGCTTTTTGCGTGCTCGGTGGGAAAATATCTTGCGAACTTACCCATGTGGTTGAAATGGGTGCGGCCATCTTGTTTTTCACTCTATGCTATGATTCTGGGGTCTGCTTTTCAATCCTCCCTCTATCTTTTCAATCCTTTGTTTCTGAAAACTTTTTTTGATCTTTTTTATTTATTATCTCTCTCTCTATTTTCCTGATTCTATATTTTTTGCTTTTGTCTACTTTTTGTGTGTTTATTAACTACTTTTTTACTCTTTTTCTATTACCTGCTTTTTTCATTTCTTTTACTTACTTTTTTAATTTTTACCTTTTCTTTTTTGCCCTCCCGCCTACCCCAGAACCATGGCAAAGGGCCACAGGGTGCATCACAGCCTGAGCCGTGACCTCCTTCCTTGCGGAAGGTGGAGCCCAGAAGGGGTGCAGGCATGGGCCTTATTTGTGGAGGTGGAGTTGCCCGCACTGGTTTTTTTTGTGCAGCGCCACCTCCCCTTATCCCTGGCAGCAGGCGGCAGGCCTGGGTCCGGGTACGGGCTCCGGGAGCATCGGCAGCGGTGGGGAAAGGTGCGGCGAGCAGTGTTTCGCTGCTCTGGTGTCCGGCGCAGCCAGAACCAGCTGACGCTCCGGTGGTCCGATATCCTGGACCGGGAGCAGGACCTGCTGGACTTGCTAGGAGTGGAGGTCCCGGGTCTTGGTGAGTAGCTATTTAAATATTACTACTTTGTGTCTGTTCTTCTGCTCTGTGTTATATATTGCGAATATATTTTTATTCCGACCAACTAGAATGCTGCTGCTTACATTACAGGTAATTTAAGTTTAAAAGTCTTCTGTGATTGTTATGACACAGGTGCCCTGCGCTACTAATCTAGTTATTTGCCACTTTGCGTTTGCGCTCGTTTTACATGATTATGTAAGAGTTTATTTTAGAAAACTTAAGTTAGATAATGCTAGAGTGACTCTAGTCCTTCCTTTGTGCTGTCACTAAGAGATAGGGGTGGATTGATACTTAGGTTTAGTTACTTATTATAGGTTTGTAAGTTTTTAGTGGTCTGCGACGTGTGACGCCCCCTCTGTTACGTCACGTGCTGCTGAGTGCTGCTAGTGCTTACCCTAGTCCTTAGTAGAACCTTTTGTAGTTTGTTCAGTGAGTGGTAATAGGCTTAGCACTAGCAGAACATCTGCATCAACCAACCAACAATCTTGTGTATGCAAAAATACAGGCATATGTCCTCCATTTATTCATTTTTGAGGACTAAAAGAAGTGGAAATGCTTACTTAATGTACAATTGGCACACCTGGAATAGGTGGGCTAGGCCAGATGGCATGTACTACTTAGGCTTAGTTAGTATTCTGGAATCAGAATGGAACACTGGATTAGTGTAGGTAAATAATAACTAGTCGGTCCGCGAATCCCCAAACACTACTTGTCGACCAGATTAGATAGGTCAATTTTATTGCAATTGTTGTTTACACAAATGTTTTTTTGACAGTCCTATAAAAATATTTTATTTGTTTCACACCAATCATCAATGTTTGTCTCTTTCTTTCTTATATCCTTCATGATCAGCACCCAGGGGCAAGAAGACGGGGGCAGAGTCGGCGGGAGCAGTTCCAGTCGGACAGGAAGACCAGAACGAGGGCTCTTCTGCTGACCCCAGTAAGTCTTCCTGTTTTTAATATCAATAATTCTTATTAACTAAGTTTTACTGCACCGTATTTTTTTTCCCGAACTATTGTTTCCGTTTCCTAATGCTATTTTTTACCAACAATTACCCTTCGATCTAGACTATCTGTTTCTAAATTCTTGTTATCCCTGCCTCTAACTGCCTCTGCTATGACTCTCTGTACTACTACTATTAGTCTGTCTGTAGCTAAGCATGCCCAGTTGGCCCCTCTTTATTAAAAAGGTTTTAAATAAAACTCAGATTCACCAGTAGCTCTAGCCATTGAGTCCAGTCATTTGGGTTGTCCTGTTGTACTCCTTCTATTCTTCTTAATCTTTGAGGCTTTATTAATCTTGATGTTTTTCGACAATTCCCACCAACAAAATGCCCAACCAGATTTTACTATTTTGATAGGATAGGACATACTACCACTGTTGTAGGGATTTTCCACATTCAGAACTTTGCACAACAAAAAGGATGTTGGTGATGGGAGGTTGGATCTTTCTCACATTCACACCTCAATCAGAAAAGAACCCACCACAATCCCCTGCCCGACTAGTTATAATAGTGTTTCATTACTATTAGCTCTCCGATACCCCCCCAAGATACCCAATGAGTAGACAACCCAGAACATGACACTCCCGGCCTCTCAGTCATGGAAGCAATGCACATGCACAGTTTGCACACCCTTCCTTTCGCTCGCTCACTCGTGTAAGTCCATCTACACCAAATACCACAGAGTCTATGTAAGTTCAAAAGTTTTATTTGCAACTGACAAGCTCTGTACGTTGTTCTATAATGCAGCACCAACAGCAAAATAAATAAGATAAAAACTATAAACATTGTTACACTTATTTACACTTACAACAACTACAAGTCCATAGAACAAAGAAAAAAAAGACCAGCGAAATCCTGATTGATAGGTGAACAGTGGTGGAAGCACCACCATTCCCTTTGTCGGAATAGGAATATAGTTTATATAAAATTATAAATGAAGATCTCTGAGCGAATTCAGTGGACCCCTTACCTTAGAAAAAGCTGGTACTGGTTACATCATAAGCTCTTCAAAGCTCTGGTTCATAGAAGGGAATCTTCCGTCTGTTATGAGAAAAATGGTGCGTGTTAGTATATTGCAAGCATTTCTCAGTTGTGGCAAAAAGTGTAGCATTTTGGATAAGCAATATGGACTAACACCTGAACTCCATAACAAAGTGGCTTGTTTTGTTCGACCTTGTACGCGGCGCTTAGACAGTAGCAGTATGAGCTCATGTGGGCTCCAAGGCGTCACTCTTTAAACAACAAGCTGCGAGGTAACAACGCGTGTGCTAAAATAAAAGACACAAAGGTAAAATGGTAGCTTGGCTCGGGCTAACTAAGCAAAGACTAGAATGACCCTAGGGACCATATAACTACTAGTGTCTACTCTACTACTACCTGATTTGTACTAGTGATGTATGTTGTATATGTATGTATTACTATTAACTCATTTTTCAATCTTGCTAGTGAAAAATAGGGGGAGGTGGATATGACACCTAAAAAATGTGAAATGTTTTTTCAAGGTGCACTACCAACCACCAGTTCTGGGGCCAGCTGTGAAGGCGACGCGGCTGCTGACAGAGGAGAGGAGGAGGAGGCAGTTGCAGGAGGAGCTGCAGGGGGTGAGCCAGCAGCAGTGGCGGGCGGTGGTAAGTTAGATTCCTAATCCTTACTTATTGACATTACACTCACTGCAAGGGTGTACTGTATAATACTGTACAGTTGACTTACTAAGTAAGAAGTTGTTGTGAACGGTTGAAGACACCCTTTACTTAGCATTAGTAAAAGCATTAGTGGTGGGAGTGTTGAGTAACCAATGGCCCCTTCTATCTGATTTCAACTCAGCTGTGAATGTTTTATGGAGAAGACTAAAAGTCAGATCAGATGACCTTGATGGATGGGTTGAATGAAAAGGGAAAGAAGAGTGGATGGAAGATGGACTGGCGAGATTTAATATTTATGACTGGCAGAGAAGGATTCGTGGGATGCATGCAGCATGCATAGGTGGCTGATAGGAATCAGATGCATGGTTGGTTGAATGCCTGAAACTCCCACAAATGTTAAAGTCCAAGACAGTGGGAGGATAGATAGTACATACCACAAATATTATGTACTGCGCTTGCTAGTGCTACCGTGACACTATGTGTAGAAATAATTCGTCTTACTGCTTTGCTAAGAGTATATTTGACAATAGTCTTGTTTTTTCTTCTTCATATATAGCTACTCCTTGCAAGGGGAAACCTGACAGGAAGGAGTTGGCAGCCAAGGCCCGTCGCCGGAAACTGGAGGCCATACAGACTGAATATCATCGGCTGGTGGTTCTGGAAGAGGAGGAGGAGGAGGCGGCAGCAGCTGCAGCCTCTTCCAATGCCCCGGGCCCCAGCCACCGCCCTCCAGTGGTACGGCGCCACCGTCTGGCCGCCGCCCACCACCACCCCTCCATCAGTGCTGCCCCCCCCTGTGGAGGCAACTGCAGCGCATTGAAGCGCCATGTTGCCCGCCTGGAGGAGCAAGTTTGTGTCCTCCTGAAAAAAGCCCGCCGAACTTAGACTATGTGTATTGCCCCTTTTTTAATTATTCTTGGGGTGGGTGGGAATCGATTGTTGGGTTTTCTCTTTTGGACAATTGGACATTTTCATCACAGACATTGGTTGGGGTTAGGGAGAGGGGTGGGTCAGGTGTGGGACTTTTTTTACATAGTTTATTTTTGATAGGGTATTAAATAATATATTTCTACTTTACATACAATGTTGTTAATGTTTTCTGGGTGGGGTTACTGTTTTACATCACACTGTATCCTTCTTTCCTTGCGGGTGCAAGGCTGCCCACAGCCAGTGTTTGATTTTAATAATTGGATGACTTTGTAAGACAGAAACAGATAGATGCGGCACCCCTCACTGAGTGACTTGTCCTACTAGTACTGTCAGTCTCTTCTACTCTAGGCACTCTGCAACTGTACTCAAAGGGGTGTGTGAAATTGAATTAATGAAAATATGTCCATTATTAATTATACCTTCCCCAAACTTCTCTTACCTTTGCTTGATGTTTAACTTAGGCACAGCGATGGCTGCATGGTGATGATGGTTTTCTTTCCTAACATGCCATGGTTGTGGTGGTGGTAGTAGTAGTAGTTGTAGACACTGGCAGCAGCATTTGCAAAAAAAGAAAATGAGACAGTCAGTAGCCTGAGAGAGACTCTTCGAGGAGTAGTAGAATTAAGTACAGTACAGAACTTACTGCCAAACAATAATATGCCAAAATACAACAAAACATAATGGTGGTGGGGATAGCCTAGTAGTACGCAGAGCAATAAACTCTAGTTGTGTCGAGTCACTTGACTAGGCCTACAGTAGACTGGAAACAAGCGTAACTGTTAGTGCTGTGTAGGAGAATGACAACAAATGAAATCCATTAATCCAATCAATGCCGGGAATTAATGCTGATGTATTAGGTTCCTTTGGGAAAAAAATTACCTCACAAATATACTGTTCATGGGTGGGCAAGCAGAAGAAGATTCCCGCCCTGCCTTGAAATTGAAGTACTGTTGCTTTTGCCACATCCGCCCCAGCAAGTGTGTGATAAATTATTGGTGTACATTTAATGTCGTCATACCTCAATGAGTCACACAGCCTGCGGGAAGAGGGTTAGGGTTTGATGAATGGTTGGGAAGGGGGGTTTGGGGGAAAGGTTTGAGAAAGAAAAACAGTATGCATGGACAAACATCAAACAACTGAATCTTTGTAGACTACCATATCCATATCAATATGTTAAGGGAGAAAAAGGAAATGCATGCATGATGATGATAAGGAGACCCGGATTACATACAGTTTGTGTTCAGGCTTACTTTTACAGATAGCAAAGAAAATTTTAAAATATCTGTAGGGATGAATTATAGACAGAGAGCAAACCTAATGATAATAATAGTTATAAGAACAAGAACACACTGTTGGAATGATTGTAGATAAAAAAATGAATTGAATTATTTAAAAGATGATGAAAGTTGATACTGTTACTGTGTTATCCTGGTCAAATGGTGTGTTGAATCTCTGCATTCCTCTTGGTCCTCCTTCCATGGATGCTCCGTCCATCAATCTTGGGTGACGCCACTGCCTGCCTGGCAGATGTAGATTCATTGGTAAGGTAAGTGTGCATTGTTTTCCCAAGTATAGCACAGGGTAAGGCCCGGCCTGTAATTGCAGATGCAAAAACAAAAGGGATATTGAGATTGAAACCAAGTAGAAAAAAATGCACAAGTTATGGTGTAGTGCAACAAGAACACTTTCTGAGGCGGCATGGATGCATCATCTCTACTCTAGTCTGTTTCCAGCATTAACCTACAACACCAACAGGACAGAGCTAGCCCACAGTGACGGCACCCTTTGTACATCCTCCATTTAGCGTACATTTTTTGAAAGAGTTGGACAAAGCACGTATCCAGCAACATAGCATTTTACAATTTAAGTGACTAAATCAATGCACCGCAGTCATACCACCGCTACACTTGACTCCACAGCTACACAGACATTTAGGTCTGCTGTGGTTGTTGTTTACTTGTTTACCTTTTATGCCACTCATGAAACAGCCTGATTTATACCATAAATCATCTCCGATCCGTGCACTGAGTGACTGTGAAGATACTATGTCACTATGGTCATCATGATGGTGTTGTTAAACTCAGTCTGCGTGTACCGAGTGAGTCCCCTTCCTATATTCAAAATGCAATGTATCGGCCTGCAGTAGAAGTACAAATTTGTTATTAAAAATACAAAAAGGGAAAAGGGACTTGAGTTACTTTTAGTGTGTAGATTGTTACATAAAGTACACAATGACGTAACTTCATACACAACAAACAACAACAAAATCACTCAGTCAGCGTCCAATGCATGACATCATTCATTACCTGTTCCTTCTCATCTTCAGTTAATGGGCAGTCTCTCTCGGATCACAAAGGAGGATAGCTATAGTAGTCATCATCAATCATGTTCCACTTCTTTTGGAGGGACTAGGAAATATTTTTTCTTGTTTCTTCTATTTTGTATCATCCAATCATCATCTGACTTCTTGAGGGCAATGGATTTAGGGAGATTCAGGAGGATGGAGGAGCAGGATTCGGAGGAGTGTACTGTGATATGCAGCCAGCCGAAACTTGTATATAGCAATAAAACAATTAGAAGACGGTGGTGATGGATTTGTTGTGATTCAAAGTTTCTAACCAGAAAGACAGATACACCAATAAAAGAAAATAAGGGAGGAAGACAGTAAGAACTGGAAGTGCAAGCCTAATTGTCAGGGAAGTATAGCTCATCCTCAAACTCTGGGGGTTCAACCAGAAGTAGGTAATCATCATCTAACACACCAGTTTCGTCACCTGAGCCGCCGTCCTCATCTTCCTCCCTTGATCTATGTATTGTGTAATTCAGTGGTATAAAGTGCTGATTCATTTTGATCATTGTTAACCTCTCCACGTTTTTGGGCGAGAGACTGGTCCTTCTCACTGTTACAATGGAACCAGCAGCACTGAAAACACGTTCCAAAGAGACACTTGCGACAGGGCAAGCCAGATAGTTTATCGCCAGCCTGCTGAGCACTGGCCATTGGGCCCTTTTCCCATACCAATACTTCAATGGATTTTGATCAATTTACACCTCTTTTGGGTCATCCAGATAGGCCTGGACCATCCGCTCAATGTTCAGGGGTGCAAAACTTTTTGGGGCTCTTTTCTCATTGCATCAGCACTGGACTTACCAATGCCTTGCTGTAAATACCAATCCTGTAACGATTTTACTGGGCCTGAAGATCCAGTTCTTGCTGTTGTCGATAGTGTTGGTGAGTAATCTGAGCCAAACGCACTGCCCTCAGGCTCCGAAGTTGAACTTGACGCCGAATGCCCTGCTGCAGTACTTGTTGTGGGTTTATCTAGCGGGCTTTTAATTAGCAGCCGTTCATTTTCCAACTTACTCACAGACTCAGCTATCCAAGTTTTGTACCGGGCAACATCCATTTCTGAAAAAGGAATTAATGTCTTCAGTGCCCATTTTGTCAGTGGATCCAGAATTGTGGCACAAATGTAATGTTTTTGTGACGAAATCTTATTTTGCACGTCTGTATTGTCAGCTAAGCGAAGGGCTAAGCTCTCCACCAACTCATATGCTTCTTTTTATCCCTCTACATCTTTGTATGCTTCAGACACCTCCGTCAGCTGATGCTCTAGCATTTGCAACAATGTCGTCAATGTGGGTGTGCTGTTCTTGTTATGTGTGTGTGCTGCAGTATGCCATGGGGATCAGGGACATGATCCAGGGTAATTCTGGGTGTGCAGTGTGCTACACCTCGTTGGGCATGTGTGCCATTGTGCCCATCTCTCCCCGTCCCCCCAGTCTCTGGTCGTTACTCACCCTGTTGATGTTGTGTCCTGTCTTCTCGGGCTGTGTCTGTGCTCCCTACTCCTTGCACTATCTCCAAACTGATGACTGGGGCCTAGCTTTCCTCCAGCTCCTCCTGTGTCGCAGGGCTGCCACCCCCTGTCGCCATTGCAGCCTTCCTGTTTGCGGCAGGATTGTGCCTGATTTAGGTTGTCACATCATGCCAGCGCCTCTTGGCCTCCTCTATTGGCCTCCTAGGCACTCCGACTTTGGATTCCAGGTGGTCTACTTGTGTGTCAGTTGCTGGTAGTGTTCTGTCACCTGTGACGCTGATCTGGTTTTGCGACGGACCTCACCCAGTCTTCCTCTCCCTCTTCTCCTCGGCCGTCCCTGTCCCCGTTGTTCCTTGCTGTTGGTCTGTGGGGGTTGTGGGTTTGGCATTGGCCTCTGCGCTGGTTCAGGGTACATGCATGGTGCTGCGCACTTTGGATTGTTTCTGGTGTGTTTTCCTTGTTCTGCTTATATAGTGCATTTTCCCGCCAGACGCTTGGGATTTGCAGGCCTGTGGCTGGTTCTTGCAGCTTTTTGTATCGCGCTTGGCCTCATCGCAGCTTTTTCGGCGTTTGTGTTTCACATTTTTGCAGCGTGGCGTTGTCTTTAACGCGGCCATTTGACGCGGTATCTGGTGACTATCGCATGGTACCACTGTGTTGTGAATACTTGGTTAAACTTAGAGTAAAATTCCTGTGATAGACTGCGATGTTGTAGGTTGCATTAAGTAACATTTGTGATGGTTATCACACGTTCTTGATAATATGCCCCATTATCTTTTCTGAAATTCAGGCTGAAAACCTGATTTAGAATGATCTATATTATGACTGAAAATCTGCTGCTTTATGATAGGACCTCCAAATATGGAGCACAATACATTGATCTAATTTACTGCACCATGCTGTCCCCATTAGAGAAGGGCACAATTCACTTGTTTTCAATTCGTGGAAAGTGGGTGCAAAATTACAAGAAAATCCGCCTTTTCCTTATCTGCCTGCCCAGGTTGGATATAGGGAGGAATGCAGGCAAAATGTCCGGCATAACAACAACTTCTCATCTCAGGCTTTGAGGTCGTGTCTGTCGGTTCTGTGGGCTAATGCATCCACTCAGCTGTGTTTGATCCCATAGCCACAGGTTAAAATCTTTATAAGCTCACCACACCTTTGATCTTTCTGTATTTGATAAAATAATTACCAATGAGTTTAGTAATAATTACCATTTGAATGTGTGCTTTACTTATACATATATTTGAGCCAGTTCTTAAAACATACTCCTGTAGCACTCATATATTCCATTTTTAATTATCCTCAAAACATGTAAAGTGCCACTAATTATATTCAATTAGTATGAAAAGAAAGGACGGTGCCTTCTTTACACTTTTACGCATAAGTTTGACATTTCTTGGTGGTGTCACAAATGTGTGCAAGACTATGTAGAAGAGCAATACAGAAGTACGTTTTTACGAGCCCAAAATGCCTTTGTAAAAAAGCACCCACTGCTATGTTTTTGAGAAATGCAAGGCGCAAGGACTTCTTGCATTGCCTGGAACTGTGAGGTGCTGGACCTTGCAATTAATGTAATGGTAATTACATCAACTTAGTTTCATTCATTCATATACTTTATTTCGGCCGCAAAGGGCCATAAAAGCAACAATACATAACATCAGTTTTTGTCCAAAGCAGAACACATTTCAACCACCAAAGCAAAATACAGTAACCAATTAAATTTAAAATATCCAAGTAATTAACAATTGGTGGAAAATTTCCTACGCTGTAACCATACAGCATTTAAGAAACGTGAGACAGCAAAGACAATTGGGGGATGGGTGTCATATTTTAAAACTCGCAGGGCGTTAGCACAATCTCTAAAACCAAGATTCTTACAAATTGATTTTACCCAGCGTTTTCTGTGAGTAAAGTACGTTGGGCAGAAGAAAAACACATGGTTTTCATCCTCCTGTTTATAACCACATGCAGGGCATAAAGTACTTTTGTTGGTGTCCCATCTAGAAGTAAAAGACCTGAGTGGTAGGGTGCCTATTCTCAATTGGACATATAACTTCCTAGCAACAGGGGGAAAGATCACATCCAAAAATAACTCCCTTTCGTAATTTGGTTTAACCAAAAGAAACTGCTCAGTCAGCCTACCTACATTTGAGTTCATATGCAAGCGGAGTAGATTAAAATGCCTGATTTCTTCAACAAGATTGGTTTTAGAAACAACTGGGCAAGAGATTCCTGGAGTATCCCAGAGTTCCTGACGACCAATCTTGCGGCAAATATCCCTAACATAGATTAACCAGGGGATATTCATATGTTTTATTACGGGCCAGAGCTCCAGAAAGTCATCTCTATAAGTTTCCAGGTCCGGATTGGACCAAAGTCTCTTCCAGTAATGTACGGGCCGGGCCGCCACCACTTCTTCGATTGGAAGCAGTCCCAAGTCAAATCTAATGGGGACTAACGGTGTACTAGAGGGTAAGCTTAACAATTTCCTTATAAAGGAGTTTTCAACCCTCGATAGACTACCTATTTTGGAATGACCCCATAGTTCCGCTCCATAAATTGAAGCCGGTCTGGCCTGTGTTTTGAAGATTTCTACTACTGGTAAAGCTGGTTTGAAGACCGAACCTTTGAATAATCTAGCCATACCTCCTGTAGTTTGGGTCAACTTAAGAGTAGAATTAATAACCTGACCTCCCCAGCCCAAGTCTTCTTGGAGTGTGATCCCTAGATAGGTAAACGTTTTCACCCGTTCCAGGGGGATAGCGTTCAGAACTGGGTTGGGGCGGGTACGTTTAGGAGGGTTAAGGATCATAAATTTAGTTTTGGCTAGGTTGATCTCGAGGCCCCGGTCACTGCAGAAATCTACAAAGCCATCTAAAATACGCTGAATTCCCATGGGGGTGCGTGACAACAACAGAGTGTCATCTGCAAACATTAATGCTGGTACCTTGCCCGAGGCAAGCCTGGGAACATCAGTGTCTTTTAGAGCTAGAAGATGTTTTATGAGCCCGTTGATGTAAAGGCAG
Organism: Triturus cristatus; assembly: GCF_964204655.1. Taxonomy (NCBI): domain Eukaryota; kingdom Metazoa; phylum Chordata; class Amphibia; order Caudata; family Salamandridae; genus Triturus; species Triturus cristatus. The sequence goes on from NC_140588.1 coordinate 211,088,470, forward strand.
AACAGTGTGGGCGCTAGCACACATCCTTGTCGTACTCCTCGGCTAACAGGAAAGCGTTCGGAAAGTTCGCCATACTTTCCGCATCTAACCTGGGCAAAGTTGGCCGTATGTAGATTTTTCAAGACCTCTAAAAGGTATGAGGGAACATTAAGCATCTGAAGCACGGCCCAAAGCTTTTCTCTCGGGACCAGATCGAATGCTGATCTTAAATCAACAAAAATGAGGTAGAGGCTGCCACCCTCTACACTCACAGACTTCCAGAATAAAACCTGGAGACGAAAGATCTGGTCCAGGGTTGAGGTGCCCTTCCTGAAGCCAGCCTGCAAGGTGCTTAGGATGTTATTTTCTTCTTCCCAAGCCTGTAGTCTGTTCAGAATTATGCGGCTGAATAATTTTTGGGTCGTATCGATTAGACTTATCGGGCGATAATTCGAAGGCTGTAAAGGACAACCTTTTTTGTGGATAGGCACTATCTCAGCCCCTTGCCATGTTAACGGTGGTTCTGCCCCATATAAGATGGAGTTAAAAAGAACACATAGGTACGGTGCCCATATCGCGGGTTCAGACCTAAAAAGGTCACCTGGAATTTTATCCAGACCCGGCGCTTTATTAGGAATGAGCATGGAAATGGCATTTTCGACCTCCAGGATCGTAATTCGTGGAGTAAGTTCAACACAAGAAGTTGTGTTGAAGGAAGAGTCAATTGAGGAGGATGAATTGGAATTCGCTATGGAATATAGACCCCCGAAGTGCCCTTCCCATACTGCAGGAGCTATATTGGAGCCTGTAATGGTATCAAAATCTTTCTTTCCATTACTAACGATGGCCCAAAAGGTCCTGAAATCCTTGTGCTGCAGTGATGATTTTAGCTCCTCCCACTTGTCATCTTCCCAGGACTTCCTGGCCCTATCAATTTGTTGTTTATATTGTGCACAGACTAATTTAGTCCTGGATTTATCTTTTGCTTTTATAGCTAAGACCAACTCAGCTTTTAGCTTCCTGCACTCAGCGGTGTACCAGGAATGTTTGTTAGCCACATGGGCCTTAGGGGCCTCAGATCGAGAGAAAACATCCAAAAGTCTCGTAGATAACTTGGTATGGATGGTGACTGAGCTGGATAGACTTTCAGCAGAGGAGCAATTCAGCACAACTTCAGCCATTTCAATAAGACATGGAAGTGCCGATCTATACATTTCTGCCAATTTCGCGGGACACGTGAGAATACTTGGCCATCTAACTCTCCGTTTATTATTGTGGAGAATTAAAGGTTGCGGGAGAGGAAGCATCCCATTAACATAGGTTGCAAGTCCCCACTGGTCTGGTTTTAGTTTCAGAGTCGCTCCGCCCTCCCGCCCTCCCAGGCTATTTAGAGTTGCTCTGTGAAGCCCTCGCTGCCTATTTAGAGCTCTCCCTAGTGAGAGACGCTAGGGCTGCGAGCGTTTTTACCTGGAACTTACTAGCTGGCATAGGTATCTGTGAAAATTGTGATTTAAAACTGCTAAAAGATCGTTTTTATAACTTTTTACCTGGGGGTTTTAAATTGAATAGTTAGCTGGGGAATTGAGTTAGGCACACTGACATTTCTCCAACACGCTGATCTTCCTCTCTCTGCCTCGCCCAGCCGTCTTGTGTTATTTGCTGTTGGAGGCAGTGGGCGCCATCTTAGGTAGGGCTGGGGGTGCGCTCTAGTCGCGCCGCCCTCCCACCCTCCTCACACCCTACATAATGTGCATCCCTGCCAGACGGCGCAGCGGGCTGGCGCAGCGGGCGCGCCGGATGCGCGCCGAAACCGCGCCAGAGCCAAGCCCGTCTGCGCCCGTCCGCGACCGGACACGGCCCAGGGCCCCAACCCCTGGCCCTGATCGTAAGCTGACCTGGAGTAGGAGTGACTTAGTAAGTTTATCCTCGATCGTGTGCACCCGAGGCCACCATAGTGTAAGGGTAGGGGAGAATGAAGGGTGTAGCTATTGTCAATTCCGCTTTAGCTCAGCCCTACCAGACACCAGGGCAAGCAATCCCTCGCTGTCCTGCGGCCTCGTTAATGTTAGGTCGCTTAGCCGTCACAAACATGACGTTTATGACCTTCTCACTGATAAACATTATGATCTGCTGTTTATTACCGAAACGTGGCTAGACGCCAATTCTGATCCTGATACCATTCAGGCTTTACCTGATGACTATCAGATGGTGCGCCTGGACAGACCGATAGGCAGAGGAGGCGGGATTGCGATCGCCTTTAAACAACAATGGCCATGCAAACTCGAACTAGTTGACCTGGCGGGATGCGAAGCGGGTGTTTTCACCATAGCAATTGATGGGAGCATGACTATAAAGGGCCTGATAATTTATCGCCCACCGGGACCTATGGCCAGTTTTAAAAGAAACCTCCTAGAGTGGGTCACAGAAACAGCGATCAGGAGGGACAAGTTTTTGCTGTTGGGAGATTTAAATATACACCTGCAAGACGCACTAGACAAAGGAGCAGTGGAGTTCCGGGAAGAACTTCACACCCTACAGCTAGAGCTAAAAGGTCAGCTGCCAACACACAACCGTGGGCACCTGCTCGACCCAATATTCGCCAATTGGGAGGGTGTTTTAGCCGCTCCCCCAGTGCCCTTGCCCTGGACAGATCATTTTCTCGTTCCGTTTACTATTTACTTGTCTAAGCATATAGCTAGCGCTCCCACCCCTCTTAACTACCCTTGACGTAGGTGGGCAAGATTCTCCCTGCGAGAGTTTAATAAGGCTCTTACCGTGGAAGGGCCCCCAGGAGGAAATGACGTGACAGCGGCAAATAAATTGCTGAATGACCGTATCACGGCTGCTCTGGACCACACAGCCCCATTGGGTTGGTCTAATAAAGCTGTCCACAGACAAAGAACTGCTCCCTGGTTCAGCGAGGCGCTGCGCTGTGCCAAAAGGGACTGCAAACGAGCAGAAAGACAATGGAGAATGGCTTATGATGATCGGATGAAAGAGGCTTACCTCACAAAACGACGATCCTATCATAATAAAATCCGTATAGAAAAAGCCACCTACTATGCAGATAAAATTCACGTGGCGGAAAACTCGGCTAGGGAATTGTTTAGCATATATAAATCCCTTTCCACCCCAATAACCGTTACTCGAGATGAAGATCACTCAGTAACAGCATGCAATCGCATTGCTAACTACTTCGGAGACAAAGTGCGCAAGATTTACTCTGCTTTTCCCGACACGCCACCCTTAGCGGAAGAACCTGCAGATTTAGCAGGAGCTGAAGCTGACTCAGATCTGCTACTTCATTTCACCACTCCTCTATCGGAGGATCTCGTTAAAATCTGCAGATCCGTCAGATCTGGCTCCCCACGCGATCCTGCTTCCCCAAAAAGGCTGAGTGACAGCATAGAGACACTGGAACCTTACATCAGGCATTTGCTAGATGTCTCCTTTCGATCCAGTTCTCTACCTGTGGACTGGAAACAGGCTGTGGTGCTTCCCCTCCGCAAGAAGCCTAACATTGGCCTCGATAAGCTGGATAACTTACGCCCCATCTCTCTCCTGCCATATTTTTCGAAGGTAGCAGAGAAGGTGGTAAATAAGCAGCTAATGAAATATGTGGAGGACAGTAACCTTCTTCATCCGACTCAATTCGGGTTCCGGCCACGCCACTCCACCGAGTCTGCCCTTCTTAGGGCCTCCGAAACTCTCAGGCAGGGTGCTGACGAGGGTCAAACTATGGCTCTCATCCTTTTAGACCTTAGCGCGGCGTTCGACACTGTGGCACATTCCATCTTGCTACAGTGTCTGAGCAAAGGTGGGGTGAGAGGGGCAGCGTTGAAATGGATTTATTCATTTCTCGCAGGCCGAGGCTTCCAAGTGAGGCAGGGTGACTATTACTCTGAGCGAATTGCTCTGGACCAGGGGGTGCCGCAGGGCTCGTCCCTGAGCCCAACACTTTTTAATCTCTACGTAGCCCCGATTGCCTCCTTGGTAGAGAGCTACGGCCTCCGAATGGTTTCCTATGCCGACGACACGCAGTTGGTGATCTCCCTGTCGCGCGCACCCGATCTTTCGGCGGACATCTTCAGAGCCTGTATGCAAGACCTAGCTGCCTGGATGTCCGCAAACTGCCTTAAGCTTAACGGAAATAAGACCGAGGTGCTTGTCGTAGGGAGAGACCGATCGGCGTGGACGTCGGCATGGTGGCCTCCATGCCTTGGCTCAACACCTATCCCATGCCTGAAAGCAAAGAACTTGGGCATTTGGTTCGACTCCGACCTGACCTTCGGCCCTCAGATCAACCGGGTGGTCGGATCATGCTTTGGGACCCTCAAAAGTCTCAGGAAGGCATTGAAGTTTTTACCTGTAAAGGCCCGTCAAACCCTTGTGCATGCACTAGTCACCTCAAAGATGGACTATGGCAACCTCCTCTATCTAGGGACTCCGAAGAAGAATCTGAGCCGTTTACAGGTCCTACAGAATGCCGCTGCTAGGCTAGTACTTAGACTTCCCAGAAGAGCCACATCCTCGGTGGCCCTTCGGTCCTTGCACTGGCTCCCGATCAGAAGTAGGGTTGATTTCAAAGCACTCTGCATGTGCCATCGGATCATCAACGGGAGGTCTCCTCTCCCTTTGAAAGGACTGCTGACACCTTATGAACCGTCCCGCTCCCTCAGATCTTCTGGCTCGGGGCGCCTTGTTGTCCCCAAGGTGTCCAGAGCACGGATGGGCGGAAGATCCTTTAGGTACCTTGCAGCCGTCAGATGGAACACATTACCCTTAATATTGCGTCTCGAACCATCTGAACTAATCTTTAGAGCCAAGCTCAAAACTACACTATTCGAACAGTAAAGTATTCCACTTCTGTAGGTTCCAGTTAGCAGCCGCTCCTTAGCGCGGGGACACGCCGCTGTGCGTCACCAAGCGCTTTACAAAACTCCCTAAATAGAAATAGAAATAGTAAGAGCATTGTGGTCGCTATCATCGCGAGCGACCACCCTAAAATCCAAAACCTTATCCCAGGATTTTATATCAATCAGGATATAATCCAAAATCGACAAATGCCCAGCTCTGTTGAAGGTAGTTTGTCCAGGCTGGTCAGATTTAAATCTACCGTTGCAGGCCCTCAATGATAGGGAGAGGGTAAGAGAAAAAATTTGCAACACTAGTGGGGTCCAAGCTCTAACCGGTGCAATCATGGGTTCAGCAATATTTGAATGTGTATCTTCCGCCGCAGGGTCGTTTTGGACAAGGAGGTTAAGTGGCTCATATTGACAATTAAGATCGCCACCTACTATAACAGAGTATCCTGGATTTAAAGTCAGAATAAAATCATTCAAGGCTGTAATGACCTTGGATTCGCCACCTCCTGGAGAGGGTCTTGAATAGACATTTAAAAGAACTAGGTGTTTATTCCCAGGCAAGTCTAGTAAGACACATAAAATGTCATCAGATCCCGTTTGAAGTTGCCTGGCTATAACGCCCAGGTGGGTTGCAACCCAGGTACTAAGACCTCCAGAAGGCCTCCCCCTGCCACTAGAGGAAGCACAAATACCAAAGGAGGCAAACCCGTCTCGTTGATAGTTTTCCGTGGCCCATGTCTCTTGTAGCAGACAGATGTCAAAGGTGTCCATGAAACTGCCCCACTCTGTGCAAATCTGTTTGTTCTTTAGACCCGCTACATTCCAAGAAATAAGGTTGACATCAGCCTTAAGCTCCCGATTAGTAGAAAAGTCACTAGAGGAGCTACATTCTTTGCCCACATTTGCCCTGCCGTTTTCCTGTAACAACCCCCCCGGCAAAGGCAATACGGGAGGGTCTTCCAAGTATGCAATAGAGCTTTCCGTGGGACAAGCTACCGTAAGGATAGTTGTGTGGGCAAGGGGAGGGGGCTCGGGCAAAAAACAGTTAACCCCCCTGACAAGTTTGGAGTTATTTAGCTCTTTCTGGGCCCCAGTCGAGATAGTAGGAACACCTGGTCTAGCACACTATAGTTATTGAAATGGAAGAAGGATTCAAGAGCTGGTGGGCAAAATTGCGTGTCAACTTGTGTTGTGTTCGGACAACGAGAAGTGGAGCCCACCTGGTCCCAACCTGCTCCCATCGCCCTATGTCTCCTAAAAGCTTCACATCCTAATGTAGATGGACCCGGGTAGAAATAGGTTAGCGGGAGGGCTTTAATGGATGTTTCAGCACTGCCCAAGGTATGTGACTGCGTGTTACAAATGTAACTGACTGTTCTAGAATTCCTAAAATTGATTACAACGCAGTCACCCTGTAGATCTTTGGTTCTGTGGCCCACCCAATCCAGCCGTCTTGCAAAAAGAATTTCACTCTTACACCCAGTTGGAAGGGGTTTATGGCAGTTCAGCCAATGGATGCACTTATTCTTAAGCATACTAAAATCCTCCTTTGTGCCCTTATCTAGAGTCGGAATACAATATGAACAAAGACCTCTTCTCAACAACTAGTTAAGCTATGGGGAATATCTCCACAATCAATATACAACAGCAACCATGTACCACAGAAATGGATTTATAATTCACAGTTTTATTGATCAAATAGTTTATACATTATTTATATGTCATTATTTTTATATTTATATTTTTCTCTTTAGTAACATACATTTGCAAACACAAAATTGGTCATGTTTTGATTTGTTAAAAGGGGGAATCAAAATTCAAATGTGAGACACAAACCGAACATTTATAGTGAACACATATTGCATATTACATAACAAAAAACCACAGACAATACAAAACATCCTATGCAACAAAGAGTCACTTATAAAAACATATAGTGATACATTCCAAATATATACACATTAAAATAGAAATGTCGCCAAAAAGGATGACAAATGGAGCAGAGAGGAGCGCCGACGCGCGTTTCGGAGAAGGATCAAAAGACCCACAGTTCCTTCGTCAGGGCGCAATAATCCTTTGGAAGTTCGTGTCAATTTAATTCCCAACTTATTCCAAAGTCTTGTTCAGACGGGAAACTTATTAAACAATTTCTTAGAGGATATGAATTAGTACTTGTTTAAACATTCTGTGGAAACAAGGAAAACATGTTGTAAAATAACCTAATAAATACAATACAAACAGCTAAATGTTATCTATAAAGGAGCCTGCAACACCAGAGGGAAACCAATACATCCCAAAGACAAGAAATAGTAAAATAGGTACCACCACGTGAAAGTAGAGAATAAGTGCATGAACCTTAAAAAGATTTACCAAAGGAAAAGAGATTTTATAGATGGAAAGGGAAGTATGTGAGTAAAAGAAGAAAAAATCATAAAACGGAACCTACTTCGTAACAAGTATGATAGGCGCACCGCTTCATATAAAGAATAAGGCCAACCAATTACTTTTTTGAGTATAGCCGCACCGCTACGGGCTAAAATAAGGAGAAATACAAAATATACTATACAGTCTTAATAGGAAGGGTATTCATACATAAACAAGTCCAATTATGAAGTAGAATGAATAAGAATGGTAGCACAACTGTGCACAATTGGCTATGGGTAGAAAGAAAGATATACAATAAAAGTGTAAGACAGTAATCAAAAGCATCAGACTACCAACCTATGAATAGGAAGATGAAACTACGAGTGGTACTATAAACACAGTACGAATCGGAACGTCTAGATCGGACGCCAGTAGAAACTAAAAAAGAACGAGAGTAGTAAGGATAAGAGATGACAATGACTAACAAGTTAACGCCCACTACGGGACCCCTACTTACTGAAGAGCACTAGGAATACGCATGCCAGGTAAATTGCAATTATTTCAGGAGGGTCACATCCCAGGCTAGAGGGTAGGTGTAACGGTATGTATGGATTGACCCTAAAAAGAAAAAAAGTTCTAAGCAATAGAGAAACCAAATCCAATTTAAATATGCAAGGAGCCGAACATTTAAGAATCGCTGATTTCGTTCTTACCTATACGACAGCAGATAAGACTTCAACCTGGTTCCGGAAGAGCGGTGTCCAAGAGAGCGCTGTCCGTATATACGGACCTACCAACAAGAATAGACAACACTAGTGGTATATATAAGGGAAAACACCCGGGAAAAATAGGCCGGAAATAAGGGACGCAAACAACTTGCAGCTGATGGTTAAACGAAAATAAAGTGAAGAGCAAAAGAAAAACGCGAGGTTACACAATGTATAGAGTCCTCTGCGTCAAAGTGTGGCCGCCATATTGGATAGGTTAAAGAAAATGAAAAATAGAAATAAAGAAAGGTATAGACCCATACCGTTGACGATCCAACAGTAGGGTACGAAAATAGATATTGAACTCAGAATATGAAGCGAAAAGCTACTAAGAGATAAAATGATGAAACATACATCCAAGTAAACAAAAATGGGAAAATGACTGAAAAAATGTAAAAATGAACGAAGAACCTGATATAAGTGAAAAACGCTATGTTGAAGAAAGCATGAAAAATAGATATAGACAAGATAAGTACGATGTATGTATCAACAATAAATAACAAAGCTAAACACGATAGAAAGAAAACAACTGCACGGTGTATAGATAGGACACATCGAAGACCAGTGGTTGGAAGTAGTAAGTGACCAAATACAATAATGGTCAGTAAGTTCAAAACTAACAGGAAGAATTTTGTAGCTAGTTTACAGAAGCGCATTTTCCCAAGGGATATGTTCATTTAGGCCAAAGTCAGCTGTTTGGAGAGTAAACATCCAAAATACCTCTCTTTTTTTCCTTAATGGCTCAGTGTTCTTATCTCTTGGAATCAGTACCTTTTCTACAATGATCCATTTTATATCCTCAATTTTGTGATTTTTATCAAGCCAATGTTCAACTAGAGGAGCCCCTCTACGTTTATTCCTGATTGAGGATTTATGTTCACTCAATCTTGTTCTGAATTCCCTGCCTGTTTCTCCTACATAACCTTTATTGCAGGGGCAGAGAATAAGGTAGATAATGTTAGATGATCTACAATTGGTCATTTCTGTGAGATGAAATATGGACTTACCCCATTCAAGTACACTGGATATAATGGCAGACTCACAGGCGTGGCAGTTGCCGCACCTGTGGTTGCCTAATACCGGATTATTACCAGTGATAGATTTTTGTATCCACTTATTGGTGTTATTAAAGTGGGATTTCACTAGAGAATTGCGTAAATTCTTGTTCCGGCGAAACGCAAAGATAGGTTTGGGCATATTATAATTAGGGTCCCCTGTGTTAAGAATATGCCATTGCGAGCCTATAATTTGACGCAATTTGTTATCAAAGTTGGAGTGACGAGTAACACATACAAGTTTTTCTTCTTCAGTATTAGTCCTTTGTTGTAAAAGAGCCTCCCTGTTGTAATATTTGGCTCTTTTGTACGCGTCTCTTATGACTCTATGAGGGTATCCTCGTTTGAGTAATTTACCTCTGAGGTCATTGGCATGAAATTCAAAATTGGCCATGGTCGTGCAATTCCTACGTAATCTTAGGAATTGACTAAACGGTATATTGTCTTTTTGATTACGCGGGTGATAACTCTGGTATTGTAGGATGGTGTTCCTTGCCGTGGGTTTGGTATACAGTGACACCTCAATTTTGCCTTCTATGTTTTGGATCCATAAATCTAGAAACTCAATCTGGTTCTTACTAATATTGGCGCAGAATTTAAGATGGCTATCACAGAGGTTGAGCCAAAGAATAAATTCTTGAAGTTGTTCCTCAGGGCCCCTCCAAATAAAAAAGATATCGTCAATAAATCTGTTCCAGTGTTGAATATTTTCAAAAAAAGGAGCAATTTCATTGAAGATACAGCGCTCTTCAAATGACCCCATATAGGTGTTGGCAACATTGGGTGCACAGGCTGCTCCCATGCTTACACCATAGATCTGTTTATAAATGATATTGTCAAATTCGAAGTAGTTTTCATTGAGGACGATTGCAAGACATTCTAGAATTAAAAGTATGTCTTCAGTGTTACCGTTCTTTTCCAATGAACTTTTTACTGCCTCTAGGGCTCCTTTCTGCGGGATGTTTGTGTATAAGGCTTCTATGTCCATAGAAACCAAAAAATCTGTGTTGGAGTTAAACGACAAACCCTCAATCTTGCTTATGAGGTGGCCCGTGTCCTTGATATATCCTGGTAGGGTGCTGACCAGAGGATTTAAAAATTTATCTACGTATTTAGATAGGGGTTCTGTGATGGAACCAATAGTGGATACAATCGGTCTGTATGGGGGATTCACTGCATTTTTATGCATTTTTGGTACTCCATAAAGGACTGGAATATTAAAATACTGTTTATTAAGATAATCAAATTCTTGTTGACAGATAGAGCTTCTGTCCAGAGCTCTGTGCGTAATAACCAGTATTTCCTCTTGGATTCTCTTACTTGGGTATGAATTGACTTCGTGGTAATGTTCAGGGACTTGTAACATTTTAAGCATTTGTGTTTTATAGTCTGTACTATCCAAGAGTACAATTCCGCCTCCTTTATCACACGGTTTAATTGTGATTTGTTGATTCGACGATAAATCTTTCAGGGTCCTATATTCCTCATAGTTCAAATTGAATATAGGTTTAGGTACAAATTTAATGGAGTTTTGTATTTTGGTGTAGACACTCTTTTCAAAAATACTGACTTCTGGGCCAACTTGATCTAAAGATGGAATAAAACTAGAATCCGGTCGTAATCCCGTTCTATTGTTGGTCTGTGCAGAGGTAATTTGAGAAAAGAATTTTTTAAGCCTAATTTTTCTGAAAAAAGCCTGTAGATCTTGATTAAGTTCAAATTTATTCAGTGTGGCGGTCGGGACAAAAGATAGACCTCGAGTTAACAGGTTAAGTGCATGATGGTCAAGGTTGGATTGAGATAAATTGAAGATGGGTATGGTTTCCATATTCTTAGAGTTTGTTATTGTCTCCAGTATTGGTTCTTTCTTGTTTGGAGATATTGTGGTTGATTCTCCGAATATTGGTAGTGATGTTCTGGATATTGGTACTGGCCCCTTCCTTGGCCTCTGTTTCTGGATCTTGGGGTCCCCCTGCGGTTCCCCCAAAAACGACTACCTCTATTGGTGTTTTGAAAGGGTGTCCTCCTGTTACCTGTGTCTCCTGATGGGCCCGGGACACTTTCACCATCCGATTCCGAAGTGTCGGAGAACGTAAGTATCTTTTTATTAGACCAAAATTGATTGTCTACTTGTTGATGTTGTTCCCTTCCTGTGTTGTAATATTGGGCTCCTAAATAAGGATATACCCTTTCCTCTGAAAAGTAGCGTATATCCTTTTTGAGTTTTTCTGTTTTCTTTTTAACCAAATATTCACTGAAAGAGTTCAGTTCAAAGGAGACTTCCTCTAGTTTTTTCTTAGCATCTTCCACTGGGTTGTTTTTCTTAAGTAATTCCTCTATTTCTGCTATTTCTTTAAATAGGGAATCTACTACTTCCCGAGCTGTTTCTATAATAAGGATCATAAGATCCCTCGAGCATCTATTAGCAATTAGTGACCATTTTTCAAGAAATTTCCTGATTTCTACAAATAAGCCTGGAATATTTCTTATTCTTAGGCCATTCGGTATCACTCCAGCTCTAAGATATTGAAGCATGAAATCTGCATGAGATTCCGTTCTTTTTGCTTTCTTTTTAAGATTCAATAATTTAAGCCATTCATCATTATTGGTTTTATTAAAGGTGAATGGACGATCAGAGGTGGTGTCTTGCCCTAGTAGTTTAGAAAAATCTTCATCACTAAATCCAAAAGTTTTGATGCTGTCCATGTGGAGGAGGAAGATACACAAAGGGACAGAGATCTTAATAAAGATAGAACACTACCGATGGTATGGCGGGGATAGAGGTCTGACTACCTGAAAATATAATAAAATATAGGGGATAGATATATAGTAGGTAGCAAAACAAAAATAGCAAAAACAAATGAATAAGGATAGCGAACATGAAAAAAAAGAACAATTAGATTAGGAAAAAGGTGCTCAGTAAGCTCCAAAGCAGAGAGTCGGTACACCTGTGAGTACCACCACAAACGGGACTGATGCAGAGGGAAGGTCCAAACAGGTCAACTTGGGTTTCATTTGAGTGGCATAATTTGAGCAACTAAGTGTGTCTGGTGGCGGATTTTTAGTGTTCACTTCAACAGATGTATTTGTAATAGCAGAATTACCCCTGCTCGCAGCATTTGCAGTAACAGTTGATAACACAGGGCTATCAGAGGTTGTTTGAATAGTGGTACCAGACCTGTCGCGCTGCAGGTTAGAATAAACTGCAACTCCTAATCTCTGGATAGGGGATTTTGATACAAGAGAAGTTGGTTCAGCAGAGTTTGTTACAATAAGGGAAGAGTTGGTATTAGTATGGATGCCCTCCCGGGAATTATACTCAATTTCCCCCTGAACATCAGCAAACCGCGATTCAAAAGCAGAGAGTTTTTTTTCTATTTCATCAAGTCTATTATGCAATGGAAGGCATGTAGCAGTAAGTAACTGCTCTAGTTTTGTCCAAAATTCTCCTCCAACTTCCATAGCCAAATTACACTCAGTGCTTTTGGATGCCAAGTTGACCGGTTCGGTGTTGACTGCACAGTTCATTGCTTCAAGTATGGACCGCTTGGAATATATCGATCTTTTGTTAGACAAAACTGTGGCACTCCGCTTTCGTCTGACAGTCTGTTTTGTCAAAGTGACATTTGTATCTACCGAACGAATCGGTTGACCAGATCTAGTGACCCCAACAGTATTTAGAGGGGGACTTGGGACCTGATCATCAGACTCTTCACACTCAGTAGAGCTATTGGCATTATGGATCAGAGCTGGGGTTGTCAATGATCTTCCCTGAGTATTAACTGCACAACTGGGAATGTGATTGTTGGTTGGTGACAGCACTGTTGCTATCTTTCCCAAAGACGACCTTTTAGTGAAGACTTGATCTAGAGAGAGCCTTTTTTCAGTTAACTCGATTTCTCTCTGTAAAACAGAGGAGGCCCTCGTGATGAAATTATCAAGCGTGCCAACAACTCCAGACCCAGTAAGGGACTTCCTCCCCTTTCCCGCACCTCCAGTTGCCATTCCCAAAATGCCAACAGCAGTATCAGACAAAGGGAACAATGTTCATGTAGGGCCGGAAATGCAGTGGGTCAAATGCAGCACAGGCAGTCACAGGCAACAGGGAACAAATTTGAGTCCACGTACCCCAACAGCCAAGAGCTGTGGCCCGTCCCGTCCTCAGCCGATCTCTGACGAGCTCAGACGAGCCCGCCCTTAGCCCGGGCTTCGCCCCGGACTACGCCCCGCACGCGTCCCGCTCACGCGTGGGATGGAGTCAATTAATTATCGGTAGGAGGTGTGTCCGGGAAGAGGATCAGGTGCGTCCAATGATTGTAGCCCAAGGCACCCTGGTCCTCGCAGTCCCTGCACAGTAGCAGCCTCCCGTGATGACCACGCCTGTCGCTCTCCCCCCGCAGTTTCGAGCAGCTCCTCGGTAAGGATGGCAGGTAAAATATAAGTTTAAAACAAAGTCCACGCCTGCGAGCGGCACCTTAGTTTCAGAGCGCGGCCCCAGACAGTGTTCTTCCAAGGCACGTTCCCAACAGGGGAGCTGGTGTGTGGTGCCTATCTGCCAAGAGAACCCTGCAGGCTGGTGTGGTACACAGACATTCCTGCTGGAGGAGTTGCTCTGAAGTGCACCCCTGTGTTTTCTCTTGTGCCGGTGCTAAAAAAGTGGGGCTTAAATGATTGACATAAGGCATCTAGTCTTGAAGTTTGCATGCTGGGTTGGACGTGTACCTTCCTGTGACCAGCCCGACATGTGCATTTGAGGCCTCTCCTATCTGCACATTGTTAGGAACAGGAGATTAAAAACATTTTTAGCTAACGCTCAAAGAATTTTCAATTCTATTAAGGACACAGAGGCAAGGATTATGCTTCTCTTTCTTTACTGAAGCAAATACCGCAGCCAATAAACTTTAAACATCATAACCCGTAAGGATTGCCCCTCCCCTGTATACACCAATCACAGTTCACCAAATGGGTATAAATGTCCTGAACTCCATAGTCCATCCTCTTTCTTTGCGAATCTTTAAACACAGTCCATAAACTTGAAGCATCGAACCCAAACGCCGTTGATTCACTCCATCGACCTGAACCATAACTCCAATGAGGATACTCTCTCGACGAAACTAGCTTCCGAAAAAGAAGATATAAGTCCTAATATTCCAATATATGGACACACTTCATCAACAAAATCGGGTGGGAAACCCATAAACAATACTCTTAACATGTACTAGTACAATATATCAATATTTTGTCAGAAAAACATACCCACTCCTCACATGTCTTACATGTTAATCTAGGGTGGGATAATCCTCGCCACCATGTCCTTAATAGAATTGAAAATTGATTTGTCAGCTAGAATTTTTTTTTATCAAGTATATTTTTATTGGTTTTAAAGATATTGAAATACACAGATATGCAAAAATAACATGTAGGGGCAGGAGACCCCGATGTACAATAACAGCCGAACTGTACAGTGAGCAAATAGATCGGACACAGTTTGTGAACTCGGAATCGGCTATTTCCAACTAGCATGATCATTCAACAATCGGCTGTCACCCAAACCACACCCCAAACAAATGAACATAAAAACTTAAACTAGGCTGTCACGGTCAATACTGAGATAGCATAAAAGTTGTTGTAAAAGGGCATTGATTAGCCACGGAAGGGCCCCTCTATCTGGAACTGCAGAGCTCATAGCCTTGGACCGCATGCAAACAGGGGTAAACCTTCAGATAAATATTCTACTGGGGGGCCCAGACATAGTCAAATCCTGTGCGGGTGTCCTCTACAATGTCTGCCATTCTATCCATCACCATTGCCTACCACAATCTAGCGTGCCATTGCGTGAGGGAAGGAGCCTCTGATTTCTCCCAAGCTGCGGCCACTGCCATCTAGGCCACTCCGAGGCAGAGCCACATTACCGAATGGTCTCCCTGCGTCTGGCCCTTAAACTTGGCATCCCGGATCCCAGATCCCCAGGAGTGTGTGTTCAAGCATGTCTGGTAACAGGTAACCCAGGATGTGATTGATTTGAGCAAGGATCTCCTTCCTAAAGGGTTTGATGTGGGGGCAGTCCCACCAGATATGTCTAAAGTCACCCAACTGTCCGCAACCCCTCTAGCACCTGTTGAAAGCGCTAGGGAAAATAGAGTGTAACCTCTGGGGGTGGAGATACCAATTGAACATAATTTTATAATGGGCCTCCCGTAGAAACATTGAGCGATTATACTTGGGAATATCCCTATACAGTGAGCTCCATTGTTTCTCCTGTAGTGGAGTGTCCAGTAGTGTATCCCTAAACCTTCTGTGTCTCAATGTGTACGGGGAGCTCCACTTCTGTAGAATAAAGGAGATGGTTCCCTTCGAGGAGGCCCCGGACAAGGCAAATTTCTCAATGGGTAGTAACTCCCGGGTAGCGGCCAGCCGCACTTGCGGTTGCAGAGCCCAATGTTTAAGTTGTAAATAATGGAATTCCTCAGTAGGTGGGAGCTGAAAAGCCTTGGAGCACTCCAGGAAGGAGAGTCATTTCCCCTCTCTGAACAGGTGAAAGAGCACAATGCAACCCCCTCCCGCCACGCATCAAAAAGACCTGCCTGTAAAGCCGGGGGAAGTCTGGATTAAAGTGTATGGGTGTGAACGGGAAAGGAAAGGTGGTGAGGGGAGTGGTTCTGTTGAGGACGTCCCAGACCTCCAAGGTGGTCGCCGTAGGTGTGCTAATGTAGGAGTTGCATGTTCGATGTTGTTTGTGTTTCCACAGTAAGTCCCAGATCGTTCTTCCTGTTATTTGTCTGTCCATATGTAGCCGGAGCTTATCCGACTCTCGAAGGGACCACTCTGTAGTCACCCTCAGTTGGGCCGCCCTATAATAACCCAGGATGTCCGGAAGGGCCAACCCCCCCCTCCCTTGGTCGCATCAGCAATCGGTTGGAGAGTCTAGCCCTCTGTCCCTGCCAAATGAACTTGGTGAGCATTGTTTTGAATTCGGAAAACAGCACCTTTTCCACAGGAATTGTAAGGCCCTGGAAGAGATACAGTAACTGCGGAAGGACATTCATTTTTATAGCGTTTATCCTTCCGATCCACAAAAGGTAGGCCATTAGCCATCTGGCGAAGTCAGCTTTAAGTTAGCGCAACAGTGGGGGGAAGTTTGTCCTATAGAGATGTTCCAGCTTGGGGTTTGTTTGATGCCCAGGTAGGTGATGTCTTTGTGGGTACTACGAAAGGGAGTCATGCCCTCAATAGCCCGCATAGTGTCGTTAGGCACTGTGAGGTTCAGGAGAAAAGATTTTGAGTGGTTCACCTTAAAGCCCAAGGCCCGCTCATGTACAGTAAGCTCTGCCAGGATCAACGGAAGGGAAGATAGCGGTCTTGTGACCGGGAGGAGTACATCATCTGCGAAGAAGGATATCTTGTGCTCGTCCGAGCCAAATGAGATTCCCCCTATTTCCGGGTTGGAACGAATGCGCTCCGCAAAGGGTTCGATGCTGAGCACAAATAGGGGGTATCCCTGACGGGTGCCCCGTGAAAGACGGAAAGATTCCGAAGCCACCCCATTTACCAGGACCTTAGAGAGCAGCACATGATAATTTGCTTTGACCTTCCCAATAAAAGACTCTGCGAAACCGAACCGGCGGAGAGTGCGGGTCAGAAAGAACAAGTTCACCCGATCAAAGGCCTTCTCCGCATCCAGCACGAGAAGGACTGAGGGAATCGCCTTCCTCTGCGCTTTCTCAATGATATGGACTACCCGTCTCAGGTTGTCATGGGTTTGTCTCCCCTTAATAAAGCCCGCTTGATCGGCCTGCACCAAGAAAGGCATAATGTTTTCCAGGCGTGTGGCCAGGATTTTTGATTGGAGCTTGGCGTCCAAATTAAGAAGCGCTATCGGTCTGTAAGAGGCACAATGGGAAGGGGCTTTCCTGGGTTTGGGGATGACAGAGATCAGGGCCTCGCTCATCGAGGAGGTCACCTGTCGCGTGGCAGTGACGTAATTGAAAAGGGTCACCAGGCGAGGGACAATATCTGGAGCAAATGTACGATAGAAGTGGGCGTTGAGGAAGTCAGGACAAGGTGCTTTTTGGAGCTTAAGCGAGTCGATCGCCTTCTGAACCTCCTCAGAGGTGAAGGGGTTACTCAGCTCTTTGTTTATGAGAGCGGGTGCTGGAGCAGAGTTTTCTATTTAAACCCGAACATCAGCTTATATTTTTGTATGTCATAATTAAAATTACTAGAGAATATTTACTAGATATTAATTTTGTCGAGTGTTCTGACTAATCAACTTTACTAATGAAGAATTACACGTGGGAATGCAATTGCATGGCTTAATTAATACGTGAACTAAGTTGGTGAGCAAATTAATTAAATAAGTGTGGCTAAAGTGCTATTTGTTATGTGTTTGCGCTTTAAAATAATATGCTTTAATGCTTCTTTATGTTGCATAAGGCTAGATAATACATACACATAAGGGTATTAGTGGGAATTAACACTGTATAATCATTACGATGTAGTAACGTTGTTTTGTGTTTCTTTTAATTAAGATTGCCCATTTTGGCCTGTTGAGAAATGGCCGACATTTACAGCCTGCATTTGAGTAGATGAAATGTGAAGAGAGGCCTCACTGAATATGGTTGAAAATATGACCTCGGCCTCTGTCTGAGCTAAAAGGACAGCAGCTCTGGGCTTGTCGCCATATATCCTTGGAAGAGAACAATTGTCACAATGAACATTTTGATAAACTTGCGGTGGCTTCACTATGATTTCGGAGAAGAGCATCCATGAATGTTGCAGATTTAGTTTGTGCTTCCTTCTTCCGTGTTTTTATTTTTGAGATTTTCGAGAGCGGAGATTTTTCTAAATGTTGCGAGCCAACATCCTTTCCTGCTCGCTCTGCTCAACGGACGCTTGGAGCTTGTTTGTAACTTTTAATTTAAAGTTTTAGTATAAATATTGTTAGACTAGAGAGGGTCTAAGGCCACTTCTTCTTGAACCTATGCTCGAGAGGATCGATGCTGATTGAGAGGACGGCGACTCGGGAGACTTTACTGAGAGACCTGTCCTGATCTAGATACGACATTTAGCTAGAATAGGTAACTATGAGAATAATGATTTTGCTATTGGATGATTTTCATTTGAACTAATTTAGATAAAGTAACCTTTGTTTGAATTACAGTGTCGGGTGGTTATTTCTTTGTCATTTATTGAGATCTCAAATGTGTTTTATTGTTTAAATCATGACTCGAGACAAATCAATTAGGTTGCATTGACCTCAGATTAGATGCAGATTGATTTAGGAATTCTCTCGTATATTCAGTGTGGATAGAGTAATAGAATGAATATTGGTGTGATGGGCCCCAGCGTATGATGAGCGTATGTGCGTATGACTGTGAAATTACTCTTTCCGTGGAAGTAGGGGGAATTTATAAGTTCTGATCTGCAGCAGTTTCCTGGTAGCAGTATGATGGTTTTGATTATTGTCTTGATCTGATAGATTGCTTGTACATAGGCTTTTGGATTTATTGATTTGTTGATTGATGTTGATACATGTACTAACACTAAATGTTGAAGTCGTCGTATTAGGTTCTATGTAGTGTGTACGGCTTCTGGGACGTAGGGAGTCGGTGACGGTTCCGTAGTAGGGCAGAGGGAAGTGAGTGCTGCTCTTGGGAAAAACGGGATTGTTGGCCCTATACGTATGCAGGGGAAAGCGTGTGACAATAGAAGTTGCGCGTCGCATTGTCTGGGTTCGGATTCAGTGACATCGTTGTGTGTTACTACTAGAGACATATTTTCTGTATAAGAGGAGTGTGTATGGTAGCGAAGATATCTGTGAAACTCTGGTCTTAAGTCCCAGGGATCCGTAAGGTTTGCCGTTAAAGCTTACTGCTGGAGAAGTAATAGGTATTCTCTGAGCTTGTTTGAAGGACAGAGCAGAGGTAAGCGCTGCTTTGTTAACGTGTGTTGTAATTCTGTAGCAGGACAGACTGTTCGCTGTTCTCAGGAAAGGCAGGATTCTGTGTAAATGCGCTACATTTTCTGGTGTGAAAGTGCGTGAATGTATGAGCATTTAGTTGATTGTGAAACTCTTAGGAACATTCCGGGAGGAAACAGTTAATGAATGCATGTTAGAAGGGCAGAGTAGAGAAATGTGCTACTGTGTCAGCGAAAGTAGTAATTCCGTGGTAGAGCAGAGGTAAGCGTTGTTCTAGAGAGAAGCGGGATTCTTGTGAAAAAGGTCTTTACTATTCTGTGGTTAGCGGAGCAGACAATGGAGATGTTTATATGTTGTAACTAATAGATTTTGTAGAATCTGAAACAGAGTCTACTGAGAAGACTTTGTAAAGGAGGGGTAGACGAGTGACAGGAGACAGAGTAGAAGCGACTGCAGCGACTACTGACGTCAGAAAGACCGCGCTGTGATTGGACAGTGGGTTAGAACAGCGAAAGTGCTGTGATTGGTGCGTTGGTGTGAGCCGCGCAGGGATTGGAAGGAGTACAGGGTTACGTAGACGCTCCGGGATTGGTGCGTTGGTGTGAGTCGCGCTGTTATTGGATAAAAGATCGTACAGTTGCGGAAAAGGACTAGAGGGTTGTGGTAAACGCGAAAATTTATTACCAAACGGAGGAAAAGAAGAAGAAATCCTTGTTCGGTAAAATTAAAAAGTGGTTCGACAAGGATAAGGACATAATAACTAGAGAAGGTGAATTTCTACCTCTGACAAGAACCCCTGCATCCTTCATGGTTGCGAAATATGGGTATCATACCTGTATCTGGTTAGACAATTGGGCTAAGTACACTAGAGAAGATGGTGTTTTAGCGTTCCCGGAACATGGTTCATTTAATTTGGCCGTGTTGAGAAATTTACGGGAAAAGATGATGTGTCTAGAGCCTAGACCAAGGCCGACACAGTTCGAGGCATTGGTGGAATGGGAAGATGAGGTGCATGAGCGAGAAAAGCAGAGGAGTGGAGGTAATTATAGGTACATTTTTGGGAGGAAATATGATCGTGAAACTCATCATGATCGAATGAGGAGATGGCGAGATGCTAGTATGTCAGAGGGTCTATATCCGATGAGAACTGTTGAGGAAGCAGAAGGGAGGAAGGGTACGGAAAAGGTACCTGATGCAGAATTGAGGAGGTATGGGGCTAATGATTATGAGGACGAAGTTTTAGATGACATGATCTACAAGAGACCACCTCCATATAGACCAGAACCAGAAGTGAGAACACCAGTTGCTACTCCAATAAGAGATACTTTGAAAATTATTAAAACAGAAGTTGTGACACCTGATCTGAAAAGTGGTAGCTCTTTCGCGGAAAGGGAAAGAGAGAGAGAGCGAGAGAGAGAGAGTGCAATCGGGGATAAGAAAACAAGAGAATTAGCAAGAACAACATCCGAGTTGACAGAGAAAATTAGGGAATTAACTAAGAATCTAGAAGCTGTTACAGTGCCTGTAACCATAGGTCCGGTTATGCCTATTTTTGATAAGCAAAGAATGGGTGAAAGTGGTTTGACAGTTCCTTATGTGGGAAATGGTCTGGTTAGTTCAGAGTCAGGAATGAGGACGGGAGAAAATTATTTGAGACAGTTGAGACATGACACATGTGGTGAAGAGTCAAATGTACAGCCTAATTCAGGATTGAATACTGGTTGTTTAGGAGGATTGATTTTGGAACCACAGAGGATGGCAGAACAAGTGAGTACAGTGAAAAGGTCTACAGAAATAACGGCTGAGGATTTGAATGATTGGTTGAAGGTTCTCCAAAAGAAAGACAAAGATTCACAGGCAATTGATGTAGCCAGGTTGCGCATAGAATTGGAGGAACTCATAGCGGGAACAATTCCTACAGAAATGTTGAAAAATCATAATGATGGAGAGTTGTTATTCATGTGCAAGAGTATCACCTGGAGGGCTAAGAGTACACATGACAGGTTAAAAGGAATAGCGAGTGAAATGGGAGTTGACATGGACAAGGTGAAAGCTTTGCAGAAGCCTTACCGAGTGGATTTTTCGGATAAGGACATTGAGAATTTAAATGATGTTGGCAGAACAGGGCAGATTAAGGAAATGATTTCCTTATTGCGAAAATGGGGTGATGTGGAAAAGTGGAAGGATAGGTGGTACAAGAAAAGGGAAGATTCAGTGGACAGGACTTACTCAGCATTTCCCATGAGAGAAAAGGAAAAAACAGTGGATGCTTATCCTATGAGAGAGATTCCTGGAGGAGGATATGTACATGTCCCATGGACTAGACAGGATATTTTGTCATTTACGAATGATTTCCCTCGACTGAGAGAAAAGCTCGTCGAGTGGTATAGGCAGGTAGACAGGTTCGTGAAATTGTCAAAGGTGCTGTGGATTGACCTGAATAGTCTGTTTGATATAATTGTTCCAGCAGACTTGTGGGCAGAGTGTACAATAGTTGTAGATTGGCCTGCTAAGGAATACCCAAGAGATCAGAAAACAGGAGCTCCAGACCCGGAGGTTATGAAAAAGTACGAGCAGGTTATTGTGTTCTTGAAGAATAAGGTACCCCCTAAGGAGACAGACTGGGTTAAGATAGATCGAACACATCAGGAAGCGAAAGAATCAGTTCATGCTTTTTATGAAAGGCTGATACTGGCTTTTAAACAGTTCAGTGGAGATGAACACCTGGGTGATAAAGATTTGAGTCATTTTGTATACAGATTTGTATATGGCTTGAGATCTGAAATCAGTGAAATGATTCAAGAGCACACAGTTGATTGGCAGAGTAAGAAGATTGATGAGATCTTGAGACATGCGAAATACTTCAGTGATGAAATTGAGGCAAAACAAAGAAAGCTGAAGGAAAAAGCAATGTGGGCACAGGTGAAGGTTGCA
Organism: Triturus cristatus; assembly: GCF_964204655.1. Classification (NCBI taxonomy): domain Eukaryota; kingdom Metazoa; phylum Chordata; class Amphibia; order Caudata; family Salamandridae; genus Triturus; species Triturus cristatus. The sequence goes on from NC_140588.1 coordinate 211,110,353, forward strand.
GAAAGACAAGAAGCACAGCTGGTTGTACAAGCAAATAATCCAGGAAATAGGCCAAGATATGGTACAGGAAAAGGAAAGGGGAATTTAGAAGAGGCCAAAAAGAAGTTCCCGTGTCACAACTGTGGACAATTGGGGCATTGGAGATCCGAGTGTACGAATCCACCATTAGTGAGTAATGAGAATAAATTCTTGAATCAACAGGTGCAGAACGAAGGGTGTAATCATCAGCAGCAACAGCATAAGGTTGTCAAGCAGCAGAATCAAGAGCCAAAACCGCCCTTGTCCCAGAATAGAGGGTCCCAGAAATATAACCAGGTCTCAGGATTCTACAATGATGAACAGGTAAACAAACCGAGACGTACAAACCCGGTACAGCAGTACTGGTTAAAGAATGAGGGGAGTGAGTTTGAAGGGGACTACTGACGGTGCCGAAGAGAGGAGGAAGAGTGCATACTTGGAGCAACTCTAGAAATAGACCAGGCAGGACCATTTGTAGATGGGAAAATAAATGGGGAAAGTGTTACTTTTTTAGTAGACACAGGAGCGACAAGATCAACTGTCAGGTCAGCAGATATAAGCAATCCAAGTGGTTGGTGTAGCTAATACACAGATTAAGACTCGTCTTACTGAACCAGTAAGGGTAAGGATAGGGAAATTTTCAGATATGCACAGATTTGTGGTGTGCCACACTAGTCCAGTGAACTTGTTAGGTAGGGACTTATTGTGTAAGATGAATTGCACAATTTTTTGTACTCCGGATGGAATAGCTTTTGAGACACCGGATGAGGATGTCTTATACAGGATGACTCTAGATAATAGAGAAAGTGAGATTGTTGGAACCTATGCTGTATTTAATCCAGATGACTTGCCTCAAGAGTTGAGGAATACGGTAAAAGCGGCAGTTTGGGATTTTACTGGAGAAGATGTGGGATTGATGAATAATGTAGATCCAGTAAAGATTACAGTGAAAGAGGGAATCACTTACCCTAATATCCCACAATACAGATTGACACCAGAGATAATTGAGGGAATAACACCTATAATTGATAAGATGATTCAGCAGGGTGTTTTGAGAGAGTTACTGAGTAGCCCGTGTAATTCACCAATAATGGGGTTTGAAGAAACCTAATGGGAAGTTCAGGATTGTACAAGATTTGAGAAAAGTTAACAAAATTGTGGTATCATGCTGTCCCATTGTGCCAAATCCATCATTGATTTTGTATCAGATTCCTCATGATGCTGAATGGTACACGGTAATTGATTTGTGCCATGCTTTCTTTTCAATTCCATTGCATCATGACAGCCAGCCGATTTTTGCATTTCGGTTTGGACAGCGTATTTTGGCATGGTGCCGTATCCCACAGGGGTATACAGAGAGTCCTTCAATATTCAATCAGTTGCTGAAGAAATCATTGGAAAGTCTGATCATGCCTGAAAGTTCAGTACTAGTACAGTATATTGATGACCTACTTGTGGCATCAAAGACACGTGAGGCTTGTGAAGTTGATACCATAGCTTTACTGAATCATCTGGCTGATGGAGGATTAAAGGTATCTCCAGCCAAATTGCAATTTTGCAAGAAAGAAGTACATTATCTTGGACACAATATTGAAAAGGGTCTGAGAAAAGTGACCAATGACAGGATCAAAATTATCAGAGGAATGAGAGCCCCAATGACCCAGAGAGAAGTGAGAATGTTTCTGGGAATGGTGGGTTATTGTCGTCAGTGGATAAGTAATTTTTCACTGATAGCAAAGCCATTGATTAAATTGACCAAAAGTGAAGTAAAAGATCCCTTGGAATTGAATGCAGAACAAATGGCAGCATTCGAAGAACTAAAGAGCAGATTATGTGAAGCTCCTGCTCTGGGAATGCCAGACTATGAGAAGGAGTTTGAACTGTATTGTAGTGAGAGGAATGGATGTGCACTTTCAGTGTTAATCCAGAAACATGGACGACTGAGAAGGCCAATTGCGTACTTCTCATCAACACTTGACCCAGTAGCTGTGGGTTTACCAGGTTGCCTGAAAGCAGTAGCTGCTACATGCAGAAGCTTGGAACAGAGTGAGGGTATAATAATGGGATATCCTGTAAGGGTATTCGTACCTCATGATGTGGCAATTCTTTTGACAAGAAGCAGAACTCAATATATGTCACATAGTCGGCTGACTAAATATGAGAAAATCATTCTGGGAGCATCGAATGTGACTCTTGAGAGATGTGTGAATGTGAATCCAGCAACACTTTTGCCAGATGCTGAAAATGTGAGTGTGAGAGATGATGTTGATCATGATTGTTTGGATGTGCTTGATTACTGTACAAAACCGAGACCAGACATAAGAGATCTGCCACTACCTGAGAGTGATCATGTGCTGTTTGTGGATGGATCATGTCTGAGAACAGAGGAAGGTGTGCTGAGTGCAGCATATGCGGTGTGTAAAGTTTCAGAAGTTATGGAAGCTTCATCTTTGAAAGGGATTAGATCCGCTCAAGTAGCTGAATTGGTGGCATTGACAAAGGCTTGCAAGATTGGGAAGAATTTGAGAGTGACTGTGATGACTGATAGTCAGTACGGATTTGGAGTGGTTCATGACTTTGGCCAGCTTTGGCTACAAAGAGGTTTCTTGACTTCGAGTGGAACTCCTATAAAGAATGCTGAAGTGATTGGGAAGTTGCTTGAGGCGATACAGCTGCCTAAAGAACTAGCAATTGTAAAATGTGCTGCTCATGGACAGGGTGATGATTTTGTTACTCTTGGTAATGGCTTTGCAAATGACATAGCACAGTATTGTGCAAAGAACAATCATTCGATTAACAAGGGAAGAGAGAAGGAAATGTCTTTTTGTTCTGTGATGTTTACTAATGTCCTGGAAACATGGGATGAGGTGAAACAGCTGCAGGATGAAGCAGGAGATGAGGAAATGAGAGATTGGATCAAAGCAGGTTGTTCTCCAAGGGAAAAAGATCATGTTTGGATCTATAGAGATGGAAGACCAGTTATGCCAAATTCCATGTTGTCAACAATGGCAAGAATGTATCATGGCCAGGGACACCTGGGGAGGGATGCTATGATTAGGTCCTTCAAACAAACCTGGTACAATGCAAAGTTCAGGCTGATTGCAGAGAGCATCTGTCAAAGATGTTTGATTTGTCAGCAGTTCAATACTGGAAAGAGAACAGTGGTGAGCCTAGGAACAATAGGCAGAGAAGGAGGTCCTTGTACCAGAATGCAAATAGATTTCATTGAAATGCCTCAAGTGAATAGATTGAGGTATGTTCTAGTGGTAGTCTGTTTGTTCTCAAGGTGGGTGGAAGCCTATCTGACTAGGAGAAATGATGGAATAACAGTGGCCAAGTTGCTGTTAAGAGAGTTGATTCCTAGGTACGGGTTCCCAGTGACAATTGAGTCAGACAGAGGGGGACATTTCTACAATGAGCTCATGGGTTTAATTTGTGAAGCATTGAGCATACAGCAGAAGCTACATTGTGCATACAGGCCAGAGGCTTCTGGTGTTGTTGAACAGATGAACGGCACAATCAAAAACAGAATTGGTAAGATGTGTTTAGCCAATGGAATGAAATGGCCTGATGTCTTGCCTCTAGTGCTAATGACTATTAGATCTACTCCAGACAGAACTACAGGGTTGAGTCCACATGAAATATTGATGGGATGTGCAATTAAAAATGCATTCGTGCCTGTCAACAAGTTGATGACAATAACTGATTACATGATTTTGGATTACTGTAAAGGCCTGGCTGACGCAGTTCATTCTGTGTTTCACCAGGTTGGAGGAGACGCCACTACACTTGAAAAGAAGCAAGCCCATGATCTGAGTCCAGGGGACTGGGTGAGAATAAAAGTGCACAGAAGAAGAAATTGCTTGGTTCCAAGGTGGGGAAGGCCAAGACAAGTCATTCTGACTACGACGACTGCTGTGAAGTGTGTTGGAGTGAAGAACTGGGTTCATGCAAGTCATACTTTGAGAGTTCCAAATCCAAAGGATGGGACTGGGAAGGAGTACTTTGAAGAGTCAGATTCCAGTGATGATGCAGACACTGAAACAGTGAGAAGAAAAAAGAATCCGAAAAGGGGGGAAGGAGAGTCGGAAAGAGAGTCAGGTGATTCTTTTTTCTTACCGGCTTCAAGAGAAACATTGAGAGCCTCAGAGGAGAGTTCGGATTCTGTAAGAGTGCCTGAAGTTCCAACAAGCAGTGGAGGAAATAAAGGGGGAAAGAGGAAGGAAAAGAGCAATTCCGCAGAGACTACACCTGAGTCAGATGAAGAGATTGAGGATCCACCTGAGATTGCTTCTGGAGAAGTAGGGTCAGAAGAAGATAGAGAGGGACAGATTGCGGAAGACCCCCGAGGAGGTGTAGGGAACATTCCTGATAAGCTAGGTGAAGGGACAAGTAGACAGCAAGAAGATTGCGTGTCGAAGACCCGAGGAGGGACAGTAGCAGGGAAATCTCAATCGGTGGAAAAGAAGACTGTGGAGCAAAAGGAAATTGTTGATAAACAAGAGGCAAATGAGACAGAATCGGATGAGAGTGAGAATGAGAAACCAGAGGGTCGAGTTCTGAGAAAGAGAACTTGGATAGGGGAAAGAAACAATAGAGAAGTGAAACAGAAAAGAAGTGTAAAAGGAGATCTTTGGCCTAACAAGATAAAGAGGCTGAGGTATCGACTGACACGAGCGAATTCATTGAAAGCTGAACAGGTGAACGAGGTGTCGAGTCAGAATCAGGCAAAGGGTGAAAAACAAAAGGAATCAAAAGAACCAGAGGAGATCAAGAGAATCAGAAAGCCCAACCAGAAGTATAGGTCACCGGAATGGACGTATGTGGCACTGTCTGAAGAAGAAGAGGCAGAAAATCAAGGAAATCCAGAGGGGACCTTACGGGAAGTGGTTGAGGAGGAGAAAACTGTTGGAATCCTGAAGGTTATCTTGTCTGACATTGGAGAAGAGACAGAAGTTCAGGATCTGATACAGTTTGATGTTGATGAAGAAGAAGTAAAAAGTGATGAAAATCCAAATTGAGTGAATTAAAGGAGTCACTTGGAAAAAAGTGAAGAAGAAGAAATCTAAAAAATTAACAGATTGTGATAATCTAGTGTTCTAGAGATTCAGTAGTGGAGTAGTAGAGGCTAAGTCAAAAGACACAGTCAAAGTAATAAGATGGCTAACACAGAAAATAATCAAAGTAGATGTACCTTTCTGAAAAGATGGTGCAAAATGTGCTGCTGCTGTACGGGACTATTAATGCTATTATGGAGTGTACTTGCTTTATTGGTTACTTTTAGAGTTACAATAGGCACTTTGGGAATACATACCGAGAATATGACTAACATAGGGAAGAGTTCACAGAAAGTAGTACCAACTAGAATTAGTAATATATACATACATAAGGATAGATCAATTAATGATTTTTCTAGCAATGTTTTTTCAAAATTGTTGTATGAATATGTAAAGACAATGGAGGTAAGGGATTGCTACGTCTGTATGCAATTACCTGCATCCGTTTCAGAGGGAGTTACTTATCATCATCTTCCGGCTACGTATGGGATTTCATGTAGTGTGTTAAGTAGTGTTTTTTATTTGTTAGGGAAAATAGATTATGAGATGTCTAATAAGGATAACATTTTTGGGCAATTGCCTATGAATAGAAAACTGAATCCTGCTAAAGAAGCTAACATTTTTGGTGAGATTTTTATTGAAACAGAAGAATTAACATTAGATTATATTTTTAGAAACAATTTAACTTGTAGTTTGAAGGAAGAAGAAAAAGCTTTCCTAGACAAGGTAGAGAAAAGGAGAATGAGCATGCATGAAAAAGCAGGAGGATATAAAATGAGTGAGACAATGTGGGACATTGAGATGGGAAAGGAATTGAAGAATGGGGCCAGTCCAACTTTGGCTTTAGATGCACCACAGAAGGGTAAACTATGCATTACCAGAAGGAAATCCCAGTATGATAATTATTTTGTTGGGACTAGTGAGTGTCATGATACATACTTTATTGCAACAGGATGGGGATTCAAAGGAGGAGAAGATCCAGTTTTCCCGGGAGTGTATTATATTTGTGGGAATAAGGCTTATTACAGGTTGCCTGATCATTGGTATAGCACATGTTATGTTGGCCTGGTCTTTCCAAAGAGTTTCCATATGGATAGAATAGAAGATGCAGAACAAATTAATCTACTAACGCGTTTTAGAAGAGAAACTTGGTCAGAAATTGTAGGAGATATTTTTGGAGCGTTGATACCAGCAGTGGGAATTTCATTAAATGCATATGGAATTCGGAAGCTGTCAACAGTGGTGGATCGCTTATCGACAAGCACCGCTGGAGGGTTTCTATTGGTAAATACAGAGATGGTTGCCTTACGCGCCATGTTTATGCAAAATCGACTTGCCCTTGATATTCTATTGGCCAAAGAGGGTGGAGTCTGTGGAATGCTGAAAGTTCAACATTGTTGCACTTACATTCCTGATGAAAGTAAAGATCTAAAGGTCTACATCAAAAATATTACTGATTTGCATGAAGAAATAGTACTACTGGAAGCTGAAAGTATCTGGACTAAAATGGCTAATAAGATGATTGCAGTTAAGAATTTTATTGCTAAGATAGGTAGTACCATTTTTGGTAGGATATTATTTCCATTGACATGTGTGATTGTTGCTTTATTGATTCTTAGATTAGGGTGCTTATGTTGTAGAAATAGGAGGAGTAAAAAGAAAATAGTAAACGGAAAATACTGAAAAGAAACAAAAGAGGTCAAAAAGAGACCCACAAGAAATAGAATTAGAAGAATTTAGGGAGAGCATGTACTTAGAAACGATGAGTTTTAATTGATGAAATGCTTTTCCTTAGCTTCTTTTTTATTCCTTTCCTTTAACCATGATAACTCATTGTTTAATAATTGTCTTAAAACAGTTTCTCTATTTATGGTCTTATCCTTGTACTTGTATATATTTTATTGTACTTTTATGGTCTGATGACCGAAATAAAGTTATTCATGATGACTTAGAAACTAAGAGAGATGATGAAAGAGAAACTGGTGTGTAATGTAAAGCAAAAAGGCATTTGAACTTCTCCTAAGAAAAGGGGACAACATTTTTGGGTTGGATTTTTGTGGTGATGATATATCACCAAAGGGGGGATTGCTGGAGCAGGGTTTTCTATTTAAACCCAAACATCAGCTTATATTTTTGTATGTCATAATTAAAATTACTAGAGAATAATTACTAGATATTAATTTTGTCGAGTGTTCTGACTAATCAACTTTACTAATGAAGAATTCCACGTGGGAATGCAATTGCATGGCTTAATTAATACGTGAACTAAGTTGGTGAGCAAATTAGTTAAATAAGTGTGACTAAAGTGCTATTTGTTATGTGTTTGCGCTTTAAAATAATATGCTTTAATGCTTCTTTATGTTGCATAAGGCTAGATAATACATACACATAAGGGTATTAGTGGGAATTAACACTGTATAATCATTACGATGTAGTAACGTTGTTTTGTGTTTCTTTTAATTAAGATTGCCCATTTTGGCCTGTTGAGAAATGGTCGACATTTACAGCCTGCATTTGAGTAGATGAAATGTGAAGAGAGGCCTCGCTGAATATGGTTGAAAATATGACCTCGGCCTCTGTCTGAGCTAAAAGTTACGAAAGGACAGCAGCTCTGGGCTTGTCGCCTGATATCCTTGGAAGAGAACAATTGTCACAATGAACATTTTGATAAACTTGCGGTGGCTTCACTATGATTTCGGAGAAGAGCATCCATGAATGTTGCGGATTTAGTTTGTGCTTCCTTCTTCCGTGTTTTTATTTTTGAGATATTCGAGAGCGGAGATTTTTCTAAATGTTGCGAGCCAACATCCTTTCCTGCTCGCTCTGCTCAACGGACGCTTGGAGCTTGTTTGTAACTTTTAATGTGTAAGTTTTAGTATAAATATTGTTAGACTAGAGAGGGTCTAAGGCCACTTCTTCTTGAACCTATGCTCGAGAGGATCGATGCTGATTGAGAGGACGGCGACTCGGGAGACTTTACTTAGAGACCTGTCCTGATCTAGATACGACATTTAGCTAGAATAGGTAACTATGAGAATAATGATTTTGCTATTGGATGATTTTCATTTGAACTAATTTAGATAAAGTAACCTTTGTTTGAATTACAGTGTTGGGTGGTTATTTCTTTGTCATTTATTGAGATCTCAAATGTGTTTTATTGTTTAAATCATGACTCGAGACAAATCAATTAGGTTGCATTGACCTCAGATTAGATGCAGATTGATTTAGGAATTCTCTCGTATATTCAGTGTGGATAGAGTAATAGAATGAATATTGGTGTGCGTATGACTGTGAAATTACTCTTTCCGTGGAAGTAGGGGGAATTTATAAGTTCTGATCTGCAGCACGGGTACCTGGGGCAAGCTGAGGTCCTCTAAGTAGTGGTCTTGGGCCTGAAAGTCGGGTTGGTCCGCCGTGTACAAAGCGCAATAGAAGTCCCCGAAGGCTTTGGCCTTGCCCGTTTCACTCTGGTGGAGGACCCCCTCACTATCTTTTATATGTTTGATGTAGTTCCTCTCCTGCCCTATTCGTAGCTGGCGTGCCAATAGCGAACCTACCTTATTTCCCTCCCTCATTGTTGCGTGCCTGGAGGCGTAACAGAGTCTTTTCAGCCCCATTAGTGTAGATCGCGTGGAGTTTTCCCTTAACCTGGATGACTTTACGGAGAGTTTGTACCAAGGGTGAAGTCTTAGGGGCATCCTCACTGCAGCGAAGTTCGCTCTCGAGGAGTAAGCATTCTCCTTTGCGTTGCGTCTTAGATGTGGCCTCTAATTCAATACATTTGCCTCGAATGACCGCCTTGAAGGCGTCCCAAGTATTAGCTAATGAAGTGTGATCCAGGTCGTTGTGGTCAAAGTAGTCTTTAATTGCTTTTTGTAGTTCGTCTCGGAGGTGTCTATCTCTGCATAGGTAGTTGGGGAAGTACCACCTGGCAAATTTGGCGCGAGGTGCAGGCCAATCAGGGGTCACTTCTAATGGCGTGTGGTCAGAGAGGCAGATCGGGTGAAACTGGGAACCCACCACCAAAGAGAGGAGGAACAGACTCAGGAAGGAATGGTTGATTCTGGAGTATGTCCTACGTGAGTGGGAGAAGGAGTAATCTTGGGTCGTGGGATGAGCATTTCTCCACCCATCTATCAGGCCCAGTCCCCGTAAAGTTGCTTGCAGTGGTTTGCTGAAAACCCCTGCTGCCCTATGGACAGGTGTGGTATCCAGCGTCGGATCCCATATCAAATTGGAGTCCCCGAGAAGTATAATATCACCTCTTGCAAATCCCCCCAGGGTAGATAAGAAGGAATGGAGGGAATCATGTTGCCTTGTGTTGGGGGCATAAAGTCTCGCAATTGTACACTGTCTGCCCGTATTTTCCCCTCACCATCACAAACCTCCCCTCTTTGTCAGTTGTAGTGTCCTGGTGTAGAAGGGGGTCGAAGTGTGAAAGAGCAGCGCCACCCCATTGTGTTTCGTGCAAGCCAAAGAGCGAAAAATTTGAGGGTATATGTGTCTCCTGGAAAGAGCCAATTTAAATTTGGTGATCCTGTAAGAATTTCCAGATCTGCTGCCTCTTGTTAGGCGAATTAAGCCCCTTAACATTCCATGTCAGACAGTTACATTCCGCCATTGGACAGTAATATCAGAGCCGCTGGGTGACCCCCTCTCTCCCCTGCACCTTGCCCAGTGCTGCCCCCGTCTCCCTCCACCCTGCAACAGCAACCCAATTTGAAAAAAGAAAAAAAAGAAAATGCAAGAAAGAAGACCAGGACACCAAAAAACCCAATGAAGAAAATAGTGAACCATGTCCAACTTAGAAAAAAAACTTGCTCTCCAAGGTCCCTGATCATGGAGGAGAACCTCGTAACGAGCAAAAAACTGGGGCGGACCAAATTCCGCCGCCAAGGCTCATTATCAGTTCCGTAGATGTTGATAGAAGTAGAAGCCAGTAGCTGCTCAGCTCTTTGGTTGTTGCAGTCAGCATTGTGAGCTCACATCTGTCTCTGCTGCGTGGTGACGAAAGTAGCAAAACAAGTCTCTTTACTTTCTGGAAAACTAGGGAATCATCACTCAGCAGAGTTCTTGCCTGGTCTCCACTGTTGAAGCCAAGGACAACCTCCTGGCCCAACGGCACCTCCACTCTCCTCGCCTTCATCGCTCGTGATGTGTCTGGCACCTCAAGACCCAGGATAGATGCTGCCTCCTCAAGCTCCGTGCAGTGATAGTTCTTGTTGTCTAGAGTGAAGGCTAACCCAAAGGGGTAAGTCCAGTGATATCGAATCTTACGCTTTCTCAAGGCTGCAGAGAGAGCACTCCATGTTCTGAAAGAAAACCTTATCTAGGGCTCAGGCCTTCTGGAGGACCAGCTCCTTGATTTTGAAAGAGATGAATTTTGCAAACACATCTCTGGGGTATCTGGCTTCTCCTGGGGCTAGGGGGACCACTCTGTGTACTCTTTCTAGTCGACCCTCTGGTTCCGAATCTCCAAGAACCGACGAGAAGAGCCCCACCATAAAAACTTCCAATTCAGAGCCCTCGCATCCTTCCTCCAGGCCTCTCACACGTATGTTCTCCCCCCAGGAGCGATTTTCAAGGTCCTCGCACTAGAGCAGCATGGCAGTTAACTGAGCACGTAGGTCTTCGGATTGGGTCTCCAATGGTCGAACGCGGTCCTCCAGCTCCTGGTGTTTTGTCTCAAGGTCTAGGGGGCGGGCCCCGATGGAATAAACATCAGATTGCAAGGCAAGTACATGGCCCCCCATTTCGGCCTCGAAAGCGTCAAAAGAGGACCCTATATCAGCCTTGATGTCATCCCTGAGTTCTTGCTTGAATTCTTTTTTTTTTCAGTTCTTTTTATTAAATGTTAGATGGTCGCAGCTTCACATAACTACATACCTCAGGATGCTGACTTTTGGAGATATAGCGGTTACAATTACGTTTTACAAAACACCTTTGCAGTGAGACATGATAAGTTATACTAATCATGGTGATGTTGGATCGTCTAGGGAAAGGAAAACAGGAGGCTCAAATATTTGCCCTCGATAGGCATTCCATTTGCCCCAGATCATATTCCACTTTTTAGAGCAGCCGCGTGCAATGTAGACAGTTTTTTCCCTGACCATGCACCAGTCCATATCTGCTTTCCAGGCGTTGAGCTTTGGTGATGTTGCAGCCCCCCATAGTCTTGCGATATTTCTCTTCGCTAACATTTGACCCAGGGTTGCCCATAATTTATCTTTACTGTTAAGATCTGTTAGTTCCCACACATTTAAGAGACACCTCTTCACTTCAGGCCTGATCTCGATTTCCAATACTTCGCTCATACAGTCATGCACCCTCTTCCAATATTTCTGGATGCACCCACACTCCCATATGATGTGCCTAAATGAGCCCTCTTGACCACCCAGTCTCTTACACTGTTCATCCATCGCCCTACTCATTTGTGCTAATTTGGGTCCCGAGACGTAGAATCTGTGCAAATATTTTTGTTGGACGAGGCGCAATCTAGATAAAATAACCACTTTCCTTGATGAGGCTGTTGCCTCCTGCGACTCCTCGTCGTCCAGCTCCAACCTGTCCCTCACCCATCGCTCCTGTAGTGGCCCTAGGGGGTCTGTAGTGTTATTTATAAGTTTTTTATATGTAAGGGAGATTATTTTTTCTGGCAAGTAACAGTCAATGAATCTATCAAACCCCTGTGACCTTCCGAGGGTGCCAAGTTGTTCCGAGTCCCATAGTGGGTGGCCAGTGTGAGTTTTCGGTCCCACCCCAGGCTACGGTTCACTGCGTGCCAGATTTGGACTGAGTGCTTTGTTGGGCTTGTTAAACAGTATCAGCGGGTTTGGAGTAGAGCGCTCTATTGAAGTTGCCTCCGGGGAGTATCCATCTGTCCATTCTGTACCCCTGATCGTCCCCAAGGCGATAAGTGCAGTGGTTTACGGCTGCCAGGTGGGCCGCCCAGTAATATTTTCTAATATCTGGAAGCCCTATACCTCCATCATACCAGCCACGTGTGAGTTTATGCAAAGCTATTCAGGGTCTACCGTCCCACAACAGTTCTCTCTGAATGTCCTCTATGTCCTTGAAGTATTTAGCCGGGACCAAGTCTGGGGATTTCTGCAGGACATAAAGGAAGCGTGGCAGGGACATCAGTTTAAAGAGTGCAGCTCTGCCCAGTAATGATATCAGCAGCTTCTTCCAGCTCGCTACATCACGCTTCAGTCTTTGCAGTGGAGGGAGGAGGTTGCGCTCGTAGCAGAGTTTAGCATCAGAGGTGATGAAGATTCCAAGATATTTAAATCCCTCTCATGCCACTAGAATAGGGAAGTTTCTAGAGGGGGTGGGAGGGTCCCCATGTAGAACATAAAGCAGAGATTTGCTCCAGTTGATGGTATACCCAGAGTTTTCCCAAAGTTTGTGAAAATGTCAAGAACTGCATGCAGTCATGTTTGTGGAGCAGCAAGGTATAGGAGAATGTCATCAGTTAGAGAGAGATACGGTCCTCTCACCCCTCCGTCCACTTAAGCCCCCGATAAATGGATCTCTGCGTATCCATGCCGCCAACGGTTCCAAGGAGAGAGCGAAGAGCAAGGGTGAGATCGGACAGCCCTGCCGAGTCTCCAGACCCAGGGCGAATATGTCCGACTTCTTGTCATTAACTTCTACTTGTGCCAGAGGGGCAGAGTGGAGTAGCTGTACCCACCCGATAAAGCCAGTGCCGAAGCCCAACTTTTTAAGGACTGCAAATAAGTATGTCCATTCAATAGAGTCAAACGCCATAGTGGCGTCCAGTGAGACCACAATTGCATCTTCCTGGATCGTGTCCAGTCGTCCCAGCATGCCATGTAACCTACGTAGGTTTAAGGCTGTGTTCCGATGGGGTACAAAGCCGGATTGGTCTGGGTGTACCAATTTGCATATAACCTGCGTCAGCCGGTTTACGAGTAGCTTAGCTAGGATTTTGGGTTCGGCATTTAAAAGGGAGATAGGTCTATAGGATGAGCAGTCGTCTCTTGGTTTTCCTTCCTTGTGTATAGTAACTAACGTTGCCACCCTCTGATCGCCTGGGAGTTGACCCCGTTCTCTACTCTCTTTAAACATGTTTTTAAGATAGGGGGCTAATTTATCTGGTTTTAATTTGTACAGCTCGATTGGTAGGCCATTAGGACCCAGGACTTTATCTGGCTGGAGGTTCCTTATTTCCTGCGCTATTTCATCAACTGAAAGGGAACTGTCTAGTGTGTGTCCTTCCTCAGCAGACAGAGTAGGTAGAGCGATATTGTCGAGGAGTGCTGTGGAGTCTTCCTCTGGTAAGTCCGAGCCGCTTTGATATACCCCTCTGTAGTTTTCTGCGAATTCGGAATTATAGCCTGGGGATCTAATATTATGTCACCAGAGCGACGTTTGAGTTCTGGGAGTAGTCTACGTGCTCTCTCCTTTCGATCTAACCACACAATCAATTTCCTTGCTTTGTCTCCCTGATCATATAGTCTGCTGTCCTTGTCTCTCGCTAGGGTTTTGGCCATATCTGTAGCAATGGCTTTATACTCGTCTCTTTTGAGTTGTAAGGTGGGGAGCTCCTCCTACCAGTCCCCCTCACCCATTTCTTCCTCCAGGTGAAGTAGATCATTTTCGAGGCGGACCAAGTATTTGTGCTTCTCTTTGCGGGTTCCGGCAATGGCCGACAATGCTTGCCTCCTGATTACTGTTTTAAATGCCTCCCAGAGAGTTAGGGAAGACCCGATCGACCCTTTGTTTTCTTGGAAATATTGGTCCAGAGCTTTCATAAGTGCAGTGTTTACAACGGGGTTACGGAGGTACCACGGGTTGATAGGCGTTACACTTCCCACTCTTTTTTCGCTCAGGGCCAGGTGCATCCACATCAGAGAGTGATCAGAGACCCCTCTCGCCATGTGTTGTATTTCACGAACTGTCGTTATTTGGATCACAGGCATTAGTAGGTAGTCAATTCTGGCGATGGTGTAATGAGCCCCTGAGTAGAACGTGTACTGTTTGTTCTCTGGGTGGTATGCCCTCCAGAGATCTGTGAGGCCTACTGCTTTGAAGAAGTTTGTGAGCCAGTTGCTCACAGTGCCATTGTCTCTGGGCAGATATCGATCAAGATGTCCCGAGACCACTGAATTGAAGTCTCCTCCCACAACCATGTGGCCCTCCGAGAGTGAGTACAAAAAGATTATGTCCCAGTAGAAATCAAATGAAACAGAAAAATCGATAAAGCGTATTAATCAATAGAATCCAATCAAAGTCAAACACCACCATTAATTCCTTCCAAGCAATGGGTCTACTTTAATTGAATCAAAGTATTTGAATAAATCAATACATACAATGTGCAACAAATCCTAAATGGATATATTCTTTAAAAACAGGTGCACAGAGAAGTGAAGTGATAGGTGTATAGGAAGGATTGTGAAAAAGGACAGTGGTGCATACATATATACAGGAGTGTCGACGTTTAAGAGTTAGCTGATCAGTGTCCCTGCCAGCAGCCGGGAGCCACAGGTTACTCATCAATCTGGGCCCTTTATTTTTTCAATACCTCGATCATCTTTAAGAAGTCTGAGAGCCTACGAGCCCAGCCTTTCTAAAAATACAGCCCAGAGCAATAGACCTGTCTCTACTGGTGCCAAAACCCCTCCCCACTCTCACCTTTGTCCTGAAGAAGACCCCACCCACAATGCATGAAATTGGCTGCTCCATTTAGGGGTCAAAACGTCGACACTCCTGTATTTTTATGCCAGACATATCTGAAAGAGAATGTTTATCTGGAAATATGTTATGACATGAAATTTAATGATTTAACAATAACACTGTCGGGATAGTTTACAATTATCTGATTGATGTATATATGTATGCACCACTGTCCTTTTTCACAATCCTTCCTATACACCTATCACTTCACTCCTCTGTGCACCTGTTTTTAAAGAATATATCCATTTAGGATTTGTTTTCCATTGTACATATAGATTTATTCAAATACTATGATTCAATTAAAGTAGACCCATCGCTTGGATGGAATTAATGGTGGTGTTTGACTTTGATTAGATTATATTGATTAATACGCTTTATTGATTTTTCTGTTTCATTTGATTTCCACTGGGACATAATCTTTTTGTACCATTATCTACCCAGGCCCAGTGGCTTTTGGGTTGCCCCATTGTTATAACTCCTCCAAGAGCGAGAGCATGAGAGTGCCTAGGTCTTTGAAGGTCTGGCCTTGCAGTCCCAGTGGTACGTAAAAAAAGTGTGCTCCCCTCCCATTGTCCCGATATAGTGGAGTAGCGACCCAGTATGTCGGACTAAGTGTGTTGTATGCACAGTGGGAAGGAATGTTTGAAAAGAATGCCAACCCCTCTTGATCCTGAAGTGAAACCAGAATGGGCCACAAGCTAATACCCCCATCTATTTAAGGCCTTACAGGTGTTTCGAACTAGGTGGGTCTCTTGGAGTAACACTACATCTGGGGGGGGGGGGTCGTTTTATATATTGGAGCACTATACTTTGTTTCACCTTGTCCCCAAGTCCGTTGACGTTCCAGCTCAGGAGCTTAAGGCTCTTGTCCCAGTTCGTACTCATTTAGGTTAAGGTGATGTAAGTCTGCAGCTCGTCGTCTGTACCCCATTCCTAGCAGTCGCAGTCTTGTAACGTGTGACCATCTATATCCCTCCCAACAGCCCCCTCCCTGTATCCCAATACTCTTTGTAACAGTCTAAAATCTGCCCCTCCCAACTTCCCAGTGCTGGGCCACCCCCCACCCTTGTGACGCAGTGTAATACAGTGTGGTCCAAGACTCAGAATAGTGTCTATGTACACTAGCGACCAAAACATTTGCAACAAATTAATCAAACAGAAACTCCCAAAAACATTTCCCCCCCTTCCTTCTACCCTGCTACACAATCAACTAGTGCGGGGGTCACCGGGGGTCGCCTCAGTGTATATCATAGTGCTGAAGCAGATCCACAGCCACGGCCAACAATAAAAATCGTTTCCCCTACTTACAATTTCTAACAATATGATCCCCGAGAGGCACAGTATGTCCCAGCGTCCCAGTGTTCTTAACAGCAGGATCAGTGTCCATGAGTTTCTGGGGTCTCCAGGGGCTGTGGTTCCGGTTGTCTAGTCCCTCCCACCCATTTGATGAGCCCGGTGAGCATTCACGGATGTCCCTCCATGTAGCCGTAGCACGGAGATCAGTCGCCTGTGGGCACCTTTCATCCAGCCAGGCTTGCGCCTAAGCTGGGGCAGTGAAGAACCAAGAATTCCCATTAGATATGATCTTGAGTTTTGCTGGGAAGAACATCATGTACTCTATGCCTCTTTCCCGGAGCGCTCGCTTCACTCCGTCAAAGGAGCATCGCTCCTGCTGCACCTTGAGGGTAAAGTCTGGGAAAAAACGCACAGTAGCATTTTCAAGGTATAGGTCCCCATGGAGTTGGGCTTCTTGCAAGATGGCGTCTCGGTCCCTGTAATTAAGGATCCTGGCAATGATGGTTCTCGGGGAGGCTCCAGGTTTGGGCGGAGGGACCGGGGCTCTATGTGCCCTTTCTACCGTGAAGAAGGCGGGGAGTTGTTTGGGTTTAAGATGGTTAAGAATTAAGTCTTCAAGAAAGAGGTCCATACTGAGCCCTTCAAGTCCTTCCGGGTACCCCCACCACTCTGATGGTGTTTCGGGAGCCCAACCTTCCTGGTCTTCAAGTCTCAGGGCCACCTGAAGATGCTGGTGGACTAGGTGTTGTACCTTTTTGAAAAATGCTAAATCAACAATTGATGGACAGAATGCAGAACAATGTCATACATTCACCCCAGTACAGAGATCTGGGCCTAAATCCATCGTTTTTTTGCTCACCATGCCATTCCAGTTTAAACCCATCCATATGCAAATCAGTCTTGACCCTGTGCCTCATAGGAACAGTCCAGCCCGAACTGCCAAGCTAGGTCCTCCCTGGACTGGAAACAAGCATCCTAGGACCGGTTTCGAAATTTCACCCCTCTTCAGCCAGGATAGCTTGATTCCAGTGGCATGGAGAGCACGGGACTCACGTCTGAGCATACCTGTCCCACTCGGGGTGACAAATGCAAAATCAACAATTGATGGACAGAATGCACAACAATGTCATACATTCACCCCACTACAGAGATCTGGGCCTAAATCCATCGTTTTTTTGCTCACCATGCCATTCCAGTTTGAACCCAGCCATATGCAAATCAGTCTTGACCCTGTGCCTCATGGGAACAGTCCAGCCCGAACTGCCAAGCCAGGTCCTCCCTGGACTGAAACCAAGCATCCTAGGACCGGTTTCGGGGTTTCACCCCTCTTCAGTCAGGATAGCTTGATTCCAGTGGCATGGAGAGCACGGGACTCACGTTTGAGCCTACCCGTCCCACTCGGGGTGACAAATGCAAAATCAACAATTGATGGACAGAATGCAGAACAATGTCATACATTCACCCCAGTACAGAGATCTGGGCCTAAATCCATCGTTTTTTTGCTCACCATGCCATTCCAGTTTGAACCGAGCCATATTCAATTCAGTCTTGACCCTGTGCCTCATGGGAAAAGTCCAACCCGAACTGCCAAGCCAGGTCCTCCCTGGACTGGAACCAAGCATCCTAGGACCGGTTTCGGGGTTTCACCCCTCTTCAGCCAGGATAGCTTGATTCCAGTGGCATGGAGAGCACGGGACTCACGTCTGAGCATACCCGTCCCACTCGGGGTGACAAATGCAAAATCAACAATTGATGGACAGAATGCAGAACAATGTCATACATTCACCCCAGTACAGAGATCTGGGCCTAAATCCATCGTTTTTTTGCTCACCATGCCATTCCAGTTTGAACCCAGCCATATGCAAATCAGTCTTGACCCTTTGCCTCATGAGAACAGTCCAGCCCGAACTGCCAAGCCAGGTCCTCCCTGGACTGGAACCAAGCATCCTAGGACCGGTTTCGGGGTTTCACCCCTCTTCAGCCAGGATAGCTTGATTCCAGTGGCATGGAGAGCACAGGACTCACGTCTGAGCATACCCGTCCCACTCGGGGTGACAAATGCAAAATCAACAATTGATGGACAGAATGCAGAACAATGTCATACATTCACCCCAGTACAGAGATCTGGGCCTAAATCCATTGTTTTTTTGCTCACCATGCCATTCCAGTTTGAACCCAGCCATATGCAAACCAGTCTTGACCCTGTGCCTCATGGGAACAGTCCAGCCGGAACTGCCAAGCCAGGTCCTCCCTGGACTGGAACCAAGCATCCTAGGACCGGTTTCGGAGTTTCACCCCTCTTCCGCCAGGACAGCTTGATTCCAGTGGCATGGAGAGCACGGGACTCAGGTCTGAGCATACCCGTCCCACTCGGGGTGACAAATGCAAAATCAACAATTGATGGACAGAATGCAGAACAATGTCATACATTCACCCCAGTACCGAGATCTGGGCCTAAATCCATTGTTTTTTTGCTCACCATGCCATTCCAGTTTGAACCCAGCCATATGCAAACCAGTCTTGACCTTGTGCCTCATGGGAACAGTCCAGCCCGAACTGCCAAGCCAGGCCCTCCCTGGACTGGAACCAAGCATCCTAGGACCGGTTTCGGAGTTTCACCCCTCTTCCGCCAGGATAGCTTGATTCCAGTGGCATGGAGAGCACGTGACTCACGTCTGAGCATACCCGTCCCACTCGGGGTGACAAATGCAAAATCAACAATTGATGGACAGAATGCAGAACAATGTCATACATTAACCCCAGTACAGAGATCTGGGCCTAAATCCATCGTTTTTTTGCTCACCATGCCATTCCAGTTTGAACCCAGCCATATGCAAATCAGTCTTGACCCTGTGCCTCATGGGAACAGTCCAGCTCGAACTGCCAAGCCAGGTCCTCCCTGGACTGGAACCAAGCATCCTAGGACCGGTTTCGGGGTTTCACCCCTCTTCAGCCAGGATAGCTTGATTCCAGTGGCATGGAGAGCACAGGCTGACCCTATGTGGGAAGGGTATGCCCAGACGTGGGTCCTGTGCTCACTACGCCACTGGAGTCAAGCTATCCTGGCTGATGATGGCTGATAGCCAGAAACCGGTCCTAGGATGCTTGATTCCGGTCCAGGGAAGACATGGCTTGGCAGTTCGGGCTGGACTGTTCCCATAAGGCATAGGGTCAAGACTGATTTGCATATGGCCATGACTGAACTGGGGTGGTGTGGTGAGCAAAATAACGATGGATTAAACCCAGATCTGTGACTGGGGATGAATGTTTTGCCATTGTGCCACATTCCGTCCATCATCTTGTTTGTTTTGCTGTACCTTTTTGAAAAGGCGCAATTCACGTTGCCCAAAAAACATAAGGCTCTTTGTGCCCATTCCAAGATTTCAATTGGATCAAGGGAAGAATTAGAGTCCTTAGCTCTGACCGCTGAATCGCACATTTTTGTGAGGGGTCCAGATACATTCAATAATTTATCTTGGCATCCTCTCCATGCACTATCCAATCCCTTCTTGGGATCCTTGGCGAACTTCTTGAGAAAGGTTGCTATGTTGTGGTCTAGTTCTGGGGTGTCTGCTACCTTGCTTAAAAGGGAGGGTCTAGGACATTCAGATTTAGGAGTAGTGTGGACTTCGCGCTTAAAACCCTTTCTGGGGTTCTCTTGGATGTAATGCACCACCTCCACGCAAGGCACCCATTCCATCGACCTCGGGTGAACAATATTCTTAGAATCAAATAACAGGGTTTTTGGGGGGGTTTTAGAGCACATGTTGTGATTTTTACATTTGTGTTTTGTTGCTCTGTTAGGCAATTCGGTGTCTTGGTCAGAATCGGATAAGTCCTGCGTGAAAGGAGAAGACTCCTCTGCCTCCCCCTAGTTTGAGAGGGAAGAATTACCTGAAGGTCCAGAAAGGAGGAAACCGCCATACACATGATCATTGAGGACAAAGGATGCCACCTAGGATAATGTTTCTGCTGAGGAATGGAATGAGGGTTCACCCAGTAAGGCATTAAAGCTTGTTCCCCATAATTTTCTTGGGGTTTTATGAAGGGTTGTAAGGCCTTAATCAAAGCCCTGTTTACTGAACCCTATATATGGGAATACAGGGCTTTTACTAACTACTCCTCCATTTGGTGCTCATAAGGCACCTCATCAAACTCAGTATAATCATTATAATCAGCGCATTGATCAACGTCCTCGGCGTAGTATGCCATCTTACTAAAGGAGGTGTGGAGGAGGTTCAGAGGCAGAGCAACCCAGGGGTGACAAAACGTCTTTTGCGCTACTTCAGACTGTCACGGAATAAAGTTCTCAGTCCTCAGGCTTGGTCAAAAAGGGTTAAATTATCCTGATGTATAACTAATTCCCTTTTAAATTCTATTTATTTATTGTGGAGGGAACCACCCCTTTAAATCCTCCTGAAGCAGAGCATTTTCACTGTTTATTCGCCCCGTTGGGCGTTCTCTGGGACCGTGGATGAAGCAGCCAACAGCAGCCCTGATACGAGGAGCCGATCGAAAGATAATAACCCGATCCGGCTGGTCTTGCATGCGCGTATTGATTGGCAGTGAAAGAGGACTTCCTCCTAGAGTGCGCAACACTTGACTGTCCTGCTTCCGCTCCACAAAATGCCAAAGGTAACAGCAAACCGAATAAGCACCGCTATACGTGGTAACATGTACTGTATTACAATCATGCAACATTCATAACACAAAATATGTCAAATCACATCATAATAATAATGATAAATGTCGCATGTACTTAACTCGCTGCTGCAACAGCAAAGAAAGAGGATGGACTATGGAGTTCAGGAAATTTCTATCTATTTGGGGAACTGTGATTGGTGTATACAGGGGAGGGGCAGTCCTTCCAGGTTATGCTGTTTAAAGTTTATTGGCTGCTGTATTTGCTGCAGAAAAGAAAGAGAAGCATAACACGAAGCCTCTATGGACTGACATAGAATCAGAACTGCAGCCCCCATCGCGCAATACCCACTCCACGCAATTAGTTAGCGTAAAAGGCCATTTATTAGGACAGGGTTGAACAACATAACACAACATCAATAAAACCCCCCAACAATCCCCAACGTCATATCTCTCATCCTTCCATTCGCTCCCATACTCCAAATACTCACCCCTGCATCACACAGCAACCTCCTCACTTATCCCATTCGCTTCATCACTTCTCTTCCAACCTCCTCCATCATCTCCATCCATCGCACTCCTGCATGACGCACCCCCACCTTGCACCTGTATCCCCCTCCCCGGAAGGGTGAGTATGCCCGTCATGGACTCCCCCCCCCTCCCAAGTACCACCACACACACTCTCAACCCGTCCTAAACTGGCACGCTTTATAACCTACACCCGCTCCTTCCACCAAAAGTGTAGGGTGGGCGGGGGGCCGAAGCACAACTCCTAACCCACCCTGGGGCGCTGGGGACAGGAAAAGGAAGAACTTCCTCTCCAGCCCCCTTTATTAACTAGCCTAGACCCCACCCCCTACCTAACCTCTAATTCCCTGTCCTAATATCGCGCGAACACCCCAGGGGAAGACTGGTCTGTCGACCTCACTTCCCCTGGGGTCCGCATCGTGCAATAACCACTCCACGCAATTAGTTAGCGTAAAAGGCCATTTATTAGAACAGGGTTGAACAACATAACACAACATCAATCAAACCCAACAATCCCCAACGTCATATCTCTCATCCTTCCATTCGCTCCCATACTCCAAATACTCACTCCTGCATCACACAGCAACCTCCTCACTTATCCCATTCGCTTCATCACTTCTCTTCCAACCTCCTCCATCATCTCCATCCATCGCTCTCCTGCATGACGCACCCCTACCTTTCACCTGTATCCCCCTCCCCGGAAGGGTGAGTATGCCTGTCATGGACTCCCCCCCCTCCCAAGTACTGCCAACCAGGAAACCCCCGGAGGGCGGTTACCTGCCCCACCCCAATCAAGTGCACCTTTCGTCCTCACTCCCGCCGGCACCAAATGGACTCGTTCCACAACGCACTGATGACATCTCTCAACTCCATCATATAATACGCATTGCCCATGTACAAAAGGTGCACCCCATCGTCCCTAAAAAGAAGGGGCTCTTCGAGCCGCAAACCAGTGTGAGCAATCAACTTGATACCAGTGTTCCCACAAAAGACTCGCATCGCACTATTCAATTTCCTCCTTGCTCTTTGGACAGCTGCGGGCTTCAATGCCCACCACCAAATCCGGCGTGGAATGAATTCAGTTCATACAATGCAGGCGCCAGCCAGATTGCGTCTCATAGCCTCCAAGTCCCTTTGCATCAGATGAAGAAGAGACACCCCGGATTGTTTCACCAAATAATTTTCCCACAAATGGATAACGAGCATGTCCGGGCAATCCCTCTGCGATACTTTCTTTGTCAGCCAGGGCAACAGCGCTCCTCTGCGCATCCCACTCTTGCCCCACCAATGTACCTCATGGTGACTGCTCCGCAGGCCAAGGCTACGACCGTACACCTGCCTGTCCGCGTATTTAGATGCCCAATGCACAAAGGAATGTCCAACGATCCAGGTAACCGTCTTGGCTCCTGGACCGCCCACCCAACCTACGAAGAAAAAAGAAATTAGTACAAAGCAACAGAATTCACACCGCTCCAGCAGCCTTAGCACACCCCATCGCGCACGCCAGCCCTACTTCCGCACGTACAACTAGCAACAACGCAACCTCCACCTACCAATCTGCCTAATCTTCTCCCAAGACCACCCCAGCCGGGCTGCCGCCGTTGCTGCGCCAATACGAAACGAGTGCGTCCCATACAATGCAGGGTCCTTGCCTAGGCGCCTCAATGCCATCCGTAACACTGCCAGCAACTGAAACGCTGTGACCCGCCTGGTAGTAGCATGACAAAAAATCTCACCCCCCAGCCTACATGCCAGCCCGCATAATGCACTCCACTCCTGCACCGGGCAAGCCCCTGCCCAACCCGACTCACACAACCATACCCACTTGCCCCTCCCCACCTGATCCGTTTTAGACTGCCCCAACCAGATACCCAAACGCACCCCATCCACACGCACGTCCTCAAAACACCTGCCAGGCGCGCCTCTTGTCCCCAACAACTCAGACACCCGAAATGCCCCAAAAAACATCCACGTCATGCACAAACGAAACAACGCCAGCTCGCTAGCATCATAACAACAATGCTGCAATTCCGCCAATATCTCAACTAACAGATCAAACGTGATCGCCTCCCGCAAGTTCCCCCCCAATTCCCCCCCTCACCCTACCCCAGCCTTTTAGCATTCTGCTCAACAACTCACTCCTCGCTGGGTCAAAACCAATGTACACCATACCATAAAAGGAAATGCCCGCTAACTTCCCCGCAATCGTAACCTGTGACAGACCTCTGTCCATGCAATCCAACACAAACTTTATCACACCCTGCTCACAGTTGCCTCGGGGCATATGCCAATTCACACTTGTCCACCCCAAAAATGTTCCCAACTCAGACCACGCCAACTGATACGCGCGCCTTGTGGAGTCCGCAATAGATTTTTCCACCAGGTCCACTACTCTCACTCCCCCCAGCTCCAGATACCCTCCGACACCTTGGTCTTGCAAGCCTCTGCTCCCGGCGCCAGCCTCCTGAAGCGCTGCCACTGCGAACGAGACAATGCATCCGCAATGTCATTTCTGGCGCCCGGCACATGTTGCGCGTGAACCAGCACATTGAAACGCAGACACAGCAGCATAAAACTTCGCAGTAAGCGCAGCACTCGCAGATCCCTCGCCTTCTGATTGTTGTCCACATGGAACAAGACCGACCTGTTCTGAAACTCCAGTCCCCACACCTGAAGTGTGACCAGCAACGGAAAGAATTCCAAAAACGCGATGCTCCTGCCCTGCGTCAACCAATGCTCAGGCCACTGTTCTGCACACCACCTCCCGTCCCAGAAAACACCGAAACCTTTTACACCAGCCGTGTCTGAAAATATCTGCACCTGCCACACCATCTTGTCATCCACAAAATCCAAAGACACCCCATTGAACTCGCTCAGGAAACCGTGCCAGACCCACAAGTCCGCCCGCACACCCATGGTTATCCGGATTCTGTGATGAGGGAGCACTGCCCCCGACATGGCCATGCCCAACCGTCTGCAAAAGGTCCTGCCAGCCCGCACCACTCGACACGCGAAGTTCAACAAGCCCAACAGCCGTTGCACCAATCTCAAGTCAATCCTCCGCTCCCCCACCACTTGCAACAGAAATCCTTGCATCTCCTCCGCCTTCTGCTGAGGCAACCTCGCCGCCCATGCCACGGAGTCCAGTTCGATACCCAGAAATGTCAAACAACAGCTAGGCCCAGCTGTCTTCTCCGGCGCCAAGGGAACCCCAAAGTCACAGGCTAGTCGCTGAAACTGCTGTAGAGCCTCCCCACACTCCCCCGTCTGCCCTTGCCCCATGAACAAAAAATCATCCAAATAGTGGGACACCAGCCAGTGTTCAGTTCTGTCCGTGAAGGACCACTGCAAGAAGGAACTGAATGTTTCGAACAGCGCACAAGACACGGCGCATCCCATTGGCAAAACCTTATCCACAAAAATCGCCCCCCCAAACTGCATTCCCAGCAACGCAAAGTCCGCCGGATGAATAGGAAGGAGGCGAAACGCAGATTTTATGTCACACTTTGCCAATTCCGCTCCCCGGCCGCATGCCCTCTCCAAACCGGTCGCATCATCCACCGATGCGTACAGCACCCTGGAATCTTCCACCGCAATGAAATCGTTCACTGATGACCCCTCCGGCCAAGACAAGTGATGAATCAGACGAAACTCCCCTTGCTCCTTTTTAGGTACCACCCCCAGGTCAGGCATCGGCCACGTGTCAAACGGGCCTGCAATTCTCCCTTCCAGCACCTCTTTCCGCAGCTTGGACTCCATCACCCCCGGCAATTCTTTTGCCGACCGCAAATTCTCTGCCCATCTCCTTTCCCTAGGACCCTGGTAACCCACGCGAAAACCTTCTGCAAACCCCCAGTAAATTTTTAGCGCCGCCTCCCTATCAGGGTATCTAGAGAGCCATGGACCCCATGGCCTCCACCTTAACCGGCGTAGGAGCCCTTTGGCCCAGACTGCCCCCTTCCTTTGGTAATCCGCCATTGCTCAGAGGGAGTGACCAGCGTGAAACACTGTGTGACCGGTGGTGTCCCCTGCACTTAGAACACTCGTATTTGAATTTACACAGATGGCGGGTGCAGAAACCTTTGTTAAAGTTCCAACATGCCCCTGTGATAGCCCCCCCACTCTTAATTGACTGCCCTGAGGCCGTGGAAGTGGAGGCCTGTCCTCCCGCACCTCCGGCACCACCCTGTCCCCCCGCCCCACCCTGTCCCCCCGCCCCGGCTTGGGCGGGACGCGACTGAAAGGACCGATATGTTACCGGAAGCCCACTGGCAGTGTGCGTAGAAGCGGACGACTGCGTGGAAGACATCCACTGTACCCACAGTTCTTGGTCCACCTCCCCCCACGGTTTATCGGGGTTAGCACTGATTCTGGCCCTGAACTCCTCATTGTAGCTGAGCCACGCGAACCCACCAAAGTGCATCTGCACCTTGCGTATAATATCCATATCTTTCAATAACGCGATGGCCCTATCCTGATGCTTCTCACAATATATGCTCGCATAGATCAAAAAGGCCGACGTCCAATTCTCCATGTTCACCGGCACCCGTGGCCTCCTCGTTAACTCCCACTCCTCCTCCTTCGAACCTTCCTTGGCCTGTATCTCCCTATGCAACAATTTGAATACATCTACATATTTGTGTTTCCAAATCCTAGCCCTCGTCTTCTCGGATAGGAGTGAGCCTAATGGCATAGCCAACCCCATGTACGGCAACTTTTTCCGATGCTTCTCTCTCTCCTCTTCTTTCCCTTCCGACTCCCCCTGCTTGTCCGTTTGCACCCCAGCCCCCACTAACTGTTTCCCCTCCCCCGCCAATTCTGCCCCCTTACTCGGCGCTCCCACCTCCCGCACTGACCCCTCACCGACACCTACCGACCTACAGGCCTTCTTCTGTCCCCCTCTGCCCCCATCCTCCCATGCCTCCCACCAAGCACCCTCACCTGCAAGAGTCACTGGCAACTCCCGATCCCGTCCACTGGACACTTGGGCTTTCTTCCTCTCCGTCTGGGTCCCACTGCTGCTGGCCTGTGGTGCCTGCAAAACACCAATCTGTCTGGTTGCCGTCTTCCCCTTCCCCCTGTGCACCTCACACACTTCACCTTCTTCCAGTTCCTCGCTTTCAGACTCATAATCCAGTACCTCTTCAAACTCATCCTCAAACTGCACCTTCTGCACCTCACTCAACACGCTCTTCGCCCCCTTTCCTTTCATACCCGGCACAAATTCACATTCTGGCGCCGACGATGCCCGCTCCCGCGACGGAGTGCAGGCCGCCGCGGACCCTCCCGCTGCTTCGCCATGGCGTTTGGAGGCCATCTTTCGCCCCGCCGGCCCACCCACACCTCTACTAGCATCCATCACTGGCTTACACCCCCCCCGGACCGTCACAGCCCGAGGGGGCCCCAGCACCACCAGGTCTCTGAGACGTCAAGTCAGTCCCTGCCTCATCCACCCAGACCCAATGGCCTTGCGTCTTAGGCTGCCCTATGCCCCTTCCGTGCCCCGCCGCCCGCTCTACCGGCCACGCTGGGGGGCACACCCCCGTGTGCGCACCCCACTCCCCTGCCGCCTCCCTAGCTGCACACATCTCCTACCACCTGCGCTCCGTCTCCTCAATTACCCTGCGCTGTTCGTGAATGCGCTCCTCCAGCGTCATGCCCTCCCACCTGTCCACCCCCGGGACTCTACCTTCCCTTGTTGTAAATTGGCAGCGATTGGATTAGCATTAGCGGAATCCATCTTGTATTTAGAGGCTATCTTGTCCATTTTGTGGAATCCATTTTGTATTTCTGGCAGCCATTTTGTTTGCCATGTGCTGCCACGTGCTCACCATGTGCTTTGTCCTCCCTCAGTGTTGACTGCTCTTGTAATCTGCCTAGAAATGAACTATATTTAGCATCTTCCACCTTTGCACATGCCCAGTGAGTTTTCAGCTGTCCTTGCAGCTGTTAGTAGTATGTAACTGTCAGGATGTGTTTACTAACATTGGCAAACTGTTAACTCCTCCTACTTGTCGACTGTGCATTTCTATATGACCTTATATGTACATAGAACCTTCTCCTGTACTTGTACCACCCTCTTTTAAGCCCCTGTGTGGGTATAAAAGGACCATGCTACTTCTGTTTGGTGTGCTACTTCATTCAATACCGAAGGGTGCTGTGTGAATGTAGTTCCACCTCATGAGGTTTATTAAACTTTGTATTTTCTATTCCAGTTTCTGTGCCAACTTCTTCCTATTGGTCTGAGGACTCTGTGCAGAGAAGGGCGAACCCCTTGCACTGGTAGGCCTAGCTGAGGCCCACTTCTACAAATTGGTACCCAACCAGTGGGGCTCAACGGCGACTCGGATGCCCAAAGGATTGGTCACGACGAAGGATTGGAAGCTCGCTCTGGACGCGATCGCTGCCTGATGAGACCCGAGTCTTAGCAACCACGGCGTTTTTCCTTTCTTTCTGATCTGACCATCCAGGTGGTGCCGGTCCTCGACTGAGATCTCTTCTGTTGATTCGCTGTGCAGTGACCATTTGGTCGATTTTAGAACTTGGCAGTTGGAACCTGGACACCAAGTGATTGGTAAGTGTCATTCTGCGGCGCTTGCTGTTGGTTTTTATGCCTGGGATTGGTAAGGTAGTTTAGTAACACTTACTGCGGCTTTTGTATTTTGGAATTTGTGTTGGCCAACTTAGATTTCTATGTGATTCATATATAAATAGCAATTTATATAGGCAGGTAATGAGGAGAATTTTCTCTATCTGAATTGATTTGAACGGCGCATCGTACTAAAGGTACCTTAAGTGCTACTTTGATTATAATACTGCATATTCTGCACTATTTTTGGCATGCCTGTTTTTAGCACACTTCGTAGGATGTGTTGCTTTTGTAGTGGTACCAATTTGAGACTCGATGAAGCACAACCGACCCCCCAGAGGGGACACCTAAAAGGGATATGTATATTAAGTATGGTCTTTCTTCTATAATGTACAGCACATTATGGAATAAATACACTCGTAAGGATTCTGAGTTGCGTTGGCCTATGCATGGGTCATTTGATTTACGAAAGATTGAATATGTGGAACAATGTATGTTTAAGCGAAAGACTAGGCAAGATATGTTTGACTGTGTACGAATGTGGGAGAAAGAAGTGCATGAACGAATGAAACGTGAGCAAGCCTTGATTGAAAAACAACAGCGAAAGAACATTTATGCGAAAGCATTAGAGCTGAAAAACAAGGAAATAAAAGAGTTAAAAGAGAGAGAAGATAGGGAGCTCAATTTACAGGTAACTGGCCAATACGCTGTTCGGCGGCCCGTTTATCCTACACTTAATAAACCACAAGATGATTTCTTATTATTAGATCGTCCTCCACCTCCGTATACTGTTCCTTCTGCCCCTCATGAGTCAGATGAGGACTCCGGTTCGGAGGAACACAAGGCACGAGAAACTCGTTCTATGTTGACCGCTGAGCGTGCGTCCCAGCTTAGATCTGCTGCTCGTAAAGCAGTTCGTAGCCTCTGAACTTCTAGATAGTATGAAAGGGTGGCAGGAAACAGAGCAGCTGTATTTTACTGAGGTGTTTGCCGCAGACGTCCGAGCTGTTTAGGAAATATTCTGAGGAGTTAGAGCCCGACGATGTAGCAGTTAATTGTAAGCAAATGCGTGATGGTCTTTTTGTTTTCACCCAGGTGAATGATACAATCAGGCGTTTGGTTAAACTGCGTGTTGATGCAGTCCGTTTGTGGGAGGAGAAAAAGGCTGCAGACGTAGCTGCACAGACATCTCAGACCGGCATGGCACAAGCTTCTATCTCTGGAACAGATAAGACTATGATAGTTCATGCGAAACCTATGCCGGAGGCCGCGCCTTTGTATGTTCCTCCTAAAGGACAGGGTACAAGGGATGATAAGGCTTCTATCGATGCTAAGGGTTATTTTATTTATAATTGGGTTTACACTCCTTGGAATAGGACGGATGTCCTGGCACTTAAAACTGCATTGCCTGATCCGCGGAAAAATCCAGCAGCTTTTTATGAGGAAGTTGAGGGTGCTATTAGCTCTTGTACTATGACTTTGCCTGATATTGATTTATTTTTCGGATTGATATTACCATCTGATATGTGGAGAACTGTTCGTAAAATTGATGATCGTGCAGCTTTTCGGGTGTTATGGAATGGATGTAGAAAGGGAACCCGCACAGAAGCCATGTAAGTTAATTTTAGATCTTCCCGCAGCTATATTAGTTAAGTTAAAAACGATTATTCCCCCTAAAAAGATAGAGTGGACTGTTGTAGCGTCTTGTAAGCAAAAGGCAGATGAATCTGTCTCTGATTTCTTTACACATTTTGAAGAAGCATTCCACGATTTTAGTGGCCAGTCATTGACAGATGACACTGGCAGACATCTGTTTGTTGATAAATATGTCGCTAACCTGTTGCCAGGAATAGCTAGTCGCCTAAAAGTCAGTGAGAGTTCATGGACTACCTCTTCTCCGGTTTCTCTCTTGACTATGGCTCAGTATTATGAACGCCAGGAATTAGAAGCAAAGGGTAATGAGGATAAAAAGACTAAAGAATTAAAAACGAAGGTTATGTTGGCTCAGGCTTATGGTCCGCCTTTTAGAGGTAGTGATAGAGGTGGACTTGGATCTTATGGTTCGTCTTTCCCTTCTTATACTCGTTCGAATTTGTCTGTTGACCAGTGCACGTACTGTAAGAAATTTGGGCATTGGGCTTCCGATTGTCCAGCACTGCGTGCTCAGCAGTGTCCACGTGGTCGGGGACAAATGAGAAATCGTTCAGGATATTCAGGGCCTAGAGGAAGCACAGGTGATCGTGCTAGGTTTGATGCTAATATACGTGGGTAGGATGGGTTTAACACTTTTGATAGAAGGAACCAATATCAAATGTCCGACTATGTGCCGTCTGATTCTCAAGATTCAGCTTATGCATAGGATTGCCTAGGATGGGGTAAGGAATCAGTTGAAGTTCAGTAGATCAGAGGGGTACCTATTTTACAGCAAATGTTTTGGGTTCTACTGATCAGTTTCTGGTTGATACAGGAGCTACTCGTAGCGCCTTGTCTAAACAATTGGTTCCAAGGGCTCCCCTGTCTGGTTTAACCTTTACATCGATAGGTTTCGATGGAACCCCTTCCCTTAGCCCAGTGTCACACCCACTTACATTCCATGTGGATAAATTTACTGCTCAATGTCCATTTTTGCTTTCCCCGAATACACTAGACAATTGTGTGGGTCTTGCTATGCTCAAGTATTTCAGGGCTACGATACGATGTTCTCCAGAAAGTGTACGTGTTATCTTGAATGACAACCCTCCTGTGAAGGAGAGAGCTTGTCTTGTTAAAGAGGATATTGCATTAGCTTCACTCCCTAGTAATTTGTGGGCTACTTCAGACACTGATGTAGGGCAAATGGTTATTCCACCAGTACATATTAGTGTTAAGGAGGGCGCTGTGCTGCCACGTTTGCCTCAATACAAAATTTCACAGGAAGGTGAAGAAGCACTCATACGTATTGTCCATGATCTCATTGAAGTGGGCGTTGTTGAGGAAGTTCCTTGCAATGTTTGTAACAGTCCGATTCTTCCTATTCTGAAAAAACATACTGACACTAGGATTTACCGATTCATTATTGATTTGCGAGAAGTTAATGAGATTGTAGTACCACAATACCCCGTGGTTTCTGACATAACGACACTTCTTACTTTGGTTCCTCCGACAGCAACTACATTCTCTGTGATAGACTTGAAGAATGCTTTCTTTTCGATCCCTAGTCATCCTGATAGCCGATATTTGTTCGGTTTCACTTTGAATAATCGATCGTATAGATTTTGTAGCGTTCCTCAAGGCTATACTGAGAGTCCTAGTATTTACAGTCAAGCATTAAAAAGACAACTTGATTCTTTCGTTTTGCCTGAAGGTGTGGCTCTCATACAATATGTCGATGACATCTTGTTGTCAGCCGATACCCCTGAACAGTGTGAAAAATGTACTTTGTCCTTGCTTTCTTTTCTTGCTTCCCATCATCACAAAGTGTCACGAAAGAAATTGCAATATTGTAGACCGAAGGTAACCTACTTAGGTCACCTTCTGTCTAAGGAGGGCCGTGCACTCACACCAGATCGCAGTCAAGCTATTTTAGACACACCAGTGCCCCGTACTCAGAAAGATGTTAGTGCATTCATTGGTCTTACTTCTTTTTGTAGGCAATGGATATTAGGGTTTTCACACATTGTTAAACCCTTGCTAGCACTTTTGACTAAAGATACTCCAATGCCCCTCCCATGGACAGATGAATGTGAGACTGCTTTCCGACAGTTACGACAAGCTCTTTGTTCAGCACCAGTGTTAGGTCCTCCAGATTATACGAAGCCTTTTACACTCTATGTACATGAGAAAGATGGATGTGCATTGTCAGTTTTAGTGCAGACACACGGTGACAAACAGCGTCCCTGTGCATATTTTTCAGCAGTACTTGATCCTGTTGCTCGTGCGTTACCTGGATGCTTCCGTTCAGTTGCAGCAACAGCTGTGTCAATACGTCAGAGTGAAGGGATAGTTTTGTCACATAAGCTGTTGGTGCTAGTACCCCATGCGGTTAATGCTCTTTTAAATCAGACGAAGACGCAGCATTTAACTAGTGCTCGTCTGACAGGATACAAATTGACATTGTTGGCCCCTCACATTACACTAAAGAGATGTGCTACACTACACCCAGCCACTTTGTTGCCATACCCGGTGACTCAGTCTCAGTCACAGGTCTCATGATTGTATATTCCTTACTGAGGAACAGACAAAGGGTTGTGTCGATTTGTAAGACACGCCCCTTTCAAGTGTTGATGGGGAACTATGGGTTGATGGGTCCTGTTTGAAGTTACCAGATGGTACAACGTCAGCTGCATATGCAATTACAACAATTCAGACGGTAGTTGAGACAGCTCGTATTCCACAGAAGTCAGCTCAGGCAGCTGAGCTAATAGCTTTAACACGAGCGTGTGAACTTAGTACTGACTTATCTGTGAACATTTAACAGGTAGCCGCTATGCTTTCGGAGTGGCTCATGATTTTGGGCTACTCTGGAAAGAGAGGGGCTTTCTTACATCCCACGGGATATGCAAATAATGCATGGAGAATTAGTACATAATCTCTTGACTGCTTTAACATACCCGAAGAGAATAGCAATTGTTAAATGTAGCGCACATAAGAAAGTAACTGATAAGATAGGACAAGGCAATGCTTTTGCAGACCAAACAGCCCGTGAAACTGCCATGCAGCGAAGCACCACGTCTATGTATGTAGTGAAGTCATAGGCTGAACGCTGGCATGATACCAGACAGGAAGTGCTAGATATGCAGAGATCTGCTTCTGCAGAAGAAATTGAGCAATGGTCTAAGGAGGGAACATTGGACGATGAGGGCTGTTGGAGGAATAAAGAGATGAGCAAGTGGAGATTGCCTACAGCCTATTTACAACCTATGATTCATATGGCACATGGGCCGGCACATGTTGGAGCCTCCTCGATAACGAAATTGCTCATGCAAGTTTGGGAGCATCCATAAATTGCCGGCACAGCTAAAAAGATGGTGCAGTCTTGTCTGATTTGTCTTCAGCATAATCCTGGTAAAGGGACACAAACTCCTACAGGAGGGTTTGCTATGCCAACCGCACCTTTTGAAGTTTTGCAAATGGATTACATCCAGCTTGAGCGCTGTAACAACTTAAAGTATGTTTTGGTAGTGGTATGTGCCTTCAGTAAATGGATAGAGGCATACCGTACGAAGGACAATACAGCTCTCACTACAGCAAAGGTGCTTTTGAAGGAATTCTTCCCTAGATTTGGTGTTTGTAAACTTTTATGGAGTGATAATGGACCCCATTTTATTGGGCAAGTTGTCGAATATGTCCTGAAGGGATTATGAATAAAGCAGAAATTCCATGCTGCTTTCCATCCACAAAGCAAAAACCAAAGGAAATGATGGACGGAGTGTTGAGCATTGCAAGCACTCACCCCCAGTCAACTGATCTGGGTTTAATCCATCCACAATCAGCAGGGCTAGAGGAAAGGTATAACGCCACACTTAAATTGAAACTGGCGAAAATACTGGCTTCCACATCCTTGAATTGGCCAGACGCATTACCTTTGGCACTGTTGTCCATTAGATCAGTGCCACATTCGTTATCTGGTCTTACACCATATGAGGTGGTGTTTGGAAGGCCTATGAACATTTGGGGAATTCCTAAACCACGTCCCATACATGATGCACCATGTGTATTGATGAGTGACTACCTATCACAATTGACTGACAGTTTGATTTCTATTCATTAACAGGTTCGAGAAGCTCTTCCTGATAGGTCTGCAGGTGAAGGCCATGGACTTCAACCTGGAGACCAGGTGATGATCCAATCATTCCAGAGGTCAAGAAGCTTGGAACCGAGGTGGCGCGGCTCGGAGCAGGTGCTCCTTTCAACGAGAACTGCGTTCTGAGTGACGAACAGGAGGAACTGGGTGCACTCCACCCACTGCAAAAAAGTGCCGTCTACCTTGGTGGATCCTGCTGCCTTGATCGACCATTGGGACATCCTGGATACAGAGAGAGGCCAAGCCATATCACCTGATGAACCTAAGGGAGTCTTCCCGGACCACACGATTCCTGGAGTATCCCGATACCAACTGAGACAACGGAAAGAGCCTGCATCGTCGAAATAGACTGGTTGAGCAACTGCCCTGGGTTAGTGAAACAGAATTCCGATATGGCAAGGGGGGGGGGATCAGTCCTGTATAGTGTAGCGGCACCCGTCTTGGCCCTCGGGGAAGAAACCGACTGCCCAGGGATAAGAGCTCCAACGATTGTTTTCAACGACAAGCTGATCATGTCCACAATGAAATCAACTGTTGCTAAGAGAAAGATCATTTGTGCTATAGGGTTTGTTGATGCTATGGTGGCTGTAGCAGTAATAACCTGGTTCGTTGAGAAAGTGGCTCCTGCTCGAGAGCTTTTGATCGCCACTACTCCAGTATCAGTTGAACACCACTACTTTATGCTTCCCTACCATGAGCAGAAGCATCGACAATCTTATTTAAATAATACCTTTATCCAGATGTTGCATCATACTCATAATGCCACAAATACTACCAACTGTTGGGTGTGTGGGATGATACCTGCACATCAAAAGAAAGGAGGAACACCTTTTATTCCTCTTCCCTTTTCTCATAATGGTTCTTGTCAAGCTTGGTATGCGCTTTTGTTTTCATCTGGAAGACGTACAGTAGGCGGGCTTCTTTTTCGCCTTAATAAAGTATGCTGCCAAGATAAAGATGGTTATCCTCAAGCCAAAGGGACCAAATGGGAATGGGAAGAGTATCAACCGGACAATATTTCAACACCATATGTCTTCACAAATATGAGAACTTTTACCAGTAATGAACAATTTGTGATTTCTGTTACTAGAGCTAAAGCAGATCTATGTGTAAGCAGTATTGGAAGGATTCCAGTGGGGAAAAGCGAATGTACTATTGAAGGTGTAAACAACAGTAGTTTTATAGCCTCACATAATACTTACTTTATCTGTGGTAGCCACTGATATTATCAACTACCTGCTGGGTGGTCAGGTGTGTGCTATATGTCCTTTCTATTGCCCCCTGTGTTTCTGGCACCTGCATCATACCACCGGGACCTTAAATTATTCAACGATATCTCTAGAAATAGATATAAAAGGACAACAAATGCTGACGAAGTAGACCAAACTGATACCACTCTGTAACAATATGTCGATTTTAATTTAGGTTTGTTCTTTTTTGTGGGTGCTGCATTAAACAGTAGGAAAATAAGACGATTGACTAGAGTTGTGGAAGCTGTTACCATTCAGACAGCTATGGCACTTGGGAACATTACGGAGGAGCAGCAAATTGCAAGGATTGTAGCTCTCCAGAACCGAATGGTTCTAGATGTGGTTCTGGCTGATCGAGGTGGTGCATGTTGCATCATCAGTAGCAGCTGTTGCGTATTCATACCGGATCACTCACCTTCAGTATATGACGCAATATCAAAACTGCATAAAATTGCTGCAGAAATTCATCCAGAGACTGGTATTTGGACTTTTGCTGGATGGTTTTGGACTCTTGTTTCTGCTTGGGGCTGGAAGCTCCTGACTTTCCTGTGTGTAATGATTACGATACTTTTTACATGCTGTGTATGTATCCAATGTGGTCCAATGCATCTCTGTCTGTATACCTGTCAAAAGGAATGTTGCAGAAACAAAGGCCCAACAAATGTTGAATAAAGAGGTGGCCGAAATAATGCTAATAGATGTACGGGATGCATATTTAGATTACCCCAGAGGAACGAATGTCTTCAGCTAATGCTAAAAGGGTCGTCTGTTGCAAATTGGCAGCGATTGGATTAGCATTAACGGAAACCATCTTGTATTTAGAGGCTATCTTGTCCATTTTGTGGAATCCATTTTGTATTTCTGGCAGCAATTTTGTTTGCCATGTGCTGCCACGTGCTCACCATGTGCTTTGTCCTCCCTCAGTGTTGACTGCTCTTGTAATCTGCCTAGAAACGAACTATATTTAGCATCTTCCACCTTTGCACATGCCCAGTGAGTTTTCAGCTGTCCTTGCAGCTGTTAGTAGTATGTAACTGTCAGGATGTGTTTACTAGCATTGGCAAACTGTTAACTCCTCCTACTTGTCGACTGTGCATTTCTATATGACCTTATATGTACATAAAACCTTCTCCTGTACTTGTACCGCCCTCTTTTAAGCCCCTGTGTGGGTATAAAAGGACCATGCTACTTCTGTTTGGTGTGCTACTTCATTCAATACCGAAGGGTGCTGTGTGAATGTAGTTCCGCCTCATGAGGTTTATTAAACTTTGTATTTTCTATTCCAGTTTCTGTGCCAACTTCTTCCTATTGGTCTGCGGACTCGGTGCAGAGAAGGGCGAACCCCTTGCACTGGTAGGCCTAGCTGAGGCCCACTTCTACACCCTCTGGAGCCCTGTCCCACGCCCCTGAAGGGGCCTGGAGCCTCCCGCCCGTAACCCATCACCACCCCTTGCGCCACTGCTGCCCTCACAGGTCCTTTGCCCTTGGGCCCCCGCCCCCCACCACTCCCTTTGCCCCCTCTGGAGAGGTCAATGGGCTGCTCCCCCCAGGATCCCTCTTCCCCCCTCACTGAATCGCTGCTGGAAAGCTGCAGGGTAAACTCATCCCCAGCCTGATCCTCACTCTCCCCCTCCTGGTCACTGCCCTCACTAGAAGCACCCGGGCTCACCCCATGCCCTGGTAGGCCTGCTCCCAAAATCCTCTGTTGCTCCACATCCCTGCCTTTCCCCAGGACCCCTGCACTGCCTCTCCCACCAGCCAACCCCCCCCCACCCCTGCCCCACCACTGGCTCTCCCTCTGGCTGCTGCATGTGCGCGAGGAGGCTCAGACGCCGTTCCCCATGCCTCCGAGCCTCAGCTTGCCCCCGGCCCCTCGCCCGCGCCGTCGTACCTGCCTTCATCGGTGGCGGCTCCTCTTGGCAAGCCACCACCGCAGCCGCCACTCCTGCTGACGCGGATCTCGGCGTCCGGGTCATACCGACCCACGCCTGATCCAAGACGCCGGGCCGAAGGAGATCGGATGTCCCAGCCCGGCCGAGCACTTGTAACGTGGCGCGCACGGCCGCTGCATCGGGCTTCACCCCGCCTCCTGACTCCATCCGCGCTCCGACGTCCGCTACCTGCAGCGATGAAAAAAACGGTCGCTACGGCTCCAGCCGACCGACTGGGCTGCTACGAATCTCCAAAGCACCACAAAGCACAACTCCTAACCCACCCTGGGGTGCTGGGGACAGGAAGAGGAAGAACTTCCTCTCCAGCCCAATTTAATTAACTAGCCTAGACCCCACCCCCTACCTAACCTCTAATTCCCTGTCCTAATATCGTGCGAACACCCCAGGGGAAGACTGGTCTGCAGACCTCACTTCCCCTGGGGGCCACAGTCACCTAAGGAGCATTTGTTTTTCCTGCCCAAGGCAATCTGGATGCTGCTGTCACATTGTTCACTAATATGAAGATCAAGGGAGCAGTGTCTGGATTGGCAGTGACACAGGAAACGGAAGTAGGGAGGTTAGCCTCTAGTTCCAACGTTCGGAACACGGCATTGCGCAGGAAAGAAGTTAAGTGCCCTGCTAGCTTTAGCACACGAGCACGCCATTGCCTTAGAGCGGTTCTTGGACTTGCTGGATTAAACTACCATCAGTAAGTAAATTAAAATGACTAAGTAGCATGCATCATAAGAACAATAAAATTATAACACTCATATTGAAGTCAGAATAAATGCCCTGTGTGGTGTGTGAAATGATGTGGAAAAAAAACATTTACACACTAAGGGGCAGATTTGCAAGCCCCTTGCGCCACTTTTGCGTCACCTTTCCCATGTAAATAATGACGCAAATGTGGCGCAAGGGGCTTGTAAATCTGCACCCAAGTTTGAATCATTGCGATACTCCCGGCCCAAGTTAGAATGAATTAACTAAGGAGAAATGGATGTGAATAAACAACTGAGTAAACACAATTAATACGTTTAAAAAGAACACGCGAATCAATAAAAAGTCCCACAGTAAACAACCACCTTCAGGGGCTAGAGTTCTGAATTCATGAAGAGCGTGACCTTGATCAATTATAAACACCCAGACAGTGCGCAAATGAAGAAATAAATATGTAAAGAGTGCACGAGTACAAATATTATCTATATCTATAGCGCTCCGAGGCCCTTCAGGTCTGGCGTGAGCTATGAGAAACGATTAAAATAGAGGTGATGAAAATACACCCCACAGGAGAAATCATTTACTGTGTGGTAAATTACAGCATGCGCTTGGTGATGTATGAATGACTGAGCAGGCACTTATGCCAATCCTGGGCTGTCCATTGGTCCCTTATCTTGGGTTCCTCTTTCGTGATAGTACACAGTGTGCAGCGATCAGCAGGACAGATCCAGCCTTTCTGTGATCTAGTAAGATATGCCCCTGGGTTCGCCACATTTTGCAGTGATATGTGAGCATGAACATTCTGCTGGTATGGCTGACTCCCACTTTCATTCACCCCATGTTGACAAGCTCAGTATTGTCCTCGGGTCAGATTACAATTGAAACGTCTACGAATGGTGCAGTTTGTATCATATGCTGCTCGGTGCTTTATTAATCTCTACCAACCACACCCCATGTCTGCTGTAGGCATTTGTGGGGTTTGTCTTCCTCTTGCACCCTTTTTCACAAGCCGCATTCACAGATGCATCCCTATTTACTAGAGGACAAGAACCCTGCTGCGGTGCAGGGACATTTTTCAGGAGATTTCTGTGCCGTGCTCGAGGAGGGTGAGTGGGGTTGGGACAGAGTCTGCGACACATGTTTTTTTTTTTTTATGGTAGTTCAATTTAGGTTAAATTTATTCTTGTTTTAGCTTCCACCAGAGCCCACTGAAGCGTGTATATTTGGGTCCTCAGGACCCAACTGTGAAGGCGGTGCAGTGTGTAAGTGAGGGTGGGTTAATGAGTTTGCTAACCAAATAGCCCATTTGTCTTTGGTTTGGAGGGGTGTTCCATAGCCTCCTCCAATGAAAAAGGGCAGGACTCAGTGACACCTGGCGACCCCATTGTTACCCATCAGGGGCAGTTATACTTTCATCTGGTGAGGGTGCTGACTGCACCCCCTTTGTTCAGCTCTTACCTTCACTCGTCAGCCCAGACAGGAGACTGTGCTCCCTTTCAGAGCCCCACCCACCCCACTGCCCCGTTTCCACCTCATGATCTGAAGCTGGAATGGACACCCTATCGCAGACTTGGGAGTCTTAGAAGGGGTTGCAATTTGACTTGTGTGAATGACTGCACCTGAGAAGGCATGTGGCAGTTAATTTGTGGGAAACGTTTGTATGTTTTTTAATCGTTAATCATTTTTAGCAGGAGCACGTCTGCTTTGAATGGCAGGTTTTGCTCTTCTGTGATCTGACTGTCACATTGTTAATGCCTAGCTGCCAAGTTTTCAGATTTCTACTGTGTGGCATGTCCATGATTTCAGTGAACTTATAAGTGACATTCTACAGCCATATATGATGCTTATACCACGTATAATACAATTTTAAAATAATGACTGCCCTACCGTACACTGTTTTCCGACTCACAGACTGGGACCTCCCAACACTGTAAATACACAGGGGCAGATTTACAAGAAAGTGATGCATCTGTAGAGATGCGTCACTTTCCCTGCGCCAACATGCCAAATCCTTGCGTCACCGTGGATGCGCCGTATTTACTATATGGCGCACCATGGTGCAAGGATTGACAGATGTGTCAGAAATTCTGACGCAGCTGTTGACGGAAAAGTCACGCATTGCTGGAGTCGTGTCGCAAGCACGATGCAACTCCAGCAATGCTCGGGCGCCATTTGCCTAACATGCTGCGTCACTCCTGACGCCTGCTTCAAGCAGGCGCAGGGTTTTGACGCAGCATGGACGTAAAAGTGACTCAGTGAAATCTTGTAGATTTCACTGCATCACTTTTACGGGGATCCCTGCGATGGAACGCCCACCCTGCATACATTAAACCTGACGCAGGTTTAATGTGGCGCAGGGCTTCACAACGTGACGCATCTCCCTAGGTGCGTCACGTTGTAAATGGGCCGCAACTTTTACGCTGCCGCTACGTCACAAAAGTGACGCAATGACGGTGCAAAAGTGACGCAAGGGGCTTGTAAATCTGCCACACAATCTCTGGTCCCACTGCGCCATTTAAGATTCAATTCTGTTTCTCTTTGGTTTCTCTCTGATTACACACAGATATCTTCAGTGATTAAACTAACTGAGGATTCAAAACATAAAGGACTGCATTTCCCACCATTTACTTTAACTTGCCTTTGTTTTTCATACAAGGTGTGCGCTATTTTATATTCATTACCTTTGCATACTTGGAAAATATACATATATGTATATTGCAATCACTTGTTATAAATTAAACAATAAATCTCTTTGCACATTTTAAGGCAGTCTGTCTTATACTGTGTGTAATACAATGTTAAAATAATGGTATACATATTTACAGTACTTTCTCAGTTACAGGCTGAGACCTCATACCAGTATAAACACACACATGACTATTCAGCAGTGCGCCCACCCAGATTCAATTCTCTTTCTCTCAGTTCTCACACAGACATCTGCAGTGACTGCATTAGACAACTGAGACTCCATAAGTTAAAAGAGTTCACTTTCCACAGATTCCTCTAACTTACATTTGAGTTGACATCAGTTAAGGTGCATGTGCTATTTTGTATGCAGTCACTTGAGGGTGAAAGACACAGAAAGTAGATACAGTTTGTTTTGTAATTTTTAACAAAGTCTTTATCTCTGAACCCCAGCCCACTCCCCACACCTTCCCCCCCACAGTTGAAATCAGGATGAATTCAATGCTTTGGTGGATTGCTACTGCTAATTATGTAGTGTGTGCTTGTCACAATTTACCACATGCTTTTTTCACATTTGTCTCTGGGTGGGGGAGAGAACCCCCTTTATGTTGCCCGGGCTTGCTCACTTCATGACATAACACTCATCTCCATCTTTCATGCCTCACCACTTTGAAATGTCACCAGTCGCCACTGCCTTGATATTCAGCACACTGATGTTCAGTAGCGCCGGCTGCGGGCTTCTGTGCGAGTCTTTGGGCCCGGCACTTCTACTCTTGCAAATTAAGCATAGCATTGAACAACTGCGCAGTTGGGAGACAGGTGGCTAGATAAGACAGTTTCTTCTGCAGGCAGTTTCTATGTTCTATTGTTCCTTTGAACATGTGGATAAGCTGGTGAAGGGGGCGTGGCCAGGAAGCCAACATGGCGGACGCGAGTCCTTAGCGCTCTGGCCAATATCCCCATATAATCCGCCAAAAGATCTTTAAGTGGTGCCATCTGGGTCCGAAATAGACGAGACTGCGGTGATGCGGTGGGGAGGCACCTGGGAGGCTCAGCGATGTACGCGTTAAGCGGCCCGATTCGCAGCTGTGACCTGGAGCTGGAACGCAGCCCAGGGAGAGTGCCCGCGCGAGGAGGTGTAGGCTGATACCGAGGCTGCTGCTCACGGCCATCCCATGAAAGAAGACTGCTGACGGGGAGTGCTGTGGCCGCCGGGAATCTCCCAGTCGGTGCAGATTTTGCAGTGCAGGAGGCCCTCCGAAGTCCCCGAAGAGACTGAGAGCAAGTGGCAGCCCCCCGGACGAGGTGAGGGGTGCGGGCTGCGGGAGCTGCGGTCCTGCGGGAGTGATCTGGGCCCAAGCGGCTGCCAGTGGCTGACGAGGTGCCCTGGCGGCAGAGAGGAGGCACAGACCCCGGCGCTCCTAGATGGCGTCTGCAATTTATGTGCCTCGGGGAAGTCTCCCAGAGCCAGCTGCAGAGAGCGCCACTGAG
Organism: Triturus cristatus; assembly: GCF_964204655.1. Taxonomy (NCBI): domain Eukaryota; kingdom Metazoa; phylum Chordata; class Amphibia; order Caudata; family Salamandridae; genus Triturus; species Triturus cristatus. The sequence goes on from NC_140588.1 coordinate 211,152,037, forward strand.
GCGGGGTGGAGCGCAAGGAAGATACGAAACGGAGCACACTGACGGCGGAAAGTGAGGCCTGGTGGTTGAGGTGCAGTGCGAAAAGCCTGGAAGTGACAGTCAGCCATTTTGTAGGCTGCGCCATGTTATGCAACCAAACTGTATGGTAAAGTCACGGCTGCGTGACAAAGGGTGCGAGTGGCTGCCGGCTGTGCCTGGTGTGCGACTGGGGTGCCCGTAGGGAGGAACGGGGTCACCCGACTGGGCCCCTGCCAGGAGGGGGTACACGGGGGCCCAAAAGATGAGTGGAGCAGGAAGATCCTGGGGCCTGCCCCTGCGGCAAGGACTGTTGTAGCAAAGTGCCACCTAGAGAGCTGAAAAGTGGCCTGGTGACTGACACTGAAGTTGCGGCCCCGGGCTCCCAGCGGTCCCCCATGGATGCTGGGCCCTAAGTATGTGGTGTCAGACCTGCTGGACACCTCGGTGCGGAGTGGCATGGCTACTGCTTTCGGCATATCAGAACTTACCGGTCATCACAGCCACTGCATCACACCGTGACCTAGTTAGGCGAAGATAGGCGCGGGCTGGTCACTAAGCGCCCGTGCATTGGAACAAGCTGGTAGCCGGGAGACGCACATTCTGTGGCCCACGACGCTCGAGGGGGGTCGCCACGAGTGGGGATATGGCACTGTGGGCTGCTGCTGGCTGCCACCTGCTGTGAGACCAGAGCACGAAGCACACACAAGGCTTTTAGGGCGGTAAACTCACCTGCTGGAAACGAGCTCAGAGCCTTCCACCACACACCTGATTCGCAAAGCACATTATCCTGAGCTCCGGGCGTAACCATACCGTCTGGTGCGCACTAAGCGCACCAGACGTTGGGCGCAAATGCCCACGGCGCAACAACTTGTAATGGGCCGTATGTGTGCCAAGATGCATCAAGGGCCACTGCGCCTTGGTAGCCTGGACCCTCCACGTCTGCGAGATGAGGGTGAAGCAGAGCCGACGCCTGCAGCACTGGCGGACAAAATGGACTCGGTCCTTGCAACAGTTGAGAAAATAGGTGCTGCATTGGAACACCAGGACGTCTCTGGAGACCAGGATCAACAAGGTTACCTCGGACTTCACGCTCCTCCATGCAGACCATCGCAAGCTGGCTGACAAAGTTGCTACCCAAGGCCAAGCGCTCGAAGTGCTCCAGCCGGTCACTCGCAGCCACGCTGCTGCATTGCAAGATGTCATGGATCGCATACATGCTCTGGAGGACAGAGCGGAAGACGCAGAAGGACGTTCTCGCCGCAATAACATACGCACCGTGGGACTACCAGAAGGAGAAGAGGGTAGGAACCCAGAGCAGTATGTCGAGAACTGGCTGCGAGAGCTTATGCCACAGGGAACACTGTTGAAAAAGTTTGCGGTCGAACAGGCCTATCGGGTGTCCACACAGCGACCTCAGCCGGGAGCCAGACCACGCCTATTCCTGTTCAAACTCCTGAACTACAGAGACAGAGATGCGGTACTGCGAGAGACCCGGAAAATTGACAGTCTCACGGTAGGCGGCAGCCGTGTCATGCTTTTCCCCGACTACACCGCTCTTATGCAACGCCATAGAAACAACTATATGGAAGTGAAACGTCAACTCCGGGAGCTACAGATACCGTACTCGCTGCTGTTTCCTGCCAGGCTGCGAGTGGTGAGGAAGGATAAAGTCCGCTTCTTTGACTCCCCAGCGGAGACAGGGGACTGGCTCGAGACATCAGGACTGTGGACGGGGACCAGGCCGACAGATCCAGAGGACGGCACCTCAACAGGCAGGAGGCCTAGACGACGTGGACGACGAAAAGCACTACGCGTGGCGGATCCCAGAACAGCAGCCTCAAGTCCGGAGAAAATGCGAATGGAGAGTCAAAATGCGCTGGAAGCAGTCACAACACATAGCACCCCGAGTGCTAAAGATCGGCTTCAGTCCTTCGTGCAGCCCACGGTGGTGGTGAGTGGCTAGTCGTCACCATCCACTGACATCTCGGACGACCTTTGCCTACCGGTTGTCACCCCACAGACGGCTAATGGTTTCCTGGGATGAGAATGCTGCCGCGCTGAACTCTGAGGCGGACAATTCACGCAAGTAGACAATTGTTGTTAATGTGGCTCCATCCCTAATATGCGGGGGTGGAAGCAGATCAACAAAGCTGTTGTAGGAGAGTAGGATCTGCTTCACATGGGTACCCCCACTTTTTGCTGGTGTTTCACTGTTTTTCGACCTTAGTCTGGCTGTGGCTCTGCTAATCAGGACCACAGCCTAGCTGCTTCCTCTCTAAAATGGTTTCCATGTACATTAGGTACATATCTAATTGGATTCTGGAGTGCCTTATAAGCCCCTAGTATAGGGTATACTATGTACCTAGGGCATAGGTACCTCAGAGGCCTACCAGGGGCTGAAGCAGGTATTATGCCACCCCTGGGAAGCCCTCCAAAATGGCACCACAGGTCTGCTACTGCAGCCTGGGTAAGGGTGTGCTTGCACCCCTTACAGTGGTATAGGCTACCTATATCACTACCTTATACAGACACATATAAACCTATAAGCCACTCCTATGGCAGGCCATGACAATCCTGAAGGCAGAGTGCTTGGTTTTGTGTGAGAGGGTGCCCAAGCATGAGCTGAGCCCCTCTGCAGCTTTCGGAAATACTTCCTTATAGCTGTTCTGTGATACAGCCATACCATATACTCTTAAGTGCATTATAACCTCGCGGTAAATGCTAACTTTGGGATGGCTGCATCAAAACATGTCATGTTTGGTGTCAAACGCTTTGGAATACTACCCCCCCCCCGCCAATTCTAGCGGTAGGGGTAGCATTCCACCCTTCTAGAGGGAGAGGCATGATGTTCACACTGGCTAAACCCGGTAGGACTTTCCTGAGCCCTGGCATCAAAAAATGGATGACTCTGCCACAGACACAGGTCTAACCTCCTGCTGCTGACCAAAACTCCAGCAGGAGAGGCCTGGACAATAGTTTTTCTCCCCAGATAGGCAGATGTATATTGGGGCTGGGCGGGACACTCTCTGGTGCTTTGAAGTCCTGCACTGGGGGCACGTTTGGTGTCCCTGTGCATAGCCCAGTTCAAACCGGTTGCAGGGGCTACTTGCCCCAGGTCTGGCGTGAAACTGGACAAAGGAAATGGGTGTAAACACCCCTCTTAGTTAGTCCATCCCCTAAACGTACAATAAGTATAGGAATCCAGTCTCTAGGACTTTAGATTACCCTGGACGAAACTCTGCAACATATATCATGGACCTTCGACGTTCTATCCTGACTAGATGAGTGAAGAAATCTCCCTTGGGGTCAAGGATTGACTCCCCTTCTTGGCAGGCACCAAAGAAGCAACTGACTGGTCTGCATCGCTAAAGCTCCCGCTGGATGCCGAAGTCTTTGCATCACCAGAGGAGGATTTCCAGACTTCCCCAAGGCTACCCTGAGTCCACAGCAAAGCTGAGGCCTGTGGCTATCGTGGGTGACGTGGAACCGTGACCCATGGACACCGTGATCTTTTGCAGCAACACTATCTTCCTGGTCCTCCTTGAAGTTGTGCTTTGGACTCCAAGTAGCCCCAGCTATGAGCACCTCCTGCACCAAAGATTGTTGGCCTCCACTCCACGAGTGACCCATGGGCCAGCTTCAAGTGCAACCGCTCAAGGCTCCTTCGCGATTACTAGCCCATTGGCTAGCAGGCCCCCATGAAGGCAACTCCTTTTCTGCTTGGGCTTTCCTGGTTGCTCCAGACGTGCCCTAACTTACCCTTGCTGGGTGAGTCCCTCAGATCTTGCTGGTCTGCACCGCAGTCCTTTCTCTAAATTCCAGTGACTTGCTGTTGCCAAGGCTTGATGAGTCCATTCTGGTCGCCGACACCGCAGCACTCAATAGACTTCACGGAACAGCTCGAATCCGGCTCATAGATTTCGTCGTCACCTCCTGGACCTCGTGGCTGAAGTGTCAAGACACCCATCAACTCACCTGAAGCACCCAACATCTGTGGACATTGGTCAATCCTGCCCTAGGTCACTGGCAAGTGACCCAGACTCTGTCCCCTCTGCTTTCAGGTTCCTTACATCCCAGATACAGGCTTGGATCTCTTTGGGCACTTCTCCTCTTCACGGCAGCAGCAGTTCTTTGCAGGCTTCCATTGAAATCGACGACGCGACCCGACACCAAAAGACACCTATGCACCCGGCTTCCCTGGGTGAGGTAACTTGAGTACTCCAGTGCTCACGTGGGTGCTAGCCCTAGAACTTCTTAAGTCCCAAAGGGTTTGGTCCAGACTCGATTAGAAGTGTCCCTAATCTTTACATTTCCAACCGCGACATTGCCCATAGAAGATAATAGGAACCCACGGTTGTATTTACACACTGCATGCATTTCCCGTGGGTCCCCTGTGTCACTACCTTGGGTGATTCCTTGGGGTCCCAGCGATTCTAGAGGCAATAGGCCTAGTGCCTGTTCCAGCCGTGGTTCTTATACCACTTTTTTGGTATATGGTTTGGTACACCCCTATGGCCCAAACGTGTATTTGTTCTTTTACTGATGCTTGCTCACTTGTAAACTAAGTACTTAGAACTCCAGTCTCATAAAGAGGCTAGAGGGGTGTGTTTTATCTTAAATACATATATTTTGAATATATACCTGGTGTGGTTGTCCTTTCATTTGATAATTCAAGAGATTATAGACTGGTAAAACAAGCTGCTTTGCATTCCTTCAAGACTTAGCCTGAAGTCTGCTCTCCATAGCTACCACTAGGATAGCTTTCAATAAAGGTTGTCTTTAACCTCTCACCATAAGGGCTTGTTTGGACTGAAACAAGGTGCCCACTAGAACAAGTGGACAGCATATATCAGGCCACCTTATCACAACTGTACATTCCGGTTGGTTGTTACTGGGGTACCTCTACACTCGTTGCTGGGCGCCCCGTGGGCATCCGTGCAAGCAACTGGTGGACAGGTGTTGAGACTTCCATCTTCACCTAGACGCCAACCAGCCCACAGGCTACGCTGGTGGACTTTCTAAATGGCACACCACACACGCGGGATAGTCAGGGGACAGTCGCAACAGAACGCTGACAGCGCGCGCACCCCATTAGGCCGCACCTTGACCTAGAATACACATATGCATGGTCACAGAAGTTTGGACGAACACGCAAAGTTTGCCCTGGACGTTATGTTGTTTATGGTTCACACATTGTTAATGTTACAGCAGACCGGTGCATTCATACCCGACCAAACTCCGCACCCCCAGACCTTGCCGCACCCCTGACCTCCCCGCTGCCCAAGCACTCACGCAATGGCACGCGTTAACATGATCACATGGAACATACGCGGCATGCATACTCCCACACGGCGATACTCCATATTTGCTTACCTCCAGAGGCACTAGGTCGGAATCACCCTCCTATAGGAAACATACATGTCACAGTCGGAATTAGAGACTGTGCAAGCGCTGGAGGGGGCAAGTGTATGGTACTGTGTATTCGGCCCATGCTAGAGGCACACTCATTTGGGTACGAGCAGGCGTCCCGTTTGTTGGTATGGCCTCGATAATAGACCCCGAAGGCAGATACACTCTAGTACAGGGCACGCTCAATGTTCAGTCCATATTGTTGGCCTCGATTTATGCCCCGAACACTGACCAGACATCATTCCTCACACAGCTGCCACAAGCATTGACTCCTATGCTGGGCTCCCCTGGTTCCTGGGAGGGGATTTTAACTCGGTACTCGATGTGCATCTTGATAGATCCTTTCCCCCCCTCCGTACAACATCAGCTGTATCAAACGCGCAGGCGCTCACAGGCTGGCTCTCGCACTGGGCGTTGATAGATATGTGGCGGGCCCTTCACCCCACTGACTGTATCTATTCCTATTATTCGGCGACGCATGACTTGCATGTACGCCTCGACAGGGTGGTGGGATCCCAGTCTCTGCTGCCTCTGGTCATGAAATCGAAATATTTAGGGCGAACAAACTCCAATCATAACCCCCTGTGGTTCCAGCTTAGTTGGGATACTGACCAGCCCCCTATACCCATATGGTGCCTCCAACCTATTGCGCTGGAGGACCCAGAATTCCGCTCCTCGCTGGAAACTGCCATTCTCTCCTATTTTGAGCTCAACGAAGGTACAGCGAGTGATGCGCTGGTGGAGTGGGACGCCCTCAAATCACGCTCAGAGGGCACTATTTGGGAGCCACATGTAACGTAAGGAAACAACTAGTGAAATCCATCACCAGCCTTGAGTTGCAGCTTCTACAATATGAGCGCGAGGGGGAGGGAGGGGGCAGGCACTCCAATCGACTGGAGACCTTTCGGATGCAGCATGCAGAACTCCTGGAACGCCTGTGTGGCTATAACTACGCAGCCTACACGGTCCGCACACACTCCACAGCAGATAGGGCGGGCCGCTTACTCGCCTGGCTACTAAAACAGGAGAGTAATCGCACTCTGATTGCAGCCATACACACACCAGAGGGAGACCTAGTGTACACACAGCGGGCAATTCACAGGGTCCTGGTGGGTCACTATTCCCAGCTGTATCAGTCAAGGGTCCGCTGCACAGACCATGACCTGGAGAGGTTCCTTGAGCAGACCCAACTGCCCACCGCCTCAGAGGAGCATCAGGAGTCACTTAATTGCCCCCTCACCTTGGAGGAGATAGGGGAAGCGATCTCATCTATGGCATCTGGGAAAACACCAGGCCCAGATGGCTCTGCCCACCGAGTTCTGCAAGGCTTACCGGGAGTCTCTGGGGCCACACTTGCACATGCTCTACATGACAGTGTTAGAGAAAGGCATGCTACCCCCTCGCTGCGTGAGGCGTACCTAGTATCTCTGCCCAAGCCTGATCAGGATCCCACATTCCTGAGCTCCTATAGGCCTCTAGCGCTCCTCAATGTGGACTATAAGTTACTCGCCAAAGTTCTGGCGGAGCGCTTGGCGCCAGTGGTTTACGACCTAGTCCACAGTGACCAGAATGGATTCGTGCCCAAACGAAGCACGTCACTGAACCTGCGGAAATTTTTTAGGGTGGCCGCGGACAGTGTGCAAGAGTGGCCAAGGGCGGGTTGCTTAATACTAGACCTTGAAAAAGCGTTTCATTGCTTAGAGTGGGGCTACCTGTCAACATTGTTGCAACAATATGATTTGGGGCTGGGATATCTGCAGATGGTGGTCCTCCTATACAAGAATCCCAAAGTTCGGGTAAGACTGGGTCCATACATATCTACTGCTATACCAATCAGCAGGGGCACCAGACAGGGGTGCCCATTATCGCCGCTCCTGTACGCGCTGGCGATCGAGCCCCTAGCGGCAGCATTGCTCGCAACATTGGGGACGGGATACCCTTAGGTGATGCAGTACACCAGGTATCGCTATACGCAGATGACCTGCTAGTATACGTGCGAGATGTTGAAGATATCCCAGCCCAGTTGGTCCACATTCTGCACGAGTTCGCTGCCATTTTGGGACTCCAGGTGAACGCCACCAAGTCATGTCTTTATGCGTTTGGGGAAGGGCGGCACGACCCGGGATACACTCTTAACGGTACGAGAGAACAGTGGAGAGGGGACACCTTCAGATACCTGGAAATCCAGATATACCGCCAACCGGCGGACCTCTTCGATGGTAACCTGGGGAGAGCCCTTACGGCCATCAAGTCGCAAGTACGTTTCTGGAATACACTGCCGCTAACAGTCACTGGCAGGGTAGCTTTATCTAAAATGGTGGTCCTTCCCCAGCTATTGTATTACTTTACCATCTTTCCCCTCTATATCCCAGCATCTTTATTTGCCGCGCTCTCTAGACTGTTCAGGGACCTCATATGGGGGAGCGGACGGCACAGGATGACGCTGGCGAAGCTATATCTTCCTACGGATCAGGTGGGGTTGGCAGCAGCTTGCTTCGAGCATTACTACTTAGCTGCACAACTGCAGTGGATCGCCCGCTGGCTGGCGGATAAGGGTCGGGAAGACACGGCGTCTACACTACCCCCACGCTCCTTGGAACAGATACTAACACTGTTCCACCCAGCTGCCAAGGCTGCGTTGCCGGCGCCGCTCCTTCTGGCGGTAGCGTACAGATGCTACCGTAGGAGCCTTTTCCTCACTAAGGCCCTGATTCCTTACGCACCGGCGACGCCGCTGGAGGGCTCCCCTAGTGGGATGGGAACACTCACCCCTACCATGCTTGCGCATTGGCGGGACGCTGATATACAGATTATGGGAGACCTGTACCGTGATGGCACGCTCATCCCATATGACTCCCTGGTTGCAGATGAGGGATTCTCGCCGGGGCAATTCCTACTCCACCGCTCACTAATCGCAACCCTGACTGCAAAATGGGGGGACATGTCCACAGAACCCAGCCAGCACCTTACCATTCAATATCTGTACGTTATGGGGAGAGGCCGTCACCTGATTCGTTGGTTCACGGAGTAACAATGCACTCATGCGGCGATTACTCTAGAACCCCTTCGATGAAAATGGGAACTAGACCTGGGGAGGCAACTAGAGGACAAGGAATGGGAACGGGTATTAAAGAGTCCAGAGCGCATACCCAGAAATGTGAGGTTTCTGCAAATACAATTGTTCATCGAGCACAGGGCATACCTATGCCTGAAACGATCAATAAATACTTTCATCGCACTGATGCAGTGTGCCCTAGATGTGACGAACCCGGGGCTGGGCTAATCCACATGCTATGGAGCTGCCGCAGGCTACACACATATTGGCGCACAATCAGTGAGCTGCTGCGCGTCAGCATGGGCGCGACATACCCTTTGACTGGACGGTGTACCAGCTGCACCATTTCCGCAGGACCCCGGCCACAAAAATGACATCCCGGTTCCTTGATCTGGGGTTAGTGGTCGCTAAGCGACTTCTCACCAGGAAGTGGAAGGCACAGGACCCCCCCACACACACGGGCATGGAGACACTCGCTCACCGCATGGGCCAGGGCGGAGGGGACAGCTATACGACGGGAAGAGACCCTGGGACTGAGGAAGGAGCCCATGGCTACAAAATGGGAGGGACTGCTCCAAGCACTCCAGCAAACTGCAGAGATATGCACAGGGGGACAGCCTGAGAAGACGGACGAAAGCGCAGAGTAGGAGATGAGGGCCGTGTCTGGGGGCGGCCGTGGTGTTTCATGTACACCTGCATACCCAAACTGACACTACGGGTGTTCAACGTAGACGCTGTCATGGGAGGGTGACAGTCAAACTGACATGATGTAACACGATGGGAGGGGGGCGGAGGGGCGGCGGAAGGAGGGATATTTGTATTGGCACCGGCCTATGTTGCGGTTGTTGGTTTTAAACTGGTTCATCACACGTTATCTGTTTGGAAGTCCATATTGATCCCTCTGAAAGACCTACGCACTGGATTAATGGGACCATGTTATTATGACACTGTAATCACTATTATTCATGGACTGTGCTCAACACTGGATTCCCATGCGTTCGGGTGCGCTAGGCGCCCCATGAATACTTGAAATGCTTGAACCCATGCACCAGTAGTAAGTTTTCAATGTTGATATGTTACCCAAAGCACTTACAGTCTTAAAATGTATGTTGCCTTTCTGAACATGCAACTTAAAAGTCAATAAAAACAGATACAAAAAAATGTGGATAAGCTGGTGCAGTCCACAGAGAGAAATGTTTCTGTCACAGTCAGGTTTTTAATATGTTCATGGTCACATATGGGGGTGGCGTTTAAGTAAGGATCCCCATGCTGTGCATTTTCAGTACCCGAGTGTCACTTATAGTGTCAACTGTATATATGTAATTCTATCCACCAGAATCTGTAGTAAAAATATTTACTTATTACTGTTCTTATGTAACTTTAGAGTTTTTTCTGTTTGTTTCTTCTCCTTGAGTGAATCTTCAACTTGTATATATGCAACTCTAACCTCTAGTATCTGGAGTAGGTGTATTACATTAAAACACAATTGAAAGCATTATTAGGAGAGACGAGGTAAAACAAGATCCAATCCCTAATAAATCTCATATATAGACATGCTTTCGCTACAGCACTAGAATCATCTTTAGGAACAGATTATAACGTCTCATTTTGTAATTTTTTACGCCTTGAATACCACATGGAAAGGAGGAATCTAGCCGTCGCAAACACTATCATAGGGGTAGTATCATATTTAAGAATTCTGAACACCTCCTGATAGCCCTAAGGCCCCTGGACTTACAGAGTTGTATAATCCATTTTGCTCTTGCCTTGGTGTAAAGTGGGCAAAAGAGCACAACATGCAACTCTGACTCACAGGTATCAATACATTCTGGACAAAAACTCGTGGGACAAGGCACACTAGTCCACCTGTGGGTAAGAGCCCTCAGTGGTAAAGAGCCGTGTCTGAACTGAATGTATAATTTCTTGGCCAGTGGGGGCTAGATAACATCCAAGAAAATTTCAAAGTGGGGACTAGTCTTAATGTCCAAAAAGGTGTTGGTGAGCCTACCCAAGGAAGATTTTAATAAAATTTCCTTTCGATACTGCTGGAGAGCCACAATCAGTGATTTCTTAGTCAGCAAACAGCAAGACTCTTCAGGTGCCAACCACAAGTCCCCCTTACCTAAGACATAACAGAGGTTCTTAACATGCATCAGCCATGGTATTTTCCCCAAATTCCCTCTTGACAAGAGATCACCAAGATCCTGCCTATAGCTCGCAAGCTCGGGTGTGGACCAGAGTCGTCTCCAATACAGGAGTGGGTGGTTCAGGGCGATCTCTTCAATAGGAACTAAACCTAAATCCCATCTCAGGGGGATTAAGGGGGTACTCATAGGTAATTTCAGAAGTCACCTGATAAAACAGTTCTCAGTTGAGGTTAGAGGGGCAATACTACAGTGGCCCCAGAGCTCTGCGCCATAAAGCGCACCCCCTCTAGCTTGGGATTTGTAAATTTCCATGGGGGGGCCCATGGGTTTAGAAGAGGTGTTATTAAGAACCTTCAAAATACCCCCCACAGATTGTGTTAACTTCAAATTGGCCTTCACCAAATGAGACCCCCATTTCATTTTATCATTAAGGGTAACCCCCAAGTAATCAAATGTGGATACACGATCCAGCTCTATACCTTCCATCTGGGGATGAGGATAATTGGCTGAGCTAGAGCTGAAGACCATAAATTTGGTTTTAGATAAATTCAATTCCAGATCCCTTATTTTACAAAAGGAGCAAAACGCCTCTAGTGAACGCTGGATACCCATAAATGATTTTGACAGTAGAAGCGTGTCATCCGCGAACATTAGGGCAGGTATCTTACGCCCCGCTAACCTTGGGGAATCCAGATTAATAGCACACAATAAATGCTCAATCAGCCCATTAATAAAAAGGGAGAATAGTGTTGGAGCCAGAACGCATCCCTGCCTCACACCCTTTTCGACCAGAAATGGACCCGAAATTTCCCCACATCTCCCATATCTCACCCTTGCATAGGTTCCTTCATGCATTCGTTTAAATAAATGGCACAGATAAGGGGGAGCACCCATCTCCAATAGTAAAGCCCATAGCTTCTCCCTTTGGACCATGTCAAACGCGAACCGAAGGTCCACGAAGATCAAATACAGATTGCCAGCACCCATGGAAACCGTCTTCCAATAGACCAACTGTAGCCTGAACAGTTGATCAATGGTGGAGACTTTTGCTCGAAAGCCCGCTTGAAGAGAGGTTAAGATTTGATGTTCCTCCATCCAAGTCTGTAATCTTGTTAAAAGCATGCGGGCAAACAGTTTCTGTAAAACATCAATCAGGCTTATGGGGCAATAATTGGCCGGGTCCAAAGGGGAGGATTTTTTATGGATAGGTATAATTTCAGCTCCTAACCAGGTGTGGGGAATCTCAAGGCCCTGCAGGATAGCATTAAAATAAACCTGGATGTAAGGAGCCCAGATTTTTTTTTCACTTTGATATAAATCACCTGGGATCCTATCGAGGCCCGGGGCTTTCCCCACAGATAGGGTACTAAGAGCCAACTCGATTTCCGAAAGGGTGCAGGATCGACTCTCCAGATCCACATGTTCTGGATAAGCCATAACAATGTCATTTGGCTGGGTTACTAGGTCTAATCCACTATCGGTATTACTAAGCGAATAGAGGGGCTTGAAATACTCAAGCCAAACCTCCTCGCTGAAATTAGGAATGATAGCAGAAGGACTTTCTGCCGAACCAGCTCGAACAAGATTCCAAAATACCCTGAAATCACGAGCTTTTAATGCTAGCTTCATGCTTAACCACCTTGAATCCTCCCACTCGGATTTTGCCTCTTTTTTGTCAGGTTTTTGTAGTAGACCCTCGCAGCTCTAATGCTTGACTGCGTAGCCTCTTTTACTTCCCTAATCAAAGCAGTCTTGGCCAACCTACAACTTTTATTATACCAGTGATCATTCTTAGGTGTCCTTGGCCTCTGTGTAGTAGAGCTGTAAAAGTAGCCAGCCAGGCAACCGAGGAGTTTATTGTGAATATGCTGCAGGTCCGGGAGATAATGCTGAGAGATATCTCCATTGGGACTCAAAAGGTGGGAAACTTCCACCAAAGAGCAGGCAACGTTGCGGCATAATTCCGCCAACTTCGCCTCCTCAGTCGCGATCCTTGCCCACCTGATGCGTCTACCACCTGCAGCTTAAACCAAATTCTCGCTTCTAGTTGTTACTGGACCCCTAGGAACTATACGACCCCCGATATTGTTTACCAGTTCTAATGACAGTAAGTTATGGTCACTGTCAGCCCTAGGGATAACAGAGAAGGCTCCCAAATAGCCCCAGAATTCGACATTCACCAAGATATAGTCAATTGTTGAACAGTTCGCGGGTCTATTAAAAGTATAGGAACCCGGGACATCGGGAATTAGTCTGCCATTACAGGCCCTCAAGGAATGAGAAATTACTATCTTATTAATCTCGAGGGCCAAAGGCAATAAACGTTTTTCCGGGTACATAATACAGTCTGGGATTTTATAATTTTCATCCTCATCTAGGGTCACTGAGGGGATCCCAAGGAGGGTTTAAAATGGCAATTAAAATCAGCACCTATAATTTTGTCAGACAAAGGGGGAAGAGAGTGTAGAAGGACATCTAAGGCACCCAAAATCGATAAACCCAGCTGAAGGGCATAGGGACGCAAGTAGACATTAAGTACTACCAGGGAATATCCAGCGGGGAAGGTAAGTGCTAAACATAAAATATCAGGGCACTGAGTGTCTATGATCTTAACTGAACAACCTAGGTGAGAGGCAACCCAGACAACTAGCCCCCCCGAAGGTCTACCCCTGGCTCCTTGAACCGCAGGAACAAAAAAAGACGCATAGCCCACCCTCACTGGGATGGACCGTAGCCACGTTTCTTGGAATAAACATATATCATAGTTATCCATTAGCTCTCCCCACTCTGGATTGGGGAGTTTAGACCCCAAACCAGCCACGTTCCAAGACCCTACTAAGGGTCTGCGTGTAACTACTTGAGAGGGACAGTCCACTAAAGGATCACAGGCAGCAGAACAGGGGGATGCTATTGGGTCTAGAAGACCAGACTCAATTGACCCTTGTGCAAAGCTATTACTTTGGGGGGATAAGGGGATAGAAGTTACTCCTATCCCAGTTCCATGTGCCGACTTAAGAAGGCCCACCTCCGTACTACAGCCACCCTTTACCTGGCCCCCTTTCGCATACGTGGACGTTCCTTCGGTGTGCCTCAGAAATGATGGTCAATCCACAAAGCTAAGTGCATCAAATGAGTTGGCGACCGGGATATTATAATGAAATTGCTGGGTGACTTGATGGAAATAGGGTAGTTCCATGGGCCTTGGAGCACGAGGATGCATATAAAAATACCCCAAGTGACAGGTGTCAATAGGGCCTATTTTGGTCGTCCCTCCAAGATCCAGTGTGTGGCCAACTACTCTCGGGTCCCTAAAATTGATTAGGACACTGTCCCCACCAATATCTTTAGGTCTGGTCCCCAACCAACAAACTCTACGTACAAAGAGAATCTCCCCCGACCTACTCCATTCAGTGGTCTATGTTTAGTTAACCAGTGAATAACTTTATTTTTTAGTTCATGATATGATTCCCTCCTATCACTCGATAATGGAGGTACTCCCGTGAGCACCGCCATATAGGATGAAGCCTCGGGGGGAAGCTGCGGATAGGGAGGAGATTTAGCCAAACCCTATATGCCAGTATTCACAGCCGGGTTGGGTTGCAGCCTACCCGCCCCCAGGCTCCGTGATCCACAAGCCTTTATAATAAGAGGTTGTTCACAGAAGGCTGGACCAATAGCAACTTGAGACGTGTTGGAAGAGGTAGAAGGACCAACAACAATAGGGGGTAGCACTGGCATCACCAAGGGCAGCTGGACTGAATCAGGTAATGTTGATTATGGGGAGATAGAGGGAACCTGTGGGGTGGCTTTGCTGGTCATGGTTGATATTCCCAAACCCCCCAGGCTACCAGGAACTCGCAAAGCGTAATTTGGCTGGTTTTTCCCAACACCTTTAGTGTTAATCAAGGTTACTAATCTGTCGATCTTTGTCGACAGAGATTTAAAAAGAGCGTTTAAGGTCTGGTCTATGTGAGTCTGTACATCTATTAATAAGTGGGTAACCCACACCGGCGGGCTTGAGATAGGTGGATGGGGAACAGTATCTGGGTGATCAGGAATGGATAAAGATGACGCTAGATTTTTAACAATTTTTTTAGCTAGCTTCTTTTTCTTTGGCTTCACTCGCTTTTTATGTGCCACTGGAGATACCAAGGGAGATGTAAGCGGAACAGCTTCCACTTGCGCATTCTCAACGAGTGGAGTCTGGACACATGGTAGGTGTGTAAAAGAGGGCAACATAAAAGACAAGGCTTCCGCATCGACCTGATTAAGTGAATCTACCGAACCATCATCCAAAGAAAATGCAGGAGGAATAGCGGGAGTAATTGACAACCGCCTTTCGGTATTTTCGATTGCTGTGGCTACCACCCCAATGGTTTTCTGGAGCATTTTATCAATAGCTGTGAGGCTCGGGGGCGGCGGGTTCGAATTCGCAAGTTGCCTGGTCATTGGTCGAGCAGTAGAGGGCTTACAGTGTTTCCCCATGATTAAATCATCAGGCACTAGGGCACAAGCTCTACCTAGTGGGTCTCAGCTAATTAGCTATCAAACACAGATAAATTAAATAGCAACACTATATTAACAGCTTTTGACTGCTTGCATAAAAGGAGATAAAACAAATAATATTACTACACATGCGAGAGGTACGAAGTCCAACTAACCCGCTAGCACCAGTTAGGGGGATGGCCCAGCCCGGCCTCCTTTGGCCTTTGACGGGTAAGGACGGGCCCGCCCTTGGCCCGGGCTTAGCCCGGGCGCTGCCCGCGCGCGTCCCGCGCTGTGGGGGCACCTGGCAGCCTTAAGAGTGTTCCGGCGCTACCAGGCGCCGTAACCGGCAAGCGCCGAGAGCTGGGGATGCTGGGAGTTGTAGTTTATGTTGGCCGTTCCCCTCACGGCGGCGAAGTTCGAGGGCTGTGTGGAAATAGAGTGTGAGCCCCCTGCGATGGCCGTTCCCCTCACAGCAGGTAGGTAAATCAAATATTAGGCCAACAGGTCTCAAGAACGCGTCCCGTGCTGCGGGGGCACCTGGCGGCCTTAAGAGTGTTCTGGCGCTACCAGGCGCCGTCACCGGCAAGCGCCGAGAGCTGGGGATGCTGGGGGTTGTAGTTCATGTTGGCCGTTCCCCTCACAGCGGCGAAGTTCGAGGGCTGTGTGGAAATAGAGTGTGAGCCCCCTGCGATGGCCGTTCCCCTCACTGCAGGTAGGTAAATCAAATATTAGACCAACAGGTCTCAAGAACGCGTCCCGTGCTACGGGGGCACCTGGCGGCCTTAAGAGTGTTCCGGCGCTACCAGGCGCTGTCACCGGCAAGCGGCGAGAGCTGGGGATTATGGGGGGATTGTAGTTCACGTTGGCCGTTCCCCTCACGGCGGCGAAGTTCAAGGGCTGTGTGGAAATAGAGTGTGAGCCCCCTGCGATGGCCGTTCCCCTCACAGCAGGTAGGTAAATCAAATATTAGACCAACAGGTCTCAAGAACGCGTCCCGCGCTGCGCGGGCACCTGGCGGCCTTAAGAGTGTTCCGGCGCTACCAGGCGCCGTCACCGGCAAGTGCCGAGAGCTGGGGATGCTGGGGGTTGTAGTTCACGTTGGCCGTTCCCCTCACGGCGGCGAAGTTCGAGTGCTGTGTGGAAATAGAGTGTGAGCCCCCTGTGATGGCCGTTCCCCTCACGGCAGGTAGGTAAATCAAATATTAGACCAACAGGTCTCAAGAACGCGTTTAAAGGGACAGGGTATGAGACTTGGTAGGAAATGGAGAACTTTGTCGAGGAATTTGGTCAAGCAACATATAATTTGGACTTCTGCCCCCCCCCCCCCCGAAACACGGTCACATAGCTTGCTTTATGGTCCCAGCATGTAGCTGTCGAAAAGGGGAATTAGAAGGATTTCGCCTTTCTGTTGTAACTCTGCACAAATACAGATCAAGTGCAACTTGTTTTCACAGTTTATTGCGTCTTCGTGGGAATCTTCACGTAATTGCCCCACCCAGCCCTTACACCAGCAACGGGAAGTGTTGAAGGAAGAATCGCACACTTGTTTTCTATTGTTTAGCTGACCTTGAAGATGCCACTATGGCAGTAATTCTGTATATGCATCTTCCACAGTGAAAAGCTTTTCACATTGTCTCCATAAGAGGGCAGCCTACTTTTATATTTATTCCTGTTTTTTATTCAGTATAGGGTACTCCTTTATTCGATTTTTCTGCTATTTCGAACTGTGTCATGATTCTGTTTAAGTGGCTGATTTAGAGATTGGTGGAGTACCCTCGCCGCTAAACTCTCAGGGCCGTATTTACAAGATTTTGCCGAAGGGCAGCACCGCAGGCCTTTCTGCTGCACTGCCCTACGGCAAAAGAAAGGAGCATGAATGCGCTGCATTTCCCCAGCGCTGGCGCACAAGTGGCTGTCAAGCGCCAACGTAGGCACCTTTGCACCATGGTGGAAAAATCCCTGCATTTCAGGATGATTGTTTTTGTGCAGGAAGGGAAACTTTCCTGCACAAAAACAATCACAAGAGGCTTTACCTTCTTTCTATGTGTGCTGCACGTAGCGGCGATAATTGTATCGCCTGTCTTGATAATATGCCCCTTGTTGATATAGAGGTAGTCGCTGTATTCCAATTGTATTGGATGGCCTGATGTCCCCTTGTAAATTTCACAGTTTTGCCGTCAACAAGGTAGAAAGATTTGCACTCACTCCAAGTTTGAGTCAATCCATGTACTTTAAGTGATGCTGTCAACCAGATCCTTTGAAGAGAAAGTGGTACTATTTATGGTACAGCGAGAGATAATGGGTTGGATATTATTTTGTCTGTATCTTCGATTACTGATCTTTGTTCTTCTCAACTGGACGTGTTTCAATATTCCCTTCCTGTTATTTCTTGATTAGAGAAAGGCGACAAGTAGACTTGTTTTTTTTTTTAGCTTTCATCAGTTTTTATAGGTTTTTCCTATTTTATCATGTAAGGACTTTTTTCAAAAGGGGGATCAATTCTTTTGGCTGCTCGTGGGACTGATACACTATCATCGAAAACTCCTCTGTATTCTTTGCTTACGTTTACTTCCCTGTCCACTTAAATGATTTCCTTTATATTTTTTTAGTTGTTAGACTTTGCTTCCTCATTTGGATTTCCGCCAGTAGTTGAAGTCTTCTTCATCGAGTGAATGCGCCCAAATAGATTTTACCTTTGACATGAATCAAACCTGATTTGTAGCATACTCTGCAGTGTTCCTAATTTGTCAATTATCTTTTCACAAAATGAATGACTGTTTTGTCTGGGCTCTACTTCAGGTACGTTGTTGGTCTAAAGTTTGAGTAGTTCCCTGTCAATTTCAATAAATTTGTTGCTGTTCTCTGGAGAATGTCAATTTGAATCTTCATTTTAGTGGACTGAAAATTGGAAGCCTCTATTGTAGTTTTCATTAGGGGAGCCAATGATTCACTTGTGAGATCAATATGGATTTTATCTTGACTCCTTCATACTGGTAAGAGCCACTTAAATTAGCATTAGCGGACTAGGAATTCATTTTCAGAATTGGGTCAGAGTCTGGGCTACACGAGATGCTTTCATCAATATTTTGATGTGCAGTGCTGGCTGCTGCTTTGCTATTTTGGTAGGGTTCTGCTATTGGGTCCTCGGTGATTTCAGAATCTGGAAAAAACATAGGTGCAAATTTACAAGCCCCTTACGCCAGATTTGCGCCGCCGTTGCGTCACTTTTGTGACACAGCAGCGGCGCAAAGCTTGCGATGCATCTCCAGCAATGCACCGCCTTTCCGCGGGGGGATGCGACACGCATCTGCCCATCCGTGCGCCATGGTGCGCCGCATTGTAAATGCGGCGCATCAGTGGTGGCGCACGGGTGGGCAGATGTGTCGCAACTCTTCTGGCGCATCCCTGCTGATTAGCAGAGATTCGCCAGAAGTAGTAAATCTGCCCCATAGTGTTTGTCCCTGATTGGCTTATTTTGTGTAGTTGAAGTCACAGTTAGAGTTGGTAAAGTCAACAAGGTGCAGCAGTATGAGGTTTAAGCATGGTAGTTTAATTGTCTCCTGCTGCATGTATTAATGGCTGAACTCTCATTGCAATGGCTTAATACTTTGGTTGTTGCTTTGTGAGTGCTGGCTATTACGGGGACCCCAATAGCTTTGGACAGATTGGTTGTTCCAGCATTTTCATTATTCACTGACTCAGTCCCAGGTGCATAATCTTTGTTTGTACTCTATAGGGGACAGCAGGTCCCCACCCTCCAACCTGCAGGGGCGTAACTCAAAATGATGGGACCCCCCACAGAATGTGAAGAGGAGCCACTTAGCCTCCCATTCCTCACAGATATTCATTGGTCTTGTGCTGAATGGGGGCCCTGTGAGGGGTGAGGGGGCTGCTAACAGGTTGCCCCACTGCACTGCAGGGGCTGAGGGGCTTGTGTTACACCTCTGGCTGCATTCTAAAGTCATTAAAGGGTGTCCCTAGTTGAACAATCGTTCAATTGTGCTGGGGCCTATAGCCTTTTATTTTCAATTCATTTGTTCTTGAATGGATTTGTATTTTCTTTGGAGACTACTGATGCTTATGATTGCATAAGTCAGAAGTTGAACACCACTTGGATGGCTGTTGGAGGATATTGGAGGATCATCTTTTGTTTCCTGCACAAGCTTGGCACCGGATCAAAGCTGGTGCGAAAATCAAAAATCAGGTCTTCTTATGTGACCCTTTTTAAACCTGTGTCTCTCCCTTCTGTTACTCCACTGTCTTGAGAAAGGGAACTTTAGTGCCACAGTGTACGATTGAGGGATGTTGAATGCTGAAGGAGTATGCTTTGCCAATATAGATCTGTATCTTTAGCATCTGAGGTACACCTGTCCTTTGGCAGTTTATACTACATTACTGACCACGTGTTGCCAAACATAAGTACTGCATGTCACTACAATGTACTACTGAATAATAGTACTTAGCACACTAAGCCAATTTGTTTTGTTTGATCACTGAGACAATGGGTGACTTAAAACTCAAGAACCCATAGTACTTCTCTTGCCTCGAACATGGCCCCCTAATCTTTCTTGGTTCTAACCCTGGATCAATAGCTTCAGGCTTTGTCATACTCTCAGTGTGGTGATGTAGCAGCAGCTTTAGATCTCAGTTACACTGGCTGAACCTGCCTAACTAATACGCAATGCTGTGTGCCAGACTATTGAAACAGGTGTCTGTTTATGTGACCAGGCATTGTGGCCTATTTGCTAAAGGTTCACTTATTGCAGGGCAGCAAGCAAAGTGACTGCAGTATTGGCTGAAAGAGAGAGAGCTGAGACAGTTTAATATCTACTAAGGTATGATGCTCATCAGCTCTCTACCTGTGCTGGCCCACTAGAGGATAGCCAGTACCAATACAGGCACCTTTGCACCATGGTCCAAGAATGCCTTTATTATGGGCCGGATTGCTTTAGTGTAGATATGAAATCTTCTTGCACAAAAACAATCCTAAGAGGCAATATCCTTTTTCTTTTTGTGATGTAGGATGAATCACACAGAAAGAGGCATTAAAGAGGACACATAAACACAATTCTCTTTCTTACCCTATGGTTGAGGTGGCATACCATTTTGGCATAATCTGAAAGCTACTGATTTTAGTAAATCTGGGATTGTGTCAAGTTACATGAGTGGATGCACTGGAACGCCCATGCTCCACCCATGGACTGCCTACCGCTACAAAATGTGGTGCAATGCATCACTAGCTGGTGCATTGCGTTACATTTCTTTACAAAGTGACACAACGGAGTGCAAACTGTCCCATGCGTGACTTTGTAAATCTTACCAAAGCCTTTACATTGCCTTGCATTGCCTTTCATGATGCGAGAACAACGCAAAGGCTTGGTAAATCTGAATGTATGTTTACAGAAGGCAACTTTTATCATCATCCTTGCTGACGACCTATTGGTAGAAAGCACTGTAAAACCAAATGATGAGGGACTGCACATTTTATATGAAAATATCCCATTAATTCCAGACATTCAATGCTGCCAAAGCTAAAATCATTCTTATTTTTCTATATTAGGGGACTTATGGGAGTCTCCAAGAAAATTCTGAAAACATGGTGCCAATGGGAGAATTTTACAACAACAGTTTCATATGTTTGAAAAAAGGTCTTAAGTTTTAAAGGTGTTAATGAAATATTCGATTACCTTTCTGGTGTACAAACCAAGGCCCAAATTTAAGGGCTTTTGGCATAAGGCAGTTCAGCAGGTCACCTTGCTGCGCTGCCCTGCGTTGAAAGGAAAGGCAGAAATGCACCATGTTTATGCAATACAGTGCATCCTGTCAATTCCCACTGCACTGACATCGTTTTGGCTGCCTAGCCCCAACGCAGGAGCACTCGCACTATGGTGGAAGGGTGTCTGCATTGTAGGCAGGATTGTTTTTGTGCAAGAAGGGACACCTTCCTGCACAGAAACAATCCTGGGAGGCTTTTTCCTCTTTCATTGTGTGCTGCAGAATCCAGCACATATAGAAAGACAAAAAACAAGGAGAAATAAAGATATTTCTCCTTGTGGCGCCTCTCCTGGAGAGGCATAAGATTTTGGTCCATCCCCATGTTTGCAGGCTCTTGTAAATTTGGAGATGCGTCAAACTCTAAGGGTGTTGCGTGGGAACACCCACACAACATCATGGAACGCCACCCTAGTGCACTTCTTCGCCTTACTCCATTTCTATGAGGCAATCAAAGCCTCACAAAGTGGCTTTGTGTGGCCACATTGAATTGGTTCTACGGTCTGCGCCACTGTTGCGTCACTAAAGGTGATGCAACAAAGGCACCAACTTCTCATAAATATGGTCCCAAGTCTCACCATGACACTTCCTAGGAGTGTTGCAGGTTCACCTGCAACAAACACGTTTTCAAAAAATAGTTACAATAATACAAGGTAAAACAATATAGAAATCTCATCCTTCTATGTATAAAAAGAAAAATGAAACTGTGCAATTGTTGCAAAAAAGCACATAAACGTATATTGATCTGCAGGTCACAACAAGTACACATTATTCCACCAACCCACTCTTGCATCCTTCCAAGATAAGTAAATTGAGTTCCATTAAACTAGACGAGAGGACTACTGGTTATTTACAGGGCCGAGGATGTGCGGACAGCGGGGTTACATGCTGTATGAAAACAAATCATTATGATATTATGTCCCATCTACCAACTCCCGGAAAGGGACCACTGGAGATCTGTGTGAAAGCTTTGCAATGTGAATTAAATACATTTTTCTTTCATAGCGTCGCAGTATGTGTCATACTGAAAACTGAATAGCATCCATGGCGCTCTATTCCTTTGGCAGAGAAGTGAACTGAGAAAAAGGCAGATGATTGGTAAAAGATCACAAAATTTGTCTGGCATCTCAACTTGTTTTCCAGGAATGTTCGGCAGCTCTTTGAAAAGAAAATAAAGCGCGCAATCAGATGAGAGAGAGCGTGGAAGGAAATGTAGACAAATAACTTCCAGAAATCTTTGATTCCTCAGATGAATGTTGGGTTTTTTGCATTTTCTCACATTAGCATGCATTAACCACTACCTATGCCCCTCAATGGTGGAGCATACATGATTGAGGTCTATACCATCTGACACTTCATGGCTTCATGGGGGCTAGCAGAGGCAGGGATCTAGATTTGCTTTGTTTTCCCATGCAGCTAAAATAAATTATTGAAACCTGGCTGCTGCTCAGTGCCTTCGCCTTCTCTATTCCCCACGCTCCCCAAACTCGAAAAAAAACAGTTGAGGGGAGGGGGGATTCTCTCCATCTCCACTGGTTCTCGTTTGCAGTAATCATGAACTTTTGACATTGAAGACGGGTTTACAATCGTTTGTAGTGCCTGTGGGGGGGGGGGGCAGGGGGGCTGCATTTTGGTTGTGCTCACATTATGTAGGTCCTTGGGGTTGACCTGTGAAAGAAAGAACACACCTCTTCTTCGTAATACTAATTATGGGCTAAACTGACTTTACCTACAGAGGCAGCTGTAAATGTAAATGTGTTTGTACTAATATAGCACACAGCTACCCCATTTCGGGGTTTCCCGGCACTGTACTCATACCGCTAGGGAACCCTTCCTGGTTTTTCCCTGTGAAATGTCCACTCCTGGGCATCCCCAGGGTGAAGCCAGGCATCCCAGCGCTGTTGGGGGCCGTTGTGGAGATTAAGCAAGCTATTGCCCAGAGTTGCAGCGTGGGACCCATGATTAGAATAGGCATCGAGGCAAGAAATCAGGTCCGAGGAATTATGAGCCCAAGACCTGCCAAGGCGGGAATTGAACCCTGGTCCCGGGCCAGACCTCTGCATCAGGGTCTGCCACTCTAACCATTGAGCCACACTTCTCCACAGCTGTGAGTCATCTGATCCCTGAATACCATTGGAAAGAGCTTAACAGTTATTCCAGAGGTAATAACTGGCCATCTGTTTGGTATACATTGACTTTAGTCTTGCTCTGGGTACAATTAGTCTAGTCCTTTTTAACGCAGTGCATGTTGGTCACAGACCGTGCCCTTCACAAATGTTTTGGTAAAGTTTCTTGCAGTCTTACTGCTGACTCACCACAGGGCATGGTCTTTATCCTGAAGGACATGGCACTGAGACACACTGTCCCCCAAGGTTACCTTTACCTGGCTACCCTGCTCTCAGCCCCTCAGCTCAGAGCCCATAGTGGTCTTCAGACGAGTGCTACACCCAGCCCATTATTGCATAAGAGCCTCCCAGCGAAGACCTTTGACCGTACTTGGCCAATAAAGGGTGTCAGTTGTTGGTTTTGACCATCCTTTATATTAGGCTCATTGTCCCAGAACCCTTTGTACACTGTGTGCATTTGTGCAAAAGCGAGCACTGGGTACCGGTTGTTGACATCAACAGTGCCATCCATCTAACACCCCTAAATATAGAAGTCAATGATCAGCAATTGTCCAAGCAGATCGTACATAACTTTGGCTATGCACTGTGCCCAGGTCCCTAGGTACATAGAACCCAGAGCAGCCATTAGGTGTAAAATCCAATAAAACAACTTTCATCTTTAATCATTAGGCCCAGGGTTAAGTGCACTGGGTGCAAATTTCAGTACACACAGCCTGTAACAATGTGCAACGGATCATGGGCTAAGTGTATTCTTTAATAAAACCCTGCAACCAAACTCCCTAGTCTTGAGCCCACAACCCATTGCTTGGCAGTGACAAGCTCTCCAGCATTCAGTGGGAACTAGGCAACGGGCAGAGCTATGTCATGTTTCGAGCTCTATGGACTCACATCCTGGCCCCAAGACAAAGGGTTTTGTTTAAGGGTGGGCGTAGTTCGCGAAGTAGCACTTCGCGAAGCTACGCAAAGTGAAGTTCGCACTACGCGAGCTACGCGTAGCACTTCGCGAACTGCGTAGTAACATGTTCGCACTGTGCAAGATGTTGTTTTCAATGATTGCACAGTGCGGACAAGCAACCGGCACTGTGCAATCATTGAAAATGGCATCTTGCACAGTGCGAGCTGTAGTTTTCTGCTGCTCGAGTAGATTTTTACTCGAGCGGCAGCTTTCTCAACGCGAACTGGTAGTTTCTCATCGCGAGCGGTCGCGAGCATACGCGACCCCTCGCAATGAGAAACCTGACCTCCTCGCGTTGGGAATCTCGCCGGGAGGTTTATTTTCCATGCTCGCGATCGCGAACAAGGAAAAAGTCTCGCCAGGATGTCATTTTGCTTGCTCGCGGTCGCCAACTTGACGTTGAGGACCGCGAGCAAGCAAAAAATGACCGCAGCACTACGCAACACTACGCTACGCGTGTTCGCACTGTGCTACGTGCAGTTCGCGTAGTGCGAAGTAGCGCGAACTTCGCAAACTACGCGAGCGTAGCGTAGTGCTTCGCCCAGGCCTAGTTTTGTTCAGTTGATCATGTGCATCAGACACTGGGAATGTGGTGTGAACTTCCTCAAATCCTGCTCCAAGTCTGTCAGCTCCAAAACCTTCGGCACATGGGCTGAAGTCATATAACCCAGGGACTGGGCCAAGAGTGGCATTTGCCTTGTCCTTTGCCCAGTACCTCATCCCCATGGAAAGAAACACTTGGCCTTTGGCTTTGTGTAGTGAATGTTGGTCACTAGTCAAGGCCTACATTCTGCCAGGCACAACCCCCAAAAGTGCCTATTATGGCTCAGAAGAACTTTCCCCTTTATTCCAATTGTTCAACGTTTCTGACGGGTTATCAAACTACGTATGCATGGTAGATGGCAATTATACTCAATGCTATTGATGAACTATTCATGAACAAATGATGAGAAGGGACAGGCTTTAAATAGAAAGACACTTGTCAGCCATTCATGAACCACCACTGATTCACGGTGTCGTTTCACACACTTTTTTACTGTTGCACTGGTTTTATTATAGCGTGAGACCCCATTTGAGAGGTCACAGGGCAAGCATAGGCCACTGGATCTCAACCAAGGGCTTGAGGTTGTTTTCTCTTGATGTTCTGGTGTCTGTCATACTATTGAGCTACAAAACTGGTCCAAGAACTGTTGATTAGGTAATAACGATGGTGAGCAGTCACAGACTTCTCAGGGATATTGTGTGGGGTTGTCTGAACTCAGCACTCAACAATCTTTCAATAATAATTGATTGTCCAATCAAGTGAATTACTTTCAGAAGAAACCTACCCTGATGCACAGTGTAACTACATACTAAACATGTTTTTGTACAAAATGCAGTTTAGTGTCCTGGGCGCTGAGGTAGGTAGCGCTGTTTCCCACTATTTGACCTGTTCCACCCATTATGGTCAAGTTGGCTCCCTCTCACGGTTATGTTATAGCAGGATTAGGCAAAGGTGCATGTTAGAAATGGGGGTCTCTAGTTGGCAATGGTTTGCCCCTTTGTCCTGACTTCTTCATAGTCAGAGTAAGGGGGATACGTATCTAAAACAACCCCTACTCAACCCCTTGGTAGCTTGGCACAAGCAGACATGCTTATCTCAGAGGCAGTGTGTACAGCCTTTGTACACACATACAGTAATACAATGAAAATACAACAAATGGACAACACACCATTTTAGAAAAAGAATCTTTATATAAACCAAAAAAGAACAAAATTTACAAAAATCAAACATACAATAATCAAACTATGACTTTTAGAAGGTAAAAACAGTTCTGTCCATAGCAAACTATAGATGCTACACTTTCAACACAAAGTACCTTGGATGCATCAAAATCATAAACAAAAACAGCCGCTGGGAAGGTGATGCATTGGTTGCTTATGCCCAGGGAAGGTGATGCGTTGGCTCCTTGCTTCAGGGGAGGTGATGTGTTGGTTCCCCACTGCCACGCAGGGGAGGTGAGCCGCACAGCAGGACCTACATTGGAATCGGTGCAGTGATCTCGGACTTCGGAGGTGGGTGCACAGGATTCAGTGTGCAACGGTTTCTCCAGCCGCGGGCAGGAGCTGCATGGGTTTTTTCAGCAGCACAGAGGCGATGCGTCGGAAACAGGTGCAGATGTGTCGCGCTTCTCTTATTTGTGTCTCTATTCCAGATCCAAACTGCTGGAACAACCTACAGAGGCCCAACATACGAACAGGCACCTCTTGGTAGTTCATAATTCCCAGCAAGGAAGTTCAGGGGATCAAGTGGTGAAATCTTTGTGTCTCTGAGACTTCAGAACAGGAGGTAAGCTCTACATCGAGCCCTTGGAGATATTCTTCAAGCAGGATACACAGCACACAGCAAAGTGTTTATCCTCTCCTTGACAGAAACAGTCACTGCAGGCCAACTCCAGAGAGCACACAGAAAAGGGGCAGTACTTCTCCTTCAGTTTTCCCAGCTCTTCTCCTTGGCAGAGGTTCCTCTTGAGTCTAGAAGTACTCTAAAGTTCTGGGGTCTGGGCCCCAATATTTATACAGCATTTGTGTTTGTTCTCTCATGGCAGAGAGGCTCTGTGCTCAGTCAAAACCAGTTCTGTCCTCTCTGGTCCAGCTTCCCAGTAGGAGGTGGAGACAGCATTGTGTATGGCAGGCCAGACCCATTCAGGTGCAAGGAAATCTTCTCCTACTCCTCTAAATGCAGGCCAGGTCTATGCAGCCCAGCCCTGACTCATTCAGGAAAGGCAGGGCACACATCAACTCCCCAGTGGCTGTCTGAGAGAATGCACATCCCCAGCCCAAGCTAGACAGTCAATACACAAACCAGCAGAGGCACACAGGATGGCTAAGCTAGAAAATACCCACTTTCTAAATGTGGTATTTTCAAACACACAATAGAAAAATCATCTTTACTCAAAGATACATTTTTATATTCTGAGTTCAGGGATACTAAACTCTATTTCTCTATCTTGTCCCAATGGGAAGTTATACTTGTAAGATGTTACAAAGTATTCCACTTTCTATCCCATGGGACAGATAGCCTTTCTATAGTGAAAAACGAAATACAATGTATTTCACTATCAGAACATGTCACACATATCAGTACATGTCCTACCTTTCATATACACTGCACCCTGCCCACAGGGGTACCTTGGGCCTGCCTTAGGGGTGACTCACATGTAATAAAAGGGATGGTTAGGGCCTGGCAAGTGGGTGCATTTTCCAGGTCGACATGGCAGTAGAGACTGCACACAGCCACTGCAGTGGCAGGTCAGAGAAACCTTTGAAAAGCTGCTTGTGTGGGGGGCACAACCAGTGCTGCAGGCCCACTACCAGCATTTGATTTACAGGCCCCGGGCACTTAGAGTGCACTGTACTAGGTACTTGGTCGTAACTCAAATATGCCAATCATGGAAAACCCCAATCCATAATAACAGTTTATACAGAGAACATATACACTTTAGCACTGAGCAGCAGTGTTAAAGTTCTCAGAGTCCTAAAACCACCAAAAACAGGGTCAACAGCAGGAGACCAAAAAGCAAAAAGTCTGGGGATAATCCTGCTAGAAAAGCTAGGTCTAACAGTGCATGTAAGGAATTGGGTCATTAGTTGAGGATGCAGTTTAAGTCCCACTCAGGTAACAACCACAATCCTTGTCAGGGTGAACCACAAAAGTTGTTAAATTAACCTGGGCTTAACCCTCTGGCATCTTGGCACACAGCAGTCAGTCTTAACTTAAAGGCAAAGTCTAAAGTACGTATGCAGCACACAAACAATTATGAAGTGAAAACACAATGCAAGAAAAATCCCAACCCTGATTAGAAAGATAGAGTAAACGTTATGAAATAAGATGGTACGAAAGTGACAAAATCCAATCCTCAGATGTGGAGATGTTTGAATCAAAGGGGCAGATTTACAAGCCCCTTGCAACAGTTTTACGCCACTGTTGCGTCACTTTTGTGATGCCGCGGCGGCGTAAACAATGCTCCACTATGCGACATATTTACAACATGACGCATCTAGTGAAATTCTATTACATCTAGTGAATCTAGTAGATTTCACGGAGTCACTCTAAAAGTGACGCAGTGAAATCTACAAGATTTCACGGAGTCACTTTTACATCCCAGCTGCGTCAAATCCTTATGCCTGGCGTAAGGAGTGACGCAACATAGCAGGTATAGGGCACCCCTGAGCAGTGCTGGAGTTGCGTCGTGCTTGCGACACAACTCCAGCACTGCGTCACCCTTGCGGCGACAGATGCGTCACACATCTGTCTATCCGTGCGCCATGGTGCGCCGCATTGTAAATGCGGCGCATCCATGGTGGCGCAAGGGGTTTTTTGAGTCACGTAAAAAAACTGGCGCATCCCTGCTAATATGCAGGGATGTGCCAGTTATTGTAAATCTGCCCCAAAG
The DNA here is from genome assembly GCF_964204655.1 of Triturus cristatus. Taxonomy (NCBI): domain Eukaryota; kingdom Metazoa; phylum Chordata; class Amphibia; order Caudata; family Salamandridae; genus Triturus; species Triturus cristatus. Next base: position 211,180,443 of record NC_140588.1, read on the forward strand.
TTTCTAGTGAAAATAGCACCTAAAAGCACAAATTGCCACTAATGGTCATCTGGTTGTACCTGGCCTCGGGAAATTCACAACTGTATGCTGACCACGATGGAGTGCAGGTCGGATACGGGGACCAGGTTAATCCCCTTAAAAAAGTTACTTTCTCAAAGCCCAGGTGTAGATGTTGCAGTGGAGAGGGCCGCTAGGAGCAGGGAGAGCATTGTGATTGTTTACCGCTTTTAACATGAATAGCAGGCCGGGGGGTGAAGGGCTGTCGTCGCTGTAGCATGAAGAGAAAGTTGGGTGCTGCCGATGGTCGCTGCTGAAAATTCACGTTTGCAGTCACCGCAGGCTGTCGTTGCTGATCTTGCATTGCTGGTTGTGGTTAGTGGTCACTGTAGTGAGTAGAGCAGATCTTCACTAAAGTTTCACATTGGTGGTCACCTCGGATTGCAGAGTCTAGCCACAAAGGGGCCTGTTCAAAGTTGTGAAGAGCCCAAACTTCAGGATTTCACCTTTTCGTCTTGGGATGAGCTCAAACTGAGGGCCTGGGGTGCACCTCTTGGGGATTAGGAACTTACTCCAGAAGAGGCCAGCAGGGTTTAGGCATGTCTAGTTGGAGGCTCAGAAAGGTCCAGTGCCACAGCTCAGCTGGACAGTTGCAGGGAGGCCTCCAGAGCTTGGTATGTCCCTGTATCTCACACAGAAGGTCAGTCAACTGACCCTTGGAGTCACTCAGGTTAGACCGGAATGAAAGTAAGCAGGTCCAGTTTCATTCTCAGAAAGCAAGACAGTCCTCGGCAGCAGAGCAGTCCTCTGGCAGCAGGGCAGTCCTTCTTCTGTAATGTCCACAGTTCCATAAGTGTTCTGAAGAGTTGGTCTGAAGACCCAATATTTATACCTGGTGCTTGCCTTTGTTTGTGGAGGGACACCCTGTCCTACCTCTGGTTCTCGAATTTTCTTTCTTTCCCCTGTCAAGTCTCTACGAAGTCTGGGGTGACAAAAGGATGGTGTCAGGTTCTTTTGTGTGAGCTTGAGGTAAGCTCTTTGAAATACAAGTGGGGCAGTGCACTACCCTGCCTCAGCCATTCTGGCAGGATGGCCCATTTTTCCCATATCTAGTCCCCTTTGTGTCACTGTTTGGGAGGAATACACAAACCCCAACAGCAGAGCCATTCACAGTCAGGTGACCCAGGATACTGGAAAAAAAAGCACATATGGTTAGGAAAAAAATTCCAACTTTCTAAAAGTAAAAAAGAACAAATGATAGACTTAATTTGAATGAATAAAAAACATTCATCCCCAGTGACAGATCGGGGTTTAATCTATCAATTCTTTGCTCACTACACCACCCCAGTTTGGACCCAGCCATAAGCAAATTAGTCTTGACCCTGCTCCCCATGAGAACAGTCCAGCCTGAACTGCCAGTCCAGGTGTTCCCTGGACTGGAAATAAGCACCCCTCATCAGCCAGACTAGCTTGAATCCAGTGGCACAGTGAGCACAGGACCCACGTCTGGGCATACGCTTCACACATAGGACAACAACAGCAAAAATGAACAAATCAAACACTCATCCCCATTCACAAATTTGGGTTTAATCCATTGTTTTGTTGCTCACCACACCACTTCAGTTGGACCCACCCAACCATGTGCAAATCAGACTTCACCCTGCTCTCCATGGGAACAGTTCAGCTAGAACTGCCAGGTTCTCCTTGGACCAGAAACAAGTATCCTGGGACCAGTTCCAGGGTAATACCCTTCATCAGCCACGCTAGCTTGAATTCAGTGGCACAGTGAGCACGGTACCCACATCTGGGCATACCCTTCCCACTTAAAGCGATAAAAGCAATGACATCCATCCACATAGCATTACCCTGTCATGGCATACCCTCTCCTTTGCCCCATTATCTCAGACCAGCAGTAATCTACTGCCATCATTTACCACCTCTTTAAAGCAGGTGGTAAATGGAAGTGGAAATTGACCCCCAATTCAGTCATCAAGGAGCAATTTCAGGTGGAAATGAACTGAGTAAACATTTTTTATAATATTCAATTTTGAATGAAGGTCTTATATTGCAGTTTTAAATCTCCATGGTTTTTTTCAGGGGCTTACCAAATCCCTTGCCTACTAAAGTAACCTGTGAGATTCCATGTAACAAAATACCTGCCTACATGCTTTAGCACAGTGTAATAACAATTCACCTTAAAAGACTATTGCCTATTTGCACATGCTTCTCACAATAAGTAAGTAAGGCCTACTTGGCTTGTCATAACTTTTCATTATAAACAAATCACACCTAAGGAATCTAACATAACTTTTCCCAGTGTACTGATAGGGCCTCTAGCTTTTACCAGTGTCTTGACACTGTATGCAAAAGAGGCCTACTGACGCACACATAAATTGACAACCATCAATCATACTGTTTTAAAAGTACAAATATGTACAAAATCACATTTAGTAAAACAATGTACAACCCCTCTCAACATGTCTAACAAGAATTCTCACAGGAAAAATCAGCTCCCAGGGTTGTCAGAGTGGGTCACCAACACCAAATCTCTTGCTAAATATGGATCTGAATTACATGTACCAAATACTATTCTATGATTTTTAACATAATGTGACCACAATCCACTATTAGTGGCCAATTGGATGTACCATATTCTTTGCACAATAAACAAGACAAGCCTCCTGCCTTTGTAATAACTGTTAGACATGTCAGCCTTAGGGTGGTCTTCCCCCAAACCTTTTGCCTCCACCTCTTGTATGTTTGCTGATGTCGTTTTTGTTGGCCTTAGTACTCTATGCACTGTAACACTGCTAACCTGTCCTTAAATAGTTGTGCTTTCTCCCCTAAACATGGTAGAATTAGCTTGTATCCAATTGGCACATTTATTGTACGTGTAGGTCCCTAGTAAAGTTGTACCCCCTGTACCCTGGGCCTGTAAATTAAATGCTGCTAGTAGGCCTGCTGCAGCAATGATTGTGCCACCCACTTAGGTAGCCCTGTTAAACAACATGCCTGAGGCCTATCATTGAACCATATGTGTGTAGTTTTAAACTGCCATTTCAACCTGGCAAAATAAGCCGTTCACCAGCCCCAAACCTTACTTTTTAATATGAATAAGTCACCCTTAAGGTAGGCCCTGAACATCATGGACGGCAGAGTGCAGTGTATTTAAAGAGTTGGGCACATACATTTAAGTTTTGCATGTTATGGTAGTGAAAACTCTTAAATTCATTTTTCACTACTGCAAGGCCTTCCTCTCCCAAAGGATAACAGTGGGACTCCTTATTATATTTGTTAAGTTTTAACTTCCAATTTGGGAACAAATATACAGTTCGAGTTTGGTGTTTAAAGAATTGTAATTTTAAGCCTTATTTAATGGTAAAATCAGAATTTAACCACTGTTCTGAAGAATGCCACTTTTAGAAAGCTGGTATTTTTTTGTCCTAACCATTTGGTACCTGCAGGCTGTCCCTAGGTCACATGACTAGGGGTAGCTGGCAGTTGGCCTTTGTGTCTTGGGCCCAGGCAGTAAGACAAACAGAGGCTCAGTGTAGGCAGGATCGGCCACTCTGACTTAATGAGGGGGTGAGCTCTCACCTACCACATAGAACATCACAAAGCCTCTGTCTCTGCCTGAAAGCATTCACAAAGGCTTTGTCACTAGTCTTTTGTGTCCCCAGAAAAGTTGGGGCCAGGGCAGGGAGGAAGGGGATGACTGACACCACAAGGGGTTTCCAAAGGGAGACACCACAGGGGACTCCAGAACTTTGTCCTACTTCAAGGTGGGCACCAGGTATGAATAATGGATGCTCAAACCCAGCTCCTGATGACACATCTGGATGCGTGGAAGACTCAGAAGAAGGAATGCTGTGCTGCGTTGCTGAAAGAAGGGCTGCCACTCTGCTACTCCCCTGTGCTGCCCTGCTGCCCTCCTTCTTGAGTGAGAAGGACTGGGCCTGAATTTTGGACTGGACCATCTGAGTGACTCTGAGGGCTAGTTGGCTGGCCTCCTGGTCAGAGCCTGAGGGACAGAACAGGCTCTAACAACTTTGTACCCAGCACCAGGCTCTGCCAGCTGAGATTCCTGCCTTCCCAAGTGGTGGCACCTCTGTCCTGGACCCTCAGAAGTGGCATGAAGGTGCACTGCCAGCCCAGCTGTGACCCCTGCAGAACCGACACAACACATTGCCTTGCAAAGCTCTGCATCAGAACCACTGCATGGCTTATCCCCATTGCAGCATTTCGCAATGCAGCCCGCAGCCTCTCTGAAACCACTGCTGCTAATGTATCCTCGATGCAGGTCTTTGCATTGCAAGACCCTCTATGCCATCCTGGATGTCAACACAGAACTCTGCATCACACATCCCGTAACTTCTTTGCAACCAGCCGGTGTGCGATGCATTTTTGATGCAGGACTTCGGATCGCAAGCCCCTCGTCGACGGCATCCTCGACAATGATGCAGGACCTTGCCTCGCTACTCGCAGCTCCCCGGATTCGCTGCTACGTGATGCATCCTCGACGTGAGATCTTGCAGCACTCACAAACAGTATTTAAGGTACTTTGTTCAGCAGGCCTAAGTAGGTCCCTGAAGTCGGCCAATGCGCCATCCTGGCTGGCCAAGTCTAGGCGGTCTAGTACAACCAGATAACCATAGTCGGTGCTTTGTGCTTCCTTGGCTTTTTTCACTTAAAATCTTAGAAATGCATATCTCCTGTTCCACTGATTGGATTTTTGTTGCTTTGGTATTAAAACATTTCTTATTTTCTACTCTTTTCCACAGTGTTTACCAGTACATTTGGGGTCTCCTTGTGACTTCACCCTGACAAGGATTGTGGTTGCTGCTTGAGTAGGGTGTCACCCCCCCTTACCCAGTAACTCAATTTTCTTCAATAACCTATCATAATAAACATGCCAGTCTTATGGCATCTGACATAACATTTCTCTGTACACCAGTCAAGCCTTAGGCAGTTCTAATTGATTTGTCATTATAGTCACTGTACCTAGCCTAAGCCTAAGCTTTCCCACAAGGCAACCATCAGGCATACAGTCATACAATTGTAAATGTATGCAAAATTGCAGTTACTAGGACAAAATACTATCTCATCTAACGGGGCTTTACAAAGATTCTTATGGTGCAAATCGTCTGCACGCATGGGGGCTTATTTACAAGTCCCTTGCTCCGACGGTGAGTCACTTTTAATATGGGAAAAGTGACATACTGGTTGCGCAAGAGCTTTTAAATAAACCCCATGATATGTAACCAACATCAAAACCCATACCTACTAAAGTGGTATGCAAGCTTCCATATAATTAAATCCCAGCTGTAGGCTTTAATTCAGAATACTAACAATCCACCCTTAAATGCCTATTGACTTTAACATACGCTTTTCACCATCGATATGCCCAGCATTTATCGTGAATTTTCATAAATAACAACCAGGCCTATACCCTTTATTCTTGGCAAGTCACCAAAACAAACTCAAGCCTTCTGTGCTGAGCATAAGCTTTCTACAAGCACACCATCCTGCATACAATCACAAAAGTACAAATGTATACAAAACTGGCAAAACATAGGGGCAGATTTACAAGCCCCTTGCATCATTTTTGTGCCACCGTTGCGTCACTGCTTGTGACGCAGCAGCAGTGTAAAAATGCAGCCCATTTACAACGTGACACATCTAGGGAGATGCGTCATGTTGCAAAGCCCTGCGTCACATTATACCTGCGTCAGGTATAATGTATACAGGGTGGGTGTTCCAACACAAAAACGCCTCGTAGAAGTGACTGACGCTTGAAGCAGGCGTAAGGAGTGAGGCAGCACAATAAGGATATGCCTCCCCCTGCATTGCAGGAGTTGCGTTGTGCTTGCGACACAACTCCAGCAATGCATAACTTTTGCGTCAACAGATGCGTCAGAATTTCTGATGCATCTGTCAATCCTTGCGCCATGGTGGCCGTATTATAAATATAAAAACAACAATTGATGGACAGAATGCAGAACAATGTCATACATTCACCCCAGTACAGAGATCTGGGCCTAAATCCATCGTTTTTTTGCTCACCATGCCGTTCCAGTTTGAACCCAGCCATATGCAAATCAGTCTTGACCCTGTGCCTCATGGGAACAGTCCAGCCCGAACTGCCAAGCCAGGTTCTCCCTGGACTGGAAACAAGCATCCTAGGACCGGTTTCTGGCATTTCAGCCGTCTTCAGCCAGGCTTGCTTGATTTCCAGTGGCATGGAGAGCAAGGGACCCACGTCTGGGCATACCCTTTCCACTCGGGGTGACAAATGCAAAAACAACAATTGATGGACAGAATGCAGAACAATGTCATACATTCACCCCAGTACATATATGGCGCATCCTTAGTGGCGCAAGGGTTTCTCAGGGTGGTGCAGGGAAAGTGACGCATCTTTACAGATGCGTCACATTCTTGTAAATCTGCCCCATAATCTCTCTAAAGAGAGCCTGACAGGGATTGTTGAAGTGCATCTTCTATCCCCACGGTTTTTCAGATGAATCACCAACACCAAACCCCTACTTGCTATGATTTTTTATGAAATCCTACTCATCAAAATTTCACTCTACTAACTTTAAGCACAGTGTATTAATGGACACTGTGCATCACTAGCGGGATCTCATTAAATTTAAGGACACACACACATGCACACATTTAATATTAAAAGCTTAAAGAATAAACATTTAACATGTCTTAAGTATTTGCACTGCTTCCCTTAACCCCTTCAGCACGGCGGGAATTCCCCCGCGGTGCTGAAGGGTTCGAGCGCGGGCGGGGCCATGACGGAACGGTTCCGTCATGAGCACAGCGCAACCGATGCTCATGACGGAACCGTTCCGTCATGGGCATGGAAGGGGTTAATAGCTATAAAATGACTGTTGTTAACTAAACTGATTCACATTTCACCTAATATTCTCTCTTTCCTTCTATTGTCTATGGAGTCATTTCAAGGACTTCATTTGAATAGGAATGCAGTTCTCACAAACAGATGTAGGGGCATATCAACAAAGCGGCGATAAAAAATTATTGCCGCTTTTTCAGCCGTTTTCGGACAAAAAGCGGCGATAATTGTATCGCTATATCAGCATGGACACTCTAACGCGTGAATCCATGCCTTAGCGCCCTTTCCCGTAACGCCCACCTTTGCATCTCTAATGAGATGAAAAAGTGGGCGTTCCAGCTCATAATAACTGGAGAAATGTCGCTAACCGACATGTCTCCAATTATCAATGGGCACGCTAACAAGCATAGCGATAAGAAAAGTAGCGCTAACCTTGGTTAGGGCTACTTTCCTCACGCCTGCTTTTAGTTTGATTTAGCCATGATATCCAATGGAAGGTGGATATCATGGCTGAGTCTGCCCTGCCCTATCAGCAAGCTATCGCCAAACGTTGTGCGATTATCGCTGTATTTCCAGCAATAATCGCACAATTGGCAGCTTGCGCCTGGAATTTTATTGCTTTTGAGATAAGCGTTGCTAATAGCACGCTATCTCTGCGATAAAATTCGGCGATAGTCGGCGATAATTATCCTTGCGCTAAGTGCGCTTAGCGATAATTACCGCCGGTTGTTGCTGATATGCCTCGTAGTTTTCATTGATTTGGACCCAAATGCAAAATATTTCCTCTTGAATCTTCCAGAAAGAAAGACTATGCATTCCCTCACTCCCAGCACTGAGATATATTTAGCTGTTTTTATTTTCACTTTGCTTTATGGTTCTTTAATGAGTGTTTCTACACTCCTGGACAATACCAATGGAACGTGGCATGTTTCGAATTGCAACTGCTAGCACATTTACAACAGAGGGAGAAATGTTGTTTTGCAAAACAACTTGAATCAGTTTCCGATTCTTCTGTGCGTGTAGAATTAGCTCGAACACTGCAGAATACATAGCACTGATGAAAGTCAAAGTTTCCTCAGATATTTGAACTGTCTGACAAGTACAACAGTCATTGACAAAGCAAATAGGTCCCACTTATAGTTGAATGTGCTCGTATGCTTCCTTTCATGCAGTCACTCGTCCACCTCCCCATGCACTGAAACATTCATCCTTGCTCACATGCAAGTAATCTTCCATCCATTGACACATTATTTAATTCATCTAATTGACCAAACCACATTACACCAAAACAAATTCATAAATCAGTGAAGCAGCTCTTACATATTATCAATCAGAGCTCTACATTTTGTGACGTTCCTGAGGGGTCTGAGAGTGCTTCTGGTAGTGCCACTTCTGGTCTGTGAGGTGTCAGAGAGAGCCGTGAGTGATGTGAGATTGATATTCTGGGAAGAGTGTGAGATTCCTGTCAGTTTTGTGTGTGGCTGCCTTTGAGGGAGTGAGAGTGCTGTTTCTAGTGCGAGACTGTTAGTGTGTCAAGGCTGCTCTTGGAGGTATTTGAGTGCTGTTGACAGTTTATGACTAAGTCTTTCAGAGGTGCAAGAAGGCTTTTGTAGTGTCTGACTGGTACTCTGTGAGTGGTGTCATGATGCTTTCAGTGATGTGTGGCTCTTAGACTGTGAGGAGTAGGAGAGTGTTGTCAGTATTCGGAGTCTTTTGTTTTCCATCCTAAATGCTGAGCAAGTCTCCTCGTGTTTTTATTGAGGCCATGGTTTAAGCACTTTGGGGCATATTATCAAGCACGGTGTTAAAATTATCGCAAAGAATTCCAATAGAAGCCCATATTGACACCAGAACATGGGCTTCTATGGGAATTCTCAAGGGCATATTATCAAGTCCATTATCGCCGCTTTAGTGGCAGTTTTCTGCCGGTAAACCGGCGATAATTTTAATGCTGTTTCTTGATAATATGCCCCATCGTGTTCTTATTTAATAATGGGCAAGTGTTACTTTGGAAGCAATGCATCAGCAAATTGTTCTAAAGAAGAGTTTGTTTACTCTCCAAGGGACATATTATCAATGGCCAGCGATAATTATCGCTGGCCGTGCTTGGCGATAATTTTGTTATCGCATGCTATCTCTGGAATTTATCACCCTGGTAGCGCGTTATTAACAACGCGTTTCTCCAGGGCGATAAAAATTCCAGAGATAGCGAGGTTATCGCCGTTTTGCAGGGAACATCGCTGGTTTTCCAGCGATGTTCCCTGCAAAACGGAGATAACCTTGCTGATACGACCCACAGGGTCGTATCAGCATAACCCACCCCAATGTTAGGGATAGATAAGTCTGCATTTTAGCAGACGTTAGTTTTTGGAGAAAACAGCGGTTTTCTCCAAAAACTAACGTCTGCTAAAAGGCTGGGGGGGGCCTTGTAAATATTGCGATGTGAACATCAGCGATATTTGCAAGGAAGTCCATCCGGGGTACATCCAGTGACGCCCACTTTGCATCTCATTAGATGCAAATGGAGGCGTTGGGAAAAAGGGTGCTAACATGCGATTATGGAGCATATCAACAAGGGAAGCGGAGATAAAACTAGCGCCCTATCAGCAACAGGGTGCTAACATGCATATTCGCATGTTAGCAACCTTTCACTCTACGCTTCCCCTTGCATATCTAATGAGATACAAAGGTGGCGTTCCAGAGTAAAATAATAGGAGAAACGTCGCTAAGCGACATTTCTCCTATTATCAAGGATATTGCTAACCTTGTTAACGCGATCACACCAGAACCTGGGCTTCTATGGGAATTCACAAGGGCATATTATCAAGCCCATTATCGCCGCTTTAGAGGCAGTTTCCTGCCGCTAAAGCGGCGATAATGTTATCGCCGTTCCTTGATAATATGGTCCTTGGTTGGGGAAATTAGGTAGATAAATGAAACTAGATCAGAGGGGCAAATTAATGGTAACATTTGAACAGCAGAAAAAGAACAGCAAATTTTACATTGAACATTGAAAGGGGCCTACAGAGGAGGATGAGTAAGGTGAAAGAGAGAAAAATAAACACTGACAGGAGTTTTGAGCTAGCTAAAGTGGATTAAAAATATATTTAGGTAAACCAACAAGAACAATAATTAAGATGCGACAAAGTTAAAGGTTGTAGAAGACGTTTTAGGGAAGAAAAGAGAATGAAAGGTTTAGCTGTGTGAATAATAATAAGCAAGAAACAACATGTTTTCATGACTGGAGCAACTCTGGGCGAACAGTCCAAAGATTGATTTAATATAAAGCTGACGTTTCTGGTAGATTTTGAATAAAGTAGTGTAGCAAGCAGAAAAAAAAACAGAGGATGAGTGGGTGAAGTAAGAGCTGGAAAAGGAGGACCTAAGTATTATTGGAGTTACATTTAAGATTGTGAACAGATATCCAGGGCTTTACAGTCACTGGAAAAGCCGAGACTTGATCCAGGAGGAAGGAAGAAAAAGATATAGAAAATGGCAAAATAGTGTATAACAAGAAAGAATACTGCCAAGAATTGAACCTTGAAGGACGCTAGACAACACTCAGTGACACTTGACCTTCCAAAGAGATTGCAACTTGGTGAAATAGGAAGAAATCTAAAACAAAACCTAGCCCCTAACTCCTAGTGCAGAAAGAGACGAAACAAGAAGAGAAACTGAATCAGGACCTTAAATTGCAATTAACTGTAGCACATAATTACCATAAGAAGATAGACATATGGATAGGCACGCCAAAGGCTTAGGCTTGCACCAATGACATTCAAAAGGGTGAGCAGATATGCATGCAGCACATAATTTAGTGGTAAACTAAGACTATGGTGGTTTAAGGGAGGGTTTAAAAGCCTTCAAGGCAGCAACTAGATCAAGCAATAAAGTAAAGGAATTAGCAAAATTAGCAAAACATGTAGTGGTGGAGTCGAGAGAAAGTGCTGAAAACTATCTAAAGGGTTGGAAACAAACTGGATAGGCATGATGTTCTGCAGGCTGCATCGCTACAAAATAAAAGGACATAAGAAACAGTAATTAAAAGATGCTAGAGTGGCCTTACAAGAAAAAGGGATAAGGTAAGATCTAGGGTACTGACCAATATATGAGTGAAAGATGTGGACAAAGAATAATATCCTGCCATTCAGTATGAATGATAAAAGGAGACATACATCTAACATCAGAGGAGCGAAGGTTAAAATGGTCAAAAAGAGGGGGCGTGGCTTGACGCCAAGCAGTAATGGCCGCTTGCTGAGGGAGCTCCGTGCGGCTTGGAGGGAGCTGCGGTTTTTCCTGCAGAGTAAAGCTGCTTTGCCGCTTCTCGATGCCACACTTCATGATGTGAAGGATCCCGGATGCCTTTTCTTCGCAATTTTCAGTCCCTGGTGAGCGCTTCTGATGTTAATTGAAGCGGATTCATTTCCCTCACGGGGCTCGTGTCTGCCATTTTGTCTATGGAATAATGAGCTCACATTGCGTGTGCAGTAAGAAACAGGACTTTCTTTGTGCACCTGCATTCCTTTCTGCCACCTCTGGTGCCTAACTACATTTTGTAGTATAATTTCCTCAATATTAATGGAAATTCTTTGCAATTTGTGGAGAATGTTGAAGTATGAAACAGGCATTCGTGTTTAGTGAAATGTTTTTGCTCAGTCAGCCATTTTTGCCTCCAATGTGTACAGAGCTACGGCAAGTGATGTATGATGACATGATCTCTAGTTTCGTCTTAAGTAATAGTTGTGACTAGAATTAATAGTTCGGAAGGAGCCAAATTTGTTGCAGACAGTGCACCCTTTTCTCACATGACTTTTGTCTCCTATCATTGTGTTTCGTCAGGAACTCATGTCATGCTGTACTGGGTTATATTTAACTGGAGTTCATTATAGATTACGAGTATGGCTGAATCATGAATTAATGGCTGTTATATCACCTTTGCGCGCTGCCTTGCTACTTTCCGTGCTTTTTCAAAATTATATTCAAATTTTTATAGGGAGAACAAAATCTACTCGCCGTGTTACTGGTTCTTTATTGCCATTCTCATCTTTGGCGGGCCACAATCCTTATTCTGTCCTTTCAGTAGCTATAGAGTGCTCTGAAGCCAATTTAACATCATCCAATAAGGACACATCAGTGGTTGCATCTAATATCCCACTCCCTACCAACAAAGTTTCTCCTAAATTGACCACTTCAAGTGTATTGTCTTATGGAAAACGCATTAAAAAAGGCCCATCTTCACCTACTGCCTCCCCTTCTCCAAGCTCTTCGGCCTTACATGGAAGAAACACATAAAAGACTCCAAGCCTTGGATGACAAGTGGTCTACTATGGAGACTAGGGTTGTGCAGATCGAAAAACAAGTCAATTCTACTCAGGCTGTGGTGAACCAGGTTCCTTCAATGAAGTCGGAAATTTCGGTTGTCAAAAAACAAGTGGAACATTTGGAAAACCGTAACAGACGTAATAACTTGCGCATTTATGGTCTGGCAGAAGGCTTGGAAGGATCAGATGCCATCGTGTTTTTAAAATCGTTCCTTCCACAGATTCTTGTCATACCTTCCACCCCTCCGCTGAACATTCAAGAGCGCATCGTTTAGGTCGTACTCCAACCATGGCAGCCTCTTCAGTCAAACCTTGAGGTGTAATTATATACTTCTTCGAATACACAGACTTAATAAAGATCCTACAAGCGGCTAAACTCAAAGGTCGTATCTCATGGGAAGGCTCTAATCTCTTTTTTTCGCAGGATTATGCCAAAGAAACAGGGGATCGAAGAAAGAAATTTCAAGATATGAGGCCAGCACTTCATGCTCTCAATGCCAAATTTGGTCTTTCTCATCCCTGTCTCTTCAAAGTGACATATAAGAATAGAACTACATCCTATGAAGATCCAGCTTTACTACAAAGATTATTGAAACAGTGGAAAGAAGAAGATATGGATGTGTCCAGACATGCTACTGTTTAATCTTGTGCTGTTGTTATTTCTATTGTGCTCTGTTGCTCAAGTTATGTTGTTCTTGTTCCTGTTTTCTTAAGTCTCTTACATTTTACGGGTCTCCCTATGGTATACTTACTTTGTCATGTTTTTCTTTTTTCTACTAGGTGCGGTTTTTCTTCCATACATATTTTCTGTTAACCATGGTCTGCTTAGATGGTGTCCTCCCTCCCCGATCCGTCCTGGGTTACCTGGTTAGTTGTGCCATTTTCCTCATGTGGCTCCACCACCCTCATCTTGTTCTTGTTGTTGTTTGTGTGTTCTTTGTAGTCACATATTATGTTCTTGAAGTCTATGGTATATGATTTTGATTACTGTTTTTGTCTCTTCTTCTTTTTTTCAGTTTTCTCTGTCCTTTCTTGAACAACTCTCTCTCTTTACTAATGGTTTTTCTCTTTATTTCATCTTTCTTTACATTCCCTCCTTCCTTCCTGCTTATCTCTGTTTCTTTTCTTACCTTTTTTCTCTTCATAACCACCCTTTTTCTCATTTATACTATTCATCTTGCTTGGTACGGTTTTTGAAAAATTTCTTCCTACAATATCACTACTTATACTATTGTTCATCTTTTGCTGGTTTCATTATTGTTGCACATCTTTTGTTTTTTATTGATTAACGTACATGGCTCTGAAGGTTGTCTCACGGAATGCTAAGGGTTTGGGCTCTCCTATAAAACTTCAACGAGTACACTCTCACTTATCTAATTTGAAATGTGACATTGCTTTATTACAAGAGATTCATGTTTTAGAAAAAGGGATTCCTAAACTTCAACGACAATGGGTTGGTCATGTTTTTGCCTCTCAGGGCACAAGTAATCGTAATGGTGTGGCCATTTTGTGTCATAAACACCTTGAATTACAAATTCTTTCACATGATACTGATGATGTGGGTAGATGGGTTTCTGTTTCATTATTGTTGAATAATGTCCCCTTGACCATTTTTAATCTGTATGCACCTACTGCCTCAGATATTACTTTTTGTCCGTCACTATTAGCTAAACTGATGTCCCTTCAAGATGACTATTTGTTAGTTGGTGGAGATAGTAATTTGGTTATGGGCCCTATTATTGACCGTAATTCTCAATCCAAGTTCATCCCTTCAACTATGCACTCTCAATTTACATCCAATATTCATCAAAGATCACTAGTAGATGCCTGGAGATTGTGCAACCCCACACTTCGAGAATATTCTTTCTTTTTCCCAGTACATTCTTCTCAATCTCGCTTAGATTACGTCTTCACCTCAAAAGCTCTTACACAACATATCATTCACTCTGATATTGGTTCTATATTAATTTCTGACCATGTCCCTGTTAGCTTAGATTTAGATCTGCTCCCTCCTGTTCGGTGTACACGAAGATGGAGATTCAACAACTCTCCTCTCTTAGACTCCAAATTTATCCAACAATTTGAAACATTTATTGCCACTTTTTTCCTCGAAAACGAAACTCCACACCTGTCTCCACAAATTATTTGGAATGCCTTTAAAGGAACCACTATAGTGTTTATTATCTCTTTTGTGCCTCAGTGAAAGAAATCCTCTCTACACACCATGCAATCACTTACAACACGCATTAAGCAACTGGAACTTTCCTTTTTTCATATCAATTCTAAATCCTGCCTGGATGAGCTAATTAGATCCAAATTCGAATTTAACAAACTCTCTACTGAAAATGCCAATTCCTTTTTGCTCAAAGCCTTGGCCAAATACTATGGAGGTCAAAATAAGGTGGGGAAACTTTTAGCCAACTATTTTAAAGTTAAAAATGAACGCACCAAAATTAGCTCTATTCTGTCCCCTAACAATCGCATGATTTACAGAAATGAAGATATTCTATCCGAATTCACCCAATATTTTCAAACTCTTTACACTTGATACATAAAGACAATATACTTCAATACTTATCCTCTATTAAACATCCTTCATCTTCTGAGCTAGACTTTTCAGTATTAGAGGATGATATCCGAGAACTAGATATCCTTTCTGCTATTCGTTCTATTAAGCGGGGTAAAGCCCCAGGTCCTGATGGTTTTACGATTGAATTTTATTCTATTTTTCTCGAACTCTTAGACCGAAATTACATCAATTATTTCATTTCTTTCTATCCTCCAAAAAGTCCAGTGTCTCTTTTCAAGAAGCCTTGATATGCCTTATTGTTAAGGAGAGTAAAGATCACACTTTATGTAAAAATTTTAGACCCATTTTGTTAATTAATTTGGACTATAAAATGTTCGCAAAAATTCTAGCTTTGCGCTTAGAGAAATTTTTACCTCAATTATTTGATCGAGAACAATGTGGTTTTATTAAGGGTAGACATCTCTCAGATAACACTAGGCTTTTCTTTACTGTTCATACCAAGGTCAAATCGTGTAAAGATTCTTTAGCGGCCATATGTTTGGATGCTGAGAAATCCTTCGACTAAGTTGATTGGTCATTAATTTTCTCCACTTTGTCCTGGTTTGGTTTTGGTCCTAAGTTCATAAATTATATCTCTTTATTATATTCTTCTCCTGTTTCCTCCATTTTAGCTAATGGTCTTATATCTTCTTTTTCCTTATATCGGGGGATACGACAAGGTTGTCCTCTTTCAGCTCTTCTCTTTGTGCTTGCTCTCGAACCCTTTTTAATTAAGATCTTCTCCAACTCTTTGATCACAGATTTTAAATACGACACAAAACAATTGAAGCTTTCTGTCTATGCGGATGATATCCTGCTCTTTCTATCTCAACCGCAGATCTCTTTGCCAGCTTTTTTATCTGAAGTCCAGTCCTTTGCCTCTGTGTCTGGTTATAAATTAAATAGTGACAAATGTGAAATCCTCCCACTAAATAGATTATGCTTTTCATTGGGCTCCGGATAAAATCAAATATTTGAAATTATGGTTCAAATCTTCCATTCAAGAGTCCATGGTAACAAACTTAAAAGAGTTACAGACACTCTTTAAAGAGGCCACGTCCAGATACAATCCCATGTTCTTATCTTGGTGGGGCCGTCTTGACACAATTAAAATGATGTTGGTTCCTATAATACTCTTTTATCTCTCTAGTATTCCTGTAAATATTCCAAAAGTACATTTTAAGTTAATTTATTCTATTCTATCAAAATTTTTATGGAATAATAAGAAACCTTGTATGTCTTTACTTAAACTTAAGTAGCCAAAACAGTTGGGTTGCGTCGATTTCCCAGAGTTCCAAACCTATCATACCGCGTTCTTTCTTAAACAAGCTTCTCTATTACTCAATGAAAACAATGAAGCTCCATTGTTACCATTATGGACTTCCATTGAAAGACATTTTCTTCATCCTTTCTCTTTTCAAGAATTTTTATCTTTTTCACACCGTCCTTTGGCACTTTCTCTTCCCATTTTTAACAACAGTTGTAGAATTCTCCAACCTTTACTTACCAATCAGCTTTCTCCTAAAGATCGCTTTTTGCAATCTTCACTATGGTATAATAATCACCTTAAAATCAATAATAGAGTGAATTTTTGGAAGGATTGGCATATGAAAGAACTTCACTAGGTACATCAACTTTATCAGGATAATGCACATATACCATTTACAGTTCCTCTAGCGCAATTTTCTTTACCTGCTTTGTGTGCATCTAAATATGCATTCCTAGCCTCACTGATTCAATCAACCTGCAATAACTTGGCACTTAGTACCATCTTATCATCCTAAACGTCTACTGTTATTTACATCTTATCTCTTTCCCCATCTGCATCTCAAGTTTATAAGCATTTGTCCTCTACTCCACTTATTCGAGATAAAACAGAGGTGGAACTTGCATGGGAGACTGATCTCCAATTGTCTTTGGGCCAGATTCACAGAACTAACTTAAGACAAAATCCTAAACTCACTACCATTTTGTGCCCTTTGTCTATTTCTACCTGGAATAAGATCTGGATTAAGATCAGGAAGTCTTCCAGAGCTTCTAATGCTACCCAAACTTTATTCTGCATTTATAACAGACTTCTATTGACTCCTGTTTCACTACATAAAATAAATCCTACTCTTTCCTCCGCATGCTGGTCCTGTAATACCTCCCCGGCTGATTTATATCCCATGCTATTTATTTGCCCCCAAGTACACATCTTTTGGAAACGGATTTGGAAACAAATCAATAATATCTTTCACACACAAATCCCTTTCTCTCTTGTTAATATATTTCTAGGTAGTGTATCTTCTGAATGGGAACCACATTCAATCAACTTACATATTATAGACCTACTTCTCACAGTTGCTTTCCAACAAATTACTAAGGCCTGGAAGAATGCTGCTAACATTACTTATCAAGCCTGGTGGTATGGGGTTTTTTATAACCACAGACTAGATGGAGTGTATGTCTATCCTATATCCCTTGCAATGAAACGTGAATACCTATGGTCACCCATTACTCATTTTCTGGATGTATCAGCTATTCTAGCACAATCCCAGAGTTGAAGAAGTGCCCAAACCTCCATGATTTTAATTTAGTTGTTTATATATTTGTCTTCTATAAGAACAATATGTAACTTCAGTGCACTTTCCTTTATTTATGTACTACAATAGATCTTAAATATATAAGTGGTTACGTTGATATTAATATTACATGAATGTCATTTTCCTTCCCCTTTCCCTTTTTTTCTTTTCCCTCCCTTCCCACTACTCTAAGTCGACTATACAGTTCAGATTGTATTTCCTATTTCTGTACCTTACTCAGCTGTTTTATATTATATTAATAAAGTTCTTTTTTCAAAACTACAAAAGAAAATGGCCAAGAAAAAATAACAGGGAGAGAAGATAGAAGAAAATAGATTTAATTGAAAAATTAATAAAGAGGACCTGGTGGATGATAAGGTTGAATAGGTCTGATAAAGAAAATGAGGTGAAATTCAAAGGATGAAACACAGAAAGCTAAAGGAAAGCTTGGTGTCTACCCATTTAGGATGAAGTAGACCAATGGCACTCATGGACAAGCATCATAAAGAGAATGACAAAAAGAGGAGGCTGTGTCATTGAGAGCAGCAGGAAGGTTAGTATCCTTAGGCAAGAGCCAGGTCTCATTGATATAGAAGAGCTGTAGATACAACAAGAAAATGGTGTCTAATGTAGAAAAGTGTTTATTGCATAATGAATGAACATTCCAAAACCCTAAAGAAAAGAAGAAGACAGTTATAGGAGGTGTAGAATAGAGTAGCGGAAAAAAGTACCAGGCTTAGCCAATTAATAAGCATGCGCAAAGCATTCAATAAGTAATGCGCCAAGCATGATGGCAAATATGGACTGCAAAATTCATAGTAACAACAATAAGATCAGGCAATGCCAGAATGCTACTCATGGCTGTGCCAAAATATGTATAGAAAGGGTGAGAATGTTATAAAAGGTGGGCCCACTAGACATCCGGACTGGAACTGACAGGCGCAAGGATGTCTGGGCAAGGACACCATGGAAGCACATGAGAAAAAAGACAAAGGCAGCTCTGGTAAATGTGCAAATCACAATGCTAAATTTGTGAAAGAATGAGTGCCTGTGGCCAAAGCTCTGGCCAGAATTCTGTAGTCAGAGCTATTACATGTCAGTGCGCCGAATAACAGGACTGTGTAGTCTGGAATTCCCCTTATGCCTCTTTAATCGATGACCAGACACTCCCTGCTCCTTTATCTCACTCCTGCATATCCCTTCTTTTTCCCTTTGTGATGTTTTTTCCGTCGTCCCCTTTCTCCTTTTTTTCCCTTTGTGTATTTTTCCTGTTCTTGCTCTTGGGAAATGTCTGGTTAGGAAAAGAAAATGCTGGTCGCAAAAATTGGTGCTTGTGGGTCTCCTCCAGCAACCTCCGACCCAAATTAGGCACTGGCAAAATTCTCCCACCTGCCTGTATTTGTGGAATGATGAGCTACAGAGAACCAAGATCATGATTATCTGCAGTTGAATACACGTTTTCCAGGACAGGATGTAAAAATGACAGGCAGACAGAGAGCTGAAAAGCATCCCTTTGGCTGTTCAATGCTAGGGCCAGTGACTCTTTTATCATGGAAGCCAGGCAGAAGTTAAGCCATGGTCATTGTTAGAATTTCGGGTCTTGTTTGACTGAGGTATGAGCCCTGGTCAAGCAGCAACCAAAACTCTAGTCAGGGTAAGGCACACGCACACCCTTAATTGACCTGTGCTCACCCTTGGTAGCTTGGCTTAGAGCAGTCAGGTTTAACTTTAGGTTAAGGCAGAACCGCGATGAAGTGCAGGTGGGATACAGTCTCAGGAGGTTAGTTTAGCTGAAGTTTTACGTTCTCAAGTTTTGTGCCAAGAGTCCTGTGTGCGTGGAAGAAGTTTGGTGGAGAAAGGAGAGGGTCACTGGTTGGCAGGGGGTGAGGCTCAGGCCTGGCATCACAGACAGCTGGGCTTGGGCCTTGCAGTGACAATCCGCCCTGGCAAGACGATGCTTGCAGTGCGAAGAGACAGACTTGTAGTGGCTTGTGCTGATTCTCTGTGCGAGGGGTGCGGTTCCACAGTGAACTGGCCCATTTCCGTTTGAGCTCAAAAACTTGACTTTAACAGCTAAAAAGCACTTCCAAGGGCCGTGGATCTGAGAGGCACTTATTGGGGGTCAGGACCTCGTCGAAGATGAGTCCAGGAGCTGTAGTGAGCCTCTTATGGCCCTGAGGTTCAGATCAGGAGGCCAGCTGTTTGAGTTCCTCTAGGATGCTGGGTTCAAGATGGGTTTCAAGTCCAGTTCGTCTGTCCAGGCAAGAGGGCAGCAGACAGCAGGTCTGCACAGCAAGGCAGAAGCCCCTTCAGAGTGAGAGTCCATCAGAGTGACAGTTCATTCAGCAGCACAGCAGTCCTTCCTAGCAGAGTATCCACAATTCCAGTGGTGTACTGAATAGGTGATGTTTGACGTCCAGTACTTATATCCAGTGGTACCTTAGACGTGGGGAGAGACTTCAAAGACAGGGCTTTGAAGTGCACAGAGGTTCTGCCCTTCCTGCTCTCCTTACTCCAGACTCACTACAGTGGAGTAAGCATCCCTTTGTGTCTGGACAGGACACAGTCTATTCAAGTGTAAATAAGGATGTGCCCAACTCCTCCCTTCCATCCTGTCAGGATGGCCCATAAAGTCACACCCAAGCTCCCAATATGTGTGTGTAAGTGGAATAAACAAAGCCCAGCTGTCATCCACCCCCGTTATATGATCAGAGACAGGCAGCAGGCACCAAATGGTTTAAGTAGGAAAAGGACAACTTTCTAAAAGTGGCATTTTTAGAATTGCAATTTAAAATCTGTCTTTACCATAAATTGTGATTTTAAATTGTGATTCCAGAGACACCAAACTTGGACCAGGCATATCTTCCTGTTTGGGAATTACAGTTATAAAATATAATAAGGTAATCCCAGTGTTATCCTGTGAGAGATATTGAGGTAGTGAAAAACTAAGTTGAGAGTTCTTCACTACCAGAACTTGTAAAACTTAAACATGCATAGTCTGTT
Organism: Triturus cristatus; assembly: GCF_964204655.1. Taxonomy (NCBI): domain Eukaryota; kingdom Metazoa; phylum Chordata; class Amphibia; order Caudata; family Salamandridae; genus Triturus; species Triturus cristatus. Next base: position 211,200,759 of record NC_140588.1, read on the forward strand.
TTATAAATTCATTGCACCTTGCCCTCTGGGCCGTCCAGGGCCTACCCAAGGGGTATCCTATATGTGTTAAAAAAGGATGGTTTGGACTTGGCAAAAGGTTTATTTTGTATGGTGAAATTAACGGTGTAAATTGCACACACAGACTCTGCAATTGCAGGTCTGAGGCATGGTTAGAGAACTACTTAAGTAGGTGGCACAAGCAGTGCTGCAGGCCCACTTGTAGCTTTTAATTTATAGGCCCTGAGCACATGCAGTGGACTTTACTAGGGAGTTATAAGAAAATTAATTATGCCAATTGGGTATGAGACGATATTATCATGTTTAGAGAAGGGAGCACCTTCATTTTAGCACTGGTTAGCAGTGGTAAAGTGCTCAGAGTCCCAGGCCAACAAAAACAGGGTCAGAAAAAGTAGAGGAGGAGGGCAAAAACATTGGGGGTTACCCTGCAGAAAAGGATGTTTTCCAACACAACCCCCTCCAGCCTAAAGTAAAGATAGACTAATGAATACCTTGATGAACTTCCCTGCTTAGGTCCATAGAACATGGACAATGGCCCTTTACTGCAAGGGCACTTGTCAGTTCTATGCCTCTTTGAACTCAATTGGGTTCCCCTGTCTTTCCTCTCTGGAGCCCCTCCACTGAACTGACCCATGGGGACCCCTTCTCCTCAACAGTGGACCCCATCTGTATAGCACCTAACCTTAACTTGCTGACAGGAGCACCCCAATAGACTGATGGTACCAACATGGCCAACAAAGCGATGTGACCAATGCAGCTGCTTCTGCTGGAGAATCATACTTTGATATTATGGGGATGCATGTTTAGTAAAGACACTCGGAGAGGGACCGTTCCAGAGAGAAGAGCAACCGGAACCTGTGATGTAGAAATACGATCTATGACCTGAGGTATGGGGTCTGCTGACAAAGCCCAGAGATCTTCTATTATATGATAATACTCTGCTTACCAAGGGGAGGGTGGTTAGCCCTTATAGTCCTTTATCCACTGTCTTTATAAAATGACATCTCTCTCTATGGTATATGGCCTTGCAGCAATGCTAACTATATTGATATTATGTATTTTGCAGCTGGTTGTAGCTCGTATACTGCATTTTAGAGCACGTTAGTTAAAATAGATATTTTAAACTATTTTCGTGTCTCTGTCAGATCTTATTGTGGACAAGTACGACAGTGTGAGCCAAAATGTGTGTCTTGTTACTGCGATTCCTGAGAGATCCAGGAGTGTTGTGTTCTGGGTGTGTAATCATTGGTTTCTCCTGTTTGTAAGTAGGGGAGCTAATGAGACACTATAGCTAGTCGGTCCTGGGCTCGTGGGCACTAAGGCGGTAGGAAGGCTTAGCCCCTATGCACCAAGGTCCCATAATTCTGAGCTTGGTTCTGTGTATGTGAAGAATCCCTGCAACACTCTCTTTCAGCCTTGGGGCTGGCAAGGAGTTCCCTATGGGCTCCTGGGGTTTCTTTAACCTCTGAAGCATCTCAGACTGGGGGGCAGTAGCTCCATGTGTTTTGGACACTACTTCCATTCTACCTCTCACCAGTTCATGGGTAGTATCCTGGAACTGGTCTTTTAGCCCAGGGTCTGTACCCTTATGCTTAACATGTGTCTGGTGAGCCAGGACTTTCAGGAAAAAACACCACCACAATCAAAGGTGACACACTCTTTTTGTAATGCAGCCCTTTTCCTTAAAGGAAAATGGGATGCATTTAAAAATTAAATATTAAAAGATACCTTTTTATTTTTTAAGAGTAGGCAGTGGTCCATGGGACCACTAGGTGCTCTTAGAAAATGTTTGCGCACACATTTGCGAATGGGTTACACCAGCTTGAAGTTGGTTGTAACTGTGAATGTTTTGCGACCGCCTTCCCGGTTACAAAATATTCCTACATACCAGTGTGACTCGAAATTAGGAATGGATGCCCTTGGTACACCGCTTCCTAATAGCGACTTGCAAGCCCAATATTCTGAGTCAATAATAGGTTACCAACTCACAAAATAGGGTTGGTACATTCCAAAAGCAGTTAATCAGTTACAAACGGTCCAATGGGTAAGCGGCAATGGTAAAATGCTTCATACAGCTGACCCCAAGTGTTTGGCTATGTGGACCCTTCCTTCAGCACTGGACATAGTGGTTTTGCTGCCACCAGCTCTTTAATACCCAGTTCATGAGCTAACAGGATCTTTCTCTAATACATCTCTAATTTGGTCATATGCAGCCTAAACTCCCTATCAGCTTCCCTTTCCACCAGCTCCTCTGGGGACAAACCTTGGGAGGACACACTACTTTCCCCTAAGAGAAGTTTCTCCAATTCTGGAGGCAAGACCTCCCCCTCCCCTGTGTGCTGAATCTCTTGACCTGCTTCCAGGTCCTCTCCTTGCTCCTCCTCATCATCCTAGTCCTCTTTTACCAGTGAGAGGCGAACCCTCCCTCCCCCCCCAAGAACTTTCTGAAGTTTCAACTTGTTGGTGCCTTTCTTGGATGGAAGTTTTCATTGCTTACAGAACTCCATGAGCTCAGCCACCATGTAACTCTTCAGTTTAGTGACCTCAAATTCCATTCCTGCAGGCATGGTGACAGACAGTCAGGAAGGATGAAAGTGAATTTAGAAAAAGCAAAAAGATCATGAAAGGAATAGTACTGTACACTAAATCACTGTATGGCACTGCATAAAGGCAAGCCCTATCTTCACTGCAGAACATCAATGTTAGACATTGGGTTCCTGGTATACTGGGGTATACGCCCTGGTTAAGCTGTAAACACAATCCTAGCCAGGGTAATGCACAATCACACACTAAATTAACATGTTATTAGTTGGTATTGTTAATTAACATTTGTTGAGCGCATAGCTACCCACAGGCATCCCAGTGCTAGTGACATCAGGCAGACAGTATTAGGGGTTCTAAAACGCATTCTTGAATAGGTCTTCAGTTGCTTCCGAAAGTAAAGATGGCGGGCAGTTGATTGAAGATGAAGAGTAAGGGTGTTCCGTAATCTGGCAGCGTTATAGGAGAAAGAGCGGCCCCCGGAGCAGGCCCTCTTGATTTTGGGGACTGATGCTAGAAACAGATTGTTTGAATGAAGACACCTTAAGGGGCGATAGAAGGTGATGAGGGAGTGACTGATTGTGGGACCTTTCCCCCTGAGGGTCTTGTGAGCTATACATAGTGATTTTAATATTATGCGTTTGTTTATTGGCAACCAGTGCAGTGTTTTAAGAGCAGGTTTAGCAGAGTGAGTCTTATGGGTATTGTATAGCAACCTGGCTGCGAACATCTGCATGACTTGAAGTTTCCTTGTGGTGGATTTAGGGGCACCAAGGTAAAGGGAATTCCCATAGTCCAGGCGTGAGAGAACCAACTCCTGAACCATGACTCTCCTAGCTGGTAATGGAAGAAGTGGTAGAATATTCCGAATCAATCTGATGATGCCAAAATAGGTAGCTGCTAGCTTCACTGCTTGGTGGTCAAATTTGAGAGATCTATCCAACCAGACCCCCAAGCTATTGATTATGGGTTTAGGGGCTGGTGGAGGGCCAAGACAATTAGGCCAGCTCAGTCCAGGAGTGGAGAAAGAGTGATTACCCAAGGTCATTAGACCGGTTTTGTCTTCATTGAGCTTGAGGCACGAATGTTTCAAACAGATTTCTAGTTTGGCTGGAAGGCTATTAGGGTGTTTTAGTGCTACCACTAGCTGTGTATCGTCCACATATGTGATGATATGGATCCCATATGATAGGACTATCTCAGCGAGAGGTTTCATATAGACATTAAACAGAGTGGGGCTCAACGAGGAGCCCTGGGGAACTCCACATGTGAGTGGCACACACTAAGAAGTGAAATGAAATGAAATGAAATGAAGGGGTTTTGTAAAGCGCGGCTGCTGCCCGAGGGCGTGCAAGCGCTAAGTAGAGGGAATAGAACTCTGAGGGACGGGGGGAGAGATCCAGGGGGGGAACTAATTTCTGAAGAGGAATGTTTTTAACTCTTTACGGAAGGACGAGAGAATAGGGTTGGACCTTAGTGAGAAGGGAAGGGAGTTCCATAATTTAGCAGCGCTGAGCGTGAAGGACCTGCCTCCTGCTCTGGACCTTTTGACTCTGGGAACTGCAGCAAGGAATGCGTTCGTAGATCGAAGTGGTTTACCGGGACAATAGGGGGTGAGAAGTGTGTGGTTAATCTCAGGACTAGCTCTATGGAAGGCTTGATGCGATATGCACAGGGTTTTGAATTGTATTCTTTCCCTGACAGGGAGCCAGTGGAGTGACCTGATCCCTGACTTAGCCGATTCTCTGCGAGGGATCTGGAATAGCGTGCGAGCTGCACAGTTCTGCGTACGCTGAAGTTTCTGCAGCACGTATGCAGGGGCTCCGAAGTAGAGGGCGTTGTTAAAGTCGAGTCGGGACTGGATGAGGCCCTGAATAACAACCTGCTTAGCTTCCAAGGGCAGAATCGGCAGGATCTTTCTCAGCATTCGGATGATCCCGAAGCAGGTTGCTGCTGTTTTAGTTGCCTGAGTATTAAAGGTAAGGGTTTTGTCCAGCCAGACTCCCAGACTTTTAATGTCCTCCTTCGGGGATGGAGGTGGGCCTAAACTGGAGGGCCAAAGCTGGTCAGTGGGGGTGGGAGTAGGGGGGCCGAGGAACATAATCTCGGTCTTGTCGCCGTTGAGTTTTAATGAGGATGTTGTCATCTATCTTCTAACATCCTCCATGCAGGCTGCCAGGTTGGATTGGGGGAGCCCGCTGTTCTTCTGTGCCAGAGAGACTACCAGCTGAGTGTCGTCCGCATACGAGATGATCTTGATACCGTATTGTCGGACGACCTCAGCCAGCGGCCTCATGTACACATTGAACAGCGTGGGGCTCAGGGAGGAACCTTGGGGTACCCCGCAGTTTAGAGGTCTGCTAGTGGAGCAGGAGTCACCGTCGAAGACCTGAAAGGTCCTTCCGCTCAGAAATGAACCCAACCAGTCAAGAGCGTCTCCTAAGACTCCCAGATCGGCTAGTCGATACAGCAGGGTTTTATGGCACACCGTATCGAACGCGGTGCTTAGATCGAGAAGGACCACTGCCACTGACCCCCCTCGGTCCAAGATCCTCCTGGATTCTTCCGTCACGGCTAGAAGAGCCGTTTCTGTGCCATGTTTAGGACGGAATCCTGTTTGGGTGGAGTCCAGTAGAAGATTCTCCTCGAGTAATTTAGTGAGGTGGAGATTAATATGCTTCTCCAGAATTTTGCTTGCCCAAGGCAACAGGGAGATTGGACAGCAGTTGTTAGGGTCCGTAGGATTGAGATTTGGCTTCTTAGGTAATGCTCTCACCATTGCCTGTTTCCAAGAAGGGAGAACCACTCCTGTTTGCATGGAGCTATTGAGTAGATCCATGAGGGTGGGGAGGATGACTTGGTTGGCCATATTCATCATCTGAGGGGGCGCTGGGTCGAGGGGAGAGACTGATTTTACCTGATGTGCAAGGGATTTGAGTGATTCCAAGTCTAGTGGTGGGAATTCATTCAAGTAAACTCGCGGAGGGTGTTCTGTAGCGCTTGGAGGTGGTGGTTTGGCAGTGATAGTCTCTGGGACGGGGGCTGCGAAGGATAAGTATGTTTTATTGATCTTTTGAAAGAAGAATTCAGCCAGCTCGTTGCATCAAGCTATAGGATTGTCGGTTGGGGCTGAGGGAGGGGAGATCTTAGAAAGGCTTTTAACTACTTGGTATATTTCTCTTGGCTTAGATCGAGCTGCCATAATTTTCTCTTTGAAGTGATTGGTTCGAGCTGAGTTTATTTCGAGTTTGTATGCCCTAATAGCTTCCCTATACCTGTTTTTTTTGGTGATGGCATATCCTAGGCGCCACTTCCTTTCCAGCTTTCTACACTGACGTTTTAACTCCCTGAGCTTCTCCGAATACCAGGGGGCAGTTTCTCGTGCTCCTTTTAACATGGTTTTCCTGGAGGGGAGGATGGAGTCGATGGAGTCCTCGATCCATTTATTGAATGTCCTGCTATCGGGTATAGGGCTCTGGGAAAGAGCGGGTTTGGATGTGGAAAGGAGGCTCGACCACTGCTCTAGCGAGAGTCTCGACCAGTTTCTCATCTTTCGTGAAGTGGGGGAGGAGGGAGTGAATCTGTGGGTGGACCAGTTAAGGAAAATGAGAAAGTGATCAGTCCATGGGAGGTGAGTAATAGTGCCAACCGTGAGGTTGGGGCAATTGCTAAAGACTGGGTCGAGCAGGTGACCTTTGTTATCAGTGGGGGACCTAATTAATTGTTCTAGTTGAATAGCGGCTAAGCTAGAAACTAGCTCGTTAGCGGTGCTGTCAGTGCTGTTGTCAAAGTGAATATTAAAGTCGCCCAGCACCGTGAAGTTGGAAGAAGACATAGCAGATTCGGCCGCTAACGAGGGTAGTGAGGAGTGGAAGTGGTTCAATGGACCTGGGGGGCGATATACAAGTGCCCCTGTTAGACTGTCGTTGGGGTGAGTTTGAGGCAGAAAGACATGCTTTCGCAGTCTGGGATTGGATCCAGGATACAATGACACTGGTATGTAGATTTATGGATAATGGCAAGGCCTCCTCCTTTACCGAATGTGCGGTCCCTCCGAGAAATTTGGTAGCCCGGTGGAAGGGCTTGAATCACATCTGGGTCACAGTCTGGGGTTAACCAAGTTTCGGTTAGGAAGACGGCGTCAGGAGTCCGCTCATCTAAAAGCAGGAAGATTTCTGCGCTATGTTTTGGCAGAGACCTGCAATTTAGGAGCAGTAGGGTGTAGTTTTGCTGGGCCGGTCTGAGCCGGGCAGTTTGGAGTTTAGTGTTGCAGTGTTGACAATAGGTGGGAAGGTTCAGGGGATGGTGTTGGTGAAGGCAGCTATCTTCCGTGGGGGGTTTAAGTGTAAGGAGGGCAGCAGCGCTATATTGAGTCCTAGGAGGGGGGCCAGGGGGAGTGGCCCCTGTCCCCGGCCGGCCACGGACGGGCACAGACGGGCTTGCCTTTGGCGCGCCTTCGGCGCGCTGGCGGCGCGCCCGCTGCGCGCGTCCGCTGCGCGTCCGCGGGATGCACATTGTTTTGAATGAGGGAGAGGGGGTGTGGCCTCACGGCCGTGGGTGTGGCCTGTGGGCTTGGCAAGAATGGCAGCAAAAAGAACTGCGACACGCGGCAGCGTTTACATCGGCTGCGCGGGGAATTCAGGTACAGGTGGGGAGAGTGCTCAGGGGGGAAGTGCCAACATATAACACAGAATTTGTTAAAAGCAGTTTTTGAAAACACACGAGCGTGCTCCCGGCTGTTTGCCTCAGGAGCGTTATTACCTCTAATGGGAGCTTTCAATCAGCGTGCCTTAAATAGGATCCAGGAGGGGGCGTGGCCTCACGGCCGTGGGCGTGGCCTGTGGGCTTGGCGAGAATGGCGGCAAAAAGAACTCCGACCCGCGGCAGCGTTTACATCGGCTGCGCGGGGAATTCAGGTACAGGTGGGGAGAGTGCTCAGGGGGGAAGTGCCAACATATAACACATAATTTGTTAAAAGCAGTTTTTAAAAACACACGAGCGTGCTCCAGGCTGTTCGCCTCAGGAGCGTTATTACCTCTAATACGAGCTTTCAATCAGCGCGCCTTAAATAGGATCCAGGAAGGGGCGTGGCCTCATGGCCGTGGGCGAGGCCTGTGGGCTTGGTGAGAATGGCGGCAAAAAGAACTCCGACCCGCGGCAGCGTTTACATCGGCTGCGCGGGGAATTCAGGTACAGGTGGGGAGAGCGCTCAGGGGCGAAGTGCCAACATATAACACAGAATTTGTTAAAAGCAGTTTTTAAAAACACACGAGCGTGCTCCCGGCTGTTCGCCTCAGGAGCGTTATTACCTCTGTGTTGTTTCTTTAAATATCTAAAATGATCTGTCGCGTAAAAAGAACTTGATCCAAGCCATGACGTCACCTGAGACGCCAACCATTCTAAGTCTGTCAAGAAAAATGTTATAGTTGACAGTATCAAAGACGGAGCTCAGGTCAAGGAGGATAATGGCCACAGCTGCTCCCTCGTCAAGGATTTTCCGGGAATCCTCAACTACTCCTAGAAGAGCGGTTTCCGTACCATGTTGCAGTTGGAATCCGGTCTGTGAGGTATGCAGTAGGGTATGGTTTCTAAGAACTCGGAGAGAATTCTATTAACATATTTCTCTAATATTTTGCTTATCCCAGGGAGAAGAGAGACGGGGCAATAGTTACTTGACAAGTGGAAATAGATAGATTTAACACTTCTAGTAAGACTGGGAAGTATGGTTTCCTCTGCCTTATGAAGCATATGGAGAGGTGCTGGATCGTGAGGGGAACCAGATTTGAACTGGGCAAAGAGTTGAGAAATGGTGGCCAGATTCATAGTTGGAAGTTCCTCCAGCCGTGGTTTGCTGCCAGGTGAAGTATCAACTTCCGAGCCCTAGTTATCGGGGCAAGGAACCAGAGGGAAGGTATTGTATATATCTAGAATTTTCCTGTTAAAGAATTCTGCAAGTTTATTACAGCGAGATTGGGTAGAGTCAGATGGTGTCTCAGGCGGAGGGCACTGCATAAGGTTTTTGACTATCCAAAAGATTTCCCTGGGAGCACTGGCTGCAGAGCACATTTTTCCTTCAAAGTACTGTGCTTGTGCTATCTTTATTTCTGATTGGTAAATTTTGATGGACTCTCCATATTTCTGTTTTTTTAAGGTGTTATACTCTTTCCTCCAAGCTCTTTCTAATCTTTTGCAATTTGTTTAAGTTCCCGAAGTTTGGGTGAGTACCAAGGTGTCGTTTTTGCTTTAGACCTTTTATGGCTCAATTTGAGAGGTATGGTAGCATCCAAGGATGATTCCATCCAATGGTTGAATTTATCAGTGGCTGTTAAGGTTGGGATCCAGTAGAGGTCTAGTATTCATCAGGGCTATGGTCCATGACTCTAATGAGAGTTTCTCCCAGGGGCGTTCCCAACTACCAGAAGATTGGAAGTTAGTGGGCTGTGGTGGGATGTTCCATTGGATCGGGATTAAAAAATGATCTGACCATGACACAGGGATGGGATTGCGTACTGAGAGCTTTACATTGTTTGAAAACATGGTATACAAGATGTGACCTCTACAGTGTGTCAGGCTAGTGACTTTTTGAACAGTTGGATAGCCAGTAGGTCTTGGGTAAGATCCAAGGCTTCAGATTTAAGAGGGTCCTCTAAGTGCAGGTTAAAATTGCCTTATAAGGTGATTTTTTATGCGAGATACTTGCTAAAGTAGCAGCGGCATCTGTAAGAGATTTAAGAAACTATCCACTGGGGCCTGGGGGGCGGTAGATTAGGATACCTGATAGGGTGAGTGTAGCAGAAAAAGAGATTGTGAAGAACATATTTTTGCAGTCTTGGATGAGGTCAGGCTCAATACGACTCTTCAGGTGGTCCTTGAGAATGATGGCAATGCCTCCCCTTTCCTCAGATACTTATCTTTCCTCAAGATATATTAACCAGGAGGAAGTGCTTGCACAAGGTCGGGATCAGAATACTTGTGGAGCCATGTTTCTGTTAGGAACAGAACATCGGGTTGTTCTCCGTCAAGAAATATATTCATTTCAGAAGAGTGTTTAGGTAGAGACCTGCAATTGAGAAGAAATATTTTGTATACACTAGGGGTATTCGTTTTAAGCTGTGTCCGCGGAGCATTGCAGGTACCAAAAGAACAATAAGTACATGGTGCGAAGCCGTTTATTAAACAAATGGAATGCAGGCATATATCTTCACAAGGAATACGCAGTTGATGGAGTTGGCAGGAGGAATATGTCAAGATATCTTTTGGGAAAGGGTCAGGGGTTCTGGACTCTGATCCCGGCTGGGCGTAGACGGGCTTGCCTTTGGCGCGCCCGCTGCGCACATCCGCGTTGCCATGCGACTTAAGTAGTCTCCGGGAGTCATGTCATGTGGTCTCCCTCTGGCAGCTTGAGACAGAGCAGTGAGGATCAACTTTAGAGGAAGCGTGTAAAGTATTTGTGCAATACTTCAAACAGTGAAACAGTGAAAACACCACACTAAAAGATTTCACATCAGGTTAGAAAAATAGAGCTTGATTGTATGAATGACACAAGGCAGAAACAACAACATTCCAATAACTAGAACTGGAGTTATGAATTTTTAAAGGAGAAACTTTAAAAGAGCCAACCATGGATATCTGGTCATTCTGGACTGGTTTAAATTCAAAAGTTCAGGCCGACCGAGATGGAGTGCGGGTGGGATGCAGTCCCAGGTTCGTCATGCACTCACCTGGTTCTATCTGCGGAGATGACTCTGGAGCCGATGCTAGACCTCCTATCCCTCCCTAGGACTAGGAATGCCTGAGGAACCAACCCCTCAGTCACACCCCATCCTCAAGGGGGAAGGGAGAATAGGACAAAATATGAAAAGAGAGACTTGCAGTGCTAGTTCCGGTCAGCAACTGTACAGCACGGCATTAACTGGAGGCCCTCTTAGTCTTCTAGGTAGATGTACACAGGGCCAACCTCTGGATTTTCAAAGGCGCAATGCACTTGAAATAATAAGAGGCAATTACCAACAGTACACTAAGCCTCTCAAACAATGTATTTGCAAATGTAGCAGTAGCATGCACTCACAGTCTCTTTCATAAACACAGCAAGGAGCAGAAAAACCAGAGCCACAGAGTGGGGTTGCATTATATACTCCTAAGGAATGACTCATGCCTCATACAGATTGGAGTTACTGGCACTCCCAAGGAAACACTCGGAACATAGATTGGAGTTAATGAGACTCCCAATGACATGTACATGGTTAGCACATGAATCAAGAGCTTGGAGGAAAGTTCTCAGAGCAAGGAGCTCAGGCTAGGGTGTGGTTTATTTACAGGCTCTTAGTCCAATCAATACATCAAGATGACATGTGGCACATGGCGCATGTTGCAATCTGAAAGGTGCTCCTAGACTCCTGAAGAAAACATGTGTAAGTACAGCAGTTAACCTTTCAGAAGGGGCAGGGCCAAATTAACCTATGGAAATGTTTATTTTTTTCTAAACGTGCGCAAAGGCAAACACTCTAAGACCCCAGCAACAGTTGTAGCAAGACAAGCCATTGGTTCAAGTGTTCAGGAAATGCTTGCAAGTTGGGGCATAATGGATTTAGGGGCAGCAGGGAAACTCGGGCAGGAAATCATAGCACGCCATGAGGTGGCACAGGGGTAACGTAACATGGGCCCTGAACTCTAGGCCCACTACACAGAGGGCTCATGAGCGGTTCTTGACACAGGTTAGTACTGTTGAAATTTTACCTTCTCAAGTTTTGTGGGGGGAAGTTCACCAGGAGCAAGAAGAGCACCACTGGTGATGGTTGGGGTGGTTGGCGGGGTGCAAAGAGCAGGCCGGGCATCGCCGACAGATGGGCTGGGGCAAATGTGAAGCATTTTTTTTAAAACACTCCATGTCCATTAAAGGAAAAATGATGCTTTAAAAACGTTTCTCATTTTGGAAACACAAGTGATGGGCTGATCTCTATTGGGAGGTATACCTTCATCATTTACATGTTTGCAAAATTGAACCATTATCTATCATTTGATTATCACATGACGTTCTGTGGAGATTATGCTACATGCTGACACTGTTATGAGATAGTTGGCTGCTGAGAAAGAGTAGATTGCTAATTCCCTGTCAATTGCCTGACTTGAAAAGCAGCAATACCCCCTACACACACACACACTAATCTTGTCATATTCTAAAGGTGAGTAGGCTTAATTTACTTAATTAATGTTAATAAAATGCTTATGTAGCATGCGACATGCCTACATTCAGTTAATTTCAAGGGATGTGTGAAACATAGCACGGGTGAAATACGGCTCAACCGCTAGAGAGATCTATCCTGGAATGATATTCTTAAATCATCTGCTTGAAAGATATGGTGTTTGGTTAAATGTACAATGGAAAATTTATGATTTTTGGACTTTCATGAAACAGTTGTAGTTTGAATAAACTCTCCACCTCTGAACCATTGACCCCGGTGCCTCCCGTAGATAGCATCTCAGGTTGGGGATATTGAAGGGCAAATTTGCAAGCCCCTAACTCCACTGGAGCATCACTTTTTCTGACACTCTAGTGGCGTTGCTCTCTATCCCATATTTACAAGGTGGCATTAAGCCACTTAATGTTGCTTAACGTCAGCTTGTAGATATGCCCCTTACCACAGCAGTCCGGTGCGGCAAGCAGGGCGGGCAGTGGATATTGCTGTGGGCGTTCCACCGCAATGCCCATTGCTTTTTTACGCTGCTCCATACTTACAAAGATGGGGCAGCACATAAAACTGAGACCAGGTAAAACCTGGTCTTAGGGTGGCAATATGAGGAGAAATTATTATTTTCTCCTTGTATTTTGCTCTTTCTATGTGTGCTGCAGAATGCAACACACATAGAACTAGGAAATCACCTTTAACAATTGTTTATGTGCAGTAAGCTGACACTTCCTGAACATAAACAGTCATCCCTGCAGCGCAAACACCCTTTCAACACGGCGGCAGTGTGTCTGTGCTGGTGCTGGCACTAGGCAGATTTTTTTGGGCCAGTGGTAAGTGAAACACATCGGTGCGCCGTATTCTTGTGAACACAGTACATCCCTGCATTTTGAGAATGTCAGAGCGTGGCGCTGCCAAATATGGTGCAGCTCCAAGCTCCGACATTTTCTTGTGAATATACCCCTAAATTGTTGAAGGGAGATGGTTTCTTTAATCCAAGTTTGCTGCTTATATGCCTGCTTCCCAATCCAATATGGCGTCTTTAATTCCTGTACATCACTTCAGGATCTTTCTAACCTTCAGGTCCTGTTTTTCTCTGTTTAAAAGTTCTGATTCCAAGTGCATTGCTTCACAGAACAGTTAAACATTGGTTTTAATAGATCTTTGCCCTCATTGATATATTTTTTTTAACTCGTTTTCCTTCTAGCAATTTCTGACGTGTTCTTTCCTTGTGCTGGTCGTGCTCAATCCTGCTTGTTCCAGTGCTGTTTAATAGCAAGGCCTTCTTCACTCAAGTTGTCACTTTTTCTGCGGTAACCTTCTATGTTGTTTTTTGTTTTAAACCTTTGTCTCGATTCTGTGGCCGTCCTCTACAGACACCCGTCCCTTTCAAATATACTGCAAATCATGATAGGGACATAGGAGATACAGGAAGGAGGTGTACTTTCCTCAGGCAAGCTAAACTATGGAAACAGCAGTAAATATTGCATCTACCACTTGACACAATTGAGAGCCACTGGAAGGCTTTCATTGCTGCTTTATTGTGGTTGCACTGACGGTGGTGTAAGAGAATCATTATTCCAACCAGTAATAAAGATAAAACACTTGGTAATTTTGTAGAGCACTGTGCAAATGCCCTTCATGTGTTTTTTACGTAACGTTGTATCATTCTGCACCACTTTTTGAAGGCTTTCAACACTTAGGCATTGCCAAGGCTCTTGAAACAGTGGTTGCACACCCAATCTCCTCTTACCTGGATACACAGGGCATCCTCTGTTACTTTCAATCAGTCTTCAGACCTCGGAGGGAAACAGAATTTATGTCTATAAACCTCAGTGAAGAACTTCTCAACATGCTAGACCAAGGCATATCATGTGACTTAATCCTTAAGGGCCTCTATGGGCATTCAACACATTGACCGTCAAGTACACCATGATGGCTTGAATTTCTCAGATAGAATAAATCAAGTAGTGATATTTTGGTTTTCCTCTTTCTTCTTAACCTTCACCTATCAGGTCAATCTGAGCCCATTCCTTATCATATCTGCTGTAATCACCTGCATAGTACTACAAGGCCCAACTTTCCCACTTGTACTGTTCAGTGCTTACGTGTTTCCTCTCACCAGTATCCCTGACTCCTAGGACTTAGTTTATCATCTGTATGCTTGCCATGCCCAGCTACATATAATGGCAACACATTGAAAGCCTTGCACTTCTTGTCTTAGCTTTATCATTAGATGCAGAAAACTGGTTGTGCCTAAATGGTGAGAAAATCAAAATGCTTCTAATCAGGGCTGTCTGCCTGAACTGTTTTCTTTCACTGGCCTGAGCACAGGGTACTGATCCCCAGTCAGTGGGAAAAAAATCACAACCTGGATGTGATGTTTGACAGCAGCCTTTCTTTCTTCCCTCAAACAAACCGTTGTGTCTCTTTCAAGATGTGCTTCATCTCCTTCACCTCATCCAAAGAAGCGCCATCTTCCGCACTGATATCGCATCAACTGTTGTAACAGCCTCTGCACTGGCCTCCATGATACATTCATATCTAAGCTCCAATAGGTCCAAAAACATGTTGCCCTTTTTCTTTTGGGCCCAAATCATTATGACCTCACATCATCCACACTACAGTCCCTTCACTGCCACCCAGTGAATGAAAGAGCTACATTCAAGTCGTTATGCTTCATTTATAAAGCATTGTATAACCTATCTCTGGAATACTTGTCTAAGCTTGTCTCCCATCCAGAAGCCTATGATCTGCCAACCACATCTTACTAGCAATTGGATTGTAGAGATGCATGAAGTTCGGTGGTAGGTCTATTCATATGCATGGATCACCCATATGGAAGTCCCTCCCAAAGCATCTAAGACTGGAACCCAACTTCATTAGATGCAGAAAACTGCTAAAAGCTCACCTATTCAAATAATTGTATGGTGACATCCGCTGCCTCTACCTGCTCTCCACCCAAACTTGTTTGACACCCACCCTGTCACACTTTGACACCTATACCATAAGCCCTCTGAGGCTACCTTGATGGTTTGCTTTACAGAAACCCCAACTAAAATAAAATAAAAACAAAATAAACTAAATTAAAAACAAACAGTTCTTTATACCTGCCCATGTTCTTTCCTAAAGAGCTTGGCTCACCTTACTCCCAGACCCACTCCCTCAGTTCATGGCCTTCAACGATGTGCATAGATGATTGTCTGCCCACAGAAGCATGGGGGCCCTGTCAAATTGTGTATTCCCTAACACTTTTCTCCACTACACAAACTTGGCAGTTCATATACTCTAATGGCCGTGCAACAAAACTTTCAGTTGCAGCCAGTTAATCAAATTGTTCAAGTCAATGGACTCCACCTTGCTCCTTGAGCATGCATTGGACCAAATGACAAAAATATTTCCCCTGCACAATCAGTCAAATGTATTTTTTAATTTGTGCCTGATACACATGGCAATTTTAATATGGTGTCCGTACTGAGATGTCTATATATTCTTCTATCTCATTTGGGGGCATATCAACAACAACCGGCGATAATTATCGCTGAGCGCACTTAGCGCTCGGATAATTATCGCCGGCTAGCGCCGATTTTTATCGCTGAGATAGCGTGCTATTAGCAACGCTTATCTCATCAGCGATAAAAATCCTAGCACTAACTGGCTAACGTGAGATTATCGCTGGAAACCCAGCGATAATCTCACGTTAGCTAGTTGATAGGGACTCACAAACTTAGCCATGATATCCACCTTCCAGAGGATATCATGGCTAAGTCAGTCCTGAAGCAGGCGTAAGGAAAGTGGCGATAACAGGGGTTATCGCTACTTTTCCTGATGCTATGCTTCATAGCGTTAGACTTGCTAATAGGAGAAATGTCGCTTAGCGACATTTCTCCTGTCATGCCAGGTCAGGAACGCCCACTTTGCATCTCAGGAATCCTGACGCTAAAGCAAGGTTTCACGCGTTAGCGTGACCTTGCTGATTAGGCGATAAAATTATCGCCGCTTTTCGGCCGAAAACGGCCGCAAAAGCGGCGATACTTTTTTATCCCCTGCTTGTTGATATGCCCCTAAATTCTTAGATTTATATGACTTTTTTCTCACAAACACTGAACAGATGTTAACCATCTGCAACAGGATTGTGTCGGATCAGTCTAAAAGTAGTATACCAGTTAAAATGTGTTATAGGGTTGAGCCTCCATAATGAACTGTGAGACCATGCTACAAAGGAATTTTGCTTTTTGCAACAATCATATACCCTATATCAATATCCTTCACTGCCCTTGCATGGAGAAATCCGGCACTTCACCCCAACTGCATGGGGATCACTGATGCATCTCATTGCTTTCGACCAGGATCAAGGCATTTTTACTCAGTGGGTCCTGCGTGGGTCCCAGATATGGATTTCTCTCCATTGAACTTTTGAATTTGTGTCCAGGTCTAGCTTGACCAATAAACTCTTTAAGCGCTTACTGCTTTTTTGCACTTAATCTTTAAAAATTCATATCTTGACTTATACTGATTAGATTATCTTTGTGTTGGTCTTGTTTTTTTAAATACAATTATACTTCATTTTTCTAAACTGGTGTGGAGTCTTTTTGTGGTGTTTTCACTGTGTTACTCTTTGATATGTTGCTCGAATACCTTACACATTGACTCTTAAGTTAGGCCTGACTACTCTGTGCCAAGCTAGCAGAGGATGAGCACAGGTTAATTTAAAGTGTGCTACTGACTTAACCTGACTAGGATTGTGGTTCCTGTGCGGACACGGTGCATAACTCTGTCAACCAGAAACCCAATTTCTAACATTGTTGAGTAGCGTTGAGGAAAAGACTTGTATTTGTGCAGTGTCATAGAGCAATTGGTGTACGCTGCTATCCCTATGATTCCAACCTTTTTAAATTCTCCCAGATTCCCATTTTAAATTTTTGTCCAAAATCATGTCGCTGTCTGGAGAAGCAGCAGCTGTACCTGCAAAAATGGATTTTGAGCTGACCAAACTTGAAAGTTACACTGTGGTCGAGCTCAAGGATTTTTGCAAGGAGGTTGAGCTTTCTACTAAGGGCTTCACCAGGAAGGTGGCACTGCAAAAGGTGCGGAGGACATGGGCAGAAGCTCGCAAAGCAGGGTCTGTGACCCCAGAGGAGTATGAGGAACTGGATGATGATGAGGACCTGGACCAGGATTCACTGGAGAATCTGGGCTGACTGTGGGGCAGGGGGCCAATAGCCTGAAAGGAGATATGGTTCCCCCAGGGAAGAGTGCAGTGTATCATCCAGAGGCCTGTCACCTGATTTGCTAGAGGACAGGTGGAAGGAGAGAATTATAAAATTGGAGGTGGCTAAGCTCAAATTGGAGGAGAAGAGATTGGCTCAAGATGTGAGCCTGAGAGAGCTGGACACAAAGGCCAGGAGGGCTGAGTCCAGCCAAGATGCTGACAGCATTTCGCCAGTGTCCTCTGTCATGAGAGTACACATAACCAAGGGCTGGTGCCTGATTATTGAGTGAGAGATGACATAGACAGATGGTTTGAGGCTTATGAGATTGCTTTGCACCAGGGTCAATAAGAAAGTATCTAGGTTGTCATCCCAAGGGTGGCAAGGGTCCTCAACAGATGAAGGGTGGCAAAAACAAGAGCAAGGAGTTCTCTAAAGGGCCCCAAACAAGTACAATGGGTCATGAATCCCATCCCCCTGCTGAGGAGAAAAAGAAGTGGTTCCCTGACAGTAAGTCTGCAGGGAAGGCACCCCATAAGTGTTATGAGTGCCATCAGGAAGGGCACTACAAGGAGGACGCCAAGTGTCCCAAGTGGGCACATCCCCCCACCAGTGGGCAGTCACTTGGGCTGACTAGTGTAGTGCTTGGGGAAGAGGTTGTCCCAGGTAGTAGTGGGGACAGGGTTGAGGTTACCCTAATGTCCCTGGGTGATGGAGGGATGGTGCAGAGAACTCACATGCCTAGTAACACTAGGAAGTACAGGCAGTGGGTCACCATTAATGGGCAGAGAGTGGAGCCTCTGAGAGACAAAGAAGTGAGTGTAACAACCATCCGGTGTCACCTGGCATCTTCAGACCAGGTAGTTCCTGATGTGTTCCACCAAGTTGTTGCTGCTGACAACCGTGAAAGTCACTATCAAGTGGCTCTGGTTCCCTTTGAAAGAGGGGGTCTCAGGTTCCTTGAGGGTAGCTGTGAGTCTGCCTATACCTGTGCATTGTCTGCTTGGCATTGACTTGGAGCATGCCACCTGGAAGGAAGTGTAGCTCAGGTCACACATGACAGTAGATATTGGGATACCTGAGTCAGAGTGCCTGGCCACACGGTCCATGGCAGCTCGAGAGGTTAGCAAGGAGGACCTGGAACCTGACCGAATGGCCTAGGTACCTACCAAGAAGAGGAAGTGCAAGGGATGTTGGAAACCTGCTGCTGAAACTCCCACAGTGCGGGAGGAGGCTAACCCTCAGTGCGACACCCCAGAATCTACAGGGAGAATGTTGTCAAACTGAGGAACCTGCCTGACCTGTACAACTGGCAGCAAGAAACAGGTACCACCAGGGTGCAGTACTGCAAAGTGCAGACGGAGTGCTCTGCTCTTGAGGGTCTTCAGCTGCAGGATGAGACCCAGGCAGCATGAGATGCTTCAGTCATACATCTTTTTTTTTGGGAGAATGACCTCCTGTATTGTGAGTCTAAGGGTACTGAGCCTGGTGCAACACAGGTGTTTGTGGTGCCCCAGTGCTTCAGGGCCTTCCTTCTGGGTCTGGCTCATGATGTGCCACTTGCACGTCATTTGATCAAAGATAAGACCTTTGACAGGCTTGTTACCCACTTTAACTAGCTTCAAATGAGGAAATACTCAGATGCGTTCTGTAGGTCCTGTCCTACCTGCCAGGCAAGTGGTAAGTCGGGGGGAGTGCAAGGCCTCCCTGCAACCTTTTCCTGTTGTCAGCACCCCTTCTGAGAGGGTATGCATCAACATTATTGGGCCTCTAGACTCCCAGGCAGACATGGGCAACAGATTCGTTCTGGACTTTGTGGATCATACCAACTGGTACCCGGAAGCTATCCCTCGGAGGACTGTGACGGCGCCCATCGTGAGTAGTGCACTGATAGAAATCTTTACTCATGTTGGTTTACCCATGAAGGTGGGATCTGACCGTAGTACCAACTTCATGTCTGGGTACATAAAGGGCTTGTAGAAGGAGTGTGGGCTAACCTACAAGTTCTACACTCCTTACCACCCCCAAACCAATGGGCTGGTTGAAAGGTTCAACTGAGCCCTAAAAGGCATGACTATGGGTCTACCTGAGCCCATGAGGTGTAAGTGGGTCGTCCTCCTACCATGCCTTTTGTTCATCTATAGGGAGGTACTACAGAAGGGGGTTGGCTTTGTCCCTTTTGAACTTCTGTCTGGCACCATTTGAGAGGACTTCTCAGTTTGGTGAAGAAAGACTGAGAGCAAGCTCCTAAGAAGCCACCCCAGGATGTAGTTAGCTACATTTTGGCATTCTGCAACCAGACAGCCCACTTCTGAAAACTCGTACAGGAGAATCTGGAACCTAGCCAGAAGGCCATGGAATGATTGTACAACCAGTATACCACGCTGGTTGAGTTTCAGCCTGGTCAGAAAGTGTGGGTGATGGAGTCAATGGAGCTCCGGGCCCTGCAAGACCACAGGTCTGGGCCTTATGAGGTGAGAGAAGTGCAAGAGCCATGTCTACCTGGTGGACCTCAAGACTCCCGGAAACCCTTTAAGGGTCCTTTTGTATAAATTGTCTGAAGCCCCACCTTCAAGAGGTGTGAGCTTTCCATGTTCTTGGCTACCAATGATGGGGCGGAAGAAGACAATGAACCTCTCCCAGAACTTCTTTCTTCCAAGGAGCAGGATGGGTCAGTAGAGGTTGTGAACCTTTCCTCTAATTTGACCCTAAATTAACAGAGAGACTGCCACCAGTTGCTGGTACAGTTTGCATCTTTGCTCTCACTTACCCCAGGAGTCACTATATGGTGCACCCATGATATTAATACTGGGGAAAGCATACCTGTGAAGAAAAAAAATGATAGGCTATCTGACAAGGTGAGAGACAGCATCAAAGATGAGGTCTTTAACATACTGGCGTTGGGGGTTATTGAGCCCTCATACAACACTTGGTCCAGCCCAGTGGTGTTGGTCACCAAGGCTGCCCTGCCAGGTGTCACGTCTGAACTCCGGTTCTGTGGTGACTACAGTGGGTTCAATGTGGTCACCAAGACTAATGTACAACCTATCCCCAGAGCTGATGAGCTCATAGATCGGCTTGAAGCTGCCCAGTTCCTCAGCTCATTTGACTTATCATCTGGGCGCTAGCACATTGCCTTGGCCGAGGGGGCTAAAGAGAGGTCTGTGTTCTTTTCTACTTCAGGGTCATGCCAGTTGGGTGGAAGAACATCCTTGCCACCTTCTAAGAGGTTGGGCAACCATGTCCTGGCAACGTTGGAGAACGTCAGTGCCCCTTACCTAGACGACATTGCGGTCTTCAGTTCTAGTTGGGAGGACCACTTGTGCCACCTCCAGGAAATGCTTCAGGCTCTGCAGAGTGCAGGCCTGACTATCAAGGCCAGTAAGTGCCAGATAGGGCAGGGTTCTGTGGTCTACTTGGGACACCAGGTAGGGGGCGGCAAGGTGCAGCTCCTTCAGCCAAAAATTGAAACCATTCTGGCTTGGGAACACCCCAAGTCCCAGACAGAAGTAAGAGCCTTCTTTGGCACTACTGGCAATTACATGAGATTTGTCAAGGGATATGGCACCATTGTTTCCACCTTGACAGAGCTGACTTCTAAGAAGCAGCCATGTCAGGTGATCTGGACAGAGGCATGCCAGGCAGCTTTTGACACCCTGAAGGAAACCATGTGCACAGAACCTGTGCTCCAGGCCCCTGACTTCTCCAAATAATTTGTTGTTCAGATAGGTGCCTCAGATAATGGCATTGGGGCAATGCTCTCACAGCTGAATGAAAAGGACCTGGGTAAACCTGTAGCCTTCATCAGTAGGAGGTTACTTTCCAGGGAACAGAGGCAGAGTTCAATAGAAAAGGAAGCCTTTGCTGTTGTCTGGGTGCTTAATAAGCTAAGGCCATACATGTTTGGCACTCACTTCCTGATTCAGATAGACCAAATGCCCATCAAATGGTTACTGCAAATGAGGGGTGAGAATCTCAAACTTTTAAGGTGGTCCATCTCCCTATAGGGTATGGGCTTTACGATGGAACAGCGCCCTGGAACAGTCCATGCCAATGCTGGTGGTCTCTCCAGGTTCTTATGTCTCAGTGAAGAGAACTCCTGAGGGGTTGGGTAGCTCTCCCCACTTTTGAATGGGGGGTACGTGTGTTAGACCTGGCACCTTGGTGTGGTTTCCACTGACTTTTTTCCTTCTGACCTTCTTATTTTGACTGTTGAGCTGACTTTGTTTTTGCTGGCTTTAGGAATCTGGACACTTTACCGCTGTCAACCAGTGCTAATGAGCATGTACTGTTTACTTAAAACATGGTAACACTGATTTATCCACAATAGGTGTATTTGACTTACTTGTAAGTCCCTAGCAAAGTGCACTACATGTGCCCAGGGCCTGTATATCAAATGCTACCAGTGGACCTGCAGCACTGAGTTTACCATCCCCCACTTAGGTAACCCTTTAAACATGTCTCAGGCCTGCAACTTCAGAGCCTTTGTGTGCAGTTTTAAACTGCCATTTTGACCTGGCAAGTTAACCTACTTGCCAGGCCAAAACGTTCCATTTTATTACATATAGGCCACCCATAAGGTAGGCCCTGGAAAGCCCATGGGCAGTGTGCAGTGTTTTTAAAAAGTAGCAAAACACACAAGATGATGGACGGAATGTTGCACAATGGCTAAACATTCACCCCCAGTCACAGATCTGGGTTTAATGCATCGTTATTTTACTCACCACGCCACCCCAGTTCAGACAGGGCCATATGCAAATCAGTCTTGACCCTGTGCCTCATGGGAACAGTCCAGCCCGAACTGCCAAGCCATGTCTTCCCTGGACCGGAATCAAGCATCCTAGGACGGGTTTCTGGCTATCAGCCGTCATCAGCCAGGGTAGCTTGACTCCAGTGGCGTAGTGAGCACGGGACCCACGTCTGGGCATACCCTTCCCACATAGGGTGAACAGCAAAACACACAAGATGATGAACGGAATGTTTGGGCTGGACTGTTCCCATGAGGCACAGGGTCAGACTGATTTGCATATGGCCATGTCTGAACTGGGGTGGTGGAGTGATCTAAAGAATGGTGATGGATTAAACCCAGATCAGTTGACTGGGGGTGAGTGTTTGATTTGCTTTAACACTCCGTCCATCATCCCCTTTGGTATCGCTTTTTAAAAAGAAGGACATGTACTTTTAAGTTTTACATGTTCTGAAAGTGAAATACTCTTAAATTATTTTTTCACTACTGCAAGGCCTATCTCTCCCACAGGATAACATTGGGTTTGCTTTATTACAGTTTATAAGTGTAAGTTCCAATTGGGAAGGGATGGGACCCACAAATGTGGTGTCTTTGGCATCACAATTTAAAAACACAACTGATGTTGTAGTTGTATTTTAAATTGCAGTTCTGAAAATGCCACTTTTAGAAAGTTAGTATTTTCTTACTGTAACTATTTGGTGCCTTCTGCCTGTCTCTAGAAACATGTCTTGGGTGGGTGACAGCTGGCTTCCTGCTTCCCTCTAGATAGCCACACACAAAGGAAGCATAGGTGAGACTGAGTGGCCATCTGCATGCTGATGGGCCATCCTAAGCAGGATGGGAGGGAGGCTGACACACCTGAAAGGACCGTGTCCTGTCCCCACACAAAGGGTTGCATACCCCCCTCTAGTGAGTCTGGAGTCAGGAGAGGAAAGAAAGGGACTCCGACAACTTCAAAACATCTCATTGAAGTCTCTCCCACTTTAAAGGTCCAATTGTGTATATGTACTGGAACTCTGACACCATGAACTCAGAACACTTCTGGAACTGAGGACATTCTACCAGGAAGAAAGGCTGTTGTGCTGCTGGAAGGACTACCACTTTGCTGAACTGCTTTGCAGTGTTGGCCTGCTGCCCGCTGCTTCTTGCCGGGAAGTGAGAAGGATTGGACCTGCAGCTCTACATCCCGAACCAAAGTATCTCCAAGGGCTTGTTGGCTTGTATCTTGCTTCTGAAGTCTCATGGATATCAAAGACTTCTCTCTATAACCTGCAAACCGCATCTGGATTCTGTCTGCTGTGAGTCCTGCTCTGTCAATTGGTGCCAATCCAGTCATGGGCCCCTGGAAGTGAGCTCAAAGTGCTGTAGCTGCCAGATCCCCTGCATCGACCTTGTTGCACCGATCAGAACTGACACATCCCCACCATTGCGGTAACCAGATCGACACATGGAGCTTGGGACAGCCGCATTGCCTTCAGAACCGCCTCATTGGAACCAATGCTTTACAACCACTGCGTGGAGACGATCAATGCATCGCCTCTACAGTGCTGAGAAACCCAGACCATCATATTTAGAACTGCCAGATCTCAGAACTGACTCACTGCTGTTGCGTGGAGAAATCCGGTGTATCAACGCAATTGCGTGGGGTTCACTGACACATCTCGTTGCTTGCCACCAGTATCAAGGTACCTAGCCTCTCCGGGCCCTGGTGGATCCTGGATCCGGCTCTCACTTTGTCACAGTTGGCCTGAAGTCTTGACTGTGTCCCGGGTCAGGTGCGATCAATTAACTCTTTAAACGCTTGCTGATTCTAAGCACTATTTTTGCATGTAATCTTTAAAAATTAATATCTCAACTTCTACAGATTGGATTTTTGTTGTTTTGGTCTTGTCTTATTAATAACATTGTCCTCTATTTTTCTAAACTAGTTTGGAGTCTTTTTATTGCTGTTTTCACTGTTTTACTATTTGATGTTGCACAAATACTTTACACATTGCCTTTTACGTTAAGCCTGACTGCTCTGTGCCAAGCTACTAGAGGGTGAGCACGAGTGTGTTGCTTACTTACCCAGACTAGGATTGTGATTCCTGCTTAGACAGGCTGCTTTAACTCTGCCAACCAAAAACACAATTTCTAACAATGTCCTATAAGGAGTGCATAGTATCCGTTTCTACATAGCCACTGCCACTATTTCACACGTGAGGGTGCTTTTATTTATTGCACAAAATGCAGAGCTTAAAATCACATCTTTCACAGGGATCTGTGAAATATAGAAAGTATTTTAGGAGTCACTCTGAAATATGGAAATTATTTCATGGGTCCCTGTGAAGCATTGGTGTCATCATCATTGTTTCTGCCTTAAAACACTCTGCCGAGCTTTAGTATTGCTGATTGTTTAATCAACATTCAATTTAATGAAAGGTAAATACAAACTGAACATTTTGATTTCAATCAATGTCGATTACAATGCAATTTACAGAGAACAGCTCCATCTGTCTTCTTTTAACAGAACGTGTATTTAAAAAAAATGTGTATTTTCTAAAAGTCTACTATTTAACTACTCCCGTTTTTCTTTTCTTTTTATTATAGTCAACCAAACAGTATTGGTGAGTACTTTATTTAATGTTTACCTACCTTTTTTAACCCCTTCGCTGCGGCGCGAATTCCGCCGCAGCGCTGGGGGTGTGAG
The DNA here is from genome assembly GCF_964204655.1 of Triturus cristatus. NCBI lineage: Eukaryota > Metazoa > Chordata > Amphibia > Caudata > Salamandridae > Triturus > Triturus cristatus. The sequence continues at coordinate 211,225,149 of NC_140588.1, forward strand.
GGGTGAGCGCGGCGCCGCCATGCTCATGACGGAACCACGCCTTCATGAGTCACGGGCGAGCTGTGCTCATGACGGTGTGGTTCCGTCTCGACTCCGCCCACTCTCTATTTCACCCGCACAGGCGGGGAATTGGTGCCGCGTGGGAGGAGCGGCCGCCAACGGCTGCAGCATGACGGAACCACGCCGTCATGAGCACATGCCGCCCGTGGCTCCTGACGGCGTGGTTCCATCATGAGCACGCAAGGGGTTAATGAACATTCGCCTGTTTGTAAACAATGCGCCACGTTGCGCAATATTTACAAAGTGACGCATCTAGGCAGATGTGTCTCTATGTAAACCACATTATACTTGCGTCAGGTATAATGTATGCAGAGTGGGGGTTCCCTCACAAGAAAGCCTTGTAGTTGTGGTGCAGTGAAATCTATCAGATTTCACTGCGCCACTTCAAGGACGCCACTGCGCCAAAACCTTACACCTGCCTCATAGCAGGCATAAGGGTGACGCAGTGCAATGTGCATAGGCCTCCCCCATACATTACTGGAGTTGCGTCATGCTTATAACACAACTCCAGCAATTGGTGAGTTTCACCTTGACAGATATGTCAGGATTCCTGATGCATCTGTCATTCCTTGTGACATGGAGCATGGTACGGTAAACACGAAGCGTCCATGGTGTTTCAAGGAGGGCACAGGGAAAAGTGTTGCATCGCTGTTTTACCGCAAAGAGGAACACTTTTCATATATGAGGCCCTTCGTATATTATGATGTCACAGGACCCCTGATGGCATTGTAGTGGGAAACATCATTTACAATACAGTCTGAACACGCCTTTACCACGTATTCCTTTGCATTTCTTTACATGCAAGTTGTCACAATGACTTACTTTAGGGAACACGGTGTTGGACTCGTGTTGGATATTAAGCAAAAGACACACAATTGATGAACGGAATGCAGAACAAATCAAGACATTCACCCCCAGTCAAGAGATCTGGGTTAAATCAATCATTCTTTTGCTCACCATGCCACCCCAGTTTAGACCTGGTCATATGCAAATCAGTCTTGACCCTGTGCCTCATGGGAACAACCCAGCAAGTACTGCCAAGCCAGGTCCTCCCTGGACCGGAAATAAACATCCTAGAACTGGTTTCGGGGTTTCACCCCTCATCAGCCAGGATATCTTGAATCCAGTGGCACAATGAGCCTAGGACCCACGTCCGGGAATACCCGGCGCACTTAGGGCGGGAAAGCAAAAGACACACAATTGATGGACGGAATGCAGAACAAATCAAAACAATCACCCCCAGTCAAGAGATCTGGGTTAAATCCATCATTCTTTTGCTCACCATGCCAGCCCAGTTTAGACCTGGCCAACACCTTCCCTACTGGTACACAGACTGAAGTTGTCATAGTAACTTATACTATTCCAAAGTCCAGTGCTTCCCTAAGGCAAGTCATTGTAACAACTTGCACACTAACGGTACTCATGGTAAAGACACATTCACTGTATAGCCCATGCTGATAAGGCATGATTGGTAAAGAGATCCATATTTCTGTCATACAACTCATTATAGCACTATTTTATATCTTATATACATATATAAATACAAATATAGTCATATTTAACACAATATATTAATTATCAATATTGCCTTTTAACATATATTTATATAAAGTAAGAATTTTGTTGTAGTTTGGATTTTAGTGCTATGTGAGTGTTCAGCAGGAGGTATTACTCTTCTGACAAGCAGGGGCTCTTCAATATGTCTTTCAAGGAATCATACAGTTTCCCATTGTCTCTTATTAAGTTTGAAGGACTGGCTACAAGTCCTCATAGTGGAGATTAATGGGATTTCAAAGGATCGATTTATCTTTGTTAAAGCCCAAGAATAAAACTGAAAGAAAAGAAATGTGAACAACAGACGCTTTAAGCTTAATTGACAGAGTTAAAATCCTGAAAAGAGATTATCACATACAGAGACAACACTCTCGTGTATTAAAATTATAATTTCTACTCAATTTTATTAAAGAAAGGATTCTTTGCACGTGGCATAAATATGCTCACCACACCAGCTATAATGGAAATCAAGTTAATATGTGCAACCTCTTCAACAAGCAAGTATACCTTGAAAGCAGAATGATTAACTCTTGAATGGAAAGTCGTTCACCTTTCTCTAGTAGTTAGATAGCTTTGTGTAGAAATTGACCATACACATATTTTAAATTATCTCAGCTATTAGGAAAGCACAAATGAAGCACTTTTTTGTGATTCTGAAGGGTGATGGAAACAAAGATTTGAATAGTATCAAAGGAAATCAATACACTTTACTTGATGATGCGCAAATCATAAATATTCTCAGAAACCAAATTTCCACACATATTCGTTTTCGAGCTATGTATTTTTATTAATAAAACTGCATGCCTATGCAAATTACTGTCCAATTTAATGGAAAATGTGCTCGCTGTAAATGACAGTGTGCTACCTCACCAGTACTCTGAAAAGCAACACCAGCTACATACCACACCCTTACCACTCTCCTGCACAATGTGCGCGGCACATTTGCTACACTTGTGTTTTTTGTAGGATGCTTGGATGTTTCATGATTTCTGGGACTTCAGTGGTATAAAACTAATGGCATCACCCCCACTCTAAAAATAGTTCCAGCGCCACTGCAGGAAGTATGTCACTTAAAACATGGCACTTTAAATCAAGGCCTTAAAGCAGTAGCAGAAGGTATGTCTCTGCTCTTTAACCTAGTAACTATGTTTTACTGTAAATATGTCCCTTATAGCCTGTACCATCAAATAAAAATGCAATGCCTAGCACCTGTATGCCAAAGTAAAGAAGCAAAATGTGTTTAATGTTTAATACTGGAGCAATAATAGGGTTTATCAGAGTAGTTAAAAGTCATTCACAGTATGACTATAGCGAATTTAACTTTCCACTAATCTGAAATATGAGGGTATTTGCAGGGAGTGTTTAATTTGAGCCGGTGGTTTTACTTTTGGGGACCAGCGCTTATTTTTCTGCAGTAGAGTTTTGCTGAGAGCAAGAGAGGGAAAAACACATAGATGAGAAAGATGGAAGAAGAGAAAGATGGCAAAACTGATACAAAGGGAGAAAGCAGGAACCTTGCCAGATAAAAGGGCAGGGATTGTCTGGTCATGGATTAAACTGGCATCAGGTGGATTTAGGACTACGTAGCCTTGTTATTCAGTGCGCTAACTTTTATTTACACCAGTTGTGGGCTTCTGAGCAGAGATTCAGCACCGGCACTGTTTATTTTACACGCGAAGAACTATTTGAAGACATTACAAAGGTTTGTCATAGAGTTAATGCTGTAGAGGAAATGGGAATCACAGCTTGGGTTTTAAAGATTGGGACACATTAAGAAGTGGTTAAAACAGTGGTCAAGGACGTGGCGGATAAAGTTCACACTCGTCAAGTGCAAAGTGATGCGTTTATGGCAGACTTCTGCGGGAACCTTTTAGAGGATAGGCGGGAAGGTCAGCAAACAGGTGGAGATCTTGTAGTTGGGCAATCTAATGTCAAGAAATATGAAATAAAATAAGGAATGCTGTGAAGCCTAAAGAGAGTGCTCAAAACCACAATGGCGCATGTGTTGACATCACTGGCAAAGTTGCACCTGGTGTATTATGACCATTTCGTATAACTACAGAATCTTGGTGGATCACAGATGGACTACTGAACTTCCAAATAGTTTAAAACATGAGGATAGGGTAAAGATTGTTGACCAGTATGTACTTAAGGTGAGGAAGGACAGGGGCATGATTGAGACATTCAGGGTATTGCTGAAATGACGTCTTAGGCAGTGTTGGATTGGCCTGTAGAACAATGTGATGCTGCCATAAGGGATGGTCTGCCAAGTATGGTGCCGATCACGATCCGGCAAAAACCGGGTACGAACCGTCGGACGGAGCATAATCTCCGCCCGACGCGTACCCGGTCGTCAATTTTTACAAACAAGGAATTACGATTCGCACGCGTACACCATTACCGTACGATTCGTAAAAAAGCCCGACCGAACAAAAAACACCTACCAATGCGATCCGGGAAAGCGCCGACCTGACGTCGGGACGCTCGCAGCCAGCCATTCACGACCCAGGAATCACGATTCGCACCGACGTCACCCCGCATGGTGAATATTTTGCGGCAGCCAAAAACTGCCGGGAAATCAGGACGACACGAACAAGGACCACCAGTACGCGACGGACAGACGACGACGCGAACAAGGAGGACCAGTACGCGACGGACAGACATGGACCCGAACCTACGAGTCATCCCTGCCCTCATAGCAGTACACCTCCTCTACAGGTTACGACGCAGACGCCGCAGAAGGTCAGAATAACTAAGGGAGGGGGGAAAGTGGGGTGGGGTGGGGGTGGCACGACCAGGGCAGGCCACAAAACAACCACATAAGTCACACACCACACATGGCCTGGACATACCTGACTCCCATGCCCTGGTCACCACGAGGGGGTGGGGGCGTGTCCTGATAAGCCAGCGACCGCCACAACGGAAGTCCGTCACCACGCGAACCGGCAACACAACCAGACAGGTACGTCCCGTACCCACGCCTGAAGAGCGTGGGTACCAGTCGGACCACGCCCACACACGTCACCCCAACAATGGCGGGACGGATCGCACCCACGTGGCAAAGGCCTGGGTACGGGCCGCACAAACATCACATAGCGTGGGGACGGATATGTACGGACCCTACCCCCACCCCGTATGCAAGGAGCGTACCCCCCAGCCCAACAGTGCAAGTACGACCCGTACCCCCACCCGCGTATGCATGGAGCGTACCCCCACCCCAACAGTGTAAGTTCGACCCGTACCCTCACCCGCAAATGCAAGGAGCGTACCCCCCAGCCCAACAGTGTCAGTACGACCCGTACCCCCACCCGCGGACGTACGGAGCGTACCCCCACCCCAACAGTGTAAGTTCGACCCGTACCCCCACCCGCGGACGTACGGAGCGTACCCCCACCCCAACAGTGTAAGTTCGACCCGTACCCTCACACGCGTATGCATGCAGCGTACCCCCCATGCCAACAGTGTAAGTACGACTCGAACCCCCACCCACGAATGCAAGGAGCGTACCCCCCATGCCAACAGTGTCAGTACGACCCGTACCCCCACCCGCGGACGTACGGAGCGTACCTCCACCCCAACAGTGTAAGTACGACCCGTACCCTCACCCGCGTATGCATGCAGCGTACCCCCCATGCCAACAGTGTAAGTACGACTCGAACCCCCACCCACGAATGCAAGGAGCGTACCCCCCAGCCCAACAGTGTAAGTACGACCCGTACCCCCACCCGCTGACGTACGGAGCGTACCCCCACCCCAACAGTGTAAGTTCGACCCGTACCCCCACCCGCAAATGCAAGGAGCGTACCCCCCAGCCCAACAGTGTAAGTACGACCCGTACCCCCACCCGCGAATGCAAGGAGTGTACCCCCCATGCCAACAGTGTCAGTACGACCCGTACCCCCACCCGCGGACGTACGGAGCGTACCCCCACCCCAACAGTGTAAGTTCGACCCGTACCCCCACCCGCAAATGCAAGGAGCGTACCCCCCAGCCCAACAGTGTAAGTACGACCCGTACCCCCACCCGCGAATGCAAGGAGCGTACCCCCCATGCCAACAGTGTCAGTACGACCCGTACCCCCACCCGCGGACGTACGGAGCGTACCCCCACCCCAACAGTGTAAGTTCGACCCGTACCCCCACCCGCAAATGCAAGGAGCGTACCCCCCAGCCCAACAGTGTAAGTACGACCCGTACCCCCACCCGCGAATGCAAGGAGCGTACCCCCCATGCCAACAGTGTCAGTACGACCCGTACCCCCACCCGCGGACGTACGGAGCGTACCCCCACCCCAACAGTGTAAGTTCGACCCGTACCCCCACCCGCAAATGCAAGGAGCGTACCCCCCAGCCCAACAGTGTAAGTACGACCCGTACCCCCACCCGCGAATGCAAGGAGCGTACCCCCCATGCCAACAGTGTCAGTACGACCCGTACCCCCACCCGCGGACGTACGGAGCGTACCCCCACCCCAACAGTGTAAGTTCGACCCGTACCCCCACCCGCAAATGCAAGGAGCGTACCCCCCAGCCCAACAGTGTAAGTACGACCCGTACCCCCACCCGCGAATGCAAGGAGCGTACCCCCCAGCCCAACAGTGTAAGTACGACCCGCACCCACACCCACGGACGTACGGAGCGTACCCCCACCCCAACAGTGTAAGTTCGACCCGTACCCCCACCCGCAAATGCAAGGAGCGTACCCCCCAGCCCAACAGTGTAAGTACGACCCGTACCCCCACCCGCGAATGCAAGGAGCGTACCCCCCATGCCAACAGTGTCAGTACGACCCGTACCCCCACCCGCGGACGTACGGAGCGTACCCCCCCCAACAGTGTAAGTTCGACCCGTACCCCCACCCGCAAATGCAAGGAGCGTACCCCCCAGCCCAACAGTGTAAGTACGACCCGTACCCCCACCCGCGAATGCAAGGAGCGTACCCCCCATGCCAACAGTGTCAGTACGACCCGTACCCCCACCCGCGGACGTACGGAGCGTACCCCCACCCCAACAGTGTAAGTTCGACCCGTACCCCCACCCGCAAATGCAAGGAGCGTACCCCCCAGCCCAACAGTGTAAGTACGACCCGTACCCCCACCCGCGAATGCAAGGAGCGTACCCCCCAGCCCAACAGTGTAAGTACGACCCGCACCCACACCCGCGGACGTACGGAGCGTACCCCCACCACACCAGTGTCAGTAGACTCGTACCCTCACCTCGAATGCATTGTGCGTACCCCCACCGTGTATGTGCCAAGTGCACATATCCTGAAATCGGAGGTGTGTGTGCAGAGTCCACCCAGCAGTGCCCTGAGACAGGAGGGGTGGGTGTGGAGTCCTCCCAGCAGTGCCCTGAGACAGGAGGGGTGGGTGTGGAGTCCTCCCAGCAGTGCCCTGAGACAGGAGGGGTGGGTGTGGAGTCCTCCCAGCAGTGCCCTGAGACAGGAGGGGTGGGTGTGGAGTCCTCCCAGCAGTGCCCTGAGACAGGAGGGGTGGGTGTGGAGTCCTCCCAGCAGTGCCCTGAGACAGGAGGGGTGGGTGTGGAGTCCTCCCAGCAGTGCCCTGAGACAGGAGGGGTGGGTGCAGAGTCCTCCCAGCAGTGCCCTGAGACAGGAGGGGTGGGTGCCCATCACTCCCAGCAGTGCCCTGATACAGGAGGGGTGTAACACATGTGTGTGAGGCCAGAATTATCCACATGCATACTGGCTACAAGGGAACATGTCCCCATGAACTCATGTCAACAGACTCCACACACAAGTACAGTGATCACCAAGGATGCCACGATTGTCGCAGGTGGAGACATGGCCCTGCATGCATGGCCAAAGTAGAAGGGCTCCGTCACACACACAGCTCATGTAGACACAGCTCTGCGCTAAACATTGGGAACACCCTGCAGGGAAGAAAGCTGGGTACACAGAGGAAGGAATACACCCTGGGACAAGTGCACCATGCAGTAACTGCTTACATGAACAAAGAAAGTTAGCCAACACCTTGTGATGGCACACAGATCACAGGGTCCCACCAATGAGCAGTACACTACTACACATCCCACACACCCAAACCCTTACACACCACCCAAAACCACGTAGCAGCCCCACCAACACCAATACCAGCATAGCAGTAGTGTGATAATGAAAACAAAATTAAGCTTTATTCAGCATGAGCACAATGTCCGTGGATCGCAGGCAGTTCAATCTTCACAAAGCCCATAGGGCAGTCAATGATTCTCAGCTGGATGGGGGACACAGTGGGATGCGTGTCCCCTACATTGCCTGCACAGTCAAATGGCATCGTCTTCCACACTGGTGAGGGCATCAGGGGGGGGGGGAAGCAACAGGCACCGCAGGGACATCAGGGCAAAGGGGCGGCGTTGTGGGTGCAGGGATGGAGGACTCCACCACAGGGGGTGGGTCAGTGCCAAAGGCGGAGGCCAGGATGGCACTACACACCTTTGCAAGGTCCTCCAGGGAGTCCCCTGCACCCAAAGGGACCTCAGGCCCCAAGGAGGGGGGGGGGGTCAGAGGGATGGGTCGCAGCGCCACCGGGGGAGGGTGGAGACAGGGGGGGAGACTCAACCACCCTGACCGGGGACCTCCTTGACCGCTTGCGTGGTGGTGTAACTGTGGGGCTCAGGGACAGAGCGGCCATGAAGGTGTCCTTGGGGGAGATGTGGCCAGGAGAGCTGAGGGGAGGGGATTTGGAGGGAGTGGACTGGGTGGAATGCGGACTCCCACTATGGCTGCGTGTCACACGTTTGCCCCCCGACCCAGTGGGTGTGCCTACCTCACCCTGTGTGTGCGTGTCAGGAGGAGTGCGGTGGACCTTCCCTGCTGGTGTGGTGCCCGTGTCCATTGATGTGGGTGCATGCCGACGTCTGGGTGTACGTGTGACAGGCATGGGAGTGGGAAGTGTGGATGGGGCAGGGGTAGGTGGGGGGAGGTCGCGCTGCAGGAGACCCACTGCTGCAGTCAGTGTGGAGTCGATGGACCTCAGCAAGTTGCGTTGGTCAGCCTGCGATGAATGAATGCCCTCCAAGAAAGCCTCGATGTTGGTGAGGGATTTGCCGTGGGCATGGAGGACATTAAGGATCGCAGCCTGACCAACCTGCAGTTGCCGCTGGATGTCCACAGACTCTGCATTGACGGCAGCAGTGGAGACAGGGGCAGGGGGTGCGGTGCCTGGCAGGAAGGAGACATGCTGTGACCGGGCACGCTGGGAAGGGACACGAGCAAGTGGGAGGCGGCTGGTGGAAACTGAGGGGGCGGTGCGAGGTGTTGTTTCGCTGTCAGCTGCTGGTGCAGCCTCCGCCCACTCGGAGACATCGTCCCCGGACCTGTCAGCTTCGTAGTCTGATGTGCCAGTCGACAGGTCCTCGGCCACACTCTCCTCCGCCTCTGTACCACTCGATGTGCCAGACCCGATGTCACGGCTGGCACTGGTGCTCGGTCCCTCCGCCTGGTCTGTGTCCATGTCTCCCTCCGTGTCCCCCGACGATGCTGTGGGCAGGGTGGAGAGACAGAAATAATCAGACATCTGTACACATCTGTCACATGAGTCCAATCCACATAGGTAACATTGCATGGCCTGAAAAGGAAGATCCCTAACATCTACTGAACAGGGTACCGATGTAGGGCATGAAACACACAGTTGGTTGAGCCACCATGCCACTGAAATACCATGGAGAGCATGAGACAATAGCTAAACACAGGAAAAGGAGTCTGACATAGCACCCAGGCCCTGGGGACAATCCAGCACTGCATCTGCACCACACAGCGTTGGCGAAAATACCGATGACCAGGGACCATATCCATGAACTTGAGACACATGCTGCATAGGTAATGCTGAAAACATGCACAACATGACTCTGTCACTGCACATTGCGTGTGTGTCCAGACACATCACACACTGCCCAGACCCAGCAAGTGGTAATCAGAATTTAACACATAGGCATTGCCCGCCCCAACAAGACCCTACACGAGGCAAATTGTTGAGACACAGGTGGCACCAACATCTCATAGTCTGGGTGATACACACAGGGGCAGGCAAAAAGCGAGATTGAACGCCAAACAGCCAAGGTGCGCCTGTACAAATAATGTGGTACCAGTGCCCATCCTCAGATGAGTATAGCAAGACACACAGGCACTGGCAACTGTGAGTATGAAGAAGGACAATCAGGTCAGGCTGCACAGTGGACACCTGTACAAAATAGCACGTCTATATACATGGTGACAGGGGACAATGGCAGAGAGCACAACTTACGCTGTAGACACTGACAGTGGCCACGTTTATGATGACACATACACCACTGAGGAAAAGGTGCCCCAGGGGACAGTAGTGGGCACGCAACTACATGCTACTGAATGGTAATGACTGCAACACACGTCACCATCCCTGCACTATGTGTATCGCACACTCATGCACATCATGTCACAGGCCACTACATGGGACATGCGCGCTGTAAGGCATGACACATGAGAGACCAACTCCCATGTCTGGAGTCAGCATCAGTGCCAACTGATATGGAACCCACATGCAGTGAACTTGACAGTGCACAGGCAATGTCCCACAACCTGTTACACACCACCCCCACACATGATGCTACAGACATTGTTCCCGTGGACAAAGCGCCAGCCTACATTACCCTGTGAAGGAGTGACTACACACAGACCAGGGAACACATTGCAAGGAGGGGAAGGGTGGCAGGGGCACAGCGCTATACTGGGGCAAACAGGATCTGCACAGCACCTTTAAACCCTGCCAGTGAATTCATGCTACTGTGCCCTTACAAATGCCGGTGACACACAACAAACACACATGTACCTACCCCCTTCCGGCTGCTGCATCGCCTGTAAGCGCCTCTCCAGGTCTGGAAAGACCACCGGCAGCACACGCCTGTGGAGGTGGCTCAGACGGCGGCGGCCGCGGTTCTTGTGGCTCTCAGGTGAGTCCCCCAGCAGGAGCCGTGCAATCCTCCGCGTCCAGCACCGGATATCCTGCCAGCGTTTCCTCACCTGGGGCAGGCTCCGCCTCCGACCATCCACACGCCTCACGGCACTGACGGCGGTCAGCCAGATCTGCTCCTTGGCAGTGGCGCCTACCTGTGAGGAAGAACAAGTGACACCACATCAATACACCAGCCACATGTCACAGAGAGACATATGGGTACAAATTAGCTGGTTACAACACGGCATGTCATGCAGCCAACGCATTGCACCTTTGTCATAGGGACATCATCCCCTGGTGAGGGGAAAAAGCACTACGTGCCACAGTGGGTACACAGGTGGAATGATGGCAATGTCACAATCAATGATCAAGGCTCACACTGTGCATCACACCCACCCCTCCTGTCTCAGGGCACTGCTGTTAGTGATAGGCACACACCCCTCCTGTCTCAGGGCACTGCTGGGAGCACACTGTACCCACCCCTCCTGTCTCAGGGCACTGCTGGGAGCACTCTGTACCCACCCCTCCTGTCTCAGGGCACTGCTGTTAGTGATAGGCACACACCCCTCCTGTCTCAGGGCACTGCTGGGAGCACACTGTACCCACCCCTCCTGTCTCAGGGCACTGCTGTTAGTGATAGGCACACACCCCTCCTGTCTCAGGGCACTGCTGGGAGCACACTGTACCCACCCCTCCTGTCTCAGGGCACTGCTGGGAGCACTCTGTACCCACCCCTCCTGTCTCAGGGCACTGCTGTTAGTGATAGGCACACACCCCTCCTGTCTCAGGGCACTGCTGGGAGCACACTGTACCCACCCCTCCTGTCTCAGGGCACTGCTGTTAGTGATAGGCACACACCCCTCCTGTCTCAGGGCACTGCTGGGAGCACACTGTACCCACCCCTCCTGTCTCAGGGCACTGCTGGGAGCACTCTGTACCCACCCCTCCTGTCTCAGGGCACTGCTGTTAGTGATAGGCACACACCCCTCCTGTCTCAGGGCACTGCTGGGAGCACACTGTACCCACCCCTCCTGTCTCAGGGCACTGCTGTTAGTGATAGGCACACACCCCTCCTGTCTCAGGGCACTGCTGGGAGCACACTGTACCCACCCCTCCTGTCTCAGGGCACTGCTGTTAGTGATAGGCACACACCCCTCCTGTCTCAGGGCACTGCTGGGAGCACACTGCACCCACCCCTCCTGTCTCAGGGCACTGCTGGGAGCACTCTGTACCCACCCCTCCTGTCTCAGGGCACTGCTGTTAGTGATAGGCACACACCCCTCCTGTCTCAGGGCACTGCTGGGAGCACACTGTACCCACCCCTCCTGTCTCAGGGCACTGCTGGGAGCACTCTGTACCCACCCCTCCTGTCTCAGGGCACTGCTGTGAGTGATAGGCCCCCACCCCTCCTGTCTCAGGGCACTGCTGGGAGACATCAGGCACCCCCCCCCCTGGGACCCCCCGACAGTACATGGCATGTGTGTTACACCTGGACGCAATGGCAGAAGTCACAGTCACAACATAGGGACAGTCTGTGGCAGTGGCCTATGCACTCACCTGATACCCTGGTCGCCCATACAGCATGGGGTACTGTGGGAGGATCACATCCAGCAGAGCCATGTTCTCCTCCAGGGTGAATGGCTGTGTCCTCTCCACAGCCCTTGACATGGTTCCAGAGAATCAGTAGCAGCAGCTGGGTCGACGAATGCAAAGATGTGCAGGCAAGTGCTCCCTCATGGGACCTGGCTGCCTTATATGTGCCCTTCTGCCCAGTCTCATGCACAGGAGTACAGAGAGATTGGTCACTCACATTTGCATCCTATGTTTCCACCAATCCCTACAAACCTAGCAGTCTGTGTGTTCTCTATCGGTTTCATTCTCCTGCATGATGTCAGCCCCACAAACACATTGCAACAAAGTAGACAAATTCCAACTGACTTCTGCTGTGCACCTTCCAGAACAATTTCGAATTTTGAACTTGGTCTCCATGACAACCAGCATGCATGTAGGCCTTAATACTTGTCCCCTATGTAATTTGGAGCATCACACACAGGTACGGTGCGTGTGGGGGCCCTAGGGCACCCCAAATGCATGGCAACGGCCCGTACATGCATGCCTACCCTCTCCATCACTATGGGTCTGCACGCGTATGCGCACCCGTAGTGGTACGGACCGTACACTCGCATCTACGCTCTCTATCACTATGGGTCTGCACGCGTATGCGCACCCGTAGTGGTACGGACCGTACACTCGCATCTACGCTCACAATCACTATGGGTCTGCACGCGTATGCGTACCCGTAGTGGTACGGACCGTACACTCGCATCTACGCTCACTATCACTATGGGTCTGCACGCGTATGCGTACCCGTAGTGGTACGGACCGTACACTCGCATCTACGCTCACTATCACTATGGGTCTGCACGCGTATGCGTACCCGTAGTGGTACGGACCGTACACTCGCATCTACGCTCACTATCACTATGGGTCTGCACGCGTATGCGTACCCGTAGTGGTACGGACCGTACACTCGCATCTACGCTCACTATCACTATGGGTCTGCACGCGTATGCGTACCCGTAGTGGTACGGACTGTACACTCGCATCTACGCTCACTATCACTATGGGTCTGCACGCGTATGCGTACTCGTAGTGATAGTGAGCGTAGATGCGAGTGTACGGTCCGTACCACTACGGGTACGCATACGCGTGCAGACCCATAGTGATAGAGAGCGTAGATGCGAGTGTACGGCCCTATCACTATGGGTCTGCACGCGTATGCGTACCCGTAGTGGTACGGACCGTACACTCGCATCTACGCTCTCTATCACTATGGGTCTGCACGCGTATGCGTACTCGTAGTGGTACGGACCGTACACTCACATTTACGCTCTCCATCACTATGGGTACACATACGGCAGCACTCCCACAGTGATTTGGGAACATGCACAGGCCCTCTCAGCAGCAGTAGGGCGGATTTTACACATCACTGTGGTGATAGGCGACACACATGTAGGAATAGGGCGGACATACTTGTCCATGGATGGACATACTTGTCCAGGAATGGACATCAAGGCATCGTCTGTGCATTACCACATGTGTGGGGCACAGGTGTCACAGGCTGTGATGTGGAACATGCCTCCTGAGTGGAGAAGGCACCAGATGTATGATGAGATGTGTACATGTGTACTGTGTGATGGTGCAATGTGTGCCAGGCATGCCCTTGACTCCTTTGACATGTGTGCATGTGGGACTGCGCACTTGGGGTGAGCGTCACTGGCATGGCACCGACACCAACACACGGAAGTGTCCCATGATGCCAGGTACAGGGGTCATGACACATGACTTATCACTACCCACAGTGCACAATGTGACTATGCCATATATGTGTCCGGGATTTACATCAGGTTGATGTTGTAGCACCCTCAAAAGCTGCAGCCGTTGCAGCAACCAACATGTGGCTGTGTGTAGATTGTCATTGCACACTGTTCCCAACACCATGCCACATGTGTTCTCGGATGTGAGGTGCACATGTATGCAAGGGACACGGAGTAGCGTGACAAGGCCATGTCAGCAAACTCACAAGGAATGTGTGGTGAGTCATGACATGTGCACCTTCATGGCAAGGTGTGTGGGCTGGACTAGTGTAATGTCATGTGACCTGTGGCTCAAGTGTTCCGCTGCCAGTCTCTGCAATCGGCATCACACTTCTGCTGATGTGTGGGTGTATGTCACTCCTGTCTTGCGTCGGGCAGTGCACTTGCACTGGGACACAGCTATTTCCATGGCGTGGCATGGGGAGGTTCTCAATCACCGTGTGTAGCTGGGTCTTGGAAGGAGTGTCACCTTGCATCCATACGTGTCCTGGGCATGTAGCACATGCCTGACTCCCTATGTGGCATGTGTGTATTGCCAGATTTACATGTGCTCAGTAGACATGAGTTGTTCTCGTAGTGCACTCACTCTTCCTTGTCACTTCCAAATTACTGCAGAGCGCCTCCTGTTGCCCGAAGAATTCCAGACTTGGCCACCATGCAGGAGAATGACAGGATCCGGCTCTACCGCTTCACCCAACCGTTGATTCTGGAGCTGACGGCGAGACTGGCACCACACCTGCAACCGCAGCACAGGTATCCTACGGCACTGACACCCCAGCTGAAGGTAATGGCTGCCCTACATTTCCTTGCCACGGGTACCTTCCAAAATACCATAGCTCATGTTGGTGGCATGTCCCAGAGCATGTTCAGCGGTGTGCTGCATGATTTCTTGGAGGCCATGTTGATTCACCTGGATGACTTCATCAAGTTCCCAACCCCTGAACAGATGACTGAGGTCAAGCGTGGTTTCTATGCCCTGGGAGGGATGCCCCATGCCATTGGGTCCATAGATGGGACACATGTAGGTTTGGTACCACCACACGCACGGGAGGTGGCGTACCGCAATCGGAAGCACTACCACTCCATCAATGCCCTTGTGGTGTGTCTGTCCAACATGGTGATTTCACATGTCTGTGCTCGTTTCCCAGGATCAGCACACGATGCCTACATCATGAGGCGTAGCGGGATGCCTGATATGATGATGCAGCTGCGCAACGAACGAGCATGTGTTGTTGGTGGGTACAGTCTGTCTGTCCTGTATTCTGTTTGGCCGAGCAGCACTACCGCTTCGCCAGTTCTAACGATATCCATGTGCTTTCCATTTAGGGGACGCTGGCTATCCCAACATGCCTTGGCTGCTGACACCTCTCCGCAACCCCATCACGCCGGCCCAGCTCCGCTACAACACCGCCCATGGCCGGACAAGGCGAGTGATAGAGAGGACGTTTGGCATGCTGAAGAGCCGATTCCGGTGCCTCCACAAGACCGGCGGCGCACTCCCATATGCCCCGGCAAAGGTTTGCAAGATCTTCATGGTCTGCTGCATGCTGCACAACATGGCAGTTGAAAGAGCTGTGCCACTCATCCTGAATCAACATGACGAGGACCATCCACCCGTGGAGGACGAAGGGCTTGGCAATGGGGCTAGTGATGTGGAGGATGTGGAGCCGCAAGAGGACATCCGGACTCGGCTCATACGCGACTTCTTTGCTTAGTGGTGAGTACCAGTGTCTGAGTGTGCACGCCTTGGTCCCCGTGTGGCATGTGTTGTGATGCGTGTCTCCACCTGCATGTATGGCACGTGAGTCAGAGGTGTGCGTGGGTGTGTCACTGGAGTGATGGTGGCAGTGATGGTAGTATTTCCCCACTCATAATTGTGACCTAGCATTTTTTCATCCATACATGTGTCGAGTCAATGCACATGCAAGTGGCTGTGCTCTTTGTGGCTGACTTCTTGTGTGTCTCTCTTCCCCAGGTACCTGCGCATGCCGTCTTCTGGTTGCATTGTTGTGGCACTGCTATTCCTCATGGACATGGCATCGTGGGCTGACTCAGCGTTACAGGCACGGACACCTTTGGAAGTCTCCATGGGGTAAGGGATGCATCTGGGGTGTATTGGGTGTGGCAGTTGTTCACGATGTGTGCACACTGGCCAGGTCGGGGTTTGGTTCCTCTGCAGACATGTGGCATCCCCATGGGACACAACATGCAGCTGGGTACACCGGAATAGATGGGCTGCCTGGTTGTCAGTCATCAGTGATGGGATAGTGGATTGTGAGGAAGGCATCAATGTGTGTGACACTGCCCTCGGACACATACGGTTAACATTGTCTTGACATGGCGTGGGACTTCCACATCAGCGGATGTATGGTGTATGGCAGTCTCTCCGTGAGCAGCTGTGGGTATTTAGCTGTTAGCCGACACTTGTGTGCCAGTTCCATGGCTATCACGCATTTGTGCTGCAGAAAGGGGGTGCCAGTGTTTGAGCCACATGTTACTCCACATGATGTGTTCATGTGTACTTCAAGTTGCCTCTGCAATCCCAAAAACATGACTATTAAAGGTGTCCCTATGCCTCCAAGGTGCCTCTTCTCAGTCAATGCTGGTGTGTTGGCACGGTGCATCCTGCATGTCTGGCATGGTATTCCCAGATTGTGGCTATGTGTCAATGTGTCGAGTGGCAAGATGCAAGCTGTGTGTGTGTGCTGAGACTGTGTATTGGGCATGATGTCCATGACTGTGTGGGTAGTGTGACATGTGCCATCCCCATGCATCCAACGTTGTCCAGGCCCCCATTCTCTGCATCCACCGGACTCAAGCTTGCAGGACATGGTTCTGCCACCTGTCTACACGTACCTGGGTGCCCCCCAGGACACGGGCCAGGTTCCCTGAACTCTGCGCATGACTGTTACTGTACTCAATGTGTCTGTCAGCACGGTTGTTCGGCCACCCCCTCAGCTGGTTCTGACCATCACGGGTGTGTATGGTGCTCCATGTCTGTCTTGCCTAATAAACTGTGACCCATGTGTCCTGTGCCAGACTCAGGCCCCAGGGTGTGGATGGTTGAAGTGAACAGATGACTCAGGCATGTTTAGACTGTACAAGACACATGTTAGGTAATAATGCTACCAGCAGGCATCTACTCTTAATAGTGTGATTTATTATGGGGGGGGGGGACAAAGTGAGGGGCTTTCCGGGATTAGGGAATCCAAAGTTCAGTAGGGGAGTTGGTGTCCTTGCCATTGGAAATCCTCAGAGTCCATGCCACAGTCTTTGTCAACATTGGTCAGCCAGTGACCAGCAGGGCCATGTGGCAGAGAATGTCTCTTGATGCTGTGATGCTGTTGATCCAGTGGGCCAGGTGCCAGGCCAGGTGTCCTGGGAGATGGTGATGTAGCAGCCACCCTCACGGTCCTTTCCGTGGACGACCCGGCTTCCTGCGGGGAACCTCAGCAGCAGGCCGTGACGACGTCTGGGATGCTCCGTCGGATGTTTCCTCCTCCTCCTCATGATCCCTCCCTGTGGGTGGTGATGTTCTCCGCCTTCTGGCACAGGGAGGGTCAGCCATGGTGTCGGCCATCCGACGGAGTTCAGCGTGAATCCCCTGGGACGCCGTCACTTGCTCAGCCTGTCTGTCCTCCATCCTCCGTTGGTGTAGCTGTAGACAGGCTATTAGCTCCGCATGTTGCTGGGCCTGCTGGACCTTGATCCCCTCGAGGACGGACACAACCTGGGCCATGCCCGTGGTGTCCTGCCGGTATGAGTCCAGGATGTTACGGACATGTGAAAATACCGGATCCCCAGCCAACTGGTCAGGCTCGCGTCTCCGCCGTCCTCCACTCCCACCACCCCTGCCCACTTGCGTCTGGCCTGCACTTGTGGGCACATCGGGTCTCCGGGACCCCTGAGGGGTGGCATTGGCGTTGTCGCCTGCCTCCTCCTGGGTGCCCGGGACACCGTGTCCCTCCTGGCGAGCCTGGCTGCATTGTGGTGTTGGGGCAGGGATCCTGGGTGTCTCCTGGGATGTGGCAGGAGTGGGGGTGGTGGTTGGCACGGTTGTACCTGACGCAGGTGCTGCAGGTGGTTGGACACCAGAGGGGCCAGGTCGGTCGGGGTCGTCCGCAGAGTGGTGAGAGTGGTCGCTGCCGGTGGGATCGGTCTCCTGCAGATCCGGGTCCTGTGAGTGTTCCCCCCCAGTGTTGGGGGGTGCAGCACGACGTTGACCTGTGTGTGAGAGAGAAAATGTTAATTTTGATCCATGCAACATCCATGTTTCATCCGTTACACAGTTGGCACATTTCCTCTTGGAATTAGGATCTGTCTTGCATTCCACTCACAGTGCACTTGTGCATGTGTGTGTCCCTTGGGCACCAATTTGGCCCCTTTAACTATGTGTGGCACAGTCTTACTTGCTGCGTCAAGTGTGACTGCAGTCAGCAGTGGAGTGTGCATGTGTGCCGAGCTATGCATTTGCACCTTCCTTGTAGCACTGTACATGTGCACATGGAGTGGATCCACACACTCATATGATGCAGGTGGCTGTCCTTGTGCTCGTGTACAGGTTGTGACATGGCCCTGCGTTTTGCCATGATGAAGAGGGGGGTTCTGGCACTGGCCACCCTTGTCTACATGCACGCAGTCCACCTGCTGATGAGCAGACATTCCCACACACCACAGGACTGATTTGCTCTCCCTGTGTCTCCCTCCTTCTCTGTCCCCCTCTCCCTCCCTCTCTGTCCCCCTCTCCCTCCCTCTGTGTGTCAGCCTCCTCCCTCTGTCCATCTTCCTGTGTCTCCCTCCCTCTCTGTCCCCCTCTCCCTCCCTCTCTGTCCCCCTCTCCCTCCCTCTGTGTCCCCCTCTCCCTCCCTCTCTGTCCCCCTCTCCCTCCCTCTGTGTGTCAGCCTCCTCCCTCTGTCCATCTTCCTGTGTCTCCCTCCCTCTCTGTCCCCCTCTCCCTCCCTCTCTGTCCCCCTCTCCCTCCCTCTGTGTGTCAGCCTCCTCCCTCTGTCCGTCTCCCTCCCTCTCAGTCCCCCTCTCCCTCCCTCTGTGTCCCCCTCTCCCTCCCTCTGTGTCCCCCTCTCCCTCCCTCTCTGTCCCCCTCTCCCTCCCTCTGTGTGTCAGCCTCCTCCCTCTGTCCATCTTCCTGTGTCTCCCTCCCTCTCTGTCCCCCTCTCCCTCCCTCTCTGTCCCCCTCTCCCTCCCTCTGTGTGTCAGCCTCCTCCCTCTGTCCGTCTCCCTCCCTCTCAGTCCCCCTCTCCCTCCCTCTGTGTCCCCCTCTCCCTCCCTCCGTGTGTCACCCTCTGTCACCTTGGCCCAGCTTCCTGGGCACACACTGTTAGCAGATCTTTGAGTGGCCCTTGGCCTGTTGATGTGAGTTTGTTTCTGATCTCCAGGCACCCATTTTGTCTGCTGTGTGTCTGTGCGCTGCTGCTGTGGTGGTGTGTGCTGCCACTCTTTCACACTGTTGGCTGTTCATTAGCTGCTGGCATGTGCAAAACAGTGCCTTCACCCCCATGTGTTGATGCAAGGCATCCGCCATTTGCTGGCAAGTCATTCCTGTGTTGGGACACAGTGTTTGTCTGGCTGTGACCTAGGCCATATGGGCAGAGGGCATTGTTGTCTGCTTTGGAGTCGCACTATGTGATTCTTGGTGCCCAGCCTCCCGCCATCCGGGTTACCGTGTCATGTGTTGTTGTCTTCTGTGGCCTGTGACTTGACATTGTCCAGCTGGGTGCATGGGGCATGGTGGCAGCAGTGGCATGTGCCTGCTCATGGAGTGTGGTTGAGTAATGCGATGGCTTGTGGTGGTTGCGTGCCTGTTATTAATTTTGGTTGTGGTTGCAGTTCCCCCCATGTGAGGTGCGTTGTTTGTGTACTCACCCGGGTCTCGGAGTCCTTCTACTCCTTCAACTGCCTCCACCGGCAGTATGGCCATCACCCTCTCCTCCCAGGGATGGTACTGTACGGGTCTGCGGGAGGGCCCTCCTCCGGTGGCGTTGGCCTGGTCGTGTTCCTCCTGTCTCTTGGCTCTGACCCTCCTCCGCAGATCGTACCACCTGTTCTGGCAATCCTGCTTGGTCCTCCTGGTGTCCGCAACAGCATTCACAGCATCGACGATGGTCTGCCACATGGCTGTTTTGGCTGCCTGGCTGGTGCTTCTGACCAATGTTCCAAAGATCTGTGGCTCGACTCTGAGGATTTGATCAACAAGGACCTCCAACTCTCGGTGACTGAACTTTGGATTCTTGGTAGTGGGCATGGTGAGGGGTGTGGGTGGGGATGGTGTGGGTGTGGGGGGTGTGTGGATGTTGGGGGGGGTGTGGATGGTTGTGTGTGTGTGTGAATGTGATGAGAGGGTGTTTGTGAGGGTGGTCGTGTGAAGGTGTGCAAGTGTAAGATGTGGTGTCGCTTGTAGTCTGGTTCTGTGGTGTCTGGCAGCAGTGGGTCTGTTGCAAAGGCTCATGGTTTGTGTGTGTGGGCCCTTTTTATTGGTCCATGGGTGGGTGTGGCAGTGTTTGAATTTTGTGTGGGTGTGTTATAAGGAGTGGTGGTGTATTGGGCCTCTGTTTGTTTTTGACAGTTGCAGGTCAGTGATTGTGTTATTTTAGTGGTTGTTGGCCATGTTTAGTGGCTGTGTGCCTTTCGAATGGTGTATTCTTGTGTTGTTTTGTTTTGTCCTTGTTGTGTACGTGCGTTTTGAGCGTGTGTACGGTGTGTACATGGGCCATTTGGTTGTACGATTTGGTCCTTGTGTGTGGCTTTGTACGACTCGTACATGCGGTTGTGATGTTGGGGCATGGGGTGCACTCCGTACTTAGGAGGTTGTGTTGGGGGTGCGCCAGGAACGTACTGGGGTGGGGGTACGACTGGAACGTACTGGGGTGTGGGTAGACGGGTCTATGGCACGTCCTGGGGTGGGGGTGTGGCTCGCACGTACTGGGGTGTAGGTACACGGGGGGTACGACACGTACTGGGGTGGGGGTACGACTGGAACGTACTGGGGTGTACATAGACGGTGGTACGACACGTACAGGGGTGGGGGGGTGTACATTGACGGTGGTACGACACGTACTGGGGTGGGGGTATGACTGGAACGTACTGGGGTGTAGGTACACGGTGGTACGACACGTACTGTGGTGGTGGTACTACTGGAACGTACTGGGGTGTGGGTAGACGGGGCTATGACACGTACTGGGGTGGGGTGTGGCTCGAACGTACTGGGGTGTAGGTACACGGGGGGTACGACACGTACTGGGGTGGGGGTGCGACTGGAACGTACTGGGGTGTACATAGACGGTGGTACGACACGTACAGGGGTGGGGGGGTGTACATTGACGGTGGTACGACACGTACAGGGGTGGGGGGGTGTACATGGACGGTGGTACGACACGTACAGGGGTGGGGGGGTGTACATTGACGGTGGTACGACACGTACTGGGGTGGGGGTACGACTGGAACGTACTGGGGTGTAGGTACACGGTGGTACGACACGTACTGTGGTGGTGGTACTACTGGAACGTACTGGGGTGTGGGTAGACGGGGCTATGACACGTACTGGGGTGGGGGTGTGGCTCGAACGTACTGGGGTGTAGGTACACGGGGGGTACGACACGTACTGGGGTGGGGGTGCGACTGGAACGTACTGGGGTGTACATAGACGGTGGTACGACACGTACAGGGGTGGGGGGGTGTACATTGACGGTGGTACGACATGTACAGGGGTGGGGGGTGTACATGGACGGTGGTACGACACGTACTGGGGTGGGGGTACGACTGGAACGTACTGGGGTGTACATAGACGGTGGTACGACACGTACAGGGGTGGGGGGGTGTACATTGACGGTGGTACGACACGTACAGGGGTGGGGGGTGTACATTGACGGTGGTACGACACGTACTGGGGTGGGGGTACGACTGGAACGTACTGGGGTGTAGGTACACGGTGGTACGACACGTACTGTGGTGGTGGTACTACTGGAACGTACTGGGGTGTGGGTAGACGGGGCTATGACACGTACTGGGGTGGGGGTGTGGCTCGAACGTACTGGGGTGTAGGTACACGGGGGGTACGACACGTACTGGGGTGGGGGTGCGACTGGAACGTACTGGGGTGTACATAGACGGTGGTACGACACGTACAGGGGTGGGGGGTGTACATTGACGGTGGTACGACACATACAGGGGTGGGGGGGTGTACATGGACGGTGGTACGACACGTACTGGGGTGGGGGTACGACTGGAACGTACTGGGGTGTACATAGACGGTGGTACGACACGTACAGGGGTGGGGGGGTGTACATTGACGGTGGTACGACACGTACAGGGGTGGGGGGGTGTACATTGACGGTGGTACGACACGTACTGGGGTGGGGGTACGACTGGAACGTACTGGGGTGTAGGTACACGGTGGTACGACACGTACTGTGGTGGTGGTACTACTGGAACGTACTGGGGTGTGGGTAGACGGGGCTATGACACGTACTGGGGTGGGGGTGTGGCTCGAACGTACTGGGGTGTAGGTACACGGGGGGTACGACACGTACTGGGGTGGGGGTGCGACTGGAACGTACTGGGGTGTACATAGACGGTGGTACGACACGTACAGGGGTGGGGGGGTGTACATTGACGGTGGTACGACATGTACAGGGGTGGGGGGGTGTACATGGACGGTGGTACGACACGTACTGGGGTGGGGGTACGACTGGAACGTACTGGGGTGTACATAGACGGTGGTACGACACGTACAGGGGTGGGGGGTGTACATTGACGGTGGTACGACACGTACAGGGGTGGGGGGGTGTACATTCACGGTGGTACGACACGTACTGGGGTGGGGGTACGACTGGAACGTACTGGGGTGTAGGTACACGGTGGTACGACACGTACTGTGGTGGTGGTACTACTGGAACGTACTGGGGTGTAGGTACACGGTGGTACGACACGTACTGTGGTGGTGGTACTACTGGAACGTACTGGGGTGTGGGTAGACGGGGCTATGACACGTACTGGGGTGGGGGTGTGGCTCGAACGTACTGGGGTGTAGGTACACGGGGGGTACGACACGTACTGGAGTGGGGGTACGACTGGAACGTACTGGGGTGTAGGTAGACGGGGCTATGACACGTCCTGGGGTGGGGGTGTGGCTCGCACGTACTGGGGTGTAGGTACACGGGGGTACGACACGTACTGGGGTGGGGGTACGACTGGAACGTACTGGGGTGTAGGTAGACGGGGCTATGACACGTACTGGGGTGGGGGTGTGGCTCGAACGTACTGGGGTGTAGGTACACGGGGGGTACGACACGTACTGGGGTGGGGGTGCGACTGGAACGTACTGGGGTGTACATAGACGGTGGTACGACACGTACAGGGGTGGGGGGGTGTACATTGACGGTGGTACGACACGTACTGGGGTGGGGGTACGACTGGAACGTACTGGGGTGTACCTAGACGGGTGGGGGTATACATATACGGGGGGTACGTGTCGGACGTACGGGGGCTGGGGGGAGTGTTGGGCGCGTATGCGGGCACATGTCTCCATGGTTGCTATAGGTGTTCGGTGCGGACGGTGTTTTTTCCATACGGTTGTAGGCTCGGACGCACGGGATGGATCGTGATTCCTCGGTCGGACTTGGATTTTTACGTTTGTAAGGTAAATCGTCCGAGGACGTGTCGGACACATTTTCCGACCCGAGGACGTGTGGGGAATGATTCCCGGTGCGGTTCGTATGGACTTTTTACCATGCGAATCGTGATTGCCAGTTCGTACGGCACTTGTACGATTCGTACGGTAAAAAGACCCGATACGAGTCGCACGGGGGAATTTTTTACCGGATCGTGATCGGCACCTTAGTGTATGAGCTGGATTTTTGGCTGTTTGTGGACCCGTTTCATGGTCTGGCTTTTACTGTTGATTTCTCTGATATTACCTCAAATATTGCTGCAGCAAGTACAAACATATGCAGTCTCTCATACCTGCAAAATACCTATACAGCGTGTCTTTACAGGTTTAAAACAGCCCTGATTTCCAGGTGTGGCCCACTTTTTAGCTAACTTGCTAATGGCGGCAACTTGTAATTTGGTGCTCAGGGTTATTTTTTTCCCAGTCTGATGCTGTTCTTGGATGGAGTGTTTACCCACATAAACAATGCCACCTGCTCTTCTTTCAGTTTTGCTGGCATGCAACAGGAAAAGTGCATGGGGACTAGTGGTGGGGGATACCACTAATGGAACCTGAGAGAGGAGATGCTGATCCTCTGTTCACTAAAAGGTGACCCTCAAGAGCATCCAACGCTGGTGTGGTGGGATGGTTTTCAAACAAAATTCATTGATGTCTGCTTTAGTGTCTTTTAGGTAGATAACTTATCATTGTTGTCAATAGTGTATGAGAGTCTAGTTTATATGCAGTTATTATAATTTGATGATTTGTAAAAGCAGCAAAGTTTATGTTCCAAAAACATGCAATTAAAATATACGTCAACATGTCATTTATTTATTCCTGAGCGCCATGATAAACATTTGCCTAAAATGTAAAATTTACAACACATAATAATGTTCCCATTGTCTTTCTGTGACATACTTTGACTTATCCTTGCTCCCAGGAAGTAGCTAATTATTGATCTGTGCACACAAGGTGTCCTGACTCCATTGGAAATGTGTAAACAATGAACTGAATAATCCATCAAACTATAGGGTGTTGTGTCTTCTGCACTTGATGGGGAAGATGTTTGGTGGACTGATTTTCAACAGAATCCAAAGTGTATCTGTAAGGAAGGAATATACACTTTTACTTGGCATGCATTACATTACATGCCTTTACAATGCGGTCGTTGCAACGACTGCGTTGTTACAACGCAAACTATTACATTGCAAGTCATTTCAATGACTTGCTGTAGGTGGCGCGCTGGACTTAGGACTGGTATAATTTACTATTCCAACTCCAGTTTGTGCAACAGCAGGGAAGGTGTTGGATTTGAAATCCAAAACCAGTGCGCCCCCTACAGCAAGTCGTGGAAACTACTTGCAATCTAATGGTTTGCGTTGTAACAACGCGGTCATTGTAACAACCGTGTTGTAAAGGCATGCGTTGTAAGGCATGCGTTGTTATGGCTGTTTCCGATGAGGAAGGTATCACGATTGGCTGCCAATCTGTTTTTTGAGGTGGAACCAGTCCTATTGATCTATGTTTATGTTTAAAGTTATGTGTCATACTAGCGCTCTGTGATTGAGAAAATGCCTATATATCTTTTTTTTTACATTTCAAACCAGCATTTAACTTATTCAAGAACATTCTGCAGCACACATAGAAAGAGGAAACAGCCTCTCAGCATTGTTTTTGTGGAAGACTGTGCCCTTCCTGCAAAAGAATCATCCTGCATGCAACAGAAACACCCTTGCACCATCATCCAAAGGTGCCTGTGTTGGCACTAGGCTGGTTATATGGAGCCAAAGCAGGAGAAAAGGATAGGAATCCGTTGTTTTGGATAAATACGGCGCACTCCTAATCTTTCTCTGTGAGGCATGGCAATGCAGCAAGATGCCTTGCTGTGCTGCCCTGCGCCACTAATTTCATAAATCTGCCCCAGAGTCCATACTGATACCTGCCTAGGTAAGACAGGGATGTATTATGGTCCCTGCACTATTCAGCTTGTTTTTGAATTTCTAGAATTGCACTTACTTGATCTCATGCTTGATCATCAGTGAATAAATTGCCTAGGTCAGTTTTATTATTCTAAGATGAGGCGGTACTGTAAGCACAAACAGAAATATATATGTACAAAACACTTTACGGGGATATAACCCAGTGTTTGATAAAATAATAAATTTAAATGAGTCCAAAATCAGGCTAATTATTGTTGAAGATAATGGAAAATCTAAAACGCAATTTGGGATTAATGAGTCAGTACTGGAACAGAGAAAATGTATTTGACATTTTTAGGCACATTGTTTGCCAGTTCATTAAATCAGTCTTCACAAATTGATAATCTGTTATGGTATTTATCCAGTTGAAAGGTGGAACCAAAAAAGTTAAGGTGGGACATGGCTGGTCCTCCTAAAAGATGGAAAAGGATATATATAATAATACTAAGGCAGTAACCTTTGCATTTTATGGAAGTGAACCATGAGGCCAAAGCAACACAGAAACATTACAGGGTGCTGTAAAAGAATTTTTCTGAGAAAATTTGCTGTTGGGTCTGATGACGCCACTCACACAACTAAGAAGTGAGTCAGATGTTCAGGCAATTAAGGATACTGTAATATTGAAAGTCTCTTTTGGATGAAAATAGACATGACAAAGCCAACATCTGTGACAAGGACTGCACTGCTGGAATTTATTTAAATTTAAGAGGGCCACAAAAAGACCATGGATTGCATATTTGAAGAATATGCTGCAGTACTTGAGTTAGAAAAAAGTAACTGGTTAGAACCAGCTGTTGTTTACCAAAATCTACTAAAGGGAGCTAAGGAAAGATATTGTGAACTAAAGCTTGAACGTATCATAAAACATGCTATCTCTGGTACAAAGCCATATAAAGATCTGGAAGTGAAGGATGATGTAGACAGTGGAATATAGAAAATATTAGATCCTTTCTGATTTGCTCATTGTACATCACATTTAAACTGAATATAAGTCCACTAAATTGGTTTGCCCCCAGATGAAAGACAAAATATGTGTACTCAAGTTAAGTAACTGCACTTGTAATGTAGAGATTTTAGAAACATATTAAGCACTTCTGCTATTTTGTCCCCATTAGCAAGGACCCCTGCAATCTGCCTATTCCCCTTTTCTAAATATTTTGACTGAATTACTATGAAGAACTAATATAAGCGTGTTATTAATTATTTGAAAGTGAATTATGTTAATTATACTGTGAAGTCTTTTTCCGTGTTTTGTTTCTAAAAAAGCCCGATGGTCCTAATAAAGTGGTTGATCAATATAGTAATTGTCATTTAATGGCTAAATTAGAAGAATATTATTATTTGTTAGAAGATGAAGATGTTTGATCACTTTATTTGAAAATAAGTTAAAACCAATAAGCAATATTTGTGAATCAGCTACAATATATGCATAAATGTACTCATATTATCACAGGCATACGGAGTGCCCTATTTTTAGAGTGAATATCATGCAGTGTTTTCTTTAGGAAGTTATAGCTCAGCAAAGCCATGCTCCAAGCCGCATAGGCATGGTTCAGCCTGAGGGTCAAACAATGAATGCTGAGAAGGTCTGTTACATCACATTCTTGATTGCTCAAGGATATTTGAAGCACTACAAAAGTTCAAATGCTGTTCAGCAACAACATTGAGCTAAAATTTCCCCCCTAATTTCTATAAGTCGACAATAGGCTCTCCCTTACTCAAAACTTTGATATTGCCAACTCGTGAGGATTAAAAAAGTTTCTAAATTCTCATCTGAAGCTCAATCTTAAATCTAGCTACATACCATACATTATGTTTCCTGTCTTATTATATTTTGCATTATTACCCCAGCTTTGTGCTGAAGTTGTTCCTCCTGGATCACTTATTATCCACATGGGTCCCAAGATAATAAACCCATACATGCAGCAACTGTGCAAGCTACCAGTTTCACAAATCTCAAATTTGAAGCCCCAATCCTAATATGAACATAATATAAATACTGAAATAAAAAAGGAAGTCACAAAAGAAGCTGAAGATCAGCAAAAAGACAGAGAAAGTTTGCAAGACAGTCTAAGGTGCAAGTGGGCAACTTGATTTGAGCCCTCAAATGTATGCAGTTCCTGCCATACTGAGGCCATTCTCCGAAGCCAGTCTCTCCCAGTATGACACAAAGGAGATGAGTCTGCTGTAACAACAAAAGACAAAGGGCAATATTCTCAAGGAAGTGACGGAGAGAGGCGTTAGCCTTCTTGGCTTAGCGCCTCTCTCAGCCAATTCAGAAACACGAGGCTGCACCCTGTTCTCAAGGATATGGTGCAACCTCGCATTTCCTCCTGAGAAGGCACTAATTTTCACAATTTAGCGCTAACGCAGGCAAGGGTGTCTGCAAGCAGGGAGGTTTGTTTAAGTACAGGAAGGCCTTAAATGCTTACATGTGTGCTGCTTCATGCAGCACACTTGTAAGTTACAAAACTGCATTTTAAAAAAAGGGTTTTTATTATGTACAGGAAGGGACACCTTCCTGTAAATAAACAAACCGTGGCATTTTGCTTTTTCCATTAGTGCTGCACAAGACAGCACACATGGAAAAAGCAAAAACGAAGAGAAATAAAGCATTTCTTCTCGCTTCGCCACCTTAATACCAGATTTTTCCTGGTCTTAGGTTTGGCGCTACCTCCTATTTACGCTGCCCTTCTGAATAGGCGTTAGCGTCAAACTCAATAGGTGTTGCGGTGGAACGTCCACCGCAAAACCCACTGGACGCCCCTTTCACGCTGAAAACAGCTGGAAGGGGGCCCTATTCACAAGGCAGCGTTAAGCCGCGTTAAGCCACTTAATGTGGCTTAACACTGCCTTGTGAATAGGGCTAAGCCCCTATCGCCACAACAACGTCGTTGAAAGTGATGTTGTGTTGTTGATGGGGGCTTGAGAATATGCCCCAAAGTGCATTATTTGAGGGTGGAAGTTCCCCAGCCTTATTTAGGAAAGGGGGTAACTGCTGAGTTGTCAAAATAAAAGCCGTTACTGTGTTACCACAAGTGCTTCATTTACTTAGACACAAAATAAACCAACGCTCCAGCAACAAACCTTGAATTTGGTGGGTGGACTGAAGCAGAGGTGGCCCCACAGCACTTAGGAGGCCCATGTTCCAAACCATAAAAGAGACCCATAAACACTAAGGGGCCTATTTACGAGGAGGTTTGTGCCTCGTTTGCACAATGCAACATGGTACATACACAACGCAAACCTCAAGTAAGATTTATGAAGCCACTTTGAGTGGCTGAGTAGCTTCATAAATCTGGGTTAACACAACGCAGCGCAAATCTGTGTTGCGTTACTCTGCCCTGGGAAGGTGTTCCATAGGTGTTGTGTAGGTGTTCCCACACAACTCCCATGGTTTTTGATGCATTCCCAGATTTACCAGTGTTGGTGAACCTGGAAATGTGCCAAAAAGATACATCTTCCCAGGGGCGGCATAACAAGGAGATATATCTTTATTTCTCCTTGTTTCTTCCACTTTCTACGAGTGCTGCATTCTGCAGCACCTATAGACAAGCATTTGCAATGCAATAGATCTCGCATTAACGCAAGTTCAAGCTATTGGCATTGTAAATGACAATGGGATTTATTTATGTTTTAAAAACCAAAACATAAATAAAAGGCATTGTCATTTACAATGCAAGTAGCTCAAACACGTGTAAATGCGAGACCTATTGCAGTGTAAATGCAAGGCATCGTGGACAATGAGAGGGCGGCGGGAGGGGCACGGTAAGGGAGAAGCACAGACAATGGGTGGGGGGTTAAAAAAGGCACCAATGCGCGTCGTGCCTGCAGTAAGAGAAACTGAATAAAGAAAATAGTGCTTGCAGTCTAAATAACAAGTACTGTGTAACAACTGAAGCAAAGGGGTTAGTCGCCATGGGAGGTGACAAATGAAGAGGAGGCGGTACTAAGGAGCCTATTATCGAATCAGAAGCCAACATTTAGAACAGACACTGACACTAGCCAATGGCAAATATGGGCAGAGAGTGGGCAGGGCTTCTATTCGCTACTCCACCACTACAAGTCTTGCAAGGCAGCACATGCGCGCTGCCTCTAGGCTCGACCTAAAAAAGGAATATGCCTCCCAGGATTGTTTTTGTGCAGGAAAGTGCCCCTTCCTGTACATAAACTATCCTACATACAACACCAGCACCCTTGCACCATGTTGCAAGGGTGCCTGCATTGGTGCTAGGCTATCCATTGCGCGCCAGCACATGGGAAAGCTTAGGAATGCACCGTATTGCCTTAAACGCAGCCCACTGCTGCCCTTCCCCTTTTAGGAAGCACAGCCCTGCATTGCATTGTGTGATTTACTTTGTAAAAAGGCCCCTACATTTCCTCATGGTGGCATGTTTTGTGTTTCATCAGCATTTCCTTTCCGAAACTCACATTGCTTCATTGCTGATGCAGTTTTGGGCATTTTTTCGGATAAATCTGTACTTACTTCTAGCAAAGTCAAACTGCAAGAAAAACCTTGAAACATCATAAGCCTTGCCCGAAACTGTAGATTCTAAGGGAATGGGACAAAGACAAGACTCTTTAATCAAAATAGACATTGCAGAACAAGCTGCTACAATTTGTGGTTGGAGGAGTGAACTCAGGTGAATTACTCTCTTGAGTCGGCATCAAGCGGCCGTACTACCCACTAGCTGTAAGGGGCCTTCTTCCCTATCCTGCTCAAGTCCATTGTGACACCTTTCTCCCACCACCGCTGATTATTGCCTGTAATTGTCCCCAAACATATTACATTAATTCCAGACTAATTAATTCTGCAGACTGTTTACAGAAAGTAGTAACTTTATTTGACAAAAAAAGACGGAATGCTTACTTATGTAAATTTAGTGAAGTCATTGGAATGCCATTGTTCTACATTTAAAGGTGAGTTTTGCTCTAAAATAAAGAGCCAGGACGGATCACGCAAACTGCACAAGTGGCTAGCAAATGTGCACTGTCGCCTGAGGATTTTGCAGCACAGCAAGGTAATCCTGTACCATTCTTGAATTGGCGTTTGCAACAAATAACATAAAATGTAATTTATGTAACGGTGGCTTTGTGCTAATGTCCATTCGGTTTTGGTTTTGGGCGCAAACGTCACTGCCCCGGTACAAAATCATGTTGTGCTGGTGCAATTTATATTACATAGGTGTAGACATAAAAACGTATCATTTGAGAAATGGAGTATTGATTTTACATGCAGTATCTGCTTTACTTGTCTAGCAACACCTATAGGATGCCTCAAAGAAATGGATCAAATTGTAGCTGTCTAAACCTATAACATTGAGTCAAAAAAGAGCGCCCACATTGAGCTATGCAGCTAAGCAGTTTCTACAAACAAGCACATCACACCAGAATCGTTGCTCGAGCAGAGTTTTTTCGAAGTGATCCTAAATTCAAAGCAATTTTACAATGCAAACAATCAAAAATAATGCAAGATACACTTGGAATGATTGTTACAAGGAATACAGTGTTGATTACCAAGCCATTCTTGGCAGGTGTCATAGCCAATGCGCAGAGCGGTATACACAATGTATGTCAGCATGGCATGTGTGTCAGTAGCACAATGAAGGCATTGTGCTCTATAACCAACTACTCTGCTTTCCCTTCACCATGTGCGCCTCGTACGAGGACCATGGACGTGTTCAATCTTAACAGCCATTAATTTCTATATATCATTGTGTACTATTTTCTTGTTTCTTAATACAAGAAGGTTCAGCCAAAAAAACGTTATTAGAGAATATTTGCAGGGATTGTTTCAAATGATTTTGGTGAAGGTTGTGCTTTATTTCACGGACAGTTCTTTGAGATTGAAACTGACTTTGACAGGAATCTATGCACAACTTTCAAACTTGAGTACAGTTGGTCGAGGCTGCTGCTGTGTCCACGCGACTTTTATTTTCTTTTGCGTCATTGTGTGGCGAGACATGGCCTATTTGGCACTTGAACACCTGCTTGTAGGCCTTGCGGAAGTTCTCAGAGAGAAAGGCATAAATAAAGGGGTTCACGGAGGAGTTGCTGTACGCCAAGCAGTGCGCCACTATCCTGAAGAGGAAAGAGGCTTGTGTGAGCGGGAACGCCCCGAATTCGACCCAGAGATGGATGACGTGGTGCGGCAGCCATGATATTCCAAAAACGACGACAACCACCAGCACAGTCTGGGCAGTCTGGGTAAAAAGAGAAATGTTAACACATTATTATACAACGGAATGATTGTAGAAACTTTTTTGAAGATTGCAGATTGCAAAGGCATTTGAAAAGTTTCTAGAATATTTACACAGTTTGAACAGCAATGAAACTACTGTTATGACAGAAAAAATCTGATCTTAAATTAAATTCCAAAAAACAGAAAAATATCAGGAGACCTAGCAAAAATAACAATAATGGTATAAACATACTGGCGACAGAAAGTGGTAGTCTGCTCAGATACTCAGCACTTGCTGCTGTCGCCATGCATTAGAACGTAAGAGACAGACATTTTGGGGCAGATTTACAAGCCCTGTACGCCACATTTGCGCCGCCGTTGCGTCACGTTTGTGCACAAAGCCAGCGCCATGCTGCGGGGTATTTACAACGTGACGCATCTAGGGAGATACGCCACGTTGTAAAGCCCTGCGCCACATGTGGGCGTTCCGGCACGGGGGGGGGGGGCGTTCCGGTGCAGGAACGCCTCCTAAATGTGGCTGAGTGAAATCTACAAGTTTTCACTCAGTCACTTTTACGGCCATGATGCGTCAAAACACCTGCGCCTGCTTGAAGCAGGCGAAAGGATTGACGCAGCATGTTAGGCATAGGGGCACCCCGAGCCTTGCTGGAGAAGCGTCGCACTTGCGACGCGACTTCAGCAATACGTCACCTTTACGGCAGCAGATGCGTCACGCATCTGTCTATTCTTGCCCCATGGTGCGGCGCATTTACAATGCGGCGCATCCATGGTGGCGCAAGAGGTGTCTACCGTGACGCAAAATAACTGCCGCATCCCTGCTGATATGCAGGGATACGCCAGTTATTGTAAATCTGCCCCTTTGACTTTGTCAGTGCTGGAAAGAATGACAACACTTATACCTTTAAAGGAGGAGCTTAAATACTTTGTGCACATTCCTGATGTGCACAACCTTAAATAAATGAACGTTCTCATAGAGTGATGTGTTGCCAACAGTATTTTGTGCTGTATCATTATGGAGCACATTCTGGTCTAGAGTGCGAAGAACGCATCAGTGACATGAGGTGTGTTGTACACACAGCCCCTGAGATACACTGTTGGCCAAGCAATTAGAATGCTACACAAATTCATTCACATTGGAACTTGCTCTTTCAAAATATTGCTTTCACTATTGTTTTTATGAATTTCCACATTTTTCATAACATTTAAAGCCACACAATTTCAATGTTAAAAAAGCATATATCCTTCTCATGACTGGGATTCTCAAATCGAAGGTCATTTCATTATCATTCAATAAATCCCCAATTCATTTTGGTCAAAAAGTCCCCCATAAAGGTTATATTTAATATATTTTGCACCAAAAACAAGAGTAAATGCATTCACATTTTAGAAGCCATCCCCATGCAAACAAAGATCAACATGGTGTTCAAGAGTTGGGATCCTCTCGCTCCCATTCTAAGGTGATTGAGAGCTAGCGGTTCCCAACTCTTAAAGACCATGTCACTGAAAATTAATTCTCCTCCGGTCTTGTCCTCATGACCGTGAAGGCAAAACTGGTAAAACTCTAGCTAACCGATGCACAAAACGGCAAAATGAGAATGCATGCCTTATTGTTCTGCATTCAAAACTGTCCACCCCCCATCTAATTCTAGTCCCCTCATCCAACACAATCAGCAATTAAAATAAAACCATGCCCTTTGCCCACTACTTCACTGTCCTCCATAATGCTAACCTACCACATGCCTCCTCTGCCTTGATGTTATCAGGTTGACTTATCTGTGAGGGAAGTAGCCTGGGAGGCTATCATGGCGGCTCTCTGAAACTAGAGCTCATGGCTCTTCAATCCGCCAAATGACTCCGAGATCAGGTGACTCTTGTACCAGAAAGTAGTGTGGGGGGGGTGTCAGAGTCAGCCTGGACTCGAGGCTCCCTTTTGGAGTGTGCCGGCTCTGGCCATGAACCACCACTTTTCCATCTCCAGCCTGACAGCCCTCTGCTCTGCGTGCCTCCTACACATGCAGCCATTCAGACCTCGAATGAGCCTCACTTCACTATATTTATCACAGGAGGCGACAACATTGCCTGGCACACTGGATCTCTGGTAGCTAGAGATCCAGGGAGGTATTCTCCAGGCTGCTCATGCTGCTCTGCCTCCCGGGACCTGCTGGTGAGGCAGCGAGGGTTAGTGGGTCTTGTCCCCCAACGGCCCAATTGCTAATTTGACCCATCCCAGTGCATGCACATTATGGGGCACACAAAACACAGGCGACTGGGGACCTTATTACCCGCCGCCGGATGCAGCTGCTCCAGCCTTCTCAGGGACTGCCTAGATAAACTGGATGCCATCCTGCAGTCGATCCAAACCTCAGGGTTCCCCTGGAAGCAAAGCTAAATTCAGTCCCTAAGGAAATCAACTTCCTTTGTGACAACCAGCGCAAACTCATCAAAAGGGTAACTCAATTCGAAAAGACGGTTGCAGAACTGCAACCCTACTCCCTGGGTCTAAAAAAAACCTCTATGGCATCATGAAGTGAATTTGTCCTTCTCAAGGATTGTGCAGATGATGCTGAGGGGTGAGACCAGCAAAGCAACATCAGGGTGGTGGGCCAACCAGAGGGTGAAGAAGGTCCCATGTGGTGGTCTTCCTGGAGACCTGGTTTAAAGATCTCATGGCTTCTCAAGTTCGCACCCCGTTCTTTTTTATTTAAAGGGCTCACTGGGTCCCGCCTCAGTCCCACCATGGTGGGGGCACCTACTTGCCCGATCTTTGCAAATATCCTCTACTTTAAGGTCTGAGATGCTATCCTCAAAATGGTGTGACAGTTGCAGCCGCACCTGAAAGACAACCAAAGAATAGCTGTATTCCAGGACTGCACTTTAGCAGTTCAAAGATGGCATGTGTCATTCCCCAAACGACACTTGAGTGGCAGAGGGGGCACATACTCTATACCCGGCCAAGTTAAAGATCATCTCTGACCATAAGACCCACTTCTTCATTGAATCCTCAGATGCCTGGGACTGGGTGGAAGACAGGACGCCTTCTGCACACCGGTCTGGAATGGCATAGGGTCAAGGGACACCTCAGGGCCAAAGATGGGCTTGCTTTGGCAAAGGCACTTCTTACTATGGATTAGGTCCAAAGTGGTCGCAGATTGGCCCGCAAATGCAGCCGTGGCCTTCTGTGATCACCCCCCCAGGGGTTTCTCCAGGTCTCCTTCAGAGGACTTGGATGCTGGAGCCTATATATCGAACCCCTATGTATCCAGGACTCAACATCGAAGGTAACCCTTCAAACAACTGATGACTTGTTGTAAAGTACCTTGCTCACTGCAGTACACTCCTCAACCCGTCCAATGGAAATGGTTTGGGCTCCTTTGAGGGTCCTCAATCACCCACAGATTACAGGCATCACCTGATGAAACCCTTGAACAGTCTCTGGGACTCTTCTTTCCTCCCACTTTATGAAACGACCAGACTATCCACCTGGCAATCCACTTGCAAGCTGCACCTCCATGCTATCCTCCATCAGAGAGCCTAGCCCGCCTATTGCTACTGGTTCTACCTTGCCATCCTCAGAAACTACTCTGAATAATGGTTTGGCAGTTTGGACAGCAGGCTGGCGCTTCTGGTTATGGTATTTTCTCTGTTGTTGATTTTTCTGTTTGACATGTTTGCTATCCTCACCCTAGCTGCGCCTTCGGTCCTTACCCCATCCCCCTCCATGTTCCACCCAACACTGCAATCGCCCCGAATTTCCATCTTCCCACGGGTATTCCTGGAGGGAACACTCTTCACAGGATGACCAGTAGCCAATCCTATCGGATCATCTACTAGAACATATATGGCACACACAGATCCTCAAAATGCTACAAGATATACACTTTTCTCAAGTGGAGGGTAGATAGCATGAATTAATGAGGCTCACACCACTGAAATTGAGCAGCTCAGCCTTCAAAGTGCTAGAGTAGTCAAATCTTGACCACTAATTTCTCCACATGTGCTTGGGGCACACTGATTTGGGTGTGGTTGGGAGTCCCTCTCACGGTGGTGTCGCAAGATATAGGTCTGCTTGGTCAAATTGTCCTCCTTGAATCAATCTTAAATAGCTCCCCTTTACTCCTGGATACTATAAATGCCCCTAACTCTGAACAACTAATTTTCCTTCATCCCCTCTCCTCCCACTTGCCATGGCTACTAGGGGAAGACTTTAACTGAGTCTGGACCTGACACTGGATCGCTGTCACCCTCCTCTCCTCAATACCCTCACCATCACAAATGCATGGTGCCTGGCATTGTGGCTCAATCAATGGTCCTTGGTAGATAGCTGTTGCCACCATAACCCGGGAATCTGACTCTACTACTACTATTTCCCAGTGAATGATTTATATGGTCACTTGGACCAGCTGTTTGGCTCCTTGGATCTATGCCTCTTCATCACCCCACCATACTACTTGGAGCGGGAACAGGCAGATCATAGCCCCCGGATTGCGAGTGAGAACTGGGGAAGACTTAGCTCACCATCCTCACATGGCAGCTGCAACACCCCCAGCATCAAATACCCCACCTTCAGAGATACAGTCGCTGATAGCATTGTAGCCTATTTTGAAAAAAACAAGGGCTCGGCCTCCTCACCCTCAGTTGAATGAGAGGTCATTAAGGAGGTGGTCAGGGACTTCTGCACTTGGGCAGTTTCAGGGGAATGGAAGACATTGCTCCGCAGCTTGGACATAACAGACAGTAGGTACATAGAGTGGGAATGAAACATGGTCGAGGACACCTTATTGCGTCCCTCACTGTCCAGCTCCAAGAAAACGAGGTTCAACTCTTGAAGCTCCTGTGATGTCTAGATTACACTTCTTACATGGCCCACACACACTCAGAGGGTGACAAATTTGGTTGCCTCCTGGCATGGCATATCAACAATGATTCTCGACTCCCTCAAATAGTTTTGGTCCATTACCCAAGATCCATTGCACCTTTAATGCCTAATACTTTGGCCTTTACATCTCCCCAATGGGCTTCATGAAGTAGTGGTGCATGACTACTTGATAGAAACACCCCTCCCTCCTGCCAGCAGAACACGTTGCCCCATCAGAAACTAGAAAATTCACTTAGCTATAATTGGGCCAATGATAGGGAAGACCCCTGGGACTGACCGCCTCCCAGCGGAGTTCTACAAGAGTCTCACTGGCATTCTGATTCCCAAGCTGACGAAACTCTGGGGGACTGTTACCAGGGATAGTTCCCTTCCTACCACATTTTGGGAGGTGTCTCTGGTTTCCCTGCCAAAACCTGGGAAAGCATCCACCGATCTTGTCTCCTATTGACCAATAGCCTTTCTAAATATGGACTACACGATTCTTAGTAGGATCCTGGGAGACTGAGTTCAACAAGTACCTCCACACCTCATTCACGCAGAACAGAACAGGTTTCTCCCTGGTAGGAACACCCCCCTCAATCTCAGACCCTTCTATGGGATCATGGAGGCCACCCAGGAATCTTGGCCTAGGGTGGCTTCCTTTATCCTCAACCTTGACATGGACTTCTATACCCTACATTGAGATTTCCTCTTTTGAGTACTAGAACAGATTGGCATCAGGCCCAGCCTTACTCACCTAATCTGTCTACCTCATATGGATCCAACAATCAGGGTACACTATGGGAATCAGCTCTCAGAATCTGTACCAGTGGGTAGGGGCATGAGACAGGGATGTACCCATACCCTCTCCTCTTCGCCTTGGCGATGGAACCCCTAGTGGCCCAGACTCAGCAATAATGTGGCGACTGGTTCATATCCTTCCTGGAAGCCACACACATCATCTCGCTGTATGTCGATGTTGTCTTATTTTACTCCAAAGACGACTCTGCCTACCAGCTCCTAGCTGAGTTCAGTGATGTCTCAAGCATCTGAATCATTTGGCACAATTTTTGCCTACTCCCCTTGTCCCCGGCAGTGCAGCTGGTGCATCTCGTTTTTTAGGAGTGCATGAGCCATTGAGAACCCACCTCCTTCAGATATCTGGGTAACCGAATACTCCACACAGCATCAGATTTACTAGAAGCCAACTTGTCTCTGGCATTGTCAGCCCATTGTTTTCCCAGGTATAGTTCTAGAGGTCACTCCCACTGAAAGTGATGGGCAGTATCGTTCATCTCTAAGATGGTGATGCTTCCCTGTCTGCTATAATATTTTGTGATCCTCCTCATTACCCTCCTCACATTTTTCTGGAGACTGCACTCCTTCTTTGGTGAACTTATATAGCACAACTCATGTAGCATGTGGCTCTACCAAAATTACTGCTGCCCCCGAATGAGTACGTCTGGAGCCACCCATTTTGAATATTACTTCCTAGTGGACCAATTACAGTGGCCATGGTACTGCCCGGTGGGACGTTACTTAGAGGACATAAGCAAAGTTAATCCCCAAATGTCATCAATATCACTTCTTCAGTGGATACTCTCCGGGGCCAGACCCCAATAAAAATCCCCCACGTTAATGATGGGTGTCCCTCACATGTCTCAGAAGTGCATTACAGCTCGCTCGCACAGCGCATTCATATACACCAGCTATCCCTCTGTTGGGTGTGCAGACCCAGAGAGATTACGCCTCCACCCACCGACTATGCCCCAGGAACAAAATTGGCCTCAATACACTGTGGGATGTGTTACAAAAAAAAGACCAGCTCCTGCCCTTCGCAACCTTGAAGGACCAGTTTGGCCTTCACTCTGGCCAATTCCTTTCATATGTCTGCTGGATGGCATGCTCCAAAATCTTTGGGGAATCCAGGGTGGGGAGCCTCCTACCGACACTCTCCCCAAACCATACTCTCCTTGGGTGGCAACTGCCAGTTGATTCGCTGGTTCACCAGACATGGGAGGAACAATTTTAATCCACCCTTCATGAGACACTGAGTGGACCCATGCTTCGCTTCGGCCTACCTTAGAAGGGTCTCGAGGTACCAAATGATTGAATTCTAGGTGCTCATTAGAGCTTACCTCTCTCCCCAATGAATCTCTAGGACTTTCCCAGGTGCCTCAGAGACAATCCAATGCGTGCTCCAGATGCTCTGCTCCAATAGTAAGATTGAAGCATGTCTATATGGGATTGCTTTCAGGCCTCTCCATTTTGGGAAGGAGTGCTGCACTGGCTCGGACAGTCACAGAAATAGGGGAGATCATCTCATGGAAGACTTTTGCCCTTGGTGTCCTTAAGTGCCTGTTAAAATTGATGTTGAAATACTCAATGATACATGTATGTATGAAAATTAGATCGAATCACAGTTGCCAATATCCCCTGATATGACCTCTCCGTCAACTCCGAGTCAGAAATACATGGTCAGTCAGGCCCTGCGACCTAGGCCTTAGGCCACTAAGTGACAGATTACAGGTGGGGTTGCATGTAACCAGCCGGACAAATGTACAAACAGGAAAAACCCAGATTAGCCCCACAGAAATGCAGCAACACCTCAAAGGTCTGGGAAGATTTGCCCCAGTAAAACACACATGGTCGGAGGGGCGCGCATTCCCAAATAACCATAAAGTTAGATGCCACATGAAGTTAGGAACACTCAGCCAATCAGGATACAGCACACGCAGTGATCACGTGTCCCACATGCTGGTGGGAGTAATTTATGGCTCAATGACTAGGCCAACAATACTCTCCCAAAACAGGATCTATGAATTACTATATGATGCTCCAAGAAATGTGTAAAAAGACACTCGCAAAGTTTGTACTTTGAGACAGCCTTCAGACGCCGCAACTGTGCCCTGGCTGTAGTATTTGGTTTGCCAAATGCTTATTTTCTTTGTTTTTCCAAGGTAAATTCATATTTGAGCAACATTTTGGTGAGCCAGATAGAAGAGATTTGTGCTTCAAACCCGGAGGTAGCCAAAGGAAAGGACCCCGCTCTGAAGTATTCACATCAGAGCAGCAAGTAAGATGAGCAAACGCCGCAACTGATTGAAAGCTCTGCTTAATCGGCAGGATGGAGGTCCGTCCTGAAGCTGCCATAAATTTGGTAAGAGACTACATCTGATCCTTACTCCCAGCATTTGGGGTATGGCAATCTAGGAAGAAGAGCAAAAATGTAATATGAGCACCCTGCCACTGACAGAAATCCGACATATTGCCTATTTCAGGTGTCCAAACTGAACAGTCACAAGGTGGTCTCAGAGGCGATCCCAGAGAGGGCACCTTTTTCGATAGGCAGCACGCTAGGAAAGGTGAAGGATGTTAGTCGCTTGGACCACGAGGTGTGACACAGATAGTATGTTTGTCTCCTGTGTGTGATACAGGGACGTGGCCTCACCCCTTGGACTGCTGGCAATGATACAGATGTTACATATCGTCCCTTGATGTAATATAGGCCCAGCACCATGATCCTATTTTTTTGTCTAAAATGTTTTTCTCAGTGCTACAGGTTTCTAAACACTGTTGGTATCTGAAAGAAGTGACAGGTATTATTCGTATGGACCGCTGGGGGTGATACTATTGGTACGCATGATCGCTGGGTGTGATAGAGGGTATAACGCAGACATTAGGGAAAATTTGGACCTTGGAGATTAGGTGTTGCTTGTGCCTGGCCAAGGAAGGCCTGTGGTTGTGAAGGTATTCCCTGTTTCCGCGTAAACTGTTGTTAGCTTTGTCACTGAGCCGATTGTTGTTATCTTTGTCTCGGAACCATGTAATGCCCCCCCCCCCCCTGACATCGGGTAGCATGGGCTAAGGTGTAGGCAAAAGCATTTTCTTTTTACAAAGTCATCATTTTTATTGTGTCAGTTTTCTCTCTCTTTTTCTTCTTTATGGTTACTAATTGATGCATTCTTGATTTTGTGGTGCTGGTAAATTGTTGCAATTGCACGCCCTGTTGTTGAGTGTTGTGTTTTGTTAATGACTCAATGTGCTTATGAAGGCACCGCTAATTCTCACAATCATTTTTCCATGTTTGCTGTTTTTTTGCTGAATTTACATATTTTGAACTAACTATTGTATTTTATATCAGGTTGTGGCCCTTCATATGAATTTTTTGTCTTTGTCTGTGAAATGTCTTTTCTGATGCATCTATGCAAATAGTATTGAGCTCATAGAAGTAGTTGTAACCAATAATTCCTGCATATTTATTTTCCCAACGAGCAGAGCAGAAGCTAATATTATTTGATCCAAAGAAGCTAGAACATATCAGCCCCTTAAAAAGTTCCCAGCAATCATGGAGTCGCCGCAAAGGCACATTCAAGCCAGGTTCCCACACAGATTAAAAAACTTAGTAAATAATGCCTTGAATGGCGCACACACAATAAGGTACACACGTTCCCATGGTCAGAGAGGGTAACCTTCAACACTAACATAATTGAACACACGAGAGCACACATTCGAACAAGAAGGTAGAACAAAAGAAGACCAGAAGAGAGGTACTCTTGGAACGGTGGGCCATTTTTGAGGTGGCCCAGACCGACAATCCTATCACAGATCCAGCAACTCTCATGCCATATGTAGGAATGGACTTGCTTTATCCAATTCCTGCCATCCCCACATTAGTTTATACCAATCCACTGGTCGAAAGACAGGAGGGCCCCCCACTGAACAACAAACTACTGGATCCAGACAAGGGAGGCGAACAGGCCACTAGGCCCAGGCAATACTAGCATCACCTCAGTCCAGTGCTAAAGCTCCATGAAGCTAAAGCCCCCATCCATCGGGTTCAACCCATTGAACCCCAGCGGCACGGAGAAAGTAAACTCCCTCTCGTCCGGGTGAACACACTCTGGTGTGCAGGAAATTTATAACAGTACTGGACAGCAATACAACGAGTGGGGTTGAAGAAAGGGGACCAAGTCCTCTGGGTCAGACGAGGAGGGGAA
The DNA here is from genome assembly GCF_964204655.1 of Triturus cristatus. Taxonomy (NCBI): domain Eukaryota; kingdom Metazoa; phylum Chordata; class Amphibia; order Caudata; family Salamandridae; genus Triturus; species Triturus cristatus. The sequence continues at coordinate 211,266,776 of NC_140588.1, forward strand.
GCCACAGGGTCTGCTCAGGCTCACGAAGGGCCAACAGAAAGAGAGTTTGAGGGCAAATTTCAACCCAGAAGAATTGTGCATAACTCAGAACGAAGGAGACAACCCAGGTGTGAGTTAGAGGAGAGGCATGAATTAAGCATGGAGAGAGAGAAAGCTCTGACCCTGGGAACTCAACAAGAGAACAGAGCAGCTCACCCTCCACCTGAGGAGGGTGGGGGTGACGCAGCGTGGAATTTCAAATCCTCCCTTCATCACAGACCAAATATCACACTAACACATTCACTCAATGCATTCATTGGTGGGGCCCATAACACCAATGCTCACACTTCATTGATCTTCTCGTACGGGAGAGATGATTGTTCCAAACGCTGACATGAAAGGAATACCTTATGACCTAAAGGAATTTATTTACATAACATACACTAAATATCTTTAGTCCAGCACATCTTAAAACCTGAACCTCGAGATATTCCTTCCATTTGGTCGATAGATCAATTAGTTGAGTTGAAAAAAGGTGAATTTAATCCCCTTTCATTTACATTCAAATCTTAATCTATTTCCTTTCAATAAATAACCCAACACATTTTCTTGTTAATCAATAATTTCGTTTATCTAAATAATGCAAATTTTAATAAATCATTATTCAAACCACAGAACACCATATTTACCTAATCTGGCTATTAGTCGTCCTCTAAGTCAATCAAGTCGTCATGCAGCACGCTATAGTCCCAAAGATTGGGTCTGGACCATAAGCGTGTACGTATCAATTAAAGCCCATCAGTTTGAGAGTCCTCAGTTCATCAGGAAATTGGGCAGCAATTCAGTCTGTCAAAGATTCAGGGGAACAACTGTCCAGCAGTGTCACCGTCCTCTCCGTCAGCATAACGTCAGGAAAAAGGAAAAGGTCCGCGCAACTCACTAGTCTACCATCATTTTATAATAAAATTGATAACAAAATGTAACATTTGCTAAGTTTGGGTTCTTCTGATTGGTTGGTTAAGATCGTCCGTTTCGGTTTCTCAAAGTCTATGATGTCACACTGTCAGACATGATCCATCCGGTTCTAAAAGTTGTCCATTGTTAAAGCTCTTGGCTGAAGTCCAGTCGCGACCTTGTTCTGGTACATAGCGTGTAGGTCATCTTGAGGCCACTTGTACAGGAGCCTGGGACATGTGCACTTGGTCTGAAACCTCGCGGAATGGTAGCTGTCTCGTCGTGAACATTAGTCGGCCATTTTGTCGTAGGCCCAATCGGTCAACTTAAGCAAAACAAACCCAAAAAGTATTTAAAACATGGAAATAACGAATAAAATGTTTACCCCTCACTAATTCCCCTATGTGTATGTAATTATCTAGCATAATGGCGACATTTAAAGCGTTTATATTCACCCAATGATGTCATCTGTTGCAACTTACAATTACGTCACAAAAGCAACATATATCATGCAATATTCTATTTTACTAGTACTAGTATGCGCACGTATATTAGTTTACAAATTATTTTAGCCATGCAAAATGCAAATCCCACGTGTAATTCATACATTAGTAAGGTTGATTAGGTATCACTCAAACAGATTAATATTATTACAATTAATAGATTACTCTAATTAGTATGAACATGCAAAAATGGGGGGGTATACAACATTTTGTACTCCCCGCTCCATCAGGGGTAGCTATAGAGCATTGCTCAGAGAAAAGCCCAAGGCAGAACTAGAAGGAGGCTTCTGCCCGGGGTCTGAGCCTCACTAGATCGTCAGCGTAGGAGAGGGGCCGACCAGGTGATAATAGATCAGGATAGCCTGCTGCAGACTCAATTATTAAACAGTAGAAGCGACATGGCACCTTACGTGCACATGAGGAGAGCAGACGTCCTCTGCTCCCCCCGAACATGACGTATAGACAAACTGACCCCAAAGGAGATAGTGACCAATAGGCAATGCAAGACCTTCGCGCAACCATTTTGCCACATGCTAGCCCTCTGGACCGAACGGGAGGGCCTGTATGATAGACACTGATCGAAGGAAGGATCCTTTGAACCCGGAGATATGGCTATTGCGAAGGACTTTATCTGGCACAGAAGGGGTGAGCCCAAGTGGAACTTCCCCTATATGCGTGATTGCCTACAAAATGGAAGCGCTAGGTTAGACAGAAACAAGCAGCGCTGCCCCAAGCCAAAGTTTGCCTGCTACTGTAGATGAATACATCAGGGATCATCTATGTCCCATGGGCCCAGATGGATAAGGAAGGGCTCAGAACCAAACTGCCATCGTTATTGGATGGGGCAGGGAAATGGATTAAATTTTTTGAGAAAATCACCACGGGGATAAACCTAGGAATAGGCAATGTCAAAAGTCTGCTAAGCAGTCTCATCGGAGAGCATACGAACACAGTGTTCAGCCGAGTCAGCATCCCAGCAGTCACACTGACAAATGCCAAGCATGACGCGGCTGTATTCAATTCATACAGGGACCCAATATGGACGGCCCTGAGGGAAATATTCCCAGAATGCCTGGATGTAGGAGGAGTGATGGCAGAAAGTATGAAGACTGGGGAGACCATAATGGACTTTCTAGACAGAATGAGGGAACAATGGGGACAAGAGACAGGACTGCCATGGACTGATATGATCCTCCAAGTTGCATTACTCTAAAACAACCTCAAAAAGTGGCTACCCACAAATATACAAAGTGGAGTGGATAGTGTAGTAGGGTTATACACCAAACTCTAGTGGAAATTACAGGCCCACCAACTACATTATTGCAGAAATAAACAGGAAACCGACAAAGATAAACAGAAGCAAGCCCATTGAAACACCGCCAAGTCGGTCCAACCCAACTTGAAAAAGACTGCCCTTAATGGGGCAGCGTAGGCCACCAATGTACAAATGGCCGAAGGGGTCTCCACCACAAAACCCCAGAGTGTTTCAACCCAGTTATAACAGGAGAGGTCAGGGAGGTTGGCAACAACTGGCCCTCAGATAACCAGATTTGTCCCACAGATAACCAGCAACGCCACAATGGTCAAGGGGGATTAGTCCCAATAAAATGCATGTGGTCGGAGAGGTGCTTGGTACCAAAACACCATATAGCTAGATGCCACGTGAAGTTAGGAACACCCAGACAATCAGGACACAACACACGCAGTGACCATGCGTTCCCCATGCCAGACATCTGGACACGTTTGAGACTCACCTGCATTTGTCATCAGGTGGGAGTAAGTTATGGTTTCATGACTAGGCCTACATTCCTCTCCCTAAACAGGATCTATGAATTGTTTTATGATGCCTCAAGAAATGTATAGAACAATGCTGAAAACTATTGTACTTTGAGACAGTCCCCAGTCCCCGACTCTGTAACTGTGCACCTGGCCGTAGTGTTTGATTAAACCAACTGTTTTTGTTTCCCCCACTTTGGCAACGTTTCCTGGTTAGGTCCTCAAATGCAAAGACAACAAGGTGATGGATGTAATGCTTAAATGAATTGCCCAGGCCACATCCCGAGCCATAAATGTTCACCCATCATGCCACCTAATTGTGGACCCAGCCAATTGCAAATCAGTCTTGGCCCTGTTCCTCATTCCATACCAGGTCCTTCCTGAATCAGAACATAAGCAATCCAGGACCGGTTACGCCCTTGCTATGGTTTCTGAGACAGGGTATAGCTTAGCTCCAATGGCACTGTAAGCCTAGGACCCAAGTCTGGGCATGCCCGGCAACAATAGGGCATCAAAGGCAAAAACAACAAGGTGATAGGTTGCTTGTGTTCTCGTTCAGGTAGAACTTGGTTTGGAAGTTTGGGCTCGACTGTTCCTATTGGAGCAGGGTCAAGAATGAGTTGCTTATTGCTGGGTCCAAACTGAGGTGGCATGGTGGGCAAAATAACAATAGATTGGGATGTGGCCCAAGTAATTGCCAGTGGCTGAGATTAATTCAAGTGTTGCATCCATCACTTTTTATATACTGTAGTATGATGCCCTATGAAGAATGGGTATGCCCAGATGTGGGTCCCGTGCATATTGTGTCACTGGAACCAAACTATCCTCAAATGATGAGCCTAAAAGAAGGGCGAAGCCAGTCATTGGCTGCTTGTGTTCCGGTTCAGGGAGAGCCTGGCTTGGCAGTTCGGGCTCGACTGCTCCTACTGGAGCAGTGTCTAGACTGATTTGCATATTGCTGGGTCCATGCTTAAGTGGCATGGTGTGCAAAATAACGATAGATTGGGATATGGCCTGATTAATTACTAGTGGCTGAGCCTAGTTCAAGCATTTAATCTATCTCTTTTTGTATACCGTAGTATGTCACCCTAAGTGGGATGGGTATGCCCGGGGGTGGGTTGTGTGCACATGGTGTCACTGAAACCAAGCTATACGGGACTGATGAACCCATAACAAGGGTGAACCAGGTCCTAGGTTGGTTCTGATGCTTTTCCGGGAGAACATGGCTTAACAATTTGGGCTGGTGTGTTCCCATTAAAGCAAGGTCAAGACTGAATTGCATATAACTGGGCCATAACTGAGGTCGCATGGTGTGCGTGCAAACTAACGATGGTTTGGGATGCAGCCTGAAGTAATTACCAGTGGCTGAGATTAATTTAAGTATTCCATTCCATCCCTAATATTTTGTATACTGGTTAGGTCCACCAACACCATCACCTTCGCTCATAATGGCCCATCCCACCTTTAGATCCTGACACACAGCCAGTGATCTTATACCATGCAACCTCAACTGCAGCTCTATTGTATCTCTGTTTATCACCATGCAAATTACTATGCACAGGGGGTAGCAGGAGATGACATTTTGGGATCAATTAGACTCATATTTACCCTTGTTTGTATTTCTGATAAATTGCAATAAAAATCATTTTTAAACATTCAGTTTGACTCGCCTGCATAACCTTGTACTTATTCATTTTTATGTTTGTTCATCATAATACACTCTTATTAATGACTCCTTTTGAATTAATTTGAATTACATAAATGAATCTTCCTTTTAATACCGATCTTTGATTGTGTAACCTGAATTTAGGTCTCTCATGTACATAAATGCTATTCTTGTGAGCACATGGTTGATGCAGATCTACTGACCTTGAAGGCCTTGTTGGATAGTAAAGGGAAGTGAGTGACCTTCTCTCTACAGAATACAGTGCAAGCACTGTTCACACACCTAAAAATCAGCCCAATTCCCCAAGTTAGACAATAGTAGACAGAAATGTCCCCCAATGAATGCTCTGTATGTTTGGAGCATATTTCCAACATTTATGAAAATTCTCAAAGTTATAGTTTCCAGGGCTACACAGATGTGTAAAATGAATACATGATGAATTTCTAAGAGCTGGAAATTTCACCACATAGGAATGTGATGCAAACGTAGATTAGAATTTCTCCAAAGAGAAAATATTTTCTAATAGGAGAATCCACTTCCTAAAGTTTTCCATTAATTATGTGTGTCACCTATAAACAATGCCACTCTAAAAAGCAAACATTTGCAATGCAATAGGTCTCACATTTTTTAGAGTTGTGTGTCACATACTGCGCAAGTGACTCTACATCCTGTCATTGTAGACAGTCTTTTGATTATTGCCTGAGATGTGGCAACAAAATGTCATACATCAAAAAGAGAAGTATGAGATAAGGCAACTGTGAAGAACTTTCTCTGCAGCAAGGCAGATATTATGGGAACCTATGACATGTGGCAAACTAAACTGACAAGTGAACAATCCTTCATATGAGTAGCCAATGTAAGGTGTTGGATATGTGAGTAGTTGGATGTGCGAATGGTTGGATGTGTAGGCGGATGGGTAAGTATATGGTTTGGTATATGAACGGATAGGTTGATCAACACATGGAGTGATGGTCAAGTGTATGGGTAAGTAGGTGGATGAATGGATTGGTAGGTGGAAAGATGAGATAGGAAATAGTAAGTGTTTTGCTAGCAGGATGGCTGACTGGCTAGGTATTTGGATGAGTGACTAACCAAATAGGTGGATGAATGCGTGAATAGATGGATAATTGAGTAGCTCGGTGCACAGGTAAATGGATGAGTTTGTAGGCTGGATGAATATGTGGTTAGATGGCTAGATGGGCCAGTAGTTGGGTGGAGAAGTTAGCTTCAATTCTGTGCTTAACATAGTGTGCCACCCCACTGGTATTTCTCGGCTTCTATCATTGCATCCATATATATACTACACCTACAACAAGCTATGGCTACTGGCTTTGTCAATGGTTGTTAGTTGCATAATAAAATAAGCAACGACTATGGTTTTGTTATATATAATATTGAAAATGCTTCTGTTCTGAAATGATGAGAATGTGAAAGAATTGAAACGAGTCTCTTTGAAGCTACATCATAGTCTTTGAACAGCCGTACTGCTGCAGAGTTAAGATTTTCTTTTTCATCCTGAGGGCGAGGGCAAAAATGGAGAACCCGATAGAGACCCATCTCGGCACCTGCTTTTAAGAATCTACTGATTCTCAGCACCGGCAGGACTCAGCCTACTTAAAGCCCTGGTGCATGCAAAAGGAGGGACTGCATCTCCCTCTCAAAAGCGCATCAATATTGAGGTACCATTCTCACAGAAACTTCTATTTAGGACAGCATTAGCTAAGCTAACAGGTTTGATTTTGTATGGTGCTCACTGCTTACACCCGCGACACAGAACATTCATGTGTAAATTGAAACACTCATTAATAAATGTGCAATGCCATCAGCAACACAGTTACCCACACACATGCAAGAAAACCTAACACAATACAAATACCGATGCATACACCACTAAACCTATTTACACCATCCACAAAGGTACAGCCACTGCAGTGTACAGACCAACAGATACAAAGGTAGTGATGTATATAGGCTCACCCCACCCATGCAAAAGACACACATAACTACCTTCATAAAATCACACACACCACTAAGACTGGCAGCATACAGGTATGCACACATTACCAGACCGATGGACAGTTGTATAGATGAAGGAATTTTGAATTGGTGCTGGAAAGATTCAGGCGACATGTTCACTCAGTATTGGAAAAGAAAGTGGATTACTGACGAGGCCCATTCAATTCTTAGACTCTTATTATAAAAATTACTTCTGGGAGATGGCAGACCTCGCTTTCAATACCCATCCAAACCTTTTGTTCTTTGCAGTAAAGCCTTGTCTGTATCAAGGCAATGCACTGTCATGCTCATTCCATCTTTGGTATCTCTCTGGTATATGCATATGTGCCCACATTTGGCATTCTGCAATTCCTTCGTTGTTCGATTGGCAAGTCTCTCCAAGTGCATTGCACAACATAGATCCAGAATTTCTTTTTGCAAGTAGTTGTTATACAGCATTAGTCAATTGGGTCAAACAAAGTAAAGACTGCAGTTACTAGAATGGAGTGCACTGTTAAATGAAAATCCAGTTTGTCATGTTCAACATGATATTTAATGTATATAATGATATGTGGGACACCGAGTTGTGCACTGCAGTTTGCACACAACACTGTACCAAGTTTAATGTATGCTCCAATCAATCAATCAATCAATCAATCAAATATCTTTATTCGAATGTAAAACATTACATTCATAAAAGTACATTTTAAAACATACAGACATAACATATTCCTTTGGTATAAAATAAAAGGAAACCATCCATTTCATCTGTGAGACGCAAAATAATGTGCAAGAGTTTTGTAGAGCCAGGATGACACATAAAATGCAACAGGTTAAAAATATAAATAGTTATACAAAGTTAAAAAGGGATAAAAATACAACGATAGTAGCAGCATAATTAACCTTCCATACTTTTCCTGAAAATAATAGCGAGTTTCAAAAAACTACATACAAACAAAGTACAGTCACAATTCAGGAGTTGGAGGTAATAAAGTGCAGGTTTGATCTGGGTAAATTGTAGATCCTTTAAGCAAGGCTTCAAATACAACTTCCGAGGTACTAAATAATAAGGACAAACAAATAAGAAGTGTGCCAAATCTTGCGGAGACTTCCCGTCGCAGCCGCAAGCAGGTAACACTTGCCCTCGGTGGGCTCCTCTTGGTGTTGCCAACAGGAGATGAAATAAGTCAAAACGGAACCTTGTCAGGAGATAGCGTTCATACCCGGATATAGGCCAGGATAGATATGGTTCCATTTGAGAACATGTTTTTAGTAGGGCGTGTTTCCTTACACTATCTTTCATCAGCTCGCCCTCCTCCCGGGCAAGATACCTAGTAGACATGAATGTCTTTTTCACAAAAATTACATCAGCTTTGGTTATAGAATTTGGGGATGAGAACAGATCCGGCCGCCCCATTTCAGTGAGGCGGTCGCTAATGTACCTCAGCCACGGAACCTTAAATCTACCTTCCCAGGTTAGAGCTTCTTCTAATATAGCATGAGTGAGAGGTATATCGTCATTTAGCCAGGAGTTCAACCAACATAATAGGGGATTTGCTGCTATTCTGTCAGTCAGATATGGTACACCTAATTCCTCGTGTACCGAGAAATTTCCGGTGCCCCTTGGCAGCCTCAATACCTTCTTTAAGAAGTTATTTTCTGCAACCTCTAGGGCTCGTGTCTGGCAGTAGCCCCATATCTCACTGCCATAGCAGGCGATGGCGACACTTTTGGCTTGATATAGTTTGAGCAAGGCGGCCACCGGACTATTGCCCATTTTTCTATCGAAGCCAAGTATTGCTGCATTGACACGTATTACTTCGCCCTTCTTTTTAGCAATAGCTGGGCCCCACTCTAGTTGGTCGTCAAGGAGGACCCCGAGGTATGAGAAGGTTTTGGAATTTGGAATTCTTTCCCCATTTATATGAAAAGAGTTGGGTTTACGCGACCCCTGGCCTATTTTCATAGTGTAGGACTTTGAGTTATTGATACTTAAGCCTCTGGACTCCATAAATTCATAAAATGAATTTAGAAGTTTCTGAAGACCAATTGCGGTCCTTGAAATAAGGACAGCGTCGTCCGCATAAAGTAAGACTGGGATACCTTTTCTGCCTACATAGGGGTAGTCTGCACCTGTTCTCAACAAACAGTCCTCCAGCTCATTTATGTACAAATTGAAGAGAAATGGTGCTAAAATACATCCTTGGCGGACGCCCCTATTAATTCTGATGTCCCCTGTCACCTTCAGGTCTTGTGAGTAACGGACGTTGGCTCTTGTATCTGAGTGCAGATCGATCAGGACATAAACTAAGTTCTGATCAATGCCCATTTTTAGCATAATGTCCCATAATTTACCTCTGTCCATACAATCAAATGCGGACGATAGGTCCATGAAGGCCATATGTATGGTTCCCTGGCGGGCTAGAGTGTATTTGCTTACAATTAAATACAGGTTCAGACACTGGGTTACTGTTGAGTGGCCAGGTCTGAAGCCGTATTGTATTGAAGATAGAATATTTTTCTCGTTTGCCCATGTTGTAAGTCTGTTCAAAATCACACCCCCTACCACTTTTGCTACGGAGTTAATTAAAGATATTGGCCTGTAGCATATCGGGCTACCGCGATCACCCTTTTTGAACACGGGGACGATAGTTGATTGTCCCCAGGATTTTGGGCACCCAGAAATTACAGCTGCATTTATTACATTCGTAAGGATAGGAGCCCATAGCCGAATACAGGATTTAAAAAGATCCGGAGGGAGGCCATCCGGACCAGGTGCCTTATTACTAGTTAAGCCTTGAATTGCCTTTTCTACTTCGTTGACTGAGAAACAGGGAGGCTTCTCCACTGAAATTAAAAAGTCATGGTCTGAAAGTTGATCATGGCTTTTAAAAATTGCACTAAAATGGGACACCCAATCTGCCTCTGGGATGTTTGTGCCTATTGCAGTATCACTTGGGATGTCAAACAAAGGTTTGTTGACAATCTCCCAAAATTTGCTGCTATTTCCCAGGACAGCTGGGTCAAGCAGGGACTCCCAAATACTGGCCTTAATTTCCTTTTTCCGCTTATCTAATGTTTTTTTATAAATGTAGCGGAGGATCCTGATTTCGCCTAGATCTCTAGGTTTGTTTTTTAGCGCCATCCTTAAATCTCTGCTTGCCACAGAGCATGCGTGATCAAACCATTTAGGGTGACTATCAACTTGCCCATTCACTGGAACTAATAACATAGAGCTTACTATTAACGCTACACCTTCAAAAGTGGCTAAAATTTGCTTTGGGGACATAGAAGTTGAGGCACAGGTCGCTAGTTCCTCACCACATAACTTATTAATATCATTGTAGAAGTTTTCTTGATCTACCCTATGCCATTTCAAGCGACGTTTACCATTTATACATTGTAAAATTCCCCTATCTTTACATTGTTTACGCAATTCAAATATACCACCATTCAAATTAATAGAAATGGGGTTGTGATCACTGTAAATATTCATGTGGATAGTAAAGCAGAAAATCTGGTTAACAAGGTCAACAGATAATAATATATGGTCAATAAAAGACCCGTAACGTGACCCTTTGAACGTCGGAACATCAAAAACTTTGGATTCTGGGACCAAAGACATGGCTACAAACATGTTATTTTCATTGAGTAGATCATTAAGAAGAGAGCCACGTTTAGTATGATCAAAGTGAAAACCATCCATGCTGTTACACCCGAGGGACCCCATTGGGGTATCTCGAGGGTTACCGCATGGATGTACATTAAAGTCACCTACAATCAATACTTTACAAGGTAATATGTCTGTTCCCTCTTTCAACATTTCATTCAACAACAATATGTTACATTCCCCTTGACTAAATGTAGCGTTATAAAAATTGACTAAAGTCAAAGCATTTTTGCCTCTCTTCAGTATAAGCACTTGAAGGTTACTATTTACATATTGGTGATTAGTTATATCACAAGACAGGGCCAAGTTTATAAAAATGGCCAGGCCCCCTTTTGCTCTGCCACTAGTAGAGGGGGATGCTGGCCTAAGGAAACTTTGATACCCTTCAATGAAGGCAGTGTTTTCTTCTAGCCATGTTTCTTGGAGACATATAATCGCATATTTTTTAACAAATGCCAGCCAGGCAGGGTCGCATATCTTGTCTGCCAAGCCTGCAATGTTCCAGGAAACTAAACTCATTTTACAAGCATCATCATTCTCTGTGTTCATGGGAGCCTCGGTGCTAGTAAATTCTGATAACTGGTTTTGTTGTTCATTGACAGTAAATCCCGAAGTTTCTACTGCAGAAGATTTTGGTTCTACATTAGATAAGTCAACATTAAGTGCGTCAGGCTGGTGATGCAATATAGTACGATACTCACAATCAAAGGATACAGGCCTGGGTAACAAACAATCTATATCTGGTTCTACAAGATTATTGCTGTCTTGTTCTTTTTTTGGATGAAAAATGGTAGCATCGCGGTTAAAATCACTTAATGGGGAATCAGCAAGCATAGGCATTGCTGCTGCGGCATACAGTCAATCAACCCCCTCTAGACCATTTTGCTCATAAAAAACATCAAACCTATTTGAGGTTGGTACATTGTAATATGTATTAGGAGGTATTGATTGAAAATGATTTTGATAGCAATATGGGTCATCTGGGGTCTCCCGTCTTTCATGATAAGCAACTGGATGGTTAACATTTCTGGGTCCCCCAAATATATCATTTCTATGCTGTCTGTGATGTCCTGTATTATAAGAATACTTCATCGGTATTTCTCCGGTAAAATGTGGGTTGTAGGTGACATACTTTTCTTTTTCCTCAATGATAGGGTGTATAGGCAACTTATTAATGCCATAATCACTTGAGGGATAAAAATAGCTTAAATCTTTAGTGCGGATCAAACTATTGATCGTGTCATCTTTCCAGCCAATAATGTGCTTTACTGCACAATTATCAGCAAAAGTAACGAGAATGCAGTCCCCCTCAGTGGATTTAAATCTGTGGCCCACCCAATCGACCCTCCTGACATTTAAAATTTTACCACTGATGTGTCTGGGGAGCGGTCTATGCGTGGTTAACCAGTGACTTACTTTATTTTTCAAGTCCCCATATCTCTCCGCCTTATCCTTTTCTAGTTGCGGGACACCTATCATTACTATGGTGTGTCGTTGGGATTCCGGAGGGAGATAATATGAACGGGTTTTTTATTTTGTGGGGGCTGCATGAAATTTCGTGTTGATCGTATGTTTGTAGCTAGGGGTACCGCTGGTGGAGTCCTAATGGGCTTAGCTTGGTCGGCAGGTGATACTTGGGATAAATCTTCTGCGGCCCATTCGCTCTCGTCATTGTCAGCTATGGAGTATGCCAGCATAGGAGATACACTCGGCAACACTAATGGTTCTTTTTGTGTTCTTATGTATTGTGGTTGGTCGTTCTGAGCATTAGCTCCCGTGGGGTTAATAATTGCCGTATTGCAACAAACGGTTTCTGTATTGTCAGTCTGTATAGAAGTAAGAGGAGATTTAGGGTTGACAATCTGATCATTATCTCGATATTTCTCGAGTTTGACTAAGATTAACTCTATATTAGTAATTTTCTCATTTATAGGCTGAAGAAGAAGTCTAACCAGCCGTTCTAGATCTATCAAGTGAGATGTATCAGTTAAACTCACCCTTTCAGTCTGAGTTGTCTCATCAATATGAGCTTTTTTAGTTTTTGGCTGGTTTTCTTTGGCTATTGGTAAATCTTGTTTGGCAGATGTTATGGCCATGTTAGATGTACTCATTATTGGTTTAGCCAATCTAAAATTAAGCCATACATCTTTAGCTGAGGGTTTATGGTTGCCCAGAGGTTTATAGATCTTCCTCATAATAGATTTAGTTTTTTTCCTCCCATTGCGTCCTTTCTTCTTTTTGGGGGAAGGAGACTTATCTGTCACTATTATGCTAGTCATGTGGGAACTTTCAGCAAGTACCTCTCCTGGGGAGTTTATTGACATATTTCCCGGTTGTACTAGACACGGACTAACCCCGCCATTAGTAGTTGGTGAGGGACTTCTGTCATTACTATTTAGAGTGATCAGACCTGAGGGTGTTTCATTTCTACAACCTTTACCACTCGGTAACCCCGAGAAAGATTGCAACAGGAGTGAATCATCCACATTTATAGTTGACTCCACAGTGTTGTTATGCTCAGTGGTATGTATTAAGAGATTAGGGAAACACATATTCGGGGTCAAGGAGAGGCGTCTCTCCGTATTTTGGATCGCATCAGCTACTACACTGATCGTTTTCTGCAGCATGAGGTCAATAGCTGTTAAGGATGGCAAGGGTGTAGAGGGGGTGAGATTTTTTCTAGTGGATGATCTTGTAGCCACAGGAGTCTTTCTGGCTTTCGTCATTTTTTGCAGACTACCCCTCTGTATTACAACACAGCTAGAAGTTACACTTAACCTATGCACGTATCAGTGCAAAATAACATATAACACACGGATGAGATACAGAAATCACCTCAATGCTTTGTCCTGGGCAGCAAGATGAATGCAATGGGGATGGCCCGTCCCGTCTCCCTCAGTCCCCTGAGGGCCACAGAGGGCCCGCCCTTTGCCCGGGCTTAGCCCGGCGCCCGCCCACGCGCGTCCCGCGTCGCGGGGGCGAGATTCAGATTTAAGCGCCTCCGTGCGCGCTGACTGCGTAAGCGGACTTCTGCCGCTGAGGCTCCTGGGGGCTGTAGTCCTGCACTCTGCGGCCGCGGTGAGATGGAGTTGCGGCGGCGGCAGGAGGGCTCAGCGGAACACCAGGAGAAGCGCCGTGGGTCAGGTAAGTTTTCAAGAGCGTTTGTAGAGTTCACCCGCTCTGCCGGGGCGAGATTCAGATTTAAGCGCCTCCGTGCGCGCTGACTGCGTAAGCGGACTTCCGCCGCTGAGGCTCCTGGGGGCTGTAGTCCTGCACTCTGCGGCCGCGGTGAGGTGGAGTTGCGGCGGCGGCAGGAGGGCTCAGCGGAACACCAGGAGAAGCGCCGTGGGTCAGGTAAGTTTTCAAGAGCGTTTGTAGAGTTCACCCGCTCTGCCGGGGCGAGATTCAGATTTAAGCGCCTCCGTGCGCGCTGACTGCGTAAGCGGACTTCCGCCGCTGAGGCTCCTGGGGGCTGTAGTCCTGCACTCTGCGGCCGCGGTGAGATGGAGTTGCGGCGGCGGCAGGAGGGCTCAGCGGAACACCAGGAGAAGCGCCGTGGGTCAGGTAAGTTTTCAAGAGCGTTTGTAGAGTTCACCCGCTCTGCCGGGGCGAGATTCAGATTTAAGCGCCTCCGTGCGCGCTGACTGCGTAAGCGGACTTCCGCCGCTGAGGCTCCTGGGGGCTGTAGTCCTGCACTCTGCGGCCGCGGTGAGATGGAGTTGCGGCGGCGGCAGGAGGGCTCAGCGGAACACCAGGAGAAGCGCCGTGGGTCAGGTAAGTTTTCAAGAGCGTTTGTAGAGTTCACCTTCAAGAGCGTTTGTAGAGTGCTCCAATCAAACTTCTGCTATTTACAAATCAAACTAATTTTGTTTTCCTTCTTCAATAATTGTTTCCTATTGCTTCGTCATGCTGTTGCTCGTTGCTACGTACAGTTTGAATTTTTGTTTTCTTTTAGTCTTCTTTCCTTTGAATTTCTTTTGTTCACGATTCATGAGAGAAAGGAAGACCGTATGCAACTCAGTTGTCAATGAGCATTTATGAGCTGCTCTTCAATGAACGTTCTAAAACAGATTTATTTAAGCATGTCACCGAATAATCGAGAAACTGCACGTCATCATGGCTAGTAAGTGCTATACAAATGCAATTAAAATACAGTACAGTGTGCCGACAAAAGCTTAACTCCTTAATGTTTGGACTGTGCGTTGAAAACATTTGAAAAGCATCCTTCATTTAAGAAATCATGCTCTCTTATTTTTAGAGGCAGCACCCCGTGCAGTGCCTATTCTGGCAGTATGTGGCACTGTGAAGACTGCCTTTATCAGTGCATGTTTTATGTAATAATCACACATGTGAATGCAGGCTCGGAAGTTTCCACTGAAAACCCCGGGAGCTGAGGATGATGAAATTGTATTCGGGGGTGAGTTGTCTCAGCTGCTCAGATTCTAGAGTGGGTCTGGAAGCCCCTCACTCCCCTCTGTGCCACTTGCATAGTCCAGTTCTAGCTGCGACTATGAACCAAAAATTAGCTCGCTGCTTCTCAGCCGTAACAATCAGGGTTGTTTCAGACGATCAAAAAACAGGGGGATGTAGAGGTTAAGGTTAGGTTCACCCTCCTTACTGAATGCAGTTCCACAACATGCCGAATACTGGAATCGCAAACCTAACCATAGGAAGAACCGGGCTTCCACTAAACATGTGTGAAAACCCTCTTTCCCAAATTTTCTTTTTTTCTAGAGTCCCCTAACCTACCAGGTTTACCCCTGGGTGGCATGCTTCATCACTGGGTTCCTCTCAATCCGCTACGGATTGAGGCATGGAGACATATCAAAAAGAAATCACTGAAAAAGAAAAAAGACCTATATGCATCACAACCTTCAACATAGCGTCCGACTGTTTCACAAAAATAGTCAAAAAACACTGGCACACCCTTAACAGTGAGAGACTGAATATCCCCACACCCATGTTCTCACACAGAAAAGGAAAAAACCTAAGAGACATCTTGGTACACACCCGCCCCAAACAAGAAACGATAAGACAAGTACTGAGCATCCTACCAAAGGGTCACCATACTTGCGGGGACTGCAGTGTGTGTCACCTGCCCTCCACTACAAAAAAGTAACCTTTAACAACAATATGTGTTGGGAGTTAGGCAAATTCACTAACTGCAATACCACAGGGGTTGTGTACTTGATCACATGCACATGTAACCTACATGATGTGGGTATTACCACCAGAAAGGTTAGCACCAGGATAAGAGAACACCGCAGCAACATCAGGTGCCACTGGGTCACCTCACCCACCAGGGGTAACCCTGGTGGGTGAGGGGACTCTAGAAAAGATTTTTTCTTTTTGGAAAGAGGGTTTTTCACACATGTTCAGTTAAAGCCCTGTTCTTCCTATGGTTAGATTTCTAGTTCCGGTATTCCGGATGTTGTGGAACTGTATTTAATAAGGAGGGTGAACCTAACCTTAACCTCTACCTCCCCCCATTTTTTGATTGTATTATATACAGCGCGCAGCTGTGGAAGCCCCCTGCACTGCTGTTATTTGACACCACACAACACTATTATTATGGCCAAAGTAACAGGCTTCACTTTCTGTGAAGAGGAATTGGAGAGAATTTTGACATCCATGAACCCTTTCACAGAGACACCCAACAGGGATACTAATGAAGCGGGTCAATGTTGGGACGAATTGACAAAACTCAGGAGGAGTCAGATCAAAACCATGATCCACGGTGTCATGATGACCGAATACCTTAGGGTTAATGCAGCACCACGAGGATTCATTGTACATGGCGAACCATTTATCTTTCAACAAGATAAATCATTCAAAAAAGACTGATCCCTAATCTCCTGGCATTGCACCAGAGATTGGTTGGTAGTCATCATAAAAACAGCGGAACAACTGTCCCAGGAGATGAAAGAAGAGATACATACAGTTGAGGTTCGCCTAAAAACTTTCCAATCAACCTCGGAGTTGAATTTAACAAAACCATGACCGACTTCGAAGTGACATTGAAAGATACAAAATATCAGAAAGTATGTCCTCATACAAGAGAGGACTGCAATCCATCAGGAAGGAACCCAGGGTACAACACCGGTACAGATGGTTCGGATACCCCACAAGGAGACCCTGGACATCATTGAAGAGGTCCTTTATGAAGAAGGATGGACCTATCATACACCAAGACATCTGGTACTAGAGTACTGCAAATTGGCCCTGACGGAAAACTTCTTCAGTTTTGAAGATATCTTGTTCCGACAACAGCACAGAACAGGTATGGGTAGTACTTTTTCCCCGAGTGTGGCGGGTTAATACATGCACTACCTTGAAAAGCACAAAATCCTGTCAGGTACGAACCTACACCGCCAGCATATTCAACTTTGGAAGAGATACATCGACGATGTTCTACTGATTTAGCAGGGTGACGAGTCCAACGCCAATGAGTTCATCGAGTGGCTGAACCAACGGGAGCCTTTCCTAAAGTTCACACATACCATGAGTAGATCCCAACTGGTATTTCTGGACCTCAACATCTATGCTGTTGATGGCGTACTAAAGACAGCCACACACACGTAAAACCCACTGCAAAAAACTGTTTACTCCTATACGACAGTTTCCACCCGAGACATCTGAAGAAGAACTTCCCTTTTGGACAGTTTCTCAGACTAAGGAGAAACTGCTCTGAGACTAAGGATTTCAAAGCACAAGCCAAATGGCTATCTGAGAAACTTCTCACAAGGAAATACCCCAAAAACCTGATATCCAAAGCCAAAAAGAGAGCTGAAAACAACAACAGAGAAGCGCTCCTGGAGACATGTCAAAAACAAATCACTGAGGGGGGCGTGGCTTGGACGCCGACTGGAATGGCCGCCTGACTTTGGAGCTCCGCAACACCGGGACGGGCTTTCAACCCGTACGGAGGCGTTCCTGCATTTTTTCCGTTTCTTTTGGCGGTTCCCAGCATCGGAGCGTGATGTGCACCTGGTGAGGTCTGGGGGTCCGCTCTTCTGTGAATAATGCCTCATTTTCGCCAATTCTGCTAATCGCCTCAGCGCGTCCGCCATTTTGGGATGATTTTACGATGCCACCGCGTCTGAGGGGAATGCCTCTACTGTGGCTCTCTGCTACTCCCTGAGTCTGTCACATCTGCTTCAACGCTTCTAGAGGTGAATTAAATTGATATCTACGTAATGTGGGCGCATAAAGATAGATTTTGCACCAGAGACTCTCTTGCTGTGACATTTACACAATTTTAATGAAACATCGCAGAATTTGTCTCCTTTCAGCCAAATCTCATATGGCGCTAAATCTACTATTGGGCAACGTTATTTAATCACCAATCCTGTATGAACTGTTTCTGGTGGCTGCATCAGGGGGATATGTCATTTGGCTCCACGTGGTCTCTTTATTCATGCCAGCTTCTGAGACTTCTTGTGACTCCTGTAAGCGGATGGCTTCGTGCTGAAGATGTGATTGCCAGACTTTGTTTTTCTGCAAGTGATTCGCCCATTCATATCTCTCGATGTAAGTCCCTCAGCGCGACCGCCATTTTGTATTATGCGCGATGTCCGCTCGTCGCTGAGGTGATTACAGTCATGATCTTCCTGCTCTTTTTCCAGTCACTGGTCTTTACTCTAGGCAACTAAGGTCCTCTCCTTTTTGTTTTGCGCCCTGTCAGTGTGCTATGCTTCCAACTTACTCCTCATGTTGGCGCTCCGTTTTCTGAGACCTCTGCCTTCATGCTTTCCTCGCAATATGCCACATATGCTGTGCTCTTCAATGATAACCTACTTCAGTTCCAAGGCATAAGACTTATTTTTCTAGTTCCTTTTTTGCAAGTATGCTCACCAAGTCTTAGTGCACACGGCTTTCGCGCCCACTGGTGATCTCCTGGTTATTGCTGGAAACATCTTCTAACATCTGCTGGCATTACCTCCAGGTCTGGGGTTTCTTCATGATTTTTCCAAGTGTCCTCTGCTACTCCTGCTGACCGCTGGGCTCTTCAGACTGGACATATTGACATTCTTTGCTTTTGAGTGCAGGTCGTTGTGTTGGTTTGCCTCTTTGCCTTCTGGTCACTGTCACTGGCACGTTTTGGCTTCTATGGGCAAACTACGCAACCCAAAGTTTGTCTTTGTGCCCTCGAAGACTCCACCTTCCTCTGCCTCCTCCTCATCAACAGGTCATTCTCCTCATCCTCCTTCCACGGATCAAATGGCTACAACAGCCTCCACCCGCTCTTCTCCATCACAACTTACCTCCAGTAAGTCTTCTCCTCCTGCCTCCTTACCTAAGCGCTTGAAGCAGGACTCCTCTCCTCCTCCACCCGAGTCATCTCCACCCCCTATATCTATGGAGTTGATACTTGAGGAGATTCGCGCTTTGCGCCCGTTCGTGGAGGAGACTAATACTAAGATGCAGCTTTTTGAGGCCAAATGGTCAACTATGGAAGCTCGTGTTTCTTCTGTGGAGCAGCAGGTTCCAGAAATTCAGTCAAATTCTCAACGCATCTCCTCTCGCCCTTCAACAACACACTGAAGACTTGGAAAACAGGAACAGGAGGAATAACCTACGCGTTTACGGCCTGCCGGAATCCTTGGAAGGAGATGATCCTGTCACGTTTTTCTCTTCTTTCCTTCTGAAATTGTTGGACCTTCCTGCTACTACCTCTCTCAGTATCCAACGAGCCCATAGACTTGGCCCTCGCTCCTCCTCCTCAACCAAACCGCGAGGGGTCATCATCCTCTTCCTCAAGTTTACGGATCTCCTTCTGGTCCTCTCCACAGCTCGAGCGAAGCGCCAAGTGTCCTGGATGGGTCAGAGAGTTTTTCTCTCTGAGGATGTCTCTAATGTCACTGCTGCCAGAAGAAAAGAATTTCTATCTCTTCGTGCTCCTCTGCGCTCTATGGGAGCTAGATATGGCCTTTTTCACCCTTGTACCTTCAAGGTAACTCATCAAAACAACACCTGGACTTTCCAAGACCCGGCTGAACTTAAGAATTTCATTCACATTCAGACTAATGCTGGCATGGACACTTCCAATCCTCCTACTGGTTGATTATTTATTTGTTTTTTTTTTTTCTCCTTACAGGTTCCTGCTGGACTTTTTTCCCTCCTTGGTTTGATTCTTCTTCTGCCTGATGTGATTGTATAATGGTTGTCGTTTGGGTTTTCTGTTTTGCATACAATTGTTTGTTTTTGTACTGTTTACCTCCCCATGACTTCTGCATAACATGTTTCTTTTTCCCTCCCTTAGATTTTCTGTTCGATCAACCCTCTTGTAGTCCTCTTCGTATCATATGATCCGTCTTCCTCATATTCCGTCCTGGTGCGGTGTGTTGCTCTCCGGCTTGGGGGGCTGTTCTTGTCGAATCCTCCCACACCCCATCGTCATCTTGTCATCTCCCTTCCCCCTTCAGGTATGTTTTCCTCAGTCATCCGTTTTGGATATGTACTGTCTCTTCTTCTACTCCTCTTTTCCTCCCTTTTCCTTTCTTTCCTTTTTCCTTGTTCTTCTTTTACGATGTCTTCTGACTTTCTTTTGTCTTGCTCTTTTCTTTCACTCGCTTGTTATTCTCCTTTATGGCGTTTTTGGTTTTATGTCTTTTCTCTGTTCCTTGCACATTTTATTGTTATTTAATTCAAAGTTATCTCATGGAATGTGAAAGGTTTTGTTAGCCCTATTAAACGGCAGAGAGTGCTTTCCCATCTAGCCTCTTACACTCCTGACTTAGTTCTTTTACAAGAGACTCATCTTTCTGAGGCGGAGTCTCTTAAGTTAAAAAGAGGCTGGGTGGGAACGGTTTTATTTTCTCCTACATCTAACAAAAAGAATGGTGTGGCCATTTTGTGTCACAAGAAGCTCAAATGTAAAGTTCTTTGTCAAGAAAATGATACCGAGGGTCGTTGGGTCTTAGTCAAACTGTTAATCAACTCTGTATCTCTGACGGTTTTTAATGTGTATGGCCCCACTCATCCTCTGCCCGTTTCACCCCCCATAAATCACATACACAATTCCTTGACACTATCTCCAAGTCTCACCTTCTTGACTCATGGAGACTGTCCCACCCTGACTCTTTGGACTATTCTTTCTTTTCACCTCCTCATGCCTCTTTCTCTCGGATTGACTACATCTTCCTTTCTCAGTCTCTTTCTCAAAATCTTCTTTCCTCATCTATAGAGCCGATAGTTATCTCAGACCATGCTCCCATTGTCACTGTTCTTGATCTTCTTCCTCCTCACCCCAAATCCTCCCGCTGGCGCTTCAATAATTCTCTCCTCCTGGATCCCCTCTTTTCTTCTTCTTTTCTTTCCTTTGCTACGGAATTTTTCCTACTCAACTCTGATCCTTCTTTGCCCCCTCATGTTATCTGGGACTCTTTTAAGGCTACCGCTCGCGGTTTTGTGATTGACTTTGTCTCAAAGAAAAAGAAGTCTTATCTTAAGAAACAGAAAGACCTTCTCTCCCATATTAAATCCCTGGAGCATAAATTCTACACCTCTTCTACTACAACGGTTTTACCAGACCTTATACGCGCCAAACTCGATTTTAACAAAATCTCCACTGACAACGCTTCCTCATCACTACTCCGCAGCAGCGCCCGCTACTACGGAGGTCGCAACAAGTCAGGAAAACTTTTGGCCAACTACCTTAAGTCTCGCAAGGAGCGTAATCTGATTGATTCAATATATTCCACCGATAATCTTCTCTTGCATAAGGAGCAGGATATACTCGCCCAATTTCAACAGTTCTATCAATCTCTTTATACTCCTGAATCCCCCCCTTCGGCTGCTCTTATTCAATCCTACTTGGACAAAATTCCTGCCCCCTCCACTTCTCATCTTAACTTCCCTGATCTTGAACTTGACCTTTCTATTACCGAACTGGATAGCGCCTTAACATCTCTAACCAAGGGTAAATCTCCGGGCCCAGACGGTTTCTCTGTGGAATTTTATCTACATTTTTCAGATCTTTTGCTTCCTAAACTTCTCTCCCTCTTCCAATCCCTTTACCTCCGGCACAGCTGATGGTACCTTTCACGAGGCTACGATTTGCCTAATACCCAAAGAGGGTCGTGACCCGCAATTTTGTAAAAATTATCGCCCAATATCCCTTGTCAATGTAGACTATAAATTATTTGCTAAACTTCTTGCCCGGCGCTTAGATCCTTTCCTCCCACACCTTATAGGTAAGGAACAATGTGGATTCGTAAAGGGCAGACTCACCTCAGATAATTCCCGCCTTTTTCTCAATGTTCTCAATAAGGTACCTTCTCTCAACTTTTCTCTAGCTGCCATATCGGTTGATGCTGAGAAGGCTTTTGATAGAGTAGATTGGTCCTTTCTTTTTGCCTCCCTTCGTTGGCACGGTTTTGGTCCTAATTTTATATCTCTTGTTTCTTTACTTTACTCCTCCCCTAAAGCGTCTGTTTTAGTTAATGGCCAGCTATCCCCTTATTTTCCCTTGCAACGTGGCGTCCGTCAGGGCTGTCCTTTGTCCCCTTTACTTTTTGTCCTAGCTTTAGAGCCATTTCTTACGTCTATTAGAAACAACGTTTCTATTTCTGGCTTCCCTTATGATAAGACTCATTTGAAACTCTCTGCGTATGCAGATGACATTCTTTTGTTTATTTCTGATCCTGACCAATCCATTCCGGCCTTACTACTTGAGTTTAACTCCTTTTCCCAAGTTTCTGGTTACAAGATTAACTCTGATAAAACTGAGATCCTTCCTCTTACTAAATTTTGTCTCCCTCATCAGTTTTCGACCACTGGTTTTGCATGGAACTCCTCTAAAATTAAGTACCTTGGAATTTTGTTCTCTAACTCCATCTCTTCATCTATTCGGTTGAACATGTCTGCTGTACTATCCCGTATGGATAAGTTGTTCTCTTCTTGGAATCCTCTCTTTCTCTCATGGTGGGGTCGGCTGGACTCGATCAAAATGATGATATCTCCCATTCTTATATACATCTTTTCCATGCTCCCCATTCATATCCCTGATATCTATTTCAAACGCATTGATTCCTGTCTCTCTAAGTTTCTTTGGAATAATAAAAAATCGAGAGTTGCGCTAGCTGCTCTTCGTAAACCGAAGTCCAATGGCGGAGTCAACTTTCCGGATTTCCGTCTTTATCATAAATCTTTTTCTCTTCGTCAAGCTTCTAATTGGCTTGTTCTTGCACCTTCCCCTCTTGCTCCTCTTTGGCTCTCTATTGAACGCTCACTCCTCTCCCCTTTCTCCCTATCTGAAATTGTACATTTCACTGCTAAGAATTTAACCACTCCTCTACCCCTGTTTAAGTATACTTCTTCTCTTCTACATGCTCTGGTCCGTCCTGATCCGGTCTCTCGTGAATCCTTTTTGGCCTCCCCTATTTGGTATAATTCACTTATTCTCCTCCATAATCGTCCTATTTGTTGGACTGTGTGGAGATCAAAGGGTCTGATGTGGGTTAACCAACTTTTCGATGGTTTTCTCCCATGTTCTTTTCCTCAATTCCGACTTCTGTTTCACTGTCCCCAGTCTTTTCTCCACAGATTCACTGTCCTCATGGCCATCATACTTGATGTCTACTATTCTCTTCCCTTATCATCCTCTTCTGTTTCCCATTCCCCGCTTCTTCAGATCCTGTCTACTCTCCCTAAAGCCTCTCTTATTTATAAATTTTTCTCCTCCCCCAATCCGACCCGCCCGAAATCTAAATTGGAACTTGCTTGGGAGCTTGATTTGGGCTGTGACTGGTCTATAGCTGTTTGGGACAAAGTTTGGGCCAGGTCCTTAAAAATCTCCCGTTCCGCCTCACTAACTCAATCTATGTTCTTTCTATACCATAGACTTTATCTCTCTCCCGTTTCTATTTCTCGTTTTTCTCCTGATAAGGACTCTACCTGTTGGACCTGCTCTGTCCCTAATGCTGATCTTTTTCATTTACTTTTTCTATGCCCTTCTGTTCTCGCACTCTAGGATCAGGTGTGGTCTCATATCTCTCGTCTCTTTTCTAGCTCTATCCCATACTCTATCCCTCTCCTATTTTTAGGTAGTATCTCTGACACTCTTGATATTCCTTCTCTCTCCTCTGGTCTATTAGATCTTATGTTGGCTTTGGCTTTCCAACACATTTCTTCTAACTGGAAGGATCTCTCTAAGCTCTCTATACAATGTTGGTGGAATTCTCTCTGTCACTATCACAGGCTTGATGTTCGTTTCGCTGCTGCTTCCACTCCTACCCTCAATAGAGATTTATTCTGGTTGCCTCTCACAGCATATCTTGACCGCATGGCTCTGAAATCGAAATCTATCTCTCCTTTATCCTCTGAGAATTTCAAACCCCCATGAGTGGCTTTTGCTCTGTCCCTCTTCTTCCTTTCTTCTTCTCTACTCCTCTTAGATCTTTTACATTTGCATTTTTCTTTCCTGCCTTTCAACTATTCCCTACCCTTGGCTTATTTGCTCTTTCTATTCTACCCACTTTCTCTCTGATCTCATCATCTATTCTTCTCCTAACGCCTCATATTTGCCTTTCTCTTTCTTCTCTCCCTTCCTTCCTTTCTCCTCCCCTTTTTCTCCTCTTTCCCCCTTTTCCTCCTGGTTGCCTTTAAAAGTTTACAAAATGCTTTTTAAATTTTTCCTCAGGTTTCTTATGTTTAACGCATGATGACCCTCTATTATTTTTCTCTTTTTGATTCTGTATGACAATGTTCTATATATGACCTGTATTTTGTTGTTCACTATGCTTTTTCTTCAATAAAGCATTTCAAACATAAAAAAAAAAAAAAATCACTGAAAAAGAAAAAAGACCCATATGCATCAAAACATTCAACATAGCGTCCGACGTGTCACAAAAATAGTCAAAAAACACTGGTGCACCCTTAACAGTGGGAAACTAAACATCCCCACACCCATTTTCTCACACAGAAAAGGAAACAACCTAAGAGACATTTTGGTACACGCCCACCCCAAATCCCAAACATGAAACGATAAGACCCAACAAGTACTGAGCACCCTACCGATGGGCCACCATCCTTGTGGTAACTGCAGTGTGTGTCACCTGACCTCCACTACAAAAAAAGTAACCTTTAACAACAAGATGAGTTGGGAGTTACGCAAGTTCACTAACTGCAATACCACAGGGGTTGTGTACTTGATCACATGCACATGTAACCTACATTATGTGGGTATGACCACCAGAAATGTTAACACCAGGATAGGAGAACACCGCAGCAACATCAGGTGCCACCGGGTCACCACAAAAATGGGGTCACATTTCAATGAAGTGAAACACACCCCTATCAATCTTCCCTGGGTAGTGTTAGAACATCTCAAACATATTGACAATCCAGAAAAAAGATTGCTAGAGAAAGAGCAGCGGTGGGTGTTTAAATTGCCCACGGACACTGAAGGACTGAATGATGGTATCCCGTGGGGGCAGTTCGTTAAATGAATCAGGAATACACCTTCTGCCAGACTTAGTAGATTGTTTGAGTATACCACTCTACTCACAATATAACAGAAGTAAAGGTCCAACCGCACGTGATACTCACACTAACGTAAATCTTAACGCTAATAACACATGGGTACCACTTCATCTAGAATGCCCAATTACACAGGAAGGCCCTATCACCATTCCACTAGCAATGGCTCTTTTGTGAACAGCAGACTGCCTATCGGCGGCATTCAGACTCCAACTGACAACTACAAGTCTATTATTCCATACATGATATCTTGCATTATCCAGTAATCAGGCACTATTTATGACTTCCACCTAACAAGACATGAGGTTTAATCATTACATGATGTATATACAAGCTATCCTGAGAAGAGCGCAGTCCAGCTGTCAAGTCTAAGGGTCTTGCGCATCATTCTGATGTTACGCATAATCCAGGAATCTGGCATTTTTCATGACTTCCCCTAACACTACTTGAGGTTTTGTCATTTCATGATGTACATAAAAGCTATTCCGAGAAGAGCGTAGTCGAGCTGTTATGTCACAAGGTTTGGCGCATCAACCAGATGTACCGTTACACTCGCAACATACTGCACGAATTACCACTCAATTGTACTTGAGTGTATACATCTATTTCCCTTGTAAATGTATCCCCCTTGTTAGTTTTATTTTATTTTCAGCCTTTTGTCCACAATACCCGGCAATTTGGTCATTCGCCTAAGATGGCCCCGCTCCAGTGCCAGTCACAGCGGCCATCTTGTGAGAGACACGGTCTAGTCTTTGAAGTAAGCATGACTAGGCTGATTTGGGTCTATTTAATTCCCCCAAGATGGCCACGCTCCATTGCCAGTAATTGGCCATTTTGTGAGTGACACAGCCTAGTTTTTGAAGTAAGCATGACTAAACCGATCCCGATCTATTTAATGCCCAGCGGGAGACAGACGCTGTAAAATACGGTCTCCAGGGTTGCCATCAGGTCAGTCTCCGACAGGAGTGCTTTGACGAAGTAAGTCCAGCCAGACCCGTTTGACCTTATTTATAATTTTTCCAAGGAAATATTAAGGTTTCTATTTTCCTTCCGGGATAAGCCAAGGCACCGGGAATTCTCTCCCTGGTTCCTATCTCATTTACCTTTAGGAAACTCTAATGACAAATCTATGTCCCCATTTCCATTTTAGGGTGTGACAACAAGCTCCTCTACCCCTGCAGATCATGAAGCATATTTCTGCCTAAAGAAAAGTATGTGTCATTGATATGTAATACTATTATTTTGTCATATGTTGTATGTCACGTGGTAACTTTTTCACGAGTGCTTTTAAACTGCAATTCGTACATAACCACGTTTCTTCGCATCGTGTGTGATTGATTTCTTCCACCACAGATGAACGCACAAAATAGCTGTTAAGTACACCCATTATAAAGGAGTACATTGGTCGAGACACATATATAAAGGGCCACATATATAAAGGGCCTGCCAGCTTGGCTGGTAGGCAGGCTTTTTTATTTTCCTGTTGCTTTATTTCCTACTGATACTGCGTGTCAGTGTACAACCGTATGTATTAAATATCTGGTGAACACACGTTAGGTGTGCACCCCATTGTTTTCTATTTACTGGATTCTTTAGGAGTGTTACACATGGGGCTGGCACTTGTGTGGTCCTGAAGAAGAGCTTTAGGGTAAAGCTGGAAACCTGTTGAGCCAGTACTAGGGACACCAAACTCATTACAGTTAGGTCTTTCCCTAGTATTAAACCCTGATTTTAAAACATACCGACTAGGAGCAGGAATAAAATTTTAGCTCACTAGCTAGGTATTTTTAACCCATTTTTCCCCACACCACATCACTGCACCACGCATATTTTCAAAAAATGAAGTACTCCATGTAGCTCACAAGTCGCAGCGCCCCTCAATCCGTAGAGGATTGAAAGGACAACAATGATGAAGCATGCCACCTAGGGGTAACCCCAGTGGGTGGGAACTCTGAAAAAAAAAAATTCTTTCTGGAAAGAGGGTTTATCATACATGTTCAGTGGAATCACTGTTCTTCCTATAGTTAGGTTTCTAATTCGGGTATTCCGTATATTGTGGAACTTGTTATCAGACATGCTTTACCCTCCTGCCAGAAGATAGACCACTCTGGTGCTGCGGGAAGGAAGGAACATTGCAGACTGCACTGTGACACTCTCCCTCACACGGCCAGCCGCAGTCCATGCAGGTAATAGTAGTGAAGTGGTGGGGCCACGTGGGGGGGATTTTGAGGGAAAATTAAATAGATAATTAATTTTCGCTCACCATCGTCCCTCAAAATCCCCCCATGCGGCCCCACCGCTGTTACCTGCACGGACCGCGGCTGCACACTGCCCTCTTTTCTGTTCTGCCAATGGAACCTCTTGGCATCCCTCCCTCTTTCCTGAACACTCATAAAACTCTTCTAGCTGACAAGGTGCAGGGCCTCCAGCCTTTATTTATGAAACCTGACTGCCTCTGACAACCTTGCATGCCTGCATCCTTTCTCTTGGAATATTGAAACAAGCCTGTGAAAACAGGAGCAGAGCCAGGAAACTAAAGCCAGATGGGAGGAGGGGCCTTCACGTGCTGTGCAAGGAGGAAACATGCTATGTCCAACAAAAACAATCACTTGGTGAAATTGCCTCAGCTGAAACAGGCAACCAAAGGAGGGGCAATCGTGGGCAATGGACCAATTAAAAGCCGGAATTTTGGACTGGCACAGGAAAGAACCAATGGCAATCAGTGTGTGTGTAAAAGCCCATTAAAGAGATGCAACAGGTCTTCAGACAGCGAAAGCTCTGTCAGGCTCAACCTAAAAATCTTACTCTTGCCCTGACAGCAGTAAATCTGTTCAGAGTTGAACACAGATTTATGGGTTTGTTTTGCAGGTAAGACTTACTGGAATGCCTACAAACTGCTCTTAGCCCCAAAACTTGGGGGAACATTTACAAGCTCTGTTTACCACTGGAACATCACTTTTTATGATGTTCCCGTGGCGTACAGGGCTTAGCCATATCTGCAAGGACACGTAACGCAACCCTGATGGCTTTTCATGGCCTTGAAGATCAGGAGAAAGGCAAAGCACGGCAAGTTCCTGCCCTGCCTTACTCTGGGTGAAAGACGTGTTCCATGGGTGTTGCTGTGGGTGTTCCCACTAACCACCCATGGAATTTGACACTGCCCCAGATTTACAACATCTTGTAAACCTGGGGAAGTGCCAAAACCTTGTGGCTCCCTAGAGCAGGCGTAACTAGGAGAAATGTTTACATTTCTCCTTGTTTTTTTCCTTTTACACGTGTGCTGCATTCTGCAGCACAAATGGAACAAGGAAAATGCCTCTCGGCAAGAACACAGACAACATTGCACCAAAAAGCATGCATGCCTGCGTTGGCACACAGCTGCAATTTTCGCTCTGGTGCTGGCTGAAAGGTCAGGAAAGCAACGTACCATGGAAATCTGGTGCATTTCTGACCTTTCAAATGGGCGTAGGGAATAGGGCAGCGCAACAAAATGACTGGCAGCGCTTCCTTATTCCAATTAATTGCAAATATATCAAATTCTTTGTTCATATGCCCTCGGAGTGTAGATAGACGGCCATCTGCAAACAATTTCGGCATTTCAAAATTCATCTTGGCAGGGGGAAAAATGCCCTTCTCTGAAACAACATTGTGACTTTCCCTATAAACATGTATTTGCCGACCTAAGTTAAATGTGTGGAATATGGAAAACCTATCTTCTCAGTCAAGCACTCACTTCTCCAGTTGTGAACTGACAGGTGTTACAGGCTGATAAAATCAGCTTGGTCAACATGCATGTGTACTATGCCGTGTACCTTGTGCATGAGATATGTGTCCGACTTTGCTAATATACTGCAAGTAGCGTCTCCTAAAATAGGGGACGTCCCCCTGAGCACAGCGTCAAACCCGGAGGGGTCAGTGTTTGTAAGATCAGTACACAATCCTTTTGTTTAAAGCAAGAAATAGTCATGAGACTATATATTGATTATTTGATCCACTGATATTCTTCCTTCATATCATGAAGAATTTTTCAATGGGTATCCAAAATATAAATCCATTATTTCAGTGAACCTTGCCCAATGCATTTCGGTCCATTACAGACCTTCATCAGGGGACATAGATCTATGGAAGATGTAAAGCATTGAATCAGGAGGAAACCAAAGGGAAAACCGCCGTGGTGTGTTCTTTCCTTTTTTGATCCTGACGAAAGCCTCGCTAAAATAGCTAACAGGAGGCAGAAACATGTTGACCATGATTTTATTCACTTATTCTTTGGATGAGTCTGGTTAATTTAAGCTAGACAACTCTCACATCCAAGCACTATTTTAACAGTGCTTGGTTAACCGCGAATAAAGTATTTTGGGGTTTAAACCAAGCCCTTTTTAAATCACTTTGTCTGTTTCATCACACTTGAAAAGAAACCTGCTCCGCTGTAACCAGGCATTGTCGCACACCAGGGAGGTATTTAGCCTCTCTGGTGGGAACCCAATGATGAAGCATGTCACCAACCAGGTTGGTGAGTGAGGGTTCTTTTTATTCACAAGAGTGATTCTTTTTCTGTTTACTTTGTTCTCTTATGTTTCCACTCACTAAATAAGTTTGTCGTGCACTCTTTAGTTGTTTTTTGCTTGAAGCAAGAAATAGTCATGAGACTATATATTGATTATTTGATCCACTGATATTCTTTATTTGATCCACTGATTTTCTTTATTCATATCATGAAGAATTTTTCAATGGGTATCCAAACTATAAATCCATTATTTCAGTGAACCTTGCCCAATGCATTTTGGTCCATTACAGACCTTCATCAGGGGACATAGATCTATGGAAGATGTTAAGCAATGAATGAGGAGGAAACCAAAGGGAACACTTAGGGCCATATGTAGGTAGCCTAACATTTACCACTTCATAAATACCGAATTTTACCGATTCGGTATTTATGAAGTGGTAAATGATATGTAGGTAATCCATTGATAATATTTACCGATTCGGAATGGGTCGGTAATTTAGAATCGGTATTTACCGATTCGGTAATGGTAACTGGCTTCCCATTGATTCCTATGGGCCAGGAGGCCCATAGGAATCAATGGGAAGCCAGTTACCATTACCGAATCGGTAAATACCGATTCGGTAATGGGGGGAGCACAATCAAGGGTGGCAGGGTGTCACAGTGACACCCTGTTGCACCCCTGATTGCTGCATGTGTGCACATGTGGCACACATACATGCCCTAAGGGCATGTATGTCTGCCACATTGCACACTTCAAAGTGCAAAAAAATGCTTTTTTACAGCTATTCGTCATTTACCACCAACTTTTAGTTGGTGGTAAATAACGAATCCCCACAACAACCACACACTCCCCCTACATACCATTTCAGGATTCGGTATTTACCGAATCGGTAAAATTACCGAATCGGTAATTTTACCGATTCGGTAAATTACCAAATCCTGAAATGTGCCCCCTACATACCAAAAGCCTGAATACCGGTCGGTAACGGGATATTTACCGAAAATCGTCCGTTACCGACCGGTATTGGGCTTCCTACATATGGCCCTTAGTGTATAAACAGCTACAATTAAGCACAGACGGTGAAGGAACCTGAAAATAATGCGGAATGAAAAGCAATCCGTGTGTTAATGGTACGTCTCAATATCGAGAATAAGTGAGAGCGGTGTACTTCAGAAAAGAATAACGTACTTCATCATCACAAACGGAGTGTAAAGTTTGCACACAAACTGAAGTAGCAAACAACGTGTGCATTAGTGTCCAAAAGAAACCGTGCCCAGTGTCAGGATGAAAACGGCGTGAGTGTGATGGATTAAACGAGGAAACAAAGATCCGGTTAAACAAAATGCACGTAATGGACTACCGAGCATATGCCAATCAAGAACGTGAGTAAAGCGTGTGCCATTAGTAGAAAATATGATGAGCAATGAAAGAAATATTCCAGTATTACTACGTACTTACTAGTGAAAACATGCGCTGGATTGCAGCCAAGTTCACTGCGTTTAGAAACGAGGACGGGAAACACCTTTGTCTGTTCAAAACCGTGACATGGTTAGTGAAAGAGAACAGGTAGAAATAGGAATGATGGGCGCCATATTGTGTGAGGTCATGTAAACCGTCCGAAAAATATGAGATAGGCGCAATGAGTAATCTGACAGATGAGCACAAGGTCAAGTGGAAAATCATATTGCCAAAACATAAATCAACAAAAGAGATGGAATCCCAATAGAAAAAGTTGCTAAAAAAACTTAAATAAAATAAGGAAACATGCATGAAGTAAAATAAAATAAAGTAAAAGACAAATGTATGAGTGAAAAGCATCAAGAAAGTAAACCCAAAATAAAAATAATGGGTAAAGTGAAGTGTCAAGTCAAACAAAAGGCTCTCAAACATAGTACAAAGGTAAATGAGGGTTACAGGTAACAAAGAAACTCCATTCGATCGTTGAGTCCATGAGGCTTTATGGAATTCAGAAACTTAATCCAATGGTTTTCCCTTTGGAGTGGAGTGTTGCACGTCGCATTGACTTTAAGGTTCATTTTAGTGCCTTTCATCGGATGATTGATGCATGCGCCAGTGATTATATTATTGCAATTGCTGCAGTTGTAGCATGGTCTAGTTCCTTTGTATGTGATGGAATGTATCTTGCTTGTGGGTTGAGTAAGTAGTTCTTTCAAATTCTTGCCTGTCTTAAATGCAAAGATAGGTTTCTCAGTGAATAAGCCCTTGAAATCAGGTTCCAGGGCTAGTATAGGCCAATGTCTCATGATGTTTTTTTTTAAACGATTGATCCTGGTCGAAAGTTTTGATACTACAACTGTTCGCTGTCGAACGGGTTCAACAGTTTTTGATAATAAGTCTGATCGGGTCTTCAAAGTACTGCTTTGTTTGGCTTGATCTAGAATCTGTCGTGGGTAACCACGTTAAGCAAATTTTGTCAACATCATTTCGATTTGTTCAGAACAGATATCCGCTTGACTCATAAAAGTTGTGAGTAAGGCAAGCGATTTTTTAGAGATGGTTGGTGAAAACTATTGAAATGTAAGAGGTTATTACTACCTGTTTGTTTCCGGTAAATGGTGGTTTCAAGTCTGTTGGAAATGCGACTAATATGAACATCAAGAAATGCCATAGCATGCTGCTTTGAATGTGAACTGTATTCGCTCATTGATAGAAGTCAGAGAATCTAAAGCAATCATAAGCTCTTCTTGTGGTCCTTTCCATATGAAGAAAATTTCATCAATATACCTGAGAAATAATATGGCATGTTCTTTCCAAATGTTGGTACTCAAAATGTTGTCTTTCTTGAATTTCTCCATAAAAATATTTGCATATGACGGTGCGGCACAATTGCCCATATCTTACAAACATTGACCCCTCACTGGTTTGACGCTGTGCTCAGGGGGACGTTGCTTATTTTAGGAGACGCTACTTGCAGTATATTTCGTTTACACTCTAGACCAGAGAGTGAAACCCCAGAAGCACGCCACAAAAACCAAAACGAACAACAGGTGTTAGTGCGCGTATGAACTTTGTTTTCATTATTCAACTTTGCTAATAGTCATTAACTATGCAGCAGTATAAGCATATGTAAAGTGTTGTGTAGTTTACACGTCTATATCCAAACATTTTTTACTCAGATGTATGACTTTCAATGAGGAGGAAATTTGTTTATTGTTATTTTGAACTATAATTCTTGTTTAAATTTTTCACTTTAGCCATGGATAGGCTTAATTCGTTCACTGTTGTAAAAGCTATAGATCCAGTACATCAAGACTGAATAAGGCGTGCAGACAGGTCAAACATACTCCTTTAATGGACACTGAAATTTACAACCATGTCTGACCCTTAATTGGTGTAAGTAATTTTTTTGATAATGTGGAGCCGATGCCTATTGAAAGCACAGTTGTAATATGTTTTTTTTTATTTCAAATATATTTCTTAACAGTTTAAAAAATAATTACTGAGTTCAAGTGGAACCTAATATGGTAGTTCGGGATCATGAATTCTATTGTATCATAAAATGAGGCTAGAGTTGTCCCAAAGATGATGGAAAGGGATTTCCAACATTGGTTTACATTATTTTTTCAAACCACACATTTGTTCTGTTGAGAGTAGAATAGTATATGTAACTTTTTTAATTAAACAATTTTCTGATTGGCTTCCAATCAATCCACCTGCTCTGGTATTGTTCCCTCTTAATAATAGCTTTACTCTGAATCGCCAGACAACAAATACATTCTTGTAAATATGTCTCTGTCCAGTGCAATCGTTCTGGCCTGTGGGGAAGATGGCACAAGCACGAGGAATGTGGACATCGGAATGTCTCATCTGAGTGAAATCACCTGAAATATTTACATGACTATGGGCCTAATTTAGCTCTTGGAGGATGGGATTCTCTGTCACAAACGTGACAGATATCCCATTCGCCGTATTACAAGTGCATTACATCCTATGGCACTTGTAATACGGAGGATGGGATATCCTTCACGTTTGTGAGGAAGTATCCCATCAGCCAAAATCTAAGGCCCTAAGTCTTTAGTTTTTCAACTCTCTCCTTGAGAAATGTACAGCTATAATTTAAGGGCTCTGTTTTTTTGTTTTATTTTGTTCTAGACTAACGGGCATATTTACCAATATGTCATGCAGCGCAGCAGGTCACCTTGCTGCACTGAGTAACAGGGAAAGGGCAGAAATGCACCAAATTTAACACAATAGGGCACTTTCCTGTCTTTTTCCAGCATTGGCACACAATGTGCTGCCTAGTGCCAATGCAGGCACTCTTGCATCATAGTGTGACGGTACCTGCACTGTAAGCAGGATTGTTTTTGTGAAGGAAGGTAAACCGTCCTGCACAAAACCAATCCCCTTAGCAGTAGCGGCCCGTCCCCAGCTAAAGTTTTGGGTTCCATGATGGAATATCGTTAACATAAATATCGTCAGAAATAAATATCGTCACTAAAATATCGCTTACATTAATATCGTCATCCTATACTTAAACAAGGATTCACACAAATATCGATTTTTTTTTATCGACAACCCTAATATCGTTCACACTAATATCGACAACATAAATATCGACTACTACATGATCGACTTTATTTTAAATAACATGACCTTAGACATATATATCGACTACACTAACATCGACGACCTATCTGCTTATAGAAATATACAAAAAATATTGTCTTTTTATTACCAACTCGATATGCACTATTCTTTTATTTTACACACTTTTTTTAACTATTTTACTTTACAAAACTATTCACACATATAATTATTTAACGGTTTTCTAATTCAAAATAACGTTCTCGACCAATGATTTTGAAATTTCACTAATTGAACCAATCAAAAGCTACCATTAATTAACTCACTAATATAAAAACAATTATACACTTAACGTAATTTACCATTTTTGGGCCAAACTTGGAGAAAAACGGTTACCTTGCTGAGAGAAGAAAATACAAACCTACGA
Source organism: Triturus cristatus (assembly GCF_964204655.1). Classification (NCBI taxonomy): domain Eukaryota; kingdom Metazoa; phylum Chordata; class Amphibia; order Caudata; family Salamandridae; genus Triturus; species Triturus cristatus. The sequence goes on from NC_140588.1 coordinate 211,301,280, forward strand.
CTACAACTACAAAACGTCATACTACACTTGAAGTAAGTAAAATCCCATTGCTTTTTTCATTCGAACTTAGCATAAAGTAGATAAACTCCCTAAATTAAAAAGTGTTCTTCTTTAGAGTGAAAAAAGAACATGTTGAACTTATCAACAACGACCAGAAACTTACATGTAAAAACATTTATTAACTACCTTATCCATGTCTACTTAGATAGCTGACTAAAATTATTTAAACTTGCTAAGTAAATGTACAATTTACTTCATATATTAACAACTACTATCATCCAAATACTATAAGTAACACAATGATTAGAAAAAAAAATGAATGCTGCGCTAGGTTGCTGTCCAGTAGCACAGGCGCAAAGGAGGATAGTTCAGTTAATCCATGAATGTATAGGCAGCATACGTGGCAAATGCTTCCAACAAAAAATCGTTTGCAGGGCCACTAAAAGTCTCAGGCATCCAATTAATTAAAGAAAAGGAACATACGTGTTCTTCAACCATCGGAGTCTCTAGCACAATCAGAGGGCAACCGGAATGTTCCTCTAAATAGCTCATAACCAAGAAGTCGTAGGCAGCCGTTGATATGTCCCAATTACCCAGGATACCATGCGCCGCACCACAAGCCATAATCCGGACACCAGAACAGGCCAACTCGTGAGACACTAAGGGCCTCATCAGTCGATCGAAATCCGGCACCGGAGACACCGTGTTGGTCAAGCACAAATCCAGAGGCCATTCAAAGGGACAATCCAGGCAGTGAAATACAGGTTGCACGCAGGTGAAGTAGGAATACCTGAAGGATAATCCATATGCCAGGCTTAAAGTCGCCAATGGCAGAGTACCATAAAAGTCAAGCATCCTATCACGAAGAAGATGCAGACGGGACAGGTGCTCGTGTGGCACAGAAACAGCAGCCATTCCGTAGTATGAAAAGTCAAAGCAGCACACCTGCCACCAGCGCCAGAAGCAGCGGAACACCTCCAAAGATGCTCGAGAAAATCGAATGAAAAAATGCCGGAGTCACACCAAAAATAGTTTGGAAAGAGGTCACGAGGCCTGAGCCTACAAGTTTAAAAAAATGAGCCAGGCCGGTCGTGGACGAGGCATTGAAAATAGTTAGGATCAAAGCTCCGAAATGTAGGGGGAGGTCAGTATTCAAAACCGCCTGTACCTCAGTGCGCGTATTAGCAACGTGAAGGACAAATGTTTCACGAGAGGAAGTCAATGACACCTCTTTTTGGGACAATACAGCTCTTATTCTGCTCAACTTGTTGAACTCTGCTTTCAAGGTTGGAATCGAAGGCCAGTTGGAAACATCCACCCGCCCGTGCGGGGGTGAAAAGAGAACATTATTGCAGCAGACAACCCTCTCCGATACAGTTACTATATATGGGATTCCCACTAACATCCCGCAGCAAGCTTCATTATTCAAAATTAAATAACTACTGTTTGCAAGCAGCGTCAAAGAAGGCGTAATCACAGGCACTGGGACACCTCGTAGGACGCAGGCCAAAATCGGGGCTTGTACATTGCATGCACCGTGTAATTGAATGTGCCTACATACCAAGGAATGATCTGGTGTCGTGGTACATTCCTCACCCTTCAGATAAACCTCAGTTCCGTCCCTAGTACATCTATACGTAAAGGGGAGGGACCAAACCTCATGTATGAAAGCGGTGCCCAGCTGTTCATATCTACCCAGAGCATAATGTTTCATACAAGACGTAAACTTAAGAAGTGCGAACGGTAGAGTTATCAACCCGTATATAAGCCACGTGACTGAATTGATTTCCGCCACAGAGAAAGGTAACGGTTCTAATTTTTCAATATGTAATAATGAACATGTAGCATCTTTCATGTACATAAATAGCTGCTTATCAGTAATGTTAAAAGGAATGAATAACGATGTAGTGCTCAAATAGTCCCAAGGGACCCTCCCTGCCTTTAACGTCTGCAATGTCCATGCAAACTGCATAACAGAACGCAACTGGTTTTGACCATTATATAACACAGACATATCATCATGCACAATATCAACAACTGACGAAACAATATTATCTAATGTATAAATTCTGGAAGAGAGAGTGCTAATGCTGTTATCTATAACGGCTAAAACCTTTTCCATGTTTGCTTGGTCAATAGCTCTCAATCTTGAAGCCGCCTCAATTTGCGAAAATTTCCACACTTCGTTGTAAATAGCATACGCCCACCTTTTGGTTCTGCCACCCACAGGACCTTTAACAAAATAATTCAAATCTATTTTGTCATGTAACTTCGATAAATGAACTTTGACAGATGCTAAGGTGGAATGTCGCAGCCAGGATTGACATAACTTTCCCACAGAATATGTAGTTACAGTATGTGACGACTCAAACCGAGGGTCTACGCGTTCCAGAGGACTAAATACCCTTTTGATCAAAAATAAATTGTAAACTCAGGGAAAGTTCTGGATAGTAAACCATAATAAATTACTATTCTAACTCCAATCCAACATAAGTCAGGGAAAGTGCTGGATAGTAAACCATAATAAATTACTATTCTAACTCCAAACATAACATAACTCAGGGAAAGTGCTGGATAGTAAACCATAATAAATTACTAATCTAACTCCAATCCAACATAAGTCAGGGAAAGTTCTGGATAGTAAACCATAATAAATTACTATTCTAACTCCAATCCAACATAAGTCAGGGAAAGTGCTGGATAGTAAACCATAATAAATTACTATTCTAACTCCAAACATAACATAAGTCAGGGAAAGTGCTGGATAGTAAACCATAATAAATTACTATTCTAACTCCAATCCAACATAAGTCAGGGAAAGTGCTGGATAGTAAACCATAATAAATTACTATTCTAACTCCAATCCAACATAAGTCAGGGAAAGTGCTGGATAGTAAACCATAATAAATTACTATTCTAACTCCAAACATAACATAACTCAGGGAAAGTGCTGGATAGTAAACCATAACAAATTACTATTCTAACTCCAATCCAACATAAGTCAGGGAAAGTGCTGGATAGTAAACCATAATAAATTACTATTCTAACTCCAAACATAACATAAGTCAGGGAAAGTGCTGGATAGTAAACCATAACATAAGTCAGGGAGAGTGCTGGATAGTAAACCATAATAAATGACTATTCTAACTCCAATCCAACATAAGTCATGGAAACTGCTGGATAGTAAACCATAATAAATTACTATTCTAACTCCAAACATAACATAACTCAGGGAAAGTTCTGGATAGTAAACCATAACAAATTACTATTCTAACTCCAATCCAACATAAGTCAGGGAAAGTGCTGGATAGTAAACCATAATAAATTACTATTCTAACTCCAAACATAACATAACTCAGGGAAAGTGCTGGATAGTAAACCATAATAAATTACTATTCTAACTCCAATCCAACATAAGTCAGGGAAAGTGCTGGATAGTAAACCATAATAAATTACTATTCTAACTCCAATCCAACATAAGTCAGGGAAAGTGCTGGATAGTAAACCATAATAAATTACTATTCTAACTCCAAACATAACATAACTCAGGGAAAGTGCTGGATAGTAAACTATAATAAATTACTATTCTAACTCCAATCCAACATAAGTCAGGAAATGTGCAGGTTAGTAAACAAAATAAATTTTTCTATCTAAATTATTTTTTAGACCCTATTCCCCTATAATACCAAAATAACGCTTCTTCAATATTAATTTAATATTTTTTATTAATATTAAAAAATAAATTTCGTGTAAAAATTTTAATTTCGATGTTAAATTTTGATTTCATGATACATTTCTAATTTATTAATATTTTATACAATTTTTAAAAACTACATTTTTAAATTACTACCCACCCTAATCCCCTATAATACCAAAAACCCGCTCCTAAAATTTTTATTTGAAATTTTTAAATTTAATTACAAATTTAAATTCGTAAACAATTAGAAATTTAAAATTAAATTTTAAATTTCTTAATTATTTTCTAATTTGTTTATATTTTATAATAATTTACAATTCTAACTCCAATCCAACATAAGTCAGGAAATGTGCAGGTTAGTAAACAATATAAATGTTTCTATCTAAATTATTTTTTAGACCCTATTCCCCTATAATACCAAAATAACGCTTCTTCAATATTAATGTAATATTTTTTATTAATATTAAAAAATAAATTTTGTGTAAAATTTTAAATTTCGAGGTTAAAATTTGATTTCATTATAAATTTCTAATTTATTAATATTTTATACAATTTTTAAACACTACATTTTTAAATTACTACCCACCCTAATCCCCTATAATACCAAAAACCCGCTACTAAAATTTTTATTTGAAATTATAAAATTTAATTACAAATTTAATTTCGTGAAGAATTCGAAATTTCAAATTAAAATTTGGATTTCTTAAATATTTTCTAATTTGTTTATATTTTATACATTTTTTAAAAACCAAATTTTAAATTACTACCCACCCTTATCCCCTATAATACCAATAACCCGCTACTAAAATTTTAACAATTCTTTTGTAGAAAATATTTTTTAACACATATTATTACTAGTAGGAGTTTTGTAAGTTTTTTAAAAACATAATACATATTTTTTTATAAATTTTATAACAACTTATATTTTTCTGTCGATATTATATGAAACGACATTTTGTTCAACGATATTCTGTTCATCGATATTTTTTTATGACGATATTTTTGTCATTCTCACGAAACGATATTTTTAAAAAAGATATTTTCTATTACGATATTTTTCACAGTCGATATTCTTACCACGATATTAATGCTAGTCGATATTTTCCCGTCGATATTCTATCTTTATACCAAAATTTTGGGATGGGCCGGAGGAGGTAGGTAGGTGGGGAGAGGAGTTCTGGAATAAAAAACAAATGTATGACCTTACCGCAAAGCTGCCACAGCGCTCTCTCCCACCGCATCGAGCTCTACCTGCTTTTGGGCACAGGCTTTCAGACTGCACTCAGGCCAATCCTGACACTTATGAAAGCAGCATCGGGATTGGCCTCAGCACTGGCAACTTGCACACACAGGCAGACTGGGAGCCTGTGCCTGCTCTCTCCAGTCCCAGCAACGCAGCTGGGGCTGGAGAGAGATTCACTGCCCATGAGGGTTTGGACAGTCTGAGACCGATGGCCAAACCCTCATGCGCAGTGAGGGAAGTGCACTACCACTCTCCCACTAGCAGTGTCATCCCCTAGACCCGCCACCAAGACTCATCAGAGTCCCGGGGAAAGGTCCAGGTGATTAGAATAAAACAATTGTATAACAGGTTTAAAACCTGTTTTATCATCGTTTTATTTGAGCGTGGTGGCAGGGGTGGGTGGCGCTCCTCTGCCCTAATGGAGGGGCCACTGCTGCCATTGTGGCGATTCTTCTGCACATCGGTGAGGTGCCTACCTTCCCCTCTTGAAGGAACCCTCTGTATCTTCTGCATTGTTCGTGGCTCAGGTAGGCAGCTCTTGGTGACAAGCACACCAGTTAAATTGTAAAAGGAAATTTCAGGACAATACAGTTATGTGCACACCCCAGGCATCATGCACAGTGGTTATGGTTCCTACATGAAAGTACAACAGTGGAATTTCAGGAATATACGGTGATGCCCACACCCCAGGTATCAAGCATTTCACAGTAGATGTAATTTCTATAGTATTCAGGAAAATTCAAATATTTTTTAAAAAAAGCCAAAAACAATATAAATGTTTTCAGAAGTTGTTAATACCCTTGGCATACATCTCAGTGCTAAGTATGCTATTAGTGACACTGGTGAATCATTGTGTAATACTTGTGCAACATGGAGCAGGTGTCTGTTGCAGCACCACCACCTTTCTTACAGCATCAAAGGACCCCAGTCATTCAGTGGGCACACTGGATTGACATGTTTGACAATTATTTGTTGCCTTTGGATAGTAAACACTTTAGTTCTGAAAGGAAGAAGGCAATTCTTTTGAATTCTTTGGATTGTGAAGCACAGAGAATGTTTAGATTTTCACCATCAGCACTGAATAATGGTTTAGCATGTCTGATGTGTATAGGGAGGCTAGGATTAGATTGAACTCTAGGTTTGCAAAGGAAATGAATGTGGTGATGGCAAGATACACGTTTTTTACATAACTGCAATGTGTGGGAGAAACAATTGATGAACCTGTGTCAAGATTGAGAGAGTTGTTGGTGAGGTGTCAATTTAGTGGTATGGAAGATGAAATGATAAGGGATCAACTCATCGTTCACTGCAAGAGTAGAAAGATACAAGAGTGGCTGTGGGAAGCAAAAATCCCAACTCTGAAGGATGCTATTGATATGGCAAAGGAATGGTGAGGAGTCAGAATTTTATATATTCAAGAGATGAGCAAATGCTCAAGTACCAGTTCAGGTGAAAAAAATGAAGGGGCAGAATTTGTTGGAGAGTTTGACAACATTTGCAGTAATATGGGGGCAGAAGGAAAAAATTGCTAAAAACACAAAGGCCTCTGGTAATAAGTTTAACTTGAATAGATGTAATAGATGTGGGAGCAATTTTCACGGAAATGAAGCCAAGTCATGTTATGCCGTCAGCAAAGAGTGCACAAAATGTGGGCACAAGGGTCTTTTTAAAGGCATGTGCAAAGATTGGCCTAAATTCAAGGCGGGGTTAACAAGCGATGAAAAAAGTGAGTTTGTATGTGATCGCATTTTGAGTTTAGGGGATGATGAGGGCACGGAGAGGAGAAAAACCAGGCCAAAAGCGTGGTTTACCGTAGGAAAATTTAAAATTGAACTGATGTTTCACACAGGGCCAAGATACACCAATATTCTCAAGATCATTTTCTAAAGAACATGGTCACATATTAATTTGCTGCCCAAAGGTATTTGTTCAGGGGGTATCAGGGAGATGAAATTGATATATTGGGGTACTTTACTTCATCTATCGAGTTGAAAACATGGGAAACACAAGGAAAAATATATGCTGCTGATAATGGACTACCTAAGAGGAAGAGATGTGGTTCAGTACTCGGAGCGGCTGACTCCAGAGCGTGGGGCTCACCGTTCAATTGCCGGTGACAGCTTATCTTATCTTATCTTATCTTATGCTGAATTTATAGAGCGCGCTGACACCAAAGGTTTCCTGGCGCTATGATTGAGATTGGAGGTGGGAGTCATAGTTTACGTGAGTTTTGAGAAGAGCCATGTTTTTAGGCTCTTTCGAAAGCTTAGTAGGGTACCAGAAGTTTTAATATGAAGAGGGAGGGAGTTCCATAATTTGGGTGCCAAGTAGCTGAATCTACAGCCGCCCAGTTTTTTTAGTTTGGCCGTCGGCGTGGTGAGAAGATGAAGATGGGCAGAGCGGAGGTTACGAACCGGACAATGAGGGTTCAGAAGGGATTCTAAAAAGGCAGGGCCCTTGGACTGCCGGGCCTTGTATACCAGGCAGCCAATTTTAAAAGCAGCTCGCTGTTCGATAGGCAACCAGTGCAGCTTGGCCAGGAGAGGCCTGGCGGATTGCCATTTGGGAGTTTTGCAGATAAGTCTAGCTGCCTGGTTCTGCACCAGCTGGAGACGATGGAGGAGGGACTTGGGTAGCCCCCAGTAGATTGAATTAGAAAAATCCAGGCGGGAGAGGACGAGGGAGATGACAATTTGCACCAGGGATTCGTGGGAGAATAAGTGGGAAATCTTGCGAGTTTTGCGTAGCTGAAACATGCTGGCAGAAATGGTGGTACCAACATGAGTTTTAAGAGAGAGATCAGTGTCGATGGTAACGCCCAAGCTTTTTACCGAATTCAAAGGTTTAGGTGGAATGCCAAGCTCCTTAGGCCAGAAGTGAGGGCCCCAGTATAGAGGGCTGGTACCAGGCAGGAGGAGTTCCGTCTTCTCAGGATTTAATTTGAGCTGGTTGGAAATCATCCATTGTTGGATATGCAGCATTGCTCCCTGAAAGTTAGGTACAGCATCCTGGGAATCTAATGGAAAAATGATTTGCATGTCGTCAGCATAATTGAGGACAGTGCAATTCCAAGAGCTCAGTGAATGGATAAGTGGGCGCAGATATAAATTAAACAATAATGGAGACAGAGAGGAGCCCTGGGGGACTCCACAGGTGGTGGGGACCTGGGTGGCGGTAAAGGGGCCTAGATGGACTGTTTGAGCTCGGCCCGAGAGGAAGGACTTGATCCATTCCCAGGCGGGTCCCTTGATGCCTGCCTGTCCGACACGGTGGAGAAGGATGTCATGATCCACCGTGTCGAAGGCGGCCGAAAGGTCCAAAAGGACCAACGCCTGAGGGGACCCTCTATCGGCATTCTCCCGAAGGGTGTCCAAAACTTTTAGAATGACTACTTCGGTTGAATGCGCCGGTCTGAAGCCTGCCTGGTTAGGTACCAAGAAGCCGGAGCTCTCGACGAATGCCGAGAGACAGGTGGTGACGTAGGCCTCGAGAAGTTTAGAGATATAAGGCAGAAGAGAAATGGGCCTATAGTTGGCAGGATTGGCGGGGTCGGCTCCTGTCTTCTTTAAGAGGGGGACCAATATGGCTTCCTTAAAAGCCCTGGGGACCGAGCCGGAGCTGAGGGAGGTATTCAGAAGGGGGAGAATACAATCAGGCAGAGCAGAGAAGGTTGCCCTAAGAACTTGGGGGGGGCAGCAGTCCCTAGGAGATCCAGATTTAACACGAGTGGTAAGCTCAGCGAGAGTGCTGGCGGTGATTGGTGGGAACTGGATGAAAGAGCAAGGGTTAAAAGGGGGGGAGTCAGGAAGGCTAAGAGGGGTAGAGGGAGGAATAGCATTCTTGATGTTTACAATTTTTTGGATGAAATAAGAATTAAGCGAATTACAGGTTTCCTGGGTGGGGGCCTGGGTTGGAAGTACTCTGTGGTCAGATGAGAAATCGTTGAAGATTTTAAAGATTTCTTTAGATTTATCACTAGCTGTATCGATTCTTTCCGTGATGTGTAAGGCCTTTGCTTTAGTAATAGCGTTCTTATATTCATTCCGGGCCCTCACAAACTCGGTGCGGTCCTCCTTGGAGTAGCCCCGTCTCCAGTTTCGTTCCAGGTGACGCAGTTTAAGTTTCTGTACTTTCAGTTCCTCTGAGAACCAGCGATGAGAGTTACCATGTCTAGTATGAGCAAATTTGGTGAGAGGGGCGAATATGTCGCTGGCTGATGACAGCCAGGTGGTGATCCCATCCGACATAGAATCAATATCTGATTCGGGGAGGGTAGTGGGGTAGGTGTTGGTCAGGTGATCAATAAATCCCTGGGAATCATAAGAATTCCATTTGCGACTCAGTCCCCCGGGGAGGGGAGGAGCCTTAAGTTTCCCTTTAATTGAAATAGTGACGTCAATCAGGTGATGGTCAGACCAGAGGCAGGGGGAGATGACTGGGCAAGACAGGACGAGGTTGTGAGTCCAGATGTGGTCCAAAATGTGGCCCTTGATATGAGTTGGGGAAGAGATGTGTTGGGACAGATTTAGGTTTGTCAAGATTTCAAACAGTTCAATGGCGTGAGGTCCGGCTTGGTCATCGTCAAACCAGTAATTGAAGTCGCCAAATACGGCGAGTCGGGAATGGTGGGTGAGCAGGTCGGCTACTTGCTCACTGAAGGACAGTGGGAATGATGGCATTGGCTGGGGGGGGCGATAGAGGAGTACAATCGCCAAGGCACCCCCAGAGGCTTCCACGCTGATAACTATGTTATCTGCCCCTGGTAGGGTAAGTGAGGCGGAGGTGAGGAATCTGAGATTCTTGTGTATGATGGCCGCTACTCCCCCTCCCGGGCGACTAAGAGGGCGGTTTACATTAAGGATGTAATAGTCCGGGGGGAGGGTCGCCAGGATATCCGGGTGGGAATCCGGCGTGAGCCAGGTCTCCGTTAGGAGCAAGATGTCGGGTTTATCCATGTTGAGCAGCAAGAATAAATCAAGCTGATGCTTCACCATGGAACGAGTGTTAAGGTAGAGCACACGGAGATGGGTGTCATTGTTAGATGCCAGAGGGGGGGCCATAGGACAAGAATGGACAAGACCATGGTCAGAGTGAGTGCCAAGGTCAGGCAGCTTACTAGTGATCTCCAGGAGGGCAGTGCGCTCCCACACACCAGGCGGCAAAGGGCAATTGGTAAAGCTGCAGGTCCCTGAGTGTTTTCGCAGGGTATGTGATGAGGGGGCCAGGGGTTGTGGCCCCTGGGCCCGGGCGGGCGCGGACGGGCGAAGACGGGCTCGCCTTTGGCGCGCCTTCAGCGCGCCGCCGGCGCGCCCGCTGCGCCCGTCCGCTGCGCCGACAGAATGGGGGTTCCATTTTGTAGTGATCGAGGGCGGGAGGGCGGGAGGGGCGAAGCACAGGAATGCTGACCCTGGTCCGGCTCCTCACCTAAGATGGCGGCCCCCCGAGCAGCGTACAATCGGCTGCGAGGGGTGAGATCAAGCGCGATCAGCAGCCAAGAGATCCCCTATTTTTAAGAGCGAATCTGTGTTCAGGGAGTAATTAAAAGCGCCAAGATACAACAAAGTGAGCAGGTAAATAAAGTGCTGATGACAGATTTTTCGTGGTACTTTTTAAAAATGCGACGAATTTAAAATTAGCAATTCTACAAAGAGTGCACACAGAGTCCCGGCTTCCGCCTCAGGACGAGGTATTACTGACACACACACACACAATCGAATCAATCGTGGTGTGGGTTAAGAGGGCTTTTGTAGTGATCGAGGGCGGGAGGGCGGGAGGGGCGAAGCACAGGAATGCTGACCCTGGTCCGGCTCCTCACCTAAGATGGCGGCCCCCCGAGCAGCGTCCAATCGGCTGCGAGGGGTGAGATCAAGCGCGATCAGCAGCCAAGAGATCCCCTATTTTTAAGAGCGAATCTGTGTTCAGGGAGTAATTAAAAGCGCCAAGATACAACAAAGTGAGCAGGTAAATAAAGTGCTGATGACAGATTTTTCGTGGTACTTTTTAAAAATGCGACGAATTTAAAATTAGCAATTCTACAAAGAGTGCACACAGAGTCCCGGCTTCCGCCTCAGGACGAGGTATTACTGACACACACACACACACACACACAGCTCAGCTCAGCATCATCTGATTCTGTGCAATAACTCACTTAATCTCCCTGATGGCCCTCAGTGCCTTGAAACCTTCAGGGGCGATATGTTCGCACTTTACAAATAGGAATTATTATTATTATTATTATTATTATTATTATTATTATTATTAGGTGGATGTATCAATACAGTCTTAATATTATTGTGAACCTGAGGGTTTCCGAACAAGTCTTTATAATGAAGGAAAAGAATGTTAAAGCAATTTTGAAAGAGGTGAAAAGTTGGGTGAATAAAAGGGTATGTGCACAAGAGCCGAGTGAAACTAGGTGCGGTATCAGTAAAGCACGGAGTTAGAAAGGTTCCTGTTGTGGTCAGAGAGGAAGTCAGTCTAAAGCTGCATGAAATGGTGAAGGAGGGCATAAGTGAATCTAAAGGAGGGCACCATCTGATGTGATGTGAAGGCAGCTAGGTGATGGAATTGGGCTGATAAATACCCATTGAGAAATTACCAGCTGGAGAAAGGCGAAATGTGAAACAAGTCATGACTGCAGGAGGCCGCATTGAGTGATAGCAGCGCGGGCATCTCATAGCTCTAAACCCTGTCAGGCATCAGATTTATTTCTTCATGGTTGTCCACTGGTCTGTGACTTCAGTCGCTTCTATCCAATATATTATCCTGATGGTTTCTCAGCATTTTTTGTCTCAGGAATAATTACTATGTGGGGGATTTAGTTTAATATATTGCTACAATATTATTACTTTATTGTTCTATGAGAGGGGAAAGATGTGTGATATTTATGATGATGTAGTTGAACCTATGTTCCGGGGTTTCTTTGGAATGTTAGGAATTTAATTTCTGGTCAGTTGATGTAAAGGCTGGCTGGAGAATGTTGTGTTGTTGCAGGCTGATTAAAGATATCCTTCAAAATATATTCTGTGAGAAGGGAGTCTTCATTTATAAAACATCTCCAGCTTTAGGTAGAGTAGCTGTGCAGTGGCGCCCCCATTATTTTTTTTATGGGTCATATGACAGAAATCTGCAGGAATCTCAGACAAGTGGACATTACTTGTTATATCAAGGAGCGTCTTGTGAGGATCATAATGAGATCTATGAGACCGCAATGCCAAAGTACTTCAAACACCTAGATGATCTTTTTGATCTTGGTGGGAGGTCTGCTGACCTGTCAGGTCACTAGATGTAAGGAACACTGCCTTGTATGCTAGTCCCATGCAGGGAAATCTAGTGATGGCCACCTTGCCCTAAATAGTGTGGAGCAATCATCAGCGTCATCTGATATCACTGTGGCAGACCAGCCTTAGGTGAAGGGTTGCCAATGCCCGAGCCAGCTGATGCTCTGCCATCTGAAACCATGTGGTTCCCCACCAATTAGTGAGTTGAATAAATGTTTTGTTACATTTTGCTCACAATAAAAATTATCTAAAGGGCAAGAAACTTTCAAAAAGGAATGTGAAAAAAAGGCTGAAAAGGTGAATGCAAAATAAAAAGACAAGTGCATGATGTTTCCAAATGCTACCTCCTTCCAATTGCCTAATTGTTCATTGTTTAACCAAATTGTTAATTTTAAATATGAGACCTATCTACAGATTGTGTCCAAGACGTTGTCAATGTATTACAATAGTATTATGAAACATCCTTCTTTGCCTTCTAAATTTTCCCTAAAATCAGTTGTTTAAACCTAAAGGGTATAAAGGAGGAGAGAATAAAGATGCTAAAGTAAGGTAAGGTAAGAGTAGAGCATTAACAAAAAGAATGCAATTCATTTTTGATGTGCTCTCATCCTGCATCTCCCTCTCAACAAAGTGAATAAAATGCCACAGCTCTTATCCCAGCACTTGGCATTTGGTCTGGCTTACTGTCATCAATATAGAATCTTAGCACTCTAGACCTCAAATAGAGCACTGCAGTGATCTACAGTGGGCCATATTTTTACTAACAAGTGGTTGATGACAGTGTATGTATTATTTACAATGTCAGAGTTCTGAGAGTAGTTAGAAAGTATATATAACTTTACAGATAATGAAGTCAGTTCATAAAATGTACCTTAGAATTTATTTAAAAAATAAACAATCTGAACATCGATAATCACATCTTATGTCACAATCTATGGCTGTATGATAAGCACCAATCATATACTTAGGTCAGGGACTCCTGTCATTTAGTTTCACTGCTTCGATCCCTAACAAAAAATCAATGTAGATACGTTGCAGCATGAGGGCTGTGCATTTGCTGATCGAAATGGCAAAAACCCTTACTGCAGTCAAGTATATTTGGAGCTACCTCTGTCATCAAGGAAGGGAAATCTGAAGTTTCAGAACCTCTGCTGTCCAAAGTTTCATCTAATTTTTGGACAGATATTGAAATAAATATCAGCCTGCCAGATTGTTCAAATCATGCAATCGTTTATGATATAATTACATCCCTCCTTCTGCTTAATTTACGATATTTTCCCTTCTCACTGAGTAGCTGATCAGTGATAAAATTGTAACTGGAAAGTTGATCATATGATTGTTTCTTTTTTGAGTATTGTCTGTTGTATGATTTTTTGGCTTTGCGGGTCTCAAGAATACAGATCTTCCCAGACAGGGGTGGCTACTCTGATAAGGCAGAGGAACTTCGCCCCATTGCCTTAAAGCACGGCATAAAAGGACTATTAAAATTATAATAATGAGATTTTATTTTCATTTTATTTTTCTGTGCTTGGGCAGTTTTGTGGGGCGGGGCTTGGCTGTGCAGGGGGAATGAGTGGTGGCAACTTCCTAAGTGCGCATGATTGTTTGGCTGGCCCTCTGGGGCATTCCAGCCTGGGTGGAGAACATGCCCAGGCTTCTATTCCTCATCCGAGTGCCGAACTACAGCGCTCAGACTAATCACAACGCTGCATTGCAGCATTGTGATTGGCTTAGGGCGCCTATCTTGCTTCCTGCTCCAACAGAAGCCAGAAAGAGGATGGAAGAGAAGTATTTTTTTGTTGTATTTTCTCCCCCCTTCCGCACCAACCCCTACCCTGCCCCACAACCAATTTGCGGGAGCAGCCACGGGGAACTGTTTCACTTCTAGCTTCCTATAACCAGATCATGGTACTTATGTGAGCCTCATAAATGATGGCTCTTCATGATTCACTGATCACCAGTTCACAGGCTCTTCTTGAATTTGCGATGTATACAAATCCCTGATTTCATGTCTCATTGGTACTTGTTCTTGGTATCTTCAACATGTTTCTCCACTTTGTAGGAAGAACAGCCAAAGTAATCATCATCAGCTGAGTCACTTTCTGAACAAAATGCATAGACTTCTTATTGAGTTTCTTTATAGCGTGGGAATGCCCTTAACAGCTGGGATTTTTGGGAGAATCCAGATTTATTACTGGCTGTAAACTATTTTTGACAATTGCCTGAAACATCTCTTTCTTGGATCATGCCTTCAAGTCCGGCGCAACCCTATATCAGAGTGAGTCAAATTTAACTGTTTGGAGAAATTGCTGGGAGATAGGCAAATTAATAGTTTCTGGGCATAGCCCATCCATCAGCACAGATGCTTCCAAATGTTTGATGTGACATGCCTATGCTACATAATTTTAACTCTTAGATAAGCAAGCAAATGCCACCTTACTAATAAGGGTATCAAATACATTTATGGCCCCAAGGTGAGAAGTGTTACTGAATTTGAGATTGGTCATTTTCATCGTATAATCATTCACTACATTTTCTATTTGAAATTATTTGTTCTGATGGGTACCCTATGTGCATCTAAAGGTGTCAAATCCTCTCCCATATAAGTGCAGTTAGATTCTAAATGCTCAAAGAGCTGATGTGGCAGGATCCACTGGCGTCCCTATGCTAGTCTATATTCACAAAAAGCTCCTTTGCATTTTCAGAAATCAATTTTCAATGTCATCCTTGAAGGATATGAGAACATCTTATTATTATTGTGCAACCGCCATGTTACCCTGGATTGCTGCCTTTATCAGGGATGTTGAGATTTGACACCTTGTAAATCTGAGCTGTAGACCAGTGATTGACTGCAATTTCCATTACAGAAGGCCACTTTAGTACTGGTCAGGGCCACATAGACAATGATTTGCTAATGCCTTACAGATGGGTTTGTGGATGAGCTTCTCCATGTCCCTTTAGCCGTCATTGTTAAATGCCCTAGGAAGTCGGGGGTGCTCTTCTATTAGTGGCTTCTACCACAGAATTTAGATATTAAGAGTCCTTATCTGGCAGTTGATGTCTAATGATTCTGTTTCAATTTGCAAAAAGTGCTTCACTCTTACTTGTTTGAAATAGATTGCAGGCTCGTGCCAGGCCAAGCAGTTAAATGGAAGACAGTCAAAAAAGCTTATGAATAGTCCTGCATCAGTACCTTACATATCTTCAACAATAGATACTACTGGTGCTGGTGATACTGCTGCTTGGGGCTGCATAAATTATTGTTAAATTATCACACAGCCATGAAAATATACAGACAGCAAAGCTACAATAAAACTCTTATGAAAAATCTCATGTAAATCAGGGTGCCTCACTGGCTTGTTCATGAGCCACAAGGCATTTCTTCTCCTTCACAATGTGAGAGAGAAGAGAGAGATTGCAGACAAGGTCACATAGACTCACTATTTTCACTATTCTTTTTACAAGGTGTTTGGTTGTAGGGCATTCTCGCTGCCAGCACATTTATTGAGGTTTACCTAAGGATTGTCATCCCAAATTTGATTGGATGCTATCAAACCCCATTCAGGGGGTTCCGGGCAATCAGGGGCTACTATCCCTCAACTGTGGGTGTTGAGGTAATTCACCTCTGATGTCCATTGGCATTTTCCACTGTTTCTCTGTTAATTGGGCCAAGTACAACCCTTTCAATGCTTGAGTATTTTTTATAGCAATGACAAGCAGTCCCAGGCTTCTCAGGGAAGGAGTGTGGGGGTCTTTAAGTTCTGCACTCATCAAATCAACTTTAATAAATGATTATTCAACCTTGTGCCTGAGTTTAAAAAAGAAACATACTTTAATGTACACTGAATTCCGATTTTGAGGTGAGAGATGAGAATTAGTTGATTAAGTCTTTGCAATGTGGCACTTGGATGGTGTGTGCCCGGTGTATTCATGTGAGGTCAATGGCTGAGGGTTGCTTATGTCCGGTGAAGTCAGACGGGCTGCTTCCTGAAGATGGCTTATAGGCACTTTTTCTTTAACCACCATGCTCGTGTATGTGATTTGAGAGCGTGGCATCATCTCTTCTTACAGGCAATACCACAGTGAGACATCCTATAATTCCACTGTTTAGTTGTTTCCTTTAAACATAGAGATTTTAATAACATTTTGAGAAAGGGAATGAGGATGCCTGAGCGGTTTACATATAGACCCATGGCTTAATTGTGAATCCACCTTTGAAGTAATTTTGAGACCGCCAACACAAGGGTTTACTTGATTTACGGTTTGATGATGGTGAAGAGCTTTTTTGACCTTTGAAGAAAGGATCTTAAGTATGTGAAATATGAGTAATGAATGGGCAACGATGAGCACAATAGGTGCCAGAGATAGTGTTGGGCATAATTTGATATATCATGTTTTTGTCACGGAGACAGTTATTCAGTTATCCCAGGTCATGATTTTCTTACAGCTTTTGATAACGGGACATATCAGAATCCCTGGATATTTACAAAAGTTTGAGGACGCCGCTAAGACTCAAACCCTTTGTGGGTTGGAAATATCACCACAAATCGAGTAGGTATCTTTTGGATTTGCACCACAAATGATTTTAAGTGCAATGGTTTGGCAAAAGGATTGCTTATTTGCAATATATATCTCTTTACTTACAGAAGTTTTTCTACAGAGAAGACATAGGTATTTATGGCACCTTCACTCATCCTGGGCTATATAGGGATTACATAATAATCTTTTCATCGACACGTCAGTGAATATGTTTCGTTAGTCATACATACTCCAATCGTATACTTGGATTCACTTACACCACGTCCAGTGACTCACATGACCTTTTTAATTATCACTTATATGGTGATTTGTGACGTGCACTTGAATTTCACGGTGTCAGTAGGTTTTCTTTCCTCCATCTTCCTTTTGGGTTATAGATAAATTAATTTTACCCTAATTTTCCCGGTTTTGGGATATCCATCTGGTTTTGCGTGACAATTCCATCTTGTGCATGATAATCGATTTTTCCTGTAAAAACCTTTTGGAAAGAGATGTATTTTGTTCGTGTACTACTGATTTGAAGGAAGTACAATGGTTTGTTTTATGTGTTTGTACTTATACAGCCTTGAAAAAGTTGCGGGATAACCTCCCTGTATGCGACGAAACACTTGTCGCCTGTTGGAGACTGTTTGAAGATCTACGCAATAAAAGGACTAAAGAAGAAAAAAATGAATCTTGATTATTTTGTATGAATTGTGATGATATGGTGCACTGTTAAATGAAATGTTTCCCTTAGACTTGACGTGTGCTGGGGAGTTTCATTGTATACTTTAATGTACACTATAACTAAATGCTAAACATAGGAAAACACTATGAAATTTTATGTCATACCATTAAAGTAGGTCAATGCCACTTCAATTATTGACCATGGTTCCCCCCTTATAGCCAAGGCATTTACTTCCCTTGGCATGCTACTATCATGATTTGTCTCAGATGCACAATATAACTGTATAATTCTCAGGTGCAGATAATATCTGTATTCTTGTGCCAGCATGTAGTCTTTTGACTAAGAACACTGATTCTCACTATACGAGACTCTTTCAGTCCATGAATAGGTTTTATTGAGCAGGCGCCTGACTTCTTCGATGTTCACTCATTCAGCCTCATCTGGACAGAGCACGAAGCTGCAGTTCCTAGGTGCACCCTGGGTAATGCAAGTGTAGTTTTGGTTGGCTGATTAGGGGCGAGCTGGGTCTTCTCACGCTTGGTCCAGCACATGCTCAGTTCAGCCTCACTTTGACTGTTCTGACCTGGATCAGTGCGACAGCTCACAGCCAGGCTTGATCCAGAGCTGAGTCCTCACATATTGGATGGTTAACTGTGGCTTTAAGTACAAGAAGGTCTTAGGTCGCAAAGCATTTTGGGTCATACTGCAGTGCAGCAGTTTCGGTCCATGATGCAATTTCACAATGCAGCTCTAGTCTTATTGCAAATTCACAAATTGGTACCCACAGCTCATATCATGCTGCACCTTCACAACTCCCACAAGGAATTGATTTGCAGAACTGGGCACCAGATTGCTCTCCTCAGTTTTCTGCTTTGTCAGACCCATGGCACCAGGGTCATGCTGCACTTCATCATCCAGGACAATATATCCTCCTGTAGGATTAGGAGGTTCCTTCTCTCAGCAGGTAGGCTGGCTTCTAGGCGCTTCTAAACTTGCAATCAGCTATTGATGCAAGGGTTAGAGTCAGGTGATGCGCCTTCTTGTCTAGGATGCTGGCAGTCAGACAGTCACTAGGTCTTGTTGCACAGCAGTACTCTGTGTACTCTCCTGAGCACTTCCTCCCCTTGACATAGAGAAGTTTCATCTGAAACCACAGGTGAGTCAGTGGGTTTTACTTTTATGCAGTCAAAGTAGATGAAAGATATGGATCTCAATGACTGAGATTTCAGAACAAGTTGAAGTAGCAATCATTTCAAGTATCCTCTTCAGGCTCCTCTCCAGTCACAGACTTTGTGTAGAGAGATGCTCCTCACAGCAGGTTAGTTTCCATCCGTGAACACTGTCAACAAAGGCACAACGAGTTTGGAGCTTTCTGCACTTGGCTGTAATCAGCCACACTGAAGCGTGGGCAGTAAAAAGACAAAAGGCTGGCATCACCTAGGGGTCCCTGTCAATTTGAAAAGCAGAGGACTGCAGTTACACTCTTCAACCCAACCATCTACCAAATGGAAATGCTGCAGGAAGACTAATCAGCATATCCTCTCAGTAAAATTCCTATTCAAATTCCTAAAGTAGCTTTTCTTCTCTTTCTGCACATTTTATGTCTGGACCCTCCAGCATCAGATATATTAGCAATACAGTGTCACTGTCTTGGAACCACCTCATCTATATCTTGTATGCAAGGCTAGACTTAGGGTATCCGAAATGCATCCCATGTACTACATTAATTTCAAACACTTTGTGAGCCCCTCCAGGATATGGGTTAGGTCCAGGGCCTCACTCATGTCAAGGGACTGTCCTAGGGCACTGCACACGCACTAGATTGTTGTGAGGCTATGGCCACAATGAAAAACAGGATACCAGAGACATGCAATCAGGCACTCAGGGCAGGGTAACACAACAGTACAACATGCAAAGGACACTCCGTTCCCAACAATTGCTAATAGTGAGCTGCTAGCGCTAAGGGCTGCACCCATCACACTCATCAAAAACCACCTTTGCAGAAACCACACTTTTGTCTTCTGTGTTTTTCCGCCCCTGCATACTTGCTTTGCATTCCCTCTTCATCCCTATGTTTTGACAAGACTTGTTCTTTCCGTGAAGAAAATCCACCAGTCCGGAGCCCTGCTATTTAGGCCTGCGCTTATGTGAGCTTTTCAAGGGACTTTCTCTTCAGCAGTTAAGTTCAAGTCTACTTACTCATGTGTAAAAAGTGGTTCAGATAGTTTAAATTGAAAAATGTGCAAGTACAGTGATGTGCTCCCTGTCCGTCCAACAGCATGTATGCCTGCCCTTTTTCAAAGCAAAATCAATCTCATCTTTACCTGTCAAAGAAGCATGAGTTAATGGGTGAGTAGTGCACAACTAGCAAGCCTATATACATCTCTTGTCCTGCATAATATTTCAATTGAAACACTGCTGGACAAATACCACAGATGATTGTCAAAGCTAAGTATTCACAACCACACCTCTTTAGACTTAGCTTTTTTTAATATTAGATGTTTATCATGCAGTATAAGGTTATTACAGATAAGCAATGTCTCAAACAATGTATTCATTCTAGAAAAAATGCTGCAGCCCCATAAAGAGGCTCAAATGAGAAGCACCTTTATACAACCCCTTGCTACCAATTTGCTTATTCTCTGAATCAGTTTTGAACAGAACTTAATTTCGAGGACTTTAGTTTCATTATTAAGCAAGTTCAAACATCAATGCAAGCCACTTCAGGGCATTGTGGAAGGCAAAACAATATCTTCCAAGACTCACCTTTTCACTTAGAAAAGTCATACTGACCAATAATCCAGTTATTAAACGCCCATACATAGAGAGATGCGGGCTTGACTCTTCATTGATAGCACTCAACAGGGAAGAAAATATCCCCTTGCCTATTATTGAAGCTGTTAATGGTTTGTATGGTGCTAAAGGCACTGATCTTCATTATTTCACTGCGAGTCTCCAAAGATAAGTTGTAAAAAATATAGGGACACATGCATCACGGACCCTTCAGTCAGTCAGTCAGTCAAATTCCTTTATTCGATAAATTAATATCATAAAAGACACATACAATCCTAACAAACACGATTAAAAACATTGAATAAAACACACAATTCATGCCATGAATCCCGATCATAATATGACCTATTTCATATTCAGATATAAATAATGTAAAAACTACAGTTATAAAATTTGTACGTAAAATGTTAAAAAATGATCTAATTTAAAACCTGCAATGGAAAAACAATTTTTTTCCTAATACGCATAGCTGCGACCAGGAAGCTTGCGACGTGAAACATAATTCGTGGGGTACTTAGTTGCAGTAAATATATAAGTGCTGGCCTAACCTGTCTAAAACCCAGCTCCCTCAATATCGGCAGCAAAAACTTCCTCCTGCAATCCTTGTAAAAACTACAGAACATTAAAAAATGGAGAGTGTCCTGTCTTGAACTATTGTCACATTTGCAGGGTTCTGAACGATCCACGGTGCACCAGGTTTTAAAAAAGCCCAGAGAAAAGTGCACCAAATTAAACCTAAATCTGATTAGGAGGAACCGGTGGTATGAGGCATTCACAACAATCAGATATGGTTCAGGACCAGGGGAACTGATCAAGGCATAATTGGCTCTAACTGTTGGCTTTGTCATTTCTAGCTCCTCACGTTCTAAGGAAAATAAGGTCTCAAGGGCAGTTTTGGTCATTGCAAGATCCTTCTTCGTGATAGTTTCTGGTGATCGGAAGAGGGCCTCGCGACCTATCTTTTGGAACCCAGATTTTATGTATGCTAACCATGATATTTTATTTACATTATCCAGTTTTAAGCAGTTATTCAATATTACATGGTTTAAAGTAATTTCTTTGTTCAGCCAAATCTTGAGCCAATAAAGGAGAGGGGCGATTCTAATCAGGTCTGTCACAAAACCAATCCCCACTTCCGTGTGTGTAGAGAAAGTCGGAGTGGACTGTGGAACAGAAAGGGTTTCTCGTAGAAACTTATTTTCAATAAGCTGTATTTTATTATGGTTGGTCACGGACCCTTCATCTGCCGATCCTGCAACTTCTCCTGCATCCGGACCTGTACCGCACCCGCCAAGCCGAGCACCAGCAGCAACCACCTGAAGTGCATCCTGCTCAACACCAGCTCCGTCCAGACACGCCGTGGAACTCTGGAACCTGCTCGACACCACATCACCAGACGTCGCCTTCCTCACTGAATCTTGGATGAACGCCTCCTCAGCGCCCGACATCGCCATCGCCATACCGGACGGATACAAGATCACCCGGAGGGACCGCGTCAACCAGACAGGAGGAGGCATTGACATCGTCCACAAGAACACCATCCGCATCACAACCAGCTCCGACGACTCCCTCACAGCCGCCGAACATCTTTACTTCCCGATACACACCGACCCCAAGAGGCACCCTCATCTACAGACCCCCAGGACCCCGCACCCAATTCAGCGAAGACATCGCAGACTTCATCAGCCCGCACGCCCTCTCCTCCGCTGACTACATCCTCCTAGGGGACCTCAACTTCCACCTGGAGAACAACAAGAACAGCAACACCACCACCCTACTGGACAACCTCACCAACCTCGGACTCAAGCAACTGGTGAACACCCCCACCCACTACGCCGGACACTCGCTTGACCCCGTCTTCTCCTCCAGCAAGGACGTCTCCTTCAGCCACTCCACCGGACTCCACTGGACTGACCACAGCTGCGTCCACTTCAGCTTCAGAAGGACCACGACCCACCACCTCCCGCAACAGGCTCCCCACAGGAGCTGGAACAAGATCACCCCCGACCAGCTCTCCACATCCCTGAACCTGAATCCTCCCGCCAGCTCAACGGACCCCAACCAGGCAGCTATCAACCTCACACAGTGGATCACAAACTGCGCTGACGACCTCACACCCCTGAAAAACCCTCCCAGCAGACCCGGCAGAAAGAAGGCTTCCTGGTTCAACGACGATCTCATGAACTCCAAGAAGAACTGCCGCACCCTCGAGAAAGCCTGGCGCAAAGACCCGACTACAGACAACATGACCACCCTCAAGCACGCCACCCGCAAACACCACCAGCTGATCCACACCACCAAGAAGACTGCATTCAAGGAACGACTAGACAACAACGCACACAACAGCAAAGAGCTTTTCAGCATCGTCAAAGAGCTCTCGAACCCCAGCGCCGGAACCAACAACATCACCCCCTCGCAAGAACTCTGCGACTCACTCGCCTCGTTCTTCCACAGCAAGATCACCGACATACACAACAGCTTCGGCACACAGCCCACGCACCCAACCACCGAACCTACTCCCCCCACCACCACCCTCCGCGCCTGGACCCCGGTGAGCACCGAAGACACCACCCACACGATGAACACCATCCACGCCGGATCACCAACTGACCCATGCCCCCACCACGTCTTCAACAAAGCCGCCTCCGTCATCGCACCCCAACTCCGAGACGTCATCAACTGCTCCTTCAACACCGCCACCTTCCCGGAGAGCTGGAAGCATGCCGAACTCAGCGCCCTCCTGAAGAAACCATCAGCAGACCCCGCCGACCTCAAGAATTACCGCCCCATCTCGCTACTCCCGTTTCCTGCTAAAGTCATCGAGAAGACCGTCAACCAACAGCTTGCTGCCTTCCTCGAGACAAACGGATCCCTTGACCCCTCGCAGTCCGGCTTCCGAGCCAACCACAGCACCGAGACCGCCCTCATCGCAGCCACTGACGACATCCGAGCCCTGCTCGACAACGGGGAAACAGCTGCCCTCATCCTCCTGGACCTCTCCGCAGCGTTCGACACTGTCTGCCACCGCACTCTAGCACAACGCCTCAGCAACATCGTAATCCAAGAGAAGGCTCTGGATTGGATCATCTCGTTCCTCGCCGGAAGAACCCAGAGAGTCCACCTCCCCCCGTTCAGACCCGAGACCACCGAAGTCATCTGCGGCGTACCACAAGGATCATCACTCAGCCCCACCCTCTTCAACATCTACATGAGCCCCCACGTAGCCATCGCACGCCAACACAGCCTCAACATCATCTCCTACGCCGACGACACTCAGCTGATCCTCTCCCTCACCAACGATCCAGCCACTGCCAGAACCAACCTACACGAAGGGATGAAAGAAGTAGCCGAGTGGATGAAGAACAGCAGTTTGAAACTCAACTCTGCCCTGGGCAGCGCAACCAAACCAACGGACCACGCACGCAACCTGGGCTTCATCCTGGACTCCTCCCTCTCGATGACCAGACAAGTCAACGCCGTCTCGTCCTCTTGCTTCAACATCCTACGCATGCTCCGGAAGATCTTCCGATGGATCCCCACCGAAACCAGGAAGACGGTCACACAAGCACTCGTCACCAGCCGACTAGACTACGGAAACACCCTCTACACCGGAACCACAGCCAAACTACAGAAGAGACTCCAACGCATCCAGAACGACTCCGCACGACTCATCCAGGACAATCCCTGTCACAGCCACATCTCCGGACATCTGAGAGACCTGCACTGGCTCCCCATCAACAAGAGAATCACGTTCCGACTCCTCACCCACACACACAAGGCCCTCCACGACCTGGGCCCCAGGTACCTCAACAACCGCCTGACCTTCTACACTCCCACCCGCCAGCTTCGTTCAACCAGCCACGCCCTCGCCGCCGTTCCACGCTTCCGAAGAGCCACCATGGGAGGAAGATCCTTCTCCTACCTGGCAGCCAAGACATGGAACTCCCTCCCCATCCACCTTTGTCAGACCCAAGACCACCTCTCCTTCAGGAAGCAACTCAAGACCTGGCTGTTCGAGCAGTAGCAGACCCTCCCCCCCCCAAGCGCC
Source organism: Triturus cristatus (assembly GCF_964204655.1). Taxonomy (NCBI): domain Eukaryota; kingdom Metazoa; phylum Chordata; class Amphibia; order Caudata; family Salamandridae; genus Triturus; species Triturus cristatus. The sequence continues at coordinate 211,325,547 of NC_140588.1, forward strand.
TTAAGATTCTCCGGGTGAGTAGCGTGCTATATAAATTTCTTGATTGATTGATTGATTGATCAAGGAATGATTTTGTGAGTCCTTAATTGCCATTATTAAGGAATCACAAATAAGGGCTCGCACAAGCGTATGCATGTAGGAATCGCTATAAAAATAGTGATTCCTAAACATTCCTTTATTGTGACTCGCAACCAGATGGCCAGGCAACCAGAGCCAGCAGGACAAGAGCTAAGAGGACCAGGGCAAAGAGGATGAGTGGCACCACAACCAAGGGAAAAATGAAGATCAAGTCACAGAGGCCCAGGGATATTAAAACTTGCATATGGGGACAAGCTGGACCTGGACGAGACAGAAAAGGAAGATAAAGACACGGTGGGCCAAGATAACAGGAGCCAGTATTACCAAGCTGTGTGGCTAATGAAAGGATTACCTGAGCATGGAAGATCAACACTAAGTGGACACATTGTGCAGAATCAAGATGACAAGGAGTGCAAGTGCAAGGGCCAAGTGCATCGTGACAAGTTGGAAGTGGACCAAAAGAACTAAACAGGGCAGGAACAGGTGCACTAGGGCCATTAGGACCAGGGACCATATTTGGGGGGTTAGGTGGACTGGATGGATCAGACTAAGCAGGACCAGAAACAGGGCTATGAGGACCAGAGGGATCACAATCAGAGGGACCAGGACCTGAAGGCCCAACTGGAGTAGGAGGCCCATGAATTGGGGGGTTAGGAGCAGGCTGTCCGGAATCAGGACAACCAAGACAAGAAGAGTTGCAAGGACTAATTGGACCAAAAAGAACACACCCAGCCCAAGAGGACCAAATAAAGAGGATCAGACCCTGCAGATGCAGTACCATGTGGACCACAAACACAGGAACCAGGCAAGGATGATCCAAACCAGGAAGACTAAGAGTGCCATGTCTAGGAGAACCAAGACAAGGTTAGGTGGAGAAGGACTCATCAAACCAGCAGATTCAGAGTGAGGATCAGTAGTACTAGGACCAGGAGGACCAGGAAGGGCTAATATGAAGAAAGACTAGGAGCAGGGCCAAGAAGGACTAGAAACAGGAGCTCCAGACTCAGGAAACCAGTATCAGGTTGACCAAAACTAGTTGGACCATGCCCAGGATGAGGATCTGGAGGACCAAACAACCCAGAAAAGGAGGACTTGGAAGAGGACCAGTAGGACACCAACACCAGTAGCCACAGAAGGACTTGGAGGAGAAGGAAGACTCGGAGGAGGAGGACACCTAAGCAATTCTACTCCATATGTATTAGGATATACGTCTTATAAAGAGTCCTTATTCATGCTTCCTATGCTGTGTACCCTCAGAAACCTTCACCTTTGTTTAGCCTAGGCAAAGAACTAGTAAGTAGCTGCTGAAAAATCAGAGCATGCAAAGGCAGGACTGTTTCACTCCGACCTCTGAGCAATAGAAGACGCTGTCTTATGCTGAAAAATTAGTCTGAAGGTGGATCTGGTGGCAGAGGGACTGAGACTTGGCAACGGGGTCTAAAGGTGAATGGGTAAAAAGGAGGGTTGTCTGTGAAGAATGGCAGAAAGGATTTGAGAAACTCAAATGGCTGATGCCTAACAAAGGGTGTCAAAGGGCTATGGCAATCAGCAAAGTGCAACTCAGAAGCATAACAAGGTTAGGATGAGCAGAAGAAGGGGAGTGGGAAAGCTCCAGATACCTCATTTCAGATAGCCTAAAGAGGGATTCTGAGTAACAAATGGCTCTGAGTGCCAGCTCTAATAGCACTGGGAACCGAGGCAAGCTGTAATATGTTTAGTACCAGACAAGTGGTCTGTGAAACTCAAAGGGCTAGATGAAGGGTGGTGGAGATACATATGTGTCAGAAGTGCTTGGAAGGTCAGCAAAGAGTCCATGCCAGGGCCAGTACAATAGTCTGTTTTACTCCTAGACCTTTGAGTTGATATTTCATGTGCATGTGTGTTCGTGGGATATGTAGCAAATATGTAGAAGTAATACTCCATATGTGGTAAAAGTCTGACGACATGGAACAGTGGGAAGCATTTTGCATGATGTGATGGAGAGTAGCTATAGCTTCCCAAGAGAGTGGAAGTGTATTGACCTCATCCTTAGGGCTAGAGAGTGGGACCCAGACATTGAAGTGAGGGAGGGTGGGTAAATGGCTACCCACAGAAATTCTATGAGGTCCTTGTTGCCAAAGGGCTGCTGATTAGTTCTTCCTGAGTGAAGATACAGCATAAATTAGGAGTGCCAGGTAGGAAAGAGTCTTCTCTTGTAAAAGGTGACAACGTTTCTAAGTAGGACTGCCCTTTTGTCTATACTAGATGACTGCCCAGGAAGGCTTAAGCCATCCTGGTGCTGAGATCTCACACATTATTGTGCCCTTGATTTGGATACTTCTGCTTAGAACCAGCACTAATGCTACTTCTGTGAGAGCCATCACCTAGCACAAAGGGTGTGCCGGAGCTAGAGCTAGAAAATAAATGACATTTAAAATAGAATCACCACACATCAGTTATGATACCTCAACAGTGGATCCACATCCCTTGTCTGGAAAATGAGTATAAAAGTGAAACTGTGAAATGATCCATCCTGTGTCACAAGCTGACGAGCTAACAAAATGTCTATCTTTTTTCAGTGTCTTATTTTTACAATTTTGAAAAAGTCAATAAATAAAATATCTCTGTGAATTTCTTTTCTTCTGTGTCGCTGATGGCTATACGTCTTTCTGTGATTTTCTCTGACAATTGATTCATCTCCCAGACAGCTCTATGAAAGGCTCCCAAGTCTTTCTCCTGGTCCATGGTGCAAGAGAGTGGCACTCTGTGCCGTGCCCTTCAAATAACTTGGAAACATTCAAACATTTAAACCTATTAGTAGGGGTGAGTGTAACTTGTGTATTTTGCTGTAGAGTAATTGCATGAAATTACAGTAAAAGTATGAAGAATTATGCAAGTGGCATAACTCAGCATTTAGATCTATCTTCTTGAAGGAAAATGCACTGCTGCATCAAAATGGACCCAATGATGCATATTGTGCAGAGGAAGTAGTGCTAAATGCAAGAAAACAGCAGCAGCTGCTCACGCTGCCTAAGATGCTATTCTGGTGCTCCTGTGGTACTATCTATGCCCCGATTGATCTTAATAACGTGAACAGGTGTAGTCAGCAAGAGTAATTACTCTAGCATAACCTAATTTTTGTCCAGACCTAGCTATAAGTTAGTGCTTGAATCTAAGCTAGTTTGAGCATTTAGGGCCTCATGTCTGCAAAATCTAAGGGTTTTGTAACCACAAACATGCTTGTCATTATGCACAAAACCCCTCTTTAAAGTTAGAAGATTCTTTCGAACTGTAAATGAACTTTTGTGATCATGTCTTAATTGAAAATAAGAGGGTTCATAAGAAGGGTTTTCCATGTCCCCATTTCTTTTCCAATTTGGAAAGGAATTTATAGATAATTTCCAACTAAAATTGCTATCACAACCCCTTGCTGAGCTAACGAGCCCCTAGTTGGGGTTGGTAACTAATTTGCAAAAGAGAAGTGGTCCCCTTAGCAGCCATTTTCCTTTGGGATCATGTCAGCAGCCTCAGGGAGGAAAAGTTTCAGAAACTGAAAACTTTTTTTTCTAAAGCAACGCTAGTTCCTTTAAGGCCACGGGCTGCTTAGAAAAAAATGTTGGAATGCAGTCATAGGGATTGTGGTGCACTGTCCCTGGCATGCCCCCATTCCTGAGCTTATCACAGAGGATGTCAAATTGGCACCTCCATAAAGAATATTATTTAGGCAGGTCAGTCCGTAACTCCCTGCGATTGAGTATTTTGAGAACTGACCTACTAGTTCATAGGTCAATTTGTAAAATACTATTCCATTTGCTAAAAGTAAGAGTGCAATTTGTGACCACATTTTGAGAATGAAAAAATAATACAGGAGATGGATGCCAATTACCTTTACTCCTTTTTTTCAGATCTACATGGTAGTGAGTGCTTGTTGAAATCTGGATAAAGACACAAAATGTAAGTTGTTTAGACACAAGCTGGATAAATAGTGAAGTTCCTCTGCTATTTGCATGGATACTGGCCAAGTTGTGCATACTGTCTGCTATTTAGGAAGCCACCAGGTAAATAATGAAGCCTCTTGCTAATTTTTCAGGGCCACTGGCTACACAGTATATTATTTTAGCTATGTAGCTAGCAGCTGAGTAAATAATGACTTTTTTGCCATTTGCCAGGCTACTGGTGAAATAGTATATAACATTGCTATTTAACCAGGAGCCAGGAAAATAATTAAGCGTATTTGCTATTTGCGTTGCTTGTAAATATTGTCTGCTGTTTTGCCAGCAGCCAGGTAATGAGTGAAAGTTCTTTGCATTTGCCCAAAGAGTACATAACCTCTGATAACTAGCCAGTGGCCATGAAAATAGTGGAGTCTCCTTGGTATTTGCCTGGCTTTAGGCCACACAGTGCAGAATCTCTACTATTTGGCCAGTGACTGGGTAAACAGTGAAGGTTTTCTGATACTTGCAGGGCCACAGGACAAACTATGCAGAATCTCTACTATTTATCAAGAAGTTGTTTAAATACCAAAGTTTCCCTGCTATTTTCAAGGCCACCAGCCAAATAGTACACCATTTCAAATATGTGCACAACAACCAAATAAATAGCAGAGAAAATGCATTATTTGCCCAGTGGCTGGCTAAACAGACGTCACTGAATGTTTTACATAACTGGTGTTACTGCTGAGCTCAATTGACAAATCTGAGAAGAATGAAAGGATGAATCAGCATTTCTGGCCATCAATTGGCCTGCAGTGGAAGCCATATCCTGCATTACCCAACCAATCTCACCACGAAGACTGTGAGTCCAAATATGAGGTAGGGGAGCAGGTACAATCTGGAACCATCACAAAACTGAAGGGGATCAGAGGTTGCCTTTTATTACGAAATAAGGCAAATTATGCAGAGACTGCCCGGGGTAGCTTAGGATGGTAAGGAGTATGAAAGAGTCCAAAACTGCAGAAGCAATACAGTAAACAAACACTGATAAAATCATAGGGAACAGACTGTATAACAGTGTGGGTGGAGCAGAAACAAAACACTGCCAGAGCCAGACTGAGACATTGCAAGATGCACAGGGATCGCTAGAGGCTGGTGAGAGCAGAGGTAGACAGAGGCCTGCAGAGGAAGAGCAGAGACTCAAACAGGAATGAAGAGCCCAAGGCTACCACTTATGTGAATCATGTCCCAGCCTGTTAAGAACCATCCCTGTGGCAGTCACAAAACACTTCCACAACACCCTTCCTTCCCCCACTTATTACTATCGTAGTCACCAAGTGCACCTAATCTGCAGTGAAACTTCAGTCATTATCTGGGAACAGGCTTACTAGTATGTTTGCTATTGAATCAGCAACATCATAATTGCAAGGTGTCTTCAAAAAATGGTACTTAATGTCTGCTATATTGCCGATGTCCAGGTAAATTGTAAAGCTTCTTTGCTATTTGCGTGGCCTCCAGCCAAATAGTATGTGTTCTCTACCATTTAGTCACCAACCGAAAAAATATTGAATTTTGTCTGCTATTTTTACAATTGCCTGCCAAATAGTACATATTCTCTACTAATTAGTCAATGGACAGGTAAATAGTGAATTGTCTATGATATTTGCAAAGCCATTGGGCAAATTGTACATGACCTTGGGTATTTAGCCAGTGACCAGGTAAAAGGTATTGTTTGCTCTGGGCACATAGTACATAATCTCAGATATTTATTCGGAGGCCAGAAAAACTGTAAAGTTTCTTAGTTGTTTGCATGGTAGCTGGTAAAATAGTCTATGGTCTCTACTTTTTTAGTAGGCAGCCAGATAAATAGTGAAGTCTCTTTGTTGTCTGGACAGTCACAGGCCAAATAGTACATGATTACTCCTACTCTTTTGGAAAGTTTAAAAAGCATTTTTTAAAGCAGGCAGTGAACCACAGACCACTGCCCTAATCTTAAAAAACAAAAAAAAGAAACTTTTATTTTTTTATTTTACAGAATATCCCTTTTACCTAAAGGATTGCTTTATTTTAAATAATCACTGACATGTTTGGAAATAACCCTAATATGTGTACACCAGAGTGGTGGCCAGAAAAGCTAAGCGTGTGCCCCCCACCCACCAGGAAAGCAAAAAACCTGGGGGTGATCATGGACAATAAGCTCTCTTATAGCGATCACATAAGCATGGTGGCCCCAGATAACCAGCAGGTACGCCCAGCACCCGGACACCTGAGGGTAACCATGCACTATACAAGCTCCATTAACATAACATAACATAACATGGTGGTCTGCTGAACCTAGCAGGCCACCATCCATGTGATGGCTGTGAATCCTAGTGGGTCACAAATTGCGACCTACCTAATTAATATTCATGAGGTAGGCCTATTTGCCACCCACTACAAATCACTAATGGAACAGTATTGTTTTTGTATATTGATAATAGCAATTACAAAAGAGTGATTCACAAAAAAAAACCTATTTGGTAATCGCTGTTGCCAATCTTCATGCATCTAGCCCTCAGTAACATGTTACTGAATCGCAATTTGGAATTACAAATACATACTGATTCAGTATTTGGAATAGACGTGTTGAGGGCGTTACTAAATCAGAATGGGATGCATGAATGTTTTTCAACCGAAAAGCGGTTGCAAAATATTTGCACCTTACCACCAACTCAAAGTTTGTGGTAACCCATTAGAAAATGGGGAGAGGTCCACAAGAGACCCCTTTCAATTTCAGAATGGGTGAAAAAAACCATTAAGAGCAAGCAGTGGTCCAAGGGACTACTGCCTACTGTTAAAAATGATTTTGAAACTTAAAACCTTTTTCTTTTTGAATGCATCCTGTTTTCCTTTAAGGAATATGGGTTGCATTTAAGAAAATGATTTATTAAAAAGCAATCACAGACGTGTTTGTCTTCTGACCTCAGCAGGCCACCATCCGTGTGATGGCTGCAATTCATAATGCGTTGCACATTGCGACCTACCACATTAATATTCACGAGGCAGGTAGATTTACGATCCAATTGGAATTGCTAAATGAAACTCAATGAGTTTCATATATTAGGAATAGCAATTTCCTACATGCAATTTGTAGACAATCATAGTTAGGTGATGGCTATTCCTAATACTGATACATCTAGCCGTTTGTTCTCAAAATCGATGTTCATTTGCTACCTCGATGTCAACCTGCTCTATTCCCTCCTAATCATCACTGTAGTGGACCCCTACCCACACTATTGTACAGCCTAAGTAACAGTGGCAGTGAAAGGACCTACCTTCATAAAAAAAAAGGTACATTGGACATTTCCAAATAAATCTCTTATAGATGTCCTAGCATAATTATGCGACTTTTTGTTAAATTTAAAAAGAAAATGGCATGCACATAATTAACTTTGCCTGAGTCATGCATAAACAATAAAATAGGCTGTTGAACTTTTTGCTTCAGGCAACGAAATTCAAAACACACCACGCCGATTATACATCCCCCTATATAATTACAGTATTTTACATCCAGTTCAGCAGATTTCAAAGCGACGCTGTTGGAAGTGAACAGATTCTTAAATTCCCCAATTTAAACTATGAAAAGTCAGAAGATAATTTGTTCAAATACGGTTCCATCTAAAACACATCACTCACTGTTATGATATTTTCAAGGAAACAGATGTCAAGCCAAGCCTCGCGGAATGGACTGGGCCACGTAATGGCCCCAATAGGCTTTGGTCTTACAATGGAACAGCTCTTCGAGCCCCGTGCGATCAAGAACCCCTCCTCCACAACGCGCAACATGCTCAAAGTCAAAGTGTGGCTGTCTCTGGCCGGGGCTGTGTAGGACTAAACATCTCTGGAGCAAATTTAAAAGGTTTATTCAAACATTTATATACAAATAGAGTCGTTTTATCTTAGATAGGTCCCCTTTTTGTTTAAAGAGGGATTACAGCCATTTAATTATTAGCTTTACTTGAATTAGTTATCGGAATCATATTAAATAAGACAAGCTGTCATAGGTACACTATGTAAACGAATTCTACATGCAGTAGTAATAATGTCATCAAGGCCATAAGAAGTATGTTGGATCATTCCCACTGAAAATCAGTCACGAAAATAACCTGATATAAGCTAAATAATCAACAGAAAGCATTCCAGAGAAAGCATTCCCACGTAACCAATGTGTTGAGTCATAATACTGTGTATTGTGAAAGCACTGAGAAGTAGAGATGAACACAAACACATTTAGTCAAAACAGCGTGCGTGCGTTGATGCAGGAGATATAGTAATGTATCACGAAAACACTTGGGTATTCTTATGAAGCTTTGGCTCATTCCTATTATTTGCCTTTATCAGGTCATTCAGGCTTATTCAATTCATTCGTCAATAATATAGCAATATAGCCCACTGAATAGGGGTATAGTGGATATCTATTAAAGGCCCTCCTCTGAGTTATTGGCTTGAGCTAAAACCTGAGGCAGAGGAGCTATAAAGCTATTAGAACATTCCACCTAATGAGCATAGAAAGTTCTGAATAAAACAGTAGGAAATCGAAACACAAACATTGGTTGTTGAAGCAGAAGGGCTGTCAGCATGGCCTGACCTTAAGGGTGTAAGGGCCCCGTTTCATACCTTTCGGGAGACATGAAGAGTGCCTTTCAGGCTGAACAAAAGCAGACACCCTTTATGTTCAGTTCAGGTAAGCAGGTGCTATACATACGCTAAATGTGCAGGTGCCTGGCTGCCTGGCCTCAATTTTGCCAGGCTGAAGATGCTACGGTGCTGTGTGTCTAACCTCCTCAGGCCGGTAAAGTGCTTGGTGGTCCGCCTACTCATGATGATGAGGAGTGTCACTGATAGCTTTGGATCTGAGTGCTTCAGGTTTAATCCATGAAGTGCTCAGGGCTGAGTGTCAATCAGTGACACCTCGACAGAGAGTGGGATCAGCAGTCTCACTGACCCCATCCCACTTTGTGACGAGCAAGTGACTGCAACCTCCTCTCAACGGAGGTCAGTCAATGGGAGGAGGAAGCAGTCCCAATCCTTCTGCAAGCTTAGGGGCTTGCCTCCCAAGATCACTGTTGCAGCCGATAAGTTTATTTTTTTTAAATGTTTTTTGTGTGCATGAGCATCCATATATATGAATGTATGTGTATTTGTGAGTGAATGCTGTGAATGTGTGTGTGTATATGTGTGTGCTTGTGAGGGATCGGTAGATGTGAGCACACTTTTAGATGCATGGAGTGGAAGTGTGCCTGTAGATTGGTGAGTGCATATGTTTTGGGTGTGAAACCGCCCGCTCCCGCCTGCTTGAATTAACCGACGCCACTGAGGTCTCTTTAAGCCTTTACTGACCCTGAGCCAATCCGTTATCTTCAGTAAGCCTTATTGGTTTAGAAAAGGTGACGCTTGGGCAGAGGAAAAAGCTTTTAGCTAAATGTATCTTCATAGTTATCTTTATTTTCTGCTTAGGTTTTGCATATTGTAAATATGTTCTACATTTTCAAAGTGAAAGCCAAATCACACCACCCAGAGTTCTTGTACTTGTGACCCTTCCAAAACTGAAGGAGATAAGTGTAACTTTCTGCTTTATAGAAAAACAGACTATTTTACTGCCATAAAAGATTCAAAGACAATTGCTTTGTGGAAAATCTAAGGATAGATGACTTTTTATTTAGTACTTAGCTCCTAGTATAATATCTTTCTATTGTTAATTGCCCCATGCCTCATATTAATTGTCTTATATCTATCCTTGCATGTCCAGTTCTTGATTTAATTATCCTGATGTTCTTAATGACTCACTACAGCATGTTAATCACTTTATTCATATCCAGCTGTCTCACTGACATTTTAGTCCAACAATCTCCTCATCAATGCTAACTTTGAGTTGGTGCTGCGGGTGGGGGCCACTGTCACTCATTTTTGGGATAGCTACTTATTTTTCCTTCATGAGACATTTCTCGAGAGCAACGGAGGGAAAAACACACAAAGCAGAAAGACGGAGGAAGACAAAGACGGAAAAACCATCACAAAAGGAGAAAGCAGCAACCTGCAGAAGTGGGATAAAGGGATACTGATTGTCTGATAGTGGATCGAAGTGGCCTGAGGTAGATTTAAGACTTCGCAGCCTTGGTATTCAGTTCAACAATATTACATTGCACTGGAATGGGATTTTAAGCAGAGCGTTAGGCATGGCATTCAATCTACTGCAAAGTAAACACTGCTCCTCTCGCTCTTTGCAAAGATATTCATGCTAATTTGCTGTTGCAAACTCGTTCTACAACCATATTTGTACTCCATTGCTTCTCTTCCTCTTCCATCTCCTCCTCATGGTTGCGTTCACTTTTTCTGTTTTCCAGTTTCTCTCCTTTAGTTACATACTCCTATTTAAAACTCTCCACTTTTGATTGCACTATTCTTCCTATCTTCCATAATTCTTTTGAAATTGGTCTACTCTTTTATTTTGACCTGCTTCACTCATTTCCAACTGTAATATATATATTCACTTAAAAAACCAAAAGTTACAGGCATGTTATAGTTAGGAAATAGAATTTTAAAAGACTTAGAAATTACTGAAAAAACAAAAGTTACAGTTATAGTTGGATTTTACTCATACAAAACCATAGAAAGTCATCAGTTATAGGTATTTGAGCTAACTATAACGTACGCCTCTGCAATGCACTGCTTATGACCTCACATATTACATCACTCATGACATGGTCAGGAGCATCACTCATGACATCACTGATGACATAATCCATAACCACTTGTACACCCGGAACCTTTCATACACCCACATAACCACTCACTTACCCATTGACAGACCCATACAAGTATTCTCACAACCACTTACAAATCCATATGGCCAGTCATGCACCCAATCACTCTTACAGCCACTCACACAACCACTCATTCAGCTACTCATACAACCACTCACTCACTCATACAGCTGCTCATATAACCACACACTCACCCATACAGCGACTCACACATCCACTTGTTCACCTATACAGCCACTCACATACCCTCTCACTCACCCATACAGCATCTCAACACAGCCACTCACCCATACAAACACTAGCACACTCATTCACACACCCACACAGCCACCTACATACCCATGCACACATCCATACAAGCACTCCCACATCAGCTCACTCACCCATGCAGTCATTCACACAGGGAATTACTCCACAATACTGTCCCTCACACACCATCTCACATAACCAAAACCCTCTCAAACACCCATACAACTACTTACAAACCCAGGCACTCACTTATACAGCCATTCAGACACCCACACCGTCATTCACACATTGAGTCACTCTCCTTTCCTGCCACTGTTGCAGCGCGGAAACCTGGGTAACGGGAATCAGGACAAAACCCCGTACCTAATATCCTCCCTTCGTCACAGACCAAATATCACATTAACACATTCACTCGTACAATCATTGGTGGGGCCCATAACATCAACATTTACACTTCGCTTCTCACTGGTCTGCACTTACAGGAGAAATGAATGTTCCAAGCGCTGACATGAAAGGAATACTTTATAACCTATAGAGAGAAAAATTATTTACATTTCTATACACTAATACCCTTATCACTGCACATCATAAACCTAAACATTAAGATACTCCTCCCACGTGATCGATGGATCAATTAGTTGATTTGATATTGATGATTTAGTCCAGCTAAAGCATACTCAAAGATCCTGATCTACCTCCTTTCAATAAACGACCAAACACATTATCTTGTTAATCAATATTTTCGTTTATCTAAATAATGCAAGAATTTTAGTTCCAACTAGTAAATTTATTAATCATTACGCAAATCACAGAACACCAAATTTACTTATTCTGGCTATCGGTTGTCCTCTAAGTCATCTAATTTAGTCGTCAGCACGCTACAGTCCCAAAGATCAGGTCAAGGACCAGAGACGTGCAAGTATCGATCAGTGCCCATAGATTTTTGGAAGTCCTTAGTTCATCAAGAAATTGGGCAGCAATTCAGTCTGTCAAAGATTCAGGAACACAGCCGTCACGTAGCATCACTGTCGTCTCTGTCAGCAAAAGAAACACGCAATCATACTCTCCTCTAAGTCTAACGTCACTTTTATAATGGAAATAAGGTCTAAAAGATACAATTTAGAGAATTTGGGCTGATCCCATTGGTTGGTTGGGATCGTCCGGTGAGGTTTCACACAGTTCAGGATGTTAGGTCATCCTACATGTTCCATCCGGTTTTCATAAAAGTCTTTTGTCGAAACACTTGGCAGGCATCCCGTTGTGACCTTGCTTGGGCACATCGAGTCTAGGGTCATGTTGAGGCCACTGGTACGTGTGGTGGCGCAGGCGCACTTCACTCGAAACCTCGTGGAATGGTGGCCATCGCGCCGAGTATGTCAGGCGGCCATCTTAATTTTAGGCCCAAAGGACAACTTAAGCGAAACAAACACAAAAAGTAATTAAAACATAGAAATAGCGAATAAGATGTTAAACCCTCACTAATTCCCCTATATGCTTGTAATTATCTAGCATATGGCGACATTGAAAGCGTTCTTATTCACCCATTGATGTCATCTGGTGCAACATACGATAACGTCACAAAAGCAACATATATCATGCGATATTCTATTTTCCTAGTATTAGTATGCGTACATATGTTAATTACAAATTATTTTAGCCATGCAAAATGTAAATCCCATGTATATTTCGTACATTAGTAATGTTGGTTAAACTTCACACAAACACATTAATAGTATTATAATTAATAGATTATTCTAATTAGTATAAACATGCAGAATAGGGGGGTATACAACATTTTGTACTACCCGCTCCATCACCACTCACATACCATCTCACCTAACCAAACACCCATGAACACTCATACAGCTACTTACACACCTACTCACTCACTCATGCAGTCACTTACACACCCAGTCACTCAGTCATATAGCCATTCAGACACCAGCTCACTCATCCATACAGCCACTGACATCTCACTCTCCAACACAGCCTCTCGCTCACCCACACAGCTACTCTCACACCCACTTATACACACATGGAGCCACTCACACACCTATACTGCCACTCAGACACCCATTCACACATGGATACACACAGTCACACAGCTGCTCACAGAAGAACTATCACTCATTAGTAGTCTACCTAGTATACTAGTGTACCTTTTGTAGTAGCTTAGTATATATGTTTAAAATTTTTTTTTTTTTTTTACATTTTGCCACATATTCGCGATGGATCTGCACATCAGTGGCAAAACTTTTTTTTTTTAAACTTGGGCTCCTGTGTGTCTTTTGTAAAAATACCCACTGGATTGGTCTGGTCCCGAGGGTAACATTAACTTTATAATTTTGGAGAGGGAAGAACCTGACTAACTAAGCCAGGAGACCCCATCCCCTGGGGCTGAAGTGAATAATAAAAGATTAGGGAGTCTGCACGACACTCTCCCTGAACCTTAAAAAGCTCCCTGGACCCCCTCTCCATGGGCCAAGAAATTAAATAAAGGGAAGGGGAGTGCAGCTCCCTACCAGATCCTAGTTAGGCCCTGTGGACCCCATATCCAGGGTGAAAAATAAATAAAACGGGAGGGGGACACACTGCCTCCTTCCCCAAGCCTTAAAAAGGCCCTGGGGAACCCATCCTGTGGCCTTCTTGCACTTATTAAAAGGAAGGGGGGCACACGGTCCCCCTCCCCAACCCTTTGAAGGCCCGGATACCCAATTCCCTCGAGGCTGGCTCAGTGACTGTGTGCTGTGGTGCCCACCCACGGAACAGAGTAGTTTCCTTCTCTGCACTACAGCGGGCAGGGAAACATGTGTTTGCTCTCATTTGGTGAGAGTACAAACATAGAAGTTTGCTCCCAGGTAGAGGGTCTTAAAAATGCTCCCTCCCACTGGGAGAAGACTTTAGTTCTGTTGCCCTGTCCATGCATGTTGCTCAAGGGAGCATGCAAAGATAGCTGCTCCCTCCGGGTGGGAGCTATGCATGCTCTTGTACCAAGATGGGAGCAGGCTGGGGCCATCGGGGCCCTGGGGCTCCCCTCAAGGCCTCCAATGTGGTACTTGGAGGGTGTCCTGAGTTGGTACTGAGGCAACCACCTATAATGTAGACATACCTCAGGGGATGGGGTTCCCGGGGCCAAAATAGGCTTAGGAAGGGGGATGTGTGGCCTCTCTCCACTTTCTATTAGCATGCGGCTCCAGGGGATGGAGTATCCATGGTCTAATAAGGCTCAGGGAGTGTGGCTGTTTGTCCCCCTCCAATGTTTAATTGCATTTGCCCTGGGGATGGGGTCCCTGAAGCTTAATGAGGCTTGAGAGAGGGGCTCTGTCTCCCTCTCCCTTTTTCAATTGAATTTGGCCTGGGAATGGGATATCCAAGGCCTAATGAGGCTCGGAAAGGGGGCTGCACAGCCCCCTCTCATTTTTCATAGGCCTTGTCCTGAGGGAATGAGTTCCCTGGGGCCTGATAAGGCTCAGGGAGGAGTGCTGCAGGTTCCCCTCCCATTAAAACTTGTCCCCGGGAATATGGTCCCTGAGGCCTAATGAGGCTCATGGAGGGAGGCCACAGGGCCTTCCTCTCTTCTTTGTAGGATTTGTCCCTGGGGATGGGGTTCACGGGGTATATTAAGGCCTGGGGAGAGGGCTGCACAGCCCCTTTGTGGTTTGTACTGACTTTCTGCCAAGTATGCCCTTAGTTTTGATATCTATCCTGGTAAGAACTCCCCCTTTCTTGCTCCTTGTCAATTCATGCCTGTGTATTTAGTTCTATACCCTTGCTGTTACCGCCTTGTATGTTCCTGTTTGATTGCCAGGATTCCTGGGCATAGCTGGCAACCAGCCGCGGCCCGTGGAGGGAGTTCCGTGGGGCGGAAAGGCGGGGCGGGGGAGGGGCAGCGTGGGGGGTACTAAAAACCGAATATGGATAATTGGAGGTAAGTAAACAATTAAATAAATAAAACAAATTCCGTAGCACGCCCTGCATCGCAAATTGGCAGGGCACGCCATTGCTTTTTCCACTTTGAAGGCTGCAGGGTGAGGCCCATGGCCTCTGCAACATTGCTTTATTCAATAAATTGGCACACCCTGGTGCCCACCTGGGGCATGCCATTGCTAGTGCCAAGTTGGATGTTGTGGGAGAGGCCCGGGCCCCCACAGCCCATCCAGCAACCTGCAGGAGCCGGTATGTTTTTAGGTCAAGCCTAGCGTTGCAGTGCATGCGCTGCTTGCCTTGCGAGGCATGCAGTATTCAGTATAGCGTGGAAACCTAGTGGAAGCTCCGCCCACTTTCCGCCCCTCTCTTTTTTATTTGCTTGGGTCCTAAATGCTGCCTTATGATGCTTGTTAGTCCCTCCTCATGATGGCCATGTCGTCATTTGTATCCTTCCACGGCTACTGGCCCCTTTACTTCGAAAACTATTTTCTTCCCGTGCCTCCCCCGCTTCCATTGCAAATGCTTGTTTTACTTTCTTCCATACTGTTCGTCTCCCTTCCTCACATTGTTTCCCCACCCCTTTTCCTTCCTACCACACACCACTTCAATAACAACAACTCAATACATCCCCATCTTGGACTGCCGTCATCTTGGAGTCAAGCAGCAGTTGCATAAGATTACTTTTAGAACCCCTAACTTGTTGTCTAGATTGTTCATTCCCTTAAAATGAAGCAACGGTGAAACTGCTTCGTTAAACTGTGCAGACATTTTAGTTTGTTAAAAAAACATGTGAGCGATTTCTTCCACACCAGCATCAGTCGAGAGAAAAGGACTACGCGCAGCCTGCACCGGAAGTCAGTGAAAGGAAGGATATAGGCTATCTGCACATTAGTCACCCAACTTCTGATACGGGCATTGGCTGCTTGCCCCGAGTTAAATTCTGATGCTTTGACAACGTACTAGTTGGCTTAGTCTGTGAGGGGGTTGAGGGTGACTATAAGAGCTAGCATGCTCTCACAGCCCCTCATTGCTTTGGTGTGTGTGCAGAGGGGGGAGAGCCATTCACAAAGACCAGATTATTCAATGCTGGCTACAGTCCCTGGCATGTGCTTCCTTCCTGTAGCAGGCGTGAAGCTTCAAGGAGCAAGGCTGCGAGTTGAGAACACTCATGTCTTATGTATTATTAACTTGGCCAGGAGCCTCACCATATGCATAGGCGCAGGAGCTGAGACTGAGCTGGAGTAACGTGTGAAAATCAGCAGAGAGGTTCAATATACACGTTGCGCGCATGGAGGGGATATGTTGTATATTATGTATTGAAGTTGCAAACGGTGTTCTGTGTGCTGGGCAATCAGGATGGCTGTATACTTAATTGGGCTAGTATGGATAGGGAGAATAGTTCATATTCTGTGCTTCTCCGTTGAATGCGCATAGAAGTCGGTCGATTGGTGTCAAATGGGAGGTATGTATGCTGAGTGTGCACAACTAGTGCCCCTGATCTTTATGCACCATATGCAGGGGGTCAGTGTACTGAATATGTGGCAGGGTCACTATACTGAGTGTACACTGTATACTGAGTATACCAGGGGTCTGCACGCTGACTTATCTGGGGTCTGCATACTAAATATGTGCCCTTCTCTGCATACCGAATGTCTAGGGAGGCTGTACACTCAGCGTGCACTGGAAAAGGTGCACTCACTTTCATATGAGGGGCCATTGTGCCAAGTTTGCTCATTCTTCCGTGTACGAAGGCATCTTTGGGTTTGTACTCCATATGCATGTGTGAAAATAGTGAGTTTGACTGGTCATTTTCACAATACTTATTTATGTGCAAAATATGTTCACTTAAATATGGAGGCGACCCCTGTAATGAATGTGCACTCTACACATTATACGCAATGTATGCGCGGGTGCCTTTATATTGAGTGTGCACAGAGCCAGAGTGTCAAGTGTGCAAGCAGATCCGTGTATTGAATGTAAGGGTGCTGTGTATATTTGTGTTTGGCCGTCTATCTATGTAGAGAACACAGGCAAATCTATATACTGAAGATACATGAGAGACCGTACACTGAGTACTCACAGGGTCCATAAACTAAATGAACTAGGTGTCTTTGTTCTGGCTTTTATTGAATGTACAAATGGATGTTAAGTGCAGTGTACTAGGGGTCTGCTGGGCGTGGGCACCGTGAGGGGAAGTCAGTATTTTAAGTGTGCATGTGGCTCTGCATTTTTAAGTGTTTCCAGATGCCAGATGTTTATTCGGCGCTTCCTCCCAGAATCTCGTTGAAAACTGTCGACATGCACTCTTAAGATCAACAACAACCACTTTTTTACTTTGAAGCAAAACCTCTAAGCAGGTCAGTCTGCCAGCATAAGACAGACATCTCCAAGACAGTCAGCAAACAGAGACTTGTTGGATCAATAGACAGGAAGCTTCCCTCCCTTGATCCAAGTAAAAATGCACCACTGTGGAGTCAAACCACGTGGGTGAAAAATAAAATGTTCAAATGTTTTTTCAACATTATTGTGAAATATTTTCACAAAAAGGAATGTTGTATTATCTCTTTTCACAGCCCGCTGTTTGAAATGTGTGTCCTGTGTCATGATCTAATCATGTAACTCAAAAATATCTTTTGTCGGGTCTGTGTCACAGTTGCTTATTTTTAGCGCACAACGAGGAATATTAAATGTTTTCTTTTCCGCCAAGAATGCGCAGCTGCACAGCTTCATCTTTCATTCTGTATACAGGACTGCCTGCAGCACAGCCTGGTCACTGGCCCCAGTGGCATCGGTCTTCACCGTTTCGAGCAGGCCTATATTGTGCCATATTTGTTCAAACTTTGTATGCTCAGATTTGTTACATATCAAAAGATATGAAACGGAATCATGTGCAGCAACATTTTCATAATTATTTGGCACACAGCCCAGAAAAGTCATGTTTTGTAGTCTGTGCCATCCTTTTATGTTGGACTTGGCTGAAAGCCTGTTTGTTGGCTAACAACCAAAAAACAAAAGCTTTACTATTTGGTGTAATTGCTTTAGTATTGTGTGCATAGGGGGGGGCGTGGTCTCGCGCCGCGTGAAGATGGCGGCTTGAGCGTTCGCTCCGCTCGTACGCGGAGATCTTCTTCGACCTGCAGCCTCTACTTTGACCCCTGAGGACCCCTTGAGGATGGGTCCCGCTTGCTGAAGTGGCGGAGCAGCGAGTGTGCTCGCTCCGCCCGTTCTATTTGCCGTTTTCGGACCTATTGCTGCGGCGGTGTATTTCCCTCAGCTCTGGCGAGCGGCGGCCGCCATTTTGTGTGGTCTGCTAATGGAATGCTGCATGTAATGAGGTAAACCGGCGTTTCGGACCATGAACGCGCGGCATCCTTTCTTTTATTTTTTTTTCTGCACCTCATAACTTTTGCTCCTTTAACATTTTGGATTATCTATTGCCTGCTACTATGCCTTTCTGCGGAGGTTGATTTATGCCATGCCCTTCATCTCTTCGTGATCAAGTTGCGCCATGCTATTTTCACTGGCCCATACAGAAGTGTTACCAGTTGCACATTGGTCTCCTTTTTCATTCCTAGCATCTTGGTTTTATTTTTAGCTGTGTCATTCATTGGTTCATGGACTAATAGTATTACTAGAGTGCCGACGGAGGGAGACTTTTTTTTTCACGGCACATACTTCGTTCTTCTTTGGCGTTTTTGTCTTTTTTTTCCTCTCTGCCTTAGTTTTCCTGGTCTTCGAAGACTTGTTGTGAAGTGTGGTGTTTTTTTCCTGTCGGATGACCAGACGGAAGTCTTTATTGAAGATTACCTCTCATCCGTCGTTCCATTCCAAGATGGCTGGGGAAGCCTCACACGTGGCCAGAGCTGTTTCTTCTGGTACAAAACCCAAAAGAGCCAAGAATGATCCTCCCTCACCGATTCTATCCTCTCAGAATCCTGTTCTTGACACTATTCTGGATGAAGTTCGGGGCCTTAAATCTTTCATGTCCACTACTAATGAGAAGCTTCAACTAATTGAGGATAGATGGATCAATATGGAGGCTAAGGTGTTTGACATGGAGCAACGTATAAGTGATGTTCAGGACTTGTCTACTAAAATCCCATTTTTGGAGCAGGAAATTCATCGTCTTAAGCTTCACACTGAGGACCTTGAAAATCGTAATCGGCGCAATAATCTGCGCCTTTATGGTTTACCAGAAAATATTGAGGGTCCAGACCTGCTTCTCTTCCTGAAGAAATTTTTGTCTGAGCTTCTTGGTCTTTCCCCTAACCCTGCACTAAATATTCAACGGGCCCATAGACTTGGTCGCTTTCAACCTACTGCTTCTAAGCCTAGGGGTATTATCATGCTGTTTTTGGAATTCACTGACTTGATGCGGGTCCTTTCTGCTGCCAAAACAAAACGCCATCTGACTTGGTCTGGTCACAATATCTTCATCTCACAAGACTTATCTAATGCTACCAACGCAAGGAGGAAGGAATTTCTGGCGCTTCGTCCACAAATGCGACAGTTGAACATTCGTTATGGCATCCTCCATCCTTGTTTGTGTAAAATTACACATGAAGGCTCCACTCGGTCCTTTGATGACCCTCTTAAATTGAAATCGTTTCTTCAAAGCCTTTCCTCACTTCCTGTAACTAGCTCACCTCCTATTCCTTAATGTCCTCTATTCTGTTACTATTACCTCTTAGTTTGGCTGTTCCTCATTTTTCTATTTTCATTGTTCTCTCTGCTGTTTCATCTTTCGTCGGCGCTGTTACGCCCCACGAGTCTGTCTTTGTTATTGTCTCTTAGATCTGGATATCTTTCCTTGATCTATCTTTTCTCTTTTCTTTTTCCATGCTCTCTTCCTTTCTTTGTTCTATTATCCTCCCCTTTTTTTTGTTCTTCTACTCATTTGATAATGTGCTGTTTGTTGCATATGTCCTTTGGAATTGTGTATTGTTTGAATATATATTTTTCCCATTTTGCTCACTTCTGGTGTTTCTTTTTTTCTAGTTGTTTCCCTGCAGTGTATCAGCTCCTTACGTATTGTAACCCTCCGTTCCTCCACTATGTGTAAGTTTGTCTCATGGAATGTTCGTGGTCTTGGCAACCCCGTCAAAAGACAGAAGGTACTTTCTCATTTATCCAACTTAAATTCTCAACTTTCTTTCCTTCAAGAAACGCACTGTACTGAAGAGGAATCTCTTAAGTTGAAGAGGCAGTGGGTAGGCCAAGTTGTTTACTCCCCGGGGTGTTGCTATATTGTTTCATAAATCTTTATGTGTGCAAATTGTTTCTACGCAAAATGATGCTGACGGACGATGGGTAATGGCCAAGGTTGTTGTGCAGGGCAAGGATTTGGTCTTACTAAATATATATGGTCCAGTTAAACCAGACCCCAAATTTTGGCATAATGTTAAGGTCCTACTTTCATCCCTTGACTGTCCCAATATCATTGTTGCTGGTGATTTTAACCAATGGATGGATCCCTTTTCCGATAGACAATCTAGGTCCAAGTTCCAACCAGACAAATCCCACAAGGCGTTTCAATCGGCCATTACCTCTCGTCCTTTATTTGATGTTTGGAAAACGTGTAATCCGGATTCTCTTGAGTTCACATATTTTTCCAATGTTCACCATACACGTTCCAGGATTGACTATATTCTAGTTAGTACATCCCTACTCCCGTCCATTCAATCCTCGGAGATTGGATCAATTTTTATCTCTGACCATGCACCAGTTCATGCTGTTCTGGATCTCTCATTAAGCTCCCAAAAATGTAGTCGTTGGAAGCTTAATAATGTTTTATTAACTGACTCCACTTTCATCTCAGAAGCTACCTCCTTTTTCAATGAGTTTTTTTTGTTTAACAAACCCTCAGCAACCTCTATTTCTAATAACTGGGATGCCTTTAAGGCCTCCTTCCGGGCTTTTGCTATTTCCTTTGTTTCAAGGAAGAAGAAAATTGCTCGGAATAAATATTTAAGTTTACTTCAATACCTTAAAATATTGGAGCATAATTACTTCTCTTCTAAATCTCCCTCGGCTCTTCATGAGCTCATTAAGGCCAAATCTGAATTGAACAAACTTGCGACTGTGGAAGCCTGTAATGTCCTACTCAAAATTAAATCCAAATACCATGGGGGGGCAAAACAAAGCCGGTAAGATGTTAGCCAACTTTTTAAAGATTAAATCTGCACGTAAAAATATTGGTCCCATTTTAAATGAATCCACTAATCGTTTGGTGTCCGCTGATGAAGATATTGCTAATGTGTTTCATGATTATTATGAAGCCCTTTATTCTGATGACACAAATCCCTCTAATGAAAATTTAGATATTTTTTTTTCTGGCCTTCCCTCTCCTCCTTCCCTACCCAGTAAATTTGACTCACTGGAGAAGGAAGTTACTGCCCAAGAAATAACTAACGCTATTAAATCTTTAAGAACATCAAAGGCTCCAGGACCGGATGGATTGTCGGTTGAATTTTATTCTACCTTTACATCGACTTTTGTTCCTAAACTTCTGACATTATATAACTCTTTTATTACCGATGCTAATGCCTCTGGCTCTTTTATGGATGCCTTAATAATTATTATTCCCAAACCCGACAAAGATCATTCCATGTGTAAAAATTATCGTCCGATTTCATTAATCAACTATGACTGTAAAATATTTGCAAAGATTCTTGCTATTTGTCTTGAGAGTCTTCTCCCACTATTGGTTAAGACGGATCAAGTCGGATTCATTAAGGGAAGATTAGCTGCTGATAATGCTCGAATGTTTGCAAATGTTATTTCTCTTGCAAAAAAACTTAAATCTCCTCTTGCGACATTGTCCCTTGATGCCGAAAAGGCTTTTGACCGCATCAACTGGCAATTTATGTTCAGAACCCTTCATTGGTTTGGTTTCGGTCCAATTTTCACTTCCTATATTAAATTACTTTACTCATGTCCATGGGCCAGTATTTTTGTAAATAATCACTTCTCACAATCGTTTCCATTGTCCCGGGGTACACGTCAGGGCTGTCCTCTCTCCCCTCTGTTGTTTGTTCTTTGCCTTGAACCCTTTCTTGAGCGTATTCGAACCAACGACCTTATAGCTGGCTTTGCGTATAACTCCTTAGAAATTAAATTATCAGCTTATGCTGACGATATATTAGTTTATATGGCGGATCCTCTTACCTCCCTCCCTCCCTTCCTGGATGAGGTTCGCTTGTACTCCAGCATCTCGGGTTATAAGTTTAATCTCTCTAAGACAGAAGTTCTTCCCCTGAACTCGTCATGCTATCAATTTATGTTTGACAATACTAGTTTTGCATGGTGTCCCACGAAAATTAAATATCTAGGTATTTGGTTTTCCACCTCCTTACCTGCCACAATTACATATACATTTGCAGCATTAGTTACTAAAATTCAATCTTTGCTTCTCACATGGACCCCTCTCTTCCTTTCCTGGTGGGGCAGGCTAGATACTATTAAAATGATGATTGTTCCTCATGTCCTTTATATATTATCCATGTTGCCAATTCGCATCCCCATTTCATATTTGTCACAAATCAATTCCATTTGTGTAAAATTTTTGTGGAATAAGAAACACCCCCGCATTTCCCTCATGAGACTTCAACGCCCTAAATCTGAAGGTGGAGTGCGTTTTCCCGATTTTAAGGCTTATCACTCAGCCTTTATAATTAAACAGTCCTTTGCTTTATCCTTTGATTTTGCTGAAATGCCTATTCCAAGATGGATTGTTTTTGAACGTTCCTTTTTCAGAGATTTTCCTTTTCAGAATGTACTATATATGTCTAATTGTACTTTCTTATCCACTAACCCTATTATAAAATATTCTCAAAATGTATTATATAATGTTTTTGCTAAGGGTTTAACTCCTTTTCAATGCTTTCTATCCTCTACTATATGGTATAATAAATATCTTAGATACAAGGGTAAGTCATTTTACTACAAACATTGGAAGGAGAAGGGTATTATTTTCGTTTATCAATTAATATTCCAGCACTCTGTTATTTCCTTTCCTGATTTGCAGATGAGATTTCAACTGCCTGATACCTCGCTTGCCGAGTATCTTCTAATTTCAGCTGCTTTACAAGTACAGCTAGCCTCTTTTGTTTCTCCTACAACCACACCATCCCTTACTCCCCCAACACCTTTATATAGTCTATTTCCGGTGCATAAACCTAAGGCCGCCCTTATTTATAAACTGTTGTTGTTGCATTTAACTGAGAGATCTAAATCCCCTATTGAGCTTGCTTGGGAAGTAGACTTATCCCTTTCATTTTCTGTTGATGTATGGGATAAATTATGGTCTAAGTTATTTAAAATTTCTGTTGCGGCTCGTATAACTCAATCCTTATATTTCATCTACAATAGAGCTGTTATTACTCCTATTTGCATATCCAAGTTCTCCCCTTCCACGTCCCCACTTTGCTGGTCTTGTTCTGAGCATACAGGTTCTTTGAGACATCTACTTTATGATTGTTCAAATGTATTGATTTTCTGGAAATCGGTATGGTCAACCTGCATGAACATTTTTCATTGTAATCTAAATTTGTCATTTCAGAATGTTTTTTTAGGTTCCTCTTCATCTGATTTGGATGACTCTATTTCTGTTTCCTTGTTGTTTGACCTTTTTATTGTATTGGCGTTCAAAGTTATTTTATCTTGCTGGAAGGATAACTCGAAACTATCTTCATTAATGTGGTGGAATCTCATTTGCGACGAGCATCGGATTGCTAGTGTTTCTTCCTCTGTCCTTTCTCAAAAAATTTAATCTGATCTCCTTTGGTTACCTTTTACATCTTATCTTACTTCTCATGCTCCTATCCCCTAAATTGATTTCTCTCTTTGTATTTTATCTGATCCTAGGACTTTTGCTAGTTTATAATTTATATTCTATCTTCTCTTTGTTTTTTATTTTTTCTTTCTTCCCTCTTTCTCTTTCTCGTTTATGTTTTTTTTTTTCTTATTTTTCTGTCCTTTACCCTCCTTTTATCTCCCTTTTCTCTTTTACTTTGGTTTCCTTTCTTTTCTTCTTTTCTGCTCCGGTTTGCTCATGTGTATGGGATTTTTCTTCTCTATTTTGCATTTTATTAACTGATTTTATATAAGTTGTAAGTTTGTTTCTGATTGCTTAATTGTCTGTACTCCTTTTGTATTTTATATCTTGTTTTTTTTTGCAAAATTTAATAAAAATGTCTTAAACAAAAAAAAAAAAGTATTGTGTGCATAGAAAAATCACACAAGCACTAAGGCATTTGAAACTTAACTTGATGCAAATGTCGGCTGCTAGCATAATTCTGAAATTGATGGCCTTAACTGGTGATGTGTTTAACTATGGGATTAAACCTTGTGCGTAGATAGGAGAGGTGAAGTGTCCCCCCTGGGTAAATTATTCATATGTGCTAAGGATGACGTCTTAGCATTATTGATTGGGAAAAACCCTCCCACTGCATGGAACTAGGTGAAAGGTTTAGTCCATAAAAGGCGCCAATCCTTATAAGGCATTCTGTCCCTATAAGGCGTTCTGTCCTTATTAGGAGTTATGTCCTTATAAGGCTCCTTCATGTGAAATGTAGGGGAGATGATGTAGGGAAAGAGTATGATGTTCCCTGGACCTATATTAGAGTGCCGATATGAAACATAACAACTCCAGGGGCTGGGGACCCTGGCTAATGTATGGTTCAGGGAGAGGGGGTCACAAGGCCTCCTCCCCTTTATGTGAAAGATGGCCCCTGGGGATTGAGTCCCTGGGGCCTCTCCTGGCTCAGGGAGAAGGGCCACGTGGCCCCCTCAACTTCATTTAAAAGATGGCCCAGGGGATAGTGACACATGGGGCTTCACCTGGCTCAAGGAGGGTGGCCACGCAGCCCCCTCCTCTTCAAAAACATGCCGGCCCCGGGATTGCAGGCTCCGGGGCCTCTTTGAGGTTTGGGAAGGGGGGCCTCACGCCCTCTCCCCCTAAAATATACAGTGCAACTCCCCTGGGCCTTGGCCCTCGGGGGGGGGTGGAAGGGGATGAAGCTCACGCTTTTTAAACAAAAATGCATAAAAGGGTGAGAAAAAGAGAAGAGAATGGCTGAAAAACAGTGACAAAGGGTGAAAGTACAGAAGAAACTAGCCAGCAGGAGTTTAATAAAGGGGCATGAACTGTAGGGTGGTGGATGTAATAATCAAGAAGACTAATCATTACGGGGCAGCCTTGATAATCGTCAACCTAAAATTCAATCACTCTGGGGCATATTTATGAGAAGTTTGTGTCATGCTTGCACCTGGCAGCGTGGTACATGTGAAATGTAAACCTCTAAGTCAGATTTATGAAGCCACACAAAGCCACTTTGCTTGGCTTTGAATGAATTCATAAAACTGGAGTAATTCAGTGCAGCATAAATTGCTGCGTTGCATTACTCTGTCCCAGGGAGGCATTCCAAGTGTATTGCGTTGCTGTTCCCACTCAACTCCCATGGTTTTTCACACATTTCCAGATTTACCAAACCTAGGAATGTGCCACAAAGATACACCTCCCCAGGAGAGGTGTAATGAAGAGAAATATGTTTATTTCTCCTCTCAGGATTTGTTTTGTGCAGGAAGGTGCTCCTTACTGCACAAAAACGATCCTGCCAACAACACAGACATCCTTGCACCAAGGTTTAAGGGTGCCTGCATTGGCACTAGGCTGCCCAAACAGTCCCAGCGCAAAGGGAAAGGACAGAAATGTGTAAATTTGGATAAATACGGCACATTCCTGCCCTTTCCCTGTGATGCAGGGCAGCACAGAAAGGTGACTTGCTGCACTGCCCTGTGAGGAAATTCGATTTTCGATCTCGCTTGTATTCAGCCACCATTTTTTTTGTGTTCCACCGCCATTTTGTGTTGCCCTCACTCAGGCAGCACAATGAACGAAGTTTTTCTGCTGATCTTACTGCGACGTGTCAAATAACCTTCTGCCTCTGTTTACGAGACTGATGTCAGGGACTGGCTGAGTCCACTAATCCTCGTCTGGTTTGACTAAACCCTGTCTCAACTGTCTGTCGGTTCACACCATTCTTTCCTGACTTTATCTTATCTTCTTGCCTTCGCTATTCTCTACATGTATTCTATCATTTCACAACTGTCCTCCAAAACATACAAATATGTCCTGCCACCTGCAAGTTGAGTTGTAGACACTACCACTGATTAACTTGTGGGGAGGGATGACAAAAACAGTTGGAAGAGAGGTTTATTTGGGTTACTTGATATCTTGTTTTCAAACTTTTCTCATTGGTTATATCTTGTTTTCAAACTCTTCTCATTGGATAACCATGTATGCATTGGGAGTGTTCTTGGTGAATCTATGCGCTATAAAAGATTGCGCGCCATGGAGTAAAGTGGCAGTCTCCTAAGAACATACTGAGTGTACTTCTGGGACAACTGAACTTAGCTGCAGCTAATAAACCTGATCTTCTACGCTCAACAGAATGTCCTGTGTCTCTGTTCAACAAAGCAGGTCAACTCAGGAGATTAAGGCGTGCCCTGCGCCGCCAGGCCCATAAGGCCCTGGTTCTTCAATTGGTGCCCTCTGTGAGGCAGCTTCAAAGGTAGCGATTTTGCCTGAGGGTCGTGAGGAACCCCGCAAGAAAATTCTGGAGGAATCGCGAACCACGTCAAGCGACCCCTTTATGTTGAAGTGGTCCAAAGGTCTTTTTCAGCGCGGTTTCTCCTTCCTGACGGCTGCTGACGACTGCTGCCCTGACTGCCGCCTTGATTTGGGCCCTTTTGGTGATGTATGGTATCGCGAGATGTTAGACGGGCCTCTGTTGGCGTAAGAAGACACTTAGTTAAGTATTGGTGGGTAGCTCCCACTATTTATGTTTTGATTTGGGTCTTTGATTCGGCTATTGCAAAAGCCGAAGCCGAGGGGTGAGTACGTTTGTGCTATATTATTTGATTTAACCCATTGATGTTTGTGAACAGTCCAGTGAAATAACGATGCCTGGTCTGAGTAAGTTTAGAAAGTTTTGTTTTTTTGGTTGTGATAGGGTTTCCCGGCTGGAGGACTCTTGTCCAATTCCTCCGGTTGGAACTCCCACTTATGAGCTTTATTCTAAACATGGTGTTGGCCCCATTGCCTTTAATGAGGCATGGATCCGATACACAAAGAACGATGGTGTTCTACAGTGGCCACAGAATGGTAGCTTTGAGCCTGACATATTAGATAGTTTGGAAGCAATTTTGTTTAGAAGAAAAGCCCGGCCGGCAATGTTTGACTCTTTCCGCCTCTGGCGTAAGGAAGCCAAACAGAGAGAAATTAAACAGGCAAAACGAGATAAGAAAACACAAAGTATGACGATTATGCAGGCTGCCCAGCAGTTTAAAGATAATGAGATTAATCATGAAATGGAAATTTCATAGAGACAGCATCGTATGGCGATAGATAAATGCTATCCGGTGTTGCCTATTTCCCCTTCTGATAAAAGTAAGGATCCGGAGGAAGACCCTTTGATGTCTCACTTATTGAGATTGCCTCCTCCCTATGTACAAGGTGCTAATGCACCCCCATTGTTACAACCAGTTCAGCCATTAGTTGTGCCTCCGCCTGCTCCGGCTCTTCCGCATTTGCCCCTTCCGGTAGTGCCACCCCCACCTCTTCCGCCACCGACTTCTTTGCCTCCGTTTCCTGAACATCAATTTCCTTTGCCTTCGGCTCCCCTTATAACTGTTAATTCTTCTGTTAGTTCACCTAATATCTTGTCCCCTGTTCTTATGCCTAATTCTCCTACTGTGCGCAAACGAATCACAGATACTGTCTCTGGGTTTCTGTCTCCTTTCTTTGAGACTTTGAATATGTCTCCGGCTTTTTCTCGAAGACAGTCTCGTAGTCAACTCCCAGGTTCCGACGAACGGGTGGTATTGGACTCTCTCGCTCGCAAATGGATCGAGAAGGGTCCCCAGTATAGTGTGAAAGATATGACCACCTTTCATCAGTGGGAGGCGCCCACGCAGAGATATGTATTTAATGTTATGTGTGACACTCTCGCTAAAGAATGGGAGGATATGGATTTGGGTTTACTTCCTCAGGGTTTGTTAGATGTTCAGGCTAATTTCGATGAGGGACTCATTGTGGGTTCTAAGGTTGAGGATGCCGTAAGGACACTTGTCACTTTTAGGTCCTTATTTTCCTCACAGACTTTTTTTGATTCCGATCCTGCTGTTAGGCTGACATCCAAACATTATCCCATGAGAGAGGTTCCTCCAGTGTGGAGAGAAGCGGTTGCACAAGCAGGTGCTAATCCAGCTGTTCCCGCGCACTTCCAGCGTATATGGGTACATGTCCCCTGGAAGAGATCTGAAGTTTTGGCTCTTAAACAGTCTCTACCGGATCCCCGTAAAAACCCTGCTGGCTATTATAAGGAGTTGTCCCAGACTGTTGATGCCTGTATTATGAATTTAGCCGATATTGATATGTTGATGGGAAATGTAGTCCCACAAGCATTATGGGCTCGGATTCGTAGAGAGGATCACGCCCAAGCATTGGGTGGCGATTGGGCTGCTATAACTGCCGCGGATGCAGCCCAAGTGGGTGGTGCTAAGCCTGATGTTTTGATTTCAGAACTCCCTGGTAGGGTTATTACTTTAATGAAAACGATGATGCCCGCCTTGCGAGTTAATTGGGATAACCCAGTCTCCTGTCCTTTGCCTATTTCAATTGGCCCTTATGATATGGAAGCTCCTCTTCTTTTAACGACTGGTTGCAGCGAGAATCTGTTGGGTTTGGATCTATTGAAAAGAATGCATGCAACAATATATTGTTCTCCTTCTGGTGTGCATCTTACTTTAGGGCAGAAATTAACTTCTTCAATGTATTTGTCTAAAGATCAATTCCCACCTGAATTGCTCTCTCTTCCTGCAACGCTCTGGGCTACGAGTCCAAATGATGTTGGTTGTCTTGAGATCCCGCCTTATGTTGTTACTCTCAAGCCCAATGCTAAATTGCCACGCATTCCTCAATACAGAATTTCCAATGAAGGTGAAAGAGCGCTTTTGGATATAATTTATGATTTGGTTCAGAAGGGTGTGATTGAGGAAACGAGAGGAAATGTATGTAATAGTCCTATTCTTCCTGTTCTTAAACGCACTGATCCTTCTAAGCCTCCTGTTTATCGTTTTGTGATTGATCTTCGGGAGGTCAATAAAATTGTTATACCACAGTTTCCTGTTGTTCCAGATATCACCGCCCTGTTAACTATGATACCTGCCTCAGCGGCTTGGTTTTCTGTTATTGATCTGAAAAATGCTTTCTTCAGCATTCCCATTGCCAAAGAGAGTAGGGATATTTTTGGTTTCTCTCTAGGAGGCCGAAGTTTCCGGTTCAAGCGCGCACCCCAAGGCTATTGTGAAAGCCCCTCCATTTATAGTCAAGCTCTGAAATGTCAGCTCAATGTTTTTCCTTTGCCCCCAGGTGCTACTCTTATTCAATATATGGATGATTTGTTGATTGCTGCTGATTCAGAGGAGTTCTGCAAGAATGTGACTGTTGCACTGTTACGTCACTTGTCTTATCTTAATCATAGGGTTTCGCCTTCTAAACTACAATATGTCCGTCGAGAGGTTACCTATTTGGGTCATCTCTTATCAAAGGAGGGAAGGCGATTAACCCCAGAACGAATTCAAGCAATTACGCAAATGTCTGTGCCATCTACACAAAGAGAGGTGCGCGCCTTTCTGGGCATCACTTCTTATTGTAGACAATGGATTCTGAATTTTTCTTTGTTGGCCAAACCTTTGTTAGCACTCACTTTGAAAGACACACCCCAACCCCTTCCTTGGACTGACGAATGTCAGAAGAGTTTTTCTGATTTACGTACTGCTCTGTGTTCTGCTCCTGTGTTGAGTACTCCAGATTACAGTAAGCCCTTCACGCTCTATGTCCATGAAAGAGAGGGTTGTGCGTTGTCAGTCTTAATACAACGATTTAGGGACAAACAGCGGCCATGTGCCTATTTTTCAGCTACGTTAGACCCATTAGCCAAGGCATTGCCCAGTTGTCTCAAAGCTACAGCAGCAGCAGCGATTTCTATTCGTCAGTCTGCTGGAGTGGTGCTAGATAATACTCTCATTGTTATGGTACGACATGCAGTGGATACCTTGCTAAATAGGACGAAAACACAACATCTTACAAGTGCTCGATTGTCTGGATATGAGCTGACGCTGTTGGCTAGTCATGTGCACATCAAACGATGTAATATTTTAAATCCAGCCACACTGTTACCTCTTCCAGAAGAGAAAGATATTCGGAAACAACATGATTGTTTTCTCCACACTGAGGAGGAGACAAAAGGCAGGATTGATTTGAAAGATACGCCTTCATTGGATCCAGATGGGATCCTATGGGTGGATGGGTCTTGTTTCAAACTCCCAAATGGTGAGACAACTTCAGCTTATGCGGTTACCAACTTGTATACAATCGTGGAGACAGCACGCATCAGACATAATTCAGCTCAGGCAGCTGAACTGATAGCTTTGACCAGAGCATGTGTGTTATCTAAAGGAAAGAGAGTGAATGTGTATACCGACAGCCAGTATGCGTTCGGTGTGGCGCATAGCTTCGGTCGTTTGTGGAAGGAAAGAGGATTCCTTACCTCCCACGGTACTAAAATACAGCATGGTCAATTGGTAACTGATCTTCTTGAGTCACTTGTTTTGCCTACCCAGATAGCAATTGCGAAATGTAGTGCGCATAAGAAGATTACTGATGATGTTGGTCGCGGAAATGCTTTTGCGGATGAGGTAGCAAAAAGGACAGCCAGAGATGCTACAAGTCGCATGTATGTTGCGGGCCCTGCGAATTGGGTCAGGGAATGAGGGATGTGTGAGGACACAATAGAAAGTGTGAGATCGATTCAGGGAGATGCTACAGAGAAAGAGTTGAGAAAGTGGAAAGAGAGTACAGGAATGTTAGACGTAACAGGATGTTGGATAGAATTGTCAGAACACCAGCGTAGGCTGTTACCAGACGCCTACGTACTGCCTGTAGTGACTATGGTGCATGGTCCAGCCCACATCAGTGCAAAAGGAATATGTAAGCTTCTGGCTCCAGTGTGGCTGAACGAAGGGATTCCAAAATGTGCAGATAAAGTGGTGAAGCATTGTATCATTTGCTTGATGTACAATCCGGGAAAGGGAACCCCAACTCCGGCAGGTCATTTTGCTCCCCCAACATATCCTTTTGAGGTGTTGCAAATCGACTCCATTCACATGGATCGATGTAACAATCTTAAATATGTTCTGGTAGTGGTATGTGCCTTTTCCAGATGGATAGAGGCTTACCCCCTGAAAGACAACACTGCTTTGTCCACTGTCAAGGTTCTTCTAAAAGAGTTCTTCCCTAGGTTTGGTTTGCCGCGCATTGTCTGGAGTGACAATGGAAGTGAATTTGTAGGCCAAATTATGCAAAAGGTGTGTACCGGTCTTGGTATAAGGCAGAAGTTTCATGTGGCAAATCATCCTCAGTCCGCGGGTTTGGTAGAGTGCTATAACGGCACTCTCAAACTTAAGCTTGCAAAAGTACAAGCCAGCACAGGTCTTAATTGGCCCTAAGCTTTACCTTTGGCTCTCCTGTCCACTAGAACAGCTGTACATTCTCGTTTGGGACTCAGCCCGTACGAGATTGTTTTCGGGCGCCCAGCTAATGTATGGGGAGTCCCTCGCCCTGGAAAGTATTCTGATATACAGTATCCAATGCTGATTGACTATTTACATGACCTCACCACTAAATTACGTGTTCTTCACCAACAGGTTCAAAACGCTTTACCAGAAGCCTCCACAGACCCAGGTCATTCTATCCAACCTGGAGACTGGGTCTGTGTGAAAAATTTTCAGAGGGCAAAGAATTTGGAACCTCGCTGGAAGGCGCCTTGACAAGTTCTCCTGACAACTCGCACAGCAGTAAAAGTCGAAGGGAAAAAGAACTGGATCCACGGCGTGCACTGCAAGAAAGTGCCCTTGCCCTTGCCTTTTGATCAGTGGGTTCGTAAGGGTATAGGTGATTCTGAAGGAGAAAAAGTCCCCCGATTCATACCTTTCAGTAGTGCACACCTGGATGGAACTCGATCGGAGAAAGAAGATGACGACATTCTACAAGAAGCCGTACCTTCCCATCTCCGATTAAACACTACAGAGCCACAGACCCTATTTCAAGACCAAACTGTACCAACAAGGACTAGATACAATTTAAGACCTAGATTGGTCAAGGACACCTGAGATTTCCATCTCTTCTGCTACATTTATCATCTGTCCAGGTTGCAGAGTCACGGTAGGCGTCTTGGTTTGTGACCTGTAGAGTGGCTAGGCCCCCAGGACTTGCAGTGTCATAGGACGGCTAATAATCACAGCCAAGTGAGTAAGGAAGATTGCTGTGAGCAACAATTTTAGAGGATGGATGTTAAATTAGGAAAGAAGGATAACAAGGAAGAGATGAGAAAGAAATATTGTAAAATATTGTACAGTAGATGTGGCGTAACATTGTGTGGTTCTATATTTTTGTGTATCTTATTGGCTTGTGTAGGTTGGGTTATTCATGCTATGCAGCAAAAAGTTGTCCCTAATTCTATCTCCTTGCCTCTTCATTCTACTATCTCCCCACATCAATTATATACACTTCCCCAACATGAACTAATCAGGGGAACAGAATATTTTAACAATTCATTTATCTAATTGTTGCACCAACACCAATTGCTAGTCAACACAACCGACTGTTGGGTGTGTGGACTTATGCCTCATACCACAGATAAAGGGATGCTATATTTAGTCCTTCCATTTTCTATGAAGGTTCCGCTTGGGCCTATTTTGTAATATTTTCAAACGCATATCAGAGACGATTTAGACGTCCAGTTGGTTCCTATGGTAGTAAGCCAGATTTTAGTCATAATTCTCTGATAAATGGAATGGTGGCTATGACTAAAATTGTGGAGAATAATAAGGTTCCTGTTGACGAGAGACAAACATATACTAATTGGAACGTGACTCGTTACATTACTAGCCTTACAGATAAAACTAAACAGGGAAAATCTCCACCAATTTGGACTGCCCCTCATCAAGGTAATTTCTGTTTACAAATGATTGATTGATTGATGTGTAACTTGTATAGCGCGGCTATCGCCCTACGGGCATCCTGGAGCTTTAGACTGATGATCCATACCAAGGGTGACAGAGGAAGGGACAGGGAACTGCCTGGATTAAGTTTTGGGATATAGCCAGGTCTTAAGTCCCTTGCGGAATTCAAATAGGGAATTGCACTGTCTCAAGTTCAGAGGGAGCTTGTTCCACATGCCGGAAGCTACTATGCTGAATGCCCTTCCGCCTACCCTAGAGCGCTTGAATCTCGGGACTACCAGTAGGCCAGCTGTAGAGGATCGAAGTTGCCTGATTGGTAAGTCGCGAACGAACTTATCCTGTAGAGGGGCTGGGCCTAGTCCATGCACTGCTCTAAATGTCAAACACAAAGACTTAAAAGAGACCCTTTCCTTAACAGGAAGCCAGTGTAGGTCCCTCAGTGCTCTGGTGGCCGAAGAGCTACGTCGCCTATCGAGCACTAATTTGGCTGCAGCTGACTGGATACTTTGCATTCCCTGGAAGATATGCTGCGGGGCCCCCAAATATAGGGAGTTGCAGTAGTCAAACTCAATACCGTACTGCGTACTGCTATGGCTCGGGACTCCCTAGGAAGCAGAGGTAGAATACTCTGGAGCTGCCGCAGCAAGGCGAAGCAGACATTGGCGGTCTTGCTGGCCATAGATACCATCTGGAGGTCGTCATCAATGATCACCCCAAGATTACGTACCTTCCTGACCGGTGTTAGGGGTCCTTCCTCAGGAGAGAGACTAAATTCGGGAGGAAGATGTTTATGGATCCTAGATGGCGAGCAAAAGACCACCTCGGTTTTGCCACTGTTGAACTGGAGAGAGTTCCTTCGAAGACAGTCCGTGGTCTGGTTCATGCATTGCTGAAATCGGTCCATGGATAGTGCGTCATCCCCTTCTAAAGAGGCCAGCTGCGTGTCATCAGCGTAGTTCACCAGGCTGACTCCAAAAGATTTAATTAAAGGAAACAGGGGCCGAAGGTAGATGTTAAAAAGGATGGGACTAATTGCAGATCCCTGCGGCACCCCGTACGCAACTGGAGACCTGCTGGAGGAGAAAGGTGTCAAGGTGACTACCTGCTGTCTACCTTCTAGGTAGGATTGAAACCATTGCAGCGCTCTGCCTTTAACACCTATCTGCTTTAGTCCCTCCACCCAGACTGGGTGGCTCACCGTGTCGAACGCTGCCGACATATCGAGAAGCACTAGAATCATGGCATTCCCATTGTCGGCACGCATTCGAAGATGGTCCAGCATGGTAGTCAGAGCCGTTTCGGTTCCGTGGCCAGGCCGGAAACCGAACTGATCCCTATCAAGCAGAAGGTTCTCCTCCAGAAAGTGGGACAAAGTCCTGCTTACTGACTTTTCGAGGATTTTCACCGGATATGGCAAAAGCGAGATGGGCCTGAAATTAGCTGGTACCAGAGGGTCCAGATTCGGTTTCTTAATCAGTGGGGTTACCACTGCTAATTTCCAGCAGTCCGGTACAGATCCAACCATCAGGGACTGGTTGCAGATCATCCTCAACCAAGGAAAGGTATTGCGCCCATATAGCTTCCATATTTTGTGGGGGAGAGGGTCTAGGGGAGAACCAGAAGACACGCTTTCTATCAGGCTGTCAAAAACCACCTGGGAAAGTGGTTGAAAGCTGTCTAGGGCCGCGGTCAGTTGTAAATCTCCATCGGCCGAGCTGGTTGTTTCCTCAGGACCATCCTGGGTGTTGTCCTGTAAAGTATTTACAATGTTAGCGATTTTCTCCTGGAAGAAGGAGGCAATTTCATTGCACAGGGCTTGTGAGGGGGCTACTCTGTTGTTCATACAATCCGGGTTAGAAAGGTCTCGGACAATCTTGAAAAGGGCTTTAGTCCCATTTGAAGCCTGTGTAATGGAGTTGGCATAGAAATCTGCCTTGGATCTCAAGATAAGGGCTTTATATTGTAGTTGGATTTGTCTTAGGTCTTTTCTATCATCCTCTGTATAGTTTCTTCTCCATTTCCTCTCTGCTTGCCTACGGGAAAGTCTGAGTTGATGCAGCTTCTCATTGTACCAGGGCGCAGCTTCTCATTGTACCAGGGCACTGATCTTTTCCTCACCTTCTTTAATGGCTTCATAGGGATAATATGATCTAGGATCTTAATTATATGTCCGGTGAATGATCTGTAGTTTTCATCCACGGACTTATCGGAAGAGAAATGACTGGCATCCAGAGGTGTAATTGGGGGGTCAACTTTAGCCAGTTTGGCCCATTCTCTATCCATCCTATAGGAACACTGCTGGCTAGACAAATTCTTCCGGCAAGGCATCGCCATGCTCAGATGTATAAGGGAGTGGTCCGTCCAGTTCAAGGGCGTTATATTTAATATCCTTGTTGTAGCTGGATTAGCAAATACCAGATCCAGGATATGCCCCTTCTGATGAGTTGGACTGGCCACCAATTGATGGAGATTCAGGTGTGCAGGAGGTCTCTCAGTTGGCTACTGAGGCCTCCGTCCTCGCTAAAGTTAAAATCGCCTAGAACAGCCATGTTAGTGTGGGCAAGTTTTAAGTTGATGATAGTATCAGCAAGAAGGTGGAATTGTGTAGTTGCGCCCGGGGGCCTGTAACATAGCATCCCCGTAAGTAAGTTCCCACCAGGAGACTGTTGTGAAAAACCCATAATTTCTATCCCCCTACCTCATCAATCTGACAAGGTCTAAAATCTAAGGTATCTTTAAAAATCAGACCCACTCCTCCTCCTCTACCCATGCTACGAGGTTTGTGGAGGATTTTATATCCGCTAGGGCAGGCCCCGCTCAAGCCAACAGTGGACTCAGCGGTGGCCCATGTTTCTGTTATAAAGAGTGCGTCTAATTCCATGTCTTCCAGGAAGATAAAGACTTCGGAGGAGTGCTTGACAAGCGAGCGGCTGTTTATTAGGCCGCAGGTGAGACTATCGCCTGCTAACTTATGGCCCTTGGGTAGGTTTAGCTGCAGTAGTTGCTCTCTGCTATATGTCAATCGCCCTAGATGGCCATTTGAAAGGGCAGCATTTCTGGCGCTGGGAGCGTCCGGGGCGTGGACGGGCGCAGACGGGCTTGCCTGGACGACTTAAGTAGGTAGTCGTCGATGTTCCCCAACCGCTAGAACGCCTCCCAAAATGGCGACTGGCAGCGGCAAGAGAACAAGTTCACACACCCAAGATGGCGCTACTGGAGGGAGCGAATGATCATCACGCTAAATCAGCGTGTGAAGAAGATTTTTATAGTGCAAGTAAGTGGAGCGGCGATGTGGGTCACAGATTGTGGGTTCACTTTTGAACATTTAACAAGGCAATCAAACAAAAATAAGAGCGAAGTAAAACAGCACCTCTCGGCGCCCTAAAGGTTTAAAACAGTGTTCACGGCCACGCTATCACTCACTCTGTCTCTCAATATTAGACTCAGTCATCTGGGCTGCGCGCTTGCATTGGGCGACTTAAGTAGGTAGTCGTCGATGTTCCCCAACCGCTAGAACGCCTCCCAAAATGGCGACTGGCAGTGGCAAGAGAACAAGTTCACACACCCAAGGTGGCGCTTCTGGAGGGAGCGAATGATCATCACGCTAAATCAGCGTGTGAAGAAGATTTTTATAGTGCAAGTAAGTGGAGCGGAGATGTGGGTCACAGATTGTGGGTTCACTTTTGAATATTTAACAAGGCAATCAAACAAAAATAAGAGCGAAGTAAAACAGCACCTCTCGGCGCCCTAAAGGTTTAAAACAGTGTTCATGGCCACGCTATCACTCACTCTGTCTCTCAATATTAGACTCAGTCATCTGGGCTGCGCGCTTGCATTGGGCGACTTAAGTAGGTAGTCGTCGATGTTTCCCAACCGCTAGAACGCCTCCCAAAATGGCGACTGGCAGTGGCAAGAGAACAAGTTCACACACCCAAGATGGCGCTACTGGAGGGAGCGAATGATCGTCACGCTAAATCAGCGTGTGAAGAAGATTTTTATAGTGCAAGTAAGTGGAGCGGCGATGTGGGTCACAGATTGTGGGTTCACTTTTGAATATTTAACAAGGCAATCAAACAAAAATAAGAGCGAAGTAAAACAGCACCTCTCGGCGCCCTAAAGGTTTAAAACAGTGTTCACGGCCACGCTATCACTCACTCTGTCTCTCAATATTAGACTCAGTCATCTTGCCAGACTACTGACACTGGACAAAGAAAAAGCTTTTGTTCCCATACATACATCTGCATGTCTCAGATTTCCCCGGCGTTAGTGCCATCCCAGGGCACATATTTTGTTTGCCACGATAGAGCTTACACGTGGCTACCAACGGATTTTTCAGGAACATGCTATATAGCTTTTCTTCTCCCTCCTACATACACTGCTCCTTCAGGCCATCATAGAAACAGAAATGGCAGAGGGATTATTGATTCTAAAGACACGGCAGGACAAGAGGGAAGTGATTTCCTCAAAGGATTTCTTCCTTTTTGGGGCCCAATGGCCAACAGCAGAAACATGAGACAGCTGGTTCATGTTGTTGAGACTACCATAGATGTCACTGTGGGAGCCTTGAGTAATCTCACAGCTGAACTTCAGGTGGATCGTCTCATAACTTTTCAGAACCGGATTGCACTAGATGTTATTCTTGCAGATCGTGGTGGAGTCTGTAAATTGATCGGATCTAGCTGTTGTATTTATATACCTGACGACGCCCCTACGGTATACCAAGCCATCTCCAAATTACACATGATCTCCGAATCGATTCATCAAGACGAAGGAGATGGGTCTTTATTAGGATGGTTTTGGGGATTACTATCTAAATGGGGATGGAAGGTACTAACCTTCCTTGGAGTGGTTTTGGCCATCATTTTTTCCTTTTGTCTCTGTATGCAGTGTGGCCCCGCCATCTGCGGTCTTTGTGCCACTCTGTGTGTCCCAAGACCTGAGTTACAGAAAACAGAGAACATTAAAATGATGTTGCAGCAACAGTTTGACGACCTCATGGCTATTGACATTGATTCAGATTAACGTGAATCTGTGTGTTTTGCCTGAGTTATGGCAAAAGGAGGGTCTGAGGAAAATCGATTTTCGATCTCGCTTGTATTCAGCCATCATTTTTTTTGTGTTCCACCGCCATTTTGTGTTGCGCTCACTTAGGCAGCACAATGAACGAAGTTTTTCTGCTGATCTCACTGCGACGTGTCAAATAACCTTCTGCCTCTGTTTACGAGACTGATGTCAGGGACTGGCTGAGTCCACTAATCCTCGTCTGGTTTGACTAAACCCTGTCTCAACTGTCTGTCGGTTCACACCATTCTTTCCTGACTTTATCTTATCTTCTGACCTTCGCTATTCTCTACTTGTATTCTCTCATTTCACAACTGTCCTCCAAAACATACAAATATGTCCTGCCACCTGCAAGTTGAGTTGTAGACACTACCACTGATTAACTTGTGGGGAGGGGTGACAAAAACAGTTGGAAGAGAGGTTTATTTGGGTTACTTGATATCTTGTTTTCAAACTTTTCTCATTGGTTATATCTTGTTTTCAAACTCTTCTCATTGGATAACC
Organism: Triturus cristatus; assembly: GCF_964204655.1. Taxonomy (NCBI): domain Eukaryota; kingdom Metazoa; phylum Chordata; class Amphibia; order Caudata; family Salamandridae; genus Triturus; species Triturus cristatus. Next base: position 211,364,167 of record NC_140588.1, read on the forward strand.
ATGTATGCATTGGGAGTGTTCTTGGTGAATCTATGCGCTATAAAAGATTGTGCGCCACGGAGTAAAGTGGCAGTCTCCTAAGAACATACTGAGTGTACTTCTGGGACAACTGTACTTAGCTGCAGCTACTAAACCTGATCTTCTACGCTCAACAGAATGTCCTGTGTCTCTGTTCAACAAAGCAGGTGAACTCAGGAGATTAAGGCGTGCCCTGCGCTGCCAGGCCCATAAGGCCCTGGTTCTTCACCTGTGCCACAAATTTAATAAACATGCTCCTTTGGGTGCTTAGTCTGAAATGGAAAATTGTCCTCCAAAGAATCCTTGAACTTGAGGTGGGAGAGTGAACAAGCAGTATATGCCTATCTAAAAGGATGTCCTATGAAGTTTTAGACTAGATGAGAATATATATATATATTTGTATTTAGATAGTTAGTTAATATTTATACATTGTATTTACACTGTTCAGACCTATACCTAGGAGAGCACTTTACACAACGCTCAGATAACATTACAATGACAAAGGTTGGTAGGTTAATGGAAGAGAAACATTGTCAGTGTGGTATTAGACACAATCATTATAATCTCAACTAAAACAGTCCTCTCAGTATGAATTATTTGTTAAAACATGTCACATAAAAACAAAACTTCAGCTATGTACACAGTAAAAGGAAAACCAAATGGCAAGAAATCACAAAATGCAAGATGCGCAAATTATCAAAATGACTACAAGGTAGCACAACTGTTGCTATGAAAATATATAGTTCCCTAGCTTTACAATGTTCTCACATATAAGAATCAAGTATTTCTCATAGGGAACAAGTGCCAATGCTCACCTATTAGAAGGGGTCTGTCTATTTAGTCTGGCCACCAAAACATATGACTCTTACTCTATTCTCAGCCATCACTAGCTATGATCAATACTAATATTATAACAGCCACAGTATAGCTGAAGTAATCTGTTGAAAACCTTATTAATTATTAATATGACAAAAGAATTTGCATCTTTGGATTCATTGTCCTTGGTTCTTCTCTTATAGCACAAATGGCCAAATTCTTCATTTCTGAATGGGGGCAGCTTTTCCCTGTAGCACATCACTAACTAACTCTAACAAATGTTGTTTCACTCTCCAATGAACTCTCAAACCAACCAATGTTTTTCACGTTTTCCCACTTAGGTGGTTCCACAACTTCATTGCTCTCAATTATACAGCACTATCCCTTCTGAATGAGCAAGAAAGTGGAACCTTTGATGCTTCTAAGATGCTCATGAATCAACTCTAATGTCTTAGATTAGCCATTACTACATACAGTGATAGAAATTCACCTGAGCAGTGAGACAAGAACACCCTGAAGGTATACTGAGTAATTTAATGAGCCAAAATCCATCGTTTAAGGAATATAATCATGAAGAGACATTTTTCTGTTCTGGCTGTCCATAATGTTCCCTTTGGGTTCCCATCCAGATCGTGTTTTAGCTCATAGCTATGATGGATTATTATGCATCCATGCTTTTCCTATCTTGCTGGATAACCTATACTTTACTGATTTTCAGAAATCACAAACCAAGAGCCTCATTTAGAAATAGGTGGTAATGTGACAGATCTTCAAACGTTGATGTAGTTTCTTGCGAATTAGAAATGATGGAACCCTTTAGGCACCTGAGGGACTCCGTAGAACTGTGAAGTAAGTGTTAGAGCGGAATGCATTCAAGGATGGTTTAGAATGTTGATGCTGCATTGCGTAAAAGATAAGCAGCAAGAATACAACATATTTAGCATGACATGACGGATTACTGCTCTCTCCTTCCGCTAGCTCACTTGTGACTAGCAAACGCCAATGCAGACACCCTTGCACCATGGTGCAAGGGTGCTTATGTTACAGGCAGGATTGTTTTTGGCTGGAACTGTTACCTTCCAGCACAAAAACAATCCTTAGAGGCTATTTCTTCTTTCAATGTGTGCTGCAAAATGCTGCACACTTAGAGAGAGGAAACAATAAGGAGAATCAAAGATATTTGTCCTTGTTGAGCCTCTATCTGGTAGGCATATCATTTTTACCCATTTCCAGGTTTATCAACCTTTTTAAATCTGGGAATACGGCAAAAGGCACGGGTGGATATGTGGGAATGCCCATGCTCTGCCCATGTAATGCTTTCATGGTACAGAGTAATGCAAGACAGCGACTTGTGCTGCCCTGCGTTACTACAGATTTACCAAGCCACACAGGGCTAGCACAAGGATTTGGTTACCATTGGATCACCTTTCATGATGCAAGGGCAACAGAATCTTATGATAAATCTGGCCCCAAGTGTGTCAAATTGCATGTGTGTGTCAAAAAGTCAAAAGCAAGTGTCTCCTAGCCCCTCTAGGACTTACCTGTGCTTGGTCCTTGGATGAGGAAAGGCCCTTCTGGACTCCACTGTATCTGAGGTTCCCCCTCACTCCCTCTGCCTCTCTCTCTCTCTCTCTCTCTCTCTCTCTCTCTCTCTCTCTCTCTCTCTCCTCCTCATCTCTATATCAGGTATGGTTTTCCTTTTCCTTGTGCTCACTTTATTTCAGATTTGATTTTCAGTTTCCACTGTTTCAATACTGCCTTTCTTGCTTTAATTGCCACCACTTTCCTGTCCCATCTTGTTCGTCTCTAGTTCGTCACTTTCTCTTTCTAATTTCTGCTTGGTTCTCTCAGACTTTGCAGCTCATCTCTACTTGTTTCTCTTTTGCCCTCCTTATCATTTCTACTTTGCACTCACACCCATCTCTGCTCATTTTCTGCATGCTTTCCCATTTGCCTCTGTCCCTCTTTTGTGCTTTGACTCTATTTTGACTTCAATGTTGCCACTTTTGATACTTTTCTCCCTCTTTCTTTGTTATCCACCCCTTCTTTGGGCCTTCTCCCACTTGTTTCTTCCTCCACACAAGCTCCCTTCCTGTTTTTTCACCTCCCATTCCCTCCTGCATTTTGTGTCTGCTCACAGGCCCACACACCACCCCTGCTCTTCTCCCCCATTACAGGAACCACTTTATGGCACCTGCAGTGCAGTGCACCGCTGGTGTGCGAAAGGTGCAACTAAGATAAACGTACCTGTGCCTGTCTGTGCGCCACTGGTGGCCATGAACCTTGGTCCTTTCCCCACCCACAGATACCCCTCTGTACTCTCTGCTCGACCATGCACCAAACCTGGTGTTCCTAACAGAAAACTAGCTAAACCCAGCATTGGCCCCTGACTTTGCTACAGCCATCCCTCCCAGCAGCAAGATTGCCAGGAAGGACAGATAACACTAGGACTGGTGGCAGAATAGCCACCATCTTCAAAGACACCACCTCATTGGACACAAGCCACAGAAACATTGAACACCTTTCCTTCAAACTCCACATCACAACCAACTTCACCCTGAGTTTTGCCCTCACCTGCAGACCACTAGGGCCATGCACCAATTTTGCTGACACCAATGTGGACTTTGTTGTACCCATCATCCTCGACTCTAGTACATTCACCCTCCTCAGAGATCTATGGAAGACTGTGCTAACCGAAACTCAATCACACTCATCGAAGACCCAGGTAACCTTGGCCTCCCCAACATGTGAAAGAAGTTACTCTCTCTACCAGTAACCTCCTTTACCCTATTTTCACCACATTCAACAAAATTGTGGGAAAAAACTCACACCAACAACCTGGACCAACCATGCCCTCATTACGTTCACCATTTCTGTCCGACACCAGCACAGAACTGCTACCACCAAGGCAGCCTGCCGAAACTGGAGCAACATCCCAGTGGAAGACTGGATAACCATATTCATGCAACAGCAGCCCGAATACACCAGTAGCCTACCTGACTCATCACCAACAACTGTATCACTGCCTGTAGCAACACTCTGGCTCTTCTGAAGTCAAGCAATGCAACAAAGTCCACACCATAAACCAGCTGGCACACAGAGGAACTCGGGATAGCCAAGTCCACTGCAAGCAACTGGAGGGCAGATGGAGAACACGCAGAGACAATGCAGACAGGAACTCCCACCACCAGATCAGGACCACTGAACATTCTGCACTCACAAGTTGCATTGATGCCAGCACTAATAAAAGCAAAGTGATCTTCACTGTTGTGAAGGATTTCACCTCCCCAGCAGCAGCCTTCAATAGCATTACCTCTTCTCATGATGTCTACACCTCTAGAGCAAGCTCTCACAGTTCTTCTGCATCTGTAGCAAGATAACCACCCTATACAGCAACTTCAGCACTCAACTGTACCCAACAGACCTCACTACATGACCTGCCATCTCACTCAAGGCAACCACTCTGACCACTTAGCCCACCATCGCTATGGATGAAAATGCCTTCACCATGTAGTCCATACACTCTATATTCTTATCGTATACCTATCGCTCATGCAGTACATTTTAACTATTTGTCTATCTTATATTTATGATGATCATGAAATGTATTTTGATTGTAATCTATGTGATTAATACAATAAACTTGATTACTAAATACAATGCATCCACTCCAGAGCCCCCTCGAACCTGTGCCTCCACCACGCCTTAGCCAAAGTACTACAACCCATCAGCCCAGAGCACATCCATATTCACAATATCTCTATCTCTTCTGTCACTTTCCTGGACCCATGGAAACATGTCACAGCACCATCCCTCCTCAAGAAGTCTTCTATGGACCCAGTGACGCTCACCAACTACAGGCCCATCTCCTTGCTAACATACCTGCAAAGATTGTGTAAAAACAAATCCACATACATCTCACTGGCCATGTCAATGAACACCAACTTCTCAATGTCACTCAATCCAGCTTCAAACCAAATCACAGCACGGAGATGGCCATTATTGCTGACACAGACAACATCCTTATGATTGTTGGCAGAGGATACATGGCTGTTCTCATCCACTTGGACCTCTCCAATATGTTCAGCATGATATCCAACCTCATGTTCATCTGATGCTTGCCTGAGATTGGAATTCAAGAATCTGCTCTTTGTTGGATATACTCCTTCCTGAACGGTAGGGCACAGAGAATCAGCTCTGTCCCCTACGATTTGGACAACACCAAACTTAGATGTGGTTTACCACAAGGATCTTAAATAAGCACAACCATCTTCAGCACTTGCATGATCCCAGTAGCAAGCATCATCAGCACCTCAAAATCAATGTCCTAGTCTACACAGATGAAGCTCAGCTTATACCCTCTGTCTCGGACTAGACCCACAGCACCCTGTCTAAGTTTGCTTACAGAAATCAATGAATTCATTCGTAAACTGAAATTGAAAATATTTTTTAAAGACCAACCTACCACTGAAGGAAGTAGAAAGGATACAGGACTTCGCAATAAATCCACCTTTGTACCCCCTGACTCTACACTTCCTGTAGAAATCCTAGCTTTTGAGAAAGCTGTGATGAGAGAAATACAAGACATCTCGACAGGGGATGACAACACCTTTCAAAATACATCAAGGTTGGAAAGGGAGGCAATACGCGAACTATCCACGAACCGGGAAATCATAATAAAACCGGCTGATAAGGGGGGGGGCAATTGTGTTACAAACTACTGACAAATATGACCAGGAATGTAAGAAACATCTTGGTGATCGTAGAAATTATGGGATCCTCCAAGAAAACCCAACGGAATCTATCAGAATCAGAATTGCCACCATGGTTGAAGAAGCCCTTGCTAATGACTGGATTTCTAAGAAAGAAGCTGATTTTCTGATCAACACAAATCCTAGAGTACCATATTTCTACACAATACCAAAAATCCACAAGAATCTCGGATCCCCCCCAGGCAGACCTATTGTCTCTGGGGTCAATTCCATTCTGGAACCTCTATCCAGATTTGCGGATGCCTTCCTCCGCCCATTGGTTCAGGCAACCAGCACCTACTTGCGAGATACTAAAAATGTCCTACAATTACTACAGGATATTGATTTTGACCCTACCAAGAATCTCCTCATGGGCCTCGATGTGGAGAGCCTATATACTAGTCTCCCACATGAGGAAACATTGCTCATTATCGAGGAAGTACTATTTTCCGCGGCTTGGGAATATCACACACCTCGCAACTTGGTGATGGAATGCGTCTCTCTGGCACTCACCAGAAACTTCTTCATGTATGCTGACGACGTATATGAACAAAGACACGGGACTAGCATGGGGAGTACCTTTGCTCCTAGTCTGGCAGGCCTCTATGTACACCATCTAGAGGCCACCAGGATTTTGAACAACACTAACCCTTTCCTGATGCACATCAAGACCTGGAAAAGGTATATAGACGATGTTCTGGTCATTTGGGAAGGTGATGCAGACTCAACTGAGGCATTCATGCTATGGTTAAACCAACAGAATGCCTTTCTTAAATTTACCCAAACAGTTTCAGTCAACAACTTGGTTTTCCTTGATCTTAATATCTACCCAGAGGAGGGCAAATTGAAAACCACTACACACTTTAAAGAAACAGCAAAAAACTGCCTACTTCTTTTCGATAGCTTCCACCCCCGCCATTTGAGAGAGAACCTACCGTACGGACAATTCCTCCGTTTACGGAGGAACTGTACTGATACCAATGAGTTCAAGAGACAAGCATCTGAACTACGCCAAAAATTGATCAAACGTAACTATCCTGGCAGAATCATTGACAAGGCCTGCAAAAGGGCCAAGAATAACAATAGAGAAGCCCTCTTAGAAGACAAAGTGGTTACCACGGTTGAAGATAGACCTATCTGTGTAACCACTTATAACACGCACTCCAACCAAGTCTTGAAAATAGTAAATAAACACTGGCGAATCCTCAACAGCTGCCATCTGAACATCACCAAACCGATGTTTGCACACAAGAGGGGCAAGAACCTGAGAGACATGCTTGTCCATACAAGACCAAGAAACACATCTCGACCTGCAATGGAGGGTATGTTACCACCTATACAAGGACATTACCCATGTGGTAATTGCAGTACTTGTCATCTTACGAGAAAAAGCAAACATATTCAATTCCGCAATGGTGAGGGGTGGGACCAGAGAAACTTCACGAATTGCAACAGCAAGAACGTGGTCTACCTGATCACTTGTCCATGCGGTCTTGAATACGTGGGGATGACCACCAGACCCATCAAAATACGAGTGGGTGAACACCGAAGCAATGTCCGATGTGGCAGAAGTACTACCAAAATGTCCAACCACTATATATCCAGTGGTCATGGCATAGACGATTTGAAGTGGACAGTGATTGAGCAACTAGGTGGTGAACAAGGTCTGCTTGAGAAAGAACAACGTTGGGTCTTCCGTTTGGGGACCCACATCAATGGATTAAATGACGAAATACCTTGGAACCAATTCCATCTGTGATATGCAGATTAAGTTGCCTATGATAATGAACAGACCCTTCGGCCCGTGTCCTGGAGAGTTGTGCCCCCTAATGTACCTGCACTACCTTAATTCCAGGTATTCCAGTTCCCCTACTTTCTTACCCATTTCATTCATGCTTGGTTACTCAATCTGTGACTGTAACATTCCACTACACATAGTCAGTATATTGGTATTCCCCGTTAAATGATAGAAGATCCTATGTCGCTTTATCTGCGCCTGATACTGTACGTCCATCTTATGACTGTATTTTGATCAATGGGGAAATTAATAATGTTGAAGTTCATGTTATCCTTCTTTTTTCAACCCCTCGAGTTTTTTACTATTTTTCTATTGTTATCCTGATTTTTGAACATGGTAGATTTCATTCTTAAATACCAACTTCATGCATTCTACTATTTTTCTGTCTTAGTCTTAACATATCTGATCCCATTTAATGTCTACCATTTTCATTCTATTTCCCGTTTTTCCACTGGAAACCCGGCCGGTACACATCCGGTTCTGGGTCATAGCAAACAGCGACAGCTGCTGTTCAGCCCTTTGCGCTAGATTCAGACCTGACCGGTTCACTTCCGGTTCCGGGTCCGGAAACACAGAGATAGCGGGCCCACGCGCAATGGTGCAGTCAGCATATTCGCTCGCCAAATAACCTTAATTGAAGGGACTATTTAACGAACCTTACCCTCGAGCTCAGTATTATCTACAGAGCCGACCGGGGTGGTTATTCTGGCGGGACATTTTCCCAGGGATTCGTAAGTACGGCATAGCCGGCAACTGTAGGGAGTTCCTTTCTTTGGACCAGTTCCGAGGCCATCTCCATTACCGATGGGACTTTTTTCTTGTTCTTCCTAATCTTATCGTTTAGATAGCCGAGTTGGCATTCCCCCCACCAGGTCCTGAGCTCATGAAGTAATTTTCTCATTACAGCAAGTATGTTTGTTTTCATTCCAGCGCGTTCTCTCTGGCATGATTTTCTTTGTCACTGGATAGTGTTAGAACCCAGGAACTTTGTTCCTGTGAGAATAGAGTGTGTGCTTTTTGTTATATGTGTGTCTTTAAGTCAGTGTCTATGTGTTACACAGTTTCTTCACCACAGATCACGTGATAACGTTATGGATAGCGTTAAGAAGAGAATATTGTTTCACTTCCTTTTCAGTTCACTAATCACAAATTGATGGATTGATCTTCGATCTACATGACGCATGTTTTTTTCTTTTAGGTAAATGGACCATATAAGACCTATTTAGGCATTACTAACCATTGGAAGGGTTTTTCTTCCTACGTTACTTTATTCATTTTTGAACACAACACATTAATTTTTCATTGTAAACACATCACTGTGAGTTTTAGGAAGGGATCCTTAAGGTCCTGAAGAAGAAGCTTGGGGAAGCTTCGAAACATGTTGGCACCATCAGGAGGCCTAGCTCATTGAGGCATACTTTCCTCCTCCCCCCCACTATTTTACTAATACCAGCTCAAACGGTATAATAAAGTTCATTCGACCAGAAGAGCCAGGTATTTTTTAACTCACGTTTCCACTCACTCCTGACCCTTCCTCTCACACCCTTGCATCACACATAGTGGTTTCACTTATAACAGTGCTCCCGCGTAGACGTAGGTCGCAGCACGCCCCGTCCCGTAGAGGGGCGGGAAGACCCCTATGATGAAGCATGACACCAAGGGCCCTTTTGGTGTGTGAGGGGTATTTAAACAACTGATTTGTATTCTCCACGGCTGTGGGATACATTTCATCTTCTTGTGGAATTTTCACAATATACTCAACCTACGGGTGGATCCATATGTTTATGAACATCTGACCGGGAGGAAGTATCCACCTCCACCACTCGTATGAGTGGTACCTCTCCACTCCCTATTTTGTTTATGTTTATAAGTTTGCTACCACCAAGGCTAAAGTCACTGAATGGGTGAAGACCAACTGTCTTGCATTTAACACTGACATAATAAAAGTCATAAACCTCAAGAAAAACAAATCCCCATTGGACTTCACCTGGTGATCAACTGAACTTGGACTCACCCTCATCCCCACTGCCCAAGCCAAGAACCTTGGTATTGCCATCAACAGCAAACTCAACATGATCGGTCAAGTCAAGGCCATCTCAGCTTTCTGCTTCCACACCCTGAAGATGCTGAAAAATTCACACTCCTCCTTCAAGGCCACATGCACATCAAACCTGTGGATGCTCCACTGGCTCCCAATATGCAAACCAGCTCAGTTTAAACTCCTCACACACATAAAATCACTCCACAAAGTGAGCCCAGCCTAACTCAATAAACAGATCTCTTTTCACAGACCTGCCAGGCACCTCTGCTGAACTGGTCTCTTACTCGTGCACATCCAATTCTTACACAGAAGGTCTGTCTTTCTCCCACATTTTGCCTAAAGGCTCGAAAAAACCTTCTGCTACACTTCACAACCGCTTTTTGGATCCATAAGATATACAAGAAGCTGAATGAATGAAAGGTTGAATGAATGGCTGAATGAGTTAATGAATTACCTGGTTTTGTAAAGCACACGCCTGCTCTGAATTTTCTCCCAGCACTGAAACTAATAGTCCTATGGCTGCAAACACTGTGCAGCCAATGAGCAAATTCAGAGGTTATCAAGTGAAGTTTGCAAGTGAATTGATTTCAGCCATGTGCAGTCAATAATGAGAAGAACTGTCCACCCCTTCTAGCCTGTCTCACACTTGACACTAGAGCAAGAGGGCCTTGAAAAGAGAGCAGCATTTTTCCAGGGCACTAATGAAAAAGTCTGGATTCCAAATACTAAGGGCCTGCCAATTAAGCCCTATTGGCTAAAACAAGTGACTTAAAAATAATTTTCCTCTTAAAAGGAAGCCAAAGAAGGGATCTCAAATGAAAGAACATATGTGTACGGTAAGAGAGCCTCAGAATGAGCTGGGCCAATGTAAATCAAAACAAGTTCCAGCCACTGCAGACACCTGTGGTTGGAACGACAACGAGTTGTGAAATTTAACCACAAAGTTTTTAACTATCACCTAAGTTGAAGGAGGAAGAGCCCCATCAGGCCAGCATTTTGGCCACCAGCCAGCTGGAAAAGTCCTAAATAAAAAGACTTCTGTCTTTTCCAGGTTGCACATGAAATGGCTATCACATAGCCAATCAAAGACTGCACACAGGCATAATTTAAGAGGGCCACATACAACATCCTCCCCCTTCTGAGTGTTATCAGCATATGGCTCGATCTTAAAATTGTGAGAATCCACTAATGAAGCAAGCGGGCAAGTGGGCCAGTTACACATTAAATAGGGTAGGACTTGAAGAGGAACCAACGAGAAAAGGCTTCAACCCAGTTAAGAAATGAGCCAGCCAAACCCAAGGGCTGGCCCCTTAACGTCCAGTGATTCTGGGGGAGGGAGATGGAACGTGTGCAACACGGTGTCAAAGTCACCAGAAAGATCAAGAAGAATCAATGCTGCCTCTCTGCCCACCTCTAAATATATTTAAATGGATTCAGACACTTTCAGCAAAGCCGTCTCTGTGTTCTACTTTGGGCAAAATTCAGAAAAACTAGGGTTCAACCATTTGTTGAACGCATGGTCATTGGGCAATTGTCTGTTAATCAATTTCTCAAGGACCTTAGCAAATGCAGAAAGAAGAGAAATAGATCTAAGTTTGGGAAAAATGCTCAGATCCACAGAAATTTGTTTTCTTAAGAAGGGGATCACTTACGCCTGCTTCTAGACTGAGGGAATAGTGAAAGTAGATGCAGAAATACACAAGAGCTTATCCAAAATAGGTTTAACCACCTCTATTGCCTTAGTTATTAGTCATTTGGCAAGGGTCATCAGGAGAACCAGATCTCATTCCAGATGTATATATCTTTCACAAGTGCCTACGGTGCTGCTGCCCAGAGCATCTCATAAATTGTTTCACATTAAGCCTGGCATGGAGTTGTGAGCGCTGGCCTCTCTGTTAGTGTTTTTAGGTTTGCCTGTGCAGCGCTGTGCTTGTGATATCTATTCTATTCAATATAAAACTTAAAGGGGGCTTATATCCCGGCCATACTTATCATTGGTTCATGTGCCTGCCACTTACTTTTCCTAATTTTCTATTGGCTGTAGCTTACTATTTCTTGTTGTTCCTAATGTGTTCTCTTATCAGTCTTCCGTGGCCCAAGCACTGTTTACATTCACTTTTGTGGACCTTTTTTAATGTTTACCCTGCACAGCACTTTGGCTGTGCTTATTGTTATGTTTAATCTGCACAGCGCTTTCGCTGTGCTTGTTTACATAATCTCCCAGCAGCTGCACGCATTTCAAGAGTGCTTGTTATGCCTCAAAGATTGCCTTTGACCAGCACTCTTGAAATGCGTGATGTTTATTTATGTTGTTGTTTTTGCCACTTATTGAAAAATTCCACATTGTTTTTCCTTGCACACATGAGATACCAACACAACTACAATGTGCATATTTTTACATGTGTTTATTGTTTGAAGATCAACATGTGTTGCAATTGAGCAGCTGCATGTCTAAGCCTGTATGAAATCCTTGCTGAAGCTTTGGAGGAGAATGCGTATTCAATGATACAGCATTTTGGGAATCCTATGTGTCAGTAACAGAGACATTTTATTCAGAACTAATGCGTACATCCAGATAGTGGCAAGTGCACATGGTGAAAGGTACAGCCGTATCTCTCTATTCCTTAGTCACGCTCTGCATTGTGAGATTCCAACAATACTATGCACTTTTAAAATTGTGTTAGTGTGTGTTATATTTGGTCTGAAATGCTTTTAAACTTATTTTACTTACCCAGGATTTTTTAACATTTCATTCAACGCTTTCTAGCGTTGTGTACTCGCCCGCCTTCTCCCCAGTCTACCACAGAAGTTTTTGTGCTGTTTGTGTGGAGGGTGTCAGTCTGGCTAGGGGAGGTTTACCCGGTTCCCCTCACTTCCTGCGGGCCATCTCGGGACACCATCTTGGTGAGGAGACGTTCTAGTCTCCCGACTCTGGCAATAGAGCCTGACTATTTTAACCCCTTCGCTGCTAGGCCTTTTCCCCCCCTGTGCTAAGCCTCTTTTTGGCTATTTGGGGTAGTGCGCACTTAGGCCACTGTAACTTTATGACCACATAAGGTATCCACGCCAAATTTGCCTCATTTTCTTCCAACATCATGAGAATTGTAATGGTACCCAGGGTTTGTGAATTCCCCTGGAGGGGTCCCAGAAATTAGCCAAAATGGGAAAAATGGGAAAACGGGCTGCAAATGAAAGCGTCTGGGTTTTTCTCTGCAAATGGTATCAAAAAAGGGTTTGTGGGGCTGAAATCAACCTCTTTCCCAGCTTTTAGGGAATGACAGATTTTTGCCAGAAAACCAACATTTTTTACACAGTTTTGGCATTTTTCTGGGACATAGCTTATTTTTGCTATTTTTTGTGCTTTCAACCTCCTTCCAGTTAATGGTAGAAATGGGTGTGAAAGCAATAATGGATCCTGGAAAGCTATACATTTAAAGAAAGTAGATAAAATTCTGAATTCAGTAAGGGGTCATTTGTCTAGATCCATCAAGCTTTCCTTATAGAAACTAACAGTTAAATATAGGAAAAATTGAAAATTAGTTGAAAAAAACAGCCTTTTGTGTCAACGTTTTCACCTCTACCTTCTTCTAATTATGACACCTCTTTGAAAGCAATATATCGTTACATCCGCTGGACCTTCCTGGTTGTGGGGATATATAGGACTTGTAGGTTCCCCAAGAACCCGACGAACCCAGAGTCAAAAACTGAGCAGCAATTTGCAATAGTTTTTTTATTATGTCCCGGGTATATAGCAATTATTGTGGGAAAATGAATACATGGAAAAATCAGTATGAAAGACACCTATGTGTTTCTGAAATGGGAACAAACTATAGAGTTTAGAAACAGTACATATTTGCACATTTTCGAAATTTGGAATACTCATACCAGCATGAGAATTATCAGTCATTTTTCAAAATGACTTCTTTTTTACACAATGTCTTTCATTTGGAAGGCATAAATGCATCAAAAATCAATAGGTAACAACAGTTGCTTTACAAACCTGAATTACCCTAAGTCTCCCGATAAAAATGGTACCTCACTTGTGTGAGTAGGCATAGTGCCCACGACAGGAAATTGCTCAAAACCCAATGTGAACACATCACATTTTCACAATGAAAATTTACCCTTTTTTTGCGAAGTGTCTAGCTGTAGTTTTTTAACACTAGCTCTGCCGGCACCTAGGAAAACCTAGCAAACCTATACATTTTTTAAAACTAGACACCCAGGGTAATCCAGGATGGGGTGACTTGACTGCCTCCCACCAGGTTCTGTTACCCAGAATCCCTTGCAAACCTAAAGAATTGTCAAAAAAACGCCATTTTCCCCACATTTCTGTGGTGGAAAGTTCTGGAATCTGCGTGGATCCACAAATTTCCACACACTCTGCGTTCCCCAAAGTCTTCAGAGAAAAATGGTACCGCAATTGTGTGGGTCGGCCTAGTGCCCGTGACAGGAAACGGCGCAAAACGCAACGTGAACACACCTCAATTTCGCAGTGAAAAATGACCCTTTTTTGTCAAAGTGCTTAGCTGTAGTTTTTGAACCCTAGCTCTGCCGGCACCTAGGGAAACCTACCAAACCTTTACATTTTTTTAAACTAGACACCCAGGGGAATCCAGGATGTGGTGACTTGACTGCCTCCCACCAGGTTCTGTTACCCAGAATCCCTTGCAAACCTAAACAATTGACAAAAAACACATTTTCCCCACATTTCTGTGGTGGAAAGTTCTGGAATCTGCGTGGATCCACAAATTTCCACCCACCCCGCGATCCCCAAAGTCTTACGAGAAAAATGGTACCTCACTTGTGTGGGTCGGCCTAGTGTCCGCAACAGGAAATGGCGCAATACGCAATGTGGTCACACCTCAATTTCGCAGTGAAAAATGACCCTTTTTTGGCAAAGTGCCTAGCTATCGTTTTTGAACCATAGTTCTGCCGGGACCTAGGGAAACCTGGCAAACCTATATATTTTTTAAAACTAGATACCCAGGGGAATCCAGGATGGGGTGACTTAGCTGCCTCCCACCAGATTCTGTTACCCAGAATCCCTTGCAAACCAAAACAATTGTCAAAAAAAACACATGTTCCCCATATTTCTGTGGTGGAAAGTTCTGGAATCTGCGTGGATCCACAATTTTCTACCCACCCCGCGTTCCTCAAAGTCTTGCAAGAAAAATAGTACCTCACTTGGGTGGGTCGACCTAGTGCCCGCGACAGGAAACGGCGCAAAACTCAACGTGGTCACACCTCAATTTCGCAGTGAAAAATGACCCTTTTTTGGCAAAGTGCCTAGCTGTCGTTTTTTAACCCTAGCACTGCTGGCACCTAGGGAAACCTAGTACGCCTATACATTTTTGAACACTAGACACCCAGGAGAATCCAGGATGGGGTGACTTGACTGCCTCCCATCAGGGTCTGTTTCCCAGAATCCCTCGCAAACCTAAAAATTGTCCAAAAAACCCACAATTTCCACACATTTCTGTGGTGGAAAGTTCTGGAATCTGCGTGGATCCACAAATAATTTCCACACACCCCACGTTCCCCAAAGTCTTACAAGAAAAATGGTACCTCACTTGTGCGGGTCGGGATAGTGCCCGCAGCAGGAAACGGCGCAAAACGCAACGTGGTCACACCTCAATTTCGCAGTGAAAAATGACCCTTTTTTGGCAAAGTGCCTAGCTGTAGTTTTTTAACCCTAGCTCTGCCGGCACCTTGGGAAACCTAGCAAACATATACATTTTTGAAAACTAGACACCCAGGGGAATCCAGGATGGGGTGACTTGACTGACTCTCACCAGGGTCTGTTACCCAGAATCCCTTGCAAACCTAAAAAATTGTCCAAAAAAACACATTTTCCCCACATTTATGTGGTGGAAAGTTCTGGAATCTGCGTGGATCCACAAATGTTCACCCACCCCGTATTCCCCAAAGTCTTACGAGAAAAATGGTACCTCACTTGTGCGGGTCGGCCTAGTGCCCGAGACAGGAAACGGAGCAAAAGGCAACGTAGTCACACCTCAATTTCGCATTGAAAAATGACCCTTTTTTGGCAAAGTGCCTAGCTGTAGCAATTTAACCCTAGCTCTGCCGGCACCTTGGGAAACCTAGCAAACCTATACATTTATGAAAACTAGACACCCCGGGGAATCCAGGATGGGGTGACTTGACTGCCTCCCACCAGGGCCTGTTTCCCAGAATCCCTTGCAAACCTAAAAACTTGTAAAAAAAAACAAATTTTCCCCACATTTCTGTGGTGGAAAGTTCTGGATACTGCGTGGACCCACAAATTTCCACCCACCCAGCGTTCCCAAAAGTCTTACGAGAAAAATGGTACCTCACTTGTGTGGGTCGGCCTAGTGCCTGCAACAGGAAACGGCGCAAAACGCAACGTGGTCACACCTCAATTTCGCAGTGAAAAATGACTCATTTTTGGCAAAGTGCCTAGCTGTCGTTTTTTAACCTTAGCTCTGCCGGCACCTAGGGAAACCTAGCAAACCTATACATTTTTTAAACCTAGACACCCAGGGGAATGCAGGATCGGGTGACTTGACTGCCTCCCACCAGGTTCTGTTACCCAGAATCCCTTGCAAACCTATAAAATTGTCGAAAAAAACTAATTTCCCCCACATTTCTGTAGTGGAAAGTTCTGGAATCTGCGTAGATCCACAAATTTCCACCCACCCCGCGTTCCCCAAAGTCTTACGAGAATAATGGTACCTCACTTATGTGGGTCGGCCTAGTGCCCGCGACAGGAAATGGTGCAAAACGCAACGTGGGCACACCACAATTTCGCAGTGAAAAATTAGCCTTTTTTGGCAAAGTGCCTAGCTGTAGTTTGTGAACCCTAGCTCTGCCGGCACCTAGGGAAACCTAGCAAACCTTTACATTTTTGAAAACTAGACACCCAGGGGAATAGCAGGGAGAGTAGGATCTGCACTTATGTTGCCCCCACTTTTTTTCTGAGGGAGGCCTTTGCTGTGGTGTGGGCCCTGAAGAAGCTGAGGCCATATTTGTTTGGCACTCACTTCATAGTTCAGACTGACCACAAGCCCCTCCTATGGCTCAAACAGATGAAAGGTGAAAATCCTAAACTGCTAAGGTGGTCCATTTCCCTACAGGGGATGGACTATACAGTGCAACATAGACCTGGGACCCAACATGCCAATGCAGATGGACTCTCAAGGTATTTCCACTTAGAACACGAAGACTTAACTGGTCAAGGTTAGTTCATTGTGCCTGCGTTTGGGGGGGGGGTTGTGTAGGAGAGTAAGATCTGCACTTATGTTGCCCCCACTTTTTTTCTGATGTATACACTGGTTTCTGGCTATAGTCTGGCTGGGTCCCTGCTAATCAGGGCCCCAGTCTCTCTGTTCTCTCTAAACGACTTGGTGTGCATATTAGATGCACTAGTGATTGGATACTGTGGTACCTTATGAGCCCCTTGTATATGGTACCTTAGGTACCTAGGGCATAGGCACTTCACAGGCCTACCAGGGGCTGAAGCATGTATTATGTCACCCCTGGGAAGCAGACTCAATCTGAAACCACAGGCCTGCTACTGCAGCCTGGGTGAGGTAGTGTTAGCACTCCTCGCTGAGGTATAGGTTCCTATATCTCACCATACACACACATATAAACCTATCAGTCACCCCTAAGGCAGGCCCTATCAATCCTAAGGGCAGGGTGCTTGGTTTACAATGTGAGGGGGTGCTTCTGCATGAGCAGGACCCCTCTGCAGCTGGCAGAGTCTATTCTCTGTGGCTGTTTGTGGATGAGGTTAAACCATATACTATTAAGTGCATTATAACCTCCCGGTTAATGCTAACTGTGGAATGACTGCATCAAAACATGTCGTGTTTGGTGTCAAACAACTTGGAATCATACCCCCACATCAGAAACTGGTGTGGGAGCATGATCCCACCCTTCTAGAGGGGACGACATGTACCTACTGTGGTAACAAGGTAGAAACCTGAAAGAGCCCTGGCATCACAAAATGGATGCCGCCAGCACAGACACTGGGCTGCCCTCCTGCTGCTGACTGAAACTCGCAGTGGAGGAGGCCCAACAATAGGCATCCTGTCACAGGGAGGTGTCACTACCTTCCAGACAGGATTTAGTGTATTGGGGCTGGGTGGATGCACTCCTAGAGTGCTGTGAAGTCCTGCACTGGGGAGCAGTAGGCTCCTCTGTTCATATGCCAGCTCAAACCGGTTCAGGGTCTACCTGTCCCTGCTCTGGTGTGAAAATGAACAAAGGGAAGTGGGTGGTCATAAAGCTAGTCCCTCCCCTATCTTCAGTATAAGATAGGAAACCTTGCCATTGCAAAGTAGATAACCCTGGACGACGCTTTACAAGACGAATGCTGGTCCTTCGACGTTCCACTAACTTTGGAAGACGGAAGAATCTCCCTTGGAGTCAAGGAGTGACTCCCATGCTTGGCAGGCACCAAAACTTGAATCAACGGTCGGAAACGTTCCCGCTCCCGCTGGAGTCTGAAGTCCCTGCAGCCCTGGAAGTGGATTTCCTGACTTCTCGAAGGCCATTGTGAGTCCCCAGCAAAGCGTGTGCTTTGGACTATTTATGGCCCAAGCCTCCAGCAGGTTTTGCAGTGAAAATCAGAGGCCTACCCCGTCCCGAGTGACCGTGGGCTCCTGTGAAGCATTTCCTCATGAGGTGTCATCGCGATCCCTTGCCCGTTGGCTTGTGGGTCCCCCGAAGACTTTCTTATCAAACCAAAGATCTTCCCTGGTTGCTCCAGGCCTGCCCTCACTTACACTCGCTGGGTGAGTCCCTCAGACCTTGCTGGTCTGCACCATTGAATAAATTCAATTTCCATGAGACTTGCTGTTGCCAAGGCTTGTTTGCTCGAATCCAGTTGCCGACACAACAGTTAGCTGCAGACGTCATAAGACACTCCAAATCCATCTGCTGGTCATCGTTGATCACTCCTGGTCATCGTGAGCGAAGAGTCAAAACACCCTTGATCACCTGAAATCACCCGACATCCGTGGGCATCCATCTTCTTGGCCCAGGGTCACTGGCAAGTGACTGTGAACACTGTCCCTTCAATTGTCAGGTCATCTTCATCTTGAATCCAGCCTTGGATTCCACCGGACACTTCTTCAGTCTTCGCAAGCAGCAAATCTTCTTTGGTCTCCATAGAAAACAGCGACACGACCCGACACCAAAAGACACCTATGCACCCGGCTTCCCTGGGTGAGGTAACTCGTGCACTCCGGTGCCCTAGTGTGTGTTGACCCTCGAATTACTTACCTTGTAAGTGGCTTGCTTGTAGACTTCCTCGAAGTACCCTAAAACTTTAAAAATCAAACCGCGACTTGCTTAATTGAAATCAATAGGGAACCCGCGGCTGTGTTCTCACACTGTATGCGTCTCCCGTGGGTTAGTTACTTACCTGCTCTTACTGCATCAGTGAAGCCCCAGCGATTCTACAGGCCCTAGGCCTTCTCAATCTGCAAGTCGACTTTCCTAAACCTCTTTTTTAGTATATGGTCTGGTACGCCACTAGGGCCCCAGCCATATTTGTGCTTAACTTATTGTGAAACGTTGATATTTGAATGTGTTCCTGGCTTCTAATCTCATAAAGAGATTAGTAGAGTGTGTCTAGAAATAAATACATATATATTTGATATATATACCTGTGTGGTGTCCTTTCATTTGGTAATTCAAGAGATTATAAGGTAAAACAAGCTACTTTACATTCCTCAGAGACTCAGCCTGAAGGCTGCTCTCCACAGCTACCACTAGGATAGCTTCCTTTAAATGGTTGTCTTAAACCTATCTACCATAAGAGTCGATTGGACTGGTGCAAGGTGGCCACTATAACTAGTGACCAGCATATGCCAGGCCAACTTCTCACATTGGTGGGCAGCGTGTGGGATTTCAGCTTGCCATTGTTTTACCAGAAAATCTCTATTTGAATTACTAACTGAAAACCACTAAAGGTACTCAAGGTACATATAAAAGTCAAGCTTAGTATCAATAAGTTCTACTGAACTTAGAGTTGTTTGTGAAGGGATAGCACACCCTTGCTACAGCTCAAGCTAGAATCAGTAGGCCACAAACTAGTGTAGATAGTGCAACACTGCATAACACTAGAATGTCCTCAAGGGATGGAGCCAGTGGGTCCACCCAACCTCAGTATATGGACATGACCTTCTTTGACTTGAAGGCCATGTGTGTTGCAAGACACCTGGGGTTAGGACAGAGTCCCTCCACACTACACCTGACAAATCTACTGGTAGAAGATTATTTTTGACTAGCTATAGTGGATCTGGATCAGGGGGTGGGTCAGCCATAGTCTCTGGGTCAGATGATGAAAATCAAGATTACCTGGAGTCTGTGATTGAAGGGCCAGGCCCAGAAAGGTCTGAACAGGACAGAGGAATTCTCCCTAAGAGAGTTGATAGAGTGGAAGAGAGGCCTAGGTCCCCTTCAAGGGAATCTAACCACTCATATCACTCTGACAAAGATTCTGTCCATCAGAGGAACTCATACTTTTATAGAGAGACCTCCTCTGAAAGAAGGTACACGATGCTCCAGTATGAGAAAGCTAGGCTTGCCCTCAGAACCCAGCAATTGGCCTTAGATAGATAAGCCTTTGAGCTCCAGAGAGCTTCTAGAAAAGAGGGGTTAGAAACCTCTGGTGGCAGCAACAGTGTCCCTAGAGGCAGAGATTGCATTCCAGACCATGGGAACCTGTCCAAGGTTGTTCCTCCCCACCAGAGTGGGGATGATATCCACAAATGGATCACTGCTATGGAGAGGGCCTGTAAAGTTCAACAGGTCCCCCAGAAACAGTGGGCAGCAATCTTGTGGCTCTCCTTTTCTGATAAAGGTAGAGACAAGCTCCTCACTGTTAGAGAAGAGGATGCTAATGACTATGAAGCCCTGAAGAGTGCATTAATAGATGGGTTTGACTAACCACTGAACAGTACAGGTTGAAGTTCAGAGATACCCAGAAAGCACAGACTCAGGATTGGACTGACTTTGTTGATTGTGCAACCAAGGCTCTGGAAGGTTGGCTGGTTGGTAGTAGAGTTACTGATTTTAAGGGATTGTATAATCTTATAATGAGAGAACAGATCCTTAATAATTGCCAAAACCAGTTGTTGCATCAGTACCTGGTGGACTCTGATCTGACCTCTCCCCAAGAATTGGGAAAGAAGGCAGACAAATGGGTCAGAACCAGGGTGAGGCAGAAAACCCAGAACCAAGGGGGTGACACTAAGAAGCAGGATCCTAAAGGCTCAGATAAAGGTGAGGATAAGGCAAAAGGCCAGAAGTCTTCACAAGGGCCCCAACGATCTGCATCTGGTGGGTATTCACAGTCTACAAAGGGAAAAGGCCAAAAGAAGCCCTAGTGCAAATTCTGTAAACAGAAAGGGCACTGAACTTCTGATTGTACCAAGTCCAAAGACCAAACCACCACCACCACTCCTGCCCCTAAGGCAACTGTTCCCCCTAGTGCAGTCATTGGTGGAGGTGGTAATCAGAATAAGGGTGTAGTAGGGTTGACCCTGGGTTCTGATGTGGAGAAACAACACAGGCAATGCTGGTTTGTGAGGGAGACATTGACATGTCCTTCCTAGTGAGCCCCAGTAATCTGGGCAAATACAAACAGCAGCCGATAATAAATGGCAAACAGGCTTTGGCATTCAGGGACACATGTGCTAGTGTCACCATGGTGGCAGAGGATCTAGTGGACCCTGCACAGATCATCCTGGGTGAAATGTACCAGGTTACCAATGCAAGCAATGTCAGGACCAACCATAGTCTGGTAGATGTGAATTTCTCCTGGGGAGGGGTAACTTGCCTCAAAAAGGAAGTAGTCAGTGCAGACCTCCCTGTTGAATGCTTGTTGGGCAATGAGCTGGAGACTTCAGCCTGGTCTGAAGTGGAGTTATGGACTCATGCTGAGATGTTGGGCATACCTGCAGAGGTATTTGCTGTGACCAGGTCACAGGCCAAAATGCATAAAGCTGAACCAGCTCTGGATCCTGAAACTATGGACCAGATGCTACCCAAGAGGAGGAGCAGTAGGGTTGAGGCCGTGCCTTCCGCTCTGTCTCAGATCTCAGATTCCCCTCCTGAGGGAGATGAAGGAGAGCCTGAAGAAGGAACTGCCCCAGAGGAACTTGAGCCTGGTCAGCTTTAGTTCTTGGGGGCAGGGGGACCTTCCAGGGAAGATCTGAGTAAGGAGCAACAGTGCTGCCCCTCTCTTGAACCCCTCAGACAGCAAGATGCTGCTGAGGCGGCTGGGAGTGCTAGTGGGTCCCATAAGGTTTATTGGGATGAGGGACTCCTATATTCTGAGGCTAGAGGTCCTACCCCTGGAGCCACCAGGAGGTTGGTAATACCACAGAAGTTTAGGGGGTTCCTCTTGACCCTAGCACATGATATCCCATTGGCAGGACACTTGGGCCAAAACAAGACCTGGGACAGGCTTGTTCCATATTTTCATTGGCCACACATGTCAGAGGACACAAAGGAGTTGTGTCGCTCCTGTGTCACTTGCCAAGCCAGTTGCAAGTCAGGTGGCCCAACAAAGACCCCCCTGATACCACTACCTGTGGTGGGGGTACCCTTTGAAAGGGTAGGGATTGACATTGTTGGTCCCCTTGACCCTCCAACAGCATCTGGGCACAGGTTTATCCTGGTGGTAGTGGATCATGCCATCATGCCACCAGGTACCCAGAAGCAATTCCCCTCAGGACCACCACAGACCCTGTGGTGGCAAGAGCCCTCATTGGAGTCTTCTCCAGAGTGGGTTTCCCTAAGGAGCTGATATCTGACAGAGGTACAAACTTTATGTCAGGGTATCTGAAAGCAATGTGGAAGGAGTGTGGTGTAAACTACAAGTTCACTACTCCCTATCACCCACAATGCAATGGGTTAGTTGAAAGGGTCAACAAAACCCTAAAGGTAATGATTAAAGGCCTCCTAGAAAAGCTTAGGCGAAAATGGGACCTTTTACTTCCCTGCCTTCTGTTTGCATACAGGGAGGTCCCACAGAAGGGGGTTGGCTACAGCCCTTTTGAACTTATGTTTGGGCACCCTGTCAGAGGCCCATTATGTTTGGTGAAGGAGGGCTGGGAGTTACCTCTCAAACCTCCCAAACAGGATGTGATAGACTATGTACTTGGTCTCCGCTCCCGGATGGCTGAGTACATGAAGAAGGCAACCAAAAACCTGGAGTCAAGCCAAGAACTACAAAAAGCTTGGCATGACCAGAAAGGCTGTACTGACTGTTTATCAGCCAGGACAGAAAGTGTGGGTGTTGGAGCCTCGGGCCCCAGCAGCTCTCCAGGACAAATGGAGTGGCCCCCATACAACTGTTGCGAAAAAGGGAGAAGTCACCTACTTGGTGGATCTTGGAACTCCCAGGAGCCCCCTTAGGGTACTCTATGTCAACAGATTAAAGCCATATGTGGACAGGGCTGACATGGGCTTGCTCATGGCAACTGACGAGGAACAGGAGGAGGAGAGTGACCCTCTCCCTGACCTGCTCTCACAGAACCCTGATGATGGGTCAGTTGAGGGTGTTGCTTTGGCAAACAGCCTCACTAATCATCAGCAAACTGAATGCAGACAAGTTCTGCAACAGTTCAGACATATGTTTAGCCTGACCCCAAGTCAGACTTCCTGGTGCACCCATGAGGTGGACACTGGAGACAGTCTGCCTGTCAAGAGTAAAATCTACAGGCAACCTGACCATGTCAGGGACTGTATCAGGACTGAAGTCCAGAAAATGTGGGAACTAGGTGTTATTGAGCCTTCAGATAGATAGCCCTTGGGCTAGTCCAGTAGTCCTTGTGCCTAATCCTCATACCCAGGGTGGTAAGAAAGAAATTAGGTTTTGTGTTGACTACAGAGGCCTCAATGCAGTCACCAGGACGGATGCCTATCCAATCCCAAGGGCAGATGAACTGATAGATACTTTGGCCTCAGCCAATTATCTTAGTACATTTGACCTAACAGCTGGCTACTGGCAAATCAAGTTAGCTGATGATGCCAAGGCAAAAACAGCATGCTCAACCCCTGGTGGGCACTATCATTTTGTGGTGATGCCTTTTGGTTTGAAAAATGCACCTGCCACTTTTCAGAGGTTGGTGAACAAAGTTCTGACAGGTATGGAAACGTATTGCTCAGCTTATCTAGATGATATTGCTGTCTTTAGTTGTTCTACCTGGCAGGATCACCTGGTCCACCTCAGAAATGTTTTGGAGGCCCTGCAAAAAGCAGGCCTCACTATCAAGGTCACTAAGTGCCAGATAGGGCAGAGTCAGGTTGTGTACCTGGGCCACCTTGTAGGTGGAGGTCAGTTTCAACCATTGCAGAGCAAAATCCAGACCATAATGGAATGGGTAGCTCCAACAACCCAGACACAGGTTAGAGCCTTTTTAGGCCTGACTGGGAACTATAGGAGGTTTGTTAAGGGATATGGATCTATAGTTACCCCCTTAAATGATCTATCCTCTAAGAAAATGAAAAAAGGTTCAGTGGACAGCTAGCTGTCAAAAGGCATTTGATGACCTAAAGCAGGCAATGTGCACTGCCCTCATCTTGCAGAGTCCAGACTACAAAGAGAAGTTAATTGTTCAAACAGATGCTTCAGAGCTGGGTGTGGGAGCTGTACTGTCTTAACTTAATGATGAAGGTCAAGACCAGCCAGTAGCTTTCATAAGCAGAAGGCTGACCGGTAGAGAGAAACGTTGGTCAGCTATAGAGAGGGAGGCCTTTGCTGTGGTGTGGGCCCTGAAGAAGCTGAGGCCATACTTGTTTGGCACTCACTTCGTAGTTCAGACGGACCACAAGCCCCTCCTATGGCTCAAACAGATTAAAGGTGAAAATACTAAACTGCTAAGGTGGTCCATTTCCCTACAGGGGATGGACTATACAGTGGATCATAGACCTGGGACCCAACATGCCAATGCAGATGGACTCTCAAGGTATTTCCACTTAGAACACGAAGACTCAACTGGTCAAGGTTAGTTTTGTGTCCCTGCGTTTGGGGAGGGTTGTGTAGGAGAGTAAGATCTGCACTTATGTTGCCCCACCCTTTTTCTGATGAATACACTGGTTTCTGGCTATAGTCTGGCTGGGTCCCTGCTAATCAGGGCCCCAGTTTCTCTGTTCTCTCCAAACGACTTGGTGTGCATATTAGATGCACTAGTGATTGGATACTGTGGTACCTTATGAGCCCCTAGTATATGGTACCTTAGGTACCTAGGGCATAGGCACTTCACAGGCCTACCAGGGGCTGAAGCATGTATTATGCCACCCCTGGGAAGCAGACTCAATCTGACACCGCAGGCCTGCTACTGCAGCCTGGGTGAGGTAGTGTTAGCACTCCTCACTGAGGTATACGTTCCTATATCTCATCATACACACACATATAAACCTATCAGTCACCCCTAAGGCAGGCCCTATCAACCCTGAGGGCAGGGTGCTTGGTTTACAATGTGAGGGGGTGCCTCTGCATGAGCAGGACCCCTCTGCAGCTGACAGCGTCTATTCTCTGAGGCTGTTTGTGGATGCGTTTAAACCATATACTCTTAAGTGCATTATAACCTCCCGGTTAATGCTAACTTTGGAATGACTGCATCAAAACATGTCGTGTTTGGTGTCAAACAACTTGGAATCATATCCCCCACAACAGTAACTGGTGTGAGAGTATGATCCCACCCTTCTAGAGGGGACGACATGTACCTACTGTGGTAACACAATAGAAACCTGAAAGAGCCCTGGCATCACAAAATGGATGCCACCAGCACAGACACTGGGCTGCTCTCCTGCTGCAGACTGAAACTGGCAGTGGAGGAGGCCCAACAATAGGCATCCTGTCACAGGGAGGTGTCACTACCTTCCAGACAGGATTTCGTGTATTGGGGCTGGGTGGGTGAACTCCTAGAGTGCTTTGAAGTCCTGCACTGGGGGAGCAGTAGTCTCCTCTGTGCATATGCCAGCTCAAACCAGTTCAGGGGCTACCTGTCCCTGCTCTGGCGTGAAACTGGACAAAGAGAAGTGGGTGTAACCACCCCCTACCCTGACCCTCCCAGAGGAGTGGTCATAAAGCTAGTACCTCCCCTATCTTCAATATAACCTGCCATTGCAAAGTAGATAACCCTGGATGACGCTTTACAAGAAGAATCCTGGTCCTTCAACGTTCCACTACCTTTGGAAGATGGACGGATCGCCTTTGGAGTCAAGGAGTGACTCCCCTGCTTGGCAGGCACCAAAACTTGAATCAATGGTCGCAAACGTTCCTGCTCCCGCTGGAGTCCGAAGTCCCTGCAGCCCCAGAAGTGGATTTCCTGACTTCTCGACGACCATTGTGAGTCCCCAGAAAAGCTGTCATGAGTGGACCCCACGAGTGTCGAGGAACAGCAATAATCGGGTACCGTGCACTATTGTCGAGTGTAACCCCTTCACGACAATCTACAAACATGTGCTTTAGGCCATTTATGGCCCAAGCCTCTATCAGGTTTTGCAGCGAGTGACCATGGGCTCCTGTGAAGCATTTCCTCATGAGGCGTCTTCACGATCCCTTGCCTGTTGGCTTGTGGGTTCCTCGAAGACTTTCCTATCAAACAAAAGGGCTCCCCTGGTTGCTCCAGGTCTGCCCTCACTTACCTTCACTGAGTGAGTCCCTCAGACCTTGCTGGTCTGCACCATTGACTAAATTCACTTTCCACAAGACTTGCTGTTGCAAAGGCTTGTTGGCTCCAATCCAGTTGCCGACACTGCAGTCAGCTGCAGACATTGTGGGACATGCCGAATCCAGCTGCTGGTCATCGTCGATCTCTCCTGGTCATCGTGAGCAAAGAGTCAAAACACCCTTGATCACCTGAAATCACCCGACATCCGTGGGCATCCATCTTCTTGGCCCCGGGTCACTGGCAGGTGACTGTAAACACTGTCCCTTAAATTTTCTGGTCATCTTCATCTTGAATCCAACCTTGGATTCCACCGGACACTTCTTCAGTCTTCGCAAGCGGTAAATCTTCTTTGGTCTCCATAGAAAACAACGACGCGACCCGACACCAAAAGACACCTATGCACCCGGCTTCCCTGGGTGAGGTAATTCGTGCACTCTGGTGCCCTAGTGTGTGTAGGCCCTCGAATTACTTACCTTGTAAGTGGCTTGCTTGTAGACTTCCCCGAAGTACCCTAAAACTTTAAAAATCAAACCGCGACTTCCTCCATTGAAATCAATAGGGAACCCGCGGCTGTGTTCTCACACTGCATACGTCTCCCGTGGGTCTGTTACTTACCTGCTTTTACTGCATTAGTGAAGCCCGAGCGATTCTACAGGCCCTAGGCCTTGTCATTCTGCAAGTCGACTTACCTAAACCTCTTTTTTAGTATATGGTCTGGTACGCCCCTAGGGCCCCAGCCATATTTGTGCCTAATTTATTGTGAAACGTTGATATACAAATGCGTTCCTGGCTTCTAATCTCATAAAGAGATTAGTAGAGTGTGTCTAGAAATAAATACATAAGTATTTGATATATATACACCTGTGTGGTGTCCTTTCATTTGGTAATTCAAGAGATTATAAGGTAAAACAAGCTGCTTTACATTCCTCAGAGACTTAGCCTGAAGGCTGCTCTCCACAGCTACCACTAGGATAGCTTTCTTTAAACGGTTGTCTTAAACCTATCTACCATAAGAGTCGAATTGGACCGGTGCAAGGTGGCCACTATAACTAGTGTCCAGCATATGCCAGGCCAACTTCTCACACTCCAAAATAAACCCTGGCATCTAGAGGGCTTTTTGCCACCCCGGCGGCGTAGATTGGGGGCTAACGCCCCCGTCTGCCCCCCAGGGGGGGCTAAAAGTCCACTAGACGCCAGGTAGTTTTTTTGGGAAATTTTAACGCCAATGCCCCCACCCTAATTACATTTTACCCAAAAAATCCCTGGCATCAACTGGGCTTTTTGCCCCCGGGGGGCATATTGGGGGCTAATGCCCCATCTGCCCCCCCAGGGGGGAAGGAAGGCTGTCATTTTTGCGGGGGAGGGGGTGGGGGCATGGGCATGCCTGTTTTGGGCAGCCCCCACCCTAATACAAATTTGCCTAAAAAATACCCGACTAATGGGCTTTTTGCCCCTCCCCGGGGGTGCAGATTTGGGGCTAATGCCCCCATCTGCCCCCCAGGGGGAGCAGAAAGCCTACTAAACACCAGTGACTTTTTTGGGCAAATTTTAATTAGGGTGGGGCATTGGCATGCCCATTTTGGGCTGCCCCACTCTGATTCAACTTTGCCCCCAAAAAAAACCTGGCATCTAGAGGGCTTTATTCTCACCCCGGCGGGGCAGATTGGGGGCTAATGCCCCCATCTGCCCCCCCAGGGGCTAAAATTCCACTAGATGCCAGGGAGTTTTTTGGGCAAATTTTAATTAGGTTGGGGGCTGCCCAAAACGGGCATGCCAATGTCCCCACCCTAATTAACATTTTCCCAAAAAATCGCTGGCATCTAGTGGGCGTTTAACCCCCCCGGGGGCCAGATTGGGGGCTACTGCCCCATCTGCTCCCCAGGGGGGCAGAAAGGCTGTAATGGTGGTGGGGGATGGGGCCATTGGCATGCCCATTTCGGGCAGCCCCCACCCTACAAAAAATGGTGCAAAAACAAAATCCCTCGCGTTTAGTGGTCTTTCTGCCCCCCCCGGGGGCAGATTGGGGGCTACTGCCCCATCTGCCCCCCAGGGGGGCAGAAAGACTAATTTTGTGGCCGGGAGGGTGGGGGCATCAGCGTGCCCATTTTGGGCAGCCCCCACCCCTAATTAATACCCCATAAGAAAATCCCTGGTGTCTAGTGAGCTTTCTACCCCCCGGGGGGGGCATATTGGGGGCTACTGCCCCATCTACTCCCCGGGGGGGCAGAAATGTTGTAATGGTGGGGGGGTTGGGACATTGGCGTGCCCGTTTCAGGCAGCCCCCATCCCCCCCATAAAATGGGGCGAAAACAAAATCCCTGGTGTTTAGTGGGCTTTCTGCCCCCCCCCCGGGGGAAGATTGGGGCTACTGCCCCATCTGCCCCCCAGGGGGGGCAGAAAGACTAATTTTGTGCCTGGGGTGGGTGGGGCATCGGCAGGCCCGTTTTGGGCAGCCCCCACCCCTAATGAAGTATTTATTAGAAAATCCCTGGTGTCTAGTGGGTTTTCTACCCCCCCAGGGGGACAGATTGGGGGCTACTGCCCCCATCTACCCCCCAGGGGGGGCCGAAAGACTACATTTGTGCCTGCAGGAGGTGGGGGTATCGGCATGCCGGTTTTGGGCAGCCCCCACCCCTAATTAATACCCCATAAGAAAATCCCTGGTGTCTAGTGGGCTTTCTACCCCCCCGGGGGGGCAGATTGGGGGCTCCTTTCCAACGATACCTCTCCTGAGTTTCTACGTGCTCTGGGGGCTGAGATAGCACCCTGAGCATGTAGAAACTGAAACTGAAATGAGCCTCTTGGCTCATTTCAGTTTCGGTTTCACTGAAATGACGTCAGCGCGACGTGCGCAATGATCGTCATTTCAGGGAAACCAGGGGGGGGGGGGGGCCTCGGGAGCTGGGGAAGCTCTTCCCCAGCTTCCGAGGCTATTTTAGGTTAAAGGGAATTCCTCTGGTGCCCGCACCAGAGGGATTTCCTATGCGATGTTTCATGATGAGCTGGACTCGTCATGAGCACACGACCACTGTGTGCCATGACAAGTCCAGCTCGTCATGAGCATCGTAGGGGTTAAGATCTGATGGTGCCAACACACAGCGGACATTCAAATAGTGTCAAGTGCACATGGTGAGAGGTACAGCCATATCTCTCTATTCCTTAGTCACACTCTGCATTTTGAGATTCCAATGATAATATGCGCTTTTAAAATTGTTTTAGTGTGTGTTTTATTTGGTCTGAAATGCTTTTAAACTTTATTTGACTTACCCAGGATTTTTTTTCATTTTATTCAAAGCTTTCTAGCGTCGTGTACTCGCCCGCCAGCTCCCTGGTCCACCGCAGCAGTTTTTGTGCTGTTTATGTGGAGGGTGTCAGTCAGTCTACGGAGAGGTTTACCCAGTTCCCCTCATTTCCTGCGGGCCATCTCGGGTCGCTATCTTGGTGAGGCGACGTTCTAGTCTCCCAACTCTGGCAATAGAGTCTGACTATTTTAAGATCTGATGGCGCCGATGTGCAGCGGATGCGCCCAGCGGGTGCACCGGCGGTGTGCCAAAGACAAGTCCGTGCGTACCCATCCGCGCCCGGACAGCAGCCAGGGCCAGCCGTGCTACCCAAAATTCTGGCGATTACCCGCTCAGTTGGACTCGTGGGGAGCTCCTTCTCCTCAGACCACCCACTTGCCAGAACCAGATACTCACTGCACTAGGGGACCCTGATGAGAGTTATTCTTGCCCCTCTTGTAATTTCAGAACAAGGGTTTACGTGTGACCCTCCCAAAGCCTCCCAGATCCATTAATTTAAAAGCTTGCCTCATTAACTGCAGATCTCTGCCAAAACATCCCATAGACATACATCAGTCTCTAGTAGATAACAACTGGGACCTTATTTTCCTGA
The DNA here is from genome assembly GCF_964204655.1 of Triturus cristatus. Classification (NCBI taxonomy): domain Eukaryota; kingdom Metazoa; phylum Chordata; class Amphibia; order Caudata; family Salamandridae; genus Triturus; species Triturus cristatus. Next base: position 211,394,167 of record NC_140588.1, read on the forward strand.
CTGAGACATGGCTTAGGGAAGATTCAAACCCAGCTGTAGCATTAACTATCCCCCATGACTATGGCATAATTTGCGCTAATAGACAAAACAACAGACCAGGTGGGGGGTTAGCGATCATTCATAAAGTCACTTGGAAGATCGCTACTTCCAATTTTGAGCAGATAAGCAATATTGAAGGACTCCCCTTCTGTATTAAACTGTCCGCCTCGGTCTCCTGCTCGGGGCTCCTCCTCTATAGAACCCCAGATTGCTGTCATAGTTCTTCCCTCATCCTGGTTGATTATATTGCCCAGGCTAGCATGCGCTATTCTAATTTCACGATTCTGGGCGATCTTAACCTTCCTGTGGATGATCCTTCCTGCTCACATTTTATTTCAGCACTTGCTGGTTGCAATTTGATCCAAATAGTCTCTTCCCCAACTCATAAAACTGGTCATACACTAGACGTTATTTGCTCGAACATACCGGACATTTCAGTCCACACCCCTGAGCCATTCATTTGGTCGGATCATTTCTTGATCTCTTTCCAGGTACACCTCAAGCGTGGGCTTAGGGTCACTTCCCTATCAAAGGATTCAAGGAGGAAATAGAGTAGGGTCTCTTTTGAGTCCATCAACCTGCTCCTGAAGGAGTCCGAGCTTTCACTTTCAAATAAACTGGATGGTAGCATCATGAACCTTAATGCTTGGGTTAGTGACGCCCTTGATATAATTGCGCCTCAGAGGCTTGTTACCTCTGCAAGAACTTCCTCCTCCGCCTCCTGGTTTTCAGCCAATATCAGAGCCAAAAAAAGTGAATGTAAAAGACTAGAGCGCAAAGGGAGATCATCGTATTCTCAGGAGGACAAAATTGGTTATCGAGTAGCACTAAAAGAGTATCGTAGCCTTCTCATTGGGGCAAAAATAGATTTCCTGGCCGAATGCATTGCAGGCGCCAAGAACTCTTCTAGAGAGGTTTTTAAGATTTTGAAGTTCTTCACTAATCCTCCAGCACTCACGCACTCGATTACCCCTTCACATGAGTTTGTCAATAGGATTTCGGATTTTTTTTAGAAGAAAATATCCCAGATATACGCGTCTTTCCCAAGAACACCGACATACACCTAAGGGAGGACATATCTAGTAGCCCTTGTGACACCCAGTCAGTGTTCTCGGAATTCACAACAATCTCTTTAGAGGCATCCTTGGCTTAGCTCCAGAAATGTAAATCCGGGTCACCTGGTGAAACTTGGCCAGCAAAACAATATCGTGCACTGGCTGAGTGTCTCAATCCCCCTCTTAATGCTATCTGGAACTCCTCACTTAGACATGGGATCTTTCCATCGGCCTGGAAACATGTATTTCTTCTTCCTATACTGAAGAAAGCCAATGCTGACCCTGCAGTCACCAGTAATTACATGGCCATTTATCCCGCCCCCCTCTAAAGTCTTAGAGAAGCTAGCCCACCAGCAGCTGGCAGCTTTCATTGAGTCCAATGGCTTATTGCATGAGTCCCAGTCCGGCTTTCGTCCTGGTTTCAGTAAGGAATCTGCACTGATTGAAGATGGCAGATGCCATTCGCTGGGCGGTGGATGGTGGCTCTGCGGTCATGTTGGTGCTTCTCGACCTGTCAGAGGCGTTTGATACGTGTCCCATTCCATGTTACTGGATCACCTTAAGCGGATTGGCATCCAGGGGACAGCGCTGGACTGGATCGGGTGTTACCTACATAGCCAAGAACAAAAGATCTCAATCCAGCCTTTCACCTCCCTCGCGAAACCATTAAAATGGGGGGTCCACAGGATTTGGCCCTGAGCCTGCTACTTTTCAACATCTATTTGACACCGCTCACAGAGCTCATCACCAATACTGGGATCAAGGTGATATCTTACGTTGATGACACTTAACTGATATTTACCTTCAGCAGGGTGTCGGCATCCTCCTTTGACTCACTGAAAGATTGCCTTAAAAACATTTCTGCCTGGATGAGCACTAACTTCTTAAAACCTAATGCCAAAAAGACAGAGGTCCTGTTCATTAATCAAGCTGCATCTCCTCCCTCAGCGTTATGATGACCAGCTGAATTAGGATCTCCCCCCACACCTAAGGACTCAGTTAAGAATTTAGGAGTCAGGTGGGACAAAGACCTGTCCCTGGCTACCCATGTTCAACAGGTATCCACGGTCTGCTTTGGCAAAATTAAAACCATTAGAAAATGTATTGACTTCTTGCCTGAGTCAGCTCACAAAACTGTTGTCCATGCATTAATCACTTCCCATCTTGACTATGCTAATGGTCTCTACATGGGTCTGCTGATTGGACTGATCCGGAGGGTCCAGATAATACAGCAGCTAGACTGGTCTGCAAGGTCCCACTTCGCCAACGTATTTCTCCTCAACTGAGAACTCTGCATTGGCTACCCATAGCCAAGCGCATTGAATTCAAGGCCCTTACGTTTGCCTTTCATGGTAGGGGGCCCAACTATTTGAGGAAGAGACTTCGTCCTTACCAGCAGGTCAGATCCCTTAGGCCTAACCACTAGCGATACCTTACCAGCCCCAGGTTCGCAAAGGTTAGAATGGGGGGGGGACATTTGAGGTGGGGACCACTAAATGCTGGAATAACCTCCCTACTCACTTACGCTCATTGCAGTCCGAACAGGAATTTAGAAAGGCCTTGAAAACCTGGCTTTTAGTCGTAATGACTAAATGTCTACTGACCACTGTCTCTGCTGCTGTCCGTATTAGGCTTGGACACCCCATCTGGGGTAGAGGTGTGCTTTATAAATATCTTTTATTATTTTACTCCAGTATATTCCTTTGCATGTGCCCTAGTTCTCTTCACTTTATGTTTGTGAGTTTCAAAAGCTCAGCATGGACGCAGCGTGATCTTTGTTGTATTTAAAAGTCAAAAGATCAAGTTGCATTGCACTTGATTAATAATGTGTTGCATTACATAAAGTTTTATTTTATGTTTTGTGTTAGAGAGCCTAGGTCATACCTCTCATCATTTTGCAGCAGCTTTGGCGGGTGAGATTGTAGGATGTGATTGCATTCATGCCACCACTCAATTTTATGAAGGATGTTTTTGATTTTTATTTAACCTCTTGAGTGCCCATGACGAGATGGTCTCGTCATGGGCCGCGGTTGCGCTGTGCCCATGACGAGACTATCTCGTCATGAACCCCGCCCGCTAATGAAAGGGCCGGCACAGGGTGGGGAAAGGGCGGGGCACTCAAGGGGTTAAACCCACAAATTACATTGTGTACCCTTCCTATACATATTTGAAGCCTTCTGATTACAGCATAATTTCTAGTGTGATGTCGTATTTTCCCAAAGTGGCATTGTTATGGTATGTTGCATTCATTGTTCAGTTGTAAAGGTAACCATCAGGAAGCAGTCTGGTCATTCAGTGTCATGGCTTCAAAACTAGGCTAAAGTATCTGTCACACACAAGTAGGCGCGTGGGTAAAGAAGGGAGACTTGCAGGTGGGAATCAACAGCTCCCCATAGGAAGGTGTGCTATGAGGTTTGGCTTGAGCCAAATAATTGTTTCACTTCTAAGAACAGTTAGAAATGACATAAACAAGCTTGAACATACATTCACATTGTAAAGAAAGATCAATTGGCATACAGAATGCAATCCTAATTTTTTACCTTCAATATATGAGGTTGAGTGTTATGTATGTAGAAAGATGCTTTGGTGGGGATTTCGGTTAGACTAGAGCTGATCCAGACATGAGTCCCCTGTTTTAGCCAAACCAGGACCTTCTGATTTTGTTGGAGTTCTCTGTTTTACCCAAACCGGGACCTTCTGATTTTGTTGGTTTGCATAATGCGTAATGTAAGGGTTTTACACAATGCCTCACAGATTACCTTTGACAAGCATACTTGAAATGCGTGCAGCCATGGGGAGTTTAGGTAAAGAAGCACAGTGCTTGCACTGTATTTGTTTACATAATCTCTCCATAGCTGCACTATTTCAAGCATGCTTGTTTTTAGGTTTCGCCTAGACAGCTATTGCGCTGTCTCTAAGAGACATGCTGTATTCAGGATATGGGCTTAAAAGCTCCTTTCATTTTCAGGGACTTCCCCCGTGACAAGTGTTGTTACTCAGTGCTTGTGAGCACTATTTCTTTCTTTAACATGGAGCACTCGAAACAAGTGCATGTGGTTTACAGAACTCTGTTGTAAACAGGGCTGTAAATCTTGCTCTTATCTTGCCACATTTGGTGTGCATTCAAAGACCAAGGTCTGTTTTGGCTACAGCTGACTCCTCCTCCCTCTTGCTTTTAAAACCCACCTCCTGGTGTCACGGTCCCTGCCACCTCCGTCCTTTTTTTATTGTTTATTGCTTTCTTTGGCGCTTGTTTACATTTCTGTGTATGATCCACCTATCTGCCATTTCTCCTGTCCTTCGTTCTCATGTTATTATTTCCCTTCCCTTTAGTTACTTTCTTGTTTGTTTTGTTAATATTGCGCTTTTGTAATGTTATGCTTTCGTGTTTGCTACATTGGTGTTAATTTTGCACTTTGGTGTCTGCAACATTAGTTAAAAAAATTGTTTATGTTGTGCTTTGCTGTCCGCTACGTTGGAAGTGTCCAGAAGCACCCTGTGAGGCAGATGAGGTCTTTAAGTGTCTGACTGGTCGCTGCTAAGGCTCCCTGCCGCGTAAGCAGTTCTGGGCATTCTGGGGCTTGTGTTTCTGGTCTTCCTCCTATATTTTATGGCCAATAAGGTAGTAACATCACACATATAAGAAATACAAACATACTTATTCCCATGAAGCAGTCAGTAAAAGAAATTCTCATTGTTTTGGTGGAATAATTGTTTTTAAAAATAGAAATGTTTGCACTTGACAAGCATTTGCAAAGCAGTAGGTCTCGCATTTGCGAGAGTTTGAGCTATTGGCATTGTAAATGACAGTGCCTTTTATTTATGCGTTTTGAAAATCTGCAACACATAAATAAAAGGCATTATCATTTACAATGCCAACGCATTTTATTTATATGTTTCGAAAACCTGCAAAACATAAATAAAAGGCATTGTCATTCACAGTGCACATGGCTCAAACTCTCGTAAATGCAAGACCTATTGCATTGCAAACGCTTGTTTCAGAAAGCCTCTGAGCTGCCTTTCGTTACCCCGCACAAGAAAAGATGTAACATTGGCAACTAGAACATGGCGTCCCTCTTGTGATTAATATGGTATTTGTTTATCACATTTACATACGTAGGTTTAATCACACTGGCTTTATGTGTCAGAACACCCCACAGATTGCCTTTAACACACGTTTAGACGTTTTACTCCACTCCAAGACGGCGGGTGATTATCAGTGTATCCCAGGCCTGGTTCTAGTGGGTGGGCTGGGTGGGCCAGGCCCACCCAAACATGAGACCGGCCCACCCAAACATAAGCCTTGGCCCTCACATTGAATCTGCCACCGATGTACAACAACAATAAAAAAATGTTCCGACCACTGGTGATTTATGATCCTGCTAGAGAGCAATCATTTGTCTGTCGGTAGTTTTTAAATGCAGATAAACTGAATTTTATGCGGATAGCTCAGTGTGTTACTGCCTTTGTTACAGGGCTACTTGTGTTACTTGCAGTTCAGAAGTTACTATCCTAACATAGGACAGTGACCTATGAACTGTCATCAAAGAGCTGCATTCAAACTTCGCTTTTTTGTGTTGTGATATAGTTAGAACTTCTCCAGTCTTTCATTATTCTAATGTTGCTAAAAAAGAGTTTGTTTGGGCAGTTATACATTTTTATCAGTAAAGCCAATCCCCAACCACTGGAGTACTCTTTAAATCCTGAATTTGTGCTTCTACAGACCAAATCAACGTAATAAATATTGCCCACTAGTATGGATGACGTGATTTCTACACCTTGTAATTCTCATTGGCTTATGTGACATTCCCCGTAGACTGATTTATTGTCTCTGTACAATGTGTATGTGATGTAAAGTACTGTGACACCCTACACTGATATGAGTAGCGCTATACAACAAATGAAATGCATACAAGAGAGGGGAAACGGAGAGATGAGGGGCACTGGTGGAGGGTGTCAGTGAGGGAATCCGAGGAGGACGTCATGGATTGGGGGTAAACTATGGAGAGATGAGGGGCACTAGTGGAGGGTGGCAGTGAGGGAATCCGAGAAGGAGGTCATGGGATGGGGGAAGCTACAGAGAGATGAGAGGCACTGGTGGAGGGTGGTAGTGAGGGAGTCTGAGGAGGAGGAGGAGGTCATGAGGAGGAGGGGCTATGGAGAAATGAAGGGCACTGTTGGAGGGCGGTAGTAAAGGGATCTACGGAGAAAGAGGTCATTGGTGGGGCCCCAAAAAAAACTTTCGCAGAACTAAAGCCGGCCCTGTTATGGCCTTTCTGTTTATTTAATTAACAGTGAGGTGATTAGGACAACTGTGGAGCATGCTTTAACGTGCATGCTAATTACATTTACTGCTATATTCAGTGTTTCAAGTTTGGAGGTGATTTTACGAATGTTTTTTACTGGTAATAATGAAAGTGGAACTGGATGGTGGCTGATATGGGGCTGGGGCCCAAGGTCAGCTGTGAGATTAGATGCACAGGAGAGGGGTGGGAGAAAGTGGATAATCAAGCCTGTAAGGGAGTCCACTGCAGAGGCAGGGGTGAGGTGGGGGTAGTAATGAGGAGGGATTCTCTCTGAAGGCTCGCACAGAGGGAGCCCGAGTAGTGTCACTTGCCTGATACTCCCACCTTAGAAATCTCCTCTTCCCATCAAAGGGACATTACATGGAAAAAAACACTTTTTGAGAGTGAGAATACTTAGAAAGAGATTTGGAAAGGAGTGCGTTTTACTGAGCCTTGTAAGACTAAGAAGAGATAAAGGAGGGCCCAGAAGTAGGTCTGGCTACACATATAAGCTACAAATCGGGCCCGCAGTGGCCCATCCGAATGCACCTTTGGCTCACCCAAATAAAAGTTCCCAGAGCTGGGCCTGGTGTATCGCTGCGTGATCTGATTTTCCCAGCCATGTCGCTTTTTCTACACACACTGAGAAATGGAACTCAGTCAGGACACCCCTCATGCCCCGGGTTGAGTCTTCCTGGGTGGCTCTCCACTTGATCACAAACACGGTTTTCCGATTAAATCAGACTTTGTCCCAAGAAAGTAAGAACCGTGGTGAGGTGAGTAAGTTTCACTTTGATTACTTACTTTTATGGTGCCCGTGGTGGCGCATATGTTGTTTTCTTCTTTTCGGCACAGAAGCAACTTGTGGCACCATGAGTTTGTGTTTAATTTGTGGTTACAGTGCACCGCATCATTATTCCACAATATTCCTAATTACAGTGGCTGCTTGTTTAAACTGTTTGGATTTTTATACAGCACAAACTAGACTCAAAGGTATTGGAGCGCTTTGCATAAGTACCAGGTGCATTACACACAGACACAACGCCCGGTGCCTGTGAGGAGAGGCTTATATTATATCTGTTGTTTTATACAGTGCAAAGTGGAATCAAAAATCATCAGAACAGCCTCACTAATAATGTCCTCTAAACACAAAAGCCACACTTGTGGCTGCCTAAAGCGGATCTAAGATCAAAATATCAGATTTTGCATTACAACTGAGATTTGTACAGAAGTACTTTATATTACTACCTTAGTGGCGGCTCCTCGAGGGAGTGCTGCGAGGCGGTGTGTCGGGGTGGGGGAGGGGCAGGCTGGGGGTAGTAAACTCCGGCATGCGGCTGAAAGGAGTTAAGTAAATAAAACAATTAAAAAAACAAATTACCTTACGATTCGGCGTTGCAGCGCGCAATGTAATTCATTTTATCTATTTATTTATTTACTTAACTCCGTTCGGCCGTATGCTGGAGTTTATTACCCCCGCCCCGCCTCACCGCCTCACAGCACTTCCTCAAGGAGCCGCTACTGTACTACCTGTTTCTGCACAATATATTGCCTTTCTCGAGAAAAAAGCCATTACACTTTTACATAGTTTCTCTAAACTATTTTGCACAGCTACCCACCAAGCTAAAACAAAAATGAATAATCACATAGGCGAAACCTATTGTATTTGCCAATGCTTGTTTTTAACGGTAATTAAAGCCATGGCTCAATTTCTTGATATCAGTAAAGCCTGTTGTCCGGCCTCACAGTCTGTCCGGGCAGAACAGGAGGATAGCAACGGGTGGCCAGGTGAAGATGATGAACAGCTGGTTGGTTTGTCACAAGGAAAAGCTGTGTAGATGGGCCAAAAAATAAATAACGGACAACACTCAAGGCTGAAACAGGAATAAAAGGTAAATCAATATCAAGAATTAAAGACAGTTCATTACTGCCGAAACTTGTGACCTGCTCAGTCGCTAGTAAAAAAATGTATTAAAAAACGACTCTAATTTGCATGTTCTATCATTGACTTCTTTAAGATCTGTTTAATAGTTTCTCTCGTCACATGAAAGGTGTTAGTGCACTTATTTTTTTCCATCAGATGGCTTAGTTTCTGTATACTATACAGAGTTCTTTTTTTCTCAATATAACCTTTCTGGGGATTAGGATTAATTCTGACCTAGATCCCCCACTCTCCCAGTCCCCCAGCTGCAGCACATAGGCAGGTCACACCCGACTCTTCTCTCTAAACTTGCATTAGGTCATGTGATTTATTTCATGCTCCATAGACTGACCTGCCTTGAATTGTGGTCATAACCCTCACACTAATAACATTTTTACAGAGTGCTATAGGTTTCTTCTTAAACTGTGAGCCAACAAAGAGATCTTCTCATTGCAAATCACGTTTCCATGGTTTATTAAGTGCCACAAATGCCTCAGCTTAATCCCATTAGAAAATAGATGTAGGTTGCAGACCTGGCATGACCACTTCAGCAGTGTTGCAACTGTCTTTAATACTGTTCATATGCCATTATAGTGCAAAAGAAAATGTAAATCGTTACATGGGCATGGCTGCTTTGCTCCACTCACATGTCACTCAATGTGTGCCACCTGAGAAGTCACATATAGTCTTCCAGAATATATAGAAGTGCACACTTGATCACAATGAACACTTGGCAACTATGGAATACCAAGGCATGCAAGAACTCATGAGGGATTGGTGAGATTCGTAACTCGCAGCCCCAAACCCAAAAATCTCATTTGGGTTTGAGGGCCGGACCAAAATGCTCGGGCCAATCATGACACTGCATTGCAGAGTTGTGATTGGCTTAGGGGAGCCTATGTGCTGCCTGCTTCTTCCGGATTCGGAGGGAAGAAGAGAAGCAGAGAGATAAGGAGGAGGGATGGCAGAAGAGGTGTTTTAAAAAAAGAATTTTTTAAAACCCACCTGCCCCACCACACCTGTTGCCTATCAGTTGTCACTGGAATCACAGACATAACTAGAGGAGACCTACCTGCCACCCACATATCTATCACCTCACCAACATGAAGACAATTAGCCAGCCCAATCATTTTGCAAATGCTTTATAATTTCGAGCGTGAAACCACCTACTGAATTTCTTCCACGATTGTATGAAGCAGGAAATGATGTTAGTAATTTCTAGTTCATAGTTAGTATTTCGTAGGTTAATTAGACAATGTTCTGTTACCCACACATTTTAAATCAGACCCTAAGGCAGTCTGCTACCGTTTTAGGTCTCCATTTTACCTGTTAACCAGAGCTAATGAACTTAGAAAAATAACACACCAAGGGAAGATTTAATAAGATTTTACTCACTGTTTGCGTGATGTCACAAAAGTGAATTAAATCGGCACAAAATCTTTTTTTTCTAATAACTTTTACAGCGCTAAACTTGTTTATGTCTGGAAACAACGCTAAAGTAAGGCAATTTCTTTGCGCCAAGGGGCTGTTCTATGGGTGGAGCATGGGTGTTTCTGCCAAAGGTTTCTGACGCTAACCCTTATTTACTGAATAAAGTAGATCGGGTTTAGCATCAGAAAACTGCATCTTTATGAAGGAAGCTCAAAGAAGAGAAGTGCTCTTTCCTTTTCCGACTTTGTACTTGTGCTGCACCATACAGCACACATACAAAGAGGGAAAAGGGTTAAAGTCAGTCTATGTATAGTATTTTGTACTGGGAGAGTATCCTTCCAGTACAAAATCTATGCTAGACTCACGGAGACACCCTGGCACTATAGCGCAATGGGATCTCTGTGGCGCACAGCAGCTAATTTCAGGGAACTAGGGAAAGGGGAGGAGAGTGCCATATTTCAGCAAATTCAGTGCCCTCCTGCTCTCTCCTTCTCACGTAGCGCAGCATTTGTGGCTGCTGCACTGCGCGATTAAATGGAAAATCTGGCCCCAAATGCATGGGATGCCTACAACCAAGAAAAGTGCAACATTTTCTTATTGGTACTGTTAAATATGCCTGTTATTTTATTTGTGCATCAGTGCAACTCCTTTTGTGATACAATGATGAGTAGTATGCACCAATGCGCTCGTCTTTCCAAGATGAGTATCCACTAACAGTTCTTGTCAAACCATCTTCCCCCGACCTCTGGAGTTCTATCACGTAAACAGTTTGGTATCTGCAGTGAAAATGTAAAGTGTATTTTTAGTGTGAAATATTATTTATCAATCTACAATAGCAACAATGCAATTACATATATATATATATATATATATATATATATATATATATATATGTATATATATCACCTCACAAGTTCGCCTGCAATGAGGGAGCCCACACAGGTGAGTGAATCTTGCCATATATATATATATATATATATATATATATATATATATATATATATATATATATATATATGCAATATGGTGATAATATCATGCACTGCATGCTTTAGCACTGGTAAACTGAATTACCAATGTAGCTCTTTACTACTGACATGTTTAAATGCCAGTGACACAAAGTTTTTTAATGCTAAGGGCTCTGTCTCAATGATTGACTGTTTCCCCCAACAGTAGTTTCCTTCGCTATTCTTCCTCCCTCACAACCCCCACTTCGCCTCCACTTTGTCTCTTTTTATTGCTGGTGCACCTCCACCAAAATGCCTTCAGCCTAGGGAGAGAGATGCACCAAGACCCAGATTTGCTAGCACTTTGAGCTAGGTTTGTTTAACTTTTTGTAACGCAGTTGAATAGTTTCTCAAAGTAACGTAGATGGTGCTATGTTCTGCTTTGCATCACTGTTCATCAATGGATTGATCCATGGGTGGTACATGGTCGTTCCCCTCCAACCACCCATGGGTTTTGATACAAATTCCTGTCTGTAGTGAGACACCTGGGCTCACCGTCACAGGGTGTGATGTCAGCATACAACAGTTTGGCTGGGCGTGGATGAACTGATAAATAAATGGGGTCTGGATCGCTCAGGGTCAGTCCTGTGCTGTACATGTGAGCATCAGTGTGTTTACAGCCACTACATGATGGGCAGGACCTGGCAGTCTCAGAGTCCGCACTCGAGGATTATCTCCACCCATCTACATTGACAAAGAGAAAGGGATCGCCGAAGCACCTCACCTGGCATGATCATGTTGCATCACAGGAAAAGCCGAAAACCACCTCCCCCTCAAGCACAGTGTTTAACCGGCCGCATGTCCTGGCGAGAGCCCAGCTGGTGATAAGGGAGAAAAATGCAACCTAGGGTCACTCATAGTGTACCTCACCCAGCGATGAGAATTGAATGCTTGCATCCGACCCATCAGAGCCTAGATGCTGAGCATGTGCATCAAGGCATCTCGAAGAGGTGAGTCCTGACAGTTCTGTAAACAACAAATATCGCCACAGCGGCTTGGTGTAAAAAAAAAAAAAACACATAAGAAGTAGGATGTTGACATATAAGGCTGAATAGACAGTGTAAACCCCCTCTATTGGGAAGCCTCACAATACAACCACATTGCGTGGGCTAGAGTCGAGGCCAATCAAGTGACCACAGAGATTCTAACACTGAGCAAGGGAAGGACATTGTGGAATACACCATTGAGTGGTGACACTTTGGGCTGAGAAAGAAAATAGCCAGTATGGTACACAATGAACAAGATGGAGGAGCCCAGGGGGCATACCCAACTGCCGCAGCAGCTCCAGCACAAATAGCCATTGGAGTGCTTGCACTATTAATTTAACTAGCAGACCATGCCACAGTTGAATTATGATTTCAAATGCTTTCGACTACGCCAGGCTAGAAAGAGAAAAGGGGAATCAGCTGACACGTTCTATGATCGCCTGCGAGCCCTCAGAAGCACGTAAACAGATGATGAACAGTCCAAGGAGGTCAGAGCTCAGACAATTCAATGGTGAAGGTCAGCGCGTCTGAGATGACTAATACTGTGACAACCTGGCATATCGATCCATGGCATGCTGATCCTAGCTCACGCTTATGACCGGTACAGGGCAAGGGCAGAAGAGATGGAAGTGGTGCTCAACAATGGGGTTGACGGAAGGTCATCACAAAAGACCCCAACAGTCAATACTGAGGCTGTGGAGGTAATTTGAAGCAGACCAGGGAACCACCAAGAGAGGGTGAGTTCAGCCACTGAGGCATCATTCATGAGCTGCAGCGTGGAAAACCTTATGCTAGAACAGTGCTTGACAGTAGACCACATGTGCTCAGCTTGTAGCAAACCAAATTATTTTGCAAGAGTCTGCAGGGGCAGTGAGCGAGGGCAAAGAGGACGAGCGTGACAGTATCAGTCAGGGTGCTCCGACAGCTGTTCATCAGTGAGGGGCCTAACACAGCCGACATGGACCATAAGAGGAGGCAAGAAGATGGAGCAGTAGATGAAAATGATGAGGAGGAGGATGATTCCTCATATCATACACTGCCCCTTTCAGCAAGGGTCGAAGACCCCAACTTCGATGCCATGTAAGGAACATTGGCACATCTGTGCTTATCATGGTTGACACTGGGGCATTGGTGAACATTATGACACACAAACAATACCTGCTGTTAAACCCTTATCTGCCCATCAGCCCCTCACGGGCCCGGATATCTGCCTACAGAAGCAAAAAACCACTCACACTGGTGGGTACCATATACGTGCAAGTCTGACAAGGAGATCAGAATGTAAAGTCCTGTTTGCACATCATGGAAGAAGGAAAGAGACCTTTAATTGGGTGCCACACATCCGAACACTTGAGCCAGGTGTTTTTCGTTAAAGAAATACACACCCTAAAGGGAGATGACATACTGGAACAGGTCCCTGAGTCGTTCACAGGACTGGGGTGATGAAAAGGCCCCCCGTCAAGCTACATTCAGGTGAGACAATACAATCAACGGTCCTGAGGTATCGTTGTGTGCCATTTCACCTACATCAGCAAGTGGAGGCAGAGCTAGAACATCTGATTGTAAAGGTCTTGGGACCCACCTCGTGGGCATTTCCACTCGTAATTACGGAGAAATCCAAACAGCGGGGAGCAATCTGGCTGTGCATTGACATGAGGCTACCTAACAGGGCAATCCGCAGAGAACGCCACATAACACCAACAATGGGTGATGTCATTGCTGATCTAAATAGTGCAAAATGGTTCTCCAAACTGGATTTGAATGCTGGATACTACCAGTTAGTACTCCACCCCAACAGCAGATACATCACCACTTTCACTACGTATTTCAGGCTGCACTTTTACAAATGGCTGAACTTTGGGATTTCCTCAGCAGCTGAGGTCTTCCCGAACACAATATGGGAAAAACTCTCTGGCTTAGAAGGGGTGTTGAATATTAGTGATTATACCCTCATCTACTCGTCCACCCTGGAACACCACCACAGACATCTCAAGGCCACCCTGCCATGTCTAAAAGAAAGTGGACTAACCTTGCACAAGGACAGCATCTCATACTTCTAGCCAAAGGTGGAGTTCTTTGGCTTTGTGTTCTCTTAAGAAGGCCTGCAAGTAGATCCAAGAAAGTCAGAAGCAATCAAGGAAGCACCAGCCTCGAAAAACATGACCAAGGTCCACAGCTACTTGGGCTTTGTAACGTACTGTGCACACTTCCTCACAAACCTGGCATGCCTGTCGGAGCCCCTCAGGGCAATCACCAAGACGGGAGTAAACTGGGGGCTTCAGGAGCAAGATGTATTTGACAGCATCAAGAATGGCCTTCTGGAAGATGCCACCATGCCTTATTTTGAGCCGGACAAAGCAACAGAGCTGGTGGTAGACGCAAGCCCAGTGTGGCCATGAGCTCTAATGATGCAAGAGCCAGGAGTATGGGGATCTCTCAGGTTTGCAAGTCGAGCCTTGCCGTACCATTTAACTGTGACCTACAGGCTGGGATCTGGCAACCTGGCAGATTTCCTGTCTAGACATCCACCAGAGGAGCAAGAAACCAGAGACGATGAAGGGAGGGAATGAAAGAGTTTGCGCTCCTGGTAATGAGGCGGCATGTCTAAAAGCACTGACAGTTAAAAACATCAGGCAAGCCACTGACGAGGATGATGGTCTCCAGAAAGTAGAAGAATCCATCACAAACAATGCACGGCATCTGTTCTTGAAGTATGTCAACCAATGGCACCCAGAGGAGAGTTCTAGACTCTCTGAAATGTGGAAGGTGACAGATGAGCTCAGCTCATTGGCAGAAGGCATCATCATGAGAGGGCAGTGAATTGTCTTCCCAAGAGAGGTGGAAAGTTCCATCACTGCTCTCGCTCATGAAGGGCATCAGGGAATAGGGAAGACTCCAGCATGGATCCAAATTAAAATCTGGTTCCCAGGGATGGACGGCAAAGTGGAGAGGTTGTACGAGCTTGTTTGATGGGCCAGCTCCTGGGAGGACCTACAGAACTGGCCCCAGTAGTGACTGAGAGCGCTCCTGAACATGCGCGGGAAAGAGTAGGCATGGACTTTGCCAGTTTCCCAGATCAGAGACTGATCCTGGTAATGGTTGATGACAGATTAAAATACCCAGTGGCTGAGCTAGTAGCCACCACAGCATTCACCCACGTCAATCTGTTACTTGAAAAGAGTTTTGCAGCCTACGGATTACCATCCCTCATTAAAACTGACAAAAGTCCCCCATTCAGGGAGGAGAGTTTGGCCAATACCTATTGATGCTCAACATGAAACATCAGACAATAACGCCACAGTAGCCCCAGGCCAATGGCACAGACGAGAGATTTATGAAAACACTAAACACCCCACTCCATGATAAAGTGCTTCTCATTGCACGTGATGTTCCAACTACTTGTCCGGGACAGCATCCCTTCAGGCCCAGGATGGCTGCCTCCATCCCTCAATAAGGCAGAGGTGCATGAGAGGAGGCAGAAGACCAATGAGAAGACCAATGAGAGAGGCAGCAAGACCAGAAGGGTGGCTTATCCTAATTTGCAGATTGGGGACCGCGTCCTAAGATCGCCACCTAGAGTGAAAATGTCATACTCCCTACAAAAAAGAGTCATGGACCGTGACAGCAGTGAATGGAACCATGATCACTGCTCAGAGGGGACAAGAGGTGACCACTAGAAATACATCCTTATCCAGGTACACTCAAGGCCCAAACCAGGGAGAATCTGAGGAGGAGGAGGAGTTTGACAATTCAAGTGTACCAATGCCAGTGGACGGTGAGAGAACCTCCACTCCAGAAAGGCATGGAGAAGATTCACCATCGCCTGTCCTAGAGCAGGACCAGATCTCTGGATAGACCATGCCTCGAGGGGATAGGCCTGCAGAGACCACAGTTTCCCAATGACGCACCTTGCACAGGTACGAAATAAGGCTAAATCATGTCCCCAGGCAGAGACTCTGTGTGTTCGCATGTGCCCAGGTGAGACTGTACCCATATATCTAAGGTTGGATGGGATGTAGTGAGCCACAAGGGCTCACCCTCATAGGGTGTGATGTCAGCATGCAACATTTTGGTTGGGTGCGCTGAACTGATAGAGGGTCTTAACTGCTCTGGGTCAGTCTTGCACTGTACATGTGGGCGTCAGTGTGTTTACTGCAGCTGCATTGTGCACAGGGCCTTGCGGCCTCAGGGATCTCACTTGCACATTGACTCCACTCATCTACACTCTTTACAGAGATTCATAAACAAGGGTTTGCAACAAAATCTTATGCCTCCTTGAGGCACTCGTAACAAGGAGAAATGTTTTCACTTCTCATTTGTCTTACTTTGCATGAGTACCTAATTGTACAGCACACATACAAGCCAGAAAAAGTGTTAAATTATAGTTGTTTGTACATTAAGGGTACCTATCCAGTAGAAAAATATTTCCTCACAGACTGCACCTGCTTATTATGGTATAAGGGTGTGTGCCTTGGCACATGACAGCCTAAACAACAGCATGCCAGAGCTAACTGTATGTTGGAGAATGTTTTTCTCAGTTTATGACTTGTTCTTTCTACAGTTCATGCAGAAATTCCAAGGCATATGTATGAACTATAGATGTATCAGACATAAACAAATAGGTGCTTGGCTCTGCACTGGCCTGATGCAGCTAATCATGATACAGTGGCAGAAGTTCACTTGGGAACAAGAAAGGGATGCAGTTCCAGGAGTACTCACATATGGAGGTATTTTTGCATACAGAAATATAGATGTGTACGGTTCTGTTTTGAAAATATCATGAAAAAGAGTTTTCACACGTTTAAACTTATCAAAATCCCCATTAATTTTGGGAGTGTTCCCTTTCACGTTGATGAAAACAAATTTCCTCTTACAATTATCAAGGGAAAATGTTCAACTGATTTCAGAGTGAGAAACTGCAAAAACCTTGCTCAGGCATGTCTGCCCTCCAGCCCCCTAAATTCTGCAAACAAAAGCCGGTTTCCGGAAACCGAAAATTCCACCATGCTGAAAACAATTTCTATGTGACGAAAATCGTTTACAAGTGCAAACTCATATTCTGTGCATAAGAAAAATGTATTTAGACTCAGACATGAAGGTATTTGTGCACTTGAGTGCCACTTAGAAGCTCAACTACCATACAGACATGGGAACATGAGAGTTTTGGGTCAGATGTATCAAGGGTTTTACCAGTCCCCAATAGCCTGTTTGCGAATGGTAAAAAGCCTTTTGGAATGTATCCACCCAAAAGGCAATCGCAAAATAGGTAATCACAATTTTTTCGATTACTTTGTTTGTGATTACAGTAAGGGAATCGCAATTTGCTAATCCCTAAATGCAATGCAAGAAGCATTCTCTAAATGCGACTTTGCTTTAAAGAATCACAAATTACCACCAACTTCAAGTGCACAAAGTAGCATTTTTCTAAATGCCGTGTGGGGCCCACACATGCCCTTAAGGCATGTGTGTGCGCCACATGTGCACATTTACCTTTTTTTGGGGTGCATCAGGGGGGCCTTATGGCCCCCTGGCACCCTTGCAATTGCATTTGCAATTTGCGATTACATATTTGGTAATCGCATATTGCGAATGCCTTCCTATTCAACTCTATGGGCCTCTAGGCCCATAGAATGAATAGGAATGCATTCCTTAATAGCAAATCGCTATGTGGGAATCGCTATTTTTTTTCGAGAAACCTACATACATTTCATAATGCGATTCTAAAATAGTGAATCGCAAAAATTTGCTATTTTAGAATCGCAAAGGCAATGTTAAAACATCTGGCCCTTTGTTTTGCATTATATTTCCTTTAGATAGAGATGGGCTAACAAGAACATAGATCTACATGTCCCATTGGATTCAGACTGTGATTGTCGTGGTCTTCATGGTAGTGGCAATCAAATAGGAATAACCGCACTCTAATCGCTGAGGGGTGTTTTGCAAAGTCCTTCATCTGTTCAGGGAAAAAAGGGCTTATTGCTTTTTCACTGGCCTGGGCGAGATGGAGTATTATTTCAGCTGGCTAACTGCAGTGAACTGGAGTTCTGTGTTTTTTTTTAAACTATGTTTTTTCTCCTCTGGGACTTCCGCGCCGCATTAAATTACTTTGAAGGCCATCCTGCCACCAATTACTTTTGCGAAAATCCATCAGGTTGAACTTTCTGCTGCGGTTTGCAGCACGGCTTATCTTTTATTTTTATTTTTCACACGGGAATCAACGATATTTTTGTGTTTTGTTGCATTTGTGGTAGAGCTGGTAATAGAGTCCGTCAGGTCACAAAAGTGCATCGATTAAATGTGGCACACAGGTCTGGTTCACACCGAAACTTTTACCTGAATGGGATATTTGGCAGAGGACAGCTCCTGAACTTTGTTCTTTTAAATCTAATTTTTGTCCTTTTTCATTAAAGCTGACAAAAACACTGAGGAAGAAAAAGCCAATTGGTAATGTTAACGCCACTGCGTGCTGCGGTACTACTGTGCCCGCAGCTTCATGTACGACCCACTTAACCTGTCAACCTTTACAACTGCACACAGTACCACACCCAGCTGTGTATAAAAAGACAGGACTTAAATGGATGTATGACAGAACGCACCCGTTACCACTCAGGTACAGTGACCACACATTAACTTTACCATGGAAGTATTTTACCACGCATATGCCTTTATCACACATGCCTTTACAAAGAATTTAGTTGTAAAAGCATGATTGGTAAAGACATATGCGTGGTAAAGGTTTTACAAGTAAATGTAAGTATTTTAGAGGTAAGTGTACACCCTTTTTATGTGTATATAAATGGTTTATATTTTTCTGTATGATACTTACATTTCTGTGGTAACTGAATGCATGCTAAAGGCATATGGTTGTTAATGAAATGTGCATGTAGGTACAAGCCCTAATGTGTGTGTGTGTGTATATATATAGGCACTGAAAAAAACACAGGTTTCAGGGTCGTTATAGTTAGGTATTAATATTTAAAAAAAACCTTACAAATTCACAGAAAAAAACACAGGTAACTGGAACATTATAGTTAGGCTGACATTTCACTTGTGCGAAACCTGTGAAATTTAGCCATTATAGTTAGCTGAGCTCACTATTACTCACGTCCTTGCAAAGGACTGCTGATGACATCACATATTACATCATTTATAACATGGTCATTTTTATTTAAAAATTGTTATAAAATAGGAAGGGGGACACACTGCCCCCCTCCCGAGGCCAATTTCTGCCCCAGGGACCCCATCCCCTGGGGCTGGTCCTTTGGTTTTTTCCTTTTCAAAGGAGAGGGGAGCCATGCAGCCCCCCTCCACAGGCTGATTTCGTCCACCGGGACCCCATCTCCCATGACCCAGCCATTTTTAAAATGTAATTTTTAGTTTGTTTAATGGTGGTTGCTGCGTGGCCTCCCTTCCCTGGGCCAGTTTTGGCCCCAGGGACCCCATCCCCAGGGGCCTTCCCTGTATTATATTTTTTATGTTTAGAGGGGGGCTGCAGGGCCCCCCTCCTGAGGCTAATTATAGCCCAAGGACCCCATCCTTCAGGGCCAGGCTTTATGTTTAAAATAAAAATGAGTAGGGTGGCCTGCGCGGCCCCCCCCTACCTAGACTGATAATGCCCCGGGGACCCTATCCCCTGGGGCATGGCCACAATGTTGGGGACCACAGGGGAGCCTCCTGTGGGAGCTGGCATTGCTTTTGGGAAGAGGGAGCAGCAAACATGCAACTCCCTCTGCCCAAAAGCTTAATGGAAGCGAGAGCATTTTTCCTGCTCTCGCTTCCACGAAGTGAACCAGAGTTTGCTATGGCTTAACGGGAGCTGTGCTCCCACCAAGCCATAGCAAACTGCAATGTCCCAGGGGTGGGCACCCTGGGACATTGCTTGAGCCGGTCCTGGGTGGTACCAAGGGCAATTTTGGCTCCACAAGTGGGGTTGTGTGGCCTTTCCAACAATATTGAAGCCACGGGGAGGAGGTGAACCCCAGGGCTGCATGGGGGGTCTCGAGCAAACCACAATTTATTTTGGAATATAGCCCCAGGGAGGTGGCACTCCCCAGAGCTGCATGTGGGGGCAGAAGCCAACATCATCTCAGACTCCAGAGCCACTGCAAAAAGATAAAATAGGTTTAATCTCTCTGGAAAAACATGACTTTAGAGAATACTGTAAAAAAAACCCTTGTTTGCAAAATACTGTTATATGTGCAAATACATGTGTTTTAGACTTTATGGAAAAGGTGTGATTGTTGCAGTCAACTACATCATCACGACATCCCGAATAACCCCCAAAACTGAAAATAGGTCTAAAAAATAGTTTAGTATACAAATATGAGTTTAAACATGCTTGGAAAGAAGCATGTATTTAGTAATATGTGTAGTACAATGTTCAGAATGGATTTTATTCTGTATTATTTTTGGATGTGTTGGTGGTGATTGAATGTATGCTTTTGTTTTCTATTTTCAGAACGTGTCCCCCGGGATCACGACGTCACAAAGATCCCGAAAAACAAAAGAAAAAAAATCATTAGAAAAAATCTTCACACTATTTCAGGTACTAGGGTGGCTCTGACAAAAGCCGTTGCATTGGTTGTGTGTATATGGCTGATATACATAAGGCTGGATGCAGTTTGAGGTACCTTACAAACACCCTGTTGCCTTCATCTGTAAAGTGCTCTCCATCATGTCTTTAAATTCCATGCATGTTAAAACGCAGATTGCTGTTGTAGATACAGCCCATGCGATTTTATTAAATTATTTTCCGGTTAATTTTACCACTTCTATTTCCGTCTTTGGCATGTATTAGAGTACAATAAGACAGTGTGATGGAAATGCAGCATCAGTTCTGCAAAGGTTTTGTTCATTAGGATTTCCAGGCCTATCCCAATCAGTGTGCCTAAGTCATTGCCACCACAGTGCACAATCATGAGGTGAGGAGCATGGGAATCCACAATGGATTTACCCAAGACCACCAACTGATAAAACTTTAACCCTCTCTGGCCAAACCAAGTAATCTGCACATTTGGCAAATTCAAGTCCTTGTCAATACCTCTCTTTTTGCAGCCTCTGTAGCCCAATAGATTTAGCTGTGTCCCACAATCCACACTCCATGCATTTTAAAGTGCAGGAGCAATAGTAGTCGGAAGAAGGCTGGAGCTGAATGAGGTAGTTTTGCAGAGGAAAAACAGTTAAAAAGGAGGTGCTTGGAAAGAAACACACACACACACACACACACACATATATATATATATATATTCACTGAAAAAACCATAGGTTTCACACATGTTATAGTTAGCTGGACATTTTACTGATAAAAAACCAATGAAATTCCCCCGTTATAGTTACTGCAGGCAACTATAACTCACGCGACCGCAATCCTCTGCTGATGCTAATACTGTATTTAGACACTTATTTGCCCATGTCTTCTTCCATTAAATTTTAGCTTTACATATATTACAAATATTTTTTTTCCATAAAGACACATATGTCATCAGCAGAAGATTGCGGTCGCGTGAGTTATAGTTGCCTGCAGTAACTATAACGGGGGAATTTCATTGGTTTTTTATCAGTAAAATGTCCAGCTAACTATAACATGTGTGAAACCTATGGTTTTTTCAGTGAATTTGCAAGGTTTTTTAAATGCTAAGTTACTTTACGCCATTCGTGGCGTGCGCGCCCAGTTAACGCAGTTCGTTCCGTGCGCGCACAGTGCGCTTCGCGCACCGTGCGCGCACAGTGAGCACGCGGTGCGCTTCGTGCACCGCGCGCCCACTTTACGCAGTTAGTGCCGTGCACGCACAGTGGTCACGCGGTGCGCTTCGTGCACCGCGTGCCCACGTTAAGCGGGGTGGACCATGTACGAACGATGCGCTTCACGCACCGTGCGCACATGGGGGACATATTTTGCGCATCTTTGTGAAATGTATTCTTTGTTAACTTCTTACATGTTTTATGCCATACACAAATGGTGCCCTTCGGGCACCATTTGCACACGGGGTGGGGAGAATGTGGATAATTTTTTTTTTTACAATTTTTTACCGTACGCGTACGGTAAGCGTAATCGGCGATTTTCCGAAAAAAAAAATTTATTTTTTTTTGGGCTTGGGGGTGGTTTGGGGACCCCTGTATCAATGCTGGGTGGTTAGGATCTCATGAAACTGCCTCTTTACACATTTTTGGGGTTCGTTTTTGCTGCCCAACTCAGGAAGCGAGAGAGAAAATGGCGGCCGCCGCTTCCTGGTTTCGACCGATTCGAATGTTTACTAAGATCTAAGAGCCAATCAGAATCGCGCTCGCGCACGCCACCGTACGCGTACGGTAAGCGCACGGTAAGCGCACGGTAAGCGCACCGTAAGCTGCCACAGATATATATATTGATTTAAAGGCATTTTCTCAGAATCTACTGAACAGATTTACACCAAACCTACAAAAGGCACTTCCTTGACCTGGGGACTACCTCTCTGCCAAATTTCATTAAATTCTGTTCAGCCGTTCGGGCTGTAGCCCTGTCTAAAGGTCCTAAGGAAAAATGCATGGGAAAAACGCGTTTTGGGACCCCCCTTTTATCTCAGCCCCCGCTTGACGAATCCCCCCGAGACTTTCAGGGTAGGAGCGGAGCGTAGCGCCCCACCTATTTTGAAAAATTCGCGAGGATTCGTCGACCGGCGCCAAAGTTATTCAAAATAGAATGTTGCGGATTTCCTATGGAAACGTGGTCCTAACTATAACTACCTACTGGCGACCGCCAGTAGGTAATATATATATATATGTATGTATGTATGTATGTATGTATGTATATATATATATATATATATATATATATATATAGAGAGAGACAAAGTCCTGACCTCCCCAATACAACAGAGGGAGTTGAAAGCAGGTATGGACCTCTCCACCGTGCACAATGCTGACGTCCAAAAGTAAAGACACCAAGCGGTTCCAAAGTTTCAATTCCGACGTTTATTTCATTGTGTCAGACAAGTGTCCACCTCAGACGCGTTTCGATCGCCTCCGCGATCTTGATCACCTGACGCGCTGGTCCCGGACCTTCCATTAGAAAACCAACTTCACCCAATCATGATGCTCAATGGTAATAGACATAAATAACATACTACAAACCTAGAGTGTGTCCTCTTAGAGAAGTTATGAGAGTAAATCAGAAACAATGGTGACCGGGTTGATATATCAAATTGATACATAATATGCAGCGAAGCAAATCATAGCAAACAAAATACAAGGCAAGTGCCCCTAAATGCTGAAATGCTAATTACAAATCATAGCCACGGCTTACATGTTTCTGAAGAAGAAGCAACAGTTCATTGATGGAATCTAAACAATGCACACTCTTGATCATTGATTGTCACAAAAATAAAACCAAAAGAAAGAAGGAAGTAAGAAAAAAGTTGAGCAAGAAGCATTGGGGTGAATACTCAAACTTATAAAAAGACTGCCCGTTATATATATATATATATATATATATATATTATCTACTGGCGGTCGCCAGTAGATAGTTATAGTTAGGACCGAGTTTCCGTAGGAAATCTCAAAATTCTATTTTGAATAACTTTGGCGCCGATTGACGAATCTTCGCGAAATTTTCAAAACTAATGGGGCGCTCCGCTCCGCTCCTACCCTGAAAGTCTCGGGGTGATTCGTCAAGCGGGGGCCGAGAAAAAAGGGGGGTCCCAAAACACGTTTTCCCCATGGATTTTTCCATAGGGACTTTAGTCGCAGCTACAGCCCGAACGGCTGAACAGAATTACGTGAAATTTGGCAGAGAGGTAGCCATAAGGTCCGTTTGGTGCCTTTTGCAGGTTTGGTGTAAATCTGTTCAGTATTTTCTGAGAAAATAGCATTTAAATCAATATATATATCTGTACGGCCGTCCGCGAGCGCACTTCTGATTGGTTGTTACATTTTAGTAAACATTCGAATCGGTCGAAACCAGGAAGTGTCGGTCGCCATTTTGTCTCTCGCACTGAGAGGGTGTTGAAACATAAAGGAGAAAAACATGTAAAGGGGGCAAGCTGAACAGTTCCTGACCCCCTAGCAGGGGTCACGGGGTCCCAGGAGGTCCCCCTAGGGCAATTAAAAAAAAAAAAATTTTTTCGGAAAATCGCCGAGTGCGCGAAGCGTGCGCGCACTATCTAAATGAAAAAAATTCTGCGAGGTTCGCGCAGCGTGCGCGCACGGTATATATGCTCTAAAATAAAATTGCAATATCAACCCCCCCCGAATGCACATGCTGTGCGAAGCACAGCATGTGTGCATGGCTTATATTGTCAAATAACAAAGTATACCACAACCCTTAACAACAAAGCGTATCATGTGTCCTCCTTGTGCGGACGGAGCGCGAAGTGCACCGTGCGTACATGGCCCAACTATAACTCACGCGACCGTAATCCGCTGCTGATGACGTCAGATATTACATCACTGATGACATATGTGTCTTTCTGAAAAAAAAAAAAAAATCGATGTATAGCTAAAAAAAAAAGGAAGAAGACATGGGTATATAAATGTGTAAATACAGTGATGTAATATCTGACGTCATCAGCAGCGGATTACGGTCGCGTGAGTTATAGTTGCCTGCACTAACTATAACGGGGGAATTTCATTGGTTTTTCATGAGGAAAATGCCCAGCTAACTATAACATGTGTGAAACCTATGGTTTTTTCAGTGAATTTGCAAGGTTTTTTAAATGCTAATTCCTAACTATAACGTGTGTGAAACCTATGGTTTTTTCAGTGAATATATATATATATATATATATTACCTACTGGCGGTCGCCAGTAGGTAGTTATAGTTAGGACCCCTTTTCCATAGGAAAACCTCAACATTCTATTTTGAATAACTTTGGCGCCGGTCGACGAATCCTCGCGAATTTCTCAAAATAGGTGGGGCGCTACGCTCCGCTCCTACCCTGAAAGTCTCGGGGGGATTCGTCAAGCGGGGGCTGAGATAAAAGGGGGGTCCCAAAACGCGTTTTTCCCATGCATTTTTCCATAGGACCTTTAGACAGGGCTACAGCCCGAACGGCTGAACAGAATTACTAGAAATTTGGCAGAGAGGTAGTCCTCAGGTCAAGGAAGTGCCTTTTGTAGGTTTGGTGTAAATCTGTTCAGTAGATCCTGAGAAAATAGCCTTTAAATCAATATATATATCTGTGGCAGCTTACGGTGCGCTTACCGTGCGCTTACGGTAAGCTTACGGTACGCGTACGGTGCCGTGCGCGAGCGCGATTCTGATTGGCTGTTAGATCATAGTAAACATTCGAATCGGTCGAAACCAGGAAGCGGCGGCCGCCATTTTCTCTCTCGAACTGTCAGGGGGGTGAAAAAAAAAGGTGGATAATGTGAAAAGGGGGCAGGCTCGACAGTTCCTGACCCCCTAGCCTTGGTCAGGGGGTCCCAGAAGGACCCTCAAGGGCAAAAATAAATTTATTTTTTTTTCAAAAAATCGCCGTATGCGCGTAGCGTACGCGCACGGTGACCTGCGGAAATTCGCGGAATTACGCGTACCGTGCGCGCACGGCAAAAAAAAATTTGCAAAAAGGAAAGCTTAAAAAAAAATAAAAAAAATTGTGAGGTAAGGTTGGCTCTTATAAGAGCCGTTGGGTTCATACAGGGATGGAGGAAAGAAAGAATGGAAGTATTATGAGCGTCTACAAACATGCTGGTCTATCTTATTGTTAATAAGGGGAAGACTGACCTCCCCAAAAACAATAAGACCACCACATTTTGTACACCTCATTTCAACACTCGCAAATCGAGGGTTGATGTCCAAAGGAAAAGAAGAAGGTGATGCTCCAACAACAGAGGAAGGGCTCAGCTGAGCTGCCGATGATGTACTCGGCTGAGCATCTGAGGCTGGGCTCTGGTGACTTACTGAAGAGTTTTCTCCAGTATGTCGAGCAAAGGTCCTTGGGTGTTTGTCCTGAAGGTGTCTCGTCATAGAGTGATTTCCAAAGGAATATTTCTTCCTTGGATTTCCTCTTCATAAAACACGATCACAAAGTATGCAAGTGACCAATTGAGCATTCACCTTTTTCTCCCCCTCTGGAAAAGTGAAATACTCCCATACAAAAGAAGTCTTTTGTTACCTCCTTCTCTGGATCATGGTGGTGCTGCTGGCCTCACTCTCAGAAGAGCCCTGCTGTTCTGCCATTGTATCCCAATGTCAATCCAGCTCCTGCTCCTAGAGAATCACAAGCAGAAATGAGGGGAATGGGTGTGGTGTGGGAAGAATCTGGAACTGAAAGTAGTTTCAACCTATGAAAAGTGTTCTTTCAAGCAGTAATGAGGGGAATGGGTGTGGTGTGGGAAGTTTCTGGAAGTGAAAGTATTTTCAACCAATAAAAAGTGTTCTTTGTAAGTCACATGACCTACCGTGCGCGCACGTGACGCTTACGGTGCGCTTACGCAGCGCTTACGTCACTTTCGCGCATGCGCATTACACACCCCTGCGTAACCGCGACGTTGCTTCCGGGTGTACGCGTACGGCACGCACGTATCACGTATCGCGCATGCGCATTACACGCCCCTGCGTAACCGCGACGTTGCTTCCGGGTATACGCGTACGGCACGCACGTATCACGTAGGCGCGCTGCACTAATTACGTCCAGAGCGCGTAGCGTCAGCTTACCGTACGCGTATTCTACAAGCGCGTAGCGTCAGCTTACCGTACGCGCACGGAAAAAAATGCATAAAAAAAAAACCTTTCCATAATGCAGGATATAGTACATAAATTATTAAAAAAAGGCTTACAAAAAATGACATAAAAAAAATTTGCATTAAATTATAATTAAATTATAAAATCGAAATAAAAAAAACACTATCCACATTGACCCCACCCCCTGTGCTTTTGGTGGCCGAAGGCCACCAAATGTACAGGGCTTATTATAGTTGATAAAAACCGTGCACGGAACGAACTGCGTTAAGTGGGCGCGCACGCCACGAATGGCGTAAAGTAACTTAGCATTTAAAAGACCGTACAAATTCACTGAAAAAACCATAGGTTTCACACACGTTATAGTTAGGAATTAGCATTTAAAAAACCTTGCAAATTCACTGAAAAAACCATAGGTTTCACACATGTTATAGTTAGCGGAAATTTTACTGATAAAAAAACCAATGAAATTCCCCCGTTATAGTTACGGCAGGCAACTATAACTCACGCGACCGCAATCTTCTGCTGATGACATATGTGTCTTTATGAAAAAAAAAAAATTGTAATATATGTATAGCTAAAAATGTATGGAAGAAGACATGGGCAAATAAGTGTCTAAATACAGTATTAGCATCAGCAGAGGATTGCGGTCGCGTGAGTTATAGTTGCCTGCAGTAACTATAACGGGGGAATTTCATTGGTTTTTTATCAGTAAAATTTCCGCTAACTATAACATGTGTGAAACCTATGGTTTTTTCAGTGAATATATATATATATATATATATATATATATATATATACATATATATAAAGGAGTCTTATTATTGCCTGTTGTTTTAAAAAAGAAATGTGATACACACATGGATATGCTTTTGAATCTGTGCAGTAAACTGCACCTGCTGTATCTCATTATCTCATTTTGAAGTAGCATGTTCCTTCTAAAAAGTGCTATGTACTTGTAATACTGGTCCCAGTGGGTTGCTAGGTTCACTGATCTAAAAGTGTATTGGGGGAAGGGTGTTAAAGAGACAGAACATTTTTGAAAAAGTTGAGGAGTGATGACACAATAAAAGTAATTGCAAGCTTTAATTTCCAACTCAGGAGTATATAATAAACTGTTGTGTGGTATTTAAAAAATGAAGCTAGATATATGTAACACCTGTAAGTTTTCATGGGTCAATGTAACTTCCCTAGTCAGGCATAGTCCCCAGAGCGCTCAACATATGACCTTCCAAAAAGTATCCCCTAGGCCAATAGTAACACCACTACTCTGGAATTGGCTATTAACACCCCTTCTCTGTTACATTGCACCTATCTTAATGTTTATTCTTATCCTCAAGCATGCCTCAGAACTATGGGATCACTTAGATTTTAGAAAGTCTGACATATGTTTCATTACTGAAACTTGGCTAAATCTGTCCTCTTTCCCCTCCATAGGTTTAGTATTCTCTCAAGGCTACAGGATATCCAGGTGTGATAGGCACAAAAGGGAGGGGGAATAGCTATTGTGACAAGAAATCCTCTGAGAGTGGACACCTACGGTGGAAATGATAATTTTTAAATTAAAAGCCTCAACCAATTTGAACTGTAAGGGAGCACTGGTTTATCACCCTCCTGATGGAAAGAAAGACTTCAGTATGCTCCTGGGGGACTTTAATTAACATATTGATAGTCAAACTGATGCTGACACCATGCGCCTTTTATCAGACATACAATCACTTGGTCTCCATCATATGGTATCAGATCTTACCCATTTAGCAGGGCATACCCGTGACTTAATATTTACAGATGCTACTAATCTAGTAGTAGACGCTCATGTTGTGCAGGTGTGGACTGATCACTTCTCTGTAGATTTCGATTTAGACATTCAGAACCACAAGGAAACCCTCCGTCAGAGCATTAAATTTACAAGACCCTGGAGGAAGGTAGTCCCTTCCGCTTTACTCCCTGTCTTCCATCACAGACTATGAAGCCATACATTTTGCCCTAAAAGCCTTTAAAGATTCTCTTACAAAGGCCTTAGACACCATTGCCCCGCTAAAGAGACTAAAATCAAAAAGGGAAACCCCCCACACCCCCGGCACTCTCAATCAGAATGAGTGACTCAAGGCAGAAGAAGTAAGTTTCTTAGTCGTACCACTGGGATGTGCATCTGCCCTCTGCCTTGACTATCCAATAAGCATTGGTGCCTTTAAATCTATTTTATCTGTTTATGAGCATTGGTGTCTATGTTGTTTTTGAGTCCCTTTGAGGAGGGTTGGAAAAGGGGTTCCATGACACATATCACTAGTAATGGGTGTGTATCCGCGGATGCGAACAGCAAGCTAATATTGACCCTGGGAGCTGGGGCGGGTGGTGTTGAGAATCCTTCCTAATAATTAGAGTCCTCCTGACTGCTGTCTTAAGTGATGGGCAGAGCACAGGAGGTGGCGGATTGGGGGATGAAACAGTTTATGTGGTTATTATTTATCTCAAATCAGTTTAATACACCAGCAAGATGAAATGCATGTTGCAGGGACAGGAGTCCCCACCAGTGACACAATATGGATGACCTTATTGTAGGATGGTCAGTCCACAGATGGGAATTTGATAAGTACTGTCACTGGCACACTGGCTGGAATTGTATATTATTTAAATGCTAATAGAAAATATATACAAATTAAAGAAATACATTTAAAAAGTTTCTTGTTTTCAAAACTCAATCATCTAAACTCAGAGATGCAGAAATAGTCGAAGATTGACGTCGGCGTTTGAAAAGCACTCCAAGTTGGTGCACCAAGTTTTACCTTCTTCACTGTATGGTCCCCATATTCAGGTCATGCTGGTCTTTAGGCTCAGTGATGGCCACCTTGAATGCTGACATACATGGTGTACTATAGATATGTGTGGGAGCAATCAAGTTGGAAACTCCATTTACTCCACTCAACATATTTCCTTCCTTCTGTCTTCCTTCTGGGTTCTTTTTAAGAAGTTCCAATATGGCTGCACACTCTGCATCTGACTACTGAGCCCCCTGCTATCTTTTAATGAGAAATCCTATTTAGGTCTCTCAAGAAGGCGCAATACCAGAATACCCGCAGACCCTCAAGAGGGGCACTTTTTCCTTTGTAAGAGACCTTGGGGTTACCATGATGCTATTTCAACATGTTTGCTAGCTATAGTTTTTATATTACTTGTGTGCTGATATGTTTGTAGCTTTTGCAGGAATTGATTTCTTGCTTTAATTCTAAATATCTTGTTAACTGTTACTCACAATACACATGATGAAGCACCCTATCTCTTGACAGCACTGGCATATGATAATATTTGGACCACAAATTTAACTGATTGCGCTCTTTCATCTTTTAATTCTATTGCTGTGGTTTTCACCGATTGTTTGCCCATTACTTTATAGAGCTCACGTTATAGAATAGTCAATTATGTTCTTTCTTTTCGACTTTTCTTTTCCACCTGCTCTACTGACTATTCTTCTGCTCGTCGAGGTCCTCAGTCTGGCCCTGGATTTGCCTTGAAATCCCTTCCATCGACCAAACAGTAGCTGAACTCAATATATATCGGATATTCTGAAAATTGTTTCTCATTTGACCTTGGGGTCCTCTTAGATCTCTTCCTCTGGTTACAGACACTGCTCTAAATTGTCCAGTTGTCTGCTTGAATCGAGTGTATTTTTCTATTCCAGAATGCATTTTACAGTTTTGTAACTACACTCTTTTATGGGAGCTACAAATAAAACCCATATAAGATAGACACACATTTTACATGCACGTCTGTTACTTGCATACTTAGTGCTGGACTTTAATCGGCAAAAAAAACTGGTAATGCTCATTTGAAATGGTGATGAACAAATCTTTTATACGACTACACATCCCACCTACCTTTGCAACCTTTGGATGAATGGGCACCCATAGCATACATTATCATGGACTTTACATTGGGGGTGTGAGAAATTCACCTAATTTGCTTATGTGTAATTACGTGAAACAACATCAAAATTACACTAATTATGAAACATACAAATCCATCATTTTGTGCTGTCTTTTAGCATGAAAATCCACCTTCCATGAGGCAATATTTAAACAAAGCAGCACCTACAATATCCAATCGCATTCTGTTCTGTCCATGCATTCACAGTAAATTTTTACGGAAAATTACTCTCTTTCAATAAATTCTTTACCTAGAGTAGCACGTACTTACTGAAAGTGGCATACCAGTGCACTTTTGGGAACTGTGTGTAACAAGCGTAACACAAAATTCTCGAAATCACGCAAATTACACCGTGCAGTTTAAATTTCGTCCAGGTCTACTTTGCACACACCTGCGGATCGCTGCACTTGCGTTCCTTTATGCAATCTTTTTTGATACCTTGATGGTATCATTTTGAATTAGTTCCATTAAACTTACCAAGGTTACAACAATGTTTCTATTGCTTTTAGCATTGACTAAGTCCCATAAATGCCCTCCTAAAGGAATGACACACATGTTGGCCAGACTTCTTTAAATATGAGAATAGTAAATGAAAAGACCTGAATCTTGGAACTCGTTTGACACTGCATAAAAGGATAAATAGGAATCTGGTTTCCACAAAACTGTTAATTGACTGACTCTCTTTTACTTTGAACTGTGACTATTTTTGTGGTATGTTCTTGTATACTGTATTATATTGGTGTTTTGTTATATGATTGTGTAGTGTTTTTGAGTGCACTTTGTTGTGTTGTTTATTTGTTGTTCTGTCGCATCACAACATTGCTGTGTTGCTACATTGTGTTATACTACATTTCTGTTCTTTTGGTGTGTTGTTGTAATATGGTGTTATGTTGTTGTGGTTCTGCTGTCACAAACTAGACTCCAGGGCCCTCATTTACCGGAATTTGATGTAGGGCAGTATAGCATGTAACCTTGCTGTGTTGACCTACACCAACGTGAAAGGGCAGGTATGCACAATATTTATGCAATAGAGTGCATTCCTGTCCACAATGCAACACACATAGAAAGAGAAAAAAACAAGGAGAAATGAAGATATTTCTGCTTGTTACACCTCATCTTGGGAGGTATAAGGATTTGGGGCTTCCCCAGGTGGACATGATCTCGTAAATCTGGAGCAGTATCAAAATCCATGGTTGTTCAGTGGGAAAACCCACTGCAACAGCCCATGGAATGACTCTCAAGCGCCGAGTAAGACAAGGCATCTCTTTGCGCTACCTTGCCTTACACCATATTTATGAGGCCATCCAAAGCCACACATAGATGCTTTGTGTGGCATCATAGATATGATTTTGAAATCTGTGCTGCGGGAGCATTAATAAAAGCGACGCTCCGGCGGTGGAGGGAGTGCGTAAATATGCCCCTAAGTGCTTGATTCATAAACTGTGCTTTGCAGTACATTTTGTAGTACTGCAAAACGTAGTACAAAATGTAATTCTCAAACTATGTGCAGTTTTATGACTCCAGATTCCCTATAGGGTGTGGAGAACTCCGCACACTTAAGTATGAGCAAATATTCTTGCTTCACTTCAGCAATGCCGAAAATCTACTTTCAGATTACAGTTATAAAGGGTCTTTGCAACAAAGACTTAGGGGCACATGCATCAAGCTAGGCATTTGTGATTCCTTAATAGCGATTATTAAGAAATTGCTATTAAGGAATAGCAACTGCTTATGCATGTAGGTTTTGCTAAAATATTTGCGATTTCTACACACTCCTTAATTGCGAATCGCATATTGCGATTCACAATTAAGGAATGTCTTCCCATTCATACCTATGGACCTAGAAGCCCATAGGTATAAATGGGCAGCCATTTGCAATTTGCGATTACCGAATAGGTAATCGCAAATTGTGAATGCGATTTCAAGGGTGATAGGGGGCCAAAAGGCCACCCTGTTTCACCACTGAAATTGGCAGTTGTGTACATGTGGCGCACACACATGCCATAAGGGCATGTCTGTGCGCCACATAGCAATTAGAAAAATTCACTGTTTAGTATTTTTCTAAGGAATTGCAAATTACCACCAACTTGAAGTTGGTGTTACTTTGTGATTCTTTAAATGCAAAGTCGCAATCTTAGATTGCTTCTTGCATTGCATTTAAGGAATCACAAATTGCAATTCCTTAAATGCATTTGCAAAATAGGTAATCGCAAATTTTGCAATTATCTATTTTGCAAATAGGATTTGGCTTGATGCATCGCAAAGTGCAAAATACTAGTCGCAAGGGGGCCAATTCTGCGAAGCGGCCCGTTTGCGACCGGTATTTTGCTTGATGCATGTGGCCCTTAATTACTTACCACCAACCATGTAAGAGCGCTAGCACAAAATGATTTGTGATTGGCTATAATCACATACGTTTAGTGAACTCATCAGACACGTTTAAAGGTATAAATCAAAGATATGAGTAAATCACTCCTGGGAATATCTGTGGCTGTATGTGGGCACTGGGGTGATTCATTTATCCACATACAACACTGTTGGAAAACAGTGAACGCTTCTGTTATTATATGCTAAATGTAATCACAGCTGCCTCAGTAAAAAAAAAAAAATTCAAATGAACATAATTTCCGAATATAATAACCCTTAATGACAATCCAAATGAAGAGTCATGAAAAGAAACACATATATAATCTGCATAGGAACAATGAGCATTGTGCCGTAATAAACCAAATTGCTACCTTTCATGTCTTCTTCACCAACCTTTTGCCTGCCCATGGACAAAGGGCCTGTGTTTACTGAACAATTAATAAATAAAGTCTTACTAGTTAATAGAAGCCACAATCTGAATAAATATGTGTCCAGCTAATGGGCCTTCCGGGTATTTGCTGAAACCTTGCCTTTGTAAATCTGTTCTATTTAAATTGTACCTTAGACTAATTGCTCCTAATAGGCCCTGCAACCTGAACATTCTTGCAACATCTGTTTTATTCTGCCGTACCTTCCGTGCCTAATTCCAGAGCTCACCTCTCACTGCATTATCAGTGTCGTTTGTAACCAAGGCAACACATCAAGGCAGCTCTTGTTTGTTTAATGGGATCACTACAAAGGTTATCTATGTAAGTAAACAAATGGCCTTGAATACAATTTCAAGGCCATTAGCATTAAAGGCATATTGGGTTTGTGGTCAATAAATCAGTAAATTGCTGTTTTAGCCAATACGCGTGTTGCATTGTTTCAGATAATGTAATTATTTTAATTCAATTTGTGAAATTTTCTCCAGTGTAGTACTGAAGAGAAATGTAGTCTTGTATAAAGAAAGGAAGAGCTGCACAAATGAGATGTTGTAATAATAAAACACAGTAAAATGACATTTAGGAAAGCGCTCTAGTGCTGATGTCTAGCTTTCAATGAATCATCATTTGGTAGATCAATACCTTATTATGTATTTCGTCTATTAATGAACAGAATGTGTTTTGAAGGAACAAAATGTGTAGTGGTGCATGTTCAAAGTGGTAGGGGCACAGTCATTGCCCAAAACGTTCTTCTGCTACTGTACCATTGGAGAATTTTCCATCCAGGACTACAATGAGACAGAAGGTTCTATTACACCTTCATCTGGCAGCAGCAACTAGAGGTTTGCGAAGCAGCGAGCCATCTGCACATTTTAAACGACACAAATTGGCAACCAGGAAAAGTACAGGCTAGTGGGCGCTCAAAGAAGAAGGGAGTACGATGACAATAAAGTTCCTCCCTGAGCACTGCTCAGGGAGGAACTTTCTTGTCATCTTCACATATTTTTTAAACACCAGAGAAAGCTTCAAAGTGTGTAGATTGCTATGGTTTAACAAGCATTTGTAATAAATAGGTCTCGCATCTGTGGTAGTTAGAGCTATTGGCATTGCAGATGGCAATGTCTTTTATCTCAGCATCGGCTCAAGTAATCAGTGCCCATGTTCTATGCTGTACAATAATCGATCAGTGTTTTTTGAGTTACCGTCCTTTGCCTAACTTCCGAGTCCGTTGTATGTACCACGGAAAACATCACGAATACCTGAAGTTGCCTCGCGAGTAGCTTATTGCACAGATTTTCTGTGCCTTTTTGTATGTGAATACATTTAAGACTTCTAAACGTCTGTTCCTCTGGGAACGTAAATAGATGGAGCCGATGGAAATGTAACCTTGCACTACATTTTAAAATGAAACGCGCATTCTCACCCGATCATCCCACCATTTTGATAAAACCAGAACATGTATTTAAAGTTGGAAAATGATGTTGGGATGCCTGGACAGACTGTAGATAACAGGAAATGTCTGGGCAAAGATGGGAGGTCTTATCGTCCCAGCAATGGACACATCTGCGTGTGTGTTTAGGGCTCAGTGTCATGTAAAGAAGGTTCTTAAATGGATGAAGGGCACTTAGCCAACAAGGCCGGACTGGGAATGCAAACCAGCCCTGGCAATTAAGTCACACCAGACACGGGGCTGGGGTGCTTGCGGGGATGGTGCTGGTGGGAACCACTGCTGCTTCTGCTTTTGGTACAGTGGGCTGATATTGCACCACTGATGCAAAACCGGGCCCCTGTACCAAAAGCGGCCCCCACTGGTCCAAAACCGGCCCCACCCTTCCAGCCCACTGGGGAAATGCTCAGTGCACGCTATGGCCAGTCTAGCCCTGTTAGCCAACCATCTGACTTTTCGACTGACAACTTTTTAAGGCTGCTATTAATTAGTCCCAGTACTTAAGGCAGTGAAAGAACATTATGAGTTTTGCAATGGAAAGTGGTCGGGTCCCTAAAGACAGGGAAAGACAGGGAAAGTTAGGAGTCAGACTGAGCTGTAAGTGCCATAGGTACATGAGGGTAAAGGACTAGCCAATGGGGCAGGACTTTATTTATCTACATGGGCATCTGCTGAGTTCCCCTCAAAAAGGTTCAACAATAACAAACAGATGCAATTGCTTTCTCAGCCAGTAATAGGAATATATCATCCTCTTTTTACCCTTGATAGAAACAAGCTACATGGAATCAGTTTATGGTTGGGACTACATAGAATTAGTGCTGGCATTGTAGTGATATATTAAAGAAAGTCAATACCACAAGCCCCCCCCCCACCGTGGTGCTGAATCCCGGGCATACCCGCTCTGATAGGCTGGTTTAGGCTGTGGGGGAGTCGAGTTCACCTGACTCATGAATGTCCTGAGTTTTTTCAATCGACACTGGCCCTAGGTGGTTGCAAGGTGCCACCATTTTAAATTCAGCCAAGAAGAAGAAGCACTAAGGGCATCATGGTACTCGCGATTGGCACACCAGAGGCTTGTGCAAATTTTTGAAGTGTGTGAAATTAATTTACACAGATGGCAAATGTGAGCATAAAACATTATGTTATCTACAAATTTACCCTGCACCTATGTCACAACCTTGAAAAATCGGAAGGAAGTGATAATGAACATAGCAATAGTACCTGGAAATGGGGGGAGAACGGGTGCCCAGATTCATGCCTGGAGGTAAAAGAAGCTAAAATCAGAACTGCCCGGTTAGCAATGGGTGTTCTTAAAATGTGGAATGTAGCCAACAGCCGCTCGGAGGAGGTGTGGTCAACTGAACACTGTTTACATCCTAAGTGTGGGGGGTTCAAAACAAGCCCAACTTCCCTCAAAAGGAAACCCAAAACTAGTATGCTACCTAAAGAAGCTCAACAAGGTTAACATCACAAACTGAAAAAGGCTAAAACAAGCCTAGTCCCCTTTAAAAGGAAGCCCAAAACCCAAAAAATATCTTACCAAAAGAAGTCCAACTGACAGTTGACATCCAAATAAAAAAAAGCTAAATAAATACAAGCAACAGAGCAGGAGGTATCACTACTATAACTGTGGAATTAGGAGGAGGTGCGAGGGAGGAATACTATATTCAAATGTAGGCTGCTATGATGCTGAAGCTGAACATGGGCAAACAGTAACAGAGCAGGAAACCAAGAAAAAAAATAGTACCCCTAAGAACAGATAAACAACCATAGCATAATGATACAGTACTTAGTCTCTGTTCTATGGGAGGGATGAAAGAGAAAAAGGAGGGATAAAGAGGCAGGACTGACCACCAGCAAGCAAGGATTTTGATAGGACACTGACCGACAAATGAAGAGCAATGGCAAGCAATGGGTGATATTGAACTCCATAGACCATATACAACAGGTCGCTAAGTGACAGCACAAGCGCTGTCTAGGCTTGACATAAAAATGAGGGGATGTGCCAGCTGCCTTCCTTTGTTGCAGAGTGAAACTGCTCACTCTTGCAAGGGCCGATAAGGGATATCTGGGTGATTTCCCTGCTCTATGGTCATCCACCCTGTTTGGGCTCCATGTTTTCAGACCCCTACACACAGATGACAGATTAACAGTCTGCCTATCCCCACTCTCTAACACTCTATATGGCTACTTACACATGGATCTGATCTTTTCTTCGCCATCTAATGTCAGAACACCTGTTAGTGTTCATGGGATGGTGGTGCGCATTTGTCCACCATTTTACTGCTCCAGGATTTCCTGCAAAGCTTGCACAATTTCATAGCTTCAGAGAAGTAAATCTAGTGGCAGTGTCAGCTTGGCAGCTGTTCATCCCTTCACTCACTCTGAGACTTCTGCTCTGTGACACAAACATTTCAAGCCAGGTCACACCCCACCTGCTAATGCTAGCTACATTTACCTGCATTCTGCATTGCTCACCTTCCACCCCATAACCCACAAGAGACAGCTCCATACACCTGCCTGTGGTCATGGTCAGAAACTGCATTTTTCATATACCATGTTCATGCACTAGGACGTCCCACAAAGGGGCATCCTGGATTGAGGTAGGAAATGGTCTTGGGCGGGGGATGTTCGTAGGCTTTACTATGTCTCATGTTGTCATCTAAGTTTGGAAAACTGTCCGTAGGCTAAAATCTTTTAATTTTGCCCTTATACACGGGCCTAATAAAATCTGCAAACAACTCTGGCAGCAAGTACAGATTACTTGCAATGGACTATAACTTTCTCCAGTGAGATAATACTGTCTTGCAAACAACTCCAACCATAAGGCTGTTTCCATATCCTCTCTATCTTGTCCTCTTCATTCCTATTTTCTAGTCTACGGTTCCACCTTTCCTGTCCCCCCAGTTCCTTGATATCACTTTAGAGTGACATTAAGCTGCGTCCAAATTACAACATAATGCACCATAAGAGATCATGCAAATCCTAGGTCAGGCAACTCTAGGGACAAACACCTGGGGCCATATTACACATAGGGCGCACTTTCTCGGTTTGCACCACAACACACTTTAAACCAGGTGCGCCAGCTACAAACAGAGAAAGTGCACCCTATTATGGTGCATGTGCTTCCCTCAGGTGGCAGCCCATTCAAGTGACATACTGAGCAGCAGCTTCAAAGCTGGTCTGTGTTTTACTGTGCAGGCAGCCACATGTCTGTACGTTAAAAAGGCGAAATAGATCTCCTTGCAGGCAGGTGCAGTGAGTGACTTCATCCACCTGCAAGGGAATCTCTGGTGGGTTCACTGGACCCTCTTTCTCTCCTTCAGAGAGCTGCCTTTAGGAGGTGCACTGAAAGTGTGCCATCTTTTTGTGGTGCACTTTCAGTGAGCCTTTCTAATGGCATGTTTGCTTCTGTGACTGCATCCAAAATACAGCACGGGCACATAGGCAAAGTGATTCACTCATTTGCATGGGGCCACACAATCATGCAAATGAGAGAACCATGAAAATGAGGGAATATACTCTGGTGATAGTGCTGGGGCTACATGTGGACCAGCGCTATCTGTATTACAGAAGGAGCTGTACAAGCGTCTATGGCCACTTCTGTAATACCAAAGTGCCCTGGGGGGCACAAAGTGGGCGCATGTGCTTATTGTGCCCCCGTGGCACTCTCTATAATATGGCCCCAGGACGTCTAAGCCTGCGACAATCTCACTCATTCTAAAGTCACAAAGTGGAAAAATAAACTTCACAATAGCCCCTATTTATATAGATAGATACAGGATTATTTACTACAAGTCCATAAAGAATACTTTAATGTAAAAGAGTTAGGGTCTGTTTACCCCGCTCCCACACCACCAAAGTCGACCTCTGCCTGCCCGCCAGATTACAAGTAATTTCGTGATCTGTTGGGCAGGTGGCTCATATGTGTGCCTATGAACTGCAGTGCCAAAGGAGCACCAAAGCAACTTCCTACATGGAATGGACTTTGCAGTCCATGCCATGCAGGAACGGGGGTTCATCCACTCAGGGGAAACAAAATGTGCCTCATGCATGTATCCCCAGGGCCTAGTTTCCTCACCACCAGCCTTTTCAAGGCGTGAGCACCACCATGAGGCCCCTGGGGGTGAGGAAACTCGTACTGTGCTTGGCAGAGCTGCAGCGGCACTGCCAAGCATATTGTCGCCTCAGACCGGCGCACCACCGCCAGGGATCATGGCTCTCCCGCAGGTGCTTTGGTCCTATGGCAATCTGACTGCCATAGGGATAATAGGGCGGTCGGACCGCTGATGCAGCAGTACCCACACGTCACTGCACCACCACCGCGGGTTTGTCGGTCCGATGGACCACCAAACTCGTAACTAGGCCATAAGCCTCTTTATTGTTATAGGCATTATCCTTCTGTAACCGGTTCGAGATTTATTCCTAATAAAACCTAAGATCAGCAGTTACAACCTGGCCCTCAATAAGATAGTAACTGATGTATGTTTTTTCCCTCCTTATCTAAGTTCCAATATGCAATATGCAACAGAATAAGGGTTAAGTAAAATATCGCCTGTCAGTCACATTTTATGATGACAATGTCCCCCCACCACTAAACCTCGCATATCGTGCTCAATAGTGATTGATTTCATGTTGAATCTAAGGAGCAATTAATATATGTTCAGTGTGTCTTGGATTATAGATATTAGAAGTTTTTATCAATGACATGGCTCTTGAATACAATAAAGTGAGAACACCGTGATGGGTCAACTAGAAGGATACCAGCATAATGAAAGAAAATTGCAACAATTATCTCATATTGTTGAATCTATTTAATGTCTGTCTGTCTAATTGTAGGTTGTTGATGCACAAGGAACAGTGCCAATATTTCTAGATGTCTTCCTAGAAACAGTAAAATGGCTAACAGGTGGAATATTTCCCCTAATAATGAGCAAGGAAAGTACTTCACTTCCTAATAACAGCAGGTCGATTTTTATTCCTAAGTTCTTCTCTGCTACCTTAGAAAGGGTAACAGGACCAAGATCAGAAGGTCATCAATCCAGTGAACACAATTATAGTGCTTTTCCAAACAGTGTGATCTCAGATTTGTCGCTATTTAACTGGAGACAGTTAGAAGGCATCTAGTTGGCGATTTCTCTTGTACAATGCTTGAATCACTGCAGAGTCTGGTTTGACTCTGGTCTGAAAGAAATAAACAACTGAGTGTCGTCGGCAAATGACACGATCTCCACTTCGCAGGATTACACAAGGGCCAGTGGGGCCACATATATGTTGAATATTGTACGACTCAAACAAGAGCCTTGGGGGACTCTTTTATTGACTAATATCTTACTTGATTTTAAAAGTCCCAAACACACTTGTTGGGAACGATTGTCGAGGAAATCCCTTATCCACATCAGAGCCTTGCCATGGATACCAGCTTCATGTAATCTGTTGATAAGGATGGAGTGGGAGACCATGTCAAACACTGCTGATAAATCCAATAAAACCTATAAGATTGGGGTCCCTATGTCGACTGCCATCCGGATACTGATAATGGTAGCTGACAGTGCTGTCTCTATGCTGTGTAGCACATTGAAGCCTGACTGTGCAGGATGTATGATCGTATTTTCCTCTAAAAAGTCTATTCATTGTTTGTTAACATGGCTTTCCAAGATCTACCAAGCAGGGGCAATAATGACACTGGTCTATAGTTTGCTAGTTCCTCTGGGTTAGTGGAGGGCTTTTTAAGAAAGGGTTTGATGTGTCCACATTTCCAGTCTGCTAGTAGAGTGGCAGAGAATAGTAACAAATCAAAGTCAGGTATTTCCTCATTATCATCTCCAAGTATTGGCAACTACAAGGGTCCAAATTAATGGGTGTATTATCGGTCCAGTCATAATAAATCACTAAATATTCTACTAGTCTAATTTATATGCCAATTTACATAGCACCCTCAATGGTTTTGTAGCCTCATTCTGGTATCCAATTATCATTTTCTCGCATCGGCTTCCAGGTACACTGATCTTTATACTTCCAGCCTGTGCCAATGGTTTTTGATGCCCAATGATTCCCTTCCTTAACTTTTCACATCTTTTTAATTTACCTGAAACTTTTTCTACACTAGCAAGTAAGATGTTTAAAAGTTTCAAAGGTGTAGAAAACTCACTCAACGAAGTACAGATGCTGTAGAAGATGTAAACGGATATATTCTTCAGCTTGTCTTCATGTTTCGTTCAATTCGGACCTAATATTTCACCCTTAATTGCTTTACAAACGAAACTCTTACTCAGTTTACATGCAAATGCTTATAAAAATAAATTGGACCTTTTTACTCATGTCTCTCCAGATATGATTTAATCTGTTTCCCAGCAGCTCCGGATAAGTAGTGTAGATTACTTTCTCTCACTCACTTTTTGACTGCCACCACAATGTCATCTGACATTTCAGATTTCTTTTTCACTCTCATTGGCTCTGGCTCTAAAACGCTCTTTCTCAGCTAGTATTTGGACAAAATATCTAGTTTTAATTATCGGGAGACAGAAAGATCGTACAAAAATATATTGTGAAGCAAAAATATTGTGATGCAGAATGTCGCTGTCAAGAATATAATTTTTTCATGTAAGTAATATATATATATATATATATATTATCTACTGGAAATCTCAAAATTCTATTTTGAATAACTTTGGCGCCGGTTGACGAATCCTCGCGAAATTTTCAAAACTAATGGGGCGCTCCGTTCAGCTCCTACCCTGAAAGTCTCGGGGTGATTCGTCAAGCGGGGGCCGAGAAAAAAGGGGGGTCCCAAAACACGTTTTCCCCATGCATTTTTCCATAGGACCTTTAGACACAGCTACAGCCCGAACGGCTGAACAGAATTACTTGAAATTTGGCAGAGAGGTATCCATAAGGTCAAGGAAGTGCCTTTTGCAGGTCTGGTGTAAATCTGTTCAGTATTTCCTGAGAAAATAGCATTTAAAAGCATATCAATATCTATAAGCGCGCAGGGTGCGCGCACCGTGCTAGCACTGTGCGAGCACCCTAACGTGCGCGAGCGTAATTCTGATTGGTGGTTACATGTTAGTCAACGTTCGAATCGGTCGAAATCAGGAAGTGTCGGCCGCCATTTTGTTTCTTTTCAGTGCAAGAGTGAAAAAGGAAGGTGGCGAACGTGAAAAGGGGGCAGGGTAGAGAGGTCCTGACCCCCTAGCCTTTGTCAGGGGGTCCCTGAAGGACCCCGAAGGCAGAATTTATTTATTTAATTATTTTAAATTGCGGGGGTGCGCGCACAGTGAAAAAAAAAAAAAAAAACACATTTTTAATACGTAGTTTATTGTAAAATAAATAGGTAAAAAAATAATAATACATAAATAAATTAGCATTTAAAAAACCGTACAAATTCACTGAAAAAACCATAGGTTTCACACACGTTATAGTTAGGAATTAGCATTTAAAAAACCTTGCAAATTCACTTAAAAAACCATAGGTTTCACACATGTTATAGTTAGGTGGATATTTCACTCGTAAAAAACCAATGAAATTCCCCCGTTATAGTTAGTTCAGATAACTATAACTCGCGCGACCGCCACTCTATCACAAGGATGATGTCATCAGTGATGTCATGAGTGATGCCACTGACCATGTCATGAGTGATGTAATATGTGACGTCATGAGCAGTGGATTGCGGGCGCGCGAGTTATAGTTATCTGAACTAACTATAACGGGGGAATTTCATTGGTTTTTTACGAGTGAAATGTCCAGCTAACTATAACATGTGTGAAACCTATGGTTTTTTAATTGAATATATATATATACACATAAATGCATTAAACTATAATATTTACAACTATATTATTAAAAATGATATTAACAACAAATATATTCTTAATAACAATATTACTTACATGAAAAAATTATATTCTTGACAGCGATATTTCTGCATCACAATATTTTTATATATATATTATGCTCAACGGTTGCCCATTGGTAGGAGGCACTCTGACAGCAGGGCTAAGCTTCAAGCTTTTATAGGTATGGACATCGCACGATGCGCTGATCAATTCCAGTAATCTTGCCTGACGCGTTTCGAAGTTCGTGACTTCTTTTTCAAAGGCATGTCGGAAACAATTGCTTCATCCAGCACACACCTCTTTATTTGAATGTTCAATTGCCCGCCCACAGATGGGCCGCTCCAATGAGACACGGCATTATGGGAGTGGTAGTGCCGTAATGAATGTACACAATGCAAAGTCCTTGAATGGACCTCAGCGTGTCGCCACTTCCTCAATCCTGCTCCGCTGACTCCAAGGTATGGCTTGGTGTATCTCAAACCACAAGGCCCCCACATTTGCAGGGTGGTGCTTTCCTGGCAGCAAGGCTACCACCCTTGGATTATGCTCAAAGGTTGCCCATCGGTAGCAAGCACTCTGACAGCAGGGCTAAGCTTCAAGCTTTTATCAGGTATGGACGTCGCACGACGCGCTGGTCAGTTCCAGCTATCTTGCCTGACGCGTTTTGAAGTTTGTGACTTCTTTTTCAAAGGCATGTCGGAAACAAGTGCTTCATCCAGCACACACCTCTTTATTTGAATGTTCAATTGCCCGTCCACAGATGAGCCGCTCCAATGAGACACGGCATTCTGGGAGTGGTAGTGC
The DNA here is from genome assembly GCF_964204655.1 of Triturus cristatus. Taxonomy (NCBI): domain Eukaryota; kingdom Metazoa; phylum Chordata; class Amphibia; order Caudata; family Salamandridae; genus Triturus; species Triturus cristatus. Next base: position 211,437,349 of record NC_140588.1, read on the forward strand.
CGTAATGAATGCACACAATGCAAAGTCCTCGAATGGACCTCAGCGTGTCGCCACTTCCTCAATCCTGCTCCGCTGCCTCCAAGGTATGGCTTGGTGTACCTCAAACCACAAGGCCCCCAAATTTGCAGGGTGGTGCTTTCCTGGCGGCGAGGCTACCGCCCATAGATTATGCTCAAATGTTGCCCATCGGTAGGAAGCACTCTGACAGCAGAGCTAAGCTTCAAGCTTTTATTAGGTGTCAGAGTGCTTCCTACCGATGGGCAACCTTTGAGCATAATATATATATAGTAGCCTCGCCGCCAGAATAGTAAATTTTAACCCTCTGAAGTACAACACTTTCCCTACTGTTGCACAGACTGTTGCACAGACTGGAGTGGAAATAGTAAATGTAACCCTTCCGAAGTCCGAAACCTTCCCTACTGTTGCGCTGTTTGGTGTGGGAATAATATATTTTACTGCTCCGAAGTCCTTCACTTTCTCTACTATTACATAAACTAGAGTGGGAATAGTTTATGTATTATTCCCAGACTTTATTACATTTTCTTATATTGGCTAAATATATTTATTAGTAAAATCTGTTTATAATTTTATAGTATTTGTTTACATTTTTCATATTCTTTTCTTTCTATTTCTCATTAGTAATTTACTTAATATTTTGAAATTTAATTGATCATTTTTAAGTTTCATGTAAAAATTAACTATATATATCAAATCAAATCAAATCAAAATTTCTTTATTCGATTAATAAGATATTAATCATAAAAGTTACAGAAATACATCACAGATAAACATTTCTAAGAATCCAGACAATTAATTTCAGCAATTGGTCAGTTTCCTTGTTCTCAAAGACGTACATAAAAATGAGGCGACGCTAAAACAGATTAAAGGATCAGACAACATTCGTAAAAAATGTAACACAGGAGGACATTGTCTAAAATCTAATTTACATAAAAGAGGAATTAAAAAACCTTTTTTGGTGAATAGAATTTACAAAAAAAGTAGATGTGCAAATCAGTTTGTAACAAGAGATCATCGCAAGGGCAGCATGGAAGATCATTACTGGAGTAAATACCACCCAGGTAGCCCAGCATACACGGGATATAATTTAGGTGGAATCGTAACAGAACAAATCTGTGCCGAGGGATTGTAACAAACTCCATATAGGAGGGTATCCCTTCGACCTGGAATGGGGCCTCCAAATATTCCCTTATAGTAGGTTTAATATAAAGTGCATTCATTCTCGCATCATTGGAAAAGGCTAAAAAACTAGTTTTTAAAAACTTTTTGGAAACCGATACACAATTTCCCGGTGATTCAAACAAACTCCCAGAGTCTAGGGTATATAGGGTATTTTCCATATATTTTAACCATGGAATATTCTCAACATGTTCCATGGCTAGGCAGTCAGTTATTATTTGTTGGGAGAGGGGCACAGTATCTCTGGACCATACTGAGTGCCATAGAAGGATAGGGGCTACCTTGATCTGATCAGTTATATAGGGGATATTTAGCTCTTGATGTAGTTTGAAATTGGTACAGCTATTGGGGCGACCCACGATAGATTTCCAGAAACTGTCCTCTATTACTTGTAGATCCTCTACTTTAACATGGCCCCATACTCCAGCACCATAGGCTGCTATTGCACTAGATTTAGCCTCATAGACTTTCCTTACAACAGCTGGGTTTCTTGTTCCCATTTTTTTTTTAAAAGAGCGTATAGCATTACTACTTTTTCCCCGCAACATCCCTCGATTTGCCACCATGTTACCCCAAGCTGCTCGGTAGTAAAAGGTAACCCCTAAATAGGAAAATCGATCTGTCTGGGCCACTTTACGGTTCGAGATAAAAAAGAGGGGGATTTTTCTGCTTCTTCCCTGCGATTAATACGAATGACTTAGATTCATTTGTATTAAGATCCAGGCTTTTCATGAATTCTACATAATTATTCAACAATTTCTGGAGCGATCTTCCCGTGCGTGCCATTAAAACTGCATCGTCTGCATACACTAAAATTAGGATGCGCGTTTTATTTATTCTCGGTACATCTGAAATCGATTCAAGCAATCGGGACTCCACCCCATTAGTATAAAGTGAAAACAGAAAGGGGGCGAGAACGCACCCTTGGCGAACGCCTCTTGTGACTGGGAACCATCTGGTGCATTCCCCCTGGGAGCCATATCTTACACAAGCTTCACTCCTCACATAAAGTTGTCTTATGAAGTTAATTATTTAATTATCAATCCCCATGTCCCTCATTATCTTCCATAAATGTGAGTGAGATACACAGTCGAATGCTGAGCTAAGGTCCATGAAGGCCAGATAGAGGTTGCCTTGCTTAGCTTGGGTGTACTTTGCTATCAGCAAGCTCAAATTCAGGCACTGATCTTGGGTCCCTCTACCTTTTCTAAATCCGTATTGTGCAGGGATTAGGATGTTATTTTCCAAAGCCCAGGCCTCCAGTATATTTAGTAATACTCTTCCCATAAGTTTGGCTGTACTGTCAAGGAGAGAGATCGGCCTATAGTTTCTGGGATCTAATTCATCCCCTTTTTTATATATTGGGATTAAACCTGCTTTATGCCAAGAGTCCGGGGGTCCCTCTGTGGCTATGGCATTAAATGTATTAGTAAGCAAAGGGCTCCAAAGGTCTGGGCAATCTGTAAAAAAATCTATTGGTGTGCCGCCTATGCACGGAGCCTTATTACTAGAACACTGTGCTAGGGCTGCCCCTATCTCCGTATTATTAAAAGTAAGGGGATGTTGTGTGGTTGGTCGAGCTCATCTTCCATCGGTTCTGGATCCATTCTCAAACTGTTAAACATTTTGCCAAAATGCTCTACCCATGAATCCTCATCCACATGTGTGTCCAGATTAGGATCGGAGCTATGTTTTAAAAATGGCTCATCAACCATTAACCAAAAGTCCCTCGTATTATTTGTAACTGCAGCTTTCAGTAATTTATCCCAGGCCTCTTCTTTCAATATCTTTAACCTGTGCTTCCTAGCCTTAAAATAACTCTGCCGGGCCTGTTTCACCAGGGCGGGATTTCTTGGAACACACTAGAGGGATCGATGTAAGTGGGAAAGTGCCTTCGTGCAGTTATGATCAAACCATTTAGGTCCTATAGATTTATGTGATCCACCACTCTTCGAAAGTTTCTTCTTCACTTCCAACAGAATAGTTTAGAAGGCCTCTAATGTGGGCTGAGGATCCTGGCTTGAATCTAAACAAATAACTATTTCCTTCATTCTACTAGATACAACCTGTGGAATAAGGACAGTTTTTTCAATTACCTCCCATTTAAGTGTTATCCCATTCTTTTTTTATATGACTGGCTTTATATGTAAGAGGTTAGTACCGTGGATACCTCGCCATTTAATAAATCCAAGTGAAGGGTACATGATCACTGAAACCTGAGGATTCAACAGCTATATTGCTAAAAGCTCCTACCAATGTGGCTGAGGCTATTATAACATCTATTACTGTGCTATGCTGGGTAGAGCAAAAAGCATCACACAGAAGGCCAGTAAGTTCTGACCGACGGTTCAAAATCTCCAAAACTTTTACAAAAATGAGTTTGTTGAGGGCATTGCCATATTGGTTGTGACCAAAATGAACAATCCCACCTCCATCCTCATCTGTTAAACCACATATGGAGGTTGATAGCAGAGGACAGGGGTGCACATTAAAATCACCCACCCACAGAACTGACGGGTCTCTGTTACAAGAGCCAGTTATCTTGTTCATAATTTCCTCCACAGTAGCGACAACTTTGTACATATCACCCCCAAATAGGTTGTTATAAAAATTAATCAATAAAATAGTACTGTCATCCGACCCTTTAAGAAGTAAGATATTGAAATGCTGGCAATCATTGAAAAAAGTTAAGACCTCAAACTGCAACTTGTTCTTCAAAAGTGTCACAATCCCACCCTTCGCCCTTCCTGCCGACGAGGCAATAGCAGGGGTATAATATTATCTATAGCCATCTATTTTAACAGGACCCACTACCCAAGTCTCTTGTAGACACACTAAGTCAAAAGAAGCGATGTATTTTATCCAGTCAGGTTCCAGCAATTTCTGCGCCAGACCTGCAATGTTCCAAGAGATGGCTTTGAAGGTATCCATATCCTTTACAATGGGCAGAGCATCACCCTCACTCACCCGAAGGTCACATCGTGCAAGATTCGTGGGATCCACCCTAGTACCTCGACAGTCACAGGCATCCACATCCGACAGTGGTAAAAAGCGATTTACAGTTGGTGATGCAGGGGTAATATTTCCTCTGTGCTGTAGGAGTGGTTGAGACTTGGAATTAAAAAGAAGAGGTTCCTGGGCCCTGTCACCATCGAATCCTTGTTGGTACGACACTGGTTTATAAAAAAAAGCCAAGGGGTAATACAAATATTTGTGTTGTAGCTGAGGGTTTATCAGGTAATAGTTGTAATAAGTCTTTTGCCATAGTAGGAGATTTCAGAGTTACAACCACACAATCCCCTGGAATAGTTTCTACTTGCCTTCTCACCCAAGATACTCTGCTGGCCATTAGGATGTAGCAGAGACCCTCTACCTGACCATTCGTGGTTTTGCAAAGCCAATGACGGGTTTTATGAATTAGGTGGGCTATGGATTCTACTTGGTCATTTCGTAAGGTTGGAGTGTTTGCTAAAATGACTACATAGGGGATACAGCAGGAGGGAGATCTAACCTACGACCATCCTCTAAACTAAGAGAGTGGTTGGGGCCTTTCTCTAACCTTCTGACTGAAGACTCCTGTACCTGACCCCTTATCTCTAGGTGAGGATTAGGCTCATGCCTTTGCCCTGGGACATGGACCACAGATGATTTCAAGGGGGGGTTAACAAGATTATGCCGAGATGGAAGCCGGGAACCAAGAGTGCCACCCTGGGTTTTCCATGCCACTACCCCGGGGTTCGTGCTAGTGCTTGTCATTACATTAAGGTCACTTTCTACAGGGTTATTCATCTGGCCTTGAACGGTGACCCCAGTCCCACCCTCACAAGATGGCATAAGTCTTGAGGGTACTATCTCCTTTATGGCTTTTTCGATATACTCTAGTCACAGAATTATGGGGCTAATAGCTCTCTAACTTTGTCTACTAAATCTTCCATATTCTGGCTTTTGGGTGGGGCAACTGTATGTGGTTGTTGTAATATTTCCCTATTATCGGCTGTTACATTTCCTGGGGTAATTTTACCTCTCTTGGGTCTTTTAGGATTGTTTATGGGTGTGTTTCTGGCTGGGCCCCTATTTCTTTTTTGTAGTGGTGCCGCAACTGGTAGAGACAGTGGGGTCATTGTCTCTAATGGAGGGGTACAGCTAGTCGTTGCAAGATTAGTGGAGGAGTCAAACATATCCCCTTCGGAAATCGAACTTGGTGGCATATCCTTATTTGCGGCAATATCCCCCCCTAAGGACAATCTCCTCTCAGCCCGGTCAATCTCCAAAACTATCGCGATAGAGGCTTTAGCTAAAAATGTATCCAAACAGGTAAAGTTTACCTCTTCTGTTGCCGTATGCACAGCTTTTCCCCTGCCTTCAGCAGTCTTCTTCCTTAAGTTTTTGGCCATTCATCCATTCACACACTTGTACACCCACTCATTCTTCCACAGGCCTTTCACTATAAATATATAAAACATATTTAAACTTTACAGAAACACACAATCACTGGATGACGTCATCAGTGATGTCATCAGTGATGTCATTTGAGATGTCATCAGTGATGTCACTGACCATGTCATGAGTGATGTAATATGTGACGTCATCAGCAGTGCATTGCGGGGGCGCGAGTTATAGTTAGCTGAACTAACTATAACAGGGGAATTTCTAGGGTTTTGTACGAGGGAAATGTCCAGCTAACTATAACACCCCTGAAACCTATGGTTTTTTCAGTGAATTTCTAAGGTTTTTTAAATGCCAATTCCTAACTATAACGCCCCTGAAACCTTTGTTTTTTTCAGTGAATTTCAAAGGTTTTTTAAATGCCAATTCCTAACTATAACGTGCATGAAATCTATGGTTTTGTCAGTGAATTTCAAAGGTTTTTTAAATGCTAATTCCTATCTTTAACTTATCTCTGAAGATATCATGTTTAATGATTTTGATTGCATTTCTATATTTTTCAAATTCAGTGTGTCAATTTCATTAATTACGATTTTTTAAATACTTTTTTATCACCATTTTTTAAACATATTTTTTCAATTAATTCTTTTAAAAATTAAAAAATATTATTTGAATTTAATTGCTTTTTCAAACATATTTTTTTCAAAATATTTTTTTAACTATATGTTCAAAACTTTATTTTATATATTTTTTCCATGTTTTTGGATCCGCGCACCCTAAGCGCACCGTTCTCGATCCCTACACATTAGCATCCGCGCATATACCATGCGCGGCTGCTAACGCGTTGGGTACATGTTTAGTGTGCGATTGCAATGCGACCGGTACGCGACTCCCACCCTATACGATGTACGTAACGCAACGTTTATGCGCTTCCGCGATGCGTCATCTGCGTCTATGACGCGGTAGGTGTGCCGATCCCGCAAAATATTTAACATTTAAAAAAACATATATATATGTATTTCATGTGAATATTAATTGAAGACAAACTCTAAACTAGTCTTAAAACTAATATATTTGTACATCTAATCCTATAATTTTTTTAAATTCAATTTCGCTGATGCGCGCTGGGTGCGTGCTGCCTAAGCGCAGGCTGCGCGGATCCCATGTGACCTGCAAAAAAAGAGATTTGATTGGTTCATTACACTTCCTGTTCTAACTATTGAAAGACCCCACCCAATTCAATCATTTTTCTTTGACCTTCTTTGGAGGAGCATCTCTTTGCAGAGAAGAAGATTTTTTAGACTAAGTTTACACTTAGCTCTAACTTTTTTCAACTAAAAATGGCTTCAGGGCAGCAGGCATCACCTGCATCTCCTCAGACATCTGAGGATGAATTTTTGGAGGAATTACCATGCAAAGAACGTTTTTCTTCAGTGGTGTGGAAATTTTTTACTTTTCCCGAGGGTCAGAATAAGACCAATGCCACCTTGGTCACGTGCAAGATTTGCAAAAGAGTGCTGTCGCGAGGGGATCCTAACAAGAAATACTCGTGCGGCACGGCAAGTATGATAAAGCACCTGAGGACCCTTCATCCGAACAATCTTGCACGACAAGAGTGCCGACGGATGAGAAACACTCCTGCTCCTGCGCCTTCCACCTCATCGCAGCCGAGCACTTCAAGAGTGCATCCATCAGCCCAAAACTTGGACATTCGTCCTCAATTTCAATATTTAAAAGTGCTCTGCACTAAGTGCAATGCGACTTTGTGCTACGGTGAGCAGTCAATCGATCTGATCTGCCGCCGGCAAGAAAGTCACATTTGCTAGTTTTAAAAAAATATATATTTTTGTTCCCTGAAGTTCATTGTTTGGTTCCTCCTGTTTTGTTTTATGTTTTTTTCCAGAAAAACCCAAAAAATCACAAAACTGTTAGAACCCCCCCCCCCCCCAAAAAGGAAGAAAGAAGAAAAAAAAAAGTTCGTGTAAGAACTAACTTTCCTGGTTTAAAAAAGAGCTAAATTTCTTTGTTAGTGCGTGAAAGTTTAGATGAATGTATGTGTAGTACGTAATTGAGTGAATGAATGCATTAGTAGCATATGAGGAAGTGCTGCACCATCACACAGTAACCTCTTTAACTACAGTGTGCTGTAGTACTTCCAAAGCATAGGGATGCAGCATATGTACATAAATATGTTGCAAATCTATGCTTCTCTCTGCACAGCTGCTTAAACCGCAGCCATGTGGTGACACAGGCACCCTTGCACCATAGTGCAAGGATATCTGTGTCATGTGCTGTTTGTTTTTCTGCAGGAAGACACACCTTCCTGCACAAAAACAATGAGAAAATGCATTTTTCACCTTCAATGTATGCTGAACATATTATCATGCATTGAAGATATAAAAATGTGGAGAAATAAAAATAATTTTCCTTATTGTACTTTCCTACACCAATTTTAGAATGGTGCAGCATTCACATACATATCGAGATTTATGATTTCTGATAAATCTAGAGATATATCTTGTTCTATGAGTATTCAGTGCAATCATGCACAACAACACTTATAGAACACCCTTTCAACGCAAAGTGGTGTGTATGATGAGGTTGTATTTACATGGAGTAGAAAAAAGTACACAGAGTGCCTTTTCCTCTCTTTGTAAATATAAACGAGTGTCTTGCGCAATAACTATGTAACAAACAGTGACATATTTCCAGTTTTAAAATTTCTTGCGAATGATAGAAGGTAAGCACAGAGTTTTGTCTGCAAAGATGCTCAAAGAAAAATGATGGAAATGATTGTGGTCCTTCAATAGGTACAATGGGAAATATTATGAACCCCATCAAATCTCTTTTTTTGCAGGTCACATGATATCTGATTATAGTCAGATTTCAAAACTACATACATATAAACAGAGTGTTTTTAGAAACGTGTTTCAACTTTGTAGCTTCTTGCATACCTCGTCATTCTGCATATTGAGACTTAGTTAAACTTACCTTCACAGTAATAGGAATAAAAAAGGGTTTACATTTTTTTCATATTTTCATTGCAATCTAAATTCATATAAATTGTTTATTTTAAAATTTGGATCTGTGAAAGAAAAGGAAAAAAAAATTATAACATGTAATAATAAATTTTTTACAACACAGCATAATTTCCACAAAGTAATTTGTTTGCCTTTTTTGCTGTTCTCAGAATATATTAAATTTCGCTAAAAATAGTGATTTCAATCGTACTCATCACTTAACAGCGGGCAAAAAAAAAACAATCTCAAAGATTGTTAAAAAAAACCCAACATGCTATTCTCAAAAAAAAAACAAGATACAAATCCCAGATATATAAAATGCATACAGCTAACAAAATGTTATAAGTTTAACTTACCAAAACTGTAATTGTTGTCACTTTAAAATATTCACCGAATCTAAGGATGAATTTTTGGAGGATGCATCACGCCCACAATGTTTTCCTTCAGTGATGTGGAAATTGTCTACTTTTCTCGAGGTGCAAACAAAGACCAATGCCACCTTCGTCATGCACAAGATTTGCAAAAGAGTTCTGTTACAAGGGGATCCTAACAAAAAATACTTGTGTGGCACAGCAAGTATGATGAAACACCTAAGGACCCTTCATCAAAACAATCTTGCACGAGTGCAAACAGATGAGAAACACTCCTGTTCTGTATCTGTAAAAAAGAATCACAAATAAATGTAGATTAATAACTTTCAAATTTATACTATTCCATTACTGAACAAACACATTTGATATAAAAACTGACTAAGAAACTATAGCCCTGAACCACAAGTCTGATGATCATTAAAACACTACATGCATAGTGCATACTACTTTGAAGCAGTTCATGCCCTAAAGCCTACCTCACTAAGGGGCACATGCATCAACCAAACCAATACCGATTCCTTAATAGCGAAAAATAAGGAATCGCCATTAAGGAATCGGTATTTGGCATGCATCAACAGAATCGGCAAATTTTAGCGATTCCTTAAAAATCGCTAAATTTACCGATTTTTCAATTGCGGGCATGCAAACTCCCATTAGCAAATTGCGAGTTCGGTAATACCGAAATTGCTAATAGCGAGTTCGGTAATACCGAGTTAGCTATTAGCGAATCGGTAATAGCGAAATCGCAAATGACCGCGTCGCTCCGGGAACGTGCAGATGACATCACCAACCAGGAAATACAGCTGCCCCACCCACATAGCCTCGACAGAGGAGCAAACAGGAGCTGTGAAGGAAGACTGCCTGTGCAGAGTGAAGCCACACCGACTCTGCAAATCGCCAGAGACATACATCATGGCGCAGGACGTGCCATCCAGCGCTGAGTCAGCACGCAAGCGCAAGCGCAAATTCTCTGACAGGGAGCTGGAGTATCTTATAGAGGGAGTCTCCAGCAAACACGACCGCCTCTTCGGCAAGCTGTCCCTCAAGGTGCCTGAGCAGGAGAAGCGGCGCATATGGCTGCGCATCCGTGAGAGGGTGAATGCAGTTGATGTCACGCCCGCAGCATCGACGACCTCAAGAAAAGGTGGTACGACCTGCGGAAGCATGCCAAGGAGAGGATTGCGGAGAGGCTCCGGGAGGCGAGCAGGACTGGAGGCGGCCCCTCTACAGCACCATCCAACACTGCCCTGGAGGACCTGGTGGAAGGGACGATTGAGCTGGAAGCCGTCGTGGGGGTGACCCAGATGGACACGTCCGGCACAGCCACAAGTGCCCAAGGTAAGATGCATGCCTGTGCCCACACCCAGCATAGCGTAAATCCATATCCATGCCCCCAGCCCGATCTCAGTGTGTCTGCAGCTCTGGCACACACAGCTTTCCACATGACACTAGTGCATCATGGGAGTCGTAGTCTAGTCAGCCCAGTGTGCATGTACAGGCGTAAATCCAATGACCATACACCACATCAGTTGAACATGGATGGAGACTGTTTATTTAGTGGACCACAGAGGGACATGTATGTGTACAACACTATGTAGGTGTAACTATCCCACTAACCATGCACTGTTTCACACACAGATGCATCTCCTGGGGATTCGGACGACAGCGGCCAGCTGGTGATCTCCGAAACTCCCGTCGATTCCGACCAGGAGACAGCGCAGGATGCGCATGCATCACCTACACCTGCCACCCCAACAGCACCACCACCACCAGCACCACCAGCAACGGCACCAGCGCCACCAGCAACGGCACCAGCCAAACACGCTGCAGCCACAACAGCCACAACAGCCACAAAAGCGCAGAGGCGCAGGTCCCAAGTTGCGCCCTTGCAGGAGATGGAAACAGCCTCCACGCAATTGGCACCCAGTCAGCGCACCATCACACCACCTGATGCACCACCTGGAGGCGCAAGACGCGCACGGCGGCGCAGGGCTCGTCGAAGTTCCGTCTCCTCAGCCGACCAGGATGTCCCACCAACTTCTGCAATCGAGGAGAGGATGCTGCGTACACAGCGCATGCAGGGACGACACGTGGCAAACATTAGCTGCAATATCGTGCGCCTTGCTAGGGAGATGCGCGCCATGACTGCGCCAGTTACGGACATGAGCACGGCGGTTAGGGACATGACCACTGTGGTGGCAGAGGGCAATGCTCAGCTCAGGGAAGACGTCCATGAGCTCACACGTGCCATGAGGGAGGGCCATGAGTGCCAGAAGAGGAGGCACCAGCAGCAATTGGTGCGTTCCGCCACCGCTACAAAGGCAATCACACGGCACAGCAACAGCACCGCAGTGTTGGCACGCCGCTCTGTGTCCCTGCAGGTGGACCTTGGCCACTTCTGCGGGGATGTAGCAAAGTCATCAGGACTGATCACCACTGCTGTGGAACACCTTCAGAGCAGCACATGCAGTGCTGGTGCTTTGGGAGGGGATGACGCCAGTGAGGCTGCCTCCAGTGTCAGCAGCGTGTCACTGGCAGAGGCCAGCACCAGGCGCCTCAGTTCGCGTGCCTCCACGGGGACAGGCCGTGGTGAGGCATTGGATACACCTGAGCGGAGGCTTGGGGTACGTGGTAAGCGCCACTAGGAACATGCACAGACATACCGGACCATGGTGGGGCAACCATGGACCTACCCTTCCTGAGACTGCACAGGTGTGACTTTTCCGCACAGTTGTTGTTAATTGTTTCCTGTGGTACATTATTTCCATAGCTTGTTCATTTGCACATACCACAGTGCTACTGTGCATTAAACAGTTGCACACAAAACAGACTTGTAACGTTTCATTCCCACCTGATTCAGAAATGATGTTGCATGATGTATGTCCGCCTCCTGTGGCCCTCTGCTGTGTTAGGAACGTGTGCCTGTCGGTGTTGGGCGGGTGGTTGGTCATCCCGGTGGTCGTCATCCCTGTCCACCTCTATGGGTATCCCCCTTCTCGTGGCAATGTTGTGCAGCATTGCACATACAGCAATTATCCGGCAGCATGTTTCAGGTTTGTATAGCAATGCGCCGCCAGTCTTGTGTAGGATTCTGAAGCGACTCTTCAGAATCCCAAATGTCCTCTCTATGACATTCCTAGTGCTGATGTGTGCAGCGTTGTAGCGATGTTCCTGCGGGGTTGCTGGATTGATGTATGGTGTGAGTATGTATTCATGCAGGGCGTAAGCACTGTCACCTAGAAGATAGAAGCATAGACTTAGCATTGGTGATGTACATACATGTGTGGTGTTGGTGTGGGGAAGCGTATATTTACGTACCTAGCAGGAGTCCCTCTCCAAATTCTCCGTTGATTAGTCGCCTGTGCATTCCACTGTGGCGGAAGATGTAGGAGTCGTGTGTGCTCCCTGGGAATTGTGCCACTAGGTCCGTTATGATGTTATTGGCATCGCACACAACCTGCACGTTGATTGAGTGGTATGACTTGCGGTTCCGGAAAATGTACTCATTTGCTGCGGGTGGACATATGGGGATATGCGTGCAGTCGATGCATCCAATCACATGTGGGAATTGTGCCACCTGGTAGAATGCCTGCTTGGTGCGGTCCAACTGCTGTGGGGTTGTGGGGAAGCTGATGTGGGTGTGTAGCATTGTCAGCATGGCATCGAGGAATTTCTTGAAGAAGCGTGACAGTGCGCTTTGCGATACGCCTCCGGCCACCGCAATTACCCCCTGGAAACTCCCTGAGGCCAGTAGGTGCAGGCTGCATAGGACCTGAACGTGCGCAGGGATTGCATTGGTCCGGTGTGTCTGGTGCTGCAGTAATGGTTCCAGGTCTGCAATCAGGCGCATGATCATTGCACGATTGAGGCAATACTTCTCGTACACCTCGTCCTCATTCTGCCCGAGCAAGGTTATGCGCAGTCTGAAAACTCGCTCCTGAACCCTTCTCCTGCGCTGTCCTTCAGCATTGATACGCATCCTCCTTGCAAGCACGTGGAGGGCAGCCATTTTGTGGGAGCCAACAGGGTCTCCTGGGCCACACTTAAGGGTTTTGTGATTGCCTCAATCATTTGCACATGTTGAAATTGTTTTTTTTTTTTTTAACTTTACCTCCAGGTTTTCATTCCCCTTATTTAGCTCTTGCAAAATAGCGATTTTTGGGATTTTCGTTATTAGCGACTGTTGTTGCATTGGGGTGCGATTCGTTATTTGCTATTGGCACTTTCCGGGAGCTAATAGTGATTTCGGTAACTGCTAAAGCGGTATTTAGCGATTCGGTAATTTTGCATTTTGGTTATTAGCGATTCTGTATTTTGGCTGATTTATTTTAGCGATTCGTTATTTGCTCAGGTTTTGGGTTCATGCATTTGAAGTGGGTATTTTTCCCTCGCTACCGGGAGCTATTAGCGATTCGGTATTTTACCGACTGGATTTTGGCTTGATGCATGAGGCTGTAAAAGACTACATGCTAACTGACTGAATGATTACAGTACTATAAGGAGACACACTGGGTGAGTATCAGGGTGTTTGCTAGAAGTGTATGAATACTGACTGGGGAATTGAAGGTGTGAAAGACAACTGTGTAGTTGGTTAGAGGCATGCATGCATAGTGGATAGGGGTTTGAAGCAGTCTATGTGATAAGGCCTGGCTCACTGCATGAGTACTTGGGTACTGACTGAATGATTAGAGTACAGCAAGGAGAGTGCCTGTGTGAATTTATAAATGGTAGGCTTTTGGCGCAGGGAATGGATTAGTACTTGGTACTGAATGGGTCACTAGAGAAGTGCAAAGGGAGTGACAGGGTGTTGGCTGGACTGTATGGATACTGACTAGAGAATTGAAGATGTGAAAGACAAGTGTATAGTATGTTAGAAGACTGCATACCTAGGAGTTTACCAAAAATCATTCACTACTGTGGAAGTGGTAAGGGAACTGCACACAATCCACTTATTTCAGGACTGCACTTTTGTGTCAAAGCCTAACTCATTTAATCAGGGGATAAGCAAAGACTGGCTTCTAATGTTACTAAAACTTGACAACATGACAGGTTTTAAAAAAGTTATCTGTCAGAAAATACAAGATGTTACCAAATGCTTCTCTCACAGTGGTTCCCAAATACACACTAGCTCACAGTGTGATTCTAGACAAGCACCACTATCCCTAGGAGTTTACCAAAACTCATTCACTACAGTGGAAATGGTAAGGGAACTGCACACAATCTACATATTTCAGGACTGCACTTTTGTGTCCAAGCCTAACTCATTTAATCAACGCATAAGCAAAGACTGACTTCTAATGCTACTAAAACTTGACAACATGACAGGTTTAAAAAACGTTATCGGTCATAAAATACACGATGTTACCAAATGCTTCTCTCACAGTGGTTCCCAAATACACACTAACTCACAGTGTGATTCTAGACAAACACCACTATCCCTAGGAGTTTACCAAAACTCATTCACTACAGTGGAAGTGGTAAGGGAACTGCACACAATCTACATATTTCAGGACTGCACTTTTGTGTCAAAACCTGCCTTCTAATGCTACTAAAACTTGACAACAAGACAGGGTTTAAAACAGTTATCTGTCAGCAAATACACAATATTACCACATACTTCTCTCACAGTGGTCCCCAAATGCACACAGACTCACAGTGTGATTCTAGACAAGCAACACTATCCCTAGCAGCTTACCAAAACTCATTCACTACTGTGCAAGGGGTAAGGAGACTACACACAATCTACATATTAAAGTAAAGCACATTAGTGTCAAAGCATGACTTATTTTATCAATGCATAAGCAAAGACTGGCTTCTAATGCTACTAAAACTTGACAGCATGACAGGTTTTAAAACAGTTATCTGTCAGCCAATACACAATGTTACCAAATGCTTCTCTCACAGTGGTTCCCAAATGCACGCATACTCACTGTGTGATTCTAGACAAACAACACTATCCCTTGCACTATATCAAAACACATTTCTTCATCTAGGAGTACTACATTTTAATATAGAATCATAACTCATTTCACAAATTCATAAACAATGATTTGTTTCTAATTCTACCAAAATATAAAAACAGCACAGTTATCTGTCTGCAAACACATGAAAAACACAAATGCTTATCACAGAAGGGTTTCTACATGCACACACACTGTCAATAAGATTGTAGAGAAAAAAAGTACTCCCTACACTTTAGCAGGAGAAATACATTAGTCTGATTAAAATCAAAATAGTCTACATACTTCCCCTCACAATTAAATAACTCACCTTTCAAGTTGTTTTGTAGATTAAGAAGTATATCAGTCACACACCAGATTTTCATTTACAGAATCTCTGCACTGTGCACCTCTCAGCAAAAACAAAGAATGGAAAAGTTTCCCTTTCATTTTCCACACATATCCATGTAAACATTGAATCGCAATCCTTCACACATAAATTTAAAAGCAAACACACATTTCTATTGGTTAAACATTTCAACCCTTCCCCCAATCTGCCTTCTGCCCGTTACCATAGAAACAGGTCATGGAACACTGCACTGAGCACACAGGTCACAAGTTCAGCACACAAAGTTGCTAAACAAGACAGCAAGTGTGCTTGACTTTTCAACAGATCAGCTTATCATATATAATGTTCCTTACAATCTGTTTTTGTTAACCAATAAGAATTATGCCTTTAACAAACAGAAATATATACCCTACCTTTCAGTGTAAACATTTGTAATCCAACCAAAGATTTCTTGTCTTTTTGCAATTTTTTTCCCTTGGATCCGCGCACCCAACGCCATAGGATGCGCGCACCGCGCGCGCATTTCGCGTTAAAAAAAAAAAAGGGGGCCCCAGCGGGTCCTTCTGGGACCCCCTAAGCACCTCTAGAGGGTCAGATTATTTCCACTCTGCCCCCTTTATATGTTTTACACACTTATTCCCCTTGCTTCTTCAGCCTCGCTTCTACCGAGGCAGAAAATGGCCGCCAACAGTTCCTGGTTTTGAATGTAGATAGACACTCGACAGCCAATTAGCATTCAGCACGGGATCGGGAGGGTGCGCGCTCGGTTCAGGGAGGGTGCGCATACGGTGCGGATAGTGTCCGCGGATCCTCCCCGGCCATAGGTATATATGTACTTTTAACTCTAATTTTCCCAGGAACTACTGAACGGATTCACACCATTTATGCAAAAGACACGAGCATGAACTGAGGACTACCTCTTTGCCAAATTTGGTGTAATTCCATTCAGCGGTTCGGGCTGTAGCTGCAACAACAGATCCTATGGGAAATTGCATGGGGAAAACGCGTTTTGGGACCCCCATTTTTTCTCGGCCCCCGCTTGACAAATCACCACGAAACTTTCAGGGTAGGAGCGGAGCGGAGCGGAGCTGGCCAAAAGTTTGGAACATTTCGCGAGGATTCATCAACCGGCGCCAGACTTATTGGGATTAGAATGTTGCGGATTTCCTATGGAAAATAGGTCCTAACTATAACTATCTACTGGCTACCGCCAGTAGATAATGTATATATATATATATATATATATATATATATATATATATACCAAACACAGAGTTTTCCCATTCAGGAGAGCCACACCAGCAGGTAGGTACAAATCCGTTTATTTCATGAAGCTGCAGCAAAGTGGGTATGCAAACGCCATAATTTTCAGCTGCCTGACGCGTTTCATGCTAACAAAGCATTTCTTCAGAGGCACAGAGTCCATTACCAACGTGTGACATCAACATCCCGTTATATTGCTTCCACCTGCCACAGTGGGCGTCGGCTCGCGCTGAGCCTGATGGTCCATGTAGTACATTTAGTATTACTCCAGTGAGTCATTCACACGCGGTGACCATAAGAACAGATAAAGCCACAGTGGGTTTGGCGAGAGTTCTACTCACACTGAGCTGCACGATAGTACTTCAGGAAAACGACCTCACTGCCAAAAGCGCCGCCAGTCGGGTGACTGCAGCGCAAACCGCATTCAATGCAGCAGGGCTTCTCCCACGAACGGGACCAGCCGTTTCAAATACCAAACACAGAGTTTTCCCATTCAGGAGAGCCACACCAGCAGGTAGGTACAAATCTGTTTATTTCATGAAGCTGCAGCAAAGTGGGTATGCAAACGCCATAATTTTCAGCTGCCTGATGCGTTTCATGCTAACAAAGCATTTCTTCAGAGGCACAGAGTCCATTACCAACGTGTGACATCAACATCCCGTTATATTGCTTCCACCTGCCACAGTGTGCGTCGGCTCGCGCTGAGCCTGATGGTCCATGTAGTACATTTAGTATTACTCCAGTGAGTCATTCACACGCGGTGACCATAAGAACAGATAAAGCCACAGTGGGTTTGGCGAGAGTTCTACTCACACTGAGCTGCACGATAGTACTTCAGGAAAACGACCTCACTGCCAAAAGCGCCGCCAGTCGGGTGACTGCAGCGCAAACCGCATTCAATGCAGCAGGGCTTCTCCCACGAACGGGACCAGCCGTCTCACTGCCAAAAGTGCTGAAGTCACCCGACTGGCGGCGCTTTTGGCAGTGAGGTCGTTTTCCTGAAGTACTATCGTGCAGCTCAGTGTGAGTAGAACTCTCGCCAAACCCACTGTGGCTTTATCTGTTCTTATGGTCACCGCGTGTGAATGACTCACTGGAGTAATACTAAATGTACTACATGAAACCATCAGGCTCAGCGCGAGCCGACGCCCACTGTGGCAGGTGGAAGCAATATAAAGGGATGTTGATGTCACACGTTGGTAATGGACTCTGTGCCCCTGAAGAAATGCTTTGTTAGCATGAAACGCGTCAGGCAGCTGAAAATTATGGCGTTTGCATACCCACTTTGCTGCAGCTTCATGAAATAAACGGATTTGTACCTACCTGCTGGTGTGGCTCTCCTGAATGGGAAAACTCTGTGTTTGGTATATATATATTTTTTGGCAAGAAGAGGAACCGCCTACGCTGAACATAACCAGATGCTGATTAACATGGTTGAACTGTGTCTGACTAACAATATATTTATGTTTTAAGATGCATTATTTCAACAATTACGCGGGGTGGGAATGGGTGCAAGCTTCTCCCCCAGCTACGCATGTTTACACATGGGCTGGTGGGAGGAGCTTGTACTCATGACTAAATATCATGATATCTTTGAAAGCAATATTCAATATTGGTTTAGGTTCATTGATGACCTGTTTGTGGTATGGAAGGGATCAGAACAGGGCGCAAGGGAATTCATTAACCAACTCAATACCAATGACCTAAACCTAGAATTTACCTCTAACATCAGCAAAACGGGGATAGTATTTCTGGATGTGGAGGTGTATATAGAACAAGGCAGGATAGAAACGAAATTGCACAGAAAGCCAAGAGCAGGCAACTCTATCCTGCATGCCAATAGCTCCCATCCCAAACACCTCATTCATAGCATTCCCTATGGGGAATTGCTACGAATAAAACGCATCTGCAGTGAAGGTGGATCCCTCAAAACAGCACATCATGAATGCATTAATCGCTTCAAAATGCGTGGTTACAGCAATAAATGCCTAGACAAAGCCCTTACTAAATGTAACCAGGTCAATAGGGATATGCTGATCTGTCCAACACCCAAACTAAAAGCCTCTGACAATGAAACACCTGATAACTTTAGATTTATCTTTCAATACAACAATCAAGAGGGAGCAGTAAGGAAAATACTTAACAGAAACTGGTACCTTATTAAACAGGACCCCATAATTGGCAAAAAAATCCCCAAAAGACCAGCTATCACTTATAGACGAGGAGAATCTATGAAGGATATGTTGGTGGACAATGATCCGTGTGGGGTGGGAGTCAAGGGATCTTGGCTGTCACAACGACGGGGATTCCTCAAATGCAAGGTCTGCAAGGCCTGTGAATATGGAGTCTCCACAACTAACTACACCACACCCTTTGGGGGACCTAACAGGGAAATTACCAAAGCATTGAACTGTAAATCTGACCATGTAATATATGTTTTGGAGTGTACATGCAAACTAAGGTACATAGGGAGTACTATTCTCCCTGGGCACAAGAGAATACTACAACACATACGTGCCATTAAAAACCACGACCAGGCCTATCCAGTGGCACGTCATTTCCAAGAAATCCATGAGGGCAACCCTAAGGATCTAAGCTACTTCCTCATTGACTCTGTCCCCAAAAACAAAAGAGGGGGTGACCGTGAAAAGTCACTTAGAGTATTGGAAATGTATTACATTCTAAATCTAGACAGCAAACATCCACATGGATTGAACAGCTCGGAGGAGCTACACGCCAGTCTATAAACGTTTGCATAAAGTTATGAAAACTCCCTGATACACATATTTTTACATGTACAAAAACAGTTTTTTTCAGTCTGTATTTTACATAAAGGTCCCCCTCCCCTTTTTTCCTTGCTGAAACGTGAATTTAATCCAATTTAAGTTTGGTAATTAAATCCTTTGTTGACCTTGGACTTACATTATTTTCAAGCCCTAGTAGCATGTTACTATACATATATCAGCCAATATCATAGTAACTATGAAGCTACTAAGATCTTTAAAACTGCTTTCTTCCTCTCTCCGTTCTCTTTTATATATAATATTTTTACATTTTTGTATATATATTTTTTATATATATATCATCATCACTTGTCACTTTAGTAGTAGTTTTAAATTCAAGCACTTTTTGCACAACAACACTAATATCAAATAAGATACAAAAAAATCAATTAATAAGTTGAAAATCACAAAGAAAATTATTTTAGTGTGACGAAACACATCGGGGATGATTTTACAGTGGGCAAGCTGATTAGTCCCCCTTTCTCTCTTTTTTTAGTCTTTCGAGTCTGTGATCATCAAACGTAGAGAACTGTGGCTCCCAATATGCTAACATAATCAGTTAACAGGGGCCATGCAAGACAAAATGAATTGCAAGATTGAATTTTAAATTGTGAAGTATTTTACAATCATCTACTCAGAATTCTTTGCATTTACGCATTTATTTTATATTATATATTATATATTTATTCATATATTTATATGTTTTTATATATGTTTATATGTCTATATATTTAGGTATTTATATAAGATTTTATCTCTATATATAGAGAGAATAGGTTTTATAAATCTATAGACTGCTCTATTTATTTATTTATGCATGTTTACATATTTATATATTTATATATTTATTCTGAAGATTTTAATCTTTCTAAACATGATACGATAAATATAAGATCAATCATTCTGATATTCAAATCTATATCATAATCTCTATACAAACTCGAAAGAGCTGAAGTGTTAAAGACATGTGGACAATGATGAAATCAATCGACTGTGAGTAAAGTTTCAATGTTTCATTTGTGAAAAAAACTGTCGAAACACACCATGCCCTACTCCCTTTAAAAGTGCAACACAATTGGTGGTTCAGCGTCATGTGATCAAGTCCCCTAGCAGGGACGAAACGCGTAATGGCTGCTACTCTGTGGATGTAACCTAAGGACATTAAAAAACTATCGATCTTAAAGGATTGTGGTACGTGCTCTTTTTCCGTGGCTGGTGGCAGAATCGCGGAGTGTAAGAGTGCTTGCGAATATATATATATATATATATATATATATATATATATATATATATATATATATATATATTACCTACTGCCAGTCGCCAGTAGGTAGTTATAGTTAGGACCTATTTTCCATAGGAAATCCGCAACATTCTATTTAGAATAACGTTGGCGCCGGTTGACGAATCTTCGCAAACTTTTCCAAACTTTTGGCCAGCTCTGGTCCGCTCCTATCTTGAAAATTTCATGGTGATTCATCAAGCGGGGCCTGAGAAAAAAGGGGGGGTCCCAAAACGCGTTTTCCCCATGCATTTTCCCATAGGACCTGTTGACGCAGCTACAGCCTGAACTGCTGAATGGAATTACACCAAATTTAGCAAAGAGGTAGTCCTCAGTTCAGACTCGTGCCTTTTGCTTAAATGGTGTAAATCCGTTCAGTAGTTCCTGAGAAAATTAGAGTTAAAAAGACATCTATATCTGGGCAGAGCCTAACCACACATCTCATCGTGAGATCTGATTGGCTGTCAGTACTTCATCCAAGAAGTTTTGGCAGCCATCTTGGGACCAATATACATGATAGCACCTCATTAAAAAGCATTGCAGTTAATAGAAGGTTTTAAGACTTTAGTTACATTATAAATCATGTGTTGATGGTACCATACTCATTTTAGGAATTGTGGTGTGTTCTAAGGTGATTTTACCATGTGAAAAAGCCTTCGGCTGTGATATCATGAATCATGTTTGAGAGAAATCTATTTTCTCATGCTTTTCCCACAGAGCTAAACTGAGAGCATATTTTCTGTAAATTCACATTATCTTTCTCAGTCATGTGAGAATGAAGTCTGACATTCTCAGTAAAACATGTATATCCAACAAGGGCAGAGACTGTCAGTTGATTCCTTTGTGTTCTACTGCAGCTTCCCAGAGTGTTCTAAAGAACAACTAGAGCGCTAACAGTCCTACCTATGACAAACGTATAGCACACCTGAAGCCATCTTGGTTCGGATAAAGTGGTAACTCTTAAAACATTTAATTTAAAAAGAGAACAAAATGAGGGGGTTCATTTTGCCATAGAAAGTATGATTAGTGCTGCAGAAAGAAAAATTAGGGCACATTTTGAGTGACTTCTCAAATCCTCTTCTATTTCATTAAAAAATTCTGACATGCAGACTGAAACATGCACTTTCAATACCAGCAGCAGACTTCCCTGGTGAGCAGTAGCTTTACTACAGTGATCTAATAAGCAACTAAAGTGCTAACATTCTGAATTTATGGCAAATGTGTGACACATCTGAATGCCTTCTTGATGGAATCAAAGTAAAAAACTGAAAGTGTTTCCTACTGAGGAGACTGTAGTAAATGAGGAAATTAGGAAACATCATAACAAATAAGTCTCCCAAAATGGCCACCAGAGACAAAAGAGCCCAAATGTAGCCCAAATATCACCCAGATGTAGCCCAAGTATAGCCCAATGACAGAATGTCCCAGAGTGTTCTTAAGAACAACTAGAGCGCTTACTGTCTTACTTATGACAAAAGTATGGCACACCTGAAGCCATCTAGATTGGAATAAACTGGTAACACTTAAAACATTTAATTTAAAAAGAAACACAATGAGGTGGTCCATTTTGCCATAGAAATTATGATTAGTGCTGAAGAAAGAAAAATTAGGGCACATTTTGACTTCTCAAATCCTTTTCTATTTCATTAAAAAATTCTGATATTCAGACTGAAACATGCACTTTTAATACCAGCAGCAGACTTCCGTGGTGAGCAGTAGCTTTACTACAGTGATCTAATGAGCAACTAGAGTGCTAACATTCAGAATTTATGGCAAATGTGTGACATATCTGAATACCTTCTTGATGGAATCAAAGTAAAAAACCGAAAGCATTTCATACTGAGGAGACTGCAGTAAATGAGGAAATTAGTAAACTTCATAACAAATAAATCTCCCAAGATGGCCACCAGAGACAAAAGAGCCCAAATGCAGCACAAATATCACCCAGATGTAGCCCAAGTATAGCCCAATGACAGAATGTCCCAGAGTGTTCTAACGAACAACTAGAGCGCTAACAGTCTTACTTATGAAAAAAGTATGGCACACCTGAAGCCATCTTGATTGGAATAAAGTGGTAACACTTAAAACCTTTTAATTTACAAAGGAACAAAATGAAGGGGTTCATTTTGCCATAAAAATTATGATTATTTCTGCAGAAAGAAAAATTAGGGCACATTTTGACTTATCAAATCCTCTTCTATTTCATAAAAAAATTCTGACATGCAGACTGAAACATGCACTTTGAATACCAGCAGCAGACTTCCCTGGTGAGCAGAAGTTTTACTATAGTGTTCTAATGAGCAACTAGAGTGCTAACATTCAGAATTTATGGCAAATGTGTGACACATCTAAATGCCTTCTTGATGGAACCAAAATAAAAAACTGAAAGCATTTCCTACTTAGGAGACTGCAGTAAATGAGGAAATTATGAAACTTCATAACAAATAAATCTCCCAAGATGGCCACCAGAGACAAAAGAGCCCAAATGCAGCACAAATATCACCCAGATGTAGCCCGGATGTAGCCCAATGACAGAAGTGTGCAAAACACTTATTTTTTGTGTATTTGCAGTTTTATATAGTGCAGACTTGTCAGATATTGGAGTGCTTTACATGAGCATAGGTTACATCACACATGATCAAATTCATTTTGGTTGTAGACATGGGGAGATTAAGTGATTTGACCAGAATCACAGAATGTTGAGCTGAAGCAGAAACTCCAACCTGGTTCCCCAGTTGCAAAGTCTGCAGCTCTGGAAGTAACACCACATCCTCTCCCCTAGGTGCAACATTTAATCAAGTGGTCAACTGGATAAAAAAACATAAAGATTACAAATAATTTAAAAGTTCTTTGTCGCTATTTGAAAACTCAGAAAATATGTCCTCATTTTAGTTTTTTAGAGCACTAACCATACTTTGATGCAAATAAGACCCTCTCATATATGTAATTTCTAAAGGAAATACTCTAGGTATTACAGTTTTGATTACATCAAGATGACGTCATGCGTTCCACGCTTTTGTAATGAATATAGAATGTTAGCAATCTAGTTGTTCATTGGGATACTGTTGAGAGGCAGAGGCCAGGGGCACAGACTCTGAAAATTGAAGGCAGGTAGGAGAGTGCAGATGCAACAATTTGACCACACTGGGCAGGCAGGAAGGGCAGTGGCAGCACAACAGACTATGGAGGGCAGTGGAAAGGGGGGCAAGGGATACAAACCAACAATACAGGACTGGCAATATAATAGACCATTGTGTGCAGAAGGAAGAGGCAGTGGTAGTACAACCATACATGCCAACAGACCTGTTTCAGCCAATAAACGTCCAATGTTTTTAAGCTCAAATGGGCTTTATTTGATCTGTTTCCTGTCTACAATCTCCTCTTTTTCAATGTAACTCAAAGGGGAAAATCAATACCCCAGTTTTTTTTCAAAATCTCCCTTTTACCAAGTTCAAAATGTTCGCAAGTATGGTACATTGGATCATGGTAGGCAGGAGGAATTGGGGTAGGGACATGTACTCGGATAACAGAGGACAGGAGGGACATGGAGAGGTGCACCAAACTGACCCTACAGGGCAGGCATCAGGGTTTGCAGCAGCACAATACACCACACAGCGCATGCGTGACGGGAGTGCAGCACAACAATCCATAGAGAGCAATAGGGAGGGGACAGGACCATGCACATGGACAACAGAGAACAGAGGGAAAAGAGGCAATGGTAGCTAGCTGACCATAATGGACAGACAGGAGAGAAAGCTGCAGCATAACAGCATAACAGACCATAAAGGGCAGGAGTGATGGATCAGGGGCATTACAATGGAACGGACAAGCCAGGAGGGAGGGAATAGGGGTCTGCACATGGAAACAGAGGGCTGGGGGAAAGGGGACAGGGCAGGAGCAGCAAGATGACCATGGAGGTCAGGCAGGATGGGCACTAGAAACAAGACACACCATGGAGAGCATGAGACTCTGATGGCATACACACAGACCATGGAGGGAAGGTGGGAGGGGGTCAGGGGCAGCTAGCTGGCCACACAGGGAAGGTGGAAGGGGCCATGGCAGCACAGAAGACCATGCATGGCAAGCGGGAGGGTTAGTGGCAACGCAATGGCTATGATGGGCAAGAAGGAGGGTGCAGGGGCATGTACAAAGGACCATGGAGGATAGAAGGGAGGGTCAGGACCTGGGCACAGACATGAGAGTTCAGGGGAAGGGGCCTCACAACAGACCGCACGGGGCAGGCAGGAGGAGCAGTTGCAGCACAACAGACCAGGGAGGGCAGAAGGGTGTGGCAGTAAAATGGACCATGGAGGACAGGAGGAAGGGGATAGGGGCATGGCATGTGGACAGGCAGGGTGGAGGTGGCAGGGACAGGTTACAGTCATCTGACAATACTAGGCAGGTGGGAGAGGAGTGGCAGCTCAACAGAACACTCAGAGTAGATAGGAGTGGCAGGTCCATGGAACATGGTGGGCAAAAAGGATGGAGCAGGGGCATGCACAAAGACATCGGAGGGCAGGGGGAAGGAGAATAGGGGCAGCAAGCTAAGCACAGAGGCTAAGCAGGAGGTCAATGATGGGCCATAGAATTGGGCAATGGAGGGCAGGAGGAGTGGGCTGGTACATCATGCTAAATGGAGGGCAGTGGCAGCACATCAGACCATGCATGGCAGGAGGGAGGAGTCTAGTCCATGGATTCTGACAACAGAGGATAGGGAGGAGGTGGATGGGGCAGCAAGCTAACTGTTCAGAGAAGGTGGGTATTAGGAACTTCATTGTTTTTAAAATGTGTGTCTGTGCGAACTACTTAAAATATGAACAAGTATGCAGCATAATCTCACTTTTATTCAGGAAGAAGAGGACGTTTGTGACTGTGACTCCGGGCTCACTTGGCAGAAACACCCCCTGACCCTCCACCCCCATCGCAAAATGTAATGCCCGTGAAAAGGGTAGGTGGACGCAGTGTTATATAGAACATAGTCCTGAGAGCACGATTGAAAATGAAAACTAGATATAGTATATTGTATAAACTATGCACCAAAAAGTGTGATATAAGATGATCCGGGGAGTGAAATATAATATGCAATACATTGTGCGCAATGACAGATTCATTGGAGAGTGCGAGATAGCACAGGCACTAGCGCCTGCTATGCGATATGCGCCTTGGAGTGTAATATGCACAGGGCAGTGTTGTGTAACCTAACTAGTCTCTAAAGTTGTAATATAAAATATGTGCTGGGGAGTGTAACGTTGCATATGCACTGTGACAAAGATATGGATCCCAGATTGTAATATGTACGGCATAGCGCTGTGCGTTATAACATAGGCAACGAGGAAGGCACGTTAGATGGGGCAATATAACCCGTGCGAAGGCAAGTGTGGCATGACATATTCACGGGGTGGTGTTACAGTGCACATTGGCTAGAGAGTGTCATAGCATACGCACTAGCTGGTGGAATACAACACAGAGGTGTGAGGCACTCGGCTGGCACTGGTGGGTGTAACACAGCATTGGGCTCAGCCAGGAGCACGCTGTGACTCTCAAGTGAGGTTCGTCTCCTTTCCAGAGAGTAGAATAAAAAGTATTACACATCCGGTGGTGGATGTGTGTTTTATTAACCGTGAGAGGGGTTTCTTGCATAGTTTGGTCGAATTTTTGTTGAATCCCCTTTGAATGGCTTGGTGTGCGTGTATATTAAATTTGCCCGTCAATAGCTACCCATGTCTGTATAAATAAACGACAAGGGTGTCTACTTGAAGAGTACTCACCGGCGGGGGCGTCGGGATTAGGCATGGTAGGGCATCAGACACGGCTTCACTAGCGGTGTAAATACATTCCAGGTGGATTCATTCTATGCATAGTCGCCTTTTAATGAATATCACGCAAATCGTCATGTGATAGGTACATACGGTTTGTCCAGCATGTCCTAGGTGTTTCTATAAATATATATTTTTTATAAATAATAAAAAACAAAGGCTGGCCCCTGGGGATGGGGTCCCCGGGGCCATAAGTGGCCTGAGGAGGGGGGCAACGCAGCCCCCGCCTAAAGATTTTTTTTTTTAAAAAGGCCATGACCCGGGGGTATGGGCCCCCGGGGTCGATTAAGGCCTTGGGAGGGCCAAATTTATTTTTTGCAACAAAAAAAATTTGGGTTCAGGCCCTGGGGGATGGGGTCCCCAGGGCCAGTAAATTTGAAAAAGAAGGGGGGCCACACAGCCCTCCTTCTTAAAAAAATAAAATAAATAAAAGACTGGCATCGCACCGGAGGCCACACCCCCTCCTTGCAGCACTCTACAAATGCGCCTCCTGGCCAGTTGTAAGTTGGGGAATTAATTCCCCTTCAATACTGAGGGTCCCTGAGGGCCAACTAGCCCAACAGGTATCTCCAGTATGCGTTCTGATGGGTTGTCAAGGCAAGATTGGTATATTCTGATTCTTGGAGGAACAAATTCCAATTCAAAACAAGTTGATTTAAACGTGAGCTAGTCCTTTATTCGCACTCACACATAGGAGTGGGTATGAGAAAAAACCAAGGGGTGGCACAGCCAACACGTGTTTCGCCCCCTACATGGCCTATAGGCCTGGGGCTTCTTCAGGGCTGTTCATTTTGAGGGTAGGTAAAAAACATTTGGGGTATGCGAATGCATGTGAGATGTTGAGCACAAGAGTTGAAGAGAAAAATAGGCCAGTGAGTCAAGATGTGGAAACGTATTGGGAGAAGAAAGCAGAAAGAACAGTGTGATTGACATTTAGGAGTAATGGTTGACAGCGGGGAATTAGTAGGGAAAAGGATAGTGCGTTTTAGAGAAAAAAGCCAAAGAGGAAAGGAAGGGGGGGGGGGGTTTGTTTTAATGATTTGGAGAGGTCACGTGAGGGTTAGTATGGACGATACAGGAGGTACCAAATTAATTAAGTTTAAGGTACAATGTGTGACATATTATAGGATACAATACAATATTGAATATAGTGCATGTCCATATTAGCAAAAGGAGAATCGCAGGACGTAATTGGAGGTCATCAAGACCAAAGAAGTCAAAAAGTTCCATATGCCACAAGTCATTTGAGTGTATGAACAGAGACATTGTCATATACAGTTGGTATGTCAGTAAGGGTCATAGACAGAAATTAAACACGTGGTTTGTATCAATATACAAGGTAAATGTAATGTGATCCACATATGCGTAACGGTATGAATTTTCGACAAGTCATAGAGTATGGAACACGAGAGTGAATAAAAACAGTGCCAAATAGTATAAGTGACACATTGGTGAAATAACGGCAATGACGAAACGTATATATGACACATTGTGGGCCAACAAAACATTAATGTATGGTGTGTAGATAAGTAAAAGTTATATATTTACAGGTTTGTACCGGATCACGGGCATCAAGGTGATGAGTTGATATTGCGTTGGTAAGGTTTGTCACGAGAGAGAGAATTTAAATTAGTCTTTAAAATGGAACTGGTCGTCGCGCATGCAAGGCGAGTCTGGTGATATCTCAATGATCGACGAGAAAAGTGAAAAGGCTTAAAGCCAAGTGGTCGTGATTCAGCGATCAAGTAAAATCAGGTGGCGTGGTTGTTGGGCAATAACATGCTCGAGGTGAGTATCTTGGTTGGTTGTACGCGTGATCGTGAATAGAGTAATCAAGGAGGGATTTGCAGGGGTCGTAACCATTCGAAAGAGTTCATTAACGTGCACTAGGTATTTCCATGCGTGAACTGATAAAGCGACCGTCAAAAAGTCGAGGTCGGCAGCACGGCAAATTGTGGTCCCATACGGGATAGACGTATTTAAATTTACGTGGCGAGGTATTGTGAGGACATATGTAAAAGGTTTAGCGTGCTCTTGATTGATGAGGTTAAGTAAAAACTGATAATACAGTGGTGACAAGACTTGACGTGATTACAGCAAGACGTGATCAGAGAGGCGTTTTCACTGGGCGTGTTTAATTTTAAGGGTATAACAGAATACGAGTAATGTGGTCGTGCAGATTTATAATTTACAGTGATGGTATTCGTGACGAGTGAGGTATTTAAGCGTTAGAGGCAAGGGAGGGCAGAGTAGAGCTTACCGGGTATTACTGGAAATAGAAGTTTCAACGATGTGCTAGAAAAATAGCGTAGGATTCTAAGGGGAGGGGATCAAAAGGAGAACAAGATATCCTTAGTTCATGGAAGGAGGTAAAGCCGACGGGAATATCAGCTTTGTTGCAATGCTTACCTCAAGTCTTGGCTAATGCCTGGTACGAGCGTTCTGTTTGATTCAGTTCTGTGTGTGCGCTCTGCGGAGGCAGCGTAAATAGCGGGGCTCATGGAAGGACATCCGGGTCGGGACCCGGAAGTGGCCTGGTTCGTGCGGGAGCGCCATTTTGGATAGGGAAGGGGACGGGGGAGGTTAATTGGCCGCCTAATTGTCATGTAAGTCAGTCAAAAGACAAATAAAGTTCTAGTTTGAAAAATTATAGGGATTTTTTTGAGTTTAAGGGACCAATGGTTCGTTGGCCATTCAAGAAAGTGCGTAGAAATATAAAGCGAAATTCTAGGGGATGCCAAGGGTCGGACTGTGGAATGGTTCTGGATATATAGTGTAGATTTTTTTAAAAAAACTATTCAGACACATTTCCAGGGGAATGAGAGGAAGTTCTGGAATTTTAAATAGGGATGTTAATCATAATGGTATCACACCCTAGGGAGAAAAAACAATCAGAAAAGGTGGACACTCAGTTAATACAATTAATCATCTCCCAGCCATACATGCATTTCTGCATCTTTGTTAAGTCCTAGTTCAGTTGTTTTGAAGTTCATGATCAGCTCACTTTCGCGTCTGCGAAGTCTCAGTTCTCGGTTTCCTCCTCTTTTGGTCTGGTGTACAATCTCCAGTCCATAGAAAATGAAATCCTTTTTGTGTTGATGTTTGTCTGCAAAATGTTCCGTCAGGGGGTGACCGGATGTGTGTTTATGGATATTACGGTAATGTTCTTGTATCCGGATACGCAGCGGTCGGATTGTACTCCCGATGTATGGTAGGTTGCATGGACAAAGGATCACATAAATGCAGAATTTGCTATTGCAATCAATCCATTCTTTTATTGTGAATTCTTTTCCTTGTGTCATTAGTATCTTTTTGGTTTTGTTGCGGCTCAGTTTACAGACACTACAGTTTTTGCAGGTATGGTATCCTGGCGGTCTGTCTAGAAAAGTGGTAACTTGTTTGCGTTTGTCCTCAAATTCTGATTTGCACAGTATGTCTTTTAGGTTCGGGGCACGTCTGAAGGTTATCTCCGGATAGGTTTTGATTTCATCAGCTAGATTTGGAGTGTGTTGTAGCAGATGCCAGTGTCTTTTCAGGCTTTGCCTGATTTGGTGATGACCAATGCTGTAGTCTGTAATAAATCTTATTGCTGAGTCATTCTTATTTTTTCTTTTTCCATCAGTTGTAAACATCTGTTTGCGATCTAACTTTGATACTGTGGTCATGGTGTTTTTTAGTGTGGACTTCTCATATCCTCTTTCGGATAGTCTTGATATGATCTCATTCCCTTTGGTTTCGAAGACTTCATCCTCGCTACAGTTTCTGCGGGTCCTCAGAAGTTCTCCTTTAGGGATATTTTTGATATTGTGACGAGGGTGGAAGCTATCAGCTCGCAGGATGGAATTGGCTGCAGTGTCCTTTCTGTAAAGTTTGCTTTGTAACGTATTATCTTTGACATAAAGAGTAACGTCCAGGAAATTGACCTCCTTCTTGGAGAAAGTGTGAGTCGTTTTGATTCCCCAGGGGTTTTGGTCGAGTTTTTCCAGAAATCTTTTTAGAAGTGTTTCATCTCCTTGCCAGATGCATAAAATGTCATCGATGTATCGTCGCCAGAGTATTATGTGTGAGGTAAAATCGGCGAAGTTATGGTCCCACAGCCAGAATTTTTCCACGTGGCTCATGAAGATACATGCGTACGGCGGCGCGAATTTGGCTCCCATAGCTGTACCGCGTCTCTGTCTGTATATCTTCCCATTAAAACTGAAGACATTGTTTTCCAAGCAGAAGTTCAGCATTTCAAGAGTCATTTTGTTGCTTTCCAGTAGGTTGGCTGATTGTGTCCATAATGAGAGTTGTGCTGCAGTTAGTCCATCGCGGTGTTCGATGGATGTGTACAGGCTAACAATGTCAATAGAGACTAGTATGAAATCTGGTTCCCACGTTATATCTTGGAGTTTGTTCAGAATGTCTTTTGTGTCTTGGATGAAAGACGGTATTTCTTTCATTAGTCCCTGTAGTTTTCTGTCCACGTACTCTCCTATTCGTGAGCAGGGGGAATTAATTCCTGCTATGATAGGTCTTCCCGGTGGAGGGTAGGTGCCTTTATGTATTTTGGGAAGGAGGTAGAGGGTTGGCATGGTGGGGTACGGTATGTACAGGAATGATTTTTCTGATTGGGATATAAGTCCCAAGGTATACCATTTGTCAAGTCTGGTTTTGATGGATTTGAGGATATCTGCGGTGGGATCATTCGTGAGAAGTTCGTAACAGGTGTTATCCCCAAGTTGTCGATTTGCTTCTAGTATGTAGTCATCAATGTGTATTGTGACTGGGTTACCTCCTTTGTCAGCCTCTTTCACAATCAGGTCTTTCCTGTCTTTTAGTTGTTTTATCGCTCTCCTCTCTTCTGGAGTGGTGTTATGTGGGAGGTATTTTAATTTTCGTTGGTGTTTAGTGTATTCTTTTTCCAGATCACGTGTGACTGCTAAGTGGAAGGCATCTATGTTGTTCCCTGCCGGTAGTTGTGGTAGGAAGGTGGATTTCTTGGTTAATTTGCTGTCTATGGAAATGTTGGTTTCTATTCCTAGTTCCAGCGCAGTTGTGGTCAGTGTATCTGAGTCATTTTCTTCCTCGCTCAGATGAGTTAGTAAATCCACATTTTCTAGTTCTTGGATTGATAGTTCCGAAGTAGTAGCTATGAGTGGCGCTTCCTGTCTCATGTCCCTGTCTGCAAAGAAAACCTTAAGTTTTAGTTTGCGAATGAATTTGAAGAGATCTATTTGTGTTTTGGTCAAATACCATTGGGCAGTTGGGCAGAATGAGAGTCCCTTATTGAGTAT
This sequence comes from Triturus cristatus, assembly GCF_964204655.1. Classification (NCBI taxonomy): domain Eukaryota; kingdom Metazoa; phylum Chordata; class Amphibia; order Caudata; family Salamandridae; genus Triturus; species Triturus cristatus. The sequence continues at coordinate 211,469,034 of NC_140588.1, forward strand.
ACTGGTTTCGTTTTCGGATAGTTGGATGTGGGATAGATTTTTTATTAGGTTGCTGGACATTATGTTCTTCTTTCCATCTCCTTTTTTCTGGATCTCGTAGTTACGCCGATTGTTGGTGTCTGTTGGCGTCCAAATTGTTGGGAACCTCCCACGGTTGTAGTATTTGTGGTGTTTGAGGCTTTCATACCGAGTCGGTAACGTAGTACTTCCTCTAAAAAATTGACCTTGCATCTTGGATTTTCACCTTCCGATGCCGGTGCAGGTGAGTCGATGTCAGAGCTAGTAGTGGTTCCTGGGTATTGCTCAGAATTATTAGTATTTGGAGTATCTTGTGGTTTCGTGTCGTACTTTTTGGCAAAAGTGTACACTCTTCCGAACTGGTAGTCAAGTTGGTCTCTCCTGAATTTACGATTCTTTCTTTTTATGATATCCTCTTCGTATTCGTCAATGATTTGATTAAGGATCTCGTAGTTCTTCTTTATGAGTTCTCCCCAGTTAGAATCCTCTATGTGTTTGCTTAATGAGTCAACTTCAGTTTTTGCTATATTGTATTCCTCTTCTGCATGATCTATGAGTTGTCTGATCATGTTATTAGAACATTCTTTAAGGTTCTCCTCCCATTTCTTCATGTATTGAGGGTTGGTGGAGTCTGAAGGGGGAAAGATTAGTATTCTTAATCCCCGTGGGATTCGGTCTGCTTCAAGGTATTTTTTTAAAGATTCTGCTTCCCACCATTTGCTGGTTTCTCTTTTTACTGCGCGTTCCAAGTTTTGGAATGTATTTCTTGCCGATGTAGGGTTTGGTTTGGACGTTGTGCTCCTATTGGTTAGAGGTTCAGTTGAGAAAGTTTCCTCAATCCTTGTTGAACGTTGTGCTCGTCGGTCTTGGCACGATGCCATGGGTTCTATATTTGATGTATATTACAAGTTTTCCGGTGTCACCTGATAGGTGGTGTTTGTTAGTATCTATTCACAGAATTTCAAGCTTATCGGTTTTCAAGGATATGGCCTTATGGTAAAGTTTTTCTTCGAAAGAGGGGAGAAAGGCCCCTATCCCTTACTCGCCAGGTAATAAGCGTTAGTCGAGAGGTACTGGTTCTTGCCCAATGACAGGGGGAAACCCCTATCCCCCTAGTTTTAGCAAAAGTTCTGATGGGTTGTCAAGGCAAGATTGGTATATTCTGATTCTTGTATGCGCCAGGGAGCTGCATTGCAGACAGGTGTTCTGAGGCCACGGCCCTTTTTACACCTCTATGCAACGCAGCTCTGTGGTGCTTACTGGAGGTACCTAGTGGGCTAGTTTGACCCTAGGGACCCTTAGGATTCAAGGGAACTTAATCTCTCAACTTAGAACGCACACAGGGCGTGTTTACACAGTGGTAAAGGGAGGGGACGGAGCCTGAGGTGACGTGTGCAAACACGCCCTGTGGCTCGTTTAAGTTGGGGAAACAATTCCCTTTCAATCTTGAGGGATCCTGGGGGCCAACTAGCCCACCAGGTGCATCCAGTAAGTGCCACTGCTCTGCGCTGCAGAGAGGTGGTGCAGGCCGTGCCCCTTTTTACACCTCTCTGCAATGGCTCTTACTGGACGTACCTAGTGGGCTATTTTGTCCCTAGGGATCCTCAGGATTCAAGGGGACTTAATCTCCCAACTTAAAAAAAGGCCACAGGGCGTGTTTACACAGTGGGGAAGGGAGGGGACGGGGCCTGATGTGACGTGTGCAAACACGCCCTATGGCGCGTTTTTAGTTGGGGAAATAATTCCCCTTAAATCCTGAGGGCCCCTGGGGGCTATCTAGCCCACCAGGTGCTACCTTTAAGCGCCACTGAGCTGCGTTGCAGAGAGGTGGTCCAGGCCGTTCCACTTTTTACACCTCTCTGCAACGCAGCTCTGTGGCGCTTACTGGAGGTACCTAGTGGGCTAGTTGGACCCTAGGGACCCTCAGGATTCAAATGAACTTAATCTCCCAACTAAAAACGGCCACAGGGCGTGTTTACACAGTGGTGAAGGGAGGGGACGGGGCCTGAGTTAACGTGTGCAAACAAGCCCTGTGGCACGTTTTAAGTTGGGGAAATATTTCCCCTTCAATCCTGAGGGACCCTGGGGGCCAAGTACCCCACCAGGCGCTTCCAGTAAGCGCCACTGCGCTGCGTTGCAGAGAGGTGGTCTAGGCCGTGCCCCTTTTTACATCTCTCTGCAACGCAGCTCTGTGGCGCTTACTGGAGGTACCTAGTGGTCTAGTTGGACCCTAGGGACCCTCAGGATTCAAGGGGACTTAATCTCCCAACTTAAAACGGCCACAGGGCGTGTTTACACAGTGGGGAAGTGAGGTGACGGGGCCTGAGGTGACGTGTGCAAACCACGCCCTGTGGCGCGTTTTGAGAGGTAGTTTTAATCCCCTGCCCTATTATATACTAGGGGCTTACAGAGGAGGCCATGCTGATCACAGGGGGACCCCAACGCATAGTGTTCCCTAGTGTATGTAGGTGTTTTCACTGTATTCTGAGTGTCTTTTAACATAGCACTGGCTCTAGGACTGGTTAGTCAGACTCAGGTACCACCAGTATCCTTCTGAAAAAGTTGAGGGTACAGGATGATTTTGCAACAAGGCTTCTTTCTGCTCTTCTGTTTGCTCTTTCTGCACGTTATCCTTCTTCCTGCACTTTTCTTTACCTCTGAGGACTTCAGTTGCTTCTTTTTGCATTTCTTTTTTTTCTTTCTGTGCGTTTTTTCTTCTTTCTTCACATGTCCTATCTCTGTAGGCATAGTTAGAAATTAGCATTTAAAAAACCTTTGAAATTCACTGAAAAAACCATAGGTTTCAGGCACGTTATAGTTAGGAATTAGCATTTAAAAAACCTTAGAAATTCCCTGAAAAAACCATAGGTTTCAGGGGCGATACATTTAGCTGGACTTTTCACTCGTACAAAACCATTGAAATTCCCCCGTTATAGTTAGTTCAGCTAACTATAACTCGCGCGCCCGCAATGCACTGCTGATGACGTCACATATTACATCACTCATGAAATAGTCAGTGACATCACTCTTGACATCACTAATTACATCTCAAATGACATCACTGATGACATCACTGATGACATCATCCTTGTGATAGAGTGGCAGACCTCCTCTCCCCCTAATATAACCTTTGATACACACATTCAAAAATAGAAACTAAAATGTTCAAAACAATGGACATACCAATACCAGTTACAACAACCTATTCAGTAATTCTAAGATCCACTTACACATCCACTCATTCACCGACAGTCCTATACAGTCACTCATACATGTACTCACTCATCATATGTACTCATACACCTATACATCCTGTTACACAACGCCACTCATCCATAGAGTTACTCACACACATAGTCACTCATGCTAATAAAGAATCAAACATCCATTTACTTGCATATACAGTTATACACACACCACCACACTTACTTCTACAGAAACTTACACATACTTAGTTTTTTAAACAATCACTTATAGAAACACATACTTATTCATACAGGAACTCTTTCAATCTCTCACTCTCACATATACTCACTTATATACACCAATAGTCACATATACTAGTTTAAAACATATGTAGTTACTCATAAAGACACTATTGAGACAGTCATTCACTCACTAACACACCCATGCACACACTCATCCACCCATACAGTCCTGCACACATGCTGTCTTCAACACATACAAACAGTGAGTCACTCATTCATGCACCTATGCACTACGTAATACCCCCCACCGAACCATACAGACACTCATACTGATACTCAAAAAACCAACTAATAACCTATATAGACACTCATGTAGCTACTCACCTCCCATGCAGCCACTTATACACAAAGTGAGAGACTGATACAGATATTTACATATTTAAACATTACTCACTAAGCCATGTATTCACTAAGATACACTTAATCAGTCAGTTATACAATCAATTTTTAAAAAACAAATCATCCATTTAGACACTTATATACCCATTTATTCTTCCATCGACCTTTAGAAATACTTATATAAAACATATGTAATTTTCAGAAAAACACACATTTACTGGATGATGTCATCAGTGATGTCATTTGAGATGTCATCAGTGATGTCATGAGTGATGTCACTGACCATGTCATGAGTGATGTAATATGTGACATCATCAGCAGTGCATTGCGGGCGCGCGAGTTATAGTTAGCTGAACTAACTATAACGGGGGAATTTCAATGGTTTTGTACGAGTGAAAAGTCCAGCTAACTATAACGCCCCTGAAACCTATGGCTTTTTCAGTGAATATATATATATATAGATAGATATAATAAGAAACAATATTTTGTATGTTTAACATATTAATTCATAATGATATTTCTTTCTATATATTCAAACTTACTATTATAGGGAATCAATATATTTGTAAAAGATATTCTTGTCACACAATATTGTTGATTACGTTATTGTTTTAGTCATCCTTCCCAGCTATCACCTTTTACCTGTAAACAATTTCTCCTCTTTGAATGAATTCCACCAGCAACATACACCACTTTAGATCAGTTTTCTTTTGGTGTTTGTGCCAATTGTACTTCATGTAATGCCATTTGATTTACGCCATACCCTTACAGTAATTCTTGTATTTATTAATCATGGTTAAAACGACTTTGAAATGCGTCTACCTTTTTCTTGGATGCTTCTGATTTCTTCGACATGTTTCTCAATTTCTTATGCAGGTGATTAAGAACCTAAAAAGATAAACAGGATATGTTTTAATGGTTAAACATTGTGTAAAATATTTTTCAATGTTAAAATAACGGCTCTCCGTCTGAACTTCAGATAAGAGAAAAATCGAAAAGCATGGCTGATTTAGCAACTACTAGTCAAAGTTTACAGCACACTTTAGAGCACAAAGGCAGATTTTCGCAATGGGGTACTATTCCCTTTTGGTGAACGATTTATGAGGTGTTTATGTTGTGTGGAGACTCCTTCCTTAAGGTGCCCTCATATGCGTTGTGATTGCTAGAGTTCATTAAACGAGGACCAGATTGAAAGACACCCTATATTGGAGATTATTTTAAGCAAACAGATGTACCAACAAACTGATGGGGCAGAGATCAATAATAGCCACACACTTCCCTATAAGAATATATTGAATGAGGAAGATTGAACTTGAATGAAAATAAAAAGGGGTAATCATTCACAGGGACAGCTCCTGTCTAAGGGCGTCTGGGCCCCTCCCACTCATCTTTGTAAGTTGTAGGTGGTAATTGCTAAGATTAATTACCATCCACAGACCACATAACATTTCCTATTCTTTCTTTTTCCGATCAACAAGAGGTCTTATTGCGCTTAGGATAAACAAAGCCCAGTCCGGTTGCTGCCCTAGGCTGCCTTCCTTTCTCTCAGCTGACATGATGACAGTCAGGCAAGCACTTTAAAAGAGGCACATGCGCTAGTACCAAATGGGACTTCATTTATTTTCTTACTATAGCAAGGTAAGGGCTGACCTAGTGCCAGCACTGACCTGCAATTACCGGGGGTCTCAAGAGACCATCCAGCCGTGGCCGCTGTAGGTAAGAGTGGTGGGGCAGTGGGATCGGATGGGGGGGGATTTCGAGAGACAAACACGAGGGAAAATTAATTATTTATTTAATTTTCCCTCGTGGTCATCTCTCGAAATACCCCGCCACCAGGCCCCATCGCTCCTACCTGCAGCGGCCGCGGCTGAGACCATCCACTAATGATGTGCAACAACATCATATACTAAAGCAGTCCCAGGCATTTAGGGAATAAGCCCTGTATTTTCCATGGCTGCTTATCACTCATCCAGTCTGTATGAAACACCCAACGTTTTTCAAGTCATCACAGGGTCGCGTGTGGTTAGTAAGCATCACTGAGGCCACCCCACCCTGTGACGACATGAGAAGGGGTGGGCTTACAGCATGCTCCCTGTATGATTGAGAGCATGTGGCATGATGTCACACGGTCATGAGACTATGTGACCTTGGGTTGCATACATTTTGTAAATAGATACACTGTGCATGCCTTACCATGCACAGAGTATCTGTTTACAGCATTTTGCATCATTATCGTGCTCTGAGGGGATCAATAGAGCACTCTGAAAACACTGACGCCGGGAACAGCAATACTTGGCACCTGACTGGCACATGCTACTAAGGCTCAAGTGTGCCAGCCATGCCTTTATCAGGACCAGAGCAGCCCAGGGCCTGCAGAAAAGGCAGGACCAGAACTGAGCTCTTGCCTCATGCCTACTGCCAGCCTGTGTGTTGTGTGTTTGCTTTTAACCTCAGGCTGGATCCTGGCATCTTCTGATCTAAGGCTCAAAGAAAACACGGAGGACCTGTCGGAGAAACACTCTCATATGTGCTATTAAAGTGGCTTGAAATATGCGATTTCTGGATGGGAGCATTACAAAATAAAACTTTTTTGTATGGAGCACATCCGCATTAATATGTGTTAATGAAGTCACTGGCACCTGGAAATCTTTTTTATGGACTGAGCACATCCCGAGCTCATATATTTCAAGGTGCTCTCAAATGTACCCTGTGTATCCCTGCACAGAAATACTTGCAGCTCTGCACAGGTTTTCTATGCCCCACCTTTCCTGACATCATTGTTAAAGAACCTGGACAATTGCTGCATACAAAACTGCTCATTTTGGGAAAAGCGACCAAACAGAATGGTAATGGCCGCGGAGGGACGAAGGCCATGCTAAGGACCCCCAAAGTCCGTTTTCGACTGCCTTTCAATGGCAGGTGGACCACCATTGAAAGGCTGCCTAAAAGAGACATCTTAATCCCTACGGCGGTGCCTGAGCAGGCACCACTCCAATGTAAGGTATTACATTCTGACCGACGGTCAAATGGACTCCTTGAGCCCGTCAGAATCGTCAGTTGGTCCCTCCGCATTCTGCCTTGACTGCATCATAATGCGGCGGTCAGACTGAAGCACTAGATGCCAATCGGACCCCAACCGACAGGCCGTTGGTTGCAGACCAAGTGACATCATAATGAGAGCCAAGAACAAAAATGTATAGGAGTTCTTCAAGTACTAACTCATTAAATTTGTCATAAGTTGATCCTTTTCCAACAACTGAACAATCATTAACTACCTAAGAAGAAAATATTATGTCTTTTCCTTTCAGGTGTATGGGACTTAGCCCAACACATGATTTCCACTGCAAAAAGTTTATTAATTATGAGAGCATTCAACATGTATATGACCCTCAAAATGCTGGAGCTCAAGTGCGCCCGCACAGAGTACCTTTTTACACCATATTACCTCATCATCCTTCTCAGAGGTGGACTAGAGCAGTGGAGGTGCACTGAGGCCTTAATTTTGTTTATCACGACCAGGGCAGCACTAAACCTGTCAGGTAAGCCGGAGATCGGAGCAGAGACCTCGCCTCGTGCCTGCCAGAATGTGTTGCGTGTTTATTTTCAGCATCTTGAAGACATGGTGACTGAAGAGATGCAAATGTGAGACTCCTCCACAGCGTTTTTACACTAGTCATGAGGCTCGAGCAAGGTGCAGATACAGGAGAATTAGGCAAGAGGCAGCAGAGGAAAGGAAGGGTGGTAGTCTCTCACACTAGAGAATTAAACACGACGACTCCACCAGTATTTATTGTGTATCAATTATAAGTTAAAATCTTCAGTCAATAGGTACCCCTTGGTCACACCATTGTGAATCACCCACCTTCTTGTATCATGAGGCCCACTCTAATCAGGACAGCAGGCTTCTGTCTTCTGTCAGTTAGGTATACCTGATGCCTCAAAGTCTGATCAGCGCTGTGCCACCTCATACAATATAAAGTCAGCTGACCGGTCACAGATGTATGTAGGTGGCGGCGAAAATCCTTAGTAAGCTCAATGAGTCTGGGTTGCATACACGATCCACAAACTGGTGTAGTGAGTCTTCACACGCCTACTTTTACCTTGACTACCTCATCAGCATGGCTCAATGCATGGGTGACATTCATTCCGCAAAGTCCTGAAGAGGCCACAAACCATAAGGCTGTAATGCGCCAACCTATATCTTCCAGAATCAACGCCTAATAAGAAGAGCAGACACAGAATCTAAAATGCTTAATAGCCCCGTGTCATAGCGACAGTTTTATGCAAGTCACTTCTTTACTGTATTGCCAGGTCTACTGTAATTAGGCATTTTATCGCGGAGACAGTTATTATTTATTCACCATCAACAAGGTTTTATTGTTCGTGATTGCTAATACACTGCCTACCTAAACGCTACTGTTTGTTTATATTATGTGTTCTTTCATAACATCTATGTTTTTCTAAAACTATCATTAACCCTCATAAGAAAAGTTGATTTGCTTTGCAAATTTATTTATTAGCTGTCGCTTTGTTTCTTTTTTCTGTAAAGTATGCAAATAACATTTTGAACAAGTAGAATTGGATTATAATCTATTTTTGCTGGTGCCTTCCTTTAATGTAGTACACCAATGCCTCTGTGTTAAATCTTACATAGAGCATCTAAAAAGATTTATTGAATTATTAAGGTGTTATTCTACACCAATGAGGCGACAAATAATAAGTTTACTTCATTTTGGAACTGGATTCATTTATCCTGCTAGAGCTTTTTCCCATACTTACTGTTTTCTAGTAGTGTAGCCTAGGCTATAGTGCAGAGGTCTTCAAACTTTTTGATGCCGAGACCCCCTTGTCAAATTTTTTTAGCTGTAAGGACCCCCTCCTGACAAACATTTCTAGAACCTGGTATTTTTAATCATCGACAACTATCAACGACCATAAACACCCCAGTTCCCACAGCAAATAATTTTTACGGCGGGGAAATAATATTAAACAGTGTTTAGAAAACAAAAGGTCAGTGAGCGTTAGAGCATGGTCAAAAGTGTAGCTAAAAACAAAGGACCTAATTTATGAGGAATTGGCGTAGGGTAGCTCTGCACGTCTTGTTGCTGCACTGCCCTACGCCAATATGAAAGTGCAGGAATGCATCGTATTTATGAAATACAGTGCATTCTTGTCCTTTCTCCTTGCGTTGATGCACAAATTGTTGCCTAGCACCAACATAACCAGCATTGTTCTTGTGCAGGAAGGGGCACCTTGCTTCACAAATACAATCCCAAGAAGCATTTTCCTCTTTCTAAGTGTACTGCATAATGCAGCACACATGGATAGAGGAAAAAACTAGGAGAAATGAAAACATTTCTCCTTGTCACACCTCTGCTGGGGAGGCGTACGGGTTTTGGCGCTACCCCAGGTTTACGTGATTTTTATAAATCTGGAGCAGCATAAAAATCCTTGGGTGTTGCTTAGGAACTCCCACGCAATGCCCATGGAACACCTCCTTGACGCAGAGTAAGGCAACACAGTGACTTGCACTGCTTTGTCTTACTCCATATCTATGAGCTTATGCAAAGCCATGCAGGGTGACTTTGCTCTACCTCGTGGGTATGGTTGATATGCTTGCACCGTCGAAGCATCAAAGAAAGTGATGCTCTGGCCTCGCAAGCCTCTTATAAATAAGCCCAAAAATATTCTGGATGTTTTTAGGGCTTTCACCATCAGGTAGCTACATATAAAATAATGGACCGCCTAAATGAAAAAAAATGAAAAAAGTTGTTTGTGGGAAATGCACTGTAGTACATTATGAAACCTCTATTAGTTAATGCACTGCAGAGGTCTGGGTATAACACTTCACAGCCCAGTTGTTAATTCTTTGCCCTACCACTCCAAAAAATCCCAAGTCTTTGTCATCACACAGATTGGAGTGATTCGATCAACTAAAGCTAGAACCGGCTCCCAAGCACCCTTTACACTTGCAGATTAGCTAATAGCTCACATTTCCATTTCATTCAGGCAAGCAGGCACCTTGTCATGGAAGCTTTTCACAGCACAGGACACTCAATTAATGAAACTACAGCTGAAGAATTTAAAGGATCGAAATTAGCCAACCTGGGACAGTTGTCTTTTTCCAAAACGAAAGCAAACGTTTTGGATTCCGGGCACAAGTGAAGCTGGGTAATGCGTGCCCCCCTTCCCAAGACTCCACAGCCACACAGATTGAAGACCTCTGCTCCAGAAGGTTATATGGGCTCTTCCCCTTCTTTTGCTGCCTTGCATAATTCAGCAGTATTTCATCTTTTTGTTGTTTCAGAGACATTTTAAAGCATGTCATCCTTTTGTGATGTTTGTTATTCACAAACCATCATGAAGCATTGCATCTTTCGCAGCATTTTTTGTTTTCTGGCATTTCTTAGGCAGATTTGTATCTGTTTTGCAGAGCGCTGAAGTGAAATCTCATGAAGTGTAATTGCATTTGAAGTGCACTCCAGTGCCAAGGCCCAATCCCCAGTAAGACCCTTCCCTCAAATTTCTCTTAATTAAACTTGCACCTAGATGCAAATCTAGTGTCATCGTATGGCCAGGAATACCCAAATGATTACTGTATGCAGCTCATCCCACTAAAGCCATGTCACATGCATACTGAAGTTACCCCTTCATATCCTATCCAACTAGGTGGCAAAGTCAGCCAGCCACTAATGCATGATGAGTTGGTTTGGGGAAAAGTTGTTCTCTAAGGTGGTCTTCTTCATTTAGCAGGACTTCATGTGAAGTGATATCACCAACATGGGGGTGGCAAAGACATATGATGACCTACCTTGGGACCTCGAATGAGGATTCGTGGAACCGCAGCCATATTTTGGAGCATGAAAACCAGATAATGCAGGACACATTGGAATTGCACAAGCAATATCTCCAAATCACGAAGGAAGAGAACTGCAAGTGGTATTAGGAGGTTCTCCAGGGTATTTGAGGCCTGCCTGATAGACCACAGGACACTCTTCCAGGACTACGCCATGTCCCTGGTACATCTGGTGAAAAATAAGTATCTGCAGTGTGCAAGCAAATCAACACAACCAGGCACCCAGTGAAGAATCTGATCCTGATCCAAATCTAGGATATGCACTGTGAAGCCTGAAATTGGATTGTCTGCCGCACAATGTGAACAGTAACCACGGCCTCCTTAAACATACATCTCTCACTATCAACAAGTACTATCCTTTTACATGCACAGCTCACCCCTTCAAAGATATACACATTTCACCATCATGTATACTTCTAAAATTACCTACTACAATGTTCTTTCACAGTAAGTAATATTTGAACTAACCTAGAAGGTGTTTATCACCTATTGTGACTATTGTGGCTACACAAGATGCAGCATGTGTGGTATATATGGACAACCTATGGTAATCGGCACACAATAATGAGAAGAATGCTGTCACATCGACAGTAACAAACATTTTCATGCAGAATGCATACAAGAAACTTCAAAACAAAGTTCAAGTTGGTTTAAAAAAATCATTAAAAAATGGAAGGCTGGAAGGGCATTGAGCGTAAAATATGGGATAGGGTATGGCAACCTAACGCAATTAGAAACATATAATACCACATACACAAACGTGCTGCATGGTTCCAAGGATAGATCATCAACTTGGAGGGAGTGGACATTGCAAAACTATCTCTAAACACACCATAATCAAAAAATAAAAGAAGGAAAGTCTAAAAGGGAAAGGGAAAGCCCAGAAATACAATCCAAGGATTTAAAAATATTGGAAATCCAAAGCAAAGTAAAACAACTCCCCTAAACCAAATATTGTGCCATTCTGGCTGTCCTAGATAGGGTTCAAAGTTCTTGGAGATCCATTTCTTCATCTTATAGGACTGTACCTAGAAGCACCTACTTCTGTAGCTGGGCCAGACACCTCTTGAGGGAACTGTACACTGTGATTGGTACTAGGGTACGACAATGGATGGGACTAACAAAGACAATCAGTAGGAAGGAATTGGACATCTCGGAGAACAAATGGAGGCGGTTTATGAGGAGAGGAATCAGGACATCATGTTGTGGTTGGCAGCCTGAAATTCCTGCAGGGCTCCAAACCCCTTCTCTTTGAATGCCTAGCACTTTTTCAGGTGCTGCAGGATGCGATTCTGACCTGCTACCAACGTCCTCAACAGCTCCTGGATGATACAAGGGTACTCAGGAGTATCTGTTGCAAGACGGACCCTCAGCTATTGTTGTTGTGTTGGGCAGGGTTGAGAGCAGAAGTGATAACTGATGGGATGGTATCAGCCTGGGATGTTGGGGGAGCCAGATCCCCAGGCACTTGCTGTTTGTGGCCGGGAGTACCTGGTTGCTCGTGCATTCTGTACCACTTGCAAGTGCCACAGGATAGACTCATTTATGTCCAGAAACAATGCTCTGGCAAAATCCAAACAACTTGTTATAAGCGCTTGTGTGACCAATTGTTTGGATTATAACAATGCATTGTTTCTGATTGGGACTTTGTGTATTGCTATCACATATTTACTGCAGTGGTATGCTTATTAAGAAAAAACACCAGCATGAAAATAGATTTGTGAATTGCTCCCATTGTCTGTTTGGGTGCTAAAATGCCCACAGTACTGGCAAGGGTTGTCTATCTGAACAAACATGTTATAAATTTACACAAAATTCATTTCATACCTGTTCACTCTAAATGTAGTTTCCATTTGTCATTTTTTTATCTAGTTTGTTTTTGATGTGGCAAAAAACTCCTTTTACTAAACAATTGTAATGATAGATATCAGAAGTGGTGCCTATTGGACTGTGGCTAGTAGAGTGTACCCACATCCAAATAAATAGCCATTAATTAGCTAAATAGGTTGGCAGGCAGTTTAATCAAATCTGCATACTAATCATGAGTGTGAATCGCTGTCAGTTTATCTCCTATTTGCATTGAAAGTATAGGTCAATTTGGAAACCGTTCATATTTTCCAAGACTGATATTTTTCTCATCCAAATACACTACGAAACAAATGACATCCATGGGGGTTCACCTCCTGAACCTAATTGCTGCCAATGGGATGGAGTGAGAGCCTAACTCAACACTAAGTCTCTCTCTTGCCCCAATTGGCTGTGTCTAAAAGAGATTTAGCCAATTGGGAGAAATGGCCAGACATCAAGAAACAGGTGAATACCTCACACCATGCACACTGCCTTTTTGCTTTTCTCCCCTAGACTTGCTCATTCCTGGACCTCCCTACTGACACACGATGCAAATCTCATAGGTACTGCTGTAGATGTGTGATTTCTGACTGCAGGCAGGAAGGAGCACCCAAACCGGAGGCGAAATGGGCGTTTGTGGTGCAGAAGTCATTACAAATAAAGGCCATCAATAGGAGAAGATTCATGATGACGGGACCCGATTGATTTAGGATCGTTTCGAGTGTTTCTCACCCCACCAAGGCTAAAGAACAGATCCACGAAGACAGGACCAGCTTTAATTTAGATCGTCTCCAGTGCCATTGGACCTAATTAAGTTTCTACGTCTATTAAGAAGCATGCCTCTCTGATTAAATAAGTGCTGAGTTTCCGGTACAGAAGCAGTTTTTAAGACCAAGCCCTAGTCCTGTGGAGAACGCCCCAGCAAGATGGGGTTCGAAACGCGTTGACTCCAGCGATTGGGACATTTAACATAGGGCATGTCTCGAGGGAATAACTCTTCAATTGTGCTTCCCCCATTTGACAACACCCTTTGAAAGTAGCAACCCCATAGCTCATGACACGGGCAGGATATAGGCAGCAGCCTTTTGTTTAGTAAACGTTTTATGTCCGCCTGGTGCACTTCATAACCAAGGACTGGTCGTTTGTGTATATTCCGTTTGGAAGACTGTGTATGTTCACATTTATTCATTATTGGTAATGTTTTTCACTGTGTTGCATTGATTCACAGGTTGTCTTTTTTTCAGAGTCTTTTCGTAATGCAAGTATACTTCAATTGACAATGTTGACAAAATGTAATGTTGTCTGAGATATGACATGATATAAATGGCATAACTCTGAGTTTCAAACAAAAAAAGTGAAATAAATCACACAGACTTTAGAAGTACAGTCTAAGGTTTCGGTAAATTAATCATATGCTGTGAATGGTCTACCTGGTCACCTAGATGGTTATGCAATAATATAGTGGTCCAGGCCAGGTAGCATAGGACCCAAGCCTTTTCTTATTCAAAAGTAAGTAGATGTGTACATAGCACATGGATGCTGTTAAGCACGAGGCACAAGAGAGACGTTACAGTATCCTTCCCTGACATCTGCACCCAGGGTGAAAAGATTAATGCAAAAGAAGGAGACACCATGGATCCACAGGTAAACGAGAGTTATGAGATTTGCTATTATGTGTGTCGGAAAGTTTGTTACTTTGTGTGTAAGTGCTGGTTTAAAAGAATTGCTGAATGCATAAGCAAGTACATGAATTCGAAAGGAACGTTGCTGGTATTTGCAGACGATGTCTAGCATATAATGGTCACTGCTGTATAAGGTAGATGTGAAATACCACAACTGATACTTTTTAGTTCAATTGCTACAGTTGACTTGTACCTTTAAATACTCATCTTATCAACAAAACTATATTTACCTATTGATGGAGACCTGGCCTCATGCTCTGCTTTCCACAACTTTTAGTTTACCTACTTGCTAAAGGGTTCCTGGTTAAGCACTCCAAGCATTTTCGATGGAACTTTAGGAAACACAGGAGGGTTAGACTTTCATGTGAGCTCTCATGTCCCCTCTAGCACCTCAATGCTTATTCTGTGTTACCCCCAGGTTAAGTAATACATTCTCCTGGCATGATACTTTGGAGGCTACATGTTGCCCCAGTCCATAGTAAAGAAATAAAAACATTGAAAGTATGCTGACTCAGGGACAAAACAAGTAGGGCCTGATGTGCATTTATCAGATGAATGCAACATTGTTTGTGAGTGACCCACCTTTTTGGATTGACAGTGATTTCATGTAACCAGCAAGATGGATGACAAACAACTACTGTCTCTGTAACTGTCCATTTGCTACTTACAATAAAGAACAGAATATTACATCCGGCCTGTATGTTTATTGTTTGATTCTTTAATTGGTGTATGATGTACATATGTTGGGTTCCTAAATACTGAAACCCAGTTGCGGAACAGTACATACACTCTGCTTGATGGGGTGATCTATTGAGCAGAGGCAGAGAAAAATAGGGGAACCCAAAATGCTTTCCCCATGCAATTTTCCATAGACAAATTAAACAGCGATATCGCAAAAACAGCTAAACAGAATTGCACCAAAGTTGGCAGAAAGCTCGATCTTGATCCAGAAAGCATGCGTTTTGTGATATGGCGTAAATCCATTCAGTATTTTTTGAGAAATTAAGGTTTAAAATCGATTTGAATATATAGGACGTAGATCCTCCGCAGATCCAACAGATCAAAAGATAAGATTTGATTGATTACCACAACATCAATTAAAGGCATTTTAAGTCTCTAGGACTCAGTCCCCATCACTGCAAAAAAATAAAAACATATAAGTGCAGGTTAGGGGGTACCCTGTCCCCTTAGGCCTGGTGGGGGTAGCGGGCCTGCAGCCCAAAATATTTTTTTTATGGTACCGCAGATCTGTGTTGGATTTGCTGATCCACTTTTCAATTAAAAAGGACCGGCTCCCTGAAATATAAGCCCCACAGGGTGTGTGAAAGAGTATTGAGCTCTCATTTATTGAAAGGAACTTTGCAAAATGATAGGAATAAATCTGATTAACACAGAATATAATTGACATTTTTTTTTTTACTCTCCACCTATTCTAACATCTATTGTTCCAGTAATAAGTTGATCCATTCTGAATAGCAAAGAAGGAATATGAAAGAAACAGACAAAAATATTGTCTGATTCTTTTCATATTTGTAGAGTTACAGAGTCAAATACAGAACAGAGATGTATCTATAGAATGCAATAGGAGTTGACGTAGTCCCCTTGAGCGAATGGGGAATGTCTGTCAGCCAGTGCAGAATAGCCTTTAACATTACTTACCGAATGTGAGCCTTTGCGCTTATTAAAACACGGATATTCTTCATATGAATTTCCTTAGAAAGACTGGAGCTACATCACCGGATATATTGACACTTGATTGAAAAGACAAAACTATCCTCATGATGTGGGACATACACGTATCATGTGAAGTGTATATGCATTAATTTGGCGTAGTCTTGTGGATTATATTCATGGTAATTATTTATTAAAGTTAAATAACCAATGCTTTTTTATAAAAATGGGGAGTTTTCAAATGTAACTTTGTAGTAATGTGAATTTGTCTTCCATTGGTACATATTGCGCTGTCATAAGATGAAAGGATGAAATCCTCGACCTCTTGCATCATATTTCTGTACTTAATGATGATATGAGTATTCTCGCTTGTTTGTTTCATTATTTTTTAGATTTTTGGGAACCATTAAATGATTTCCTAACAGCCCTGACGAAGCTGCAAATAATAAAGCCGCAAAACATGTGATGGCTGTATTGTGGTACCAATTTCGTGGGCAGAGTCCATTAAATAAACATAAATTTCATATTATTAAATTAAGAACAGTGAATAATAAGGACACAAAACACATATTGGCTGAAATGTGGTATCACCTTAGTGGGAAGAGTCCGTTGGATAAATATCAATTTCATAATATTAAATTAAGATTTGTGAATAACAGAAGGGCCTATTTGTATTGAGAGGTATCAAAAAAGTTTTTCTCCATTAAGATTAAAGTTCTTTTGACAAATGTTTACTGACAATGAATTGATGGATGGATGGAAATGTTAATGATGTCAAAATAATATGATGTGTAGGTATACTAAATTGATTCTTTGTATGAATAATTATTGATAATGAAGGGTAGGAATTAAAATGTGGGCTGTGGTAAAATTATATGAATATATTTGATTACCACAGAATATAATAGAACATTCGATTTTTTTGACTCTCCCCCTATTTTAACATCAAGGGCCTGATTAAGATGCCGGTCAGACAGCCCGGCCAACCACCATGGCCACGTTCCAGTTTCGACTGCCAAACCCAAAGATCCACCCGTCGTACTACGATGCAATCACTGCTACCGCAGAGGTCTCATGGTCGGCGGTGCCCCGCTCCCCAAACATGTATCGGTAAGGAGTAAAAATGCACAGGAAACGTGCAGTTGTACACACATGTGGGGACATGCTTTGTGCACCATGTACTCCACTGAGTCTGACGATCCATGTACAGTGCGGTCAATGGAGATACATGCCACATGAGAACTTACCAGGATTCTGCCACCCAAAGGACTGTCCACTTTGGTATGAAGCTTCTGAGGTGCCGTCCAACCGGTATCGTAATGAAGGTCCTATTGCACCGGAGATCATTTCATCAAGTTCGAATAGCAAAGAGGAGGTGATATGAAAGGGTGGCCTGCTCTTTTCAGAAATTTAGGCATCAATGATTTGCACAAGCACTTGTAGTCACAACCCATTAAACAAATTCAGACCCCAGACTTTGGGGGGAAACTGATTTACAAATGGGAAGCAGCCCCAGTGGGACAAGTTCTTTGTGAATGGTGAGATATGGCCTCATAGTCAAGTAGACTGCAGTCCATGGGACAGCAGAATGCTGCCCCAATGTATTTCCCTGCATGTGAATTATTATTAAAAAAAATAAATCAGCTCATTAGTGCATATAACAAGTACACCACCAGAAAAAAGGGTAGGCGATATGAAGCAATGCATGTTGGAAGTCTCATAGAAACAAAGTTGGTCTTGCTCTATTTATTGTCTTCGCCTGGTCAGGGCCCCATCTGACTAAATTCTGTTATGGATAAAGCACATGACCAACTATACACTGATGATGAAAAACAATTTCATTTTGAAGGGCAAAATGTAGGTGCATTTCAGTATGGTACCCCAAATATGTTGATCAAGAAATCTCTAATGGTGCTGAAGAAATGTGTTTGTCCTGAAAAAAGGTTGACCTCTGGCTAACGCGGGAATGGTCTCTCAAAGGATTATTGTTAAAATAGTTTTGTGAGACCTATGTTAAAGCTTCATAGTTTCTCATTGCGAGTGGTTGCGTATGCTCGCGATGAGAAACTACCAGTCTGCGTTGAGAAAGCTGCTGCTCGAGTAACAATCTACTGGAGCGGCAGAAAACGACAGCTCGCACTGTGCGAGATGCCGTTTTCAATGATTGCACAGTGCGGACAAGCATCCGGCACTGTGCAATCATCCCAAACAGCTCACTACGCAGTTCGCGTAGTGCTCCGCGTATCTCAAGTAGTGCAATGTGCACTTCACATAGCTACGCGTAGCGCTACTACGCAAACTACGCCCAGGGTTACTTTGTACACTGCTCTGTGTGAAAAATATATTTTTTTTAATAAATGCCCTTCTACAACTAACTTTACATTTGTTTAACCCACAGCAGCTCCCCTGCTATGGCAGGAGAACGTTCCCCCTGACCCCCGCCAGCACTTTAAAAATTATAAAAATAAAACTATAATAAAACGGGTTTAAAACCCATTTTATTATTGTTTTATTTAGCTTGTCCCGGGGCTTGGGGAAGGGCCAGGGTTATGATAGGCTGGAGGGGGAGTGGTGAGCTCTACCTACAATGTGCATGTGATTTTTGGCCGTCATCTCAGGCCGGCCAAAAACCACATGCGCAGTGACCCCTCTCCTTCCACAGCTGTATTGCTGGGGCTGGAGAGAGCAGGCACAGGCTCCCAGTCTGTCCTGGAGTGCACATCATCGGTGCTCAGGCCAATCCTGAAGCAGCTCTCATGTTAGAACAGCTTCAGGATTGGCTGCAGGGCAAGCTGGGAGCCTGTGAATGCCTACAGCAGCAGAGAGGAGTGGAAGAGCACAACGCAATGCTGGAGGGTAGCAGGTAAGTTTTATTTTTTGTCTTTGTCGGCTCCACGTTTCCCACCCACTCTCATACTCATTTGTAATTGTATTTTTGTCTCTGTTGTCCTCTGTTTCCACCCCCCGCTCTTGACCCGCTTCTTTTCCCCAATACGAGCCGCTCCTGTAAACCCGTTAAATGAGTTTCACACCATCAGTGCATTTGTTTTATTTTATTGCTTAATTTATTTGCTTGTCTAATTTGCATATTAGTCAGATAATGTAATTAGCTGACATGACACGCTGATCAGCACATTATTATTCACCCATAATCTATCAACACCAATCTGCACTTCTCATTCTTTAATGGCACCAGTTTATCAGCTCAAAATGGCACAGTCATTTTACAGTAAATCAACAGTGATTTACCCTGCAGAAGAATTTTGAAAATCTCCGGGTACATTAGAATATCTGACCCATAGTTGAGCATGGAGGCATTTATGACATGTGTTCTCTTTATTGTTTCAAAATGACAACGGCAAAAGCAAAAGTCAAATCTAAGAGGGAAAATCCCCAGAAGAATTACATTTTCAGTGAGTCTGTACGTTTCAAGGCATAGGGCTTGAGGTACAACGTGATTTTGCACTTGCAAAATGTGCAATTTTCAAAAGCACAGGACATGGACTGCTTTAAAAATAGGAAAAAGGTCACGTAGAAACGATAAGAACACTAAGGCCTGGATTAAAAAATGCACATTTACACTTTGGGGCCGATTCTGATCTCGCTCGGAAGGGCACCGAATGCGATCCGGCCGGAAAAAGTATGAGCTGTACGCGTGTTTTCCGCCCGACTCATACAGCTGTACGAGCGAGCAAGTACAATGCGAGCAACGTGAAATTCACGACTCGTCCGTAAGTAAACCGTGCCGTGCAATGGATGTGATTTACAACTGAGCCAGTACGATGCATGCGTCGGACAGCCACTGCGAGCCAAAGTTTCCGGCTCACAAAACGTCCGGTAAGTTGCCTTTGGGGGTCCGTCTCGGACCCCCTGTCACCCGCAGCCTTACGACTCAGACACAGGGGGAGACCCAAAGGTCTCCACAACACAGGCATGTACGGTGCGGATGGCACCGGCGCGTACCCACTGTAGGGGGCGCCCTTTGCGAGACGTACCAATTCAGTCAATGGGAGCCCATGTACGCGTCGTACGACCGGCTCCTATTGACTTCTATGGGAGTCCGACCGAACATAGTCCAGCAGCATGTGGCCGCATCGTACTCGCTCGGTCGGACTGCAGGACTCCGGCTCGGTCAGAAAACACTCCGGATCCGGCTCAGTTGGAGAGCTTTCCGACCCAGATCAGAATCAGCCCCTTAGTAGTAAATGTACTACTCTTTTGGTACTTACAAACTACAAGTGCAATTTTACTGCTAGTAATTTTACGGCTGCGGAGACTCCATAATCAGTGCAGAGTATCTGCAGTGGTAAAATTCCTACTAGTAAAATTGCACTCATAATGATTGACTTTATTGAATAATCCTGTACTAAGTCCCACAACAGAAACAAAAGCACAATCAAAATAAAAACGGCATCTCCGTTCTACTACAGGAAATGGACTTCAATTGTGTGTAGTTGAAATCCCTCCTCCTCTACTCAGGAAAAACATAAGCAGAAAATAAGAGATTTAAAATGTTACAGTGCAAACAGGACGGTAGAGCTAACTGAATTTCGTACAGATAATAAGAACATTTAGGTCACAATGGAGGCTCCTCCGGGCACAAAGCAGAGCACCTCCCAAGCGGTTTGAAACTGCAATAGAGAAAAACAACTAAGCCTTGTTATGTCAACTATAAAACTTCCCTGTATTAAACTCAGTAGAAAACATTGTATTAGCGCCTCTATAGTATTAATTAAAGCACAAAATAATCCGCTTTGGAATTTGCTTCCACAGCTGCAATTCCTTTTCATTAATATAATTATGATTTTCCTTCAAATATCTCTAGGAAATCCTCCCCCCCACCCAAATTCCTGTACAGAGTCGTCTCTTGTGGCAATCATCCACAGTTCATAATAACTGGATTCATCGCTTGATGCGTGAACACTTGTGGAGAGAAGTTGTCACCAGCCCTATGGGCTCACTAGAGGAGACTGTTGTTGTTTTTCTCCCATTAAGTTACCAGTTTGAATTGAAGTTGTCACTTACGCTTTTTCTAAATGACGTTTGACAATATAAGGATGTCACAAATCTGAAGAAGAAAATAGTATCGTCCCATATGCCAACAACAGTACAGCGGTATAGGGTGTTTTACATGGCCCATGTCTAACAGCCGTCACATATTTTTACGTACCTGCTTATAAACTGAGGGCCTTACTTATGAGGCCTTGCAATACTTTTGCGCCACCGTTGCCTCACTTTTTGTGACGCACTGGCGGCGTAAAAAATGCACCATGTTGAGCCCTATTTACAAAGTGATGCATCAAGGTAGATGTGTCACTTTTTAAACCTCTGCCAGGTATAATGAAAGAAGGGGGGGGGCCTTACCCCGCAAAAAGCCTCATAGAAGTGGCGCATTGAAATCTATAAGGTTTCAGTGCGCAACTTCTAGGAAACTACTGCGTCAATATTTTACTCCTGCCTCACAGCAGGTGTAATACTGACAAAGGACCTTTCACTTGGGGCTTGTCCCATGTGAAAGGACACATTGCTGGAGTCACATCTGTTTTCAGACACACCCCAGCAATGCCCACTTTTGCACCTACAGATACGTCAGAAATACTGATGTGTCCGTAACTCCTTGCGACATGGAGCTCCATACATGAAATAGGGCGCATCCATCCTGTCACAAGGAGGGCGCAGTGAAAACTTTTGCATCGCTATTTTCACGCAGCTATGCCACAGTTTTCATAAATGAGTCCCAGAGTCCGCATGGCGCAGCTTAGCGCCTTTGTTCAAAATCTCTGGTTGGTGGGCTGGTAATTACAGCTCCCAATATCCACTTGAGCAGTTGATTTGTGATACAGAATTATTTTCAATTCAGGGATATTGATGTCATTTGTGCACCCAAAAGTTACAGGAATACGATAATGAGAGATAAAAAAAAACATTTGGTCATAGCATGCATCTCAATGGCTGCTCTGAGGCCCTTGGAGTCCACGTATTTGTTCTGAGCACAAGTGGAAGCAGGTTCAGCTGTTCAGGTCTTCTTACAGGACTCAACAGCAGGTGCAATCTTTATTCTATCTTCCACAACCCAAGTAATGTTCTGAAGAGGGTGCCCAGGGATGTCACATTTATGACTGATACTAACCTGTAGATGGGAGTGACTCCTGGCCTCGTTCTGACCAATAGGGAAAGAGTTCCCAGGGGTTTCCCTACATACTTTTGCAGCACTTCCTGTCTGCACTAATGAAAATAATCCCAC
The DNA here is from genome assembly GCF_964204655.1 of Triturus cristatus. Lineage (NCBI taxonomy): Eukaryota > Metazoa > Chordata > Amphibia > Caudata > Salamandridae > Triturus > Triturus cristatus. The sequence continues at coordinate 211,491,180 of NC_140588.1, forward strand.
AGTGCCCCTCTCTATATGAAACCAAGATGACTAAACGTTTCATTCCTTGTGCAGAGCTCCTGTGCCCACACAGATGTATGGTAGGGAAATGAACAACTTCCTCCTCTGTGGCCTCTTCAAAGCTGTTCTGGGAGCAGCTCCTTTCCCACTGAGATTGGTTCCTGCCTGACTCAGTGCACAAAAGAGGGTTCTTCCAATATGTAAAATAAAATGTGCTTGTGGCAGGGTAAGCATCTTGGAGAATAATTAAGTTCCTGGGCATAGAGGAACAGAACACCACCCCACATCCAAAGCATTAATGTCAGCTCTGGGAGAAAGTCTCATAAAGCCCTTTTTGTGGCCTGAAAGTACCTATGTGAACAAACTGTTGTCAGTTGGAAAGGTAAGAGTAGAATCAGTTAACGACATTGCCAGGAAAGGTCATTGGAGAAACCAGGCTACATATAAGAGTGGAATGATCAACTGTGTCAAAGGCAGATGAGGAGTCCAGCAATATCAAGAAGCAGGGGTCATCTTCATCTGTGGTCAAGACTGCATCGCCTACAATCTATAAGATAGCAGTCTCCATACTGCAACTTCACCTGAAGCCAGACTCGTCATTGTGCAAGAGATGCTCAACATTGATGTGACCTTGGAGTTGAACATAAACTGATTTTTCAATAATCTTGCCTAAGGATGATAGGTGAGTGATGGGCCAGTAGTTGGCAAGGTCACCAGGGTATAGTGTCGGTTTCATTAGGAGAGGGAGGATCTAGACTCTATTGAGAGCTTCGGTGAAGATGCCTTGAGTCAGGGAGACATTGATAAGTAAGGATAAGAGGCACCCCCACAGAGAAATCTTTGTTGAAGGGTGATAGTAAGGCATTCTCTTCATACAACGTGACTGAGGAAGCTGAATATGTCAGCAAGATCTGGGAGAAATAGGGCTTTAAAGACTGACCCTTGCCGGATTGTACAGGACAAAAAGAACAATTGATGGACAGAATGCAGAACAATGTCACACATTCACCCCAGTACAGAGATCCGGGCCTAAATCCATTGTTTTTTTTGCTTCCCGTGCCATTCCTGTTTGAACCCAGCCATATGCAAATCAGTCTTGACCCTGCGCCCAATGGGAACAGTCCAGCCCGAACTGCCAGGCCAGGTCCTCCCTGGATGAAAACAAGCATCCTAGGACCGGTTTCAGGGTTTCACCCCTCATCAGCCAGGTTAGATTGACTCCAGCGGCATGGAGAGCACAGGACCCACGTCTGTGCATACCCGTCCCACTCAGGGTGACAAATGCAAAAAGAACAATTGATAGACAGAATGCAGAACAATGTCATACATTCACCCCAGTACAGAGATCTGGGCCTAAATCCATAGTTTTTGCTCCCCATACCATTCCAGTTTGAAGCCAGCCATATGCAAATCAGTCTAGACCCTGTGCCCAATGGGAACCGACCAGCCCAAACTGCCAGGCCATGGCCTCCCTGGACTGAAAACAAGCATCCGAGGACCGGTTTCGTGGTTTCACCCCTCATCAGCCAAGATAGCTTGACTCCAGTGGCATGGAGAGCACGGGACCCATGTCTGGGCATACCCGTCCCACTCTGGGTGACAAATGCCATAAGGAACAGGGTCAAGACTGATTTGCATATGGCTAGGTCCAAACTGGGTTGGGGTGGTGAGGAAAAGAATGATGTATTAAACTCAGATCCTTGAGACGGTGGTGAATGTTTGCATTGTTCTGCATTCCATCCATTAATTATTTATTTAGCATTTGTCGCCCTAAGTGGGAGGCGTATGCCCAGACGTGGGTCCCATGCTCAATGATCCACTGGATTCAAGCTAGCCTGGCTGAAGAGGGGTGATGCCCTGAAACCAGTCCCAGGATGCTTGTTTCTGGTCCAGGGAGGACCTGGCTTGGCAGTTTGGGCTGGACTGTTCCCATAAGGATCAGGGTCAAGACTGATTTGCATATGACTAGATCCAAACTGGGGTGGCGTGGTGAGCAAAAGAATGATAGATTAAACCCAGATCATTGTGACTGGGGGTGAATGTTTGCATTGTTCAGCATTCCATCCTTCAATTGTTTCCTTTTTATTCTTCAGGACAGCATGGGTGTAAGAGATATAGCAGGCTTTGTGTCATCGGTGTGCTGTTCTTCATTTGTTTTCGCAGAAGAGAAGGTTGATGGCATTGCACTTTTCTGTGGAGTGTGACGAGCAGTATTCTGATTCTGTTGATGGCTTCATTGATGGTGCTGGTATAGTACTCATTTGGCGGTTGTGTTGAGCTATCTGTGTGTGGCAGAGAGGAACTTCAGTATCAGGAGGTGCTCACGAGTTCTGTTTTTCATCTATTTTCTTTCCTGATTGGAGATAGATCATTAATTGTTAACAACATTTTTAGAGTACCATGGTGCTGAAGGCTTGCACTTGCATGTTGTAATTGGTGTGTGGATGTTCACATAGCTTTCCAAAAAAAGTTTAGTTCCTATTTGTACTTGTCCTACATGCATTTTGAGATAGATGAGGCCTTATCTAACCACCCACCATCCCACACCTTAACCTACCAACCTATCACCTGTCTTCAACTACACCCATTCTCTTACACTTTTTTGCTGTTAAGAAGGAGCAAAACCGCAGTAGACATTAGATGTGCTCTACGGGGTTGTGCAGAAAAGGAGGTGCGAGAACTTGGCAGCAATGTCATGCATGCCTACCCTGGCCCTCACACTCTATTTAGCCTTGCCTCCAATAATAAATAAATGATAGTGGAAGTGGAAAGGCAGTGCACTCAAGAGAGTGCAGCAGTGCACAACCGAAGGCATGGGTATGAGCCTGTTGCTCCTTCTCTAAAGTGACTATATGTATGTGTACATGTTTGTGTGGTTTGTGGGTGGTGTGTATGTATTTGTGTAATGTGTGTGTGGTGTATGTGTGTTGTGTGTTTGTGGTGTGTCTCTGTGTGTGTGGTGAATGAAGGGGTCATGTAGAAGTGGACAATAACAAAATATTTGGTATACAATAGCACAAGTCCTTATCAATCCATCTCATGGATTGTCAGCCTCATTAAGAGTTGGAGAACCATTTTCTTTCCAATGGCAGAGCCCCGCCATCGATTCCTTTTTGCCAGCCGATCTGCCATGTATTCCTAGTTTTTTGCCCTGAGTTGTGTCCTCAAGGCATCTCTTTCTGGCATTAAAAATTACTGCTTTCAACCATTCCTAGAAATACTTGGGGATGTATAACTTTCTCCAACACATTCCAGGACTGGAGTTGGAACAATAAATAAGCCTCCTGGAATATTTGGAGGAAAGTTGCTCTTTGCCCAAATATTCTAGGACTTGTGTTAGAATAGTTCTTCTGACCTTCCAGGGTCCGGCATGCCCACTGCTGCCTTAAGGGCGCAGTTCAGGGAAAGAAGCACAAGGGAGCATCCTCCACGGGAATCCAGAGGTTTCTTATTTGAAGGCCTGCTATATTTAGGAAGGAGGGTATGAAGCTGATTTTTCAGCTGTGGTCAAGACAAGGTGTGGTTAGGAAAATAAACAGAATGTCTCTGACTTGCGGGGAAAAAATCCCTACAGGTCAGGAGCACTGCTATTTTGTTTTTCCAAAACAGATTCCAAATATTGAGATATGATTTATGTTTTCACAAAACAAACAAAAAATGATTTGCTCACCATAACTTGGCAGCCCAGCCAGCACTGACATTTTTGCAGAAAGTGTTCCTAACATTTTGGCAGGTGGCACTTATATTGATCAGCAGGTGGTGCATCTCAGGAGTCTTTCAGGTTATAGTAGACTATAAAATTGAAAACTGGCACATTAGTTGGGAGAGTGCCCGCCAATATCAACTAAATGTATATAACATTTTATTCTCCATTTTATATAATCAGCGGATAAGATCAATGACAGAGCAACTACCAGCTAATAAGCCGTGAAGACTCAGAGAAACAACCAGTAGAGCATATATGGGTTAGCTTATCAAATGTGATCTCTCTCTCTTTTTTAATCTAATTCATTCATTATTTTTCCTCTCTTTTCATTCAGTTATGTTGCAGGAATAATTGCAGAGTTATGAATAAAACTTCCTTGTTAGGCTTGGCAGTCTCACATGTAAAAAGTGTTGAAATGCTAAAGAGGCTGGCTGTACTCTAATCTTAAAAAATCAGTAATGGGTATTGGAGCATGGATGTAAACAAAGCTCTTGCAGGGCCTGCAGTGCAGGGGGGACCTACCTTTCAGAAACCCCAAACCTTCAGGGCATGTGAGAAATTGGGTTGTTGGTTGAGGGGGGTGAAACCCTACACAAGCAACAGCCACAATTCTTGTCAGGGTGAAACACAAAAAGTCACTAAATTAACCTGTGCTTCACTCTCTGGTAGCTTAGCCCAGACATAGTTAAGTTTAACTTAGAGGCAATGCATTTATGCATCACACAAACAGCAATAAAGTGAAAACACAACACCAATTCAGCAGAATAGGGTAACATTTTTTAAATTATTTGACACCAAAATGATAAAAATCCAATCAGTAGAACCGGAGACATGCAATTTCAAAGATTTAAGTATAGCACCAAAAAGTACCACTCGCAGTATTCTCATCTTGTGAGACTGAGTGAAAGTCAAAAGTTAAGGGCGACTGTGATGGAGCGTGGTCTGGATACAGGAGAAAGGTCACTCCCTCTGAAAAAGTTACCTTCTCAATGTCTGGCAAAAAGCCACGAAGTGCATGCAGTGTACAGGATGGTCTTTACTGTAGTGCACAGTGCAGGCTGGGCGTTGTGGCCAGTCGTTACTCTAGCACAACGATTATGTCAGATGTTGTAGACGGTTGTTGCTAGACTTTCACGTTGCAAATCATTGCAGGCTGTCAACGCTGTACAGCCAAGTGCAGATCCTGTGTTGCCAGTCGTTGGTGCCGGTCACTGTAGCACAAAGAGTCAGGTTCACTTGAGCTTTGCATTGCCGGTCGTCTCAGACAGCAAAATCTTTGTGCGAACAGACCCATTTGCTATTGTGAAGAGCCCAAAACTTCAGATGTCTCCCTTTCTTCCAGCAGGAGCTCAATGGATGCCACGCCAAGGGTTCAGGACCTGAGAGGCACTTCTTGGGGACAAGGAGCTCTCTCTGGCAGAGGTTAGCAGGGCTCATGCGGGTCCATTTGCAGGTTAGAGTAAGTCCTAATGTAGCAGGTCAGCTGTGCAGTTGCTAAGAGGCCCCTGGAACTTGTTGGGTCCCTGTAGCTCAGTACAGAAAGCCAGCTCACTAGTTCTTGGAGTCACTCAGGTAGCCTGGGATGAAGGGAGCAGGTCCAGTCTTCCTTCTCAAACAGCAGGGAAGGTCTCAAGCAGATGGGCAGTCCTCTGGCAGCAAGGCAGTCCTTCCATTTTTATACCTGATATCAGCTTTGAAGGAGAAGAATTGTCCTGATTGCTCCCCCACAAAAGTGTCTGGAATGTCCTGCCTCGTTGCTCAGGTCCCATTCTGCCTGAAGTCACAATAGGTTAGTGTGAAGCTGAGTCAGTGTCTTTGAAGTGCAAGTAGGGTTGTGCTCAGTTTCACCCCACCCATTTTGCCCTGGATGGTCCATCCTGCCAAGCCCCTCTATTGAGTGGCTCTCTGGGAGCAATACACAAATGCCAACTGCCAACTGCACCTAGTCTTGTGACCCAGGGACAGACTGCAGGCACCAAATGGTTAAGGAAAGAAAAAGGCCATCTTTCTAAAAGTGGGATTTTTAGAATTGTTTGACTTTACCATTAAAGATTATTTTAAATTACAATTCCCTAGACTTGACAGTTTTAGCTGCTTCCAAACATAAGTTATTACTTATTAAATGTAATAATATAACCCAATGTTATCCTATGTGAGAGATAGGCCTCACATTAGTGAAAAATACATTTGTGAATTTCTCAGTACCAGCACATGTAAACCTTAAATGTCCAACTTTTGAAATACAAGTCACCCTGCCCCATGGGCTGTTCAGGGCCTAAACTCGAGGTGACTCATAGGTATTAAAAAGTGAGTTTTAGGCTTGTGAAGGGGTTATTTTGCCAAGTAGAATTGCCAGTTTAAAACTGTATGCAGGCTGCAATGGCAGACCTGAGACATGTTTAAAAAGGTTTCTTATGTGCGTGTCACAATAAGTGCTGCAGGTCCACTAGCAGCATTTAGTTTAGAGCCCCTGTGAACATATAGTACCACTTTATTAGGGACTTACAGGTAAATTAAATGTGGCAATTGGAGTTAACAGTGGTAAAGTTCACAGAGTTCTAAAAGCCAACAAAAACAATTTCAGGAGGGCTGAAGGGAAACGGTTTAGGACGGAGACTGCCACTCAAGAGTGTCAGGTTTAACAATTCAAAAAGCCACTTAAATGCTATAGGAGAGAGAAGGCTTGGTGGGGAGAATAGGCACAGCAGTGAGTCGGACAGCACAGTGATCCTTCTAAATAATTTGGAACATCCACCAAGAAGAAAAACTGTAGACATTCAGAAAACATTTTATAGACATTTACCACCCTGATAACACATTGTAAGATATTGCTTCAAAAGGTAGATGTTGTTTAATCACAATGGGATAGTGTTTGGGACAACCTCTTATTTTATTGGATTACAGGAGAACATGTTTCATCAAAAGGAAAATTATTTCCTTTGTCAACAAAAATTAGGTTGAAAAAAGTTCAGATTGCATAGCTCGTCTAAACATAAACAGAGAGCAGCGATTCCTCCATAAGGGCGGAGGAGCATCGCACCCTGCCCCTCACTGGGAGGGCAGTAAACATGAAAAATAAAATGAATTTTCCTTCAAATATCTCTAGGAAATCCTCCCCCCCCCAAATTCCTGTACAGAGTCGTCTCTTGTGGCAATCATCCACAGTTCATAATAACTGGATTCATCGCTTGATGCGTGAACACTTGTGGAGAGAAGTTGTCACCAGCCCTATGGGCTTACTAGAGGCGACTGTTGTTGTTTTTCTCCCATTAAGTTACCAGTTTAAATTGAAGTTGTCACTTACGCTTTTTCTAAATGACGTTTGACAATATAAGGATGTCACAAATCTGAAGAAGAAAATAGTATCGTCCCATATGCCAACAACAGTACAGCGGTATATGGTGTTTCACATGGCCCACGTCTAACAGCCGTCACATATTTTTACGTACCTGCTTATAAACTGAGGGCCTTACTTATGAGGCCTTGCAACACTTTTGAGCCGCCGTTGCCTCACTTTTTGTGACGCACTGGCGGCGTAAAAAATGCACCATGTTGAGCCCTATTTACAAAGTGATGCATCAAGGTAGATGTGTCACTTTTTAAACCTCTGACAGGTATAATGAAAGAAGGGGGGGCCTTACCCCGCAAAAAGCCTCATAGAAGTGGCGCATTGAAATCTATATGGTTTCAGTGCGCAACTTCTAGGACACTACTGCGTCAATATTTTACTCCTGCCTCACAGCAGGTGTGATACTGACAAAGGACCTTTCACTTGGGGCTTGTCCCATGTGAAAAAACACATTGCTGGAGTCACATCTGTTTTCAGACACACCCCAGCAATGCGCCACATTTGCACCTACAGATACGTCAGAAATACTGATGTGTCCGTAACTCCTTGCGACATGGAGCTCCATACATGAAATAGGGCGCATCCATCCTGTCACAAGGAGGGCGCAGCTATGCAACAGTTTTCATAAATGAGTCCCAGAGTCCGCATGGCGCAGCTTAGTGACTTTGTTCAAAGTCTCTGGTTGGTGGGCTGGTAATTACAGCTCCCAATATCCACTTGAGCAGTTGATTTGTGATACAGAATTATTTTCAAGTCAGGGATATTGATGTCATTTGTGCACCCTAAAGTTACAGGAATACGATAATGAGAGATAAAAAAAAAACATTTGGTCATAGCATGCATCTCAATGGCTGCTCTGAGGCTGCAGCTGTGATATAATGGCACTTCTATGTATCCCTGCAGTCCATAAAGAGAAATTTGTATTTATATGTGCGATAGGCGTGTGAGTTATATTTGTGTTCATTTAGTTAGTATGTATGTTTGGATATCATATTTCTATAGCATGTACCTCCGAGTAATTAGAAAGGAAGCTGGTTTGTGGACGGTAACTGCATTGAAGATCTTCAAAGTGGTGAGTCTTCAGCTCTTTCCTAAATTGGAGCAAGATTGGGTTAGTCCTGATGGATACTGGGATGTCTTTAATTTTTACACTATTTAGACTGCAGTCTGACGATGTCCTGATTGTGGGTCTGCCGAGAACACCAGACATAGAGAGTCGGTCTGCAAGATAAGCGAGGATGCTGGTCATGATGGTTTTATAACCAATGCAGCTGGTTTTGAAGATGGTGCGGACCGGCAAGGGGTCAAACCATCAATGATCAAATCAAATCAGGATGGAGTGATATGATAATATTTCTTCAGGCCCTGGATGAGACATGCTGTGATGTGTAGGATGCCCCACAATGATGCCAGTGGGGAGTCAGAGAGACCATAGTGTAGGGCATTGTCACCATCCAGATGTGGGAGCACGAGGCCTAGAACAGCAGTTCTAAAGTTAATTTCTGGATGACTTTCTTTAGAGAGAGATCTGGTACTAGGCTGTGAAAAAGTTAATTATTAGTTGAGGTGAATGGGAGTCCACTACAGGGAATAATGTCACTATTCATGTTAGGTGAAGTAAAGGTTTCAGTAATTTAAACCTGAGCTCAACTCACCAGGAGCTATGGCACAGAACAGACAGGCTTCACATAAGAAATTGTGTAAAGCATTAAGATGTTAAAAAGTAAAAAAAAAAAACACAATAAAAATCACATTTTATAAAAAAAAGAGAATAATTAAATGAACAAAATGATATCAAAACAACATAATTTGAACAAAAGGAAACTAGAGACATGAATTTTTAAAGTTTTACATAAAAATAGCATAAAAAAATGTTAAACACCTACTGCGCTCACCTTATTGCGCTTGACCCGGACCTAAGCGCTATTTAAGGCCAGCTATAATGGGCATGTATCTGACACAAAAACCAGGTTCATCCTGGTGGTAAGTTTTACTTTCTGACTTAGTGCTTTATTTAGAGATTGGCAGACGGAATAATCTATCACAACTGGTGGATATCCCGCCCTACAAGTGCATTGTAGGTTAAGCCACTTGTAATGAAAAATGGGCTACCCTCCAACGTTTGATGAAAAATCTGCAAAACTCTAAATAAGGCCCTTCGGCCCACATGTACAAAGATTCCTGTTAAGACATTGTGAATTTGGACATTTAACGATTCGCAAGTTGCAATTTCTTATCAGCAATGTGCAAAAAATGGATTTAGTAAGCGCAAAAATGGCTTTTACCAAATACATTTGTATTTTGCAAACTGACCAATGTACTAATAAGTAAAAAGTCATAGAAGGTCGTAATCTAACCTACCTCATTTTTATGCACGCGGTAGGTCATAAAGTGCACCCACTATATTTTGGTTACATTCACAGACATAGCGGCCTGCTGCAGTCAGCAGATCACCATCTCTGTAAATGCTTTTAAATTAAGCAATCTTTTTTTCTCAAATGCAGCCCGGTTTCCTCAAGGATTCGGTATCTGGAAGGAACACCCTTAACACACCCCTTCCAAATAGCAATTAGGTATCTATTCATAACCAAATTGCGATTCGGTAATATCCTACTGAATTGCAAATTGAGTTTGGTGATTTAAAAAATGTCAGTTTGCTGTCGGAAAGCTCCAATTTTACAGAGGTCCTAAGACTTTGAAATGAAAGTCAGAAATCTTCAGTGGGGCATAGCGGCAGGCTGTGGCTGAAAAGGGCTCAAAGAGGCTGCTTAGCAGTCGCATGAGGTTCCATTGAAGTCGCTTTCTTTTGGTGGTAAAGCTCCGGGCAGCATAACTTCTAAATTTGCACCCAAGAAAGGTCCTTCACCAGCTGGCTACTTTTGGTACCTTCATCTGATGAAGATTTCTACGTTCAGACTTAATCTGTTTTGTAATGTTTGTCCTCCTCCAGTGGGGCAAGGCTACAAGTGGTAGCCGAACAGGGCTCCATGAGGCCGGATAATTTCTCTGCAATGTCCCACTAAATGGATTTTCTGCTGGGGAAACAGTCTGAGAGAAAGCAAATAGAATCTGTGGCCCAGCTGCAAAGCATCTTCATTGGATTGACAAGAAAGGCTTGTCCCTATCTCATGACGTTCCGGAAAAAAAAGTTTCTAAGTCCTAGGTTTCTGGGGATATTTGGAGGAGTACACTTTGACACAGACAAGGGATCCAGGACCTCAGGAAGAAGCACTTGGGGGTCAAGACTCACTCCAGCAGAAGCTACCAGGAGGGTTCATTGCAGGTCAAGTTGAAACTGGTCAGCTGGGCTCTTTAGGTAAAGGGCTTCTAGCAGCTTGTGTGTGTCCCTGTAGCTTAAAATGGGAACAGCCAACTGACCCTTGAGTCCACTTATTTGTTCTGAGCACAAGTGGAAGCAGGTTCAGCTGTTCATGTCTTCTTACAGGACTCAACAGCAGGTGCAATCTTTCTTCTATCTTCCACAACCCAAGTAATGTTCTGAAGAGGGTGCCCAGGGATGTCACATTTATGACTGATACTAACCTGTAGATGGGAGTGACTCCTGGCCTCGTTCTGACCAATAGGGAAAGAGCACTTTCTGTCTGCACTACTGCCAATAATCCCACAGTGCCCCTCTCTATATGAAACCAAGATGAATAAACGTTTCATTCCTTGTGCAGAGCTCCTGTGCCCACACAGATGTATGGTAGGGAAATGAACAACTTCCTCCTCTGTGACCTATGCAAAGCAGTTCTGGGAGCAGCTCCTCTCCCCCTGCGATTGGTTCCTGCCTGACTCAGTGCACAAAAGAGGGTTGTGGCAGGGTAAGCATCTTGGAGAATAAATAAGTTCCTGGGCATAGAGGAACAGAACACCACCCCACATCCAAAGCATTAATGTCAGCTCTGGGAGAAAGTCTCATAAAGCCCTTTTTGTGGCCTGAAAGTACCTATGTGAACAAACTGTTGTCAGTTGGAAAGGTAAGAGTAGAACCAGTTAACGACATTGCCAGGAAAGGTCATTGGAGAAACCAGGCTACATATAAGAGTGGGATGATCAACTGTGTCAAAGGCAGATGAGAAGTCCAGCAATATCAAGAAGCAGGGGTCATCTTCATCTGTGGTCAAGATTGCATCGCCTACAATGTATAAGCTAGCAGTCTCCATACTGCAACTTGACCTGAAGCCAGACTCGTCATTGTGCAAGAGATGCTCAACATTGATGTCACCTTGGAGTTGAACATAAACTGCTTTTTCAATAATCTTGCCTAAGGATGATAGGTGAGTGATGGGCCAGTAGTTGGCAAGGTCACCAGGGTATAGTGTCGGTTTCATTAGGAGAGGGAGGATCTAGACTCTATTGAGAGCTTCGGTGAAGATGCCTTGAGTCAGAGAGACAGTGATAAGTAAGGATAAGAGGCACCCCCACAGAGAAATCTTTGTTGAAGGGTGATAGTAAGGCATTCTCTTCATACAACGTGACTGAGGAAGCTGAATATGTCAGCGAGACCTGGGAGAAATAGGGCTTTAAAGACTGACCCTTGCTGGATTGTACAGGACAAAAAGAACAATTGATGGACAGAATGCAGAACAATGTCACACATTCACCCCAGTACAGAGATCCGGGCCTAGATCCATTGGTTTTTTGCTTCCCGTGCCATTCCTGTTTGAACCCAGCCATATGCAAATCAGTCTTGACCCTGCGCCCAATGGGAACAGTCCAGCCCGAACTGCCAGGCCAGGTCCTCCCTGGATGAAAACAAGCATCCTAGGACCGGTTTCAGGGTTTCACCCCTCATCAGCCAGGTTAGCTTGACTCCAGTGGCATGGAGAGCACAGGACCCACGTCTGTGCATACCCGTCCCACTCAGGGTGACTAATGCAAAAAGAACAATTGATAGACAGAATGCAGAACAATGTCATACATTCACCCCAGTACAGAGATCTGGGCCTAAATCCATAGTTTTTGCTCCCCATACCATTCCAGTTTGAAGCCAGCCATATGCAAATCAGTCTAGACCCTGTGCCCAATGGCAACCGACCAGCCCAAACTGCCAGGCCATGGCCTCCCTGGACTGAAAACAAGCATCCTAGGACCGGTTTTGTGGTTTCACCCCTCATCAGCCAAGATAGCTTGATTCCAGTGGCATGGAGAGCATGGGACCCATGTCTGGGCATACCCGTCCCACTCTGGGTGACAAATGCCATAAGGAACAGGGTCAAGACTGATTTGCATATGGCTAGGTCCAAACTGGGGTGGGGTGGGGTGTTGAGCAAAAGAATGATGTATTAAACCCAGATGCTTGAGACGGTGGTGAATGTTTGCATTGTTCTGCATTCCATCCATTAATTATTTATTTTGCATTTGTCGCCCTAAGTGGGAGGGGTATGCCCAGGCGTGGGTCCCATGCTCACTGATCCACTGTATTCAAGCTAGCCTGGCTGAAGAAGGGTGATGCCCTGAAACCAGTCCCAGGATGCTTGTTTCTGGTCCAGGGAGGACCTGGCTTGGCAGTTTGGGCTGGACTGTTCCCATAAAGAACAGGGTCAAGACTGATTTACATATGACTAGATCCAAACTGGGGTGGCGTGGTGAGCAAAAGAATGATAGATTAAACCCAGATCCTTGTGACTGGGGGTGAATGTTTGCATTGTTCAGCATTCCATCCATCAATTGTTTCCTTTGGATTCTACAGGACAGCATGGGTGTAAGAGATATAGCAGGCTTTGTGTCATCGGTGTGCTGTTCTTCATTTTTTTTCACAGAAGAGGAGGTTGATGGCATTGCACTTTTCTGTGTAGTGTGACGAGCAGTATTCTGATTCTGTTGATGGCTTCATTGATGGTGCTGGTATAGTACTTGCTTTGGCGGTTGTGTTGAGCTATCTGTGTGTGGCACAGAGGAACTTCAGTATCAGGAGGTGCTCACGAGCTCTGTTTTTCATCTATTTTCTTTCCTGATTGGAGATAGATCATTCATTGTTAACAACATTTTTAGAGTACCATGGTGCTGAAGGCTTGCACTTGCATGTTGTAATTGGACTGTGGATGTTCACATAGCTTTCCAAAAAAAGTTTAGTTCCTATTTGTACTTGTCCTACATGCATTTTGAGATAGATGAGGCCTTATCTAACCACCCACCATCCCACACCTTAACCTACCAACCTATCACCTGTCTTCAACTACACCCATTCTCTAACACTTTTTTGCTGTTAAAAAGGAGCAAAACCGCAGTAGACATTAGTTGTGCTCTACGGGGTTGTGCAGAAAAGGAGGTGAGAGAACTTGGCAGCAATGTCATGCCTAACCTGGCCCTCACACTCTATTTAGCCTTGCCCCCAATAATAAATAAATGATAGTGGAAGTGGAAAGGCAGTGCACTCAAGAGAGTGCAGCAGTGCACAACCGAAGGCACGGGTATGAGCCTGTTGCTCCTTCTCTAAAGTGACTATGTGTACATGTTTGTGTGATTTGTGGGTGGTGTGTATGCATTTGTGTAATGTGTGTGTGGTGTATGTGTGTTGTGTGTTTGTGGTGTGTCTCTGTGTGTGTGGTGAATGAAGGGGTCATGTAGAAGTGGACAGTAACAAAATATTTGGTATACAATAGCACATGTCCTTATCAATCCATCTCATGGATTGTCAGCCTCATTAAGAGTTGGAGAACCATCTTCTTTCCAATGGCAGAGCCCCGCCATCGATTTCTTTTTGCCAGCTGATCTGCCATGTATTCCGAGTTTTTTGCCCTGAGTTGTGTCCTTAAGGCATCTCTTTCTGGCATTAAAAATTACTGCTTTCAACCGTTCCTAGAAATACTTGGGGGATGTATAACTTTCTCCAACGCATTCCAGGACTGGAGTTGGAACAATAAATAGGCCTCCTGGAATATTTGGAGGAAAGTTGCTCTTTGCCCAAATATTCTAGGACTTGTGTTAGAATAGTTCTTCTGACCTTCCAGGGTCCGCCATGCCCACTGCTGCCTTGAGGGAGCAGTTCAGGGAAAGAAGCACAAGGGAGCATCCTCCACTGGAATCCAGAGGTTTCTTATTTGAAGGCCTGCTATATTTAGGGAGGAGGGTATGGAGCTGATTTTTCCGCTGTGGTCAAGACAAGGTGTGGTTAGGAAAATAAACAGAATGTCTCTGACATGCAGGGAAAAATTCCCTACAGGTCAGGAGCACTGCTATTTTGTTTTTCCAAAACAGATTCCAACTATTGAGATATGATTTATGTTTTCACAAAACAAAAAAAACTGATTTGCTCACCATAACTTGGCAGCCCAGCCAGCACTGACATTTTTGCAGAAAGTGTTCCTAACATTTTGGCAGGTGGCACTTATATTGATCATTCCCCGTTGGAGCAGTGAGGTACTCTAAATTTTGCAGGTGGTGCATCTCAGGAATCTTTCAGGTTATAGTAGACTGTAAAATTGAAAACTGGCACATTAGTTGGGAGAGTGCCCGCCAATATCAACTAAATGTATATAACATTTTATTCTCCATTTTATATAATCAGCAGATAAGAACAATGACAGAACAACTACCAACTAATAAGCCGTGAAGACTCAGAGAAACAACCAGTAGAGCATATATGGGTTAGCTTATCAAATGTGATCTCTCTCTCTTTTTTAATCTAATTCATTCATTATTTTTCCTCTCTTTTCATTCAGTTATGTTGCAGGAATAATTGCAGAGTTCTGAATAAAACTTCCTTGTTAGGTTTGGCAGTCTCACATGTAAAAAGTGTTGAAATGCTAAAGAGGCTGGCTGTACTCTAATCTTAAAAAATCAGTAATGGGTATTGGAGCATGGACGTAAACAAAGCTCTTGCAGGGCCTGCAGTGCAGGGGGGGGCCTACCTTTCAGAAACCCCAAACCTTCAGGGCATGTGAGAAATTGGGTTGTTGGTTGAGGGGGGTGAAACCCTACACAAGCTACAGCCACAATTCTTGTCAGGGTGAAACACAAAAAGACACTAAATTAACCTGTGCTTCACTCTCTGGTAGCTTAGCCCAGACATAGTTAAGTTTAACTTAGAGGCAATGTGTAACGCATTTATGCATCACACAAACAGCAATAAAGTGAAAACACAACACCAATTCAGCAGAATAGGGTAACATTTTATAAATTATTTGACACCAAAATGATAAAAATCCAATCAGTAGAACCGGAGACATGCAATTTCAAAGATTTAGGTTAAGTATAGTACCAAAAAGTACCACTCGCAGTATTCTCATCTTGTGAGACTGAGTAAAAGTCAAAAGTTAAGGGCGACTGTGATGGAGCGTGGTCTGGATACAGGAGAAAGGTCAGTCCCTCTGAAAAAGTTACCTTCTCAATGTCTGGCAAAAAGCCATGAAGTGCATGGAGTGTACAGGATGGTCTTTACTGTAGTGCACAGTGCAGGCTGGGCGTTGTGGCCAGTCGTCACTCTAGCACAACGATTGTGTCAGATGTTGTAGACGGTTGTTGCTAGACTTTCACGTTGCAAATCATTGCAGGCTGTCAACGCTGTACAGCCAAGTGCAGATCCTGTGTTGCCAGTCGTTGATGCCGGTCACTGTAGCACAAAGAGTCAGGTTCACTTGAGCTTTGCATTGCCGGTCGTCTCAGACAGCAAAATCTTTGTGCGAACAGACCCATTTGCTGTTGTGAAGAGCCCAAAACTTCAGATGTCTCCCTTTCTTCCAGCAGGAGCTCAATGGATGCCACGCCAAGGGTTCAGGACCTGAGAGGCACTTCTTGGGGACAAGGAGCTCTCTCTGGCAGAGGTTAGCAGGGCTCATGCAGGTCCATTTGCAGGTTAGAGTAAGTCCTAATGTAGCAGGTCAGCTGTGCAGTTGCTAAGAGGCCCCTGGAACTTGTTGTGTCCCTGTAGCTCAGTACAGAAAGCCAGCTCACTAGTTCTTGGAGTCACTCAGGTAGCCTGGGATGAAGGGAGCAGGTCCAGTCTTCCTTCTCAAACAGCATGGCAGGTCTCAAGCAGAGAGGCAGTCCTTCCATTTTTATACCTGATATCAGCTTTGAAGTAGAAGAATTGTCCTGATTGCTCCCCCACAAAAGTGTCTGGAATTTCCTGCTTCGTTGCTCAGGTCCCATTCTGCCTGAAGTCACAATAGGTTAGTATGAAGCTGAGTCAGTGTCTTTGAAGTGCAAGTAGGGTTGTGCTCAGTTTCACCCCACCCATTTTGCCCTGGATGGTCCATCCTGCCAAGCCCCTCTATTGTGTGGCTCTCTGGGAACAATACACAAATGCCAACTGCCAACTGCACCTAGTCTTGTGACCCAGGGACAGACTGCAGGCTCCAAATGGTTAAGGAAAGAAAAAGGCCATCTTTCTAAAAGTGGGATTTTTAGAATTGTTTGACTTTATCATTAAAGATTATTTTAAATTACAATTCCCTAGACTTGACAGTTTTACCTGCTTCCAAACAAAAGTTATTACTTATTAAATGTAATGATATAACCCAATGTTATCCTATGTGAGAGATAGGCCTCACATTAGTGAAAAATACATTTGTGAATTTCTCAGTACCAGCACATGTAAAACTTAAATGTCCAACTTTTTAAATACAAGTCACCCTGCCCCATGGGCTGCTCGGGGCCTAAACTAGAGGTGACTCATATGTATTAAAAAGTGAGTTTTAGGCTTGTGAAGGGGTTATTTTGCCAAGTAGAATTGCCAGTTTAAAACTGTATACAGGCTGCAATGGCAGACCTGAGACATGTTTAAAAAGGTTTCTTATGTGAGTGTCACAATAAGTGCTGCAGGTCCACTAGCAGCATTTAGTTTAGAGCCCCTGTGTACATATAGTACCACTTTACAAGGGACTTACAGGTAAATTAAATGTGGCAATTGGAGTTAACAGTGGTAAAGTTCACAGAGTTCTAAAAGCCAACAAAAACAATTTCAGGAGGGCTGAAGGGAAGCAGTTTAGGACGGAGACTGCCACTCACGAGTGTCAGGTTTAACAATTCAAAAAGCCACTTAAATGCTATAGGAGAGAGTAGGCTTGGTGGGGAGAATAGGCACAGCAGTGAGTCGGACAGCACAGTGATCCTTCTAAATAATTTGGAACATCCACCAAGAAGAAAAACTGTAGACATTCAGAAAACATTTTATAGACATTTACCACCCTGATAACACATTGTAAGATATTGCTTCAAAAGGTAGATGTTGTTTAATCACAATGGGATAGTGTTTGGGACAACCTCTTATTTTATTGGATTACAGGAGAACAGGTTTCATCAAAAGGAAAATTATTTCCTTTGTCAACAAAAATTAGGTTGAAAAAAGTTCAGATTGCATAGCTCGTCTAAACATAAACAGAGAGCAGCGATTCCTCCATAAGGGCGGAGGAGCATCGCACCCAGCCCCCCACCGGGAGGGCAGTAAACATGAAAAATAAAATTAATTTATTACCATTTTATTTTTCATGCTGGCAGCTGAGTCAGGTTTATTCTGTTTCGAAGGAGCAAGACGTAACTGAACCGCACTCCTGACTGACATATCTTTGTGTGTAAATAAGAATCCCACCTGGATCTCGGAGAATATAGAATCTTAGACCACATAGCGCCCTATTTACTAATCATTTCTGGCCAACCTACCTGGTGCCCAGATAAAAGATTAGGCAGCCTTTGATTTATGAGAGACCTTCTCAAGGAAACCAGATTGGATTCAAACGATACGCTTTCTCGCTGAAGGCCATCCTTTCATATTCTTCTGTCCTGAGGAAGACCAGCGGTGATGGCCAACTTGAGCACATGACTTAACTGGGTCGAAACGTTGACAATCTTTTTTGGTGCTCCATACTATGATCAAGCATACCCAAACCTAATAATAAGGATATAGACCTGAATCACTTTCAGAGTACTCTTGGATACCATCAGTGCAGAAATCTTTGTATTTTGTACTGTTATGTAACACATGTATTGTATTGTATATTTAATTGTTTACGTTTGTGACACCATGCACCCAAAGTGTATTATGTATTGACTGCTGTTTGCTTGCGCACTGTATATATGAAATCAATGGCCTTTGGGCTAGTGTATGCACTTATGGTACATGAATGTTCATATACCTTAGTAGTTTGTCTTAACTACCTCTGGTGTCAATTATTTATTAGATATATCAATTTCTACATAATGTTGTGTGTGTAATAAGTTAGCCAAATGGGGGGCTTTCCTGAGTGTCAATTCGTTTAGTATTTGACACCCTACAAAACCAATTGTTGCCTATATCGATTGATTACCTAGGTTCTGCGGGATACTGGGTTTACCCCATTCACTGTAACGCGGCAGCCGAGTCTCATGTAGGGTCCCTGCTGCTGATTGGCAGCAGGGAAGGAATGGTGTGCACTTCAGTTTAAAGTGCTCATGTCAGTTTTGCCGGCTGTCATGCAAAGGCCAGTCCGACATTCCATTTTTAAACCTCTGCTGTCTTCTACAGCTGGGTGGAGAGCAGGTAGAGGCC
This sequence comes from Triturus cristatus, assembly GCF_964204655.1. Lineage (NCBI taxonomy): Eukaryota > Metazoa > Chordata > Amphibia > Caudata > Salamandridae > Triturus > Triturus cristatus. Next base: position 211,509,705 of record NC_140588.1, read on the forward strand.
CCCAGCGCCTAAATGAGCATCGACCCAGTCTGCTCCAGCCAATCCTAGCACTTCACTCATGCTGCTTAACATTAGCAGAAGCATTAAAGCAATCTCTGGATTTGTAGAAGGGAGTTGGCTGAAGCTCTGGGAACCGAGGCTGGAGCCATGGAGTGCAGAAATGGAGAGGAGCACCGAGACAAAAGGTAAGTACACTTTTAAATCTTTTACTTAAGTTAATTTCGATTCACTGACAGGCATTGTGAGAAACTCTCACTGCCTTCAGCCTCGGCTTCAGAGCTCTCAATGTGGCCTGTTATAAACACTGTTTAAAACGGACCGCGACTGAGAGCTTTGGCATTGAGCCTACGAAGAAAACAGCTGGTTTTTAGCACTGCCTGTCAGTGGGTCAAAATATTCGATCCACCACTAAAAACACCGCCCCTGAAGCAGATGTCTACTTGGTGTACACATTAGCGTGCCTGTCATACTCCTGAAACAGCTGTGAGAGTGATATACTATATTTTCCAGGATTTGCAGGGAGCAGGTTGGGTCCTTTTGAACTAATTGTACGTCTAAAATTTAATTAGGTGCAGAAATAAACGCCTTCGTGAGAAAAAATGTAATTCCCGGTTCACAAATGTTTTTGGGGAACACACAAATGTTGTCGTTTTTTTTATTTCTGTATTCACGGATTTAAGTTTGGGAGGTTATGAACCTTGAGCGAACATGCATTTTGGTGCGTATTTACTTTCACAGATACACTCTACTCAAGGGCAGACGAGAGTGTGTTTCCAGATGGGGAAGAGCAGAGAAGGCCGCCATTTTCTAAATGGATGTTAAGGAAGGTAGTGTGAATATAACACATTGTAAAAAGTTCCATTCCTTATTCTCTCTACTTTTTTGTTCATCGGGCAGTTTGTAAAAAAGGGCAAGCAGGTGGAAAGGCCAGTTGGAGCAGGCTGAAACGGCTTCAGGATTTCAAGTGCTTCTGAATCGACCCCAGTACGGCCCTTCTGCTAATTTGTGATTCAAATGACCAAGATAGAAAATCTTTGAACAGCAACAAATTCCTTCACTCAAGGTCTTGCAACATCAAAACAATGTACACGGTCCTGCTGAACGAGTTTGAAAAAAACGAAAGCCATGCTCAAAGTTTAACTCATAAAACACACCTTTGTACCTCCCTCTTCTGTTAAAATCCCTATTTCCTATTATTGATTTGTCACTGCTGTATATTCCCAGACAGAGTCTTAATACAGGTTTTTCTTGTATGGAGTTAGGGGCAGGTCTTCTAACATTCTTCATGAAAGGAAAATGTGTTCCTCACTGCACACCTAGTCATTTATTGACTAGATTCATACCAGAAAAATCTAGAATCCCTTCATAAAGCACCAAGCTGGCTTGAAATTTTACAAGATCTTTTCAGGTAGAAAAATGTGTATCTAAAGTTTTCCATTGCCCTAATGTTACAATTGGATTCCATAAATTCCGCTTAGCTTACTTCACATGTGGATTTGTGAAAGCTGCAGTTAAAATCAAAAAGGGGTTTTATTATTTGGTTCAGAACAGACTGAGGATGAAAATAGAAAAAAATATAAATAGACCAACACTTCTGCTTGGCCTTTTGTTCAATATGAGCACCCGGTTCACTGCAGGGCTTCTGTTACTGCAGAAAACGCAGAATCCATTTAGCCTTATAGTTTATCCGATCTGTCTCCCGGAGTGAAGCAAAGTGTTATATTCGCTGAATTTGAAATATGCCTCTGCGTGCCTGTTTTCCTTTTAGGTTTTCCATACTAACCAGTTTAGAATTTGCTTTTAACAGGTCTGTCAAATCTCAAGCCGGCCTCAGGCTATAGTCAAACCATGCAATCAGTGCCCCGATTTTTTATGTTGTAAGATGTTGGGGGACATTTTATGAAGACATTTACAAACATGTGTAGTAGAACTCTTGCAATTCTCAAATGTAAAAGCACAGATCTATGACCTATATTGGTCCTGACTTTTATGTCCAGAGATTTCTGCTGAGTTTGCGCAGAACTACGTCAGGGGTTTCCAACCTTTTTTGTAATAAGAACGACCTATGTTAAACAAAAATCACCACGAGCTGCTAATGTTATTAGTGTTTTGACAGTGAACACTGTAGACAAGATTACAATAGTGACCACCATGTCCAAGTTTACAAGCAGTGATCACCTCAGTGCATTAGGAGGGTAGCCAGCAGTAATGTAAAAAAGGCTTTGTCTATTTGGAATGCCTATACGCAGGTAATATATTCCAGCCACAGTGCCCCTGGCACAAAATTAGTCATACTAGTAAAAAGTCTCCACACATGATTTACTACTCAAAATCACCTTTGAATATATTTTGAAATTCAGCCATTTTTCTCCAAACATCAGCTTATGATTTTTGAAAATACACAAATTTTCATCTTGGAATACACTGTTTTGTCATACATATGTTAATTTAACCAAGAAAAAAGTTCAAATTTGGAAGGCTGGTATGACAGGGGACTCTACAAAAGTGGTATGCAGTTCCTAATGTAAAAGCAGGTGGAGGTGTGTTTAGTAATGCGCTCCACACGTGAGTGTGGAGTCGCACAAAAGGGGAGAAGAATCTTCTCCTTTTGGTAAAAGACCCTCACACACCCAGCCAGCTGGGTGTCTTGCTTCATCATCGGTTCTGCTCCTTATCGGGTCGGCGCTGCAATCCCCGATCGGCACCCGAGATGGGGCCTTCCTGGCGGAGATCTTTTTTCCATATGCCGGTTGGTGAAGTGCGTGTGAGGGGCCCTAAAACAGTGTAGGTGGTGGTGATGTGTAGAGTTAAAGGTTTTAAAATAGGGGAGGAGGTCCACTCAGGAAAATTTTTAATGAACACGGCCCCTACCCAATACAGGGGAGCCAATGACAGGTAGCTGGAGAGCTGGAGAGCTACCTGTAGCTCACTAGCTACTTGTTGGAGATGCCTGTGGCAAGGAAGAGTGCTGGAAAATACATCATATTTACGACAAAATAGGAGGAGAAAAGGGAAAATGATGTAGGGGCACTGAGAGATGTGCAAAAACAAAAGAAGACATACAAAAGGGTATATCAGTTGCAATTCACACACTGTACACCCACATCTATCCAGTAGTAATAAAGTTCAAATCTATTCCAGCCAAACCTTGAAGTGAGTCACACAGCACCACTGGTTACTTACAGTTATTGCAAGGGACTCCCATAGAACTCAATAGAGACAGGGAATAAAACACTCAGCACAATTTCAAACAGCCATCCCCAAAAAATTGTAAAAAAGTTAAAAATGGACATTCAACTATAGACTCAGCAGGCACCTCTACGAATCACATTGTAAAAGTATTAAAATATAAAAGAAATACAATCATAAAACTTTGACATATTAATTTACAGAGACCCATACAGGTCAAGTCGTAAAAACGGCACACTTAGAAAATTACAATTATAATGAATTATAAAATAGCCCTCCCGGTTTTATGGTATTTATTTTTTGGGCATTTGCGTCTCTATTTATCCATATTTATTTTTGGGCCATTTTATCTGTATTTATTCATATTTATTTGTGTTTTGCGGATAAATGAAGTTGTAAAACTGTACATTTCCATATCTATTTAACTGATATATGCGCACTCGTACTTTGATGTCTGTCGTGTTTTAGCTATTTAAGCTGATAAATATTACATAACTATGTATCCATTGGTAAATACTACCATTATAACATAAATGTATGTTGACATATGACATTATTTGAAGAAATTTCATTCTGTTTTTAAATTTCCCATGATGTCCATCTGCTCAGCTGCTGGCCTATAATTCATGAAACACAGCACAGAGACTCATTCTTTCTGTCTGTATTTATCTGTAAAAATCAGTAAAAACGGAAATCAGGGAGCCTTAATTATAAATAAACATGACATCTCACGTGTACCTCTGCTTTACACTCTCTCAAAGGTAATTCATAATATATTACATATCCCAAACATACACGCCCATATACACACACATACCACAGTGACACACAACACATCTGTAACTGATAACTGGCTATGCAGCATCTCGCAACACAAGGGGAAGAGGGTAGAGCTCAGGGAGTGGGCTACATTTGTGTAGTTCCACGTGTGATGATTGTTAGGGGTGTATTACTCTCATTAGGTGTTGTCTATTTCCCTAGTCTTTTCAACTTGCAGTTCTAGAAAGCATTCACAGAAAGGATACATGCTACATTTTGCTAGATTATGCCTAACATACACTGTAGAGTTCCTACTAGTAACATTTTTGGTGTATTTTAAGTTTTACATGTCCACACCCCTCATGTAAGTGGGCGAGGAAAAGTATGCCCACTGATAGGCATAAATCTCTTCCTGGAGTCACTGAATACTATATAAGTATGGGTTAATTGCCCCGTATGGGCTGCAGGGCTGTGCACGTCCTGACACAAGCATAGGGAGGGCTTATCCATAGGCACTGTAGCAGGTTCTTTTGCCTGTGGGAGCTTTACGGTTTGTTTGCATTCTATGTTATCAGTTGTTTATTGCTTCATATGAAGGGCAGGATTATTGTCCATGACAAAGGGCTGGGGGGCACAATGGCAGAACATACCCATGACAATGGGGACTAAGTTCATTAGCTGGAATGTAAGGAGGCTGGGTACATGCATCAAGTGCTACAGAGTACTCTCGTTTCTCCAGAGGCACCGTGACATGCTCACAATAAACCTACCTCGATGATGTAGGAGCCCAGAATCTGGCTGAAAAGTGGAGGGGTCAGATTTTTCATTTCTCATACTCTACCCATGCAAGCGGCGTACTGCTATGGATAGCCACTGGCACACCGTTTGCACTGCAATATATGGAGGCAGACATTAATGGTAGATACATCCTACTCAGGGCTAAACTAGATGGTCAAGACATAGTAATCCTGAATATATATGCCCCAAACGTGGATGACTGCGACTTCTACCAGTCCCTGCATGAGGTGTTGACATCTGACCTGGGTACCCCGATTCTCTGGGTGGGAGATTTCAACTGTATATTGGACCCTTACTTAGATAGACACCCTCCTTGTCAAGGCACAAAGCCACCAATGACTCAGAAACTCCAAGAGATGATGGGGAACCTGGGAGTGCAGGACATTTGGAGGAACAGACACCCCACTCAGAAATTATACACCTGTTATTCCCCTACCCCTAACATACTTAGTATGCTTGACAGAGTCCTGGTATCGACATCAGACGCTGACCTAAGCGTCAAAGTGACCCACCAGGCACGCTATCAATCTGATCATTTTCCAGTCACTTGCACAGTCTGGTGGGGGTTCCCCGTGCACCTCTCGAGCACGGTGTATGCCAGTGGACATACTGGAAGAAATGGTTGGAAGGGAGCACATGGTGGGTGCTTTGGCTGACTATATGACAATTAAACAGGGAGGGGACGAGCATTGCTAAAGCCACAAAATGGAAGGCGCTAAAAGCGGTAATATGTGGGGCCTGTCGGAGTCTAGTATGTGGGGTCTGCAGGCAGTTGCAACATGACCTCTGCATTGATGATTCCGAGCTGGAGGAGGCTCACACCCAGGACCGAGCCGTTACCTTCAATTCGGCCCGAGAATAGGAAATACGAGCATGTATCAGTGATATCTGAGACAGGCAACACAAGTATACACTTACCCAAAACCAACAGCATTTACATAGAGAGGGAGACAAATCTGGACATCTATTGGCCTGGATCCTCCGTAGGGAAAAGACCCCACCCCAAATAGTTCTGCTGTGCGTACCCTCAGGTGCATTGGTACACACTAGGTTTGAAATCCTACAAGAGCTGCAGCAAGATCTCCAGATAGTTAACACTGCCAACCCAGCAGTGAGGGAAGACTGTTATATCCCAACTCTACAGACCACGAACTTGACGCAACTCCCCACACATGCCATGGAGGAGCTTGAGGCCCCCCTAACTACTGAGGAAATACAAGCAGCGTTGTTAACGTTCCCAAGAGCTAAGTCTCCGTGTGGAGATGGATTGCTGTCTAAGTTTTACAGGGCATATTCAGAAACAGTGAAACCGGTGTAATGCAGGTATATGAGGAGGCCTTTGACAAAGGAATCCTCCCTCCTACTATGAGGTAAGGGGAAATATTTATGGTGTGGAAACCAGGAGGGTACAGCTGTGAACCCTCCTCCTATCGTCCAATCACCATGATAAATTTGGATGTAAACATTTTATGCAAACTTTTTGTCTCTTGCCTTGGACCTCAGATGCCACACCTCATACGTACCTTGACGTACCCATTTTAGTAGTCTCATTTAGAAGTTATCAGGGCTGAGATGTCAGCTTGTAACTCTGTACTAACTAATGGGACTACTAGCCTTTCCACAGTAAAAATAAAATTTGGAAGTTTTACTGTTAGAACTTTTAAAAGAACATGTCCCACTGAAACATATACTGCTCCCTGACTTAGGGATATGTAGGCCTTGCTTAAGAAGACTTCTATATATTGTTAATAGAACTCGGGCCTTTGCCATTGGTTTAAATGGCAAAGTCAAACTAGCAGTTTTAAAACTGCCCTTCTTGGCTGCAGTGGCAGGCGGGAGCCATTTTGTTCTTTGTCACACTCAGAGTGGCACAATGCTTGCTGCAGTCCTGGTGGACTCTCTAATTTACATGCCTTGGGTCCCCCTGGTACCATATATCTCTATCCAAATAACTGAATAACATATCCACCACTCAAATTACTTTCATATTTCACTATACTAATTTTCAACACTAATCTTTTATGGGTTCCGGAGTTGCGGGCTACTTGCCAAAAACGCGCTTCAACACCCCATCAGGAGTAACAAGCACTATATAAATGCAAACCTTTTTTCCTCTTCCATCCCTCCCCTACCCTTCTCAATCTAAATAACTGACTAACCTGTCCACCACCCAAATTACTTTTATATTTCACTATACTTATTCAACACTAATCCTTTAGGGTTCCGGAGTAGCATGCTACTCGCCGAAACTCTTCGACGCCTCGTCAGGGGTAGTAAGCGCATTATAAATGCAATTATAATACAATACAATACATGAGGAGCAATGTGGTTTTATTCTGTGCCACAACACTAGCATGAGCTTGCTTCGATAAACCCACATTATGCAAGATGTGAAACACCGGAAGGAGGAACTGGCACTCGTCTCAATAGACCTGGCAAAGGCTTTTGATACGGTTGATTGGGTTACCTCCTAGAGGTCCTCAAAGCAGCGGGATTCAAGCCCGCTTCTGCCAATGGGTTAAAATACTATATTCTGAACCACTTGCTTGGGTGAGGCTAGGAGGAGCTCGCTCAGAGGAATGGCTCTAAGGGTGAGGCACACTCCAGGGCTGCCCGCTCTCTCCACTCCTTTTTGCCCTGGCCCTTGAGCCCTTGGCGGTGCGGATGCGGGCTGAGATGGAACAGTGGGGTATCTGGGTGGGAGACACAACTCAGTTGGAGGTCTCTGGACTGTGACTCAATCACAATAAATCCCTGATCTTCCCCCGGCGTGCTTGGCCACCATGCTTTTGGAGGCTCTCCCAAATTTAGAACTCAGATGGGAGCGAGTGCACTTCTGCTACCTTGGGGTCCAGATTTTACTAGACAAAGCCCAGTTCATAGCTCTAAATCTAGATACGGTCTTAGTAGCCCTGATATGCTCAGTGACCTTCTGGATTACCTTACAGCTCTCATTAATGGGTAGACTTGCAGTGTCCAAGATGGTGATGCTACCTAGATGCCTATACACACTCCAGAATTACCTCTGCCTGACCCCTACACAAATGTTCAAGCAGTTGAACACCATCCTCATATCCCTGCTGTGGGTGGGATGTCCTAGTGGAGCGGCCCTTAATACCCTGACATGCAGATACGAAGAGGTGGACTGGAGGCCCCATGCTTTGACTCCCATTACTTTACTGCCTAGTTACATCATGCGTTCAGAGGGTTTGAGGAAAGGGACAACTGGGAAAAATGCCTCCTAGCTGGCTGCGTAGACCCAGAGACACTTTCAGTACCATTGATGCGGGGAGAGGAGTTGGGGGGGATGTTTCTTACATAGTGCGCCAAACCGCGAATATATGGCACCAATATGTGAAAATGGTGCTGTCACATGCACTGTTCCACAGAGAGCTCCCCATATGGATGTTGGCCCCTATGAGAGACATGGACGCCCATATGTCCTTCGAGGCTTGGAGGGATGGCGGATGTGAAGTCCTTGCGGACCTCTATTCGAACGGAATATTCATAACGTACAAACAAGCCTGTGATAGTTTTGCCCTGGGGCAGGGTCACTACCTTCAATAGATGGGCATCCTGGAGGTGGTCAGAATCACCTGGCCCTAATACTCCAATATCCCACAGCCAACAAGTACTCTGGTCCTGCTGCTAACATGCGAATCGGGGAGCAGAATACCACTCCTTTATAAAGCAATGAGGCTAGATTCAACGGCCCTGCCCCCACAGTCAAGGGCACCATGGGAAAGGGACCTAAATCAACAAATAGAGGAGGGAGCATGGGAAAACATCTGCAAGCTCACACACACAGTTTCCTGCAACGCACGGTTCAAACTGATCCATTACTCATTTTTACACCGCACCTACCTCACCCGATGAAACTATGATGTATCTCACAACACAACGCTGACACTTGTCCCAGGAGCGGAGTAGAGGAGGCAGATTTCCAGAACCTTGCTTTGGCATCTCCTGAGCTTTGGCAGTTCTGGTCACGAGTGGTAGAAAAGGTGCGTACAAGCACAGGTCTTCTCATAAGAGAGGAGCCAATCCAGTGCCTTTTGGCCCATGTACGGATACCCAAGAAACGGAAAATAGCATACAAACTGCTGCAGCTGATGATGGTTCTGGCCAGGCGTAGAGATGCTATAACCCAGATGGGGCAGAGAAGCCCGGAACTATCAACATGGCTCAGGGATGTAAGGGAATGGGCCCTAGGGGAGGAAATACATATGAAGCAAAGTCAGCCAGATGATAAGATTCAGGCCGATCTCACTGAATGGAGGGAACTGTGCAACTCTGCCTTCAACTCTGATGGGTCTGAGAGGGAGCAGAATGATAATGAATTAACTGACAGTGGCACGGTTGCAGAGGAGACTGTAAGGGGAGTGTAGTACGAGGGAGCAGATTAGATGGAAGCCCGCCCTATTGCTTACTGATAAATACTACAATGGCTTTCCAATATTCCTGATTGTCACCTGTTATATTGCATGTACAAAAAAAACCTGTGGCTTCGGAACCTTACCTGGTGTGCGCAAGATTTTTGTGTATCAATGCCTGCAGCACTACCACTTGTAAAAAAATATCAAAAATAAAGTTTATAAAACAAAAAGTACGGATTAATTTCCAGGTGTATGTGTAAATCTGCACACATTGAGATCTTTGTACCTAGATTTACTTTAGTGAATCTGGACTATTACTTTTAACTCAAATATGGTGACCAAATGGTTTGTATGTTACAACATTGTACATAAAAACATTGTTCTACCATAATATCTTGAAGGTGACTGTCAGAAAGTGGGTTATTCATTTGGTAAGCAGGAAAATAGGGCAGTTTAATAAATACACCATGGTTAGGTGGCAAGACAAGTCTTTGTAAAATGCTGTTCAACGGCTCATAGCAAACATGTAACAATCATTTAAACTAAGAGAAGGGGAACCGAAGAATTTTTTAAAGTTGTATGGCAAAAGCTAGCTAGAAAAAGCAAAGTGCCAAAGTAAATTCTTAGTTTTCAGCAGACAGCCACCTAGGAACAATTTCAGGATGACCAGAATGGGGTAAGCACAGGTATACAAAGCAGGTTACCCAGGTCAAGGTTTTGGAAGCCTGATTTAAAGAGCAGAGTGCAGTATTTATTCTATTGTGGTAAACTAATCCATTACCCTCAAAGAGTTCCTGTACTCTGCATTAAGAGATGTCAGAGTAGGCCAGAGGTCCCCAAACTTCTTAAATCGGATCCCCACCATGCAAAATGTTTTGAAGTTGGGCACACCTTCAAACTATATGGCAAGGAGTTGGGGAGCGGGAGGGGGAGAGATGATCGCAGGGATCATGAGATTAATTCAGAAGTGCTTTTCTGTTGCTCATAATCCACACTAAATGTGGGACGTATAAAAAGAAACAGCATCAAAGAAGAACAGAATTGACCAAAAACTCTACTGTCCATAATTGGAGTGCTGTGTGCCCTAATGCATTCAACCTGCTGCACTAATGATGGCTGTAGCCTTGAGAAGCAGGCTATCTCTTCTGCTTTCACTCCTTCCCCACCATTTATGACCATCACTTCAACCTCTGAACAAGTCTGTGAAAGAAAATGGGCTATTGCATGCTGCCCCTCTTTATTGCACCAAGGGCACCATCTGCCCTAGTCCCAGGGCCCACTTTTTATTGTAAAACGTTCATGATTGTGATACATTAGGTCCCTGGGCAAACGTGTCACTGCACCTGTATCACTAATGATAGGTACTGCCTCGCTGTCAGCTTTGGCGTTTGCTAACAACATGGGCTTCTACCTCACTCCATCCCTCTCCCTCCCATCCATCGTCATTCCCCTCTCTCCTATTTCTCAACATCCCTCTCATCTCTCTGATGACCAAATCAAAGTTTTCCTCAGCAAGTATGCCGTGGGCCTCCAATGCAGCAGCAGCACCAATAATACCTACAGCTCTGTGAAGCAGGCTGTCTTCTCTGCCCACTCGCCAGGGCCATTACTTCTAGGTCAGGATTTCCAAAGCAGGCTTTCTGACACTTTGTGTAAAAAACAACAATAAAAATTCATTTTTAGCAGGGTATGCGTCGGGTCCTAACACGCAGGAACGGTGATGTGTCAGTTTCATACTGCGCTTCCGTGGCGATGCGGCCCGCAACGCCGTGATGCGATTAAGATCCGGTGCAATGAAACAAAGATGCCGTCTTCTTCTTGATGCGACACGATGCGTGCACGCCCGATGACCGTGCGGCGATTCAACGATTCTTCCGAGCCGCGACAGGCCCTGCGACACGCTTCTCCGATGATGCGAGACGTCGAGACTCGATGCGACAACTGCAGCGGCGACACCCTTGTTCAGTGATGTCACAACAGCGGCTGTGATGTCGGCACGCTTCTCCGGTGATGCGAGACGCTTCGACTCGATGCGACAACTGCAGCGCCGACACCCTTGTTCAGTGAAGCGACGACAGCGGCTGTGACGGCGGCACGTTTCTCCGGTGATGCGAGACGCTTTGGCTCGATGCGACAACAGCAGCGGCGACACCTTTGTTCAGTGATGCGACGACAGCGGCTGTGCCGGTGGCACGCTTCTCCGGTGATGCGAGACGCTTTGGCTCAATGCGACAACTGCAGCGGCGACACCCTTGTTCAGTGATGCGACGACAGCGGCTGCGGCGGCGGCATGCTTCTCTGGTGTTGCAAGACGTTTCAGCTCAATGCGACAGCTGCAGCGGCGACACCCTTGTTCAGTGATGCGACGGCAGCGGCTGCAGCGGCAAAACGCTTCTTCAATGTTGCGAGACGTTTCTTGTGATGCGATGCGATGCGATGCGACAGCTACAGTGGCGACACCCTTGTTCAGTGATGCGACGGCAGCGGCTGCGGCGGCAACACGCTTCTTCTTCGTGAGTCGCGCTTCTAGCTCCTTGTGACACGCAGTCCCTCAGAAGGCCCCAATACAGCTGCAGGCACTTCTAAAGAACTCTTGGGGAGCTGGTGGTTGAAGTCTGTTGTCCCTGAGACTTCAGCAGGTGGCAAGCTCTTTTCTCAAGCCCTTGGAGATCCTTCACAAGTTGAATAAAGTGCATACAACATTCCTTTCTCCTTTCTTTGGCAGTCAGACAACCACTGCAGGCCAAACCCCCAAGCAGCACTTCAGCTTAGTCTCCTCGGTCTCTCTGGTTTTTCTCCTCAGGAAAGGTTTCTTCTTGTTTCCCAAAGTGATCTAAAGTTCCTGCGTTTGGGTCCCAATATTTATACCCAGTTTCTCTTTGTTCTCTGAAGTCAGAGAGGCCAAACCAGTTCTGGTCAGTTCTGGAGCACTTTGTTGACAAGACGCCTTCTTTCCTTTTAGAGTGCAGGGCAGAGACATCAGACGCACCACAGGAGGTGGAGCCAGCATTGTGGAGAGAAGGCACAGCCCTATTCAGGTCCCAGGTGCAACTCCTCCCACCCATCTAGATGCAGATCTCTCTATTCAGCCCTGTGCTGCTTCACCCTGTCTCCTGGAATTTCCCCAGCCCCAGCCCCTGTCACTCAAACTCCAGACATGGAATACACAACCTAGCAGAGGTAGGTTTGGATGGTTAGACAAGAAAATACCTACTTTCTAAAAGTGGTATTTTCAAACACAGAATGTTAAAACCAACTTCACTAAAAAATGTATTTTATCATTCTGAGTTCAGGCATACTAAACTCGAATTTCCACCATGTTCCCTGAGTCAGTTAGGATTATAAGATGCAATAATCAAACTGCCCATTCTGGCCTAAGGGGAATAGGTAGCCTTGCAATAGTGAAAAACGAAAATGGCTATAATTCACTATTAGGACATGCCACACACATCAGGGCTTGTCCTACCTTATACTTACAATGCACCCTGCCCTTGGGCCTACCATAGGGGTGTCTGATATGAAGACAAGGGAAGGTTTAGGGTGCACTTGCCCAGTCAGCATGGCAGTACCAGACTGCACACAGGCTCTGCAATGGCAGACCTGAGACACACTTTTACAGGCTGCTTCTGTGGGTGGCACAACCAGTGCTGCAAGCCCACCAGCAGCATTTGGATTACCAGCCCTGGGCACTCCTGGTGCACTGTACTAGGTCTGACAGGTAAACCAAACCAGCCAATCATGGATTCACTAATCCATACATCAATTTACAATGTAGAGCATTTGCACTTTAGCACTGATCAGCAGTGGTAAAATGCCCAGAGTCATAAAACCAACAAAAACAGGTCAGACAAAATCCAGGAGGAAGGCAAAAAGTTCAGGGATGACCCTGCAAAAAGGGCCAAGTCCAACAGAATGCTTATCACTAAAATGGATATTTTTAAAGCACTTGTTTTATCATAACCAGTAGTCTGTTTTATACAGTGTAGTACAATTTTAAAATAATAATATTCAAAGTGCTTTCACAGTCTGGGACCTCATAGCGCTATAAACAAGTCACTTTTACTCACTGTACCAATCAGGATTTAATTCTGAGACTCTTTGGTCACACACAGAGACATCTGTAGTGATCACATTAGCCAACTGAGGTTTCATAAGGTAAAACAGTGTATTTCCTTTAATTAGTTTAACTTAATTTATTTTTCATTTGAGATGTGTGCAAAATTTTGTAAGCAGTTACCCGAACGTGAAAAAAACTATTAAAAAAAATGCTGAATTTTTTTAGAGTTTTTCTTTTTTTTAGCCATGTATTTGATGCTGACTACACACTCAATAACCTTGTCCCATTCCACTCAGTAGTACCGTCCTCGCCCTTTTTTATGGGCTTTAACTGCTGCATGTAATTGAAGACAGCCTAGAAAAGCGCCTTGGCATTCTAGGCTATCTTCATTTACATGTAATTGCAGACCCACTTGTGCCCCTTGGGAACACATACTCAGCCCTCCAGGGGGCATGCCCTACAGTTTGAAGAGCTCTGGAGTAGGCCATGTTGCAGACACACCTAAGGTTTGCCCACCTGTAAATGAGGCAGGCAGACCAAGGTATTGGTGGAGAGGGTACTCCATCGTAGTTGCAATGGATTGCCATCTCCAACACACTCTAATTCAGGCCCTTAGTCTATTTTTTGGAGTCCAAAATATTCCAGTCTTGCAAGGCCCAAGACTGAAGTCAGCAAGGGTCCCTTGAAGTTGGATATTTTCTCTTCAAACTCTGTCTGAAGCTGTTCATTTTAGCTGCCGAAACTACAGAGCATGGCAACGTTGGATTCTGTCCCTTCTGAGTTACTTAGCCATTGGAATTGATTTGCCCAATCTCCTGGATCAAAGCTTTTCCCTTGAGAGTTACTCACTTCATATTTTTTCATAATCTCCCAGCTGGGCAAAAGTGGAAGCTTTCGCTGGACACAGCTGCACTTGACTCGATACCTTTACCATCAGGTCCTGCTGCACTAGTTTTCAGCATGCCAAAGGCTCCAAATGGGATAGATCTGTATTTTTTGCCCAGGTAGTGTGCAAACTACTGGGTCAAGTTTCAGTGCCTTGTCCCTGTCTTTTAGAGTTGGAAAACATTGCTTAGTCCCACTTTTTTCCACCTGCTGGAAAAGTTCCTCTTGGGCACTCCTGAAGCACTTAGATCCCCAAGAATGGTGTTAGATACCAGGAGTGCCTCCATCCATGACCTCTGCATATTTCAGTCCTCATTGGCCAGACATTTCTTCTTGGAGTTAGGATTCCTTCTAATTTTTGTGTTTATGGAGCAGGCAAACAGGCTGGCATCCATCGGGCCCTTGGAGAGCAGGACCAGTTCCTGGCTGCCAACAGGAGTCGCACATTCCTCTGTTGTTTTTTTCCAGTAGGGTCCTCTTTCTTCAGGTATTGTTTTTCCAGGTCTAGGATGGTAGTGAGGTGCTATTCTTATCCTATGCATTAGACACCAGTGATTACAGATTTTCACCTACCAAACCTTGTCTTTTTTATTGACTTATGTCCATTTCCTTTTCTAGCAATTCCTATTTGCTTTACAGTGAAAATTCCCATAAGCCATACATTCAAAATGTTGATCACTTTGTCTATCTGGCAGAGTACAGTTTTGGGGTATTTGTTCACTTTGGAGGGTACACTATTTTTAATAATTTAGTATACCACTTTTTTATGTGTTAAGCACCCAGTACGTTGAGCTTAAAATGCACACTTGAGATTGTATTAATTTGTAAGTATAGGGTTTCCTACCTGGTATAAACAATTATCTTTTCCATGTGTTTCCTGAAGTGTTTTAAACTGCAGTCCAGCCAGAGCACAGTGGTGCTGCAGGCAGCCATATATATTTTGTTGTGCATGTGGGTTTTAGAAATGTACCTAGGGGCTCACATATGACATTCAATTTCTATACCTTTGGTGAATTTTCTGCCATCTCTCATAGTCTTATAGGAAAGATAAGTAGGCCAGTTAGGTAAAACCGATGTATAGTACATGTCTTAAGGGGAAGGCATAGCAGACTAGCAGAATCTATACAAGTGTATTGCAGGGGCATAGAGTACAAAGACCTGAGGCCAGCAAACCAGACAGGAACAAAATGTGGAAACACAAAAAATGATCTTCACTCTTATAAGCCTCTCCCCCCCAGCTAGATGAAGGTGAGGAGTACCTAGCCACCTTCGTGAGAGTTCTTATCACCAAGGCAGATAACCTGAAAAGACCATCTGCATTGGCATGGTCAGCCCTGGGTCTGTGATCCACAATAAAGTCTATTTCCCTAAGGGAGATGGCCCATCTCAACAGTTTAGTCTCTACATCAGCATTATCTCTGTGAGTGGTCAGTGGTCTATCTGAACAAGGAAATGAATACCAAACATGTATTGGTGTCAATTTCTTCAGGGACCTCATAACCACAAGTACCTTTTTTTAATGCTGTTCCTTAGCTAGTAGTTCTCTGTAAAATACCTCCACTGGTTGGTCCTGTCCTTCATCATGAAGCTGGGAAATTACAGCCCCTGTGCTATTCTCTGAAGCATCGGTCTTCACCTTGTTGAAGGCAAGTGCCTTGAGCCCTGGTACAAAACACAGTGCTTACAACAACCAATGTGTTAAACATATTCTGACATTCTGCTCTCTAGATTACCTTATTGGGCGTGTTAGACCTGACAGCCATAGGGTGGTCTTCCCCAAACATTTTGCCTGTTTGCCTCACCTTTTTGCTTTTATGTTGGCCTTAGGTCTCTGAGCAATTTACCACTGTCAACCTGTACTAAAGTGCATGTGCTTCTCCCCTAAAACATGTGTGATTGACTTGTCCATATTTGGCATATTTAATGTATCTATAAAACCCTAGTAGAGTGCACTACATGTAGGGGTGAGCAGAACTTGCTGAGTTTTACTCAGTGGAATTCTGCAGAGTTACATAAAAACTCCAAGAGATTCTGCAGAGTCCCTCCTACCACTAAACCCACATATTAACAAAAAATCTGTTTTGGATGAATGAATTTAAATGAACAAAAGCTGCCCAACAAGATGGTGCCCCTTCCTGTACATAAACAAACCTTTTATTTAAAAAAGCCATTTTGTAACTTTCATGTGTGCTGTATGAAGCAGCACACATGAAAGTTTCAAAATGGCATTTTAGGATTGTTTATGTGCAGGAAGGGACACCATCCTAGACATAACCAATCCTCCCCTGCACACAGACACCCTTGCACCCTGATGCAAGGGTGCCTGCGTTGGCGCTAAGTTGTTAAACTTAGAGCCATCGCTGGGGGAAATGCAAGGCTGCACCACATTCTTATAAATATGGTGCAGCCTTGCGCTTCTGAAGTAGCGGAGCGTGTCCTTAAGCCCAGGAGGCTAACGACAGGCTCCGCCCCTTCATTGTATATATCCCCCTTAGTTTGTTTGACGCATCAACGTGTTTAGGTGGTATTACCCAAATATAGGGCACCTTTATCAAAACCAGACTTTTTTTCTCTTTTAAAACTGCTATAATTGATACCAATTGGATTCCTAAGATAGTCCACACATTATCTCAAATGTATGCTCATTTAAATGGCCGCATGAAGCTTTACTTGTTCATCCACAAGCACGAAGAATATGCTGTAATTAAATCGTATTCTTTATTATATAGGGATTCCTTCTTTAAGGATAGATACATCCTTGTCCTCAACTATTCGGAAAAGGAAACGGCATCCACTCCCCCTCTATGGGTCTGATTTCTATTCTCTCAGATTGTATGCGGTGTCCGTGCGGATTGCCTTTCCGACCATCAATTTACCAGTTCTTGCCAGTCCTTCGGAAATACAAATGACCGGCTGGTCATCTCACCCTTCTACATCCCTCCGAGGTTGACATATTGAGTACCAATTACTCATGTGATATTAAATATATGTTATGTACAGCGCCGCGCATCACCATAACCATGGCAAAAACCGGTCAATAAAATAAGACATATTTTGTGCTTTTTTATTTTGTTACTCGTATTTCTTTAAGCAATTTCCCCCCCCAAAAGCTGACAACATTCCCCTCACAGCACTCACTTTCCTTTTCCTGGGTCTTGCCACAGGCTGTGCTTTTACTGAGAGAAAGATTCACTGGCTGGCACTTGTGTGTGAATGCTCTTATGTCAATGTTAGGCGGCAGCTCTTCTGCTGCCGGGCACTGTTCATGCTTGAAGTCGTGTCAATTAGTGTTAATCACCTTGTGGGGCAATGAAACTGAAGCCATGTCAACAGATAGCGTAAACGCAACTAAGTGTTAACTAAAGCAGAGCAAATAGCTGTTAACTGGTTACCCCAATAAATGTGCCCTCTGCGAAAATCTGGGTGATAGAAATACAGCAAATAGTGTATCCATTCTTGCATGAAGCACTGAAACTCAGCCGGTTTAGCGAGTTTCAAGGCACAATGTACCCACAAGTGCACACACTAAGGGGAATATTCTCAAGAATGTGTGATAACTATGGCAAAATTTGTTTAACACAACTTTGCACATCGCAGTCCATCGCGGGAAAATAACGCCGTATTAACGTTGTATTCTCAACCCGCCGCACCATGCGATAGTCTCCTGATAATGCGCCAAACGACCACGTTAAAACGAACGTGACGCCAAAAAAACTTAAAACACGAACGCCAAAAAAGTTGCGATGTGGCCAATCGCGCTACAAAAATCAGCGATAACCAGTGACAGGCCTGCAATCCCCACGCGTCATGCGGGAAAATGCATTATAAAAACACCGAAAAGCACAAACAAAATAATGCAAACTGCATAGCACCATGGAGGAAGCCGGAGCAAGTACAGAGGGCGACCAGAACCCCACAAGCCCCCAGGAGGACCTACCTGAGACCTCGGTATCACGGAAGGGCAAGGAGAAGAAGACAAGGAAGACAAGGTTCAGTCCGCAGGAAAACAGGATCATCATCACGGAGGTGATAGAACACCAACAACAACTGTTTGTCTCCTCCAACGTGCCATTGGCAAACAAAAATGCAATATGGCAGGCCATCCTGGACAAGGTGAATGGAGTCGGAGTGAGGAAGAGGACGATTAGAGAGGTCAAGAGGCGGTGGAATGATGCGAAGCACAAAACCAAGAAGAAACTCGCTGACAACCATCAGGCAGCAATGCAGACTGGAGGTGGCAGTCCAGCGGAACACCAGGAGCTGGATGAGATGGAGGAAATGTGTCCCCAGTCATCAGTGGGGCGACGGTGACAGGAGTTGACACTGCTCGACATGACCTGACAGAACAGCACCAGGGTGAGTACCGAACAGGGACTGGGGGACGGGGGGAGATGGGCACAATGGCACAGATGCACAATTAAGTAGAGCACACTGAACACCCACAATGACTCTTGAGCATTTCCCTGATCCTTTGGCACACTGCAGCACACATTCAAACAGCAAGTAGGCCCACGTCCACTGTGGGCAGAAGGGTGTCCCCCCCACATAGCACCAATCCCACAACCAACCCATGCACATGTGTGAAAATCAGCAAATCTGCGTATCTGTGAGCCACACTGACAATGCAAGTGACACTGCATGTCGAGTAGCATGACTGCATTCCAATAATCATGACATGCTGCACACCACGACACTGAGGTGTCTGAGTGTGGAATACATTCGGAAAGGAGCAGATCACACCCTGACACATCCATGTGCACACACCCCCTGATGGCAACAACACATCTGCGGATAGACCTTGCCCAAGAGCCCAAATCAGCCAAGTCTGCAACATCTCAGCACTGTAGAAGCACAGAAGTCAAAATGCACACCGCCCCAAAGGGATAAGGGGCAGCAAAATCACAGCTGCAGGGGCGACTCACCCACAATGCAGCACACACACATAGCAACAACAGCACATCAACATTGATGACAATGTGGTATGAAGTGCAACACATTCACTACAGAACAGAGGACACAACTGGTTCTGCTTGTGCGTAGAAACTGGTCAATCACATCTGGCATAGCAGGAAACTTTGAGATGAGAGTGTACGCATACACCTCACATCCCTGATGTAGTTCAAATGTCCACTGTGCAGCATGAAATAGTCAGCTCCTCCCAAACAGTCACAATGTACATTGTCAAGCAGTCTGTATGTAAACATGTACAATGCGTCAACATACATGAAACACACTGTAAACCAGCATCTCACATTGCAGAGGGGCAATCAACACCTCCTGCAGAGCAGACCAGAATCTCTTCAGTGATGCTGAAGAGGACCTCCTGGGCATTTGCCCTGACACCCTCCAATGGCTTGTGGACAGCCTCCGCCCCCCTCCCCCAGGAGCAGTGCAGGTCAGCTGCATCGAGGTGACCCCAACCCCAGCACAGACCAAACATCAGGAAGCACCCACTACCACGGCTGGCTCCCAGCCCCTCACCTAAGAACACATGGCATTCCAAGTCCAGGTGTTGGACTGCCAGAAGGAGGTGGCTGAACATGCGTGGGTGGGGTTCGACAACATGGCAGCCAAACTGGATGAAATACATGGGTGTCTAAGTCACATCAGGGACCATTTACACTCACTAAAGGACACCCACAGTTTGCACCATGATGTCCAACAATCCATGCCCGACACCGCTGGACACATGCCTCTGAGAGGAGAACAACTGTCTACTCAGAGTGGCCTCAGCGATGTCAGCCGAGAGTTGGCACACATGATGAGGATAATGGAGAACATGGAGCATATGCATGCAGAAAGAATGGCTGCCACGGATGCACACCAGCTAAAAGTTGTTGGTATCTTCCATGCCCTGCAGATCCTCATCATGGCATTGCTGCCACTAAGGCAGTCGCAGATGAATGCTCCTGGTACTTCCATACACACATCCCCGGCCCCTGATGT
Organism: Triturus cristatus; assembly: GCF_964204655.1. Lineage (NCBI taxonomy): Eukaryota > Metazoa > Chordata > Amphibia > Caudata > Salamandridae > Triturus > Triturus cristatus. The sequence continues at coordinate 211,529,715 of NC_140588.1, forward strand.
GTCAGTGGCACACAGTGCTGCAGGCCAAACATCAGCACTCACATGTCAGACAGATGACATAGAGGACGAAGATGTGGGTGATTCCACCTGTGTAATAAGAAGGAGACAGTAGCAATCCTCTCCGCCATATGCCCTGTTTCATCTTGGTGCTGCCCTCTGTATCATGCCCTGTAACAACACCTCACACTGTCCCCCGGAAGACTCCACGACACTCACCTTGGACCTCGACATGGACTGCCAATTTCTGTTTGCTCTACAATGACACAGCAATCACACTACGGACTGTCCTCTACCTCTTCAGATATACTTTTTAATCCCTAAATGACTTTGGTTGGCCCTACCCTGGTCTAAAATGTAATGTGGGGTTTGCATGGCCATGTACTGCTCTAGCTCCGACAACCCCAACGAATGTGAATAAAACATTCAAATTGACACAGATGTGTCATGTACATAATCAATCAAGTTTGAAAGAATGGATGAATGTAAGGACATTGACTGAACAAAAAAGTACACCCTGGGAAATGAGAGCAATGCACATGTGTGACTGTGACACACATAGGCAGTGAGATGACTGGGAATGTGTGCACTAGCTGTGGCCTCAATGTACAGACACAACACTCGCACACTTTCAAAACTTTGCCCCACGCAATGTAAGGAATAGGGCTGTGTGTGTAATGTATAAGTCGGTGACAGGCCTAATGTAATGTTCCCCATCCCATTTGACAACAGAACATCTCTTTGCATACCTACTCACACTCAACTGGGTGGACACAGCCTGTAGTTATGGATCACATTGATACATATGGCAAGAAGTTGGACACCATGCTCACATTGCTGAAGACACATAGGAGCACAGGTCTATCAGCAACCACAATGTCTGACTCACAGAGGTGGAGCTGGCAATAGGGACTCACCCCTCAGTGAAATGCATCAGTCAGTTACTCACTGTGTACAGACAATGCTCCTTGAGGAACAAGATTTGTCATTCCAATCAACACTCATCACAATGCAACACTAGTGAAGTTAGGTAGACTTAATTTGCATGTGCGTGTCAGTACATGCAAGACAAGGGCCACAACATGCAGACCAATGCATCAGACACTAACAGGCAGCATTCAGTCATGGTACAGTTCCACGTGACAGCTGTTGTGCATGTGCCTGGGATGTTCGGACAGTGTGTTGGTGACTCTCATATAACCGGCACTCCTCAGGCCTGCGGCAGTTATGTGGATGATATGCCACAGCTCATACCAATGAGTCGTATGTGTGTGCAACTTTGGACATATGGGTAGCTGTGTAGGTAAGGGTCAAGGGCATTCCATGCAAGAGTACCTCGAGCAAGAACTTCTGTGTGTGTGGTGTGGATACATTGCTCTTTCATTTGCGCTGTGCGTAGGTTGGAAGTCGTCATCATCTGCTATAGTATCTCTCTCAGGGTCTGCCGGCAGCACGCAAAACCATGGTCGGAGGTGCAGATGTCCTTCCGCATTATGTATTGGGACAAAGGTACTTTCATCTCTGATTTTAGTCTGACAACTGCTTGCATTCTGGAAATGTGATGTGGCTTTTGCGTTTCAAATGAGGCTAGGCCTTAGGCTTATGGTGCACCAATGGCGAAACACACACAACAGTTGTGATGTATGATCCAAGAGCCCGAGCGGTCTTGCGCTCCTTGTACAATCCCTTTGTGCGTGGCTGCCCTCCGGGTGCATGCAACATTGCAACATTGTCGATTGCGGCCCATGTGGTGCCGACACTGCAACAAATACACACGCATCAGTTGATTTCCTGTCCATCCCAGAAATTAACCACGCCCAGAGCCCAGGTATAATTATTCACACCGAGCCCTTCCGGCTTACGTATAAAGAGGAGACGACGTAGCTACGTGTCCCAGTTCTTCCCCACTGCCAGAGGTGACATGGGTCCGCCTGGCATATCACGGGACTCAATCATAAAGGGTCCATGACTTGCGTTGCACAGAGTTGGTGGCACCGGATACACTGCGGCCGGCATGGGCTTACCGCCACGGGACGGTGACTTTCGGTGCACTGAGGTAGGGGCACGGTAAGTGCTGAGCGAGTGTGCAGCCTGTGATGATGCGCTGCCCTGGCGGTCCGGACTGGTAAGGATTTGTGTGAGCCCTGCGCCTGAGCCAGGGTGCAGCACGGGCCTACTGCCACGTGGCATTGCCTCGTGGTTCAAAGAGTTTGTGGCACCTAAAGAGTTGGGCGGGTGTGCAGCCTGCGATGATGCCCTGTGCACTCATATGATCTCTGCCATTGTGAAATCAAGACCCAGAATCAGGTGTGTGACCTTGTGGCCCGTGGTACGAGGCTGCATAATGTGGAGGCTGCCGGGACCCGGGCTTGGAGCTTGCACCAGCACGTGGTGGGCCCTCTTGGAGACATGTCGGTGGCGGAAGGTGAGCAGTGAGACCTGGTTTTGCAGGGGCGGCCAATCACCGCTGGGCGGTGGGAGGGGCTGGTGTGCAGCATACTGTGTGCGTAGGTGCGGGCAAGTGCTGATAGCGTGTGCAATGATGTAGACTGCCATTCATGATTCGGATATCTGTTTCAGATAAGGGACCTGGTGGACTGCAGTGTGTACCGGCACGTGGTTGGAGACACACCGGTGGCAGCACGTGAGCAGTGAGGCCTGGGTCCACATTGTCGGCACACTCTCTCCTCCCCCTTTCGCTGTCTCACTCTTTCTCGCTCTTTCTCTCTCTTTCTCTTCCTCTCTCTTTCTCGCTCTTTCTCTCTCTCTTTCTCTTTCTCTCTCTTTCTTGCTCTTTCTCTCTCTCTTTCTCTTTCACTCTCTCTTTTTCATTATCTCTCTCTCGCTCTCTCTCTCTCCCTCTCTGTCCTTGGATGAGCGCATGACACACCTTCTTATCTTTAAATTTTGTCTTGCAGGTTGTGATTTACGGATTGTCCAGAGAAGACCCGCCATGACTCTTCCACATAGTTGTATTTGGTTTAATTTGAATAATTTGTTTTGTTTTGAAATTCAAAGATGAATGACTAGTTCGCCTTTGTTGACCACACATGATTGTTGATTGTTGTGATTGTGCGACATCAGGCGAATTGTTTTGTTCAGGACTTCGGACAGTTGATGTGATATCTTTTAGTCCGGTGGGAGGGGGGGGGTCCTGGGGTTGGTTGCGGTGGGTGTTGTAGCCCTCTTGGGACTCCAAGCTGCATGATCAGTGGCTCCATGGTATCTGTCGTTCTGCAGGTGTGGCTCCGGGTTGGGCTCCCCTTCATGGTGCAGGTTATCGTCCGACTTAACAACAGGTAAGAGCAGGTGTTAAATCCCTGCTGCTAACGCGCCTTATCGCATGTTTTGTGAACTTATCACCGATCTGGCTGGTCGTTGAGAGTGTTGCGAAGTGGTGTTGTAGTGGCTTTTTGCACTGGAATGCCTACTCTGCATCTCATTAGCGTTAGTTGCCGGTGTCATCTGTGGCGAAGTTTATTGCTGGTGATATCGGCTGTTAGCACCAGCTTGTGAATAGTGCAATGAATTTATCGCCACTTTGGCGGCGATATAGTGCCGCTAACTCAGTGATAGGTCCTTGAGAATATGCCCCTAAGTAGGTTGTAGGTTTACATCCATTATTTAAATAAACTGTATAAAGAACCTCGTCCTTGTGACACATGCATCTGTCACTGAAGGACTCAGAGTGCCATTAACAGTTTCAATTTGCACGGCTGGTACTCTATTCGCTAAGGCCTTCGTACATATTTTTTGGGGCCTTATTTTTCCTTGTCAGATATAGTTTGGATACCTGCATTCAGATTTTACCCTTAAACTGTGCTTCTGCTTGTGTTCCTAGTTCATGAGGTGACAGCTGCAGGGCGTCTATTACTCGTGCATTCACCTCCTTGGTGTTGTTTTGCATTTCTTTTAATTTTCTTTTTTGATCTTTAGTCCTGTTGTGGTGGCTGCATTCCTTTAAGCTGACTAGTAGAAGAGATCTTCACATGTTGTTTGCCGTCTTCATCCATGAAGTGCTCATGGCAGATTTTAGAACATTTCATGGAAATGTGTAAAGGGAACTTCCAGGAAAACGACACATGCCCCTTTTTGCTTTCCAAACTGTTCGATGGAGACTTATTATGTTACAAGAGGCAGTTCTGGAGTGATCAAGAAATTATCTTTCAGTGAAGTGTATATCCATGCTTCTGTTCTTAGTCTTAACCATTCTGCGCACGCATGCATCCATATTAGCGTGGAATGCTTCCAACAGACAGATCATAGTGGTGGTTAATGTACTAGAGGAAACTGTGAGACGGTTGATTCTGGCAGCTATTGCAGTAGAACCGGAACTCTCCCCCTAATTTTTCAAGTTAATAGTATTCTCCAGGACAAAAAAACAAAGAGCTGTCCAGGTAATTATTAGGGTGAGTGCTGGTACACTCCACCATGCAGCTTAGGTGTGACTGAGAGACCAGCCACATCCTGATGGGCCATCTTGGGCAGGCTGAGAGGGAAGAGCTGGCACACCTGAACAGATAGTGTCCTGTCCCCACACAAAGGGCTGCATCACCCCCTGTAGTGAGATTTGAGCCAGAGCTGGGAGGAATGATCTATGTGCACTTCAAACCCCTCTTTGAAGTCAGCTCCACTTTAAAGGCACAACTGGTTAAAAGAACTGGGTCTCTGACCCCACACAATCATACACTACTGGACCTGTGAAGAACTCTGCCAGGAGGCAGGACTGCTGTGCTGCTACAAAGACTGACACTCTGCCAGACTACTGCTCTGGAAGAAATGTGTTTCTGTTGTGCTGCGCTAATACCGGCTACCCTGTTGCCCTTCTGAGGAAGAACTGGACTAACCTACTTAAACCCAGAGTTATGTCCAAGGGCATGCTGACTTACCTCTTGTTTTTAGAATCAGGGATATCAAAGTCTTACCACCTGCTCCTGTGTCTGGTCCATTAGAAGGTGTTTGCTATTGTGGAACCGATGGATCCTCTGCTGTGTGAGCAGAACCAACGCATTGCTGTTGTTGTGGGAGCAGAACCAGTGCATCGCACTTGATACCAGCACATTGCCATTGGAATTGACACATTGGAAACACCACATCGCCGCAGCTGCAGTGAAAATCACTCAACCCATACCCTCGACTACATGGAGAAACTCGGGAAATAGGTTTTGAAACCAAGGCATCTTGGAACCAGCGCTTCATCTTCAGAACTAGTGCATCACCATCACTGCATGTAGAAAATCGATCCATCAACGAGACTGTGAGATCAACACTGAGGCATTGCTCAGCTGCACCTTACAACTAGCTGTTGCGACCAGAATCAAGGTACTGTTGTTCAGAGGACTTTGCATGGCTCATATCTCAACTTCTACGTATTGGATTTTTATCTTTTCGGTCTTGTTTTATTTATAAAATCATACTCTATTTTCCTAACCTGATGTTGAGTCTTTTTGTAGTGTTTTCACTGGGTTACTGTTTGAAGTGTTGCACAAATACTTTACACATTACCTCTTAAGTTGAGTGTAACTGCTCTTTGTCAAGCTACCAGAGGGTGAGCACTGGTTAATTTAGGGTGTATATCTGACTTACCCTAACTAGGATTGTGGCTCTTGCTTCGAAAGGGTGCATACCTGTGCCAACCAGAGACCCAATTTCTGACAGGTTGCTTTTTAGATGTCAGCTCAGTAAAAGGTGAAACAGTACTGCAATACCCCTAAATGAAGCCTGAGATTTGAGAGACTTGCAAATGATAACAGTCCCTATCCTTCAATGGCGAGGATGCACTTGCCTCCCACTATTTTGCTGGCAATGGTACACCACAGAACCCAGCCCTATCTGGCACTTACTTGTTTGGATAGGTTTACCTGTTGCAAGACCTTCAGCACTTCTTTCACGTGTACCAGCAAAATCTTCCACTAGGGGCTGTGGATAGCAGCATCATCCAGGTAAGTGGTGCTGAACCCTTACAGTCCAAACAAGACTCATTTAAACAACCTCTGCGAGATATCAAGAGTATTCTTCAACAAAAGAGTCATTGCATTGAACTGAACTGGACCTTTAGTGTAGATACAGGAGACATCGCTTTGTATATTCTGTAAGTACCCCACATCAGATTAAAAGGGCTAAGGAATTTGGAATTTCCTAACCCCTTTGTGGGTGGGCATTGGTAACAGAACCACCAGACTGGACCAAGGACTGCTGGAGTGTTCATGTTTCCTGATGTTCAAGATCTTGAAGACTTCTCACATAATGCTGGACCTCAGCTTATCTGTCACCTTTGTCAGCACCATGGGTGCACCTAGTGGTAAGCACAGGTGTCAGTGAGAAAAAAGAGGAAAAACTGCCCTAGCAGCTGGCAACAGTTTTCTGCTATTTTTCAGTCAGAATGGACAAGTACAGCTGCTTTCACTGAGCAATCCTTCTCATTGTGAGACAGGAGATTGGGGTGGGACTCTCTCTTATCCTCTTCTTTACCTTCTGTCAACATCAGCGTAGTCCAATTTGCAGTACCATGGTGGACCTCATGCGGCTCACCTGCAGGACCCTCAAGGTATCAATGGGTATGGCAAGGTCCACAAGGTAAGTCACCTCACTTCTTCTTTTCCTGATATGCCAACCCTGATGTTTCCATGCCTCCACTGGCTTCATAATCCACATCATCTATCCAGGTTAGTATCCTAAAATAGTTTCCCTCTGATGATATCATTGTTTGAGCAGCTTTAACAGAGTAAACATACTCAGCGGTTCCTTAGTCACCATGGGCGTAGTTACTTTCCTCAAACAAATGTCCTCTTGATGGCTAGGTACTTGTATTGACCCATTGACTTACCATTGGCCTTGCATGTCCTGCAGGAGCAATAGAACTCTCACTATAATGTCCATTTGGAGCAGTTAAAGTGACCAACCTCTCTGAGGTTTTCGCCTGTCCCAGATGTCCAGCCAAGAGGATGTCATCAAAGGTAGGCAAGTCATGTCGCACTGGGCATTATAGGACTCCTGGCTAACTCATATTTAATGCCTCTATGTTCACTATACAAAACAGTGTCCTCCTAGTACTGGTGTCTCAATTGGCCTTTACCTCACTCTGTTGCCAGTGGCATTCAAGAGCAGAAGTCTCTCTGAGTAGGTCCTCCTGAAGCATGCAAGTCAGCTAGCTCAGGTAGGTCTACCCTCAGCATTAGACTCCTCGCAAAGAGTGGGAATTATTGAGGTTGGTGTCCAATGACTCTTGCCCCTGTTCTTTCTTGTGAATTCATGTTCTGGCACTTGTGACCAGAGCACCCACTAAGGCAGACCCTAAGCAATGCCTTGAGCTCTGCCTTTTTCCGGGCAGAGTGCTGCAAACCAGCCCAGCAGATACTCAAGAGGAATGGCGGGGCTTACTGCTACCTTCAAAGGGTTTGTGAAACCCCTCTACCTCACTCCTCAGAAACCATCAACACAGGATTGCAAATGACCTGATTGTCAACATTCACCAAGGCTTGTGGAAATTAGGAATTACCTGCTCTGGGCACACCAGCTGACACTGGGCAGTAATCATGTTGTATTTTGTGTCTCTCAGGGCCTCTGCCTTTTCCCTTTGGTGAACAGTAACTGCCTGTACCACTTAGTGTTGAAATGCATAATAGCTCTATGCTCAATTGCTTCCACACCCATGGAACCAGTGTAACCTCTGTCCACCTCTCTCACTCTACTGGCCAACTTCCATTCCAAGCCCTACACTGGTAATACCCACTTCTGCTGAATTTGTAAGCAATGAAAGCACCAACCTTTCAGGGTTGGGTCCAAGGAATTCTTCCCTATACATGCCGCATTCTGTGCCCCCTGCCCAGAAGTCGATTAGGACACACCTCTCCTTTGACAGTTTTTGAGGCTCATTAAAGAGCTAATAATTATTATTCTTGCACATCCCTGCCTTTTGCTATTGGAAGCCCAAACAACCCTTCTAGTAGTTCCCATAAATACTTTCATTCACATTTTGGTACTGAGACAGCTGTCAGTCTCCTTCTCAAGCTTCCTCTTATAAGTGAGTTTAGCATCTATTTAGTGCAGGTATGTCTTTTTAAAACAAAAACTCAAAATGTGTTTCTACATAAACAAATTGTCCAGTTGACTGTAGTCATTTACTTTGTTGTCCTTGACAAAACCTTGAATTGATTTTGATGATTCGTCCACATACACTTCCCAAAACTATTAACATTCCCTAGGGGTGTCCTAACCCAAACATCTTGTGGTGGTTCTCAGGGGTGAGACTAAACTTGCAAATAAAAGCTCCCTTCATGTGAGTGAATTATACCTCCCTGAATCATCTAATTACAGTTTTCCACTAGGTAGGCAGGTTAGCCCACAGGTCAACTTCCAAATGCTTCTTATCTACCTTATGTATTTTAAGGCAATCTAATTTGCAGTAGAAAACTGATTTCTATCGGTGGCAACGTGTGAATAGAATGCTTGTTTGCTGTTTGACATTTTGTTATGGTAGTGACATGTTCTGCATTATTGTAATAGATGTTGTGTTCAACTATGTAGCTGCTCGGGCTGTTTAGTGTTCACATTTTGATTGTTGATATGTTGTTTTCTGTATGCTTTTGTGCTGTAGTCTGTTGTTTAATTTAGAAATATCAATACATGCTGCAATATTTCCAGCCAAATTCAGCACATGACTTTACACTTTCCATGGCAATTAAATATTTACTTCTGTCTTAGGTGGTAAAAAGAGCTGCTGAGGGGACCATATCAGTATGGGCTTTACTGGCACAGCACAAAGTTGAGTACTTGTTTTTTTGCACTCACTGTGTGTAAAGTCAGTTATTTAACCAGAGAGTTCTCCGAACTTATCTAAACCTTTATTCAGCACATCTCAGAAACAGAGGGAGGCAAACATTACCCACTGTTTTTGAGCTATTCAGCCTAAAAATAAAGCACTGATTCAAAGATATATTGGGCTAGATAATTCACTTTATGCACTGCAAACAAATAAATATAAGCGCTCAGCTCTGCAATGAAAACACAAGGAAATGATGGACAGAGCGCAGAAACTTTTTAGATACTCGCCCCCAGTCACAGATCTGGGTTGAATCCATCATCATTCTTTAGCTCACGTTGCCACCCCAGTTCAGACCCAGCCACATCCAAATCAGTCTTGACCCTGTGCCTCATGGGAACAATTCATCCCGAACTACCAGGCCAGGTCCTCCCTGGACTGGAAACAAGCATCCTGGGACCAGTTTCGGGGTAACACTCCTCATCAGCCAGGCTTGCTTGAATCCAGTGGCAAAGTGATCAAGGAACCCACATCTGGGCATACCTGCCAAATTAAGGCAAACACAAGGAGATGATGGACGGAGTGCTGAAACTTTTCAGACACTCACCCTTAGTCACAGATCTGGGTTGAATCCATCATCATTCTTTAGCTCACTTCGCCACACCAGTTCTGAAACAGTAATATGCAAGTCAGTCTTGACCCTGTGCCTCATGGGAACAGTCCAGACTGAACTGCCAAGCCATGTCTTCCCTAGACCGAAAAAAAAACAAGCATGCTGGGACTGGTTTTGGGATAACACCCCTCATTAGCATGGCTAGCTTGAATCCAGTGGCAAAGTGAGCAAGGGGCCAAGGCTGGGCATACCTTGCCAACTTAGGGTGAACAAAGCAGACACAAGGAGATGATAGACGGAGCGCTGAAACTTTTCAGACACTCACCCCCAGTCACAGATCTAGGTTGAATCCATCATCATCTATCCTGGCTGATGAAGGGTAAAACCCCAAAACTGGTCCTAGGATGCTTGTTTTCCAGTCCAGGGAGGACCTGGCATTGGCAGTTCGGTCTGGACTGTTCCCATTAGGTGCAAGGTCAAGATTGATTTGTATATGGCTGGGTCCAAACTGCAATAGCATGGGGAGCAAAAAAATGATGGATTTAGGCCAAGATCTCTGTACTGGGGTGAATGTATGACATTGTTCTGCATTGTTTCCATCAATTGTTCTTTTTGTATTTGTCACCCAGCGTGGGACGGGTATGCCCAGACGTGGGTCCCGTGCTCTCCATGCCACTGTAGTTAAGTTATCCTGGCTGATGAGGGGTGAAACCCTGAAACCGGTCCTAGGATGCTTGTTTCAACCAGGGAAGACCTAGCCTGGCAGTTCGGGCTGGACTATTCCCATTGGGTGCAGGGTCAAAACTGATTTGCATATGGCTGGGTCCAAACTGGAATGGCATGGGGAGCAAAAAAAACGATGGCTTGAGGCCCAGATCCCTGTACTGGCGTGAATGAATGACATTGTTCTGCATTCTGTCCATCAGTTCTTTTTGCATTTGTCACCCAGAGTGGGACGGGTATGCCCAGACGTGGGTTCCGTGCTCAGCATGCCACTGTAGTTAAGTTATGATGGCTGATGAGGGATGAAACCCTGAAACCGGTCCTAGGATGCTTGTTTCAGCCAGGGAGGACCTGGCCTGGCTGTTCGGGCTGGGCTGTTACCATTGGGTGCAGGGTCAAGACTAATTTGCATATGGCTGGGTCCAAATTGGAAAGGCATCAGGAGCAAAAGAAATGGATTTAGGCCCAGATCTCTGTACTGGGGTGAATGCATGACCTTGTTCTGCATTCTGTCCCTCAATTGTTCTTTTTGCAGCTCTGCAATGAGGAGGCAAAGCCCCTCATAATGCGGCCTCCATTCATCAAGCGTTCAATACAGGAGTCAGCCCAAAACAATGGCAGTGCCTGACTTAAGTTAGCACTTGGAGTGCTCGATTTTGGGCCGCATCACGTAAACCGAGCATATCGAGCGGTAAGTTCAGCCTCTCCCTCAGTTTTAGGCAGACTGGTGCCTTAAATATTTGAAATGCTCAAACACAATTTTACCACTTTACACAGTGTTAAATGGTTGCTTGTGACATGAACTTTCAAGGCAAGTGCTGGTTTTTGAATGGAAAAGTAGCAGTATTTGATTGTGCATCTAAACTAAACAACATAACATAACACAATTAAATACACAAAGCAACACGACAACTCATTTAAAACATAAAAGAGCACATCACAACAGAACAGTCAAAAAACAACACAATTACAGCAGTACAATACAAAAAAAAATCGCATTGCAATAATGCAACACAAAAACAGAGCATCATAGAAAACAACAGAACAAATCACCACCAAAACATAAAAACACTCTACAAATACGCACATATGGTCTTGTCACACATTACCACCTCCAGAATCCTGTTTCCATAATACGTTGTTAAAAGGCATTTGCAGCAAGCACTGCCTTAACTTACCACCAAGGATGTGAAATAATGCCAGTCAAAATGTTTTGTGATCCAGACCTATATATGGAACCGCCCAGATTCTAAATTTCCTCTAGGAAAATCACATAAAGCACAGTACTTGGACTTCAAACAGCAATTGGACTCATATAAAAAATATTTTAAAATGTATCTCAGGTCTACTCTAAAGGTAAGTTACTACAATGTATTGAATCTTCCTACTTTGACTTGTGAGCATTTTTCGTAATCTTGTGAATTTAATCTAATCACAGATTCTCCCCACCTACTACTATGTATTAAAGGTTCAAGGTAAAACACACATTTGAGTGTGTACAATGAGATATGATAATTTCATGGAGAGAAGAAATAAACTAAATAATCCATTTAGAAATAAGTTCAGATGGAAGTAGAAAGAATGCGATTTCAGCAATTACCTAAATAAAAACAAATTCAATTTTTTTCTTAGTTTAGAGGGAAGGGGTTTCCTAAGGTTGGCTGCAGTTCAACAAGGAACTGCTTCAGTGCTAAAGAGGTTGGATTTTCTATATGTGGAGATGAGTTGAACAACTGATTGGAAAAGGAAAATGGCACCAGAGGAGTCTAGCCAGGATATGACTAATGCTATACCTACTGTTGCATTCTTTATTAGACTTTTAAAATAAATGTCCCTTCCATTTAGTTTGTTGTCACGCTATCCTAATTCTTTATTCTCTGTCAACCAAAATATTATGGTCATGTACTACTGGTGTGTCTCCTCTGAACACTAATGTGTAAACTAAAGGAAACAGATACTGTGTATCAAAAGATGTTATGACCTCCAGGAATATATTACTTATGAGAAGTGGTGGAAGAAAGCATTAGAATCTAATAATTATGATAATGGTAATATTAGTAATGATACTAACAACAACAGCAGCAATAATAATAATACAATTAATACTACTACTATTATTATTATTATTATTATTAATATTATTATTATAATTATTATTATTATTATTATTATTATTATTATTATTATCATTAGCATTAGTACTTCCCTGTTTACTTTTTATATTTTCCTTATATGGTAATATAAGCACTTTGCAAATATCACTGTTAGAAGATGTGCTACAGCGGTTAGTTGCAGTGTTTTCCATGTGGACACCTCTGTTCTAATCCTGCCTTCAGCTCTTGACCAACAATTGTGAAATTCATGCATGCCTCAAGTTGAACATACCTCAAATGCAAATATTTGCAGTTGTACATTACGAAATGTTATAACAATGTGTTTTACTGTTCATTAGCATTCATATTCATTAATATTAAAAGCACACATCAGTTCAATTAGAAGCATCAATTTGCTAATCTCCATAGTGCTCAGGAATAAAATTCAAACACCATTCCAATTGAGGAGAAAACTCTTTAATGCCATTAACAGGCCACAGGCAGACACACAGTAGCAGTTTAACCAACTTAAGCATCTGGATATAAAAAACATGAAAACTAGTCAATCAATTTTATTACACAACAAAAGGCTTCAAATTGTGTCAAACAATCTGACAACAGCAAAGAAGACTATAAATAGCACAAGTTGAAAAAGAATATCTTTAGTCTGTCACAAGTTAGTGAAACTCTTATAGTATAGTGTAATGGCTAACTAATGAAAGGCATCCTTCTGTTTCTTTGTAACAAGATTAGGTTCTTCAATACTATCTCGAATATCCCCAAAATAAAAACATATGGCATCAAAGGCTCCAATTGAAATAAAAATCGAAAAGGAGTGTTAAAAAAAAAACTCTAGCAAGAAACAGAGTAAAGAAAATGGTGGAGTAATATATAAACATCTGTACTTTAAAATAGATATCAACCTTTTCACCTACTACTTAGCAATATAATTTTCTTTAGAATCAAATATAAATATTGTGTAAAGAAGCTTGCATAGTCCCACCTACAGTGTTTACGGCATGTGGTACATCCACAATAGGAATCAAAATTATTCCCCTTGGAACTAAGCACTTCCCCTAGTGATCACCTAAAGGAATAATTCTGGGTCAAAATAAGCGCTAGCCAAAATCACTCAGATAAGTGAGTACCCTGGGGCTACACACACTAGGAAGATCAACACACCCCACAGCACATTCTCATGACCCTGAAGACCATAGTAAAACAATCACCCCTTCTCAGGATTCAGGATGCTCACGTGGATGTGCAACTTGACCTGTGAAAAAACACATTTCTAGCCTTCATGCTCCACGTGTAGCTTCATTGGATCTCCCAAAGACACCACAAGGTCCTCTCACCACAATCTCCTGATTTATGTCCTATAAATCCCATTTTCTTGCCACTGTGTTAGAGCGTTAGTCTGCAAAGAAGAGAAGTAACTGATCTCCTAATATCACCTTCTTCTTACAGATAGCCTTACATACAATTTCCGCTCCATTGAACTCACATGGAGCATCACTGTGCCACGTGTACCTCAATCTGTGTTCCTTCCCCTCGAGGTGAAATGGAAGGCTCCATTCACCGCACTGCCCACCTCAGTAGGTTGCAGCCCCAGAAGTGCAATCGCCACTTCAGCCAAAACAGACTGTAGAAATTTTGGGTAACACAGGAAGTCCCAGTACTCACAGATGATTCATAAGGTACCCAACATCCCATAGTACTGCCAAGCCTTACTTTTTCCGCCACTGCATTCATTCTGAAGGAAAATAGATCCTTCTTCTCCTTCTAACGCTCTAACAATCATTACTCGCTCATTTTCAATCTTTGTTTCTTCTGCTCCTGGGAACATTCAGCTTACAGAACTCTGCCTGCAAGTCTTTCCAATATCCACTCCATATTCTCCATTCAGTGGCCATTGTTGAAATTTTACTGTTCAACTCCAAGTATAGTGAGAAAATGGCCTGTCCCCTTAGTTGTGTGCATCTTCTCCCAGTTACACCAATGGACCTCTTAAGCCTTATTTCTGTGAAACCCAGCAAGTCTGCTACTCTGCAATGAAGCCACTAGGGCCAATCAATTGTCTGAAATGAGGGCACCGTGTATATAAGTAACATGTTTTTATGAGCGAGGGAATGTTTATATCTCCCCCAGGAAAACAGAGTGACATTTGAGCACATATTAAAGTTTACACTGAGACCTACAAAGCGCGCCATTTCATGTTCAGGTTAGCAGCAAGCCTAACAAAATTGTCATGTATGTTATGTATTCCCCAGTCAATAAATACTTGATTGTGATCTGTCTTAAGAACCAGGCTCGCCAAAGCTCCAGTACAAATGTGCTGCCAGACGAGCTAGATTACCAGTATCTTGTATTAAAATAGATAGATTGGCCAAAACCAGTATTCAGAATAGCTTACCGCGGTTTTAACGTTCATCGTGAAGACCAAGGCTGGCAACAAACTCACAATTTCACACTGACTCTTCTATACATTCTCCCAGCTATGAGGCTCAAGAATGAATTAATCCAAAGTCTAAATGCTCAGAAAACGGAATGAATTAATATGGAGCTCTAAAATTAAGCTCAATAGAATTCTCCATGACATAGAGACAAATTTAAGAGAACTGACAAGTGCAGCCTGTGCTGCACAATAAATGTAAAGTATTCGTTTCACAGTTTTGAAGGAGAGTTTTATTAAAATGCAAAAATTAATCTAGTTAAAAGTCACATGTGTAACGTTAACGTGCAATTCATATTGAATTGCAATGCCAATGAAATGTGCAAAGTGAAGTATGTAACTATACCTATTAGTACTAGGCCTCAAAATGTTTAAACAAGTTTTCACTTTACAAGCAACTAAACCAAATGTGCTGAGACTGCAAAAAAATGCTTAAAAGTTGACTTTACCGTGATATGTCTTTAATTAAAACTTCATATCATATTAGAGAATATTCCTGAATTATAATAACATACTAAAATATTTGCTAGAAATGCTTTATTATTAAATAATTTCACACACTGAATACAATGCATGAAAAGATAATGTTTATCCATTAATTTATTTTTTCCTCATTTTATAAGGAAGAGATGTGGTGCTGAATAATATTCTTTGCAGTTGATGTTTCTAATTCATATAGCCTATTGCTTAGCTAACAAACAATTTGTTTTATTAGAAGGTTTGGAATGTGATCATAACCATGGGAAAGGACGTCAAAGAATCAAGAAGGCCTCCTATGTAGACATAGTTTAAATAATGTTTCATACTTCATGATAATTCTTTGTAGCCTCTTTGTGTGAAATTTAGAGAGGGTAAAAGGAGAGCCGAAAGCTGATTAAAGGGGAGGAGAGGAAGATACACGTGCAACTGCAACATTTCTTTTCAACTGTTTAAATTAGAGTATGTTTATGCAAAGCCTTTTTCCCAGACCCTTGCTTCACACCCATCATGCTGGATGCTAACGGCTTAATGCTGAACACTGATTTGCTTTCCCTTTCCGACTTGACTGCTGGATGTTGTTGCTACTGATCCTATATAACTAGTTTGCATAATTGCTAAGACACTTATTGAGGGGCATATCACCAACAACCGGCGATAATTATGGCTAAGCGCACTTAGCGCTAGGATAATTATCGCCGGCTATCGCTGGTTTCTATCGCTGAGATAGCGCGCTATCAGCGAAGCTTATCTCAAAAGTTATAGAAATACCAGCGATAGCTACATATAGCTGGAAATCCAGCGATAATCGTTCAACGATTGGTGAAACGTTGGTGATAGGGGAGAGCAGACTTAACCATTATATCCACTTTCCATTGGATATAATGGCTAAGTCAGATTAAAAGCAGGCATAAGAAAAGTAGCGATAAGTGCGGTTAGCGCTACTTTTCTTATTGCCATGCCAGTTAGCGGGAGGTTTGATAATAAGAGAAATGTCGGTTAGCGACATTTCTCCCGTTATTTGGGGAAGGAACTCCCACTTTGCATCTCATTAGAGATGCACAGCTGGGCGTTCAGGGAAAGGGTGAAAATGCATGGAAACACGCGCTAACGTGTCCATGCTGATAGGGTGTTAAGATTATCGCCGGTTTAGCGGCAAAAAGTGCCGCTAAAGCGGCGAAAATGCCCTTGATGATATGCCCCTCAGTTTGGTGAACCTCAATTTAAGGAAGTTCAGTCAGAATTTACTTATTGAATATGAACTCTATGCCCTAGCTCACTCTTGCCTTTCGAACTTAAACTCTTTATGGGAATATGCTAACACTATTCTGCCCTGTTCTTTAGAATAGGGATTCTGTCCTTTGTGGAATGCCTTGAATGTATTATTTGGTATAATTTGTTCTAACCATATTTTTTATGATCAATTCTGTAAATTGACAAATAAAGTTAACTAATTTAATAAAAATAACAAGAACTTACTACACTTTAATGAAAATAATGATCTGTGATAAAGATGATAAATCACTTATGTTTAAATTGATTCCTGCGCTAGAAATGTCCACTGTTAAACAAGTATATTAGGAAGCATATAAAGAAAACCTGCTGACATTTTGTTTACAATGTGTCCCACATTTTTTTAAATTTATTTTCAATGTCCCTATATTAGCAATTAAGCCAAGAGTTAATTTCCAAGAAGCATTTTATCAAGCTTCTCTGGCAAATAAGCCAACCTTCAATACTAGTGTGACACTCATGAATCTACACCAATCAAGTAGTAAAATGAAAATTGGACTATGTATTGATGCTGTACAATATTCAGGTCTGATAATCCATAGAACATATTTTAAAATGTGATTTTGTAAATACATTTTTAAATGTTCTATTATACATTATTGCAAACAACCTTGCTTTACTCAACAAAGATGTATGTATTGTGCATCACAGTACAGTCTATGCTTAGATATGTGTATTTTGAGTATGCTGTTTACATAGACTGCCAGTAGGCCTATGCAATTGGCAGTACTTTAGGAGTAGGAAGGTCTGACCAGACATTTGTGATGCACTTGTTCTTGAGCAATTGGATACAAATATACACAACCAAACGTAATTCAGAAACATGTATCTGCACTGCCTATTGAAGGCCAGAAGAATAATTTGAGTGCTACCACAGCTATAGCAGAGATGCTCTGATCTGTTAAAATATGAATCTTGCTATAAAGAGAGAAAATGGTGGCGAACTGCACATGGGAATCCCATCTCTTATTTATGAGCAAAAAGTTAAAGCTCTGACATTAGGTTAGGGCATCAGAACATTTCACAGAAACCATAAGATGTAGGAGCAGCTGATGTCATTTCCTATTTGACACCACTGACCAACCAACACTTACAAAAATCAGCTTACTAATCTGAAAATCATGTCACATCTATTCCATGTTGCCAAAAACAGGGGCATAGAGTTAAGCTAGCTAGATCCTTTAATCATGCGTGGTTTGTGTAAAACAGAAAAGGAGAACAACATCAGTAAATTGTCACTACTTTTCTAAATGTATGTTGATTTATCTTCTGAATATCTTTATGAACATCTAGCAGCAAAAACTGAATTTAAACTAATTGAACCATTGTTCTCAAAAGGCTAAAGAAACATATTTCAAATACTTATTAGCTGAGAAGCAGGGCATGTTTTATTCGTGAACCAGTTACATGCGTGTTGTTGACAGAATCAACAAAGGTATGCTTCAGTTATTATTTGAGGTAGCAGGAAGATGGTCAACTAGTGAATCTGTATTGGAGGTATGATGTTTTGAACCAGACAATTTGAGCAGCAAATTAATGTTCTGATTGTATTACATGTATATTTTAGGTCTGGGAGTAATTTCAATCACACTGGAGTAAGGGAAGTAACTTCAGTAATTCTGCATTACTCTTTGACACAGAATTACCGATAATAACGTAATTAGGCCCGCTTGCATAATTAAGAGTAATTCCGGGGGGACTAATCCTACCACATTAGCACATTAGGTGAGCAGCTGCTCATGCTAGTGTTACTGTTCTGTGGTATTTAGCACTATTTGTTTAGCTCAAAATGCATCCTTGCATCCATTTTGGATGCAAGGGTGCATTTTGAGATATGAAACTATAGCTAAATGCCAGGAGTACATTGGGGGAATTCTGCCTTACATGCACATTTAGCGAGCGCAAGGAGCTACATTCACTATTCATGTTGTGTCACATTTAGCTCTATATCTTAGTGCAAAATGCATCCTCTCATCCATTTTGGACAAGACAGGGCATTTTTATACTAAGAAATTAGCGCTAAATGCAGAATTCCTTTTCTTGTGTAATTCTACGTAATCCAAAATAATGTTTTTAGTAAGTCGGCATGATTACGCTGCACGGAATTGCATGACTGGCGCCCACCCCTAGTATATTCATGCAGGTCCTGGTCTCCATTATTCCTTGTTGCTTTTATCCCATGTATAAACCTATTTCTCCAAGAATAAGCTTACTGGATATATACGAATATCTCTACCTGTCTCACGTACAGCCTAGAGGTATTTAGAAGGACATGAATTTCAGGTAAAAGCTTTAAAAATGTTCTTAAAGCTGGGTATCAAGATCTGCAGAATTCAGGTCGACTTAGTCATGGGAAATCAAGAGAGCGTGACCCGGGTTCCTATTAACAAACACACAGCACTGTATCTTTGCTTATGTAGGAGAGAAATGGGAAGAAGATTTTATACTAGGACGATCAGACAATCAAGCCAAACACCAGATCTCAGATGTCACTGAGGGCCATTTTAAGCCATTACAATAAGTTTGTAATTTTAGCATTCTCCCTTATATCTCAAGAAGAACTGATCAATACTGTGAGAAAATTGTACTAGAGAAGACAGTATTATTCCAATACCAACAATTGTACAAAAGGCAACTGCACCATCTATAAAGTGAGATAACCGCTGGAAACAATAATTCGACACCCTGCTTGATAGTCTAAAACCAAACCCCACCATCTACTTCTGAGTTCTGAAGCCTGCTGCTTAACAAGCAAGCCTAATCCTTACTAGAGGCGGTTTGAGAAAAGCCAGCAAATATTATAAATATCAAATCCATCCAGGATGTTGCAATTCCCTCTGGCAATAGGCACATACCAGTATAACAACATCAGCCTTCTAATCACTAAGGGATGACAGGACTGCCTATCTTTTGCTGTCCAGCAAGATGTTCACATTTCAGGGAATACATTTCAGCATAAAGCCAGAGCTGTAAGAAAAATAAATCTAATAGTCGATGCCCAATTCTCTACCTTTCATGACTCTGAACCATGGCTGCATGTTAATATTTTGTAAAGGGGATAGACATGCGTGATTTGTATTTACCTGTTAAATATTAGGTTCCTGTTAACACCATAGATGTGTGCATTGTAATGTTGATGTAGCAGCAACCAGCGGCAATTGACAGGGCAATAAATAAATGATGTATCACATTTTGTAAATTGTTAAAGACATTTTTTCCCAAATAAGGGATATGGAAATAATCTTCTTTCCTCAAATCGTTACTCAGTGAACAATTAAGTGAAAGAATTTCGACTTTTTTGTGCATAGAAACGTTTCCTTGTTGAGTTAGTCTAAAATATACTTTTTTTGCAAAAGTCATGGGGAGTGCATATTTTACAGGGCGAATTTTATGGCAATCATAAAAATGTGCATTTATATTGCACCTCATACCACATTTGGGCTAAGTATATGTGCTGTCAATAGCAGGTGTTAATATTGCGGAGTATATGGAACTCAAATTAAAGTCATTCATTAGGTCTCGCCTAGTGTTGCAGCGCGAATGCGCTGCCATCACTTTCCGAGGCATGCAGTATATACTGTAATGTGGAAGCTTCGTGGAAGCTCCGCCCACTCTCTTCCCATTGGCTTTTGTCTTAAATGCTGCCTTCCGATTGGTTTGAGGCCTGTTAGTCCCCCTCATTCATCATTTGTATCCTTCCACGGCTATTGGCTCCTTTACTCCTGACACTATTTTCTTTTAGGTCTCGCCTACTGGTGCAGCGCAAATGAGCTGCCATTGCTTTGCCAGACATGCAGTATATATTGTAGTGTGGAAGCTTTGTGGAAGCTCCGCCCACTCTCTGCCCATTGGCTTTTGTCTTAAATGCTGCCTTCCTATTGGTTTGAGGCTTGTTAGTCCCTCCTCATTCATCATTTGTATCCTTCCACGGCTATTGGCCCCTTTACTCCTAACACTATTTTCTTCCCTGTCTCCCCCCCACACCGCTCCCTCCCTCAGTCTGTGACTTCTCACGCTCCCCCCACTCCCATTCGTATTTTCTTGCCTGCCAGCACTTTTGTTTTCATCTTTATTATTGCCACCTTGAAATATAGGAGTTCAAGATGCATGCTGTACAAAAACTTCTTGTGTTTAATGAACTAGGTTTTAATATTACTCTAAATATAATAAGACTCTAGGCAACATTCAGGGTATGCATGGCAACTGGCGCCTCTTAGTTCACAAATGACATTGTTGTCATGAGGCACAGGGTCAAGACTGATTTGCATATGGCTGGGTTCAAACTGGAATGGCATGGTGAGCAAAAAAAACGATGGATTTAGGCCCAGATCTCTGTACTGGGGTGAATGTTTGACATTGTTCTGCATTCTGTCCATCAATTGTTGTTTTTGCATTTGTCACCCCGAGTGGGAAGGGTATGCCCAGACGTGGGTCCCTTGCTCTCCATGCCACTGGAAATCAAGCAAGCCTGGCTGAAGACGGCTGAAATGCCAGAAACCGGTCCTAGGATGCTTGTTTCCAGTCCAGGGAGGACCTGGTTTGGCAGTTCGGGTTGGACTGTTCCCATGAGGCACAGGGTCAAGACTGATTTGCATATGGCTGGGTTCATACTGGAATGGCATGGTGAGCAAAAAAAACGATGGATTTAGGCCCAGATCTCTGTACTGGGGTGAATGTATGACATTGTTCTGCATTCTGTCCATCAATTGTTGTTTTTGCATTTGTCACCCCGAGTGGGAAGGGTATGCCCAGACGTGGGTCCCTTGCTCTCCATGCCACTGGAAATCAAGCAAGCCTGGCTGAAGACGGCTGAAATGCCAGAAACCGGTCCTAGGATGCTTGTTTCCAGTCCAGGGAGGACCTGGTTTGGCAGTTCGGGTTGGACTGTTCCCATGAGGCACAGGGTCAAGACTGATTTGCATATGGCTGGGTTCAAACTGGAATGGCATGGTGAGCAAAAAAAACGATGGATTTAGGCCCAGATCTCTGTACTGGGGTGAATGTATGACATTGTTCTGCATTCTGTCCATCAATTGTTGTTTTTGCATTTGTCATCCCGAGTGGGAAGGGTATGCCCAGACGTGGGTCCCTTGCTCTCCATGCCACTGGAAATCAAGCAAGCCTGACTGAAGACGGCTGAAATGCCAGAAACCAGTCCTAGGATGCTTGTTTCCAGGCCAGGGAGGACCTGGTTTGGCAGTTCGGGTTGGACTGTTCCCATGAGGCACAGGGTCAAGACTGATTTGCATATGGCTGGGTTCAAACTGGAATGGCATGGTGAGCAAAAAAAACGATGGATTTAGGCCCAGATCTCTGTACTGGAGTGAATGTATGACATTGTTCTGCATTCTGTCCATCAATTGTTGTTTTTGCATTTGTCACCCCGAGTGGGAAGGGTATGCCCAGACGTGGGTCCCTTGCTCTCCATGGACTGGAAATCAAGCAAGCCTGGCTGAAGACGGCTGAAATGCCAGAAACCGGTCCTAGGATGCTTGTTTCCAGTCCAGGGAGGACCTGGTTTGGCAGTTCGGGTTGGACTGTTCCCATGAGGCACAGGGTCAAGACTGATTTGCATATGGCTGGGTTCAAACTGGAATGGCATGGTGAGCAAAAAAAACGATGGATTTAGGCCCAGATCTCTGTACTGGGGTGAATGTATGACATTGTTCTGCATTCTGTCCATCAATTGTTGTTTTTGCAACATCTTCAACTGGCATCAATTGTTTACCGGAAGCCAATATAGCTTCGTGAGGTGGGGTGTGATGTGGGTTCATTTGGGGAGGTCGAGAATGAGTCTGGCCGCTGAGTATTTTATTGTCTGTAGCCCCTTCAGGAAGCGTGCCGTGATTCCTACCTAGAGTGTGTTCCCCAAGTCCAGCCTGCTGGTGACGAGGGCCTGGATGATGGTCCCTCTGGTGTTGACTGGGAGCCACCGGAAGAACTTGAGGAGCATGTGTAGGGTGTGGAAACAGGTGGATGAGACTGCGTTTACCTGTTTCTTAATAGATAGCCTGCTATCCAAGATGATGCAGAGATTGTGGTAATGGTCTGTCACGGTGGGGGATGGGCCAAGTTCAGCAGGCCACCATGCGTCGTTTAATGGAGAGGTGTTGTTCCCAAAGATGAGGACGTCCATCATGTCTGTGTTGAGCTTGAGACAGTAGTCCTTCATCCAGTCGGTGACATTCCTCATACATCTGGTTCCGGATTAAGAGGATTCCAGGAGGTTGTTTTGTTCCAGGTGTTTGGTGCTGATTGATTGTCTTCTCAAGAACCTTTGCTGGAAAGGGGAGCAAGGAGATGGGAAGGCCGTTCTTCTGCTGTAATTAGTTGGCAGATGTTTTTTTCAGGAGGGGCTTCACTTCAGTGTGTTTCAAATCCTCAGGTAAAGAGGCTGAGGTGATGGAGGTGTTCAGGACCTTCTTCAGCTTGTCACTGATCATCTTGCAACCAAGGTTGAAGACGTATTGGGGGCAAGGGTCCGTGGGTGCTCCCGAGTGCATGGAGTTCATGATGTAGATTGTGGTTGAGTCGTGAGAGGGTCCTAATGGGTGAACATGTGTTCAGAGTTTGGGCTTATGGGTGTGAGCAGGCTGGTGCTGTCGACGGCGGTGGGATGGAGTTTGAAGTTTTTGTAAATGACTGAGATAATGTTGTGAAAGAAATCTGTCAGGGTGTCACACAATTCTTGGGGGGTGATGTTGTTCCTGGCAGCTGGGCTGGGAACACAAATACTATGTATATGCACTGCATGTGCAAATGTTGTTTAATCACATTCAAGCATGCAAATTGACTTTGCCAAAGCTGGGAAACTAGCAGAAAATGATGGTTTTCTGGATAGAATGCATTCAGGAGATAACAAACTGAATGTAACAAACAGCATGATGATAGAGTGTACTTTTCTGATATAGTAAATTCCCTCATACATTCCAATGGAAGCCTTTCCTAGAAGGTACAATGATATCATCAATTAAGATAGTGACACTCATCTGGGTACAGCCAAAGTCCACACTTTGTATTTTTTAAAGAATTGGTAACAATATGTGTTCCAGACAGCAGTACTGTCAAGCCAGACCTAACAATTACCACTGTATGGTGGACATTTCTAATGAGAAGCAATCAGGATAATCCCAATTGCATTAGATGCAGTGAGCCAGAAGCTGGCCTCCTTCACCTGGCAAGGTAGTGTCTGCCAACTGCTGACTTCTGGGGGGAGGTAATGGGTGCTATCATTACTATGAATGGGATTGGTATCTGAATTATTTTGCTGGCTTTCTTCACCTGGCATGGTAGTGTCTGCCAACTGCTGACTTCTGGGTGGAGGTAATGGGTGCTATCATTACTATGAATGGGATTGGTGTCCGAATTATAGTCCTGTGGGATATGTTAAGTATTTTCCATTCTCGGAGAGCATACTCGTTACCTGGTCTGTGCTGCTGGCCAGGAAAAGAGGGACGATTTATTGGAGGCTCACGCCCCCCACAAGCTAGAAGACTGGCTAAGAGATTTACTGTAATGAATATCTGGATAGATACTGGGGCTTGATGCCATCACATTCTTGGCCCAGAGCTAGAGATATCTGAGTCCATTCTGCTCATGCATCTTGCAGTGTCCTGGGGCAGGAACAGTAATTGCGTGTAATCCTTCAGTCGGACAGTCCAAGAACCTCCTAGTGGAAGCTGGACCTGATACCTTGCTGGCCTTGTGAAATGTGGGCATGTTTATCATATAAATGCATGTGAGATATGCAGTTTCTAAAGAAGAATGAGTGCCCATGTGGGTCAACAGCTATTCTGTAGGGCACGCTCTGGGTGTGACCTTGCAAGAATCAAATGCCTTCACACACCTGGAAAGGTACTTCATCATAGGGCATTTGCTCCTCGTCGGCCAGCGCTGCAATGCCCGATGGGCACCCTCAGTGGGGGCCCTTTGCCAGAGAACTTCTTGTCCACCATTAGGTGAAGTTAATATTTAGTGATCACCTATATTGGGTAACATTTGAGACTCCTCAAGTAGTGCACAATAGCATGCCGCTTGCGCGACTTTAGTTCAGACTGGCTCTCTGGATAGCCTATACTCAGAAGTCTGAATAAATCACAAATCATTACCAAAACCAAGGTATGTGTGATTGGGGGGAAATCAATGAACCCATACATTAAAACTCCATTCACTAAGTAGATTAGGTTGACCTATAGCTATCTAAGATAACTAAAGTCTAAAAGAAAGCACCACACATGTTTAATATAGGTAAGAGAACGTCTTCATTAAAGTTTTTCCTGGGAAGTACCTCTTTTCGTATTTTTAACTTCACACTGTCACACCTCAACACCAATCTACTTCCTAAGCCCCCACACCTGCACTACACCACAGGCCGGCAAAGAAGATCTCTGGTAAAGAGCCCCATTGAGGTTGCCTGTTGGGCATTGCAGCACTGGCCCAATGAGGAGCAAACGCCCTATGATGAAGCATGACACCGATCCATCTGTGTGAGGGTATTTGATTGTTGCAGTATCACGCCCCCAGCGTACCCTACAGAATAGCTGTTGACCCACATAGACACTCATTCTTCTTTAGTAACTGCATACCCCACATACATGTATTCGATTATTTAGAGCACGTATGCTGGAACTTGATGGGCTCTAAGTCCCTCCCTTTGTTAGACACGGCATAGTTATCACGGCTACTTCCCTTTATAAAAAGGTTGCTAATATGAGGTTGGTCTTGGATCTGTTGTTACTCTCTGTTGTTTAACATATGATTGATTTCATATCTCCTCTGTAATCGATTCTAGTTGTTATCTTATTCCACCTTCTGCCAGGGGTAGATCCAGTTCTGCCTCTAACAGCCAAATTTTTGTCTATATCACCTATAACAAGACTACTGTTGGATACCCTATAGAACTTGGTGGCTGTCCAGTCCAGATTTCTGGACATCTGTGATTCCCATACAACCATATCTCCTGCAACATGCCTAGAGACAGCATATAAACACAGTCAATCAAGGACTTTTTGCAAAATCGCTGGGGGTAGGGTGCCCCCCCCCTCCGTAATATGGTTTGGTTTTGTCTATTGCGCTGCCCTCAATTTCAAAGGAACTGATCACCTATCACAAGATAAGTAGCAATATTTCACGTCCATATGTCTTAAATATTGTGGGAGTCAGTCTGTGGAAATGATGGGTGCTAAAGACATCTGTTCCATGTGTACTGATCATTACACTTTAAGGAACGAATTATCTTTTGACTCTCTATGTGGGGTGGGTTATGATGTTGTGACTGTGGAAACCATAAAAGAAATTACAAAATAACAATGAGCCACAAATCTCAACTACCTTTAAATACACCTAGAGTAAGGAAACCAAATACTACGAACCAAGGATTCTTTTGTTTGGCCATCAAACTCCTTAGGTTTCCTGACCAAAATATTCCTAGGATTCATGAAATTGTGGGCATCTTCAAGAGTTGTGTGCAGAGTTTGAAGTCACGCACAGTTGATTTTTCGGATAAATGTATGATTTTGCAAACAATCTAGGGTGAGTGAAACTACCACTCACACCTGGATTTTCATACAGGCTAATTGTAGGAAATAATGCAGTCAAAACTGTAGCGTGAACATAAAACATTGCAAAAACTGTTTTCACGCATTATTCCACATTGTATAGCACCGACTGACCCAACACCGTGCCCGCATTGTATTTCTACAGTGCGGGCAGAGGAAGGAAGGCTGCACTTTAAACTTAAACCTTTAAAGTTGGATCCATTTTCTAAATCTTTATCTTTAATCATACTGTTGTATGTTCTATCAGCTCTACGGAGCTCTGATACTGTATTGCGAGAGAGTGCTTTAGAAATACGATAAAAAAATTAAACAAACAAGTAGTTTGAAATATCCATTGTTTGCTATGGATTCTTGCCTGGAGTGGGATATGCGTGCACGGCGGGTGATGCCTCAAGGTCACGCTCAAACAGCATCCTTGTCGTTGACAGTACAGCACAAAAGGCCATGGAACCCATGTCACGATGATCACTTCTGCCTCAATTTAGAGCTTTGACGTTAACTTTGTTCTTGCACAATTCATCAGTGGTGACGTTCGTGTCCTTATCTCCGGCTCCGTCGCTCAGCTGGCATTTCATCAATGGCAGAGGAGGTGCACTGATGAAACCACTGAAGAGTGGATTTCTTTCACGATAATCAAATATATTTGGGTAGAAAGGAATTCATATTTTCATACACCGTAGAGTAATGAATCCGAGTAAATAATATTTCTCCGAGTTCAAGGTAGGCTTTCTAAGTTTGGAGCAATTTTTTTTTTAAAAAAAGTTCCCTTTTTCCTTTGTTCTCTGTATCATTACTCACTTTTACCACATAGAGTTTAGCTGCCTGTGAGCATTGTTCTCATTTTTTTTTCTGGAGTCTTATCTTTTTGCTTCAAGGATGAGCAGTAAGTCAGCGCTTTTCTCTCTCTGCCCCTGACACTGTCTAACTACAGTACAATAAATCATTGGCGGTCGCCTTGTGATTTATCGACGGTTCTTAAAGACCCTGGAAATCTACTGCAGTACAAACATTGGAAGAAAAAAAGAGGCCGGTTATTGTCAGCACTTGCAATGCCAGTTAAAATGTATTCATAAATGTGCAATAATCTACTATTAAAATGGTGTCCTTTAACACACTGTTAGAACTTTTTAATTTGAAAAAATCCCCTGCGGTCATTAGAATGGCTCCTATAGGGAAAGGACATAACTGATAATGTCAAAACGTGTTCAGACTAATTCAGGTGTTTGAATTCTGAAGCGATCTTAAAGCAGCAGCATTACCTCATGAGTATTCAGATGTGGCTAAATTGAACATTCTGGCGGCTTCCCTAAAAAAATTGTCCAATGGTTTCTGTGTAGAGCAATGGTCTGTAGAGCGGAAACGGCTATTCTTATTGAGGTCTGACTAAATCTAAAATGTATGTTTGTGTTAGGAATACCACTAAATTCTACAAAGGAGACAGGCTTAATTCTTCGAGAAATGTGTGACGGTATGGGTGGAGTCCCACGACTGTGTGCAAACATAGGCCTGGGCTAAATTTCCGTTCCGCTCGCGGAAATTGCGATAATTTGACATTTTCGCGTTCCGCGGAGAGCGCGAAAATGTCAAAATTTCCGCATTCCGCAGCTTAGCGATAATTTGGTTCTTGCTCGCGCTGTAAAATAATACATTCTCTCGCGCGCGCGATCGCCTTACCTGAATCCCCGCGTTCGCCGACAAGTTTTCCCGATCCGGTAGTGTTCTCCACGAGATGTTGGATTGTTGGTAGCCATTTGCGCTGTCTCGCGACAGTTCACACCCACAGTAACATCATGCGTCGCGCGATCACGTCTTTCTTCTCGCGATCATGCACCGCGAGAAGAGTGAAAACAAGATGGCCGCGCCCGCAAGCAACCGCATGTGTAAGTTGGCGAGCCGCGAACACGCATAAAATACCGCGAACGGGCGGGAAAAATCTTCCGCATCTTTGCGGAGATTTTAAACATTTTCGCGATAATTTCGAAAGTCGCTTTAGCAAATTCCGCCCACTACTTTTTACCCTTCCTTACCATTCACTAATCAGATGTAATAGGTGTAATAGTACAGGTGTAATAGTACACGCTCGGCACAGGTGTCCAGGCCCTTTGTTGCACAGTCATAAGACTTTTTAAAGCTGCCTGTTCCCGCTGCGCA
The DNA here is from genome assembly GCF_964204655.1 of Triturus cristatus. NCBI lineage: Eukaryota > Metazoa > Chordata > Amphibia > Caudata > Salamandridae > Triturus > Triturus cristatus. The sequence goes on from NC_140588.1 coordinate 211,557,832, forward strand.
GAATTGTACATATAGAACAATTCCACACCGAGGGATCGGCCAAATGTGCAAAAGCAAACTTTTAAAAATACAAATGGAAGAACATGTTTCCCAATTGGGAAAGTCCTTCCCCAACATCCCTAGTAAAAAAGTGAATGATCCAATAGTCTTCCCATTCTAGAAGTGAGAGCAATATCTGTAAATTGCCAGGGTAGGAAAGGCTCATATTTCACATTGTGAATGCCCTGAATCGTGTGCTTGTTGTCATTCACAAACTTACAAAGCCTTGTAATTCCCACTTCCCACCACTGACTTTAGAGTTACTACTGAATATATCTCCACACTCGCTGTAGAGACATCAGCAGTTGCAAATCCATTAACGCCTGCCACAAAGACGTTTGTCAATTCCTGTCAGGCTCAAATAGTGGTATATATTTAGCAATAAATGTACAATTATGGCTGAAAATACCCATGTGAATCTCGTTGATGTCAGTGTTGTGTAGTGGTAACAACTTCCAACAGCTGATGGTGACCAGTGTCCAACATGTAAAGGTCAGGAGGGCCACATGTGGCACACTGACCATACATTGCATATCACTGGTCTATACCAATGACATATACATGTTAACTCATTGCTATCACCCTGTGTACTTGAATATGGACATGTATTTCTCAGAATAGCTTCTGGCAGGATTTTCTCAGTGCTGCAGACAACACTATCCTGGCTACAGCAGTAAAAGCCACTCACATCTGTCCGTCAGGTAAGCATACCTTATACTATTCCAAATTATGGTTTCCAAAATTATTCAGAAGGCCAAAATCCTTGGGGGAAGGATTTTAGCAGGTTTAGCACCTTTTGCATAGCATCTGTAGTTGGTGTGTAAAACGTTCCATACATAATCAATTAGTGATGTGTGTGTCATGAGTACCTGACTGCACTAATCATGCAGATCATTAATTAATGTGTCACTTCCTACTCAAGTTTCTGGATCGAGGACCACATTGTCTGCTACACATACAAGCAGCCAGGTTCATCAGCTGCCATCGGGGGTGGGGGGGTCAAAAAACAACACAGAGCGGTGGTGTGAGCTGTCAAGTGTAGGTGTACCCAAACCAGGTCACATGTGCACCAACTGTTGATGCAAAGGTCATTTTAATCAACCTATGTGTTGCACCACATAATGTACTAGGTCAATTACTTATCCTGTTGCAACCTCTGTCTTCCTGGTGCTGAGGACAATGGGGACATTGGACTTTCTACCAGTGGCGGATGACTGGCAATTGAAGGGGAGAACCCACTTCTCTTACAAGCAGCCATTTTATCTGCCAGTAAACCACAGGAGGAGGAGGAGGAGGAAGAGGAAGTACAGGAGGAGGCAGAGGATTTGGAGAAAGATAGAGACTTTCTGGCCCTTCATACAGAGGCTAGAAAGTCAGATCCCCTGACCATCCTATTAGGTCCACTGGGCAAAACATGAAAGGCCACCACAGCTCTGCACAGCAAAGTGCCTCATACTCCAACCCCAGGATTGTCTGTTCTCAGCAATGCGCTAACCAGCCACAGCTCTCACATATATCAACACGGACATCACTTCCTCAGAGCCCTCATATCCAGGATAGACATGATGGTTCCCCTACATACTCCTCCCAATGCAGTGCATTCCAGGCATTCTCTCTCCCATCTGAGGGACCTACCCCCACTGGTGAGGTATAGGTGTTCCCTGAACAACAATCTCCTGTCCACAGCCTACCACCTGCCATCCCCCGCCACTGGCGGACCTGAAGGTCATATCCATGGCCGTCCCATGTGGAGTGGACTAGCAGATGGCCATGCTGGCCAGTGGGAGGAGGAGTTCTTCTAACAGCAGGCTGATGTAAGGCAGGACATTAGTGCCATATTTGCTACTCTGTCAGACATGTCAGAGGCACTGCAGGACATGCACCAACTCCCTCAGGTGATAGACAAACTCACCCAGATTTTGGACAGCATGGATAAATATTGGCAAGACATGTCCAAGAAGATAAATGACATCATATCCATCTATAGGGAAGATAGTGTAAGACACCAAGCCTTGGCCATGAAGAGAATGAAGGGCATGCTGAAATTGACCCAAAGATTCCCTTCAAGGTCAACACAGGGAGAGGAGCCTACACATCTACCGGCAGCACAAAACACCCCTCCACCAGTACCACAACCTGCACAGGCTTGCCGCAAAAGTTCACAGCCACCACCACACTTGCACAAGCCCCCACTGTACATCCACCATCACCCCCTGTCCAGACACTTCCCCGGCCTGTACAACCATCATCAACCCTGTCCAGGAAATGTCCCCACCTGTACTGCCACCGGAATCCCTTGTTTAGGCATCTCGACCACCTGCACAGGTAGATGTACCACACCAACCTGCACCTCAGCAACAACACAGCAAATGCACTTACAGCGATCATCACCACCACATTTATGAAGTCGCAAGCAAGATCCCTCATGATCACTGGAAAACATGTTATCCACAGTATATGTAAATTAAAGATACATTTCCTCACAAGTCAAGACTAAGTTGTATATTATGTGTTGATGATGAATTGTTTACCCTTGTGGTAGCCTATAGTTGTGATAATGTATGTGTGTGAGTGAGACATGTAAAAGTGATAGACCATCTGTGTAACAAGCTATCATGTGCAAAGCAATAAACTACTCCCAAGGTATATGTCCATACTCTGAACACAGTATTTACAATGAAGTAAACAAGATAGAGACAGTTTGATCCAAAATAAAACTTTATGTATCATAGAATGGTTGTAAGATAAATATGAACAAATAGTCCATTTGGAAGGTTTAAAGGAAATCAAATAACATTCTTCACACAGAATGCAAAAGGGAACTTGGAGGGAGTTGGGAAACATAAATGAAACACCACAGAAAGCATCAGGGCAACCAGTCTATATACAAGGGGCAAACAAAATGTCAAAAATCAAGTTATTGTTTGGTCAGTCAACCATGATCCTCTTTTTGCATGATGCAAGGATCCTCTGCATCGAATCCAGGTTCCTGACTGGCCAGTGTAGGACCTGACACCACACAGGGTTGAGACTCATGAGGGGTACGGAGGAAACAGTGTGGGACAATATACAGGGTGACACATTGAGGGTGGTTGAAGAGGAACGATGGGCAAGGGCAGACAGCATGGCTGTACCCAAGAAGTGATAAAGGCATTGAGTGTGGCCATTGATCTGGCATGTTCCTCTCGGAACATATGCAGCTCATCACATAGCTGCAGTAGGATTAGAGAGTACATGTCTGGCTGCCCCTCACGTGCCTCCATCACTTCCTGGGATGCAGTTATAGGAGTGACAATACAGGGAGGGATTTGGGTCTGTCAGAGCATTCCCTCAGGTTTGCCTGACAGCCACTTGAAGGGGGACTAATGACAGGGAATGCAGCTGCAGGCCCTGATGGAATGGGGGCCTCTAGAGTCATGGAGGGGTTGGTGGCAGGTCCAGGTTGTGTTGGAACTTGCACCAGGGACACCTCAGAAAATGAAAGGTCTTGGTTGCCAGAGGGGGAGTCAATTTCCTCTCCCCCTGGATGGAGGTATCCAGTTATTTGCCCCCCACCATAATATCCTCAGCCTCCATCTGGTCTGCAGGTCTCAATGTTAGTCCTGCCTCTGTCTGGGTGGGTGCTTTTCCACTGCCTTCAGATGTTTTAGGTCCCTTCTGCACCCTCCTCTTCAGTGCTGGAAAGAGGTCATGGCCGCCATTGCCCCAAGGATGTACTGCTCTGCCCCTGGTCCTGGTACTGTTGGTCTTAGCCAACTGCCCAATGAAATAGAAGACAAATCACTATGTAGTTGTTGTACATGTCAGATCGACACACATAACTATAAGAGGCAAGTGCAGACTTTGTTCTCCTTTGATCTCACTATCCAATTAGAAGTGAGTAAGAGCCTAAAGTATGAGTACATTCACTGTGATGTCCTGATTTGACTCACACATTGACACCATACTTGAATTTAGATGGTATACACTTCTGTAATCACCAAACCTCACCTTCAGCATTCTTGTAATCTATGTTTCCTGTCATTGCTGCATAGTAATCTTTCAATACCTGTCTACAAAAGGAGATGGGAGACAGTCAAGATGGATATATGCACACCCAAGCATGGTTCTGGGATGATCCTGTGATATATAGTCGTAGCAGTCTTACATTTACTAACAAATGTCATCTGCTGTGTAGCATTGTATGACACAACACAAATGCTGAGTTGGGTGCACATATCCATACCAGGGCTTGGATATTAGCTTTGCTAAGAGATTAATCTAATCATTTGACATTCCCTAGCAACACCAGTCACTCTAGTGTCACGTTTAGCCTGCAAAGACTGTTCAGTTGGTGCTATACCCTGGTCAACATGTGGCTATATGTTACAGCTACCTTGACTGGACAAATGCCATACGAACCACTGTTGGGAAGATGTGTGTATATGGACCCCCTTGGAGAAATTGGTATCACTTTAGAGTGAGGCAAGGAACTCAAAGTCTGTCTTTACTCCATGACACATGATTATCTGTCTTATTCTGAAACCAAACTCACAAAAGGCATGCAAGACACAGCATCCAAAACCCAAAAGCCTCTTTTCCACACACTGGACAGTGTCTGTTCCATTCCATACCCAAAGCACACAGCAGTTATAAGGCCCTTGGTTCACCAGTAATGGTGTTGCCTGTGCTGTTTTTCTTTCAAATGCACGTGTGTGGGTCATTTCCCCAGGTGGGTTTCAAACACTACAGGTCCCAGAATGTACTCTGCTCAGTGCATTATATGTGCTCCAATGAGACTTTGACCTGCTAATGATTGCTGTATTTGTACAGATTATGTGAAAGGAGACATGGGGCACCTGATGGTACAGCTCTGTCATCCCTCACAATATACTATCAGACACATATTGCAGTTAACGCACTTACCAGCTCTCTGCTGCTCACTCTCCTCCAGCTGAGCATGGAGGGTCAGCCAGGCTGCCCTTAGGACCCTCCTGTATAGTGGTGTCAGGCGAGGCTGGTAGACATGGGGTTAGGAATACTGGCCCCAATATCTCCTGGGTCTTCAACTGGGCCCAGCGTTTCAGGTCCTGCCAGCGCTAATGGCATGCCCGACCTGCCAGTTATAGATGCCCACTGCACTGCAGCACTCTGCAATGGTGGCCCATATTCTTGCATGCACTGCATTACTCAGCTGGTCCTCTAGTCCCCCATACAGCTGACAGTACTTCTCTATCACCCCTCAGCTAGTTTTTCAATTACCTTATGCTGAAAGGGGGTGCTTTCTCCTGAAGTCCTCAGCCATGTTGTGGGCAGTTAGGTTTTACAGAGCAGCAGGATGGCAGAGGATTTGATCTGGTGCTGAGGATGACTCAGACTGAACAGAAAATGGATGCCAGCAACTTCCTATGATGTATTTCCGGTCTATCATTTCTTATTTGTCATTTCCTGTTTAAAATTGCTAGGTTCCGGCCCGTCTTCGGAATCTCTAGCCCGGGTGCGTAGACTCCGCATACGGAGTGGAGACTTCGAAAACAGGGTGGAACACAATTATTTTAAAGAAGAACAAGAAAATTAAGATAAATGTAAGAGCAGGACATTAAAATCAGTTTGGGAAGGGAAGAGGGTGTGGTCAGACTCTACATCACATCCCAGAGAAGTTTTTCCCCTTTGCATTATGGGACATGCAGTCCACAATTTGTGCTCCCTTCAGTGTTGACTGTAGTGTTTACACGAATGTCGGGTGAAGCAGTGCTGTGTATCCCCAGACACATGGGCTTGATTTACCACTGGCCTCATCACTCATGGTGGAGGCCCCACAGTTATGGGGAGTCGTTGAAGATGGGGGCAATTCCTCCACTCTGAGATAGTGGTATCAAAAGGTCCTGGGAGGTCTCACACACGCACAGACATTTAATCCTCAGAGGCAATGGACTCCTTAGAGACATTGTCAACACTATTTGCTGACATGTGCACATGACATATTGCATGGCCAATCTTTTCTCTACTGTCATCAGCTGTTTACATACATTGAGTGTGGCTTCCAAAGTAGCCTCAGAATGGAACTTAAATGGAGTTTTAAATGTCCAACTACCATTGTTGACAACAGACTGCAAACCACATGTTGTCTGTAAGACAACAGGTTGCCCAGGTGAAAAAAGTGCCAACCAGCTGATCACGGACGCGCATGCCCTGCCCTCTGCTCTGTACAACGGCCCAGTTGCCCGGACTCAGACCTAGCTGAGGGTCCAGGGGTATGTGTAAGCCATTACTTAAAGCTAGGCTGTGCAAGACACAAAAGGCTACTATGATATTGCAAACAACTTGAGGGGAGTAGAGCAGCACCGCCCCTGTACGGTCAAGCCATCTGAGTTGCAACTTTAGTAGACAAAAAAAGCGCTTTTTGAGGGCTCGAGTACATATGTGTGCCCTATTGTACAAGAAACAACATTTACAACGCTGCCATTACATCGCGGTGCTTTTACAACGCGGTAGTTACAACGACCGCGTTGTTAGTACGCGATACCTTTACATTGCAAGTCATTAGATCGACTTGCTTTAGGGGCGCTCTAAACTAGGGAATAGTATAATTTACAATTTCAACACCTTCCCTACTGTTGCACACGCTGGAGTTGGAATAGTAAATTATACTATTCCTAAGTTCAGCGTCCCCCTACAGCAAGTCGATCTAATGACTTGCAATGTAAGGGTATCGCGTTCCAACAATGCGGTCGTTGTAACGACTGCGTCATAATGGAACGCAATGTAATACTATGCATAGTAACATGCTATATTCCTATTGTACCTACGGTGAGGTACAGTGACTGCATGTCTGTATGGTGTGAGGAGCTGAGGAGAGAGTGCATATCCAGCTTCAGCTGAGGGGGGAAATTAGTGAACTTGTTTACATGTCCCTCTTGTATTTATACAGTTCATGATATATACTATGGTACATGCAGTGTCTATTAAGGACATGTATGTGGCATTATCATTTTTGTTGTAAAGTGGTTGTTTATGTGACATAGCATTTATACATGATATTTGTACATATCACACTTGTGCTGTGGTTGGTGCTTACCCAGTAGCCATATGTGGCCAAATTCTCCTGATGCCATATGATGGGCAAGAGGTGACCTGCAGAATGCAAAGCTGCCATGATTATTGCCTGGAAACACTGCATGCGCATCAATTAATCTACCACTGGTATCACAGACACCCTGCACACTAATGGAATGCCATTGGTGTCTGTTGCAGAAGATGTGTGCCATATGGTGAGATGGCTGGAGAGCCACAGGAGTACAATCAATCGCACCCAGCACATATTAGAAGCGGGAAATGCGATAGAAATTCCTAGCTACCCTTTGCCTCTTGTCCATTGTATAGGGCATTCGTAATTCGTATGTGGAGGTGGGCTCTCCTATTGATGCAGCTCAGTACCTGATGCAAGCATCGGAACTTGCTTTCCTGAGAGATACCCAGAAGGTCATTGGAGACCCTTTGGAATCAATCAATCAATCAAAGATTTATAGAGCGCTCTACTCACCCGTAAGGGTCTCAAGGCACGGGGGTGTTATGTTTCATATAGTACCCCAATATAGGCTTAAGTAGTCCCTTAACCTTTCACCTACATTTACCGTACAATTACACCGCACAATGGGTTACCTTTTACCAAGTTAAATGCTGCATAAATGTCATGTGGTTTCCCCCAATAAGTAGTCTCATTAATTATGCATGAAGATTCTCAGAATCATAGCAGGATTACCATCTTTTGCATAATAACTATTTATAAGGGTCATCCCATCCGTCATCCTCGACGGCCATGACACAGCAAGGTAGAATCCCCTGAGGGTACTTTTTGGGTATATATACACACCATATCTTTGCCCGGGCAGGCAGAAGAGAAAAACTTCCATGCTGACACACTGACACGAGACGCTGAGGTTCCTGCAAGCAGACACTCCAGCTGTTGGTAGTCCAATATCAATCACGGGGTGTCCATTTCGAGACCAAGATGGGGTACTACAGTCTTTTACATCAGGTAATGGGGTTGGCTTCAGCCTAGTGAGAATCTTGGCTCTACACCTACAGACATGCTAGGTACAGTTAGGTACATCTAGTTAGGGTTGCATCGTAGGAATACGTATTATTATTGTCAAGTATTTATATGCTTGCATTTATTCATTGTTTTAGCACTATGGTAGAAATCTGCAATACATTTACTCTGTTGGTGCTTGTTGGACTTGGACCTGCTTGGCAGGTTCACCCCTGAACTTTTTGCCTTAAGCTCTGCCATGGTGGTAGTGATTTTAGGCCTCTGGGCACTTTAGCACTGTGGCCCAGTGTAAAGTGCGTGCATGCTCTGAGTGCGTGTGGTGAGATTGGCTTGCCCTCCCATAGGAATGCATGGGGGATATGTGTGTCCATGGTAATTCCTGGTATGAGAGGAGTGCAGGGTCGAGTTTAGTATGTGCGGACTCATGAAAATAAATGCTGCGCAATGGTGTGCACAGATTTATGGTGACTGGTGGAGAAGTGCCACTTTTAGAAGTTGGCATTTCTGTGTGCTATGTGTCTGCCTGCCTGATATGGAGTGCATGTCTGGCTTGTGATTGACAGGAGCTGAGAGGGCTGGGGAATTCCAGGAGCCAGGTTGAGTCAGCCCAGTGGTGAATCGAGAGATCTGCATGCAGATGGGAGGGAGGAGTTGCACCTGGGCCCTGAATAGGGCTGTGCCTTCCCTCCACAATGCCGGCTCTGCCCCCTGTGGTGTGTCTAATCCCTGAGCCCCACCTGACAAAGGAGAGAGGATCTGAGCAAAACAAAGTGCTCCAAAGCTCCCCCAAACCAGTTCTGACTGGTATCCCCAAGCCCTGTGCTGTGACACAAAGGGAAAAGTGGTATAAATATACGGGCTGTGACCCCATGAGAGTGTTCAGTTCTGCAGTTCTGTTCCTGCCAGGGCGTGCTGCTGCTGGGGCCCAGTGGGGGCTACCATGAGAGCTTGCCTCCCTGGGCCCTGCATTGCCCTTTTCATCGGTGAGGACCTTTTTACTGGGACCTTTTGCTTCATTTGATATTCCTTGGGACTTTGTTTTTGCCTCTAGCACCATGTAGGCGCTTTACTTTTTATTTCCTAAAAGCGCTTGCCATAGCGCTGTGCTCCCTGCAGCTAAGGAGGAGCACTTCTATCCCTTCTTCGAGAGAATGCCCAGCGTGGGGACTCCCCCGCATTGTGGCCTGTTGCGGGTGCCCACCCCGCTTATTTCTTTATTTACAATGCGGGTGCCCACCCCACATATTTGATCTCCAACGTGGGTGCCCAACCCGCTTCTAACTTTATTTGTATAGAGGGAGCCTACCCCTCATTGCCGCATTTTTGATTTTTAAACCTTAAGCGTGATCCCACCCCGCGTTTCACCGCCGAGGCCCGATCACCGAAGAAGCCCGTTTCCCGTCTGACTGTGGGCAGGGCGCCAGGTAGAAGCGCGTCTGGAAGCAAAGGAGAAGCTGGGCGGTATGAAGGGAGGAGGACGGGAGCCTACCCCACCTCCCGGAGTGTCCATGAGGAGTCCCGGGTCCCAGGAGGGGGCCTGAGTGAAGGGAGAAGTGGTGGCCGAGGCCGCTGGTGCAAGCACGGGGCTCCCATGAGTGAGGGAAGCCCCGCAAGTGAGGAGAGTCCCGCCGTGAGGAAGACCCGGTGAGTGAGGGCTGATCTCGGGCAGGCAGCCACCATTTGTTTTCAAAGTACCGGTGAGTGGGGGCTCCCTGTTGTTGGTGCCCTTCGAGGAGCAGTGCCATTTCCACAGTTTGAGCGGCCCCGTCTTGCAGCGGGCAGCTCCAACGAGGGGGTGCATAGTTGTTTTCAGAGCCCCGGGTGGGTCCAGCGATGGCCATAGTTGTTTTAGGAAGGCCCAGAGGGGCCCATGCTTTTATTGTTTGGGCACATTTTGTCATCAGGGCACCGTCTGTGCCAGCGCCCCCCCTGTTGTCATTCACAGTTGCAGCATTTTTGCCCATCTGTTGCAAGGGCACATTGAGTGCCCACGCCCCATTCGTGGTCTACAGCTGCCCCGTTTTGCTAGAGGGCAGCTGCAACGTCTGTAGGGCATATTGATCCCCAGATCGGAGCACATTGTCGGCGCTCGTGTTCCTGCCAGTTTGGGCATATTTGTTTTGCAGGGCACAGTCGGTGCCAGTGCCCCTTATTTGATATGCACAACTGGCCAGCAAGTAGTGGGTATCTGCATCGTTTAGGCCTCAGTTCTTTGGGGACATGCCTGAGTTAGGAGTGAGATGCACTCTTTTGTCCCTTCTCTTCACAGCTGTGCATAACTTAGTGCCAGCTGCACCGTTTAGGTTTGCGCAGTGGCGCAATTGGATTCAGCTGCTAGGCAGCAGCCCAGACATTCTGGACATAGGGCATTTGAGTCCCTTTTGAGATGGCCAGTTCGCCAGGGGGACTGTGAGGTAAATAGGCGCCAGGCCCTAATGTGATTTATGCCTCTACTATGGTCTTTTTAGGAGACTATGTGCTAATGTGATTATGTGGTGCTAGGAAATGTAATTCATGTAGTATGATTTACGCACCCTGTTTTATACCTCTAAATGTGTTTTTTGAGATTAGGTGGTTGTTTTGCATATTATGGTTTATACTAGTGAGATTATGTTCCACTGTGTGATTTATGCCCCTAATGTGAGTTATGATTAGGAGGTTAGGGTCTAATGTGTTTAGACTTATGAGAGGATTGCATAATGTGTTTATGCTGGTGAGGTTGGCGCAGAATGTAATTCGCGCCTGGTGTGATACTGTGCATAATGTAGTTTATGTTACAGGCTGATGCTAAGTACAGTGATTACCAGTGGTTACTGGTTGTACGTTTATGATCTGTTTAACTTTTACTAAGTTCGCTTTGTGATGGTTCTGACAGTGGTCCAGTTGGCCCTGTCAGGTGTAAATAATCCCTTGTAAATATAATCTAGTGCCAGAAGGCACCATGTATATTATGTGATTACTATTCTAATGTGTTAGAATACAAAGGCCATTTTTGATATAACCATGTGTGGAGTTCCTTTTGTAGTGTGCCTGGGATGTTGTTGCTGTGTGCGTGTGCAAATGCTTTACACATGGCCTCCGGGATAAGCCTGACTGCTCGTGCCAAGCTACCAAGGGCGTGAGCAGGGGTTATCTTTGGGGTGTAACTCCCTAGCCCTGATTAGAGTGGTGGTCTCTGCCTGGCTTTGGAGCAAGCCCTAGCCAACCAGAGATCCCATTTCTAACAGTGCTTATAATCATTTATATCTGTTTCTGTCTTATGGTTGTTTCAGCACACCTATTTTACACTAGAATGGCGCTTACTTACGAATACTTATTGAAAACATCCCCATTGTTTATTTTGTGTATTTTTCTGAGACAAAGTGAGTATGAGTGACTGAGCGAAAAGTACTGTGCTGTTTCCACGATCCCTGATGGGACAAAGTTGTCATGTTGGATAGTTGCCCGGAACTATTCTCTCCAATCCCACAGGCTGTTTTGTCTCAACGTGCAGATTCTATACAGGTTTATAGGAACTAAACAACAGGGGTTTCGGCCAGCTCCGAGGTCATCCAAAGAACCAGGTCTTGAGGCCTTCTCTGAAGGGTTGCAGTGTAGGGCTTCGTCTGATGCCCTACGGGGGAGTTCGTTCCAGGTCTTGACACCAATGTAAGAGGAGTATCTGTCCCCATTCTGGCTCTGTGGATATGGGGGATTTTGGCAACGGCTAGTTCGGCGGAGCAGATATTTCTCTTGGGGGGGTGGAAGGAAATTCTTTCATTGAGGTATTGGGGTCATGTGTTGTGGAGGGCTTTGTAGGCGTGTGTGAGCAGCTTGAAGGCAACTCTCTTTTCAACAGGGAGCCAGTGGAGGTCGCAGAGGTGCTGGGTGATGTTGCTGTGTTGTGGGATGCAGAGGACTAGTTTAGCTGTGGCATTCTGGATGGTATGGAGTTTGCAAAGGAGTGGTTTGTTGATTCCAGCATAGAGAGTGTTTCTGTAGTCCAGCCTGCTGGTGATGTGTGCGTGGGTAACAGTCTTCCTGGAGTCAGGAGGATACATTTGAAGGTCTTGTGGCGTATGCAGAGGGTGTTGAAGCATGTGGAGGACATGGCGTTGATCTGTCGATTCATGGTGAGTGGGGAGTTGAGTATGATGCTGAGGTTTCAGGTGTGGTCTGTGGGGGTGGGTCGGTTTCCGAGGGTGGAGGGCCACCATGTGTGGTCCCACATGGCGGGGTGGATCCGAGGATGAGGACTTCCGTTTTCTCTAAGTTGAACTTCAGGCAGCTTCTGCTCGTCCAGGATGCGAGTCCTTGATTTATTCCTTGAAACTGTGCCTGGTGACGTTGGGTTCCTTGGTGAGGGAGATAAAGAGCTGTGTGTTGTGGGCATAATATGCTATGCTGAGTCTGTGTTTTCTGGCGATGGTTGCAAGGAGGGACATGTAGATGTTAAAGAGTATGGGGCTGAGGAAGCATCCTTGGGGTACTCCACATCTGATCTCTGTGGGTTCCGAGAGGAAGGGCAGGAGTCATATTTTTTATGCTCTACCAGAGAAGAAAGAGCGAATCCAGTCTGCGGCAGTTCACTGTATGCTGGTTTTGTGGAGTCTGGCAGCTAGTGTGCAGTGAGAGACAGTGTCAAAGGCTGCTGAGAGGTGTAGTAAAATGAGGGCTGCAGTGTGGCCTTGATCGAGGAAGGTGCGGATGTCATCAGAGGCGGCTAGGAGGGTGGTCTCGGTGCTGTGGTTGCTGCGGAATCTGGATTGAAATGAGTTGAGGATATTGTTAGTTTCTATGAAGTGCGTTAGCTGGGTGTTGACGATTTCTTCGATGACTTTGGCGAAATGACACCATAGCAATAAAATGGAGAGCTGCAAGGATTTTGGCATAGGTTGGGATGGCATGGGAGTGACAGGTCACAGAGTCATGTTCCTGTTCACACTCACAAACCATCTCCAAAATTACATCTGTGGGAGAAACGGTATCTGGCCCTGACATCTTGGCTGAACATCTCGAAAAGGTTTATCTTTGTCTGAAAATCCACTCTACTCTCCTCCTCCACCTCAAATTTTCCTGTTGCATGGCATGCGGCAGAGCAACAAACACATTCAGTGACATGTTGAAAGGTATTAAAGGGTCTGTATGTGGCAGATCTGCTTCAATGTTTGCTGCGGCGCTGGGATTGGCTGTTGGGTTGAGGAGTTTCAACTGGAGCGGGGGATTATAAGTACTTATACAGGTGTTTAGGTTTGAAGGCAATGCCCATCCGGCTGAAGGTGAAGTTTCCGCTCCCGACTGCGGATATTCCACCTGAGTGCTGAGATTCCGTCTGAGTGCAGAGAGTCCGCTCCAACTGTAGATGTTAAGTAACTACTTGCAAATGACCTCTGTGAATACTAAAAGTCGTAAAGTAAAACTTTTGTCTCAGATTACCTTTGTGAATCAGACCCCAAGTTTTTCTCAGAGAAGGAGCGGCAGAATCAGCAAGAAGTGAATTGAATAGGAAAAGGAGACAGCTTTAAGGTCACTGCATTCTAATTGGCTGATGTCTGTGAAGCGTACCGTAGATAAGGAGCTGCAGAATAATATGTCTTCTGCTAGAAGGAGTGATTTGAATATTAAAAGGTAACTGTTTTAATATCATTACATTGTAATTGGTAGGTGTTTGTTAAGTAGAACAAAATGTTAAGGTACAAATGAAGGTACAGCAAGGGGTAGCCAATAGATAGACTGTGCCTTGCAGAAAAAAACCTTCTCAGCCTTGTAAGTGGATACCTAAAAAGCATGGTCTTTGCAACTATTCATTTAAATTCATGCAGTAATATAGTAAAATGGTAGTCTCCTAAACAACAGGCCTTGCGTGGTGAACTTGTGACCAGACTATAATCTGGGAACATGCTGATCTGGTATCCTTGGACACAAGTTTTTAGTATAGGTTTAAGACAGTAAGATAATGCCCAGTTCAACCTATGCCTTTGTTTGTAGGAAATATTTTAAAAACTAACATCTAATTACATATTTCAACCTGTCCCTGGAAATTTACATGAGGGTGACATTATATATATTAAAGCTCAGAACACTTATTTCAATGGGTGAAGGAATATTTGTAGTTGATTGAGTTTATGAAGGACTTCATAGGAATAATTGCAAGATTTTCAACACATGATCAAAGAATTTGTAGTGTGATAGCTACTTAGGTTTTTTGCAAGTGATTCATTTTATTTCATTACTGTCTAAAATATATCATGCACTGTTAAGGTTAAAAATGTGCAAGTGACAAGCGAATAACCTAATAATCATGGAAAAATAATGAAACGTTAACTGAGTGACATATTTCACAATAAAAACTGTAATGTTGGTCATGCTTAAACTGTAGTAGTGACAAATACAGCAGCAAGTGTGATTACCATGCAATTATATCTTTTAGGAAGAACACGAAAACTTCATCACTTGAATGTTTTAGGACAATTATATGATGTAGACAAAGCTACATTCAGGTGCATCTGTCACTAGCCACCCCCCACTCATACACTGGGGAAGTTACTCAGAAACGTGTGCAAGCACACCACTGCTGATCCCATGACAGTCCATTTCAGGCAACAGCATTATAATGTAGTCACGGTTACCACTAGGAATACATCACCACACAGGCATTCACTCAGACTTTCAGTGGCAGACACATACACCTCAACAAATGCACTGTCACTGATTTTGTGACAGTCTAATAAAGGGAAAGGCACTGTGATATACTTAGAGCCATACCTAGGAAAATATGTTAGCACACTGTTACAAATGCGTAAACTCAGGGCAGACTCTGAGACTTGAATAAATGCACAGCTGTTGACCCTGGCACCTAAATGAAGAAAAAATGCACTATAAAGTATTTAAAGTTACATGCAGGGATACGTGTCCCCACACCAGCACCCATCCTGATGCACAGAGAGAGACTCAGACACCTCAAAAAATAGATCATCCCTGACTCTGTGACAGCCTGATGGATGAAATGTCACAAGCATGTACTTAGAGTTGCAGCCAAGGACATGCATCTGCACACTGCCATTCACCAAGATGCTCAGGGGCACTCTTTGAGACTTTAAGAAACATGCTATCACTGACTCCAAGACTGTCAAATGGAGACAAAGGCACTATGTGGTACTAAGTACTAAGGGCCTCATGTAGGTAGCGAAATACCGGTCGGTAACGGCCGATTTTCGGTAAATATGCCGTTACCGACCGGTATCCAGACAAGTGAGATGTAGGAGTCCAAAAACCACTTTTCGGTAAATATGAGGCGGTAAATACCGATTCATAGTTACCGAATTCTAAAATACCGATTCATATTTACCGAATACATAATTAACGAATCGGTAAATATGAAGTGGTAAATATGAAGTGGTAAAAATTTAAAATGACATGTAGGAGCAGTCGGTAATTAAGAAATCCAGGAAAATCGGTAAATAAGAGTCGGTAATTAACACGGATTGAAAGCAGGTGGTAACCATCAACAATGCACATAAGCAATCCCAAAATGCAACAGCGTGGACAACATGGCCGCCATGTACGTCATTGCAAGGCGCCTACGTCTACAGGCAGCAGGACTGAGGGTGTGGCGACGGGAGGAACAAATCTACAGACAGCGCATCACACTATTCCAGCTGACTGATGCAGAGATACATGAGAGGTACAGGCTACACCCCGAAACCATCATGGACCTGATAAGGGACCTGCACCCACTCCTGGACCAGCCAACAAGAAGGGCGCACGCCATACCACCACATGTGCAGGTGCTCTGCAGCCTACATCTACTGGCATCCGGCAGTTATCAGGTGGTGATAGCTGCGGTGGGTGGTGTATCCCAGAGTTGCCTGTCCCGTTTCTTCAGGAAGTTCCTGGATGCCATGATGCAGAGAATGCACCACTACATAAGCTTCCCAAACACACAGGCTGCACTGCAGAAAACAAAAACAGACTTTTATCACATGGCACAGTTCCCCCATGTCATCGGCTGTATTGATGGTACACACATCCCAATCTGTCCACCAGCTGATACAGAGCACATCTACAGGAACAGGAAGTCCACCCACTCCATCAATGTGCAGGTGACCTGTGATGCAGGGAACATCATCACAGATATTGTTGCAAAGTTTCCTGGGAGCACCCACGACTCTTACATCTTCCAGAATAGTGGGATCTACACACGACTGAGTGCCGGAGAATTCGGAGAGGGATACCTGCTGGGTAAGTAACAGTGACGCCCCTTGAAACCTGCAAATCAGAGTGTATAGAGGCATGTAACTGATGGTTCCCTTTTACTCATCCAGGCGACAGTGCATATGCATGCCGTTCATTCATCCTCACTCCCTACCTACACCCAGCAACCCAGAGTGAGAGACGATACAACGTGGCCCACAAAACAACACGCAATGTGGTGGAGCGCACGTTTGGACTACTGAAGAGCAGGTTCCGCTGCTTCCACAAGAGCGGAGGCGCACGCCAGTACAAACCCATCACCTGCTGCAAGATTATTGCCACTTGTGCAATGCTGCACAACCTTGCCACGAAAAAAGGTACAGATGTGGAACTAACATATTTTGAGGACAACGAGGATGAGTCAGGCCAGCCAGAGGGCAGCGCAGCTAGAGTGCCAACTGCAATCGATGGGAGAGAGAGACGGGCAGAGATCACATGCAACTATTTCTGAGTAAGTGAGGGGACACAGCGAGTTGTGAGAAGTCATGACGTAGTTTAATGTGGCACCACGCCATGAACACATGAACAGGCCAATCTGGCAATATACCATCTATACAAGGAGTATGTCCAGGGTTACGTCACCCAATGGGAAGTGGCTAAGCAGGGCCACATCAATGTTTGCGCATACGCGCTGCAGTGGTGGATTGCACGGCCTGTGCATCCTCACTAGAGCCAACCCCAAGCCGCCTGCTGCTCCTGCGTGCTTCGGGGACGGGGGGTGTGATGCTGCTGCTGGTGTCGATGCTCTCCGCAGCATCCCCTGCAGCAGTTGTCGACGCCTGACTAGTCAATAGCACCCCTAGTGCACTTGTCACCTGCACCATCCCCCGAGACAGGTCGCTGCAGCACTGTGTTAGGCCCTCCTGCATCGTCACAGAGCGCCGGCAAAGTAGGGAAGTCGCAGTTGCCAGACGGTTGAGTGCCCTGCTGGTAGTGTCCCTTCTCTGGCGTTCCCGGCGCCGTGCTTCGATGTCAGCATCTAATTTGCTGCACAACTGCTGGATTGACTGGGACATGTCCCGAATGCCCGCAGCCATGCCGCCAATGTTTGTGTCCATGTTGACTAAGCTTGTCTTCATCACCCGCATGTGCCTCTGGACTGACATAACTGCCTTTGATTGCAGGCGCTGTTGCTTCAACATTTGGCCCTCGAGCCCCAAGAAGACACCATGGCCGTCAGTGGGTGCTGGTGGACTCTGGACACGTGACCTGCGGCGCCCTCTTGCTCCCGTCTGTGCTGCCTGTGAGGTGTGGGGCACAGTGGGATGGCTCCCTTCCTGGGGCCCGGTGCGGTCTTCTGGGCCCATGCTGTCGTCTGACGAGGTGTCGAAGGCTCGTAGCCTGGCTGCTGGACGCCTCCTCATTCTCACACCTGCAAGCGGAGATGTGGCCGGTGATTCGAACATGAGTGGCGATGCTGGCTGTGGTTGTGGTGATGCTGGCTCTCGGTGAGGTGATGCTGGCTCTGTGTGCGGCGAGGCTGGCTGTGTTGGTGGTGCGGCTGCAAGTGGGCCTGCTCCCTGGTCTGAACTCGTGCTGGCTAGAGGTGATTTTTGAGGCCGGTGTGCCGTCTCCCCTGCAGCATGCCCTGTACTGCATGATGTCACATCTGTGGACAGAAAAACAACATTGGCTCAGTGTCCCCGAAGGGCTGCATTGCAAGCGTCACAATGAATCATTTCACATTCCAATCTGTCCTCTGTCTCCTTGTGCCTCGAGTGCGTGACATGCCTTGTTGCCCTGTAACATTTACGTCATGGTTAGTGTTGCCCTGACTACATCTCCCGGAATGCATTGCCTGTCTGCACTGACACGTGTGGACTGCAGTGTGATTCTCGTTTCACAATGGGGAATGTGGGATAGGGGTAGGGGAGGCTACATTGCTGTGCTTTCGTCTTACCTTGGTGTGTTGCGGCTCTGGCAGAGCTGTCGGCGTCCCCAAGACCCACGACGCTCTCTTGCTCGATTGTGGCCGCCACCAGCTCCTCCAGTTCGGTGAGGGCAGGTGCCCTGTTGGTTCCACCTCCGGTCTGGCTGGCCTCCTTCTGGATGTCGCCCATCTTCCTCTTGGTCACAATCCTCAGGTCATACCAGCGCTTTTTGAGGACCTCAATGTCCCTGTGGGTCACTCCCACAGCATTGACCTGCGCCTGGATGGCCAGCCATATGTTGCGCTTTTCGGCCTCAGGCACTTGCAGGGATTGCCTCCCAAACAGCTTCTGGTGCTGCTTCACCACCTCCTCCACCAGCACCTGGAGTTCCTTGGGGCTGAATTTGAGCTTCCTCCTCCTTTCCCCTCCGTCTTTCTGTGTTCTCTGGCTGGACATGCTGTTCGTTTCCCGCTCGCACATGCAACTGCTCCCTGCCTCTCCTCTGCACTCCAAGCCTCTCCAGGGTCGGCTAATTATGTACACCTGCCTGGGTGTGGCCACTTCGGCTAATTGTGTACACCTGCCTGGGTGTGGGCAGTTCCTGGTTGGGTGGGCTGTCGTTGCACAGGATTAGCTGTTTCGTCAAGTCATGTGATGTTATTTACCGAATCCGTACATACTGATTCGGTATTTTCCGATTCGGTAGATACCACCTCGGTATTTTCGGATTCGGTAGATACCACCTCGGTATTTTCCGAATCGGTAATTATCACCTCGGTATTTACCGAATCGGTGAATTCCGATTCGTATTTACCGAATGTTACCGAATCGGTAACTGTTACCGAATTTTTACCTACATATAACTTACCGATTCTAATTTACCGATTCGGTACGGCTCGGTATTTAAGAACCGGTAAAATTTATTTACCTACATGAGGCCCCAAGTGTTATCACATGAACACTCACCTAGACACTCAGGGGCAGACTTAGACACCTCAACAGGTGCACTGTCACTGAATATGGGACAGTCTAACTGAGAAAGAGGCCTTATTATGGAGTCATAGACACACTCAGGTATGTGACTCCCCACTTCGCCACATATCCAGACACTCAGGGGCACACTCAGAGATCCAAACAACTACACCATCATTAACTCCAGTAGTTATTCTCTCTTGACACGGCTAAACGGTGTGCAAAGTAGGGCTTGGATGTAAGGGTTAAGTTACCTAATGCAAGTTTGTACAGAAAATGAAGCCATTACCTAACACGCACATCCAATTTCTGTGCACAGTAATGGTTAGCTATAAACAGAGGATGTTGTGCAAAACATTGGTCTAAGTTGAACATTACCCCAAAACAAAAACAAATGCTAAAGTGAAGGTTTGGTTAGGTTTGTTTATAGCACCATAATGTACATTTAAAATAATCTCTGAAATTTACTAACAAAAAGCACAGTTTAAGTGCAGTTATAGTTGCAAAACCAACCTAATGTTCTCTAAATTCACTAGTTATGGTTCAGTAAACTAATCACAATTTGTGCCTTCATCATGCACTATTTATGACCTGACAAATTATGTAAGGTGACATGTTAAATGACATAAGTGATTACATCGCTGATATTAAATGACATCATTGATGACATCATCCAATGCTACCAATGCCTAACCCTCAGTGATAAAACATCCTAAAATGCATAGAAACCTTGGCTATGTGAGGTGAGGGCTGGGTGGGAAGGCTTCCTTCATCCAAGTCATATAGACAATGCTCTAGAAGTGACTGAATTCTGCGACCCAAATGTGAGATCTATGGACAAAAATCATTAAGTACTGCCTGCTTAAGTGTGATCAGCAGAGGCAGGGCTTATATATGAAGCCTTATATATTTGGGTCAGCAGACTGTGTTTTGGGTCCATGGACCTGACATCTTTTATGAAAGAAAGAGGTTCACAGATGGAAATTAAGGTCTCCTTTCATAAAAAATGATTTCTTGCTCTTTCGCACACAAGCTTTTGTCTGTGTGTATGCTTAGCATTCTGTATTAGCGTTTAGTAAGAGGTAGAGTTTACTAGTGACACTAATGATACCTGGCATATCTGATCCATGGGGCAGACCAGGAAGATAGACCACATGTGGAGGCGACCACTAAAGAGGTGGGGAAAGCAGCTGGACTTTCACTGACTACAGCAAAAGAAGAGCAGGTCATCTGCATTGGAAAGACCTCTGCAAATAAAATTAGCTCTGTCTTGAAATGTTTTACTCACTGCCCAGGTGAAAAAATGGAATGTAAGAAGAGTGGCATTGAAACAGTGTGACCTCAAATCAACCGGGTAAATAGAGGCTTACATTTGTTTGGAATATTCACAATGTGAAGGCACTTTAAAGCAAGCCTGCTCGAAAGATGTGAGCAATACAATCACAAGAACACAGGGAAGAGCAATGCCCCTACTATCAAAGAGTTTCAAAAAATTGAATTTGTTCCTATGCTGGAGCTGCAGAAGAAGCACTGCATTTGTTGTGCAAGTTAATGGTTTGTTTGACTGTTGTATGAGTTATCGAATGCAACCCTAGCCATAACTAGTGAATGTCAATGTTTTTTCCAGATATAATTAATAACCATATTTGCACTGTTCATGTGGTTTTTTAGTTGAATTTCAAAATGTTTTTTAAACATGTATTAAAGTATTATAACAAAGCAAGCCACAAATCTAATTGTAATTCTAATGGTCCGTATAGTGTTAGAAGCCGAGGCAACGAGAAGTTGTCTTCATCCAGAAATCTATGAGAACATGAATCCTCCTATAGAGAAGACAGCCAGACTACAAAGAGGTAAATCTCCATCAAACAAGTGTCCTTCCTCTTAACTATATGAAGTAAATGCCTTTTTGTTTGGTAGAGATGTCAGATTCCTCGACATCAAGAACATGTCAGCAAAATCTGCGGGAAATGCGCTGCATGCCCTTTTCTTAGGCTGTCCATCAACCTGGTAAAAGGCAGGAAGACCAATGCATGCTACAAACGTGGACGGGGTGGGGCCAAATGGATGGAGGTTCACGTGAGTTGCACATTTGCACAGTTAGTAAGTTAAAGTGAGAACCATAGACTCTGCTCTCGCCAGGAGAGGTTAAGCCCAGGTTCCTTAATAAAAGGGGAGGGAAGCTACGCAGCTCCCTTCCTGGGCCTGGCCTCTTCAATCTGGATGCCCTGGAACCCACAAGGGCACCCAGTCTTTGCGAACCTCAATGCCCCGCAGTCCCTGTTGGCTCCCCGCCTCCAGCGGAAACTGGCATTGCTCCCACACATATGGAGCAGCCAAAAATGTGGCTCTCTGCATGTGGGGACAATTCTGCCATCTGTTTCCCTGACCCCTTGACAGCGGGCAGGGAAACAGATGAAAACTCTGTTGCCAGCAAGCAGGAGCAGTTTGATAGCTCCTGTTTGCTGGGAGCAGAGTTACTGTTTGCTCTTCCGCCAAGCAAATGCTTTTTGGATCCTGACGAAGGCCAAGACACTCTCATAGGTCGCTGTTGGCTGAAACATGTTGATCCCCCATATGCACCTGTTATGAATCCTGACAGCTGCATCATTCAGCTCATTGTTGTTTTTAATCCTGTCATAGGGCAGCCAAAATTAAGTTTTCGTCAGCTAGCTCTATAGGCAGTTTTAACCCACATTCACCAGCACTGCACTTTACACTCATCCACACACCACGCTCACATAGGGATTTTAGGACAACCCATGTGCTAAGGTTGAAAAACATCCCTGAGCTCCTTCCTCGTAGAGAGGGGGTTGTAGCCCGCATTAGGTCTAGGTTCCTAACATGAGGAGGCACCCCTATGATGAAGCATGACACCTCTGGTGTGTGGGGGGAGTCATCCTTAAAAGGGATACTTTCCCCTGTTAGGTCGATTCTTCTATGGTGTCACTTTCTTAGGGTGTCATACCCTTGTACCATCACAAATCCGGACCCGTGGGCTCTTGTGTGTGTTATACTGGATTCAAGCTAGCCTGGCCGATGAGGGGTGTTACCCCAAAAATGGTCCCTGAATGCTTGTCTCCGGTTCATGGAAGACCTGGCTTGGCAGTTCGGGCTGGACTGTTCCCCTGAGGCACAGGGTCAAGACTGATTTGCATATAGCTGGGTCTGAACTGAGGTGGCAAAGTGAGCTAAAGAATGATGATGGATTCAACCCAGATCTGTGACTGGCTGTGAGTGTCTGAAAAGTTTCAGCGCTCCGTCCATCATCTCCTTGTGTTTGCTGTGTTCGCCCTAAATTGGGTGGGTATGCCCAGACATGTGTCCCTAGCTCACTTTGCCACTGGATTCAAGCTAGCCTGGCTGATGAGGGTTGTTACCTCGAAATCATCCTGGGATGCGTGTTTCTGGTTCAGGAAAGACCTGGCTTGACAGTTTGGGCCTGACTATTCTCATGAGGCACAGGGTCAAAACTGATTTGCTTCTAGCTGGGTCAGAAATGAGGTGGCAAAGTGAGCTAAAGAACAATGATGGATTCAACCCCAGATCGGTGACTGGGGGTGAGTGTCTGAAATGTTTCAGCACTCTGTCCATCCTCTCCGTGTGTTTGTTTTGTTTGCCCTGAGTTGGCAGGGTATGCCCAGACCTGGGTTCCATTCTCACTTTGCCACTGGATTCAAGCTAGCCTGACTGAAGAGGGGCGTTACCCCGAAACCGGTCCCAGGATTTTTGTTTCCAGTCCAGAGAGGACCTGGCCTGGTAGTTAGGGCTGAATTGTTTCCATGATGCACAGGGTCAAGACTGATTTGCATATGGCTGGTTCTGAACTGGCGTGGCAAATTTAGCTAAAGAACGATGATGGATTCAACCCAGATCTGTGACTGGGGGTGAGTGTCTGAAAAGTTAAAGCACTCCATCCATCATCTCCTTGTGTTTGCTATATTAGAGTACACCATGACAGTGTGAGGGAAAATCAACATCAGTTCTGCAAACGTTTCTTTCATTAGGGTTTTAAGCCCTAACCCAGTCAATGTGCCTAGGTCATTGCCCCCACAGTGCACAATCATGAGGTGAGGGGTTTGGGAATCCACAATGGATTTAACCAAAGCCAGCAACTGATGAAACTTTAACCTTCTCTGGGAAAACCAAGTAATCTGCACATTTGGCAAACCCAAGTCCCTGTCAATATCTCTCTTTTTCGCAGCCTCTTTTGCCCAATAGATATAGCTGTGGCCCACAATCCATACTCTAAGTATTTTAAAGGAGCAATATTAGTCAGGGGAAGGCTGGAGCTGAAGGAGGTAGTTTTCGAAAGAAAAGCAGTTAAAATGAAGGTGTTTTAAAAAAAAAAATATATATATATATATATATATATATATGTCACTCCCCCAACTCCGGTAGAACTCGGGGCTGTCGCAGGCGGTCCGAGTTAGGATACCGGAACTCCTCAAATGTACTCCACACTATTCCTTTTCACGCCAAGGAAATACTCGGACACTCCAAGAAGGTAAATACTTTTAATCAGCAAGCTTGCTGATTAAAAGTATTTACCTTCTTGGAGTGTCCGAGTATTTCCTTGGCGTGAAAAGGAATAGTGTGGAGTATATATATATATATATATATATATATATATATATATATATATATATTCATTGGATGCTGTCAGTATGAAAGTGAATAAAATGAGGTATTGTGTTGAATGCCTTCGCAAGAAGTTTTGTTATTGGCTGTTGTTCAAGGAAATAAATGCTATACAGACATGGATGCGAATGTGTGGAGTAAAGCACATCTGCTGTATCTTATTTGGAAGCAGCATGTTCCTTCTAGAATGTGCTGTGAACTTGTGACCTACAGGTTCTACTGGGCTGCTAAACACACTGAGCTAACACTGTATTGGGGGAAGGGTGTTAAGAGAAAGGACATTTTTTTTTTTATTTCAGGAGTGATGACACAATGTAATTAATGGCAAGTTTTAATTTCCAACTCAATACTGTGTAATAAACTGTTGTGTAGTATTTAAATTTCAGAAAAAGGAAGATAGCTATACATTTGAACTCCCTTTTTTTCACGATTTCTCCATGAGTATCCCCTGAGTATCACGAAAACATCAAGAAAACTCGCCAACAGGAACCTCGTTTTGAAAGAGAGGGAAAGGGTTAACAGATACTAACCTTTCAAAAGTGGAGATGCAGTAGTCTAAAATGAAAGACATGGGGGCATATCAACAACAACCGGCGATAATTATCGCTAAGCGCACTTAGCGCTAGGATAATTATCGCCGGCTAGCGTGGATTTTATAGCTGGGATAGCGTGCTACTAGCAACGCTTATCTCAAAAGCGATAAAAATCCTAGCGCTAACTGCCTAATGTGAGATTATCGCTGGAAACCCAGCGATAATCTCACGAAATGTGGCGTTAGCTTGTTGATAGGGACTCACAAACTTAGCCATGATATCCTCCTTCCATAGGATATCATGGCTAAGTCAGTCCTGAAGCAGGCATAAGGAAAGTAGCGATAACAGAGGTTATCGCTACTTTTCTTGCCGCTATGCTTCATAATGTGGGGCTTGATGATAGGAGAAATGTCGCTTAGCGACATTTCTCCTGTCATGTCAGGTCAGGAACGCCCACTTTGCATCTCATTAGAGATGCAAAACTGGTCGTTAAGATTTCGTACGCTAAAGCAAGGTATCACGCGTTAGTGTAACCTTGCTAATTAGGCAATAAAATTATCGCTGCTTTTCGGCAAAAGCGGCGATAATTTTCTATCGCCTCGTTGTTGATATGTCCCCCTATTTCATTTGCTGCCTTTCTCATGATGACTGGAAAGTTGAAGAGGTTGCTATGTTAGACTTGCTTTGTTTGAGTGTGGTGTACCATTCTTGAGCATAGCGTTTACAAATCTTAAGTGTCCAAACTATGCACAAAGAGCTAAAACAAAAATATAATCTACAAACTGAATTCAGTGGTATGAATATAACTTTTAAATTATTTTACAAATATACATTAGAAATGAAGATGTTAATGGGAGTTTGAGTAAAAGGAGTAGCATAGTGATGAGAAACGAAATATGAGATGAACTGTATCTATTAGAGGGCATGTGTTGAAGAGGTTAAGGGTGAATGTTTTTAGATGTAATAGAAAAATGAATTAGTGCCTGTTTATTGCATTTGTATCTTATTGAAAAATAACAGTATAGTTTTCCGTAAAGTTGCAGTGAGTAACTAAGAATGTTTTAAATGTCTAAACATCATGTGCAGAATATATACATCTGTCATTTGCATTCTTGGAGTTGTAGTACTTTTAGTAACATTATTAAACAGGAATAGTGTAGTGAGAAATAAAAGATAATAACATGTTGTCTGCGTGTATATGAATTAGAAAGAAGTAATACTTGTTAGGTATATCTTGGGAAGTATTTGTCAATGTGGTATTTAACTTAAATGACCACTATGCATGTGCCTAAATAAGATATAGTTTTTGTGCTTGCAAATAGCTACATATACGGTGGGACTTTTGAGTTTGCTTAAAAATGCAGAGAGGTATATATTTTGGGGAAAATGTTTTGAAGGTCTACATCCATTAAGAAATTGCATACATGTTTACATAGTGATCTATGTTCAGTAAGGCTGATGACAATTTCATGTATATGGTGAGGTTTGTGTTTTTCTTTAAACAAGCTTTGTCTAAAATTGAGAAGGATTAATAGTGTGGAATGCCTAGAGATTTCTTGTGCAAGCTTCATTTCAAGTGCAACTTTTGTTTGAGATATGCTGCATATATGTTTCAGAAGCAGAAGAAGTATTTGAGAAACGATGAAGGTATGTCATTCGCAAAAGGTTTTGTGCTTTGAAAAATGTCCAAATGTTGTTTTCCATTTTAGAAACTTACTGATGCATGTACACGCTCAGTAGCAAAGCAATGTATGTTTCTAGAAGGCCATGTGTGCAATTATATATCAAGTTTGATACCCAGATTTCACTCACACATAGCTCAGAAGAAAAGCATGAATACAGTAAAACAGGTAGTTTGATACTGACAGAAGGAGCTACCTAATGATTCAGAGATTTAGTGACAATTATTATGTATCTAACAGGAATTAATGTACTTTCTCAGTCACTCAGGCAGTATTCAGGCACTTGTGGAATCACCCAGCCACTACTAAGGCAGTCATCAAATCAGTGATTCATTATCCATGGAGTTATTCAATTATCCAGAAACTATACATGTACTCTTGCAATCAGGCAGGCAGATATTATGTAGGTATTGAAGTGTGCAGACACTACGAATACATTCATCTAATCACCTAGGTACTATCTATTGATTTATGCAATTAACAAGGCTGGAACTATGCAATCATTATAACACTTGTGCATAACTTATGCTGCCATCTAAACACCCACTTACATCCCATGCAGTCATTGAAATACTGAGGCATATCCGTGCACTGAGGAAACACTCAGGGTCTACTCATGCACTTATGTAATTGCTTAGCGAGTACCATTGTGTTAAACCTATTGCCCATCCAGTACCTATGCAGTCATTTATTTACTTAGCCAATAGTATTCCACTAATATAATCACCTCAGCATTATACTTAATTCCATTCCATCTCTCAAGCTTTAACAATGGAATTATGCAGTCACTTAGACACTAGTCATGCACTCATCTAATTACGTAGACACTACTGATGCAGTTATTCAATTCTCTGGACACTACCCATGTAGTTATGTAAGCATCCAGGCACTACATGTTCAGTCAACCAAAAAGACATGGGCTGCATCCAATCACTGAAACACTATTCATCCACTCATCCAATAGGCTTGGTGCCATGCATAGGCTTAAACAATCGTGTATGCACTATCCATGCACTGCATAAATCACCTATACACTATGAATGCACTCTTGTAATCATCCAGGCACTAGAGTTGAACTCATTTCATCACCCTACCACTATCTATGCATGTATTAAATTATTGAAGCATTAGTCATGCACTAGTCGAATCATTCAGGCTCTACTCATTCATTCATCCAAACACCCAGATACTTTTGGTATACTCATGGAAACATGCAGGCAGTAATTATGCAGATATGGAATGACCCTTGGAGTTAAGACCTAGTCAGGCAATCATCTCGGCACTACTTGTATCCTCAGGGAATCGCCTAGGCACTACCTATGCACTCATTAAATCCCCAGGGAGTATTGATGTATTCAACCACAAACCCATGTATTTACAAGTTTTACTGAGGAATATGTAGTCTTTAGACAATATGGGTGTTAGGTTTACTACATTGGTACTCTCTACGTAATTACATGAGTGCATGAGTAGAGCCTGAGTATTTCATTAGTGCACATGTGTGCCTCAGTATTTCAATGACTGCATGGGTTGTCAGTGGGTGTTTAGATGACTAGATAGTTTTTGCGCAAATGTTATAATGATTGCATAGTTACAGCCTTGTGAATTTAGCGTTAAATCTAAAAAAGTGTAGAAGAAGGAGAGATGCTGTAAAACAGAATGAACAAGTTGAGAGAGTAGTTGATATAGCCTTTGCTTTGAAGAGGAAGATTTTCATTTTGATTCTAAACAGGATGAAGACTCTTGATAAATAGTGTTGTGCATGAGGAAACAAAACCAGAAGAGAAGATTAGTGAATAGAAGTAACTTTTATACAGTTTTTAGGGGAGATGGATATATACTTCTTGTACAGAGCCTTTTTTTACTGAAGAAAGCTAACTAAGGATTACAAATTAGTTCATGCTATTGATTAAAGAGGAGTATGTTATGAAATGAAGAATGGTAGTCCTATAGCAAAAGAGGTGATGGTACCTTGAAATGTAGAAGAAGTTATTGCAGAAGAGGTACAAGGAAGGTGTAGTCAGGGTACCGTATACAAATAGAATTGTAGTAGTGTTTGTAGTTTTAGACAACAATCCATTGATATATTGAGAAAATTCCTACGTATCTCTCCAAGGCGAAGTTTAAAACACAAAAAAAGTTATACCACTGATAATGCGAACTTTAGGTATGAGGCAGTATTATGTGAAAATTCCTGCTTTATGTTTAGGAGAAATGAATAGAGCACTTTTGCACGGTAGCATGGCAGACATCGAAATAGTTTGTGGTGATGTGCAGTTTTGTTTCTTTGGTCCTGAGAGGGATTCCAGGGAAAATGAAGAGTTGTTAAGAGAAGGAGTTGCAGAACGAGAATCATACATTACAGTTGATAGTTTCAAAGAGGAGATTACAAATTTTAAGACAGTATTGTGCAAAAAAAAGAGTATGTTTGTATATATTGTCGATGTGCTTACTAGAAGATTTAAACACAGACTACTCACTTTTATTTAAAAATTGAAAAAGTAAATTGTGATAACTGGCAATAGTTAACTGTGTATTTATTTGTAGTTGGTTTGACTTGCCTATATGGCAAGTTATATGTAAGTAGTGTTACAATAAATTAGAAGATAATAAAATGAACAACACTTAGATATTACTTGGTACTTGGGCCTCCCACACGAGTGAGGCACCGTTTTTATCGGGAGACCCGGGGGAACGCTGGGTGGTAGGAAATTTGTATCAGCCCAGTGATGCCACAACTTTCCCACACAAAAATGTGTGAAAAAGGGGACTTTTTCAGCTAAATTTGAGGTTTGCAGGGCATTCTGGGTAAGGAAACATTGGCGGATCCACGCAAGCCATACCTCCCTGGAATCCCCCGGGTGTATAGTTTTCAGAAATGTGTGGGTTTGGTAGGTTCCCCTATGTGGCCGCCGAGCACCGGGCCAAAAACCCAGGTGACCCCCTTGCAAAACCAGGTCCTTTTGATGTAGGCAATTTTCATGTCGCCGCAATACGTTTTGGGCCCTTGCCTGTCGCGGGTACTTGGGCCTCCCACACGAGTGAGGCACCGTTTTTATCGGGAGACCCGGGGGAACGCTGGGTGGTAGGAAATTTGTGTCAGCCCACTAATGCCACAACTTTCCCACACAAAAATGTGTGAAAAAGGTGATTTTTTTCAGCTAAATTTGAGGTTTGCAGGGCATTCTGGGTAAGGAAACGTTGGGGGATCCACGCAAGCCATAGCTCCCTGGAATCCTCCGGGTGTCTAGTTTTCAGAAATGTGTGGGTTTGGTAGGTTCCCTGTCGCCGAGTCTCAGGAGCAGAGGCGGGTTACGAGACATTCCTCGCTGACGGGCCCTTTACACCTCCTATACAGGGTGCTGGCGGGCCCTTTAACGTGGACTGGCTCGCCGTGACAACAGCGACGCCTCCTATGACGTCACCGACGGCGGACCAATCAGAGACCATCGAACCCCGTAAGGCGGAAGTCGGGATGAACGACGGCGCGAAAGCCCGAGGAGGAGAGGTCGGAGACGGAGAGTGCGGAGCGACGGATACGGAGAGCAAGGAGGAGAGCGGTGGACGTGATTCGGAGGTCGGAGTGAGAGGAGACGAGAGAGCTGCAGAGCCAGGAGGCCAACTTCACGGCGTCTCGCCACGCCATGCGCCTGGAGGAGCGTGGCTGGGAAAGGTACGGGGCCGGATCCTGGGCTTACTATCCACACGGGGAGGGAGATAGCTTGTTTTTTTTTCCTTGTGGGGAGGTCACAGGGTTTCTGGAGATATCGTTTTTGTTTTCTCTGTGTCAGGAAGTCCTCACACTCACTCACAGAGTCCCTCTTGTCCCACGTGTGTTGTTGGTGACGGACCCCCGGTGACTCCTCACTGCCCTTCCCCCCTCAATACTTGACAGGACAGGAACAGTCCACTAATATTTTGGTATTCCCTTCCTTGCATGTCCCTCGGAGGCCTTCCACCTGACAAAGACCCCGGACACGGAGAGGACAACGTCGTTACTGCCCCGCAGGACGAAGGAGGAGAGAAAGAGACCAAGACACTGTCCAAGAACTCTAAATAAAACCTCAAATCAGTTATATCGTCTAGTGGTATCCTTATTCTACTCAGGGGGAGTACAGCCCTAGGCGACATTCCCCTAGGTGGCCGGCGAGCACCGGGCCAAAAACCCAGGTGACCCCCCTTGCAAAACCAGGTCGTTTTGATGTAGGCAATTTTCATGTCGCCTCAATATGTTTTGGGCCCTTGCCTGTCGCAGGTACTTGTGCTTCTTACATGAGTGAGGCACCGTTTTTATCGGGAGACCCGGGGGAACGCTGGGTGGTAGGAAACTTGTGTGAGCCCGGTGATGCCACAACTTTATGAAACCAACAGAAGGAGTACAGTCCATTCAAAACAGAAATAGCAGACTAATAGTTATTGTAAAAGTGTATACGAGATCCTGCGAATAGTTGAGACACCCCCCTGCAGGAGATAGGAGTCCATCAGCCCACCCTCACTGGCGGAGCATCGTCATCTGGAACTCCAAGGAATCACTGTCTGAGCCCGAGATAGCAGATCGCCCAGGTGCACAGGCTAGTGAAACCCAGAAGGAAAATAAACTCCTGCCAGGGTGTATACCCAAGTAGTCGAAGGCTCCTGTGAAGTGCAGTGCTGAAAGAGTGATGTGAGGTTAAAATTGAATACTTGATCAAAAATGTGTTTAATATGGATTAATCAAGTTTCATATCTAAAAGAACCTATAGTCTGGTATGAATTTTACAGGCTAATTCTTGGTTCGTGTGAAAAAAGTGTGGTCGACATGTTTCAGCCGGAACGGTCACTTGACCCGGCTTTCATCAGGACCGTGAAATTGAAAGAAAGCTACTGCCTAAAGTAATCACAGCTCGTGAGTCAGTCAGAGGTATCGACGGACAGAGCGGTGCCTCCTTCTCCGAGTAGTCAGCCGGGTGAGGTGAGGCTTTACTCCCACATAAAGCTGGGAATGAAGACATTGTCCTCACGCTCAATGTTTGAGCTGTTCTGGTAGGGTGGCAAACGCCACATACATTTCCCACATTCACAATTGGTTTGCATGGGTTCATTTATTGTTGTTTTTTTCACTTTATGTGATTACTTTAGGCAGTAGCTTTCTTTCAATTTCACGGTCCTGATGAAAGCCGGGTCAAGTGACCGTTCCGGCTGAAACATGTCGACCACACTTTTTTCACACGAACCAAGAATTAGCCTGTAAAATTCATACTAGACTATAGGTTCTTTTAGATATGAAACTTGATTAATCCATATTAAACACATTTTTGATCAAGTATTCAATTTTAACCTCACATCACTCTTTCAGCACTGCACTTCACAGGAGCCTTCGACTACTTGGGTATACACCCTGGCAGGAGTTTATTTTCCTTCTGGGTTTCACTAGCCTGTGCACCTGGGCGATCTGCTATCTCGGGCTCAGACAGTGATTCCTTGGAGTTCCAGATGACGATGCTCCGCCAGTGAGGGTGGGCTGATGGACTCCTATCTCCTGCAGGGGGGTGTCTCAACTATTCGCAGGATCTCGTATACACTTTTACAATAACTATTAGTCTGCTATTTCTGTTTTGAATGGACTGTACGCCTTCTGTTGGTTTCATAGTGTCTATTGGGGATCGGAGTTGTTTCAGTCCTTAAACCAAGTCCCTTTTTTCTTCTGACCCTCCTAAAAAATTGTTGTTTTTTTTGATGCCACAACTTTCCCACACAAAAATGTGTGACAAAGGTGATTTTTTCAGCTAAATTTGAGGTTTGCAGGGCATTCTGGGTAAGGAAACGTTGGGGGATCCACGCAAGCCATACCTCCATGGAATCCCCCGGGTGTCTAGTTTTCAGAAATGTGTGGGTTTGGTAGGTTTCCCTAGGTGCTGGCAGAGCAAGGGTTCAAAAACTACAGCTAGGCACTTTGGCAAAAAAGGTTCATTTTTCACTGCGAAATTGAGGTGTGTCCACGATGCATTTTGCGCCGTTTCCTGTCGCGGGCACTAGGCCGACCCACACAAGTGAGGTACCATTTTTATCAGAAGACTTTGGGGAACACGGGGTGGGTGGAAATTTGTGGATCCACGCAGATTCCAGAACTTTCCACCACAGAAATGTGGGGAAAATGTGTTTTTTGGCAATGTTTTAGGTTTGCAAGGCATTCTGGGTAGCAGAACCTGGTGGCAGGCAGTCAAGTCACCCTATCCTGGATTCCCCTGTGTGTCTAGTTTTCAAAAATGTATAGATTTGCTAGGTTTCCCTAGGTGCCGGCAGAGCTATGGTTCAAAAACTACAGCTAGGCACTTTGCCAAAAAAGGGTCATTTTTCACAGCGAAATTGAGGTGTTTCCACGTTGCGTTTTGCGCCATTTCCTGTCGCGGGCACTAAGCCGACCCACACAAGTGAGGTACCATTTCTCTCGGAAGACTTTGGGGAATGCGGGGTGGGTGGAAATTTGTGGATCCACGCAGATTCCAGAACTTTCCACCAGAGAAATGTGGGGAAAAAGTATTTTTTTGGGCAATTTTTTAGGTTTGCAAGGGATTCTGGGTAACAGAACCTGGTGGAAGGCAGTCAAGTCACCCCATCCTGGATTCCCCTGGGTGTCTAGTTTTCAAAAATGTATAGGTTTGCTAGGTTTCCCTAGGTGCCGGCAGAGCTATGGTTCAAAAACTACAGCAAGGTACTTTGCCTAAAAAGGGTCATTTTTCGCTACAAAATTGAGGTGTGTCCACGTTACGTTTTGCGCGTTTCCTGTCACGGGCACTAGGCTGACCCACACAAGTGAGGTACCATTTTTCTCTGAAGACTTTGGGGAATGCGGGGTGGGTGGAAATTTGTGGATCCACGCAGATTCCAGAACTTTCCACCAGAGAAATGTGGGGAAAATGCGTTTTTTTGGCAATTTTTTAGGTTTGCAAGGGATTCTGGGTAACATAACCTGGTGGGAGGCAGTCAAGTCACCCCATCCTGGATTCCCCTGGGTGTCTAGTTTTCAAAAATGTATAGGTTTGCTAGGTTTCCCTAGGAGCCGGCAGAGCTATGGTTCAAAAACTACAGCTAGGCACTTTGCCAAAAAAGGGTCATTTTTCACAGCGAAATTGAGGTGTGTCCACGTTGCGTTTTGCGCCGTTTCCTGTTGCGGGCACTAGGCTGACCCACACAAGTGAGGTACCATTTTTCTCGGAAGACTTTGGGGAACGCGGAGTGGGTGGAAATTTGTGGATCCATGCAGATTCCAGAACTTTCCACCAGAGAAATGTGGGGAAAAAGTGTTTTTTTGGGCAATTTTTTAGGTTTGCAAGGGATTCTGGGTAACAGAACATGGTGGGAGGCAGTCAAGTCACCCCATCCTGGATTCCCCTGGGTGTCTAGTTTTCAAAAATGTATAGGTTTGCTAGGTTGCCCTAGGTGCCGGCAG
Organism: Triturus cristatus; assembly: GCF_964204655.1. NCBI lineage: Eukaryota > Metazoa > Chordata > Amphibia > Caudata > Salamandridae > Triturus > Triturus cristatus. The sequence goes on from NC_140588.1 coordinate 211,591,263, forward strand.
AGCTAGGGTTAAAAAACTACAGCTAGGCACTTTGCTAAAAAAGGGTAATTTTGCATAGTGAAAATGTGGTGTGTTCACGTTGGGTTTTGAGCCATTTCCTGTCGTGGGCACTATGCCTACCCCTACAAGTGAGGTACCATTTTTATCGGGAGACTTAGGGTAATTCAGGTTTGTAAAGGAACTGTTATTACCTATTGACTTTTGATGCATTTCTGCCTTCCAAATGAAAGACATTGTGTAAAAAAGAAGTCATTCTAAAAAATGACTGATAATTCTCATGCTAGTATGAGTATTCTCAATTTTGGAAATGTGCAAATATCTACCGTTTCTAAACTCTATATTTTGTTCCTATTTCACAAATACATAGGTGTCTTTCATACCGATTTTTCCATGTACACATTTTTACAGAATAATTACTATATACCCGGTACATAATAAAAAACCATTGCAAGTTGCTGCTCAGTTTTTGGCTCTGGGTTCGTCGGGTTCTTGGTGAACCTACAAGTCCTATATTTCCCCAAAACCAGAAATGTCCAGCAGATGTAACGGTATATTGCTTTTTAAAGAGCTGTCACAATTAGAAGAAGTTACAGGTGAAAACGTTGACACAAAAGGCGCTTTTTTTAAACAAATTTTCAATTTATCCTACATTTAACTGTTAGTTTCTATAAAGAAACCTTGATGGATCTACACAAATGACCCCTTGCTGAATTCAGAATTGTGTCTACTTCTCCAAAATGTATAGCTTTCCAGGATCGATTATTGCTTTTGTACCCATTTCTACCATTAACTGGAAGGAGGTCGAAAGCACAAAAAATAGCAAAAATAGGCTATGTCCCTGAAAAATGCCAAAACTGTGTAAAAAATGTTGGGTTTCTGACAAACGTCTGATATCCCCTAAAATCTGGGAAAATGGTGATTTCAGCCCCACAAACCCTTTTTTTATAACACTTGCAGGGAGAAACCCAGATGCTTTCATTTGCAGCCCCTTTTTCCCATTTTCCCAAAAAAAAACTAAATTTTGCTGTATTTTGGCTCATTTCTGTGACCCCTCCAGGGGAATCCACAAACCCTGAGTACCCTCAGAATCCCCATGTTGTTGGAAGAAAAGGGCGCAAATTTGGCGTGGATACCTTATGTGGTCAAAAAGTTACAGGGGCCTCAGCACGCACTACCCCAAATAGCCAAAAAAGGGCGTGGCACAGGAGGGGGAAAAGGCCTGACAGCGAAGGGGTTAAATTGTTGTTTTTGTTTAATGTGTTATTAAAATAAAGTTAAACAATCATGTCACTAAACAGCTAGACTCTAACTTTGTGTAAAAGATGTCTATATATCTGTTTTTCACGTTATTTGTTTTTGTGACTACTGATGTCATTGGGACCTCTGGTGTTGCTGTGAAGAAGGTAAATGCATTTTTGATTTAGTTATTTAGACAAATGAATACAAAGGGGAAAATTAGATTAGTATCTTACTAAATAGCCACACTGAAACCTTATGTTAAATATGTCTATATATGTGTTTTCCACTTTAGTGAAAAAACACCCTGTTTTCGCTGTCTGTCCTTGGCAATGGCACTCATAGAATCATTCAGGCACTACCTGTGCAATCATCAAGGATGTTCTTTCTGTATCACTCTGCAAACGTGCCTTCTGGCATAGTGCTAGTTGAGGGATGAAGTCCCCTTGGTTATTGTGGGTATTTGGGGGCCAAGTATCCCTCTTGTTAACTCCAGCATGTCCCACACAGTCAGTTTGCTATGAGGTGTTCTGAGGCCACATCCCCTTTCTGCACCACTCTGCAAGCACGTCTGCTGCTACACTACTGTTTGGGGAATAACGTTGTTTTGGATGCTAAAGGACATTGGGGACCAAGAAGTCCTCCTGGTACTTTCTATAAGTCCTACTCAGCGGGATTTCTGAGAGCTGGTCAGAGGCCCGCCCACTTTTCACACCACTCTACAAAGACCATTGCTACTTAAAAAACCATTTATAGTTAGGAATTAGCCTTTAAAAAACCTTATTCACTGAAAAAACAAAGGTTACAGGTTTATTACAGTTAGGAAATAGGATGAGACAGCCTAACTATAACAAGTGGAATGTTAGCCAAATTATAACGTCCCTGCAAACTTTGTTTTTCAGTGAATATCTAAGGTTTTTTTAATCCTATTTCCTAACTATAACAGCCCTGTAACCTTTGTTTATTTCAGTGAAAATATATATATTTTACTATTTGAATGTATATATATATATTAATTTTGTCCACCACATTGTAACGATATACTGCTGTTCTCTTCTGATGCTTCCATATGAAATAGTAAAATCAGAGAACATTCATATAACCCTGGAAAAATATATTTGAAATCCACTGTCTAGTTTGAATTAGACTTTTTTTCATTGACAGCTATTAAGAAAGGGTGAAGACACTCTCTAAATTCCATTTTATCAAGGGGCGCTGTTCGAATTCTACTTACCAATGAATGCTTGAATCTCAACACAAATGCATTTCTCATGCTGCCTGCTGTGATTCCTACTTAATAAATGGTTCTGATAGTGATGCTCATTTTGTTTATACATCACAAAGAGATTTTCTCTGTTATAGATAAGAAAACCATGGTGATTGAGAGATTTTTAAGACGCATGCCACTCTCAGAAAAGAGCAAGAAAAACACTATCATTCTTAATAGTCTTTATATTGTATCAATTTACAAAGTTTAACAGTTCATGCTTGGAACTATATCACTCACATAGTCTGAAACAATCACACAAAAGTCCTCAGTCACATTACGCTGCACATTTGTTTGTCAAGAGCGGTTCAATTTACATTTTCAGACATCTCAGAAAGGACCAGGGTCGATTGTATGAGGGAGCCATTGTGCCCATGCACCTGGTCAAGTGCCAGTGGTACGTCACCTGACTTTAAATTGACTGCCCTGTTATGTATTGTATGCTTGACTCAGTGGCACTAATGCATTCTGCTGAAATGTGTGCCTGAGCTTTGTCCATAGACATCAAGAGTTGGTCATCAGTGTGCAGTAGGGTTCCACTTGGTGTTTTGCGGGAAGGTTGAAGACAATAGCCCCATTACAAGGTGGCAGAGCAGAATTGCTTTGTGGAATTCTTCTCTGCACAATCACACGACTGATTTTCGGGTTGCTGGAAAAGTGAACCTGATTCAACTGTCCCAAAAATCCAGCCAATAAGAATACAATGGAATAGGGCTGAATCTGAATCCAGCTCTGTTCCTTGGACCCTGACCAAACCTCTGAAATGACATAGGACAGCTCAGCATGGAATGCTGCCTCCTGTTGGGCAACAACCTCCCTTTCCATCTCCCGCCACTCCCACCATTCTCTACATCCCCCTATACCCATTCCCTTCCCCCCTAAACACTGACTTTCCACAACACATTTCCCACCAGCTTAGAGCATCTGGTAAATGTATATGTAAAACCCAAGGAATCCCATGCAGAATTCTGCTTGTAAATCCAGGCCTGCACACGTATTCCATCTTCCATGGGACTTACCTCTTACTGGGAGGAAATATGCGTGAAAATGCTGGGCAGTATCGAATATTTCTGCCATCGGGAATTTCCACATATATTTTCAAAGACTAAGGAGACAATTCTGGCACAAATAAACCAGAATGTTTCAGGTCAAGGTGTCTGAGTCTCAGTTCCTTCTAATGACTTCTATTTTATGTGCATAAATTGAAACTTTGGAGCATATTTACGAGCCCCGTTTGCATTACTCTTGCACCACAAAAACATGGTGCTAGAGTGACCCAACTCAAACAGAGATTCATGAAGTCACACAAGGCCACCTTGCATGGTCTTGAGTGCTTTCCTAACTATGGAAAAAAACAACACAGCGCAAATTGCTGCGTTGCCTTACTCTGCACCAGGGAGGTGTTCCATGGGCGTTGCATGGGTGTTCCCAAGCAACTCCTATGTTTTTTTACGCATTCCCAAATTTACCAAACCTGGTAAACCTGGGAATGCGCCAAAAAGATACGCCTCCCCAGGTGAGGCATAATGAGGAGCAATATCTTTTTCACTCCTTGTTATTTTCTCTTTCTATGTGTGCTGCATTCTGCAGCACACATAGAAGGAGGAATTTGCCTCACAGGATTGTTTTTGTAAAGGAAGGTGTCCTTTCCTGCACAAAAACCATCCTGTCTGTAACGCAGGCACCCTTGCACCATGGTGCAAGGGTGCTTGCGTTGGTGCTAGTTAGCCAAAATGGCATCAGTGGAGGGACCAGGAGAGGCATATGCATTGTATTAATTTAAATACAGCACATTACTGCCCTTTCCCTGTAATGCAGCGCAGCAAGGTGACTTGCTGCATTTTTTTGCTTTACTTTGCCATAAATATGGCCTTTGTATCCGCACCCTTCTCTCCATAAGTGCAGCAGACTGATGAAGTAACTCATTGTCCGAGTGTACATAATGAAAAAGCTACAATTTCAGAACTGGGCCTTCTAAACTACTGTGAATATGTGTACTTGGTATACTCATTATCAAGTTTCTAGTGACCTCATGTTAGCGTGCACCTTAACATGTTGGATAGGAAACATCTTACTTAGGACCTCATTTCAAGTTCTACCATTTTTTTAAAAGTGAATAATGCATCTGTTAAATACTGAAACAATACCACACGATATGATATTTACCGAATGCCCTATTACCTCCCTATTACCCAATTTCCTGCTTTGTGTTGAGGCATAACATGTATGTTTGGAGATACATAGTGCCAGGTTTTTTCTCTTTCAGAGCAGTGCTCCCCAGTCATGTTTCATCAGGTTCTTTACAATAAAAAATGCAAAAGGGGAAAAATACAGAACGCGTGCTTATTTTTGCAAAACTTGTAATCCCTTTTAGGATACAAATATCGCTTGAATTGAGATTACAACTGGACTCCGAGTGACACCTTTAGAGGGACTGCTTTCTTGGCTGAGACACCTTTAAAGGTCATTACATGCATCTCTGAGATCACACTTTCTTTGAACCCTTGTCTGTTTTATCTCCCCTACTACCATATTTATTTGTGTATTATCCCTCTTCCATTGTCTAACATATTCAATTGTACTATGAAGCAAACCTGTTCCCAAAATATTGCATCTTGAATAATCACAAAGTACCAAGCTTCAATAATCAGTTCAAGTATTGTATTAGTTAAAAATTACCACGTAAGACTTGTAAGCAAAACAATTGATTTTGGCCCAAAGAGTGATGTTGGAATATTAAGCTATTTTTTAGTTCAACGGCCAATCATCTGTATTTTCCAAATTATCATTTTAGAATGCATTCTCTTATCAGACTGCTGAATTAGTTTGCTATGTCTCAAGACACCTTTTGTGCGACTCAGAACTGAAGACACAAGGAAGGTGCAGTGCTACCGGAAGATTCACCACTTCAGACCGAGCAAGCAGCAGAGTCTGTACAGGAGAAAAACTCAAAATCATGGTTTGCATTAAAGTAAAATAGGTAAGTGCAACCCTAGATCACCCTCTCACTCTTTGTTACAGATAGTCAACATTTTATAATCATGCTGCCATCTACGAAATGCGCTCCAGCCCAGACAAGGAGCAAATGGGTCATAAAGAAGAATGAATAAATGAAGAAGTTAATGAAGATTGTTTGGATGTAAAAGTCCTCCACATGGTAAATGACGTGCACTCCTGCCCGGAGTATCCTAAGTACTGATGTCTGGATTTCTAATGCTGATTTCTACTGTCATAGGCAAACACGGATTATATGTGTGCGCTATGACATAGGCTAATGGATTGCAGTCTTGTTAGAATGGGAGGGGCGCCAAAAGCGCTACGCTCATAACATACCTTAACATAAAGTGTATTTATGAAGCACATGTTCACCCACGGGTAGCTTGGCACTGAATAACAGCTGTTTATTGGTGTCATAGTGGTGAAAGGCTTCTGACTTCACCAGGAGTTAGGCAGCATGAGATGTTGTGGCAGCATCCTATGTAGTGATCAGTAGGAGTGAACATGTCCTTTTTAGGTTTCGCCTACACAGAGGAGAAATCTCTTGTATTTAATATATCTGAAAAAGGGGCTCTTATCAGTTTCTGGAGCCGATTTACTGTGTTCAGTCGCTTATGTGTGGAACTTTTTTTTTAACTTCCCCTTCTTGCACGCATTTACAGCGCTCTACTACAGTTGTTCACACTGTTTAAGCCCCATTCACTGTCAAGATGAGATCTCTTCCCACAGAAAAGGCAGACAGTTTTTATCTGTATGCTGGTATGCTTACTTTTTATTACTTAGTTGTGTAAAGCAGATGCTTTAGCCTTCGTACGTTTGTGGTATTTCCTATTAATGTAGCAATGCGTTTCTTTGCGCTTTGAAGGCATTATCGGATTGATTTTTTTCAACTTAATATATTTGGTCATTATGATCACATTTTAAATGTTGTAATAAACATTGCACATTAAAAAAAAATTATATACAAGAGCTATGCTAAATTTTACTACTAAACAGGCAGCCACAAGTGCAGTTACCTTGCAGACAAGACGGTCATGATTTGAATGGTGCAGCAGGTGAAGTAACAGCAGGCCCAAAAGTTTTCAGAACGCTCCTAATACATAATATTGATATATCTGACTGCTAAAAAGGGAGTCACAATTGCAGTTGCCTTGCAGTTAAAAAGCGCTTGATTTGAATGGTGCAGTGGCACCGGGGCCAAAAGCTCTAGGGACCCCACTAAACCCAGATTATTGCTCAAATTTAAAACTAAACAGGTAGTCACAATTGCAGTTACTTTTCAGACAACAGTATCATGATTGCAATGGTGCGGCAGGTGCAGTGACACCAGCACCAAAAGCACCCCACTAAACACCTAAAATTGCTATATTTTAGTACTAAACAGGCAGTCACAAATGCAGTTGCCTCACAGAGAATAGATCATGATTTCAATGGTGCATCAGGTGCAGTGACACTAGGACCAAAATCTCTAGGCACCCCACTAAACATCTAATATTGCTATATTGTACTTCTATGTAGGCAGTTACAATTGCAGTTACCTTGCAGTTAAAAGGGGCTTGATGGTGTAGCAGGGGCAGTGGCATCGGGCCAAAGTTATAATATCTCCACTAAACACCAAATACTGTTATATTTTACTACTAAACAGGCAATCACAAGGTCATTATTTGAATTGTGCAGCAGGGGCTCCGGGTGCAGGGGCACCTGGCCAAAACTTATCAGAACGTCTCGAAACGCCTAATATTGCTATATTTTGCAACTAAACAGGCAGTCACAAGTGCAGTTATCTAGCAAGCACCAGAGTCATGATTTCAATAGTGCAGCAGGTGCAGTGACACCGGGACCAAAAACTTCAGGCACCCCACTAAAAACCGATTGATGGTATATTTTGCAACTAAATGGGAAGTCACAAGTGCATTTATCTTTCAGACACTAGGGTCATCATTTGAATGGTGCAGCAGGTGCAGTCGCACGGGGCCAAAAGTTGTCAGAACTCCTCTAAACACATAATGTTGCTATATTTTACTTCTATACAGGCAGTCACAATTGCAGTTACCTTGCAGTTAAAAGGGGCTTGATTTGAATGGTACAGCAGGTTTACAGGCACCGGGGCTAAAAGCTCTACGGACCCCACTGAACGAAGAATATTGCTAAACTTTACTACTAAACAGGCAGTCACAACTGCAGTTATCTTGTAGGCACTAGGGGCATGATTTGAATGGGGTTGCAGGTGCAGAGGCACTGGGCCCAAAAGTTCTCAGAACTCTTCTGAACACATAATATTGATATTACACCAATTCATTCTATTATTTCCCTCTTTTAATTTTTCAGAAATTTGCTATTACTTACCAACTCTATACCACTAGTTACAGCACAATATATTACCTTTTTGTACATATAAAAGTCATAACACTTGAACAGACTTTCTGTAACTTATATTATACAACTACTCAGAAAGCTACAACTTACAACCAAACAACAGCTTATTATTAAACTCACAGGCGAAAACCTAATGCATTTACAATGCTTGTTGCCCTGTGTCACTGGAGTGAGGCCTACAGGCTCACTCAATTAAAGTTCCTTCCGCTGATGTGTGTCTAACTCATCCTTGGTCTACATCGCTTTTTTGTGTAGTGCTGTGCATGAGTGGAGTATATTCACTGGGTGTATGTGTGCCTGAGAAGGGTACAATACAGGGATAATGCAGTGCTGTGCAGTACATGCATGTTGAATGTACATGCTGAATGTATGGGTGCCTATGAGTGGTCCAGTACATGAAGGATACAGTGCTATGCAGTGTTTGTAGGCTGTATACATGCACTAGGTGTATGTGTTTATGTGAATGGTACATAACATGGAGGGCCCTGGGTTGCATTTTGGGAGATCCAGGCCTTCATGGTCATGGAGAGAAGGAAGAGAAATCCAATTAGACAAATTTGTGTATTGCTGCATTCCTGTAAGCTGGGTAGACGACACACACTGGAGAGGGGAGAGTCAGGCTTTCCTTGCGCACTTCAAAGGGTGCTCTTTGATGCAGTTAGATGTCACAAGGAAGGGGCCTGGGCACATCTCAGGAAGGAGACAGGGCTGATAATAGAATCATAAAAAGTAGGGCTGGGGACCTGGGCTAACATATTGGTACACATATCACTGTGCCTGACATCTATGTGTGAACCCTAGTCACTTCCAAGGACTCTGCTGCGGGGTTATCAACTTAGAGTAGCATATGCTGTCACAGACTGCTTTCAAGATGAAGAGAGGGCAGAAGTGTGGGCACTTCAAAAGAAGCAGACTTCCAACATAAACTTAAAAAACTCAGACGCTAAATCACATTTGGTGTATGGAAATGGACTATAAAAAGAGGAGCTTGGAAACCCAAATATTGTCATCTGCAAAGCAGTTAGATGGGCTGTGTGAGGAGGAGAAGCTCTGCAAGACTTCTGCCTGCTTGCCTACCAAGACCAGTGAGCCCTCTGAGGAAGAGGAGAGCATTGGGTGTGAGGGATTCCAGTGGGGAGCCCTGTCAAGTGGACTCCATTTGCTGGGTATAAGTACATGGTTGGTGCCCATGTGCAGAACAAAATCATGACCCTCGTATGCTGGAGGAGGGCTTCCATTAAGTGAGGGGTATGCATCTCTGTATCGATTAGGCCGGAGCCCATATGTAGTGAGGAGCCGTGACCCGGTCTGCCAGGAGGGCACACCGCAAGAAGATTACCATGCTGTAAGGGCAATCAAAATTGTGCCATAGTGAGCTGTGGCCCTGTATGCCAGGAGAGACTGTCGTTGATGGTTTTGCTGTTCTGAATCGGCCAGAGTCCATGCACAGAGTTGATACAGTGACTCTGTATGCCAGAGGGGGTCACCGTTTGCAACAAGACGTGCGACCTAATCAACATCCCCGCTGGAAAAGACAGGCTGTCGTGGGAGTACTGAAACACCGTCATCAAGGCGAGGGACCCACTTCAGAATCATTGCAACACCGCCCCCCCTCACTGTAGGACAGATCAGACACTTACCCTGAAAGGATGAGGAGCTGAGAACCTATGGTCTCTTTGGTGGTGCAACCACATGTCAGGAACTCTGCTGCCACTCAGTGAAACTCACCTGATTCAGCCGCAACTGCTCCGAGCGCCCATGGATGGGGTGCTCTCAAGACATCCTGGTGCTCCAAGACTGCAGGTATGGATAAGACTGATTTTGGGCCAGTCAAAACTTGCTTGTTAGTTAGCACTGCAGTGCTGGAACACTGCTGAATTTAAAATTGAGTTAGAGTGGACTCTTGAAACTCAGGCTACTTGTGGGACTTACCCTGGATCTTGCCTATAGTAAATGGGGAATAACTGCTATTTCTAGGAGTGAGGAGGGAATGATACCCCTTGGACTGCCTAGAGAAACACTAGAGCTCTGCCTCAGAGGGACTGTGTTGTTGGTTGTTAATGTTCTATTTTTCCTTCGTGTTAACAATGATAGAAATAAAATATTTCTCTTTTTTCAAAAGGGTACTTGGCTGGACAATGATTTATTGCACCTGCTGCACGTATTTTGAGTTGTTAGTCATTGTAAATTCCCTTGTATCCACCTCCCACACTGAGGGAGCCTTGGACTACTCGGATCAAGCTATAACTGAGGGTCAAGTGCTGAAGGGGTACTTGGATCAGTTGCTCGGAATCTATACCAGATATGTCCTCTGGACATCAGGAGTAAAAGGCCTCAACCCCCACGGTTGGGCCCAGTAGCTCCTGCTTGCCCTGTGGCCCTCTGAAAGAGGTTTTGGCACAGATATTCTACATTTTTTTACCAGTCTGTCTTCTACAGAAGCACATTCTAGACCAGACAACAATCAAATGGTTCATTAAGAATGAATGAATGACTTAATGAAATATTATATTCTACATTTCATTAGCGTTATATCTTCTATTGAAGCATGCTCCAAACCAGATGATGAGCAAATAGTTCATAAAGAATAAAGTTATGGATGAATGCTTTATTTCAATACTTTAGTTGCCACCATCACACAAATTATATGATAGTGATGCATTTAGAAGAAAGAAGAAACACTATATGTGCAGGAGGAATGAAAGCTCCTAAGTGCATATTAAAGTTTTAGTGCAGCTCTTTGATGCAATTATTTCCTCGCTAGAAACTATATAAATCACTGATGAATTTAGCATTGTCAGGTAGCTGAGGTCAGAAGGAACTTAAAATGATAATATATAGGCTAAGAGAATCCTTTGAATTTATTGCCTGGATTTTGGATCTTTACCCTTCAAATGTCCCTACAGAGATTTATTTTGTGTGCACATTCCAAGAGCCAGTAAAAGGAATGTTTCTGGAAGTTCTGCTTCCATATTTATATACCCACCCCACTTTTATTTTAGTATGTGTTTTAGCATACTTTTTTTAACTCCATAAAGTACGGAGCCATATATCCTTCTTGTAATAATGAATGCGAAATTCTTCTAAGAAAACTAAAAACAGATAAGATGAATAAGACTGGTGGTATAATGAGCCTGGAAAAAAGAGATTTTAACAACGAAGGCCGAGATCATCTTGTAGGTCTGCCACTGGCAATAAGGCCACTAACACATGGCAGGACTCAGCATAGGTCTTAGAAAATTATTCCTATGCTCAACCCTTGGTAACGTGGCTGCGAGCAGACAGGCTTAACTTCAAAGACAGGTATGTAAAGCATTTAAAAACACAATTTCAGTAAATAATTAAGACACAACACATAATAAAAATCCAATACCAATTTATAACGATAGGCAATATTGTTATCTTTAAAATGACACCAAAACAACAAAAAATGCAATGTAGGGAACCAGAGATATGAATTTTCAAAGATTTTTTGTTTTGTTTAATAATTTTTATTAGGTTTTCAGAATAAGAGAAACATTCTTAATCAAATGAACACATTATGAATAAAATATAACAATTCACATACAAGAGAAAAACATGAGCAAATAATTCAAAAGAGAAAAAGATAAAAAGAGTTGAAGAAAGAGAGAAAGAAAATAAGAGGGAAGAAAGAGATAGAAAGGAGAAAAAGAAAAGAAAGAAAGAGGGAATAAAGAAAGTTCGAAATTAAGAGAAACTAAGAAATTAAGAGAAAGCAAGAAATTAAGATGCAGGTGCATGTATAGAAAGATAAGAAGTAAATGTAGCCAAAATAGGTCAGATTACATTTTCTGAGAAAGAGTAAGAGAAGAAACAGTAGCAATTCTGTGTTCATCAACATATAGTTCCACCAAGTTAAAAATTTTAATTTAGAGTTATCTTTCCAACAGGACACAATCACTTTAAATGCTAGAGCAATAAATAAACCAAACAGCAAAGAAATATGATTAGAAAAATCAAAATCAGGTGAGGAGGAACATAGAAAAACATTTTGTATGGATAATGGAATATTACATTGAAATATTTGTATACATTTATTCCAAATAGATTGCCAGAACTTCAATACATTAGAACAATCATAAAGTTGATGAATTAAAGTCCTAGTGGACTCAGAACAAGACCAACATAGCGACGAGGAAGTAGGGGAAAACTTGGATATACAAACAGGGGTATTAATAGCTCTATTATAAGTAAAGTATAGGGATTGAGTAATACGTGCAGCAAAGGAAGTTCTACATAATTTGAGTCATAATTTATCCCAAGAAGAGATAGGAAGTGACAAAGATAAGTCTGCTTCCCAGAGTAATTCTACATGGGATTTAGGTTGTTCAGTAACAGGTGATAACAACATCTTATAAATAGAGGCAGCCTTAGGTCTATGTTCCGGAGAAACACTATATAACAGTGAGGGTGAAGCGAGTAAGGGAGAAGCTGAAGGGAAATTGTTGGAAGATAAATAAGACTGCAAAGCTGTTGATATTAAAAGATAATCATTAAAAATGAATCAGGTAAATTATAAATTTAATTGTAATTCATGGAAGGGAATACCAGAATTATGTTGGATTAATTGATGAATACAAATAATTCCCTTCTCCTTCCAGTGTTTGTAATAAAATAATTTACGTTTATATTTGATAAATTTATTATACCAAATAGTGGAAGACAAAAAACATTGATATGAATATAGACCATCGTAAAAAATATTATATAATAATTGTCTGGAGTATTTTAAAATAGGATTATCTGATATGAAGGTGCAATTGGACATATACAATATATTGCGAAAAGAAAAATCTTTTAATAGGGAACGCTCAAAAACAATCCAACGAGGGATAGGGATAACAGCAAAATCATAAGTTAAGGCAAAAAATTGACGAATTAAAAATGCAGAATGATAGGATTTAAAATCAGGAAAACGCACACCACATTCTATTTTGGGATGTTTGAAATTCATAAGAGCAATGCGAGGGTGCTTGTTACTCCATAAAAACATTGTACAAATAGAATGAATCTGTGAAAAATATGGCACAGGAATCCGAAAAGGTAACATGGATAATGTATAAAGGATATGTGGCACAATCATCATTCTAATAGTATCTAATCTACCCCACCATGACAAATGAAGAGGGGGGCAAGAAAGAAGGAGTGACTGTATTTTGGTCGTTAGTACATTAAACGTATAACTAATGGTGGTAGATAAGGTAGAGGAAAACCAAATACCAAGGTATTTAATTTTTTTCGTACACCAAGTAAAACTAGTATTATTCAACATATATTGATAGCAGATAGAGTTCAAGGGTAAGACCTCTGTCTTAGAAAAGTTCAACTTATAGCCAGAGATACTGGAATACAACTGAAGCTCATCCAAAAAGGGAGGGAGGGAGGTCTTAGGATCAGACATATATACCTGAATATCATCAGTGTACACGGACAATTTATTTTCTATAAAATTATATGTAAAGCCAAAAATATGTGAATTAACACGAATACGCTCAAGGAAAGGTTCAAGACATAAAAAAATAACAAGGGCGAAAGGGGACAACCTTGGCGTGTACCTCTATATAACGGAAAAGATTTAGAAAAATGGTTATTAACAAAAATACTGGCACGAGGAAAATAATATAACAGTTTAACATAAGAAATACAATTTGGACCAAACCCAAACCATTGGAGTGCATTGAACATGAATTTCCAGTTATGCGATCAAAAGCCTTTTCGGCATCTAAGGACGATCCTGCAAGTGGAGATTTGTACTTCCTCCCGTAGGAGATAACATTAGCAAACATGAAAGCATTGTCCGAAGCCAATCTGCCCTTAACAAAACCAGCCTGATCTGTCTTAATCAATAGTGGGATAATATTCTCAAGGTGAGAGGCAAAGATTTTAGCAAATATCTTACAGTCAAAATTGATTAATGAAATGGGGCGTTAGTTTTTACAGAGGGAATGATCTTTATCAGCTTTGGGAATAAGGACAATCAAGGCCTCCATAAAGGAACCAGAAGCTTTGGAATCAGGAATAAATGAGTTAAAAAGGGCCAGAAGTTTGGGAGCAAAAATAGAGGAAAAAGTGGAAACAAATTTAACAGAAAGACCAAAGGGACCTGGTGCTTTAGATTTTTGTAAGGATTTGATGGCTTCCAATATCTCTTGAAGAGTGACCTCTCTTTCTAGTAATTAAAATTCATCAGGAAGCAGAGGGGGTTTAGGGAGGCCCGAAAAAAAGGTGTGTAAATTTTGATTGGAGGGATTTGTATCATCATTGTATGATGATTGATAATAATCATGAAATGCATTAGCAATATCTTCATCAGAAGACGCTAACTTATTAGTAAATTCATTAAGAATAGGACCAATATTTTTACGTTCAGATTACATTTTTAAGTAGTTGGCCAGCATCTTGCCAGCCTTAGCTTGACCCCCGTGATACTTAGATTTAATTTTAAGAAGGGCATTACATGCATCAATTGTGCAGGCTTGTTAAGAGCAGATTTGGCCTTAATTAGTTCATGGAGAACAGAGGAAGATCTAGAAGCAAAGTAATTATGTTCCAGCAGTTTGAGTTGTTGTAGTAAAGTTGTATACTTGGCCTTAGTGGTTTTCTTTTTTGCTGAGTATGAAATAGTAAAGGCACGGAAGGAGGCCTTAAAGGAATCCCAATTATTAGTAATGGAGGTGTCCGAAGGATTGTTAATAGCAAAAAATGTGCTAATAAAAGTAGTAGCTTCAGTTACAAAAGCAATGTATGTTTCCATCGATCAAATTTAGGAGAACTCAAGGAAAGATCAAGAACAGAAAAGACGGGGGCATGATCAGAAATAAAAATAGACCCAATCTTAGAGGACTGAATAGATGGGAGTAAGGGTTTACTAACCAAAATATAATGAATTCTAGAACGAGTATGGTGAACATTAGAAAAAAATGTAAACTCAAGGGTATCAGGGTTACGGTCTTCCAAACATCATATAATGAACGAGAGGCAATGGCAGATTGAAATGATTTATGAGTTTTATCAGGATTGAATTTTCATTTGGAATGTCTATCTAAGATTGGGTCCAACCATTGGTTAAAATCCCCAGCAACGATAATATTTGGGCCATCAATAGAGGAGAGTAAAATCTTAATACTATTCCAAAAGTCAGGGTCTGGTTTGACAGGGCCGTAAATATTCAATAAGACAAGTTCTTTATTTTGTATAACAACCTTAGCCATTACCCAGCGTCCATCACTATCACATTGCGTAGAAAATTTGTACATGTATCAATTTATGAAATAGTATAGCAACACCACCTTTCCGATTTGAGGTTGTAGAATAGACAACTTGACCCACCCATTGTCTCTTCAATTTAAGTGACTCTACATCGTTACAATGCGTTTCTAGAATAAACAAAACATGAGAATTCAGTTTAGACAAATGAGAGAGTACCTTTTGTCTTTTGATGGGGTTTCCAAGACCACGAACATTCCACGTGACAACATTACACATAATAGAGGGAGGGGAGGGTAACACATGAATGGAGATGATACACTTCAGGAGAACAGCTGGAAGCAGAAAAACACCACTTATTAGATGAATTCAAAAAACTACATTTATGACAACAAATAACAACAATGGGCACGTGCATCAAGCAACATAATGTCAAAAAGAAAGAATAAACATAAGAGAGTGGAGAAAGAAAGGAGGATACGAAGAAAAAACGATAGATCAAGGAAAGATATCCAGATCTCAGAAAAAGAGTAAACAAAGTGAGCATGGAGCGTAACTGCACCGGGAACAGATGGAACAGCAGAGGAGCAAAATTAAGATATAGACAAAGGAACAGCCATAGGAAATCTATTAGATAGAGATAAGGGAGAAAAGTTAAAGACTTTGAGTAGAACTATCCATAGAATTTGGTGTGAGACTGAGCAAGAAAGACTTCAATTTGACAGGATCAACAAACGAGCGAGAGGAGCCAATATTTTACACAAGCAGGAATGCAAAATGCCATATAGAATGTTCAATTGTCTCATCTGTGGACGAAGTGCGAGAAAATCCTTCCTTCTGGCATTAGTAGCATTGGAAATATCCTGAGCGAGAAAAATGGTGTGACCAGCCCAAACAAGTCGGCGTTTTACCTTTGCTGCTTGTAAGACGTGCATAAGATTGGTGAATTCCAAAAATAGCATTATAATTCCTCTAGGTCGAACAGAGTTTGGTTGAAGACGACCCAAGCGATGAGCACGCTGGATATTCAGTGAAGGCTCTAGAGGAAGATCAAGGAACTCTGAAATAAATTTTTTAAGAAAAAGAAGAATGTCAGGACCTTCCAAAGTTTCTGGTAAGCCATAAAGGTGTAGATTATTGTATCTATTGTGATTTTTAAGGTCCTCAGTGTGAAGCTTAAGACGCTGAAGCTCCTGCTCCAGAATAAGAATTTTGATAGAGACATCGTGTAGATCACTAATACATTGTTCCATGTCAAATACCTTCGCTTCTATTGTGATCCACCTATCTTCAATTTGTTGGAGTTTATCCTTGGTAGTGTACATAAAAGAATTCAACCCCCTCACCTCATCAAGAATTGAATCAAGGATAGGGTTATGCGATGACAGAATGGGTGAGGGGGCATCATTCTTAGCCCTCTTAGGTTTTGTACCAGATGAAGAGGCTTTAACATGAGAGGAATTTTCACTGGCCATCATGGAATGTCGAGAAGGATGAGCAATCCCTTTCAATGGAGACCTCAATCTGCCCATATGCAGAAAAGGAATACATTTTCCTTCTCCGTTGGAGATTTAAAGCAGACAAGAGTTGGTTTAAATTAGTGAGTAAGCGCTCATAAGAAGTTGCTTTTGACCCCTCAGAAAAGGCTCTCAATATGATAAAACATTACTAAAAATTAAATTTGGACATCAGCTGAGTAAAAGTCAGTTAAGCACACTCATGAGGGAACAGCAGAACATGAATAGTTCTGAAGTAGCAAGGAAAAAAAGAAGAAAAAAAAGGTCAAAGTTGTCAGCAATCCTTTCCTTATGTTTCTTGCTTTGTAGGGAGATTCAATGTTGAGAGGAAATGGAGAACACTGAGGCACTCACATAAAATAGGCAGAAAATGTAAGCCCTTCAAAACTCCAAAACTCCTAAAAAACATTCGAGACTAACTGGATCAATGTTCATGTAGACATGCATCCAAAGCGACATTGTTATTCATGAAGAAAATGAGAAAAGAGAAAAAAAAATGCTGCCAAGCATTTAATGGCAGAAACGCCAGTTTTACCTCAGCAGGAGGTCAGGCATAGCGAGCGGCATGCATGAAATGGCGGCCGCTCACATTCACTGTGTGGAGAATCTCTGCCGTAGACGCCGGAACACACAATGCAGGAGACAATGTGGAGATGGCTCAAAACGCCGCCTTAACTGCACACTGGCATGAAAACAGCGTCTTCGGTGCTCCAGCACTGAAATAAACGGCTGTAAAACATGAAGAGAGCTCAACGATCGAGTGGAGCTGAGCCCAAAGCCGCCATCTTGAGTTGGAGCAAGACCACGCCCCCCCATTTTCAAAGATTTAATAAAATATACCACTTAGAAATTGTAGCACCATATTGTGATACCTGTTTGCGATAGATCGGATCAAAGTCAAAGTTTCAGGCCGGGCACGATGGAGCCCTGAGCGGCTACAGCTTCCGGCAGGTCCCAGTCTCAGTTTCTTCCTTCACACATAGAAACTTTTCTGGAGCTTTTCTTCCCGAGGGTGCTCAAAGCTCCCAGCCAGTCCGGATCCGGTGAGTGTTCACCGCCTGACTTGTGACGATGTCCCGGTCAACTTCCCTGGAGCAGACTTAGAAAATATTTCAAGATTGCTTCAGCAGGAAAACCCAGGAATCCAGGCCGACACATGATGGAAGGCAGGTGGCTTGGCTCTTGTGGGTGCTCCTGGTCACCTTTTCAACGAGCGGACTTAGAAACTTTTCTGGAGCTTTTTCTCACGGGTTCTCTCGATGCTTTTCATGTAGCCGGATCCGGCGAAGGTTCGCCGGCTTAGACTTTCTCTAGTTCCAGTCAATCTCTGGAAGTTGGACCCATGGAGCTTTTAGCGGGACGAACATGGATGGCTTGGCTGGCTCGCGGTTGAAGGTAGGTGGCCTTGCTGGCCAGGTTGAGTCGGTCCCTCTCTGGAGCTTTTTTCCAAAGTTGCTCCAAACTTCTTGAACTTCTTCCTGAAGTTCCTCAAGGGGTCCCAAAGTGTCTCAAACTTACTCCAAGGGTCTGGAAGCTCCAAGATGGTCCTTGAAAGTTGAGGATGTCAGTTCCCACAATCCACTGGTACAAAACCCGTACAAATCCACTGATTGGTCTCCAAGGTGTAGATTTAGTTGGTGATGTTCCAGTTGAGCTCTTTTAACCTGTAGCTTTTCAGGGAGTCTACTCTTTAGTTCTTTTTCAGCAAAATAATACACAGGGATGTAGTTTCAGATGGTGCAGTTTTCACAACTCAGGCCTTAGAAATCTTTGCACAGCAAAACTTCTCAGCAGGGAACTTCTTGCTTCAGGAAGTTTGAAGCAGCAGATCTGGAGGGCTCTGACCCTCTCAGATACTTATTCCAAGTTCTCTGGGTCATCCAGGAGGTCACTTCTGACCAATGGGAGCGGGGTAACTCCTCAAAGTTATGACCACATCCTGTAGAGTGTGGCATTATTTTTTCCCAGAGTGCATCAAATCTTCTAAATCCATTATGGCTTATTTTCCAGCAAGGAGGTAAGAGCTGACTAAACACAACCCCTAGGATGGCTTATTTCCATAGACTCTTCCCCTACCATCTACATATACCTTCCCCAATCCTAGGTCTGGTGGGAGTCATAACTATAAAGTGGAAACTGACAATGTGGCCATCTCTCTGCCTTTGAAGACCATGGTTTACGACTCCTCCCCCTGACCTGGCATTCCTATGGAACAGCACACTACCCTCCCAGCAGAGCTGGTTAACCCCAGGGGCTCTTTATCACCTCTTCAAGGCAGCTTGGCTAATCCACCTAACTCTGACCAATCAGGGCAGACCAATGGAAGGCTGAATTTGGACTTACAAACAAGAAAGTCTTATAACTTTTTTTATGTACACGTTAGGAGAAATTCACCAATATGCTATTGTT
This sequence comes from Triturus cristatus, assembly GCF_964204655.1. Lineage (NCBI taxonomy): Eukaryota > Metazoa > Chordata > Amphibia > Caudata > Salamandridae > Triturus > Triturus cristatus. The sequence goes on from NC_140588.1 coordinate 211,610,292, forward strand.
GGATGTATTAATACCATTCTGGCAAGTCTTTGAATGGCATTTCTATCCCTCTCCTATCCATAGTTATTAATCAATAACTTCCTACACTGTTAAGCTATGTAACAAGGGATTTACAATGGGAAAAATGACTTGGGTCATTTTTTCCACCACCAGTACTTACAAAAACATATTTTATAAGTACTTGCCTCATATCTCCAGGAACCCCACCCCATGTGCAACTAGGGAAGACTTTAGGGATTCTGAATCTGTAGAAAGATTGCAGATTTTCCCTTTACAGTGCTCCTAGCATCAAAGTGGGGAGGCAGGCATATAAAAACTCATTTTATAAGGGTGTACCTTATCAATACCTGACCCCCCACCCCTGGGATACCTAGGGGAGACCCTGGGGGTCCCTAATATGCTACAACATTGTAGGTTATCCATTTGTAAGTGCACAAACCACCAAAGTCAGTTTTGGGCACAATTTACTTTTTAAAAGCAGTCCTGGTACCCAGGACTGATTTTAAACTTACCTCAGGCCTCAGTAGTGCACACATGCAAGTGCAGAAAAAGGCTGCTGGCCTCTAAACTGCCATGTCCCAGGCTACTGGGGACTTCTAGGTAGGTACAATGCCCTGCCCTATTATATACTAGGGGCTTATAGGGTAGGTCATGCCAATCACAGGGGTACCCCACCATGCCATTGTGTACCCTAGTGTATGTAGGTGTTTTAACTGTATTCTAATGTGTCTCTCTGCTTAGCACTGGCCCTGGGCCTGGTTAGGCAGAGTCCAGGGTCAGTCAAAATCAGTTACCACCAGTATGAGACAGCAAAAAGTTGGGGGGTGCCCAGGGCACAGGATGGCTTTGCAACACTTAGTTTTAAAGTTTCCAGAGTCTATCAATCACATTCTTTGGCAAGACTATGTACATCACATTGCAGTAGTCAATCTATTCTAAAATCAGACACCTCACCAGTTCAATTCATTGAGGAGTTTGCATAAAATAGAGGATTTTGCAGCCTGGCAGGGGGGCTGTAGCAGCCAAGCGGTAATCTTCTGTCCTCTATCCCATGCACTATGTGCAAGCTCTTTGGGTCGGAGGCCTGGGCTATCCATCTCATTGGCCATTGTATCTGGCCCGCTGCATAGTACAGTTCATGGTGTGGCTGCCCCATTCCACTCCTGTCCATCTGGTTATACAGTTTACAATGGACAAACATCTGGTGTCCTATCACCCATATTAAATCGGACAGCATCCCATGTATGGCCGTGAAGAAGCTCCTAGGTAGTCCCACTGGGATTTTCTGACAAATTGTACATTAGCATATAGCATAGTAGGATTAGCATATATCATAGTAGGATTAGCATCTAAGCAATTCCCACCCTCCCCAGCAGGTTGTTCCAGAAGTTAAGCAAGTGTCTCGCTCCTGCTAACTCCTTCCTCAGGTTGCCCTGTATGGTAAACATTCACCCTGAGGTAGCAGAGTACATCAGTGTTCCATTTAGTACCTAGTTGTGGTAGTGATTTGTGTTCAGCCATCAACATTCACCTAAGCAAGAAACGGAACATCTTGGTCCGGTTTAACTTAAGACCAGAGTGGATGACAACCTCGTCTAACAGTGCCATTATGCTGTGAAAGTACCTTTGCACATTCCTTAAGTATAGCAAAGCTTTTTCAGCATACAGAACTATTTCCCAGTAGTCGCCACTCAATACCCCTCATTCTGGCCATCTTTGTTCGAGTAATTCCGCTAAAGGTTCCATGGCGAGGGCAAATAGCATTTGGGAGTGCGGGCATCCCTGAAGTGTGACCCGGCAAATTTCAAACACCCCTGAGATCTCAGCATCATACAGACCCTTGCCCTGGGGCCGACATCCATTAAGCATATCCACTGCATTATATTGCTTCCCAGCTCATGCACTCAAGCACCGCCATAATATCGTGCCATTCCAGTGTGTTGAAAGCCTTTTCAATGTCCATGGACCTGCCAATCCATGGGTGGCCCTTCTGGGTGGCTTCCAACAATAGTCAAAACAAAATACCATAGATTTAGAAACATATTCTAGACAGGTATGAAATCATTTTGATTTGAATGGAATATTGTGGGTAGGCACAGATGTAGTCTATTGGTGATAACTTCCCAAGGATTTTATAATCCAAATTTAGAAGTGAGAGTGCTCTATAGGATCCAACTTCATGTGGGTTGTGACCTGGTTTATGCAGCACAACAATCAGTGTTTCTTTAGTGGATTTATGGAGGGTTCCCAGTTCCTGTGCAGCTTGATGCAACTGGAGCAATTTAGGGGCAAGCATGTCATTATACGTGGAACAGAATTGCATGAAAAAAACATAATTTCCTGGAGTTTTCTTACCTGTCAGTTGGTCAATGGTGCTTTAGATTGTTTCCACAGTGCCAGGTTCATCACGCTCCTGTAGCTGGAGGGGGTCAATACATGGATTTGGAATCCCTGTCACATAAGCCTGGAGGAACAATCTGTCTACCCTACTTGCGTAGTGTACAGCATTGTGTAGTAGTTCAAGAAGGACTTATTAATGCCTGTGTTTTTATGATTTGTCTCTGGAGGGAGAATGAAGAGAGAGCAATCAGTGGTGTTCTGTCCTAGTCCGACCATAGGAGCCACGGAAGCACTCAACCAGCCTTGTCTTCCTCTGCATGTCATCAGGATATAAATTCTTCATAGTTCAAACCAAGCAATCTATTTGTTAAGGATTTGTGTTCCCTCCCAAGGTTATTCATTCATTCCTCAAATACTTTATTCGGGCTACCCACCCACTAAAGTACTTCAACAGATACAATACATACATAAATAAACGGGCAACAATAAAAGACACTCTATAACACCTACCAATAATAAATTTTTTTGGTTATCAATAACAATGCCTTTGGGATATAATAAATAGCTTTATCTAGTTACCCCCTGAGGTTTGTCAGTACTAATCAAGTCTGTTAAACAATACATTAGTACAAAAATAAGCTAAATAACTCATAGTTCAAGACTTCATAAGAGCCTATACTAGGTGAGAATGAAAATAAGTGACTGACTATGTTGGTCATTCAATTCCCTTACTTCTAATGGACCAGCTCCAATGTATATACTTTTATACCGCACAAACAACTGTCTGCAAAGATTCTGTACAGAGGAGCTACCTCAAGTTTTCAACAGCCTTGTTGCCTGCATAAAGGTAAAAGCAATGTTTTCCTAGGGCAGATATAACCCAGACAGAAAAAGATAAAATGCACTAGTGAGTCATCAGCTTGTTGGCAAACTGGGCATACAGTATTTTTTATATTCAAAAGGCTCCATTTTGCCGGTAGTGACATTAATGTTAAAGTACCATAACCAAAATTAAGAAAAAGGGTTTTTGCAGGTAAAGGGTTAATGAAATCCCATAAAAGCTCCCATTCAGGGTTAGGTTTAAAATCTAAAAAAAGAGAAGTGACCCCTCAGTTACATTCTGGAATTCCCTGTAGTGGAAATGGGCCCAACATGCATCCATAAGTGCAGAACTAGACACATTCATTGTGGTAGCCGCAGAGGACCATTACTACCCTAGACCAATTTGAACCAACAACTCTTGGACATAGGATAGTCATTTGATTTTAGGACAACCAGCCAATGATACCACCTCCTACAGGGCTTTATGATCATTCTACAGGTCTCCAGAATATGTCAGCCTTCTCCAATAGAGTAGAGGCCTTAGTTGGACCTAGTATATTATTGAGGTTAAGGCCATGTCCCTTCTTAATGGTATTAGCGTAGTGTTATTAGGAAGGTTGGTCAGTGCTCTTAAAAAATGATTCTCTGCTACTCCAAGTCTAGTAAAGTTTGAGGGTCCCCATAAGCAGCCCCATAAAGTGCACTGCCCTCAGTTTTCGCTCTATGGACCATAAGTGCAAGAGAAATAGGTCTAGTCTGAGACATTCTATAACTTCTCATTATTATAGCAGAATGGTTGGTTAAATTTAAACTACTCTTTTCCACCAGAAGGGCCCCTGACACAGATTTAGAAAGCCTGACCCCTAGATAGTCAAACTTACAGACCCTCTCTAAAGGGCATTCCTCCAACATTATCAAGCCCTTAATGTTTTATGGGGACTGAGGGTCAGAAACTGGGTTTTGGAATGGTTTATTGTAAGCCCTCGTTCAGTGCAAAAATCTTCAAATTTATTCACCAAACGTTGAAGGCCACTAGAGGTCTTCGATATCATGAGAATGTCATCTGCAAACAGCAGAAGGGGAGTTTATTTACCACTCAAACAGGGAGAATTGCTTAGACCATCCTCCACATAGGATATTACATTGTTTAGATACAGAGAGAAGAGAGTTGGGGCAAGGACACAGCCTTGCCCTACTCCATTCTTGATATCAATCTGTTCTGTCAGCTCCCCTCCCCGGCCCCATCTCACTTGGGCATAAGTATCCTGATGGAGACTAACCAGCACATTGAAGATGTTAGACGGAACTCCACTATTCCTTAGGACAGCCCACAGGTTTGCTCCGGGGACTACAACGAATACCGATTCAAGGAAGACCAGATAAAAATGGGCCTTTTACATGACAACAATTTTCCAATAAATACATTTAAATCTAAAAATCTGGGCAATCGTACTAAACCCTCTTCTGAAACCTGCCTAGAGGAGAAAGGGCATGGTGTTCCTCAATCCAGGAATCCAATTTTCCCAATAATTGTCTGGCAAAAACTTTTTGGACTACATCTATAAGGCTAATAGGCTTTCAGTTCAATGGGGAATCGTTCAGGCCTTTCTTATAGACTGACACAATTTGGGCCACCTTCCAACTAGCAGGGACACTCGCCCTTTCAAAATGTAGTTTGCCAGTTTGTTAAACTAAAGGGCTCAAGTCTCAATGTCTGCCAGAAAGAGGTCCCCAGGATCCCATCAGGGCCAGTTGTTTTTCCTGGGGCTATGGTCTTGAATGCCTCCAATGTGTCCCTCATCTCCAGCTCTAAAGGGCCTATCAAGGGGTAAGTTGCATTTTAAGGCAGCATACCTCCAACAACCACAGGGCTTTGTTGTAACTGATACAGGTCTGTAAAATGGGCATTCCAGACCTCAGTTGGAGTTGAATCTGGAAGAAACCTCAATGGGCTCGTAGATATTTTCCTATACTTTTGCTTCCCAGTCCCAGAGTGTTTTTGCTTGAGTTTCTTTATACTCATTCCTTTTAAGTCTGACTAAAAATGCTTTACCCAGAGTAAGAGCCAAATGAAGTTCATCCTTTTTGTTGTTAAACAGCTTATTATACCAAGAGCATTTGGGTTTGGTATCAGCCCTTAATGTCTGATAGGCATATGTGAAGCCCGTACCCAAAGTTTAAAATAAGCCCTCATTTATCCTTGTTATGCTTGAGGTCCAAAGATGGTCCCTAGGATAGAAGGGACCTTAGCTGTCTATCTCAAGCAATGCTTCCCTGAGAGCCCCATTCATACAATCTCTAGTGAGCCGGGTCTGAGCCAATTGGCTCCATTTAATCATGTGCCTATCATTGGATGCCAATAGAGTGGAGGCAAGTGATATGGAGACATTTAACTAGTGATAAAAAAATCATACAGTTTGCAGTGGAGGGCACTGTGATCACTATCATCCCTGGTTAGTAATTTCAAATCAGTCACATATTTTCTAGGCTGGACAGATTTTAGAATATAATCAGTTCTACTTCAACATCCTGGATGGTTAAAAGTATGCGAAGCATTCGGTTCGGAAGGCGAGCAGCCATTACATGCCCTCTCACCACATGTCAAGGTAAAGGCCCGACTTGGATTCGTGCGATCGAGACGCAAGGAAGGATTAGATTCCACATCTAAAGTTGTGAAGCATCCAGAAATAACGCGAATAACGTTACCGCTGCGGGAGGAACGCACCCGTTTTGATTAATTGACAATTTCCTGGAAGATTCAATTCGCATACCACATGAGAATATCCTTTCACTTTTGCAGGGTCGGAGTTCAATCCAAGACCCACTGAGAGCGTGGAACTTGTGTGAGCAGCTACCATCAGGACGCTACGCTGCTTGTGGGGCCCTTGAACTGCCAAATTCACCGGGACTGCGAGGACCTGGGAGCATTCCGCTCCGTTCATCCAGCTCACCTGTTCCTCTTCCCGCTGATCAGTCCGACGCCACGCCTCGCGGCCCCCGCTGCGCGGGTGCCGCTCGCAGGCTTCATCACTATCACTACTTAAAGGCTCGGCTGGCGCGCTGAAGGTTGGGTCTTCCTTTTGCTCTCTTTGCCCAGGACGCTACGCTGCTTGTGGGGCCCTTGAACTGCCAAATTCACCGGGACTGCGAGGACCTGGGAGCATTCCGCTCCGTTCATCCAGCTCACCTGTTCCTCTTCCCGCTGATCAGTCCGACGCCACGCCTCGCGGCCCCCGCTGCGCGGGAGCCGCTCGCAGGCTTCATCACTATCACTATTTAAAGGCTCGGCTGGCGCGCTGAAGGTTGGGTCTTCCTTTTGCTCTCTTTGCCAGGACGCTGCGCTGCTTGTGGGGCCCTTGAACTGCCAAACTCACTGGGACTGCGAGGACCTGGGAGCATTCCGCTCCGTTCATCCAGCTCACCTGTTCCTCTTCTGGCAGCCCCGCCCCCTTCACTACTTAGCTCAGTCCACGCGAATTCGCAGCGCGGATCGCAGCGCGGGCGAAGACCGGGCAAAGAGCGGGCCGTTTTAGGCCGTTAGAGGCCGGCAGAGACCGGACCGGGCCCCCTCTCCAACGTTGTCATCATCCCAAGGCACTTTTTTATACTCCATTAGCCTGTGGCTTTGACTGTCCCGCCCGCCATGGCCACTAGAGTATCCAGGAGTAAGGCTGCCCAACAGTGCTCTAGCACATTGGACAAATTCTTTCCTAAGACTAGTGCTGCGGCTAGCAAAGGCCGCACACCACCAGTCATTCTCCCTGAGGCAAGTGTGGAAAATGTGTCAGTATCAATGGTCCCCTCGGACTCTTCATCCATTGATATTAGTACTCCAACACCTTTTGATGCCACCCATCTATCTCTCATGGATAGTATTGACCAGACAATCGAGACAGTCCTCCAACAACTTAGGACCCCTTCCAATCTATTGAGGGATAGTGAGTCTCTGTGTCCCTCGGGGGTGGCGGAGTCCACTCCGCATATTAATTGTGCGGAAATGTCTGAAGTGCAGGATGAAGGGCAGGTTGCAGCGCCAACTGATCCCGTAGGCAGGAGAGTCTACCACCCTTTAAAAAGGAAAAGGTTAAGGAAACTAAGAGGGGTAAAAAGGGCCAAAGTAGATAAAATTAACCCAATATCAGATGCTAGCTCTGCCATTCCGGCTTCTCCCGTGGTTATCTCCCCAGGAATTGGCTGTGATCATTCAGATCCGCCATTAGTTAAAGTGGTACCTGGGTGTTCTGCCCCGTTTGTATTCGGAGGAAATCCTCCAAATGCAGCAGAGGCTCTGATTGGCTCTTTTAGGGATATCCTTAGGAGCATGTTGGAGCCTCTGTCTGCAAAATTGGATTCCATAGTTGATAGACTTAAGGCTTTAGAAGATGCACATAATAGGATCAGTCCTAGCAGGGGGTTGGGTCCAGGTGCACAGACGGCTCCCCTGGATTCTGCAGGGTTTGGACCGTCTACTGCTGGAACAAGCATACAGGTCCCGGTCGGGGCACAAGATAGTGCTACAAGTAGCCATGCTCCCCCTTTGCTCCCTTTACAACTGCCTAGGCCCCCTGTTCCGGCACCTAGAAGATCTAAACAACCAACACCATCCCTCCCAACGAGTGGGGGGCGAGCCAATAATGATTATATTGATCGCCCTATGAGTCCTAATAGTAGACGTAGGGCGGTTAATTTGCCCCCCGAGGCCGTGCCTTATACAGCGATTATGGTGGGAGTTCCTGAGCTCACTGGTGGCATCAGAGAGCCACAGGACTCACTTCGTAATAAAGTAATTAGCTGGCTGAATATTAACAGGCCCCTCCCTTCTAACATCAAAGGTGATGTGCTGATGGTCAGAAGGATCCCATGGATTGGAACTACCCCCAAAAATAGGGCAGGGGACTGTATCATAATTAGCTTCAAAAGCCCACTAGTTGCTCCGTACATTTGCAACTGGTTGGTAAGGCCGGATAAATCCAACATAGACGTAGTGTCCCTCTCGCATTTCTATCTAAATGTTTCCAATTTAGGAGTGGGGAGGGAACAGAGTTGGACTAGAGTGGGCTTTGCCGTAGACGGTTCACGGTACAGACCCAAGTATAATTCACTGCCTGTCCATGGTAATCTTGTCCTTCAGAATAGATTCTCTTGTCTGGACCTAGTAGATTGACCAATAAGGGGGGTCATTCCGCAACACCCGATAATTTCTGCCTATGGGTCTTCATTCAGGGGGGAAGGTACATCCGATCCCGTAAATAAAAAAAGGTCCCTGGCCCCTGCAAAAGACGGAGGGACCACATTGGGAAGCACTCAAGTGTTAGATGAGGATCCACCAAATACATTATCTGCTGCTGCAAAGCAATTGGTGGAGCACGCTGAATTACCCATTCGGCCGCCCATTACCATTGGCTTGGGTGACTTGGGTAATTCTGCACTTGATATCCCGTCTGCACTTAGTGAAGTTGGTCCCCAACTCCAAGGCCCAGGTTTGACCATTCTGTCCTGGAATGTAGCTGGCATCTCCAGTAAGGTGAATATCCCAGAGTGGGAAACTTTGGTTAGCAAAGGTGACATACTCCTCTTTCAAGAGACATGGGCCAGGGCGCCTCAGGTTAGGAGGGGATATGACATTTTTGAAATCCCGGCAAGATCGAATGGGAGAGGGAGACCCTCGGGAGGTTTGGCAATCTGGGTGGCGAGCCACATTGGGTGCCAGGTGGCTGGTATGGATACACTTTCACCGGACATACAGTGTGTGCTCCTCAGTTGGCCTGACAAAAGCACGTGGGCTATTGTTAATGTCTACTCTCGACCTGTCGCTGTGGGCAAAGAATCTCCCACGTTGGCTGATCTCTCATCTTTTCTGGGGCAATTGACAGGCAACTTGAAAATAGTAATGGGAGGAGATTTTAATTGCCACTTTGAACCCCTGGAGGGCCTAATGGAGGGTGCTTTTACTGCCGAGGATGACCATTGGGGAGTCCCTCCTTCTTCATCACCTCACCCCAAAGCTTGGTCTCCGTTGGCAGTACAACTTACTTCTCTCACCCTGAATTTTGCACTAAGGGCGTGTAATGGGCGCACCCCTTCTGACACTCCTTCGGTGTGCACCTTCAACAAAAAGGGCCATGAGTCAAGGCTGGACTACATTTTTATAGATATTTCCCTGTGGCCTAAAGTTTTAGATTTTAGAGTGATCCCGAGGACAGACAGTGACCATAATGCCCTTTCCTTGGAGATCCAGCACCCAGCCCCTACTTTAAGGACGCCAACTACCGATCTTGCAATCGATCAGGGAGACATATTACTCACCACAAGCAGGCGTCGAGTGAAATGGGGGAAGATAGTTGAGAAAGAAGAAGCTTTAACAAACCTCTATGGTATAGCACTCCCTAGGTTCCAGGAGGTGGACGCCCTCATAAACCAACCTAGACCCGCAGATTATAATGAGAGGCTATCTGGTATTCACCAGGCCCTAGTAAGGGACCTCGCAGATGTCTTCAACCCGGCCCTGCCCATTAGAAGGAAAAAGGCTCGTGCTCCGACTTGGTATACCTCCATTTGTAGGAAAACTAAGTCTGAGCTACTTTCTGCAATTAAAGATGGTAGTGATAAGGTGAAGATCGCTGCCCTTAGGAGGGAGTACAAGGCAGCACTGGCCAACGCAAGGGCAGAGTGGGATTGGAATCACTGGCATGACCTGTCTGGAGCCCTCAAATCTAAAGACTTTAGAAAATTTTGGGCTCTTGTAAACAATGGAACAGGGGATTTGTTGTCTGCAGTAGAACCCAATATTGCCCCCTCTGTCTGGGAGGCTCATTTTGGGTCTCTATATCAAGAATCCACTCTCTGGCCGGAGGGGATGATGGTAGAGTCCCCCTGCCTGCCAGATGTGGCCTTGGAATTTTCTTTGGGGGAGGTGAAGCTGGCACTGGAGGGCTTAGCGCTGGGGAAGGCACCGGGGCTGGACAAGTTACCCGGTGATCTGTTCAGATATCACCCTGACATTTGGGCCCCGTACTTTCTAGTCCTTTTTAATGCCATCTTGGGAGGTATGGCGATCCCTTTCTCCTGGTTAGGGGCTGAAATAGTTCCGATTTATAAGAAAGGGTCCCCCTTGAGTCCTGCAAATTATAGGCCTATCAGCCTGATAGATGTTCCCCAGAAGCTTTTTGCGCGCCTCATTCTGAACCACCTATTAGACTGGGTCGAGGAAAATTACATCTTGAGTCCCTTGCAGGCTGGCTTCAGGAGAAACACATCGACCATGGACCAGATCTTCCGCCTAGTTCTCCTCTACTGGAAGACGGTGAGGATCGAGGGCGGGAGATTGTACATGGTCTTCGTGGATCTGAGGTCAGCCTTTGACCTAGTCCCGCGCAGGAAACTCTGGGAGGTGTTGGAGAAGTTAGGTATTCCCCCCCAGCTACTTAACATCTTGGTCAGGCTGCATGAGAACAACTATGCGCAAGTTAGGTGTGGGAAGGATGGTAGACTCTCATCCAGGTTTCCTGTGTGCCGAGGTGTGAGGCAGGGTTGTGTCTTGGCACCGACCCTGTTTTGTTTATTCATCAATAATGTCATCTCACATCTGGAAAACGTCAAGGATAACGACGCCCCCTGTTTGGCAGGTAGGAGGGTTCCGGCAATCATGTTCGCCGATGATACCCTCCTCCTTTCAAAATCGCCAATGGGGATCCAGAGGATCCTGGATGGTTTTGGTCTCTTCTGCCACCAGCATGGGTTGGAGGTGAATACAGAGAAGACCAAGTTTATGATCTTTAACCCACCAACTAAAACTAGGCCTAATCCTACCCTGGGGACCGTTAGCCTCGAGAGGGTGTCCACCTTCACATATCTGGTGGTTATATTGCAGGAAAACTTGGCATGGGACCGACAGATAGTACGATCCAAGGCTAAACTATCCCAACTCTCGGGTGCAATCCTGAAAGTGGCTAACACTTCTTCCTTCAAGCCCATAAGCCCGGCCCTTGAAACCTATAAGACCCAGGCCAAGGCAGCGGCCATGTATGGCAGTGAGCTATGGGGACATAAAACGGTGAAGGGTCTATCAATAGTGGAAAATAGCTTTCTAAGGCGCCTTCTAGCCCTTCCAAGTGCCACGCCACTCCAGCCTTTGAGAATGGACATGGGTCTCCCCCCTATCGCAGAGGAGCTTGTGACAAAGCCAGTGAAGTTCTGGCACAGGCTCTGGTCTACGGACGAACTCCATCATTATAGGGAGGATCTTACCCATGTCATGAGCTTAAATTCTAGCGGTAAAATCCCCTGGCTCACCTTCGTGGAAAACGAACTGTCTGGCATTAATCTCCGCGTTCTGTGGGAGGACCCTGTACGAGGCTGCCGTGCAATTTCGCGCAAGGCTCTGGCACAAATCTATAAAGCCAGGTCCCTTGAACATTTGACGGCTGCTCAAAATAGTGGCACCTTAACCCTGCAATTTTTAGAATCCAAAAATTCTTATGTTTTCGAACCTTTTATGGATTTTATCTTTCCCATCCTGGCAAGGAAATTGTATGTTCAGTGGAGGTATAGCACACTACTTATTAATTCATACACTTCGAAGTGGTCAAATGGGGGCGATAAAATATGTCCCTGCTGTAACAACCATGTGGAAGATGACCCCCATATTTTGTTTGTGTGCCCTGCATACCAAAGGCCCAGAAAATATTGGATAGCGCCAATCTGTAAGAACCTGGGATTCAGAGAGTTTGCACAAGCATACAGGATTTTGAAAACTAGTACCCTGGGCCACATTGTGTTTGCTGTTTCCAAATTTCTTATGGCCATTTGGTTGATTAGAAGGAAAAAATTGTCTGAAGCTCCCTGAACTTTTTAAAGAATCTTTTAAATGTAATTTTAACTCATTCATTGCTGGGAGAGTCGTTTTTACTTAAATGTATTTTAATAATGTTTTATTGTCTGTAATGTTTTTATTGTGTCTTTTATGGTCTATATGACCGAAATAAAGAATTTTTGGATTGGATTGGATTGGTAAAGGACAGGAGTTGATATTCAGCTCCAGTCCATCGCTTTACTGGGGCACAGTTAAGAGCTGGTATCCCCCACTGACTGTCTTCTTCACTTAAGGGAGATTGGATACCGATATCATAGGGTTCATATGTAATATTGAAGTCACCTGCAAAAACTGTGGTATTGTGACAAGCAAAATATGTCCTGTGTTGAGCGAGGTCCCAAATTGTCTCAGTTTCCCCCACCCCTAGTCATCCTGTTATAAACATTGCACAGATAGTAAGTACGAGAGTCAATGTCAGTAATAGATATCTCCATGAGGTCATGTGAAATTGGAGGGAGGGGACGTACTTTGGCGTTTATATTTGTTTTGGCCCAGTTAGGAAGCTCACCTGATGGTCGACCCTTTCCAGTACTATGAGCAGCTACATAGTAAGTTATATATCCTGATCTCCAAAGGGGTTCAGTGGCCCAAGTTTCTTGGAAAAAACGAAGATCAAATTGATCAATAAAGGTCCTCCTAGACAAGTTCTCCAGCTTGCCCCTATTTCCCACAATATTCCATGGAAGCACGTTAAAAATAATAGGCATACAGGGAGGGGGTTGGAGGGAATAGTGGCTGTACAGGTGGAAGTTGTGGGGATAGAAGTGGAGAAAAATATTAGCTTTGCAACTGGGAGTATCCTGGTGAGAAGCACTGAGTATCCTGGTGAGAAGCATCGCTGTCTAGGCACAATGAGTCTGGGGCAGGTACCCCCTTCAGTCAGTCAACCATTAAGTGCCCAAAGACTCGTTTTTTTCATAATGACTTCCTTTCGGTGGGGGTAATAGATCATAGTGAACAGGAGGGTTATATGTAAATCAAATCATTAGCGCCACACCACCGGTGTTGTGACTCCATGTTCATTAGGCCCTTAACTAGAAATGTTTACTTTGGTTCAAACCTGATGTAATTGTAAGAACTCGACGGATCAGAGGGACCAGAGAGTCTTTTCGCATCCAAAATATCAGACTGGACAAACAAATTACACAGGTGCAAGGACTGTATCTGAAATATACATTTATTTATAAGTGACTCTGTTTCTTCTTGGACATCCTCAGATAAGATAGGAATGTTAGTCATATAGACCAAGACTATTGGCGTACGCATTGGCAATGCCACCCTACCTACCCAAGGGTGACCACTATCATTGTCTCTCACTGGAACCTGCACACAGGGTTGGAGCTGCCCATTCTGGTTCAAATGTTTACTTTAAGAAATTTTACAGGTACTCCTTGTAATTATAGTTTGTGACAGAGGAGCTGGGCGTGATACAGATTTAGTAGACAAAGGTGGAGCTTTAGGTAAATAAGTGTTATCCAAAGGTGAAGGAAGGGCCAAGACTATTTGGTTTTTTGCAATATTTCTCTCATTAACGTGTAACTGGGACGGATACCAGACTGGGAATTTGTAGATTGTGTTGTCTCCACCACTCATCCTAGCTCCTCCAATTGGGAGGGGAATGATGAAAGTTGGGAGTTTAAGTCAAGGACTTCAGCCTGCAGATTTCGTACCAGGTTCAAAACTTGGCTACCCTCATTACTGGTGTAGGTATTGGAATTAAAGGGTGCTAAATCTATAGAAGCAGCCTGAGAAGAAGACAAGATCAAAGAACCACCAACATTTAATGTAATCATAGATGGTTTCAAGTCGGGAACAAATGACACCAGAGGTGAAAATCTCTTTGTTCATATTATTGAGGGTGATAATGGTATCAGCATTTTCTTGACAATAGAAGATTTGGATAAAGAAGAAAATCAATCATTGCTAGTATCAACCAGAGCAGAACCCTCTGAACTAGAAGTAGAGTTTAGGCGGTCCTGGAAGACTGGTGGTGTTTTATTGTTAGCTTTCCGCTTCCTAGTAAAACTGGAGGGGACTTTTGTTGTACCTACAAAGGAATGTATAATATACCCTTTGCCCCCCCTCAAAAGGGTTTCAACTTCTTCAATAAGTGTGTCAATAACCTTTAATGTAACATCATTCACTGGATCATTTGTAGAAGTCAGAGAGGCTGGCTTGTGATTCTTTACCTTCTTCAGTTGAGGGTAGTCTTTTGCTTTTCGTTTCCTATCTTCAAGTTCACTGGAAAGCGTCTTTATAGCAACTAGGCACTGGGTATACAGAAATAATTCAATTATATTTAGAGCTCCACATAGCCTGGACAAAGGCAAGCAACCTCATGGAGAAAAGGACCTAAAATTCATAGAAATGCCAAAAACGCCAGGAATCTCCCCAAATACATAGAGGACACAAACCTTATTTAGTCAGCAAGTTGGAAGGGGAGAAATGAAGTGGTGTGGCCTGACCCTGGCTCCTCCTGTTGCTGATGGGAGCAGGATGGGTCTGCTCTTGGATTGGGATTTGCCTGGGGAGCGATGAAAGGGGTGTGGCCTGAACCTGGCTCCTCCTATTGCTGATGGGAGCAGGATGGGTCTGCTCTTGGCCCGGGCTTTGCCTGGGGAAGGCCTGCATGCGTCCTATGCTGCAGAACTGTCTCAGTCCTCAAATAGGCTGATGACGATCAGGTGGTAATGCACAGGGAGTGTGGGACACTGAGTCCCCAGTGGCTGCTGAGTGACCACGGCAGCTCCTCCCTGCTGTCTCAGCTATGCGGGACTCTGGCAAAGATGGTCGGAAGAGTGACAACAGCCCAGGTTCAGTGCGGCGATTCCCAGAAGAGCATCTCCTTCAGCTGCCGGACTGATTCAGTCTTAAAATAGACTGATGATGATCAGGTGGCGATGTGCAGGGGGTTGTGGAAAATTGAGTCCCCAGGAGCTGTGGAGTGACTGTGGCAGCCACCCTCTACTGTCTCAGCTATGCAGGACTTTGGCAAAGATGGCTATTGAGAACCTGGGTATCTCCTGTCCATTGGCTTATGGCCACTTCCATCTCTCTTATGTCGTGTTCGAATGTAGATTATTGTGTTTGAATAGTAGTATGACTCCCGTGGGCAGTTTTGATGCACAGCTCACAAAGCACTGCCTTCAAGGCATCCCATTCGACCCCCCATCAGCCGCCGATCACTTGTTATCCTCAGAGTAATGGTTAATGTGCATCCTGATGGTCTCATGAAATGTGGGATCATTTTTAGCTGTTACTTGTGCCTCAATGTGGGTATTGGCACCCGGGTTCTACCCCATGTTATCCCAAGCTTGAGGGAATTGTTATATGATGATCAAGTCAAAACAAGCTTTATTCGGTGCAAAATATACCACCATAAAAGCATTCTAATTAAAGACAACCATCACAATTTAAAAAAGAAAAAATATACAGTCAAATTTAAAACAGCAAGACTTCATGCTCAATCAATACATCAAGGTACAGTGCACATTTGCATGATATATAGTGCAAATAAGCAGAGTGACCCGTGTCTTTTATATACAAAAAGTGCTATTGTATATCCCGGTATAGGGCACAGTACAGAATAGGCAGGATGGCCTGTATCATGTAGATACAGAAAGTGCATTGTGCTATCATATGTTCCAATAAATGATACATAAAGTAACTACATAATCAATAACAAATAAATACGAATAGTGCAAAGTATTAATGAATATCCCGGTATAATACTCAGGACATAATGGACGAGGAGACCTGCATTGTGCTATTGTATGTCCCAGTGAGCGATACATGAAGTAACTATATACACTCTTCTGGCTTATCATGTAACAGTGCTTCCAAATATGAGTAGATCTCTCTTCTTCTTATTGCCATTGATATTAAATTTAAAAGTTAAAAATTAGAGATTGGTTTATTCGATAAGTATGATAACATAAGAGCATTCTATATCTGTGCATACGGAACACAGCAATTATATAAAAGGAGAGAAATTGGTTGTGAATTTAAAATTATTAGATAAGTTGTTCCATCTAGAAGCATTATATCACAAAATAGTTAAAAATTCATAAAGGTAAAACAGTAAAACAGGACATCATAGTAATTCCAATTTGGCAATAAAACAGTATCACTCCACAGAGCTTTCTTTTAGTATTTTTTGACGCTTGTTCCATGCACAGCCTAAGAACTTGGCCACCCCGCAGACCAGCGATGGGGTGCCATCTGCTCTTAAGATTCGAAGGGCGACTAAGTATTTTGTTGTGCCAAGGTTTCTACAGGCTGGTTTTAACCATCTGGCCCTTGCCAATTTGTATGCAGGGCAAGCAAAAATGAAATGGGCAATACTTTCCTCCGGGGCAGGGCAGCATGGGCATGATTGTGGAGAAGGTTTTAATGGATTCCATTTAGCTGTAAACGGGTTTAAGGGTAAGGAGCCTAACCTAAATTGATTATACAAAGTTCTGTCTCTTGGTACTTGGATATATGGTTCGAGAGAGCTATGTTGTTTGTGTGAAAAGTACTCCTCGGTTAGTTTTCCCAGATGAAGGGTTCTTAACTCCCGTTCTGCTACCCAGTTCCAGTAAAGTGATTTAAGCTCCTCTTTTGGCGGAGGGATCTGGCTTGCCCATGCCCCGGACAGCCCTAGATCAGTTAATAATTTCTTGAGGTTCACCAGCCATTTAACTTTGTTGCCCAGGTCCAATGTCAGGACCTCTGAAAGTGCTGCTGCATACCCAGAGAGCTCCTGTGTCCGCCGGAGGCGTGCCCAAAAAAACAAGGGACGGGACCTGGCAATGTCACGCAAGTGACGCCTACCCATATCGTATAAAATTGGTCTCAGGGGAGTACTAGCAGGAAGTGAGACTAGCTCTCTAAGGAATTTATGTTCAGACTTGGAGATGTCATCAGTGTTGTCAAAGCCCCAGAGCTCGGCGCCATATAGGGCCGAGCTCACTGCTTTACTCTCATAAACCGCGAGGGCAGGAGCGACCGGTTTGCTTCATGATAAGCTTTGTGCTTTCCTGATGGCTCCTGCCACTCGCTTGTGATTTAAGAACATTTTGTCCAAGTGAAATCTCCAATTCATCTTGTCAGAGAGTCTAACCCCTAAGTAATCGAAGGTTTTGACTCTCTCTAGCTGGGTTCCATCTAGGATAAGGCTAGTTCTAAACTGTTTACAAGGATAAAAAGCCATAAACTTTGTTTTTGCAGTATTTATCTTAAGGCCACGATTTGTGCAAAAAAGATGGAATCTATCTAGTAACTTCTGTAGACCAGCTGGAGTTTTGGATATGAGCAGTGTATCATCGGCAAATAGGAGGGTCGCGATTTTATCACCAGCCAGAGTGGGTGCGTCGGCAGGATCTTTCCTCAAAAAGTCAACCACCCCATTCACATACAATGAGAATAGGGTGGGAGCCATGACGCACCCCTGGCGGACCCCCCTATTGCAATGATCCTATCAGTAACTTGGCCCTGAGCACCCCCTCTTACACGAGCATAATCATCCTCGTGTAAGCAGATCAATAAATTTAAAACTTGTGGTGGGATGCCCATTTCTGCTAAAACTGACCACAGCTTCCCCCTGGGTACCAAATCAAATGCGGACTTGAGATCAATAAAGGCGCGATATAAGCTGCCCCTACCAATCACTACCACTTTCCAGTAGAGGAGGAGCAACCGAAACACCTGATCAATAGTCCCGGTATTCCTTCTAATCCCCGCTTGATATTGGGAGATGATGCTACCATCGTCTATCCAATCCTGAATCCTGTGTAGGAGAACCCTGCCAACCACCTTTTGGATGACATCTATCAGGCTTATGGGCCTGTAGTTGGCAGGGTCCTCCTTGTCCCTTTTTTTATATATAGGAACTACTAATGCTGCTTTCCAGGAGTCTGGGACCGGTGCGCCCTTTGCACTTAGGTTGAGCAAGAGCAAAATATAGTTAGCCCATCTGACTGGTTCTAGTCGGAGTAGGTCACCCGGAATACCATCCGGTCCTGCTGCTTTGGCAGGGACGATGCAATTGATTGCATATACAATTTCTGTAGTATTAAAAGATATGGCTTTGTCTACAAAGTGTGGATAGTGGGCATATTCTGGAGACTGCTGATTATCCAAGGGGTCCTGACGTGAGTATAATTTAGAGAAGTGGGCATGCCATTCTAAATTAGTGATGTGGTTGGGTATTGGGACAGTACCTCTGGAATCAGCAGCTTTAATCAAATTCCAAAAGACTGTAGATTCCCTTGGATTGCAGACATCTTTAAGTGCCTGTCAATACGATTCCTCCCAATCACGTTTTGCTTTTTTAATAGCGGCATTGTATTCTTTCCTAGCTTCTCTAATTTTAGAAGGAATTTTCCTTTTAAGGGCAAGAGATAAAGCTTTCCTCTTTATTCTACAACCCTTAGTGAACCAGGGGTTGAGCCATTTTTTGTTGTTATACTTGTGATTAGAGAATTGCCCAGTCTGAAAGTACAAGCTCATCTGACTGATGGTTGCTTCATAAATAAGAGTTGCCTTGGGTGTTGCTAGTGGGTTTGTAACAACTGCCTCCAATTCCTTAGTTCTAATCGACAGGATTTCAGAAATAGACTGGATTTTAAAATCTTGCCCTACAAACTTCGTCCACTTCAGGAACCTGCCAGAGTTGGAGGGGACAACATCTTTGGTAACTAAAATAGGATCAGGGCTTAAGGCTTGCTCGGGCCATGTCCAGGAATTCTTCAAGCAGTAGGACAGAAAGTTATGATCACTATCCACTGTGGAACCAATTACCATATCAATAGATACAGTCCAAAGGCGGATATCTAATAGGATATAATCAATGCGTGAGGTGAATCCTACTCTATTGTATGTGTGAGCTCCTAAACGGTCAGATGGAACTCTACCATTCAATGCCCTCAAACCAAATTCTAAGATAATTGCATTAATTTTGATAGCCACCTGAGTCCATTCTTGATGGGTACTAAGTCTAAGGAAGGTATTCACCATTGGAGATCTTCATCTGCTGTCCCCAAGAGATCATCCGAACCCAAGGGTTCGAAACTACAATTGAGATCTCCTGCTACCATAATTTTTGCAGATGCGTGGCAGCTACTAAGTTTTTCCACAAGGAGTGAGAGGGTAGGTGAAGTCTTGCCCCCAGTCGTCCCTCTTACATAAACATTAAAAAGTTCGAGGGTTTCCCCTCCCTTTGGCCCTTTTATAGTGAGCCACAAGATATCTTGGGATGGAACTATATTTTGTTTTACTGTCCACCCCAGATCAAAACTGACCCACACAATCAGGCCACCAGATGGACGCCCCTTACCAGCATACACCGCTGGAGTAAAGAAGGTAGTATACCCTGACTTATGGAGTGATGTCAGACTCCAAGTTTCCTGAAAGATACAGAGATGGTGATCGTCAACTAAGCTGCTCCAATGGGGCAGTAATAATTTTTTCTTGAGCCCTGCGATGTTCCAAGAAAGTATCTTAAGGGAAGTATTGCACGACTTGGCTTCAGTGGCCACCACATCAGTAGCTATGTCCTTCGTGAATATCGTAGAATTGATTATTGGTTGGTCATAACCTGGGGCTTCCTGTCCTACCTGATCTGTATTTGAAGAGATCGGGGAAGTAGCACGGGGAGTCAATCCCCCTGATAGTATAAAGTCTGAGGGTACGTTCTTAGAAGCGTAAAAATAATTAAGAATGGGCCCTTCACATCCCCTTCTGCCTGAGTCAGCAGTAGATGCTACGCTATGGCTTCGAGTGATGGCCATATGCGGTGTATCATACAAAGAATGATAAGGGGAGCCAGGCAAAATATATTTGTCCTGATAAGGAGATATATATTCTGCCTTAAATTCTGGACAGGGGTGTTAGGTAGTCAATCAATTTGGCTCCACGGTGAAGGAAGACCACAGACTAAGGATTCCTGGTGGCAAACAGCTCTTTTCTCAACTATAAGTGGACAGCACCTAATTTGTATTGAGGACGACTCAGGAGAAGACGTACGATACTCCAGCGCAACCAAGTTATCCACCAGATCTACATTTGACAGAGTTAATTCAATATTGTCAAACACCCCGTTTGCAGATGGGCACCTACTTGCTCTTAATATGTCCTCCCGTATAATAGAGCGGCAACCTCTAATATGCCGTAGCCAGTGAATAGACTTATTCACTAGCGATTCACTACTCTCAAAACAATGAGTGGAATTAAGTTTAGGGACATTAACCATGAAGACAGTGTGCATTGCTTTCATTTGGTCCCTATAATTAGGGGGAGGTAGAGAGGTCGTTGGAACCCGCGGTTTTAAATAAGTCTGGGATTGAGAATCAGATGGTTAAATGGTGCTCCTGAACATAGAATATTTTTTAACTTGAGAATGATTCTCAAAAGGATTATTAGTACAGGGAACTTGAGGTATATTGTGAGCGTTATATTTATTGTCATACACGCAGTGGGGCACGGTGACCTGTACCATTCCTAGCCCTTATCTCCCTTTGCCGATACTCGGTATTGTGAAGGGGGGACACTGTAGGGTGGTGGGATACAATCACATTTGTTTAGAGATTCAACCTCGGTCTTAAGGGACTGGACGATTTTAATCAAATTATTGTCAGGGCATTTACAGGAACAAGTCACATTCAGATGAGTTTGAGGAAGCAAAGTAGGAGCCGCAATTTCCACCGGTGTAGTAGTGGAAAGATCTGCTAAAATTTCAAACCTGTTTGAGCAGGGTAATGAGATGCCTAGTTGGCTCGTTGTTAGACTTGGGAGATCAGCCTGTAGATCCGGGGCTATAGCTACAAGATGTTTGTGGTCCAAGATCTTAGCTGATTGCTCATCTGAATTGCATGATGATTTTTTAAACATTGATGGTATGATAGTTGTCGAAACAGCTTTTGTATTGACTACTATTGGGAGGGGAGCAGGGGGTTTCTCAGTCAGAAGGTCCTCACACTCTCTGACAAGGGTGTCTATCCGATCCATGACACAGTTGTCAGCAGCACTTTTGGGAATCTTCCTGGCCTTTTTTGTCTTCCCTACACAGATGTTAGAGCCATTACCACCCCCTGCCCCCTCCATAATTTTCTGCTTCCCCATTATGACACCAACAGTATACAGCGAGCCAAAGGTACAATAAGAACTGTGATAACAATACGATTTAATTAATGTTCCTTTATATTTTTGGAAATTCTAGGGAACATACATATGTTCATATGTCTCTCAGTACTTTAACGAAACGATCGTGTGATCACAGTACCTCTAGGATATATTCGACTTACTGGCATGCGGAAATATGAAGGTGGGCCCAGCCCATCCTCCTCCAGGCGATGACGGGCAAGGACGGGCCCGCCCTTGGCCCGGGATACGCCCGGGGGCCACCCGCGTGCGTCCCGCGCAGCGGGGTAGCTTACGCTGATATATAGTTCTTGTGGCGCGCTGGAAGTGTGCGGTTCGTCCCGTTGCGAGCGTGGCCCCCTGGGAGTTGTGGTCCCTTCCGGTAGCTGGGTCCGCTCTTGTGCTAGCGATAGTTCCCTGCTGCAATGAGGGCTGAGCAAGACAGCGTCCTGCAAGTAAGGTATGCCCCTTCCGTGATCTGGCGTCCCGTGCCGCGGGGTAGCTTACGCTGATTTATAGTTCTTGTGGCGCGCTGGAAGTGCGCGGTTCGTCGTGTTGCGAGCGTGGCCCCCTGGGAGTTGTGGTCCCTTCCGGTAGCTGGGTCCGCTCTTGTGCTAGCGATAGTTCCCTGCTGCAACGAGGGCTGAGCAAGACAGCGTCCTGCAAGTAAGGTATGCCCCTTCCGTGATCTGGCGTCCCGCGCCGCGGGGTAGCGTACACTGATTTATAGTTCTTGTGGCGCGCTGGAAGTGCGCGGTTCGTCGCATTGCGAGCGTGGCCCCCTGGGAGTTGTGGTCCCTTCCGGTAGCTGGGTCCACTCTTGTGCAAGCGATAGTTCCCTGCTGCAACGAGGACTGAGCAAGACAGCGTCCTGCAAGTAAGGTATGCCCCTTCCGTGATCTGGCGTTATATGATGATGTGTGCCATAAGTATTCAGTGGTGTGGACATATGGAAAACAGATCTATGTGAGGGTGTAAAGAGTGCACATGTTAGTAATATACAAATTCCATGTCCTGTGGGTGCATGGTTTGCCATATATCATGTAGTTGTCTGTGGCCCAGCCATATTTGCAGAAAGCCCATAGTCCTGGAATTAGCCACCCCATATATGTGGGGGTTTGACCTGTCCATTGTAATATTGGACATGTAATTAAAATTACCCCCCCCCCACACAGATACAGGGAGCCTGCAAGCCATGTACCAGAACAGGAGACGGACTGTCAAAGAATTGAGTGTGGTTGGAGTTAGGGGCAAACAATGTCACCAGGGCAAGTCGGTGCCTATTCAGAGTCCCTTCTATCAAAGCATATCAGCCCTTTGCATCAGTCAGCCTCCTATTAATCACCAGGGGCACCCCAGGTGCAATCAGATCAGGACCGCCGCTCGCATATGCCAAATAGGCAGTACGTATTATTTGGCACCGCCATCATTTCAAGAGGCGAAACAAATATAAGGCAGTCATGTGGACTTCCTGTAAGAAAGCTGTTTGATCTATTAAGGTTTAGATAGGTATGGATATAGTGGCACCTTTACAGTGTTGCCATCCCCCTCACATTCCAGGTTAGTACATTAAATCTCATTAATGTGTATGTATGTTATTGTGTATTGGGGCATGTAGTCCCCATATCTTTCCCAGTCTCCTCCATATACCCCCACGGACCCCAAAACCTTCTAGTTAGTCCTCCATTATATAGCACAGCATTATTTAATATAGGTAATCCCTCCCCAGGCCATTATTAGAACTGGTCCATGAGAACCAAGAAACAATGAACAATAAACTAAAAAACTGCACATTACAGTCCTGGGGTGAAGTGTGACCTTTGTCTTCTGAGTCTGCACAGAGGCAGTGGCTCGCCACACCACAGAGAACCATACTGGTTCACCTTTCCTTACCACACAATCACCCACATGCATGTGTGAGCCCCTATCCAGCCACCCTCCATCCCCTGAAGTCACATAGCACCACTGAGTAAAAGGATACAGGATTACCAGTCTCAAATAACATGGTCAGATGTCATTGGGGTGACATATTGACCATCCCTGAGCTCCTGTACAATATCCACAAGCATCTCATCCATGGATCATCTGAGTGAACTAGTGGTGCTCCGTGTTGGTCTCAGCTTCTGACTAGTCCGGTATGTCAGTTCGGCAACCATCTGACCTCTCTCCCACCTTACCTGTGCACTTGTGGGTCTGTCATGTATTTACCAATGTTGTTGTCTTCCAGATCACCTAGAGTCACGGCATACGACGTGTCATCTGAATCCAAGTGCAGGACCTCCTTGGTTTTGAGCCATTCCCACACATCTTTGGATTACAAAAGGAAATGAGCCCAGGGGGCATCGGAGACCAATCAATCAATCAATCAATCAAAGACATTTATAGAGCGCACTACCTACCCATAGGGTCTCAAGGCGCTGGGGGGGGGGGGGGGGGTGCCGTTACTGCTCGAACAGCCAGGTCTTGAGCTTCTTCCTGAAGGAGAGGTGGTCTTGGGTAAGGCGCAGGTCGGCCGGGAGGGAGTTCCAGGTCTTGGCGGCCAGGTAGGAGAAGGACCTTCCTCCTGTTGTCGCTCTCCGGATGCGTGGGACGGCGGCGAGGGCGTGGCTGGCTGATCGGAGGTGGCGTTTGGGAGCGTAGAAGTTGATGCGGTTGTTGAGGTAGCTCGGGCCTTGATCGTGTAGGGCTTTGTGTGCGTGGGTGAGGAGCCGGAAGGTGATTCTTTTGTTGACGGGGAGCCAGTGCAGGTCTCTCAGGTGTCCGGAGATGTGGCTGTTTCGTGGGACGTCGAGGATGAGTCTGGCTGAGGTGTTCTGGATCCGCTGGAGTCTCTTCTGGAGCTTGGCGGTGGTTCCGGCGTAGAGGGCGTTGCCGTAGTCCAGTCGGCTGGTGACGAGGGCCTGGGTGACGGTCTTCCTGGTCTCCGTGGGGATCCACCAGAAGATCTTCCGAAGCATGCGCAGGATGTTGAAGCATGACGAGGAGACGGCGTTGACATGCCTGGTCATGGAGAGGGAGGAGTCCAGGATGAAGCCCAGGTTGCGTGCGTGGTTCGTCGGTTTGGGTGCGGTGCCCAGGGCGGGGGGCCACCAGGAGTCGTCCCAGGCGGAGGGCGAGGAGCCCAGGATGAGGACCTCCGTCTTGTCTGAGTTCAGTTTCAGGCGGTTGGTTGTCATCCACTCGGCTACCTCTTTCATCCCTTCGTGCAGGTTGGCGCTGGCTGCGGCGGGGTCGTTGGTCAGGGAGAGGATCAGCTGGGTGTCATCGGCGTAGGAGATTATGTTGAGGTTGTGTTGACGTGCGATGGCCGCGAGGGGGCCATGTAGACGTTGAAGAGGGTAGGGCTCAGCGAGGATCCTTGAGGGACGCCGCAGATGACTTCGGTTGCCTCTGACTTGTACGGTGGTAGGCGGACTCTCTGCGTTCTTCCATCGAGGAAGGAGACGATCCATTCCAGTGCCTTCTCCTGGATTCCGACGTTGCCGAGGCGCTGCACTAGGGTGCGGTGGCAGACCGTGTCGAAAGCTGCGGAGAGGTCTAGGAGGATGAGGGCCGCTGTCTCTCCGTTGTCCATCAGGGCTCGGATGTCGTCGGTGGCGGCGATGAGGGCGGTCTCGGTGCTGTGGTTGGCTCGGAAGCCGGACTGTGAGGGGTCGAGGGATCCGTTCGTCTCGAGGAAGGCGGCCAGCTGTTTGTTGACGGTCTTCTCGATGACTTTGGCTGGAAACAGGAGTAGCGAGATGGGGTGGTAATTCTTGAGTTCGGTGGGGTCTGCTGTAAGTTTCTTGAGTAGAGCGCTCAGTTCGGCGTGCTTCCAGCTCTCGGGGAAGGTGGCGGTGTCGAAGGAGGTGTTGATGATGTCCCGCAGGTGGGGTGCGATGACAGCGTCGGCTTTGTTGAAGACGTGGTGAGGGCAGGGGTCGGTTGGAGATCCGGAGTGGACGGAGTTCATCATGCGGATGGTGTCTTCGGTGCTGATCGGAGTCCAGGCTCGGAGGGTGGTGGTGGGCGGCGTTGCTGTGGTCGTGGCGTGGGTCGGTTGAGTGCTGAAGCTGTTGTGTATGTCCGTGATCTTGTTGTGGAAGTAGGAGGCGAGGGAGTTGCAGAGGTCTTGCGATGGGGTGATGTCGTTGTTTCCGGCGTTGGGGTTGGAGAGCTCTTTCACGATGTTGAAGAGTTCCTTGCAGTTGTGTGCGTTGTTGTCCAGTCGGTTCTTGAAAGCCGTTTTCTTGGTGGCGCGGATCAGTTGGTGGTGCTTCCGGGTGGCGAGCTTGAGGGTGGTCCTGTTGTCCGGTGTGGGTTTCTTTCTCCAGACTTTCTCGAGAGCTCGGCAGTTCTTCTTGGAGCTCTTGAGTTCGTCGGTAAACCATGGGGCTTTCTTGCTGCCGGGTCTGCTGGGCGGGGTCCTCATAGGGGCGAGTACGTCTGCGCAGTTGCTGATCCACTTCGTGAGGTTGTCGGCGGCCTGGCTGGGGTTCACTGAGCTGGCGGGAGGGTGCTGGCTCAGGGAGGCGGCGAGCTGGTCGGCGGTGATCTTGTTCCAGCTTCTACGGGCGACCTGTTGCTGGTGGTGGTGGATCGTCGTCCTTTCGAAGGTGAAGTGGACACAGCTGTGGTCCGTCCAGTGGAGTTCTGTGGCGTGGTTGAAAGCGATGTCTTTGCTGGATGAGAAGATGGCGTCGAGTGTGTGTCCGGCGAGGTGGGTGGGGGTGCTCACCAGTTGCTTGAGTCCAAGGTTGGCGAGGTTGTCGAGCAGGGTGCTGGTGTTGCGGTCGTTGTTGTTCTCCAGGTGGAAGTTGAGGTCCCCCAGGAGGATGTAGTCAGCGGAGGGGAGGGCGTGCGGGCTGATGAATTTGGCGATGTCCTCGCTGAATTGAGTGCGTGGCCCCGGGGGTCGGTAGATCAGGGTGCCTCTGAGGGTGGTATTCGGGTCGGTGTGGATCTGGAAATGCAGGTGTTCGGCGGTGGTTAGGGTGTTGTCGGTGCTGGTCGTGACACGGATGGTGTTCCTGTGGATGATGGCGATGCCTCCTCCCACCTGGTTGGCGGTGCGGTCCCTCCGGGTGATCTTGTAGCCCTCTGGGATGGCGATGGCGATGTCGGGCGCTGAGGAGGCGTTCATCCAGGTCTCCGTGAGGAAGGCGACGTCGGGGGCTGTGGTGTCTGGGAGGTTCCAGAGTTCGATGGCGTGTCTGTGGACGGAGCGGGTGTTGAGCAGGATGCACTTGAGGTGGTTGCTGCTGGTGTTCGGCTTGGCGGGTGCTGGTGCGGGGCAGGTCCGGATGCAGGTGAACTTGCAGGCGAGGCAGCTGAAGGGTCCGTGGGTGCGTCTCGGGGTGGCTTGGTGGCATCCCGGGGTTCGGCCGGTGTTGAGTGCGTTGAGGGTGGCGGCGGCGTACGTCTGGCGGGTCGGTCGGGGTCCCCGCGGGCCAGGGCTCCTGGCACTGGGCGCGATCCAGGCGCGGACGGGCGTAGACGGGCTTACCTTTGGCGCACCCGCTGCGCGAGACCGCCGCGCGTTCGCACGGTCGCCATATATGGCGAAGTGCGCGGGGGGGGGCGGAGCAGCTGGGAGGCGGGAGCGGGGAGGGTACACAAAGAAAGGGGCGGGGCTAGCGGTGATGGCGGGAAGCGGGGAGCGGGGAGGGATGAGACGGGGACGGCAAAAACGGAGGCAAAACAGGCACAAATGGGGGAATAAAACAATTCAACAGAACAGCTTACAAGTCAATACAAATCAATACAAATCGAGTGACAAAAACAGAGACAGGTACACAGGCCAGGAAGCTAGCACAGACCACGCCGCTCGGTGGCAGGGGACGTGGTCACGCGGCGGAGCCGGGGCAGCGAGGCACAAGGCGGGGAGGCACACGCAGCAGCTGGTGGCCGTGCGGCGCGGGGGTGTCCTAGAACTAGCAGCTAGGCTAGGTACCTAAATGCATATTTAAGTTCAGGCTGTCACAGTTTTCTTTTTACAGCCAATGCGTCTTTGCGTCTTTGCACTTTTGATGTGCAGTCGGGGTAAATGTTTACACTCCCATTTTGTATCTGCCATAGACCTTTGATTGTGGCCACTTGCAGGTTTTGATCATGGTATCTATAGTTGAAGAGATGCACCACCACTGGTCTAAGTTGGCGTCTGGGTGAGGTTCACCTGCCCTGTACCCTTTGCTCCTGCTTGATCAAAAAGAAGGTAGACCTCCTGACATCTAAATCCTCTGCAAGCAGCCAGTTTTCCAAAAACAGTTCTATACTAGGCCCTTCTGCTCCTTCTGGGAAGCCCCCCACACTTACATTGTTGCATCGTGACCACCCTTCTGTATCGTCTGATTTCGCCTTTAAGAAGCTGATCTCTTTTTGAAGGGTCCTGACTTGTTTTTGAAGGCCCTCTAAGGTGGTGAAAGCAGATTCGGTGCTCCTGACGCGTTCTTTCAACTTAGACTGATCAGCCCATAATAGATCAATATCTATCGCCAACGCATCAATTTTTGGTTACAAGGAGGCCTTGACATCTCGATGGCTTGCAGCAAATTGGACGGTTTGTGGGAGCAGATTATGTGGGCCTTGGCTTGGTTCGGTCTCTGAATGGGCTTGTATGGTTGTCGAGTCGCCAGCCTGTTCATCCGTCATTTTAGTCAATCACTGCTTGACCATACTGCTGTGCATAGCACTAGGTAGAGAGAGGGGCTAAAGTAAAATCTACTAAGAACTAATTTTGTACCCACCCTCTGCTGCAGCCTCTAGGCGAGGGCCCAACCATCATCTTTCCCTGCGTAAAAATATATCCGAGGGAGGGGGCCATGGTTCCGTGGTCTGCCCCCATGCAGTCTGTTCCCTGGTTCCCCCAAGCCTACCTCTGCACCAAGGTGGGGCTCCACTTGCCCCAGTGTCTGCACAGTTCAGCCTCCTCAGTCTCAGCGGACAGACCTGGTCTCAAATGATTCACTCTAGCAAGGCGGGCCTTAAAGGTACAATGGGGGCTCCCTCCTCATGTCAGTGGGTCCTATGTCACAGCCATCACATCGCTCTTGTGCCGCCCCACTCACTATGCAGTTCAGGCAACACAGTCTAGAGCACTTCACCGTTCTAAAGGCTTCCTGGTGTCAGTGTTCCCAGGCCAGGCCTCCAATGTCTCAATAGGCACCTGCAGCAGCCACAGTCCAACAGTCACACAGCCAACTATGGAGGTAGCATCACCAAGGTTGCCACTCCACTCTAATACACAGGGGAGCCTCCATTTCTACCTGTGCCTGGGCACCCTCCATGTCTCAAGGGCCCTGTCCTATCAATTAGAGCCCAGTGGTTCTGGGGTTCAGCGCTCTTCAAAGGCCACCTCAAACGTTAGTTCAAGGGGCTGAAGCTTTGTCAGGACTCTGCCTGTCCTGCGTGAGAGGCAGGGGGATCCCCATTCCACTGTGCCCCTGAGGGGGTGTTAAATGTGGTCAAGATACATGAAGACGCTCGGCTGCTGCGGAGCTAGTTCACTGAGCATCTGTCTCTATCACTATCTTGGCTCCTCCCGCCCATGAACGGGGTAGTATTAAGCAGGAATACTTACAAGATGGCTGAGTACATATATTGTGTCTTCTTTGGGCAAGAATTAGGACCTAGGACCATGTTTCCATTGGATATTTTTTTTGACTTGCCTATATCTTTGACCCCAGGTACCAAATATTCACAAAATATACCCCAAAAAGTGCCCTGGTGATTCTTGTTGTGCATGGAAAGTTTTGGTGTGGTCCATCAAGAGGGGGCCGAGGAAAAGAGGGCCAAAAACATGCATTTATCATGTTAATTCCCATAGGAACTTTAGACACGACTGCAGCCTGGACCGCTGAATGGAATTAAACTAAATTTTGCAGAAAGGTGGTTGTTGGTCCAGAAAGCCCCCTTTTTGTGAATTGGTGTAAATTTGTTCAGTAGTTGCAGAGTTATTAAAAGAAATTCAAATTTGTATATACAGGGACGCAGATCTTCCGAGGATCTGACAGTTCCCGTGCTGAAATCTGATTGGCTGCCAACACTCCAACCAGGAAGTGTTGGCAGCCGCCTTGGGGCTCTGCTTCTGACAAGTCCCACTAAAAATGCTTAAAATAATGGAAGTGTGCAGGGTAGGAATACCCTGACCCCCCTAGGCCTCTTGGGGAGGGTGTGGGGCTGTAGGGATCCCGCCTTAGGCAAAAAAGGATTATTATTTTTTTTATTTTGCATGTTAATTCTCATAGGAACTTTAGACATGACTACAGCCTGAACCGCTGAACAGAATTATACCAAATTTGGCAGAAAGGTGGCTGTTGGCCCAGAAAGCCCCTTTTTTGTGAATTGGTGAAAATCTGTTCAGTGGTTTTGGAAATTTGGCCCAAATTAGCAATGTCTACCCAAGCTAAATCACTTCTCTAATGATCCAAAAACACAAATCAAAATGAAAATCTCTGGACAGCAATTTTTTATGGAGGTATATCAGGGGACTGGGATTATTCCCATTTTGCAGGCACTCATGCACTATGGAGCAAGGGTGTCTGCGTTGGTGCATGGCAGACAAAATTGTGCCTGCTCAAGTGGAGAGCAGAACAGCGCCGCATTTTAGTAAATATGATGCTGTTCTGCTTTCTTCCTTTCAAGCTACGCAGCAAGGCTACTTGCTGCACTGCATTGCATGACGTCTACCTAAATTAGGGCCGATGTATACCCTGACTGTAGGTTTTTCCTGCTGGCAATCAGTGGATGTATTTCTTGTGACACATAATTTTCATGAAAATTGTGCAGCGTGCGCAAAGAAAAACATGCTATTTCTATTGACGGCATAACATCCTATCATGAAAAATGTATTTTAATGTCCTATCGACATGCCCCTGACTCTTCGCGATTGATTAATTCCTTGCTGGAGCTAAAATCTTCTCACCCGCACTAGGAGGCCATTTGCACTTCAGAGTAAGATCATATCAAACTGAAAACTCCGTATTGGACTTATCACAAAACGTTTCTTAAGCCCAAAACTAATCACAGAGGTCCCGCTCTTAATCATAAGTTCAAATATTGCAATTGGAAAATCAGAAACCTCCATCTCATGAGTAAACCCGTTTCTCATTTATTTCAGAAAGATAATCCAGTACTTTGGGAAATGCACATCATGCATGTTTTTAAGAAAAACAGGGCATGGTAAATAGCACGTGTGACATTAGGGCAGCATTGTCTTCATTAAATACGAATAAGGAAAATAAAGATATCTGAAAAGGCTGTCCGAGAAAAGAAAGGAATATGGGAAACCCTATATCAAAATAAGAGCAACTTTGAGATCTATCTCTGTCTCAACTCAAATTTATTTGTGTAATTTCCTGTAGCACAAGTGTACTATAGACAAGATGAAAACAAACACGAGAAATGTCCACTTATCTGTATGAAATGACGAATGAAAGTCTTTTGAATCAAACTTATCAGCAATTCCATGTCTGGAATGTGGATTGCAGGTAATTTATGGTTCAGTCTATCATCACTAGACTTAACTTCTTGCAGTTCCCCATTTGTCGTATTTCTAATAACCTCCCGAAGGTCTCCCTTCTGGCCAGTGACAACAGCGTGTCGCTGTTTGCACACCTTCAGGGAAGGAATCCGGTTAGAGCTCGCACTTGTTTGTCCAGTCTTGAAGTTGTGTGTACCTCAAAGAAATGTAATTATGTTTGGTGAAGGATGGGGTTCCACCATATATGTTTTAGCACTTCTGTTAGTGAAAAAAGATAAAGCCAGTTTTGAAGACACCTGGAAGATGACAGGCCAGTTCGGATGACACCTGGAAGATGACCTGGGCACTGGTAAATTCCCACCTTGCACAGTCTGGAGTTTGCACAGACATCGAAATTCTAATTAATGCTGTAATTGCCATATTCCCAGCAATTTTCTTCATACAGATTTCATAGATAAAATCTTGCCCACATTTATAGAAGAAAATGTGCAGTAAATTTTGATACATTTGGAAATCTGTAAGCTTCCTAAACCGGATCCAAGAAACAGATTAATCAGCACACCAGTCGAGTCTTGGTCTTTACGGATCATTTCCAGGATGTCTTCAGGAAGAAAGCTCGGAGCATAATCTGTCTAATTTGTTAATGGTGTGTGTTAAAGGTGATCAGCTTTAATAGTGCGAAGATATTTTAAGGGGCCATGTTTGCACCCACATGGAGCAAATTAATATATCAGGGTTCTAAACATGCAATATACTCCCACAATACTAGAAAGGTTCATTCTCTTCAATGGAATAGAACCGGAAAACGTCTTTGTTTGACTCCTTGGAACAAATGGCCTAAAGATCCATTATTTCCAGCACTGGGCGAGCTACCCAAAAGAGGAAGTAGCCACGAGCTAACCAAAACAGGAAGTGGCCTCGAGTTAGCCAAATTAGGAAGTGGCTGCTGAGTCTACCGTGGCTGGCTTCCACTGTAGTCTAAACAGACCCTAGGTGCACTACATTTTAAAAGAAAATATTTAAGCATAAGAAAACTTTGTCCAAGTCATCCTACTTGTATATCCTATTGGGTTGCTCATATTTTATGTATTTCCATTTATTTACAAATAACCATAGAAAACGCACATAATTCTTAAAATCGAAAGTAATTATAATAAATCTCCTTTCAGGAATAAATATTAGTGTCGTTCTGGAATAAATTGTGAGGAACACATCTTCTACAAATAGAGATTTTTCTCGGGTGTATTAGATGATTTAGTGTAGCCATGCGGTTAGCTGCGAATTATTTATCCCCTTCATAGTTATTTACTTGATATTTATTTTGTTTGATGTTGTGATTTTTCTCAAATGGGCTCCAACTTTCCTAAAGCTTTTTGCCTAAATTTGAGTATAGAGTGTGGGTACTCGCCTAATTCCAAGATGGCTAACCAATGATTTCCTCTGGTTGCTCTGGGAGGCCCTTGGCAGTGTAGGAGCCATGTGACTAGTATGTCCTACGAGCCAGACAGTCCTAGAGCAAAGGTGGAGTAAAAAGATGGTGTGGCGTGATTAAACTGACCACTCATTACCTACCCCATAATGCTGCATGTTTCCGGTGTAACTTTTTCTATCCACACTGGATTGAAAGAGGGTGCAGCGCAGTGATCTTTTGATCTTAAGATCTGACTGGAGATGAGGGGGAAGACATGTGGGAGCCGCAGAACAAAAGTGCGGTATTTTGGTGTCTGAAACTGAATATAATCAGATTCCTCGGTAAGGGTACAAATACACACAAACTGGCCTAATTCCTTGTGCTTCTGAACAGTGCAGGAATGAAGTGCATTGAGAGGTCGTATGAAGTGCCTCGGTGTTTATTGAAGATTACAATGTTGAATCAAGTTTCAACACAAAGGGACTATACTCTCACAGTCTTCTCTGATTCAGGAAACTCCTGAAGACTGAATTATTCCTGGACCGATATGGGCTTAACCTGTACTTTGTCTTCTTTGCAGCGCGGAGATATCCCTTCGGGGGTAATTCCGTCGCTTTATAAATTCCTACACAAATTACAAATTACTGGAGCCCAGACGTACTCGCAGCATTATTGCAGGGTCATTAAATTCTTGGAGGGTCTGGTATGGTGGGGGAGAGAGCCAGAGCACAGATAGACCACTGTGGGAGCTGTGGGCGGTATATCTCTATATCCCTCCCCCTTTCTATCCTCTCCTTCTATTGATTTTCTCTTTCGCGGATCCTCACTAATCAGGATGATTATAGTTTACCACCTTACCAACATGGGATAGAAAGGTATTCTGACTGTTTGGATAAGGGGAAATGATCTGCACAATGGACAATTCTTATGCATAGAAGTAAGAGTAGAGTGAGATTAGATAGAGTTATCAACGGATCTGTAACTGGGCTGCTGCTGGAATTTATAGTTCCTATCCGAATGACTTTCTAATTTGACTTGTGGCCTACTCTGGTGTAAAAGTGCTGGATAGACCTAATCTCCTGTTGTCCTATAGCCCTTACATGTATTGATAAATGCAAAAACAACAGTTGATGGACAAAATGCAGAACAATGTCATACATTCACCCCAGTACAGAGACCTGGGCAAAATCCATAGTTTTTTGGCTCGCCATTCCAGTTTGAACCCAGCCATATGCAAATCAGTCTTGACCCTGTGCCTCATGGGAACAGTCCAGCCCGAACTGCCAAAGCCAGGTCCTCCATGGACTGCAAACAAGCATCCTAGGACCGGTTTCGGGGTTTCACCCCTCTTCTGCCAGGATAGCTTGATTCCAGTGGCATGGAGAGCACGGGACCCACGTCTGGGCATACCCGTCCCACTCGGGGTGACAAATGCAAAAACAATAGTTGATGGACAGAATGCAGAACAATGTCATACATTCACCCCAGTACAGTGATAGGGGCCTAAAGCCATCATTTTTTGCTCACCATGCCATTCCAGTTTGAAGCCAGCCATATGCAAATCAGTCTTGACCATGTGCCTCATGGGAACAGTCCAGCCCAAACTGCCAAGCCAGGTCCTCCCTGGACTGGAAACAAGCATCCTAGGACTGGTTTCGGGGTTTCACCCCTCTTCAGCCAGGATAGCTTAATTCCAGTGGCATGGAGAGCACGGGACCCATGTCTGGGCATACTGGGGGTGAATGTTTTGATTTGTTCTGCATTCTGTCCATCAATTGTGTGTCTTTTGCTTGCATGTATTGATGGCTGCAAACTTCTTAACAAAACCTCTCGCCTGTCTTCTACTTGTGACCCCTCTCCTAGAAACAAAACATTTGAACTGCTTATCTGCATATAGTAATAAGGCTATATCACCAGCCCACATGCCTGTATCAAAATTCTTTGGACAGCTGTCCTTGGTCGAAGGCCTTTTCAGTGGTATACTTCGCACCAACCACAGAAGTCTAAAACAATGCTGGAGAAGACACTAGACACCATTCTAAAAGCAATTATGATTGTGAGCTCAAAGATTTCCACTTTTAATGTAACAATGAAAGGTTATCCACAGATGTTGATATTAAATATCTGTGAACCAACTTCACATCTATTCATGGCTTCCTGGATGCAACTAACGAATAAATGATCTAGACATTCTGATAGGTCAGCAATCTTTTGAGGCACTCACATTGAGTGGTTGCACCCCAAGGTAATGAAGATTTTTTTCCACAAATAGTTGATAACTACACAATGTGGTATAGGTGTGAAATTTTAGGAATTTGCATAACAAGCGTAGTTAAAATTTACAAAAATTATGAGTATCACGCTAGCATAATTTATATTTTGCCCAAACCTAAGGAAAACCCTGTCACAACCACCATTTGGTATCAAATTATTCCTGATAGGCAGAGATACTGACAATATGAAAAACAGCAATTCTTGAGATTTAGATGAAGAGCAGCTTGGGTCATTTTCTAACTCACCTGTTAATGTGTTAAGGAAAAATAATAGTGATATGTTTATTTCAAAGCAGGAAAATATGACAGCCTCAAAGGTACCATTTAAGTAAACAAATGTGGTCTCTCATAATCCGTGTGCTCTTTAAAACAATAAGTACTCACTTGGTCAGTAAATGCACCTCTCCTACAATGAAGTATGAAATATAAAAAAGAAGGGGGATCTTCTTCTGCTTCCATGTCTAAAATAGAGGCCACTCAAAATCATTTGAATGGCTTCTGAGAAGTGCTATGAGATTGGAGTTTTTCTTTTTGGCCAAAGGTGTTGTCTTTCCAACAAAATCTTAAGAAAAAGTATTCTATAGTTAGAGGGAGTGCTGTGTAGTTATTAACCCAAAAGATGGTCTATGGGCCAAGTCACGTAATAAATTCAATTGTGGATCTGGAACGACATTAATAATTAAATCTAAGAATATTCAGAAGTGAGTTGCTTGGCACTAGTTCTATTACAATTACTATGCTCCATGCCAAAGACTGATGCAAAAATGACTAAATGTATGATCTGAATGGGATAAAAATGAAAGTATAGGATAGAATGATTTCTGAAATATTGTGCTGATAACTTTGGGCAGAGGGATTTATTTGGTCCAATAGTGGTTATGAAAAAGAAAATAATTAATTTTATGAGTATTTCCTGTTGATGTTTTCATTTTAGAGGTTTGGTTTAGCTTGTAGTTTGATTCCTAAAAAATGAAATCCCCCCCATCTCATCAAACCATGTGGAACATGTTGCCCTTTTTCTGGCTTTCTGACCCAGAAACAGGGACAGAGACAGAATATGCTGGATAAAGGGTAATACTGGTTCTAGGCAATCTAGCTGCATATGGATGTAAGTTCAATTACAACGTCTTTCCTGAACATCCTAGGGAGGAGATAAGGATCTCTGCTCACAAGTGAGAGAACATTTTGTCAGGAGTCTGGGGTTTATTGTAAACATGATGCATCCATGATGTATTCATGTTGTAAATTCAAAATAAAGAATTCACATTTTATGTGGTGGATGAATAAAACACTTTTTACTCTTTGAGGTATCTGCCAAGAGTAATGTTCTTTCATGACCTTTTCATTTGAGAACATTGTAACAATTGGGCATGTACCACTTGAGGTGAGGTTGGTTTTGACAGCAGAGGAAGATCTTTAGTTGTGGTTGAGAACCAGAGACCAGGAATGGCAAAAGTATATTTGGATTTTATCTGAATTTTGTGATAGAGTCGGTGTGAGTTAAATTGGTCTGAGATATGTAGAGGTCCTCGAATATAGCAGAGTACTGACACACACAAGAGATATCTTTTAAAAATGTAGAACACCAACTATTTTCAGATCCACAAAAGGTCAGTGTGTGATGTTTGTTGTATTACAAACATTAACTGTCTATTACCATTAGCAGGGTCTTTGTCTATCAAGGGTTTGATCAGGAATAGCATTAGGTTTCCAATTCATTTGTAAAAGAGGAAATGCCATAGGGCCCTGCATCAATTAAATCAGTACTGCAGAATCAAAAAGAATAGCTAAGGAGACCCAACATCTCTAGTATTTCTGTATGGATAACACAATCTCTCACAGAGCATAGTCCTCCCTGAGCTTTGTGATTTAGTAAATAATTTAAATTCAACATATCAGAAATAGGCGCTAGATGCTATTTTTGGCCCAGGGAAAGGTATTCTTGTTGGTAATCTGTGCATCTTGTTTAACAGAGAAGAATTAGAGGGTTTTCAGCTTTAAGCTGGATCTCAAAGCTTGCTTAGGGCTTTGATACTATAGGATTGACCCTCCAAGATGTGATGTGCTGTTGTAGTCTCTCAATTTTCAGTAATGCCTAGAGTTTAATTACAGAAAAGAAAGTAACACCGTTGAATGTATGTTCGTTAGTCCGATTGTCACATCCTTCCATTTTTTAGATTTCAGGCACATTTCAATTTCATTACAATACTGGAGGCTACCATTTTGCATATATCATTTAATTGCCATTTCAAGCAGCTCCTTTAAAGAACATTACACAAAGAACTCTAACACCAGAACACAGGATAGTCTATAAATCATCCCCATATAGAATGTCCATCCTCTTTTAAATGCTGCTTCAAGCCTGATAAGTTCCATACGTTTTAATCCTTATATGTTTACAATAATTATAATTTGCAGCATTTAAGTTTTACGTGATCTGATTGCAGTTTATTTTGGTTTATCAGTTAGTAAATATGCTTCTATTTTTCAGAAGCAAAAGTTTATTTAGATTTGTAAGATAGTGCATCTGCAATATATGTGCCTTGGAGTTTAAGAGGATACTATGATTTATATATAGAATTGTTCTGTTTAAAATGTTTTAAGTTTTTTTACTTTAAGAAATGTACTTTTTTTACATTAGCTTATTCAGGACATGGTGGTTGTGGATCAGCTTTGGCCTATGATTGTTGAAGTGGCAGAGTGTGTCTTGCGCTTCACTAAGCAACATGCACTGGATGGGGGATGGGGTTGTTTCCTTCCCTTTGGTTGCAAGCCGCGAGCGCAGCTGCTTTTGGTCAAGAGAGTGGCACCACTTTCGCTGTGAGCACAGCTGATGCTGAGATAATTGAAAGGGAAATTAGGTTTTCCCAGAGTTTGGTGGTCATGTTAGGTCAGTCGAAGTGAATAAAATTGATGGGTTTTACCAGAGTAATCTATTGGGATGCAGCTGTTTGTAGATAATGCTGTTGCGACTAGAGCACTTGTGAGGAAAGCAAGTTGGGTGAAGGAAAGGAAGTATTGTGGTAGGTTGGTAGTTGAAAGAATTGGTGTTTAGGAAGAAAAGGGGAATTATATGTTGTTTTTGCCATGATGGCTTAAGAGCAGGAAAGTACTGGTCAGGAGGTTGAAGAGAGGTTGTATGAGGATAGTGTGAGGAAGATTGAACAGCAAAAGATTAAGACCCAGTAGAGAGAAACCATTGAATTGGTAATGTCAAGGAAGAGAAAATAGTTGGGGTGTGAGGATGAGTACTGGTCAGTTTCAGAGGATGATGGAAACATAGGAAAAGGAGATTAGAGAACACAAAAGACCAGACATATTGAGGGGCCTTTTTAACTAAGTCATGAATAAATGGTTTGAAGACCACGAAGAGAAGAGGTTTCTTCGGTGGCACACATCGAAATGGTGCCCTTAGTGGCATGCCTGGGAAAGATGCCTGCACCAGCATACATGGTGTAGGTGTCCGTGGTGGCAAAAAAGAGAGATTAAATGAGAATTTCAATGATATAGATTTGGGCCATGGGTCTAAAATGGATTTATGTAAAGACTTTGATGAGTACATCTTGGATTTGAATGAGGAAGAGGATTTTAATTTCGGTGTGGAGAGTTATGGAGGTGTTAACACAAAGGAGGTGTTAGTAGACCCCTTGGGGGAACTTATGTTGTCATTTTATGATATTCCCATCCAAGAAGTGGTGAATGGCCGCCCATGCAAAATGTCAAAAAGTACATAAAGGAGTGGATAAAGGAACCTTTGGAGAAGGGAGTGAGTAGAATACTTTGGGCTGAATATGCTAGACCAGTAATTGAGAGCACGATTTGCAATACTCCAAATCTGGACACTGAGATTATTACTTTCTTGAAAGGCCTTGAACGCTTGTTAAAACAGTGCCAGGGCAAGATTTTTGAGATGCTAAGCCCGTGGCATGTATTTTGGATATGTCAGAGGAAGCGCATGTGTATCAGACGCCAATTGCGCGGATGGAGTCAAAGGGCTATACTGATGTTGAGTAATGCTAATACAGGTATCTTAGCAGAATGTTGAAAGGCCATTCTTATGAAAATAAATTGCAAAATAGGGGATTTCGCTGAGTGAGAGAGTTCAGTGGACACAAAGGGTTTACTATTCGAGGAAGGAATGATAAAGAGCATTGGGAAGTACATTTCTACTTCCACGGCTTTGGACAAAGTCCAGTTTAATGTCTGGGGGGAGTGTTCTTGGGCGGGCCGGCAAAGGGGGACAATCTGCTGGCCAAATATTCCAAAGTCCCAATATTCCTATCAGAATTGAGGATTTGGAAGGAGATTACAGGCCTCCCCAAGTTTCTATCCAAACAAAGGAAGATCTGGAAGAGGAAGAGTTGGTAGAGGCAGAGAACAGACTTCTTCATACTTCCAAGGTGAGTTCAGTGAATATTTTCGGTTTTATCCCAGAAAAGTGGATAGTCATCTGAGGTTTTTTGTAAAATAACGGGAGAAGATAACTCAAGATCAATGGGTTTTACAAGAAGGTACTAATACAGGGGAAAGAGCCAAATACTATACAAAATGTCAAAAGAACAATAAAAAGTAGTGGATTCTGAAATCGAATCTTTAATTTTAAAAGCTGCAAGAAAGCCCGTGGAGGATGGTGTGAAGAAAAAGGCTGGTGATAAATCTTTGAGATTTTAACTGATCTTTAATTTACAGTCATTTCAAGATGGAGTGAATCCATCTTTTGCAGTACATGTTTTTGCAAAACAACTAGTTAGTGAAAATAGAGCTGAAGGATGCTTATTTTTCAATCCCAATGGAGAGGAGAAGTCAGGCATTTCTTTAGTTCAGATGGTGGAAGCAGTTGTATCAGTTTTTTTGTCTCCTGTTCGGTCTTTCATTGGCACCATGGTGCTTTACAAAGGATATAAGAGTGTTGGTTGCACATTTGAAGGAGAGAGGAGTACAGCTTATGATATATTTGAACGATATATTGATATGTCGCAGGAGGAGGAAGAGTTGGAGAATAGTCTGTTGTTGGTAAAAAATTGTTGGAGGGGTGTGATCAACCATCATGGCCGCAAGGATGTGAATCAGTCAGGCTCTCTCTGAGCCCCGAGATACTGACCACACCAACGAATTGGACATGGATAGAATCAGGCTCACAGATTAACTAAGGTGCACTGACCTTGAGTGACACTGAGATGGGCTGCTGTGCATCGACATTCCGTCTTTTGGCGCCTGAACCGAGGGAGCCCGCACCACAGCCGGGGAGGTGCGGGCTGGTGTTGTCTGGAGCCACGGGAGCCAGTGACTGTCACTGGGAGCCTATTTGCGCATTAGAGGGCTTGTCTGCCTTGGTACCCAGCCTGATCGGAGGAAGGGCGGCCCTGAGCTGACCGAGATCCCCAGCCATATGCCACCGAAGAAGGCGCAATCCAATAGAGTCTCCAGCTATTCACCCCCACTGAAGCCAGGGTGGACAAGGAGGGAGGCACGCAATCAGGGGAAGCGATGGCTCTCACCCGAGACAAGCTGCTGACTTTGCTGAGAGACTTTAAGAAAGAGTTGAGAGAGGATATTAACGCATTTCAAGCTGAGGTAGGAATGAAGCTGGTGGCACTTCAGGCAGACGTGAATTCAGTAGGTACACGCACCTTAGACCTTGGGACGAAATATGAGCTGTAAGGTCGTTTGAAGCACATGGAGGAGAAATCAGTCAATGTGAACTCTCAACTACGTGCCGCCATGCTCAAATGTGAACACCTTGAAAACCGTTCTCGCAGAGACAACATCAGGGTGCGAAGCCTGGAAGAAGGATGTGAAGGGCCTGACCTGGAATCATTTATGGTTCTTGGAGAGGGCTGCCCAGAGGTCCAGCTGGTTTGAGTACACAGGGTGGACCCACGGTACAAGGAGAAAATAGGTGCCCTAGGGATATTTTAGCCAAGTTCAGCCCCTTCAAAACTAAAGAACTGATCCTTCGGTAGGCTAGAGGGAGTGACAATGTCACATTTCAGGGTACCACATGCTCCCTCTTTCAGAACGTGGCTCAGGCCACGCTAGTGTGCAGGCAGAAATTCAGCCCGATAACAGAGATTCTAAGGGACCATCA
The DNA here is from genome assembly GCF_964204655.1 of Triturus cristatus. Lineage (NCBI taxonomy): Eukaryota > Metazoa > Chordata > Amphibia > Caudata > Salamandridae > Triturus > Triturus cristatus. The sequence continues at coordinate 211,650,678 of NC_140588.1, forward strand.
AGTTCGATACAGGTGGACATCCCCCTTCCGCATAGCCATCCTGCTCGGCAACAAATTGTATCACTTCACGGAATTTGTAGAGGCAGCAGACCTACTCGGTCTGAAAAATAATCCACTGCGTCCGGCTGCGACTTCGGGAGAAGGGTACCTAGAGCCGCAGACGGAGAAACGCTCACCAGGCCCATGGCAGATATTAAAGAAAGGAGGCAAGAAACTAAAGGTTGACAGCTTTGAGCGCTCTGGTCCCCCTGACCCAGGGGCAGAGCAGTTCAGCCATGGTTGTTGGTTGGGGTCAATGATCTGAAGGGGGTAGGTGTGACATATTCCCCCCCTGCCTAAGGGCCTTCGACCTGTTTTTTTTGTCAATTTGAGGCATGTCTCTGTCACTGGCTGCCGATGTAGTCGTCCCAGCTAACTTGCAGATAGTAACTGTTAGACGTCCAGTGTTCCATTATCCATGCAACAGGGCTTAGGGAGCAGACGTAGACTCGCTACTGGAGCTGCATGGGTGATGATCTCCAATTGTTTTGGAGACTTCCTGGCTCAAATACACTGTTTATGTTGGTTGTTAATGGTTTTTCCATGGTGTCCTACGTGTGGGTGGGGGAGGTGAGAGGTGGCGGGGATGGGAGGAGGGGAGGACTTACAGCTGGTGGGGGCACCACATGCTCCAGGCAAAATGACTGTTTGCTATTTATCATGGAATGTGAGGGGGCTTAACTTCCCGAACAAGAGGCAACATTTATGGAAATACCTGGGAGACCACCAGGCTCAGGTAGTGGCTTTACAGGAATCCCACTTAAAGAAAGGGGTAGACATACGCCTAAAACATAAAGCCTATACCTTAATTTTCTGCTCTTTGTCCACCACTAAACAGAACGGGGTCGCCCTCCTTTTCCACTCCTCCATCCATTTCCTCCATCATGATGCTCACTCTAACAAGGCGGGAGGTTCCTTATGGTCAAGGGAGTCTTGTGGGGATGGCCATGCACTATAGCCACAGTATACACACCCAATGTGGGACAATCAGACATTCTCCTTACAGTCCTACTAGCTCTGGAGGGCTTCGCCTCAGGGGACATAATCCTTCTGGGATATTTCAATCTTAAATGGGACCCTACCATTTACACGACCCACTCACACAGATCGGCAGGCGGAGTCTTTAATAAATCAATCAAGGAGTCCTTGCATCACTTGGGGCTGGAGGATGCTTAGAGGGCTTCAATACAAGACTATTCGTTCTTCTCCTACTCTCACAGATCATACTCCAGGATTCATCATATATTCACTAGTCAGACACTCCGCCAGTCGCTTGCTGGGGCTTGTTTGCATCCAATTTACCTCTCGGATCAAACCCCATTGGAAGTGTTGATCAATTGGCCGGCTCAGCATTCTAAACTTGCTATATGGTACTTCCCCAATTTTCTTACTATGGACAGGCTACTCCGTGACGACCTGCAGAAGGCTATTAAGGATTTTTCATCACTAATGACCCTTCAGACACCTCCCACGTAAACAATTGGGACGTTTTCAAGGTGGTCATGAGGGGTAAATGTATTGGCTTGGCTACTTTCATTGAACAACAGCAGACGGGGGAGTGTCTCTTACTAAAACGGGAGCTCTGAGAGGCAGAAAAAGCACATAAAGAGGGCCTGTCGGTCCAGGCCCTGAGAAGGGTAACGGAAGTGAGGTGGAAACTACAGGCTATATACACCAATAGATCAGAAAAGATAATTCTACGCCTTCAAGCCTGTGGCTATGACAAGGACGATAAAATAGGCTTGCGGCTGGCAAGACTGCTCAGACCGAAACAAGAAAAAGAATATGTTAAACACATAGTCGATGACTCCAGTGAGGGGGTGAAAGCGAACACATTCTGGGACTTATATTGCACTTATACACACTTTATACAGCAGAATCTTTAACAGAACAGGACCAGTCTCGCTACCTGGACTCACTAGACTTACCACAGGTTCCTTCTCCCATCAATAGCGCACCTATCACGATAGAAGAGGTTCAGAAAGCGATAGACGCCCTTAAACTTCAGAAAGCCCCCGGCCCGATGGGTTAACAGCTCAGTTCTACCGAACGTTTGCTACGGAACTAACACCTCTTCTGACAAGCCTTTTCAATGAAATAGCAGCTACACAACAGGTATCCCAGTCGATAGGGGTAGCTCTAATTACTGGAATACCTAAGGCTGGGAAGGATCCGCAATTATGTGCTTCCTATCGGCCATAGCCCTTTTAAACCTGGATGCTAAATAATACTCTAAAATTTTGGCCAGTCGGCTAGAAAATGTCCTACCAACGCTAATCGATTCTGACCAGTCTGGCTTTATTAAGGGTCGTCAGACCCATGATAACTTGCGCAGGATCATACATTTAATAGACAAAGTGCAGACTAAACATGTCCCGGCAGCCCTCCTCTCACTAAATGCCGAGAAGGCCTTTGACCGGGTTGACTGGTCCTTCCTGCATTACACCCTACGCCGCTTCGGACTTAGTGAGTCTTTTATCTGCATGGTTCAGGCTAACTATCACTTACCTGGATCCAGAGTCCTAATGAACGGTGAAGCGTCTGTTTTTTTCTGCTCTCACGGGGGACGAGGCAGGGTTGCCCCCTATCCCCCATCCTTTTCGCCCTCTGCATTGAGCCATTTGCAGCGTGGATAAGAGCTAACCCTAGTATTCATGGGGTCAAATTTGGTCAAGATGAACATAGAATTTCGATCTTCACAGATGATGTTCTATTACCCATCACTGACCTACAGCCATCGCTGCCAGTTATTCACAGCAAACTCAACCTTTTTGAGAAGGCAGCAGGATTTAAAGACAATCTATCTAAATCTTTTCTACTTAATCTAACTCTGCCCCTAGCGACGATGGTGAGGATCAAGGAGATGTCTCCCTTGTGCTACGTACGTAAAGAAATCACCTCTTTGGGGGTTAAAATCACCCCCAAATTAACTGACCAGGCCAACTTTCCCCCTCTTTTGCGGCAGCTTCACTCTGACTTTAGGAGATCAGGGTCTACATTAATCTCTTGGATAAGCAGGATAAATGCAATCAAGATGAGTATCTTACCCAGACTTCTTTACCTCTTTCAGGGCCTCCCAATTACAGTAGATAAGGCGCTGTTCCCGGAATTGAAATGAAAAAAAATATCACCAAATTCATCTGGCAGGGTCAGAGGGCGCGGCTATCCCAGCGGCTATTGAACAGACCATAACAGGAGGGTGGGGTGGCCCTTCCTGATTTCTGCTTGTATTTTCAGGCTGCCCAGCTGAGGGTCATGGCGGAGGGATCCCTCAGGGCCTTCTACAAACATTGGCTCCATATGGAAAGGCATATAGCGGGTAGGACCATATGGGACCTTCCATGGAAACCAAAATGTGACAGACCGCCTAATGTATACCTCAGCATCCCCACACCGACTACCCTCCATGTATGGGAGACCTTTACCAAGACACTGCCCTTGACAAACTTTCCTTCCCCCTACATCCCTATTCACTTCAATCCAGCCTTCCCCCGTCATTATTCAAGGGCCCCTTTGATGGATGGAGGGTGGGTGTATGCCTCATGCTCTCTGACCTTGTTAAGCGGGGTGAACTGCTCTCCTTTGAGGAATGTGCAACCCGTTTTGAGTTACCGCCCACAGAAGAATATCATTACCTTCAACTAAAACATTGGGTGCAACAACCCCAGGTTTGGCTGGCCCCAACCAGTGACTTGCTCCCTGTGGAGAAATGTATGCAATCGGGCACCACTACCAAGGGCTGCATATCTTTTCTGTATGCTCTGCTTTTGACAGCGGGCCCCCAGCCGGTTCAATTACATAGAAGATTTTGGGATGCTCTGTTACCCGCCCTCTTGGGAGAGAAACAGTAGGGCTCCCTGTACAAAGATATCGACAAACACAATCGCTCTATGCTATCAAGAAAAGTCCATTATAAAGTCATGTTTGAATGGTATTTTCAGCCCCAGAAACTACACTCCATATTCCCAAATACCTCAGACAAATGTTGTTGAGGTTTTGGGCTGCTGGGAGACCTCCGTCATATATATATATGTTTTTTAACTTTATTTATCAATTTTAGTGACCTCCGTTATATTTGGTGGGACTGCCCCTCCATCCAACCCTTCTGAAAACAAATCCTCTCCTAAATAAAACAGATCCTGGGATACCCCATCCCGGACACTGTAGAACATGCTCTCCTGGGAATGCGGCACCCTAGCTTGAAGTATCAGACCCAAGGGGATCGCTCCATTATGTGGTTGTGTCTGGGGACAGCCATGATGGCAATAGCCGCCGCCTGGAAGAAGGCAGAGGTCCCCTTCATTACCCAATGGCATGCCCGGTTATGGTGAGCACTGGCCCTTGAGCGGATAACGGACATAGTGATGACTCACGTAAGGGCTTTGACTACATCTGAAGCCCGTTAATGGGTTACATATCAGAGGGATTGCCTCTGTTCGTATGCCGTCCCATATTGCGGGGCTTACATCTTTTTCAGATCTAATAGACTTGCTGCCGCCCCATGCCACCTCCTGTTCCCCCTAGTTTGTTAGCACGAACTGCCACGGAAATTTGTTTATTATGTTTCTTTCTTTATTTGTTTTCATTTTCTTTAAAAGATTTTTATTCTCTTTGCTGGTTCCTGAGCACAGACGAAGGATGTTTACTGGAACTTTTAGGTGGGATTCTGTGGCGCCCCATTGATGGGCCCATCAAGTGTGGGAATAGTTTTTTCTTAAAGAAAAAGTAAGATTTGTCGAGACCTTGTTGGAAAAGCTCCATGTTACTTTTCCATATCTGTAACTCTTGGCAAGCAAAATGTGCTCAGTTGCGATACCATTGTTGTATATCTTTGCAAAACCCAATAAAAAGATTTAGAAAAACAATAATTGTTGGAGACTTTAGGGCTCGTAGTGAACATGGGAAAATTGTCTTGTGTTCTTGACAGCAGATAGAATTCTTAGGTTTCCGTATACATTCAGTGGAACCTGTGTTGCAGTTAACAGGGAAGAAAGTGAAGATGATTAAGAAAGAATTGAGTCAGGTTTTGAAGAAACCCATGTTAACATTGAGTGATTAGTTTGCTTTCATCAAACAAGGCCATATTCCCAGGGTTGTTTCATTATTGAGCCTTACAGGGGTGAAAGAAGATGCCCTCCATCAGGGTATCTGGTATGGAGCCAGTGTGCAGTTGAGTCAAGAAGCGAAGGAAGAGTTACAATGGTGGTTGGACAATCTGGAGGCTTTAGAATGGCCGGGCAATTTTTGACTGTGCACCAGAGTTTTTGTTAGAAACACATTCCATCCTGGTGATATGGGTAGCGAGATTAGGGGAAAATCATACAGAAGCGAGTTGGTCAGATTTGGAGAGATAATAGCATTTACATTGTCTGGAAATGCAGCAGGTTTGTATGCATTGAAGAGTTTCAGCATGCCATTGACAGGCTATTCTGTTCTTATGACGATTGGACAGTGTGTCACCTGTGGCGTATATAAACAGATTAGGTGGAACGAGATCCAAGGGGTTGTTGGATATGGCCAAGGAACTTTGGTACTTTTGCTTAGAACACAAGATTTGTGTAAAAGCAAAGTACTTGCCAAGACAGATGAACAAGATTGCAGAATGGAAGTCTTGCAATCTGATGAATTTCAGCGACTGGCAGTTGTGTCCAGAGGTCTTCGACAGGATAAGGAATGTGTGAGTCCAAAAGAGGTGGATTTTATTGGAAGCAGGTTAACATTTCAGGTGGACAAGTATGTGAGTTGGAGGCTGGACCCAGGAGCTTGGGCAGTGGAAGCATTCCAACATAGCTGGTAAGAGTTGAGAGCTTATGCGTTTCCTCCTTTTGCCATAACACATAGAGTAGAGTTGAAGTTACGGAAGAAGAGATGTTGTCTGGTTCTAGTGACTCCATTCTGGGTTTGTTGGCATGGTCTTCAACACTTTTGGAGTTGGTATACAAGGAGCCATTTTTGAATCCGCCAGATGAAGGTTTGCTGAAAAAGGGAGAAGGAGATGGGTATCATTTGATGCGGAGTGAAGTGTTGAACCGTTTTGTTTGGAGGGCTTCAGGTGATCTGGATATGTTGAGAGACTTTCAAGCAAGGCTTCTGAATTTCTAGAAGAATCCTGGTTGCCAGGGAGAAGGGGCAGATATAAGGGTGTTTGGAGAGAATGGGCTTGTTGGAGCATGGAAAGGAATCTGAATCCCATGGAGGCTCGTGTGGTTTAAGTGGTACATTTTATGTGGAACAGTTTGACAAAGGTGTAAGTTATAGGACATTGGATTGCTCGATATCAGAGATTTCTTCAGGTCATTCACAGACTGTAGGATGAGATATCATGGTTTGTAGGGTTAAGAAGAGTATGAGACTGAGAAGGCCACTTAGGGCAAAATATGAGTTTCAATCTTGGCCTGGAAATAGGTATTTAGATTTAAAAAGAATATATTATTAAAGTTGCCTACTTTAATGTGTTTCATATTCTGCAGAAGGATTTTGTATGTAAAGGCATTGAAAGTAAACAGGAATGTGTATGGTCCTGATGGAGTTTATTTTGACATTTGCAAAAGAACAAAAACTGTGTCAGAAGTGATTTTTATCCTAGATATGATGATTGTAAGAAGTTGTGTGTGGTCGATTGTTTGATGTATTATGAGAATAAAATAATGAAACATAGGAAAGATGGGGAAAATCAATTGTTGTTGTCCTATGTAAAGCTGTTTGGAGCGGTAAGTACGGCTACTATAGCAAGATGGATCAAGTGGAGCTTGAGACAAGCAGGTATTGTTGTGGATACATTTAAAGCTTGTTCAACGAGAGAGTCAATGGCAAGTAAAATCTTTTTAACAGGTGGGAGATTAGAAGAGATAATGAAGGCTGCAGATTGGACTTTTGCAAGTATTTTCACAAGACTTTATTTTAGACGGATGGAACATACATCAAATGTGATGTTAAAGGGCTTTCGGCTTGCGTAATGGTATCCTCTGGTCTTGTAATAAAATGGCGATTCTCCAAATGAAAAGGAATGAGAATCAAGATCTCATTAAAGACTCGGGGGCTAACATTATTCCACTCGCCTCTCCCTTAAAAAGAAAAAAAAGGGGAAAATGATGAGGAAGGGGATAGGAAAATGAGACTGTGATGATTTTTTTGTTTCTTTACAACTTGTAAATTTGGAGTATTAAATGCATTCAAATTTTCCATGTGGACTTGGAGTAGTAAATGCTGTTTGATTTATTTGATTGCAGGAGTGAATTAACTGGAGGACGAAGAGGACATATTTTTGTGAGGTTTGGAAAAAAGTATTTTTGGAAAGTTTAATTGGATACGTCGTGTTTTTGAAGAATAGTTGACTTGCTTTCTCACATTTAAAAGAGTCTAGACATTCTATGTGGGGATGATTTATAGCCTATACTGTGTTCTGATTCTAGACTTCTTTGTGTAAGGTTCTTTAAAGGAGCTACTTGAAGTGGCAGTTAAAATATATATGCATAATGTTATCCTCAGAGTATCTACTGGACTCTCTATTCTCATTTCATTTCATTTGAAGAATTGCCATTCGTTTCCCATGATTTTGTGAGACACATTTGCATACAGATGCGAGTGGGTCTGATTTGGTGTTAGCAAGACAAAACAACTGACACCTTGGAGATTTTCCAGATATCCACACAAATTGAGAACCTTTTGCATCAAGCTGCATATATCTTTTGTTTGTGTCTTAGTGATTCTCATACTTTGTCTTGGTTGATAAGATTAAAGGAAAGATCCAGATCAACTTGGGCTATGTGTGTTCCTCTGGTGATTATCACCACATCTTGATACCATTGAGTTGTGCCTGATAACTCACTGAGTGAATTTACAGTGGCAGCTAGACAAATGTTGATTTTGAGAGTATTACTAGGTAAGCACCTGCAAGATTGTACACTTTCTACGAATATTGGATTGAAAACACTCCTGAAGGTTCGGTATTTTTATGCACAAGATGCTAATAAGATGTAGGGTTTGCAAATTCATTGTATCTACCATTGCTTAGGTGAACCTTATGTGTCGAGTAATTTGAGTTTTTCATTAAGAAGAACATTCTTTTCAAGGTATTACATGCATAAAACTCTTCCCCATTTGTCTTTGTATGTGTAGTATGGTATCTGAAGTAATATGAAATTAAATTTTCAGTCATGAAAACAATGGGCCCGATTCACAGAACTAACAAAATCCTAAACTTACCACCATTTTGGTATTCACAGAAGGCACTTACTCATTTTGGTATTCACAGAAGGCACTTACTCATTTCGGTATTCACAGAAGTTAGGAGCCCTAACTTTAGGACTCCTAAATGCCTTCTGTGAATACCGAAAGTCTTAAAATTAGGATTTTTCTCAGTTTAGTAGTAGTATAGTTAGGACTCCTAACTTTAAGACTCCTAAATGCCTTCTGTGAATACAGAAAGTCTTAAAATTAGGATTTTTCTCAATTTAGTGGTCCTAAGTTTAGGACTCCTAACTTTAGGACTCCTAAATGCCTTCTGTGAATACCGAAAGCCTTAAAATTAGGATTTTTCTCAGTTTAGTAGTAGTATAGTTAGGACTCCTAACTTTAGGACTCCTAAATGCCTTCTGTGAATACCGAAAGTCTTAAAATTAGGATTTTTCTCAATTTAGTAGTCCTAAGTTTAGACTTAGGACACTTACTGGAGGTACCTGGTGGGCTAGTTGGCCACCAGGGACCCTCAGGATTCAAGAGGACTTAATCCCCCAACTTACAATGCACCAGTGGTGCAGGGAGAGGGTGGGGTCTGATATAACAAGTGTGCAAACACTCCCCCTGGCGCGTTGGAAATTGGGTATTAAGTCCCCTTCAATCCTGAGGGTCCCTGGGGGCAAACTAGCCCACCAGGTACTTTCAGTAGGCGCCACAGAGCTGCATTGCAGAGAGGTGATCCGGGGACAAAACCCTTTTCACACCACTCTGCAAACCTGACCTCTGGTGCACTGCTGGTGGGGCGATGAGGTCCTCTTGTGTCCTGAGGACCTCATGACACAAGTGGACTTCATCCTCCGAGCAGCAGTGCACCAGAAGCCACGTTTGCAGCGTGGTGTAAAAAGGGGTGTGGCCTCAGAACACCTCTTTGCAACGCAGCTCTGTGGCGCTTACAGATGTACCTGTTGGGATAGTTGGCCCCCAGGGACCCTCAGGATTCAAGGGGACTTAATCCCCCAAGTTACAATGCACCAGGGGGCACGTTTGCATTGTATATTAGGGGATTAAGTTCCCTTCAATCCTGAGGGTCCCTGGGGGCCAACTAGCCCACCAAGTATCTCCAGTAAGCACCACAGAGCTGTGTTGCAGAGAGGTGGTCCGAGGCCACACCCCTTTTTACACCACTCCACAAACTCGGCTTCTGGTGAACTGCTGGTTGGGCGATGAGATCTTCTTTTGTCTTGAGGACCTCAGGACACAATGGATTTCATCCTACGAGCAGCAGTGCGCCAGAAGCCGCGTTTGCAGCATGGTGTAAAAGGGGTGTGGTCTCGGAGCACATCTCTGCAATGCTGCTCTGTGGCGCTTACAGGAGGTACCTCGTGGACTAGTCGGCCCCCTGGGACCCTCAGGATTCTAGGGGACTTAAACCCCCAAGTTAAAACATGCCAGGGGGCGCATTTGCGCAGTGGTTTAGGGAGGGGGCAGGCCAGATATAACAAGGGGACTTAATAGGGACGTTATAGTTAGAAATTAGCATTTAAAAAACCTTAGAAATTCACTAAAAAACATAGGTTTTAGGGATCTTATAGTTAGAAATTAGCATTTAAAAAACCTTAGAAATTCACTGAAAAAAACATAGGTTTCAGGGACGTTATAGTTAGAAATTAGCATTTAAAAAACCTTACAAATTCACTGATAACACTATAGGTTTTAGTGACGTTATAGTTAGAAATTAGCATTTAAAAAAACCTTAGAAATTCACTGAAAAAAACATAGGTTTCAGGGACGTTATAGTTAGTTGGACATTTCACTCGTACAAAACCAGAGAAATTCGGCCGTTATAATTAGTAGAGCTAACTATAACTCGCGCCACTGCAATGCTCTTCTGATGACGTCACATATTACATCACTCATGACATGGTCAGTGACATCACTGATGACATCACTGACGACTTCTCAAATTACATCACTGATAACATCACTGATGACTTCATCCATGTGATAATCTGATGCACCTCCTCACACCCTAAAAAACTCCTTTTATACACCCACTCTAAAATACAGACTACCAATATCAAAACCATAAACAGACCAATAGCAGTCAGTACATACCTGGTCAGTGATTCCTAGGTCTACACACATACGTCCACTCATTCACCCATACAGTAACTCATACATGGAGTCACTCATCAATACAGCACTATCATATGCACTCATACACCTATACATACACTCACACACCACCACTCATCCATAGACTTACTCACACACCTACTCAGTCATGCGAAGAATCAATCACACCCATTTATTCACCTATACAGTTAAACACAGACCACCTCACTTTTGTATACAAATACTAACACATACTCTCTTATACGATCACTGATACAAGCACACACTCATCCAGACAGCCACTCTCACAATCACTCACTCTCACGTATAGTCATTTATATACTCCAACAATCACACATACTGCCTTTCACGTATGTAGTTACTCAAACATATACCACTGAGACATCCATTCACTCACCAACACACCCATACACACACTTGCCCATCCATACAGCCCTTCACAGATGCACTCTTGAACCCATACACCCAGTGAAACACCCACTCACACGTATATGCACAGAGTCACCCACCTCCCACCCACTCACACAGACACTCAGGCACCCATACAGATACTCAGACAACCAATCAATAACCCATTTAGACAGTCATGTACCTACTCACCAACTCAAGCAGCTGCTTATACACCAACTGACAGACTGATAGAGACAGTTACACAGTTTACTCACTGACCCATGCATTCAGTAAGATATGCTTAATCGGTAACTTATACAATCAGTCACGCACCTATTAAATCATCCATTCAGACACTTATACACCCACTCATTCTGCAATACTCCTTGGGATATATATATATATATATATATTCACTGAAAAAACCATAGGTTTCAGGGGCGTTATAGTTAGCTGGACTTTTCACTCGTACAAAACCATAGAAATTCCCCCGTTATAGTTAGTTCAGCTAACTATAACTCGCGCGCACGCAATGCACTGCTGATGACGTCACATATTACATCACTCATGACATGGTCAGTGACATCATTCATGACATCACTGATGACATCTCAAATGACATCACTGATGACATCACTGATGTCATCATCCAGTGAATGTGTGTTTTTCTGAAAATTACATATGTTTTCTATATGTATATCTCAAGTTCGATGGAAGAATAAATGGGTATATAATTGTCTAAATGCATGATTTGTTTTTGAAAAATTGATTGTAAAACTGACTGATTAAGTGTATCTTAGTGATTACATGGCTTAGTGAGTATCAATCAATCAAAAGACCTTTATTCGAATTGCTTGAATTCATAAAAGTACAGACATAAAAACAATTCATTATTACAGTATACAAAATACAGTGACTTTAAAAATTAAAAAGGGAACTAAAACAGCAATCTTTCAGGGGTTTTCCATCATATTACGTACACAAATTATTAGTCTTAAAAAGGTACTGGTACGAAAGGTCAGTTCCTCTGAATCCAGGGAGAGTAACATCAAACGGGACTCCTCCAGGGAGAGGGGTCTATGTTTTCTAAAATAAGGTGTTAAAAACCAGTTAATGTATTTTAAATAAAATTTGCAGAAAAATAAAAAATGCAGATCATTCTGTTTGCTGGTGCCATCACAGGGGCAGGGGTTACATTCTGTGGTGTAATTATAGCCCAAGGGGAAGCCCAACAGGAATTTTATGGAGCCTGCCCTTAATCGAAATAACAGAGACCTCTCCCAGCTGGACATAGGAAGAGTAAGATAAAGTGGGAGAGGTTGCCTGGGCAGGTCATTCTCCATGTATCTGACAACGGTAGATTTGGATATTTCCCTTTCCATCCTTTCTGCTTCAAAGAGTGCATACAGTGCTTGTTTAACCTCTACCTTATCTTGGCATCCGATTCTGGAGGGATCTGAGAAGAGATCTCCTTTGTTCACGGCACTTAGTAATTTTAAAACTCCAGCTAGCCATGGGATTGAGAGACCGTGGTCACATTTAAGACAATCTTAAATTATATCTTGTGTTAGGGAGGCTGCGTTGTTCCTCCAGATTCTCAACCAGAATAAGGCTGGTCTACTTCTAATAAAATCACAGATGTAAGGGAGGTTTAGCTCTTTGTGACAGATAAATTCAGAGGACGAAATTGGGGCACCCAATACTTTCCTACAGGCGTTATAGTTAGCTGGACTTTTCACTCATACAAAACCATTGAAATTCTCCCGTTATAGTTAGATATTTATTTCAGCTAACTATAACTTGCGCGCCCGCAATGCACTGTTGATGACGTCACATATTACATCACTCATGACATGGTCAGTGACATCACTCATTACATCACTGATGACATCTCAAATGACATCACTGATGACATCACTGATGACATCATCCAGTGAATGTGTGTTTTTCTGAAAATTACATCTGTTTTATATATGTATATCTCAAGGTCGATAGAATAATACATGGGTATATAAGTGTCTAAATGGATTATTTGTTTTTGAAAAATTGATTGTATAACTGACTGATTAAGTGTATCTTAGTGAATACATGGCTCAGTGAGTAATGTTTAAATATGTGAATATCTGTATCAGTCTCTCACTTTGTGTATAAGTGGCTGCATGGGTTGGTGAGTAGCTACATGAGTGTCTATATACGTTATTAGTTGGTTTTTGAGTATCAGTATAAGTGTCTGATGTCTGTATGGTTTGGTGGGGGGTATTACGTAGTGCATAGGTGCATGAATGAGTGACTCACTGTTTGTATGTGTTGAAGACAGCATGTGGGCAGGACTGTATGGGTGGATGAGTGTGTGCATGGGTGTGTTAGTGAGTGAATGACTGTCTCAATAGTGTCTCTATGAGTAACTACATATGTTTTAAACTAGTATATGTGACTATTGGTGTATATAAGTGAGTATATGTGAGAGTGAGAGCTTGAAAGAGTTCCTGTATGAATAAGTATGTGTTTCTATAAGTGATTGTTTAAAAGACTAAGTATGTGTAAGTTTCTGTAGAAGTAAGTGTGGTGGTGTGTGTATAACTGTATATGCAGGTAAACGGATGTTTGATTCCTTATTAGCATGAGTGACTATGTGTGTGAGTAACTTTATGGATGAGTGGCGTTGTGTAACAGGATGTATAGGTGTATGAGTACATATGATGAGTGAGTACATGTATGAGTGACTGTATAGGACTGTTGGTGAATGAGTGGATGTGGATCTTACAATTACTGAGTAGGTTGTTGTAACTTGTATTAGTATGTCCATTGTTTTGAAAATTGTAATTTCTATTTTTGAATGTGTGTATCAAAGGTTATATTAGGGGGAGAGGAGGTCTGCCACTCTATCACAAGGATGATGTCATCAGTGATGTCATCAGTGATGTCATGAGTGATGTCACTGACCATGTCATGAGTGATGTAATATGTGACGTCATCAGCAGTGCATTGTGGGCGCGCGAGTTATAGTTAGCTGAACTAACTATAACGGGGGAATTTCTATGGTTTTGTACCAGTGAAAAGTCCAGCTAACTATAACGCCCCTAAAACCTATGTTTTTTTCAGTGAATTTCTAAGGTTTTTTAAATGCTAATTCCTAGCTATAACGTGCCTGCAGAGATAGGACATGTGAAGAAAGAAGGAAAAACGCACAGAAAGAAAAAAAAGAAATGCAGAAAGAAGCAACAGAAGTCCTCAAAGACGAAGAAAAGTGCAGGAAAAAGTATAACGTGCAGAAAGAACAAACAGAAGAGCAGAAACAAGCCTTGTTGCAAAATCATCCTGTACCCTCAACTTTTTCAGACGGATACTGTTGGTAACTGAGTCTGACTAACCAGTCCTAGAGCCAGTGCTATGTTAAAAGACACTCAGAATACAGTGAAAACACCTACATACACTAGGGCACACTATGCGTTGGGGTCCCCCTGTGATTAACATGACCTCCTCTGTAAGCCCCTAGTATATAATAGGGCAGGGGATTAAAACGACCTCTTAAAACGCACCACAGGGCGTGTTTGAACACGTCACCTCATGCCCCGTCCCCTCCCTTCCCCACTGTGTAAACACGCCCTGTAGCCGTTTTAAGTTGGGAGATTAAGTCCCCTTGAATCCTGAGGGTCCCTAGGGTCCAACTAGACCACTAGGTACCTCCAGTAAGCGCCATAGAGCTGCGTTGCAGAGAGGTGTAAAAAGTGGCACGGCCTGCACCACCTCTCTGCAACGCAGAGCAGTGGTGCTTACTGGAAGCACCTGGTGGGCTAGTTGGACCCCAGGGTCCCTCAGGATTGAAAGGGAATTATTTCCCCAACTTAAAAATGCGCCACAGGGCGTGTTTGCACACGTCACCTCAGGCCCCGTCTCCTCCCTTCACCACTGTGTAAACGCGCCCTGTGGCCGTTCTGAGTTGAGAGATTAAGTCCCCTTGAATCCTTAGGGTCCCTAGGGTCAAACTAGCCCACTAGGTACCTCCAGTAAGCGCCACAGAGCTGCGTTGCATGGAGGTGTAAAAAGGGGCGTGGCCTCAGAACACCTTTCTGCAACGCAGCTCCCTGGCGCATACTGGAGATACCTGTTGGGCTAGTTGGCCCTCAGGGACCCTCGGTATTGAAGGGGAATTAATTCCTCAACTTACAACTGGCCAGGGGGCGCGTTTGCAGAGTGCTGCAAGGAGGGGGCGTGGCCTCCGGCACGATGCCGGTCTTTTTTTAAATTCTTTTTAGAAGGAGGGCTGTGTGGCCCCCTTACTTTTTCTAACTTATTAGCCCTGGGGACCCCATCCCCCAGGGCCTGCACCCTCATTTTTTTTGTTGAAAAAAATTAATTTGGCCCTCCCAAGGCCTTAATCGGCCCCGGGGACCCCAACCCCCGGGTCATGGCCTATTTTTTTTTTTATTCTTTAGGAGGGGGGCTGTGTTGCCCCCCTCCTCAGGCCACTTATGGCCCCGGGGACCCCATCCCCCGGGGCCGGCCTTTGATTTTTAATATTTTTAAAAAATATATATTTATAGAAACACCTAGGACATGCTGGACAAACCGTATGTACCTATCACCATGACGATTTGCGTGACATTCATTAAAAGGCGACTATGCATACAATGAATCCACGTAGAAGGTATTCACACCGCTAGTGAAGCTCTGACATGTCTGACACCCTACCGTGCCTAATCCCGGCGCCCCAGCTGGTGGGTACTCTCCAAGTAGACACCCTTGTCGTTTATTTATAGAAACATGGGTGGCTATTGACGGGCACATTTAATACACATGCACACCAAGCCATTCAAAGGGGATTCGACAAAAATTCGACCAAACTATGCAAGAAACCCCCTCACGGTTAATAAAACACACATCCACCGCCGGATGTGTAATACTTTTTATTTTACTCTCTGGAAAGGAGACAAACCTCACTTGAGAGTCACAGCGTGCTCCTGGCTGAGCCCAATGCTGTGTTACACCCACCAGTGCCCGCCGAGTGCCACACACCTCTGTGTTGTATTCCACCAGCTAGTGCGTATGCTATGACACTCTCTAGCCCATGTGCACTGTAACACCACCCCGTGAATATGTCATGCCACACTTGCCTTCGCACGGGTTATATTGCCCCATCTAACGTGCCTTCCTCGATGCCTATGTTAAAAGCACAGCGTTATGCCATACATATTATAATCTGTGATCCATATCTTTGTCACAGTGCATATGCAATGTTACACTACCCAGCACATATTTTAAATTACAACTTTAGAGACTACTTAGGTTATACAACACTGCCCTGTGCATATTACACTCCAAGGCGCATATCACATAGCAAGCGCTAGTGCCTGTGCTATCTCGCGCTCTCCAATGAATCTGTCATTGCGCACAATGTATTGCATGTTATATTTCAAGGCCCGGTTCATCTTATATCACACTTTTTGGTGCATAGTTTATACCATATACTATATCTAGTTTTCATTTTCAATCGTGCTCTCAGGACTATGTTCTATATAACACTGCGTTCACCTACCCTTTTCACAGGCATTACATTTTGCGATGGGGGGGTGGAGGGTCAGGGGATGTTTCTGCCAAGTGAGCCCGGAGTCACAGTCCCAAACGTCCTCTTCTTCCTGAATAAAAGTGAGATTATGCTGCATACTTGTTCATGTTTTAAGTAGTTCGCACAGACACACATTTTAAAAACAATAAAGTTCCTAATAGCCACCTTCTATGAACAGTTAGCTTGCTGCCCCATCCACCTCCTCCCTATCCTCTGTTGTCTGAATCCATGGACTAGCCTCCTCTCTCCTGCCATGCATGGTCTGATGTGCTGCCACTGCCCTCCATTTAGCATGATGTACCAGTCCACTCCTCCTGCCCTCCATTGCCCAATTCTATGGCCCATCATTGACCTCCTGCTTAGCCTCTGTGCTTAGCTTGCTGCCCCTATTCTCCTTCCCCCTGCCCTCCGATGTCTTTGTGCATGCCCCTGCTCCATCCTTTTTGACCACCATGTTCCATGGACCTGCCACTCCTATCTACTCTGAGTATTCTGTTGAGCTCCCCTCCCACCTGCCTAGCATTGTCAGATGACTGTAACCTGTCCCTGCCACCTCCACCCTGCCTGTCCACATGCCATGCCCCTATCCCCTTCCTCCTGTCCTCCATTGTCCATTTTACTGCCACACCCTTCTGCCCTCCCTGGTCTGTTGTGCTGCAACTGCTCCTCCTGCCTGCCCCGCGCGGTCTGTTGTGAGGCCCCTTCCCCTGAACTCTCTTGTCTGTGCCCAGGTCCTGACCCTCCTTTCTATCCTCCATGGTCCTTTGTGCATGCCCCTGCACCCTCCTTCTTGCCCATCATAGCCATTGTGCTGCCACTTACCCTCCCGCTTGCCATGCATGGTCTTCTGTGCTGCCATGGCCCCTCCCACCTTCCCTGTGTGGTCAGCTAGCTGCTCCTGACCCCCTCCTACCTTCCCTCCATGGTCTGTGTGTATGCCATCATAGTCTCACTGTTGCTCTCCATGGTGTGTCTTGTTTCTAGTGCCCATCCTGCCTGACCTCTATGGTCATCTTGCTGCTCCTGCCCTGCCCCCTTTCCCCCAGCCCTCTGTTTCCATGTGCAGACCCCTATTCCCTCCCTCCTGGCTTGTCGGTTCCATTGTAATGCCCCTGATCCATCCCTCCTGCCCTTTATGGTCTGTTATGCTGCAGCTTTCTCTCCTGTCTGTCCATTATGGTCAGCTAGCTACCATTGCCTCTTTCCCCTCTGTTGTCTGTTGTCCATGTGCATGGTCCTGTCCCCTCCTTATTGCTTTCTATGGGTTGTTGTGCTGCACTCCCGTCCCGCATGCCCTGTGTGGTGTATTGTGCTGCTGCAAACCCTGATGCCTGCCCTGTAGGGTCAGTTTGGTGCACCTCTCAATGTCCCTCCTGTCCTCTGTTATCCGAGTCCATGTCCCTACCCCAATTCCTCCTGCCTACCATGATCCAATGTACCATACTTGCGAACATTTTGAACTTGGTAAGAGGGAGATTTTGAAATAAAACTGGGGTATTTATTTTCCCCTTTGAGTTACATTGAAAAAGAGAAGATTGTAGACAGGAAACCGATCAAGTAAAGCCCATTTGAGCTTAAAAACATTGGACGTTTCCTGGCTGAAACGGGTCTGTTGGCATGTATGGTTGTATGACCGCTGCCTCTTCCTTCTGCCCACAATGGTCTATTATATTGCCACAGCCTCTCTTGCCAGTCCTGTATTGTTGGTTTGTTGCCCCTGCCCCCCTTTCCACTGCCCTCCATAGTCTGTTGTGCTGCCACTGCCCTTCCTGCCTGCCTAGTGTGGTCAAATTGTTGCCTCTGCACTCTCCTACCTGCCTTCAATTTTCAGAGTCCGTGCCCCTGACCTCTGCCTCTCAACAGTATCCCAATGAACAACTAGATTGCTAACATTCTATATTTATTACAAAAGTGTGGAACGCCTGACGTCATCTTGATGTAATCAAAACTGTAATGCCTAGAGCATTTCCTTTAGAAATTCCATATATGAGAGGGTCTCATTTGCATCAAAATTATGGTTAGTGCTCTAAAAAACTAAAATGAGGACATATTTTCTGAGTTTTCAAATAGCGACAAAGAACTTTTAAATTATTTGTAATCTTAGTTTTTTTATCCAGTTGACCACTTGATTAAATGTTGCATCCAAGGGGAGAGGGTGTGGTGTTACTTCCAGAGCTGCAGACTTTGCAACTGGGGAACCAGGTTGGAGTTTCTGCTTCAGCTCAACATTCTGTGATTCTGGTCAAATCACTTAATCTCCCCATGTCTACAACCACAATGAATTTGATCTTGTGTGATGTAACCGATGCTCATGTAAAGCACTCCAATACCTGACAAGTGTGCACTATATAAAACTGCAAATACAAAAAATAATAAGTGTTTTGCACACTTCTGTCATTGGGCTATATTTGGGCTACATCTGGGTGATTTTGGGCTACATTTGGGCTCTTTTGTCTCCGGTGGCCATCTTGGGAGATTTATTTGTTATGAAGTTTCCTAATTTCCTCATGTACTGCAGTCTCCTCAGTAGGAAATGCTTTAATTTTTTTACTTTGATTCCATCATGAAGGTATTCAGATATGTCACACATTTGCCATAAATTCTGAACGTTAGCACTCTAGTTGCTCATTAGATCACTGTATTAAAACTACTGTTCACCATGAAAGTCTGCTCCTGGTATTAAAAGTGCATGTTTCAGTCTGCATGTCAGAATTTTTTAATGAAATAGAAGGGGATTTGAGAAGTCACTCAAAATGTGCCCTCATTTTCTTTCTTCAGCATTAATCATAATTTCTATGGCAAAATTAACCCCCTCATTGTGTTCCTTTTTAAATTAAATGTTTTAAGTGTTACCAGTTTATTCCAATCAAGATGGCTTCAGGTGTGCCATACTTTTGTCATAAGTAAGACAGTAAGCGCTCTAGTTGTTCTTAAGAACACTCTGGGACATTCTGTCATTGGGCTATACTTGGGCTACATCTGGGTGATATTTGGGCTACATTTGGGCTCTTTTGGGCTCTTTTGTCTCTGGTGGCCATTTTAGGAGATTTATTTGTTATGAAGTTTCCTAATTTCCTCATCTACTGCAGTCTCCTCAGTAGGAAATGCTTTTAGTTTTTTACTTTGATTCCATCAAGAAGACATTCAGATGTGTCACACATTTTCCATAAATTCTGAATGTTAGCACTCTAGTTGCTCATAAGATCACTGTAGTAAAGCTACTGCTCACCACGGAAGTCTGCTGCTAGTATTAGAAGTGCATGTTTCAGTCTGCATATCAGATTTTTTTAATGAAATAGAAGAGGATTTGAGAAGTCACTCAAAATGTGCCCTAATTTTTCTTTCTTCAGCACTAATCATAATTTCTATGACAAAATGAACCCCGTCATTGTGTTCCTTTTTAAATTAAATGTTTTAAGTGTTACCAGTTTATTCCAATCAAGATGGCTTCAGGTGTGCCATACTTTTGTCATAAGTAAGAAAGTAAGCGCTCTAGTTGTTCTTAAGAACACTCTGGGACATTCTGTCATTGGGCTATACTTGGGCTACATCTGGGTGATATTTGGGCTACATTTGGGCTCTTTTGTCTCTGGAGGCCATCTTGGGAGATTTATTTGTTATGAAGTTTCCTAATTTCCTCATTTACTACAGTCTCCTCAGTAGGAAATACTTTCAGTTTTTTACTTTGATTCCATCAAGAAGACATTCAGATGTGTCACACATTTTCCATAAATTCTGAATGTTAGAACTCTAGTTCCTCATTAGATCACTGTAGTAAAGCTACTGCTCACCAGGCAAGTCTGCTGCTGGTATTCAAAGGGCATGTTTCAGTCTGCATGTCAGAATTTTTTTATGAAATAAAAGAGGATTTCAGAAGTCAAAATGCGCCCTAGTTTTTCTTTCTGCAGCACTAATCATAATTTATATGGCAAAATGAACCCCCTCATTTTGTTCCTTTGTAAATTAAATGTTTTAAGTGTTACCACTTTATTCCAATCAAGATGGCTTCAGGTGTGCCATACTTTTGTCATAAGTAAGACTGTTAGCGCTCTAGTTGTTCTTTAGAGCACTCTGGGAAGCTGCAGTAGAACACAAAGGAATCAACTGACAGTCTCTGCCCTTGTTGGATGTACATGTTTTACTGAGAATGTCAGACTTCATTCTTACATGATTGAGAAAGATAATGTGAATTTACAGAAAATATGCTCTCAGTTTAGCTTATAGATCACCTTCCAAACCTCTGTGGGAAAAGCATGAGAAAATAGTTTTCTCTCAAACATGGTTCATGATATCACAGCAGAAGGCTTTTTCACATGGTAAAATCACCTTAGAACACACCACAATTCCTAAAATGAGTATGGTACCATCAACAAATGATTTATAATGTAACTAAAGTCTTAAAACCTTCTATTAACTGCAATGCTTTTTAATGAGGTGCTATCATGTATATTGGTCCCAAGATGACTGCCAACACTTCTTGGATGAAGTACTGACAGCCAATCAGATCTCACGATGAGATGTGTCGGTAGGCTCCGCCCAGATATGTATGTGATTTTACTTTTGATTTTCTCAGGAACTACTGAGCAGATTGACACCATATATGCAAAAGGCACATCCCTGAGCTAAGGACTACCTCTCTGCCAAATTTCAAGTAATTCTGTTCAGCCGTTCGGGCTGTACCTTGGACTAAAGGTCCCTATGGAAAATTGCATGGGAAAAACGCATTTTGGGACCCCCTTTTTTCTCAGCCCCCGCTTGACGAATCCCCCGGAGACTTTCAGGGTAGGAGCGGAGCGCCCCACCTATTTTGAAAATTTCGTGAGGATTCGTGAACCGGCGCCAAAGTTATTCCAAATAGAATATTGCGGATTTCCTATGGAAACACGGTCCTAACTATAACTATCTACTGGCGACCGCCAGTAGATAATATATACTTATATGTATATATATATGTGTGATATATGTGTGGTGTGATGTTTTGCGGCCCCGCCTGAGCCGCAAGAGTGACCCCGCTGCGCTCTGCGCAGTTCCGCTGATGTGTCAACCGGCATTTAGCTTTGGAACAGGAAGGGTGATTGAGCAAAGTGAAGCGGCAATCCTGAAACCTGCACGCTGTCTGCACACCCCACTAGGGAATTCATTTCAATCAACGAGGGTGGAACCCACAACTCACTGCAGTAAGACAAGCCTACATTGACCATCAGGCCACAGGGGTGGCCACGCCCAAAAGGGCGGGGAAGTTATCATAAATGTCGTGCTTGAAAAAATGCTGGTTCCAATCCTTGCGAGTCCATACCTCATGAAGAAGTGCTCTCTATGCACGAAACGCGTCAGGAGGACTATTTGTTGTGGAGCGATGTTCGTGGCTGGATCGCCTTTGCTCAATAAATGGTGACCAAAGAAAACGTACCTGTGTGTGGTCCTCTCTCATCAGGCAACTCATTGGTGTGATGTTTTGCGGCCCCGCCTGAGCCGCGAGAGTGACCCCGCTGCGCTCTGCGCAGTTCCGCTGATGTGTCAACCGGCATTTAGCTTTGGAACAGGAAGGGTGATTGAGCAAAGTGAAGCAGCTATCCTGAAACCTGTACGCTGGCTGCACACCCCACTTGGGAATTCATTTCAATCAACGAGGGTGGAACCCGCAACTCACTGCAGTAAGACAAGCCTACATTGACCATCAGGCCACAGGGGTGGCCACGCCCAAAAGGGCGGGGAAGTTATCATAAATGTCGTGCTTGAAAAAATGCTGGTTCCAATCCTTGCGAGTCCATACCTCATGAAGAAGTGCTCTCTATGCACGAAACGCGTCAGGAGGACTATTTGTTGTGGAGCGATGTTCGTGGCTGGATCGCCTTTGCTCAATAAATGGTGACCAAAGAAAACTTACCTGTGTGTGGTCCTCTCTCAGCAGGCAACTCGTTGGTGTGATGTTTTGCGGCCCCGCCTGAGCCGCGAGAGTGACCCAGCTGCGCTCTGCGCAGTTCCGCTGATGTGTCAACCGGCATTTAGCTTTGGAACAGGAAGGGTGATTGAGCAAAGTGAAGCGGCAATCCTGAAACCTGCACGCTGTCTGCACACCCCACTTGGGAATTCATTTCAATCAACGAGGGTGGAACCCGCAACTCACTGCAGTAAGACAAGCCTACATTGACCATCAGGCCACAGGGGTGGCCACGCCCAAAAGGGCGGGGAAGTTATCATAAATGTCGTGCTTGAAAAAATGCTGGTTCCAATCCTTGCGAGTCCATACCTCATGAAGAAGTGCTCTCTATGCACGAAACGCGTCAGGAGGACTATTTGTTGTGGAGCGATGTTCGTGGCTGGATCGCCTTTGCTCAATAAATGGTGACCAAAGAAAACTTACCTGTGTGTGGTCCTCTCTCAGCAGGCAACTCGTTGGTGTGATGTTTTGCGGCCCCGCCTGAGCCGCGAGAGTGACCCCGCTGCGCTCTGCGCAGTTCCGCTGATGAGTCAACCGGCATTTAGCTTTGGAACAGGAAGGGTGATTGAGCAAAGTGAAGCGGCAATCCTGAAACCTGCACGCTGTCTGCACACCCCACTTGGGAATTCATTTCAATCAACGAGGGTGGAACCCGCAACTCACTGCAGTAAGACAAGCCTACATTGACCATCAGGCCACAGGGGTGGCCACGCCCAAAAGGGCGGGGAAGTTATCATAAATGTCGTGCTTGAAAAAATGCTGGTTCCAATCCTTGCGAGTCAATGCCTCATGAAGAAGTGCTCTCTATGCACGAAACGAGTCAGGAGGACTATTTGTTGTGGAGCGATGTTTTTGGCTGGATCGCCTTTGCTCAATAAATGGTGACCAAAGAAAACTTACCTGTGTGTGGTCCTCTCTCAGCAGGCAACTCGTTGGTGTGATGTTTTGCGGCCCCGCCTGAGCCGCGAGAGTGACCCCGCTGCGCTCTGCGCAGTTCCGCTGATGTGTCAACCGGCATTTAGCTTTGGAACAGGAAGGGTGATTGAGCAAAGTGAAGCGGCAATCCTGAAACCTGCACGCTGTCTGCACACCCCACTTGGGAATTCATTTAAATCAACGAGGGTGGAACCCGCAACTCACTGCAGTAAGACAAGCCTACATTGACCATCAGGCCACAGGGGTGGCCACGCCCAAAAGGGCGGGGAAGTTATCATAAATGTCGTGCTTGAAAAAATGCTGGTTCCAATCCTTGCGAGTCCATACCTCATGAAGAAGTGCTCTCTATGCACGAAACGCGTCAGGAGGACTATTTGTTGTGGAGCGATGTTCGTGGCTGGATCGCCTTTGCTCAATAAATGGTGACCAAAGAAAACTTACCTGTGTGTGGTCCTCTCTCAGCAGGCAACTCGTTGGTGTGATGTTTTGCGGCCCCGCCTGAGCCGCGAGAGTGACCCAGCTGCGCTCTGCGCAGTTCCGCTGATGTGTCAACCGGCATTTAGCTTTGGAACAGGAAGGGTGATTGAGCAAAGTGAAGCGGCAATCCTGAAACCTGCACGCTGTCTGCACACCCCACTTGGGAATTCATTTCAATCAACGAGGGTGGAACCCGCAACTCACTGCAGTAAGACAAGCCTACATTGACCATCAGGCCACAGGGGTGGCCACGCCCAAAAGGGCGGGGAAGTTATCATAAATGTCGTGCTTGAAAAAATGCTGGTTCCAATCCTTGCGAGTCCATACCTCATGAAGAAGTGCTCTCTATGCACGAAACGCGTCAGGAGGACTATTTGTTGTGGAGCGATGTTCGTGGCTGGATCGCCTTTGCTCAACAAATGGTGACCAAAGAAAACTTACCTGTGTGTGGTCCTCTCTCAGCAGGCAACTCGTTGGTGTGATGTTTTGCGGCCCCGCCTGAGCCGCGAGAGTGACCCCGCTGCGCTCTGCGCAGTTCCGCTGATGAGTCAACCGGCATTTAGCTTTGGAACAGGAAGGGTGATTGAGCAAAGTGAAGCGGCAATCCTGAAACCTGCACGCTGTCTGCACACCCCACTTGGGAATTCATTTCAATCAACGAGGGTGGAACCCGCAACTCACTGCAGTAAGACAAGCCTACATTGACCATCAGGCCACAGGGGTGGCCACGCCCAAAAGGGCGGGGAAGTTATCATAAATGTCGTGCTTGAAAAAATGCTGGTTCCAATCCTTGCGAGTCAATGCCTCATGAAGAAGTGCTCTCTATGCACGAAACGCGTCAGGAGGACTATTTGTTGTGGAGCGATGTTTTTGGCTGGATCGCCTTTGCTCAATAAATGGTGACCAAAGAAAACTTACCTGTGTGTGGTCCTCTCTGAGCAGGCGACTCGTTGGTGTGATGTTTTGCGGCCCCGCCTGAGCCGCGAGAGTGACCCCGCTGCGCTCTGCGCAGTTCCGCTGATGTGTCAACCGGCATTTAGCTTTGGAACAGGAAGGGTGATTGAGCAAAGTGAAGCGGCAATCCTGAAACCTGCACGCTGTCTGCACACCCCACTTGGGAATTCATTTCAATCAACGAGGGTGGAACCCGCAACTCACTGCAGTAAGACAAGCCTACATTGACCATCAGGCCACAGGGGTGGCCACGCCCAAAAGGGCGGGGAAGTTATCATAAATGTCGTGCTTGAAAAAATGCTGGTTCCAATCCTTGCGAGTCCATACCTCATGAAGAAGTGCTCTCTATGCACGAAACGCGTCAGGAGGACTATTTGTTGTGGAGCGATGTTCGTGGCTGGATTGCCTTTGGTCAATAAATGGTGTCCAAAGAAAACTTACCTGTGTGTGGTCCTCTCTCAGCAGGCAACTCGTTGGTGTGATGTTTTGCGGCCCCGCCTGAGCCGCGAGAGTGACCCCGCTGCGCTCTGCGCAGTTCCGCTGATGTGTCAACCGGCATTTAGCTTTGGAACAGGAAGGGTGATTGAGCAAAGTGAAGCGGCAATCCTGAAACCTGCACGCTGTCTGCACACCCCACTTGGGAATTCATTTAAATCAACGAGGGTGGAAACCGCAACTCACTGCAGTAAGACAAGCCTACATTGACCATCAGGCCACAGGGGTGGCCACGCCCAAAAGGGCGGGGAAGTTATCATAAATGTCGTGCTTGAAAAAATGCTGGTTCCAATCCTTGCGAGTCCATACCTCATGAAGAAGTGCTCTCTATGCACGAAACGCGTCAGGAGGACTATTTGTTGTGGAGCGATGTTCGTGGCTGGATCGCCTTTGCTCAATAAATGGTGACCAAAGAAAACTTACCTGTGTGTGGTCCTCTCTCAGCAGGCAACTCGTTGGTGTGATATATATATATGTAAGTAGACTGTAAGTACCATGACCTATTTGTAAGCTCACGCATTTTTCGTGATATTTACCGTGTGGTATTTTCACTTACAATATGCTTTGGCGACTACCCTGCATTTTTCACTTTGGATGTTAGCCCTTTATGTCTCAGTTGTAATCTTAGGGGTACCACTCACTGATCTAGTATTGTATCCTAAGGGATGTCTCCCTCGCTTCCATTGCTTTATTTACTACTATTTGTATCCTTGTTTATCTGCTTCATTTTTAGCATGCAATGTTTACGTTTGAATTGATGCTTTTTCTTTACTTTTTGACCATTCCAAGATGGCTGCTACCAGTTGATGAATGTAGTCCCTTCTTGTTTGTGATGACCTCGAACTTTCAGTGCTTTATCAAGTACTGTTTGGAGCGCACACTTTCACACGTGATCAAGGCTTGTCGCCGAAACGCGTAGTGTGGATTAAACACTTGGATTACTTACCTCGCTGTTTACCTGTTTCTTACTGAGAGCGCACCACTTAACTTGCTTTTCGTGTGGAATATATATATATATATATATATATATATATATACATACATATATATATATGTATTCACTGAAAAAACCATAGGTTTCAGAGGCGTTATAGTTAGCTGGACTTTTCACTCATACAAAACCATTGAAATTCTCCCGTTATAGTTAGATAGTTAGTTCAGCTAACTATAACTCGCGCGCCCGTAATGCACTGTTGATGACGTCACATATTACATCACTCATGACATGGTCAATGACATCACTCATGACATCACTGATGACATCTCAAATGACATCACTGATGACATCACTGATGACATCATCCAGTGAATGTGTGTTTTTCTGAAAATTACATCTGTTTTATATATGTATATCTCAAGGTCGATAGAAGAATAAATGGGTATATAAGTGTCTAAATGGATGATTTGTTTTTGAAAAATTGATTGTATAACTGACTGATTAAGTGTATCTTAGTGAATACATGGCTCAGTGAGTAATGTTTAAATATGTAAATATCTGTATCAGTCTCTCACTTTGTGTATAAGTGGCTGCATGGGTTGGTGAGTAGCTACATGAGTGTCTATATAGGTTATTAGTTTTTTTTTTGAGTATCAGTATGAGTGTCTGAGTGTCTGTATGGTTCGGTGGGGGGTATTACGTAGTGCATAGGTGCATGAATGAGTAACTCACTGTTTGTATGTGTTGAAGACAGCATGTGTACAGGACTGTATGGGTGGATGAGTGTGTGCATGGTTGTGTTAGTGAGTGAATGACTGTCTCAATAGTGTCTTTATGAGTAACTAGATATGTTTTAAACTAGTATATGTGACTATTGGTGTATATAAATGAGTATATGTGAGAGTGAGAGATTGGAAGAGTTCCTGTATGAATAAGTATGTGTTTCTATAAGTGATTGTTTAAAAGACTAAGAATGTGTAAGTTTCTGTAGAAGTAAGTGTGGTGGTGTGTGTATAACTGTATATGCAAGTAAATGGATGTTTGATTCTTTTTTAGCATGAGTGACTATGTGTGTGAGTAACTCTATGGATAAGTGGAGTTGTGTAACAGGATTTATAGGTGTATGAGTACATATGATGAGTGAGTACATGTATGAGTGACTGTATAGGACTGTTGGTGAATGAGTGGATGTGTATGTAGACCTTAGAATTACTGAATAGGTTGTTGTAACTGGTATTGGTATGTCCATTGATTTGAAAATTTTAGTTTCTATTTTTGAATGTGTGTATCAAAGGTTATATTGGGGGAGAGGAGGTCTGCCACTCTATCACAAGGATGATGTCATCAGTGATGTCATCAGTGATGTCATTTGAGATGTCATCAGTGATGTCATGAGTGATGTCACTGACCATGTCATGAGTGATGTAATATGGGATGTCATCAGCAGTGCATTGCGGGCGCGTGAGTTATAGTTAGCTGAACTTACTATAACGGGGGAATTTCAATGGTTTTGTACGAGTGAAAAGTCCAGCTAACTATAACGCCCCTGAAACCTATGGTTTTTTCAGTGAATTTCAAAGGTTTTTTAAATGCTAATTTCTAACTATGCCTACAGAGATAGGACATGTGAAGAAAGAAAAAAAAACGCAGAGAAGGAAAAAAAAGAAATGTAGAAAGAAGCAACAGAAGTCCTCAAAGACGAAGAAAAGTGCAGGAAGAAGGATAACGTGCAGAAAGAACAAACAGAAGAGCAGAAAGAAGCCTGTTGCAAAATCATCCTGTACCCTCAACTTTTTCAGACGGATACTGGTGGAGTCTGACTAACCAGTCCTAGAGCCAGTGCTATGTTAAAAGACACTCAGAATACAGTGAAAACACCTACATACACTAGGGAACACTATGCGTTGGGGTCCCCCTGTGATTAGCATGACCTCCTCTGTAAGCTCCTATTATATAATAGGGCAGGGGATTAAAACTACCTCTTAAAACGCGCCACAGGGCGAGTTTGCACACGTCACCTCAGGCCCCATCCCCTCCCTTCACCACTGTGTAAACACACCCTGTGGCCGTTTTAAGTTAGGAGATTAAGTCCCCTTGAATCCTGAGGGTCCCTAGGGTCAAACTAGCCCACTAGGTACCTCCAGTAAGCGCCTCAGAGCTGCGTTGCATGGAGGTGTAAAAAGGGGCGTGGCCTCAGAACACCTATCTGCAACGCAGCTCCCTGGCGCATACTGGAGATATCTGTTGGGCTAGTTGGCCCTCAGGGAGCCTCAGTATTGAAGGGGAATTAATTCCCCATCTTACAACTGGCCAGGGGGCGCGTTTGCAGAGTGCTGCAAGGAGGGGGCGTGGCCTCTTGCACGATGCCGGTCTTTTATTTATTTTATTTTTTTAAGAAGGAGGGCTGTGTGGCCCCACTTCTTTTTCTAATTTATTGGCCCTGGGGACCCCATCCTCCAGGGCCTGCACCCTAATGTTTTTGTTGAAAAAAATTAATTTGGAAGGGGGCAACGTGGCCCCCTCCCAAGGCCTTAATCGGCCCCGGGGACCCCAACCCCCGGGTCATGGCCTTTTTTAAAAAAAAAATCTTTAGGAGGGGGGCTGCGTTGCCCCCCTCCTCAGGCCAATTATGGCCCCGGGGACCCCATCCCCCGGGGCCGGCCTTTGTTTTTTATTATTTAAAAAATATATATATTTATAGAAACACCTAGGTCATGCTGGACAAACCGTATTTACCTATCACCATGACGATTTGCATGATATTCATTAAAAGGTGACTATGCATGCAATGAATCCACGTGGAATGTATTTACACCACTAGTGAAGCTCTGATGTGTCTGACGCCCTACCGTGCCTAATCCCGGCGACCCCGCCAGTGGGTACTCTCCAAGTAGACACCCTTGTCATTTACTTATACAAACATGGGTAGCTATTGACGGGCACATTTAATACACACGCACACCAAGCCATTTAAAGGAGATTCAACAAAAATTCGACCAAACTATGCAAGAAACCCCCCTCACGGTTAATAAAACACACATCCACTGCCGGATGTGTAATACTTTATATTTTACTCTCTGGAAAGGAGACAAACCTCACTTGAGAGTCACAGCATGCTCCTGGCTGAGCCCAATGCTGTGTTACACCCACCAGTGCCCGCCGAGTGCCACACACCTCTGTGTTGTATTCCACCAGCTAGTGCGTATGCTATGACACTCTCTAGCTCATGTGCACTGTAACACCACCCCGTGAATATGTCATGCCACAGTTGCCTTCGCACAGGTTATATTGCCCCATCTAACGTGCCTTCCTCGATGCTTATGTTATAACGCACAGCGCTATGCCATACATATTACAATCTGGGATCCATATCTTTGTCACAGTGCAAATGCAACATTACACTCCCCAGCACATATTTTATATTACAACTTTAGAGACTAGTTAGGTTACACAACACTGCCCTGTGCATATTACACTCCAAGGCTCATATCGCATAGCACGCACTAGTGCCTGTGCTATCTCGTGCTCTCCAATGAATCTGTCATTGCGCACAATGTATTGCATATTATATTTCACGCCCCGGTTCATCTTATATCACTCTTTTTGGTGCTTAGTTTATACCATATACTATATCTAGTTTTCATTTTCAATCATGCTCTCAGGACTATGTTCTTATAACACTGTGTCCACCTACCCTTTTCACAGGCATTACATTTTGCGATGGGGTGGAGGGTCAGAGGGTGTTTCTGCCAAGTGAGCCAGGAGTCACAGTCACAAACGTCCTCTTCTTCCTGAATAAAAGTGAGATTATGCTGCATACTTGTTCATATTTTAAGTAGTTCGCACAGACACACATTTTAAAAACAATAAAGTTCCTACTACCCACCTTCTCTGAACAGTTAGCTTGCTGCCCCATCCACCTCCTCCCTATCCTCTGTTGTCTGAATCCATGGACTAGCCTCCTCCCTCCTGCCATGCATGGTTTGATGTGCTGCCACTGCCCTCCATTTAGCATGATGTACCAGTCCACTCCTCCTGCCCTCCATTGCCCAATTCTATGGCTCACCATAGACCTCCTGCTTAGCCTCTGTGCTGAGCTTGTTGCCCCTATTCTCCTTCCCCCTGCCCTCCGACGTCTTTGTGCATGCCCCTGCTCTATCCTTTTTGTCCACCATGTTCCATGGACCTGCCACTCCGATCTACTCTGAGTGTTCTGTTGAGCTGCCACTCCACTCCCACCTGCCTAGCATTGTCCGATGACTGTAACCTGTCCCTGCCACCTCCACCCTGCCTGTCCACATGACATGCCTCTATCCCCTTCCTCCTGTCCTCCATGGTCCATTTTACTGCCACACCCTTCTGCCCTACCTGGTCTGTTGTGCTGCAACTGCTCCTCCTGCCTGCCCCGCGCGGTCTTTTGTGAGGCCCCTTCCCCTGAACTCTCTTGTCTGTGCCCAGGTCTTGACCCTCCCTTCTATCCTCCATGGTCCTTTGTGCATGCCCCTGCACCCTCCTTCTTGCCCATCATAGCCATTGTGCTGCCACTAACCCTCCCGCTTGCCATGCATGGTCTTCTGTGCTGCCATGGCCCCTCCCACCTTCCCTGTGTGGTCAGCTAGCTGCCTCTGACCCCCTCCCACCTTCTCTCCATGGTCTGTGTCTATGCCATCATAGTCTCACTGTTGCTCTCCATGGTGTGTCTTGTTTCTTGTGACCATCCTGCCTGACCTCCATGGTCATCTTGCTGCTCCTGCCCTGCCCCCTTGCCCCCAGCCCTCTGTTTACATGTGCAGACCCCTACTCCCTCCCTCCTGGCTTGTCTGTTCCATTGTAATGCCCCTGATCCATCCCTCCTGCACTTTATGGTCTGTTATGCTGCAGCTTTCTCTCCTGTCTGTCCATTATGGTCCTGCCTCTTGCCCCTCTGTTCTCTGTTGTCCATGTGCATGGTCCTGTCCCCTCCCTCTTGCTTTCTATGGATTGTTGTGCTGCACTCCCGTCCCGCATGCCCTGTGTGGTGTATTGTGCTGCTGCAAACCCTGATGCCTGCCCTGGAGTGTCAGTTTGGTGCATCTCTCCATGTCCCTCCTGTCCTCTTATCCAAGTCCATGTCCCTACCCCATTTCCTTCCATGATCCAATGTACCATACTTGCGAACATTTTGAATTTGGTAAGAGGGAGATTTTGAAAAAAAACTGGGGTATTGATTTTCCCCTTTGAGTTACATTGAAAAAGAGGAGATTGTAGACAGGAGACAGATAAAATAAAGCCCATTTGAGCTACAAAACAGTGGACGTTTCCTGGCTGAATCGGGTCTGTTGGCATGTATGGTTGTACTACCATTGCCTCTTCCTTCTGCCCACAGTGGTCTATTACATTGCCACAGCCTCTCTTGCAAGTCCTGTATTGTTGGTTTGTTGCCCCTGCCCCCCTTTCCACTGCCCTCCATAGTCTGTTGTGCTGCCACGGCCCTTCCTGCCTGCTCAGTGTGGTTAAATTGTTGCCTTTGCACTCTCCTACCTGCCTTCAATTTTCAGAGTCCGTGCCCCTGGCCTCTGCCTCTCAACAGTATCCTAATGAACAACTAGATTGCTAACATTCTATATTTATTACAAAAGTGGGGAACGCCTGACGTCATCTTGATGTAATCAAAACTGTAATACCTAGAGCATTTCCTTTAGAAATTACATATATGAGAGGGTCTTATTGGCATCAAAATTATGGTTAGTGCTCTAGAAGATTAAAATAAAGACATATTTTCTGAGTTTTCAAATAGCGAGAAAGCACTTTTAAATTATTTGTTACCTTTATGTTTTTTTATCCAGTTGACCACTTGATTAAATGTTGCACTTAGGGGAGAGGATGTGGTGTTACTTCCAGAACTGCAGACTTTGCAACTGGGGAACCAGGTTGGAGTTCCTGCTTCAGCTCGACATTCTGTGATTCTGGTCAAATCACTTAGTCTCCCCATGTCTACAACCAAAATGAATTTGTTCTTGTGTGATGTAACCAATGCTCATGTAAAGCACTCCAATACCTGACAAGTCTGCACTATATAACACTGCAAAAACACAAAATAATAAGTGTTTTGCACACTTCTGTCATTGGGCTATATTTGGGCTACATCTGGGTGATTTTGGGCTACATTTGGGCTCTTTTGTCTCCGGTGGCCATCTTGGGAGATTTATTTGTTATGAAGTTTCCTAATTTCCTCATGTACTGCAGTCTCCTCAGTAGGAAATGCTTTCATTTTTTTACTTTGATTCCATCATGAAGGTATTCAGATATGTCACACATTTGCCATAAATTCTGAATGTTAGCACTCTAGTTGCTCATTAGATCACTGTAGTAAAACTACTGTTCACCATGGAAGTCTGCTCCTGGTATTAAAAGGGCATGTTTCAGTCTGCATGTCAGAATTTTTTAATGAAATAGAAGGGGATTTGAGAAGTCACTCAAAATGTGCCCTCATTTTCTTTCTTCAGCATTAATCATAATTTCTATGGCAAAATGAACCCCCTCATTGTGTTCCTTTTTAAATTAAATGTTTTAAGTGTTACCAGTTTATTCCAATCAAGATGGCTTCAGGTGTGCCATACTTTTGTCATAATGAAGACAGTAAGCGCTCTAGTTGTTTTTAAGAACACTCTGGGACATTCTGTCATTGGGCTATACTTGGGCTACATCTGGGTGATATTTGGGCTACATTTGGGCTCTTTTGTCTCTGGTGGCCATCTTGGCAGACTTATTTGTTATGAAGTTTCCTAATTTCCTCATTTACTGCAGTCTCCTCAGTAGGAAATACTTTCAGTTTTTTACTTTGATTCCATCAAGAAGGCATTCAGATGTGTCACACATTTGCCATAAATTCAGAATGTTAGCACTCTTTTTGCTCATTAGATCACTGTAGTAAAGCTACTGCTCACCAGGGAAAACTGCTGCTGGTATTGAAAGTGCATGTTTCAGTCTGCATGTCAGAATTTTTTAATGAAATAGAAGAGGATTTGAGAAGTCACTCAAAATGTGCCCTAATTTTTCTTTCTGCAGCACTAATCATACTTTTTATGGAAAAATGAACCCCCTCATTTTGTTCCTTTTTAAATTAAATGTTTTAAGAGTTACCACTTTAATCCAAGCAAGATGGCTTCAGGTGTGTCATACGTTTATCATAAGTAGGACTGTTAGCGCTCTAGTTGTTCTTTGGAACACTCTGGGAAGCTGCAGTAGAACACAAAGGAATCAACTGACCGTCTATGCCCTTGTTGGATGTACATGTTTTACTGAGAATGTCAGACTTCATTCTCACATGACTGAGAAAGATAATGTGAATTTACAGAAAATAAGCTCTCAGTTTAGCTTATAGATCACCTTCCAAACCTCTGTGGGAAAAGCATGAGAAAATATTTTTCTCTCAATCATGATATCCCAGCAGAAGGCTTTTTCACATGGTGAAATCACCTTAGAACATACCACAATTCCTAAAATGAGTATGGTACCATCAACAAATGATTTATAATGTAACTAAAGTCTTAAAACCTTCTATTAACTGCAATGCTTTTTAATGAGGTGCTATCTTGTATATTGGTCCCAAGATGGCTGCCAACACTTCTTTGATGAAGTGCTGACAGCCAATCAGATCTCAGGATGAGATGTGTGGTTAGGCTCCGCCCACATATATTTAGCTCGACATTCTGTGATTCTGGTCAAATCACTTAGTCTCCCCATGTCTACAACCAAAATGAATTTGTTCTTGTGTGATGTAACCAATGCTCATGTAAAGCACTCCAATACCTGACAAGTCTGCACTATATAACACTGCAAAAACACAAAATAATAAGTGTTTTGCACACTTCTGTCATTGGGCTATATTTGGGCAACATCTGGGTGATTTTGGGCTACATTTGGGCTCTTTTGTCTCCGGTGGCCATCTTGGGAGATTTATTTGTTATGAAGTTTCCTAATTTCCTCATGTACTGCAGTCTCCTCAGTAGGAAATGCTTTCATTTTTTTACTTTGATTCCATCATGAAGGTATTCAGATATGTCACATATTTGCCATAAATTCTGAATGTTAGCACTCTAGTTGCTCATTAGATCACTGTAGTAAAACTACTGTTCACCATGGAAGTCTGCTCCTGGTATTAAAAGGGCATGTTTCAGTCTGCATGTCAGAATTTTTTAATGAAATAGAAGGGGATTTGAGAAGTCACTCAAAATGTGCCCTCATTTTCTTTCTTCAGCATTAATCATAATTTCTATGGCAAAATGAACCCCCTCATTGTGTTCCTTGTTAAATTAAATGTTTTAAGTGTTACCAGTTTATTCCAATCAAGATGGCTTCAGGTGTGCCATACTTTTGTCATAATGAAGACAGTAAGCGCTCTAGTTGTTTTTAAGAACACTCTGGGACATTCTGTCATTGGGCTATACTTGGGCTACATCTGGGTGATATTTGGGCTACATTTGGGCTCTTTTGTCTCTGGTGGCCATCTTGGCAGACTTATTTGTTATGAAGTTTCCTAATTTCCTCATTTACTGCAGTCTCCTCAGTAGGAAATACTTTCAGTTTTTTACTTTGATTCCATCAAGAAGGCATTCAGATGTGTCACACATTTGCCATAAATTCAGAATGTTAGCACTCTTTTTGCTCATTAGATCACTGTAGTAAAGCTACTGCTCACCAGGGAAAACTGCTGCTGGTATTGAAAGTGCATGTTTCAGTCTGCATGTCAGAATTTTTTAATGAAATAGAAGAGGATTTGAGAAGTCACTCAAAATGTGCCCTAATTTTTCTTTCTGCAGCACTAATCATACTTTTTATGGAAAAATGAACCCCCTCATTTTGTTCCTTTTTAAATTAAATGTTTTAAGAGTTACCACTTTAATCCAAGCAAGATGGCTTCAGGTGTGTCATACGTTTATCATAAGTAGGACTGTTAGCGCTCTAGTTGTTCTTTGGAACACTCTGGGAAGCTGCAGTAGAACACAAAGGAATCAACTGACCGTCTATGCCCTTGTTGGATGTACATGTTTTACTGAGAATGTCAGACTTCATTCTCACATGACTGAGAAAGATAATGTGAATTTACAGAAAATAAGCTCTCAGTTTAGCTTATAGATCACCTTCCAAACCTCTGTGGGAAAAGCATGAGAAAATATTTTTCTCTCAATCATGATATCCCAGCAGAAGGCTTTTTCACATGGTGAAATCACCTTAGAACATACCACAATTCCTAAAATGAGTATGGTACCATCAACAAATGATTTATAATGTAACTAAAGTCTTAAAACCTTCTATTAACTGCAATGCTTTTTAATGAGGTGCTATCTTGTATATTGGTCCCAAGATGGCTGCCAACACTTCTTTGATGAAGTGCTGACAGCCAATCAGATCTCAGGATGAGATGTGTGGTTAGGCTCCGCCCACATATATTTATGATTTTACTTTTGGTTTTCTCAGGAACTACTGAACAGATTGACACCAGACCTGCAAAAGGCACATCCCTGACCTGAGGACTACCTCTTTGCCAAATTTAAAGTTATTCTGTTCAGCCGTTCGGGCTGTACCTTGGACTAAAGGTCCCGATGGAAAATTGCATGGGGAAAACGCGTTTTGGGACCCCCTTTTGTCTCAGCCCCCGCTTGACGAATCGCCCCGAGACTTTCAGGGTAGGAGCGGAGCGGAGCGCTCCACATATTTTGAACATTTCGCGAGGATTCGTCAACCAGCGCCAAAGTTATTCCTAATAGAATGTTGCGTATTTCCTATGGAAACACGGTCTTAACTATAACTATCTACTGCCGACCGCCAGTAGATAATATATATATATATATATATATATATATTTTTTTTTTTTTTTTTTCACAAGACGACCCACTTCAGGAGTCATGGGCGCTCAGTGGCGGTGCGTTCGAGGTACGGCAGGGTCAAGCCGTTATCCATTGACCTTCGTATTCCCCGTAGGGGCTTCCTCGCGCACTCACGGAAGGAAAACCGCTTTGCCAATAAATGTGTATTTCAATTCCTTTATTCACAGCATGCCAGTTCAAAAAACTCTACACGTTTCAGTCTCTACGGAGACCTTGTTCACTTGACTAGCAGTGACTCAAAGGTTTTGGGTTTGTTTTAAACTCACATCTAAAAAATTATAATGACATCACTTCCTTAAAGGTGCAGCTAAGCATTCTGGTACTTAACACAAATTGTTGTTCAAATAACGATAACTTTGTAATTTGAATCATGATTGACAAACACATGAGTGGTATCATAGCACTTTTAACTAATCATATTTTTTCATATCCGCCATTGGTGCAATATGTAAGATAATTTAACATAAAACTCCGTAATTATCCAAAATGCAGCTAACCATTTTAATACCTGTAGCATATATTTGAAAGGGCATGGCAATTACTCTACCATTTCTGTAGTTCTTTTTATATTTGGGCCGTCATTGAACAAGGTTTTTCCATCATGAACAATTAATATCATACTCATCATTCACCAAGGAATTATCAATTATACTGAGGGAATCACGGAACAACCGTTTTATCTAATCCTCCAGTGGGCCAATATTCAAGTTAGTGTAAGGTGAAACTCTTATGATACTAAGATACTGATTATATATCTTGCACAATCAGTGAGTTCAGACATATATGGAGCCCTCCAGTGGGCTTTGTTCTAAATGTGCTCCCTGTGGTATTAGGATAATTCGCTCAATATTATGGTACACTAAATACTGTGAGTTACATGATTTATCAACAAAAAGTTTCTTAATACCAGAATGCGCTGCCACCATGATCACCCATGACTCTTCAAAACCAATTGAAATAAAAAGCTAAATAAGTATTGTGCTAAACCTGGAGTGCGGGAGATTAATGTTACTGTCCTTTTATGATTTAGACCTCATCTTTAATATTTACAATTTATAAGCAGTTCACAGATGGTAATGGAGTTCTTCGTCTTGATTTAATCCATATGGGGTCAGAGTTCTGAAGTTCAGGATATGTTTTGACTCTTTTTGCCTGAGAGTTTTCTCTCGATCTCCTCCTCTTGGATGTATTCCCACGGCTTCCACTGCATAAAATTTCAGATCTTTCCATTTTCCATTGTGCTCCTTTTCCATGTGTTTGGCCACGGCATTACTTCTGTCGGTGTTGATTGTAGCCCGTACATGTTCCAAAATGCGTTTCTTTAATTCGCACTTGGTGCTTCCTACATACTTCAAAGAGCAAGGGCATTTGATGATGTATATGACAAATTGACTTTTACAGTTGATTAGTTGTTGGATCTTCCACATGCGTTTGTTGGCCATCACCACTTCCTTCATATTCTGGGCAATTGTGCAGACCTTACAGCACGTGCATTTGAAGAAACCCTTAGATTTTAGCCAAGTCTCTTTTTTGTTTTGATTTTTAAAGTGGCTGTGAACCAATTGACCCCTTAGATTTTTTGTCCGTCTGTACGTAATGTTGGGATGGTCACCCACAATGGTAGATGTTGTTGGATCCATACGTAGGATGTGCCAATTCCTACGTAATATTTTCATCAGTTGTGGATTTTCTGTGGAGTGGGTCGTTATGAACCTTATTTGGTTGTCCTCCTTTGTTTCAGTTTGTTTGTCTTTTAACAGATCTGTTCTGTTGATAGCCACTGTTCGTTGCAAGGATGCCTGAATGGATTTGAAGCTGTAGTTTCTTTTTTTGAATCGTGTTATTGCTTGGTTGCGATGTTTAAACCATTCCTCTTCTCTCGAGCATATCCTTTTAATACTGAGAAATTCCCCATAGGGGATATTTTTTATCAAACTTTTTTGGTGAAAAGATTCAGCATGCAAAACTGCATTTGTCGCAGTGTCTTTGCGATGTAGAGTTGTGTGCACTGTATTGTCCATAATATAAATTTCAGTGTCCAGAAACACCACTTTTTCATCGCTGATGTTGTACGTAAATTTCAAATTGAATTCAGAATTATTCAATACCTCAAAATATTCAGCAAATTCGTTATTGGTTCCTTCCCATATTATCAATAGATTGTCTATATATCTGAACCAAGCTATGGTTTTATTTACATAGACATCATTTTCATTTCTCCAAGCCCAAGTCTTTTCCCATAAGCCCATAGTTAGACAGGCATACGATGGACTAAATGAAAATCCCATTGCCGTGCCTTTCACTTGGCGAAAGATCTCCTCGCCAAACATGAATGTATTTTGTTCAAGGCACATCTGTATCATTTGCAATAGCATCCTGTTGTGATCGGAAAATTGTATGTTTCTTTCGGCCAGAAAATGTTTGCATGCTTTTAATCCAATGTCATTCTGAATGTTAGAGTACAACGATATCACATCCATTGTTACTAACTTGTATGTTGATTGCCATGGGGTATCCTGTAGGTGTCTCAACAAATCCCCTGTATCTTGTAGATAGGAAGTCAAACTTTTGACGTATGGCAGTAGAAATACATCCAGAAAGTTGGCCATAGGTTCAAGTAGGGCTCCTTTCGCTGAAATTATAGGCCTTCCCGGAGGTTGAATTGGATTTTTGTGTATTTTGGGGAGAAAGTATATAGTAGCCATTTTCGGATGTTCCATTTTGAGGTATTTTACTTCTTCCTCATCCAACAAATTTTGTTTGCTCCAGGCATCCAGTTTGATATCTAATTCCTCCGTCCATTTTTTTGTGGGGTTGGTTTTCAATTTCTCATAATATTCTTTATTTCTCAGTTGTAGATAAGCTTCTTTGATGCATGCCTCTTTTTCCAGGATGATGACTTTTCCTCCTTTATCTGTCATCTTTATTTCGATTGAATCATCTTTTTTTAATTCGAACAATGCATTGCGCTCTCCATATGAGAGATTGTCTTGTTTCTTTGAGTGATTTATTTGGTAAAGACCTTTTATGACACACTCGTGGAATAGATCAATTTTATTCCCTTGTGGCAATTGTGGATAAAATTTCGATTGAGGCTTCTTGTAACTGCATCCAGCTCCCAACTGATTGCAGTAAGATCGTAATTCACCTCCCTCATATTCTGGATTTTTGTCTAATTCCATAAGGGTGACAAAGTGTTCTGCATCTTGTGCCAGCTGTTCCATTTCCGGTGTTACAATAGTCTTGCGGTATTTGGCCAAATTGGGATTGTCGGCAAACAACTTTGCTAATTTGATTTTTCAAATAAATTTATATAAATCTATTTAGTTTCGGCTAAGTCAATGCCAGTAGTGGGACAGAAATTTAAGCCACGTCGGAGAAGTTTCATTTCCGTTTCAGTGAGAGTCTTTTTTGAGAGATTGATTACTTGTAGCTCTTGAGATTCGTTTGCGATAGTCTCTTCTAGATTTGTTAATTCCATTTTTGTCGCATGCTCCTCGTCATCGTTCCCACTCGATTTGTGCTGAAATTTTGATTTGTGTTGCCGCTTGCCTCTTCTTGTGGATTTCTGCGGGCATTTCCACATCCTCTGCCCCTTCCCCGACTGTTTGTTTGTGGCGCCCCCAAGCTCTTCTCCCAATTTTTTTGTTGTAATGTCAACCTCATTTCTCCTAAAAAAGAGCATTTTGATCTTGCATTGCTTTGATCCCCTTCCAAATCGCTTGCATCCGTTGATGTCAGTGAGGATAAACTGCTGGTGTTTGTGGCCGTGTCCAATTTGTCTTGTTGTTTGAACCGGTCATACTTCCTTGCATATGTAAAGATACACATTCTAAAATCTTCACTGGGACTTATGGAAATTCTAGTGAAACACATTCAAATAGCCCTGGAGAAAACCACCACACAGCTAAGAGAACTGGAAAAAGAGCTGGCAATTGTGGAAATTAATCCAGACTCGGTAAAATTCAAAGAAGAATTGAACCATTATATAGAAAAACATGAGGAAACTGTAAGAGCGAGAAAACAGTCTAAGTTCCAACGGGACAAAGAGGATTACTCAGAAGGTTGTATCTTTACATATGCAAGGAAGTATGACCGGTTCAAACAACAAGACAAATTGGACACGGCCACAAACACCAGCAGTTTATCCTCACTGACATCAACGGATGCAAGTGATTTGGAAGGGGATCAAAGCAATGCAAGATCAAAATGCTCTTTTTTAGGAGAAATGAGGTTGGCATTACAACAAAAAAATTGAGAGAAGAGCTTGGGGGCGCCACAAACCAACAGGGGCAGAGGACGTGGAAATGCCCGCAGAAATCCACAAGAAGAGGCAAGCGGCAACACAAATCAAAATTTCAGCACAAATCGAGTAGGAACGATGTCGAGGAGCATGCGACAAAAATGGAATTAACAAATCTAGAAGAGACTATCGCAAATGAATCTCAAGAGCTACAAGTAATTAATCTCTCAAAAAAGACTCTCACTGAAACGGAAATGAAACTTCTCCGACGTGGCTTAAATTTCTGTCCCACTACTGGCATTGACTTAGCCGAATAGATTTATATAAATTTATTCGAAAAATCAAATTAGCAAAGTTGTTTGCCGAAAATCCCAATTTGGCCAAATACCGCAAGACTATTGTAACACCGGAAATGGAACTGCTGGCACAAGATGCAGAACACTTTGTCACCCTTATGGAATTAGACAAAAATCCAGAATATGAGGGAGGTGAATAACGATCTTACTGCAATCAGTTGGGAGCTGGATGCAGTTACAAGAAGCCTCAATCGAAATTTTATCCACAATTGCCACAAAGGAATAAAATTGATCTATTCCACGAGTGTGTCATAAAAGATCTTTACCAAATAAATCACTCAAAGAAACAAGACAATCTCTCATATGAAGAGCACAATGCATTGTTCGAATTAAAAAACGATGATTCAATCGAAATAAAGATGGCAGATAAAGGAGGAAACGTCATCATCCTGGAAAAAGAGGCATACATCAAAGAAGTGTATCTACAACTGAGAAATAAAGAATATTATGAGAAATTGAAAACCAACCCCACGAAAAAATGGAAGGAGGAATTAGATATCAAACTGGATGCCTGGAGCAAACAAAATTTGTTGGATGAGGAAGAAGTAAAATACCTCAAAATGGAACATCCGAAAATGGCTACTATATACTTTCTCCACAAAATACACAAAAATCCAATTCAACCTCCGGGAAGGCCTATAATTTCAGCGAAAGGTGCCCTACTTGAACCTATGGCCAACTTTCTGGATGTATTTCTACTGCCATACGTCAAAAGTTTGACTTCCTATCTACAAGATACAGGGGATTTGTTGAGACACCTACAGGATACCCCATGGCAATCAACATACAAGTTAGTAACAATGGATGTGATATCGTTGTACTCTAACATTCAGAATGACATTGGATTAAAAGCATGCAAACATTTTCTGGCCGAAAGAAACATACAATTTTCCGATCACAACAGGATGCTATTGCAAATGATACAGATGTGCCTTGAACAAAATACATTCATGTTTGGCGAGGAGATCTTTCGCCAAGTGAAAGGCACGGCAATGGGATTTTCATTTAGTCCATCGTATGCCTGTCTAACTATGGGCTTATGGGAAAAGACTTGGGCTTGGAGAAATGAAAATTATGTCTATGTAAATAAAACCATAGCTTGGTTCAGATATATAGACGATCTATTGATAATATGGGAAGGAACCAATAACGAATTTGCTGAATATTTTGAGGTATTGAATAATTCTGAATTCAATTTGAAATTTACGT
This sequence comes from Triturus cristatus, assembly GCF_964204655.1. Classification (NCBI taxonomy): domain Eukaryota; kingdom Metazoa; phylum Chordata; class Amphibia; order Caudata; family Salamandridae; genus Triturus; species Triturus cristatus. Next base: position 211,692,404 of record NC_140588.1, read on the forward strand.
ACAACATCAGCGATGAAAAAGTGGTGTTTCTGGACACTGAAATTTATATTATGGACAATACAGTGCACACAACTCTACATCGCAAAGACACTGCGACAAATGCAGTTTTGCATGCTGAATCTTTTCACCAAAAAAGTTTGATAAAAAATATCCCCTATGGGGAATTTCTCAGGATTAAAAGGATATGCTCGAGAGAAGAGGAATGGTTTAAACATCGCAACCAAGCAATAACAGGATTCAAAAAAAGAAACTACAGCTCCAAATCCATTCAGGCATCCTTGCAACGAACAGTGGCTATCAACAGAACAGATCTGTTAAAAGACAAACAAACTGAAACAAAGGAGGACAACCAAATAAGGTTCATAACGACCCACTCCACAGAAAATCCACAATTGATGAAAATATTACATAGGAATTGGCACATCCTACGTATGCATCCAACAACATCTACCATTGTGGGTGACCATCCCAACATTACATACAGACGGACAAAAAATGTAAGGGATCAATTGGTTCACAGCCACTTTAAAAATCAAAACAAAAAAGAAACTTGGCTAAAACCTAAGGGTTTCTTCAAATGCACGTGCTGTAAGGTCTGCACAATTGCCCAGAATATGAAGGAAGTGGTGATGGCCAACAAACGCATGTGGAAGATCCAACAACTAATCAACTGTAAAAGTCAATTTGTCATATATATCATCGAATGCCCTTGCTCTTTGAAGTCTGTAGGAAGCACCAAGTGCGTATTAAAGAAACGCATTTTGGAACATGTACGGGCTACAATCAACACCGACAGAAGTAATGCCGTGGCCAAACACATGGAAAAGGAGCACAATGGAAAATGGAAAGATCTGAAATTTTATGCAGTGGAAGCCGTGGGAATACATCCAAGAGGAGGAGATCGAGAGAAAACTCTCAGGCAAAAAGAGTCAAAACATATCCTGAACTTCAGAACTCTGACCCCATATGGATTAAATCAAGACGAAGAACTCCATTACCATCTGTGAACTGCTTATAAATTGTAAATATTAAAGATGAGGTATAAATCATATAAGGACAGTAACATTAATCTCCCGCACTCCAGGTTTAGCACAATACTTATTTAGCTTTTTATTTCAATTGGTTTAGAAGAGTCACGGGTGATCATGGTGGCAGCGCATTCTGGTATTAAGAAACTTTTTGTTGATAAATCATGTAACTCACAGTATTCAGTGTACCATAATATTGAGCAAATTATCCTAATACCACAGGGAGCGCATTTAGAACAAAGCCCACTGGAGGGCTCCATATATGTCTGAACTCACTGATTGTGCAAGATATATAATCAGTATCTTAGTATCATAAGAGTTTCACCTTACACTAACTAGAATAGTGGCCCACTGGAGGATTAGATAAAACGGTTGTTCCGTGATTCCCTCAGTATAATTGATAATTCCTTGGTGAATGATGAGTATGATATTAATTGTTCATGATGGAAAAACCTTGTTCAATGACGGCCCAAATATAAAAAGAACTACAGAAATGGTAGAGTAATTGCCATGCCCTCTCAAATATATGCTACAGGTATTAAAATGGTTTGCTGCATTTTTGATAATTACGGAGTTTTATGTTAAATTATCTTACATATTGCACCAATGGCGGATATGAAAAAATATGATTAGTTAAAAGTGCTATGATACCACTCATGTGTTTGTCAATCATGATTCAAATTACAAAGTTATCGTTATTTGAACAACAATTTGTGTTAAGTACTACAGTTACCAGAATGCTTAGCTGCACCTTTAAGGAAGTGATGTCATTATAATTTTTTAGATGTGAGTTTAAAACAAACCCAAAACCTTTGAGTCACTGCTAGTCTTGTGAACAAGGTCTCCGTAGAGACTGAAACGTGTAGAGTTTTTTGAACTGGCATGCTGTGAATAAAGGAATTGAAATACACATTTATTGGCAAAGCTGTTTTCCTTCCGTGAGTGTGCGAGGAAGCCCCTACGGGGAATACGAAGGTGAATATATATATATATATATATATATATATATATATATATATATATATATATATATACATACACATATACACACACACACACATTTGGCACAAATTGTCATGATCAATTTTAGCTCTTAACACATTTTTTTACTTGAAGAATTGAGCAGGGTTGTCAAATGTGGGGGAAAGGTAAGTACTTGTTTCCAGCACACTGCACACATGTGCAAAAGACAATATGGAGAATCCACGTGCAAATATTTTGCTAGTGTAGTGTCAGTCACACACAGATAGCATGCATGTCGACCAACTGCCTCAATCAGGATGAGGGGCAGTCCTCCTGGCCTGTATCTTGTGTCAAAGAGTATTTCTCTTCAGATGCTGGTTTGTCCCTCTCATGTGGGCATCCAGGGGGTGATTCAACTACAATCTTCATTAAGAGATGCAGGCATTTATAGGGTGCTCCATTTGAAAATGGAAGAATTGCCCTTTTCAATGCCTCATCCTCTATATTCTGTATTACAGTTTGGGTAGTCAAGTCAAAGAAAGCTTTATGCTGTTGTCTGATGTGGTGCGCTCCACTTTGCAGTGAGCTCTCATACCGGGAATGTGCCTACCCTAAACTGAATATAAAGTGCCCTGTCTCGCGGTATCTGGATAAAATCTTAGTAAGGTTCTAAAAGTATGCGCTGATTGTAAAGATACAATTCTTCTGTGAGTCGTCCTAATCTCAGATTGCTAAGCTCTTGGGCATCTACCCATGCCCAATATCTCTTTTTGAGCTCAGCCTTGCTAGGTTGGGTTTGGCTATCCCACGACTCCTTGAGGCCAAGCGCAAAAAGTGATTTTTTAAGGTTAAGCAGCCAACTGATTCTTTGGTTGCCATCTAGGGCTATTAATTTTGTGAACGTGGAGGCGTAACTAGCAAGCTCAGGGCTCCGATGCAGGCGGGCCCAAAATAACAGGGGCCTTAGCTTGGCTATGTCTTTAAAAGAGCGCCTACCCATGTCGCTCATCAGGGGTTTTAGTGATACCTTACTGGGAAGCATCACTATATCTCTTAAGAATTTGTGTTCAGATCTACTAATTCCATCCATGTTGTCAAAACCCCATAATTCGGTACCATAGAGGGCTGAACTTACTGCTTTGGCTGCATAGATCGTAAGAGCAGGAGCCACAGGTTTGTGGCTCAAAAGCATTTTGTCGATATGATGCCACCAGTGCATTTTCTCAGTGAGCCGGAGACCTAGATAATCGAACGTTATGACTCGCTCTAAACGGGTTCCGTCTAGTGTAAAATTACCTCTATATGGCCTATAAGGGTTAAACAACATAAGCTTAGTTTTGGAGGTGTTAACAATCAGCCCCCTAGACTCACAGAAAAGACTAAATCTATCTAAAAGCTTTTGGAGCCCAGCCGGAGTCTTAGACATAAGGAGCGTGTCGTCCGCGAGGAGCAGAGTGGGTACCCTGTCTCCTGCCAGGGAAGGGGCATCAGATGGAAATTCTTGGAGAAAGCTAACCACCCCATTCATATATAAAGAGAACAGGGTAGGCGCCATTACGCATCCCTGTCTTACTCCTCTGTATACAGGGATCCTGTCTGTCTTCTGGTCTTGAGTCCCCCACCTCACTTGGACATATTTGCCCTAGTGGAGGTGTATCAACAGATTCAGAACCAATGGGGGAATCCCCATATCACCTAATAAGCGCCACATTCGCTCCCGGGGTACTAGGCCAAAGGCAGTCTTTAGGTCGATAAAGGCCAAATAAAGACTGCCCTTGCCAATTAAAACAACCTTCCAATAAATTAAAAGCAATCTAAATGCTTGGTCCACCGTCCCTGTACAGGCCCTGAAACCCGCTTGGTGCTGAGAGAGGATATTCTTATCGTCCACCCAATGGTGGATTCTCTGAAGTAACACCCTGCCAACTACTTTCTGCATAGCATCAATCAGACTAATTGGGCGGTAGTTGGCAGGATCATCCCTTGCCCCTTTTCTAAAAATAGGTACCACCTCTGCACCTTTCCATGAGTCAGGTACTGCACTGCCCTTTGTGATAGAGCTGATTAAAAGCGTGATATAGTTTGCCCAGTTGGAGGGGTCTGCAAGAAAAAGGTCTCCCGGGAGGCCATCCGGGCCTGGAGCTTTTGGTGGGACTATTTTCTTTATGGCCGCCTCTACTTCTTCTATATTAAAAGGATCAATGACATCAAAAATGGGACGAGTACTTAGGTGGTCGGCTAACCCAACTTGGAAAGTTGGAATTAGGCCCAGAATAAAGTTTCCCAAAGTGATTGAACCAATCCTGATTTGTAATATTATTAGGAATTAAATCAGTATCTTTATTTCCTGACCGCCTAACAACATTTCCCAAAAGATTGGGATCCCTGGCCACACTTGCATCCTTTAGGATTTGCCAGTGTGTCTCATCCCACTCAAGATTTGCATGGATGACAGCAGATTTATAGTCCTTTCTAGTTTTTCTTAGCAAGGGGCAATTTCTGCTTTTTATTGCTAAAATCAAAGCCTTTTTCTTCTGTCTACAATCTCAATTGAACCAAGTCCGGCGATGTTTACGGCATACAACTGGTTTGCCAACATGGTTCGCTATGATAAAAAAGGACCCCAGCTGAGCCATCATACTTTCATATAATTCTGGGACCTTAGACAAACCACCATTTTCACTAAAGGCCTCCCGCAGTTTAAGTGTATTTTCACTGAGTGTGTGCCTGATCTCAACCATTTGGGATTCATGTGCAGCAACTCTTGGACATTTAAGGTACCTTCTGCAATTTGAAGGGACCAATTCTTTTGTCCTCATGAGGGATCCTGTGCCCTAGTTTGGGGGGAAAGAAAGAGCCCAGGAGGATTCCATAATCACGCATGTTGTGGTCACTATCAGTAGAAGGAACCACTTCCATATCTGTTATGGTTCTCCAAAGTCTGATATCAACTAGTATATAGTCAATTTGAGAGGGGCAAGACACTCTGTTATATGTGTTGGCCCCTGCAACATCAGAGGGGGTTCTGCCATTCACAGCCCTTAACCCAGCTTCTAAAGTGAGTGCACTGATCTGAATTGCTACCTGGGACCACTTCTTGATAAGGGGTATATTTAACAATGGAACACCCCACTTGGAGTCATCTTCATCTACCCCCAACAAATCTTCAGAACTTAGAGGCTCGAAGGTACAATTAAAATCTCCAGCAATCATAACATATGAATCTGGTGGGCAGTTGGATAACTCCTGTTCCAGTGACATGACAATATTTGATGCTTTGTCCCCTGGGGTCGCCCTTATATAAACATTAAACAGCTCAAGAGTTTCACCTCCTTTACTACCCTTGATCGAGAGCCTCATAATATCTGGGCTCACACAATGGTGTTGAGTGATTTTTCAACCATATCGATCTTGACCCAAACAATAAGACCTCCAGAGGGCCGCCCCCTCCTCGAGTGAACGGCAGAAGTATATAAGCAAATATAACCAGACTTGTATAGTGGAACTAGGCTCCATGTTTCTTGGAATATACAGATGTGATGTTCCTCAATTAGATCATTCCAATCAGGTAGAGATTTTAAGCTGGGAAGTTATAATTCCATTACACGAAGGGGTTTGGTGGGCCAAGGGGGGCATAACAGAAGGTGGAAAAGAGGTATTAGTGAGTGCTGCAGACCCATGATCCCACACATTACAATCTGGATGGCTACTATGACTACTAGATGTTACCCAAGTTTGAGATGGTTCAGCGATGGAACATGATTGGGTAATACTAGAGGTGCTTTTGGTGTTAGTAATTAGGGTAGATTCTAATCCCTGACGGGACTGTGAGTCATGACATAGTCAATCGACCGCCTCAAGTAGGGACCCTCTAGGTATGGGCGATGGTTTCACATTATCATAAGCCCTTGCTGCAGCGATTGTTGGAAAGCGCCTAATCTGGATGGAGGAGGAATCCTCCGTGGATTTACTACTGGACGTGCATCTCCGTGCTCTAATTATATCTTCCCTGATCAGCGAACGGCAGCCCCTAACGTGACGTAACCAATGTATGGTTTTGTTTTTCAAGGATTCATCATTCTCATATCTACTGCTAGGGGCAACTTTAGAGACATTAACCAAAAACACTGTCTGTGCCTGCATGGGAGAAAAAGTAGGTTGCATAATCAGATGGGCTTGAGCATTAGTGCCCCTAAGTGGGTCTATTAAAATGTTAGTAGGCTTATTGTGATTTGCAGTGACTTGAGAATAAAGTTGCTTCTGTTGAATATTACCGGAATGAACTTCAAGGGGGCCTTTCTTTTTGACATTGGAGACCATAGTGGCTCGCTGAGGTGGAGCTGCAGGGGCGTGTAACTGGCCATCCCTTGTGAGATTTGCCGTTCTAGGTAGCTGTTGTGAGCTATGTAGTGGGGGAACTGTTGATGTATGCAGTATACTGTTAGAAACTAGCCTTTTGACAGTACCCACTAGCTCATCAATCATTGTCTTCAGTGACCCAACCTCCTCCTTTAAGGAGATAACAGTCTGGAAAAGAGTCTGAGATGGAACAGAACAAATGGAAGCTATCTCAGTTGGGCTCTTCTGGGAGGTTGCGCTGGACTGTAAGGGTTACACTTCCACACAGGAGTCAGACTCCCCAGCCAGTATTGCAAATCGATTTGTGCAGATAATTTGGGGCTCAAGGGGGTCTGCAATGTCATGAGCGGGAAGTAAGGGCAATTGAGGGGGAATGACAGTCGACGAGTGTGGCTCGAGGACCGATAGTGTAGGCTCTTGACCGCTCCCTACCCCTTTACGTGAGGATTTTTGGAACATTGGGGGGAAAATAGTTGGGCGCGGGGGTAGCGTCATTGTCATGTGTGGAGTTTGCATAATCAGAAGGGGGCTGTTACTTCAACTCCTAGGAGCGCCTCGCATTTTGTGATGAGATCATCAATTCTGTTCATAAAACAATTGTTAGTGACAGTCGTTTTTTTGGCTGTTTTCCTTGCCTTTTTCCCCTTGCCCACCCCGCTAGCAAGGCCAATTGTCCCCCTGTACTCTCCATGGTTTTCCTTTCGCCCATTCCTGCCTCAATGGTAACTGCTTTAGATCAACAGCAAATTCACAAATGGAATTACTATGCCAACAATGAGGAAAACAAGGGGGTTTGGAGCAACAATTCCTGTATGCTGGATATAGAGAGCTTTGGGACACCCAAAGAAAGCTGATTAACAAGCAGATAAAAATAGATTATACAGCCTTGGCTAAACACAGTACCTTACAAATGTCTGCAGAGGGTCTTTGTGAGGGATATGTCCAAAAGATGAAACGAAAGGGAACTGGCCCTGCCCTGCCTCTTCCTTGCGATGACGAGCTAGGACGGGCCCGCCCTTGGCCCGGGTTTTGCCCGGGCGCCACCCGCGCACGTCCCGCGCCGCAGTGGGGGAGGCAGCGCTATAAGCACGATGGCCACGCCTCCCTCTCACCGGCGGCACCTGGTGTGGAGCAGAGAACGTTGGGATATGTAGTCCACAGTGGCTCGGTGCAGCGTTATGTGTGGCAAGAAGCGCTGTGTGAGAAGTGATTTCCGCTGATGCTTCGGTCCCCCTGTTAGGCTCGGCAAATGAGTAGATTGGCCCCAAGCGGGATGCCCACGCCTCCCTCTCATCGGCGGCACCTGGTGTGGAGCAGAGAACGTTGGGACATGTAGTCCACAGTGGCTCGGTGCAGCGCTGTGTGTGGCAAGAAGCGCTGTGTGAGCGGCGAGGTCCACTGATGCTCCGGTCCCCCTGTTAGGCTCGGCAAATGAGTAGATTGGCCCCAAGCCCCTGGTGACAAGGGCAACAACAACGAGGCAGCAATTGATGGTCCCCAGTTTGGGTATGTATAATAAGTAATGATATGAAATACTGCACTCTTTCCGTTGACTTTTTTATAGGCCTTTATGAATGACCTGAAGTACTGCATCCTTGGGCAGCCAGCAACATTAGAGGGAAGGAGCAGAGAAAGAAACCTCCAAAGGGGAGGAAGGGCAGGTAATTAGTGTTATCAGCACAAAAAGTATGTCCTTTAAGTATGAACATAAAAGGCCTATTGTAATACTTGGATATGTCGCTTTTTTGCTGCTATGGCAAATGGAATGAGGCCTTATTACTGAGAGATCGTGAACATATGGTATGTAAAAAAGGCTTAGGAAGTGAGTGATGGTGACATTTTCAAGATGCACAATTGATTGCTGTGTGATGGAGCAAACCTGCGCTAGGATTGCTGAGTAATGATGCCAATATTCTGTGCAGCAATGTCTTCTAAGTAGCAATGCAACTCTAGCTTGAAACACAATATTTCAGACTGTAAGTCTGTCTGAGCAAGCATTTGAGATCAATGAGTAATGCTGAGATCTGAACATGCCATTAGGTTTACCGGCCGATATGTCAACATTAAACATGCACTAATGATTAATGATCAATATGACAAATCTAATCATACAGTTAGAATGAAGGAATTGTGGTGAAAATCTGAACATGCAATACAGTATTGCCATGTGATCAGGCACTTCTGGACATGAATAATGGTGGTAAAGGTAATTCTTGACATACGTTGAGCATTCTTGTTGCAACGGTGTCCACTGCTGTGCCTTCCATGTACTGGCATAATAGTGGTATTTGTGGACATATTGTATTAATTCCTGAAATATTTGTGTCTTCCCTTGGTTTAGTGTCTGCTGTTTTCTAATCCTGGTGTAATACTTACAAACGAATACGATTGGTAATTCCTGGCATTTTCATAATACTATTACTTCTGCTGCTCGAGGTCTCAAGCTGTACAACTGTTCTAATCTGTTTACATCTATCATGCATCCCCTTGTTAACAAATTCATGTACTCACAAACTCACCCGGCCATCCATCAGTACTCTTATTCAAATATTCATCCATGTATGCACTCTCTCAACCTAACCTTACACATGTACACCCTTACTTACTCATTTATTCATCCATGCACTCACCCATTCAATGAGTGACACCTTATTACAGTGACCCTCTCATACAATCACACACGCAAACTTGTGAATCAATAAAACATATTTGCACTTAAAAAATAGGCAGTTTAGATTTCATCTCTTAGAACATATGTTTTAAATGAGACAGATGGCTAAATCAGAACAGCTTTCCAAACCCTCACATAAACTTCATAGGAGCTGGGACTGATGAGAAAAAGTGTTAAAAAAAGGTTCAGGTGGTAGAAGGAACCCTCCAGTGGGAGCAATAGACATTGCAAGTCATTGGATCAAATTGGAACCCTCTTGAGGACATTTCTTCCAGTTGCAGCCGGCAAGGCTCGCGAGTGGTAGAGTGGGCACGCGGGGAGTTGCAGGGGCAGTGAGGAAGATCACTCAAGGGGGGGTCAGAATAAAAAAAAAAAATAAAGTTCTTAACTCGAGCCGGGTCCCGCATCTTCTTTGCTGCTGCTTCTCCTGTCTGGGACAGGAACAGGAAGCTGGCAGCCAGGCTCCATCCCCTGACCAATCACAACACTGCAATGCAGAATTGTTATTGGTCTGAGAGCCGTGTCACGGCACTCAGCTAGGGGAATGTGTGCATGACTTGTTTGGACGGCCCGAGAGGACCGACCAAACAGTCATTGTGCAGTCGGTAGTGGGCAAACCACTCTTCCCCTGCCCTGCTCGGAGAGCAGAGCAGCCCCGCCCACCCATGAGCCGCTTCATAAAGTGAAAACCCTAACACGTTGTGGTATTTAATTCCAGAGCGTGGAGGACACAGAGTAAATGAGGTCTGTTAGGGGGGCCAGACAACAGTCCTGGATATAAGGCGCTCGAGTTCACAGTGCAAGGCTGCAGGTCATTCAGGAATCATGAGAAACTTGGATCTCAATTGTCGATATGAATGGTGGAACACATGAAGATGGATTCTGCTTGCTATGTTCATTGTGTGCTTTCTGTGCTTAGGTCAAAACAAAAAGCATGACCCAGAGTTTATTTATGTGTCTTACTACTACACCACAGACATTGTATACCATGGCAATTACCTCATCAGGGAGCTACCATGTTGTTAAGAGTATGGCACCATCACTGTGGTGATATATTTGTACACAAAGATGGATCATTTTATAGTGGCAAAGGTAATGCTCACATATAGAAAAATAGTGACATTTTCCTACAACACTTGGTACAAAGACATTATCTGTCCTCTGAGATGGAATCATAACATGGACTCCATTGCGCATTTATATTTTTGGAGCCTTTAAGTTCGGCTTTAAGAATAACATGGTGGCTTTTCTCTGCCTATCACACTCGTACAGATGGCCAGATGAGTGAATCCTCTAACAGATAGGATGTTTTTTAATTGTTTTATGATGGCTCCTGACAGGTGGGTACACAATCCGTGTTTGGCAGAGTTCTGACATAATAGCCACAGACACTGCTTCAGGTATTGATCTTCCTTTTTTCTGCCTACAAGGCTTTTATCCCCAGTTCTTATCCACCACACTTAGGGCTTCATTTACAAGAAGTGATGCATCTCTTCAAAATTACTTACGAATCGCTACGTCATTTCTAAACACCATAGATGCACCATATTTATGGTATGGTGCATCATTGTGTAAGTTTTGGGCTACATGAAGAAAAATGGCACTGGTGCGGGTGTAATTGCACAGGAAAAACTGACATATTGGCTGGAAAAGTGTTAAAAGGCTGCTTTGTGCCACGTAACGTGACCCAAACCACTTTGCTTCACTTATCAGTGTGTGAAACATGAAATAAAGTATAAAAAATGACACACAAAAAATAAAATAATGGTGTACTTCACAGAAGACAGCCATGGAGAGGGGAAAAGAGAGCAGCAGCCAGGACAACAACCCCAACAACCCCAGCACCAGCTTGGATGTCCAGACACACTCCCAGAGGAAGAGGAAGATGAAGCACAATTTGAGTGAGGAGGACAATTAGATCCTGATCACTGAGGTGACAGACCACCAATATCAGCTATTTGTCACCTCAAAGTTACCATTAGAAACCAAAGAAGCCGTTTGGCAGTTCATAGTGGACAAGGTTAACAGTATGGGAAAAGTGAAGAGGACAGTCACCAACTTGAAAAAACGCTGGAATAACAAAGTGCAGGACGAAGGAGAAACTGGACAACAACCTGAATGCAGCAATGCAGATAGGAGGAGGAAGTCAGGAGCAACAGGAGAAGGTGGATGCCTTGTTGCAGGGATTCTGCGGAGTCACAGAACTATGCTTAGGATTATGGAACCTTAGTAGGCAGGTACTGAGTCATCCTACCACCTGAGTACCCATGAGCCAGAGACAAACTAGCTATAGTGTCTCATTTGCCCTCCTACTTACTCACAGAGGAACCCGTGATTAGATACATTGGATCACAACACACACGACCCTCTCAGAAATCACAGTTACAGGACACACCCTTTCACTCTCACACTTGTACTAGTCCACAATAAGTTCTGACAGAGGCACTAGAAAAGTTTAAAATGTTTATTTTAACTATTGTGCTCGAGTATGCAGTAAACGTGCCACAACAAGTAGGAAAATGCCGAACACAAATAAGGTAAGCATCGCAAGTAGTCCATAAATCATAAATCATAAATGGAGCTGTCATTATATACGACAGTGTAACATACCAATCCTCCCCTTCTACAGAAGCAAAATGATTATATATCAGTTGATCTCTAGGTGTTAGCAGCAGACCCCGTACTTTAGTATACACATATGAAAGTTCTTCATCTCAGGTGCTGTCACAATCTTTTCCCTGGAAAGGTCCCTTTCCAAGTGTGTGTTACCTATATGTGCATACCTATATGACAAAAGTACATGCTCTCAAACAACAGCTACATTTGCATGTGTTGTCTAGGTGCTAGGGCCTGACCAGAACAAAATAAAAAGGGGCATTGTTGTTTGACCATTTTCAGACTAAATCCCAGGAAGAACAGAATGCAAAAAAACCAGCGTGTTCCGTGTGAAAGTACAGTGTGGCAATAAACCAAAACGTGTCTGTAGAGTGACATGTGCAAAGCAGAGGGCAGTCTGTAATAGGCTTAAGCTAACATAGGTAAAACAACAATGGGCCTGCACAAGACATATGACAGCCTTGGAGGAGCTGGTAGCAGCTGTCATTCTAGAGGAGTTGGTGGCAGGACTTCCAGGACAAGACAGTCCATGAGGAACAACAAGACCTACAGGGTAAGTCACTACAAGGGGCAATGTGGGAGAAAAGGTCATGTTGTGCAGTGCAACTGGCTATGTACCAGCACTCCACTGTGCCATGTGCAGGGCAAAGCACAGGAATGTGGGTCAAGTACCGTTAAGCATCACATAAATGTAAGTCACACTGCCCAGTTTCATGATGCACAGCTCACTCCAGCTCCATCATGTTTCTCCCTTCCATCTGTGAAGTGCAGCACCAGTCCATGGTCACCTATGTTAACTGCCACTTGTAGTAAAATATACAACACAAGTCACCAGAACTACAAGTCCCACAATACAAAGCAAAAAACACGGGTACTCAGTTACAAGAGGTCTGTGTTGCCAGACCCTCACTTTTAATGACACTCTGGTGGGGCAGGCCTCTCTATCATATCCATGAGGTGATACAAAGCCACCCTGTGTGGCTTTGAATGGCCTCATAGGTATGGATTAAGGCAAAGCAGTGCAAGTCTCTGCCTTGCCTTACTCTATGTATATGGGGCTTTGCATGGGTTCTCAGAGATGGGGCTGCACTTTGAGCTTCTGTGATGTCAAGAAATGTGACATTCCAGGACACAATGGGCTTGTAAATAAGCACCTGGTTGTGGCGGTGAATGCAAGTGTTGCACACAAGAGGGCCATGTGTGTTGAAGCTAAAGATGGTATGTGACTCTGGTGGGCCTCTGATAGTGCATTGCATGGTAGGCACTGGCTAAGCATGTAAAACTGCCACTGTGTGTGGAAGGGCAGATTGTCCCTCAGATTTCACGGGTGAATGCTGTTATAGTGTAATAGAGAGTTCCTCTCAGTTGGTTTTATGTAACGTGATACAAAAACGTTATCTTTTTCTATTCCGTCGAGGTTGAGAAAGGGGCTGTTGTTTGTGCTTTGTTCCATTATAGACTGAATATCTGTGGATCTCGTGTTGAGCCATGTATGGAATGCGCTCAAGTCATTTAGGAAACCCGTACATAGCATAAAAACATATCAATCTATTAATGTATCTTGTCCAGTTTAGTATGTGTGAGAAGTTGGCCTGGCATATGCTGGTCACTAGTTATAGTGGCCACCTTGCACCAGTCCAATTCGACTCTTATGGTAGATAGGTTTAACGCAACCTTTTAAAGAAAGCTATCCTAGTGGTAGCTGTGGAGAGCAGCCTTCAGGCTAAGTCTCAGAGGAATGCAAAGTAGCTTGTTTTACCTTATAGTCTCTTGAATTACCAAATGAAAGGACATCACACAGGTATATATATCAAACATATATGTATTTATTTCTAGTCACACTCTACTAATCTCTTTATGAGATTAGAAGTCAGGAACATATGCAAATATCAACGTTTCACAATAAGTGAAGCGCAAATATGGCTGGGGCCCTAGGGGCATACGAGACCATATACTAAAAAAGAGGTTTAGGAAAGTCGACTTGCAAGGGGACAAGGCCTAGGGCCTGTAGAATCGCTGGGGCTTCACTAATCCACCCAATGCAGGTAAGTAAGAGACCCACGGGAGACACGTGCAGTGTGAGAACACAGCCGCGGGTTCCCTATTGATTTCAATGGAGCAAGTCGCGGTTGAATTTTAAAAGTTTAAGGGTACTTCGAGGAAGTCTACAAGCAAGTGACTTACAAGGTAAGTAATTCGAGGGCCAACACACACTAGGTCTCCGGAGTGCACGAGTTAGCTCACCCACGGAAGCCGGGTGCATAGGTGTCTTTTGGTGTCGGGTCGCGTCGCTGTTTTCTATGAAAGCCAAAGAAGATTTACTGCTTGCGAAGACTGAAGAAGTGTCCGGTGGAATCCAAGGCTGGATTCAAGATGAAGAAGACCTGAAAGCAGAAGGGACAGTGTTCACAGTCACTTGCCGGTGACCGGGGACAAGAAAATGGATGCCCACGGATGTCGGGTGATTTCAGGTGATCAAGGGTGTTTTGACTCTTCGCCCACGAGGTCCAGGAGAGATCGACGATGACCAGCAGCTGGATTTGGAGTGTCCCACGACGTCTGCAGCTGACTGAGGTGTCAGCAACCAGATTGGAGCCAACAAGCCTTGGCAACACCAAGTCTCATGAAAAGTGAATAAAGTCAATGGTGCAAACCAGCAAGGTCTGAGGGACTCACCCAGTGAGGATGAGTGAGGGCAGGCCTGAAGCAGCCAGGGGAGTATTCAGAGGACCCACAAGCCAATGGGCAAGGGATTGCAAAGATGCCTCATGAGGAAATGCTTCATAGGAGCCCACGGTCACTCGGGATGGGATAGGCCTCTGATTTTCGGTGCACAACCTGCTGGAGGCTTGGGCCACAAATGGTCCAAAGCACAAGTTCATAGAACGTCGTGAAGGGGTTGCACTTGACAATAGTGCATGGTACCCAGGTATTGCGGTTCCTCGTCATTCGTGGGATCCACTCGCCACAGCTTTGCTGGGGACGCACAATGGCTGTAGAAAAGTCAGGAAATCTACTTACGGGGCTGCAGGGACCTTGGACTCCGGTGGGAGCGGGAATGTTTGGGACTGTTGATTCAAGTTTTTGGTGCCTGTCAAGCAGGGGAGTCACTCCTTGACTCCAAGGGAGATTCTTCTGTCTTCCAAAGGTACTGGAACATCGAAGGACCAGGATTCTTCTTGTAAAGCGTCATCCAGGGATATCTAACTTGCAATGGCAAGTGTTCCCTAACTTATACGAAAAGGAAGGGAGGGACTAGCTCTATGACCACTCCTCTGGGAGGGTCAGGGGAGTGGGTGGTTACACCCACTTCCCTTTGTCCAGTTTTGTGCCAGAGCAGAGGCAGGTAGCCCCTGAACCGGTTTGAGCTGGCATATGCACAGAGGAGCCTACTGCTCCCCCAGTGCAGACTTCAAAGCACTCTAGGAGTGCACCCACCCAGCCCCAATACACTAAATCCTGTCTGGAAGATGGTGACACCTCCCTGTGACAGGATGCCCATTGTTGCGCCTCCTCCACTGCGAGTTTCAGTCAGCAGCAGGAGGGTAGCCCAGTGCCTGTGCTGGTGGCATCCATTTTGTGATGCCAGGGCTCTTTCAGATTTCTACTGTGTTTCCACAGTGGGTACATGTCGTCCCCTCTAGAAGGGTGGGATCATACTCCCACACCAGTCACTGGTGTGGGGGTATGATTCCAAGTTGTTTGACACCAAACATGACATGTTTTGATGCAGTCATTCCAAAGTTAGCATTTACTGGTAGGTTATAATGCACTTAAGAGTATATGGTTTAACCGCATCCACCATCAGCCACACAGAATAGACTCTGCCAGCTGCAGAGGGGCCCTGCTCAGGCAGAGGCACCCCTCACATTGTAAACCAAGCACCCTGCCCTCAGGATTGATAGGGCCTGCCTTAGGGGTGACTGATAGGTTTATATGTGTGTGTAAGGTGAGATATAGGAACCTATACCTCAGTGAGGAGTGCTAACACTACCTCACCCAGTCTGCAGTAGCAGGCATGTGGTGTCAATTTAGTCTGCTTCCCAGGGGTGGCATAATACATGCTTCAGCCCCTGGTAGGCATGTGGAGTACCTATGCCCTTGGTGCCTAAGGTACCATATACTAGGGGCTCATATGGTACCACAGTATCCAATCACTAGTGCATCTAATATGCACTCCAAGTTGTTTAGAGAGAACAGAGAGACTGGGGCCCTGATTAGCAGGGACCCAGCCAGACTATAGCCAGAAACCAGTGTTAACATCAGAAAAAAAGTGGGGGCAACTTAAGTGCAGATCGTACTCTCCTACAGTATGTTATCAGTGAAAGGATTGTCAGGTGTGAAGAATCTATATGTCTTATATTTGGACATGTAAAGTTTTGCAAGATCAAGCGCAAATCGTGAACCCATGGCTACTTCCTTAGTTTGAAACTAGAACCCATTGTCAAATTGGAAATCATTCTTTGTCATGGCAATCCCCATGAGGTCTACTATGAACCAGTACAGCACTTGCATAGGCTGTTGACGTAAATCCACCAAGTCTGAAATTACCTTAAGTGCTTCAACTTGACAGCCGGTCAGTGGTTTCGTTGAATGCTGTGCCTTTAATCATGTTAATACAATACATACTATCTCTGATAAAATAGTTTGTCAGAGACACCTAAGGTTTAAGGAACAAATCTAAGTAATGGCAGATAGGTTCCAGAATGGCTCCACATCCAGATATGATGGGCCTCCCTGGAGGGTTGTTTAATCTCCTGTGAATCTTCGGTAGAGTATATATCACTGGTATCCTTGCCTACATTCTGTAGGGGCTTTTATTGATCTGTTTGTAGCAGGTCTTGTTGCTCAGTTGGTTACGTATCTATGTTCAGTAAGCTGAGATTTCTTGGATGACTGTCCCTCTGTCTTTATCAGTCAATTTGATTGCTATTTCTGTGTTCTTGCTTATATATCTGATGGCAATGCTTTTTATTATAGGTTAGGTTGTATTGTATGTATCTCCTTTTGTTGCTTAGGGTATCAATGTCTTTTATGGCCATCTTTTCAAAGCTAGTAATTCACTGGGCATTGTATGCGATGGTGGCATGAAGGTAGAGGAAGGTCTAAGACCAGTGGTGTCCTGCGTGTGTGATGTGATCTGTCCTGCAAAAAAGTGGTTAAGTCTAATTTTTCTGAATAGTCTCTGCAGCTCCAACTTAATCTCGAAGAAGTTTGGTATGGATGTCAGGACAAACGAGAGTCTCCAGCAAAGTACAGCGATCTCTTATGGAGAAAGTGTGTATTTAGATAGGATAAAAATAGAAGTCATGTAGTGTTG
Source organism: Triturus cristatus (assembly GCF_964204655.1). NCBI lineage: Eukaryota > Metazoa > Chordata > Amphibia > Caudata > Salamandridae > Triturus > Triturus cristatus. The sequence goes on from NC_140588.1 coordinate 211,709,361, forward strand.
GAAATTTGTGGTGTTTGTTGGTGTGGAAGTGTCTACCAGGAGTATTGCTGGCATCTGGCCTGTCGCTGTTTGAGCGTCTTCTGATTAAACACTCCTCAGCCTCTCCCTCTACCCCTTACTCTGCCCCTCCTGCCTTCCTAAGGCCCTCTCTTCCTGAGTCCCCTGACTAAAATAGTGTGTGTGTGTGTCTGTGTAGCTTCGACAAGCTTGATTGGCTGCTGAACTCAAACCTGCTGCCTTGTTGCCTGAGCTCTCTGAGGCAGAGGTATCTGAGATGTATCCTCCACAACCCCTATTGATGTATCTCCCTGTCTCATCCTGCTTGTAGAGGTCTTCTTTGAGATAAGGGGATGTGAGATTCTAATTGTATTTTGCTATGTCCTTTGCTAGTGTGTCCACTTTTTTATGTTGTGTAATGTAGTTCAATTCTTCTGTGATCATTTCTAAGGCTTCAAAGCCCTCTTTGGCATTGGTAAGTGCTGTGTCATCTGAGATTTCTCTTGTTAGATCAGTAATCTCATTTTCCAGCTTATTTATGTGTTCAAGGATTGCCTCTATCCCTAAAACCATCCAATGCCAAGAACAGTTTTTGGCCAAAAAACCGGAAGGGTTCATGAATTAAGGATCTTCTCTGAAGATCGCCGTTCGTTCCTGACTTGTAGTCCTTTTGGAATGATGTAGTAAGTGCAAGTATAGTTTAATTAGGTGTTCATTTAACTGAGTTGTAATCAATTTATTCTTAATTCTCTCTATTCTCATGATTGACAGGCACACACACAGTCACATTCATAGTGCGAAAAAAAAATTCAACCACCTTTATTCCTGACTTCTGCTTCTGCTCCAGCAGGCCTGTCTCTTCCCCCCTCTACCTCACACAGTTCCTGACCAGTGCTCCTAGGAGAGGTGCAGGAAAGCAATTGTGGTAGCATGGTAGAGGGGTAAGGAAAGAAGGAGTTAGGGGAGTTGGTATGAATGTCTGGCAGGGCCTGGGAGTGGGGAGCAATGGGGACTCAAAGTATTTGTGGGGTGGGGAAGGGTAAAATGAAAAGGTGAGGAGAGAGCTGGTGCAAGTGCCTGTTGGGGCACCCATGCCAAGAGAAGTGAGGTAGGGATGAGGTCATCAAGCAGGAGTGAGGCTAGGGGAGAGAGAAATTGGTCTAACTGCCTAACTGAGGGTAGTAGGAAGGACAGGAGCAAAACCACAGCGGAGATAGGTGTCAGCAGGCCTTACCTGTTCTGGGAAGGTGCAGGGAATGCATGTTTAAGGCACTGGTGTAGGGATTTACTCCTTTGCCAGTACATCCACGTGGGCAGGAAGAGACAGTGCAGGAATTTCTAACAAGGGACTCATTGCTATGTGAGAGGAAGGATACTCTGTTCAACTTGCATAGCAACAGGTTGTGCAGTATGCCTAGTATCGTGGCGATTAACCATTTGTCTCTCCCTCAACATTGGTTTCCACTTCAATTAGCTGCTGCATAGTGATATATAGGTGAAACCTAAAAATGAGGGCATGGGAAATAAAATTAATTGCGGTGATTACTTCTTAAAATCATTGATACCTGTCTTCAACTGTCTCTCCTTCCACCTGCAAATGCCAATTGCTCTTGTGTCCTGTGGTACAGCCATCCAATCCTAACTCGTAGAGTTGAATTTCACATTGTATATTTGGCCTCCAGGTCCAATAATTCAAGGTGCTTTTCTTCATTGAACAAGAGCTAACAAAAGGCACCCCAGAACATGAGATTATTTTGTGCCTATCCAATACAATGCATTTCAAGGACTCACAGGCCCCTATTTGCAGGTTAAAAGGAATGTAATTGGTCTTTGTGATCTTTAAATGGCACTTCTCTGTGACCTGCAATATATTTGTAACATACACTTGTTGTTATTTTAGTCCTATTCTTCGTATCTGTATTAGTAATAGTAGTCGTAGTAATAGCAGCAGCAGCAGCAGTAGTAGTAGTACTAATAGGGGGAAGAGCAGCAGTTGTAATACAAGTATTGTTACAGAAATTAGAAAAATGCTACGAATTATAAGATCCACGTGGATGATGATTCGTATTGTTAGTATTGTTGTTCTTGCTGTTGTTTGATGTTATTAATATTAGTAGTAGGGTATTATTATTATAATTAATATTATCTTTTTCATTAGCATGACTGAAATGATTATAGTTGTTGGTATATTACAATATATTTATATAATGTGTTAAGAGTTTATTTTGCCTTCTCCCAGAAAACAAGTGGAAAACATCAAATGCATTATCTGTTTTTGTTGCCTCTCCTTTATACCACAGGCACATTTCTTTACAAATTACACTACACCAGCACGACACGTGCTCTCAGTAGGCCCATGACCTTTGGAGCTCTAGGCTACGTGTCGGCTTCCTCCGCTCATGACAGAAGAACACCTGCTATTTCCTGGTATTTTTATAGTCAGCCAGGGTCATGGCTAAAGACAAGTAACATTTTTAGAGTTGACCATCTGCATTCACACTCTATCTATCTCGGAGCAAACCATTTTCCAAATGGGTGTATAATTCCAGACAAAACCTAGAATTACCTGCACTTTTTTCCCATCTGGTTAAGCGATTTATCCCAGCTGAGCCGTCTGAAACCAAGTTGCAGTGATTATATTATACTTTCTCCATGCAGTCGCAAATGTTTTTAATACGGGCCATTTACACGCCATGCTGTATCATCACTTATACTTCATCAGATTCAGTCAACATTGGCACGTGGGTAAAATGGACCTGTAATTTAAAATACTTTACACTCACTTTTTGGGTATTCATCAAAAATGCCGCCTTTTAAAAGAGCCTTAAAGGCATTTTGTTTTCCAAGAATGCGTTTACCTTAGCTCGAGAATGTGTCTGGAGCACCCACCACCATGCTGAAAGGGACTGACCCCGTCATGTGTCATCTGCAGACTCTCGAAACATCAAGATGTCAAGGTTGGAGGGGACAGACACACCGATCATTTGCCTGCAGTTCGGTCCCTTTTGGGAGGAGAAACCACAGAGAGTTCCACTGCTTCAGACTTTTAACATCTTAGAAGCAACACTAAGCAACAAGTCAGCACTGCAAAAAAAAATTAAATAAATTCTATGAGATACTTTAGTCTAAAGATTACATTTAAAATATTATAAAAATGCATGAAGGTCATTCAAGCAAACTATACTAAATTAGCAATTAATTATTTGATACCCAAAAATATTACTATCATCTTCTCAACCTGTTCAGTCACCCACAGAGGGGGACACCCGTGTGTAGAGGAAGAGGAAGCCAAGCATATTGGCCTTATTCCCAATTGCATTTTGTGCTACGCAAAGAAGTACTACAGTCGTATTAGTCATGTGTTACAAAATGCCATTCACAAACCTAAAAACACAGACCTCTGCTTCACCCTCTCTCATTTTTTCTGTGCGGCGGTCTCCAACCAATGTCCCGAGATTTCCTCCCACGTAGAAATACACGCTTTTGTAGTAAATGTGGGAAGCATATGGTTGAAAAATGGGGCATCCTTAGTATTAATGGGAGTGGATTAGGCATATAGAAGGATGGCTTTAGGGAGGGAAATTCTAATATAAAAACACACCTACAAAGAATAAGACAATTGCACGTCAATTGCAAATCACAAAATACATACAATATTGAATAAATACATTAAATATTTCACTGAAAGCACCAAAGGTTAAAGTGGAATTATATTTTAGGCGAAAATGACAGTTAAACGTAACATTTTAAACTACAAAGACACTGAATTTCACCAGTTACACTCAACTGAAGTAACTATAACCCACATCCCCGTCATGCACAGTGTTGCATTCAATGATGTAATTTCAGATGTCATCAGTAATCAATGATGTAATAAAAATTTTCATGAGTGGTGTAATATGTGAGGTTATAAACTGTGTGTTCGAGGAGCTTAGGTCCCTAATTGGCTGTGCGTGTGGAGGTAGTGGCATCTTTGAAAGGAGTGTGCATAGGTTGAGGTGTGTGCGTACTAGAAGCTTTACTACCGAATGTGGCTTGTGTGTCTACAGGGACTGGCCTCTCTGTGAATAGTTACACCCAAGGTAATGGCTGTGCATAGCAGGTATTGGCGATCTGATGACACCTGCATGTGCAGGGAGAGTAGGCTTTGTGTAAAGAACTGTGCACAGGGAGAAGGATGTGCGTAGTAGGGGCTTTCTATCTAATGATGTTTTTGTTGAGGGAGTGGGATACAGTACAATTATTATATACAAGCACATATCATCAAGTAATTTAAGCATTCCATGTTTCTTTCACATGTAGTAGTAGTGTGCCTATTTGAAAGGCTGTAATGGTTTGTACAACGAATTGAACAGCAGTAGGATGAATGATTAAATCAGTGATGTTGGGAGCAGTGAAAGATACATTAATGGTTCCAGACATTCTCTTATTATTCTTCTTTTCTCCTGAGACACCCACTATTTCTTTCATTGTTGTAGTTACAGGGAGAGGAGCCCGAAGGCCCCCATGGGTCCGCCAACTCCCCGCATGCAGCCCGTGTCCTATGGGGCCATGCAGGAGAAGGCACCATTTGCTGTTTGCTCCCACCGGGTGGGTGAAGCCTTTCTTCTTGGCTCCTGATGGTGGGATCAAAGCACTGTTTCCTTGCCTGCCTTGTGCTCAGAGATATAACGGCTCACTTTGTCCCAGGGAAATGGTTCCCCAGAACAACAATCCATTGGGCCCCAGAGGATGGGGACCTTGGGCTGAAAGTCAGCCCAGGATAAGGGTCTCATGCACGCCCTCTCCCCATCATTATTAAAATATATAACTGTGCCAAGTCCTAGGACCTTGTCCACCCCAAGGGTATTAGAACCAAAATGCAGCATCCTTTATGTATTTATTTTATTTTTGTCGGCCAGTCCCGAAAGACTCCCCAGGGACCGTGTAACAAATCTAAAAAAATACATTTGAGATCAGGACCCACAAGGTCTAGGAGTTTAGGGTATCCCTACACTGCCCCCTCAAGTCCTTCACTGCATCAGTTGAAACACATTGAAGATCAGATGTCGTATGGCACTGTATCGTGAGTGTGCTCCTTTCTTTAATAGAATCATTTGAGGGATCTTGACTGAATATGACGAGCTCACACATGTGAATGCACCAAAGCCGTCTGGGCCCCGGGGATACCAGGTAGAAGAGATATATTCATTTAATAAACTTATTGTAAAAATACATTAAACTTTGAAAATTAGAAACATTTTTAAATTAATTAAATATATATGTACTGTTTTTATTTGATGCACATTTCATTTGAGGTGTTTAATTGCTGTGAAAAGTTATTTTAATATGTCTAGGAAAATTATAAATATTTGAAATTAATGTACATGTATACTAAACATTACAATATGCTCATGCATTGTTTGTTTTAAATGAGCAAATCCACCGAAATTCGCTAGATATAGTTATATCAAGCACTCGTGCACTAAAGAAACTATATTTGTATCGTCACCATGCACTGCTAGCTACTTCACATATTACATCACTCATGACATGTTCTATGGAATAATTGATATCACTGCAGCATTTGAAATGACATAGTTGATGACAACACCGTCCATGGTAGTGTGCACGGAGCAAGTTATGGTTACTGTAGGACACGCCGTGATAAAGTTATCAGCTGAAATAACTTGGGGATAAGATGTCGTATTGCAAAGATTATTTAGTATACATCAGCGTGACACAGCGCACAGTATCCTAAGTGTGTTCCTTTCTTCAATAGGATTGTTTGAGGTATCTGGACTGTATATGACGAGCCGGCTCACCCATGTGAACGCACCACGATAATCTGGGCCCCGGGGAGACTTTTGTTTGGCCTAGCAGATGATTGATTGATAAATTGACATACCCACACAGACAAACAGATTAAATATGATATATAAAATTATCTATTTTTCATTCAATAAACCTATCAACTTAATGTTAAAATACAATAAATGTTTATGTTTGGAAAGCTTTTTAAATTAATTAAATAGGGTGAGTATTTTTGTCTAACTATTGTTCAATAATAAATATTTGTAAATGAAATTATTATAATTAATATTTTTTATTTTATACACATTTCAATTTAGTTTCTGTAAAAATAAATTTTATGATATCCAGTGTCAACAATATTTTTTAATTAATGTATATGTATAATATACATTTTAATTTCAGTGGTGGCTCGCCAAGGGTGTGCTGCGGGGTGGTGGGGCAGTGCGGAGGAGGGGCTGGGTGGGGGGGTTGTAAACTCCGGCTTACGGCCGAAGGGAGTTAAGTAAATAAATAAATAAATACAACAATTTACATTGCGCGCGCTGCAACGCCGAGTTGACGATGCAGCGCGCACAATGTAAATTGTTTTATTTATTTATTTATTTACTTAACTCCCTTCGGCCGTAAGTCGGAGTTTACTACCCCCCACCCTGCCCCTACTCCGCCCCACCCTACTGCCCCGCATCACACCCTCGTGAGCCGCCACTGTTTAATATATGCATTTATGTTATATATATATGTATATATATATATTTTTTTTTTTAAATAAACTTTATTGCATTCACCTATTCATTTCTGTGGGGTAGATCTCTGCCCTGATGACAGACATGTCTGACAAATAGGTGGAACATAAAATACATTTGTTAAGTTAGTTGTAGTCACTTTACAGTCATAACTAGGATTGGAGGAGGCTCCGCACCCTCAGAGGGGGTATAACCATGTAAGTCTACACCTAGGGCTTGATTTCCACTCTAAAATAGTGAATAGCAAAAAAGTGGTGCATTACACTTGGGTTTAGTCTTAAATACACATTTAAGTTAATATGCACATGTGTACTTAACTTTAACTTTTTTAATTGGGCCCTGTGAGTCTTCAGATAAGAGTCCGACACAAATGTTTCTTAAAATTTCAAATTCCACCACAACCAAGAACAAGTTGGACTCGACATGTAAATTGTAGAAGAGTGTGTGCACACCCTAGTCGTGCTCTAAATTCTGAAATAATGGCAGAGAAGAGCTTCCTTGGGCTACCTGTCATCAATGTCAAATGAAATTGCCACAGCCACAGAGCATATATGCACCTAGTATTAATATATAACATTAGAACTATTTAGCGCTTTGGAGAAGAGGGCTGAGAACCAAAGTTAGACGAGGCAGTTTGTCATACCAGCCTCACATTGTGTAGAGTGAGGGAGCACAGGAGCCTGCTGACTACTGAAGAGAGATTGAGTGGTCCAGGAAAAGCCTGAAAAAAGAATTAAAATTGTGCATATTCCTTTATGGTGCAGGGTTAAGCATGTTTATCATTTTCGAATATTAAATAAAACCAGCCAAATTCCTTTCCATCGTAGAATAAACAGTTTATGGGCGAAAACAATATAATTGCTTTTGATTTGATTTGATTTGATTTAAATTATTTCTAGAGCGCACGTATACCAGCGGTTTCTTGGCGCTAACTCTAACCGGATCCGGGGCTAATAGGCAGGGAGGGTTGATGGAGGATTAGTCAAAAGACTTCGTGAAAAAGTAAGGCTTTTGCTTAACAGAATACATTATGTTCCCATTTATTGATATGTTAAAACAAAGTTCATTAATTTTTAATGCGGAATTAACAACATTCATTTATTTCTATTTCAGGAGCAAAAACTGTGCCCGCTCATTTTTCATTACTAAATCAAACCAGTTCAGGTTCCCTTAATAAAAAACCTTTGTAAGACTAAGAATTAGAGCTTTTAGAGACTGGAAAACCACGAAGGCTAACCACACTAAGCGGGGAGGGGAGTCCATGCAGTCAGCAGCAAATCGCTAGCAACAGCTTAATAATGTATTTTGAACTGTGTCATTATCCCCAGAGCAGTAGGTTTTTTGTGTTTTGCTATTTTTCATAGAGGTCAATGTTAAGAATAATTTGGACGTAACAGTCTGATTTTATTTTATTGTACCATATTTTGCATACGGTACACAACCAAAAAAATTTAATTTATTATGATGCTACATATGCAAGTGATTTTATTTATTTATGTATTTGCTTATAAAGCACTTGGGGCATATGTATGAAAGGAAAAATTAGTCGCAAATGCTGCAAATCGCAAAAAACAGCGTTTGCAACTGATTTTTCGCAATTTCATATGTATGACACAGTTCCACACAGAAAACTACGAAATCGCTAAATTAGCGATTTCTTAGGCTGCGAAACATTGAAACTGCGATTTTACTTGCGAATACTTAATTTGCGATTTCTTAGCTTAGCGAAAATCGCAAACAAGAAATCGCAAACTAAGAAATCGCTAGCGCATGTAAGAAAAAATCGCTAATTGCGATTTCACGAAATTCGCAATTTAAGAAATCGCAATTAACACCAATTGCTTGCAGGTGGTAAACTGGTGCAAGGTACATAAACCACCCCACAATGCAACAGACCCACCCACAATGGAAGCAATGTTCGTGATAGCCAGGAGGCTGCGTATTCGGGCCCTTGCTCAGAGGAGAATGAGACAGGAACGCATATTCAGGCTGCGCATCACCCTGTTCCAGCACACTGAAGAGGACATCTATGACAAGTACAGACTGCACCCACAGACCATAATGGACCTGATTGAGGAGCTGAAACCCTACTTGGAGCACCCTACACGCAGGACACATACAATTCCCACACATGTGCAGGTCCTGTGCTCCCTGCACCTCCTGGCATCAGGGAGTTTTCAACGGGTAATAGCGGAGGTTGGTGGGGTGTCACAGAGTGCACTGTCGTGTTTCTTCCATGCCTTCCTAGATGCAATGCTGCAGAGGCTCTCACATCACATTTACTTCCCCACCACCCAACAGGCATTACAGCAAACAAAACTGGACTTCTACCAGATTGCACGTTTCCCCCACGTCATTGGCTGCATTGACGGGACCCATGTGGCCATCACACCCCCAGCAGCAACTGAATATGTCTACAGGAATCGGAAATGCTACCATTCCCTCAATATACAGATTGTGTGCAACGCTAAGTATCTCTTCACAGACATCGTACCCAAATACCCCGGCAGTACACATGACTCTTTCATCTTTAGACACAGTGGAATACACAGACGTCTGAGTGCTGGAGAGTTTGGGGAGGGGTACCTGCTAGGTAAATACATGGCACACATCAATACATCTACTACATCACTTGAGGAGGGGGACATTGACTTACCTATTGTGTTTGTCCATGCAGGTGACAGTGCCTATGCAGTGCGCGACTTCATCCTGACCCCATATCTGGATCCTGCAAATGCTAGTGAGAGGAGCTACAACAGGGCACACAGATCTACACCCTGCGTCATTGAGCGAACCTTTGGAATCCTGAAGAGCCGCTTCAGGTGCCTGCATAAAAGTGGAGGCGCACTGCAATACAGCCCTGAGACCTGCTGTAAAATCGTGGCAAGCTGTGCAATGCTACATAACATGGCAATGAGGAAAGGCACCACAATTGATGTGACCGATACAGACACATCGGATGATGAGCGCCCTGCTCCCCCTGCCAGACCTGCAGCAGGAGTTGGGGCAGCTGCTGGACGCCAGAGACGGACAGAGATCACACAAAACTACTTCTAGGTGAGTAATGATGAAATGAGACAACAAAGCTTGATGATGTGTCAAGTGTTTAATCACACTTCACATGTAAGAAATAGTAGCTGTCCCCAGCACATGTTGTGCACACAGTGCAGGTAAGGCACAAGTAATTGTGCAAACAGCATTTTCAGGTTAATGCACCCGTGTTGCAGTGAGTGTCCCCGCAGATGTTCACCTCCTTCGGTGACGTCCAGGCTGAGTGCCCCCCATGGTGTTCCCTTGGCCTGCACCCTGTCTGGCACTGCGGCGTCTTTCCCCTGGCAAGGTGGGAGTGAGGCTGCTGCGACTTGAGGTGTCCTCACACTCGGCAGAGGCCATTAGTGCGCTGCCACCAGCATTGGCTGTCTGCAGCTGCTCCACAGCAGTGGTTACCTGCGCAAGCCCTCAGGCAATATCCTGGCAGCAATGTGCCATGTCGACCTGCATTGTTACGCTTCTGCGTGTGAGGGTGCTGGTGGTGGTGCAGAGGCGGTTCACGGCCTTTGTGTAATTGTGTAGGCGTGCATTTGCACGTCGGCCAGCCCTGTCATTTGCAGCTTGGGTGTGCCTCAAAGTGGCACAGAGCTCATGGATTGCCCCTGCCATGTTCTTCTGGTCCTTGTGTATGCGGCATAGCTGCCGATTAATTGACCGCAGTGCTTTGCTTTGCAGGCGCTGTTCCTGCAGCATGCTCTGTTCCAGGCCTGAGAACACGGACCCTTCTGCTTCAGTTGCAGTGCTGCTCCTGGGCCTTGATCTGGATGTCTCCTGTGGTCTTATCCTTGGCGTTTGTGTGTCATGACTGGGCATATGTGACACACCCTGACTCCCCTCTCTCCTGTCGGTGTCATCCCCTGTGGCAGGTACTTCGTCCTCAAATGGAGGCAGTGGGGGCACATGTGCGCGCTTCCTGCGCTGGATTGGCTGCTGCTCTGGGTCATTGCTGGAGTCCGCAGAGTCTGCAGGCTCCTCTCCCTCTGCGCTGTCTTCTTGTGCCATGCCATGTGCTGTGGATGTAAAGGGGACTACATGAGTTTGTGTTATTGTCTGCATGTGGCAATCAATAAAGTTACTACTCTGACACTGTATCATTCACTTATCCCCAACCCACATGTTGCATTTAATTTCGTTAGTGTCATGGACACACAGTCAGACACAGTACTACGAGTCCCATGATGCATTGCTGGGTGTGCTGTAAGACCAGGCCTGGATTGACATTTTGGGAGTTTACTATGTGCATTTGGGGAAGTGTGCAAGGGATGGGGAGGAGTGCAGATTGATTTTGCATGCATCTTACCTTGACTGCTGGATGCAGGGTCGGAGCTGTCTATGTCAGCCACACCACCAACGCTCTCAGGCAGGAGAGTAGACTCCACGAGCTCCTCATGGGGGGTTGGCTGCTCTGCAGTGGATGGTCCTCCTCCAGTCTGATTGGCGTCCTTCAGTCTGGCTGCCACCCTCTCCTTGGACCTCTGGCGCATGTCGTACCACCGCTTGCGCAGCTCTTCAATGGTACGTGTGGTGACTCCCACTGCATTCACCTTACTCTGTATCTCTAGCCAGATTTTCCTCTTCCTGGCCTCTGGGACACGCAGTGCCTTCTTGCCGAAGAGGAGCTCATGGCTGCAGACCATCTCCTCAATGAGGACCTCCTGCTCCTTTTCAGAAAACTTATGTTTTCTCTTCCTTTTCTCTGCATCCTTGCCCTGCTGTTGTTTGGTGGAATCCATTGCTGGTTGCACTCTCCTGGGATGCCTCCTCACACTCCCCAAGCAGCCTCTGGGTGTGGCTCAGGTGTGCAGGTGCAGGAAATCACTCCAGTTTCCTGTTTGTGATGTCATCAGGCTGCACCTGGCTTGCAGATTCTCGTTTTTGCGATTTCTTAATTAGCGAATTTCGCTATTAAGAAATCGCAAAGCGGGTGTCTGAGAATTATTTGCGAGTTTTAAGGAATCGCAAATGATTAGCGATTAATTTTTTACATCTCGTTTAGCGAATCTGAATTTGCGAATCGCAAAATATCGCAAATTAGGATTCGCTAAACGGGAGTTTGATACATATGCCCCTTGGTTACTAAAAGAGTATCATGATGCTAAATGTGTAGTAGGTACCAATCAGATATGCAGTGGCGGCCGGTGCAGGTCAGCACACTGTGGCAGGTGGGGGTGGAGCAGGGTGGGAGGGGGAGAATCTACAGAGGACGGAATAGATAAAATTAAATAAATAAATAAAACCTATTCCGTCGTCTGTCAACTTTTCCTCATGCCCCACCCTGCTCTACCGCCCCACCGCGCTTACCTGCACCTGCCGCGACTGCAGATATGATGGATTGGGGAGCAGAACTAGGTGGAGGAGCAGTGTCATTTTAGGGATTTTGGAGGCCCTGGGCAAGACTCTTTTTTCGTGGACCCTTCTAGAGAACAAATGTAAAGTTTTTCCCCATTTCCTGCTCATCAAGCCTTCGTGATGGCATACAATACTAAATTATATGTTAAACTTTAACAGGATCACAAAAAAAGAGTTTAAATATGTCTTGACTGGGACCCCAAAATCCTAGGGATGACACTGGATAGAAGAACAGAAGATGTAGGCAAAGAGCTAGACATTTAGAAAGATACATTGAATAGTTAAAGGTAAAATATAGGCAAAGTTCACTTTCCACCATGGCATCTTGGAAGGTGGAGACCCTGAGCAATTGTCCACTGTGCTCATGTCTTTAAACGTCTCTTAAAATTAGAGCACAGAGTTGGACTGTATTTTTTAAATCTGAAAGCTGTATCATCAGTGCCGGACTGGAAACCGAAACCAGCCCTGGCAAACTGCTCGGCCGGCCCCCTTGGGGGAGAGGAGGGTGTGCAGCCAAGCTGGTTGCTAAGGGCAGTTTCAGCCGATTTTGTTACAGAGGGCCGTTATTACCAGCCCCCGGTAACAAAAAAGGCCCCCCAGGGGCCCAAAATCAGCTCCCACCTTGGCGGCCCACTGGGAAAACTCCCGGTACCTGCTACGGCCAGTCCGGCCCTGTGTATCATGAAGAGCTGCACGGGCTCATTGCAGAGATGTGCACTAGGGGCCATATCATGAAGAGTTGTTCTGGCTCCACACTCAGCCCTACACCTGTTTATTTATTTGTAACATCCAGCCTTTGACATATGACTCAGAATGTCTTCTAGTTAATGCGTGAAATGCAAATACCACTAGTCCAAAACAGGGAATAGAGATTGCCTCTTTCTGTTTCTAACTTGTTCCATCTAAAGTTCTTTAATTAACTCAGAGGAATTCTGAATTATATGTATGAACTGTAGATGGCTCAAGTGAAAGAAGGTGCTTTGCTCTGCTCTGAGACAGCGCAGCTCCTCATGATACGGACCCTGGTGATATGCGTTTGAGGTGTTCAAAGTTTAGAATTATAACTCAGAAATTATTTTATTCAATGGACATACTTTAGGCAGCACAAGTAAGAATGCGAGGGAGACAATCCCTGCTCAATATTTAAGATGTGTGCGGTGTGTATTACATGCATCAATTCAGGGAATTTCTGAGCTACATGTAATAAATCGAGATGCCTCAAATACAAAAAAAGGCACTCGGCTCTGTGCTGATACAGCACACTTATTGATGGTATGCCCCCAGTCATTCCTGTGCATAATGCATGGGATTTTAAAGCAGACTTTTTGTTTTCCAGGGGCCAGTGCAGCTGTCTTCTAGCCTTTGACACATGGTCAGACTTCTCAAATTCAACCAGTTTCCTCATCGCACAGTTCAAATCAGCTGAAGTTTGATTAATACTGAGTTGTTGTGGCCTAAAGAGAGGCTCCTATTTTGCGCTCTGTGGGTAACCTTGCCAACAAATCACATACCCAGCGACCTAACTTTGCCTACTCAGCTCATATTTTTCCCATTTTTCCTTAACATTTTATTGCTCATCCAAACAGCTATTGGAGTTGTGCAGGTAACATGTATCATCAGCATTCATTATCTCTGCGATTTGTAATGAAATTTGCCTGTGGACTATCTTAAATAAAATGAGGGCAAACCCCATCATGCATTAAATTTACTAGAGCAAACTGGAGGGAGAGACAGTAACTGCAAACTTCTCATCGCAAATGTGTCAACCAATACACAACGGATCCCGAGTTGCCCACTTATTCAAGCCTGAGTTTTAAGGTGGCATTGTCCTCATCTCGAACACGGAGGACCGAACAAACGCAGTACCTCCTTCATTCACAATCAATCTCAACTAATAGATGAGCAAGAACAGCACTGTCACAATGCCCCTACTAGGTCAAAACACCAGCTGGAAGAGACCCAGCTTATCCTTTTCTGCAAACAACAATATCATTGCTCAGCCACAATTCTTTCCAGAGTAATTCCTAGTGTGGGGAGCAAGGTGATAGAGCTTTATTTTCTACAGTTGTGCTCTCCAGGTCATTCTTGCAATAGTACTGCAGGAGTGTTACAGCAGTTTACAGGTTGTTTCTAGATCATCACATTACACAAAAAGGGTAATTTCCCACGTTTATGACTTAACATGCATGTAGCTGCTATGTAGTATTCACAATAAAATGGCTCTCACAATGTCACGCATGAGGTGTGGAAAGGTCACAGAAATGTTTACTGGAATGGGAAAATGGTAGGCATAAGCACTCTGAAAACTTGGTAACTAAGTACATGTCTTTAAATCACATACATCTAGTTGATACTTTGAGACAAATGTTGCTGAAACTAAGATTGTGAGTGACAGGGGAACAATAGTTCCAAATTACGGATTAACATTTAATTTGTGCAAGTACTGATGCAGCATAAAAACTGATCATCCCTCACACATCGAAAACTCTATGTGTTTTGCACATGTCAAGAAAACAACACTGAAACTGAGAAAAACTGAAACCACAGCACCATAAAAGTGTACTTGGATAGGTAGAAACAGTAGGATTAATAAAACAATGAATTTAGCATGTTTTCCAATTGACCACCATATAACTTTAACAAAGTTGTCATGAATAATGAATGATAAAACTTAGCATTTCTATTAACTTCTTTGCAGTGCGCCATAGAAAGTTAGAAAATGGTGCAACAAGTTCATGAAATGTGTAATATTACTGAAACTTTCAGTATAAATGCTGGAGTATCAATTTGTACCTGGAGAATGGGAGAATGATCACATGATAATAAGACCATTGTATGGTGACGATTGATGTAAGAAACAAACAATGTGGGGTATAAAAAGTGACTTTCCTAGTAGGAGGGAGCCCTTTTTACCTTCCACCTCTATTGGATTGCTGACTGCCTGCCAGACTATTTTTTCATGCCCCTTGCCTTTTCCCCTTGCTGATGGACTTGCCTGCTGAAAGAGTTGGAGCTGTCTGGTGAGAGACCAGACTTGAACTTTCTTGATTAATGCTTCATTCCACTTGCCCATAGACGTTTCCTTAGTTGACTTTAACTTGATCCCTTTGCCCATGCTAAAAGAACTCTTGTGAACCATCCACCTGCCTTTGTTGGTGGTAGGAAGTATTAATTCTAAACCATCTGCTTATGGATTCTTTTATTTAGCAATAGATTTATTTTAACTAAATTTGTGGTTTTATACTAGGAGCTGTAAGACTTCTTACTGAGCTCCTAAAAATGTTTCTCATATGCATTGATTTTGGATCTCTTATACAGTAACCTTATTATCTTAATGTGTCTGAGTCTTTTATTGTGTCTTAATGTTCTTTCTACATAAATTGTGCATTTAATTGTATGATTTATGAATGCCTGATAGAGAAAGTCATAGATATTGTCAGAACATCCAGTTCTTTTTCTCTTGTTTTGTGTAGCAACAGCAGAGCTCTCAGTGTGCAGAATTCTTGTTAGACTAATCATCTTTACGAGGCTGGGTCTTGCAATTTTGAATACTCTACTTTCATAGCATGGTTCTGAGAGCAATATATTTGAACCTGGTCGCCAATTTGCAAGTTGGCTGCCAATTATTAGTACTTATTGGGTGGCCGACAGTGAGACACCCTGATTTCTCACCCTTCACTACGATGATGAAAGGTCCATCGGAGGACCATCACCTCTGTGGGTGAAGAATAGAATCTGAGTAAAAACTGTTACTCGTATGGTACCAGTGCTAGAAACCAGTATATTGCTTCCATTGCAACAGTACTCAGTCAGAATATTTGCCTGATGGACCTCAACATTTAAATACATAAATGTGAAATGTCCTTATTGTCCTGTTTAAGTTATTCTATGCCTACGTAACTAAACCTGACTTCATTGGGGCTCAACGCACTCCTCTTGACTGACAATAGTCAAGAACCTTTGTCATGGATATGAAACTATGACAAGTAAACTTGGAACTGCATGGCCGTCTGATCTTCCCAATGCAGTGGTGTTGAACCAGTGCACCGGTGCCGCTTAGTTGGGCAGCATCAACATTTGGGGAAACAAGAGCAAAGGTGGTCTGCTGACATTCGTAATGTGACACACTATTGTGTAGCACAAGAGTGACTTGTGATCCCAGTCTTTTTTGCCCTGCTGCCTTCTGCCTGAATGCACAGCACCACTTCAGTAATGTGACTGTGGTAGTTTACAGTGTATGACTGTTAAAAATGGGGGTCTCTAGTTGGCAACGGTTTGCACCTTTGTCCTAGTAGGGACCCTTCTTCCTAGTCAGGGTAAGGGGGTTACACTTCTAAAATAACCCCTGCTAACCCCCTTGGTAGCTTGGCATGAGCAGTCAGGCTGATCTCAGAGGCAGTGTGTAATGCATTTGTGCACACATATAGTAATACAGTGAAAACACTACAAATTTGACACATCACCAATTTAGAAAAATAAGTAACCATTAGCTAAACCAAAGAAGACCAAAACAACAAAAATCCACAATACAGTCATCAAAATATTACTTTTAAAAGGTAGAAACAGTTCTGTTTATAGCAACTTATAGTTGCAACACTTTCAACACAAAGTACCTTGGATGCGTCAAAATCGTAAACAAAAACAGTCGCAGGAAAGGTGATGCGTCGGTTCCTTACTCCAGGGGAGGTGATGCGTCAGTTCCTTACTGAAGGAGAAGTGATGTGCCGGTTTCTTACTGCGGCCCTGGTGTCTTTGTAGACTTGGCACTCCAGTTTCGATGTGTGTGGATCGGTAATGCGTCGGTTATCGATGCATATTCGGCAACAGCGCTGTGTTGATTTCTTCAGCCACAGCCTCACAATGCATTGGTTCTTGCAGCCACACAGCGGGGCCTGTGTTAGAATCGATGCAGTGATCTCTGCCTTCTTAGATGGCTGCAATTGGTGCGGTGTGCGGCGATTTCACTAGCCGCAGGCAGGCGCTGCATCGGTTTCTTTGGCGATGCATCAGAAACAGGTGCGGATGCATTGCGCTTCTTGAAGTTGCATTTCTTTTGCAGCTCCCAACAGCAGGAACAACCTCCAGAGGCCCAATTTAGCAACATACACCTCCTGGCAGGTAACAACCCCCAGCAAGAAAGTTCAGGGGAGCTGGCGGTGAAGCCTTTGTATCCCTGGGACTTCAAAACAGGAGGCACGCTCTACTTCAAGCCCTTGGGACACAGCAAAGTCCTTGTCCTTTCCTTGGCAGAAACAGCCACTGCAGGCAAACCCCATACAGCACATGGCAAAGGGGCAGTACTTCTCCTTCAGTTTCGCCAGCTCTTCTCTGTCCTGCTCAGCCCCTGGAAACCCTTTTGGGTAGCTGCGCGCTTTTTAAATCTTAAAATAAAATAAATAAATTCTCCTTGGCAAAGGTTCCTCTTGAATAATCTAAAAGTCTGGGGTCTGGGCCCCACTTTATATATATGGCTAAAATCAGGAAACTACTTTTTGCCTTTGTTTTAATATTCCAGGTGAGTTCAAACACAAGCATAGCTTCAGGGACGGTATTTGGGGCGTTACACCCCCCTAATAAATGTATTTTCTGATGAAAATTGAGAATAGGTGCTTTATGTTAGGTATGGTGAGGTGTCTGTCGGATTTCAACTGGGATTTTAGCATACACGCATTCAAAAACCACACACTCTCTCCCTCTTACTGTTTTGAAAGTACTCAAAAATCTTGGCTATTTTACAAGTTAGTGTGCTTCTCTCACTTAGTTCTCCTACAAATCAACA
Organism: Triturus cristatus; assembly: GCF_964204655.1. Lineage (NCBI taxonomy): Eukaryota > Metazoa > Chordata > Amphibia > Caudata > Salamandridae > Triturus > Triturus cristatus. The sequence continues at coordinate 211,727,073 of NC_140588.1, forward strand.
TTTCTCTCCCTTTGCACTGCCCCTTAAGCCTTTCTCCTGCGCCCTGCTTGCGGTATAATGTATTTTAACAAGATATGTCAGCGTGATTGTTGTCAAATCTGAAGCTCACACCCCCCCCCCCAATGCTATTGAGCAAGCTACACCCCTGAGTGCAAGTTTTCCGTCTCTCTCCCCGAGTTCTGCTTTCTACTTCCCCCAGCTTCTTCATGGTTTCCTCCGTACCTTCCCATTCAGTTCATCTCTTTTTTCAAACCTCCTCCATCTCACTCCTCTCTTCCATCCCTGCAACTTTCTTCTTAGTATTGTGCCTACCGGCAATTTTGCATTCATTTTCTCACCTCCCGTCCCTCCTCGCATCTTCCTCCCCCGCCCCCCCGCCAGCTCACGTTATAATCTTTGCATGTACACCTCTCCTGCTGGTAACACCACCTAACAAATGTAAAGCAAAAGGATTGCTTTGGTGATTTCTCACAAGAAAAGCAAGTAATTCCCTGCCACCATAGTTCTTAATTCGCACTAAGGAAATAAAGAGAAAGGGCATGTACTTATATGGAGGTCTGGATAACTGAATTTCCTGTTAAATAATTTTCATGTTCAATGCTTTGTTTGTGTTGTCCATGTTGGTTGCTGTGTGGGATGTGGTTTGTTTTAGGTGTCTTTGCCATGAATTTTTCGATTCTCTGTTCAGGAGTGTGCTTACTGTAAACGTTCCAAAGACACTCCTCCTGCATGTGAAAGTCATCAGGTTATTCCGTGCGCAGAACTGAGGCAGGAGTAGGGATAGCCAGGCAGTGAGGTGGGCGATTTTAGGAATGCAAGCTTCTTTTAGCTGCGTTCTTCGCTGTCGGTCCTAACATCTGTCAGTTCCTTATCTTGTCCTGTGACCTTAGACTGTTATTCATTTTGGAGTTTGCTTGCATTGACAGATCTTTGCAGTAACTGTCATTTTTGGATTGTATTATTGTCCCCGCCCATTACCTGCAATAACTGGGTAGCATTCTCCATTGGTGATTGATTACACCCAATCTATTGCTTTTGCTGATGCTCAATGGACCTCAAATTAATGCATCTTTTGTATTCTCCATCACACACAATGAACTTGGGAAATAGCATCGAATAGCGCAAACTCTCAGAAAACTGTCTGAAAGTAAAATTGAGAAATACGAAAACCCAATTAATTGCATAGTATAGTTTTTTTTAGTGGCTTCTAAGTCGTTAATTTTGACTCTCAATAATGTAGGCAATTGCACGCTTTTGTTGGAATGTAAAGGGTGCAAGTAAGATACATTTAACTAAGTATGCGTCATGCCCACATTTTACAGAAATTAAACCATAATTTTAAATGTAGTTTAGCCCTTTGAAGGAAACATTCGAACCTGTTTATAATCTGATGATTCTGACGAGCAACATTACCCCTCAACATTCTGAAGAAATCTGAGATAATGTAGCCAAGTGTATTCACATTAAGTTATCCATCATAAGAGAGAATTTGTAGAGATCTCAAGCTCCTCTGCCAATTTGGCTTTTTGTGTAAATGTTGTTGAGCATTAGCTACAAATACTGGCCAGGCCAAAGAGCAGGCAAACGCATTCACAGGTGAATCCTCTTTCTTTGCCAGTGCTTATTTCATCCAGCGATGTCCTCGTGTGCCACAATGGTTCACTATAATAATGGTGCTCCTATATACTGTGCACGTTGGAATATATTTGCACAAACACCAGCCATAACATAAAACTAGTAGGAACTCAGACTACACTGCAAAGAATGCATGGCCTACTGAAATCCTGTGAAGACATCTTGAACTACAACTGAGTGCCAGATGTACGACCGCTATTAGGAAGGGATGGACTTGGCACGCCCCTTCCTAATAGTGAGTCGCAAACCCTATTTTGAAAGTCGAAAATAGATTACCGACTCGCAAAATAGGGTTTGTATATGGGGACGACCAATTTTGCGGTCGCAAACAGTCCAATTTCCCATTTGCGACTGCAAAAAACAGTCGTAAATTTGGCCCTGAATCCCTTGTTTAGCAAGAAGAAGACGAACTTGGTCATGCAGATTTCACTTCACGCAAATGTAACCCACACTTCGAAGGGTTAATGATTTTCACAAAAGTGCTGCTACAAAATCTAGTGTAGGCAAAATCAAAATAACAGAATATGATAGCCAAGATCCTGAGGACCAAAATATCAACAGTTTAGTATATGTAGATAAGTATATGGTTACTATATTTAGTTCTACAGATATGTACCTTGTGAAAAGATATATAACTAAAAGGTACTTAAATGTGAAGTTAAGAACAGCAAATCTAAACTTACATATATGCACAGGACTCCTCAATATTTTGGCTAGATATTCAGATAATTCGATATTCCCTACTCGATATTCTGACCTGCAACCAATCAGAAGCACGAGGAAGAGAAATGAAGTACAAGTAAAGAATACATAACATTTAAAAAAATAACATTTGTGAGTATGTTTACAATAATGACACCTTGCATTAGGCACATTATGGTTACAAATTAGGTATCATTTTCACACAGCAAAGAAGGCAGGAAATAATTTGCTGATATTAATCAAGATAGGTATAATTAATGTAACAGATGAGCAGGAATATTAAAAAACACTGACAAGATGCAGATTCCATGCTACGGTTGTACACTTAGTAATAGCATAATTAATGGAGCCACGATGATTCACTACATAAGGTCAGGCAAAAATATGGCCATAATTCATTATGCGAACTGTAAAAGTTAATATGGGGTATATTTGTCAAAATGTCAGTGATATAAAGTGTTCATTGGGAAAACAGCCTGCATTGGGAAAGTTTAGGAGTGCTAGTTGATTAAAGAATTTTGAACAACCCTTACCAAGAGATTTAGTAGAATGCAGCCATGTATTGCCTCAAGTACATTTTCAGGCTTTGGAAATGAGACATTAAGATACCATCAGGGGATGTAAAAAATTACAGATAACATTAAAACAGGAGACATACTTGATCTCAGAACTGAATAGTTAAAATCCTCATATGTTCAGGGGGCGTGTATGGCCAGGGAATGAACTAGTCATGGCCTCTTTTTACAATGACATTATCTAATACTGAGAACCACTATGCCTCCTGTCTGTAAATGCCAACCTTGTGAAGACAAGGCAACGTTGTGCTATCGCCTATTTGGAGAACTAACTGTCATCCATAGCCCCCACGATGATCCCTCCAAGGTGCTTTGAGCAGTCCTGCATGCACAGTGAAGCTTGTCCAATTGGACAAGAAGGCGAGAAGACCCCTGTGGCCAAGCATTTGTTCCTGATCCTCAGAGAGTATGAGACTTAGGAGGGCTCCAACGGTGCCCCAGCTGATGGAACTTATTCTGATCAAGAAGGAGACTGATAACAAGGCAGGCAATACACGGGGCACTTTCAAGAAAGTTCAACCAGAAGGGATGAGGACCCTATCTTGACCCCATGCTATTCTGCTTGGACAGAGTGGCCCCTGGGGAAACATCACTGCCATTTCTGGCTGCACTAACTGATACACAGAAATGACAGTATGTAAAGGCAGGGTGGTGCCTGAGACTGGCACATGAAACAGCATTGTTCACACCATCCCTGCCTGGGAAGAGATACAGGTGTACTCCATTTGGGCTTGTTTGCTGGGTATCTGTTGGGGCAGGTGAACTCACATTATGACCTTCTGGAATGGGAATCACAGTTAGTGTGCAACAAAAAAAATGAGAGTCCTCTGTAAAGGATATGAATGTGTGCATGTGTAATGCGACTGGTGATGATGTAAAGCACTCTGATACCTTTGGTGGAGTTTGCACTATATAAATCTACAAAAAGAAATACAATAAAAAGAAAGCCCTGACTTGGGTCTAGGTTTTGGGAGCCTCCCACTCCATTAGGGTATGAATCTTGGGTTGGACAGGTTGCACTTGGTGGCCCAAGAACACAACAGAACTCTGCACTATCTGACACTTACTGGCCTTGATAGTTAGGCCTGCTTGCTCCAGGGACTGTAAAACGTCCCTTAGGTGGACCAGGGGATCCTCCCGGGTTGAACTAAATTAATCTCTATCATCCAGATATGCTTCTATAAAGTTCTCCAGACCTGAAAGAAATCGATTCATAAAACCTTAGAAAGTGGCAGGTGTTTTTTTTCAGACCACAAGGCATCACGTTAAATTGAACGGGGACCTCCAGGGGTTGAAAATGTTACTTTCTCCTTTGCTCCCTGGGTGAATCCATTCTGCCAATAACCTGGTGTTAAATCAAACGTAATCAGGAATTTAGCTGCACAAAGCTTGCCAATGAGCTCATTTCCTCTTGGATTGGGGTGTACATCAGTTTTAATGACTATATTCAAACTCCTGTAATCCACCCAAAACCTCATCTCTGGTTGTTCCCCCTTATTGTGAGGTTTGCAGACCAGTGCCACTAGGTTAGCACAGGGACTGTCCGAGGGCTCAATTACCACTAACTCTAGCATCTTGCAAACCCCAAACTTGATGCAGACTTGGATTTGATCAGACAGTCTGTAATTTTTGTTTTTGACAGGAAGGCTTTCACCAGTGTCCACATCATGGACACACCATGCTGTCTGGCCAGGGGTCAAAGAAAACAGAGCTCAGCAAACTGACCTAGGACGTGGCTACAATCAGATTGCTGTTGCACAGTAAGAGAGTCTAATAAAACAAACTCTCAACTGAACCACCTTGTGGGTTATTTGATAGTAGGTCAGGGAGCGGTTCACTTCCTGGCCTCCATCACTGACCATAAGCATGGTCATGTCAGCTTTGACCTTGTGTGGCTTTAGGCAATTTACATGCAGAACTCTGTCAGGACTCCTACGGGTGCCTAAGTCCACCAAGTAGGTGACTTTACCTTTCCTCTCCAAAATGGGATAGGGCCCAGTTCACCTGTCCTTTAGGGCCCTGGGAGCCACAGGCTCCAGCATCTATTCCAACTGACCCAGTTGGTACTCTACTCATGCTGACTTTTGATCATACCAGTGCTTGATTAGTTTATGGCTGGCTTCTAAATGTTTGTTTGCTCTCTTCATGTACTTAGACATGCTTGAACGCAGGCCTAGGAAATAATACATTATGGTTTGTTTGGGCTCCTTAAGAGGTTTATCCCATCCTTCCCTCACCAAACGTAGAGAAACCCTTAAAGGGTTGCCAAACAGAAGTTCAAAGGGGCATGTAGCCAACCCCCTTTTGTGGCACCCCTCTGTAGGCAAACAAGAGGCAAGGCAACATGACATCCCATCTAATACTGAATTTTTCAGGGAGGCCCATTATTATGCCTTTCAAGGTTTTGTTTGATCTCTCAACTAAACCATTTGTCTGGGGTGGTAGGGGGGTGGTGAACTTGTAGCTCACACCACATTCATCCCATATAGATTTTAGGTATGCAGACACGAAATTTGTCACTCTATCATATACCACCTCTTTAGGAAACCCCACTCTGGTAAAGATACTAAGAAGGGCCTTTGCCACTGCAGGGGCATTGTATGTCCTGAGGGGAATTGCCTCTGGTTACCTTGCGGCATGGTCTACTACCACTAGAAGGAATCTGTGACCAGATGCAGTTTGGGGGCCAAGGGGACCAACAATGTCAATCCCTGCCCTCTCAGAGGGAGTCCTAACAACTGGAAATTGAACTAAGTGAGCCTATGGTTGCGCCGCTGCCTTGACCGGTGACACAGGAGTGACAAAACTCCTTCACTTTGTAAGACATCTGGGGCCAAATAAATGGGCAACCAAGCTGTCTTAGGTTTTGGTTTGTCCCAGGTGTCCAGCTAGGATGATGTCATAAGCTATGGTCAGAATAACCTCTCTGTACACTTGTGGGAACACCACTCTCCAGGCTGACCCTGGATTGAGGTTTCTGGCCTGAGTGTTCAGAAGCTCATCTTCCCAGTAGACCCTGTGGATTCCACTGCCATCTCCCTCCTCTTGCCTTGCAGCTCTCTGACTAAGGCCTTCAAGAGTTGGGCATGACTCTTGTCCTTGGTATAGGTACTCTCTGTAGGGTCCTCCGGCACTTAGGAGCTCTACCAGGTCGGGCCAGACTCCTTCAGCTGCAGTTCCCTCCTCAGGTATCAGGGCATCCCCCTCAGGAGAACTCTCCCCCTGGTCATGTGACTTCTTTGAAGCTGCCACCATACTGACACTGGCACCTGTATCACTCAGAGTCTCTACCTCAGACCCATTTATCTTTGGCATTAGTCTATAATTCGCTAGGCTTGGAGCTAAGACATAGTAAACACAACAATATGGTGGACGGAGTGCAGAAACATTTCAAACACTCACCCCAGTCAAAAGATCTGGGTTAAATCCATCATTCTTTTGCTCCCCATGCCACCCCATTTGAACCCAGCCATTTGCAAATCAATCTTGCCCCTGCTCCCCATGGGAACAGTCCAGCCCATACTGCCAGGCCAGGTCCTCCCTGGACTGGAAAAAGCATCCTGGGACAAGGTTTGGGGTATCACCTCTCATCACCCAGGCTAGCTAGAATCCAGCTCCACAGAGAGTAAGGGACCCACGTTGGGGTATACCCATGGCCACTTAGAGCAAAAATAGCAAACACAACAAAATGATGGATGGAGTGCAGAAACTTTTCAAACACTCACCCCCCATTCAAGAGATCTGGGTTAAACCCATTGTTATTTTGCTCACCATGCCACCACACTTTGGATCCAGTTATTTTTGTATTTGGAGCTAAGACAGCCAGGGATTCAATATCCACCCCACCCAGGAAAACTAGAGTAGCTTCAGTGTAACCTCTGACCTCTCCAGAGTACACTTCCATCCCCACTAATATGTTAGCCAATCCCTTGGATTGTTCACCATTAGGGGATGTTTTGAAGCATTGTGCATCTCATTCCTTATTTCCGACCAGTCATGCCATACCCCAGAAACCTTCGCTGTGTTCTTACCCTGATACCTCTGCCTTAAGTCTAGGAGAACTATTTCATCTGACCTGTTGTTGGCTGTTTTATGACTCTGGGCTCTTTACCACTACTGATCAGCAGACCCTAGTATAGTGCACCAGGAGTGCCGAGGTCTTGTAAATCCAAATGCTGCTGGTGGGCTTGCAGCACTGGTTGTGCCACCCACAGAAGCAGCCTGTAAAAGTGTGTCTAAGGTCTGCCATTGCAGAGCCTGCGTGCAGTCTGGTACTGTCATGCTGACTGTGCAAGTGCACCCACTTGCCAGTCCCTAAACCTTCCCTTTTCTTCCTATCAGACACCCCTATGGCAGGCCCAAGGGCAGGGTGCATTGTAAGTATAAGGTAGGACAGGCCCTGGTGTGTGTGGCATGTTCTAATAGTGAATTACAGCCATTTTCGTTTTTCACTATTGCAAGGCTAACTGTTCTCCAAAGGCCAGAATGGGCAGTTTGATTATTACATATTATAATCCTAACTGACTCAGGGAACATGGTAGAATTCCGAATTTAGTATGCCTGAACTCAGAATGATACAATACATCTTTTAGTTGGTTTTAATATTCTGTGTTTGAAAATACCACTTTTAGAAAGCAGGTATTTTCTTGTCTAACCATTCAGACCTGACTCTGCTAGGCTGTGTATTCCATGTCCGGAGTTTGAGTGACAGGGATGGGGAATTCCAGGAGACAGGGTGAGGTGGCCTAGTGGTGACTAGAGTGATCTGCATCTAGATGGGAGGGAGGAGTTGCACCTGGGACCTGAATAGGGCTGTGCCTTCCCTCCACAATGCTGGCTCCACCTCCTGTGGTGCGTCTGATGTCTCTGCCCTGCACTCTGAAAGGAAAGGAGGAGTTAGGTAAACAAAGCGCTCCAGGACTGACCAGAACTGGTTTGGACTAGGCAAAGGCCCCTCTGCCCTCAAAGGACAAAGGATTTTGGGGTATAAGTATTGGGACCCTGATCCCAAGAATTTAGATCACTTTGGGAAACAAGAAGAAACCTTTGCTGAGGTGAGGAACCAAGAAGAAACTGAGGAGAGACTATCCCTGAAACTGGGGGATTGGCCTGCAGGGGTTGCCTACTGCCAAAGAAAGGAGAAAGGAACTTTGTGTGTACTTTTGCTCAACTTGTGAAGGATCTCCAAGGGCTTGGAAAAGAGCTTGCCTCCTGCTGAAGCCTCAGGGACAACAGACTTCAACCACCAGCTCCCCAGAAATCTTTGGAAGTGCCTACTGCTGTTTTGGGCCTTCTGAGGGACTGCGTGTCGCAAGGAGCTGGAAGCGCGACTCACGGAGAAGAAGCGTGTTGCCGTCGCAGCCGCTGCCGTCGCATCACTGAACAAGGGTGTCACCGCTGTAGCTGTCGCATTACACCGCATCCCGAGAAGCGCCCCGCAACACCGAATAAGCGTGTCGCCATCGCAGTCTTTGTAGCTGACGCATTGCACCACATCACAAGAAGAGTCTCGCATCGAGGAAGAAGCGTGTTGCCGTTGCAGCCGCTGCCGTCACATCTTGGATGACGCCACTGTAGCTGTCGCATTGCACCGCATCAAGAAAAGCGCCTCGCATCCACGGAGAAGCGTGCTGCTGTCGGAGCTGCTGCCGTCGCATTTCTGAACAAGGGTGTCGCCACTGTAACTGTCACATCGAGCGGAAGCATGCCGCATCGCTGGAGAATAATGTCGCCGCCAAAGCCGCTGTCGTCGCATCACTGGACAAGGGTGCCGCCGCTGTAGCTGATGCATTGAGCCGAGATCTCTCGCAACATCAGAGAAGCGAGCCATATCAGGAAGATCTTCACGTCTTTATTTCTTTGCACCAAACTTTCATCACATCAACATCGTTGCAATACTTTCGTTGCCCTCCATGTCGCATCTACAGGTACATTGACTTAAAGTATCACATTTAAGAACTAAAGAGAAGTAAGCTAAAACTACCATTTAAAGTAACAGTATTGTGGATTTTTGTCGTTTATGGTCTTGTGGTAAATCTATACAAAGAATACTTATTGTTGATATTAAACTTGTGTGGTGTCCATCTGTAGTGTTGTCAATTGATTACTGTATGTGTTCACAAATGCTTTACACACTGCCTCTGAGATAAGCCTGTTTGCTCGTGCCAAGCTACCAAGGGGGTGAGCAGGGGTTATTCTAGGAGAGTACCCCCTTACCGAGGGCCCCTATTTGTCACAAGTGCATACCTGTGCCAACTGGAGAACCCCCAGTCTAACACCCACCATGGGTCTTTTTGGACCCTTAGTTCTGACCCATTTGCCAGCTATCTTCCTCAGCTCTCTGGGAGAAGACAACTCGGAATCCACCAAACGCTGATGCAGTTTCTCTGTGGTACAATTAGTCAAAATGTGCTCTTTCATAATTCAATCATATAGCACATCATAAGTGCCTACCTCAGTGCATTTTATACAGCCTTCCAGTGCTTTGACTAAACAGTCCACAAATTCCACATATGTCTGATATTAACCTTTATAGGTGTCCCTAAACTTCAATCTGTATTTCTCTGTGGTGCTCAAATCTTTCTATCACAGTCTTTTTCATATGCTGATAGAACTCAGTCACATCCTCGTTAAGAGTCAGAAGTCTATCTATGCCCTTCACTGAGAATAATACCCAAAGTAGAGAGACCCAGTGCTGGTGACCTATCCTGCAGGCCCTCTTAAAGGTTGCAAAACACTTGTCAATATCATCACCATCACTAAACTTGTGGACAATTCCTTTTGGGAATCCTAGGGTCAAAGGTTTCCTCTTTTTCCCTATTATAGTTGCTGCCACCACTATCTTTGAGTGTCAAACCTATCTTGACCCTTCTTTCTTCAAAGTCTATTCTCCGTTTGTGGAGTTCAATCTTGTTTTCTTCTAGTGAGAGGAGATCAAGCTGTTCCTCAATGCTTACTACCACCTTACCGCTCGGGGGTCTGCTAGAGGGATGTCTGGGCTAGGGCATCATCCTCACCATCTTCAGAGTCTTCGTCTGAGGAATAGCCCTACCACTCTAGTTTTTTCTTTCTAATGGGAGCTGAGGGCCTTCTCAAGATCCTCCTTTTTAGCTGTTACTCTATAGCTAATGTCCTTAGTTTTGCACAAACCCTTAGTTCACTAATCTTCAGGGCTAGGATGACTCACAGGTCAAGACTTTTGCTAGCCTCCATTGTGCCTAGCATTTTACCTGAAAGTTGGGACCTTTTTAAAACTTGAAAAACGTTTGAAACTTTTTCCTAACATTCTAAGTCTTTTGTTTTACTATTGGAATCGGGGTCTACACAGGAACCCGAACTTCCAATTACATTTTTTTTTTTTAATTCTGAAACAATAATTTTTGAGTCTTAAGTCAATAGTGGATTTCTCATGCACAAATCACTAATGACCAATTGGTATTGTGAAGCACAAGTTCCAGAACCCACCGCTGTAATACCAATGTAGGAAGGTAGACTATTATGTGGTGATGCTGCTTAGCTTTTCTATGCAAGACTCTCACAAAACCCCAAAGATAGTCCTTGGATTCACAACAATAAATATTTAGCTCAGTCCTGGTAGAGTGGCAAAAAGCAGGCAGGCTTTACAAGAGAAACATGTGTTAAGAATTTCAGAGTACCAACATGGACGATAAGTAGTTGACACAACTTGAAAAAACCCAACACCAATTAAAAAAAATAAAGCTGATTTTTATGTGAACTTATACACCAAAAGGAAGAATATTGGATAAGTACAACCAGCGTCACGGTTTTTAGAAGGAAAAACAAATCAGTGTAATTCAAGACTGTAGAAATTTAGCGTTGAGGTTAATGGTAAAAAGCACTATCAACAATCGGTCACTTACAGGTCGAGTTGTATGGAACCCACTGGGAGTTAAGGTGATGTGGGTCCAAAGAGCAAGCCATAACGGTCACTTCAATTTTACCTGATTCGAAACCCGGGTGCAGAGGTAACCTGGCTCTCCTTGGTGCTGAAGCAGGAGCAGCGGGAGCTGGTTTTACCACTTACACAGTGCTGGTGAGGAAACAGGTGCAAAATGTCAGCAATGGGCCACCGCTGTTGTCGGCTGAGTACCCTCTAGTTGTAGAATCAAATAAAAGCAGTGGTTGCTGGACTGGCCACCAACAAGCCTTGGCAGCAGTAAGGTCAGGACGAAGTTATTTCAATGTCTACCTGCAACATGTTGGAGGTCAGGACTTTATTTCTCACAAGGCATTGGAACATCTACTTTTGGATGATCCCCCAGAGTTCCTGATGGCCAGCGATTATTTGGTTCTGGTAAGTTGCTTTTACCTGCGGGCTGCAGGAGAATAGTGCCACTAGTCCAGGGGAGTCTGGAGTTGATTTTGGCTCTCAAAGGGGTGCCTCCGTCTGTGGGATCCAGTCTTTGGCCTAGGACGAGTTGCAGTTGTGGAGTTTCAGGAAGGTTGCTACAAGTGCAGAGTATAGTTTGGGCAGCTCTTTTTGTTGCATACTCAGGTCTTTACTGTGTCCTCTGTTGCAAGTGGAATCATAACTGAGGTTCTGGTGTCAGGCGTATCCCTTAAATCCTAGAGTTAAGGGAGTTAGAGGTGTGAGTGAAAGTGGCCAACAGTTTTCTTGCCCCAGCGGCTAATCCAACCCTGAGGTGTGACCACAACTGGGGGTTTGGAACCATTTCTACATAGAAACGTCTATTCTTGTCACTTTAAAAAAATGGCAGAAACCTTTCTTAGCTGTACAGACCAGGTAGCCCAACCTTGAGGTGTGCATAACCTTTTGGGGGTGTACAACATTTAATCTTCAGGAAAATATATTTAATTTAATATATTTAAATTAATTAAATATTTGAATAAAAATTACGTTTTGAGATCTTCATATGGTAAAGAATATGGACAATGTTTACATTTCTTTATTTTCTCTAACATTGACCATCAGGAGATCTAAGGAGACAGCAAGGCAGCCATTGTGCTCAATCCTAAACCAATTAGGGAAGATACTTATTATCAACACTTCACTACATCACCTCATCCTCCAGTTAAATGAATATTGCACTATTGCAGATCTGCTAATGTCCCCAATGCCTTCTTTGCTGATGAGACCAGTTACCTAAATTTGAATGTATTTACAACTAATGAATCCTGGCTCATTAACTCATTGCAACCCATAATGGACATCGTCATGCCTATTGGATGTTTAATTATGAGAGTGGACAGTAAAAAGGGTCAATGTGGTTGCTTGGCATTATTTCATCAATCCATGTTCTCTTGTAAAAAAAAGAGAGATCCAATCACACACATCAGTTGAAGTACTAAAAGTTGATTGGTATTTTTCTCATCACGAAACTTTCTATGTTCACATTATCTACCACCGACTTAGACCACATAAATGTGTCCTAGTAGAGTTTGCCAAATCTCTCATGGATCAATAGACAAATTCAAGACAAAATCCGTATTTGGGTGACTTCAAGGAGACAGTGGAAAAATCAAATGATTCACCATCAAAAATATTTAAGATAGTTACTGCTCGTCATCTGGATTAAATATCTTCATATACTATGCATAACAGAAAGAATACTGGATGTAGTACTTACAGCATGTGATTGGTCTAATCTCGACATGATCCCACTGGAAATGAGTACAAAATAAATATGCAAACCTCCTTCACAACCAAAAGCTCATGTGAAACATGTAAAATGTTATTATTGCATGCGGTATAAAACTGTGAGTACCATCACTATAATCTAAAATGAAGCAAGCCACTCTTTAACAAGTTATGAATTATCACTAAACAAATCCATAGATGATATGGTGCCTCTTCCGAAAAAGAAATCCTGTCTAAAAAAACACAAGCTATGGTTCCCAAATGAACTCTTTGGGAAAAGAAAGAACATAGAAGACTTGAAAGATGTTGGAGAATGAATAAACACTGACATTAGAATTAAGATGGTTGGGGAAACTGTGTAAGTAAGACATTACCAAAGCTAAATCACACAATTTAAGGAATTTTATCAACATTGCTCCTAATGAAACAAAGGACTTGTTTGATACTTTGAAACTAAAGACTGGGTGGCAGATTTTCTCTTATTTACGTTCAACACCGTACAGCAAAGAAAGTTGCTGTGGTGCGTTGTGTAAGGGGAAGAAGGCAATGTAGAGCCACATTCCTTAACAGGGGATGCTGTCATCTCCTGCCATGGACACTATTAAGGCTGCCTAGCACAATTCTCAAGCTTTGCACAATATTGCAGAGGCGTGTGCCTGCGGTCTGCCAAGGGATATTTATTGAAAGCATACCCTTCCAGTACAAAGTCTCATGGCTAGACAAATTCTGAAACTTTCCACACATTGCATGATTGCTGTGAAGTACAGCGCATCACACATGTAATGTGTGGAATAATTGAAGAAATTAAAACATTTCTCTGTGATAGCGCCTGCTTCAAGGATGTTTTAGATCATAACAAAAAGGCTGGTCTGCCTATTCTAGTAAATAGGGCTGTGAGGTCAAAAAGTACCTCTTAATGCAAAGTTGGAAAAAGCAGCACTATATGATCTGCAAAGGGGTTCCCGCACAAAATATGTTTTGCATTGGAAAGTAAGCAACCTTGCAAGACTTTACCTTGCTTTGCTTCATTTTGTGTGACTTTGCGACCTTTCAAAGTCTTTGTAAATTTGAGCTTAAATCTATGATTGATACTAATTTTCCTTCTTCAGCCTCCTGATGCACTAATTGTAATTGCTACTTTACTTAAAAATGTGTTCCCCCACAGAATCCATCATTTAGAAGATAGGTAAGGCAAATGTAATCTTGGGTCTCTAAGCACAACTTTGAATCCATTATAATGGATTTTGCCTAATTTCTGACGAGCATTGAACTAGAGCTAGGAAGATTGTGCAACTGAAGTTATAACACAATGTAAGATCAAAACCTTACTTTTGAGATATAATGCCAGCCAATTTAATTAAGTCAAATTTGAATCTCTTCAAAGAATTATGGTATACCTTCATTAATGTGTCCCCCGAAAAGGGCATCTTTCCTGTGACACGAAAAATGGGTCAAGGTTATGCTAATTACTAGAAAATCGCGGTCCAACTTCAGACCATTCGCAAGCTTACCATGGCTGAGCAACGTGATTGTTAAATGTGTCTCTAATCAATTCTCTGCCTTTAGTCAGATTCATAACACACTTGAGCTTAACAATCAGAATTTTGCAAAGCTTTCGACAGAGAAACAGCTATTATGAAAATACTCATCAGTGCTCTATCCATCATTGACAAAGGAGACATCTGCCTTCTATTCCTCCCTAATGTGCTAGCAGCATGTAATGCCATATACGACCAAATTTAATCACCACTCCTGATCGACAGACGGACATCAATGGCTCTGTTCTCCAAAGGTTCACATCTTATCTTTCTAATTGAAAACAGCTATTAAGGATTGGCAATTTCTGCTCAAACATTTTTCCTTTTGTATGTGGTGTCTTTTAAGTCTCCATTTCAGATTCTCCCTTTTCAACATATATATGAGCTGCACATAATTCTGCTTGAACGAGATGACATCACAACGTATCTATATGTAGATACACAGTTGTATCACACAGCTGCATGATATCGTGACATAGAAACTCTAAAAGCCTGCCTATAGAAAATTAAAGAATAGATAGCTGTATCTACCAATATGTATTGTTATTTGTCTCTTCCGCAGTGGTGCACTTTAGGCAGCCATGCACCAACGAACACACCCTTCCATCTTTATGCAAGGATTTTTGCATTTTGTAAAGCTTAGGTTCAGTACTGGCAGGGGACTCCTCCAGTATACAAAATGTAGCTTGAATGCATTTCCTACTTTAGATGTTTGCTGTACAGTGCAGTAGACGTGCAAAGTTGAAAAAAACTTGAGAGCTTTATAACTTGCTCCACTTCTACACATGCTTCCAGGCGGCATAATTTGTTTGGTGCAAATCTCTATCTACCGATGCTAGTAAATAGTGGTCTGCATCAAAATCCATGCATGTTTTCATGGAAATGCCCTACTACTATGCATGTCACTATTCATTATTTTTGGTAACTTTCCAAAGCAAATCAGGGCTTGCATTGTAAAGTAAATCCCACCAGATTGTGCTGGGTTTGTGTTACCCCTTTTGGAATGTAAACTTAATGCAAAATCATAGCCAGTTAGTTAGTTGATAACTTTATTGCGGTCAAAAGACCATAAAAGTGCAAATACAAAAACGGCACATATAAATAATACATTAAATAGACATAGAACATTAGAAGAAGATTAAACTAAGAGTTATCAACCACGAAAGAATTTAAGAACAAAACAATTTCATACCACAAATATCAGGTTAAGAATGATTGTCTCCTACGCCACATACCTATAAGATAACGAGATACTGCAAATACAATAGGGGGGTGGGTATCATAGGTTAATGTTCTGCAGGCTTGGGAAAAATTGAGAAATTTAAGGTTCTTGCAGATTGGAGTCAGCCAGCATTTTCTGATCACTGAATAAGCAGGACAAAAGAACAAGACATGAGATATGTTCTCAGTTTTATAGTCGCAGGCAGGGCAAATTTCATTATTATTAGTCCTTGCCCATTTATTGGTAAATGACCTAATAGGCAAAGTACCATGCCTTAACTGGAGATACAACTTCCTGGCCAACGGGGGTTCAATTGCATCCATAAAATCCTCCATCCTAAAATCCAGTTTCACCAAGAGGAACTCAGTGGTCAACCTACCCAGGGTTGCAGAGCTCAAAAGGGTTTGAAAATTCTGCCTACGTATCAACTCATGGAGTTCTCGCTTGGGTACCCTAGGACAAAAGGTGTCTGGCATTTCCCACAAGTCCGGGGTGCCCAGCCTGATGCTTTCGGCCCTAATGTACACCAGCCAAGGGATCTTCTTATGTTTGAGAGAGAGCCATATCTCAGCTAGTTCAGTTCTAAAAGGGGCCAGCTCTGGGACTGAACAGAGCCTCTTCCAGTACATAACTGGTCTTGCACTGGCAGTTTCCTCAATAGAGTCCATACCAAGGTCCATTCTAAGTGGTATCAAAGGTGTACTATCTGGCAAACCCACCAAGTTCCTCAGAAAAGCTTGTTCCACCCTAGAAAGGAACAATAATTGTTTGTGCCCCCAAAGCTCAGCCCCATAGATCACTGCAGGTCTGGCTTGGCGACAATAGATTTCCAGCGCCGGGGACACTGGTTTAAAAGTTGACCCCTTTAATACCTTACTGATCCCCCCCACTAGCTGTGAGAGCTTTAATGCCGATTTGATAATCTGGGAATTCCACAAAAAAATTTCCGTGAAGGTAACACCCAAATAGACAAATGGCTCAACCCTCTCTAGGGGAGTGCCATTTAGCACCGGATTAGGGCGTGTCTGCTTCGGGGGGTTAAATATCATAAATTTGGTTTTTCCCAAATTAATTTCCAGTCCCCGCTGCTCACAGAACTCCACAAAGCCATTAAGTACTTTCTGGATACCCGATGATGTTTTAGACTGCAACAATGTGTCGTCAGCAAACATCAGAGCGGGTACCTTTCCTGTGGCCAATTTGGGGGCGTCGATGTCTGCCACGCCATTCAAATGGTCAACAAGACCATTAATGTACAGACTGAATAGCGTGGGGGCCAATACGCACCCTTGGCGGACCCCTTTTTTAACAGGGAATTGATCTGTAAGATCGCCTTGCCTGCCACACCTAACCTGAGCGTAGTTATTGGTGTGTAACCTAGACAGGATAGACAACAAGTAAGAAGGGAGACCTAGAGCTGCCAGCACTTTCCACAGTTTCGCTCGAGGAACTAAGTCGAAGGCAGCCCGTAGATCCACAAATACAAGGTAGAGGCTCCCACCCTCCACCTTAGCTGCCTTCCAGTAAAGTACCTGCAGGCGAAATACTTGGTCTATGGTGGAAATACCGGTTCTAAAGCCTGCCTGGAATGTAGATAAGATGTCGTGCTCCTCTACCCACCCAAGGATCCTATCAAGAATAATCCTCCCCATTAGCTTTTGTGAGGTGTCGATCAAGCTAATAGGTCTATAATTTGAAGGGGTGAGGGGGCAACCCTTTTTGAAAACTGGGACGATCTCAGCGCCTAACCAAGTAGGTGGCACATCTGCGCCCTGCAAGACCCCATTAAACAACACAACAAGATAAGGAGCCCAGATTTTAGGCTGGGTTCGATAAAGATCCCCTGGCAGTTTATCCAGCCCAGGGGCTTTATTAGGTAAGAGCTTAGCTATGGCTGCCTCCACCTCCTTAAGGGTAAAGGATTCAGCCAAGCCGCCGTGCCTAGAAAATCCAGACTTCCCCACTAAATCATCAGACTCAAGGTTATTTGGGATTGGTTCCAAGTTTACACACCTTGTGGTATCAGTCTCAAGAATTCCATATAAACCACTAAAGTGATTTTTCCACAATTCCGGGGCAATATTCGGGCCAGGCTCAGAATTGGAACCATGCGGCCCAACAGCAACAATTGACCAAAATAATTTGAAATCCCTAGCTGAGAGTGCTGTACCCAGTTCCCCCCACATAAAGGCCTCCCGTTCCCTCTTAGCATTCCCAATTATATTCTTGTACAAGCTACGTTGAACCCTAATGAAGCCCGCGTCTTTGGTTTTTAGAGCTAACAGCAACGCTTTCTTTGCTTTACGACATTGGGCATTGAACCACGGGTGCTTCTTTGTTCGCAACTGACTAGTCCTCATCACCGGGCACAGGACATCCTTCAGTGCGGCCACCAACTGATTATGTATATCTAGAGCCCTGCCCCCAGACTCAGATTCCCCCATTTCCGCAATAAATGGAGATGCAATTTCATACAATTTTGCAAGTTTACATGGGGAGTCTTGCAAATTAGGCCATTTAACCCTACGCCTACAATTGGAAATTATTAAAGATGATACAGTTCTAACTTGAGCAGGTGGGGTCTTGTTTAACCCAAAACTCCCTGGTTTGAGGGATAAAAACAGCGCATTGTGGTCGCTGTCATGCCTGTCAACAACCCTGAATTCCAGCAACCTATCCCAATGCCTAGCTTCCATGAAGACATAGTCAATCACAGAAGAATGATTTTGACGGTTAAAGGTATTTCTACCAGGCCTGTCAGGCTCCAGCCTCCCATTGCAAGTGCGCAATGAGGTGGTCAGTACCAACGACTGTAATTGCAAAACGAGAGGGGTCCAAACCTTAACTAAGGGCATTATAGGATCCGGAATAGACCAAGACGAATCGACCTCATCAGAGTCACCCAAACACGGGTCAATAAGAGGCTCAAAATGACAGTTGAAGTCTCCGCACAGGATTATAACAGTAGAGGAGTCAAACTTCAATAGCAAGCCTAGCACAGTTTTAATAGCCTCAGATTCCAAACCCCGCTTAACTGGCCTTGAATAAACATTAATCAAAGCTATTCTTTGCCTACTTAACGAGGTTAATAAAACACACTGGACATCGAGAGAGTTGGTGTCAATGAGCGTTGCCTGGACACCCAGGTGAGTACCAACCCAGATAGACAATCCACCTGATGGTCTTCCTTTACCACTTGAAGTCGCTAAGATTTCAAAAATAGCAAAACCAGGAAATGAACTTTCATTTACCACCCAGGTTTCTTGCATCATGCATATGTCATATGATGAAATAAATGAACCCCAATCTGGTATAGGCAACTTATTCTTCAGTCCTGCCACATTCCAGGAAAGAATTTTAATTTCGGAGCTGTCCGGATGATTCTCAGGAGGTGCCCCGTCTCCCAGACCAGGAGCTTCAGTAGTAACATTTAAGTTCAGGACCCCCTTGGAGCCGACCAAGCCTTGTTCGGGCGGATCACTGTCCCCCAAAACAGAAGGTGTACCAATAGGATTCAGATTCGTAGCCTCCTTTTCCACTTTTCCGCTACCTAGCATAGATTCGTCAGCAAGTTGAATGTCACCTGGAATCTGGTTAGATGCCAGGGAATTAAGCCTAGTATCATAGTCAGTTGGTACCCCAATATCCATGAAACTAAGCATAAAGTTCCCAAGAGGCCCCGACTGTCAATCGCAGTCGTTCATGCCCGACAAAACATGAAATCTTTTTGTCACCTCCAAAGGGGTCAGTGAGGCCATAGGATCAGTCCATCTAGGTCTAAAATGCCCAGGCGGAATAACGTCCCACCCACACTCTCTAATAGGGGCCGATAGATGAGATCTATAGTGAACAGACCAGTTGTCGGTAGGCATAGAATGGAAATTTGGTTGATAGTAGGCAGAGACCACTGAATTCAAAGGAGGACCCACCAAAGATCTTGGATAAAAGTAAATTAGATCATAGGGAATAATGGAGTTGTTTCCCTCACCCGGGGGCCAACTTAGAATAAATCTAACAGTTTCTTGATCTCTAAAATTAACAACAATAATGTCCCCCTGTAGATCCTTAGGTCTACTTCCTAGCCAAGGGAGACGCCGGACATACATAATCTCACCATTAAGATTACGAGGAAGTTGTCTATTCTGACCAAGCCAATGCATGACTTTATGTTTTAGTTGGAAGTATCCCTCCCTTTTGCCTTCCACTAGTGCCAGAACTCCAGTGAGGACCACCACATATGGTACTGCTTCCGGAGGTAGTTCGACTGGGCGCCCCCTATGGCTATTCCTTCTTCCTTGGTCGTTACCTGAGTGGGAAATACTATGTACCCTCTCGGCCGCTCTATCAGCATTCTGGACCAGTGGTTGTATGGGTTTTGGTATAGGTGCCCTCTGCTTTATACTAGTAGTAGGTTCAATAATATTAGATGACTCCCTATTGAGATTAGTATTAGAAGAAACTGCCAAGGTCGAGGGAGGCAATACCGTTTTCCCTAAACCCTTTATTAATTCAGTATTAATACCAATAGCCTGCTCAAGGGTCCCCAGTCTTTGCTCCAACCTAGTTAGTGTTTGTTCTAACGGGAGAATAAGAGATCTAATAAGTTTCTCCATACCACCTAACAAATCAGTAGGTGATACCTCGTTTGGAGGGAGATTTGGGGGGGTGGACATAACTATCAATTTGTCTGTGGTTAGTGGTAATGATTTTGAGGTTTTACCAAAGTCAGCATGACTTAGTTTAGATTTGGGTGGCTCAACCCCCCTCTTCCTCCTTTTACTTTGTGGCAGACCACACAACTTAGGTACCTCTTTCCTCCTAGTTCTATTTTTGTGAGTTGACTCTGCACCTTGTAGGCAAGGCTCGAGATGTATTTCCGCTTCATCTATGATTAGGTCATTAGCTGAATGCGAAATGTTAATAGGGGGAATTGCAGGCAAAACAGATGTAGGAGATTTTTCGCCAAAGAGCATAGGGGTACTATCTAGGTGGGATATATCAGGGTCCTCAATTATACTAACATTACTCGTGAGGGCTGGAGGAGCTATCTGTAGGGTATCTATAGGCAGAAAACTGCCTTTAATGGAATCAATCGAGCGCCGGCGCTCAGCTAGGTGCTCAGCTAATATGCGCTCCTTGTCACAATCTACGGGAGCCTTTGCAAAATAACCGTCCAGAGTCCCTCTACTCAGCCCCCCTGCTGACAATGTTGAGCCTGTTATTGGACTCAGAGCCATAATGCACCTTCGGAGCTACAATAGATAGAGAACAACCTAACCAACGTGTCAGAGACGGGGCCCGGCCCGACCTCCTCTGGCCTCCGAGGGCCACAGAGGGCCCGCCCTTTGCCCGGGCTTAGCCCCGGGCGCTCTCCCGCGCGCTCCCGCGCAGCGGTGAGTAATCCAGCTAAAATGAGGAGGTAAAGGAGCGGGTCAGGCAGGGAGAGCTGCCCAGGTGGAACGGGTGAGGCACACAGGGACTCCTGGGAGTTGGAGTCCCTGATCCACCGCTCGCAGCCCTGCCTCAGCAACACACACCCCACAAGGATTCTCAGGAGCAAAGCAGCCCCTCCCCTAAGTCCAGCACACTTTGCAAGCGCTACGAAGCGGGACCCGCGAAGCGGGTCCGGCGAGGCGTGGGCAGAAGCAGGACAAGCAGCAGGTCAATACGCAGGGTCCACGGCAGCAGCAGAGCGTCCCAGCATCAAAGGTCCAGGTGCAGCTTTTGATACCACTGTAAGGGGGCGGGTCAGGCAGGGAGAGCGGCCCAGGTGGAACGGGTGAGGCACACAGGGACTCCTGGGAGTTGGAGTCCCTGATCCACCGCTCGCAGCCCTGACTCAGCAACACACACCCCACAAGGATTCTCAGGAGCAAAGCAGCCCCTCCCCTAAGTCCATCGCACTTTGCAAGCGCTACGAAGCGGGACCCGCAAAGCGGGTCCGGCGAGGAGTGGGCAGAAGCAGGACAAGCAGCAGGTCAGTGCGCAGGGTCCACGGCAGCAGCAGAGCGTCCCAGCATCAAAGGTCCAGGTGCAGCTTTTGATACCACTGTAAGGGGGCGGGTCAGGCAGGGAGAGCAGCCCAGGTGGAACGGGTGAGGCACACAGGGACTCCTGGGAGTTGGAGTCCCTGATCCACCGCTCGCAGCCCTGCCTCAGCAACACACACCCCACAAGGATTGTCAGGAGCAAAGCAGCCCCTCCCCTAAGTCCAGCGCACTTTGCAAGCGCTACGAAGCGGGACCCGCGAAGCGGGTCCGGCGAGGAGTAGGCAGAAGCAGGACAAGCAGCAGGTCAGTACGCAGGGTCCACGGCAGCAGCAGAGCGTCCCAGCATCAAAGGTACAGGTGCAGCTTTTGATACCACTGTAAGGGGGCGGGTCAGGCAGGGAGAGCGGCCCAGGTAGAACGGGTGAGGCACACAGGGACTCCTGGGAGTTGGAGTCCCTGATCCACCGCTCGCAGCCCTGTCTCAGCAACACACACCCCACAAGGATTCTCAGGAGCAAAGCAGCCCCTCCCCTAAGTCCAGCGCACTTTGCAAGCGCTACGAAGCGGGACCCGCGAAGCGGGTCCGGCGAGGAGTGGGCAGAAGCAGGACAAGCAGCAGGTCAGTACGCAGGGTCCACGGCAGCAGCAGAGCATCATTAGATCGAACAACATTAATAGATATGTCAATTAGCACTCAGATCTGAAATGGATTCTTTTTTCTCCTGCTTCCGCCAGTGAAATGAAACTGCAGGGGAACTTTCTGAGGCAAGATCAACTCTGTAGTCTCAAAAAAGATAAAGGGGCATATTTACCAGGACGGCGGTAAATAAACGCAAACAGTTTGGATTACTGCATGTAACAAAATACACAACTATAACAGTAGTCAAATTGCGTTTTCTTTCTTTGTGGTTTTATTTGGTGATCAGATGCCCAGCCAACACGTGTTTCGTCAGGGTGTGAACCCACGACTTCTTCAGGGCTAATGGACAGATGGATTAGGGTGAAGGCAAATACGTGTGCGAGCAAAGGATAGAGCGAAAACCGGAAGACCTAATCCAGGAACACGGAAGTGCTCCTGCTCTGGTACTTACCTCATTTTATTTGTTGCCCTTCTTGGGAGTTGCCATCCATTCAGCCGGGACGGAATTACAACCGGCGGAGAGTATTTTGCTTTTCAGACCATCTGTCCATTAGCCCTGAAGAAGTCGTGGGTTCACACCCTGACGAAACACGTGTTGGCTGGGCATCTGCTCACCGATTAAAACCACAAAGAAAGAAAACGCCATTTGACTACTGTTATAGTTGTGTATTTTGTTACATGCAGTAATCCAAACTGTTGCTATTATCACGCGTGCACAGGTCATCTGAAATACAACGAAGTAGCTAGTTCACCAAATACTAGGTTTGCCCACCTCATTTAGGGAAAGGAAAACCTCAAGTATTCAATTGATGGAGCTCCTGTTGGCTCTGTAGATGGAAAATTCCACTGATGTCCTGATGGAGTAGGACCCGTCAGTAGAAGGACATTACATTGTCCAGAGAGGAAAAAAAAAACCATGGTGCAAGGGTGCCTGCAATAAGGAAAGGACTGTTTTTGTGAAGGAAGGGGCACCACTATTTACATGTTGAATCCTGATCTTTACTTTTCCTTGTCCACGCACCATCGTAAAAATCTTTTTCAAGCTAAGTACTAAATCTTTTTCCTGTATGTATTCTGAAATTTTTTCAATGAGGGTCTAGAGCCCATTCGCAGTTCTCGATAAAAGTATCAAGTCATCTGCGTAAAGTAAAGTCGAAACAACACGTTTGGCTACTCTAGGGACATCAACATTTAACTTTTGCAATTCCTCATCTACACCATTTATATATAGGGAAAACAGGAGTGGGGTGAGCACACACCTGTGCCTAATTCCCCGTCTTATAAACCATAAACATCCACCCTCAATACAGGTTTTAGAAAGAATATCTTAAATGTCCTCCCAGGTAATGTGTGTTTTCTACGATGATTGAAAAGGAACACACAGTGTTGTTAAATTGGTGTCCAGCTGGGCCGCGGGGAGGCCAGACACAACGGGGCAGTGACCCAGTAACAGTTGCGAAGACAGGCACCCCGTTACATGCTCATGGGGCAGTTTTACCTCTCAATTCGAATGAACTAATTCATGATACTTAATCAGGTATCCAACCAGTGCATTGGGAATCGAAATGCACTATAATTCTTGTGACTATTAGCATAATTTTGCAGTACACATTGAATCGCGAGTGTAGATAGGGATCATTCTAGTCCTGACGAAGAAGCCTGGGGAGCTTCGAAACATGTTGACACACCTAGGAGGCACAGCTCATTGAGGCATATCTACCTCCGCCCCCTTATTTTTATTAATACCAGCTCAAAGGTATATTAAAGATTTTTTCAAAACCGACGAGCCAGGTATTTTTTAACCTCACCTACACATCCACTCCTGACCCTTGCACTCACTCCCTTACAAAACACAGTTGTTTTTCACAAACCAAAAGGTGCTCACACGTAGTCGTAGGTTGTAGCACGCCCCGTCCTGTAGAGGGGAGGGAAGACCCCTATGATGAAGCATGACACCAAGGGCCCTTTTGGTGTGTGAGGGGTATTTTAACAACACTGTGTGTTCCTTTTCTACCATTGTAGAAAACACACATTACCCGGGAGGACATTTAAGATATTCTTTCTAAAACCTGTTCTGAGGGTGGATCTTTATGGTTTATAAGTTGCTGAAGGAGGACGTATCCACCTCCACTACTGTTGTTAAGTAGTACCTCTCTACTCCCCTTTTGTTTTTTTAATTCCCCGTCTTACCCTGAAACTAGTGGTGCACTCTCCCTCTAGCCCATAGCGAACTCTTGTGCTCAGGCGGCTATATATTTGTGAGAGGTATATGAGGATATCATTTGGTGCACCCATGCAAATCAAAGTTTGCCAATTTTTGCATGATTTACTAGGTCAAAGGCACTAGTAAGATCAACGAAACAGAGGTGTAGATGGCCCTTTTTTACATTTGTATATGTACTAATCAACAAATGCAAATAATACATTGTTCAATTGTCCCTATTTCCCTTCTGAAACCATATTGTGATTCAGTGAGGATTTCGTTTTCATCATATTTCCAGCCTCTCAAGCAAAATCCTACCCATCAATTTTGAAGTTGTATCAAGAAGGGAGATAGGGCGGTAGCATTTGGCATCACGTCTGTTGACCTTTTTAAAAATCGGGACAATTATGCTTTCAGTCCATGTTTTTGGTATCTAGCCCCCGCGATGATGTTAAACACTTTTTGTAAAAGAGGGACCCAAAATTCAATGTCATATTTGAAGATGTCTATCGGGACCCCAACAACACCAGGTGCCTTTCCGTTTGTACTTCTCTCTAATGCCAATGTAACTTCATCCAGAGTGATCGGGGCCAAATGATGGGGTTCAAGAGTTATAAAAGTTTTGTTTTTTGATAATTCAATAATACCCTCGGGGCCACTGCTTTCTACTAAAATAGGGGTTTCGTTTTCTGCATTAAAAACCTGTCCAAAATTCATGAGAAGACCCTAGTATATGGCACACGGAGACGTGGAAGAGGGAACTACTGGAGTATGATCTAGAAGCACTATGGCAAGTATCTACATCTCTTTTGTGGTATTGTGTGAAATTCGCACCTTTAAAGAAAAAACGCCTTTTTACCATTCATAAGGCCTACTGGATGCCTCGAAGATTGGCAAAGATGGGCCTGCAAACGGTGAGGAATTGCCAAAAGTGCGGAGAACTCAACGCAGATGAAACGCATATGTTCCGGTGGTGTCCCTCCATTCAATTATTTTGGCAGAAAGTGG
This sequence comes from Triturus cristatus, assembly GCF_964204655.1. Taxonomy (NCBI): domain Eukaryota; kingdom Metazoa; phylum Chordata; class Amphibia; order Caudata; family Salamandridae; genus Triturus; species Triturus cristatus. The sequence continues at coordinate 211,752,205 of NC_140588.1, forward strand.
GTAAAATCTTGTCAGATATAGCGGGCCAAGAAGTGAAGGTGAGTCTGGCATTGGTAATATTTGGGGTGATACAGGAAGAAGAATCTATTGGTAAAATACCTAAACCTCTTAAGGTCCTTCTTTTTATTCTTATCCTACTAGCTCGTATAGATTTGTGTATTAAGTGGATCTTACCTATCGCACCCTTAGAATTTGAATGGATAAATTCGATCCACAGAATAGCCAAAATGGACAGAGCAACACGCTCCAATAAGAGAGAGAAGTGTTGGAGTATATGGGAAAACTGGGTGCAGAATGTTTGCCTTTTGTAGTAATTAATCTCTCTTTCACTTCATATTTCTATCTACTCTCCTTGGGAGCCACCTTAATTTTAAATCAACTTTTCTAATTCTACCTGAAAAGCTTTGGTACCCAGCTATTTAAATTATATCTGTATTCAATTTCTTATTTGAAACAATGACTACTATTGCTCCTATGATTAAGCATCAGTTAATCCAGGCTGTTCTCAATAATCTAGGAGATTTACCAAGATGGAATGGCGATCCTAGAAAAAGAACTTAAGTAAGAACCTGTAATTTAGGAGAAAAGAGTAAGCCGACCTCGAAGAGAGCGATCCCATGATGGTTTCCATACCCTCCCAAGTGGAGAGAGCGGGTATCACTTTGTCTGGATGGTAAGAGACTAAGTCGGAAATCTCTTTTTTCTCCAGCTTTATACTGATCAAACATACGAGGACAAAAAAAAAATGATTGAACAATGGCCTTCCCCCTCAAAAGTCGGTAGCTGGGATTGTCCATCTGATGTAGACTGATACAATAGTTCTGAATTGTATTTATACATTGCCCCGTTAAAGGATTCGCCATAGAGATTATGCTGGAAATGAGAATAACTATCCCCATACTCATTCCCATAACCACAGTGCATTCCTTCTAAAATACCAAATATTTTACTATTAAAATCTCCAACCCAGATCAAAAGATAATCACTCTTGATCTGTTTTAAAAATAAATCAAGTTCCCTCTCAAGTGCCAATATCTCTTGGTTTCTGGTGTTATCGAAAACATTATTATAAAAGTTAACTACTACAAAACACTTGTTATCAACAGAATGGAGCCACAGACATTGGAAACAGGGAGAGTCAATATAAGCTTTCTTCAGAATCAATAGACATGTGACTGAAAGTAGAACTGCTAAGCCTCCCTTTGCCCTTCAAATATATGAAGGGGTCGCTTGGGTGTCAACAATTGAGAAGCCATCTATGTGAAAGGGTTCTGTGTGCCAGGTCTCTTGCATGCAAATAATTTCACAATTATTTAGAAAATCAGGCCATGTATCATCATTCAGTTTCTTATTTATACCGCGATGTCCCATGTTACTAAAATCAAATTTTTAAATTTCAAGTTTTGAGTTGTAGGTAAACTTTCATCAATTGGGCCAAAATCTTGTGCCACCTCCTGGTGTAGTTAGTCCACTTTGCCACATCTTCTAAGGGGGTAGAAATCTATTAGACAAAGCAAGTGGTCTATACTTTTCCATTGTTGTTGGACCATTTCTAAACTGTCTGGGATTTTCCATGTCTGGCTTGTAGAAAAACCTTAATGGTACCCCAGTGATGATCTTAATCCGGCATTTTATTGCATAAATCTTCTAGCAAAGTTCTAGCCATCTCTGGGTGTTGAAAGGAGACTACAACACAATCCCTTCACAATTCTTTGGTAATTTTCCTACCAAGGGTACTCTTCTTACCATATTGATACTTTGGGCCGAATATGTGACGTTACAATGCGGTCATTACACCCAGGTACATTACATCGCAGTTATTACAAAGCAAGTCGTTACAACGACTTGCGCTGGAGGGAGCTGGACTTGGGATAGTATGATTCACTATTCCAACTCCAGCCTACGTAACAGTAGGGAAGGTGTTGGAATAGTAAATCATACTATTCCTTAGTGTTTAGTGCCATCCGGCGCAAGTCGTTGTAATGACTTGCGTTGTAATGACCGCGATGTAAACGTACTGCGGTGTATCGACCGCGTTATAGAGGTCTTTCACCCTTTGGGCAAAGGTATTTGAGTTATATTGACAATGATTAGTAAACCAAAACATGACCTTATTTTTCAATTCTACCCAGTCCTCGTTTACATCATCCTGTAATTCTGGCACATCTTTCAAGATAATTGTGTAAGGTGTAGCCTCGGGGGGTAAGAGTAGGGGTCTTTGCGGCCTTATAGATGATGATTTGTATTCATATTTATCCGCATTTTTAATATTCGGTCTTATCTTTTTTGTCAGTTAATTAGCTGAACCCAATATTAGTCTCTTCCTTGTCCGTTGACTCCAGGGTGTTCTTTCCTTCACACAATATTACTTGCCCCCGTAGGCAACATAAAGGGTTGTTTGTGGTAATTTGATGGTTGTTAACCGTTGCTGTTATATTGTTTGTATCAATCTGTATATTTTCTTTCTGATGTTTTCCTAGTGGTAACAACTCCTCAATTAGTTTAGAGATATTGGCTACATCATTCTTAATTTTTGAAATTTCTGATAACAAGTTTTTCTCAATTGAATCAATCTTCCCATGTAACTTTTAAAAAAGTAAGTCCAGGTTATGGGGATAGTCATGACTTACAGTAGCCCTTGAACCCCCACTCTGCTTCTTAGACAATGGCAGTAGTTGTGGTTGAGGTTGTTTAATAGATTGTTTAGTTTTTTCCTTCGATAACTGTTTTCCTTTAGTTAAAAGGGGGGGGGGGGGTAATTGAATCTATACCTTCTGTTAAGGCTGATATTTCCAGTGGTGACGTTGATACACAGGGTGCTACATTGTGTATTAAGGTTGTGATATTCTTTTGTTGAGGTTTGTTATTTGTAACTGTCTCCAAAGCAGTTGCATCCTCTATAGTATCTTCAACCACATTAGTTAGTGCAATCTTTGTGGCCGCTAAACGCTCCTCAACATTAACAATCCCGCTATTGATTAGTCCCATCGCAGTATTTAGATAATTTGCAATAGTTGCACTTAATCTTGCATTCTTCTTTTACTGACTGATGTGACACCCGCAAGCTTACGTTTTCCCATGATTGTATACACCAGCGGTTATCGAAAAGGGGCACGAGAGGAAAAATAAATTAGATTTATTTGAATACAGTGGTTTCAGCCACTCTTACCGTGAATCAGGAAATTTTATTAGTAAACTTTAGGGACTTGGCCCAGCCCAGCCTCTTCTGGCCGCTGATGGGTGCAGACAGGCCCGCCCTTGGCTTGTGCGGACCGGGAATGCCCGCGCGCGTCCAGTGCTGCAGGAGCCCCTAGTGGTTTTTAAAAGCATCTCCTGGTGCTGTGAGGTGTGTCGGCGGCAGCAGGCTGGGCCGCAAGGGATGCTGGGGAGTGTGGTCCTGGCTCCCGGTCTCCTGTGCCCCCAGCGAGGGGCAGCACAACGGGTCAAACTGGCGTCCCACGCTGTGGGAGCCCCTGATGATTTTTAAAAGAGCCTCCTGGCACTGTGAGGTACAGCAGCAGCAGCAGGCTGGGCCGCAAGGGATGCTGGGGATAGTGGACCTGGCTCCTGGTCTCCTGGCCCCCAGCGAGGGGCAGCACAACAGGTCAAATGGGCATCCACTCACCACTCTTCGTCATTGAGCATACTCTGCTTATGACTGGATAGTGTCACAGGCACAGACTTTGTCCTATAACTTTACAGAGGGGTTCACATTATCCCATAGGAGTTGAGAGGACAATGCAGGAATGTTAGAGCCTTGATTTAAACCGTCTCCACCATAAGGGCTACTGGAGAGATACCACTATCCAGTCATGAGCAGAATATGCTCAATAACAAAGAGTGGTGAGTGAATATACTTACCCACATATATGTGGAGTGCTTAAAGTTGTACCCCTCAATTTATTTTGGTCCTGACAAAGGTCAGAAGACCCATAGGGGCAATTTGTGGCCGAAACATGTTGACCTGACCACTGTGTTTTGTGCACCAGTAACTTAACCACTTAACACCAATTATTTTATTTTCATCTTATCCCTATCCTGGTTTATTTTGTTCAATAAAGCTTCTGGCACAGTATAGGAGATAATTTTAACCTAAATAAACACACAAACCCTTGGAATTATCAAAGGGAGGGAACTAGAGGCTGTGGCATTTTCAGGGTGACCTGGCCTCCAAACCTATCAAATGCACACACAATCGAAGCTACCCTGAAAAATTGGTCATTGACATAATGTAAGCATATCCCTATAAAGCACTAAGTCAGTAAAGTGCTGGGCATCTCAAAAAAAGTTAAGGACTGTCCTCACACACCACCAGGTGTAATGCTTCACCATTGGCAGTCCTCACTCTCTAAAAACCACATTTGATAGAGAGCAGGCCTACACCTGGAGACAGGGAGGCACCTCTAATAATCTAAGTGGGGGCACATGAATGAATAATTTAAAAACCAATGTGTTACCCCAAATTACATTTAATCGCAGGGTACTACTCAGTGTTAAAAAAACTAAAATTTGGGGATTAGGGGAACTAGTACCCCAACATGTTTCTGCCGTTGGCCCAAGTGGGTCCGTGGCATTCATCAGGACAAATATTGGGCTCCTATCTTACCAAGATGGTTCCAGGTGTTACCACTATGTTAGTGTGACCTGTGTCATACTCTAATTAAACTGGTTTTCTTTATGCCTGCAAAATAAATATAGGTTTTCTTTGTTCATTCAAGGTTCTGTAAAAAAAGGAATAGGAAACATCATACACACTATGCATATGCAAAAAATGCATGCGAGTGTGAAAATCACATGACACTGCAAATGTGGAGAATATTATCAAAAGCGTAAATGGATTTTATTAGTTTTGTGAGACCAGCTCACACTCTTACCCCAAAATTGGGTCCTAATTGCCCCATGGGAAGAGGGTAAAGGGACCCCTGTAGTCACACTCTAAGGAAGGTAACAAATGTAAGCCTCGATTGAAGCCATCTCCACCAGAAGTGCCACTGGAGAGATACCACTATCCAGTCATGAGCAGAATATGCTCAATGACAAAGAGTGGTGAGTGAATATTCTATTTTTTTTTTGGTCCTGACAAAGGTCAGAAGACCCGTAGGGGCAATTCATGTCTGAAACATGTTGACCTGACCACTATGTGTTGTGGACCAGTAACCTATCCACTTAACAACAATTCTTTTCTTTTCATCTTATCCCTATCCTGGTTTATTTTGTTCAATAAAGATTCTGGCACAGCATAGGAGATCATTTTAACCTCTCACTGCTGTCAAGGCCCAGACCGTCTCCCTCCTGGTGGAGGACAATGTGGTTACATTGAGAACAGAACACTCAAGTGACAGACCCAATAATGACACTATCCATCACGCCACACAAGCAGAGATAATATACACTGCAAACTGTGCAAGTGCGTTTGAGGGTCTCCAAGACAATCTTTTTGAGACTTTTGCTTATCGACACTAGTGATTAATTCTTCCCCCTCTGTTCAATAAATTGTTGTCTCCGGTGGCTAAATGAATCTCTGCCCACTCCTTTTTCTTTTTTGAAATGACAAAGCTTTATGGCAAAACTGATTTTATGGGGGAAAATGTAAGTGGTTGGTAGACAGTAAACCCCGACTTATTTGACATAATTGGAGGACAATATTTAAATGGTAACTACTGAAAAAACACACTGCCTGCTAGCAGGTAGCAGCTAGAAAACATGAATAGGCACACCAGTTTAGGGTCTTATTTCTCCCTGCAGGATCTGAGAGAGGTGCCCTTAACTTCGTTACTGATGACTGAGTCACTGCTGTGTCTCTTTTGTAGGCCCTGGGACAGTTAGTGATTACTAGTTAATATTCTTTGATCCATATACGTGGTGGGATTGTCACTTTTCCCTAGTTTCCCATGGACTAGGGTGCGAATCGATAGCCAAGACTCCTTTTGTAATCTGAGTCCTAGTGAAGCCGAGCAGTTGATGTTTACTTTGGTGGTTGGATGTTTACATCTTAAAAATAGTATAGTAAAGAATTGGGACACACATTGCTGACATCAGAAAAATGAGCAACTGTCATTCACTTGAACTTTTACTAAAGACAGCAGTTAAAATAATTGCCTCCAACTGGAAATAAATACACAAAGCCTCATACACAGCCTGTGTAAACTTGGTATCACACATCAGTGATGCAGACAATATTGCTCTCCAATATTTTCTATGGGAAACCCAACACGGGGCCTAACTGGAAGTCCTTAGATACCTACTTTAATACGACCAACCCACAACCCCTAATTGCTTTGCTTCTCTGGCCTGCATCTTTGAGTCTCACCAGTACAGAACCACAAATATATTGCCATTTTTGTTATAAGAAAATAGGAGCAAGGTACTTTCCACTCTCTACATGCCATTTTCGCTCACCTCTTTCTTTAGACTTTTCTGGATATTCATTTAATGGCATGTGTATATTAATGCTATCTAATAAATTGTTTATGTACATGTCTGAAATAATGATGTTCTGTCTATGTAGCAAACTGCAAACAGTTAACTGGACACTCCACCTTTACTGTAAGTTCCATATTACTGTATGATATCCATCGGCCATGGTTTAGTTTTTCTTCCTTATGTATTTTACTACTTTATGGTTTAGTATTTCAAAATTCATAAAGGTTATTTGAAATTTCATAAAAACAGTATCGCACAGTGAGTGCTCATGAAGTAAATAACGTCGGACCTATAGCTAATAAAAAGATTTGTATTTATAGGTAAAGTTAGGGCAGATACAATATGACTCTCAAAAGAAAAACAAAATGCTCGGACATCTTTTTATCACTAAACTTTATCCCTGTACTTTTTAAATGTTTTTATATAGTGTTTTAGATCGTATTTTCCTTTTCTAAGTAATAAACAGTCACCACATTTAATGGCACTTAATTTACCTACCTCGGGAGGATGGAAGACTTAGGTGGCCTTGAGAGCCTTTGAACGTGTGACGTGAGCATAATAGTGGGTGTTGGGTGCAAGTGGTCAGTTTTTGAGCTATCTTGAGGTTCCACCAGGTTTTCAGTAACACTATGGGCTTTCTCTGCGTAAAACATGCGGTTTGACTAGCCAGTCACACGATGGGACTATTTCAAAGACGTGGAGTACCCACTGTGGGCCCTGTGATGAGCACTGATCTGTGAGCCTGCGGGGGAGGGGGTCTTGGAAAGATTGATACTGGGCTGTTGCCTCATTACGTGATCAGCCTCTTTAGCTCCGCATTTTAAGTAGAAGATAAGCGGGTACTGCCTACAGGCAATATTCAGAAAATGGATTTTAAGGATTTATCTACAAAATAGGAATCAATTAACTATAGTTTATAAGCAGATAGTAATATGTTTCAAAACTATCAATATTTCTGTATGCCCATAAAGAGAATGAGTCAAAAATGAAGGCTTTTTAAAAATGGTTTCAGAGTTCTTTTGAGATGTCTACTTTTATTTAGGTTTGATGATTAAAGGGGTTCTCAAAAACATCATGAGCAAAATCGCTGCCACTTGTCAAACTAAGGGGCATATTTACAAGCCCCTATCCCTACAGAAATGTCACTTTTAGTGACACTCCTGTGGTGATATGGGCTTCGCCTTATTTACAAGGCAACATTAAGCCACTTGTTGTGGCTTAACGTTGCCTTGTAAATAAGGCCCCCTTTCACACTATACTTAGCGTGAAAGGGGCGGGCAATGGGTGTTGTGGTGGGTGTTACACCGCAACACACATTGATATTGATGCTGTCCCATATTTACAAGGGTGTCTTAAATATGGGGCAGTGTCAAAATTAAGACCAGGGAAAACCTGTTCATACACTAGCGAAACAAGGAGAAATGCTTTATTTTGCCTCATTGATGGTTCATGTGTGGTAAGGTGTCACTTCCTGCACATAAACAATCATAAAAAAAATGAAGAGTGACAACTTCTATGTGTGCTGCACAAAGCAGCACACATAGAAGTTACAAATGCCATTTCAGTTTGTTTATGTGCAGGAAGAGACTCCCCCCTCCACATAAACAACCCTTCCCCTCAACGCAGGCACCCTTGCACTACAGTGCAAGGGTGCCTGTGTTTGCGCTAGGCTGCTAAATTTAACGCCAGCGCAGGGAGAAACACAGGGCTGTACCGTATTCTTGTAAATATGGTGCAGCCCTGCATTTCAGAAGTGGCGGAGCGCAGAGTTAAGTAAACAAGGCTAACACCGCGCTTCGTCCCTTCTTTTGTAAATATGTCCCTAAATTCTTTCCAGACAACATCCAGTCAGATTTCTGAAAACATAAATGATATATATTTTCAGTTTTTTACATCTGATCTCGGTTTTCTGGTTGGTAGTTCAATTAAGTTGTATCTCTTATAGAACAATGACGTCTTATTTCCAGTCATTAACTTGTGAAAGAATGAGTGCCAACGCCCAAAGCAGTGCTCGGAAACTCGCGGCCATGCTATAAAATGTCAGTGCACCCAATAGTAGTCTTGAATCCCCCTCAAACCTCTTTAATGCATCACTAGACACACCCTGCCCCCTTCATCCCACTCTTGCCGCGTCCTGCTTTCTCAGTTTCTGATGACTTTTCTTTACCCTTTGTTTTTCCCTTTCTTGATCTCCGTTGGTGCAGGTTGAGGAAAAAGAATTGTTGAACCCCAAAAACGATCTACTTTGTCCAAGGGTTAAGGACCAGTATGGAACTTATCTGTACTTCCTGGGCTTTTTTCCCTCTGGATGCTGTGTACTGGTGATTTGCATTTCGGATCATTATGTTTAGGCCTAACTAAGGAAAGATGTATCTTTTGTACCAGATTAAAGCAGGGGTTTAAAATGGCTCCATAAAATTGCAAATGTTGATTGATGCAAGAAAGTTTTTTGTTCAGATGTTTGCACTGGTGTTCCCTTTTGACTGGCAGTTCGTATACCTTTTATAGGTAGACTAAATCCTGCACGAAAATGGTACTTTAATGCACTGGCAGTGGACACCATTAACTATCTGCAAGAGCTCATCTAATCAATATAAAAAGAAGTATACAGTTTCCATGTTTTACAGGTAACCAGTGAACAATATAATCCTTAAGGCCACAATTGTTTTAAAACCCAACCCACTTCAAACAAGGAAAACGTTGGTCAAAGTGAAAAATATAAGGCACTTTCTTATTACCAGTGACCTGACCGGTCATAATTATGCATATTTGGGTGTCTTCACTTGATCCTACTAGAACATATGAGATGCACGCAGAGCAGTGAGAATGACTACTGCCATAATATCATACATTGGCACATTTATTTAACTCCATAGAAAATAAGCAAAAATCAATAAACTGGCGAAAGTGAATATCCAAATTTATATTGTGAAACTGCACCCACTCTATGATCTCCCAATTTCAAAACAGAGACAGTCAAGATTATTTTCCAGAGCTCCATTCCACATGTTCCCAATTTACAAAGTTCCAAAATGTATTCCCTTTGGATAAATCAGTTTCAACACATTCACACCTCTACATCCAATCTCAAACCAATATTGTTTGTTAGCCTCAACCCCAGTTATATTTATGGTACCATGTAATGACATACATTTAAAAAACGTTTTTTTATTTGTTATTAAAATGTGACCAGCACACGTATTTTATAATCAGATTCTATTCATCATAAAAACACTAAAAAAATCAAAGCTATACTCGGTCGTAAAAATAGATTCATATACACCATAATCTTCAATAGATCATTGCGAATTCACTGTAGCAGAGCTCAACCCTATAGAAGGGAAGATGAAGATATGAAAAGGAGAAAGAGAGAAAAAAACATGTATGACAATCAGCTTATACTTCTTTTTCATTGACTAATCAGTTGAAAAGATCAAAATTGGCATGCATTTTCTAATTTCTTTCAAACATGCCAATATGTCCTCCCAATTTAGTGTATTCAAAGCGTTGACGCGTTTCGTTGGTATCAGCCCAATTTAGACCAGCTTTTTCAAGACCCGATTTTTTCATAAGGGACATCTAATGATGGCTTGCATTATAACACCTTTTTGATGAAACCTTTGAGGGCTTGGCTCAATAGACAAAATTGGGGCAGTACAGTGGTAAAACACAAGCTTTGTACAAGTCTAAAGTCCTCTCAGTTCCCAACTTAAAAAAGGACATAATTCTCCCTGAAGAGTTTTAACATGGTCTGAAGGAAGGTGATCATCATATTTATGTAATGTTGCAGAACAGGGTCTGTGGCATTTAAGATCAAGGAAGACAACATCACATCTGGAACATATCTATGTGAAATCCAAGGCGAGAATGTTATGTTCTGTGAAGTCTACGTTTCTCTAGTTGAACTTATAGTGAATTGCAGTGCATTGGCCAAGCTAGGCTTTCTTTCATGTGCTTGACCAAATTCTAACTGGTGAATTATTTAAAATGGAGATGTTTTAACTTATGTTTTTACCCAACTATAACACTCCTTTAACCTATGTTTTTTCAGTGAAGGTCTAAGCCTGTTTAATGTAAAGTAACATATTATTACATCTCCTAACAATAATGTCACTTTAACCTTAGTTTTTTTTAATTGAATGTTTATGTTTTTTTAAAGTAAAGTAAGATGTCCATCACCCGCAGTGCATGGCATGGGGTTGGGGCCCCTGTACCCAACCTCCTGTGAACATAGCCAAGGGGTCAGCTTATCAACATATATAAAACTGACCTGTTGATTGTCTCAAAAAGTCACCAATAACTATAATCAAATGTAAAAGCATTATTTAAAATATAACTTTAACATGTTTATGAGCCTTCTTTAACATTTTTCAGGCCGCCAAATATAGCCATAGAACAAACCACAAGTGGCTGCTGCACTCCAAATGAAGAGCATACAGCTCCAGCTTAAATTGGTTTAAACAAAATATGGCAACCTCTCCTAAGGTCATCACTTCAAAGACCAAGGAAACTTACTGTGCTTTTTTATGTTGCTGGGGGTTGCTGCACTACCAGCGGCCCTCCAGAACATAAAAAAAAATGCTTGAAGGTGCCTCTGCCCCTTCTACAGGCACAACCAATTTCAAAACATATTCTTAAAAAGCTCTTGTGCAGCATTATGGGGTGCTCCTTGCATGGGCAGTGAATAATAAATGCTCTGCTCCTGACATTTATTTATTATGTGTTGAGAGTTCCAAGGTCACCGTGGTCCCTGCCTCCTACCCAGCCAGCATCCATTGAGGGTGCCGGTAGGTGCTGGCATTTAGTTTAAAGTGGGTTCTTTGGTGCACATCCAGGGCATCCACTATATATGCAAATTTGGGGGCCATAGGGGTGCGCCATGGCCCCAGTATCCACAGCCATTTCCCCAGCCAGCACCTATTGTAGTACTGGGGGTAGACAGCATGATTTTTTTATAGTGAGTCCCCCTGTGCCCACCTGGGTCACCCACAACATATGCTACATTTGGGGATAATGGAGCCTTGTGTTTCCTCCCCGACCTTGGCACATGTTGTCCACTGTGGTGCTGGTATTTATTTTGTTAAGTGGGCCTTCCTCGAACCACTCACAACACAGATAGTTGTTTGGGGGTGCACCAAGGCTGCACAGCCCCAGCCAGCACCCATTGTGCAGCTGGGGGGAGCTGGCTTCTTTCCTTTATTCCCGTGAAGGCTTTCTGAGCTCCCACATGGGTGAGCGCGAAGTTATGTTTCCTTCCCTGGAGATGTGGGCAGGGAAAAAAGAGTATATTCCCTGCCTGCACTGTCCTGGGCAGGAAAAACCAGTGTCCCAACGCATAGGTTCCCCGGACACTGCACTGCTATTAGGCCTCTGGGAATGGAGTCTACGAGCCCAGGCCCACTATATGGGGATAGCTAAGATTTAAATAGGGCAAGAGCCTTTTTTTATCAAAGCCATGAGTCTTTAGATCATACACAGATCCATGGTGCTGATATAATAAACAAGTTAGCTTTTGGCCCCAGGGTGGTTCCTCTGCAATGTCTTCAGTCAGACTAGGGTGGCAAGGTATCCCTGATATTTTTTTTTATATTTTGCCAAAGATCAGGACAGGGGACTCAGTCCCAGAGGCCTAAAATGGCTGCCACCACATCTTATTTGATGTGGTCGCAGCCAAATAAGTCAACTCTTTTGATCTGTTGGATCTGCAGATCCTCCACAGCATGCTATATACAGAAGGTTGTAACCCTAATTTCTCAAACACTACTGAATGTATTTACACCACATCACCAAAGGCATGATTTCTGGACCAAGATGTAGCTTTCTGCCAAATTTGGTGTTTTCTGTTTTTCCTATGTAAAAATGTATGGGGAAGATATGTTTTTGACACAACCTTTCTCTTGAACCCCATTCGACAGATCGCCCCGATCCTTTCCAGAAAAGACATGAGATAGATACTTTTTGGGGGGAAGTACTGTGAAGATTCGGCACCCAAGTTCACAAAATGGCACCAAAGTTATAAGCAAAGGAAAAAATGCTTTTACTATGGAAGTGTGGGCCTATTTAGAACTATGGGCTGTGACAGCCACTGGTATGTAAATTTATATATGAAAAACAGACTAAACCACCATAAAGAAGACAAGCAGTCGAAACCTGTTGTGGTGTCTGACACAAGATTCAGTAGGCAAATAAATGAAGTTTACCTAATACAGCTTCTGGGGGTGCAGCATTATCTTTTACTGGCATTCAATTCACCAGGGTTGTGGTTTAACCCTAACACTGGCACCAGCAGCAAGAGCGTGTGTCCTTTGAGACCAATAGCTTTGGAATGATATATATGTATTTATATATATATATATATATTCACTGAAAAAACCATAGGTTTCAGGCCTGATATAGTTAGGAATTAGCATTTAAAAAACCTTTGAATTTCACTGAAAAAACAATAGGTTTTAGGGGGTTTATAGCTAGCTGGACATTTCACTCGAACAAAACTATTGAAATTCCTCCGATATAGTTAGTTGTCCTAACTACATCTCGCGCGCCCGCAATCCACTGCTGATGATGTCACATATTACATCATTCATGACATGGTCAGTGACATCACTGATGACATCACTGATGACATCATCCAGTGAATGTGGTTTGGTTCGTTATTTAAATATGTATTATATATCTAGCAATTTGCATTGAAGAATGAGTGGATATATAAATATAAATATCTGGATGGAGGATTTAGTAACAGTGTGATTGACTGTTTACTTGACTAATTTATAGTGTCTCACTAAATATATTGGATAGTGACTAAACTGTGTGAATATCCGTATCACTTTGTCAATTGTTGTGTAAACTGCTGCACTAGTTGGTTACTAGCTACGTGAAAGTCTATATTATTTTTTGATTAGTTAACTGAGTATTTGTATGGGAGAGTGAATGTGTGTGTGGTTCGGTGGGGGGTGTGTGACTGCCCAAAGATGTGTGAATAGTTGATTCAGTAGGTATATGAAGTTAAAACTACATGTTATAACAGTTGTTTGGGTGAGTGAATATCTTTATGGGTGTGGCGATGAGCAAATATATGTCGCAATGGTACATGTCCAACAAACTAGAAAAATAAAAGCCAGTGTATGTGTCAGTTGTTGTATATTAATAAGTATACATAAGACTCAGTGATTGTATGAGTGACTGTATGGATAACTGTATACTTGTAATAGTGTTTTTATAACACACTAAGTATGAGTCATTATCTATATGAATAGATGAAGAGGTGTTTTTATAAGTGTATAGCTAAGTAAAAGTAAGTATGATCCATTGTTCGCATAAGTGAGTAGGATGACTTCATAAGTGATTAGGATGTGTGCTGGTGTGTAATGTCACTTAGAAACTTTTCTGGTGAAAACCACACAATGGGTAGTTCTCAAGTTTAGGTGGAAAGCAGCTCCTGTATAGAGCACTCTCAACACCAGCGACACTCTAGATCTGCTCACCTCAAATGTCTGCTTTTCTATCAAAGAAAATCAGACATTTGAGGTGAGCAGATCTAGAGTGTCACTGGTGTTGAGAGTGCTCTATACAGGAGCTGCTTTCCACCCAAACTTGAGAACTACCCAGAGTTCTCTACTTCTTTTTTGCATATATATATACAAAGGGGGCAATGTGGTAATATGGGACCGTCAACTATATATTTCTGAGGCACTACGCCAGTTGCAAAATGAAAGATATGAGAAATTAAGCGTAAACCCCACCATGTCATACCAGTTGGAAATGGAAAGCAATTTAAATATGTGGACAGCAAAACACTTGATAGATGAAGAAGAACGGAAATATCTATCTGTGGATTTCCCCAAACTTGCGACGATGTATTTTCTCCCGAAGATACACAAAGACTGTAAGACACCACCAGGCAGACCAATTTTATCAGCAAAAGGATCCCTTTTTGAACCCATGGCTAATTACATCGACCATTTTTTAATCCCACATGTAGTGAAATTAGAGTCCTACATCCGAGACACTACTGATCTCTTAAACAATCTGCGTGATGTAACCTGGCAAAACAATTTTCTGTTAATAACAATGGACGTAATTGCGTTGTACACGAACATTGACAATGACTTAGGTTTGAAAGCCATTAAATTCTTCCTACAAGAAAGAAACATCCATTTTAAAGATCATAACGATATGCTATGTGACATGATTCTGTCCTGCCTCACTTGCAACATCTTTCTCTTTGGAGATGACCTTTATCGTCAAAAGAATGGGGCAGCTATGGGTTTTTCTTTTAGCCCAAGCTATGCTTGCCTAGTAATGGGCTGGTGGGAGCGAGAGGTGGCATGGAACAAACAACATGAGCGACACACAAACAAAATCATCAAATGGGCAAGATTTATTGATGATTTATTGATAATCTGGAACGGAAATGAGAAGGAATTCAGTGAATATTTTGAAATCCTCAACAACAGTGTCGCGAGTTTGAAATTCACATATGAAACCAACAAGAACAAGATCAATTTTTTGGATGCCACAATATATGTGAAAAATGGCTGTTTGGAATCAACATTGTTCCGTAAAAGCACAGCAACAAACGCCACCCTTGAAGCAACGAGCTTCCACCAACCCTCTCTAGTGTCAAGCATACCATACGGAGAATTTCTCCGACTTCGCAGACTGTGCAGTGAGGAGGAAGAATGGAAGAAACAAAGCGCAGGCACAATCAACAGATTCCTTAAGAGAAAATACAACAAAAACACTGTAAAACAGTGCTGGAACAAAGCTAATCAGAAAACCCGGGAGGAGTGTTTGACACAAACCAAAGACTCAGAAACCAAGGATGAACCAATAAGATTAATCTTGGACTACACTTTGGAATCTAAAGAAATCGTGAATGTCATTCAAAAAAACTGGAAAATACTACAATTGGATGGGACTGTGGGAAAAATAATGGGACCTCATCCTGTAATAACTTACAGAAGAGCTCCAAACTTAAAAGACAGATTGGTGCACAGTCATTTTAAATCGAATAAAGCACAAACAACATGGTTAAAGAAGACTGGCTTCATTAAATGTCAAAATTGTAAGGTGTGCCAAATTGCTAAACCCATAAGTGGGATCACAATGGCAAACAAAAAAACTTGGAAAATTAAACAACTAATATCTTGCAAGAGCCAATATACGGTTTACATCATTGAATGCCCCTGCAAATTAAAATATGTGGGAAGCACCATTTGTGAGCTAAAGAAAAGAATTTTGGAACACACGAGGGCTACCAAAAACAAGGACAAAAACAACGCGGTAGCGAGGCATATGGAGACACACCACAAGAGCAATTGGAAGTCTTTAAAGTTTTTCGGAATTGAAACTGTACCAGTCAACACACGAGGAGGAAATCGGGAGAGATCATTGAGGCAAAAAGAATCACGACATATCATCAACTTTAGAAGCATGACACCGTTTGGTCTGAACCAGTCGGAAGAACTATACATACATCTTTAGACAGCAACATAAATATATTGACTTTTTCAACAACATTGCCATAGATTGGAACACATGGTTATTTTGTGTAAATAGTTTTTGAAATTAACTATGATTATGATGGTTTAAATTTATAGTTCTGTTCTTAATATGTAGGCCCACCAGAGGGCACACCGCAATGTCGACCCACTAGAGGGTATTTATTTACAATGTGATTGTGAAATTGAAACACGGGGTTTTTTTCTTGCCATGAAAATTGTTCTATTCTGGCATTGCAATCATTATTATGTTTGACATCTAGCCTTTCGTTTCAAAAACCAGATGAATACACAAGTAAACATTAGTCAATTAACGGGACTACATTTCCCAGAAATCCGGGGAACTCTAAACCACCCCGCACATGACAGGAAAGGAGGGTTTGTCAATTTCCTGTCTTTTTTTGTTTAAAAAAACTTGATTTGAAATGAGTAAATTAACCGTGAGCAAGTCAGCGGACGCTGACGAAACGCGTTGGTTTCTCTTGTGCATCTCGGAACCTGTGGATTTGTGAATAAAAAAACAAGCATTATTACAACTCGCTGGAGTGCGACCCTGTTTTTTCTTTCAAACGGAGGAGAAATTGTTGGCATAATAGCGGCGGTCCAAGCCGCAAGGGCGCCGCACCTTCAATTTGAGCGCCATTGAATCCGGAACCGTTGGACGCCTTTGGATAATATATATATATATATATTACCTACTGGCGGTCGCCAGTAGGTAGTTATAGTTAGGACCACGTTTCCATAGGAAATCCTCAACATTCTATTTTGAATAACTTTGGCGCCGGTCGACGAATCCTCGTGCCTTTTGTAGGTTTGGTGTAAATCTGTTCAGTAGATTCTGAGAAAATAGCCTTTAAATCAATATATATATCTGAGCCAGCTTACGGTGCGCTTACGGTACGCTTACCGTACGCGTACGGTGGCGTGCGCGAGCGCGATTCTGATTGGCTCTTAGATCTTAGTAAACATTCGAATCGGCCGAAACCAGGAAGCGGCGGCCGCCATTTTCTCTCTCGCACTGAGAGTTAGGTTGTAAAATAAAGCCAAAAAACATGTAAAGGGGCTGTTTAGACAGCTCCCACACACATAGCCATGTTGAGGGAGTCCCCAAAGACCCCCCAAGGCCAAAAATATAATTTTAATTTTTTCGCTAATTTCGCCGATTACGCTTACCGTACGCGTACGGTAAAAAATTATAAAAAAAAAAAAACTATCCACACTCTCCCCACCCCGTGTGCAATTGGTGGCCGCAGACCACCAATTGTGCATGGCTTATACAAGGTGTGATAAACTAGAATATTTTAAACAAAAATAATAAAAGAAAAAATTATCCACACTCTCTCCACCCCGTGTGCAAATGGTGCCCGAAGGGCACCATTTGTGCATGGCTTAAAAAAATTACAAAAAATTAAAATATTACCTTTCAAAACGAAGTGCATCATATGTCCTCCATGTGCGCACGGTGCGCAAAGCGCATCGTGCGTACATGGCCCATCTAGCGTAACGTGGGCACGCGGTGCGCGTAGCGCACCGCGTGCCCACCGTGCGTGCACAGCACTAGCTGCGTAAAGTGGGCGCGCGGTGCGCGAAGCACACCGCGTGCTTACTGTGCGCGCACGGTGCGCGAAGCGCACCGTGCGCGCACGGAACGAACTGCGTTAAGTGGGCGCGCACGCCACGAATGGCGTAAAGTAACTTAGCATTTACAAAAACGTACAAATTCACTGAAAAAACCATAGGTTTCACACACGTTATAGTTAGGAATTAGCATTTAAAAAACCTTGCAAATTCACTGAAAAAACCATAGGTTTCACACATGTTATAGTTAGTGGAAATTTTACTGATAAAAAACCAGTGAAATTCCCCCGTTATAGTTAGTGCAGGCAACTATAACTCACGCGACCGCAATCTTCTGCTGATGACATATGTGTCTTTATGAAAAAAAAATATTTGTAATATATGTATAGCTAAAAATGTATGGAAGAAGACATGGGCAAATAAGTGTCTAAATACAGTATTAGCATCAGCAGAGGATTGCGGTCACGTGAGTTATAGTCATGTAAAGGGGCTGTTTAGACAGCTCCCACACACATAGCCATGTTGAGGGAGTCCCCAAAGACCCCCCAAGGCCAAAAATATAATTTTTATTTTTTCGCTAATTTCGCCGATTACGCTTACCGTACGCGTACGGTAAAAAATTATAAAAAAAAAAAAACTATCCACACTCTCCCCACCCCGTGTGCAATTGGTGGCCGCAGACCACCAATTGTGCATGGCTTATACAAGGTGTGATAAACTAGAATATTTTAAACAAAAATAATAAAAGAAAAAATTATCCACACTCTCTCCACCCCGTGTGCAAATGGTGCCCGAAGGGCACCATTTGTGCATGGCTTAAAAAAATTACAAAAAATTAAAATATTACCTTTCAAAACGAAGTGCATCATATGTCCTCCATGTGCGCACGGTGCGCAAAGCGCATCGTGCGTACATGGCCCATCTAGCGTAACGTGGGCACGCGGTGCGCATAGCGCACCGCGTGCCCACCGTGCGTGCACGGCACTAACTGCGTAAAGTGGGCGCGCGGTGCGCGAAGCGCACCGCGTGCTTACTGTGCGCGCACGGTGCGCGAAGCGCACCGTGCGCGCACGGAACGAACTGCGTTAAGTGGGCGCGCACGCCACGAATGGCGTAAAGTAACTTAGCATTTAAAAAAACGTACAAATTCACTGAAAAAACCATAGGTTTCACACATGTTATAGTTAGCGGAAATTTTACTGATAAAAAACCAGTGAAATTCCCCCGTTATAGTTAGTGCAGGCAACTATAACACACGCGACCGCAATCTTCTGCTGATGACATATGTGTCTTTATGAAAAAAAAATATTTGTAATATATGTATAGCTAAAAATGTATGGAAGAAGACATGGGCAAATAAGTGTCTAAATATAGTATTAGCATCAGCAGAGGATTGCGGTCACGTGAGTTATAGTTGCCTGCACTAACTATAACGGGGGAATTTCACTGGTTTTTTATCAGTAAAATTTCCGCTAACTATAACATGTGTGAAACCTATGTTTTTTTCAGTGAATATATATATATATATATATATATATATATATATATATATATATATATATATATATATATATATATATATATATATATATATATATATTATATGTCCAAAAACGTATGCCGCCCATTAGTCGTCACTTTCAGTAGCACGGGTGCTGCAGCTCGCAGAGGCGACATATATCACCATACACCAATGTCCCAAGACAAACACTGCTGCGCACTCGGGCTGATAAAGAATATCAATTTTATTCCAGCTATTCCATTTCCAGTAGACTAACACAAACGCGTTTCGGCCACCTGGCCTTCGTCAATGTTAGATGACACATCTTTTAGTCTACGTTAAATAGCAAACTATTTCATTTGTTTGTTCTACACCCAATCAAATTAAACAAACATAGTAAAGGGACTACACATAAGGTGGCTTGAACAGACTTTTCATGTCGGCCATCGTGGCCTTTCTCTTTTTGCATTGCATAATATCATTATTTCGTGTATCATGTAAACATTTCATGGGCATAATGCAATCTTAATAACTTTCACCATAATTATTTCAAAATTCAAAAATATACGTGATTTAATTCAATATTTAAATATTTTCAATGTTATTCCTGCTACTTCTCTTCTTTTTAATCCCCGATGTTGCCACCCACATATACGGGCAAATAAAATAGAGAATCAAAAACCAGAATTCCATTTTGAATTTATTTTGTCAAACAGGAAAACCAAGTTTTCAACCAAGGGCCATTTACATTCATTAGACCCCTATTGTTGTACGCCCATATCGCAAGCTAGCATATAGAGTCTAATCTATCATCATGCATGGAACCATTATATCCTCGATGTACTCATGTCCTGCCACAGCATGAGTTTTCCTAATGGGTAAATTTCCATGGGATTAACGTTGTTTGCAATAATTCGCAGTATAACATTTGCCACCAGATGTCTACACAATCAAGCCCTTAATGGGCAATGTTAATTATCAGCATAAGATCCCAGCTGACCAAACTTCTCAAATAATGCAGGTAACTTGATTCAACCCACGAAAGATCATAGTTCCTCTTCACTATTGAGCCCTAGGGGGGTTCCGGTGCGAAGTTCGATAATATATCTTGCTTCTAACTGCCTTAACAGCTTTACCCTGTCTCCCCCTCTTTCTTTCATGGGAACATAGTCAAGACAAAAATAGCTTCATTTTTTAAAATGTATATGTATATATATATCCGATTAGAGTATAGACTCTCCTTGCTTCCTGCTGGTTGGAAAGAGAGTCACGGACCCAAGATACGTGGCAGAAAACAGTTCTTTGTTTTAGAATAGCCGTATGACGCGTTTCGGGCAACAGGATGCCCTTGATCACATGCGGAAACGCAGTCCGCCTTCAGTTTTTATAATGCATTGTGTCATTACACCAGTGTCACATATTGAAAAGTAAACACATGTTGAAAAGTAAACAGAGACAATTGTGCTAGAACCTATCGTATAGTCTCTCTTCTGGTCCGCTAGTTTCTCTATTGAGTCCATTATAAGCGCGCTAAATACTATTACGTCAAACAAACTAGTGAGCTGATATTTACACATTATAACTGATTATACACAGTCATATTATGGAGTGTTGTCTCTCTATAAAAGATACAGGCGCGCATTAAGATTAAAAAACATATTAAAATAAACCAATATTTTCGAATATAATAAATGTTTGTTAAATACTTAAAGATGCATCTGTCAGATAAATAAACACATAATATATTAAATATTACATATTAGATGTTAAAACATATTCCTGCATAGATGCTTTGGTTTGAGATGTTAAGACTTATCCAGCAGTCCCATCACTACATGGTAGAGCTAAAGGGGGTCTCTGCACATACATCTCAAATTATTTGAACACAGGAAAAATTGTATTAAATGTTTCAGACCAGTACTATCAAATTATTAGCCTTCATACAGATAGAGCATTTTGTATAGTATTATTGATTTTTTTTATAATAATGCTTCACCTGAGCTGATTGTGGGAATTTTGAGATGAGTGAGCGGGGAATTGCACAATTTACAATCTTGTTCATCCAAAGAGATCGGTGTTATTTAGGGCGGGGATTTTAATTCTTCCATATGTCAGCATGCTAATAAAGGGGTCTTTGGTAGAACGTATGAAAAGGGCTCTAGTTTCTCCCACTTCCCCCATACATCATTTGGAGACCTTCTAAATGACATCATGTTTACATTCGATATAGGTTTTGCTAACAATTTAGGTTCTCCCATGGTCTCCTTATGACCGACTTTTAACGGCCGAGGCACCTTTTCAACTATAGATTTAGTACTAGCATCAAGTAGATATTCTACCCGTATCAAGGATTTTACTACACATGAGATTGCAAAATGTGTAAATGTGGACTTCATTGGTAAAGTTGTGACGAATTGTAAATATATGCTTTTAACTTGTTTAGATGAGAGGTCATCCCACCAGAAAATCTTTAAAAATGTCTCTGTAATTTCAAACTTCATCAAAGAAACACTCTACGTGAAAGTAAGAAAGAATAAAAAACATAAACAAGAGTGGTTTGATAATAATTGCATAAAGGCTTATTCTAAGCTCAAAAACTCACTCCATGCCATAGTGAAAAATCTGGAAAATATTAGAAAGGCAAGAAACGAATACCAGAGGGCAATAAAAGTACGAAAGATGGCTTTAAAAGAGGAAGCTTGGCAAGTCCTACGTGACGCTTTGGTTAACCGCGACCCTTCTGCCTTTTGGAAGGCCCTGTTTTTGGCCACTAGTGACAAAGCAACTCTAGAGATCGCTATCGCCGAACACGAATGGATATCACATTACTCAAGGTTATATAACAACCCATAGCCAGATGAACAAGGAACCTTAGCAACCGTGGCTGATACCGAGCACTCTTCAATATCCAAAGATCTACCTTTACACTTTACTCGTAGCGAGGTCAATACGGCCATTAATTTAAGTCTGGGGGGGAAAAGGCTGCAGGGCCTAATGGCATCCCGGTACATCTTTTTAAATCTAATGTAGCATTATGGGGGCTACTATTAACGCAGGTCTTTAATGCATGCCGTTCACAAGGCTTTTTTTCGACTTGGTATGATTCAATAATTGTGCCTATTTTTAAAAAAGGTGATATGGCAAACCCAGCCAGTTACCCCCCAATTTCATTGGTGGACTCCACAGTCAAGATTGTAGGACGAGTCTTGTTAGATAGGCTACAGGTTTGGGCGGAAGAACAGACAATATTAAGCGATTTACAATACGGCTTTCGCAAGGGTTTGGTCACAATAGGACAGGGTCTAAATTTACATATTTTATTAGATAAGTACACCAAGGCAAAAAAGGAAAGTTTATATTTGACTTTTATCGACCTAACAGCGGCATTTGACTGTGTTATCCACGATAAGCTGTGATCGGTCTTAGAGAGCATGGGTGTAGACGCTTTAATAGTCAAATTTTTAAGGCAGCTGTATTCTGGAGCTAGGGCCAGGGTTCGCTATGGGAGGGGGGGCCAATGCACTAAGCACTTTAAAGTGATGAGAGGTGTTAGACATGGGTGTATTCTAGCCCCGTTCCTTTTTACATTATATATAAATGATTTAGAAACCGTCTTGGTTCGGGAATGCAAGGATTTACCAGCTGCAGAGACTCACCCCATTCCGGCACTCCTGTACACGGATGATGCGTAACTTATGGCCCGCACACCGATTAGTCTTCAAAAGGTTGTTAATGTCTTTGTTAACTTTATGTCAAGTTTGGGTCTTACTGTCAACTGCTCCAAAACTTTTGCAATTAATTGCCGGGCAGGACCATAAAAGAAGACTAATACTCTTTTTATTTACTCAAAGGCAATAGAGCGTACTAAAACCTTCTCTTATCTAGGGATTTTATTCGATCAATCAGGTACTTGGTGCCAGGCATTAAAGCCAGAAAGCTGTTATTTATTAAATCTCTGATGGCCTTTTAAAATTTTAGCAGAAAACTAGGAAGACGCTCCCCTGCAGAATTGCTACAGATTTATAGGGCAAAATGTGTGGCTGTGCCACCTACGGAGCTGGAATCTGGGGTTATGGTGGGGTAAACCCATTACAGTTAGCAGAAAACATGTTTTTTAGGTCCCTTCTGGCAGTCCCAGACAGTACTTCAACTTACATATGCCATCGAGAACTGGGTATGCCATACCTAGAGGATATGATCAAGATTCAGCCAGTCCTTCTGTGGCACAGAGTCTGGACCTCAGAGGAGACAGACTTTAATTGTCACATTTTGAAAGATGCATTGGCGATCAACGGGGTCAATCACATAAGATGGCTAGAATATGTTAACATTTTCTTGTTTAAATGAGGACACTCAGAATACTATAAAGATCCACATACCATGTGTAATGTGTCCATGAAAGACCTTAAAGCTACCTGTATGCGCCATTTGGGCGAAATCAGAACCACATCAAAATTTAAAAAACCAACGGTTCAAGCACATTACATGGCCCTGGCGACCCCATCTATACAACCATATATCGTACTAATAAATGACGATTACGAAAGGTTTTTGCTAACACGTATATATATATATATATATATATATATATATATATATATATATATATATATATATATATATATACTGGCAGTCGCCAGTAGATAGTTATAGGTAGGACCGTGTTTCCATAGGAAATCTGAAAATTCTATTTTGAATAACTTTGGCGCCGGTTGACGAATCCTCGCGAAATTTTCAAAACTAATGGGGCGCTCCGTTCAGCTCCTACCCTGAAAGTCTCGGGGTGATTCGTCAAGCGGGGCCGAGAAAAAAGGGGGGTCCCAAAACGCCTTTTCCCCATGCATTTTCCCATAGGACCTTTAGTCGAAGGTACAGCCCGAACGGCTGAACAGAATTACTTGAAATTTGGCAGAGAGGTAGTCCTCAGGTCAAGGAAGTGCCTTTTGCATATATGGAGTCAATCTGTTCATTAGTTCCTGAGAAAATTGTAGTTAAAAGCACATACATATCTATAGCCGCGCACCCTAACGTGCGCGAGCGTAATTCTGATTGGTGGTTACATGTCAGTCAACGTTCGAATCGGTCGAAATCAGGAAGTGTCGGCCGCCATTTTGTTTGTTGTGGGTGCGAGAGTGAAAAAGAGAGGTGGCGAACGTGAAAAGGGGGCAGGGTAGAGAGTTCCTGACCCCCTAGCCTTTGTCAGGGGGTCCCTAAAGGACCCCGAAGGGTGAAAAAACATTTTTTTTTTGTTTTTTAAATCGCGGGGTGCGCGCACGGTGCGCGCACGGTGAAAAACCATTAAAAAAATTGCCATTTAAAAAACCGTACAAATTCACTTAAAAAACCATAGGTTTCACACGTTATAGTTAGGAATTAGCATTTAAAAAACCTTGCAAATTCACCTAAAAAACCATCGGTTTCACACATGTTATAGTTAGGTGGACATTTCACTCGTAAAAAACCAATGAAATTCCACCGTTATAGTTAGTTCAGATAACTATAACTCGCGCGACCGCCACTCTATCACAAGGATGATGTCATCAGTGATGTCATGAGTGATGCCACTGACCATGTCATGAGTGATGAAATATGTGACGTCATTAGCACTGGATTGCGGGCGCGTGAGTTATAGTTATCCGAACTAACTATAACAGTGGATTTTCATTGGTTTTTTACGAGTGAAATGTCCACCTAACTATAACATGTGTGAAACCTATGGTTTTTTAAGTGAATTATATATATATACACACACACTGGAAAAACAACATTTGAAGTAACGTTATAATTAGGTTACATTTTTAGTGATATCATAGCGTTCTATCGTCACTAAAATTTTCACTTCACTATAAGGTTACTTTACCCTTTTTTGTTTTCAGTGAATTTCTGAATTTATAGTTTTTTTTATGTAAAGTAATATTTTATTATCATACATAATGCCAACCCCCCCTCCGCAGCTAATACCCATTTGCTGTACCTAGTGTTGGGTTGGCCACAGACCCTTGCCTTCTACCAGGTCCTGCATCCAACCCCTTGAGAGCAGCCAACCCTGTGCCATGCATGTCCTTTTAGCATGCGCTGTGTGCAGTTGGCCTTGCAGGTCTTGGCCACACTCAGGCAGACTTACTGACTTTGTCAAAGAGTCACAATACCAAATAATACAATTGAGTCTGTTGGCTTTCTGAAGGGATGAGTATATAAATATATATAAAGCAGATGTATCTTCTTTCACTAAAAATCACCAATATTTTTTAATTAATGTATATTTCAGTAGTTTGCACAATGCAATGTTTAATAATATTGATGAGTATTAAAAAAATGAATAATGTTTTAATAAAAAATAAGATAAATGTGTCTGTGAATCTTTCTTTTAAAATAGTTGTTATTATTGTATTTTGTGGGTGAAAAATAGTGAAATAAATAGTCAGAGGCATATTGTTTTTTAAGAAAAAAACATAAATCCATCATATCTCTGAGTCATTTTTGGCACAGAAAATGCTATCATAAAAAAACCACAAGAGGGCCTTGCAGAGAATTGAGGTTAAGCTGGGAATGCTTTAAAATATATGGCAATATCTCCTGGGGTCATGGATTTAATGAACCAGTAGACTTACTGTTTTCTGCTAATGTTGTTGGGGGGCAGGTTCGCTCCCTGCAGCACCCCACAACACTGGAAAAATGCTTGGTGGTGCCCGTGCATCTTCTAGGGACATCAGAAAGTTCCCCCAAAAATGTTTAAAGAGCCCTTGTAGGGGCATTACGGGGTGCTCATTCAAGGAGCAATAATAAATGAGCAGCAGGAGCCACTCATTTTTTTAATTATTTTTGCTTTCATTTTTTGTGTCTCAGTGCCCAACTGGGACATTCCAATTGTTATTTTTTGTTGAGGGCTGTAAGACGGAAGCCCCAGAGCCTTTGTGGCCCAGTCATCTCCCCTGCCAGCACCCTTCCTGGGTGCAGGTCACAGCCTACAATTCTTTATTTTTCTTTTAATTTTTTGGGGAGGGGGGGTGGCCCCTAGCCCCAGGTGTTTAATGGCCCCGGGGTGCAAAACCCCCATGGATGTATTCTATTTTTAAGGGAAGAGGGGTGCGTGGCCCCCCACCTGAGTCTTTACAGCCCCCAGGGACTCCATCCCTGGCGACATATTCTTTTTTCACAGGAGGGACATGGCTACAGGACCAGCATAACCAAAGCCCGTGGCCCTCACCGATCCTGGGTGCAGCAGGAGCCAGCATTGTTCCTGCCCAGTGCAGAAGAAATCATTCTTTTCCTTCCTGCAAGGCGCAAGCAGGGTAAAATATGTATGCTCCCACCAGGTGTGAACAATTCTTTCCCTGCCTGTGATCTTTTTGGCAGGGATACAGTGTCTCTGGAGTGGCCACAACATTGGAGCCAGCCCCAGTGAATGGTGAATGTGGGGCCTTTTGAGGCTGCACGCCTCACCCCTCTTTTTCAAACAACGGTCATCAGGGATGGGGTCCCCGGGGCCTTCCAAGGTGCTGGTAGGGGGGCCATTTAAATTATTTTGGCTCCAGGGATTGGACTCCCCAGGGCCTTTAGAGGCTTCTGAAGGAGGGCTCCCTCCCCTTTCATTTTCTATCGCCCTGGGGATGGGATCCCCAGGCCCTTAGAGAGTCTCAAGAAGGGGTGGCATTGCGCATCCCTCCTCTTTAACATAACCTTGGCCCTAGGAGAATGATGTCCTAGGGACTTTATCTATCTGCAATTCATTCCAAGAGAGGCAACCCGCAACCAAGAATTACATACTAAGAACTCTACATCACTGCATTTCCTCAAATCTTAGGGCCTCTGCACAACCAATTGAAATCCATCCTAGAGACACAAAACCAGCATAGTACAATACATGCTAATTGCACAAACCTAACATACTGTGCCACGTTTTGAGTAAAGTAGAATAGGATTAGGATGTGGTGTTAAGGCCAGAGCTGATGACTTTGAAACTGGTGAACCCTGGTTAAGTGTAGGCGTTGGCTCAACATCCTATGATTCTTGGCAAATTGCTTATAGGCTGCTTTAGAGTTTGGCACATGGGGTTTCACTACATCAGGGCAAAACTACACCATCACCTTGACAAAGTCCCCACCTGTCAAAGTCTAAGATATCCGTTGGCCCAGCGGACATCTCTAGCATTGTCAGGAGCAGTTGTCACAGTGGTCCCTGACAATGCATTATAAGTTTGACGGAAGGCTCCATCAACATGACAGAGCTGCACTGCAAACGTACAATGTATTTTTATCTTTTTCAAAGTGGGATTTTTTTGGGGAAAAAACCCAATCCCACCCCCACCCCGTGCCATGGACGTTTTTTCCCATGATCAGGAAAACATTTTGCAGTTGTCACTGCCCCTTGCTGCCAGATTGTCCTTGGCAGTGACAGACAGCGAAAACTGGTCCTGTGTTCACCCGCTCTAATTGTGGTGGGCCAACGCATGGCCAAACCTCCAACGGCCCCTATTCTTTCGGGCAGTCAGAGGTTATATCGACAGCAGAGATGGTGTAGTCTACGCTGTGTACATAATGAAGGTCACAACAGAGTCGGCGGCGAGAAGAAGCAAACAAGGACTGTATGACGAACTCAGTAGGTTGGGGGGAGGCGGACCGAGAAGAGAGCTGAACTGTTTGTTCCCCCCACCCCCCCGGTGAAAGCACGCGGACCTCTGATCCCAGACCGGGGAGACCCTTACATAGCCAGTGGCAGCTGCGGGACCGAGTGGGGTGGGTGTGAGCCTGTGTTCACCCGGCCCGCTGCTATTGGGCCCTGGAGCCGTGACCTGAATTTGGAGCGTACTGGATGGAGGAGCAGTATGAGCAGGCGGTCCGGGACGGTTCGCCCGTCGCTGAAGTGGAGATCGGGCTGCCTTGGACTACCACAGCCTAACAAAAGAAATAGCAAGTCTGGGCCCCCATTACAGATTTTTACCGCGTGCAACTACCACAGGCCATAGAATAAACTCGCCAGAATCAAATATACAGACCTCTCCCGTCTAGAGGAGCATAGGCACTTTAGTGGACACAGACACCTTTGGCAGCATTGTTCCACAGACCTGTAAGACCTGTAAGTCCGAGGTCCACCGGGGAATACCAGGACGATAACACCCAGGCATCAACCGCGCCAGGAGGCGCTCACTGGGCTAGACTGCGCCAGGTGCTGCTGCATAAAGGCGGCAGCAGGCTCCCGCGGCACGGGACGCACGCTGGCGAAGCCCAGGCCAAGGGCGTGCCCGCGTTTGGACGTGGCTGGGCTAGGCCTAGTCTCTTGGCTGGTCATCTAAGCAGCAGTTTCGGCATCAGCCCAGTCTGGCCCAAAGGTAAGGAGATGGTGAAGTGCAAAACGACCATGCCCTCTGGTAAAATTTGCCCGTCAACCTCATCCATCACTAGCTGTTTGACTACAGCAATGGGGGCCATCACTAGTGAGATCGAGTCAGTGGAGGAGAGACTGGGGGCTACCAAATGGGCCTTACAAAACAGTAACTTAGAGGAAATAGAGAACAAACACCGGTTGGAGTGCACAGGCGCAGGTGACCGGTTGAGGGCTCTGGATCAAGACACAGGTGTTACGTTATTGACTGATTCAGAGGTACCTAGTGATAACCAACAAGGTGGACCCTTAGACACTCTTTGCCCACCTCCATTGAAGAAATCCAAAGCCTGTGGGAAGCCCAAGAAAGTTGCTTTGCCCTTGGTAACACAAAAGAAAACCCTGATATCCCCCACAACAAGGACTGTTAGTGCCCCGGACACAGACCCTGGGGGGGCTCACAAGATAATGAACTTTCAGGTGTTTCAGTACCGCTTGCACAACTTACTAGTGTGGCTGAAGCGGCTTTGAAACCATTGTTTGAAACTCTTTTAGGGCTTCTGAATAGTATTGATGCATCACTCAAAAACTTAAGTGCTTCTAGATCAATTTCAGGTACAAGCACCGGTCCAAATTCAATACCCGATTCCGATGCAATACATGCATCACATCTTGTCCCTACTACTCATGGCCTGAGCATGAAAGACTGCACTAACAATAATATTGATAACTTAACTTGACCGGCTCAGGCACCTCCAAATAAAGCAATTGCGATGAGCAGTGGTCGGCCTACTTTAATACCTGGGATGAGAGAGCGGGAGGTGCCCAATACTCTAGACAGTCAACGACCTAATTGTAAGGCTGGAGAGCGGAAAAACTATGCAAGAACATTACATCTTCCACCCGAAGCCACCCCATATGTAATTGTTCTTAAGAATGTCCCCCCGTTGTCAATTAATAAGGAGGAGGATTGGTATCAGCTAAAGAACAAAACTGTGCATTGGATGGCCAAAGCTGCAAACTGGATTCAAAGCGATGATATATTTCATAATGTAAATAATGTTGAACGGGTAACTTGGATAGGCTCACAGCCAAAATCAGAGTTTGGTGATTGTATTGTTGTGAATTTAAAGAATAGGTTCATAGTCCACCGCCATATGGATAGGCTCTCTTGGTGTAACACTGCTAGCAGCCTCATTGAGGCAGTACCACTAGGGTACTTCTACAAGCCACAATCCCGCACGGGTCATGGCTTTGTACCGCGTCCAGTGGAACCATCATGTGATTTCTCAATACCAACTTCGAATTGTTTTTCACCTTTAGATCATGTAGATTGACTTCCCTTGGTTTCCCCTCCTTATTTTGGATGATTTAAACAAGATTTAAAACAAAGTCAACTTAGTAGCCCTCTGCGTGGCATCGATAAGTAAGCATCATTTATAGTGCCTGTGACAGCTAGTTTTGATTCACCTGACCTTGTGGAGACAGTACCATCTCTGTCTGGTGCTCCTCCACATGGGGAGGTGGCTCAACTCTTGTCAGTAGCTGAGACAACTGTGAGTCCTCTAGGTGGTTTCGAGCTAGCCACCCTTTGCACAGCGGGAGTGACTGGTAGTCCTAATGGTTTCTTCACATATGGCAGTCTTTTTTGGAACATCGCTGGTTTGGCCAATCAGGTAAAATCTGCACAATGGTCTGCCTTTGTTGAAAAATATAATATCATATGTGTGCAAGACACTTGGATGAGAGAGTCTGTCCATGTAAATGGCTACGTTTCTATCCACACCCCAGCTAATGTTGCTTTATGCGGTCATGCTCAGGGGGGACTATTGACACTGATTTCAACTAGATTGTCTGGCAACATTGGTAAAGTTCAGCTCCACTCACCGCATTTTTTAGATTATTACCATTCTTATTAGGAAAAAGGTAACATTGATTCTTGTCAATTTTTATCATAATAATTTCAACAGTAAAAATATTGAGATTGCTCTGGAATTAGTAACCCTATTGAGTAGACACATTCAGGAGATAAACATGGAATTTGTAGTGTTATGGGGAGGTGACTTTAATTGCAAACTTTGCCCCCTCTCAAAATCATTTGCCTGCCATTTGATAGATAGAGATAGAGATGGTGGCTGTCATTTTTCCCATAATCTCTGTGGTAATCTTTTTAATTCATTACTGTCAAGATTCTCACTCTTTCACACCATCACCTTGACAAAGTCCCCACCTGCCAAAGTCTAAGATATCCGCTGGCCCAGCGCATATCTCTAGCATTGCCAGGAGCCGTTGTCACAGTGGTCCCTGACAATGCATTATAAGTTTGACGGAAGGCTCCATCAACATGACAGAGCTACACTGCAAACGTACAATGTTTTTCTATCTTTTTCAAAGTGGGATTTTTGGGGGGGAAACCCCCAATCGTACCCACTCCGTGCCATGGACGTTTTTTCCCATGATAAGGAAAACATTTTGCAGTTTTCACTGCCCCTTGCTGTCAGATTTCCCTTGGCGGTGACAGACAGTGAAAACTGGTCCTGTGTTCACCCGCTCTAATTCTGGTGGGCCAACACATGGCCAAACCTCTAACGACCTCTATTCTTTCAGGCAGTTAGAGGTTATATCGACGGCAGAGATAGAGTAGTCTCTGTTGTCTGCATAATGAAGGCCCTTCCAAGTCTAAATGAGACAGGTAGACCTTTAGATTGGCGGAGAGGGTAATCCGTCACTGTTCCTATGGAGTACCCTCTCTACCATGCTGTAAATATTCCCCTTAATTTCCCCATGCATACAAAATCAATGCAGCCTTGTGTAATGTAACTAGTGATTATGTAAAGCACTCCAATACCTTTGAGGTGAGTTTGCACTGAATATAAAAGCAAACAAATAAATAAATAAAAATACCTCAGAGCCCTGCATCCCATGGAACCCAATCCGTAATGCTATAATGCATCCTAAGAACACTAACTCACGACCCTGCATTGCATCGTAGGGACGCTAGCCCACTGCATTGTCTTACATATTAGTCAAAATATTCCATCACAGTACAAGGTAATCTCATCATACTAGCCAAATGAATTGGATCTTGTGGATACCAGGGGCCTTATTTAGAGTTTGGAGGATGGTATACACTGTCACAAACAGGGCTGTTGTCTACTTGCCATATTGCATGTGTGCAACAGCCTATGGTACTTGTAATACAGTGTAAGGAGTGTCTGTCACCTTGTTATGGAGAATCCTTTCTATCAAGCTCTAAATAAGGCCCTTTAACACTTAACAGTGTCCTCTGGACACTAACCCACAACACTGCATGCGTGCAAGGGCATTAGCCTACCATGTTACACTGGACCCCTGTGCTGCTAAATAACCACATTCCACTTCTTTCTAAGGACATCAGGATTCTATTGTAGGTTCAAGGAGATAAAAGGATTTTCAGTAACATTTTATTTGGTGGCTATGGAAATAAATGTAATTTTAAAAAGTATCATCATTTTCCGGTTGAAATATTTTGATGCCACTCTAGACACTACTCAATGCTGACAAACGAAATAGTTCAAAAAGAAAGAAGATACAAAATAGCACCCTGTTCTCTTCATGCTGGAACACGGGGAAAATCTGTCGCACAAACATTTTTTAATGTAGGGGATTAGGTAATTAATAGATTGCTTTTAAAAGCTCATTAGGATTGAAAGAATTGTTTGGGGTATTTTCTAGACAAAGGGAATTTGAGCCTCATCCCGGCATATTAGTGCTATTTCGCATCTAATTGACGTCTCAACGTTATGAGATCTTGAAAATGGCTTTTTGAACATTGTTCGCTCCTATTGAAGTTGGTTAATGGACCACATGGTAATTTGATGATGTAACTTTCTTTTCATTGCAGGGCTAAGATTCCATGGTTCTGCTTGAGATAAATATCAAAGGCAACGGAAGTATCATGACAAGAACCAACAGTGCCGGCCTGAGGGATTTTCAGCTCTAAATTGTCAATTAAATTGAAAGCTTTTATTAAATCTCATCCGATTTCTATCAAAGGTCTGTTTCATATCGTTTTCCTCTGCGTATTTCACAACAACTAACAGACTGTACCTGAATAAATGTACATTTGATGCATTTTGCTTTATTAGTATTGCAAAAATATACACATTTTCCGTAGTAATGTCCACACTACACAATCAGTCCCATATAGGGGAAGGTGGGACGTGAATTATAATAGACTAAATACCTCTGTTTCACTGGTTGCATACGTTATTTATTAATCAATCTAATGTACATCATTGCTAAAAAGGAAAACCGAAAAAGTGTCGATCCTCACCCCACCTTTATATATATGTATACATATATATATATATACATACACGCCCACACACACGCACACATACTTTTCACACTTGCCAAATTAGGTCTAGTCTTGAGGGAGCTTTAGTTGTCTCGCCCTCCTTGTGTTTTACAACAAAAAAACCAAAAAAACATGGAGTGCGGTGGGTGCGGGCCGCCCCGGGTGTCATCGCTGATATGGGTGACAAAATGGCAAAAGTATGTGTTTTAAACACATATTTCTGTCATTTTGTCAAGCCGGGGGTGACAAGAAATTTCCCGTACTGGGTACCACCTGACCCTGCTACGCCACTGTCTAGATCAGCCCTTTTTATGCATTGGTCAAGTCCAATTATATTCACATGTTGCTTCCCACCCGCCATGGCATACCGCACAGGAAATGAGTCGTACCACTGAATTTTGCCTGATCACAGGTGTGCAGCCTGCGGAAAAACAGTAGTAAACATTTTACTTATTTTTCTTTGCAAACATATTTCTGCCACCTATAGATGGCAGCATTCTTACATTTTGTTTCTGTTAAACATTCGATTTCTATTGCATATGCTTGCGACAAAATAAGTAAAACAGGCAATGCTTCTCACGGCTACCTATACTGCCTGTTTTGTGAAAAGGAATATTCTATCAGGAAAATCACACGCTCCATGTATCGCCGTGTGCAGTTTTCTGAAGAACTGTTAAAGTTAGGTCAACAGTCTTATGTTTCCAATTTAAGATGCTGGTCTATGCTGTCAGAATATAGGATTCTATAGCAGCAACATCACAGGAATGTCAACAATGCATGCAATCGCGCATGTCCGTGTGTATTAGTCAGGAAAGCCACTTAACATTTTAAAGCATGCTAAATACTCATAGCTTTTTTTTTAACACAAAGTGGCGTTGCGCATAAATAAAACGTGGACATTATTTTAGGAGGGCGAGTTGAGATATCCTTTGCAAATCTGAAAACTGTTGGGGTTGACCAACTGCACATTTTGCAGCACTTACAAGAAGTCTTCTGTCATAGCAACGAGCAGCGGTGCGGGTTTACGTTTCGTGCAATTTCTACAACTTGCAGCAGTCAATTCCATTCATCTGGCTGCGCCAGCCTAGCAGAGGAGGAATGCCTGACAGCACCGCTATCCCTGACTTGTCACCAAGCACGTGTGAGGGGAAGTTGTCTCACAATGGCTGCCAGTCAGGTCAAGCAGTCATTCGCTCACGGTATCAGCGGTGGCGGCAGCGGCGCAGTGATACTGGATTGCAACAGGACCACATAGCACTGAAAGGCTTGCTTCCCGCAGCTGTTCCATTGTCCAAGGCCTCAACAAACAGAGTGATATAAAATTGTCTCCTCGTGATACTCATAAAGAGTCTGAGAGCAATTACGAGTCTCCAGTTCCTGATCCATTTTAGAGAACATATTTGAAGACGAACATATTGGGGTCAATAATGAAAAGTAAGCACGTGCTCACAGGGGCATTGGGGTCTTTGTAAAGTCTGCATAGATGCCATAGAGGGGTCATGTGGAAGATGGTGACATGTTATGACTTGATGGAGTTTGCGTGGTGCACATATTGAGGGTTTGAATGACAAATGTAAGGGTGAGAACTTGAGCAAATGAAAAAGCGAGCTGTGCGCTAAATCGTGCATTGGGGATGCATGCAGAATATGCTCACGGAGGTATTATGGAAACTCCCAATGCGTGCTAAATGGAAGGGTGATGTGAAAGTTTACATATTCAATGATAGCACATTGTGCAGTATAGGTGGGCTGAAAACTCTTCACTCATAAACACGGTACCGTGCAGTAGCATCCCGATACTGCTGTTGCAGATTATTCCAATAGAATGGGAATAGATGTGCATACTCATGTTTTTGGTTTAACTACCACATGTAAGTATTAATGCTGTCACTTTGCACATGCCTAGAGCAGGTATTAAAATAGAAGCAAGGGGATGGTGCGGGGCAAGTATTGGGGGAATGAGGTGGGTAGGGAATGATTGCAGTAATGAAGAATATGGTCGGGCAAGTAAGTACTCCCCTTCCCATGTCTTAGAAGGGGGTTAGGATGCAGATGTCAGGCTGAGCTGGATTTACAGCCAATCCCAAAACAATTTTGCTGGCTGGATTCTCTGTTCAATAATATAGGGTTCAGGGTTCCCGCACCTGAAAATTCCGGGTGCAGATATATTAGGTCGGTTATAATTTGGCAGAGCGTTATTAAACCCACAATACTACTTTCTTCAATTTATAATCTGGGCCAAAGTGAACTAAATTGGGATACGCTGAGAACATTTTGAAATCACGCTTTTATAACTTAAAATAATAGAAACAGCTTTCAGAATGCTGAAATGTCATAAACGTGAGTGTAGCTGAAAGGGTGGTTTACTAGACATACGCATAAGGCTGAAGGAATGGCATGGGGAGCAAATAGTCTGTGAAGGGTTTTGGTAATCTGTGTATTCTTTACAGAAGTTATTGCAAGCAATTATGTTGCTAGCTTTTCCTTCTTAATAGCATTATTTCAAAGGCACAAGGATGACATATGATTGGATTTGTCCCTGTCCTACTGGCCTTTTGGCGGCAGAAGCCTAATATGTTTCTGACTCTGCTGCAGCCCTGCTGGAAACTTCATTAAATCCAGTTCTGGACTGTGGAAGCAAAAGCAGCCTTGGAAAAGTTGAGCAAAGCAACCCACTTTTTCTTCTCCTCTCTCGACTTCTATCTTTTCATCCATCCATTTTCTCTTTCCTCTCTCCTTTCCCTCTTTGATCACTCTATCTCTGCGTTTCTCGCCCTATTTCTCTCTATTGAGGTAGTAAAGTTGTATGCTTTCTCCAATAATTTGTGTCCTAAGTGCACGCACAATAAATGGCTGAGAAGTTCGCACACACATTTTTTCCCTGGCTGCATGCCACCTGTAGAGGTCAAAGAAGAAGTCTGCCTATGCTGCTACATGGCTTCTGAATACAAGACAGTCACAGTAATCACTGCTTTCAGCCAGGCAGATGGAGGGCAGACAATAGAAGCCAGTAAAAGAACATAGTCTTACTTAGAACACAGTGCTTATTTTAGTATTGTTTAATTTTATGCGGAAAAAAAATGCACAGGTAACTTTAAAACAGCTTATTGGAGTCACTAATGCACCATTCTTCCTTATTAAAACCAGAAGTAGGAATATTTATCCTTCTGAGACCAGTGGAAACTGGGGAAAATCTCAGAAAACAAGATGTTGCTCCCCAGAATCATGGGAACATTTGGCATGGAAATAGCGCAACAAATACTATGTACTTATATGATAAAGTGGCATAAAGATTTTAAAAAGTATACTTCTTTAACAAGTGTTTAATTTAGTAAATCCAACTATAACACTGCATTGAGATCAATTTACTAATATTGATAGTTTTTAAACATGAAATTAGAAACATTCATGCCCCACTCCCCACCCAGATGAAAATACCAGAGTGAGCTAAGAGGCAAATTAATTGTCATGTGCATCCTATTTGTGAGTTATATTCTTGTTTTACATGGAGCAAAATTATATGCCAGAGAAGAGAGATTTTTGGTTAGCAGACATCCTCACCTTTTTCAAGATTTCTGATTTCCAATAGTGAAAACATAGGATGCATGATAAAATAAATTGATAGGATGACACAATTTGGTCAAGTGTCTAAATTGGGTTTTTTCCCAGGTTTTTTGGTTTCACATTGTGTATTTCAGCCACAAGATTGGTATTTATTTCTTGTTCCTGTTTTACATACAGGTTTAATGTTTTTCTTTCATTCTTGGTGCATGAGTTAAGGCATTGAAATGAAGTATAAGCCGCATGAAAGCTCAGCCCATTTTGGGCACAAGAGTACCTCAGGATGAACCAGAGCCTGGCATCTGGCTCGCGCCTTAATGTCTTACCAACCTCTATACTTTACTCTGGGTATTCTGTGACTGAAATAGACTTAAATGCTGCTACTGATGTGGTACCTGCTTTTTATGTGAGGATGTCTTAGCTTGTGCTGCTGCTGACCATCTTCCACCAGTTCTGTGTGTGAGGGCAACTTACAATGATGCACATTGTGTGTGTGTTTACATACATGCTTAGACACCTGCTGCAGATGCTGTCCATGTTCTGTGCATGCAAGGGAAGTTTAAATTGTTTTTTCGAGATCGAAACGTGTTCTACGGGTGTGAGGGAAGCCTATTTATTCATGCCCAGCACTGTACTTGTTTTGTGTGTTGAAATCTTGCTATGCGTGTGAGTCAAGCCAAGCTTGCACTCATTCACACCAGTGCTGTTTCAACAGTCTACATGTTTCAGCCCACCCACACTCTCACCAGGTCGGAGGCTTTTGTCAGGACCAATAATATCAGACCGTTTTTACAAGTGATGTTAGGGACACATTGTATATCCCAGTAGCACTCACATTCACTGTTTTTAACCATACCCCAATCTTGAATTATTATAAATAATTTTTCTACATAAAAGGGTAATTTTAAGTTACATATACTTATGTGGATTCCAACTAATCTCTTTAACCAGGGAGATTACCTCCTGGTGGAGTCAACAAGACCCAATGATGATGCTACCAACTACGAGTATGTCAGTGGCAAAGCATATACCATTAACCAAAAATAGCTGTTGAGGGACCTACAGTATTCTATTATTGAGATCCCTCCAGAAAGTATGGTCCCACTCCCCTTGTACTCTTTAAACTCCTCATGCACGCACGCACACATAGCCTTACACAACATTTGCCCCATGTACCTCAACAAAAGCATAAACTTTCACAAACCTATCTGACCCCTCTGCTCAGCTCGACTCCAACTCGCAGACACGCCCTGCATACGGAGAACCATGTCTGGCAGGATGCCTTCTCCTACCTAGCTCTTAAAGCCTAGAATGACCTGCCCCTGAGTCTCCTCCACAATTCTTCAAGAAACTGAAGACCTGTCTCTTTACTTAGCCCCAACCCTGGATCAGCACATAAAGCTCCTGCTTCAGCCCAGGCTACCCTCCAAGTGAGTTGGGTGCTATACAAATACACATAACACAACATAACACAACATAATAGTATATATTTTCTACAGAGGTAAGGTTTTCAGAAGAGTCCTTGACCTCATGAATGGAATTTCAAGTTCAAGAATTTCGTTTTTCAAACAAGGTTGTCAGGCGTGTTGCTTCAATTGGATCAAGTAAAACGAAACAGTGCAACAGCTTCCAAGATACATTAGGCCACCTCTTTAAAAAAAAACAGAACTGGAAATCTACACCCTCGATGACATAGAGGCGAGCCATCTTAATTCTATGCAGAGGGTACTAAAACATCGGTGTTCATTCCATTGAGCTTCTCTGGGATAGTGGTATTCAGTGGTGGGCTGGACTGGCCTGTCTGACACTGTGCTACCACCAAATGGGCTATCTGGAAAGGACCAGTGTATGGTTAGGTTTTTGGTTCTGTCACAGCCAATAGGACCAAAATTAATGGGCTCACACACTGGTCCTTTCAAGCTGGCCTATCTGGCAGTGCCAGGCTACTTGATAGGCCAGTCCAACATTATTGGTATTGTCTCATCTGCCTCAAGAATATTTCTGGCCTTCTAGCCCTGCCACATCACTGCCAACAAAATATATCCACTCCACCTTTCATTCCCCGGCATCTTTGTTGTACTTAAAGCACAACAAAACTGCTGGAAATTTAAAATCAGGTGCTGGAAGCGGGGTGACCTGGTCTGGTGGCTTAAAGGACCACTGTGTCCAGTGTAGGGGCAGGTGTTCGGCCTCATGGTCGCATGTTCAAATCCAGGTGGGTCCACTCAGTCTTTCATTCGTCTGAGGTCAATAAAATGAGTACCATTGAGTTGGGTAACAATAAACATCTGTTATTTAGCGCTAAGATACCCTTCTGGGTGAACGTGCGCTTTACAAATGCACATGTTAGAGGTGCAGGAAGTACTGCAGCAGCTCCAAATTAACCATGCTGGAGTTTCAAATGTTAATGAGCGATAAAGATAGCTTTAAATGTAGTGTTTATCATGTCATATTTGCTGTGCATTCAAAGACAGAGGCCAAATGTCTGGCTATGTCTTCAGACACAGTGCTACTTATACTTTTAACATGAAGACAGCTGTTTACTTTTCTTTCTCTGATTACAGAGTGACAGGATTTTGAAAAGTGAATAATGTGGCAGTCTTGCCAGTGTGAAAAGAAAGGCTGAAGGATGTTGGTTTTTTGTAACACACAACGAAATGTAAATACTTATAAATTAACTTTGCAAATTTTTCAAAATATGTCGTCACTTAGGGAAGTACAAATGACGCGTTTTTTTAGTAATTCTAAAGTGTGATGCAAACAAAAAATTTAATAGGATTAAAGCAATTCAAGACAGTTTACTTGGTGATGCCCAAATGCCAGATATCCACGGAAACCTGATTTTCACACATTATTGATTGTGGCTCTGTAGTTTTGTCAGTATCTCTATGTCAGCGCAAAATTGGTGGCCATTCCAATGAAAAATGTGCTGTCCGTAAATGACAATGACCTACAATACGATACTTTTGTATATATATTTGCAACAGTGCCATCCAAAATGGGGAAACATCGTTAACATCGCAGTCAGTACACCGCGATGCTGTTACATCGCGGTCATTACAACGAACGCGATGTAACCACGCGATGCCATTACAACGCAAGTCTTTACATCGACTTGTGCTAGATGGCGTGCTAACATTACAAATAGTGTAGTTTACTATCCCAACACCTTCCCTATTGTTAAGTGGACTGGAGTTGGAATAGTAAATTACGCTTGTCTACTGTTAGCACGCCATCTAGCGCAAGTCGATGTAAAGACTTGCGTTGTAATGGCATTGCGTAGTAACATCGCAGTCGTTGTAACAATTGCGATGTAACTGCACGCGTTGTAATGACTCGCGTTGTTACGTCATACATCCTCCAAAATGTATCAACTGCTACATACTGCACCATTGTTGGACTTGGCCCTGCTTGCAGGGTCATCCCGGAACCTTTTTGCCTTCCCCCTAGTTTTTTCCTAACATGAAATTGGTGGTTTACAATAAAACACAATAAATATGTATGGTTGGTGTGGTTGAAGGGAAAATAATAAATGCTGTGCAATGGTGTATGCAGGTTGCTTTACACTGTTTTAGAAGTGTCACTTTCCACAGTCGCCATTTTGGTGTCCTTTGTGCCTGCCTGCCTGAGGTGGGTTGGCGGTCTACTGCTCGAAGTGACAGGGTGCTCTACACCGCCCCCGCAAACCAGTTGGGACTGGTTTCCCAACGGAGCCTTAAAGAAGCTTCTGGCCTGTTCCAGTAGGTGGGGTGAGGGGTGTATATATAGAGGAGCTGAGAATCCATGTGGTGTGCTTGTGTGTGGACTCTGATTTGGAGGGGACACTCTGCCAGGAGGTACCGCCGCAAGGGCCTGCGCACTGGCCCCTGTGCCCATCTGTACCCCTCTGCTGTCCACAGGGCCAGTGAGAGACCTTGACTGGAGTAAAGACTGCTGTGTCAGGAGGAGAGCCACATTATGGGGGTTGACTGTTCCAAGCTACTGCTGTCCTGTTATGATGAGCTGCCCACTGCCTGTTGATCTTGCCCAGCATTGACTGTGTTCTCCTGCTTGCCTAAACCCAGCACCTGGTGAGCGCTACAACTTTCTTCTGTGGGGCCCTGGACTTGTGAGGTCCCTAGCGCCTCGTGAGCGCTTTGTCTTCTTTGGCCGGAGGTGAGGAACGTCTGTCCCCTGCAGCACTGTGTTGTGAGGAAATCCCCGGCGTGTGGGATTCTCCCCTGTGCACCTGAAATTGGTGGAAGCCCACCCCGCCTTGTACTTCAAAATCAGAGGGAGCCTACCCCGCATTTGCGCCCCCTTAGGAGGAGAATCCATATTCCCCGCGGGGCTCCCGTGAGCCAGGGAGAGCCCCTCGTGTCAAGGAGGAGTGGGTGCCCACCCCGCGTGCTGCCCGGGACCTGAATGTGCTGTGTAGCGCTAAGAAGTGGAGCGCAGCACACCGGAAATCACTGCCGCTGCCCGGGGATCAGCTGAGAGCCGTTGTGCTGTCTGTGGCGACCTGGAAGGAGACGGGAGCCTACCCCGTATTGCTGGCCTTCACGGGTGCCCACCCTGCGGGATATCACTTTTAAACCGAAGGCGGGAACCTACCCTGCACTTCGGTAGCTGGAGAGAGGAGCGTCGAAGGAAAGAAGACAGATGACAGGTGCCCATGCCGCACGGTGGGCGGGGCCTGCCAGGAAGCCGCCCAGAGCCTCTCGGGCTCTCCGTCAAAGTTCCGGGTGAAGATAGCAGAGTCCCGGGTGAAGTCAGGAGAAGTGCTGCTGGTGGCGGGGCTCCCGTGAGGAGATGAGAGCCCCGTGTGTTGCTGAAGTTGCCGGTGCCCCCTCCCCGCCCAGAGGAGTCGGCTGCACAGCAGGACTGCCCGTGAGTAGGGCTGGGAGCGGAAACTGTAGGGGGCCGGCCGAGGTACGTTGTCTGTACCTGAGGCCCCCGAGACACAGTGAGTGTCGGCGCTGACCTTGTCTGTCCAGCTGCCCCGCCTGGCAGTGGGCAGCTGCAACGTGCAGCCCCCTTTGTTTTGAAGCCCCCGTGGGGCTCCACCACAGACCGGGCCACAGTGCCCCGGGGGCAACACAGCGACGCCGCAGTTGAGGGTCGCTGCAACGGGAGGCATTTTTCTTGAGCCTCGGGTCCCAGGAGGGGCCTTCAACTGGCCGGAACTTTGTGGGCCACAGAATTTTGTATTTCTGAGTCCCCGAGTGGAGCTCCAATGGTCACAGAGGTGCCAGGGTTGCTTTGGCTTCTGTGGGCCTGACTCTGCCTCAGCTGCGCCGCCGTAGCGGGCAGCTACAACATTGGACAACCCTTTCTCCTGGAGCCCCAGAGTAGGGGCACCCCAGGCGCCGTAGCGCCACCTGCTTATTTCCCAAGCTGCACCACAAGAGCGTGCGCAGCTGCAGCGACTGTGAGACATTATAGTAGATGTGCTCGGGGGGGCAATCAGTGTGCCCTACGGCTTAGGTTTGATGCCCCAAAGCCATATGATTATGCTGATGATCAAGTCTAATGTACCAATGCCATGATGACTTAGAGAGATGATGCCTTGCTAGTGTGTTTTACCCTACTGCCCGCTTTGGCGATTTTATGCCCTGGGTTATGCTTAAGGTCATCAAATGGTTACTGTTGGACTTGGCCCTTCTGGCCGGGTCACCCCGAAACTTTTTGCTTGATATTGTGACTTGGCTTAGTGATTTTATTGACTTCTGCGCACTTTACCGCTGTGTCCCAGGGTAAAGTGCGTGCGTGTTGTGAAGTTGGCCTGCCCTCCCATAGGAATGCATGGGGGAATGTATGTGTCCCGGTAGTTCCTGATGCGTGGGGTGTGCAGGCCCGTGTTTGGTATGTGCGGACTCGTGTGAGTGAATGCTGCGCGTTGATGTGTGCGGCGTGCATGTACCTGGTGTGGAAGTGCCACTTCTAGAAGTGGGCACTTCAGTGTGCAGTCTGAAATGTGTGGCTTGTCTGGCGATTGGCTGGTGAGGTCAGGTGACGGACTAGGGAATTCCCCAGAGTCAGGAGGAGTCACCCAGTGGTGAATGGGGAGTTAGCATGTTGATGGCTGGGGAGGAGTGTAGCTGGGTCCTGAATAGGACAGGGCTTCCCCCACACAATGCTGGCGCCGGCCCCTGTGGTGCGTCTAATGACCCTAGCCCTGCCAGTGAATAGGGAGAGGGGCTGAGCAAAACAAAGTGCTCAGGAACCAGATGTAACTGGTTCGCCCCTTCCCTGCACCTTAGACAAAGCCTTATACTGGATAAAAAGGGGCTGTGTCCCCTTACATTGGTGTTCTCTTGCAGGATCCACTTGAGGGGGGGCCTGCTGCTGCTGGGCGCCAGGAGAGACCGCCACTGGGGACTGCCTCCCTGCTGGAGGGCCCTGTGAGCTGGCTCTGGGCCCAGCCTTTGCCCCCCTGCTCTCTGAAGGAACTTGTGGGTGCTGGACGTTGCTTATAGCGCCTGGGAGCGCTTTCTGGACTTCGTAGCGCTGTGCGCGCTGTTTTCCTGGACTGTGCTATCTTTCTAGAGCGCTGGGAGCGCTGTGGGGCTTGGTGGCGCTGTGAGCGCTTGGATTCAGCTGGCGGGTGCCCACCCCGCTTATTGGGTTATCCTTACGGCGGGTGCCCACCCCGCCATACATCGCATCATTGAGGGAGCCTACCCCTCGTTGCCGCTGGGAACGTCACCGCCGCGGCCGGGCTTCAGCCGGAAGTCAGGCGGCTGAGGGCGGGCCTCCGGGACAACCGGAACTTAGGAAAGGAGGGCGGGAGCCTACCCCGCCTCCTACTGCCGCGTCTCGGCTGCTCCGAGCGCCGGAGCAGGCAGGAGCCTACCCTGCGCCCCGGTGCGTGCTGCCCAAGAGTAAGGATCCAGGCGGGAGTCCACCCCGCGCTGGACCAGAGAGGGAAGTGCGGCAGGACCTGGTGCGGAGGGGGCGCGAGGCCCCTCCGCGTTAAAGAGAAGCCCCGGAGCCTTCCCCCCCAGAGCGGAGAGAGAACAGCCGACGCGGGAGTCCCTAGAGCAGCCCGGTGAGTACAAAGGGCTGGGGGACTCCGCGCCTGTGCTGAGGGGGTGCGGGGGCAGTGTGTCGAGCCCCGTGAGGCTCAAGAAGGGGCATGAGTATCTAGAGCGCTAGACGCTCCAACGTGCGGGGCATTGACTCTCGAGCCGTGAAGGCTCCAACGACGGTGCCGCTATTGGTGTAGAGCCTGCGAGGCTCGGGGGCAGTTTGTTTAAAGAGTCCCCCGTGTGGGACTCCAACGTTGGAGCACAGCATTATTTAGAGCCTGCGAGGCTCTA
This sequence comes from Triturus cristatus, assembly GCF_964204655.1. Taxonomy (NCBI): domain Eukaryota; kingdom Metazoa; phylum Chordata; class Amphibia; order Caudata; family Salamandridae; genus Triturus; species Triturus cristatus. The sequence continues at coordinate 211,795,731 of NC_140588.1, forward strand.
GAGGGCATATTTTTAATGGTCAGAGCCCAGAGAGGGCTCCAGAGGCACGCAGAGTGCCTGAAGTTCGTTTTCCAGCTGCCCAGCACTTAGTGGGCAGCTGCCACGTTTAGGTGGGGGACCATTTTCGTTTTAGTCTGCGCAGCTGGCGCAGCTGGCGCAGCTTGACTGAACGCAGGGCGTCCTAGCCCCTTCCAGGCCAGTTGGCCCAGGGACTGCCACAGGTGGTGGCATAGGAGTTTTGCGCAATTGTTCCTACTTGCACCTCTGAATGTGTGTTGATGCATCATGTGCCATTGCTTTACACCTCTGAATGTTTTTAGGCATCATGTGTTTTCCTTCCCTACACCTCTGAATGTGATGCATCATGTGTAACGTTCTATTACCCCTATAGGTATTGTGATACGTAGGTGGTTGGTTGCTTTCTCCTAGTACAGGTGGTGCTAGTGAGGTTCTAGTTCCCTGCGTGACAGTCTCCTAAGGTAGTTAGGGTTACGCAGGTGGTACTTCCCCGATACCAGTAAGTACTGGTTGTGTGCTATACAGATTATTTTTGTGCTACAGTGATTTTATATATTTTATGTGCTAAATATCTAAAAGTGCTAATTCCTGACAGTGGTCCAGGTGGCCCTGTCTTGTACATAATCCCTTGTAAATTCTGCCCGTGCCTGTTGGCACATTGTAAAGTGTGTGTTCCTATCTAATGTGTTGTGTATAATACAAAGGTTATTTTTATAGAATACCTTGTGTGGAGTTTCCTTTGTGGTGGGCCTTGGGTGTTGTTGCTGGGTGCGCGCGCGCAAACGCTTTACGCATCGCCTCAGAGATAAGCCTGACTGCTCGTGCCAAGCTACCAAGGGGGTGAGCAGGGGTTATCTTTGGCGTGTAACTTCCTTGCCCTGACTAGAGTGGTGGTTTCTGCCTGACTTTGGCGCAAGCCTTAGCCAACCAGAAGTCGCCAGGTCTAACATTGGTGATCAGCGGTGGGATTTGGACTTGCGTTTGCGCTGTACCGCAGCAGCGACTGGCTACACCACAAAACTCTGCATTAGATAAATCACATTTTGGGGATTATTGCTTTTGAAGTTCCTTTATTTCTTCTCCTGAAGGTATCATTGTGTAATTGTGTCCAGTACATTTGTCCCCCGCCCTGCGCCCAGAGTTGGTACCTGTGTCACGTGGTGGTCAGGTTGAGGGATCAGGGGTGGTAGAAACTGCCTTACCAGTCCGAGGGGAGGGTTGTGTGTGGATGGTGTGTGTGGCACTAGACAGTGAGTGTGAGTTCTCCAGGATAGAGAGCTCACTGAAACCTTTTGTGAATTGTGTACTCCTGTGTAGCTCCGACCCCCAGGTTCCTTGTGTTGAACTCTTCTCAGGAACGTCCGCCAAAATGGATCCTGCTTTTAACTTCTGTAGTCTGTTTAGGTACAGTAGGTTGGAGCTGGTAAGGTTCTGTGAGGAGAGGGACATAGAGGTGGGTGAGTTAGATACCCAGTCCAAACTGAGGGACAACCTGATCCTTTGGCAAAAGGAGGAGTGGGAGCGAGAGCGCAGCGAGGAAGATAGGGCCCGGGCCGCACGCCGAGAGGGTGGTGGGTCTGAGGGGAGCCCTGAGGAATCTGAAGAGGAGGAGGATTACCTGACAGGGACGCCAGTAGAGAGTGGAGACCCCATAGATAGGGAGTCCCTTGCTGGGTCCAGTGTCAGGAGCAGCACCCCATCCCTTTCCCTGTCCCCAGAGGAGTGGGTAGATAGGAGGGAAGAGAGGGAGCATCAGCTGGCCATGGAGAAGCTCAGGTTAGAGCATGCCTGGGGGATGGCGCAGCTGACTATAGAAGAGAAAAAGCTGGAGACCGAGAGGGTCTTAGCGCAGGAGAGGATAGAGGAGGCTGAGAGGGCCTTCACCAGGGAGAAATCAGCGCTGGAGAGTAGATTATCCCCTGCGCGCAGTCTTAGTTTTCTGGGCTCCCCAGGGAGGGTTGAGTCCAGTGGTGGCAGCGAGATACATTTCAGTATAGGAAGTCCCAGTTCCCCCAGTCTGGTACCTAGTTCCCGAGAGGAGGAATGTAGGTTGAAATTCAGAAGCAGTAGGAAGCTGTCTCACCAGTCTTGGGAGAAGTTTTTGGATGATTGCGATCAATCACTGACTGATTGGGTGAGGGTCAGCCCGGAAGGTGGTTATTGCGGACTGTTTGGTCTGGTTGTTAAAGAGCAGCTATGCCGTAGTTTTTATCCCGGATTGCGCCAACACCTGTTGGGGTGTGACGCCTTGGATGCTTGGGACCTTGCAGAGGAAGCAGACCATTGGGAAAGGGCCCAAGGTTCGCTAGAGTCATTAGGGTGTGACTCCAAAAGTAGTGGTTCAGGGATCTTCCAGCCCAGCGTGGTGGAAGAGGCTCCGTGTAGCCCAGCTAGGTCCCAGTATAGCGAGGAGGGTGTAGGGGCTTATGGCCTGGCTCAGTGGAGCGGGAGTAAGTGGGTGACCGAGGGTCCCCAGACGTACGAAACCCTGCCTCAGGACTTGGGTGGTTTCATGAGGGAACACCAAGTTGGGGACCTAGGCTGTCCTGTTAGCCCATTTGAGGAGGATCACCTAGTGAGTAGAGGACCTGGAGCGCCTGTAAGCAGGGTTCCTGTGGTTCTAGAGTCTGGCAGTACCGCTCCGGTAGGGAGGGTACAGGAGTCCAGAGTGAGGAGTGGTTGGGGGATGAGTTTCCCAGTGGATGCACCAGTGGACCAGGGACTAGCCAGTTGGGCTAGATCTTCTTGGGGGGACCCGGGTGGCGCCACTTCTGTTCTGGGGGGTCTTTGCGCACTGTCAGGTGGACAGGGGACGGGAGATCTGCGCCAGACAGCCAGTCACACGACACATGGGTCATGTGTCAGCCTCAGGGGGATGGTGTGTAAGTCCCCAGAAGTCCTGGAGTGCCAGGCAATTATTCCACCGAAGGTTTTAGACCAGAGGGTGGGAGGCCAGGTTCAGGAGCAGCCTGACCTGAAGGGTCTGACTACTGTAACCAGTGTCCTGACCGGTTCTTCTTCCAGAGGGACCGCCCCAGTTGGTAGGGAGCAGGACTCTGGAAGGGGGTGCAGAGGGTGGGAGAGCCCACCTCTGACCCCGGTGCAACCTGAGGGGTTAAACCCTAGGTTGGTAGACCAGTTCTCAGGGAGGGGTCCTGAGCTGGTTGGTGAGTTATGTTACGAGAGTGCCTCTCAGAGGAGGAGAGGGCGGAACCCTAGAAGAAGAGGTAGGGGGAGGAGAGCCTCACCCGTGACGTTTGGTCAGCTTAAGGGTACAGACCCTAGGCTGGAAGATCAGTGGCAGTTTAGAACTGCCCTGATGAGGGGTAGAGTGGAGAATGGCTGCTATGTGCCAGGGGTTACTACCCCCCACTCTGTGGTTAGGCAAGGACCAGTGGCACCTGGGTGGCCTAGGGCCTGGTCTTGGCCGCGGACAGCTTGGGAGTACCAGTGGGGTAGCCCAGCTGGTCCGGAGAGTGGTTTGAGAAGAAACCCCATGGGTTCACCGTGGCGTAGAACAGGAGGGTGTCCCGGCAGTGGCGGGCCCGCGTCCGTGTTCTATCGCCCCAAGCAGGGAAGTCCATCACGGTGGTGATTGGTCTACCCTGCGTTTTGGCTGGAAGGGGGTTGTGTTGGACTTGGCCCTTCTGGCCGGGTCACCCCGAAACTTTTTGCTTAATATTGTGACTTGGCTTAGTGATTTTATTGACTTCTGCGCACTTTACCGCTGTGTCCCAGGGTAAAGTGCGTGCGTGTTGTGAGGTTGGCCTGCCCTCCCATAGGAATGCATGGGGGAATGTTTGTGTCCCGGTAGTTCCTGATGCGTGGGGTGTGCAGGCCCGTGTTTGGTATGTGCGGACTCGTGTGAGTGAATGCTGCGCGTTGATGTGTGCGGCGTGCATGTACCTGGTGTGGAAGTGCCACTTCTAGAAGTGGGCACTTCAGTGTGCAGTCTGAAATGTGTGGCTTGTCTGGCGATTGGCTGGTGAGGTCAGGTGACGGACTAGGGAATTCCCCAGAGTCAGGAGGAGTCACCCAGTGGTGAATGGGGAGTTAGCATGTTGATGGCTGGGGAGGAGTGTACCTGGGTCCTGAATAGGACAGGGCTTCCCCCACACAATGCTGGCGCCGGCCCCTGTGGTGCGTCTAATGACCCTAGCCCTGCCAGTGAATAGGGAGAGGGGCTGAGCAAAACAAAGTGCTCAGGAACCAGATGTAACTGGTTCGCCCCTTCCCTGCACCTTAGACAAAGCCTTATACTGGATAAAAAGGGGCTGTGTCCCCTTACATTGGTGTTCTCTTGCAGGATCCACTTGAGGGGGGGCCTGCTGCTGCTGGGCGCCAGGAGAGACCGCCACTGGGGACTGCCTCCCTGCTGGAGGGCCCTGTGAGCTGGCTCTGGGCCCAGCCTTTGCCCCCCTGCTCTCTGAAGGAACTTGTGGGTGCTGGACGTTGCTTATAGCGCCTGGGAGCGCTTTCTGGACTTCGTAGCGCTGTGCGCGCTGTTTTCCTGGACTGTGCTATCTTTCTAGAGCACTGGGAGCGCTGTGGGGCTTGGTGGCGCTGTGAGCGCTTGGATTCAGCTGGCGAGTGCCCACCCCGCTTATTGGGTTATCCTTACGGCGGGTGCCCACCCCGCCATACATCGCATCATTGAGGGAGCCTACCCCTCGTTGCCGCTGGGAACGTCACCGCCGCGGCCGGGCTTCAGCCGGAAGTCAGGCGGCTGAGGGCGGGCCTCCGGGACAACCGGAACTTAGGAAAGGAGGGCGGGAGCCTACCCCGCCTCCTACTGCCGCGTCTCGGCTGCTCCGAGCGCCGGAGCAGGCAGGAGCCTACCCTGCGCCCCGGTGCGTGCTGCCCAAGAGTAAGGATCCAGGCGGGAGTCCACCCCGCGCTGGACCAGAGAGGGAAGTGCGGCAGGACCTGGTGCGGAGGGGGCGCGAGGCACATTGTCGGTGCCTGCCCCTCCGCGTTAAAGAGAAGCCCCGGAGCCTTCCCCCCAGAGCGGAGAGAGAACAGCCGACGCGGGAGTCCCTAGAGCAGCCCGGTGAGTACAAAGGGCTGGGGGACTCCGCGCCTGTGCTGAGGGGGTGCGGGGGCAGTGTGTCGAGCCCCGTGAGGCTCAAGAAGGGGCATGAGTATCTAGAGCGCTAGACGCTCCAACGTGCGGGGCATTGACTCTCGAGCCGTGAAGGCTCCAACGACGGTGCCGCTATTGGTGTAGAGCCTGCGAGGCTCGGGGGCAGTTTGTTTAAAGAGTCCCCCGTGTGGGACTCCAACGTTGGAGCACAGCATTATTTAGAGCCTGCGAGGCTCTAGAGGGCATATTTTTAATGGTCAGAGCTCAGAGAGGGCTCCAGAGGCACGCAGAGTGCCTGAAGTTCGTTTTCCAGCTGCCCAGCACTTAGTGGGCAGCTGCCACGTTTAGGTGGGGGACCATTTTCGTTTTAGTCTGCGCAGCTGGCGCAGCTTGACTGAACGCAGGGCGTCCTAGCCCCTTCCAGGCCAGTTGGCCCAGGGACTGCCACAGGTGGTGGCATAGGAGTTTTGCGCAATTGTTCCTACTTGCACCTCTGAATGTGTGTTGATGCATCATGTGCCATTGCTTTACACCTCTGAATGTTTTTAGGCATCATGTGTTTTCCTTCCCTACACCTCTGAATGTGATGCATCATGTGTAACGTTCTATTACCCCTATAGGTATTGTGATACGTAGGTGGTTGGTTGCTTTCTCCTAGTACAGGTGGTGCTAGTGAGGTTCTAGTTCCCTGCGTGACAGTCTCCTAAGGTAGTTAGGGTTACGCAGGTGGTACTTCCCCGATACCAGTAAGTACTGGTTGTGTGCTATACAGATTATTTTTGTGCTACAGTGATTTTATATATTTTATGTGCTAAATATCTAAAAGTGCTAATTCCTGACAGTGGTCCAGGTGGCCCTGTCTTGTACATAATCCCTTGTAAATTCTGCCCGTGCCTGTTGGCACATTGTAAAGTGTGTGTTCCTATCTAATGTGTTGTGTATAATACAAAGGTTATTTTTATAGAATACCTTGTGTGGAGTTTCCTTTGTGGTGGGCCTTGGGTGTTGTTGCTGGGTGCGCGCACAAACGCTTTACGCATCGCCTCAGAGATAAGCCTGACTGCTCGTGCCAAGCTACCAAGGGGGTGAGCAGGGGTTATCTTTGGCGTGTAACTTCCTTGCCCTGACTAGAGTGGTGGTTTCTGCCTGACTTTGGCGCAAGCCTTAGCCAACCAGAAGTCGCCAGGTCTAACAGTTACGCTAATATATTTTCAATGCCTACGGCCTTACAGCTCATGAGGAGGCCTGAGGAGGTGCCTAAAGTGACCATGTCTGTTCATGCCTTGATGTTTTAGGGCTATGCCCCCTGCTAATGAGGCTTAGGTCTAATGCCTCTACACGCGCATGTTTAGGCCTAATGCTGATTATGATTTATGCCCCATTCTGATAAAAGTGTGCACAAGGTATTCATGCTGGTGCTTACCAAATCTATGTATGCTAATGCGAATATATAATGTGTTTTCTGCCTGCTAAGTAGGCCTTCAGGTTCATATGTTATGCCCCAGGGAAAGGCCTACACTGCTGGGCATGCCTAATGTTTATCTGCTTACTCATAGCGATGCCTACATGCCCATGTGATTATGCCCGATGCTAATGCGATGAGGCCTTATGTTTATGCCCAATGTGACCTATGCCTATTTTAATGCATAGTGTACCTGTATGCCTAATGCTGCATTTATGCTTATGGTTATGCCTAATGTTTCGACATTGATGATGACGCCTAATATCATGCTGGGTGATGTTTAGGCTTCTGCCTAATACCAATGTGTTCAGGCCTTATGTTAATACAAGGATGCTACGTTCAAGATCTTGCCAGTAAGTACTGGCTGTTTTGCATTTATTGGTGGTATGTGGTGATGGTTCTAGCAGAGGCCCGATTGGCCCTGCCTTGTACATAACCCCCCCCCCCCTGTAAATTGCTACCTAGTGCCGTCTGGCACAGTGTTATATGTGTCTGTGGTTATGATTCGAATCTGTTTTCATAATACAAAAGCTATTTTTTACGCAACCTGGTGTGGAGTCTCTATAGTAGCGTGCCGAGTGTGGACTGCGCAGATGCTTTACACAATGATCCAGAGTTTAGCCTACCTGCTCCGCACCACGCTACCCCGTTTCTAACAACCATAATCTCTCTCTTGACGAACCGGGTTGGCTCATTTGCTACACATGTTCTTTATGCAAAACCTGGACTTTTCACAGTCCCTATTAGTTTAGTCACGTTAAATTAATGAAAGCTCCCCCCTCCTTGTTGTGAAAATTGTTCCAGCACCACTGTATTAAATACTGGAACTGGTACATGGGCACTCTTTTGAGCAGTTTCCTGAAAGTTTTACCTCATCTGATACATTACAGAGTGATCCAGCCACAGGAGGGCATAGTTGCACTGAAGCCTGGGAATAGCGAAGGATGCAGAGATCTTCAATTATACCTGTCTTCTCCTACTCATCCATGGCCCAGGAAGGCCCAATTTCCTTCCCTGCATTATAGTCCATGGGGTTCTTGCTTAGCAACTGCAGCTATATGCAAATCACTCACTCTCTGCCTGCTGTTCATTTGCACTCTCACTCCCAAGCATGTGCACACATGACCCACACACATATACACAAATATCTTCAAACTCTCCGGTCAGGTCGACTGACTAGTACAGGAAACTGACTCTCTGTACGGTGTACTAAAATGAAGTAAACTATGTAGAGAGTCTGGGGAATCTCCGATGGGTATATAGAGGTATAAGTAGATAATAATAACTCTCTTTTAGTGGTCGTGTGGGCGAGCAGTTAGGCTTATCAGAGGGTAATGCTAAGCATTTGTATTCATTACTGAGGTAACAAATGAGACACACAACCAAGAATAAATCCGAGACCAACTCGTAAAAACAATATCGATTTTTATATAATTTTCAAGACCAAAAACACAGTTTTAAAGTAAGTATTTTTGGAGATACGATATTGCAAATTTCGATAAACATATCATTTCTATGCACAATTACGCACCATAGGAAACAATTGGGAAAAAGCAGGAAAATGCATTGAAATTCAGGCGATGCTTTTATGAATTTCACCTTCTCGTTTTAGGTCGATGTCCAGACCAGGTCCAAAGTTCCAGTAGGAGAAGTTCGAGAGCATCTCAGATCAGGCGGGAGGAGAGTGTTGACGTCATGGAAGCTGGTGCGCAAAGGCAAAGGGGGTCCCTTAAAAATACACTACACAGAGGGACTTACAAGTAAGTCTGGTGGGTCTACTTAGAGAGAGAGGCTGCAATGGACTGGGGAGCATGGGGGCAGAGCTGGTTTGTTGGTGTTGGAGCTGGTAGGGACGAGTATAGAGCGAACAGGTTAGCTGGGCATCGTGCGCCTTGAGGTTCTCACGATCAGGAACGGGCAACTGGGAGAGGCAATCTAAAGATAGCTTGGCTACTTAGGAAGTGGATCTTAGGTGTCTCGATGTCCTTTGAAGGGTGCTTGCTTCTGGTGCTTTGGGAGGCTGGAGAGGACTCTTCCTTTCTAGGTTTGCCGTTCGGGATCTGGTACCCAGGATAATGGTACACTGTGTTTCCAGTAGGTCCTGGTGTTTCCAAACTTGGTGGGGAGACAGATTTGACCCTCTGAAGCTGTCACCTTATCTTGCTTTGGTGCTGCATCAAGGTCTTCGGGGAGCAGCAAGTTGACAAATCGGACCTCATGGGATTGGTGCCTGTGGTTTGGAGGGGAGTTATATCTTCACTCCAAGGGAGCTTCTTGGAAATTTCTTGAAGACTGAAGGTTCTCTCTGGTTTCAGGATGACACAGCAGCAGCAAGTGTTGAATCCTAGGAGCAGCAGGCAGGGTTTGGTGACTTTTTCTTCCGCAGCTAGGCTTCAGTTCTCGTTCAGTGGTTCTTCTTTGACCTGGTCTTCTCTTATCTGTCAAATCTGATTTTCGGGTCTCGGGCCCACCTCGATACTGAATATAGGGGTGTTACAAGGGGAGACAGGTAGTAGCCAATGGACTACCTACCTTTAGGGTGTCTACACCCTCTAGTGACCACTTCCTGTGGGAGGAGGCACTAACGTAGCCCTAATATGATGTTTTCTCCCAATTCCAAGATGGTGGAATTTCAGAAGAGGGGTTCACATCCCCTGCCCCACCCTAGGGGTGGTGTAGACTATGTGGGCACCCTCCTCCTAATCTAACTAATGTTCCCGCTCTTACTCCTGCCAAAAGTGGAGCAGGAAAGCGGGCTTGGCTTCCCCCACTATCTGGAGGTTACTGGGTTGGATTTAAATGGTGGCATCACCTTTAAAGCTTCCTGCCCAGGAAGGTCATCCTATCATGGAGAGGTGTGAAATACCTCCACCCAGAGCAGGCTTTGTCCCAGTCCTCTGCGAGCACCAGATCTCACACCATGAGGTCAGAAACATGTCTGGTAGTGGCAGACTGGACAAAACAAGTCAGAAACCACACCATTGCTTGGTAGGTTTTCAGGGGACCCTCTAAAAGGGTCTCCTGTGTGAATTTATTAATAAATGCAAGACTGGAATCAGTGAAGATGTATTAAGACAAGATGTCTGGTACCAAACATCTTATAAATCAGTGAAGCCATCATGGAACTAGGAAACTTGTGTTGACAAGTATCCAGCCCATGCAGTCTTCATGGCTTTCCTGTGCACTTACAAGATCTCAGAATAGACTGGCTATAGTAGGGGCATATCTGCTCATGCTGATATTACCTCACGTAGGATATAGTGCACCTTGCCTTAGGGCTTAAGTCCTGCCGTAGGGGTGACTTACCTATTCCTTATGAAGTGTATGGGAGGCATCGCACACAGGGCTGTGTGCAATGTCAACTCTTCGGATTTCTCTGCACCAAGACACGCACTCTGCAATGGCAGAGAGAATAGCCTTGGTTAGGGGTCTATGGGGTGGTACAACCAGTGCTGCAGCTGCAGAGGACCCTCTTCACTACCCATGCCCTGGGTACTAGGGGTACCACTTACTAGGGACTTAGATGGGTAACTGAAGTTGTGCTAACTGTGTTATAGTTTTAGTGAAAGAACTCTGGTACTGGAAACCTGGTATCCACTAGTTACTTGCAGTTTGTAAGCTAAGATCCTAATATAGAACAGTAAATTATTAATCTGCATTAAGGAACTGCATGAACACTGCAAAGTATAAATTAGAGAACAAATTAATGTTTCAAAAAGTGTTCATTTGAGTAGAAATCGATTCCATTATTAATGAGGACCCACGACCATGGTGTTACATTTTCAATTCTGATGTTGTGCTTCTCCAGACCAAGCACTCTTAAACTATGTGGCCTATCAGTATGAATGGCATGTCACTCCTAACCTTATAGTCCTCTGTCTTATTTAAGATTTCCTATAAGCTGATTTACCCACATATGATTGATTGTCTCTGTGTAATGTGTGTGTGTGTGAGGTAAAGTGCTGTGACACCCTACATTAGTATGAGTGTCGCTATGTAACTAACTATATGTATCTGAGAGAGAGTGAGTGGTTACTGAGACTTCAGGGGCACTGTTAAAAGGTAGTGGTGAGGGAATCTGTGATGAAGGTGGTCCCCACCTCCACCATGGATGGGGCCACAAACAAAGATTGTGGTACTGGGCGCCACCATTGCTAAAGCCGGCCCTGTGCACGAGCTTAACCAGAGCCATGAGCTAGAGCCGAGCCAGTGGCCTGGTTGGATTCTAAGATCCCATGCTTGAGCCATGCTTTAACAATATTTGGCATGTAAATCTAACAATAGATATAATTTCAAAATATAATAAAGTCATTTTGAAATCCAAAAAGGGTATTTTTAACAAGCTGAAGCATTACAACCAAGTATATCAGTTCCTGAATGTACTGCTATCAGCCCTGGTATGCCTTCAGGTAGCCATGCACTTAGGAAATGCCGATTCATTCATTCATTATATCACTGCATTGGGAGGCATTTATTGAAAGTGATAGTTTTTAACCATGAACTTAGAAACATTTGTACCACCTCCATGAAAATACTACTAGTGAACTAAGAGGCACTTGCCACTTGTACCCTATAAGTGGCCCATTCTTATTATGCGTAAAGCAACAGTATAGTCTATTATATCAAACCAAACCAAGAGGTGTTTGTACAGCGCACATCCTGAACTCTTGTATTTGAAGGTGCTCTCATCTGTGATATGAAGAAAAAGAGGCTCAGTGAACTAAGATCACATAATTTGGTCAAGCAGGAAAGTCGGGATTGATTTTAGGTGTTATAGTTTCAAATTGTGCCATTCAGTGCCCCGTAATGGGCTGGAGGGTCCAAGTGAATCTCAAACTGAGTCAGAGCCAGCCATCTTGCTCGAGCCTGGCTCGAGCTTTCAGTGACACACCCACCTCTAGGTGTAATGAGCTCATGCAGTCTCTATTTTTGAATGGGAGGAGAGAAGTTAAATATAGATTGCATTTTACTCTCCATTAATGTATGCACACAACATCTATGTCTTGGCGCAAGGCCGGCTTTAGCACTGTGGATCCCAGTGCAAAGATTATTTTTAATTGAAGTATATATTAGGAGTCCCACCCGCCAACAATTCCCCGTATCTTTTCATAACCCCTCTCTCAAATACATTTATTTTGTTTCAAAGCTCTGGTTAGGGTTGGGTTTACAAATGAGAATGTGCATCTACCAAAATGAACTCTTTTCAGAAACATTTGGAATAAGTAATGAAAGACTGAGGGAAAAAATATTACATCCTGACCTATACTACGCAGTATGCATGCTTCTCTGATGACAGTTCATAGGTAAATCCAGTATTTGTAAAGCGCACAGCTACCTCCGGAGAGGTGTCTCGGTGCTGGGGGCCGTCGGGAAGACTGAGCAAGCTATTGCCCAGAGTCACATGGTGCTGGGAATTGAAGCGTGAGTCGCAGATTCCAGCGTCAGTTGCGTTGCCCGCGGCACCACACCTCTTCTACTGTGCTATATTAGCATTGTAACTCATGAACTGACATTAACAAATGAAACTCCATGACAAAAACAGTAATCCACTGTGCTAGCCACAAAAATACAATTATGTTATCTGTCTGGTATGTGTTCTTTGTATCCATGCACATTAACCCTCTGTGCTACTTTTTGATGAGTCAAAACTGACACTAGGCAAAACTGCATCTCTAGCCAGGTATAACTCTAATCACCTGAGATATCTTGACATTTGTATGGCTGTCTTGAAACTGATGGACGCACAAGAAACTCTGCAGCACGTGCTTTTAAAAACATGGGTTACTCTAAACACAGCCCCTCCCCAGATGTCAGCACAGGTGCGACTGCACCGATCGCACCAACGTAGAGTTGGCAGTCTTGGCATTATAATAATAAAACAACCGTTATACTTGTCAATGCTGATAAATAGGTATTGCCCAGTGCCCTCACACCTTCCAAGAGGTCTGCTAGTAAAGTGGTCAAGATAGAATCAATCTCTTCTCTCAGTGGTGTGGAGGACTTCCCGCATTAGCAGCTTAAGCTGGGGCTACCACTGGGCCCAAGGGGCTTGGGAACTGGGTCCTAATACAAACTTGATTAGCTGTTTGTGGACAGTAATACTGTTAGGCAATAGTATGACACAATGTTGTGGAAGCTGGCTGGCATGCAGAATAAAGTATACGGAGAAATGATGAAATGATGAAAATAAGGGAAAAGACTGGGAGAAGGTCAAATAAAAAAGTAGAATGAGAGAATGGCAAAAAATAAAAAAAACAACTAGGGACAAAAGATAGGTAGATAGAAAAAGGAAAGAAAATAACTACAGGAGCAAGGAAGGTAGAAAGGAAGGAAAGACATATGAAAGGCTATAAGAGGGAAAGGTGAAAGGTGGGATGTTAGGGTGATAAGATGGATGGAAGATTGAAGGTATTGTTAGGAAAGAGGGTGGATGGATGCAAGGATGAAGAATGACCAGGTGTGTAACAGTAATAGAATGGAAGAAAAAGAGGATGCGTGAAAGGATTGATAGATAGATATGTTGATGGGTGCATGGGTGAAAAGGTGGATAGATGGATACATGGATTTTTTGATGTGTGCATGAGTGAAAGGATGGATGGATCGATTGATAGATCAAAATGTGAAGGAAAAGACAAATGAAAGGATTATTAGATAGAAACAGTACTGGAAATGTGGGGAATCCATTTGGATCCTGGATCCAGCAGCTATTACAGAGCCAGATCCGAGATCTGGTCAGCACTAGTGAAATATATTAACTACCCCAGTGCAATCTTCGGACAACGGGGAATATTTATCAGCACAGACAGAAGGAGAAACCTCCAGGCTGAGAGGGAAGCATCTTATTTCAAGCTCCAGATGGGTCCAACATAAATGCCTTGCCTAATGAGCCATCAGTGCTCTCTTTGTTCCAGTCTCAACCCGGCTGGGAACAGTATGGGACCTAACCCCTTAATGTCACTGCCACTGAGGAAACAAAGACACTCAGCTTGTTGTCACTTCACAAGTATTTTAATTTCAAGGCATTGTAAGAAAGAGAAATGCATGCACTGTAAGAATGTCAGATGTATCTGAACATAGTCGTAATTATACCAATAACCACTTACTTTGCACTCACAATAAGTTTTTATTACTAGCTAAAGAAAGCATTATTTAACATTTATGAAAAGAACAGTACGTTTGCATACGTAAGCATGCAGCTACTGGTCTAGGTTCATAATTCATTATGCTCACTCTGCTATTTAACAACGACATTTTAACTTGTGACTTGCAGATAACACCAGGATATCCGGAATAAAAGCGTAGCAATTTCAACCATCTGGATAAAGCACAAATCTGTGACCTGCATGCTACAGCTTACGGTTTGCAGTAGGCACAATGACACTGGTGTAATACAGCATGATAGAGTCAGTCTGCAGAATATGGTGATAAGTTCCTGGAACTTTTATCTTACAGATATTTATAGGTGTAGGCTGATGGGTGGCCTTTGAAGAGTGGGCCTCTGCACATCATGGGCCTTCAAATGACCTTCACATTAACCCTCTATACAATTTCACAATGTGGCAAACCTGTAACCAGCTGAGGACAAATCTCTCAAGCAGGTGTATTATCCACCAAAGCTATCTCACTACTATTATATTGGTGACGTTGCTGGGAACACAAGGATCTCTGCAGAAGGTCTCTTAACCCACTCAGCTATTTCAAGTCTGTTTGTGATGTGATCAATTAAATAAGCCAGAACAGATATACTATCACTTTTTATGTTGTCCTTGTTGCCAATTTCTTTAGAAGTGAGAGTTTTAAAGAAAATAAATGTATGTTGCCATTGAACTCTGCTCCATGTTAGCCCTCCTGTGCCTCTTTCACACCTTTATGCCCAGTCCATTAGATCCCAGAGTAACATTTTTCCATTTCTAGACCTGCTTAGAAAAGTAGGAATATGGACGTGTACATAGGTAGAAGAAGGATGAAATTATGAAGGACATTTTCCTAGAGAGGATCAGTTTGTTCACTTGACAGGCTTGGTGTGATTGGAATATGCTTCAATTGGTTATTTACAGTTTCTGGCTACCCCCTTGTCTTCTCTTTCTTTAGTTCTACCTCCCTTATTATGGGTATCAAACCATCCTAGAATTGTCGGGACAGTCCTGGATTATTTACTCTCTGTTCCGGCAAATTTCACTAAATTTTACACACATCTTTTTTTTATTGTGTTGCAGTGCACACTTACATAACTGCTCTTATCATAAAGCAACTTAGTTAACACAGCTGATACTGTGTTTAAAAGTTGCATGTAATTCCCCATAGTGCCACGTTGTCTGTGTTGGTCAATCGATGCACAATTGTAGGCCCACTTCTATGTTTGTGGAATATCACAGTTTTTAAAAATCTGGTCACCCTCTCTCTCCTTTCCTCTGTCTACATCTACTCCTGACTCCTTGTCCCACGACCTATCAGTACCTCACCACTCTATACCTAACTACCTTTCTTTTGCTCTCCCATCTATCTCTTTTTAGCTCACCTCTGACTTCCTACCTTGCATATTCCTCTTTATCTCTCTATACTTCTCTGTGTACTGCACCAAACGTCCTCTCATCTCCCTCAATATACCTTGCCTCTTTCTCTACCTCTCACATCTTCTACTATAAGAATGTTATCTATATTCCCTATCTTGTTGCATCTTATCACTACCTCAGTCACTAAATCTCAGCCATTCTCTTTAGCTCACTTCTATACTTACCCCTCTGGCTACATCTGACACCTCACTGTACCACTATTTACCCCTCTTTCCCTGCCTCACCTTTCTTTCAGTCTTATCCCTCACTCCTTACTTCAACTCTTCAGGCTCACCTCTTTCTCTTTACCAATCTCTACCTTTCTGGATATCTGTCCCTGGTTTCTATCTATATCCTTTACCTCAACGCTGTACACATCACCTCTCTTTCAATGCACATCTTTCTATCCCATTTCTCTCTACTGGTCGCACACAGACTCACTATTCTGTGTAAATCTGTGCTTAACTCAACATCTCTCCCCTATGCACCTGTCCCAACACTTAACTCTACCTACCTCACTCTTTTCTACCACATTCCTCTTGGCACCTCACTGCCTTGTTTCCACCCCATGGTGTTGCGTCTATCTACTTCACTTCTCTTGAAACCTCTTTATCTCACATCTCTCTCTACCTCACATTTTTCTCATTACCTCATATTTCTATCCCCTCTCTCACTCACTATCTATCCTCTCAATTTACCTCACCATCCATTCACTACCTCACCTCTCTGCCTCCCCTGTGTTTCTCCCTGTTCCTCTTTCCCTCTACCTCACCTCTCTCATTGCCTTATTCTTTTCTCCTCCTTCCTTCTCCACCTCTAATGTTTTCGCTATCATTACCTCCACCCTCTCACCCTTCTCTTTACTGCCCTCTATATTTCAAGTCACACTCTCTGCCCCATCTCTCACGACCTCTCTTTTTATACATCTCTATAATTCAGCTATTTCTCTAACTCGCTACACTTTATATCGTTTTCTAACCCTCACCATCTCTCTACCATTCTCATTGCCTCACTACTCTCTTTATCTTTCTAATAAACACTTCTGAATTTGCCCTTTTCTCTACTTCACCGCCCTCTAATTACCTTGCACCTCTCATTTAAGCTCTCAACCTCAACTATTTATTTATTTATTTCTGTGTCTCTTGAATACATCTTTCTTTCTACTTTGACTCTCTCTCAACATCACTCTCTCTATCTGCATCGCCTTCTCACTATAAAAAGCTCTCTCTACCTCTCTTCTTCAGTCCAAAACCTCACATCTCTCTACCTCTCTTTCTCAGCATATCTCAACCTCACCTTTCTCTCATT
The DNA here is from genome assembly GCF_964204655.1 of Triturus cristatus. Classification (NCBI taxonomy): domain Eukaryota; kingdom Metazoa; phylum Chordata; class Amphibia; order Caudata; family Salamandridae; genus Triturus; species Triturus cristatus. The sequence continues at coordinate 211,812,154 of NC_140588.1, forward strand.
ACTATATGACTCTACCTACCTCATCTACATCTCTAACTCATCTCTATATTTATCCCTATTCTTCCTCTTCTTTACCTCTCTTGCTTTATGGTTCTTTTTATCTTTCTGGTGTTCTTTTGTCTCCTACCCTTTCCTTTTTTTTGACTCAGCAAGAAGTTACTGTTTGGCCATAGAAGTGTACACACAGAAAGATGTGAAGAGGGATAAGACAGGGGAGCAGAATTGAGAAAACAGTTATCATATATTACAAGATGGAATACTGAAAATTATCAGAGAAGTCATTTGATTTTAATTGCTGCAATGAGAATACCAGTTTAAAGGGGATATGTTTGTGATTATGGATATTTGTCAATTGCATCTACGATTTCAAGCACAATTTGCATGTGTCTTATTGTAATATTACCAGTGTAGGAAATTGAGAGGGTCTAGCCGAATCCTTGATCTGGCAGCTACTATTGAACTGGATATGTGATCCAGGTTTTCCCCAGTAAAACATGATGAATTTGTACCAAATGTAATTTGCTGACATAGGAACATATTCAGCAGCACACACATATCTGTTTTCTGTTCGGAACATAATCCTGCAAGGGGTAAAGGGAGTGGTTTATTTTCACTTCCAGCATGGCCCAGCACAAAGGACTCACCTAAAGGGCCAACAGCACTCCTTTTGTAGAGTTTTATCTTGTCTGAGAGCTATCTGCTCCTTAACACCTAGATGCCAATGCAATGGAAGGAAATAAAGGTGCTCGGCTTGTCTTGACTTCACAAATGCCTAAGTGAAACTATGGTTTGGAGGCAGGATGTTGACTTAGTTAATATTTTCCATGTGGCATATGCATGCACTGTAAAAATATCAGATATATCTATCTCTATGAGTAACTATATTTACAAAATTATTTAAATAGCACTTGGTAATTGATTTATGTATTTATTTTCTTGCAAAGCTCTGTTCCTTTCAATGTAGGGTCTCAGAGCTCTTTACATCAAACACATATTATACAGACACAACGATTCATACAAATGTGTAAATTAATATACAGAAAATGCTACATAAGTAATTGAGGCTTACATGGTGTAGGAGTTGCATGTCACCTTTGCTGGTAGGCATTATATGTTGAGTGCTTTGTGTGGAGAGACATAAACTCACGATTTAAAACGTAATATAGTTGTTGGGACTGTCTACTAATAACACTTTATTACTACCCAAATTAACTTTTTTTAGCACCCTACGAAAAATGTAAGATTCAGAAAAACCTATGCCTTGTAGTTTGCATGCACATTCTAGATGCCTGTTCATAACTCACTGTGCTATATTTGAAGGATTGTAGCTTATGCATTGCAACTCATCAAAGGATCTCTGTGACAAAAGCACCCGTTGAACTATCAGCACAGAATGCAAATCTACGATCTTCTTGTTACTTTTTGTGCCTTGCATCAGGGGCATTTACAGACTATGCTACTTTATGTTGTGTCAAACTGTGACTAGATACAACACAAATCTTTCCAGCAAGTGCATTAACCACCAGAGTTATCTTACCGGTCTCTTATCACCTAAAAATTGCTGAGCACACAGAGATCCTTAAACCAAAACAGATATTTTAAAATGCAGTCTGTTTGTTACCAATTTAGTAAGCGAAACCAGATTTACAGTTAAAATTGTCCTTGTTGCCAATTTCTTTGTGGCAGAGATTTTAGAAACATATATGTATAAGTTGACTGTCAATCACTGCTATTTCCCTTGTGAATCCACTCCTTTTCTGCTGCCACACCCTCGCCCCGAATTGATGGGATTTCAAAAGTTTGCTTTTTTAATTCCCAGCACTGAATTTTATCCTCTAATCCACTAAACATCCGCCAAGTCACTCATACCATGTCCTTCCTATAATGGGAGGAACAGCCTGGTTATTCACTGAGTAGCATTCAAAATACTATTGCTAGACAAAATAGAAACTGATCCTAGCAAACAAAGAAATTGCTTTATCAATGATTGATCAACATTTCTTTTGTGATATTTGGCTGGTGAGCTGCAGGCAGCTTGACCTTTCTGCTGTTTTGTAATGTATAATTCAGTATTATTTGGCATTACAATAGCTCAAATTGGCTGAAAGTGGGCAATACATGTCAAGTTCTTCCGAACTTGTAGACACCCAAATATGCTTTGTCTTGGACTTCAAAACCCTTGAATCGGCCCTGTCAAGTTAACCCACAACTATTTTATATATATAACAGTACTAAAGCCTATGGTTCTACAAGGTTTTGGCAATACTTATTAGCCAGTGTTAATAAAGCATTATTGTATTGTACTTAGAGGAGCTTTAATGTCCATGAGTGAGTGGTTCACCCATGCACACTGTTGCTGTACATCTTGGGACTTGCAGTTCAGTTGATCGCATAGTAAAACCAAGCCAAGAAGTCCTACAATGTAAAGAAAAAAGTCTGGAATGGATAAGTTACTCTTGAAATGGGTTTGTGAACACCTGGTCAGCATTTATGTTAGAAATGTTAATGTTCAGATAAATACACGCGGACCAACTTATTGAGTAAAATGTCTCGATGTCCCAGGCACCCTAATTTCCATTTAAAACGTATTGCCAAAAGGTGTGCATCACTATGGTCCCACCTATATAAAAGGGACCAACAGGGCCAGACTGAGAATGCAAACCAGCCCTGGCAATTAGGTCGGACCAGCCCGAGGGGTGAAGGGGGTGGGGGGGATGCTGATGAGAAACACTGCTGCTGCTTTTGTTACAGGGTGGCGATATTGCAGCACTGCTGCAAAACCAGCCCCCACTAACAAACAAGGTCCCCACTGGTCCAAAACCAGCCCCCACCCTATGGGCCCACTGGGAAAATGCCCAGTGCCCGCTACAGCCAGTCTGGCCCTCAAGTTGCCCCGGTATGCTGAATTACCTAATGTGGCTAAAGTTGGTTTCCTGGACAAAAATTCTGAGAATATATATATGAAGGGAGGAAGAGAAAGAACTTCACTTCCCAAAGGCAATGAGACATAGTCCCACTATCTGTTTACGCGACTTGATGTGGCTCTTCAAAACTGAATTGATATATGTACATATATAAACCTAAATAATAATTATTATGTTATAGTAAGGCTTGCCATGAGCCAATAAGACATTCTTCTCAGCACTGGCCCTTAATTCTTTCAGTGTGAGATGTCATCCTTTGAAAAAACAGAATACTTTTCCCTTGCGTCAAATCATTTGAAATATCTCCCCATTAGATTATAAAACATCCTCCTCTAATGTGATAGAACCCCCTCTTCTGAGATAGGACTTCATCTCCATTTGCAATAAGACGCTTTCGTGTTTACATCACTTCCTGTGGACATCTCCCTCTAAATATCTGTCTACATTACTTTCAGTGAGATACTTTACCACAGGCTAATAGGACATGTTCCTCTCAACCATGTCTTACATCACCTCCTTTGAATAATCTTACTCGTGTCATAGTCAATAAGGCACGTTCCTCTGAGCCCATGTATACGTTAGCTCCTTCAGGTTAATTTACACTAATCCAAGAGAACACCTTCAGTTGAGCAACTACTTACACCACCTCTAGTAGCATTTCAAGACCTTGGTGGAGGCTTAATGTGTGCGAGTGGTTGCATGTGGTGGTTGGTACTCATATGTTAGGATCAGATTCTTGTCTCACAGCAAGAGAGAGAGGGAATGGAAGAAAAGAATAAAAAGGAGTAATGGAAAGATAGGGAAATTATGAAAAAGGGAGAAGGCAGGGATAAAAAAAGACTGCAGGTGTGAGAGAAAGAGATGGGAAGTGTAGGGGGGTGGAAGAAAGAGGCATGAGGTGGAACTGCGACGAGATAGTCCTGGTGTTTTGTCACCTTAGCAAGTGGCAGCCCCAGTGAGGGGCTCCTAATAAACACTATATGCATCCGAACATATGTTATTAAAATTATTCATTTTTAAATCAAGCACTGCCCCTTTGCAACTTTTTAACAACTTAAAACAAAAATAAATACTTTCAGTAGGATACCTCCCTAATATAAGGCATACATGATACTGATCAGCACTTTCATCACTTCTGGTAGAACTTATTCCCTTCCAGATACTACCCCCTCAACCCCATTAGTCATCCTGCTCTCGAACCTACAAGCAGGGTTTGTACATCAACCACACAGATCTAATCGCACTCAAAACAATAAGCACTGCCGGGTCAATAGAAAATGAAAGCAAATAAAGAAGGTTGAGTGAACACTACCTTGGCATAGCAGAAGGAGATGAGGAGCAGGGGTAACAGGTAACCGAAGACGAAGGTGCAAACCACGTAGATCTTCTTATGGCGGGGGTTAGCCCACAGCTCCCAGCAGAATGTTTGGTTGTCTTCCCGATGGATAAGCCGCTGATTATAAGCCACAGGTACAGTCATGGCCACGGAAAGCGCCCATATGAGTCCCACCCCCAGCAGAGCATTGCGAGACACGCGGATGGATGAAGAGCGTCGCGAGTGCACAATGGCCACGTAGCGGTCCACCGACATGGCCGAAAGTGTGAAGATGCTGACCAGCATGGAAAGCGTGAAGAAGAGGTGGATGAACTTGCAGATGAAGGCACCTAGGACCCAAGTAGGCAGGATGTAGACGGTGGCCTGAAACGGGATGCAGAAGAGCAGGTAGGCTAGGTCAGCGATGCTGAGGTTCAAGATGAAGATGTTAGTGGTGCTGCGGGGTTTGCCTGGCTTGCTGCGAGCCAGCACCGTGATGACCAATGAGTTGCCTAGCACACCTAGGCTAAAAATAAGGCCAAAGACCACTAGGGTGATGAAGTTGTCCACACCAATGCCGAAAAGGGGTTTGGGCTGTGGTGGGAAGGGGGCCGAAGTGGTCACATTGCTGAAGTCCGGCCACCGTTCGCTATGGTTGAGAAAAAGTGTAGCTTGATCCATCTCTGTGGGATCAGCTGGATTATTTAAAAGAGCAGTGGAGATGGGAGCAAGAGCACGGTTGAAATAAACCCCCAGGTGGTAGAATGAAAGATTCAGTGTGTTCTCCTTGTCCATTGAGAATGATGTACTTCAGCCCTAACAGGGCACACGGCAGTGGATGCAAAAAGTGATACACCACCAACCTGCCACTGTAGCTCAATGTCCATCAAAAGAGACTGAAAAAAAGTACTCAAGAAACAACGCAGATTTAAATGAAGCGACGATTGTTCAATAAACTTCTCTGAGTGGTTGGCATTGGCAGGTGGCGGGGGAGCCCCAGCTGGCGAAGATTGCTGCTTTCTGGGAGGGGGCATAGAGCAGTCACCACTTGAGGAGTACTGTTGGTGCGTCGTCCCTGCATCCGTACTTCCCAGTACACTGGCGCGCCTAGGAAAGGACTAGAAGACGCCAATACGAGGAGGGTAACCCCTGCACAGCCAGCCTGGCTCCTGCAGGTGCTGCTACCTGTTTCCTATGCGCCCTGCACTGGGCACTGAGTGTTGTCCTCCGGGGTGGAAATAAGAAAGCAGGAGGCGCGGAACCGTGTCAAGCTCTACTGCGAGTGGAGAGTGTTCGTAGGGCACTGCCTAATCCCCGTACCCCCACACACAACACCCTCCTCTCTCTCTTGCTAGCCCACACCCCCTCATTATCCGTCTTATTCTCACTTGTCTTTCTCCCTGACTGATTCTGCTCACCCTTCTCTACCATTCGCTCTCAGTGCCTCTAGTCTCTTTCTTTGCATAAAGAGTCCCCTTCTCTCCTTTTTTCTTACCTCGCCCCATACGCTGCCCCTTTCGACCGTCTCCCTCTCTTTCGGTCACCTTTTAGCCTGTTTCTCTTACGCTGTCTGCAGCCTTCATTCTCTTCCTGGTCTGCACTTCGCGCGCGTTTCTCACCGCCGCTCTCTATCCCCGTTTCCCAACCCCTCTCTACCTCTTCTATCCCGTTTGTTTTACGCGCTGCCTCTGCCTCTCCCTCCTCCGCGGCTACTGCTCCTCTTGTTCCAGGGCTCTTGCGCCCTCTGGCTCACGATCACTCGGAGTCACGACTGCTTCCCTGCAAGAATGAAAAAAAAAAAGTTGAGGCAACGACAGCAGCGAGCCACAGCGGTCACCGCTGTGTGCTACAATACATCCAGGAGGCCGGCGATTTCACCCAGCGTTATACGTCATACAGATTAATTTGGCACACGCTTTACCTCGCACCAGAGCTATCCGTGCAGAGTGCACGGGACTCACAGCGCCCGTGCTCGAAACCTTCCGAGCGCTCACCGTTCGGCGCGCGCCTTCTCAAAGTCTGATTATACGAGTCAGTGCACCTGTTACACATGCAGACGTAGGAGGTTAAACGGCGCAGCGAAGCACATCGTTTACACCTCATGTCATTTGTTTGTAGAACTGTCGTACATAAAAAGGCATAGGGCCACCCAATTACCTAAATAATACAGAAAGCCCAACTAAGCAAACAAAACGGTGCTCTTAAAGTGGCAGCACTGAAACCCAATATTTTTATTGTGCTATTAATTCACCTTGGATCAGGGTATGGCATCTTGTAGCTGTCTCTAGACAAGAGGATTCCGGCCAGGGCAAGCTTTAATTACAAAGGAAACCCTCAGATACAATGGACTATCGCCCCCAAATCTATGTGGTCAAGAACCAGAATCTTACGCTCATTCGTGCTCTTGACTGATGAAGTGCACTTGTGCCACATAAATGTGTTCTACTTCTCCACCTGAAAGGTTACTCGGCTGAGTGATATGCTTGTTGTGGGCCCAATGAGAAGACATAAGTAAATCATGCTGGAGCAATCCTACAAGCCAGAGGTGTGTGATACCAGAATATCACATTCAAAATGCCTTATACCATAAATACTGGGTCTTAAACATCATTAAAAAAGTTTTCGCCTCATCGGAGCTAATGCTAAACAAATATTGGCAAAGCCGATATGTCTCACACTTTAGAGAGTGCCAAGCTATTATTTCTACCAATGCTTGTTTATAAAACATTGTTTATAAAAGGTAAAATGAACTATTTAAAAACACTGGAGGTAAAGCAAACACATATCTAGAGGTATATCAAAACTGTACACTGAATTCAGTATTTTCAATCTTTATAAATGGAATGGTTTATTTTTCAAATACTTTTTATTCAGTAAAACCATAAAAAGCATTCAATAAGAATAAGGAAGATGAAGGGAAAATGCTTGCCAAGGCCTAATTTACTTTCGACAGGACTCACAACGCAAACATGCTTCAGGCATTTGGTCCTCTGCAGTAGCACAGGGAGCAGGGTTATGAGCCTCTAGGAGAAGAGACATCTCCTTTTCAGTCATGCTAATTACACTGTATATAAACTAAGTGAGACCAGCAGTTGGCCTCTCCCGAGCCCAATAAAACCCTTTGTGTGCCAAGGCCTGAGCTTTTGTGCAATATGTGTAGTGCAGGAGATAAAAATATTCCATGAAATCTTTCATCCAATAATACTCTGGCAAAACGAGTCTGTTGCTGTCCTTTTACAGATAAGCTGGGAGCAATAGGGAACAACATTAAGCACAAGGGCGGGTATATCATACAGGAAGAGAGCAAGCAAACACACACACTCTCATTTAGTGATGAATGAATAAAAAAAAATAGCTCCCAAAATGTGAGCAGTGGAATGAAACAGGTCAGACAGTTGAAAGGAAGGTAAAGAGGCTGTGATGTAAACAACAAAACAGGAAGCAACCAAATGAAAGTGCCGATAAAGTCAGCCAAGGTAAGCAATGGATGGTCTATAAGTCCACTATAGATGTTTAGTATGGTCCAAAAAGGTATTGCACCCACCGGACACCTAAAAAGTATGTCTGGCAGCTGAGACCTAAAAAGCTACACCCAATTAGAAAACATTTTGTTAAACAGTATTTTGGACACAATACTTATGCCAAACAATATTTTTTTTAATACAAAATTCTGTCAAGCAACCTAAAATAAAAAAATGGGAATATCACAATTCACATGGTGGTCAGATATTACAAGAACATTATTTCAGAGTTTATATCACAGCTCGTGCCCTGTTAATTTATGATCATTGTCCGCTCAAAGAGAGGTCTTGGTCGAAATGTTCTCTTATATTGTTACCTATTAGAGATTGCTTCATCAGATGTATATTTCTGTACACAGGAACTTCCCATTACAGAACAAGTTCAAATTATGCAATTTTCCATAAACCATCTCTGCTGTTTAAACGATCTATTGTGAGTTGACACCAATGTTATGCACGAATAGTAATCTAATTAAAATATAGGGTAAATACATTTACAAAACAAACAAAAAAAAGATTGTCTTCCATATATTGTCCAAAATGCAACAGTACAAATGAACAAACACAAGCAGTCATTATTCATTGGCCAATTTCGTACTTCATAAAGACTTCACAGGGCTTCGTTTTCCAAGGTAGCTTTGTGAAGGACAGCACCAGGAGTTTTACATGTAGATATAACTCTGTATTTCATCAGAGTTAGTCTAAATAACTGTATTAATGGTGTAGCTATCCCCAGCCCCAAAGTATAAAGATAATGCTAATTTGTATTACTTTCCTTCTTTATTTGTAGAGAAGTAGTCCTTAATTAGTGCATATTATTGGCTCAAATTCAATTAAAACTCCAGCTACCACACGTTCAGTTATTTTTTTCCTAGTCATTTCATGATCATATATCAGTCTGATAGTGAAGAGACATAGATGCTGTGATGTTGATTTGGATGGGCACAACTGCACAAGAGAAAGAGTATTGAGAATACCTGAACAACAATCCATACACTGTAAAATTCAGTGTCTATGAGTAAACAAGAGCTCATGAGTAAAACAAAATTACTTTCTAGGATGTTGCATGTTTAATTGTAGCCCACTGGCAACAGGATCCAGTGCTGTTTGTTCCAAAAGGAAACTGCTTCCAATAGTACGCTATGTACAGATAGTGCCCACCCGGAAGCAGTGATGAAAGGATACTCTACACGGAAATGACTCTAATACGGAGACATTGTGGTGAAGGGAGAATATTTGAAGGTAATATTGTAGCTCCCTAAGATAGACTCCATATTAGAGTTTATAACAATGTCACATTAAAACGGGCAGAATCACAGATATGTCAAAGGACCAAGTAAATGATCTGCAAAGATGAAGGCTTTCAAAATTCATGACAAAGTATCATTTATCACTACAAATATCTGTGCCTGGAAAGATATTTACAAATTACCTAATAGACATTAGATATTTCAGAAAGGGGTCCTTGACTTGGGATTGTTATTAACACAAAGCCAAAGAAAAGATACCACAGGGGCATCACCGGTAGGAGTACGATGGGCTTGAGTTACGTAACATGTATCAAATAAAACAAAGGTTGGCTATCTGCCCCTCCAAAAGACTTAAAAAAAACTGTGCTGCCTATTGAATGGGGATGACAACTTCACTTGCAAATACAAGATAATCGAATTTATCAATTGTAAAAGTACCTATATAATATATGTCATTGAAAGCAGTTGTAAAACAATATATGTAGGGAGCACAATAAGACAGCTGTGAGTGAGAATACCAGAAAATGTGACGACAAATCTGAATGGGGATGTGAGAACCCCGTTAGCAGTGCACATACGTTGAAAATGCTCAGAACTCACTGATTTGAGATTTCATGGGATTGATTAGATTATAAGCCGTCTCAGAAAAGGTGATGAAGAACTCACTGACAAAATGGAAGTCATGTGGATTTGTCACTTAAGAGCAGTTATAGAGGCCTTAATATTGAGAGTGAACTACATTGTTTCTGTTATGTTAGACACATACATGGATAATTAATGCATTAAACTTTAGCTTACTACTGTGGAGTTACTAATCGCGAACATTTTCAATATGCAGATTACCAGTGGTGGTTATAAAGAGGTCTCTCATCTACACCGATATAGAAAGTTACGTGCACCTCCTGTCATCAGTTACAAATACAACTCAGGGCTAGATGAAATTGCCATGCCATTTTTTGGTCACTCCAAGATGGAGTACACTTGATGAAGTGTCCCAGAACATTATTAATTCGAAACACATTACTGGAAACTGAACAAGAAGGTCATATGTTAATATAGTCTCTGCTTTTATATAATAAGTACCCATGTGATAGATATTCCATGTTATACCTGTCAGTCTTAGGGTAGTCTTCCCCCAAACGTTTTGCCTGTTGCTCTCCATTTGTGGTGAAATTCGGTTTTGTTGCCCTTAGGACTGTGTGCACTTTGCTACTACTAACCAGTGCTAAAGCACTAGAGTTCACTCACCTAAACATGGTTAAATTAGTTTTTATCTGATTGCAATATTTAATTTACTTATAGGTGGTTGTATGATAGAGGCACGAATGGCTAAACCACATGTGCCTCTACCACACAGTTTGAACCACGATTGTGTCTTAACCACGCATTCCTTTACCTCGCATGCCTCTACCACGCAATTTTGTGGTAAAGGCATGAATGTTGAAGTGATATATGTGGCTGAGGTTGTGACCCCCCCTCCTCAAGCTACAAACCCCCTACCTGCCCCCTGCCCTGTGGTCCAAATACCCTGACCCCCTTTCACCACCCCATGCTGTCCCTAGCTCTTAATATACACTCCTGACCCCCTCAAACCCCCTGTACTGTTCCTAAAACTACCTCAACCCCTTACACTGCCCTTAGGCCTAAAACCATAACCCCTACTTTAAAAACATCCCCCACCTCACCCCAAGCCCTGAAAAAACGACCCGCCCTCGCCTAAGCCCTCCCATAATTCCTAGAAACGACCCGAATACCCATTCCCCTCCCCTGACCTGAGGCCTAAAACCCTGTTCCCAGATGCCCTCCCCCCACCGTGAAGTCCCTAAATCTACACTATCACCTTCCACTGCCCTTAAGCCTAATACCCTAACCCCTATTTAAAAAGCTACTCCGACCCTCCCCAGCCCTGAAACCTACCCTGACCCACCCACAACCCTGAAAACTACCCAAGACCCCCCAGTCCTGAAAACAACCCGACCTCCCTCCCCAGCCATGAAAATGACCCAAGACCCCTCTCCCCAGCCCTGAAAATGACCCCGACCTCCCAGTCCTGAAAACGTCCCCCGACCCCCAGCCCTGAAAACAACCCCCAATCCATACAAACTACCCCCACCAAATCTGCCCCCATTACCTCATCGCGTCCTCTCTTCCTGGAGTCTTCCTGCTTCTGCCGAGCTGCAATCAGCAGCTAGACCGCACACTGCCTTAACCACGCATATGGGGTGGTTAAGGCAAGCATGGTAGGACTTGCGCAGTTGAAACACGTATGGCTTTGCCCGTGTTGTTCCGACTGTTTCCCCTTACAAGTCACTTGTAGAATGTTGTACCATTTACCAAAGGCCTCTAAATTAAATGCTGTTAGTGAGCCTACAGCACATACTGTGCCACCCCCTTTAGAAGCCCACTAAGCATGTTCCAGGTCTGCCAGTTCTGCCTGAATGCAGCACTAAATTGCCAATTCCACTTGGCAAATTTAACCCCTTTGCCAAGCCTTAAACTACCCTTTTATCACATATAAGTCACCACTTAGGTAGGCACTAGGTAGCACATAGGGCAAGTTGCATTGTAAGGTTGGACTTTTACTTTTAAGTTTTACGTGTCCTGCTAGTGAAAAACTCCTAAATTTATTTTTCCCTACTGTATGGGCAATCTGTCCAATAGGAGAACATTGGGTTGCTTTATTCATTTTAATGGGTGCTAAAGTTGAGCATTTCATGTCTGGTATCTATGAAACTATAATTAAAAATCCTCTTTAATGATAAAGTCGGATTTTAACTTACAATTTTGTAGATGCTACTTTTCAAAAGTTATGTTAAGAGTGTGTATACCTGCTATAGCATAAATCTTGCAATAATTTATAACAAATTACACCGATTTTTCTTACCTGTAATTTTCAATCAGGACTTCATGTTCCTTCTAAAACTTTTTTAGACGTTCCGCTCCAACACATCTACCTTTAATGCGGATACTTTACACGAGACAAAAAAAAGACATAGCATTTATATAAAGCTGCTTTCCACTTGGGTAGGTGTCTTTACTTAAGGCACTACCTGTAATGCATTCTGTGTTGTGCAACAAAATGCACTTTGCCCCAATGGCAGGGAAATAAAGGATGACAAAACTCTTTTGGCCATAATAGGTATCACTGTCTAGGTTGGGACGAAGATGTCAGGGAGGTGCTGGGACAGTTTGAGTAATGTAGACTAGGCATGGGAATCGATGCACAACATTACCTTATTTTCCTGTAATACACATGGCATCAGTGATGTATGGAAGCAACACATTTTTAAAATAATAACCAATCAGTATTCTATCTTGTGTTCCTAGGAAACATGGCTGTGCATGGAAGCCCCACAGGTAGATGGGCTTTAAAAAGGCCACTAAAAAACATGTCTATGCATGGAAGCCCCACAGCTGATTGGCTTTAGAAAGTCCATTAGGGTGCGTTAAATAATGTCTTAGGTCTTCCCTCAGATGGGTGGGGGTCGTTAATGCTAAAATCTATTAAAATTGCCTCAAGGGTGTGGGAAATTAAGACCTGCAGTAAATGGGTCCTAGCTTGCGGTGTAAATTTGTTAAACGTTATGACAGACCTGGAATTTATTATCATTATTAATATCTATTTGTATGCAAGAAGTCTTCTCTATTAAAATGCAAATGTGAAGTGTTTTAAAGATGATGTGGGCAGAATTGGTGCATTGCACCCACAATCTGGTAGCAAGTAAAAAATGGGTATTTAAAGAGGAATGTTGGAAAGTTATGCTTACAGACTAAAGTGTCAAATAATATCAAAAGAATGTGGAGGTTGGTACAAAATGGGGGAGCAAAAGCCCAGGGGTCATTAACATGTGCAGGTCATGAAAATCTCTGAACGTGATATACGTTTCAGGGTACTATATGTATATGAAACATGAGATCTAACACTTTTTTGTCTCATGGTCCATACATTAAAGTTAAACCAGAAATGTGAGTTTGGTGTCCTCACCCATCACTTCAATAATTCATAATGGCTCACTGTAACCCCATGGTACAGGCACTTTTACATACCAGTTTTATGCAGTCCCGCTATAGACTACTTTACCCGTGGATCCTATACTTTAACATAGAGAGGTGGTTATAGATCTGCCATATTCTCTTGATAGGACCAAGAGTTGCAGGAAAGTTATAGTTAGGATATCGAACCAAAAAAACATAGACGTTCACTAAAAAAAACAAAGGTTACAGGGATGCTATAGGTAGGCTAACATTTAACTCATACAAATGAGAGAAATCAGCAGTTATAGTTACCTGAGCTAACTATAGTTTGCACCCCTGCAATGCCCTGCATTTGATCCCACAAATTACATCACTCATGACATGGTCAGTGACATCACTGATTACATCATCCAGTGATTGTGAGTGTGTTCTAAAAGCTTTTGTGTGTTAAACATATATAATAAGGTACCAAAAAGTAAACTAGTATACTTTGTGTATAACTAATTAGATAATTAGTTATTATTTTAACATAGTTTATGTGAGTCGCTGTGTGACTGTGTGTTAGTGGGTGTCTGCGTGACTGTACAGGTGTGTAAGTGGCTGTATAGGTGTATAAGTGAGTGCCTTAGTAGTTGTGTGGGTGACTTTATTTTTGTGTGTGTTCCTGTATTGGTGAGCGAGTGGGTGTGTCAGTTGCTACATGGGTGGGTGAGTGAGTGGCTATGTGAGTGGCTGTATCGGTGGGTGAGTGGGTGTGTGAGTGACTCTATAGGTGAGTGAGCAGGTATCTGAATAACTGTATGAGTGAGTGACTGGGTATGTGAGTGGCTGTATGGGTAAGTGAGTGTCTGTTTTGGTGAGTGTTGTGTTAAGGGCGGTGGTGAGTGAGTGACTGTATGGAAGAATGAGTGGCTGTGGCTTGGCTGTATGGGTGAGTGAATGGTTGTTTGAGTGGTTGTATGGATATGTGAATGGTTATACGAGGGGTTGAGTGGATGTGTGAGCGAATGTGTGAGTGGTTGTATGGATACGTAAATGACTCTGTTGGGAGGCTATTGGGGTGAGTGAGTAGTATGAGGTGACTTACTGGGTGTGTCAGTAGCTGTATGGGTGAGTGTGTGGCTGTGTAATTGGCTGTATAGCTGAGTGGCTGGTTGCATAATGAGGCTCTATGAGTGGGTGAGTGGGTGTGTGAGTGGCTCTATTGATAAGTGAGTGGTTGTGTAAGTACTTCTATGAATCTGTGAATGGGTATGTGAGGGTTGTGTGGGTGTGTGAGTGGGCATATCAGAGGTTCTATGAGTGTGCGACTGGGTGTGTGAGTGGTTCTGTGGGTGATATAATCGGTGATGTCATCTGATGTCATCTGTGATGTCACTGACCATGTCATGAGTGATGAAATATGTGGGGTCATAGGTAGGGGTGGGCAGAATTTGCGCAATCGCGTTACGCAAATCTCCGCGAAACGGTAAAAAATCTCCGCGAACACGCAGAAATTCCGCGAACACACGGATTGCTTGTTCGCGATACCTTTTTCCTGTTCGCGATCGCTGTTTGCGTGCTCGGGGTGAAATATCTCACGAACACGCATATTGAGAACGCGAACAAGCAAAAAATTTCGCGAAGTCGCGGAACGCAGATTTTTGGGCAATTTCGCGTTCTCCGCAGAACGCGAAATTACCAAAATTCCGCAAATTCCGCGAACGGAACGGAATTTACCGCCCAGGCCTAGTCATAGGTAGTGCATTATAGGGTTGCAAGTTATAGATAGCTTAGTTAACTATAACTGCTAAATTTCTCTGGTTTTGTACAAGTGAAATGTTAACCTAACTATAACGATCCGTGTTTTTTTCAGTGGATTTCTATGTTTAAAAAAAATTCTATTTCCTAACTATATTGTCCCTGTAACCCTTGTTTTTTCAGTGAATTTCCTTTTTTTAAAGTTCTATTTCCTAACTATAATGAATCTGTAACCTTTCTTTCTTTTCAGTGAATTTCTAAGGTTTTCATGATTTTACTTCCTAACTATTATGTCCCTGAAATGTTCGTTTATTTCAGTGAATTTATATGTTTTTTTAGGTTCCACCTTGTCAGTATAACAACCCTGTAACCTTTCATGTTTTCAGTGAATTTTGTAAGTTTTTTTTTATGTTGTTTCGTAACTGTAAATTCTTTTTTTTTCAGTGAATAAGTAATGTTTTTCTTCTATTTATTAAAAGTAACTCTGTTGTAGCTTTTGTTTTATTTAGGTGCCGATTCCGATCCGTTAAAAAATGTTTTGCGTACGATCCGTATCTGTATTTTTTTACGTACGAGTCGTACAAGTACCGTACAAACGGGCAAGTACGATTTGTACGTGAAAAATAACAACGAATAGCGTCGGGAAATGTGTACGAGAGGGCGTGGGAAAGTTTTTACGTCTGAATATCGTCGGGAAAAGTGTACAAGAGTGAGCCGGACATTTTTATGTGCAAATCGTAAAACAAATGTCTGAGCGCGCAAGTACGATCCCGACCGTCCGTCCGAATACACAATCGCACGTAAAATGGCCCGTACGGAGCCAACGCAGTAGCACACATGTACACGGGTAAACTTATGCCCGTGTACGAGCCGTACAGCCCCCCCATCCCCAAATATGTCAGCACCGTACACCACCCTGTCCGCACTGTACCCCAGCCCCGCAACTGTACGCGCCGTACCCACCCATGTACGTGCCGTACCCCCATGTATGTGCCTTACCCCCCCTGTCCGCACTGTACCCCAGCCCCACACCTGGACGCGCCGTACCCCCCATGTATGCGCCTTGCCCCCAAGTACGCGCCGTACCCTGCATGTACGCGCCGTACCCCCATGCACGCGCCTTACCCCCGCATGTACGTGCCATACCTCCACATGTACGCGCCGTACCCCAGGCCTGCACCTGTACGCGCCGTACCCCCCCATGTACGCGCCTTCCCCCATGTATGCGCCGTACCCCCGCATGTACGCGCCGTGCCCACCCCATGTACGGGCCTTACCCCCGCATGTACACGCCTTACCCCCCGCATGTACGTGCCGTACCTCCGCATGTACGCGCTGTACCCCAGGCCCGCACGTGTACGCACCGTACCCCCACTGCATGTACGCGCCGCACTCCAACACAGTACCCCAGCACCCTCACCCAGCATCGCATATGTATGGACCGTACCTACGCGAAAAAGACTCTTACAGAACCAGGACACTGTAAAACGGCACAAGGAGGGTCAATTCGACTCGCACAACACCACAAAACACGTCTACATGACAAAATACATCTTAATGACTGACCTGGCACATCCAAACAGGCATACAGAGGCCCTAAATCACAACCACCTCTTATAACACACCCACCAAAATTCAAACACAGCCACACCCAAAAATGGACCAATAAAAAGGGCCCACACACACAACCCATGAGCCTTTGCAACAGACCCACTGCTGCCAGACCCCACAGAGAAACAACTCTACATTACTGGTACCTTCACTACACCTTCACTCACACACCTTCACACAACCTCCTTCACAAACATCCCCCTCTTCACATTCACACACACACCGTCACATTCACACCCACACACCCACAACCATCCACACCCACACCCACACCCCACACCAGGCCCACAGACAAGAATCCAAAGTTCACAACGGCGGAGCTGGACCTCCTTGTCAACGAAGTCATCAGAGTCGAGCCACAGCTGTTTGGAACATTGGTCAGACAGACCAGCATAGCTGAAAAATCTGCCATGTGGCAGAGGATTGTCGATAAGGTGAATGCTGTTGCACCCATCCGAAGGACCAGGCATGAATGCCAAGCCAGGTGGTACGATCTGCGCAGGGCGGTCAAGAGGAAAATGAACGAAGAATATGCCCAGAGTAACATCACAGGAGGTGGGCCGCCCCGCAGACCCGTACACTACCATCCCTGGGAGGAGAAGGTGATGGCCCTGCTACCGCCGGTGGGAGTACACGGAGTCGAAGGAGTCGCGGAGCCAGGTGAGTACACAAACAACTTACGTAACATGGGGGCAATGGGGTCCACACCACATATACACCAAATGGACGCAACTTCCCCCAAGCACTCACCGCACACAACCACACTCAAAAACCACGCTCATGCCACTAACGTCTCCATGCACCCTTCACAAATCAAGGCAAGGCCATGTCCAAGGCTACAACAACCACAAACACAAGACTGGATGTCCGGGAGGCTGGGAGGGTGGGCCCCACTCAACACTTTGTGAAAATGAGATGCAGACACCAATGCCCTCAGCCCATATGGCATAGGTACATGCCCATGCACAATGCACAGGGACTGGCAAAGTACTGACAAGGTGGCTGACACTTGGCCCTGCTGTATGCAGCACAAGGCCCTCCTGGGACCACTGTACACTCAAACACCAACTCCCCAAGCACAGGTATCTAGCACAGGAACTCACACTCACTGTCATGCCAGCATACACCATGAGGGGAAAGACACATCACCTGGGAGACCCAATGACAACTCACACTACACATAACAGCAGGCCCGGTCACACCCCCCCCTAACACAGGCAACAGATTTTCACACTCCCACAATGGACATGTGACACAACAAGACCAATCCATAGCCAAATAAGCATCATAGCCAACAATCTACAGGTCAAACACTCAGGAGAACATCCAAATCTGTCCCCCGCAACATACCCATCCCCAAGTGGACATTGAGAGGAATGCTAGGCACATCCAACTACCTGGAGGAACTGTGTCAACTTGAATATGTATGAAACATAGATGTCGCATGAAACACCATTAACATTGTCTCTCTCTCACACACAGGGCAACGTCGTCGATCTCCCCCCAACACTGGGGGGGAAGAATCACAGTCCCAGGCTCCGCGTGAAGATGATCCCACCAGCAGCGACAACTCTCACCACTCCGTGGATGACCCCGACCAACCTGGACCCTCTGGTGCCCAAGCCCCTGCAGCACCTGCGTCAGGTACATCTGTGCCAACCACCCCCCCCATTCCTGCCACATCCCAGGACACACCCAGGAGCCCTGCTCGCACTGAAAAACAGAGCCAGTCTGACCAGGAGGGACAAGGTTCTCCGGGCACTCAGGAGGAGGCAGGCAACCCTGCAAATGCCATCCCTCAGGGGTTCCATAGACCCGATGTGCCCACAAGGGCAGGCCAGGCTCAAGTGGGCAGGGGTGGTGGGAGTGGAGGCAGGCGGAGGCGCGAACCTGACCAGCCAGCTCAGGACACCGGTATGTCACACATACGCAACATCCTGGACACATACTGGTGTGACACCAGAGGCATCAACCAAGTCGTGTCGAGACTCTCAGATGCAGGGGACCCTCGATGAGATAAAGAACCTGCAGGTCGAGCATCATGCCAGTCATCAACAACACCAAGGACGGATGGAGGCAAGACTGGCTGAGCTCCTGGCGGTGCACAGGAACATGAGCCAATAACTCCGTCAGATCGCCCAAAGCATGGGCAACCCTCCCTGTGCCACCAGGCGTAGACCAGCACCAGACACAGGGAGGGAGGAGGAGGAGGATTCGTCTGATGGAGCGTCCCAAACATCGTCAAGGCCTGCATCTGAGGGTCCCCGGAGGAAGGTGGGTCGTCCACGGAAAAGACCGTGAGAGTCAGCAGACCATCCACATCTCCCAGGTCACCTGGCCTGGCACCTGGCCCTCTGGCGCAACAGCAGCACCTCATCCAATGACATTCTCTTCCACATGGACTTGCTGGTCACAGTCTGACCAATGATGACCAACACTGTGCCCTGGACTCTGATGACTTCCAATGCCAAGGATACCATCTCCCCCTGTGAACTTTGGATTCTATTCCCCGATAGAGCACCTAATTTCATCTACCAAAACACGTACCCCACCGCAAATAAATATATTACTTTGGTCATGAGACGTTCCTGTCATTTTGCATTATTCAACAACATATGTGTGTGGAAATGTCAAACTATGCCTGAGTGTTGAACTAACTCCAGCCATCCATACCCTGGGATCAGAGTCTGGTACAGGACACACATGGGTCACAAGGTATCATTCAATGTAGGCATGGAGCACAACACTCACCTGTGATGGCCTCTGGCTGCTGAGGGGGGGCTTGCTAAACTGTGCGGACAGACAAGGCGTAGAGGTCATGGCTCATGTGGAGGTTCCCGGGGAGGGAGTCCCAGGTATGTGTGGCCAGGTGGGAGAACAATGTCCTGTATGCTGGAGTACGGTGGATGTGAAGAACGGTGGCCAGGGCAAGGTTGGATGCACGGAGATGGCCCAACGGGATCTAGGATGACAGACGTACAAGGTTGGTTTGGGGTCGGGGTTGTGGACTGCCTCCTGAGTGTGGGTGGGGAGTGTGGAGGTCATCCTGCAGCAGACAGTGATCCATGGCAGCAATCTATGGTGGACGGTGAGGTGGCTGGGGCGCAGGGTGTTGAAGCTGAGGTGCAGATGCACCCTGGATGTGGACAAGTTTCCTGGGAGTTTGGATGTACTTGCTCCGTAGAGGGCAGGGCAGTATTTGACAAGGATGTTGTCATGGACCTGGGGGATGGTCTGTCTTTTCTTGGAGTGGATCTATCTGTGGATCATGTGCATAATGCAGAGGGCGTTGCAGCATGAGGTACATATGCTGTGGACTAGCATGGCAAATGTGAGCGAGCCAAACATGATGCACACCATCTTGTGTGTGTGGCCACTGGGTGCTTGTGCAGGGCTCTTGCAGGTGGGACACAAGCACTTGACCCAGCTGGAAGGGGACAATCCTCAGATGATCACCTCAGTCCTGTACAAGTCCAGCCTCAGGTGGCTCGTGTTCAGCCATTCATCAATGGATCTCATGCATACTTGAATGATGGAACTGCCAATGTCTGTGTCTTTGTTGAGGGTGAGAAGCACCTGGCTGTCAATGGCATACGAGCTGATGATGAGGTGCTGTGTGCATGTGATGGTGGAGAGGGGGGTCCTGGACACTCTGTAGATTGACATGCTGAGAGATGATACCTGTGCCGTGTCCCAGACGATGACACCATACTACATGCTGAAGCCTTGAGTCCCACTCCCATGCCCTTGCAGGGCTACAGAGCCGGTGGGGAGTATTAGGGACGTGACCTGGTTGGTGTGACAGGGCCTGGAAGGCGGGGCAGCGCAGTGTAGGCATTTGGAGTTGCACACTCAGCATGCAAAGGTGTTGTGTGTGTGCCCAGGGTATGTCTGACAGCAGGCGTTAGATGTGCGGATGGACATAGCTCGGAGTGTGGCTGCTACATCACACTGTAGTGTGATGTGGGTTATGCAAGGACAGGATGGTGGTGCAATGTGCACCTTGCATGTGCTGATCATCCAGTCTTTGGCACCGCGTGGCGCCAACAGTGGCATAGACAAGCAGAGGACAGCCAAATGAATGGGTGGAGGGAGGAAGTGAGGAGCATCTTGGAGGCGTGTGTGTTGCCAAATCTGGATACTCTGTGGGCCCTTGCTGCAGGGGCCGCAGCAGCAGGCGGCATCTCCTTGCAAAATGCCAGAATTTGCTCACAAAGACTAGGATGTAAGAAGGACAACTGCTACAGGCGCGTGTGTAAAGTAAGGAGTGTCCAGTGTCACATGGCACACCCAGAGACAATGCATGCACAATCACCAAAGAAGCATGACACCGGATCAGGAAACTGAAGACCGACCTGCGCATAGGAGACACACCCTCAGCAGGTGTTGATGGCACATTGTGTGGACCAACATGCCAAAAAACATACACAAACATGTACTTCATGCCCAATAGGGAGCCTAATCCATGAGCAACTGCATGCATGTTGCTAAACTACACATGGACTCCTATGCATAATCTTCCACAACTATGCCAGATATGCCGCATGCAAAGTGGCAAGAGACCTGCATTGACAGAGATGAGGCACCTTGGAGTGTGACGAACACCTTTATTACTCAGCCTCACAGTAAGGGAAATGCATCAATTGGAACAGACTCACAGGTCATTTGGCTGACCATGTGTGACCTACACTGGACACCCCCTTCAACACACAGATGTGGCAAATCCTACTGAGCTGTCACACAAGTGAAGGGGTTGAGCCTAACACCCCTTGCTGCACATGGAGAGTCTGCAATTCCCCCTTGAGCCTCATATGGGGATGTCCACCATTAGCATCCCGTATGTTCCTGAGGGACGTTATACACACATTGATGCCTTCATCAGAATCCACAAACCATTACAGATGACTGTCAGGAAGGGTGACTATCAATTCATGGGAGCCATGCAACACATCATGTGCCCCATGGTGAGTCGACATGTATGCATGGTAACACAACATTCACAGGAGCAGTCCCCACATATCACAAACACGTATCACCCACAAAATGCCTTGCTGCACTCCTTACCCAAAATGACTTTTCACCATGTCTGTGCATGTAACTCTGATCCAGCACATGTTGCAATACTCATGAGGAATAGCAGGAGGGTAATGATGACATGAGCAGACGACAGCCGCAAGAACCTGGGGAGGACAGACACACAACAAGTCAGCAAAGAGCTAGTAATCCGCAGACATGTACATGTACTCTACAGGAATGATGTTGTCACCATGCTCTTAAAAAATTTAGTGTCCCAGCTAAAATGTGTGGAATGACATCATCACTTGAATGTCACATCAGAACACACCTCTAAGTCACTTAGCACACAGTCAGCTGGACACACACATTGCAACACATGCCACACAAGGCTCAAAGCGTGCACACTCAGACACAGGGACGTACCATTATGAGAAGAAGTTGCGGATAAGCTGACTCCGGATGTCCTCATCCTCATCCTCATCCTCACCTGCCCCATGCCCAAGCCCTTCATCCTCCATGGGTGGATGATCCTGCTCATCCGGATCAAGGATGAGTGGCACGGCCTTCTCCACTGCCATGTTGTGCAGCATGCAGCACACAATGAAGATTTTGCAGACCTTCACCGGGGAATATGGGAGGGCGCCGCTAGTCTTGTGGAGGCACCGGAATCTGCTCTTCAGGAGTCCAAACGTCCTCTCAATCAAGCGCCTCGTCTGCCCATGGGTGTCGTTGTACCGGTGTTCTGCGGCTGTTCTGGGGTTGCGGAGAGGCGTCATCAGCCATGGCATGATGGGATAGCCAGAGTCCCCTACATGGAAACATCATGTGAAGAAGTGGGTCAGGAGATGTCGTAAGATCCAAAGATAGCGCTAAACACAGGACTAACAGAGTATACCCACCAACAAGACATGCTCATTCCGCGTGCAGCTGCAGCATCATTTCTGGCACCCTGCTACGCCTCATGATGTAGGCATCGTGTGCGGACCCTGGAAAATGGGAACAGACATAGGAAATCAGCATGTTAGCAAGACACACCACAAGGGCATTGATAGAGTGATAATGTTTGTGGTTCCGAAAGGCTACCTCCTGTGCCTGTGGTGGTACCAAAGCCACATGTGTCCCATCAATGGCCCTAATTACCTGAGGCATCCCTCCCAGGGCATAGAACTCACCCTTGACACGTGTCAACTGCTCACGAGTGGGAAAATGGATGAATTCATCCAGGTGCACCAACACGGCTTCTAAAACATCATGCAGGACACGGCTGAACATTGTCTGGGACATGCCACCAACATCAGCTATGGTCAATTGAAACGTGCCGGTGGCAAAAAAATGTAGGGCTGCCATCACCTTCATCTTGGGGGTCAGAGCTGTAGGATACCTGTGTTGTGGTTGGAGGTGTGGTGCAAGCCGGCGGGTCAAGTCCTCTATCAACTCTTGCGAGAAGCGGTATCTGCGTATGCAGTCATGTTCACGCATGGCATCCAGGTCTGGCATTCGTCTGGGGAGAGGCGGTGCCCTGCAGAGATTTGGAAGGAATAACGAAGATTGAGTTCATTACCACACCAATGTCACTGAGGTGAGCACATGTTCAACAGCTAATACACATCTGCTTAATACAGAGTCTGGTCTGTGCAATGCATCCAGGACACGTAGGCCAGCCAGGTGATACTCCTATGAAGAGCCAGCCACAATAGTTGCATGGCAATGTTGACGTGAGATGCCATTAAAATAGCTGTGGGCGAGTGTAAGTGACAAGCCAGACACATTACATGAGTGACAGACATCCACATATCAGCATTTGAAGGATGTTATCTCATACAGACAGCTGGCGGGAGTCTAGACGCACAGGTCACATGTCATCTGAAAAAGGACAGATAACACACATTTCCATGAAGGGGTACATGTCAAAAACTGATGACACAGAAATTGAGACAACGCAGATATTGCCTCATGTCAGGAAGTCATCTTCGAACCATCATGACACATGTAACGTGTGAGTCCACATGTGGCATGGTGTGCGTATATGTGTGTCATGCACATATGCACACAGACACATGTTGGATGCTGCAACAGCAGATGGAGTTGACGGAACACCAACGGCAAGCTCATGGGAACACATGACACACACATGACATAGTCACATCGTGGCACGCTGGTAGTCACATGTCAGGTGTATTTATCCGTGTACCTGGCATCATGGGACAGTTGCGGGTGTTGGTGACTGTGCCATACCAGTGATGCAGTGCTTGACACGTGTGTCCTACATGCACACATGTGCAAAGTGTGAAGGGGAAGTGTGCCACGTAGTGCCCCATCACACATGACGTGTGTAAACAGCTCATCACACATCTATTGTGCCACAACATGATGAGACATGTGCCACATCACTGCCAGACACACCTAGGCCCTGCACATGAAGGACTGCACTGACAATGACTTGATGTCCAGCCTTGGGCGAGTCTGACACCTCCATTCCTTTCGTGTGGGCCTCCTATCACCAGTGTAAGCTGTGAAACGCAGTACACACGCTCTAAGGGCGTGTGTACGAGCCGAACTCATGCGTGAATACGTGCCGTACACGCGTGAGTACGTGCCTATCACTATAGTTGTGTTACTGTAGGTCTGAGTGATACGGCACGTACTCACTCGTGTACGGCCCATACATGCGTGAGTACATGCCTATCACTATAGTTGGGGGTACCGTAGGGCCTAGTGATACGGCACGTACTTACGCGTGTACGGCACGTACACACGTGTGTACGGGCTGTACACGCGTGAGTACGTGCCTATCACTATAGTTGGGGGTACCGTAGGGCCTAGTGATACGGCACATACTCACACGTGTACGGCCCGTACACGCGTGTGTACGTGCCTATCACTATAGTTGTGTTACTGTAGGTCTGAGTGATACGGCACGTACTCACGCGTGTACGGCCCGTACACGCGTGAGTACGTGCCTATCACTATAGTTGTGGGTACCGTAGGGCCTAGTGATACAGCACGTACTCACGTGTGTACGGCCCATACACGCGTGTGTACGGCCCGTACATGCATGAGTACGTGCCTATCACTATAGTTGGGGGTACCGCAGGGCCTAGTGATACGGCACGTACTCACACGTGTACAGCATGTCCTCACGCGTGTATGGGCCGTACACGCATGAGTACGTGCCTATCACTAGGGCCTACGGTACCCCCAACTATAGTCATAGGCATGTACTCACGCGTGTACGGCCCGTACACGCGTGAGTACATGCCTATCACTATAGTTGGGGTACCGTAGGTCCGAGTGATACGGCACGTACTCACACGTGTACGGGCCGTACACGCGTGAGTACGTGCCTATCACTAAAGTTGGGGATACCGTAGGCCCTAGTGATACGGCACGTACTCACGCGTGTACGGCCCGTACATGTGTGAGTACGTGCCTATCACTATAGTTGGGGTACCGTAGGTTCGAGTGATACGGCACGTACTCACGCGTGTACGGCTTGTACACGCGTGAGTACGTGCCTATCACTAGAGTTGGGGGTACCGTATGCCCTAGTGATACGGCACATACTCACGCGTGTACGGCCCGTACACGCGTGAGTATGTGCCTATCACTATAGTTGGGGTACCGTAGGTCCGAGTGATACGGCACGTACTCACGCTTGTACGGCCCGTACACACGTGAGTACGGCCTGTATCACTGTAGTGATGGTGCCCTAGGGGTACGTGTGAAACGCGCCGTACCTGTGTGGGGATTTAAGAATTACAATGGGGATACATGAGGGACAAGTATTAGGGCCTAAATGCATGCTGGTTGGCATGGATACCGAGTTTCAAGTTCAAAATGTAACATCATGTGGTCTGGAAAAAGCAGTTGGCCACATTATACATTGTTGCAAAGTGGTTGTTGACTTGACATGATGCTGCAAATTCGAAAGATGCTAAGGCTGTCACTGGTGTATGTTTAAAGGGATTGGAGGAAACGTAGGATGCAAATGAGTCTGACCAATCACTCTGTACTCCTGTAAATGAAATAGGCCAGCAAGGCAGATATAAGTCAGGCAGAACCCATGGGAGGGCACTTGCCTGCACAACATGTCAGTCGATACCACTGCTGCTGTATTGTCTCCCTCTGGCACCATGTCAAGGACTGTGGAGAGGCCCAGCCTTTCACCCAGGAGGAGAACGAGGCCCTGCTGGATGTGATCCTCCCATGGTACCCCATGCTGTATGGTCGACAAGGGGAGCAGGTGAGTGCTGACTCCACTACCTTTGCCTGTGCACCTTTTTTGTGTCTGTCACTTCTGGCATTGTGTCCAGGTGTGACAGACATGCAATGTTGGTTGGAGTGGGTCCCGGGGGTGGGGGGGGTGGATGGCTTATGTCTCTCATGCAGGGCTTGATGTAGTTCATGTGTGCACTCCTCACTTACATTGTGCTTACTGTGACATTCACTGCATAGTGCATGGCACATTCAGCCAGCCTAATCCTCTTGGGCATTCTTGTTCTATTGTCCTGCGGTGATTCAGTGGTCACCCCAGTGTGACAGGTGACTGCACCCACAGATGTGTGTGAGAGTTGAGTGGAGCTGTGGTGAGAGTGGTGAGAGTGTCCAAATGATGTGTACATCCCCTGGACATTGATGTGTGTGAATGTTTCTTATCATTTGGGTGAGTGTCTATGTGGAGTGTTGCACCACAGCTGCATGGAGGAGGCAACTGCTCAATTCATCTGATGTGAGAAGTAAGCCGTGCTGTGTGTCTGACTTGCTGAGCTAGCCCCACACCTGTGACCCCCCCAGCAAGTGGCACATGTGCAGAGTGAGGTTTGCATCCGCTGTTGCCAATGGCAGGTGATTGATGTGTGCCTGTGTGTGTCTGTGTACTCTGCTGAGGTTTAATCAGTAGCCTGGGGCATGTGACTGCTTTTCGGTGCTGTCCATCAGCCTTGTGTTGCTTGGGATGCACAGTGTGTGCCATGATCAGGGATTGTTTCGCACCCCTCATGCCACCTGTGTACTTACTATGCCATGTAGTGCATTGGTGCGTCCCCAGTGGAAAAAGTCCCTATGACTAAGGTGCTATTACTTGCCAGCATACTATGCCCTGTTCAACAAATCAAAGATGTTCAAATGTGTGTCTCTGTGACATGGTGCAGGTGTAGTGATGTTGTCCCACTTTGTCATCCACACAGGTAACCGCCTACCACAAGGGGCAGATCTGGAAGTATGCCGTCAAGGCCGTGCAATCGGTGGAGGGTCGCAGTCAGCGCCTGCCACAAGTGAGGAAGAGATGGCAGGACATCCGGTGCTGGACCGGGTCATGCTGAAGGAGGAGGGTCCTCGCAAGCATGGCGGGCGCCGGCGCCTGACCCACCAGATAAAGCGTGTCCTGGCGGTGGTCTTCCCTGACCTGGATAGGCGGATACAGGAGTTACAGCAGCAGGAAGGGGGTAGGTACATGTGTGTTTGTTGTGTGTCGCCAGCTTTTGTAGCTGCTCAGTCGCCTGGATACACTGCCAGGCTATATATGTGCAGTGCATATCCTGTTCCCCCAAGTCAACCTGTGCTGTTCTTCCTCCCTTCCCCTCCTTGACATGTGTTACCTGGTCTGTGTGTTATCACTATTGCACATGGTCATCTAGGCTGCCAGTTTATCAAGGTGCACACTGCTTTCAGCATCATGTGTGGGGGTGGTCTGCCTGTGCCCTGTCCTGTTCAGTCATTTGGGGGTGCATAATTGTTGGCACTGATGCTGAGTCTCAACATAGGAGTGTGAGGTTTCAAAGGAACAGACTTGCAGCATGCATTACCAATGTTGTGGCCTCAGACATGATGTGCATGAGTGGGATATATGTATAGTGCCAGGACGGTTGCTCCTGTTACAGTCAGCTCATTCCAGGACCATGGAGCAGTGTGCCCACTACAGTCCCCTGACACAGCCTGCCCTCCTACTCATGTGTGTCATCCAACACTGTGCACATTCACTGTGGGTTCAGCATAGCACTGCCTCTGTGGCATTGTTCCCAGGCCTAGGTAGTATTTTTCACATGTGTGATACATTTGTCCACTGGACAGGGATACACCAGTTTGCTTGTGCATACTCACACTGGGCAGTGCCTGTGTGGCTATTCACAACAATCTGTTGATGTTTGTTTGTGACCAATATGTTTTGGCAGCCCTACAAGGTGATGTCGTGTTAATGAAGCTAGTTTTCAAGCACAGTATTGTAACCCTGAATAAGAGGTGTCACTTCTTGATCGGTATCAGTCACATTGACTCAGGTATGGGTGGGTGTGTGCGGGAGGGGCGTACATGTTCAACCCTGATGTTTCATTGCCAGTTCTGACTTGTGTGTGATGATTCGCAGTACAGAAAGTCATCGTGCAGTGCCCCTGTGATGTTGGCCAGTGCTTAATGTTCGTGCTTCGTAGCCTGTGTCAGTTTTTGACAATCATGTATCCTGCTTGTACATTTTTGCCACCTGTGTGTGGTTCAGATGCTACACAGTTGTGACTTTGTGTGCTGACATCTGTGGGTACATTCTGGCTTGCCATGAGGGGGAACCCACAGTACAGCTAGGATTTTTTGCTACACAATTGCAGGCCCATTAGCTTATGCATTGTCCTGGGTGTGGACATGTGTGCCACTCCAGATGACAGTCAGTAGGTCATATGTGTAGCCAACTGTGTGATCAGGTGACGGATAGCCATGTGACAAATGACATTATTCAAGTTGTTATTCAGAGAAAATGTCCATTGGCACTCACTACACCTGTCAACATGTCTCAATGTTTCATATGCTTGACCTTGTTGTTTTGTTGTGAAGGACAATGATGTGCCTGCATGACAGATGTCTCCCAAGGAAGTGCACAAGACACCACCTTTACACTTTCCAGGGACACGCTGCCACATTTTAAAGTAAGGCACAGTTTGAACAAAACTTGTTTGGAGTTCATACATATACATGTTCCCACAGTGTGGTAGCATTTGGGTTAGTCCTTGGTTGTTGCTGATACCAACTTACGAGTGTCAAGTCATCCAGACCACCGTGGTGCCATGTTTATGTACTTACTGATACGCCATTTCTGCCTAACAGTGGCTGATTTGAATGAGTCTGGCAGCTCAGACAATGACTGTGTACATGTAGTTTGGTGTGCACCTCCTTGTGTGACTTCTGCTATACAGACACATGTGTGTTGTGTTCACAGAGTGCCACATTCACACATTCTAGACATGTCCATTGTGTAAAGGGTTGTGATTCTCCAGGAGTCACAATGTATTTCTTTGGGGTGTCAAAAGTACTCACAGGTCTCTGAGTGTGGGGACACCTTCTGCATTGGCATGTGGTATTTTGCCTTGGGTTCGACAATACTGTTTGGTTCACAGTGAACAAGAGGTGGCATGCCTTCATAGTCTTGCTGTGCTCAACTGATCCCAGACACTAGCTTCTCATGATCTTGTGATTTCAAGTTATTTGCTGTTGTGTCCTAATTTTCATTGTTTCCAAGTGGCATGGTGGGTCAACCAACTGGGGAGTGCAGGGCTTACATATGTGGGGAGTATTCTAGATGTTACTCATGATGCCTTTCCTGATATGCACTGTTGGCTATTTTGTTTGGACTCATGTGTCAGATGTATACAGGTGACTGATTTTTTCCTGTCTCTTCACCTTGCCCACAGCATCATCGGAGGACACCGAGGGAGACACCGGCACGGACGTGGAAGAGGGATCGAGCAGTGGTGCCACCACTGCTGAGGAGTCGGCGGAATCTAGTGGCACGGAGGGTGAGGGGAGTGAGGCGGAGACCTGCCCAGTACCAACACTGACTACGAGGCTGACAGGTCCGAGGCTGAGCTCCCAGAGGGGACGGAGGCTGCTCCCACAGCTGAAAGCAGCAGTACATCTCTCGCCGCCCGCTCTATTCCCATCACCGCCCTCCCACTTGCTCGGGTCCCTTCTGTCCGTGCTAGGCCACACCGTGTCTCCTTCGTGCCAGGCACCGCACCCCCTGCCCCTGTCCCCCCTGCTGCCCTCACTGCCAAGTCTGTGGACATTCAGCGGCAGTTGCAAGTTGGGCAAACATCGATCCTGACTGTCCTCCATGGCCACACCATACTGGTGACCCAGATGGTGTCGTACATGGAGGGCATGTCATCAGCGATGTCTGACCAACGGATGTTGCTGAGGTCCCTGGACTCGTCACTGACGGCAGTAGTGAGTCACCTGCAGCGCTGCCTCCCCCCCTACCCCTGCCCCATCCACAAGTCCCACACCCATGCCTGTCCCAAGCACACCAAGACATCCACACACACGCACCCCACCAGACACAAGCAGCACACCACCACGTAAGGGCAAGTGCACACTTCCTGACACGCACACTCAGGGGGAAGCAGGCACACCCACTGGGTCTGGGGCACACGGGCAGGCACGCAGCCACAGTCCTCGTCCACATGACTCACTCCCCAGTCCCTCCGATGTCACTCCCCTTGGCTCCCCTGCCCCAGATTCGGAGAAGGAGGCCTACTTTGCTGGGCTGGGCCTCAGCCCCACTAGTTCACCTGGCCGGAAATGGTCAAGGCACTCCACGGGTAGGGGAGTTAAGTCCCCCAGCCTGTCCACCACCTCCCCCAGTAGCGCTGCAACCCATCCCTCCGACCCCCCCCCCTCCTTGGGGCCTGTTGTTTCTCCGGGTGCAGGGGAGACGCTTGAAGAACTGGCAGAAGTGTGCAGCGCCGAGCTCACCTCCACCTTTGGCGCTGCCCCACCCCCTGTGGTGGAGTCGTCCGTCCCTGCACCCACCACACCTACCCTTCCCCCTCCTGTCCCTGCGGGGCCTGGTCCTTCCCCACATGATGCCCCCCCCAGTCGACAACACAGAGTCTTCTGATGTGCAGGCAAGCTAGGGGAGACGCATGGCCATGTGTCCCCCCCCAAGGACTGATGATATGGACTGGCCATTGGCCTTTGTGAATAGTCTCGTTTACACATTATTATTTTCATGCTGAATTAAGCATTTTCTATTTTCGTTAGAAAAGTCTTGCATTTCAGGTATTGATGTTGATGCTGATGCTACAGGAGTTGGGGTTGTGGGCATGTGTTATGTTTCAGGGAAATGTTGTAGTCTGCTGCTCATGGGGTGGAACCTGGTATCTGCGTGCCATCACAAGGTCTATGCAAAGATTCTTTGTCGTGTATGCTCTTTGTGTTTGGAGACATTGTCCCAAGGAGTGTTCCTTCCTCTGTGGCACCTGACATCTTCCCTGCAGAGAGTTGCACAATTGTTGTGTAGACCTGTGTCTACATTTCCTTTGTTGGTGATGGATCCCTTCAACTCTGGCCATGCCTGCTCAGCAATGTCTCCGGCTGTATCGTCTGTGCCATCCTTGGTACTCACTGTACTTGTGTATAGAGTATTTTGCCATGCCTTCATGGAGAAATTGTCCCTTTTCCGCACAATGCATGTGTGTAATCCCAGCCTAGCACACATATGGTACTTGTTCTGCTGGGTATTTGAACACCTGACTCACAATTGTGGGCATTGTATCTGTGGGAACTCCACCCTATTCCTTCCATGACAGACAACATCTTGGTGGCTGGCCCAGCACCTGAACATTCCTATCAGTCCTGGGATGTGCGTGACAGTGTGTGTTCTCTTTGGCTCTCTTAGTTTATTAGGCAGTGACATGACTATACAGTCTTGTGGCATGATCTCAGTGTGTGTATTGTGCTGCATCTGCCAGGGGTGGGTATGCATGTGTTATTTGTCCTCACACCCACATGTGGTGTGTCATGCAGTGGGGGAAAGACATCCATCCTCCTGGGAGTGGGACACTGCTGTCAGTGATGTGTTGTTATGGCACTATCATCATTGTCCAAAGTTAGGGATGCGTACATACAACCATGGAGTTGTGGTCATCTGATAATGATGTACACCCCCCCATGTCTCTGTCCCCTGCTGGGAGTCCTCTGCAACCACTCATTTATATCTGTCCACTGCTGGGAGTCCTCTGCACCCACCCCCATGTCTCTGTCCACTGCTGGGAGTCCTCTGCACCCACCCCCATGTCTCTGTCCACTGCTGGAGTTGATATGCACCCACCCCCATGTCTCTGTCCACTGCTGTGAGTCCTCTGCACCCACCCCCATGTCTCTGTCCACTGCTGGGAGTCCTCTGCACCCACCCCCATGTCTCTGTCCACTGCTGGGATTCCTCTGCACCCACCCCCATGTCTCTGTCCACTGCTGGGAGTCCTCTGCACCCACACACATGTCTCTGGCCACTGCTATTGTTGATATGCACCCACCCACATGTCTCTGTCCACAGCTGGTGTTGATATGCACCCACCCCCATGTCTCTGTCCACTGCTGGGAGTCCTCTGCACCCACACACATGTCTCTGGCCACTGCTAGTGTTGATATGCACCCACCCCCATGTCTCTGTCCACTGCTGGTGTTGATATGCACCCACCCCCATGTCTCTGTCCACTGTTGGGAGTCCTCTGCACCCACCCCCATGTCTCTGTCCACTGCTGGGAGTCCTTTGCACCCACCCCCATGTCTCTGTCCACTGCTGGGAGTACTCTGCACCCACCCCCATGTCTCTGTCCACTGCTGGTGTTGATATGCACCCACCCCCATGTCTGTGTCCACTGCTGGTATTCCTCTGCATCCACCTCCATGTCTCTGTCCACTGCTGGGAGTGATGGGCACCTACCCCTCACATGTCCCTGTCCACTGCTGGGAGTCCTCTGCACCCACCCCCATGTCTCTCTCCACTGCTGGGATTCCTCTGCATCCACCCCCATGTCTCTGTCCACTGCTGGGAGTGATGGGCACTCACCCCTCACATGTCCCTGTCCACTGCTGGTATTCCTCTGCACCCACCCCCATGTCTGTGTCCACTGCTGGTATTCCTCTGCACCCACCCCCATGTCCCTGTCCACTGCTGGTATTCCTCTGCACCCACCCATCCACCCACTTGCTCCCTTGCTGTGGTACACTGCTGTCCTGGGCATACACCACCCACAATTTACAGCTGATGTGCTGCACCAAGCCGTACACCTATATCCGTGGCGTGTGTACGCCTTGTATCCATCATGTAATGGGGCTGTAGGGGTATGGGTGGTACGGCCCGTACCCATGCTCTGGGGCATGGGTACGGGCCGTACCACCATTGTGGCAGTGCCAAAGGGGTACACGTGGTACGGCCCGTACCCATGCTCTGGGGGCGTGGGTACGGGCCGTACCACCATAGTGGCAGTGACGTAGGGGTTTGCGTGGTACGGCCCGTACCCACGCTCTGGGGGGCTTGGGTACGGGCCGTACCACCATTGTGGCGGTGACGTAGGGGTATGCGTGGTACGGCCCGTACTCATGCTCTGGGGAGCATGGGTACGGGCCGTACCACCATTGTGGCGGTGACGTAGGGGTATGCGTGGTATGGCCCGTACTCACGCTCTGGGGGAGTGGGTACGGGCCGTACCACCATTGTGGTGTTGACGTAGGGGTACGCGTGGTACGGCCCGTACCCACGCCCCCCAGACCGTGGGTACGGGCCGTACCACCATTGTGGCGGTGACATAGGGGTACGCGTGGTACGGCCTGTACCCACGCTCTGGGGGCGTGCCCCTACGCCACTGCCACAATGATGGTATAGCCCGTACCCACGCCTCCCAGAGCGTGGGTACGGGCCGTACCACCATTGTGGCGATGACGTAGGGGTATGCGTGGTACGGCCCGTACCCATGCCCCCCAGAGCGTGGGTATGGGCCGTACCACCATTGTGGCGGTGACATAGGGGTACACGTGGTACAGCCCGTACCCATGCTCTGCGGGCGTGGGTACAGGCCGTACCACCATTGTAGTGGTGACGGGTGCAAGTCGACGTCCACTTCCGTTGTGGAGGTAGGTAGGGATTGGTGGACACGCCCCCCCAGTGACCAGAGCCTGGAGGTCATTTCTGTGCAGGACATATGTATATTTGTAATTGGGTGGGGGTAATGTTTCCTGCCCCAGCCCCCCCACCCCCCTTTGCCCCTGGGTGTTGTTCTGACCTTCTGCGGCATCTGCGTCGGTTTCTGAACACGAGGTCGTAGGCTATGAGGGCCGGGATGACGCGTAGGTTGGGGTCCATCGCTGTCCGTCGCGTACCGATGCTCCTTCTTCTCGTCGGCCTCAATTTCCCGGGAGTTTTTGGCTGCCGTAAAAAATGCTACGTGCGGAGTGACGTAGGCACGAATCGTACTTGCTGGTCCGTAAAACGCTGCCTGACTCCGTCTGGACGTCGCTTATGCGCCGTCCAGATTCAGATTTGTATGTATTTTTTTGCCGGTCGGTCTTTTGTACGACTCGTACGGAAATGGTATTTCTGTGCGAATCGTACTTGCGAGTTTGTAAGGTGTTTTTCCCGGGTACGAGTCGGACGGAGTAAACGCTCCTTACGACCATTTGTACCCGGGTTTTACAGGATCGGAATCGGCACCTTAGTGTAATTCCATTGGTTATTTAATTATATATTCTATTTGTAATATGTAAAAGATCAAACTACAGATTTGTTGCTGAATGTGAAATTATGTTTTAAAGGTGTTCTCGTTTTCTCTTTAATAATTTGTTATTATTCATGACAACAACAGTCACCGCAATGACATTGATGTCCGTGACGCCACCGAATATTACGTCGTGTAGTATCCAGTGATGCGGTTATCGTTCATATAATGTTTTTTTATAAAAGTTTGATAGACATATAAACGGTCACTGTAATTACAGATTGAGGGCAGTACTTTATTGTTATAGGGTATAAACATGTATTTGTCTCACTATTTTTATGATAAAGTAGTTTTTAATTATATTTCCGAATACGCGATGGGACCAGTCGCCGCAATGACATTGTTGTTCGCGATTATGCCAGTACGTGCAAAGATCATATGATCTCAAAATAAAGGGATCTGATTGGAGGATTCACTTTTCATTAATGCTAAAAGGAAGTTCCCATCTGTTTCTTCCTTCTTGTATGTTCCTCTTTGCAATTCGATTACTTTTGGAGCTCCGGTGGAGTAATTTGGGAGGGATTGCATTTAGGAGTAGTTTTTGTCCTTTATTAAAGAAATAAAATGGCATCAGGTTCAAGTAAGGAGCAAGAACATCTGCTTAACCAAGTTGAGGAGCAGGTGGTACCAGCAGGAGAGGAACATCCTGATGATGAAGAGCCACCACCCAAGAAGCAGAGTGTGGCTTAGGATTTCTTTTGCAATGCCTTCTGTTGAGAGCAAGACTGCTGCAAAATTAGTAAAATGTTCTTTGTGCAACAACACTCTTTTGAGTGCTATTGCAAAAAACAACTCTTGTGGTACTACTTCAATGCTATACCACTTAAAAACATTCCATCAAAGGCAATTAAAAATGACACAAAAAGAGAGCAAAAAAGACCAGCCAAGTACATCTGAGCAGCAGCACCTGCAACAGTAACTAGAGTGTCATCTAAGGTGCGGAGGTGCCAGTCAGATATCTCTCCTCAATTACGTTGTGTGGGTATATACTGTTTGGATTGCAATGCCACCCAAACTGCTGCAGAGCAGTCTGTTGACTTTATTTTGGACATTGCTGAGAAGCACACATGTTATTTTTTTATTTTCTCCAGTTTTTCAATACCTGATCTGTTTGAACTTATTTTTTTTCCACTTGCTGCCATTATATTTTTGAAAACAATACAAAAAAATTGCAAAATGTTTAAAAATATATAAAAACTAAGAAAAGAGTTCCAAAAACTCAAAATAAATACGGTTCTTTTCAGAACTGCCTTTCATGGTCAAAAAAAGATAAAATGGATGTGTATGTGTGCACTGAGTACAGGAGTGGTGTAAGGATGCCTGAATCTGTGCATGTGTATTGGAAGGATGATTGAATTAGTGCATGAGGGGAGGGGTGCTTGGATGTTTAAATGAGTGCATGAGAGGTGTATAGATGATTCAATGATTGCGTGAGTGGTGCATAGATGATTGAATGAGTGTATGAGTAGTGCATGGATCACTGAATGAATACATGAGAGGTGCATGGGTTATTGAATGAGTGCATGAGTGGTGCTTGAATGTTGGTATAAGTGTATGAATTGTGTATGGATGATTGCATGAGTGCATCAATGGTACATGCATGTTAGAATGAGTGCATAAGTGGTCCATAGATGTTAGAAGGAATGCATGAGTAGTGCATGTATATTAGAATAAGTGCATGAGTAGCGTTGGATTTTAGAATGAGTGCATAAGTGGTGCATGATTGTTAGAATAAGGGCATGAGTAATGCATGAATGTTAGAAGTAGTAGGTGAGTGGTGCATGGATGACTGAACAATTGTGTGAGTGGTACATGGATGATTCAATGAGTAGAGAATGGATGATTCAATGAGTGCATCAGTGATGCATCGATGTTAGATTGAGTGCATGAGTGGTGTATGGATGATTTTCTGAGTGCATGGTTGGTGCATGGATGATTCAGTGAGTGCATGAGTAGTGCATAAACATTGGAATAAATACATCAGAGGTGTATGGATGAATGAATGAGTGCATGAATGGTGCATGGATGATCAAATCAGTGCATGAGGGGTGCATGGTTAATTGAATGAGTGCCTCAATGGTGTACAGGAAGTGCTACTGGTGTGTGCATATGCGAGTGACTGAGTACATGAGTGGCACTTGAGAGCTCTTTCAAGAGGCCTGTGTAAATAGTAAATATTGGTGAGTAAGTGAATGTGTGACTGGTTTATCAATGAATGAATAGCTGTTTCATAGGCTGTTTTAGTGAATGAGTGGAGGTCTGATCTAGGCTATTTATGAAATAGTAGGTATTTAATTTCTCTCTCTCTGAGTCAGTACTTGTATGATGCACTTTGCATGTAAGTGATTGGATGTGCTAGTGCCTGCTTAAATAAGTGCCTGAATAATGAAGTAAATTGTTTCATGACTACCTAGAAATGTGCTGTATTGCACTGAAACTTTTAATTAGTAATTGAGAGAAAAAAACTAATGGAAACTGTGGAAAATGCACTTCATATTTAAAAACACTGTCCATGCAGATCAGTAAGCAATACATGTGGAGAAGAATAACTATTTTGAGATATCTAACAATGCTGAACTTCAGCCATTATTGGAAAAGAAGATAAAGATATGTTAGTTTTTAATCGTCAAAATTACACAAATATACCAATACACATTATTTATACTCTAGGACTATATTAGAACATAGTAAAAATAAAATATTCCCTTTTTTACTGTTCTCAGCTTTCATAGTTCTTCACCCTAAAGGTTGGTTTATATGAAGCATCATCCTCGAGCATTGGGGAAAAACAATCAATGGATTGTAAATAAAACTCCAAAGCAGTATAGTCTATTACTACAAATAAGTGATACCATGCATTGCACTCGCTACAAATCATTAATTAGTGGCTTTTTCTACAGTTACTACAGTAATTTGAGAAAATGTACATGAAAAAAAATACTCAAAGGTTTAACATTGGTGCAATATCAGAAAAAAAAACATGAAGTAATCTTCAATTATAGAAATCCTTTTCAAAATACCACCCCTGGTAGGGCAATGAAGTGTAAACTACTGATGATCCATGTAGACAAAATCCCATGCAGTACTTGTTTGTCTGAAATAGGATGTACAAGTTTGGTTGGAGAAACAAAAGAAGACAATTTTTTACTTTTGAAGGCAGTGTTTGGTTTCAACTGAAGGCTGCAGTACTTTCAGTATGTCCATCCCCTTCCAGACTTTAATTACAGTGTTGAGTTTAGGTGTTATATTTACTCCTTTCTCCAATATAAAAGGAATCTTGATATTCGAAGATCTTTTTTGAAATACTAACCTCAGTAGACTGAATAGTCTCACGCAGTAGTATGTAGAAGTTATTTTTGGAGAAAAAGAGGGATTTTTTTGTTTGTTTTGAAACCACTTTTTAGTTCCATCTTAACGGTGTTGTAATAGGAGTATATCCATTCAGTTTGTCACTGTAATTAAAGAATGTAGTGTTTACATGCTATATAAACTCCCTTGTTGAAGGTAAAACAAATCTTGCATTTCAAACAACTTTCTCAAGACATTAGTGTCGGGTCTTGTTCCCAGTGAAGTAGCGAAGGCCAGTATCCTCAGGAGCAAAGACAGTGCCTCCACTCTCCCAAAAGGTATAGCCACCCTTCTGTATAGGCAAAACACCAGACTAGGGACTAATACCCCCTAGGAGAGAGGAGACCAGCACAGGACCACGTTTTTTAAATTCACCAGTGGCACCAGTAAATCACGAGGGGGAGTAGCAGGATGCATGATTGTCTGAACTGTAGCACATAATAATAATAAACAGGAGAAAAAGAGACAGGGACAATATTACCTACAGGTGATTAAACAAGGGTGCAGGATATAGCAAGAGTAAGGTTTAGGGTTATGTACCCCCTCATACTTACACAAGCGCCACTCCAGAGTTTCGTTGTACAAAAAAGGTCTCCTCCAATAACTGAGCAAAGTAACTTCCAAGGAAAATAAAAAGTAAGGGGCAATTTATCAAGCACGGCATTAAAATTATTGCCGCTTTAGCAGAGAATTCCAATGGAAGCCAATTTTGACATCAGAACATGGGCTTCTATGGGAGTTCTCGAGGGCATATTATCAAGCCCATTATCGCTTTAGCGATAATAGCGATAATTTTAAAGCTGTTTCTTGATAATATGCCCCCAAGTTCTTTAGCAGGCTGGTGTGAAGAAATACTCTGAAGCTAAAGGCATACGTCTGCCTAATATACAAAGACTGCAGCAGCAGGGTTGATATCCAGCTTGGAAATAATTAGGACTATTTATCCAAGTGGTTCAATAAAGTTTTTGTGGAAAGGCAAAATAGGTTTTCAAAACGGCACAGATCTGGTGCGTGCTTTGATTACAACCATAGGCTCATAACATACTCCAATGCTAGCGAGTGCTGTGCTAGCTTTAAAAGAAAAGGTTTGCAAGGTCTAACAGAGGTAGAGAGTACTTCCAAAGCCTGCTTGCCTTAAATGCAAACCTAACAACAAAAATGAAAGGAACGGAATATTTCCGAAAAGACGTGATTAAGAGGCAGGGAATGCGACGTTATCCCTCGCCGCGGAAAAAGCACACGTAAGCAATGGAAAGGCAAACGCTTACGTTTTCATGCCGGGAAAGAGACAGGAGTGTGCGCGTACAGCGCGTCTTGAAAACTCACAATCTGATCTGGTGCAGAACTTCGGCTGCTGTAAGAGCTCGTCTTAGCTATCTCAGTAGTGATGGTTTCTTCCTGTTTAATTTTATCTCTTAGCATTTGCAGGTAGGTTGGAAACATCGATCATTTAATGCTGTTTTTCACAGCATTACCAGAGTCTTCTTAAGAATCATACAAGCACATGCATCAAGGTAGGATTTTGCAAGTCCTTAATTGTGATTATTAATGAATCGCAATTAAGGACTCTCAAAAGCCTATGCATGTAGGAATCGCTATAAAAATAGAGATTCCTACACATTCCTTATTTGCAACTCGCAAATTGCGAGTCGCAAATAAGGAATTGCTTCTCATTCTATCCTTTGGGCCTACAGGCCTATAGGAATGAATGGGAAATTGCATGCGCAATTTGCGAGTACCAATAGGTCCTCGCAAATTGCGCATGCAATTTCAGGATGCAAGGTTGTCAAAGGGACACCCTTGCACCCCTGAAATTGATCTGTGCACATATGTTGCATACACACATGCCCTAAGGGCATGTATGTGCGCAACATGAAACTTTGAGTGTATTTTTCAAAGTTTTGCAAATTACCATGAATTTCAACTTCATGGTAATTTGCAACCCCTATTAGCGAAATCGATATTCTCAAGTGGCTCTTGCATTGCATTTAAAGAATCGCAAATTGCGATTCCTTAAATGCAATCGCAATTTGAAAAATCGCAATTAATTGCGATTTTTTGAAGTGCGGGTGGCAAGTTGTTTCATGCATCGCAAAAGCAAATTTTGCGATCGCAAACTGCCGATTTTTGCGATTTGCACCATTTGCGATCACAAAAAGCTTTGATGCATGTGCCTGATAGTGTCCAAGTAATTCTGGTTCTGCACACCATGGCTTGAACAACTGCAAAAGTGCCAAGTAGAAAAATTCTCTTTTCTCTGGAGTTTGGCTACTAAGTTGTCTGTGGTTAATAAGATTTTTGTTGTGTCTCACTAAACAACCTTGTTCTATATTTTCAGACTTTTACTTTTATATGTATAGTGCTAAAGTACTTCATGCAGACACATGTTTTCAAGATGAGGACTCCTTCTTGGGTAGTATATATCCAGCATGTTAGTCTTCAGAATATATGTACACTCTGCTCAAATTCTGAAAGGTATCATATTTCTGGAACATACTTTAATACTCTGTTACAACTACTTGGAAGGCCTAGGCTTACTGAAAGAGTTTGTCTTGACTTGGAAAATTAACTAGCAGAGCTTAACCTGTCCCAGCATTCATACAAACCTATTTCTCTGTGGGAAAGTATTTTCAAGCTGAAACTGTACAGATTTCAGTAAGTCTTTTTTCTGCAGAAATTTCCTCACATATCTCTTTCATCTCTGTCTTCTCAGATTTTGTGATGTTAGAAGTCACATAGCGAGCAACAGTGATAGAGTTGTCTGCAACACATTGTAGATCCATATTTGCATTCTCCACTTCAGAATAACAGAATTGTAGTCATTGATATATTTTAAAGCCTCTGTTCTTCTCAGGTTATATGTATTTTTGGGTGATTTCTGTGTCAGTGTGTGTCTAACTGTTTACAAAAAGCTGTTAACTCTTCCTTCTCAATCAAAGGTCGTGGGAATCCAAAACTACATCTTGTGTAAAACTTTCCTTTGTATTTGAATTTACGATTACAGTTTTTTCCACACCTATTATTTTAGAATCATAAAACGTATTATCTCAACAGTATCTTTTCGGACAGCAAATTTCACATACTGCCGTATGAAAGACAATACGGACTCATCAGAATCTCTTCCGAACTTCGGGGTATCTTTTACCCATAGCAGCATGTGAATATGTGGAGCACGTCTAGCTTGGCTCTCCTTCCACCAAAGGAAATCAGTTACTTCACCGAGAGGAGGATTAATTTTGTTGCATATGAAAGCCATCATTGCTTGAAACCTGGGCTTAAAATCTCAGCAAACGTTTACAGATCCAGTGCAGAAAGTTCTTCTGGTTTCATTAGATTGATTTCCTTTATGTGTGAGTTTGTTTCTCACAGGAATTTAAGCAGGTTATCCCGAGCATTCTCAGCACAACCAAGTGTTAGAAACCAAGTAGGTGCTCCTAGGTTTCTCAACATGCATTTCAGCTCACAATGACAATGATACCAATATTAATTTTACCACGCAGGCATGCCATCATTAAGGAAGTTGTATTCCAGGTTTTCATCTTTTCCTTGAATTTTGTTAATGAATTCCCTTGCTGTTATAATTTGGAGAGTCACACCGGTCTTCAGAATATGTGTTACTGCCTAAGATAAGCCTGACAAGTCACTCTCAAATAAAAGAATACATATATACAGTATCGCACCTCAGCCCCAGACCATTCCGGTATCCAGATAAGGCGTACTCCGCTTTGGATCCCAAGCAATTCTTCACCAGTGGGTAGACAGAGGATTCTTAGTAATGACTCCAACTTGAATAGGGTTGATTGACTGGCCCAAAATCCTTCTCCCAAGGCTTGTTCTACGGAGCCGGTTACTGTTGTTCTTAATCACATTATCACAGCCCCTGAAAGTTTGTCCCCCCTCTTATTGCCCTCCTTGATCCGTGAGATGCCCCCTGTCATTCAGTCCACCATTACACTCGCCAAGCCTATGTCCCTTCTTAATTTTGTGTCATGGAATGTTGCGGGGCTCACCAAAAAGCTTTTGATCCCGGAATGGCACGATTTTATTGGCGCATTTGATGTATGTGCATTTCAAGAAACATGGAGTACAATCCCGCTATATAAATCAGGGTATTCCACATATTTTCTACCGGCCCTGAGCTCAGGGAAAGGTCGCCCTTCGGGGGGACTACATGTGTGGGTAAATATCAAGCACAACTGGCAGGTTCA
The DNA here is from genome assembly GCF_964204655.1 of Triturus cristatus. NCBI lineage: Eukaryota > Metazoa > Chordata > Amphibia > Caudata > Salamandridae > Triturus > Triturus cristatus. Next base: position 211,853,601 of record NC_140588.1, read on the forward strand.
GTGCCATAATAATGTTTCCCCCGATCTGCTCCACTTGACAATAAAAGGTCCACATGGCGGCCCCACTCTAGATCTCTTTAACATTTATGCCAGAGGCTCTACGGGTGGACAGATCTCTCAGACAGTGGCTGCTTTGGAACATGAACTGACCCATATCGACCGGAACTCCACTGTTATCATCTGTGGAGATTTTAACTGCACTTTTGAACCCCTAGCCTCAGAAGATCTACTGGGGTCCAGTGATTCAGATCACATTTGGGGAATTCCGCCCTTGGAGCTCGCTCCGATTAAGAAATGGTCACAAAGGGCCATTCAATTGAATGCACTTACTCAAGAATTCAATCTACGTGCAGTGAATGGCAGATCCATATCTGACAAGGGTGGTGCCTTTACTTTTAACAGGTTAATTTCGCCATCACGCATCGATTATATCCTTGTCGATATTTATTCCTGGGGGCTCATCATAGATATGGTTGTCAAAAACACAATAGATAGCGATCACAACCCACTATGTTTACAAACTAAAGACCTCTGGATGACAACACCCAATGTGGCCAACGAACCCCCCTTAATGGCAACCAAGGAGGTATCACTGGCAGGGTGCTGTCGACGCCTTAAATGGCATGGGATCTCCCAACATGAGGAGAAGCTCGCTTTGATCAAAGAGCTTTTAGCTAGAAAACACACTGAACTTTGTGATGCCAGCACCAAAATGTATGATCCCCACCTCATAGCTTCTGTCTATCTTGACAGCATCAATAAAATAGGGCACTTCTTTATTCTGGGGGAGAAAGCCCGTCCCAAGGTGGACTCCTCGAGGAGCGGAAACCCTTGGTACTCTAAAGGTTGCAAAAGGGCCAGAGTTACCCTGTCCCAAGCCCTAAGGAAACAGGATAGAAATCTAATTAGTAAGGCAAGACAAGATTATTCAAGATCCTTGAAAGACGCCAAACGGGATTGGGAAGAAAATCATTGGCAGGAACTCAAGGAGGCGGCCCTAAATCGGAATTCTACAGCCTTCTGGGACATTTTGAATAGAGCCAAAAGGGCCAAAACAATAAGCATCCCAAATCATATAGCGGAGCTGCAATGGTTCGACCATTTCTCTGCTATATATGAGGGTGAGATTGTTTCTGACACACCGGTGGCGGACGATTTGCCACCTATCGTTGAGTTCCCAGCGGAGACTAACTTTGGGACCCACGAAATTATTTTGGCTATTAAAAGTATTGCCCCCGGTAAGGCGGCTGGGCCTGATGGCATACCAGGTGATCTTCTTCTACACGATCCAATTCCCTGGGCCTCTTTTATTGCTGTCGTCATGAACGCCATAGCTAAGGGTTCTATAGTACCTGAGTCCTGGAAAGCCGCGGTGGTTGTACCAATTTTTAAAAAAGGCAATAAGGAGGACCCTGCTAACTATAGACCCATCAGTCTAATTGACGTAATACAGAAAGTGGTTGGCAGGGTTCTCCTAATGAGACTGAGATGCTGGATTGAGAACGGGGATGTTTTATCACACTTCCAAGCAGGTTTTAGACAAAAGGTAGGCACTATGGATCAAGTTTTTAGATTTTTTATGATATATTGGAAAACAGTAGTTTTAGGCAAGGGAACCCTATATTTAGCTTTTATTGATTCAAAGTCGGCTTTCGACTTAATTCCCCGCCAACGCTTGTGGCAGGTTTTATTTCAACTAGGTGTTCCCTATGAGATTCTTGCCTTTTTAAAGCTTTTACATGAAAATAACCATGCTAATATTAGATGGGGGGCCCAGGGCCAGCTTACAGGGAGTGTCGCGGTGAATAGGGGGGTACGCCAGGGCTGTGTGCTGGCTCCCACCCTGTTTTCTCTATACATTAACGGGGTGGTGGACTTCCTTAGAGAGGTCCCTGCTGATGCGCCAGTCCTGGCTGGCGAAAAGATCCACACCCTCCTGTTCGCCGACGACACTCTCCTGATTTCAAAATCCCCGGCTGGCCTACAAAGAAACCTAGACAGATTTGCCTCCTTCTGCAAATCTTATGGGCTCATTATTAATACCGAAAAAACTAAACTAATGGTTATAAACCCTCCGAGACGTTTTAGCTATACTTTTACTCTGGATGGCACTCCCCTAGATATTGTAGATTCTTTTGATTATCTAGGGATACGCATTGCAAAAGGGATGAAGTGGAGTTCACATCTGACTAAGATGCTTCTGTGCCACAAGAGGGTTTCCGGTGCCATTATAAGAGAACAATATCTCTCTACTAGTCGACCTGTGGCACCGGCTCTTGTGGTATATGAGGCCCAGGCACTGTCTAGCTCTATGTATGGGGCTGAAATCTGGGGCCATGAAAACATTCACGAATTGGTGGTCTCGGAGAACAAATTTATGAGGAACCTCATCTCTGTCCCAACATCATCCCCCCTAAAACCTTTGCTGTATGACCTCGGGAGACACTCTATTCAGGACATTGCACGTCTACGACCCTTATTATTCTGGGCAAGACTGCGGCGGACCCCTGAACTTGCTAAATATGCAGCAGGTTTAAATGATCTCATATCAGCAGACACTGGGCGGAGGTTAAAATGGATCACTCACATAAAGCAAACACTGAAATCCATTGGCTATGAAGACTCCTGGGTATCCCAGGTACCCCCTCCGAAACAGGATCTGAAGGAAGCCTATTGGAGTTGGGTAAATACAAGAGATCTGAACAATCCCAAATCGGGGAAGCTGAGTGAGGCTTTCTTCGAACATAAGCCCTTTTGTAAATTGGAGGCATACCTTGACTTCATCCAGTCTCCACTGGACAGATCCCTGTATGTACGTTTCAGATTAGGGTCCCTCCCCCTTAATTGTGTGACTGCTGGCTGGAAGGGATCCTTACCTTCATCTGCTGGTTGTCCGAGCTGCACAGCACCTAATGAGTCCATTCCTCACTTTTTATTTGCTTGCTACCATTATCGAAGGCCAAGAGCCAAATGGTTGCGTCCGATTTGTAGAATGTTCGGATGCCGTGACTATCGTACTGTGCTACGCATTCTGCAGACTGATACTTCGTCCCTTACTATTGTCTGCGGCATTGCCAAGTATTTGGGCTGTGCTTGGCTATTGCGTAAGAAAAAAATTTCATCGCAACCGCATTGATCCACTTTTGTGATCGATCATTATCTGCACTTTAACGAACCCTAAGTCACTAAGCACTTTGTCTTTGCTTCTCATATGCTGTTCTTAACCTTTTGTACAACTTTTTTAGATCTATTCACGATCATTGTTGTTGCTTTTATTGTCTATCTTGATCCTTTTTATCATTGTATGTTGTGCTTTTATGATATTTTATATCGAATAAAGCTTTACCTACCTATATACAGAATACACTGGAGAAATCTAGGATCCTCTGAGTATAGTCTAGGTGATCTGTACTTGGCTGCTGGTGTCTGTACAGGCCGGTCGTCATATATACCACCTGTTCCAGTAGGAAACAGATGTGGAAAACACCAAGCTTCTAAACTTCTCTCCCAAACACTCAAGGAAGCTCCTCTTGCTTCTTTCATTTTTAAGAGATCAATAGCATCACCATTGATCTCTTTAGAATGAAGAGGGTGAATACTGTAGTGTTCGTAAATTTCTTCTGATTGGGATCCATCCACTTTTTCAATCTGACCTCTTGATGATGATGTATCATCCTCCATATTTGCTATATTCTGAAGCACATCTATGTTTTAATAATAAGTATTATTTTCTACTAAATGTAAAATTGCATTTTTTACTTTGGTAACATCGACTAACTCTTGCCATATCTTTTTGCTCTTGGTAAGAACAGCATTCACTAGAATTACAAGTTCTTCTTGGAAATCTCTTGGTACACCTATAGTTTCAATATTCTACTTCAAATCTAATGACAAGTATACAACTCTACCTTTCAGACCTTTCTGGAGCTCAGTTGGAAATAACTTCCCTGTCTTTGGTTCCATACTGACTATAGCTTGGAATTAGATCTGGGTGAAGTTCTGCTATGTTGAACTCTGCAAAATGACCCAAAAATTATGCCAAGCTACATGGAGTTCCGCAATTGGCAGAGTGCATTACTTTACGCCATATACGCTGATTTTTAGCGCCAGACGTTGTCCCACGTTAGAATTGGGGTTTCTGGTTGGCTAGGGTATTTACCTAAGCCAGGCAGAGTAAGGGAGTTACACACCAACGATAACCCCTCCTCACCCACTTGGTAGCTTGGCAGAGCAGAGCGGGCTGGCTTATCCCAAAGAGAATGTGTAAAGCGTTTGCCCAACGCACACACCTGTGACTCACTAGGCACACCACAAAAAAGACTCCGCTCAAGTTTAAATAAAAATATCTCATACATTGTAGATAAAACACATAGGGGGGAGGAAGGAAGCAGGTCTCTTATTGAATGCCCTCACACACCCAGCAAGGTGTCATGCTTCATCATTGGGCTGTGCTCCACGTCGGACCGCTGCTGCAACGCCCGACGGGCTCCCGCGAAGGGGCTCCTTGCCGGAGATCTTTTAAGAGACAGCCGTTAGGTGTGTGAGGGTGAGTGGTTGGTGTAGTGAATGAGTGTGAGTGGTGGTTTAAAATAGGTATAGCACTGCCCTGAGGGAATTAATTTTATTTACGGGGTGTCCTACCCTAATTAAAATGTGTGAGCCCTGTATGGAGTAACAATGATCCACAGGGTCTAGTATATGTGCGTGGTCGACATGTTCACAGGGCGCTCACACTATTGTGCATGTTTGTTAGTTTGATCTATAAGTGAGCATATGGGTCTCTAACTGCAAAATAGCTCTCTGAACCTTCTGACTACATGTGTTAAATTTTAAGCACGTTCAAATGAACCCTATGGCCTAGCTGCAGCCTACCTTAGAGGTGAGACATATGTGATACAACAGCAGGTTGATGCTTGCAAGGGGTTTTAAATACCAAGTAGGCATAGCAGTAAAAGTGCATGCACACACTCAGGACTACCAGGCCTGAAACATGATGCAAGGCCTGCATTTCTGGATGGTGAACTTGAAAGTGTCAGTTCTTCAACAGATATGCAAATAAGAGACTCAGGGGCATATGTAGGAAAAACGATATTTGCTAATTGTTAATAGCGATTTTTACCGAAGCGCTATTGAGAATTCGCAAACTGCCATGTAGATAATACATCGCTAAAAAATTGCGATTCCTTAAAACTCACAAACCCCCATTGCGAAATCGCAATTTAAAAAAAATCGCAATTTTGCGTATCTGCCATCAGGTGCACCCTGATGACATCACACAGAGAAAGTGGCCACACCCATGCTGTTTCTGAGTGCCTGAGGCTGTGGGAGCAGCAGAGAGCAGGAGCAAACACCCAGGAGCTGTACAGGAGTGTTCAGGCAGACACCAACTTATAGGATGGACACACAGAAGAGGGAAAGAAACCTGCTGAAAGGAAAAGGAAGCAGAAGTTTAGCGAGAAGGAGTTGGAGGTCCCAATTGAAGAGGTGGTGAAGACACATGACCAGTTATTTGGAAAGAAATCCCTACATGTCCCGGAATCCCAGAAGAGAAAAATCCGGCTGGAAATACAAGGCAAGATCAATGCCATTGGTGTCACCCAGCGCTCCATCGATGACCTGAAGAAGCACTGGTATGACGTGCGCTCCAGGGTGAATGAGACGGTAGCAGACAGGCTGAAACAAGCAAAGAAGACAGGTGGCGGACCATCCACAGCACCTGCAACCACACCCCTGGATGATTTGGTACAGTCCACCCTCCAGCCTGAGACCATCAGTGGCATAGGAGAAGTGGACAGCTCAGTCCGAGACAACACCAGCCAAGGTAAGATGTATGCACTGCATGGCCTGAACCCCCAAATTACCAATCCCCATGAGCAAGTCAGAATTCCACTCCAGTCCATATTTTGCAAAGAACCAGCAATGCATCATTGGAGATGTAGTTCCAAAACCCATATAGCATATAAGTGAGAATTGTGAACACAATTGCAGGGGCCTCACATTAGTCAATTACCAAGCAGAAGACTGTAAGTGTGAATAGCAACTCATGTAATTTAATGTACCACAAATGCTGCAAGGCAAGTTAGTAAATGGACATTCTGTATCCACAGGCAAACCTGCGCCCCAGACAGAAGAGAGGGAGACACATGAGGCACCTGGGCAACAACATAGTCAGGAGGAAGAGTCCCAGACACTCACAGATGTCACACCAACACCACCACCCAGACCTAGGAGGTACACAGTGGAAACCCTACAGAAGATGGAGGGGGCAGAGGACGAGAGCACGGGAGCTCCACAGACCATGCACGAAGAGCCAGCACAGTCTCCGAAACACATGCAGCGTAGCCACACCAGTGGTCTGAGATGCAGACAAAGGGCACACAGTCTGTCTGAGCAGGGTCATGAATCCAGTGTCTTCGCAGGTCTTGAGGGCACCATGGTGAAGGTGCAGCGGCTGCAAGGGAAGACAATATGATTAATGCAACGGCAGATGGTGTCCATGAACAAGAACATGAGGCACATTAACGAGAGCATCAATGGACTGAACACCACTGTTGCTGAGGGCATGCGGGACATGACTAGGACAGTAAGGTAGTTATGCAGCAAATTGGACAGTGAACGTGGCGCAAAGCACAGGGAAAAACAGCGCATGGAGGGATACACAAAGGGGGTCAACCGCCTATGCAATGCCATATCTGTACTGAGCAGACACACAGTGGCCATGCAGTTGTAAATTGCCCACTGCAGCCAGGATGTTGCTAGGGGTTGATGCAGGTCACCACTGCTGTTGAACTGCTCCAGACAGCCAACATAGCTGCCACAGGGTCTAAAAATGGTAGAGACAGTGAGGAGGTCACCAGCAGCAGCATAACTCCTCCTGTTGCTGAGCCCAGACAGCATAGTACAAGGCAAGGGCCATCAGCAGAACAGTACTCAGGGGAGGGAAGTGTGCACACTGAGCGAGGCACTTCTGTGCATGGTCGCAGGAAATAACTCCATGCTGCTGCTGACATTTGCTGATGGGTGAGGTAACCGGTGTGACCCAGTGAGAGTGGATGACAATGTGCATGCAGTGTGGTCATGCCATACTGGACAACCCAAGGCACACAGAGGCCAATTTGGTGAGGCGGTGTGCATACATATTTTAAGGACAATAAAACACTGTTAAACAATTGTCAGTAACCACTTTGTGTCAATTACTTATTTAGAAATAGTTGCATGTCTGTGTCTCCCATCTGCCACTCCTACAACAGCTGCTGCGCTGTGCAGTGGCCGTGGACATTCCTCATCCTCTGAGTCTGAATCGGTGATTTCAACTGGGGTTCCCTTCTTTGTGGCCAAGTTGTGTAGCATGGCACAGGTAGCAATGATTTTGCAGCATATCTCGGGGCGGTACTGCCGAGCACCTCCACTTTTGTGGAGGCAGTGGAACCTGCTTTTAAGGAGTCCAAATGTACGCTCCACCACATTCCGAGTAGACTTATGGACAGCATTGTATCTCCTCTCACTTGGGGTAGATGGGTTGAGTAATGGGTGAGTATGAATGCACGCACTGCATAAGCACTTTCACCTAAGTGGGAAAGGATGAAACATCAAAGGCAACAACAGATACATCCAAGGTATACATCAGGGTGTGTCACATGTATTTACCTAGCAGGTATCTTTCTGCAAATTCACCCCAGCCAGACGTGTATAGATTCCACTATGCCTGAAGATTTAGTAGTCAGGCATGCTCCCTGGGAATTTTGCTACTATATCAGCCATGATGTGAGACGCATCACAAATAACCTGAATGTTGATTGAATGATGTGATTTCCTGTTCCGATATATGTACTCAGTAGCAGAGGGGAGGGGGCAGATTGCAATATGTGTCCCATTGATGCGCCCAATGATATGTGGGAACTGGGCCATCTGATAGAAATCCATCTTGGTCTTATGCAGTTCCATTTTGCGTGGTGGGAAACCGGATATAATGGTGCATTCTTTGAAGCATGCCATCCAGGAAGGTGTTGAAGAAGCATGACATGCAACTTTGTGAGACACCTCCAGCCACAGCTATCACCCCCTGGTAACTACCTGATGCAAGTAGGTGCAGGGAACAAAGTACCTGCACATATGGTGGAATTGCTTGCGCCCTGGCTGTCTGGTGCTACAGGATTGGGTGCAGGTCACGTATCAGGTCTAGGATGGTAGTGGGGTGAAGCCTGTACCTCTCATGTATTTCTTCTTCTGTGAGTTGGAAAAGACTGATGCGCACTCAGTATATGTGTTCCTGTCGCCTCCTCATCCTCTGTGCATGCTGCTTGCATCCGCATCCGCCTTGCAATGACATAGAGGGCCGCCATTGTGTTGAAACGTATGCATTCTGGAGCTGTTTATATGCAGTGCACCTGTTTACCACCTACTTTGAATTGGTGGTAATTTGCGAGTTGCAAATAGCGATTTTGCGACTTTTCTTACATTTGTTTGCGATATTATTTTTGCGATTTCGCAAATTGCGAGGTGCAATTTGGGAGTCGGTGGATCAAATTCGCAAGTTAAGGAATCGCTAACTGACTTCTCTTTTTTTTAGCGATTCCTTAATTTGCGCTTGGCTTTTCCCCTCTCTACATTTCACAGTGCTCTTTTGCGGTCGCAAACGTAGAAATTCTGCGAATTTCTGCATTTGTGATTGGTATTTCGCTTCCTACATCTGGACCTCAGTCTCTATGTGAGGTCCTGCTTGTTTTTGTATCTAACTTTGTTGGTATATGAGTAACTGTCTTTCTTGCTTCTATAATTCTGTAAATGTATATGTGCAGGATGCATTGATAGCTCCTTGGGTGCAATAGTGAATATTAGATTATTTAAGTGTGAGCACAAGCACCCCCATTACTACTAGGTACATAACAGTTCTGTGTATGTGAGTAAATGTTTAGATGCTTCTCACAATGTCTTAGACTCAAGTGTAACAGTCCCAAGACTTAATTCAAAGGCTACTTTTCTGTTTCGTAGACTTAAAGGTGCTTGTTCTTTAGCTCATCTGTCAATGAGTGTGTCAATTCCTATCTAGGGCTATGATTGAATGTGTATGTAAATTTGATAGTAAATGACTAGCTCTCTTTGTGACATGTATGTTTCTCTAAAAGAGTGTGTAAAGGGCTGCATGGATTGCCTCCTGGCTGTGTTAGTGAGTACTGGGTTATTTAAATGTTTGTGCATCTGCCTTCATTAGTTCTAGATACGTAACAGTTCTGTTGGTCTGTGTGAGTGAATATTTAGGTGTTTCTGTCACAGTCTTTATGGGTGTTTTAGTGTCAGATTATAGCCTGAATGACAGGGTGTATGTATAATTTGCCACTTGGGTCTGTACAAGTGCACAAAGCTCACTAAAACTTCAGACTACATGTGTTTCCTTTTAAGCACATAGCACCTTGTCCCATGGCCTACCTACAGGCTAACTTAGTGCTTACCTATAGGTGGTAGAAGAGCAGTTAACGCCTTTTGTAGGACTACTAAATATGAAGGTTGGCCTGGCAGAAAAACTGCATGCACAGACCCAAGTGTAGCAGGCCCAAGACTTGATGAAAGGGCTACCCCTGTGCATGATAGACTAGGAAGTCTCAGTTCTTTAGCAGATATTTGAATCACTGTCACAGTTACTACCTGGCACTGTGATTGCATGTGTATGTAAGTTTCTTAGTAAATGACTGCTTATTTTGGTGACATATATACTACTGTAAATATATCTGTAAGGGACTTCATGGATTCTTTCCTGGGTGTGTTAAGTGAGCATTGAATTATTTGACAGTGTGTGAAACTGCCATCATTAGCGGTAGGTACATATCAGTTCTCCCTGTCTGTGTGAATAAATGTTTAGATGCGTCTATCACAATCTCAATGGGTGTTTTAGCGTCTGTCTGCTTTTCTACATAGGTATGTCAGATTAAAGTCTGGGTGGCAAGGTGGATGTGTAATTGAGCACAAAGGTCTGTTCGACTGAATATACCTCACAGATACTTCAGAGTACATGTATTACCTTTAAAGCACAAAGCGCCATGTCCTATGGTGTATCTACAGGTTACCTTAGTGGTTAGCTATATGTGGTATAACATCAGTTTACACGTTCTATAGGACTATTGAATGTGAAGGTTGGCCTAGCAATAACACTGCATGCTTGGCTCAAGTGCAGCAGGCCATAGACATACTACAAGAACTACGTCTTTGCATGGCAAATCTGAATGAGTGTCTCAGTTCCCTTATAGGGTTGTGATTTGATATGTATGTAAGTATGTTAGTAAATGACTGACTCTCGTTCTGACATGTATTCTTCTATAAATGTCTCTATAAGGGCCTACATGGATGGCCTCCTGGGTTTAGTAGTGAGTATTGGCTTATGTAAGTCTGTTTCCTCCATTAGCACTAGATACATATCAGTTATGTCTCTGTATGTGAGGGAATGTTCAGCTGCTTCTATCACAGTCTGAATAGGTGTTTTAGGACCATATGTAGGTAATTTCTATTTACCGATTCCTAAATACCGAATATTACCGATTCTGTATTTAAGAATCGGTAAATAGAATGTAGGTAAAAAATCGGTACATTTTACCGATTCGGTAATATTCGTTATTACAGATTCGGTATTTACGGAATCGGTAATAAGGCATACCTTCCCATTCATTCCTATGGGCCTGGAGGCCCATAGGAATGAATGGGAAGCCATTCACTATAACCGATTCGGTAAATACCGAATTGGTAATAGGGGGAGCATATTCAAGGGTGGCAGGGTGTCACATTGACACCCTGTTGCACCCCTGAATCGTGCATGTGTGCACATGTGGCGCACATACATGCCCTAAGGGCATGTATGTCTGCCACATGGCACTTTTAGAAAAGCACAAAATTGCTTTTGAAAAGGTATTCGGCATTTACCATCAACTTGTAGTTGGTGGTAAATAACGAATCCTTAAACCAAAAATGCACTCACTTGAGTGCTCCCTACATAGGATTTAAGGATTCGGTAATTTACCGTTTAGGTATTTTACCGATTTCTTAAAATACCGATTCGGTGAATTACCGAATCCTTAAAACCTGCCTCCTACATTAGAAAGGGCCAAATACCGGTCGGTAACGGGAAAATTACCGATTTTCGGCCGTTACCGACCGGTATTTAGCTATCTACATATGGCCCTTAGTGTCTAAGGTTCTAGTTAGATATATCAGAATAAAGATTTGGTGGCAGGGTGGATGTATAACTATACACTTGGGTTTCTAGGATTGCATATAGCTCACTGAAACTTTAGAGTATATGTCTTACCTTTGAATCACATAGCACCCTGTCCTATGGCCTAGCTACATGATACCTTAGTGGCTATTTATACATCCTACAAGAGCACTTTACACTTTGTGTAGGAGTTTGAATTGACATGACAGCCCAAGCAGTAAAACTGCATGCACAGGCTCAAGTGTAGCAGACCTGGCACACGATCCAAGGGTACTTGTCTGCATTTAAGACTTGAAAGTGTCAGTTGCTTAGCAGATATAAGAATGACTGTCTCAGTTGTTATCTAGCACTATGATTGCATGTGTATGTAAATTTGATAGAAAATGACTACGTACCTTGATGACATTATTGCTTCTCTAAATGTGTCTGTAAGGGGCTGCATGGATTGCCTCCTGGCTGTGTTAGTGAGTACTCAGTTATTTAAATGTGGGTGTAACTGTCTCCATTAGCACTAGATACATAACAGTTATGCCTGTCTGTGTCAGTGAATGTTTAGGTGCTGCTGTCATAGTCTCTATGGGGGTTTTAGATTATGTCTGCTTGTCTAATTATGTATGTCAGTCTAAAGCAAGAATGACAAGGAGGATGTATAATTAGGCACATAGGCATGTATACGTGCATTAAGCTCAGTGAAACTTCAGAATACATGTGCTACCTTTTGAGCACTTAGCGCCCTAACCTATTTCTTACTTACAGGCTACCTTAGTTTTTACTTATGTGTGGTAGAAGAACAGTTTATGCCTTTTGTAGGACAATTAAATGTGAAGGTTGGCCTAGCAGTAAAACTGCATGCCAGGCTCAAATATTGCAAGCTCAAGACATATTGCTATTACTACTTCTCTGGATGGTAGACTTGAAACTATGAGTAGTTTAACAGATATCTGAATAAGTGTCTCAGTTGCCAAGTGGGGCTGTGATTTGATATGTATGTACGTTTGTTAGCAAATGACTGTCTCTCTTTGTGAGATATATTCTGCTGTACATGTATCTGTAAGGGGCTCTAAGGATTCCTTCCTGGGTGTGCTAGTGAGTATTGGATTATTGAAATGTGTGTCCAACTGCCTCCATTAATGGTAGGTACATATCAGTTCTGCCTGTCTATGTGAATGAATGTTTAGATGCTTCTGTCACAGTGTCTATAGGTGTTTTAGTGTCTCTCTGCTTTTCTACATAGGTATGTCAGATTAAAGTCAGGGAGCTGGGTGGATGTATAACTGAGCACAAGGGTCTGAAGGACTGCATATACCTCACTGAAACTTCAGAGTACATGTGTTACCTTCGAAGCACTAGCACTGTGCCGCATGACCTACCTACAGGCTACCTCAGTGGTTACTTATATGTGGTAGAACAGCAGTTTATAAGTTCTATAGGACTATTAAATGTGAAGCTTAGCCTACCAGTTAAACTGCATGCATGGGCTCAAGTATATCAGGACCTAGACATACTCCACGCATTACTTCTTTGCATGGTAAACTTGAAACTATGAATTGTTTTGCAGACATCTGAATGAGTATCTCAGGTCCTATGTGGGGCTGTGATTTAATAAGTATGTAAGTTTGTTAGTAAATGACTGCCTCTCTTTCAGGCATGTATGCTTCTGTAAAGATCTCTATAAGGCCTACATGGAATGACCGTATTAGTGAGTATTGTCTTATTTAAGTGTGTGTACATCTGCCGCCATTAGTGCTGTATACTTAGCAGTTATGCCTCTCTATGTAAGTGAATGTTTAGGTGCTTCTATCACAGTCTGAATAGCTGTTTTAGTGGCTGTCTGCTTTTCTACTTAGGTATGTCAAATTAAAGTTTGGGTGGCAGGGTGGATGTATAATTGCACACATGGATCTCTAGGAGTAAATACAGCTCACTGAAACGTCAGAGTACATGTGTTACCTTTGAAGCACATAGCACCCTGACCTATGGCCTAGATACCTAAGTGGTTACTTATACATGCTACAAGTGCACTTTACATCTTATGTAAGAGTTTTTAGTGACAAAACAGCCCTAGCAGTAAAAGTACATGCAAGGGCTCAAGTATAGCATGCCTGGGACATTATGCAAGGGCTACATCTCTGCATGTTATACTTGAAACTGTTTAGCAGACATCTAGATGACTGTCTCAGTTGCTATCTAGCACTCTGATTGGAGGTGTAAGTAAATTTGATAGTAAATGACTGCCTGTCTTTCTGACATGTATGCTTCTCTAAAAGTGACTGTAAGGGGCTGCATGAATTGCCTCCTGGCCGTGTTAGTGAGTAATGGATTATATAAATATGTGTGCAACTGCCGCCATTAACACTAGATACATAGCAGTTCTGATTGTCTGTGTGAGTGAATGTACTTTTGTAACGGTATCCATGAGTGTTTTAGTGTCTGTCTGCTTTTCTACTTAGGTATGTCAGATTAAAGCCTGAATGACCAGGAGGATGTATGATTGGGTACCTGGGTCAGTAGGAGTGCATATATTTAAGTGAAACTTCAGACTACATGAGTTACCTTTCAAGCACATAGCACCCTACCTATAGCCTACCTACAGGCTACCTTAGTGGTTACTTATGGATCACTGACGAAATATTGAGAAGGAGAATATTGAATTGCCAAAATATCGAAGGAAAAATATAGAATGCCAAAATATCGAAGCTCATCTCCAAACAGGTAAGAACAAAAATATAGAATCCAAAATATTGTTGTAAAAAATATAGTTTGTCACAATATCGAATTATTTTAAATGGCTTAAAATAAATGTAAAATTAATTAAATAAAACATATAATTAACTGAAACATACTTAAAAATACTTAAATAACTTTAAAATTAATAGTTAATGTAAGTAAAAAAAAAATATGAATACATATATATTAACGTAATATTAATTTAAAAAATGCAATATTTTTTGCGTAGGATAGCGAGCTGGTAAAATTTACTATTACCACTCCAGTAAGTGCAATAATAGGGAAAGCATTGGATAGCGTAGGGGTAAAAATTAATATTCACACTCCTGAGAGTGCAACAGTAGGGAAAGCGTTGGATAGCGGGAGGGTAAAATTTACTATTCCCACTCCAGTGAGTTCAACAGTAGGGAAAGCGTTGGATACCGTAGGGGTAAAAATTACTATTCCCACTCCAAAGAGTGCAACAGTAGGGAAAGCGTTGGATAGAGTAGGGCTAAAAATTACTATTCCCACTCCAGAGAGTGCAACAGTAGGAAAAGCGTTGGATAGCGTAGGGGTAAAAATTACTATTCCCACTCCAGAGAGTGCAACAGTAGGGAAAGCGTTGGATAGCGGGAAGGCAAAATTTACTATTCCCACTCCAGTGAGTGCAACAGTAGGGAAAACGTCAGATGGCATAGGGGTAAAAATTACTATTCCCACTCCAAAGAGTGCAACAATAGGGTAAGCATTGGATAGCGTAGGGGTACAAATTACTATTCCCACTCCAGAGAGTGCAACAGTAGAGAAAGCGTTGGATAGCGTAGGGGTAAAAATTACTATTCCCACTCCAAAGAGTGCAACAGTAGGGAAAGCGTTGGATAGCGTAGGGGTAAACATTACTATTCCCACTCCAGAGAGTGCAACAGTAGGGAAAGCGTTGGATAGTGGGAGGGTAAAAATTACTATTCCCACTCCAAAGAGTGCAACAGTAGGGAAAACGTTGGATAGCGTAGGGGTAAAAATTACTTTTCCCACTCCAAAGAGTGCAACAGTAGGGAAAGTGTTGGATAGCGTAGGGGTAAAAATTACTATTCCCACTCCAGAGAGTGCAACAGTAGGGAAAGCGTTGGATAGCGGGAGGGTAAAATTTACTATTCCCACTCCAGTGAGTGCAACTGTAGGGTAAGCGTTGGATACCGTAGGGGTAAAAATTATTATTCCCACTCCAGTGAGTGCAACTGTAGGGTAAGCGTTGGATAGCGTAGGGGTAAAAATTACTATTCCCACTCCAGTGAGTGCAATAGTAGGGAAAATAATGATTTAATATTTTATTAAAAATACATAAATTATTAATACCCCAAAAAATATTAAAATTAATTACCAATCACACAATATTTAATAATCAATGTATTATATATACCAACATATTTTTTTATTAATAACCTATTAATAATTAATGTACAACCAATAATTTGCAATACCAAAAATTAATCAACTAAATTAATACTAATTAATAATTAATTAAGAATAAATTAATTAGCAATATACCAAAATTATTTCAATAATTAATTATTTACAATTAAATTAACTCCCACAATATTCCCTATAAACCCACAACCCGCTACAAATAATTAATTAATACAATTAACATAAGTATCAATTAAACAATTAATCCAAATTAATTACCAATTAATACAAATTATTTACCAATAATAATTAATCAACAAACAATTACATTTCAATACTAATTAATAATTACCTAATAATAATTAAATTACTTCCTACCCTATTCCCCTATAAACCCACAACCCGCTACAGAAGTAAAACACAAAATTAAATTAAAAATAATTAATAATTCCTAAATTACTTCCCACCCTAATCCCCTATAAACCCACAACACGCTACGGAATTAAATTACACAAACATTTTATTTCATAAAATTCATTACTTTAAAAATATTCAAACATACATTCCAAAATGTATACATACTTTTAACACATATACTAACACTTAAAACACTATAAAAAAATTCGAT
Source organism: Triturus cristatus (assembly GCF_964204655.1). Classification (NCBI taxonomy): domain Eukaryota; kingdom Metazoa; phylum Chordata; class Amphibia; order Caudata; family Salamandridae; genus Triturus; species Triturus cristatus. The sequence goes on from NC_140588.1 coordinate 211,869,545, forward strand.
ATTCTTAACAACTATATTATGACTGTCGATATTACTTACTTCTATATTATTTAAATCGATATTTTATTTCCTACCTGATTTTCGATATTCTTCACCACTATATTTTGGCAATTCGATATTCTGTCCATTCTATATTAAGACTCGATATTCTGTCCTGTCGATATTTTTAATTCGATATTATGTCTGTTTACCGTTACTTATATGTAGTAAAAGAGAAGTTTATACCTTTTGTAGGACTTGTACATGTAAAGGTTGGCCTAGCAGTAAAACTACATGCACAGGCTCAAGTATAGCAGGTGTGAAATTTAATGCAAGCGCTGCATCTGTCCACGGTGGACATATATCTCAATGAGTGTCTCAGTTCCTACGGTGGGCTGTGATTTAAAGTGTATGTGAGTTAGCTCGTAAATGAGTGTCTCACAGTCTGTAGAGGTGTTTTAGTGTCTATCTGCTTTTCTACTTAGGTATGTCAGATTAAAACCTGAATGACAGGGTGGAGGTATAATTGAGAACATGGATGTTTAGGAGTATGTATAGCTCACTGAAGGTTCAGAGTACATGTGTTACCTTTCAAGCACATAGCACTTTGCCCTGTGGCCTACCTACAGGATACCTTAGTGGTTAGTTATACATGCTACAAGAACAGTTTACACATTGTGTAAGCGTTCTTAGTGACAAGACAGCCCTAGCAGTAAAACTGCATGCACAGGCTCAAGTGTAGCAGGCCCAAGACATGATGCAAGAGCTGCTTCTCTACACTGTAGACTTGAAAGTCTCAGTTCTTTAGCAGATATCTGGATGATTGTTTAAGTTACTATCTCATACTCTTACTGCATGTGTATTTAAGTTTGTTAGTAAATGACATACATGCTGCTGTAAATGTATCTGTAATGGGCTCAGTGGATTCCTTCCAGGATGTATTAGTGATTACTGGGATATTTAAACATGTGTGCAATTGCCTCTATCAGCGGTAGATACACATGAGCACTCTTTGTCTGTCTGACAGAATGTTAAGGTGCTTCACTTACTAACTTACTGAATGTTTTACTGCTTGTCTGCTTTCTACTTAGGTATGTGAGAATGAACTCTGGGTGGAAGAGTGAATGTATAATTTGGCACATGGGTCTCTAGGATTGCATGAAGCTCACTCAATCTTCTGAAAACATCTGTTACCTTTTAAACACACATAGCATCCTCTCTATGGGCTAGGTGCAACTCTCATAAGATGTTTAAGTAAATGTCCCAGTATGTGATTCTCCGTTTTGATTGCTCTTTCAATCTGTACGTATATATGTCAATGAATATCTCAATGTCTGTATTAGGAACTGCAAAGCTATATAGGCATCTGTAGAACTACTCTGCAGACTTTGGGATATACAAGTGAGTTAGTGAATGTATAACTCTATCCGTTGGTCTGTCAGTGGGCCAGAGAGACCAAGTATGGTTTGAAAACATCTATTTCACCTCCTTAAGTACTATAGCATATTGACTGCTTCCAATAAGAGTCTGTGCAAGCATGAATAAGTCAATAAAAGTCAAAACAACAACTTTTACTTTTTTAAGCACAAAACACAATGCTTTAAGGCATATCTCACAATTTAGTTATCTTTTCTAAAAGATGCTTACTGCAGTTAACAAAAAGATTTTACATCCAAAGTCAAACTAGCAGTCCCACTCCCCAAGGGCAGTGTGCGATATTAAACGAGAGTTACTACTTTTGGTATTTACAGAAGGCATTTAGTAGTAGTAAAGTTAGGACTCCTAACTTTACTTCTACTAAACTGATACAAAATCCTAACTTTATGACTTTCGGTATTCACAAAAGGCATTTAGTAGTAGTAAAGTTAGGATTCCTGACATTAGAAGTTTAGGATTTTATCTCAGATTAGTTCTGTGAATCGGCCCCTGCATGTTTAACTTACATCCTAACAGGGCCCTACATGTACACCTAACACAAACTGTGTCTTACTGTCCTATTAATAAATATGCAAAATCATTCATTCTACCACTCATAGGCCATTATATATATCTGCGATTTTATTTTTACAATCTCACATACGCATATACCTTTTTAATTAATTATTTGGGTTAAAAAGAAATGTCATTCACATACCAAAAGATTGAGTTTGCTGATAAAATAACTTTTTTTGCTCTTATTAGATTGATGCAATAGTCTCAGGGTTTGCAAAAATTAGGCACAAGAATGGCACACCACTCTCATACAAAGCTACCATACATGGCAACCTTTTCAACTTTTGCACTGTCTGATACTGCAGAAGGCAGCAAATGAAAACATTCCTTTCATATTTTAGAGTTGTAAATCCACTTCTCAATGGTTAGTATGTGTTAATCCTTTCACTCACTTTTACAAAGACCTCCAAAATGGATACCTATTTGTGTATACTCGCGTCTTCCTCCCGAGAATCACGAGGAATTCATTAAAAAAGTTCAAAAACATATTTACCTTCATAGTTTTATAAGGTTAAGAGCGCTCTACACTTTCTAGGAAGTCCTGACTAGGAAATGAAACCCTTTATATAGTAAAAGAACTTGAAACTCCTCAATCTTTTTTTTTTAAAGTGACATGTGTCTTTAACACGCTTCCCCAAATACACTCTTAACACAGTTTCCATACCAACCCATTGGAAGCAGTAGGTCATAAGTTTACACCACATTCTATAAGGACCGTTCTTGTTACAAAATCAAATGCAGCAGGTGTAGTTTACTGTGCACATTAAAAAGCATATCACAACATCCAATCAGATATGTGTTTTTTTTATACCAGTAGAACGCCTCAATTTGAACTACCTTTCATTTGGAAAACTGCCTCATTGAGCTCCAGCATCCTCTTGTTTGCTACTGCTGCTTCACTTCAAAGTCATTAGAGTGTGGATTGTGGGCCACAGCTATGTCATCTGGGCTAGAGAAGATGCTAGAAAGAGTGGTATTGACAAGACTTGGGTTTGGCTAATGGTGACATTAAATGGATTGGTCATAGAGGGTTAAAGTGTCATCAAGTGCTGACTTTAGTTAAAAGCATTGAAGATTCCCAAATCCATAACCTCATGACTGTGCACTGTGGTGGCAGTGACCTAGGCACACTGACTGGGGTAGGACAGGAAATCCTAATGACTCTTTTCCCTCTTACTGTATTGATGTAATCCAACATATGCCAAAGGCAGAAACGGAAGTGGTCTAATCAATTCCATCCACAGATTGGCAAAGCCAGGAAAAATGTTAATAAAACTGTTTCTGCGTTTCTCAGAGACCATAACATGGGCGATATCTATAACAATAATCTGTGTTTTGGCATACATGGAATCTATAGAAGTGATGGAGTGCACTTTACAAACGAAGGCAACAGGGTGTTTCTAAGCAACCTGAATCTCTGCATCTGGGCTTATGTGTAGCTGTCATGTACACACAATCAACACAAAGGCCCTTCTTAGAGCCACTCTAGTGCCACAATATTGTTAATTTTCTTTATAAATATCTTTTTTTTTTAAGTTTCCAAAATGCGTGGGCATGCATGCACAGTGAAAACGCAAAACAAAAGCAGACATATCATGGCCAACAGCACATTCAAAGATTCTAAGTGAACACATTTATTTTAACCATTGCACTACATACATTACATTTTAAATAACTCAACAAAACATGCATCATTCTCTCACTGTGTCTGTCATACTTGTTTGACTATTTGAGTGAAAACTATTACTGAGTGCATTAGTGTCTGAGTGGGTGAGTAAATGTGTACTCTAGTCTCTGAATGAATCTAAGAGTGATGCATCACTGTCTGAATTGATCTGTCAGTGTGCTCATCACTGTCTGATTGGGTTTGTGACAGTACATCAGTGAATCTGTGAGTGGGTGCATGTCTATGAATGGGTCTGTGAGTAGGCAAGTCTGAGTGGGTCTATGAGTGGGTGTGAGAGTATCTGAGTAGCTCTGTGAGTGAGTGTGTGAGTCTCTGAGTGGGCCTGTGAGTGGGTGCATGAGTCTCTAAGTAGGTCTGTGAGTGGGTGCATGAGTTTGAGAGTGGGTATGTAAGTGAGTGATTGTGTGAGTCTGTGAGTGGATGTGTGAGTCTGTGAGTGGGTCTGTGAGTGGGTACATGAGTCTGAGTGGGTCTGTCAGTGGGTGCATAAGCCTCTGAGTGGATCTGTGAGTGGATGTGAGAGTGTCTATATGAGTCTGAGAGTGGGTGCATGATGAGTAGGTCTATGAGTGGGTGCATGAGTTTCTGAGTGAGTTTCTGAGTGGGTGTATGAATGTCTGAGTGGGTCAGTGACTGGGTGCATGACTATCTGAGTTTGTCTGTGAGTGGGTGCACGAGCATCTGAGTTGCTCAGTGAGTGTGTGTGAGACTCTATCAGTGTGTCTGTGAGTGGGTGCATGAGTGTCTGAGTGTGTGAGTGGTTGCATCACTGTTTAAGTGGGTTTGTGAGCAGGTACATCAGTGTCTGAGTATGTCTGTGAAAGGGTATGTGAGAGTCTGCGTGGATCTGTCAGTGGGTGCATAAATATCTGAGTGAGTCTGGGAGTGGGTGCATGAGTTTCTGAGTGAGTCTGTGAGTGAGTGTATGACTCACTAAGTGGGTCTCTGAGTGGGTGCATGAGTCTCTAAGTAGGTCTGTGAGTGGGTGCATGAGTTTGAGAGTGGGTATGTGAGTGAGTGATTGCGTGAGTCTGTGAGTGGATGTGTGAGTCTGTGAGTGGGTCTGTGAGTGGGTACATGAGTCTGAGTGGGTCTGTCAGTGGGTGCATAAATATCTGTGAGTGGATGTGTGAGTGTCTATATGAGTCTGAGAGGGTGCATGAGTTTCTGAGTGAGTTTCTGAGTGGGTGTATGAATGTCTGAGTGGGTCTGTGACTGGGTGCATGACTATCTGAGTTTGTCTGTGAGTGGGTGCGCAAGCATCCGAGTTGCTCAGTGAGTGTGTGTGAGACTCTCTCAGTGGGTATATGATTGGATGCATGAGTCTCTGAGTATGTCTGTGAGTGGGTGCATGAGTGTCTGAGTGTGTGTGTGTGAGTGGTTGTATCACTGTTTAAGTGGGTTTGTGAGCAGGTGCATCAGTGTCTGAGTATGTCTGTGACTGGGTGTGTAAGAGTCTGAGTGGATCTGTCAGTGGGTACATAAATATCTGAGTGAGTCTGGGAGTGAGTGTATGACTCACTAAGTGGGTCTCTGAGTGGGTTCATAACTCTCTGACTGGATTTGTGAATGGGGGCATGAGTCTCTGAGTGGGTCTGTGAGTGAGTGAGCGTGTGAGTCTATGGGTGGGTGAGTTAGTATTGGACTGGGACTCTGAGTGACTGTATGAGTCTCTGACTGTGTCTGTCATTGGATGCATGAGTGTCTGTCAATGAGTAAGACAGTGTCTAAGTAAAACTGACAGTAGGTGTGTATTTTGTTTTCTTTATTTTTAACCAATAATCGAGGCGACGTTGTGGTTTCCTCAGTGTAACCAAATCTATCTTTCTATTAAATTTGTGTAATTCTGCTCAGTGGTTTGGGTTGCAAGTGTGTCTAAAAGTCTCATGAGGATTGACATGGGAAAACACACTTCTTTTTACAGATCACCCCGAAGCTTTCAATGCACAACAAGACTTAACTTGACATTTTTTGGGGGAAAATTACATGAAGAATTGACAACCAGTGCCAAATATATTTATTACTAAGATCGCCTCCACAGGAGCCCCAAGAGACCGTTTCATTTTACATCTCCCTCAGGAACAAACAAAAAGATATATTTATCTATATATCTATCTATATCTATGTGTATATATATATATATATATATTCAGTGAAAAAACCATAGGTTTCACACACGTTATAGTTAGCGGACATTTCACTCATAAAAAACCATTGAAATTCCCCCGTTATAGTTAGTTAAGCTAACTATAACTCGCGCACCCGCAATCCACTGCTGATGACGTAACATATTACATCACTCATGACATGGTCAGTGACATCACTCATGACATCACTGATGACATCTCAACGCGGGATGGGCCATGTACGCACGATGCGCTTCGCGCACCGTGCGCACATGGGGGACATATTATGCGCATCGTTGTGAAAGGTATTCATTTGTACTTTTCAATTAATTTTAACCGTACGCGTACGGTAAGCGTAATCGGCGATTTTTCGAAAAAAAATAAAATTGTTTTTTTGGCCTTGGGGCTTGTTTGGGGACACCTATATCAATGCTGGGTGGTTAAGAACTGAATATACTGCCCCTTTAGATGTTTTTTGTCTTTGTTTTTGCTGCCCCCCTCAGAGTGCGAGAGAGAAAATGGTGGCCGCCGCTTCCTGGTTTCGACCGATTCTAATGTTTACTTAGATTGAACAGCCAATCAGAATCGCGCTCGCGCACGTCACCGTACGCGTACGGTAAGCGCACCGTAAGCGCACCGTAAGCTGGCTCAGATATATATATTGATTTAAAGGCTATTTTCTCAGAATCTACTGAACAGATTTACACCAAACCTACAAAAGGCACTTCCTTGACCTGTAGACTACCTCTCTGCCAAATTTCAAGGAACTCTGTTCAGCCGTTCGGGCTGTAGCTGTGTCTAAAGGTCCTATGGAAAAATGCATGGGAAAAACGCGTTTTGGGACCCCCCTTTTATCTCAGCCCCCACTTGACGAATCCCCCCGAGACTTTTAGGGTAGGAGCGGAGCGTAGCACCCCACCTATTTTGAAAATTTCGCGAGGATTCGTCGACCGGCGCCAAAGTTATTCAAAATAGAATGTTGCGGTTTTCCTATGGAAACAGGGTCCTAACTATAACTACCTACTGGCGACCGCAAGTAGGTAATATACATATATATATATATATATTATCTACTGGCGGTCGCCAGTAGATAGTTATAGTTAGGACCGTGTTTCCATAGGAAATCCGCCACATTCTATTTGGAATAACTTTTGCGTCGATTGACGAATCCTCGCGAAAGTTTCAAAATAGGTGGGGCGCTCCGCTCCGCTCCTTCCCTGAAAGTCTCGGGGGGATTCGTCAAGCGGGGGCTGAGAAAAAGGGGGGGTCCCAAAACGCGTTTTCCCCATGCATTTTCCCATAGGACCTTTAGTCCGCGCTACAGCCCGAACGGCTGAACAGAAAACCTTGAAATTTGGCAGAGAGGTAGTCCTCAGGTCAGGGATGTGCCTTTTGCAGGTCTGGTGTAAATCTGTTCAGTATTTTCTGAGAAAATAGCATTTAAAAGCATATATATATCTATAGGCGCGCACTGTGCGCGTACGGTAAGCGCACCCTGCCGTGCACGAGCGCAATTCTGATTGGTTGTTAGATCTTAGTAAACATTCGAATCGGTCCAAACCAGGAAGTGTCGGCCGCCATTTTGTCTCTCGCAGTCCGAGGGAGGTGAAAAATAAAGGTGGAGAACATGAAAAGGGGGCAGGGTGGACAGTTCCTGACCCCCTAGCCATTGTCAGGGGGTCCCCAAAGGACCCCCAAGGGCCATAAATGTTTTTAATATTGTTACGAAAAATCGCGGAGTGCGCTTACTGTGCGCGCACGGTAGAAACGTGAAAATTAGGCGATCGGCGTAACACGGTACGCGCACAGTGAAAAACCTTAAAAAAATAAAAAAATTAATAATAAATACATAACTTAGCATTTAAAAAACCGTACAAATTCACTGAAAAAACCATAGGTTTCACACACGTTATAGTTAGGAATTAGCATTTAAAAAACCTTGCAAATTCACTTAAAAAACCATAGGTTTCACACATGTTACAGTTAGCTGGACATTTCCCTCGTAAAAAACCAATGAAATTCCCTCGTTATAGTTAGTAAAGGGAACTATAACTCACGCGACCGCAATCCACTGCTGATGACGTCAGAATATTATTGTATTTTAAAAGTTGACAGAAACTTTTTCCCATAGAATCACCAATGTTATCCTATGGCAGAAAATTCACTTAGCAGGTAAGTAGTGTTACCGTTACTTTTTCTTACTCAGTGGTGGATCCTGGATCCAGCACTGGCCAACCTCCTATAAACAGTTGAAAGAATGTATTTAAGTCATACAGACGATTTTTTAGGAATATTTTTAGTTTGTGAAAATAGACAGAAACTTTTCTGGTGAAAACCACACAATGGATTCCTATGGAAGGAAATACAAGTTACTGCTAAGTACGCTTAGAATTACTTATCAGGGTCAGTGCTGGGCTAAAAGATGCAGCCCTGGGTTCTCTTCTGATAACAGGTGAGTAAATCTGAATTCGTAGTTCGGCTTATTTTAGAGGAATATTTGTACGTTTCAAAAATGGACACTTAGAAAATGTTCTGGTGAAAACCACACAATGGATTCCTATGGAAGGAAATGCAAATTACTGGTAAGTGTCATCAAGTGCTGAATTTAGTTAAAAGCATTGAAGATTCCCAAATCCATAACCTCATGACTGTGCACTGTGGTGGCAGTGACCTAGGCACACTGACTGGGGTAGGACTGGAAATCCTAATGACTCTTTTCCCTCTTACTGTATTGATGTAATCCAACATATGCCAAAGGCAGAAACGGAAGTGGTCTAATCAATTCCATCCACAGATTGGCAAAGCCAGGAAAAATGTTAATAAAACTGTTTCTGCGTTTCTCAGAGACCATAACATGGGCGATATCTATAACAATAATCTGTGTTTTGGCATACATGGAATCTATAGAAGTGATGGAGTGCACTTTACAAACGAAGGCAACAGGGTGTTTCTAAGCAACCTGAATCTCTGCATCTGGGCTTATGTGTAGCTGTCATGTACACACAATCAACACAAAGGCCCTTCTTAGAGCCACTCTAGTGCCACAATATTGTTAATTTTCTTTATAAATATCTTTTTTTTTTAAGTTTCCAAAATGCGTGGGCATGCATGCACAGTGAAAATGCAAAACAAAAGCAGACATATCATGGCCAACAGCACATTCAAAGATTCTAAGTGAACACATTTATTTTAACCATTGCACTACATACATTACATTTTAAATAACTCAACAAAACATGCATCATTCTCTCACTGTGTCTGTCATACTTGTTTGACTATTTGAGTGAAAACTATTACTGAGTGCATTAGTGTCTGAGTGGGTGAGTAAATGTGTACTCTAGTCTCTGAATGAATCTAAGAGTGATGCATCACTGTCTGAATTGATCTGTCAGTGTGCTCATCACTGTCTGATTGGGTTTGTGACAGTACATCAGTGAATCTGTGAGTGGGTGCATGTCTATGAATGGGTCTGTGAGTAGGCAAGTCTGAGTGGGTCTATGAGTGGGTGTGAGAGTATCTGAGTAGCTCTGTGAGTGAGTGTGTGAGTCTCTGAGTGGGCCTGTGAGTGGGTGCATGAGTCTCTAAGTAGGTCTGTGAGTGGGTGCATGAGTTTGAGAGTGGGTATGTAAGTGAGTGATTGTGTGAGTCTGTGAGTGGATGTGTGAGTCTGTGAGTGGGTCTGTGAGTGGGTACATGAGTCTGAGTGGGTCTGTCAGTGGGTGCATAAGCCTCTGAGTGGATCTGTGAGTGGATGTGAGAGTGTCTATATGAGTCTGAGAGTGGGTGCATGATGAGTAGGTCTATGAGTGGGTGCATGAGTTTCTGAGTGAGTTTCTGAGTGGGTGTATGAATGTCTGAGTGGGTCAGTGACTGGGTGCATGACTATCTGAGTTTGTCTGTGAGTGGGTGCACGAGCATCTGAGTTGCTCAGTGAGTGTGTGTGAGACTCTATCAGTGTGTCTGTGAGTGGGTGCATGAGTGTCTGAGTGTGTGAGTGGTTGCATCACTGTTTAAGTGGGTTTGTGAGCAGGTACATCAGTGTCTGAGTATGTCTGTGAAAGGGTATGTGAGAGTCTGCGTGGATCTGTCAGTGGGTGCATAAATATCTGAGTGAGTCTGGGAGTGGGTGCATGAGTTTCTGAGTGAGTCTGTGAGTGAGTGTATGACTCACTAAGTGGGTCTCTGAGTGGGTGCATGAGTCTCTAAGTAGGTCTGTGAGTGGGTGCATGAGTTTGAGAGTGGGTATGTGAGTGAGTGATTGCGTGAGTCTGTGAGTGGATGTGTGAGTCTGTGAGTGGGTCTGTGAGTGGGTACATGAGTCTGAGTGGGTCTGTCAGTGGGTGCATAAATATCTGTGAGTGGATGTGTGAGTGTCTATATGAGTCTGAGAGGGTGCATGAGTTTCTGAGTGAGTTTCTGAGTGGGTGTATGAATGTCTGAGTGGGTCTGTGACTGGGTGCATGACTATCTGAGTTTGTCTGTGAGTGGGTGCGCAAGCATCTGAGTTGCTCAGTGAGTGTGTGTGAGACTCTCTCAGTGGGTATATGATTGGATGCATGAGTCTCTGAGTATGTCTGTGAGTGGGTGCATGAGTGTCTGAGTGTGTGTGTGTGAGTGGTTGTATCACTGTTTAAGTGGGTTTGTGAGCAGGTGCATCAGTGTCTGAGTATGTCTGTGACTGGGTGTGTAAGAGTCTGAGTGGATCTGTCAGTGGGTACATAAATATCTGAGTGAGTCTGGGAGTGAGTGTATGACTCACTAAGTGGGTCTCTGAGTGGGTTCATAACTCTCTGACTGGATTTGTGAATGGGGGCATGAGTCTCTGAGTGGGTCTGTGAGTGAGTGAGCGTGTGAGTCTATGGGTGGGTGAGTTAGTATTGGACTGGGACTCTGAGTGACTGTATGAGTCTCTGACTGTGTCTGTCATTGGATGCATGAGTGTCTGTCAATGAGTAAGACAGTGTCTAAGTAAAACTGACAGTAGGTGTGTATTTTGTTTTCTTTATTTTTAACCAATAATCGAGGCGACGTTGTGGTTTCCTCAGTGTAACCAAATCTATCTTTCTATTAAATTTGTGTAATTCTGCTCAGTGGTTTGGGTTGCAAGTGTGTCTAAAAGTCTCATGAGGATTGACATGGGAAAACACACTTCTTTTTACAGATCACCCCGAAGCTTTCAATGCACAACAAGACTTAACTTGACATTTTTTGGGGGAAAATTACATGAAGAATTGACAACCAGTGCCAAATATATTTATTACTAAGATCGCCTCCACAGGAGCCCCAAGAGACCGTTTTATTTTACATCTCCCTCAGGAACAAACAAAAAGATATATTTATCTATATATCTATCTATATCTATGTGTATATATATATATATATATATATTCAGTGAAAAAACCATAGGTTTCACACACGTTATAGTTAGCGGACATTTCACTCATAAAAAACCATTGAAATTCCCCCGTTATAGTTAGTTAAGCTAACTATAACTCGCGCACCCGCAATCCACTGCTGATGACGTAACATATTACATCACTCATGACATGGTCAGTGACATCACTCATGACATCACTGATGACATCTCAACGCGGGATGGGCCATGTACGCACGATGCGCTTCGCGCACCGTGCGCACATGGGGGACATATTATGCGCATCGTTGTGAAAGGTATTCATTTGTACTTTTCAATTAATTTTAACCGTACGCGTACGGTAAGCGTAATCGGCGATTTTTCGAAAAAAAATAAAATTGTTTTTTTGGCCTCGGGGCTTGTTTGGGGACACCTATATCAATGCTGGGTGGTTAAGAACTGAATATACTGCCCCTTTAGATGTTTTTTGTCTTTGTTTTTGCTGCCCCCCTCAGAGTGCGAGAGAGAAAATGGTGGCCGCCGCTTCCTGGTTTCGACCGATTCTAATGTTTACTTAGATTGAACAGCCAATCAGAATCGCGCTCGCGCACGTCACCGTACGCGTACGGTAAGCGCACCGTAAGCGCACCGTAAGCTGGCTCAGATATATATATTGATTTAAAGGCTATTTTCTCAGAATCTACTGAACAGATTTACACCAAACCTACAAAAGGCACTTCCTTGACCTGTAGACTACCTCTCTGCCAAATTTCAAGGAACTCTGTTCAGCCGTTCGGGCTGTAGCTGTGTCTAAAGGTCCTATGGAAAAATGCATGGGAAAAACGCGTTTTGGGACCCCCCTTTTATCTCAGCCCCCGCTTGACGAATCCCCCCGAGACTTTCAGGGTAGGAGCGGAGCGTAGCACCCCACCTATTTTGAAAATTTCGCGAGGATTCGTCGACCGGCGCCAAAGTTATTCAAAATAGAATGTTGCGGTTTTCCTATGGAAACAGGGTCCTAACTATAACTACCTACTGGCGACCGCAAGTAGGTAATATACATATATATATATATATATTATCTACTGGCGGTCGCCAGTAGATAGTTATAGTTAGGACCGTGTTTCCATAGGAAATCCGCCACATTCTATTTGGAATAACTTTTGCGTCGATTGACGAATCCTCGCGAAAGTTTCAAAATAGGTGGGGCGCTCCGCTCCGCTCCTTCCCTGAAAGTCTCGGGGGGATTCGTCAAGCGGGGGCTGAGAAAAAGGGGGGGTCCCAAAACGCGTTTTCCCCATGCATTTTCCCATAGGACCTTTAGTCCGCGCTACAGCCCGAACGGCTGAACAGAAAACCTTGAAATTTGGCAGAGAGGTAGTCCTCAGGTCAGGGATGTGCCTTTTGCAGGTCTGGTGTAAATCTGTTCAGTATTTTCTGAGAAAATAGCATTTAAAAGCATATATATATCTATAGGCGCGCACTGTGCGTGTACGGTAAGCGCACCCTGCCGTGCACGAGCGCAATTCTGATTGGTTGTTAGATCTTAGTAAACATTCGAATCGGTCGAAACCAGGAAGTGTCGGCCGCCATTTTGTCTCTCGCAGTCCGAGGGAGGAGAAAAATAAAGGTGGAGAACATGAAAAGGGGGCAGGGTGGACAGTTCCTGACCCCCTAGCCATTGTCAGGGGGTCCCCAAAGGACCCCCAAGGGCCATAAATGTTTTTAATATTGTTACGAAAAATCGCGGAGTGCGCTTACTGTGCGCGCATGGTAGAAACGTGAAAATTAGGCGATCGGCGTAACACGGTACGCGCACAGTGAAAAACCTTAAAAAAATAAAAAAATTAATAATAAATACATAACTTAGCATTTAAAAAACCGTACAAATTCACTGAAAAAACCATAGGTTTCACACACGTTATAGTTAGGAATTAGCATTTAAAAAACCTTGCAAATTCACTTAAAAAACCATAGGTTTCACACATGTTACAGTTAGCTGGACATTTCCCTCGTAAAAAACCAATGAAATTCCCTCGTTATAGTTAGTAAAGGGAACTATAACTCACGCGACCGCAATCCACTGCTGATGACGTCAGAATATTATTGTATTTTAAAAGTTGACAGAAACTTTTTCCCATAGAATCACCAATGTTATCCTATGGCAGAAAATTCACTTAGCAGGTAAGTAGTGTTACCGTTACTTTTTCTTACTCAGTGGTGGATCCTGGATCCAGCACTGGCCAACCTCCTATAAACAGTTGAAAGAATGTATTTAAGTCATACAGACGATTTTTTAGGAATATTTTTAGTTTGTGAAAATAGACAGAAACTTTTCTGGTGAAAACCACACAATGGATTCCTATGGAAGGAAATACAAGTTACTGCTAAGTACGCTTAGAATTACTTATCAGGGTCAGTGCTGGGCTAAAAGATGCAGCCCTGGGTTCTCTTCTGATAACAGGTGAGTAAATCTGAATTCGTAGTTCGGCTTATTTTAGAGGAATATTTGTACGTTTCAAAAATGGACACTTAGAAAATGTTCTGGTGAAAACCACACAATGGATTCCTATGGAAGGAAATGCAAATTACTGGTAAGTGTCATCAAGTGCTGAATTTAGTTAAAAGCATTGAAGATTCCCAAATCCATAACCTCATGACTGTGCACTGTGGTGGCAGTGACCTAGGCACACTGACTGGGGTAGGACTGGAAATCCTAATGACTCTTTTCCCTCTTACTGTATTGATGTAATCCAACATATGCCAAAGGCAGAAACGGAAGTGGTCTAATCAATTCCATCCACAGATTGGCAAAGCCAGGAAAAATGTTAATAAAACTGTTTCTGCGTTTCTCAGAGACCATAACATGGGCGATATCTATAACAATAATCTGTGTTTTGGCATACATGGAATCTATAGAAGTGATGGAGTGCACTTTACAAACGAAGGCAACAGGGTGTTTCTAAGCAACCTGAATCTCTGCATCTGGGCTTATGTGTAGCTGTCATGTACACACAATCAACACAAAGGCCCTTCTTAGAGCCACTCTAGTGCCACAATATTGTTAATTTTCTTTATAAATATCTTTTTTTTTTAAGTTTCCAAAATGCGTGGGCATGCATGCACAGTGAAAACGCAAAACAAAAGCAGACATATCATGGCCAACAGCACATTCAAAGATTCTAAGTGAACACATTTATTTTAACCATTGCACTACATACATTACATTTTAAATAACTCAACAAAACATGCATCATTCTCTCACTGTGTCTGTCATACTTGTTTGACTATTTGAGTGAAAACTATTACTGAGTGCATTAGTGTCTGAGTGGGTGAGTAAATGTGTACTCTAGTCTCTGAATGAATCTAAGAGTGATGCATCACTGTCTGAATTGATCTGTCAGTGTGCTCATCACTGTCTGATTGGGTTTGTGACAGTACATCAGTGAATCTGTGAGTGGGTGCATGTCTATGAATGGGTCTGTGAGTAGGCAAGTCTGAGTGGGTCTATGAGTGGGTGTGAGAGTATCTGAGTAGCTCTGTGAGTGAGTGTGTGAGTCTCTGAGTGGGCCTGTGAGTGGGTGCATGAGTCTCTAAGTAGGTCTGTGAGTGGGTGCATGAGTTTGAGAGTGGGTATGTAAGTGAGTGATTGTGTGAGTCTGTGAGTGGATGTGTGAGTCTGTGAGTGGGTCTGTGAGTGGGTACATGAGTCTGAGTGGGTCTGTCAGTGGGTGCATAAGCCTCTGAGTGGATCTGTGAGTGGATGTGAGAGTGTCTATATGAGTCTGAGAGTGGGTGCATGATGAGTAGGTCTATGAGTGGGTGCATGAGTTTCTGAGTGAGTTTCTGAGTGGGTGTATGAATGTCTGAGTGGGTCAGTGACTGGGTGCATGACTATCTGAGTTTGTCTGTGAGTGGGTGCACGAGCATCTGAGTTGCTCAGTGAGTGTGTGTGAGACTCTATCAGTGTGTCTGTGAGTGGGTGCATGAGTGTCTGAGTGTGTGAGTGGTTGCATTACTGTTTAAGTGGGTTTGTGAGCAGGTACATCAGTGTCTGAGTATGTCTGTGAAAGGGTATGTGAGAGTCTGCGTGGATCTGTCAGTGGGTGCATAAATATCTGAGTGAGTCTGGGAGTGGGTGCATGAGTTTCTGAGTGAGTCTGTGAGTGAGTGTATGACTCACTAAGTGGGTCTCTGAGTGGGTGCATGAGTCTCTAAGTAGGTCTGTGAGTGGGTGCATGAGTTTGAGAGTGGGTATGTGAGTGAGTGATTGCGTGAGTCTGTGAGTGGATGTGTGAGTCTGTGAGTGGGTCTGTGAGTGGGTACATGAGTCTGAGTGGGTCTGTCAGTGGGTGCATACATATCTGTGAGTGGATGTGTGAGTGTCTATATGAGTCTGAGAGGGTGCATGAGTTTCTGAGTGAGTTTCTGAGTGGGTGTATGAATGTCTGAGTGGGTCTGTGACTGGGTGCATGACTATCTGAGTTTGTCTGTGAGTGGGTGCGCAAGCATCTGAGTTGCTCAGTGAGTGTGTGTGAGACTCTCTCAGTGGGTATATGATTGGATGCATGAGTCTCTGAGTATGTCTGTGAGTGGGTGCATGAGTGTCTGTTCACAAAACCATGCAGCCACTTATACACCAACACACAGACACATACAGACATTCACACAGTGTAGTCACTAGTCTGCAGTAAGATACATTTAATGACTCACTTATAGAGTCAGTTACGCACCTAGAAAATCATCCATTCACACACTTGTACACCCACTCATTCTTCAACAGGCCTTTCCCTATATATATTAAACATATTAAAACTTTACAGAAACACAGACTCACTGGATGGCATCATCAGTGATGTCATCAGTGATGTCATTTGAGATGTCATCAGTGATGTCATCAGCGATGTCACTGACCATGTCATGAGTGATGTAATATGTGACGTCATCAACAGTGCATTGCGGGGGCGCAAGTTATAGTTACCTGAACTAACTATAACGGGGGAATTTCTAGGGTTTTGTACGAGGGAAATGTCCAGCTAAATATAACGCCCCTGAAACCTATGGTTTTTTCAGTGAATTTATAAGGTTTTTTAAATGCCAATTCCTAACTATAACGCCCCTGAAACCAATGTTTTTTTCAGTGAATTTCAAAGGTTTTTTAAATGCTAATTCCTAACTATATCAGACCTGAAACCTATGGTTTTTTCAGTGAATTTCAAAGGTTTTGTAAATGACAATTTTTAATGTATTAATTGTTATACTGATTTTTTTTATACTGATTTACTACATTTTTAAAACTATTTAATTTTAGATATATTTTTTTAATTACATTATAATTACATTATACATTACAATACAAAGTATACTTTCTCAGAATGAATTACTTTAGTTTAAATACTTGGCAAATAGGCAACAGACTTTTAAGTACAGTAGTTACAGTTGTTGCAATGGGGAACACAATTTCAAACACAAAGCAACATTGAGCTCAATGTGAATTTCTAATTAAATACAATCAGTTACTTTATGGATTACTTTTCTAACCACAGGACTGGATCCTAGATTCAGTCCTTGGACATCTCCTGTAATCAGTTGAGTAAAAGCGCTTTGGTTACAGTAGTAATTTTTAGGAATATTATTGTATTTTAAAAGTTGACAGAAACTTTTTCCCATAGAATCACCAATGTTATCCTATGGCAGAAAATTCACTTAGCAGGTAAGTAGTGTTACCGTTACTTTTTCTTACTCAGTGGTGGATCCTGGATCCAGCACTGGCCAACCTCCTATAAACAGTTGAAAGACTGTATTTAAGTCATACAGACGATTTTTTAGGAATATTTTTAGTTTGTGAAAATAGACAGAAACTTTTCTGGTGAAAACCACACAATGGATTCCTATGGAAGGAAATACAAGTTACTGCTAAGTACGCTTAGAATTACTTATCAGGGTCAGTGCTGGGCTAAAAGATGCAGCCCTGGGTTCTCTTCTGATAACAGGTGAGTAAATCTGAATTCGTAGTTCGGCTTATTTTAGAGGAATATTTGTACGTTTCAAAAATGGACACTTAGAAAATGTTCTGGTGAAAACCACACAATGGATTCCTATGGAAGGAAATGCAAATTACTGGTAAGTACGCTTAGAATTACTTATCAGGGTCAGTGCTGGGCTAAAAGATGCAGCCCTGGGTTGTCTCCTGATAACAGGTGAGTAAATCGGAATTCGTAGTTCGGCTGATTTTAGAGGAATATTTGTACGTTTCAAAAATGGACACTTAGAAAACTTTCTGTTGAAAACCACACAATGGATTCCTATGGAAGGAAATACAAGTTACTGGTAAGTACGCTTAGAATTACCTTTCAGGGTCATTGCTGGGCAAAAAGATGCAGCACTGGGTTCTCTCCTGATTACAGGTGAGTAAATCGGAATTCGTAGTTCGGCTGATTTTAGAGGGATATTTATACATTTCAAAAAAGGACACTTAAAAATTTTTGGGGTGAATACCACACAATGGATTCCTATAGAAGGAAATACAAGTTACTGGTAAGTACGCTTAGAATTACTTTTCAGAGTCAGTGCTGGGCTAAAAGATGCAGCCCTGGGTTCTCTCCTGATAACAGGTGAGTAAATCGGAATTCGTAGTTCGGCTGATTTTAGAGGAATATTTGTACGTTTCAAAAATGGACACATAAAATTTTCTGGTGAAAACCACACAATGGATTCCTATGGAAGGAAATACAAGTTACTGGTAAGTACGCTTAGAATTACCTTTCAGGGTCACTGCTGGGCAAAAAGATGCAGCACTGGGTTCTCTCCTGATTACAGGTGAGTAAATCGGAATTCGTAGTTCGGCTGATTTTAGAGGAATATTTATACATTTCAAAAAAGGACACTTAGAAATTTTTGGGGTGAATACCACACAATGGATTCCTATAGAAGGAAATACAAGTTACTGGTAAGTACGCTTAGAATTACTTTTCAGAGTCAGTGCTGGGCTAAAAGATGCAGCCCTGGGTTCTCTCCTGATAACAGGTGAGTAAATCGGAATTCGTAGTTCGGCTGATTTTAGAGGAATATTTTTAGTTTGTGAAAATAGACACTTAGAAACTTTTCTGCTGAAAACCACACAATGGATTTCTATGGACAGAAATACAAGTTACTGGTAAATACGCTTAGATTTACTTTTCAGGGTCAGTGCTGGGCTAAAAGATGCAGCACTGGGTTCTCTCCTGATAACAGGTGTGTAAATCGGAATTCGTAGTTCAGTTGATTTTAGAGGAATATTTGTACGTTTCAAAAATGGACACTTTGAAAATGTTCTGGTGAAAACCACACAATGGATTCCTATGTAAGAAAATACAAGCTACTGGTAAGTATGCTTAGAATTACTTATCAGGGTCAGTGCTGGGCTAAAAGATGCAGCCCTGGGTTGTCTCCTGATAACAGGTGAGTAAATCGGAATTCGTAGTTCGGCTGATTTTAGAGGAATATTTGTACAATGGTAAAGGAAGGGTGACGTGTGCAAACACACCCTGTGGAGCGTTTTAAATTGGGGAATTAATTCCTCTTCAATTTCTGAGGTCCCCTGGGGGCCAACTAGCCCACCAGGGACCTCCAGTATGCGCCAGGGGGCTGCATTGCAGAGTGGTGTTCAGAGGCCACGCCCCTTTTTACAACACTCTGCAACGCAGCTACGTGGCGCTTACTGGAGGTATCTGGTGGGCTAGTTGGTCCCCAGGGACCCTCAGAATTGAAGAGGAATTATTTCCCCAACTTAAAACGTGCCACAGGGCGTGTTTGCACACATATCACCTCAGGCCCCGCCCCCTACCTTCACCACTGTGCAAACGCGCCCCATGGGGTGTTTTAAGTTGGGGCATTAGGTCCCCTTGAATCCTGAGGTCCCCTGGCGTCCAACTAGCCCACCAGGTACCTCCAGTATGCGCCACGAAGCTGCGTTGCAGAGAGGTGTTTAGAGGCCACACCCCTTTTTACAACACTCTGCAATGCAGCTCCGTGGCGCTTAGTGGAGGTACCTGGTGGGCTAATTGTCCCCTAGGGGACCTCTGGATTGAAGAGGAATGGATTCCCCAACTTAAAACGCGCCACAGGGCGTGTTTGCACAGTGTCACCTCAGGCCCTGCCCCCTACCTACACCACTGTGCAAACGCGCCCCTTGGCGCGTTTTAAGTTGGGAGATTAAGTCCCCTTGAATTCTGAGGTCACCTGGCGGCCAACTAGTCCACCAGGTACCTCCAGTAAGTGCCATGGAGCTGCGTTGCAGAGAGGTGGAAGAAGGGGCGTGGCCTCAATACACCTCTCTGCAACGCAGCCCCCTGGCGCATACTGGAGGTTCCTGGTGGGCTAGTTGGCCCCCAGGGACCCCCGAGTATTGAAGGGGAATTCGTTCCTCCTCTGCAAACGCGCCAGGGGGCGCGTTTGCAGAATGATGAAAGGAGGGGGCGTGGCCTCCTCCCGATCCCGTTTTTTTTTTTTTTTTCTCTTTTAAAGAAGGGGGGCTGTGTAGCTCCCCTTCTTTTTCTTATTTTTTGGCCCTGGGGACCCCATCCCCCAGGGCCTGCCCCCTATTTTTTTTTTAAAACTGTGGAGGGGGGCCGCGTGGCCGCCCTCCAAAGGCCTTAATTTGCTCCGGGGACCCCATCCCCCGGGGCATGGCCCTTTTTTGTTTTCTTTTTTGTTTTTTTTGGATGGGGGCTGCCTTGCCCCCCTCCTGTGGCCTCTTTTGGCCCTGGGGACCCCATCCCCCGGGGCCGTTTCTTTTATTTTTATTTTTTTATTTTGGGGAGGGGGCCGCGTGGCCCCCCTTCCCGGGCCACTACTGACCTCGGGGACCCCATCCCCCAGGGCCTGGCCTCCGTTGGGGACCGTGGGGGGTCCCCAATCCCCCCACGGCCCCGCCGGCTCCCCGCCTCCTGCGGGAGCCGGCATTGCTTTTCCACATGGAGAGCAGCTAACATGCTGCTCCCCATGTGGAAAAGCAATCTGCTTTGCTATTTGGAAGAGAGAGCAGGTTTCCCTGCTCTCTCTTCCAAATAGCAAAGCAGTTTGCAATGGTAGGGTGGGAGCCGCGAGGCTCCCGCCCTGCCCTTGCAAACAGCAGTGTCCCGGGGGTGGGCACCCCGGGACACTGCAGGAGCCGGCCCCGGGGGGTGGTGGTCCCCAGGGCCACGACAAGGCTCAAGGAGGGGTGCCGCGCGGCCCCCCTCCCACTTAAGTTAAAACCCTGGGGGTAGTGGTCCCCGGGGCTTGGGGGTCCGTAATGGACCCCCTACTTTAAATATGTAGTGCCCAGGGTAGGTGGCAGTCCCTGGGGCTCGAGCCTCCCCCCACAGACAAGCCCCGGGGGGTGGCGGTCCCCGGGGCTGCGGGAGGCCATGAGCCCCCCGCATACATTAACTTTAAGCCCCGGGGGTGGTGGACCCCGGGGCTGGGGGGCCCCTCTGGGCCCCCCATGAGTATGAAAAATTGCCCCCGGGATTTGCCCCCCCGGGGGCTAATTGTAAACGAAGCGTGGAAGCCCGCGCTTTGTTTTGTTTTTGTCAGCGGGATGTGCATCACGCGATTTAAGGCCTAGGGAGTCAGGGTGTTTCTACCCTGCACCCTTTTCGCATTTTGAGATGTTTGTTTTGGGGCTTCTTGTTGACAGCCAATTAGCATTCACCTCGTGCACGGCAGGGTGCGCGCTGGGTGTGGGGAGGGTGCGCGGATCCTTCTCGACCATAGATATCACTAACTTTTTTACCCTAATTTTCTCAGGAACTAGTGAACGGATTTACACCATTTAAGCAAAAAGCACGAGTCTGAACTGAGGACTACCTCTTTGCCAAATTTGGTGTAATTCCGTTCAGCAGTTCGGGCTGTAGCTGCGACACCAGGTCCTATGGGAAACTGCATGGCGAAAAAGCGTTTTGGGACCCCCCTTTTTTCTCGGCCCCCGTTTGACGAATCACCGCAAAACTTTCAGGGTAGGAGCGGAGCTGGCCAAAAGTTTGGAAAATTACGCGAAGATTCATCAATCGGCGCCAGACTTATTGGGAATAGAATGTTGCGTGTTTCCTATGGAAAATAGGTCCTAACTATAACTAGATAATATATATATATATATATATATATATAGAAATAGTCCCTCTCTGCTCTTCTCCTGAGCAGAAAAATGAAGGTGCGGACCTCTCTCCTCCGTGAAAAAGTCACAAAGTCCCACAACAGTTAGCGGGTGAAGCAGGTATTTATTAATCCAATCAATAAGTCAATGGCAATCATAGGACAAGTGTCCTCCATGACGCGTTTCGCTCCTCGCAGGGAGCTTGGTCACATCTATATATATATATATATAATATATATACCAAACAATGGTAGCTCCCATTGAGCAGCACACATAGGGTAGCAAGGTTACAAGCCTTCCTCTAGGGTGCAGACACTATTCAGACGGCAGGTTTGCTTGCACAGCCTGTGCGTAGCCTGACGCGTTTCGATTACCATCTTTCTCAAAGGCTATTAAGAAACAGGAACGTGCTGCACTAATCCCCATGCTTTGCTTCTACTATTGACATGCCCCCAATAAGGCTGCTCCAATGAGACAATGTCCAGATGCACGTTGGGGAATGTAGTGTCATTTATTTAAAAAACAAAATCTCGCTGCACGTATGACTGCGGTGATAGAGCCCAGCCTTGGGCCCCCGCCGACAAAAGTGTCCTAAATGCCGGTTACTCCACCGCAGCAGGGTATGTGAATCCATTCTTGCGGCCCTCTTTAGATCTGGGGTGGTGCTTTCTCGATGGCCGGAATGCCGCCATTATGATGCCAGACAATGGTAGTTCAGATTCAGCAGCACACGTTGGGTAACAAGGTTACCAGCCTTCCTCTAGGGTGCAGGCACTATTTTTTTTTCAGCAATCGAAGAATACGCAGCACACACCTTAGTCGTTTTTCAGCTCTTTAATTCGACAAAAGCTCTCCTCTTCCCTACACGTTTTGAACCTCTCGTTCTTGATCACGTACCGTACCATTTAAATTTCAACAAACATGCGCGAAAGCGCCAGTCTTTGTGGTCATCCTCTTGACATTTCGTAACGTTTCTTTGCGGCGGACATGCTGCTAGTGACTTGAGTGGCTCTGGCAATATTAAATGGGTCTTCCATCAAGTGCCATTCAAATTGCCGAACTCCATAAAACGGGTGCCTCCATGACGTGCAAGTAGCTTGCACGTTGATTAATTTATCAACAACTTTCCACAAGGAAAACGGAGCACTCTGCAGGTTTCTTAAAAGCGCACCTTTATTATCAATTTCCCCAGAAGATGTGTTTCGGTAAACTGATTTTTCAATTCTGGCTTTATATGTAAAGTCACATGATTGATTTTAAAATACACTTGTTTTCACTCCCATTGGATCACCATTTAGTTCCCATGGAAACTCGATGTCCTGTCTCCATTTACCTTTTTCAGCCAGCATGCTGCCATCTTGGAGTGTGTTAAGGATCAGTTTCAGAGGCAGAGTCATTTGGTGCTATACTGCGTAAGAAGCTTTTGCATCCATATTGGAACTTTGCTGTGCGGCTCGTTATTAAAGTAATAACAAAGATTGGCGCCTTCGCGCATCTTTGTTGAAATTGATGTTTGCGGCAACAATGGATGCAAGCACTAGTACACATTGAAAGAAAATAACACTCCTATGATTTAAATAAAAGAAGATCAATGCAGAGCATATATATATGTGTGTGTAAATAAATATTCATGGCGGATAGCTTGAATTAAAAACACAGCAAACACTCAAATTGTGGTCTGTTTCTATCCATTCTATGGAACTTTGGGGAAAGATATATATATATATATATATATTACCTACTGGCAGTCGCCAGTAGGTAGTTATAGTTAGGACCTATTTTCCATAGGAAATCTGCAACATTCTATTCCCAATACCTTTGGCACCAGTTGACGAACCTTTGCCAAATTTTCAAAATCTTTGGCCAGCTCCGGTCTGCTCCTATCCTGAAAGTCTTGGGGTGATTCGTCAAGCGGGGGCCGAGAAAAAAGGGGGGTACCAAAATGTGTTTTCTCCATGCAAGTTTCCATTGGAACCTTTAGTCGCAGCTACAGCCCGAACTGCTGAAAGGAATTACACCAAATTTGGCAAAAAGGTAGTCCTTGGTTCAGAGTTGTGCCTTTTGGTTAAATGGTTTAAATACGTTCAGTAGTTCCTGAGAAAATCAAAAGTAAAATCACATATATATCTGGGCGGAGCCTAACCACACATCTCATCGTGAGATCTGATTGGCTGTCAGCACTTCATCCAAGAAGTGTTGGCAGCCATCTTGGGACCAATATACATGATAGCACCTCATTGAAAAGCACTCACTGCAGTTAATAGAAGTTTTTACGACTTTAGTTACATTATAAATCATTTGTTGATGGTACCATACTCATTTTAGGAATTGTGGTGTGTTCTAAAGTGATTTTACCATGTGAAAAAGCCTTCTGCTGGGATATCATGAATCATGTTTGAGAGAAAACTATTTTCTCATGCTTTTCCCACAGAGGTTTGGAAGGTGATCTATAAGCTAAACTGAGAGCATATTTTCTGTAAATTCACATTATTTTTCTCAGTCATGTGAGAATGAAGTCTTACATTCCCAGTAAAACATGGACACTCAACAAGGGCAGAGACTGTCAGTTGATTCCTTTGTGTTCTACAACAGCTTCCCAGAGTGTTCTAAAGAACAACTAGAGCACTAACAGTCCTACTTATGACAAACGTATTGCACACCTGAAGCCATCTTGATTGGAATAAAGTGGTAACTCTTAAAACATTTAATTTAAAAAGGAACAAAATGAGGGGGTTCATTTTGCCATAGAAAGTATGATTAGTGCTGCAGAAAGAAAAATGAGGGCACATTTTGAGTGACTTCTCAAATCCTCTTGTATTTCATAAAAAATGTTTGACATGCAGACTGAAACATGCACTTTCAATACCAGCAGCAGACTTCCCTGGTGAGCAGGATCTTTACTACAGTGATTTAATGAGCAACTAGAGTGTTAACATTCTGAATGTATAGCAAATGTGTGACACATCTGAATGCCTTCTTGATGGAATCAAAGTAAAAAACTGAAAGTATTTCCTACTGAGGAGACTGTAGTAAATGAGAAAATTAGGAAACTTCATACCAAATAAGTCTCCCAAAATGGCCACCAGAGACAAAAGAGCCCAAATGTAGCACAAATATCACCCAGATGTAGCCCAAGTATAACCCAATGACAGAATGTCCCAGAGTGTTCTAAAGAACAACTAGAGCACCAACAGTCTTACTTATGACAAAAGTATGGCACACCTGAAGCCATCTTGATTGGAATAAAGTGGTAACACTTAAAACATTTAATTTGCAAAGGAACAAAATGAGGGGGTTTATTTTGCCATAGAAATTATGATTAGTGCTGCAGAAAGAAAAATTAGGGAACATTTTGACTTCTCAAATCCTCTTCCATTTCATTAAAAAATTCTGACATGCAGACTGAAACATGCACTTTGAATACCAGCAGCAGACTTCCCTGGTGAGCAGTAGCTTTACTACAGTGATCTAGTGAGCAACTAGAGTGCTAACATTCAGATTTTATGGCAAATGTGTGACACATCTGAATGTCTTCTTGATGGAACCAAAGTAAAAAACTGAAAGTATTTCCTACTGAGGAGACTGCAGTAAATGAGGAAATTAGGAAACTTCATAACAAATAACTCTCCCAAGATGGCCACCAGAGACAAAAGAGCCCAAATGCAGAACAAATATCACCCAGATGTAGCCCACATGTAGCCCAATGACAGAAGTGTGCAAAACACTATATTTTTTGTGTTTTTGCAGTTTTGTATAGTGCAGACTTGTCAGGTATTGGAGTGCTTTACATGAGCATTGGTTACATCACACAAGAACAAATTCATTTTGGTTGTAGACATGGGGAGATTAAGTGATTTGACCAGAATCACAGAATGTGGAGCTGAAGCAGAAACTTCAACCTGGTTCCCCAGTTGCAAAGTCTGCAGCTCTGGAAGTAACACCACATCCTCTCCCCTAAGTGCAACATTTAACCCCTTCGACGCGCATGACGGAACGGTTCCATCATGCACGTCGGTTGTGCTGTGCGCATGACGGAACCGTTCCGTCATGGCCCCGCCCGCGCACGGAATCTTCAGCGTGGCGCGGAAATCCGCGCCGCGCTGAAGAGGTTAATCAAGTGGTCAACTGGATAAAAAAACATAAAGATAACAAATAATTTAAAAGTGCTTTGTCGCTATTTGAAAACTTAGAAAATATGTCCTCATTTTAGTTTTTTTAGAGCACTAATCATAATTTTGATGCAAATAAGACTCTCTCATATGTGTAATTTCTAAAGGAAATGCTCTAGGTATTACAGTGTTGATCACAACAAGATGACGTCAGGCGTTCCACACTTTTGTAATACAAATAGACTGTTAGCAATCTAGTTGTCCTTTAGGATACTGTTGAGAGGCAGAGGCCAGGGGCACAGACTCAGAAAATTGAAGGCAGGTAGGAGGGTGCAGAGGCAACAATTTGACCACACTGGGCAGGCAGGAAGAGCAGTGGCAGCACAACAGACTATGAAGGGCAGTGGAAAGCGGGGCAGGGGCAACAAACCAATAATACAGGACTGGCAAGAGAGGCTGTGGCAATATAATAGACCATTGTGGGCAGAAGGAAGAGGCAGTGGTAGCACAACCATGCATGCCAACAGACCTGATTCAGCCAGGAAACGTCCAATGTTTTTAAGCTCAAATAAGCCTTATTTGATCTGTCTCCTGTCTACAATCTCCTCTTTTTCAATGTAAATCAAAGGGGAAAATCAATACCCCAGTTTTTTTCCAAAATCTCCCTCTTACCAAGTTCAAAATGTTTGCAAGTATGGTACATTGGATCATGGAAGGCAGGAGGAATTGGGGTAGGGACATGGACTCGGATAACAGAGGACAGGAGGGACATGGAGAGGTGCACCAAACTGACCCTACAGGGCAGGCATCAGGGTTTGCAGCAGCACAATACACCACACAGGGCATGTGGGACGGGGGTGCAGCACAACAATCCATAGAAAGCAATAGGGAGGGGACAGGATCATGCACATGGACAAAAGAGAACAGAGGGGAAAGAGGCAATGGTAGTTAGCTAACCATAATGGACAGACAGGAGAGAAAGCTGCAGCATAACAGACCATAAAGGGCAGGAGGGACGGATCAGTGGCATTACAATGGAACAGACAAGCCAGGAGGGAGGGAATAGGGGTCTGCACATGGAAACAGAGGGCTGGGGGCTAGGGGGCAGGGCAGGAGCAGCAAGATGACCATGGAGGTCAGGCAGGATGGGCACTAGAAGCAAGACACACCATGGAGAGCAACAGTGAGACTATGATGGCATACACACAGATCATGGAGGGAAGGTGGGAGTGGGTCAGGGGCAGCTAGTTGACCATACAGGGAAGACGGGAGGGGCCGTGGCAGCACAGAAGACCATCCATGGCAAACGGGAGGGTTAGTGGCAGCACAATGGCTATGATGGGCAAGAAGGAGGGTGCAGGGGCATGCACAAAGGACCATGGAGGATAGAAGGAAGGGTCAGGACCTGGGCACAGACAAGAGAGTTCAGGGGAAGGGGCCTCACAACAGACCACGCAGGGCAGGCAGGAGGAGCAGTTGCAGCACAACAGACCAGGGAGGGCAGAAGGGTGTGGCAGTAAAATGGACCATGGAGGACAGGAGGAAGGGGATAGGACCTTGGAATGTGGACAGGCAGGGTGGAGGTGGCAGAGACAGGTTACAGTCATCTTACAATGCTAGGCAGGTAGGAGGGGAGTGGCAGCTCAACAGAACACTCAGAGTATATATGAGTGGCAGGTCCATGGAACATGGTGGGCAAAACGGATGGAGCAGGGGAATGCACAAAGACATCGGAGGGTAGGGGGAAGGAGAATAGGGGCAGCAAGCTAAGCACAGAGGCTAAGCAGGAGGTCAATGATGGGGCAAACAATTGGGCAATGGAGGGAAGGCGCAGTGGACTGGTACATTATGCTAAATGGAGGGCAGTGGCAGCACATCAGACCATGCATGGCAGGAGGGAGGAGGCTAGTCCATGGATTCAGACAACAGAGGATAGGTAGGAGGTGGATGGGCAGCAAGCTAACTGTTCAGAGAAGGCGGGAAGGCCAGTGGCAGAACAACGGCCACACAGGGCTGTAATACGGGAGCAGGGACATGGACTTGGACAATGGATGGCTAGGAGGAGGGAAGGCAGGAGCAGCAAGCTTGGGTGGGGGCAGCACAATGCCAGGCCCTGCTTCCAACCCCCACCATACATTGTGATATGCATCTTACTTAACGTTAAAAAAAACCTAGGAATTTGCTGAAAAAAACAAAGCTTACAGGGACGGTATAGTTAGACTCAGATTTCACTCATACACAACCAGTGAAATTCAGCAGTTATAGTTACCTGAGCTAACTATAACTTACCCCCTGCAATGTACTGCTAATGACCTCAGACATTACAGCATTCATGACATGATCAGTTACATAACTCATGACATCACTCATGACATCTCAAATGAGCTGTGAATGGAATGGAACTATAATCGCTAGAACTTTATTTAGGGATAGTGTGTGTATATTAACACCCCCTTTTTTCCCTTTCTTTCGTGTAAGAACCATTATAATACGCAACATGCCCAGATTAATATGGCTAATAGCCTTTCACTTTAAAGTAATGTGTAGTCCATTGTTTATCTTGATGTTTGCAATTCTAAGTATGTTTATTATGAATAAGTCACATTGACGAACATACAGGTATGGCGGTCACGGGGCAAGATATGCTGAAATGACATTGTGTGCATATTAACACTTGTTTTCTCTTCTTTATTGTATCAATTCCTGAATTTTCACATTGTGACCAGGCCAATATGGCCGCCAGCTTTTTGGATTAAAGTAATGCACTGCTGATGATGTCACATATTACATCACTCATGACATAGTCAGTGACATCACTGATGACATCACTGATGACATCTCAAATGACATCACTGATGACATCATCCACATGATCATCTGATGCACCTTCTCACACCCTAAAATACAGACTACCATTCTCGAAACCATAGACACACCAATACTAGTACAGCTACAATATTCTGTGCACTATGCATGCAGACCTCTAATCAGCTACATAGCTTTGATACAGTCTTTTAAATACTCAGTTAGTACCTATGCAGTCTAGGAATCCTTCTGTCTGGCCCATGCACTTCTCCATTCAACCATCCAGCACTTTCTACGTATCCTAACACACTGACAATACCTAAGCACTAATAAAGTTAGCATGCACTCTCTTTGCAGCACTGAAATTATTTCAGTTATTAGTCATATACTTAAGGAATGGCCTAGCCACTAAGACAAGTGCAGGTACAATATTTTGTACACTATGCATGCAGACCTCTAACGAGCTACATACTATTGATACGCTCTTCTAAATACCCAGTTACTACCTATTCAGTCTAGGAATCCATCTGTCTGTCCCATGCACTTCTCCATTCACCCATCCAGCACTATATACGTATCCTATCACTCCACCAATACCTAAGCACTTATAAATTCAGCATGCACTTTCTTTACAACACTGAAATTACTCCAGTTATTAGTCGTATACTTAAGGAATGGCGTAGTCAACAACACAAGTGCAGGTACAATATTTTGTACACTATGCATGCACACCTCTAACTAGCTACAAACTATTGATACGCCCTTCTAAATACTCAGTTAGTACCTATGCAGTGTAGGAATCCTCCTGTCTGTCCCATGCAATTATCCATTCACCCATCCAGCACTATCTACTTATCCTATTACTCCACCAATACCTACGCACTTATAAATTCACTATACACTCTGTTTGTAATACTGTAATTATTCTAGTTACTAGTCATGAACTCATGGAATGGCCTAGCTACTAACACAAGTACATCTATAATATGTTGTGCACTATCCAAGCAGACCTCTAACTAGTGACATACTATTGATACACTCTTCTAAATACCCAGTTGGTACTCATGCAGTGTAGGAATCGTCCAGTCTGTCCCATGCACTTCTTTAATCACTTATCTACCACTATCTACTTATCCTATCACTCCACCAATACGTAAGCACTTATAAATTAAGTGTGCACTCGGTTTGCAGCACTGTCATCATTTCAGTTACTAGTGGTATTCTTATAAAATGACCTAGGCACCAACACAAGTACACATAAAATATTCTGTGCATAATCCCTACAAATCTCTAAGCAGATACATATTATTGGTCCACTCCATTAAATACTAGATAAAGTAGTACCCATGCAGCATAGGATACCGCCTGTCAGTATCATGCAATTCTTCAATCACCCATCCAGCACAAGGTTCTTATTGTATCAGTCTGCCAATACCTAAGCACTTATGGGGCAGATTTACAAGCACCCTATGCCAGCAGTGCGTCACTTTTGTAACGTAGTGATGGCGCCAGGCACTCCTTCATATTTACAAGGAGAGGAAAAGCCACCCTGCGTGGTTTTTCCTCTCCTTGTAAATACGACCCCTTCATACACATAACTTTGCGTTGAAGGGGGGTTCCATAGGTGTTGCTGTGGGTGTTCCCACGCAACACCCATAGAACAAGACACATCTCCAAATTTATGAGAAATCTTAAATCTGGAGCTGTGTGTGAATGCTGCGCCATCCTAGAGTTGGTGTAGCAAGGCGCAACGAGGAGAAGTGTTTTAATTTCGCCTCATTTTTTCCTCTTTCAATGCATGCTGCATTCCACAGCATACATTGAAAGAGGAAAATGCCTTTACTGATTGTATTTGTGCAGAAAGGTGTCCCTTCCTGCACAAAAACAATCTCCACACGACACAGACATCCTTGCACCATGGTGAAAGGGTGCCTGTGTCATCGCATGGCTGCAGTGTGTGCAGCAGTGCAGAGGGAAGCACAGAGTTGCAACATATTCATGTACATATGTCACATCCCTGTGCTTAGGAAGTGCCACAGTGCAGTGCAGCTGAAGGGCTTGCAGTGTCACACTGCAGTACTTCCTCATAAATCTTCACCTATAAATTCACCATACAGTACTAATGCATTCTTTCAGTTAATCATGTTGTATACATATATTCAACCAAACCTTCACACATGACCTTGCAATTATAGTTATTTCTTTAACCAGAGAAGGTAGTTCTGATAAGAACTTTTTTTTTCAACTTTTTTCTTTTGTATTTTTGTTTTATTTTTTTGAACAATTTTGTATTTGTTTTTGGTTTTTTCAAAAAATGATCAAAAAAAGAACTAATAAAGTAGGAAACATTCTGAGTTACTTATCATTCTAAAAACAAAAAAATTAACAACGATGGTTGCGTTGCGAAGCACAAACTGCATTCACCGACTGCTCACCGAAGCATATAAGTTTCTGACACTTCACGCAGTGTTGCTCGAGAAAGGCGTATTCTGGCCTAATGTCCATTGCAGGTGTTCCTGAGGACTCTCCAGATGTACTTGCCACAGCAGGTGAGGGGTTCACAGCAGCTCGCCTCATTTCCTCCCGAGCAAGATTGAGAGGATGTGTGGTCCGGAGATGCCTGTACATAGAAGCAGTGCCACAAGAGTATTTTTATTCACTGACCCTTGACAGGACTCGGTCACAAATTTTGCACGTCACCTTTCTCGCATTTACTTTCTTCTCTCCAGGTGGAAAAGTGAAGAATTTCTACATGACAGATTCCGGCCTCTGTGGACATGGTGCCTCCTGCAAGAATTCTTCTTCAGAAGATACTTCCTCCTGCTGCTGTCCAGATGCCATTTTGTTTGATATTTTTTGAAAAACACCGAAAAAAACAAGCAAAAAGGGTTCTTGTAGGAAAAGAGATGTCTCTCTAAAGATGCTCCAACAAGAATGATTAGAATGGGTGGGGTCCTTTAATAGTTACAGTGGGAAATGTTATGAACCAATGAAATCTTTTTTTTGAGGGCACATGGGATCCGCTCACTCTGCGCTCACGAAGCACGCACCCGACGCGACTTCGCGAAAATATATTTAAAAATAATATAAGTTTATTATAAGTTCAAATATATTATTTTTATGAATATCTTGCCCTAATATGTATATTAAACACACATACATATCATTTTAGAACATAAAAAAAATTCACAGGAGTCGCGCATCCAGCGCACCCCAGCACATATATGACATCACGCGGGACCCTCCACCACGCAAGCGAGTCGCGTACCGTAATGCGCATGTGTCATGAATGCGCGGGAACAGGAGTCGTGTACTGGTCGCATACCAATCGTGCACATCACGTAAAATTGAATGTATATGATGTAACTGAAAAACACGCAGCCGTCGCACACCATACGCAGATCCTTCATGATGTTTCTAAAATGGCCGCTAGAATCTGCGCACCCACCGTGATGTGTATCTTTGGGTAGGAGACTCCGAAAAAAAATTGGAAATATTTTTTTTGTAAAGAAAATAATATAAATATATTAAAATAAAAAATAAAACAAAAGAATTAAACAATATTTCAGTTGTAACTTTTTTTTCCAATTTCAGAAAAATATATAATGGTATTTAATGAATAAAATATTTATAAATAAACAGTTAAAAAAAGCTGTAGAAAATCAGTACAAAAAAATAGGTATAACTACTATTAGACTTAAAAATTTGCATTTAAAAAAACCTTTGATATTCACTGAAAATCTATAGGTTTTCAGAGACGTTATAGTTAGAAATAAACATTTGAAAAAGCTTTGAAATTCACTGAAAAAACCATAGGTTTCAGAGACGTTATAGTTAGAAATTAGCATTTAAAAAACCTTAGAAATTCACAGAAAAAAACATAGGTTTCAGGGGTGTTATAGTTAGCTGGACATTTCACCTGTACAAAACCATAGAAATTCCTCTGTTATAGTTAGTTCTGCTAACTATAACTCGCGCGCCCGCAATGGACTGCCGATGATGTCACGTATTACATCATTCATGACACGGTCAGTGACATCACTGATAACATCACTGATGACATCTCAAATGACATCACTGATGACATCATCCACGTGACAATCTGATACACCTCATCATACACTAGTATAACCTTTCATCACTCACTATAAAATACAGAGTACCATATTTGAAACCATTGACACACCAATACCAGTTACTATGTACCCACTCACTGATTCCTAAGTCTATACACACAACTACCCATTCAACAATAGAATCACTTACACATGCAGTCACTAATTAATAGAACACTATCAAATGTACATATACAAATATATAGACATTGACACATCAGCAGTCATCTTAGTCAGTTATGCAGTCATCCTACTCACTCATGAAAAAATGAATCACACTTACATTTACTCACCTACACAATTATACACACAACACCTCATTTATTCAAACACATAGTAACTCATAGTTAATATGTTAAAAAATCACCATTACAATAATACACTCATTTAGATAGTTACTCTCACAATCACTGACTCTTATATTTACTTATTTATATACACCAACTCTCACATACAATGCCTTTTATTTTTTTACTTTGTTGAAGATGCATAACTAAAACATATATTCGCTAACCAACACACAAATAAATACACTCAGTCACCCAAACAACTGTTTCCGCATGCACTCTTAAATCTATACACCTAGTCAATCAACCATTCACACATCTATGCATAGAGTTACACACACCCCATCCAACCACACACAAACTCCGTGTCCCATACAAATACTCACCCAACTAATCAATAACTAATATACACTCATGTAGTTAGTGCCCAACTGATGCAGCATGTTATACAACAGAGACAGTGATGCACACATTCACATAGTTTAGTTACTAATCCATGTATTAAGTGAGACACTTTTAATTACTCACTTAAACAGACAGTCAGACAGTTACTAAATTCTCCATCCAGACAGTTATATATTCACTCAATCTTCAATACAGATTGGTATATACATAATACATATTTAAATTTCAAACTAAACCACATTCACGGGATGATGTCATCAGTGATGTCATCAGTGATGTCATTTGAGATGTCATCAGTGATGTCATCAGTGATGTTACTGACCATGTCATGAATGATGTAATATGTGACATCATCAGCAATGCATTGTGGGTGCGCAAGTTATAGTTAGCAGAACTAACTATAATGGAGGAATTTCTATGGTTTTGTACAAGTGAAATGTCCAGCTAACTATAACACCCCTGAAACCTATGGTTTATTCTGTGAATTTCTAAGGTTTTTTAAATGCATATTTCTAACTATAACGTCTCTGAAACCTATTGTTTTTTCAGTGAATTTCAAAGCATTTTTAAATGCTAATTTCTAACTATAATGTCTCTGAAACCTATGGTTTTTTCAGTGAATATATATATATTACCTACTGGCCATCGCCAGTAGGTAGTTATAGTTAGAACCTTGTTTCTATTCAAAAATAATTTTTCATTTCCCAATATCTTTGGCGCCGTTTGATGAATGGTTTACTCAGGTCAGCTCATGTAATGAAAGTTTAAGGGTGATTCGGCAATTGGGGCCGAGAAAAACAGGGAGATCCCAATACATGTTTTCCCCATGTTAATTTCCATAGGAACTTTAGACACGGCTACAGCCCGAACTGCTGAACAGAATTACACCAAATTTGACAAAAAGGTAGTTCTTGGTCTAGAAAGCGACCTTTTTTTGAAATGTTGTAAATCCCTTCAGTAGTTGCTAAGAAATTCAAAAAATACAAATGTATATACCAGAGCACCGAGGAGGATTCACAACTCCTCCCGAGCACGAGATTCATTCTGATTGGCTGCCAACACTCCAAGCCAAAATGTGTTGGCAGCCATCTTGTGACTCGGTAACTGAGTCACAAGAAAAAGGAAAAGAAAAGTGAAAAATGAAAAAAAGGGGGCAGTGTAGACAGACCCTTACTCCCTAGGCCTGCTCAGGGGGTCCCTCAGGGACCCGCAGGCCCAAAGAAAAGTATTGAAAAAAAAAGAAAATCGACAGAATTTGCACTGGGTGAGTGAATCCTGCAGAGAAAAAAGAAAAAAACCAAAGCGCTGGCTCCTGTGCTTCGTTTTAATGAGCCCCCGGGTGGGCCAGGTCCTGGGGCAATGCTGAAATTATAAAGCAGGGGCCCGCGGAGGTCCCCACAGACCCTGGAACTGCCACCTGCCCAGGGCTATGCTAACTATGTGTGGGGGCATGCGGTCCCTCCACAGCCCCAGGGACCGCCACCTCCCCAGGGTAGTTTAATTAGATGTTGGGGGGCCTCATGGACCCCCAAGCTAAGTGGATCACCACCCTGGGGGTTTATTTAATTATGCATGGGGCAGAAACCCACCACAGCCCTGGGGACCACCACCTCCCCATGGGTTTATTTTGTGGGTGGGGTCCTCACGGCCCCCCTACAAGCCTTGGGTACCACCACATCCCCTGGGCTTTGGTTAATTATTTGCGGGGGGCTTACATGCCCCCCAATTCCCAGGGACCACCACCACCTCCCGGGGCTGTTGAAATGATGGGAGCAGCCCCCCTCCTGGAGCCTTTGATGGGCCTGGGGACCCCAACCCCACAGGGCCAGCTTCTGCAATGTCCTGGGGTGCCCACCCCAGGGAAATTGCTGTTTTCTATGGCAAGGTGAGAGCATAGCTCCCGAACTGCCATACCAAACACTGGTTTGCTTTGTTGAAGCGAAAGCGGGAAACTTGCTCTCGCTGCCTTCAACGAACCAAAGCAGAACTGCTTTTGGGCAAGGGGAGCTGCATGTCAGCAGCTCCCCTTGCCCAAGAGCAATGCCGGCTCCCACAGGAGGCGGGGAGCGGGCAGGGCCTGGGGGGCATTGGGGCTTCCCCCACGGATCCCAACGCTGGGGCCAGGCCCAGGGGGATGGGGTACCCGGTACTAAAAGTGGCCTAGGAAAGGATGGCAATGCAACCCCCTCTTTTTTTGTAATTTTTGAAATAAATAAATAAATAAGGCCAGGCCCCAAGCGATGGGGTCCCTAGGACCATTATTGGCCTTAGGAGGTGGACCACGCGGTCCCCCTCCATAATTTGAAAAAAATGGTGGCAGGCCCCAGGGGCGAATACCGAATAATGGTAGTGGGTGTTTTTTTTCCTTTCGAGTTTGGAGTCGCGACCCCAACACTGCTCTCAGTGTGGCTCCCCGTGTAACATTGTGTTGGATTCACGAATTCACCTTAGATGAATAATTTAGTAGTAATATATATTTTAGAAAGTTGTGTAGTATTTGTAAAGTAGTTTTAAAGTGGTACTGTGATTGAAGTTAATGACAAGATTACAATTGATAGATTTGATAAAAATATATAACATTTAAAAATAATAGTTAAACTTGAAAAGTGTATTCTGTTGTAGTACATTGAATTCATGCTTTTGCAGATTTGGCTTGGACGCGCAAATTCACAATTTTGTTTTTTTAAATGTATGTGGAAAAAATAAATTATATTCACTACTATGTATAGGGTGGCTCTAAAAAGAGCCCTTGTGTTCATTATGAGTTTGTTGTAGCTACATGTTAGTGCGGATGCAGAGCTTTAGGTTGTTGAGAAACACTCTGTTTCCTTAATCTGTGAAGTGTACTCTATCACTTCTGAAGCTGTCATCCATATCAAAACGTAGATTGTTATTGTAGATGGACCCCATTCTATGATCTCTTGCAGAAACAGCTTTATTGACATTTTTCCTAGCTTTTTCAATCTGTGGACAGAATTGATGTAACCTCTTCCATTTCTGTCTTCGGCATATATTAGATTAAACAAAGACAGTTTGAGGTAAAAGCAACATCAGTTGTGCAAAGGTGTCCTTCATGAGCATTTCCAGACGTACCCCAGTCAATGTGCCTAGGTCATTGCCACAGTACACAATCATGAGGTCAGGGGGTTGGACATGCAAAAGTTTTTAACCAAAGACATCAATTGGTGTCACTTTGATCCTCTCTGTGCAATCCATTTAATATCCACATTTTGCAAAGCTAGGTCTTTGTCAATACCTCTGCGTTCAGCATACCTTTTGCACCAGAAAGCATAGCTGTGTCCAACAATCCACACTGTAAGCATCTTGAAGGGATGTCTGGAAGGAATGAAAAGATGTCTGCAGCTGAGATAGTCAGTTGGTAGAATGAGAGGTATCTAAAATGGTGGAGAACATGCTTTTTTTTAAAAAAAAAGTAGAGAATTGATTGGCTGTTTAAGAAGATCGTAGACTGAAAAATAGAGTGCATGTTACTCTCTTTAAAAAGCATGTTTCTTATTGGTTAGTAAAAAATATTTGAAAGGTACAGTAGATAGGATTAGGTCATATTTTGCAAATGTCAACCACACCTGCTGTTTGCATTTGTAAGCTTGTGTGCTGAACATGAAGATATGGTGAACTTGTGACTTGACAGTTCACTTCAATGTTCCATGAACTGTTCCTACAGAAACTGGCATTAGGCAGAAGGGGGGAAGGGTTGAATGTTATCTGAGGTTTTAAAATGTGGAATTGTAATTTTTATATAAGTTTAATGTTATTCAAGGAAGATTTCACAAATCAGTACTATCTTTAGAAGTGGTGTGTTATTAAAAAATAGTGGTATTTTTATTTGTAATATATTTTTTAACTCCTGTATGGATTTGCGGCTCCACCGCGTTGGTGCACGGTGGAATCACGCCTCCAAAAAAATTCCAGAATCAGATTGGGCACTTTTGCAAGTCAGTTGGTAAGGGTTAATAAGTGTAACCAATAGAAATGTGTTTTACAATTTGAAATTATGTAGGAAGCAATGTGATTTGTTACTTAAATTTATTTGTGTGGAGAAAGAGAGGGAAAGTTTGTCATTACTGGTTTTGCCTTATTGAGAGAAGTGCACTACATTGATTGTGTGCATAAGAAAATCTTTTATGACTTCCTGATATTTCATATACTACAAATCAATTTGGAAGGTGAGTTATATATTTCTGAGGTGTATTATTTATTAGCTTTATTTTAAAACTTTAAAAATGATTCAAGAACTGTGATGTTTGATAAATATTATTAAATGTGGAGATGTGTATTTTAGTTTGTTATTTTGTAGTTAAATGTTGTAAGAAATAGATTTTGTATAGTAATAAGTGTATATTGGAATATGGATTAGTGATTATGTGTGGATATGTACATTTGTAGTATACCGCATACTTTTAGGTGTTTGTTTAAAATTTGAAGTGGAGTCTGTTAAGTTTAATGGTGTACATGTCCTTCTGTCACAAGTATGTTTCAACTTGTATATGTATTTTCATATGTATTATACATATTAAAGTGCATGATGTATAACAAAGAGGTGTTGTTGCTTTTTATGTGGTAGTTTGAACACTGTGAGTAGTAGTATAACGGTGAAGATGCAGTATAATAGTGTGGTTTAAAAGATGTTGAGATCAGGTATTATTGACTACGGCACATTTTATAAGTCTTTAGAGAGGTACAGTTGGAATATGCCACATCATTTTTG
Organism: Triturus cristatus; assembly: GCF_964204655.1. NCBI lineage: Eukaryota > Metazoa > Chordata > Amphibia > Caudata > Salamandridae > Triturus > Triturus cristatus. The sequence continues at coordinate 211,907,249 of NC_140588.1, forward strand.
GTGTTTGCTTTATTTTTTAAGTTTGTTCCATGAATTTTTGAGGAGTTCATAGTGTTGTGGTAGAGACATATGCATGCATGCATTCAGGATGTTGCACTTTTTTCACTCATTCAGGCACTATCACAGTACTACTCCAATGTCTCAGGCAGTACCCATGCACTTAAAAAGTCACCCAGGCAGTTTCTGTGTACTCTTGTAATCCCCCAGATACTATCCCTCAATTTATGCAAACACCCAGGCATTTTGTATGTACTGCTTAATTCCAGAGACATTATCTTTGCACTCATGTAATCACCAATGCATTAGCTATACAATGATTCAATCACCCAGGCACTACCCTTGCACTCCTTCAATCACTCAGGCACTACTGCACTACTACTTCAATCACCCAGGCACTACACATACACTTATAAAATGACCTAGGCACTGCCTATGTACTCCTGTAATCTCCCAGATATTACCCCTGCAATCATGCAATCACCTGATATTACCTATGTACTCCTTTAAAACACCATACATAACTTTTGCAATCATGCAATCACCAATGCATTAGCTATACACTGGTTTAATCACCCAGGCACCACCCTTGCACTCTGCCAATTACCTTTCACGATGTATGCACTCCTCCAATCACCTATCTAGTGCCAACACACTAATAAAATCACTCAGGCACTACCTCTTCACTCTTCCAATCATTGAGGCACATCCACAGTATTACTCCTATCACCCAGGCAGTACCAATGCACTTATAACATCAACCAGGCACTTTCTATGTTCTCCTGTAGTCCACAGATATTACCTCTGAACTCAAGCAATCACCAATGCATTAGCTACATATTGGTTCAATCACCCAGGCAACTCCTCCCATTAGCTTTTCACAATCTATGCACTCAGCCTATCACTTAGGCAGTGCCCATGCACTTATAAAATCACCCAGGCACTACTTTTACATTCCTCCAATCACTGAGGCACTACCACAATGGTACACTAATCACCTAGGCAGTATTGATAGACTTATAAAATCACCCAGGTACTTCCTATGTACTCTTATACTGCCCAGATATGATCCATTAACCCATTAATCACCCAGAGATTACCTATGTACTTGTGCATGCGCTTAGACATTACCTCTGCTCTCATGCAATCACCAGTGCATTAGCTATACAGTGGTTCAGTCACCCAGGCACTACCCTCACACTCGTGCAATCAGCCTCTCAGAATCTCCAAACATTTAGCCAGTACCCATGCACTTTTAGAATCACCCAGGCACTATCTTTGCACTCCTCCAATCACTCAGGCATTCCCTCAGTACTCCTGCATTCACCCAAGCAGTACTCATGCACTTATAAATTCAAACTACTCACTTGGTATGTACTCCAGTAATTCTGTAGATATTACCCCTGTAGTAATGGACTCACCCAGGCGCTAGTTATGTACCATTCCTGCAGTCATAGAAACATGCAGAGTCTACCTATGCACTTATGTAAAAACCCAGGCACTAGCTTTATAGTCGTACAATCACCCAGACCATACTGTTGCACTTATGTATTCACCTAGGCACTACTCCATGACTCATTTATGCCTTCAGGTGCTATTTAAACATGTATGAATGCACTCAACCTGTATTTGTGCACTTATGCAATTAGCCACTCACTATCCATTTTCTCCTGCAATTACCGAGTGACTACCCTTGCACTCACCGAAGCACTACCCATGGAGTAATGCAATCACTGAGGCAGTTCTATTACATGTTTCAGTTGTAGGTTTCACTCTTTTCCAGAAATATTGTTTATATATTTCTTTTAGATATAATGATGATTTGAAAAGGTAGAGACATAGGTATGATTGCTTTTAACTATATGGAGAGACTTATAGTTGAGCTATGTAATAGTCTGCTGCTTTATATTTGGCTAGGCGCAACATGCATGCAGTTATAAAATAAACCTAAGTACTACTCATGCAGTCTTCAAATGATCCAGGCACTACATATGCACTGCTGTAATAACTTAACATTACTGCCGCACTCATGCAATCACTAAGGTATTACCCATGCACTCTGTGAATCATGTAGTTACTACTCATGCACCTATATGATCAGCTAGGCACTACTGTTGCAGTCCTTCTATCATGGAGGCACTACCCTTGTACTTATGTAATCACTCAGCAAGTAGCCATGCTGTTATGAAATTACCCAGTCACTACCTTTGAATTTATCTATTCACTCAGGCACTACCTTAGTAGTCCTGTAATCACCCAAGAATTACCCATGCACTTATAAAAACACCCAGTCACTTCCTATGTAGTCATGTAAATCCCCTGATATTACCACTGTAGTCATGCAATCACCCAGGCGTTACCTGTTCACTCCTTTAATCCCTGAGACATTACCCCTGTACTCATGTAATCACCAATGCATTAGCTATACAGTGCTTTAACCACCATGGCACTATCCTTCTGGTCTTACAATCACGGACGACCTACTGTTGTACTTATGTAATCACTCAGCCAGTACTCATGCACTTATAATATCACCCAGCCACTACCCATGCACATATAAAATCTCCTAGACACTACCCTTGCACTCCTCCAATCACCCAGGCACTACTTGTGCACTGAAGTGCTTGAAATATACCATATGTTTTTTGATCTCTACTTGAAATGAATAGTGCAGCTTTTTAAGTGTTAAGGGTTGCATTATCTTGTGTCTGAGGTATGTTTGTATTTGCAGATGTATTTTTATATGTATTATGTATGTAAAGATGGTTGATGTATAAAATACAGGTATATACATTTCTATGTTTCTTTTATATATGATGGTACTAAGGAAAGGTGGAGACTCATACATCCATGCTTTTTTCAAATATATGTTGACTTACAATAGAGATATGTGTTGGGATGTTGCTTTGTATTTTGATGGGCTGCACATTTGAGTAGTAGTAATAAGATGGTTATGTAGTAGGAGCAGTAAAGTGATGTTTAATATATGTTGGGTGAGCAAATACTGATTATGGTGGTTTAAAAGAGTCTATGTAAAACTTTATTTGATGTATGCAAGATAAATCTAGGTTTCTCTTCCAACTGTTAAGAGTAATGTGTCAACTTTTATGGTCTGCATGGCCGTGTGATTGATGAATTTCCTAGTTGCTTATTTATTCTCATATGTATTATGCATCTCAAGATGCTACATGTAAAAAAGAGATTCCAATCCCACCACTGAAGCCAAGAAATTGTTGGAACAGATTGAAAAAACTGTTGCAGATTTCAATAGAATCGAACAGAATAAGAAAGCTAACAAAATAAAGAAAGATATAAAAACTTATAATATAGAGACCACCTACCCTTATCTACAAAAAGATTTTTACACTAACAGGTCCTATTCCACACATCAAAACAACCGTCCTTGGGGTCGTTACAACAGACGTCACAATCTGGTAGGTTTTTCAGACACCTCAGCTGACTCATCCGATAGCTCCGACCCAGGAGAGGGTAGTAGCACCACAAGACGTGGAGGCTTACATAAGAACACTTTTTTAGCCAGGGGCCAACAAGACCCGCCCCAACGAGGCAGAGTGAAGAAAACCCAGCGGTGGTACAATCCACCCGGAGAGAGGAGGACACGCAACAATTTTTACCAATGGTAATGACAGACACTCCCATCAAACAGCACACTGACGTGATCCCCATTTTTAATCTCTCTTCCCACTCATTGACCTCAGACAAACTCTCCCTCCTCAAAAAAGGATTATCCTTTGTTCCCACAATTCCACCTAACTTCATGGATCTACAAACTGAACTTCTCAGATTTTTCCGTCGTATCCGCCTACAAGCGTTTTTTCAGTTGCATCCAACGCCAGACCAAATGGCCAACACTCCCTTTCGGCCCCCATCTACTTTCTTACCATCAGCTGGTATGGTACCCCCAGAGATAATCACTTTTGAAAAAATGATACTGAAGGACCTATCTAGCCTACAGAGTAATAAAAGGTTCATTCCATTTAAAATCACACTTAAAGAAAAACAAGCTATCAATCACCTGAAAAATATTGACTCACTTGTAATCAAAAGTGCAGATAAAGGTGGCGGAATAGTGCTCCAAGAAAAAACAGCGTATATATTAGAAATCGAACGCCAACTAAACAACAAAGACCACTACATGAGGCTAGCATCGAACCCCACTAAAGAGATTCAGGGATTGATCCTCAGCACGACTACAGAGGGACTCCGTGCCGGCTTCCTTTCAAAAAAGGAATTCAATTTCTTGAATGTAAAATCAGCACGCACTCCTGTAATATATACGCTCCCCAAAGTCCACAAAAATATTTCAAACCCTCCAGGCCGCCCGTCGTTTCTGCTTGCGGCTCAATCTTGGAACCGCTTGGGGCTTATGTAGATTTCTTCATCAAAGACTTCATCCCCACCACCCAATGTTACGTTAGAGACTCAATGGCAATGATTAACATGATTGAGCATCATCCTTTTGATCTCATGTCAGAGACTCTGTGTACCATGGATGTAGAGTCGTTATACACCAATATCCCTCAGACAGCTGCCCTGCTGGTAATACAAAGGATACTGGAGTCACGCCCGCGCCCACACGCTGTCCCCAGTAATTTCATACTACAGCTCTTAGAACTATGCCTTACCCGCAATTTCTTCATCTTCAACAATACCTTCTACCAGCAAATCAAAGGCACCACGATGGGCGCGATTTTTGCCCCAAATCTGGCAGTGCTCTTTATGGACCAATTGGAAACTAATGTAATTCTGACATGTTCAAACCCCTTCTTTCCAGGTATCGTCTTTTGGCGTAGATACATCGACGACATCTTCATTATTTGGAGACAAAACGTCGATGTCCTACGCCAATGCCTACACTGGATGAACAACAATTGTTCTGGGCTGTCCTTTACCATCACAACTGACACTGACTCTATAGCATTTCTAGACCTCACTATTTTTCACAACGATGACGAACTACTAACACGCCTGTACCGCAAACCTACTGAACGCAACACCCTCCTTAACTACGCCAGCAATCACCCTAGGGCTCTAAGGGATTCGTTGCCGTATTCTCAATTTTTGAGAATTAGGAGAAATTGCTCATGTAAGGCGGACTACTTCAGAGAATCAACTGTTCTGGCCTCTAAACTAAAAGACAGGAGTTACCCAAAAAGAATTGTAAAAAATGCTTCTAAGAGAGCCTGGTACTGTCCCAGAGAAGTCCTTCTGACCCCCAAACCTAAAAAAGAACTGCAGAGAATTGCATGTGTAACTACTTTTTCCCTGGTATCCAACAAATTGAGAAAGACGATACTGCACCATTGGCCTATTTTGAATGCAGGCAATCTCACCATCGATAAACCTCTATTCGCCTTCAAAAAAAGCAAAAATTTGAAGGATCACCTTGTTAGGGCTGCATTACCTGTCGCCTCCAACACTACTCTTCCTGCTAGCTGGGGTCTGTGCCCCAACATTGGTCATTCGAAATGGGGTTCGTGCAATGTTTGTGTGTTCACCATTGAGGGCAAAAGCTTCACGTTTAAGAACATTACAGTGCACTGTCAATCATTCACAAATTGTAACTCTTGCAACGTTATCTATCTCATCCAATGTCCCTGTTTGAAAATATACATTGGACAAACTACGCAAAGAGTCAAGACCAGAATTTGTCAACACAGAATTCGCATCCGATGCAAGACACTGAACGCTCCTCTTGTTGAACATTTCTCTGACGCCAATCACAACGAAGACGACTTACGGTGGACAGTCCTCAAATCGCTGAAGTTACCCCAAAGGGATGGCAATATGGCCCAATTGCTAAACAGAGAGGAATTAAAGTCAATCATCCTCTTTGATTCCATCAATAATGGGCTCAATAGAACAGAGGACTGGACATCCTTGCTGTAAACAACTGTAATTTAGCATTAATGTATTTTTCACCTCAATCGCTCTCAGCCAACATGACTGCCACTATTAGCCCAAACTGCTCCAGTTTGAAGCGAACAATGTAAATGTATAAACACCATGGTTACACATTATGGCACCATTTTTTCCTCCAGTAACTACATTGTATTACATTGAATTCCTGCCTGTTACTTTTCCCAACTCTCATACAAGTGTTACCACTAAGTAAATGCTTTTATTCACCATGGTCAGTAATGTATTACATAAACTGTTAATATGTATTGAACAGTTCTTCATTATCCAAGGCTTGAGCACTAAAACACCATACTGCACTGTTGTCTGTAGCCAGCACCTGAGCAAATTCACTTCACTTCCTTTTCACCATTACAAGATGTCCGCCACTGCAGCACCCCTTTCCATCATGGCCACCGTTTTTGGCCGACTTGATCGTTTTCACAGTCCCTCTTCTGTGTTTCCTCCCCCTGGTTCTGGCCATGCCGCCTACTTAACACGCCAGCCACCCCGTTGTTTCCCTGCTATTACACCCCAAGGAACAGCAGACTCTTGCTCCCTCCGGCCCCCGGCGACTCCTTTGAGGTAAGCCTACGCTTGAATTTCAACTCGCAAGAGCAAATCCCTGCTCTAGTCTCCTCCCCACTAACTACCCTCTCACGCTCTCATAGCTCCGGTCCCGTACCGCTTCACAGCCATTGCCGCTGTCCGAAATCCTCCCAACCCACTCCATCCATCCAGGCCCTGAAAGACAACTCTCTCCGGCCTCCCGGGATTCCGGCTACTCCCTTAAGGTAAGCCTACGCTAGATATTGCCATTGCATTCAGCAGTCCCATGCTCCCCCCTTCCCCCATTAACTACCTTTCCCTCCCACAGCTCCAGCTCTCCACAGCGCTTGTTGGCTCCTCCCTGCACCATTCCTGCATTGCCTTCGCCCACTTGGGCTTGCCAGACCGGCATTCTTCGGACCAGGTCTCCTCTCTCTCCCCCCGAGGTAAACACACGGCCCGCTCCCGGCATTCCCTTCTCACTCTCCATTGCCATCTTACTTTATTCCTCTCAACCCCCCTTTCTTAGGTCCGTCCTTAGACACTCCCGTGCCTCCCTCCTCGTATCAGGCACCCGCAGAGCCGCTTGCAAGGTCAGCGCACTATTTCTACTTGCTAGCATGTACCACCAACACTGCGCCGCTTTTTGTCACACAAAGACCCCCCGCATTCTTGTCATCGTCCACTGCGTTATATCTTTTAGCGGCACTAAGCACCTTCTCGTTTCATCTCCGAGTAGGCTCGGCACCGCTGTTGCCACCCGCATAGAACGTCCTTTGACACCACTCTCACTGCCAACAGTCCGGAAATACACATCCAATGTGGCTCAATCGTTGACATTCACCACATGGTTTTCTCACTCAGACTGTGTGTTGCAGCACACTGCAACGATGTCATTCTTGTTCGCATGTTGAGTGCCATGCTCACCTCACTTTTTCTTTAATCATATGTATCTATGTTCTTCATTATCCGAAAGGTTGTCTACTCGATATGCTCAACGAATGGTGGACCGTAATAATTGTGTAAATCTATTTATTTTCTTGTCTTTTCTCCCCCTTTTTTCCTGTTTTAAACTTTACAGGCTGTTTCTAAAACTTATCAGGCAACAGTTCAAATTCTAGTCCTGATGATGATCCCACAGTATTAAGAGCTAGGGATCGAAACGTCGACTTGTTTAGCAACACCACAATTTAACCACTGTGTAAATCATATTGTGATGTTTGCTGGTATGAGCTTACTTAAGATTATTGCGTAATGTAAGCCACCTTTTGCTCTTTAATGAATTAATTTTTTTGCCTGTTATTCCTTTCTTGTTTCCATTCTTTCCATTTCTTCACTTCCAAGCTCGGTACAGGATTGTGCCTTTTTTCCACTTTTTGCTGTTTCCTTTATTCCGTTCATTCCCTTTGTATTTGTATGAATAAATGTTCCTCTGTATGGCTGGACATTGGAAGACTAACCATAGTACTCATTGTAGTCTATGTTGAAATGCTTTCACTATTTACTCTTATGCTAAGGACCTTTGTTCTTTAAAACATGTAAAAAAGAGAGATGTATTTTTTATGTATGTTTCTATTAAAAATGATAGTACTAGTAAAAGTTATAGACACACGCATACATGCCTTTATGAATATGGTAAGATATATAACAGAGATATGCTTTGGATTGATGTTTTTTATTTGGGTAGGCCTAATACCCTGAGAAGTTAGAGAATGGTGAACCTGTACTAGAAATATGTACACCATGTTATAAACCACACTTTTGTGTAGCTATTTCAGTATTGTTCGACTACTTAGGATGTTGGATGTAGTCAAATATAAAGCAGCAACATGAAGAGATGTCTAATCTCTAAGTCTGCAATGACCCTGCCACTACCCATGCACTAATCCATGCACTAAGCCACTATGTGTACAGTTCTTCAATCAGTCAGGCACTACTCTGCCACTTATGCAATCAGTCAGGCACTATCTCTGCATTCCTCCACTCACCCAGGCAGTACAGGTGCCCTGATACATTCACTGAGCCACTAGTGATGCTTTGATAGATGCACTCAGCCAGTTCCTATGCAATCATGTAATCAACCAAGCACCACCCATGTAGTTTTCCAATCACCCAGGCACAACCTTTGCACTCATGCTGTCATCTAGGTACTAACTATGCATTGGTGCAATTAGTCAGGCAGCACCCATGAATTCCTTGATATACGAAGACACCATCGGTGCATTGCTCTAATCACACATGCACTATTTTAGCAATCATGCAATCACCCAAGTATTACCTATGCACTTGTTCAATCACTCAGGCAGTCCTCTATTTTCATAAGCACTACCCTTGTATTCTGTTACTACTCAGCATGTTGCACTTCTCCAATCACTCACGCACTACTGCAATACTACTCCAATCACCCAGGCAGTACACGTGCACTTATAAAATCACCCAAGCACTTCCTATATAGTCCAGTAATCTCTCAGATATTACCCTTGCAATCATAGAATCTCCAGGCATTACCTATGTAATCCTCTAATCCCCCAGACATAACTCCTGCAATCACCAATGTATTGGCTATATACTGGTTCAATCACTCAGGCAACACCCCTGCATTCCTCCAATTACCTTTTCCCAATCTATGCACTCCTCCAATCACTTAGCTAGTGCCAATGCACTTAAACAATCACCCAGACACTACCTCTACACTCTTCCAATCACTGAGGCACTGCCAAAGTACTACTCCTATCACCCAGGCAGTACCAATGCACCTATACAATCACCCAGGCACTTTCTATGTACTCCAGCAGTCCCCAGATATTACCTCTGAACTCTTGCAATCACCAATACATTACCCACACTCTAGTTCAATAACCCAGGCAATACTGTTGCACTCGTCCAAGTACATTTTCACGATATATGCACTTGTCCTATGACTTAGCCAGTGCCAATGCACTTATAAAATCACACAGGCACTACGTTTACAGTCCTCCAATCACTGAGGCACTACCACAATAGTACTCTAATAACCTAGGCAGTATCGATGGACTTATAAAATCACCCAGGTACCTTCTATGAGCTCTTATAATGTCCCAGGTATTATCCCTTAACTCATGAATCACCCAGAGATTACCTAAGTACTCTTGCAATCCCTTAGACATTACCTCTGCACTCATGGAATCACCAGTGCATTAGCTATACAGTGGTTCAATCACCCACGCATTATCCTTACAGTCCTCCAATCAGCCTCTCAGGATCTATGCACTCGTCCAAACATTTAATCAGTGCTCATGCATTTATAAAATCACCCAGGCAATACCTTTACAGTCCTCCATTCACTGAGGTAGTACCACTATAGTACTCTAATCACCTAGACAGTATTGATGTACTTATGAAATCACCTAGGCACTTTCTATGTACTCATGTAGTCCATTAAATATTACCCCTGAACTCATGCAATCACCAATTTATTAGCTATACAATGGTTCAATCACTCAGGCACTACCCTTGAACTCCTTCAATCACTCAGGCAGTACATATATACTTATAGAATTCATCAAGCACTTCCTATGCACTTATGCAATCACCCAGGCACTATCTTACTACACCTGTAATCCCCAAGGCACTGCTCTCATTCTCATAGAATCATACAGGCACTATCTCTGCAGTCATGCATTCACTTAGATACTACCTCTGCACACATGCAATTACCCAGGCATTATCCCTGCACTCATGCAATCACCTTGGTATTATCCATGCACTCATGCAGACAGGCATTACATAAGCAGTGATTCAATCATCAAACCACTATACATGCACTTATGCAATGACCCAGGCAGAACTATTGCACTGTGCAATCACCGAGGTACTATCTATGCATTGTTCCAATCAGTCAGGCACTATCCATGTATTCTTTGATGTTCCAAGGCAGCATCTGTGTATTAGTCTAATCATGCTGGTATTGTCTTTGCACTCATATAATCACCCAGCTATTACCTTTGCAGTTCTTGAATCGGTCAGACAGTACCTATGCACTCCTCCAATCACCCAGGCACTACCCATGCAGTTATGGAAGCACGTAAGTATTACCTATGCAGTTCTTTAATCACTCAGGTAGTACTCATGCAGTCCTTTATTTTCATAGATACTACGCCTACACTCATGTAATCACTCAGGCACTATCACGACATAGGATGTTGGGCCTAGTAAAAGATATAGCAGCAACCTTTCATATGACTCTGGTGTAAGTCTCACAATGTTCTTAAAAACATGCATGCATATGTCTGTACTTTCTGTTAGTAGTATCATATATCAAAGAAACATACAAATAGATGTTTAGTTGTGTGTTATATGTGTACTATGTTCAGATGTATAAGACATATCACAATATATGTAAAAGATCAGACATATCTTAAACAGAAGAGCATGAAGACATTAAAAGTTGTGAGAGTACACTTCATATTTCAGAGAAACTTCGATTTATTTAGTGCACTTCAAGTGAAGTTTTCCACAGAGTCTTACAAAGTATTATAATTTGCAAGAGAGGTGTAGAAAGAAGCAACAGAGGTGCATAGAAAAGGAACAGGGGTGCAGAAAAAGGCAAGATAAGTGCAGAAAGAGAGGAAAAGAAGGATGTAGGAAGAGGTAAGAGGGGTAAAGAAAGGGTGATAGAAGTGCAGAAAGAAACAGTAGTGTAGTGGAGAAAAAACTAAGAGAGATGTAGAAAAGGGAAGTGGGAAACAGAAAGAGCAAGAGAAGTGCATAAAGACGCAAGAGGGGGTAGAAAGAGAGGTACAGAATGAGGGGAGAGGGGTGCATAAAGAGGCAACAGAAGTGCATAAAGAGGGAAGAAGGGTGCAGAAAGAGGTAACAAGGGTACAGCAAAAAGCAACAGAGTTTCAGAAAGAAGCAAGAAAAGTTGGGAAGGAAGCAACATAGATACACAAAGAGGAAACACTGGTGCAGAAAGAAGCAACAGAGATGCAGAAAGATGGAAGAAGGGTGCAGAAAGAGGTAACAGGAGTACAGAAAGAGGCTTCAGGGATGTAGAAAGAAGCAAGAGGGGTACAGAAAGAAGCAATAGAGGTGCACAAAGAGGAAGAGAGTTGTAGAAACAGATTTAAGTACTGCAGAAACATTCAAGAGGGGTGTAGAAACAGTGAAGAAAGAGAGAACAGGGTGAAGAAAGAGAGAAGAGAGGTGTAGAAAGAAAGAAAAAGGACATAGAAAGGAGTAATAGTTAGGTATTGAGTATAGGTAAAAACAAAGCAGCAACCCTTTACATGTTTGTGCTGTAAATTTTATTATCTTTTTGAAACCATTCATGTATGAGTCTGTGCTTTTTGCTAGTGTACTATATATAGCAAAGCATACAAATATATGTATACTTCTGTTTTATATGTATAGCATCTTTAAATGTATAACACATATGAGAATACATGTGCAAGTAGAGACATACCGCAATCACAACCTTATGCAGGCCGGAAAAGTTGACAGACTGCACTTTAGATTAGATTTGGGTAGCAGTAGAGAAATCCTTTAGGGCCACATGCATCAACGTGAAAACTGCTCGCAAACGGGCAGATTAGCAGAATCTGCCCCTTTGCAACCGGTATTTTTGCATTTGGGATGCATCATCCCAAACGCAAAAATCGCTATTTAAGGAATCTCTAAATAGCGATTCCTTAAATAGGGATTGCATTTAAGGAATCCCAAATTGAGATTCCTTAAATGCAATGCATGAAAGTTTAAAAATTAGCGATTTCGCTAATAGGGGGAGCAAATTACAATGAAGTTGAACTTCATGGTAATTTGCAAAAACTTTGAAAAATGCACTAAAGTGCATTTTTCAAAGTTCCATTTTACACACACACATGCCCTTGGGGCATGTGTGTGTGCAAGATGTATTCATATGCAGATTTCAGGGGTGCAACAGGGTGTCTTTTTGACGCCCTGGCACCCTTGAAATAGCATGAGCAATTTGCGATTCTCTAATTGAGATTAGCAAATTGAGAAAGTCCTCCCATTCATTCCTATGGGCCTCTAGGCCCATAGGAATCAATGGGGAGGTATTCCTTAATAGCGACTCTCAATTTGCGAGTAGCAATTAAGGAATGTTTAGGAATCGCTATTTTGTAAGCGATTTCTACATGCATAGCCTTTTGCTATTCCTTATTAGTGAATCCTTATTTTTCGCTATTAAGGAATAGCAAATGGCATTGTTGATGCATGTGCCAGTTAGTTGTGCTCTGTGATTTTGTTGTATAGCTTTTGATTTGTGATTGTGATTTGTGATTGTAGGAATTATGCAGTGCCTGACATAGGTTTGGAGTGCAATTAAACATATTTCTTTATTTACACATAATAATATTTGTATATAATTATTTTAATAATAGTAAATTATTTAACAAAACTATTTAAGCTTTTCTTTTTTTAGATATTCTCCATAATTATTAGGACAAATTCAGTATAACAAGAAACAGGCAAAAGAAAAGACAACAAAAAACAGTACTATTTAAAGGAGAGAGAAAAGCAGAAATTAGATGAAGTACAGCATGTGAAATTGAAGAAAAAAACGTCTGGTAAGAGAACTAAAGAATTTGGTAAAAGAGTTTTTAGGAATGTAATACATTTTCAATATGGGGAAATGAGAAAGAAAAGTTGTACAACCAATCAGGAGGAAACGAAAAAAGGACAAATTAATGGAAAATCAGATTATGGGAAAACAATCTATATTGAAAGAAGGGTGACAGAACATAAAGACAGTAGGAAGGGAATGTATAAAAGTAGAGTACTACAAAATATATTGAAAGATTGCAAAAAATGTAAAAGAAGATCAGCATTTTACAAGAAAAAATAACAGATTGAAAGTGTAGTCAAAAAGGCTTTTACATTAATAAGAAAATTGTTTATTTTTAGTGTTGAAGAGAATGAAGACACTGAATAATCAATGCAGTTTATGAAGGAGAAAAGTAAAATATGAAGACTGGTGATTAAAACTAACTTCTGCAGAACCATTTTGGGTGAATGGTAGCATTCGTCTGGTACTGAAATTTTTTTAATGAAGAAAGCTATTTTCAACAAATTACATTAGTTCATGCAGTTGATGCCAGAGGTCGTTGTTATGAGGTTAAAAACGGTTGTCTAATTGAAAAAGAGAAGATGGTTCCTAGAAATGTGGAACAAGGAATAGCTGATGAAGTTCAAGGGAGATATACACAAGCTCCAGTGTATAGGTGGGGTTGTAGTAGTATTTGTAGTATATGACAGGAATCTATTGATATATTATGAAATTTCTTATGATATAATGGTAAAAAACGTGTTAAACAAAAGATTAAGATGTTGCAAGGACAAGATCCTTGTAAAGTGAGGAAATATTGTAATTTGCAGGGTCACTCTCTGGCTTGTCTTTCTAGAAAAGTGTGTGGAAGTACTTTTCATCATTTAAGAATGTTAGCAGCACATCACTCAGAAATGCGGAAGTTAGTGAGAAGATTTTACTATGTAAAAAGTCCTGCATTTTCTTTAAGTGAAATAAACACAGCTCTTTTGTATGGTTCAGTATTGGATGTAAAAAGAAATTCTGATGATATAGAGTTTCGTTTCTTTGGTCCTCAAGAGAAGTGTAGAGTAAGTGAGAGTTTGATAAGTGTAGATGTTGAAGAAGAGATGGAAGATAGTACTACTGAGAAGTTTGCAGAAGAAATTACAAAGTTTAAGGTAGTTTCTTGTGAGAAACCAAACTATATTTGTATTTGTTGTCAACGTACTCACTATAGAAGTCAAACTAGGAATGTTGTTGTGTATTTAATAAGTGAAAAGGAAAACAATGATAAGAAGGAGCAATTTGGTGTATATTTGTTAGTGGAAGGTCGTTTTGAGTTGGGTAGTGATCAACTTATTTGTAAATATTGTTACAACAAATTAGAAGACAATAAAATGCCAGCTAGAACTGTGCAACCTAGAGTTGGTAGCTATTCCTCCGGAACTGGTAGATTTAAATACGTATGAGTCCATTCTTGTTCAAACTGTGCGCCCATTTCAGGCTATAGTTCGTATGGAGCCTAAAAGAGGTAATCTGCCTTTGACAGATTTACAAAGAGGGTTAAAAGGGAGAGCTGTGTATTTACCTTTAGATTTTAAGAAAAATATTGAAACTGTTGGTATAGAGAGAGAGGAAACTGAGCCTTCTAGTTACTCTAGTTAACGGTGTACCAACAAAGAGTCAGAAAATATGGCAAGAGTTAGTAGATGTCACCAAACTTCAAAAGGCTACTTTATATCTTGTACAAAATATATTTATTATAAAAATGTATGTGTGGAAGAAGAAGAATTATCTATAGAAGATGAAAAATAAATTTCTACGGTCAAATAGAAAAAGTGGACAACTCGAGGAGGAAAGACATTTATTAACATTATACTATACATCCTCTACATTCAAAAGAAGTGATAGGAAACCCTATTGAATTATTCCAAATGAAGATAGTGAAGGGAACTCCCAGAAGTGTATGGGAAAACAGTTTAGAAGCTTGTTGTTTGCCACAGCTCTTCCCCACTGGAAAAGGTGGACGATATGATAAACGGCCAGTACAGATTCCAGCTTCAGAATATCGTACAACAAGATTCTACTGAGAAGATCCAGGATTTCGACAATGTATTCCATATTTATTTCATCTTCTGTTTGAAAGTGACTTGTCTGGACTTTCAAATGGAGTGAACCACATATTAAAAACAGGAGTTCATCTTACACATCTTTCTGCAAAGGAATTTTTGGACAAAGTTCAACAAAGAGACGATCATTTAGAATCTCAGTTAATTAATTTGATGGCGTGTCAATGTGGTACTAATGGCTATTGGTATTGTCGTCACGGAGAACTTAAATGTATGTTAAGAAACTTAGGAACCCCTACATGGTTTGTTATGCTTAGCTGTGCTGAATACACATGGGACGACTTACTCGAATTTCTACGAGAAGCAAATTCAAATATAAAAAACATTTAAGACAGCTGGAGAACTCTGTTCTTTGGATCCTGTAAATGTTTACAGATATTTAATCATAGGTTTCAAGCTATGATGTCTTTTATCTGCAATAAAAATAATCCACCTCTTGGAGAAGTTAGTGATTTCTTTTGGAGAAAGGAGTACCAAGCCATAGGTGCTCCTGATATACACATGCTATTATAGATCAAAAATGCCCCTAAATTTGGAACCGATTCTGATGAAACAGTTTTTTTTGTGTCCTCATTTGCCTTGTTTCCACCCTTCTTCTAATGATACCGCCCAGGGTTTTCAAACCTAATTTCCTGGAAAGAGAGGCTACGCAGAGAAACTGTTTTGTCTTTCATTGAAGACTATGTTACCTGTGCCATTCCAAAAAAAGGAGGAGAAAACAGCTTAAGACAACAAGTTTTACGGTTTCAACGTCATGGATGAGGAAAATATTGTCGACGAAAATATACCTCAAAGGGAACATTTTATACAAAACGTCGTTCTGGATTCCCACGTCCAGTAATTTCAAAAGGAAGAGTCAACAGGTTCTTGTCAGCAATAAGACAAACTATAACGTGAACATCTCCAAAGAATACATACAACATAAAAAGAAGTGAAAATTCAAAGTATATTAATGACTACAATCCAGTGATTTTGTCAATGTGAAATGCAAACAAGGATATCCAATATATTGCAGATAACTTGATTGCTGTTGCTCGTTATGTTGCTCGTTATGTTACATCATACATAACCAAATCTGAAAAGACAGACTTGAAAGAAATGTGGGAAGAAATTTCACAAGAGAAGACTCTTAGGTGCCGATTCTGATCCAGGTCGGAAAGCACTCCGACCAAGCCGGATCCGGATTGTTTTCCGACCGAGCCGGAGTCCTGCAGTCTGACCGAGCGAGTACGATGCAGCCGTATGCTGCCGGACTCGGTTCGGTCGGACTCCCATAGAAGTCAATGGGAGCCGGTTGTACGATGCGTACATGGGCTCCCATTGACTGAATGGGTACGTCTCGTGCAAAGGTGCCCCCTACAGTGGGTACGCGTCGGTGGCATCCGTACCATACATGCCTGTGTTGGGGAGACCCTTGGGTCTCCCCCTGTGTCTGAGTCATAGGGCTGAGGGTGACAGGGGGTCAAAAGGCAACCACCCGGACATTTTGAGAGCCGGACACTCCAGCTCGAACAGGCTGTCCAAGGCGTGCATTGTACTGGCTCGGTCGTAAATCGCATCCATTGCACGCCACGGTTAGCTTATGACCAAGACGTACGGAGCAGCTCGGACCCAGAAATGACTCAGTCGGTGAATTTCACGTAGTTCACATTGTACTTGCTCGCTCGTACAGCTGTAGGAGTCGGGTGGAAAACACTCGTTTGGCTCGTAGTTTTTCCGGCCGAGTCGCGTTCGGTGCCCTTCCGACCCGGATTGGAATCGGCCTCTAAGTAGCAAATTGTACAGCTTTAGTTTGAAGATGCTTTCCCATCGAGAGATTGGATCCTACGAATGTTAGGATCGGTTGACCTCTGCAAGTTTAAATTCAAAGTCAAGAGGATTCATTTGGGTAAGTCTAGTTCTTGCTACAACATGAAATCGAGCTTTGAAATCTGTATAAGAAATTGAATACTTAGCATTGAATGAACCAGATAGTACAGATATTGTTGAAACATATATGTTGGATACGTACTATCCCAAAAGAAGTGCACATGTGGAAAACATATGTCTCAATAAGGTACTACAACATTATTGTTTTAAGAGAAATGTTACAGAAAATATAAATGAAGAAAAATATGCAGTAATTGGATGTGATGGATGTTTGGTAAAACATGCCAAAAGAAATCATATGAATCACAGAAAACTCAGTTGCGAAGCACCAGATAAAATGGGATTTTTCTATTTAGCACTTCTGCAACTTTTCAAGCCTTGGCGTACTGAAATGGAATTACTTGGAGAATTTGACTGCTATGAAGATTCTTTTAATGCATGTAAAGATATTATTCAATCCACAATTTTTCCAAATTATCTACAAATGTTAAATGAAGATATTGAACAAGAAACTACTATTGCAGCTGAAAGAGCTAGAGACAGTTCTCAAGATAGTCAAAGTTCTACTCCTCTAAGTCAAGATCCATTAGGACAACCAATTCTAAAAAATGAAGCAGCAATAGCCATGAATGAAGTAGAAACAGCAATGCAACAAGAACAACAGGATATAATTGAGTTGGGAAACTTGGAAGACCAACTACATTTTTAACATAAAGAAATATATCAGAAGGTGACATAACAGCTACAGCATGGTTTACTTCATGAAAAAAAGAGTGCAACTGCATATCATTTAAACCTATTCAAGTATAGATCAGTGGTCAAGCTGGAACAGGGAAAAGTTTCTTAATTAATGTTTTGACCAGTTGTCTACAGAAAACTAAGCCTGGGCGGTAAATTCCTTTCCGCCAGCAGAATTTGCAGAAATTGGGTAATTTTGCGTTCCGCAGAGAATGCGGAATTGCCAAAAATTCTGCGATCCATGGCTTCGTGGAATATTTTGCTTGTTCGCGCTTTCAAAATGCATGTTTGTGAGATATTTCTCCCGAGCACGCAAACATCGTTCGCGAACAGGGAAAAATTATCGCGAACGGGTGGAACAAGCAATTCCGCGTGTTTGCGGAACTTTTGCGTGCTCGCAGAGATTTTTTACCATTTCGGGGAGCTTTGCATAGCTAATTACGCAAATTCCGCCCACCCTTACAGAAAACCACTGAATCACATTTATCTTGTGTTGTAACATCTCCAACTGGGTTAGCAGCACACAACATTAAAGGGATTACATTACATCGTTTACTCATGCTACCAGCATAACATGAAAATAAGTTGGAATATCAGAAACTATCTGGAGAAGCTTGATATGAAGTCTCAAGAGTACTGAAGAAAATGAAACCTCTAATCATTGATGAGGTGAGCATGGTCTCAAACTTAATGCTTGCCTTTGTACATTGAAGAATGCAAAAGATTTTAAAAACAGATTATGATGTTTTGTTTGGAGGAAAACATGTAATTGTATTTGGCAATCTTCTACAACTGACTCCTGTGAAAGGACAACCCATTTTAAAACTCTTGTCCATGAAGATACTAGGAAATCTTTGGGAAATATTGGAAATGTAAACATTTGGTCTCATTTTGAATATAAAGAACTTATTAAGAATATGCGACAAGCAAGTGATGAACACTATGGAAACATTCTTCAAGATATAAGAAATTGCATTTTGACATAACATGGTAAAGACATTTTACAAAGTCAGCTACTAATGAATTTGTTTCCAAATGAAAACATAGCACCTGAAATAATGTACAAAGAAATTATAGAAAAAAAGTCTATAATTTGCCTAATGCCAACACAACAAGAGTGTTCTACATTCAATCAAGAACTTTTGAAACCGGAAAAACAACAAATAGTTAAAATGGAAGCCATTAATAAAATGGAACACAAAGGAGTTACTATTTTTATCGCAGAGAAATTACAGACAAAATTGAATGCTTTGGAAAAGTCAGTGTCTAAGACTGCTGGTTTAGAAAATACTTTATATGTATGTAAAAACTGCTGGGTAATGTTACGACGTAATTTAGATGTAGAAAACAGTTTAGTGAATGGAGCAATGGGAAAAGTTGTTGATTTTGTTAATTATCATAACAGACATGGAATTGAATTTTTTGAAGATTAAATTTGATCAGATTGAAGAGGTAAAACAGATTGGACATAGTGCTGTTTGTTTTTTGCTTGTAAAAGACTTGTATGTTCGTAGAAAACAGTTTCCTCTTTCTTTAGCATATGCAGTAACCATTCATAAAGCTCAAGGTTTAAGTGTAGACAGTGCTTTGGTAAATATTGGAAGTAATGTGTTTAAAGAAGTCATGGCATACGTTGCATTGTTTCGAGTAAGAACATTATCTGGTCTGTATTTAATTGATTGATATGAAAAGCGTGTAGTGTATGCAAAATGAAAATATGACAAACATTCTAGTGAGGTTGAAGAAAAGAACAAATTGAAGAGAATGATGAAGCTACAAAGAAAATTAAAATGGACACCGTTGATGATATTGTAGGATACCAGTTAGAAAATAGTTCAGGTATCAACCTCTGTGCTAATGTAATTGTGAGTGTTGTGTTTTATCTGGAAGATATTCATCTTGAAATTATGTAAAATCAAGAAAAAAGATTCTGTTCTTTACTACATAATGTTATTCATAAGTTGGTAACTGATAGAAGAAAAATCCATACTGCTTCCGGCATTCGGCATATTTTGGATATATGTACTGATTCTTCACAATTTACACTCAATATACAAGATGCACAAGAATTTCTTATGTTTATGCTTGGTGTATTGGAAGATGAAGGAATAGAAATTGAAAATGTATTTGGGCTCAGTTACAGATGGGATCATAAATATGAAGAGTGTTCATTTTCTTCCACCAATGGAATAGACACTGAACGATTCATATATTTGACGATACCAGATTGCAAATCAGTATCTTTTAACAAATTAGTAAAAACAGCTAATCAAAATATGAAATGCTCTCATTGTAAATCAGAAATGTTGTCAATGTTATATATAGAAACATTTGGAAAATATGTCATTTTAATGCTGCAACGTTGTAGAGGAAATGGAAGAAAACTGGAAACAAAAATAAAAAAAATTGCTGCAAGTCAAGTGTCAATTTCAGGAAGAACTTTTTTAGCAGTGGCTATTATAGTCCATGATGGACCTACTACAACATCTGGACACTATACTGTGTATTTAAAATGCAATAAAGGATGGACACATTGCAATAATGCCTTTGCAATTTAAATGTAGGTTTCGAATTACCAGATTCATATCTGATATTTTTGATGCCAAAGTTTTGAAAACATCATTCGGCCTATTGGGAAGATGTAAACACAAATAAATGAGTTTATTTTGGATATTTTCAATGGAAGTTGATTTGGAAACATTATTCATCCGATTACTGTTTGAGCTAATTGTTATTGCATTAGCAAAATTGTGTTTGAAAGAAATAGTTTATATTTTTGATCTTTATATCAAAAAAAAAATCAACATTTTCTTTATTCGGCTCTCCAAAGAGAGTCATAAAAGATACATATGCAAATACACTTAAAATACTTAATTTAAAAAAGAGACATTTATAAAATTCATTGTATTAAAACTCATGGCTAGCACAAATAATCAAGTAACAATTCACAGAATTTAGATCGTGAGGTAAGTATCTGGGTGAAACATCTGTTAAGTCAATACAATTCATTTAAAATTAAAATCAGAACTGGGTTAAGTCAGCCTAAGTTCTGTCTATGACGCATAATACACTGTAGGAAATTAGAAACAGTATAGGCCAGCCCTTCCCCCTCAAGTGACTGCAAAAACAATAAGGCCGGGCGACAAGTACGGAAGCCCATGCGTTTTAATAAGGGGATTAGTAATTTCTTCCGCTGGTCTGTATAATATTTACAGAATATTATAGTGTGAATTGTAGTCTGGGAGGAACTCCCATCACATGGGCAAGGTGGAATTATTTTAGCCCAATTGTTTCTCAGCGGAAATGTCACTAAGCGGTGGAAGTAATTCAGTCTAAACCTCACCAAAAGAAACAACTCATAAGAAGTAATATTATAGGTAAGGTAAGGCTGAATCCCAAAAACCGTCTGTACTGTAAGACTGTGCCTAACTGTTTGCTTCATTACCTCTGAATTGAGTCTTAAATCTTCAAGGTGGTTATAGCAAAGATCATAGACGGCCTTTCTTGTTAGCTCCTGTATGGTAAGAGGATCATGATAATAGTTTCCTAGTCCTAGATCTATTAAAAACTTTTTGACATAGGATAACCACCCAGATCTGAAAACATTATCAAGGTCCATACAATCTTGAATAATTTTTTGGGTAAGGAAAGTTTTTTCAGATGACCATATTCGGTACCATAATAAGAGCGGCTGGATTTTTGCCAGGTCAGTAACATATGGTAGACCTAGTTCTAAATGGCAGGAGTAGTTTGCGGCTGAGGTTGGTAAGGCGAGAAGATATCTCAAAAAATTGTTTTCTATCGTCTGGATGGGAGCCACGGACACGTTGCCCCATACTCCTGCGCCATATAAAGCCACTGAAATACATTTTGCTTTATACATTTTTGTAATCTCCGTAGGTGCTTTCTTCCCCAGTTTCCTGGAGAAACTCACAAGTGCGGAGGTTGTTCTCGCAAACTGAAGTTTTCTTACTTCAACTGCCGGTTTCCAGGTTAGTTTTTTGTCAATCATGACACCTAAATAAGGATAACTGTCAGTGTTTGCTAAACTTTCCTTATTCAAGTAGATGGATCTAGTTTTGGTGTTCTTACTAACACCTGCCTTCATAACGAAGGTTTTCCCTATATTGACCTTAAGGTTCAGACTGGCCATAAAAAGAGCATATTTG
This sequence comes from Triturus cristatus, assembly GCF_964204655.1. NCBI lineage: Eukaryota > Metazoa > Chordata > Amphibia > Caudata > Salamandridae > Triturus > Triturus cristatus. The sequence continues at coordinate 211,929,145 of NC_140588.1, forward strand.
TTTAAAGCCCTCTGGAGTTCATTTGGGGTGCGAGCAAGGATGACCGCATCATCCGCATACAATAATGCCGGAATGCGGCGATTGGCCACCATAGGAAGGTCCTGGGCTCCACTCAACATTTCAGCCTCCAGGCCATTGGTATAGAGGGTGAAGAGGAATGGAGCCAGGACACAGCCTTGTCTCACCCCCTTTTCTACCCCAAAAGATGCAGTCAATTCACCACTAGTACCGAATCTTACTCTGGCACTTGCATCCGCGTAGAGTTCCCTTAAAAAAGTGACTGCAGTCTGGTCCATCCCTAGATCTAAAAGGATGGACCAGAGTTTAGGATGGCTAACGCAGTCAAACGCAGATGACAGGTCGACGTAGACCATATAGAGTACTCCGGCCTTGATGTTAACGTATTTATCTATCAAAAGAGATAGATTTAATGCCTAATCTATGGTCCCCAGTCCTTCATGGAACCCATATTGTAGGTCGGATAAGATGTTATTATCCGCTGCCCACTCCTGCAATCGGTCAAGCATAATCCGACCCATCACTTTCCCCGTGGAATCTAACAGGGAGATGGGGCGGTAGCAGGATACTGAGTTCCTGTCCCCTTTCTTAAAGATCGGGACTAGAATAGATGTTTTCCAGGATTCCGGAATGCCTGTGGAGCATAGTGCATTGAAGACTCTAGTTAAAAAAGGAATCCAGAGTTCGGTGTGGGTTTTATAAAAATCTATTGGGACCCCGTTGGGCCCAGGGGCCTTCCCTGGTTTGCTTGCATTTAAAGCCAGAGTGACCTGGTCAAGAGTAATAAATATATCAATAGGGAAAGACAAGGACCCTTGACAATAGGGAACAGTGTTACCGACGTCAATTGATAATTGAACTGCCGAAAAAATTCTTGAAAAGTGATCAACCCAGTCCTTTTCATCTATTGCAACCTCGACTCTAGGCAAATTACCGTTATCAGTAAAAAATGGAGCTTTTACTGCTTTCCAAAAAGTGATGTTGTTGTTACTGGAACAACTCTCGTGCAAATCATTCCAGAGTTGTTTATTCAGTTCCATTTTCCTTTCTTTTAACACAGAATTATAGGCCTTCCTCAATGTAGATATTTCGACGGGATCCCTGACTGTTTTATGCAAAGCGGATTTTAACTTAGAATAGGCCGCTGTGCATGAGTGGTTAAACCAGCCTCTATTACTTTGTTTAGAATTGGCCTTCTTAATCGTTAGGGCCCGTTTTACCTCCTGAGTCACAGTGCCAAAGTTTGCAATAACCTCTACGTCAGAAACGGTCGGGTCAAGGCATTTCGTAATAGACGAATATGCCTTAGTAACCACCGTTTTTGAAATATCAATGGGGTTGACTAAGGCCCATTTTAATGAGTACCCATTTAGTCTGGATAATTCTAGATCATATTGGTCCAGAACACTTGAATTTTTGCGGTTAGGCCCATTGAATAGATGTAAAGTAATACTGATAGGGTAATGATCACTTAGTGCAATCTGATGAGTGTGGAAGGTAGTATCCCTCTTTGCAACGCTGTTAGAAAGAAGGATATAGTCAATTGTAGAATTACATCCTCGCCCATGATAAGTCGGGGCCAGTGGAGTATTTAAGTCATGTAAATTATTCGCAATTCCCATATCCAGCTTAAACATAGTTTCATTTAAGGAACTACCTAGAGTTGAGTGTGCAAAATGAGAAATGGGTATGCCTGCCTCATCATTTAAATCACATAAAAGTTGATTAGGTGCAACACATATAGAATGGTTAAAATCACCGCCCCAGATAATAGACACCTCTCTGGCTTTATTCTTAATAAAAGATGTTATCAGAATAAAAATGGAATTAATTAGTTCCGATGCCACTCGATCGGAAAGGTTATTATAATAGTTAACCAGGAGGAAACAATATCTTTTATTTACTGTTCGGCTAATAAGCTGGAAATTAGGATCAAGTTTTATTGTCCTTATTCCATCTAACTTAATCAAGTTTGAAATGTATGTGGTTAACCCACCCTTAGCCCTACCAGAATTTGAAGGTTGGGCAGGAGAAAAATATGTTTTATAGCCATTCAGATGTGTGGCTGTTGTCTGCCATGTCTCCTGTAGACACAGGATATTAAAATTTACAATAAAGCTAGTCCAAACGTCATTTCCTATTCTGGAGCGAAGACCCGCTACGTTCCAGAATAGAACCACTAATTCTGATTTAATTAAATTAGGATCATGTATAGCCTTGGGACATAATGGGGGAATCGTAGATATTGTCGAGACATCTTTTACTTGGGGGACTATACTTGGTGACAGCGGTAGCGAGATCTTAGTATTTGAAGCAGTATGATTTAATGCAGGAGGACAAGAATCGCTGCCTGATAGGGCATTCACTAAACAACTATCTGGGGTCCGCAGATAGCCCTCCAGAGAGAGTCAATCGACATCCTCTAATCCTTCAAGGGGGGTAAAAACGGTTGGAAATAGGAAGGTTAAAATTAAGGGGCCCTATTTGGGGGTGTGGATACATTCTAGACATTATTAGATTCCTATGGTCCGACTGTGGATAAAAGTAAGTCAGGTCATAGGTTCTTATAATTGTCTGTCGTTGGGTATGAAACCAATTGACTATGTAAGAAGTAGCTTTGTAGTCTCTGAAGTTAACAACAATGACGTCACCTGCAATATCCTTTGGCCGCGAGCCGACCCAACCAAGTCTACGAACGTTTAAAATTTCACCATTAATGTGAGGCGGTAGGGGCCTATTCTGTCTCAGCCAGTACATTGCTTTATTTTTTAACTCGTGGTAGCCCTCCTTCTTCCCCAGCTCCAGAGTAGGAACTCCTGTCAAAACAACAACATAGGGGACCGCCTCGGGGGGGTAGATCTATATGCTGACATCTGAGACCATCTATTTTACACTGGGCTGTATCAGCAGAAGCACTATGTGGGTTAGGGTCAGAACTAGTAGTTTTAGGAGTTAGTTTTTTACTACCATAGTCAGGGACAGTATTATTATTTTGATTTTGCAATGAATTAGTTTGATTTTTTAAAGATGATAATATCTTTGTTTTCGGTTGATCTAGCCCTACTTGTTTATTATCTGTCACTGTAATTAGGGAAGAGTGAGTAATGGTATTTTGAATTGCCACTGTATTTAAGAGTAGATCTTTTATCTGTTCCGAATTTTGCGCAACCGATTTCTCAATTAACACAAGTTGATTCATCATGCCCTTAGCTCTTTCTAAAAGAGGGAGAAGAAGTGATTTTACAAGTAACTCTATTCGACCCACAATTTCGTTAGTTAATAAGTAACAATTTTGGGAATCTGACTGGGTTTCAACGTCGTATAAATTAATGGGGTCAGTAGAGTGAAAAGTCGTAGTGTTGTTATCCACCTGGTTGCTCTTAGTATTACCAGGTGGGTTTAATTTATCAGACTTCTTTGGACCCTTCTTTCTCTTCTTCAAAGGGGGTGGACCTCCACTGGTCATTTTTGTTCCCTTTCTCAATAAGCTCTTAGTGGTAGTAGCACTAGTGGACTTTAACGGCAATAGACCAGAAGAGGTATTATTAGAAGAAGGGTTAGCATAAGAAGTGGAGGCAGACGATGGTAAATGAGTACAGGATTGAGTCTCAGAGTTAATATCTCGTATAGACAAAGAAGAAGATCCTGACGCAGATTGCGTATTACTTATTAAACACGGTAAAGGCAGTGCATGAACCGGAGAGGCAACCATCTGAATGGTGCCAAGCGAAGAACGTTTAACATGCAAATGTTCAGCCGATAGGCGCCGCTCCACCAGGGCAATCTCATTCTCAAGGACTGAGGCGGCTCTTGTGATAAAATTGTCCAATGTGCCTTGAACTGTTCCTCCCACCAAAGAAGATCTGCCCTTAGAAGGGTGTGATGTCATGATTACAATAAGATGGTATTGCTATACGCACTTATGAAGGCTTAAAACGAAATAAAGCAATGTCCAGGTCATAGGCAGGGTGGAATCGCACAAGATAATATATAGGATAGTCACAGGCAATAAGCACAAACTTAGTAACAGTACCTCTCATGCGGCAACACGAAATTTAGGGAGTGGGCCCAGCCCAGCCTCCTCCTGCCCCGGACGGCCACAGACGGCCCACCCTTTGCCCGGGCTTAGCCCGGCGCCGCCCGCGCGCGTCCCGCGACGCGGAGGAAGCACCGGTCTTTTTGGGCGCCTCCTGGCGCGTAAGCGGCGTCAGCTGCTCCCCTGGCACATGGGATGTTGGGAGGTGTAGTCCGTCCCCGCACAGCGGCCGCAGCTGGTAATGGCGGCAGCGGGGGACGGATAGCAGCAAGACAACAAGATGCAAGGCACGAAGGTGAGTGGGTGCACAGGAACTCAGGGCGCAACCACAGAATTCTCAAACAGAGACCCGCTCTGCCGAGGAAGCACCGGTCTTTTTGGGCGCCTCCTGGCGCGTAAGCGGCGTCAGCTGCTCCCCTGGCGCACGGGATGTTGGGAGGTGTAGTCCGTCCCCGCACAGCGGCCGCAGCTGGTAATGGCGGCAGCGGGGGACGGATAGCAGCAAGACAACAAGATGCAAGGCACGAAGGTGAGTGGGTGCACAGGAACTCAGGGCGCAACCACAGAATCCTCAAACAGAGACCCGCTCTGCCGAGGAAGCACCGGTCTTTTTGGGCGCCTCCTGGCGCGTAAGCGGCGTCAGCTGCTCCCCTGGCGCACGGGATGTTGGGAGGTGTAGTCCGTCCCCGCACAGCGGCCGCAGCTGGTAATGGCAGCAGCGGGGGACGGATAGCAGCAAGACAACAAGATGCAAGGCACGAAGGTGACTGGGTGCACAGGAACTCAGGGCGCAACCACAGAATCCTCAAACAGAGACCCGCTCTGCCGAGGAAGCACCGGTCTTTTTGGGCACCTCCTGGCACGTAAGCGGCGTCAGCTGCTCCCCTGGCGCACGGGATGTTGGGAGGTGTAGTCCGTCCCCGCACAGCGGCCGCAGCTGGTAATGGCGGCAGCGGGGGACGGATAGCAGCAAGACAACAAGATGCAAGGCACGAAGGTGAGTGGGTGCACAGGAACTCAGGGCGCAACCACAGAATCCTCAAACAAAGACCCTTTTATATTATATGTGATGTAAATGAAAATTTATATTTCAGAAATCTAATTCAGAGAAGTACATGATTTATTGTAGTGGAAAAATATAATTTACAACCTGTAGATAGGTGAACAAATAGTTGAAAAAGAGAATTTTTTTTACAATCTCATTGATTGTATGTTTTTTCACCGCTATTATCTGATGATCTACATTGAGAGCAATGTGAACGGTAAAAGTCAATAGAATCTGAGAACAGCAAGAAAGGGAAACTGAGTATGTTATGTAATTCAAAAATTATGTTGTGTTCTTAAAACTATAATCACAGTTTTTCTTCTTTTTTTTACGGAAAGTAATACTAAGGCTTGAAATGATTTTAAATTCAGTTTGCAATAAAATTACTGTAACATATTTTCAATGAGCTTGGTATCTACTTTAATAAATAAGGTAACATGAAATAATGTAATAAGCATAATAATATGAAGTAATGTTTACAGTCACTTTTATTGCAGTCATCTATTTTTCCAAACACTATCCATCACTGATCTATACCATTAGGCACTATTCCCACACTCCTGTCATCACGAATGCACTATCCGTGTATTTCTCCAATCACCTAACCTGTATTCAGATAGTTAGAAGATTACCCGGAAACTACCTATGTACTTTTCAAATGACCCAGGTACTATCTGTATACTCATGCAATCAGCTACACATCATCTGTACACTCTTCCAATCACCCAGGTAGTATCTATACACTACTCCAATACCCTAACTATTATCCCTGCACTGATGCAATCACCGAGACACTACCCTTGCACTCTTTCAATCATCAAGGCAGTATCTATACAATGCTCTATCCATGCAGTCAATACATATACACTTTTAAAATCACCCAAGCTCTCTTTATACAGTCCTCCAATCACCCAGGTACCACTCTTCTACTCCTCCAATCACCCAACCAGAATGTTTCAAGTTTTAAAATCACTCAGGCACCACCTATGTACTCCTCCAATCACCCAGGCCCTACCTCTATACTCTTTCAATCAGCAAGACATTACCCCTACACTCATGCAATTACCAAGGTATTAACTATGCATTCTTCTAATCCCCCAAACATTACACCTGCACTCATGCAATCATTTAGGTATAAGCCATGCACTCCTGCAATGCCACAAACATTCCTCTGCACTCATGCAATCACTTAGGCATTACACATGCACTCTTCCAATAACCCTGATATTACCCCTGCACTCATACAATCAACCAGGCATTACCTATGCACTCCTTCAATCACTCAGACAGTACCTGTGCATATATAAAATCATAACAAAATGCGGTTCAAAGCCGGAGGGTCCTAGGGATAGTTTTAAAGACCACACAGGATTTATTCCCCAATGTCAAAACAATCAACAGTACTAAATCCTGAGGTCTATAAAAGTGCTAAGAAAGTGAGTGAGAAGATTAAATGTGGATTTATTTCTCACGCCGTTATTCTTATCCTGATTATTGGTTAATTCGGGGAATCTTTCCGAAAGAAAAAATTCAAACGGATCATACGAAAGAACTGGGCTAGTTCCTGTTTGATTTCAAATATATCGCCCCGATATGAAGGTACAAAACCAAGTCCCTTATTGAGGAGAGACAATTCATCTGGATTTAAGACATTTTTGCTCAAGTTTATAATGAGGTCGTGTCGGAGCTCGGTCCTGCCAGGTTCTCCGTCAGACCCCGAGTTGAGCGAGCCAGTGGATTGTCTATCCAATGGACCTGGGTTTGGTGTTGCCGCCTCTTGCCTCTGTACCGACCGCAGCCAATCCCTAAAAAAGACTGGTTATGGTACATTTGAGGTTGCGGCGGATAACCTGCCTTTTGGACAGTTTTTGCGTTTGAAAAGGAATTGTTCTTCCACTGTGAAGTACCAGGAACATGCTCGTAACCTGTCTAAGCAACTACAAGACAGGCAGTACCCGAAAAAATTAGTGAAGAACTCCTTCAAACGGGCATTTAATGATAAGCGGGAAGCTTTACTTGAACCCAGCACTTCGAAAGAGGCAATCAATAGACTGACATGTGTCCACACCTTTTGGAAATTTTCCAATAAAATCAAGAAGAGTATTTGGTCCAACTGGAGAATCCTAAAAATAGGTGGCGAACCATTACCACGACCTCTGTTTGCTTTTAAGCGTAGCAGTAACATTAGGGACCGCTTGGTACATACCCGTCCCCGTGTTTATAAGAAAGGGACACAGAATACTTTGTGGGGTCTTTCCCCAGTATTAGGACACTTTCCATGCGGCTCTTGTGCGGCCTGTTCCCATACATCCATAACGACAGAGCTTGATATAGGATCACTAAGACCATGGGTCCTTAACTGCAACACCAATTGTAACAATTACAACTTAATTTACATGATTACATGTCCATGCCCGTTACGGTATGTAGGGATGACTGCTCGGCGGGTGAAATCCTGCATCGTTGAACATAAGAGTACCATCTGTTGCGGCCGGTCATCAACCAAGCTGACTAACCACTTTCTTACAGTTAAATACAGTCCTAGTGACTTAAAGTGGACAGTTTGGGAAAAACCGTTTATTCTGCCTCACATCACTGACTTAACTACATTTTTGTTCAGGCGAGAACAATGGTGGGTACACAAGTTACAGTCAGACATCAGAGACTTGAATGATCATATTCCCTGGTTTCTACTGTAGGAACTTAATCTTATCTGTTCTTTCAACGTATACTTCAGTTTCTCTGATTATCTGCTTCCCTGATATATACTCTATAAATGTGTATGTATTTGCAATCTATGACCAACATCGTGGATCATTACAGATATACACTTTATAAATATAGGTACATTTGTAACCTATAGCCAACATTGTGAAGTCATCACAGACATGCTGAGTATTGATTTGATTACGTCTATTTGTTTTGTTTACTTTGGCCTTTGAGCAGATTATGCATAAAATAATGAACTTACAGGTTGAGATTGTCATAAGCGCTTTATTTGTTATTTGCCTTTGAATTCCTGTGTGGTGATTTGCCCGCTTTAGTTCTTGTTTGTAAGCATGCGTTCTATTTGTTCATTTCGTTTCAGTCTCCTTAGTGTGAGACATCGGGAACGGACAAAAACTTTCATTACGCGATTAACATTATGTGCATGCGCCAGCGCGCAGTTCTGGCACTGAGTGACATGCGTTTGCTTGAAGGTATAGCGTCTCTTTTACCAGACATGCGCTATAGACTTTTCATCAGATTGTGACACATGGGTGTCGAGCTGTGCCGTGATTGGTCACGTACCGTGTAAGGAGTGGCTCATAAGGAGGCAGATTCAGTGTTCCGGTACCTCCGGCTTCAGGCTCTATACTACGCCGGCGTACCGACGGACAGGTAAGCCCCCGGAGGCCCTCCCTCAAAGACTGATTAGGTCTTTATACCTGACCCTGTATTTACTAAGGGTGGGCGTAGTTCGCGAAGTAGCACTTCGCGAAGCTACGCAAAGTGAAGTTCGCACTACGCGAGCTACGCGTAGCACTTCGCGAACTGCGAAGTAACATGTTCGCACTGTGCAAGATGTTGTTTTCAATGATTGCACAGTGCGGACAAGCAACCGGCACTGTGCAATCATTGAAAATGGCATCTTGCACAGTGCGAGCTGTAGTTTTCTGCTGCTCGAGTAGATTTTTACTCGAGCTGCAGCTTTCTCAACGCGAACTGGTAGTTTCTCATCGCGAGCGGTCGCGAGCATACGCGACCCCTCGCAATGAGAAACCTGACCTTCTCGCGTTGGGAATCTCGCCGGGAGGTTTATTTTCCATGCTCGCGATCGCGAACAAGGAAAAAGTCTCGCCAGGATGTCATTTTGCTTGCTCGCGGTCGCCAACTTGACGTTGAGGACCGCGAGCAAGCAAAAAATGACCGCAGCACTACGCAACACTACGCTACGCGTGTTCGCACTGTGCTACGTGCAGTTCGCGTAGCGCGAAGTAGCGCGAACTTCGCAAACTACGCGAGCGTAGCGTAGTGCTTCGCCCAGGCCTAGTATTTACTCTTTTTTACAAATTGGTCGTCTTGGGACCTTTGATCTGAGTAGTCGAATCGAATACCTGTTAAATTCATTAATTGACTGTACACCGGAGGTTAAGTTATACCGGTTGCACGAGTTTCTTTCGAGTCATCATTTTGGTTTGATTGTAACAGCTGATGTCTGCAATCCTTCAATATGTATCCTGGGCACATTACCTCTGACGATGATACTCGATGTTACTTGATGCTTTTATTCACCTTAACATTGTTGTATCATGTTATTGGTTTTAAGATAGTACTTTTCCATTTAAGAACAAACCACCCTGCAAAGCACTGGGGCGAAATGAGTCTTTTGCTAGTGTGTTCTCTTTTCTCTTTCTCCCCGGCGTTAGTCTCCCTTTGCTAGTTTGGCTCCTTTTAACATGCTTGTCAAGGGGTATTGACATATTTGGTACATTCCCTTCCCGCTTTTTTCAGATAAGACATGTCTTGTGAACAATTGGTTGCCACTGTTTTTTCCAGAGCGGTGCCCATTTCCTGAGCGGATGCCAGGTAGAGGTGTGGTGAGTTTACTTTACTTTATTTTTGGGTTTTTCATGTGAAACATGACCAGTTTTTGATATACCTTCAATCCTTACATTGATGTTGATTGTTTTGTTTGTTTGTCAGTAATATTCATTAATGGGCACGTCAAGATATTTTGTGTCCCTGTATCCTTTTGTGTTACTTCACTGCTTCACTTGTATGCAGCAGCATCATAGGTCCTGACGAAAGCCTAGCCCACTTATAGGCCACATGGCTGAAACATGTTGACCGATTCGTTTTATTCCACCATTGCGGTTTGTAATTTAGACTGCTGATGCACTGTTATTTTAAATCCTGGTGAAGAACGTCTCATAATAAAGGTTATTTGACGTCCTTGAGCTAGTTTTAACCTCACCTTCCCTCACAGTTTTGAAAATAATTTTGTTGTGCTGCGCCCTCACTCATACTATTAGCTCTTCATTTGTGGATTTAGTATATCCAATACCATACTTAAAACATCTCTGAGCTCCTCCCTCTCAGAGAGGGGGTTGTAGCTCCCAGAGGAACTAGGTTTTTCCTCTTGGAGGAGAATCCCAAATGATGAAGCATGTCACCTATGGTGAGTGAGGGATTTCGTCCTGTAAAGGGATATGCCCGAAGACAGGTCTGTTGGGCTTAATTACTGGTTTTGTTTCACTTTTTACTTTTACTTTGTTTAAGCAATCTGTAGTGATTTTCCACACTTTCTTAGCACTTTTGTATACCTCCGGATTCCATACTGTTGATCATATATAAAATCACCCAGGCACTACCTATGCACTCATGCAATCATACAGGCATTACTCATGCACTCCTCCAATCATCGAGCCAGTACTCATGCACTTTAAAAAAATCACCCAGACACTATTTATACACTTTGCAATCACCCACATACTACAAGTTTAGTCATGCAACAACACAGACATTACTTTTACACTCATGCAAACAGTCACACTTGTCTCATGCACTCCTTCAATTAACTACACACTACCTATGCACTCATACAATCACTTATGCATTACCTGTCCATTCTTTCAATGACCCAGACATTACCCCTGCACTCATGCAATAACACAGACACTACCCATGGACTCCTCCAATCGGCCAGCAACTACCCATGCACTTATAAAATCACTGATGCTCTACCTATGCACTTGTCTAATCACTCAGATACTACCCATGCGCTCCTCCATTCCCCCAGACATTACCCCTTCATTCATGCAATCACTCACACATTACCCATGCGCTCCTTCAATCTCTCAGACAGTGCCCATGCAGTCTTCCAATCATCCAGGCACTACCTATGCACTCATGCAATCACCCAGGCACTACCCTTGCACTCCTTCAGTCATTCAGGCACTATCCATGCACTCCTCCAATCGGCCCGCTACTACCCATGCACTTATAAAATCACTGAAGCACTACCTATGGACTCGTCTAATCACTCAAGCACTACCCATGCACTCCTCCATTCACCCAGACAATACCCCTCCATCCATGCTATCACCCTTGCATTACCCATGCACTCCTTCAATCTCTCAGGCAGTGCCCATGCAGTCTTCCAATCATCCAGGTACTACCTATGCACTCATGCAATCACCAAGGCACTACCTATGCACTCATGCAATAACCCAAGCTCTACCCAATCGCTCCTCCAATCACCCAGGAACTACTGATGCAATCATGCAATCACTCAAGCACTACCCATGCGCTAAAACCTGCACTCACACACTTCTGCTGCACTTATGCAATCACACACGCACTACCTATGCAGTCTCCCAATCATCCAGACACTACCCGTACACTCATGTAATCACCCAGGTGTTTCTTATGCACTCCTCCAATTACACAGAAACTACCCATGTACTTCTCGATGCACCAAGGCACTACCCATGCACTCTTCCATGCACCTAGACATTACCCATGCACTCCTCCAATCACCTAAACATTACCCCTGTACTCATGCACTCCTTCAATCACTCAGGCAGTACACATGCACTCGTCCAATTACCCAAACATAAGCCATGCACTCCTCCAATCATACAAACATTACCTCTACACTCATACAATCACCCAGACATTACCAAAGCATTCTTCCAATCACTCAGGCAGTACCTATGTACTCCTTAATCATCCAAGCACTACCCATGCACCTCTCCAATCACTCAAGCATTACCCATGCAGTTACAAAATCCCCCCGGCAGTACCAATCCACACCTGTAATCACTCAGGCAGTACCCATGCACTCCTGGAAACACCCAGACATTACTCCTACACTCTTGCAATCACACAGGCATTACCCATGCACTCCTTCAATCATCCAGACATTACTCCTACACTTATGGAATCACCAAGGCCGGACTGACTACCGGGCGTTTTGGAATTCCGCCGAGCAGGGGGCTGATTTCACTGCGGTGGGGGCTGACTTCGTTCATGGAGACCTGCGTGTACTTCGAAAAAATTAAAGCAAAACAAATTTCGTTCAGTACCGGCAGGTCCCCATCAACGAAATCAGCCCCCAGCTCAGCAGCATTCCAAAACGCCCGGTAGCCAGTCCGGCCCTGGAAATCACCCAGGTATTACCCATACAGTTCTGCAATCAAGCAGGCACTACCCATGCACTCATGCAATCACCCAGATATTACTTATCCACTCCTTCAATCACTTAGACAGACCCATGCACTCCTTCAGTCACTCAGATATTACCCTTGCCCTCATGCAATAACCCAGGCACTACCCAATCACTCATGCAATCACTCAGGCATAACCCATGCGTTTCTTCAATCACTCAGGCAGTACCCAGGCACTCTTCCAATCATGCAGGCACTACCTATGCATTCATGCAATCACCCAGGCATTACCCATACACTCATGCATTCACTCATACATTACCCATACACTCCTCCAATCACCCACACATTACCTCTGCACTCATACAGTCAGCCTGGCATTACCCATGCACTTACCAAATCACCACGCACTACCCTTGCACTACTCCAATCACCCAGGCACTACCCTTGTACTCATGCAATCACTCATGCATTACCCATGTACTCCACCAATCACCCACACATTACCTCTGCACTCATGCAATCACCCAGCTGTTACCCATGCACTTACAAAATCAACATGCACTACCCTTGCACTACTTCAATCACCCAGGCACTACCTATGCACTCATGCAATCCCCCAGACATTACTCATGCACTCCTCCAATCACCCACACATTACATCTGCTGTCAAGCAATCACCCAGGCATAACCCATGCATTTACAAAATCACCACACAATATCCTTGCACTCCTCCAATCACCCAGGCACTACACTTGCACTCATGCAATCACACAGGCATTACTAATGCACTCCTCCAATCACCCACACATTACCTCTCCATTCATGCAATCACTCAGGCACTAGCCATGCACACGTGCAATCACCCAGACATTAGTCCTGCACTCTTGCAATCACCCAGGCACTACCCATGCACTCCTTCAATCATATATACACTGCCTGTACACTTCTCCATATATTCCACTTACCACAATTCATAAAACACTTACAATTTTTTCTTTTTTAAACCAAATAGGTGCTTGTGAAAAGAAACATTTTTTCTTCTTGTTTAACTTTTTTGTGTTTTTTAACACATTTTTGCATTTTTTTTTAAATGAATGAAAAACTAAATAGAACCAACAGCGAAAAATTATGCAATTAGGAAGTCATTGCATTAGAATAAAAAATATTAATTAACAATAGTGGTTCCTAATAGCAACCAGGATGGCATCCACTGATTGCTCACAAAACATAGACTTTTGCGACATTTCGCGCAACGCTGCTCCACTCTAGCAAAATCAGGGATGATGTGTGGAGTGCTAGTCATGGTAGAACCAGATGATGTGCTTGGCCCAGCAGTGTTGTCCTCGGTTCGCCGCTTTTCTTCTTCCCGTTGATGCTGCTCTCTTGTGAGACGCTGAGGATGGATAGTCTGTAAATGTTTTAGCATTGATTATGTCCCGCAGGAATATTTTTTCTCTGAACCACGTGAGAGAACATTCACACAAATGGTGCAGGTAACTTTTTGGGCATCTACTTTTTTTTCTCCTGGTGGTATCGAGAAAAATGAAACCAATAAGGAAAGCTACCTGCCAAGATCATTCAAGAAGGCCCTGTAAAGGGTCCGGGCGTGGGCAGACCAGGACAAGCTTCAAATAAACAGCAATGTCTTTGAATCACACTCAACTTTATTAATTTCTTTAGTGTGATCAAACTTTTTTACTTGAATTGATAAACAAAACTTTTCAAGATTCACAAAAGAGAAATAGCTCTGTCCCACACATCTTATTCACAAACCGCAATCATACTGACACACATTCCACATTGACATCATCATTATAACAAAAACATGTAAAATATAGATTTGTTTCACATAAATAAAAACACATTAGGATCGTAGGGCTGCCATAGGATGATTAAATAGCAGTTTGATGGTTGACATCCACAAGATGTGGGTAGTGACGTTTCAGCTACCCAGTGATCTAAGAAGCGCCAACGCGCGTTTCGGTGTCAAGCCCCAGCTGGGGCTACACCTTCATCAGGGCGAAGATAAAAAGGTAGTGTGGGACAAACACACCTAAGGGTCGTGTACTTTTACGAAGTTCAAACTACAACAGTTCCACAGTGTATGTAGTATACTCCAGGGACGATCGAAGAGCCTGCCATATATCAGCATAAACCAATGGAAAAGGTAATCTGTTTCCAGAATAGAGGCTGCGCATAAGCGTAATCTCATCAGGGGATATGGTAAGCAGTTTATTCCGCCAATCAAGCGCTGTGGTTAAGATAGATGCCTAAAAAAGTCCGCGATGGTCAAACGGATTGGTATTCGAAGAGAAATTTGTCTCAGGATTAACATGTATATGGACTTCCTCCGATGGCAGTATCGAGAAAAATGCCCACACTTCACCGGTTCTTTCAGGTCTTCTTCCTCTCCAAGTGGAATCTGCTGAGGGTCATTTCCAGCTGCCATTTTAAAATTAGTGAAGAAAACACCAAAAAAGGGTACAGAAGAGGATCAGAAAACAATAGGTGTGTCTTCTGAGATGCTCTAGCAGGAATTAAAAAAATGGATGGGGCCTTCAAGTTCTAGAATCAAAAGGTTCTTAACCAATGAAATTGTTTCTTTTAAAATCACATGGGATTCGCGCACCCGGTACGTAACCAGCACGCACCCTGGCATGATTCCCGAAAAATATATTTAACAATAATTTTTCTTTATTCTAGTTACATATATATGATTTTTATATTTAGATTAAATAATCTCTTGCTATAATATACATATGAAACTGATGTACATATACTTTTAAAACTTAAAGATTTGCGATGGATTCACGCACCTGGCGTGACCCCCAGAACCATGTATGTGATGTTATGCGGGGCTGAGATTCGTGCACCCTTTTCTTACCAAACACGTATCCTACACGACTTAACCAATATGGCGGCATGGATTCAGACACCTACCAAGATAGGTACACAATCGGTACGTGAATCTACTTTAAAAAAAAAATATGTATATTTATATTTTAGAAAAGAGAAAACATTACATCACTTTTATAAAAATTTAAAAAATAAGAAAAAGTATTTTTGGGACATTATTGTTAGAAATTAGCATTTAAAAACCTTTGAAATTCACTGAAAAAACCATAGGGTTCAGGGACGTTATAGTTAGATATTAGCATTTAAAAAACCTTTGAATTTCAATGAAAAAAACATAGGTTTCAGGCACGTTATAGTTAGAAATTAGCATTTAAAAAAACATTTGAATTCACTGAAAAAATCATAGGTTTCAGGGGCAGTTATAGTTAGTTGGACATTTCACTCGTTCAAAACCATAGAAATTCCCCCGTTATAGTTAGTTCAGCTAACTATAACTCGCGCCCCCGCAATGCACTGCTGATGATATCACATATTACATCACTCATGACATGGTCACTGACATCACTGATGACATCACTGATGACATCTCAAATGACATCACTGATGACATCATCCATGTGATCATTTCATGCATCTTCTCACACCCTAATATAGCTTTTGATACAACCACTCTAAATTACAGACTGACATTCTCAAAATCATGGACACTCCAACACCAATAACTACATACCCACTCACTGATTCTTAGGTCTACACACACATCCACTCACACACCCATACAGTCACACATACTTACAGTCACTCAGTACAGGACTATCATATGCACTCATACACCTATATAGACACTCACACCCCGTCACTGATCCATATTGGTACTCACACACCTAGTCAGTCATGCAAATACTTAATCACACTCCCATTTACTCACCCATACAGTTATACACGCACCAGCTCACTTACTCATACAGATACTAGCACATTCTGATGCTCTTATACAATCACTGATACAAGCACACCCTCATCCATACAGCCACTCTCACAATCACACACTCTCACTTATAGCCATTTATATACACTAACACACATATATACTGCCTTTCACATCTGTAGTTACTCACACATGTACAACTGAGATATACATTCACTCACTAACGCAACCATGCACCCAGTGAATCACCCACTCACACATCTATGCACAGAGTCACACAAACCCCACCCACACAAACACTCAGACACCCATACAGATACTCAGACAACCAATCAATAACTCATATAGACACTCATCTAGCTATTCACAAACCCATGCAGTCGCTTACACACCAACAGACAGACAGATACAGACATTCACACAGTTTATTCACTAACCCATGCATTTAGTAAGATACGTTTAATCACTCACTTACACAGTCAGTCACGCACCTACTAAATCATCCATTCAGACACTTATACACCCACTCATTCTTCAATACGCCTTTCCCTATATATATTAAACATATTTAAACTTTACAGAAACACACAGTCACGGGATGATGTCAGCAGTGATGTCATCAGTGGTGTCATTTGAGATGTCATCAGTGATGTCATGAGTGATGTCACTGACCATGTCATGAGTGATGTAATATGTGACGTCATCAGCAGTGCATGCGGGCGCGCGAGTTATAGTTAGCTGAACTAACTATAACGGGGGAATTTCAATGGTTTTGTACAAGTGAAATGTCCAGCTAACTATAACACCCCTGAAACCTATGTTTTTTTCAGTGAATTTCTGAGGTTTTTTAAATGCTAATTCCTAACTATAACGTGCCTGAAACCTATGGTTTTTTCTGTGAATTTCAAAGGTTTTTTAAATGCTAATTCCTAACTATGCCTACAGAGATAGGATATGTGAAGAAAGAAGAACAAATGCACAGAAAGAAAAAAAAGAAGTGCAGAAAGAAGCAACAGAAGTCCTCAAAGACGAAGAAAAGTGCAGGAAGAAGGATAACGTGCAGAAAGAACAAAAAGAAGAGCAGAAAGAAGCCTTGTTGCAAAATCATCCTGTACCCTCAACTTTTTCAGACGGACACTGGTGGTAACTGAGTCTGACTAACCAGTCCTAGAGCCAGTGCTATGTTAAAAGACACTTAGAATACAGTGAAAACACCTACATACACTAGGGAACACTATGCGTTGGGGTCCCCCTGTGATTAGCATGACCTCCTATGTAAGCCCCTAGTATATAATAGGGCAGGGGGATTAAAACTACCTCTTAAAACAGGCCACAGGGCGTTTTTGCACACGTTAACTCAGGCCCCGTCCCCTCCCTTCACCACTGTGTAAACACGCCCTGTGTCCGTTTTTAGTTGGGAGATTAAGTTCCCTTGAATCCTGAGGGTCCCTAGGGTCCAACTAGCCCACTAGGTACCTCCAGTAAGTGCCACAGAGCTGCGTTGCAGAGAGGTGTAAAAAGTGGCACGGCCTGGACCACCTCTCTGCAATGCAGCTCAGTGGCGCTTACTGGAAGCACTTGGTGGGCTAGTTAGCCCCCAGGGGCCCTCAGTATTGAAGGGAAATTATATCCCCAATTTAAACATGCCATAGTTCGTGTTTGCACACGTCACCTCAGGCCCCGTCCCCTCCCTTCACCACTGTGTAAACGCGCCCTGTGGCTGTTCTAAGTTGAGAGATTAAGTCCCCTTGAATCCTAAGGGTCCCTAGGGTCAAACTAGACCACTAGGTACCTCCAGTAAGTGCCACAGAGCTGCGTTGCAGAGAGGTGTAAAAAGGGGCTTGGCCTCAGAACACCTGTCTGCAGCGCAGCTCCCTGGCGCATACTGGAGATGCCTGTTGGGCTAGTTGGCCCTCAGGGACCCTCAGTATTGAAGAGGAATTAATTCCCCAACTTACAACTCGCCAGGGGGCGCGTTTGCAGAGTGCTGCGAGGAGGGGGCGTGGCCTCCGGCACGATGCCAGTCTTTTATTTATTATAATTTTTTAAGAAGGGGGGCTGTGTGGTTCCCCTTCTTACTCTAATTTATTGGCCCTGATGACCCCATCCCCCAGGGCCTGTCTCCTAATTATATTTTTTTTACCCCAATCCCCAGGGCCGCCCACTGTTTTTTATTATTTAAAAAAAATATATATTTATAGACACACCTAGGACATGCTGGACAAACCGTACGTACCTATCACCATGACGATTTGCGTGATATTCATTAAAAGGCGACTATGCATACAATGAATCCACGTGGAATGTATTTACACCACTAGTGAAGCTCTGACATGTCTGATGCCCTACCGTGCCTAATCCCGGTAGACACCCTTGTCGTTTATTTATACAAACATGGGTAGCTATTGACGGGCACATTTAATACACATGCACACAAAGACATTCAAAGGGGATTCGCCAAAAATTCGACCAAAACTATGCAAGAAACCCCCCTCACGGTTAATAAAACACACATCCACTGCCGGATGTGTAATAATTTTTATTTTACTCTCTGGAAAGGGGACGAACATCACTTGAGAGTCACAGCGCGCTCCTGGCAGAGCCCAATGCTGTGTTACACCCACCATTGCCTGCTGAGTGCCACACACCTCTGTGTTGTATTCCACTAGCTAGTGCATATGCTATGACACTCTCTAGCCCATGTGCACTGTAACACCACCCCGTGGATATGTCATGCCACACTTGTCTTCGCACGGGTTATATTGCCCCATCTAACGTGCCTTCCTCGATGCCTATGTTATAACGCACAGTGCTATGCCATAAATATTACAATTTGGGATCCATATCTTTGTCACAGTGCATATGCAACGTTACACTCCCCAGCACATATTTTATATTACAACTTTAGAGACTAGTTAGGTTACACAACACTGCCCTGTGCATATTACACTCCAAGGCGGATATCGCATAGCACGCGCTAGTGCCTGTGCTATCTCACGCTCTCCAATGAATCTGTCATTGTGCACAATGTATTGCATATTATATTTCACGCCCGGTTCATCTTATATCACACTTTTTGGTGCATAGTTTATACCATACACTATATCTAGTTTTCATTTTCAATCGTGCTCTCAGGACTATGTTCTATATAACACTGTGTTCACCTACCCTTTTCACGGGCATTACATTTTGCGATAGGGGGTGGAGGCTCAGGGGGTGTTTCTGCCAAGTGAGCCTGGAGTCACAGTCACAAACGTCCTCTTCTTCCTGAATAAAAGTGAGATTATGCTGCATACTTGTTCATATTTTAAGTAGTTCGCACAGACACACGTTTTAAAAACAATAAAGTTCCTAATACCCGCCTTATCTGAACAGTTAGCTTGCTTCCCCATCCCCCACCTCCCTATCCTCTGTTGTGTGAATCCATGGACTAGCCTCCTCCCACCTGCCATGCATGGTCTGATGTGCTGCCACTGCCCTCAATTTAGTATGATGTACCAGTCCACTCCTCCTGCCCTCCATTGCCCAATTCTATGCCCCATCATTGACCTCCTGCTTAAACTCTGTGCTTAGCTTGCTGCCCCTATTCTCCTTCCCTCTGCCCTCCGATGTCTTTGTGCATGCCCCTGCTCCATCCTTTTTGCCCACCATGTTCCATGGACCTGCCACTCCTATCTACTCTGAGTGTTCTGTTGAGCTGCCACTCCCCTCCCACCTGCCTAGCATTGTCAGACGACTGTAACCTGTCAATGCCACCTCCACCCTGCCTGTCCACATGCCATGCCACTATCCTCTTCCTCCTGTCCTACATGGTCCATTGTACTGCCACATCCGTCTGCCCTCCCTGGTCTGTTGTTCTGCAACTGCTCCTCCTGCCTGCCCCATACGGTCTGTTGTGAGGCCCCTTCCCCTGAACTTTCTTGTCTGTGCACAGGTCCTGACCCTCCCTTCTATCCTCCATTGTCCTTTGTGCATGCCCCTCCACCCTCCTTCTTGCCCATCATAGCCATTGTGCTGCCACTAACCCTCCCACTTGCCATGCATGGTCTTCTGTGCTGCCATGGCCCCTCCCACCTTCCCTGTGTGGTCAGTTAGCTTCCCCTGACCCCCTCCCACCTTCACTCTATGGTCTGTGTGTATGCCATCACAGTCTCATTGTTTCTCTTCATGGTGTGCCTTGCTTCTAGTGCCCATCCTGCCTGACCTCCATGGCTATCTTGCTGCTCCTGCCCTGCCCCCTTGCCCCCAGCCCTCTGTTTACATGTGCAGACTCCTACTCCCTCCCTCCTGGCTTGTCTGTTCCATTGTAATGCCCCTGATCCGTCCCTCCTGCCCTTAATGGTCTGTTATGCTGCAGCTTTCTCTCCTGTCTGTCCATTATGGTCAGCTAGCTACCATTGCCTCTTGCCCCTCTGTTCTCTGTTGTCCATGTGCATGGTCCTGTCCCCTCCCTCTTGCTTTCTATGGATTGTTGTGCTGCACTCCCGTCCCGCATGCCCTGTGTGGTGTATTGTGCTGCTGCAAACCCTGATGCCTGCCCTGCAGTGTCAGTTTGGTGCACCTCTCCATGTCCCTCCTGTCCTTTGTTATCCAAGTCCATGTCCCTACCCCATTTCCTTCCATGATCCAATGTACCATATTTGCGAACATTTTGAACTTGGTAAGAGGGAGATTTTGAAAAAAAACTGGGGTATTGATTTTCCCCTTTGAGTTACATTGAAAAAGAGGAGATTGTAGACAGGAGACAGATCAAATAAAGCCCATTTGAGCTTAAAAACATTGGACGTTTCCTGGCTGAATCGGGTCTGTTGGCATGTATGGTTGTACTACAATTGCCTCTTCCTTCTGCCCACAAGGGTCTATTACATTGCCACAGCCTCTCTTGCAAGTCCTGTATTGTTGGTTTGTTGCCCCTGCCCCCCTTTCCACTGCCCTCCATAGTCTGCTGTGCTGCCACGGCCCTTCCTGCCTGCTCAGTGTGGTTAAATTGTTGCCTTTGCACCCTCCTACCTGCCTTCAATTTTCAGAGTCCGTGCCCCTGGCCTCTGCCTCTCAACAGTATCCTAATGAACAACTAGATTGCTAACATTCTATATTTATTACAAAAGTGTGGAACGCCTGACCTCATCTTGATGTAATCAAAACTGTAATACCTAGAGCATTTCCTTTAGAAATTACATATATGAGAGGGTCTTATTGGCATGAAAATCATGGTTAGTGCTCTAAAAGACTAAAATAAGGACATATTTTCTGAGTTTTCAAATAGCGACAAAGCACTTTTAAATTATTTGTTATCTTTATGTTTTTTTTATCCAGTTGACCACTTGATTAAATGTTGCACTTAGGGGAGAGGATGTGGTGTTACTTCCAGAACTGCAGACTTTGCAACTGGGGAACCAGGTTGGAGTTTCTGCTTCAGCTCGACATTCTGTGATTCTGGTCAAATCACTTAGTCTCCCCATGTCTACAACCAAAATGAATTTGTTCTTGTGTGATGTAACCAATGCTCATGTAAAGCACTCCAATACCTGACAAGTCTGCACTATATAACACTGCAAAAACACAAAATAATAAGTGTTTTGCACACTTCTGTCATTGGGCTATATTTGGGCTACATCTGGGTAATTTTGGGCTACATTTGGGCTCTTTTGTCTCCGGTGGCCATCTTGAGAGATTTATTTGTTATGAAGTTTCCTAATTTCCTCATGTACTGCAGTCTCCTCAGTAGGAAATGCTTTCAGTTTTTTAGTTTGATTCCATCATGAAGGTATTCAGATATGCCACACATTTGCCATAAATTCGGAATGTTAGCACTCTAGTTGCTCATTAGATCAATGTAGTAAAACTACTGTTCACCATGGAAGTCTGCTCCTGGTATTAAAAGTGCATGTTTCAGTCTGCATGTCAGAATTTTTTAATGAAATAGAAGAGGATTTGAGAAGTCACTCAAAATGTGCCCTCATTTTCTTTCTTCAGCATTAATCATAATTTCTATGGCAAAATGAACCCCCTCATTGTGTTCCTTTTTAAATTAAATGTTTTAAGTGTTACCAGTTTATTCCAATCAAGATGGCTTCAGGTGTGCCATACTTTTGTCATAATGAAGACAGTAAGCGCTCTAGTTGTTTGTAAGAACACTCTGGGACATTCTGTCATTGGGCTATACTTGGGCTAAATCTGGGTGATATTTGGGCTACATTTGGGCTCTTTTGTCTCTGGTGGCCATCTTGGAAGACTTATTTGTTATGAAGTTTCCTAATCTCCTCATTTACTGCAGTCTCCTCAGTAGGAAATACTTTCAGTTTTTTACTTTGATTCCATCAAGAAGGCATTCAGATGTGTCACATATTTGCCATAAATTCAGAATGTTAGCACTCTTTTTGCTCATTAGATCACTGTAGTAAAGCTACTGCTCACCAGGGAAAACTGCTGCTGGTATTGAAAGTGCATGTTTCAGTCTGCATGTCAGAATTTTTTAATGAAATAGAAGAGGATTTGAGAAGTCACTCAAAATGTGCCCTAATTTTTATTTCTGCAGCACTAATCATACTTTTTATGGAAAAATGAACCCCCTCATTTTGTTCCTTTTTACATTAAATGTTTTAAGAGTTACCACTTTAATCCATGCAAGATGGCTTCAGGTGTGCCATACGTTTATCATAAGGAGGACTGTTAGCGCTCTAGTTGTTCTTTGGAACACTCTGGGAAGCTGCAGTAGAACACAAAGGAATAAACTGACAGTCTATGCCCTTGTTGGATGTACATGTTTTACTGAGAATGTCAGACTTCATTCTCACATGCCTGAGAAAGATAATGTGAATTTACAGAAAATAAGCTCTCAGTTTAGCTTATAGATCACCTTCCAAACCTCAGTGGGAAAAGCATGAGAAAATATTTTTCTCTCAATCATGATATCCCAGCAGAAGGCTTTTTCACATGGTGAAATCACCTTAGAACATACCACAATTCCTAAAATGAGTATGGTACCATCAACAAATGATTTATAATGTAACTAAAGTTTTAAAACCTTCTATTAACTGCAATGCTTTTTAATGAGGTGCTATCATGTATATTGGTCCCAAGATGGCTGCCAACACTTCTTGGATGAAGTGCTGACAGCCAATCAGATCTCAGGATGAGATGTGTGGTTAGGCTCCGCCCACATATATATATGATTTTACTTTTGATTTTCTCAGGAACTACTGAACAGATTGACACCAGACCTGCAAAAGGCACTTCCCTGACCTGAGGACTACCTCTCTGCCGAATTTCAAGTAAATCTGTTCGGCCGTTCGGGCTGTACCTTTGACTAAAGGTCCTATGGAAAAATGCATGGGGAAAATGCGTTTTGGGACCCCCCTTTTTTCTCGGCCTCCGCTTGACAAATCACCCCGAGACTTTCAGGGTAGAAGCGGAGCGGAGCGCCCCACCTATTTTGAAAATTTTGCGAGGATTCATCAACCGGCGCCAAAGTTATTCCAAATAGAATGTTGCGGATTTCCTATGGAAACACGGTCCTCACTATAACTATCTACTGGCGACCGCCAGTAGATAATATATATATATATATATATATATATATATATATATATATATATATATATATATATCACCTACTTGCGGTCGCCAGTAGGTAGTTATAGTTAGGACCTATTTTCCATAGGAAATCCGCAACATTCTATTCCCAATAAGTCTGGTGCCGGTTGACGAATCCTTACAAAAATTTCCAAACTTTTGGCCAGCTCTGCTCCGCTCCTACCCTGAAAGTTTCGTGGTGATTCGTCAAGCGGGGGCCGAGAAAAAAGGGGGGTCCCAAAACACGTTTTCCCCATGCAATTTCCCATAGGATCTGTTGTCGCAGCTACAGCCCGAACCGCTGAACGGAATGACACCAAATTTGGCAAAGAGGTAGTCCTCAGTTCAGACTCGTGCCTTTTGCATAAATGGTGTGAATCCGTTCAGTAGTTCCTGAGAAAATTAGAATTAAAAGTACATAAATATCTATGGCTGGTTGTCAGAACCACTGGTCCTTCGACACGAGTAGTTAATGCGATTAACGCATATCCGAAAATAAGCGGGAACAAGAGAAGTGGAAAATGCACAAAAGATCGCGCTTTGAGTGCCTTGCTGCAAAGAAGACATTCCAAGATGGCCGCCGCGGTACAATCGCGGTAGCGGTCTAGTCTTGTCTTCACACCTGTGGGGAGCCTTGGTGGAACGTGCTCTCCCTAACGAGTGCGCACTTCACTGAAGCGTCGCCCGAGGTCGGAGCTGAACTTGCGCGTCTCAGGAAAATCTTAGAATTTCAAAGATAGTGATTAATTCAGTTTACAGTAAGGGTTTGGAGAGCCAAGGCCCTGTTATCTAGTTCTTTCCCGATGTGTTCCCCAAGTCAGGAGATTTCAAGACTCGAGTGAGGAACTTTTCCTGACAGAACCACTCCGCCTCAGCAACTCTTGACAGGAGTTAACTCTAGCAGCTCGAAGGAAGAAGAACACGGAGCCGACTTTGAAAGCTAAGTTATATGTTGTTCATTGTGGAAAGAGTATTACGAAAAAGGCATTGCTAGTAGAAAAAGAAATATAAAAGACATTGTCACTGTATAAGAAGAGAAAAGCTTACCTAAGTATAGAGAGAGATACCTGCTAAGTATCAAGCTAAAAGAAAAAGATGATACAAGATAAAATAACAGAATAAATGCAATAACAAGAAAAACAACTACGCAGAACATACATCCTAGTGAAAGAAAAGACGACGAAATCTATCACAACTATACAGAGAAGAATAGTGAACGCTACATTAAAAAGATACTGGTAGGTGAGCAGATAAATAGAATAAATAATAATTAGAATTAGATTAAAGGACAGGTATTAACCATTAAATGTTTATATGTCTCAGGTGGAACAGTACAGAACCAATAAGAGAAAAAACATTCCAGGCAGTCAACTACCACCATACGAAGAGGGGCTAGTTCAAGAGGATTAAGGGGTACGTTCTTTCCAAGGGTACAACTAAAGATTTGTAGAGTTGGTAGACAAGAGCAGAGTAGACTAGGATGCTAAGTATTGTGTTCTATTAGTTCCCTCAGGCATCGTTCAAGAGAAGGTCCATAGAACGAACTGACAAGAAGAAGGGTGCTACGGAGGGGCTCCGAAGAATCCTGAACCAGTCTCTTCTTTCTTTTTATTATTTTATCCACTCCCCCTTCCCCCTTTGGGGTTGTTTAGAGACGTGATCTAATTCGGTCTCTGGAGGATCCTGGAGGGGGCATTGGGAACTAGCATCTCTGTTCCTGTGCAAGTACATGGTAAGAATTCCTCTGTTGTAGACCCTGACAGAGTGAAGTTCCCACGTTTTAAAACTTGCACCCGGACAGAATGGCTGAAGGAATAAACTTGCAAACCCTGGGATCCGTTTTAGAAGCTATACAAAAGGAGTTAGTCGCAGTTAGAGAGGACAATCAGAGTTTATGACAAGAAGTAATAAATTCTAGGAAGGAGACAGCAGAACTGGCCCAGAGAGTAAAACAACCATTAGACCCAGGGAGAGAGAGCATAAACCCATCCATTGGAGACCCTAATAAAGTAACCACACAAGTCATACACTCTTTATCCCCTGTCATTCCTTTGGCACCCCCAGAAAGATTTAGTGGAGACCCCCAGAAGGCCCAGGTTTTCATTACTCAATGTTCTCTACACTTTATGTGTCGCCCTTCAATTTTCCCTGATGCGCAATCTAGAGTGGCTTTTGTTTTGTCATATTTAAGTGGTGATGCAGCGTCGTGGTCCATGCCCTTGGTTTCACGAGACGACCCACTTTTGCAAGATTATGACCAATTCAAACAAGAATTCCTTCGAATCTTTGATATACGAAGAATTTCTCAGGCTGTAGATAATGAACTGCTTGAATTACGTCAAGGGAATAGAGACCTCGTGGCTTATTTGGCTCAGTTTAATAAATTAGTGATGGAAACAGACTGGCCAGAAAGCAAAAGAGCAGCAATATTTTATCGAGGCTTAAGAGATGAATTAAAGGACGTTCTGGCGCAAATCCCAAATAGACCCACAGAGATCTCAGCCCTGATAGACCTGGTTTTAGAACTGGACTTCCGTCATGGAGAAAGGAAAGGCGAAAAAAAAAGAGATTTCAGACCGTTAGCCCCACGATTCGACAGAGTAAAAATAGAAGCTGGAAAGGTTGCAGAAGGAGCATTTAGCTCTGAACCTATGCAAATTGGAACTATAAGAGGTCCACTTTCGAAAGAAGAAAAGGATAAAAGAAGAATCGGCAATTTATGCATGTACTGCGGCTCAAGTGGACATTTTGTGAGAAATTGTCCAAAGAAACCAAAAAATTCCTTTAAACCGAAGGAAAACTTTCAGCACCACCTGTAGAAGGAGTTGGACAGGTGGATGCTAGTCAGGAATCAACTCCGAAAGGACACCAAGTGGCGAATACCTTGCAATCATCGTCACCACACTTAATCTTGTCCATGACGATAAAGTTTCGACAAGTTACATTGACGGGAGTGGCAGTAATGGTGGATTCGGGAGCTACCGGAAACTTTTGTGATCTAAAATTTGCAACCAAGATTGGGCTGAAGGCCATCCCAAAGACCAAGAGTTAGCCAGTCTGAGCGGTGGATGGAACGAATCTTTCCTCCGGGCCCATTGTGAGTCACATGGAATCAATGCAAATGATTTCTGAAGATGGGCACCGCGAAGATATTCAGTTTAATTTAATTGATGCCCCACAGTTTCAACTCATATTAGGGTTACCATGGCTCACTGAGCACAATCCAGCCATCGATTGGAGCACCAGAACTATAGAAATGAATTTGAAATATTGTGAAAGAAACTGCTTCAAGATGAAAGATGGAACAACTGAAGAGAATCCGGCAATCTCCTTATGCATGGCAGAAGCTTCGGTCTGCGTCATAAATTCACAAGAAATACCACAAGAATACCAGGATTTTGAAGATGTGTTCAACGAGCAAGAAGCCGAGCAACTACCACCTCATCGTGTTTATGATTGTAAAATAGACTTCGAACCAGGCTCCAATATGCCTTGTAGTCGGGTCTATGCGCTGACGGAAAAGGAGCACCAGCACCTGAAAGAGTACATAGACAAATATCTGGCGAATGGTTTCATCCGACCTTCTCAATCGCCGGTATCTTCACCTTTGTTTTTCATGCCAAAAAAGGAGGGAGATTTGAGAACGTGTATCGATTATCGAGCAATTAACAAAATTACCAAGAAAAAACGATATCCTCTACCGCTCATCTCCGTCCTATTAGATCAGGTCAAAGGGGCACAGATCTATACAAAGTTAGATTTGAGGGGAGCCTACCATCTAATCAGAGTGAGAGAAGGCGATGAATGGAAGACGGCATTCAGAACAAGGTTTGGTTTATTCGAATACCAAGTTATGCCGTATGGACTGTGCAACGCTCCAGCTGCCTTTCAGCACTTTATCAACGATGCTCTTAGCGAATTTATCGATCAATGTGTAATTGTGTACATTGACGACATTTTGATTTATTCAGTCGATCAGAGCCAGCATCAGGACCAAGTTAGAAAGGTGTTACAAAAACTCAGAGAGAATCGACTGTTTGTGAAATTGGAGAAGTGCTCCATCAACGTGTCACAAGTGGAATTTTTGGGTTTTGTGATTTCACCATCTGGAATCAACATGGATAAGCGAAAAATCCAACCAGTAATTGATTGGAAGTCTCCAACAAGTGTCAAGGAGGTTCAGGGATTTATTGGGTTCGCAAATTTTTATCGAAGATTTATCAGTGAATTTTCACGAAAAATACTCCCACTTACACGCCTGCTCAAGAAAGGAGTACATTTTGAGTGGTCGAATGAAGCTGAGGAAGCCTTTGAATCCTTGAAGAAAGACTTCACTTCAGCGCCCATCCTGTTGCACGCTGACCCAACTGAGCCATTTTATGTAGAGACTGACGCCTCCGATCTGGCAGTGGGAGGAGTTCTATCTCAAAGGCACAAACAAACGGGTCAGCTGCATCCTGTTGCTTATAGATCTCGAAAATTGACACCTGCTGAAACTAATTACACCATAACCAAAAAAGAACTGTTATCTATAAAAGACGCCTTCAAGGAGTGGAGACATTATCTCATGGAAGCTAACCATGTGGTAACAGTCTTCACTGACCACCGTAATTTGAAGTTTTTGAAGTCAGCCAGAACCCTCACGCCTCGACAACTTCGATGGTCTCTGTATTTCGCTGACTACGACTTTGTGATTACCTACAGACCAGGAGCCCAAAATGGAAAAGCAGATGCCTTATCTCGAATTGGGACTGAAGAAGAAAAAGGGGTGCCCAAAAATCAAACAATAATTCCAGATTCCAAAATAATTTGTGCCACCACTCCAATTAATTTGAAGGAACTAATCGCTCAGGTCTTAAACCCAGAAGACATGCAGAAATGGGCCCAACAAGAGGAAGGAAGAGAAGTCCAAAACCGTTTACCTTACCATAAGGGAGCCCTATACTTGCCTACGCGTGAATTGCAAACTCAAGCACTGTACGAATGCCACGATGATCTCTTGGCAGGCCACAAAGGAGAGCTCAAGACTGCAGACCTGGTAAAGAGAAAATACTGGTGGCCTCAAATGAATAAAGACATTGAACAATATGTCAAGACATGTGAGATTTGCGCTCAGGGAAAATCGGAACGGCAGGCTCCAAAGGGTTTATTGCAACCTATGCCAACCCCCCCTTTTCCATGGCACACAATCACCCTAGACTTAATAACTGACTTGCCTTCCTGTCAGGGGGTTAATACAGTTTTAGTGGTGGTAGATGCATTTTCAAAAATGACTCATTTCCTAGCATTAAAAGGGGTTCCTACAGCAAAACAGTCAGCTACTCATTTTAGCACACAAATAGTGAAACTACATGGGATTCCGAGAGTCATCATTTCAGATCGGGGTTCACAATTCCTGTCCCATTTCTGGAGAGCTTTTGTAGAAGGTCTGAGAATTGAGACTAGGTTTTCAACCAGCTATCACCCAGAAACAGACGGTCAGACAGAGAGGGTGAACCAAGAGCTAGAGCAATACTTAAGACTTTTCCTGTTAAAACAAGACAAGGATTGGCCAGAGTACCTATGGGCAGCAGAGTTTGCTCATAATAATGCAAAAAACGTATCCACTGGTTATTCTCCGTTTTACCTAAATTATGGGAGGCATCCTAATTCCACAGTCCAAGAAGTTGAAGTCTCAGTTCCAGCAGTTAAAGATTTAGTCTCTCATCTTAATCAAGTTCACCAAACAGTATCCAGGAATTTGGAACAAGCCAAAGAAAAATATAAAATCTATGCAGACAAGAAAAGAAGGGAGGGCCCTCTCCCTTAGTAGAAGGAGATGAAGTTTGTTTGAATACAAAGAACCTCAGATTAAAAGGAAATCGAAAATTCCAACCTAGGTTTATTGGTCCCTATCCAATTGTGAAAAAGGTGAATCCAGTAACCTACAAGTTGAAATTGCCACCCAAGCTTAAAATTCATGCAATTTTTGCTCATTAGATCACTGTAGTAAAGCTACTGCTCACCAGGGAAAACTGCTGCTGGTATTGAAAGTGCATGTTTCAGTCTGCATGTCAGAATTTTTTAATGAAATAGAAGAGGATTTGAGAAGTCACTCAAAATGTGCCCTAATTTTTATTTCTGCAGCACTAATCATACTTTTTATGGAAAAATGAACCCCCTCATTTTGTTCCTTTTTACATTAAATGTTTTAAGAGTTACCACTTTAATCCATGCAAGATGGCTTCAGGTGTGCCATACGTTTATCATAAGGAGGACTGTTAGCGCTCTAGTTGTTCTTTGGAACACTCTGGGAAGCTGCAGTAGAACACAAAGGAATAAACTGACAGTCTATGCCCTTGTTGGATGTACATGTTTTACTGAGAATGTCAGACTTCATTCTCACATGCCTGAGAAAGATAATGTGAATTTACAGAAAATAAGCTCTCAGTTTAGCTTATAGATCACCTTCCAAACCTCAGTGGGAAAAGCATGAGAAAATATTTTTCTCTCAATCATGATATCCCAGCAGAAGGCTTTTTCACATGGTGAAATCACCTTAGAACATACCACAATTCCTAAAATGAGTATGGTACCATCAACAAATGATTTATAATGTCACTAAAGTTTTAAAACCTTCTATTAACTGCAATGCTTTTTAATGAGGTGCTATCATGTATATTGGTCCCAAGATGGCTGCCAACACTTCTTGGATGAAGTGCTGACAGCCAATCAGATCTCAGGATGAGATGTGTGGTTAGGCTCCGCCCACATATATATATGATTTTACTTTTGATTTTCTCAGGAACTACTGAACAGATTGACACCAGACCTGCAAAAGGCACTTCCCTGACCTGAGGACTACCTCTCTGCCGAATTTCAAGTAAATCTGTTCGGCCGTTCGGGCTGTACCTTTGACTAAAGGTCCTATGGAAAAATGCATGGGGAAAACGCGTTTTGGGACCCCCCTTTTTTCTCGGCCTCCGCTTGACAAATCACCCCGAGACTTTCAGGGTAGAAGCGGAGCGGAGCGACCCACCTATTTTGAAAATTTTGCGAGGATTCGTCAACCGGCGCCAAAGTTATTCCAAATAGAATGTTGCGGATTTCCTATGGAAACACGGTCCTAACTATAACTATCTACTGGCGACCGCCAGTAGATAATATATATATATATATATATAATATATATATATATATAATATATATATATATATATATATATATATATATATATATATATATATATATATATATATATATATATATATATATATATCACCTACTTGCGGTCGCCAGTAGGTAGTTATAGTTAGGACCTATTTTCCATAGGAAATTCGCAACATTCTATTCCCAATAAGTCTGGTGCCGGTAGACGAATCCTCACAAAAATTTCCAAACTTTTGGCCAGCTCTGCTCCGCTCCTACCCTGAAAGTTTCGTGGTGATTCGTCAAGCGGGGGCCGAGAAAAAAGGGGGGTCCCAAAACACGTTTTCCCCATGCAATTTCCCATAGGATCTGTTGTCGCAGCTACAGCCCGAACCGCTGAACGGAATGACACCAAATTTGGCAAAGAGGTAGTCCTCAGTTCAGACTCGTGCCTTTTGCATAAATGGTGTGAATCCGTTCAGTAGTTCCTGAGAAAATTAGAATTAAAAGTACATAAATATCTATGGCTGGTTGTCAGAACCACTGGTCCTTCGACACGAGTAGTTAATGCGATTAACGCATATCCGAAAATAAGCGGGAACAAGAGAAGTGGAAAATGCACAAAAGATCGCGCTTTGAGTGCCTTGCTGCAAAGAAGATATTCCAAGATGGCCGCCGCGGTACAATCGCGGTAGCGGTCTAGTCTTGTCTTCACACCTGTGGGGAGCCTTGGTGGAACGTGCTCTCCCTAACGAGTGCGCACTTCACTGAAGCGTCGCCCGAGGTCGGAGCTGAACTTGCGCGTCTCAGGAAAATCTTAGAATTTCAAAGATAGTGATTAATTCAGTTTACAGTAAGGGTTTGGAGAGCCAAGGCCCTGTTATCTAGTTCTTTCCCGATGTGTTCCCCAAGTCAGGAGATTTCAAGACTCGAGTGAGGAACTTTTCCTGACAGAACCACTCCGCCTCAGCAACTCTTGACAGGAGTTAACTCTAGCGGCTCGAAGGAAGAAGAACACGGAGCCGACTTTGAAAGCTAAGTTATATGTTGTTCATTGTGGAAAGAGTATTACGAAAAAGGCATTGGTAGTAGAAAAAGAAATATAAAAGACATTGTCACTGTATAAGAAGAGAAAAGCTTACCTAAGTATAGAGAGAGATACCTGCTAAGTATCAAGCTAAAAGAAAAAGATGATACAAGATAAAATAACAGAATAAATGCAATAACAAGAAAAACAACTACGCAGAACATACATCCTAGTGAAAGAAAAGACGACGAAATCTATCACATCTATACAGAGAAGAATAGTGAACGCTACATTAAAAAGATACTGGTAGGTGAGCAGATAAATAGAATAAATAATAATTAGAATTAGATTAAAGGACAGGTATTAACCATTAAATGTTTATATGTCTCAGGTGGAACAGTACAGAACCAATAAGAGAAAAAACATTCCAGGCAGTCAACTACCACCATACGAAGAGGGGCTAGTTCAAGAGGATTAAGGGGTACGTTCTTTCCAAGGGTACAACTAAAGATTTGTAGAGTTGGTAGACAAGAGCAGAGTAGACTAGGATGCTAAGTATTGTGTTCTATTAGTTCCCTCAGGCATCGTTCAAGAGAAGGTCCATAGAACGGACTGACAAGAAGAAGGGTGCTACGGAGGGGCTCCGAAGAATCCTGAACCAGTCTCTTCTTTCTTTTTATTATTTTATCCACTCCCCCTTCCCCCTTTGGGGTTGTTTAGAGACGTGATCTAATTCGGTCTCTGGAGGATCCTGGAGGGGGCATTGGGAACTAGCATCTCTGTTCCTGTGCAAGTACATGGTAAGAATTCCTCTGTTGTAGACCCTGACAGAGTGAAGTTCCCACGTTTTAAAACTTGCACCCGGACAGAATGGCTGAAGGAATAAACTTGCAAACCCTGGGATCCGTTTTAGAAGCTATACAAAAGGAGTTAGTTGCAGTTAGAGAGGACAATCAGAGTTTATGATAAGAAGTAATAAATTCTAGGAAGGAGACAGCAGAACTGGCCCAGAGAGTAAAACAACCAGTGGTTCTGGCCAGGGAGAGAGAGCATAAACCCATCCATTGGAGACCCTAATAAAGTAACCACACAAGTCATACACTCTTTATCCCCTGTCATTTCTTTGGCACCCCCAGAAAGATTTAGTGGAGACCCCCAGAAGGCCCAGGTTTTCATTACTCAATGTTCTCTACACTTTATGTGTCGCCCTTCAATTTTCCCTGATGCGCAATCTAGAGTGGCTTTTGTTTTGTCATATTTAAGTGGTGATGCAGCGTCGTGGTCCATGCCCTTGGTTTCACGAGACGACCCACTTTTGCAAGATTATGACCAATTCAAACAAGAATTCCTTCGAATCTTTGATATACGAAGAATTTCTCAGGCTGTAGATAATGAACTGCTTGAATTACGTCAAGGGAATAGAGACCTCGTGGCATATTTGGCTCAGTTTAATAAATTAGTGATGGAAACAGACTGGCCAGAAAGCAAAAGAGCAGCAATATTTTATCGAGGCTTAAGAGATGAATTAAAGGACGTTCTGGCGCAAATCCCAAATAGACCCACAGAGATCTCAGCCCTGATAGACCTGGTTTTAGAACTGGACTTCCGTCATGGAGAAAGGAAAGGCGAAAAAAAAAGAGATTTCAGACCGTTAGCCCCACGATTCGACAGAGTAAAAATAGAAGCTGGAAAGGTTGCAGAAGGAGCATTGAGCTCTGAACCTATGCAAATTGGAACTATAAGAGGTCCACTATCGAAAGAAGAAAAGGATAAAAGAAGAATCGGCAATTTATGCATGTACTGCGGCTCAAGTGGACATTTTGTGAGAAATTGTCCAAAGAAACCAAAAAATTCCTTTAAACCGAAGGAAAACTTTCAGCACCACCTGTAGAAGGAGTTGGACAGGTGGATGCTAGTCAGGAATTAACTCCGAAGGGACACCAAGTGGCGAATACCTTGCAATCATCGTCACCACACTTAATCTTGTCCATGACGATAAAGTTTCGACAAGTTACATTGACGGGAGTGGCAGTAATGGTGGATTCGGGAGCTACCGGAAACTTTTGTGATCTAAAATTTGCAACCAAGATTGGGCTGAAGGCCAGCCCAAAGACCAAGAGTTAGCCAGTCCGAGCGGTGGATGGAACGAATCTTTCCTCCGGACCCATTGTGGTCACATGGAATCAATGCAAATGATTTCTGAAGATGGGCACCGCGAAGATATTCAGTTTAATTTAATTGATGCCCCACAGTTTCAACTCATATTAGGGATACCATGGCTCACTGAGCACAATCCAGCCATCGATTGGAGCACCAGAACTATAGAAATGAATTTGAAATATTGTGAACGAAACTGCTTCAAGATGAAAGATGGAACAACTGAAGAGAATCCGGCAATCTCCTTATGCATGGCAGAAGCTTCGGTCTGCGTCATAAATTCACAAGAAATACCACAAGAATACCAGGATTTTGAAGATGTGTTCAACGAGCAAGAAGCCGAGCAACTACCACCTCATCGTGTTTATGATTGTAAAATAGACTTCGAACCAGGCTCCAATATGCCTTGTAGTCGGGTCTATGCGCTGACGGAAAAGGAGCACCAGCACCTGAAAGAGTACATAGACAAATATCTGGCGAATGGTTTCATCCGACCTTCTCAATCGCCGGTATCTTCACCTTTGTTTTTCATGCCAAAAAAGGAGGGAGATTTGAGAACGTGTATCGATTATCGAGCAATTAACAAAATTACCAAGAAAAACCGATATCCTCTACCGCTCATCTCCGTCCTATTAGATCAGGTCAAAGGGGCACAGATCTATACAAAGTTAGATTTGAGGGGAGCTTACCATCTAATCAGAGTGAGAGAAGGCGATGAATGGAAGACGGCATTCAGAACAAGGTTTGGATTATTCGAATACCAAGTTATGCCGTATGGACTGTGCAACGCTCCAGCTGCCTTTCAGCACTTTATCAACGATGCTCTTAGCGAATTTATCGATCAATGTGTAATTGTGTACATTGACGACATTTTGATTTATTCAGTCGATCAGAGCCAGCATCAGGACCAAGTTAGAAAGGTGTTACAAAAACTCAGAGAGAATCGACTGTTTGTGAAATTGGAGAAGTGCTCCTTCAACGTGTCACAAGTGGAATTTTTGGGTTTTGTGATTTCACCATCTGGAATCAACATGGATAAGCGAAAAATCCAAGCAGTAATTGATTGGAAGTCTCCAACAAGTGTCAAGGAGGTTCAGGGATTTATTGGGTTCGCAAATTTTTATCGAAGATTTATCAGTGAATTTTCACGAAAAATACTCCCACTTACACGCCTGCTCAAGAAAGGAGTACATTTTGAGTGGTCGAATGAAGCTGAGGAAGCCTTTGAATCCTTGAAGAAAGACTTCACTTCAGCGCCCATCCTGTTGCACGCTGACCCAACTGAGCCATTTTATGTAGAGACTGACGCCTCCGATCTGGCAGTGGGAGGAGTTCTATCCCAAAGGCACAAACAAACGGGTCAGCTGCATCCTGTTGCTTATAGATCTCGAAAATTGACACCTGCTGAAACTAATTACACCATAACCAAAAAAGAACTGTTATCTATAAAAGACGCCTTCAAGGAGTGGAGACATTATCTCATGGAAGCTAACCATGTGGTAACAGTCTTCACTGACCACCGTAATTTGAAGTTTTTGAAGTCAGCCAGAACCCTCACGCCTCGACAACTTCGATGGTCTCTGTATTTCGCTGACTACGACTTTGTGATTACCTACAGACCAGGAGCCCAAAATGGAAAAGCAGATGCCTTATCTCGAATTGGGACTGAAGAAGAAAAAGGGGTGCCCAAAAATCAAACAATAATTCCAGATTCCAAAATAATTTGTGCCACCACTCCAATTAATTTGAAGGAACTAATCGCTCAGGTCTTAAACCCAGAAGACATGCAGAAATGGGCCCAACAAGAGGAAGGAAGAGAAGTCCAAAACCGTTTACCTTACCATAAGGGAGCCCTATACTTGCCTACGCGTGAATTGCAAACTCAAGCACTGTACGAATGCCACGATGATCTCTTGGCAGGCCACAAAGGAGAGCTCAAGACTGCAGACCTGGTAAAGAGAAAATACTGGTGGCCTCAAATGAATAAAGACATTGAACAATATGTCAAGACATGTGAGATTTGCGCTCAGGGAAAATCGGAACGGCAGGCTCCAAAGGGTTTATTGCAACCTATGCCAACCCCCCCTTTTCCATGGCACCCAATCACCCTAGACTTAATAACTGACTTGCCTTCCTGTCAGGGGGTTAATACAGTTTTAGTGGTGGTAGATGCATTTTCAAAAATGACTCATTTCCTAGCATTAAAAGGGGTTCCTACAGCAAAACAGTCAGCTACTCATTTTAGCACACAAATAGTGAAACTACATGGGATTCCGAGAGTCATCATTTCAGATCGGGGTTCACAATTCCTGTCCCATTTCTGGAGAGCTTTTGTAGAAGGTCTGAGAATTGAGACTAGGTTTTCAACCAGCTATCACCCAGAAACAGACGGTCAGACAGAGAGGGTGAACCAAGAGCTAGAGCAATACTTAAGACTTTTCCTGTTAACACAAGACAAGGATTGGCCAGAGTACCTATGGGCAGCAGAGTTTGCTCATAATAATGCAAAAAACGTATCCACTGGTTATTCTCCGTTTTACCTAAATTATGGGAGGCATCCTAATTCCACAGTCCAAGAAGTTGAAGTCTCAGTTCCAGCAGTTAAAGATTTAGTCTCTCATCTTAATCAAGTTCACCAAACAGTATCCAGGAATTTGGAACAAGCCAAAGAAAAATATAAAATCTATGCAGACAAGAAAAGAAGGGAGGGCCCTCCCTTAGTAGAAGGAGATGAAGTTTGGTTGAATACAAAGAACCTCAGATTAAAAGGAAATCGAAAATTCCAACCTAGGTTTATTGGTCCCTATCCAATTGTGAAAAAGGTGAATCCAGTAACCTACAAGTTGAAATTGCCACCCAAGCTTAAAATTCATCCAGTCTTCCACGTCTCTTTATTAAAACTAGCTTCCCCAAACTTGAGGAAAGAACTGCCCCCGAAACCTATTCAATTGGAGTCGGGAATGGAGTTTGAGGTAAAAGAAATCCTGGACTCAAAAAAGGTTAAAGGAACACTGTACTATCTAGTTGATTGGAGAGGTTATGGGCCAGAGGAGCGGTCCTGGGAACTTGCATCTGATGTTCACGCTCCTAGACTTGTGAGAACCTTTCATCTAAGATTTCCTACGAAACCAAGAGTGGAAGAACCTCCGTTGTTGGGGGGTACTGTCAGAACCACTGGTCCTTCGACACGAGTAGTTAATGCGATTAACGCATATCCGAAAATAAGCGGGAACAAGAGAAGTGGAAAATGCACAAAAGATCGCGCTTGGAGTGCCTTGCTGCAAAGAAGACATTCCAAGATGGCCGCCGCGGTACAATCGCGGTAGCGGTCTAGTCTTGTCTTCACACCTGTGGGGAGCCTTGGTGGAACGCGCTCTCCCTAACGAGTGCGCACTTCACTGAAGCGTCGCCCAAGATCGGAGCTAAACTTGCACGTCTCAGGAAAAACTTAGAATTTCAAAGATAGTGATTAATTCAGTTTACAGTAAGGGTTTGGAGAGCCAAGGCCCTGTTATCTAGTTCTTTCCCGATGTGTTCCCCAAGTCAGGAGATTTCAAGACTCGAGTGAGGAACTTTTCCTGAAAGAACCACTCCGCCTCAGCAACTCTTGACAGGAGTTAACTCTAGCGGCTCGAAGGAAGAAGAACACGGAGCCGACTTTGAAAGCTAAGTTATATGTTGTTCATTGTGGAAAGAGTATTACGAAAAAGGCATTGCTAGTAGAAAAAGAAATATAAAAGACATTGTCACTGTATAAGAAGAGAAAAGCTTACCTAAGTATAGAGAGAGATACCTGCTAAGTATCAAGCTAAAAGAAAAAGATGATACAAGATAAAATAACAGAATAAATGCAATAACAAGAAAAACAACTACGCAGAACATACATCCTAGTGAAAGAAAAGACGACGAAATCTATCACAACTATACAGAGAAGAATAGTGAACGCTACATTAAAAAGATACTGGTAGGTGAGCAGATAAATAGAATAAATAATAATTAGAATTAGATTAAAGGACGGGTATTAACCATTAAATGTTTATATGTCTCAGGTGGAACAGTACAGAACCAATAAGAGAAAAAACATTCCAGGCAGTCAACTACCACCATACAAAGAGGGGCTAGTTCAAGAGGATTAAGGGGTACGTTCTTTCCAAGGGTACAACTAAAGATTTGTAGAGTTGGTAGACAAGAGCAGAGTAGACTAGGGTGCTAAGTATTGTGTTCTATTAGTTCCCTCAGGCATCGTTCAAGAGAAGGTCCATAGAACGGACTGACAAGAAGAAGGGTGCTACGGAGGGGCTCCGAAGAATCCTGAACCAGTCTCTTCTTTCTTTTTATTATTTTATCCACTCCCCCTTCCCCCTTTGGGGTTGTTTAGAGACGTGATCTAATTCGGTCTCTGGAGGATCCTGGAGGGGGCATTGGGAACTAGCATCTCTGTTCCTGTGCAAGTACATGGTAAGAATTCCTCTGTTGTAGACCCTGACACTGGTGAGGATCCGTGGACCCTACCCGCACTGTAAGTGCACCCTCCCCGAACCGAGCGGGCACCCTCTCGATCGCGCGCTGAATGCTAATTGGCTGTCGAGTGTCTGTCTACATTCGAAACCAGGAACTGTTGGCAGCCATTTTCTGCCTCGGTAGAAGCGAGGCTGAAGAAGCAGGGGGAATTACTGTGTAAAACATTTAAAGGGGGCAGAGTGGAAATACTCTGACCCTCTAGAGGTGCTTAGGGGGTCCTAGAAGGACCCCCTGGGGTCCCATTATATTTTCTTTTTTAAACGGCGGAATGCGCGCACGGTGCGCGCATCCTATCGCGTTGGGTGCACGGATTCTCTCGCGTTAGGTGCGCGGATCAACGGAATCTTTTTTTGAAAAAAGACAAGAAATCATTGGTTGTATGACTACTTTCTACACTGAAAGGTAGGGTGTATATTTCTGTTTTTTAAAGGTACGATTCTTATTGGTTGACAAACACAGATTGTAAGGAACATTATATATGATAAGCTGATATGTTGAAAAGTCAAGCACACTTCCTGTCTTGTTTAGCAACATTGTGTGCTGAACTTGTGACCTGTGTGCTCAGTGCAGTGTTCCATGAGCTGTTTCTATGGTAACTGGTAGAAGGCAGATTGGGGGAAGGGTTGAAATGTATTTCAGTTGGAAAGGGTTGAAATGTTTAACCAATAGAAATGTGTGTTTGCTTTTGAGTTTATGTGTGAAGGATTGTGATTTCATGTTTACATATATATGTGTGGAAAATGAAAGGGAAACTTTTCCATTCTTTGTTTTTGCTGAGAGGTGCATAGTGCAGAGATTCTGTAAAATAAAATATGGTGAGTGACTGATATACTTTTTAATCTACAAAACAACTTGAAAGGTGAGTTATTTAATTGTGAGGGGATATATGTAGGCTATTTTCATTTTAATCAGACTAATGTATTTCTCCTGCTAAAGTGTAGGGAGTACTTTTTTTCTCTACAATTTTATTGACAGTGTGTGTGCATATAGAAACCATTCTGTGATAAGCATTTGTGTTTTTCATGTGTTTGTAGACAGATAACTGTGCTGTTTTTATATTTTGGTAGAATTAGACACCAGTCATTGTTTATGAATTTGTGAAATGAGTTATGTTATCTATCTATACTAAAATGTAGTACTTCTTCTAGATGAAGAAATGTGTTTTGGTATAGTGCAAGGGATAGTGTTGTTTGTCTAGAGTCACAGAGTGAGTATGTGTGCATTTGGGAACCACTGTGAGAGAAGCATTTGGTAACATTGTGTATTTGCTGACAGATAACTGTTTTAAAACCTGTCATGTTGTCAAGTTTTAGTAGCATTAGAAACCAGTGTTTGCTTATGCATTGATAAAATAAGTCATGCTTTGAGACTAATGTACTCTACTTTAATATGTAGATTGTGTGTAGTCTCCTTACCCCTTGCACAGTAGTGAATGAGTTTTGGTGAGCTGCTAGGGATAGTGTTGCTTGTCAAGAATCACACTGTGAGTCTGTGTGCATTTGGGAACCACTGTGAGAGAAGTATGTGGTAATATCGTGTATTTGCTGACAGATAACTGTTTTAAAACCTGTCTTGTTATCAAGTTTTAGTAGCATTAGAAGGCAGTTTTTGCTTATGCTTTGATTAAATGAGTCAGGCTTTGACGCAAAAGTGCAGTCCTGAAATATCTAGATTGTGTGCAGTTCCCTCACGACTTGCGCTGTAGTGAATGAGAGAAGTATGTGGTAATATTGTGTATTTGCTGACAGATAACTGTTTTAAAACCTGTCATGTTGTCAAGTTTTAGTAGAATTAGAAGCCAGTTTTTGATTATGCTTTTATGAAATGAGTCAGGCTTTGACAGAAAGGTGCAGTCCTGAAATATGTAGATTGTGTGCAGTTCCCTTGTCAGTTCCACAGTAGTGAATGATTTTTGGTAAAGTGCTAGGTATAGTGGTTGTTGTCTAGAATCACACTGTGAGTCTGTGTGCATTTGGGAACCACTGTGAGAGAAGCATTTGGTAACATTGTGTATTTTTTAGCAGATAACTCTTTTAAAACCTGTCATGTTGTCAAGTTTTAGTAGCATTAGAAGCCAGTCTTTGCTTATGCGTTGATTAAATGAGTCATGCTTTGACACTAATGTGCTGTACTTAAATATGTAGATTGTGTGCAGTACCATTACCTCTTCTAGACTAGTGAATGAGTTTTGGTAAACTGCTAG
Source organism: Triturus cristatus (assembly GCF_964204655.1). Classification (NCBI taxonomy): domain Eukaryota; kingdom Metazoa; phylum Chordata; class Amphibia; order Caudata; family Salamandridae; genus Triturus; species Triturus cristatus. Next base: position 211,969,793 of record NC_140588.1, read on the forward strand.
GGATAGTGTTGCTTGTCTAAAATCACACTGTGAGTCTGTGTACATTTGGGTAAGGATTGTGAGAGAAGCATTTGGTAACATAGTGTATTTGATGACAGATAACTGTTTTAAAATCGGTTATGTTGTCAAGTTTTGGTAGGTTTAGAAGCTATTCTTTGCTTATGCATTGATAAAATGAGTCAGGGTTTGACACTAAAGTGCAGTGCCATGTACTATTCTCTTCACTGTGCCAGAACTGAAAATGTAAAAGTTTTACCCAGGCACTAAGCTAGCAGTAGTCTGATGATTTAGTCAGTTTCCAAGTACTCATGTTGTGAACCATACTTTACCACACGGCTTGTTTGAAATGTCTATGTAGTATGCATGCAGTCTTCTAACATACTATACACTTGTCTTTCACATTTTCAATTCGCTTGTCAGTATCCATACACTTCCAGGAAACACCCTGTAACTCCCTTTGCAGTCCTCTAGTCACCCATTCAGCATCATGTACTAATCCATTCACTGTGCCAAAACCCAAACACTTATATATGCACCAAGATACTATCTTTGGAGTACTCTAATCATTCAGTCAGTGCCTAAGTATTCATGCACTGAGCCAGGCCTTAGCACATGGACTGCTGCAAACCCCTATCCACTATGTATGCACTCTTCTAACCACCTAGACACTTGTCTTTCACACTTTCAATTCCCTAGTCAGTATCCATACAGTCCAGCAAATATCCTGTCACTCCCTTTGCACTCCTCTAGTGACCCATTCAGTACCAAGTACTAATCCATTCACTGTGCGAAAAGCCTATCACTTATAAATTCACCTAGGCATTCTCCTTGCTGTACTCTAATCATTCAGTCAGTACCCAAGTAGTCATGCAGTGAGCCAGGCCTTAGCACATGGACTGCTTTAAATGCCTATGCAGTATGGATGCAGTCCTCTAGTCACCTACACAGTTGTCTTTCACATCTTCAAATCCCTAGTTAGTATTCATACACTTCTAGCAAACACCCTGTCACTCACCCAGTGTGTCTCCTTATAGTACTGTAATCATTTAGTCAGTTAGCATGTAGTCTTTTAGTGAGGTAGGCTTTAGGGCATGAACTGTTTCAAAGTAGTATGCACTCTGCATGTAGTGTTTTAACCATCGTCACACTTGTGGTTCAGGGCTATTGTTTCTTAGTCAGTTTTTATATAAAATGTGTTTGTACAGTAATGGAATAGTATAAATTTGAAAGTTATTAATATACATTTATTTGTGATTCTTTTTTACAGATACAGAACAGGAGTGTTTCTTATCTGTTTGCACTCTTCTTGTGCAAGATTGTTTGGATGAAGGGTCCTTAGGTGTTTCATCATACTTGCTGTGCCGCACGAGTATTTTTTGCTAGGATCACCTCGTAACAGAACTCTTTTGCAAATCTTGCGCGTGACGAAGATGGCATTGGTCTTTGTTTGCCCCTCGAGAAAAGTAGAAAATTTCCACATCACTGAAGGAAAACGTTGTGGGCGTGGTGCATCCTCCAAAAATTCATCCTTAGATTCAGTGAATATTTTAAAGTGACAACATTTACAGTTTTGGTAAGTTAAACTTATAAAATGTTGTTAGCTGTATGCATTTTATATATCTGTGATTTGTATCTAGTTTTTTTTTGTTCAGAATAGCATGTCTGGTTGTTTTCAACAATCTTTGAGATTGTTTTTTTTTTTTGCCCGCTGTTAAGTGATGAGTACGATTGAAATCACTATTTTTAGTGAAATTTAATATATTCTGAGAACAGTAAAAAAGGCAAAAAAATTACTTTGTGGAAAAAATGCTGTGTTGTAAAAAATGTATTATTACATGTTATATTTTTTTTTCCTTTTTTTTCACAGATCCAAATTTTAAAATAAGCAATTTTTATGAATTTAGATTGGAATGAAAATGTGAAAAAAATGTGTACCATTTTTTATTCATATTACTGTGAAGGTAAGTTTAACTAAGTCTCAATATGCAGAATGAGGAGGTCTGCAAGAAGCTACAAAGTTGAAATATGTTTCTAAAAACACTCTGTTTATACCTTTGTAGTTTTGAAATCTGACCCTAATCAGATATCATGTGACCTGCTAAAAAAGAGATTTGAGGGGTTCATAATATTTCCTATTTTAGCTATTGAAGGACCGCACTTATTTCAATAATTCTTATTTGAACATCTTTGCAGACAAAACTCTGTGCTTACCTTTTATCATTCGCAAGGAATTTTAAAACTGGAAATATGTCACTTTTTGTAACATAGTTATTGTGTAAGATACTCTTTCATATTTACAAAGAGAGGAAAAGGCACTCTGTGCACTTTTTATACTCCATGTAAATACAATCTCATCATGCAGACCACTTTGTTTTGAAAGGGTGTTCTATAAGTGTTGTTGTGCATGATTGCACTTAATACTCATAGAACAAGAAACATGTCTAGATTTATCAGAAATCATAAATCTCGATATGTGTGTGAATGGTGCACCATTCTAAAATTGGTGTAGGGAAGCACAACAAGGAGAATTGTTTTAATTTCTCCACATTTTTATATCTTCAAAGTATGCTGAAATGTTCAGCATACATTGAAGGAGAAAAATGCATTTTCCCATTGTTTTTGTGCAGGAAGGTGTGTCTTCCTGTAGAAAAACAAACAGCACATGACACAGATATCCTTGCACTATGGAGCAAGGGTGCCTTTGTCACCACATGGCTGCAGTTTAAGTAGCCGTGCAGACAGAAGCATAGATTTGTAACATATTTATGTACATATGTTGCATCCCTGTGCTTCGGAAGTACTACAGCACACTGCAGTTAAAGAGGTTACTGTGTGATGCTGCAGCACTTCCTCATAGTTCTGCACTTATACATTCACCATACGCTACTAATGCATTCATTCAGTCAATTACGTACTACACATACATTCATCTAAATTAACACTAACAAAGAAATGTAGCTCTTTTTTGAACTAGGAATGTTATTTCTTACAAGAACTTTTTTTTTCTTCTTTCTTCTTTTATAATTTTTTTTGAGTTTTCTGAACAATTTTTAAATTATTTTGGTTTTTCTGCAAAACAAAAAACAAAAACAAAAAACAGGAGAAACCAAACAATGAACTTCAGGGAACAATAAAAAAAATAATAATAAACTAGCAAATGTGACTTTCTTGCCGGCGGCAGATCAGATCGATCAACTGCTCACCATAGCACAAAGTTGCATTGCACTTAGTGCAGAGCACTTTTCAAAATTGAAATTGAGGACGGATGTCCAAGGTTTGGGCTGATGGATGCACTCGTGAGGTGCTCGGCTGCGATGAGGTGGATGGCTCAGGAGCAGGAGTGTTTCTCATCCGTCGGCACTCTTCTCGTGCAAGATTGTTTGGATGAAGGGTCCTCATGTGCTTCATCATACTTGCCGTGCCGCACGAGTATTTCTTGTTAGGATCCCCTCGCGACAGGACTCTTTTGCAAATCTTGCACGTGACCAAGGTGGCATTGGTCTTTTTCTGCCCCTCGGGAAAAGTTAAAAATTTCCACACCACTGAAGAAAAACGTTCTTTGGGTGGTGCCTGAAGCCATTTTTGGTTGAAAAAAGTTAGAGCTAAGTGTAAACTTAGTCTAAAAAATCTTCTTCTCTCCAAAGAGATGGTGCTCTAAAGAAGGTCAAAGAAGATTGAAATGGGTGGGGTCTTTCAATAGTTAGAAGAGGAAGTGTAATGAACCAATCAAATATCTTTTTTTGCAGGTCACATGGGATCCGCGCACCCTTCGCTTACGCAGCATGCACCCAGCGCGCATCCGCGAAATTGAATAAAAAAAATTAAAGGATTAGATGTGAAAATATATTAGTTTTAAGATTAGTTTAGAGTTTGTTTTCAATTAATATTCACATGAAATTCATATATATATGTTTTTTAAATGTTAAATATTTCACGGGATCCACGCTCCTACTGCGTCATAGACACAGATGACGCATCGCAGAAGCGCGTAAACGTCACGTTACGTACATCGAACGTGTCGCGTATAGGCTGGGAGTCGCGTACCGGTCGCATTGCAATCGCGCACTAAACATGTACCCAACGCTTACCATGCGTGGATACTATCGCGTAGGGATCGAGAACGGTGCGCTTAGGGTGCGCGGATCCAAAAACATTGAAAAAAAAATATATAAAATAAAGTTTTGAACATATAGTTAAAAAAATATGTTTGAAAAACCCATTAAGTTCAAATAATATTTTATAATTTTTAAAAGAATTAATTGAAAAAATAAGTTTAAAAAATGGTGATAAAAAAGTATTTTAAAAAAAACGTAATTAATGAAATTGACACACTGAATTTGAAAAATATACAAATCCAATGAAAATCATTAAACATGATATCTTCAGAGACAAGTTATAGATAGGAATTAGCACTTAAAAAACCTTTGAAATTCACTGAAAAAACCATAGGTTTCATGTACGTTATAGTTAGAAATTGGCATTTAAAAAACCTTTGAAATTCACTGAAAAAAACCAAAGGTTTCAGGGGCGTTATAGTTAGGAATTGGCATTTAAAAAACCTTAGAAATTCACTGAAAAAACCATAGGTTTCACGGGTGTTATAGTTAGATGGACATTTCCCTCATACAAAACCCTAGAAATTCCCCTATTATAGTTAGTTCAGCTAACTATAACTCGCGCCCCCGCAATGCACTGCTGATGACGTCACATATTACATCACTCATGACATGGTCATTGACATCACTCATGACATCACTGATGGCATCTCAAATGACATCACTGATGACATCACTGATGACATCATCCATGTGATAAATTACTGCATCTTCTCACACCCTAATTTAACCTTTGATACACCAACTCAAAATTTCAGACGTCGGTTCTCAAAACCATAGATGCTCCAATACCAATAGCTCCCTACCCACTCATTAACTCCTAGGTCTACATACACCTCCACGCACTCACCTGTACAGTCACTCATACTTACAGTCACTCCGTACAAGACTATCATATGCATTTATACACCCATATAGACACTCACAGACCGCCAATCATCCATTGAGGTACTGACACACCCTGTCAGTCGTGCAAGTAATTAAACACAGTCTAATTTACTCACCTATACAGTTAAACACACTCAAGTTCACTTACTTATAAAAATATTACCACATTCTTACGCTCTTATACAATCATTGATACAAGCACACACTCATCCATACAGCCACTCTCACAATTACACACTCTCACATATACCCACTTATATACTCTTACACGCATATATACTGCCTTTCATATATGTAGTTAGTCACACATGTACCACTGAGATATACATTCACTCCCTAACACACCCATACATACACTCACCTAACCATACAGTTGATCACAGATGCACTCTTAAAACCATGCACCCATAGAATCACCCACTCACACATCTATGCATAGAGTCACACACACCCTACCCACACAAACACTCAGGCACCCATACAGATACTCAGACAACCAATGAATAACCCATATAGACACTCATATAGCTATTCACAAAACCATGCAGCCACTTATACACCTACACACAGACACATACAGACATTCACACAGTTTAGTCACTAGTCTGCAGTAGGATACATTTAATGACTCACTTATAGAGTCAGTTACGCACCTAGAAAATCATCCATTCACACACTTGTACACCCACTCATTCTTCCACCGGCCTTTCACTATAAATATAAAAAATATATTTAAACTTTACAGAAACACACAGTCACTGGATGACGTCATCAGTGATGTCATCAGTGATGTCATTTGAGATGTCATCAGTGATGTCATGAGTGATGTCACTGACCATGTCATGAGTGATGTAATATGTGACGTCATCAGCAGTGCATTACGGGGGCACAAGTTATAGTTAGCTAAACTAACTATAACAGGGGAATTTCCAGGGTTTTGTACGAGGGAAATCTCCAGCTAACTATAACACCCCTGAAACCTATGGTTTTCAGTGAATTTCTAAGGTTTTTTAATTGCCAATTCCTAACTATAACGCCCCTGAAACCTTTGGTTTTTTCAGTGAATATATATATATATCACCTACTGGTGATAGCCAGTAGGTAGTTATAGTTAGGACCAAAGCCAAAGTTTCCATAGGAAAAGCGTTTTTTGTTTTGAAAATAACTTTGGCGCCGATTGATGAATATTCACGACATTTTCGAAATGCTTCTGCTTTTTGGTTCAGTTGCAGTGTTGAAAGTTTGTACATTTCAGGGTGATCCGCCAAGCAGGACCCATGAAAAAAGGGGTGCTCCAAAAAACACGTTTTCCCAATGCTATGTCTTTAGGAATTTTTCATTTTCTGGAAACAATTTCAGCCCAAACAACTGAATGTAATTACACCAAATTTGGCAGGAAAGCTAGATGTTGGTCCAGAAAGTGTGCTTTTTGGAATTTTGTGTAAATCCGTTTAGTAGATCCAGAGATATTTATGTTTAAACAATATAGATTTCTGGGAGCCCAAAATCCTACTGAAATGTAAATGGCTGCAACCAGGAAGTGTCGGCAGCCATCTTTGGAGTCAACTTAAAGCCTGATCCCAAAAAAAAATTAAAAATAGAAAAGGGGGTAGGGAAGAAATACACTGACATCCTAGGCATCATGGGGGGGATCCCAAAGAGAACCAACAGGGGCAAATAAAGCATTTTTTAAAAACACTTTGGTGGGACCTCTGGATCCAGCCCAAAATATTTTTTAAAGTGAAGTGCGGACTCACATGCTTTGTTCATTATTGGCCACCGAGTGGGCCAGGTCCCTTGAGCATTCTTTTGATAAGGGATGGGGGGGTACATGGGCCTTTCCCCAGGGCACAATATTGCCCCGGGGACCAACACCTCCCCATGGCTTCTTTAACAATGAATATGGTTACAGCCCTGTACAGCCTTCCCCACTTCCCCAGTGAACACCATATCCCCAGGGCTTATTTAATTTTTACATGAGGGGTCCTCTTGGACCCCCCTTAGCTCTGGGGAACCGCCACCTTGCAAGGGCCTAATCTGAAAATATTGCCGGGCTGAATAGAACCCCATCAATACTATGGGTCTCCATCTCCCTGGGGCTTTAACTTTAATGAATAGAGGGTACCGCGTGGACCCCCAAGTCTCTGGAACCACCAACTCCCCGGGGCTTTGACATATTTGAGTGCAGGGACTGTGCGGCACCCCCACAGTCCTGGAGACCACCATGTCCCTTGGGTAAATGACAAAAAAGGAGGGGGCACACAGCCCCTCTCCTGGAGCCATTGATGGCCCTGGGGACCACCCCCCCAGGACTGCTCCTGCTATGTCCCTGGGTGCCCCAGCTCAGGACATAGCTGTTTGCTATGGCTTGGTGGGAGCTTTAACACTTCCGCCAAGCAATAGCAGATCCTGCTCCGCTTTTATCAAATGAGCATTAAAATGCTCTCACTTGCTGAAAGTGGAGCAGAATTGCTTTTGTACAAGGGAGCTGCATGTTCAGCAGCTCCCTCTGTCCAAAACCGATTCCAGCTTCTCCAGGATGAGGGGAGCCCACAGGGGCCATGGGGACCTTCAGGCAACTCCTGCAGTCCCCATCAGTGACTAGTGTGTACCCTGGGTATGACCGGGCGATATCCACAACAGAGGCTGGGCCAGGGATAGGGTTCCCGGGGCAGATATCGGCCAGGGATGGGGGCTGTACAGCCCCTTACCCCTTTCAAAATAGACTGCGCCCCGGGGGATGGGGTCCCTGGGGTAAAAATGGGCGCATGGAAAGGGGACCATGCAGACCCCTCCCCAAATATAGAAAAACATTAAAAAAATTAAAAAACTGCAAGTCACCAGAGGTCTGCGTCTTTTTTCCACCACTTTGCAAAAATGCCTTCTAGCACACTGCTGGTTGGGGGCTTACATCCCCTTGGGGGCCAACAAGCCCTCCTGTTACCTCCAGTAAGTCCCACACAGTGAGATTGTTGAGAGGTCTTCAGAGGCCACACCCCATTCCTCTACCACTGTGCAAACGCACCTCCTGGTGCACTGCTGGTGATGAAGTCACCTTGCGTGCTGAGGGTCTTTGGGGGCCAACAACTCCTCCTGTTACCTGCAGTAAGTCCCACACAGAATGATACGGGTGAGAGTACTTTGGAGGCCACACCCCATTTCTCCACCACGCCGCAAACACAACTCCTGGTACACTGCTGGTTGGGGGATGAAGTCATCTTGGCTCGAGAGGGTCCTTGGGTGCCAACAAGCCCTCTTGTTGTTATGTTTCTTAACCTAGGCCTAAGTAGCAAAGTGACCTTTTACCTACATTTGTCCTACCTTGCTCTGCATAACAGTTCTAGCACTGACCTTTTACTCAATTATGTGCTGAATAAAAGTCAATTGCTTTCCTTGAAAACTAGCCTCATTTATTATACATGAGGATTCTATGTAAAATCCCATGCACATGAAGTACATAACAGGATTAACATACTCTGTACAAAAGTCATCGCTATCTTCATCCTAGGGCGACAGGGCTACTTTGCATAATTACAATTATTGATTTAGGCTCATCTTCATACTTTGTGGTGGAGCCCAGAGGTTGCCTTTTTGGAACAAAAGAACCGCACCATCCAGGGGTAACTAGAGGAGACGCTTCTACGCTGACACTAGACACGGAGGTACCTGCACTCTGAAGCTTCAACATGCAGTGGTCTGACATCCAGTGCAGGGTGTCCAGTCCAACTCATGACCAAGATGGGGTCCTTCGTTCTCTCCCATCAGGTAATGGGTTTGGTTCTTTCCTAGGGGAATCTAGACTTCACACCCTCATACATGTTAGGTGCACTGGGGTACACTTGGGTAGGGTCTGTATTGTAGGAGTACACTTGACTACTTATTTATTTATTTGAAGAGTTTTATATAGCACTGGATAGACCCAGAGGAATCGGAGCGCTTTACATAAGGATCAGCCGGTTACAGGTTATGAAAATTACATCAGTTACAGTTGCAGTTACAAGTATGGGCTTTGGAGAAAAACATGAGATTGCACAATAATATAAGTTATTAGCGTATAGCTTAGCTAAGACACACGTCTAATGGGGAATGGAAGGTAGGGGGGAAGGTAAACAGGGGAAAGGAATGCAGATAGAGTCAGGTAGACCAGAAGGGGAAAGTACTTCAGGGGGAACAAAGCAGTCAAAGAGAAAGACAGATAAAACCATGGAGAACCGTGAGAAACAATGTCTGATGTCCGGCTGGGTAGGTGACGGCCGCGGCAGTGAACCAGAGCCAGACTCCTCTATAGCTGCATAGGACAGCTCCAACGGGCAGCAGCCAAGGGTACTCGGGCTCTGTGCTAACTACAAACAGTTTTAGTTTCCTCCCATGGGGCATCCTCATGGTTCCGTAGAAGGCAATGGTCCCGGTGTTACTGGGAAACGCTGTCTGCCTCATCCTCCAGCTCGCCCCATGAGAGGAGAGGTGGAAGTGACAGCTCTGAAGTCTGCAGATCTTCCCCATTCCCCGAAGCACTAGTGAGTGTTGGGCAATAGTCCAGGAACACAGTGGTAGGGGAGAACAACAGCCAATCTCCTCTATAGCTACCTAGGTAGCTCCACCTATTGCTAGGGCTCCGCTGTCTGTCTACTACTGTCATGTTTATATGTCTGCATATATTCGCTGTTTTAGCACCATGGTAGACTTCTCCCTTCTATTTAATGTATTCGTGCTCAATGGTTGCCCGAAACTATTTGCTCCTTGGTAAGGTTTGGGGGCTTATAGTGGCACTGTGAGCTAGCTGGTCTATTGGCTGACATATCGTGTGGGATGTACAGAATCAGTTTAGACACTAATCCCTCAGTTTATGTTGTCCGACAAGTGTGCAGATCCTACGTATTTTTAGGACAGTAGTACACTGCTGCATTCTCTCAGGCATTGCTCATTCACTCATCCTATGACCCAGGAACTACCCTTCCACTCATCCAATGACCCAGGCACTACCCATGCACTCATCCAATCTCTCAAGCACTAAACATACACTGCTGCATTCTCTCAGACACTACCCATGCACTCATCAAATGACCCAGGCATTACTCATGCACCCCTCCAATCTCTCAGTCAGTATCCTTGCATTCATGCATTCACTCAGGTACTACCCATGCACTCATCTAATCACTCATGCACTATCCTTGCACTCAACTATTCACTCAGGCACTATGCACACATTCCTGCCTTCTCTCTGGTACTACCCATGCACTACATGACACTGTCACCTCCAGTAAGTATCACATAGCCTAATTGGTGTGCTGCTGGTTGGGGGATGAAGTCCCCTTGGTTCCATAAGTTGCTTGGGGGCCAAATACCCATTATGTTACCTCCATTAAATACAACAGAACACAATTGCTGTAAGGACGTCAGAGGCCATGCCACCTTTCTCCACTGCTCTTCAAATGCACTTCCTGGCACACTACCGCTTGGGAGATTAAGTCCCCTTATGCTGTCGAGGGCCTTTGGGGGCCAAGGAGCCCTACAGTTACCTCCAGTAAGTTCCCCATAGCAGGATTTGTGAGAGCTGGTCAGAGGTTTCGCTTCTTTTCTCCACCACTCGGCAAACATGACTACTAGTTAAACAACCATAGAAATTTGTAAAAAATCCAAAGGTTACATTACAGTAAGGGAATAGAATTAAAAAAAGACTTGGTGATGCCTCTTAAATTCAAGTATATTTCATAAAGTGCAACAATTTTGTAAGCTATAATCATGTAAACGTAACCTATGTGCAACAGTCCAAAGTCACTTGATCAAATCAATGAATTTCTAAAACAGAATTAATTTATCTATTATATTAATTTAAACATAAATTATAAAACATTGATTTCAAAACAAGTACAAAAGAAGTGTGCAAATGCTAAACAAATTCTATGCAAAGCATATGTGTATGTCTCGTAATGTGCAGCTACTTCATAAACCGAAATCGATGTGCAAAATTTCCAATCCATTGACTGTATTTTGGTGTTCTTTTAATACTTGTATATGGTGCAAGACATTCTTGATCTCCTTTAGTCAATTTTCATAAAGTGCATATGGATTGTTTTTTCTTTAAAATACAAGACCTTCATGTTCTTTCAATTAAATTCCCTCTCATATTTATAAGTTTTGTAAAGTGCAAATGCATTGTAAACAATCATTATATGTAACATATGCATTCAGTAGTTAAGAAAGTTTGTAAATACTCAATTAGTCAAAATCACAATACAGTACTCTAGATATAATCACCTTCATATAAAAAAATAAAATATCTTGCAATCTAATAGGAATATGTTTTGTATATTTTTGTAGTCTTTTCTCAGACCTCACATATTTTTTCTAATTGTATTTATGTTCCCTGTTGTTCATAATTCCATTTCATTTAAATCAATATTCATTATAAATGCACCTACAGTTCGGCATCTGTGTTCAAGCCAGGTGGAATTTTCATACCCATTTAGCTAATCGTTCTAGATTCTACTTTCTGAAGATCTAGTTTCCTGTTTCTCCCTCTCACATTTGTTACCACATGTTTTACTCCATAGTTCTTCATACAATTGATTTCACCATTATGTTTCTCCCAGATGTGATTTGCCATTGCATATTGGGAATCCTGATTTTTTATTGCTCGCAAATGTTGTAAAATGCAGAGTTTGTGTTTATTAACAGTACTTTCCACATACTTTTTACTGCATGGGCATTCCAGGACATACACCATAAAATCTGTTTCACAAGTGAACCTTTCCTCTATTTCCTTCATAGTTCCATATATTGTTCCAATTCGGTGGCTTTTAATCCATGTGCACAAGCTTTGCATCTCCAAAAACCCTTCTTCCAATTTTTGTTTGTTAGCTAATTCGCACTGATGTTTGACTCCTGATGTTAAAGTTTCACGTAGCTGTTAGTTAACAAATCTCCCTATTAGGCTGTTTTTCTATATGTTAGATTGGGAGACTCAGATAGTATACTTCTGAGATACTTATTCATTTTGAGGAGCTTCTAATTTTGCAACAGTTCTCCCATATCTTGATTCACCATATCATAATCTATTATGTATCTGAATATATTATCATTGCTGGCTGTCAAGACTTCCTTTGGTTTAGCTAATAGTAGCGTCTCACACTTCTTTGCTTTTGCTCCATGCAGACCATCAGATAATACAACATCTGGGTATCCACAGATTTCGAACCTTTCATACATTTTTGATGCTTTTTGATCAAAAATAGGTTTTTCTGAGCAGCTCTGCCTGGCTCTTAGAAACTCCCCATAGGGGACGCTCCATTTTAATGATTTAGGGTGTGCACTGTTGCCATGTAAAATTCTGTTTGTACTAGTGGATTTCCTGTATAACTTTGTACAAAATTCCACATTTTCAATATAGATCCCAATGTCCAAGTAACTGATCTCTTTGTCTTGGATATCAAAAGTGAATTGGAGATTCAGTTTTTTTGTTATCCAATATTTTCAGAAAACGCTCCAAATTAGATGTATCACCTTCCCAGATTAAAAATAGATTGTCTCCACAAGAATAAATGCTCCAGCCTCAATTTACTTTCCTCACAGCATGCTGTCTTCGCCTCCCACCAGATTGGCGTACATTGGTGCAAATGAAGTGCCCATGGCAATTCCCTGCACCTGCATATAACCCTTATTCTTAAATTAAAAAAACATTGTGGTGGAGGCAGATTTCAATCATTTCTGTTAGCATTGTAGAGTGTTCCAGAAGTGAGACAGAGCAAGACTATTGGTGTGTTGGATTTTTGAAAAAAAATGCATGTGTGGGCTCCTGCTCCCCATGCAGCTCGAGGGACCCCCACCTCCCTGGGGCTATATTCATTAAATGTGGGGAGCCACATGGCCCCGGCAGCCCCGGGGACCACCACCTTTCCAGACCTATAAATAAAAAGGAAGTGTTGGGGAGCTCGAGCCCCCCACACAGCCCGGGACCATCATCTCCCTGGGGCACAAATTAGGTAAATATGGGGGTCTGTTGTGGACCCCCGGCCCATGAGGATCCCCACCTCCCCAGGGCTACACAGATGATGGGAGGAGGGACACACGGCCCCCCTCCAAGAGCCCTCAATGGCTCTGTGGACTGCCACACACCAGAGCCAGGCTCCAACAATGTCCCGGGATGCTCACCTCCGGTACATTGCAGTTTGCTCATGCCATAGCAAACACTGCTCCCCTTCATGGAAGCAAGAGCACGGAAAATGCTCATGCTTCCATGAAGTGAAGCAGAACTGTTTTTGGGCAGAGGGAGCTGCATGTTGGCAGCTCCCTCTGCCCTAAAGCAATGCCAGCTCCTGCAGGAGGCGGGCCCATGGGGCTCAACCCATGTTCCCCAACGAGAGGCCAAACCCCAGGTTATGGGGTCCCTGGGGCCAATAATGGCCTGGGAGGTGGGCCACTAGGCCCCCGGCTTTTCTTTATTTTTAAAACAAAATGGCCGGGCCCAGGGGTATCTGGTCCCTGGGGTGAAATGGGCCTGGGTAGGGGGGCCAAGCGGCCCCCCTCCTTTAAAAAATATATTTTTTTTAAAGAACAGAAATAACCAAGTCCGAGAGGATGGAGTCCCTGGGACCGAAAATTGCCTGCGGAAGGGGGGCCAATTAGCCTGTAATTCGCAAAATAGCCTCAAATGTAAGCAACAGGCACATTGATCCCATGAGATATCGTACTAAAATTGGAACCTGGTATAAAGGTCCAGATCTCTGCAGTATTTGCATTAATTCCATGAGCTACTGTAAAGGGATTAACACCTTTGATCTGTAGATCTGCAGTTGCTTTTACGCATTCAGATATTCTAAGTCTCTCAGGGCACACACTGATGTGTAATGCAGACATGGTAACTGCAATCCGCGATCACACTGCTGCACAGCTGTAAGAAGAGCAGCCCCTTTCAGGGCAATGTGAGCTATGAAGTAAACCAATCCTGAGGTGAGGGGGAGGGGCTGAGTGTGATCCTTGAAAGCCGACAACATGATCTACAAACTCACAACCGCTTCAGCCTGCATTTACACACACCAAGCAGGCAGATGCCAAAGTCTGGAATCATAACGAGAACAGGCAGCACCACCGGCTGGGAGCTCTCAGCGAGCAGGCAGGATCGGATCTCAAAGAGCACAGGCAGGAACTTTCCTTGGGGTCCAAAAAGATAGCAGGCAGCAACTTCATCCTGGGAACAGAGAGAAAACAGGCAGTAAATTGAGCCTGGGTTCACGGTTAGAGAAGGCAGCTGCTCTAGGCTGGAACCACACACACTGCAACCTGTTGCATTGTTGCTCTGGAGCAGGCAGCACCCACTGCTAGGATTCACGCATACAAAGGAGGCAGATCCCGTTGCCTGGGGACACTCAAACAGCAGGCAGAAATGTCAGACTTTGGTCACAAATGGTTGCACACTGGACAAGGCAGCAAACACCACCTCGGTGGGCACAGAGAAGAGGCAGCAACTCTATCCGTGGTCCCACAGGGAGCAGTCAGCGACTGAGTGATGTCTTGGATGACAAGCGCAGAGTAGGTAGTAGCTATAGTTATTATGGGTACTCTGTGAGTCGCCAGCTCCCTCAGCCTGCGTGAACAAGCACCACACGTAGCAGACAGCATCTTAATATCAGCAGCACGCACTAGGTGCAGGCAGCACATCTAGATGAGATGTATTCCCTAACTGCACCCTGAACTTTGCTCCAACTCGTAACTAGACCAAGCAGGCAGCATCTATGAGAACAGGCCCTCCACCTGCCTGGAACAAGACCCTGTCTGCAATATCGACTGTCGCTGCGAGCAGACAGTACTTCTCACCTAGATATGCACACGATAGGCAGCAGCCCGAGAGGAGACAGCAATGCAAGCCTGAGATCTGAGTACAGTGAGCTCCTGCAGCTGTGAATACTTAGAGCAGGCAGCGCCTCAAACTTGTGACCTCCTGGCCCAACAGACTCTCCGGGTGCAGAGAACACTGCACAGAACAGGCAGCATTACCTCTCTTGATGCCGGCTAGGTGCTTCGGGCTGTATTTCCGAGGGACATGGATGTATATGAAAGACTCCTTCCTGCCTAGGACTCTCAGCTGAGAACCACAGATTGCTGTGAGGAACCGCACGGTAAACATGTCGAGGGCAGAAGCAGATGTGAAAGCTAATTAACCAAATTAGCGTTACGTTTAAATGCTGTCCAAGATCAAACTGAGCGTATGGACATGAACCAAGAAGGACTGGAGTGAAGATATCAATTCCAACCAAATACTTTCTCTGGAGGTCACCTGATCCGATGAAGGCATGTTGTATGTCTTAATTTAGTAAGAAATCCATGTATAACACTATTCCAAAGAGTCATAAAAAATGACAGTTATGTGACAGATCAATTCGTTGGAAACACCACCACACTGAGGTATAAATCAGGTATCAATAACCACACTTGAACATTGCAAAAACATGTCAAAACAATTTCCTGGAATATATCTTTTGCTATTTGATCATTTGACTTGGCCTCCTAGTTATGATGAGAATGATATATTATTACCTAATCCGCAATCCTTGGTTTATCGACCAGGGAAAGATGAAAGGACAGTGAGCGTGGTAGAAATATATACCTTTTGGGCACTGGTATGTTTTGCATGTGCATTAACACGCGGTGGTACCCCAAAATTATACCTATATCTTAGTAGCGGGTCAACCTACCCCCTACCCCATTTGTTTCGAAATTGCTTTTTATTATATTTGAAAATTTGACAGTTTCAAAGTTTGATGTATGTTCTCATTTGAAGAAGTTTTTTAACATATATCATAGAGCTAATAGGCATGAGTTTAGAACAATAGAATGTACTGTATATTGCATAGCACATGCACTCATCCATTCATATACACATTACCAGAACAATTATGAATCACATAGTGACTAACTTTGCACTCCTTCATTGACTCAAGCACAATCCATGCACTCATGCATTCACCCAAGGACTACCTTTGAACTCATCTCAACAATCATACACTAATGCTTCCACTTATCAATTTCTTCATGTACTTCTCATGTACTCATCCACTCACTCACGCACTATGCTTGCACTCATCCAATCACTCACGCAATACCCATGCACTATTCAATGACCAAGGCACTACCCATGCACTCATCCAATCACTCAGGCACTACCCATGCACTCATTCAATTGCCCAGGAACTACCTGTGCACTCATCCAATCACTCAAGCACTAAACATACACTGCTGCTTTCTCTCAGGCACTACCCATGCACTCATCCAATGACCCAGGCACTACCCTTGCACTCATCCAATGACCCAGGCACTACCTGTGCACTCATCCAATCACTCAGGCACTACAAATACACTGCTGTATTCTCTCATCACTACCCATGCACTCATCAAATGACCCAGGCATTACTCATGCACGCATTCAATCAGTCAGTCAGTATCCTTTCACTTATTCATTCACTCAACTACTATCTATTCACTAATCCAATCACTCATGTACTACACTTACACTCAATCATTCACTTAGGTACTAACCATGCACTCATCCAATCACTCACACACTATCCGTGCACTGAACCATTCAACCAAGCACTATGCATACACTCCTGCATTCTCTCAGGTACTACCCATGCACTTATCTAGTCACCCGAGGCACGTCCAATGCACTCATCCAATCACTCAGGCACTACCCATGCATTCATCCAATCATTCAGGTACTACCAATGCCCTCAACCAATCACCCAGGCACTATCATCGCACTTATCCTTTCACTGATGCACTATGCATACACCCCTGCATTCTCTGATGTTCTACCCATTTCCTTATTCAATGATGCAGACTCTACTCTTGCACTCATCCAGTCCCCCAGGTACTACACATGCATTTATCCAATCATTCAAGCACTATCCTTGTACTCATCAAATCACCATATCACTACCAATGCAATAATCTAATTACTCAAGCACCACCCATAAACTCATGCATTCCCACAGGCACTAGGTATACACTCATCCAGTAACCCAAGCACTACGCATATATTCATCCAATCACACAGGCACTACCCTTACACTCAACCAATCACTGAAGCACTACTCTTGCACTCAAGCATTCACTCAGGCACTAACCATGAACCTATGCATTCTCTCAAGCACTATGCTTGGACTCATCCAATCACCTAGGCACTATGCATGCATCCATCCAATCACTCATGCACTACCCATGCACTCATAAAATCACATCTCCTACCTCTTTCTGTACCTCTCTTGCTTCTTTCTGCACCTCTCTTGCTTATTTCTGTACCTCTCTTGCTTCTTTGTGTACCTCTGTTACCTCTTTCTGTACCTCTCTTGCTCCTTTCTGCATTTCTCTTGCTTCTTTCTGTACCATTCTTCTTCTATCCGCACTTCAATGGCCTCTTTCTGCACCTCTCTTGCCTCTTTCAGCACATCTGTTGCCTTTCTGTACCTCTCTTGCTTCCTTCTGCATCTCCCTTGCTTCTTTCTGCACTTCTCGTGCTTCTTTCTGTACCTATCTTGCTTCTTTCTGCACTTCTCTTGCTTCTTTCTGCACCTTTCTTCCTCTTTCTGCACTTCCCTTGCCTCGTTCTGTTCCTTTCTTGTCTTTTCCTGCACCTCTCATGCCTCTTTCTACACCTCTCTAATCTATTTTTGCATCCCTCTTGCTTTCTGCACCTCTCTTGCCTTTTTCTGTACCCCTCTTGCCTCTTTCTGCACATTTAATCCTCTTTCTGCACCTCTATTTCTCCTTTCTGCACATTTCTTCCTCTTTCTACACTACTCTTGCCTCTTTCTGCACCATTCTTCCTCTTTCTGTACAACTCTTACATTTTCTGCACGTCTCTTACCTTTCCCTGCACCTCTCTTGCTTCTTTCTGCACCTCTCTTGCTTCTTTCTGCACTTTTCTTGCTTCTTACTGTGCCTCTCTTGCTTCTTTCTGCACCTCTCTTGCCTGTTTCTGCACTTCTATTGCCTCTTTCTGCACTTCTATTCCTTCTTTCTGCACAATTCTTCCTCTTCCTGTACTTTTCTTGCTTCTTTCTGCGCTTTTCTTGCCTCTTTACAGGGACGTTATAGTTAGGAATTAGCATTTAAAAAACCTTAGAAATTCACTGAAAAAAACACAGCTTTCAGAGACGTTTATAGTTGGGACTTTGCATTTTAAAAAACCTTAGAAATTCATAGAAAAAAACAAAGGTTACAGGGACGTTATAGTTAGGCTGACATTTCACTCGCACAAAACCAGATAAATTCAGCTGTTTGCACCACGCAGGGCACTGCTGACAACATCACATATTACATAATTCATGACATCGTCAGTGACATCAATGATGGTATCTCAAATGACATCACTGAGGATATCATCCACATAATCTCTGATGCATCTACTCACACCCCAATATAACATCATACACCCACTCCAAATTTCAGACTATCATTCTTGAAACCATTGACACACCAATACCAGTACGTACATACCCAGTCAATGATTCATAGGTCTACATACACATATACTCACTCGTCCATACAGGTGCTCATACAGTGAGTCACTCACCAATACAGCCACTGATATATCCACTCATACACCCATACAGCAACTCATATACCATCAGTCACCCCTAGAGCTACACATACACCTACTGACTCACCCAAACTTTCATTCATACAGCCGCTTATTCATCTATACAGAAACATACATGCTCTCACTACTAATACAGATACTAACAAATACTCTCCTTACAATCTTTGACTTCGGCACACACTCACCCATAGAGCTACTCTCACAATCAATCACTCACACATACAGTCACTTATATACTTAAACACTCACATATTCTGTCTTTACCATATGAAGTTACTCACCCATATACCACTGAAACATCCATTCACTCATCGACACAGCCATACACACTCACTCACCAATACAGTCCCTCACAGATGTACTCATGAACCCATAAACCCAGGGAGTCACACACTCATACATCCATGCAGGGAGAGTAATACACCCCCTCACACACCCACACAGACACTGAGGCACCCATACAGGTACTCAGACAACTAATCAATAACCCATAGAGACACTCATGTACCTAATCACCAACCCATGCAGCCACTTACACACTCATTGATACACACATTCACACAGATTAGTCACTCACCCATAAATTTATTAAGACATGTTTAATCACTCACTTATACAGTCAGTCATGCACACACTAAATCATCCATACAGACACTCATACCCCACTCATTATTGAATACACCTTGTCACATATATATATATATAACATTCTTAAACTTTTAAGAAACACTCCCTCGCTGGATGATGTCATCAGTGTTTGTTATTTGAGATGTCATCAGTGAAGTCATCAGTGATGTCATTGACCATGTCATGAGTGATGTAATATGTGACATCATCAGCAGTGCATTGGGGTGCGAGTTATAGTTAAATCAGCTAACTATAACAGCTGAAATTCTCTGTTTTTGTGCAAGTGAAGTGTCAGTCTAACTATAACGTCCCTGTAACCTTTGGTTTCTTCTATGTATATATATATATACACACCCAGGACTAGATATTCATCCATCATTATTACTGCTGTGCCACATTGTAATGTTTTATCCATTTGGGTTCACATACTGACGGTACTCATATGCACACTTGTGCTTACAATGATTGATCCCGTGCACTTTCTTGTACTATTGTAGCGTATTGTCATGATTTTATCTACTGTGCCCCATTATAATGTTCTATTTGGGTTCACATGCTGACGGTGCTCATAAGCGCACTTGCTATTGTAGTGTATTGAATTTATCTTGGGGTACACGTGACGTGAAGCCTTGTCATTGAATGTGGAGGGGATTTGCGCACTTGTGCTTTATTCAATAGTCAAGCGTATACAGTTCTGTGTGAATTCTACATAGCTATGTTCTTTGTTTTGACTCGCACATTAGCTGCGCAATCTTATTTTCTAAAAGAAGCTGAAGCTTTAGATTTGTAATTTACTATCAGCTTGGCCTAGACGTCATATTTACTTTTCATTAGGTCATGTGAACCCCAGAATTAGCTGTGCACCTAATGGTTTGGGGACGGTTGTACCATATAATATAAATCTGCCATTGTGACAGTTTATGATTTTGACCATTCAAAGATGGCCACCAGAGATTGATGGGCAGAGTGCAAACATAGTCCTATGTTTATATTTAATTTTTGCACTATGGAGTTGTGAAAGAAAAAACATTATCAGTACCTGTTCTGTTGTGAATTTTCACACGTGATCAAGGCTTCTGCCGAAACGCATTGTGTGGATTAAAACTTGGAAACATCTACACTGTGTTCTGCCTGCATTCTTCCTGAGAGCGTACTTGATTGATATTTGGTTTTTGCAAGCCGGCATGCTCCGCAACATTCTATTTGGAATAACTTTGGCGCCGGTTGTCGAATCCTTGCGAAATTTTCAAAATAGGGGGGGCACTCCACTCCGCTCCTACCCTGAAAGTCTCTGGGGGATTTGTCAAGCGGGGGCTGAGAAAAAAGGGGGGTCCCAAAACGCGTTTTCCCCATGCAATTTTCCATAGGGACCTTTAGTCCAAGGTACAGCCCGAACGACTGAACAGAATTACTTGAAATTTGGCAAAGAGGTAGTCCTCAGGTCAGGCATGTGCCTTTCGCATATATGGTATCAATCTGTTCAGTAGTTCCTGAGAAAATCAAAAGTAAAATCACATATATATCTGGGCGGAGCCTAACCACACATCTCATCGTGAGATCTGATTGGCTGTCAGCACTTCATCCAAGAAGTGTTGGCAGCCATCTTGGGACCAATATACATGATAGCACCTCATTAAAAAGCATTGCAGTTAATAGAAGGTTTTAAGACTTTAGTTACATTATAAATCATTTGTTGATGGTACCATACTCATTTTAGGAATTGTGGTGTGTTCTAAGGTGATTTTACCATGTGAAAAAGCCTTCTGCTGTGATATCACAAACCATGTTTGAGAGAAACAGGGGTGGGGAATCATATCGCCCGACGCCCGAACCATGTTGTTTATATTGACGGGCAAGAAGATTTATTGTCTATTTATGTCCGACGGACATGTAGACATTAATCACGTTTTAATCATGTTAAAACAACAGGCTGTGGGCACTCTGGGGCTCACAGCCAATCCGAAGCTTGCAGAGAGCCTTTGGCGGCATCTGATTGGCTAGCAGCCCATGACTGGGCTCTAGTCAGTGATTGGCTGGGGGAGTGAAACGTCACTCAGCCTCTGCAAGCAGTAGTCCGTGGCCGCCACGAGGCTTGCAATAAGCATTCAGGTAAAATAAGCAGTTTTGCCCGCTTGAATTGTGTGATATTGTGACGAGGTGCTGCGATTTTCTTTTATTTATATTTTTAGCAACCGTGCGTGGGTAGATTAATTAGTACAAAAGCCTAGGCCTGGCCCGCCTTGGCGCCTCAGATGAGGACGTCAAATAAGCGTATCGCAAGCAGGCGTGCTGCGCTACCACTGCTTCATGGGGGAAACCCCCATTACAACGAATTCAGATTCACGCGCTGCCATCGCAACGCGGGTTTAACATCGCGGGTCCGGAGCCTTCATACCACAGATGGAAACAGATCTGCAGATTAATGCTTTCAAAAGAGACATCCGTTGGTGACTTGCAATTTATAACTTAAAGTCCTAATATAGAATAGTGAACTATTAACTTTCAGCCCAGAACTGCATAAACACACCGACAAATATACATTACAAAATTGATTAATGTTGCAAAGAGGGTACATTTGGCGAAAAGATCCGTGTTTTGTATAGTTGAGGTTGTGACCTCGGTGAAGTTAGTGCAGAGGGTTAATATGCCTGCTGCAAAGAACATGTACGAAGTCGATTACAGAGTGCATATGATGGAAACAGATCTGCAGATTAATGCTTTCAAAAGAGTCATCCGTTGGTGACTTGCAATTTATAACTTAAAGTCCAAATATAGAATAGTGAACTATTAACTTTCAGCCCAGAACTGCATAAACACACCGACAAATATACATTACAAAATTGATTGATGTTGCAAAGAGGGTACATTTGGTGAAAAAACGATTCTTATTATTAAAGGAAGCTCCCAACTTTGCTGTTTCTTTTTCGACTCTGCGTCTGTGCTTCTCCACACCAAGCACTCTTAAACTACTGCCTACCAGTATGGGTGACATGTGACTCCTACACTTTCACTCCTTTGGCTTATGGGCAAAAAAACATTGTCGCACACGGCGCAGCCAGCACTAAAAGCTTTCGAAGCACCTGCTGCAGCATTTCTTTCCGCCGGCAATTTTCCAGGCCTCACAGAAATGTGTAGGAAACTTGTGTGATGAATTACCATCCTGGAAAGAGATCCGTGTTTGTATAGTTGAGGTTGTGACCTCGGTGAAGTTAGCGCAGAGGGTTAATATGCCTGCTGCAAAGAACATGTACGAAGTCGATTACAGAGTGCATAGGATGGAAACAGATCTGCAGATTAATGCTTTCAAAAGAGACATCCGTTGGTGACTTGCAATTTATAACTTAAAGTCCTAATATAGAATAGTGAACTATTAACTTTCAGCCCAGAACTGCATAAACACACCGACAAATATACCTTACAAAATTGATTAATGTTGCAAAGAGGGTACATTTGGTGAAAAGATCCGTGTTTTGTATAGTTGAGGTTGTGACCTCGGTGAAGTTAGTGCAGAGGGTTAATATGCCTGCTGCAAAGAACATGTACGAAGTCGATTACAGAGTGGACTTAATCTCTCAACTTCGAACGCCCACAGGCCCTGTGGCGCGTTTTTAAGTTGGGGAAATAATTCCCTTTCTATCCTGAGGGACCCTGGGGTCCAACTAGCCCACCAGGTGCTTCCAGTAAGCACCACTGCTCCGCGTTGCAGAGAGGTGGTGCAGGCCGTGCCACTTTTTACACCTCTCTGCAACACAGCTCTGTGGCGCTTACTGGAGGTACCTAGTGGTCTAGTTGGACCCTAGGGACCCTCAGGATTCAAGGGGACTTAATCTCCCAACTTAAAATGGCTACAGGGCGTGTTTACACAGTGGGGAAGGGAGGGGACAGGGCATGAGGTGACGTGTTCAAACACGCCCTGTGGTGCGTTTTAAGAGGTAGTTTTAATCCCCTGCCATATTATATACTAGGGGCTTACAGAGGAGGTCATGCTAATCACAGGGGGACCCCAACACATAGTGTGCCCTAGTGTATGTAGGTGTTTTCACTGTATTCTGAGCACTGGCTCTAGGACTGGTTAGTCAGACTCAGTTACAACCAGTATCCGTCTGAAAAAGTTGAGGGTACAGGATGATTTTGCAACAAGGCTTGTTTCTGCTCTTCTGTTTGTTCTTTCTGCACATTATACTTCTTCCTGCACTTTTCTTCGTCTTTGAGGACTTCTGTTGCTTCTTTCTGCATTTCTTTTTTTTCTTTCTGTGCATTTTTCCTTCTTTCTTCACATGTCCTATCTCTGTAGGCATAGCTAGAAATTAGCATTTAAAAAACCTTTGAAACTCACTGAAAAAAACATAGGTTTCAGACACGTTATAGCTAGGAATTAGCATTTAAAAAACCTTAGAAATTCACTGAAAAAACCATAGGTTTCAGGGGTGTTATAGTTAGCTGGACTTTTCACTCGTACAAAACCATAGAAATTCCCCCGTTATAGTTAGTTCAGCTAACTATAACTCGCGCGCCCGCAATGCACTGCTGATGACGTCACATATTACATCACTGATGACATCATCCTTGTGATAGATTGGCAGACCTCCTCTCCCCCTAATATAACCTTTGATACACACATTCAAAAATAGAAATTAAAATTTTCAAAACAATGAACATACCAATACCAGTTACAACTACCTATTCAGTAATTGTAAGATCCACATCCACATCCACTCATTCACCAACAGTCCTATACAGTCACTCATACATGTACTCACTCATCATATGTACTCATACACCTATACATCCTGTTACACAACGCCACTCATCCATAAAGTTACTCACACACATAGTCACTCATGCTAATAAAGAATCAAACATCCGTTTACCTGCATATACAGTTATACACACACCACCACACTTACTTCTACAGAAACTTACACATACTTAGTCTTTTTAACAATCACTTATAGAAACACATACTTATTCATACAGGAACTCTTTCAATCTCTCACTCTTACATATACTCACTTATTTACACCAATAGTCACATATACTAGTTTAAAACATATGTAGTTACTAATAGAGACACTATTGAGACAGTCATTCACTCTCTAACACACCAATGCACACACTCATCCACCCCTACAGTCCTGCACACATACTGTCTTCAACACATACAAACAGTGAGTCACTCATTCATGCACCTATGCACTACGTAATACCCCCCACCGAACCATACAGACATCAGACACGTATACTGATACTCAAAAAACCAACTAATAACCTATATAGACACTCATGTAGCTACTCACCAACCCATGCAGCCACCTATACACAAAGTGAGAGACTGATACAGATATTTACATATTTAAACATTACTCACTAAGCCATGTATTCACTAAGATACACTTAATCAGTCAGTTATACAATCAATTTTTCAAAAACAAATCATCCATTTAGACACTTATATACCCATTTATTCTTCCATCGACCTTGAGATATACATATATAAAACATATGTAATTTTCAGAAAAACACACATTCACTGGATGATGTCATCAGTGATGTCATCAGTGATGTCATTTGAGATGTCAGCAGTGATGTCATGAGTGATGTCACTGACCATGTCATGAGTGATGTACTATGTGACGTCATCAGCAGTGCATTGCGGGCGCGCGAGTTATAGTTAGCTGAACTAACTATAACGGGGGAATTTTTATGGTTTTGTACGAGTGAAAAGTCCAGCTAACTATAACGCCCCTGAAACCTATGGTTTTTTCAGTGAATTTCTAAGGTTTTTTAAATGCTAATTCCTAGCTATAACGTGCCTGAAACCTATGTTTTTTTCAGTGAATATATATATAAATATACATATATATATATATATATATATACATTCACTTAAAAAACCATAGGTTTCACACATGTTATAGTTAGCTGGACATTTCACTCGTAAAAAACCATTGAAATTCCCCCGTTATAGTTAATTCGGATATCTATAACTCGCGCGCCCACAATCCACTGCTCATGACGTCACATATTACATCACTCATGACATGGTCAGTGGCATCACTCATGACATCATCCTTGTGATAGAGTGGCGGTCGTGCGAGTTATAGTTATCCGAATTAACTATAACGGGGGAATTTCAATGGTTTTTTACGAGTGCAATGTTCAGCTAACTATAACATGTGTGAAACCTGTGATTTTTAAGTGAATTTGCAAGGTTTTTTAAATGCTAATTCCTAACTATAACGTGTGTGAAACCTATGGTTTTTAAAGTGGATATATATATATATATATATTATCTACTGGCGGTCGCCAGTAGATAGTTATAGTTAGGACCTGGCGCCGGTTGACGAACCCTCGCAAAATTTTCAAAACTAATGGTGCGCTCCGCTTACCTCCTACCCTGAAAGTCTCGGAGTGATTCGTCAAGCGGGGGCCGAGAAAAAAGGGCGGTCCCAAAACGCGTTTTCCCCATGCATTTTGCCATAGGACCTTTAGTCGAAGGTACAGCCCAAACGGCTTAACAGAATTACTTGAAATTTGGCAATGAGGTAGTCCTCAGGTCAGGGAAGTGCCTTTTGCATATATGGAGTAAATCTGATTGGTGATTAGATGTCAGTCAACGTTCGAATCGGTCGAAAGCAGGAAGTGTCGGCTGCCATTTTGTGTGTGACTTGTGTGAGAGAGAAAAACAAAGGTGGAGAACGTGAAAAGGGGGCAGGGTAGAGAGTTCCTGACCCCCTAGCCTTTGTCAGGGGGTCCCTGAAGGACCCCGAAGAGTGAAAAAAACATTTTATTTTTTTTTCAAAAAATCGCGGGGTGCGCGCACAGTGAAAAACCTTAAAAAAAAAAACATTTTAGACGAGCCATTCCATATTAAAGGATACAGTCAATCTATAACTATATACTTAGGTAGTTTATTGTAAAATAAATATATAAAAAATATAATAATACATACATAACTTAGCATTTAAAAAACCTTACAAATTCACTTAAAAAACCATAGGTTTCACACACGTTATAGTTAGGAATTAGCATTTAAAAATCCTTGCAAATTCACTTAAAAAACCACAGGTTTCACACATGTTATAGTTAGCTGGATGTTTCACTCGTAAAAAACCATTGAAATTCCCCCGTTATAGTAAATTCGGATAACTATAACTCGCACGACCGCCACTCTATCACAAGGATGATGTCATGAGTGATGCCACTGACCATGTCATGAGTGATGTAATATGTGATGTCATGAGCAGTGGATTGTGGGTGCGCGAGTTATAGTTATCCGAATTAACTATAATGGGGGAATTTCAATGGTTTATTACGAGTGAAATGTCCAGCTAACTATAACATGTGTGAAACCTATGGTTTTTTAAGTGAATATATATATATATATATATTCACTGAAAAAACCATGGGTTTCACACACGTTATAGTTAGGAATTAGCATTTAAAAAACCTTAGAAATTCAATGAAAAAACCATAGGTTTCAGGGGTGTTATAGTTAGCTGGACATTTCACTCGTAAAAAACCATTGAAATTCCCCCGTTATAGTTAGTTCAGCTAACTATAACTCGCACGCCCGCAATGCACTACTGATGACGTCACATATTACATCACTCATGACATGGTCAGTGACATCACTCATGACATCACTGATGACATCTCAAATGACATCACTGATGACATCATCCACTGAAAGTGTGTTTTTCTGAAAATTAAATATGTTTAATATATGTATATCTGAAGGTCGATGGAAGAATAAATGGGTATATAAGTGTCTAAATAGATGATTTGTTTTTGAAAAATTGATTGTGTAACTGACTGATTAAGTGTATCTTAGTGAATACATGGCTTAGTGAGTAATGTTTAAATATGTAAATATCTGTATCAGTCTCTCACTTTGTGTATAAGTGGCGGCATGGGTTGGTGAGTAGCTACATGAGTGTCTATATAGGTTATTAGTTGTTTTTTTGAGTATCAGTATGAGTGTCTGAGTGTCTTCATGGTGCGGTGGGGGGTATTACGTAGTGCATAGATGCATGAATGAGGGACTCACTGTTTGTATGTGTTGAAGACAGCATGTGTGCAGGACTGTATGGGTGGATGAGTGTGTGCATGGGTGTGTTAGTGAGTGAATGACTGTCTCAATAGTGTCTTTATGAGTAACTACATATGTTTTAAACTAGTATATGTGACTATTGGTGTATATAAGTGAGTATATGTGAGAGTGAGAGATTGGAAGAGTTCCTGTATGAATAAGTATGTGTTTCTATAAGTGATTGTTTAAAAGACTAAGTATGTGTAAGTTTCTGTAAAAGTAAGTGTGGTGGTGTGTGTATAACTGTATATGCAAGTAAATGGATGTTTGATTCTTTATTAGCATGAGTGACTATGTGTGAGTAACTCTATGGATGAGTGGCATTGTGTTACAGGATGTTTAGGTGTATGAGTACATATGATGTGTGAGTACATGTATGAGTGACTGTATAGGACTGTTGGTGGATGAGTGGATGTGTATGTGGATCTTAGAATTACTGAATAGGTTGTTGTTACTGGTATTGGTATGTCCATTTTTTTGAAAATTTCAGTCTCTTTTTTTGAATGTTTGTATCAAAGGTTATATTAGGGTGAGAGGAGGTCTACCACTCTGTCACAAGGATAATGTCATCAGTGATGTCATTTGAGATGTCATCAGTGATGTCATGAGTGATGTCACTGACCATGTCATGAGTGATGTAATATGTGACGTCATCAGTAGTGCATTGCGGGCGCGCGAGTTATAGTTAGCTGAACTAACTATAACGGGGGAATTTTAATGGTTTTTTACGAGTGAAATGTCCAGCTAACTATAACACCCCTGAAACCTATGGTTTTTTCATTGAATTTCTAAGGTTTTTTAAATGCTAATTCCTAACTATAACGTGTGTGAAACCCATGGTTTTTTCAGTGAATTTGCAAGGTTTTTAAAATGCTAATTCCTTATTATAACGTGAGTGAAACCCATGGTTTTTTCAGTGAATTTGCAAGGTTTTTTAAATGCGAATTTTTTTTTTTTTCTTTTTTTTTACATATTTTTATTTTAATTTTCTATCCTTTTTTAAAGACTATGGTTAAATTTTACAAATTCTACAATATGTTTTTTTTTTACCATTTTTATATAATAAACAGGTAAGATTTATTAGTATACATTTTTTTTTTGTTTTTCCTTTTTTTTTTTTTTTTTTTTAACGTGCGCGTACGGTAAGCGCACGTCTCGCTTTAATTACATTAGATTTCTACGCTGTTTGCGTTTATTTACGCAATTTGCGTATACGCACGTCACGCTCGCACAGCGCGTAACGCGTACGCTGCACGCGCACGTTACGCGGAAGTGAAGGGGCGTGCCTGTTGTGCGCATGCGCGTGTGCGCGTGTCTTTTTTACGCGCATGCGTACTTTTGCCGTAAGCGCACCGTAAGTGTACCGTAAGCGTACGGTAGGTCATGTGATCATGAAACACAACTTTTGATTGGTTTAAAGTACTTTCAGTTCTAGAACTCTCCTACACCACACCCATTCCCCTCATTTCTGCTTGTGATCCCTTAGGAGAAGGAGCTGGGTTGTCTTTGTGATACAATGGCAGAACAGCAGAGCCCTTCTGAGAGTGAGGCTAGCAGCACTACCTTGAGGCAGAGAGCGAGGAAACAAAAGACCTCTTTCATATGGGAGTATTTTTCTTTTCCAGAGGGCCAGCAAAAGGTAAATGCACCCTTAGTGACTTGTAAGCTGTGTGGCCGTGTACTTTCAAGAGGGAATCCCAACAGGAAGTATTCCTTTGGGAATCACACCATGATGAGACACCTTAAGGATGTACACAGAAGGACACATGCTCGACTTACTGAAGGTAACCCTTCAGTAAATCAACCAAGCACATCCACAGCAGCTCAGCCTGGACCATCATCTGCAGTGCCGAATCCTTCTTCTGCAGGTCAGGTGAGCCCTTCATCTGTGGGGGGAGCATCTCCTTTTTCTGGTCCTCTGGAAACTAACCCTCGGTTTCTGAGGGTTGAAATACGGTGCGCCACTTGTCATGATCTAATTTGTTATAGGGAGACCAGTATTTCCCTAGTGAACAATAAAATAGATCAGCACATTTGTCGTACCGTCTAATATTCCCATTCTTTCTTTCCTCTGTCCCTGCATGAACACAACGGCTCTTTTAAGAGCCAACCTTACCTTTCATCTATTTTTTATATATCTTTTTAAAAACTTTTTTTAAATTTTTTTTTACCGTACGCGTACGGTACGCGTAATTTTTTTTTTTTTTTTTTAAAAACACTAAAAATCAATTATCACATTACAAGGTCCTTGAGAGACTACAATGAAAAACTGAAAATGTGATTGTGGAGAAGTGGAAAAAAGGGACCATGATATTTTTGACTTACCATACCCACTCAAAAAAATATTTATTCATTTAAATTTTTTTTAATTGCTTTAAAAATGGTTCTAGTTTTCGAAAATTTTCTATCTCAATCTGAAAAAAAAGAAAAAAGTATTAATATTTAATAAAACATTTTATAATACAGTACACATATTTACATATTTTTCAAAAAAAATGTTTGCCTTTTTTTTGCTGTTTTCAGAATATATTGCATTTCACTATAAATTGTGAAAGCAATTGCATTCATCATTTAACAGCGGGCAAAAAAAAAAATTAACAATCTCAAAGATTGTTTTAAAAAAGCCCACAATCTCTTTTTGCATAAACATAACTTTATAGAAATGCATAATATTCTTAAAAAATATCATCTAATATCAATACTTATTTCTTTAAAATACCGTCTGATATTTTTGTTTCAGAAGTATAATCACAATATTATATCTCACATAACTCCACAATACATCTGGTTCCATTTCCTTTAGGCCAAATAGTAATTTTGAAATTCTTTTTTGATTAAATTTCCAATGGTAATCCAATAAAAATCTAAAGTTTAAATTGTACAGATCTCACTGATTCTCTGTAACATTTTGGTTTCCGAAAGATTTATTAATAATTAAATAAGTCCACAATAGAATTGTTTACCTTTCCGCATGGCCAAATAGTAATTTTAAAAATCTTTTTTGAAAAAATTTCCAATGGCAATCCAATAACATTCCAAATTTTAAATTGTGCAGATGTTACCGATTTTTTCTAAAGTTTTGGATATCCAAAGTTTCATTAAAAAATGGAAAAATTCCACATTACAATTGGTTACCTTTCCATTAGGCCAAATGATAATTTGTAAAATCTTTTTATTTGTAAATTCCAATGGTAATCCAATAAAATGGTAAAATTGTTTTGTCCAGATGTTGCCAAATCTCTCTAAAATTTAGGTTTCAGGAAGATTAGATAGGAATTTACTAAATCAAAAGGCAAACGTTGCTTAAAAATCAATTGGGAATCATTACACAGTGTCCAGCCTTTTTCACATTTAAGATAAACTGTGTAATGACCAGAAGTTACAGTAGGTCCATCATGGAAAATTATTGCAACTGTTACAAAAGTTTTTCCTGAAATTGATAATTGCTGTCCTGTAAACTTCTTTATGAAAGTATCCAATTTTGAACCATCAGCTTTACAGCGTTGCATCATTAAAATTACATACTGTCCGTATTCCTTTAAAATTAACGTTGAAAACATGTCAGATTGACACTCACTGCATTCAATGCTATGATTAGCATCTTTAACTAATTTAGCAAAAGTGACTGTTTTATTTTCTGGCAATGTTAAATAAATAAACCTTTCAGAATCAACATTAGAGCCACATATATTATAACAGTTTTCACAACTATGTTCCCATTTATAAGAGAGACCAAATACATTTTCAATGGGAACCCCTTCTTCTTCCAGTACCTGAAGAAAAAACATCAAGAATTCCTGTGCGTCTTGCTGTACATTTTGAGAAAACTGTGTTCGTCCTGAACATACATCTAAAAGTTTTCTAATTTCAGTAGCACTTTCTATTTGAGTTTTATCATTACTCAGCTTTTGAAAAAGGAGACTCAACTCAGAACAGAATCTTTTTCCCTTATTTACTATTATCTGCTCTTGCACACTTTCCAGATAAAATGCAACATTCAGCACTACATTAGCGTAGCAGTTGACACCAGAGCTATTTTCAAAATGACATCCTACAACCTGTTCTTCATTTTCCTTTTTCTTTTTGCTTGCAATTACATCACTCCTCTTTTTTTTCCTCCTCTCTACATCTTCATTACAGATATTCTCATTTCTCCTTTTACGAGAAACTACACGTTTCTCCAACACAGGATACTGACCTAAATGAGGAGCATAGCTTCTTCTTAATCTATTATACTCCTTTACACAATTTGCATCAGCACTAACTTTTGAGTCATCAAAGTCTATCATGAATAAACCTGATAATGTTTTCACTCGTGACAAAGCAACATATGCCATACCTTCTTTGAACACAGTTGAACCAATGTTCACAAATGCACAATCTACAGTCAATCATTGAGACTTGTGAATAGTTACAGCATATGCTAGAGAAAACGGAAACTGCTTCCTACGTACATATAAATCTTTCACAAGCATGAAACGAACTGAACAACGACAAATGTCTTTAACTTCTTCTATCTGATCAAATTTTATTTTTAAACATTCAATTCCATCTTTTTTCTGATAATTAATAAAACCCACAACTCTTCCCATAGCTCCATTAACTAAACCTTTATCAACATCCAAATTTCTCCTTAAAAATACTCTACAGTTCATGCAAAGATATAGATTTGTTTCTAATCCAGCTGTTTTGGAAATGTTCTTCTCTAGTGAATCCAATTTATTTTTCAGTGTGCCTGTTAATGTGACAGTAATTCTTCCATCCTCAATTTTGTCCACTGCTTCCAATTTCCTGATATCTTCCTTTTCCAATTTCAAAAGCTCCTCATTGAATATTGAGCATTCACGTAGAGTTGGCATTAAGCAGATGACACTTTTCTTTTCTGCAATGTTCTTGTATATCTTCTCTGCAACTATTTCTTCCTTTGGAAATAAATTATGTAGCAGCCGACTCTGTAATGCTTTTTTGCCAGCTTCAGTGAGTAGTCCAATTCTGATATCTTTCAGAATACTTCCATATTCTTCATCGTTTGCTTGCCTCATATTAGTAGTAAGTTCCTTGTACTCAAAGAAGGACCAAATATTTGTATTACCGATGCTTCCCAATGACTTCTTCGTGTCTTCATGTGTCACAGTATTAAACACTGGTTGTCCTTTAACTGGAGTAAGTTGCAAAAGATCTCCAAAAACTATGACGTGTTTTCCTCCAAATAACACGTCATAGTCTGTCTTCAGAATTTGCTGCATTCTTAAATGCACAAAGGCAAGCATTAAGTTTGATACCATGCTCACCTCATCAATAATGAGCACTTGCATCTTCTTCAATACTCTTGAAACTTCCAAGCATGCTTCTCCAGTTAGCTTGTTGTATTGTATTTTGTTCTCATGCTCCACTGGTAACATTAGCAAACGATGTAAAGTGATTCCTTTTATGTTATATGCTGCTAACCCAGTTGGAGCAGTAACCACACAAGACAAAGTAGAATCCGTTTTTTGCTGTAGGTAGCTTCTGATGACTTTTATAAGGAAACTTTTTCCAGTTCCAGCTTGTCCGCTTACATACATCCTGATTGGATGAAATGATGTGCATGAGCACTCTTTTTTTTCATGTAGAAATCCGTGATCAATTTTGTTTCTGATCTCTTCATAAATGTGTTGCTGCTCTTCGTTCAGTTGTGTTTCCAAATTTTGTAAGTCTATAAATTCTTCTTGAGCTTGATTCATAGCCGTTTCCACTTCATTCATGGCTATTGATGCTTCATTTTCAACGATTGGTTGTCCTAGGGGATCTTGACTGAGTGTTCCTGAACTTTGCCTGTCCTGAGAACTGTCTCTAGCTATTTCTGCTGCAATTGTAGTTTCCTGTTCAATTTCTTCATTTAACATTTGCAGATAAGTTGAGAATGTACTGCATTGTATGCTGTCTTTGCAAGCATTAAAAGAATCTTCATAGCTTTGAAATTCTCCCAGTAGTTCATCCTCTGTACGCCATGGTTTAAACAGCTGTAAAAGAGCCAAGTAGTAAAATTCCTTTTTGTCAGTAGTGTCGCAACTCAGCTTCCTGTGATTTATCAAACTTCCTTTTGTTTGTTTCACCAAACATCCTTCCTCACCAATGACTTTATATTTTCCATTGTTGATGTCTTCTGTGGCTTTCCGTGAATAAATGTAGTTCTGCAGCACTTCATAGAGACACATGTTCTCCAGATGATGACTTCTCTTGGGATAATATGTGTCCAACATGTTTGATTTCAAAATATCTGTACTTTCTGGGTCATTCTCGGCCAAATATTCAATTTCTCCAACAGATTTCAGTACCCGATTTCTCATTGCTGCAAGGCCTAAACTTGCCCAAATTATTCTTCTTGATTTCGAGTAGAGACTTGCAGAAGATAACCTATCTGAACATTCGTAGGATCCAATTTCTCGATGCGATAACATCTTCAAACTGAAACTGTACAGCTTCTTACTGACAGTTTTCTCGTGAGAAATCTCTTCCCACATTTCCTTCAATTCTGTTTTTTCTGATTTCGTAATGTAAGACGTTACATATCGAGCAACAGCAATGGAATTGTCAGCCACATACTGTATATACATGTTAGCGTTCCACATGGATAAAATGACTGGGTTGTAGTCATTTATATTTTTTGATTCTTCTTTTCTTTTAAGGTTGTAGGTATTCTTAGGTGATTTTCTTGTGATAGTATGTCTCACAGATGACATAACACTGTTTACTCTTCCATTTGAAAGAACAGGTCTAGGAAATCCAAATCGACATTTAGTGTAGTATTTATCTTTGCTCTTGTATTTCCGTCGACAGTATTTTCCACACCGATGACTTTGGAAACGTAAAACTTGCTCCTTTAACTTTTTCTCTTCTGTGCTTTTTGGTATAGCACATGTTGCATATTCTTCAATGTAAGATAACACTGCTTCATCAGCATCTGTTCCAAACTTTGGGGCATCCTTGATCCACAACAGCATATGAATATGAGGAGCACCTCTTGCCTGGTACTCTTTTCTCCAAAAGAAATCCAAAAGAAATCCACTACTTCTCCTAGAGGTGGATTTTTTTTTATTGCAGATGAACGACATCATAGCCTCAAATCTATGATTGAAATATCTGCAAACATTTACTGGATCCAATGAGCACAGTTCTCCTGCTGTCTTGTATTCGATGTTTTTAATGTTTGAATTTGCCTCTCGTAGAAAATCCAGTAAATCATCCCAAGCGTACTCAGCACAGCTTAGGGTAACGAACCATGTTGGTGTTCCTAAATTCCGTAACATGCATTTTAATTCACCATGGCGTCGGTACCAATATTCATTTGTCCCACGCTGACAAGCCATCAGATTGATCAGTTGTGTTTCCAAATGATCATCTCGGTGCTGCACTTTCTCCATAAAATCCTTAGCAGACACATTTTGTAAATGTACTCCACTTTTTAAAATGTGATTTACTGCATAAGACAATGCAGACAAGTCGCTTTCAAATAAAAGATGGAACAAATAAGGAATACTTTGTCGAAATCTGGGATCTTCAGCATATAGTCTTGTAGTCCGATACTCAGAAGCTGGAATCTGTTCCGGACGTTCATCGTATCGTCCTCCTTTTCCTTTAGGAAACAGCTGGGGAAAACATCGAGCTTCCAAGCTCTCCTCCCATACACTCACGGGAGTTCCTTTTGCTTTCTTCATCTGAAATAGATCAATATTGTCTCCCATAACTTCTTTTGAATGAAAAGGATGTATGCTAAAATGTTCATAAATTTCTTCTTCCTTTGACTTGTCCACTTTTTCAATTTGTCCAGTTGGTGTTTCTGTGTCTTCTTGTAAATCTTCTTCTTCTTCTATATAAATTGATTCATACCATTTGTTATTCCTTTTCAAATACAAATTTGCTCTTTGTACTTTCCGTACATCTACCAGCTCCTGCCAAATCTTCTTATTCTTTGTAGGTACACCATTAACCAGAATAATTAATGGTTCAGTTTCCAAAGTATCCGCATCAATAGTTTCCATATTTTTTTTCAAATCCAAGGGAAAATACACCACTCTACCTTTTAAACCTCTCAGTAAATCTGAAGGAGGTAATTTACCAGTTATGGTCTGGAACGGATGAACACATTGAATGAGTATAGACTCATATGTATTTAATTCAGAAAGTTCAGCAGGAATAGCATCCAATTCTAAATTATTATGTACAGCTCTGGTCGGCATTCTATTTTCCTCTAACTTGTTGTAACAGTATTTACAAATACGCTGATCTTCACCCAATTCAAAATAATTTTCAAGAAATATATATGTGGCAAAATCCTTCCACTTATAATTATCTTCATTTTCACTCTTTCTGTAGAGATCAACATTCCTAGTTTGTTTTCTATAATGAGTTCTGCGGCAACAAATACAAGTAATATTTGGTCTTTCATTAGAGATTATTGCAAATTTTGTTATGTGATCATTAAATGTCTTACTTACAGAGGGTTCTACATTCTCTTCCACTTCTTCCTCATTTACTGTGTCCTTTTCTGCACTGTTTTGTTCAGGACCAAAGTAACAAAACTGAATTTCATCAACAACCTTCTCTACATCTGATACCGTTCCACGGAACAGAGCCCTATTCAATTCATCTAACTTTATTGCTGGACTTTTAGCAAAATACAACCGTCTCACAAACTTTCTCATTTCAGTATGATGAACAGCCAGCATCCTAAAATGATGGAAAACACTATTACACACTTTTCTAGATAGACAAGCCAGAGAATGACCCTGCAAACCAGTATTCTCTCTCACTCTGCATGGATCCAGACTTTGAAGCACCTTAATCTTCTGTTTTACACTTTTTTTACTATATTCTCTTAGAAACTCACGAAATTTATCAATAGATTCCTGACGCACAGTGCAAATACTACTACAATTCCAAGTGTACACTGGGGCTTTAGGACGTCTCCCCATAGCCTCATCCGCCATCACTTGTACCTCATCTCTTGGAACCATTATCTCCTTCTCCATTATGCAACCATTTTTCACTTCATAAGCACGACCTCTGGTGTCAACTGCATGCAGCAAACTATTACTTTGAAAATAACTCTCTTCATTAAAAAAAGGTTCACTACTTGAACTATGCATCCATTTTCCTAAAAACACTTTAGAAAAGTGTGTTCTGTTCACTACTCTTTTCCTTTTGCTTTGTGATTTCAGTACATTAACCATTTTGTCTAATGTACGCATCCTATTCAAAATTAAAATGAATAGTTTCCTTTTTAATTCTAATGCCTTTGCTGCAATGGCTTCAATTTCTTTTTTTCTCTTATAAAACTTAGCCTTTTGCTTATATTTCTTCACATCCTTTATCAAATTGGACATAACTCTTCTCTGAAACATTTTTCTACGTATCTCTTTAAACGCTGTTTTTCTGTTTAAGTTAATCTTTTTAGTTGCAGAAGGTATATTTGCATTAACTAAATTCTCAATTTTTTCCTGTCCTTTTCTATTGAAAACATTCTTTCCAGTACAGACATTTTGTACATTTTTCCTTTTTTTGAAGATGTTCTTTAAAAATTCTTTTGTGTGCTTACCAGAAGATTTTTTCTTTTTCCCAACATGAGCATCTCCAACTAACTTAGGTCCTCCAGTTGTCTTCAAATATAGGTTTTTTTTGTGGTCTTTCTTTACTCTGGATTTTGTAGGCATCTTAAATTTTGTTCACTGCTCTTCAGCAATACCTGAAAAAGTAAAAAAAAATTCCTTTATTTTATTTAAATATATTACTACATTTTTTATGTTCTTTAGAAATCTTAAAATACTATAAACCCCTTTCCTATAAATGAAAATCACAATAACACCTTCACCAATTAAATATCTAAAAACAATTCCTGTGTGCACACAGAGTCATGCTTTGAAAGTAGGCAGAAAACGAAATTTCTTTGCCAATTTGAAAGCACACTTACTACTCTTTTTTTTGGCAAGTGATAATCACTTTTACAGACTGACACATTATGAATCCACTTTTCAGATTCTTAAAAAAGCACATGTCCAAACTGCTTTTTCAGACCAGCACCATTTGTAACCTGGGTGACTGCCTACACTCCAGCAAGGGCAACCAGCCTTAGTGATGCTGAATGTATTTGCATTACTGACTGAAACCTCAAACCCCACTCGCTTGTGAATACTGTGCATGATTCCACATGGTAAGCAGCTGGGTGTGTGCTAAGAGTCTGCTTCTGCACCAAAAAATGGCTCCCCCTTTCCATCTAATGCAACTGTGAAATCACCAGAGCAATACGCAATAAATCTCTGCCTGTAATTCCTATTTGCACACAGAGTCATGTTTTCACATTAGTCACAAAACGAAATTTCTTTGCCAATTTGAAAGCACACTTACTACTCTTTTTTTTGGCAAGTGATAATCACTTTTACAGACTGACACATTATGAATCCACTTTTCAGATTTTTTAAAAAGCACATGTCCAAACTGCTTTTTCAGACCAGCACCATTTGTAACCTGGGTGACTGCCTACACTCCAGCAAGGGCAACCAGCCTTAGTGATGCTGAATGTATTTGCATTACTGACTGAAACCTCAAACCCCACTCGCTTGTGAATACTGTGCATGATTCCACATGGTAAGCAGCTGGGTGTGTGCTAAGAGTCTGCTTCTGCACCAAAAAATGGCTCCCCCATTCCATCTAATGCAACTGTGAAATCACCAGTGCAATACGCAATAAATCTCTGCCTGTAATTCCTATTTGCACACAGAGTCATGCTTTGAAATTAGGCAGAAAACGAAATTTCTTTGCCAATTTGAAAGCACACTTACTACTCTTTTTTTTGGCAAGTGATAAACACTTTTAAAAACTGACACATTATGAATCCACTTTTCAGATTCTTAAAAAAGCACATGTCCAAACTGCTTTTTCAGACCAGCACCATTTGTAACCTGGATGACTGCCTACACTCCAGCAAGGGCAACCAGCCTTAGTGACGCTGAATGTATTTGCATTACTGACTGAAACCTCAAACCCCACTCGCTTGTGAATACTGTGCATGATTCCACATGGTAAGCAGCTGGGTGTGTGCTAAGAGTCTGCTTCTGCACCAAAAAATGGCTCCCCCTTTCCATCTAATGCAACTGTGAAATCACCAGAGCAATACGCAATAAATCTCTGCCTGTAATTCCTATTTGCACACAGAGTCATGTTTTCACATTAGTCACAAAACGAAATTTCTTTGCCAATTTGAAAGCACACTTACTACTCTTTTTTTTGGCAAGTGATAATCACTTTTACAGACTGACACATTATGAATCCACTTTTCAGATTCTTAAAAAAGCACATGTTCAAACTGCTTTTTCAGACCAGCACCATTTGTAACCTGGGTGACTGCCTACACTCCAGCAAGGGCAACCAGCCTTAGTGATGCTGAATGTATTTGCATTACTGACTGAAACCTCAAACCCCACTCGCTTGTGAATACTGTGCATGATTCCACAGGGTAAGCAGCTGGGTGTGTGCTAAGAGTCTGCTTCTGCACCAAAAAATGTCTCCCCCTTTCCATCTAATGCAACTGTGAAATCACCAGAGCAATACGCAATAAATCTCTGCCTGTAATTCCTATTTGCACACAGAGTCATGTTTTCACATTAGTCACAAAACGAAATTTCTTTGCCAATTTGAAAGCACACTTACTACTCTTTTTTTTGGCAAGTGATAATCACTTTTACAGACTGACACATTATGAATCCACTTTTCAGATTCTTAAAAAAGCACATGTCCAAACTGCTTTTTCAGACCAGCACCATTTGTAACCTGGGTGACTGCCTACACTCCAGCAAGGGCAACCAGCCTTAGTGATGCTGAATGTATTTGCATTACTGACTGAAACCTCAAACCCCACTCGCTTGTGAATACTGTGCATGATTCCACATGGTAAGCAGCTGGGTGTGTGCTAAGAGTCTGCTTCTGCACCAAAAAATGGCTCCCCCTTTCCATCTAATGCAACTGTGAAATCACCAGAGCAATACGCAATAAATCTCTGCCTGTAATTCCTATTTGCACACAGAGTCATGTTTTCACATTAGTCACAAAACGAAATTTCTTTGCCAATTTGAAAGCACACTTACTACTCTTTTTTTTGGCAAGTGATAATCACTTTTACAGACTGACACATTATGAATCCACTTTTCAGATTCTTAAAAAAGCACATGTTCAAACTGCTTTTTCAGACCAGCACCATTTGTAACCTGGGTGACTGCCCACACTCCAGCAAGGGCAACCAGCCTTAGTGATGCTGAATGTATTTGCATTACTGACTGAAACCTCAAACCCCACTCGCTTGTGAATACTGTGCATGATTCCACAGGGTAAGCAGCTGGGTGTGTGCTAAGAGTCTGCTTCTGCACCAAAAAATGGCTCCCCCTTTCCATCTAATGCAACTGTGAAATCACCAGAGCAATACGCAATAAATCTCTGCCTGTAATTCCTATTTGCACACAGAGTCATGTTTTCACATTAGTCACAAAACGAAATTTCTTTGCCAATTTGAAAGCACACTTACTACTCTTTTTTTGGCAAGTGATAATCACTTTTACAGACTGACACATTATGAATCCACTTTTCAGATTCTTAAAAAAGCACATGTCCAAACTGCTTTTTCAGACCAGCACCATTTGTAACCTGGGTGACTGCCTACACTCCAGCAAGGGCAACCAGCCTTAGTGATGCTGAATGTATTTGCATTACTGACTGAAACCTCAAACCCCACTCGCTTGTGAATACTGTGCATGATTCCACATGGTAAGCAGCTGGGTGTGTGCTAAGAGTCTGCTTCTGCACCAAAAAATGGCTCCCCCTTTCCATCTAATGCAACTGTGAAATCACCAGAGCAATACGCAATAAATCTCTGCCTGTAATTCCTATTTGCACACAGAGTCATGTTTTCACATTAGTCACAAAACGAAATTTCTTTGCCAATTTGAAAGCACACTTACTACTCTTTTTTTTGGCAAGTGATAATCACTTTTACAGACTGACACATTATGAATCCACTTTTCAGATTCTTAAAAAAGCACATGTCCAAACTGCTTTTTCAGACCAGCACCATTTGTAACCTGGGTGACTGCCTACACTCCAGCAAGGGCAACCAGCCTTATTGATGCTGTATGTATTTGCATTACTGAGTCCAACCTCAAACCCTTAAACTATTCTTTTTTTATACCAGTACACCTTAATTTATCGTGAAAACATAGTCCATATTATTTTACATGTTCCTCACATTTAAATTTCTCCCAAAACAGAAAATAATAAACACAACTTCAACAAAAAGAATTGCATTTCTAATATTCATTTCTTAATTTACCATATACATCCCCTCTCAAACTCTAAACTCACCTTTAAAATTAGTTAGTTGTGAAAGAAATGTGGCGCTCAAACAGCAGATTATCAGAGCCAGGATCTCTGTTCTTTACACCTCTCTCCTCTCAGCAGAACCAGATAATGGCAAACTTTCCCTCTCTTTTTCCACACATATACATGTTAATTTCAAATCTCAGTGCTTCCCCCTTTTTTCAAATGTAATCACACATTTCTATTGGTTGAAAACCAACCCTTTTCCAAAAGTACCCTTCCCCCAACTTGACTTCTGCCTAGTACCCTTCCCCCAACTTGACTTCTGCCTGCTACCATAGCAACAGCTCATGGAACACTGCTGTGTGGAGTTAGGTCAGAAGTTCACCAAACAATGTTTCAATTCCACAGAGCAAGAGTGCTTGACTTTTCAATCCTAACAGCAAATCCATAGTACTGTTCTTTGGTAACACATTTTTCTGTACCAATACAAAACATGCTTCTCTAAATTTACACATACAGCCTAGTTTTTAGTGTAGAATGGTATGAAACAGCCAATCAGTTATTTAAAAAAAAAAAAATATGTATGCCTCCATTTCCAAACTGTCTTTCATTTCTTTTTACCATTCTACTGAATTACACCTCCTGAGTGCATCCAGTTCTCCTTTGAAGATGTTCACAGTGTGGATTGTAGGGCACAGCTATGTCTTCTGGAGTGAAAAGTATGCAGAGAAAACAGGTATGGTGAGAGACCTTGCTTTGCCAAATGTAGACATTAAACGGATTGGTCAGAGAGGGTTAAAGTGGCACCAATTGATGCCATTGGTGAAATCCTTCATGCAAATCCAACACCCTGACCTCATAATAGTGCACTGTGGTGGCAATGACCTAGGCACTTTGACTGGGGTAGGTCTGGAAATGCTTATGAAGGACACCTTTGCACAACTGTTTTCACTTTTCCCTAAAACTGCCTTTGTGTTTTCTAACATATGCCAAAGGCAAAAATGGAACTGGTCCAATCATTTCTGTCCGCAGATTGACAAAGCAAGAAAGCACGTCAACAAATCTGTTTCTGCTTTCCTCCGTGACTATGGTATGGGTTCCATTTACCATAACAGCTTGCGTTACGACATGCAAGACATTTATAGAGGAGATGGCGTGCACTTCAATGATGAAGGGAACAGAGTCTTCCTCTTGAACCTTAGACTCTGCATCGGTACTTACTTGTAGGTACCACTAAAAAATCAAATCATAAACACAACGGCTCTTTTTAGAGCCCCCTAATATCTAAACACTTAAATCTGCATTTCATTTCTTTTTTTTTTTTTTTTTTTACCGTACGCTTACGGTGAGCTTACCGTACGCGTACCCCGTGATTTTTTTTAAAATCAATAAATGTTTTCTTTGTACTTTTCTGTCCTTCTTTGACCCCCTTACAAATGTTAGGGGGTCTGTAACTCTCCTCCTTGCCCCCTTTTCTTGTTATCACTCTTTTTTTCTGAGTGAAACACATGAAATGGCGGCCGCCGCTTCCTGGTTTCGACTGATTCGAATGTTTACTAAGATCTAAGAGCCAATCAGAATCGCGCTCGCGCACGCCACCGTACGCGTGCGGTAAGCGTACCGTAAGCGCACCGTAAGCTGGCTCAGATATATATATTGATTTAAAGGCTATTTTCTCAGAATCTACTGAACAGATTTACACCAAACCAACAAAAGGCACTTCCTTGACCTGAGGACTACCTCTCTGCCAAATTTCAAGTAATTCTGTTCAGCCGTTCGGGCTGTAGCCCTGTCTAAAGGTCCTATGGAAAAATGCATGGGAAAAACGTGTTTTGGGACCCCCCTTTTATCTCAGCCCCCGCTTGACGAATCCCCCCGAGACTTTCAGGGTTGGAGCGGAGCGTAGCGCCCCACCTATTTTGAAAAATTTGCGAGGATTCGTCGACCGGCGCCAAAGTTATTCAAAATAGAATGTTGCGGATTTCCTATGGAAACGTGGTCCTAACTATAACTACCTACTGGCGACCGCCAGTAGGTAATATATGTATATATATTTATATATATTCACTGAAAAAACACATATCTCCTAAACAGATCTTTACAGAATAGAGTCATTAGTATTGAACATATTCCGGCTCACATTTCCGATCACTCAGCGGTAAAA
Organism: Triturus cristatus; assembly: GCF_964204655.1. Taxonomy (NCBI): domain Eukaryota; kingdom Metazoa; phylum Chordata; class Amphibia; order Caudata; family Salamandridae; genus Triturus; species Triturus cristatus. The sequence goes on from NC_140588.1 coordinate 212,012,620, forward strand.
TTAACTCTGCTTGTACCCAAATATATAACCCCTGGTAGATGGACAGTAGATCGTTCTTTACTACATAAACAACAGTATATCAATCAACTAGAAACGGCTACATCACAGTACTTTGAAGAAAATACAACGGATACTTCAAAACAAATAACTTGGGATGCTTATAAAGCTATGATAAGGGGAAAATTGCTTAGTCTAGGAGCACATAAATTAAAAACGAAGAAATTGGAAATCAATAAGATGGAAATGGATATCAAAAAATTGGAAGTAGAATTAGAGAACGAAACTGTTCCGGAAAGAAAAGAAGAACTGGGGATAAATTTCAAAAGATCAAAAGAAAAACTAGAAAGTTTTTTAGAAAATATAGTGAGAGAAAAATGGGAAAATAGTAAATTAGCGGATTATGAATACGGGGAAGGTTGCGGGAAATTATTGGCATGGAAAATCAAAAGTGAACAATCTAGGAGTAATATACCATGCATCCAGATACCAGATCAATCAATAGAAACCTTCGAAGACGATAAAATAAGACAGGAGTTTTTAAAATATTATTCGGGTATATATGACGAAGATACAAATCCAACTGAAGAACAAATAGGGAAGTACCTAGAAGCTATCTCTATCCCTAAACTAACAAAGGAAGAAAAGGCAGAGTTAACTCAAAGAATTAAACCGGAGGAAGTCAAAGAAGTAATAAACAACTTAAAAAGAGGAAAAGCCGCTGGACCAGACGCCCTACCAAATGAATTTTATATAACATTAAAACAGCATCTAGTTAACCAACTAACAGATCTAATGAACTGCATATATATAGATCATGAAAAAATTCCAGACTCTTGGAATGATGCGATAATCAGTATTATTTTAAAACCGGGGAAAAACCCAAAGAGTTGCGAGTCATATAGACCAATATCGCTGCTTAACTGCGATTATAAAATCTTTACATTGGTTATTGCAAAACGACTTGCCAAGGTCATGCCCAAATTGATTAACCCAGATCAGAAGGGCTTTATAAAAGGGCGGCAAATCCATGAAATTACCCATGAGTTGTTTGCGGCAATTGAAATCGCCACTTCCAAAAAACTCCCCCTAACTATAATCACCTACGACGCAGCCAAAGCTTTTGACAGGGTAAATTGGGCCTTCCTAAATGCAGCAATAGGAAAATATGATCTTGGGAATAGTGTTGCTCATGCTATAAAAGCAATATATAAGAATCCAAGAGCTAAAGTAATAGTTAATGGCAGTCTTACCAATAATATTCAAATACAACGTGGTACACGGCAAGGGTGTCCACTATCGCCGTTACTTTTTAACCTATATATTGAACCATTGGCTGTTCTGATTAGAGGTCACCCACAGATTTTTCCTTTCAAATACCAAAACTGGTCCAAAAAAATAGCACTATATGCGGATGATTTAATGGTCTTCACAACAGAATACGAAAATACACATAAAGTATTGGACAAGATGATGAGCGATTTTGGTAAAGTTTCAGGTTACCTAACAAACAAAGAAAAAATGGAAACAATGAGCTGGAATTGCAACCCAACTTCGCCCTATAGTAGGGACAAATTAAAATACCTAGGAGTCACTTTAGTCAAAGAACTGGATAAAGTCCCACAATTAAATTTAATGATAATCGCTAAAGAAATGAGAAGAATACTTAAAACATGGTCAAGCTTATCATTAACCTTTTTGGGAAGATCAAATGTAATAAAAATGTCGATTATTCCAAAGTTTACATATCTTTTTAACACTATACCATTGGATTTTAAAAAAGAACCCATGAAGAAGATACAAAGCGAAATTGCAAGTTTCATTTGGGCCTCCAAAGGAACGAGAATAGCCGGGAACAAACTAAGGAGGAAGAGAGAGCAAGGAGGGATAGCTAGCCCTGATTTATTTGAATATTATAGGTCCTTCCAATTTAAGAATTCTAGATCTCTACTAAGGAAGCATCAATACTACCCAAGTTTCCTGCAAAGTATGACGGAGAACACAGATCACTTCTTGTATAAATTTGGTCACTCAAAATTTTTCAAAAAAATAAAATTAAAGATTCTATACAATGCTGCTAGACTTTGGTTCCAATTAAAAAGTTCAGTAAATATACCATACTATAGTACTAAAGCACCAATTTGGGATTCTCCAGGGATGCCGGATTGCTTAAAAGATTCTCTAGCATTACCACTTAAAATAGCAGGAATATTACTATGGGGACAATTACTAAAAGGTAACAAGATAATTCCCTGGAATTTACTATATGATCAAACGGAAGGCAAGATATCAAAATTCAAATATTATCAACTATCAAACTGGGCTAAGTCCCTAAAAGAAGGTAATATCGGAAATGAGATTATTGAAAATGAAATGATAAGAACCACATTAATAAGAAAAGAAATATCAAAATGGTACTGGACACTAATTGAATCAGGGGAAGAAGAGTTCTTAATTCCAGAGAAAACTTGGAGAAGTGATATACCAGACGAAGATATAGATCTACAAAGGACGTGGCAGGAATCTATGGGGAAATGTTGATCTTGTATAAAATCAGCACCACTAAGGAGAAACCATCTGTTTACAGTACACCGTGCATATTGGTCCCCAAAGAAGCTGTCTAAATTTAAAGGCTCCAGTATCAAGTTCTGTCCCAAATGCGGAGAAGCAAGAGCCGATGACATCCATATGTTTCAAAAATGCCCTGCAATAAACAACTACTGGGAGGAGATTGGTAAGACCGTGAATAAGATCTTAAAAACCAACATAACTGTAAGCACCTCTCTTATCATTTTTGGGATCCATAGTGGTATAGAGACGGATAGCAATAAGCTAAATAAAAAACAGGAGAATTTACTTTTTGTATTAATGCTATTAGCCCGGAGAGAAATTTGTATTAACTGGGTTAAACCAATCGCTCCAAATTATACGAATTGGTTAAATTACATTATAAAAATCAATAATCTCGACAGAAATAGAGGCCATACAAAGAGAACAGATTTTTGGGAAATCTGGGAAAATTACTTCCGAAGCAACTAATCGCTTTTCTGGGTCATAAATGAGAAATCCAATGATTAATGCGTAAACCATAATACCAGGCAAAAATGATTTCTGCCGAGTAGCCAACTTGGCTAGCTCTTCCCCACAAACCAATGGCAATATGGGAAAAGATAAAAGGTAATTGGAGGAAAACTGATGGATCGAAGAATGAAAGTGATACTCTCCTATGAGTTTCTCCAGAAAACGTTGGGACTGAAAAGGCAAAGATTAACGAAAGAAAAGATCATCAGACTCCAGAAACCTCCTTATCAATTCAATTGCAAAATGAGGATTTAAAAAAAATAAAATAAATAAATAACTAAATAAATATATAAAAAATATATTAATACATACATAACTTAGCATTTAAAAAACCTTACAAATTCACTTAAAAAACCATAGGTTTCACACACGTTATAGTTAGGAATTAGCATTTAAAAAACCTTGCAAATTCACTTAAAAAACCACAGGTTTCACACATGTTATAGTTAGCTGGACATTTCACTCGTAAAAAACCATTGAAATTCCCCCGTTATAGTAAATTCGGATAACTATAACTCGCACGACCGCCAATATCACAAGGATGATGTCATGAGTGATGCCACTGACCATGTCATGAGTGATGTAATATGTGACGTCATGAGCAGTGGATTGTGGGTGCGCGAGTTATAGTTATCCGAATTAACTATAACGGGGGAATTTCAATGGTTTTTTACGAGTGAAATGTCCAGCTAACTATAACATGTGTGAAACCTATGGTTTTTTAAGTGAATATATATATATATATATATATATATATATATATATATATATATATATATATATATGTATATATATATATATTCACTGAAAAAACACATAGGTTTCAGGCACGTTATAGCTAGGAATTAGCATTTAAAAAACCTTAGAAATTCACTGAAAAAACCATAGGTTTCAGGGGCGTTATAGTTAGCTGGACTTTTCACTCGTACAAAACCATAGAAATTCCCCCGTTATAGTTAGTTCAGCTAACTATAACTCGCGCGCCCGCAATGCACTGCTGATGACGTCACATATTACATCACTCATGACATGGTCAGTGACATCACTCATGACATCACTGATGACATCTCAAATGACAGCACTGATGACATCACTGATGACATCATCCAGTGAATGTGTGTTTTTCTGAAAATTACATATGTTTTATATATGTATATCTCAAGGTCGATGGAAGAATAAATGGGTATATAAGTGTCTAAATGGATGATTTGTTTTTGAAAAATTGATTGTATAACTGACTGATTAAGTGTATCTTAGTGAATACATGGCTTAGTGAGTAATGTTTAAATATGTAAATATCTGTATCAGTCTCTCACTTTGTGTATAGGTGGCTGCATGGGTTGGTGAGTAGCTACATGAGTGTCTATATAGGTTATTAGTTGGTTTTTTGAGTATCAGTATAAGTGTCTGATGTCTGTATGGTTCGGTGGGGGGTATTACGTAGTGCATAGGTGCATGAATGAGTGACTCACTTTTTGTATGTGTTGAAGACAGCATGTGTGCAGGACTGTAGGGGTGGATGAGTGTGTGCATTGGTGTGTTAGAGAGTGAATGACTGTCTCAATAGTGTCTCTATGAGTAACTACATATGTTTTAAACTAGTATATGTGACTATTGGTGTATATAAGTGAGTATATGTGAGAGTGAGAGATTGAAAGAGTTCCTGTATGAATAAGTATGTGTTTCTATAAGTGATTGTTAAAAAGACTAAGTATGTGTAAGTTTCTGTAGAAGTAAGTGTGGTGGTGTGTGTATAACTGTATATGCAGGTAAATGGATGTTTGATTCTTTATTAGCATGAGTGCCTATGTGTGTGAGTAACTTTATGGATGAGTGGTGTGTAACAGGATGTATAGGTGTATGAGTACATATGATAACTGAGTACATGTATGAGTGACTGTATAGGACTGTTGGTGAATGAGTGGATGTGGATGTGGATCTTACAATTACTGAATAGGTTGTTGTAACTGGTATTGGTATGTTCATTGTTTTGAAAATTTTAATTTCTATATTTTGAATGTGTGTATCAAAGGTTATATTAGGGGGAGAGGCGGTCTGCCACTTTATCACAAGGATGATGTCATCAGTGATGTCATCAGTGATGTCATGAGTGATGTCACTGACCACGTCATGAGTGATGTAATATGTGACGTCATCAGCAGTGCATTGCGGGCGCGCGAGTTATAGTTAGTTGAACTAACTATAACGGGGGAATTTCTATGGTTTTGTACGAGTGAAAAGTCCAGCTAACTATAATGTTTTTTTCAGTGAATTTCTAAGGTTTTTTAAATGCTAATTCCTAGCTATAACGTGCCTGAAACCTAGGTTTTTTTCAGTGAGTTTCAAAGGTTTTTTAAATGCTAATTTCTAGCTATGCCTACAGAGATAGGACATGTGAAGAAAGAAGGAAAAACGCACAGAAAGAAAAAAAAGAAATGCAGAAAGAAGCAACAGAAGTCCTCAAAGACGAAGAAAAGTGCAGGAAGAAGTATAACGTGCAGAAAGAACAAACAGAAGAGCAGAAACAAGCCTTGTTGCAAAATCATCCTGTACCCTCAACTTTTTCAGACGGATACTGGTTGTAACTGAGTCTGACTAACCAGTCCTAGAGCCAGTGCTATGTTAAAAGACACTCAGAATACAGTGAAAACACCTACATACACTAGGGCACACTATGTGTTGGGGTCCCCCTGTGATTAGCATGACCTCCTCTGTAAGCCCCTAGTATATAATATGGCAGGGGATTAAAACTACCTCTTAAAACGCACCACAGGGCGTGTTTGAACACGTCACCTCATGCCCTGTCCCCTCCCTTCCACACTGTGTAAACACGCCCTGTAGCCGTTTTAAGTTGGGAGATTAAGTCCCCTTGAATCCTGAGGGTCCCCAGGGTCCAACTTGACCACTAGGTACCTCCAGTAAGCGCCACAGAGCTGCGTTGCAGAGAGGTGTAAAAAGTGGCACGGCCTGCACCACCTCTCTGCAACGCAGAGCAGTGGTGCTTACTGGAAGCACCTGGTGGGCTAGTTGGACCCCAGGGTCCCTCAGGATTGAAAGGGAAATATTTCCCCAACTTAAAAACCCGCCACAGGGCCTGTGGGCGTTCTGAGTTGAGTGATTAAGTCCCCTTGAATCCTAAGGGTCCCTAGAGTCAAACTAGCCCACAAGGTACCTCCAGTAAGCGCCACAGAGCTGTGTTGCATGGAGGTGTAAAAAGGGGCGTGGCCTCAGAACACCTGTCTGCAACGCAGCTCCCTGGCGCATACTGGAGATACCTGTTGGGCTAGTTGGCCCTCAGGGACCCTCAGTATTGAAGGGGAATTAATTCCTCAACTTACAACTGGCCAGGGGGCGCAAGGAGGGGGCGTGGCCTCCGGCGCGATGCCGGTCTTTTATTTCAGGGGTGTGGAATTTTCAAAATAATCTAGTTGTCCAAGGGACAAAATGCCACTGAGATCTACATGTCCTGTAAAATCCACTTGTCCCACCTACCCCCGTTCCACATCAAACCTAAGGGCTCCGGCTGACAGAGAAACATTAATATATTTTTGCTTTATTAAAATCAGTAAACCATTGAATGCTGTGCAATAATAATGCTAAAGGAGAACTTGTCAAGCGATATTTTCGCGTCCCTGCCCCCCTGCGCCCCCTCCCCTTAACCCTGACAGCAATTCTTTTATTTCTATTCCCCTTTTTTCCATTTTTTTTGGCTGTGTATTAATTCCCTCAAAATACGTACATTTCAAACCATACGTAATGTACTAATTTACCCTCACCCTTGGCTGTGTATTTATTCCCACAAAATACGTACATTTCAAACCATACGTAATGTACTAATTTACCGTCACCCTTGTAAAAATGTATGGGTGGGATATAAAAGGTGTCAGCCAACGTGCCTCCTGCCATTTCCCCCTCACTTTTGCAGCTGGCCAGACGTGAGCCCTACGTTCCTTGCGAATCAGTAAGTTGTATCGAAAAAGAAACAGCAAAGTTGGGAGCTTCCTTTAATAATAAGAATCGTTTTTTCGCCAAATGTACCCTCTTTGCAACATTAATCAATTGTGTAATTTATATTTGTCGGTGTGTTTACGCAGTTATGGGCTGAAAGTTAATAGCTCACTATTCTACATTAGGACTTTAAGTTATAAATTGCAAGTCACCAACGGATGTCTCTTTTGAAAGCATTAATCTGCAGATCTGTTCCCATCCTCTGCACTCTGTAATCGACTTCGTACATGTTCTTTGCAGCAGGCATATTAACCCTCTGCACTAACTTCACCGAGGTCACAACCTCAACTATACAAAACACGGATCTTTTCACCAAATGTACCCTCTTTGCAACATTAATCAATTTTGTAAGGTATATTTGTCGGTGTGTTTATGCAGTTCTGGGCTGAAAGTTAATAGTTCACTATTCTATATTAGGACTTTAAGTTATAAATTGCAAGTCACCAACGGATGTCTCTTTTGAAAGCATTAATCTGCAGATCTGTTTCCATCCTATGCACTCTGTAATCGACTTCGTACATGTTCTTTGCAGCAGCCATATTAACCCTCTGCACTAACTTCACCGAGGTCACAACCTCAACTATACAAAACGCGGATCTCTTTCCAGGATGGTAATTCATCACACAAGTTTCCTACACATTTCCGTGAGGCCTGGTAATTGCCGGCGGAAAGATATGCTGCAGCAGGTGCATCGAAAGCTTTTAGTGCTGGCTGCGCCGTGTGCGACAATGTTTTTTTGCCCATAAGCCAAAGGAGTGAAAGTGTAGGAGTCACATGTCACCCATACTGGTAGGCAGTAGTTTAAGAGTGCTTGGTGTGGAGAAGCACGAACGCAGAGTCGAAAAAGAAACAGCAAAGTTGGAAGCTTCCTTTAATAATAAGAATTGTTTTTTCGCCAAATGTACCCTCTTTGCAACATTAATCAATTTTGTAATGTATATTTGTCGGTGTGTTTATGCAGTTCTGGGCTGAAAGTTAATAGTTCACTATTCTATATTTGGACTTTAAGTTATAAATTGCAAGTCACCAACGGATGTCTCTTTTGAAAGCATTAATCTGCAGATCTGTTTCCATCCTATGCACTCTGTAATCGACTTTGTACATGTTCTTTGCAGCAGGCATATTAACCCTCTGCACTAACTTCACCGAGGTCACAACCTCAACTATACAAAACGCGGATCTCTTTCCAGGATGGTAATTCATCACACAAGTTTCCTACACATTTCCGTGAGGCCTGGTAATTGCCGGCGGAAAGATATGCTGCAGCAGGTGCATCGAAAGCTTTTAGTGCTGGCTGCGCCGTGTGTGACAATGTTTTTTTGCCCATAAGCCAAAGGAGTGAAAGTGTAGGAGTCACATGTCACCCATACTGGTAGGCAGTAGTTTAAGAGTGCTTGGTGTGGAGAAGCACAAACGCAGAGTCAAAAAAGAAACAGCAAAGTTGGGAGCTTCCTTTAATAATAAGAATTGTTTTTTCGCCAAATGTACCCTCTTTGCAACATTAATCAATTTTGTAATGTATATTTGTCGGTGTGGTTATGCAGTTCTGGGCTGAAAGTTAATAGTTCACTATTCTATATTTGGACTTTAAGTTATAAATTGCAAGTCACCAACGGATGTCTCTTTTGAAAGCATTAATCTGCAGATCTGTTTCCATCCTATGCACTCTGTAATCGACTTTGTACATGTTCTTTGCAGCAGGCATATTAACCCTCTGCACTAACTTCACCGAGGTCACAACCTCAACTATACAAAACACGGATCTTTTCGCCAAATGTACCCTCTTTGCAACATTAATCAATTTTGTAATGTATATTTGTCGGTGTGTTTATGCAGTTCTGGGCTGAAAGTTAATAGTTCACTATTCTGTATTAGGACTTTAAGTTATAAATTGTAAGTCACCAACGGATGTCTCTTTTGAAAGCATTAATCTGCAGATCTGTTTCCATCTGCGGTATGAAGGCTCCGGACCCGCGATGTTAAACCCGCGTTGCGATGGCAGCGCGTGAATCTGAATTCGTTGTAATGGGTGTTTCCCCCATGAAGCGGTGGTAGCGCAGCGCGCCTGCTTGCGATACGCTTTTTTGACGTCCTCATCTGAGGCGCCGAGGCGGGCCACGCCTAGGCTTTTGTACTAATTAATCTACCCACGCACGGTTGCTAAAAATATAAATAAAAGAAAATCACAGCACCTCCGTCACAATATCACACAATTCAAGCGGGCAAAACTGCTTATTTTACCTGAATGCTTATTGCAAGCCTCGTGGCGGCCACGGACTACTGCTTGCAGAGGCTGAGTGACGTTTCACTCCCCCAGCCAATCACTGGCTAGAGCCCAGTCATGGGCTGCTAGCCAATCAGATGCCGCCAAAGGCTCTCTGCAAGCTTCGGATTGGCTGTGAGCCCCAGAGTGCCCACAGCCTGTTATTTTAACGTGATTAAAACGTGATTAATGTCTACATGTCCGTCGGACATAAATAGACAATAAATCTTCTTGCGCGTCAATATAAACAACATGGTTCGGGCGTCGGGCGATATGATTCCCCCACCCCTGTTTCTCTCAAACATGGTTCGTGATATCACAGCAGAAGGCTTTTTCACATGGTAAAATCACCTTAGAACACACCACAATTCCTAAAATGAGTATGGTACCATCAACAAATGATTTATAATGTAACTAAAGTCTTAAAACCTTCTATTAACTGCAATGCTTTTTAATGAGGTGCTATCATGTATATTGGTCCCAAGATGGCTGCCAACACTTCTTGGATGAAGTGCTGACAGCCAATCAGATCTCACGATGAGATGTGTGGTTAGGCTCCGGCCAGATATATATGTGAATTTACTTTTGATTTTCTCAGGAACTACTGAACAGATTGACACCATATATGCAAAAGGCACATGCCTGACTTGAGGACTACCTCTTTGCCAAATTTCAAGTAATTCTGTTCAGCCGTTCGGGCTGTACCTTGGACTAAAGGTCCCTATGGAAAATTGCATGGGGAAAACGCGTTTTGGGACCCCCCTTTTTTCTCAGCCCCCGCTTGACGACTCCCCCCGAGACTTTCAGGGTAGGAGAGGAGCGGAGCGCCCCACCTATTTTGAAAATTTCGCAAGGATTCGACAACCGGCGCTAAAGTTATTCCAAATAGAATGTTGCGGATTTCCTATGGAAACACGCTCCTAACTATAACTATCTACTGGCGACCGCCAGTAGATAAATATGTATATATATATATATATATTCACTGAAAAAACCATAGGTTTCACACACGTTATAGTTAGGAATTAGCATTTAAAAAACCTTGCAAATTCACTTAAAAAACCATAGGTTTCACACATGTTATAGTTAGGTGGATATTTCACTCGTAAAAAAACAATGAAATTCCCCCGTTATAGTTAGTTCAGATAACTATAACTCGCGCGCCCGCAATCCATTGCACATGACGTCACATATTACATCACTCATGACATGGTCAGTGGCATCACTCATGACATCACTGATGACATCATCCTTGTGATAGAGTGGCGGTCGCGCGAGTTATAGTTATCTGAACTAACTATAACGGGGGAATTTCATTGTTTTTTTACGAGTGAAATATCCACCTAACTATAACATGTGTGAAACCTATGGTTTTTTAAGTGAATTTGCAAGGTTTTTTAAATGCTAATTCCTAACTATCACGTGTGTGAAACCTATGGTTTTTTCAGTGAATTTGTATGGTTTTTTAAATGCTAATTTATTTATGTATTATTATTTTTTTATATATTTATTTTACAATAAACTACTTATTAAATTTTTTTTTTTTTGGGGGGGTTTTCACCCTGCGATTTTTTAAAAAAAAATAATAATTGGGGGGGGGTTTCAGGGTGCGCGCACCTCCGCGATTTTTAAAAAAAAAAATTTTTTTTTTTTGCCTTCGGGGTCCTTCAGGGACCCCCTGACAAAGGCAGAGAGGAACTCTCTACCCTGCCCCCTTTTCACGTTCGCCACCTTCCTTTTTCACTCTCGCACTGAAAACAAACAAAATGGCGGCCAACACTTCCTGATTTCGACCGATTCGAACGTTGACTAACATGTAACCACCAATCAGAATTACGCTGCGTGCGTATAGATATATATATGCTTTTAAATGCTATTTTCTCCGGCAATACTGAACAGATTTACACCAGACCTGCAAAAGGAACTTCCTTGACCTTATGGCTACCTCTCTGCCAAATTTCAAGTAATTCTGTTCAGCCGTTCGGGCTGTAGCTGCGACTAAAGGTCCTATGGAAAAATGCATGGGGAAAACGCGTTTTGGGACCCCCCTTTTTTCTCGGCCCCCGCTTGACGAATCACCCCGAGACATTCAGGGTAGGAGCTGAACGGAGCGCCCCATTAGTTTTGAAAATTTCGCGAGGATTCGTTAACCAGCACCAAAGTTATTCAAAATAGAATTTTGAGATATCCTATGGAAACACGGTCCTAACTATAACTATCTACTGGCGACTGCCAGTAGATAATATATATATTATATATTACCTACTGGCGGTCGCCAGTAGGTAGTTATAGTTAGGACCCTGTTTCCATAGGAAAACCGCAACATTCTATTTGGAATAACTTTGGCGCCGGTCAACGAATCCTCGCGAAATTTTCAAAACTAATGGGGCGCTACGCTCCGCTCCTACCCTGAAAGTCTCGGGGGGATTCGTCAAGCAGGGGCTGAGAAAAAAGGGGGGTCCCAAAACACGTTTTTCCCATGCATTTTTCCATAGGACCATTAGACACAGCTACAGCCCGAACGGCTGAACAGAGTTACTTGAAATTTGGCAGAGAGGTAGTCTACAGGTCAAGGAAGTGCCTTTTGTAGGTCTGGTGTAAATCTGTTCAGTAGTTCCTGAGAAAATAGCATTTAAATCAATATATATATCTGCGGCAGCTTACGGTGCGCTCACCGTGCGCTTACGGTAAGCTTACCGTACGCGTACGGTGCCGTGCGCGAGCGCGATTCTGATTGGCTGTTACAGCTTAGTAAACATTCGAATCGGTCGAAACCAGGAAGCGGCGGCCGCCATTTTCTCTCTCGCACTCTGAGGGGGGGAGGAAAAACAAAGGTTGAAAACATGTAAAGGGGCTTGTTAGCCAGCTCCTAACCACCTAGCCTTGATTAAGGTGTCCCAATAGAACCCCCAAGGCAAAAAATTCAATTTTAATTTTTTTTGGAAAAACACCGATTACGCTTACCGTACGCGTACGGTAAAAATTAGATAAAAAATAAAAACTATCTACAATTTCCCACCCCCGTGTACAAAAGGTGCCCGTAGGGCACCCTGTGTGCATGGCATATTACTTAATGGAACAATTAATAGATTACCTTTCACAACGAAGTGCATAATATGTCCTCCGTGTGCGGACGGTGCACGAAGCGCATCGTGCGTACATGGCCCATCCAGCGTAACGTGGGCACGCGGTGCGCGTAGCGCACCGCGTGGCCACCGTGCGTGCACGGAACGCGCACGGAACGAACTGCGTTAAGTGTGCGCGCACGCCACGAACGGCGTAAAGTAACTTAGCATTTAAAAAACCGTACAAATTCACTGAAAAAACCATAGGTTTCACACACGTTATAGTTAGGAATTAGCATTTAAAAAACCTTGCAAATTCACTGAAAAAACCATAGGTTTCACACATGTTATAGTTAGCTGGACATTTTACTCATAAAAAACCATTGAAATTCCCCCGTTATAGTTAGTGCAGGCAACTATAACTTCGCGACCGCAATCCTCTGCTGATGCTAATACTGTATTTAGACACTTATTTGCCCATGTCTTCTTCCATTAAATTTTAGCTATACATATATTGCAAATATTTTTTTTCATAAAGACACATATGTCATCAGCAGAGGATTGCGGTCGGGTGAGTTATAGTTGCCTGCACTAACTATAACGGGGGAATTTCAATGGTTTTTTATGAGTAAAATGTTCAGCTAACTATAACATGTGTGAAACCTATGGTTTTTTCAGTGAATATATATATATATATATATATATATATATATATATATATATATATATATATATATATATATATATATATATATATATTACCTAAAGGTGGTCACCAGTAGGGAGTTATAGTTAGGACCTATTTTCCATAGACAAAGCATTTTTTGTTTTGCTAATAGCTTGGGCGCCGTTTGACAAATTTTCACAAACTTTTCAAAACTAGTTTACCGCTCACTCAGCGGCTGCTTTGAAAGTTTTGGGTTGATTTATCAAGCAGGGGCCAAGAAAAAGATGGTGTCCCAAAACATGTTTTCCCATGCAATTTCCCTCATGGATTTAAGACATGACTACAGCGCAAACCACTGGACAGAATTGAACAAAATTTGGCAGAAATTTGGTGTAAATTCATTCAGTAGTTTTGGAGTTATTGAAGAAAAACGATTTATAGAAATCTAGGGATTCTAATCCTCCACTGATCCGACAGTTCTCATTGTGAGATTTGATTGGCTGACAATACTTTACCCAGGAAGTGTTAACAGCCATCTTGGAACTCGGATTCAGCCGAGCCCTGAAAAAAGAAAAAAAACCAGAAGGGCACAGTGTAGGAATACCCTGAAACCCACAGGAATGCCACCAGAGCCAAAATACCTTTTTGTGGCCCCACAATTGTGGAGGATCAGCAAATCTGTGGTAAACATTTAAAAAGAACAAGCATGATATGCTGCGCTTGTTTTTGATTTGCCCCGCAGGTGGGCCAGGTCCTGGGGAAATATCAATGTGAAATGAATTGGAGGGAGTGCATGTGGCCCCCTCTTCCCAGGCCAATTTGAACCCCGGAACACCATTCCCCAGGGGCCTGGACATATCTGAAAATCGGGAGGGGGGCCGCACAGCAAATTTCCCTGTGGGGACCCCATCCTTTGGTGCCTGGGAAAAATAGAATATAGGTAGGGGGGCTGTGTGGTACTTTTCCTGGGCCAATTTTGGCCCCCGGGCCCCATTACACAACTAATATACTCAATGGGGAAAGGGTCCACATGGTCCCTCTCTCTGGACCTTCTTCTCTTCCTGGCACCCCATCCCCTGGGGCCTGGCCATGCAATGCAATAGGAGGGGGCTACGGTGCCCCACTTCCTCAGCCGTTAATGGCCCTGAGTCCCCATCCCCCAGAGATGGGCTTCTGCCATGGCCTGGGATGACCACTCCTAGGACATAACGGTTTTCCTGTACCCAGAGAAACCTCTGTTTGCTCTTACTTGGTGGGAGAAATGTAAAGCTCCCACCAAGTGAGAGCAAATAGTAAGTCCCCTCCAAGTGCACTTGCAGGAAAAATGATCCCTCCCGCTGTGAAGCGGGCATGAAAACAGATATAAGAATTGCTCCCGCATTCACGAAGCAGTGTTGCCTCCTCCCCTTTCAGTAATTGGCTGGGCCCCAGGGCATATGGTCCCGGGGCTGAAATCAAAACACAGATTGGGGTCACATGTCCCCCCAGCCATTTTTTATTGGCCAAGCCCTAGGGGATGGGTCCCCAGGGCCGATATTGTTTCACGGAGAAGGACTGTGTGCATTCCTACCAGAATAAAATTATGTAGAGCACGTGGGGTGATAGGGTCTCCAGTGCCAAATTGGTCTGGGAAGTAGAGCAACATGTCACCCTTCTCTTCATTTTTAATGGCTCGACCCAAGAATATGGGGGCCCTGGGGCCAAAATCGGCTCTGTGCCTGCCTACCCATTTACTATATGGATGTGCCCCCAGGATGGGGTCCATGGGGTAATCATCGGCCAAGGGAGGAGCACTGCATTCCCCCCTCCCATATTGCCTGCATGTGGGAGGTTGGCCACAGGGCCTGCAGCTAACCTCACCACAGATTGCAACCAAATGCCATGTGCAGCACAGGAATGGGTACCTGTGGGGGTTGTCCGCAGGCCCTGTGGCTGACCCCCACTGTGCATAGTCTTTGGCTGGGCACGGTGCAGGGTTGGGTGCCTGCGGGTGGTTGGCTTCTCTGCAGCCAATCCCCCACCGCACACAGGCATGAGTTATAGTTTCTTGAGGAAAGTATAACTATAACTATTGTATTTCTATGGTTGTGTGCATGTACAGCAAGGTAGAGATGTAGAGGTAGAGGTGTAGAGGTAGAGAGGTAGAGGTAGAGAGGTAGAGAGTAGTAGAGAGAGAGGAAGAGAGAGGTAGAGAGGTAGAGAGCGAGTAATAGAGAGTAGAGAGTGAGTAGTAGAGAGTAGTAGAGAGTAGTAGAGAAAGTATCAGATAGTGAGTAGTAGAGAGTAGTAGAGAGCGAGTAGTAGAGAGTGAGTAGTGGAGAGTGAGTAGTAGAGTAGTAGAGAGTGAATAGTAGAGAGTGAGTAGTAGAGAGAGAGTAGTAGAGAGTAGTAGAGTGAGTAGTAGAGAGTGAGTAGCAGAGAGAGTAGTAGAGAGTAGTCGAGAGTGAGTAGTAGAGTAGTAGAGATTGAGTGGTAGAGAGTAGTAGAGAGTAGTAGAGTGAGTAGTAGAGAGTAGTAGAGAGTGAGTAGTAGAGAGAGTAGTAGAGAGTGAGTAGTTGAGAGTGAGTAGTAGAGAGTGAGTAGTAGAGAGTAGTAGAGAGTAGTAGAGTAGTAGAGAGTGAGTAGTAGCGAGTGAGTAGTAGAGAGTAGTAGAGTGAGTAGCAGAGAGGGAGTAGTAGAGAGAGAGTAGTAGAGAGTAGTAGAGAGTGAGTAGTAGAGTAGTAGAGACTGAGTGGTAGAGAGTAGTAGAGAGCAGTAGAGTGAGTAGTAGAGAGTAGTAGAGAGTGAGTAGTAGAGAGTGAGTAGTAGAGAGTAGTAGTAGAGAGTAGTAGAGAGTAGAAGAGAGAGAGAAGTAGAGAGTGAGTAGTAGAAAGTAGTAGCGAGTGAGTAGTAGAGAGTGAGTAGTAGAGAGTAGTAGTAGAGAGTAGTAGAGAGAGAGAGTAGTAGAGAATGTAGTAGAGAGTGAGTAGTATAGAGTAGTAGCGAGTGAGTAGTAGAGAGTTAGTAGTAGAGTAGTAGAGAGTGAGTGGTAGAGAGTAGTAGAAAGTAGTAGAGTGAGTAGTAGAGAGTGAATAGTAGAGAGTAGTAGAGAGTGAGTATGGAAGACCTGATGCCATCTTGATTGGAATAAAGTGGTAACACTTAAAACATTTAATTTGCAAAGGAACAAAATGAGGGGGTTCGTTTTGCCATAGAAATTATGATTAGTGCTGCAGAAAGAAAGATTAGGGCACATTTTGACTTCTCAAATCCTCTTCCATTTCATTAAAAAATTCTGACATGCAGACTGAAACATGCACTTTAAATACCAGCAGCAGTCTTCCCTGGTGAGCAGTAGCTTTACTACAGTGATCTAATGAGCAACTAGAATGCTACCATTCAGAATGTATGGAAAATGTGTGACACATCTGAATGCCTTCTTGATGGAATCAAGGTAAACAAGCATTGAAAATGCAATAGGTCTCGCCCTCGTTTAAGTTAAAGCAATTCTGTTTGTAATTATGTGGCTTTTTAGCTTTGCTTGTATTAGAGTTTTTCAAACTTTCATGTGCATACCATGCATATGTATGCATATATGTATATGTATATGTTTGCATGCATTTATATTTATATAGATATGCAGATTATATTTATATGTTTATATATGTATAGATTATCTACTGGCGGTCGCCAGTAGATAGTTATAGTTAGGACAGTGTTTCCATAGGAAATCTCAAAATTCTATTTTGAATAACTTTGGCGCCGGTTGACAAATCTTCGCGAAATTTTCAAAACTAATGGGGCGCTCCGCTCAGCTCCTACCCTGAAAGTCTTGGGGGATTTGTCAAGCGGGGGCCGAGAAAAAAGGGGGGTCCCAAAACGCGTTTTCCCCATGCATTTTCCAATAGGACCTTTAGTCGAAGGTACAGCCCGAACGGCTGAACAGAATTACTTGAAATTTGGCAGAGAGGTAGTCCTCAGGTCAGGGATGTGCCTTTTGAATATATGGAGTCAATCTGTTCAGTAGTTCCTGAGAAAATTGCAGTTAAAGCACATAAATATCTATAGCCGCACACGGTGCGCGCACCCTAACGTGCGCAAGCGTAATTTTGATTGGTTGTTACATGTCAGTCAACGTTCGAATCGGTTGAAATCAGGAAGTGTCGGCCGCCATTTTGTTTGTTTTCAGTGTGAGAGTGGAAAAGGAAGGTGGCGAACGTGAAAAGGGGGCAGGGTAGAGAGTTCCTGACCTCCTAGCCTTTGTCAGGGGGTCCCTGAAGGACCCCAAAGGCAGAAAAAACTATTTAAATTTGTTTTTTTTTTAAATCGTGGGGGTGCGCGCACCGTGCGCGCACGGTGAAAAACCATAAAAAAATGTAAAAAAAAAAAATTCATACGTAGTTTATTGTAAAATAAATATATAAAAATAATAATAATACATACATAACAGCATTTAAAAAAACGTACAAATTCACTGAAAAAAACATAGGTTTCACACACGATATAGTTAGGCATTAGCATTTAAAAAACCTTACAAATTCACTTAAAAAACCATAGGTTTCACACATGTTATAGTTAGGTGGATATTTCACTCGTAAAAAACCAATGAAATTCCCCCGTTATAGTTAGTTCAGATAACTATAACTCGCATGACCGCCACTCTATCACAAGGAGGATGTCATCAGTGATATCAAGAGTGATGCCACTGACCATGTCATGAGTGATGTAATATGTGACGTCATGAGCAGAGGATTGCGGTCGTGCGAGTTATAGTCATCTGAACTAACTATAACGGGGGAATTTCATTGGTTTTTTATGAGTGAAATATCCAGTAGTAGAGAGAGAGAGTAGTAGAGAGTGTAGTAGAGAGTGAGTAGTATAGAGTAGTAGCGAGTGAGTAGTAGAGAGTAGTAGATAGTGAGTAGTAGAGTAGTAGAGAGTGAGTGGTAGAGAGTAGTAGAAAATAGTAGAGTGAGTAGTAGAGAGTGAATAGTAGAGAGTAGTAGAGAGTGAGTAGTAGAGAGAGTAGTAGTAGACAGTGAGTAGTAGAGAGTAGTAGAGCGTGAGAAGTAGAGAGTGAGTAGTAGAGAGTGAGTAGTAGAGAGTAGTAGCGAGTGAGTAGTAGAGATTGACTAGTAGAGTAGAAGAGAGTGAGTAGTTGAGAGTGAGTAGTAGAGAGTGAGTAGTAGAGAGTAGTAGAGTAGTAGAGAGTGAGTAGTAGAGAGTAGTAGAGAGTGAGTAGTAGAGAGTGAGTAGTAGAGAGTGAGTAGTAGAGAGAGTAGTAGAGAGTAGTAGAGAGTCAGTAGTAGAGTAGTAGAGAGTAGTCAGTCAGTATCAGTCAGTGTCAGTCAGTGTCAGTCAGTGTCAGTCAGTCAGTGTCAGTCAATCAGTGTCAGTCAGTGTCAGTCAATCAGTGTCAGTCAGTCAGTGTCAGTCAATCAGTGTCAGTCAGTGTCAATCAGTGTCAGTCAGTGTCAGTCAGTCAGTCAGTGTCAGTCAGTCAGTGTCAGTCAATCAGTGTCAGTCAGTGTCAGTGTCAGTCAATCTGTGTCAGTCAGTGTCAATCAGTCAGTGTCAGTCAGTCAGTGTCAGTCAGTCAGTGTCAGCTAGAGCAGCTCTGCTGACCTGGTTCTCTGGCTCTAAAGCAGCTCTGCTGACCCGGTCTCTCTCTCTAAAGCAGCTCTGCTGACCTGGTTTCTCTGGCTCTACAGCAGGTCTGCTGACCTGGTTCTCTGGCTCTAGAGCAGCTCTGCTGACCTAGTTCTTATGCTACAGAGCAGCTCTGCTGATCTAGTTCTCTGGCTCTACAACAGCTCTGCTGACCTGGTTCTCTGGCTCTAAAGCAGCTCCGCTGACCCAGTTCTATGGCTCTGAAGCAGTTCTGCTGACATGGTTCTCTGGCTCTAGAGCAGCTCTGCTGACCTGGTTCTCTCCCTCTAACGCAGCTCTACTGACCTGGTTTCTCTGGCTCTGCAGCAGTTCTGCAGACCTGGTTCTCTGGCTCTAGAGCAGCTCTGTTGACCTGGTTCTTAGGCTCTAGAGCAGCTCTACTGACCTGGTTCTCTGGCTCTAAGGCAGCTCTGCTGACCTTGTTCTATGGCTCTAAAGCAGCTCTGCTGATTTGGTTCTCTGGCTCTAGAGTAGCTCTGCTGACCTGGTTCTCTGGCTCTAAAGCAGCTCTGCTAACCTGGTTCTCTGGCTCTAAAGCAGCTCTGCTGGCCTGGTTCTCTGGCTCTAAAGCAGCTCTGCTGACCTGGTTCTCTCCCTCTAAAGCAGCTCTGCTGACCTGGTTTCTCTGGCTCTACAGCAGCTCTGCTTACCTGGTTCTCTGGCTCTAGAGCAGCTCTGCTGACCTAGTTCTTAGGCTCTAGAGCAGCTCTGTTGACCTGGTTCTCTGGCTCTACAGCAGCTCTGCTGACCTGGTTTTCTGCACTCACGATGCATGCACCCGACTTCACGAAAATATATTTAAAAATAATATAAGTTTATTATAAGTACAAATATATTATTTTGATGAATATCTTACATAATCTCTTACCTTAATATGTATATTAAAGACACATACATATCATTTTGGAACATCAATTCTTTTTGCGGGAGTCGCGCACCCAGCGCGCCCCAGCAGGTATATGATGTCACGCGGGACCCGCAACCGCGCAAACATCTCGTACCGTAATGCGCATGTGTCGCAAATGCGCGGGAGCAGGAGTCGCAGACTGGTCGTATACCAATCGCGCATATCACGTGATATTAAATGTATATATGATGTAACTGAAAAACACGCAGCCGTCGCACACCATACGCGGATCCTTCATGACTTTTCTAAAATTGCAGCTAGAATGCGTGCACCCACCGTGATGTGTACACTTTGAGTGCGCGACTCCGAAAATAATTGGAATTTTTTTTTAAAGAAAATGATATAAATATATTAAAATAAAAAATGAAAACAAGAACATTAATCAATATTTCAGTTTAAATTAAAAAATGGGTTTTTTTTGCAATTTTCAGAAAAACATATAATGTTATTTAATGAATAAATATTTATAAATAAACAGTGAAAAAACTGTAGAAAATCAGTACAAAAAATAGATATAACTACTATCACACTTAAAAGTTAGCATTTAAAAAACCTTTGAAATTCACTGAAAAAAAACATAGGTTTCAGAGACGTTATAGTTAGAAATTAGCATTTAAAAAACCTTAGAAATTCACAGAAAAAAACATAGGTTTCAGGGGTGTTATAGTTAGCTGCCCATTTCACTCATACAAAACCATAGAAATTCCTCCGTTATAGTTAGTTCTGCTAACTATAACTCACGCGCCTGCAATGCACTGCTGATGATGTCACATATTGCAACATTCATGACATGGTCAGTGACATCACTCGATGTGGAGCAGAGGCGCAGGATTTGGAATGGACAACTTTGCGGGGGCCCACTCTGGGCCCTATCTGAACGCAGTGATACGTGCACTATAATTAAAAACGAAGCAATGAACGGACACTACATCTCCCACAATTCCAGTATTTCGCTAATCAGAGGCGTGACTATGAATTTAATTGAGGGAGTGCCTACCCGCTTTGCACGAACTTCCCGGCAGCTTTTGAGAAAGGGGAAACCTGAAATGCGTCAGGCACAGAGGAAGCTGCATTTCATTCTCGCTGTAAGGAGTCCATTCGCACCTGTTATTAAAGGCTGGTAACCTTTCCATCTGTGTCGAGTGCAACTCAATCCTGGGATACCATTGTTGTTGAATCTATAGGCGGATGCCCTTCTGCCGAGTTTGCACCACCCCAGGATCTCAAGGGGGCCACGAGGTTGGATTCACTACCCTCGATGTGGAGCAGAGGCGCAGGATTTGGAATGGACAACTTCACGGGGGCCCACTCTGGGCCTTATCTGAACGTAGTGATAAGTGCACTATAATTAAAAATGAAGCAATGAACGGACACTACATCGCCCACAATTCCAGTATTTCGCTAATCAGAGGCGTGACTATGAATTTAATTGAGGGAGTGCCTACCCGCTTTGCACGAACTTCCCGGCAGCCTTTGAGAAAGGGGAAACCTGAAACGCGTCAGGCACAGAGGAAGCTGCATTTCCTTCTCGCTGTAAGGAGTCCGTTCGCACCTGTTATTAAAGGCTGGTAACCTTTCCATCTGTGTCAAGTGCAACTCAATCCTGGGATACCATTGTTGTTGAATCTATAGGCGGATGCCCTTCTGCCGAGTTTGCACCACCCCAGGATCTCAAGGGGGCCACGAGGTTGGATTCACTACCCTCGATGTGGAGCAGAGGCGCAGGATTTGGAATGGACAACTTCACGGGGGCCCACTCTGGGCCTTATCTGAACGCAGTGATAAGTGCACTATAATTAAAAATGAAGCAATGAACGGACACTACATCTCCCACAATTCCAGTATTTCGCTAATCAGAGGCGTGACTATGAATTTAATTGAGGGAGTGCCTACCCGCTTTGCACGAACTTCCCAGCAGCCTTTGAGAAAGGGGAAACCTGAAACGCGTCAGGCACAGAGAAAGCTGCATTTCATTCTCACTGTAAGGAGTCCGTTCGCACCTGTTATTAAAGGCTGGTAACCTTTCCATCTGTGTCGAGGGCAACTCAATCCTGGGATACCATTGTTGTTGAATCTATAGGCGGATGCCCTTCTGCCGAGTTTGCACCACCCCAGGATCTCAAGGGGGCCACGAGGTTGGATTCACTACCCTCGATGTGGAGCAGAGGCGCAGGATTTGGAATAGACAACTTCACGGGGGCCCACTCTGGGCCTTATCTGAACGCAGTGATAAGTGCACTATAATTAAAAATGAAGCAATGAACGGACACTACATCTCCCACAATTCCAGTATTTCGCTAATCAGAGGCGTGACTATGAATTTAATTGAGGGAGTGCCTACCCGCTTTGCACAAACTTCCTGGCAGCCTTTGAGAAAGGGGAAACCTGAAACGCGTCAGGCACAGAGAAAGCTGCATTTCATTCTCACTGTAAGGAGTCCGTTCGCACCTGTTATTAAATGCTGGTAACCTTTCCATCTGTGTCGAGTGCAACTCAATCCTGGGATACCATTGTTGTTGAATCTATAGGCGGATGCCCTTCTGCCGAGTTTGCACCACCCCAGGATCTCAAGGGGGCCACGAGGTTGGATTCACTACCCTCGATGTGGAGCAGAGGCGCAGGATTTGGAATGGACAACTTCACGGGGGCCCACTCTGGGCCTTATCTGAACGCAGTGATAAGTGCACTATAATTAAAAATGAAGCAATGAACGGACACTACATCTCCCACAATTCCAGTATTTCGCTAATCAGAGGCGTGACTGTGAATTTAATTGAGGGAGTGCCTACCCGCTTTGCACGAACTTCCCGGCAGCCTTTGAGAAAGGGGAAACCTGAAACGCGTCAGGCACAGAGGAAGCTGCATTTCATTCTCGCTGTAAGGAGTCCGTTCGCACCTGTTATTAAAGGCTGGTAACCTTTCCATCTGTGTCAAGTGCAACTCAATCCTGGGATACCATTGTTGTTGAATCTATAGGCGGATGCCCTTCTGCCGAGTTTGCACCACCCCAGGATCTCAAGGGGGCCACGAGGTTGGATTCACTACCCTCGATGTGGAGCAGAGGCGCAGGATTTGGAATGGACAACTTCACGGGGGCCCACTCTGGGCCTTATCTGAACGCAGTGATAAGTGCACTATAATTAAAAATGAAGCAATGAACGGACACTACATCTCCCACAATTCCAGTATTTCGCTAATCAGAGGCGTGACTGTGAATTTAATTGAGGGAGTGCCTACCCGCTTTGCACGAACTTCCCGGCAGCCTTTGAGAAAGGGGAAACCTGAAACGCGTCAGGCACAGAGGAAGCTGCATTTCATTCTCGCTGTAAGGAGTCCGTTCGCACCTGTTATTAAAGGCTGGTAACCTTTCCATCTGTGTCAAGTGCAACTCAATCCTGGGATACCATTGTTGTTGAATCTATAGGCGGATGCCCTTCTGCCGAGTTTGCACCACCCCAGGATCTCAAGGGGGGCACGAGGTTGGATTCACTACCCTCGATGTGGAGCAGAGGCGCAGGATTTGGAATGGACAACTTCACGGGGGCCCACTCTGGGCCTTATCTGAACGCAGTGATAAGTGCACTATAATTAAAAATGAAGCAATGAACGGACACTACATCTCCCACAATTCCAGTATTTCGCTAATCAGAGGCGTGACTATGAATTTAATTGAGGGAGTGCCTACCCGCTTTGCACGAACTTCCTGGCAGCCTTTGAGAAAGGGGAAACCTGAAACGCGTCAGACACAGAGAAAGCTGCATTTCATTCTCACTGTAAGGAGTCCGTTCGCACCTGTTATTAAATGCTGGTAACCTTTCCATCTGTGTCGAGTGCAACTCAATCCTGGGATACCATTGTTGTTGAATCTATAGGCGGATGCCCTTCTGCCGAGTTTGCACCACCCCAGGATCTCAAGGGGGCCACGAGGTTGGATTCACTACCCTCGATGTGGAGCAGAGGCGCAGGATTTGGAATGGACAACTTCACGGGGGCCCACTCTGGGCCTTATCTGAACGCAGTGATAAGTGCACTATAATTAAAAATGAAGCAATGAACGGACACTACATCTCCCACAATTCCAGTATTTCGCTAATCAGAGGCGTGACTGTGAATTTAATTGAGGGAGTGCCTACCCGCTTTGCACGAACTTCCCGGCAGCCTTTGAGAAAGGGGAAACCTGAAACGCGTCAGGCACAGAGGAAGCTGCATTTCATTCTCGCTGTAAGGAGTCCGTTCGCACCTGTTATTATAGGCTGGTAACCTTTCCATCTGTGTCGAGTGCAACTCAATCCTGGGATACCATTGTTGTTGAATATATATATATATGTCAATCCAAGTTGCTCCTGGCGAGACTATGGACCAGACCCATGGAGGGTGATGTATACACCGGAAGATCACCCAGTAAAATAATCCACCATCCGTCTGCAATACGTGATAGTAATACACTCTCAGGCTCCACTGAAAATAATAAATCAGGAAGTTTATTTCCATGTTACGCGTTTCGGCTGTAAAGCCTTGTTCACACGATGGAAGAAAAAACATTTGTCACCATTATATACACACCTCGCTTCACGTAGGGTAATAAACATAAATAATGGACTGCGCATAAAACGATCCAATTCAGGCTCGAAAAACCGCCGCGGCCATATTGGAACAGTTATACATATATCATGCCCTGTGGCTTTCCGTATTGCTGGTAGTATATAGGTATTGTCATATTGGTGATACAAGAGCCAAACATTAGGAGGATTACTGATTATTAAATTAATGTCCTCAATGTTTATATCAAATATAGTAATACAGACCAAATGCAGCTTAGCAGTTGCAAATTGCTGATAATATATTTCAAGTAGCGTATGTAGACCGTGCACAGAAAAAAGGAATAATCTAATCACGGTACCCCATAAACGCAAAGTGATGTGTGCAGTGTACAAGATATGTGACTTAAATCCCCTCCATACATAACTAACATGAGTTCTGCCTGTTATCTATGCCTCTACATTTGTATTTGGGTAAGATTTCGACCCAGGGTGAAAGTTGTCATCATGTTGCATGCACTACGGTCTATTCCTCAAATGAAGGGAGAAGATGACCGATGTAAATTATTTGCACAGTGATGTTTATGGCGTGATTAGACTGCCATAAAAGTGATTGTTACTGTGTACAAACATAGACATACACAGAAGTGCTGGACATGTGTCCATAATAGCCGGTTATACAAGTACCAGTATATGCCCTCTATAACCTTCAATAATATCTGCAACAATATCATGGGTGCTAGTGCCCATACATACTCAAGAAGGACCATTTCCAAGTCAATTGGTCAATTGCAAAGAAATTCCAGGGAATGTAATGTGGGCCGGTGCCCGTAATCACCCAGGCATGGTCAGAACATATGTCAATATAGAAAGAGGAAACTAAAAGTGCCAACTATAAATCTGACATGATACCAACTCGTCAAGTCCCTCCGGAAAAAAGGTTTGGGAACCCGTGAATGTGATACCACCCAAGGGGTGTGGGTCCCTGCCTTTCCTCCTGTAGTGAAAGAAAAAAGAGAGAAAGAGAAAAAAGAATATATATAAGAAGAAAAATATATATAATAACACAATAATAATAATAAGGTTAGTGAGATAAAATCAGTTCAAAAGAACATTCATGTGTACAAAAGCATTATAAGCATGTTTTCTCTCTAACTGTCATGAGGGACATGTTGACGATCAATTACATTACTTTTCATACAGATGTATTCGTAGAAAATTAATTTAATAATCAGTAATACTCCTAATGTTTGGCTCTTGTATCACCAATATGACAATACCTATATACTGCCAGCAATATGGAAAGCCACGGGGCATGACAACTGTTCCAATATGGCCACGGCAGTTTTTCGAGCCTGAATTGGATCGTTTTATGCATAGTCCATTATTTATGTTTATTACCCTACGTGAAGAGAGGTGTGTATATAATGGTGACAAATGTTTTTTCTTCCATTGTGTGAACAAGGCTTTACAGCCGAAACGCGTAACGTGGAAATAAACTTCCAGATTATTATTTTTATTGGAGCCTGAGAGTGTATTATTATCACATATTGCAGACGGATTATATATATATATATATATATATATATATATATATATATATATACACGCCAAGTTGTGTTGAAGAAAGAGTAGGTTTATGAGTGTCTAAGTGGATGATTTACTGGGTGTGTGACTGACTATGTGAGTGATTAAACATGTCTTAGTGAATGCATGGGTGAATGACTAATCTGTGTGAATGTCTGTATCAGTCTGTCAGTTGGTGTATAAGTGATTGCATGGGTTGGTGTGTAGCTACATGAGTGTGTGTATGGGTTAACGATTGGATGTCTGAGTACCTACATGGGTGCCTGAGGATCTGTGTTGGTGGGTGGGGTTGTGTGTGACTCTCTGCATGGATATGTGAGTGGGTGATTAATTGGGTTAATGGGCTCATGAGTACATCTCTGAGGGGCTGTATGGATGATTGAGTGTTCGTATGGATATGTTGGTGCATGTCTCAGTGGTATATGTGTGAGTAACTACATATGTAAAAGGCAGTATATGTGAGTGTTGGAGTATATAAGTGATGAGTGTGTGCTTGGGTCAGTGATTGTATAAGAGAGTAAGAATGTATTAGTATCTGTATGAATAAGTTAGGTGGTGTGTCTATAACTGTATAGGTGAGTAAATGGCAGTGTGACTGAGTCTTGGGGTGACTGACTAGGTATGTGAGAAATTCTATGGGTGAGTGGTGTTGTGTGAGTATATGTATGGGTGTATTAGTGCATATATCAGAGGCTGTATTCATGAGTGACTGTGTGTATGAGTGACTGTATGGGTGAGTGAGTAGATGTGTGTGTAGACTTATGAATCAGTGAGTGGGTATGTACTAACTGGTATTGGTGTTTCTATGGTTTTGAGAATGATAGTCTGCATTTTGAGTAAGTGTATGCAAGGTTATATTAGGGTGTGAGGAGTGCATCAGTTATTAAGTGGATGATATCATCAGTGATGTCATTTGAGATGTCATGAGTGATGTCATGAGTGATGTCACTGACCATGTCATGAGTGATATAATATGTGATGTCATCAGCAGTGCATTGCAGGGGCACGAGTTATAGTTAGCTCAACTAACTATAATAGCCGAATTTCTCTGGTTTTGCACAAATGAAATGTCCAATTAACTATAACGTCCCTGAAACCTGAGTTTTTTTCAGTGACTATCAAAGGTTTTTCAAATGCTAATTTCTATTTATAACGTCCCTGAAACCTGTGTTTTTTTCAGTGAATTCCCAAGGATTTTTATATGCTGATCTTTAACTATAATGTGGTAGCCACGTTTGCAGAGTGGTGCAGAAAGGGAAGTACACACAGAAAGAAGCTACCCTGAATGAGTGTCTGATTCTACAGTGAAAAAGGGTGCACCACACTGTTTCCTCTTTTTGTGTGTACTTGTCTTACTTGGAGGCCAGCTCACTCTGAATACCCCTTAGCCTCTTGTTCCCTCCCCTAGCAATTACTAGGGTTTCTTGTGTGTATATGGTACCGAAAGGGGCCTGGGCCTCCAACCAGTGCTCAGTAATTCCGCTGCTTAGGACTTACAGGAGGTACCAGGAGTGCTACTTGGCCACCAAAGTCACTTAGGAGTAAAGTGGACTTCACCCCCAACCAGTACTGTGCCTGAGGCGCATTTGCAGAGTGGTGAGGGAAGGTGAGTGTGGCCTACGAACACCTCTTAGCAATCCCACTGTGTGGGACTTACTGAGGTAACAGGAGGGGAAGTTGGCCCCCAAGGTCTATCTTGAAAGACAACTACCCCTCCTATTACCTCCAGTAAGTCCCACTCAGCAGGATTGCTAAGTTCTCACAGCAGGCCACTCCCCCTTTCCCCACCACTCTGCAACCACACTTCCTGGTGCACTCTTGGATGGGGATTAAAGTCCCCTTCACTTCTAGGGGTGCCTAGGGGCCAACAAGCATTCCTGATACCTCCAGTATTTCCTAGAGAGTGGGATTGCCCACACTCTGCAAATGTGCCTCCTGGTGAACTCTTGGTTGGGGGATAAAGTCCCATTTCCTCCTGAGGGTCTCTGGGCACCAACTAGCCCTCCTGTTACCTCCAGTAAGCCCCATACAGCTGGTTTGCTGAGAGTGCTCTAAGGCCACACACCCTTTTTCCACCACTATAGTGCATGGCTGCTCGGGGGAGGAAGTTCACTTTAGTCCTGTGGCCCTTAGGACACAAGAGGACCTCATCGCCCCACCAGCAATGCGCCAAGAGGTGCGTTTGGAGAGTGGTGTAAAAAGGCAGGTGGCCTTGGACCACCTCTCAGCAATCCCACTGTGTGGGGCTTATTGGAGGTACCTGGTGGTATAGTTGGCCTCCAGGGACCCTCAGGATGCAAGGGGACTTAATCCCCCAACTTATAACGCGTTTGCAGAGTGGTACATGGAGGGGGCAGGGCCTCCGGGGAGAGGCAGCTTTACTTTTTTTTGGTAGAAGGGGGGCTGTGTGGCCACCCTTCTCTTAATATTTTGAGGGCTCTGGGGACCCGATCCCCCAGGGCCTTACCCTTTTAAAGAAAAAAGTGGGAAGGAGCTGTGCGGCCTCTGTCCGGGGCCGATTTCAGCCCTGGGGACCCCAACCCCGGGGCATGTCCTCGTTTTTTTAAATTATTAATACAGAAGAGGGGCCGCGTGGTCCCCCTTCCCTGGGCCACTATTGGCCACAGAGACCCCATCCCCCGGGGTCTGGCCTCATTTTTCATTTGATTATGGGAAGTGGGTCACATGGCCCCCCTTCCCTAGGTCACTTCTTTCCCTGGGGACCCCATCCCCGGGGCCTGGCCAGCCTTTATTTACAATTTTAGAAAGGGGCAATGTGGACTCCCTCCCGGACCCCTTCTGGCCCCATGGACCCCATGCCCCAGGCCTGGCCCTCAAGTTATGGACTGTGCAGGGAGCCCCAATGCCCCCATGGTCCCAGTCAGCTCCTCGCCTCCTGTGGGAGCCAGCGACGCTTTTGGGCAAGAGGAGCTGTTAACTTGCAGCTCTTCTTGCCCAAAAGCAATTCTGCTTTGCTTCCAAGAAGCAACACAGTGTCTGCTATGGCAGGGTGGGAGCTGTGCTCCTGCCCTGCCATAGCAAACAGCAATGTCCCGGGGTGGGCAATCTGGGACATTGAAGGAGCCGGCCCTGGGGGGTGGCGGTCCCCAGGGCCATCTAAGGCTTCAGGAGGGGGGCCATGTGGCACCCATCCCAACATGCACATTGCCCCAGGGAGGAGGTGGTCCCCGGGGCAGTGTGGGGGGGCAGGATCCCACACCACACCATTGATATAAAGAAAAGCCCCGGGGAGGTGGTGGTAGCACCCAGTGCGACTCAGGCTGATTATCTTTTTTTAACGCTTTTTCTGGGCCTGGGGGTAGGCCTAGAGGGTTAGGGGGTGTCTATCCCGCCCCCTTTTAATCATTTAAACTTTTTTCCCCCTTTTTTGTGACTCGGTTACCGCGTCACAAGATGGCTGCCAACACATTCTGGTTTGGAGTGTTGGCAGCCAATCAGAATTAAGCTCATGCTCGGGAGGATTCGGCGCTCCTCCTTGGTGCTCAGATATAGATATATTTTTAAATTTCTCAGGAACGACTGAACAGATTGACACCATTTGTAAAAAAGGTCACCTTCTGAACCAAGGGCTACCGTTTTGCCAAATTTGGTGTAATTCCGTTTAGCAGTTCGGGCTGTAGCCTGTTCCAAAAATTCCTATGGAAATTGACATAGGGAAAAAACATTTTGGGACCCCCCCTTTTTTTTCTCAGCCCTCGCTTGATCAATCCCTTCTAAACTTAAAAGACAGGCACTGACCTAAGTGAACCATTAGTTTTGAAAATTTTGCGAAGATTTGTCAAACGCAGCCAAAGATACTGGGAAAAGAAAAAACACTTTTGAATAGAAACAAGGTCCTAACTGTAACTGCCTACTGGTGACCAGTTAAAGAAAAGTACTCTTTTTTGTCTTGTTTGTGCATAGGAAGTTTTGGGGTGCTCTGTCAAGTGCGAACTGAGATTTGGTGTAAATCTGTTCAACTGTTTTTGAGGTACAGGAGTTAGACTCCCGAAGGAGTGAGCGCTCTTATTTGACTGCCAGCAACATGAGAAAAATGTTTCTAGCAGCCATTACTGGACTGAGTCTTCTGTCCTGCAGTTTAACAAAATTAATATAAGGGGCATGTTAGGGATACTCTGCCCCCTCAAGGCCCTCGTGGGGGACCCAGATGGACTGCTACTGTGGTTTTTGCTGTCATTCCATGGCAGTCTTGTGGAATCATGGCAAAAACCTTAAAACAAAATAGCAGCCACCATTTTTTGTTTATTTAATATGTGGGGAGGGTGGCTTATATAATATCCCTCAGGGCTGGGAATGAGAAATTGGGTGGTGATTGACTGTGGTGTGAGCCCTGGTCAAGCAACAGTCACAAATACTTGCAAGGTGAACCACAAAAATCATTAAACTAAACCATGGTTAACCCTGGGTAGCTTGGCGCAAAAAGCAGTCAGGCTTAACTTATAGGCAATGTGCACAGTATTTATGCAGCACACAATCAGTAATAAAGTGAAAATGAAACACAAGAAAAATCCCAAACCAATTAAAAAAAAATATAGTAAATTCTATCAAATTATTTGCCAACAAAACAAAAATCCAATCAGTAAAAGCACAGTAATGAATTTTTAAATTTTTTGTAAAAACTAGCACCTAAAAGATCAAAGCACCAACCACAGACATCTAGCCCCATGAGACTGGGCCAAAGTCAAAAAAATATGCCTGACTACGATGAAGCACTGTTCGGATACAAGAATTGGATTGAGCCTTCAAAATTCTGATAAAAAGTGTTAGCGAAGGTTAAGTTCCACGGGGCACGGCTGTAGGAGGTGTCCAGGAAGGGAGCGTCATTGCTGGATAACCTTGGGTCAAAGCGTGGTGAAGATTTCGATGTTCTGACTCAGTCTCTGAAATGGAAGTCGAAAATTTCCAGGGGGACGAGGCAGAGGGCTGTAGCTGAAGATAGTTCCACGAGGCCAGATACCACTTTGGCGAAGGACTGCTGAAATGGATTTACTGCTGTGGAGAACAACAAAGCAGGAAATGCCACAAAGTCAATCAATCAAACTGGCGATGCACCTCAGGCAGATAGATGAAAGTAGGTTGGTCCCGGACTGCAGGTTTTTAGAGCAGTTTATGGCCAAAATGTATCTGGGCACATTTAACACCACAACCAAGGGGCCAGCACTAGTGGGACACCTCTTGGGGGCTCAGGATTCACACCTGCTGGGTCCAGCTGCAGGTTCAAGATGGTGGGAGCATGTTATTTTCTTGTGGGGCAGAACAGGAGGTCAACAATCTACCCTTTGGAGTCACATCTGGTAGTCCTGAGTGCAGATGAAAATGTAGCTCTATATAGCAGGGCTCGGCTTTGAGGTTTAAGGCAGACTCCACCCAGCATAGTCCTTTCAGGTACTGCAGCAGTCTGGCAGAGTGCACAGCAAGTTACAGCAGCCGGCAGTCCTCTCAGAGTCCTTCTGCAGATCCAGTCATGAACCGAAGAGTGGGTGTGAAGGTCTTATTCCTGGTGCCCTTCTTCAAGACATGTAAAACTTAAAAGTACATGTCCAACCATCTACTTACACAGCACCCTGCACTGTGGGCTTCTGTGTGGTAAGCTACAAGACCTTCCTACAAACCTATGGGGACAAAGGCCATGTGCAGCATGGAGTCAGCTGCCTACAGGAGATGGATAGAGTCCTGGCTGCAAGCCAGGCACTGCGGCCTACTCCACGCCACACATAACCAAAGGTTGTGCTCAGCATGGGGTTGGATATCTCTGGGGACTTGGACACAGAAACTTGCTGCAAGCCAGGGCCTGTGGCCAACCCCATGCTGCGCATGACTAAAGGCCGGGTGTGGTGTGGGATTAGCTGCCGTCAGTTGGCTACCTGGTGGGAGATGGATACAGGGCCTCATCACAAGACAGGCCCTGCGGCCAAACCCACATAGTGCATGATAAAGGCCATGTGCAGTGTGGGTTTGGCTGTTTATGGGGGGGTCATGACAGGTCATGCAGGCCAGGTTCTGTTGCCAATCCTCTGCTGTTTACAGCATGTGGATGGACTGCCCGTAGGCCTGGGCGGCAGCCAACCCTCCACTGTGCTCAGCTAAAGTATATGCATATAGTAATAAAATATTACTTTACACTGAAACACTTCTAAAGATTCACTCAAAAAACAATGGTTAAAGTAACATCATAGTTAGGTGTGATAGAAAGATGTGTTTAGGTAAAAAACAGACATTCACTGTAAAAAACTATAGGTTGAAGAAACATTATTGTTAGGTGTGATAAAAAGCTAGGATTTTGCAATAAATAATTTGAAATTCACTGAAAAATGTTAAAGTGATGTTACAGTTAGGTGAATATGTCAGTGACAAAATTAACTTTTTGAACTAAAAAAACTACAGAAATTCACAAGTCATAGTTATCAGAGCTCATAAGTAACACATCTCCCCCTCACTGAAAAGTCTGAAGTTGTTACCAATTGAAGCTCATTGCTGTTATAAAACTGCCTGTCTCACACACAATGCTCTGCACACCAGAAATCCAGCCTACATCACGTCCAAAGCTCACTAAGTCAGGCCAATCAAGAAATCTAATAAGTTCTAACACATTACTTCTCATCCCACCCAAAAAACATCAAAATAAAACCCTCTTACGCTCTTTCTCAGGCAATACCCCCAAAATGTGGAATTCCCTCCCGGTACATATCAGGACTAATCCTTCCTTCTTGAGCTTTCCTCTCAACCTACACTTCAACCATCCAGGATACAACACCTGGATCACCTTGGAATAACTACCTCACTCCACACATGTATCTCCCAAGGACAACTCATGGGCTTAACACCATACACTCTAATCAGATCTGTATTTCTTTGATACTGCTATAAAGTATTTTATTACTGATTGATATAATCTAACAACTGTTGTAAAGAGCTCTGATACCGTTGAGTCTAGCCAGCACTATAGAAAACTCTCAAAATAAATAAAAAATAAATAAAACAACTGTAAACTGTACCCCTTAAGTCACTGCTTATGACTTCACATATTACATCACTCATGACATGTTCTATGGCGTTATTTATTACATCACTCATGGCATCTCAAATGACATAATTGATGACATCACTGATGACATCATCCAAGCTATTTGTGTATGCATTGCTCTATAAACGACATTGGCATTAGAGCTATGAAAGTAAGTGCAAAATAGCTCAGAATAATTTGTACCATCATTACTGCTATCATAAACACAACCCCCATAGGTGAAGCAGGCTTGTGTTATGTGTAACACTGACCCTATACCATGCACTTAATGGGTAGCCACGTTCATGTTGACTATCAAACACAGATAAAATGGTAATCTGTACTGCACACGGTGTTCAATCTGTATACAACTGTTCAGGAAAAACCAAATTTCTCCAGATACTCAAGACTTGTTACATAACTAATGCACTTTTATGGACAGGTACATGTATCAAACCCCTCAGAGTCACTGAATCTACATTGAGAAAATAAGTAGATATGAGTAGAAAAGTGATTACTGTAAATAGTGTTTAATCTATGGATAGAGTTTAGTCTGCACCACACTATTTGCACGCAATACAAATCTCATGCGAAATACACTGCAGAGTGCTAAAAAATACCAAGAACAGTATACACTCTACAAAACCTGTATAAAGAGAGGCTCTTCACTTCAAATACCATGGTCTAAAGGTGCTAAAGACCATACCACCTGCAGCCTTCCTACTGTAAAGAAAACTTCACAGATAACGCATCTTCTAAAGCAAAACACGTTATGAGAGTGTAATAAAGATTGTGATACTAAAACTAATCATATGTATTATGACAAACGCATTAGCAAGTACCACTCATCACTCCAATACACAGAGAGAACTATTGTGAAACATCTTACATGCACCTCACATTTTGTTGTATATGTTTTAGTGTGTCGCAGTGAGAAATGGTATATAGGAAGCACAATTCATCAAGTAGTAAAGCAAATGCTCAAGCATGTTAGAGCCATAAATCACAGCTAAAAACATTACCCTGTGACTGACAAGACACTTTACACAGTTCCATGGAGGGAGGAAAAGCAAACGTTTTGGGGCATATTTATGTCGAAGTCAAAAAGCGCAGCAAGTCACCTTGCTGTGCTCCACTGTGTGACAGGGAAAGGGCAGGAATGTGACGTATTTAAACTAATAAGGCATATTCCTGCCTTTTTTCCAGTGCTGGCACACATTTGCTGCCTAGCGCCAAAGCACGCACTCTTGCACCATGGTGGAAGGGTGCCTGTGTTGTAAGCAAGATTATCTTTGTGTAGGAAGGGCCACCTCCTTGCACAAAAACAGTCCCCTGAGGCAATTTCCTCTTTCAATGTATGAAAGGGTTAGATTTGGAAAGGTGGAAGACAAAACTGTGACAGACAGATAGGATGGGTCATAAGGTGTACTCCTGCATTTTAAATGTACTTCTCAACAACAAAAACACTGTTTTTGCTTATTGTTGTATGTGATATGCTTCCAGAACTATGCCTGTGCCCTGCTATCTTTACATCTTGCCAAGCATTTCTCCTTCCCAAGCACTTATAAGCATCACTATCAAGCCTGGTTCCACCCCTGTCAAAACGGAATATTAAACATGTTTCCACCCCACAGGTACTCCCTTGACCTCTCCAAAGAGACGTCAAGCTTTTTCAAAGTGTCCATATAAATAGCAGTACTATGTTTACATAGTAGCTATGTATTGCATTGTAATTGTAAATACATTTAAATAGCACTTACTACCCCTGACGAGGCGTCAAACGCTTTTCTGTCGAGTAGCACGCTACACCAGTACCCATAAGAGATTAATGGTGAATAAATATAGTAAAATATGCAAGTAATTTGAGTGGTGGATATGTCAGTCAGTTATTTGGATTGAGAAGGATAGTGGGATAGAAAAGGGAAAAAAGGGAAAAAAGGTTTGTATTTATATAGAGATTGCTACCCCTGATGGGGTGTTGAAGCACAGTTTTGGCGATTATCACACTACTTCGGAACCCATTAAGGATTAGTGGTGAATAAGAATAGTGAAATATGAAAGTATTATGAGTGGTGGATATGTTAGTCAGTTATATGTATTGAGTAGGATTGTGGAGGGACAGAAGAGGGAAAAAGGTTTGTATTTATATAGCGCTTGCTAACCCTCATAAGTGGTTTTTCGGCTAGTAGCACGTTACTCCGGAAGCAATAAAGGATGAGTGGTGAATTAGTATAGTGAAAATATAAAAATAATTTGAGGGGTGGATATGATAGTCAGTTATTTGAATTGAGAAGGATAGTAAAAGGATAGATGAGGGAAACGTTTGCATTCATATAGCGCTTGCTACCCCTGAAAAAGCGTTTTTTTTAAAAAGTAGCGCTACTCTGGAGCCCATAAAGGTTGTGTGTTTAGCTGCCAAGTTGTGCATCAGGTGACAAATTAGGGGTGATCAAAATTTGGAGAATGTGCTTTCCCAAAATTGAATGAAATATTGGGAAAATTCAATCGGACCTTCAGGTAATATGTAGCTTGCATTAAAATGTATGCTGCGGTAGGGGGACGTGAAGAATGGCATCATGCTGATAGCTGCAACCCAGGGATGAAGCTGCTCCAATACCTTCGGGTCGAGTTCACGCTATATAAATCTGCAAACAAAAATAATAAAATGGAACCATGAGCAGACCCAGGCAGGATATGCAGCCAAAACATATTTCATTATTACCACTGATACACTGAGCATCACTTTTTTAATTGAGGAACCTTGACAAACTGTTTGACACATTGATCATTATCTTATGAGTAGTACATATCACATTCTGAACAGCATAGTCATATATTTGAGAAGCACAGATGCATATTAGCAGTACACTTGAATCATTTTATTGTATGTTTAAATTTGCCTACAAGAAAAGAAAATAACACCAGTTTTTCTTTTATATGCAGAAATTTCAAATTCTAATGATATTTTATTTTCTGCTACACACATTGTGACACATAATATCTTGCCAGAGAACAATAATAAACACACAGTAGCAAATACTGCCCCATCTGTAGGACACCTATTTCCCAACTATGCATTCAATGATTTCTTTGGGTGTACAATTTTCAGAAAGATGCATATGTGATCTATTGATGCAGAGAAATACAGCTTATAGGTGCTGTAGCACACACTTATTTAATGATGCAACATATGCACGCTTTCAGATCAACCTGTAAAACACAAGATTTACTAGATATTTCTTTTCTGAAATTGTGTAGTAAAGAGCACAGATTGACAATATTTTTTCCACGATTTCTTGAAAAGGGAGACCCCTTTGCCCCATTTCTTTGATAGGAGAGTGGCTTGCCTACTCATTAGGATATGGGATGGGACTTATTCCTCACCCACACACTGAATCACCTCTACGTAATTCCAATTTTGGTACATGAGGCAACCAAGACAGTGGGACCGGAAAACAACCTTTACAACGCAGTCATTACATCGCACTACCTATACATAGCAGTCATTACATCGCAACATCCTTTGCATCGCATGTCATTACAATGCAGCCATTACATCGCATGTCACTACAACACAGGTATTACATCGCAAGTCATTACAATGCATACCATTACAACGCATAGTACCTTTACACTATCCAACACTTACCCTACTGTTTCACTCACTGGAGTTAGAATAGTAATTTTTACCCATACAGTATCCAACACTTACCCTACTGTTGCACTCACTGGAGTTAAAATAGTAATTATTACCCCTATACTATCCAACACTTACCTTAGATGCGATGTAATGGTATGCATTGTAATGGTATGCGTTGTAAAGGTGTAATGAGATGTATTGGAATGTGTCGTAAAGGTAGTTTCTGAAAATGCGATGTAATGGCATGCGATGTAAAAGAATGCGCTGTAAAGGATTTTGCAATGTAAAAACTGCATTGAAATGGCATGCGTTGTAAATGTAGGCGTTGTAACATCATACATTCGGTGGGAGCTACTGTGACCTATCTACGATTGCTGAGTTTGGTGAATTGCCCAAACCCAAGTGTCCTAGGTCCTTCAGCTGTAAGGCAATGTCTCATCCCAGACAGAAAGTGTTTCTTTACCAGAGGAACTTGAGTCCACCACACAGGATGGACAATGGTTCTGTAGAAAGTGAAATGCATGCTGTAGAAGGAAGGAACTCAAGTTGCCATTCGTGTCTGTACAAACCCCACAAAGTAAGCCCCTGGAGACATTTTTCTTAGCAGATGTCTTGATATAAGTATTTGTAATGACCAGTACCAAAAACATTTTTGATATGCCAGTATGTCACACTAACTTCAGAGCACGCTCATCTCCTTGAAGCTATTTAGATCAATGAAACTTGTGTGATTTTTAGATGTAACTCACAGGGGTTGCCTGAAAACGGCAGGTGATGGGGCAATTGTTCATGGGGCCCCCCACAGTACCTTGCAAGGGGGCCACCTGAAATCCATAGCAGGTTATCCCAAGAGAGGTTTTGTTACAGATTATACTAGACATCTAAAATAAAAACGCAAATATTCAATGACAATTGATGAAGCAGATATATTGCTGATTCCCTAGATGATGAGTAAAACCGATTTTGACACCTTCTTGAGAGAAAGATGACGAACATGCACAATTTGAGCTCACTGTGCATTATAGAAAAATGAGAATTAGAATTTAGAAAATACTTCAGTTACTGTATCATAAAAGCATGCAGAAGAGAGTAGAGTAGATGAAAACTACACGTTGAATGACATAGGCTCTTGTTTACCACAGTTTTTGGCATATTCATATAATATAAAATAGAAACAGAAAAAGCGATAACTTAGGTGATATACCAGTTTCATTATTCATCCTTTTTAATAATGAAGTACGTGAACATTTACGAATAACTAATGTAGTAATAGAAATAATTATGTGCAAATGGGGAGTTTAATTTCAAACTCCATTTTATAATTATGTGAAAATGTGCATGAAGTGAGAGAAAGTAAAATTGGTGCTGCACTCATGCACTTCATAATAATGACCTGACACTTTCACAGTATGATCATTATATATGTACACATGTAATGTGCCTAAAATGAAAATAGGTTTTGATTTTTTCAGATAAAGTTACATGTTGGTGCTTTCAAAATGCAGTAGTACGTTATAGTTACAAATGTATTTGACAATAGAAACTAACCTGCCTCAAGCATATATACACCACAAATCATATCTAAATGTTATAATTCATAATAAAAATGCATATTTGAATGCTTATATTCCTGCTTATATTAGCCTAAAATCAAATAAGCCTGTCTGCTTTTTCCTGCATATTTTTATTTCCTCTTGCTTGACTCTGTCACCATGATAGAGTATTTCAGTATTTCAAATATATTGCAGCTGTGTCCAGTTTCAGGAGTTTCCATGTGCTTCCAAGGACCGTTTGATACAATTATGGTTACACCTAGAACATCTGCCTGGGAAGGCGCATTTTTGAACTTGTTCATGTGCCTTGTTAAAAGATCTTTGTAGAACGGTCCACTTTTACCGGATGATCTGATCATTTATATATCCTGAAACACTTATATTCCTGTAAAAATGTCTTCTTTATGTCTCATGCCAAGCATCCTATATGAACTGACCAATGAACTGAGTGGTCTGACCAGATGAGGTGACTCAGGGGGGGTGTCACCCCGAAACTTGAAAACTTATTTTCTACTTTGTAATGATGAAAACCGGGCTACTACTCTTTATTTTCCTGCCATTTTGCCACAGAAGATTTTGCTCCTTTGTGGAGTTGCGGACACGCTTGGCCGATGCATACGCTGTGTGAGCTACTTGCAGACTTCTTTCATGCTTGGGAAAGATAGCATTTGGGCTGAGATGATGTATGCCCTTTCCTGAATATTTCCGCTAGAACTTGGCAATTGATGGGCCGAAATATATTGATTTGAATATTCTATACTTTTAAATTCAAATGCCTGGTATTGATGTATTTACTTCTTAAATTTACTGATAAAATCTAACCATTTTCAAAGTCCTGTTTCAGTCTCTTTATGACTTGTGTCCAATTATTGGTTGTGCATTCCAAACTAAGCATTGACAAGGGATAGAAATTCGAATAGAGAGATCTCTGTTCAACAAATATTAATGTTACTATTTTGCATAGCTCTAACATAATTATTGGTTTGCATGATTCTAGTCTGAGATTTGGTCTGGCTGTGGTAATTCTGTATTTCTATAGCCTAGTGTTGAGAG
Organism: Triturus cristatus; assembly: GCF_964204655.1. NCBI lineage: Eukaryota > Metazoa > Chordata > Amphibia > Caudata > Salamandridae > Triturus > Triturus cristatus. The sequence goes on from NC_140588.1 coordinate 212,051,652, forward strand.
TCATATAATATTGGGGAAAGGAGTTGGCCTAACGGCTAGGGTGGTTGACCTCTAATCTGGAGAACTGGATTTGAGTCTCAGCAAAGACGCGCAACATCCAGCGATTCTGCGCAAATCACTTAATCTCCCCGTGCCTAACAAAAATGAATGCGTCCTCATATAACGCGACTGATGCTCGTGTAAAGCCCTCTGATATCCGATACCTTTGTGTCAAGTTTGCGCTATATAAAAGTTTGTAAAAAAAAAAATATATATATATGAATCGGATTACAAGCTTATAAATCCGTTATCCAATTCCTGGTCCTCATTGGACACCTGGATTGGATCCCCTATATCCGATCCCTCTCGGCACGGTTCAAGGTCCATAGGAGGACCAAGTAAATGGCGTGAACGTCTCTGAGGTGTAGTGGCAGGTGAACTTAAGATCAAAGTAAATGTGCCCAGTGATGCTACCGCACAATATACAAATGCTGCAAATGTGGAAAAGAAGTAGGCAACTTTAAAAATGCTTCCTAATGTAATGTAAATTGAGTTGTTGGGACTTAACAAAGACTCAACCTATGTTAATAGTGGGGGAGTCAGTAGTTCTAGATGGTGTTATTTAATTATATTTTTAAACTTCAGATACAAAGCTCTCCAACCAAGACCCAAAAAAGCAGTAATGATAGGAAAGAAACTGATTCTATGGAACTGGATGAAAGAATCATTAAAGCTGCGAGCCTTGGAAAAACTAACCTTTACAGCAAGGAATAAGCTTCATCACTTTGTCAGCATCTGATAAATGTTTTGGCATCACTAGGTTAATATCCAGTTACGTTTGGAATGTAAAAGGATCTCTGAAGAATAGCAGATTTGATCTGTGTGCTGGAACATGATGATTACTAGAACCAAGAGATATTTTTAGAACGTTTTCAGCCGACATACTTTCTGTTATGTTGATATTTGACTTTACCTACACACAGCATGTGCTTTAAAAGGAAAACAATAAGTGCAGGTACTTAATATATTGAGCTCTGTACTAGGGGTGAGTTTGGTGGGGGAGCTGGGCAGTGCTAAGAGACGGGATCTGGACGAACACTTAATGGGATCAAGATTTTCTTTGTGTGCAGCTGTGCATGATAATAAAGAGGCACTTCTGGTACCTGGAGGGTTATTTTGTCCTTATATGTACAAGAGAGTACATTTAATGTTATGCTTCTAATTTTACATGTGTACAGATTACCTCTGGCATTGGCATATGAAATACATTTTGCATTTTTTTTTTACCATGCACAGTAATACCTAGCGAGGGCCCTTTAAGAAAGAAAGCTTGAAAACTACATACCATGATCACATACTAACATCTGTGGTATGTGAATGTATTATCACTACTGGTGTCCAAAAAACTTCAAACCACTTTAGACCGACCAAACTGCAGTTTACTCTACATTTGAGGGTTATTAACCATTGCAAAAAGTCGGGTAATACAGCTGGCCTTCTCTCTAGAATTAAACTAGGCTCTTTTCAATCAGGTCTTAGATTAACTACTAGGGTAGGTTAAGCAAAATGGGCAGTTTTAATTGAATAGGCCACGTTATATCACATGCGTTTACAATGCATGGCATTACAACGCGGTCATTACAACGTCTGTGTTGTTACATTGCATACCATTACAACGTAAGCCGAAACAACGACTTGCTGTAGGGGGGGGCGCTGGATTTTGAAATAGTATAATTTACTATTCCAACTCATTCTAACTCCAGTCTGTGCAACAGTATGGAAGGTGGTGGGTTTTAAGTCCAACACCTTCTGCCCCCTACAGCAAGTCGTTGTTCCGACTTGAGGTGTAATGGTATGTGATGTAACAATGCCGTTGTTGTAATGTCTGCGTTGTAATGCCATGATTTGTATCGCATGCGTGTTAAATTATGTTTACCATTTTAAATGGATGGCTGGAGAGCAGTTTTGTTAAGGTGTGTGGCTTGTACACACTGTTTTCTCTTACTTGTTTTTATAAATGTTTTTATCAACCTTAAACCCTAGAACGGGGAGAAAGACATTTATAAACTTTGCACAGTGAATTACAATACTCTGCCCCAGAGAGGCATTCTGGAGGTAGAGCGTTGGTGTTCCCACGTATCCACAAATTATTTTTGGCGTATTCCCAGATCTAGCATTAGTGGTAGAACTGGCCATGTATCATAATGCTACGCCTCCCCAAGTGAGGCGTAACGAGTAGAAATATCATTATTTCTTCCCGTTTTTTTCCTCTTTCTGCTTGTGTTGCATTCTGAAGCACACATAGAAAGAGGAAAATGCCTCTCAGTGGTGTAACGAAACTTGAGGTCCCCCCTGCAAGGTATGTGGAGTGCCCCCTTAAGTCTTAATCAGGAGCTCTCAGGTCAGGGTCTGTGCTGAGGGCCCACCCCCACCGCAGGGACCTATGCTATACCACTGATGTCTCTCAGGATTGTTTTTGTGAAGGAAGGTGTCTACAAAGCAGGTACCCATGCACCGTGACACAAGGGTGCCTGCATTGGTGCTAGGAAGCCAAAAGTGTGGCAGCACTAGTAAAGGAAAGGAAGGCCACACATTATGTTAAATAGGGCACAATCTTGCCCTTTCCCTTTCACACAGCGCAGCAAGGTGGCAGCCTGTGTTGTGCTGTGAGAAAAAATCTTAAATATGGGCCTTAATGCTTGAGATATAATTCCTTGTGGGGGCCAGCTACTAGGCTTCACCCATCTGCTCATAGCTGGCAAATCTCTCTCCGCAAAGCTTTTTACCTGTACTAAAGGCCAATATCCTTTTCCAGATTCATCCCACCATCCAAAATGGACGAAAGTCTGATGTCAACTATATCCAAGAATGGCTTCTTCGAATAAGGTACATTTGTGTTGAGACGGCGGCTGCACCACAGAGAAAGGCAGAGCCGCATTGGTGAGATTGGGAGCAGGGCCGGACTGGGAATGCAAACCGGCACTTGCAATTTTCGTTGGACCGATGTGTGTGTGTGGGGGGGGTGCATGTGGAAAACACTGCAGCTGCTTTTGTTACAGAGGGCCGATACTGCAGCTTAAACTGGCCCCCGGTAACAAAAACGGCCCCCACCCTGGCAACCCACTGGGGAAATGCCCAGTGTCTGCAGCGGCCAGTCCGGCCTTGATTGGGAGGCCCTGCACTGCTACTAGCAAACCCTGGTAAGTACGATTCAGAGGCAGGACATACTGTCCTGATGCAGGGATTTTGGGGCAGGTAGACAGTACTCTCCTTGGTCAAGGAGATGTTCTAGTACCCAAGAGGTAAACATTCAGAAGTGCCAGTACTCTGTACTGGAGAGAGGGAGCCCATTCAATGCACTGCACACACATTTATCTTTTCGGATTTGTCTTTCTGTTTTTTTGGGGACTAACAAATATTTATGGATCTATGGATCCGAAGCCACTCTCGCTTTCTTTCCTGTTTCACCAGGCCTCAATGATATTTTCTTTCTATTGAACTAAATATCAAACAATCATATTAATCCTAGCTGGCTGACAGGAGGCAATGTCCCTGAGTTGGATGCAATAAAGTCAGCAATATTCAATTGTAAGTGTTTGCTTTGCTTTAATACTATTTAAGAAAATAGTCGTCTTTTAACACATAATTTGTATGCAAACATAGGAGACACAAGAGGGCAAGTTATCGCATAAATGATGTGGATGATGATTTGAGTATGTTAGGAGTGTGTAAAGCTCTGGGGGTTGTATAAAGAGTATAGTATATAATTTTCCATCCAATTCTCTTGTCTACAAGTCAACAAAACTAATTGTCAAATCAACTAAAGAAGATGGGGGATATTCTCAAGAGCGTGTGATAATTATCGCAAAAGTAACTTAACGCAACTTTGCACATCACTGTCTATTGTGGGAGAATAGCACAGTGTTAACGTTGTATTCTCAACCCGGCGGCACCATGCGATAGTCTCGCAATAACGCACCAAACGACCGCGTTAAAATTAACGTGACGCAGAAAAAATGCAAAACACAAACGCGTAAAAAGTTGCGATGCCCCAAATCGCGATATAAAAAATCAGCGATAATCAGCGACAGGCCTGCAATTCCCAAGCATCATGCAGGAGAATGCACTATAAAAGCAGGAAAAAAAAATGCGTAGCACCATGGATGCACCCGGACCGAGTGCAGAGGACAACGCAAACCCCACAAACCCCACAGACGACCAGCAAGGAACCTCGGGGTCGGGGAAGGCCAAGGTGAAGAGGAAGACGCGGTTCAGTCCACAGGAAAACAGGATCACCATTATGGAGGTGATAGAACACTACCAACAACTGTTCATCACCTCCAACGTGTCATTGGCAACAAAGACGCAAATATTGCAGACCATCTTGGACCATTTGCGGCGTTGAGAAGGACAATGGAAGAGGTCAAGATGCGCTGGAATGATGTGAAGTGCATAACCAAGAAGAAACTTGATGCCAACATGAAAGTAGCAACGTAGATTAGTGGTGGGGGGCCAGCGGCACACCAGGAGCTAGATGACATGGAGAAAATGGTGGCCACAGTCATCAGTCGTGATACGGTGCCAGGAGTTGGGGATCAGGACACTGCTCAGCATGACCTGACACTACATCAACAGGGTGAGTACCGACCAGGGACTGGGGGGACATGGGGAGATGGGCACAATGGAACACATGCACAAGTGAGTATAGCACACTGCACACCTACAATGACTCTGGATTATGTTCCTGATCCCCGTGGCACACTGCAGCACACATACAAACAGTAAGTAGAAGCACGTCCATCATGGGTACAAAGGGGTCCCTCCCCACACAGCACCAATCTCACAAGCAACCCATGCACACGTGTCAAAACCAGCAAAGCTGCGTGTCTGTGAGCCATACCGACAATGCAAGTGACACTTTATGACGAATAGCATGGCTTCAGTCCAATTACCATGACATGGTGCATGCCACGACACGTGCACAAACCACCGCTGACGTCAACAACACATCTGCGGATAAACCATGCCCACGAGTCCAAAATACTAACAAGGTCCAAAATTAGGAACAGAAACCACCACAACAGCTGACCAGGGTCAAGCACTTCAATTCTTTAGTTTCAATAGTAAAAGGGTAAGTGCAACAATTTCCAGCATCCGCCGTTGAAAGATGCCCATTTAAGACAAAAATTCACACAAAAGGAAGGTGCACTTGATAGAAGTCAAGCAGGAGTCAGTTTTAAGACCCAGAAATTCTTCTCTTTATTTTAGTCTTGTTTAAAAAACTGGCACACAGCCAAAATTAGCCAAGTCTGCAACATCTCAGCACTGTAGAAGCTCAGAAGTCAAAGGCAAACTGCTTTCAAAGGGATTAGGTCCAGCAAAATCACAGCTGCAGGGGCGACTCTCCCACAATGCAGCACACACACATAGCAATAACAGCACATCAACATTGACGACAATGTGGTACAAACTGCAACACTTTCACTACAGAACAGAGGACACAACTGGTTCCGCATGTGCGTAGAAACTGGCCAATCACATCTGGCATAGCAGGAAACTGTTAGATGAAAATGTACGTGCACAACCTCACATCCGTGATGTAGTTCAAATGTCCACTGTCCCGCATAAAATAGTTAGCTCCTCGCAAACAGTCACAATGTACTTTGTCATGCAGTCTGTATGTAAACTTGAACAATGCGTCAACATACATATCAACACAATGTTAAAATGCATCTTCCCTTCACATTGCAGAGGGACAATCAACACCTCCTACAGAGCAGACCAGACAACTCATTAGTGATGATGAAGAGAGCCTCCACACCTTCAACACCGACGCCCTACAACAGCTCATGGACAGCTAAGGCATCTCACCTCCAGGAGCAGGGCAGCCCAGCTGCATCGAGGAGACCCCACTCCATGCACAGACCACACAGCAGGAAGCACCCACCACCACGGCTGGCTCCCAGCACCTCATCGAAGAACTCATCGCATTCCAAGGCCAGGTGTTAGACTGCCAGAAAGAAGTGGATGAACAGGTGTGGGTGGGGTTCAACCTCATGGCAGCCAAACTAGATGACATGTGTCCGTGTCTCATTCCCAACATGGACCACTTGCACTCCCCAACGGACACCCACACTGCGTCAGAGACACACGCATTTGCACATTTCCAGTACTGAACCACGCCCAGTGCCCTGGGATAATCATTCACACCCCTACGCTGGACTTGCGTATCCTGGCCCAGTCCACTCCACTTACGTATAAAGGGGGGACGACAAAGCTACATGTCCAAGGTCTTACCCACTGACTGAGGTGACATGGTTGCATCCACTGTACTCAGCACAATGTAATGTGGTAGGGCCCGGGGACATCATGCATACGTAATGAGGACACAGACACACTTCGATAGTAAGTTGAACCGGCTAAGGCCACGTGCGCCCTGCCACTTTTTATTACCACGGTCACCTGACCAGTGACGCCTTTGCTGGATGAGTGTGAGGTGAGTGTGAGCCAGCTCTTAGGAAGTGGTTGGTGCTGGCAACAACTTGAACAGTGATCACTATTAAAGCGGAAACAGAAAACACCAACCTAACACAAACAACTGCAAAGCATCATGGTGGTAGCCAGAGCAGGCACAGAGGTCACCCAATATTCAATCATAAGTGTCCGTGAGTTGCAGTGCACTGAGGTAGGGGCACCAGAGCTGAGCGTGCTTATGTGAAGAAATTGTCTAGGATTGTGTTCCTTCGCGATATTCCTGATGCAGCAGCAGTGGGGTGTGTTACATCTGGCTCATCTTCCTCATCATCGTCCTAGGTCATCTCCACTGCCTGAGGTGACATTGTTGCGTGAGCTGTCCACAGCACACAACTCAATCAGAAAGGGTCCATGAGTTGTGGTGCACTGAGTTGGTGGCACCTGAAGAGCTGAGCAGGGTATCAAGCTGATGACGGCATCCAAGACAGGTGTGAGCAACTCTCATAGTCAGGCTGTAAGACTTTTCAACCCTGGCAGTTGTTGGTTGGAGGTGGTCCTGGCGGTGGTGGCTTGTGCAGCCAGCGGTGATGCGTTGTCCGGGCAGGTCAAGGCTCGATATGATGTTTAACCCCACGTGGACCGCAGTTGAGGCGGGAGGCAGTGGTCAGCGCAGGGCCACAGACACATGGCGTTGATAACCCCAGGCCATCGACTCAGAGGCCATCCAATATTCAATCAGACAGGGTCCATGACTTGAGCTGCACAGAGTTAGTGGCTCCGAATGCACTGCGGCTGGCACAGGCACACTGCCACAGGACGGTGACTTGTATTGCACTGAGGTGGGGCCACAAGAGCTGAGCGGGTCCTCGTCAATGTCCAAGGTGAATGTCGCGGAGTGTTTCGGGGGACAGTGGAAGGTGTTCTTTCAGGGCATGATGTAGAGGGCAGAACCAAGCAGACACAGGCAATATGGAGGAGATGAATGGTACAGACTCATTTTTAACACCAAGTCAGTATCAGCTACATGATGATGAAGACAACACCCAGGCCATAGACTCAGATGCCAACAAAGTTCAACCAGAGAGTGTTCATGAATTTCGGGGCACAGAGTTAGTGGCACCAGAGCTAAAAAGGGATGCAGTCTGCGATGAAGCCTGTACAATGGTATAAATTCTGCCATAAATAAATCAAGACTCAGTTCCAAATGTGTGACCCACTTGACCGCAGTGTAGGCCGGAGGCAGAGGTCAGCAGGGGCCAACAGCCACGTGTCGTTGGCTTGCGATGCACAAAGTTAGTGGCACCAGAGCAGTTGTTGGTAGTGTTTGATCACCTCCATAGCGATGATCCTTTTTTCCTCCGGACTGAACCGCGTCTTCCTCTTTCTCCTCTCCTTGCGTACAATGATATGATAAATCAAGACTTAGTTCCAAATGTGTGACCTATGTGACCGCAGTGTAGGCCGGTGGAGTACTTCAACGAGAAAGGAGGGCTGGGGGCCTTAGTCGTGGAGGCCGTGATGGTCTGAGGAGGCTGCCAAGGTTGAGGGCCTCGGGCTTGGAGCTTGCACCAACACGTGGTGGGCCCTCTTTGACACATGCCAGTGTCAGCAGGTCTTAGAACAAGGGCGACGTCTTGCCCCAAACCAAACGCACTGCGAGGTTGTGCCTGTTGTGGCAGTCAAAAAATTATTTCAAATTTATCAATGTAATCCTTTTAATCCGAACACTTAGCTGACTTCTTTTTAGATCGTATCAATGTTGCATGCACCCACACGTGGAGTGGAATGCCAATTTACTATGTTCTGATGTTAATGGTGGGCCATGCGAACCTCTTCCAAAAACACGAATGACGCAAATTCATCAAAGGCAGTAGTTTATTTATATAAAAACCCAATGCATTTCGGGCAAAGGTTGCCCTTCGTCAGTGGTCACTGCCATAAACGCAAAAAGTGGCCCTCTTCATGTCCCGTCCATCGGAACGTGCGCTCCCCTCGAGGATGTAATCAACGAACGTGTCAGCAGGTGAGCAGTGAGGCCTGCTTGCGCAGGAGAGCCAAGACGGGTCTGGGGACCTGTGGCCTGGTGTGCAGCAGGCACACATGATCACAGGCACCGCTGCTCATGGCGTCGGCCTTGTGGCGGACTGAAAGGTGCCTCCCTGGCAGACACATTGACCATTCCAGAAGAGAACCACGCCCAGAGCAATGGGCTTTTGATTCACATCCCTACACTGGCCTGGTGTATGCCGGGCCAGCCGACTCCGCTCACGCATTCACGGGAGACGTAACAAGCTACATTTCCGTGATCTTAGTTGCGTCCACTGTTCACTACACTCCAAACACCAGCAGTTTATGTCGACATGGACATGTCTGTGGTCTGCATACTGCAGTCTGGCCAGCACATCCACGCCACACTTGGCATTGTGTACATTCTCGTTCATGGGTCACTTGCCTCCTTCGCATATGCCTGGTTCCCACCTCTCCCCACATTCTGCTATTGTGTGGCTGAGGTGCCATGCCATTGATGGCTTGTTTACATGGCTAGCCGAGGTTGCCACAATAAGTTGTGCTGTCTTGTCTGGTAGGTGGGCATGTTGTTTGGCATGTTGTATGTGAGTTTGTAACATGTGCATTCCCAGAGTTGTGAGTTGCATGATTGTGGAGTTGAGGTTTGTGGTGTGTTCATTTGGTACTTACCAACGAGCAATGCATTCCCATAGATGCCAGCCTCAAAGCGCTGGATGATGATGGACTGTCGGAAGATGAAGGAATCATGCACACTGCCTGGGTAGTTGACAACAACATTAGTGAAGGGTCCCAGGTGGTCCACTATTGCCTGCACATTGATGGAATGTGTGTGCTTCTTTTTGCGGTAATTGTGTGCAGTGCCGGCAGGGGGCACGAGAAGTACATGTGTGCAGTTGATTGCCCCCAACATGTGCAGGAAGCCAGCTATGGCGTAGAAGCCTTGCTTGGTCTCCAGCTGTTCCTGCGCAGTGTGTAGGAAGTAAAGTAGCTGGGGTACCAAGCTGATGATGGCATCCAAGACAGGTGTGAGGGACTTGGATAGGGCTAGCTGTGAGACTCCTCCGACTCTGGCAGTTGTTGGTTGGAAGGTACCATAGGCCAACAGGTGCAGCACAACCAGCAGCTTTGTCTGCAGAGGGATGTTGGTTGTCCGCTGTGTTGGTACCGTCAGCCTGTGGGCAATGATGGTCAGGATGCGGAAGATGGTTATCTTTTTGAGCCTGTAGTGGGCAATGACACCCTCTGGTGTTCAGTCTGTAAGTCTGGTGCGTTTTCTGAAGGTCCGCTGTCTTTGTCTGCACTGCCTCTATGATAGTCCGGGGGGAGGGGTGTCCGGGGGGTGGCGGGCCTGGTTGTGGTGTCAGTGGGTGTTGTGGCCCTCTTGGGGCTCTGAGCTGCATGATCAGTAGCTCCATGGCATCTGTTGTTCTTCAGGTGTGGCCCTGGACTTGGCACTCTTTTATGGTGCAGGTTGGCGTCCAACTTGACAGCAGGTAATAGCAGGTGTTAAATCCCTGCTGCTAACATGCCTGATCACCTGTTTTAGGATCTTATCGCCGATCTGGCTGGTCGTTGAGAATATTGCGAAGTGGTGTTATCGTGGATTTTTGCACGGGAACGCCTACTCTGCATCTCATTAGCATTAGTTACTGGTGTCATCCATGGCGATGCTTTTTGCGGCTGCTAGCGCTGGAAAACTGGCGATATCGGCTGTTAGCACCAGCTTGTGAATAGGGCAATAAATCTATTGCCACTTTGGCTGCGATAAATTGCCGCTAACTCGGCGATAAGTCCTTGAGAATATGCCCCGATGTGTACTGCACTTCATGAGAGATGGGAAGTTCTGTCTTATTGCCTGTGCAATTTCGAAAACCTTAATGAACGTATCTCAGCCATGTAACACTATTATTCGCAAATCAATATGTACTGGGGAAATGTGTGATTTTTTTTAAACCATCCATAAACAGATTTTCAAATATAGACGGAAAGCCTTCGAACAGTGCTACTCAATTTATTCAAAATAAAAAATGCATGTGAGTTTTTGATAACATATTCTCCAGGAGTTGCAGTATAAGTGAAAAGGAGATCTGCGTGGCTGCCAGATGTGTTTATTACTTCCTTGAGAACCATAGATGGCTCAATTTGTCAGTATAAAGGCACATAGTGATTTGATTGAACATCTTTGATGATGAGCAGTTATGGGTTTACATCAATATGTAGCTCTTCAATGTAATTATTCAGATCAGAATTGTCCCTAATGAAAGCTGAAGCAGATACAATGATTTGATAAAGGTATCATTGTATACACTGACACAAATGGTAGTCCAGAGGGTCTGACTATGTCTTTGTGAATTTTATGTAAATTGTAATTGGCTGTTGTGTGTGGAAAGTTAGAATTCTGCTTGTGGTTTGTTGGTTACTTGAGAAATTAGGAGCTTGATCTCTTTGGTTGGGTCGCTCTGCAGTTTTGTTTTGTTTTGTCAATTTCAGTTGTCTCAGGGCCTCTCTCCCTCTTTCTCTCTCTCACGCTCTCTCTCTCCCACACAAACATATGATATAGCGCTTTCAGCACTCTATTTTTTATGGGTGCATGATATTCATCGTTGTCATGCACCTATATAGAAGTATATTGTTTGCAGTGTTTTATGATCATGAACATGTATCCAGTACACTCATTTAAACATTCATTGTAGTGCAATGTCTTAAAATGATCATGTATGTATCATCATGCCTGCATAGACAGAGAGCAGGACAGTTTATAACCATATAATGTAACCGTTTCTTGTTTAAGTTGCCCGACTTCCTAGGTCCAAGACTGTACTTGTTTTTGCACCTCCTTGGCTTCTCGAGAAATAAATAATGAAATGCATGTTGTTTTTAAGAAATAGCAGTGTTTTCATCCTACTGCAGGTATCGGAATGCCAACTCGTTATTTTCAGATTGAAGAAGATACAAGGAATGCTTTGAAGACAGTTAGAAGCCTGAAGGGAGGATGTCTACCGTGTCTGGCTGGCCTGGGAACCAAGGCCTCTTGTTGAACAAAGGAATACTAATTAAAAGAGCGTGAACCTCCCCACATAGAAAAAGTTGCAATGGAAAGTTTTACCAGGATGAAGCAAGGAATCGATTTCTCTATTGTATGAAGTGCAGGGATGGAGACCTAAGACTTCTGATAGCTTTCGGAGAGAAAGGAGCATCTTAGAACTCGCTCCTAGCCTTAAGCACCTTAACCCATTTGATGTGAGTACTTCTCAGGAAGTCAAGTCGTGCTGACACCTTTGGGAATAGATAGAAGGGTATTAGATAGCATCTCTTATTAGTATAGTGTAGGGAGAGATTTTTTTTATTCCTAATGAGAAGAGATTTGGACTCTGCTTCTATTTTGAGTTGTATCCTGATCCTTGAATTCACCATTGTATTCTTGCTATTCCGAATCACTTATATTCGTAGAATCGGCTCTGTATTGATTTTTCTATATCTATACATGTTAATCTTATGATGTGTATACATCTTATTATTCTTGACCTTAGAATAAATTGACAAACTTAAAGACGGAGTCTGTGATATTTTCAGGTATGATATTGCCATCTTGTTATGAAGCGTTGTTCCTCTCCACCACTTTTAGTAGGTAAATAAAAGATCCTGAGCGCTAATTGTCAGGAAGAAGACAGGGGTGCAATTTAGCATAATCATATAGATACACACACACACACACACTATCCCTCTTTCTAAAAATTGAGAATTTACAGGAAGTTTTGATAGCTAGGATTTTTTGCAACCACTTTGTTAGGTTTTTGACCTTTTTCCTCTGTTCAAGTCATTGGCTCACACCAGGGAACGGGAAAAACCAGTCCACCGAATGGGGTGTTTTTCCTTTCTTCCTAGCTGGCACAAGTCAAGGATATCGAGTCATTGTTTGGAGTTGCTTAATTTACATCATACACACTTTGACCCCGAGGATTCACAGTTTCAACCCTTTATCCCTCATTTAGCAACATCAGCAGATGGTTATTTGACCCTTATGCATTAAGAGATGAGCAAGGAGTGGAACTTTTCAAAGTCCTGGTTCTAGAGTGTGGGCTGGGCCCACCCAAGGAAGACCCCTGGCCCACCCAAGCTCGTTCAAAACTTCAGAACCAGCCTCCTTTCCCTAATATTGCATACGGCCTGCAGATCCACAGGCACTGCCTAATTGTTTAATTGAAGTTAATAGCACCATCTACTTGGTCTACTTTCAGGTCTGGGGACAGGTTTGAAGATAAGTTTGAAGTCAGCAAAGTTAACTGCTTGCGTGCATGAATTGGCAGGTCTGAACACTTTCACTATTAATAAAGAGGCTGCAGTTCTCAATCCAAGGTAAATAGGGGCATATTAACAAGCGGCAGTGATAATTATCGCTGGCCGCACTTAGCGAGAAACATTTTATCGCGGGCTAACGCAGAAAATGATCGCCATGCTAGCATTGTATTAACAACGCATAGCGCAATGCCGATAATTTCCCAGTGGTAGCGATGTTTTCCATGGAACATCGCTGGTTTTCCAGCGATGTTCCATGGAAAACGGCGATACCCTTGCTGATACGACCCTGTGGTCGTATCAGCATAATCCACCCCCAATGGTAAGTATAGCTAAATCCGCATTTTAGCAGACGTTAGTTTTTGGAGAAAACAGTTGTTTTCTCCAAAAACTAACGTCTGCTAAAATGCGTGGGCAGCCTTGTAAATATCGCGATGTGTACATCAGCGATATTTACAAGGTTGTACTGCCCAGTGACACCCACTTTGCATCTCATTAGAGATGCAAAGAGAGGTGTCGGGTAAAAGGGTGCTAACATGCGCTAATGCATGTTATCACCCTCTTGTAAATAGGGCAATATTTTTATTTCCACTTTTTTGGCTTGTAAAGGCAAAAACGCGGAGATATGGCCCTTGTAAATATGCCCCCTTAGGAGTCAAAATCAGCGCTATGACAAAAATGTTTGGCAAATGAGTTCACCTTTCCTAAAAGTTCTTGCTGTGATGCCATTTTTAACTTGCAGCACTAGCAGTGATAGAAAGCTGCTTTGTAGCGGACCTACATTCAACCTGCAGGAAATCTGTTAGATTCTAGGCAGGGTCATCTCAGAATTTCATCATTCTGAGGCAGATGAAATTGCAGTCATTTGGTCAGCTAATAGGAACACTTTTTGCTTGTAGTGCTACAAAATGGTAAATCCGGCTGCAACAGGTTTTACATTAGCAAGCATTGGCAAATCCAATACTTTGAACATTCTTGTATCTGTGCAGCATGGCTAAAAGTTCGGAAAAAGCACTAGGAGCACCACGGCTATGCACGGGTAAACGTATAGCATGTTTACACTTTTTTCCTAACTTTTAGCCATGCTGCCCAGCCACATTGCTATACAACGTGGATAAGAGACATTGTAAAAGCAAAATGCTCTTACCTTGCATTGGCAATAACTATTGGCTTTGCCAATGCTTGATGCTCTAATTGTTCTTTTGAGGGGTATTGTGGTGGAAAATGAGAAAATGTAAATGTTGTAGGAATCTGTCATGGTCGGCCAGGTGGGGAGCTTGGGTCTTCTTAGAAGCGTTCACCTTGTTTTTAGAATGGAGCAGTAATTCAGTCCTTCTAAGGATATTGCTGGCTTGGGTAGTGTCAATCGACTGTCTGCCAGTCTGCCATGATGAAATTTCATACTTTGCTCATCTGCTTCTGGCAACTTACCACCTCTGGTATTTCCAGGTGACCAGGCATAAAAGGTTTATATAGCATCCATTAAGAGGTATTTTTATATTTAAGCAATGTTTGTTTTTTGTAATTGACCTCACAAGGATGGTAGTTTAAGTTGACTGTATTCACAGACTTCAGATTAACTATATGTAGGAAGTAGGCACATTACCCTTAGGTCCCTTATGTCCTCGTCCCATTCATTACCAAAGTGGTGATAATCACCTCCTGACAGAAAAAAAGACCAGAGGAATGCTGGGACCATAACCCTGCCCCTCCCACTGGGAGTACATAAGCAGTACTTACACTGCATTCCCCCTGTTCTTTTGTTCCTTCTATCGACAGAATGGACGTTGGATGCTAGTGCTGCTCCTGCTCGGCTGGGCTGGAATTTCTTCTCTCCTCCCCCCGCCGGGCTGCCTGGCTGTGCGGGGGGGGGGGGTTCCTGACTGTCTCATGGCCTGCCGGGCTTGCTGGGAGGCTGTTGGTGTTCGTGGCCGGCTCTGCCTTGCCGGCTGGCCCTTTGTGTCTGGTGTGTGGCATCCCGGTTGCTTCCGGGTCACGGGCTCGTCTTCCAGAGAACTGGCTGGGTGAAAGGCGTGCCGCGCTTGAGGTGTTCCTGGCCTTGCCAGACTTCCCTTGGGCTGGCTGTTCGAGTGGGGGCTTTGTTCTTCGGTGGCCCCCGCTCCAGGTGAGTGCCACGTGGCACACCTGGCTCAGGCGTGGACTGTCTGTGTGGGGGGCTACATGTGCGATGACTGCATTACTCGAGAGACGATCTGAATGATGTAATGCAGTCCCCAGAAGTTCTTATTCCCCCATGTTTCAATACGAGCTGCGCCTCTCTCTCCCTGCAGTTTGTGATGCTTGTGAGGGGGGTGTTCAGGCTGCTCTGCCGGCCTTGGTGCTGGGTGGCCGGGGTTCGTGCCTCAGGGTCGCCTCTGCATCCTGCTGCCTCCTTTACAGCTGTGCTGTTCTCCTTTGCATGCCTCCCTTTGTGTGTCCGCTGGTAGATTTTGGGGTTGGTGTGCTGGTGTCCTGGTCCTCACGCTGTCCCTGGCAGTTGGGCCTGTGGCCTGGGCGGTTCTATTCCACGGCCTATGTCATGGTGTGCTTCCCCTGCTGCACCCCGTGGGTGCTACTGGTTTGGGTCCTGTGCGGCCTGGGGCTTCAGGTGGCTTGGGGCTACCGGTGTTTGTCCCAGGGCCTCCGGAGCGTGTGGCTTGTCCTCTCCCTTTGGGTTGCTTCATGGGGGCTGGCTGGTGCTGTCTCCTGCTGCTTACCTCTTCCGTGCCAGGTGCTGCAGGCTTTTGTTGCTCACTTTTCCAGGTGTCTGTGGTTTTCTTTGTCTTTGTCCTTGTGTTCCCCTGCTTCTACTGCACTACGCTTGCTTCTCCTGGGTAGCCCTGCCGGGTCTTCTGGCCTTGTCTTTGCAGGCTCTACTCTGTTTTCTGTCCTTGCCTTTGGCTGGCTTTGATGGGTCCTGGCTGCGCCCTCCTGGTTCCGCCGGTGGTGCTGCTTGGGTTGTGGCTGCATGCTCCTTCTGAGGCCTTCTGCCTTCTGGGTGCCCCACCATGGTGCCTGTCTCCTCCTGTGTGGTGGCTGGTGCTGGTGTTTGGCCCCCTGCTTCCTTTGGGTTGCGTTTCTGATCTGTACTCTTCCTTTTGGTGATTGTGTCTCTGATGCTGGTTGTGGGGCCCTCTCGCGGCCTGGCTGTTGGCTGTGGGTTGTTTTTTTTCTGCCCCCCGGTGTGCCTGGCACCCGGGCTGTTTTGTCCTCTTGCCCTGGCATGGTGGCGCGCCTTGGGCTGGAGGAGGTTGGGCGTCGTTCTTTCTCCCTACCCCCCCGGATGTGTGCTCCCTGTGACGGTTCGCCTGTTTGGATTGCTGTCCTGGGTTCATGCCGCTGCTGTTTGAGCCTGGCTGTTTAACGCTAGTGCTGTGTCCTGGTCGTTGAAGCGGGGTTTCTGCTCTTACCTGTGGTTCTCCCTCTTGGGGGTCCGTCTGGTCTCCAGGGGTGATTGCTCCCTGTGGGCTCCTGGTCTCGTCTACTCTCCATTGTTGGGCAGGGTCGGGCCTGGCTGGCGCCTGGGTGGGGAGCAGCTTTGTCTTTCCTGCTCCTGTGAGCTTTTTGGCGCCTGTTGGTCACCTTCTTCAGCTCTGCGTCCTTGCCTGTGCACCCTATGGGTGTCCTGGCATGGCGGTCCAGTGGTTTTGGCCGTGCCCTGGTGTGCCCCTTCTGGCTCTGCTCCTGCCGGCTGTTCTCTACCCATTGCTTGGTTCGCCTCTGGTTGGATGTCCCTGTTTTCTGCCTGGTCCTGCTGGGTTTCCTTTGGCTGCTGTTGGGCTTCAGGTTTCCCCCTGTTGTCCTGGTGTTTTTTTTTCCGCCCTGGGTTGCATCTGGCCTTGTTCAGGCCTGTTTGGACTGCCTGCTTGCTGCTGGTTCGGCGTAGCCTCCGGCTGTGCCTCCCTGGTTTGCTGGCTGTGCTATCGCTTCTCTGCCGGCTCTGGGGTGTGTTTTACCTGTCCTGTTCTGGTGCTGGTGTCTTGGCCTGCTCTTGTCTTCCCTTGCTTCCCCGGACTCTGCTCTTGGTATGTGTCTGTTGTTTGGTGCCCCCCCTTCTCTTGTTGGGGGTGCAGTTTGGTGGTGTTTGTCTTGCCGCTGTGGGTGTCTGCCCTCCTTGCTCCTTGCTCCTGGTCGTCCAGGGTCTAGTGCTGCTTGGGCCTCTGGCTTCTCTGCTTCCTCCCGTTTCCGCTTTGGCGGTTGCCTCCGTTTGTTTTCTTCTGCCACCTGTGTGGTCCGGCGGTTGTGGGCTGGGGGTCTCTGTCAGTCTCCCTGCCCTTTGCCTCATCCTGTGCTCTGCGTGGGCTTCTTCCGGCTGTGGTTGGGTGGGGGGTCTCCTGCTTTGGCAGGTTGCTTGGCTTCGGTCCTGGCTTCCTAGTTCCTTTTGCGTTGGCTGCCCTGGTTGTGTTTTTTTTATGGGCCTGCGGCTTTTTCGTCCTTGCTGGGTCCTGTTCTTGTCTCCTCTTCGGCATTGGGTGGGGTCAGGCCTGGCTGGTTCCTGGTCGGGGGTGCTGTGCGCCCCACTGCTCCTGCCTGCCCTTCCCGCTTGCTGGGCCTTGGTGTTTGTGTGCCGGTGGGGTTCCCGGATGTTGGTCTCTGGTCTTTGCTGGCCTCTCTGTTGCTTGGTCGGCTGTCTGCCTGGTCTTTCTGGGGGTATCTTTGGTGTTGGCCTCCTCTGCTCATGCTGCTCTGGGGTTTTGTGTCGGGCCCTGGTTCGGGTTGCGGCCTTTTTCCCTCTGGTGCTTTTGGCCTTTTTGTTTTGGTTTTTTGTTTTTTTGGTCTTTGGGTCTTTCCCTGTCCTTTTCTGTTTGGTTGGGGTCTGGCTCTTGGCCGGTTCCTGGGCTCTCGCTGTGGCTCCGCCTTCTGGGCTGGGTGGTTGGTGGTTGTCATTTGGCGGCCTGGTGGTGCTGGCTGTTTTTTCCTCTGCAGGGTTTCAGGGTCTTTATTTCCTGGTGGCAGGGTCGTTCTGTTTGCGGGCGGGGGCCGGTGCCTGTCTGGTGCTTTCCTCCTTCCTGGTTGGTCTGGGTGGTTGTGCCTGCTGCGTTTTGGACGACCTTGGCTTCTTTTATTTGCTTTCTCCAGTATGGTTGGGGTTTGCTCACTGTCGGTGCTGCTGCCGGGTCCTGTGTGCCTTCCTGGTGGTTCTGGGTTTGTCGGCCTTGCCCGGTGGGTTCCCTTGGCCGTGTCCTGTTGGCCTTGTTGTGGCTCTGGCCTTCTGTCTTCCTTGGCTGTGTTTCCGGTCCTTGTTTATGTCCCTGCTATCCTGTTCTGGGTTGCTTCCTGTGGTTACCCCCTTTTTTGCTTCCCTTGGTTTGCTGCCTTTGATGTGGTTTCCTGGGTATTCTTTTGCGTTTGGAAGGCCGGGTGTCTGCTTTGGTGTACTCCACTTTGTTAATGAATGGGACGAGGACATAAGGGACCTAGGGGTAATGCTCTATTACTTACCGGTAATCTTCATTACTCCGGGTCCCGTTGTCCTCGTCCTATTCATACGCCCATCCCTCCCTCCTGGTAGGCCGCCTTCCTGTGTGGGCTTGGTTGTTCAGGGGAATGCTGGGTAAGTACTGCTTATGTACTCTCGGTGGGAGGGGCAGGGTTAAGGTCCCAGCATTCCTCTGGTCTTTTTTCTGTCGGGAGATGATTATCTCCATTTTGTTAATGAATGGGACGAGGACAACGGGACCCGGGGAAATGAAGATTACAGGTAAGTAATAGAGCATTAACTCACTTTTGTATGGTTATTAGGGCCAGTCTTAGGAGGTGTCTTTAACAAAGGGGTTTTATATGCTCTGCTCTACATACTAATAAACGGATTTGGCTCTGACATTTTGTTTGTTTTTTGTGCTCCTGATGCAGATGTGAGCAGAACAAGTGGAACCCTGATCCTCTACTGGCCTTTAAAATAGCCTAGTTGGTTAAGTGCCTGCTGCAGCAATCTTTGTGCAACCTTGACTAGTTCTCAGGCTCGAATACTAGTAGAGAAAATGTTCATCCTCGTGAGGTAGATAGAAAAAGGCCCTTTGAATTTTAAAGCTTCACTGTCATCTAAGGGACAGTCATTTGATTCTTGGGATACCCTGTACATACAGACAGCTTTCTACTGCAGGTGAATCCTTGCACTATCCACTGTTGCTCATAATAAACCGGATCACATGGTTGCAGTCATTCAGATTGAAACCGATCCAACTCCTGGCCTCTCGCCTGAGAACACAAAACAAATAGCAGTCTATGCCAGTTGTGATTGTGTTGAGGAACCTTATGGCAGGAATTAAATAATGATACAAGTGAACACTGTGCAGCAAGGGAGGTGGGGCAATATGGACAATGAGAGTGAGGGTGATAGGGAAGAAGCAACATGGACAATGGGGGGTAAGCAACATAGAGAATGGGAGGGCAGGAGGGAAGAAGCAACATGGGAAGAAAAAAGAAGCAACTTGCAGAAAAAAGAAGCAACTTGCAGGAAAAAGAAAGTAAGTGAGAGGTGGGAGAGAAGAAGCAACACAGGGAAAAAGAAAGAAGCAACACAAGGAAAAGAAAGAAAATGAGAGGTGAGAGGTGAGAGGGCAGAGGGCAGAAGCAACACGGACAACAGGTGGGTGGGAGGGAGGGTCAGAAGCAACAAGAACAAATAAAGTAGGTAGATAGGAAGAAACAGCACAGGATAAAAACAATGGAGAAGAAGTACTTGGTCTGTGCACCAAACAAAAGTAGAGGAAGTGAAAACAAGCATGCGCCAGACAATTAGAAGTCAGCAAATAAGATTGACAGTGAAGCCAGCAAATGTTAAGCAATGGGGCTGCTCAAAGCTCCTTTTAGAGAATAAAATGTTTCTGAAGCGAGAACGCATGTGCTAATGCAGGCGCTGTCCCAGGCAAGACCTAAAAACAAGTAAATGTATAATTATTTTAAAATAAAAAACACAGAGGTTTCAATAGATGTTGAAGTTACATATGAACACGAAACTACAATAGGTGGCTGCGTCATTTTAACAATTTGACTTCTTTGTGGGGTTGTTTTTCTTTTTCACTGAAAAATAATTTTAAGTCCTCCATATTAATTAGTCGTGGTCTACGCGCTTCCTTGCAAAACGTAGATCAATATGGAGGACTAAAAATTAATTTCCAGTGAAAAAGAAAAACAATCCCATCAAGTCCATATTAGATAGCTTGGACCCCCATACTAAATACCAAGAGCGTCTGTTGTCAATTTATCGCTCTGGCTCCCCAACTGTAGGACTGGTGGAACGTTGAATTTTTCATGTTTTTTCTTGTTTTATTTGTGTATGCTTTAAGATTTGTTTGTCACAATGAACACAAGGGGGATATTCTCAAGAACGTATCATAATTATCGCAAAATTAGCTTACCGCAACTTACATCGCAGTCTATCGCGGGAAAATAACACCGTGTTAACGTTGTATTCTCAACCCGGCGACACCATGCGATAGTCTCAAGATAACATGCCAAATGACCGCGTTAAAATTAACACGATGCTGGAAAAATGCGAAACACAAATGCGAAAAAAGTTGCGATGCCCCAAATCGCGATACAGAAATCAGTGATAACCAGCCACAGGCCTGCAATTCCCATGCGTCATGCAGGAAAATGTACTATAAAAGCAGACAAAAAAATAAACTGCGTAGCACCATGGATGCACCCGGACCGAGTGCAGAAGACAACGTGAACCCCACAAGCCCCAAAGATGACCAGCAAGGAACCTCTGGGTTGGGGAAGGCCAAGGAAAAGAGGAAGAGGAAGACGCAGTTCAGTCCACAGGAAAACAGGATCATTGGCACGGAGGTGGTAGAACACTACCAACAACTGTTCGTCACCTCCATCGTGTCATTGGCAACAAAGACGCAAATATGGCAGACTATTGTGGACCATCTGAATGCAGTTGCAGCATTGAGGAGGACAATGGAAAAGGTCAAGAGGCGCTGGAATGATGTGAAGGGCAAAACCAAGAAGAAACTCGATGCCAACATGAAAGCAGATTGGAGATGAGGGTCCAGCGGAACACCAGGAGCTGGATGACATGGAGGAAATGGTGACCCCGGTCATCAGTCGGGATACGGTGCCAGCAGCTGTGGATCCGGACACTGCTCAACATGACCTGACGCAACATCAACAGGGTGAGTACTGACCAGGGACTGGGGGGACGGGGGGAGACGGGCCCAATGGCACACATGCACAATTAAGTAGATCACACTGCACACCCGCAATGACTCTGGATCAGGTCCCTTCTCCCCGTGGCACACTGCAGCACACATACAAAAACCAAGTAGGCCCCGTCCACATGTGCCCAAAGGTGTCCCACCCCAGACATCACCAAACTCACAACCAACAGATGCACACATGCACACATGCGAAACCCAGCAAAGATGCATATTTGTGAGCCACACTGACAATGCAAGTGACTACATGACGATTAGCATGGCTGCAGTCCAATCATCATGACATTGTGCACGCCATGACACTGAGGTGGCTGAGTGTGGACCTCATCTGGAAAGGAGCAGGTCATACTCTGACACATCCACGTGCACAAACAACCCCTGACGTCAACAACACATCTGCGAACAAACCATGCCCAAGAGTCACAACTCGATCAAGAGTCCAATTTACCCAAGTCTGCAACATCTCAGCACTGTAGAAGCACAGAGGTCAAAGGCACACTGCCTGCAAGGGACAAGAGGCAGTCAAATCAGAGCTGCAGGGGTGACTCACCCACAATGCAGCACACACATAAGAATAAGAGCACCTCAACATTAACAACAATGTGGTATAAACTGCAACACTTTCACAACAGAACACAGGTCCCAACTGGTGCTGCATGTGTTTACAAAATGGCCAATCACATCTGGCATAGCTGGAAACTGTGAGATGACAATGTACGAGTACAACCTCACATCTGTGATGTAGTACAAATGTCCACTGTCCTGCATCAAATAGGCACCTCCTCACAAACAGTCACAATGTACATTGTCATGCAGTCTGTATGTAAAATTCACCAATGTGTCAACATACATGGAAAACACTGTGGGCCCGATTCACAGAACTAACTTAAGACAAAATCCTAAACTTACTACCATTTTGGTATTCACAGAAGGCACTTACTCATTTTGGTATTCACAGAAGTTAGGAGTCCTAACTTTAGGACTCCTAAATGCCTTCTGTGAATACCGAAAGTCTTAAAATTAGGATTTTTCTCAATTTAGCAGTCCTAAGTTTAGGACTCCTAACTTTAGGACTCCTAAATGCCTTCTGTGAATACCGAAAGCCCTAAAATTAGGATTTTTCTCAGTTTAGTAGTAGTATAGTTAGGCCTCCTAACTTTAGGACTCCTAAATGCCTTCTGTGAATACCGAAAGTCTTAAAATTAGGATTTTTCTCAATTTAGTAGTCCTAAGTTTAGACTTAGGACTACTAAATTGAGAAAAATCCTAATTTTAAGACTTTCGGTATTCACAGAAGGCATTTAGGAGTCCTAAAGTTAGGAGGCCTAACTATACTACTACTAAACTGAGAAAAATCCTAATTTTAAGGCTTTCGGTATTCACAGAAGGCATTTAGGAGTCCTAAAGTTAGGACTCCTAACTTCTGTGAATACCGAAATGAGTAAGTGCCTTCTGTGAATACCAAAATGAGTAAGTGCCTTCTGTGAATACCAAAATGGTAGTAAGTTTAGGATTTTGTCTTAAGTTAGTTCTGTGAATCGGGCCCACAGAAACTGCATCTCCCCTTTACATTGCAGAGGGACAATCAACACCTCCTGCAGAGCAGACCCTACATAACGTCAGTGATGATGGAGATGACCACCAGGAAATCGACTACGATGAACTTCAACAGTTCATGGACTACCTCCGCTCCCCACCTCCAGTAGCAGGGCAGCCCAGCACCATCCAGTTGAACCCACCACCTGCACAGATCACACAGCAGGAAGCACACACCACCACGTCTGGCTCCCAGCACCTCACCGAAGAACCCATGGTGTTCCAACGCTGTGTGTTAGACTGCCAGAAAGAGCTGGCTGAACAGGTGCAGGTGGGGTTCCATCTCATGGCAGCCAAACTAGAAGCCATATGTGGGTGTCAGGGACCACTTACACTCCCTAACGGACTCCCACAGTCCGCCCCATGCCCTCCAACAATCTATGGCTGGCGTCGCTGGAGTCATGACTCAGAGACAAGAACAACTGTCTAGTCAGAGTGGCTACAGCAAAGTCATCTGTGATTTGGGGAACATAAGGAGGGTCATGGAGAACATGGAGCGGATGCAGGCGCAAAGAATGGCTACCATGGCTGCACACGAGAAAGCTGTAGATGGGATCTTCCGTGCCCTGCAGATCCTCATCATGGGAGTGATGCAACAAGACATTGAGCAGATGAATGCTGCTGCTGCTTCAACATCCACATCTCCGGCCCCTGATGTGTCAGTGTCACACAGTGCTGCAGACCAAACACCACCACCCACATGTGAGGCACATTAAATGTGAGGGGACGAAGATGAGGCTGAATCTGCCTTAGTGGTAAGGAGGAAGCAGTAGCATTCATCTCCGCCATGTGGCTTGTTTCTGCTTGGTTCTGCCCTCTGCATCATGCCTTGGAATAACACCTTCACTGTCCCCCGATACACTCTGTGACTCTAACCTCGAAATTCGACATGGACTGCCATATTTTGTTTTCTTAACAATGACACAGCAATCAGCCTGTGGGCTGGACTCTTGCCCTTCCGAGTAACTTGTCAATCCCTAAAGGATTCTGGCTGGCCCTCCACGGGGCAACATTGTAGAGTGTTGTCTGCATGACCCAGTACTAAGACAGCTTCAACACTCCACTGAATGTGAATAATACATTCTAATACACACAGATGTGTCATGTCTATGATTAATCAAGTATGAAAGCATGGACGAATGTAGGGGCAGTGATTCTCCCTTACATCCATGTTGCTCATGCTGTGGGACTTGAGTCACAGGGTGCATCCCTGCATCATGGTGGTACATATTTGACCCCAAAAGAAGCCCTGTTGTCAATTGCAGGTCACAAATGACAGCCTATATGTAATGATTTGGGACACAAGTGAAACGCTGATGAGTGGGATTCCGTACTATCTTTGACACACAGAAATGGCATTTCGAATACGTGACACCCTAAACAGCCTCTCTGTACACGGGTGACACACCCACCATCTATTTTCAATTTTTGAGATTGTTAGCACTACATGTTGCACTTACACTTGTCAGAGTGATTTGCTTGTACAGAGGAGTGACATGCACTCAGGGAATGTGTGTTGTAATGAATTTATTTGCACATTCTGTGCCTGTGGTCATTTTGTACTGTCCCATGATTGCTAAGGACTGTGACAATGTGACATGCTCATGTGAAGAAATTGTCAATGATGGTGTTCCTACGGGCTATTCCTGCTGCAGCTGCAGTGGGGTGTGGTCTACCTGCCTCACCTTCCTCATCGTCGTCCGGTGCATCTGGCACTTGTAGCCATGGGCCTTGGTGCGTATAACAAAAAGGTGTGTAGTTCCTAAAGGGGAAAGGGAGTTTTTTTTCTTTGTGATGCCCTCACACACCCCAAAGGATGTCATGCTTCATCATTGGACCCAGCTCCTTGTATGGCCAGCGCTGCAATGGCCAACAGGCTCCAGTAAACGAGGCTTTTTGGCAGAGATCTTTTAAAGAAGCCGTGGGGTGAGTGCGAGTGTGAGGATAGGACAGTGCACAGGGTAGTGGATTAAAATAAGTCTAGAGCTGTCCTATTCTTGTATGTCTTTATTGATGTGGTAGCTCATGCTTAATTAAAAGGTATCTGAGCCCTATATGGGTATAATGTACCTAAAGGGTTGTCAAGGTGTAGTGGGTCGACATGTTTCGACAAAGCTACATGTCCCAGGTCTTCCCCACTGCCTGAGGTGACATGGTTGCATCCTCTGTACACAGCATGATGTAATGTGGCCCGAGCCCTCATACATACATAAGGACCACACGGACACACTTAGATAGTTTGTGGAACTGGCTACGGGCATGGGCGCCCGGCCCATTTTATTGCCGGGGTCCCATGTCCAGTGACGCCTGTGATGGATGGGTGTGGGGTGAGTGTAAGCCAGCCCTCAGGGAGTAGTTTGTGCTGGCAATACCTACTACAATAGGCACACATGATCGCAGGCACTGCCGCTCACGGCGTCTTCCTTGTAGCATGCTGAGAGGCGCTGCCCTGGCAGACACCTTGGCCATTCCGGAAGAGAACCACGCCCAGAGCAATGGGCTTTTATTCACACCCCTACATTGGCTTGGCATACGCTGGGCCAATCCACTCTGCTCACTCTTACAGGAGGGGACATAACAAGCTACATTTCCGCGATCTTCCCCACTGCCTGGGGAAACATGGTTGCGTCCACTGTTCACGACACTCCAAACACCAGCAGTATATGTCGACATGGACATGTCTGTAGTCTGCATACGGCAGTCTGTCCAGCACATCCACACTTGGCATTGTGTGCATTCTCATTCATGGGTCACTTGCCTCCTTTGCACTTGCCTGGTTCCCACCTCTCCCCACATTCTACTATTGTGTGGCTGAGGTGCCATGCCGTTGATGGCTGGTGTACATCAACCAGCCATCAACCAACTAGTTTTATCTCTGCTTTTTTGGCTTTTAAAGCCAAAAAAGCAGAGAAAGCCCTTGTTGATATGCCCCATCAGGACATCTCTTTAAAAGCCAAAAAAGCCGAGCTAAAACTAGTGCCCTATCAGCAACAGGGTGCTAACACGCAAATTTGCATGTTAGCACCCTTTTATTCTATGCTTCCCCTTGCATCTCTAATGAGATGCAAAGGGGGCATTCCAGAGTAAAATAATAGGAGAAATATCGCTAAGCGACATTTCTCCTATTATCAAGGATTTAGCGATAAAAAAAAAGCAGCGCTAACCGCGGTTAACGCTGCTTTTTTACGTGTGGTATTTTTCTGACTTAGCCATGATATCCTATGTAAGGTGGATATCATGGCTAAGTATGTGTATCCCTATCAGCAAGCTATCATCAAACCTTGTGGGATTATCGCTGTATTTCCAGCGATAATCTCACAATTGGCAGCTTACGCTTTGAATTTTATCGCTTTGGAGATAAGCGTTGCACGCTATCTCCGAGATAAAATTCAGAGTTGGCCGGCGATAATTATCCTCACGCTAAGAGCGCTGAGCTATAATTATCGCTGGCCCTTGCTGACATGCCCCATATTATCAAGCACCGCGTTAAAATTATCACCACTTTAGTGGCAGAAAGCTGCCGCTAAAGCAGCGATAATGGGCTTGATAATATGCCGCAGAGAATTCCAATAGAAGCCCATGTTGACACCAGCACATGGGCTTCTATGGGAATACTCAAGGGCATATTATCAAGCCCATTATCGCCACTTTAGTGGCAGTTTTCTGCCGCTAAAGAAGCGATAATTTTAACGCCGTTTCTTGATAATATGCCCCTTAGTAGGGTCTCAAAACACAAAAGGAAATCCTCAGTTACACCAGTTAGACAGGTTACACCTGCTGCTCAAGTGGTACATGACATGTCCAGACTTGAGCTCAACTTTTTTTGCTCCATGGTTCAGGTGATACTTTTGCCTCTTAGGCGATGGTGCTTGTCAATAAATCTTTTTTAGGGCTCGACCAGGAGAGTAAACAGGAGGGTAGCAGGAGGGGCAACCTGCCCCCAAGTCGCCCAAAAACAGGGCATTTTTGGCCAGTTGAGGACCACTGATGGTGCATGAGAGCCAGCTGAGCCAGTGTTTAACCCCTTCGATGCGCATGACAGAGCGGTTCCGTCATGCGCATCGGTTGCGCTGTGCGTATGACGGAACCGCGCCGTCATGGCCCCGCCCGCGCAATAGAACCTTCAGCGCAGTAATCCGTGCCGCGCTGAAGGGGTTAAGGATGAAATGTCATGTCTAACGGCTTGATGAAGCTCTTTTCAGATTCAAAAGGGCAGCAAAAATGTAAAAAACATAAAATCTCCTCTCCTCCAAGCCAGGTTCGTGCTGAAGAGGCATGTTCTGTAAAATAAATGTTGCTTAAGATGTATCTCTGTGCTGGTCTCTGTTGCTGTTAGGCACTTTGAGGATCGCTGCCCACCCACTTTACTGCTTTTCAGCCCTGATGCCCTGAAAGTTGCACGGCTAGTCCTCAGGTATGTTTCTGATTCTCAATCATGTACAATATTTCCTGAGTTTAGTGTTCAGTAACGCCTTTACCTTGGATTTTCATAATCTTAATACCGTCTTCTTTCATGTATTAGATTTTCTAGTGCTGATTTTGATATGGTGATCGTGTATGCCAACATTCCTAATTCAGGCAGGCGGTTCCCCATTCTTTAAAGTAAAATTATGTTATTTTAAGTTTCTATTCCCCCTTTTTATTCTCTGAATGTAATTTTTGGTCTTCCTAAATACCAAGATGAGTGTGAGAGGTTTCATTGTGTGATTGAAATGTGATTTTTTATAAAAGATTTCTGAACTGTTGGTCAATCTAAAAAAAAACCATCATATTAAAAACAATAACTGCTTAGGGCCCATGTGCTATTTGAAAACTGTCCACAATTCATGTGTGACATCTTTAGTCATTTTGACATTTTTTTGTCCAAAAGTAAGTCGAGTGCTACGATTTTTAGGACATACATACCCCGTTAAAAGAGCAACGAAAAGCATCGGAGTGCAAATGCAGTTGACTAAAAATCCCAAACCAGGGGCCTCATTTATGAGAAGTGACTCATCGCTGCGTGAAAGCAGTGATGTGTCACTTCTCAGTGCGCCCTCCTTGCGACATAATGGACCATTCATATTTACTATGTGACGCATCATGTCGCAAGCAGTTAAAGATACGTCAGTATTTCTGACATATCTGTAGGCGCAAAAGTGACGCATTGCTGGAGTGTGTCACAAAAGTGACGCAGCCCCAGCAATGTGTCCTTTCAAGCCCCATATGAAAGGGCCTGCGTCATTCTTCTGCCTGCTGTGAGGCAGGCGTAAGATATTGACGTAATGGCGTCCTAGAAGTAACGCAATTAAATCTCATCGCAATCGCGACACAACTCCAGCACTGGTCAGGGTGCCCTATACCTAATATGCTGCGTCACTCCTGACGCCTGCTTAAAGCAGGCGTAAGTATTTGACGCAGCAGGGACGTAAAAGTGGCTCGGTGAAACCTTGTAGATTTCACTGCGTCACTTTTACGGGGCTTCCTTGCGACGGAACGCCCACCCATTATACCTATAATACGTATAATGTAGCGCAGAACATTACAACGTGGCGCATCTCAATAGATGCGTCACGTTGTAAATATGACGCATAGCGGTGCATTGTTTACGCCACCGCTGCGTCACAAAAGTGACGCAACGGCGGTGTAAAAGTGTTGAAAGGGGCTTGTAAATCTGCCCCTAGGTACCTAACGAACAGTGCACTTGGCATGCTTTCGCAGGACCTTCTCTGCAGACGCCCTTCACAACTGAAGACATATCAGTTTGTGTTTTGTATGCCGTATTTTTCCATGCTGGTGAGGTCTTATCTGTCTGCTTGGAAGTGTGTGATTGGCCAGAAGACATGTACATGTGCAGTGGTTATGGCCTCGTGTGTCGGAGTAAGACAGTCAGATTCAGGCATGTACATCGCATTCTCTGTGCCTCTCTGATGCCATGTTTTCTGGAACTGTTAGTTTGAGCGCTATTTTATTGCTTATTGCCTTTGAACAAAGTCGTAATACTGCACAATGTCATCATTTGAAAGGGAATTAAATCAATTTTTAAAATTACATTTCACAAATTACAAAACCAGGCTGTAACAGCATACACGTAAGTAATGAAAGCTGGTCGAGAGATAAAACTAAGGGGCATATTAACAAAGGCTGGCCCCACATAGCGGTAGAAATATTATCGCCGGCTATCGCTGAAAATTATCGCCATGATAACGCTATATTAACAATACATAGCGCTATGGCGATAATATTTCATATAGCAATAGTGGTGTTTACCATGGAACATCGCTGATTTTCCAGCGATGTTTCATGGAAAACCGCAATAACATTGCTGATACGACCCTGTGATCGTATCAGCATAATCCACCTACCATTTTTAGTATGCCTTAGGCTGGAATTTAACAGACGTTAAATTACAGCGTTAAGGCCGAGGTAGCGCAATTTTTTTTATCGCTGCACCTCCTTGTTAATATCGCGAAGCTGCCTTCGCAATATTTTCATGTGTTGGTTTCACAGCCACGCCTTCTTTGCATCTCATGAGCGATGCGAGGCTGTGTAAAAACGGACTCTACATCAAAGAAACACGCGCTAGCGTGTCCTTGAAGATATTGCGATATAATTATCGCCGCTTATCACCCGAAAACGGACGCTAAAGCAGCGATAATTATATCGCCAGCCCTTGCTAATATGCCCCTACATAAGGCAAAGGAAGACTATTTGAATTGCTTGCGGTCTAAAACGCCATCTTCAGGTACCACGCATCCATAAGTCTTAGAAATCGTGCTGGCGTCTGGTACCAATAATTGACACGAAATTACAGGAAATCAGCCAAAAATGCAGTTTTCTTAATAGGTGGGGAGTGCTCCATCACCATATCATTGTTTTAGCTCGAAACATTAAACATCCTCGCACTTTGCCTGGTGTGGTAAATTGTTTGTGCATTATAATACAATCTCTCTAGCTAAAGATAGACTCGGATATTTGTTGTAATAAGGAATGTTCTTTGGAATTACTGAGCCGGATTATTTTGGAAAGCAGGAGACCAGCTAGATCATTGAAACTGATACTTGTCAGTTTATTGAAGTCCCCGATTCCCATTATTGGTATTGAGACTAAAATATGCTTCCTTCGCCTTTCAGTCTTTAGATTGATTTTGAGCACGGAAGCATTGTAGGTACTGAACAATGGGCAAGGTTGTACCAAGGGTTTGGTGTTGTATGAGGGATGGTACAAAAGTGTCAGTGCTTTCATTCTTTTTTATTTTATTTTTAGGATACCTTAATGGTACATTAATAGGTAACGGTATGTGTTTGAATATCTCAAATGTGTTCTTATATTAATAGTTTTTTGTATATTTTAATAGCAGACACTATATTCTTTGGTATATGTTAATAGCTATGTGTATCTTCTTCCCTTACCTTTGTATTCTGTATGCTGGATATTGTGGGCTAGAAATATAAAGGAGCTGCCATGGCTTATGGGTAAATCAGCATGTGCCTATTGTAAATGTGCTCTCAGGGGAGTCGAGTTAGAAGCACACGTACAGCAAACATAATGGAAAGAAAGTTGAAAAGGCAGGACAAGTTAAGCATTCTTACTTCAATCCAAAGCTGGTTTCATTCAGAACAATGTGCTGAAAGATGTTTAAAGATAAAATAGAGCAGACCATACCCGTGAAGAGATTTTAGAACCATCTTAACATTAATATTTCTTTCAATGAGGCTGCGCAAAGGAAATTGTGCAGCAAGTAGTTTGAGAGACCAGGACCACAAAAAAGTAAAATCCCTGGAATTAGATAAACCAAGCAAGCATCAAATGACTCCTGCAGATCAAAACAATAAATTCACACAATGTAATGAATTTGAAACTAAACTAGAGAATCCTGGGACCATATTACATAATATGCCCCGGCGGTGCAACGAGCATGTGCGTCGGTTTTCTGTCCCCTCCAGGGCTCTTTGGTATTGTAGAAGGGTCCGTGTGGCTCCTTCTGTAATACAGATAATGCCGGTGCACATGTTCCGTGTTTACATAGGGGCTTAGTCCATGCAAATATGGTAAACGCATTTCCTCTGTGCCCGCACCACGTTATGGACGGAGGCACAGAAGATGTTAGGAGGCATACTGAATGGACATCATAAATTAGTGATGCCCAGTCAGTCAGGGAGGCAAAGGTTTCCTATGGACACCCCCCAAACACCCTCTGCAGATTTGTGTATACACTAGCTGCACCCACCAGCAGGGATTTAACTGTCTTTGCAGTTTTATATAGTGCAAACTTGGCCTAAGACAGTGCTTAATTTGTGCCGGAGCTTTCCGGTGCTCAGCACCGTCACTTATTTTCTGGGGCTGGTACTACAGCTTTCTTCATGCGGTGTTAGGCCATCCTCAGATTGAGTGTAACAGTCGTAACAAATCATATATTACAGGTTAATCACAAAACACTTCCAGGCAAACTTATTTTGCGCATTGCATTTTGGAGAGCTTGATGCAGGAAACAAAGAATACAATACCACCTTGGATCATGCACAGCAACATCTCGTGAGACTTCAGGAGTTACAGCCGCCGTCTTGCCTATGGCCGCCATTTAATTACAGATCACACCTGCGTCACGTGCTTGTGAAATAGCGCAATATCCGGCTCCTGAGTAGCGCACAGACTCACGGCTAAAACAAGGTAGGAAGTGCGCTTTGGCACTCGTTTTGGAATTCGGCCCTTATTTTGGTCAATGGTATGTGGCCATAGAGGTCATGCTCACTGGCACGGACTTTTGGAAACTCCTGCAGGCCCTGCACTTTCCGCCTGCCTCAGCACCCTTTCCCTCCCAGGCAGATTGCCGTGGCTCGGCACCCTGGCCAAATTTAAGTGGTAATATTCACCTGCCCTCCACGTAGGAGCTGAGGAGACACATCACCAACGAACTCAAGGAATCCAGGAAGAACTGCCGCACCCTCGAGAAAGCCTGGCGGCTCGTCCAGACCACAGACAACAGGACCGCCCTCAAGCACGCCACACGCAAACACCACCAACTGATCCGCGCCACCAAGAAGTCGGCACTCAAAGAACGACTGGACAACAACGCCCACGACAGCAAGGAACTCTTCAGCATCGTCAAAGAGTTCTCCAACCCCAGCGCCGGAAACAACGACATCACCCCCTCGCAAGTCCTCTGCGACTCACTCGCCTCGTTCTTCCACAGCAAGATCGCGGACATACACAACAGCTTCAACGCACAGACCACGCACCCCACCGCCGAAGCAACGCCCGCCACCGCCACCCTCTGCAACTGGACCCCGGTCACCACCGAAGACACCACCCGCACGATGAACTCCATCCACTCCGGATCACCAACCGACCCCTGCCCACACCACGTCTTCAACAAAGCCGACGCCATCATCGCACCCCATCTCCGGGACATCATCAACTCATCCTTCCACACCGCCACCTTCCTGGAGAGCTGGAAGCACGCCGAGCTTACCGCCCTCCTGCAGAAACCAACGGCGGACCCCACCGACCTCAAGAACTACGGTCCCATCTCACTCCTCCCCTTTCCGGCCAAAGTCATCGAGAAGACCGTCAACAGACAACTGGCCACCTTTCTCGAGACGAACGGATCCCTCGACCCCTCGCAGTCCGGGTTTCGGGCCAACCACAGCACTGAGACCGCCCTAATCGCCGCCACCGACGACATCAGAACCCTGATCGACAACAGGGAAACAGCGGCCCTCATCCTGTTGGACCTCTCCGCGGCATTCGACACAGTCTGCCACCACACCCTAGTGAAGCGCCTCAACAACATCGGAATCCGAGAGAAAGCACTGGAGTGGATCATCTCGTTCCTCGCCAGAAGAACCCAGAGAGTCCGCCTCCCCCCGTTCAGATCCGAGGCCACCAAAGTCATCTGCGGCGTACCACAAGGATCCTCACTCAGTCCAACCCTCTTCAACGTCTACATGAGCCCCCTCGCAGCCATCGCACGCCAACACAACCTCAACATCCTCTCCTATGCTGACGACACCCAGCTGATCCTCTCCCTCTCCAACGACCCCACCACCGCCAGAGCCAACCTACACGAAGGGATGAAAAACGTCGCCGACTGGATGAGGAGCAGCCGCCTTAAACTGAACTCAGACAAGACGGAAGTCCTCATCCTGGGATCATCACCCTCCGCCTGGGACGACTCCTGGTGGCCTCCGGCCCTGGGCACCGCTCCCAAGCCAACGGACCACGCACGCAACCTGGGCTTAATCCTGGACTCCTCTCTGTCGATGACCAGACAAGTCAACACCATCTCATCTTCGTGCTTCAACACCCTGCGCATGCTCCGCAAGACCTTCAGATGGATCCCCCCCGAAACCAGGAAGACCGTCATCCAGGCACTCGTCACCAGCTGACTGGACTACGGGAACACCCTCTACGCCGGAACCACAGCCAAACTTCAAAAAAGACTCCAGCGAATCCAGAACGCCTCCGCACAACTCATCCTGGACATCCCCCGGCACAGCCCCATCACCAGACACCTGAGAGACCTGCACTGGCTCCCTGTCAGCAAGAGAATCACGTTCAGACTCCTGACCCACGCACACAAGGCTCTCCACAACCTGGGCCCCAAATACCTCAACGACCGCTTGACCTTCTACACGCCCACCCGCCAGCTACGATCTACCAGCCATGCCCTCGCCACCGTACCACGCATCCGCAGAGCAACAGCCGGAGGAAGATCGTTCTCCTACCTGGCAGCCAAGACCTGGAACTCCCTCCCCACCCACCTTCGGCGAACCCAAGACCACCTCTCCTTCAGGAAACAGCTCAAGACCTGGCTGTTCGAGCAGTAACATTTCCCCCCCCCCCCCCCCCCCCCCGGCGCCTTGAGACCCTCACGGGTGAGTAGCGCGCTTTATAAATGCTGTGATTGATTGATTGATTGATTGGTGTACTTTCTGATATATGTTTCCCTCGTCGCCATTGCTTGATTTTGCTCACAAGAAAGTGTCACTCGTAGTCGTTGAAATGTCACTCATACTTGCACTAAAATTAGGAAAATGTCACACATTGCAATCTGAAACCTTGGCAGCTATGTATGTCACATGGTTCTTCGGTGTGTTGGGGCCGGTTGCTCCACAACATTAGTTAACTGGCCTTCTCGCCCATCCATCCCTTGCAAGGAAACCACACATTCTCTATAAAAGTATTCTTTATTTTAACAACACCTTGATATACTTGGTGTGTCAGCACTATTACTCTCCTTGCAGTGAGGCAGGAACCTAGATTGTGTGTCCTCTCAACATCAGTCAATCCGCAATAGTGCTAAATTCTGATCTAACTCTCCCAGGCATTGCACATTAAATACTGTTCTGTAATCTGCATGGTACACATTCTTTGCATCAGGCAAAATGTATATAGCACACCTGAGAATGAACCTTACCTGTAGAGAAATTGCTAATGAGACTGTTCATGATGAGTGACTTCAGTAAATCCAAACAGCCATTCACACCAGAGTCTGGAAGACATCCTAGCAAGCATAAAGTTCATGGTAGAGTTTATCAACAGACACTAACACTGCTCTGTGGGATGCTGCTTTTGTCACATAGATCCTTTTATTACTGTGCAGTTCATAAGTTATAACCTAGCACAAGTTCTACATGCAACCAGCATGGTACAGGTTAGAAAGGTATATTTTTCCCCAGTCTTTGACTATCCTAATTTTAATAAAAAGGGTTTGTTTGGGTAGAAATACATTGTACTTAGTGAAGTCAACCCTAACAACTGTGTGGCACTGCAGAAGTTGCATTAGTCGTTTTAGCCAATTTATTCCAAAATAGTGCTTAACATGCACTTTTGCATTCATTTTTTTCAAACTTTTCTCAGGGACAGGGAGAACCTCCTATCAAAATCTTACCTGAGGAAGACTCCCTTGCTGAAATTTTGATCGGGTATTAAATCTGGCTTTCCGAAGTGCCATTTGAGGATTTGGGTGGAGTCAATAGAGTAAGTGGGTGGTGCTAGTGGAGGAAGTGTGTGGAGCCGGGGGAAGT
The DNA here is from genome assembly GCF_964204655.1 of Triturus cristatus. NCBI lineage: Eukaryota > Metazoa > Chordata > Amphibia > Caudata > Salamandridae > Triturus > Triturus cristatus. The sequence continues at coordinate 212,086,201 of NC_140588.1, forward strand.
GGGTGGAGCCTGGGGAAGTGGGTGTGGCCTCCATAAAATAATTGAGCACCTGGACCTAATATTTTACAAATTAAGCACTGGGTATTAGAGCACTCAACATAAGCAGCAGGTTACATTGATGTTGGACTTGGCCCTTTTTGGCAGGTTCACCCCTAAACGTTTTGCCCTAGCTCTGACATGGTGTTGGGGGATTTAGGCCTCTGGGCACTTTAGCACTGTGGTCCAGTGTAAAGTGCGTGCGCTCTTTGTGTTACATTTGTAAGGTTGGCCTGCCCTCCCATAGGAATGCATTGGGGATTCCCTGATCAGCGTGTGTCAGTGGTAATTCCTGTTATGAGAGCAGCAGTGCGGTCAAGCCTGGTATGTATGAAATTGCATGAATAAATGCTGCGCAATGGTGTGCGCAGATTTATTGTGGTTATTTTAGAAATGCCACTTTTAGAAATTGGAATTTCTGTGTGCTATGTGTCTGCCTGCCTGATGTGAATTGCATGTCTGGCATGTGAGTGGCCGGAGCTGAGAGGTGTGGGTGGCTCCAGGAGGGGCAGGGTGAGTCAGCGCTAGGCTGAAGGGGACACCTGGGCTAAGAGTAGTGGGAGGGGAAATCCCCTGACTTTGAATAGGATGGTGCCTTCCATAGTGAATGCTGGCTCTGCCCCTGTGGTGTGTCTGATCACCTAGCCCCGACCTGACAAAGGAGAAGAGGAGCTTGAAAAACAAAGTGCTCCAAATCCACCCTGAACCAGTTGCATCTGGTTCCCCCATGCCCTGCACTGAAGACAAAGGATTGTGAGATATAAATATAGGGGCTGTGACCCCATGAAAATGTCCTGTGTAGGTGTGCTGTTCCTGACGTGCTGGGGGCTTGCTGCTGCTGGGGCCGAGGAGGAACCGCCATGGGGGCTTGCGTCCCTGCTGGAGGGCCCTGTGTGCTGGCCTCCCTGGGCCCAGCTATGCCCCTGGGAGACTCTTGCGCCCTGTGAGAGCTTTTATTTTTACTTCCCAGGGCCTTAAGGTCTAACCTGAAGGATTCTGGCATCTAGCGCATCGGAGCTCTTTTATTTATTTTTTTAATTTGCCTTGTGCCCTGTGAGCGCGATACTTTTCCAGGATGGGAGCGTGTGGGCTTGGCAGAAACGTGCTGCACGAAGAGAGAGGGAATCCCCGGCATAGGGATTCCCCCGAGTGCAGGAGGAGCGGGTGCCCACCCCGCTTTATGCACCTGTGCCATCGGGTGCCCACCCTATGGTTGGAATCATTAGCGGGTGCCCACCCCGTGTGTATGCTGTAGTGGAAGCGGCTGCCCACCCCGCATGGCCCTACAGAGAGGGAGGAATTTATCACCGCGGCCCGATCGTACTAGCAGGAAACAAGCAACCTTGGTGCCAGCTGGGGGCGTGGCCTGACTCCCCTGAGCCGGAAGGAGAATCCAGGCGGTAGCCCACCCAGCCTTCGTAGGCACTGCAGGAGCTGCCGGAAGTCGGCACAGGGCTCCTATGAGCATGGGAGAGCCCCTCATATCTGTGGTAACGGCCGGCGAGGAAGCCAGACAGCAGTGCTGAAGGTGAGGCGGGGCTCCCATATTGCTGAGGGTAGCCCCGCGTGCAGCAGAAATGAACAGCAGAGGCCCGAGCGAGAGAGAGGAGCCTGCAGCCAGAGGCCCGCTGAGTGGGGCCGATTGGGAGGCAGCCTTTGTCAAAGTTAGGAGTCCCCGTGGGGGCTCCATGCGCACATCGTGGTGCCTATCTACTGAGCGGCCCCGCCTGACAGTGAGCCACTCCAATGATCAGGCAAAGCTGTTCAGAGAGCCCAGGTGAGAGGGGCTCAGTGTTGCAGCCTGTTGGTGCATTTCGAGGCACATTGTCGGTGCCTGAGCGGTCCCACCGTTGCAGGCAGCTCCAACGAGGGGAATCTTTATTTCTAGGGCCCAGGGGGGGGGCTCCAAGGGCCCATACCTCCCTTTGGCCATTTTTCTACAGCTGCCCCACTTGCAAGAGGGCAGCTGCAATGATGGGGGCATGTTATGTAGAGAGCCCCAGTGAGGCCCAGAGGGCACAGTGGTGCCAGGGCCTATTTGTGTATTCACAGCCGCCTCACCAGACAGAGGGCAGCTGCAACATTTTGCATACTGGTTCACAGGGCACATTGAGTGCCCAGGCCCACGTTCCGCTTCACATCTCCCCAGCAAGTAGTGGGCAGCTGCAACGTTTAGACCATCATTCCTTTGGGGGCATTGTGAGAGATAGGAGTGAGATGCACTCCTGCCTCAGCGCAATGACTCGCTTTTGATATTGCTGCATTGGCAGCAGCCCGGGCATTCTGGACCCAGGGCAATTGAGCCCCTATGAGAAGGCCAGTTGGCCAGGGGGACTGTTAGGCTTGTAGGGCGCCAGGCCCTAATGTGATTTATGTAGGTGCACAGGAAATATAATTCATGTACTGTTTTATGCACCGTGATTTATGCCTCTAAGTGTGGTTTTATGATTATGAGGTTTTGCATACTGTGTTATGTTTGAGTTATTCTCTACTGTGGTTTAGGTATGAGGTTTTTTGCCTACTATTTTGTATACTAGTGAGATTATTTCCTAACGTGAGTTATGCTTAGGAAGTTATGGTCTAATATGTTTAGGCTTGTGAGGTTGGTGCAGAATGTATTTCACGTCTAAATATGATACTGTGCATAATATGGTTTGTGTTACAGGATGATGCTGAGTACAGTGTTTGCCAGTAATTACTGGTTGTGTTCTTCGTTTATTAACTGTTCTTCATTTACTATCCTTACTAAGTGATGGTGCTGACAGTGGCCCAATTGGCCCTGTCATGTGTATATAATCCCCTGTAAATATTGCCCAGTGCCAGTTGGCACAGTGTATATTGTGTGATTACTATTCTAATGTGTTTTATGATATTACAAAAGCTATTTTTGATATAATCTTGTGTGGAGTTCCTTTTGTGGTGTGCCTAGTATGTTTTTGCTGTGTGTGTTGCGCAAATGCTTTACACATTGCCTCCGTGATACGCCTGACTGCTCGTGCCAAGCTACCAAGGGGGTGAGCAGGGGTTATCTTTGTCATGTAACTCCCTTACCCTGACTAGAGTCGTGGACTCTGCCTGGCTTTGGCGCAAGCCTTAGCCAACCAGAGATCCCATTTCAAATACAATTGTGTATTTTTATATTTATTTTTTAAGGCACAGGGAGGGTAGGTGATATGTAGAGAATCACGAGATGTTGAGCCAAAGCCTGTTTTGAACCTGGTTCCTCATTTCCAAAGTCAGCAGCAATGGACTAGGCCCCATCTTCCTACTGTCCAGGTGCTGTAGATGAGTGCAGCTGCCATTGGGTCAGTGCATTATCAGTAATAGGGCATATTGCCTCTGTTTGGAAGCAGTGCACCTAGTTAAAGGTGTGTCATGGTGCAAACAGGGGTAGGTTGACCTTACTGTACCATGGGCCCTGTCATGCATGTGATTAAAGTAATTATTTATCAGAAACTATGTTTTGACCAATGTGTAGTGCTTACACATATGCAATTTGTCACTACATGTGATCAAACTCCTCCTGATTATGCAGTCACCAGAACATTTTATAAAACTTGCTCCCCACCCCCATCTCAGGCAATGCTCGCTGCACCCCTGGGCTCTACATAGTACAGGCTAATTGAGGTGAAGATATAAGCACTTGTCAGCATGCGAGTGCCTACCACTTTTTAAGTTTGAAAGCTTTATTAAAAATGTTTAATTGTTGAACAGCTTCATAACAAACATTAAAAAAAAATCAGGTTTGAGTCATCAGAGTGAAATTAAAAGTGTTGCATTGTTGGAAGTCTCAGAGATAAAAAAAAAACCTAAAGCAGCATATAATCACTTATCAAAGTGTAATGTACTGAAACCTCTGTATAAAAACACTAAAGCTTAAAGCATTAAGGTATTAGAGAGGGAGGAGAAAAATCAGGTGAGGGTAATATAATGGTTTCTACCACAATAGGAATAAAAGATATTACATGACCTAAGCTGAACAATACAAAATGAAGCCCATATATATTTACGGAGTTTTTCAAATAACGAAAAATATAGCAAAAAGCAATAACAAAGAAGAAATTATTTATGGTGGTATACAATTCCCCTTTACCATTTTTTTTAAGTTAAGTTACATATATTAAACAATTATGTGATCAGCAACCATAGTAAGCCTCTTAGCTCATAACTAAAGAAGGGAAACAAATGCCTGGCCTGAATAACAAAGACAATGTACACTTGTGAGTAAGTGTTCACTTTTGAGTAAGTTTACTTATCGGTATTCACAGTGTAAGGTACTAACAAAAAAAAGTAGTACGTCCAGCACTACACTTTGCCAACCACTGGTAATGCAGCACCCTCTCATAGAAAATAATGGAGGTAGGGACTTCATCCTCATCAAACAATCTCTATACGGCTCATAATTATAACATGTGTATTTGCAAAGCACGCGTTCATCCAAGGATATCTTGGGGCTGAATAACAGATAATTATTGTTACCCAACTCAACAACACTAATTTTATTAACCTCAGAAGGATGAAAGGCTGAGTAGACCCACTGGGATTTGAACCTGTGGCCATGAGCTCAAACACAGGTCCTTAGAGGGGATGCATTAGTACAATAAGCCCCCAGAACCAGATTGCATTCCAACAGTACATAACACATAAATCAATAATATACACACTTAGCAGCAATTTGGGCAAAGATCTAGGGGCATATTATCAAGGACGACATTAAAATTATCGCTGCTTTAGCGGCAGGAAACTGCCACTAAAAGCGGCAATAATGGGCTTGATAATATGCCGCAGAGAGTTCCAATAGAAGCCCATGTTCTGGTGTGTACATGGGCTTCTATTGGAATTCTCTGCGGCATATTCTCAAGCTCATTATCGCCGCTTTAGCGTCAGTTTCCTGCCGCTAAAGCGGCGATAATTTTAACGCCGTCCTTGATAATATGCCACTAAATAAGTTGATTCATAAAGTGTCTTGTGCATAAAAAGGAAGTATTAACAACATACATGTAAATCGACCCATAATGCATCAAATCATTCTTATATCTGACAAAAATTATAAAAGTTGATACATAAAGTGACTTGTGAGTAAAAAAGGGCAGTATTAAGGTGACAGGCAAACAATACAGACCCTTGTACATCGAACAACTCTTTTAGATATCGCTCATAAGAATACACAAACAGATTAAAATGAATAAAACAAATGTATAACTTTACTTGGCTACCAAATTTCTCTATCTTAAAGCAGCCGAGATGAATGTATGAACCATTCTGCACTATAGTTACAACTGCATTAATTGGAGGAGAAGTAAAGCTGGCCTGCATCTTCTGATGTTCGGGGATCTAAGTAATAGGATTAAAAACTGTTTCCTGGGCGCAGTATACCTTTTACAAAAAGCATGGAATGTGCTGACCGTAAAAGGCAAGGAAAAGGAGCAAGGCCCACTTATCCATAAACTTCATTAAGATAAAAACCAGGAGATGGCTAGATTAAATCTGAACCTAACCAGGGAATGTCTCTGGTAGTGATGAGGTAAAATATATAGATAGGGCTCCATGTGGTCTGTGGTAATTAAAGTTTGGTGGGCAACCAATCTCTTCTTGCTCCGTTATAGGGCTTCTCAAATCACTGATGTCACGTGGGTTTTTGAAAAATTGTGGCCTTCCTAACATGTTAAATTGGTCCTTTACATATTTCAAGTTTTGACTATTATATGTATAATCATGCCGAAAGCAATCAGTGATTACATCCTGGGGCCTACTATGTATAGGGTGCACTTTCCCTGTATGGACCCTTAAAACAGGTGCGCCAGGCTCAAACAGGAAAAGTGCTCTTTATTACATAGAATGCACTGCCCACAGGGCAGCCGCAAACTCACCTAGGGCAGCGCATTCATGTGAAAACGAAGCAGCTGATTTAAAGCCGTTCAGTGTTTCCACAGTGCAGACGGCACCCGCCTGCAATTTTAGAGGGGATTAGAGATCCCCTTGCAGGCGGGTGTGGTCAGTTACTGCACACACCTGTATGGGGATGTCTGGGGTGGTCCATGGGACACCTTTCAAAACCTCCAGAGGGCTGGAGTCAGAGGGAGTACTGACAGTCTGCCACCTTTTACATGGCGCAATGTCAGTGCGGCCCTGAGAGCTTCTTTGCATCTGTGCCTGTAACAGGGCGCGTGCACAGAGGCAAAGCGATTCCCTCATTTGGATGGGGCACGCCCCCATGTAAATTAGGGAACACCCCCTGAATATAGCGCTGGTGATTTTTGTGCACCAGCGCAATCATTATTACAGAAGGCGCGCACAACTATCTGAGGTCTCTTCTGTAATAGCAAAGTGTCCCAGGAGCATGATAAGCGGTCGCAAACGCCTGTTGCGCCCCTGGGACACTTTATTTAATATGACCCCATGTTGAGAAGGGTTTCAGGTTTTGAATTGATGGCAAAGCCATAGCAGAAGTGCGCTAACTTGAAGGAGTCTTCCAAATACTGTAAACCTAGTTCCAAATGACGAGCATGAATGCGCGCTAGCAGGGACAGATAACAATCTTCTCAGGAACACATTCTTACTATCCTGCATGTGTGTTGTGTTGCAGTTCCCCCATATGCCTGCGCCAAATGTCAGCACAAAAATACATTGTGCTTTATAGATATTAATCATCGCAACTAAGGGTTTGGAACCTAAATTTGCAGAGAACCTAAAGATTGCATCTGTGGTTAGATCACATTGGGTTTTTCTTATTTTCATTAAATGCGGGCAACAACAGTTATTATCAGAAGGTACACACAGATACGCGATAGTTGGAACATAAAGTTTAGTCCTATTATTATAGTGTGATTTCAATTTACTAGACAGGTGACTACAAAGTGTCTTAACTGTATTGGTTGCCATGCCTAAATCACTCATGAACAATACAAATCTGTACAATAGCCTTTGAAGAGCCACCCCAGTTCTTGACAATAGAAAGAAGTGATCTGCATATGACAAAGCAGGGACGCTCTTTGCTTCCACCCTTGGCGTATCTATCACTCCTTGTGACAGAAAAAAATCAAGATCTTTACTATATAAACAGAAAAGAAAGGGTGCCAAAACACATCCTTGCCTCACTTCACGCTTGATCGGGTCTGTGCATTCTCCATTCGGCCCATACCTAATGCACCCTGTAACATCTGCATGTCGGTGACATAATTAGTGCACAACTGAGGCTTCCAGTCCCATTTCAAGCATTCTTCCCCATAACATTCCTCGGTTAACATAATCAAATGTGGAGCTAAGGTCCATAAAAGCTAATTATAAGCAGTCACACTTCATCTTAGTATACTTACTGATGATTGAAAAGAGGTTCAGAAACTGATCCATGGTCCCTAGACTCTTTCTGAACCTGTTCTGAAAGGTGGAATATATGCCCTTTTCTGTGACCCAGTCCTCTAGTAGGCCTAGTAAAATTCTGCCCGGTACTTTCGCTGTTGATTCAATTAATTAAATGTGTTGATAGCATTGGTGGTAGGCTCTGTCAAATGGGGACAATAATGGGATTCGACCAAGGCTTAGAGGGCCTGCTGTTACTGTACTCCTCAGTACATTAACATTTAAGGGGGCCCATCATTCTATATAATCCTTTAGTAGATCGACTGAGATCCCATCTGTGAACCAAGGACCTTAATACTTGGACTGTGTTCAATCAGAGATTTTACCTCCTCCAAGATAAAAGGTGCAGTCACCCAGTGCTGGGTTGCATAAACTATCTAATTTTATATTGCTGTCATACACCCTCGAAAAAGGCTCAACCCACAAATGTGGAGGGATGATCATATTGACGGTGGTATTGTAATGGTCTCTCAAAAACAAAGAACCTTTACTGATTTTAAAAAAATGCAGGTATCATTCCTATGGTTAGCCTTGTGTACTTGCTCCCAGGTTTCCTCCCGTATAGTTATCTTTCGCTTTCTTATTGCCTGCTTGTGATTCAGTCTACAAACCTCACTTCCTCTACATCTCTTGGTGACCTCTTGAGAACATATATCAGACATTAATGTGCATAGGACCAAGTTCCATCAACCATTTAAGGCTTCTGGCCTCCCTGCAGGACACTGGAATAGTTAAAAGAAGAGTTATAGTTTTGCAAATCGCCATGTACGCTAGAAGCAGGCAGGAAGAATCTGCCCTGAATTTCAAACACTTCATGAACTGCTCCCTATTTCTAGCCACAAGATCTGTTAACAAGTAGCTAGAATCTGCAGCAGCCGCGGCCCTTGCAGGTAAGAGCAATGGGGCGGTGGGGCCGGGTGGGGGGGGACTTCGACAGACGATGACGAGGGAAAATTAAATAAATAATTCATTTTCCCTAGTCATCGTCCATCCAAATCCCCACCCGGCCCCACTGCCCCACCGCTCTTACCTGCATGGTCCACAGCTGAAATGCAGTACCCTTGGTGTCTACGAAAATAGTACATATTATTTAAATATGAAATATTTAAATATGCTATTTTGAATTTCAAAAATAAAGTACCAAGGAAGGGTATTATTTTTTTTTTTATTTAAAATTTGCAATACATAACAAGTATCAGTATATACCATTTGCAGACATACTTTTACACAAGAAAAAATTACCAACCGTTAAAAATATAACACTACAAGAGTAGTAACACTACAAATGGAGCATATCGCACTGTTATCCTGCTGCTTGCTTTCATTAAATTTAAAGACTCAATGCTTATCACCATGACACTGTGAGTACTGTGGGTGATGTCCCTTGTTCACCTAAGGAGCATAAAAACAATAAAAACATTCAGTGAAATCTGGCATTTGCAGTTTCAATATACATATAGACTAATTTACTGAGGTTTTCCCAAATAAATAACAATTGTGTATCCATTCCAATCTGAACAATAACATAATATTTCAATTAGCTACAGATTTCAAACTGTACTTTATGTGCTTCTAAGCTCTAAGGCCCGTTAGACACCTGTGGCAGGCAGGGGGTGAAGGGTAAAATTGAATAATCCTTTAAGGTATTAATGCTGGTGTGCGCCTATGAAAGGCAGGAGGGTTAGGGGAAAATGGAACAATCCATAAAAAATTATTGCTGGTGTGCACCTGTGGTAGGCTGGGGGCGTAGGGGAAAATAGAATAATTCTTAAAAAAAATAATGCTGTGTGCACTTATAGCAGGCAGGGGGTGCAGGTAATAATTGAATAATCCATACAAAAATTGCATTTGTATTTTTTTATTCAATATATTTTAACTGTTGTTAAAAGTTATGTGTAGAACTTCATTAAATCAGTTTCAATTTTTACAAAAGTATAATTTGATTTTACTTTAAAATCAAGTTTGCTGTTGTATTTTTTTTTATTTTTTTTTATTGCAACCTTAGAAATTACATTGAAAATTCAATCCAGTTTTAAACATAAGACATAAAGCATAAATAATGGTCACAAATCAGAGATTATATACAGAATATCGAAGGATTCGGGAGAATAATTCATTAAATATAATTTAACAAAATTGAACATAATTCATTTATACAGAACTATTATTGTTACTCCACATCTCAATTGGTTTCCAAATCTTGTTACCTAAGGCCCTAGCCGTCTTGCCTTTACAGGCAAAAATCGCCCTCTCTTGGTTGTACAAGCCTAACAACCGGCCAAGCCAGACCTGAAAGCTAGGGGCATCTAAATCCTTCCAACTAGCTGTAAGAATTATCCTATAAACCGCCGTCCCCAAAAAAAGACATGTTTCCTCCTCCTTAGTGTGTTTCAGTGTGTTATCGTAACCCAAGATATATAGAGTGGAGGATTCAGCTACTGAGTGCCCAAACACTTCCTGCCAAAAACCTGCTATCATACCTCTCAGATCTATAAGTTTATCACACTCATATAGCATATGAAGTAAATGTGCTCCAGTTTTACCACATCTTGGACATTCGGAGGTTGCTCTTTTCCCCCAAGAGTGAAGTTTGGGGGGTGTAAAATAGAGATCAAATATGGTCTTATATAGCTGAGCTTTCATATTAGAGGCCACAAACACATTCATTGAGAGGATTAGAGACATATAAATATCCACATTAGGGTTATTCAGTTTGCTTGACCACCTCTCTTCCCTATATTCAAGATCGTCCCGTTGGCTTTCAATTGGAATATCGTATATGGTACCAATCCTGGTTGTACATTTGGCCATACAATCAAATAGGGGAATATTATCCAAAGAATACTCAGCACTTTTTATGTTCAAGATCGTATTGGTTTGAATAAATTTAAATACACTATTATCTGGGATCGAAAATTTACTTTGCAGCATTTGAAATCTATTTCCATTCCCAGGCAATAAGAAGTCACCTATCGTTAATACTCCCGAGTATTCCCATCTTCTAGATATATTATCATACATTTCTGCTGGTAATATTGTAGTGTGCCATAACGAAGTATATTTATTGTATTTAGGAATATTTAAGTGCCTCGTAGTTTTCCTCCAGATTCCCCAAGCACTAGATAAGATCTTGAACTTAACTTTCTTATAGTATGAGGGTTCCAGCTGCTTTATCAAGAGGCCATTAGCCTTATCCCCGATAACCAATTCATAAATAGAAGGTATATACTTATCCCTTATTACTTTTTCAGATATTTTAACAAAGAGTAATACAGTCATCTGTTGAAGCAAGGTTGCCCACAAATAGAATCCCAAATTAGGAATTGACAAGCCCCCTCTTATAGCTGGAAGAGAGAGGTACCGGATAGATCTCCTTATCTTCCCATAGCCCCAGACAAATTTAACCATCTGGGATTCCAGGGCCTTAATGATTTTATCATCCACTTACAGTGGAATCGCACGGAACAAATATAAGACCCTGGGTAAAATATTCATTTTAAGGAAATTCCCTCTTCCAATAATTGAAAGATGCAAACCATCTACCCTTTTCAGATCGTTCTTAATTTTTTGGAGAAGGGGATCGTAGTTTATTTTAATAATTTCCTCTATCTTGGGAGATATGCGAACTCCTAAGTATACAGCACTTTCGACCCTTCTATCATCTACAAATTGAGTATTGCGGGTGCATATAACCATTGTTTTATCTCTATTTAGAGAGTATCCAGAGAACCGACCAAAAAGTTGGGTAATCCGTTCGATTTCCTGTATTGCCTCGGTGGGGTGGGATGTTATTACTGCCACGTCATCGGCGTAGGCTAGGATTTTGGTATCAAAAGAACCTACTGTAACCGGTTTGATTGCCGCTGCGGTAACAAGTTTTAAAATTAGGGGATTTATATATAGGGCAAAAAGAATCGGAGAGCATGGACAGCCCTGCCGAGTCCCTCGAGATATATCAAAAAGGCTAGACTCCAAACCCATTACAAGAACCCTCGCCTTAGTGTGTAGTACATAGCCTTAATAGACTTTACAAAGCGCGGACCGATTTTATTTTGCTCAAGCACCGACCACAAGAACTCCCATGACACCCTATCAAAAGCTTTCTCGACGTCCAGGAGGATCATCGACATCCGATCCCCCATGACACCCACGGCGTCAAACAGAGCAATAGCACGACGGATATGATCCGTAGTGCCCTTACCTGGGATGAATCCGTGCTGCCACGGGGAGACCAGGCGCTCGACGACCCCCCTGAGGCGATTAGCTAGAATCTTAGAATACAGCTTCGAGTCAGAGTTTATAAGAGAAATTGGGCGGTACGATGAGGCTAGGTCAGAGGGCTTATCATTCTTTGGAAAGATCACTATATTCGTTTCCATCCATGATCTTGGAGGAAAGTCACGGGCTTGAATACCTATAAATAGATCGAGAAGTAGCGGTGTTATGATATTACCCAAAATTTTATACAACTCCAATGGTATCTTGTCCGGGCCAGCGGCCTTGCCTGAAGCAAGCTCTATAAGAGCCGTTTGTACCTCCATCTGTGTTATATCCCTTTCTAGATCTTGCCTAGAAGCCATCTCCATTCCAGGATTACCTTCCTGCTCAGTTGCCCACCTAGCGAGTTTGTCTCTAATTGTTAGAGGATCTAGCGTGTCCTCATTTTGATATAGTTTCTAAAGACCTCCACGATAGTCTCAGATGTTGTATGTTCTTGACCATCTGCCTTAATACTAGTAATTAAACTAAGAGATTGTTTTTGGCGAGTACGGAGCGCCAGCTGCTTGCCGACCTTCTCCCCTGCCTCATAGATCTTATTACGGTGAGATTGATAGGTCTCGGCCGCTCTCTGAGACAGCCTATTATTTATCTTCATTTTTAGGATCGTCATCTCTCTGAGAGTTGGCCCTCCATCACCACCTTGCGTTATTATATCGGTATGCTTCTCCTCTATTTCGGCTAGTTCCAGAAGTTGCAATTCGTAAACCCTAGCAAGTTCCTTCCTCTGTCTGGCCACAAAGCTTATTGTTTCCCCACGGATTGAGGCCTTAAAACAATCCCAGACCATATCTCGAGAGTCACTATAGCGATTGCAATCGATAAATCCCTGTGCCCATACCTTAATATATTCTATATACTCATTATTAACTAAGAGTTTTCTATCAAAGGACCAACTTGACCGAGTTCTAGACGTGTTATCAATACTGAGTGTGAATACTAAGGGATTGTGATCTGAGATAGTCTTCGGTAGTTTACTTATTTGTGTCTTATTGACGTAATTAGTAGTCATCCAGATGTAATCGATACGCACATATTTATTATGTGGATATGAAAAATACGTATATCCCGGATCATGATAATGTTTCATATCCCATACATCAGCCAAACCTAGACTTTCTTTAAGTTGTACAATGGCTCTATATACCTTTGGTTTACGACCAACATATTTGAATTTATCTTGATTGTATATTAGCCCTTTTTGGGTCAGAGATATATTAAAGTCCCCACAGAATATTAATGTATGAGGCCATGATGCTAACTCCAGTTCAAGATCGGTAAAGATAGAGGGGTCATCATGATTAGATGCATAGACAGAGCATATAGTAATCCCGATTTTAAGATCGACAATCGCCCACCTACCCAAAGGATCAGCTGCCTTACGTGTAGGCTGGCCCAAAAAAGATTTTGCCAAAATGGCTACACCTCTTGTTCTAGTGGTGTGGGTAGTGCTTACCAATAAATTAAACCCCGGGACTCTAAATACATCTCTTTCTGCCCATGGGACGTGAGTCTCTTGAAGACACAGTATATCGAAAGAGTTTTGAATAATCATCCCACACATTTGATCCCTTTTCCCCCTGTCATTAAGCCCTGCTATATTCCAAGAGCATAGCTTTAGCCTAGCCATATTCTACTGTATTTCTTCTCCAGTCAGGTTCTACTTTGTGGCCAAACCTAACAATAGTCTCATGAATTCTATTTCCTTTTCTATTTCCAGTTCTATTTGCATTTCCGGACTTACGGTTGCCATTTTTATATGCTTTCTTCCCCCATCCCCTGTCCTTCCCCTCACCCCTTGCAGCCCCTCCCCTTATCCCCCCCACCCCCCTCCCCAGCTTCCCACATTTGAGGCAATTAGAGTCTATAGTGATGAACGTGCAGTGCCTGACCGATGCTCCAATATCTTCAATATCTTTTCAAATTTATTTATTTATTTGTATGTATTATTTTTTTATTTTTTTATTTATTTTTTATTTCCCCCTCCCCCTTTTTTTTTTTTTTATTAAACTTTCCTCTTTTTTACACCCTAAAGATAAACCATTCCCTTATCATATCATACCAAAGGAGAAACAAGTTTTAGATAGCACACAGGGGAGAAGAGAAAATAATCACAACTTTACTTTTTCCCCTCCCATTTCTCTCATTATATATAAGCTAAAATACATCCCTAAAGGCTATCCAAATATTCCTTTGCCTTGATTTCGGAGGTAAAAATTTTTGTCTGGTCACCGTCAATAACCTTCAGACAAGCTGGGTTGTTCAAGAAAACCCGAAGCTTCTTGTCTTGAAACGGTTTGATGGGTTGGCGTAAACGCCACCTCCGCTCAACCGTTGTGTGACAGAAGTCAGGACGTACAAAATAGGTTATAAGTACACTAGTTTTTTTTGCCTCAGGTCTCGCTTTCTCCCAGACTGCCTGTCTCAGGAGGAAGTTGCCGAAATATACCGACAGAGCCCTTGGATATGCTCCTGGTTTGAGTGCATTTTTCAAGGTCAAGGGTACACGATGCGCACGCTGCACCTCTATCTCCCATTTCCAAGATGATAGTTCTGGGAGGGAGTCTTGAAATAATTTAACCATAAAAGAGCGAGCATCCCCCCCTTCCGCTCCTTCGGGAACACCCAAGACACGCAGATTACTTCGCCTCAAACGGTTTTCCATGTCCTCGAGTTTCCACATCATATCCGAGAGTTCTGTTTCATGTGCATCGATCTTTTCACGGTTTAGGACTGTTTCTGATTCATTTACCAACACTCTAGATTCCATTTCTGTCATTCTGTCATTAAAGGAGCCAATTTTCCTTGAAAGTTTGCGGACCACCCCCTGCACCTTACGTAGCTCTGCTTGAGCCTTACGACCATCATGGGATGTCTCTTCCCTGTGCACAGCTATAGCAAACAAAACAGTTTCTAACGTTGGTGCTATCGTATCTTGAGAGTTTCCAGGCTCCTGATGCTGAACAGGGCCGGAGGTTGGCCCATATGCTTGTGAAGGAGTGGCCACTGGAAGAAGATTGCTGGTAGGTGCGTAGTCCCAAGTCAGATCTGCCGAATCGCGATGGCTTTTTCTATGTTTAAGCGCCTTTTTCTGGACCGTTTTGACTCTGACGGTGCTGCCTGCTTCATCACTAGATTCACTCAGGTGAGATGCAGTATCAGTGTCAGTATCAGTTGACCAGCCCAGCTCATCTGAGAAACAATACAAATCGCTGGGATCTCTATCCTTTTCTCTATCTTTATCGGGATCATCTTCACTAAAAGTTTCAGAGCCGAGTTGGACAAGCTGGGCACCATCCAGGGGAACCACCAAAGCCGGGGCTAAATGGAGACCTCCCAATTTATCCACTTGAATTTCCGAACTCCCGGAGGAAGAAAGAGCTGCCTGTAAGTGTTTGCCCGGAGGGAGAGCACAACCAGGGTCAGTGTCGGACGCCGTGAGGGAATTATCATTGTCCTTCCGTTCGATCTGATCATGTACCTGAGGCTCGAGTCTCATCCCATTTATTAAATCTTTGGGATTGCCGCCTCTTACCTGGGGAGGGATCCCTCCTGTCACCGCATCTCCTTGAGCCCGTATGCTTCCAGACTGGACCTCGTCAGCCACAACGACCAGCGCAGCAGTGTCTGCAACCCGAGAAGCAGGCGCATTCTGAGAACACGGCAGACCCGGCTGACTCCTCCCGCCCCGACCCGGAAGAGGACGCGCTGAGCCCCCGCAAAGGAGCTCCATCACGGAGGGAGCACTTTGGCCGCTCTTCCGGGCGGAACGACTTTCGCTTGAGGCTTTAGAGGGAGCCCTCTCCGCTGATCCCACCGAAGTATGAGGCCCCCCTGCCGGTGTATCCACTACTTCTCGAGTGGCCAGCCTTGCTGCCCTGGCTTCTCTTGCTTCTCTTGCTTCTCTTGCCCTCGCGGCAGCCACCGCAACCGCAGCCGCGTTCTTCGGTGCCATCCTGTCAAAATCGTCGCCTTGCACTTGCGTCCCAGCAGCAACCTGGTAAGTTCGGCAACAATTCTTATAATTTTGACCGATAATGCACAGATATCGGATTACGGAGAGGCCGATCACCGTGGCCAGCACTGGAATTCGGCACTGTGTTCTGTTTTTCACGGTTATCTCCCCATCCAGCATCTTATCATGATATATTGCAGCAGCTCAACTCAGTATTCCATCCAGCGACCAGCATATAACCATTAGCGTATCCTTAGTTCCAAAGCTACATCTTAGCCCTTAGTGAGGTTCAGAATTCTCTGTAAGCACCGGTCAGACTGCACTGCAGTCTCAAGCGACCGCCATCTTGCCTCTCCTAGATCCATACAAAAATTGAATGCTTGTGTGCCTAGCGTCTATAGCAGGCAGGAGGTGTCTGGGGAAAATGGAATAATATTCAAAAGATTAATGCTGTTGTGTGTCTTTGGTCTAAGATACCAATGGCAGGCAGTGGGTGCAGGAGAAAATGGAAAAAAATGAAAAAATGCATTAAAACACTGTTCATACATACTGCAATCTTTCTAAGTACGTTAAACTGATATCGGTGAACAACAGAAAAAAAGAAAAAAAAGAAGAAAAAAAAAAGACATAGCCCACTTCTATCAATATCCCTAGAAAATAGCTTTGAAAAATGAGAAAAAGGATTAAACACACTGGCTGGCCACTGGACACATGTTCAAACAACAATAAACAGGAGGCCATGGACAACAAAGAGCACATGCAGGCCTATGATAAAAGCACACTGGCTGGCTACACTAAATTGGTGCCGGCTACATGTTTAAACAACAACAAGCAAAAAGGTACAGACACTAAAGAACACATGCAGGGCATATGGCAAAGGCACTCTGGTTGGCTACACAAAATTGTCGCCGGCGCCATGTTCAAACAACAGGCAAGAAGGCATGGACAACAAAGAACGCATGTAAGACTATGGCCAAAGCACACTGATTACTACATAAAATGGCCCCCAGCCAAATGTTCAAACAACAACAAGCAAGGAGGCATGGACATCAAAGAAAGAACACAGGCAGGCTTATGAACATTAACTACACAAAATGGCCATCGGCTACATGGCAAGGAGACCAAAGACATAATGGTGGCCTATGGCGCACAGACAGACACTGGTCGGACCAAAAAATGGCCACTTGGCCGGCAAATAAAGGAGGCATAGTAAACAAAGAAGAAAACACTACCAATAATTCAGCAATGCTAACAATTAAAGCTAAGTCAGCTATGAACAGCACACATCCTCTCAAGGCATAAAAAAAATTACCCCACCAAAATACACTTTATGAGGTTTCAGAAAAAAACATGAAAAACAAAAAAACTATTTTTCCTTTTTAATCCAATGCTATTTCTAAATCATAGATGATTCAAAGTAACATATACCACAGAAGCTGTTGTTTTTTAGGCTCAATCTCAATACCTAGTACTGGCTGGATAGTTCATGGGCAGGCTAGGCCACATGGTAAAATAAATTAATAGTGCAAATTTCACAAACATGGAGAAAAAATACTTAACTATACAACCTTTTTCCCTTATAACAGCTTAAAAAGTGAATGCAAAAAGTGAATGCAAAAAATGCTCCCTACTGCTACTCCTGGCCACCCTTCATCAAATTTGAAAAAGGAATAAAAAATTAACAAAGTACGAATATATACTGCATTCTCTCTTTCAAACAACATCCTTATTTAAAAGCATTTTTAACTTACTTGATTGTGATGTCACAAATACAAAGTCCTTAAATTCCAATGCTATGTGCAGCAGGATTTGCAGACAAAGAGAGTGATATTTCACCTCAAAATCCAAATGAAAAGTGACCTGGACATGGACAGAGCACTTGGAGGGGCCTTCTAGACAGAAAGAGGAAGTTAGAGTCTCTGTGGCACCTCCGTCCTGTTTAAAAAAAAGGAAAATAAAAAAAACGTTTGCTTTGCACTAAAAAATGACTTGGTTGCCTGTTCTGGTAGAATATTTGCTTGAAAAAGGTATTTTCGAGTTGATTTAGCTGCTTCCTAAGTAGAAACTCTACTCGAGAAGCAGCCCGACCACTCACACAGCAGGCTCGTGCTCGTAAGCATGCTTGATGGAGCCTTGCATTGGTCCCGTAAACATCACAGTGCTCTAACAGAAGAATAATTCTGCCACACGCCAATTGGCAGAATGTGGCAGGAAAATTACTTTCATGTTTTTCCCAGGTCGATCAGAGGGCGCAGTGGGCCATTCATTTACTGCAAATAAATATGTTGGTGACCTGCAGGTCATAAAATCTGACCCTGATAGGGTCCATACAGGCAAAGGTGCAAAACAACAGGGGCTCAAACTAAGCACTCTTATGCATTATTTACAGAATGGTCAAATTGCAGATGCTGCAGGAGGAAGTAGAACATAAAACAAGTTGTTATTATAAACCATTTCTCTTAATGTATGAATAGATTTTTTATTCAAGATAAATATGTTAAAAAACTGAACTCTAATTTTTCTCTCCTTTAGGCAGTATTATATACGCAAAATATTAAACCCCCTAAACAGAAAAAAACAATGACGAATTTAGATAATTAAGGTAAATTCAAACCTGCGGACCTCAAAATTGCTCTTCTATTTACAACGGTGTTCCAGATACTCTGACTAATGATACACTGCAAGTCAGATGCAGGGATTCAGTTGTGAGATAGGGAAAAAGCTGAAATGCAAATAAATAATTTCCAAGTCTATTGACAAAGACAGTTATTCATTAAGGTAACGTGTAAGAAAGGAAACATGTTTTGCATCAATAGAAGAAACATTTGTACAGCTTGAACCTGACTATCGAATGGAATGACAGGTTATGTCATCTAAGTGAAAAATGCTTTGTTATACAGAACAGCATTTAAGAACCAATTGCTAACAGGTTTATTATGTCTTTACTTCTAAACCGTATCTAAAAATAGATGCATTAATCTAATTGTCTTTAAATGACAGAAAAAGCATTATATAGAAGAAATATAAGATTCATAAAACACCAGTACTTGAAAAATGCCCCAGGACTCTATCACTAAGCAAATAGGTGCCCAATCTAATTGAAAGAAATCTAAATGCATTCCTGATCCATAACTTATTCTGAAATTCAGAGGGTTGGATGGGTGTCTGTAGGTCTGCATAGTAGATGACACAAAGTGCATGCATGACATGGGTGTCAATTTAAAGTTTGAAGGGTAGCAGAGACCCTGGCCGCAACTTCTTGCAGAGGCACGCTCAGTTGCCATATTTAGAGTTGTCCAGCTGCCTTCCTGGGTTTTCTGTATTTAAAGTGCATCTGTCGGTACGGTAATGCACTTTCATTATTGTTGAGTGCCGAGCTGCCCATCAAGACAAAGCAGCACATTTGCTTTACTGCTTCAAAGTAAAAGTCAAATGTCCTTGATATGCAAGGAATTTTTACTTTGCATGTCGGGGACATTTGAACATTTTCTGTACCTGTACTGCCATGACTCGTAGGTCATTCCCAGAAATTAAAAACAATGATGTCACACACCTCTAAACATGGTAGGGTAGCTACCACCGTGATCCAGTGGATCTTTAGTGAACCGACTTCTAGGTCAAGGGTTCTCACGGGTAACTGAATTACTACCAATGAAAACTCACTGGTTCCCTTCATCTCAGTATAAGGAAGGAGAACTGTGAGTTAGCACCAGTTTCCCCATCATTTCAACCAATTTCTTAAAAAATATGCCATATGTTACAACACATTTTTCACGAACCAACTTGCTTTGTCTGGTAAAGGATTTGCTTTGGTATTCCAGTCAGAACATACGATTCCATAAAGAAAAAATAACAAAAATGCAGCTATTCTAGTAAATATTACATGTAATAAAAAGTTCCAAAAAGTACTTTTTAAATATATCATAATCGCCCCGCTGTGCGAGCGTTTCATGGGCTTTCCCGCCAATCTTTCATTCCCATGATGTACACCAAGACCTTTGTGGCCTTAGAACGGCCACGGTTGATTCACATGATAAGTTGGTACACATTTGTTATGATGGCATTGGTCATCAACATGTTCATTTCTGGCTTATCTTGGAACACAATGTAAGCCATCTCATAACAGGTTATATAGTATACCTTCTATACTTTATTCCATCTCAATAATCATAATTTGTCTAATGATGTAATGCATCGACCTTACAGTCATGATGTCTCTTCAAGGTTGTCATAAATCGCTTCCAACTGTTGTGACAGCTCTGCTTCTGTCACTTGGTACAGCGGTGTTAGACCTGGTACCATTGGCGTGAGTCTCCCTTCCATTTTTTCTGATTGCCTTCTCTGTTTTTTATATGTTTTGCTGGTTTAGATGTTTTGGGCACTATGCCACTGCTATTCAGTGCCACAGTGCAAATGCTCCCTATGTTAAATTGATGTATTGGTTAGTGACTCCATGATTGAGTTATTTGATTTACTTGTCAGACCCTGGTACAGTGCACCATGTGTGCCCAGGGCTTGTAAATCAAATACTGCTGGTGGGCTTGCAGCACTGGTTGTGCCACCCACAGAAGCAGCTTGTAAAGTGTTTCTCAGGTCTGCCATTGCAGAGCCTATGTGCAGTCTGGTATTGCCATGCTGACTGACCAAGTGTACCCACTTGCCAGTCCCTAAACCTTCCCTTATCCTCATATCAGACACCCCTATGGTAGGCCCAAGGGTAGGGTGCATTGTAAGTATAAGGTAGGACATGCCCTGGTGTGTGTGGCATGTCCTAATAGTGAATTACAGCCATTTTCGTTTTTCACTATTGCAAGGCTACCTGTTCCCCATAGGCTAGAAAGGGCAGTTTGATTATTACATCTTATAATCCTAACTGACTCAGGGAACATAGTAGAAATTCTAATTTAGTATGCCTGATCTCAGAATGATAAAATACATAATTTAGTAAAGTTGGTTTTAACATTCTGTGTTTGAAAATACCACTTTTAGAAAGTAGGTATTTTCTTGCTTAACTGTCCAAGCCTGCCTCTGCTAGGTTATGTATTGTGTGTCTGGAGTTTGAGTGACAGGGCTGGGGAATTCCAGGAGACAGGGTAAGGCAGCCCAGTGGTGAATCGAGAGATATGCATTTAGATGGGAGGGAGGAGTTGCACCTGGGACCTAAATAGGGCTGTGCCTTCCCTCCACAATGCTGGCTCCACCTCCTTTGGTGTGTCTGATGTCTCTGCACTGCACTCTGAAAGGAAAGATGGAGTCAGGTAAACAAACTGCTCCAGGACTGACCAGAACTGGTTTGGGCTAGGCAAAGGCCTCTCTGCCTTCAGAGAACAAAGAGAAACTTGGTATAAATATGGGATCCCAAACCCCAAGACTTTAGATCACTTCTGGAACAACAAGAAGAAACCAAAGGAAGCTGTAGGAGTTGGACTGCCCCCCTGCCAGTGTGCTGTGTTGCTGGGTTGGCCTGCAGTGGTGTCTTCATTGCCAAGGAGAGGAGAAGGAACTTTTACAGAACTTTCATCATCTATGCAGAATATTTCTCCAAGGGCTTGAACTTGTGCGTGCCTCCTGCTGAAGTCTCAGGGACAACAGACTTCAACACCAGCTCCCCCCTGAATTTCCTTGCTGGGAATTCTCTCTACAGAAGCCTGCGTGTTGCTGGGAGCTGGAAGCGTGACGCAACAAGAAGCGTGTTGCCGCCGCAGCTGTAGTCATCGCATCACCGGAGAAGCGTGCCGCCGCCGCATCTCCCATCGCATCACTGGAGAAGTGCGTTGCAACTGTGAGGGTCGCCGTCACATCATTGGAGAAGCGTGTCGCAGGGCCTGTCGCAGCTCCAAAGTACAGAGTCACCGCAAGGTTGCCAGGGCGTGTCACATCGTCTCAACATCGTCGCCTCAAGGGCACCATCTTATCGCATCGCACCGGATTGTCGCATCGCATCGAGGCGCCATCTTGCCGCATCGCAACCAGGCTGCAGCACGAGAATCTACGCATCACCTCCTGTCCGGTAAGGATCAAGACGCATCCCCTACTCTGCGCAAGCATTGAGGCACAACGCATCGTCTTCCCAAAGCAAGGAACCGACGCATCTCCAATGCTGCGAGCCTTTTGTTTATTTTGCGTTACGCATCCAGGTACTTTTGTGAGAACTGTGTCGCATTTACCAACAATTTGAACTAAGTTAATTCTACCATCTTTAAGTCAATTTTGACTACAGTATTGTGGATTTTTTTCATTTGCAGTCTTGTGTTAAGTCTATATAAAGAATACTTATTTTTATAAAACTGGAGTGGTGTCCATCTGTAGTGTTTTCACTGTATTACTGTATGTGTTCACAAATGCTTAACACACTGCCTCTGAGATAAGCCTGTCTTCTCATGCCAAGCTATCAAGGGGGTGAGCAGGGGTTATCCAGCAGTGTAATCCCCTTTCCCTGACTTAGAATCAAGGGTCCCTATTTGGTCAAAGGTACCTAACTCTGCCAACTAGAGACCCCCAGTTCTAACAAGCGGGTTGCGGCTTCAAGGCTTTAACTTGCTACCGAATGTGTGGCGTTTGTGGCCCCGTGTCTATGCCGGGGCTGCAAGTGCCGTGTCTGCCCACACTGACCATTTTACCTTATGCCTCAAGTATCCCTGCTGTGAGACCCCCCAAGGATCTTGTCCGGGCACTTGTCCCTGCTGTAAGGCATCCTAAGGACCTTAATTTCTTGACTGGGCAATTGCACTTGTCTCAAGAGTTTCTGCCATTAAGGCATTCCAAGGACAGTGTTTGGTCAATTGCCCTTTTACTTCCTTATGTGAAGATATTTAGAGACTGAGGAACACTTCCCATCCTAACCAATACCTTCCTGGTTTGCCTGCAGCTCTTATGTCCTGGCTCATAGTTCACTGTGCTATATTAGTATGTGACTTACAAACTACACATAACAAAAGAAAAGAGGATTAACACCATGCTATCTACGTAAGCCATCATGTGCTCTGCATGACGCCCACTCCTCACAGCGGGCACCTTAAAACCCTACGGTACTGAATTTGAGGTTGCGCTGGGACTAGTCAATACTCTGGTCTCTCTCCAGTAGGACCGTTACTACCAGCTTTACCTGTCTTCTTCATTGGTGCTTGGGAATGCTTATCACCAATTTCTTTTGTATTCCCATTTCTAATGATATAATTCTCCCAAGGGATTGGCTTTGGGAGTAGCAGCATATAGCTCGCATCACTCCAACCGACCTGCTGCTCAAGACTCTCATGAAAGTACTCTGCCATGTGCAGTGTTGGGACTGGTTAGGCCCTGGTCCTGAAATAGAATACAACCTTTCTAGCTGATCCAGCGCACGATTGGCCCTCATTTGCCAGTAGGTAAGTATTAAACTTGTCACGGCTGGTTGTATAGGTGCTTACCAAATATGAGAATGTCTATATCAGTGCTAGATGAAAGGCAACGTTTGTACTGATGGGGGTAAGAAAGCTCCCTTCCCAGGATAGCCCCTTGGAGCTAAGTGAATGCTCCTGGCCTATACACTGATTCCACCTAGGCTAGTCTTTCCCAGTGTCAGTTCGCAGCTGTTCAGTATATTGGTTAAGCATCACATGCTTGATAGGTGGCTAGTACAAAGCCACTAACAGCGATACTCAAGACTCAATAACAATTCCTACTTAAGCTGACACAATGGTTCGAGCCCTGTCAGGGGTGCCCGACTCACTGCTCTTTCTAAGTAGTGGTGAGATACTATTGCACTGGAGCAATGGATAGTGCAGACTAATAGGCATTTGTTGGGCCATTTATATAACCCGAGCTCGACCGGCAAGTACTGAAGCCCTTTACTTGCAACAACGCCCTTCTGGCACTTGCTGCCGGTGGTGGGACTCGAAACCTGTGCATTGGGTGAGCCTTAGTCTGTGACACCAATGGCACAAGACTCTGCCCCTGAGCTATCGCTCTAAAGTCCCACCGTATATATAGCTATGTGCAAGCACAAAAACCATATCTCACCATTTAAGCATATGCAAAGCGGTCATGTTAAAAACCACGTTGACAAACACTTACCAATACATACCTAACAACTATTACTTCTCTCTAATTCATATTCAGGCGGACATGTTCTCATTCAGCCACTCACACCCGCTCACAGACCCATACAGCCACTCACAAACTCACTCACATATCCACACAGCTACTCAAATAACCACTCACAGGCCCACACAGCCACTCACACACACACTCACTCACTGACTCACACATCTACTCACACACCCTCAAACCTACTTAAACACCCACTTATACACCCATACAGACGCTCACACACTTATACAGCCCCTCACACGCCCACTCAAGGACCCATACACCCACTCATACACCTACTAATCAACATATACAGCCACTCACACACCAACTGTCAAGGGTTACAGGTTTCAGACAGGAAATACAATTTGAAAAACCTTAGAAACCCACTGAAAAAACAAAGGTTACAGGGGTATTATAGTTAGGAGACAACATTAGAAAACCTAACCAATTCACTGAAAAAAACAAAGATTACAGGGACCATATAGTTAGAAAATAGAATTTAAAAAAATCTTAGAAATTCTCTGAAAAAAACTACGCTTACTGGGACGTAAAAGTTAGACTCAGATTTCACACATACAAAACCATAGAAATTCAGTAGTTATAGTTACCTTAGCTAACTATAACTTACACACCTGCAATGCACTGCTTATGATCTCACATATTTCCTCACTCATCACTTGTCATTACATCACTGATGACCGGCGAGTGTCTATGGTATGAAGAGGAAATGCGGTGCAGAAAGAAAAGGCCCTGTGAGCTCCCTGCACCTACCCACCAGTGGTACTGCTGCTCCACACATGCAAGGAACTAGCCGATAGCACCCTCAAAGTGACAATGTTACAGAAAGTAACTAGTTGCCTTCAAGATTCCTGCACAAGAGACGCTGCTGCTAATGCCAGGAAGGGGAATACACTACTCCTCACAACAAGACACTTAAGGAGCTTTCTGTCATCTACCACACACACATGTACTGCACACCTTAGAGACAAAAGGGGAGGGATGGCGTGTGACCATACCTGACACACTGAAAGACATAGCGACTACTGATGCGCAAGTGCAAAAGACCAAAGGGTGAAGAGACCGAGAACTCATGCTACTACCGGAGAGTGCACCTACAGGCGCAAGCCAGAAACCAAGGAGAAGCAAAATCTCTGGTGACAGTCAGCTGAAGAACCAAATGTAAGTGTCCAGCAAGTGTGAACCACATCTCTGCCCCAACCTTCCCAGTGTGACCATCCGTTCCCATGAACCTGCTGCTTGGTGAGAGATGGCATCCCTCCTAACGGATTCACATGCCGGTAAAAGAACAGCACCAGCAAACACACTAAGCTACGTGGATGCAAGGTCCCAAAAGTCACCTTCACTCCCTGCAAGTCGATATCAGCTGTCATCCAGGCCATCTAATGGCAACCACACCATCAGTGCCATGTGCATCACCCAAACCAATGAAGGAGCATCTCACTACACCCACAAACCCACAAACATCAAGAAATACAGGAGACACTACTGGTGATGTGAAAGACTAATTGCCCAGAGACTATCTGCTAGTCTTACCTGCACATGGGTCCTGTTGGCAAGCACAACTGACCATGTGTCAAGCAAACCAACAGTTGCACGAACAATTTGGGAAGACTTGCCTTCATGGAGTCAAGACACACACAAGAGTAAGCTCTGCAGCGGACTCTACTGATGCTCCTGCAGCACCACTTTTGAACAGTTTGACACTAACCGCATCACCACGAGACCACGCTGGACCGACCAACAGTGAGTGACTGGACAATGACCCAACTGACATGCTGTCAAAGGATTCAGACTCCATCGACACAGTGTTCATGCCCAGTGGTAACTTGTTAAACAATGGACGTGTGCACAGATGCCCTGGTGCTCCAACCTGTACTTGTCCATTGCTGTCCGGCAGACTGCCTCTCGAGGCTGAGAGACTAAGCTTGTGCCTAGTGTGTTTTTGCTTGATTCCCACAGGTTGGACTAATTTTTGGTTTTAATAAAGTTTGGGAGGAATGCAGTGTCCTGCTGGACACATACTAGTGTTCGAAAAATAACTAGTTATCAGTCACTCCCAGAGGGCTGGCTTTTACTCCCAACGCACACCCATCCAACACAGGCATCACAAATGACGTGGACCTGCTAATAAAAAGGCCAGACTGCATGTGCTTGTCACCAGTTGTAGGTGCAGAATGCATGTGGCAGTGTCCTTCATTTATTTAGTATGTGGGCCTAGGTCCCCCAGCCCTACAGCTTCCTATAAAAAATGTTGCACCTATTTATTTTTTCAAATTAAGCACTCTGTAGGGTGTCATGTGACACATCCCGCTGAGGACACACCCATACACGCATCCTTTGCAGCAGGACTCTACACACTCGACTCCCAGTATATTTGGGTCGGATACTAGAACTCGAAAGAAGTGGATTGTGGATGTGGCAAATTACATATTACATACACTAGTCAGATTACACGTGAGGCGCGTCTCAAAAAGGTTAGGGTGGGTGCAATAAAACTGTAGCAGCAGCCGGGATGTGGCTAATTAGGACAGTTGGTTGTAAGCAGGCAATACTAGATCTTAATGCTCCAATATATGAGGTACAGGGAGGCATTTTATAAAAGTTAGCAAACAACTGACTGTTATTAACATGACAGCATACAATTGTGAAATAATATTGGAAAACAATAAAATTGCCCAATGAAATGGCAAATGTGACAACTAATATTGAACGGGAAACGTGCAGTTTCTCAGCTGACATTTCCCTCCATTTTTCTTCATTATATTTTCTTAAAATGCATTTCTGAAATGATCCTGTTTTGGAAGCTTTGGATTTGATTTAGAGTGACGATTAACAGTGATGTAAGGCGTACCTCTTTATGTTATTGAACTGGTGTTATAAAACGCGTATTCGGGGATGTAATGGACTCAGGGAGCAGACGTTCCTTCCTAGACAGATCCCATGCGTGTGGCTCATCTAAAATAGACTGATTAAAATGTCCATGGGCTCGTTGAAAAAAAAGTCGGCGACAAGTCTAAAACGTTCTCAGCCATTTTGCAATCACTGTGATGTTTCATCATAACTCTCAGAAAGCGTATTACGACCCCTATCCTGTTCGCTCAAGGTCAAGTGCCTGCTGGAACAGATTTACAAGAAGAGCTATTTAAAAAAAATAAAAAAATAAAAAAATATATATATATATATATATATATATATATATATATATATATACATATATTTTGGGAAAAAATATGATTCGCGGATCACATTTTCCAGATCTGGAGCAGCACAGATGCTGCCACAGACATATTCAGGAATTGTGAACGGTAATGAACTTACAGCCTTATTAGATCCGCCATTTCCTGGAGAAGCGCTGCCGCAAATTAACTGCATGTTGACATGACTAACGTGGTGGTTGCAAACAGGACTGTATGTGAAACCACAAAACAAAGCTTTTTTGTAAAACAGCTGTCAAAGGCCTGGCAGCTGGAAAGGCTACTTCACGACTTGAAGATAGATTCCTGTTGAGTGATAGGGATGGAAGCGGTACAAATATATTAAAATGTCAAGGTTGTACAATGATATGAAGAGTATCTATCAGTTCGGCATCCATGCAGTCGCTAGAGGCACGTATGCACAGTGGCGGCTGCCAACAACGGGAGTGGTGTGGCGGGCATAAAGGTACTGGGTGTATGCACGCGCTGAATTGCCAACATGCATTACATTATCGTTTTGAAGTTACAATTTTTAACTTTAAAACGGTAATGTAATGCATGTTGGCGATTTCGTGCACATAAGGAGGTACAGTGACGGACATAAAATACATTAAGAAAAAGGGAAATAAAAGTCACTTCCCTTCATGCACTACTCCCTCCAGTCTCGGTGTTCTTCTCTTCTCCAGCGTAGGACTAAGCCAACTCCCCTAACCAATCATGGGGCAGCTCTCATGCTGTTAACAAGCTTGAGAGAAGTGGCAGGATTAGACGGAGAGGGCTCTCACAGCGCTCCCAAGGGCACTGGAGGCCTGTGCTTGCTCTCAACCAAGCTGTCTATGGGTTTTAAAGCACGCATGTCTGGCTGGCCGTCGCAGGACAGCCAATCATAGAAACATGCGCACTTTAAACTTAAAGTACCCAGTCCACCACTCTTCCCTGCTGCTGCCACTCAGTAGCGGCCTGCCCCTTCCTGACACTCAGCTCAGGACGCGGGTAGTGAAAAATTAAATTGCAATAAATTTGCTTTATCGCCATTTTTTTTTCAACTCTGGGGCTTTTTAATTAGTGGGGTGACGCTCCTCTGCTCTAATGGAGGAGCCGCTCCGGCGTACGCACAACAGTAGGGTAGAGACAGTTGTTGTTTTTAGATTGTGGCTTTTTTTGACTTGTCGGGGTAGGGGACAAGAGGGGTTGAGTCCAAGGCACCTGCTTGAAGATGTGAAGGGGGCACTATGTCTACCACTTTGCCAACTGAAAAGTTTCCACAGTCTGCATTATTCCAAGAACGCACAGGCTCCCGCACATGTTTCTGATGCCAGTAGGAAATGTAATGTAAGAAAGATGCAGCTGTCAGATCCCTCTAAGGGGTTCTTTGATGCGAGAATGCCTCAAACAGTGCAGAGATTGTGAAAAAAAGAAGCACATGCGCTAGGGAGTTTGGTTCAGGCAATAAAAGATAATCATTCAGTGACTGAAGCTAAGGCATTACTAGAAAAGGTAGAAAAAGAGATTTCAACATTTAAAGATAATACGATCAGTTTTAAAACATCAAAATTTGAGAAAGATACAAAAACCTTCAATCTAGAGCAGTTCTACCCATATTTAAAAGACAACTTTTACACTTCTTCTGACTCACGCCGTGCACTTTCAAATTATCAAGGTCGTTCCCGAAATAGGTTTTTGACCTTTTCTAAAACTTCATCTTCTGACTTATCAGGGGACTCTGATCCAAGAGAAGGACCCTCTAAGAGACAGAACTCTTTTTTAGACAAAGGCAAACAGAAGCAAAAGGTGAGGTTCAAACAGAAACCTTGGGAGATGAGGCCAAGGCGCCAATATTACAAATCATGAAGAAAACATCTATAGTGAATTTATCACAGAAAGAACTTTCCAAAGACAAAAAATTAGTTCTCGAGTTGGGCCTTAAGTTTGTTCCCAATAGAGCAACTGATTTCACACAACTGAAGTTGGAACCTATTGAATTCTGTCGTAAGATTCGCCTTAAGGCATTTTTTGCTGGAAAGGAGTATAAGGGGAGTGAAGAAGCCCTGAGGGCTTGCAAATAAATTGAAGTTTACTCAGCCCACATACAAAAGGAAATTGAGGCATACAAATAAATAGTGTTGTCATCGATCAACCAACTGGAGCAAAAGAAAGTCTATTTGAAAAGAAATATGTCTCTGAAGCAGCAAAAAAAAATCTGTAACTTGAAAAAAGATGACTGTGGTTTTTAAACAAGCAGCTAAGGGCCCTTAGTTATCTGGCCCGAGAGATGTATCTCTCAGAAGGTAGAAGCCAAGTCAATAACCAGGAGTGGTATTGCTGGAGCAGAGTTTTCTGTTGAAAATCTATTGGGTTTTTAAAGCTCTGGTTTGTCTATTTGTCGATTAATAAAATATTAATTTTAACTATTAATTATTTGTTTTGTGTAAATGTTTTAACTAACCAATACGTACTAATGAGAGAAAAACGACACGTGGGAATGCTTTTGCGTTGCTATTTAATAAATGTGCATGTTTTATTAATAAATGTTGCTGAGTGTTGTTTATTTAAAGCACGAAAACGCTTTTTAAATGTTATGTACTAATGCTTTTCTTGTGTTGCAAAGGCTAGATAATTACATACACATAAGGGTATTAGTGGGGTTAACACTGTTTAATCACTATGCTGTGGTAACGTTGTTTTGTCTCTTTTAATTAAGATGGTACATTTTGGCCTGGTGGGAAAATGGCTACCGTTTAAAGCCTGTATTCGAGTGAATTTTGTGATGAGAAGGCCTTGCTGAACATGGTCGAGAGTCATCTGACCACAGTCTTCGCCTGGTTAAAATTTTCGGTGAGGACAGTAGCAGTTCTGGGCAAGCATCCAGACACATCCGAGTAACCTTGGAGGACAAAGGAGCCATAATGAATGAACTCTGAGATCATGATGTTGGTTCCGAGGAAAGATGAACATGAAGAGTTACTTTTAATTTCCAGTTCCGTGTTCTGTCTTTTTATTTTTGTGATTTTTCCTGAGCGGAGATTTTCTAAATGTAGCGATGCTACATCCTTTTCTGCTCGCTTTGCTCAGCGGTTCAGCGGATATCGAAAACATTTTATGTTGCCTTCTATTGTTAAACACATTATAAATATTGTTAGCCTAGAGAGGGTTTTTGCCACTTTGCCACTTCTTCCCAAACCTGCGTTGGTGAGGACTTATGCTGTGAGGACGGCGACTCGGGACTTCTACTGAGAGACCTGTCCTGACCCATTCTGACATTTAGCTAGAATAGGTAATTATGAGAATAATGATTTACTTTAATTGATTTTCCTTTGACTAATTTTAGATAAAGTACCATAATTTTAAATACAGTGTTGGTGGTTATTTCTTGTCAATTATTGAGTACTCTATTTTGATTATTGTTGTATAGATTGTTTAGATCATGACTCAGGACAGTCACAATTAGGTCTTATCGACCATGTGTGTAGATGCAGGGTGTTTAGAAGGTTTCTTTCCACAGGTTCAGTGCTAATGGAGTAATCTGAGTGTATGTCAGTGAAATGAGCCCAAGCATATGATGAGTGTATGTGCGTGTATCTGTGAATTTACTCTATCCGTGGAAGTAGGGAGAATTTGTACACCCCAATCTGCACCAATTTCCTGGTAGCAGAATTTGATGGTTATTGATGATTGTCTTGATCTGATTAGATTGCTTGTACATTGGCTTTTGATTTATTGATTATTGATTGATGTTGGTATATGTACTAATACTATATGTTTAAGTCGTCATGTTGAGTTTTATGTAGTGCTTCTGGAATTTGGGAGCTGGTAGCAGTTCCGTAGTAGGGCAGAGGGAAGTATATGCTGCTCTCGGGAAAGACGGGATTGTTGGTCCTGTATGTATGCAGGAAAAGAAAACGTGTGACAATTGAAGTTGCGCGTCACATTGTCTGTGTTCGGAATTAGTGACATCGTTGTGTGTTACTATTAGAAATATTCTGGTATAAAAGCAGTGTGTATGGTAGCGAAGGTTATTTGTGAAACTCTGGTCTTAAGTCCCAGGGATCCGTAAGGTTCACCGTTAAAGCTTATTGCGGGAGGAGTAATAGGTATTCTCTGAGCTTGTTTTGAAGGACTGGGCAGAGGTAAACACTGCTTGGTTAACGTATGTTATAATTCTGTAGTGGAGCAGATTGTTCGCTGTTCTCGGGAAAAGCAGGATTCTGTGTGTATGTACTACATTTTCTTGTATGAATGTGCGTGAATGCTCATATATTTAGTTAATTGTAATACTCTTTGGAGCAGTCCTAGAGGAAACAGTTAATGAATGCATGTTACTGTGTCAACGGGATTCTTGTGAAATAGATTTTTCTTTACTATTCTTTGGTTAGCGAAGCAGACAATGGAGATGTTTATATGTTGTAACTAATAGATTTTGTAGAATCTGACACGAAGTCTACTGAGAAAATTTTGTAAAGGAGGGGTAGACGACTGACAGGAGACAGGAGCGAGAGACTGCAGCGACTGCTGACGTCAAACAGACCGCGCTCTGATTGGATATTAGATCAGAACAGTGCTCGCGCTGAGATTGGTGCGTTGGTGTGAGCCGCGCAGGGATTGGAAAGAGTCACTCTGTACTCTAGTGACGTAGATGCTCCAGGATTGGTGCGTTAGTGTGAGTCGCGCTGTTATTGGATAAAACATCGTACTATTGAGTTGTATTACGGAAAGGATTAGAAAAGTTTGGTAAAAGCAAAAATGTATTACCAAGAAGAGAAAAAATAAAAATCTTTGTTCAGAAAGATTAAAAATTGGTTCGACAAGGATAAAGATGTTAAAACGAGAGAGGGTGAATTGTTACCTCCATCTAAAACGCCTGCATCCTTTATGGCTGCGAGATATGGGTATCATACCTGTATATGGTTGGAGAATTGGGTTAGGTATACAAAGGAAGATGGTGTTCTAGCATTCCCAGAACATGGTTCATTTAATTTGGCCGTGTTGAAAAATTTGCGGGAAAAGATGTTATGTCTTGACCCAAGACCAAGGCCGACACAGTTTGAGGCTTTAGTGGAATGGGAAGAGGAAGTACATGAGCGATAGAAGCAGAGGTCTGGGGGAAACTATAGATATATGTTTGGGAGGAGACATGGTCGTGAAACTCATCATGATCGAATGACGAGATGGCGAGATGCTAGTATGTCAGAGGGATTATACCCTATGAGAACAGTTGAAGAGAAGGGTACAGAAAGGTTTCCTGAGGCAGAAGTGAGAAGATATGGAGTTAATGAATATGTGGATGAAGTCTTGAATGACATGATTTACAAAAGACCACCTCCATATAGACCAGAACCAGAAGAGAGCACACCAATTGTTTCTCCGATAAGAGATACATTGCGTATCATTGAGACAGAAAATGTGACACCTGAGTTAAGAAGTGGTAATCCTTTTAGGGAAAGAGAGAATAGAAGCGGTGGCGAAAATACGAGAGAATTAGCCAGAACTACATCGGAGTTGACTGAAAAGATCAAAGAGCTGACAAAGAATCTAGACGCTGTTACGGTGCCCGTAACTATAGGTCCGGTTATGCCTGTTTTTGACAAGCAGAGGACAGGTGAGAATGGTTTGGTGATTCCATATGTTGGGAATAGATTGACAAGTTTGGCTGGTCCTTCAGGAGATTCAGGAAAAAGGACAGAAAAATCCAGACATGAGACATGTAGTGAAGGATTAGAGATACAGTCTAATTCAGGATTGGATGCTGGTGAAGCTAGTTGTTCAGGGATGCCGATTTTAGAACCGCAGAAGAAAGTGGTTCCAGTGAGAAAATCTACTGAAATAACAGCTGAGGATTTGAATGAATGGATGAAAGTTCTTCAAAAGAGGGATAAAGATTCACAGGCAATTGATGTGGCTAGGTTACGTGTAGAATTAGAAGAGCTTGTTGCAGGGACAGTTCCTACGGAAATTCTAAAAAATCATCATGATGGTGAATTGTTATTTATGTGTAAAAACATCACCTGGAGAACTAAAAATACACATGACAGATTAAGAGCAATAGCAAATGACTATGGAGTTGACATTGATAAAGTGAAAGTTTTGCAGAAGTCTTACAGGATGGATTTCACAGACAAAGATATTGAAAATCTGAATGGTGCTGGTAGAACAGGACAGATTAAAGAGATGATCGCATTATTGCGAAAATGGGGTGATGTTGAGAAGTGGAAGGATAGGTGGTACAAGAAGAGAGAAGAATCAGGGGATAGGACTTATTCAGCATTTCCTGTGAGAGAAAAAGAGAAAGTATCCACTGTTGCTTATCCTATGAGAGAAATACCTGGAGGAGGATATGTACATGTTCCATGGACCAGACAGGATATTTTATCATTTACAAATGATTTCCCTCGATTGAGAGAAAAGCCCGTCGAGTGGTATAGGCAGGTAGACAGATTTGTGAAATTGTCAAAAGTGCTGTGGATTGACCTGAATAGTCTATTTGATATAATTGTTCCAGCAGATTTGTGGGCTGAGTGTAAAATAGTTGTAAGTTGGCCTACTGAGGAATATCCAAGAGATCAGAGAACAGGAGCACCAGATCCAGAAGTAATGAGAAAGTATGAGCAGGTGATCCCATACCTGAAAAATAAAGTACCTCCAAAAGAGACAGACTGGGTTAAAATAGATCGAACACATCAGGAAGCAAAATAATCGGTTCATGCTTTTTATGAGAGGCTGATACTGGCTTTTAAACAATTCAGTGGGGATGAACACCTGGGTGACAAGGATTTGAGTCACTTTGTATACAGATTTGTATATGGCCTGAGACCTGAGATTAGTGAGAGAATTCGTGAGCATACTGTGGATTGGCAGAGTAAGAAAATAGATGAGATTTTGAGACATGCAAAATACTTCAGTGATGAAATTGAAGCAAAACAGAGAAAGCTGAAAGAGAAAGCAATGTGGGCACAAGTGAAAGTTGCGGAAAGACAGGAAGCACAGTTAGTGGACCAGGCGAATAATGCAGGAAATAATCCAGGGAATAGACCTAGATATGCAGGGAAAGGAAAGGGGAATCTTGAGGAAGCCAAAAAAAAGTTCCCGTGTCACAACTGTGGCCAACTGGGACATTGGAGATTTGAGTGTACCAATCCACCATTAGCGAATAATGAGAATAAAAACTTAAATCAACAGGTGCAGAACGAAGGGAATAATCGACAGCAGCAACAATCTTCTGTTGTGAAACAGCAGAGTCAAGAGCCAAAACCGCCCTTGCCGCAGAATAGAGGATCACAAAAGTATAATCCGGATTCGGGATTCTACAATGATGAGCAGGTAAACAAACCAAGGCGTTCTAACCAGGTACAGCAGTACTTGTTAAAGAATGAAGGGAGTGAGTCTGAAGGTGATTATTGACGGTGCCGATGAGAGGAGGAAGAGTGCATACTTGGTGCAACTCTAGAAATAGACCAGGCAGGACCATTTGTGGATGGAAAAATAAATGAAGAAGGTGTTACTTTTTTAGTAGACACAGGTGCAACAAGATCAACTGTCAGGTCAACAGATATTAGAAATCTTCCTCTCTCGGATGAAGCAATCCAAGTAGTTGGTGTAGCCAATACACAAATCAAAACACGTCTTACTGAACCAGTAAGAGTACAAATAGGGACATTTTCAGACTTGCACAGATTTATTGTCTGTGACACTAGTCCAGTGAACTTGTTAGGTAGGGATCTACTTTGTAAAATTAATTGTACAATTTTTTGTACACCGGATGGAATAGCTTTTGAAACACCAGATGAGGATGTTTTGTACCGAATGACTCTAGAAAATAGAGAGAGTGAGTTAATTGGTGCATATGCTGTGTTTGATCCGGAGGATTTGCCTCAAGAGTTGAGAGAAACAGTAAAAAGGACAGTTTGGGATTTTACTGGAGAAGATGTGGGATTGATGAATAATGTAGATCCTGTGAAAATTGCAGTGAAAGAGGGAATTACTTATCCTAACATTCCTCAGTACAAAATGACACCAGAAATAATTGAAGGAATAACTCCTATAATTGAGAAAATGATTCAGCAAGGAGTTTTAAGAGAATTATTGAGTAACCCGTGTAATTCACCGATAATGGGGCTAAAGAAACCTAATGGGAAGTTCAGGATTGTACAGGATTTGAGAAAAGTTAATCAAATTGTGGTGGCATGTTGTCCTATTGTGCCAAATCCGTCAGTGATTTTGTATCAGATTCCACATGATGCTGAGTGGTACACAGTGATTGATTTTTGTCATGCTTTCTTTTCAATTCCATTGCATCATGACAGCCAGCCGATTTTTGCATTTAGGTTTGGCCAGCGTATTTTAGCATGGTGTCGTATCCCACAGGGGTATACAGAGAGTCCTTCGATATTCAATCAGTTATTGAAAAGGTCATTAGAGAGTTTGATCATGCCTGAAAACTCAGTGCTAGTGCAATATATTGATGACCTACTAGTGGCATCAAAGACACGTGAAGCGTGTGAAGTAGATACCATAGCTTTACTGAATCATCTGGCAGATGGAGGATTAAAGGTATCTCCAGCTAAATTGCAATTTTGCAAGAAAGAGGTGCATTATCTTGGACACAATATTGAAAAAGGTCTGAGAAAAGTGACTGATGACAGGATTAAAATTATCAGAGAAATGAAAGCCCCAAAGACCCAGAGGGAAGTGAGAATGTTCCTGGGAATGGTGGGTTATTGTCGTCAGTGGATAATTAATTTCTCGCTGATAGCAAAGCCACTGATTAAGCTGACAAAAAGTGAGATGACAGATCCATTGGAACTAGATGGAGAACAAATGGCAGCATTTGAGGAGCTGAAGAGCAGAATGTGTGAAGCCCCTGCTTTGGGTATGCCAGACTATGAGAAAGAGTTTGAATTGTACTGCAGTGAGAGAAATGGATGTGCACTTTCAGTGTTAATTCAGAAACATGGATTACTGAGAAGGCCTATTGCGTACTTCTCATCGAGACTTGACCCTGTAGCTGTGGGTTTACCAGGTTGTCTGAAATCTGTGGCTGCAACATGCAGAAGTCTGGAACAGAGTGAGGGAATTATAATGGGATATCCTGTAAGGGTATTCGTACCTCATAATGTGGCAATTCTTTTGACAAGAAGCAGAACTCAGTACATGTCACATAGTCGGCTGACTAAATATGAGAAAGTCATTCTGGGAGCATCAAATGTGACTCTTGAGAGATGTGTGAATGTGAATCCAGCGACATTGTTGCCGGATATTGAAAATGTGGGTGTGAAGACAGAAGATGATCACAATTGTTTGGATGTGTTGGAGTACTGTACAAAACCGAGACCAGACATAAGGGATCTTCCCTTACTTGAGAGTGATCATGTGCTGTTTGTAGATGGATCATGCCTGAGGAATGATGATGGTGTGCTGAATGCAGCATATGCAGTGTGCAAAGTTTCAGAAGTAATGGAAGCATCACCATTGAAAGGAGTGAAATCTGCACAAATTGCTGAATTGGTGGCATTGACGAAAGCTTGTGAAATTGGGAAAGATCTGAGAGTAACTGTGATGACTGATAGTCAGTATGGATTTGGAGTTGTGCATGATTTTGTCCAACTTTGGCTACAGAGAGGTTTTTTGACGTCGAGTGGGACTCCAATAAAGAATGCTGAAGTGATTGGGAAATTGCTTGAGGCGATACAGCTGCCTAAAGAATTAGCAGTTGTGAAATGTGCTGCTCATGGACAAGGAGATGATTTTGTGACAGTTGGCAATAGATATGCTAACGACATTGCACAATATTGTGCAAAGAATAATCAGTCAATTAATAGGGAACGAGAAGGTGAAATGTCTTTTTGTTCTGTGATGTTTACTAATGTCCTAGAAACGTGGGATGAAGTGAAACAGTTGCAGGATGAGGCAGGAAAGGAAGAAAAGAAAGACTGGATCAAGGCAGGTTGTGCCCCAAGAGAAACAGACCATGTTTGGGTCTATAGAGATGGCAGACCAGTCATGCCAAATTCCATGCTGTCGGCAATGGCAAGGATGTATCATGGCCAGGGACATTTGGGAAGGGATGCGATGATCAGGTCTTTTAAACAGACTTGGTACAATGCAAAGTTCAGGACAATTGCAGAAAGCATCTGTCAAAGGTGTTTGATTTGCCAACAATTTAACACTGGGAAAAAGACAGTGGTGAGTCTGGGAACAATAGGTAGAGAAGGTGGTCCTTTCACGAGAATGCAGGTAGATTTCATTGAAATGCCCCAAGTGAACAGACTGAGGTATGTTCTAGTGGTAGTCTGTTTGTTTTCAAGATGGGTGGAGGCCTATCCGACTAGGAGAAATGATGGAATAACAGTGGCAAAGTTACGGTTAAGAGAGTTGATTCCTAGGTACGGGTTTCCAGTAACAATTGAGTCTGATAGAGGTGGACACTTCTATAATGAGCTCATGAGTTTGATTTGTGAAGCATTGGGCATACAGCAAAAGCTACATTGTGCATACAGGCCAGAGGCTTCTGGTGTGGTTGAGCAGATTAATGGCACAATAAAGAACAGGATTGGTAAGATGTGTTTAGCCACTGGAATGAAATGGCCTGATGTCTTGCCTCTAGTGCTAATGACTATTATATCTACTCCAGATAGAACTACTGGTTTAAGTGCGCACGAAATCTTGATGGGACGCGCAATGCGACATGCATATGTGCCTGTCAATAAGTTGATGACAATAACTGATGACATGATTTTGGATTACTGTAAAGGCCTGGCTGACGCAGTTCATTCTGTGTTTCACCAGATTGGAGAAGAAGCTACCACACTTGAGAAGAAGCAAGCTCATGATCTGAGTCCAGGAGACTGGGTGAGGATTAAAGTACACAGAAGAAGAAACTGCTTGGTTCCAAGGTGGGGAAGACCAAGACAAGTTATTTTGACTACGACAACTGCAGTGAAGTGTGCTGGTGTGAAAAACTGGTTACATGCAAGTCATACTCTGAGAGTTCCAAACCCAAAGGATGGGACTGGTAAGGAGTATTTTGAAGAATCAGATTCCAGTGATGATGAAGACCCAGAACCAGTCAGAAAAAATCAAAGTTCAGGAAAAGAAGCAGAAAAGACTTCAAGAGAACCATTGAGAATCTCAGAAGGGAGATCAGATTCTGTAAGAGAGCCTGAAGTTCCAAAAAGCAGTGGAGGAAAAAGAAAAGAAAAGAGCAGTTCCACAGAAATTACTCCTGAATCAGAAGAGGAGGAGATTGAAGAACCACTTGAGATTATACCTGAAGAAGTAGGGTCAGAAGAAGATAGAGAGGGACAGATTGCGGAAGACCCCCGAGGAGGTGTAGGGAACACTTCTGATAAGCTAGGTGAAGGGACAAGTAGACAGCAAGAAGATTGCGTGTCGGAGACTCGAGGAGGGAAAGAAGTAGGGAAGTCTCAAACAGTGGTGAAAAAGACTGTGGAGCGAAAGAAAACTGCTGAAGAAGAAGAGGCATTTGAAACAGAATCGGATGAAAGTGAGAGTGAAAAATCAGAAGGTCGAGTTCTGAGGAAAAGAACTTGGATTGGAGAAAGAAATAATACAGAAACGAGACCGAAAAAGGTTGTAAGAGGAGATTTTTGGCCTAACAACAGAGTAAAGAGGCTGAGATACAGACTGATAAGAGCAAATACATCGAAAGCTGAACAAGTGAATGAGGTGTCGAGTCAAAACGAAGTAAAAAGGAAGGAGCAAAAGGAGTCAAGAGAACCTGAGGAGATAAAGAGAATTAGAAAACCCAACCAAAAGTACAGATCACCGGAATGGTCTTATGTGGCACTGTCTGAAGGAGGAGAAGAAGAAGAAACAGTGAATCGAGACAATCCGGAGGGGATC
This sequence comes from Triturus cristatus, assembly GCF_964204655.1. NCBI lineage: Eukaryota > Metazoa > Chordata > Amphibia > Caudata > Salamandridae > Triturus > Triturus cristatus. The sequence continues at coordinate 212,124,970 of NC_140588.1, forward strand.
TTGAGAAAAGTGGTTGAGGAAAAGGACAAATCTGTTGGAATCTTAAAAGTTATCCTGACTGACATTGGAGAATAGTCGGATGCACAGGATGTTGTTGATGATCTGATACAATTTGATGTTGCTGAAGAAGAAGGAGTGAAAAGTGATGAATATCCAAATTGAGTGAACTGAAGAAATCACTTGGAGAAAAGTAAAAAGGAGAAAGTCTGAAATCCAGCTGTTTGAAATAATCCAGAAATAAAGAGTAATACAGTAGTGGAGTAGTAGAGGCTAAGTCAAAAGACAAGGTCAAAGTAGTAAAATGGCTAACATAGAGAATAATCAAAGTAGATGTGCCTTCTTGAAAAGATGGTGTAGAATGTGCTGGTGCTGTACTGCATTATTAATGCTACTATGGGGTGTTTTAGCTTTATTAGTTACATTTAGAGTTTCAATAGGAACATTTGAAATACATACTGAGAATGAGACTAATGTAGAGAAAAATTAGTTCCAACTAGAATTAGTAATACTTACATGCATAAAGATAGGTCAATTAATGATTTTTCTAGCAATGCCAAGGCGTTCTAACCAGGTACAGCAGTACTTGTTAAAGAATGAAGGGAGTGAGTCTGAAGGTGATTATTGACGGTGCCGAAGAGAGGAGGAAGAGTGCATACTTGGTGCAACTCTAGAAATAGACCAGGCAGGACCATTTGTGGATGGAAAAATAAATGAAGAAGGTGTTACTTTTTTAGTAGACACAGGTGCAACAAGATCAACTGTCAGGTCAACAGATATTAGAAATCTTCCTCTCTCGGATGAAGCAATCCAAGTAGTTGGTGTAGCCAATACACAAATCAAAACACGTCTTACTGAACCAGTAAGAGTACAAATAGGGACAGTTTCAGACATGCACAGATTTATTGTCTGTGACACTAGTCCAGTGAACTTGTTAGGTAGGGATCTACTTTGTAAAATGAATTGTACAATTTTTTGTACACCGGATGGAATAGCTTTTGAAACACCAGATGAGGATGTTTTGTACCGAATGACTCTAGAAAATAGAGAGAGTGAGTTAATTGGTGCATATGCTGTGTTTGATCCGGAGGATTTGCCTCAAGAGTTGAGAGAAACAGTAAAAAGGACAGTTTGGGATTTTACTGGAGAAGATGTGGGGTTGATGAATAATGTAGATCCTGTGAAAATTGCAGTGAAAGAGGGAATTACTTATCCTAACATTCCTCAGTACAAAATGACACCAGAAATAATTGAAGGAATAACTCCTATAATTGAGAAAATGATTCAGCAAGGAGTTTTAAGAGATTTATTGAGTAGCCCATGTAATTCACCGATAATGGGGCTAAAGAAACCTAATGGGAAGTTCAGGATTGTACAGGATTTGAGAAAAGTTAATCAAATTGTGGTGGCATGTTGTCCTATTGTGCCAAATCCGTCAGTGATTTTGTATCAGATTCCACATGATGCTGAGTGGTACACAGTGATTGATTTTTGTCATGCTTTCTTTTCAATTCCATTGCATCATGACAGCCAGCCGATTTTTGCATTTAGGTTTGGCCAGCGTATTTTAGCATGGTGTCGTATCCCACAGGGGTATACAGAGAGTCCTTCGATATTCAATCAGTTATTGAAAAGGTCATTAGAGAGTTTGATCATGCCTGAAAACTCAGTGCTAGTGCAATATATTGATGACCTACTAGTGGCATCAAAGACACGTGAAGCGTGTGAAGTAGATACCATAGCTTTACTGAATCATCTGGCAGATGGAGGATTAAAGGTATCTCCAGCTAAATTGCAATTTTGCAAGAAAGAGGTGCATTATCTTGGACACAATATTGAAAAAGGTCTGAGAAAAGTGACTGATGACAGGATTAAAATTATCAGAGAAATGAAAGCCCCAAAGACCCAGAGGGAAGTGAGAATGTTCCTGGGAATGGTGGGTTATTGTCGTCAGTGGATAATTAATTTCTCGCTGATAGCAAAGCCACTGATTAAGCTGACAAAAAGTGAGATGACAGATCCATTGGAACTAGATGGAGAACAAATGGCAGCATTTGAGGAGCTGAAGAGCAGAATGTGTGAAGCCCCTGCTTTGGGTATGCCAGACTATGAGAAAGAGTTTGAATTGTACTGCAGTGAGAGAAATGGATGTGCACTTTCAGTGTTAATTCAGAAACATGGATTACTGAGAAGGCCTATTGCGTACTTCTCATCGACACTTGACCCTGTAGCTGTGGGTTTACCAGGTTGTCTGAAATCTGTGGCTGCAACATGCAGAAGTCTGGAACAGAGTGAGGGAATTATAATGGGATATCCTGTAAGGGTATTCGTACCTCATAATGTGGCAATTCTTTTGACAAGAAGCAGAACTCAGTACATGTCACATAGTCGGCTGACTAAATATGAGAAAGTCATTCTGGGAGCATCAAATGTGACTCTTGAGAGATGTGTGAATGTGAATCCAGCGACATTGTTGCCGGATATTGAAAATGTGGGTGTGAAGACAGAAGATGATCACAATTGTTTGGATGTGTTGGAGTACTGTACAAAACCGAGAGCAGACATAAGGGATCTTCCCTTACTTGAGAGTGATCATGTGCTGTTTGTAGATGGATCATGCCTGAGGAATGATGATGGTGTGCTGAATGCAGCATATGCAGTGTGCAAAGTTTCAGAAGTAATGGAAGCATCACCATTGAAAGGAGTGAAATCTGCACAAATTGCTGAATTGGTAGCATTGACGAAAGCTTGTGAAATTGGGAAAGATCTGAGAGTAACTGTGATGACTGATAGTCAGTATGGATTTGGAGTTGTGCATGATTTTGGCCAACTTTGGCTACAGAGAGGTTTTTTGACGTAGAGTGGGACTCCAATAAAGAATGCTGAAGTGATTGGGAAATTGCTTGAGGCGATACAGCTGCCTAAAGAATTAGCAGTTGTGAAATGTGCTGCTCATGGACAAGGAGATGATTTTGTGACAGTTGGCAATAGATATGCTAACGACATTGCACAATATTGTGCAAAGAATAATCAGTCAATTAATAGGGAACGAGAAGGTGAAATGTCTTTTTGTTCTGTGATGTTTACTAATGTCCTAGAAACGTGGGATGAAGTGAAACAGTTGCAGGATGAGGCAGGAAAGGAAGAAAAGAAAGACTGGATCAAGGCAGGTTGTGCCCCAAGAGAAACAGACCATGTTTGGGTCTATAGAGATGGCAGACCAGTCATGCCAAATTCCATGCTGTCGGCAATGGCAAGGATGTATCATGGCCAAGGACATTTGGGAAGGGATGCGATGATCAGGTCTTTTAAACAGACTTGGTACAATGCAAAGTTCAGGACAATTGCAGAAAGCATCTGTCAAAGGTGTTTGATTTGCCAACAATTTAACACTGGGAAAAAGACAGTGGTGAGTCTGGGAACAATAGGTAGAGAAGGTGGTCCTTTCACGAGAATGCAGGTAGATTTCATTGAAATGCCCCAAGTGAACAGACTGAGGTATGTTCTAGTGGTAGTCTGTTTGTTTCCAAGATGGGTGGAGGCCTATCCGACTAGGAGAAATGATGGAATAACAGTGGCAAAGTTACTGTTAAGAGAGTTGATTCCTAGGTACGGGTTTCCAGTAACAATTGAGTCTGATAGAGGTGGACACTTCTATAATGAGCTCATGAGTTTGATTTGTGAAGCATTGGGCATACAGCAAAAGCTACATTGTGCATACAGGCCAGAGGCTTCTGGTGTGGTTGAGCAGATTAATGGCACAATAAAGAACAGGATTGGTAAGATGTGTTTAGCCACTGGAATGAAATGGCCTGATGTCTTGCCTCTAGTGCTAATGACTATTAGATCTACTCCAGATAGAACTACTGGTTTAAGTCCGCACAAAATCTTGATGGGACGCGCAATGCGACATGCATATGTGCCTGTCAATAAGTTGATGACAATAACTGATGACATGATTTTGGATTACTGTAAAGGCCTGGCTGACGCAGTTCATTCTGTGTTTCACCAGATTGGAGAAGAAGCTACCACACTTGAGAAGAAGCAAGCTCATGATCCGAGTCCAGGAGACTGGGTGAGGATTAAAGTACACAGAAGAAGAAACTGCTTGGTTCCAAGGTGGGGAAGACCAAGACAAGGTATTTTGACTACGACAACTGCAGTGAAGTGTGCTGGTGTGAAAAACTGGGTACATGCAAGTCATACTCTGAGAGTTCCAAACCCAAAGGATGGGACTGGTAAGGAGTATTTTGAAGAATCAGATTCCAGTGATGATGAAGACCCAGAACCAGTGAGAAAAAATCAAAGTTCAGGAAAAGAAGCAGAAAAGACTTCAAGAGAACCATTGAGAATCTCAGAAGGGAGATCAGATTCTGTAAGAGAGCCTGAAGTTCCAAAAAGCAGTCGAGGAAAAAGAAAAGAAAAGAGCAGTTCCACAGAAATTACTCCTGAATCAGAAGAGGAGGAGATTGAAGAACCACTTGAGATTATACCTGAAGAAGTAGGGTCAGAAGAAGATAGAGAGGGACAGATTGCGAAAGACCCCCGAGGAGGTGTAGGGAACACTTCTGATAAGCTAGGTGAAGGGACAAGTAGACAGCAAGAAGATTGCGTGTCGGAGACTCGAGGAGGGAAAGAAGTAGGGAAGTCTCAAACAGTGGTGAAAAAGACTGTGGAGCGAAAGAAAACTGCTGAAGAAGAAGAGGCATTTGAAACAGAATCGGATGAAAGTGAGAGTGAAAAATCAGAAGGTCGAGTTCTGAGGAAAAGAACTTGGATTGGAGAAAGAAATAATACAGAAACGAGACCGAAAAAGGTTGTAAGAGGAGATTTTTGGCCTAACAACAGAGTAAAGAGGCTGAGATACAGACTGATAAGAGCAAATACATCGAAAGCTGAACAAGTGAATGAGGTGTCGAGTCAAAACGAAGTAAAAAGGAAGGAGCAAAAGGAGTCAAGAGAACCTGAGGAGATAAAGAGAATTAGAAAACCCAACCAAAAGAACAGATCACCGGAATGGTCTTATGTGGCACTGTCTGAAGGAGGAGAAGAAGAAGAAACAGTGAATCGAGACAATCCGGAGGGGATCTTGAGAAAAGTGGTTGAGGAAAAGGACAAATCTGTTGGAATCTTAAAAGTTATCCTGACTGACATTGGAGAATAGTCGGATGCACAGGATGTTGTTGATGATCTGATACAATTTGATGTTGCTGAAGAAGAAGGAGTGAAAAGTGATGAATATCCAAATTGAGTGAACTGAAGAAATCACTTGGAGAAAAGTAAAAAGGAGAAAGTCTGAAATCCAGCTGTTTGAAATAATCCAGAAATAAAGAGTAATACAGTAGTGGAGTAGTAGAGGCTAAGTCAAAAGACAAGGTCAAAGTAGTAAAATGGCTAACATAGAGATTAATCAAAGTAGATGTGCCTTCTTGAAAAGATGGTGTAGAATGTGCTGGTGCTGTACTGCATTATTAATGCTACTATGGGGTGTTTTAGCTTTATTAGTTACATTTAGAGTTTCAATAGGTACATTTGAAATACATACTGAGAATGAGACTAATGTAGAGAAAAATTCGCAAAAAGTAGTTCCAACTAGAATTAGTAATACTTACATGCATAAAGATAGGTCAATTAATGATTTTTCTAGCAATGCCAAGGCGTTCTAACCAGGTACAGCAGTACTTGTTAAAGAATGAAGGGAGTGAGTCTGAAGGTGATTATTGACGGTGCCGAAGAGAGGAGGAAGAGTGCATACTTGGTGCAACTCTAGAAATAGACCAGGCAGGACCATTTGTGGATGGAAAAATAAATGAAGAAGGTGTTACTTTTTTAGTAGACACAGGTGCAACAAGATCAACTGTCAGGTCAACAGATATTAGAAATCTTCCTCTCTCGGATGAAGCAATCCAAGTAGTTGGTGTAGCCAATACACAAATCAAAACACGTCTTACTGAACCAGTAAGAGTACAAATAGGGACATTTTCAGACATGCACAGATTTATTGTCTGTGACACTAGTCCAGTGAACTTGTTAGGTAGGGATCTACTTTGTAAAATGAATTGTACAATTTTTTGTACACCGGATGGAATAGCTTTTGAAACACCAGATGAGGATGTTTTGTACCGAATGACTCTAGAAAATAGAGAGAGTGAGTTAATTGGTGCATATGCTGTGTTTGATCCGGAGGATTTGCCTCAAGAGTTGAGAGAAACAGTAAAAAGGACAGTTTGGGATTTTACTGGAGAAGATGTGGGATTGATGAATAATGTAGATCCTGTGAAAGTTGCAGTGAAAGAGGGAATTACTTATCCTAACATTCCTCAGTACAAAATGACACCAGAAATAATTGAAGGAATAACTCCTATAATTGAGAAAATGATTCAGCAAGGAGTTTTAAGAGAATTATTGAGTAGCCCGTGTAATTCACCGATAATGGGGCTAAAGAAACCTAATGGGAAGTTCAGGATTGTACAGGATTTGAGAAAAGTTAATCAAATTGTGGTGGCATGTTGTCCTATTGTGCCAAATCCGTCAGTGATTTTGTATCAGATTCCACATGATGCTGAGTGGTACACAGTGATTGATTTGTGTCATGCTTTCTTTTCAATTCCATTGCATCATGACAGCCAGCCGATTTTTGCATTTAGGTTTGGCCAGCGTATTTTAGCATGGTGTCGTATCCCACAGGGGTATACAGAGAGTCCTTCGATATTCAATCAGTTATTGAAAAGGTCATTAGAGAGTTTGATCATGCCTGAAAACTCAGTGCTAGTGCAATATATTGATGACCTACTAGTGGCATCAAAGACACGTGAAGCTTGTGAAGTAGATACCATAGCTTTACTGAATCATCTGGCAGATGGAGGATTAAAGGTATCTCCAGCTAAATTGCAATTTTGCAAGAAAGAGGTGCATTATCTTGGACACAATATTGAAAAAGGTCTGAGAAAAGTGACTGATGACAGGATTAAAATTATCAGAGAAATGAAAGCCCCAAAGACCCAGAGGGAAGTGAGAATGTTCCTGGGAATGGTGGGTTATTGTCGTCAGTGGATAATTAATTTCTCGCTGATAGCAAAGCCACTGATTAAGCTGACAAAAAGTGAGATGACAGATCCATTGGAACTAGATGGAGAACAAATGGCAGCATTTGAGGAGCTGAAGAGCAGAATGTGTTAAGCCCCTGCTTTGGGTAAGCCAGACTATGAGAAAGAGTTTGAATTGTACTGCAGTGAGAGAAATGGATGTGCACTTTCAGTGTTAATTCAGAAACATGGATTACTGAGAAGGCCTATTGCGTACTTCTCATCGACACTTGACCCTGTAGCTGTGGGTTTACCAGGTTGTCTGAAATCTGTGGCTGCAACATGCAGAAGTCTGGAACAGAGTGAGGGAATTATAATGGGATATCCTGTAAGGGTATTCGTACCTCATAATGTGGCAATTCTTTTGACAAGAAGCAGAACTCAGTACATGTCACATAGTCGGCTGACTAAATATGAGAAAGTCATTCTGGGAGCATCAAATATGACTCTTGAGAGATGTGTGAATGTGAATCCAGCGACATTGTTGCCGGATATTGAAAATGTGGGTGTGAAGACAGAAGATGATCACAATTGTTTGGATGTGTTGGAGTACTGTACAAAACCGAGACCAGACATAAGGGATCTTTCCTTACTTGAGAGTGATCATGTGCTGTTTGTAGATGGATCATGCCTGAGGAATGATGATGGTGTGCTGAATGCAGCATATGCAGTGTGCAAAGTTTCAGAAGTAATGGAAGCATCACCATTGAAAGGAGTGAAATCTGCACAAATTGCTGAATTGGTGGCATTGACGAAAGCTTGTGAAATTGGGAAAGATCTGAGAGTAACTGTGATGACTGATAGTCAGTATGGATTTGGAGTTGTGCATGCAGAAATAAAGAGTAATACAGTAGTGGAGTAGTAGAGGCTAAGTCAAAAGACAAGGTCAAAGTAGTAAAATGGCTAACATAGAGAATAATCAAAGTAGATGTGCCGTCTTGAAAAGATGGTGTAGAATGTGCTGGTGCTGTACTGCATTATTAATGCTACTATGGGGTGTTTTAGCTTTATTAGTTACATTTAGAGTTTCAATAGGTACATTTGAAATACATACTGAGAATGAGACTAATGTAGAGAAAAATTTGCAAAAAGTAGTTCCAACTAGAATTAGTAATACTTACATGCATAAAGATAGGCCAATTAATGATTTTTCTAGCAATGTTTTTTCGAAATTGTTGTATGAATATGTGAAAACAATGGAAGTGAGGAATTGCTATGTTTGTATGCAATTACCTGCATCCGTTTCAGAGGGTGTTACTTATCACCATTTACCAGCTATGTATGGAATTTCTTGTAGTGTGTTGAGTAGTGTTTTTTATTTGCTAGGGAAAATAGATTATAAGATGTCTAACAAAGATAGTATTTTTGGGCAATTGCCTATGAATGAGAAGCTGAATCCAGCTAAAGAAGCTAACATTTTTGGTGAGATTTTTATTGAGAAGGAAGAATTAACATTAGATTACATTTTTAAGAATAATTTAACTTGCAGTTTGAAAGAAGAGGAGAAAGCTTTCCTAAACATGGTGGAGGAAAGGAGATTGAGCATGCATGAAAAGGCAGGGAAATACAAAATGAGTGAGACAATTTGGGACATTGAGATGGGAAAAGAATTGAGAAATGGAGCTAGTCCAACTTTAGCTTTAGATGCACCACAGAAGGGTAAGCTGTGCATTACAAGAAAGAAATTCCAATATGATACATACTTTGTTGAGACTAGTGAGTGTCATGATACATACTTCATTGCAACAGGATGGGGTTTTAGAGGAGGAGAGGATCCAATTTTTCCAGGAGTGTATTATGTTTGTGGGAACAAGGCTTATTACAAGTTGCCTGACCATTGGTATGGCACATGTTATGTGGGCCTGGTTTTTCCAAAGATTTTTCATGTAGATAGAATAGAAGATGTAGAACATATTAATTTACTAACACGTTTTAAGAGAGAAACTTGGTCTGAAATAGTGGGTGACATTTTTGGAGCTTTAATTCCAGCAGTGGGAATTTCTTTGAATGCATATAAAATTCGGAAAACTGTCAACAGTGGTGGATCGCTTATTGACAAATACCGCTGGAGGGTTTGTTTTGGTGAATACGGAATTGATTGCCGTACGTGCCATGTCTATGCAAAATCGACTTGCTCTTGATATTCTATTGGCCAAGGAGGGTGGAGTTTGTGGAATATTGAAAGTTCAACATTGTTTCACTTACATTCCAGATGAAAGCAAAGACCTAAAGGTCTATATCAAAAATATTACTGATTTGCATGAAGAATTAGTACCACTGAAAGCTGAGAGTATCTGGACTAAAATAGCTAATAAAGTAGTTGCTGTTAAGAATTTTATTGCAAAAATAGGTAGTAATATTATAGGTAAGATATAGTTTCCTTTGACTTGTATAATTGTTGCTTTATTGATACTAAGATTAGTGTGTTTGTGTTGTAAAAACAGGGGAGGGAAAAAGAAATTAATTAAAAGGAATATTGAAAGGAGAAATAAAAGAAAAAGAGATCCACAAGAAATAGAATTAGAAGAATTGAGGGAGAGTGTTTATTTGGAGACAAAGAGGGATGATGAAAGGGAGTATGGTGTCTAGTGTTGTGAAAAAGAAAAAGACATTTCCAGTTTCTCCTAAAAATTGGGACTAAAATTTTACTAATTTTTTTTTGGGGTGTTTATTTGGTGATAATATCACCAAAGGGGGGATTGCTGGAGCAGAGTTTTCTGTTGAACATCTATTGGGTTTTTAAAGCTCTGATTTGTCTATTTGTCGATTAATAAAATATTAATTTTAACTATTAATTATTTGTTTTGTGTAAATGTTTTAACTAACCAATACGTACTAATGAGAGAAAAACGACACGTGGGAATGCTTTTGCGTGGCTATTTAATAAATGTGCATGTTTTATTAATAAATGTTGCTGAGTGCTGTTTATTTAAAGCCCGAAAACGCTTTTTAAATGTTATGTACTAATGCTTTTCTTGTGTTGCAAAGGCTAGATAATTACATACACATAAGGGTATTAGTGGGGTTAACACTGTTTAATCACTATGCTGTGGTAACGTTGTTTTGTCTCTTTTAATTAAGATGGTACATTTTGGCCTGGTGGGAAAATGGCTACCGTTTAAAGCCTGTATTCGAGTGAATTTTGTGATGAGAAGGCCTTGCTGAACATGGTCGAGAGTCATCTGACCACAGTCTTCGCCTGGTTAAAATTTTCCGTGAGGACAGTAGCAGTTCTGGGCAAGCATCCAGACACATCCGAGTAACCTTGGAGGACAAAGGAGACATAATGAATGAACTCTGAGATCATGATGTTGGTTCCGAGGAAAGATGAACATGAAGAGTTACTTTTAATTTCCAGTTCCGTGTTCTGTCTTTTTATTTTTGTGATTTTTCCTGAGCGGAGATTTTCTAAATGTAGCGATGCTACATCCTTTTCTGCTCGCTTTGCTCAGCGGTTCAGCGGATATCGAAAACATTTTATGTTGCCTTCTATTGTTAAACACATTATAAATATTGTTAGCCTAGAGAGGGTTTTTGCCACTTTGCCACTTCTTCCCAAACCTGCGTTGGTGAGGACTTATGCTGTGAGGACGGCGACTCGGGACTTCTACTGAGAGACCTGTCCTGACCCATTCTGACATTTAGCTAGAATAGGTAATTATGAGAATAATGATTTACTTTGATTGATTTTCCTTTGACTAATTTTAGATAAAGTACCATAATTTTAAATACAGTGTTGGTGGTTATTTCTTGTCAATTATTGAGTACTCTATTTTGATTATTGTTGTATAGATTGATTAGATCATGACTCAGGACGGTCACAATTAGGTCTTATCGACCATGTGTGTAGATGCAGGGTGTTTAGAAGGTTTCTTTCCACAGGTTCAGTGCTAATGGAGTAATCTGAGTGTATGTTAGTGAAATGGGCCCAAGCGTATGATGAGTGTATGTGCGTGTATCTGTGAATTTACTCTATCCGTGGAAGTAGGGAGAATTTGTACACCCCAATCTGCACCAGTATCGGCAAGGCAAAGAAGATCCCACAAGATCAACACAGGATATAATCAGTGGGATATTACAACTGGGCTTGGAGACAGGGTTCCTGGGACATAAGGAATTTGAATTTCTAACTAAGAAACATCCAAGGATCCCAGTCATTTACTTCTTGCCTAAGATTCACAAGAAATTAAATAATCCACTGGGGCGACCGATCGTTTCTGGGTGTGATTCTCTTCTTGAGTCAATTTCTAAGTATGTAGATGTCTTTTTAAAGCCATTTTTGACTGAAGTTCCATCATATTTAAGAGACACCACCGACTTTATAAAAAAAGTCAAAGGTCAGTCATTTGATGCTCAAACACAGTGGATGGTGTCATTCGATGTCACTTCTCTGTATACACAGATACCTCTAGATGAGACCCTCCAAGTCATTGAAATCTACCTTGAGAGTAGGCCCAGGCCGCACAGGGTCCTGGCTGCATTTATTCTACAACTTGCTGAGGTTGCACTTAAAAAAAAATATTTCAAGTTCGAGGATATGTTTTATATTCAGACCAAGGGGACCGCCATGGGTTGTCCCTTCGCCCCAGAAATGGCGGTCCTCTTCATGGCCAAATATGAAGAGAAGTTTCTTTTCAACAATAATCCATTCCGAAATAACATCATACAGTGGTTTTGTTACATTGATGATGTGTGGTGCCTTTGGAAAGGCACACAAGATGATTTGTAGAATTGCCATGGTTGGCTAAATACCAGACACAAGGACATCAAGTTCAGCTTGAGCAAAAGTAAAACCAGCATAACTTTTCTGGATGTTGAAGTTCTCCCATATGAGAATGTCTTGACCACCTCATTATATCGCAAAACAACTGATAAGAATGCAATCCTACGTCATAGTAGAGCACACCCGAGAAGTTTGAAGGATAATCGTCAATATGGACAACAACTGCGGATTCACAGGAATTGTTCTAGGAAGGAAGATTTTGAGTGGCATGCAGCGATTTTTTGTGACCAAAAGAAGGACAGGGGTTATCCCCAAAAAATGCTGAAGCATGCGACAAAGAGGGCGTGGTATACACCTCGGGATGTTCTCCTTCAAAAGAAAGAGAAACCAACTTTGGAACGATTAATGTGTGTGTCAATCTTTGGGCCTAACACAAACAAATTCAGTCAAATCATCCTAAAAAATTGGCACTTCTTACAAAACTTTCCATGTCCATTCGAGAGGCCACTGTTTGCCATGAAAAAGAACAGAAGTATTGGACAAGAAATTGTAAGGACTGATATATTTCAACCTCAACCAAAAGTCAATCTACGCACACAGTGGAAGCTTCAACACATAGAACACCATCATAAATGTGGGAATTGTGCAGCGTGTGACTCCACGATAGAGGGCACTGAGTTTGTTCACAAAGCCATTCAATGGAAGCATACAGCTCTCACAAATTGCAAAACAAAAAATGTGGTGTATGCAGTGGTTTGCCCATGTCCTAAGGTATATATTTGAAAAACCAACCAACAAATAAATCAGCGGATCACACAACATTGGATTAAAAAGAAAGTGTTAACTGCTCCCATGGTTGAACATTTTTCGGTGAATTCACATACTGAAAAAGAGCTCAAATGGACAGTCTTGGCTGCTTTGAACACCACAAAGCGCCTGTTTGATATTGATTCAGCATTGCTGCGGAAGGAGGCTTATTTAATTTTAAAATTTAATAGTGCCTCGACAGGACTGAACAAAATGACGGAACTTTCCAAAACATAAAATAAGCTCATTGAACTTTGAAGAATAAGCGGTGGAGTATTACCTCCACGATAGAAGTAGGAAGGTGTGTTCAAGCTACCTTTGTGCTTATAATCCTGCCCAGTTGTTAATTTAGATCAGACTCAGAACTTCCAGACCCAGAATGCACTGGAAGAACTTTTTTCAAATTGTAGATGGACGACTACTTTCATTGGTGAAACCTAGTGAACTACAGTAATCGTGTATCCGTACACACACGGAATAGTGAAAATGGCTCAGAGAGAATGCGCCTAGGCAGCTGCTAATGAGCGTTGGCGTGCCAGGAAAGTTTGAGGCATAATGGTTTCAAGACGGAATGTCTAACTAGACGTAAGTGTGCTCGGAAGGTCCTGTTCAATTTGATAGATTACGATAGTCGGAGAGGCTACATAACTAATTTATCTGTGTCTTGTTTTAGACTTGCGTAAATAACTTGGAGTTCAGAAACTCAAAAGAATCTGACAATGGTATTTTGCCACCCCAGACTTCTTGGAGCCTTGACAGGAGAAGGGAAGAACCTTCCAGAACTAGTTGTGTGGTAGTATAGGGAATCCCCCCACTTAAAAAACTGTCAGCACGTATAAATATTGTATCTCCAGAACCACCCTTTATTATACCCCTAGAACTTCATACATTTTGGGGCTGATTCATAAAGAACCTCGGCACTCATAGTGGAGGCCCGCATTCATGGCGGGGGGCTTGCACTTGCGGCTGGGGCCCCGCAATGGGTAACTGCAGTGCGGAGGTCCCTCCACAACTGCGCAGACCATTTGTGAATCAGTCCCTACAAGAGGGAGAACTGCCTTGTTCCCCAGAGGACTGCTCTGCTGCTTCAGTTCTGGCTCTTTTGCCCGTGATGACCCCCAAAATAAAGTTCTGGTGAACCTGACTCTTCTTGCTACAGTGACCACCAGTGATGACCAGCAACTCAAGATCTGCACTTCGTTCTACAGCAACAACCGCCTGCGGTGACCACCACTGCAAAGCTTCAGTAATGACCATCTACAGCATCTGACTGGATCTTCATGCTACAGTGAAAACCATCCATGGTGCTGTCCAGGCCCTTCATTGCCGTTTCTATCGAGAACTCAACTCTTTGCCCTAGACTTTGAGAAGGTAACTTTTGCAGCAGGACTAACCTAGTTGTTGTAATCAGACTGCACCCCATCACGGTGGGCCTGAACTTGTGACTTTCCCCAGGTCTAGCACAACCAGATGACCACAACCAGCGCTTTGTGCTTTTAGATGCTATACTGACTTTCTGAAATTGAATATCTCCAGTTCTATTGATCACATTATTGTCGTTCTGGTGGCATTTTATTTATTATAATTTTGGAAATGGAATATCTTCAGCTATACTGATGAGAGTTGTGTTGTTCTGGTGGCATTTTATTTATTAAAATGTTCTCCATTTTTCTAAATTGGTTTGGGATTTGTCATGTGTTGTGTTTCACTTTATTGCTGTTTGCATGCTGCATTAATACTTTACACATTGTCTCTAAGTGAAGCCTGACAGACATTTGTGGTTCACTGTGACAAGGATATTGCTTGAGGAGTGTTCCCACCCCACTTTCTTGCATTCACCATTTACCAGTTGACCTTGCATCTTGTACTTATTCTGTGCTTTTTGTCCTCTTGCACAATCAGTCTTGGCAAGCCAAACTTGCAGCTAATATTTCAATGTGGAACTCATGAAGGCCAAAGAAATGTTTGAACTCAACTCTTTAGACTTTAGGATTTATCGGTGAAAGGATCCAGAAGAGTAAAAAAGCATAGACAAAGCCAACACAGCTATATTGTACTGATGTCACCTGATCTTGCAAAGTTGTCTGTAGTTAGACACTGAAAAACACCTTAGTCCTATAACACATGTAAGAGATACAGGGTTGTTGGACCTGGCCCATGTTTCAGGGTTAACCCCAAAACCTTTTGCCTTCCTCCTGTATTTTTTCTATCCTGCGTTTGTTGGTTTTATGACTCTGGTCACTTTACCACTGCTTATCAGTGCTGAAATGCATGTGCTCGCTCCTATAAACTTGGTAAGATTGGTCTACACCAGTTTGGCATATTTGATTTACCCATAAGTACCTTGTACAGTGGTATCCCATATACCCAGGCCTGTAAATTAAATGCAACAAGTGGGCCTGCAGCTCTGCTTAAGCCACCAACAGAAGTAGCCTTTCAAACCTGTCTCAGGCATCTGCCTCTGCAGGGCCTGCGTGTGAAATTTACTGCCACGGTGACTTTGCATTTAAAGTGCTTCCCAAGTCTGAAACTCCCCTTGTACTACATATAGGTCACCCCTAAGGTAGGCCCCAGGTATCTCTATGGGCCGGGTGCTGTGTAGGTAAAAGGTAGGACATGTGGCTTTGTTGTGTGGCATGTCCTGATTGTGACAAACAGCCTATTTGGTTTATCAATGCTGTGAGGCTGCTCCTCTCATAGCTTTGCATTGGGAATTCACTGATATGTGTTTCAGTGGGAATTTCTAATCTGGAAGGAGTTGCGTTGCCACGTTTGGTATGTTTGGAATAGTGGTGATAAATCCTGCTTGGTGAAAGCGGATTTGTTATTACTATTTTAGAAATTCCCCAATTAGAAGGGGGTATTTCTGTGTGCTTATGACTCTGTGCTTTCTAGCCTGACTCCAATCATTGTCATACTAAGACTGACAGGGGCCTGTTTTGTGCATTCACTCTAGACAGTCGCAAAGAGAGCTGAGGTGTGCCTCGCATAACCTGATGAGTCTTCCTGGGCCAGAGTGGTGGGAGGAGATGTCACCTGTGCCTGCCTTTCGCAATGCAGTCTCCACCCTCCTGTAGTGTGTCTGGAGCCAGGGCTGTGGATTGAATGGAGATTTTGTGCACTTCTAAAGTTGTTTGAAGTTACCTCCAGAACAAAGACATTTGGAGTACAGGGGCTGTGACACCATGATTTTAGACACTGAGTGGACTTGTAACCAGATGCTGCTCACTCTACAGACTGCACAGTGCCAGGAGTAACTGTTAGGCTACCAGGAGGAACCACCATGGGACTTTGCTTATTGTGCTGACAAGCTAAGAAGGACCCTGTGTGATGGACTACTGCTTGCACTCCTACTTTGGTGCCCCCAGTACTCTCCAAGGAGTTCTGCATATGCCCCTTGTCTCTACAGCTCTAGCACCTGGTGAGCGCTTTATTCCTTTTGTTCTTTGCAGCCAGGGTAGCATGAGGGAGCTCTCTCCTGCTGCTCTTAGGTTCAAAGTAGGTAGCATATGGCCCTGCAGGGCGTCAGGAGCACCCTGGAGTCTTTGCCGTGTCAGGCACTTCACAGAATTTCCCTGATGCCGCGCTCTCTGAAATGAGCTAGGGGCACTGTGTTCACCAGGGGAAATTTGACACCATAGGCAAGAAGGCCGTTTAGCTTGGCAGAGACCTCCACCCTCATCAGTAGTGGGCGAGGTCCTGCCCCCAAAGAGAGATTGCGCTGCGGGCCGCCTCAGCCCATCTGTGCCCAAGGAGAAAGCTGAGGAGCTCTGCTGTCGTCTCACTGAGGTCATGGCCAGTGAGGGAACCTAAGCCCGCCCTCCACTGCTGGCAAGAACAGCTCTGGGGAAAGGCTGCTGCAGGGAGAAAAACTGCCCCCTACGAGTATACAGAGAGAGAGCAAGGTGCTCCTCCCAGCTGTTCACTGGCTTCCTGTGAGGGAGCTGTCTGTCCGGCCAAAGTTGCCCTGCCTGAAAGCATTGGCTGGGTGTTAAGGAACGCTGGCCCCGTTGAGGGAGGCCCACCGGCATTGTGGTGCTACCGGGAATCCTGCAAGGGCTTGGGGCAAGTGGGCGCCCTTTGCACCCAGGACCGGGTTGCCTGAGACTGTTTGCAGCTGCTCCGCAGGCTTGAAGGCAGCTGTAGGTGAAAGTTGATCGCAGGGTACCGGTCAAGGTCTCCTACGTGGTCCTGAAGTGGGCCTCCCTTTGCTTTTCTGGCACATACCTGTGGGGGGATCACTTGCTCTGTTGTGGCCGATGTGGGGCAAGTCCATGATAGGACCCACTTAGGAACTGGCCGCAGGTACAGAAGGCCACACTGAAGTTGTCGCATTTACCCTTGCTGCAAATTACCTTAATACACATAGTACGCACACAGGTTCTCCTTTGGCCTATGGTTTATAACTGCATAACTTGTGTTTACTAGTGATGTTTTGGGGAACTATGTGTTTCTCTTGCTACCTAACTGCTGCCTTTCATGCCCTGATATTATGTTGTTTATACCCTGCAATGATAAGATAATGAATATCATCTAAGGACCAGCATAATGTGTACAGTGAGGGTGTATGTTCCTTTTATGAAGTGTGCCACACATAAGTATTTACTTTAGTGCACTAACTGTAATGATTATGAGAATTGCCTAGTTGTCAAAGTGACTTATGGTTTATGTGATTGTGGCCGGTGTTATATACAATATATGAGATATTTTTATATAATACTGTGTGACGTCTCTTTTGTGGTGTATTTATTGTGTGACCGGTGTGTGTGAATGTTGGGCAAATGCTTTACATATTGCCTCTGGAATAAGCCTGACTTCTCGTGCCAAGCTACCAAGGGGGTGAGCAGGGGTTATCTTGGGTGTGTAACTCCCTTACCCTGACTAGAGTGGTGGGTTCTGCCTAAGTTAGGTGCATACCCTAGCCGACCAGAAACCCCATTTCTAACATAGGTGGCACTGTTTTATTTATTTATTTATTTTTAGAGTTTTATATAGCACGAACCAGGCCCAAAGTAGGGTAACAGAGCGCTTTACATGGTGATCAGGGTACGAGTAACGCAATTAGTACAAACATAGCATACATAAAAATAAGATTAATGAATACAAAGTAACAACATAGTATAACAGAGATCATCAAGATCATTATAGTCAAGTTAGAGGATATAAGCTGGCTTGGTGTTGTGCAGACTTCAGGGGAGGAGTTTGCTCATCAAGAATGATTTTGCTTCCTTTTCGAAGAGGGGTCTCGAGGTGATTTTTCTGATGGAGGGCGGAAGTGAGTTCCAAATTCTTGGCGCTGCACCAGAAAAAGCTCTGTTGGAGGTTTTAGTCTTGTTGAAATGTCAGGGTTTCAGGAGTAGGTTATCTGCACTCCTAGAGTGTCTGTTTCCTCCCGATAGAGTACATTTTTGGGCTAGGTATTGGGGGGTGTTGTGGTGTAACGCCTTGTGTGTGATGCAAGCCATCATTAGTTGAATACGAGCTTCATAGGGTAGCCAGTTGAGTGCCTTTAGGTGTTGCGATATGTGCTCAAATTTCCTAGATCCAGTTATGAGTCTAGCTGCAGCCTTAAGACAGGCTTTTACTGGGGCGGTAGAGATTTTGGGAAGCCCTGAGAGGGTAGTGCATCCGTATTCCAGCCTCGATATAACTAAGGATTGAACTATCGTTTTGAGGTCTGGATTCTCGATGAATGGCTTCATTTTTCTGAGGTAGCTGAGGTGAAAGCAGGCTTTTTTAGCCATCGAGTTGATGTGAGCTTGCATGTTAAGGTTCCTATCCAGTGTGATTCCAAGTGATATTGTGGAGTCCACCAATGTTGGTGTGCAGTTCAAAGCAGTGATCATTTTGGTCCACTCCTTTATTTCCTGGGAGTTATTTGGGGGGAGAGATTAAGAGAAATTCATTTTTTTGTGAATTTAGCTTGAGGAAGTTGGTTGTTAACCATTGGACGGTTTTTTCAAGAGCAAGATTCATTGTCATTATCTCTTCCATGGAGGTGATCTTAATGTAAAGTTGGGTGTCGTCCGCGTACATATGGTGGGAGATGTTCGCCTGCTGAAGTAGGTCGGTAAGTGGTTCGATATATAGGTTGAATAGTGTGGGGGAAAGGGTAGAGCCTTGTGGTACTCCCAGTAGGTTAGGTGAGGAGAGAGAAAGAATCTTGTTGGTCATGAACGATTGTGTTCTGTATTCCAGAAAGGATTTGAACAAACTAAGGACTGTGCCAGATAGAGCCATCCTGCTTTCTAGTCTTCTTAAAAGTTTGTTGTGATTGACAGTATCGAAGGCTGATGAGAGGTCAAGAAGAACTAGTAGGCAGGTTTCATTGCGGTCAAGAGCTAAGAGGGCGTCGTCTACTATATGTAGGATGGCAGTTTCTGTGCTGTGGCCAGGTCTGAAACCCGATTGGTGGATGTTTAATAGATTGAAGTTTGCGATGTGTTGATTTAGTTGTTGCTGAACACATTTTTCCAAGACCTTAGCTAGCATGGGGATGTTGGTTATTGGTCGGAAGTTGTTGGGTCGGAGGTGTTAGAGTCGGTTTTTTTAGGATAGGGGTGGCTTGGCCAGTTTTTAGGCAGTCTGGGATGTGACCTTGTGTTAGTGAGGCATTGATGATTTTTGTCCAGAGAGGAGAGATGATATGGTAGAGGTGAGGTAGGCAATTAGCTGGGACAGGGTTATTGAAGTGGTTATTGAGTTTGGTAGTCTCTATAATGTTTGTGATGTCATTGAGCTTGTAAAGTTGGAAGGCAGACCAGTGAGAGTTATTTTTGGGCAGACTTAGCTTATGTTGAGTCTGGTTAGTGGCTTGAGTGATCATTGGGGTGGCTAAGTTGATAGCCGCCGATCTAAGTTCAAGTTGGAGGGAATTTGTTTCTGTTGTGAAGAATGAGGAGAATTCTTCACTACTTAGCCATGTCATCATCATCAGTCTTTATTCGATTTAAAAATCATGAAAGACACAAACATATAGCCAAACATAACATATAAAATCCAGTAAAATTATTTGAAATTCATCAATAAATACTTAAAAGAATAGTAAAAAAACATTAAACAGTTCAAGATGACAACAGAATTAGAATAGCATAGTTAAAACACCCACGTCAACTACAAAGTTAGAGAGAATCAATTAATTAGGTACACGCCATGTTGTGTCAGTTAGACAGGTTAGTAAGGATGCTTCAGATGTTTACCAGAGGCTTGAGCCCTTAGGACCCATGCCCAACCCAAGAATTTGGCTATTGATATAGAGATAATTGGTAAAGTGCTAGTGCGTAAGATTCTTAAAGCAACAGCACATCTCCTAGTACCTAAAGTTCTACACATAGGAGACAGCCACACTCTCCTTGGGATAACTAATGCTGGGCAGACAAACAAGAAATGGGCAATGGATTCTGCTTGTAACCCGCAAGCGGGGCACATTTCCTCACGGGAACTAGACCATCTACCTGTAAGAGACTTGAGTGGTAAGGAACCAGCTCTAAGCTGGAAGTAGAGCTTCCTGTCTCCGGGTTTTGTAGTCAGGTCCCAGTACTGTTCTAGAGCAGGAGTAATCTTTACCTCTAGATAGCGACCAGTCATCCCAGTGGAATTTGCTCTGCTCCATACTTGATGGTCAACTCGTTCCCAATAAGTCGTTTGGATAATTCTCTTTGAAGGAAACTGTGCAGCCGCTGGATCACTCCACAGCCCCTCCATACCCAAGGCTATCAGGGTCTGACGGAGCTGCCTCAGCCATTCAATCTTATGAAAGACGTCTAGTTCTATAACATCCATAAGCCCTTTAGCATACAGGGAGAGCTCCGGAGTAGTCCAGAGCCTTCGCCAGTATAAAACCGGGCAAAGTCTAGCTATGTCCGCGATGGCCTTCCTACCTAACTCATATCTTAGGGGAACCATAGGGGTACTCTGAGGGAGACCTGTTATGCTACGGAGGAATGTATTTTCGGCTTTAGTTAAAGCAGCCAGCCGATCGAACCCCCATAATTCTACCCCGTACAAAACTGAACTTAGGGCCTTAGCCTCATAGACTTGGAGCACCGGTTTTATAGGCTTAGCAAACAATTTTTTATGCTCCCTAGTTAATGCTCCTGATATTTGCCTGTGTTTCAGGGCAGCCATCTCTATGTGCTTATCCCATTTATTGTTTCTGGTTATGTGTATGCCTAAATAAACAAAATTGGTAACCATTTCTATCGGTTGCCCATCCATAAAAAACTTTCTCCCTCTAAAACTTGGATGTGGGTTAAAAAACATTAGTTTCGTCTTGGCCACGTTTACCTCCAAGCCATGACCAAGACAAAAATCTTCAAAGACTAGTAAAGCTCTTTGCAAGCCAATCGGAGTTTTTGATACGATAAGCGTATCATCCGCAAACATCAGTATCGGAGTAATAACTCCGGCGTGCTTTGGGGCATCTGTAGAGATGCTAAGCATGGATTTAACTATCCCATTGATATATAGCGAAAAAAGCGTAGGGGCCATGGTGCAGCCTTGCTGCACACCACGTTCTACCGGGAACTCAGGGGTAACGTCACCTAAGCCTCCCCACTGGATTTTAGCAAAATTAGACTCATGTAGCCTCATTATCAAGGTCAAAATTTCTACGGGGAGCCCAGTTTTTCTAGCACTGCCCACAACTGCAGACGAGGCACGAGATCAAAGGCAGCTCTTAAGTCCACAAAAGCTACATAGAGACTGCCTTTCCCCAAAGTAACCACTTTCCAGTGAAGTTGCACGAAACGAAAGACCTGATCCACTGTGCTGGTCAGTTTACGGAAGCCAGCTTGGAAAGGGGACAGGATCATGTTATCTTCAATCCACACTAGTAACTGATTCAAGACCATCCTCCCTATAACCTTCTGGATTGTATCAATCAGGCTGATTGGTCTATAGTTACCAGGCAACGTCCTGTCACCCTTCTTAAACACTGGGATTATGACAGCCCCCCCCCAAGATTTTGGGACTGGGGCACCTTCAGCTACAGCATTTGCCAGTAAGGTGATGTACTTACTCCAACAATTTTTATTATGAAGGAAAAGATCTGACGGGACCCCGTCTAGTCAAGGAGCTCGTCCACATGCTACGGAACCCAGAGCCATTAGAGTGTCTTCAATATTAAAAGGACCATGGCGATAGAAGACATGGGTTATCTCACAGGAGGGGTTAGACTGAAGGTCACATGCATATTGGGGTTTAAAGTATTTTACCCATTCCTCTTGTGAGACATGGTTTGAGGGTCTGTCAGGTAACCCTCCTCTGTCGCACTTGATGATGTTCCAAAATAGCCTGGTGTCCCTGGCATGACTAGCACCCTTCAAATCAGACCAGTAGAGCTCGTCCCATTTCTTTTTGGCTAGGCCTATACATTTTTTGTATAGTTGTCTAGCTTTACGTACGTGATCACTACAACCACTGGAAAGGGCTGCAGCAAGATCAGCTCTAGCTCTCCTGCAATCACTATCATACCATCGTAGACGCTTTGGTGGGGCCCTCCTATCTTTCCTAGCTGGTTTCAAAAAATGCCGGCGTATTCCCTCGAAGAAAGTTTCAGTGGTTAGTGCATTGCCTGGGACATTAGCCATAAAACTCTCAAACTCCGATATAGTTTTGGTCAGCTGTTTATCAATACTATCAGTGACCTTGTCATTGGTCTTGACCACACTCCACTTGAGCCTGCGCATATCGTTGGAGGGGAATACTTCAGGTAGCATGAGTTTTGGCTCCTCTTCAATTGTGTTACCGTTCTTCCACCAGCAATGCGTTACACATAGAGGATTGTGGTCGCTTTCTGGTCTAGATTCAACCACCATATCTTTTACAAATTGCCATAACCTCAAGCTACAGAGAACGTAATCAATCCTGCTCCTATGGCGGCCATTGTCAAAAGTGTAGGCCCCTTCCTTGTCCCCCGGCGTCCTTCCGTTCAATGCCCTCAGACCTCTCTCATAACAGAGGGCATTGACCTGCACTGCAGCCTCTGTCCATCTTTTAATTGGTTCTAATTCGAGTCCAGGAATACCCCGTAGCTGTTCTTCCTCGGGGTCAAGTCCCCAACAAAGATCTGGGTTTAAGAGTGGTTCAAAGGTTACGTTCAAATCCCCCACGGCAAGCACTCCCCTCTCACTCGAGTGCTGGTCAATGAGGGAATCCAATATAACCAAAGCCCGAGTCCTTGTCCCTATTGTCCCTCTAAGGTACAGATTGTAAATATCCAAATCACCCAGTGGGCCCAGGGATAATCTAACTAATTGAATGTCAGGAGACCCTGTCGGAAGCTCGCTAGCCGCCAAAAATAAATCTTGGCGTACCCTAGTTGTTAAGCCGCCCATGGGGCGCCCTTTGGATCCCTTGGAGGCGGGAACGTGGAAGTTCAGATAACCCAGCAAAAACTGGGGCTCACAGGACCAAGTCTCCTGGAAAAGGCAAACATCAAAGTTGTCAATGAATTGGACCCACTCTGGAGATTCCATTTTTGCCTTCAGACCAGCAACATTCCACGAAATCATTGAACCCACCCCTGGTCCCAACTTTTTGACCTGGTAATTAGTTTTGAGGCTTACTTCGTGTTGGATCTGGTACTCTGGGTGCATTTGTAAAGATGGGGCCCTAATTGAGTTAAACTTCCCAGGGGGGGGCAAGGTTCACTTCGTCAGCTCCAACCATGGGCACAACTCTGGCTACAATGGAATCCCTTGAGGCCAGAAATTCTGGTCAATCAAAGTAATCTGGGTTGCAGGAACCATTGTAGTAATCAGAAGAGGGGATGGTGAACCCATGTGATAATCTCTTCCCTACCCAGTATTGCCTAGATCTTTCGGCTTGATAGGG
Organism: Triturus cristatus; assembly: GCF_964204655.1. Lineage (NCBI taxonomy): Eukaryota > Metazoa > Chordata > Amphibia > Caudata > Salamandridae > Triturus > Triturus cristatus. The sequence continues at coordinate 212,148,418 of NC_140588.1, forward strand.
GGCCGAATTATAAAAATGGCCTAGGTCATACACCCCTTTCCCAGACTGGTCCCCTAAAGGTGGGCAATCACAGATAAAACGCACTAAGCGCCTATCTTGGAAGTTCACAATGATAGAATCGCCCACAACATCTTTCGGTCTGGATCCAACCCAGCTGACCCTTCTGACAAATAAAATCTTCCCGTTCAAACTGGCGGGGATTGGCCTATTCTTATTTAGCCAGAATGTCACTTTATATTTGAGTTCCTGGTAGGATTCAGAATTGCCACCTTTTAATTCAGGGACACCAGTTAATACTGCAACGTAGGGAAGGGAAGCTGGAGGAAGATGAATATGAGCATTAGGAGATTTTACAGGTTTGTCATGCGTCTCTCTACTTACACCTTCACTCATACTCTTGTTCTCCCTGTTAATGTTCTCACTATTGTTATTTCCCCCAGATTCATTGCTGGTTCGGCCTAGCCGTAAATTGAATTTATTGGCATTGGCCAGAACCTTGTATGCATCAATCCCTATGCTATCCTTTGTGGTTGCAGCAGGATCAGCAATGGGAATAGGTGAGGGGGTCAACATGGGTGCGGCCAGAGCTACTGAATTAGAATTAGATTTTGCTCTCTCGTTTGTTACTAGTTTAATGACTTTTTTAAAGAGCAAAAATTGTCGAGCATCGTCTGTTCAAGACGTTCAATTCTTACATTGACCAATTTAACCCTTTCTAGGAGGGGGAGTATTAGTGAACGAACCACCTGTTCTACTTGGACAATCACTTCACCTGGTTGTGGCTGGTCAGGGGGGCATTTATTACCTCCCCCAGTTACTTGGCAGTCCCCCACTGGTAGAACACCAGGTACATTGATAGGGTTTTCCAGTTTTTTAGAAATTTTCGGCTGCCTCCCTCCTTGGGTATCCCCTCCTCTTTTCCTTTTTGGGTTAGAAGGTCTTATTGATTTCTTACTAGCCCGTGTCTGGGGACATACTACTTCAGATCTTATGGAACTTTCATTTACAAAGGCGACCTCCCCAGAGGCCTCGGTAATCTTCATGCTATCCTGTAAAATAATAGGGCTTGGCTCAAGATCCCCAAGCTGGGATGGACTACTCTCTTCAAGCCCTACTGGCCTAATAGAAGATTTTGCTAAGGCTAATATCCCAATAGATGATCGTCTGGCTTGCATTGACTCAGTGGAAAGTCGCCGCTCAGTTATGGCGATTTCATGCTCTAGGACCGAAACGGCCCTCGTTATGAACTGATCTAAAGTACCAGTAACTGTCCCGCCCCCCCCCAGTGCACTTTCCCTTCCCTACCATTACCCAGCCGTTTATTAGAATGGGGACCTAGGAACTTACTATGGGGTAACGAACTATGATGGGAAGCAAAAAAATACAATTGGTACTCTTAGTTGTGCTATAGAGAACTTGTGTAACTTATGTAACCACAGTGTTAAGCGTCACAATACACCCACGTATACAAGTATAAAGTCCGTGAGGTACACAGGGTAAAAGACACTGGGGTGGCGGTTGAGCAAACCACCAACCACCCTCTGCAAACCCAGTGAACAAACAATTACAGACCAAAAGTCTCGGCAATAGAGGAGAAACACCAAACAGACCACAGTACCTTGAAGGCGCAAGCAAAGGGCCGGAATTAAAGGGCCTTTTCCTGGCATTGACGGGTGCGAGACCGGCCCGCCCTTGGCCCAGGCTTTGCCTGGGCGCGGCCCGCGCGCGTCCCGTGCTGCGGGTTAGGTATCGGGCTTTAATCCCTCCCCGGCGCTGCCTGATGATGTAATTGGCAGGCGCCCGGGTCAGGGAGTTCTGGGAGATGGTGTTCCGGTGGCCATTTCCCTCACGGCAATGCGAGGCGAGTGGCAGCCCTCCAGGCAGGATTTTCCTCAACAAACGCCGTTCCCCTCACGGCAGGACAAACAGCCTCAGGGATGTGGCAACAGGTGAGTTTAACGAGCGTCCCGCGCTGCGGGTTTGGTATCGGGCTTTAATCCCTCCCCGGCGCTGCCTGATGATCTAATTGGCAGGCGCCCGGGGCAGGGAGTTCTGGGAGATGGTGTTCCGGTGGCCGTTTCCCTCACGGCAATGCAAGGCGAGTGGCAGCCCTCCAGGCAGGATTTTCTTCAACAAACGCCGTTCCCCTCATGGCAGGACAAACAGCCTCAGGGATGTGGCAACAGGTGAGTTTAACGAGCGTTCCGCGCTGCGGGTTAGGTATCGGGCTTTAATCCCTCCCTGGCACTGCCTGATGATGTAATTGGCAGGCACCCGGGGCAGGGAGTTCTGGGAGATGGTGTTCCGGTGGCCGTTTCCCTCACCGCAATGCGAGGCGAGTGGCAGCCCTCCAGGCAGGATTTTCCTCAACAAACGCCATTCCCCTCACGGCAGGACAAACAGCCTTAGGGATGTGGCAACAGGTGAGTTTAACGAGCATCCCACGCTGCGGGTTTGGTATCGGGCTTTAATCCCTCCCCGGCGCTGCCTGATGATGTAATTGGCAGGCGCCCGGGGCAGGGAGTTCTGGGAGATGGTGTTCCGGTGGCCGTTTCCCTCACGGCAATGCGAGGCGAGTGGCAGCCCTCCAGGCAGGATTTTCCTCAACAAACGCCGTTCCCCTCACAGCAGGACAAACAGCCTCAGGGATGTGGCAACAGGTGAGTTTAACGAGCGTCCCCTACTCTACTTAGCTGTAAAGTCGTTGTAACGGTTGATGGTTTGGCAAGTTTATTCAATTGTTGTTTCAAAATTTCGAAGAGTTTTTTGGTTTATTTTTGGCATTCTCCAGTTCTGATTTGAAGAAGTCTTTTTTTGATTGTAGAATGCTTTTATTATATGATTTTCTGGCTTTTGAAAGTAGTTTAAGATGGAGGGGGGAGGGATGTTGCCTCCATTTACGTTCTGTTGTTCTGAGTTTGCGTCTCTCATCATTCAGGGCTCCGCTGAACCATGGGTTTTTATCCTTGCCTGGAGTTTTGGAGGAGCGGCTTGGTCAAAAACCTTGGTCATCGTGGAATTATAAAGGGCAATGAGGGCATTGATGTCTGCCATGTCATTAGGGGGGGTAAGGGCCTTCTCACATTTGGAGGCAAGGTTGTTCCAGTTAATGTTCTTTGTGTCTCTTATCCATTGTTTCGGCTTGATTTGTTGCGAGGGAGTTTTCTTGTTAGTGAATGGGATTTGGAAGGTGATAATGTGATGGTCTGACCAGTCACAAGGGGTAATTGAGATCGATTCAATTGTGTTTTGTTTAGAAATGAGCCAGTAGAGGGTAGCGCCCTTTGTGTGAGTAGGCTTTGTGATAGCTTGGGTCAGGGAATGGTCTGCCAGGAAGGATTTGAGGGCGTTAACTTGCTTGTCGAGTGGGTTCTCCCAGTGCAGATTGAAGTTGCCAAGGAATATGTCAGTGGAGTGAGGGGACGAGTTAGCAGTGATGATTTCCATAAGTTGTTCTGTGAAAGTTGTGTTTAGACCTGTAGGGTAGTAAAGTATGTGCAGTTTGAGGGAGTGGTTACTTGATCATTTCACAGAAATCCCAAGGTCACAGGAGTCTAGGAGTTCCGATTGAAATTTTGTGATTGTGATGTCAGATTGAGGTATGCAGGCTTGGCCTCCGCCTATTTTGTATGGTCTGTCTAATCTAATGATGTTTTAGTCTGGAGGGACAAGAAGGTCTAGGCATGGTGAGGAGGATTCCTTGAGCCAAGTTTCTGTGAGGATGATTATATCCCTTTTCATGCGAAGGATGAGGTCGGCAATGTCAGACGCATGTTTAGGGGCTGAGCGGCAGTTTAGTAGGAGGCAAGAGATTTGGTTTGAGGAGTTTGTTAAAGTAGTAAGCTCCTGATTAGCGAGGTTCGGGGTTATAGAGTGAAGATTATTCCGTTTTATTCCTCTGTGGATTGGATGGGATGTTTTGCAAGGGTTGATGGAGATTGAAAGGATAGCGTATTCCTCTTTGTCTATGTTAGGGCAAGAAGGCGTTTCATAAAGCAGTAGCAGTGATTGTATTTCCTGGTCTGTTAAGTAGTTGGGGAGTTTGCGTGTGCGCAAGTGTCGATTGAGTAGAGGCAGGGGGATAGATTTTATCATGATGTCATCTGTCTCAAGAGAGTTCTGAAGATGCTTAAGTTTAGTAAGAGATTTTTCTGCAAGTTGTAGAATGGTTCTAATTTCTAAGATAACATTTGGTAGGTTCCCGGAGGTGTGGTGTGAGTGGGTTTTGAGTGAGTCTTGATCAATCTGCGGGTGTGGTGAGGGAGACAGGATTTTGGGTGTTGAGGGAGTCGTGTTGCTGCTGGCTTTAATGGTAATTCTAGGTGAGGGTGTTAGTGCAATGCAAGCTAAGGAAAGAGAGTTGTTGACACTTCTTACATTGGTTCTAGGGGCGGGAAGAGGTTGATTTTCTTCCAGAGAAGAAGGGGTGGTGGGGGTAGTAGTAAGGTAGTGAGAAGTGTTGTGTGAGGTGGACGAGGGTGTCAGTGTAGTGTGTGCTAAGGAGTGAGGGTTCTTATTTCTTTCATCGGTTCTGGGTGAGGGAAGGGGTTGATGTTTTCCAGTAGAGGAAAGAATGGAGGGGGTAATAGGAAGGTCTTGAATAGCGCTGCGTGAAGTGGATGTGGGTGTCATAGTAGTGCATGTTAAGTAGGGAGAGTTGTTGTTTCTTTCATTGGTTCTGGGTGTGGCCACCCACTGTCCTTCCATAATGTGAAATTGTGAAGTAGAAAATGACTGTGGGAGATCAAAAGATTGTATTCCGACCTCTGACTCTGTATTGCGACCTCTGACCCTGCTCGCAGGCAGGTTACCCCCCATGCCACCACACAGCCGCCAGCTGCCTTGTTGCTCCTGCCGCCACCGTCTCCCGCTCCCTAGTTCCCGCTGCTGCATCCCTGCGGCCCCACCCCCCTGACACACATTGGCCACCCCGCTCCCGCCTCCCAGCTGCTCCTCCCTCCCTCTCCACCTCTTATGGAGGCCGTGCAGTGGGCGTGCGCAGCGGACACGCGCAGTGGGCGCGCCAAAGGCAAGCTCGTCTGCGCTTGTCCGCACCTGGACCGCGCCAAACGCCAGAACCCCTGGACCCCGCGAACGCCACACCACCAGACTCCGCTACGACGCCAGCACCCTCCACACACTCAACGCCAGCCGAAACCACACCTGCTTCCAAGCCACACCGAAATGGACTCACGGACCTTTCACCTGCCACACCTGCAGCTTCACTTGCGACAAACCTCCAAGGACCGGACTCAAACACCTCCGCTGCATACTCCTCAACACCCGCTCCGCACGCAAACACGCCGTTGAGCTTTGGGATCCGCTCGACACCTCTGCCCCAGACGTGGCCTTCCTGACCGAGACCTGGTGGAACGACTCCTCGGCGCTCGACATCGCCACAGCCATCCCGGACGGCTACAAGATCACCCGCAGGTATCGCACCAACGGAATCGGAGGAGGAATAGCCATCGTCCACAAGTCCACCCTAAAGGTCGCTACCCACACAGACGACACTCTTAACACCGCCAAACACCGGCATTTCCGGATTCACACCGACCCCACCACCACCCTCAGAGGAACACTCATCTACAGACCACCCGGACCCCAAGCACAATTCAGCGACTCCATCGCCGACCTCGCCTGCACCCACACACTCGCCTCCACAGACTACATCCTCCTCAGGGACCTGAATTTCCACTTCAAGAACAACTACGATGCCAACTCCGCCACCCTGATCGACAACGCCGCCAACCTCGGCCTCAGACAACTTGTCACCGCACCCACCCACGCCGCTGGCCACACTCTGGACCCCATCTTCTCCACAGGCACCCACATCGCCTTCAACCACACCACCGAACTCCACTGGACCGACCACCGCTGCATCCACTTCACCTTCAACAAGCCAACCATGCACCACCGCACCCAACAGCTGCCTCGCCGCTGTTGGAGCAAAGTCACCGAAGACCAGCTGATCACCACCCTTGCCCAGAACCCACCCACCGACCTCACCAACCCAGACGCCGCAGCCCGCAACCTCAGACAGTGGATCGACGAGTGCGCCAACACCCTCACCCCACTCAAGAAACCCTCCATCAACCACGCCAGTAAGAGAGACACTAAGTTCTCCGACGAGCTGCAGACCTCCAATCGCGCCTGCCGGAAACTGGAGAAGATATGGCTCCACGAACGCACTCCGGACAACCGTGCAGCCCACAAGAGAGCCTCCTTCAAAGACCGCCTGTATAACAACGAACACGACAGCAAGAGCTCTTCAGCATTGTAAAGGAACTCTCCAACCCCAGCACCAACGCCAACGACATACCGCCCTCACAAGAACTGTGCAACTCACTGGCCATCTTCTTCCACCGTAAGATCGCTGACATCCATGACAGCCTCAACAGCATGATCACCCCGACTACGCCAGACCCCACCTCCCCTGTGGACACCACCAGCGCCAGCCGCCTGACCTACTGGTCCAACGTCAACGACGACGAGACACGCAAGGTCATGAACTCCATCCACTCAGGATCTCCGTCAGACCCGTGCCCACACCACGTATTCAACAAAGCAGACGCTGCCATCGCACCCCAACTACAGAAGGTCATCAACATCGCCTTCAAAACAGTGACTTTCCCGGAAAGCTGGAATCACGACGAAATCAGCGCCCTCCTCAAGAAGCCCAAGGCGGACCCCAAGGACCTCAAGAACTTCCGGCCCATCTCCCTGCTACCGTTCCCGGCAAAGCTCATCGAGAAAATCGTCAACATGCAACTGGCCCGCCACCTGGAAGACAACAACATCTTGGACCAGTCCCAGTCCGGGTTCAGACGAAACCACAGCACCGAGACAGCCCTCATCGCCGCCACAGACGACATCAGGCACCAACTAGACAACGGCGAAACATTAGCCCTCATCCTCCTGGACCTGTCACCCGCCTTCGACAATGTCTGCCATCGCACTCTAAAGACACGCCTCCTAGAAGCCGGAATCCAAGAGAAGACCCTTGACTGGACCACGTCCTTCCTCTCCGGCAGAACCCAGAGCGTCCGCCTCTCGGCCTTCCGTTCCAAGGCCACCGACATCATCTGCAGCGTCCCCCAGGGCTCATCACTCAGCCCGGCGCTGTTCAACATCTACATGGCCCCCCTCGCACAAGTGGCCTGCCAACACGACCTCAACATCATCTCCTACGCCGATGACACCCAGCTCATCCTCTCCCTCACCAAAGACCCGCACACCGCCAAAACCAACCTCCACGAGGGAATGAAGGCCATCGCCGACTGGATGCAGAACAGCTGCCTGAAGCTAAACTCGGACAAGACGGAGGTACTCATCCTCGGACCCACCCCCTCAGCCTGGGACGACTAGTGGTGGCCGGCCACACTGGGAGCAGCACCGACACCCACTGACCATGCACGCAACCTAGGATTCATCCTCGACTCCTCCCTCTCCATGTCTAAACAGGTCAACGCCGTCTCCTCCTCCTGCTACAATACCCTCTGCATGCTCCGCAGAATCTACAAGTGGATCCCGACCGAAACAAGAAGAGCGGTGACACAGGCTCTCGTCAGCAGCAGACTGGACTACGGCAACGCACTCTACGCAGGAATCCCAGCCAAACACCTACGACGACTACAACGCATCCAAAACACCTCCGCCCCGACTGATCGCCAACGTCCCCTGCCGCAGCCACATCACCCCCCACCTGAGAAACCTACACTGGCTCCCCATCAACAAGAAGATCACCTTCAAGCTCCTCACCCACGCACACAAAGCACTTCACAATGCCGGACCAGCCTACCTGAACAGCAGACTCAACTTCTACACCCCGACCCGCCAGCTCCACTCCGCCAGCCTCGCCCTCGCCGATGTCCCCCGCATCCAACGAACAACCTCCGGCAGAAGATCCTTCTCCTACCTCGCCGCCAAGACATGAAACACCCTCCCTACCCACCTACGACAGACCCAAGACCTGCTCGCCTTCAGAAGACTCCTCAAGACCTGGCTCTTCAAGCAGTAGCGGCTCCCCCTCCCTCAGCGCCTTTAGACCCTCACGGGTGAGTAGCGCGCTATACAAGTACTCTGATTGATTGATTGATTGATTCCCCTGAGTTCCTCTCTGCTTCTGAGAGGAAGGAGGAGCTGGAGTACTGCAAAGCGTGCATCATGGTCCTGCAGTGCGGAAAACCAAAGTTCTGAGTACCAGAGTATTCTATGCCCCTGGAGGACTTCATTCCCTCAGTTCTGCTCTGATCATTGGATAAAAGAGGAGTGAGGATGCTAAAAAGCGCACACAGCAGCGGGCTTGGCACAGGGAAAGTCTGGACCAAGAGTAGGCCTGTCTGTGCCCATAAGAGACTGGAGGAGGTTGGACCTGGGCCACCTCCTGTGACCCTGTGACTTAGGATTTCAGAGACACCTGCTGAAGGTAGGCTGACACTATTATTTTGATCACAGACAAGAGAAGAGCCAGTACAATAAAAGAAAGAAAGGGCCAACTGTTCAATCTCCATTTATTTAACTTTAGTCATGTGAGCTAACAACATCAAAATTGGGTTAGTAGAGCGAAGGACTGACATGTCACAATGGCAATTCCACAAACTGTTTTCTGAGACTCATGTTACTATATCCAGCAGGAAAACAGTACCAGAGGAGGGTGGGCTGGTGCCTTTAGAGACAAAGAAGTGATTGAGATTCAAAAAGTCGCTACAGTCCTTAAGCCTATCCTTTGTGTTAAACTATGACTCTTGAGTTGGCACCATTGAAGGATCTTAGGCATCTTCCATTAAAAACGAACAGGAAGGAGGGGCATGCCTAAACAACTCAGAAAGATGCAGGATGATAAAATGACATGTAATCATACAATTAGATCTCATACTAATCTAGACAGTCAAATGGGGAATAATGATATGACCAACTTCAAGGATCTCCAAACTAAACTAAATTAGTGGACCATTGTTTACAATTTTTTGTGAAGAGAAGAAGTTAAAAGGCTTTTGTATGGAAACCTAGAAAAAATTAACGCTCTGCATGATACAATCTCCCTCCAAACTCAGGTTAACCAACAGCATGTCTGTTTCTTCTGTGCCGGTAGGTCAGTAAGCCATGTGACGAGTGAAAGCAGTGCACTTGAAGTGAGTAACACTGAAGGACCACTACCAGATAGAACTAATTCCTGGGCAGTGGCAACCAGCAGCAGTAGTAATACAATGCTCATCAAGAGGGAGCAAAATGAAGCTATACAGTCATTCCTTCCAAATCCTTTAGGGGACAGAATAAATCATGTAAGAAGTAAGCTCCATCTTTTATTGTCCCCTGACTGCATACCATTTGTTATAATCGTAGAGGCAGTCCCAACGCTAGCACCTACAAAGAGAGAAGAATGGTTTGATTGAAAACACAAGGTGGTAATCTCACAGGAGCTTCTCTTCACTATGTGGGAAACACTCACAGGAAGATTTGGACATCAACTCAGATGGGTCCTCAGGAAACTACCTTATCCCCCCTATCTCCGTACTTTGATAGACAAATTTAGGAAAATTGGTCCCTATGCTTCCCATAAATACAAATATTCCTAACCAATCAAGAATTCTCTTGTGAATTGTTTAAAGACTAGATCAGACCCTTATGTTCCCCTCTCTTGCATTCAGTACTTCACAGATACTACATGGCGGGCAATGAGACATTTTCCTTTTAACACGAAAATTACTTCGCGCTGGCATGAGCCCACTCCTTGCCTATTTATAAGACTTATTGAGTATGAGCTACAATTCATAAACTTGGAATGGTCAGTCTGGGCTCTGCTGGAAATGCAGTGTGTATCAAGTTGACATAGACCATATGTTCTACTCTGGTATGTTGGATCCACCCTTCTAGAGCAGAGTACAGTTCCTCATTCAGAACAGCCTTGAGATGACCTTTAATACTGACTTCCAGAAAGTTCCTTGGGGTGTGTTTGTGCATCCTTTCTCCTCCACCTTACCTTCTTTCGACGTGCTTCTACTTGATCTATTACTATCTCTGGATGTCAAGGTCATATTTGTGAATTGAAACCCACTTCTTTAGTTCCTTTTTTCAACAATGGTGGGCATTGCTCTGTTCCAGTAGGAGTTCAGATTATATAACGTACTCCATATTTCACTCTAGGCATGGATCACAAAGGCTTTCGAATAGTTTTAACCTCCTTGAATGTTACTTTCATAAGTACTTGGGTGACCACCTCTGTACCTTATACATTCAGAACTTCTCACTTACCTGTTCTGTTATGACTCCCTGAGGTTATGACAGTCATGCATGGCCGGAAGAAATAAGGTGGCTGTGACTAAACAGTGATCAGGCCTTGTAGCAGTGGTGAGCTATATGTGTTATCTTGCAGTTTCTCATATTCCCCCCTTTCTTCCCCTTCCTCTTCTTTCTATATAAATATTTTTTATTGAATTTTTGTTAACAGTGCACTCTGCATTAACATACAATCCACAACATAGGGAGACAGAGGGCGGATGTATTGTGAATAATATTAAGTCTCCACCTCCTCTTCTGTCAGTTGATATTTTAGTTTAGGACGGTAGCTCGCTATGGTCATATATGGTGCAAACCTTTCTTACACTTCTTTATTCTGAGACTGATTTTCATCCAGACCCTCCAATGTGTGCCCTTTATGGATAGAGACCTATGATGTATTTTTTATAGTGAAGTGTACATTTATAACTAGGTATCCGTACTGTGTTCTGGGTACAGGATACGCAGTTGATTTACAATTGCCTTGATGGTGCATAGTTCGATGTACAGCTGTATTGCTGCTAGTTGGGTTAGTGTGTCTCTTTCTTTTCATTATTTTTTGCTTCTTCTCTGTTCAAAAAACACAATAAAATGTATTGAATTAAAAAAACACAAGATGGTACATTGCTTTAGACAAAATTCAGGGTGGTCTTATGATCTCTTTGGTGACATACTTTACTTACAGATGGATGGGTGGGACGCTCACAGACCCAAACATGCAGATGGAGACTGTGCGATAATAAAGTTTAAAAAGCCTATGGTAGAAACCTATAGCAATATTTGAACCATCAGACTTAACTACCAGTGTAGGAAATTGGCTTACTGGTTAAGGTGGGTGAAACCCTACTCAAGCAGCAAGCACAATTCTTGCCACAGTGAAACACAAGCAAACTTCAAAATATTCAGCTCTGAACCTTCTTGTAGCTTGGCGCAAAAGCTTATGTTAGAGGCAATGTGTGAAGTATTTATGCAGCAATACAAACAGTAATAAAATGAAAACACAACACAAGAAAAATTGCACACCAATTTAGAAAAACGGAGTAACATTTAATACCTTATTTGAGTCCAAAACAACAAAGAACCAATCAGTAGTACCAGAGATATGCAACTTAAAAAATCTAAGGTAAGTATAGTGCATAAAAGCACAAAGTGTGACTCACGGTTATCTGGCTGTGGCTGTACGATGTTACAATGCATGCATTACTTCGCATGCCTTTCACACGCATTTTTTAGCATGCATGTTTTTACTGCAAATGTGCATTTAAAATACCACGCATTGTTTTTAGATCTAAAAACAACGTATTTGTGGGGGGAGACCCACCATCACCCCAACTTACCTTAAATGCGTGGTATTGGCATGTGTTGTAAATGCATCTTCGCGGTAAAAATATGCATGATAAAAAATGTGTGGTAAAGGCACAACGAGGTAAAAACCTCGTTGTAAAGGCAGTTTCCCTGTGGCTGTGCGACTCAAGATGAAATTCACTAGTTTAGGCCAACTGCAATGGAGAGTAGGCTGGATACATGGACCAGGTCAGTCACACTGAAAGAGTTGCCTTTGAAAGCCCAGTGTAAAGAATTTTGTTCACGGTGGAGGAGGTCACGAGGAGCATGGAGAACATTGCGGATGCTCGCCGCTGTAGCATAAAGAGCAGACTGGGAATCATGGACAGTCATTCCCGTAGCACAAATGTCCTGTGAGGGTCGTAGATGGCCATTGCTGGAGTATTCGTTGGTGATCACTGCAGGCTGTTGATGCTGTAATGCAAAGTGCACATCTCGCATTTCTGGGTGTCGCTAGAGCAAAGAGAAATTCACAAGACCTTTGCATTGGTGGGAGGCGCAGGTGGCAAGATCTTGGCACAAACAAGCCAGTTTGCGGTCGTGAAGAGCCCAAAAACTCTGGACTTTTCTTTTTAATGAAGATGAACTTCAACTCATGCCACACCAAGACTCCAGAACCTGGGAGACACCTCTTGGGGATCAAAAACTCACTCTATTAGAGGACAGCAGGGATCAGGAGGTGAAGTTGCATGTTCAGCTGAAGGTGAGCTGGGCAGATGCAGGGAGGCCTCAAGTTTTTTACGGGCCTGTAGCTCGGAATAGGAGATCATTCAGCTATCCCTTGAAGTCGTTTCAGCCTGGGATGAAGATGCAGGTCCAGTCTCCCTTCTCAGCAAGCAGGGCAGCAGATTAGCAATGCAGCAGTTTAGCAGTCATTCTGGCAGCAGAGCAGCATGGCAGTCCTAGTATCCACAAGTCCAGAGATGTACTAAAGAGTTAGGTCTGAGTGTCCAAAATGTATACCTGTGCCAACTTTGAAGTACAAGAAAGTTCTGCTGGTTTACACCCCCAGAGTTGTTTGGAATTTCCTGCCTCCTTGCCCTGGCATCACAGCTTGTCTGTGGGCACAAAGAACTACTGTCAAACCCTTGGTGAGTGTGGTCAGGCAGAGGCTTTGAGATGTGCAAGTGCAGTAGGTGACAGGTCCCTTCCCCCATTAAGTCAGAGATGGCTCATACTCATTGTCTGGGAGCACTACGCAAACACCAACTGCCAGCTACACCTAGCCATGTGACCCAGGATACAGGTTGAAAGCACCAAATGGTTAGTACAAGAAAATGCCCAAATTCTCAAAGTGAAATTTTCAGAATTGTGACTTAAAATCCAACGTTACCATTAAAGAGGGTTTTTAATCAAAAATTTTAAGACATCAAGCTTGATATTCTTACTTGCTCCCAATTGAAAGTTACCACTTATTAAATGTAATAAGGTAGCTCAATGTTATCCTATTGGAGAGGCAGGCCTTGCAATAGAGAAAAAATAATGTAAGCGTTTTTCACTGCCAGGACATGTAAAGCTTAAAAGTACATGCCCAACTTTTTAAATGCATTTCTCTCTGCTCTATGAGCTGTTTAGGGCCTACCCTAAGGGTGACTGACATATATTAAAAAGGAAGGCTTAGGCCTGACAAAAGGTTTATTTCGCCTGATCAAAATGGCAGTTTAAACTGCACACACAGACTGCAATGGCTGGCCTGAGGCATGTTTGAAAGGCTACTTAAGTGGGTGGCAAGTGCTGCAGGCCCACTATTAGCATTTAATTTACTTGCCCCGAGGACATGTAGTACCACTGTACTAAGGAATTACAAGTAAATTAAATGTGACACTTGGCCAATTCTATCATGTTTAAAAGAGAGAGAATAAGTACTTTAGCATAGGCTAGCAGTGGTAAAGTGTACAGATTCCTAAAAGCTAGCAAAAACGCATTAAGAAAACAGAGGGGGAAGGCAAAATGATTGGAGATGATTTTAGAGTTTTCCTTAATTGTGCCTGCAACCACAATCCCCTCACTTTGTCTATTAATTTAAATCTGGGGGCGATTGTAGAATTAATGAGGTGAGGGTGTTGGTTACTCAATCTATAAGTGGCTGAGAAAAAATGGGGAAGAATAAGTCCAGGCCACTTTATTAGTGAACTAATTAAAAACAATGAGGCAGCTCTAAGGGACTGTTTGTCCCCTGATGTAGATCCATGCATTATCACTAATGGATTCAAATCATTGTGCTTTTCCATATCTCAAATGGTCTTAGCATAAAATATTATGAACAGAGTTCATCTGTACAGGTGGTTTAATTCAGCCTGCTCAGCTGCACATAGATAACTTAAGTTAGTCCATAAATCCCTACCTAGAAGCATTGAAAATAATAAATCTCCTCATTGGGCATACAAGAAAGCTTTAGAGAAGCAGGCAGAAGAGATAAGAAGAAAAGCTTAGGACGACATGGTAGCTTCAAGGCACGCCAAGGACAGGGTCATGGGAAGTAGTGAATCACTCTTTTTTACGGACTATGCTGCACCTAACATTGAGAGTTTAATACCTGCTGACACGTGTAAATCATTATGTTAAGGTCTTTGATGCAGGAAATACCAATAATCAACTAGCTGGTGATGGAGGGGATAAAATATTTGACCCTGTAGCTGCCTTTGCTCTGAGTCAAGCTATTGACATTAAAGAAGTTGGAACAGAAATCCTAAAGAGGTACCTGGGGAAGGCCCCAGGACCCGACAGAGTCCTGATGGACATCTTTAAAGCGAATTGGATTGTGGGTACCGATAATAGCTAAGCTATTCCAAGCTGTGGTTTTTGGCCTAAGTATTGGGTCATGGAAAGAGGCAGTAGTAGTACCCATGTTCAAGAAAAGGGACAGGAACAAACCTACCTGTTATCCATGAGTGGCTCCTTCGCTAAGGCAGAGGAACGCCGCCCCACTGCCTTTCAGAACTGCAAAAATGGAAAAATAAAATTATAATAATGCACGGTAATAATCATTTTATTTTTCCATGCAGAGGCAGTATTGCGGGGTAGGGCTAGGCTGGACAATGCATGGGGAGGAGTGGTGGGCACACTATAAGTGTGCATGACTGCTTGGCCATCCGTCTTATAGGCCAAACAGCCATGCACACTTTGCATGTTTTACACTCAGGCTGTATTACAGCTTGGGTTGAAAACATGCCCAGGCTCCCATTCCCTGTCTGAGCGCCGAACCATTGCACTCAGACCTATCACAACGCTGCATTGCAGCCTTGTGATTGGCTTAATGGAGCCTGGTTGCTTCCTGTTTGCACAGGAGCCAGGAAGAGGACAGAGGGGACGGAGGAGAGGCAGGGGCTGGCCAGACAGTTTTCCGGCAGGTAAGTTATATTTTGGTTTTTATCCCTCTCTCCCTCCTCCCCACCATACACCTGCTTCCCGTTAGCAGCCTCTGCTGTGGTTTTTGCCCTATCTCTTTATTGGACTCCTATACTAAAATCTTGGGATGAGTCCTTCTATCTAGATTGGAAGCATGGGCTGAACAAAACAACCGTCTGTCCAATGTACAATTTAGATTCCATCGAGGTATTGGCATGATCGAGCAATGCCTCAATTTGTCCATTCTAATGGTAAAGTACACAAAGCCAGGAAAGGTGCCTTACATATGGTGTTTATTGACCTCTCCTGTGCTTTTGACTCTGTAAACTGTTCTAAGTTTTGCACTATGTAGGAAAACTTGAAGTCGCACTTCTCAGATACTCAGATGCCTACACTGGAATACTACAGCTCAAATGGGGAGTGTTTTTCCCCATAAGTTTGAATTATGGAATATGGCAGGGCTGCTTACTGCCCCCCCCATTTTGTTTCTTATATATTCTTTTATATATTAATAGACTGGACAGTTACCTCATGCTTAAATATACGCCACATTCCAGTTCTCTAATATGTAAGTAACACAGTTCCTTTTGCAAAAACCGCTAACGGGCAGCAACGTTTGCGGCATTCATTTACTACCTTCATGCATGATTTAGATCCAAATAATTTATAATGATCAGCGGTCCCAAAAATATTATATTCTAGCCTCAATCAATCGGGGAGTCCCTGTTGCCAAGTTAAAAACGTGAAAAATGTAGGGATCCCTTTTGATTTTTCACAAAGTTGGGGTATTCTACTTAGTGCTTTAAGTGGGCTGGGTCTTGCCGGTGCTCAGCACTGTCAGTTCTAAAAGGCAGATGCTGAGACGGGTCCCTATCGAGGTCTACATTTTTGCCCTCATCATCAGGATGAAAACAAATCTTGCAGCATTACCACTCTTCACTGCCTTCGATGTAACTTCAAAGAGACTCGTTATAGTACTTTCACTGTCTCATCATTTCAGAACAGAAGCAGATTCAATATTATATACCACACAGCCATAGTTGTTTCTCATTTATCTTAGGCAACTAATAACCATCGACAAAGCCAATTGTCCTGGCTTATTGTAGGTGTAATGTTACTTGTTGTATTATATGCACTGACAGAAGCAGCAAAATACCAGTCGGGCAGACACAAAGTTCAGCCACATTTTTAGCTTATGTGTTTTTAAGCCACGCCCTTAATTACCTCGGCTTAAAGCCCTGATTCTACTTGACCTAAGTTGTCAGCCAGTTAGAGAATTAATACAATTATACAAGAGTAAATATATTCAAGTCTGGCTTTATGGGGCAGGTGTTTGGCGGATATATCAATTCAGAAATTCTCCAAAGGGCAGAAAATAGGTTTGTCCACCAGCTATTATCTGTTTCCCAGGGTAAACAGCTTCTTATATTCATTTTGTGAGGCAGGTATGAGCAACCTGAAGGATGCCTTACGAAATGCCTCTTTGATGCTATCGTGCAAGATTTCCAAACGCCCAAGGCTGGCGTCTCTAGGTTAAAACTTAGGTATTGCACTGCTTTAGAAAATATGTCCGAGATTCTATGGCTCACTTATGTAAAATAGGCTTTTTTTATAATGCTGTGCGTTCCAGAGTTCTTTTCTAATCCAGAGTCTAAAGAGATTTCGAAAGATGACAATGAGGGAAAATGTATTATTTGTGGTCGTCTGTCGAATCTCCCCCAACCGCTCTTACCTGCACATGCCGCTCCCGGCTGTTTCCAAAGAAAAAGTGAAAACATTGGGGCCTATTATCAAGCAGGGCGTTAAAATTATCACCGCTTTATCAGCAGAAAACTGCCGCTAAAGCGGCGATAATGGGCTTGATAATATGCCCTTGAGAATTCCCATAGAAGTCCATGATCACACCAGAACATGGACTTCTATTGAAATTCACAAGAGCATATTATCAAGCCCATTATCACCGCTTTAGCGGCAGTTTTCTGCCGCTAAAGCGGCGATAATTTTGACACCGAACCTTGATAATATGCCCCCCAGTTTCCTTGTTTTAATTTGTATTCCACAATACAGATTTTATTTTGCTCCTAAATGGCCATACGATAACCAGTCACATTAAAACACAATTCACTTTGTGGCATATTATCAAGCACGGCGTTAACATTATCGCCGCTTTAGCGGCAGAAAACTGCTGCTAAAGCGGTGATAATGAGCTTGATAATATGCCGCAGAGAATTCCAATAGAAGTCCATGTTGACACCAGAACATGTGTTTGATAGGAAACAAGGGAACCCCAATATACGAACCTGGGGTGGTACAATGTGAAGAGAGACACAATGGTTCTAAATGGCCTAAAAGGTCCAGGATAGGAAAACCTTAAAAAGGTAAACGTATAAATAAAGGTTTTTTTGAAATTAATTTTCAACACCAGAACATGGGCTTCTATGGGAATTCTCAAGGGCATATTATCAAGCCCATTATTGCAGCTTTAGCAGCAGTTTTCTGCCGCTAAAGCGGCGATAATGTTAACGTTGTTTCTTGATAATATGCCCCTTTATGCTTTTCTGCAGATTAAACAGCTCCTTGTGCATTGGTTTCTTGGCTCAAATCCTATGAACTGCCAATATAAGAAATTAAATGAAAGGAAATTTAGACTGCTTTTGATTTTATCTTATCATTGTGTTACCAGATGTATGCTTGGCATTATACATTTGGATAGCACACTTTTTAAGGTGAATGCCTTGAAATGCCATCTGTGATACTTTTGTTCATTTCTAAGCACTGATATTGAGAGCTATTAAATGTCATTTAGCATAAGTATAGCATGACATTTTCATAGATGTTACAATGGTGGTTAGCTGCTTTAATCATGTTTTTATTTCTTTTAATATTATATGTATTCCGTTGTTGCACACTTTAATGCCTTTCTAGATAAATAAAGGGTATTGACTGACAAACTATTTAAGAATAACATAGGTAAGGGTTAACCTGAAGCCCAAACTAAGACAACACTAATAAAACTCTTCCATGAAACATAAGGAAGTATTCAAATATCCTAAAAGCCACACTAATAAAACTCTTCCTTGAAACATAAGGAAGTATTCAAATATCCTAAAAGTCACAGTAAGTCAGTGTAGGTTAACCCACCTTGGATTACACCTTTCATCTTTTAAAGAAAATGTGGCCCCAAAAAAGAAAACTAGTCTTTTTCTCTAGGAAATCCATGTATGGCCATTGACGGAGCTAGACATGTGTCCGTCCGGTGCGTCCCCAGCATTTGCCACCTGCTGCGGAACTTGATGAGCGGGGGGAAGGTTTGACGGATTTCCAGACAGCCTGGGGTGGGAATCGCTGGCGATTCTTGTGTAGCTACCGCCCCATGACAGCTGCAGGTATGAGCGGAGGGGGGTGGGGGTCGCCGCTCCCAAAACTCATGTCACCCGGTGCGGTCCACCCCCCTTGCTATGCCACTGTGTAGGACAAACAATTTGAGCCATCTATGTGATGCACAGAGAGAAGCTGTAGATAATTGGATCATTAGTTGAGGAAGTAGGCGCCCACCTCAAGTAATAATCACAATCATTGTCAGGTAAAACCCTTAAAGTCACTAAATTTACCTGAGCTCAACACCCTGATTGTTATGGCACAGAGTAGACATGTTTAATTTAGAGGCACTGTGTAAAGAATTCATGCAGTGCTTAAACAGTAATAAGGTCAAAACTCCAAAGTGTCAATGACAGTCAATGGTCACAGTAGAATAGGACCTTGGTGCAATTTGACGCTGACAGTGATGGAACATGGGTCAGCTATACTAACCAGTTCATCTTGGTCAAAGATTTTATCTTCTGGCTTTAGTCCTTTATGTCCCAATCCTTCACAGGAGTACACTTTCAAAGCACTCCCAGGATCTTATGGGAGGCACTTAGAGACACACACGGTGGCCGGCAGAAGCCAACAAAATGGTTCAGTTCAGGTGTATTTGCCACTGGTCAGCTAGGCAGTTGTAGGAAAAGGCTTTTTGTATCTTGTTATGTCCCTGTAGCTCTATAGGAGGTCAGCCTTATGACTTTTGAAGTCAACTTATTTTTCCTAGGTACAGGGGAGTGATCAGGTCCAGTACTCCAGCGCTCTTCTCAAGTTGCAAATAGCAGGTTCAGTCCTCTTCTGATCTTCCTCAGGTATAAGCGTGTTCAGAAGTGGGTACCTGAAGATGCCCCATTTATGCCTGGCATGAGTTAGTGGGTGGGAATGACCCCAGGGGATGCGCTAACCAGTAGGGTAATCTTGCACACTTTGGACATTTTCAAGATGGCCGACATATTCGGCCGCACTAAACATGGGCTCATAGGGCTCTTTATGTGTGTGTGGGGATTATTTTATGTTAATCCTAGTGTTATCCCACATCTAACACTGAATTCCAGTTTTAGATAGTATCTGTACCCCCAGCAAACCCACAGACAGAAGTCTGGTAGGACAAAGTTGGGCTTTCAGCAGCCAGAAGGAAAATGCACACAAATTGTTTTGTCATTCTGTTTCCCTCCTTTGAAGTGTGCCGTAAGTGTCATATGAAAAACCCAACAGGCCTGTCAGGCAAGTCTTGACACTCCAGCAGGATCTGGCAGTGTGATGTCAAAACAAGGCACACAGTGAAGGAGGCTGGTCTGGCTGGAAGGATGATAGAAGGGTTCAGGTCTTGGTGTTAGCTACATCTGCTTGGGACATGATGGACCTCTTTGAAGTTGATGAGGTCCTTAGGCCCACAGGCCATCCTGCCAAGGGCACAACAACACCTCCTCACACCTATGGCCTTTTGTCCCTGTCCTGGGAGCATGTTTACACCCCATCCCTTCCAATTAAAATGCCAAACATTGATTGGCAGAGGGGAGATAGCAACATGCAGATTTAGCTTCCAAGGACTTCAGGCAGGGTAAAGGTGATTTATTAAATGTTATCCTTTCAAAATAGTTATTAAAATCCAACTTCACTGGTGAATTGGGCTTGTAATATATAAAAAGTCCAAAAATTAGGTTTGTAGCCGTTTCCTAGGAGGACATAACATTTTTTAACCTTAATATTGTATCCTAGTGCTTTCCTATCATTTTCACTGTAAGGACATGTTTAACATTAAACGCTCCTACATTTAAATAGCATGTACTCTGCCCTATGGGCAACAAGGCCTAGTTATGGGTGACTTATACATATTTGAAAGGAAGTTTAGGCCTGGCAAATAGGGTTTATTTTGAAAGGTCGAATTTGCAGTTAAAACCTGAACAGCTAGGCTACCAGTTGGCCTGGAGACATGCTCAATGGTGCTACTGCAGTGGATTTCTCAATGAGTGCTGCAGTTAAATGGCAGCATTTAAATTACTTTTCCCGGGTATATTTGGAACCATATACTAGGGACTTATAGGCAAATTAAATAAACTAACTCGGTATATACCAGTTTCATCATACTCTAAATCAATTGTGTTAACCAATTTCACCATATTTCAACAAGGAGCTCAAGCATTTACCCTCTGGGTTACAGGGGTAAATTGCACAGAGTTCTATAACTAGAAAAAATAAGTTTCAGTGGAAAGGCAAAACTAATCTGGGGTGACCAATGCAGAAAGGGCAAAGTTCCAAAAGAAGTTTTGAAAGATTACCAGTTCAGAGAGCCCTTGATGATTCTGTTATCTAACTTGCTCATCTAAAGGGTCTTCACTCATGAGCCTATGCCTGTTTGTTGATTGTGCTAAAGTACAGCAAAACCTTTACAGAAGAACATCAGTCAATCACTGTAGAAGGCCATTTTATTGACATACTTGAAGACAGACAGAGAAAAACAAAGAGGATTTCCTAAATAAGTAGAACTATGTTTCCTCATCATGAAGTGAATTGGTCAGGAGCAAGGGAAAGACGATGCTACAGTATTTTGCAGAAAGCTTGCCACCGTCAACAGAGGAGGCTCAATTGGCGCACATATAATTTTGGAAATTAGAAAAGAACGCCATGTTTTTCTCGCTTGGGGTGAGTGAGAGTTATTGCCTGATCTTGGGCACTCTTGCAGAGTTACAACGTGCTGTAACATCTGAGATTCAAATAGATGAAGAGGGCTAGATAAGATATTTGGGTGGCTGTATTGAAAAGGTGTTTTTCAACTGTGAAAGCACACAAGATACTGAACTGAAAGACAAAGATATTTGGTGAGTCTGGAAAAAATATGAAACCTACCTGAGAAACATGTGAGTGCATAAAGCTTCAGAGATCATGTGATGTATGAAGATGGCCTGACAGAAGAAAACTCTATTTGTTAATGAAATTGATATTATCACAACAAAGATGTCACAGGTCTTAGATACAGAATAGAAGAGTTGATTACCAACAGATAGAACCATGTATTACCAATGTTGAGAAATCATCTAAGAAAAATAGACATGCTTGAAAGAACACTTACCAGGTGTAAGAAAGTGAATTTTATGCATGGTCACCCCCATTTTTTGTTGGATGCTATTGCTAGTTTTTAACTTAGCACACAGGTGCCCTGCTGTCCAGACCCCAATGTAGGTGCTCTCACCCCAAGACATGGTTAAATTAACTATCCCCAGTTGAAATATTTTACAGTAAGGTCATGGTGTTAGAAATGGGGTTTCTGGTTGCCAAATCTATACAACCTGTCCAAGCATGTACCACCAATCTAGTCAAGGGAAGGTTGATATCCAATAAAAGATAAGCTGAGCTCAACCTCTGGTAGCTTGGCATAGAGGTTAAGTTAAATAAAGAATACTTTTA
Source organism: Triturus cristatus (assembly GCF_964204655.1). NCBI lineage: Eukaryota > Metazoa > Chordata > Amphibia > Caudata > Salamandridae > Triturus > Triturus cristatus. Next base: position 212,170,153 of record NC_140588.1, read on the forward strand.
TAAATAAATCAAGACCAAAACGACAAAAATCCAATATATGGAATATTGAGTTGTGAATTTCGAAAGATTTAAAATAGATCTAGCACTTATAAGCCAAATGTGTCTATGGGGGTTATCTGGTCATGCTGGACCTAGGCAAAGTCAATAGTTCAGGTGGCCCATGATTGAGAGTAGGCAGGCTGCGAGACCCACGTAAGCCTCATTGAACAAAGTACCTTATCCGGATCAGAGCAGTGAGATACAGGGCACAGTCGATCAATGCGTCAATGTTGATCTTGCAAGAGTAGTGATGCGTTGGTTCCTTCAATGCACGGCAGAGTCCAGCTCTCCTCAGCAGAGTCAGAAAGAAGCAGCCAGCTGGGCAACCCAAGAGAAAAGCAGGTCTTTCAGTTCAGCAATCCAGCAGAGTGTCAGTCGTTAATGCAGCAGAGCAGTTCTTCTGACAAAGCCCGGTTATAGGTCTACAAGTGTCTGAATTGGTGGTGTCAGAGATCCAGTACTTATACCCAAATGTGCCTTTGAAGTGGAAGTGACTTCAAAGAAGGGTTTTTGAAGTGCACACAGGACCTTTCTTGAAAACCCCGGATTCAGACTATCAATAGGGGGTCATCAGTACTTTTTGTGGGAAAGGGGACACCGCCTATTCAGGTGTACGTGTTAGCTTCCCCTTCCTTCCTGCTCAGGAAGAGCCATCAGAATGCAGATGAGTATCCTGTGTTTGTGGCTGTATAGAGGGAATACACAAAGTGTAGCTGTCACCCACCCCAGATATGTATTGGAGACAGGCTGCAGGCTCACAGAGCAGTAAGGGCGGAGAGATGTCCACTTTCTAAAAGTGGTATTTCTAAAATAGTAATGTTAAATCCAACTTTACCAGTAAAGATGATGTATCAGTGCCATTCCAAAGATACAAAAGATGATGCAGCTACTCCTTTCCAAACAGAAATTACATCTTAAAAGTGTTTTAAGGAATTTCCTAAGTTAACCTATGAAAAGAATAGGCCTCACAGGAGTGAAAAACAAATGTGGGGGTTTGTCACTACCAGGACATGCAACACTTAACAGCTCTTGTCCTACCTTTTACTTACACAGCACCCTGCCCTATGCTATGTGTAATAAAAGGGGAGTTTAAGGCCTGTCAAGTAGCTATAAATGCCATGTTGAAGTGGCAGTAAACTGCACACACAGGCTCTGCAATGGCAAGCCTGACACAGGTTGGAATGGCTGCTTGTGTGGGTGGTACAATCAGTGCTGCAGGCCCACTAGTAGCATTTAGGTTACAGGCTCTGGTTATATGGAACAACACTTTATAAGGGACTTATAAGTAAACTAAATGTGCCAATTGTGTATACATCAATGTTACCCTGTTTAGAGGAGAAACACACAGGGCCCGATTCACAGAACTAACTTAAGACTAAATCCTAAACTTAGTACCAATCTGGTATTCACAGAATGCACCTAGTACTTCTGGTATTCACAGAATGAACTTACTACTTTTGCGATTCACAAAATGAACTTAGGACTTTTGCTATTCACAGAATCCATTTACGACCACTAAACTTACGTCCGCACCCGGGCCGGATTTTCCGCCCCCGGAGCGGAGTTTCCGGGCCCGGAGCGGGAAGTCCGCATGCGGGCCGAAAACTCCGCCCCGGTGGCGGAATACCCGCTCTCGGGCCGGAAACTCCGCTCTCGGGCCGGAAATTCTGCTCTCGGGCCGGAACATCATTACTGTTGCCATTGATCATTTGAGCCAAGGGGAAACACCTGTTCAAGTCCCTACCATCCCCCACCATGCATCAGCTGACGCACTCCAGCCAATCCCAGCCAACAGCTCCAGTTAGCCATCATGTTGCTAGTGCCTACCATCCCCCACCATGATCCAGCTGAAGCCAATTAACACAGATTGACCAGCAGCAAAAAACATTTAAAAGCAGCACACAGTGAAGGCACCGGTTTGGCCACACGCAGTTTGTATTTCCAAGCAGAGACCGGCCAAGAAAATGGAGCTCATGAAGAGAAAGAGGAACTTTACAGCAGAGGAGACCACCATGCTTGTGGAGTTCATTGTGAGGCACCATAAACGCCTCTATGGACTCCCACCCTACTGCACCAGTGGGAGCCAGAAGGCAGCCCTGTGGCAGCAATTAGCCACTGCTGTCACAGCATTGGGGGAGGACAGGCGCACTGTGCAGGACGTCAAAAAGAAATGGCAGGATGAGCGGCTGAGGGTAAAGGATAAATACTCCAGGATGGAATTACAACAGATCCTCCCAGCCGCACACTCTGGACCACGCATCCGCCTCACCACACAGGAGGAGGACATCCTGACGACCATACACCCCCACTTGGTCCATGGGCTGCCTGTCAGTGACGTCCGCTACGTGGTACCAGGTAAGTGGGATGAAAAGTGAAAGTGCATGAATAGAAGGTCTGTGTTGCACTGTCAGTGTGAATAAGGAAGTAGTCCAAAGTGTATTAATTAATCCGTAAGTCACAGACTCCTGTGTCACCCTCTGTATGTAGCACTACAAGTCCCACAATCCTTAGGGATGGAAATGGCAAATCCCTCCTCCACTCCTGAAAACATGGCCACTGTCCAGTTGCATTAATACACCAGCATGCTAAGTAGCAATTGACAAATTACAGCAGAGATGCCCCAGTAACAATGCCACACCCAATCCAACTCTTGTGCAACCGCGGATGCGTCACATTGACAATGCGGTGCACTGTGGCGCTGGGATAGACAGATGGGTGTCGCAACTGATGGCATCAGGGGGATGCTCTGCTGGAGTAGTGTCGCAAGTGTGACGCAACTCCAACTATGTCCATGGACCGCCTACACCTAACGCTCAGGGCAACTCATTACAGGTGCCTCAAGCTGGTTTAAGTTTGCATGGCAACACCCTATGAAAACTGACTACGTGAAATGCCGTCAATTACAATGCATCACTTGTACGAGGCATAACCAAATAAACACACACCCTGCCAAATCACAGCTGATGCATGTTTAATGTTGCGCAGGCCCGCACACCGTGAGGCATCAACATAGATGCATAACATTGGGAATAAGTCTGAAGCCCTAATTTTCATCTCTACTGCTGTACTCAGAATCTTAATCTCAGCAGCTTGGAAAGATACACAGGCCCCAACATTTCAAATGTGGTTATCCAGATTTCTAGGTATACATAATGTGGAGGCGGCTCTGTATCAACTTAAGGGGAAAAAATCAAGAGAATTGGGGTTGAAGATTTGGGCACCAGTGGCTGCCTGGCGCACTAGTAGATTGTCATAATCTTACTGATTTTCAGAATATAGCTACGTCTGTCTTCTAATATTTATATCTTCATTAGCTATACGTTCCTTCTCGCTCTCTTTCTTCCTCTGATTGTGGCAGATGGCTCTTTGTTTTACTATATGTATCTTAACTTCAATATCAACATCGACGCCACATCATTCTATGATTTACAACCTCCAATCTCAATTAGACACTAGAAATGTAATTCGTCAACCGACTTCTACATGCCTTGTTCTTGCTTTATCCATATTTTTTTTGTGGCTATTTTTGTAATTTGCTTATACCTCATTCAGCTTTCTTATTTAGTCAAAATGTATTCATATTGTATTGCTATAGTGTAACATGAATCCTCAATAAAAATTAAAAAACAAATTAAAAAAAAAATAAAAAGAAAAAAAAAAAAAAGGGAATAAGTCCAAATGTGTCACCTGTATTACCCCACCGCTGTGACACAGAAGTGACGCAACTGCCGTGTTAATGTATTACAAGGGGCGTGGAAACATGCCACTAAATCTCTATGAAGTAAATCACCCCGTGCAAGCTGAAAGCACAAAGCAGAAGGTGAGAGAACCATCTGGTCCAAAAGTCAGACACCTATTCTGTTGTAAATTTCCCACCCTGCCACGCCACTACGACCCCAATGCACCACTGCTCCTACCTGCCCAGTCAGCAGCAGTACTGCAAAACACTGTTAGCATGCAGAAGAAATGGGGAAATCACAGAAATGTTCCACCAGCACATATTCCAGTTGTTTAGTTTTCTCTCTTCTCACCCATTGACACATTCAGCCAGAGCACAGACAACTGCCGTAGCGGAGGTCCCTGCATCTACTGGGAGGCATCGCCACCGTACACCCTCACCGACTGGTAAGTCAAAGTGGCCAGGAGATGGTCAAAATGCATACATTGTCAGGAGTGACCGAGGGACATATAGTGCCCACATATGAAAGTCAACCAGAGATGAACAAATAGCTGCATTACTATTGGAGTAGTCAATGGACATCCACCTTTAGATAATTATAATTGTGAACAGCTGAAGACAATATATTACATGTCTTGGCTCATCAAACCTTCGTAATTGCGGAACATGACATGTTTTACAGCAACAGGCCCAGACCTGGGAATCCAATCCTGTTATCGAGTGCCACAACTACTCAAAAGGGTGTCCCCACTATGTTGTAATGGTGTCTGTAGACGTAAGCAATCAAAGTAATTGACTGAAATATGGCAATGATGAACAAGTGAGATCCCAGGGTCATTAGTATTGACAATGCATACACTGTCCAACTTTGAATGTTTCCAATATAGATGAAATGCCCAGTCCACACAGCTGGTCATGTACCACTTACATTGTCTGGCTTCTGTGTTGGCCATCAACAAAACACGATAGTGGACCGCACATCAGGATCCGTAGACATGTCATTGTGATATAGGTTGCATCCAGGTAGTGGGCCCATTCGAAGTAATGTGGGAGCAATCATGATATTACGTATAACACACTAATGCAACGCTGGTGCCCACAACTGCTTGTGCTCATCCTTTGTGCCAGAAATCTAGTGCATCACATGTGGCTGCCGGAATGTGAAGTAGCAAAACACACTTATCATTGTAGGTACAACGAGGTCCTCCCAGAATCAAAGACACATACTGACTTCTGCTACAAGGTTGGCTGTGACATCTGTTCAGGGCCCACACACTGTTCCGGTGCTGGGCCAAGGGAGGGGAACCCAAGAATATATCAGGCTGACTGCTCAAGAAATGTGCCTTTCACGTCCGACCCGTATGTTGCATGTGTATTACAACACTGTTGTCCTGCATCACAATATGCTCACATATGGCATTTGAACCCATGCAAGATCAGACCCTGGTGGCTAATGAAAGGATGACACAAAATGTATGCCAAGTGAGTGCAGAATGGACATTCAATAGTACCATGAGTCATATGAAGTGACCAAAACACAACCGGCTTGCAATTCAATGATAGGAAACACCACGATGATATTGCATGGCTGAGGCCAACACTTATGCCAGTAGTGTACCTTTGAGATGAATGTAGGGGCTGCTAAGGTGAATCTTCATGTAGTTACACCTGCTAAATGACTAGGCTGAAGAGCAACACGCTAATCCAGTGCAGGCAGAAGGCATCAAAGCCTTTCAGCCTATCCGCAATGTTACATTCTGCTTGCCTCCTCTCCTACTGTATTCACATGTATAGGTTAGTGTTTGACAAAAGAGGTTTGGATGTCTGCTGTACAAGACACCAATCGTCGTCAGCTAAGTAGTACCATGATCTGGGAAATAGAGTACGCAAAGAGAGGACACTCAAAGGACGGACGTAAGACATCTGTGTTCTCTCATACAAATATGTGTGACTTCATGCGTGGGGAAGCACAAATGAGCAACATCATGTCCCTGACAATTGTAAATCTCACACATGAAACCCTTTCTGACTTGACAACAAACAACATGAGACTCTGGAAATATGTAAGTCTGAATGGCAAAGGTGATAGCAGTGTAATGGGGAGGAATCGGGGTCATTTATCCCTTCCTATCAGTAATCTTCTCATACATGTGTGTCTGTTGATGTGTCATCTGATTGATGTCACTGCTGTGTGGAGGGAACGGCTGGCAACTGCTGCATGTGAGCAGGTGCCTAAATGTAAAGTTCAGGAGCTAAACATGCTGCACATAGTCCTCGATTACCCACAAATGGTCTTTGAGAATGACATGTTGGCTCCGAACTACCATCTGTTGTTGCAAAATATAGACCTGTATGTCTTATCACAGATGCTGACCGGATTACACCCCAGCAGCATGCACCATCCCGGGGACTGTATGACATCCAACCCTCGCGCAGCCGTCCTTCAGGTAATTCTAGCATGAGGTGTCTGTTGATGTGTCATCTGATTGATGTCACTGCTGTGTGGAGGGAACGGCTGGCAACTGCTGCATGTGAGCAGGTGCCTAAATGTAAAGTTCAGGAGATAAACATGCTGCACATCGTTCTGGATTACCCACAAATGGTCATTGAGAATGACATGTTGGCTCAGAGCTACCATCTCTTGTTGCAAAATATAGACCTGTATGTCTTATCACAGCTGCTGACCGGATTCCACCCCAGCAGCATGCACCATCCCGGGGACTGTATGACATCCAACCCTCGCTCAGCCGTCCTCCAGGTAATTCTAGCATGAGGTGTGTCACTGACTTCGACTCCAAAGCCATGACAGAGATCCTGATTCCCCTCTGCATGTAATCAGCAGTTGTGTACAAAGTGAAATACAAATCAGGAGTGTCATGTGCCTGTCTGACAATTGGTGATGCAGATAATTGAGAATGTTGTCACTTCCCTCTACAGCTGCTGGTTCAGGGACAGCTAGGCCCGTGAGGAGACAGGTCCAGCAGGTGACACTAGGGGGGAACACCAAGGGACAGAGAGTTGTGGCTGGAGCTGGTGAGTTTGCCTGTATCTGTGTAACACCTCAGTGCTATGGTGTGAGCTGTCATTTGTGGTGGTACCCTACACAGGTCACATGATCCTCATCTGTTGATGCAAAGTACAGTTGATACAAACCCTTGTTTTGCACCACATGTCATACAAGGTCAATCCCTAATACGGTTGCAACCTCTGTTCCAGGGGATGCTGATGACGAGGATGACAGGCCTATGACCAGTGCGGGCCGACGTGGAATCAGAGGGGAGAATCCCCTGATCCTCCAAGCTGTCATGTCGGCTGCAAGCACTGCTCAGGAGGAGGAGGAAGAATATCCTGAGGACCTCTGCTTGGTGGATGATGAGGACTACATGTCTGACGATGAAGATGGCAATGCGCGATATCGTGCCAGACTGGCTAAATCGGTCAGGGCATCAACTCCTCTGCCAAGCAACGTCCCTCCGCCTCCTCCCAGGCATACCATGGCCTGTCCCCAGACTCGAGCAAACCAGCCACAGCACACACGCATCACAACACAGACATCACTCCCTCACAGTCCTCACGTCCAGGACCAACATGGTGGTTCCCCTACCCACTCTTCCCTAGACAGTGTATCGCTGCCAGCCTCTCCACCATCTGGGGGTAGTACCAGCCCTGTTGTGCTGCTGGAATCCCCTGGGCACCATTCACCTGCCCACAGGCTCCCACCTCCCACCCCACCCCCTGCCGTAGGACCTGCACATCCCATCCATGGCAGACAGCTGCAGAGAGGGCCTGCACCTGGCTGTGATGACCAGTGGGAGCAGGACTTCTTCCAACAGCAGAGCGATGTGAGGCAGGACATTAGTGCCATAGGGGCTACCCTGTCCACCATGTCGGACTCCCTGCAGGACATGGTCCACTTCCCTCAGGCGGTGGAGAGGCTGAGCCAAGTGTTGGATAGGATGGATAGGACTTGGCAGGACATGTCCAGAAATATGCGAGACATGCTATCCATCAAGAGGGAAGAGAGTGCAAGACACCATGCCTTGGCCATGAAGATGATGGAGGGCATTTTGAGAGTGAGCCAACTTTTCCCTTCACGGTCAACGCAGGGAGGGGAGCCATCATATCTGCCCACAGGACAGCACATCCCCACACCTGTACCAACTGCACACCAACACAGCGAAGGGAGACATCCACACCAGCGGGCTGAACTGGCACTCCCAACACCACCCCCTGTACAGTCACTCCTGCCACCTGCACAACCATCCCCACCTGTACAGTCACTCCCGCCACCTGCACAACCATCCCCACCTGTACAGTCACTCCCGCCACCTGCACAACCACCACCACCACCACCTGTACAGTCACACCCGCCACCTGCACAACCACCACCACCACCACCTGTACAGTCACACCCGCCACCTGCACAACCACCACCACCACCACCTGTACAGTCACACCCGCCACCTGCACAACCACCACCAACACCACCTGTACAGTCACACCCGCCACCTGCACAACCACCACCACCACCACCTGTACAGTCACACCCGCCACCTGCACAACCACCACCACCACCTGTACAGCCATCAAGTGTGCAAACACCATCTGCCACAGCACATGTGGATGACCCTGGACAGTCCCTTGGACAGTACCCACCTCCACGTAGGCGGCAAGCCAGACCTGAGCACTCGGAGCGGTCATCCCCCCCCAAATTGCGGCGTCGCACTCACCAGTGACAGGAACCCGGGACAATGTGATCACGTGTTTGTGTGTGCACCAAATAAACACCTACCAAAACTAATCATCTGTTGTGTATCATGTCCTGTGTAACGTTGCAGGTGGCCTGGAGATGTGAGAAGGTATGTGTGTGTGTGACACAGTTACAAGTGTGACCCATCGTTGCAACCAGCCATTATGTGCATAGCAGATGACCCACCAAATATGTGTCCATATTCAGAACCAGACATTCAGAATGAAGTTAAACAAGTGGAAGTTATGAGTATTCCAAATTGTATTTTGAGAAGGTACATAAGAACAACCGTCCGTTTGGAAGGGAGAAAGGAAAACAAATGAAGATCTTAATGCAGAGGGAGATGGGAACCTGGATTGGGGTGGGGCAAAAAAAATATAACACGTCAGGGAGCGTCAGGGAAAACAGTCTATTTACAAGGGGAAAATGAAATAGTTGTTCACGTCTAAAGTCAAGTGTCCTTCTGGTCATCCTCTAGGACCACAATGTCCAGATCCTCAGAGTCCGATGCAGGCACACGTCTGGCGGGTGCAGGAACAGGCACCACTTGGGTTCGTGCCACACAAGGAGTACGGGGGGAAACAGTGTGGGGCAATGGACAGGGGGAGACATTGACAGTGGTATGGGAAGGGATTGGGGAGACAACAGACGACATGGCTGCGGGCAGTGAATTGATGGCGGTGGTGAGGGTGGCCATACATCGGAGCATGTCCTCTCGCATCATGCGTACCTCCATACACACTTGTAGCGCGATGCGAGCGGACATGTCTGGCTGACCCTCACACATCCACATCAGGTCCACTGGCACAGCCACAGGAGGAACAACACCGGGAGGGGCCTGGGGGGAAGAGGAGGGATGTGGTGCCTGAGGTCCGGAGCCAATGATGTTGGGGAGCTGGCGGCTACGATGAGGGGGACTGGTTGCAGGGGATGCAGGTGGGTCCCCCGATGGAATGGGGAACTCTAGAGGTAGGGAGGCGCTGATGGCAGGCCCAGATTGTTTGTTGGCCTGCCCCGAGGACACCTTTTCAGGGACCACAGGTGAAGAATCCTGAGGAGAGTTGCTCTCCAACACCTCATGGTCCGAGGTGTCGTGTTCACCCCCCCCCCATTCAATGTCTGCAGCCTCCACCCGGGATGTGGCACCAGCATCAGGGTGTCCCTTGTCAGTCTGGGTGGGCGCAATCCCCTTGCCTCTTGATGTTGAGGGTCCCTCCTCATCCTCCTCTTCCTCGCTGGTGGAAAGTGGGTGTAGCCGCCGCCGCACTGGTGGCCTCTTGCTCCGGACCAGGTCCTGCTGCCCTTCTGTTCCGCCAGCTGTGCCTGCTGAAATGTAAGCAAAATCCGAATGTTATGTTTGTGTCATGCAGGACGAGACACATTCATAGGATCCAAGGTCAGACTTATTTTCCTCCGATCACACTCAATAGTTGTCAGTGTCTATGAGCTGACATTACGTGTATGTTCACCGTCAGTTCCTGGATTGAGTCTGACATGGCCATCTCACGTGGATGTGTGTGGCTTACACGACTGTATTGGCCAACCCTCAACCTGGCATTCTGGGGATCTGTGTGTCCTGCCACAGCTACATGTGCAGGTTCCAAAAGCAGTCCACCAATGGAGAACATGAAGTCCAGAATCTCAGATTATGGCCATTCATAGGGAGTCGCAGCTATTTAAGGTCTGGACAAGTGTCATCTGCTTTGTAGCATTGTATGGGACACGACATGTGGCGAATGTGGGTCACACATGCACTGAGGCTCTGGCCTATTTCTGTAGCTAAATTGTGAGTCTAGCCTTTGGCTGTCCCCACACATGTACTGGCAATCCAGTGGCACATATTGGCTTTGGTGACTGATATGGTAATGCTGTACACCGCTGAACACTGGGGGAATTTAGTGACAGCTACCTGTACATGTGAAATGTGAAACAGGCCACTGAGGCTGAGCCGTCTGTCAGTGAACACCCCTTGTAAATTTAGAAGCGCTTAAGAGTGATGAAAGGATGTCAAAGTCTGTCTTGACTCCATGCCACATGATGTTTTGTCACAATTGGAACCCACACTCTAAAAATGCTATGCAAGTCATAGCATCCAATACCCTTTGGCCTGCCATGCGCACACAGGACAGTGTCTGTACCATTGCTCATCCAATGCACACATGATTTCCTAGTGCCAATTGTAGTGGTGCGGGAAGAGCTGATTTCAGTCCAAATGCACAAATATGGCTCATTTAGCCAGTTGTCATGGCGAGACTCCAACTCCCAAAATGCACTCTGCCCTGTACAGTCCATATGCCACAGTGTGCCTTTTTAAGCTTGGTTACTGCTGCATGGACACGGAATCTGTGAATGGAGGCATCGGACACACAATGGTACAGCACTGTTTCACTCACATCATACTCCCAGACACATTTAGCATATGATGCACTTACCATGTCCCTGCTGCTCATGCTCCTCCAGCTGAGCATGGAGGGTCGGCCAAGCTGATCGCAGGACCCTCCTGTACAGTGGGGATAGGCGAGGACGATGCACATGGTGCTGGGAAGACTGACCCACCAGCTCCTCAGCCTTGTGCCGGGCCCACCGTTTTAGGTCCTCCCAGCGCTTGCGGCATGCCCTCGCACTCCTGGTGTGGACTCCCACTGCACTGCAGCGCTCGGCGATGTTGGCCCACAGCCTGGCCCGGGCTGCATTGCTCAGCTGGTGTTCAGGGTCCCCATATAGCTGAGAAAATTTGGCCAGCACCCCCTCAGCCAAGATATCCAACTCACTTTCAGTGAAAGGGGGTGCCTTCTCTTCGTAACCCTCAGCCATTATGGGGATAATAAGAAGGATGAGAGCAGCAGGATGTCAGAGGATCTGTCTGTGATAGAGGATGACTCAGAATGAACACAAAATGGCAGCAAACTATTTCCTGTGATGTATTTCCTGCCTCCCACTTCCTGTAAAACATTTCCTGAATGAAATTATGTGTTCCGGGTCATTTTCGGAGTTTACGGCCCGTAAACGCAGTTTCCGGTTCCGGAGCGGGAGGTCCGCACACGGGCCGTACGCTCCGTAATCGGCGTTTCCGCACACGGGCCGTACGCTCCGTAATCGGAGCTTCCGCTTTTTGGCCGCAAATTCCGAAAATGACCCGGAACACATTCTTCCATACAGGAAATGTTTGACAGGGAGTGGGAGGCAGCAAATACATCACAGGAAGTAGTTGCCTGCCATTTTGTAGTCATCCAGATCCATCCACAATCTGGGATCACATCTACTGCCATCCTGCTGTTCTGTTGTGGATAAAAAAAGTAAAGACAGTGCATGTGAGAATTAATTAAATGTGACAAGAGGGTGAAGTGACCATTTCAAGACATGTCTGCAGTTTCTGTTTCAGTTTCTCATGCTTTGCATTATGGTACATGTAGTCCATATTAGGTGCTCATTTGCAGAGTTGTGTGATGTGTTCCAGAACATTGTGTTTGAGAAGTGTGGATATATCACAAACACAGGGGGGCAGAGTTACGGCTACGGACGCATCTCTGCTAATCAGCAGAGATGCGTCAGAAGAGTTGCGATGCATCTGCCCACCCGTGCGCCAACACAGATGCGCGGCATTGAAATTTTGGTGCACCGTGCAGCTCGGATGTGCAGATGCGTGACGCATCCCCCGTTGGAAAGGCGGCGCATTGCTGGAGTTGCGTCGCATGCACAACGCAGCTCCAGCAAGGCTCGGGGGTGCCCTATCCCTATGATGCTGCGTCAATCCTTACGCCTGCTTCAAGCAGGCGCAGGGTTTTGACGCAGCATGGCCTTAAAAGTGACTGAGTGAAATATTGTAGATTTTTAGGAGGCGTTTCTGCGCACGGAAGGCCCCCCCCCCCAGCACCAGAACGCCCACATGTGGCGCAGGCCTTTACAACGTGACGCATCTCCCAGATGCTTCACATAGTACATTCCCCGCAGCATGGGGCTGGCTTTGCACCACCGCAGCGTCACAAAAGTGACGCACGGCAGCGTGAAAGGGCCGCAAGTCCCACATTAATCTGCCCCATGGCGTCTGATTGACCCATTGCATCACTCACGTCGTGGGCGCATCATTTGTGGGGGAGTCACATCTGTTGATGGCACAGGGCCGACAATGCTATGGTTATGGCCTTTTCTGATTAAGAGACCCATCCTCATGAGGTCCGGCTGTGTCTCTCAGTACATGTATCATCTTGCATCTGTGGCTATAGATTCTTTCGGGACATCCACTACACTGATCGCTGACATGGGCACATGTGCTGATGCAGGCTCAACGTTTTGACTACTGTCAAGAGCTGTGATTAACATGCAGTTAGTGTGGCTTGCAAAGTAGCCTCAGGAAGGAATTTATTGACACAGTCGTGTATATCCAAGTTTCATCATTGGCAACAGACAGCAATCCACATTTGGTCCATTCCACTACAGGTTGCTCATGTGAAGAACGTGGCAACAAGCTGCTCACGGACTTGCATGCCCTGACCTCGGTTATGTGCCATGGCCCGGTTTCCCAGATTCATAGGTAGCCGAGGTTCCAGCGGTATCTGTAAGCCATGCGTTAAGGCAATGTTGTGCAAGACACAACAGGCTAATATGATCTTGCACACTACTTCTGGGGAGTACTGCAGCACCCCCCCTGTACGGTCGAGACATCTGAATCGCGACTTCAACAGACCAAAAGTGCGCTCTATGATGGCTCGAGTCCGTATGTGTGCCCTATTGTACCTACGCTGTGGTACAGTGTCTGCACGCCTGTAAGGGGTGAGGAGATGTGGGGTAAGTGCATACCCAGCGTCACCTGAGTAGAGGGGAAAGGGCAGTTGGTTAGATTTCCCTCTTTGACTTGCACAGGACATGATCTATACTGTATTACATGCATTGTCAGGTGGGCCCTGTATCTAGCTTTATGAATCTTAAAGTACTATGGTTAATTTTGGGGGGCATTCAGACATTTCAAAAACACATAATCCTCCTTTCTAACGCTTGGTACTTACCCAGTAGCCACATGTTGCCAAATTCTCCCGCAGCTATCCGCCGGGCAAGAGGTGACATGCGGAATATGAAGCTGTCATGGGTACTGCCGGGGAACACCGCATGCACATCAATGAACCTCCCTCTGGAATCACAGACAGCTTGCACGTTGATGGAATGCCATCGGTGTCTATTGCAGAAGATGTGTGCAATGTGGCGGGGTGGCTGCAGGGCCACATGGGTACAGTCAATTGCACCCAGCACACGCGGAAATTGTGCAATGCGAAAGAAATCTCGTACTGCCCTTTGTCTCAGGGCCAGTGTCGGTGGCATATGTATGTGGAGGTGGGATCTTGCAGTGATGCATCGCAGTACCTGATGCAGGCACCGCGACTGACTTGCCTGGGATATGCCCACATGGTCACTGGAGACCCTTTGGAATGAGCCAGTGGCGAAGAAATGGAGCGCTGATAGGATCTTGAGGTATGCTGGTATTGCATGTGAGCAGCAGGTCACGGAGTCAAGTTCCTGCTCCCACTCACATACCATTTCCAAGATGATTTCTGGAGGGAAACGGTACCTGGCCCTTATATCTTGACTGGACATTCCAAATAAGTTGATCCTCTGTCTGAAGATCCTCTCTGCTCTGGCTCTCATCCTCCTCCTCCTCCTCAAGTGGTTTTGCTGCATGGCAAGGGGCAGTGCAACAAACACATTCAGTGACATGTTGAAAGGGTTTGTGTGTGTCTGCTCTGCAGTTATACGTGGTGCCGAGCTAGGATTGGCTGGAGTGCGTCAGCTGATGCATGGTGGGGGATGGTAGGGACTTGAACAGGTGTTTCCCCTTGGCTCAAATGATCAATGGCAACAGTAATGATGTCCCGGCCCGAGAGCGGAATTTCCGGCCCGAGAGCGGAATTTCCGGCCCGAGAGCGGGTATTCCGCCCCCGGAGCGGACTTTCCGGCCCGCATGCGGACTTTCCGCTCCGGGCCCGGAAACTCCGCTCCGGGGGCGGAAAATCCGGCCCGGGTGCGGACGTAAGTTTAGTGGTCGTAAATGGATTCTGTGAATAGCAAAAGTCCTAAGTTCATTTTGTGAATCGCAAAAGTAGTAAGTTCATTCTGTGAATACCAGAAGTACTAGGTGCATTCTGTGAATACCAGATTGGTACTAAGTTTAGGATTTAGTCTTAAGTTAGTTCTGTGAATCGGGCCCACACACTTTAGCACTGGTCAGCAGTGGTAAAGTGCTCAAAGTCCTAAGACCATCAAAAAAATCTGAAAAAACAGGAGGGAGCAGGCAAATGGTTGGGGGAAGACCACCCTAAGGATGACAGGTCTAACACATGGTATATGATGCAGGATAATACACCAATGGCATGGAAAGTTAAATGTCACTTATAGACTGCCGCTTATGAAACTGCATGACAGCCTGTAACAATTTTTAACAGGAAAGATCACAGCTTTTAATTGTTAAATAAATCATGTCTTAGTAGTCCTTGTAGCCCACAGATACAGGAGCAAGATATTTAGAAGTGATAAACAAAAAATTGAAATGTTGGCAGGTACCTACAGTGACTCCCCCCCTCCAAAAGCCTTTCTCTCTGTTAAGGGCTGTAGCTGTCCTATGAGAAAAGCTTAAATTAAAGATAAAATCATAATCCTGTTATCTATGGTGTGGGCTAAGCCACAGAGGCAATTAAACCACTAATTCATTGGTAAAATCAGATTTAGAATAAATTGTTACGAAAAGTCACTTTCCAAAAGTTGTTCTTTAAGTGTCTGGGCCACCAGTAGGCTAACTAACATAAGCCTTCTGGTAGATAGCCCTTCTATTGCTTCCCCTTAATGAGATGTGAAAACTATTGCAGGAGCAATAACAATGTCCTTGGCCCTTTTCACAGGAAGATATGCATGTGGGGTATCTGACTGATGTCAGTGCCAGGAAGGACAGCAGGAGAGGGTCTGGAAACTTCATTAGCTTAAAGGGGAAAGGGGGAGGCCTGGCCATTCATAGTTAAGTGTAAATAAAGGTCTGGGAAAAGGAAACCTTTTGTTCCACAGACCCTCTGTAGCCACTTTGGTCCTAGCCTAGTGGGAGAGAGAGCTGGTCCCAAAATCAGTTTGGTGTAGTTGAATATAAGGGCAATGTGCATTTCCATAAGTGCAATTTTGGCTGGCACACATCCTTCCTTCAAGGACAGAAAGATTCTGCACATTATTTTGCTTCGCAATTGTGCACTGTGGGATATTTTGCAGTAACACTGCACAAGTTGGAAGGATTGCCTTTGGAAACATTCCCCCATTGGTTAGGGAGTGTTCAGGAGTTACCCCCACCCACTGGCTAGTAAAACCTACAAAGCTGGCACCTCAGCAGCAGCTCAGTCAGTGCTTTCTGGACCTCTGAAAGAACATAAAAGGACTGGACCTGCCCTTTGAGACCTGAAGGACTGGACCTGCTCCGAACTGAACCCAAGAATAAGAAGTCCAGATTTAGCAGTGGCAGATTTTGAGCTCCGTAAGAAGACTAAGCATGAAAGTGAAATCTTGACCGGGCAAAGGGGGCACAAAGTGCCCACCCAAAACAAGGATTTCAGCAACCATAAAATCTGAATTTCTCTTGCTGTGAGCTGTCCCTGCCAAAACCAATGGCTTCAGTAGGACCCTGTTCAGTGTCTATTCAACTTTGAGAGGGCTTTGGCAGATAAAGCCTGAAATCTTGCCCCACTGGAGAATCTCATCTTCCACTTCAGAGAATAAGTGAGAAGGGAAAATGTTTGACCCGGACAAATTTGCTTGGTGTATCCGACACGCTCTCTATCGCAGTCTGCTTAAAATTGTGCCTATGTCCCTGTCAACCACATACAGTGACTTCTAATTTCCACATTACTTTTTCCTGTCATTTTTTGCCCTGAATCTTTGAAATTCACATCTCTGGTTCCTGTAATCTTTTGCCTTAAATCATTGAAATTCACATCTCTGGTTCCTCTTGTTGGTCATGTTGTTGTCATTTTACTCATTACATGTTTCTCTATCTTTCTAAAAAGTAGTTGAGGCATTTTCAGTGTGTTGTGTTTTGCCTTTTGTGTTTGTACTAAATATTCTACACATTTTACTAATTGCAGCCTGTCTGCTCTGTGCCACAGCTACCAGTCTCAATTTAAATTATTGGAAGTGTATTATGCCCTGACAGGTTTGTGACCTTTGTTGTTGTGGGAGGCTTGCTGGAGTGGGGTTTTCTTTAAAAATTGTATACCCTCTCCATTTTTGCATGTTTACATTAATAAGAATAATTAATTAATAGTAATTGTACTAATTGTTTGCTGTGTGAATTGACCAACATTACTAATATAAGAAATACACGTGGGAATTGCATTTGTATGGCCTAATTAATACGTAAACTAATTTTCGTACGCATATTAATTATAGACAATTAGAAATTGCATGATTATATGTTGCTTTCGTGATGTATTCGTGATGTGTGCTTTATTAATGTGAATATATCCTGCATTAAGTGTTGCTTCTGCTAGATAAATACACACACATATGGGTATTAGTAAGGGGATAACATTTTATTAGTCATTTCTATGTATTAATTACGGTTTTGTGTTTCTTTGCTTAAGTTGACCATTTGGTGGCCACAAAATGGCCGACATCCCTATTTTGACGAGCACGATTCCATTATGAAGGTTTCTGGGTGAAGTGCGCATGCGTCACCATCAGCTGCAGTGGCCTTTGGACGACGCTAACTCAACTGTGCCACCCAAGGACACACCGGGCTACCAGCCAGCTGTTCTGAAAGAAACAATGAAAAGATACTTTTCCGAGGAGAAAATAAGAACTATATCTAAAGACACATTATCCGTATGGGAAAGCTGTTGAACCATTTTAAACGGACCAATTAGAAACGTTCAAAATATCATTCGTTACTTTGTGGAATGTAATTTTACTATAAAAATGGTAGAATAGAGAGGTTGATATGGCGAGACCCTTCAGAAGATTTTTGATTTCCTGACGTTATGCTGACGGAGAGGACGGTGACACTGCAGGACAGCTGTTTCCTAAGACTCTGATAGTATGAACTGATGACCAAGATTTTGACTTAGAGGACGACATTTAGCCAGAATATGATCGTCTATTGCTTGATTAAACCAGTGACTCAAATTTCAATTATTTAGATAAAATTTAAGATTTATTATAAGAACTGTGTTGGGTCATTATTATGAAAAATGTATTTATGTAAATAAGTTATAGATTTCGTTACCATTTCAACCTGCAGCTAGCTGATCCATGGCCTATTCATGGGAGGAGTTTATGCCGTTATAAATAGGGATATATGAGTACTTCCTTCCATTACAGCGAATGGAACAATCGCCTCCTTGGAAACAGGTTATTAGAAGGATGAAAGTTGGTGTTATGGGCCCCACCAGCGAATGTAGTGATTGAGTGTGATCTATGATCTGTGACGAAGGGAGGGATTTTGCATTCCACGCTGCAACAGTTTTTCTTGGTAGCAGAGATATGGTTAGCTACTGTTTTGGTTTAGTGATCACTGCTTGTAAATAGCTTATTGATTGGTATTGATTTGTGTACTAACACTATATGTTGAATTACGTTGAGTTATATGTTGTTAGCACGGCTTCTGGGATGTAGGAAGTCGGAAGTTTGTAACAGTTCCGTAGCAGAGCAGAGTTAAGCGCTGCTCTCGGGAAAGACGGAAGTGTCGTTGCCCTGTAGGTACACAGGGGAAACTTATGACAAGTGAAGTTGCACGGCCCATTGTCTGGGTTCGATTCGGCAGCATCGTCGTGTGTTGCCATTAGAAATATTCTCTGTGTGAGAGAAGTGTGTATGATAGCAAAGGTTACCTGTGAAATTTTGGTCTTTAAGTACCAGGAAACCAAATGGCATACCGATAACGCTTATCACTGAAAAGGTAGCAGGTGTTCTCTGAGCTTGTTAGAAGGACAAAGTAGAGGGAAGCGCTGCTTTGTTAACGTGTGTCATAATTCTGTAGTAGGACAGACTGTTCGCTGTTCTCGGGAAAGACAGGCTTCTGTGCGTACGTACTACATTTTCTTGTGTGAACGAGTGTGAATGTAAAGGCATTCGGGTTGATTGCGAAACTCTAGGTTTATTCTTAAATGCTAGAGAAACAATTAGCTAATGCTTGTTAGAAGGGCGAGGTAGAGGGATGTGCTACTTTATCAACGGAAGTAACGATTCCGTAGTAGGGCAGAGGTAAGCGCTGCTCTCGGGAAAGACGGAATTCTCGTGAGAAAGGTCTATTGCTGTTCTTTGGTTAGCGAAGCGGACAATGGAGATGTTTATGTGTTGTTATTAATGGAATTGTAAAAGTTGCAATAAAAGTTCACTGAGCGGACTTGTAAAGGAGGGGTAGACAGGAGCAGCAGCTGCTGACGTCAAAACGACCGCGCTGGGATTGGACAGTCGGTCAGAATTGTAGAATGCTCCGGATTGGTGCGTTAGTGTAAAGCCGCGCTAGGATTGGAGAAGTACAGGGTGACGTAAACGCTTCCCATTAGTGCATCAGTGTAAGTCGCGCTGGGATTGGAGAACTGTGACAGTGACGTAGACACTCTTGATTGGTGCATTAGCGTGAAGTCGCGCTGTGAGTGGACAGAATAGCGGTACAGTTGTAAAAGACTAGCGATACACAGAAACCAAGAAAATGTATTACCAGCCACCAGATAGGGAAAAGAAATCCTGGTTTGGTAAAGTTAAAAAGTGGTTCAAGAAAGATAAACAGGTCAAAACTAGGGAAGGACAGTTAATTCATCCACCGAAAACTCCAGCAGCTTTAATGATTGCGAAATATGGATATCATACTTGTATTTGGGTAGATAATTGGGTAAAATATACCAAGGATGATGGAGTCCTGGCATTTCCAGAATATGGTTCCTTTAATTTAGCTGTTTTAAGGAATTTGCGCCAGAAGATGATGTACTTAGAACCTAGACCTAGACCGACGCAGTTTGAGGCATTGACAGAGTGGGGAGACGGAGTGCATGAGCGAGAAAAGCAAAGAAATGGTAGAAGTTACAGATATTTGTTTGGCAGGTCATATGGACATGAAACGCATGATGATCGAATGAAAAGATGAAGGAATGCAAGTATGACTGAGGGTATGTTTCCTGTAAGAGCGGTAGGAGAGAATGAAGGAAGAAAATGTGTAGAAAATAGGAATAATGTGGAATCAAGAGGTTACGGAGCAAATGAATCAGATGATGATGTGTTGGATGATGTGTTTTATAAAAATCCACCACCGTACCGACCAGAACCAGAAATGTTGACACCAAATGCCCCAATGAGAGAAACATTATGAATTATCAAGACTGAGACTATGTCACCAGATTTAGATAAGAGAAACTCCATCAGAGAGGTAGAAAAGAAATTGGAGAATAGAATAGATAGCGAAAATTCAGCAGAATTGGCCAAAACAACCCTAGAATTAACAGAAAATAAGAGAATTGACTAAGAATCTAGAAGCCGTAACAGTTCCAGTGACCATAGGTCCAGTAATGCCCATTTTTGAGAAGCAAAAGGATAGTGAACATTGCCTGACGGTACCATACCGGAACAATAATTTGGTTGAGAGTCCAGAACAAAGTCAAATTGAGAATCCATGGGGACCGACAATAAATATCTTTGAACCAAATGTTTCAAATAATCACTTTATAAATCAGAATTATGCTGAAAGGAGTAGAACGACAGTAGAAACTTTGTTGGAACCCCAGAGAAATCCAGAGCAGAGTAGCGTAGAAAATTCGGTAGGACCTTCTGTGGAAGAACTGAGTGAATGGTTAAGAGGGTTACAGAGACAAGATAAAGAATCCCAGTCAATAGATGTGGCTAAATTACGGATGGTATTGGAAGAATTAATCGTAGGGACTATTCCCGTAGAGAAATAGAAAATTTATCAGGATGAGGAGCTGTTATTCCTATGCAAAAGTGTGACATGGAGAGCGAAGAATCTGCATGAAAGACTAGGAGAAGTTGCGAATGAAATGGGAATAGATATTGATAAGGTAAAAGCCTTACAGAAACCCTATCGAGTTGATTTTACTGAAAAAGACATTGAAAATCTGAACACCACAGGACAGATAGGTCAGATTAAGGACATAATCATTTTATTGAGAAAATGGGGAGACGTGGATAAATGGAGAAGTAAATGGTATAGAAAACGTAATGATGCCTCAGAAAGGACAGTTTCGGTATTCCCTGTTAGAGAGAAAGAGAAGGTAGTGACTGAACATCCCATGAGGGAGATCCCAGGAGGAGGATATGTACACGTCCCATGGACAAGACAGGACATTTTGTCATTTACGAATGATTTCCCTCGACTACGCGAAAAGCCCGTCGAGTGGTACCGGCAGGTAGACAGATTTGTAAAATTGTCGAAAGTACTATGGATAGATTTGAATAGTCTATTTGATATAATAGTACCGGCAGATTTGTGGACAGAGTGCAAGTTGATGATGACGAAATTGAAGCCAAACAGCGAAAATTAAAAGAAAAGGCAATGTGGGCACAAGTAAAGGTAGCTGAAAGGCAGGAAGCTCAGTTGGTCGAACAAGCAAATAACCCAGGAACTAGACCGAGATTTGGCCCAGGAAAAGGGAAAGGTAATATAGAAGAAGCTAAAAAGAAGTTCCCATGCCATAATTGCGGTAGGTTAGGGCATTGGTAATCCGAGTGTAAATACCCTCCAAGTACTAATAATGAAAATGCATCATTGAATCCGCAGGTGCAGAATGAGGTTAGTGGTCAACTGCAGCAACAGCAGCAGGTGGTTACTTCACAGAATCAGGTGCCAAAACCACTTTTCCCGCAGAGCCGAAACATTCAGAAGTATAGTAATGAATCGGGATTCTACAATGAAGAACAGGTAAATAAACCGCCACGCGCTCGCGCTGTTTCACAGTATTGGCTGCAACGCGATGAGAGTGACTCAGAGGAAAGCTATTGACGGTGCCGAAAGGAGGAAGAAGAGTGCGTACTTGGCGCAACTCTAGAAGTAGACCAGACAGGACCATGTGTAGATGGGAAGGTTAATGATGAAAATATTACTTTCCTAGTGGACACTGGTGCTACTCGATCAACTGTAAGATCAGCTGATGTTAAGAATCTTCCTCTTTCTGATGAAACAATCCAAGTGGTTGGTGTGTCCAACAGACAGATAAAGACATTCCTGACAGAACCAGTGAAAGTTAGTATAGGGAAATTTTCAGAGATACACCGCTTTGTCGTGTGCGACACCAGTCCAGTGAATTTATTAGGAAGGGACCTGTTGTGCAAAATGAATTGCACGATTTTCTGTACTTCAGATGGAATAGCTTTTGAAACACCAGATGAGGATGTGCTGTATAAAATGACTATAGCTAACAAAGAAAATGAGGTAATTAAATAAAAGACTTATGCAATATTCAACCCTGATGAACTACCTAAAGAACTAAAGCAGTCAGTGAAGGCAGAAGTGTGGGATTTTACTGGAGAAGATGTAGGGTTAATGAGAAACGTAGATCCAGTCAAAATAACTGTGAAGGAAGGAATAAGCTATCCAAATGTTCCACAGTACAGATTGACACCTGAGATAATTGAAGGGGTAACTGCAATAATTGAGAAAATGATCAAGCAAGCAATTTTAAGAGAAATTATGAGTAGTCCATGTAATTCACCGATAATGGGACTGAAAAAGCCTAATGGGAAATTCAGGATAGTGCAGGATTTGAGAAAGGTAAACAAAATTGTGGTATCATGCTGTCCCATTGTGCCAAACCCATCAGTAATTCTGTACCAGATTCCCCATGATGCGGAATGGTATACAGTGATTGATCTATGCCATGCTTTCTTTTCTATCCCATTGCATCATGACAGTCAGCAAATTTTTGCATTTCGTTTTGGAGAGCGGATTTTGGCATGGTGCCGCATCCCACAGGAGTATACAGAAAGCCCCTCAATATTCAATCAATTGTCGAAGAAATCTTTAGAAAGTCTGCAAATGCCTGAAAGTTCAGTACTAGTGCAATATATCGACGACCTTTTGGTGGCGTCGAAAACACGTGAAGCTTGCGAGGTAGATACAATAGCACTACTGAATCATTTGGCAGACGGACGATTCTATTCTATTCTATTCTATAGTTTTGGTAGAGCGCAAACAGCTGCCCCAGCAATGGGGCGTCCCGGCGCTAAGAACAAAGATCCTGGCCTGCGCGGAAAAGGGATGAAAAGGGACATTACGGGAGAGGGAATAGATACGTTTTTACTGCTTTCCGGACGATTGAAAGTGTCACCAGCAAAATTACAGTATTGTAAGAAAGAAGTACAGTATTTGGGACATAAAATTGAGAAAGGTCTGAGAAAAATAACGATAGACAGAATCAGAATTATAAAAGGAATGAGAGCCCCCATGACCCAAAGAGAGGTGAGAATGTTTCTGGGAATGGTGGGGTACTGCCGTCAGTGGATTAGCAATTTTTCCCTGATTGCAAAACCCTTGGTACGACTAACAAGGAGTGATGTAAAAGATCCCCTTGAATTAAACAAGGAAGAATTGGCAGCATTTAAACGATTGAAAGAGGGTTTGTGTGAAGCACCAGCACTGGGCATGCCTGACTATGAGAAAGAGTTTGAGTTGTATTGCAGTGAGAGAAATGGATGTGCACTCTCTGTGTTAATCCAGAAGCATGGAAGGTTGAGGAGACCAATTGCATATTTTTCATCAATGCTTGACCCAGTGGCTGCAGCTTTACCTAGGTGTCTGAAAGCAGTGGCTGCAACATGTCGAAGTTTGGAGCAGAGTGAAGGTATTGTGATGGGATATCCATTGAAAGTGTTTGTACCTCATGATGTGGCGATTCTTTTGACAAGGAGTCGTACTCAATATATGACACACAGTCGGCTGACTAAGTATGAGAAGGTCATATTAGGTGCAACAAATGTGAGCCTTGCGAGATGTGTGAATGTGAATCCTGCAACTTTGTTACCTGATGCTGAGAATGAAGAAGTGAGAGATGAAGCAGATCATGATTGTTTGGATGTGCTTGAGTACTGCACAAAGCCACGACCAGATATAAAAGATGTACCTTTGCCTGAAAGTGATTTTGTGTTGTTTGTTGATGGGTCATGTTTGAGAACAGATGAAGGAGTGCTAAGTGCAGCATATGCAGTATGCACGGTTGCAGCAGTGATGGAAGCCTCTTATTTGAAAGGAGTGAGGTCAGCCCAAGTAGCTGAGCTTGTTGCTTTGACCAAAGCACGCAAAATTGGGAAAAGTGTGAGTGACTGTGATAACTGACAGCCAGTATGGCTTCGGGGTTGTCCATGATTTCGGCCAGCTTTGGCTACAAAGAGGTTTCCTGACCTCAAGTGGAACCCCTATAAAGAATGCTGAAGTGGTTGGAAAGTTGATTGAGGCGATACAGCTGCCTAAACAATTGGCTGTGGTAAAATGTGCTGCCCATAGTCAAGGTAGTGATTACATCACTACTGGAAACAGGTATGCGAATGATATGGCACAGTATTGTGCACGGAACCAGAATTCGGTCAATCGGGCCAAGGAGAGAAAAATGTCGTCTTGCTCAGTAATGTTAACTAACACTGTGGGAACCTGGGAAGAAGTGAGGCAATTGCAGGAAGAGTCAGGAGATGAGGAAATGAAACAGTGGATAAAAGCAGGGTGTGCACCAAGAGAAAAGGACCGTGTGTGGGTCTATCGAGATGGAAGACCAGTGATGCCTGATAGCATGATGTGTACCATGGCACGGATGTATCATGGCCAGGGATACATAGGGAGAGACGCCATGATTAGGTCCTTTAAGCATACCTGGTATAATCCAAAATTCAGACTTGTAGCAGAAAGCCTATATCAGAGATGCCTAATATGTCAGCAATACAATCCTGGGAGAAAGACAGTGGTGAGTCTAGGAACCATAGGCAGAGAAGGTGGGCCTTTTACCAGAATGCAGGTTGACTTCATTGAAATGCCTCCATGTAACAGACTGAGGTATGTCCTGGTTATAGTCTGCTTATTTTCTAGGTGGGTGGAAGCATTCCCAACAAGAAGAAATGATGGGATGACAATGGCAAAGCTACTTTTGAGAGAATTCATCCCCAGGTTTGGCTTCCCAGTGACTCTTGAATCAGACAGAGGAGGACATTTTCATAACGAGATTGTAAAATTGATTTGTGAAGCATTGAATGTACAACAGAAACTACATTGTGCCTACCGACCAGAGGCTTCTGGTGTGGTTAAACAGATGAATGGTACAATCAAAAACAGAATTGGGAAAATGTGTTTAGCCACTGGTATGAAATGGCGTGATGTCTTGCCTCTTGTTTTAATGACAATTAGAGCAACACCAGACAGAACCACACGGTTAAGTCCTCATGAAATAGCTATGGGACGAGCGATGAGGCATGTGTACATTCCAGTCAACAAGCTGATGCCAATAACTGATGACATGGTGTTGGAATACTGTAAAGGCCTGGCTGACGCAGTTCATTCTGTGTTTGATCAGGTTGGAGCGGATGCCACCATCCTTGAAAGGAAGCCAGCCCATGATCTGAGCCCAGGAGACTGGGTAAGGATAAAAGTCCACAGAAGAAGAAATTGTTTGGTTCCAAGGTGGGGAAAACTAAGACAAGTCATTCTGACCACAACAACAGCTGTGAAGTGTGCTGGAGTGAAAAACTGGATCCATGCCAGCCATACTTTGAGGATACCAAATCCAGTTGACAGCAAAGGAAAAGAGTACTATGACGAATCAGAGTCAAGTACTGAATCAGATAACGAAGAGTAGGCCTGGGCGTAGTTCGCGAAGTAGCACTTCGCGAAGCTACGCAAAGTGAAGTTCGCACTACGCGAGCTACGCGTAGCACTTCGCGAACTGCGTAGTACCTTGTTCGCACTGTGCCAGATGTCGTTTTCAATGATTGCACAGTGCGGACAAGCAACCGGCACTGTGCAATCATTGAAAATGGCATCTTGCACAGTGCGAGCTGTAGTTTTCTGCTGCTCGAGTAGATTTTTACTCGAGCTTCAGCTTTCTCAACGCGAACTGGTAGTTTCTCATCGCGAGCGGTCGCGAGCATACGCGACCACTCGCAATGAGAAACCTGACCTCCTCGCGTTGGGAATCTCGCCAGGAGGTTTATTTTCCATGCTCGCGATCGCCAACTTGAAGTTGCTGATCGCGAACAAGGAAAAAGTCTCGCCGGGATGTCATTTTGCTTGCTCGCGGTCGCCAACTTGACGTTGAGGACCGCGAGCAAGCAAAAAATGACCGCAGCACTACGCAACACTACGCTACGCGTGTTCGCACTGTGCTACGTGCAGTTCGCGTAGTGCGAAGTAGCGCGAACTTCGCAAACTACGCGAGCGTAGCGTAGTGCTTCGCCCAGGCTTAACGAAGAGCCAAAAACACAAGAAAATCCTGAAAGGGGAGAAAGAGAATCTGATCAAATAATAGTCCCCAGAAGTATCTTTCTGAGAAGACGATTGCAGATTTCTGATATCAGTTCAGATTCTGAAGACGAACAGGGGAGACAAGGTCCCAGAAAAGAACACAGAAAGAAAAAAGAAAAAGACAACGAAGAAGCAGTAAAAGAAATCCGAGAGAAGGAAGTTTCAGATGAAAGACCAAGAGAAATTCCACCTGAAATAATAGATCAAAGTGAAGAAGGGACAGGTACAGAGAGAGAGGGACAGATTGCGGAAGACCCCCGAGGAGGTGTAGGGAACTGCAACATCCAGCTAGGTGAAGGGACAAGTAGCCAGCAGGAAGATTGCGTGTCGGAGACCCGAGGAGGGACAGAAGTAGGGAAAACAGTGGTGGAAAAAGAAGTTGTCGAAAAGAAAGAGCAAGTTGAGACAGAATCTGAAGAGAGTGAAAATGAGATACCAGAAGGTCGAATTCTGAGAAAAAGGGCTTGGAGAGAAGAAAAGAATAATAAAGAAAGTAAACAGAAAAGAGTCAAAAAGGACGAAGTGTGGCCAAACAAAATAAAGAGATTGAGATATCGGCTGACACGAGTGAAATCACCAAGAGCAGATCAGGTGAATGAAGTGACAAGCCAAGAAAAATCAAAAGAAGAAGAAACTACTCAAGATAAGGAAGAAGGGAAAAGAATGAGGAAACCTAACCAGAAGTATAAGTCACCGGAATGGACGTACGTGGCACTGCCTGAAATGGAAGAAGAGGCAGATAGTCAAGGAAATCCAGAGGAGGCTGTACTGAAAGTGGTTGAAGAGGAAGAAGAAGCAGGAATCCTGAGAGTTATCTTATCCGACATCGGAGAAGAAGAAACGGAAGATCAGGAAATTCTGTACTTGGATGAACAGAAAGAAGTGAAATGCCAAACTGAGAAAATATAGAAAACTACTGATGAAGAAATAACAATTGAATCAAACAATAGATATTGGTAGAATTAAGTAGGGCTTTAGAGGCCTAAAATTAGAAAACCGGTTGCGAAATAAAGAGGCTAAGTCAAAAGACACAGTCCAAATTAACAAAGATGGCTAACATAGATAATAGTAAAAGTAGATGTACATTCATGAAGAGATGGTGTAAAATGTGTTGTTGTTGTACAGGATTATTAATGCTTCTATGGAGCATACTTGCTCTGTTGATTTCTTTTAAGGTCACTATAGATACACTAGAAGGACACACTGAAAATATTACTAACGTAAAGAAGATTCCAAAAGTAGTTCCGACTAGAATAGATAATAATTATTTACATAAAGATAGGTCTATTAATGATTTTTCAAATAATGTGTTTTCAAAGTTATTGTATGAATATGTAAAGACCATGGACGTAAGGGACTGCTACGTATGCATGCAGTTACCTGCATCTGTGTCAGAGGGAGTGACTTATCATCACCTTCCAGCAACGTATGGAATAGCATGTAGTGTGATAGCAAGCTTATTTTATGAGACAGGTAAATTAGAATATTATTTTTCAGATGTAGATAACATTTTTGCGCAAGTACCTGCTAATAACAAACTAAACAAAGTAATACCCGCTAAGGTATTAGGTGAATTTTTCTTAGAAACTAAGGAGCTAACATTAGAGTATATATTTAAAAATAATTTGACATGCAGTTTGAAGAAAGAAGAAAAGATATTCCTAGACATGGTCGAGGAAAGGAGATTGAAAATGCGAAGAAAGGCATCTGAAGGAAAAGGGGAGAAAACAGTCTGGGATGTAGAAATGGAAAAACATATGAAGGGAAAGTCTAATCCAACTTTGGCTCTAGATTGGCCTCAGAAAGGGAAACTGTGTATAAGAAGAAATCAAACGGCGTACGATAATCATTTTGTAGGGAATAGTGAGTGCCATGACATACCGAATCATAGGTGGATGGGGATTTAAAGGTGGAAGAGATGCAGTTTTCCCTGGACTTTATTTTATGTGTGGGAACAGGGCATATTATCGCTTGCCAGACCATTGGTATGGCACATGTTATGTAGGCTTGCTTTTTCCAAAAATCTTTCACATGGATAGAGGTAAAGATGGTGTACATAGATTAGGTAATCAATTAACACGTAGTAAAAGAGAATCTTGGGCAGAAATTGTAGGTGACATTTTTGGAGCATTGATACCAGCAGTGGGAATATCTCTGAATGAGAACAATATTAGAAGATTATCAACAGTAGTGGATCGCTTGTCAACAAGCACCGCTGGAGAATTCTTATTGGTAAATACTGAAATGGTTGCCATGCGTGCTATGGTAATGCAAAATCGACTTGCCCTTGATATCTTATTGGCAAAAGAGGGTGGAGTCTGTGGAATGCTGAAAGTTCAACATTGTTGCACTTACATTCCAGACAAAAGCAAAGATCTGAAAGTTTACATTAAAAATATTACTGAATTGCATGACGAAATTGTACCACTGGAGGTTGAAGGTGTTTGGGAAAAGATTGGGAAGAAAATTGCTGCTATTAAAAATTTCTTAGTGAAAATAAGTAGTACATTTATAGGTAAAATATTACTTCCATTAACATGTGTGATTTTCGTATTATTAATATTAAGATTAGAATGTATGTGTTGTAAAAATAAGAAATCAAAGAATAAAATAAAAAGAGAAAAACTAAAAAGAAAAAAGGATCCAGAAGGAGACTTAACAGAGATAACTTTAGAAGAGTGGAAAGAAAGTTTGAATAAAAAGGCAAAAAGAGATGAAGAAGAAACTGAATTATAATTAAGAGCAAGAATACATTTCAATTTTCCGTAAAATGGTGAATAACATTTAGTGTTGTGGTGGTGACAAAATCACCAAAGGGGGGATTGCTGGAGGGGGGTTTTCTTTAAAAATTGTATACCCTCTCCATTTTTGCATGTTTACAATAATAAGAATAATTAATTAATAGTAATTGTACTAATTGTTTTGTGTGTGAATTGTTAGTCAGAAAAAGGAAGATCTCCCTTGGATCTCTATATGCCAACAATCATTCAAACACATAAAACTTTTTTTTTTTTTAAACAAATGGCAGTGCAAGAATCGGCTTCAATGAAACAAACAAACTGTACAAAAATTCATTTATTAAAATAATTCACAATAGTATCCCACCTAGCAAGCAGTTGTACATATCAGTTAAAAAACAGTTGGGAAATAATTTCACCAACATATAAACAGATTAAAATCAATTGGAGTTTAACATATGAAAAGGTGGCACACAATAAAACAAAGTACCAACAGTGAAAATCAATATCAATACATGATTGAATAATTCATAAAGACAAAAGAATTGGGAAAAAGAAGAACAAAGAGGGAAATTATTCCCACTCAACAAAGAAAATCACTAAATCAAAGAATCATCGGTTGTGATCCCAATAGAGATATGATTACATTGCATATATGACACAACCAATATTGTCATAGATTTTATCCGATTTTCTTTTTTTGTTAAAGCATCGACGCGTTTCGGTAGGCCACAGGTTAAAGCCAACACCTTCCTCAGGATATTTGCTGATCCCAATTAAGTTCTGAAAAACATGTACAACAAACCAGCATAAGTGTCTCCCCTTATTGTTGCGTAGTCCGTGATGTGTGCTTTATTAATGTGAATATAACCTGCATTAAGTGTTGCTTCTGCTAGATAAATACACACACATATGGGTATTAGTAAGGGGATAACATTTTATTAGTCATTTCTATGTATTAATTACGGTTTTGTGTTTCTTTGCTTAAGTTGACCATTTGGTGGCCACAAAATGTCCGACATCCCTATTTTGATGAACACGATTCCATTATGAAGGTTTCTGGGTGAAGTGCGCATGCGTCACCATCAGCTGCAGTGGCCTTTGGACGACCCTAACTCAACTGTGCCACCCAAGGACACACCGGGCTACCAGCCAGCTGTTCTGAAAGAAACAATGAAAAGATACTTTTCCGAGGAGAAAATAAGAACTATATCTAAAGACACATTATCCGTATGGGAAAGCGGTTGAACCATTTTAAACGGACCAATTAGAAACGTTCAAAATATCATTCATTACTTTGTGGAATGTAATTGTACTATAAAAATGGTAGAATAGAGAGGTTGATATGGCGAGACCCTTCAGAAGATTTTCGATTTCCTGACGTTATGCTGACGGAGAGGACGGTGACACTGCAGGACAGCTGTTTCCTAAGACTCTGATAGTATGAACTGATGACCAAAATTTTGACTTAGAGGACGACTTTTAGCCAGAATAGGTAAATATGATGGTCTATTGCTTGATTAAACCAGAGACTCAAATTTCAATTATTTAGATAAAATTTAAGATTTATTATAAGAAATGTGTTGGGTCATTATTATGGAAAATGTATTTATGTAAATAAGTTATAGATTTCATTATCATTTCAACCTGAAGCTAGCTAATCCATGGCCTATTCATGGGCGGAGTGCTAAAAGGTGAAGTTTAGGCCGTTATAAATAGAGATATGAGTACTTCCTTCCATTACAGCGAATGGAACAATCGCCTCCTTGGAAACAGGTTATTAGAAGGATGAAAGTTGGTGTTATGGGCCCCACCAGCGAATGTAGTGATTGAGTGTGATCTATGATCTGTGACGAAGGGAGGGATTTTGCATTCCACGCTGCAACAGGCTCACATCCACCTACATTAATAATCCACTTTCTTACACCTGGGTAGCATCGAAAATGGGACTTGAATACTTGATAGCAGAGTTCCAGCACAGGTGTAGGAGGTTTAACTACTAATGAACAGTGATATAATGCTTAGGTATGTTGGCGCCACTCAGGAGAATAACACATGTATTTGTACCTAAAACCTCTTATTTGGAAGATGGTGCTGTGAGGTGAGGAGAACCACGAACCTCCCCAAAAAAGCGACCAAAGCCAACAAAATATACAAAGAAATCCTCAGCACACATCATAGGTGTATCAAAAATGTGTTAAGTGCATGATGTAAGTACAAATTATACACAAGTTATTTCAATTCTTATTTTCTTTCTTTATTCTTTTGGTCTTACTTCTGACAGCCAACACATGTTTTGTCGCTTACAAAGGGAAATCGTCTTTCTCAAGACTATGTCCTTTTTGATAAATATCTTTCTTTTGTGGTGATATTACCAACCCACAAAGGGATTCAGTATCTTGCGCAACTTTAATAAGGCAGTCCATGCATCTGCGGGATCCTATTTTGTCCCAAAATCTTGAGCTTGTGAGTCTGACGGTCTCCTCCCAAACGTTGCTCTCTGTGTAGCTCAAGTACGAGCAGGAGGTTTGACATCAAATAATGTTTCACAGGGTCTTGTCACATTAATGCATGTGGGGTTAGACATTTGTTTTGACTCCTTGGTTAGGGCTTTGATGTAAAATCATCTGAAATTAAGATTAAGAAATGTCCAGGGCTCACACAGGTGTTAGCTGAACTTGATGTGTGAGACCAGCCATAACATGGTTAATACAGCATTTCACATTTCTAATGTGTAGACTAAATGATTGCTAAGTAACACTTGGTAATGCCGGGGTTGAAGTATATGTATGGAATGTTTTTAAATAAAATCAGTACCAAAATGTGAAAGCATTGGCAGATCTTAATTTTCACAGCTGCTGGGGACAAATGATGAAGGAACACTGTTGGAAAGTGGGTGATTGGTAGGGGCAAATGTAGGTTTGCCACTGGCAATAAGGCCACTAACACATGATAGGACTCAGCATAGGTCTTAGAAAATTATTCCTATGCTCAACCCTTGGTAACGTGGCTGCAAGCAGACAGGCTTAACTTCAAAGACAGGTATGTAAACAATTTCAGTAAATAATTAAGACACAACACATAATATAAATCCAACACCAATTTATAACAATAGGAAATATTTGTATCTTTAAAATGACACCATTTATGACAAAAATCCAATGTAGGGAACCAGATATATGAATTTTCAAAGATTTAATAAAATATAGCACTTAGAAGATTATAGCACCATATTGTGAGACCTGCTTGCGATAGACCGGACCAAAGTCAAAGTTTCAGGCCGGGCACGATGGTGCCCTGAGCAGCTACAGCTCACGGCTAGTCCCGGTCTCAGTTTCTACCTTCACACTTAGAAACTTTTTTGGAGCTTTTCTTCCCGAGGGTCCTCAAAGCTCCCATCCAGTCCGGATACGGTAAGGGTTTGCCGGCTTTACTTGTGATGAGGTCTCGGTCAACTTCCCTTGAGCAGAATTAGAAAATATTTCAAGATTGCTTCAGTGGGACAACCCAGGAATCTAGGCCGACACGCGATGGAAGGCAGACGGCTTAGCTCTCGCAGTTGCTCCCGGTCACCTTTTATACGAGTGGACTTAGAAACTTTTCTGGAGCTTTTTCTCGCGGGGTCTCTCGATGCTCCTCATGTAGCAGGATCCGGTGAGGGTTCGCAGGTTCAGATTTCTTCTAGTCCCGGTCAATCTCTTGAAGTTGGAACCATGGAGATTTTAGCGGGATAAACCTGGTTGGCGTGGCCTGCTCGCGGTTGAAGGCAGGTGGCGTGGCTGGCCAGGTTGAGTCGGTCCCTCTATGGAGCTTTTTTTCAAAGTTGCTCCAAAGTTCTCCAAACTTCTTGAACTTCTTCCTAAAGTTCCTCAAGGGGTCCCAAAGTGTCTCAAACTTACTCTAAGAGTCTGGAAGCCCCAAGATGGTCCTTGAAAGTTGAGAACGTTAGTTCCCACAATCCACTGGTACAAAACCCTCATAAATCGACTGATGGTTCTCCAAGGTGTATATTTAGTTGGTGATGTTCCAGTTGATGTCTTTTCACCTGTAGCTTTCAGGGAGTCCACTGTTTAGTTCCTTTTCAGCAAAATAATCTACAGGGCTGTAGTTTCAGATGGTGCCGTTTTAAGAAGTCAGGCCTTAGAAATCTTTGCACAGCAAAACTTCCCAGCAGGGCACTTCTTGCTTCAGTAAGTTTCAAGCAGCAGATCTGGAGAGCTCTGCCCCACTCAGATACTTATTCCAAGTTCTCTGAGTCATGCAGGAGGTCACTTCTGACCAATGGGAGCAGGGTAACTCCTCAAAGTTATGACCACATCCTGTAGAGTGTGGCATTATTTTGTCCCAGAGGGCATCAAATCTTCCAAATGCATAATGGCTGATTTTCCAGCAAGGAGGTAAGAGCTGACTAAACACATCCCTAGGATGGCTAATCACTTAGACTCTCCCCCCTGCCTCTGCTCATACCTTCCTTAATCCTACCATGTGCCTGAGGTGGTAAGGTCAGAGCTGTAAATGACACTGGCCTCTGCTCTCCTCTTTGAAGACCATGGTTTACGACTCTTCCCCCTAGCATGGCATTCCTATGGAACAGCACATTGCCCTCCCAGCAGAGTTTTATCACCTCTACAAGGCAGCCTGGCTAATGCACTTAACTGTGACCAATCAGGGCAGACCACCAGAAGGCTGAATTTGGACTTACAAACAAGAAAATCTTATAACTTCTTGTATGTACACTTTAGGAGAAATTCAACAATATGATATTGTTGGATTTCTTAATATCATTCTGGGAAGTCTTTGAATGGCATTTCTATCCCTCTCCTATCAAGAGTTAATAATCAATAACTTCCTACCATCTTAACCTTTGTAACAGGGGATTTACAATGGGAAAAATGGCTTGGGCCATTTTCCAGCACCAGGACTTACAAAAACATATTTTATAAGTACTTGCCTTATATCTACAGGAACCCCACCCCATGTGCCACTAGTGGAGACTTTAGGGGCTCTGAATCTGTAGAAATATTGCAGATTCTCCCTCTACAGTGCTCCTAGCATCAAAGTTGAATTTGAGCAGCACTTTACCACAATGTGGGGAGTGAAATGTGAAATTTCACTTTACCCAGGCATATAAAAACTCATTTTTATAAGGGTTAACCTTATAAATACTTGACCTCCCACCCCTGGGATACCTGAGGGAGACCCTGGGGGTCTTTAATTTGCCACAACATGGTAGGTTATCCATTTTTAACTGCCCCAAACACCAAAGTCAATTTTTGGCACAATTTACTTTTTAAAAGCAGTCCTGGCACCCAGTGCAGCTTTTAAACTGACCTCAGGCTTCAGCAGTGCACACATGCAAGTGCAAAAAGAGATGCTGGACTTGAAACTGCCATGCCCCAGGGTACTAGAGACTTCTAGGTAGTTTTAATCCCCCTGCCCTATTATATACCAGGGGCTTATAGGGTAGGTCATGCCAGTCACAGGGGTACCCCACCATAACATTGTGTACCCTAGTGTCTGTAGGTGTTTTAACGGTATTCTAATGTTTTCTTTCGGAATAGCACTGGCCCTGGCCCTTGGTAGGCAGAGCCCAGAGTCAATCAGAGTCAGTTACCACCAGCATCAGTCAGCAAAAAGTTGGGGGGTGCCCAGGGCACAGGATGACTTTGCAACAAACACTGTTACAGCATCAAGTTCATTCAGTACACTTCCCAGTGTCTGTTTAAGACAGAAGCATTCCTTAAACAAGCATTTGAAAGCCAATCGGTCTGGCCTTTCACATGGCTACAGTACCTCAAGTAATTACTAGTTATCCCTCAAGGGTAAGAAGAAACTGCGTGAAGTCTTTAACAGGACTGAACCCCTCCAAAACTTTACTAGATGTCACTCTCATGTTAGAAAGAACTACCTAACAAGTCTTCTACAAAGCTGCAATAACACATGTTGTTACTAAATGTCCCTCCCGAATAAGATGCAACTGATTCAAAGGTCCTTTTCAAAGTTGAGGGTGTGTGACTTCAATATTGTAATGTACACATCTATTTTTGCTACCGTAATAAATTGTGTTTGTTTTCAATAGAATGAGTAATTATGCCAATGCTTGTAAATGCTTATGAATCAATATCACAACTTACAGTAACAGTCTTAATTATGATGCAACATTTGTGAAGACAGCCTAATATATATAAGCACTAGCCATTACTGGTTAGTCAAGTGCCTTCTACCATATTGTTGAAAAGCTGATTTTTGATTGCCACCATATTATTTCCCAATAAAAGGCCCTCTACCTTAATTGATGGGCTGTGCTAGGAAGTAGCAAAATGCAGGCCAAAAGATAAAGATATTTAGTGAAGGGTTCTGGTATTCATATACAAACAATGCTCTTCCTATGGAAACTTGGTCCTAACTATAACTACCTACTGGCGACCGACAGTAGTTAATATATATATATATATATATATATATATATATATATATATATATATATATATCTACTGGCGGTCGATAGTTATAGTTAGGACCGTGTTTCCATAGGAAATCCGCAACATTCTATTTGGAATAACTTTGGCGCCGGTTGACGAATCGTCGCAAAATTTTCAAAATAGGTGGGGTGCTCTGCTCCGCTCCCACCCTGAACGTCTCGGGGTGATTCGTCAAGCAGGGGCCGAGAAAAAAGGGGGGTCCCAAAACATGTTTTCCCCATGCATTTTTCCATAGGACCTTTAGTTGAAGGTACAGCTCGAACGGCTGAACAGAATTACTTGAAATTTGGCAGAGAGGTAGTCCTCAGGTCAGGGAAGTGCCTTTTGCAGGTCTGGTGTCAATCTGTTCAGTAGTTCCTGAGAAAATCAAAAGTAAAATCATATACATATGTGGGCGGAGCCTAACCACACATCTCATCCTGAGATCTGATTGGCTGTCAGCACTTCATCCAAGAAGTGTTGGCAGCCATCTTGGGACCAATATACATGATAGCACCTCATTAAAAAGCATTGCAGTTAATAGAAGGTTTTAAGACTTTAGTTACATTATAAATCATTTGTTGATGGTACCATACTCATTTTAGGAATTGTGGTATGTTCTAAGGTGATTTCACCATGTGAAAAAGCCTTCTGCTGGGATATCATGATTGAGAGAAAAATATTTTCTCATGCTTTTCCCACAGAGGTTTGGAAGGTGATCTATAAGCTAAACTGAGAGCATATTTTCTGTAAATTCACATTATCTTTCTCAGTCATGTGAGAATGAAGTCTGACATTCTCAGTAAAACATGTACATCCAACAAGGGCAGAGACTGTCAGTTGATTCCTTTGTGTTCTACTGCAGCTTCCTAGAGTGTTCCAAAGAACAACTAGAGCGCTAACAGTCCTACTTATGATAAACGTATGGCACACCTGAAGCCATATTGCTTGGATTAAAGTGGTAACCCTTAAAACATTTAATTTAAAAAGGAACAAAATGAGGGGGTTCATTTTTCCATAAAAAGTATGATTAGTGCTGCAGAAAGAAAAATTAGGGCACATTTTGAGTGACTTCTCAAATCCTCTTCTATTTCATTAAAAAATTCTGACATGCAGACTGAAACATGCACTTTCAATACCAGCAGCAGTTTTCCCTGGTGGGCAGTAGCTTTACTACAGTGATCTAATGAGCAAAACTAGTGCTAACATTCTGAATTTATGGCAAATGTGTGACATATCTGAATGCCTTCTTGATGGAATCAAAGTAAAAAACTGAAAGTATTTCCTACTGAGGAGACTGCAGTAAATGAGGAAATTAAGAAACTTCATAACAAATAAGTCTCCCAAGATGGCCACCAGAGACAAAAGAGCCCAAATGTAGCCCAAATATCACCCAGATGTAGCCCAAGTATAGCCCAATGACAGAATGTCCTAGAGTGTTCTTAAAAACAACTAGAGCGCTTACTGTCTTCATTATGACAAAAGTATGGCACACCTGAAGCCATCTTGATTGGAATAAACTGGTAACACTTAAAACATTTAATTTAAAAAGGAACACAATGAGGGGGTTCATTTTGCCATAGAAATTATGATTAATGCTGAAGAAAGAAAATGAGGGCACATTTTGAGTGACTTCTCAAATCCTCTTCTATTTCATTAAAAATTCTGACATGCAGACTGAAACATGCACTTTTAATACCAGGAGCAGACTTCCATGGTGAACAGTAGATTTACTACAGTGATCTAATGAGCAACTAGAGTGCTAACATTCAGAATTTATGGCAAATGTGTGACATATCTGAATACCTTCATGATGGAATCAAAGTAAAAAACTGAAAGCATTTCCTACTGAGGAGACTGCAGTACATGAGGAAATTAGGAAACTTCATAACAAATAAATCTCCCAAGATGGCCACCGGAGACAAAAGAGCCCAAATGTAGCCCAAAATGACCCAGATGTAGCCCAAATATAGCCCAATGACAGAAGTGTGCAAAACACTTATTATTTTGTGTTTTCGCAGTGTTATATAGTGCAGACTTGTCAGGTATTGGAGTGCTTTACTTGAGCATTGGTTACATCACACAAGAACAAATTCATTTTGGTTGTAGACATGGGGAGACTAAGTGATTTGACCAGAATCACAGAATATCGAGCTGAAGCAGAAACTCCAACCTGGTTCCCCAGTTGCAAAGTCTGCAGTTCTGGAAGTAACACCACATCCTCTCCCCTAAGTGCAACATTTAATCAAGTGGCCAACTGGATAAAAAAACATAAAGATAACAAATAATTTAAAAGTGCTTTGTCGCTATTTGAAAACTCAGAAAATATGTCCTCATTGTAGTCTTTTAGAGCACTAACCATAATTTTGATGCCAATAAGACCCTCTCATATATGTAATTTCTAAAGGAAATGCTCTAGGTATTACAGTTTTGATTACATCAAGATGACGTCAGGCGTTCCACACTTTTGTAATAAATATAGAATGTTAGCAATCTAGTTGTTCATTAGGATACTGTTGAGAGGCAGAGGCCAGGGGCACGGACTCTGAAAATTGAAGACAGGTAGGAGGGTGCAGAGGCAACGATTTGACCACACTGGGCAGGCAGGAAGAGCAGTGGCAGCACAACAGACTATGCAGGGCAGTGGAAAGCGGGGCAGGGGCAACAAACCAATAATACAGGACTGGCAAGAGAGGCTGTGGCAATATAATAGACCATTGTGGGCAGAAGGAAGAGGCAGTGGTAGCACAACCATGCATGCCAACAGACCCGATTCAGCCAGGAAACGTCCAATGTTTTTAAGCTCAAATGGGCTTTCTTTGATCTGTCTCCTGTCTACAATCTTCTCTTTTTCAATGTAACTCAAAGGGGAAAATCAATACCCCAGTTTTTTTTCAAAATCTCCCTCTTACCAAGTTCAAAATGTTCTCAAGTATGGTACATTGGATCATGGAAGGAAATGGGGTAGGGACATGGACTTGGATAACAGAGGACAGGAGGGACATGGAAAGGTGCACCAAACTGACCCTGCAGGGCAGGCATCAGGGTTTGCAGCAGCACAATACACCACACAGGGCATGCGGGACGGGAGTGCAGCACAACAATCCATAGAAAGCAAGAGGGAGGGGACAGGACCATGCACATGGACAACAGAGAACAGAGGGGCAAGAGGCAATGGTAGCTAGCTGACCATAATGGACAACCAGGAGAGAAAGCTGCAGCATAACAGACCATAAAGGGCAGGAGGGATGGATCAGGGGCATTACAATGGAACAGACAAGCCAGGAGGGAGGGAGTAGGGGTCTGCACATGTAAACAGAGGGCTGGGGGCAAGGGGGCAGGGCAGGAGCAGCAAGATAGCCATGGAGGTCAGGCAGGATGGGCACTAGAAGCAAGACACACCATGAAGAGCAACAATGAGACTGTGATGGCATACACACAGACCATGGAGGGAAGGTGGGAGGGGGTCAGGGGCACCTAACTGACCACACAGGGAAGGTGGGAGGGGCCATGGCAGCACAGAAGACCATGCATGGCAAGTGGGAGGGTTAGTGGCAGCACAATGGCTATGATGGGCAAGAAGGAGGGTGCAGGGGCATGCACAAAGGACGATGGAGGATAGAAGGGAGGGTCAGGACCTGTGCACAGACAAGAAAGTTCAGGGGAAGGGGCCTCACAACAGACCGCACGGGGCAGGCAGGAGATGCAGTTGCAGCACAACAGACCAGGGAGGGCAGTAGGGTGTGGCGGTACAATGGACCATGTAGGACAGGAGGAAGAGGATAGGGGCATGGCATGTGGACAGGCAGGGTGTAGGTGGCAGGGACAGGTTACAGTCATCTGACAATGCTAGGCAGGTGGGAGTAGAGTGGCAGCTCAACACTCAGAGTAGATAGGAGTGGCAGGTCCATGGAACATGGTGGGCAAAAAGGATGGAGCAGGGGCATGCACAAAGACATCGGAGGGCAGGGGGAAGGAGAATAGGGGCAGCAAGCTAAGCACAGAGTTTAAGCAGGAGGTCAATGATGGGGCATAGAATTGGGCAATGGAGGGCAGGAGGAGTGGACTGGTACATCATACTAAATTGAGGGCAGTTGCAGCACATCAGACCATGCATGGCAGGAGGGAGGAGGCTAGTCCATGGATTCACACAACAGAGGATAGGGAGGAGGGGATTGGGGCAGCAAGCTAACTGTTCAGAGAAGGCGGGTATTAGGAACTATATTGTTTTTAAAACGTGTGTCTGTGCGAACTACTTAAAATATGAACAAGTATGCAGCATAATCTCACTTTTATTCAGTAAGAAGAGGACGTTTGTGACTGTGACTCCGGGCTCACTTGGCAGAAACACCCCCTGACCCTCCACCCCCTATCGCAAAATGTAATGCCCGTGAAAAGGGTAGGTGAACACAGTGTTATATAGAACATAGTCCTGAGAGCACGATTGAAAATGAAAACTAGATATGAATGAATGAATGAAAGGAAATTTATAAACGCGCAACTCAGCCCGAAGGCATCAAGGCCCCTAACAAAGAAAATCATAAAAAGGCAGATCCAGAGCTAGGGATAGGCTTTGGCAAATAGCCATGTCTTAAGGGCTCTCCTAAAAAGTTGCTTTGAGGGAAGGGGTTTTATCTCAGCCGGCAGAGTATTCCATAATTTAGGAGCCAGGGTTGAAAATGCTCTACCACCCCACTTAGCTCTACGAGCACGGGGGACTGATAACAAGAATTTATTGGCGGAACGTAGATGTCTGGAGGGGGTATATGGGACCAAGAGGTCCCTTAAACCTCCAGATCTGGTAGTAGCCAGAGCCCCATAGATCAAACAAAGGGACTTAAAAGAAATTCTAGCCTCTATTGGAAGCCAGTGCAGTGTCTTTCTTGCCGCCGAAGCAAAAGCCCGCTTAGGTAAATCCAGTACGAACTTGGCGATGGCATTCTGCACCATTTGGAGTCGCATCAACAGGCCCTTATTGATGCCTAAATATAGGGCATTACAATAATCAAGTCTTGAGCCTATTAATGCGACTACAATTTGCTTTCTGGCTTGAAGAGACAAGTAGTGTTTAATCTTCCGCAGGATGTTCAGTAAGCCCCAGCAGGTGGAGATAGTCCTCTTTACTTGCTGGTCCATCCCCAACGTAGGGTCAATCATGACTCCTAAGTTCCTGGCCAGGGTAGTGGGAGAGGGACACACGCCCAGCGAGGAGGGCCACCATTCCGCCGACCAAATATTTTCCTTTCCTCCGGACATCAGAATTTCTGTCTTTTCGCCATTAAGCTTCAATGAATTGCAAACCATCCATTGAGCAACTGCCTCCATACAGTGTCTAAAATTGGAGGCAGCGTAGGTGACAGGTTCGGCGAGAGACATCAGTATCTGCGTATCGTCGGCATAGGAGACTACCTCCATCCCAAAAGATCTAATAAGCCTGGCAAGAGGGGTCACTTAGATGTTAAAAAGGGTCGGACTTAATGCCGAACCCTGGAGACACCACAATGCACAGGAAGGGATGAAGATAAAAACTCCCCCAGCTTAACTCTCTGTTCCCTCTGACCGAGAAAGGAGGCCAGCAAACTAAGTGCGGGCCCCTCCACCCCTATCTCCCTCAGCCTAGATGTTAATACTGAGGGAGACAGGGTATCAAACGCAGCGGTAAGATCTAACAGAATAAGGAGAGTGGTCTGGCCCTTGTCTACCCTAGTGCGTATGTTGTCAAGCACGATGGTAAGGGCCGACTCCGTACTATGTTCTCTCCGAAAACCATGCTGCAAATGATCCAAAAGGCCAGAGGTTTCCAGAAAGACTGCCAGATGCTGGTTGAGATGGGTTTCCAGCATCTTTGCCGGGGCTGGGAGCAGCGAAATGGGGCGGAAGTTTTTAAGAACCCCTGGATCTAATGTGGGTTTTTTTAACAGCGGTTTAACCACCGCTCTTTTCCATTGTAAAGGGAAAGTCCCATCCTCCATTGCCTTATTCATGATGTCTAGTAACGGAGGTAAAAGAGTCTCCTTACATTGTTTAAGGAGTTTCAGAGGACAGGGGTCCAAAGGGGACCCCGACCTAGTCTTATTCAGGAGGACTTCAAGTTCCTGGAGCGAGAGGGGCGGAAAGCTGGACAAACGCCCTGAAGAAACCCCCTCGGAAAGTATTGGCGATGAGACGGATAGACAAATAGAGGTAGATAGTGCTGACCTCTGAATCTCTAAAGCCGAATATATATCCACAATTTTAGATTGAAAAAATTGGGCAACATCATTGCAGAGCTGCTGTGAACTAACAACAGGATCCGGCACCTTCAATGATGTGAGTGTATCTACGATCTTAAATAACTCTTTCGGCGAAGAGAGAGAGGAGGTAAGAGAAGTAAAATACTCTTGTTTGGTTCTTATCACCTCCTTCTTATAGCTCATTAAAAGAGTTTTATGTTTATCCCTCTCCCGCCAATCCCAACTAGTCCTCCAAAGACGTTCCTGTCTCCGTACACCCTGCCTAAGAAGTCTTAATGGTTCCGAAAACCACGGGGCCGAAGGACTTTTTCTCGCGGAATAGCGCAATGAGGCTGGAGCCAGTTCGTCAATCGCTGTCCGAATGACACTGTCCATCTTCATTACTGCAGATCCAACGTTCTCCTCAGGGGAGATCGCCAGGTTGGATAGAATGGGGGCGATCACGGTATTAGTTATGTTTTTGAGGTTGCGTCTCAATTCCATTTTACTTGGCTCGTTCCCCTTACTGCTAGCATTGGCGATCATTAATTCTATGGGGATCGCTGAGTGGTCCGACCAAGATAGAGGAATGGGAGCCTCAGTGGTCAGTCGACTGTCATTGGAGAAGACCCCATCTAACGTATATGGCCCGCCTGATGAGAGGGACCCTTGACTAGCTGTTTCAGCCCGCAGCCAGAAAAGATGTCCAGTAAAGATAGTGTATCAGTTGATTCCATATTTTCCAAATGGAAATTCAGGTCCCCCAGAACAGTAAAATGCTCACGGCCAAAATGTGCCTCTAAGATGTTAAGCATATGATGGCCAAAATCTGTTCTTGTCCCCGGTGGTCTATAAATGAGAAGACCTGTAAATGGTGCAACATATGATCCATTAATGGAAAACTGAAGGGCCTGAAAGGAGTCTTGCGGTTCAGACAGTGGGGTGACATGACAGGAAAAGCAGTCTCTATAAAGGATACCCAGCCCTCCCCCCCTACGCCCCACTCTGTCCATCCTCACCAGCGTATAACCTTCTGGTACCGCCTCAACCAGATCAGGTCCAGAGGAATCCTTGGCCCAGGTTTCCGTAATGAAAACCCAGGCAGGTTTTCTAAACGTTACAAAATCTTTAAAGGCGAGATTGTTCTTGACCAGAGATCTCGCATTTATAAGAAACCGCCTATCACTCCTGAAACTAATTTTTGGTTTATTGCTCAGGCCAAGCGGTGTAGCAACATCACCAGGAGCCGACACCCAAGTGGAAGACCGGAAGCAGTGGCAGCCCGAAGAAGTCTGCAGCAAATCCGGATCATTCCTATAATGGCAGGGCAACTTAGGCGGCTTCAAAGTGATTAAGTCTTGCCAAGTATACCTAAACTCTGTGTACTCATCATCGACATGTCCAGTCTCCCAACCATCCAGCCCGTCCTTAGCGCGGACGGGCGCAGACGGGCTGGACTCTGGCGTGACTCCGGCGTCACTACGGCACACACGCCGCGCGCACACGCTGCGCGCCTGCATGTCCGGCATATATAGGGCTCTAGCAAGTCAACCTGACTGCTAGAGCGCTACTTGTGCTGGCGCTACTTGTGCTGTGCTGTATGGTATAAACTATGCACCAAAAAGTGTGATATAAGATGAACCGGGCGTGAAATATAATATGCAATACATTGTGCGCAATGACAGATTCATTGGAGAGCGCGAGATAGCACAGGCACTAGCGCGTGCTATGCGATATGCGCCTTGGAGTGTAATATGCACAGGGCAGTGTTGTGTAACCTAACTAGTCTCTAAAGTTGTAATATAAAATATGTGCTGGGGAGTGTAACGTTGCATATGCACTGTGACAAAGATATGGATCCCAGATTGTAATATGTATGGCATAGCACTGTGTGTTATAACATAGGCATCGAGGAAGGCACGTTAGATGGGGCAATATAACCCGTGCGAAGACAAGTGTGGCATGACATATTCACGGGGTGGTGTTACAGTGCACATGGGCTAGAGAGTGTCATAGCATATGCACTAGCTAGTGGAATACAACACAGAGGTGTGTGGCACTCAGCAGGCAAT
Organism: Triturus cristatus; assembly: GCF_964204655.1. Taxonomy (NCBI): domain Eukaryota; kingdom Metazoa; phylum Chordata; class Amphibia; order Caudata; family Salamandridae; genus Triturus; species Triturus cristatus. Next base: position 212,213,571 of record NC_140588.1, read on the forward strand.
GGTGGGTGTAACACAGCATTGGGCTCTGCCAGGAGCACGCTGTGACTCTCAAGTGATGTTTGTCCCCTTTCCAGAGAGTAAAATAAAAAGTATTACACATCCGGCATTGGATGTGTGTTTTATTAACCGCGAGGGGGTTTTCTTGCATAGTTTTGGTTGAATTTTTGTCGAATCCCCTTTGAATGGCTTGGTGTGCATTAGGGGTGGGTGGAATTTGCGTAATCGCGTTACGCAAATCTCCGCGAAATGGTAAAATATCTCCGCGAACATGCAGATATTCCGCGAACACGCGGAATTGCTTGTTCGCGATGCTTTTTTCCTGTTCACAGTTGCTGTTTGCGTGCTCGGGGAGAAATATCTCGCGAACACGCATTTTGAGAACGCGAACAAGAAAAAATTTCGCGAAGTCGCGGAAAGCAGAATTTTGGGCAATTTCGCGTTATCCGCGGAACGCGAATTTACCGAAATTCAGCAAATTTCGCGAGCGGAACGGAATTTGCCGCCCAGGCCTAGTGTGCATGTGTATTAAATGTGCCCGTCAATAGCTACCCATGTTTGTATAAATAAATGACAAGGGTGTCTACCGGGATTAGGCACGGTAGGGCATCAGACATGTCAGAGCTTCACTAGTGGTGTAAATACATTCCACGTGGATTCATTGTATGCATAGTCGCCTTTTAATGAATATCCCGCAAATCGTCATGGTGATAGGTACGTATGGTTTGTCCAGCATGTCCTAGGTGTGTCTATAAATATATATTTTTAAAAAATGATAAAAAACAGTGGCCGGCCCTGGGGATTGGGATCAAAAAAATATAATTAGGAGACAGGCCCTGGGGGATGGGGTCATGAGGGCCAATAAATTAGAATAAGAAGGGGAACCACACAGCCCCCCTTCTTAAAAAATTAAAATAAATAAAAGACTGGCATCGTGCTGGAGGCCACGCCCCCTCCTTGCAGCACTCTGCAAACGCGCCCCCTGGCGAGTTGTAAATTGGGGAATTAATTCCTCTTCAATACTGAGGGTCCCCGAGGGCCAACTAGCCCAACAGGCATCTCCAGTATGCGCCAAGGAGCTGCGCTGCAGACAGGTGTTCTGAGGCCAAGCCCCTTTTTATACCTCTCTGCAACGCAGCTCTGTGGCGCTTACTGGAGGTACCTAGTGGTCTAGTTTGACCCTAGGGACCCTTAGGATTCAAGGGGACTTAATCTCTCAACTTAGAACAGCCACAGGGCGCGTTTACAGAGTGGTGAAGGGAGGGGACGGGGCCTGAGGTGACGTGTGCAAACACGCACTATGGCACGTTTTAAATTGGGGATATAATTTCCCTTCAATACTGAGGGCCCCTGGGGGCTAACTAGCCCACCAAGTGCTTCCAGTAAGCGCCACTGAGCTGCATTACAGAGAGGTGGTCCAGGCCGTGTCACTTTTTACACCTCTCTGCAACGCAGTTCTGTGGCACTTACTGGAGGTACCTAGTGGGCTAGTTGGACCCTAGGGACCCTCAGGATTCAAATGAACTTAATCTCCCAACTAAAAACGGACACAGGGCGTGTTTACACAGTGGTGAAGGGAGGGGACGGGGCCTGAGTTAACGTGTGCACAAACGCCCTGTGGCCTGTTTTAAGAGGTAGTTTTAATCCCCCTGCCCTATTATTTACTAGGGGCTTACAGAGGAGGTCATGCTAATCACAGGGGGACCCCAACGCATAATGTTCCCTAGTGTATGTAGGTGTTTTCACTGTATTCTAAGTGTCGTTTAACATAGCACTGGCTCTAGGACTGGTTAGTCAGACTCAGTTACCACCAATATCCGTCTGAAAAAGTTGAGGGTACAGGATGATTTTGCAACAAGGCTTCTTTCTGCTCTTCTTTTTGTTCTTTCTGCACGTTATCCTTCTTCCTGCACTTTTCTTCGTCTTTGAGGACTTCTGTTGCTTCTTTCTGCACTTCTTTTTTTTCTTTCTGTTCATTTTTTCTTCTTTCTTCACATGTCCTATCTCTGTAGGCATAGTTAGAAATTAGCATTTAAAAAACCTTTGAAATTCACTGAAAAAACCATAGGTTTCAGGGGTGTTATAGTTAGCTGGACTTTTCACTTGTACAAAACCATTGAAATTCCCCCGTTATAGTTAGTTCAGCTAACTATAACTCGCGCGCCCGCAATGCACTGCTGATGACGTCACATATTACATCACTCATGACATGGTCAGTGACATCACTCATGACATCACTCCGCCTAATATTCACGCTCCTGCTTGTTTCTGTAAGTGAGAGTCACTCGAACACCAACACGAGCTGCAAGCTTCAACTCCTTTATTAGGTACAGAAGACACCGACCCCCTGATTTCTTCTGCAGCCATGTCACCATTACTGCTGACGCGTTTCGAAGTCCATCTTCTTTATCAAGGCTAGTGGTGAGACGGAAGCACAGTCCGGCCACAGTTCTTAAATTCACAAAATTGCGCGCCCCCTATGGGCTGTTCTGCATGAATCTGCGCAAAGTTTTATGGGAGCTGAAGTCACGGAAGGGAATGCGTTCCCTTTAAGGTGCAAACATATCCTGCATTCAGCGGGCGGTCTCCTCCTAAATCCTTTGTTGATGCCCCACATGTAGAAGCCGGTAAATATCAACCTCCGTGGCCCCCTGTCGTCTCGGGGTGGTGCGCTCTCGGCGGTCAGAACTCCGCCTAAATTCACAAAATTGCGCGCCCCCTATGGGCTGTTCTGCATGAATCTGCATAAAGTGTTATGGGAGCTGAAGTCACGGAAGGGAATGCGTTCCCTTTAAGGTGCAAACATATCCTGCATTCAGCGGGCGGTCTCCTCCTAAATCCTTTGTTGATGCCCCACACGTAGAAGCCGGTAAATACGCATCGGCAGTAATGGTGACATGGCTGCAGAAGAAATCAGGGGGTCGGTGTCTTCTGTACCTAATAAAGGAGTTGAAGCTTGCAGCTCGTGTTGGTGTTCGAGTGACTCTCACTTACAGAAACAAGCAGGAGCGTGAATATTAGGCGGAGTTCTGACCGCCGAGAGCGCACCACCCCGAGACGACAGGGGACCACGGAGGTTTATATTTACCGGCTTCTACGTGTGGGGCATCAACAAAGGATTTAGGAGGAGACCGCCCGCTGAATGCAGGATATGTTTGCACCTTAAAGGGAACGCATTCCCTTCCGTGACTTCAGCTCCCATAACACTTTACGCAGATTCATGCAGAACAGCCCATAGGGGGCGCGCAATTTTGTGAATTTAAGAACTGTGGCCGGACTGTGCTTCCGTCTCACCACTAGCCTTGATAAAGAAGATGGACTTCGAAACGCGTCGGCAGTAATGGTGACATAGCTGCAGAAGAAATCAGGGGGTCGGTGTCTTCTGTACCTAATAAAGGAGTTGAAGCTTGCAGCTCGTGTTGGTGTTCGAGTGACTCTCACTTACAGAAACAAGCAGGAGCGTGAATATTAGGCGGAGTTCTGACCGCCGAGAGCGCACCACCCCGAGACGACAGGGGGCCACGGAGGTTGATATTTACCGGCTTCTACGTGTGGGGCATCAACAAAGGATTTAGGAGGAGACCGCCCGCTGAATGCAGGATATGTTTGCACCTTAAAGGGAACGCATTCCCTTCCGTGACTTCAGCTCCCATAACACTTTACGCAGATTCATGCAGAACAGCCCATAGGGGGCACGCAATTTTGTGAATTTAAGAACTGTGGCCGGACTGTGCTTCCGTCTCACCACTAGCCTTGATAAAGAAGATGGACTTTGAAATGCGTCGGCAGTAATGGTGACATGGCTGCAGAAGAAATCAGGGGGTCGGTGTCTTCTGTACCTAATAAAGGAGTTGAAGCTTGCAGCTCGTGTTGGTGTTCGAGTGACTCTCACTTACAGAAACAAGCAGGAGCGTGAATATTAGGCGGAGTTCTGACCGCCGAGAGCACACCACCCCGAGACGACAGGGGGCCACGGAGGTTGATATTTACCGGCTTCTACGTGTGGGGCATCAACAAAGGATTTAGGAGGAGACCGCCCGCTGAATGCAGGATATGTTTGCACCTTAAAGGGAACGCATTCCCTTCCGTGACTTCAGCTCCCATAACACTTTACGCAGATTCATGCAGAACAGCCCATAGGGGGCACGCAATTTTGTGAATTTAAGAACTGTGGCCGGACTGTGCTTCCGTCTCACCACTAGCCTTGATAAAGAAGATGGACTTCGAAACGCGTCGGCAGTAATGGTGACATGGCTGCAGAAGAAATCAGGGGGTCGGTGTCTTCTGTACCTAATAAAGGAGTTGAAGCTTGCAGCTCGTGTTGGTGTTCGAGTGACTCTCACTTACAGAAACAAGCAGGAGCGTGAATATTAGGCGGAGTTCTGACCGCCGAGAGCGCACCACCCCGAGATGACAGGGGGCCACGGAGGTTGATATTTACCGGCTTCTATGTGTGGGGCATCAACAAAGGATTTAGGAGGAGACCGCCCGCTGAATGCAGGATATGTTTGCACCTTAAAGGGAACGCATTCCCTTCCGTGACTTCAGCTCCCATAACACTTTACGCAGATTCATGCAGAACAGCCCATAGGAGGCGCGCAATTTTGTGAATTTAAGAACTGTGGCCGGACTGTGCTTCCGTCTCACCACTAGCCTTGATAAAGAAGATGGACTTCGAAACGCGTCGGCAGTAATGGTGACATGGCTGCAGAAGAAATCAGGGGGTCGGTGTCTTCTGTACCTAATAAAGGAGTTGAAGCTTGCAGCTCGTGTTGGTGTTCGAGTGACTCTCACTTACAGAAACAAGCAGGAGCGTGAATATTAGGCGGAGTTCTGACCACCGAGAGCGCACCACCCCGAGACGACAGGGGGCCACGGAGGTTGATATTTACCGGCTTCTACGTGTGGGGCATCAACAAAGGATTTAGGAGGAGACCGCCCGCTGAATGCAGGATATGTTTGCACCTTAAAGGGAACGCATTCCCTTCCGTGACTTCAGCTCCCATAACACTTTACGCAGATTCATGCAGAACAGCCCATAGGGGGCGCGCAATTTTGTGAATTTAAGAACTGTGGCCGGACTGTGCTTCCGTCTCACCACTAGCCTTGATAAAGAAGATGGACTTCGAAACGCGTCGGCAGTAATGGTGACATGGCTGCAGAAGAAATCAGGGGGTCGGTGTCTTCTGTACCTAATAAAGGAGTTGAAGCTTGCAGCTCGTGTTGGTGTTCGAGTGACTCTCACTTACAGAAACAAGCAGGAGCATGAATATATATATATATATATATATATATATATATATTGGATCCAATCCTAGTTTCCCGTAGTCTGAAACAGGCGCTGACACCGTGGGATGCAGTTTTCAAGGAAAATTATTTATTTCAAAGCAATGTGGCCCAGACGCGTTTTGGCGGAGCGAGTCCGCCTTGCTCACTGTGTCCGACCCAGTTGTCGTAAGTAATTTATACAGTCTATCCACATGACATTAATTAAGGGGTTGCTTAGAAACGGTGAAAACAACGATTAGCATAGAGGAAATATCAACGGAAGAGAAGTCTTTCTTCCGAATAGCAATATATACACAACCTCGTAAGTAAAACAGTACACCTCATTGACACCTTCATAATTGATAACTCAGTGCATGTCATAATCAGAATACATCAGGATTAATTTCTCATTATTCGTTTTGAGCAAACATGTAATAAATAAATGGATGAGTGTTAGAACGAAAATAAAGCCCCAGTGGGCATACTTGTCCTATATTCTGCTATTTTATGACCCGATTTACATAAAATGATGGTGCTAAATCTGAAGGATTTATGCTATATCCAAATACCTGTGTTACAACATAAATTTATGTGATATTCCCCTAAATCATGTGAGTGAGGATTTAGTGACAACCAAACCTCATTTTTGAAACACAAAAAAGAAGAACCAACTAGGTCAGCTCTTGTAGGATTGATCTTAGAATTTTTGAAGAGGCAGTTACTATCCTAAAGATGGACATTTAATGCTTCATCAGCATTAAGGCCATTTGGAATCTTGCAGTCCAACAAGATAATATATCTTGACTCAAGTCTCCTGAGTGCCAGTTGTCTGTTCCCACCCCTAATGTTCTTCTTGACACTATCAACAACAAAGTATGTCAGATTTTCTGCTTTGCCACCATGTTTGTTGTTGATGTGACGGGCCACAGGGTAGCTGGATCATTGTTATTAATGGCCCTGAGGTGTTGTAGAATTCTAATATGCACGGGGTGAATGGTACTACCCACATACATTTTCTTACAGGTACAACGTAGCACATATACTGCAAATTCTGTTTTGCAAGTATAATGCTCCCTGATCTCCAATGGGGTTTTCCGTAAGGGAGTGGAGATTGAACTGGTATTGACTCCATGCTTACAAGCTTTGCACTTCGTGCATTTGAAAAATCCATTTTGACACTTTAACCAACCAGTGCCCTTGGTTTGTACAGGAGCATTACAAACTAGTTCATTTTTCATGGATTTGGCCCTCCTAAAAGTCAATTGGGGGAGCTTAATGCATGATGGTCCTATGATGGGGTCACAACTTACTATTGGCCAATGCCTATACAGGATTTGTCTTAATTTCTGATGATATATATTATACCCTGTGATAAGCCTTGGCGTTTGTGACATTGCTGACCCTGATGTTGATATTTTTACTTCATTTTTGAATAGCAGCTCTTGTCTAGTCACTTTTGCGCATTTTTGCTCCGCAGCTCGCAGAGTTTTGGCTTTATACCCTCTGTTGCTGAGTCTCTCAAACAGATTATTCGTTGAAACTACTAGACTCTCTGTTGTACTGCAATTTCTTTTCATGCGCAAACACTCTGCATAAGGGATACTCTCAATCAATTTAACAGGATGGAAACTTTGTGCATGAAGGATGGCATTTCCCGATGTTATTTTTCTGTGTGTACGTGAATGTACTTTGTTGTTCATGGGGTATAGTTCTAAATCCAAATATACAATAGATTGCTTACTCATCGTGCCTGTAAATTTTAAATTTAACTCGTTGTTATTAATGGCAGTAATGAAATCATTAGCACTTTGTTCACTGCCCCTCCACAGGATGAAAATATCATCGATGTAGCGCTGATACAACATTACATTATTAGACATTTGGATGTTATATGTCCTCCTGAGTACCTGCTCCTCCCACCAGCCCATATGCAAATTCGCATAGCTGGGGGCGAAGCAGGTACCCATAGCTGTACCCTGTGTCTGTTTGTACAACAATTTGTCGAACATGAAAATATTGTTCTCTAAGCACCATTCCATCATTTGCATTATCATGACAGTGTGTTCATGAAAACTTATGTCCCTTGTGCTTAAATAGTGTTTGGCAGCTCTTAGACCATCCGAATGTCTTATGCTCGTGTACAAACTCTGTACATCCAGTGTAACCAATAGGTAGTCTTCATGCCAATTGCAGTCAAAAATCTTGGTTAGAAAATCTCCAGTGTCTCTGGTATATGCTGGCAAAGACTGTACGAAAGGCTGAAGAAAGAAATCAATGAATTTGCTGGTGTATATATATATACCTATTACCTACTGTCGGTCGCCAGTAGGTAGTTATAGTTAGGACCAAGTTTCCATAGGAAGAGCATTGTTTGTTTTGCTTATAACTTTGGCGTCATTTGATGAATCTTCATTAAATTTTCCAAACTAATTCTTTGTTCATATCAGCTCCTAAGTGGGAAGCTTGGGGGTGAATCATTAAGGGGGGTCGAGAAAAAAGGGTGGGTCCCAAAATGTGTTTTCTCCATGTTAATTTCCATAGGAAACTTTAGACAAGGTCGAACGGGTGAACGAAATTACCCCAAATTTGGCAGGGAGAAGGGTCTTGGTCTAGAAATCACGCTTTTGTTTATTTGGTGTAAATCCATTCAGTAGTTTTTGAAAAATATCAAAATTTACAGATATCGATACTTGGGAATTCTGCCATCTGATTGGCTGAGGCATTACGAGCACGAGCTTGCTGCTTATTGGTTGTGAGCGCTGCGAGTGGTTGCAACTAGGAAGTGTTGGCCGCCATTTGTGATTCAGTCGAAGTGAGTAAGGGAAAAAAGGGTGAAAAAAGAAAGTGGGAAAGAGGAGGGTAGGAGCACTGTAACCTCTGTGGGGTGTTTTAGGGTGTGCTATAGATGGGGTGTGAAGCAAAGTATTCACCCCTAGCGGTGTGAAAGTGCTGGGCTATGAAAATTAAGTGAGGTATTGCCTAGAGTCTGATGCTGCTAAGGTGAGCTGGTGCGGGAGTTGGGGATTAAAGCGTGAGCCCAAATTGTGTGTCTTATGCTGTGAAGTCATGTGCCGTGACCGCTGCGCTTCACTGGTGGAAGTAGTGTCAGCATATGTTTGTACCTACTCGGAGGAACTTTTGTTTTGAACATTGTAACTTGTGTATGGTGCTTAGAGAGTGTTATACAGGGAGTGCGAAGGTACATTTGCGCATATCACATCAATTCGGTATTTGTAAAGTGCAAACTACTCACTCCTATGGGTCTGATGGCGCTGGTGGTGTAAGCTGAGCTGCTGATGGACTTGGGGTAAAGCCGGTGAACTACTGACCCCCTACTGGTCTGAAAGTGCTGGGTATGGAAATTAAGGGGCATATCAACAACAACCGGCGATAATTATCGCTCAGCGCTCTTAGCGTGAGGATAATTATCGCCGGCTAGCGTGAATTTTTATCGCTGAGATAGCGTGCTATTAGCAACGCTTATCTCAATAGCGATAAAAATCTACACGCTAACAGGCTAACGTGAGATTATCGCTGGAAACCCAGCGATAATCACACGTTACCTTGTTGATAGGGACAGGCAAACTTAGCCATGATATCCTCCTTCCATAGGATATCATGGCTAAGTCTGAAAATTAGCAGACGTAAAAAAGCAGCGTTAACCGCGGTTAGCGCTGCTTTTTTTGTCTCTAACAGGGTTAGCGACATTCTTGATAATAGGAGAAATGTCGCTTAGCGACATTTCTCCTATTGTTTTACTCTGGAACGCCCCGGCGTTCCAGAGTAAAACAATAGGAGAAATGTCGCTAAGCGACATTTCGCCTATTATCAAGTATGTCGCTAACCCTGTTAGAGACAAAAAAAGCAGCGCTAACCGCGGTTAACGCTGCTTTTTTACGTCTGCTAATTTTCAGACTTAGCCATGATATCCTATGGAAGGAGGATATCATGGCTAAGTTTGCCTGTCCCTATCAACAAGGTAACGTGTGATTATCGCTGGGTTTCCAGCGATAATGTCACGTTAGCCTGTTAGCGTGTAGATTTTTATCGCTATTGAGATAAGCGTTGCTAATAGCACGCTATCTCAGCGATAAAAATTCACGCTAGCCGGCGATAATTATCCTCACGCTAAGAGCGCTGAGCGATAATTATCGCCGGTTGTTGTTGATATGCCCCTTATCTCATTAGAGATGCAAGGGGAAACGTAGAGTAAAAGGGTGCTAACATGCAAATTTGCGTGTTAGCACCCTGTTGTTGATAGGGCGCTAGTTTTATCTCTGCTTTTTTGGCTTTTAAAGCCAAAAAAGCAGAGATAAAGCCCTTGTTGATATGCCCCCAAGTGAGGTATTGCCTAGAGTGTCATGCTGCTAAATTGAGCTGCTGCTGAACTCAGGAATGAAACCGTGAGCCTGTATTTGCTATGGTGTGAAGTCATGTGCTCTGGGCGCTGTGCCACACTTGTCCAACTTGTATATGGTGCTTAGGTGGTGTTATACAGGGAGTGCGAAGGTAAATCAATACGGTATTTGTAAAGCGCAAACTACTCACCCCTATGGGGGAGTAGAGGTGGTGATCAAAGCGAGAGCTCTGTGCTGCAAAGTCAGATGGTCTGGCCGCTGCGTCACAGCTGTGTGAAGAATACATTTTGGCAAGGGTCTGGGAGTTGCCGTCACCTGGCCCTAAAATAGTGGGCCTAAGTTGTCAGTTATAGGGTGGCTCTAAAAAGAGCCCTTGTGTTGATTAGTTGGAGCTACATATAAGTGCGGATGCACAGCTTCAAGTTATTCAGGAAAACTCGATTTCCATGATCTGTGAAGTGTACTCCATCACTTCTGCAGATATCAGCCATATCAAAACGTATGTTGTTGTTGTAGATGGACCCCATTTTGTGGTCTCTGAGGTATGCAGACACAGCTTTGTTCAGTTTCTTCCTAGATTTTTCAATCTGAGGAGAAAATTGGTTTGACCATTTCCACTTCTGTCTTTGGAATCTATTGGAATATACAAAGACAGTTTGAGGCAAAAGCAACATCAATTGTCGAAAGGTGTCCTTCATTTGCATTTCCAAACCTACCCCAGTGAATGTGCCTAGGTCTTTTCTACCACAGTGCACAATCATGAGGTCAGGGTGCTGGAGATGGAAACAGGTTTTAACCAAAGGCAACAATTGGTGCCACTTCAATCCTCTCCGTGCAAACCATTTAATGTCCACATTTTGTAAACCTAGGTCTAAGTTAATACGTCTCTCTTCTGCATACTTCTTGCACCAGAAAACATAGCTAAGTCCTACTATCCACACTAGCATATTTTTTAAAACATACTTTATTCGTCAATTAGCATAGACAATGCAGGGCTCTGCGCACCAGTGACATCTGCCGAATCAGACATATGTAATCATGAAAATAATCGACGTTTTTATAGTGAATATCAAAGTGCATAACTAAAGCATGCTGAATGATATAGAACCCCCCAACTCCCACCCGCCCTCATCCCATCCCCCTGAAATCGCACCAGGTCCGCATAGTTCTGTCCACAGCCTAGAGGAATAAACAAAGAATTCTACCCTAGTAGCATGCGCCCCCCGCACCAGAATAGCTCCAGCATCTACCCCATTGAATGGGTCTCCACTACTTCTGGCGGCTCCAACCATGTGCCCCTATAGTCTGCCCACCATTTCCAAATCTTATAGTGCTTGCTTGGGCAACCCCTGGCTACAAAGATAGGCTGCTCAAACCCCATGCAAAAATCTAAACCATTCTTCCATGCAGCCACCGAGGGGGCCCGCGTCGCCTTCCACTCTTCAGCAATGTCTCGTTTCGCCAGAGTAAACCCTAACAACATGAGGTGTCGTTTGTAGACATTGCCCCCTATCCCCTCTATGACATGAAGCAGGGCCAGCTGCGGTGTTCCAGGGATCCCCACCCCAGCACCTCCAAAAGACATGCAAAGACCCCCCCTCCAGAAACGATCTAAGGATGTACACTGCCAAACAGTATGCAGAAAAGTGCCCTCCTCCCGACCACAGAGAAGACACTCCGGGGAAGCGATCAGCCTCGCCCGCCACAGTCGTGCTCTAGTAAAATAGACCATGTGGAGATACTTGAACTGAACCAGGTGGAGTCACATTGCTATGGCCGCACTCCGCGGCGCCACCAAGGCCTCCGTCCAGTCCTCCTCCTCCAGTGTGCCCACATCAGCCTCCCAGTCTCCCCGAAGCTTCTGTAGTGTGGGGGAGCAATGGGTAACCAGGGATTGGTATATCCGGGAGATCTTCTTTTCTTGCAGGTCCCCCATAAAAACCTTCGCCTCCAATGGACTAAATTCAGGGAGAGACTCCAGACCCACCATGCTAGGAGACAGGGCGTGGTGAAACTGGAGGTACCGATAGAATTGTGACTGTGGCATATGGAATTCCCTCTGGAGGTCCCGGAAGGGCTTGAGTGTTGTGCCCCTCATGACATCTCCCAGGGTTGAAATACCAATGCCGTCCCATCCCCAGAAACCCTGCAGGGCCACCAGGTGGGGCAGGTGCCCAATATTCCACAGAGTCAGGATGTTCCACCAATCCATGCGCCGCAGCGCCTGCCTCCAAATCTGGAACACCACCCATGTGACCGATGGCATCGCACCCTGCAATGGCGCTGAGTACAGGAGTGTGTGTAGTGAGTGACGCCCCATGAGTTGTCGCTCCAGCGCATACGCCGGGTCTCTCCTATCCCCATACCACCACTCATTAAGAATCAGGAGGTGTGATGTCTGGTAGTACGAGAGAATGTCCGAGGACGCAAGACCTCCAAAATAAGTGGACAGGAAGCACGTGCGCAATGCTACGCGCACCCGACCCCCTTCCCACAGAAATTGCCCAAGCACAGAATTCACCAGCCGGAACCATATTGACGGGATTGGGTATGGGTGATTCTGTAACTGGTAAATAAGCCTGGGATGCGCTACCATCTTAAAGATTGCCGATCTACCAAACAGAGCCAGAGGCATACGGGACCAGGACTTAAAGTCTGAACGAACTCGCTACCACACCGGAGCCACATTACGTTCCCAAGCAATGGTCGTATATCGGAAAGGAACACCCCATGGTACTTCAAGCCCCCCAACGCCAACTGCACCGAGGATGCCCACGCACCCACTCTTGTTCGGTCTCCCAGGGCCCACAGTGTGGATTTGCGGGGATTCATAAACAACCCCGATGTTTCCCCAAAGATCTGCACGATGCGCAGAAGCTGCGGCCCGTTCTGTTAACTGCTGAAAGAAAAAAGAGGACATCGTCCTCATATAGCGCGATCCTGTCGGACAGGCCCGGAGCCCATTCAAATCCCCGAACCTGCGCATCAATGCAAACCCACGCCGCCAATGGCTCCATGGCTAGGGCAAAGAGATATGGAAACAGGGGGCACCCCTGCCTTGTGACTCGTCCTATAGAAAAAGTGGAGCAGGTCGCGCCAGCCACCCGAACTGATGCCGTTAGCTCCGTGTATTGGAGCATTATGTAAGAGAGGAGGCGTGGGCCAAGATTGAGTCTCCGCAGCAATGCAAATAGGTAAACCAAGCTCAGGGAATCAAACGACCTGTCCATATCTGCCAAGAGAAGTGCCGCCGGCTCTCCCGTCTGCCGCATGGCCGCCACATGAGCTATCCTTATGTTGTGCCTAGCCGCCCTCTGGGGTATAAACCCCGCCTGATTCGGGTGTACAAGAGCAGAGATGTGGGGCAGGAGACGATTGGCCAATGCCTTCGCCAGGATTTTGGCCTCCACGTCTAAGAGGGAAATGGGGCGATATGAGGCATGTTGTTCTGGGGGTCGGCCGGGCTTATGGAACACCACTACCTCCACATGCCTCCAATCTGGAGGGAGTGAACCACTCTCCCGGGCCTCCTCCACCACAGCCCGGCAATAGGGGGCCAGCTGCACATTGTAGCGACGGAAGAATTCACTCGGAAACCGATTGGGCCTGAGTGCCTCTTCAGGATTGAGCTCTCCCAAGGTCGCACCTAGCTCCTCCTCCATCAAGGGGACCTCCAACTGATCGCGCACCTCATCCGGCACCATTGTGTGGGGCATATCTGCTATGAACTTATCAATGGTGACCTCTGATAAACATTCCTGGGGGCATAAAGATCCGCATAATATGCGGCAAAGCTCTCCGCTATGGCGGAGGGTCTGTAATCGGCATCCCTGCCGAGTCCAGAATACCCGGGAGGTCCTGGGAGTGGAAGGTGACCTGGCATAGTTGATGCAGCATCTTGCTAGACGTCTCCCCCCATTGGTATACCCTGCTGCGCGTCACCAGCCAGACCTGGCGTGATTCGTCCATCAATATGGCGGCACAGGTATGTTGGGCAAGAAGCAATTGCCGCACATACTGGTCCCCCCCCGCCTCCCGACTCTGGCGCTCAAGTGCCTCCACATCCGCCTCCGCGCGAGTCAGCTCCTCCCTACGCATCCTACAGGCATCCGCGCACCAGGATATGTCTACCCCGCATAAGGTAGGCTTCAGCACCTCCCACAACGTCGCGGCACCAGGAACGGACCCCGCATTAGCAGTCAGGTACTGGGCGATGGCTTCACTCATATGCGTCCCATACTTTTCATTCTGCAAGTGCCACACTGATAGATGCCACCGGAACGGTTGTTTCCCCCTGCCTATACATAGCTCAAGAGACACCGGAGAGTGGTCCGAAAGGCCGCGAGGCAAAATTTTCACTGACGCGACGCCACTCTATCGACCGCCACCCAAGGAACAAAGAAATAGTCAATTCTGGATAGCGATTTATGGACCGCCGAGAGGTATGTGAAACCCTTCTGATCACCATGAAGACGTCGCCATACATCAACCCAGTCCAATCCCCTCACCAACGAATGCAGTTTCGTGGGAAGACCACCCTGGGGCAACCCCCAACATCATTCCAGTCCCCACCCACTACGGATAACACATCTGGCATGTCGGCCCACAAGGAATGCAATTTCTCCACCAGATTCCATTGTAGGGGAGGGGGAGCATATACACTGCCTAGTATCAAGGGGTCTTCCCGGATCCTGCCCCAGATAAACAGAAAGCACCCCTGCGTGTCAGTCCACTGTTGTAGGTGTACATGTGGAACCCTACAGTGCACTAGGATCGCTACTCCCTGTGAACCCCTTGTAAACCCAGCGTGGAATACCTATTGGAACCCATAGCGTTGCAAGCAAAGGGCCTTCGTGCCCAGAAGATGTGTTTCCTGCCGCATGAGAACGTTGGCCTTAGCCCTCTTTGGCTGGTGGAGTATTGCCCACGCGTTTAATTTTATCCAGAGCCCCACGCACATTCCAACTGATAATGTGGAGACTCTAGCCATGGGGGGGGGCGCATCCTCCCATAATGCGGATAGTGAGCTGTGGTGATGCATGTGTATAGTGCAGCAAGCGTCTAGCGGAAGTGCGATTTGAAAACTAAAACAACCCCCACCCAACAAACGCACCCCATACCTCAAAAACACTGAAGTATCTGTCGCGGTAGGGCTAGTCCCCAGGCCCCAACGGGGGGATGAAGACCACCCCAACCAATGGATCCCCAACTCACAGCCCATGTCTTCTGGGCATGTCTACGACCAGAATGGTCCTGGCGGAGAGGCCAGCCCACATCATGATTCCCCCTAGTAATATCAACCACGGCCCCACAGTACCCCACTGATTTCGTACATTAGGGTTCAAGTGTTTGTTGCCCCGAGGTAGAGCCCCCTCGAGAGGAGGCGTTGCAGGACAGGGAGCGCCGCCGGGATCGAAATCGTCTGTTACCCTTCTGCTGTTGACCCCGGGGGCCCCGCCGGGCCACCTCGCTCGATGAGGAATCTGACTCCCTTCCAGGTGGCGTATGTGGCCTCACCCGCACCATCTCATCTGTCCATTTAAACACCTCCTCCGGGGTGTCGAAGAAGTGGGTGCGGGACCGAAATACCACCCGGAGGCGCGCCGGATACAATAGGGTGTATAGAAGTTTAAGGTCTCTCAGGCAGGCCTTCGCTGCCATGAATGACTGGCGCTGTTGATGGACTAGTCTCTTATAGTCAGGAAAAATAAGAATGCGTGAATTATTGTAGTGCAGAGGTTCCTTGGTCCGAGCTTGCTTCAGGATAGCATCCTGATCGAGATAATATAGCAGCTTTGCTATGACTGGCCGCGGGGGAGCCCCCACCGGGGGTTTCTGCACGAGCGCCCAATGGGCCCGTTCCACAAAAAAAAAACAGAACATGGACTCAGGGGGAAGCCAGCTCTCCAGCCATTGCGTTAGAAATCGTTCCATGTTGCCCTCTTCACAGCACTCCAGAAACCCAACAAATTGGAGGTTGTTGCGTCGAGCCCTCCCCTCCGCATCCTCAACTCGGAGCGCAAGGCCCTTTTGGACAGTCTCCATCTTAGCAACCTTCTGTTTCAACACAGTGACATCATCTTCCACCCCAGAGATCCGGGACTCAGCCTCGGTGATATGGGACACTGTGTTACGCAGATCATGTCGCAGCAGCATGACGTTCGCACCAACTACCCTGATTTTTGCATCCAACATGTCCCTGGATTGGGTAATAACAGCTATGAGGGCCGCATTGTCTGGTACAGCTCCCAATTGACCCCCGGAGGCCCCAGCCGCTGTCACCGGGCCAGTGAACTTATCAATGGGGCCCTGCTTGGTCGAGTCGCTGCCTCCTTGGCCCCTCGTCATGGCTACCCATGAAGACCCCACACAAATCCAGGAAGACCCGGGCAGGATGCAGACGCAGAAACCACCAGTATCCGCAGTCCGATCAGACCGCCGAGTGGGCACCAACAAACAAGCGTCACAAAACCACTGGGCCAACAAGACATCCCAGGGGCCTCACCTCATCAGAGGCTCCTGGTCACGTGTGTGTGGTCCGCTTGTCCGTCGGGGCGATGTCCCTGTAGATTAACTGGTGAGGCCTGCACTCTCCCCCGCCATGCGGTTCCTCCACGAGCAGCAGCAGCCACTACACCCAGGGCCAGACTGGGAACCAAAACCGGCCCTGGCAAAGTGCTCGGCCGGCCCCCGGGGATTGGGGAGGCCGCCGAGCTCTTTGCCAGGGCCGGTTTTCAGCCAATTTTGTTACAGGGCCGATTTTGCAGCTATGCTGCAAAAACGGCCCTGTAACGAAAACGGCCCCCATTGGCCAAAAAACGGCCCCCACCCGTGCGGCGCACCGGGGGATTGCCCGGTGCCCGCTACATCCAGTCCGGCCCTGACTACACCCAGGGGCCGGATGCAGACCCAAGCGGCCCGACCGACCACCGATGTGGGCGCCCCGTGATCCCAGGTCAGCTCCGGAGGAGGGGAAGGGCAGAGAACCGGACCGCGGACCTCTCAACCCCCCCCTCGCAGCTCGACTACGCCACCGGTCCCCCACTACAACACCACACAAAAAGGGGGAAGCACCTGTAGATGCAAGTCAGCCATCCGCTATCCAGGCGACCGCCTGCGCTGGCACCCCCGACAACCTGAGATGGGGGACGGATGGAAGCAAACATGACTTGCCAAAGAACTACCCCCGCGGCCCGACTATGCCGCCGATCCCCCGCCGAGCTATTAGGAAGAGGGAGGGAGCACCTTAAGCAGCAGGCAGCCCCACGCGGTCCGATCGACCGCCGATGTGAAAGCCCCAATGGCCCCGGGATAGCTCTGCGGGGGGGAGCAGAGCAGACGGCAGGCCTCCCATCCACCTTCCTCGCGGTCCGACTGCACCGCAGATCCCCAATACAAGGCCAGGAAGGGGGGGGCACTGCAGACACCAAGCCCACAGCCCCGGCCACTAGTCTCCACCTCCTCTGTCAGCCCTCACTGCCAGGGAGGCCCAGTCATGGGCAGTGGCCCTTGCCTCACCTGCGCAGCCCGATCCGGCTGCCGGGTCTCCTCCTCAAAACACGTCCCGGTCTGCTCTGCCGAGCAGCGGAGCAGCGCTCAATGCCCCTGCCAATTATCCGAGCCCTCTGCTGATACCAGGGCTCTCGGATCTAGTCCATATGCCAGTGGGCGGGCCCAAGTCGCCGCACGTCCTCCAGCCGCCTCCGATGGCCTTCAGCGCGACCCCCCGTCTCCACCAGCGTCAGCCAGGCCTCACCCCAGGCGTAGGTCAATCATGCCACCAAAGATCACCGTGGGCTCACCAAAACCCCTCGGGGCAAGGATAAGGGCAATGCAGCACCGCTGGGCCGTCACAATGGAATCCCAGAAGTCGGGAGAGTCAGGATAATTGACAGATATTCAGTGGGCTGGACGGAGCTCACTTAGCACACATCTGCCATGTTGGCTTGCTAAGCCACACCCCCCCCACACTAGCATGTTGACGGTATGGATGGGAGGTCTGGATAGATGTCTGTAGCTCATGCAGTCCGTTTGTAGAAGAAGAGATATGTTTAAAGATGGAGAACTACTTTTTTTTTCTCATACAAAACGATAACTGATTGGGAGATGCAAAGCATTGTTTTCTAAAAAGTAGGGTGCATATTAGTTTGTGGAAAGGCATCTTTGTCATTGGTTAATAAAAAGCAGTTTGAATGTGGAGTTCATATGATAGGATAACATTTGCTTAGTTCAACCACACCTGCTACTTGTATATGGAAAGCACTGTTTGAACTCAAAGAAATTATGAACTTTTAATCTGCAGGTGCCGTAGAATGGCCGTAGAATGTTCTAGAAAGTGTTGATAGAATACGTTGAACTTCACACATGTATGTATCCTTAGATTAAAAAAAAAAATGATTACATGGGATGTTCAAAAATACCCAATAGAGAGAAGTTTTGCAATTTGAAAAAATCAAGGAACTATTCTGATTTGTTCTTTACATGTATTTATGTGTGATGTAACAGGGAAATTGTGCCATTACTGGTTCCATTCTTGAAGAGAGCTGTGCATTATATGTAGTGTATGACAAAGAAAGACTTGCATACGTTTGTGACATTTGGAATCTGCATACCAACTACGAACAGAAGTTAGAAATTATGGTGTGTTATGTGTTGTGTAGTAGTGGTTAATATTTGAGGCGTTATTTTTAACTTTGAAAGTATTTTTTATTTCTAAGTAATAGTGATAGTGAAGTGTGGTGTTTCACATTGGTTCTAAAACATGTATAAAGTGTGACTAATTGTTAAAGAATTACTTTATATATGTTTATGAGTTTTTCAGATAAAAGAAATGTAACTTGTCATCCTTAAAAGACTGTATGGTTTTGAAAATTATATGTAGGGTTTATTTGGATTTGTATATGTATTGCGATGAGATAAACAGAATGTCACACGTTTCCAAATAATTCTTAGTCTGGAAATAGTGGTGAAGGGGTTATACTAGAAAATGTATGTGTTATTAACTTAACAGAGATGGAACAAAAACCAGAAATGTTATGTGGACAATTTGTGGTCTCATTTTTTACATCAAGAGGTAGATTTCATTATGAGTTAAGACTGGTGTGTTACTGGGAGGCTTTGGATTTTGGTGTTGTTATGAAATGCAAGTTGTTGTGGAGCGTTTCTTCAGAAGACATTTTTTTAAAATATGTGAGAGATAAGAAATAAATGAAAATGTTTGATGCATATTTTCTGCATTATTTTGTTGACAGTGCTAAAGTAAATGTGATTATTAGTGAAGGTAATTGCCAGGATGTGTTGTCTGCTGAATATACGTAGACTTTTAAGTGGTGCGGGTCTTGTCGGTACTGAGCTCTGTCACCCGTTTGAGACAGTTGCAAAATTTATTATCCCAGTTAAAGCAGTTAATATAGGTATAGAAAAGGTACGATACATTAAAAGTTTGGGAATTACACCTTTATTTACTCTGTCTAGCTCCCACTACTATTTTGTCCCCCCAGCGGTACAGTTTAGAACAATAATCTAATATAGCTGTTTGAAATAGGATTTCTAAGTTTATTGCCATATTGGTAGGGTTTGTAGTATATAGGGAATGTTGCAATTAGTTTCAATGGTATAAAATTACACTGTATTATGTTGGAAATATTACATATACATAGGTTGTAATGTTATATTTTACACTGTGAGGTAGATTTGTATATAAGTGAAGACAGGTGTTATACTTTGAACCTGTTCATATTGTGCACAGATTACATGGAGAGTAAATGGAGAAAGTAAACATACATGTTTCTTTCTGTATGCATGTATGGTTAGAATAATTTGATGATGCTTTAAGATATAATCTAAATAGTGTTTGTGCTTTACACTTAGGTATACTGCACTGAGTTAGTATTTAGTGACTTGATGCTTGAAGGGATTATTTATTGCTCGTTGTTACAAAATAAAGGTGGAAAGGGGTGTTTCTTTAGAAGAGATATTTTATAAATGTGTGAGAGATAAAAAAGAAATAAAATGTTTGAATACATTTTCTTTACGGTTTGTTCACACTAGTAAAGTAACTGTGATTATAAGTGATGAAAATTGTTCGGTTGTGTTTCTGTGTTAAATATAAGTAGGCTTTTATGTGGGCCGGGTCTTAGCTGTGCTGTACACTGGTGAGCCTTTCAGATATCTACATTTTTATTTATCCCACTCAAAGGTCTGAATGTACGTATATTAAATAAATTGTAGAATAAAAGTTTAGGAATTACACTTCTGTTTACTCTCGTCATCTCACATTCTCCATTTTCTGTACCCAACAGTCGTGTTTATAAAAATTATAGAAATTAAATAATAGAGCTTTATCCAGTATAAAAATAGCACTTATATTTTTATTGGGGTGTTAATGGGATCTGTAGTGTACAGAGAAGGTCGTAATGAGTTTGAATGGTACAAAAGGGATGTGACATATGTTTAAATATTACATGGTTTTTTGAATAATCTGTCTCTCTGTGAGTCCTTGTGCCCGCAGTTGTACCTCTGCAACCCAACACTGGAAATATACGACAGCTCTCTCTCTCTATGAGATAGCTCCTTCACGTTCCCTCTCCCCACATCACTGTTCCGCACCTATACCTTTAAAAGTGGACGGCCCGTACCTCTCCCTATACTAGTTGGCCCCAGGCTGTTCCTGTGCGAGCCGGCCCGCAGCTGTCTATCTACGAGGGAGCTAGTCAGCTCGCAGGTCTTCTTGTACGAGCTAGCCCGCCGGCTTCCAGTTGTGCCTCTGCAAACTACCGGTCGGCTCGCAGTTGTTGGTCTGCCAGACAGGTCAGTGTTGTATCTCTGCAAGAGAACACTACAAATATATCGGAGCTGTCTCTGTACGAGATACTCACTTCACATTCCCTCTCCCAACATCACCGTCCCACACCTATCCCTTTATATGTGGCCAGTCTGCAACTGTCCCTATACTAGTGGGCCCATATCTGTTGCTGTGTGATCTAGCCCACAACTGTTTCTTTGTGAGCCGGCCCTCAGGACTCACTCTACGAGCCAGCCAGTCCGTTCGCAGGTCTATCTCTACGTGCCAACTATCCGGCCCACTATTATTCGTCTGTGACCTGGTCTGCAGCTCTCCCAGTACAAGTCAGGCAGTCGGGTCGCAGGTCTCCTCTACGAGCCAGCTCGCCTGGTCACAGCTGTCCCTCTGCAAACTACAGGTCGGCTAATAGTTGTTCATCTGCGAGCCAGGTCGCTGTTGTATCTTTGCAAGCGAACACTAGAAATATACCGCAGCTCTCTCTCTCTATGAGATACCCACTTCACGTTCACTGTCCCCACATCACCGTACTGCAGCTATTCCTTTAGAAGTGGACGGGCATCAGCTGTCAGTGTACTAGTGGGCCCGCAGCTGCCCCTCTTCGACCCGACGGGTCGTAGCTCTTCCAGTAGGAGCCAGCCAATCGGCTCGGTGGTCTTCCTCTACGAGTGAGCCTGCCGGCCCACAGCTCTCCCTCTGCGAATGACCGGTCGGCTCTCTGCTCTTGCCCTGCGAGCCGTTGGGCCCGCAGTTGCAGCTGTGCAAGCTAATACTGGAAATATTCTGCAGCTCTCTCTGCAAGATACTCCCCTCAAGTTGTTTCTCCCCACATCACCGTCCCGTACCTATGCCTTTGGAATTCGACGTCCCACAGCTTTACTTACAGTAGTGGGCCCGCAACTGTTTGTGTGCGAGCAGGCCGGTAGCACTCCTTCTACGAGCCAGGCAGTCGGCTCGCAGGTCTTCCTCTACAAGCCAGCCCGCTGGCCCGTAACTGTTCGTCTGTGAACCGGCCCATAGCTCTCTTTTTACGAGCCAGTGAGTTGGCTCGCACTTTTTCCTGTACGAGCCAGCCCGCCGGCCCGGAACTGTTCCTCTGTGATGCGGCTTGTAGCTCTCTCTGTACGAGCCAGCTAGTGAACTTGCACGTGTTCCTCTATTAGCCAGCCCGCTGGCTTGTAACTCTCTCTCTTGGAACCATTAGTGGGTTCTCACCTATTATTTTTTAAGAAATGCCCCCTGAAGATAGCCAACCCAAGGGCCTCATTATATTAAAACGCGCAACCCCAGACTACCAGAATTATGCAGGTAGTACTGTTCAATTGTGGAAATTATTGATGTAGTTTCTTTGTATGTATTTTTATAATTATATATGTGAATATTTTTATAATTATACATTTGAATATTTATTTATAATTGTTTTCAATTATATTAATCTGTTTTTAAAACTGTTATTTTTTTACAGATATTTTGCATCATTATTAAGAAAGAGATATAATGACAAGAAAACAACAAAGAAATAGAAAAGAAAGGAGGTTTATTTGAAAAAAAATGTTTTTTTTAAAAACTTGCAAAAATTGTTATTAATATTAAAAATATAGAACAGACAGACAGAACAAGAACAGTGAAACAACAGCAAAAGAAAAAATGTTCAAAAAAGTGGAAAATTGGATTATCGGAAAAAGAATTATGTTGGAATACGTAACAAACAATTTCTAGAAATTCAAAAACAAATATATAAAAGTAGAGTACTGCAGAATTTACACAAAAAAAATTTAAAATATAAAAGGAGATCAGCATTTTACAGACAAAAAAGGAGATTTGATATCGAAGAAGCTTTTGAAATAAAAAGAAGATTGTTTATCTTAGTTTTAAAAAGATTGAAGACTTTAAATACAATAATGCAGCGTATGAAGGACAAATGTAAGAGAAAAAGAGTTGTAAATAGAACACATTTTTGTAAAATATTTTCCGGGGAATGAAAGCATATTTCTAGTATGGAACCTTTTTTTAATGAAGAAAGTTATCTTCAACAAAATAGTTCAGTGCATGCAGTTGATAGCTGTGGTCGTTCTTATGAGGTGCGAGATGGTTGTGCAATCCAGAAAGAAAATCTAGTTCTTAGAAATGTTGAAGAATTAATAGCTGAGAAAGTTCAAGAGAGACGTACCCAGGCTCCAGTGTTTACATGGGATTTTAGTAGTATTTGTAGTAAACGTCAACAATCTATTGATATTTTACTAAATTTCTTAAGAGAATATGGAAGAAAAACTGTTTAACAGAAGGTTAAGATATTACACTGACTGGATCCTTGCAAAGTGAGAAAAATACAGGCTTGCAATATTATTCTCTGGCTTGTCTTTCTAGGAAAGTGTGTCAAAGTCGTTTTCATCATTTGAGAATGTTAGCAGTACATCATTCAGAAATGCGGAAATTAGTTAGAAGATTATACTACGTGAAAAGTCCTGCATTATGTCTAAATGAAATTAATAGAGCTCTTTTGCATGCTTCAGTGTTGGATGTAAAAACAATTATGGAATGATATAGAGTTACGTTATTTTGCCGCCCAAGAGGAGTGTAGAGAAAGTGAGACTTTGATAAGTGTAGGTGTTGAAGAAGAGGAGGAAGATACTACTGATGTCAAGTTTGAAAAAGAAATAACAAAGTTTAAAGTAGTTTCTGGTGAGAATCCCAACTATGTTTGTACTTGTTGCCGACGTACTCATTATAAAATTCAAACTGGGAATGTAGATGTGTTTTTAAAAAGTGAAAAGGAAAACAATGATGAATGGAGAGAATTTGCTGGTTATCTGTTTGTGGAAGGTCGTTTTGATTTAGGTACTGTACAATGCATTTGTAAATATTGTTATAATAAATTAGAAGAAAACAAAATGCCAGCTAGAGCTGTCCATAATGACTTACAATTAGTACCTATACCTCCAGAACTTAAAGATTTAAATACATATGAGGCTATCCTTATACAATCTGTCACCCTTTTCAGGCTATAATTCGTATGGAGCCTAAAACAGGTAAGCTGCCTTCAACAGATTTACAAAGTGGTTTAAAAGGAAGAGTTGTGTATTTACCTTTAGATTTTAAGAAACATGTTGAAACTGTTGGTGTAGAAAGAGAGGATACTGAACCTGTAGTCATTCTTGTTAATGGTGTACCCACGAAGAGTCAGAAAATATGGCAAGAGTTAGTAGATGTGACGAAAGTGCAAAAGGCTACATTGTATCTGGTGCAAAACAATATTTACTATAAAAATGTAAATGTAGAAAAATAATAAATGACTTTAGAAGATGAAACATACATTTCAAGTGGACAAATAGAAAATGTGGAGAACTCAAAAAAAGAAGAAATTTATGAACATTATACTATACACCCTCTACATTCAAAAGAACTGATAGGAGATACTATTGAATTGTTCCCGATGAAAAAAGCAAAAGGAAGTCCCATGAGTGTGTGGGAAAAAGGTTTGGGAGCTCGTTGTTTTCCATAGCTGTTCCCTACTGGAAAAGGTGGACGACCAGTTCAGATTCCAGCTGCAGAATATTGTAGTTTACGACTGTACTCAGAAGATCCAAGATTTCATCAGTGTATTTCATATTTGTTTCATCTTTTATTTGAGAGTGATCTGTCCGCACTTTCATATGCAGTCAACCACATATTGAAAACGGGAACGCATCTCTTACATGTTTCTGCAAAGGAATTTATGGAGAAAGTTGAAGGAAGAGATGAACATTTAGAATCACAGTTAATTAATTTGATGGCATATGTTGCAGATAACTCAATTGCTGTTGCTCGCTATGTCACGTCATATATTACCAAGTCTGAGAAGACAGAATTGAAAGAAATGTGGGAGGAAGTTTCGCAGGAGATGACACTTAGCAAAAAATTGTACAGCTTCAGCTTGAAGATGCTTTCACATCGAGAAATTGGATCGTATAAATGTTCGGATCGATTGACATCTGCAAGTTTAAATTCAAAGTCAAGAGGGATCATCTGGGTAAGTCTTGGTCTTGCTGCAGCACGAAATCTGTACAAGAAATTGAATACTTGGCACTGAATGAACCGGAAAGTACAGATATTATGAAAACAAATATGTTGGATACGTACTATCCAAATAGAAGTCCATGCCTGGAAAACATATGTCTATATGAAATACTGCAATATTATAGTTTTAATAAAAATATCACAGAAAATATAAATGAAGGAAAATACGCTGTAATTGGATCTGAATGATGTTTGGTAAAGCATGACAAAGGAAATCTGATTAATCACCGGAAATCAAGTTGTGATACTCCCGATAAAAGAGAGTTTTTCTATTTAGCTCTTCTGCAACTCTTCAAACCTTCGCGGACTGACAAGGAATTACTTGGACATTTTGACTGCTATGAGGATTCTTTCAATGCATGTAAATATAGCATTGAATGTACAATTGTTCCAAATGATCTACAAATGTTGAATGAAGAGATTAATCAAGAAAGAACTATTGCAGCTGAAATAACTAGAGATAGTTCTCAAGGTAGTCAGAGTTCTTCTCCACAAAGTCAAGATCCCCTAGGAGAAGCCATACTTGAAAATTAAGCGGCAATAGCAATGGGTGAAGTGGAAAAGGTGATGCAGCAAGCACAACAGGACAATATTGATTTGGAAAATTTAGAGCAACGTCTGAATAGTGAACAGAAAGAAATATATGACCAAGTTACTCAACAGATACAACATGGGTTACTGCATGAAAAGAATGATTGCCGATGTGCATCATTCAGATCTATTCTTATGTACATCAGTGGACAAGCTGGAACGGGAAAAAATTTCTTGATTAAATGTTTGGCAAGTTATCTACAGAAAACAACAGATTCACATTGGTCTTGTGTTGTAACTGCTCCAACTGGGATAGCAACACACAACATTAAAGGGATTACATTACATAGTCTACTTATGTTACCAGTAGAACATGAAAATTAATTGAAATACCACAAGCTATCTGGAGAAGCTTGTTTCGAAGTTTCAAGATTACAAAAGATTTGTACATTTGAGGATGCAGCAGATTTTAAAAACAAATTATGATGTTTTATTTGGAGGGAAACATGTAATTGTATTTGGTGATTTACTACAACTTACACCTGTGAAAGGTCAACCGTTTTTTAAAACTCTTCTTCATGAAGACACTATAAAAATCTTTGGGAAGTATTGAAAATGTAAATATTTGGAGTTATTTTGAATATAAGGAACTTATCAAGAACATGCGACATGCAAATGATGAAGATTATGGAAATATTCTTCAAAATATTAGAATTGGTGTCTTAACAAAAAAATGCTTTAGAAAGTCGGCTACTAAAAACTTGTTTCCAACAGAAAATATTGTGGCTGAAACAATCTACCGAAGAAATGCAGAAAGGGAATCTATAGTTTGCCTTATGACAACACTGAAAGAATGCTCTCCATTCAATGAGGAACTGTTGAAAATGGAGAATGAATCGATAATGAAAATGGTAGCTATAGATAAAATAGAACATGAAGGAGTAACTATTCTTTTGTCAGAGAAATTGCAGTTAAAATTAGACTCTTTGGAAAAATCAGCATCTAAGACTGCTGGTTTGGAAAAACCTTGCATGTCTCTGTAGACTGCCGGGTAATATTACGGCGTAATTTAGATGTTGAAAAAGGTTTAGTAAATGGAGCAATAGGGAAAGTTGTTGACTTTGTTAGTTATGCAAATAGAGATGATATTGAATTTGTGAAGATTAAATTTGATCAGATTGAAGAGGTTAAACAAATTGGACACTGTTGTGTTCGTTTCTTGCTTGTAAAAGTTGTGTATGTTCGTAGGATACAGTTTCTTGTATGTTTAGCATATGCAGTGACTATTTATAAATCTCAAGGTTTAAGTGTGGATAATGCTTTGGTAAATATTGGAAGTTCTGTGTTTCAAGAGGGTATGGCGTATGTTGCATTGTCTCGAGTAAGAATGTTATCCGGATTGTATTTGATTGATTTTGATGAGCAAAAGGTTAGTGCAGATGTAAATTGTGTAAAAGAGTACAATGGGTTAAGAAGACTCTATGCTCCTAACTTAGGTGAATATCCTATTTATGAAAAACGTTTAATACAACGAAAACAAAAATATGATAAAGATTATACTGAGGTTGCAAAGAAAAAAAGAATTGTAGGATATCAGTTAGAAAACAGTTCAGATATCAACTGCTATGATAATGTAATTGTGAACATTGTCTTTTTTTTAGAAAATCTACAGCATGCAATTATCGAAAATCGAGAAAAAAGATTTTGTTCTTTGTTACATTATATTTTTGAGAAGTTGAAAACGGATAAAACGAAAATCCACACTGCTGATGTGCGGAATCTTTTGGATATATGTTCTGGTTCTTCACAATTTACACACAATGTACGTAAGATGCTCAGGAATTTCTTTTGTTTATGCTTGCAGTATTAGAAGATGAAGGTATACAAATTGAAAATCTGTTTGGACTACATTACTGGTGGGTACATAGATGTGACAGCTGGTCATTTTCATCAACCACTAAAATAGACAATGAACGATTCACATATGTGACAATGCCAGATTTGAAAACAGTGTCTTTCAACGAACTAATAAAATCAGCTAATCAACATATGGAATGTACTCAGTGCAAATCGGAAATGTTGTCAACATTATTTATAGAAAGATGTGGACAATATATTATTTCAATGCTGCAACAATGTAGAACAGATGAAACAAAATTGGAAACCAAAATAATTTTTTTTGTAGCAGGTCAAGTGTCAATTTCAGGAAGAACTTTTGAAACAATGGCTATTGTTTTCCACGATGGACCTACTTCAACATCTGGACACTATACTGTCTATTTAAAATGCAATAAAGGATGGACACTATGTAATGATGTGCATTTAGAGTGTACATTTCGGTTGCCTAATGAATTACCAAATTCATACTTATTATTTTTGATGCCAAAATTCTAAGAAGATATCAACATGAATTACTGAATATATTTTGAATATTTACACTACAAATGATTTTAGAAACATCATTCACCATATTGGAAACATGTGAATATGATTTTAGAAGTGTACGTTGAATATCGTCATTGAAATGTTTTCAGAAACATCATTCGGCCTCTTGGGAAGGTGTGTATATGAATTCAAAAGTTTATTTCAGATATACTCATTGGAAATATTTTTAGAAACATCATTCGGCCAATAGGGAAGATGTTTGTAATTACGGTTTCAATTATTAATTCTGTTCTTCATAGTGCGTTTGAAAAATTGTGTTTGGAAGAAGGTGGTGATATATTTGAACTTTGTAATATATACTATGTTACAAAGGATGTTTATATGTGAAAATGTAAATACTAAGTTGCTTTGGTTGTAGACATTTTAAGAGAAGGATGTTTTTTTTAACAATCTTATTGATTGTATTTTTTGCCCACTATTATCTGATGATTAACATTGAAATCACTGTTTATGGTGAAATTCAATACAATCTGAAGACAGCAAAAAATGGCAAATTGAATATGTGATGTAATTATATACTTATGTTGTGTTGCGAAAACGATAACATTATATGTATTAACAGAATTTCTTTCTTCTTTTTTACAGACCTTACTATTAAAGTTTAAAATACTTTAAATTTGCATTTAAAAAAAAGAAGTGAAATTATATTACTATTAGTTTCATATCTAATTGGAAACAGGTATGATTAATCCACTACCCTTGCAGTCTATCAAAGACACTGTGACTCCCCGTGCCCATCTCCAGTCACCCAGCCAGTACTATACACTAATGCAATTTCTCCACTAATACCCAAGTACTTATAAATTCAGCATACACTCTCCTTGCAGTACTGTAATCATCCAGTCACTGCTGATGTACTCATACAATGGCAGAAGCACTAACAGAAGCAGTGCTACAATTGTCTGTGCACTATTCATACAGACCTCTAAGCAGGCATATACTACTCATTCACTCATCTAAATACCCTGGTACTACCCATGCAGTCTAGCAATCACCCTGTCAGTCCCCATGCACTTCTCCAATCACCCATCTAGCGCGGTGTACTTTTCTAATCCCTTCGCTAATACCAAAGCACTGATAAATACACCATGCACTCTCTTTACAGCACTATAATCATCCAGTTACTAGTCATGTACTTATGGAATGGCCTAAGTACTAACACAATTACCTGCTATTGTTATTAATAGTAGGTTTTAGGGAAGATACAGTTAGAAAGTAGCATTTAAAAAACCTTTGCAATTCACTGAAAAAACCATAGGTTTCAGGCACGTTATAGTTAGAAATTAGTATTTAAAAAACCTTTGAAATTCACTGAAAAAAACATAGGTTTCAGAGACGTTATAGTTAGAAATTAGAATTTAAAAAACCTTAGAAATTAACTGAAAAAACCATAGGTTTCAGGGACGTTATAGTTAGTTGGACATTTCACCCATACAAAACCATAGAAATTCCACTGTTATAGTTAGTTCAGCTAACTAGAACTTGCTCCCCTGCAAGAAAGAAGAAAGAGTGGCTTGCACACCATTTGTACCAATTTAACACCCACATTTGGCAATTAGTAACAGGTGACCATTCTAGGTTTACGAAGGACCTTCCACCACGCTGTAACACTTGTTGCTCCATTTTTGGTAATGTTTAGGCCATTTGAGCTAGAAACAACACTTTTTTAGTTCAAGTCTGCAGATTAGACAGCAGATGATGGATTATGTGACTAATGCGGAAAATGTGTAATTGGCGAAAGTCGGTGCAGCCAAACAGTCGCATAATTCCAGTGGCCCTGCTCATACCTCTGACTAGGTCCAGAAGTGCTCCTCAGTGATTTCTTTTTTTGTCTCATTGACCTCATAGTTTAGCTTCTATGGAAACGTTGAAGACTAAACCTAAGGTTACCACTCCACAACACAGACTAACATACCGCATAATTACGCTCCATAACACATAACCCCACTTTACATAATTCCTATACACTAAAAACCACATACTTTCTATCCACATAATTTCACTGCACAACATTCCACATAATATCACTGCAATCAAAGTACATCCACTCCACTCCAAAAACCATTAGTAAAAAACTTTTACATTTACATTGCCAAAAGCTCTAAGTCTCGCACATGTGAAATCTATTACATTGGAAATGATTCTTTAACTAGGAGTTGCGTTTGCAGAGTGGTGGAGAAAGGGTATTGGGTTTCTGACCAGCACTCAGGAATTCCGCTGCGTAGGACTTACAGGAGGTACTTAGCCCCCAAAGTCCCTCAGGTATAAAGTGGACTTCATCCCCCAACCTGTAGTGTGCCAGGAGACGGGTTTGCGGAGTGGTGGCGAAAGGGGGGGCATGGCCTCCAAAGACCTTTTAGCAATCCCTCTGTGTGGGACTTACTGGAGGTAACAGGAGGAGTAGTTGGTCCCCAGTGACATCTTTGAGAGCCAACTACCCCTCTTACTATCTCTGGTAAGTCCCACACAACAGGATTGCTAAGTTCTCATAGCAGGCCTGCCCCCTTTGCCCACCACTCAGCAAAGGTGCCTCCTGGCATGCTCTTGGTTGGTGGATGAAGTTTTATTCACTTGGGTGGTCCTTAGGGGCCAACTGGCCTACGTTTTATCTCCAGTAAGCCCCACACAGTGGGATTTCTGAGAGGTGGACACAGGCCATGCCCCCTTTCTCCATCAATCTGCAAACGCACCACCTGCCGTGCTTTTGGTTGGGAGATGAAGTGCCCTTGCCTCCTGAGGGTCCCTGGGGGGTAACTATCCTTCCTGTTACCTCTAGTAAGTGCCACACAGCTGGATTGCTGAGAGTGGTCTGAGGCCACGCCACTTTTTAACACCACTCAGCAAATGCGCATCCTGGCGCACTGCTGCTTGGGGGATGAAGTTGACTTTAGTCCTAAGGTCCTCAGGACACAAGAGGACCTCATCACCCCACCAGCAGTGCTCCAAGAGCCGCGTTTGCAGAGTGGTGTAAAAAAGGGCATGGCCTCAGACCACCTCTCAGCAATCCCATTGTGTGGGTATTACTGGAGGTACCTGATGGTCTTGTTAGCCCCTAGGACCCTAAGGATTGAAGGGGATTTAATCCCCCAAACCAGAACGTGCCAGGATGTGCGTTTGCAGAGTGGTGCAGGGAGGTAGCAGAGACTCCGGCGAGATGCCGGCTTTTCTTTTTTTATATATATTTTTAGAAGAGGGACTGTGTGGCCCGCCTTCTTTTGGTATTTTAGGGGCCCTAGGGACCCCATCCCCCAGGGCCTGACACATTTTTTAAACTTTGGGGAAAAAAACAGGTGAGTTGTCACGCGGCCACCCTCCCGAAGCTGATTTCGGCCCCAGGGACCCCATTCCCGGGGGCATGGCCACTTTAATTAAAAATAACTATCTTTAAAGGAGAGGGGCTGCTCAGCCCCCCTCCTGAGGCTAATATTGGCCCCCATCCCCCTGGGCATTGCCTCTTTTTTTATTTTGTTATTTATGTATGTTACGGGAGGGGGACAGTGTGGCCCCCCTCCTGAGGCCAATTAAGGCCCCGGGGACCCCATCCCCATGGACCAGGCCTAAACAAATGAATCAAAAGGGAGGGGGCAGAGTGGCCCTCCTCCTGGGCCACTTCTGGCACGAGGGACACCATCCCCTGGGGCCAGCCCTCACGTTGGGGACCGCGGGGGCATTGGGGCTCCTGCGGGAGACGGCATTGCTTTTGGTCAAGTGGAGCTGCTGACATGTGGCTCCCCTTGTCCAAAAGCAATATGCTTCGCTTCATGGTAGCGAGAGCAGGCTTTCTGCTCACCCTTCCATGAAGCAAAGCATAGTTTGCAATGACAGGGCCGGAGCCATGCTCCTGCCCTGTCATTGAAAACTGCAATGTGCCGGGGGTGGGCACCCCAGGACATTGCTGGAGGCAACCCTGGCAGTTGGGGGTCCCCAGGGCCATAGAGGGCTCCAGGAGGGGGGCCGGGTTGCCCCCCGCCCAACGTGAAACATAGCCCCGGGGAGGTGGTGGTCCCTGTGGATTGGGGAGCCCACAAGGCCCCCCTCAATAATGAAGAAAGCCCTGGGGAGGTGGTGATCCACAAGGCTTGGGGGGGGCGCATGCCCCCGCAAATAATAAGTAAAGCCCTGGGGAGGTGGTGGTCCCCGGGCCTGCAGGGGCCCGTGAGGCCCCCGCACATTATTGAAACATTGCCCCCAGGACCTGGCCCACCCGTGGGCTTAAGGAAACGAAGTAGGGGAACCCGCGCTTCATTTTTTCCGGCTGGATTCTTGCACTCAGCTCGAATCTGACCGAAAATATAAAAGAAATACCTTTTTTGGGCACTGGGGGTCCTTGTGGGACTCACTGACCAGGCCCAAGGGGCCAGGGTGTTTCTATTCTGCCCCCTTTTCTTGTTTTTTATCCTTTTTTATTATTGTTTTCTTGTGACTCAGTTTTACCAAGTCACAAGATGGCTGCCAACACTTCCTAGTTTGGAGTGTTGACAGCCTATTCCAATGAGTTCGGGCCGGTTCGCGAATCCTCCTCGGCCACCAAATATCAATGGTTTTTTTTTATTTCTCAGGAACTACTGAACAGATTTACACCATTTAAATAAAAGCACGCTTTCTAAACCAAGACCTACATTTTTGCCAAATTTGGTGTATTTCCATTCAGCAGTTCGGGCTGTAGCTTTGTCTAAAGTTTACTAAGGAAATTAACATGGAGAAAATGCATCGCGTTTGGTGCATGGATCCTCTCGCGTTGGGTGCGCGGATCCAAGGAAAAAAAAATTGAAAAAAGACAAGAAATCATTGGTTGTATGACGACTTTCTACACTAAAAGGTAGGGTGTATATTTCAGTTTTTTAAACGCATGATTCTTATTGGTTAACAAAAACTGATTGTAAGGAACATTATATATGATAAGCTGATATGTTGAAAAGTCAAGCACACTTGCTGTCTTGTTTAGCAACATTGTGTGCTGAATGAACTTGTGACCTGTGTGCTCAGTACAGTGTTCCATGACCTGTTTCTATGGTAACAGGCAGAAGGCAGATTGGGGGAAGGGTTGAAATGTATTTCATTTGGAAAGGGTTGAAATGTTTAACCAATAGAAATGTGTGTTTGCTTTTGAATTTATGTGTGAAGGATTGTAATTTGATGTTTACATGTATATGTGTGGAAAATGAAAGGGAAACTTTGCCATTCTTTGTTGTTGCTGAGAGGTGCAAAGTGCAGAGTTCTGTATAAGAAAATGTGGTGTGTGACTGATATCTGGTGTGTGACTGATATACTTCTTAATCTACAAAACAACTTGAAAGGTGAGTTTTTTAATTGTGAGGGGATGTATGTAGACTAGTTTGATTTTAATCAGACTAATGTATTTCTCCTGCTAAAGTGTAGGGAGTACTTTTTTTTCTCTACAATCTTATTGACAGTGTGTGTGCATGTAGAAACCATTCTGTGATAAGCATTTGTGTTTTTCATGTGTTTGCAGACAGATAACTGTGCTGTTTTTATATTTTGGTAGAATTAGAAACCAGTCATTGTTTATGAATTTGTGAAATGAGTTATGTTTCTATACTAAAATGTAGTACTCCTTCTAGATGAAGAAATGTGTTTTGGTATAGTGCAAGGGATAGTGTTGTTTGTCTAGAATCACACAGTGAGTATGTGTGCATTTGGGAACCACTGTGAGAGAAGCATTTGGTAACATTGTGTATTTGCTGACAGATAACTGTTTTAAAACATGTCATGTTGTCAAGTTTTAGTAGCATTAGAAGCTAGTCTTTGCATATGCATTGATAAAATAAGTCATGCTTTGACACTAATGTGCTGTACTTTAATATGTAGATTGTGTGCAGTTCCCTTATCACTTCCACTGTAGTGGTTGAGTTTTGGTAAACTCCTAGGGATAGTGGTGCTTGTCTAGAATCACACTGTGAGTCTGTGTGCATTTGGGAACCACTGAGACAGAAGCATTTGGTAACATCGTGTATTTTCTGACAGATAACTTTTTTTAAACCTGTCATGTTGTCAAGTTTTAGTAACATTAGAAGCCAGTCTTTGCTAATGCGTTGATTAAATAAGTTAGGCTTTGACACAAAAGTGCAGTCCTGAAATATGTAGATTGTGTGCAGTTCCCTTACCACTTCCACAGTAGTGAATGATTTTTGGTAAACTCCTAGGTATAGTGGTTGTTGTCTAGAATCACACTGTGAGTCTGTGTGCATTTGGGAACCACTGTGAGAGAAGCATTTGGTAACATCGTGTATTTTCTGGCAGATAACTCTTTTAAAACCTGTCATGTTGTCAAGTTTTAGTTGCATTAGAAGCCAGTCTTTGCTTATGCGTTGATTAAATGAGTCATGCTTTGACACTAATGTGCTGTACTTAAATATGTAGATTGTGTGCAGTACCCTTACCTCTTCTAGACTAGTGAATGAGTTTTGGTAAGCTCCTAGGATAGTGTTGCTTGTCTAAAATCACACTGTGAGTCTGTGTGCATTTGGGTAAGGATTGTGATAGAAGCATTTGGTAACATCGTGTATTTGCTGACAGATAACTGTTTTGTTTTAAAACCGGTCATGTTTTCAAGTTTTAGTAGCTTTAGAAGCTATTCTTTGCTTATGCATTGATAAAATGAGTCAGGGTTTGACACTAAAGTGCAGTACCATGTACTATTCTCTTCACTGTGCCAGAACTGAAAATTTAAAAGTTTTACCCAGGCACTGTCCTAGCAGTAGTCTGATGATTTAGTCAGTTTCCAAGTACTCATGTTGTGAACCATACATTACCACATAGACTGCTTCAAATGTCTATGCAGTATGCATGCAGTCTTCTAGCGTACTATACACTTGTCTTTCACACCTTCAATTCTCTAGTCAGTATCCATACAGTCCAGCAAACATCCTGTCACTCCCTTTGCACTCCTCTAGTGACCCATTCAGTACCAAGTACTAATCCATTCACTGTGTCAAAAGCCAAACACTTATAAATTCACCCAGGCACTCTCCTTGCTGTACTCTAATCATTCCGTCAGTACCCAAGTACTCATGCAGTGAGCCAGGCCTTAGCACATGACTGCTTCAAATGCCTATTCACTATGGATGCAGTCCTCTAATCACCTACACAGTTGTCTTTCACACCTTCAATTCCCCAATCAGTATTCATACACTTCTAGCAAACACCCTGTCACTCACCCAGTGTGTCTCCTTATAGTACTGTAATCATTCAGTCAGTTAGCATATAGTCTTCTAGTGAGGTAGGCTTTAGGGCATGAACTGCTTCAAAGTAGTATGCACTATGCATGCAGTGTTTTAACCATCGTCACACTTGTGGTTCAGGGCTATAGTTTCTTAGTCAGTTTTTATATAAAATGTGTTTGTACAGTAATGGAATAGTATACATTTGAAAGTTATTAATATACATTTATTTGTGATTCTTTTTTACAAATACTGTTTTTCAACGTGAAAATAGAGAAATCATGCCAGAAAAAAAAAGAAAAAGAAAAGAAACTCAGAAAGGCGCAGGAGCAGGAGTGTTTCTCATCCGTTTGCACTCTTCTCATGCAAGATTGTTCGGATGAAAGGTCCTTAGGTGTTTCATCATACTTGCCGTGCCGTATGAGTATTTCTTGTTAGGATCCCCTCACGACAGAACTCTTTTGCAAATCTTGCACGTGACCAAGGTTGCATTGGTCTTTATTTGCCCCTCGGGAAAAGTAAAACATTTCCACACCACTGAAGAAAAGCGTTGTGGGCGTGGTGCCTTCTCCAAAAATGTATCCTCAGATTCGGTGAATATTTTAAAGCGGAAACATTTACAGGTTTTGTAAGTTAAACTTATAAAATGTTGTTAGCCGTAAGCATTTTATATATCTGTGATTTGTATCTTGTGGTATTTTGCTGAGAATAGCATGTTGGTTTTTTTTTAACAATCTTTCTGATTGTTTTTTTTTTGCCCACTGTTAAGTGATGAGTACGATTGAAATCACTATTTTTAGTGAAATTCAATATATTCTGAGAACAGCAAAAAAGGCAAACAGATTACTTTGTGGAAATTATGCTGTGTTGTAAAAAATGTATTATTACATGTTATAATTTTTTTTCCTTTTCTTTCACAGATCCACATTTTAAAATAAGCAATTTATATGAATTTAGATTGCAATGAAAATCTGAAAAAAATTTATACCATTTTTTATTCCTATTACTGTGAAGGTAAGTTTAACTAAGTCTCAATATGCAGAATGAGGAGGTCTGCAAGAAGCTACAAAGTTGAAACACGTTTCTAAAAACACTCTGTTTATACCTATGTAGTTTTGAAATCTGACCATAATCAGATATCATGTGACCTGCAAAAAAAGAGATTTGAGGGGTTCATAATATTTCCCATTGTACCTATTGAAGGACCACAATCATTTCAATCATTCTTCTTTGAACATCTTTGTGCAGAGAAAACTCTGTGCTTACCTTCTATCATTCACAAGGAATTTTAAAACCGGAAATATGTCACTTTTTGTAACATAGTTATTGTGCAAGACACTCTTTCATATTTACAAAGAGAGGAAAAGGCACTCTGTGCACTTGTTATACTCCATGTAAATACAACCTCATTATGCACACCACTTTGCGTTGAAAGGGTGTTCTATAAGTGTTGTTGTGCATGATTGCACTGAATACTCATAGAACAAGACACATGTCTAGATTTATCAGAAATCATAAATCTCGATATGTGTGTGAATGCTGCACCATTCTAAAATTGGTGTAGGAAAGCACAACAAGGAGAATTGTTTTCATTTCTCCACCTTTTTATATCTTCAATGCATGCTACAATGCTCAGCATACATTGAAAGAGAAAAATGCCTTTACTGATTGTTTTTGTGCAGGAAGGTGTGTCTTTCATGACACAGATATCCTTGCACTATGGTGCAAGGGTGCCTGTGTCACCACATGGCTGCAGTTTAAGCAGCCGTGCAGAGAGAAGCATAGATTTGCAACATATTTATGTACATATGTTGCATCCCTGTGCTTTGGAAGTACTACAGCACACTGTAGTTAAAGAGTTTACTGTGTGATGCTGCAGCACTTCCTCATAGTTCTGCACTTATACATTCACCATACCCTACTAATGCATTCATTCAGTCAATTACATACTACACATACATTCATCTAAACTTTCATACACTAACAAAGAAATGTAGCTCTTTTTTTAAACCAGGAAAGTTAGTTCTTACAATTTTGTGATTTTGGGGGATTTTTTGGAAAAACAAAAACAAAAAACAAAACAGGAGGAACCAAACAATGAACTTCAGGGAACAATAAAAAATAAAAAATAAACCAGCAAATGTGGCTTTCTTGCCGGCAGCAGATCAGATCGATCGACTGCTCACCGTAACACAAAGTCACATTGCACTTAGTGCAGAGCACTTTTAAAAATTGAAATTGAGGACGGATGTCCAAGTTTTGGGCTGATGGATGCACTCTTGAAGTGCTCTGCTGCGATGAGGTGGAAGGCGCAGGAGCAGGAGTTTTTCTCATCCGTTTACACTCTTCTCGTGCAAGATTGTTTGGATGAAGGGTCCTTAGGTGCTTCATCATACTAGCCGTGCCGCACGAGTATTTCTTGTTAGGATCCCCTCGCGACAGCACTTCTTTGCAAATCTTGCATGTGACCAAGGTGGCATTGGTCCTATTCTGCCCCTCTGGAAAAGTAAAAAAAATCCACACCACTGAAGAAAAATGTTCTTTGCGTGGTGCCTCCTCCAAAAATTGACCCTCAGATGTATGAGGAGATACAGGTGATGCCTGCTGCCCTGAAGCAATTTTTAGTTGAAAAAAGTTAGAGCTAAGTGTAAACTTAGTCTAAAAAATCTTTTTCTCTGCAAAGAGATGCTCCTCTAAAGAAGGTCAAAGAAGAATGATTGAATTGGGTGGGGTCTTTCAATAGTTAGAACAGGAAGTGTAATGAACCAATCAAATCTCTTTTTTTGCATGTCACATGGGATCTGCGCACCCTGCGCATAGGCAGCACACACCCAGCGTGCATCTGCGAAATTGAATAAAAAATAATTATAGGATTAGATGTAAAAATATGTTAGTTTTAAGACTAGTTTAGAGTTTGTCTTCAATTAATATACACATGAAATACATAAATATATGTTCTTTTAAATGTTGAATATTTTGCGGGATCCGCGCACCTGCGTCATAGACGCAGATGACGCATCGCAGAATCGCGTAAATGTCACGTTATGTACATCGAACGTGTCACGTATAGGCTGGGAGTCGCGTACCAGTCGCATTGCGATCGAGCACTAAACACGTACCCAACGCATACAATGCTCGGATGCTAACGCGTAGGGATTGAGAACAGTGCGCATAGGGTGTGCGGATCCAAAACCATGGAAAAAATATATAAAATAAAGTTTTGAGCATATAGTTAAAGAAATATTTTTTAAAATATTTAAAAAAAATGAAAAACCCAATAAAAACAAATAATATTTTTTACGTTTTTAAAAGAATTAATTAAAAAATAAATTTAAAAAATGGTGAAAAAAAAAAGAATTTCAAAAAAACAGAATTAATGTAATTGACACACTGAATTTGACAAATACAGAAATCCAATGAAAATCATTGAACATGATATCTTTAGAGATAAGTTATAGATAGGAATTAGCAGATAAAAAACCTTTGAAATTTACTGAAAAAACCATAGGTTTCATGCACGTTATAGTTAGGAATTGGCATTTAAAAAACCTTTGAAATTCACTGAAAAAAAAAGGTTTCAGGGGCGTTATACCTAGGAATTGGCATTTAAAAAACCTTAGAAATTCACTAAACAAACCATAGGTTTTAGGGACGTTATTGTTAGCTGGACATTTCCCTCGTACAAAACACTAGAAATTCCCCTGTTACAGTTAGTTCAGCTAACTATACTCGCGCCCCTGCAATGCACTGCTGATGACATCACATATTACATCACTCATGACATGGTCAGTGACATCACTGATGACATCACTGATGCCATCTCAAATGACATCACTGATGACATCACTGATGACGTCATCCATGTGATAAATTAGTGCATCTTCTCACACCCTAATATAACCTTTGACACACCGACTCAAAATTTCAGACGGCCATTTTGAAAATCATAGATACTCCAATACCAATAACTACACACCCACTTATTGACTCTTAGGTCTACATACATCTCCACTCACTCACCTGTACAGTCACTCATACTTACAGTCACTCTGTACAGGACTATCATATGTATTTATACACCTATATAGACACTCAAACACCGCCAATCATCCATTGAGGTACTGACACATCTAGTCAGTCATGCAAATAATTAATCACAGTCCAATTTACTCACCTATACAGTTAAACACACTCAAGTTCACTTACTCATAAAAATACTAACAAATTCTGACGCTCTTATACAATTACTGATACAAGCACACACTCCATACAGCCACTCCCAAAATCACAACACTCTCACATATAGATAGTTATATACTCTTACACACATATACACTGCGTTTCACATATGTAGTTACTGACACATGTACAACTGAGATATACATTCAATCACTAGCACACCCTTACATACAGTCACCCAACCATACAGTCCATCACAGATGCACTCTTAAAACCATGCAACCACTGAATCACCCACTCACACATCTATGCACAGAGTCACACACACCCTACCCACACAAACACTCAGGCACCCATACAGATACTCAGACAACCAATCTACAACCCATATAGACACTCATATAGCTATTCACAAAACCATGCAGCCACTTATACACCAACACACAGACACATACAGACATTCACACAGTTTAGTCACTAGTCTGCAGTAAGATACATTTAATGACTCACTTATAGAGTCAGTTACGCACCTAGAAAATCACCCATTCATACACTTATACACCCACTCATTCTTCCACAGGCCTTTCACTATAAATATTAAACATATTAAAATTGTTCAGAAACACATACTCAATAGATGATGTCATCAGTGATGTCATCAGTGATGTCATTTGAGATGTCATCAGTGATGTCATGAGTGATGTCACTGACCATGTCATGAGTGATGTAATATGTGACGTCATCAGCAGTGGATTGCGGGCGCGCAAGTTATAGTTAGCTGAACTAACTATAACGGGAGAATTTCAATGGTTTTGTACGAGTGAAATGTCCAGCTAACTATAACATGTGTGAAACCTCTGGTTTTTTCAGTGATATATATATATATATATATATATATATATATATATATATGAAACAACCAACACGTATAGACGTGTAAAGTGAAGAGCACTCCAGCAAAAATCCAGGGACAAAGTTTTTTTAAAGCATGAATGCTTTATTTGGCAAGTTCCCCCCGTGCTACCCCCGAAACGCTGACAGACGCGTTTCGCCGACTGGCTTTTTCAATGTCAGTTTCCATTATGTTAAAACGGCACATTTAAAGTTCAACAAAGTATCACATGACAATGAATGCGTAAACATAGAAGATGGATTAGCAGCAACATTGTATCTAAATTCATGGCGGCCATCTTCTAGTAGCAAATATAAACAAATAAAGTGCCTGACGTTCATACAAAAAATAACATATGTGCAGATTAAAAAACAATTTCAAATTGGCAGACAGCATAAGTGCCAGGTGATAATAGGATATTTGTATATTTGAGATGGGAAAGATGCACGATTTTAGATACTTAATATTTCTAAAAAAGTTTTTTGGACTGACTAGGATCTACAGAATGTATGCAATCCTCAAAGTCGTTGGTTGATCTACAAATTTATGGGGGGTGAGCAGACTGGAGAAATACTAAATACTCGAACTTAGTTCGTATAATTTTTAGTTAGTCACGCTGCCCCCCTGAAGTCAGGCATTCCCTCCAGATTACCTAGTCACCTGACCTTGTGTATTAATGAAGCCCTGAATGGGCAGAAAGCCAACTGTTGAGAGAGAGTACTTAGATATGTGCTGTTACCAGGGTGGAAAAAGAAGAAGGAGAAGAAATGTGTGGACCCAAAAACAACAACATGTAACATATAGATTTTCTATCTCAATAAAGTTTTGTGACATTAGAGACCAAATGCAGCGATGTCTCAGGTGCAATAAATATCCTGACCCAAGGTTTAGATATTTTCACCCTCTCACAGGTGGACCCATAATTCCTCATCATTGTTAAGCCCTAATGGGGCCTTGGTTTGGAGGTCTATTATGTATGTTGACTCCAGAATACGAAGTTTTCGTATTCTATCGCCACCCCTCTCCGACTTGCCTATTTGATCCAGACAATAGAATTTCAAAAGATCACGGTTGCTCTGATGATATTGCTCAAAATGTCGAGCAACCGGATATGCTGGATCTTTGTTGGAAATTGCCCGCATGTGCTCCAGAATGCGTTTTTTAGTAGGATGTATGGTACTACCTATGTATCTTTTTGCGCATGGGCAAGTAAGGCAATAGATAGTAAAATCTGAATTACAATTGAGGAAAAGTTTCATCTTTCGTACAGGTCTGGGGTCATTGGGTCTGCCTGAGTATGTTGTTGTTTTCTCACTAAATTTGCAGGCTTTGCAGCGGTTACAGGGATAAAACCCTGTAAGGCCTATTTTGTTTTTGACTCTAGGGACCGGATCAAAGTGACTATGAACAAGGTAGTCGCCAATAGATAGGCTACGCTTGTAGGTGATGACAGGGCGTGCTGGTAATTTCCTTTTGAGAATGTTATCTGTTTGTAGGATGTGCCAGTTTTTCTTGAAGATCTGCATGATCTGACTAGATTTTTCATTAAAATTGGTTATCATCCTAACCTGCCCTTCTGTTGATTCAGTAGCTTTCTTTGCAATTAACAGATCTTTCCTGTCAATCTCTTTAACTTTAGTATCAGCTATGGCGAGGTCTGCGTTTTTATAGCCTCTTTCCCTGAATCTTTTGGTGGATTCTGTCTTTACCTGGGCATAGTCTTGTGCTTTGGAGCAGTTTCTTTTGAGGCGTATGAATTCCCCAAGTGGTATGTTCTTAATGGTACTGCGTGGGTGGTGGCTGTCAGCATGCAGGACAGTATTGCCTGCTGTGGGCTTTCTGTAGACCTTAGTAGACAGTGTATCATTGTCTACATAGACTTCTAGATCCAGGTATGTGACAGATTTGTCACTGATTTCCCCCGTGAATCTTAAGTTGAGATCATTTACATTAAGGGAAGCCACAAATTCCTCAGCCGAGGTGCGACTGCCACGCCAAATTATAAAAAGATCGTCTATGTATCGTGCCCAAAGAGCGGTCTTTTCCACCCAGCATTCATTTGCCTCGCCCCAGGCCACGTGCTTCTCCCACCAGCCCACGAAAAGATTCGCGTAGCTGGGGGCGAAGCACGTTCCCATCGCGGTCCCTCGCAATTGTTGATATAACTTTCCTGCAAAAGTGAAAATGTTGTTGGTAAGACAGAAAGTAATCATTTGTATCAACATTTTGTTATGTTGGTAATACTTCATAGGTCTTCTATTTAGAAACCAATCTATAGCCAAGATACCCTTGTTGTGATCAATGCAGGTATATAGACTGGTGATGTCCAGAGTTATGAGTAGCATATCAGTATCCCAGGCAGTTCCTTCAATCAATCTTAGGAAGTCTTGTGTATCCTTGATGTAGGAGGCCAAGTCTTTTACTAATGGTGCCAAAAATAGGTCTATGTAAATAGATGTGTTTTCCAATAGGCTACTGATGGACGCCACAATGGGTCTGCCTGGGGGATTGTTTGTACTTTTATGTACCTTAGGAAGATGGTAAAAAGTTGGAATCGTGGGTGCCTCACATTTCAGGAATAGGAATTCATCTTGATTTAACAAACCATCTGCTTTCCAGATTTGTAGGAGATTATGGTATTTGTCGATGCTTTCAAGATAAATTGCTCTGGATATTGGCAAGTAACAGTCTTTATCGTTAAGTTGCCGCATCGCTTCATCTTGGTACTGCTCTTTGTTAAAAACCACCATGTTTCCCCCTTTATCTGAAGGTTTAATTTCAATGGTTTCGTCTTTCTCCAAAGATTTTAGGGCCTCCCAATATTTCCTAGGGATATTGTAGCGTCGTTCATCAGAATCTTTGCAGTTGGCCAACCTTTTCAAATCTAGAATTACTGCCTCACTAAAGACATCGATAGCGTCGAAAGGTGTTTTCGGAATTGCACGAGACTTCAGCTTGAGATTACTGTGTCCGCCTACTTGGTTGGCACCAGATCCTGCCAGATATTCTTCAGTCAATGATTCGCCTGACGGCGTGTCTGGAAGTGAAGAGCTTAATTCCCTCATTGTTATCAAAGTTTCCAGATCATGACCTGTTAGGGCATCTGATCCGCTTACTCCTAACTCTTCCGTTGTTGTTGGACC
The DNA here is from genome assembly GCF_964204655.1 of Triturus cristatus. NCBI lineage: Eukaryota > Metazoa > Chordata > Amphibia > Caudata > Salamandridae > Triturus > Triturus cristatus. Next base: position 212,256,422 of record NC_140588.1, read on the forward strand.
TCCAGTTTTTGGATGCAAAAGATATATTTTCTGAAATTTCAACTTTCTGATGTATTTGAACAGGTCAATTCTGGTCCGTGCATAGTCAAAGCCTGCGGTGGGACAAAAAGTAGGTCCTAGCTGTAGGACCTTGATTTCTTCCTGTGTTAGAATCTTGTTTGATAAATTAATGACTGTCATTTCATTTTTTCTTTCATTTACCACTTCCCCCTCCTCCCTCTGCTCCGTGTAACTCTCGGGGTTGTATTGTCTCCCCCTGCCTTTCTTTCCTCTCCTTGTTTTTCGTTTCTTTTCCCTCGTGGCAGGGTTTGTTGCGGAGGGTGGGTTCTTGGTGTTGGTCGTTGTCGGCTTTCCCTCATGAGTTGGTACTCCTGAAAAAAAGGAGGGGGTGGAGAGGATTCCATGTTTCTGCTTGGCTCTGGCGGTGCTGTACTTTGCTCACCTTCTGATGTTTCAACTTCCGATTCTGAAGTGTCTATATAGCCACTTCTGTTCGTGCCTTGTTGGTTCATTTTTCTCCTGGGTCCGTCAAACTTTTTGGCAAAAGTCAAGACTCGTCCGGTTGCGTAGTCTTGTTCATCTCTCAAGAACTTGGTTTGTTTGCGCTTGCGGATGATAGACTCATAGTCCTTGAGGCGTTTGATCATGGCACTCCTTAACTCTTCTGCTAGTTTGACATCCTTTTCTTTGGCTATTAGATCTTCCAACCTTTTTATTTCAACCAGGAGTTTTTCTCGGTCGCTCCAAGCGTACTTGATGAGGATCCTGACCATTCCCTTGGCAGAATCAGTGGTATGTTCTGCCCATTCCTTTAAGAGAGCCGGATCTGGATGTTCATATGAGGGGACGGTAAAGATGCGGAGACCTCTCGGGATTCTGTCACAGTCTATGTATCTTTGAAGTGAAGTCCCTTCCCACCATTTTCGTAGTTCTCTTTCTTGTACTTTTTCTAAGGTCTGGTACAGTATGGCCAAATTGCTTTCTGGCGACTTCTGCGTTGAATCGCTTTTGGCTTGTATATTGGTAGCACCAATGCTTGTTTTAAATATATCTGCGGCCGCTTCCTCTCTCTCAGTGAGGCTTGACATATTTTCCAATGCTGGTGTCCAATTGTTAACGGAACTATTCGGGGAGGAGGGAACCTGCCATTCACATGCTCCCTATTGCTTTTCAGGACTGAGGCTTAGAGTTTCACTCGGCATGCAGAAAGGCAAACGAAGATCACTCACCACGTAGACACGCGTTCACGACTAGCGAAGAGCCCTCCGGTTCGTGGTGCAGTCTCGTGACGGTAATCCTTCGACTTCCCGCAGAGTCCGTTAGTTGGTTACGGGTGCCGCAGGATCTTACGGCATTGTTGCTTCTTCCCGATAAGCCTCGGGGCCGGCGGCCATATCAATTTAATCAACAGCACTTCACCGCCGCCGCTCCGTCTTCGTCCTGGGTGCTTTCTTCCGGCGGTGGTGAACCGCCAATGCACGAAACAACCAACACGTATAGACGTGTAAAGTGAAGAGCACTCCAGCAAAAATCCAGGGACAAAGTTTTTTTAAAGCATGAATGCTTTATTTGGCAAGTTCCCCCCGTGCTACCCCCGAAACGCTGACAGACGCGTTTCGCCGACTGGCTTTTTCAATGTCAGTTTCCATTATGTTAAAACGGCACATTTAAAGTTCAACAAAGTATCACATGACAATGAATGCGTAAACATAGAAGATGGATTAGCAGCAACATTGTATCTAAATTCATGGCGGCCATCTTCTAGTAGCAAATATAAACAAATAAAGTGCCTGACGTTCATACAAAAAATAACATATGTGCAGATTAAAAAACAATTTCAAATTGGCAGACAGCATAAGTGCCAGGTGATAATAGGATATTTGTATATTTGAGATGGGAAAGATGCACGATTTTAGATACTTAATATTTCTAAAAAAGTTTTTTGGACTGACTAGGATCTACAGAATGTATGCAATCCTCAAAGTCGTTGGTTGATCTACAAATTTATGGGGGGTGAGCAGACTGGAGAAATACTAAATACTCGAACTTAGTTCGTATAATTTTTAGTTAGTCACGCTGCCCCCCTGAAGTCAGGCATTCCCTCCAGATTACCTAGTCACCTGACCTTGTGTATTAATGAAAAAAAAAAAAAAAAAAAAAAAAAAAATATATATATATATATATATATATATATATCAATCCGCAATCCCAGCTGACGCTGGCGTTAGCCTCCCCCCTCACTCACTTTTGATGGCGGTCCGTAGCGAGGTGGCAATCCTCAATATATAAACCAGACGCTGTTATTCCTGGATACTCGTAGTTATTCCTGGATACTCCTGGAGTATCCAGGAATAACAGCGTCTGGTTTATATATATATATATATATATATATATATATATATCCACAAGAATATTGACGGGAATTGCTGTCTCCCGTTGTAGCCACGACCGCCCTGCAGGGTTGGGGGTCCCCGACGACAGCCCCTTTTTCTGTGAATTTTGATGGGGGACATGACCCGCTCACCTGACCTGCAAGCCTAAGGATTTCCGGCGATTGTGCAGTAAGGAGAGAAAGGGAGCTGAGGAAGGCAGACGCCTATCCAAGGCAGGTTCTGGACACAGCGCTTATGGGCAGTTCGAGGGTAACAGCAGGTTTACTTTGTGCACCAGTCTTCTCCCACCTGCCACACTTACCTGCAACATCATTTCGGGACTGGCAAAGCAGCAAAAAACATCATTTCGTTTGCAGTAACACTACGCTACCATCCCAGATGAATCATGGGAATTGTAGTGTGGTAGGTGTGGGACATGTGATCTTGAGACAAGTTACACCTGGGACACTGCACTGATGGGGCAACACCTTCGAGAAAGGCAATTGGCCGAAACGCGTCAGGTGCCTCCTACATGCTGTTCCCTGCGCCAATCAAATAAAGCCTCTTTCCAGAAACCGGTGTGGTGGCACTTTGTTCTTGTGGATATTATTGACGGGAATTGCTGTCTCCCGTTGTAGCCACGACCGCCCTGCAGGGTTGGGGGTCCCCGACGACAGCCCCTTTTTCTGTGAATTTTGATGGGGGACATGACGCGCTCACCTGACCTGCAAGCCTAAGGATTTCCGGCGATTGTGCAGTAAGGAGAGAAAGGGAGCTGAGGAAGGCAGACGCCTATCCAAGGCAGGTTCTGGACACAGCGCTTATGGGCAGTTCGAGGGTAACAGCAGGTTTACTTTGTGCACCAGTCTTCTCCCACCTGCCACACTTACCTGCAACATCATTTCGGGACTGGCAAAGCAGCAAAAAACATCATTTCGTTTGCAATAACACTACGCTACCATCCCAGATGAATCATGGGAATTGTAGTGTGGTAGGTGTGGGACATGTGATCTTGAGACAAGTTACACCTGGGACACTGCACTGATGGGGCAACACCTTCGAGAAAGGCAATTGGCCGAAACGCGTCAGGTGCCTCCTACATGCTGTTCCCTGCGCCAATCAAATAAAGCCTCTTTCCAGAAACCGGTGTGGTGGCGCTTTGTTCTTGTGGATATTATTGATGGGAATTGCTGTCTCCCGTTGTAGCCACGACCGCCCAGCAGGGTTGGGGGTCCCCGACGACAGCCCCTTTTTCTGTGAATATATATATATATATATATATATATATATATATATATATATATATATATATATATAAATATATATATATTCACTGAAAAAAACAAAGGTTTCAGGGGCGTTATAGTTAGGAATTGGCATTTATGTATGGTTGAGTGAGTGTATGTATGGGTGTGTTAGGGATTGAATGCATATCTCAGTGGTACATTTGTGACTAACTACATATGTGAAAGGCAGTATATATGCGTGTAAGATTATATAAGTGGGTAAATGTGATAGTGTGTGATTGTGAGAGTGACTGTATGGATGAGTGTGTGCTTGTATCAATGATTCTATAAGAGTGTAAGAATGTGATACTATTTTTATGAGTAAGTGAACTTGAGTGTATATAACCGCATAGGTGAGTAAATGGGAGTGTGATTATTTGCATCACTGAGTAGGTGTGAGAGTAGCTCTATGGATGCTTGTTAGTGTGTGAGTGTCTATATAAGTGTATAAATGCATATGATAGTTTTGTATGGAGTGACTGTAAGTATGAGTGACTGTACAGGTGAGTGAGTGGAGGTGTATGTATACCTAAGAGTTAATAAGTGGGTATGTAGTTATTGGTATTGCAGTATGTATGGTTTTGAGAATGGAACTCTTAAATTTTGAGTCGGTGTATCAAAGGTTATATTAGGGTGTGAGAAGATGTGGTAATTTATCACATGGATGACGTCATCAGTGATGTCATCAGAGATGTCATTTGAGATGTCATCAGTGATGTCATGAGTGATGTCACTGACCAGGTCATGAGTGATGTAATATGTGACATCATCAGCAGTGGATTGCGGGCGCGTGAGTTATAGTTAGCTGAACTAACTATAACGGTAGAATTTCAATGGTTTTGTACGAGTGAAATGTCCAGCTAACTATAACATGTGTGAAACCTCTGTTTTTTTCAGTGAATTTGCAAGCTTTTCTAAATACTAATTCCTAACTATAACGTGTGTGAAACCTATGGTTTTTTCAGTGAATTTGCAAGGTTTTTTAAATGCAAATTCCTAACTATAACGTGTGTGAAACCTATGGTTTTTTCAGTGAATTTGCAAGGTTTTTTAAATGCTAATTCCTAACTATAACGTGTGCGAAACCTATGTTTTTTTTAAAGAATTTGCAAGGTTTTTTAAATCCATTTTTTTTTGTTTCTTTTGAGATTTTTTTTGTAAACAATATGCTACCTATGTATATAATCATTGATTTACTGTATCCTGCTATATGGAATGGTTCACCTTTTTTAAATAAATGTTTAGATATAGTTGAACAACATAGTTAATATCTTCTACAAACCTTTATACTTTTTTTTTTTTTTTTAGGATGTTTTACCGTGCGCGAACGGTAAGCTTAAGGTACGCGCACGGTACGCTATAAGTACGGTGCGCGTACGTAATATCTATGCTCCGTGTGCGCATGCGTACGCGATTTACGTACGCATCCGTACTTCGTATGCGACGCTTATACGCTTGCTTCCTACGTGCATGCGCGCGTGCACCTTGCGCGGAACCGCCGTACGCACGTGCCTCTAATGCGCATGCGCGCGTGCGCGCGTGCGTGCGTCTTACATACGCGCATGCGTACTTTTACCGTGCGCGTACGGTAAGCGTACGGAGCGCGCACGGTAGGTCATGTGATCCAGAAACAACACTTTTCATTGATTTAAACTTCTTTCATTTCCAGAAACTTCCAACACCACACCCATTCCCCTCATTACTGCGTGTGATTCCCTAGGAGAAGGAGCTGAAGTGTCTTTGGGATACAATGGCAGAGCAGCAGTCCTCTTCTGGGAGTGAGCAGGACAGCAGTATCAGACAGAGAAAGAGGAAACAGAAGGATTCTTTTGTCTGGCAATATTTTACATTTCCAGAGGAGCAGAAAAATGTCAATGCTCCATTAGTCACCTGCAGACTTTGTGGGCGTGTCTTGTCTAGAGGAAATCCAAAAAAGAAGTATTCTTTTGGAATTTTCACTATGTTCAGACACATTAGGGATGTACATCCCAAGACTTTTGCTCGAGCTACTGCAGCAACCCCTTCAGCAGCTCAGCCGAGCACATCCGCAGCTGCTCAGCCGAGTACATCTTCGGCAGCTCCTTCCTCTGTCCCTGTATTAACACAACGGCTCTTTTAAGAGCCACCCAACCTCACAATTTATTTTTATTTATTTAATCACGCGCACCCATTTTTTAAATTTTTTTTAAAATAAAATATTTATTTCACCCTTCAATGTACTTGAGGGACCACAAGAGAAATGAGAAAAGCAGAGTGAGGAGAAGTGAAAAAAAGGGAGTATGAAAGTAAATGTGTGATAAATACAGATATTTCAAACTTACCTGACCAACAAAATAATTTAATTATCAATAAATGTTTTTTTAATTGCTAGAAAACAGTATTAATTTTCCTAAATTTTCTTTCTCAATCTGTAAAAAAAGAAAAAAAGTATTAATATTTAACAATACATTTTATAATAAAGTACACTTATTTTCTTATTTAAAAAAACAATTTTTGGCCCTTTTTTTGCTGTTTTCAGAATATATTGAATTTCACTGTAAATCGTGAAACCAATTGCATTCATCACTTAACAGCGGGCAAAAAAATTAACAATCTGAAAGATTGTTTAAAAAAAGCCCTGAATCTCTTCTCAGTAATACATACCTTTATAGAAATGTAACATATTTAATAAAAACATCATCTAAAAACAATAAATATTTGCAATAAATATCGTCTGTAAATCTTGTTGCTTAAGCACATACACCAAAATAATATCTGTCAAAGAAGTCCACAAGAGAAATTTTTACCTTTCCATGAGGCCAAATGGTTATTTTTAAATTCTTTTTTGATGAAATATCCAATGGTAATCCAATAAAGTCGCAAAAATGATTTGTTCAGATGTTGCAATTTGTATCTAAAATTTTGGTTTCAGAAAAATTAAATAGGAATTTGGTAATTCTGCAGGCAAACGTTGCTTGAAAATCAATTGAGAATCATTACACAGTGTCCAGCCTTTTTCACATTTAAGATAAACTGTGTAATGACCAGAAGTTATAGAAGGTCCATCATGGAAAATTATTGCAACTGCAACAAAAGTTTTTCCAGATATTGATAATTGATGTACTGTAAACTTCTTTATTAAAGTGTCCAATTTTGAACCATCAGCTCTACAACATTGCATCATTAAAATTACATACTGTCCATATTTCTTTAAAAATAACGTTGAAAACATGTCTGATTTACATTTACAACATTCCATGTTATGATTGGCATCTTTAACTAATTTACTAAAAGTCACTGATTTAGTCTCTGGTAATGTTAAATATATAAACCTTTCTGAATCAACATTAGAGCTGCATGTGTTGAAACAGTTTTCACAACTATGTTCCCATTTATAAGAGAGACCAAACATATTTTCTATTTCTACCCCTTCTTCTTCCAGTACCTTAAGGATATACATCAATAATTCCTGTGCATCTTGCTGGACATTTTGAGTAAACTGTGTACATCCTGAACATACATCTAAAAGTTTTCTAACATCAGAAGCACTTTCTATATTAGTTTTATCAATACTCAGCTTCTCAAAAAAAAAACTCAGCTGAGAACAAAATCTTTTTACATGATTAAGTATTATCTGCTCTTGCAAACTTTCAAGATAAAATACAACATTCAGCACTACATTAACGTAGCAGTTGACACCAGAGCTATTTTCAAAATGACAACCAACAACCTCTTGAACACAGTCCTTTTTCTTTTTGCTTGCAATCACATCACTCTCCTTTTGTTTTCTCTTCTGTACATCCTCATTACAGATATTCTCAATTCTCATTTTCCTAGAAACAACACGTTTTTCAAACACAGGATACTGACCTAAATGAGGAGCATAGGTTCTTCTTAATCTATTATACTCCTTTACACAATTTGCATCAGCACTAACTTTTGAGTCATCAAAGTCTATCATGAATAAACCAGATAATGTTTTCACTTGTGACAAAGCAACATATGCCATACCTTCTTTGAACACAGTAGAACCAATGTTTACAAAAGCACTATCTACAGTTAATCCTTGAGATTTGTGAATAGTTACAGCATATGCTAGAGAAAACAGAAACTGCTTCCTACGTACATATAAGTCTTTTGCAAGCAAAAAACAGACTAAACAACGACTAATGTCTTTAACCTCTTCAATCTGATCAAATTTTATTTTTAAAAATTCAATTCCATCTTTTTTCTGGTATTTCACAAAACCCACAACTTTACCCATAGCTCCATTCACTAAACCTTTTTCTACATCCAAATTTCTTCTTAAAAATACTCGACAGTTCATACAAACATAAAGATTTTTTTCTAATCCAGCTGTTTTCGAAATGTTCTTCTCTAGAGAATCCAATTTATTTTTCAATTTGCCTGTTAATGTAATAGTAATTCCTTCATGCTGAATTTTGTCCACTGCTTCCATTTTCTTAATCTCCTCCTTTTCCTTTTTTAAAAGTTCCTCATTGAATATCGAGCATTCACGTAGTATTGGCATTAAGCAGATTACAGTATTTTTTTCTGCAATGTTCTGGTATATTTTCTTTGCAACTATTTCTTCACTTGGAAATAAATTATGTAGCAACCGACTCTGTAATGCTTCTCTGCCAACTTCTGTGAGTAGTCCAATTCTGATATCTTTCAGAATACTTGCATAATCTTCCTCGTTTGCTTGCCTCATATTGGTAGTGAGTTCTTTGTACTCAAAGAACAACCAAATTTTCGCATTACCAATACTTCCTAATGACTTCTTCGTGTCTTCATGTGTCACAGTATTAAACACTGGTTGTCGTTTAACTGGAGTGAGCTGCAGAAGATCCCCAAAAACTATAACATGTTTTCCACCAAATAACACGTCATAGTCTCTCTTTAGAATTTGCTGCATTCTTAAATGCACAAAGGCAAGCATTAAGTTTGATACCATGCTTACCTCATCAATAATGAGAACTTGCATCTTCTTCAACACTCTTGAAACTTCGAAGCATGCTTCTCCTGTTAGCTTGTGATATTCTATTTTGTTCTAATGCTCCACTGGTAACATTAGCAAGCAATGTAAGGTAATTCCTTTTATGTTGTATGCTGCTAACCCAGTTGGAGCAGTAACAACACAAGACAAAGTTGAATCTGTTTTTTGCTGTAGGTAGCTTTGGATGACTTTAATTAAGAAACGTTTTCCAGTTCCAGCTTGTCCACTCACATACATCCTAATTGGTTCAAATGATGTGCATGAGCACTCTTTCTTTTCATGTAGTAATCCATGATCAATTTTTTTTGTGACTTCTTCATAAATTTGTTTTTGTTCTTCATTCAGTTGCTGTTCCAAATTTGGTAAGTCTATTAAATCTTCCTGAGCTTGATTCATAGCGGTTTCCACTTCAGTCATTGCTATTGCAGCTTCATTTTCTATGATTGGTTGTCCTAGGGGATCTTGACTGAGCGTTCCAGAACTTTGGCTGTCTTGAGAACTGTCTCTAGCTACTTCAGCTGCAATTGTAGCTTCCTGTTCAATTTCTTCATTTAACATTTGTACATAATTTGTGAAAGTACTGCATTCAATCGTATCTTTACATGCATTAAAGGAATCTTCATAGCTGTGAAAATCTCCAAGTAATTCATCCTCTGAACGCCATGGTTTAAACAGCTGTAAAAGTGCTAAGTAGTAAAATTCCTTTTTGTCAGGAGTGTCGCAACTCAGCTTCCTGTGATTAATCAAACTTCCTTTTGTTTGCTTCACCAAACATCCTTCACCAATGACTTTATATTTTCCATTGTTGATGTCTTCTGTGGCTTTCCGTGTAAAAATGTAGTTCTGCAGCACTTCATAGTGACACATGTTCTCAAGATGACGACTTCTTTTTGGGTAATATGTGTCCAACATGTTGGATTTCAAAATATCTGTACTTTTCGGGTCGTTCTCTACCAAATATTCAATTTCTCCAACAGATTTCAGTACCCGATTTCGCATTCCTGCAAGGCCTAAACTTACCCAAATTATTCTTCTGGATTTGGAGTACAGACTTGCAGATGATAACCTATCTGAGCATTCGTAGGATCCAATTTCTCGATGCGATAACATCTTTAAACTGAAACTGTATAGCTTCTTACTGACAGTCTTCTCGTGAGAAATCTCTTCCCACATTTCCTTCAATTCCGTTTTCTCAGATTTAGTGATGTAAGATGTGACATACCGAGCAACAGCAATAGAATTGTCAGCAACATACTGTATATCCATGTTAGCATTCCACATGGATAAAATGACTGGGTTGTAGTCATTTATATATTTTGACTCTTCTTTTCTTCTTAGGTTGTACGTATTTTTGGGAGATTTTCTTGTAATAGTATGTCGCACAGCTGACATAAAACTGTTGACTCTTCCTTTTGAAAGAACAGGTCGTGGAAATCCAAATCGACATTTTGTGTAGAATTTTTCTTTACTCTTATACTTTCGTCGACAGTGTTTTCCACACCGATGACTTTGGAAACGTAAAACTTGCTCTTTTAAGTTTTTCTCTTCTGTGCTTTTAGGTATAGCACATGTTGCATATTCTTCGATGAAACTTAAAACTGCATCATCAGAATCTGTTCCAAATTTTGGAGCATCCTTGATCCACAACAGCATATGAATATGAGGAGCACCTCTTGCTTGGTACTCTTTTCTCCAAAAGAAATCCACAACTTCTCCAAGAGGTGAATTTTTGTTATTGCAGATGAAGGACATCATAGCCTCAAATCTATGATTGAAATATCTGCAAACATTAACCGGATCAAATGAGCACAATTCTCCTGCTGTCTTGTATTGGATGTTTTCAATATTTGAATTTGCCTCTCGAAGAAAATCCAGAAGATCATCCCAAGCGTACTCAGCACAGCTTAGGGTGAGAAACCATGTAGGAGTTCCTAAATTCCGTAACATACATTTCAATTCTCCATGGCGTAGGTACCAATATTCATTTGTCCCACGCTGACAAGCTATTAGATTAATCAATTGAGATTCCAAATGATCATCTCGCTGTTGCACTTTGTTCATAAAATCCTTTGCAGACACGTTATGTAGATGTACTCCAGTTTTCAAAATGTGATTTACTGCATAAGATAGTGCTGACAAGTCACTTTCAAATAAAAGATGGAACAAATAAGGAATACTTTGACGAAATCTTGGAACTTCTGCATATAATCTTGTAGTCCGATACTCAGAAGCAGGAATCTGTACTGGGCGTTCATCATATCGTCCACCTTTTCCTGTAGGAAACAGCTGCGGAAATCATCGAGCTTCCAAGCTCTCCTCCCATACACTCACGGGAGTTCCTTTTGCTTTTTTCATCTGAAACAGATCAATAGTGTTTGCCATAACTTCTTTTGAATGAAGAGGATGTATGCTGAAATGTTCATAAATTTCTTCTACTTTTGACTTATCCACTTTTTCAATTTGCCCAGCTGGTATTCCTGAGTCTGGTAGTAAAACTTCTTCATCTTCATCCATATAAATAGTTTCATACCATTTATTATTTCTTTTCAAATATAAATTTGCTCTTTGTACTTTTCGTACATCTATCAGCTCCTGCCAAATGTTCTTATTCTTTGTTGGTACTCCATTAACCAGAATAACTAATGGTTCAGTTTCCAATCTATCTGCATCAATTGTTTCCATATTTTTTTTCAAATCCAATGGCAAATAGACAACTCTTCCTTTTAAACCTCTTTGTGAATCCGAAGGAGGTAATTTACCTGTTTTTGGCTCCATACGCACTATGGTCTGAAACGGATGGACACATTGAATGAGTATAGACTCATACGTATTTAAATCAGAAAGTTCTGCAGGAATATCAACCAATTCTAAATTATTATGTACAGCTATGGCTGGCATTCAATTTTCTTTTAACTTGTTATAACAGTATTTACAAATACGCTGATCTTCACCCAAATCAAAACTATTTTCCAGAAATATATGTGTTGCAAAATCCTTCCACTTATAATTATCTTCATTTTCACTTTTTTTATACAGATCAACATTTCTTGTTTGAATTTTGTAATGGCTTCTCAGGCAACAAATACAAGTAATATTTGGTCTTTCATTAGAGATGATAATAAATGTTGTCATTTGATCTTCAAAATTTTTACTAACAGTGGGTTCTACATGCTCTTCCACATTTTCTTCAATAACTGTGTCATTACCTGCACTTTCTTGTTCCGGACCAAAGTAACAAACTGAATTTCATCAGTAACCTTCTGTACATCTGATACAGATCCACGGAACAGAGCCCTATTCAGCTCATTTAACTTTTGTGCTGGACTTTTAGCAAAATACAATCTTCTCACAAACTTTCTCATTTCAGTATGATGAACTACCAGCATCCTAAAATGGTGAAAAACACTTTGGCAAACTTTCCTATAAAGATAAGCCAGAGAATGTCCTTGCAAACCAGTATTCTCTCTCACTCTACATGGATCTAGTCTTTGAAGCGCCTTAATCTTCTGTTTAACACTTTTTTTACTATATTCTCTTAGAAACTCACGTAATTTATCAATAGATTCTTGTCGTACAGTACAAATACTACTACAATTCCAAGTGTACACTGGGGCTTTAGGACGTCTCCCCATAACCTCATCAGCTATCACTTCTTCCTCATTTCTTGGAACCATTTTCTCCTTTTCCATTACACAACCATCTTTCACTTCATAAGCACGACTTCTGGTGTCAATTGCATGCAGCAAACTATTACTTTGAAGATAACTCTCTTCATTAAAAAATGATTCAGTACTTGAACTATGCATTTATTCTCCTAAAAACACTTTACAAAAGTTATTTCTTTTCACTACTCTTTTCGTTCTGCTTTGTGACTTCATTACATTGACCATTTTATCTAATGTACGGATCCTGTTCAAAATTAAAATTAATAGTTTTCTTTTCAAATCTAAAGCCTTAGCTACAATTGATTCAATATCTTTCTTTCGCTTATAACATTTCGCTTTCTTCTTATATTTTTTCACATCCTTTAGCAAATTGGACATCACTCTTCTCTGAAACATTTTTCTACGAATGTCTTTAAATGCTGTTTTTCTTTTTAAGTCAATCTTTATTGCTTCTGATTGTTCATTAGCATTTTGTAATTTCTCACTTTTGTCCAGTTGTTTTCTACTTGAAACACTATTTGCAGTGGGGACATTTTTCAAATTTGTTCTTTTTTTGAAGATATTTTTAAAAAAATCCTTAGTTTGCTTACCAGAAGACTTTTTCTTTTTTCCAACATGAGGATCTTCAACTAATTTGGCTCCTCCAGTTGTCTTCAAATATAAATGTTTTTTCTGTTATTTTCTCTTTCTTGATTTTATAGGCAACTTTAATTTATTTCACTGTTGGTCAGCAATACCTGAAAGAAACTAAAAAAAAATACCTTTATGTAATTTAAATGTATTACTATATTTTTTTGAGCTTTTCAAATCTTATAATACTATCTACCCCTTTCCTACAAGTGAAAAACACAATAAAACCAACACGAATTAAAGCTTCCCCTTTCCTACAAATGCAATTCTAAAAGAACCAGAGTAAAACGAATGAAATCTCTGACAACAATTCCTGTGTGCGCACAGACTCATGGTGTGATTCTAGGCAGAAAACGAAATTTGGTTTGCAATTTGAAAGCACACTTACTACTGTGGTAGAGCAAGTGATAATTACTCTAACAGTCTGACACATTTTCATTATATTTTTCAGAAATAGAAAAGAGCACATGCCCAAACAGCTTTTTGAGACCATGAACATGTGCAACCTGAATGACGTACTACACTCTAGCAAAGGAAATGAGCTTTGGTGATGTTCAATGTATTAGCGTTACTCACTGCTATCTGAAACACCACACAGCGCTGAATAGTAAGCATGACTGTACATGAGAAACAGCTTGCTCTCTGCTAAGAGTGTGCTTCTGGAGACTGTCTACTGTCAGGAACAAAAGAGATCTGCATGGACTCTTGCACAACTGAATAAACACTGGAGACATGTATGTAACACTACATGTGTGGTAAGGGTTAATAGGACTTTTGAACATGTACAAACTACATGACCCATTGCAGGAGTGGAAGGAAAATCTACCATGTTGATTTCAAATGTGTTAGCATTGCCCTCTCATTTGTGACATAATAATTTGAGCTGAATGCTAGCCATCACAGTTCAAGAAAACAAGCTGCCCTTTCCTACGAATGCAATTCTAAAAGAACCAGAGTAACACGAATTGAATCTCTGACAACAATTCCTGTGTGCGCACAGACTCATGGTGTGATTCTAGGCAGAAAACGAAATTTGATTTGCAATTCGAAAGCACACTTACTGCTGTGGTAGAGCAAGTGATAATTACTCTAACAGTCTGACACATTTTCATTATAGTTTTCAGAAATAGAAAAGAGCACATGCCCAAACAGCTTTTTGAGACCATGAACATGTGCAACCTGAAGGACATACTACACTCTTGCAAAGGAAATGAGCCTTGGTGATGTTCAATGTATTAGCGTTACTCACTGCTATCTGAAACACCACTCAGCGCTGAATAGTAAGCATGACTGTACATGAGAAACAGCTTGCTCTCTGTAAGAGTGTGCTTCTGGAGACTGTCTACTGTCAGGTGCAAAAGAGATCTGCATGGACGCTTGCACAACTGCATAAACACTGGAGACATGTATGTAACACTACATGTGTGGTAAGCGTTAATAGGACTTTTGAACATGTACAAACTACATGACCCATTGCAGGAGTGGAAGGAAAATCTACCATGTTGATTTCAAATGTGTTAGCATTGCCCTCTCATTTGTGACATATTAATTTGGGCTGAATGCTAGCCATCTCATTTCAAGAAAACAAGCTTCCCCTTTCCTAGGAATGCAATTCTAAAAGAACCAGAGTAACACGAATTGAATCTCTGACAACAATTCCTGTGTGCGCACAGACTCATGGTGTGATTCTAGGCAGAAAATGAAATTTTATTTGCAATTTGAAAGCACACTTACTACTGTGGTAGAGCAAGTGATAATTACTCATTATATTTTTCAGAAATAGAAAAGAGCACATGCCCAAACAGCTGTTTTATGCTGAATACAAACCATCACAGTTCTAAAAAACAAGCAGCCCCTTTCCTACAACTGCCATTCTTACAGAACCAGACCAACACAAATTAAATCTCTGATAACAATTCCTTTGTGCACACAGACTCATGGTGTGATTCTAGGCAGAAAACAGTATTCCTGGGTGATACCAGTACACCTTAACTTCTAGAGAAGACATACTCCATAAAATCTTACAAGTTCAAGGCACTTAAATATCTTCCTTATCATAAAATATAAAACACAACTTTAAAAGTGGAAGGAAAATGTTCCATTTTAATTCCAAATGTGTTAGCATTTGCCTCTCATTTGTCAGAAAGTGATTTCTGCTGAATGCTAACCATCACAGTTCAAGAAAACAAACTGCCCCTTTCCTGTGAGTGCAAGGCTAACAGAGCAAGAGCAACACGAATTAAATCTCTGATAACAATTCCTGTGTGCACACTGTCTCATGGTGTGATTCTAGGCAGAAAACAGTATTCCTGGGTGATACCAGTACACCTTAACTTATGGTGAAGACATACTCAATAATATCTTACAAGTTCAAGACAGTTAAATATCTCCCAAAACACAAAATGTGAAACACAACTTTAAAAGAAGAATCACATTTCTATTATTTATATCAAAATGCACCACATACATCCCCTCTCAAATTCATAATTCACCTTTAAAAGTAGTTAGTTCAGAAAGAAATGTGGCACTCAAACAGCAGATTATCACAGCAACAATCTCTGAGCTGTACACCTCTCTCCTCTCACCAGAACCAGTTAATGGCAATGTTTCCCTCTCTTTTTTCACACATATACATGTTAACTCCAAATCACAGTGCTTCCCACATTTTTTTCAAATGGAAACACACATTTCTATTGGTTGGAAATGTCAACCCTTTACAAATGATACCTTCCCCCAACATGACTTTTGCCTGCTACCATAGCAACAGGACATGGAACACTGGTGTGAGCAGAGAGGTCATAAGTTCAGCACACAATGTTTCTAATCCTTAGAGCAAGAATGCTTGACTTTTCAAACCTAACAGCAAATCCAAAGTAATGTTCTGTGGGTACACATTTTTCTGAACCAATACAAAACATGCTTGTAAAAATCTAAACATACAGCCTAGTTTTAACTGTAAAATGGTTTGAATCAGCCAATCAGTTCTTTTTAAAAAAAAAAAGTATGTTAGCCTCTATTTTACAACTATCTTTCTTTTCATATTGCCATTCTACTGAAACACACCTTCTGAGTGCATCCAGATCTCCTTGAAAGATGTTCACAGTGTGGATTGCAGGTCATAGCTATGTCTTCTGGAGTGAAAAGTTTGCAGAAAAAAGAGGTATTGTGAAAGACCTTGCTTTGCCAAATGTAGACATTAAATGGATTGGTCAGAGAGGGTTAAAGTGGCACCAATTAATGCCTTTGGTGAAAACCTTTCTACATCTCCCACAGCCTAACCTTATCATTGTGCACTGTGGTGGGAATGACCTAGGCACTTTAACTGAGGTAGGTCTGGAAATGCTAGTTAAGGACACCTTTGTGCAATTGATGTCACTTTTTCCACAAACTGCCTTTGTATATTCTAATATATGCCAAAGGCAAAAGTGGAACTGGTCCAACCAATTTTGTCCGCAGATTGACAAAGCAAGAAAGCACGTCAATAAGTCTGTTTCTGCTTTCCTCAGAGACTATGGTATGGGTTCTATATACCACAACAACTTGCGTTACAACATGCAAGACATTTATAGAGGTGACGGTGTACATTTCAATGATGAAGGGAACAGAGTCTTCCTCTTGAACTTTAGACTCTGCATCGGTACTTACTTGTAGGTACCAAAAAAACACTTCATAAACACAACGGCTCTTTTTAGAGCCACCTAACATCTAAACATTTAATTTTGATTTTTAATTCTATTTTCTTATATTTTTTTTTTTTACCGCGTACCGTACCCCGCGATAATGTATTTTTCACACTTCTGGGTCCTTCTTGGACCCCCTGACAAAGGCTAGGGGGTATGCAACTCTCTACCTTCCCCCCTTTTCACGTTCTTGACCTTTGTTTTTCAGTGCGAGACACACAAAATGGCGGCTGACACTTCCTGATTTCGACCGACTGGAATGTTTACTGTCATGTAACCAACAATCAGAATTACGCTCGCGCACGGCAGCGTGCGCGTACGGTACGCGTACGGTGCGCGGCTATAGATATGTATGAACTTTTAACTGCAATTTTCTCAGGAACTACTGAACAGATTGACTCCAGATATTCAAAAGGCACATCCCTGACCTGAGGACTTTCTCTTTGCCAAATTTCAAATAATTCTGTTCAGCCGTTCGGGCTGTACCTTGGACTAAAGGTCCCTATGGAAAAATGCATGGGGAAAACGCGTTTTGGGACCCCCCTTTTTTCTCGGCCCCCGCTTGACGAATCCCCCTGAGACTTTTAGGGTACGAGCGGAGCGGAGCGCCCCACCTATTTTGATAATTTCGCGAGGCTTCATGAAGAGCAACCTTTATCCAAGCGAAACACCTCCCCAGTTTTATTTTTAAATAGACAATGTAAGGCATGCTGACTCACTGGAGCTTAAATTAAATTGAAGGACAACTACGAATACCAGAAGGCCTCGGGAGAGGCCGCGCCCACTGGGGAGGTGTTTCGCTTGGATAAAGGTTGCTCTTCATGAAGCCTGCCGTACATTTAGCTGCCATTGAAGAAGGGAAAACGACATCCCGAAACACGTCTGGCGTCTATGCTGGTGATTTCCATTTACAATTCCACTGTGTGCACCCTGGCGAATAAAGACAAGTATTACCTACCTTGTGTGGCTCCTTCCACATGAAGTGCTCTTGTTTGTTGGATATTAGCGGTCTGCTTTGGCCGCGGAAGGAGCCCCGCTGCTGGAGCGGCGTCCCTGCTGTGAAGCCAAGCGGTGTTCACAATTGCGGGAAGGTGGTCAGCGCCAAGGGAGTGATGAGCAGCAGCGTGTTTGTATGGACTTACACCAACCCACTGGGGTTTTTTATTTTTAAATAGACAATGTAAGGCATGCTGACTCACTGGAGCTTAAATTAAATTGAAGGACAACTACGAATACCAGAAGGCCTCGGGAGAGGCCGCGCCCACTGGGGAGGTGTTTTGCTTGGATAAAGGTTGCTCTTCATGAAGCCTGCCGTACATTTAGCTGCCATTGAAGAAGGGAAAACTACATCGCGAAACGCGTCTGGCGTCTATGCTGGTGATTTGGTGATTTCCATTTACAATTCCACTGTGTGCACCCTGGCGAATAAAGACAAGTATTAGCTACCTTGTGTGGCTCCTTCCACATGAAGTGCTCTTGTTTGTTTTAGAGATATATATATATATATATATATATATATATATATAGAGAGAGAGAGAGAGAGATATATACACCAACACAAGAGTTACCCCCATGGAAGAGCCTCCAGGCAATTGTTGGATGCACGCTTTTAATGAGATACTGCAGAGTCATTCCGTCAGGAAAACAGGCTTTAAAATCCTTCTCAACCTTAGCCAGACGTGTTTCAGGTTTCCCCTTAATCATTGGCATTGGTACAGCAATGTTCACCAGCAAAATGGTACTGCTACTTATGTTCTTAATCCCCCCCCAGTGGGCGTGGCCGCCCCCGCAGGCTGCTGGTTGTTGTAGTAGCATTTAGTATTACTCCAGTGAGTTTTGCCTGGAACGTGCGTTTAAAATAATAAGCACCCCAGTGGGTAAAAGCTACAGTCCTGCAACAACGCACTGCTTCTCATGTGCATCTCATTAGGCAAATGCCTCCCGTATCTACATTAATCTAGGCATCGGTGATACGGGAGGCATTTGCCTAATGAGATGCACAAGAGAAGCAGTGCGTTGTTGCAGGACTGTAGCTTTTAATCTGTCAATCTGTTCAGTAGTTCCTGAGAAAATTTCAGTTAAAAGTACATATATATCTATAGGCGCGAACCGTGCGCGCACGGTGACGTGCGCGAGCGCAATTCTGATTGGTTGTTAGATGACAGTAAACATTTGAATCGGTCGAAATCAGGAAGTGTCGGCTGCCATTTTGTCTCTCGCAGTCTAAGGCAGTGAAAAACAAAGGTGGAGAACGTGAAAAGGGGGCAGGGTGGACAGTTTTTGAGCCCCTAGCCTTTGTCAGGGGGTCACTGAAGGACCCCCAAGGGTGAAAAATACATTTATTTTTTTGACAAAAAAGCGCGGGGTGCGCGCACGGTGCGCGCACGGCACGCACAACGCATCGTGGGCGCTCGGTGCGCGAAGCGCACGGTGCGCCCACAGCGCGCGCACAGTGCACGCACGGTGAAAAACTTGAAAAAGAATAAATATTAATAAATACATAACTTAGCATTTAAAAAACTGTACAAATTCCCTTAAAAAACCATAGGTTTCACACATGTTATAGTTAGGAATTAGCATTTAAAAAACCTTGCAAATTCACTTAAAAAACCATAGGTTTCACACATGTTATAGTTAGCTGGACATTTCCCTCGTAAAAAACCAATGAAATTCCCCTGTTATAGTTAGTTCAGATAACTATAACTCGCGCGCCCGCAATCCACTGCTCATGACGTCACATATTACACCACTCATGACTTGGTCAGTGGCATCACTCATGAAATCACTGATGACATCATCCTTGTGATAGAGTGGCGGTCGCGTGAGTTATAGTTATCTGAACTAACTATAATTGGGAAAATTTCATTGGTTTTTTACGAGGGAAATGTCCAGCTAACTATAACATGTGTGAAACCTATGGTTTTCTAAGTGAATATATATATACTTGAAGATGAAAACAACAGCCAATATCTTTCTTGGATATATATATATATATATATATTACCTACTGGCAGTCGCCAGTAGGTAGCTATAGTTAGGACCTATTTTCCATAGGAAATCCGCAACATTCTATTTGGAATAACGTTGGCGCCGATTGATGAATCTTCGCGAAATTTTCTATACTTTTGGCCAGCTCCGGTCTGCTCCTCTCCTGAAAATTTCACAGTGATTCATCAAGCTGGGGCCGAGAAAAAAGGGGGTCCCAAAACGCATTTTCCCCATGCATTTTCCCATAGGATCTATTGACGCAGCTACAGCCCGAACTGCTGAACGGAATTACACCAAATTTGGCAAAGAGGTAGTCCTCAGTTCAGACTCGTGCCTTTTGCTTAAATGGTGTAAATCTATTCAGTAGTTCCTGAGAAAATTAGAGTTAAAAAGATAGATATATCTTGGCGGAGCCTAACCACACATCTCATCGTGAGATCTGATTGGCTGTCAGTACTTCATTCAAGAAGTGTTGGCAGCCATCTTGGGACCAACATACATGATAGCACCTCATTAAAAAGCATTGCAGTTAATAGAAGGTTTTAAGACTAGTTACATTATAAATCATTTGCTGATGGTACAATACTCATTTTAGGAATTGTGGTGTGTTCTAAGGAGATTTTACCATGTGAAAAAGCCTTCTGCTGTAATATCATGAATCATGTTTGAGAGAAAACTATTTTCTCATGCTTTTCCCACAGATGTTTGGAAGGTGATCTATAAGCTAAACTGAGAGCATATTTTCTGTAAATTCACATTATCTTTCTCAGTCATGTGAAAATGAAGTCTGACATTCTCAGTAAAACATGTACATCCAACAAGGGCAGAGACTGTCAGTTGATTCCTTTGTGTTCTACTGCAGCTTCCTAGAGTGTTCTAAAGAACAACTAGAGCGCTAACAGTCCTCCTTATGACAAACGTATTGCACACCTGAAGCCATCTTGATTGGAATAAAGTGGTAACTCTTAAAACATTTAATTTAAAAAGGAACAACATGAGGGGGTTCATTTTGCCATAGAAAGTATGATTAGTGCTGCAGAAAGAAAAATTAGGGCACATTTTGAGTGACTTCTCAAATCCTCTTCTATTTCATTAAAAAATTCTGACATGCAGACTGAAACATGCACTTTCAATACCAGCAGCAGACTTCCCTGGTGAGCAGTAGCTGTACTATAGTGATCTAATAAGCAACTAGAGTGCTAACATTCTGAATTTATGGCAAATGTGTGACACATCTGAATGCCTTCTTGATGGAATCAAAGTAAAACACTGAAAGTATTCCCTACTGAGGAGACTGTAGTAAATCAGGAAATTAGGAAACTTTATAACAAATAAGTCTCCCAAAATGGCCACCAGAGACAAAAGAGTCCAAATGTAGCCCAAATATCACCCAGACGTAGCCCAACTATAGCCCAATGACAGAATGTCCCAGAGTGTTCTAACGAACAACTAGAGCGCTAACAATCTTACTTATGACAAAAGTATAGCACACCTGAAGCCATCTTGATTGGAATAAAGTGGTAACACTTAAAACATTTAATTTACAAAGGAACACAATGAGGGGGTTCATTTTGCCATAGAAATTATGATTAGTGCTGCAGAAAAAAAAATTAGGGCACATTTTGACTTCTCAAATCCTCTTCTATTTCATAAAAAAATTCTGACATGCAGACTAAAACATGCACTTTGAATACCAGCAGCAGACTTCCGTGGTGAGCAGTGGCTTTACTACAGCGATCTAATGAGCAACTAGAGTGCTAACATTCAGAATTCATGGCAAATGTGTGACATATCTGAATACCTTCTTGATGGAATCAAAGTAAAAAACTGAAAGCATTTCCTACTGAGGAGACTGCAGTAAATGAGGAAATTAGGAAACTTCATAACAAATAAATCTCCCAAGATGGCCACCAGAGACAAAAGAGCCCAAATGCAGCACAAATATCACCCAGATGTAGCCCACATGTAGCCCAATGACAGAAGTGTGCAAAACACATATTGTTTGTGTATTTGCAGTTTTATATAGTGCAGACTTGTCAGGTATTGGAGTGCTTTACATGAGCATTGGCTACATCACACAAGATCAAATTCATTTGGGTTGTAGACATGGGGAGATTAAGTGATTTGACCAGAATCACAGAATGTTGAGCTGAAGCAGAAACTCCAACCTGGCTCCCCAGTTGCAAAGTCTGCAGCTCTGGGAGTAACACCACATCCTCTCCCCTAGGTACAACATTTAATCAAGTGGTCAACTGGATAAAAAAACATAAAGATTACAAATAATTTAAAAAGTTCTTTGTCGCTATTTGAAAACTCAGAAAATATGCCCTCATTTTAGTTTTTTAGAGCACTAACCATAATTTTGATGCAAATAAGACCCTCTCATACATGTAATTTCTAAAGAAAATGCTCTAGGTATTACAGTTTTGATTACATCAAGATGACGTCAGTCGTTCCACACTTTTGTAATAAATATAGAATGTTAGCAATCTAGTTGTTCATTGGGATACTGTTAAGAGGCAGAGGCCAGGGGCACGGACTCTGAAAATTGAAGGCAGGTAGGAGAGTGCAGAGGCAACAATTTGACTACACTGGGCAGGCAGAAAGGGCAGTGGCAGCACAACAGACTATGGAGGGCAGTGGAAAGGGGGCAGGGGCAACAAACCAACAATACGGGACTGGCAACAGAGGCTGTGGCAATATAATAGACCATTGTGGGCAGAAGGAAGAGGCAGTGGTAGTACAACCATACATGCCAACAGACCCGCTTCAGCCAGAAAACGTCCAATGTTTTTAAGCTCAAATGGGCTTTTTTTGATCTGTCTCCTGTCTACAATCTCCTCTTGTTCAATGTAACTCAATGGGGAAAATCAATACCCCAGTTTTTTTTCAAAATCTCCCTCTTACCAAGTTCAAAATGTTCGCAAGTATGGTACATTGGATCATGGTAGGCAGGAGGAATTGGGGTAGGGACATGGACTCGGATAACAGAGGACAGGAGGGACATGGAGAGGTGCACCAAACTGACCCTACAGGGCAGGCATTAGGGTTTGCAGCAGCACAATACACCCACCACACAGGGCATGCGGGACGGGAGTGCAGCACAACAATCCATAGAAAGCAATAGGGAGGGGACAGGACCATGCACATTGAAAACAGAGGGGAAAGAGGCAATGGTAGCTAGCTGACCATAATGGACAGACAGGAGAGAAAGCTGCAGCATAACAGAATATAAAGGGCAGGAAAGATGGATCAGGGGCATTACAATTTAACAGACAAGCCAGGAGGGAGGGAATAGGGGTCTGCACATGGAAACAGAGGGCTGGGGGCAAGGGGGCAGGGCAGGAGCAGCAAGATGACCATGGAGGTCAGGCAGGATGGGCACTAGAAACAAGACACACCATGGAGAGCAACAGTGAGACTATGATGGCATACACGCAGACCATGGAGGGAAGGTAGGAGGGAGTCAGGGGCAGCTAGCTGACCACACAGGGAAGGTGGAAGGGACCATGGCAGCACAGAAGACCATGCATGGCAAGCGGGAGGGTTAGTGGCAGCACAATGGCTATGATGGGCAAGAAGGAGGGTGCAGGGGCATGCACAAAGGACCATGGAGGATAGAAGGGAGGGTCAGGACCTGGGCACAGACAAGAGAGTTCAGGGGAAGGGGCTCACAACAGACCGCGCGGGGCAGGCAGGAGGAGCAGTTGCAGCACAACAGACCAGGGAGGGCAGAAGGGTGTGGCAGTAAAATGGACCATAGAGGACAGGAGGAAGGGGATAGGGGCATGGCATGGGGACAGGCAGGGTGGAGGTGGCAGGGACAGGTTACAGTCATCTGACAATGCTAGGCAGGTGGGAGGGGAGTGGCAGCTCAACAGAACACTCAGAGTAGATAGGAGTGGCAGGTCCATGGAACATGGTGGGCAAAAAGTATGGAGCAGGGGCATGCACAACGACATCGGAGGGCAGGGGGAAGGAGAATAAGGGCAGCAAGCTAAGTACAGAGGCTAAGCAGGAGGTCAATGATGGGCCATAGAATTGGGCAATGGAGGGCAGGAGGAGTGGACTGGTACATCATGCTAAATGGAGGGCAGTGGTAGCACATCAGACCATGCATGGCAGGAGGGAGGAGGCTAGTCCATTGATTCAGAAAACAAAGGATAGGGAGGAGGTGGAGGGGGCAGCAAGCTAACTGTTCAGAGAAGGTTGGTATTAGGAACTTTATTGTTTTTAAAATATGTGTCTGTGCGAACTACTTAAAGTATTCAGCATAATCTCACTTTTATTCAGGAAGAAGAGGACGTTTGTGACTGTGACTCTGGGCTCACTTGGCAGAAACACCCCCTGCCCCTCCACCCCCCATCGCAAAATGTAATGCCTGTGAAAAGGGTAGGAGGACGCAGTGTTATATAGAACATACTCCTGAGAGCACGATTGAAAATGAAAACTAGATATAGTATATGGTATAAACTATGCACCAAAAACTGTGATATAAGATGAACTGGGGCGTGAAATATAATATGCAATACATTTTGCGCAATGACAGATTCATTGGAGAGCGCGAGATAGCACAGGCACTAGCTCGTAATATGCGATATGCGCCTTGGAGTGTAATATGCACAGGGCAGTGTTGTGTGACCTAACTAGTCTCTCAAGTTGTAATATAAAATATGTGCTGGGGAGTGTAACGTTGCATATGCACTGTGGCAAAGATATGGATCCCAGATTGTAATATGTATGGCATAGCGCTGTGCGTTATAACATAGGCATCGAGGAAAGCACGGTAGATGGGGCAATATAACCCGTGCGAAGGCAAGTGTGGCATGACATATTCACGGGGTGGTGTTACAGTGCACATGGGCTAGAGAGTGTCATAGCATACGCACTAGCTGGTGGAATACAACACAGAGATGTGTGGCACTCGGTGGGCACTGGTGGGTGTAACACAGCATTGGGCTCAGCCAGTTGCACGCTGTGACTCTCAAGTGAGGTTTGTCTCCTTTCCAGAGAGTAAAATAAAAAGTATTACACATCCGGCGGTGGATGTGTGTTTTATTAACCGTGAGGGGGTTTCTTGCATAGTTTGGTCGAATTTTTGTCAAATCCCCTTTGAATGGCTTGGTGTGAGTGTGCATTAAATGTACCCATCAATAGATACCCATGTTTGTATAAATAAACGACAAGGGTGTCTACTTGGAGATTACCCACCGGCGGGGGCGCCGGGATTAGGCACGGTAGGACGTCAGACACGTCAGAGCTTCACTAGCGGTGTAAATACATTCCATGTGGATTCATTGTATGCATAGTCGCCTTTTAATGAATATCACGCAAATCGGCATGGTGATAGGTACATACGGTTTGTCCAGCATGTCCTAGGTGTTTCTATAAATATATAATTTTTTAAAATATTAAAAACCAAAGGCCGGCCCCGGGGGATGGGGTCCCCGGGGCCATAGGTGGCCTGAGGAGGGGGGCAATGCAGCCCCCCTCCTAAAGAATAAAAAGAAAAAGGCTATGACCCGGGGGATGGGGTCCCCGGGGCTGATTAAGGCCTTGGGAGGGCCAAATCTAGTTTTTTTCAACAAAAAAAATTAGGGTGCAGGCCCTGGGGGATGGGGTCCCCAGGGCCAATAAATTAGAAAAAGAAGGGGGGCCACACAGCCCTCCTTCTTAAAAAATAAAATAAATAAAAGACCGGCATCGCGCCGGAGGCCACGCCCCCTCCTTGCATCACTCTGCAAATTCGCCCCCTGGCCAGTTGTAAGTTGGGGAATTAATTCCCCTTCAATACCAAGGGTCCCTGAGGTCCAACGGGCCCAATAGGTATCTCCAGTATGCGCCAGGGAGCTGCGTTGCAGACAGGTGTTCTGAGCCCACGCCCCTTTTTACGCCTCTATGCAACGCAGCTCTGTGGCGCTTACTGGAGGTACCTAGTGGGCTAGTTTGACCCTAGGGACCCTTAGGATTCAAGGGAACTTAATCTCTCACCTCAGAACGGCCACAGGGCAAAATTTACACAGTGGTGAAGGGAGGGGACGGGCCCGAGGTGAGGTGTGCAAACACGCCCTGTGGTGCGTTTTAAGTTGGGGAAATAATTCCCTTTCAATCCTGAGGGACCCTGGGGGCCAACTAGCCCACCAGGTGCTTCCAGTAAGCGCCACTGCTCTGCGCTGCAGAGAGGTGGTGCAGGCCGTGCCCCTTTTTACACCTCTCTGCAATGGCGCTTACTGGACGTACCTAGTGGGCTATTTTGCCCCTAGGGACCCTCAGGATTCAAGGGGACTTAATCTCCCAACTTAAAAAACGCCCACAGGGCGCATTTACACAGTGGGGAAGGGAGGGAACGGGGCCTGAGGTGACGTGTGCAAACACACCCTATGGCGTGTTTTAAGTTGGGGAAATAATTCCTCTTCAATCCTGAAGGCCCCTGGGGGCTAACTAGCACACCAGGTGCTTCCAGTAAGCGCCACTGAGCTGCGTTGCAGAGAGGTGGTCCAGGCCGTGCCACTTTTTACACCCCTCTGCAACACAGCTCTGTGGCGGTTACTGGAGGTACCTAGTGGGCTAGTTGGAGCCTAGGGACCCTCAGGATTCAAATGAACTTAATCTTCCAACTAAAAACGGTCACAGGGCGTGTTTACACAGTGGTGAAGGGAGGGGACGGGGCCTGAGTTAATGTGTGCAAACACGCCCTGTGGCGCGTTTTAAGTTGGGGAAATAATTCCCCTTCAATCCTGAGGGACCCTGGGGGCCAACTAGCCCACCAGGTGCTTCCAGTACGTGCCACTGCGCTGCGTTGAAGAGAGGTGGTCTAGGCCGTGCCCCTTTTTACATCTCTCTGCAACGCAGCCCTGTGGCGCTTACTGGAGGTACCTAGTGGTCTACTTGGACCCTAGGGACCCTCAGGATTCAAGAGGACTTAATGTCCCAATCGGCCACAGGGCGTGTTTACACAGTGGGGAAGGAAGGGGACGGGGCCTGAGGTTACGTGTCCAAACACGCCCTGTGGCACGTTTTAAGAGGTAGCTTTAATCCCCTGCCCTATTATATACTAGGGGCTTACAGAGGTAGGTCATGCTAATCACAGGGGGACCCCAACGCATAGTGTTCCCTAGTGTATGTAGGTGTTTTCACTGTATTCTGAGTGTCTTTTAACATAGCACTGGCTCTAGGACTGGTTAGTCAGACTCAGTTACCACCAGTATCCATCTGAAAAAGTTGAGGGTACAGGATGATTTTGCAACAAGGCTTCTTTCTGCTCTTCTGTTTGTTCTTTCTGCACGTTATCTTTCTTCCTGCACTTTTCTTCGTCTTTGAGGACTTCTGTTGCTTCTTTCTGCATTTCTTTTTTTTCTTTCTGTATGTTTTTTCTACTTTCTTCACATGTCCTATCTCTGTAGGCATAGTTAGAAATTAGCATTTAAAAAAACTTTGAAATTCACTGAAAAAACCATAGGTTTCAAGCACATTATAGTTAGGAATTAGCATTTAAAAATCCTTAGAAATTCACTGAAAAAAACCATAGGTTTCAGGGGCGTTATAGTTAGCTGGACTTTTTACTCGTACAAAACCATTGAAATTCCCCCGTTATAGTTAGTTTAGCTAACTATAACTCGCGTGCCTGCAATGCACTGCTGATGACGTCACATATTACATCACTCATGACATGGTCAGTGACATCACTCATGACATCACTGATGACATCTCAAATGACATCATCCTTGTGATAGAGTGGCAGACCTCCTCTCCCCCTAATATAACCTTTGATACACACATTCAAAAATAGAAACTACAATTTTCAAAACAATGGACATACCAAAACCAGTTACAACAACCTATTCAGTAATTCTAAGATCCACATACACATCCACTCATTCACCAACAGTCCTTTGCGGTCACTCATACATGTACTCACTCATAAGATGTACTCATACACCTATACATCCTGTTACACAACGCCACTCATCCATTGAGTTACTCACACACATAGTCACTCATGCTAATAAAGAATCAAACATCCATTTACTTGCATATACAGTTATACACACACCACCACACTTACTTCTACAGAAACTTACACACACTTAGTCTTTTAAACAATCACTTATAGAACCACATACTTATTCACACAGGAACTCTTTCAATCTCTCAGTCTCACATATACTCACTTATATGCACCAATAGTCACATATACTAGTTTAAAACCTATGTAGTTACTCATAAAGACACTATTGAGACAGTCATTCACTCACTAAAACACCCATGCACACACTCATCCACCCATACAGTCCTGCACACATGCTGTCTTCAACACATACAAACAGTGAGTCACTCATTCATGCACCTATGCACTACGTAATATCCCCCACCGAACCATACAGACACTCAGACACTCATACTGATACTCAAAAAACCAACTAATAACCTATATAGACACTCATGTAGCTACTCACCAACCCATGCAGCCACTTATACACAAAGTGAGAGACTGATACAGATATTTACATATTTAAACATTACTCACTAAGCCATGTATTCACTAAGATACACTTAATCAGTCAGTTATACAATCAATTTTTCAAAAACAAATCATCCATTTAGACACTTATAAACCCATTTATTCTTCCATCGACCTTGAGATATACATATATAAAACATATGCAATTTTCAGAAAAACAAACATTCACTGGATGATGTCATCAGTGATGTCATCAGTGATGTAATTTGAGATGTCATCAGTGATGTCAAGAGTGATGTCACTGACCATGTCATGAGTGATGTAATATGTGACGTCATCAGCAGTGCATTGCAGGCGCGTGAGCTATAGTTAGCTGAACTAACTTTAACGGGGGAATTTCAATGGTTTTGTATGAGTGAAAAGTCCAGCTAACTATAACGCCCCTGAAACCTATGGTTTTTTCAGTGATATATATATATATATATATATATATATATATATATATATATATATATATATATATATATATATATATAATATATATATATATATATATATTCACTTAAAAAACCATAGGTTTCACAAATGTTATAGTTAGGTGGATATTTCACTCGTAAAAATCCAATGAAATTCCCCCGTTATAGTTAGTTCAGATAACTATAACTCGCGCACCCGCAATCCTGCTCATGACGTCACATATTACATCACTCATGTCATGGTCAGTGACATCACTCATGACATCACTGATGACATCATCCTTGTGATAGAGTGGCGGTCGCGCGAGTTATAGTTATCTGAACTAACTATAACGGGGGAATTTCATTGGTTTTTAACGAGTGAAATATCCACCTAACTATAACATTTGTGAAACCTATGGTTTTTTAAGTGAATTTGCAAGGTTTTTTAAATACTAATTCCTAACTATAACGTGTGTGAAACCTATGTTTTTTTCAGTGAATTTGTACGTTTTTGTAAATGCTAAGTTATGTATGTATTATTATTTTTTTTATATATTTATTTTACAATACACTACGTATTAAAATGTATTTATTTCTTTTTGGCTTTTCACCGTGCACGGACGGTGCGCGCACCCCCGCGATTTTTTTTAAAAAAAAAAATTGAAAAAAGAATTCTGCCTTCGGGGTCCTTCAGGGACCCCCTGACAAAGGCTAGGGGGTCAGGAACTCTCTACCCTGCCCCCTTTTCACGTTCGCCACCTTCCTTTTTCACTCTCGCACTGAAAACAAACAAAATGGCGGCCGACACTTCCTGATTTCGACCGATTCGAACGTTGACTAACATGTAACCACCAATCAGAATTACGCTTGCGCACGTTAGGGTGCTCGCACGGTGCGCGCACGGTGCGCGGCTATAGATATGTATGTGCTTTTAACTGCAATTTTCTCAGGAACTACTGAACAGATTGACTCCATATATGCAAAAGGCACATCCCTGACCTGAGGACTACCTCTCTGCCAAATTTCAAGTAATTCTGTTCAGCCGTTCGGGCTGTACCTTCGACTAAAGGTCCTAAGGGAAAATGCATGGGGAAAACGCGTTTTGGGACTGCCCTTTTTTCTCGGCTCCCGCTTGACGAATCCCCCCGAGACTTTCAGGGTAGGAGCTGAGCAGAGCGACCCATCAGTTTTGAAAATTTCGCGAAGATTCGTCATCCGGCGCCAAAGTTATTTAAAATAGAATTTTCAGATTTCCTATGGAAACACGGTCCTAACTATAACTATCTACTGGCGGCCGCCAGTATGTGTGTATATATATATATATATATATATATATATATATATATATATATATATATATATATATATATATATATATATATATATATATCCAACATAAAGGGTTTGCTCCTTTTGGGGAAAGCCTCTAGAGGTGAACAATCTTGTTCCATACGTGAAGGTGCAGCAAGCAGAAAAGAGACCAGCGCCTCACATCCCAGCCATGCGCATTTTGGGCCAACACCCTTGTTCACTGGCAGCAGAGAAAAGAACTGAAATTGCAGTCACATGCTTATATTTTAAACATAGCCCCGCCCCACCGGGCCTCTGGGCATTCTGGTATTCGTAGTGCTGCACATGATAAAACCCTCGTGGGTTTCAGTGACATTCCCCTTATTCGTGCTTAAAAAATTAATAACATACCCCAGTGGGTTTAGCAACAGTGTCTCTCATTCTGCTGATTGCCTTTACCAAAGCCAACACTGGATGTTACACCAATCCTGAGATCAACAGTCTTGTCATCCCTGGATCCACCTTTGCGTGGTGGGCAATCCCCTCGACTGGGCCAGCCGAAATACATCCAGCATAAAAGGTTTGCTCCTTTCGGGGAAAGCCTCTAGAGGTGAACAATCTTGTTCCATACGTGAAGGTGCAGCAACCAGAAAAGAGACCAGCGCCTCACATCCCAGCCATACGCGTTTCGGGCCAACGCCCTTGTTCACTGGCAGCAGAGAAAAGAACTGAAATTGCAGTCACATGCTTTTATTTTAAACATAGCCCCGCCCCACCCGGCCTCTGGGCATTCTGGTATTCGTAGTGCTGCACATGATAAAACCCTTGTGGGTTTCAGTGACATTCCCCTTGTTCGTGCTTAAAAAATTAATAACATACCCCAGTGGGTTTAGCAACAGTGTCTCTCATTCTGCTGATTGCCTTTACCAAAGCCAACACTGGATGTTATACCAATCCTGAGATCAACAGTCTTGTCATCCCTGGATCCACCTTTGCATGGCGGGCAATCCCCTCGACTGGGCCAGCCGAAATACATCCAACATAAAAGGTTTGCTCCTTTTGGGGAAAGCCTCTAGAGGGGAACAATCTTGTTCCATACGTGAAGGTGCAGCAAGCAGAAAAGAGACCAGCGCCTCACATCCCAGCCATACGCGTTTCGGGCCAACCCCCTTGTTCACTGGCAGCAGAGAAAAGAACTGAAATTGCAGTCACATAATTTTATTTTAAACATAGCCCCGCCCCGCCGGGCCTCTGGGCATTCTGGTATTTGTAGTGCTGCACATGATAAAATCCTCGTGGGTGTCAGTGACATTCCCCTTGTTAGTGCTTAAAAAATTAATAACATACCCCAGTGGGTTTAGCAACAGTGTCTCTCATTCTGCTGATTGCCTTTACCAAAGCCAACACTGGATGTTACACCAATCCTGAGATCAACAGTCTTGTCATCCCTGGATCCACCTTTGCGTGGCGGGCAATCCCCTCGACTGAGCCAGCCGAAATACATCCAACATAAAAGGTTTGCTCCTTTTGGGGAAAGCCTCTAGAGGTGAACAATCTTGTTCCATACGTAAAGGTGCAGCAACCAGAAAAGAGACCAGCGCCTCACATCCCAGTCATATGCGTTTCGGGCCAACGCCCTTGTTCACTGGCAGCAAAGAAAAAAACTGAAATTGCAGTCACATGCTTTTATTTTAAACATAGCCCCCCCCCACCGGGCCTCTGGGCATTCTGGTATTCGTAGTGCTGCACATGATAAAACCCTTGTGGGTTTCAGTGACATTCCCCTGGTTAGTGCTTAAAAAACTTAATAACATACCCCAGTGGGTTTAGCAACAGTGTCTCTCATTCCGCTGATTGCCTTTACCAAAGCCAACACTGGATGTTACACCAATCCTGAGATCAACAGTCTTGTCATCCCTGGATCCACCTTTGCGTGGCGGGCAATCCCCTCAACTGGACCAGCCGAAATACATCCAACATAAAAGGTTTGCTCCTTTTGGGGAAAGCCTCTAAAGGTGAACAATCTTGTTCCATAAGTGAAGGTGTGGCTGGGATGTGAGGCGCTGGTCTCTTGTCTGCTTGCTGCACCTTCACGTATGGAACAAGATTGGTCACCTCTAGAGGCTTTCCCCAAGAGGAGCAAACCTTTTATGTTGGATATATATATATATATATATATATATATATATATATATATATATATATAGAGAGAGAGAGAGAGAGAGAGAGAGAGAGATATTCAAACCTGCAATTCCCCTAATCATTACTAGAGGTCTGGCTCGAGTCAGATGGTAATCTTCAAGATTCTTTCCCAGAGCTGCACTTCCTCAAGGCATTATTAGAGCTTACTCTTGAGTCAGATGCAAAAGCACTGATATTTGTTCATGAAGCTGCAGTTCCTCAAATTGTTTCTAAGTGTCCATCTCAAGTCAAATGCAAAAGCATTGCTAGGTATTCCTAACAAGTGAAATGTAAAAACATTGACATTTTTGCATGAAGCTGCAGTTCGACTAGTCGTTACTAGGTGTCCTTCTGGAGTCATATGCAAAAGCATTGAAATTCTTACAAGAAGCTGCACACCCACAAGTCCTTACTAGTTTCTCCCTATAATCAAAAAGAAAGGCATTGAAATTCTTACATAAAGCTGCAGTTCCATTAGTCATTACTAGGTGCCCCTCACAAGTCAAAAGTAAAAGCATTGATGTCCTTACATAAAGAAGCAGTTCCACTTGCTGTCAATAGAGGTTCCAATCAAGTCACATACAACTGCTTCAAATGTTCTGCACCAAGCTGATGGGGTAGGGCTTCAATCTGCAAATTTGCATATACAATCGAGCTAGTCTAAGGACTTGTGTTCATTTTCTGTAGGATAAATAAAAACACCAAAGCTAGTTTGTAGTGAGGAATCAACATTGTAGTTTACAGTAAGTATCTTGAGAGTTATGGAAATAGTTGATGAAATCCTAATATACATGGGTACTACCAGTCATTGGGTAGAGCAAGGTCTAACAAGTTCTGTTGTTGGGAAACTATTTCAAGGAGTGTGTGAGTAAATGTGCAAGAGCAATATATGCCCACTCAAAGGGAACGCTTTCAATGGCCAGTCTGTTGATCTATAGTGTCCAGTGGGGTGGGATTGTCATGTCAACAGACCAATGGTGAAAGAGTATTGGCTGGAAGCCCCTATATATGTTTGTATTTAGTATGTTTTTTTTGGGAAAAGATGAACCTGGCAAAACAGCTAAATCTGTCTTTAGGACACACATAAAAAAGGTGTCTAATTTGTAAAATAGTAAGTGCTGATGTCCAAATTGTTTCTAAGAAGCTCACAGCTGGCACTGCCAAATGTAGGGAGTGCAGAATACCAAGGCTGAGTAGTCTTGATTCCATCTCATGCCTTTTTCTTTCACCATTGTACACTCTCTGCCCCTTGATTTCACTCTTAATGTCTCTTGTTCATCTGTGTTTTCTGCCTTCGTTACTGTTTCTCCATCTTTCTTTCCTTCTCTGACAAGTTTCTCTGGGGTTAAAGTCTGATGAGGAAAATTAAGTGCAGGTCCTCAAAGATGAGTGCCAGAGGGTTCCACAGCAACAAGCGGCTCAAATGAATCACTGTCAAAAGTCTTGCTGCTTCGAGCTGGTCAATCGTGAAGAAATGTAGAAGAAATGTGATTTACTTGCCATCAGATGAAGGAACAGCTATAGATGTCATAACTTGTCTACTCTTTATGTGCTAGAATGATAAAAGGTGTAATAACCTGTACACCTAGAAGGGAGGGCATTGAAAACATGTTTCAAGAACCAATTTTTCAAGCAACGCCTGAATGCTGCAGTACACAATGACAAGTTCATCTGCAATTGGTTTGTTGCTTCCAAAACCGCAATGGCTAAACACATTGACAAAATCCAAAATAGATGCAGTATTCGCTTCTCGAAAATGCCTTGGAACTGTAGCAGCTCACTTCAGAAGATAATTTTTTGCAGATAGTGAAGGTATGATAATCATTTGACTTTTGGTGTATTTCAGTTCAGTCTAGGAAAATTATCTATTTATTTATTTTAAAAAGCAGTTTAAACTCTGAACATTGTAAATGTTATGCTCCTGTTCCTAGTGCATGCTTAATTATATAGATAAGTATGCCTTTTCTGTAAATCAGTTCTATGTGGGTTCATATCACTTACAATTGCCCATTTGCTACATCACTTCCTTTTCAAATTGTTTTAAATTACATTTACAAAATTATACACTCCTCAACAACACCCAACCCCACGCTACCCCACACAATACGTTATGTAAAGAAGGATGCACCGCAAACCGATCAAAACAATTCATACAAAAAATAAACATATTTCAATAATAACATTTTCTGCTGATTTAATCTAATCATTAATAAATTGCAATAATTCATCATACAAAACATAAACACCTGCAGGGGGATAAAAAAATCATATAGCAGTCACATGTTCTAAGTCCCTCCCTAAAGTGGTAAGTGCAATTTAAAAATGTGATTGATACACCAATGTTGATACAACACCCAATTTCAAGGGACCTTCTGTCTAGTACATCGTTCATTTCATACGAGTATTCCTTTCTCCCAGATTACACCCTATTAAATATATCAGCGATCTACACTTGGCAAGTTATTAGGCTCCACCATAAAGTGGAAAATGTGATTTTAAAGATTTGATTGATTGACCCACAGCATTAAATGGTCCCAAATTCTCAGTCCCTTCTTTCTAGCTCGAGAGCATTTTCTTGCATAGAGTGCTATTTCCCAGTTATACATGGCCTACAAACCTGTTAACAAGTGTTGAAAAGATGGGGGATTAATGTCTAACCATGCTGAGGTGGTACAAGGCCTAAAAATGGCCATAGAGATACTTAACAAGGTCCTTCCCTCCTCCATACATCCATTACTTTGAACCAGTAGAATTACAAGGGGGGTTTATGTCAATATTTAGGGATAACTTGTCTCTAAAAAAGTTGTTAATTTCAACAATA
This sequence comes from Triturus cristatus, assembly GCF_964204655.1. Taxonomy (NCBI): domain Eukaryota; kingdom Metazoa; phylum Chordata; class Amphibia; order Caudata; family Salamandridae; genus Triturus; species Triturus cristatus. Next base: position 212,291,232 of record NC_140588.1, read on the forward strand.
GTGGGGGTAAGGGAGCAACATGTAGCAAACATATACACCTTGTCAGCCCCATACGATTCACAGCATGGACAGAGTGTTTCCTTCCCCCATTGTGAAGTCCAAGAAGGAGTATAATATATGGAGAAACAGGTCTTACAAAACTGGAAGCTTGATGAAAAGCAGAGTCTGTGATCTCTAATATCATTTGCCATTTTAAAAGAATGTTTCTCCAGATCATCTTTCATAAGATTATTAAGATAATTATAGATCAAACCAATTCGGGGGGGGGGTGGAAATGGAGCAGTTTCTCAACAAGGTCGTCTTTAAGAAACCTGGCTGAACCACCCCTCTTTAACAGCAAAAAATTCCTGATTTGAAGAAATTAAAAGAAATTTTATGAGTGAGATTGAAATCAGTTCTAACTTAATCATAAGAGATGATGCTGAGCATTGAATGAAGCAAACACAAGGAGATGATGGACGGAGTGCTGAAACTTTTCTGGCACCCACCCCCTGTCACAGTTCTGGGTTGAATCCATCATCATTCTTTAGCTCACGTTGCTACCCCAGTTCAGGCACAGCTATATGCAAATCAGTCTTGACCCTGTGCCTCATGGGAACAGCCCAGCCCGAACTGCCAAGCCATGTCTACACTGGACCGGAGACAAGCATCCTGGGACCAGTTTCTGGGTAACACCCGTCATCAGCCAGGCTGGGGCATACCCTGCCAACATAGGGCGAACACAGCAAACACAAGGTGATGATGGATGGAGTGCTGAAACTATTCAGACTCTCACCCCCAGTCACAGATCTGGGTTGAATTCATCATCATTCTTTAGCTCACTTTTCCACCCCAGTTCAGACACAGCCATATGCAAATCAGTCTTGACCCTGTGCCTCATGGGAACAGTCCAGCCCGAACTGCAAAGCCATGCCTTCACTGGACCGGAGACAAGCATCCAGGGACCAGTTTCTAGGTAACACCCGTCATCAGCCAGGCTAGCTTGAATCCAGTGGCAAAGCGAGCAAGGGACCCACGTCTGGGCACACCCTGCCAACTTAGGGCGAACAAAGCAAACACAAGAAGATGATGCAATGAGTGCTGAAACCTTTCAGACGCTCACCCCCAGTTGAATAAAAGCACCCCAATTTAGTAATCACAGCCTGGTAGGTTCTGATTATCTTGGGTAGAAGTATTAAAATTTAGTCTGCCAATAACCAGCAGTTGGAGCACAGATACCCAAACTTTATAAACAGCCGAAAGGGTCTTGAACCAGACCCTTTTGTAATACCCAAAGTCCAGCTGCCCCCATAGGCACCCCCAAGCCTCACCCCTGATTCATGACTTGTAAGGGGAGGGGGGAGTCCCCATGATATTGCTAGGGCCCTCCTGAAAGAGCACTGTGCAATGTCAAAGGAAGTAGCCCAATAATAGAATTTGAGATTGGGGAAAGCTAAGCCCCCGCCAGCTCTCTGGGGAGAGACAGAAATGCTACAGATCTTCTATGTCAGGAACAGGCCCAAAGAAATTGAGAATAAACATTATCAATTAACAATGCCCACTCAAAGTCCAGGGGTGGGATTTTTTTAAAGCAACCAACTTCAGCCTTTAAAAACAAGTGGATTATGATCCAATAATAAACTGGGATAGCGCTCAATCATACTATCCTGAACTAAGTGGGAGGAAATAAAAAAGCAATCCAATTTGACATGTTTTTTATGTGAGGCTTGAATAAAAGGTAAATCCATGGTCCGTAGTTTTTAAGTTGGACCAAACGTCTATAAGGCCATACACATGGCATAAATTCCCCAGCACCTGAAAGACTTTCGGTTTCCTCACGACATATCACTGGGTCCAATCCCAATTGCTATGAAGATTAATGTTGAGCTCTCCACAGAAGATAATAGGTAAAGACCAATGTGCTAATTGATTAGATAGCCAGTGAAAAACTTCTGGGTCATAAGCAATGCTAACATACACAGAGCATAATCTAAAAGAGAGAGAATCTGAAGATTTACACCCGGCAATAACCCAATACCTCGCAGCACTGTGATATCAGCCTCTCACCCGGAAAAATAAAGGCCCTCCCTAGCATATGGCACTTGCAAATCTATACTTGGGACCTCCCCTGATCACCATCCCCTATCCCTGATGGGTCAAGACAAAAACATTAGAGCTGGCCTTATCAATGCACACTCCATGAGCAAACACACAGAGAAAATACAGTACTTAATCCTAGATTTTAAATTAGGCACTCTCTTCATCACGGAATCATGGCTCAAGGAATGGTGCAATCCGGCATTGCCCTTACGCTTCTTCCGGGCTACGCCATGCGTAGATAAGACAGAACCGAAGCCTGTGGTGGTGGATTGGCAATTATTTTTCAGGATTCCTACCAATGCAACACCTTTGAATCAGATATCCTGACTGGGGCAGAAAGCCTCGGATTTTGTTTTAAGCTTAGTCCCTCACTATCTATGGCAGGAATACTTATTTATCTCCCCCAGTTCCTTGTACCAACTTTAGTAGAAGCGCTAGCCCCCCTAGCCCTTCGCTACTCGAATTTCACCATTCTAGGAGAAAGTAATCTCCCCCTTGAGTGCAGTAACAACTCAGAAGTAATCAACTTCACAGAGACTCTAAGCACCTACCCACCTGGGAGGACACACTCTGGATGGCATCTGCTCTGACTTATTAAATCTCACAGTTGGACCTCCCATCCAGCAAACGTGGCCCGACCATATGTTTATCCCATTCACCTTCCCTACAAGTAAGTCCCTCCACCCTCCGTCATTTCCGCCCTATCAATATATACATAAATGGACTACTGTGTTAAATGATTCTGAGATGATCAAACTTGCTTTGGCTACCACCCCCACCCCATCGGGTCACATAACAACTGTCACCACAATGTTCAAAATCTGGATTATGCAACTCCTTAACAACTAGCAATGTTAACTTCCAAAAAGAAGAATCAGAGATCCCAACCATCAGCTCCAAGGTACACCTAGACCTTAGCAGACCAGCACTTCCTCTGCAAACAACATGAGCATATAAGGTGGAAGACTTAATTAGTTTAAACAAATTCAAAACAACTATCATATGCAGATTAAATTTGCTAAGAAGGCATATTTCACAAAGTAGATTAAGGAAGCCAAAAAAATCAAAAAAACGTATTCTCGATCACTAAATCGTTCCTACAACCAGAGAGATTCCCCCTTTGCAAATCCTCTTTAATCAGATCCTTGAAGCAAATATTTGCAACATTCAACAAGAGTTTAGTGTGACTCCTGCTGACAATACAGCAACCAGAGAACAATCGTGACAAGCAATTCTCTCCTGTAAGTCAGGCTCTCCATTTGACTCTTCCTTCCATCCATCATAATATAGTGGATGAAGTAAATCCACTTAATCAATGAAATTGTAAATACCTCTCTGACCACCGCAGAAGTTTCAACTGACTGTAAAGCTGCGGCAATTAAACCACTACAAGAAAAAAACATCTCCCGAATCCAGCAACCCTTTCAAGCCGATGCCCTTTCTCCCTATCCCCATTACTAGGGTAATTCACTGAAAGACTGGTAAATAGCCAGTTGATGACATTCCTCCAAGAAACCAACATCCTCCACCCTAGACAGTCAGGTTTCCATCCCAAACATTCTACAGAATCAATCCTACTGGAAGTGGCAGATATTTTCAAATTATCATTGGACACAGGCAAGAATGCAGTATTGATTTTATTAGATCCCTCAGCTGCGTTCAACATCAGTTCACATAATATCCTTCTACAGTGCAACAAAAACCGTGGCATTACTCATCTTGCCTTAGCCTGGTTACAATATTTTTTCTCAGACCGAGTCAAACAGTGGTTCTAGGACCCTTCCTATCATCACAAGAAAACATAATCTCAGTAATAACAGAGGACTCCTCTCTTAGCCCAACATTGCTCAACATATAAACGGCCCTACTCATCAAGTTAATCTCTTCTTTTGGCATTAAAACTATATCATATGCAGATGACGCACAGCTTATCCTGAAACTGGAGAAAGCATCCATAAGCTCAGAGTAAAACTTCAAACATTGTCTATTTGAGGTAATTCAGTGGATGCAATCCAACCAACTCAAATGAAACACAGAAAAATATGAGATCATGCTTTTAGGTAAGACCAATGCCTTTGAGCCGATAACATGGTGGCCAGATTCTGGACCCCCTGCCCCAAGCACTGACATGGTAGTAAAGATTCAAGGGGTAAAAAGTGATGTTGCTCTATCCTTTAAACCACAAGCTCTTGCAGTGGCAAGCACATGTTTCAACTTGATAAAATCACTAAAATATTTCTTTGATTAACTCCCACTTGCAGCTAGAAAGACAGTTGCTGGCGCACTAATTACTTCCAGGCTGGACTTTTGTAACAATCTATGCAGGCACAACCAGACAAACTCATAAAAAACTGCAGGTAGTGTAACATGCAGCTGCTAGGCTCGTGCTGAAACAACAACGTCGCCCCTCCGCCTCTGTTGCCCTCAATACCCTTCATTGGTTCCCTATAAAACAAGAGAGTTTTATTTAAAATTTTCCGGCTCACTTTCAGAGCATACAGCCTTCATATTCACTCCCCATAACCCATCACGCACCATGAGATCCTCCTCAGCTAATCTTCTTAAACCTCCCACGTTTATGTGTAAGACCAAAGGCAGGAAATCCTTTACAGTCTTAGGAACAAAGGCTTGGAATCAACTTCCTAAACAGATGAGATTTATTGACTCTGAACACCTGTTTGAGAAATATCTTAAAACTTGGATATTTTCATCTACTGACTCAATGTGCAAGGCACTTATTTGATAAGGTCAGTATCCTTTTTCCCCCCTGGTGATGCGAAATCCTTCTCTTTCCCGCACAACACCAAGATGCTCCTAAGAGAGTGAAAGTTGCGCTCAACAAATATTCAATTCAATTCGATGTGTTCTCTCTATAAGCTTCTCTGATTTTCTTTACTTCTTTCGCCAATTCTATTTGTGTGTTTTATTGCTGACTAATTCTGCAATGTACACAAGTAATGACGTTTTTTATGTAATATGCTCATATGTACTTATTCGCTTCACTTTTCTGTCCGTTAGCTTGCCTCTTTACGGTTTGACTTTAGACAGAATTTGACAAAATTCACCTTGTTTTGTTAAATTGCTTGCTCACATGGTAGGCTACTTATCCAACATACAATACTCCATTTAACCTTTCGAATTTGTAACATGTTCTATATGTGATAACTATGTTTAGCGAATGTATTAGTTTATACTGCTTTTCTTCACTTCTTTCACCAACTCTATTCTCCATCTTCTCTACTCATCCAAATGGTGCATCTGTGGGGGAACTGGTACTATGGTCACCATGAACACCAAAGACGTTCCTTACATTTTTATCATTGTACAGACTTCTCATCTAACCTTATTTTCTTCTGAAGTATAACTCCTTCTACACATTTGGGGCCATATGTAGGTAGCCTCACATTTACCGATTCATAAATACCGAATTTTACCGATTCGGTATTTATGAATCGGTAAATGTGATGTAGGTAATGATTCGGTAAAGTTTACCGAATCGGAAAAATTCGGTAATTATGAATCGGTATTTACCGATTCGGTAATGAGGCATACCTTCCCATTGATTCCTATGGGCCTGGAGGCCCATAGGAATCAATGGGAAGGTATGCCTCATTACCGATTCGGTAAATACCGATTCGGTAATGGGGGGAGCATATTCAAGGGTGGCAGGGTGTCACATTGACACCCTGTTGCACCCCTGAATCTTGCATGTGTGCACATGTGGCGCACAGACATGCCCTAAGGGCATGTATGTCTGCCACATGGCTCTCTTAAATCTGCAAAATATTGCTTTTTGCAAGGTATTCGTTATTTATCACCAACCTGTATTTGGTGGTAAATAACGAATTTCTAATACTAATTATCACACTTTAGAGTGCTCCCTACATCTGATTTCTGTATTCGGTATTTACCGAATCGGTATTTTACCGATTTCTTAATTTCCGATTCGGTAAATACCGAATCCAAAAATCAGCCCCCTACATAGCAAACGCCTAAATACCGGTCGGTAACGGGATATTTACCGAATTTCGGCCGTTACCGACCGGTATTTGGCTTCCTACATGAGGCCCTTGGTGAGGTTTATTCTTACTTTTGTTTTTGTTTACATCAGTTCAAGTTCAACACTTTATTCAAAAGATTTTCCATCCATAAATGTAAAATGCATATAATAGTTGACATTTCATCCAGTTAAAAACATAAGTGAATATCAACAGAGGGTAAATTACGAATAGCAGCAAATTATTTAAGAATTAAAGTGCCTCTTGCCTTCACAATGTCCAAAATTGACCTACTTGTAAAGATGTTTCATTGTCAGACAATTAAGTAGCAGAAGAAAACATAGCTATGTACACTAGGTATCAAAACATTAATTTATAGATAACAGCAGATTGTTAGAATAATGAAGTGCCACGTGCCCTCTCAGCATATCTTAAGAATGAACCTACATGTAAACATGTTTCGCTGCCGGACAGTTGAATACCAGATAAAACATAGCTCTACACTGCCTGATATCAGGTGTTTCCTTTTAAAAAGTGGGAACAAGAATAACCTTGTATAAAACTCATAACATTTACAAGACAGTAAAAAATGTGACATAGTTTGGCCCGACCTGTTATTACACGGGCAGTGAATAGCAGCAAGGTTTGGCTGGTACCCAAGCAGAAAGCACAGTAGGTATTTGGCAGTGTCAGCTCGAAACGTAAATAGGAAAGAGCTCTCTCATCTCCCGCAAGGCTGTTCTAAGTAGATAGGAGATGTCATTGAGACATTCAAAGACAAATATGCGATAATCATCGGTTTCCCTGCTGCGCTTTTGAGGTGACTTTCCTACACTAGTTCATAAAAAGCTGAGGGTACTTCCTTTTCATTAAAAGTAAGACATACATCTTTCTCTGTGAAGGCCCTCTGCATACCAATTTTTCCTAGTTCTGATTTAATGAATGCCAACCACGGAATTCAGAGGCCATTATCACAAGAGAGGCAGTCAATTATTATATCTCTTGTAAGTACTGCCTTCTCGTCACTCCAAACAGATAGCCAAAATAAAAAAGGCCTCACTCTAATAAAATCAATTATATATAATAGATTTAACTCTTAATGGCAAATAATTCGGGAGGAGGAAATTGGTACTCCAAGGAGTCGCGTACAGAACCTGTTTTCTTCCAGTTGTAGGGTTTTGCAGTTTGCAATCCCCCAGAATGCGGAACTGCAGGTGGCAATAGAGACACATTGGGATTTGTAAATTTGCAACATGGCTTTCAATTGCCCCCACACCACGGGGTTGAGGGAGGGAAAATAATGAACCAATAGCATTTGAGAACTGCATTCTACGGTGTACAATACTAGGTGACCAAGCTCCAGAGGCAGAGAACGTGACTCCCAGATATGGGAACCTCTTAACACAGGTTAGGGAGTTTTCACCTACTTGCAGGCTAGGCTGTTGAATACAGTGTGGACTGGATGCCATAAAGTGTGATTTAGTAAAATTAGTTTGAAGGTCTACGTTGGCCCCAAAGTCGATGAATGCAAATCCTAGAAGGTTCAGTGCTTTGGATGTTTGAGCTATTAACACAGCGTCGTCCGTATATAGGAGTGTAGGTAGGTGATTCCCTTTAGCAGGTGAGACGTCGCTGGTTATGAGAGCTAAAGCCGGGTGGAAATCATTACTATATAGTATAAAAAGGAGCAGAGCTAGCACACACCCTTATGGAACTCCCCTGCCATTCTCAATACCCTTAGACACATTCCTGTTATCACTTTAACTAACTCTGGCTCTCATATCCCTATGAAGAAATGCAAGAAAATGAACGAGAGGGGCATCCCTACTCTTAAGCAGCAGCATGTGCCATAATTTTGTTTGATTAACACAGTCGAAGACGGCGCTTAAATCTATAAAGCAGACCCTCCAGGATTTCGCGATTTCGCGATTTCGCGGCTTGCCGCGAAATCGGCACTTTTGTAAAAATGCCGCGATTTTTACAAAAGTGCCCGCGAAATCGGCACTTTTGTAAAAATGCCGCAATTTTTATAAAAGTGCCTGTGAACTCAGCAATGTACAACCTTACCGCAAACTTACCACAACCTCACCCAAACATCATCTTCTCATCTGTCCTCTCCCCTCTCCACCTCACCCATTCATTACCATGCTTGTTCATGTTTGCAGATGTACGCTTCTGTGGGTACTGGGGTTCCTTACTACAAATGTTAGCACCATAACTTTAAAAAGATTCCAGCGGTGATCCTGAAAACTTGACACACTATGCCTGAGGTACCCTGCAGAGCTGAACACAGGCTTTCGATAAGGAATACAAGTTTGACATAAAACACTAATGGCGGTCTCCACTTTACTCCAATTAAAGGCAATATATAAAGTCACTGGCTTAACAGCTGTATATTCAACTATTATTAAATTAAAATTGGCGATTGCTCAGTTGTCCCAATCTTACTTCTGAATCCATGCAGGGAGGGTTGTAAAATGGATTCTACTTGGGCCCACTCCTGAATTCTATTATAGATGGCACATCCAAAAATGTTATATCGATCAACAAAATTGGTCTATAACAACTAGGATCTTCACTATTAACCTTTCTAAATATAGGGACAATAATAGAAGTGTGTCAGGAGTCCGGGATATCTGTGTGTGCCAGGGTACTAAATACATTAGTTAAAAATGGGAGACCAGAATTGGATATTAAGTTTGAATAAATCGATTGGTACTCCATCAGGACCAAGGACTTTTCCTCCCATACTTTGAATAAGGGCCTCTTCTACCTCATCCACGGTGATCCTAACATCTGTTAGCTTCCTGCTATCTATAGGAATTATATCCCTGTTTGGGGTAACAACATAAACTTTACTAAAATGATCTTCCCAGGACTCACTGGTGATATGGCAGGAGATCAGGAAAACTGTCAGATTTTTACTTCTCATGTCTGAGATTATGGCCCATAAGTGCTTACTATTTTTTGTAATAGCTACTTGTGCAAGTGACTCCCATTGGTCTGTTAAGACCTGCTGCCAACGCTTAGCCATGACAACCTTATAGTATTTCCTCAGGGCAGCAATTAATTCTCGATTTCTGGGTTTTTTCCCTAATGCTATCCTTAATTCTCGGTTGGCTACAGTGCAGTCTTGGTCAAACCAGTTATGCAGCTTATTTAGTGGGCTTATTGGCCTGAGAAGGGTGCTTTTATGCCTTGGCAAAGATCACTAAAAGCACCCACTATGGAGGTTGCAGTATCCTTTTCTAGAAGGCAGACCTCCACTAGTCTCCTGTTCTCTTTTAGAATTTCCTCTTGGGTACGAGCTGAATCGTGCATTCTCCAGTTCAATTTTAAATTATCCGTGGAGGGTTAGCGGTCTCTGGCCCCTATATTCCTCTTATAGACTTTCCTTGAGGATATTAAGAGAGCGGCCTCAAGAGGATTGTGGTCACTCAAAGTGAATTCAACAACTGAAACATGTGGCAAGATCTTTTCTATGCTTCTAGTGATGAATATGAAATCAATCATGGAGGGAGTCTCTCTACCTTTGTATGTGGGTGGGATAATAACATCTTTCCCTACAATTCCCATAATGTCTACTAAGCTGTAAGATTCCACTATCGACTCCAACTCCTGACTTCTTGGGTCCAACTCTCCCCTTTTAGAGTCCATAGTATTTCCGCCACTAGGGAAGTGGGCATTAAAATCGCCAGCATGGCACAGATATAATTTATGGCCATGAGTAATAACCCTGCCAGATAACTTAGTAAAAAAAATGTGTTAGTTCTAAATACATTGAGTTTGGTACATTGATAAAATGATAATTATAAAAGTTAACCAAATATAGGTTAAAATGGGTTTTCAAAAAGGGCTTGAAAGCTGGTGCTGGCGGTCTCCAAAACCTCCACATGACCACCTAAAGCTATATTCATCCATATTAATAAACCACCTGATGCAGGGCCAGAGCGGGAACCAATTGCTGGAATCCTATAACATTGGAACCTGTCAACAAAGATGGGTACCAGCTCCCATGTCTCCTGTAGCATGATTATATCATAGCTTTTAATAAATGAAAGCCATTCTGGTACAAATAACTTGGAGTGAATCCCTGCCACATTTCAGTTCAAACTAGACTACATATTATCATGGGTGGACCGTACAAGGGCGGTATGAGTAGCTGTCATGGCTGAACATGGTGGGGAATGCACGGGGGACGGCCACAGGTAGTCATTCTATATCCCCTAGAGTGCTAATTGTCTCAAATCTTTTAGAACAGTTCAATATGGGTGTTTCCCAGTCGGAAAAGTCACAGGGGATCAGGGGGGCTACTGGCTTATAGAAATAACCAAGGGGTAGTGGCACAGTCTGCGAATTATTGTGTGTGTGCCAATGATTCTTCATGTTTTAGACTGTTATGTACATACATTGGAGCTCTGAAATGTACCACTACACAGCACAGTCCCCCAGAATATCAATACACGCCTGTTCCAATCACCCAACTACCCTCAGCATGATCATTTTCCCCGCATTATCAGTTTCGATATATTTATGTTCATTTAGCCAGTGTATAGTTTTGTTCTTCAGCTGAAGCCAGGTCTCAACTGCACCTGTCTTCAGTGGGGAACACCAGCCAATATCAAGATAAAAGGACACGCAGCTGGAGGGAGATTTAAAGTATCTTTGAAGGGGACAGTCACTTCCTTAGTGCCTCCAAGGGGACCAGTAGATTGGGTCTTGTGGGCATCATTTCTTTAGTAGACTTAATGGTGCTGGGATCAACAAATTGTAAGGCTAAATTCCTTCTAGGAGGGGATTCGTTAGTATGAATAGGCTCCCTCTTAGACGTATACATTTTGTCAGAACCACAGTCCGGCCTTATTTGAGAATGGTCAGAATGAGGTGATATCAGGTTAGGACATACACTGGACCTGCTGTTAGATATTTTGTTTACATTAGAACTCTTGGCTAAAGATCTCTCGAGTGACTCCAGTCACTCGAATAATTGGATAAAGTTTTTGGTCAAAAATCGAGTTGAATAGGGAGATCATAGCACATTAATCTACAGCATGAGGAAGTTCCTCTATTTTGGATGCCTGGGACACAGAGTGGGGTTTAGGCCAATGTGAGCGCGAACTCTACTCAAGGCTTCTCAGTGATTATTTTTTGGATACGACTGCTGCAGCAGCCCCTCTAATGACAGTCACTAGATTCCTCTTTTTTTTCCACAGGCTGATTTGTGCCTGAGGTTTTAGATGAGTTAAGGCATGCGGAGGCAGTAGAAGATATAGTCAAGGCACCCATTATCAGTTGTTGATGTATTATGTAAATATGATATAAATGAAGCAGGACAAGCTGTACTTTGGGGGGGGGCGGGTAGAATCTGCCTCATCTACAGAGTATATGTGAGAGTGTCCAAAGCCCTGGGAAAAACAGTACTATTTCATCAGAGATTGCCCCAACTGCTTTAGCCAGCATAGTGTCAATTGCAATAGTCATATGATTTGATATGCCGGCCCCAGGTGCCTTTTGTTTACCCATTGTCAAAGGGGAAAATATTTGAAGGCAAATACCTTTAAGCTGATGGTTGATATCCTTGTAAGTCTACTAGATGAATCAATACGGGCCTCAAAGAGAGTGGGCTCAGCACAGCCTCCTCCGGACTCTGACAGGCGCAGACGGGCCCGCTCTTGGCTCAATCTTTGCCAGGGCATGCACCCGGGCATGTCCCACGCTGCGGGAGCCCTGCTGGCTATTTGAATGGCACTTCTGGGCACAGTTCAGGCTGGGACCACTTTACCTCCTAGAGCTTGTGGTCTGCCCCCTCTGCGATGCTCAAAATACGTCCGCGCTGGGAGAGCCCTGCTGGCTATTTGAATGGCACCTTAAGGCGCGGTTCAGGCGGTTGTCACTTTGCCTCATGGGGCTTGTGGTCTGCCCCTCTCTGCAATGGTCAAAGGACTTCCGTGCTGTGGGAGCTCTGCCGGCTATTTGAATGGCGCTTCCAGGCACGGATCAGGTGGTTTATGCTTTGCCTCCCAGGGCTTGTGGTCTGCCCCCTCTGCAATGTTCGGTAGATTCCTGCACTGCAGGAGCCCTGCCGGCTATTTAAATGGCACCTACGGGCACGGATCAGGCAGTGGCCGCTTTGACTCCTGGGATTTGTGGTCTGCCCCCTTCTGTGATGCTCAAAAGACTCCCCAAATATCTAGTCTCTAGATTCACTCCCCATACCCCCTCACGCACCCTGAGATCCTCCTCAGCTAATCTTCTTAAACCTCCGACATTTAGGTGTAAGACCAAAGGCAAGAAATCCTGTGCAGTCTTAGGAACAAAGGCTTGGAATCAACTCCCTAAATAGATGAGATTTATTGTCTCTGGACACCTGTTTAAGCAAAATCTTAAAACTTGGATATTTTCATCTACTGACTCAATGTGCCAATCACTTCTTCAATAAGGACAATATCCTTTCTCCCCCCTGGTGTGGCGAAATCCTGCTCTTACCCACACAGCACCAAGATGCTCCTAAGGGAGTGAAAGTTCGGCTCCACAAATGTTCAATTCAAATCAATTTGTTCTCTCCGTTAGCTTCTCTGATTTATTTCACTTCTTTCGCCAATGCTATTGATGTGTTTTATCGCTGACTAGTACTGCAATGTACACATGTAATGATGTTGTTTATGTAATATGCTCGTATGTACTTGTTCGCTTCACTTTTTTTTCCGTTAGCTTCTCTCTTTACCATTCGACTTCCAACAGAATTTGACGAATTTCACCTTGTTTTTTTATGTTGCCTGGTCACATGCTAGGATACGTATCCAATGTACAATACTCCATTTAACCTTTTGAATTTGTATCATATTCTATATGTGACAACTATGTATACCAAATGTATTCATATATACTGCTTTTCTTCACTTCTTTCACTAACTAAGATCACCATAAACACCAAAGAAGTTCCTTACATTTATATCATTGTACTTTTTTGTGAAGTATAACTCTTTCTACACATTTGGTGAGTTTTTTTAACAGATTTTATAGTTATTGTTTAGAGCTGATTACAACGTAACCTTATTTTCCTGTCACATACCACACTCTCCAATATGGCCACGAGTCTTCATTTTCTTGAGGTGCCATTCCAAAGTATTTGGGGAGAGTTATCTTTATTTAGTGTATGGAGCTATCATACTGCAGCCCATTTCATCTGCGATGAGTCACACATGCAAATAGGACTGCGTTTCTTTTCATCCTCTACAGGAATGTTTTCTGGAATGCTTGTTGTGCGGTCTCATTCATGTTTTAATATGAGCCGATCATAATGTAGCCAATTTTATCTGTCTCGAGCGATACATTCCCATATGGCCACCACTTATGTTCTCTTCACGAGGACTCTACCTTTATGGAGTCCCCTTCTACTCTCTTTTACACTCGAGCACGTCTGGTTTCTGCTCAAATATGACATGCTAAACAGCGGTTCTGGCGTGCATGGAGACGTACAACAACATGTTACACAGGTAAGAGTTCTATACTAAGCTTGACTAACACTGTGCCGCACTTCAACCGTTCTGGGGACTTAAATACATTGGGCCCGATTCACAGAATTAACTTAAGACAAAATCCTAAACTTACTACTTTTGGTATTCACAGAATGCACTTACTACTTTTGGTATTCACAGAATGCACTTACTACTTTTGGTATTCACAGAATGGATTTACGACTACTAACTTTACGTCCGCACTCGGGCTGGAAATTCCGGCCTGGAGGCGGAGCTTCCGGCCCGGAGGTGGGGCTTCCGGCCCGGAGGCAGAGCTTCCGGCCCAGAGGTGGAGATTTTGGCCATGGCTAAATCTCCACCACTGGCCGGAATCCCCACCTCTGGGCCGGAAGCTCCGCCTCTGGCCCAGAAGCCCCGCCTCCGGTCGGAAGCCCCGCCTCCGGGCCGGAAATTCCGTCCCGAGTGCGGACGTAAAGTTAGTAGTCGTAAATCCATTCTGTGAATACCAAAAGTAGTAAGTGCATTCTGTGAATACCAAAAGTAGTAAGTGCATTCTGTGAATACCAAAAGTAGTAAGTTTAGGATTTTGTCTTAAGTTAATTCTGTGAATCGGGCCATTTTTGTTAATACATGCTATGTATAACATAGGTGGGCACACCACTCGGTATTTAATTAGTAGGTCCTGCTGCTTTAATTTACTGTGTTCCAGTTGTATCAGACCTATTGGATATCACAATGTATTTTAAGTATACCCTCTGGATTTATGCCCACTTTTCCAGTAAGAATATTCTGCATCCACAGTTGGTGATTTGATGTAGAGGTTTGGTTTGTTTCGTTGGCCAATTACAGTTGAACTTTTCACTGATGGGTCCCTCTTGTGCATAAGTCTGTATTTGAATGGTTACTCATAGGTATTTTGATATCATGATCAGTTGGAAAAATAGGGACTTAAGGACACAGCTAGTCATAGTATGTACTATGCCATTTCTGTTGGCTCATTACAGCAATCTCATGCATTTTTTTTAACTTATATATGTTACATATTGGAGCTTACTATGAATTCCATTGATTTTAACAAACCTAGGGGCATATTACCAAGGGCCAGCGATAATTAGCGGTAGAAATATTATCGCCAGCTATCGCTGAAAATTATCGCCATGATAACACTATATTAACAATACATAGCACTATGGCGATAATATTACAGCGATAGCGGTGTTTACCATGGAACATCGCTGGTTTTCCAGCGATGTTCCATGGGAAACAGCAATAACATTGCTGATACGACCCTGTGGTCGTATCAGCATAATCCACCTACCATTATTAGTATGCCTTAGTCTGAAATTTAAGAGAAGTTAAATTCCAGCGTTAAGGCCGAGGTAGCGTGATTTTTTTTATCGCTGCACCTTCTTGTTAATATCGTGAAGCTGCCTTTGCGATATTTTCATGTGTTGTTTTCACAACCACGCCATCTCATTAGCGATGCGAGGCTGTGAAAAAAAGGGCTCTACATCAAAGAAATACGCGCTAGCGTGTCCTTGAAGATATTGCAATATAATTATCGCCGCTTATCGTCCGAAAACGGACGCTAAAGCAGCGATAATTATATCGCCAGCCCTTGCTAATATGCCCTGTAGAAAGTTCACTTTAAGAACAAACTGTTTAGGTAAGACCTGTATGATCAGTATATAATTTTTTCTGAATTCGACGATATCAGTTATACTGATGCCTTCTTTCAAACTGTTCTCCATGTAAAGTTGGTTAATCCACTGCATTTTCACACCTTTTTGCGCTATGGCTTGGAGATATTTTTACTTTCTATTTCTCCAGTGGTAAGGTCTATGAATTTTCAATTGTTTTCTACTTTCTTCTATATAATTTCATAGATTTCAAACTACATTGTTCTTGTTTACATTTGATCTATAATACGTTTTTCTTGTATTTAGTGAATTGATCATAAAATATTATTATTCGAATGTACTGCTTTACAGCTCATGCAGCATGCCACCTTGTTTTGACTCCATGTGAGATCAGGACAACATAGCTTTTTTTCTCTTATGATATTTTTGAACCTTTTTTCTTACAACTGCCAAATTGCTTTTTCTTACTAGTTTTAAATGTTTACATGCTGCAATGTTTGGAACACGTAGAGTATAGAGACAGTACAGCAGACACTGACCGACCGGGCTTGAAATATACTACCGGGACATTGGTCTTTGTTCACACCATATGAGGTTTGTCTTACTGGGTATTTGGACAGATATTCCTATCAAAGACAATAGCACATGTTGGTCAAATTTTCCCTTAAAACGTCTTGTTTCTCTTATTGTGAGCTGATTCCACAACAACACTTAGCTGTGACTTCTTACCATATTTTTCTAACGGTCTGCATAGTTCGCCACTGTTGATTTCATGTGAGTTCTAGTTTTACAAGGTATAGATAGTCATCATCCTTTAGGGATCCAATTGATCTACAGTGTCATTTTTATCTCAACAATTCTTTACTTGTTTTCTCTTATCAGCAAAACTAGCAAACTCAGAGGTTCTGCTGCAGACACCAACTGACCACTTTTTGGGCCCGATTCACAGAACTAACTTAAGACAAAATCCTAAACTTACTACCATTTTGGTATTCACAGAATGCACTTACTGCTATTGGTATTCACAGAATGCACTTACTACTTTTGGTATTCATAGAATGGATTTACGACTACTAACTTTACATCCGCACTCGGGCTGGAAATTCCGGCCCGGAGGCGGAGCTTCCATCCTGGAGGCGGAGCTTCTGGCCCGGAGGCGGAGCTTCCAGGCCGGAGGCTTAGCTTCCGGCCCAGAGGTGGAGATTTTGGCCATGGCTAAATCTCCGCCACTGGCCGGAATCCCCACCTCCGGGCCGGAAGCTCCGCCTCCGGGCCTGAATTTCCAGCCCGAGTGCGGACGTAAAGTTAGTAGTCGTAAATCCATTCTGTGAATACCAAAAGTAGTAAGTGCATTCTGTGAATACCAAAAGTAGTAAGTGCATTCTGTGAATACCAAAAGTAGCAAGTTTAGGATTTTGTCTTAAGTTAATTCTGTGAATCGGGCCCTTTGATTTTATTATTTGGACGAGTGTTCTTTGATAACTACTTTTTAAACATTGGGTCAGTTTTCAGACCCACTTTTTCATTGAGGTTTCCAATTTCTGTGGATTTCTTGACTCACTCTTGGTTTTGACTCTTAGTTCTCGATAATACTTGCTTTCCATTCTCATCTTGAGGATTCCTTGTCAACTATGTCGCTACACTATTGGTCCTAACGAGGTATCTTGTTCACTTACTTTTACCACTTGGACCATATACTATTTGAATACTCTAAAATTGGTAACGGAACTCCTTTGACCTTCCTTGCTTGTCCCTTTTCTTAATTGCTCTTCATTATCAGCTTTCTACTTTCAAATTCTCTTTCTTCTGTTTTCTCGTTTCAAAGAAATTACATATTGTAACATTACTCTGTTTCTGTTTAAAATAACTTTCACAGCCTTGAAAAAGTCACTGGTGACAAAGCACGTGTTGGCTGTCTTCTGAAGAAAGAAATTGTGAAACCTTTAGATTACACTGAAGACTATACTAGTGTTTCATACAAAATAATAACCTGTAAGATTGTTGCAAAAACTGTACTGGACTGTATACTTATTTTCACATTGATTGGCAGCTCAAATTGCTGCATGCCTTACTCTGCCCTGGGAAGGTGTTCCAAGGGTGCTGTTTGGGTGGTCCCATGCAACTCCTCTGGTTTGTGATGAATTCCCAGATGCACCAGAACTGGTAAACCTGGGAATGTGCCAAAAAGTTACGCCTTCCCAGAAGAGGCCCAGTAAGGAGAAAATTCTCTATTTCACCTTGTTACATTCTCTTTCTATATGTACTGCATTCTGCAGCACACATAGATAGAGAAATATGCCTCTCTGGATTATTTCTGTGCACAAAACAATCCTGCATGCAACGTAGGCACCACTGCACCATTGTACATGGGTGCCTGCATTGGCACTAGGCTGCCAAAAGGGTGCAAGCACAGGTGAATAAGGCATTTCCTTAAATAAGGCTCATTCCTGCCCTTTCACTGTCACGCAGTGCAGCACAGCAAGGTGACTTGCAGCGCTGCACTGCGTAACTTGTTTATAATTATGCCCCTTAATCTTTTCTGACCCGCAGGTCCATAAAAAACAGCGGATGTGAAACTACAAACAACTATAAAATTATTATTGGTCCCATGTCCACAATTCGGCTGAGGGAATGGGGTCCACAGGTAAGGAAGAAATGTGCAGGTCTTATGGAAAGTGCATGGGGTAGAAGAGGAGGAAGGTCACTGTTTGGGGCCTACTGTCGGTCAAACCATGAGAGCATACTACTCAAGGATAAATCCCTCCTCAAATTGTGCCACCTTGTCATTTAATTTGTATACCAACTTCTTGAAGGAAGCCACATCATGTATCTTTTCTAGCCAGATTTAAGAGAGGGAATCGCGGCCATGAAAAATAAGTGTAAAATACAGATCTTAGCTACCCTAAGGCAGTAGCGAGCCAGTAGGAAAGAAGGCAAGATATGTCAGGGAGTTCAGATAGGTCATGTGAAATCACAGTACCTTATAATAAGTGTATTTTAATCTAAATTGCTTCAGTCCCCTGTTGTCAATGACACCTACTTAACTCACACTATATTCTACAGCACTCACACAACACCCAAAAGGCAAATATAACTAACTACATACCTAGGGCACAGCCTATTACAACCTTTACACTGCACAATCCAAATCTGTTACTACACTCACATTGCACCCATTTGCACAGAAAGTAACCCATACAACACTCTCATTATAACCTTCAGTACTAATACTGTAAAAGCATTGTATTGCAACACAGCTACACTAATCATGCCTCCCTAACACAACGTACCCTGCTTTTGCCAGCAATACAATGCAGTCAAACACTTAGAGTCTGATTACGAGTTAAACTGCTATTTATCACCACTGATAAATAGCAATATCATTGGGTATATTATTTATCGGATGTGATAAATAACACCTACCACAAATTCATGGGGAATAACATGCGGATGTTGGTATTTAGCGTATCAAAATCCTCATCTTAGGATACATACTGTATGTTTTCCAGAGTTAAATTTTGAAAGGTTTGACTTGTTGACATTTAACAAAGTTTACACTATTACAAGTGTATCTTCATATATTTTCCACTACCAAATATGCAGATTATAAATGTAATTCCAAAATGGTGGTACATTACCACTACAAGCATACATAGTCACGTTGGAAATGTTTTACCACCGGGCTTCCACAAAGTTTACTCTAACATAACTGAAACCATATCAGCCAACCTAGATGGTCTGGCTTGCCTGTCACCATTTATAGAGTAGTTAAACCTGTATGTTAGAGCTAGAGGAGCCTCTGCAGCCTGAATGTTTTCTATAAATGAGGTTGTTCGACCACCAAATGAGTCAAGATAAAATCTAGTGCTTTTTTTCTGGTTCTTCATTCCACCCTCTACCAATATGTTTTCCTAGATAGAAGTAGATGATTGAAAATCACACCATAATGACAAGTAAGTGGCTTTTTATCTGGCTCCTGGATGAACTCAGAGAATCTGCCTACAGCTCTTCATTTCAGAACCCAAGAGCACCATCTCAGGTGTCCCTCAAGGTTCATTCCTCAGCCCCACCCTCTTCAACACCTACATGACACCTCTAGCCGACATCATCAGAACCCACAACCTCAACATCATATCCTATACGTATGACACCCTGATCATCCTCTCGCTCTCAACAGATCCCACCACCATGGAGACAAATTTCCAGAACTGCATTAGGAACATCGCCGACTGGATAGAGATCAACTGTCTGTATCTCAACACTGACAAAACCGAAGTGCTGTTCTTGACCAACAATGCCTCTCTTTGGAATGACACCTGACCGCCAGCAAAGCTGAGACTTACACTAACAGACTACACCTGCAACCTCAGCGCCATCCTGGACTGCAATCTCACCATGAAGAGACAGATAAATACAGTCTCCTCTGCCTCATACTCTCCGTATGCTCAGAAGAATCTTCAAATGGGTCCCCTTCCGCATGTGGAAAATGGTCACTCAAGTAATAGTCACCAGCTGGCTGGACTACGGCAAGGCACTATACACCAGAACCGCCACTGAACTCATGAGGAGATTACAGACGTTACAGAACTCAGCGGCCAGACTCATCATCAACCTGCCTAGATGGACCCACATCATCCTACACCTCAGGAACCTACACTGGCTCCCCATCCTGGAGAGATGCCCATTCAAGTTACTGACACACACCTACAAAGCCCCTCATGACCTAAGACCAGCATACATCAACCATCACCTGAACTTCCATCACTATCCAGAGACCTTCACTCCAGCCCCCTCGAACAGACACCGTGTATCCGCTGAAGCCAGTGCTGAGGCCGCTCCTTCTCCTGCCTAGCCACTAAGTCCTGGAATGGCCTTCACCTTCATCTCCAGAGAGCACCCTCGCTGGCAGATTTCAGGAAGAGACTAAAGACCTGGCTGTATGATTGAGCCCGGCAACCTAGCATCTGGATACCCTCACAAGTAGTTGTGCTTTACAAATTCAGCTTGATTGAGAGTGCACACTCTCTCTACTATTTACCCAAGGGCTAGCAAAGTTTTACATAAGCTCTGCTATTTAGCCAGCAATTGGCTAAACATCTGATACTTCACTGCTTAACTGCCCACAGGCTAAATAGTAGCGATCATGTACTCTTTGACCGTAATCTGGAAAAAGAGTTTGAAGGTGTTCCATATTTAGCTGAACATAAAGAAAAGGGGCCTCCAGACAACGGCATGGTGATGGGTATCTTATAATGGGAGTGCAGGAAAGTGTGTGAAAGCAAGTGCGTACGCAAATTTACATACAAAGGTACATGCATGAATTAAGCTGAGTTGTTTTCAGACAAAAACAATATAATCAATGTTGAATAATTGCATTTATGTTAATATAATATTGAAATAAATATATGAAGTAATCTTTTGTTTAACGATCTTCAGGATAAGGCAGACAGATATTTTGTGCTGTGGTCGAAATAGTTGGTGAAAAGAACAATGAGTGTGTTTTTAATGCATTTTACACCAGTGTTTTCCCTACTGCTAAGATACATGTTTTTTCAATGTTGAGGATCATCCTTTTGATATTTTTGGAAAGGCTGGGCTCAATTTGTTTTCCCCTGAAAGTCTTTTTTGCTATTTTTGGGCTTCTTTTTAAGGAGTTTCCTGCTTGTCTTGAATAACAACCCTGGCAACACAGTAGCAGACAACAAGCAGCAGCAAATAGAGAGTGCAGAGAGACCAGTTACATCTGGATGACAGATTGGGGGAACTTACATAAATTAATTGGAGCTAGGGAGCAAAGTGCTTTGGGGACACCTGAAGAAAGTAGATTGGTTGAGACACTGTAATGGAACTTCTGGGGAGCAGGTGAATGGAAAGCAGGGGACAGACAAGTAAAGCATCAAGGTAAATCACAGGGAAATTGTCTATTCACTCAGGTGCCAGCTGAATAAAAACACTATTTCATACTATTCACCCATGTCTTGAGTTTCCTCTTCAGTGACACCAACATTTAGTTACTCTTCCAATTCATCATGGATACTGTTGATTTGTTTTGAACATGTTAAGCAGTGTTTTAAATCTCTTCTTGGCTCTCATTTCTATCCTTGGCAGTATTATCTCAGCAAAAGAAATCTGAATACCAAGATAAAAATTAAAGAAACTGAAAAGTATGATGCTGTACCTGAAAAAAGTAATTGTGGAGGGGATCTGGGGAAGAAAGAAGGAGAACCAGTAGGAGTAGGATAATGACCAATAGGAGAGGGACCAGGAGGTGGTCCCAGGAGAAAGGGAGACCTAATCTAAAATGACCAGGGTGAACACAGCCAGAGAAGACCAGTAATATACAGCAGAGGAGGAAAAGGACCAGGAGAAGTAGGGCTGGTGTTATCAGGACCAAGGTGAGAAGGTTCAGGAGGACCAGGAGGATGTGTAACAGAGCAATTAGGGCCAAGTGAACCTGGAGGACCAGGCAACCCAAACCAGGAGGAAAAGGACTAGGAGGGCCAGAGCATGAGAGACTAGATGGACCAGAGCCTACAGTACTATGAATGTAATTACAAGGTGAGTAGATCCATGACAAGGTGAACAGGGTAAAGAGGACCAGAACTAAAATGACTAGGCTCAGAAGGACCTAAACAATGAGAACCAAGACCCGGGGGTGCAGTGCCAGGTGGATCATGAGAACAAGATACAGGGCCACAATGACCAATATGATCCAAATCAGGAGTACATGGACAAAGAGGTTGAGGCCTAATAGGACCAGGGCACGAGAGGCCAGATGGAGTAAGAGGACCAGCATAACCAGGATCTGGGGTCCCAGGGATTTGGATGAAATACATGAGTAGGATCTGATGGCGTAGGTGAAGTGGATGAGAGTGAAGGTGACCAGGAATGGGCAGGAGGGGCTAGGCAAATTGGGCCAGATAGTCAGGATGGCCAGGTGGGCAAAGAGCAAGACTATGCATACAAAGACCAGTACAAGGAGGACCAGGAGCAATATGATGAAATACAGTAGTCACAAAACAAGAAAAAGAACAAGTGCTGTGAATATCATGAATAGGAAGATTAAGTCTAGGCAGACGGGACTCAGATTGAGGTAGACAAGAAGAACAGGGCCTGCAGAATCAGGAACGTATGCCCTGTCGGCCAGAGCCAGGACACGCTAAGAGAACCAGGGCAAGGAGAACCAGTGGGGCCACAACCAAGGGGGCCAGGAAAATGAAGCTACAGAGACCCAGGAGGTTCACGTCCTGGCATACCATTATAAGAAAGACAAGGGATAGAAGGAAAAGAAGGATCAGCATGACAGGAGCCAGGGTGCCAAATATGGTTGGCTAGGAACAGGATGATCAGAACAAGGAGTTTCAGGAATAAGTGAATTAGCTAGTGCAAAACAATGATGCAAACAGCAAAAGGACTTGGAGGAGCCAGGTGGAGGAGGACCAGGAGAACTAATCAGATCAAGAGCAGATGGACTTCAGCGACTAGGACCAGGGACAAAATACCAGATAATTATATGGACTACACAGATATGGATAGGCCAATGCATCTCCTCTCCCTCCCCAGTAAGCATGGAGATATGGCTGGGCTACCCGCTTTTCCCATTGCCCTTCACACTGGCAATGGAGCCTTTATCTCAGAGACTTCAGCATCAGGGACAGGCCTTGGGGTCTCTCTAAACAAGGAAATACATGTTGTCTCATTATATGCAGACGATGTGCTAAACTACATCCAGGATATCCAGGAGGGGATGCCGTGCTTGGAGACTATACTACAAGAGTTCCATGCTGCTTTTGGCCTAGGGGTAAACTGGGCCAAGTCCTGCCTGTTCCCATTGCATCCGGAATGCCCCCAGCAGCGTTTCCTTGTAGATTCCCATTATCTACAATGGGAGCCGCACACATTCTGATATTTAGGGAATAAACATGTACCATGAGACAAGGGGCCTGATAGATGGAAATCTCACAAGGGCCATAGCGAAGCTGTGTCCCCAAATGGCATTTTTTGTTAGCACCTTGCCTCTCACAGTACAGGGCAGAGTATGTTTATCCAAGATGGTGATGCTCCCTCGTTTACTTTAGTATTTTCACAATCTTCCAGTCCATATCCCTAATTCCACATTCCACAACTTACATTATGCATTGGGGAGCGTCTTATGGAATAGGGGAGACTGTGAGTTGCCCTTGGAAAACTTCAATTGCCTGTGGAAAAAGGAGTCTTGGGAGCCCCGAACTTTCAGCATTACTATTTGGCTCTGCAGCTGTAGTGGCCCGCATGCTGGCTAGTGGGACAACATATAGAGGCACGTGTCTACCCCACAACCACCTGCTCACAACCAGTGCTCCAACAGAGCTTCCCACCACATGCACGACTCCCACCAGATGCTAATAGGCTGTTAAGGATATTATACAAGAGTTTTAATCGCAGTCTGCAACTCATGCCACATATCTCTAGGTACTCGCCTGAGATCCAATTGAGCTCTATTACTGCATTCAGTGATATTCTGAGTAGGGCGGGTATGGAGGACTGGGAGGCAGTGGGAGTGTACACACTGGGAGCACTGTTGCAGAATGGGGTGCTTCTTCCCTACGATCAACTGTAAGATGAGTGTTGCCTCTCGGCAGGTCATTTCCGAGTTCATGGCAGTTTGTTGGCTACCTTGGAGAGGCTTTGGGGCATCACAGACACTGAGCCTGACCACCACCCCCCTGGTACATGCACTTTACATATACCAGGGTTTAGGAAACCCCTCATGACCCACTAGCTACAGCCCGTGGATGCTGGAAGACGAATGAAGAAAGAGAACTATCATGGAAAGAATGGGAAAGACCACTCATATATCCTAGAAGATTGTCACAGAACACAAAGTTCCATTTTATCCAGCATAATGTCCTCCACAGGTCCTATCTTACCCCAGCAAGGCATCACCACATGTGTGGGTCCTCCTCTAATTGTCCTAGATGTCAGCAAACAGGAGCTGACATGGTGCATATGTTTTGGAGATGCCCAGAGGCCATGACATTATGGGAAGCGGTCTCCGCTGCACTAACAGAGGTGACTAGCCATACAGGGGTGTGCACGGTGGAGGGCTCTTTCCTAGGACTGTTTTAACACCTGAAAGTTGCAAAAACCGCAAGCTGATTCTGGGATTTGGCACTGATAGTCATTCGTAGACTCATAGCCATGCATTGGAAAGCTCAAACGCTACCAGATAAAGCCCATTGGTGTAGGGTGACACTCAAGTGGGGGCAGGTGGAAGCTGTGGCCCTTAGGCAAGAGGAAGCTCATGGATTGCACAAATATTCTATAGCATCAAACTGGGAGGCACTGTTAACAGACTTACAAACCTACAGTGAGGACCGGGATGTCTAGCACTAACATTCATGCGTATAGGCACATACAATCCCTATTGGGTCTGAAACACTGTCACCTCTAACTCTAATTCCTTTGTACCTAATAGCCTGTACCGGCTTGAGTTTTTCTGTCCTGGGCACCAGTACTGTTCCCTGCCGTCCCCTATCTATGTAATACCGCTTCCCTATCACATGTACTGATGTTCCTCTGTGATGCTATAGTGGCGCCAGATGGTACTTCGGGTACCATACTAGGGTCTGGTGAGAACTGGGTGGATCTGGGATGGAAAGGACTCCAACAAGTGATTGTGACAGTACTGAATAAGCTGATGCCGCCTCATGACCTATTATGTTCTTTAGGTTTTTTCCTGTTTGTATCATGGACCAAGACTCCTACTTTGCAATGTAATGTTGATACTGGTTCTGTGATGGGAACACCTTTATTGTGAATGTATCTTGATAGTGATGCAATGCATATAAATAGGATGCTGATAAAGGCAAATAAAAATTGGTTGAAAATACAAAACAAGGATATGGGTAAACCGGACCAGGGACACAGCTAGGAGGTCTAGGAACCCAGAACCACAGAGCAGGACCTATAATTACCAAGTGCAGCAGGAGGATCAAGACCTGTTTGACCTGAGTGAGAGGATCAGGGTGATAAAGGGACCAGACCACATCCATGAAGACCAGGTCCAGCCCGAGAGGACCAGTAGATGCAGTACCAGGTGGACCAAAAAGACAGAGACTAGAGCCAGGAGGATCAATGACAGAAACCTTGAGGATTAGGCGTGTCACACCCAGCAAGACCAGGATCCAGACAAGAAGTCCGAATGGAGAATGACCCATCCAACCAGCAGGATATGGGTGGGGAGGATTAATAGGAGAAAGATCTGTGGGGACCAGGAGCTCCAACAAGGGTCATTATGACGAAAGGCTAGATCCAGCAAGTGCCAGGAATGAGCAGGGCCAGGAAATACAGGATCACAAAGGACTAAAAGCTGGAGCAGCAAATTCAGGCAACCACTACCAGAATGACCATGGCTAGATGGACCAGGCCTAGGGGGATAACCAGGATGACCAAAACAATCCAGAGAGGAGGACCATTAGCAAATTGCCCTCCCTAAGGGCTCATCCCAAACGTTTTGCCTTCCTTCTGATCTTTTTGTGGCTTCAGTTTTGTTGGCTTTAGGACTCTGAACACCTTACCACCGCTAACCAGTGCTAAAGTGCATGTGCTCTCTCCTCTAAACATGATAACATTGGCTCATACCCAATTGACATATTTCATTTACTTATAAGTCCCTAGTAAAGTGCACTACTTGTGACCAGGGCCTATAAATGTAATGCTACTAGTGGGCCTACAGCACTGATTGTGCCACCCACTCATGTAACCCTTTAAACATGTCTCAGGCCTGCCACTGCATTCTAATTTATCATAACCCTTTTAAAAATGCCACTTTTCTGCTCTTAGTCCTGTGGGCCTACAGCCTGTCTCCAATAAATGTCTGGGGTGTATGACTGCTGGACTTTGTGCATGCCATCTAGACAGCCACACACAAAGGGAGCTTAGTTGTGATTGATGTGCCATCCACATCCGGATGGGCAGTCCTTGGAGGATGGGAGGGGGGAGCTAGGCACAGCCTCACACAGACCCTAAATAAGCAATATCCTATCCCCACACAAAGGACTGCATACCCCCTGTAGTGAATCTGGAGCGATGGCAGCAAGGGCATGGACTCTGTCCACTTCAAAGCCCCTCTTTGAATTCACCCCCATTTCAAAGGCACAACTGCATGTAGGTACTGGGTCTCTGACCCCACAAAATCAGACACTACGGGACCTGTGAAGAACTCTGCCAGGAAGAAGGACTGCTGTGCTGCTACAAAGACTGCCACTCTCCTGGACTGCTGTTCTGTAAGTACTGCTTCTCTGCTGTACTGTGCTGCCCTGCTGCCTGCTACCCTATGTCTTGCTGAGGAAGGACTGGACCCATCTCACTTGAACCCAGAGTAACTCCAAGAGCATGCTGGCTTGCCCCATGTCCTAATTCTCAGGGCCATCAAAGACTTCTCATCCACCTGCAACAGCACCTGGACTTTGCTGGCTGCAAGACTTGCCCTTCTAAGTGGTGCCAATTCAGTCCTGGGCCCTTGGAAGTGGGTATAAAGGGCTGCAAATGTTAAAATCCAAGCAACAACATTTTGCCAATCAGAACTGGTGTATCCCCCTCAACACCGGTGCATCACAGCTGCTGCACGGACCACAGACCTTGCATCCGCAAATTCACAACGCATCGACTCCAGGTTCCGATACATCCTCGACTTTGTGTGGCTCAGGGCTGATGCATCGCTTTGTGGTGTTTGCAACACCTACAAACCAGCGGCTCCATGCTTATGACATCTCAATTCCTGACGCATCTTCGACTTTCAGACCCAATACATCACTTTCATCGAAAGAATCAACAATGATGAATCGCCTCCCCTGATTCCAACCCGGGCTCCATTGCAGTTGGCCTGAACTTTTGGATTTACCTGGGTCAAGCGTGACCAGATGTCCCTGCTTAGGGATATAAGCTTTTAAGCCCAATATTTTCACTTATTCTTTAAGGATTTTGTCCTTTTGGTCTTGTATTGTTCATACAAATATAAGCTATTTTTCTAAACTGTTGTGAAGTCTTTTTGTGGGTTCTTCACTGTGTTACTGTTTGAAGTGTTGCAAAAATACTTTATACATTGTCTCTTAAGTTATGCCTGCCTGTTCTCTGCGAAGCTACCAGAGGATGAGCACAGGTTAATTTATGGTGTGTATCTGACTTAGTCTGACTAGGATTGTGGTTTGTGCTTGGACATGGTGCATACCTCTGCCAACTAGAGGCCCAATTTCTAACAAGGATCACGCCCAGAAGGTGATGAAGGACCAAGAGGAGAAGGAAGAAGACTGGAACAATAAAAATACCTATGTGATTCTAGGTCACAAGTATTAGGATATCCCTCTTGTACACCTTTGTGATTCATGCTTCTTATACAGTTAACCCCTAGAAACCCATTCAGACCACTTATCTATCAACCTCTAGAAGTCCCCACCTTTTTCAGCCCAATTATAGAACTGATGATAAGTATTTCCTAAACATCAGAGCTTGTAAAGTGAATAAGATGCCAGGACTGTTACGCTCTGAACGTTAACAGACACTGTCAGCAAAAATGCTTAATGACTAACACTGGGGTGAAAGGGCTAAGGCAATCAGAAAAGGGGAGCTCAGGAGCATAAGAATGCTCTAACAAGCAGAAAAAATGGTCAAGGAGACCGCAGATAAAAGGGCTCAGGTGGCCCACGGAAGAACTCAGAGCAAAAAAGGGGACTGATTGCCAGCTGTGATAGAACCGAGAACCAATGTAACAGCTGTAGATTCAGCACCAGACAAGGGGTCTGCAAAGCTGTGAGTACAAGTGGAAAGACAAGGGATGTATATATGGAGTGTTTTGAACCCCAGCGAAGAGGATCGGAGTGTCAAGACTGGTGCAGTAGTCGATTAATCTCTTCAGATAGTAGAGGAATTTGAAGATGGATGGTGGGGGACTGAGGCTGAAGAAATGTTTGGAAAGGCTAAGGGATGAGCAGAGATCATGCATAATTGTTTTGTGGGCCGACAGATGGGTAATAATGAAAAGAGAAAACAAAATTGAGCGAAGCAAGGTATCCTGAAGACAAATGCAAGGTTGTAGGAGCCATTATAAGGATTCTGTGGGTACTGATGGGCAACAGAAGGGTTCAGGTGTCCGTGAGATCTGACAGAGGGGTGAACATATGCTTCAGGGGCACCAATGCTAGGTTAATGGGAGACATATTGCAGATCCGGTGCCCCTCCCACCTTATCTTGTATCACCCAGCATGAGACCTGAAAGGGGGCTCCCCTCCTTAAACAACCTGGGATTTTCTGCCTGTGCCTGCTGCAGGGCAGGAGGGAACCACCAGACCTTGATACCCTGCACCTTCCAAGGGGCTCTTACCGCGGTGAGCCTTGACTGCCAATGGCTGCTCATGCTGCCCCCCTTCCTGTGACAAATGGTGGTCAAGCTGGCCAGTGGGGGTCACAAGGAGGGTCTGCCACACAACTCTCTGCTTGCTCTCAGTGCTGCTCACACCAGCCTCATGCGCAGACTGCCCCAACGGGGCTGTCTGACTTTGGTGATCCTCTGCAATGAAGAGGTCCCCCACTGAGACCCCAGCTGCCCTTGACACCATAGGGAAAGACAGGGGCACCAGTGCCCAAACTCAGATGGGTACATTCACGGTCCCGTCCTCCAGAACCTCAGGATCGGTGGGGTATTCCTCCCATCTCAGAACCCTATGGACTCCAGATACCTGGCCACCATCCTACAAGCCATCCAGGACTCATAGGAGGCAGTACAAATAAAAATTGGAGCAGTGAGAGTGGATGTCTCTCTCCTCCACCAAGATCTCCATAACATCAGCCCTAGAGCCTGTGAAGCAGA
Source organism: Triturus cristatus (assembly GCF_964204655.1). Lineage (NCBI taxonomy): Eukaryota > Metazoa > Chordata > Amphibia > Caudata > Salamandridae > Triturus > Triturus cristatus. The sequence goes on from NC_140588.1 coordinate 212,320,273, forward strand.
GGACTGCATCTCAACATTGGAAGATGAAGTGGCAGTCCTGAAGACTACTGTGTCCAAACTTCTCTCCACCACTGACACCTCCAAAACCTGAGCAGAAGACACAGAAAATAGATGACAGTGCAGGAACCTCTGCTTCAAGGGTCTCCAGAAGGATGTGGATTCCACAGACTCTGAGAAATCCATAGAGTCCTGGCTGACCTCCTATATGCCTGACTGATGGCTTTCCCTGTGGTCCATGATGAACAGACACACCGCTCCCTGAACCAGCATCCATCACCTTGGGCCCCTCCACGACCATTGATCACCCAGATACTTAACTACTGGAACAGAGACATGATCCTTCTTGAAGCACACAAGGTAGGGAACCTGATGCACCAATCCTCCCCCATTATGATCTTTCCAGATTACACCAAGGTAGTCCAATGCCAGTGGAAATTGTTTGAGGTTTTCAGGTAAAATCTCTGTGCCATGAGTCTCCATTACATGTTGATGTGCCAAGGGGATATTTCAGCACCAATCTTAGTTCTTTGACAATCAAAGACTGCCTGAGAGTAGTTGGCTGAGACGATTGACCTTTAGATTCAAATGGCTGAGCACCCCCAACAGACTACGCCAACCACTCCTGACTATAAAAAGACCCAATTGTAATCACCGCACAAGATTCTGGCAGGGTCGTAGACCACCCTTGGATTCAATGGATTCCTCTGGCTATGAACTGTCTTCCATGATTTGAAGTATAAGGTGGGGGTTTGTTTTGGGTATGTTTACTTGGTTACTGTTGTCTTTTGTTCCACACATGCACAAATAACTTTGGACTTCCCAGTGCATTGTCCACAAGCCCTTAGGTCCTGTGACATATCCCCTTACATCCCTACTGTTAGAAATGGGATTTCTGGTTGGCTGAGGCTTGCGCCAAAGCCAGGCAGAAACCACCACTCTAGTCAGGGCTGGGGAGTTACACGCAAAAGATAACCCCTGCTCACCCCCTTGGTAGCTTGGCACGAGCAGTCAGGCTTATCTCTGAGGCGATGTGTAAAGCGTTTGCGCGCGCACCCAGCAACAACACCCAAGGCCCACCACAAAGGAAACTCCACACAAGGTATTCTATAAAAATAGCCTTTGTATTATACACAACACATTAGACAAAAACACACACTCTACAATGTGCCAACAGGCACGAGCAGAATTTACAAGGGATTATATATACAGGGGACAGGGCCACATGGACCACTGTCCGGAATTAGCACTTAGAACATAGCACAAATCGCCAATAGTAAACGTAGAACATAACACAAAGTAACTGTAGAGCACAACCAGTCCCTACTGGCGCAATAATGACCTCAGCGTCATCACACTAGCATCAGGTATAAAACCTATCCTGCATCTATCACAGGGGCATAAATCACATTATGCAATTCTCATTGGTCTAACGCATTAGACCTAACCACCTAAGTATAACTATACTAGGGGCGCACATCGCACAGGGAAGTACATTCTCCCTACCATCAACCTAAACAGGTAAAACAGCCTCCTAGGCAGAAATAACCACAATTAGAGGTATCAGACACAGGGTGCGCCAAACATACTATACACAGTACATTTCCTAGCACCATAAGCATGAACACAGGGTGCGCAAAACATACTACACCGTACATTTCCTAGCACCAAAAGCATGAACACAGGGTGCGCAAAACATACTACACCGTACATTTCCTAGCACCAAAATCGCATTAGAGTCCAGGTTGCGCCAGAACCTAAACGTAGCAGCTGCCCACTACTTGCTGGGCAGCTGGGGACAAGCACAGGGCCTACACGCTGCAGCTGGCACTAAGTGCTGCGCAGCTGGGGGAGGCAAATAGGCGTAGGGGGGCTCTCATTAGCCCTTCAGAACACACTGAACAACCTGCGCCAATCCTTGGATCCCTCTAGGCTCTTGAAATACTGTCCAAACGTTGGAGCCACCTAGGCTCTAAAACGACATGTCCCCCTGGAGCACACTGGCTCCAGAAATTATTATGCCCCAGCGTTGGAGCCTCGTGGGCTCAGAACACCCAGGAAATGCCCCCGAAGCCGAGCGCACTAGCGCTCTAAACACAAACACTGCCCCAACCGTTGGAGCCTTCTCTGGCTCTAGAATGACCATGTCCCATCGTGGTGGCGACCCGCTGCCATACGGGGCCACCCCGGGAAACCGGAACACTGTGCCTTGACTGGCACTCTCGGGACTTCGGCGGCCTGGGGGGGGGGGGGGAGGCGCGGTCTCACCCCTCCCCGGACACTCCACACAGCCCTACTCACCGGGCTATTGCAGGCAGACTCCTTCGCTTCTCTTTGCGGGGCGAACTCTTCAGCGGTGATCATGGCGGGGCTCTCTCACCTCGGGAGAGCCCCGTCCTCTAGATGCGCCACGGTCTTTACCCGGTCCCCCATCTCGGGACCGGGATTTCTCTGAAGGAGCCTGCGAGGCTCTGACTTCCACATCCAGGGAGAATGGCGGCACATCCGCTTCCGTCCCGCGGACCCGCCCACAACCAGGCGGGCCGCGGCGGCGAGTTTTGAATGCGGCTCGGGCCGCGGCGGTGATTTCTTTTGCGGGCAAAGTGCAGGGTGGGCACCCGCAATTTTAAATCATTAAATACGCGGGGTAGGCACCCGTATTACTCCTTAAGCACGAAGACGCAGGGTGGGCACCTGCATAGAATTAACGCAAAGGCAGCGGGGTGGGCACCCGCGAGACCAGCATTACGGGGGAATCCCTACGTCGGGATTCCCCCGGCGGAGATCGCAGCCCAGCGCTGCCAAGGCCCACAAGTTCCTCCTTCCTGGGGGAAAAGATAGCGCTTTCCAGGCGCTAGGTCAATAAAGTCCTGGAGGCATAAAGAAATGGAGCAAAAAGCTCCCAGCAAAGAGGTCTTCAGAAAGGAAGGGGCAATAGCAAGAATGGTCCAAGAAGTCCTCCAGCGCCCAGGGCATCCAGGGGCTGGGCAGGGCCCAGGGAGGCAAGCCTTCCCCTGGGCCCCAGCAGCAGCACGCCCCTGGCAGATTCAAGTCAGAACAAGAACATTTTGTAAGGGGACACAGCCCCTTTTTATACACCAAATCCCTTTATTCTGGGTTCAGGGTGAGGGGGAAAACCAGTCGCAGCTGGTAGGGAAGCACCCTTGATGTGCTCAGCCCCTCACTCTATTCACTGGCAGGGCTAGGGTCGTCAGTCGCACCACATGGGGCGGAGCCAGCATTGTGTGGGGAAAACCCTGCCCTATTCAGGACCCAGGTGTACTCCTCCCCCCCATCTAGCTGCTGATCTCCCCATTCACCACTGGGTGACTCATCCTGACTCTGGGGAATCCCTAGCCCGTCACATGACCTCAACCAGCCAATCATGCGACAAGGCACACATTTTACACTGCACACCGAAGTGCCCACTTCTAGAAGTGGCACTTCCATACTAGGTACATGCACGCCGCACACATCATCGCGCAGCATTCAATCACATGAGTCTGCACATACCAAACTCGGGCCTGCACACCCCACGCATCAGGAACTACTAGGGACACATACATTCCCCATGCATTCCTATGGGAGGGCAGGCCTATCTCACCACATGCACTCAGAGCGCGCACGCACTTTACCCTGGGACACAGGGAAAGTGCGCAGAAACCAAAAATCACCACACCAAGTCACCAATAAAAAGCAAAAAGTTCAGGGGTGAACCTGCCAGAAGGGCCAAGTCCAACACAACCCCCTTCCAGCCAAAACGCAGGGCAGACCAATCACCACCTTGATGGACTTCCCTGCTTGGGGCGATAGAACACGGACGCAGGCCCGCACTACAGGGACACTCTCCGGTTCTACGCCATTCTCAATCAACATGGTTCCATCTGAAAAAAAACAACTGAAAAGAACTCAGGCCCAACTAGGCTACCCCACTGGTACTACCTAGTTGTCCACGGCCAGGACCAGGCCCTAGGCCACCCAGATACCACTGGTCCTTGCCAAACCCAGAGTGGGGGGTAGTAACCCCTGGCATACAAGCCATTCTCCACTCTCCCTCTCAGTGTAGTTCCCAACTACCACTCATCCTTCAACCTAGGGTCCGCACCCTCAGGCTGACCAGAGGTCACAGCAAGAATGCCCCACCCTACCTCTACTTCTGGGGTTCCGCACCCTCCCAGGGAAGCACCCACCAGAACACAACTCTCCCACCAGTTCAGGACCTCTCTCCACCAACTGGTCTACCACCTGGGATCCAAGGGGTCAGAGGCGAGGACTCCCTCCCTCTGCACCCCCTTCCACTGTAGAGCAGGGTCTCTTCACTTAAGATGAGCCCCACCTGCCCTCAGGACTACAGCTGCCCTTACGTCCAGATCTGGAAACACCGACTACTGGCTCCCCAACTGAGGGACGTACCCTTTGGTCAGATGCCTGGCGAACCAGGACTTAACGAGGGTGACACATAACTAATGGGTCGTGTGACAGTCTGCCTGGCGCTGATCTCACGACCTCCTGTCCATCTGACAGTGCGTGCAGACCCCCCAGGACAGAAGTGGCGACACCACGGTCACTCAGTGGCGACTCAGCCATCCCGGCTGGTCCCTGACCTACTGGTTCCCACTGGGGAATGCCTCCCCCTCTCACCCCTCCCTCTGGACTTCTGCACCCTCCCAACTGGAGCGGTACCGCCAGACACCAGGACTACTGGAGCTCTGATTACAGACGCTCCACGCCCTCTAGACACTGGGAGATCCTCCTCAAATGACCTATTGGTACAGCCTAGGCCCCCAACCTGTGTTCCCTAAAGAAACCATCCAGGCCCTGAGACTGGGTTTCGGGCACCTGGAGACACGCAGTCCCACCCACTCCTTCTCCGCAGAGACAGGCCGTGAGCCCCTACACCGAGACCTAGATGGGCTACTCTGAACCTCTCCCACCACGCTGGGCTGGAAGACACCTCAGCCACTACTTTTGGAATCACTCCCCAATGCAAGTTCCCTATCCCAGATAACTCACACCCAATCAACCAGCAAGCTCCTTATTTCAGAGAACTCACACCAAAGTATTCAGCAAGCTCCTTATTTCAGAGAACTCACACCCTTCATCCGCACACACCCCCCCCAGACTAGTAAGACAGTTTCTACTGCCCCTGATTTCTCAACCTGACCACCACGTGACACAGTTACTATTACTCCGGGAACTGGGAATGGGACATTCACATTCATCCAGTGCTTTACACATTCATCCCCACCCCTCCCAAGACTGGTAAGACAGTTTCTACCGCCCCTGATTTCTCAACCTGACCACCACGTGACACAGGTACTATTACTCTGGGAACTGGGAATGGGACATTCACATTCATCCAGCGCATTACACATTCATCCCCAAACCCCTCCCAAGACTGGTAAGACAGTTTCTACCGCCCCTGATTTCTCAACCTGACCACCACGTGACACAGGTACCACTACCCCGGGAACTGGTAATGGGAATACATGCACTGGACACACATCTGCTGCCACCACTGGATCCCACCCTCTGGTGAATCCAGAAAACACAATGCACTAAGGGGGATGATCTACCCTCCCGAGCTAGGGACACCTAACTCACAGTGCACAGGAAACACATTTCCACAGAAATGACACTTAAGAACAATAATCCCTATACCATGTGATTTATCTAAATGCAGAGTTTTGTAGTGCAGCCAGGTGCTGCTGCGGTACTGCGCAAACGCAAGTCCAAATCCCACTGCTGATCACCAATGTTAGAAATGGGATTTCTGGTTGGCTGAGGCTTGCGCCAAAGCCAGGCAGAAACCACCACTCTAGTCAGGGCTGGGGAGTTACACGCCAAAGATAACCCCTGCTCACCCCCTTGGTAGCTTGGCACGAGCAGTCAGGCTTATCTCTGAGGCGATGTGTAAAGCGTGTGCGCGCGCACCCAGCAACAACACCCAAGGCCCACCACAAAGGAAACTCCACACAAGGTATTCTATAAAAATAGCCTTTGTATTATACACAACACATTAGACAAAAACACACACTCTACAATGTGCCAACAGGCACGAGCAGAATTTACAAGGGATTATATATACAGGGGACAGGGCCACATGGACCACTGTCCGGAATTAGCACTTAGAACATAGCACAAATCGCCAATAGTAAACGTAGAACATAACACAAAGTAACTGTAGAGCACAACCAGTCCCTACTGGCGCAATAATGACCTCAGCGTCATCACACTAGCATCAGGTATAAAACCTATCCTGCATCTATCACAGGGGCATAAATCACATTATGCAATTCTCATTGGTCTAACGCATTAGACCTAACCACCTAAGTATAACTATACTAGGGGCGCACATCGCACAGGGAAGTACATTCTCCCTACCATCAACCTAAACAGGTAAAACAGCCTCCTAGGCAAAAATAACCACATTTAGAGGTATCAGACACAGGGTGCGCCAAACATACTATACACAGTACATTTCCTAGCACCATAAGCATGAACACAGGGTGCGCAAAACATACTACACCGTACATTTCCTAGCACCAAAAGCATGAACACAGGGTGCGCAAAACATACTACACCGTACATTTCCTAGCACCAAAATCGCATTAGAGTCCAGGTTGCGCTAGAACCTAAACGTAGCAGCTGCCCACTACTTGCTGGGCAGCTGGGGACAAGCACAGGGCCTACACGCTGCAGCTGGCACTAAGTGCTGCGCAGCTGGGGGAGGCAAATAGGCATAGGGGGGCTCTCATTAGCCCTTCAGAACACACTGAACAACCTGCACCAATCCTTGGAGCCCTCTAGGCTCTTGAAATACTGTCCAAACGTTGGAGCCACCTAGGCTCTAAAACGACATGTCCCCCTGGAGCACACTGGCTCCTGAAATTATTATGCCCCAGCGTTGGAGCCTCGTGGGCTCAGAACACCCAGGAAATGCCCCCGAAGCCGAGCGCACTAGCGCTCTAAACACAAACACTGCCCCAACCGTTGGAGCCTTCTCTGGCTCTAGAATGACCATGTCGCATCGTGGTGGCGACCCGCTGCCAGACGGGGCCGCCCCGGGAAACCGGAACACTGTGCCTTGACTGGCACTCTCGGGACTTCGGCGGCCTGGGGGGGGGGGGGCGAGGCGCGGTCTCACCCCTCCCGGACACTCCACACAGCCCTACTCACCGGGCTATTGCAGGCAGACTCCTTCGCTTCTCTTTCCGGGGTGAACTCTTCAGCGGTGATCATGGCGGGGCTCTCTCACCTCGGGAGAGCCCCGTCCTCTAGATGCGCCACGGTCTTTACCCGGTCCCCCATCTCGGGACCGGGATTTCTCTGAAGGAGCCTGCGAGGCTCTGACTTCCACATCCAGGGAGAATGGCGGCACATCCGCTTCCGTCCCGCGGCCCCGCCCACAACCAGGCGGGCCGCGGCAGCGAGTTTTGAATGCGGCTCGGGCCGCGGCGGTGATTTATTTTGCGGGCAAAGTGCGGGGTGGGCACCCGCAATTTTAAATCATTAAATACGCGGGGTAGGCACCCGTATTACTCCTTAAGCACGAAGACGCAGGGTGGGCACCTGCATAGAATTAACGCAAAGGCAGCGGGGTGGGCACCCGCGAGACCAGCATTACGGGGGAATCCCTACGTCGGGATTCCCGCGGCGGAGATCGCAGCCCAGCGCTGCCAAGGCCCACAAGTTCCTCCTTCCTGGGGGAAAAGATAGCTCTTTCCAGGCGCTAGGTCAATAAAGTCCTGGAGGCATAAAGAAATGGAGCAAAAAGCTCCCAGCAAAGAGGTCTTCAGAAAGGAAGGGGCAATAGCAAGAATGGTCCAAGAAGTCCTCCAGCGCCCAGGGCATCCAGGGGCTGGGCAGGTCCCAGGGAGGCAAGCCTTCCCCTGGGCCCCAGCAGCAGCACGCCCCTGGCAGATTCAAGTCAGAACAAGAACATTTTGTAAGGGGACACAGCCCCTTTTTATACACCAAATCCCTTTGTTCTGGGTTCAGGGTGAGGGGGAAAACCAGTCGCAGCTGGTTGGGGAGCACCCTTGATGTGCTCAGCCCCTCACTCTATTCACTGGCAGGGCTAGGGTCGTCAGTCGCACCACAGGGGGCGGAGCCAGCATTGTGTGGGGAAAACCCTGCCCTATTCAGGACCCAGGTGTACTCCTCCCCCCCATCTAGCTGCTGATCTCCCCATTCACCACTGGGTGACTCATCCTGACTCTGGGGAATCCCTAGCCCGTCACATGACCTCAACCAGCCAATCATGCGACAAGGCACACATTTTACACTGCACAACGAAGTGCCCACTTCTAGAAGTGGCACTTCCATACTAGGTACATGCACGCCGCACACATCATCGCGCAGCATTCAATCACATGAGTCTGCACATACCAAACTCGGGCCTGCACACCCCACGCATCAGGAACTACTAGGGACACATACATTCCCCATGCATTCCTATGGGAGGGCAGGCCTATCTCACCACATGCACTCAGAGCGCGCACGCACTTTACCCTGGGACATAGGGAAAGTGCGCAGAAACCAAAAATCACCACACCAAGTCACCAATAAAAAGCAAAAAGTTCAGGGGTGAACCTGCCAGAAGGGCCAAGTCCAACACCTACCCGACCAGATGAGACGGCCAGTCGAATCAATGATATTCTACTCACACCACTCACCATGCTGTATGATTTTCTCCCTTATGTCCAGGAACTTGAATGGGCTCTTAGACTGTATCAGCAGAATCACTGTCTTACACTATGATAGATGATTCTCATGCTCCAAAAACATTTGCTGAGTTCTACATGCCCCTCCCTCTATCCCTTTGGTTACAACAGGTTCTTCCACTCTGGTTTCATGAGGAGTTCCAGAGGAGTTGCCATGCTCCTGCACACAATCTTCCCACTGAAGGTGACTGCCTGTAAAACAGATCCCCCAGGGCAGATTTGTTGGGGTGAGGGTTTTTTTTAGAGGAAAGGCAATATAACTTTCTAAGTGTCTATGTGTCACCCAAATGCCCATGCTCAAGACCCTTGAATTCACCATCCTGGCTCTTCCTCATGGTACCACCATAATTGGTGGTGGCATCAACACCCCGCTCAATCCTGACACGGATGCTTCGGCCCCTGCGATATCTGATTGGCAGCGAGCTAAACAATTCAAGACTTGGATTACCTTGCTATGCCTATGTGATGTCTGGTGGGTCTGCCACTCCTGGAATGGGAGTGTACACATACTTTTGTGGCCCACAAAAGGGTTTTGTGCATCGATCTCCACCTGCTTCCAGTGCCAGAAGTCATCCAGCTCACTGTTACCACCATTCTTCCTAGAGGCATTTCAGACCACTCCTCTCTGTTTCTCCATTTCATATTGCCAGTTATGGGCCCGTGGTCCATCTGGTGCTTTAATGCGTGTCACCTCACAGATAACTACTGCATGGAATTCCTATCCATAGACCTCCAGCCTACTTCAACACAAACATAGGCAGTGTTAACTCACCAAGCACACTCTGGGCAATTGGCAAAGACATCATGAGTGTCATAGCAAAAGTCCACAGAAGACGCAAGGAAAGAAACAAGTCACAACATATGACTACCTTTGTAGCCCAGATATTCCGATTGGAACGGCGGGGCCAGAGAAATTAGTTGAAAATTCTCACTGCCAGCTTGATCTCACTAGGGCCTTCCTGCGAAAAGCACACCTCAATGAGGCTCTGCAGTGCTGGTGGGCAACGACTGGGTAAGTATACAAGTACAGTCATAAAGCCGAACAACTGCTCTATTGGTTGGCCACTAATAGATTGTTAACCATAGTGGTCCTGGTGATTCAAAACCTTATTGGGTGCACAGTGCACTTTCCTTCAGAGATAGAAGCTGTTTTCGCTGATTACTACTACAGGGAAGTCTACACTCACTGTCTGATGCCACAGCTGGGACGTCTGTATACCTCCTCCTTGGAGAGGGGAGTGCTACCCTCTACAACAGGACAGGCCTTCATTACCTCCTTGTTGAAGTCGGCAGGGCCCTCACTAACATCTCATCATATAAATCCCCATAGTTATTAAATACTGAGGGGCTTATTTACAAGCTCCTTGCGCCACCATTGCGTCACTTTTAATATGGGAAAAAGTGACGTAATGGTGGCACAAGGGGCTTGTAAATAAGACCCTAAGTACAAAATCTTGAGCAAGATCCTAGCACGTAGGATTCCCCCCTACTCCCTAAAATTATATGCGTAGATCAGTGTGGGTTTGCGCATGGCTGAAGTACCTTTCTAAACATACGCAGACTCTACTATGTCATGGACGCTGTCCACAGACATTCTCCATGGGCAGGTTGTCTATCACTTAATCCACACCAAGCCTTTGACACCTTGGGATGGGAATACATGTTGGCTGCCCTCGGACGTTTAGGTATCCCATACAATGGGTTAAACTCTTATACACCTCTCCAACCGTGAGAACATAGACAGGGAGCATAAATAATTTGCATATCTCATTTTCCGAGGCACCAGGCTGGGCTGCCTGTTATCACCATTTTTGTTTGTGGTTGCACAGAAACCACTGGAGCAACAGCTTTGGCAGGGCTCACATGACTGGTGAATCCCTGTCAGGCGTACGGTCAATGCATTGTCTTTGTATGCGGATGACATAATACTGTATTCCAGAAACCTCAGGGGCAGAACCGGTTCATTGTGGCTCAGACATTTGCACACCTTGAGTCGCTATCAGGATTGGCCATTAACATTGACAAATCCTATGCTTTCCAATTTGCAGACACATCCTTTGACCCAATTATTCCCTTTGGAGACAAGTCAATCCAGGTGGCACCAGCTACATTTAGATACTTGGGGATCCAAATATACAGAGGCACACATTTACCTATTGTGCGGGAATTTCCAGAAGGCGATCAACTCCCTTCACTCGCAAATTGCCTTCTGGACCTCGCTTCTGCTTTTAGTGGCTGGCCGATTTGCACTTGCTAAAATGGTAATGCTAATACGCCTCCTTTATTTTTTGTAAATTTGCCAGTGGTGATACTGGCTCATTTAAAAAAATTACTGAAAACTCTCCTGATAGACCTGGTATGGAGTAATGGCAGAAGGCGAATCAGTCTTGCTAATCTGCAGCTGCCGATCGACAGACGGAGGCACCAGATTTCAAATCTTTTTGCCTAGCAGGACAACTGCAATGGCTCTTTTACAGGCTAGCTGGATGCAACCTACAGGAGATTTATTGCACACAGTGCATGGTAACACAAGGTAAACTTCACAAATTACTTTGCCCCAGCTCACAAGCTCCCCCTGATGCCCCGTTACTGCTGTGAGTTGCTCTTGCACACTGGAAAATAGCCATGAGATACACTGCCCGGTTATCCCCTTTGTCTCCAATATATCACTGCTGGAACTTCCCACACCTGTTGGCGCTCTGACGTTGAGGCAGTGAATGCATGGGAGCGGGGCAGAATGACAACAGCAGGGCACTATTTGGGAATGTAGTTCTACTGAGCATCTCAGACTTTATCAATAATCAGGGACTGCCAAACTCTTTGTTTCTCATGTAGTCGTGTATTATACAATATGTCAGACAGCATTAGGCTCCGGGTGAGGTAGAACCACCACTACATGTATTCATACAGTCACTACATATTATGGGACATGGCGAACATCTAATATGGTGGCTGTACCTGGGACTTTGAGCACAGCTCGCGACCTCTCTGATCCATTTGAAAACCTGATTCGAAGTGGATATGGGCTAAGAATTCCAGTATAGGGAATGGGCCTTCCCAAGAAAATGTCCCGTAATTCGAGATGTAAATATATTCAGTTCTCCATTGCGCATTGAGCATACCTTTCCCCACACAGACTTTGTGCTGTATTCCCCACTGTTCCATCAGCATGCCCCAGATGTCCTGGACAAGATGCTGACCTGTAATACATGCTGTGGGTTTGCCCTACAATCTCCTCATACTGGGCACAGATTGGTACTGTACTGAAGGAGGTGACTGGTGGGACCAGCTGGTGGTCAGCTGAGAGTTGCATTTTGAGTCACTATCCATGCCCCAAAGGCAATAAAGTGAAAGAATGGTTTGAGGAATTGTCACTCCTCCTGACTAAACGACTCCTGACTAGGAGATGGAACTCTGCAACAGGCCTGATGATATCCTAGCAGGAGGAGGGGGTGGAGAGGTGGGGCTTAGCGGAGAGCAATGCCCTCCGACAGGAGAAATACAATGGGTTAAGGAAAAGATAGAGAGCAATGGATTGGGATGCACTGTTTCAATCCTTTCAAATACTACAGTTTTCCAACCACTAAATACTGATACTGCTATATACAATGAACAACACCATGCCCCTGATGCTCCACAGCTATGGCCCATTTATCTACCCTCGGTGGGCATGACCCGCAGTACTTTCCCAATAGTGAACAAACACTCTGTCTGCCTTGAGAGCCAGATTGAACTGGAATGCTCCTGAAAATGCTGATCAATATGGTGTATTTGCTTACTTGCCTAGTTGCTGCCTATCATTTTGCAACAAGACATGTATAAATGGATGGATGTCAAGTTACAGAGGGGCAGAAGGAACTCTCATCTTTGATCATTGGTTAATGCCACATGATTCTGATTGGCTTTCGGTTTGCAGCATTGTCTCATACTTGTATCGTAAAGGCTCTATTTTAGTAGATATCCTATTTATCTAAAATGGACACATTTATTATGCAGGAGACGAACTGCAGTATATATATATTTTTTTATGAATTCTGTAATGATGGCATATTTCATTATAACTTTTTAAAATTCAATAAAATGTATGGCAAGAACAAAATTACATGAATTATGCAAGCCGCAGCTGATGGCGATTACCCTTCCCTCGCTTTCAGCAGCTTCTAGAGATGCCCACGAGGCAACTCTCACAATTGAGGAAGTAGACGAGGTGATTCGGGCAATAAACTTGGGTAAGATGCCTAGACTGGGTGGATTTTAACCCAGAATATTATTACAAGTTCTGCACCCCCCCTCTCCTTCCATCTACTTGGCCTGTGTATTGAGGCATTTGACACAGTGGATTTACCTATGGACCTTGGCATGGCGTCCATTGTTGTTAACCCTAAGTGAAGCTACCCTGAACCCCAGTGAGCGACATACTGACCTATTTCCCTTAAACATATGGAAACAAAGATCTTCGTACAATCCCTGGCCAATAGGCTTAGCTGGGTTTTTATGTAATTCAAAAGGTAGGCAGTTCCCTGGGGGAGGGAAACAAGGGAGGTTCTAGGTCAGGAAAACTGCGACAACAGATCAGGAGATCTGATTGCTCAGAAGCAAGTACCCTCACACATCATGTGTGTGTCATGCGACATCATTGGGTAGTTCCTCATTGGGCCAGGGTGGCAATGCCTATGGGGCCCTTTGAGGGGGTTCTTTGCCGGAGGTTTTATGAGCAAGAGATGCCGATGTGAGGTGTAGGGTGAAGGTGCTCTAGCTGTAGATTGGTGAAATGTGAATTTGTGTTTTTAAAAATAGCTTAGGGATACCCAATTAAATTTAATAGGTGGGTTCTCTTCTTATGATAAAAAAGCAATGGGTGGCTGAATGTGGAATCAATGGTCCTATCCAGATCATAAAATAGTGTGTGTGTGTCTGTGTGTGTGTAGGTCACCATGTTTCTTGCTTCAAGTGTCACTGTTGAGCTGGGCAATTCTTCAGCATCGAAAAATGAAACCTAATCTACTTCTGGTTAGGGAAAATGTATGCAGCATTTGCAAAAGGTATCCAATCATACAATAAAATCCTCATAGTAAAGTATACCTGGGGATATTAAACCCAACCTGGAAAAGAACAACAAAGAAAATTTCACAAGTACAGAAAATATGCGATGAAGATACACAAAGAGTGTTCACTGTTCACACCCTCAATGAAAATAAGTGGTGGGATAAATTCCTGCCACGGCGCATATCTGTGTAGGTGCAACGTGGCATGAAAAGCATGCATGCAAAAAAAGCAGTTGACACACAAGTGAAGTGATGCAGTAATCATGAAAAGGATAAAATACCATTTTGGTTAATGCCTGAAAAATGCAGCTGTGCTTAAAGCCTTAAATGTTCTGTAAAAGCTAAAGTATCACTAGGCAGTGTTAGGGTTTCCAGGGCTTTGATTCAGCAGTGACTTAAACCTTTTTTGCTTCCCTGGAGGGGAACAGGAAACTGGGGGGCGGTCTTTGGAAGGGAAAACAGAAAATTGGTTGCAGGTGCTGTGTTGGGACATCCCGGCAGGGGATGGAATGTCAACTTGCATAAGAGCTGTGTGAAAAGGCGGCTCCCATCTTGGGGTTGAATTTGGTTTCAGTTATCAAGGCCCGGTAACAGTGGTACCAGCCACAAAGAGCCCTGGAGAAAGACTGCATAAGAAGGGGAGCAAAAATTGTGGGCTGGGGGCCACACAGGTGCAGTGGAAGGTTTTGGTGTGCTGAGTTCTCACAAGGAGGAGAGACTAGAGTGGATGCCATCTTGGAACAGCACCAGGGATACTCATTTTCAATGTAGCCAAATCCAGGTCACAAGGGAAGGTGACAGGTGTTGATTCCGCACATGCCAATAGTGGTGCCGGCTTTCTAACCGGCAGGAAGCTTAAGGGCGTACCCCAAAGTTGGCTTATGTTAGAGGTGCTGTTGGCCAGGGTTAGCTCATATTAGTAGTACTTGTTGATAAAAAGGCATGATAGTGCCCAGGGGGTGGGTGGTATGTATTGTGATCACATCTGGAGAGCCAAGGAAACATTGATAACATTTTCTTAAAAGCAAAGCAACTGGGGGCCACTGAACTCCAGTGGTCCTGAGTTACAAAGGGTTGATGTGCATGCTGAGCGTGGATACCTAGGTTCAAGAAAGACAAGGGTGTCAGTTGTCCATTTCACTCCAGGGGCATGCCATTGTTCTGGCCAAGCAAGTAGGTGGCCAAATGAAGGATCCAGGTCTGTTCCTTCCTGAATAAGGACTGTTTGTTCGCATGAGGGAGTATTTGTATTTATTGGTATTTATAAAGCGCAGCAATCATCCCGAGGGACAACACGGCGCTTGGACAGATTTTAGTTCAGTGCAGGTTGAACATTTGTAGGATCAGTATCTGGGGAACAAAATGGTTTTCAATTTTTTTCTGAACAGCAGGTAGTAGTCTGTCAGGCGAAGATCAAGGAGTAGGTCGTTCCAATGAACCGCAGCTAATTTGTGAAAGGACCGGTCGCACATCCTAACCTTAGATGTGCGCTTGACTGAGGCGAGGGCTTGGTGACATGATCTCAAGTTGCGTGAGGGGACATGGAAATGAAGCTTGTCTTGCAATATTTGTAGTCCTTTTTTATGTAAGGTTTTATGCGCAAAACAAAGAAGCTTGAAATTGGCTCTCTGACGGACTGGTAGCCAATGTAATTTCTTCAAGAGTGCTTCTAGAATGGTTGACCACACATCATCAGGGGTGTGGTTTAGGTTGAGATAATGGGCACTCATTCTAATCATGGCTTTCTTGCAGTGTATCCCACTGCGATGTTCCATGGTCCTCACTTTCACTGGTTTGATGGTCATGTCAAAGTAGCCTTCTGTGCAGACACACAGATTGATCTACATGCAACTTTTCATGTTGCAATTGGTGTGTTCCTTTTGTAGCCAGGTGTGAGCTTGGTCAAGGGCTATTTCTTTGAAAGGTTCAGTGAGATCACACACCACACAAACATCAGAGATGGTGTCCTGTCACAGGAGGCAAGTCCGACAGGAGGCTTTGTCCAGATCTGGTCGCCCTCCTTCGTCTGGTGTGTATAATCATATCTTTGATGTTGTTGGTGCGCTTAAAAGCAAAGCATGGGCTGGGGATAAACAGTGATCCAGTATGTAAAACAGGACAATGTTTCTTCAATGTTTCTGCCAATAAGCTTGTGGATGGTTGATTACATGAGGCACTTTTTATATATTTTAGATCTCTTTATATATACTTTCTTCACATGTGTTTTTGATTTATCCATAGGCTCAAGACATGTCCTTTTAAATGCAGCACACACATTGGGGGTGTTGGTAGATAGATACTAGAACCATTCCCTTTCTAAATGAAAAATAAGAGGATCCTGTGTATCAAGAATTAAGTGTGTCATACATACCTAGGGCTTTTGTTATGATTGGATGCACAGGGATGTGCCTTGTGTACTTCCCAACAACCCGGAGGAGAAAGGCTAATACCCTCCTCTCTTACCATGGCCCACTTTCCGGTTTGATTAATGCTCTGCTAAATGTTCAGCTTGCTTGCTACTTAAAGACATTTAGGCACCTTCTCACATAAGATTGCCCAGAGGTGCTAGTGGCAGAGTAGCATCCATTCATAAGATGAAAGTATTATAGGTCCAGGGCTGCTTTCTGCAGTAAGTAATGTCTCTAATTAGTATGTATGACCAGTGTGTTTCTGCAGGTGTTACTTACATGTCAGGATAAATAGTCTTGTTCATGTCTCTGTCAGAGTCAGACAAATTTTCTGGTCCTCGACATTCTCAGGAAGTATTCTTCCTGCCAGAAAACTAATCTGGTGAATGACACTATGTTGTACATAAGACTGTCTTGAAAATTCTGCCTAGCTCAAATCATATTCATATTCAAATTTTGTTTAATTTCTAAGCCACAAATTCAAGTTGTTCCAGCACTTATATGAAAACTCTTTATTTAATTGTAAGTCAATGTTCTCTTGAAAGACGCTAGGACTGATCTATCAACTTAAGGAACTCCATTGTCGTGTAGTAGGGGTATGTATACCAAAATGGCGACCAAAACAAGACATATCTATTCACTGAAAATGTACAATATCTATGGGCAGGTCATGAATTCTTGATGTCAAACTCATCAAGTCCCTAACCCACACGCAACCTTAAAGATATGTGAGCCTATTCAGAAAGGTACATTTGAACATGAGTAAATCTACACTTGTAAAGTTACAGTTCGTAGTAAATGTACTACTTTTGGCTCTTCGATGTTTCCTTTTGGTAATATGCGTAAATGTGTAAACATACATGGGCCTGATTCATAAACAACATTTAAAGTGCGTAAAGTAGTACTACAACAGTACTACTTACTTACTACTTAATTAAATACACAGACATATAAGTGGGAAAGCCCACCTCTGCCTTTCCTATCTTTTCTGCATGGACATCTCTACAAGTGTAAGTTTTCTATTTTCCAGTTAATGTAGGAGAAACTACAGGGAGAAGTTGGAAAATGGGGACTATCTATTACAAAATGGGAGTGGTTTAGGGAAAAGGGGTTTGGGTTGAACAAGTTGAACAAGTTGCGGCAAACACACACAAATAAAACAGTAAGCACATTGCTATTTGCAAACTACTACAGTTAATACAGTTTCAAATGTGACAAAACAGTAGTAAACATACGTCAGCCCAGCCTTGGAGAATGCCAAGCGCCACATATGGCCACTCATAGTTACCGAAACACTCTCCAATAGACAGTAAGGGACTTAAAATATTACCCCAGGGTATTAAATAAAATAAAAATTCAACTTTTAAAATAAATGCATATTAATTAACTTTTTTGTGTTAGCAAATGCTACACAATTATTAAATAATTATTTTGATAGTCTAAAATGTAATACATGTAATTTAAATAAAACATATAATTAAATGAATCTTTTAACATTTGTTAAAAAATTTAAAGTAATTTACATTAATTCAATGCATTACTTTTAAAAAATGTATTAGATAGTAATAAAAAAACTTTGATACTGTGAATGAGGTTGTTTTAATTATTCCCTAAGAAATATTTATAAATTAAATAACTTTATTTAACCTAATTAATACACTTTCACTTTAAAGGGATATTGTGCTGTAACATGTTAATTTATAATTTCTGTATTCAAAATATATATTTAATATTATTTCAAAGTTATATTTTATATTGAAATACTTTTCCTATTTAAAAAAAAAAATGAATACATTTGTTTACAAATGTTCCCTAGACTTTCTCCACCAGAGTGCCAGAGATCTCCACCATGGTAGTGGAAATCTCCACCGCAGTGATGGGGAGCTCCACCTACATGTGAAAAGCTACAAGCACTTTACACTTTTTAATCTGGCTCCACCAAATGGTATCAAAGGGTGGAAACGCCCAAATCTACAGTCTGGAGTAAGATTATACTCAGAAATGGTGAATAGCCAAAAGTAGTATCTTTAGTCTAAATTATAAGAATACATTTACAAAAGTGTGTATGTACCTTTGTGAACAGGCCACAGAAAAATTAGGAGAGGTCGAGATTCCCACCTGCTGGTTTGTGAATTGCATTTTGTGTTAAGTACGTAATACTCCTGTAGTTCTACTTAATGTACTACAAAATGCAGTTTGTGAATCAGGCCCACTGTGTTCTCGGATTATGATATTGAATGTGGAACAGTAAATTGTACCAAATGGTGTTAAGAGCGAGAGATGTTGATTTCACTGTCCAGTTCCACTCTCTGCAAAAGAAGATGACTAAGGGTTAGATGTACGAAGCATTTTTGAGATCACAACTGGCCCAGTCAAAGAATTGGGCCGTTTACAACCGCAAACATGCTTTTTCTGATGTACAAAGCTCAAATAGCAATTCTGTAGAAAAAAATCGCAATTTGGATTTTGCGATTTTGTATTTGGAAGGGGAGTTTTGAAGGAGTTCCTTTCTAATACTGAATCACTGTGTTACGTACACATGTTTTGCGACTGAAATGTGCTTGCAAAACCTTCACAATTTACCACCTCAAAGTTAGTGGTAACCAATTCGCTTAGGTGTGCAAAATGTTTTGAATACTTGCCGCTGCATATTTGTTTATTCTAAATCTCTACATTCAAACAACACCCAGATTAGGGAGAACAATGCACTGCAAGAGTTCCGGTTGAAACAACTATTCTCTCTTTCCGTTATCTGTAACCAAGAGAGACAAAATCATACAGTGTGAGTGACATAAAATGCATGCACACTTTAACAAGTAGCTTGACTCGAACATTGAGAAAAATAAGGTATCTGACTTTCTCATGGTACCTGTTTGTAAAGAGTAAATGGTAACCCACGTATTATTGTACTTTGCTGGTTTTAAATTGATTTTCTGACAGAGGAGAAAATTGCCCCTAATTGTCTAAAAACGCACAATTTGAAATGCAAAGCTGTTCTGCTGATATTTAGCGATGTACATTTCTTCACTGCTTCTGTTATTCGCCTGCTGGTTTCTTCCGACAAAGCTTTTTTTGCAACATTCTTAATTCCTTTCAGTGATATTTCTTTTTGTCTGTTTCACAATTTTGAAATGAGTGTGTATTCATCATTCATGTTTCATGACCATAGGTGGTCAGAGGAGGCAAGGGATGTGGTTGTACACAAGAATAGTCAGTCTGATATCAAAGCCTCTGCTAAAGAATAATAACCGGTGTGGAAAGTAACCCTTGAGTCGAAGCAGTATACTGACAAGCTCTGCATCCTTCGAAGAAAAAACCTTTTTTAAATTATATTGTTAAACAATACTACAATAATACATTAGAATCTAACATTTAAAACATCTGATTTTAACTAATAGACTGGAAGTTGAACTGTGTGTATACTGTATTTAAATGAATTGAAAATCATATGTATAAGAGAAGGAAAACCACTCCTGAGGATATGTTTCAATGTAATCGAACACATACTAATTACAATCTAGTTTACACATTAAAACTGATTGTTGCTATCACTGTGTTAATTTTTGTTCATCCCTTAAATTAGGATAACTCATCAAGAAATATGAACGGTAAAATAACTCAGCTGGCTGAGCACCAGGCACAAACCTCTTAAGATGCAGATCACAATTTAGAATGTTGTACACAGGGTGACTCGCATCCTCCACAATTCAAATATCTACCATTCTGTCAGGCAACAGCGGAATCTAATGCCCCCCAATTGGCAATTCAGTTTATCTCATGAGGGAGGTAGAAAGTGGAAGGAACAAGGTCAAATTGATAAATATTTTTTTATATAATGGCTATTTGTGTGATGGGTTTGAATGCAGAAACAGAAAGCACATACAGACACCTACATCCATCCACATGCACATAAACATACACAGCACACACACCCATATGCACACTCATACAGATGCAGCCAGCCATCATGTAGACAGTCACATGCTGACTCAGATGATTGTTGGCTGGAAACATGGTGTTAGACCTGTAATCCTTAGGGTGGTCTTCCCTAACTTTGTGACTGCTTACCTCCAGTTTTGCTGTATCTTTTTGCTGACTTTAGGATTCTGAGCTCTTTACCACCACTAACTAGTGCATGTGCTTCTTCTCTAAACATGGTGACTTTGCTTTATACCTGATTGGCAAATTTAGTTTACCTGTAAGTCCCTTGTAAAGTGGTATACTGTACACCCAGGGCCTGCAATCTAAATGCTACTAGTGGGCCTGCATCACTGATTGAGCAGCACACACAAGTAGCCTTTCAAACCTGTCTCAGGCCTGCAATTGAGGGCCTGTATGTGCAGTTTACTGACATTTCCATTTGGCATTTAAAATCCCTGGCCAACTCTTGAGCTCCCCCTATATAACACATAGGTCACCCCGAAAGTAGGCCCCAGGTAGGTTTAAGGCCAGGGTGCTGTGTAAGTAAAAGGTAGGACAGGTACTTTTAATTTTTACATGCCCTGGTAGTGACAAACAGCTAAATTCGTTTTTCATTGCTGCCAGGCTTACTCCTCTCATAGGCTAGCATTGGGAATTCCTTAAAAAACTTCTAAACTGTAATCCCTGATTACAAATGAGCAGCTAAATTGTGTTTCATATTTTTGGAATGGTAATGATAAAGCCTCTTTAGCAGTAAAGCTCGATTTGACATTGCTACTTTAGAAATGCCACTTTTATAACATGGACATTTCCCTGCTCTTAACTTTGCTCTTTGTGGCTGCAGCCTGTCTCCAATACACATCTGGGCTGGGTTACTGCTACACTTTGTGCAATCCCTCTATACAGCCACAAAGACAGGAAGGGTGGGTGTGATAGAGGACTCATCTGCAGTCTGATAGCCTTCCAGGGCAGGAAGGGAGAGATGAGACTAACACTTACATGTGAATGAGCTGTCCATACACAAAGGACTGATTACTCCCCACAGATAGCCTGGTAGACAGGGCTGAGATGATAGGGGACCTGTGCACTTAAAGGAGATGCTTTCAAGTCTCCAAAAGGCACATTTGGGTATAAGTGTTAGGGCTCTGATTCTAACACGTAGGTACACTACTAGAACTGGGAAGAACTCAGCTGGAGTAAAGACTGCTGTGCTGTAAGGATTGCCTCTTTGCCTGGACTTACTGTCCTGAGGAACTACTTCTCTGCTTCGCTGAGCTTCCCTGCCGCTTGCTGATCTCTGCCCTGCTGAGGACAAGGACTGGACCATCTCACGTGAACCCAGAGTGACTCCATAGACTGTCTGCCTATTCTACAATACTGATGCATCGTCACTACTGCGTAGTCGTAATCAACACAGTGCCCTTCGATGCCAATGAAGTGCTGATCTGAAGACATACCTGTGAAGCTCGATGACTACGCAGTGCTTATCCGAGGTCCAAATGGCACATTTAGCTTTGACGCACCAGCGATCTGAGGTCCTGACTGTGATGGCTTGACATCAACATGACAGCGGGAATTGAAACCGACACTTTACTCTATCCAAGCTACTTTTTCAGCAGACCCTGCATGGGTTCTGTTCCAGCCTTCCCTCAATCCTGGTCGGCCTGAACTTTGGATATACCTCAGTCCTTCATGACCTCAAGTAACCTTTTAGCGCTATTGACTTGCGAGCACTGTTTTGCCATTATTATTTAAAAATTGATGTATCAACTTCTACTGATTGCATTTTTTTCATTTTGGTCTTAATTACTTAGATAAATATTCACTATTTTATTAATTTGCGCAGAGTCTTTTTCTGGTGTTTTCATTGTGTTACTGTGCATGTGTGATGGACAAATACATAGCTCATTGCCTCTTAACTTAAGCCTGCTTGCTCTGTACCAAACTACCAGAGAGTGTGCACAGGTTAATTTTAAGTGTGTATATAGCTTACCCTGACTAGGATTGTGGTCCCTTCTTGCACATGGTGCAAAAGACACGATGTCCAAAACATGGGTAGGTTGATTGCTCTGTGGTTGTACATGCAAGGATGAACTGTATAAATTTAGATAACAGTTTAATATCACTGCCAGGCACTAGTGAATGTCTAAGTGTACATTTGAATAGCATTCACAGTAAAAGAAAATGAAATATACAGAAATCAATGAGTCTGACAAAAAGGGTAGGGTCATATAAACAGAAGACTTACTATTTCAGGTAAAGGTGAAAGACATGAGTTTTTAGTTGATATCTTTAGGTGTGTTAGTAGAAGGGTTCAGACAGAGGCTGCCAGAAGAATATTGGTGTTGAGCTTTGGCTATTCAATTCTTGAGTCGCCCTCCAAATTGGCCCATATAATGATTTAAGGGCATCCATTAAATTATCAATTCTATTAATAGTGAAAGACAATCCTTCATTCATGTTTCTGCCAATCATAATTATAGCACCCAGTTGTTTATTTTGAACATCCAACATTATGTTTTCAATATGCACAAATTCCCTCCTAAGGGTGTTCCACCTGCCACATCCTGTGTTACAGAAGGCCATGCTGGCAATGGTATTATTCTTTTATTTCTAAGTCTTTTCATGTATAGAGTTGTTCTACGTCTAGAGACACATGTACATATGAAGAAGATCTTGTTGTTCATCTTCTGTGAAGCTCTCTTCTTTCACTAACTGTAACAGGACTCGTAATGTGTGTTAGTGGAGGCATGTCAATGGCGGCTCTTGGTTGATTGTCTTCCTCATGCTGAATATCCTCAGCATGGCCCTCTGTTATGTTAGCCTCAAAATCTTTATTTAAAGAAAGTAAGAATAATTTATACTTTCTTATGGTACAGTTTTCTTTATATAAAAGATACATTATTGTAAGCACATACATGTATTTAAGTGAAATACAAATATTTTCATGCCATACATCATTACATAATGGTTCACATAAATGCAATATTACCTGGTGTGTTTGTATACACTTAGGGTCTGATTCACAATAGAAAGCTTACACTTTTGTGGAAGTTTAGGATTATTGCTATTGACAAAGGGATTTACGAGCAGCATCGTAACATGGGCGGAGTCTCCGCACATAAAAAGATGTATCTTTTTATGGGCTGAGACTCCACACTTGTAAAAATACTACTGGTAAATCCCTTTGTGAATAGCAAACAATCGTAAACTTACTCAAAAGTGCAGGTTTACCTATGTGAATCAGGCCCTTTGTTAATTTAAAATTACTTTACAACTCCCATATTGACATAAGAAGAATGCATTCTATTGGTAATGTATTTCTTTTCTGTTTGGAAATCTAACACATTTGTTATGTTATTGAATAGTTCAACAGGTCAATATTTTAATAAATATGAATGATATATAGTGTATAACTTCGATATACCAAAGCACATACATTTTTTTAAATAAGCATCCTAGCACTAATTTTAACTGGCTGCAAATCCCACAATGCATTTAGCCAAGCAATTAAAAAAATGTCTTGTAATTTGTAATTTAACTGTGAAAGAATATAAATTGATATTAAAATGGTATTTTATATTTCTAATGAAAGACAATAACATTTATTACACAACATACTATATATTTTTAGGAAATAACCTTAAGGTGGCACAGGAGGCTCAGAAGTGTCAATTGCAGTTAATCCTGACACAGCAAAAAGAAATTCGCACAACGGTGGACCTTTCAACCACACATGACACACAGTTCCAGACAGTTATGGCTTGGTGCACTTCACCTCCAATATCAGCCATTGTATGATATTTGTTTGATGTATGTTAATTACTCATTTGGCTGTGAGGCGTAACGAGCACCTGACGTGACGTGACACTGCAACGTTAGCGAGGAGCAGCGAGGAGCCGGCACCGGTGCGGAGCGCGGAGCTACAAGTTGCGAGCCCAAGCAAAAGGCTGTTCTGGTTATTCCAGTTATTTTATTTTAAAACTACAGCTCATTGTCATGAATGCCCACCACCTTGATCACGTGGAACGCCCGAGTGCACGAGGAGCGCGAGGAGCGCGAGGAGCTAGGAGCAAGGATCAGTACCAGGAGCCGGGAGCCACGAAGCAGAGCAGGTCGGTGTTTCGTTGGCAGACTGCGGTCTGAGGGGGGGCCAGTGTGAGCAACCAGCAGGCAGGCAAGCAGGTTAAGCCCCCCCAGAGTCCCCCTAAAGGTCTGTTGGGGGCTTTGACCGAGGTGCTTACGGTCTTCGGCGTTTCCTGAAGATTCCTGTGGATTGTGCTGTAAGCAGGAAGCTCAGGAAGGCGCGGGGGTGAGAGCGCGACCTCATTAGCGGGGGCCGCTGAGTGTTGTGCCCAAGCGAGTCCGCGGAAGCGGCCAAACTAGGTTGGGTGCGGCTTGCGGCTCACTAGTGTGCCCTGCTCTCTCTCTCTCTGAGGTATAATCCAGGCCTAACCTGCGGTGTAGCTGTCTTATTACTCACAGTCGAAATTTGGTCCCTCCAAGCCTCCCTTCTCTAGTAGGCTCCTGGAGTGTGGGGCCTTCCATCTTGCTCACCGTTGCTGTGAGACTACTGATGGTAGTGGCCATAGTTGACTAAAACTGAACGTCTCTCCAAGGAAGTATATGGGATATAGGATCGCCCCGGAGAGACATAGCAGTTTGGCACAGTAGCATCCAGTGGAACAAAGACAACTGAATCTGAAATTTGACGAAGCTCTACCCCTCAATTAAGATTTAATTTGAGCTATATTTAGAACTATAACCGCAAAAAAACTACGTTCAGGAAAATTGGTATTTGTAAGAACATGTAAAAAAACAAAGCTAACCCTCTGATGAATGGGTCAGTACAGTACAGATAAATATTTTAAAAGGATTTAATGCCGTCTCCACGTTTTTCTCAAAAAAAGAGATAAATCAAAATAAGGAGGCAAATATGGAGCGCAAGATGAATCTCTACTGAAAAAGGTAGAAGGAACAGTGGATTCTACACCTCTGGCTACCGTTTCTTCTCCTGGAAATAGAATGATTGGGTAAGAGAAGCGGTAAGTCTTGAAATCAGAGTAGAAGGCTCTTGACGTGAAATGTATACTATTCACTCCACTGAAAATAGCTTGTCTCAGTCCATTATTGGTTTATGTTCTGAGTCTAGAGTGGATGGCCTTATATTAGAGGATTTTACACTCCCTGACTTAAATATTAATTTAAACCACTCCTTGAGGGCTTCACAATTACCTAAGCCTCGTACTTTTGATATCTCACATCTTTCAAACTCTCAAGATCATCATCCTGGTTCTTCTATTAAAATGCAACTCTTCAGTAGTACGCCTAGTGGAGCGGACTCAATAACCTCAAGAGCAGCTATCACTCCTGATTTGCCTTAGGATTCTGACCCCCCAATTAAGGAGCCTGATGAAAAAACATTGATGTCCGAATCCTTGTTTTTCTTGTAAAGAGTTTTGACTTCCATTTTAGCTCTTATGGAAAGATCCGTTAACAATTCAGATTATGTTTTGGATTCACTTTTGTCATTGACCAAATCAATATTTTCAGACCATATACAGCCAATCAGTAAGGTTTCCCTTCCTTTCTCTGATAAGTCTAAATTTTATGTTTAGAGACCCCTCCTCTACACCCACAGGCACTTAATTTCAACCTAATGAAATCTACCCAAACGAGCTTTGTTACAAATCCAAATTATCGCGACTTTGGCACTCAGGTGGACATGCCCCTTGGTTCCTCAAAACATAAAGAAAAAGAAATTGTGGACTTATTTGATGAATCTCAGCTCTTTTCACTACAGTAATTCTTTGAGCCTGAGGCTTTAATGTCTCTCCCTGTTAATTTACCTCGTTCGATCACAGGAAAGGACAAAGTTATTGTAGAATGCAAAGTTTATCCAATTTTTTTAAAAAAACAGGGATTAATAAAAATGTTCATCCTGCTACGAAAGAACTAAAATCTGATCAAATTTCATCAGAAAAAAAGGCCTTAAAAAAAGAAAGAAAATCCACTAGCAGAAAGAGGAAAACAAAAAGGGGAAATACCTGGAGGAATAAGAAGAAAAGAGCTAAACAAATCCGTTTCAACCCTAATATAAATCTATCTGTGCCTCCGATCCCTGCTGTAAAAGATCAGAAGTGGGTAGAAGTTCAAGTGGAAGTTTCTCCAACAGACTTTAACCCACTTCAGCTGAACTCTAGTACTGCAATCTCGGTGTCTCAAGAAGCTACTACCGTAGATTTAAGTACTGCAGCAGGTGCAAAATGTAGGTTGAATCATGACGCTGTGCTATTTTCATCCGCTATTGGCAGTGATGTGATTTATAATCCTAGAAATTTGTCTAAGGGAGACTATTATGTTAGCATTCAGCCTTCTGTACCCCTTTCGCTGGACTTTGTTTTTATTTTTGATTATGAGCTATATATGAATAGGTCTTATTTATTGAGTTGTTTTGCCGAAATATATGATTTACAAATGATTCAGAGTAGTGATTTGGCTTTGGTTCAATCTTGGGGGTGCTAAAGTGACGTTTGGGTCTAAGGTGACGTCCCATTTAATTATCACAAATTCTGATAAACTACGGTGCTGTGGTATTGATGTTCTGGTCCCCAGTGAGGAGAAAGCCCCTGAAAAAGAGTCCATTAATAGTCAGCTTCCCACCATACAAGATCTATTGTGCTGTGATGCTCACCATTTGGAAAGAGAAAGGGTATTACAGATCTCTCTCAGCAAGGATGGAAGGAGAGTCTCTCTCCAACCAGGGAAAAAGAGTGGCGGAGTACTTACTATCTGTAGATGATGAAAACAAGAAATGGAGTTGGGTGGCATGGGCCCTGAATGCAAATAGTTCAGTTGGCCTAAGGTTTGGGAATTCTTCCTACCAAGGGCCTTAAATTGATCTCCTGGAACGCAGCCGGCTTAAGCATAAATAAAAACAATGGGTGTTCTTGAAAGACCAGAACACCAACATAATATGTATTCAAGAGTCCTGGATTATAACAAATTGGTCCATAGAAGATTACTATGTGCTGAGCCGCCCTGCGCTTCCGGTGAGCAGGGGACATGCGAAAGGAGGCATCGCCATCTTGCTTAGATCAGGCCTTAAATGTACATATAAAACAATCCCACATGCCTCTAATCTATTTCAGGCAATTAAGCTAGAGACCAAGGAAGATTCTGTTAACTCTGAGTCCCTTCTAATCGTAAATGCATATGTTCCACCAGGCTCATCTAATCCATATTTATTAAAAGATCTGCTTGCCTTTATCTTGTCTATCCTGGAAAACTCAGAATGTAAGAACCTAATGTTGGTTGGAGACCTGAATGCTAAGGTTTACACCCATAGTATTGGGCTTTTTGCTAACTCCACTAAGGATGAAGCATTAAATATACTGCCTGCTCAATTCCCAAATCATAGTTGAACCAATAAAAGAGGAACAATTCTACTAGAAGGCTTAAGAAATTTGGATGTATTGGTTGTCAATGGTAGACTAGAAAAAGATATTCCAGCAAAAAATGCCCATAAGGGACCCAATGGTGGTTCTATTATTGATTATGTAATTACCTCGGCCGATTTTTTTAATAGGTTATCAAATTTGGAAATTCTAGAAAACAATTTAGTGACTATATGGTGATTATTTTAAAAATAGAGTTGTCCTGAGTTGGGGAGAGCTCTTGGAATTTAAAGGATAAAGTGGTAGCTTTCAATAAAGCAAATGGCAGAATTTATTGGAATTCTCTGGCCGTTTCAAAATTAAAAGAGTCTTTAACTATTTCAATAGGCGATAAGCAGTTTAGATTATCAGAATATGTAGATTACCCTCAAAATAATTAGCTGGAATAGCCATAGTATAAACAGTATGGTCATGTCTTGTAAATCCAGTCACCCAATAATTAAACAGAAATCTGGTTTTAATCCATTGCTTCAAATAAATAATGACTTAAACAAATTAGTGAGGGCTCAGTTTATGAATTATTCTCCTTAACAAAATAGACTGATAGGTTCACTAAAGAGGAAAAGACAATGGAAAAAACGAAGATTACAAATGGGTTCAATTAAAAGTAGCAGCTTCTAAAAATAATTCAAAACGATACTGGGAAATAATTGCGGAAAGTTGTGGTACTAGAAATAAATCTCTTCCCATTCCAATAAATGAAGAACAATGGAAATTCCCACTAATTAGAATTTTGCTCCACAAATTTAAATTCCATTTGGCCTGACGTCTTTTTAGTGAACTCCCCAACACTTTCAGCTTACAATAATGCTCCTTCTAAGGAGGAAGTCGTTGGGCTGATTAAAAAAATTAGAGCCTCAGGGGCAATGGGCCCAGATGAAGATCCGATGCTATGGGCAACATATCTTACCCCTCTGTTTGAATATTGCTATCTGTATGGGGCGACCCCTTCGTCATGGTCCGGTGGCATCCTAATCCCACTGTACAAAAAGGGCCAAAGACATCTTCCAGGTAACTACCGGCAAATAGCCTTATTAGACGCAGTGGGGAAAATCTTTGCCAGCAGTGTTCTTGAGAATCTTACTGATTGGGTAGCAGAGGAGAAAATTCTTCCCATTGAGCAAGCAGGGTTCAGGGAAAACAATTCCACCTTAGACAACATCTGTTTGTTGAAACTAATAGAAGAGAAATGTACGGTCTTTCGTATGACAAATGTCTATGTAGCATTTATAGACTTTTCTACTGCTTTTGATATGGTAAACTGGCCACTTCTTTGCAAAAAGCTATATAAAATGTGGGTGCCTTCAACCCTGTCATCCTTAGTTATTGCCCTACGATCCCAAACATGGTGTCATGTACTAATTGGGGGAACTCAGGGTCTATCTTCAGTAATTTCTATGGAAAATGGCTTGAAGCAAGGTTGCCTATTAGCACCTCCACTGCTCTCTATATGTAAGAGATCTACCGGATTGTTTTTCCTTAACGGAAGGGGACGCACCAAAGATAGGTGGTCCGCTCTTTTCCTTGCCTTATGTGTGCAGATGACATTGTAATTATGGATCTGACCCCTATTGGTTTAAACAAAAAATTGTCACAACTGCAGAACTATACGTCTACACAATTTCTGAAGATAAATGTTTCTAAAAGTAAGGTTTTGGTTATGAAATTTGGTAAAAATAGAAAAGTTTGTAATTTTAATTGGAGAATTGGTATCGAAAAATTGGAGATTATAGATTCCTACCTTTATCTGGGGAAAGTTATTTCAAGTAGTACAAAGATTAGTCCCCATACTGAACATAGCTCTTTTAAAGCGACATCGCATGCAAATGGCCTACTCCTATTTTATAGTGCTATGGGTCGAAGACATTTCTCACATCTGCTTTTAGTCTTTAAAGCCAAACTTCCTCCCACCTTTTTATACGCAATTGAATCCATACCAGTAAGCGAATGGAGCTTCTTGGATAAGATCGAAGGCCAAATCTTCCGTAAATTATCTAACCTTAACACTCTTGACCCAATAGCCACCATTAGGCTAGAATGTTGCTTGGTACGTTCATTTTTACAAGGTTTAGCTAGGGTAATACGTTGGGGTTACCAGCTAAAGAACAGTGAGCCTTTTACATTGAGGAGTTTTACGCATCACAAAATTTTTGCAGGAAAAATGTATCAATGCTCTTTTTCTAGTGATTTCTTCTTGGCACTGCAATATTTTAATGTGCAAGAGGATTTTGTGCTGTCCTTCTCTCTCTCAGAATTGAAATCTTTTTTAAAGATTTCAAGTGGCGTAATTAGCTATCAGAGAAATGTCAATATATGTTGAGCAAGGGCCAGACTGGAAACAATAGTCAAGGATTCCTTCACGAGAGTTCCTCAGAAATACATCTCCTGGAATTTAAGCCACGATATTCGCTGGTGGCTCACTCTCTGTCGTATGAACCTTTTACCACTAAATAATTTAACCGTAAATTGGTCACCTGATAGGAAAGGTGGAAAAAATTGCAACTTCTGTAATCAGGGTACCCAGAACCTTGATCGTATTTTGTTTGTATGTCCGGCTTTGTCTTCATCTCAATTTAGGTGGCTTCGACCAATGTTTATCCAGAATGACATTAAAAATGTTTTGTCTGCTCGAGAATTTTTGTTTTGTCCCAAAAATGAAATAGTATGCACAAAACGTTTTAACTTTTTTAGGGAGTTTATGAATATATTTTACATTTTCTTAATTAGTCTCCGAGTATGGTTGGCTATGCATTTAATTAGTTTTCTTATTATATTGCCCTCAAAGCTCCAAGCTCTTATGTCTCCTTGATTTTTTGTATTTATTTCTCACCCGTGGAAAATATATACCTATGATTGTTGTTATCTTATTGCTGTTTGCACTAAATTGGGTTTTATCTATTTTAACTAAGTACTAAGGGAAATGATTTTGCTGCTCTATGATGCACTTTATATCAAATATATGGTGCTGCTATGGTATGATAATTTTCCAAACTGTACTTATATTTAGCAGGGTTTGATCCTTTTCCGTCCCAGTATAGGATGTAACTTTACGATTGCTGCTATGTTGTTGCTGCTATATGATGCACTTTATTTAATAATTTGTCATTACATGAAATTGTTTTCTTATGTTATTCTATCAAATTACACACATTTTATAATTACATACTGTGTCATTCTCCGTATTTCTCTATTGGAGGGCCCCATTGCTGCCTAAAGAATCCCCCAGTGTTGATTTTGGAAATCTTTGATGTCTCTTGATGATCTAAATCTGTACAAATCAATGTAGCGACGTAGATATAATGGTTTTAATGAAGTGTTTTCTGTAATTAATGCTGGTATTTTTAATATGACTATCTATACATGTCTTAAGTGGACCGCATTAGAGATCCAAATTCTTTATAAACATATTAAATTTAATTGAATTGCTACAGAGCACAGTAAAGTTCAAAACAGAATGGAATGGTGCACCCGAAAAAGAAATCTCAACAAATCTTCAAGTCTGTTCATAGAAAAAGTTTTTCCTTTATTTAATTCCACTTTAAAATATAAAGTCCAGCATCCAAAGGATCCAGCCAACGCGTTTCGTTCAAAATCAATTGAACTTTGTCACAGCTTATAAGTCTTGTTCAGCATTGATTTTTTTTTTACATGAACTAATATCAATTGTTTCCTTTTATCGTTGGCCATATAAGGCATCCCATTAGTCAGACTATTTCAAAGTCCTACACCAAATCTGGCAGGCTCTTGAAATAAATCCCAATAGAAGAGGGAGTACTGGTAGCCTCCCATGTGATACCTGAATCAGTATCGCAATGCTCCATGAGCGTCCCACCATCATGGCTTTATATGGCCAATGATATATCAAAATCATTGATATAATAGGCATTACGATGTTCATTTCTGCCGGCCCTCTCGTGGAGGTGAACCGGCCATGAAAAGGCTGGTGGAAAGGGACATCGGGGTCCCCTAGTGGCCCCTCCTTATCCCCTGGCATGGAACCTGAGGGGCACCTATGGTGCTCCCCTAAATATCCCTGCACCATGTGGCAGGCACCGCATGGTGCCTGCCACGTGGTGCAGGGATATGTGAGGTGTCCCTTTTTTGCATTACCAGCAGCACCCGCCACAATGCAAAATATAGGCATTGCGACCGCCACAAATGCCTACCGTCGGGTGGTTCCAATTCCTGATAGGGTGGCATCATAATTGGGTACAAAGATGAGGGTGGAAGCTGTGTAGAATGGCACCCTCTAGCTCCTGCAGCTTCCTGAGTCCGACTTGCAACTTTCTTCTTTGTTCTGGAGCTCAGGTCATATCACCATTTGTGAATTTCTGCAACACTGGGTGTGGTTACTCCCACTACATTTATGCACTCTTGAATAGGCCTGGGCGAAGCACTACGCTACGCTCGCGTAGTTTGCGAAGTTCGCGCTACTTCGCACTACGCGAACTGCACGTAGCACAGTGCGAACACGCGTAGCGTAGTGTTGCGTAGTGCTGCGGTCATTTTTTGCTTGCTCGCGGTCCTCAACGTCAAGTTGGCGACCGCGAGCAAGCAAAATGACATCCTGGCGAGACTTTTTCCTTGTTCGCGATCGCGAGCATGGAAAATAAACCTCCCGGCGAGATTCCCAACGCGAGAAGGTCAGGTTTCTCATTGCGAGGGGTCGCGTATGCTCGCGACCGCTCGCGATGAGAAACTACCAGTTCGCGTTGAGAAAGCTGCAGCTCGAGTAAAAATCTACTCGAGCAGTAGAAAACTACAGCTCGCACTGTGCAAGATGCAATTTTCAATGATTGCACAGTGCCGGTTGCTTGTCCGCACTGTGCAATCATTGAAAACAACATCTTGCACAGTGCGAACATGTTACTTCGCAGTTCGCGAAGTGCTACGCGTAGCTCGCGTAGTGCGAACTTCACTTTGCGTAGCTTCGCGAAGTGCTACTTCGCGAACTACGCCCACCCTTACTCTTGAATTCAGCTTCAGATTATTTTTTAGTTGCTTCTGAAACAGTTAAAGAAGCTTTGCCAAAAAGCTGATCATTGTTGACCACACATTCCTCAACAAGTATTTTTACTACTTCATCATAAAACATCTACTTTATTTACTGCCTGCCTCCTCTTGCTGAACTTCCGGACTTGCAAATCTTATAAATTAGAGTAGCTTGTTTGCCTAGTACTTCTCTTTTAGCAGTGCCTGTGTTTTTCAATGTGATTGTGAAAATGTGTTTCCTGATTGTGATGTTATCACTATGTGTCTGTGCGACATTCACAATTTGTGAACACAACTGAATCACATTTTGCCATTTAGTATTTTAGGAAATCTAATCTTAAGAAATCTGTTTTACAAGCATGTATTCAACAGTGCATTTCATTTAGCAACCGCAAAATGAGACTTCTTATCAATCAATATTATGAATCATTAAATTTGATATTAGTACATTGCACCTTTATTTCTTTTAGGAACATCGGATCAAATTTGTTCAGTAGTTACCTAGTAATTATAAATCGAAAGGGTGAACCGATTTGGTATCTCTATTTCTTATTTCTTCTCTGAATCCATACTGCCATACCATGCCCACTGCCATATTGATATTACAATCAGGTCTGAACGGCGCTTTCAGAGTTTCACTCCGTGGAATTCCGCAGAGTTACCAGAAAACTCTGCCGAATTCTGTAGAGTTCCGCAAACAGGCTGAGTATTGCTCGGCCACCCTTAGATTCTTATTTATGCATGCAAAGGTGATAATGATAGGTGCCGCTGGCCTTGAAAACAGTTTGGGTCCCTTAAATCGACTCTGAAAGTAAAAAGAAATTAATAAAACTGCTTTTTAGGCATGCAGATAAGACAAGTCAAAAACAAGCAGTAAATGGTGTGAAAACAAGAAACCTGCCTCTTGGTTTCCCAAACAGCTCATCCTACACCCTGGAAATTGTGCGATTGAGAGCACACAGTGTTATAGGAACCAAGACGGCTCCTTTAGCTACTGTTACCACCGCATGCACAGTCAACAGGACACTGCTTCACCCCAAGTTCACACAATGTGCCAGGCACTTACCACTCATGCAGAATGCCTTTTCGACAGGTCTGGGTAGCTCAAGGTGTGGCTGTTGCAGGTGCCGCTCACAGTCCAGTATTCTGTTTACATACTGTGAAGGCAGAAGAAAAGACAGAGAAGTGAACTGAGCACTTTTGACAGCACCGTATTATCTTTGCAGTGAGGCAGAAATGTTTAACAGGTAGCAGTGCTGGGCCAAGATAAACAGCAGAGCTGGGGATTCAGTGAGCACCTGAGGGGAGAGGGCATCGAGCAGGAAAAGACTCTCGCTCAGTCTGTCTGAGGTACTATGCAAGTAGAGCCGCCCCTATGGAATTAAAGCTGAGGCTTCATCCTCCTGTGACAGCCAAGGGGCAGCACATGGAAGTGAGGCCTGTTTTTTTTTTGGACCAGTGTCCCTCATCAGCCAAGCAAGGCCTGATTGCACACACCAGTCCTTGGGCCTGCTCAGTCTTGCTAGGCAGGTCCAATACACTCCCAGCTTTACCACCATACATTTGATTATTCACTGCTACAAAACTCTGCAAACTCTGCCGGTGGAGGAGAGTTTACCACCCACCCCTAATTGGAATACCCAATTGAACATTTATCAGAATCAATGAAATCAATGATCCATTCGCCTTCCAGTAAAGAAGGGCAATGTGTGATTTGAAATTTGCCCTTTCTTTTCCTGGACACGATGCCCAAGGGGTAAATGATAAGGTCTAGTCTAGGTCAGTATTTGAATGCGCCTCACATTCTGTTTTGTCGTACTTCTTTCCAGAATTTATTCTCAAGCTATTCTGCAAGTTGTGGACCTTCATAAGTCATCCTGCCTGAAGCTTTGAGACAATCTATCAGTAATCAGAATTGCCTTCTTTCTATCCGGGTATCTTTATTGCCAAGGTTCCGTGGCCACTAGCTTTAAGTACTGGCCCTTCCATAACATTCCTTTGCTATTCCTTCTCCCTCAAAATTTATAACTGATGTTGGTCTGTTGAAACATTTCACCAAGGGATGTTTTCACTTGTAACATTTGTGTCTAAATATGACTTGAAAGCAGTAGCACACTCCTTTATTAAATTCCAAGGCACTTTCCCATTGGTCCTGGATTTCCCCCGCCCATCCTGGAGTGGTTCTTGACATCTAATCTAAACTGTGTACCCACCTATCATGCATGAAGGAGCTTATTTTCGTGATATTGTGGGCGCCAGCATCGGTTGCGAGGTACTTGCGCCTTACATTTACTCTGTGGTGTAACGCAGTGCACTTGCTCAAGTTACAAGTTTCTTTTATCATTCACATACCAATATTTTCCTTATCATCCCTTGTTGATAAGGCGGGGCGGCATGCCAACATCATTAAACATTGCTGAGTCTTATCTATTAATATTGTTCAATAGGCTTCATAGGCTGTTGCATGGCTGCCCACACCGTAGCTAGGAAATCCAGTTTTTAGACCTACTGATTTCCATTAAAGAGGGACGTCTTCACACCAAAACCTACAAAAAAGAAACAGACTGCAATAGTCTTATCCCTTTTGACAGCCACCATCCTAAGGCCCTAATGAAAAATCTCCCCTACAGCACATTTCTCAGGATTCAGAGGAGCTGCAGCTCCCTAACTGACTATGATTCCCAAGCATCGTCACTAACAGCCAACCTGGAATCCAGAAACCATCCAACAGGTGTGATAAAGAAAGCCAAGAAGAGAGCATGCAATAACAATCGTGAAAGCATTCTGGAAAACAACATACAAACAGAAGAAGACGGGATGACCTGTATTACCACCTTCACTCCACTGTCTAACAAGATTAAAAACATAATACTGAGAAACTGGAGGCTCTTGAACACAGACAATCTGAACATAACACGGCCCAGATTTGCTTTCAACGTAATTGATAAAAGAAACTTGTAACTTGACCAAGTGCACTGCGTTACACCACAACCTTAAGAGTGTGTGCACAGAGGGAATGTAAGGCGCAAGTACCTCGCAACCGATTCTGGCCCCCACAATAGCACGATAATAAGCTCATTCATGCATGACAGGCAAGTACACAGTTTAGATGAGATGCCATGAATTATCTCATCACATGGAATCGAAAATCAACAATACCTTCATGTTCTTTTGTCTGTCTATGTATCATCTGCTTGTTTTTTATCTCTTCTCGATTTTTCTAGTTCGAAATACCAGTAGTTACTATGAGCTGGCGCCACCCTATACAAAATACAAGGGGGACCGCTGTACCACTTTAATATACAGGGGTTATCTATCTTGAAACTATAAATAACCGTTTTTGGTCCTGGAGAAACGCCAGGGATAGTTTTGACACCAGAAGGCACAAAACATGTTGACCTTTTAGTTACTAGGGTACATCATTACCCCACCAGTAACAATAACCTTTGGGTTTTTTACTCTGACAGGGGAATCAATGCATTAAAAATATTTAAGGTATCCCCTAGCCAGTTTTAAATACTCATTCATACACTCACCTTTCACATCCCCTCTTGAAACTCACACCCTCACTCATCATATGGTGAAATAAAAATATCTCCACGAAAGAGAACCTTCGGGGAACCCGTAGGGCATTGAAGCACCAGCCCTACGAGAAGCAATGCCCAATGATGAAACATGACATCCCCTGGGATGTGTGAGGACAACAAGACACACAACTTGTGATTGTCTCAAGTTGAGATAAAAGAACCTAGAAACTCCTTCTTTCCCCCATTTTCCATTTCTCGGGACACTAGTGGTGTCCCAATAGGAAGAGTAACCCATTCATTGGATTCACATTACTACATGGATCATGGATACTGGACCTTAACCAGCTCCTAGTCCCCCCTTATCCCTTGATTGATAGGCTCTTTGACTGCTACCTGTTGTCCCTTATTCTTCAGTACCGCTGTGTTTCAGCTACCCCCTCTTCCTTCAACCCCTCATTCGTTGGAGCTGTCAGTGTCTCTCTCATAGCAGCATCTGTTCTCGCTATTAGCAGGCCTAGTCTCCTCACCAGGTTGATTTTAATATTTAATGCTCTAGACCATGTGACTTTACAGTTTTATTCCCCATGCCTGGAGGAAACACTGCACACCAAAACAACAGCAGGCACTTGAGCAAAAACCACCCATTTGGGCCTACCTTGTTCTGCTACAGTACGCCTGGGGTCCCACTGTTGTTGTGTGGCCTGGCCTCGGGCCAGTCACGCACAACAGTGCCATCGCAGCTGTCTTTGTGGCTCCTGAAGAAGCCTGGCATTCCACCTACCTTCCATTTCCATTGCACTGAGGGATATGTGTCCCCCTCTGCACATGCATAGTGACATCATGTGCAATAACAACACATGCTGGTGCATGCCTTTTATCTTACCTCCCCACAACTCTGGGCAGAGAGGTTTGGCCCCCCTCTCCTCTGAGGGCCTGTGTTCTGTTCTGATTGATGCTCCAGTTGGAAGATCAACTTGCATGCTGATTGAAGACTTTTAGGTGCTTTCTCAGCATCTTAAATCTGAAGTACTAGTGGGATTATGGCATCCGCTCATACAGTGAAAGTATTACATGATCAGGTCTGCTTCCTGCAGTATTACAAACACTGGGCCATATTATCAAGGAACGGTGATAACATTATCGCCGATTTAGCGGCGATAATGGGCTTAATAATATGCCTTTGTGATTTCCCACAGAAGCCCAGGTTCACACCAGAACCAGGGCTTCTATGGGAATTCACAAGGGCATATTATCAAGCCCATTATCGCCACTTTAGTGGCAGTTTCCTGCTGCTAAAGCGGCAATAATGTTATCGCCGTTCCTTGATAATATGGCCCACTATGTCTCATTTGTACCTTTTGATCAATATGTTGATGTGGGAGCTACCTAATTGTCAGGAGAAAAGTTCATATTTATGTATCCTTCCAGATCATGCAAATAGTCTGACCCGCAGCACATGTGGATAGTGGTCACCCTGCCAGTAAATGCATCTGGTGAATGGGACAACCTGAACTGTAGGATGCCTTTGGGTAATCTGTCCAGCACATAAGATGCCAAAACTGATCTACCAATGTAAGGACCTTATTTGGCGGGTACTGGGAGTAGCTATACTTAAGTGGTAACCACAACAGGGCAAACCAGTTCACTAATAACATCCAATATATACGTAGGCAGAAATTGGATATTGAAACCCAAATAGTAAATGGTAAGAGAGAGATGCCATTTTACTGTCCAAATCCAGTATCTGACAAAGAGGAAAATGACTATTTGATCCTTAATAAGACATGAAAACTATTACTCTAATACTGATCTCCATTTTGCCGTCTCCTTTACCGGTGCCCACAGGTGTAGGTGCGCAATAATTTACTGTAAGGGCACGTACACTTAGTGGCTCCTGCCAGACGTGGAATACAGAGTGCTTTCTTTTTCTTCTCTGTGTTCTGAGCCAATTGCATTTATTTCGGCACCACCTTAAAGTAACAGTGTACTGTGCAATCACAGTGAAGGTGTAGCATACGGTGACTGATTCTTGTTAAGGACTTGGGGGCATAGTTATGAAATTAGAGGCCCAGTGGATCAATCATTTCTCTGCCATATACGCCGCACAGCCCCCCTTGAATTACCTACTATTAATGATGGTATTAGGGACACTTACCAGCCATCAAACATTGCCCATTTCACCTTAGATGAGGTAATCAGGCGATAATCTCTAGTAAAGGTGGAAAAGCAGCTGGCCCTGATTCCATCCCAGTGGATCTGTACAAAGCAAATATACCACTGTGTTGGCCCATCCTAACCATTGTTCTAAAAGCCTGCAGCACGTCGGCACTACTTCCGACCTGGGGGGATTCTATAATAGTCCCCATCTATAAAAAAGGGGACCGACACAATCCCGCCTGCTATAGACCAATCTCGCTGCTTGACTCCCTAGTCAAAATAGTTGGCAGAATAATTTTAAACAGATTACAAGATTGGGCCGATAGTAAAGGTTTGCTCACTAATTTACAATATGGGTTTCGTACCTGGGTGGGGACGATTGGAGAGAGTCTTAACTTGTCCATCCTCATAGGAAAGTACACAAAAATTAAAGGCGGCAATTTGTATTTGGGATTTGTCGACCTCTCATCCGCCTTTGATTGTGTTAATCACTTCAAACTTTGGGCAATAGTGGGTGAGATGGGAGTGGACTCCCAGATAATTTCCTTCCTTAGAGATCTCTATGCAGGCGCCAAAGCTAGGATTAGACATGGACTCCATGGCAAATGTACTAAGTCGTTCAGCAGAGGCAGAGGGGTGGGGCAGGGCTGTGTCCTTGCACCTTTTCTGTTCCCACTTTATATCAACAATGTGGGCAATGCCCTGGCCCTTCACCCAAGGGACCTGGCTTAGGTGGAACACCGCCCTGTGCCCGCCCTTTTCTATGCTGATGATGCAGTACTGATGGTGCGCACCCCAAATTCAATGCAGTTGGTACTTAACGACTTTGTTAAATTCATGCAGGAGCTTGACCTCCATGTAAACCAGGCAAAAGCTTTTGTAATGAAGTGTGGGAGGAAAACTGGTAACTCACGAGCTATGAAAATTAAGGACACCATTATTGAATCCACCAATACCTTCTCATATCTCGGCGTGTTATTTGACAAAGGCGGTTCCTGGAATCAAGCTGTTAAAACATGGTTGTTACTTTTTACAAGTGCCGGTATGGCCCTACGCAAATTTGCTCTGAGATTGGGCCAAATCCCCTTAAGGAAATGCTGATCATTTATAAGGCCTGGTGTGTCAGCAAAGCTATTTATGGGGCAGGCATTTGGGGACACATGAACTGCAAGCCAATCCAGCTAG
The DNA here is from genome assembly GCF_964204655.1 of Triturus cristatus. NCBI lineage: Eukaryota > Metazoa > Chordata > Amphibia > Caudata > Salamandridae > Triturus > Triturus cristatus. Next base: position 212,359,688 of record NC_140588.1, read on the forward strand.
TGGAAAACACATTTTTAAGGTACCTTCTTGCTATTCCTAAATTTGCATCATCTTTTGTCTGCCATGCCGAGCTGGGACTATCATTTTTCACAGATTTAATTAAGATCGAGCCCATACTCTTGTGGCATAAATTATGGACATGCGAGTATATCAACTTGTCATTAGGGACTGTCTAAACTCTACTCAATATGCACAAATAACCTGGCTGAAATATGAATAGAGTTTCTGCAATGATCTGGGACATCCAGAATATTTTAATAATCTTGAAAGTTTAGCGAAATTGAACAGGAAAGACCTAAAAACTGATTGTTTAGTGCACCTGGAGAATAACAGTTTGTCGGAAGAACTATTGAAATGTTCTGTTCAAAGAAATCAGCTAATTTTAACTAGTTATGATACCCAATTATATTTTATCCAGGTCCCACATCAAAAGCATGGATATGTTTTGACACGTTTTAGGATGGACCTTTTCCACCGCATGGTTACGTTCCCAGAAGTAAACGATTGGTCTTCCATCTTACCCAATTGTCCATGCGATAATGCTTCGACACAGACAACAATGCACGTTGTTCTCTTCTGCAAATTTTACAAAAAATGGAGGAGGCACTACATATTAGGTTACCTAAAGCATCTAGATTTTCATCAATGTCGGCCAGCTTATCTTATCTTGCAGTCCTTTCCGACAATTGATATCTGCCAAAGAATGTCATCCTTTCTGTGGAGTGTAATTTATGCTAGGAAGTCCGTTTTATGAATTGTATGATGATCTACATGAAATTTTTATAAAATAGGGATTGCTTCGGTGAGCAGGTCAGGTTGGTATGGCGGGCCCAACTTTTCTGAGGTTCTTACCTTCCTGCTGCTCTATGATAATACACTATGACTATTTTTAAAGATACAAGTCATAAATCTCTTTTTTTAAATTGACTTTTAAATAGGTATATGGAAAGGACTGTTGTCTTATAATCATGGGCTGATCTGCATGTGTTTGGAACTCTGGGCCCGATTCACAGAATTAACTTAAGACAAAATCCTAAACTTACTACTTATGGTATTCACAGAATGCACTTACTACTTTTGGTATTCACAGAATGCACTTACTACTTTTGGTATTCACAAAATGGATTTACGACTACTAACTTTACGTCCGCCCTCGGGCCGGAAATTCCGGCCCGGAGGCAGAGCTACCGGCCTGAAAGCGGAGCTTCTGGCCTGGAGGCGGAGTTTCCGGCCCGGAGGCGGAGCTTCTGGCCCGGAGGTGGGGATTCCGGCCGGTGGCGGAGATTTAGCCATGGCAGAAATCTCCACCTCTGGGCCGGAAGCTCTGCCTCTGGGCCGGAAGCTCCGCCCCCTGGCTGGAAGCTCCGCCCCTGGGCTGGAAGCTCCGCCCCCGGCCCAGAAGCTCCTCCTCTGGGTCGGAATTTCCGGCCCGAGTGCGGACGTAAAGTTAGTAGTCGTAAATCCATTCTGTGAATACCAAAAGTAGTAAGTGCATTCTGTGAATACCAAAAGTAGTAAGTGCATTCTGTGAATACCAAAAGTAGTAAGTTTAGGATTTTGTCTTAAGTTAAGTCTGTGAATCGGGCCCTCTGTTTTTAAGGCATCGTCTTACCTTTTATATTCATTGTAGTGTGCTTTTATGATATCTTCTTGACCATATAAAAATGATGATCGTTTGAGGCCCAGGGCAGCGCAGCAAGTCACCTTGTTGCACTGCCCTGCATCACTAGAAAAAGGCAGGTATGCGCTGTATTTATCCAATACTGTGCATTCCTGTCATTTGCCCTTGCGCCATATTGGTAGCCTAGAATCAATGCAGGCACCCTTGTACCATGGTGCAAAGGTGCTTCTGTTGGATGCAGGATTGTTTTTGTGCAGGAAGTGGTACTTTGCTACATAAAAACAATCCTGGGAGGCTTTTTCCTCTTTCTAAATATGTTGCAGAATGCAGCCCACATAGAGGAAAAACCTAGGTGAAATAACGATATTTTTTCCTGTTGCGCCTCACATGGGGAAGAGTAAGATGTTGACACATTTCCAGGTTTACAAGTCCTTTTAATTCTGGGAATACATCGAAAGCCATGGGAGTTGCTGGGGGACACCCACTGCAATGCCTATGGAACGCCTCCCTTGTGCAGAGTAAAGCAACTCAGAGATTTGGGCTGTGTTGACTTATTCCAGATTTGTTAAGCCATTCAAAGTCACTCAAAGTGGCTTTGCGTGGCTTCATAAATCTGACTTAGTGGCTTGCATCATGCGTGTACCACTTTGCATGGTGAAAACGTGACGCAAGCCTTGGTGCACCAACACTCAGTGCAGTCTTTAAATGTTAATGTGTACCACTGAAACCAATATCAAGGAGCTTTTTCTTCAAGAGCCCTCTGTTCTCGTTGATAGGGTCACTGGTCCTGGGACTACTCTTGTTTTATTCCACATGGTCCCCTTTATGAGAGATTACTTACCCTAGTTAGTATGTTCTTGAGACATTTTGAAGAGACTGCCCTGGCTACATCAGCAAGGGCCCTAAGGAGTCACATATTATGACCTTGTCCAATGCATGCTCTGCTTCATCCAAATCTGCCTAATTCTCTCACTCTTCCCCACCTGGAGAATTCCCCTTGCTTGACTGCTTATCTCTGGATACCTTAAAAACACTTTGACAAACCAAAAAAAAAAGTCTGTGGGCAGACGTCTTCCTTTGAGCTACACTAAAGAGAACCGGTACATTCAGAACTACCTTAAGAATTGGCCACTGGAATTACCCGCATGCAACTTTTCTTGGAGAAACACCTGGTGGTTGACACTAGTAATCCATAATTTTAGTAGGGCATCAGCATTTACTCCGAGAATACATTTTAAACTATGCCTAACTATATGTACCATTGATCCTCATAACACCTGGGCTAGAGTGCGGAACGGCCTATGAGGGTAAGTGAGGACATGCCTCTTTATGAAGTCAAGTAGAAGGAAGGAGTAGGAATTGCTGTTGGACCAAAGGTGGGAGAAACAGGGCTAACAAGTGTGCAGTATGTTTTGTGCAATACTGTATGACTAAAATATGTATATGTGTGCATTTTCATGTCCTATGTATGGCACATCGATTAACACTGTGCCTCTTGCGGATGTACACCTTTAAAAGACCATTATTCCAATCACCCTTTGTCTCCAACACTGGGCAGCTAAATGTTTTCCATGCCACCCTCTCAAAACGTCTAGCCCTGTATGGAGTATTCACAGTACCCAGGCTAGACCATATTTTATCTCTCATATCTCTAGGGGAGTTATGGCCCAAACCTATGCCACACACATCTTCTTGCATAGTGCTTATATCTAGAGCTGGCAAACCAGCTTGACAACTGATTTTGCTGAAGATGTTTTGAAAAGCATTAGACCACTCAGCCCACTGTAAACATAAGGTGATCTTGTCCTGGAATGAGGACCTTTGGAATAAGCCTTTTTTCAGAGGGAAGCAAACACTTCAATGTGATGCGTTTACATTTAACACAACTGACACATTTATGAGTGGAGGAACCCAAGGATGTGAAGAAGTTCCTGTCTTTAAATAAACATAGAAGGCATTTGCCTTAGACTGCCCATCCTACTTTGAAAGTGGTAGAGGAGAAGAGGGGATAAATGCACTGCTAATCAAAAGATGCCACCCTCTGTTTTTTGGGATGTCCCAACCAGCAGCGGCCCGTGCAGGTAAGAGCGGTGGGCCGGTGTGGTCTTGTGGGGGGGAGGATTTCGACAGATGATGACGGGGCTAAATGAATTATTTATTTAATTTTCCCTAGTCCTCGTCCATTGAAATCCCCCTCACCGGGCCCCACCGGCCAACCAGTCTTACCGGCATGGGCTGCGACTGGTCCCAACACACTTTATTCATCATGTGAGGGCTTGGCCAAAGGTCAAATGGATTTTCAAGACATGAGGGCAGAGCTATTAGACTTGTCAACTCTGGCTTCTACATAACCAAAAGGAGATATTTTGAGCTGAATGTTAAATGCAAATTCTATGCAGCCCTGCTAACAGGGAACCATGTTCCTACTCAAGAATGTTTAATCAGAGCAACCTGGTAGTTGTAGTGTATATGGATTCTAATTAATTAATTAAATTAATGAAGCTAACAGCAATTATTAAAATGAGAGACCAGGTCTGCATATGTGGGAGTATCCTACTGACTGGAAGCTACTCTTATCAGGAATACGCTTGAGAATGTCACTAAGAGTCACATAATGATTTACTGAAATGAAAGGCAAATGCAGAGAATTTTAGTTGAGTCCAGAAAGCCCCTTCCATTCATGCAGCCTAACTATACAAAGCCCACCAGGTAATATAGGGCCTGATTTAAAATGTAGTAGACATAGCTAAGGTAGTCAGGCTGGCAGAGCACTTTACATCTGACATCTTGCCTTTCTTCTGCTGGCCAAATTTAGGGCCTTATTTTAGGAGCCCTTTATGCCACCTTTGCGTCACTTTTTGTGATGTTGCAGTGGTGTAAAATATGCGCCACACTGCATCCGATTTACAAAGTGACGCATCTAGGCAGATGTGTCACTTTGAAAACCCTTGTGCTACATCATACCTGCATCAGATATAATGTATGCAGGGTGGGCGTTCCCCCACAAAAAAGGTTTGTGGTAGTGGTACAGTTAAATCTATGAGATGTCACTGTGTCACTTCTATGATGCCATTGAGTCAAATCCTTACGCCTGTTTTACAGCCGGCGTAGGATTGACGCAGGTCCTTTCACATGGGGCTTGCCTCATGTGAAAAGGCACATTGCTGGAGTTGTGTCTGTTTTCAGACACACCCCAGCAATGCGCCACTTTTACACCTACAGATACGTCAGGAATAAATATCTGTAAATAGGGTGTCTCTATGGTGTCGCAAGGAGAGCACACTGAAAGGTGTTGCACCACTGTTTTCACGCAGCTATGCAACATTTTTCATAAATGAAGCCCTTCGAGTTCAGCGCTGATGCTGTGGCGATCTCTATGGGTTTGTGTTGGACTTGCCCCTTTTTGCAGGGTCATCCCAGAAATCTTTGCCCTCCACCTGGTAGTGTTTCTGCCCTGGAGTTGGTGGTTTTATGACTCTGAGCACTTTATCACTGCTGTCCAGTGTTAAAGTCCATGTGCTCTCTATGGTAAACGTGGTAAGATTAAACTACACCTGTTTGGCATATTTAATTTACCTATCTGTCCCTTGTAAAGTGATATCTCATATACCCAGGGCCAGTAAATTAAATGCTACTGGTGGGCTTGCAGCGCTGCTTGTGCCACCCACCAAAGTAGCCTTTCAACCCTGTCTCAGGCCTCTGCCATTGCAGGGCCTGCGTGCGCAGTTACTGCTCCTGTGACGTGGCACATAAAGTGGGTGACACGTTTGTGACTCCCCTTTCACTATATATCAGTCACCCCTAAGGTAGGCCCTAGCTAGCCCTATGGGCAGGGTGCATAAAAGGTAGGACATGTGCCTTAACTGTGTGGCATGTTCTGGTAGTGACAAACAGCCATTTTGGTTTCTTACTACTGTAAGGCTGCTCTCTTATAGGAATGCATTGGGGATTCCCAGATATGTGTGTTCAGTGGTAATTACTGACATGAGAGGAGTACCATGATCAAGTTTGGTATGTTTGGAATAGTGGTAATAAATGCTTTAAAATGGTGTTCGCAAATTTATTATCACTATTTTAGAAATGCCACTTTTAGAAGTGGGCATTTCTGTGTGCTATGTGTCTTTGTGACTGCCTGTTGTGTATTGCATGTCTGTCTCTGAATGACAGGGGCTGGGGAGGTGCAGTGGCTCCAGAGGGGCTGGGTGAGTCAGCGCTAGGCTGACTAGGTCTGATCCGCATTTGGAGTAGTGGGAGGAGTAGCACTTGGACCTGAATAGGACTGTGCCTGCCTTACACAATGCTTGCTCCGCCCCCCTGTGGTGAGTCTCGGGCCAGAGCCCTCACTGACAAAGGAGGATGTTGTGCACTGTAAAGATGTGTTTAAGTGCCCCCCCAAACTGGTTTGGACTGGCCTTAGGCCTGTGCCAGGGGGAAGAACAAAGACACTGACTAGTATTGGGGCTGTGACCTATTGAAGGGAGCTGTGTACCTGCTTGGAGCTGAAGGACTGCTGGGTTCCAGGAGGAACCGCCACCAACCCCTCTGCTGGAGGGCCCTGTGAGCTGGCCTGACTCACCAAGCCTCTGCCCTGTGTACTTTGGGGACTTGGGGTGCTGCAGTAGTCCCAGGTGTTGAGCCCCTGTCCTGGGCTCATACCACAAGCAGAGTGTGGTGAGTGCTTTGCTTGATGCACCACCCTGGAGTGTAAGGAGCACCTTATCCTGACTGCCCCTCAGCACCATGCCCACACACCAGGAGAGTGAGGTGGGCGCTTTGAAAATGTATTTCTAGAGCCCGGGAAGCGGGCTCCAACTTTGCTTGTAAATGAGTGCTGTGGCCGAAACCGGAAGTCAGTGTCAGGCTGTCAGTGGCATATAACCAAGAAAGTCACTAACCTCGAAGGTCTGCCAGCAGGGACGAAGGTACGTAGAGAGACCCACTCCTCCCCTGGGCGCAACCCCACGCAGAGGACTACAAACACTACTGTGTAGGGGAGCACTCCGGGGAAAAAGGGGAGTGGATAAAACAATAAACGTTGCGGTTTCCGCACTACGCCTGGTAGGAAGTGCAGCCCAGTGTCAGACACTATCCCTTGTGGAAATACTGCATAGAAAGGGAACAACAAGAAGACAAGTTTCAGACAGAGGGACTAGTAGAATCATGTATACTGCATACCCCCTCCCCTGATAGCCCAAGCACCTTACACTCACTTAGCAGAACCACAATGACTCAGCAGGGAGTTGGACCAAGGATCAGGATATCTTTGTAGAGAACCCACAGGGATAAGAATCTCTTGTCCAAATGATCGTTAAGGGAAGGTAAAGCGCTGTTCAAGTCACAGCACACATTGTAAAGGCATTAGAACTGCAGACCGTGGTCCGAGGCACTGCTATGTTTTGACAGTTCAAATCTTGGGCTCTGGAAATCGCTGTTACTTCACATCAAGAGAGAACTCAGCCAGAAATAAAGGTAACAGTCTCCGATTCCAGGTTGTAACTCCAACAAAGAACGAAATAAATACAGGAAAAGCGCAACCGCACCGGCTTCCCGCCACACACCTAAATACCTGAAAGGCTTTTGCATCAAAGTAAAGTCAACTCAGATCCCCGAGTCAGTTATGCAGCGAAATACTAGTCTCTCAGGTGTCGCGGAAACGACTGAGAGTGAGCCGGAATCGGCAAAGTTCCTTCAATGGAACGACTCGAAATTCCAAGGCAGCGGGCAATATCAGCGCACGACATCCAGCGGGAACACCATCCGCTTAGTGCTGCTTTCTCTGGAAACTCATGTAGTTTGTCAAGCCCCGTTTCAAGGAAAGGGAGGGGCTTTATGGCCAGTGGTTCGTCAGGCAGCGCCTGCCATGATCAGCAGGTCGATGTCCCTTGGCCTTCTGGAACCTGTAGTTTTTAATGCAGGTCGCTTCCCTCGGTGGTACCCTGTTCCCTACATGTTTCAACATGCACACATGAGTAGGGGAGGAGGGAGCTGATGACCCACAACCCAGTCCCTGGTTCAGGATCGCAACAGACAGGCGCTTGACTGTGTGCGGAGCCGACAGGAGCAACTGAGCCAATGAGTGGGCAACACTGCATTTGAGTACCCCTGAAGAGAGGGGGTCCTGCCCACTGGAAGCTCCTTGTGAGCACTTCACTTTTGCCCCTTCTGAGTTCGAGGAGAGGATCACTGCTTCCCAGCACCTTGTGAGCGCTTCACTGAAGTCGCCGGAAGCCGGAAGCTAGGCGGCTGTTATATTCCTTATGGTGACGGACAGTAAAAAACACAGGAATGCTGCTGACCGTGGCCCCCGCAGGGGGCCAATCGGCGGTCGGCGCCTTAGTGCCCCCGGGGCACCGGTCACCCCTCCACACCCCCTCCCACTGGGGGGAGCAAGGACGCAGACCGGAGCCCCCCTCCTCGGGCTGGCTGGAAGTGACGCGCAATGCGTGTCACTTCCTGGCCCTGGTGTTAGGGGGAGGCTATTTAGCCTTCCCCCGCCCTCCTGGCGACCTCTTTGTCGCCCACCTCGCCATTTCCTTCCCTACCGCTTACCCGGCGTAGGCGTTGGGTGGGGGGGGTTTCTGAGCATTGTAATGTTTTCTTTTTCGTTGCAGGCGGAGTTACAGGGCGATCTGGAAGCAGGCCGGTACAAAGGGTACCTCTGCGCGGCACCATAGGGGGTGCCTGAGCCAAAACCGAGGAGCCTCAAGGGAGGTCCCGGAAGCCGTGTCGGTGCCCTGCTAGTCCTGCGGGCGGTTGTGGTCCTGAACAACCGGGGGCTTGCTATGCGACGCTCCGCCCCGAGAGGGGGGGCGTGAGTAGAATTACCAACAGCACGTGATCATAGAAAGAATCACCTGGAGGGCAGCAACGGCGGGCATCGCTCCCGTGCTGCCCGGCTCATCAGGCGGGAAGGCGACCCAGTTGGTTGCCTGCCCTTGGATCGCCCGTAAGATAACCCACCCATTACATATTCTGGAATTATGTAATAAACCTGCAGCATTGTTACCCAACACCATCTGTCTTGTGTGTGTCATTTGGGTAACCTATTGTGGGGGAGGGGGGACAGCGGGGTGCCCCTGGGGGTACTATATGTCTGTTCTCTCTAAATAGGGTGGACGCTTGGATGGCTTACTTTAGATGGCCCATAATCCTTTGGGCGGTCGGAAGAAATTTTGCACTGACAAAGTCCATTTTACTCTGTTGGCATAAACCTGGTGTTCTGCAAGACTTGATACGGGGTGGTCGAACTGAGAGTTTGGGGGACTGTTGTACCCTGTCCAGCAACCTCTAAAGCAAGCCCATAACAGTCTAGAATAGTTTGGATTATTCTTTATAACAAGTTTATATATAAAAGAAAGTATGTGGGTATTACATACCCTCTCCTAATCTGGATACCTGTGATAGGAATAGGTGTCACTTAGGTACTTCCTGCTTACTCCTGAATTTCAGTAAGACACATGGAGTTCAGGCTTACACCTGAAACATATGAGTAAGCCAGCAGAGTAAGTCACAGCAAGATATCTATGAACAGGAAGAGAGCCAATAGCTGTCCGTATCTTTTGGCTTTATAACTTGCAGTGTATTTTCAATGTTTTACTGGAGGGGCAAACTGTTCATGAAACCCCACACAACTCCGACATTGTGTCTCTTGTAAGCTAGCACTTCCGTGATCTCTACTTTTTAAGCCCCAGTCATAGGTGGAATTTTCGGTACGAAACATCTGCAAAACCCACATCCCGTGAATCGGGATTTAGAATTTGCATCCACAGATGCTTTTTTTTATACATTTGTGCAGCTTGGGTGAGTAAATGTTTTGGGATACGACCTTCAGATATGTACATGTTCTAAATGCCTGATTTAAGCAGCACCTCCAAAAGGTAGAAGGCTGCATTGCAACAATTAATGAAGACCAACCAATCCTCTGTTTCCATTATCTCTTTTAACCAGGCCAAAGAAAACCTTATAGTGTGAGTGGAAAAAATTCATGCGCAACTTCAGCAAGTTGATGAAGGTAAACAGTGAAAATTATTTCTAAAGCGTTCTCGTGGCACCTGTTTGTTAAGAATAAATGGTCACCCACGGATTATTGTACTTTGCCAAACTGAAATAGATTTTCTGTCAGAGGAGAAAATTGACCTTAATTGTCATTAAATCTGCTATTTCAAATGAAACACTGTCCTGCTGAAATTCAACGATTTGCATTTCTTCCTCCCTTCTATTATTTGCCTGCTGGTTTCTTCTGACGAAAAATCATTTGCAGCATCCTTTATTCTGTTCAGGAACATTTCTTTTTGTCAGTTTCCTAATTGAGAGGTGGCACTGTATTAATCTTTCATGCTTCATGCCCATGGGTGGTGGAAGGTGGCGTTTATATTGATAGATACACTTATGGTCAGTCTGACATCAGAGCCTCTGTTCCACAATAATAGCCACTGCGGAAAATAACCCTCCTGGGAATCAGTATTCCAAGACACGCCGCAACCTTAAAAAACATGATATTGTTATAAAATTAGAATCTAAGGATTAGAAAAGCCTGTGGTAACCAGTAGACTCGATGTTGAAGTGGGCTTATACGGTTACTGAAGTGCATTGATACACATATTTATATATAAGCAAGTATTTCAATGCTCTGTACAAAAAAACAACAAATTCGAACAGCAGTGATTTCATATAATCGTATAAATAATAATTACACGGCAGTTCACACATCAAAATTAATTATAGCTATCACTCTATTTTTATTCTATTAGATCTTAAATTATTCTAAATAATTATGACACATGGCTATGGTGATCAAGCATGCGTTGAGCGTGTAATATAACCCAGTGGACTGACCACCGGCTGCAGGCACCCTTCTTAAACAGCAGGCTACAATTTGGAATCTTGAAATTCAAGTGATTAACATTCTATTTGGCAACAACAATACCTAACACACGCAGAGAGGCAATTGATTTATTTATTTATTTTAGGAGTTTTATATAGCGCTGACCTGACCCGAGGGTGTCGGAGTGCTTTACAACAATGTTTCATAAGAGATACTTAATAAAGCAATATTAAACACAAAGTGCAAGAAAGAAGGCCAAACCCATATCTTAAAACGTGTGTGGGTCATGTTGAGCTTCCTGCCGAAACTACCTATGTCAGCCAAAGTCAACAGGTCCAACTTGTTTTAGGTGATATGTTCTTTGTAGCAATGACTGTTTGCTGTTCTGTGATAGGTCTGTATGCGGAAACAGAAAGGAGGAATACAGGCATCCACATCCACACACACACTCACATCCACATAAAAGTACGCCACATGCACAAACATGTAAACACATGCAGACGCAGCCAGCTATCACACAGACAGGCCCATGCAACTAGAGATAATTGTTGGTTGGATACATAGATAGCTTGATGGTTGTCTGGTTGTACATATAAGGACGAATTTTATTAATCTACATAACACTCAAATATCACTGCCAGGCACTAGTGAAAGTCTAAGGGGTATATTCACAAGATCGTTTGATAACTACCGCAAGAATAGTTTAACACAACTCTCAACATCGCAGCTCATCGCGGGAAAATAACCCTGTGTCAATGTGGAATTCACAACATGGCAGTAGCATGCGATAGTCTGACGAAAATGCGGCCAATGTCAGCGATACAACCACCCCGAAGGAGATAAAAACACAAACCAGGGAAAGCAGGGATAAGCACCGCCAGGACCGCAAAACACACGGCAGGCGGGAATAAGCACAACAAAAGCCTGTAAAAGTAGGACAGAAAAAACAGCCAACCACAATGGCGGCAACCCGAGCCAGCAGACAACCCCACCCAACCCATTGGCAACAAAATGTCGTACATGACAGGCCATCTTGGACAAGATGAATGCAGCCTGAGAGCGGAGGAGGACAATGGCAGAAAACCAGAACTCCAGCAATGATGCGAAAGGCACAAACAAGCAGAAACCCGCCAAAAACAAGAAGGCAGCAATGCACACCGAGGTGGGAGACCAGCGTCACTCCAGGAGCTGGATGACATGGAGGAAAGGGTGTCCACCACATCAGTCTGGAGATGGTGGCAGGACTTGGGGACCGGAAACTGCACCAAACAACAGACACAACAGGGAGAGGAACTAGCACGGAGTGGGGGACAGGGGGAGATGGGCACAATGGCACACATGCACAACTAAGCACAGCACAACTGCAGACAAACCGTGCCCAAGAGCAACAACACCAACCAGGAGCATAAGTCACACAACTCGGCAATGTCACACCACTGAACAAGCACAGAAGTGAAGACAACACCGCCTGAAAGGGGGAAGGGTGAGCCAAATCAGAGCTGAAGGGACATCTCACACACAATGCAGCACACACACATAGGAAGCAGAGCACCCCAATATCCAATACAATGTGGTACAAACACCAACTTGTGCACAACCAAACACAGGGCACAAGTGCACCCGCCTGTGGCCGGTAAACGACCATACGCATCTGGCAAAGCACGAAACAGGGACATGATAATGCACAAGTACAAACACACAGTCCTGATGGGGTAGCAATGCATGTATGGCAGGGAGCCAGAGAGTCCGTGGCACACCAATTGGCATACAAATCAAGGCACAACACAGTTGGAGACAAATGAAAGTGCGAAAACTTTATCAACAAGTTCGAGTCAGTACGGCCAAGAGAAGTGCCACGATATGCAGACAAATGCAGCAGCATGTCTGAATGAGGAACGTAGGAAAGCGCCCATGTCCACCTCGGGGGATTCCTTCACCAAATAAGTCAGTGCCAACCCGCGTTGGTTGTCCACGCCTGGAACATGAGTCCTGGCCAGTGCAGCCATATTCACTGTCGTCTTGGGACCTGTGACCACATCCACATCATGCAACCAAGTGTCGGCACACGTGCAATGGCTCACATTCAGGCGTGGCTGCAGGTACCTTGTCACTCGTCGATGAACTCGAGTGCAGCTACGTAGGCCAACATCTCCAATGAGCGATTGTTGTCCACCACATCTGACATGTCGTCGACGTAATCCATCAGCTGACCCGGACAGATGTGCTGATTCCAACCACTGGACCCTATGTGCACCAAAGCCCAATTGGGTAGTGGCTCAATGTGCTCACTGCACACAATGACTCGTGCAATCTCCCAGGTCCAGTTTCCAGCCTGCATGCCAAACATCCATGCATGCCACAAGCGGTCATCCTGGTGACACTCCTGGTCGTGGACCAACGGGGGGCGCACACACACGTCGTAATCCAGGTCAGCTACCGTTACGTTGGAGAGGCAGACATCCATGGACCACTCGAATATGCACAAGTGACAATTCAACACAGGCTGCACGCAGGTGATGTGCGCAAGGCGGAAGCTCATCCGGTAACTGATCCGCAGCACTGCCAACGGCAGTGCCCCAAGTACATGCAGCAGACGTGCACAGTACAGCTCCACATGACTGGAGTCGAGCATGTGTCCGGGATGGTTTGCCACTGCATCAGTGGCTCTGCTTGAAGCGGCACTGGCTTGCCCTGGGACAGTCCTGTGGATGAAATGGGATGGGAGTACATGTGATGGTCATTTCACACACGCCAACTATGACCAAGGACTATTGCGTGTGGAATGTGTACACGTTGGTCTCACATCGGGCAGTGTGTAGTGTGGGAGTCGCAAGCAAATGCTATTGTATCTGTCAGGGGGTGCTGGGCACTTGCAAGTTCCTGTTCGGAGCTGCAGATGTGCTACCGCCTGATAGTACAGACAAAGGACCGTTCATCCCTACAGTAACTTCAGCAGCTGCATGCATACAGGAGATGTACAGACACCGTTCGTGGGTGTGGTGGGACGTCTGCGACCCTGGGAATCATGGATGATATGCCCAGCACGATGCACATGAGTGGACTCACTGTGTGTCACGTTGCCACACAGCTGCTCCTCCCTGCCACGGGCGCCCACACTTGTGTGAGCTGCACGGTTGCATCGCGTGCACTCCTACGGGACACCATTCTAATGCCTGTCAGCGCATGTCCAGCACCATGCCAACAACACCGCGATGCTGGCCTTCGAAGGTGTGCGCCCACTTGGGTGTAGGCCAATGGTCCGGACAGGGCGGACACAGGGGATCGCACTGTGAATGAGGCCAGGGAACAGACTCATGCATCCGCAAGACTGTTACACATAACACCTGGCATGCATGTACCAAGACCCCAAGTGTTCTTGCGCACCTACATGTCCCCGTGCCTGCGGGCCCGCCCTCCTGGTACATGCCACATTGCAACATTGTGTACTGTGGCCCTGGTTGCGACAACACCCCAAAACAGAGACACACTTACCGCACTTCCTGCACCGGGCCAGGAACCGGACCATACCCTACCCCCTGCCCAACCAGCATACGCAGCCTGTGCATGCAGGGGGGTAGGTACGGGGCTACATGTCCAGGGTCACTGCCAACGCTGAGGTGACATGGCAACGTCCGCAGAAGACAGCACACTGTGATGTTGCAGGGCCCGTCCCCATCATGCTGACACAATGAACACACGGACACACTTGCTCAGATGGTGTGAATGGCTACGGGCACGTGCGCACGGCCACATTTATTATCAGGTACACTTACCGAGTGACACCTGTGTTGGATGTGTGTGGGGTGTGTGCACACCAGCCAGCAAGGGCTGCCTGGTGCAGTCAGAAATCGACAACAGTGTACATCGTAAAGGACACAACCAATTCAACCATAATCGCCCCATGATGTGTGCTGCACAGAGTTAGTAGCCCCGGATGCACAGTGTCCTGCACGGGCCTGCCGCCGCGGGCTCCACATCTTACCCAAGACACAGTTCCACATGTGTGACCTACTGGACCGCAGTGTAGGCCTGAGGCAGCGGTCAGCATGGGCCATTGACTGAGTGTCACCGGCATAGGTTGGATGGCACCACCTGCCTGCATAGTTCAGGTTCAGTGGCACCACGGGACGCGGACTTGCAATGAACAGGGTTGATGGCACCAGGTCAGTTGTTGATAGTGTTCGGTCACCTCCATGACCCAGCTTTCGTCTGGACTGAGCCACATCTTCCTCTTACTCCTCTCCGTGCAACCACTGGTGTGGGCTCTCCCATTCATGATTCGCGACTAGGTGCTGGATGTGGGATCTACTGGTCCGCTGGGTAGTCCTGGTCCCTCATCCACGTGTCGCCGGATGGCGTTGAACAGGGTTAGGGGCACCACGTGTTGCCGGCTCGCGTTTAACAGGGTTAGAGGCCCCACATGTCGCCGGCTGGTGTTGAACAGGGTTATTGGCACCATGTGTCGCAAGATGCCCATATGGAACTATGCCTCACTGATCGGGGAGTCTGGTGCTGTGGCCGCTGCCCCTGCTTTGGGGTCACAGACATTCAGGACTCAGGACTCAGTTTCACATATGGGACCTACTGGGCTGAAGAGGATGCCGGTTTCACATATGGGACCTACTGGGTCCAAGAGGATGCCGGTGTAGTATGTGAATGAGGAAGGAGTAATGTGGGCCAGCATCGGGGGGCCAGCGATGGTCTGCGGAGGCTGCAGAGGTCACGGAACTGGTGCTTGGAGCTTGCACCGGCATGTGGTGGGCCCTCCTTGACACACGCTGGTGTCGGCAGGAGAAGAGTGTGGCCTGGCTGCGCAGGGGCAGGCCTGACAGGTTCGGGGTCCAGCGGGCCTGGGTACGGCAGGCGCACAGGATCGCAGGCAACTCCGCTCACGAGGATGGCGTCGGCCTCGTGGGGTGGTGAGAGGCGCCACCCTGACAGAGACTTTGGGCTTTCTAGAAGAGGACCACTCCCAGTGCTACGTGCTTTTTATTCACACCCCTACGCTGGCCTGGCATACGCCAGGCCATCCCACTCATGCTTATGGGGGGACATAACAGGCAACATTTCTGCGTACTCCCCCACTGGCCAGGGTGACATGGTTGCTTCCACTGTCCACTAGACTCCATACACCAGAGGTGTATGTCGCCATGGATATGGGTGTATTCTGCATACTGCGGTCTGTCCAGCACATCTCCGCCACTCCTGGCATTGTGTACTTTCCCAATCATGGTTCTCCTGCCTCCTTCATACATGCCTGGTTGCCACCTCTCCCCACAATCGGCTAGTGTGTGGCTGAGGTGCCATGCCATTGATGGCTCATGTTCACGGCTTGCCCAGGTTACCATTATGAGTTGTTCTGTCGTGTCTGGTGGGTGGACATGTTGATTTGCATGTTGGTTTTGATTTTGTGACATATGCATTGCCAGAGTTGTGAATTGCATGGTTGTGGAGTTGAGGTGAGTGGGGTGTTCATTTGGATCTTGCCAAGGGGCTGTGCATTTCCCTTGGTGCCATCCCGGGAACGCTGGTTGCTGATGGACTGTTGGAGGATGGAGGAAACATGCACACTGGCTGGGTATTTGGAGGCGACATTGGTGGAGGTTTCACGGTGTTCGGTTGTTGCCTGCACATTGATGTGAGACGTGTGCTTTCTGTTGCGGTGATTGTGTGCTGTGTCGGCAGGGGGCACAGGTATGACATGTGTGCTGTGGATTGCCCCAACACGTGCGTGCATCCAGATATGGCGTATGGTCCTTGCCTGGTGTCCAGCGGATCCTGCGCATTGTGTTGGACGTATAGGGACTGGGGTACCAGACTGATAGTGATGTCCACAGGTGTGAGAGACTTGGATGTGGCTGGCTGTGTGACTCCTCCGACTCTAGCGGGTGTTGGTTGGGGGTACCAGGGGCCAACAGGTACAGCACAGCCAGCAGCTTTGTGTGGGGTGGGATGTTGGTTGGTCGCTGTGTTGTTGCAGTTGGCCTGTTGGGCGTTGTTGGTCAGGATGCGTACGATGGGTGTCCTTTTGAGCCTGTAGTGGGCAATGACATTGTCAGGTGTTGGGTCTGTGTGGCTGGAGCGTTTCCTGAGGGTCAGCTGTCTTTGTCTGCGCTGCCTCTGTGGTGGTCCGGGGGGGGGTGTTCTGGGTGGGGGTTGGGGTCCCGGGGTGGTGGCGTTGGGTGTTGTGGCCCTCTTGGGTGTCCAGGCCGCATGACCAGGGGCTCCATGGCATCTGTTGCCCTTCCTATGTTGCTGTGGGCTGTGTTCCCTTTTGTGGTGAAGGCTGTGGTCCGACTTTGCACCAGGTCAGAGCAGGTGTTATTTTCCTGGTGCTAACGCGCCTTTCGTTGTAAATGTTGTGGAGTGGTGTTGTCGCGGCTTTTGGCACGGGAACGCCTACTCTGCATCTCATTAGCGATAGTTGCGGGGGGTCTTCTGTAGCAATGTTTTTTGGGCTGCTATCGCGGGTAAACTGGTGCTGTGGGCTGTTGACACCAGCTTGTGAATGAGGGGATAAGTTTATCGCAACTTTGGCTGCTATAAAGTGCCGTTAACTCGGCGATAGATCCTTGTGAATATCCCCCTAAGTTTACTTTACCATCTAAATAGCATTCACAGTAAAAGAACATGAAATATACAAAAATAAATTAGATTGGCAGTAAGGTGAAGGCCATATACACAGAAGACATACTATTTCAGATAAGGCTGTAAGAGATAAGCCTTTAAGCAATGATGGCATAAGGTTGCAGATGGAGATTGGCTTTCCTGAAAAAACTTGATATTGGACTTTGCCTGTTCTGAATCTATGTGCCTTTATGGACAACGAGTTCCTACTTTTAGGGCTTCTCAGTCTACCACAGGTGTTAAGATGGTTGATTAAGAATGGCTGTGTGTTTAGAGGCAGGGCCTTTATAAATTTGATAAACCGATTTATATTTGACTTTGGCTGCAATCAGCAATTACTGTCATTTTGATAAATTTTCTAGAGCTTTTCAGGATTTTAAGATTTTGTTTTTTGAATCCCCTACTACTAAGGACTTAGTCAATTTGCCAACTCAAAT
Source organism: Triturus cristatus (assembly GCF_964204655.1). Taxonomy (NCBI): domain Eukaryota; kingdom Metazoa; phylum Chordata; class Amphibia; order Caudata; family Salamandridae; genus Triturus; species Triturus cristatus. The sequence continues at coordinate 212,377,197 of NC_140588.1, forward strand.
CATAAAACCAGTTGGACTACAACCAATAAACAACCTACTGAACAATGTTTGTGTATGATGTGTTTCTTGTATTAATTAGTTCCTTAAGATAAGGCAGTGATACTTTAGTGGAAACCCAAATCCTGTTTCGTAAATGAAGTACCCACTCAAGAAACAGACTATACATTTAAAAAGTTAATTTCGAAAACTCTGTCTACTGCATACAATATGAATTCTAACGGCACAAAATGTAAACAAATAAAGCAGTGAATACATTTATGAATATTGTGAACAGCAAGATATATTTTAACAATGGGTATTGTATATCTCACATTAACACCATTGTTTTCTACTTTTCGGCACCATACTGTTCTTACCAGATTAGTGAATAACTAACGTATGTTGAGTTTCAACGGTGGTGTGCACTCTCAGACCTGGTTCAGCACAACTGGCTATTGTTCTGTCTGAATAGCAATCCTGCTATTTCGGTCAGAGGGCAGCTGTATGTGTCGAAGAACAAATGCAGCCACTCGGGCAGTGGCCCAAGGCCGCCTCACAGAAGCCTTCAATTAAAGTGGGTGCTAAGGTTGTGCCCGTCCTGTCTTGATAGCGCTGGTGCAAAGATCTCGCTAACTTCTAGGCCTTTATAATCCTTTTTTAATACTTAATCAGAGGTCTGTTAACGACTCTTAAAATAAACAATTAATAAAAAGTAGCCTACTGCCCTTTCAGCCATTTTAGATTATTAAACAATGTTGTTTGAGAGAAAACAAAGTGTAACACACAATAATCACCATTTAGAAGCTCTGTTGGTTTATAATGGATAATAATGGTATGCTTCCACGGAAATGATTACATACCATGATTGTATTCACATAAGCGTGATTATCATATTTGCATGAAACAACTGAAGAACAAAGAACACGTTAAGAATGCGCATCCGATAAAATCGTATTTGGTTATTTCCTAATTATTTGATTAACACACATTTCCTATCAAAGTGAGAGGTCCCTGAAGGGAACAAGAGGGTTTACAACAATTTGGAGAGGATTGGACAACTAAAGTATAAATATTGCAGCTGTTCATAGCTGTGTATGCAAGTGTTGGTGGATGAATGAATGCCTGATTGTGAGTTGATGGATAAATGCTTGTGTATGGGTACATTGATATGTGATTGGGTGAAGGTGTATCATGGACATATAGGGATGGGTGGATGAACACATATCTGTGATAGATGTGTGTGGAAAGGTGGATGAATGTTTGTGTTTGGAAAGTTAACTAAATTAGTAAGGGTGGGCGTAGTTCGCGAAGTAGCACTTCGCGAAGCTACGCAAAGTGAAGTTCGCACTACGCGAGCTACGCGTAGCACTTCGCGAACTGCGAAGTAACATGTTCGCGCTGTGCAAGATGTTGTTTTCAATGATTGCACAGTGCGGACAAGCAACCGGCACTGTGCAATCATTGAAAATGGCATCTTGCACAGTGCGAGCTGTAGTTTTCTGCTGCTCGAGTAGATTTTTACTCGAGCTGCAGCTTTCTCAACGCGAACTGGTAGTTTCTCATCGCGAGCGGTCGCGAGCATACGCGACCCCTCGCAATGAGAAACCTGACCTTCTCGCGTTGGGAATCTCGCCGGGAGGTTTATTTTCCATGCTCGCGATCGCGAACAAGGAAAAAGTCTCGCCAGGATGTCATTTTGCTTGCTCGCGGTCGCGAGCAAGCAAAAAATGACCGCAGCACTACGCAACACTACGCTACGCGTGTTCGCACTGTGCTACGTGCAGTTCGCGTAGTGCGAAGTAGCGCGAACTTCGCAAACTACGCGAGCGTAGCGTAGTGCTTCGCCCAGGCCTATAAATTAGTTCATGGTTAGATAAGTTGTGAGTATAAGAGTGCCCAGCACTTTCTACCCATTCATAACATGCTGCTAAAGGCTGGACCCTACAGATTGGTGTGCAAATGGGGTTTTAGTGATTCTTCTTTGGGTCCCTAATTCGGTTGAGTTACTGCTTATGCACTCCTAGTTGCACTTAATAGACTTGTGCAAGAAATGTTTCTGTTGTTTTACTTGGCCACATATTTTCTCTACTTCTGGGTGAGCTTCATAAAGCCATGTAAGAATGGTGTCTGCTGCTTTCCTGGGTCAGACTTAGTCACTAATGGCACTAGCAGGGATTGCCCCCATCAAAGCTAACATTAGAAACAATAATGGTCTTTCTAATAAGTATGATACACCTTTGCTACTCTATCTGTCCAAATCTTTGACAAGTCTGGAGCACACTTCTGAGCCTCAAACACCTAGCTAAAATGCTTCCCACATAGACCAAACTATGAATTGCACACTCTGTCAATCATTCACAACAACTGAGTAGTTTCTTCCAACAAAGTCAATATAAGAAACAATTATGGTAAGTACCATAAGTAGGCTAAGGATATAAAACATTATGCATGACACTAAAACACTTCCTACATGGACAATACTTTGAGAAGTACACCCTACAAGCCATGTACAACAAACTGAGAAGCTCTTTACTTATCCATCTACAAAGTGCTTTGGGTTAGGAACACATTGTAATGGTTCTACAATAAAATATAATACCTGGATGGATGGACTGATGACCATAGGTGGATAAGTAGATGCATGGGTGTTCGTAGCAGGACACAAGTGTGATTTCCGATAACAGTCACCAGCTAGTTAACAATAAATCTTTTATGAATAAGATTTTCGAACTTGCCTAGGCGCAGGTTTTAGAAAACACACTCTTACTATGTGTAAGAAATTGAAGGATTATTTAAGTGAGGTGAAAACCCAACTCGATGTAATTATCACAATCATTGTCAGAGTGTGCAGGAAAGTAGGATCTGCTTTTTTGTTTACTCCCACGTTTTGCCTGGTGCTAAGCTGTCATTGACTAGTCTGACTGGGATCCTGCTAATCAGAACCCCAGTCTATCTGCTTTCTCCCTTAAATTATTATGACAAGTACTTAGGGACATCCCCGATTGGATACTGGGGTACCCTTATAAGTCCCTAGTATGTGGTCCTAAGGTTCCCAGGGCTTAGGTCCCCCATGGGCTGAATCATGTATTATGCCACCCATGGTGGACAATTCAAAATGGAACTACAGGCCTGCCGTTGCAGCCTGGGTAAGCTGGTGCTAGCAGCACCTACTATAAATATAGGTTTTGAAGAACCAGAACCTTTTGGCCCTGGCGGCGCAGGGTACGCCCAAAGTCTCCGGAGTTCTCCTGCTTCACTACACAGAGACACGGGACACTCTGTCGGTGTTAGAAGATTGGATTTATTTAGCTGCAGCTAGTACAGTTATCCTAGAAGTACACAAAGTAGGTTCTCAGGAGACTGCCACTTCACTCTGTGGCGCATCGTGTTAAATACTATACAATGACACAATCATTGATAAAATGCACTCCCAGAGCATACAAGAAAGAGCCAATAAGGAAAGTTGGAAAACAAGGCGGAACCAATAGGAAAGGTTTGAAAACAGAAATATCAGATGACTCGAAGAGACCTCTCCTCTAACTGTGTTTGTCACCCCACCCTCAAGCTAATACATTAACAGATTCATAACTAACTTGCAGGTGGCGAGATAAGTTTGTGTGTGTTGGAGGACAGTTGTGAAACGAGAGAATGCTAGCAGGAGACAGTGAAGGCCAGCCGATAAGATATAGTCAGGAAAGAATAGTGTGAGCCAACAGATAGTTGAGACGCAGATTAGAAAAGCCAGACAGGGATTAGTGTACTCGGCTAGTTCTAACACCAGCTTTACAAATAGAGGCCGAGGGCGTATTTCGACACCGGGCTACAGAAAAAGCAGAATAGACTTTGTTCGCCGTGCTGCCTGAGTGATGGCAACACAAAATGGCGGCGGGCCACAAAATGGCGGGTCGATTCGATCGTGATCGAAAATCGAAGTTCCTCAGTTTCCTATATCTAGGGTAACTGCACTTAAAACCTATAAGTCACCCCTATAGCAGGCCTTTGCAATTCTGAAGGTAGGGTGCGTGGTTCTAGGGGTGATGGTGCCCCTGGATGAGCAGGGCAGCCCTACAGCCTACAGAGTTCAATCTCCCGGGTTGTAAGTGAAGCAGCCATATACTATATAGAGGGGCACCGCGTAATTTGCAATGACCATCTCCAAATTGGCTTCAACGAATCCTATCACGTTTGGTATCAAACATGTTGGAATCATACCCCCATATCATAGATGGTGTGGGAGGGATGATGCCAAGCACTGGAAGAGCCCTCTGTTAGTCTGTCAGTGTTCCCGGTAGCAGTCTTCTAGACCCGGACAGCACAAAATGGTTGCTGCCGACCAAAGACACGATTTTGCCCTCCTGCTGCTAAGCCAAGCTCGAGCAGGGGAAGGCATAACAATAGGCATCCTGTCACAGAGAGGTGTGACCACCGCCTAGACACGATTTAGTGTATTGGGACCAGGTGGGTGCGCTTGCCAGCGGCACTGAGTCTGAGTCTGCATGAGGGGCACAATTGGTGCCTCCTTGCATAGTCCAGTTCCAATCCTGCTCTGGCACAAAACTGGAAATTGGACATGGGAGTAACCACCCCTTTCCAGACCTACCCCTGGGAGGGTCCCCCTGAATCTTCCCAACCCTTTCCTTAGGGTACTTAAGGGCTTACCTCTGGGTGAGTCGATAGATTTATCATGGGACAAGATTCATATCAGACACCACTTCTTCTTCTACCATCTGGGCACTCTGGACCACGCTGGACTTCGTTTGGGCTCGACCTCATCTCCCTTCCAGTCTGCTGGATCATCTGTGCCTGTGCACCATACAGGAACCTTCCAAGGCCTGTGGGCATTAAAGACACATGAAGGAATCTTCCTGGAAGTGAAGGAGTCACTTCCTTGCATTCACAGACACCGTAACTAAGTTGACCGGTCCGCTGATCCTGAGCTCCTCTGGAATCCATAAGGTTCTGCGACACAGGTGGTGGTTCTCCACAGCTCTCAAGGCCTGCCTTGCACTCCTACTAAGTTTGAAGCCAGTATCCCTTGTGGGGGCTGCAATAACCGTACCCCTGAGCACCACATCAACTTGCAGTTGCAAAGGCTTGTGGGCTTTTTTCCACCAAGATCTTTGGGCTCCCAAGGTCCCCACCTCAAGCATCTCCAGTGACCAAAGTCTTTCTCCACATCGCATTGTTTGCACCGTGGCCTGCATCTTTTGGTGAGCTGCTCGAGGTCCTCTTGTGACTCTACTGCCTCCGGCCTGTGTGTCCTGTTGAGATTCACCTTTGTTTCTTCTGTGCTCCCCTGATTGCTCGATCCTGCCTTGACTCCCCTGCTTGTGGTGAGTCCCCTGAACCTTGCCACTCCAGACATTGTACCTTCTTCGACTTCTGCGTTGGTTGCGTTTGCCAAGGCTTGTTGGTGCTCCCGCCGGACACCGACCCCTCAGCACTCGACATCCAACATGGGACAGCTCATACACAACTCCTGGTCTTCCTCATCATCGCCTGGTCCTCACAGCTGCAGAGTTAAGTCATTGTCATCTCTCCTGCAACACCCAACATCGTAGGTCATTCTTCTTCCAAGTCTTCTGGTCACTCCTGAGTGGTATAGGCTCTGTCCCTTCTGCCTGCAGGTACCTCGCAACTAGACTCCACCTTTGGATTCCACCAGACACTTTAACGTTCTTCAGCAGTGGCACTTTTCCGAAGTCCCCCATTGGGTTCAAGGGCGGTTTTTGACACCACTTCAAACCCATGCACCTGGCTTCCCTGGTGTAGGTAACTTGGGTACTAGGGTATCCACGGATGGGGTGGCTCTCCAACCTTCTGTCTTCTATGGGGCTTCTTAAGAGTCCACTAAGAAGGGTTCTTAATCTCTAATAATCCAACCGCGAATTGCAAGTTGACTTGTACAGAGCTTCCAGTCGTGTTCCTACACTGCACACGCTCTCCGTGGGGTACCTAGTCACTCACCTTGGGTGATTCCTTGGGTCCCCAGCACTTCTACTTCCTCTCGACATTGTCTTGACCTGAGTCGTAGTCCTTATACCACTTGCTTAGTATATGGTTTGGTCCCCCCTGGGGTCCACTGTTGAGTATTGTGTGCATTGTGCATATCTCTTGGTAGGAGAAATTTTCAGGTGATAGTGAGTATTAAATAATAAATACATATTTTTATAAATACTTCGTGTGGTTCTTGTTCACTTAATCTTTACATATAAGATTGCATTCTAGTAAAAACAAGTTGCTTTACGCTCCTTCTGGATGAAACCTGAAGGCTGCTCTCCACAGCTACCACTTAGAGAGCTGTCTAAGGTTGTCTAAGACCTCTTAAATCACCATAGGGTTGTTTGGAGTGGTGCAAGGTACCCACTTACATAAGTGGACATCATATACCAGGCCGACTACTCACTAATCACTAAAGTAACTAAATGAAGCCTGTGCTTAACCCTCAAATAGCTGGACACAAAGTAATCAGAAAAATCCCATACCAATTTAGAAAAATAGAGTACATTTTAATAAATAATAAGACACCATAAAACTTTAGCTAGCAGAAGCAGAGTTATGAATTTTTAAAGTTTGTTTCAGAAACAACTCGAAATAGCACAAAGTGCTAACCGTGGTTATTTACTCAATGCAAGACCGGGTAAAAGTTAAGGCCGACAGCGATGGAGCACAGGTTGGATACAGGGACCAGCTTTGTCCTGCCTAGTGAAAAGTCATCAATAGGGCAAGGTGTGGGCTGGATCGTAATCAATGCTCAACAATGGTGGGTTGCTGAAGAGTGATGTCCCAGTGCAGGCATTGATATAGGCAATAAAGCTCTGAGCGGGCGAAGTCCAACATTTCTGCCCAGGTAGGCCTCGACAAGGGTTAGTTGCTGCTCGACATAGGTTCTGATGAAGCCCTCAACGTTTGGAGTTAGAAAATTTTCTAGAAGTCAGATCATCATTAGTTGGGCAGGGCAAACCAGCAAGCTGATGCTGACTGGTGAGTCGAGAGCTGCGGCTTCAACTCTTATCCCAATCTCCATTGGTTCTCCAGGCAGAAAGTTGGCAAAAGGTTTCTACGTTTCAACTTTTGCAGTGTGGGCAGGAGGAACACTGCTCCTATATCAGAAGGATCAAGACAGATTTGTATATATCTTGGTCCAAACTGAGGTGTCATGGTGGGCAACAGACCAAAGGATTGGACTGCTACCCCGAGAAATTGTCAGTGGTTAAACATTTTGCCAGTATTTCTTCCATCACCTTTTGTGTCTTTTATACACTGCCATAAGTGGCAATGGTATGCCCAGATATGAGTCCTGTGCTCACTGTGCCATTGGAACCAAGCTACACCTGACTGAAAAACCTCAATCAGAGCAAAACCGGCATGGGGTTGCTTGTGTTCTGGGTCAGGGAAAATCTGGCCTGACAGTTTGGGTGGGACCTTTCCTATAGGAGCATGGTCAAGTCTGATTTGCATATGGCTGTAAACTGAGGTGGCATGGTGGGCAAAAGGACGATGGGGTAGAAAGCTACCCCAAACAATTGTCAGTGGTTAGACTTATTGAAAGCTTCCTCCTATCACCTTTTGCATGTTTTTGGAGTTGTACTGACCATGGATCCAGGATGTAAGGGGCATCACTTAGGTGTTATGGCTCACTCCACCAGAGTCCAGTAGTATTGTCCAGGGCAGGTCCAGCTGGCACTGGTCAGCTGGGCAGCTGCAGGGAAAGTCCTCTAAACTGTTGGATCTGCAGTGTGTAATGATATCACTATAAAAAAGCACCAGAAATTACACAATCAGCTAACAAGATTGCACCTTTAAGAAGTCTATTAGCGATTATTGCCGTGTGCTCATTTTCTCCAGATTTCTGTTGACCCCCTGAAAAATAAAATGGATATGCAAATATCTCCTTTAAAATAGCTGTTGGGCCTTACAGGGACTGTTGAAACTCACATACTAGAATAAAATATGTCACTTATACACATAGAATAAAGCAGATCTTACATAGGGTCAAAAAGTGTGATAGGGCTGACTCTCTGCCTGCCCAATTGCACCATTAATATAAGACCCTGCTCTTAGACTCCACTGAATAATTTGCATGCACAAGAGAAGACCGTGCAGAAGAGCAGAACCTGAATATGGCAAAGGAATGACTCTGAGCATGTAAAAGGCCAGCCTGTATCAAACAACACAGCTATCTCTGCTGTGACCATGGGGGCCACCCTAGAGTAAATATAGCATAGAATTCTGAGGTATTAAGAAGTGACATTGACAGTGGTAAGCATAGACATATAGTCAGGGATGTTCTAGTGAATGGCTACAGTTGATCATTGGGTCATTAATTTGAAAGGAGTGTGCCCTTGCCAGTTTAAGAAACACAATGTAGTTAAAGGCATTTCTCCCATTACAATCAACATTGAGGTTTCATGTGCCGTGATGTCTCTGGAGGTGGGGGGAGGACGAAAGGAGTGGGTGTCCGGAGGTCTCCACGCTGTGCCGGTGGGAGGGAAGGGCAGGCCAGGGAGAGGGAAAGCCGTTTTCTATGCCACAAGGTGGGGTGGACCGCAGGCCCCAGACCATGAAGAAAATATCACAACAGGGGGAGGGGTAATGGTGGGGGTGCTCAGGGGGTCCAGGTGGAGTCCTAGGTCACTGGTTTGTTGGTGCGTACAGTGTTCTTGAGAAAAAAAGGGGGAGTGCATGAGGATGTGGATGTACGGTGTCGGAGATCCCTGCCGAAGGGGGAGGATCCGTACGTCTGCCTGCCCAGCAGGATGGAAGCAAAGGAGAAGGGGCAGGCAGAGGGATAGGGAAGGAAGAGGGGACACGAAGATGGAGAGAGAGGGAGGGAAGGGTGAACAGCCCAGGGCAGTGAGGAGGGGGCAAGAGAGGGGGAGGGGAAAGTGAGGGAGGCTGGGGCAGATGAGAGGACCAGGAACCCAACCAAAGGAGGAAGTGAGGGTCCTATACCAATTTGTTGGGGGTCAGGTCAGATTGCCCTCTGCATCGGTCAAGAATGGGAGGGGGGAAGGGTGTCAGTGTTGGTGCGATTAACCTTAGGGAGCATCTTGAAGGAAGGGCACCCATGTCTAAATGAATATCTCAGCCTGGTCCTGCATACCATTTGACATGTTCATGGGATGTGGTCTGTATTATTGCCACAATACAGGCTTCCTGAGAAGGAGGTGCGGGTGGACACCGCTGGCAAATGACGCAGAGCTTGACTGTGGACAGTGCTTTGTGCAAGAGGTGGCGTTGTGTTCGAGATAGGTCAGGGGAGCCTCTGAGATTGTGTAGGGGGATAACGGAGGGGGCAAAGGTGAGCTGGAGAGGCATGGATGCCCCCAGGGTGTCCCCTACATAGGTCCAAAAGGATTGGATTGAAGGGCAATCTTATAGATATGGGCAAGGTTGCATTGGGTAGTCAAACACCTCCAGCAGTTCAAGTGGGGTAGGAGGCCAGCCCTTTGCAGCTTTTGTGGGGTCCAATACCACTGAACAAGCAGAATTTCAATCATGCTTCCTGGGCGCCTCTGTCTAGGGCTTCCAGGACTCTTCTTCAATGGTAACCTGAAGGCGGACCTGCCACTTTGTGTAGTGGCTACGGGAGAGGAGTTGTGAGAAGATGTGGTTTGTGAGTGTGCTGTAAAGCCCCAACATCATGCCCCGATGCCGGCCCCATGTAAACAAGTATTCCACCACCAGTGAGGGTTGTAAGGGCCAGGGACGAGGACCTAGGCAATGCCACAGTGTTGCAGTTGTTGGTACTGCCAGGCCTGTCATGGGTGGAGGCTGGATTCCTCCTTCAAGTAGTTGAAAGGTTTCAGGCCAGCGAAGGGTTCGGTTGTCAAGGCAGAAGCTGTCATTGCCCCAAAGCTGTGCACTGTTATGTAGTCGGTGATCCACTCCAAAGAGGCAGTGGACATGCTGCCAGGCTTTGGATGTGCCTGCAGTACAGGATGTAGGTGTGACGGTTGGAGGGCATGGACCCCATTAAGAAGGCTGAGTCCATCGTCACGAGCGAAGAGCAATCAATCAGTGTGAACCCATTGTGGAGGGTCCGGGATACCGAGTAATAAGTAGACGAGTTGAGAAAGATGTAGGGCCAGAGAGTAGTGTTCCTCCTAAGGTAATCTCAGGCTACCACAGGAGCGATGCGCTATAAGTTTGGCTGCAGCTAGTTGGGATCAGTTGGACCCCCACACGAAGGCTCGATTTCAGGAGTCTATGAGACAGAGCATGGCCAAGGGCACCGTAACAGGCAGCATGCCAAGTGTGTTGGGAACGCACGGCAGCGTGGCCATCCACGCCCTACCCCCACATAGAGAAACCCAGTAGGGGCCATTTATCAAATTCCTGTTTCATCTGCGTGATGAGGGGAGTCAAGTTGTCCGTGACCATCTCGGTTACATGCCTGTTGGCCAAGAACCCCAGGTACTTAAGCTGAGAAGCTTTCCAGGGGAAGGGGTATCCGTAGACTGTAGCCTTTGGGGTGCAGGTCGACAACAGGAGGGATTCATTCCTGTCCCAGTTTACCTTGTAACCAGACAATGCCGCAAAGTTGTCTATGACTTCCAGTAATGCTAGAAGAGAGTTGCAAAGATCCCGCAGGTTGAGCAGGATATCGTCAGCATAGATATATACTTTGGAAAGGCCTCCCGCGGTGGGGATGCCGCTATGAGCAGTGAGTGGCGAATGATGGAGACCATGGGTTCCTTAACCCTCCGAAGTTGACCTGGGCCATCAGGCAGTCATAAAGCAGCCGTATCTTAGAGATGAACTGGTCCCCCAGTTCAAATCGTTTCATGGAGGTGAAAAGGTATCCCCACTCAATGCAATTGGAATGCCTCCTCTGCATCTAGGGAAAGAGCCACTGCCTCCTCTGGAAGGTTCCTGGCAGTCCAGAGAGTGTGTGCTAAGGTGCAGAGATGATTCCTGGAGGAACAGCCGGGTGCGAAACAACCTAGCGAGTTATAAATGAGGGAGGGGAGGGCCATGTTTAACGGTGACGCCAGTTTGCTTGCAAGGATTTTAATGTCTCTGTTTAGGAGAGATATTGGCCGGTAGCTGCAACACAGAAACGGATCCCTTCCCGGTTTGGGGATGACCACGCTCACCGCCCTATTAGAGAGGGATCCCAAAGAGGTCGCCCACTCTGCCTCTTGGAAGGCTGCATGAAGGAGTAGAGTCAGTTGAGAGTGGTGATCTGTGCCTCCAACTCGGCACTAAAAAGAGAAACCTGCTAATTGGCTACAGCGGTGTCCCTCATTAGTTGGCCATGGATGGTTGCCTTTGCGGCTGCCCAGAGCACATTATGGGAGTATACAGAGTGCTCGTTGTCTGCCATGTATTTAGAGACATGGGCCCATAGTTGGGCCTTGCCCTGGCGGGAGCGATATCTTTGTACTTTCAGGTGCCATGGTTTATGGCCCAGAAGGCCAAGCCCACATCTAAAGACAGTAGGACCAGGGAGTGGAGTGGTCGGATAAAGCACCTTCTAGTATTTGCGAGACACCAGTGATCAATGAGGCTGTGGTCAGAAGTGATATCCCCCATTAAGGCTCTATCCACAACATTTCCCTTCTATAGGGGACCTGTCATATCTAGAACTGCGTTGAAAGCAAGGTTCCAGTCCCCACTGATGATGTACTTAGATGAGCTGATCTCCACAAAGAGGCAGCTTAACTGGAGGAGGGAAGTACTTTTGGCCCCCATAGGTGTGTACACCAAACCCACTCACAGACACCTATGCCCCACTCTCAGCTTGGCAAATGCATATCTGCCATCTGGATCGGACCATGTCTTCACAACCGTGAAAGGTAATGATTGGCGGAGGAGTATCGCTACTTGTGTACGCTGTGGACTATTTGCTGTGATGGAGGGCGTTGAAGTGCTGCTGTGTATTACTGTACCCACCCAGTCGTGACGCAGTCTGTCGGCTCATAGGTCATCCAGCTGTGTCTCCTGTAGGGGGGGTACATCTGCTCTTTTGTCTCGCAGGTACGAGAGCACCTTTTTCTGTTTAATATAGTGCATGTGGCCATGGCCGTTCCAGGAAAGAATGTGCAGAGGTTGAAGGGCGCATGGTGCGGGTTCAGTCATGTGGAGTCTGGGGTCCCACAAAGGTGGAAGTGAGAGCAAGCGTGGGTGGAGATTGCCAGTTGGAGGGGAGTGACATGGGCAACAGAGGTCTGTGAACCATCTGAGGGCAGGAGTAAGGGGGAGGAGGGTAGAAAGTGGGGGAGGAGTGGGCCGGGCAGTGCCCGAGAGGGAGTTGGAGATAGGGGGCACAAGGGGGAGAAATTGGTATGGAGAGGGGTGTGGTGGAGGTGGGAGAAACAGGGGTAAGGAGGAAAGGTGGGGGGTCAGGTAGGAAGGAGAGGGAGCTAGTGGATAGGGGAGTCAGGCAAACTAAAAGGGCACCTGCAGGCAGGCAATGGCTGGGGCAGGTTGAGAAGTCTTGTGACACTAGAACACAACAGAGGAAGGGTCAAAGGATGGAATGATGGGTGGGAGGTGGAAGGGAGGAATTGGTGGTTGGGTTGTGTGGGAGAAGCTCAGCAGAGAGTGCAGCGTCTGGGGCTTTAAACATTGTGCTGCGGGTCTAGGCTTAAGGATGCAACATGCAGGCAGGGCCCCTTCCAGGGTCAAGGCAGGTTTGAAAGTGCACAAATATGCAGATCTGGAGGCACTGGAGGCCAGGAGGTGACCATGGGTCTAAGGACCCCTGGGCGCAGCTTGGAGTGAGAGTCCATTGCCTCCAGCGAAAGACACGGCGCCGGGGGGCAATGCCATAGGCAGGATGTGCAGTGGAGGATCAGTGTATGAGAATGCACGTACGAGCCCCCTGGGAAATTAGACGCGTGATGCATGAGGTACAGTGAGCAGGGATGCTAATAGGTGGGAAATAGTGGGGGACTGCGTACCACCCCATTTAAGGAGTAAATGTGTTGGTGTGCACATTGATCAGGAGCAGGGGACTATGCACAAAGCACACTACAGTGAAATACATGGCAAGCAAACAGTGACCTAGGAGAAACAAAGAAAAGGAACAATGAGAAAGGCATGAAACATTCATAGTAAATCAGAAAGAAAATGATAGACTTCAAGAAGGCAACACTCCAGATTCAGTACCCCCTGATATCAGGGTAGCTATGGCTGCACAGTCCCCTTGGCTTGATCTCCAGGGCAGAGGCGGGCTTCAAGGGGGCGCTATCTGCAGTAGGTTAAGACTAGTCCAGTGCAAAGGGGGCAGCGCCCAGGTGGGTGGACGTAGTGTGAGGCAGGTTTTGAGGGTCAGAAAAGAGCAGCTGCCAGGCAGGTTTGCCCGTTGTCCTACCAGGAGACAGCCCCTGTCCTTGCACCGCAGTGGGTGGCCACTCTGCGGTTGTTCTGTGGGGTGGCGATGACAAGGGCCATTGGTGAGGCCATAGGTGGTAGAGCATCACCTGCACTTGGTCCCCCAGTGATTCGGTGGTGACCGTGCACAAGCTGTGCAGAGGGGCGGCGGGCACCCCAGTGTCGGTGGTTCAGAATCCGTGGCAAAAGCGGTGGCCAGATGAAAGGCCCAATCCAGGCCCAGGCCCAACAGTCCACGATCTCGGCGGCCACTCAACCTGACTTGCCAAGTAGCATCAGGTGGCCACACAGCTCTGGGCTATGCCCTTTGTCATGCACGGGGGCCCGTAACTCACAAAATGTAGGAGGCACAGTGCTTCTGGTCACCTTCAGTGGGGTCTCCAGATGAGAAGAGGTTAGTAGGGTCCTCACACAGTCAGTGGTTGAGGGCACGCCATGACTGCAGGTGGCCTCTCTAGTTGAACTGCTGCAGGGCAGGGCTAGCAATGTCTGGAAACCACTCTGTGTCACTAGCCTCACTCTCAGTGTGGCAGGAGCACCAGCCCTCGGTTCAATAAAGAAGAAGTAAGGGGGGCACAGTAACAGCAACCAGTAGGTGCCCCCTCGTCACCACACAGCCTGGGGCCACTTACTGCCACCTGGTCACAGAGGTTTGCAGGGATGTCATGGAGCTTGCTGGTGGAGGCCCAACTAATTTTGAGGCCAAACTGGTGAGGGGCGACCCGTCTAGCAGGTGTGCTAGCTGCGGGCAGTGTCCACTGGTGGGGTCAGGTGGAAGCTACTCTGGGCAGAGACAAAAGGGAGATGTGGGATGTCGCCAAGGGGCAGGCCGCAGGTCCGTGCAGGCCACCCACCCGAGGCGCGTCCAGTGGTGCTGGAATCATCAGGGATAGAGGATCGTCGGCGTGCATCAAGGTCCTCAGCTGTGCCCCGTAGGTAAGCTGTGTGGCTGGTGCAGTGGGGGTGTAGTGATTTGGGCCTCTACCGTTCTGAGAGGAGGAGCGCCTGTCATCGTCCAATTCCGGCACTGCGGTCTGCCTCCCACAATGCTGTGGGCCACGACTCCTCCCTGCGGTGTGGGCCCGGTTCACCCCAGGCCACACGGGTCCAAGAGAAGAGGTCCGCAGGCTCAAGCAGCATCAGCACTAATAATTGTTGACGTTTTAAGGACAAAATGCACAGAGAAAACACAAAATGCCAATCAGAGTTAATGTTCACAATAGACTAGATCCTCAGCAGGATTTGAGGCTAACCATGATGGAGGGCTGGACTGGCTATAGGGGGCATCGGGTGTTACCCCGGGAGGCTGGAAGGGTGGGTGGTGGTTTTGCAGCTGTGGGGGTTGGTTTGTTACTGGGGGTCGGTTTTGAAGCAGACCTGCAATATCGGCCCCCAGTAACAAAAGTAGCTGTGCATCACACTTTTAACCCACTCCCTAAATACCACCTACACCCCTAGGGGGCTGGTCCCACAAAACTGCCCGGGCTGTTTTCAGTTCCCATTCCAGCCCGGAGGGATAGGTAAGCGTAGTGCAACACAATGATCCCAGTTTTTGCATTTGGACTTTGTTACCTTGCTGATTTTCAAAATGCTTCATCAGGGCAATGCAAGATGTTGAAGTCCTCTAGGGTTCCATGAGGCTGGGTACATCATACCAAAAGATTCTATGCTGAACATGTTGATTTTGTAGTCAATGAGAACACTTTTGTTTTATTCTTCAGCTAAAATCCCTCATTTCAGTTCCAAGAACTTTATTCAGACTTAGGGTCTCAAATAGAACGTGGCAGCCACTCAGTCAGTCGTCAAGGAAGGGGAAGAATATATACTGCTACCCTGCAGAAGATTGACAACCATACTTAGATAGGAGGTGGCGATCTCTGTACCTTCAGCATAACAGTGGCCCCCATTGAAGGTCCTGAATGTGCTGCTAAGCAAATTGTGTGCTCTTCTAAACAAAATCTTAAAGTAGGCGTTTGGAATTGAAAAAACAAAATGGGAATAGGCCTAATGTGATGGGAGTTCTCTCAGTGTGTGGGGGTATCTTTTTGGTTTCTGGTTCAGGGCTGCCAGGCTTTCCCTTGCAGCCCTGAACAGGAAAAAAAGTACATTGGAATGTTTGTGCTAAATAGAGTTGGCAGTCTGAGATACTTAACAGAAACTTCAATATCCGACAGGCCATCATTCAAAGGTTTCCACCGACAGAGCCAGCGAAGGCTCTGCCATTGAAAACATGGTGTTTCCCCCGACTCTAAATAGAGTGGATATACTGAGGTTTTTAAAGATGGAACATACACCATGTTTTTCACAGTATATACCCGGCTATCAAACTCTAAATGAGATCCTTGGTCATTTTTTGGGTTTTTAAAATATCCAGCAGGGCAAGGCTGAACACTGATTCAGGGCAGGACCCCAAAAGGCTGGACACTTTTACAGCAAGAAGCTGTTGAAGTCTTTTTCTTCAGGGCAAAACTGCAAATCTTGTTTTCCAAGGATGCATCTTTTTCACATGGCCTTTGTACCTTGATCTTGCTCTCCAGAGATTGAAAAATACATTACTAAGGGTCTTATGTAGCAATGCATTGAAGTGGGATATCAGTCAATAAGTGACCCATGTCCCATCTGGTATATTAAGAGTGCATTGATGTCAATTGCACACTAAATTCAGCAAATAGGACATCTGCCACATTTTGGCAGATGTTCTGCTCTGTCAAACTCTAAATAGTGTTTCCAGTTTTTTTGCTTTTGCTGAGAATGTGACTCATGGTTTTTAATGCCCTCATCAGGGTCCCAGTGGCAGACCCCTAGGCAGAAGGTCTCTCTCCAGCCAGGGCTCTCCCATGGTCTATTAAAGACCAGTCACAACTGGCCAGATGGCCAGCAGATTCTTCTTCATAACATTCATTCAATTCTGCATCCATCTAGATAGCCAACATGCGGGGTATGTTTCATTTTAGACATGGATACTCTGAACTCACCAACACTAAGGGGCATATCATCAAGGGACTTATCGCCACGTTAGCGTCAGTTTTTGGAGATAAAGCGGCGATAATTTTATCGCCCTATTAACAAGGCGTCGCTAACCCCCTTTAGCGTTACTTTTCCGGCGATAGCGACCGGAAATTTAGCGCCTTGCAAGGCAGCGATATTCAACGCTAATGACATGCAAAGTAGATGTTCCTGACTGAAATTTCACGAAAAAAGTCACTAACACAGCTTCTTACTATTATAAAGGATATCGCCAACCCGTTAAGCTACAAAAAAACTCACGGTAACTCCCGCTATCTCCAGTTATTAACACCTGATAAAAACCCAACTTACACTGGAGATAAGTGGGTGTATATAAGGGAGATTAGACCCGAGCTTCCCCAGAACAACCGCCGCCAATGCCACAACCCCAGGACCACCACCACTGATGCAGCGACGAAGAAGACAGCGGGCACTGCGCAGACGTGTCTGACTTACAGACTTAAGGCCAGAGGAAGTCATAGCCCACTACAGGCTCAAAAGGACATCCATCTAGCATATCCTGACCCTGATTGCCCACAGGCTGATGCCACCAACACAGCGGACAACCAACATCCCTCCGCAGACAAAACTGCTCACTGTGCTGCACTTTTTGGCCTCTGGGACATTCGAACCAACAACAGCCAGAGTCGGTGGAGTATCACAGGCAGCCTTCTCAACCTTCCTCCCCACTGTCTTGGATGGCATACTCGGCCTGATTCCCCAACACCTTCACTTCCCCAACACTGTGCAGGAGCAGATTGCCATCAAGCAAGGATTCCATGCCATTGCTGGCTTACCACAGGTGGTGGGTGCAATTGACTGCACACATGTATCATGTGTGCCCCCTGCAGACAGCGCACACATATACCACAACTGGAAGCCCACATATTCAATGAATGTGCAGGCAATAGTGGACCACCGCGGACTGTTCACAAATGTAATTGCCAAATTCCCAGTGTGCATGATGCATTCATAAACCGACACTGCATCATAAATCAGCGCTTCCAGGATTGCACATATGGAAATGCATTGCTTGTCGGTAAGTACCAACTGAACACACCACATGCCCAAAAAACACAATCATGTTGACCCATCAAGAGGGAGGATGTAAATACGTTGTCTAGGTAGTGATGGGGGGGCACAAAAGGCATGGGCACATCACTTTGTGCCACATGCTGATGTATTGTGTACGAGGCTGAGGTATACAGGCTCCACTGTGTAGAGCACGGGTACTCATAGTACGGCCCGCGTGCTGCCAGCGTCCCGGCAAGCCGTTCTTGGTGGCCCGCGGACTTTGCAGACATTGTACATGTGTCTCATTCTTTTAAATTTGTCATAAGAGTGCCACCAAACACTTCCGAAGCAGCGCGGACTCTGAGAGACTCTGCCCTATGGGTGCCGTGCGATTCCAGCGATAGTCAGAGTGGAGATGCAGGTGCACTAAGAGGTGAAACATGGCAAAACCTCGTTAACAAGTAAATGGTCCATTATAGACCTGTGAAGTACTGGGGTGCAGCTGTGTGTGTGTGCCCAGTAAGCGGTCTTAGCCCAGGCTGCCGGGAGGGGGAGGTGACAGAGGGTGACAGAGGGAGAGAGAGGGAAAGAGACAGAGGGAGGGAGACAGAGGTGGGGCGAGACAGCGGGAGGGGGAGGCAGAGGGAGGGGGAGACAAGGGGAGGGGGAGACAGAGGGAGGGGGAGACAGAGGGAGGGAGAGATAGAGCAAGGGAGGGAGAAATAGAGCGAGGGAGGGAGACAGAGGGAGGGAGGGAGAGGGAGAGAGAGAGAGAGAGAGAGAGAGAGAGAGAGAGAGGGGGAGGGAGGGAGGGACTGAGGGAGAGTGAGGGAGAGAAAAAGTTAAAGATGTGTGTATGCCGGGTCTTGTGGCTCAGTGAACGAGGGCATCCGCTGCAGGGGCCTGTGTTCAACCACATGGTCAGTTTCTTTTTCACTAGCCCAACCCCCTTCCCCACTGACCCTGCCCCCACCGGTGCAGCACACTGCCACAAACCACACTGTAAAGTTGGGCCCAGAGAGAAAGTATGTGAGTACCCATGGCGTAGAGTAACCACCATCACCTGACCATCTATGTAGCTAATCAAAGTCATCCTCACTGGTATCCCTGTCCAGTGTGTGGTCGCATTGTTGAGGAATATGATTATGTGGCAGTTCTTGTTGCTGGTGACCTATTCGGGTGACCCAACGTTGCATAAGTACTCACACATGTAAAAGAAGTGTGTCAAGTCAGAGGTTTGTTGTGACCAAGGTTGTAACAATGCACTTTGATTGTAGCAAGTGCATTGTGGGGCAAATGTGCATGCATAGACAGAAAAATGTGTCATGAAACCACCATCTTGCACCATTGGTGTTGACTGCAGTGTTGTGGGTGCTGCTGTTGATGGGGAATAGTAGCATCTCCGCTCTGACTCAGCTATACATATTTCTCATTCTCACACCTGTGATATGGTGTGTCATGTGGTTGCCTGAGCAGCAATTGTATGTGTATTCGGTCACCACCTGTGTGTTGAAATTGATCTGTTAAATGCTAATCCATTACAAATGCAAAGAAGTGTGCAAAGGTGACCCATGCCATGTGTATCAACGTGGTGATGTGTGTGGACAGTCTGATTTTGTCAGATAAACCACATAGTGTAAATGATTCTGAGAAGTTGTGTCATGTGAGTTTGATGCTCTGCTAGTGACAGCTGACGCAGGCCAGTAAGTTTACGTTGTGTCACAAGTTATTGTTGATGGTGTGTGCAAACCTTCACTGTCCCCAGTGGGCCCTGCAGGTGAAGTGGCTGCGGTCTGCTCCTTTGGTTTAACTCTGGACATACAATTGCATGGCTTGTGTGGTGTCACAGGTCTGCCATCAGCATGAGATGCATGTCTGAATGTGAGCTGTGTCATGCGTGGCCTATGTCATTTGAACATTCTCATGGCGGTGACAGCGAGGAGTGTGGATCATTGTCATGTTGTCTGTGGTTTTTGTTCAGGTCTCATTCCCATTTTGTACACTTGTAGTGACACTTATGCAACCGTGCAGCAGCAAACACCAGCAAAATGGATGGTTGGAGGATCAACACTGAGGCAATGTACTCAGCATTGATGCTGCTAAATAGCCAGAAGCAACACATGTCTAACCTAAGTCTAAAAATAGCAAAAATAACAAGAGAAAAAAATGTCAACACTGCCAAGATAGTAGGCCTAATGAATCATTAACCCATCTCCCCATTACACGTCATAGGTGATCAAGGATATGCTCTCTGCCCGTGGATGATGACACCCATACGAAACCCCACCACCCAGGCACAGAGGCAGTACAATGCTGCACATCGACGCACACGTGGTATCGTGGAGCATACATTTTGCGTGCTCAAGTCACGTTTTCGTTGCCTGGATTTTACAGGTGACAAACTGCTGTACAGCCCAGAAATGGTAAACAAAATCATACTAGCATGTTGTGTATTGCGCAACATTTGTGTCCGCACAAATGCCCCCTGGATCCAAGTGCCTGCAGCACCGGGCGATGACCAGGATGATGAGGAAGATCAGCGAGGTGGCCCACACCCCACAGCCACTGCTGCTGGAATTGCCCGAAGGGACAGGATAATAAACAATTACTTCATATTGTGACTGACAAAAACAAAGACATTCATGTGGAAAATTACTTCAAGAACTGTTTTTGACAATAAACAAACTCGACACACATACCCTGTCTGCAAGTTACTCTCCTGCATCAGTATCTCACTATGAAATTTTAACATTATACAATAATTGCAAGTAAGAGTCCGAAAGTTAAATAATGGTGTGTATGTTTCATCATCAGAGATGCAATAGTGTGTCAATCGTGCACAACTTGACTTTACAAGGAGTAAAATCTGGCACACAATTCATCAATGGTTGTGTAAAATAGTATGTAATTCATGATTCACAGGGTGTACTTGATATGAAAAATAGAAATGTATGGGTTTGTAAGTGCCAAATGATGAATTGTATGGTTAAATCGGTGTTAAATTTCATTGTTAAGGCTGTGAAAAGGAGGACAAATTAGAAAATTGGTTGTGGAATGGGGCTCAAATTCGAAAAATGGGTCCTAAATTGGGGGCAAATCTGAAAAGTAGGTGTGAAATGGTGCCAATTCAGAAAATGTTTCTCGGCATGCATCCAAGACATTGAATGAGCCACCACCAGAGCTCACATGCACACCATCTCTGGACACCTTCATGAAGACCGTCAAGACCGGTCTCTACGTTGAACAAATCGGCTCATTGGCAGTATGACCCAACAGACAAGACAAACTATCTGACCATCTCCCCGCACCCCATGGTGGACAAAGTCATAGAGAGATTCATAAACACCCAGCTGACTGGCTACATTGAAGCGAACTCCATCATGGACCACTCCCAGTCTAGGTTTGGCAGCAAGCACAGCACCAAGAACGCCCACCTTGCCTCCAAAAAGTGACATATGCATGCCACTTGTCTAGGGTCACATTGCGGACCACATCCTACTACACTTCTACGCAGCCTTAAACACCGTCTCACACCGCACCCCAGATGGCAGACACCACTACAAGGGGATACGAGGAAAAGCAATCTCCTGGATCCACTACTTCCTCCCCGCAATAACCCAAAGGATCACCCCCCCATCTCCAAAACCACAGGCACTAACTGCGGAGTACAACATGGAGCGTCACTAAGACACACGTTTTTCCATATACACATGTCCCCACTCACTGCCATTGCTAGACAGCACAGGGTAAGCATATTGTTAGATCTGGGGGTCTCTAGTTGGCAGAGGGAGGTACCACTGTCAAAATAGGGACCCTTACTTCTATTCAGGGTAAGGGGGATACACTCTTTAGATAACCCCTGCTCACCCCCTTGGTAGCTTGGCACGAGCAGACAGGCTTATCAAAGGCAATGTGTAAAGTATTTGTACCAACACTCACAGTAACACAGTGACAACACCACAATTGGACTCCCCACCAGTGTAGATAAATAAAGTACTTTTATATAAACGACACAAGACCAAAATGACAAAAATCCAACATACACAGTTCAAGAATATGGTTTCAAAAGAGTTCTTAGCTTAGCGACAAAATAATCCACATTTGCGTCGATTTTAGCCAACAGTACCTGGTGATGCGATAAAAGTTCCTAGCGGCGCTCAGGCGTCGAAAAACAAGCAACAGCGTCAGTCCTGAGACCCTGGGGAGGCGATGCGACAACCCCGCTGCACGCAGTGGGCGTGTGTGATGAATCCGGTCTGTATGGGGAGTGAGGCGATACCTGTATGGATTTCAAGGCGTAGCTTCTATAGTAGAATGTTACTCGCAAAGGCACGATGCAACGATCTTTGATGGCTCTGCGACGATGTTCACAGCGACGAAATGCGATCCTCTAACGAGCGGTGCAACAATCTCACCAGCGCCGGCAGATTCTGCGACGATACTCGCAGCGACAGGAATCTTCCCGCTCCGGGGGCGATGCGCTCCGAAGATGAACGCGGCGTTGACGTTGCAGCGCCGACAGGTGCTGCGACGATCTTCGCGGCGACGAAAATGTTCTTGCTAAGCCGGCAATGTGTGAAAAAGTTGCAGATCTTTTACTTCTTTTCTCTTGGTCAGCTTCCCAACAGCAGGCACCACTTCCAGAGGCCCCACAATTGGATCAAGCACTCTAGGAAGGGCAGAACTCACACAGCAGAGTTCAGGGGGAAGCTGGGGGTGAAGTCCTTTTGTTTATGGGACTTCTTAACAGGAGGCCAGCTCTACTCAGGCCCTTGGAGATTCCTTCAAGCCAGGGGACACAGCACACAGCAAAGTCCTTCCCCTCTCCTTGACAGCAAAGCAACTACAGGTCAGCCCTACAGCAGGTCAGTCCTTCTTCTTCAGTCTTCCAGCTTTCTCCTTGGCAGAGGTTCCTTCTTGATTCCAGGATGATCTAATTTCTTGGGATCAGGGTCCCAATATTTATACCCCAAAATCCTTTGTCCTCTGGGGGCAGAGGAGCCTTTGCCCTGTCCAAACCAGTTCTGGAGCACTCTGTTTACATGACTCCTTCTTTCCTTTCACAGTGCAGGACAGAAACATCAGACGCCCCACAGGAGGTGGTGCCAGCATTGTGGAGGGAAAGCCCAGCCCTGGAGCACTTTGTTGACATGATTCCTTCTCTCCTTTCACAGTGCAGGGTAGAGACATCAGACGCACCACAGGGGGTGGAGCCAGCACTGTGGGGGGCAGGCACTGTCCTATTCGGGTCCCAGGTGCAACTCCTCCCACCCATCTACATGAGGATCTCTCTATTCAGAGACTAGGATTGGTAGAGTGGTGCACTGCTCGTTATTAAGACA
This sequence comes from Triturus cristatus, assembly GCF_964204655.1. Taxonomy (NCBI): domain Eukaryota; kingdom Metazoa; phylum Chordata; class Amphibia; order Caudata; family Salamandridae; genus Triturus; species Triturus cristatus. The sequence continues at coordinate 212,399,882 of NC_140588.1, forward strand.
GTGGTGGTCAAATAGTCAATGAGTCTTGGTATATAATAAATCGTATTTTATTTTCCAAGAAATGGTTTGCCAGCCAACGCGTTTCGTTCATAAAAGAACTTCTTCAGGGCATGAGTGAGCATAAATGAAGGATCGGAGCAGCACAGTGGCCACTTTCCAGCTGACGGCTCCAATCGCAGCCCGCCTGACAGACTTCGCGCTCACAGGCCCTTATCAAGGCGGCTCCCGCGCTGGAAAGTGGCCACTGTGCTGCTCAGATCCTACATTTATGCTCACTCATGCCCTGAAGAAGTTCTTTTATGAACGAAACGCGTTGGCACTCAACGACGGCGAGTGCTGGAGTTGGATTTATGCACGCTCACCCTATATTTGACCACTAGTTAAAAACAAGGAAACAACATAGGGTAGTGCGGTTACTGTGTCCGCCGTTGTCTGGAACCATATCTCTCTATTCAGCCCTGTGCGGACTCACCCTGTCTCCGGGAATTCCCCAGCCCCTGTCACTCAAACTCCAGACAAGAAATACACAACCTAGCAGAGGCAGGTTTGAATGGTTAGACACGAAAATACCTACTTTCTAAAAGTGGTATTTACAAACACAGAATGTTAAAACCAACTTCACTAAAAGATGTATTTTATCATTCTGAGTTCAGGCATACTAAACTTTAATTTTCTATCTTGCTCCTATGGGAAGATATGCAGGTAAACATTATACTCAGCATTCCCCATTATAGCCTATGGGCAAGATAGCCTTTCAATAGTGAAAAACGAAAATGGCTGTAATTCACTACCAGAGCATGTCACCTACACCAGTACATGTTCTACCTTTCACATACACTGCACCCGGTCCAGGGGGGTACCTAGGGCCTTCCATAGGGGTGTCCAATGTGTACAGAAAGTGAAGGGTTAGGCCTGGCCAGTGTGGACACTGGTCAGGTCAGCATGGCAGTTAGAAACTGCACCCAGGCACTGCGGTGGCAGGCCTGTGACACCATTTTAGGGCTACTCCTGTGGGTGGCACAATCAGTGCTGCAGGCCCACTAGTGAATCACCAGCCCTGGCACACTCAGTGCACTTTACTAGGGGCTCACAGGTGAGACAAATATACCAATCATGGATAACCAATCAATATGCCAATTTACCTAGTGTTGCGAAAGACATTAAGTGTGTGTCCAAACATTCCTCACCATAGTAATGTGCGAGCCCAAAGTTTCACCTATGTTGTGTGTTAAAGATTGGTAATGCCATTTTCACGTATTGTATTGTATTAATATACTTGAGAGATGTTATTTGGATTGCCAATGCTTGTTGTATTTGCCAATGTTTGTTGTTACCGATCTTCAGCACAACAGTATTCATACGCGTGTTTCTCAGAAGCCAACGTTAGTAATTAATATGGTAATGAGAGCCGCTTTAGGACACGTTTCCAATGGCAGTTCCGGACGCACGTGCAAACTGACGGAGAAATGCACACGTGCCCCAAAGACTATTTAAACCTCCACCCGCCTAATCTGAGCGCTTCGCTTCGTTAAGCGTTACCTACCTGTTCTCCGTTCCCGATCTCCTCGCTTCTGGTACACCGCCCTGAATCCACCTTTAGGAGGCTCTTTGCTCGCCCGGCGCTTTCCTTCAGGACTCCTGCGTCTTCTCGTGTTTCCTGATCCTTGACTCCGGCTGGGTTTCTCATTGGCTGACTGGAGGTATTCCCTTCGATTTCCTGCAACGAAAAAGAGAAACATTAAAAACAACTTGGTTGCCAGGTAACCTTTTGAGAACATTTTTCGGTCACTTTCATTTAAGAGGAAACAGAAGACCTGGTAAGAGTTTATTTACTTTCTTTTAATTTGCATCGTTCAACAGCGGTTTTGGTCCGACACAAGAAAGGCTAAATAAATACGGAGAATGCTGTGATTGACTCATTTTTGGATTCTTGGACTAAATAGAGTTAACAAGGCCCAAACCTTTGAAACTGATAGTGCATATTTGTGTACAATAACAGAATTTTCTTTGTTGTTTCTTTTTTCTTTTGAATCCTTTAGATTTATCGCCTAAAAACCGCTAAAGGTATGAGAACGTACCAGTTTAAAAAATTACTGAAAACTCATGTGTACATCAGAAAATGCAAAACGAATCAGCGCAATATTGGTTTGTCTTCAAATAAGGGTAACTGGCTAGTTGGCATACTATTATACCCAGGAAGGGCGTCAAGTCGTGGGCTCTCGTTTTCTGTAGTACGTTCAATAAATACATGTATTCTGTATAAAGATGTGAACAATATATTTATATATATTTAAATGTAATTTAATGCTGTTATTCGCATGTCTATTTTCAATAGGACAGTGTTGAAGTAAATTCAAAACAAGTTCCAGAGACCCTAGCAGTCATTCCAGAGAGAGAGACGGTTTAAGCTGTTTCCAAGGCAATTCCAGATTTGCAGTGTTTTGTCTCTCTCTCTCTCCCCTCCCATTCCCCCCTTCCCCCCCGGGGATCAGACAGCGCCGCAGGAGATTTCTACCTTTGCGGCTTTGGCTGGTTCCAGGTGGAGTTGGGAAAAGGCAACATCAGGAAAGGAACACACTGGAGTACAGGTGGGTGACTTCATAACAGAAAGCGAAGCCACAAGCAAAACATTTTTTCCAGGTCCTTTCATGATTTTGCATTATGGATTTTGGAGAAGAGACCCTCGACCCATCCCAACTAACTTCTCTGGTTCGTAAACTTACTATTGAAATGAACGAACTAATACAAGAGAATCAAACCTTGAAACAAGAACTTGTAAAAACCAGAAGTGGATTCACTAGTTGGAGAGAATCAGATTCAGCTTCCTTTAAGCCCATAATCCCTCCCGCTAAATTCAATCTAAGTTTTAGTTCAGCAACTGCTGGCACAAGTGCAGACTCAAACCTTCCAGTTACAGTAGTCTCCCCCAGTCCTGTACCCTTGGCCAATCCTGAACGTTTTACAGGGGACAAAAATCGATATTCAACCTTCATGAGCCAATGCCAATTGCATTTCATGTGCAAACCACAGATATTTACTAACAATACTTCAAAGGTGGCATTTATTATCTCTTATTTGGGAGGGGTGGCAGCAAACTGGGCTATGCCTTTAGTGGATTCCAATGATCCTTTGTTGCATAACCTCAATGCCTTTAAAACAGCTATGTCAGGGTTGTTTGCCAAACACGTTTTCATTCATGCATCCGATAACGAACTCCTAAATCTCCGTCAGGGATCTAAAGATTTAATAACCTATGTTACAAATTTTAACAGATTGCTGTCAGAAACACATTGGCCAGAGGATAAAAGAATTTCTCTGTTTTATCGGGGTCTTCGAGATGACCTGAAAGATTCACTAGCCCACATTGTCAATCTACCTGATGATTACACTGAGTTCTTAGATTTAGTTGTAAAACTAGACCACCGATTAGGAGAACGTAAGACTGAAAAACCCAGAAGTGATTTTAGAGCTCTCCATTTTAAGATAGAAAAGAAAAAGGTAGAGGAGAAAAATGCTATGCAAGAGCCCATGCAGATAGGTGTTCTGAAAGGTCCCCTTACAGCAGAAGAAAAAGAACGTAGGAGAAAGGGGAATCTTTGTTTATACTGCGGGAAAGCAGGACTGTCCAGTTAAGCCCAATAAGAAAAAGTCAGTCGCAATAATAGATTCAGAGATAGATAGCTCGGAAAACTAAATTTCCCGGGGAAAGAAGAGATAGTTTCCTCGGGAGCAAAATCGGTCAAGATCTCTCACTACGCTACCAATATTGTTACTCACACACCAAAACATTTTACAATCAGATTAACCTTCATTTTCACTGCACAACATAGACACAGTTTAGCAGTAATGATAGACTCTGGGGCTACCGGTAATTTCTTTGATTTGGAATTAGCAAAAAGATTTGGAATAACTCGAGTCCCTAAGGAAGAACCAGAGGTTGTCAGAGCAGTTGACGGGTCACCTTTGTCATCAGGACTAATTAAGTTTCATACCAAACCATTAACAATAGTAGGAGAGGACGGACATACTGAGGAAATAATTTTTGACCTCATTGATACACCCACGTTTGGTGTAATTCTGGGGGTTCCCTGGCTGGAAAAGCACAACCCCAAGATTGACTGGGTTAAAAGAACAGTTACCTTGGACTCAGAATACTGTAGAAATCATTGTTACCAAGACACGCAGGACCCAATACCACCCTTGTTTTGTTCAGCCATGCTCCCAGATGTTCCTCAATTGCTCAAGGAGTATGAGGAATTTTCTGAAGTCTTTGATTCCATGCAGGCCTCTAAATTACCACCACATCGAATTTATGACTGCAGGATAGATCTGATTCCTGGTGTAGTTTTACCCTGTAGCAGAATCTACGCCCTGCCTGAGCCAGAAAAACAATGCCTCAGAACCTATCTGGACGACCTTCTTGAGAAAGGTTTTAAGGTTTTATAAGACATTCAACATCACCTGTTTCTTCGCCACTTTTTTTTGTATCTAAAAAATCTGGCGATTTGAGAGCGTGTATTGACTACCGCGCAGTAAATAAGGCTACAATAAAAAAACGATATCCGTTACCACTCATCCCGGTCTTACTAGACCAAGCTGGATTTACGCGGAGCGTACCACTTAGTGCGGGTAAAAGAAGGTGATGAGTGGAAGACCGCTTTTCGCACTAAGTATGGTCTTTTCGAATATACTGTAATGCCGTTTGGCCTCTGCAATGCCCCAGCTGCATTTCAGTACTTCATAAATGAGGTCTTACACGATTTGCTGGATGTTTGCTTCATAGTTTATATTGACGACATCCTGATTTTCTCAAAGAATCTGGAGGAACATGTAAAACATGTTTGTGCTGTTCTACTGAGACTGAGAGAGAACTCCTTATACGTAAAAATGGAAAAGTGCATTTTTCATACTCAAAAGGTTGAGTTTTTAGGTTACTGGCTTTCCCCAACGGGGATAACCATGGACCCCAAAAAGATTGATGCATTCTTAAAGTGGCCAGTCCCATCTTCTGTCAAAGACTTTCAACAGGTATTAGGATTCGCCAACTTCTACCGGTGTTTCATATCCAATTTTTCAGATTTAGTGACACCTATCACCCGACTGCTAAAAAAGGGGGTGACATTTCACTGGAATTCAGACGCTGATCAAGCATTTGACAATTTGAAAAAGGCTTTTACGTCTGCACCCATTTTAATTCACCCAGACCCTGACAAACCATTCTTTGTTGAAGCTGACGCTTCTCAAACAGCTTTGGGCGGAGTTTTACTTCAGAAACATTCCGTAACCGGACATCTTCATCCTATTGCCTTTTATTCTCGTAAGTTATTACCTGCAGAGCAAAATTATACGATTGCAGAACGAAAATTACTGGCAATAAAGGCAGTCTTCCTTGAATGGAGACATCACCTATTAGGTGCAAAGGATGTACGTCGTTACAACGCATACTTTTACAATGCATGCACTTACAACGCATTTTTTACAACGCAACATCCACTACAACGCATTCCATTACATAGCATGACACTACAACGCATTTTTAAAAACTACCTTTACAACGCATTCCATTACATCGCATACTACCTTTACAACGCATACCATTACAACGCATAATATTAAATTGCATTTAAGGTAAGTATTGGATAGTATAGGGGTAAAAATTACTATTCTAACTCCAGGGGGTGCAACAGTAGGGTAAGTGTTGGATAGTGTAGGTGCGTTGTAATGGTATTCGTTGTAAAGGTAGTATGCGATGTAATGGAATGCGTTGTAAAGGTAGTTTTTAAAAATGCGTTGTAGTGTCATGCGATGTAATGGAATGCTTTGTAGTGGATGTTGCGTTGTAAAAATTGCGTTGTAAGTGTAGTGCGTTGTAATAGTTGCGTTGTAAACGTTGTTCACCGGTGCAAAGCATACAATCACGATATTCTCAGATCACAAGAACTTACAGTTCTTTGCTACGGTCAAGGCTTTAACTCCTAGACAAATGCGCTGGTTACAGTTCTTTAGTGAATTTGACTTCATTATTACATATCGACCTGGTCAAAAACAACTGTTATCAGATACCCTTTCAAGAATAGTGTGTAATAAAGGTTCTGAAGAAAAAACTGAGTTGCCAAACATAATATCACCTGAAAAAATAATTGCTATTACTCAAACTGACACCTTTTTAGCCCAAGTAAAATCACATTGTAAAAACCTGGACAAAAAGAAATGGCTTTCACAAAAAAAAATATTCAATTCGAGAAGAATATTTCTTCCATAAAGACCAAATGTACATACCTCAAAAAGAACTACAACAACAAGTCTTACAATGGAATCACGATTCCAGTACAGCAGGTCATCCTGGGGTCACTAAAACTCTAGAATTATGTCAACGATACTTTTGGTGGCACAATATCTACCAGGATGTCCAACAATACGTTAAGGCGTGTCCGGTTTGCACCAGGCAAAAATAATCTCATACAATTCCTGCTTGACCTTTACAGCCCATACCCATACCACCGTCACCATGGCATACAATTAGTTTAGATTTTGTCACAGATTTGGCTGATTCTCACAAGTTTACTACTATCTTAGTGGTTGTAGATCAATTATCCAAAATGGGGCATTTTATTCCCTTGAAGAAATTACCAACTGCAATAGAATTCAGTGAAATTTTTATCAAACAGATAGTTAGACTACACGGCCTGCCCAGTAAAATTATTTCGGACAGAGGCCCTCAATTTGTTTCAAAATTCTGGGATCAGTTATGTAAAAATTTGAATATTGAAATTGCCCTGTCTTCCGCCTTTCACCCACAAATTGACGGTCAGACCTAAAAGTTAAATCAGTATCTGGAACAAAGTTTACGATGTTTAACATCCACTGTATCAACTAATTGGGATGAAGTGTTACCCTTAGCTGAAGTCTCCTACAACAATAGCTATCATTCCGCTCTGGGCTGTTCACCTTTCTTTTTTATTACTGGCATGCATCCAAGATCTCTCCCAACCATTCTCCCGGACACTTATAACTCCACACCAGCAGTGACTGAAAGATTACATTTCCTGCAAAAAATACAAGAACAAGCCACACAGAGTCTAGCCAAAAATAAGTTAAAAATGAAACTGACAACTGATAAACATAGAAATCCAACACCAGACTATAAAATTGGTGACTTAGTGTGGTTGTCCACAAGAAATATCCAAATGGAAGGGTCAAAAAAACTCAAACCAAGATTTATAGGTCCGTAACCTATATAAAGAATTCTTAATCCAGTTTCCTTCAGATTAACCCTACCAAAAGATTTTGAAATACACCCAGTATTTCACGCATCATTATTAAAACCACATGACCCTTCCACACGACAAGATAATCCACCTCCACCAATTGTGGTTGGTGATCACATTGAATTTGAAGTAAATCGAATTCTTGATGCTAAACGTATTTGTGGTCATTTGCATTATCTGATAGACTGGAAGGGGTATGATGCCTCAGAACGATCATGGGAACCTGAAACACATGTACATGCTCCACGTCTTGTGAGGTCTTTTCATGCTTTACATCCAGAAAAACCTCGCCCAATTAGACGACCTTTGGGGGGGAGAACTGTTGCGAAAGACATTAAGTGTGTGTCCAAACATTCCTCACCATAGTAATGTGCGAGCCCAAAGTTTCACCTATGTTGTGTGTTAAAGATTGGTTATGCCATTTTCACGTATTGTATTGTATTATTATACTTGAGAGATGTTATTTGGATTGCCAATGCTTGTTGTATTCGTCAATGTTTGTTGTTACCGATCTGCAGCACAACAGTATTCATACGCGTGTTTCTCAGAAGCCAACGTTAGTAATTAATATGGTAATGAGAGCCGCTTTAGGACACGTTTCCAATGGCAGTTCCGGACGCACGTGCAAACTGACGCAGAAATGCACATGAGAGCCACTTTAGAACACGTTTTCCAATGGCAGTTCAGGACTCACGTGCAAACTGACGGAGAAACGCACACGTGCCCCAAAGACTATTTAAACCTCCACCTGCCTAATCTGAGCGCTTCGCTTCGTTAAGCGTTACCTACCTTTTCTCCGTTCCCGATCTCCTCGCTTCTGGTACACCGCCCTGAATCCACCTTTAGGAAGCATCCGGCTGGCTCTTCGCTCGCCCGGCGCTTTCCTTCAAGACTCCTGCGTCTTCTCATGTTTCCTGATCCTCGACTCCGGCTGGGTTTCTCATTGGCTGACTGGAGATATTCCCTTCGATTTCCTGCAAAGAAAAAGAGAAACATTAAAAACAACTTGGTTGCCAGGTAACCTCTTGAGAACAGTTTTCGGTCACTTTCATTTAAAAGGAAACAGAAGGCCTGGTAAGAGTTTATTTACTTTCTCTTAATTTGCATCGTTCAACAGCGGTTTTGGTCTGACACAAGAAAGACTATTGAGAAATGCATTCCAGTATTCGCGAAGGCTAAATAAATACAGAGAATGCTGTGATTGACTCATTTTTGGACTCTTGGACTAAATAGAGTTAACAAGGCCCGAACCTTTGAAACTGATAGTGCATATTTGTGTACAAGAACAGAATTTTCTTTGTTGTTTCTTTTTTCTTTTGAATCCTTTAGATTCATCGCCTGAAAACAGCTAAAGGTATGAGAACGTACCAGTTTTAAAAATTACTGAAAACTCATGTGTAAATCAGAAAATGCAAAACTAATCAGCGCAATATTGGTTTGTCTTCAAATAAGGGTAACTGGCTAGTTGGCATACTATTATACCCAGGAAGGGCGTCAAGTCATGGGCTCTCGTTTTCTGTGGTACGTTTAATAAATACATGTATTCTGTATAAAGATGTGAACAATATATTTATATATATTTAAATGTAATTTAATGCTGTTATTCGCATGTCTATTTTCAATAGGACAGGGTTGAAGTAAATTCAAAACAAGTTCCAGAGACCCTAGCAGTCCTTCCAGAGAGAGAGACGGTTTAAGCTGTTTCCAAGGCAATTCCAGATTTGCCGTGTTTTGTCTCTCTCTCTCTCTCCCATTCCCCCCTTCCCCCCCGGGGATCAGACAGCGCTGCAGGAGATTTCTACCTTTGCGGCTTTGGCTGGTTCCAGGTGGAGTTGGGAAAAGGCAACATCAGGAAAGGAACACACCGGAGTACAGGTGGGTGACTTCGCAACACCTAGGGAGCACTTGCACTTTGACACCCATCAGCAGTGGCAAAGTGCCCAAAGCATCTAAACCAGCAAAAACAAAATCCAGCACAGCGTCAAAAATAAAGGAGGTAGAGGAAAAAAGTCAGGGGAAACCATGCCAAAGATGCCAGGTCTAACACATATCATCCCTCACAGATGACATACAGCTCCTCCTCCCCCTCACGAAGAACGCAGAAGACACAAAAGCCAGCTCCCAGGAATGAATGTCGGAACTAGCACATTGGATGACAAACCTCTGCATAAAGCTCTACTGTGTGAAGACTGACCTCCTCATCCTCAGTCCATCCACATCCGCATGGGACAACCTCTGGTGGTTGTCTGCCCTTGTGAGCCTGCTCTCACTGATAAACCACGCACGCAAGTTCGGCATCATCCCAAATCCTCCATGATCCTGCCCTGCCAGATCTACTCCATTGCCTGCACCAACTACAGCTGCCTACTGATCTAACCCAATCCATCACAATGGATAACCCCATGATGAATAAAAATTGTCAACAACGCACTCATCACCAGCATACTGGACTACTGCAACAAACTCAATGCAGGGATCTACAACACGCCACTACACAAGCTCTAAAACAGCCTGAAAGCTGCAGACAGACCCGTCTTCAGAAACCCACGTCACAAACACAAGGAGAAAGTAACCCTAAAACTACTCACACACACCTACAATTCACTACACATCATCAGGCACAAGGACATCCACGAGAGAGTCAACCTCAGCATCCACAAGAGGAACTGCTGCGCCAACAACCTTGCCCTTGCAGACTTGACCTGGATCGTCAAATCACGAGCCTGAGGAAGAGCTTTCACCTACATCGCAAGCAAAACCATGGACGAGATGAAAGTCAACATCAAACAATCTCCCAGCCAGCACGCTTAAATGCGGAACGACAAGACATGGCTATTTGGCTGAGACGGAGCTGCACCCCCACTCCCCCCAGCGACTTGTGAGCCTCACGTGTGAGTAGGGCACATCATGGTCATCCATATTGTCGGGTTGATCTGCACACATACTCATCACCTACAGACCACCCCAGGTGAGTAGTGCCCTTACAATTCACATCTTTTATTGAATGAATGTTAGTGAAATCAGCAATTGAGGTGGGGAGGAGTCATGTTACATGCCATTTTGTGTGTCAACTGTCTTGGAACCTAAAAGGTAGTCTGGGTATACCCCCTGAGGAAGTGTTGACTATGGAACAACAATTCCCATTCCGCTGGGTGCAGGGGGATATAATATAATATACTGTTGTACCTGGGTCTCAAACTGGCTCCGACTCTTGCCCGTACAGTGAAGCTCAATTATTCAACACTGTTGGATGAGACGGCTAAGGCGCTGGACGCCTGGTCAAAATTGCACCTTGCATTGTTTGGACGCATAGCGTGAGTCAAAATGTCGATTCTTCCACTCATCCTCTATGTATTTCAAATTATACCCATGGTGCCCCCGCACCATGCACTCACACAATTGCAAGCCCTCATTAATAAGTCTATCGGGGAGGGCAAGCGGCCGCACCTTTCACTTGCGCAGCTTACACGCCCAAAAATGCTAGGTGGCCTGGGATTGCCCCTTATTGGTGGCTACTACCAAGCCACATGTTTTTGCTATATAGTGGAATGGAATAGGCCGTTATCCGAGAAGCACTGGAACTTTATGTACCAGTCTGTGGCGGGCAAAAACATTTGGAGAGAACTGTGGCTACCCCGTAAGCACTGGGCCTGGGGCTTGCCCTCTCCGCCGGTTACGGCGCTTACACTCAAGGTTTGGGACAGGGTGGCAGTACAGAAGGGCTGGACCTTTTTCCCCTCACCGATGAACCCCAGCGTGGATAACCCGGACTTCCCCCCAGGTCAGGACTCTGCAATATTCCATCGCTGGCGAGAACAGGGCTGCAAGCGCACAGGGTCTCTCTTTGATCTAGAAAGGCTGGTGCCATTTCTGCGGATCCTACATGATAATGATTTGCACGCTGCTGATGTGTATTCATACCGCCAAATAACACACTGGGTCATGGGACTCAGGGGCGTAACTCAGGCCCACGCAGGGCTCCTGATTGAGCCCGTAGGGGGCCCCCCAGGTGCCGTGCAGGGAGGCCCCCTCAAGGTTCTATACGCCAGTGACGGGACCTACTAACTATGCATGAATGTGGAGGTTGTTTACGTCATATGAGAAGTGGTTAGTGCGTAAGGAGGACAAACGTCCCCTCATATCTGAGCTGTACAACATGCTTTTGACGAGTCCGAGTGTTCATTGCACAAAAGCACAGGTTTTGTGGGAAATGGAGCTGGGGAGGCTACTCTCCTCCAAGGAATGGGAACGTATCCTGTATTGCGCACACCACACTGTGCACAGTGTAGCGGGAGCTGAAACCTCCTTTAAGGTTCGCTTTCATTGGTGTTGCACACCTGCGCGACTATATTGCTGGGATAAAAGCAAGCCAGATTGCTGCTGGCGGGGATGCTGAATGACTGGTACCCTCGTGCACTTACTCTGGCATTGCCCGAAATTGCAAAGATATTGGGGTGAATTCTTAGATAACATAGATACAGCGTTCGACATTGCAATACCCGGCGCCCCGGAGTACACTCTCCTTGGCCTCTCACATCCTAAGGCTTTCCCACTAACATCCCTCAGGGGTAGGCAAATAGCCAGAGTGTTGCTGGTGAACAGGCAGGTTGTCCAGGCACAGTGGGGTACAGTGTCAGTTCCAGAGCTCCTGTCCTGGTTACAACGTTTAAGGATCCTATTAGCTATGGAGCATCTGTCTCTGGGTGTGGAGGGAAGGGTGAGAGATTTCACAACTCTGTGGGGCACCTTTGTGATTTCATTGTCCCGAGATATGAGGGAAGTCACATGCCGCAAGTACTTGCAGGTCTTATACCTTCTAGGGAGGCTGTAACCCGTGCCGAAGGTGGGGTGGTGGGAGGGGTATTGGGGGAGGGGTTTGTTTTCTCCTTTGTTCTTGGTTGTGTCACTTGTCTGTTTTACATGTTTATTCTTTGGAAAATGAAAGACGCTCTTAGTGGCTTGTTCGCTCTTCAGGTATGCGGCCGGCCTCCGGGTTGTGGCTTAAATGCTGTGTAAATGCTCACAATGCTCGCCCGGCCGGCCTCTGGATGTAGGCAGCAAGCTGTGTTTGACAAATATTTCTTCCTTTCAATAAAAAAGATTTATCCCTACAATGTAGTCTGTCTCCATTGTGCAAACCTATTTTCACATTGATTTATTGTGCTGTGATCAGATTTTTAGCCTGACTATCCATCATTGTATGAAAAATGGCTGGGCGTGATTTTTTATCTCAAACGCGATGATTTTTCTCCCGTGCTTTTGAAAGAACATCGCTGGACACACTCTACAATACTGTATCAGCATCAGGACATTAGCGGCCTCTCAGCGTGAAGAAACTCATCGCATTCAATGAAACCGGCCGCATACACATTACAGTAAGCCTAAGGACATTTAGCCTGCAGATTATGATCGCATTTACTAAAATGGGCCGCATACACATTACAGTATCAGCCTGAGTACCTTAGCGGCCTCTTAGCGTGCAGATTTTTGTCGCATTCCATAAAAACTGCGGCTAACACACAGGAAGTGATGTATGAATGCTTCCTGTCTCCCAGGGGTGTGGCATTCACTTTCAGTTTCTCTTTTTAGCATCTTGATGTTGATTTTGCTGAGTGAAGGAGGTGTCTGGTGGATTGTGGTTCTGGAGAGTGAATTTGGGAGTGTTGCTGTGTTGCTGTGTCCTGTCTTAAGTGTCTTTTGAATTTTTTTTACACTTTTATTAGATTTACTGTCTACTTTCCACAGTCTTGTTGTGTTTGTGGTGGGTTATTTTAGTTTTGTGTCATTAGAGGGTTTTCTTTTATTAGGCTTGGGTGAGAACTGGGGTGCAGGGAGATGCTGGCTGTGGGAAGGTCAGGGCAGATGTCGGAGGGTGCATTGGGGGGCTTCCTCTGGCTGGTGCATTGTGACCTGCCTCTGATGTTGGAGAGGGGAGTACATATCCTTGAAGGGCTACAATGTTGCAGTGCGGAAGGTGCGGTGGGATCGTGTGCATGCACAGATGCTCCGCTGCTTCAAAGTCGACCGGACCGTGCGGCTGTGGAAGCACCGCTGGCAGGACATGCTGGCGCGGGAGGCCAACCTGCTGGATTACACAGGAGTCATGCCTGGCATCCAGGGTGGTAAGTACCAATCCACTTTTTGTCCACGACTAATGTTACGTACATATATAAGTGACGTGTGTGACAAGAAGGTATGACGTCTTTATGCTGTCTAAAGACCGTGACATTGTAACAACATGGAAAATACAATGCTACTTGCAAAAAATACTTGCGCATGATGGCCTTGACTTTGGATTTGTATGACTTACTCTTTCCACTACAGTGTGTGCAACAGTAGGGAAGGTGTTGGAATAGTCAATCCTAATATCCATTATTGATGAGCGCCATGCAGTGCCAGTTGTAGTGACGATTGGCGTTGTAATGACCGCGTAGATTAAGTTTGCCACTGTAAATACCAGATTGAAATGGAGATCCCCACTGTTAACCATCCCAAAATACACATACTTATTGTCAGGGTTGCAGGGTGCGTGGCGGTGTATGCATGTTGAAGTATATCAAGGGGCGTGTCTGTTGAAGAGCAATGTTCAGAGTTAATGCTTGAAGATGGGGAGCAACGTTGCCTGTCAGAGGTGACGCGGAAAGTTGTCACAGGCTATGTCTGCAAGGTAGAAAAAGGAGCAGACTCACGATCTGGTCTCTCTGGTGCGGGGGAACACGCCATAGGCTAGCTGGTCTGATCGTCGGGTCCTTTGATGTGCGTGGAAAGTGAGTTGGACGTTAAGGTATGTTGGCCCAGTGTTGTGGATGGCTGTGTGAGCCTGGGTGAACATCTTGAAGGTGACTCTAGCTTTGATGTAGAGACAGTGGAGTGTGCACAGGTGGTGGGAGGTGTGACAGTGTCCTGGCAGTGTGAGGATCAGTCCTGCGGTTGCATTTGAGATGTCCTGCAGCTTGCGGATGTGGTTTATGTAAATTCCGGCATGAACTGTGGTGCCGTAGTAGAGTGATCTGTCGCACAGGGCATGAGTGACTGTCTATGTGTGTTTGAGTGGGAGTCATTTGATGTTCTGACATAGAAGGAAGACTGTGTAGAAGCAGGATGATGAGACCGGATATATCTTGCGATTATTTTGGACATCGAAGTCCATGATGGATTCCAGGTTGCGTGCCTTGCCTGTGGTGGGGTGTGGGTTCCCTATGCCATGGGAGGACCCTATGCAATTCCATACATGGCGGTTTTGGAGCATGATGGGTACTTATGTTTTGTTGTTGTGTACTTGTATGCAGCTGTTTGACATCCATTTAGCAAGGTCTTCCATGGCTTCTCAATACTTGTGTTTGGCGGAGTTGTGTTAGTTGGATGTGTCGAGGAGGACTTGTCAGTCGTATGCATATGACACAATGTTGAGTCCATAATTAATCACAATTGTGGCGTGCGGAGCCATGTAGATGTTGAAGAGTGTAGGGCTGAGTGAGGATCCCTGGTGGACTCCACAGGTGGTTGTTGTAGGCTCAAAGACAAGAGGGGGGACTCTGACCCACAGTGTATGTTGGTTGAGGAAGGAGCAGATCCAGTTGAGGGCCTTGTCTTGGATCCCTGCGTTGTGGAGTCTGCATATTGGTGTGCTTTGAGAGACAGTGGTGAACGCCGCAGCGATAGGTCAAGGATGATGAGTGCAACAGTTTTTTCTCTGGCCGTGTGGAGAAGGTGCCTTGAGATTGCGTAACACAACTCATATGTGCAGGTCTGCCAGCAGTGATGTTTTGGCTGGCAGCCTCTGCTTCCACAGATCGTGTGTGAATGCCATTCAAAGTAGACCCAGTCATGTGGCCAACATAAAGTCAACACCACAGGGATGTAGCATTGTCTGTCACTGTAATAATTTACATTGTGAATATGCCACGTTTGTTAAAGTTTGCTAACATTACATATTTACATATGTCCTCTCACAGATGGACGTCAACCTATCACCCAGGGGGACATTGACCGATTCCGCCACTGGTTAGTAGTGACAACAAATATTGGCAGGTTGCGGGGTCATGAGTGTCTGTGCCAAATGCAACACGTTGTTGATTAGCAGTATGGGTGTGTATCGCATGTCAATTGCCTACGATGTGCTGAGGTAGTCTGCATTTCAAATTTGTGTAAAAAATGGTAGTTTGAAGGGGTACAATGCATCTTATTCAGAGTTGTGACTTTGTCCATCAACAGTCAGTGATACACATGTCAATTTATGTGCCTATTTTCGAGCAACTAATGCTGCCAACTAGGCATTTACACTGAAGTAGTGTTGACAATAGGCCACTTGCATTTTATCCCATGTTCATTTGCGCAGCCTAGTCAAGAAGGCACACTTACATGCTGTCTACATCTTCCAAGGGGCGTCAGTGGGCGTTGCATGGTGCACAAGGAAGCAGTGCATTTATGTCCGTCCAAGGTCAGACATGTTGGCACAGTGATCTCTAAGGTATGCTGCATAGCAGATAACCAGAAGTGGCAGTGTGTAGCTCAGTGCCAAAATTGTCAATGGCATGTTACACAAACACATTCAATAGATGTGTACGTTAATTGAAATTGAATCTTTGTGCACTGCAGTGGTGTTGTCAGGCTGTACCATGGGGACATTCCATGCTGGACTCAGGATCATGTGTACCAACTCAGCTGACACAATTGGTGACATTACTCAACACACATTTCATACGCATGCATTAGCTATGCATCATTTGATGTCAAATAGATTTGACAATCCTGCCTGCACCAACAATATCTGTGAGTACGCATTAGCCATAACAATTACACAACCCTCAGGACCCCAGGGTGCCATTACAATGTGGAATCCATTTTAACAGTTTGCGTAGTTGAAGCATGCATGTTCATCTCTACTTTGGAGTGTGATTAGTGGTTACAAGACATGCATGAGTGGCAGTTGTGGTTCAATGATGTCTCCCCCTCGCAGTGGATAACTATCACCAATTGTATAGTAATGGTGGAGTGAGTAAGTGCCTAAGTCAGCATTCATACACCAAACATGTTTCCATGTGTGCAGCATGATGCAGCATGATTGAAAGTGTGAGTAGGGCAGTCCCAGCCATGTTATTGTGCATGTAGTGTGAGATTACAATACGTTGATATTCACACCTGCACACATACACCCTTGCACGCATGTGCAAGAGTGCCTGTCTTGGCTTTGACTTGATGCACTGCACACAGTTCCTGGGGGGGACACATGGCTGCACATGTGCATTGTACTTTTGATGTAGCTGTCTGTCACAGGATAGGAGAGGGTGGTGCTGTGCACGTAGGGGCTATGCCTCCCGACTCAAGTCAATTGTACATGTCACCCACAGCCCGGTTGTCCAATGGTGCCATGTTTGTAGCATGTCATTAGCTTTCAGTAGTGTCAGTGAATGTCCCATGCCATGCACTGTCATGTCAGTCTCCACAGCATGTAGTGATTGAATCATGCTTAGACATTGGGTTTAACAGGTCAGTCTTTGACTTAACAGAGTGAAGAGGGTGTGTTGCCTCCAATGTTGTTTTGAACTTGTAATACAGATATCATGTTGGACGTTTACATAGTGTAGGGGACATAAAAATGATATTGAGTTTATTTTTACAGACAACATGACACCTGAGGAGCAACACACATTCCAGGTTGCCAAGAATCGGTACCTCCATGTGAAGAAGGTCCACAAGGGGTATCGTCTCATGGCAAGGAGGTATCGGGACGAGAAGAAGGCTGGGACCTGGAAGTCGCTGCCGGAATGTGATCTGACTGGCAGCAAAACCATCCCCTCGACCTCAGGTGCCAGTGAGGGCTCCCACACGGTTAATCCCCTTGCTACCACACCCCCACAGGTGCCAGTCCAACCTTCACCGGCACCTGCGCCTGCACCTGCACAAACTGATCCTGTCCTTGCCCAACTCATGCAGATGGTGACACAGGACAATGCCATTCTGAAGGACATTCAGAGAGAACTGTTGTACCTCAACCTGCACCTCCATGAGATACATCCTCACATGGGACTGCAGTAAAGTCTCCCCATGTTCTCACCCATCCCCCTCTTCTCCCTACCCACAATGTCCCTATTTTTGTGTTATGTTGTGTTAGTTTATTGTTGTGTGTATTAGTTAGAATCGTTTTAGTATAGGCTTAGTTAATTGTAGAATTAGACTTTTTTACTTCTTGAATGTTATAGGATTTGGGGATAGGTTTCATTTAGCTTTGAGTGGGGGGTTGATGTCTTTATTCATTTTGTGAGTTTGTAAATAGTTAGGGTAGGTAGTTTTTGTTAGGATAAATATTTGTAGTTAGTTTAGGTTTAGAGTTAGGATAATAGATTAGTGTTAGTGTAGGGTTTTTTCAACTTTTATTTTGTGAAATAAATCTTGTTATTTTTGATTTCTGCTTGCACTTATATCATGGCTGATGCAGGGTAGTGGGGCTTGCTCCATTGTATGCAACTCATATCATCACTGGAGTAATCATTGTATGTGTAACTATGGTCCTGACCTGTTACTCAGCAGGATGGATTGAGTCCAGATACCTTAGATGTGAGCACAATGACCTTGCATGTCTGATAGATTAGCAAATTTGGTTTATGGCCTACTCTGGTGACAGTTTATTGTGACCTCCAACATCTTAAGTGTGATGCACAGAGTTGTACTGCACATTGGTGCACATTTACAACTCAACATAGGGACATTGCATTGTGAGTATATCAAAGTTACACATATAGCATGAAAAACATGCATATCAGATGGTCCAGGGTCGGAGTCCATCTCCATTGCACAGACCTTTGCACACTTGATGCGTGGTGCCAGTGCACCAGATAGCTTTGCCTTACATGTTCCTGGGCCTGCCCAATCAATCTCCATTCCATGCATGCTGTTGGTCATTTGTGTGTCCATTGTTAACGTCACATGGCACAACAGTGTTAGTGAGTCACATGAGTTATATGAGCCTGAGTCATGACTTTGGAATAGAGGTCATTCACAGGTGTCTTTTTGGATTTGCACTGCTCGGTATACTGACTTAACTTCGAGTTTCTTGCTTTTGTGACACCCTTAATCAGTTGAGTTATGTTTTTCACCTAATGATGTTTGGTTGCAGACACACAGTTCTGCTGCACACACGTGGTGACATGCTGCATTGCTCCCTCTACCAACAGTGTCATAGCCACTCATCCCAGCTGTAACTTTAGCATTGGCTCATAGTGATGACAGCCTTGTAATCTTGCCACTGATTCAGAATATATGCTAAGTGCAGTTCTACTGACATCTTTGGGCACATTGGCCAATATGTGGGCACTTCATGCGAGGGCTCTAAAATTTGTTTGGCATTGTTTGTGCACAGGTAGGGGCTGACTGACGCTTTGCACTTTGGCTTCAGTAACTATTGTAGACTCAACTTCAGTGTGGCTTACTTTGTAGTTCCATGTATGTATGTTATACCTGTACCCTTGGGTCTCATCAGCAATGTGAATCTGTTGTGAACACCTAGAGATGTGACATGCAATGTGCTACATCACAACAATCTTTGACCAAAACTTCCAGTGTAAGGCGATATGCCAGGAGATTTTGCTTTGCTATCCTTCTTGGTGAAACTACTTGTGTCCTGCAACAGACTTGCACATGTTGTCACACATGCATATTTCCTGCGTGGACGTGGGTCAGAGTTGGTATATTGCTAGATTGTGCTATCTGATCAATGTGGGCAGTGCAATTTGTCCCGTGTAATCTCGTATGACCCCCTGTGCCCCTTCTTCACTGTCTGCCTTCAGTTTTTTCATCTGTACCTTCGCTTCAAGTGTAATTTAGTTTGGCCCACTGTGCCCCCTTCTGCCTGGTTTAGTTGGATGCTGATTTACCTTTTTTACCCTGTATTCGGAGACGTGTTTTTCAACCCGCCGCAGTATCCCATGCTGACCCGCACAGCAACACGCCCATTCGTACCGCCCAAACACCAAGCTGATCCTTCCACCTCCCCTTCCTCTGGACCACAAAAAGTGCAGGAACATCCTGGCCCCACAAACGCAACTACACATGTTGCCACTATGATGCCAGCACCCTCAACATCCTCAACATAGGACGATCACACACCTGCTTCCTGCCAGACCAAAACGCACACAAGGACCCTTCTCCTGCTGGAACACCATTGTCACCAGCATCCGATCAGCAAATCCACCCACTGGGTAGGAACCCAACTATCTCAGATGCAATGTCCTCAACACCCGCCACGGACGAAAACCCGCCGGTGAACTCTGGGACCTACTCGACTCAACCTCCCCAGACAGGGCCTTCATGACAGTGACCTGGATGTACCCCTCCTCGGAACACTACCTCGCCATAGCCATCCTGTGCGGCTACAAGATCAACCACAGAGACCGCACCAACGGAGTAGGAGTAGGAATTGCCATCGTCAACAGGAACACTCTCAGAGTCTCGACCAACACCAACGACATCCTCAGCAACGCCGAACACCTGCACTTCCAGATCCACACCGATCCCAACACCACACTCAGAGGAACCCTCGTCTACAGAGCCTCAAGACCCCAAACACAGTTCAGCGACTCGATTGCCGACTTTGTCAGTACACACGCCCTCACATCCACAGACTACATCCTTCACGTTTACGTTGACCTGAACTTCCACAATGTGTACAACAACGGCACCAGCTCCACCACCCTGATCGACAACCTGGCCAACCTCGGACTCAGACAACTCGTCACAACACCCACCCACTCCACCAGCCACACGCTTGACCACACATTCTCCGCAAACTCCCACGTCTACTCCAACCACACAACCAACCTCCACTGGAACAACCATCGATGCATCAACTTCGCCTTCCATAAAGACACCACGCACCACCACACCCAACAGATCCAACGGCGCTGCTGGAGCACAGTCACAGAAGCCCAGCTAACCACCAGCCTCACCCGGAGCACACCCACCGACACAGACTCCACCGTCCAGAACCTCAGACAAAGGATTGGCGACTGCGCCAACACCCTCGCCCAGATTAAGACACACTCCAACAGACACAACAGCAAGTATGCCAGCTGGTTCAATGCAGACCACCAGGCCTCAATGCAGACCTGCCATAAGCTAGTGAAGAAATGGCACCATGAACAGACACTGGACAGCTACGCAACCCACAAGGACGCCACCCGCAGTCACCATCACCTCATGGACGTACTTAATTGAAGTGGGAGGTAGATGTAGGGAGAGAGATACCAGAAAGGGCTTGGGCTGAGATTGTAGAGTAAGTGTGGAGGAGCACCAGGCACACCCGCTTTCAATGGCTTCTTTTTAATGTTTCACATCGCCTTTCCTCACACCGGCAAAGAGTCAATTGCATGTTTCAACACTGACTCATATGAATGCCCAAGGGTTCGGGGAGAGGGGGCAAACTTCCCTCACATGATTTGGGGATGACCACTTTGGGCTACTTATTGGACCGTACTGATGGCACTATTGAAGGTGGTGAGGGACAGGGAGGTAGATCTGGCGTTGGGGGCTTGTATACTGAATTGCTTCCCACACACAGCTCAAAGTGGGATCGCAGCAAGTTTATGGATAGAGGATTATTATTGGCCATGAGGGAAATTACGATTCACTGGAACGCGAGTGGGTCCACCAGTTTAGATCAATGGAAGTGAGAGTTCACCAAATGGGCAGAGCGTGATGGGATAGTTAGGCTACTACTGGTCAAGGGTACGGTGAGCAAGGGATCACTTGAGGTGGCTAGGGCATGGGAACATTTATTTGGACTATTGGTAGACCAAGACAGTGAGAGTGATGTCAACACTGAGCCAGGTGAGCTGGTACCAGGGTAGAGCCTTTATAGCAAGTAGATTTAACCATTCGACACCACTGTAGACATGCATGATGGGTGAATCTAAAGCGGCAGCCTGTATATTTGGATTTTAGTGTTTACCTTCTGGATACCACAGATTAAACACTGCTAATGGATATCAAAGAGTACAGAGTAACATGGGTTGTGACATGCCTTGAGGGAGGGTGAAATTGACTTTAGGATGGATTTATTTGTGATAATTGTAGGAGAGTAGGATCTGCTTCACATGGGTACCCCCACTTTTTGCTGGTGTGACACTGTTTTTTGACTATAGTCTGGCTGTGGCCCTGCTAATCAGGACCATAGCCTAGCTGTTTCCTCTCTAAAATGGTTTGCAGGTACATTAGGTAAATATCTAATTGGATTCTGGAGTGCCTTATAAGCCCCTAGTATATGGTATACTATGTACCTAGGGCATAGGTAACTCAGAGGCCTACCAGGGGCTGCAGCATATATTATGCCACCCCTGGGAAGCACTCCAAAATGGCACCACAGGTCTGCTACTGTAGCCTGGGTAAGGGTGTGCTTGCACCCCTTACAGTGGTATAGGCTACCTATATCCACACATATATACAGACACATATAAACCTATAAGCCACTCCTATGGCAACCCTTGACAATCCTGAAGGCCAGTTGCTTTTTAACACACATTTATTCACAACTACAATAGACCCTCCCTTTACACCACACATAGTACTTCATCAAAAGTGCTCCCACGTAGTCGTAGGTCGCAGCACGCCCCGTCCCGTAGCGGGACGGGAAGACCCCTATGATGAAGCATGACACCATGGGCCATTCTTGGTGTGTGAGGGGTATTTAAACAACACTGAGTGTGCCCTAACACATTTAGGGACACTCACTTACCATTATCCCCCCTTTTTTTCAGTTTCCCCAGTACCTTCCTTTCAAGGTGGATCCTTTTGTTTATAACTGATACTAAAGTGGAGGACGTATCCACCTTAGCGCCTACGTAGGCCTTACCTCTACACTCCCTAATCTTGTTATATTTAGCTATTTTGACAGCGTACAGCTGTGGGAGTTTTTCTCCAATTTCTTCGGGGATGGTTAAGCCATTGTACTTATTCCCCCACATAGCACTACTTAACTAGTTAATCTCTCTGACACTACACTTTCAACACACACTCTAACTTATACAGATATATCATTTCACATTGCACAAACATGGCTGAGTCGGCAGGCCTCACTTTTGATGATGAGGAAGTTGACCGGATTCTGGCGGCTCTCAACCCTTTTGAGGGTCTGAGCAACACTGATCCTGGTCTTAATGGTTCGGACTGGGACGAGTTGGCAAACCTAAGGAGAACACAGATCAAAACTGCTCTGCATGGTCTACTCATGACTGAATATCTGAGGGCAAACACAGCACCAAGGGGCTTGATCGTTCGGAATGAACCGTTCATCTTTCAGCATGACAAAACTTTCAAAAAAGATTGGTCACTGATATCGTGGCACTGTACACGGGATTGGCTTGTCCTGATTATTAAAACAGCCACCCGTCTAACCCAAGAACTCAAGATTGACATACAGAAAATTGAGGTTCAGTTGAAGAGTTATCAATCCACGTCAGTCCTCAAGAAGAGACTTGAAGAACTCAACCAAGAGATGAGTGAATATGAAATCTCACTCAAACAGAGTAAATACAAGAAACTGAAAAAAGATGTCACAGCCTTTAGTCATTAACGTGTATACCCCTATACAAGAGACGACTATGTTCAGAGCAGAACCGGTAGTGACCTGGACACAGATAGTGACCACTCAGACACTGGATCTAATGACTCCTACTCCAGTGGAACAGGTAATCCAAGGAATCAGAGGAACAGGGGCCAACAACAAAGGCCTTTCAGACAAAGAGGCAGAGGCTGGGGTGGCTATCAGGGTCCACCACTATATACACAATATCCATTTTGTCCACCACCAATGGGCATACCATTTCCACAGTGGAATCCGGCCCCCCAAGACTACAATTACTACGGTCCACCTCCTTTTTTAGGGATGCGCCATGGACAACCACGGGGAAGAAATCGGAGAGGATACCAGGTCCATTGGAACAACGACCAAGAAGACCAGACCAGAGTATCCACACGGAGCATGACAGCGGCATTCAACCAACCATCAACCAGCCGAAAGGACAGTTAGTGGTTAATCTCTCTGACGTTACACTAACGGATCCCCAAGTGGCAGCCTTAGAAAAAGGCCTCGGTTTCGTCCCCACAAATAGGGTAGACAAATTTAAACTCTGTCTAGAAATCAAAGAGTTTATACGTAAGCTCAAATTGAGAACTTTCTTTGCCGACAAGACTATCTCTGACAGTCATCCTTCCGACACTGGTTTGAGACCAAAATCTACCTTTAGTCCTTTGGACTCCACTATACCCATTGAAGTGTTGACCTTTGAAAAGGCCGTGATGGAAGATCTGAACACGATATTCAAGAAGGAACACCAAACTTTTCAGAACACGACGAGATCTGAAAAGGAAGCACTACAGCAGCTTGCCAATAATTTTGACATCACCATAAAACCAGCAGATAAGGGCGGAGCTATAGTCATCCAAACGACTACTAACTATGACACCGAATGCAGGAGACTCCTAGGCGACCAGCGGAATTATGAAATCCTCCCCGATGACCCCACTGAGGCAGTTCGGATACGGATAATGGGTATGGTTGAAGAAGCAATCACACATGACTGGATATCTAAAAAAGAGGCCGATTTTCTTATTCAGAAATCACCCCGGACACCTTATTTTTATACCATACCCAAAATCCATAAAAACCTCGACAATCCACCAGGACGTCCAATTGTATCGGGTATCGGCTCCATCCTTGAGCCTCTATCTAAATTTTCGGACGCTTTCCTCCGCCCATTAGTTCAAGCCACCGATACCTACTTAAAGGACACTAAAGCAGTACTACAACTCCTTGAAGGTCTCACCTTTGACCCTACTCAACATCTATTACTCGGACTAGACGTGGAGAGCTTATACACCAGTCTCCCACATAATGAGACCCTTGACATCATAGAAGAGGTTCTTTTTTCCATCACCTGGAATTACCACACACCCAGGAATTTGGTCATGGAATGCATCACCCTAGCCTTAAAGAAGAATTTCTTCCTATATCAGGAGGTACACTATCTGCAAAAACACGGTACCAGTATGGGGAGTACCTTCGCGCCGAGTCTAGCGGGTCTGTACGTCCACCATCTGGAATCACAGAAAATACTCCTTCAAAGTAACCCATTCTTCAACAACATCATTGTCTGGAAACGCTATATAGATGACGTTTTTGTGATTTGGAGAGGCGATCCTGAATCAGTATCCAGTTTCATGACTTGGCTTAATGAACAGAACACGTTCCTCAAATTCACCCACACTGTCTCTAACAACAACCTGGTGTTCCTTGACCTCAACATATATGCTGAAGAAGGAAAGCTAAAATCCAGAACACATTTCAAACCGACGGCAAAGAATTGCCTGTTACTCTATGATAGTTTCCATCCACGGCATCTGCGGGATAATCTCCCTTACGGACAATTTCTCCGTTTACGACGGAATTGTTCAGAGCTAACGGATTTCAAAACACAAGCCAAAGATCTGGAAAGGAGGCTTCTAGATCGCAACTATCCAGAACGGATAGTCAAAAGAGGACTCAAGCGTGCCAGAAATAACAATAGAGAAGCTCTTCTGGAGAATCGGACACCGAAAGAACAGGAAACCAGACCAATTTGCGTAACCACCTTCAATACCCATTCTAACCAAGTGTCTAAAATTATCGATAAGAACTGGAAGATTCTAAACTGTGGAGGTCTTGACCTCCCAAAACCAATGTTCTCCCACAAACGCGGCCGCAACTTAAGGGATATCTTGGTTCACACCAGACCACGTCTTCTTCCAACACATCAAAATACGTGTAGCCTGTTGCCACCCATCAGAGGGCATCACCCATGTGGCACGTGCAGTACGTGCTCTCTCACAAAAAAGAGTACCCAGCTCATTTTTTCAAATGGCACGTCATGGGAACAACGCAAGTTCACGAACTGCAACAGCAAGAACGTGATATATCTCATCACCTGCCCATGCGGTATGGAATATGTTGGCATGACCACGAGACAAATAAAGGTACGAATTGGAGAACACAAGAGTAATATCCGCTGCAAGAAGGGCACAACCAAAATGGCCACCCATTTTTTGAACATGAACCATGGTGTGGATGAAATCAAGTGGACTATCATTGAACAACTCAACAATGATCGTGGACTCTTTGAAAAAGAACAACGTTGGGTGTTCCGTCTAGGCACTCATATAAAGGGCCTGAATGACGATATACCTTGGGTACAATTGATATAATATGGAGGTATTTTTCTATTGTACCTATCAGCAACGTGTTGGTGTGAAAAACCGGATTGTGTCCCATAACCCCATTGTTTTGGACTTCCCTCCCCCCCCCCCCCCCCCCATTACGGCGCGGGTATACTTGCCTCTTTGGTGCAATCAATAACTTCATAGACTTATTTCTCTAACTAGCGATCAGTGTCAGTAACAGGCCATGCGCAGTAATATTTTAATTACTAGCTCAGTGTAAACATCTTTCTCACACTGACTATGAGCTCAGCATTTATGTTGCCTTCGCACCTTAAATATTAAAGAAGCATCCGGCTCACCAGCACACCTCCCCTTAATTCCCCCGTGGTGTGTTACCTCTTAAAATCACCTTCATTTGATCCACCGGATCAGCAGCGGGCCATATGTATCCTTCATTAATTATGTAACAACTTAAAATGAATATTCTGTTTATAATTATGAGCTCAGCGTTATCCTGCAATGAACACCGTTATTAAGAATTTCTTTCTTCTTTTTTCTTAGATATAGTGTTTGCACGCGGGTACATTTACATTGTCCCTGCCGACATCTCCTCTCTATTAATATTCTACGAGGAGTTGTTTACTCACTTCCGTATCCAATGCACGCAGTCTAGTCTTCCTTTCAACCCTGACCCGGAAGCACTTCTATACACCGCGCCGCCACCAGCTGAAACCTTTTTGCGAGCTAATCACTAGCGCTATAAACACTCCTCCCGCCGTGGTTCCATTACACAGCGGAACCGCGGGAGGGACAGACTCGTAGCTGAGATTTTCAGCCAGGGCACGTAAGTACGGAGCCATAGCTCCGGTTTGCAGACAGCTCCGGTTTGCAGACTTCGCCCGGCACTTCTGTCAACAGAGGTAACAACGTGACCCCTTGTTTTATTTTCTCTCTCCATTAGAATTGAGGCTCCATTACGATCCTACCCGTTCTAGGTTCATGAGGCAGTATCCTCATTTACATATAAGTATGTCTTTCGTTTTTCAACCACTTTTCTCACTTGGAATACTATTAACTTTTCACGATTAGGCATAGAGTGTGTGTTTTTTGTTCTGTAGTGTCTTGTACTGTCCTTCCTTTTAAAGGTCACTGCACCCCTTCCAGATAACGCTAATATTACAGCTGAAGCACGCAATCTAAGTCACATTGCGTAGTTTTTATATTTTTTATGTTTTTCTATATTTACTGGTACTACGATCTCCTACTAAGGAACTTTATTCAGTATTCCTTTTTTTCCTTGTTTTGCAGATTCACATACATACGATTAGGTATTGTATATACGTGCACCATTTATTGCATCTGTTTCACTTTTGTATATTACTAAGCACACGCTCCTATTTGGGAGGGATCTTTTTGTCCTGTCCTGATGAAGATGCTCCGCATCGAAACATGTTGACCCACAAGGAGTAACCACACATTACGTAGGCAAACTCCGCACTTTTGTTTTTAATAGCTCCAGCCCTCTTGGGACTAATTAAAGTTTTTTTCAGTCTCCTTGGGCCAGTTGCTTTTTAACACACATTTATTCACAACTACAATAGACCCTCCCTTTACACCACACATAGTACTTCATCAAAAGTGCTCCCACGTAGTCGTAGGTCGCAGCACGCCCCGTCCCGTAGCGGGACGGGAAGACCCCTATGATGAAGCATGACACCATGGGCCATTCTTGGTGTGTGAGGGGTATTTAAACAACACTGAGTGTGCCCTAACACATTTAGGGACACTCACTTACCATTATCCCCCCTTTTTTTCAGTTTCCCCAGTACCTTCCTTTCAAGGTGGATCCTTTTGTTTATAACTGATACTAAAGTGGAGGACGTATCCACCTTAGCGCCTACGTAGGCCTTACCTCTACACTCCCTAATCTTGTTATATTTAGTTACCTTCTGGATACCACAGATTAAACACTGCTAATGGATATCAAAGAGTACAGAGTAACATGGGTTGTGACATGCCTTGAGGGAGGGTGAAATTGACTTTAGGATGGATTTATTTGTGATAATTGTAGGAGAGTAGGATCTGCTTCACATGGGTACCCCCACTTTTTGCTGGTGTGACACTGTTTTTTGACTATAGTCTGGCTGTGGCCCTGCTAATCAGGACCATAGCCTAGCTGTTTCCTCTCTAAAATGGTTTGCAGGTACATTAGGTAAATATCTAATTGGATTCTGGAGTGCCTTATAAGCCCCTAGTATATGGTATACTATGTACCTAGGGCATAGGTAACTCAGAGGCCTACCAGGGGCTGCAGCATATATTATGCCACCCCTGGGAAGCACTCCAAAATGGCACCACAGGTCTGCTACTGTAGCCTGGGTAAGGGTGTGCTTGCACCCCTTACAGTGGTATAGGCTACCTATATCCACACATATATACAGACACATATAAACCTATAAGCCACTCCTATGGCAACCCTTGACAATCCTGAAGGCAGAGTGCTTGGTTTTATGTGAGAGGGTGCCCAAGCATGAGCTGAGCCCCTCTGCTGCTTTCGGAAATACTTCCTTATGGCTGTTCTGTGACACAGCCATACCATATACCCTTAAGTGCATTATAACCTCGCGGTAAATGCTAACTTTGGAATGGCTGCATCAAAACATGTTGTGTTTGGTGTCAAACGCTTTGGAATACTACCCCCCGCCAATTCTGGCGGCGGTGGTAGCATTCCACCCCTCTAGAGGGAGAGACATGTTCACACTGGTCTAACCCGGTAGGACTTTCTTGAGCCCTGGCATCACAAAATGGATGCCTCTGCCACAGACACGGGTCTGGCCTCCTGCTGCTGACCGAAACTCTGGCAGGGGAGGCCTGGACAATAGGATTCCTGTTGAAGGGAGGTGTGACCACCTCCCCAGACAGTCAGATGTGTATTGGAGCTGGGCGGGAGCACTCTCTGGTGCTTTGAAGTCCTGCACTGGGGGCACGTTTGCTGTCCCTGTGCATAGCCCAGTTCAAACCAGTTGCAGGAGCTACCTGCCCCTGCTCTGGCGCAAAACTGGACAAAGGAAATGGGTGTAACCACCCTTCTTTCCAGGCCCACCCATATGTGGGGCCTTAGAGTTATTCCATCCCCAAAACATGGTAAAATTTAGGAATCCAGTCCCTAGGACTTTAGATTACCCTGGACGAAACTCTGCAACATATATCCTGGACCTTCGATGTTCTATCCTGACTAGAAGACTGAAGAAATTTCCCTTGGGGTCACGGAGTGACTCCCCTGCTTGGCAGGCACCAAAGAAGCAACTGACCGGTCTGCTTTGCTGAAGCTCCCGCCGGATGCCAAAGTCTTTGCATCACCAGAGGTGGATTTCCAAACTTCCCCAAAGCTGCCCTGAGACCACAGCAAAGCTGAGGCCCGTGGCTATCGTGGGTGATGTGGAACTGTGATGCCTGAACACCATAAACTTTTGCAGCAACACTATCTTCCTGGTCCTCCTCTAAGTTGTGCTTTGGGCTCCAAGTAGCCCCAGCCTTGAGCACCTCCTGCACCAAAGATTGTTGGCCCCCACTCCACGAGTGACCCGTGGGTCAGCTTCAAGTGCGACCACTTGAGGCTCCTTCACGATCACTAGCCCGTTGGCTAGCAGGTTCCCACGAAGGCAACTCCTTTTCTAATTGGGCTTACCTAGTTGCTCCAGAAGTGCACTGACTTACCCTTGCTGGGTGAGTTCCTCAGACCTTGCTGGTCTTCACCGCAGTCCTTTCTCTGAATTCCAGTAACTTGCCGTTGCCAAGGCTTGTTGGGTGCATTCTGGTCGCCGACACCGCAGCACTCGACAGACTTTGTGGGACAGCTCGAATCTGGCTTATGGACTTCGTTGACGCCTCCTGGACCTCGTGGCTGAAGAGTCAAGACACCCATCAACTCACCTGAAGCACCCGACATCTGTGGACATTGGTTCATCCTGCCCTTGGTCACTGGCTAGTGACCCAGACTCTGTCCCCTCTGCTTTCAGGTTCCTTCAATCCTGGATCCAGCCTTGGATCTCTTCGGACACTTCTCCTCTTTACGGCAGCAGCAGTTCTTTACAGGCTTCCATTGAAATCGACAACGCGACCCGACACCAAAAGACACCTATGCACCCGGCTTCCCTGGGTGAGGTAACTCGAGTACTCCAGTGCTCCCGTGGGTGCTAGCCCTAGAACTTCTTAAGTCCAAAAGGGTTTGGTCCTGACTCGATTAGAAGTGTACCTAATCTTTAAATTTCCAACTGCGATATTGCCCATAGAAGCTAACGGGAACCCGTGGTTGTGTTTTCACACTGCATACAGTCCCCGTGGGTCCCCTGTGTCACTACCTTTGGTGGTTCCTTGGGGTCCCAGCGATTCTACAGGCTCTAGGCCTAGTGTCTATCCCAGTCGTGGTTCTTATACCATTTTTTTGGTATATGGTTTGGTACGCCCCTAGGACCCAAACGTGTATTTGTGCTATTACTGATAATTGCTAACTTGTACACAAAGTACTTCGAACTCCAGTCTCATAAAGAGACTAGAGGGGTGTGTTTTAACCTAAATACATATATTTTGAATATATACCTGGTGTGGTTGTCTTTTCATTTGATCATTCAAGAGATTATAGACTGGTAAAACAAGCTGCTTTACATTCCTTCAAGACTTAGCCTGAAGGCTGCTCTCCATAGCTACCACTAGGATAGCATTCTATAAAGGTTGTCTTTAACCATTCACCATAAGGGGTTGTTTGGACTGATACAAGGTGCCCACTAGAACTAGTGGACAGCATATATCAGGCCACCTTCTCACAATATTGATGTTTGTTTATATGGCCAGTGTTGAATATTGGTTGGTATTCTCCTTATTACATGGTTCTTCATCTTAAAGCTAGTAGAGGAGAAATGTCATAGTAACGAGCCAAGGAAACTATGCTCAGACACTTGCACATCATAGTGAGGGGAGAGGGACTGGGTCGGTGCTATTGGTAGATTTCAAGATCTACCTTTCTCAGACCTAATGAGTTTTTAATTTGCAAGAGGAAATAGTACATGCCAGGCTTGACGTGGGGAGGGGGAGGGTGGTGGGTAGTATGGACAGTGATATGTGTGACTGCAGGTAAGTAGACTTTGGATGACTGAATGGATTTCATGTTGCGCCCTGCATCGCATTTTGCAATGGAGGGCACACAGCTAAATCCGTGTTTTTGTTGTGACATTGCATGTGTGGTCGGTATGCAGACTCACTCGTTACTTTATCATCTTGCTATACGCAGTACTGCATAGCATGTACAGGCAAGGGGACATTTTTGTAGAAAATGCATGAGGTTGTCACATTGTCCCCCTTGCCTCATCACCACACATATCCAAATCATCTTCACAAGGCCGTATCACCCATGTGCCAAAATGAGTATGAAGTGTGAATGTGATTGATCACGTGCATGAGGAAGTGTTGGACTTGCTGTTTTATGACTCTGGGCACTTTACCACTGCTGATCAGTGCTAAAGTGCATATGCTCTCCCTATGGTAAATTGATGTATCATTTGTGATTCCATGATTGGTTGGTTTGGGTTACCTGTCAGACCCTAGTACAGTGCACCAGGAGTGCCCAGGGCTTGTAATCCAAATACTGCTGGTGGGATTGCACCACTGGTTGTGCCACCCACAGAAGCAGCCTGTAAAAGTGTGCCTAAGGTCTCCCATTGCAGAGCCTGTGTGCAGTTTGGTACTGTCATGCTGACTGGGCACGTGCTCCCACTTGCCAGTCCCTAAACCTCCCTTTTTGTCATATCAGACACCCCTATGGTAGGCCCAAGGGCAGGGTGCATTGTAAGAATAAGGTAGGACATGCCCTGGTGTGTGTGGCATGTTCTAATAGTGAATTACAACCATTTTCGTTTTTCACTATTGCAAGGCTACCTGTTCTCCATAGGCCAGAATGGGCAGTTTGGTTATTACATCTTATAATCCTAACTGACTCAGAGAACATGGTAGAAATTTGAATTTAGTATGCCTGAACTCAGGATGATAAAATACAACTTTTAGTGAAGTTGGTTTTAACATTCTGTGTTTGAAAATGCCACTTTCAGAAAGTAGGCATTTTCTTGTCTAACCATTCAAACCTGCCTCTGCTAGGCTGTGTGTATTCCTTTGTCTGGAGTTTGAGTGACAGGGCTGGGGAATTCCAGGAGACAGGGTGAGGTGTCCCAGTGGTGAATAGAGAGATCTGCATCCAGATGGGTGGGAGGAGTTGCACCTGGGATCTGAATAGGGCTGTGCTTGCCTTCCACAATGCTGGCTCCACCTCCTGGGGAGCGGCGGATGTCTCTGCCCTGCACAGTGAATGAAGAGAAGGAATTCTGTCAACAAAGTGCTCCAGTGCTGTACTTGCCTTCCACAATGCTGGCTCCACCTCCTGTGGGGCGTCTAATGTTTCTGCCCTGCACTGTGAAAGGAAAGGAGAGGTCTGGTAAACAGAGTGCTCAGGAACTGGTTTGGACTGGGCAAAGGCCCCTCTGCCTTCAGAGGACAAAGGATTTCTGGGTATAAATATTCGGACCCTGATCCCAAGAACTTAGATCACTTTGGGAAAACAAGAAGAACCTCTGCTGAGGAAGGAACCAGAAGAAGCCGAGGAGGAAACTATCCCTGAAACTGGGGGATTGGCCTGCAGTGGTTGCCTTACTGCCAAAGAGAGGAGAAAGGAACTTTGTGTGTACTTTTGCTCAACTTGTGAAGGATCTCCAAGGGCTTGGAAAAGAGCTTGCCTCCTGCTGAAGTCTCAGGAACAACAGACTTCACCCCCCAGCTCCCCAGAGTTCTTTGGAAGTGCCTGCTGCTGTTGTTGGGCCTTCTGAGGGACTGCGTGTCGCAAGGAGCTGGAAGCGCGACTCAAGAAGGAGAAGCGTGCCGAAGTCGGAGCTGTTGTCGTCGCATCTCGTAAAGTGTATCGCCGCTCCAGCATCGCATTGAGCGGAAGCATCTCGCATCATCCAGGAAGTGTTTCGCAACGCCGAAGAAGCGTGTCGCCATCGCAGCCATCGTAGCTGACGCATTGCACCGCATCAAGAGAAGAGTCTCGCATCGAGAAAGAAGCGTGCTGCCATCGCAGCCATCGTAGTTGTCGCATTGCACCGCATCAAGAAAAGCGCCTCACATCCACGGAGAAGCGTGCCGCCGTCGGAGCTGCTGTCGTCGCATCGTGTAAAGGGGTGTCGCCGCTGCAACATCGCATCGAGCGGAAGCGTCTCGCAAACGTCGGGGAAGAGTGTCGCTGCCAAGGCCGCTGTCGTCGCATCGCGTAAAGTGTGTCCCCGCTGCAGCTGAAGGATCGAGTTGAGTCTTCTCGCAACATCGGAGAAGCGTGCCGCATCTGGAAGATCTGCACGTCTTTATTTCTTTGCATCAAAAACTTAATTGCATCAACATCATTGCAACACTTTTGTTGCCCTGCGTGTCGCATCTAAAAGGTACATTGACCTAAAGTGTCGCATTTAAGAACTTAAGAGAACCAAGCAAAATTCTACCATCTAAAGTAACAGTTTTGTGTATTTTTGTTGTTTAATGGTCTTGTGGTAAATCTATATAAAGAATACTTATTTTTTATATAAAACCTGTGTGGTGTCCATTTGTAGTGTTGTAGTGTTGTCACTTGGTTACTCTATGTGTTCACAAATGCTTTACACACTGCCTCTGAGATAAGCCTGTCTGCTCGTGCTAAGCTACCAAGGGGGTGAGCAGGGGTTATTTTAGGAGTGTACCCCCCTTACCCTGACTAGAGGAGGAGGTCCCTATTTGTCACAAGTGCATACCTGTGCCAACTAGAGACCTCCAAGTCTAACAGTAAGCATGCCAGCAACAAGCTCAGCACACCTGCAACATTGCACATGTGTCTGGCTCGTGTGCAAGGTTGTGTTTGGCCCTCCAAGTCACCCTTGATGGCCACGCACATCCTTTCACACGAGTCAGACACATGTGCTATTTTGCAGGTTTGCTGGTCTTGTTGTTGGCATGCTTACTTGTGCAGGTGATCAGTCACATTCACACTGCATACTCATTTAGGCACATGGGAGTTGCGGTCTTGTGAAGATGATTTGGATATGGATTGTGATGGTGCAAGGGGTGCATTTTGGCAGCATGCTGCGTCTCTATGTGATGTGGCATTTTGCTATGTGATGTAGCACTTATGTTGTGGTCTGATGTTGTACCTGGACTGTGTTTTTCTGACTTTTCAGTGCATATTTCAATGTCAGTGTGTCCGGCAATGTGTGTCTAGCAATGTTTATTTTGGATCAGGTGATGTGTGTCCATGCCACCATGCACAGGGCTATCTGGGACCTGAACCACAGTAATTGTGGGTATGCAATGCTATTTATTGTACATGTGTGACATTGTGCCCATCCACCCCCATCCACCTACTCCATAGTTTGTACTCACCCTGTGGTTGTGTCTGCTCACATTCAGCAGTGTCCCGACCCGGCACTCAAACCACCGTTTCCTCGGTGATGACTTGCGCCACCATTTCCTCCTGCTCATCCAGCTCCAGCAGAGTCCAAGGACTACCACCTCCAGTCGCCATAGCTGCCATCCGGTTGGCTGCTATCTTCTCTTTGGTGTTCTTCTTGCTGTCATTCCAGCGCTTCTTTACCTCCTCCAATGTCCTCCTCTTGCTCTCTCCCACAGCATTGACCTTGGCTGTGATGTCCTCCCAGATTTCTTTTTTCCTTGACAATGGCACTGTGCGCTTGATGAACAACTCCTGCTGATGTTCACCCACCAGGTCATACAGGATCTGATTTTCTTGGTGGCTGAACCTGGGGTTCCTCGTCCTCTTGGCCTTCCCCTGGCTCTCTCTCTGCTCCTCCTGGCTGGCTGGGGGGTTTGTTGTTGGCTCCGCACTTGTCCCAACTTCCTCCATGTCTCTTCTGCTCTCTTCTGTGTTCTCCATTTTGTTTTTCTTTTTTTTTGTTACCCTGCTTGGAGGCCTTTTATAGTGCATTTTCCCGCTTGCAGCATGCAAAATGCAGGGCTGTTAGCAATTATTGGGCTGATTTTGGCGATAATTGGCCCATCGCGACTTTTCTCGCTTTAGCGTGTGTTTTTTTATCGCCGGAGCTGAGGTTTTATCGCCATCCATTGGCGCCGGAACAGCTAGCTATCGTCGGGTAGCGGCGCGTTGTTAATACGTCACTACCGCGGCGATAAAAACAGGACTTCGCCGGCGATAAAAATATTCACGCTAACAGCGCTTTGCGATAATTATCGCAATTTGTAGATGATATGCCCCTTAGATTGTTCTGGGGAAGGAATAATTAGCAGTGCTCCAGGAACATTGGTGCTGCTTGTCAAAATGCATAACATTACTTAGTGTTGTCTAACATAAACGCAAACTATTTTTCCCATACATTTGAAGAACTCTCACATTATTTGAAAATGGGGGTGACAGTTTTGAAGTTATTGAGTATAAGTTTCCTCGTAGTTCAGAGAGCCCTTTCAATGCAATCAAGATACTTTGTTGCTGCTTTCAAGAACTTCCTATCCTAACCTGTAAAATCCTTGGAGATTGTCTTCCATTTGAAAGCATGTTTGAAAGCTGAACCCGAATACAGAGAAGTATATTAGAGATTAAAGTCATGTTATAGTAACAAACATAAAAAGCTGGCAGTACTCATTCAAGTTTACCTTGAAGAAGAATAAAACTACATCTTTTCGTTGCATGCTTTTGATCTCATACTATGTGAGGGAACAGAAAGGTTCTACTTCAACATAGGAGACTGTTAAAATATTCACAATGCCTATCTTGTGTTAAAGGTTTGAGAAAATACAAACTTAGGGGCATATCAACAAGGGCTTTATCTCTGCTTTTTTGGCTTTAAAAGCCGAAAAAGCAGAGATAAAACTAGCGCCCTATCAGCAACAGGGTGATGACATGCAAATTCGCATTTTATCACCCTTTTACTCTACGCTTCCTCTTGCATCTCTAGATGCAAAGGGGGCGTTCCAGAGTAAAATAATAGGAGAAATGTCGCTAGGCGACATTTCTCCTATTATCAAGGATATCGCTAACTCTGTTAGAGATAAAAAAAAAGCAGCGCTAACCGCGGTTAACGCTGCTTTTTTACGTCTGGTATTTTTCTGGCTTAGCCATGATATCCTATGTATGGTGGATATCATGGCTAAGTATGTCTAGCCCTATCAGCAAGCTATTGCCAAACCTTGTGGGATTATCGCTGTATTTCCAGCGATAATCTCACAATTGGCAGCTTGCGCTCTGAATTTTATCGCTTTGGAGATAAGCATTGCTAATAGCACGCTATCTTCGCGATAAAATTCTGAGTTGGCCGGCGATAATTATCCTCACGCTAAAAGCGCTGAGCGATAATTATCGCCGGCTCTTGCTGATATGCCCCTTGAATGTATAACATAACCAGAGAATGGGTATGAAAGATATTAACCTTATCTTTCAATATCCACTTCAACCTGTAGATGCCAATTCCCAGCGGAGTGGTCATTTCAAGTGTCTCTGTTGTCTCCCCTTTCCCCAGATCTCCTACTAGCCAACATAATGATATTGTATATTGTTGTCTGTAGCTATGAAGATGGTCGGAAAAGTAATCGCTCCTATTGGATCCAGAATTCAGTTAGTGCACTATGTTAGATTGCCTAGCCCAAATTATCATCCACCTGGAGTGATGGATTCTGAAATTGTTCTGTCTCAAATGTTAGCTATTGTAACGAAATTGCAATACGAGGTCAAGTCAGTATGGTCTGAGAATAAAGCTTTACAATCAGAGTTAATTACTGTCAAACAAGAAATTGGTAAAAGGCAAAAGCCTGGAAAAAGAAGTTAAGCAAGTCATCTACGATTACTAAAGGACAAACCCTTGGGCCTTGGCACCTCTGTTACAATATTCCAAGCTATATTTGCATACCTATCCACTAGAAACTCCCAATATACCTTTAAGATCCCAAAAGATTCACAATGCATCGGAAGAAGTTAATACTATTCCTTAATCACTTTTAATTGCATTTTTATGCAAATACACGATATTTCCAGATACCCAAACTGAAGTAGCTTTTGTCTTTTCACATTTAAATGGAAATACTGCTAATTGGATTGTCCCATTAGAAGAGAGAAATGAGCAATTACGGTAAAATATTTCTACCTTCTGTGAGCAAATGTGGATTTATTTTTACAGAACGTCACATACAATTGTTAATGAACTATACATTTTTTAAACAGGGCCATTAAGATTTGTTGGTTTACATTATTATCACTTTTAAACTTTCAGTGGATGAGACAAGGAGGCCTGAAGAGAAAGTGTTTCATTATTTTATCAAAGTCTGCAACATGAAGTGGAAGATGTTTGGGTACACGTGGTAGAACGCCCTGCTAAGTGTGCTGAAAATTAATTTAGTGATGCAGTTAGATCATTGCTTAGCTGAATGTCATTGACGGAAAACAATGGCAGAGACTAAGGGGCCTATTTGCGAAAAGTCACACATAGCAGCGCAGCAAGTCACCTTGCAGCACTGCACTGGGTGACAGGGAATGGGCAGGAATGCACCATATTTAAGGCAATACGGTGCATTCCTGCCTTTTCCCCTTCACTGGTTCCCTTTTCGCAGCCTAGAGCCAGTGCAGGCACCCTTCCATCATGGCGCAAGGGTGCTTGCATTGTTTAGAGGATTGTTTTTTGACAAAAAGGGGGCACCTTCCTGCACAAAACAATCACCAAAGGCACATTCCTCTGCAACACACATAGAAAGAGGAAGTAACTAGGAGAAATAAAGATATTTCTCCTGGTTACGTCTCTCCTGGGAAGGCATATCTTTTTGGCACATTCCCAGGTCTACCAGTTCTGGTAAATCTGGGAATCAATCAATCAATCAATTAATCAATCAATCAATCAGTACTTGTAAAGCGCTGCTCATCACCCATGAGGGTATCCAGGTACTGGGTTGCTGTGCTTAGTTGAAATTCCAGGTCTTGAGTCTCTTCCTGAAGTCTATAATCAAGAGTGATGTTTGGAGGTGGAGAGGAAGGGCAATCCAGGACTTGGTGGCAAGGTGGGAGAATGAGTGGCCTCCGCTGTGGCTAAGGTAAATGCCTGATGTCTGTGCAAGGGTGAGGGAGGCAGAGAGAAGGTTTTTGGATGGTTGGTGGAATTTCAGGCAGTGGTTCATGTATGCTGTTTCTTGCATGTGGAGGGCTTTGCATGCATGTTTCAGTAACTTGAAGTGGCATCTTTTCTGGATGGGGAGCCGGTGGAAATTCCTTAGGTGCTGGGTGGTGTGGGTCCATTTGGGTAGGTTGAGGATCTGTCTGGCCACTGAGTTCTGTACCCTCTGAAGTCTAGTCTGTGTAGTCTAGTGTAGTCCAACAGGCTGGTGATTGAGGCTTTGCATGACTTTGTTTTCTCGTGCTGATGGGAGCCATTTGAAGATTCTTCAAAGCATGCGGCGGGTGTGTAAGAAGGTAGGTTAGACTGTGTTGATCTGTAGTTTCAAGGTGCGTTTGATGTCGAGGATGATGCTGAGGTTGCAGTGTGGTCTTTTGGTGTGGGAGAGGGTCCGGGTTCAGCGGTCTTATTAGTGTTGAGCTTCAGACTGTTGTCCTTCATCCAGTCTGCGACATTCTTCATGCAGTTGTGGAAGATTGTCTTAGTGGAAGTGGGGTCTGCTGAGAGCGAGAGGATGAGGCGGGCATAATCAGCATAGGATATGATGTTGAGATCATGGGTTCTGACAATGTTGGCTAGAGGCATCATGTAGGAGTTGAAGAGGGTGGGGCTGAGGGATGAATCTTGAGGGATGCAGCAGATGGAGGTCGTGGGTTCCGAGTTGAAGGGAGGAGGCAGATTCTCCGCATTCGTCCCATGAGGAATGATGCAATCCATGTGAGCGCTGCTCATTTGATCCTGATCTGGTGCAGCCTCTTCAAGAGTGTGTGTTTGGACACGGTCTAGAAAGCTGCGGAGATGTTTAGGAGGATCAGGGCCGCTGAGTCTCCTCTGTCGAGTAGGGTGCGAATGATGTCCCCAGAGGTAATGAGGACAGTCTAAGTGCTGTGATTATCATGGAAACTGGATTGGGAGGCATGTAGCAGGTTGTTTCTCTGCACGTGTTCCACGAGCTGCCAGTTGATGGCCTTGTCCAGAACTTTGGCCGGGAAAGGGAGTAGCGAGATGCGGCCTTAGTTCTGGAGTTTGCTCGGGTCGACGGAGGATTTCTTAAGGAGAGATCTGACTTTTAGGTGTTTCCATGCATCAGGAAAGGTGGCTGTGGTGATGGATGCATTGAGGATGGTGGTGAGTTGGTGGTTGATCTCGTTGCTTCCTAGGTTGAAGAGGCAGTGGGGGCAGGGGTCGGTGGGCACTCCAGAATGGTTAGAGTGCTTAATGGCTTTGGTGTTCGATGTGATAAGCTGTTTCCATGCAGTGAGAGGCTGGTTGGGGGAGCAAAGCGATACCAAAGGGGATGATGGACGGAGCGTTTGAGCAAATCAAACACTCACCCCCAGTCAACTGATCTGGGTTTAATCCATCATCATTCTTTAGCTCACTCCACCATCCCAGTTCAGACATGGCCATATGCAAATCAGTCTGACACTGTGCCTCATGGGAACAGTCCAGCCTGAACTGCCAAGCCATGTCTTCCCTGGACCGGAAACAAGCATTCTGGGACCAGTTTCGGGTTCATAACCCTCATCAGCCAGGCTATCTTGAATCCAGTGGCAAAGTGAGCAAGGGACCCACGTCTGGGCATACCCTGCCAACTTGGGGCGAAAAAATCGATACCAAAGGGGATGATGGACGGAGCGTTTGAGCAAATCAAACATTCACCCCCAGTCAACTGATCTGGGTTTAATCCATCATCATTCTTTAGCTCACTCCACCACCCCAGTTCAGACATGGCCATATGCAAATAAGTCTGACCCTGTGCCTCATGGGAACAGTCCAGCCCTAACTGCCAAGCCATGTCTTCCCTGGACCGGAAACAAGCATCCTGGGACTGCTTTCAGTATCATAACCCTCATCAGCCTGGCTATCTTGAATCCAGTGGCAAAGTGAGCAAGGGACCCACGTCTGGGCATACCCTGCCAACTTAGGGCGAACAAAGCGATACCAAAGGGGATGATGGACGGAGCGTTTGAGCAAATAAAACACTCACCCCAGGCAACTGATCTGGATTTAATCCATCATCATTCTTTAGCACACTCCACCACCCCAGTTCAGACATGGCCATATGCAACTCAGTCTGACCCTGTGCCTCATGGGAACAGTCCAGCCCGAACTGCCAAGCCATGTCTTCTCTGGACCGGAAACACGCATCCTGGCACCGGTTTCGGGTTCATAACCCTCATCATCCAGGCTATCTTGAATCCAGTGGCAAAGTGAGCAAGGGACCCACGTCTGGGCATACCCTGCCAATTTACGGCGAAGAATGCAATACCAAAGGGAATGATGGATGGAGCGTTTGAGCAAATCAAACACTCACCCCCAGTCAACTGATCTGGGTTTAATCCATCATCATTCTTTAGCTCACTCCACCAC
The DNA here is from genome assembly GCF_964204655.1 of Triturus cristatus. NCBI lineage: Eukaryota > Metazoa > Chordata > Amphibia > Caudata > Salamandridae > Triturus > Triturus cristatus. Next base: position 212,439,903 of record NC_140588.1, read on the forward strand.
CCCAGTTCAGACATGGCCATATGAAAATCAGTCTGACCCTGTGCCTCATGGGAAAAGTCCAGCCCTAACTGCCAAGCCATGTCTTCCCTGGACCGGAAACACGCATCCTGGGACCGGTTTCGGGTTCATAACCCACATCAGCTAGGCTATCTTGAATCCAGTGGCAAAGTGAGCAAGGGACCCACGTCTGGGCAAACCCTGCCAACTTAGGGGGAAGAAAGCAATACCAAAGCTGATGATGGACGGAGCTTTTGAGCAAATCAAACACTCACCACCAGTCAAGTGATCTGGGTTTAATCCATCATCATTCTTTAGCTCACTCCACCACCCCAGTTCAGACATGGCCATATGCAAATCAGTCTGACCATGTGCCTCATGGGAACAGTCCAGCCCGAACTGCCAAACCATGTCTTCCCTGGGCCAGAAACAAGTATCCTGGGACTGGTTTCGGGTTCACAACCCTCATCAGCCAGGCTATCTTGAATCCAGTGGCAAAGTGAGCAAGGGACCCACATCTGGGCATACCCTGCCAACTTAGGGCGAACAAAGCCATACCAAAGGGGATGATGGACGGAGCGTTTGAGCAAATCAAACATTCACCCCCAGTCAACTGATCTGGGTTTAATCTATCATCATTCTTTATCTCACTCCACCACCCCAGTTCAGACATGGCCATATGCAAATCAGTCTGACCATGTGCCTCATGGGAACAGTCCAGCCCGAACTGCCAAACCATGTCTTCCCTGGGCCAGAAACAAGTATCCTGGGACTGGTTTCGGGTTCATAACCCTCATCAGCCAGGCTATCTTTAATCCAGTGGCAAAGTGAGCAAGGGACCCACGTCTGGGCATACCCTGCCAACTTAGGGCGAAGAAAGCGATATCAAAGCTGATGATGGGCGGAGCGTTTGAGCAAATCAAACACTCACCACCAGTCAAGTGATCTGGGTTTAATCCATCATCATTCTTTATCTCACTCCACCACCCCAGTTCAGACATGGCCATATACAAATCAGTCTGACCATGTGCCTCATGGGAACAGTCCAGCCCGAACTGCCAAACCATGTCTTCCCTGGGCCAGAAACAAGTATCCTGGGACTGGTTTCGGGTTCATAACCCTCATCAGCCAGGCTATCTTGAATCAGTGGCAAAGTGAGCAAGGGACCCACATCTGGGCATACCCTGCCAACTTAGGGTGAACAAAGCGATACCAAAGGGGATGATGGACGGAGCGTTTGAGAAAATCAAACATTCACCCCCAGTCAACTGATCTGGGTTTAATCTATCATCATTCTTTATCTCGCTCCACCATTCCAGTTCAGACATGGCCATATGCAAATCAGTCTGACCCTGTGCCTCATGGGAACAGTCCAGCCTGAACTACCAAGCCAAGTCTTCCCTGGACCGGAAACAAGCATCCTGGAACCGGTTTCGGGTTCATAACCCTCATCATCCATTCCATCTTGAATCCAGTGGCAAAGTGAGCAAGGGAGCCACGTCTGGGCATACCCTGCCAACTTAAGGCGAACAAGGCAATACCAAAGGGGATGATGGACTGAGCATTTGAGCAAATCAAACACTCACCCCCAGTCAACTGATCTGGGTTTACTCCATCATCATTCTTTAGCTCACTCGACCACCCCAGTTCAGACATGGCCATATGCAAATCACTCTGACCCTGTGCCTCATGGGAACAGTCCAGCCTGAACTACCAAGCCATGTCTTCCCTGGACCGGAAACAAGCATCCTGGAACCGTTTTGGGTTCATAACCCTCATTAGCCAGGCTATCTTGAGTCCAGTGGCAAAGTGAACAAGGGACCCACGTCTGGGCATACCCTGCCAACTTAGGGTGAATAAAGCGATACCAAAGAAGACGATGGATGGAGCGTTTGAGCAAATCAAACACTCACACCCAGTCTACTAATCTGGGTTTAATCCATCATCATTCTTTAGCTCACTCCTTAGGAGGCTGATGAGGTTGGTGGATTGGGGATCGAAATTCCTGTAGATGGTGGATATCTTGTTGTGGAAGTGATATCCTAGTGCATTGCGGAATCCCATGAAGGGGAAATCGTTCTCTCAGTGGCTGTTGGGAAATAGTACTCTTTGACGATGATGAAGAGTTCTTTGGTGTGTTTGGCGCTTGCCTCGATTTGGTCTGCAAATTAGTCCTTTTGTGTGTCTTTGAGTCATTGGTGGTATTTGTTGAGGACTGACTTGAAGGTGGCTCTGTCTATAACTTCTCTGCTGGTGCGCCATCTTCTCTCGAGTTGTTTGCAGCTGACTTTTATTGTACTGAATTCCAGAGTGTACCATCTGGCATATATTGGGGATCTGCAGGGTTTGGCTGGATTGATGGGGTGTCTAGGTCGGCTGCGTGGGTGATCCAGGTGTTGAAGTTCTGGACTGTTTGTTCCAGGTTGGTTGCAGCATTGGGCTGTGTGGTGTTGAGGGCATCCATCCATTGGGTCCGTGTCACTTTACTCAAGCTGTGGAAGGATATGTGGGGGAGCTGGTGGCAGTGCACTGGAATCTTCTGAAGTAGATGATGGATTTTTTGGTCCAGGTGTGTTGTGTGGCATGGCTGTATTTGACTCCTTTACTGGAAGTGAAGATAGAATCCAGTGTGTGTCCTACTCTGAGTGTGGGGTCTGTAACCAGTTGATGTTGTCCATTCATTCCAGGAGGTTGGCAGAGTGAGTGGCTGTGGGGTCGTCCAGGTGGAAGTTGAGGTCTTCAAAGAAGATGTGGCTCTTGGACTTGATGGCAAGTGGGGGGATAAAGTCGATGATGGTTTCACAGAGGCTGGTTCATGGTCCTGGGGGTCTGTAGGCGAGGATGCCTTAGATCAGGGGTCTTCAAACTGTGGGGAGCGACCCCCAGGGGGGCCGTGGAGTGATGCAAAGGGGGTCGCGCCTTCCCAGTCACACTTCTGCCCAGGCCCAAGGGCTTCAGCCCCCCCCCCACACTTCCCCCCGTCCTGTGTCTCAGCCCGGGCTGCTGCAGTGAAACTTGAGCTGCTGGGGGCTCAGCTGGGCAGTGTCTGGATTCCTATCTCCGGCACCCCCGTGTTTTTTCACAGGTCTTTAAAGACCATTTGCATTTTAACGTGCCTTTGTAAACTGGTTACAGAGGCTTAGGTTTTTTTGCTGGTTCCAGTACCCCCTGGGTCCCCACTGTGCCTATTCCTTACATTTGGATTTTACATTCACTGCCGTAGTGTGAGAATGCATTTCATGGAAAGGAATACAAAGTTGGCTTCCTGGGGGCGCCGTGTGTGAAAGTTTATTGTGCTTTTGAAGCATCTGCTGCAGCGTTTCTTTCCCCCGCAATTACCAGGCCTCACATAAATGTCAAGATAACTCGTGTGATTAATTATCTTCCTGGAGAGAGATCAGAATTTTGTATAGTTGAGGTTTTGACTTAGGTGAAGTTAGTGCAGAGGGTTAATATGCCTGCTGCAAAGAACGTGTACCAAGTAGATTACAGAGTGCGTATGATGTGAAGAGATCAGCAGGTTACTGCTTTCAAAAGAGACATCCTTTTGTTACTTGCAATTTATAACTTAAAGTACTAATATAGAATAGTGAGCTATTAACTTTCATCCTAGAACAGCATGCACACTACAAAGAATACCTTATTAGACCATTGATTAATGTTGTAAAAAGGGTTAATTTGGCTAGAAATCAATTCTTATTATTAAAGGAAACTCCCAACTATGCTGTTTCTTTTTCGACTCTGAGTTTGTGCTTCTCCACACCAAGCACTCTTGAACTATACTGCCTACCAGTATGGATGACATGTGACTCCTATACTTTTAGTCCTTTGGCTTATGTAACATTTCCTATACACTGATTTACACACTTATGATTGATTGTCTCTGTGTAATGTGTGTGTGATGCAAAGTGCTCGGACACCCTACACTGGTATGAGTGGCACTATATAACTAATTCAATGCATCTGAGAGTGTGGGGTTATGGAGACTTGGTCACTGTTAAAGGGTGCTAGTGAGAGAATCCGTGGTGGGGGTGGTCATTGGGGGGGCACCAACAAACATTGTCGCACAGGGCACCACCAGCACTAAAGCCGGCCCTGGGAAGTATGCACAGATAAGCGCTGAAAATACCGCTTTAGGTGACTGCTTTTTTTGTACCGACTGGGCCATCAAAATAATCTGCTGGTAACCCTAACCATAGGACTGGAAGTTTGTTGCAGGATCAGCACATTATTCATTTCCTTCACCCTTGATTCCCGATTAATGCCGCAATAGTTTAACTTAGATCTTAAAGTCTACGCCCCGTCAATAACATGCTGAGTTACTTCATGGGTCTGGGAATGCACCCTGCATTCAGACAACTCATTCCTCATTCTCGCCCTTTATTGTCACGCTCACCTTGCACTCACAGTGATCACAATGCACTCACACTGATCACCATGCACTTGCACCATTCACCCGCTCACCTTGCACTCACAGTGATCACTCTGCACTCAAAATGCACTTGTCCTGCTCACACTATACCTCAACCTGCAGCCACACGAGTACACTACTCATCCTGCACTCATGTGACACTTCACTCACCTGTCCCCCTCACTACTCAATATGCAACTCACTCAAACAAGCCCATCAGTAATCATACATTCATTCATCCCATTCTGAACTTGCATCCACACCCAAAAAGGGAGTGAGAGAATTTGATTGAAGAGGTCAGGGATGAGGAGAAATGTGAATTGCCGAAGAGAAGTGTGGACACGCAAGAAGTGAGTGTGATCCAAAGGTGAGGGCTTCTGTTAGAACAAAGGGGAGATGTGAAAGAGGAATGGGGGGACTGGAGAGGTGTAAGATACAAATAGACAAAAATTTGAATGAAGAGACGAGGTGAATGAGAAGTGCTGAGGGGCACGGGAGGTGACAGGGCCAGAGAGGCCATGAGATAAATGTGAGAGACTGTTAGAGATGAGGGCAGTGAAAGGACAGAATGGCAAGAGGTGATTAAAGGTGAAGTGAGAGGTTGAATGGGGAGAGTTCAGAAGTTGTAAAAAGGGGTGAAAGAAAATGACCTGCAAAGTGAGAGAGGGATCCGGGGTTAGGAGAGGAGAGAGGGATGGAAGGGAGGGGGTGAGAGGAAAGCTGCATGGGTAAACGGCTTAACTCTACACAAAACCGCCAGGGATTTAAGGGACCCCTGCTTCTTCCGGTCAGGGCCAGGTGAGCTTCTAATGTGGCAGCACGTATTGCTGCAGAGTGGAAGGCCCTTCACAAAGGATGACTTGAAATCTTTCTGATGATAATTGCTGTATTTTGGTTATAAATGGGTACTGATTGGGTGAAATCTTTCCTCAGCGTTACTGTGTGTAACAAATATCAAAATAATGAAGCAATGCTATCCCAAAATACGCGGCATCACATAACCTCATTTACATTTTCATCCCACGCAATTTAGTCAACAGGTTTAGACATTTTTGTCAGGAGGGGGTCCTTACGCCTCAAAATGTTGACAGGGGGGTCTTGGCATCCAAAAGTTTGAAGACCTCTGCCTTAGATGGTTGTTTTGTTGTCGGTGTTAGGTTGGAAATTCAGGTGTTCCATGATTGGTGTGGTGGGGATTTAGTGGTGTGGCAGCAGATTGTTTCCTTGTGGAGGATGGCTATGCCTCCTCCATGTTTGTCGGTGTGTCATCTTGTAACCATTTGGTGATGTCAGTGATTAAGCTAGGTCTTGGTGATGAAGGTCACGTCGGAGGCAAAGGTGAAAATGGTGTCCTAGACTTAGGTTACGTGCTTGCAGAGAGATCTGGCATTGATCAGGAGGCAGCAAAGTGGTACAGGGGTGGTCTCGGTCGGCAGAGTGGAAGTGGCACAAATTTCTGTGGGGGCCGGAGATTCTGCAGGAGAAGAGACTGGGGTGGCAGGTAAACGGTCCACCTGAAGAGCGAGGAGATGCAAGGCAGCAGTTATTGTACCATTCGTAGTCCAGGTCTCGGAGATCTGTGGTGGAGTACCTGTGGGTGACCCGATGCCCACGGATCCAGGTGCTGGATCCTGTCCTGGGGCAGACCAGCTCAGAGAGGCTCACCTTTGGCGTGCCTTCGGCATGCCAGTGGCTCAGCCACACTGCAGCCTCCATTAAGTAGGTTCTGGGAGGGGTTTTAGGAGGTGGGAGGTAGTGTGAAGAACGGTGTATGGCGGGGAGAGTGGGCAGTGACAAGATGGGCAAGATAAGAGGCACAATCAGGCACAAAAACAAAACAATTACATTGTACAGTAAAATAACAGACACAATAAAGAATCAGGCACAAAATAATTCGAGTCTGCAACAAAATGACAGGCACAATACAGAACGATACCAGACAGGGATCGGGAAGAATAGAGAATGCTAACAGGCACAATAAACAATTCACTGGAATGAGGTAAGGGAGGATGCTTGAGCACAGAGGGTAAATCAGGAAGGAGGCACTTGGCTAAAGGTAGTAAGGGGGAGCTGGCACAGAACATGCTCAATGGGCTGTGCTGTGGCCTCCATTAAGTAGGTCCTGGGAGGTGAGCTGGGAGGTGGGAAGTGGGAGGCGGTAGGAAAAACAGCATACGGCGTGGTGAGCAGGAGGAGAAAAGATGGGCAAGATAACAGGCACAGTCAGGCACAAAAACAAAACAATGACAGTGTACAAAAATACCAGGCACAATAAAGACTCAGGTACAATAAAGAATCAGGCAAAAAACAATACTAGTGTACATCAAAATGACAAGCACAATACAGAACAATAGCAGACAGGGATCTGGCACAATACAGAATGCTAACAGGCACAATAAACAACACACTGGAATGAGGAAAGAAAGGAGGGTAGAGCACAGAGGGTAAACCTTGGAGAAGGCTCTAAGCTTAAGTCAGTGAGGGGGAGCTATCACAGGACCATCTCAATGGGCCGGCGCTGCAAGCTCCATTAAGTAGGTCCATGGACTGGCACTGGGAGGCGGGAAGCAGGAGGTGGTGGGAAAAACAGAGAGGAGAGCGGGTGGCGAAAAGATGGGCAAGATAGCAGGCACAATCAGGCACAAAAACAAAACAACTACAGTGTACAAAAATAACAGGCACAATAGAGAATCATAACTCAACAACAAGAGAGGGAGGGAAGCTACTGGAGCCACTCTTGATCCCCCTGGACTATATTAGTTAAACAACAGAAGAGTGTACCCTAAAATGGTATATGATCCCCCTGGACTATATTAGTTAAACAACAGAAGAGTGTACCCTAAAATGGTATAAGAACTAGCAAAAAGGTGATTCACTGTGTTTTAAAAGAACCCTCACTTACCAACCTGGTTGGTGACATGCTTCATCATTGGGTTCCCACCAGAGAGGCCGAGTGCCTCTCCGGTGTGCTGCGACGCCTGAATTACAGCAGAGCTGGATTGAGTGAGGTCAGTGCAAGTTGTGAGTAGTGGAAGTGCAGTTAAAATGGTGTCACAATTTTATCCAAAAATAGTTTTAATGGTGGAAAACTGGACACAGTTAAAAGGGGTGTGTTGGACGTGTAGACACTGGTTATTATTAGACCAGCTACATCCTAGTATATGTGAGAGTGGTCAACATGTTTCTGCTCCCAAAGGTATTAGGCGAAGCATTCGTCAGGACCTTACTGGACTACCACGGCGGTATGCGCTCGCTAAGGCGCACCTAACCTGTGGTGTCTAGAACCGCTTAGACTCACGGTTCTTTAGTGGCCTTCAGGATTTCTGAAAGCTTTTGATCTCTGTTGGAACAAAAAAAGGACAATCAAACAATAATTCACAACATAAATATCGACAGTTGGAAGTGCCCTGTTGGACAATGTGTACAAGATAACATGCATGCAAGTACTCTACATTGATCTCAATCGATAATGTGTATAAGATCACATGCATGCATGCAAGTACTCTGATCTCAATCGATAATGGTGTGATTTTGCTAGTAGGTAAACAGTAAATAGCTGTGTCACTGCTTGGTATATATATTTTCAATGAGAACACTCTTACACTTTAAGAGGCAATAAGACCTTTAGTTTTAGGTCAATGGATCCATTACAAATGAGCCGCTTTGTAATAGAGAGCAAAAAGCCGACAACAAAACTCAGAGTATGTTTGATTACTGAGAAAAGGAGGTGAAGGCAGACTTAAACTTAGTGAGATGAAAGAACGAAGGTCTTTACATACTTAATCGGATAGTAATGGCGGGGATGAAGGAAGACAGAAAATACATTCAGCGCTTATGTGAAGTGAGAATGCACCTCACAACTTGAGTCCTGGTGGGGGGCGGGACTTGTAGTCAAACTCTGAGTGAATAGAGAAGTCGAGGAGGTTAGAAAAAGTTTCCCACACAAGACTTTTTTATCTTAGATTAGATTGTGGCGCCGAGCTACTTACTACATCAAGCCGGCCGCCCACTGGACACCTGCCTGCTCCCTCCTGAGGACTCGAAAGATAACGCATCCTGTATCAAGTGGGTAATATAGGAAGTGCCCAGCTTGTGTGAAGGATGCCGTCACGCATGCACGCTGACTTATTAGCGTCAGTCCTCTCGAAAATGTGATACAGCTAGAGTGCTAACTCTTCTGTTAAGCGATCTTAAAGAGTAAGTAATAAAGCACTGAATGGTACACGTAACAAATGTGCTATGCAGATTTATCGTTGTTGTAGATAAAGGTATTATAGATAAAAAACGCTGATATTTAACAGCATTAAAAAACAAAATTAATTAAAAGTCAGCAAGATTACGGGCTGTATTGTAAAAGAACTGAAAAAATACTCGCTCAGTAGTCCCATAAGTTTCAATGGAAGTTTGTAATAGAACGAGTTCTAGCATTCAAAGTCAAATGTGTTTGTTCGGTAGTCCCACATATCTCTATGGAGAATTGTGATAAAACCAGTTATACCGTTCGTCGACCAGACATAAAAGTTAGATACTCCAGCAGTGCGTGTTTATGTGCACTGACTAAGTACAGAAGTCCATGCTCTAGAGATGGGAGACCCGCATAATTTGTTAAAAACAGGGCCCAAGGCTGAGGAGAGAGTTAATAAATGGAAGTAACATTGGGGGCTGGGTGGGGTCCACTCTCCTAATTAGAGTACAGTAAAAGAATGATAAGGAAAACAACCAAAATAAAGTTGGGTAGTGTCAAACCATCCCCTAAGTTTTAAGTTGGTTGTGTCAGTGAATAACGGCAAGAAACTTACGTCAGGGATATTACCTAGTGTCTAAGTACAGAACCCCAGGGGATGTTATCATGAAATCCCTGTGTGTTAGTGGAGAGGCGGTAAATCCATCTCTGTTCTTTCTCAAATAATATGTTGGCAGACCTGTTTCCTGGTCTTATTTGTTCAATTACTGTCCAATAAAGGTAATTCACACTATGGTTGGTTTGAGCATAGTGTTCGGTTAGTTTGGTAATGTTCTTTCCACACCGTATGTTGCTCCGGTGTTCTCCAATGCGTTGCTTTATTTTGCGGGTAGTCATGCCGACATATCTGGTGCCACAGGGACAAGTTATTAGAAATACGACTTTTGACGAGTTGCAGTTGGTATGTGCGCGTTGAGTCCAAACTTTTCCTTGTTCAAGTACTAGAGTCTTTGTTGCTTTAGTTAAGTGACAAACATGACTGAAGCATATGTGGAAATATGGATTTTTCCGGTCAGTTATGTCCCCTATCTTGGACCCCAACGGTTCTATGTGCATGTCACAAGTACATGTATGTTCCCTCCAGTTCCAGTTATGAAGACGCAAACACATGTGCGTCCATCTTCAACATGTCCTCTGTCAGATCCACCATGAATAGGCCGGATATTCCATTCCTAAATATGAAAGGCCACCGGCTTTATATGGTTCACTTATGCCATTTTACAGTCCAGGCAAGTAGGCCCTGATTCTGTCATCAAACTCCTCTTGCCTTCTGCCTCTGAAAGCTCCAGTCTGAGCCTGCATCTGTGACCATGAACTTTGTCTCATTCTCTGCGCGGCTCACGAAGTCTGACATCAGCCTATTCTCTGCCAAGAACTGTATTTCACCTTCGAATTATCTGCTTCACTCCTTAGCCGATGCATTCCTGTCTAGCAGCTTAAGTAAACATTCTTCCAGCTACTGAGCAAAGGCTCGGCCTCTCTGTCCTCATGCAAGTAATTCACAGCCCTGTTACCAGGGAATATTCCTACCCCCTCGCAATTAGTGTAGACACTTAGACGCTTGTACACGCACGCACAGTCAGTATAGAATAGATTCTGTCCGAGAGTCCTTCTTTTGTGGATAACATAGTTCTTTAAACATAGGATGTTAGATATGATTTGGGATTAGGTTGACTTGACCCCCCAGACTTTTCGTCTCCACATGTAGAGCTAATGTCAAGTCCCCTTCACCCCCTAGTTACACGTCATGCTGCTGCGCGCGCATCTATGCCAAGTATTATCTTATAGATCCACCTATGTATGACATCATAACCAATTATGTTCCTTTTTACTCCTTATTACACCCATTTTCGGTTACGCAGGTAAAACGTCAATTTCCTTATCAATTGTTACGCCTACTGCATTCGCTTCATTGTAATGTATGTACTATAAAAGTTATTTCTTGTCAATAAAGTATGTACTTCACTTCCTGAACCCCCGTGGTGATGGAACTTGGAGCATCCGATTATAATCGATCATTGGAATAAAGCCCATTCCGAACCTCTAATATCACGGATTCTGCCTCTCATTTTACTGAGCTATTTTATTATGATTCTGTATCAAATTCAGTCCAGGTAAAGGAATTTTATTTACCACATGATGGCGCCCGAACAGGGACACTTTCTCATCTCACGCGCCGGCGGTGAGTTGCAGGCCCGGTCTCCTGCCACAGCTGGACGGACAATTACGCGTACCAGCAGGATTTCCTGTATCTCCCTCCGGTCAAGCGGGGGCGACTGAGACTGCGATCAACACCCAGACGAGGCGGTGAGAAGTGCGAAGTATCCCGACCAGAGCCTAGCTGAGAGAGCAAGATCCGAGGTATACAGAGACCCACCAGTTCGAAGTCAAGCCCAGTTTCCGACGAGTCGAGTCGAGTCCAGTCCGGTTCAAGTTCAAGTTACCGAGGCCTTCTGTTTCCGAAGCTACCCGGTGAGTACCATTACTGGGGAGGCATTTCTGACGTGCACATAGGTTGTGCCGGTCAAGACGGGTTTGGGTACACAAATCCGGTCTGCACTGTTTTAGCAGTGTATCTGTACTGTTTAGCAGTATATCAAGTATTCCGAAGTATCTAGTTATTGTCAAAGAATTATACTTGGTGATTAGTTATGCAGACGATCATCATTGTTGTTTATTTTAAAGGTTAAAAATGCTTAATGTTCAATGTTTAATGTGTTAAACGTCCTGCATATTGTGGTATGAATGGTTGTTCATTAGTGTGCTTTTGTATTAAGTGTGTTCAAGATTAAGTATCGGATCAGTTGTCAATATGCCGCTCTTTTCGAAATTAAGACAGATCACTACTAGAAAAGGGGTACTTGAAGAAGCCGTCCCTATTCCTCCTAGGGATACTCCAGGGCACTTCATGTATCACAAACATGGCTTAGACGCTATATTATTTCTTGATTTATGGGTAGACTACACCAAGGGATTGCCAGAAAGTCAGAGGTGGCCCGCAGCGGGGACCTGGGATGCAGAATGCATCATGAAAGTCGAGGAAGAGTTATGGAAAAGGAAAGTCAGACAGTCACAGAAAGACGCCGTTGAGTTATGGCGTAAAGAATCTCATAGACGTACAGAAAAAACACGTAGACAGGAAGAGAAGAGTAAAGAAAGTTCAAATAAAGTTCGAGAAAATCTATTAATTGAGGAAGGTATCCGAGTGAAATCAGAACAAGTAGATAGACAAAGAAATGCCCTTATGAATGGTATGTATCCCCTTCTAGCCGAAGGATTACCTAAGGCTACTCCAGAGATACCGAAAGACTTGCCACCCCCATTATTCCCAATTAAGGTACATCCTAAGGGGCATCCTAGAACCGCAGAAGATGTTTTTCTTTCCTCATATTTAGATGACGTAGCTCCCGAGTATGCTAATTCCGCCCCACATAGACCGCATACCAGGGAGGTCCAACGCCAAGATCCAGCACCCGTATCCCTACAGCAACAAATCGAGTCCCAAGTTCCGGCAAGCACATCCGTTTCTGCATCTGTTCCTACAGCTACTTCTATAGCTGTGTCCACACCTATAGTTGCTGTGTCACGTTCGACGAATCCTTTCACACCCGACGCCCCAGATGGGGCCACGGGAGGTGCTACCAATAGTTTTTCTACGCCACCTAGAATAAATAAACTTACTTTTCAGGAGTCAGCGCATTCACGTACACCCAAATTCGTAAGTGCCCGTGCGCTTAAGGAACTTCTTATAGATTGTAGATATGACCCGGTGCCCGGTAAAGAGGACGAAATGATCCTGGCATCATTGCGTATCAGACGAGCCGCAGTGTATTTAGCGAAGTTACCAGGAATGACTGCGCATCTAGATAAAATATACCATTTTGTCCAAACAGGGCGAGATCCAGAATGTATTAACAGAGCTATGGAATACCAGAAAGTAGAGATACAGGGGGAACTGTTACGTTTCCTCATAAACTGTGTGATCAGAAACCAAGACCGACCGGGGGTAGACCCGGAAGCAATGCAAACTCTTACAAGATGGAGCCAGAATATATCAGAAGGGAGACACGATAAGCAAAATTGTATAATAGCCATGTGCCGAAAGATCCGTAAAGAAATAGAACGCCTACACGAAGAGAGATTAGAGGCAGACGAGTTCGAACAAAGCGAGGAAGAAGGGTCAGGACCGCCCGCGGGACAGTCGGACACCATAGCCTATGTAGGTAGAGGGAGATCTTGTAATAGAAATCAGACTAGATGTCATACTGACTCAATACGTCCGATATGTCCAGATAATAACAAGAATTTCCAAATACCTATAATTAATATAAGGTCTAACGAGCATTCGTTCCAAACCGCCGACAAACTACTCCGAGAACGAAGGGGTTATCATTTTCTCGATTCTATGGATGAACAAGATTTAGCCAGGGCAGCTGTCCATTGGGTGGACAGTCCCGGAAAATATAGTGACGATACAGTAGTACGCACATTTTTGAATCTCACCCCAGATGAACAGAGGTTAGCTGGGATTTATATGATTCAACAACTCATTATACTATATCGGAGTCAGCATTCGGACCCTGGTCCCTTACCTGACATATTGACTGAATTGCTTATGAATAAATGGAGAGGTCCAGGTACTAAATTAATTAAAGAAATTCTAGAATCAAGAAAGCAGTATATTCTTTTTGTATGCTCAGAGCATGTCTCATTGCCCGGCAAGGAAAGAACCACGTATCACATGGATAGACAGAATCCCTTACGAGAAGTGCACCCAATAAAAGGCGAGGACAACGAGTTTAGGCGCGTATTTGTATATACGCCCATATCAAAAATAGAACTGTTACAAATGAAGAAAGTGGTACCCAGTCATGACAAAGATCCAGCGGGTTTTCACCGAGAAATTAAAGATATGTTACTCATGGGAGAGTATACCTATCCCGACATTATGACAATATTAAAGGTGTTGATGCCTGCTGGAATTTATGAGAAACTCAAGGAAAAAGAGTGGGAGGTAGGAGACCAAAAGATAGAATGGTCAGCATTAGAAGCAGAAGAAAAGGCCCGAGGTCCAGGTTCGGGGCTTGGGGACAAAACTAAAGCACTACCAGGTCTACTAGTACAGGTACTGCCACGTTTATTAACTACGAAAAAGGAAGATTGGGGTACAATTTCAGCCTGTAAACAGAAGCAAGATGAAGACACTAGTGATTACTATGCCCGATTCGAGAAATGTTTTGGTATAAATAGTGGCATAAAAGCAAGTAGCGAATCATACAAGCATCTGTTTGTAACAAAATTAGTAGAAAATGCCCTGCCCCCAGTAAAGAATAGAGTATTAAAATTCGAGAGTACCTGGCAAGGTAACACTCCATCACAAATGTTACAAATGTTACAGTACCATCACAATAGAATTAGAGAGGAACAAGAACATGAACACAGACGCATGAAAGACACAAAAATGAAAATGCTAGTTTCCCAGACAGTTCCAGCTGAAGGACATAAAAAGGGTATGACACATTCCGATTCAGCAGGACCTGTAAAAGGGACATGCAATTATTGTAAAAAGCCAGGTCATTACGTACACGATTGTCCAGTTCTAAAACATAATATCGCCATAGGTAAAACACAAGAAAGATCACGGCCACTAAGACAAGATCAGAATGAACAAGGAGCTATGCAGCATGCCCAGGCCATGCCAGCCGCACAACAGCCAATACAGTTTGTGCCAGCTGCACCACCGTTGCCTGCTGCTGCCACACAGACCACAACACGACAAATGTATCAGACTGCACAGTATGAATATCCTGAGTATCAGCGTTACGCATGAACTAGCCTAGAGAGGGAAGTTGACTTACCCCTTATCGAGATTCCTGTAGATCAAGAAGGACCTTATGTACATAGTGAATTATTAGGTCAAGATAGAAAATTTTTACTCGATACAGGGGCAAGTCGAACAACTATAAAACGTAGTGAAGTTCCAGGGGCACCCCTCTCAGGCTCTCAGAATATTTCCCTTGGTTTTTCAGGAAAACCTATTGTTAATGAAGTATCACAGCCTCTTCCACTTACGATAGGACCTCTGACCCGAACTACAGATTTATTGCTTACTAAATCATGTCCAGAAAACTTGTTAGGAATTAAAACCCTGAAAGCTCTAGGAGCCATAATATGTTGTTCCCCGGAAGGAGTAAGGTTGTTTTTACGTGATTTTAAAGGTCACTATGTGTCTAGAGACATGGATCCCCGACTGCAGACTTTACCTACACATCTATGGGCACAAGGCCCTACTGATGTTGGTTGCATGAATATTACACCATATCGAGTCACACTAAAGGCAGGAGTGGTGCTACCACGAATGCGACAATACAAGTTACCACCAGATGCTGTAGTGGCTTTACTACAAATCATTGACGAGCTAATTGCCCAAGGAGTAGTTGTAGAAACAGACTCCAATGTATGTAATTCACCGATAATTCCGGTTCTTAAACGAACAGATCCTACAGCCCCGCCAGTATATCGATTGGTTATTGATCTGCGCGAGTTAAACAAATGCATTGTGCCACAATTTCCTGTGGTCCCAGATATCTCGTCATTATTGACAGCTATTGATTCCGAAGCAACATTCTTTACTGTAATTGATCTCAAGAATGCCTTTTTCAGCGTCCCAATAGATCCGGAAAGTCAATATTTGTTCGGATTTAGTTTAAATGGGCGTAGCTTTAAATTCTCACGCGCACCTCAAGGATTTACAGAAAGCCCCAGCATCTATAGCCAAGCACTGAAACGAGAACTTGACAGTATCCACATGCCAGTTAACACTGCCTTGCTTCAATACGTCGATGATCTGCTGATCACCGCGAGAAGCGAACCGGAATGTGAAACAGCATCACTGACAGTTTTACAATTTCTAGCCGAAAAGGGGCACAAGGTGTCCCCTTCTAAGCTGCAATTCTGTGTCCAGCGAGTTGTTTATCTTGGACACTCGCTGTCCAAGGAGGGAAGGCAGCTTACACCCGACCGCATTCAGTTAATAGCTAACATGCCAATACCCAAGACACAAAAGGAAGTACGAGCTTTCATAGGCCTCACGTCATATTGCAGGCAGTGGATCCCTCAGTACGCATTTCTAGCAAAACCACTCATTCAGTTAACCACACAGGAGGCAGCCACACCGACTGTTCTCCCTTGGACTCAGGAACACACACAAGCTTTTGAAAGCCTAAAGAAAGCTTTATGTCGAGCACCCGTTTTAGCAACGCCATGTTACAGAAAACAGTTTACACTCTTTGTTACAGAACGCGAAGGTACTGCCTTGTCAGTACTCACACAGGAACAAGCAGGAGCACACAAACCATGTGCTTATTTTTCTAGTACATTAGATCCCGTAGCTCAGGCTTTGCCTGCATGCCTGAAATCAGTGGCAGCGACAGCTTTAGCAATCAGACAAAGCGATGCCATAGTGTTAGGACATCCATTGACAGTTCAAGTACCACATGCAGTAGAGGTTCTTGTGAATAGAACGCAAACACAACACTTGACTATAGCGCGACTTACAGGATACGAACTTACATTGTTTCAGCCACATATAGAAATCAGACGCTGTAACACATTGAATCCTGCCACACTTTTACCTGTAATCGGAACAGACCCACTAGCTCATGATTGTATTGAAGTTATTACGATAACGACGAAACCCAGACAAGACTTAACCGATGTCCCATTGTCAGATCCAGACCTGACATTGTATGTAGATGGTTCATGTATGAGAACAAATACAGGAGAGTTAGTGGCCGCTTACGCAGTCACAACAGATACTGAAGTCATTGAAACTAATCGTATAAATACCTTGTCAGCTCAAGCCGCAGAGCTCATCGCTCTGACACAAGCCTGTATTCAAGCCACGAATAAAAAAGTCAACATATACACTGACTCACGTTATGCATTCGGAGTTGTACATGACTTCGGCGTGCTGTGGCGAGAGAGAGGTTATTTAACTTCCCACGGTGCCCACATTCAGCACGGACCCCTCATTCATGCCTTGTTAGATGTAATACATCTACCCACTGCAATATCAATTATGAAATGTAAGGCTCATACGAAGGTTACTGATATCATTTCCCAAGGCAATGATCTAGCCGACAGAACAGCTAAACAGACTGCTCAAACTCAAAGCCCCGACATGACAAAGACAATAGTCCCGACACCGACACATTGTATGACAGTTAAAGATCCTACTCTTGACGTAATTGACATACAGACACATGCTACACCAGACGAAATAAAGAAATGGACTGAGTTAGGAGGGATCCAAACGGACCAAGGATGGATGATGAAGGAAAAGTCTGTATGGTTCCTTCCTGACTCAATGGTCCAAGTTATAATTAACACTATACATAGTCCAGCACATCTAGGAGAAAAAGCTATGCTAGACAGCATTCAACACATTTGGTTCAATAAACATTTACGAACAGCAGCCAAACAAAAGGTCCGTACCTGTATGATCTGTTGTCAGTTTAACCCAGGAAAAAGCGTTCCCGTAGAACAGGGTGGATTTCATCCTCCTAATCACCCTTTTGAAGTACTCCAGATGGACTATATCCAGATGGAACGATGTCGAGGATTCAAATATGTTCTCGTAGTTGTCTGCGCTCTGTCCCGTTGGACGGAGGCATACCCGGTTTCAGATTACACTGCCCCGACTACTGCCAAACAGTTGGTTCGAGAATTCTTCCCACGATACGGTTTACCACGTGTTGTTCACTCAGATAACGGCCAGCCGTTCTCATCCGAATTAATGAAACACGTTTCACTTCTGTTAGGATATCAGTGGAAATTCCACTGTGTCCGACACCCCGAGGCAGCAGGTCTCGTAGAAAGACATAACCAGATACTGAAAATCAGAATGTCCAAAATATGCAGAGAGAAAGGTGTCGACTGGGTAGTAGCGTTACCCGTTGCACTCTTTTACATGAGAATGGTAGCACATTCTCGAACAGGGCTATCCCCGTATGAGGTGATCTTCGGCAGACCACCAAATATGTGGGGGACGCCTATACCACGCAAAATAACTGATGTTGACTGTAATATGCTGACAGATTACTTGGCTTCCTTGATGTCTGCACTACAATCTTGTCGTTCACAGGTAGCTGCAGCCTTTCCCGACAACACTGAGGTGAAACCCCATGACGTTGTTCCGGGTGATTTTGTATTTGTGAGAAATTTCGACCGGAAGACTCAGCTGGAGCCCAGGTGGAAGACACCCAAGTTGGTTCTGCTCACCACAAGGACAGCCGTGAAGATCGAGGGCCGCAAGGGCTGGATTCATTCAAGTCATATCAAGAAATTTCATGGACTATCCTCGGATATAGACATTGTGCCCTGCACTCCCTCACAGACTGATTCAAAACTTCCTTTTGTTGAACAGAATGACTCTGAAAACTACAAACTAAAGCTTAGGCCCAACAAGTCGAGCAATTTGATTGTTTAAGTCCTCTCCAAGGTGAAGCGGTTGAATTGTCTCTGACATGTATCCCTTGGACCTGAGTAGAGAAAATACCCGGAAAATGTTGAAACGACAGGCGTATTGTAAATCACTGCGTAGCCACTGTATAGTGACATTATTAATTTTGTTTTTCTTGAGTCTTTTAATAATTACTGCAAGTATATTGTTGCACATATATTACCCCATTTCTAGACACGTTTATAATGTTACTGCTGAACATTCTTTTAGTGACTTACCTCCGCATGAATTGTCTTATAGACTTGCGCTGCGCAATAACACTTTCATTAGTATGTTACATCATTCCCATCAGACTAGTAATGCCACCAATTGTTGGGTGTGTGGCCGACTCCCTCCCTATCAGAATTATGAAGGAGTCCTGCCTTTCTTTCCACATCCATTCACACATAATGGCTCCTGTGGAGCATGGTTTAGTTTAATCAATTCCATAGACTCAGACACAGCAGTTTACCAAGATCATTGGGTATGGGGAAACCTGAACCTAGTTTTACTCAAGGTCTGCTACCCTGACAAGGAGGGTCGCCCCAAAAGAACAGGAACTGATCTAGAAAATGAAGTATATGGATTAGGTAATTTTACACCTAATCTCATGATTCTAAATGTCGTATCCGAAGTTGAACTAGTCTTACCCACCATGTCAGTATTCCCAGCGAAGGGTGAATTGTGTGTAAGAAAGGTTGGTTCCATACATATGGGCCATAGTAAATGCACTACTATAGTAGAATTCAGTGATCAAGGCAAATCTTCATTTAGAGCTTCTCGCCACTCCTACTTTATATGTGGTCAGACTGCATATATGCGTCTACCTCTAGATTGGGATGGTACCTGCTACATTGCATTCCTTTTGCCACCTGTTTTCCTAGCTCCTCCTGATTATTACAGAAATATTCATTTAGTACACAACAGAGAGCGGAGAGATCTCCCCATTGTCGATTACACTGAGACGGCATGGGACAAGTATGTAGATTTTAATAAAGGTATCTTTCCCTATATAGGTACTGTTACTAATAGTAAGCTGATACGTAGATTAACTAGAACCCTTGAAGCAGTAGTGAATGAGACTATTTCCGCCTTAGGCAATTTAACGGAAGAGCAGTCTGCTATGCGGATTGTTGTGCTTCAAAATCGTCTTGTCCTTGACGTCATCCTGGCTGATAGGGGCGGAGCTTGTAGGGTCATCGGATCAAGCTGCTGCGTATTCATACCAGAAAACTCGCCATCTGTATATAAAGCCATCACTCGCCTTCATAAGATTGTAAACCAGATACACCAGAACCCAGGCACTTGGACTTGGTCCAGTTGGTTTTGGAATGTGATATCAGCCTGGGGATGGAGAGTTTTATCCTTCCTAGGTATTGGCCTTCTCATACTATTCAGTTGCTGTCTATGTCTACAATGTGGACCAGCGATTTGTGGTCTGTGTGCCACATCGTGTATTCCACCACCAAGATTTCATTCAAGATCACGGAAGAAGAAAGAAGAACAAATGATGCTACATGAACAGATCAATGGATTGATGAAGATTGATATCTCTTAACGGGCAAGTAGGGGACAAGGAGGGAATGTGGAAATATGGATTTTTCCGGTCAGTTATGTCCCCTATCTTGGACCCCAACGGTTCTATGTGCATGTCACAAGTACATGTATGTTCCCTCCAGTTCCAGTTATGAAGACGCAAACACATGTGCGTCCATCTTCAACATGTCCTCTGTCAGATCCACCATGAATAGGCCGGATATTCCATTCCTAAATATGAAAGGCCACCGGCTTTATATGGTTCACTTATGCCATTTTACAGTCCAGGCAAGTAGGCCCTGATTCTGTCATCAAACTCCTCTTGCCTTCTGCCTCTGAAAGCTCCAGTCTGAGCCTGCATCTGTGACCATGAACTTTGTCTCATTCTCTGCGCGGCTCACGAAGTCTGACATCAGCCTATTCTCTGCCAAGAACTGTATTTCACCTTCGAATTATCTGCTTCACTCCTTAGCCGATGCATTCCTGTCTAGCAGCTTAAGTAAACATTCTTCCAGCTACTGAGCAAAGGCTCGGCCTCTCTGTCCTCATGCAAGTAATTCACAGCCCTGTTACCAGGGAATATTCCTACCCCCTCGCAATTAGTGTAGACACTTAGACGCTTGTACACGCACGCACAGTCAGTATAGAATAGATTCTGTCCGAGAGTCCTTCTTTTGTGGATAACATAGTTCTTTAAACATAGGATGTTAGATATGATTTGGGATTAGGTTGACTTGACCCCCCAGACTTTTCGTCTCCACATGTAGAGCTAATGTCAAGTCCCCTTCACCCCCTAGTTACACGTCATGCTGCTGCGCGCGCATCTATGCCAAGTATTATCTTATAGATCCACCTATGTATGACATCATAACCAATTATGTTCCTTTTTACTCCTTATTACACCCATTTTCGGTTACGCAGGTAAAACGTCAATTTCCTTATCAATTGTTACGCCTACTGCATTCGCTTCATTGTAATGTATGTACTATAAAAGTTATTTCTTGTCAATAAAGTATGTACTTCACTTCCTGAACCCCCGTGGTGATGGAACTTGGAGCATCCGATTATAATCGATCATTGGAATAAAGCCCATTCCGAACCTCTAATATCACGGATTCTGCCTCTCATTTTACTGAGCTATTTTATTATGATTCTGTATCAAATTCAGTCCAGGTAAAGGAATTTTATTTACCACAGTATCGTCACTCATTGCTGCCCTTGGTCTGGTATGGACCAGGGCATCCTTGATACTTCTGGCTTTTTAAAAAGAAAACAATGGTTTTTCCCATTTCAATTTGTTGCTTTATAAAATGCGCCAATGTTTGCGGATTGATTTTGTCACTGCATTAGTCTTAATGAGGCATACATACATATTACTTTGAGGAATATAACTGTGACACACTAAGCCAAACTCAACCACAGAATTTGAACTTGTTGGACTTGGCCCTTTTTGCAGGGTCACCCCTAAACTTTTTGCCTTCCTCCTGTATTTTTTCTGACCTGTTGTTGGCTGTTTTATGACTCTGGGCACCTTACCACTGCTGACCAGTGCTAAGGTGCATATGCTCTCCCTATGGTAAAATGTATACATTGATTGGTGTCCATGTTTGGCTTATTCGGTTTACTATCAGCCCCTAGTAAAGTGCACCAGGAGGGCCAGGGCTTGTAAATACGAATGCTGCTGGTGGGCTTGCAGCGCTGGTTGCGCCACCCACAGAAAGCGGCCTTGTAAAATGTGTCTAGGGTCTGCCACCGCAGACCCTGTGCGCGGTCTGGGACCGTCGCGCTGACTGCGCAAGTGCCCCCACTTGCCAGTCCCTAAACCTTCCCTTACCTACATATTAGCCACCCCTCTGGTAGGCCCAAGGGCAGGGTGCATTGTAGGCATAAGGTAGGATATGCCCTGATGTGTGTGGCATGTCTTAGTAGTGAATTACAGCCATTTTCGTTTTTCACTATTGAAGGCTACCTGCTCTGCATAGGCCAGAATGGGCTGCTGGAGTCACTACACGCTGTGACCCCAGTGGACTCAGAGAGCATGGTAGAATGTCAAGTTTAGTATGCCTGAACTCAGAATAATAAAATACTTCTTGTAGTCAAGTTTATTTTAATATCCTGGGTTTGTAAATACTACTTTTAGAAAGTTAGTATTTACTGACCTGACCATTTCAGTCCGCCTCTGCTGCGTGTGTGTGTTCTGCCTAGCAACAGTAAGGAGCAGGGTTGGGGAATCCCCAGAGACAGGTTGGCTGCCAGGTGGTGGGTAGAGAGGTGACACCTGGATGGGTGGGAGGAGTACACCTTGACTCTTGAATAGACCTGTGCTCTGCCACCACAAAGCCGGCGCCGCCCCCTGTGGGGCGGCTGATGTCTCTGCCCTGCTGCTGAAAGGAAAGAGCAGAGTCACCATAACAAAGTGCTCCAGAACTGGACTGAGCCAGGCCTAGGCCCCCTGGCGCTAAAGAACAAAAGAATCATGGTATAAAAGTAGGAGCCTGGCTCCTAAGAAATCAGAATCCTGTTTACCACAAAGAACCTCTGCCCGACTAGAAGGAGAAGAAGACGCTGGAGGAGCTGGCCTGCTGCTTGCCTTGCTGAGAAAGGAGAGGAAGAGACTTACTGAAAAGACTTTGCTACTTTGTGCTTGAACATTCTCCAAGGGCTTGATCTGAGCTTGCCCCCTGAACTGAACCCCAGGACCAGTGGGTTCTCTGTGCTTTTGCTCGTCCTCCAATTCGAGCCGTGTGTGCATCCCGCTGGAAAGAGACTGCGCCCCTCATCGCCCCTCCTAGGGCCGTGACACTCAAAAGCTTGCCTGCCTCAAACCCGTGAGAGCCCCGCTCCGTCCAGAGCCGCTCTCTGTCCCCGGGCCAGGCCGCCTGCATCCCTGTCACTGCCTGCTACTGGAGCGCGCTGACCGCGCTATCACCCCTCCCGCCGGAAGCCGTCCGACGACTGTGATCTACGCCGGGTCATCCAGCTGCACTGACCGTGCCCTGCGACCCCACTTCGCTATCCCCGGATATCTCAGGCCGCGCCGCCCCCGCTGTGGAGACCCTCCTGCACCGCCGTGCTAAAGGGTCGCTGGCCGCGCCTGCCTACGTGCCCACACCTGCTGATTGAGGACCCAAGAACACTTCCCAAGCTGAGAGTCGCACCGACCTGTGCCGACTCTCCACATCACGAAAGAAGTTCCAGTATCGGGCTCGGGGCCCGCAACGCCTTATTTCCCCGTTCGCGGGAGCCGATCTCTGTGAGTACTGGAACCACAAGTAACATTTGCAAGAGACTACAAAGTATCCATTTGAAGCTACGAACAAAGAACATTTGCCTGCTTTACAACCTGGTGGCCTAGCGAAAACGTTATTGGTCTTGTGATAAGTCTGCTGAGATATATATACCTATTTTTACATAAAGAAGCGTATTTTTATATATATCCAAGTCTGGTGTCCGTTTCTGGGGGGATTGATGTATTTACTGTGTGTATGATTGCAAGTGCTTAACCAACAACGCCTGAGGAATCGCCTTGGCTGCTCACTCCACGCACCTAGAGGGTGAGCAAGGGTCATTCGCGAGGGGTTATCCTGCGCCCTGACGTGGAGGAGAGGGTTCCTGCTTGACACAAGGGCAACCTTGCGACAACCAGAGATCCCCGACTCTAACAGAACTTTATTACCCTAACTAAGAGGTAAGAATAGGGTGTTGTTTGCATTTTATGACAATGAGATATTGACTCTGAGCTTGGCTTGAGAAGAAATGTGAGATTTTAGAATAACTCACTAATGGGAGTTATTATTATACAGATTTGCTGAAAACCTAAAAGAGAAAAACTTGCACATCGAAGTGACTGTTGGGACCCGCGGGGTCGGATATTATCACCAGTTTGAAGGTGAGCGTCACTTATCAGTTGTAATATGTAGTTTGGCAGGCTATAGTTACTGTGTTTTTTATTGTGTTTCTGGGACGGGCATTGACTGATCCAGGTGCCCTTTTTTAGGTTCCAGGTCTGAAGACTTCTTATATTCTACTTGAGGTATGCAAGCTATTGATATCACGAATAGTTGAGGAGGAGAAACTAGGGCTTTCTCACTAGCCCGATCACTGTCACTCGGTGCAATAATGGTAATACAGGTACCCAGAAACACCCATCGATACACATTTGATTCACACCATAGAGGTTCACTCTTTATCAATGCACTTTACCCACCGTTTATCTCAAACCCTGCACTTAGGTCCTGACTGAATATACACAGGATGGGTATGGTTTTTCACCAACACACTGCACTGTTTTCATAGAACAATGATTATGCTTTACAATTGTCAAACAATTTTGCCCATCATGCATGGTCTTTTAAATCGATGTCTTCATGATGGTTTCCGATTTGCCAATCACATATCTTAGTCTATTGGTGTTTCCCTGTGATGAATAGGGACTATTAACCCCTTGAGTGCCCGCCCCTTTCCCCGCCCTGTGCCGGCCTTTGCATTAGCGGGCGGGGTTTATGACAAGCTGGTCTCGTCATGGGCACAGCGCTACCGCGGCCCATGACGAGACCAGCTCGTCATGGGCACTCAAGAGGTTAATGTACTTGCAGTGTCGCACCCATGTAAGACACAAAACATGCGAGTTTCTATGTAACGCATTATGACACACGCCATCTTATGTTCAATTCCAGCCCTGAAGAAGTCTAGGGTTATACACCCAATGACGAAACATGAGTTGGCTGGCCTGTTAAGCTACACACCATTAAATCTACACTTGAAGAAAGAACACCTTTTCATCATTTGCAATCAATGATCACCTTTATGCTTTAATTACTTATATGCATGTGCACAGGACTTGTTTTCATTGTATAGACGGACCAGTGTCCCTAATCGAGGGCTTAGGGGATTTCCCTCACCTGTTGCACCGCATTGATGACCCTTCTTTTGGCTTCATTCACGACACTGGGAAAGCGCCGTATCATACCCTGTGACAACTAACACCCCCCTCTTGTCTCCTCGAACAAAAACTGTTTGTCAGATGCACAAGAAAAGATTATTTTAGGACTTTTAGATACAGGAGCTTCAGTAAACTATATAGATATTATGTTTGCTAAGTCACTATCAAAGAACACATTAAGAAAAAGATTCTTGAGTAGGTTAACATAGTTAATGGTCCCATTTTGTCTTCAGGCCCAGTACAATTTCACACACATATGATTTCGTTGATTTGTTTAGGAAACCATCATGAAAATATTCATTTTGATTTAATAGATGTTCTTCAGTTTAAAGTGATTCTGTGTATACCATGGTTGACTTTATATAAACCAATTGTTGACTGGGAAGCTAGAACAGTTAAATGATTGTCAAAGCAGTTGTTTGCATCATGTGCATCATTTAAGAGTCACCTTTCTACGCCTTTAGCAGCGATTGCAATACCTCACTTTATTGGTTGTGTGAGTTCTGTACCACCTTGTTACGAAAGTTTATGATTCTAAAGCTGATTTAGATCCTGGTACACTGATACCTTGTAGCTCAGAATATTTGCACAGAGAATCATATTCAGAAGCTTTAGACGGTATTTTGTGGCAAATATGCCTAATAATTTTATTAGACCATCAGAGTTGCCATACCTCCTCTCCACTATTTTTGTTCTAAGTAAAAGAATAGAATTAAAATGTGTTTAGATGATAGTGAACAGAAGGTTCATTTATCATTTTACTTAAATAGTAAGACCCATCACCAGTTTTCTATGCTGGGAAGCAGTTTTTGCAAGGGCAAAAAACTGACCAAGCATTTTGTTTTTTGAAAGAACAAGTTTCTATTGCTCCTCTTTTGCAAAATCCAAGGCATCCATTGATTATTGAAGTAAATCCGTCTTATTGTATTATGGAAGGTGTTTTAGCTCAAAGAAATTCAGACACTGGGTGCATTCATTCAGTAGCTTATTTTTGTCAACACTTTTCTCCAGCAGAATTAAAATATACCATCATTGATAAGGAACATTTGACTATTAAGAAGTCCTTTAAAAAACAGAAGCATTATTGTTTCAGAACCAAGCATAATGTAGAGGCATATCCTGATCACAGAAATCTGAAGGTTTTTTTTAAATCCGCAAGAGCAAGGACTCCCAGACAACTATGACAGACCTTTTCTTCTCCAATTATAACTTTGTAAGGATTTGCAGACCAGGGCCTTATAATGGTAAAGCTGTTTTTTGTTGCAGCAGATTCAACCTGTGAATGAGAATAAACTGATGAATCATCCATCATTAATTTTGTGATCAACAAATTCAAACTTTCATTCTATACCTTTTTCTAATGTGGAATCATTTTAGACCAAAGTAGATAGAGAAGCCTGGTCTATAGATAAGGACGCTTATGAAAAAGCTAAAGGTAGGTATATCCTGTATGCTGATAGCGAAAGTATCCATGCACCCAGATATATTTTGATTTTGGAAGTATGGTTACTCAATAAAAAATTGAAAAATTCCTCCGTCACAACCATAAAAAAGTCAAAAGTTGCCCACCCTTACGAGCATCTCAAGCTGCAATGACACTCTATGGCCATCATGTTTAAGAAGCAGCCCTCAACCAGCAACAAAGAGCTGCAATCTAAACATTGCTCTTGACTCTCAGTTATCTTTAGAACAACACATTTATACAGTATCAAAAGCTTACTTTTTTCATCTAAAAACTTTCTAATGCAGACCCCCATTTTTATCATTTAGCCATAAAGCCATGTAGCTAATGCCTACATTCAATCACAATTAGAATACCATTCATTTCGGCTTGCAACAAAAATTAATCAGCCGCCTGCAATGCATACAAAATGCAGTAATAATTAGAATGCTGTTCAATCTTAAGAAAAATGATCATGCCTCCACTTACAGAAAGAAATTGCCCTGAAGCTTCCCTGCAGCTTGTTGCTGTTGAGGATTTGAGAAGTGGAGCTGAGGGCTGTCCCTTGCCTCCTGAATAGGAAAGGCCTAAAGGTCCTTTCTGAACCTCTCCAGGCCTTGTCATGCGGCTGCTGATCTTGCTTTTTTGGGAGACCCAAACAAGCCCAAAGAGGACACAGACGAAGATTTAGTACCCTGAAGCTCTCTCTACACAGCACTGGAGAGAACTGACAGCTGTGCGCATGTATAACACAATATTTGTTTTTCTGAAGTTAGTTTGAGACTAATGAAGCAACAGATTAGCCTGGGGCCAGTTCAAATGTCCTGCTGTCAACATTTTGGCAAACACTATGCCTTCTGGGTCTAAAAGTGCAATGAATAATTACTTTGTGATGTCTTGGCGGCTTCATTTTTAGAGAGGAGATGTAATAAATCCTTTATTGAAGACAGACCACGGAAGCCAATCTACTGAGAAGGAAATAATGCACAATCTACGCATTTTCTGGACTTCATATTGTTTTACTTTTAATTACTAAGTGGCTTTTCGTGCTGAAAGATCATTATGCAAATTAACATTAAGAAAGTTCGATAGAGGAGCTAATTGTTTAACAAGACCCATCCCATCGACATTGATTGACATTTGTAATTTGTGGGAAATTTATTCTCACAAGTTATGGGAAACAATTCACATGTCTGGCATAATTAAACGTGGGATGAGGTTGTAGGCTTAGTTTTTTTCATGAGTGAGGATTTATCTCTTGTAAGGAAGACAACTGATAACGATCATAAAATATTTTTGACTTTCCTAGTATATTAAGGCAGTACTTGGTCTGAACACCTTTTACGATTTTTTTTTTAAAACAAACGTTATTGCCTTTTACATACATCTCCTTCACTGCTGTGTTATCTTAAGAGGTGGACACTTTGCAATCTCAGTTTATCCCATTATATGCATCTCATATACGTGTCAATTACATTTGTATTAGTATTATTTCTACCTCCGTCCAGTTAACTCGTCTTCGTATTTATGGGCAATCCTATTCAATCCCTAGACTCCCCCCTCCCCAGCCCTCCCAACAAAACTAGGATCCAACTACCCCCCACCCACCCCGTGCACTGCTGTCTCCTATGGTCACAGGATGAGCTCAATGGATCACTTCCTCTTCTCCCTGTTGTGTGGTTTTGTGTCAATCCATCGCCTCCTTTCCCGGTCTATCCCCTCATAGTTCGAAGGTTTCTATGGGTCCTCACCCCCTGGTACCTACTCTATTTCCCCCTCCTGATTCTGCCTCCGGGGGCTCCCATCTCGTGATGGTCTCTCAGGAGTGGTGGCTTCAGACCCAGGGTCATCACTCCTCATTTCTTCCATCAACACCTCCAATGCCTGAGCCCTCTCCAACCAGACCCCGCCCCTTCTGGCATTTCTGAGCAAGATTCTGCCCTCGCACCCTGCTCATTTCACTGACTCTCGCTTCCACCTATGGATGCTGGGACCGTTCGGCGCCTTCCATCTATTAGTGATTCCTCGCTTTGCCAGTATAAAGGCGAGGTCCTGAAACTTATCACTGACCTTAGTCTTGGACGTGTGCGGGAACAGATTGAGCAGGACGTGTGCTGGTGTACATGGGACTACTCGCTCTGTTATCCTAGCCGTCTCCCTTGTTGCTTCCTGCCAATATTGTGTCAGGGACTGGCAGTTCAATATCATATGGATAAAATGTGCCCCCTGTTCTTTACACCGCAGGCATTCAGCATCCTCTCTGTGAAAGAACCGGTTAATACGTTTCAGTGTTATGTACACACGGTGCAGCATGTAGAAGCTAATTAGACACCCCATTTGTCCATAACAGTATGCT
Source organism: Triturus cristatus (assembly GCF_964204655.1). NCBI lineage: Eukaryota > Metazoa > Chordata > Amphibia > Caudata > Salamandridae > Triturus > Triturus cristatus. Next base: position 212,468,331 of record NC_140588.1, read on the forward strand.
CTACCAGTCTTTATAACATCTTTCACTACCTTGTTATGAAATATTTCAAAAGCGGATTATAATATCTCGCAAGAATGTTTGTGCATATGTGTTGTGCTAGCCATGGTAGCATGCACTGCTTTTATTTGTAAATCTAGCAGCATTTGTTGACATATCTAAAGTACACAACAGGATATATCAAAATAGCACAAACAGCAGCATAGCAATCCAATTAAAACTAGGCCTGGGCGAAGCACTACGCTACGCTCGCGTAGTTTGCGAAGTTCGCGCTACTTCGCGCTACGCGAACTGCACGTAGCACAGTGCGAACACGCGTAGCGTAGTGTTGCGTAGTGCTGCGGTCATTTTTTGCTTGCTCGCGGTCCTCAACGTCAAGTTGGCGACCGCGAGCAAGCAAAATGACATCCTGGCGAGACTTTTTCCTTGTTCGCGATCGCGAGCATGGAAAATAAACCTCCCGGCGAGATTCCCAACGCGAGAAGGTCAGGTTTCTCATTGCGAGGGGTCGCGTATGCTCGCGACCGCTCGCGATGAGAAACTACCAGTTCGCGTTGAGAAAGCTGCAGCTCGAGTAAAAATCTACTCGAGCAGCAGAAAACTACAGCTCGCACTGTGCAAGATGCCATTTTCAATGATTGCACAGTGCCGGTTGCTTGTCCGCACTGTGCAATCATTGAAAACAACATCTTGCACAGTGCGAACATGTTACTTCGCAGTTCGCGAAGTGCTACGCGTAGCTCGCGTAGTGCGAACTTCACTTTGCGTAGCTTCGCGAAGTGCTACTTCGCGAACTACGCCCACCCTTAATTAAAACATACCATGAATGCCAGAGAACAGACAAGATAGAACACAATACCACAATGCAACACAGCCCAACAACATTTTTGTGTAATAATGCAGCACAAAAAACACAGTAGAACAAAAACACAACAGAATGCATCACCACCACAACAAAAGAACATACAAAAGATTTGCACAAACATTCTCACAACACATCATCTCCAGAAACCTGATTTCATAATATGATAGTAAAAGATGTTTCAACCAAATACTGCCTTAGCTTACCGACTAGGATATGAATTAACGTCAGCCAAAGATGTTTTGTGATCCAGCCCCTAGTCACAAACCAGTGCTTGATTTAAGCCAGTGAATTCTGGTGCTCAGCACCAGCACTTAGCTGTCAACTCCTGCGCTTGTGAGAGGCTGCCACAAGGAGGCGCTGTTAATGATGACATCAACAACAATTCATTCTATATACATTAAAAATGACTATTACCTGCCACCCAAGCCTTTCTTAAAGCTGTGCGGGCCTGGAATAGTCTGAATGATCACACCTGTAGGATTGTGATGGTCATTAGTTGTGTTGCTACTTACTATCACTGGAAGCATGGCAGAGGCAATGTGTGGTGCAGGCTGCGGTGCCCACCTGAGGAGAGCCCTGCCACTCATGATTTTTACAAATTAAGCACTGTCACAAACAACCAATTACCACAGTTTAAGGTGGTGAAATAGCACTGCTCCAGCCAACATTTGAGACATTATTTGAGCCATAATTGACCGGGAAACAATGGGCCAGGCGCGGGTACAAAGGGAACAGAAGTAAACAAATTTCTGGTAAGTTATGGTATACCAAAATAGATAACCTTTCGGAAAGCATTGCTTTTCCACGTTTCTGATGCAATAAGAAGCTCCAAACATCCGAGTCATCCTCAGCACAGGACTGTCTATTTTATCCATCAGGCATTTTCACTGATGGGTGGGGAGCTTTTGAAAGCAGAGGGCAGCTTTTGGCACCTCTGCTACCCCCCCCCCCCCATCTCCCCCTCCCCCAACCCCCAGTTAATTGCGACTGGCACAGTTTGTGATTCAGGGAAGTAGGGAAAAGAGAAGTAGGACAATCAAAAAGAGAGAAAGACGAGAGAGGAAGAAGGGTATCGGGCGGCTTTGACTTTTTATGCCAAGGCGGTATTTGATTTCCAGTCAGACCATCCCCTCTTGTTAAGTGCGCAGCTTCCGCCATTGAGACTGTAAGTCATTGCAGTGGCGTAGTGCAAAATGACACCCCTCCTCTCCCTCTGCGGAATGTGATTAGGGGAGCCTGAGTCTTCCATTTCTCACAGATGTTCATTGGCCTTGCGCTGTGGGGGCGGGCCCCCCTTGGAGGGTTACGGGGGGGGGGCTGGGTCACTTCAATTTCTGCATGCCGTGAGCTGTTTGAGGATTCATTGTAGCTGCAGGCAGGCATTCTGCTGAAGAATGGCTGACCAAGGGCAAAATGTAACCTAATAATATTATATCAAACCAATTATTTTTTGTTGGAGGCAAGAAGACACTAAAAGGCTTACGCATGCTTTGTTATTGGCAATATCCTGCATTAACTGACACAATGCTTCTCTGGGTGAGGCGCTGTCGCTCAAATAAGTCTGAAACCGAACACATACTTTGACTTATCTCTGAATTTATTGTTCTTTTAGACATCCCTGCTGTGAGTAAATAAAAGTATAATTAACTATTTATGATGTTTTCATAAAACAGACCTAACCCTGGGGGGCAAAGAAGCACTGTACGTTGCAGCGAGGCTATGCTCAGCTGTTGCCAAGGACAGAGACAGCAGCAATGGGCCACTAGATTGACACAAGCACCTACATTCCCTCCCTCGCCGGTAGGTAGCAAAGGTCTATTCATAGGGTAGGGGGCATAACATTGACATAGGAGTGTGTGGCTTCATAGCACAAGATATAAGAGGAGGAATTGATGGCATAACATAATATAGTGATAATCGATTGACCTGCAAAGTTCTAGTGACACACCCCCTAACCACTGAGTGGACCCCATTGTAGTAATTGAGCACTGGTTAGGTGGGTCGATTAAGTGAAATAAAGTCTTAGAATTCTGTCCACTGAGGGTACCATATTACAAGAAAAAGACCTAAAAAAGCCATTTTCTTTGGTGACAGGGAGTGCTCCACAGGCAAAATGATAGTTTGCCGTTGTATCACTGAAAAAGCTTGTTCCGTTCCTAATCATGGAGATATCATAGACACAGCATGTACACAATCAAAGCAATCTTAAAAGCTATAGGTTTATGAAAGTATGGTGACTTCATGATATCTTCATTATCATAACAGTTGTTCATTCTTGAGGGGCATTACAGCATCAATGCACACGGTTTAAACAAACTCCATTGTCAGTATAAGTGAGCAATGTTCTTACCATGATAGTCTGGCAGATTAGGGGCGACTGGAAGGCTGGGCAAAGATTTTGAAATGCCAACTTATTCCACCTTCTTTGTGCAATAATTACATTTCAAATACATTGATTAGCAAATTACTGAGGAGTTTTATGACTTTAGACTAGTGTATCTGCTAGGCTCCCTTTTTCAGTCCCTTATGAGAAATCGTGCTATCATAATGCCAGCTAGAAAATATATTGTTTATGCCAAATTGTTCAGGATAGCAAAATCGCAGAAGTTTAATTGATTAATCAATAAACAGTTTATTTTGCATTTGAGAGCACAGCTTGCCAATGTTATTTTGTGCTTATTTGTAAAGGTCGCTTATCACTAGTGAGGGCATCCAAGCACTTTAAAGGTGGGTGGGAAGTTGTCTCCCCAGTGGGATTCATCGAGGTCCTCAGCTTCTTAAAGAACCCAAGCAGCGATGAGGAGACTCTGATAGGGTGTGGGAGGACGTTCACGTTTTGGGGGAGATGTAAAAAAGGCTTAGCGCTTTGAGGGAGATGCAAGAAAGGGTGCGGCCTGCAACTTCAGTTTTGTGGATGTGGTGTCCATGAGCTAGTGAGATTCCAGCTGAGTCGAGGTGCCTGGGAGGTTGATGGAAGTGTAGGCGGCTGTTGAGGTAGTCAGGGACAATCCTTTGTTGTGCTATGTATGTGTGTGTGAGGAGTTTGAACTGTGTTTCTGTATGGGGAGCAAGTGAACTTCTATGAGGTGTGGGTGATGTGAGTCTGGTCAGGTAGGTTAAGGATGAGTTTTTCTGCCGCGTTTTGGGTGGTTTTGAGTAGATTAGAAGCTTCTTGGTGATTCTGGCATAGAGTGTGTTGCTGTAGTCGAGTTTGCTGGTGATTAGGGCTACTGTCAGGGCTTGTGTGATGGATTTCCAGGTGTACTCTCATAGCCACTTCAAGATCTTTGGCAGCTTCCTCAGGGTGTAAAAGCTGGTGGAGGTCACTGCTTTCACCTGAATTGTTATGTTGAGCTTCTCATCTAGGACGATTCCTACGTTTCTGGCATGGGTAGTGGGGGTGGGTGTAGGTAAAAGGTTTGATGGTCACCAGATGGAGTCCCGAGCATAAGTTATTTCATCTGAAGATCGCCATTTCAGTTTTGTGTGTTGAGTTTGAGGCAGTTGAATATCATACAGCTGGCTACTGAGGCTACGCAGGTTGCAAAGTAATTTTTTGTTGTGGGGGTCTTGTCCGATAGGGAGAGTATCATCTGGGTTTTGTCTGCATAGGAAAGTATGGTAATGATGTGTGATCTGATGAGATCAGCCAGAGTGGGTCATGTACTTGTTGAATACAGTTAGGCTAAGGGAGAAGCCTAGGGAAACTATGCAGATAACTATCTTGGATTCCGGTTACTGTGGCAGGCCGACATGTTATGTTCTACCTGTGAGGAAGGAGTAGATCCAGTTGAGTGCAGGTCATTGGATGTCTCTTTTGTGTAGGTTTCTAATGAGGGTGGAGTGGAAGACACGTTGAAGGTCATTAAGAGGTCGAGTAGTATGAAGGCTGCTGTTTCTTCACAGTCAAGGAGAAAACTGATAATGTCTGTTACTGCGATGAGAGGTGTCTTGTTGATATGGTAAAGTTGGAAACCTGACTGCTTGGTGTCTAGGAGTTGGTGTGTAATGTGGATGTGAGCAAGGTGCTTGTTGATAGCTTTCTCCATGACCTTGGCTGGGTATTGGAGGAAGGAGGTCAGGCATCAGTTTGCAAGTCGAGTGGGTTCTGACGATGGTTTATTTAGCAGTGCATTGACCATTTTGTTTGCCAAACATCCAGGATTGTAGCGGTGGTGATAGAACTGTTAATGATGCGGGTGCGGACGTTGCTGAATAGGTAGGCACCCATGTTTTAGATGTGGTAGGGCAGGGATCTATCAGTGTTCCAGAGTGTATGGTTCTCATGACGTTCTTCAGTGGTGATTGTTTCCAGGTAGTCATTCTATTCCCCTGGTAATTTATGGGTAGATTGTAGTTGACAGCCAGGGGTTCGATTGAGAGTTGAAGCTGTAGTTGATGATTTTGATTTTGTTGCTGAAGAATTCCGAGAAGTAGTCGCACACCCATTATGAGGGGTGTTGGACTGGGCCCTTTTTGCTGGGTCATCCTTGAACTTTTTGCCTTCCTCCTATATTTTTACTGATCTGTTGTTGGCTGTTTTATGACTCTGGGCACTTTATCACTGCTGAGCAGTGCTAAAGTGCATATGCTCTCCCTATTGTAAATTGATGTATGCATTAGTGATTCCATGATTGGCTGGTTTGGTTTACTTGTCAGACCCTAGTACAGTGCACTGAGTGTGCCCAGGGCTTGTAAACCAAATGCTGCTAGTGGGCTTGCAGCACTCGTTGTGCCACCCACAGAAGCAGCCTGTTAAAGTGTGTCTAAGGCTTGCCATTGCAGAGCCTGTGTGCAGTCTGGTGCAGCCATGCTGACTTGGCAAGTGCAGCCACTTGCCAGTCCCTAAACCTTCCCTTTTCTTCATATCAGACACCCCTCTGGTAGGCCCAAGGGCAGGGTGTATTGTAAGTATAAGGTAGGACATGCCCTGGTGTGTGTGGCATGTCCTAATAGTGAACTACAGCCATTTTCGTTTTTCACTATTGCAAGGCTACCTGTTCCCGATAGGCCAGAATGGGCAGTTTGATTATTACATCCTATAATCCTAACTGACTCAGGGAATATGGTAGAAATTCAAGTTTAGTATGCCTGAACTCAGAATGATAAAATACATATTTTAGTGAAGTTGGTTTTAACATTCTGTGTTTGAAAATACCACTTTTAGAAAGTAGGTATTTTCTTGTCTAACCATCCAAACCTGCCTCTGCTAGGTTGTGTATTCCTTGTCTGGAGTTTGAGTGACAGGGGCTGGGGAATTCCAGTGGGCTGGTGAATTCCCGGAGACAGGGTGAGTCAGCACAGGGCTGAATCGAGAGATCTCCATGTAGATGGGTGGGAGGAGTTGCATCTGGGACATGAATAGGGCTGTGCTTTCACTCCACAATGCTGGCTCCACCTCCTGTGGTGCATCTGATGTCTCTGCCCTGCACAGTGAAAGGAGTGAAAGGAAAGAAGGAGTCATGTAAACAAAGTGCTCCAGGACTGACCAGAACTGGTTTGGACTAGGCAAAGGCCTCTCTGCCTTCAGAGAACAAAGAGAAACTGTGTATAAAAAGGGTGACCCAGACCCAAGAACTTTAAGATCACTTAGGGAAACAAGAAGAAACCTTTGCTGAGGAGTGGAACCAGAAGAAACTGAGGAGAGACTATCCCTAAGCTGAAGTGCTGCTTGGGAGATTGGCCTGCAGTGGTTGCCTGACTGCCAAAGAAAGGAGAAAGGACTTTGTGTGCCTTTTTTATTCAACTTGTGAAGGATCTCCAAGGCCTTGGAAAAGAGCTTGCCTCCTGCTGAAGTCTCAGGGACAACAGACTTCAGCCACCAGCTCCCCAAAAGTTCTTTGGAAGTGCGTGCTGCTGTTTTGGGCCTTCTGAGGGACTGCGTGTCGCAAGGAGCAGGAAGTGCGACTCAAGAGGGAGAAGCATGTCGCCGTCGCAGCCGCTGCTGTCGCATCGTGGATGACGCCGCTGTAGCTGTCGCATTGCAACGCATCTTAAGAAACATCCCACAACTCGGAAGAAGCCTGTCGCCGTCGCTGCCTTCGCATCATGGATGTCGCTGCTGTAGCTGTCGCATTGCACCGCATCAAGAAAAGTGCCTCACATCCACGAAGAAGCGTGCCACGGTCGGAGCTGCTGCCGTCGCATCACGGAACAAGGGTGTCCCCGCTGCAGTTGTTGCATCGGTCGTAATCGTCTCGCAATGTCGAAGAAGAGTGTTGCCGCCAAAACTGCTGTAGTCGCATCACGGAACAAGGGTGTCGCCGCTGTAGCTGACGCATCGAGTCGAGACTTCTGGCAACATCGGAGAAGAGTACCGCATCAGGCAGAACTTGACATCTTTATTTCTTTGCACCAAACTTTCATCGCATCACCATCGTTGCAACACTTTTGTTGCCCTGCGTTTCGCATCTTAAGGTACATTGACTCAAAGTGTTGCATTTAAGATCTAAAGAGAACGAAGCTAAATTCTACCATTTTTAAAGTAACAGTATTGTGGATTTTTGTCGTTTATGGTCTTGTGGTAAATCTATATAAAGAATACTTATTTTTTATATAAAACCTGTGGGGTGTCCATCTGTAGTGTTGTCATTTGATTACTGTATGTGTTCACAAATGCTTTACAAACTGCCTCTGAGATAAGCCTGTCTGCTCGTGCCAAGCAATCAAGGGGGGTGAGCAGGGGTTATTTTAGGAGTGTACCCCTTACCCTGACTAGAGGCAAGGGTCCCTATTTGTCACAAGTACCTACCTGTGCCAACTAGAGACCCCCAAATCTAACAGGGGGTGATGCTGTTTGTGGTGGAAGGTGGTTAAGGGAAGTCATTGATGATTGTGAAGATTTCTTTACAGGTATTGGAGCTGTTATCTATGTATTCGGCTAGGGCCTTCTTGTTTTCTCTTCTCAGTTGGTGGTAGCATTTCAGGGCTGCATTTTAAGTTTCATTGTTGTTCTAATTTTTGTTAGTTCTCCATCTCTTTCCAATTGCTTGCAGTGTTCTTCCATGTCCCAGCCTGCCTTCTTCCAGATCCTTCTTTGAGAAATGTGCTTTCTGGGGGCAAAGGAGTCAGCACACTTTGGATCCACTCGTCAAGATGTTTCATGTTGTGGTTTAGATTGTTGGTGGGGTTGGACTGGTTCTTGCACAGGGTGTTGGGCCATTAGGAAACTGACTAGTTGCTCAAATTGCCCCTGGGTAGGCTTGTGGCATCAGTTTTTATTGGTAAGGGATGCTGATTTCGAAATGGATTATGGCGTGGTCTGTCCAGGTGAGATTGTTGTGATTTTGATGCCATTACAGGTAGCAAAAACTGGGTCTAGGGAGTGTCCATTGGGTGTGCCGCTCCAGTGACATGTTGGGTTAGTCCGCACTTTCCAAAGCCCTTGAGGAGTGCGGTGGAGTTGGTGTTGTTCCTCTGTTCCAGGTGGAAGCTGAAGTCTCTTGGTAGGAGTACGTTTTTGGAAGTGATGGTGGAGACGTCTGCAATATATTTGGTGAAGTTAGCTCATGGTCCCTGTGAACAATAGAAGAGGGTTCTGTCCAGGGTGTAGGTTGCTGAGATTTATGATTTGAAATGTAGGTGCTCCATGTAGGTGGGTACGTTCTCAAAGGTTGTGATGCAGTTGAAGGATTGATTGCATATTATCGCAATTCCTCCTCCTGATTCGTGTTGGCAGTCCAGTTGTGTGATCCTATATCCTGCCAGAATGGCTTTGGCAATGTCAGGTGCTAGTCGGAGGACAGTCATGTTTTCATAAGGAAGAAGAAGCCTTGGGCATAGTTGTCAATGATGTTCCTGATTTCCAGTGCGTGTTCACTGAGTGAACGAGTGTTGAGGAACATGCATACTAGTTTGGTTTGGGCTGCTTCTTAGTGGCTGATAGTGGAAGATCCACTGCACAAAACGTTTGTGGGAGGTGTGGTCATGGTGGGTGGGATACTGCAGTAAAAGTGCCAGTGGATGCTAGCAAAAGCTCCTTCTGTGTTGTGTGGTGTGGCACAGCAGCAGCATGGACATGCGTGACCCAGGTTGAGAGAAAGGAGGAGAATCGCTGATTAGTGCAAGGAGGTTGAAAGGTCAGGGTTTGTGGTGCTTAGACGTTAACAGATGGGCTTGCCACTGGCCCACCTTTGGCATGCTTGTGGTGTGCCTACATCGCATGTCCACACTGTAACCACCATTAAGTAGGTCCTGGGAGGTTTGAGGAGCACAGGGGGGAGGTACTTAGTGGGAGTATGGGAAAAGAGCAGCAGCTTGGGAAGAGAAGGTAAGGTGCTGGGGAGAGTAGGAGGTGCATGAGGTGGGAGACAGGAAAATGAGCACCAAGAGACAGCAGAGCACAAGGGAAAACAGGCACAAGACAGACTAGCAAAAAGAAGGGCAATCAGAAGTGAAAAGAGTGATAAAGAGCACAAGTGCAACAAAAAACAAATTGTAAAGAGGACAGAAAATAAAAGAGACAGCACAGAGTGAGAAAACAGTGCACAAGTGTGCAGCAAGGAGTTCAAGAACAGGTAAGAGTGAACAGGAGGGCACAGAATGAGAGAACGGGCAAAAAGTGCAGCAAAGGGTCCGAAGAAGACTAGCGGAGTAAAAAAAAGGACACAGGGTGAGAAAAAGAGCAAAGTGTGCAACAATGAGCAAGAGTGCTGAAGAGAGTGGCAAATGAGAAAAAAGAGCAAGAGTGCAGAAGGCAAGGAGATGAGTGAGAGGCAGAGAGAAGAGTCACAGAAGAGCTGGAGAGTGAACTTCTGGAACAGGATCTGGGTCTGCAATGGCCTAAGCCGGTCTGATGACTGGCCCAGGTAAGTACAGGGATGGCAGGGCTTAGGCACATTATGCTGATGCCTAAAAAGTGATAAATTGTAAAAAATAAGCCATTTCTATTATCAATCAATTGCTAAATATTGTACCACTTTTTAAAAAAGATTATCATGATAATTTACTATCACAAGTTTTTCCCTTTCTGTGTGCTCATAAATCAAGCTTCCAGAATCCCTTCCTTATCTCAATAACTGTGTTTTGTGAGGGCAGCATTCTCCCAGCTTCCAAGCATATACTGAGAGAAAGATAATTTGAAGACACCTGTCTTGCCAGAGAGGGACATAACCAGAGCCATAGACATCTTCAAGAATCTGAGAGCTACCCGCCGAATATTTGGCAGAACTGTGGCTTACTTGTCCTCGAAATAACCAGCTTTTCAAAAGAATTCCCACATCCTTTTCCTCCATTGTTGTGGAAATATATCTCATAAGTGAACAAAAATTCTCTCTATCCACTTAATGAATTCCATAAAAGCCCCCAAAAAGACTTATATATGCAGCTTTGACAACATCCAAGCCCAGAATAGCAAATTCATAAGGCAAAATTGTTCAGACAATTTGAAAATACTTTTTTCTCCTCACAAAATAACACTCATCCTACCATGAGCCTTTTTACCACCTCCAAAGCTTCAACAGAATCCCACACATATGTTAATTTTCAATTTACCATTCTAAAAATTGCCGTCTGCCATCTTGCAATGAAAAGTTAACAATAAAGTACAAAAAACCATTCCAAGTTGGAGGCAGTTCATTCACAGGCACACATAACAGCTATCTTGGAATGATAATTTTGTTTTCTAGAAAAATATATTTTTTTAAATGGTCACTGCAATTGCATGTACACAAACAGCTGCCATCTTGGAATGACTTTTCTTAAAACATTAAAGCAACTTTTTTAAGATGGCCACTGCACATGCATGCACAACAGCCACCTGAGAGGAAAAGCAACCACTGGAAAGGAAAATAGGTGTTATGGGCTAGAACTATTGTCATTCTAGTGCTTGTTCACTGACTTCTTATCTTTAGGGAAGTGATTCCCAACTTCATTGCCAGTTCATGCATGATACATCATGATATAACACAGGTTGCTCAACCTGGAGAAGCTTGGGTTCACCCAATGGAAAGGGGAAGGTTACGTCTACAGATCTAGGCTTTGAATTGTGCACCTGTGTGTAAAGGAACATGTACTTTGTGGCTAATCAGATTTGGTCAAGAACAAATACATAATAAAAATAAGCCACTCATTTTATTAACACTGAGTTCTTATGGAAAACACGTAAGACTACACAGTCATTTTGGTGAACCAGGAGGACGCAAATTTCTTACCACTCATGCTTCGTGAAAACAAACTGTTAACCTTGACCAGATACTGTAACGTCTATTTAATAGAAATAACACTTATTGTTCCAAAACATAATGCATTCCCCTTTTTTTATACCCCTAACTAACAATTACAAATGTATTACCTGCTGAAGGATTTGTTAAGTCTCCTTGTATTGCCTTGAGATAGTGTATTCCACCTCTTGTGAGATAGATTTGTGAGTATGAAGATGTCCTTGCTCTCTACATGTGCTGCAAGATAAGGCTTTTGATTCAACTACTTTACATTAGGGGTACTTTTAGTTTGCTACACTTTAATCTCTAAGGTTGTGTGCACTACCCTTTTATAGTGCTTTGTCCTTCGGGTATTTATAAGGGAACATTTTTTGATGTCCAATGAAAATTTTCAGCAATCCAATATCATGAAAAGCCTCATTTTGTATGTACAGTTTCTTGGTTGTCAGAGGGACGTGTTAAGAGCAGAAGTGCTAGGTCACCCCACAACAGTCTTGCTAAACTCAAGATTGAGCTAATTGTTAGAAATTGTTTAAGTGATGTAATCATACCCAAGATGGCCATTAGATCCTTTGAGTCTTTGCTCTTTTCTCAAGAGCCACATTTATCACTGGAGGTCCTACACACCACAGAAAAGAAATAAACATAGGCAGTGGCAGGGGCACCACAAAGGGTAAGCAGCCAAAACAATAACCATGGCACATGGAACAGTGAAAGTGAGACTGGCTCTGATCTGTGTATCTGACTCAGTGGCCTACACAGTGGACACGTCTGCAAAGATTGAGGTCATCATGATGCTGGAAGGGCCTGGACCATGACAACGGCTTCCTCTATTGCACAAAATACACACATCCACACCCAAAGCTGGCCTGGAAGCTGACAGCCAGAAGTACAGAAGTAAACAATGCCATGCATAGTGAGTAAGGTTGGTGCCTACCTCTTAAATCTGTGAAGCAACATGGCGATTCCCCGTTGTTTGCTTCCATCTCTCTGGCATGTTTTGGACATTTTTGGGAGAATCTTTACATTTTTTTTAATATAAAAAGCAAAATGAACACTATTGCAACTTATGTTTTGGAGGTGCATCTAAAATGTATGTATGGGTGAAGAATGAAGTAATTTACTACTGCATTTCTCACCTATAACTAGACCACGTAGTAGTGCACTAGGAGTAGAAGCTGAGTTCTGTATTCCTCAATTACTGCACTATCAACACAGTAATGTGTTTATCCTTATCTCAGTAAGTTGCAGATATCTTTGTAAAAGAATTGAATAAATAAGAAATATTAAGTATAAGCAAAGTTGAGGAGACCACTTTGAAAAGTGTATTATTTGAAAAAAATCTGCACATTGCATATCGGCTGTTGGTCACAACTGTAGTACTTGAAATCAAGTAACTATTTTTAACATTAAGAATGCCATCACCATTAGTACATAGGCTCGTTTGTAAAATGTTTCACTAGTCACAAAAATACTGGCTGCAAATGGCGATCAATTGTTTTCAACCAGTATTTAGTAACTCTGAACCTTTATTTTTACCAGATGCAATCCAGTGTGTCTCTATGTCTGCAAGTACAAATTTCAGAAGTAAATAAAAAGAGAGCTATTGGGTCTAAGGAGACACAGGGTTCAAATTCACAATGATTTGATGCATCCTGGCTTAATACTGAACTCTAAGAACTATTAGATTAGTGGAATGTCAGGAGCCAGCCAGGAATTCTACAAGAAGAAGTCACACCCAATCACAGCATAATAGTCATAAGTCAGAACCAGGGCATTTAGTAGCATTTTTTTAAATGTAAAATACCTCTTCACGGTGAACTGGTTATTGCTTTTGGGATGATAATAAAAATATCATCATCATCAAATTTCTTTATTTCGGTTTACAAAGAACCATAAAAGAACAATCTCGCAAGGAACAGATGACAGACAATAAAATAAAACGAGCAATCGGCAAAAGTGAAAAGTGCACGAACTAGATGAGCCTATGCTATAAGAACACAAACGATTCAAATTGGCCAAACATGACTAATAAAATAGACCGTCAAGCACAAAGTTGATTAGCACATATTGCCTTAAAATGCTCCTAGTCAAACTAAAAATCTATGTATAAATATATATGACAAAAATGTTATATATATATATATTTTTTTTTTTTAAAACATAAAAGTAGTATAAAATAGTTTTTTTCAAATAGAATGTTGTCATATTTAAGAGACACTTTGCTGATTAGGGCCAACTCCACTTTTCAAACGGGGTGATGACAACATTGCTGACTTAGTTCTCCTCCTTATTGTCCAGAACTGGCCCAAGAATTTAGCTGTTGCACAGGCAAAGACAGGTCTAGCATCCGATTTTAAAATTCGTAGAGCTTCTTGGAAGTTTTGTGTGCCTAATTGCCTGCACACAGGTGTTAACCATTTCCCCCTGGGTTTAATGTAGGCTGGACAGGCAAAAATAACATGGCCTGTCGTTTCCTGTGGGCTTAGGCAGGAGGGACACCCCATAGGTATGGTATTAATATTCTGCCAAGAGTTGGTGAAGGAATTAATTGGTAAAGTGCCATATCTAAACTGTGTATAAAGTTTCCTATCAGCTGGCACTTTGATAATGTCCATATAGCTCTTCAGATGGCAGATGTTTTTCTAATTAATACAAGCATCTGTCAACCTACGGTGGTGTCTATTCAAGACAGTGTTCTCTTCTACCCATGCCCAATACCTAACTTTCAATTGCCCCTGGAAAAAAATGGCGATTCACCCATAGCATGCCCCTTTAGCTCAATGCTAGACAGTAAGTCAGCCACCTGTTTTATCCAGCTATTTTTTCTTGAAGTATCAAGATATATGATCTCATTCAAAGCTGCTGCGTAAGATGCCAGTTCAGGTGTAGTTGTCAATCTATGCCAGAACAGCAAGGGACGGAACTTTGCAATGTCTTTAATAGACTTGATACCCATGTCTGAGGGGAAGTAAGGGGGTGCTTTGAGGAAGGGATATTAAGCTCCTGAGAAACTTATTTTCCACAGCTGCAAGGTCACCAACAGATGCAGTGCCCCACAGTTCAGCCCCATATAGGGCACTGCTCACAGCCTTGCTGCTGTATAGTTTAAGGACAGGAGCCACTGGTTTAGTATAAGATTGATAGTGCTCTCACTTCAGTGCCCCCGTAAGCTGTGAGAGTTTCAGCAGTACCCTTCCTAGATGGTTCTTCCAGATCATGCCCTCGGACAGCTTGATGCCCAAGTAGTCAAATGAGTTGATCCTCTAAAACTGAGCGTTGTCCAGCGTTAAAATGCCCTTGAAGGATTTGTGAGGGTTCAGCATCATTAACTTGATTTTGTTTGTGTTAATAACCAAGCCCCTCTATTCACAGACGGCCTTAACCCCTTGCCTGCTCATGATGGAACTACTCCGTCATGAGCCACGGGCGCGCAGTGCTCATGACGGAGTGGTTCCGTCATGCTGCGGCCGTTGGCGCCCACGCGGCACTGATTCCCCGCCTGTGCGGGCGAACAATGCAAGTGGGCGGAGTTGTGACGGAACCACTCCGTCATGAGCACAGCTCGCCCATGACTCATGACGGCGTGGTTCCGTCACAAGCATGGCGGCGCCGCGCTGACCCCGAACCCCCCCAGCGCCGCGGCGGAATTCGTGCCGCGGCGAAGGGGTTAAATTGGTTTAACAATCACTGAAGACCCATGGGAGTTTTAGATATCAGTAAAGTTTATCGATATTGGAAGTAAATGTATCTATTATATTTTACAAATAGATCATACAAAGTGATTCCACACAGTTTGATGATGAAAGTTACTTTTACATTTCATAAATGGGACTTTGATATCAAATATTTATTTATTTATTTATTTACGCAACTTTTATAGCGCGACAAATACCCGAAGGTGTCTCGGCGCTGTAGAGCAACTGGAGTCTATCATCAAGTCATCCTCTTACTGATTAAACAGCCATGTTTTCAAGAGCCTGCGGAAGCTCATCAGATTCGGGGCAGTTTTAATGGCTAGTGGCAAGAGGTTCCAAAGTTTTGGAGTGGCCACAAGAAAGCGCCTGTCTCCCCAGGTGACCGATCTTGTGCGTGGCACCGGGAGGAGACTGTTATTGGCCGATCTTAATTGCCTCCTAGGAGTGTACAGCTGGAAAGCTTCAACCAGGAACCTAGGTCCAATGCCATGTACATCCTTATAAGCAATACAGAGGGCCTTAAACTTGACGCGGCTCTCCACTCTCAGCCAATGAAGCTGACGAATACCAGGAGTGGTAGATTTGCGACGAGGGATGTTGAGAAGAATCCTAGCAGCCGCATTCTGAATAGATTGCAGCTTCGTTGTGACACGCTTCTGGGTGTGAAGGAGAAGTGCATTCCCATAATCTATCCTGGAGAAGACTAGGGTAGAGACCAGGGTCTTCCCAGCTGACGGCGGGAGATAAGGCAGCAGCTTCTTGATTTTTTTCAAGATGAAAAAAGACGACGACACAACCTTGTTGGTGTGGAGGTCGAAAACCAACTTATTATCAAAGATCACTCCCAGGTTTCTGGTTTTTTCTACTGGGACAGGTGGAGGGCCAAGCTTTTCTGGCCACCAACCAAAGGACCATTCAGGGGAGAGTCTTCCAAAGGTCATGATCTCGGTCTTATCCGAATTGAGGCGAAGGCGGTTCAAAGCCATCCAGCTACTAACCTCAAGCATAGCTTTCTGAAAGTTGGCTGCTACCGTGAGACCATCCTTATGGATGCCCAGCACCAGCTGGGTATCGTCTGCATACGATGTAAGCTGTATCCCATAGGCCTTTATTATCCTCGCCAAGTCCGCTACATAGATATTAAAAAGCATGGGACTTAGCGAGGAGCCTTGTGGGACTCCACAAGGGAGTGCAGAGATAGGGGAGTAGAAATCTCCCAACTTTACTGTCTGGGTACGGTTTGCCAGGAACGATGAAATAAGATCCCTGGCGCAACCGTTAATCCCCAAAGCAGTGACACGGTCGACCAAGGTGGCATGGTCGACCGTGTCGAAAGCTGCTGACAGATCCAGAAGGATAAGAACAGCCGCCCCAACCCTGGTCCATGATCACCCTGATCTCGTCAGAGGCCTTTATCAAGGCAGTCTCTGTTCCATGCCCTTTCCTAAACCCAAACTGCGTATCGTCGAGAAGCTGGTGAGTCTCGACGAACTCTGAGAGCTGTCTATTCATCAGGTATTCGCATACTTTGGCAGGAAAGGGCAGGCACGCGATCGGTCTGTAGCTTACAACAGCTGTGGGATCTAAGGAAGGTTTTTTCAGGAGGGGTTTTATGACAGCGTTCTTCCATATACTTGGAAATTGGCCTGTCGAAAAAGCAGTATTGCAGATCTCCATGAGAGGGCGGGAAATCACTTCTGTGAGTTTTGACATCACGGATGGGGGACAAGGATCCAGTGGGGAGCCCGATTTGATGGTAGAGACGATTTTAATCACATCCTCATGTGAGGCTGGTAGAAAGCATGGAAAATGGTCATGGTTGTAGTAAGACAATGCTTCTTTCCCGCTACCACCTCTACATTCAGTTCTAGAGTTATCTTCAAAGGAAGCATATATATCTGCAACCTTTGTGATAAAGAAGGCTGCTAATTCGTTACAGAAAGCCTGTGAGGGCTCCACTTCAGGCCCGACAGGGGGGGTAGACAAGCTGGTGACAACAGAGAAGAGTTCTCTGGCCGAGTTAGCAGCGGTCTTAATTTGTGCCGAGAAAAATTCGGTTTTTCGGGCCAAGATTGCCTTTTTGTAAATCTGAAGGGCATCTTTATAAGTTTGTCTGGCTATGGGGCAATAGACCTTCCTCCAGCGCCTTTCTAGATTTCTGCAGTGTTGGCGATGTAGTCGAAGATCTTCATTGTACCAGGGGGCCGAGGGGGATACTCTGTTGGGCTTCGTAATTTTCTCTGGGGCCACTAGGTCAGCGGCGCTTCGGATCCAGTCCTGAAAAGCCGAGGCCGATAGTGCCGGAGTATTTCCACCCTGAGGACGGGAGGAAGCCAGGGAATGTAGCATCTGAGGCATATCTGCAGTTTTCCAGGCACGAGTGCCCATTCTGGTTCCCGGCCTGGAGACTAAAGGGGCAACAGGTCGTATGTCTATTTGAAAGATAATGGCCCTGTGGTCAGACCAAGTAATTGGGATGATATCTAATACAGATATACCAGGGTCATTCGTGAATAGTCCATCAAGGGAATGTCCAGCTTGATGCGTAATGCCCTTGACTAGTTGGTGCAACCCTAAGTTGGAAAAATCAGCTGTGAGTTGGGCAGTATCGGAGTTGTCCTGCTCTTCCAAGTGAAAATTAAAATCTCCCAATATAGTGTATGTATCAGAACATATAATATTGTCACTTAGGTCAGAAAGGGAGGAAAGAAAAGAATTACGGGGGCCAGGGGGACGATAAAGTATGACACCCTTTAGTGCCTGCTTGGGGGTAATGCTAATGGCAAAAGCGGCTGATTCGCAGTTAGCCGAGTTTATAGGATCAAGTGTGGTACGATATTTATCCTTAAAGATAATAGCAAGGCCGCCACCTCTTCCTACAGGCCTATCATGTCTGACAACACTGTACCCAACCGGAGTAGCATTACAGAAATCCGGACCAGACCCGGCATCTGCCCAGGTCTCAGTAGCAAACAGTAGATCCAGATCATGAGTGACGATAAATTCATTGATATAAAAGCTATGACATGGAAGTGAGCGCGTATTGATGAGCGCAGCTCGACATCCATGCAAAGCTCTGTTCACTACAACATAGGACCTGCCATCCTGTAGGCCAGAATGGGCAGGAATGCTGGATTGGGGGAGAAGATATCCACAGCCTGGACACACAAATAATCGAGTGGCCATCGCATCTTTCAAGGGGGCCGTAGTACAGGTCGGACAGATCTTACCAACATGCAACTCTTTTAAGTGCCGGGAAGAGTACATCAGTCGGGGGGCAGGGGTTATGGCCCTGGGCCGTGTCCGGCCGCGGACGGGCGCAGACGGGCTTGGCTTTGGCGCGGCTTCGGCGCGCGCCCGCTGCGCCAGCCCGCTGCGTCGTCTGAACATGGTACTCATTATATAGAACGTGAGGAGGGTGGGAGGCCAGCGCGACTAGAGCGCAGCCCCAGCCCACACCCAAGATGGCGCCCGCCGCCGCCTTCCCCAAAACAAAAGCGGTAAGGCGAGGCAAGAGAATGATAGTGCAGCGTGAGTAGGTGTCAGTGTGCCTGCTCTCAATTCCCAATTAATCACTGTATTTTAAAAGTCCCCCAAATTATTTAGCACATAAAAATGTTTTTGCTTAAAAACGCTACTTTCTGATCAATAAAACAACAGGAATTGGATGATACACGCAAGTTTGCTCGCAGCCCTAGTACTCCCGACTAGGGAGAGCTCTGAAGGCAGCGAGCGGCGATAAAAACACAGCTAAATAGTCTGGGGAGGGCGGGAGGCCAGCGCGACTAGAGCGCAGCCCCAGCCCACACCCAAGATGGCGCCCGCCGCCGCCTTCCCCAAAACAAAAGCGGTAAGAACCAGAATAATGATATTCATTCAAGATAGAAGCAGGACATTGCACAAATTCAGAGTAATGTTAGGTGTGTCTTTACTTTCAGTTCAGTATTAGGTTGATTCCCATTCCAATCTATTTATTAATGCTTTAGAGATGAAATGTAATGAACATCATTCCCAATCACACAAAAATGCCAAGAAATGCATAGAAACCCTGGCAGTGAGAGAGTTAAAATAGGGAGGGCCATTAAATGTATATTGAAGTTTGCTGATGAGATTAAATGACACTCAGTTACTGGTAATGCATCTAGGGCAAACATTGTTCGCATTGTGATTCCTTCTTTTCATCCTTTAATAAACCTGCTGTGCATATATGACATTTGCAGGATTCGGACAGAAAGGCTAGGGTCCCTTAAAACGATCCATAATTAATTTAGTGTTTTTTGATTATTGCATCAAATTTCCCTGGACAGAAAATATAGGAAGGCTAGCCTATTCTACACAGCTGCATGCAAGAAACTTACTGATCAGAACAAATACTTGCAAATAACAAGTTTTCCCCCAAGACATGAAATGCAATCTGCTATAGTAAGGCGATCATGTGCCGTGGCGCAGGTGAGCCATAGCTCCCCACAATATTTATTACAGAATCGATTGTAAAGGACATACAGCCAATATCCATTGAAGGTTTAGAATCTGAAAAAAAAAGGTTTTCATGTCATCTCTATTCATTTTCTACTGATACCTTAATAGTCTAGCAAGACTCGTACCGGAAGTAAATAGCCATTTAAATAGGAACAATTGAGAAAAGGAACATATGCCTAGTGCGAGAAATGTGGGTTCGGGTGACCCTAGGGCAACCCAAAGTTTCTGGTCTAGAACTGTGTTAACTGTGTGAGCTGTTTTTTTTTTATCTGGTGGCATGGAGACCCCATACTCTGGAGCTCTCAAACCGGGCACGGGTACTCCTATTAGCTATAGAATTTCAGGGTAGTCAGCTGACTTAAATAGTTTCTTTGGGGCGGAAAATTAGAACTTAGCAACGTGTCAATTAGCACTTAATAAATCCCAGTTCAATCAGAGTTTATTCTTTTAAAGAGGAAACGTATACTTTAACGCACACAACTAGAGATTACACACAAAATTAAAAATATTTACAAAATAGCAGGTGGAAAAGACAATTGCATCCTTTCATCAAGGGACCTTGCCTACTACGTGGGGTGCAAAATGGGTACCATAGAAAAAGGTAAGAGTTGGCAATTAACCTCATAAATACAGACTAGACCTCATTGCTCTGAGTCACTTGAGCCTAATCATTAAAACACAGCACCCCCCAGATGTGCTTCAAGAAAAATATGCACAATTATTAAAAGTGTGTTCTATTGGCTTTGTCAGTGGTGTTCACAATGTTAAAATTAGGCCCACATCCTTTGACTATCAATACATGTTATGTATTACAAAACAAATTTTGCATTTGCCATTCAGTATCAGAAGGCCAGACCTACTGGTGTTGACACAGCTTTACATCATTAAAAAGTAATGTTTGCACTAACATCAATATTTTTTACTTTTACATCAGGTTTCCTAGAAACTTTTCTGAGCCTTCAACACCCAAGTTTCAAACACTCGAAGGCCAAAACAAATGCTCAGCCCTGAAAATGATTGACAAAAAATCCTATCTTTCCGTAGGCTAACTCTTTCCCATTCTAGGGAGAGTTAGGGCCTTATTATGAGTATGGCAGTGAGGGAGTGGGACCGCCCCGCTCCCACACTGCCGAACCCATGTGCAGCCCACCCGGCAGTTTTGGAGGTTACTCCTGTCTTGCGGGCGATTCTTTGACATTTCCAGGGTAGTGACTATAAAATAGGCACCGCATTGGGAACGTCATAGGCTGTACCTGCATGGCATGGACTGCAGCAGTCCATGCCATGAAGGTATTTGTATGCATGCACACAGAGGGCACATGTTGTACCCCCCTGTGTGCATCCACATGGCAGGAGCCACCAGGGGACTCTGTAGGGCCCCCTTTGTTTCCTCACTGCCACACTTTTCATGGTAGTCGCACCAATAAAAAGAGTTGTGGTGAGGAAACTCGTAATATGCTTGGCGGGCCGCAGCATCCTCACCAAGCATATTGTGGCCTCAATACTGCTGCGCTGCTGCCAGGAATCTCTGATCCATTTCTGTGGTGGTGGTTCCAAGCTGGCCTCACCGCCCTGGTCAGAACACTGCCACCACTGCACCCCTGCGAGTTTGCCAGTCTGTGGTCCGCCAGACTAGTAATAAAGCCCTTAGGATTTACAAGTTTCTCCGTATGTTGGGGTCATGTGGCCACAAGCTGCTCTTCTTGCACTACCCATAGGCGCATCCCGGCAGATCAGCAGGGATGCGCCAATTATTATGCGCCACAGCTGCGCCACCATGGATGCGCCGCATTTATAATGCGGCGCACCATGGAGAAAAAACAGCACAGATGCGTGACGCATCTGTGCCGTAAAAGTGGCGCATTGCTGGAGTTGCGTCGCAAGCGCGACGCAGCTCCAGCAATGTTCTGGGGGGCCCTATCTGTACAATGCTGCGTCAATCCTTATGCCTGCTTCAAGTAGGCGCAGGGTTTTGATGCAGCATGGGCCTAAAAGTGACTGAGTGAAATCTTGTAGATTTCACTCAGCCACTTTTAGGAGGCGTTCCTGCGCCGGAACGCCCCCACCTGCCCTGGAACGCCTACATGTGGCGCAGGGCTTTACAACGTGACGCATCTCCCAGATGCTTCACGTTGTAAATACCCCGCACCATGGCGCAGGATTTGCGCCGCTGCTGCGTCACAAAAGTGACGCAACGGCGGCGCAAAAGTGGCGCAAGTGCAACATAAATCTGCCCCATAGTTTGTCAATGGGTGCCTTAGTATCCCAGTAGCCCTGATTCAATTATTGTCAGATTGGAAGTAATGGTAGGGCAGAAAAAACTGCATTTAAAAAAAAAAAGAAACCATTTGCATCATTATCATTTATTAAAGACTCTTACAGTCCACTGGTTATTTAGAAACACAAGGCCCGATTCACAGAACTAACTTAAGACAAAATCCTAAACTTACTACCATTTTGGTATTCACAGAAGGCACTTACTCATTTTGGTATTCACAGAAGGCACTTACACATTTCGGTATTCAAAGAAGTTAGGAGTCCTAACTTTAGGGCTCCTAAATGCCTTCTGTGAATACCGAAAGTCTTAAAATTAGGATTTTTCTCAGTTTAGTAGTAGATAGTTAGGACTCCTAACTTTAGGACTCATAAATGCCTTCTGTGAATACCGAAAGTCTTAAAATTAGGATTTTCTCAATTTAGTAGTAGTAAAGTTAGGAGTCCTAACTTTAGGACTCCTAACTTCTGTGAATACCGAAGTGAGTAAGTGTCTTCTGTGAATACCAAAATGAGTAAGTGCCTTCTGTGAATACGAAAATGGTAGTAAGTTTAGGATTTTGTCTTAAGTTCGTTCTGTGAATCGGGCCCACACAATGTGAAAAAAGAAGCATCTTCAACACCAAAATTTGAAAGAGACAAAGTTAAAACAATACTTTGGTGACACACTTATGGCTAATTCATAATAGAGCCAATCGTTACATAGCAATAAATATAGTTCTTATCCAAAGTTTCTTGCTTGCTTAGGAGAAAACAGCAGACTCAATTCCACATTTCAAGCTCATCATCATACGAATATGAGCCCATCATCAGGATAGATGTCAACAAATTAAATGTTCCCAGAGCTCTGTGTAAGACAAACTTAAAAGAGAAAACATTTACTTTATTAAACTAGACGAATACATAAATTAACATCCAATATAGACCCTATTCATATACATTCTACTATGACATTACTTATTATATTACATAAATCATATAATATCCTTTAATTAACAACTTGGATCATATACTAATGTCAAATAATTCATTTTAGCAATATCAACTTGTATTACTTTGAAAAATGCCAAAATATGATAATTAGTAACATAATTATTTTCCCACACAATAATGTGATTTGGGATCTTTTTAAAAGCATTAGGGGCAGTTTTACTGAGAACCTGATTATGAGTTTGGTGGTCCAAATTCCCAAGCGCTGCTTACACATCCTCTACGACACAGCTGTGCCAGCAATCTACCGCCCACTGTATTACTCATTGTGGTGTCTGAAACGGCAACTGTGGCCATGGCAGTGTGACCACAGGGATTGAGGTGGTCTGCAATGTCGCCATTTGGTCCACCGACGCCATCAGGTCTGTAGTCTACCTGTTGGGCATATTATGACTAACCAGTCATATACACGGGCTCCCAGCGGTGGTTAACAAACTGCGGCTACCCAACAGCAGTTGACCGCTGCGGGACACATGGAAAAAAAACACGACAACAGTGACCATTGGATGCATTTAAAAGCTACACAGTTGATGTGCTTTGGCAAGTGGGCACCTGCAAATCACACTATAAAACAAACCCCATACCTGACCAGTATTCTGAGCTTCCCAACTGTAGCACAGCAAGACAGACAGACCTTTTCTCAGCTTCCCATTTTCATCTTCCCATTTAGCACTCTCCACCACCTGTATTTTTTATTTTGCATCCTTTTACCTCTATCACTTGTTTGTTTTTCATTCATTTACTCACGCACATTCTATTTTTTACCTTGCCTGGCAAATAAAACACGCTTCACAGAGCAAGAGTTGACAGTCATGGAGGATGAAATCATTAGAGCAGAGCCCCAACTTTTTGGTTCTCAAGTCCAGCAAACTCCTCTCAGTAGGAAAACAGAAATGTGAGACAGGATATTCAAAAGAGTAAATGTTGTTGGTACCACCCTGCACACACAGACTGACATTAGGAAGAGGTGGACTGACCTCAGGTTGAGGGTGATACCAGGTACAACAGCCACTACCTGGAGGGTCAGAGGACTGGTGGTAGCACTTCCAGCACACCATTACTATTGTTTCCCTGGGAGGAGAAGGTCTTGGCCATAGTGCATTCTTAGAGCTTGACAGTAATAGAGGGGGGAGTAGATTCAGGTAAGTTACACTTCAATAACTGGCACAATATCACAATGTCCTGTTTGCTCTAAACTCTGCTTTTGCGTTCGCTATCTACTTTCCTAACACGTAATACTCAAAGTATGTGAGATATTAGTTTGTCTGTGTCAACATGTATTGATGCATATAAGACCACATGTATCCAACTCCAGGACATGCCACATGTTGCAATACTGTCTGTAATTGGATTACCATCAAAATATCAATCCAGGACCCCCGATATTTCTCAATATTTAAAAGTATGGTCCATCCCAAATGTATTTTGCCCACAGGTATGATACAATACATGTTTGTCAAGTGTTGGTAAAGTGAGATTAAAGTAACTACAACTACCATGAGGCCTTGTGACTGGAACTTTAAGCAAGATTCTAGACTATTTTTGCCTCCTCTCACTTGTCTGCCATGCTACAACTGATCCTCACACATCATGCAACTTACCATTTCTCAAGAGTTTCTAAAGTGAGATTTAAGTGACTACAACTACCATGAGGCCCTTTCCCTCCAACTATAACCAAGATGCTAGACTCCTCTTGCCCCTTCTCATTTGACTGTCTTTCCACTACTGATCTGCACTAGTCATGCAGCTCACCATTTTTTTAGTGTTGCTAAAGTGAGGTTGAAGTGACTGCAACTACCAAGAGGCTCTCTCACTACAACTCGAACCAAGATGCTAGACTCCTTTTGCCCCTTCTCTCTTGTCTTTCATGTTACAACTGATATACACTTTTCATGCAGGTTACCATTTGTCAAGTCCTGGTAAAGTGAGATTGAAGTAACTACAACTACCATGAGGCTCTCTCACTACAACTCGAACCAAGATGATAGACTTCTATTGTCCCTTCTCTCTTGTCTTTCATGTTACAACTGATAGACACTTTTCATGCAGGTTACCATTTGTCAAGTCTTGGTAAAGTGAGATTGAAGTGACTACAACTACCATGAGGCCCTGTGACTGGAACTCTAACCAAGATGCTAGGCGCCTTTTGCCCCTTCCCACTTGTCTGTTATGTCATTATTGATCTTCACTAGTCACGGACTATGTAATGTACAGACAATGCTCCACTCACATATACATCTGAATACTGTGCTTGATGGTGTCCTGGTCTCATCAACTGAAACTATTGATGTCACGAGTGACACCATAACAATGGCGTACCCTTAATGTATGTGAGCTATTAAGGAAACTCAGCTGATGAGCAGTGGCAGTGTCATCTTGCGTCTGCACTTTTCACATGATGAACAATGCTAAATATACAACCAAGCGGTGTTTGTCTGCATTAGATACAACAAGGCCTTGGAATGGCCATATACATGCTATGACAACACTGTGTTTGTTCCAGAGTTTTGGAGATGTCATGTCTATCCCTAAAACCAAAATGCCACATTTCTGCATATCTAATGTCTACAAATGTCTAGTAACCAACTTCAATTCCACACAAATAGATGACAATACTAATCTCTATCTATTTTGTTCCATTCTAGGTCCCCATCAACTTTGACAAAAGCAACGCGGACGTAGATATTTCACTTCCACCATTAACAATATTCTCTATTTCTCAACAGGTCGATCTGCCACTGCACCTCTCCACCCCAGGACAAAGGCCTCAGTGATGAAAAAGCTCCTGAAGAGGTGGGCGTGGAGGACAGTCGTTGACGATTCAGGCAGCCTGGGCAGACAACAACAGTGACTCTCCCCACAACACCTCCCACCACAGCTGCAACAACACAGTCAACCACTGTCCCAACATGTCCACCTAGCACAATCAGTCCAATCCTGTGCCCCCCAGTCCTGAATTCTGAGCCAGCTATCGCCACCCTAGTCGCAGATAAAACTGAACCCAATGGGAGGATACAGTCTGTGCCAAGGGCAGAGGCCTGTGGGTGTAGACATAGTGGAAGGGTAATTGTGGGATCGCAGAGTGAGCCAACTGGGGACACCACCACCCAGGCTGCCATCACCTAAGTCCTGGGAGTCTACCAGGACTCCCAAAGTGGCATGGGCCACGTATTGACTGAAATCCGGGAAATCAAGGAGCTGCAGAGGGACTCATGCCAGGAGGTTGCTGGCATACACACCAAGGTGGCCGGCATGAACACCAACATGGCCTTCCTGGCTGGGCTGCTGCGGTACATCAACACCACACTCTGCAGGGCTTGTCCACCTGCATCTACCACTTCCTGTGGGCGAAGAGCATCCAGGCGGTCAACATCTTCCCCAGCCACAGAAAGGGAGTCCCTGTCAGGGGAGCCCACGCCTGCACGAGCCACAGTTTCAGCAGCTCTTTATCACTCCTGTGGCAAAAAGAGGGGACATCCACCCAAAAAACAGAGAGCACAGGATGGCAAGACACACTGCACAGCCAGGAAGAAATCTTGCCCATAACGTCCTCCTGTGTGTGCTACACATTTACTTTTTGGACTATTCCTGTCCACTTTTCCATATCTGATGGGAGGAGTATCCTGGAGTTTGGACTCTACTACAATTGTTTCATCCATCATGACTATAGACTTAACTTTTTATTTGCATTGTGTAATTTTAAGTCAATTTCTTGATCTTATACCTGCAAACTTCACTAAAAATGCACATCACCAAATCATTGTGTCCTGTTGTAATTCTCACATATAACAATGGGAATGTACTACCATGTTAACTTTGCAGTGTCAAAACTAGGAATTTCTGGAAGCATGGATACATTTTATTGTGTACAAACAATGTCCCACTCAGGTTCACTATCATGTCACAACAACACATACATACATGTGTCCGGTCTGAGAATATCTTTGTTCCATTGTTCAAATCGTAGGCTGACATGATGACAGAAACATAGCAAAAAAGTAAAGACTGATCAGTTGCAGACTTTCACACCATGAAAGGAGGAGATTCATCTGCCAGAATCCTACATAATAGACAACAATAAGTTAGGTCTACATCATCAGCTGGGGCCATATTGCCTACCTCACAAAAGGAATCCTATGTCAAATACACACGTGTCAGGACCACAATTTCTGACCACAGGGTCATCCCAATCCAGTGTTGTTTGCATCTGGTGGAACTTCACAAACAAATGTCAGAGGTGTGCCACAAGAACCCTGGCCTACAATGAGGAGACACATCAACAGCTACATCCAGTTCATACACAATGAGGAATTAGCCAATGCAAAGGCAGGATAGCATGAATTGGGCACAACACAACATTTTGTAGGAGCATATGATGGCACACATATTGCATTTGGACCAATACACCACAAGGAAAAAGCCCAATGGAAGCCAGATATCTTCCATCCTATTGCTGCGTCTGTCTGGTACCAGCTTTGCACACCCAAATTCTGTGACAGACATTCTCAGGACCAATCCATGTCCACTTTGCACGTCTGAACAACATCATATACCTGCTAACATCACAACGCTGAAATGTCCAAATGAAGATGACATGGTGAAGGTATCTAAAACAGATCAACACAGAGAGATTAGATATTAAAACATACATATGACAAACATCACATTGTCAACTTAAAGAGGACACAGTCCAAGACAACATTTACAGTTGAACAAAGCTACACTTACAAAACAAACACCTTTCCCCAAATATTTACAGACCCATATATTCCTAAAATGTATCATTAACATCCTCCTCACTACTAGAGTTGCAAGATTAGTCACAGTTATCACATCTCAAACCATACTTGCACTCAGGAAAAGAAGTTTTGAATGTTATGTTATGTTATAACGTTTTATTGAGCGCGAACAGCTGCCCCAGCAACGAGGCGTCCCGGCGCTGAACTATAACGATAACCTGAGAGGGGAGAAGGAAAGGACGGGCTGTAGGAGATTAAGATGGGGAGAATAGAAATGTTTTGATCGCTTTGCGGAAGGCCAGCAGATTAGTCATGGAGCTAATGTGAGGTGGCAGGGAATTCCAGAGTCTTGCCCCCAAGACTCTGAAAGAGCGACCGCCCATTCTGCTTAGCCTTATACGTGGGGTAACCACCAAGTTTTGACCCGAGGAGCGTAGGGCCCGCTGAGGGGTATAGGGCTCTAGAAGTGGACGCAGGAGGCCAGGACAGTCAGTTTTGAGAATTTTAAAAACAGTAGTGAGGGCTTTAAACTGAACTCGGGCTTCCATGCGCAGCCAGTGTAGTTTCTGGATGGTGTTTCTAGCAGAGCACCTACGAGGGAGGCCTACAACTGCCCTGGCAGCAGAGTTTTGTATACGTTGTAGCCGCGCCATCTCAGCTTTATTAAGGCCAAGAAAAAGGATATTGGCGTAGTCCAGTCGAGCCAGGATGGTAGATTGGACTATCATTTGGCGCGTTTGGTGGTCAAAAAAGCCAAGGATCGGATGAAGGCTCCTCAACAGGCCCACACAGGTGGCAGCCAGTTTCTTGGTGTGGGTCTGGAAATTAAGAGATGCATCCACCCAGACACCAAGGCTTTTTACCACGGTTTTAGGGGGGGGGATAGGGCCCAATGCGGACGGCTACCATTGATCAGTCCAATAGTCTGGATTTTTACCCAGGAGCAACACCTCTGTTTTGCCAGCGTTCAACTGGAGGCAGTTGTGTGACATCCAGCGTGCAACTGCCTCTAACCCGTTCTTGAATCTCGTCGCTGAGATCGAGGGGCCTTCAGTCAGAGAAATGACGAGCTGGGTGTCGTCGGCGTACGACACTAGCGTCAGGTCCCATTCTTTTGCTATATCAGCGAGAGGCTGGACATAAAGATTGAATAGGGACGGGCTGAGCGCCGATCCCTGAGGAACGCCTTGCTCTATGGGGTAAGGCTGGGATATGAACGGGGGGGGCAGAGACCCGGAAAGATCTGTTTGTCAGGAATGATCGAAACCACTCTAGAACAAGGTCTTTGATACCTATGGCTTCGAGGCGTTTCAGTAAGATAGAGTGGGAGACCGTATCAAAGGCTGCACTAAGGTTGAGTAAAACAAGCGCAGCACTTTGACCGGCGTCCAGGATGTTCCGTAGGTGTTCGATGGTGGTCAGCAGGGCGGATTCGGTACTGAATCCTGGCCTGAAGCCGTTCTGTGATGGGTCTAAAATTTGGTGTTGCGTCATGTAGTTGGCTAGCACCTTGTTCACATGGGCTTCTGCCAATTTTGAGGCCCATGGAAGCAATGAAATTGGTCTGAAGTTTTCTGGTTTTGATGGGTCTAGGGTGGGTTTTTTTATGATTGGAGAGACCCAGGCCTGCTTCCAGCATGTGGGAACCACCGCTGAGGAGAATGATAGGTTAAGAAGGGTAGTAAGAGGAGGAAGGAAGAACTCGAGAGATTCTAGGAATTTGGCGGGTCTCATGGCGTCTGTGGGCGAGCCAGATTTGACTTTAGTGCACAGTTTGGCAAGTTCGTCGTGTGTTAAGCTGGGGATGAGAGACAAACTGGGATTGTCTGGCAAAGGCTCACGTGGTTTGGAGGTATCCGGGAGATTCTGAGGAAAGGAAGTGTAGATTTTCTTTACCTTTTTTGTAAAGAAGGTGGCAAGTTCCTCGCATTGTTGTGCAGAGGTAATACCAGGGACAGGATTAAAACTATCTTTAAGTTTATGAACAATTTAAAAAATAGTTTTTGAGGGATTCCCGCTGGAGCTGATTGCTTCCGCGTAATAGGAAGCACGGGTGGTGCGAACCGCCTTATGGTACGATTTCAATTTTCGCAGGTAAGCAGCTTTGTCGGTGTCCTTATATTCTTTCCTCCACTGGCGTTCAGCTCTTTTGCAGTCTTTCCGCATGGTTAGAAGATTTTCATTGTACCACGGGTTAGATGGAGTGTTGCGGGTTTTAGTCCGTTTTACTGGTATTAGGGAGTCTAGTCCTAAGTTGATCCAATTTTGAAAGGCCGCGTAGGCGGAGTTAATATCTCCGTCTGTGAGGTTGAGGTGGAGGTTACCTAGTTTACTAGTAAGGTCGCTAGGTGCCAGTTTGTGCCATGGCCTCTTGTATCGGGAATTGTTGGTGTTTTTCACAATCGAGTCTCTGATTTTCAGGGAAAATTGGATAAGAGAATGGTCAGTCCACCCATGGGTTTGGGGGGGGCAGCCGAGGCATCTGAGAGGTTGGAGAAAACTAGATCCAGTAAATGCCCGGCAGAGTGAGTAGGAGTTTGGATGAGCGGGTTTAGCTGAAGGGCTGTGAGGTCTGCCTGAAGGTTCTTAATAGTAGGATCGGTCAAGGAATCGAAATGTAAGTTAAGGTCTCCCAGGATAGTAAAATTAGGAGAGGATATCACTAGAGTGTGAGCGACATCTAGGAATTCCTCAATGAACCTGGCAGTGGGGCCAGGGGGCCGGTAGATATAGAGTCCGGAAAGGGTGAACTGGGGACTAGTGGAGATTTTGAATCTTGCGCTTTCACAGCCCCAAATGGCTTCCTTCTCAAAAGTACAGTTGTATGATGATTTGTAAATAACAGCTATCCCTCCACCCCTGGAGTCTCTATTGATGGTTTTGATGGAGAAACCCTCGGGCAGCGAGAGATTTAGAATGCTGTTTTGGTCATCGTGGAGCCAGGTTTCGCATATAAACATGATGTCTGGATGTTCCTCTGTTATAAGGGTGAACACATCGGCGTGATGTTTCACAAGGGATCTAACATTAAGTTGGAAGATGGTAAGGGTGTAATGCTTATAAGCAGTGGTATTGTGGCTGGCTAGCCCGGGTGAAGATGTCAAAAACAGCACGGCTTGCAGTACAAACCTGTTTGCCCAAGGCAGCCTTCAAGTTTATCGCATCTTGAGTCTGGTTTGAGTGCGAGGAGGGACTTTCTATCGTACTGCAGTAAATGTAGTACAAGTTGAGCAGGGGGACTGGCGAGAGGCGATGGTCTGGCGATGACGGGCGCAGACGGGCTTGCCTTAGGCGCGCCTTCGGCGCGCAAACGGCACTCCCGCTGCGCTCGTCCGCTGCGCTTGCGTGGGAAGCACATTTAGGGAGAGGAGGGGTGGGCGTGGCCTGTGAGGTGGGCGTGGCCTCGCGACTGGCGATGGCGGCCGACAGGAACAAACTCCACGAAGCAGCGCTAGACTCCGCTGAATGTGGAATACCTGTAAGGCAAGCAGCCCAGCAGAGCTCAGGCAGGAATCAAAGTTTTTTTAAAAATATGTTACAAACAAAATAACAGTTTAAAAGAATGGCGCGAGATCTTGATGCAAGTCAGCTCCTTCCTCTTCACCACTATCATCATCTTCATTTGGCATTTCAGGTTCCCACCCGGTGGGTCCTCATGGCATGCTTCCTCTGTGATGTAACATATGTTCTGTGGCAGGGCAATGTTGTGGAGTATGCAGCAGGCCACTTGATCTTACACACATCCCAGGAGAGTAGAGAAAGGCTCCCCAAGCCTTGTCTAGACGTCAGAATCTGCCGTTCAGGAGTCCAAAAGCCTGCTCCACATGCCGCTGTGTTCATTCATGGGCATTATTTAAGCTGCCTTCCCCTTGCATTGTAGGATTCTGCAGCGGTGGCTTGTTTGGTTATGCTGAGTCTCCTAGATGGAAGATAGACAAAAGTGCATTATTTAGTTAAACATTTTCAGATAATACTACCTGATATTACTCACATAAAGTTAGGACAGATCACACTTACCTACAAGCCAGGCCCTCTCCGGTAGTAGTTGTGACATCAGCTGGGGTATGACGGGATCATGTGCAGATCCTGGGAACCAGGCAGAGACGTTTGAGATGTATAAATCCGGTAAACAGACAACTTGCAAGTTGATAGAATGAAAGTGCTACCTTTTCCTGTACACTTACTCGCTGGCTTGTGGGGATTCTGGGCAATATGGGTACCTTCAATGGATCCAATTATATTACACCTGCCAATTACATGTGGGATGTGCCCAAATCTATAGAAACCCGCCTTCACAGTAGCTAAATCCTCACATCTGAGAAAACGGATGTAGCTGGCCACGTGTCTCAAAAGTGCTGTTAGCCCCTCTGTGAGTAACTTGAATGAGTATAGGTTGTGACATTCCACCTGAAATAGAGACAGTGAATTGAAATGAGCTTGTGGGCAAAAAATTCAAAACAGACATGAGTCTAACAAGTGGTGATATTGATGTAGGATTATTGATGTGAGGAAGGAGGTCAAGTTCCAACTGATGACATACAACCAGGATTGTTTGCTGAGTCAAATAGGACGTATGGATGATATGTCACTCTTACATGATGTGTAGGTCTGGAAATGGCCGTTATAGTGACGGCTGGCATCTCCTCCCTCTCCAAGGGTACCTATGTGAGGAGTTACACAAAAAATATTTTGGTCACAGTACGCAGAGTAACATATGTGAAGAGTAAGACAAAAGTCATGTGTCCGAACATCCTTGCTTTATGAAGCAGCACACATTTTACATCATCATTGTCAAATCTTGAACATCCACCAGTCACCCCTAAGATGGCCTTCACATGCCTGTAATAGAAATGTGCACATCATCAATTCTGAAATTGTAAAGTGCCACTATAGTGAGGGTAACATAACATTTCATGTGACATACCGCCAACCGCGGTGGACAGTGCACTGTCCACATTTTGCCAATATGCTCAGTAATGAACTATACAGATGAAGTATTGTACTGGACATGACATAGGAACAGGGCATTTAAAATGTTAACATGTTTAGCCTCATCTGTAGTGGTAGTGACACACTTAAATGGCACTAATACAGTTTTTCCGACCTGTAACATGGTGGATGCTGGACCTCGCTAATAAGACATGTCAAACATACACCATGGGTGGAAGTTGACTGTGTGGTCGCAGGCGTGGTGGTCACAGCCATAGGCTAATGTTGGGGATGGTGACGGACATGGCCTAATGTCTGTCTGACTGACATTGATGATCACATACCACTGCTGCTATCAACACCTCCTCCATTTTAGCTGCTGTCTGCCACCTGTAGGAGAAATCATGGCATGGATTACAGAGGATAGGGCCTGCTCCTTCACTTTAGAGGAGCTGGACACTCTTGTGGATGAGTAGGCCCAAGTGGAGTGCTCGTAGCCTTACTACGCGGAACTCCATGAAATGCAAAAAAAACTCTGCAGTGCTACATGGAGATGCGCGAGTGGGCGGAGTTGCTCGTTTGTGTGACATTTTCCATCATATGCAATGTGAAGTGCGTTCTTGCGTCGGAAATCATACACGAACAGCACTACCTGGTGCACATGGTTGTGGCCATCTTGTTTTTTGCACTGTTTATGATACTGGGGCTTTTATTCTTCCTAATCTATTTAATCCTACCCCTGGACTTTATTTTTCACTTTTCGTCCTTATTTTTTTCCTTTCTTCCTTCCTGTTTCTTCTCTTCCCCTCACCCAGCACCATGGCACAGCAGGAGAGCCGCAGCTCCAGGCCCCCGCAAACCACCCAGGATCGTAGCACCAGCACCTTGTGGTCGGCAGTGCCACAAAAGGGTACAGCCCCATGCTATTTTTTCAAGATGGAGGTGGCTGAGCTCATTTTGTAAGTGCAGCACCATCTCCCCTCCACCCTGGCAGCAGGCAGCAGGCAGCAGGCCTGGGAGTGGATATGGCCTCTATGAGCATCTGCTGCTCTGGGAGAGGGTACCCCAGGCTGTGCGCTGCAGTTCTGGGGTCCGACACACCCAACAACACCTGACACACTGGTGAGCCAACATTCTAGATAGGGATCAGGAGCTTTTTGACATGCTGGGCGTTGAGGTTGTGGGACTTGGTGACTAATATTTATTTATTTTATGTAGAGGTCGAATAATTTTGCACTACTTTATTGCACTGCACTTTAACTTCTTAGATGGAGGAAAAACTGCAACTGGAAAAAAGTAAATTCTTAACCTTTTTTTTTTTTTTAAACCAACAGTGATATATATGTTTATATTTAGGAGGTAGCCGCTGATGGTAATATGTACCTTTCCCATTGCACTTGCACTTTACTGCGTTTGAAGAATTCAAACATGCTTTTCTTCTCAGGTCGTATGCCTTCAATGAAAAGACACTTTTCTGGCACGTTACCATCATTTGTATTTTTTTTTTTTTACGGATTTATTGATAGATTGATGTGTGCATGTTTTATAGAATTGTCTTTATATTGTATGTTTTTCTTTTTTAATATATTGTAAGGCTGTCAGCCAAAACAATAAATAAAATACTACCATATGATAGAATTATTAATTTGTTGTGCTTCTAATATTTTTTTTCCAAATAGCAAGCATGCTGCTCAGACTCAGGTAAGTTAAGTTTATGGTACAAATAATATTATATGATCACTGATCATCATCTAGACAGGTGTTCAAAGCTAGTCCTACTCATTGGCGCTAGCTTTGCCCGATTATTTAGGAAGTCATCCAGAGACTCCTCTGTCCTGTGTCCAAGATAGTGCTGATAGTATTTTTGAGTTATCGCGTTCTATGTGCCTTTCTTTTTTGTAACTCATACAGTCCCAACCTCAAGCAATTTCCCAGTGATGTGTAGTAGTATGCATGCATTTATGGATTGAAATTAATGCAGACTGAGTTGGCCCGTCAAAGAGGATTGAGACTGAGAGAATGAGATGAGAAGCAAAGTCATTTGTTGCAATATATTAGTGGTTCCAAAATGTAGTTTAGGAAATTTTGAATAGGGTTAGGAAATTAGGAATAGGTCTATTATACTAATAGAAGAGGAGATCTGATTCAGAAAGTTCAATGTCAATGCGTTTGCCTATCCCTGTCAAAATATTTTTGGGTAGATTATTAACTGTACCACTAATCTTTTTTTATTTTAGTTTGTGTATTATTTACATCAGCATCCAGGGGCAAGAGGAATGCAACCAATGCAGGTGTGGGATCTGGAGGTGCCTCCATGAGTTCCTCTTGAGATGGATCTGCTGACCCCAGTAAGTCCTCCAGTTGTTAATATTATTATTATTATTTTCCTAACTTTTACTGCTCCATATTTAGAATTATTTTTCCTTTTTTCTGTGCCTGTGTCCTAATTTTTTTCCAACTCGTCCTCATTCTGTTTCCTAAATTCTCCTTATCCCTGCATTATACTATCTACCAATTTTATATATTTCAACTTTCTGTATTTGACTTCAAACTGTCTGTACTAATCTGTCTGTTGCTTCCTTTCTCCTGCTTTGTCAGTAAGTTTCCCCTCTCCTCTTATAGAACTTGTGGACAGGTGGTACTCTTAGACTCAGAGAATCCATTGCAGGTCAGGTACTCTACTGTGAAGATTACATTCCCAAGTAAGGCATTCTACGCATGTTTGTTGAGAAGGCTTTCTTTTTCTTGCTTAAACGGTAAACAAGAGAATATCCATAGTCATGGTGGATCCCCCAATGTTGTGTATGTATTATATCATATTGTATAGTATATCAGCAGATAGTTGATGAAGGTGCAGCATGGCTAGAAGTATGAGGAGGACGGCCTCATTGCATTTGCCAACCAAGAACTAATGTCCTTTATTGGCCAATTATTATTGCACCCCCCCCCCCCCCTTCATCGTGCTTCAATAACTTAGATTCATCATAGCTCTGGTCCTCAATTACAAAACGTTTTTAGTTGGCTTGACTTCCTGGCTTTTCAAATATTGCCAACCAACAAAATGCCCAATGTGATATTTTGACATTTTGATAGAAGATACTGTAACCAAACTCTGGTTATGTTTTGTGGTTGTATTTTGCTTTAAAAAATAATAATAGGGAGAAGCGTGTCTGCCATCTAAAATGTGTAATGGTTTGTTTCTAGCCGCACCAACTACCAGGGAAGGAGAGCGCCAGTGGAGGGGATGCGACAGCGGTCAATGAGGGTGGAGTGCCAGCGGCAGTAGGGGTGGGAAGTGGTAAGTTACTTTCCTTCCTTATTGACAAATAGTAACATACTCACTGCAAAGGCATTGACTCATGAACACCATGCTTTATTAGATACAGCAGGAGTTGAGTAGATATGGCCTCTTCTATCTGCAACTCAGCAGGCAAAGGTTCATAAATGAACTTTGACAATGATGGGTTGATGGGAAAGGGGAAAGAGGATGGAAGGAGAAAGAAGAAAGATGGGTGAAATGTGTGTACTATGAGTGAATGAATGCATGGGTGAAAGGATGCATATAGGTGGGTAATGATAGGAATCTGCATGGCTGGGTGAAGGATGGGTGAAAGAATGCCCGCCTGGGTGGGTGAAAGGGCATGGGTGAAAGGAATGTTCAGGTGGGTTAAAGGCAAAGCAAGATGGGTCAATGGGTGAAAGGATGCTTGGCTGGGTAAATGGATGTTGGTGAAAGGTGCATTGGAAGCTATGTTTGGATGGATGGATCGATTGGATATATTTGTATGGATGGTTTTCTGTGGTGAAAGACTGGATGAGAGAATGTAAAAATGCTTAATTGGTGCAGATCAAATCTAAGGGTGACGAATACTAGAAGAACAATGCAATGATGAATATATAATTGCTTGACTTTTGTGGATGCAATAGCCTGTCACGAACGTGCCAAAGCAATATCATGTTACTTAATCCTTTGCCTGTACTGCAGTACATCGCTTTTTCCACAGTCTACTATGCCAGATAGAATGTCTGCATGATTGATTTATTTTATATGTAAAATATATAATTTATATTATTCTTCTGCCTTGTAGTCAGGGTAAAATGGACAGGCATTTTGGAGAAGAGCAGGGCCATTGGAATAAGATAATTATCTATTACAGCTGCCCCAGCTGCAGACTGCAGAGTCTAGTAAAGTACGACTAACAAGTACAACTAAGGCGCTAGCTGAGGCATACCTCCATTAATTATTTTGCACAACAAGAGAGAATACTTCTGCTCCATAGTGCAGAATGCCTTACTCATTAATGAGAGGCACATTTTTCCACACAAAGGGTTGCATTAGGATGTCGGGCGGTGGGACCACTGAGGTGCTGTCGGTGCGGAAAAATGACTTTTTCCGCCAGCCAGCAGCGGACATCACGCCCACCAAATTAGTATAGACAAACATAGGCCAATTCCTGACTGCCGCGGTGCGACGCGCACCGCCATCAAAGTGTGCCCGCCACCGCGGCAGTGGGAGCCAATGGAGACTCACTGCCATGTGGAATGACGTCCGCCCCGCTCCACAAATTAGGATGACACCAGCAAGCAGACGCACCGCAGCAGAGACACCGCCCAACCGGAGACGGCAGAAGCTCGACAGCGG
This sequence comes from Triturus cristatus, assembly GCF_964204655.1. Lineage (NCBI taxonomy): Eukaryota > Metazoa > Chordata > Amphibia > Caudata > Salamandridae > Triturus > Triturus cristatus. The sequence goes on from NC_140588.1 coordinate 212,505,104, forward strand.
AGCGTAAAACCAGAGCCCCATCAAGACCGCCATGGACCCAGCTCGACACGCCTTTCCGGTGCTGTTCCTGCTACATCACCAGGAACTCATGGACCGCCGCGGACACCGCCGCAGGTATGCAACAACACAACACACAACACATGGCCTGACACCAGTCCCAAATACACATCAGACACCCTAGGGGGGACAGGGACACATCCACAAGGGCACCCACACATCACCTACCTATGACAAAGTCACCCCGCTGCATCCTGGACACAGCTACCAGCACCATGCAGCAATGTCTCGGTCACGTCACCGCAGCGGCGAACACAAGCAAATACATGCACACAATGCAGAAGGCAGGGCCAGATCCAGGCATGGGCGGGGCAAAAAGAGCACAGGGACACTCCCACTCCCACCACACACTAGCACACCCCTTGAAGCACATGACATGTGCCCCACCTGTGCACACCATGCACAACAACAAGCCAGGGCAATTCACACCCTGCACCACACAACAAACAATCATGGAGACACACACTGCAGGAGTGGCTGCACACATAGCACAGTAGCACAGGGCCAGGGAAACACACATAGCACCATACTCAGGGAACTATCAATGAGGACAAGCAACAAATACAAGGAATCAACACCCAAATGGACACACAGCTTGCACAGTCACACATACATACAACTACCCCACAGGAGCACACCAGCAGCACTACACACAGGGTCCATCTACATACCTCAGGACTGACAAACGCCAGTAAGAATCTACACACATACCCCCATCACACCAGCAGCACACAACACCAGTGCCAAACACACTGAAGGCTGGCAATACTTTTTTTTTTTTTTTTTTTTTTTGGTCGTAAGACATTTATTATGAACAAATGAAACAGATGACATACACTGCGTCACGCCAACAACCCGGAGGCAGGCCGCTATAGGGTAAATTATACAAAGATTATACAGAAATATCTCTGAGGCCTTCATCCGGCCAATGGTACCGGCAGAGGTGAGCTTAAGATATAATAAAAGTCTACAGTTCGTATTGTACATCTTTTAGCGAGTAAACGGTCTTACTTTTGACCCAGTGCTGCTTCCAGTTGAAAGGTAGCGAAAATCAACAAATCCGCCCACAAATAAGCAGCGGACATCCGCCCGCTTCAGCAGACTATAAAAAGGATGTGTCGGTCAGCACCTTGTTTCCCCCAACAGGACCCCCCAACAACTAAACCAAAAACATCAAACAAAGGTGCAAGTACTTGGAAAACAGCTATGTGGAGAGCGGGTGCGGGAAGGTATCTTAGCTGTGTGCGACTTAGCAAGGGAAGGGCGGGGCGGGGGGCAGGGGGAGAGGGGCGGCAAATTATCCACAGTGGGACCAGGAGGGCGGAGGGGGGGGAGGGGGGCAGTGGACTCCGGTCAGGTCAGTGGAGTCAGTAAACGCCAAGGTTTGCGGCTGAGCAGTGTCCAATAGCACAAGTGCTGGGCAGCGGGACCTCTAACGCTAATTTACGCAGCGCGCTCCCTCAGCCCATGTCGTTGGAAACGCTGGTAGCGCGTGAGGTGTCGGCGGAGTCAGGGGCCGCGCGTCCTGTAGTCCACTGTATAAACGGGCCCCATATGTCAATGGGTCTGGAAGCGGTGGGCATGGTCTCCCAGTAGTTCGCCAGTTGAGTTTGGCCGTAAGTCACATCACTGATCCAGCTTTCGAGCGTGGGGAGGGCCGGTCTGCCCCAGTGTATAGCTATCTGCCGTTTGGCGTATAACAGGAGTAGTGCATGTAGTTTCCTGTCGCAGGGCTCAGTGCGCTTAACATACCCCAGCAAACCCAGCAGTGGAGATGGGGAGTCGTTCCTCTGTACGATTTGATTTATGGCGTTGAAGACCCCCGACCAGTATGCCTCCAGCTTGGGGCAGCTCCAAGCTACATGTAGAAAGGTGGCATCGTCACCCCCACATTTCCAGCAAGCGGCATCCTCGCGGATCCCCATGCGGCGTAGCAGTGTCGGAGTGCGGTAATATCTGTGTAGGAATTTGAAGTGTATAAGCCGCAATCGGTAACTCGGTGATAGAGCTGTGAGTTGAGCGCAGCAATACCCCCATGCATCATCCGGCAGCTGATCCCCCAGGTCTTCAGCCCAGGCGGACTCGGCCGTGGCTACTGTCACCGGGGCTTGTTCCTGCATGCAGTTATACAATCTGGACACCAGCTTTTTAGGAGAAGGTCTTGAGAGCAAGTCTTGCAGGGCGGCAAGTGCGCAAGGCTCGTCCGGGAAGCCCTGTCCCATTTTCTTGCAGGATTCCCTAAGGGAATGATATAGTAATTTGTCCGCAAACGTGCAAGGTTGGTCATCCCCATCCGCAGGCATCTCGAAAAATGAGCCATCTGGATATATGTCCGCGAAAGTGAGTAGCCTATTCCCACGGATAGTGAGGACGTCACCTCTTGCCGTCAAACAGGGCAGCATCGGGTTGCCCCTGAGAGGAACCGCTGGCGCATAGAGCAGGGAGAGACCAGCTCGCTTCCGAAGCTCACGCCAGGACCAGCGGATCATTTCCACCGTGTCCACCTCACGCGACGGGCACGCAACCGCTCCGTATAATGCCACTCGTAATGGCGAGGGGGCGACCACTGCAAGCTCCACCGCCACATGCGGCTGGTAGGGGGCTGGGTAGGCCCAGAAATGAAGGAATTGAGCTTGTGCACAGAGCGAATAGAGCTTCAAGTCCGGGGCCCCCAGTCCACCCTGTCGGAGCGGAAGCGTGAGTAGGTCCCAGGATACTCGTGCCTGACCGCCGGCCCACACCAGTTTCAGCAATAGTGAGCGGACCCGTGTGTGGAAGTGCGTCGTCATAGGTAGTGGTACATTGACAAACAAGTACAAGAATTTGGGGAGGACCACCATTTTGGCCAACGCAATTCTAGCCACCAGGGACAGCGGCAATTTATTCCAGACTTCGACTTTCCCTTCCAGCCAGTCCACCGCCCTACCAAAATTCAGCGACCACAGCTCCTGTACATCTCGGCTAATCCAGACGCCCAAATACTTGACAGCTTCCGTCTCCCATCTGAGGGGGTAGTCAGGGGCAGGTCTACCAGTGCTCTCCGTCAGGGGGAATGCCACTGACTTCGACCAGTTAATGGATATCCCTGCTAGACCCTCAAATCTCACAAACTCGCGCAGCAGTGGGCTCAGGTTGTCTCTGGGGTTCTGAACGTACAGTGTGACATCGTCCGCGTATAGCGAGATCAATAAGCTTCTAGCACTGAATCCGATGCCTCTGGCAGTGTGGTGTTGCCGAATTCGAGCTGCTAATGGCTCCATAGCAATCGCAAAGAGAAGCGGGGATAGCGGGCACCCCTGCCTAGTTCCCCTCGAGACAGCGAACGGCTTGGAGACAAGGCCATTAACGCTCACCCGGGCTCTGGGTGACGTGTATAGGAGCTTAATAAGGGTCATGAAGTTTTGACTGAATCCCATCCGCTTCAACACTTCGAAGAGATAGGGCCACTCCAGGGAGTCAAAGGCTTTGGTGGCGTCCAAAAACACCACCGCTGCCTGTACTGACGGGTGTAAATAGTGAAGGACCGAGAAGATAGTCCTGAGGTTGTGTGATGTTGCACGTCCAGGGATGAATCCCGATTGATCAGGGAGCGCTATAATCGGCAACAACGGTTGCAATCTATCCGCGATTACTTTTGCGTAGATTTTGGCATCTACGTTTATGAGGGACAAGGGTCTGTAAGAGTCCAGCTGTTGGTCATCCTTGTCTGGCTTTAGTAGCGTGACAATGAGAGCCTCCCGCATGGAGTCTGGGAGGGATTGTGACTCGAGAGCCTCAACAAACACAGAGTGCAGTCTCGGCGCTAGTTCAGCCACATAGGTTTTATAAAAGGAGGTGGTCAGGCCATCCGGGCCAGGAGCTTTATTGGCCGGCATGCTTTTAATCACTTGGGCGATATCTTGCACTGTAACGGTGAGGTCCATGTACTGTCTGTGATTGTTGTTGAACCACACGAGGGCTATGGAGTCAAGGAAGTCCCGTAGGGACGCCGGTGTCGTGGGCTGTTTCGAGGTGTACAGAGCAGCATAGAAGTCTGCAAGGCTGGCAATACTTGACAGACAATACACACACACACAACCACACACCCTGGGCACAGCCAAATACATAACACACACACACACAGGGATGCCGCCAGAGTTCCAAAGTGGGGTGTGGTGATTATATTTGGAGATTGCCAATGCTTTCTGAGCTGCTACCCAGACCCCCCATATTCCTTCAAGTGTCTTAAGTCTCGACTTACTATAATATTTCCTTTCTGTTCTCCTTAGTGAAACACCAGTAGCCTCACTGCCAAGTAGTAATTCAAAGATAGATGGAATCGCATCTTGACTTCTCAGGGAGTTTGAACTACTTCCCACTGGTTCAAATAAAGTTCATGAAGATGGATTCTATTTCCTTAATAATTTTCCCCTCTATTTTAAAGGGGATCGACCGAAATGTATATAACAGCTTGGGGAGCATAGTCATTTTGATTACGTTGACGCGACCAATTATTGAGAGTTGTAGGGTGTCCACTCTTTTCAGATTCTCCTTCATGGATTCCATGAGAGGGATAAAGTTGTCTCTAATTATTAGCTCTGGTTGTGCGTTGATCGTTATCCCCAGGGAGACCACAGAGTCAACGAATCTGGTGTCTGGCTTGTTTATGTTCTTGGAGCAGAGCACCTATGTCTTACCCACATTTAGACGATAGCCTGATTGTTCACCAAATTTACTCGTAGTACACACTATTTCTCGCATTGCTGTTTCGGGATCGGTAGTAATGACAGCTAGATCATCGGCATATGCCAAAATTGTTGTTTGAAATCCATTCGTAACTACCAGTTTAATTGCTGTGTTGTTGATTATTTGGCATATTAGAGGATCGATATATAGTGCGAATAATATGGGTGAGCATGGGCATCCCTGCCTTGTCCCCCTCGTGATAACAATCTTATCCGAACTTTCACCCATCATTTGAATTTTCGCCACTGGGGTGGCATACATGGCTTGAATAGCCTTCATAAACCTTGGTCCAAACCCCCTTTCGACGAGCACACTCCACAGGAATTCCCATCTGACGCGGTCAAAAGCTTTCTCCGCATCTAGGAGGATCATTGCGACCCCTCCCTCCTCGGCAGCATGGATATCGAACAACGTGATAGCTCGTCTAATATGATCTGTAGTTCCCCTACCAGGGATGAAACCATGCTGCCAGGGAGAGACCAGGGACCCAACGATCCGTCCTAGGCGGGTTGCCAAGATCTTAGCATATAGTTTATTGTCCGCATTTATTAAAGATATGGGTCTATATGAACCCAGATTTTCCGTGGGCTTACCTTTTTTATGGAACACCACTATATTGGTGTTCATCCATGACTCAGGGATTAAACCTGTATTTATAACCCCGTTGAAAAGGTCTAGCAAAAGTATTGATGTTTCTTCAAAAAAGCTTTTGTAGAGCTCAATTGGTAAACCGTCGGGGCCTGTGGCCTTCCCTGCTGCTAAATCTTGTATGGCATCCGAAAGTTCATCCATAGTGATAGTTTGTTCTAGATTTTCTCTATCATTGTGGGCCACTTTGATCCCCAATCCTATCCACTCAGCCAATGGCTCCGCTGTCACCATGTCTTCCTGATACAGTGTTTGATAGTATCTTTTGAAGACATCTATAATGTCCTTTGGCTGCTCATAAATCCTACCTAGCTCTACTATGCGTGGGATAATATTTTTCGAGGTCGCTTGTCTAATACGTAATGCCAATGCTTTCCCAGCTTGCTCCCCCGTCTCATACATATTCCTTCTTTGTGTTTGGTATTCAGCAGCAGCTTTTTCGGCTAATTGATTTTGTATCTCAGCTTTGATAGTATTCACTCTTTCTAAGCTTATAATGTCCGACCTTCTATCCAATATATCTTTCCTATGCTGTTCCTCCGCTGCTGTTAATTTATTCATTAATTGTTCTCTTTCTAGGTTGAGTCGTTTCCAGTTACGAGAGAAGTAGCTACTGGTTTCTCCCCTTAAGGCAGCTTTATACCTGTCCCAGACAGAGTTTCGAGATGCGCTATATCTATTAGCATCAAAAAAGGCCTGTGACCAATTCTTCATATATGCTATATATGTGCTATCTGTTAAGAGCTTCTTATCAAAAGTCCATGGTCTCAATAGTTTAGCTGGTCTATTGAAAGCTATTGTTAATAACAATGGATTATGGTCTGAAATTATTTTAGGTACTTTGCTGATTTCTACTAAGCTAATCTCAGTGGCGGTAATCATAAAATAATCCAGCTTGGAATATTTCTTAAATGGGTGGGAAAAATATGTAACACCTGAATTCCCTGATTCAATGCTGCCCCAAACAACCCTCAAACCATGTGAATCCATCATTGAGCGTACTGCCCGATACACCCGGGGTTTTCGCCCGGTATAACCTATTCCCCCTTCGAAATCTGCAGAGATATTAAAATCCCCGCAAACCACTATGGGTACTGGCCAGCTTGCTAGCTCCTTCTCAATATGATTGAAGATATCGGGGTCGTCGCTATTAGCCCCATATATACTACATATAGTAATACCAGAATTCATTTTGCATAATGCCCACCGCCCCATGGTGTCAGCCTTAAATCGTTTAGCTCCCCCCAGACCGACCTTACCGATGATAGCAACCCCCCTAATAGTAGACGTTTGGGAGGAGCAGGATAGAGTCTCGTATCCCTTTATGTTTAACCAATGCCTTTTCCCCCATGGCAGATGGGTCTCCTGGATACAAATGATATCTGTACGTGTAAATTTAACAAATTCCTCTAATCTTCCTCTTTTTTCCAGTCATTTAGGCCCCCTATATTCATAGAGCAGATCTTAAGTTTTGACATACTTCTGTTTTAAATCATTCCTTCGTCAACCTCCCACCTGATATAGTAAAGACACGTTTGACTACATACCTTGTTACGGCTTTAACCCTTTCGCTGCGGCGGGAATTCCGCCGCAGCGCTGGGGGGGGTTTGGGGGCAGCGCGGTGGCGCGGTGCTCATGACGGAACCGCTCCGTCATGAGCCGCGGTTGAGCTGTGCTCATGAAGGAGTGGTTCCGTCATGACTCCGCCCACTGCGCTAATCGCCCGCACAGGCGGGGAATTAGCGCCGCGTGGGCGGCGCGGCCGCCAACGGCCGCAGCATGACGGAACCACTCCGTCATGAGCACACGGTGACCGTGGCTCATGACGGAGTGGTTCCGCCATGAGTGGGGAAGGGGTTAAATCTTAATCTGATTATATTTACAATAGTATCATGAGTTCTCTTTTTTTGATTTCCCCCCTGCAGTACCAACCCATCCCTCCCTCTCCAACCCCTTCCACCACCCCATCCCTCCCACCCCCCTCAACCACCCATTGAGGCATCCTAGGTCCGGCCGGATCTAGGTGTGGGCGTCTGTGTGGTCCGAGCACCACAATCGCTCTCAGAGCCACTGTCCCCGCCATTGGAGTTTGGAGGAGAAGAAAAAAAAGGAAAGAAGGAAGAACAAACCATAAAAAAAGAAAGAAAATGTAAGTCTATATCACGACAGTGATTAATTTTTAAGTCTCAGGCAGTTATCTAGCCCCCTTAATGTTATTAATTAACTTTCCTTTCAGAATCCAATATTTCTTGTAAGTAACCTTCCGCTTGAATTTCGCTGTTAAAAAAGCGCGTGGTACCTTTGAAGATTACTTTCAAGCGAGAAGGGTTTTGTAAGAACACAGTAGCACCAGCTTTTTCAAAAGGGGTGAAAAGCTGTCGCATTCTCCATCTTCTTTCAACTGTTGGATGTGCATAATCTGGTCTTACAAAGAAGGAGAAATCATTATATTCCCGTTTACTGGTAGGCCGTGCTAAATCGTATATGGCTTCCCGTAACAGAAAATTACCAAAATACACTAACATTGCCCTTGGGTATATGGTGGAATTCTTGGCCTGTTTACGTTGTGTGAGGGGGAAGCGATGGGCCCGCTGGATTTCTTTATCCATATCCCAGGATTCTAATTCCGGGAAAGTTTTTTTCACGAGAGAGCTTATATATCCCCTAGGATCGTTTCTCTCCACGGCTTCCGGAATACCAAGGAACCGGAGGTTGTTTCTTCTTGAGCGATTCTCCTGGTCTTCGAGCTTAAACATTAGGTCTCGAATAATCCCTTCTTGAGATTTTTCTTTCTTTTGAAGGCAGGCAACATCTTTCTCTAAATACTCGGTACGAGTTTCTAGAGATCCCATCCTTTCCGATATTTCGGTGCAGGTACTGCCCATTTTGTTGACCACTCCTTCTAGCTTCTGAATAGCAGCATGATTCCTCTCACTGTCTTTTTTTATATCCTTATGGAAGTCTTTGATAGTCGTCAAAATATCTTTTAAGGAAGGTTCAGCCAATTTTTCTTTTCTTGTAACCAAGCCATGTTGTAGCTGGTTGTTGCTTCCATTTAATTCCTCTCCACTATGCTGAGCCGGTATAGCTTTGTCAGAATAATTGGATTTATTCGTGCTTTTGCTACCTTGCCGAGTTATAGTTCCTTGTTCTAAGCTTTCTTCGAGATTTGACTTATTGTGCCGTAGGTTCCTTGTTCTCCTTTTCTCAAATTTTTTCCCCAGCGGAGTATTACCTTGATCTGGAGCGCTAGATTTCTTGACGTCTAAGGAGTCTGTGCCTTCAGGTGTTGAATCTCGAGCAGGATTGATATTATCATCGCTAGTCTCACTTGTTGTGGATAGACCAGTCTCATATATTTCTGCCTCCGAACCCTCAGATTGATTTTCCGCTTCAGATTGTCTCAGCTTCTCGGTGAATGGATTCTGTATGGGGCTGGGAGTATCAATGTTACCAGGTTGCTTTATAAGAGACTTTGTAGATGTTTTCGAGTCTAGTTCTGGATATAACATTCTATTCTCATCATTCTTAGATAACTCAACCGATGCTGGATGTTCTGAAGCTTTTTTCACCCCTTCCTTGAGTATAGGACTAAATATGCTAGATATGCTAGGCTGTAGTGTATTGGTTTGGTCAGTAGCGGTAGCTTTAGCATTAGCTTTGAGATTCTTGATAGTTTGTAACTGCTTGGCTTTTTTTGCCATCAATTCTGCGTCATCTGTTACTACGGTACAATCATCCTTCCCTTTGTCTCTACATTGAACTTTCTCTTTTTCAGCGAAATATTTTTTATTTTTTTCCATGATTTTTTGATTTTCAATTTCAAATTCTTTATTTCTACTTTTATCTTTATCTCTGTCTTTATCTGGGTCTTTTTCTTTATCTGGGCCTTTCCGTTTGGATTTGTCTTTTTCTTTATCTTTCTCTCTCCCCTTCCCTTCTTCTCGTAATTTACTTTTAGTTTCCTTCGCCTTGGCTCCCCGAGTTTCTGGTCCCTTTGTCTCTAATCGTTTATCTAAGTTTTTTTCCTTCAGTTTTAGAGAGTCAACAGCATTATCAATTTCAATTTGGGATGTGTAGTCATCTCCCTCTGTGCTTCTAGAAAATATTGTTGGATTGCTTAAGTCCCTTGAAAGTTCCAACTTATTCTCTGTTTTTTTTCCAGGTTTCCCAAATTAATTTCACAGTGCTTTATTGGCTCCTTCAGCGCTGTCGACGATGCTAGTGCTCCATCCCCGGCACAAGCCCCATGGACCTGGTCTTCCATAGCTGAACTTCTGCTGGATATATAACCGGGTTCTAGAATAGGAATACAAAGCCATTGGGTGCCGAGCGAAGAGGCTGCGGTGAGCGCTTCTCCTTGCACCTCGATCTTTATCACTTGCTGTGCTTTCTGTACACTACGAGCTCCCTTAGACACTCCCTTAGGCAACTTTGCTTGAACCGGAGACCATGATCTTAGCAGTGTCTTGCTCTCACGAGGTACATTGTATATGTAGCCTATCGCATTTGTGAAGTGATAGCCTCCAAGTGTGATTTGAATAATTGCTTTCGCCGATTGTTGCCTAATCGGCCAGAGATAAGCTGCGTGTGTACATTTATAAGTTGGGTTTCCAATATTAATCTCTGTTTTGACTGCTGCTTTAGCTGTCCAAACAAATTTTTTTTTTACTCCTTTCTGACCCACCTCTCATTGCAGGCAGCTTAGGAGAGTTTTTTATTTCCTTTGGCCCTCTCGACTACAATACTGATTTAACGAGCTGTCAAGCTATAAGACCACCCACTCTCTTCATTTCAGCACGGTACAGCTCTGCCCATTTTGAATTAACTCGGCTCTGCTCAGTTATTAATCAGTAATTGTCGTTCATGGTATGAGGTGCAGGTTTGTTTTACCCCATTAATCCTGACCGGTTGCAAATATTACTGCAAATATTACTGAGCAGAAGGCTGTAGAGCTTTAGACAAGGCTGAGTAACTGCTGTTAGAGAAAACACGGTTTGCTTTCTTAAATAGCCTCAGCATTCCGACAAACAGATGATGAATGTTCCCCCCCTCCCCGCTCAGCAGAGAGGAGAGAGAGGAGAGAGATCAGGGTTTCTACGTCAAACAGAAGTGAAAGTGGCCACTTTAACTGATTAAGGGCATACTGAGAAGTTCGGTATCTTTGTGGAAGTTTCCGTAGAAAAATAAAAAGTTTCTGTGGATAAGTAAACAGCAGACTGCTTGTGTCTCGCACTGTATCGACTCTGGTGAGTTTCCTTCTCGAGTCAGCGGCTAAGGGGAGGCACTAGCTCCCCCAGAATTGAGCTCAGACAAAAAACCATAGAACGAAGTTTGTCCCACCCTGCTCCTTGCAGCCTCACCTCCTGTCTTTTGCTCTTGACCCCCCGTCTCCAGAGCAGCACACTTGGCTCCGTCGTCTCCGGTGAACACAGATGGTAAATTCTGCTGGTCGTTGGGTCACAGATCGCAGGTCCGCTCCGGCGGACTCCGTCACCAATGCACCAATGCAGCAACCGCAGGAAACCGGGTTCGAACAGAGCCAGGCGTCGAAAACCTGAAAGTTGGATAGCCTGCAGCCGAATAGCCGCTGCTGCCGAACGGGTCTTACTCTCTCATCTCTCTCATCTCATCCCTTCGCCTGCAGCCGGTACTTCACCCGCCTCACTGCACCATCAACATGCTTCCGATACTGCGATACTGCGAGGCCATAAACAGCGTTAACCACAGTGAAGCATACAACAGTACTCCAATACTCCAAGGCGGGTCGCGGAGGTCTGTGAAAGCGGTGTTACGGCGTCCTCTCACGCAGGCGCCATCTTGCCTCGCCAGGTCCGCCTGGCCCACCATGCCTTATAGTGCCCTCTACTGCCCTTTTTTAACTTTTGTTTTGATGGGGGGGATTGTTGTTGTGGGTGGGGAGGGTGGAAATGTAGGAATTGGTACTAGGGCAGTTATGGTTTAGACTTTAGTTTGTTTGGACAATGATGCAAATCTTGGTTTGACAATGATTGGGGATGGGAAGATTTGTTTGGAGAGAGGGTTAAGCCAGTTGTTGAATGGGTGGGTTTTTATTGTTTGGATTAATAAATATTTATGTTACTTTATTTATGCCTCAAATCTTTGTGGGGGTGTTTTATCTTTCCCTGCTGCCTTTTAGTGCAACATGTTTTTAAAATGTGCTGAGAGAGTATAACAACAATTAGGTATGTGCTATGTTGTACCTTTGTCCTACTACTCCCGTAGTCTCTGCAGTCTGCAACTATATTGACCATTAAAGGGGGGTGCTATTGCCTAAAATCGGCTACAACTTAGTAGAGCAATGCCCCATAGTTCTCTTACCGAATAGATGAAGCAAAGGCTGCAGGTTTTCCTGAGGTGCCGTGGTGCTGGTAGTAGTAGCAGGCTAGCGCACTAACAGCAGTGAAAGAATCAGAAGTCAGGTCCCACTCCCGCCTAGATGAACTCCAACTGTAGGATTTTAATCGAAAGGACTATTCATCACAGGCATCTAAACTAAAAAATAGTTGAGTTAGGGAGTTATATATTATTATACCTTAGCTTTACAAACAATTGAAACCAGACTACAACACAAAGAATACCTGATAGTGAAAATATAGCAGGCAATACTAAATTATTCAGTGGAATGGTAGCTCTACTATTGCCATTAAAACAAATGTGACACACGAATCGTGAAGAGGACTCAAAGTCTGGAGTGGACATGGTTAAGCGTTTACGTAACGCAGCACACTTCTTGAATGATGATGCTGACCAATGATGTTCTCCTATATCTAAAATATCGATGCCTTTTTATGTGTGGGTGGGTAAATAGGGCCAGTGTGGGCTATTGTTTTGGTAATAGAAATAGAACTGAAGATCCTGCACTGAGTTGATGTTGCTCTCACCACATCCACCCCATCAAGTTTGTGATCAATTAATAACGTGAATTATTAAGTCACACCTCAATAAATCACACAGCTCGGGGGAAAAGGGTTAGGGGTTTGATGAATGGATGTGAGAGGGGACTTGGAGAAAGCTGTGACAAAGACAAACACTGCACAAAAACAAAGTTCATCTGGGCAATGAGCAGCCAACCGTCATACATCTGTTGTGAGAGGAAAAGTAAACAAAGGAACAACTACTATGACACAGTTAACTTAAATGCAATGCAAACAGTCTGTCAGCCCCAGAGAGACCCAAGTTATATTTTAATATTATATATCTAAATGTTCTGTCACCTAGGTTTGAAAAGTAGTAAATACCAATTATGTAGGACTGAAGCGAACAACACACACAGTTCTAAAACATGATTATTAATAGACAAATGGTGCCCTATTGCCAAATTGGGAGGTGCATCTGCTGCATTCTTCTTGGATTGTCTGTCAATCTCGGGGGCTTGGCTGATGATAAGGTAAGCGTGAGTGTTATGGTGCTTTTGCCTTTTGTTGTGCAGGATAGAGAAGGCCTGTGTATTGTAAAACAAAAATGATATTGTGGAATCAAGGAGCAGGACAGAAGGTTAACTTCATGAGGAGTGCACCAAGAAGACTCAGTCTAGAGGCAGAGCAAGAGAGACTAGTCCTTTTCAATCATTCATTTTATGACTGTTGTGCTCTCAATTAGGTGAGAGCCATTGCAACAAGCAACAATCACAGACAAGTGGCCACATGTATCAGGCTGATCAAACTCGCAACTGTCATGATCATCATCATAATATGTATCCTAGCGCATGAATAATGTGATGATCACCACATGTCTGTCTGAAGTTACCTACAACATAGTTTCAAATTAGAGCCAGCCAGCAGGCACACCCAGTAGCATTGCATTTCTTAAATCAAGGGAAAATCAACTCACCTCTAACCAGTCCACAGAGTTGAGTAGATCTCTTAGAGTCATCACCATGTTGGTTCCTTTGATGTTGATAACTGCCTTCTTCTGGCAGTTGTGGAAGTAGTCACGCTCTGAGTCCATCCATCATCACCCTGACTCCAAGTAACAAATATGTCTAACTCCATACCGACTCCAGTCTCGAGCCTCCAGATAAGACAAACATTTAGTCATTTTTTTGTGTAGACTAGATTTGTGTTTGTTAGCTAAAGGGACTTATAGGGCCTTGAAGAGAGTGAACCAGAAAACAAAGCAGTGTGGACCTGGCAAACAAATCTCACTAAGGGGTCTATTATGATGTAGGGCAGATCGCCACTGCCTGCATGGTGGTGGCGATCTGCCCTACATCATACCCCGCCCGCCACCCATTTCCCCCCTGCCATATTAGTATGACGGGGGGACCCCAGCGTATGGAAAGATCATCTGCCGGTTTTCCGCCGGTCGACCAGTCGACCGGGCAGAAAAGGGGCTGAATACGGTGGCGGTGTCTGCTAGACACCGCCATCCATATTAGCATGGGCAGCGGTGCAGGAGACCCCGCCATAGAAAGCCAAGCAGATGTTGCTGTCGGGGGCCCGTTGTGGGTAGGGGTGCACATGGGGGTACCTATGGTACCCCCCTACATTGTCATGCACAACATGACAGGCACTGCGCGGTGCCTTTCACCTTGTGCATGACAATGCACAACATGCATTCCCAGCATTGTGGCGGGAAGTGCTGTGAGCACCGCCCGCTACAATGCTGGAAATAGTGGATGCCACTGCCACGGTGGCGGTGGCATCCTAATTGCCGGTGCGGGACTGCCGCACCACTGACGGCCGGTCCCAGCACCGCTGCCATCCTAATAGGCCACTAAGTGTCAAAGGAGAAAGAAAAAATCACCTTCAGGAAAAAAATTATCACCTGTTGTTAGTCTACCAACATTGTAAATCATCACAAACACAATCAAGCTTAATATTTATAGTTAAACACCCACTCTCACTGTCTGCCACAACCACGTGAATCAATAATCTCAACAACACACTCACAAACAACAATCACTCATAAAATATATCAATCTTTGGTGTATGCCATTTACCTGTTCTAATTCAAGCACAGAGGTACATTGCTGATCCTCTTTGATTCACAAAACACACATTGGCCAGTCTATTAAATCAAATATTTTGGTGCAGTCTTACTAGGGAATAAAGAAAGGATAATTGGGTATGGGATGGAGGCAGGCATTGTCTCTCCAATGCCCTTGAGGGGAATGGGAAACCTTCCTCACTGTACACAAGAAGACCAACACCAGTATGGCCATACATGTGTCTAAAATGATTGTTCGCACTATGTTGGCATGGTATGCCCAGACGTGGGTCCCTTGCTCACTTTGCCACTGGATTCAAGCTAGCCTAGCTGATGAGGGGTGTTACCCCAAAACTGGTCCCAGGATGCTTGATTCCGATTCAGGGAAGACCTGGCTTGGCAGTTTGGGGTGGAAAGTTCCCATGAGGCACAGGGTCAAGACTGCTTTACATATAGCTGGGTCTGCACTGAGGTTGCGAAGTGAGCTAAAGAACAATGATGGATTCAACCCAGATCTGTGACTGGGGGTGAGTGTCTGAAAAGTTTCAGGGCTCTGTCCATCATCTCCTTGTGTTTGCTGAAAATAGTTGGGCTGCATTGGTCAGACAGACATAAACATAACATAATCAAAATAATATAATACTCCCCTAGCTAATGCAATATCATTTTTTTAATTTTTTGTTGTCAAAGCATTTTGGTGATAAAAAGTTCTATGGTGCTTCAGGCCTCAGTACAAGTCAAGGAAAAGAGTTTGACCTCAAACCCAGGTGGCTCAACCAGACATTGATCAGCTAAAGCACTACCATGACCTGAGTCTGACCAATCACCCTCCTCCTGTCGTACTTCAGGTATGGTGTAATTTGGTGGTTTAAAGTGCTGATTCATTTTCATCATGGTTAATCTATTCACATTTTGACAAATGCACCAGCTGCACTGAACACATGCTCAGCTGACACATTGGCTACTTGGCAAGGCATATACCTTATTGCCAGCCTGCTAAGCACTGTACATTAGCGCCTCTTCCCATACCAATACACCAATGGGTTTTGATCAAGATATACCTCTGTTGGGTCATCGAGATAGGCCTAGACCATCCTCTCAATAGTCATTGGTGCTCCACCTTTTGCCTTTGCCTCTGCACTAGACTTAAGACCTGCCTTTAGAAACCAATCAAATGCAGATTTCGGGGCTGATCCTCCTGTTCCTGTTGATGATGGTGTTCTTGTTGTTGGTTTTGGCTTCTGTTAAACAACAGCACTACCCTCAGGCTCTGAAGTTGAAGGTTGTACTGCTGAATTTGTGCTCTGGAGGAGTAGGCCTCTAATTCCCAGCCATTCATTTTCTAGGTCGCTGGCTTGCTCAACAATCCACACCTTGTAGTTTGAAACATACCCTTCTGAAAAAGGAATGAAAGTGGCCAGTAATTTGTAGGGTGGATCAAGAATTGTGGCACACATGTAATGTTTGGATGAAACAATGTCTCTTTGCACCCTTGCATGGACAGATAAGCGAAAGATTAAGCTCTCCACCAACTCACACGCATCTTTTTTTTATCCACACCTGCATACATGTCAGACATCTCTTTTAGCTGTTCCTGTAGCATATGCAATGACAGGATAGCTTGGCCCATGGTACTGTTCCCCTTGATGTCCTCCTGTGTGAAAAACTCCAAAGGAAGCTGCATCACTGTCAGGCATTTGAATAGGCCCTATTAATCTATCTCAATGATCATGCCTTTCACAGTTTCATCCCATCTTTGCATGGCATATTCATGGATTGGTCTGCACTGCTCAAACAGACGCTGCAACATGTAATAAGTGGAGTTCCAATGTGTTAACACCTCCGGTATGAGTGCTTTAACTTGCATTCTATTATCACGCTCAATGACCCTTAAGTGCTTCTAGGCTTTAAAAGAATGGCTGAAAGGAGAGCAGATTCTTCTGCAGATGGACTGTGAGTTGCTGATTCAGCATTTTTTTTTGAGAAAGTCCTGTACAATGATTTTGATACAGCGCGCCAAACACAGGGCACTGAAATAGTTGCCATCTGCCATCGCCTTAACTATATTACTGCCATTGTCCATGGCAACAAATCCAATACTGAGCCATCTGGGTCACTGCCTTTCAAAGACCTTGCTGCTAAAGTCATCAAAGATGTTTGCAGCAGTATGGGATTTTTCCATGGTGAACATGGCTACTGTTGCATGCTTCAGAGCACTGTTAAAAATGTCAGCAGTGTCAACACCTGCAGATATAATTTCTCTAACCTCCACAAAAGAGATCAAGTGTGCAGTGATGCATATGTAATCAGTGGCTTGGCTACTGGTCCACATGTCTGTCATCAGGGGGATAGTGTGAACAACACTCTGCTCCAAAGCTTGTCCATCCAATTCCAGCACAGCATGATGTAGCACTGGAACAGCAACTCTGGCAAAATAGGACTGGCTGGGGGCCTTCCGTTTTGGACAGATGGCCGCCACAAATTCTAGAAAACCTGATCCTTCCAGAAAAGAAAAAGGGAGGAGGTCCAGCACTAACATTTTAGCCAGCTTTATGTTGTATAAACATGCCGTTGGGTGGTTGTGTTTGTACTTCCCATCCTGCCTAAGCAGGCTAAGAAAAGTAGCCTGGATTTTTTATCTTTTCTGGTGGCACTGATGCAGGTGACTACTTCTTGAGACCAAAAGCAGAAGGTGGTAAGCTCAATGTATGTGTGAACGGGGCAGTCACTGCATGCTCTTGCCTTGGTGTCTCGATCTGACTGTGGTGTCATTGTGATGTTGTTGAAGCTGATGTGGGTGATATTACTGCATTACTATGGACAGGGCTGATTTGCATAAAGAAAATGTCACCCTCTGCTTCACCTTCACCTTCCACTGTGATTGGAGCAGATTCAGATTCCCTGCTCTCACCGCCTTCACCAACACCACTTGCAGTTTTTTTGCTAAGGTACGCCTCCCAGCGGATTGTGTGGAGTTTTCTCAAATGGGTTTTTTGGCCTCCGGTACCATAGTTTGTAAGCTTACCCTGACTAACAGGTGCTCTGCAAAAGGAGAATAATGCAATGTTCGGCTCCTTCCCACTAACCGTTAAGAAGTCCCAAAGTGGGGAGGTTCCTTACCTGACAATGGTGCCACTGCCAATGTGAGAAGAAGTGGCAGTATGCGGGTGTTTTGACATTTGCCTCTCTGCAGTGCTTACTTCAACTGAGGTGGTTGTCTATGTACGTCACTGCCAGGGCCTTGCACTTATGGAAGCTGGCAGCAGTGATGGTAGCATCTGTGCCACATCCCTCAGAACAGATTGAAGTAGGGTATCGTCGGTCAAAACTGGGAGTAGGATTGCATTGATGATGGCTGGCTTCTCATCCTACTCTTCTTCATCCATAACTAGAGGCTATCAGGAACCTTCCTTCTCCCTAGCGTCTCCTGGTATGTCTCAGACTGAGGCGGAATCCAAGTGGTGTCTTGATCAACAAAAGGGAGGATTGCAGAAGAAGACGATGGCGTATCCCTCCTTTTTCTTGCTGGAGATCTGAAAGATAATGGATCTTCTGAAAGAGGGTCTTCTACTTCCTCAGCATAAAGCTAAATCTTCTGAATTGATCCTACTTTGAGAAGAACTACTATTGCTGACTGCGGTTGTTGTCCACTTATCTGAGTTTCCTGCAACAATTGGGTACTACTTTGCGAAAGAGATAAGGCTATTTCAACATCACTGCACGTCGGCATTGCCATGATTAGAGTGGCTGCCTGAGTGCTAGACATGGGCTTGGGCCTAGGTTGTGGTGGGCCTGCTGGTGCGGAGGTGCCGCTCCCAGCTTGCTCCCCGGAGGCCGGTTCAGCAGGCACAAGTTTTCAAGAAAAGGTTCTGTTTGGCTCACCAGTGGTGGAAATCAGCTTCTTCTTCTCCCCACTGGCCTCTTTCTTTGGAGCACCTTTTCTTGGGGCCATCTTAAAGCCGTCAGTTGGCAGTGGCACTAAGCTATGCAAGCTGAAGAGATGTCTGTGTTGTCACACATCTTGTCATGCACAGGACTTCTGTCTGGCAGTACTCTGGGTGATGTTGTCTCTTCTCTTGTATAACTAAAAGCAAACAAGCAAGAAGAAGATCAGTGAAACGTGGCATTGTTGCAGTTCAATTAGTAGTATAATTTAGTGTGGTTACTTAGCACATCCATTCCATTCGTAAAACCACACCAACATTAACTTTCAAGTACACACAGGAAGGATAAGAATGAGCAACAACAACAACACACAGATCGAACTGTTTGCTTTCTGTGCATCAAGTTGGGATGTGGCACTAAGGGAGAGGTAGGTGACAAAAGAAAACTGACAATGGATTAGTCCTTAGAAAATTAATGCTGTTGTGCGGCTGTGCACTGCCGATTGCACTTGGGGTTGGTGCCAGATGTTAGGAAAATGGGTAAAAGAAAATAATAAATAAATAAGTATAAATATAATTGTAAAAAAAAGTAACAACAAAATTATAAAAGTAAATTAAAATATAATTTTTTAAAAATTGCAAAAAATCTGCAAAAAGAAATTTAAAAGATTGGAATTTTGTGTATTTATTTTTATGTGTTTTACTGCTTGTCTACAAATGTACATTTATGGCCCTAGTGACCGAAATAAAGTTATTGAATGGAATGGATTTAAAAAAAAAAAAAAATAACAAATGTTTTGTGAAAAAGTTAGATAAACAGTTTTTTTTAAATATAACTGCTTATGTATTAGTGGAAGGGGACTACTACAACAATGAAAATTGAATGACCTATGGCAAATCACACTGGCTGCCTATACAAAATGGCTGCTGGCCACATGGCCATAACAACAACAGCAAGCAAGGAGACATGGCCAGAAACAATGAACCCATGCAAGCCTGTGGCAAAAGCACACTGGCTGCCTACACAAGATGGCCGCAAGCCACATGATTAAACAGCAAGCAAGGAGGCATGACCACAAACAAAGAACAAATGCAGGCCTACGACAAAAACACACTGGCTGCCTACACAAAATGGCCACCAGCCACATGGTCTCAACAACAACAGCAAGCAAGGAGGCATGGCCATACACAAAGAACACGTGCAGCCCTATGGCAAAAGCATACTGGCTTCCTACACAAAATTGCCACCTGTCACATGGTCACAAAAACAAACAAGAAGCATGGAAAGCAAAAAACATATGCAGCCCTATGGCAAAAGCATACTGGCTTCCCACACAAAATTGCCACCTGTCACATGGTCACAAAAACAAACAAGAAGCATGGAAAGCAAAAAACATATGCAGGCCTATGGCAAAAGCACACTGGCTGACACACAAAATGGCCAACAGCCACATGGTCACAACATAAACAACCCGCAAAGAGGCATAGCCAGAAACAAAGAACACATGCAGGCCTACAACAAAAGCATACAGGCTGGCTTCACAAAATGGCCACTGACCACATGGTCAAATAGCAAGCAATGAGGCATGGCCACAAACAAAGAATTAATGCAGGCCTATTGCAAAAGCACACTGACTGCCTACACAAAATGGCCACCTGCCACATAGTCACAACAAGAACAGAAAGCAAGGAGGCATGGCCAGAAACAAAGTCCACATGCAGGTCTATGGCAAAAGCACACTGGCTGCCTATGCAAGATGGCTGCTCTATCCCTTGACTGTGGGGGGAGCCTCAAGGCCCCCGCAGTCCCAGCGAGCTCCCTGCCTACTGTAGAAGCAATCTGTTTCATCTCTTTCCCTGTCCACATGTCTGTGTGCAGGGAAAGAAATGAAACCTCCAATTCCATTTCACTGGAGCACTTTGACTGCTTACGCCCACTGGAACTGGAGTGTTCACTTATGCTTGGCAGGAGCTGTCAAAACTTCCACCAAGCATAAGAAAACAGCTATGTCTCAGGGGTGGGTACCCCAGGACAAAGCAAGAACTGGCCGTGGGTGGTAACAGTCCTCAGAGCCGTGTATGGCTCTAGGAGGGGGGCATCCATTGTTGTGCATGGGCCAACCCAGGGAGGTGGTGGTCCCCGGGCAGAGAATGGCTTGGAAGGGGGGCTGTGTGGGCCCTCTCCTATTCTTGGCAAAATCTATTTGGCCCCAAGGAGGTGGTAGTCTCAGGGGCATTTAGAGCCCATACAGGGGGGCCCATGTGCCCCCTCCTTATTTATTAACAAATCCACAGGGAGGTGGTGGTCCCCGGGACCTGTCCCACCCAGGTGCCCTTTTTGAAAGCAGATGCAGGAACCCACACTTGATTAAAAAAAAAAAAATTGTAGCAAAGTTGTGAATGTTGTGAAATTATGGTATTTTTTTTTAAGTAATGCTTTTATGCAGTGTTGGGATTCCAGGGGAACCCCAAGACCAAGGCTTGAGGAGCAGATATTATTGCCCTTGCCCCTTTTCTTTTTTTTCTCCTTCTTTTAGGACTCGGCTGAAGCCAAGTCCCAAGGTGACTGTCAACACTTCCTGGTTGATGTGTCGGTAGGCAATCAGAGCTCTGCAGTGATGTATATCCCTGCACAAGCTTGCCCATAGGTAGTTATAGTTAGAACTATGTTTCAATAGGAAAAGCGTTTTTTGACTTGCCTATATCTTTAGCACTGGGTGATGAACCTTCACAAAGTTTTCCCATAAAAAGTGCCCTGGTGATTCTTGTTGCACATGGAACATTTTGGGGCTGTCCATCAAGTGAGAACTGAGAAAAAGGTGCAGCCAAAAAAGTGTTTTTACAGTGTTAACTCCCCATAAAGATGTTAGACACAACTACAGCCCAAACCGCTGGACGGAATTATTTCAAATTTGGCAGAAAGGTAGCTCTTGGTCCAGAAAGAACCCTTTTTGTTTTTTGGTTTAAGTCTGTTTAGTAGTAGTTGAAATATTAATGAAAAAACACATTTGTATATATAGGAACGCAAAGGCACAGTGAACCCTCCCGATCTCATGCTGAGATCAGATTGGCTGCGAACACTTCAAGTAGGACGTGTTGGCAGCCATCTTGGGGGGTAGGGCTTCAGAGTCCCAGAAAAAATGTAAAAAAATAGAAAAGGGGGCAGGGTAGGAATTCTGCCAGGGCAAAAAAGCATATTTTTATTTACATTTTCACCCAAAATCATGGCGGTCCATGACTCCAGTTAAAAAAAAATTAAAAACTAGTGCGGGCAAAAGTGCTTGTTTAGAAAAATGCCCCTGGGTAGGCAAGGTCCCGGGGGCATGTCCCCATATTTAAAAATTTTAATGAGGCGGGTGCATGGGCCCCCTTCCATGGGCATTTCTGCGTCCCTGAGACCATCACCTCCTCAGGGCCTGTGTTTGTATTGCAGGGGGGCGAGTAGACCCCCAAGCCCAGGGGGCCACCACCTCCCTGGAGCTTTTATTTTAAAAAATGTGTGGGTGGTCCACGTGGACCTCCTGGGCCCCAGGGACCCATTCCTCCCAGGGGCTTTAAAACAGAAATTGTGTGTGGGGGTAGCACAACCCCCCTGGGCCCCATGGGCCACTACCAACCCCAAGTTAACTGGAAACAATTTGGGGGGGCCTACCGGACTTCCCTGTGCTCCAGGGACCAATACCTCCTCAGTGCTAAATTGTTAGTGATGGTGGGCCTGGGGGACCCCCGAGTCACCACCTCCCTGGGGCCAGAATAACATTTTTAAACTAGGAATGGGGCTGTGTGGACCCCTCCCAGGCCATATTGGACCCAGGAGACCACCACCTCCCTGATGCTGGCCTGTGAACTACAAAGGAGGGGGGCCACGTGACCTCCCCTCCAGGAGCCATATATGGCCCTGGGGACCGCCAACCCCCAGTGCCTGGGGTGTCCACTACAATGGCATAGCGATTTGCTGTGACTTGGCGGGAGCTTTGAAAGCTCCCGTCAAGTCAGAGCAAACACAAACTCTACTCTCAGCAAGTGAGAGCAGTGAAACTGCTTCTGCTTGGTGAGAGTAGAGTTTTCATCTGCTTCCCTGCAGGCTGCCATGTGGGCTGGGAAAAAGATGAAAGGATTTCTCTTATAGACAAGAAGGACAGGGAGTAGCATGGAAAGCAGCTCCCTGTCTTTGAGCACAATGCTGGTTCCCACATGAGGCGGGGTGCTGACAGGGACTGCAGGAGTCTTGATGTACCCCCAAAGTTCCCAACGGTGATAAGTGGGTGCCCTGTGTGGGATCTAGGGCACCCACAATGAAGAAGGTGGGCCCTAGGGGATGGGGTCCCCGGGGCCAGAATCAACCTAGGAAGGGTGTTGCACACCCCTCCTCAATTTGCTTGTGGCTGGGCCCCTGGGGATGTGGTGCCTGGGCCAAATTCGCCCTGGGGATGGGGGCCATGTGGCCCAGGGGGTCTGTGTGGCCCCTGCATAATTTTTAAGTTAGCCCCAGGGATCTGGTGGCCTCCGGGACATATGAAAGCCCCAGGAGGGGGATACATGCTGCCCCCCTACTTGGGAGCTGGCGGTTCTTGGGGCTCTTGAAGCTAAAAGGAGGGGCACCCCTGCGACCCCCTCCTAAATATCAGTAAAGCCCCAGGGAGGGGTGGTCCCTGTGGCTTTTAAGTGGGAAAACAGAGGGCAGAAAAATTAGCAGGAAAGACAAAACAGGGAGAATAATGAGCAGGAAATGCAAAACAGTGGGTATGAAACCAGCAGAAAAGTCAAAACCGAGAGCAGAAAAACAAGTGAAAAAGGCAAGATAGAGGGAAGAAAAGGGCACAGTAAAGCAAAACAGAGCAGAAGAGGGAAAACAAAGGGGAGAGAAATGAGCAGGAATGGCAAAACAGAGGGCAGAAAACCAAGCAGAATAGGCAAAACAGAGCAGAAGAGGCCAAAACATAGAGCACTCAGACACCACTCATACACTCACTCACATATCCACTCAAAGACTTAGGCACCCACTCACAGACCAACTCAGACATTCACGCACCCACTCGCATTCCCACTTAGATACTCATGCACTCATTTACAGACCCACTCAGACACTCACGACCCACTCACAGACCCACTCAGACTCATGTATCCACTCACAGACCTACTCAGAGACTCATGCACTCACCCACAGACCCAATCAGAAATGTATGTACTCACTCACTGACCCACACACAGATACGCACAACTACTCACAGCATCACTTAGCGACTCATGCACTCACTCACAGACTGACTCATACACTTCTGAAGACAGGCACAAACCCACTCAGACACTCTGACACCCACTCACAGACCCACTCAGACACTAACACATCAACTCACATACCCACTCAAAGACTCAAGCACCTATTCACAGACACAATGAGACACTCATACAACCACTCACAAACCCACTCAGAAAATCATGCAGCTATTCACAGACCTACTCAGGCAGTCATGCACCCACTGGGGTGGCAGAGTGGGCTAAAGAATGGTGATGGATTAAACCCAGATCAGTTGACTGGGGGTGAGTGCTTGCAATGTTCAACACTCCGTCCATTATTTCCTTTGGTTTTGCTTTGTTCGCCATAAGTTGGCAGGGTATGCTCAGACGTGAGTCCCTTGCTCCCTTTGCCACTGGATTTAAGCAAGCCTGGCTGAAGACGGCTGAAATGCCAGAAACCGGTCCTAGGAAGCTTGTTTCCGGTCCAGGGAAAACATGGCTTGGCAGTTCGGGCTGGACTGTTCCCATGTGGCACAGGGTCAGACTGATTTGCATATGGCCATGTCTGAACTGGGGTGGCAGAGTGGGCTAAAGAACGGTGATGGATTAAACCCAGATCAGTTGACTGGGGGTGAGTGCTTGCAATGTTCAACACTCCGTCCATCATTTCCTTTGGTTTTGCTTTGTTCGCCATAAGTTGGCAGGGTATGCTCAGACGGGAGTCCCTTGCTCACTTTGCCACTGGATTTAAGCAAGCCTGGCTGAAGACGGCTGAAATGCCAGAAACCGGTCCTAGGAAGCTTGTTTCCGGTCCAGGGAAAACATGGCTGGCAGTTCGGGCTGGACTGTTCCCATGAGGCACAGGGTCAGACTGATTTGCATATGGCCATGTCTGAACTGGGGTGGCACAGTGGGCTAAAGAACGGTGATGGATTAAACCCAGATCAATTGACTGGGGGTGAGTGCTTGCAATGTTCAACACTCAGTCCATCATTTCCTTTGGTTTTGATTTGTTCGCCATAATTTGGCAGGGTATGCTCAGACGTGAGTCCCTTGCTCACTTTGCCACTGGATTTAAGCAAGCCTGGCTGAAGATGGCTGAAATTCCAGAAACAGGTCCTAGGAAGCTTGTTTCCGGTCCAGGGAAAACATGGCTTGGCAGTTTGGGCTGGACTGTTCCCATGAGGCACAGGGTCAGACTGATTTGCATATGGCCATGTCTGAACTGGGGTGGCAGAGTGGGCTAAAGAACGGTGATGGATTAAACCCAGATCAGTTGACTGGGGGTGAGTGCTTGCAATGTTCAACACTCGGTCCATCATTTCCTTTGGTTTTGCTTTGTCCGCCCTAAGTTGGCAGGGTATGCCCAGACGTGGGTCCCTTGCTTACTTTGCCACTGGATTCAAGCTAGCCTGGCTGATGATGGCTGATTAGCCAGAAACCGGTCCCAGGATGCTTGTTTCCGGTCCAGAGAAGACATGGCTTGGCAGTCCGGGCTGGACTGTTCCCATGAAGCACAGGGTCAGACTGATTTGCATATGGCCATGTCTGAACTGGGGTGGCGGAGTGAGCTAAAGAATGATGATGGATTAAACCAAGATCAGTTGACTGGGGGTGAGTGCTTGCAATGTTCAACACTCCGTCCATCATCCCCTTTGGTATCGCTTTGTTTGCCCCAAGTTGGCAGGCTATGCCCAGACGTGGGTCCTTTCCTCACTTTGCCACTGGATTCAAGATAGCTTGGCTGATGAGGGTTATGAACCCGAAACTGGTCCCAGGTTGCTTGTTTCCGGTCCAGGGAAGACATGGCTTGGCCGTTTGGGCTGGACTGTTCCCAAGGTCAGACTGATTTGCATATGGCCATGTCTGAACTGGGGTGGCGGAGTGAGCTAAAGAATGATGATGGATTAAACCAAGATCAGTTGATTGGGGGTGAGTGCTTGCAATGTTTAACACCCCGTGCATCATCCCCCTTGGTTTTGCTATGTGAGGGGACTTG
The DNA here is from genome assembly GCF_964204655.1 of Triturus cristatus. NCBI lineage: Eukaryota > Metazoa > Chordata > Amphibia > Caudata > Salamandridae > Triturus > Triturus cristatus. The sequence goes on from NC_140588.1 coordinate 212,530,607, forward strand.
ACAGTCTATCTATGGGTTTGTGAGAGGGTGTGAGACTCTGTATGGGTATGTGAGAGGAAGTCAGACTCACTTTATCAGTATGTAAATGGGTATTACAGTGTCTGTATGGGGAGGCAAGAGGGTGTAAAAGTCTCTGCATAAGCAACTGAATGGGTGTGACACTGTCTCTATAAGAATCTGAATTGGACTAAATTAGGTACGTGTAAGTATCTGAAAGGATGTCAGAGTCTGTGTATAGATATGTGAATGTATATAATGTCTGTATATGTGAGAAGGTGTGACAGTTTCTGTATTTCTGTATAGGTATATCAATGGTGCCTGTATAAGTAGGTCTCTCAGTCTGACAGTGTATGTATAGGTATTGGAGAGGCTGTGATAGTGTGTGTATGAATATGTGAATGGATATAACAGTGGCTATATGTTTATGTGAATGGTTATGACAATATCCATATGGGCATGTGAGAGGGTGTGACGGTATATGTATGGGTATATGACAAGTTGTGTGAGTCTCTCCAAGGTTATGTGAAAGGCTATAAGAGTGTCTACATGGGTATATAAGAACATGTAAGAGTGTCCATATGGGTATGTGAATGTTTAAACATCTGTCTACATGGGTATGTGACATGCTATGAGGGTCCCTCTGCGGGCCCCTTAGATGCTGTAGCAGTGTTGTATGAGTATGTGAGTAGGCATAAGGGTGTCTGTACAGATATGTAAGAAGTCATGAGAATATATGGTTAGGTATGTGAATGGTTGTAACACTGTCTGTATGGATATCTGAGAGGGTGTGACAGTCTTTGTATGGGTTGTGAGAGGCTGTGAGAATCTCTGTATAGGCATGTGAATGGATATAACAATGTCTTTATCGGTATATGATAGGATGTGAGAGGCACTGGGTTTGTGAATGGGTATACGGTGAGGTTCCGTGTGAATTGGAACGGCACTTTTTGGGTGTGTTTTGAATATGGACGAATCTGGTATCAGCGAACCGCAAATGACGAGTTTAGTGGGTGTACGCGTTTTCGCTACGCTACTACGTACGGATCGTCTCATTTCTAGGTATGTCCATTCGAACCCTCGGGTTCCATTTTAGATGCGGCATCCATTTTGTCTCTTGCCCTCAAGTAGCCAGCGAGCGGACCTTGTCCGCTTTGTGACCCTGGGATTCCCAAGCTTTCACGGAAGACACGTGTTCCTTTGAGGGTGTCTTTTATGATGAGGGAAATGACACGGCAGAGGCAGATGGCCCCGCTCAGGGCTCATCTTGCCGTACCGGTCTATTGTTTCAGTCATGCATGCATTAGTCACGAGGCCTTTGATTCTGCAATTAGGTTTCCGTTATTACCCTCTACACTCGTTTCTAATCTGTTGTGCATCCTTGTTCTTCCTTTGCATCTGTTTCTGTCCTTCCTCTTAATGTGTTTACAGTCAGAATGGAATGTGCTTAATGTGGGGATGATCTGCTTTTACAGTTGGGAACCGGCAATGAAGCTGAAATTGTATTCCGGGTTTCTGAAACATGAATGTGACCCTTTTGAAGTTTATTGTGGGAACTAAATTGTAACCTTTGTTTGCCATGTTGTTCTATGACCAAAATGTGTATAAAAGGAGCGATCCACTTGTGCAATTTGAAGCAGTCTCCCAGAACCTACACCTTGTGTACTTCTTGCGACTTCTGTATCCCTGCAGTAAATAAACGCTGATCTTTGACGCCGCCGGAAGTGTCCCGAGTCTCTGTGTTTTGTACGCCGGAACAGGTAACCCACGAAGGTTTCAGGTGTTGTCCCCTGGCACCGCTGGGCCTTAGAATAGCCCAGTCCTTCAGTTGGCGCCCAATGTTGGGCGACATCAGCGGTACCGGTCCAAGCCCGACGATCGTGAGGAACTTCGTGTGAAATCTCCGAGGGAAGGTGCACCCCGCTTCATCGATCCAGTTGTCGAAATAAGTGGCCCGAAGACTTTTCCCGCGAAGATTCCCGCCTCCTGACGGCTGCGACGGACTGACACCCTGACTGTCGACCTGTTTTGGTGCCTGGCGTAGTCCTTTGTACGGCGAGATGATAGACGGGCCTTCCTGGTGACGCCATTGCTCTTTCAGTTAAGTATTCGTGGGTCGCTCCCAGAGTTCTTGGTTAAAATTGGTTGTTTGCATGGTTCCATTGCATTTGTGGTTCTTAGTTGTTGGTTCTTAGTTGTTGGGTTTTATTTGACGATTGCAATTGCCAAAAACCGAGGGTCTTGCATTTTTGCGAGGACATCGTCATTCGATAGCCCTTGAAGTTTGTAAACTCGGTTAGTGTGCACGATGCCTGGCCGTAGTACTTTGTTTGGTTTCCTTAAATGTTGCAGCACGGATTCCCGACTAGAGGATTCATGCCCGATACCTCCGGTTGGAACTCCAATTTATGAGCTCTATAGTCGCCATTGCGTGGGTCCTATTGTGTATAATGAATATTGGATTCGTTACACTAAAAATGATGGTGTTCTTAGTTGGCCATCACATGGTAGTTTCGAAACTGCAATCCTAGATAATCTTGAAGCTAAATTGTTTAAAAAGAAGGCTAGGCCGGCCATGTTTGATTCCTTTCGGTTATGGCGCAAAGAGGCCAAGCAGAAAGAAATCAAACAGATCAAGAAAAATAAGAGAGAAGGTGTCATTACGGTGATGCGAAATGCAGAACAGTATCAGCGGGACAAAGATGAGAAGGAGCAGGAAGTTAGTGCTCGACTTCATCATATGGCGGTGGATAGATGTTATCCGGCATTGCCGTCTGTTTCTGATAAACCTGTAGAGGAGGTGATAGAGGATCCCCTATTATCTTATCTCTTGAAATCACCACCTCCCTATGCTCCAGATATTGTGGGTCCGGTGATTCCTCCTGTTCCTCAACCTGTTGTTCTGGCGGCTGCTGGTCAGCCTGCCGTTCCTCCTGTTCTTCTTGTGCCACAGATTGTCCATCCTCCTTTACCGGCTCCTTTCCCTACTGCTCCTTTACCGGTACCTCACCAGCCTCTCGTTACCGTTACTCCTGTTACCCCGACTACTGCTACTGTTTCTTCGCTTACTCCTACTACTGTTGCTCCTGTACCTTCTTCTTCATCCCCTTCCGTTCGTAGTCGACTATTTAATGCTGTCGCTACTCTCTATTCTCCGTTTTTTGGACCCGTACTTGGGTCAAATCTTTCTGATGTTGCTCAGAGGCGCAGTCAAATTCCTGATGGTAGGGAACGTGAGTCGTTAGTGAAAATGGCGCGTAAATGGATTAGGCATCCTGCGAAGTATTCGTCGCGTATAGTTTTCGAGACGTTTTCCCAGTTTAATGAGCCCACACAGAACATTCGTGTATGAGGAAATGTGTAAATTCTTACGAGAAGAGTGGGATGATGATGCGGTAGATAATGTACCGTCCGAGATCACTGAGCTTCAGAATCAATTTTCGACTGGTACGATTGTAGGTGATAACGTTCGACATGCTCTAGAGCGTTTATTATCTTTTCGCTCTGCGGTACAACCTCGAGCATTGTTTAAGGATGAAACTGCGGAGTGGATGGCACAACCTGGTCAGTATCCTATGCGGGAAGTTCCCCCAGTATGGATGCCAGGTAATCCTAATGATAATCCTGCTATTCCGCCTCACTTTCAGAGAGTTTGGATACACCTCCCATGGAAGCGATCGGAAGTTTTGCAGGTGAAGCAAACCTTGCCTGACCCCCGTAAAAATCCTGCAGGTTATTATAAGGAGTTGTCCCAATTAGTGGCTGCTACTGTTATGAATCTTGCAGATATTGACATGTTGTTTGGTAATGTAGTACCTCAACCGATTTGGGCGAAAATTCGCCAAGAGGATCACGCAGCTGAGTTAGGCGGTGATTGGGCTGCTCTTGTGGCGGCTGATGCACAGCAAGTTGGTGGGGCTAAACCTGAACAGCTCATTGAGAATTTGCCTCAGAGGATAATTACACTTATGAAGACACTTATGCCCGCCATACGTGTAAATTGGGACAAATTGTCTGCGTGCAAACAAAAGAAAGATGAGAGTGTCTCCGATTTCTTTACGAGATTTGAGGAGGCATTTATTGATCATAGTGGTCAGGATATGAGCTCTGAGGGAGGTCAGCGACTGTTTGTTGATAAATTTGTATCTAATTTGTTGCCTGAACTGAGTATCAAGTTGAAAAGTTCTGAAAGTTCGTGGGCCGTTTCTACAACTGCTCAGATATTAGCCACGGCCCAATACTATGAAAATAGAGAGAAGGAAGAAAGCGAACGCGCAGATAAGAAAACGAAGGATCTTAAAACTAAGGTCTTATTGCAGCAAGCGTATCCTCCGCGCTCGAATCAAAATGACTCGCAGCAGTCACATCGGTCACAACCGCAGTTTTCTAAATCACAGCTACGTACTGACTCCTCTATGCCTCGTTTTGTGTTGGGGTATAATCAATGTGCATATTGTAGGGGTGAGGGTCATTTGAAGTTTAATTGTCCAGTGCTACGTGACCGCAACAATGGTGTTTCGGCTCGAGGAGGTCGCAGTGGTCCTCAACAAGCATCACGTGGTAGAGGTCGCGGTGTTACTCAGAATCAGAACGAGCGTCTTGCCACTTCATCAGATTCGCAAAATTGTTTTGATCGGCGCGATCTTTCGTCTGGACGATCTGCACAGTATCATGTGGACGACTATTACGTCGAGCATGATGTTGACGCGGACGGTACTTACTAGGACAGCCATAGACAAAGAAAGGGAGTAGTATCAGTTCCGGTTGATCAGAGAGGGCCTTATGTTGCAGTTGCCACATTGGGCGTAGTTGAGCCTTTTCTGTTGGACACTGGTGCGGCAAAAAGTTCCATCATGCATTCGAAACTCCCTGGCGCACCCTTGTCTGGCTTAACGAATGTTTCCGTTGGATTCTCTGGCGCCCCCGCTAGCAATCCGGTTTCTAGCCCTTTGCCCCTTACAATTGGGTCTCGAGAGTTAGAAGCTCCTTTGATTTTGACTACTGGTTGTGGTGAGAATCTTTTGGGCTTGGATTTATTGAAGCGGTTACATGCGACTTTGTACTGCTCCCCTGCGGGAGTGGAGCTGACGCTAGGTCAGAGAGTGATCTCTCCCATGTATCTGTCGATTGATAAACTCCCACCGGAATTGAGTTCTTTTCCTGATTCTTTGTGGGCGACAGGTCCCAATGACGTGGGCCTGCTGGACATACCACCGTATGTTGTTCAATTGAAGTCAAACGTGCGATTGCCACGCATTCCCCAGTATCGTTTTTCTCTTGATGGTGAACGAGCACTTTTAGCGATCATTTACGATTTGATCGATAGAGATGTTATCGAGGAAACGCGGGGTAACGTGTGCTATAGTCCTGTGTTGCCTATTTTGAAACGAACTGATCCCTCTCAGCCCCCTGTGTATCGTTTTGTTATTGACTTGCGGGAGGTCAATAAAATTGTTGTTCCACAGTTTCCCGTGGTGCCTGACATTACAGCTTTGCTGACTCTGATTCCAGCTTCTGCATCATGGTTCTCGGTAATCGATCTTAAGAATGCGTTCTTTAGCATCCCAATTGCTGAGGAAAGCAGAGATTTATTCGGTTTCTCATTAGGTGGTCGCAGCTTCAGGTTTAAACGCGCACCTCAGGGCTACTGTGAGAGTCCATCGATCTACAGCCAAGCTCTTAAGGGTCAACTTGATGCGTTTGTGTTGCCGGCTGGTGCGGCTTTGATTCAGTACGTCGATGATCTGTTGGTAGCTGCTGACACTGAACAGATTTGCAAAACTGCTACAGTGTCACTGTTACAGCATCTATGTGACTTACATCATAAAGTGTCACCTTCTAAACTACAATATTGTTGTCAAGAAGTAACCTATCTAGGTCACTTATTGTCAAAGGTGGGAAGGAGATTGACCCCTGAAAGAATTGCAGCAATTGCTCGAATGACTGTGCCAACAACTCAGAGAGATGTGCGTGCCTTTCTGGGTATCACGTCATACTGCAGACAGTGGATTCCAAATTTTTCACTGTTAGCGAAGCCATTGATAGCTCTCACGTGCAAGGATGTCTCGACTCCTTTGCCATGGACGGAAGAATGTCAGAAAAGTTTTTCTGAACTACGTGACGCGTTGTGTTCGGCTCCTGTGTTAGGTACTCCTGACTACAGTAAGCCATTTACACTATACGTTCACGAGAGAGAAGGTTGTGCGTTGAGCGTTTTGACGCAACAATTTGGTGGTAAGCAGCGTCCATGTGCGTATTTTTCCTCGACTTTAGACACGGTAGCTAGAGCGTTGCCCAGTTGCTTGAGAGCGACAGCGGCAGCTGCAGTCTCTATTCGACAATCTGCAGGTCTGGTCATGGATAATATGCTCATAGTGATGGTTCCGCATGCAGTTGACACTCTCCTGAATCGGACAAAAACTCAACATCTGACAAGTGCAAGGTTGTCAGGGTATGAGTTGATGCTTTTGGCAAGTCATATACAGATCAAGCGTTGTAATGTGCTGAATCCGGCGACATTGTTGCCGATTAATATGGAACTAGATGGTGTACCACCACATGATTGTTATTTACGAACTGAGGAAGAAACGAAGGGTCGTGTAGACCTGAAAAACACTCCGTTGGCAGATCCTGATGGCACTTTGTATGTTGATGGTTCATGTTTTAAATTGCCGAATGGTGATGTGACAACTGCATATGCTGTAGTGACATTGAGCACGATTGTGGAAACCGCGAGGTTGAGTCAGAATTCAGCGCAAGCAGCAGAATTGATTGCGCTAACAAGAGCGTGTGTTTTGTCTAAAGGAAAGCGAGTGAATGTGTTCACTGACAGCCAGTATGCATTCGGTGTTGCGCATAGTTTTGGGCGATTGTGGAGAGAAAGAGGATTTATGACGTCGCATGGTACGAAGATCCAACACGGGCAGCTCGTGAATGATCTTTTGGATGCACTTACATTGCCTAAACAGGTAGCGATTGTTAAATGTAGTGCGCATCAAAAGGTTACGGATGATGTTGGTCGTGGTAATGCATTTGCAGACGAGATTGCTAAGGAAACGGCCAAGAATCTTGCAACCCGAATGTATGTTACGGGTTCAGTGAGATGGCCGACGGAGACTGGTATGTGTGAAGACACTGTTGAAAGTGTGAAATCAATTCAGAATGAGGCCACTGAAACTGAAAGAACCAAGTGGAAAGAAAGTACGGGAAAGTTGGACATGCATGGATGTTGGGTTGATTTGACGGAACGCCAGAGGTGGATGTTACCGGATGCGTATGTATTAGCTGTCGTAACTATGGCTCATGGGTTGTCACACATTAGTGCGAAAGGTATATGTAAGTTATTGTCCCCTGTATGGAAGAATGATGGTATTGCTAAGTGTGCTGAAAGGGTGGTTAAAAATTGTATGGTGTGTTTGATGCATAATCCTGGCAAGGGGCCAAGGGCACCCCTACGCCACCTGGTCATTTTGCTCCTCCTGCCTGTCCCTTTGAGGTTATCCAACTGGACTTTATCCATATGGAGAGATGCAACAATCTGAAGTACGTTTTGGTTGTGGTTTGTGCGTTCTCCAGATGGATCGAGGCCTATCCTCTTAAGGATAATACTGCTTTGTCCACAGCGAAAGTCCTACTGAAGGAATACTTTCCGCGGTATGGAATGCCAAGGATTGTGTGGTCAGATAATGGAAGCGAGTTTGTGGGAAGTGTGATGCAGAGTGTGTGTAAGGGCCTTGGAATTCGACAGAAATTCCATAGTGCCAATCATCCCCAGGCAGCGGGTTTAGTTGAAGGGTACAATGGTACCCTGAAGCTGAAACTTGCAAAGATACATGCTACGACTGGTTTGTCATGGCCTGATGCCTTGCCTCTGGCTCTCTTATCGACCAGAGCTACTGTACACTCTCGAGTAGGGCTCAGCCCCTATGAGATTGTGTTTGGCCGCCCTGCGAATATTTGGGGAGTCCCGAGACCTAAGGCCTTTGATAGTCTTGAGTATCCAATGCTAATTGATTATCTTCATGATCTGACTATTAAACTAAGGTCCATTCATCAACAGGTCTTTGAAGCTTTGCCAGCACAGACAGAGGGTCCTGGACATCGGCTCCAACCGGGTGACTGGGTCGTTACCCGAAATTTTGGCCTAAAACGTAACCTGGAGCCGAGATTCGTGGGACCCTATCAGGTGCTATTGGCCACGAGGACTGCAGTTCGGTTGGAAGGCAGAAAGAATTGGGTACACGCCGGCCATACCAAAAAGGTGCCGATCCCTCTCCCGACCGATAGTTGGGTGAGAACTGGTATAGCGGCAACGGAAACTGAGACTCCTTTATGTTTTGTGCCGTTCAGCGATGCCCAGCCTGTAAGAGACAATTCATTGCCATTGCAGTCAGACACACCTGTTGAGTCGTCAGTTGAAGAGAATTCAAGGTCTGAATCATCATCCAATCGACTGAACACTGTTTCGCCATCTGAACAATTGTTTGACGAGCAGACTCGACCTGGAAGGGATCGATATTTTCTTCGTCCACGTAACAGAGACTAATAAAATTTTCCTTATATTTTTCCTTTCCCGTTGCCAAGAACATTACGAACAATTACATCCTTTTCTGCATTTTTGAGTTTTTATGTATGCTTTTCACAGCTGAAGAGATTTGTATTAAGCTGCGTGTTTAGGAAAACCTATCATCCGGGTTAACCGTAGAGCCGTGCGGGTACTCCTTTCTGTTTAGCAGGTTTCTGACACTAGGTCGGTTACTTTTTGTCGACTCCTGGGAACTCCTGGGAATTGATAATCGCTACTCAGAACGAAGTGCGTCAAGTACGTACGGACGGTTTTTAGAGGATGGCATTCTCTAAGCTGTTGGAAGTAAAAAGGATGTCGGCGCAAAGATCAAAATTGCACAAGATTGTACGAACGAAGTGTTTTTTGTTCCAGGTATTTCTGTTGTTTCTGACTGTATCTCTACTATTGGTGGGTGGAGTGTATTTCGGAATACAGTTGTTGTTGCCTTCCATTTCACCTACTCCTTCTCCTAAACCAAGTTCTACTACCACTGTTTCACCACATTCCTTTCATCCTTTGCCCCAACATGAACAGGTTAGACGTGCGGAATTCATGAATAAATCCTTTGTTCAGCTCCTACATCAGCATCAGTTGGTAATGAATACTACCAACTGTTGGGTGTGTGGGTTAATGCCACATACCATGGATAGGGGTATTCCGTATCTGGTTCTTCCTTATAGCTCCCAAGGGTCAGCTCGAGCATTCCAAACTATGTTCCGTAGTGCACTAGATTCCTACCCCAGTCGAGAGCCACGCTCTGCAAACTTTGGTCCTGGTCCGTACCACAAGCCTTTGGTAATAGCGATTGCGGATTTAGATAGAGATGTTTTTGATGCATCGCTTATTCCAGATGAAGAGGTGCAAGCCTATAAAGACCTGAGTGAAGCTGAGTATAGTACGTCAGTGGGTGATAGACAGCTCAAGAGCTCGTCTCCAATATGGATCGTACCCCACCTTGGTAATTTCTGCTTGAAGGGTCTTGGTCGAAATCCGAGAGCGCAACTCGGGAACAGTGCTTGCACTGATACGTATGTTCTACCAATGCTCTCTTCCCCTGTTTTTCTGACTGCCAAGGGTAACTATTTCGTATGTTATGAACGTGCATATACATGGTTGCCCCGTGACTTCTCGGGTACCTGTTATATCGTGAATCTTTTGCCACCGACCTTTTCAGTTGCCTCGGACTATCACAAGACTAGGGTTGTGAGAGGCGTTATTAGTGAAGAGGATACTGTTGGTCAAGAAGCAGGAGACTTCTTTAAGGGTTTCTTGCCGTTTTGGGGACCTATGGTAAATAGTAGAAACCTGAGACAGTTGACCCGTGTGGCAGAGATGACTGCTAACATAACTGCGAGCGCTCTTGGTAATTTAACAGCAGAACTTCAGGCGGATAGACTTATGACGTTGCAGAACCGTATGGTTCTCGACGTTGTTCTTGCAGATAGAGGTGGTGTGTGCAAAGTTATCCATTCGAGCTGTTGCAGTTTCATTCCTGACAACGCTCCAACTGTTTACCAAGCCATCTCGAAGTTGCATAAAATTTCTGAGTCCATACACGTGGACGAGGGTAATTGGACACTTCTAGGATGGTTTTGGGGCCTGCTATCCACTTGGGGTTGGAAGATTCTGATGATCGTAGGGGTTGTTGTAACGTTTCTATTCACGTGTTGTCTTTGTGTGCAGTGTGGTCCTGCCTTATGTAGTCTTTGTGCTACAGCGTGTATAAGACGGCCATCTGTTACCAAGGAGACATTGATGGATAGAATGATGTTCCAGCAACAGCTGAACGATCTGATGAATATCGAAATCGACTCCGATCTCGATTAGTGCTTGCCTACATGAGGGCAAAAGGAGCGTCTGAGGTTCCGTGTGAATTGGAACGGCACTTTTTGGGTGTGTTTTGAATATGGACGAATCTGGTATCAGCGAACCGCAAATGACGAGTTTAGTGGGTGTACGCGTTTTCGCTACGCTACTACGTACGGATCGTCTCATTTCTAGGTATGTCCATTCGAACCCTCGGGTTCCATTTTAGATGCGGCATCCATTTTGTCTCTTGCCCTCAAGTAGCCAGCGAGCGGACCTTGTCCGCTTTGTGACCCTGGGATTCCCAAGCTTTCACGGAAGACACGTGTTCCTTTGAGGGTGTCTTTTATAATGAGGGAAATGACACGGCAGAGGCAGATGGCCCCGCTCAGGGCTCATCTTGCCGTACCGGTCTATTGTTTCTGTCATGCATGCATTAGTCACGAGGCCTTTGATTCTGCAATTAGGTTTCCGTTATTACCCTCTACACTCGTTTCTAATCTGTTGTGCATCCTTGTTCTTCCTTTGCATCTGTTTCTGTCCTTCCTCTTAATGTGTTTACAGTCAGAATGGAATGTGCTTAATGTGGGGATGATCTGCTTTTACAGTTGGGAACCGGCAATGAAGCTGAAATTGTATTCCGGGTTTCTGAAACATGAATGCGACCCTTTTGAAGTTTATTGTGGGAACTAAATTGTAACCTTTGTTTGCCATGTTGTTAAAGGAGCGATCCACTTGTGCAATTTGAAGCAGTCTCCCAGAACCTACACGTTGTGTACTTCTTGCGACTTCTGTATCCCTGCAGTAAATAAACGCTGATCTTTGACGCCGCCGGAAGTGTCCCGAGTCTCTGTGTTTTGTACGCCGGAACAGGTAACCCACGAAGGTTTCAGGTGTTGTCCCCTGGCACCGCTGGGCCTTAGAATAGCCCAGTCCTTCAACGGGTGTCTACATGGATATATAAGCGGATATGACAGTCTCTGTATGCGTATGCCAGAGGGTGTCAGTTTCTGTAGTAGTATGTGAAAGGGTGTCAGGCTGTTTGGGTGTGTGGATAGGAGATCTGAACGGGTATGTGACTTTCTATGCTTGAGTATGTGAGAGTCTCTCTTTGGGAATATAAGAGGGTGTCAGAGTCTCTGTAGCAGTATGTGAATGGGTATAATAGTATCTGTATGGGTATTTGAGAGGGTGTAACAGTGTCTGTATGAGTACGTAAATGGGTAGCAGACTGTATGTATAAGTATGTGAATGAGAAAAAAGGAGGTCTGAATGAGTATGCAAAAGAGTGCACCATCAGCTTCCTCCTGAGTATGTAAATGTATGCATCACTGTATGCTTTGCTCTGTTACTGTATGCATACCTTTATCATTATGTGTAAAAAGTAAATATATTTAACTATACCCTGCTCTGTTAGCAAAAGCATCAGTGTGAACCAGCTCATCTTAATCTACATATCAGTGAATATCTCATTGTATAACTGTTTCCACAATAAAATGCCTAAATATCTCACAGCATACATTAGCATTTCACTCCTTCTGTCACACCCCACATTGGAGTATACCTCGGTTTTGTTTTTCTTCACCAGTTTTCTTCATAGTTGCTGATCGATAAACTTCACTTTATTTTCTCCTACTACTCACTTGCAACATTTTTGTCTTCTGAATTCTGTCCACAGATAGACAAAGCCAGGAAACATGTTAATAAAACAGTTTCAGCATTCCTCCGAGACCATAACATGGGCTCTGTCTAAAATATTAACCTATGCTTCAACATGCATGGAATATACAGGAGAGATGGTGTTCACTTCATAGATGAAGCAACAGAGTGTTCCCATAACAACTTGAAACTCTGCATTTGCTTGTATATGTAGTCATTATACACGCACAATAAAGACAATGGCTCTTCTAGGAACCACCCTATCTCCCAAATAGTTTTTATTTTTAAGTATAAATCCTTTGTTTAAAAAAAGCATTATCGAATCCACGTATCCATCGCAGATCTGCAAACCACAAGCACACATTCAATGCATAAGAGCACATTTACTACTTCTACTAAAGAGTTTTGAATGGATCCTACACTGGGTATAACAGAGTATCAATAGGACAGTCTCTGGCTTTGTGATTGGACGTAACATTGTGTCTATGGTTTATGAATCTGTGTGATAGTGTCTGCATGAGTTTGGCAATGGGTGCGACAGTTACTGTATGGGTCTGCAAAGGATGTCACAGAGTCTCTATGGCTATGTGAATGGTGCAAGAGTATCTGTATGGGTTTCTGAACGTGTGTGAAAATGTTTGTGTTTGTTTGTGAATGGGTGTGAAAGTGTATCTATGGGCTTGTGAATGGGTGTGGCAGTGTTTGCATGGGTTTGTGAAGGTTGTTACAGTGTCTCTATGGGTATGTAAATGGGTATGACATTGTCTCTATGGGTATGTGAATGGGTGTGACAGAATCTGTATGTGGTTGTGAATGGGTGTGTGAGTGTCTCTATGGGGATGTGAATGGTTGTGGCAGTGTCTGTATGGGTTTCTCAATGGGTGTAACAGTGTCTCTATGGTATATGAACGGGTGTTACAGAGTCTGTATAGGTTTGTTAATGGATGTGAAAGTGTATGTTTGGGTTTGTTAATTGGTGTGACAGTGAGTATCGGTTTCTGAATGGATATCACAGATTCTCCATGGGTACGTGGATGAGTATGACAGTGTCTCTGCGGGTATGTAAATGGCTGTGACAGGGTCTGTATGAGGTTGTAAATGGGTGTAAGAGTATCTGTATCAGGCTGAGTGTGGGTGTGACAGTGACTCTCTGGGTTTATGAATGGGTGTGACTAAGTCTGTATGGGTTTGTGAATGAATGTGACAGTGTCTGTATGGGCATATACATTGGGTGTGACCATGTATCTATGAGTATATAAATGGGTATAACCACGTCTGTGTGGGGTTATTACAGTGTTTGCATGGCTTTGTGAATGGGTGTGACAGTGAGTGTATAGGCTTGTCAATGGAGGTCATATAGACTTGTATGTAAATGGGTGTGACAGTGTCTATGGTTGTAACACTGGATGTGAGAGTGCATGTATGGGTGTGTGAGTGAGTGTGGCAGTATCTGCACAGCTGTGTGGCTAGATGTGATAGAAAGAAAAGTATAAAAAAGTATATATATTTCTTTTCACCCAATCTAACTCAGCAGATTCCCTGTGCAAGGGATCCTCAGATTTCGAGAGTAGCCAAAAAACAATTTTTTCACATTTCTGACCTCAGGACATGTTGTATAGTTCCTATAAATCTATATAGGATCTGCACGTTTAGACAACATAAACTGAGGGATTGGTTTCCAGACTGGGTCCAGACACCCCCACCGGATATGCTCGCCTGTATAAGTTAGCTCACAGTGCCACTGTATACTCCTCTTACCAAGGAGAGACTAGTTAATGGCAACTATCGAACATGACAACCCTGACCCATCAGGGATCATGGAAACAGTACAGTACTTTTCGCTCAGCCACCTGTGCTCACTTAGTCTCAGAGAGATACACAGAATACAAAGTGGGGATGTTTCCAATAAATATTTATTGAACCAGCATCATTCTAGTGTAAAATAGGTGTGCTGAAACAACCATAAGACAGGAACAGATATAAATGATTATAAGCACCAACAGAGTAAATGGATGGTAGATTTCTACCATAGTGCTAAAACAATGAATATAGGTAGATATATATAAACAGGACAATAATAATGCATACTCCTATGATGCAACCCTAACTAGATGAACCTAAGTGTACCTAGCATGTATGTAGGTGTAGAGCCAAGAATCCCCCTAGGATCAAGCCAACTTCATCACCTTGTGTGAGAGTATGAAGGACCCTGCCTTGGTCTCGAGATGGACAACCAGCGAGGGATTTCAGACCACTGCGTGCTGGAGTGTCTGCGTGCAAGAACCACAGCATCTCGCGTAAGTTTGTCAGCATGGAAGTCTTTCTCCTCTGCCTGCCCCAGCAAATATATAGTGTTTATATACCCAAAAGGTACCCTCAGGGGTTCTACCTTGCTGTGTCATGTCTGTCGAGGATGACAAAAGGGATGACCTTTATACATAGTTATTATGCAGAAGATGTTAATCTTGCTGTGATTCTGAGAAACCTCATGCATAAATAATGAGGCTAGTTTTCTGGGTAAACCACACAACATTTTATGCAGCACCTAACTAGGTAAAAGGTCGTCAATACCAGAAACCGTTATGTAGTACAATGGCAGGGAAAATGTGGGTGAAAGGTTAGGTGACTAACCAGGCCTATATTGGGGTACATTACAAAACATAACAGACACAAGCTCAGCCCTCTTTTATAGGAAACCTCTTGCCCGACCCCTTCATTCAATTTGCAAACAATTTTTCAGCCCTTGTGGACCGTTTCCCTGGCAAACAAAATGGCAGCTGCAACTTATCTGTGTGAAGGTGCTACCAGCCAATCACGAGTTCGGTAGTGCACGTGAATCTGCAGATTACTGGTGGGTGGATCCACGAGTATTCCGCATCCCTAGATATACAAATTGGTTTTTTAGTTAATATCTCCCAAACTACTGAACGGATTAACACCTAAGTGCAAAACGCATGATCTGCCCACCAACGTAGCTTCTTGCTAAATCTGATGCCATTCCATCCAGCAGTTCGGGCTGTAGGCTTGTGCAAAGGTCCTACCTCCAGTGAGATATATATCCACGAGTAGATAGTTATAGTTAAGACCTAGTTTCCAAGGGACAAGGTATTCTTGTTTTGCCAATAACTTTGGTGCCCTTTGACTTATCTTCATGAAATTTACAAAACTAGTATGATGCCCACTTCAGCTGCTAAATTGAAAGTTTCGGGATGATTCATCAAGCGGGGGCCGAGGGTGTGCTTAAAAGCGCGTTTTTGCCATGTTAATTCAAATATGACCTTCAGGCACTGCTACAGCCCGAACTGCTGAACAGAATTACACCGAATTTGGCAGGAAGGTAGATGCTGGTTCAGAGATATGCCTTTATGTGATTTGGTGTAAATCCCTTCAGTAGTTGCAGAGAAAGTAAAGATTCCAGTTATATACATAGGGTCACGGTGAATCCATAACCCCTCACAATCTCGTACTGAGATCTGATTGGCTGCAAACACTTCGAACCAGGAAGTGTTGTCAGCCATCTTGTGACACAGAAAAAAGATTTTTTTTAACAGAAAAGGCAGCACAGTAGAACACCCTGACCCTCTAATCCTTTTAGGGGGTCCATAGGAACCCTGTAGGGGCAAAAAAGCCCTCCCGGTACCTCCTGTAGGTCCTGTACACTGGGATTCCTGAGAGCTAGTCAGAGGCCCCATCCCCTTTCTCCACCACTCTGCAAAAGCGACTATTACTTAAAAAAACATAGAAATTCACTGAAAAAAACTAAAATTACAGGGACGTTAAAGTTAGGAATATACATTTTAAAAATCCTAAAAATTCACTGAAAAAAAACAAAGGTTACAGGGACATTATAGTTAGGAAATAGAATAAAAAAGAATTTAAATATTCACGGAAAAAAACAAAGGTTACATGGACGTTATAGTTAGGCTCAGGTTTCAGTCATAAAAAAACCGTGAAATTCAGCAGTTATAGTCAGCTGATGTAACTATAAGTTGCCCCCCCCACAATGCACTGCTCATGACTGCACATATTACACCACTTATGACATAGTCAGTGACATCACTGATAACATCTCAAATGGCATCACTGATGACATAATCTACAAAATCACTGACGCACCCGCTAACATCCCCATAGAACCTTCCCTAAACCAAGTCCCACAGAACCATTCACAAACCCACTCATAGACCCATATCAGTAATTACACACCTACTCACTGAGTCATAGATCTAAACACACATTCACTCACTCACCGATACAGCCACTTTTGCAACCACTCAGTCACTAATACAGCCACTGACATATCCACTCATATACCAATACACCCACTCACACATTGAGTCGGTCACCCATCCAGCTACTCATATACCTGGTCACTCACCCATATAGTCAATCACACAGCCATTTACTCACACACACCTATACATACTCACCCACTCACTTACTCTGAAATATACTAACATGTACTCATTCATCTATACAGTCACTGACAAAAGCTCATACAGCTAAACTCACATTTACTCACTCACCCATACAGTCACTCATATACTCCAGCACTCACCAATACTGCCTTTCACATATGAAGTTACTCACCCGTATACCATTGACACATGCATTCAGTCACTGACACAACCATGCACACACTAACTCACCCATACAGCTTCTGACAGATACACTCGCCAACCCTTACAGCCACTGACTCACCTTCTCACTCATCCATACAGGCAATCATACACCGTCTCACTCAGACAACCAATCAATCACACATACACCAACTCATATACCCACTCACACACTCATACAGCCACTTAGACACAAACTGGCAACAATTGGTGCCACTTTAACCCTCTCTGTGCAATCCATTCAATTCTTGAATTTTCCAAACCTATGTTTTTGGCAATGCATCCGCGTTCAGGATACCTTTTGCACAAGAAAACATAGCTGTGCCCTACAATCCACACTGTGAGCATCTTGAAGGGATGTCTGGAAGTAATCAAAAGATATCTGCAGCTCAGTCAGTTGGTAGAAGGAGAGGTATCTTAAATGGTGGAGAACATGTTATTTTTTAAAAAGTTGATAAGTGATTGGCTGTTCATCAAGATTGCGCACTCAAAAATAGGATGCATTTTACTTTGCTGAGGTATCATGTTTGTGATTCGTTGTTAGAAAATGTTTGAAAGATACAGTTGATACCATAAGGTAATATTTTGCAAAAGTCACACACACCTGCTGTATGCATTAGTAAGCTTGTGTGCTGAACTTGAAACTATGGTGAACATGTGACCTGCCAGTACAGTTGAATGTTCTATGAACTATTACTGTGGAAACTGGCATTAAGCAGAATGGGGAAAGGGTTGAAACTTAACTGTGGACTTAAAATGTGAAATGGATACTTAAATATAAGTGAAAAGATAGTAAATTAAGGTTTTGTAAGACAGTAGTATGTGAAGAAGTAGTGTTTTGCTGAAAATCTACACTAGTATTATAAAAAATAGGTTTATGAACTCCTGTGTTGAGTCGCGGCTTCACCGCGGTGGAGTCGTAACTTCAGAAAATTACAGAAGCAGTTTGGGCACCATTTGAAGACAGTTAGAAAGGGTTAACCTCTTCGATGCCGATGACGGAACGGTTCCGAAATGCACGCCGGTTGGGCTGTGCTTATGACGGAACCGTTCCGTCATGGCCCCGCCCGCGCTCAGATCTTTCAGCACTGCGCGGGAATCCGCGCAGCGCTGAAGAGGTTAATATGTCTAACCAATTGAAATGTGTTGTACAATTTGAAATAATGATGGCAGCAATGTGATTTGATACTTACATTTATTTGAGTGAAAAAAGAGAGGGAAAGTTTGCCATTTCTGGTTTCACCTTTCTGAGAGAAGTGTATTACATTTCTTGTGTGGAAAAGAAAATCTGTTAAGACTTTCTGATATTTGGTATTCTGCAATACTACCTCAAACATTTGTAATGTGTTCTATATATTATTCAGCACTGCTTTATTGTTTCTAGTGATATTGTTACTTTGAAATAAAAAAAACTCAGTGTTGAAATTGTGAGACAAACGTGATGTTTGAAATATGTTATGCAATGTACAGCTCTCTATTGTGCTTTGTATTATTGTAATGAAAAGAGTTTTGAAATAGTTTGTAGATAGTAACATGGTAGAAGGAGTAATTTTGGCTTTCTGAAATTATCCAGGCAGTATTCTTGTGCTGAACTTTTCACTGAGACACTACTCATCTAGTCATGCATTCTCTCAGGCATTGCCCACTACCCATCTATTTGTATGTTTCTTTGATATATGATGACACTTTTAAAAGGTACAGACACATGCAAGCATGCTTTCTGGAATATTGTGAGACTTTTAACAGATAGATTGAAAAGGTTGCTGCTTTGTATTTGCTTTGGTCCAACACTCCGAGTAGTAAATGAATAGTGAGGCTGCAGTCCAAAACTGAGGTTTAAGAAATCTTATCAGAAGGAATAGTGATTAGCTTAGCTTGTATTGGTCTATGGAGATGTATACTTCAAATATGCCACCTAATTTTAGGTGTCGTTTTAAAATGGGAAGTGCTCTCTTTTAAGTTTAATGTACTTTTTAGTCATAGGACTGAAGTATGTGTCTGTTTGCACATGTAGTCTCTCACGTGATATGACTTAATATATGATAGAGGTATAAAACTCTGGTATACATGTATCTGTGTTTCTTTCATATATGATGCCACTAGGAAAAGGCACAGACACATGCATACCATGTAATCCATCAGTCATTTACCTTAGATTTGTGAATCCAGGTACTACTGTCCCAATCAAACATTCAGTCAGGCGCTACCCATGCTCTTATCCACTCACTCAGGTACTACTGATGCACTCGTGGAATGGCCTAAGCATTACTCTTACACTCATATTTTCTCTTCGGTACTTCCCATACACGCATACAATCATCTAGTTACTTACTACCACTGCAGACATAGAATAACTCAGGCAGTACCTATGCATGTTTTCATTCTTTCAAGCACTACTCATACACTCTTGTCTTCAACCATGCTTTAGTCTTGCATTCATGGTTTGTCTAAGGTATTTACCCCGCACTGTTCTAACCACCCATTCAGTACTGCTGCTCTCATGCAATCACTCAGGCAGTACTGTTGCACTGAACTATTCAGTGTGGTGCTACTCATACAGTCATTCATTCTCTCAAGCACTACTCACTACCCATCTATTTGTGTGTTTATTTGCTATATGATTGCACTATTAAAAGATACAGACACATGCATGCGTGCTTTCTGGAATATTGTGAGACTTTTAACAGATATATTCAAAAGGTTGCTGCTTTGTATTTGCTTAGGTCCAACAATCTGAGTAGTTACTGAATAGTGAAGGTGCAGTCCAAAACAGAGGTACTACTGATGCATTTATGTAATGGTCTAATCATTACCTTAATACTCATACTTTCTCAGAGGTATTTCCAATACATTCATACATTCATCCAGGTACTACTTCTGCAGTGATAGAATCACATAGGTAGTATGTGTACATTCATGCATTTTCTCAAGCTCTACCCATATAGCCATGCAATAAACCATGCTTTAGGCTTGTAGACATAGTTTCTGTCAGGTATTTTTGATGCAATCACCCTGGCAGTATTGGTGCACTCCTTAAATTATTGAGGATCTACTCTTGCACTGAACTATTGACTTAGGTAGTAGCCATTTAGTGATACATTTTGTTAGGCACTACATAGGAATTCATCCAATGATCCTACCATTACTCTTAAATTCAACCTTTTACTCAGGCACTACCATGCAGTCATGCAGTTAAGGAGAAACTACCTATACACATACTACTCTTCTTCCCTCTCGCAGCATCTCTCTTGCCACTTTGTGCAGTTCTCTTAGTTGTTTTGCACCTCTCTTGCTCTTTCTGTACCTCTGTTGCCTCTTTCTGCACCTCACGTGTTTGTTTCTGCACTCCTCTTGGCTCTTTTTACACCCTCTTCCCTCTTTCTGTACTTCTGTTGCCTCTTTCTGCACTGCTCTTATGTCTTTCTGTACCTCAGTTGCATGTTTCTACAATTCTCCTCCATCTTTGTGCAGTTCTCTAGCCTCTTTTTCCATTTCTATTATTTGTTTCTGTACCTTACTTGCATTTTTCTACAAGTGTTTCCTCTTTCACACTTCTTTTGCCTCTTTCTGCACCAGTCTTTTTTCTTTTTGTACATCTGTTGCTTCTTTCTGCATTTCTTACATTTTTCAGTAGCTGTGTTGTTTGAGTATTTCATTTTGCTTTTTGTAAACCTTTTGTTTTTTTCCTTTGTCCTTTCGACTGTGTGACCACCAATTCTTGTGTTTTTGCAAATGTTTTGATCATTTTTATACTTTCTCTTCTTATGAGATATAAATGCAATGGAAATGTAATTGTAATTTTGCGCATAGTTGTTATTTTCAAAATTGAAATGTTATTCATTTTGAAATTTTAATTAATGTATTAAAATAATTAAACTGTTACTTGTTTTTTAGGAAGATATTTTATTTGGATTAGAAATATAAGAAGGCAAGAAAACATGAAAAGAAAAGAGAACAAAGGAAACGAAAGTACTTGATGAAAACTAAAACGAGAGGAGTAGAAAAAGACCAAAAAAGATGCTGAGGTCAAAGTGGCTTCTGGTAGGAGAACTAAATAATTTATTTAAAACAGTTGTGGAGAGATTGAACGATCAAAATACTAAGCAAAGGAGGAAAGAAAGTTTACAAACAAAGGAGAAGCAAATCAAGAAACTCAATGGAAAAGACGCACATTTGACAAAAAGACAAACAATTTAAGGACATACGTGTACGTATGTTTCGTAATAGAGTAATGCAAAATGTATTAGAAGAGTGTAATAAGTATAAAAAAAGTTCTGAAGCATATAAGAAGAAGCAACAGATTGGAAGTTTATTAGATACTGCTTTTGAATTGAAACGGAAATTATTTATATTGGTATTGAAGAGAATGAAAACATTGACTAAAACAATGCAATTTATGAAAGAGAAATCAAAAGAAAAAGACTGGTTAATAGAATTAACTTTTGCAAAGCTTTTTCGAGTGAATGGATGCATACTTCTATTACTGAGTCTTTTTTTAATGAAGAAAGTTCTTTTCAACAAAATACATTTGTTCACGCAGTTGATACCTGTGGTCATTGTTACGAGATAAATGATGGTTGTTCAATTGAAAAAGAAAAGATGGTTCCTAGAAATCTGGAAGAAGTAAGAGCTGAAGAAGTTCAAGGGAGACGTGCATATGCTCCAGTGTATAAGTGGGATTGTAATATTCAACAGGAATCTATTGATATATTACAAGTTTTCTTGTGATAATATGCTAAAAAAAGTGTTACACAGAAGATTAAGATGTTGCAAGGACTAGATCCATGTAAAGTAAGAAAATATACTAAGTTGCAGGGTCTATCTCTGGCTTGTCTTTCTAGAAAAGTGTGTAAAAGTACTTTCCAAAATTTAAGAGTGTTAGCAGTACATCACACAGAAATGTGGAAATTAGTAAGGAGGGCTGTAGTACGTAAAAAGTCCTGCATTATCTTTAAGTGAAATGAACACAGCTCTTTTGCATGGTTCAGTATCAGATGTAAAAAAGGTTGGGGTGATATACAGTTTCGTTTCTGTGATTCACAAGAGGAGTGTAGAGAAAGTGAGAGTTTTATAAGTGTCGTTGTTGAACAACAGTTAGAAGATATTAGTACTGGGAAGTTTGAAGAAGAAATTACAAAGTTTAAGATACTTTCAAGTGAAAAACCAACCTATGTTTGGATTTGTTGTCGACATACTTACTAAAGAAGTCAAACGAGAAATGTTGATGTATATCTAAAAAGTGAAAAGGAAAATAATGATAAGTGGGAGGAATTTGGTGATTATTTGTTGGTGGAAGGTCGTTGGGTACTGATCAACGTATTTGTAAGTATTGTTACAACAAATTAAAAGAGAACAAAATGCCAGCTAGAGCACTACATAACAGTTTGGAGTTGGTAGTTATTCCTCCGGAACTGGTTGATTTAAATACATATGAGTCCATTCTTATTCAATCTGTGCACCTGTTTCAGGCTATTGTTCGTATGGAGCCTAAGACAGGTAAGCTGCCTTCAACAGATTTACCTTTAGATTTTATAAAATAATATTGAAACTGTTTGTATAGAGAGAGAGGAAAATGAGCCTGTAGTCATTCTAGTTAATGGTGTACCAACCAAGAGTCGGAAAATATAGCAAGAGTTAGTAAACGTCACCAAACTTCAAAAGGCTACATTTTATCTTATACAGAACAATATTTATTATAAAACTGTAAATGTGGAGAGCAAGAAATATGTTTTAGAAGAAGATACAAAAATTTCAACTGGCCAAATGGAAAAAAGTGGACAAGAGCAGGAGTGAAGAGATTTATGTACATTACAGTATATATCGTTTACATTAAAAAAGAAGTGATTAGAAACACTATTGAATTATTTCAAATGAAGGAAGCAAAGGGAACTCCCATGAGTGTATAGGAAAAAAGTTTAGACGCTCGTTGTTTTCCACAGCTGTTCCCCACTGGAGAAGGTGGGCGATATGATGAACGAGCAATACAGATTCCAGCTTCAGAATAATGGACAACAAGATTGTACTCAGAAGATCCAAGATTTTGACAGTACATTCCATATATATTTCATCTTCTATTTGATAGTGACTTGTCTGGACTTTCATATGCAGTGAATCACATATTAAAAACAGGAGTTCCTCTTGCACATGTTTCTGCAAAGGAATTTATGGACAAAGTTCAACAAAGAGACGATCATTTTGGAATCTCAGTTAATTAATTTGATGGCTTGTCAACATGGTACTAATGAGTATTGGCATCGTCGTCATGATGAACTTAAATGTATGTTAAGAAACTTAGGTACTCCTGTGGTTTCTAACACTTAGCTGTGCTGAATATGCTTGGAACGATTTACTTGAATTTCTTCGACAAGCAAATTCAAATGACAAGAATAATGAATTGAAAACAGCTGGAGAATTATGTTTTTTGGATTCTGTGAATGTGTGCAGATATTTTAATCATAGGTTTCAAGCTATGATGTCTTTTATCTACAATAAAAATAATCCACCTCTTGGAGAAGTTACTGATTTATTTTGGAGAAAGGAGTACCAAGCCAGAGGTGCTCCTCATAAACACATGTTATTATCGATCAAGGATGCACCTAAATTTGGAACCAATTCTAATGAAACTGTTTTGTCTTTTATCGAAGAGTATGTTATCTGTGCCATTCCAAAAAAAGGAGGAGAAGAGAGCTTAAGAGAACAAGTATTATGTTTACAAAGTCATCGATGTGGAAAATATTGTCAACAAAAATATAAGTCAAAGGGAAAATGTTATACAAAATGTTGTTTTGGATTCCCACATTCAGTAATTTCAAAAGGAAGAGTCAATAGTTTTATGTCAGCAGTAAGACATACTATAACACGAAAATCTCTGAAGAATACATACAACAAAAGAAGAACTGAAGATTCAAAGTATACTAATGACTTCAATTCAATGATTTTGACAATGTGGAAGGCAAACATGGATATCCCCTATGTTGCAGATAATTCAATTGCTGTTGCTCACTATGTTACGTCATATATAACGAAATCTGAAAAGACAGAGTTAAAGGAGATGTGGGAAGAAATTTCACAAGATAAGAGTCTTAGTAACAAATTGTACAGCTTTAATTTGAAAATGCTTTCACAATGAGAGATTGGATCCTACGAATGTTTTCATCGGTTGAGCTCTGCGAGTTTATATTCAAAATCAAGATGAATCATTTCGGTAAGTCTAGGTCTTGCGGCTACACGAAATAAAGAAATTGAATTCTTAGAATTGAATAAACCAGTAGGTACAGATATTGTTAAAACTATTATGTTGGATACGTAGTATGCCAAAAGAAGTCCACATCTGGAAAGCGTATGTCTCTATGAAGTACTGCAACATTACAGCTTTAAGAGAAATGTTACAGAAAATATAAATGATAAAAAAAATGCAGTAATTGGATGTGATGGATGTTTGGTAAAACATGCAGAAGGAAATCTTATTAACCACAGGAAACTGAATTGTGAAACTCAAGAAAAAAGGGAGTTTTTCTATTTAGCACTAGTGCAACTCTTCAAGCGTTTGCGTAGTGAAGCGGAATTACTTGGAGATGTCGACTGCTGTGAAGATTCTTTTAATGCATATAAAGATAACATCCAATGCACTATTTTCCCTACTTATCTACAAATGTTAAATGAAGAGATTGACAAGAAACTAAAATGGCAGCTGAAATAACTAGAGACCGTTCTCTAGATAGTCAGAATTCTGCTCCACTAATTCAAAATCCACAAGGACAACCAATTATTGAAAATGAAGCAGCAGTGGCCATGAATGAAGTAGAAGCAACAATGCAACAAGCACAACAGGATATTATTGATTTGAAAAACTTTGAAGAACAACTAAATATTGAACAAAAAGAAATATATGAGCAAGCGAGACTACAGATACAGCATGGCTTGCTACATGAAAAAAAAGAATGCCAATGCACGTCATTTAAACCTATTCGAATGTACATCAGTGGTCAAGCTGGAACAGGAAAAAGTTTCTTAATTAAAGTTTTCACCAGTTATCTACACAAAGCTACTGGGTGCCATACATCTTGTGCTGTAACAGCTCCAACTGGATAAGCAGCACAAAACATGAAAGGGATTACTTTACATAGATTACTCATGCTACCAGTTGAACATGGAAATAAGTTGGAATCTCACAAGCTATCTGGAGAAGTTTTTATGAAGTGTTAAGAGTACTGAAGAAAATTGAACTTCTAATCATTGATGAGGTGCAAATGATCTCAAACATAATGCTTGCCTTTGTACATTTAAGAATACAACATATTTTAAAAACAGATTATGATGTTCTATTTGGAGGGAAACATATAATTGTATTTGTTGACATACTACAACTTACTCCTGTGAAAGGGCAACCTGTTTTTAAAACACTTGTCCATGAAGACACTAGGAAATCTTTGGGAAGTATTGGAAATGTCAACGTTTGGTCTCATTTTGAATATAAAGCACTTATTAAAAATATGCAACAAGCAAGTGATGAACATTATGGAAAAATTCTTCAAGATGAAAGAATTGGTGTTTTGACAAAACATGGCAAAGAAGCTTTACAAAGTTGTCTTTTAACAAAGTTGTTTGCAAATGAAAACATAGCACCTGAAATAATATAGAAGAAAATTGGTGAAAAGAAGGCTACAGTTTGCCTAATGCCAACACTGGAAGAGTGTTCTACATTCAATTAAGAACTTTTGAAATTGGAAAAACAACCAATAGTAAAAATGGAAGCAATTGATAAAATGGAACATGAAGGAGTTACTGTTCTTCTCTCAGAGAAATTACAGTCAAAATTAGATTCTTTGGAAATGTTGGTGTCTAAGACTGCAGGTTTAGAAAAGACTTTATATGTATGTGTAAACTGTTGGGTAATTTAAGATGTAATTTAAATGTAGAAGAAGGTTTAGTAAATGGAGCAATGGGTAAAGTTGTTGATGTTGTACATTTTCAGAAAATACATGAATTGAACTTTTGAAGATTACATTCGATCAGATTGAAGAGGTAAAACAGATTGAACATTGTGCTGTTTGTTTTTTGCTGGTACACGACTTGTATGTTTGCAGAAAACTGTTTCCTCTTTCTTTAGCATATGAAGTAACCATTCATAATTCTCAAGGTTTAAGTGTAGACGGTGCGTTGGTAAATGTTGGAAGTACAGTCTTTAAAGAGGGTATGGCATACGTTACATTGTCTCGAGTAAGAACATTTTCTGCTTTGTATTTGATTGATTTAGATGAGAAAAAGATCAGTGCTGATGTAAATTGTGTACAAGAGTACAATCGGTTAAGAAGACTTGATGCTCCTAACTTAGGTGAATATCACATGTATGAGAAATGTGTAATGTGTTGAAACCGAAAATATGACAAATATTCTACTGAGATTTCAAAAAAAAAAACAGTTCAAGAGAATGATGAAACTGCAAAGAAAATTAAAATGGTTGTTGTTGATGATATTGTAGGATACCAGTTAGAAAAAAGTTCAGGAATCAGCTGCTATGCTCATATAATTGTGAATGTTGTCTTTTATCTAGAGGATCTTCATCATGAAATTATGGAAAATCAAGAAAAAAGATTCTATTCTTTACTGCATTATATTTTTCAAAAGTTGGTAACTGATAGAAATTAAAGCCATACTGCTTCTGGCATTCATCATCTTTTGGATATATGTACTGGTTCTTTGCTATTTACATTGAATATACAAAAAGATGCACAAGAATTATTTATGTTTATGCTTGGAGTATTGGAATATGAAGGAATAGAAATTGAAAATGTATTTGCACTAGGTTACAGATGTTATCATAAATGTAAAGAGTGTTCATTTTCTTCTACTAATGAAATAGACACTGAACGATTCATATATTTGATGATACCAAATTGCAAATCAGTGTCTTTTAACAAATTAGTAAAAACAGCTAATCAAGATATGAAATGTTCTTGTTGTTAATCAGAAATGTTCTCAACATCATATATTGGAAAATATGTCATATTAATGCTACAACGTTGTAGAGCAATTGGAACAAAATTGGAAACCAAAACTAAACATTTTTGGCAAGTCAAGTATCAATTTCAGGAAGAATTTTTAAAGCAGTGGCCATTATTTTCCATGATGGACCTACTACAACATCGAGACACTGCACTGTATTTAAAGTGCAATAAAGGATGGGCACACTGCAATGCTGTTTATTTGAAATACAAATGTAGGCTGCCTTCTGAATTACCAAATTCATATCTCATATTTTTTATGCCAAAGTTTTGAAAACATAATTCGGCCTATTGGGAAGATGTGAGCAATTTGTCTTTGGATTATTGTTTGTGCTAATTGATATTGCATTTGTTAAATTGTGTTTGAAAGAAGTTTATATATTTGATCTTTATACTATTTGCAATGCAAATGAGAGTGTATATTTTACAAAATGTACTTGAGAGAAATAAAAGACTAGGAGGCCCATTAGGATCTTGAGCGGATCGCCACCGCCCGCATGGCTGTGGTGATCCACCCGAGATCCCCCCCGCCTGCCACCCATTTCCCCCCGCCATATTACTATGGCGGGGGGACCACGGCAGACGGAAAGACTGTCCGCCGCTTTTCAGCCCGGTCAACAAGTCGGGCAGAAAAGAGTTTAATATGGTGGCGGTGTCTGTGAGACACCGCCAGCCATATTACTATGGGCATGGAAACATGCCTTTCCATGGCGGCATTGCCGCCACAGAAAGGCATGCGGGAATTGCTTATGGGGGCCTGTTGCGGGCCCCCAGGGACTCTGGGGGGTGGGGGGTGCACATGGGGGTACCTATGGTACCCCCCTGCATTTCAATAGACAACGTGGCCGGCACCGTGTGGTACCTGTCACGTTGTGCATTGGAATGTGCGACATGCATTTTTAGCATTGCGGTGTGCGGTGCTTTCAGCACCGCCCGCCGCAACGTTAAATATGCGGGATGTGCCCGCCACTGTGGCGGGCGCATCTTAATTGCCCCCACGGGACCCCTGCCCTTATGGCGGGCGGTCCCTCTTCAAGTCGGGATGGCGGGCAGACTCATCCTAATGATGCCCAAAATGTGGTTGAAGAATGTAATTTAGAAACTGTAGATAGATAAACAGATAGTTATACTTGTTCTAAATAATGCTCATCGCTGTTTTTTTTTTACAATCTCATTGATTGGTTTTTTTTTCCCGCTTTTGTATGATGATCTACATTGAAATCACTGTGTATGGTGAAATTCAGTAGAATCTGAGAACAGCAAAAAATGGAAACTTAAAATGTTATGTAATTCTAAAATTATGTTGTGATCTTAAAACTATAATATTATATTCAATTACAGTTCTTCTTCTTCTTTTTCTTTATACCGAAGGTAATGGTGAATTTTGAAAAGATTTAAAATTCAGTTTACTACAAACTGTAAAATAGTTCCACTGAGTTTTGCATCTACATAAGTTAAAAAGGTAAGATGAAATAATCTAATAAGCATGATAATGTGAAATAATGTTTACAGCTGCTTTTACTGCACTCCTTCAAACAATACCAATGCAGTCATGTATACAATTAGGCATGATTGCAATCACCCATACATTGGCTATGCACTCCTCCAATCAGACAGGCACTACCCTTGCACTCCTCCAATCACCCGGGCAGTATCCATGCACTTCTCCAAACACCCAGACATTACCCCTGCACACATTCAATCACCCAGACATTACTCATACACTCCTTGAATCATTCAGGTAGTACCCTTGCACTCTTCCAATCACCCAAACATTACCCCAGCACTCATGCAATCACCCACATTCTAGTCATGCGCTCCTCCAATCACCCAGGCACTACCTATGCACTGATGGAATAACCCAGGCACTACACTTGCAGTCCTCCAATCACCCAGGCATTACTTATGTACTCATGCATTCACCCAGTACTTACCCGCGCATTTGTGCAATAACCCAGGCACTACCCTTGCATACTTTAAATTGTACAGGCACTGTCCAGGCACTACTTCAATCACCCAGGTACTACCCATGCACTTATACAATCACCCAGACATTACTCATGCACTCCTTCAATCACTCAGGCAGTATCTGTGCACTACTCCAATCACTTAGCCAGTACCATACACTTATAAAATCACCCATGCAGTACCTATGTACGTATGCAATCATCCATGCACTACCACTGCCCTCATGCAAGTACATAGGGACTACCTATACACTCATACAATAACCCAGGAACCACCTTTGCACTGCTCCAATCACCCAGACTCTACCCATGCACTCATGATTATTTTCAGGTACCATCCATGTACTCATACATGCACTAAGGCCCTTCTGCTACACTTATGCAATCATAGAAGCACTACCCATGCAGTCTTCCTATCATCCAGGTTCTACCCATGCATTCATGTAGTTACCCAGGTAGTACTCATGCACTCCTCCAATCACCGAGGCACTACCCTTGCACTTCTCCAATCACCCAGGCACTATCCCTGTACTCATGCAATTTCCCAACCAGTACCCATGTACTTGTAAAATCACCCAGGCACTACCCCTTTACTCCTGCAATCACCCAGGCAGTACGCATGCACTTATAAAATCACCCAGAAACTACTTATGTACTCCTCCAATCTCCTAGATACTACCACTCACTACACTCATGCAACCACCCAGACACTACCCCTGCACTTATGCAATCACCCAAACATTACTCAAGCACTTCTCCAATCACCCAGGCATTAGCCATGCACTCCTCTATTCACCTAGACATTACCCCTACACTCATGCAATCACCCAGGCATTACCTATGCATTCCTCTAATCCCCCAGACATTACCCTTGTAGTCATGTAATCACCAAATCATTGTCTAAGCGCTCCTCCAATCACCCAGGCAGTATCCATGCACTTCTCCAATAACCCAGACATTACTCCTATGCACATGCAATCACCAAAACATTGCTCATGCACTCCTCGAATCATTCAGGCAGTACCCTTGCACTGCTCCAATCACCCAGATATTACCGAAGCACTCATGCAATCACCCTGGTATTGCCTATGCACTCTTCCAATCACCCAGTCACTACCTATGCACTCAAGCAATAACCCAGGCACTACCAGTGCAGTCCTCCAATCACCCAGGTACTACTTATGCACTAATGCAATCACCCAGTCATTACCCGTGTACTCATGCAATTACCCATGCACTACCCTTGCACTCTTCAAATTATCCAGGCACTATCCATGCACACCATCTATCACTCAAGCGGTACCCATGCACTCACAAAATCATCCAGGCATCGCCCATGTATTCATGCAATTTTTCAGACACTATACAAGTAGTCCTACAATCATGCAGGCAGTATACATGCACTCATGCAATCATGCAATGTAATTTTTCTATTTTTAACCAATATATGTGGTTCTGTGAGAACATTTTTTTTTAAAGAATTTTAATTTGTTTTATATTTTCTAACAATTTTTTCCTTTTTTTTGGTGTTTTTGATTTTTTTTTCAACAAAACACATTTAAAGACTCCAAAGGAACTGTTAGGGAAAAAAAGGAAAAGAAAATTTGGGAGCCCATTACGAAAAATTAAAACTTGTGTGCTTTAATTGCATTGGCAATAACATCAATGCACTGCTCCCTGATGCAGAGCTTCACATCACATTTTTTTTACAGCTTATGGCCCCATTTAACAGTTCTGTTACAATGTGTGGCCTTGGTGTTGCTGGAAGCCCTTGAGAGGATGTTGAAGGAGCATTAGGAACTTGTTCTGCTGTTTCATTCCTCTCCCTCCATGTAACGTCTCTTGCCAGATATAAGGGATGGATGGTCTCCAAATGTTTCTTCATGCTAGATGTTCCACATGAATATTTCTTTTCAGAGCTTCTTGAGAGTACTCTTTCGCAGATGTTACAGGTGACTTTTCTGGTGTTCACCTACTTTTCTCTCTCTGGCACACTAAAGAAGGCTCACACACACCTTCCTTCCTTTTCTTCACTGGCTCCGCGACGTCATCATCCTTAAGTTCCAGTGGGTCAATAACTGGATGACTGTATGACATAGTTTAATATAGAAGTTAAAAAAACACACACAATTTGGAGAAATGAAGGGAGGTAGAACAAGCAGGTCTTATCAGCAAGACAGACAAATAATAAGAGGAATAAAACAATTGTTGGATCCTCCCTCTTACAGAATGAAAATTATTTAAACCAATCAAAATCTATCTTTTCAGGTCACATGGAGTCGGATGAGGTGCGCACACCCGGCACGCATAAGTCACGCACCCATAAAATTTCATATACATAATTATCAAGTTTAAATTGGTGTTTATAAAATATTTTAAAAAGTATATCAGTGAAAGTGTTTAGACAAAACTGATATTTAAACTTTGTAAAGTGATATTTCACACTTTGAAAATACGCTTAAGTCACGACCCCACCGCCTCACTGGAAATACCTGCAGGCAGGCGTTGCGCTCCCTACACGCATATGTCACTCACTTGTGAAATTTCATACAGTTAATGATAAAGTATAAATTCCTGTTTATAAATTGTTTTCTAAATAATATTAGTGAAAGTCTTTAACCAAAACTGATATTTATAATTTCTACAATGATATTTCATACTTTTGAAATTACGCTGAAGTCGCGAATCCAGCGCGACTCTGGAAACGAGTGCCAGCCGGTTCCACGTACCCTGAATCCACGCACCCATCGTTTTGGAATGCATAAGGTGCGCGACTCCTTTGTAAATAGAAAAAAAAAGAAAGCATCACAATACAATAAAACAACTTTCACAGTTATTAAAAGCATTATTTCAAGTAAATATAAATGTAAGTTGTACATATAAATAGAGTATATTTTTAGACTGTATGATATATGTATTTTAAAATAGTGATTTTAATTGTTGAAGATTTTAGAGAAACTAACTATAATTTAAAAAACAATAACTTCAAAAATATACTTCCAATCATTTTTAAATAAAAGGAATTCTATAAAACACTAACAAATATCGTAAAAAAGGCAAGATTAAAATACTTTTATGCTTACGATTTAGTATTTGAAAAACCTTTGAAATTCACAAGAAAAAAACACAGGTTCAGGGACGTTAGGGTTAGAAATGAGCCTTTGGAAAACCTTTGAATTTCATTGAAGAAACCATAGGTTTTAAGGGACGTTATACTTAGAAATTAGCATTTGAAAAACCTTAGAAATTCACTAAAAAAACATAGGTTTCAGGGACATTATTGTTAGAAATTAGCATTTAAATAACCTTAGAAATTCACTGAAAAAAATACAGGTTTCAGGGACGTTATAGTTAGGCTGAAATTTCACTCATTTAAATCCAGAGAAATGCGGCTGTTATAGTTAGTTGAGCTAACTCTAAAATGCGCGCCCGCAATGCACTGCTGATGACGTCACATATTACATCACTCATGACATGGTCAGTGACATCACTGATGACATCTCAAATGACATCACTGATGACATCACTGATGACATCATCCATGTGATCATCTGATGAACCTCCTCACACCCTAATATAACCTTTGCTATACCCAGCCTAAAATACTGACTACCATTCTCGAAACCATAGACACACCAATACCAGTTAGTACATACCCAATAACTGATTCCTAGGTCTATACAAGCATCCACCCACTCACCCATACAGTCACTCATTCATGCAGTCACTCATCAATACACCCATGATCATATGCACTCATACACCGATACAGACACACACTGCCACTCACCCATAAAGTTAATCACACACCTAGTTATTCATGTAAAGTATCAATCACACCCACTTACTTACCTATACAGTTATTCACACACCACCTCACTCATTCATACAGATACTAACACATACTTACTCTCTTATACAATCACTGATACAAGCACTCACTCATCCATACAGCCACTCCCACAATCACTCACTATTACTATAGTCATTTATATACTCCAACACTCACATATACTGCCTTTCACATATGTAGTTACTCATAGATATACCATTGAGACATCTATTCACTCACCAACACAGCTATACACACACTCACCCACCCATACAGCCCCTCACAATTATACTCATAAACCCATACACCCAGTGAATCACCCCACATCTATGCAGGGAGTCATACCCCCCACCCACCCACACAGACACTCAGGCACCCATACAGGTACTCAGAAAACCAATCATTAACCCATATAGACACTCATATAGCTACTCACCAAACTATGCAGCCACTTACATACCAACTGACAGACTGATACAGACATTCACACAGATTAGTCCCTCACCCATGCATTCACTAAGACATGTTTAATCACTTACTTCTCCAGTCAGTCATGCACCTACTAAATCATCCATTCAGACACTCATACACACACTCATTCTTCAATACACCTTGCCGTATTTATAGATAACATTCTTAAACATTTCAGAAACACTCAGTCCCTGGATGATGTCATCAGTGATGTCATCGGTGATGTCATTTGAGATGTCATCAGTTATGTTATCAGTGATGTCACTGACCATCTCATGAGTGATGTAATATGTGATGTCATCAGCAGTGCATTGAGGGGGTGCGAGTTATAGTTGTTGTGTGTAGATTTAGATTCCGTATATAGGTTTCCCGATTTATGCCCTTATATAGGTACAATTCATATTGCCCTTATTTAGGCATTGTCCATGCTAACCAAATACAGGCATGGTCTCCTACATCCGTCAATCCACGTCACAACGTGTTCTTGGAAAACCAGACTCTTAAACGTTTAGGAATTTCCCTTGCTTGGATATTGATTTTCTCCAAGAACTCATTCAGTATGCATGAACATATATTCCTTAGGAGTTCATTCATGACGTTCCGATGCCCAACATTTACATCAATACAGGCATTCCTAAACACCTTCAAGGTATAAATATACCAGCACTTGCCCTGGCAAACCAAGAATCCGGTACCATCCAGTTCGACTACCTACTTGCGGTTCGCCACAGCAAGGAGATCGAGTTCCCGCCTGATACACTGACCAGACGCTGTCATCCTCCTTGCAGAGAATCGAGCTCCAGTGTTTCTGACTCCCCTTGCGGGGTGTTAGAGATCGAGTCCCGGAAAGAGATTCCAACCTCACACATTCTAAGGTATGGAGCAGACTAGAACTTAGAGAAAATTTTGGCAACTCTTGGCAAAACTAAAACTATAGCTAGCTATACTTTAGAAAACAGCACCTACTTCTTACCTCGTACTACGCTTAGGTTAGGTACACTGGGGTAGAACTATTTAGAAGCATCAGATGAGTATTCACATTTTAGCCTGTGTTATTTATGTATGTATTTTATGCATATATGTCATAGCTACAAACCATGCTATTGCAGTATTATTTTATCTTACTGCTGACTCTGTACGTATTGTACTTCTCAGCCTGTCTTGCGATTGTAGCAGTTCATATCTCTTGCACGAGAAATAAGACTGTTCAATCAACCCCTTTTTTTAAACGCCCGTCTCTCTATTTCTGTGCAACTCTGTAGAAACAAAGCATGCATGATTGACTGAGTGAAACTGTTATCTATTGTTTCCACGTTTCTGAGATTGTTCCGACTCTAAGGGAAACAAAATTGTCATGTTTATGCGGTTGTCAGAAACTACTTCCTTCTTGTTTATTCGAGAACTTTCTAGTGACCTCTGAGTTAGCTGGCACACACAAGTAATGAAGTTTAATGTACTCGATAGAGACATACTGACCTCAGTCCTTTGTCAAAATTATAGTGTATATTATTCCAATGCGCAGAGCCTACCAGGGATATAGGAACTACACTACAGTTAGCTCAACCAACTATTCACTAAAAAAACATAGGTTTCAGGGACTTTATAGTTACAAATGATCATTTAAAAAATCTTTGAAATTCACTAGAAAAACATAGGTTTCATGGACGTTATAGTTACAAATTAGCATTTAAAAAACCTTAGAAATTCACAAAAAAAAACATAGGTTTCAGGGACGTTATAGTTAATTGCACATTTCACTTGTACAAAACCATAGAAATTCAGCCATTATAGTTAGTTGAGCTAACTATAACTCACGTCCCCGCATTGCACTGCTGATGACCTCACATATTACATCATTCATGACATGGTCAGTGACATCACTGATGACATCTCAAATGACATCACTGATGACATCAATGATGACATCATCCAGTGGCTGTGTGTTTCTGTAAAGTTAAATATGTTTTATGAATATACTGGCCAAGGTATGTTGAAGAATGAGTGGGTGTATAAATGTGTGAATGGAGGATTTAGTAGGTGCATGACTGACTGTATAAGTGAGTGATTAAATGTGTCTTACTGGATTCATGGGTTAGTCACTAAACTGTGTGAATGTCTGCATCAGTCTGTCTATTGCTGTGTAAGCTGCTGCATTGGTTGATAAGTAGCTACATGAGTGTCTATATGGGTTATTGATTGGTTGCCTGAGTATTTGTATGGGTGCCTGAGTGTGTGTAGGGATGAGAGGTGTGTGACTTTGTGCATAGATGTGTGAGTTCTTTATTCACTGGGTGTATGGGTTCAAGACTGCATGTGGAAACAGCTGAATGGGTGGGTGAGTGTGTGTATGGGCTTGTTGCTGAGTGAATGGATATCTCAGTGCTACATGTCCAAATAACTACATATGTAAAACGCAGTGCATGAGAGAGTTGGAGTATATAAATGACTATACGTGAGAGTCAATGATTGTGAGAGTGCTGTATGGATGAGTGTGTACTTGTATCAGTGATTGTATAAGAGAGTAAGTATATGTTACTATCACTATGAATAAGTGAGGTTTTGTGTGTATAACTGTATAGCTGAGTAAATAGAAGTGTGATTGATTCTTTGCATGACTGACTAGATGTGTAAGTAACTCTGGATGAGTGGCGGTGTGTGAGTGTTTGTATAGGTGTATGAATGCCTATAATAGTGTTGTATTGACGAGTCACTGCATGTATGAGAGACTGTATGGGTGAATTAGTGGATGTGTGTGTAGACCTAGGAATCAGTGCTTGTGTACTTAGTAACTGGTATTGGTGTCTCTATTGTTTTGAAAATGGTAGTCTGTATTTTAGAGTGGGTGTACCAAAGGGTTTGTTAAGGTATGAGGAGGTGCAACAGATTTTCATGTGGATGATGTTATCAGTGATGTCATTTGAGATGTCATCAGTGATGTCATCAGTGATGTCACTGACCATGTCATGAATGATGTAATATGTGTTGTCATCAGCAATGCATTGCGGGGGCGTGAGTTATAGTTAGCTCAACTAACTATAATGGCCGAATTTCTATGGTTTTGTACGAGTGAAATGTGCAACTAACTATAACATCCCTGAAACCTATGGTTTTTTTCAGTGAATTTCTAGTGTTTTTAAATGCTAATTAGTAACTATATGTCCCTTAAACTGTGGTAAATATTTCGTTACCGGTACTATTTTTATGCGGTAAAGTCTATTAAGAATAACTCAGTAAATATAAGAGGCAGAATCCGTGGTATTAGAGGTTTTAAAAGGCTTTATTCCTATACAAAGGAATACAATTCGAATTGTAGGCATTCTATTCCATCACCACGAAAGTTCAGGAAGGAAGGGCATACATTATTGACAGATAAGCAGTTTTATAGAAAATACGTTACAGTGAAACAGATGCAAGAGGCGTAACAGCTGATAATACAGATAAACTGTGCATACGTAACTAATAGAGGCGGTCATAGGGGCGTAATTTAATAAACGTCATTATACATGATGTCACAAGTGGGTGGATCCATAAAAGAATCCTGCAATGTCAGTAGAAATGTTTGGCAGAGATGCGCGCGCAGCCGCATGACGTGTGATTGACGTGCAACTAGAGGGTGAAGGGGACTTGACATTTAGCTCTACATGTGGAGACAGAAGTCTGGGGTTATGTCAACCTAATCCCAAATCATATCTAATATCCTATGTTTAAAGAACTGTGTTATCCAAAAGGAGAGGTCTCTAGGATAAAATCTATTCTATACTGACTGTTAGTGCGTGTACAAGCGTCTAAGTGTCTACACTAGATGCGAGGGGGTAGGAATATTCCATGGTAACGGGGCTATGAATTACTTGCATGAGGACAGCGAGGCCTGGCCCCTTTGCACGGTAGCTGGAGGAATGTTTACCTAAACTACAAGACAGGAATGCATCGGATGAGGAGCGGAGGAGATAATCTTGAAGGTGAAATACAGTTTTTGGCAGGCGATATGCTGGATCAGGCACCGTTAGCCGCGCAGGGAGTAGGACAAAGTTCATGGTCACAGATGCAGGCTCAGACTGGAGCTTTCAGAAGCAGAAGGCAGGAAAAGGCTTGATGACAGAACTCGGGCCTACTCGCCTGAATCTGTAAAATGTGGAAAGTGAACCATATAAAGTCGGTGGCCTTTCATACTTAGGAATGGAATATCTGACCCATTCATGGCGGGTCTGAAAGAGGACATGTTGACGGTGGACGCACATATATTTGCGTCTTCAAAACTGGAGCAGGAGGGAACATACATGTACTTATAGCATGCACATGGAGCCGTTGGGGTCTACGATAGGGGACATAACTGATCACAAAATTCACATTTCCTCATTCCCTCCTTGTCCCCTACGGACCCTCAGGAGATATCGATCTTCATCAATCCATCGATCTGTTCATATAGCATCATTTGTTCTTCTTTCTTCTTCCGGGATCTTGAACGAAAACTTGGATGTGGGATACACGAGGTGGCACACAGACCACAAATCGCTGGCCCACATTGTAGACATAAGCAGCAACTGAATAGTATGAGAAAGCCAATACCTAGGAATGATAGGATTCTCCATCCCCAGGCTGACAACACGCCCCAGAACCAACCGGACCAAGTCCAGGTGCCTGGACTCTGGTGTATCTGGCTTACAATTTTATGAAGGCGAGTTATGGCTTTATATACTGACGGCGAATTTTCTGGTATGAAAATGCAGCAACTTGATCCGATGACCCTACAAGCTCCGCCCCTATCGGCCAGGATGACGTCAAGGACAAGACGATTTTGAAGCACAACAATCCGCATAGCAGACTGCTCTTCTGTTAAATTGCCTAAGGCGGAAATAGTTTCGTTCACTACTGCTTCAAGGGTTCTGGTTAATCTACGTATCAGCTTACTATTAGTGACTGTACCTATATAGGGAAAGAAACCTTTATTGAAATCTGTGTATTTCTCCCATGCTGTTTCA
Organism: Triturus cristatus; assembly: GCF_964204655.1. Taxonomy (NCBI): domain Eukaryota; kingdom Metazoa; phylum Chordata; class Amphibia; order Caudata; family Salamandridae; genus Triturus; species Triturus cristatus. Next base: position 212,568,507 of record NC_140588.1, read on the forward strand.
GTGTAATCGACAATTGGGAGATCTCTCTGCTGTCTATTGTGTACTAAATGGGTATTTCTATGATAATCAGGAGGAGCTAGGAAAACAGGTGGCAGAAGAAATGCTATGTAACAGGTACCATCCCAATCTAGAGGTAGACATATATATGCGGTCTGGCCACATATGAAGTAGGAATGATGGGAAGCTCTAAATGTAGACTTGCCTTGATCACTGAATTTTATTACAGTGGTGCATTTACTATGGCCCATGTGTATGGAACCATTCTTTCTTATACATAATTCCCCTTTGACTGGGAATACTGACATGGCGGGCAAAATTGGTGTAGCTTCAGATTCAACGTTGAGGATCATGAGGTTAAGTGTAAAATTACCTAATCCGTATACTTCATTTTCTAGATCAGTTCCTGTTCTTTTGGGAAGTCCCTCCTTGTTAGGGTAGCAGACTTTAAGTAAAACTAGGTTCAGGTTTCCCCATACCCAGTTGTCTTGATAAACTGCGGAATTTGAATCTAGGGAATTAATCAAACTAAACCATGCTCCACAGGAGCCATTGTGTGTGAACGGATAGGGAAAGAGGGGCAAAACTCCCTTATAGTTCTGATAGGGAGGGAGTCGGCCACATATCCAACAATTTGTGGCATTGCTGGTTTGATGGGAATGATGTAACATACTAATGAATGTGTTGTTGCGCAGCGCAAATCTATAGGACAACTCATGCGGAGGAAATTCGCTAAAAGAATGTTCTGCAGTTATATTGTAAGCACGTTTAAAAATAGGGTAATACATGTGTAATAGTATGCTGATAATGATGATCAGAAGACTTAGAAAAAACAAAATTAATAATGTTACTGTGCAGTGACTACGAAATGATTTACAATACGCATGCTTCTTGAGCTGCATCTGATGATTTCTTTCTCTATTCCGGTCTAGAGGATACATGTCAGAGACAAATTCAACCGATTCACCTTGGAGAGGACTTAAACAATCAAATTGTCTGACTTACTAGACCTTAATTTTAGTTTGTAAAGTTCTGGTTTTGTTAATTCAGCCAAGGGGAGCTTTGAGTCTGTCTGTGAGGGAATACAGGGTTGAGTATTCACACTGGATGGTAGTCCATAAAATTTCTTGATATGACTCGAGTGCAACCACCCTTTCCGTCCTTCGATCTTCACGGCTGTCCTTGTAGTCAGTAGAACTAACTTAGGCGACTTCCACCTAGGATCCAGTTGGGTCTTCCGGTCAAAATTCCTGACCAGAACCAGGTCCCCAGGAACCACGTCATGGGGCTTCACCTCAGTATTATCGGGAAAAGCTGCGGTTACCTGTGAACGACAAGATTGTAGTGCAGACATCAAGGAAGCCAGGTAATCTGTCAGCATATTACAGTCAACATCAGTGATTTTGCGCGGTATAGGCGTCCCCCACATATTTGGTGGTCTGCCGAAGATCACCTCGTATGGGGATAGCCCTGTTCGAGAATGTGCTACCATTCTCATGTAAAAGAGCGCAACTGGTAAGGCTACTATCCAATCAACTCCTTTTTCTCTACATATTTTGGACAATCTAATTTTCAGAGTTTGATTATGACGTTCCACGAGACCTGCCGCCTCGGGATGTCGGACACAGTGGAATTTCCATTGGTAGCCTAATAGAAGGGAAACGTGTTTCATTAATTCGGATGAGAACGGCTGGCCGTTATCTGAGTAGACAACACGTGGTAAACCGTACCGTGGGAAGAATTCACGAACTAACTGTTTGGCAGTAGTCGGGGCAGTGTAATCTGAAACCGGGTATGCTTCTGTCCAACGGGAAAGAGCACAGACAACTACGAGAACATATTTGAATCCTCGACATCGTTCCATCTGGATATAATCCATCTGGAGGACTTCAAAAGCATGATCGGGAGTTTGAAATCCACCCTGCTCTACGGGGATGCTTTTACCTGGATTAAACTGACAACATATCATACTGGTACGAACTTTTTGCTTAACTGCTGCTCGCAAGTGTTTGTTGAACCAAATGTGTTGAATGCTGTCTAGCATAGCTTTTTCTCCTAGGTGTGCTGGACTATGTATTGTGTTAATGATAACTTGAACCATTGAGTCGGGAAGAAACCATATAGATTTTTCCTTCGTCATCCATCCTTGATCCGTTTGGATCCCTCCTAATTCAGTCCATTTCTTTATTTCTTCTGGTGTAGCATGTGTCTGTATGTCAATTACATCAAGGGCGGGATCCTTAACTGTCATGCAATGCGTTGGTGTCGGAACTATTGTCTTTGTCATGTCAGTTGTGTGAGTCTGATTCTGAGCAGTCTGTTTAGCTGTTCTGTCAGCTAGGTCATTACCCTGAGAAATGATATCGGTAACCTTTGTATGGGCTTTGCATTTCATAATCGATATTGCAGTAGGTAGATGAATCGCGTCTAATAGGGCTTGAATGAGGGGTCCGTGTTGGATGTGGGCACCGTGAGAAGTTAAATAACCTCTCTCTCGCCACAGTACGCCGAAGTCATGGACGACTCCGAATGCATAACGTGAATCTGTGTATATGTTGACTTTTTTATTTGTGGCTTGAATACAGGCTTGTGTTAGAGCGATGAGCTCTGCTGCTTGAGCTGACAAGGTATCTATACAATTTGTTTCAATGACTTCAGTGTCTGTTGTGACTGCGTAAGCGGCCACTAACTCTCCTGTACTTGTTCTCATACATGACCCATCTACATACAATGTCAAGTCTGGATCTGACAAAGGGATATCTGTCAAGTCTTGTCTGGGTTTCGTCGTGATAGTAATGACTTCGACACAATCATGTGCCAATGGATCTGTTCCGCATACTGGTAACAGTGTGGCAGGATTTAACGTATTACAACGTCTGATTTCTATGTGTGGCTGAAACAATGTTAATTCGTAACCCGTGAGTCTCGCTATAGTCAAGTGTTGTGTTTGTGTGCGGTTCAAAAGAACCTCTACTGCGTGTGGTACTTGTACTGTCAATTGGTGTCCTAACACTATGGCATCGCTTTGTCTGATAGCTAAAGCTGTTGCTGCCACCGATTTCAGGCACGCAGGAAAAGCCTGAGCTACTGGATCTAATGTACTAGAGAAATAAGCACATGGTTTGTGCGATCCTGCTTGTTCCTGAGTGAGTACTGACAAGGCAGTACCTTCGCGTTCTGTAACAAAGAGTGTAAACTGTTTACTGTAACATGGTGTTGCTAGGACAGGTGCTTGGCATAAAGCTTTCTTTAAGCTTTCAAAGGCGTGTGTATGTTCTTGAGTCCAAGGGAGGACAGTCGATGTGGCTGCCTCCTGTGTCGTCAACTGGATGAGTGGTTTTGCTAGAAATGCATATTGAGGGATCCACTGCCTACAGTATGAAGTGAGGCCTATAAAAGCCTGCACCTCCTTTTGTGTCTTGGGTGCTGACATGTTAGCAATTAACTGGATGCGGTCAGGTGTAAGCTGCCTTCCCTCCTTGGACAGCGAGTGCCCAAGGTAAACAACTCGCTGGACACAGAATTGCAGCTTAGAAGGGGACACCTTGTGCCCCTTGTCGGCCAGAAATTTCAAAACCGTCAGTGACGCTTTTTCACATTCAGGTTCGCTTCGAGCGGTGATCAGCAGATCATCGACATATTGAAGCAAGGCAGTGTTAACTGGCATGTGGATACTGTCAAGTTCTCGTTTCAGTGCTTGGCTATAGATGCTGGGGCTTTCTGTAAATCCTTGAGGTGCGCGTGTGAATTTAAAACTTCGTCCATTTAAACTGAATCCGAACAAATATTGACTTTCCGGATCTATTGGGACACTAAAGAAAGCATTCTTGAGATCAATTACAGTGAAGAACGTTGCTTCTGAGTCAATAGCTGTGAGTAATGAAGAGATATCTGGGACCACAGGGTATTGTGGTACAATACATTTATTTAATTCGCGCAGATCAATAACTAATCGATATACTGGTGGTGCTTTTGGATCCGTTCTTTTAAGAATCGGAATTATCGGAGAATTACATACATTGGAGTCTGTTTCGACAACCACTCCTTGTGCAATGAGCTCGTCAATGATTTGCAGTAAAGCCACTACAGCATCTGGTGGTAACTTGTATTGTCGCATTCGTGGTAGTACTATTCCTGTTTTCAGTGTAACTCGATATGGTGTAATGTTCATGCAACCAACATCAGTGGGGCCTTGTGCCCATAAATGTGTAGGTAAATTCTGCAGTCGGTGATCCATGTCTCTGGACACGTAGTGACCTTTAAAGTCACGTAAAAATAGTCGTACTCCTTCCGGAGAACAACATATTATAGCTCCTAGAGCTTTCAATGTTTTTATACCTAACAAGTTTTCTGGACATGATTTAGTAAGCAATAAATCTGTAGTACATGTCAATGGACCGACCGTAAGTGGAAGAGGTTGTGTTACGTCATTGATTATAGGTTTTCCTGAGAATCCAAGGGAAATATTCTGTGAGCCTGAGAGGGGTGCCCCTGGAACTTCACTGCGTCTTATAGTTGTTCTGCTTGCCCCTGTATCAAGTAAAAACTTTCTGTCTTCCCCTAATAGTTCACTATGTACATAAGGTCCCTCTTGGTCTACAGGAACCTCAATAAGGGGTAAGCCAACTTCCCTCTCTAGGCTATCTCATGAGTATCGCTGATAATCGGGATAATCTGCTTGTGCATACTGATACATCTGTTGTGTTGTCGCTTGTGTTGCAGCAATAGGCTGTGCTTGTGGTGGTGCTACGATCTGTTGTGGAGCTGTCTGTTGCGGAGCTAATTGTTGCGGAGCTAACCCACGTTGTGCATACTGAGGGATTTGTTGTTGATTCTGATCCTGTCTAGGTGGACGTGGTCTCTCCTGAGTTCTACCTGTAGCAATATTATGTTTCAGGACTGGACAATCGTGTATATAATGACCTTGTTGTTTACAATAGTTGCATGTCCCTTTCGTTGGACCTGCGGAATCACCCTTGTGATGACCATCGGCTGGAACTGACTGTGCAACAAGCATTTTCATTTTTGTATCTTTCATACGTCTTTGTTCGTGTTCTTGTTCTTCTCTAATTCTATTGTGGTGATATTGTAACATCTGTAACATCTGTGATGGGGTATTACCTTGCCAGGTACTTTCGAATTTCAATACTCTATTCTTGACTTGCAGCAGAGAATTCTCAACTAATTTTGTCACAAACAGATGTGGATATGACTCACTACTTGCTTTTATGCCACTATTTATACCAAAACATTTTTCAAATCGGGAATAGAAATCACTAGTGTCTTCGTCTGGCTTTTGTTTGCAGGCTGAGATTGCACCCCAGTCTTCCTTTTTCGTAGTTAATAAACGTGGCAATACCTGTATTAGTAATCCTGCTAGTGCTGTAGTCTTTTCCCCAAGCCCTGCTCCTGCAGCTCGGGCCTTTTCTTCGTTTTCCAACGCTGTCCAATCTATCTTTTGGTCTCCCACCTCCCATTCTTTTTCTTTGAGTTTCTCATAAACACCGGCGGGTAATAGGACTTTTAATATTTTCATAATGTCGGGGTAGGTATACTCTCCCATGAGTAACATGTCCTTTATTTCACGGTGGAAACCTGCTGGGTCCTTGTCATGGCTGGGTACTACTTTCTTCATTTCTAATAATTCCAATTTAGTTATAGGTGTGTACACAAATACGCGTGTAAAATTATCACCGTCACCTCTGATTGGGTGCACTTCGCGCAACGGGTTCTGTCTATCTATGTGATACATTTTTCTTCCCATAAGGGGAACTGGAACGTGTTCTGGGCATACGAAATTTAAATATTGGTTTCGGGATTCTAGAATTTCTTTAATCAAATCAGTACCTGACCCTCTCCATGTATTCGTGAGCAGTTCTGTCAATATGTCAGGTAAGGGTCCTGGATCGGAGTGTTGGCTTTTATATAATATAAGGAGGTGTTGAATCATGTATATACTAGCTAAACGCTGTTCATATGGGTCTAGATTCAGAAACGTGTGTGCAAGTACCTCATCATTGTATTCGCCGGGACCGTCAGCCCATTGTACTGCTGACCTGGCTAATTCTTGTTCGTCCATGGAATCGAGCATGTGGTACCCCCTTCGATCTCGGAGTAATTTATCAGCGGCTTGGAATAGGTGTTCAGGGGATTTTGTATTTAACATAGGGTTTGGAAAATGTCTATTATATTCTGGACGTATTGGACGTATCGGATCGTTAAAACCTCTGGTATTATTATGGGGTCTTCCTCTACCTACATAAGCTATCGTTTCTACTTGCTCTGACTCTTGCTCCTCCTCTTCTTCTGATTCTACTCTGTCTGTTTCTCGTCTTTCTTTATGTATTCGTTCTACTTCCTTGCGGATCTTCCGACACATGGCGATTATACACGCCTGTCTATCATGTTTCTCTTCTGATATATTCTGACCCCATTTGGCAAGTCTTTGCATGGTATCGTGATCTGCCCCTGGCCTGTCTTGATTCCTAATTACACAATTTATAAAAAAACGTAGTAGTTGTCTTTGGACATCCACTTTCTGGTATTCCATAGCTTCGTTAATACTTTCTGGACCTTGCCCTGTTTGGACAAAGCGATATATTTCGTCTAGGTGTTCACCCATTCCTGGTATTGTCATTAAATATAATGTAGCTCGTCTTATACGTAGTGATGATATGAGCAATTTATCCTGTCTACCTGGTACTGGGTCGTATCTACAATCCACAAGCTGTTCTTTAAACATGTCGGATGTCGCTAGTTGGGGTGTACGTTGGAGTGCTAAATCTCTAAGGGTCTGTTTATTTCGCGGCGGTGTGGCAAACATGTCTGTCGTACCTCCTGTAGCACCATCTGAGGTGCTAGGCACGAAAGGATTCGTTGGGCGTAGGATAGAGATTGTAGATGCGGGAAAAACTGTAGAAACGGACGGACCTGTTCGAACTTGTGTAGGAGTTTGTAGTTGCGGGGGTACAGACGAATGCTCTTGGTGTTGAACACCATCGGCAAGCGATGTGGGTGGTATGGCATTAGCATACTCGGGAGCTGCGTCGTCTAAATAGGAGGAAAGGAACACGTCCTTTGCTGTTTTGGGATGTGATTTGGGATGTGCTTTTATCGGGAGCAATGGAGGAGTTAAGTCTTTTGGTATTTCCGGAGTGGCCTTAGGTAACCCTTCGGCCAGGAGAGGATACACACCATTCATAAGAGCGTTTCTTTGTCTATCTACTTGTTCTGATTTTACTCGGGTACCTTCCTCAAGTAATAGATTTTCTCGGGTTTTATTTGAATTCTCTCTACCTTTCTCTTCCTGTCTGAGTGCTTTTTCTGTACGTCTATATGATTCTTTACGCCATAATTCAATGGCATCTTTCTGTGACTGTCTGGCTTTCTTTTTCCATAATTCTTCTTCTACTCTTATGATGCAATCTGCATCCCAGGTCTCCGCTGCGGGCCATTTCTGACTCTCTGGTAATTCTTTGGTGTAGTCCACCCATAAATCAAGAAATAATACGGCATCTAGGCCATGCTTATGATACATAAAGTATCCTGGAGTTTCCCTAGGTGGGATGGGAACAGCTTCTTCGAGTACCCCTTTTCTGGTTTTGATCTGTCTTAGTTTCGAAAAGAGCGGCATTCTTAGACCTTACTACTAGAACACACTTTATACAAGAAAACACAATAATGAACAGTCATTCACACCACAATATATAGAACGTATTTAAAACATTTAACGCTTGACAGTTTTACGAACAATGATAACTAATAGAAAACTAGTTACTGACATAATACTGACACTAGATAATACTTATTTATATGCAAGACATACTATATATATACTGCTAAACAGTACAGATACACTGCTAAAACAGTGCAGACCGGATTTGTGTACCCAAACCCGTCTTGACCGGCACAGACTATGTGCACGTTAAATGCCTCCCCGGTAATGGTACTCACCGGGTAGCTCGGAACGGAAGGCCTCGGAACGGAACTGAAACTGGACCGGACTGGACTCTACTCGACTGGACTCGGAACTTCGGAACTTGGTGGGACTCTGTATACCTCGGATCTTGCTCTCTCAGCTAGGCTCTGGTCGGGATACTTCGCACGTCTCACCGCCTCGTCTGGGTGTTGATCGCAGCCTCAGTCGTCCCTGCTTGGCCGGAGGGAGATACAGGAAATCCTGCAGGTACGCGTTTTTGTCCGTTCAGCTGTGGCAGGAGACCGGGCCTGCAACGCACCGCCGGCGCGTGAGATGAGAAAGTGTCCCTGTTCGGGCGCCAATTTATGTGGTAAATATTTCGTTACCGGTACTATTTTTATGCGGTAAAGTCTATTAAGAATAACTCAGTAAATATAAGAGGCAGAATCCGTGGTATTAGAGGTTTTAAAAGGCTTTATTCCTATACAAAGGAATACAATTCGAATTGTAGGCATTCTATTCCATCACCACTAAAGTTCAGGAAGGAAGGGCATACATTATTGACAGATAAGCAGTTTTATAGAAAATACGTTACAGTGAAACAGATGCAAGAGGCGTAACAGCTGATAATACAGATAAACTGTGCATACGTAACTAATAGAGGCGGTCATAGGGGCGTAATTTAATAAACGTCATTATACATGATGTCACAAGTGGGTGGATCCATAAAAGAATCCTGCAATGTCAGTAGAAATGTTTGGCAGAGATGCGCGCGCAGCCGCATGACGTGTGATTGACGCGCAACTAGAGGGTGAAGGGGACTTGACATTTAGCTCTACATGTGGAGACAGAAGTCTGGGGTTATGTCAACCTAATCCCAAATCATATCTAATATCCTATGTTTAAAGAACTGTGTTATCCAAAAGGAGAGGTCTCTAGGATAAAATCTATTCTATACTGACTGTTAGTGCGTGTACAAGCGTCTAAGTGTCTACACTAGATGCGAGGGGGTAGGAATATTCCATGGTAACGGGGCTATGAATTACTTGCATGAGGACAGTGTGGCCTGGCCCCTTTGCACGGTAGCTGGAGGAATGTTTACCTAAACTACTAGACAGGAATGCATCGGATGAGGAGCGGAGGAGATAATCTTGAAGGTGAAATACAGTTTTTGGCAGGCGATATGCTGGATCAGGCACCGTTAGCCGCGCAGGGAGTAGGACAAAGTTCATGGTCACAGATGCAGGCTCAGACTGGAGCTTTCAGAAGCAGAAGGCAGGAAAAGGCTTGATGACAGAATTCGAGCCTACTCGCCTGAATCTGTAAAATGTGGAAAGTGAACCATATAAAGTCGGTGGCCTTTCATACTTAGGAATGGAATATCTGACCCATTCATGGCGGGTCTGAAAGAGGACATGTTGACGGTGGACGCACATATATTTGCGTCTTCAAAACTGGAGCAGGAGGGAACATACATGTACTTATAGCATGCACATGGAGCCGTTGGGGTCTACGATAGGGGACATAACTGATCACAAAATTCACATTTCCTCAAAACAAATGGTTTTTTCAGTGAATTTCAAAGGTTTTTAAATGATAATTTGTAACTATAACGTCCCTGAAACCTATGGTTTTTTAGTGAATTTCAAAGGTTTTGTAAATGCTAATATCTAATTATACTGTTCATTAAACCTATAGTTTTTTCAGTGATTTTAAATTATCATTCCATTCTCAACCTGGTGAAAACAGCCAATATCGTCAGTTTTCCAGCGATAGCTTCCGGCAAAAAAATCGCCACAAAAAGACCACCTTGGACCCTGGAGTACTGAAGAATTTTAGACCCATCTCTCTGCTGCCGGCCCCTGCTAAGATGTTGGAGACCCATTTGAATTTCCATCTTTCAAACTTCCTCGATACCTCTGGTTTCTTGGACGGGTCCCAACATGGCTTTAGAAAGCTGCATAGCACGGAGTCTGCTTTGACGAAAGTCATGGACAACATCCGCAGAAACGTGGATTTGGGTCTAACCACCGTACTGGTGCTGCTGGATCTTTCAGCAGCATTTGACACCCTGTCTCCCCTTACTTTAACAACTAGGTTAAGGGAGGCAGGGGTAGAAGGACCGGCACTCAGTCTCCTGAGCTCCTTTCTTCAACAACGAGAGCAGCGTGTCATGCTAGGTGAATACCTCTCCCCCGCTAAGTCTTTGCAATGTGGGGTGCCACAGGGGTCGGCATTGAGTCCGACCCTGTTTAACATCTACGTGGCCCCACTTGCAAGCCTAGTAAGATCTCAGGGGATGGAGGTAGTGTCGTATGCCGACGACACGCAGATTATGGTATCCCTGACTCACTCTGTGGGTGAAACCGCTTCTAACTTTAGGGCCTGCATGCAACTTGTTGCAGAGTGGATGATTGCCAACTCCCTAAAGTTGAACGGGGACAAGACAGAGGTCCTGGTCTTTGGCAAGGACCAGGGCATATGGTCAGATGATTGGTGGCCTCCTTCTTTAGGTAGCTGCCCAACACCAACACAATCTGCCAGGAACCTAGGCGTCATCTTCGACACCCAGCTCTCCATGGAGCTTCAGGTCAACAGAACGGTGGCTACCTGTTGGGGAGTCATCAAGACCTTGAAAAGAATCGTACACTACTTGTCCCCTCAGGCACGGAAACAGGTGGTGATCGCCCTTGTTGGCTCAAGGCTTGATTACTGCAACTCAGTGTACGCCGGGGCCAACAAGGGCCTGCTTCAGCGTTTGCAGGTCATACAAAACGCGGCAGCGCGGTTTGCTCTCGCTTTGCCCTGGCTGGCCTCGATGATCTTAGCGAGGAAGAACCTCCACTGGCTCCCCATCCCCTCAAGGATCACTTTTAAACTCCTCTGCCTTACATATAAGGCTTTAACTGCAGGCCCGGCTGATGCCCTTGGATCACTTCTCTCTAGATACGTTCCGAGTAGATGTCTCCGATCCAGTGAGCTTAATCAACTGGTAATTCCCAGAGCCAAGAAGGCTAGATGGGGGAGCAAAGCTTTTTCCATACTGGCTCCTCTGATGTGGAATTCACTCCCCCTGGAAATCAAAACACTGCCCTCCCTTGACCTCTTTAGGAAGTCATTGAAAACTTGGCTCTTTATCAATGCTTACCAGTAGGCTCTGTTTCTTTTCGCTCACAGTCTTTATTTGGATTAGGCGCCTTGACGCCCATTGGGCATAGCTGCGCAATATAAATAATGTTTCATTCATTCATTCATGTGAGCAACAACTAAAGCTAATAATATGCACAGTAGGCATTCCTATGCAAAAATAACACGAAAACACTACTTCCCTATATTTTCCATGAGCAGCCAACCCTGCGGTGCGATCCAAAAACAGGCAATAAGCTGTGTTAGCAGTAGGAATGTAACATCTGCCTTTTACTGGTGTAAAGTAGGACGACTACCTACAGTGTGATAGGGAGCCCATCCCAGAATCACATCTGAAGACCAACACATGTCACAGAGCTACTGATCATGCACCTCCCACACCCAAGAAGGCCACAAAACTCACTGCCACCACCCTCAGGACCTCCCCTGGACCACCTCCCCTACTACCACCGAGGCAGCGCACAACAGGACAGCGAGACTTCCAAAAACGGCATGGCCCCTCAGCCACACAATAGCTGAATGTTGCAAGATGTGGCAACCAAACATGTGTGAAGGACGCAAGTCACCCACCAATAATAATGCACACAATACCAAGTGTAGCATTGATGTGCTGGACAGACCTCACTATGCAGAGCACAAACCTCTCCATGTGTACATATACTGCTTGTGCTTGTAGTGTTGTGGACAGTGGATGCAACCATGTTACTTCAGGCAGTGGGGAAGATCTCGGTCATGTACCTGTGTCATCATCCCCTGTAAGCGGAAGTGCAGTGGGCTGGTCCAACGTACGCCACTCCAGCGTAGAAGTGTGAATAAATAGGCCGGGCTATGGGCGTGGTTCACTTACCTGAAGGACAACGCGTCTGCCAGAGCGGCGACCCTCTCCCTGCCACATGGCTGCCTCCATGACCGCGGGCCTCCTCGACACAAGCCCTCGGCGAACACAGCGGCACAGCACCGCAGAGTTACGTCTGTACACACTACTGCCTTCGATCTACATGGCGGACAGTAGGACTCACAATTCAGATGGAGTCGCGATTGCAGATGATGCAGTCCAGTTGCTCCTAGTGCGGCCCGCCCGGACCACGCATCATTGCAGGCTGCGTACCGCTGAGCGCCAGAGGTACCACTAAGTCAGTGCACCACAAGTCATCGCCACATAGCCTTATTAAGACAGAATTCATTAGACAAAAGACATTGCTACCAGTGTGGCACGCCCGGACCACGCATCATCGCAGGGTGCACACACGCAGAGTGCTTCGGGTACCACTAACTCACTGCATCAGAAGTCATCGCCACGTGGCCTTACTGAGGAAGAATACATTAGACAAAAGACATTGCTACCAGAGCAGCCCGCCCGGACCACGCATCGTTGCAGGGTGTGCCCACACTGAATGCTTCAGGTGCCACTAACTCACTGCACCACAAGTCATCGCCACGTAGCCTTATTAAGGCAGAATTCATTAGACAAAAGACATTGCTACCAGTGTGGCTGCTCAGACCACGCATCATCGCAGGTTCCGCACATGCTGATTGCTTCAGGTGCCACTAAGTGTGCAGCTCAACTCAACACCACGTGGCTGTGGGCCCTTGCTGCCTACACTGCGGTCAGCAGGGCTCACAATTAAAATAGGGTCTTGATTCATTAATTACAGAGTCCAGTAGGCAACTAACTACAATGTCTTTGAAACCTAAATAATATCTTTTTTGTATCCTTGCTACAAGAACTTTTTTGACATCAATTACAGCTTTAGTATAATTACCAAATTTGGCTTGCAAGACCAAAGGAACACTGAATGGCAGTCTACACTACGGACAGCAGAGCTCACAGTTCGAATTCAGTTTTGATTTATTTATTGCAGAGTGAACTGTACTCTATGTCATTGGATTTTCTCAAGAAGAAGTCACAAAAAGCATTCCTCGATGTCTGTGCTGACCACTGCCTTCGATCTACACTGTGGACAGCAGGGCTCACAATTCAGATGGAGTCGCGATTGCAGATGAAGTAGTCCAGTAGGCAAAAGACATTACTCCCAGAGCGACCCGCCAACACCACACATCATCGCTGGCTGCGCACACGCTGAGCACTACACCTACCACTAACTATACAGCTCAAGTCAACGCCACGTGGCTGTGGGCCCTTCCTGACCACTGCCTCCGGTCTACACTGCGGTCAGCAGGGCTCACAATTGAAGATTAGTATCGATGCAAATTGTGTATGAGACTATAATCGGTTCAAAAAACCAAATGCTCCCAATCTGTGCAGCTAAAGTCAACGCCACGTGGCTGTGGGCCTTTGCTGACTGCTGCCTCCGGCCTACAGTCTGGTCAGCAGGGCTCACAATTCAAACTCAGTCTTGATTCATTAATTTCAGAGTCCAGTCGGCAACTAACTATAACGTCCCCGAAACCTATACATTTCGACAATGTATTCTATACATATTTCATCCTTTGTTACCTACACTGCAGTCAGCAGAGCTCACAATTTACATTGAGCATGATTTATTAATTGCAGACAGAATTGTACTCTATGTCCTCGGATTTTGTCAGGAGCAAGTGACAAAAAGCATTCCTCGATGTCTGTGCTGACCACTGCCTTCCATCTACATTGCGGACTGCAAGGCTCACAATTCAGATCGAGTTGCAATTGCAGATGACGCGTCCAGTAGGCAACAGACATTGCTACCAGTGCGGCCCTCCCGGACCACTCATCATCGCTAGCTGTGCACACGCGGAATACTTCTGATGCCCCTACCTCAGTGCACCACAACTCATGGACCCTTTATGATAGAATCTTTTGTGTATGATTTCAGATCTGCTGCCCCCACCTCAGTGTACCACAAGTCATGAACCATTTACAATAGAATCTTTCATGTATTATTTCACGTCTGGTGCCCCTAACTTAGTGCAGCACAAATCATTGACCCTTTATGATTGAATCTCTGTGTGTGATCCGATGATTACTGTTGTACCTGTTGCCAGCATCAACCATTCTCGGAGGGCTGGCTTACACTCACCCCACAAGCATCCAGCACAGGTGTTACTGGACATGTGATCCTGGTAATAAAAACATTACATTGTGCTCTGGACAGCGTATGCAACCAACTTACCTTTGACAGTGGGAGAAAACTTTGGTTATGTAACTTTGTCCCGGTCATTGTACAAGTAAGTACGTAGAGACTGGATGATTAGAGTAGTGCAAGGAGAGTGTATAGGGAATTTTTAAGTGTGTGGGGATTGGTGGAGTGATTGTATAAGTACATATGCTGGCGCAGCCTAACTCCAACAACAAGCTTATCTCTAATTGGCTGCCCTCCATGTCCCAAAAACTGAAATTTGGGCTTTGCATGGCCCTGTATTGCTACAGCTGCAATACTCCACTGAATGTGCAATAAACATTCACATCCACACAGATGTGTCATGTCCACCATCTTTCTTGTGTGGAACTATGGATGAATGTAGGGTCAGTGATTCCCCGTAACTTCCATGTTGGCCATGTTGTGGCACTTGGCTCACAGAGGGACACATTGCCGCTTGCGACCCGGGTGACGGCATCACTACAACAAGAACACCCGCATGCCAGTGTTGCCAGATTTTTTTAACCATTCTCTACCCTAAAGACAACCAAAAAGTAGCCCAAAGTAGCCCAAAATTGCTACTTTAAGGAAGAAGGGGCAGGGACATCGTCAAGCAGGCAGTTAATGCATTGGAATTGATTTTGCAGCAGGCTGCCAAGTAAATATTTGTCTAATAAAACGCTTTAACATACTACTTTGCCGGAGCGCTGTATATATATTTATAATCTGGCAACTAGCACAAACCAAAATTTTACCAGACAACCGGGAAAAATATAGCCCAATTGTGCGTGATCTAGCCCAATATGGCAACAGTGCCACATCAGTTGATTCCTCATTCAGCTCACGATGTCATTCTTCACAGCCTCACGCAGGACTGGCAGACGCCAGGCCAGCCCACTCTGCTTACGCTTACTGGGAAGGACAACAACGCTACATGGCCCAGATTGTCATTGTAGTGTTCTGCTGGTCACAGGTCTAGTTGTCAGTATGCCACAGCCAGTCCCTCACGACTGATATATACCCACATTACACCCATCCAGCACAGGCGTCACAGGACATGTGACACTACCAATAAAAAAAACGGGCACACTTGCTCTACGCCATTTTAGATTTGCTCCCACCGCATGCACTGTGCTGGCCCGTCCCGGTGGTCCGGACACCTCATGTAGGCCTGAGCGATCGAACAGGGGGTCTACTGCCATGTGCGTGGCCTCACTGGTCACTGAGTTAGTGGCACCGCAATAACTGAGCGGGTGTGCAACCTGCGATGTTGATAGGTGCACTAGTATGTCCTCTGCTATGGAAAAATCAAAACACAGCTCCAAATGTAAGACTGGTAGGCTTGCAGAGCATGGCTTTATGATGTGGAGGGTGCCCTGTCCGCGAAAAGGTGAGCTGTGAGGCCTGGGTGCGCAGCGGTGGGCAAATATGTCTGGGTGGCGGGAGTGGATGGGGTGCAGCAGCCTGGATGCAGAAATGCGGCACAGCGATTTAGGCGTACGCAGTCGTACATCCTCTGCCATTACTAACTCTGTACTATGTTTCAGAAGTGGGAGCTTGAGGGTTCCACTAGATCCCGCAATGTGGTTGGAGACACAGCTGTGGCGTAAAGGTGAGCTGTGAGGGTTTTGTCCACAGTATGGGCACTCACTGTCCCTCTTCATCTCTTGCTTTCTCTGCATCACACTCTTTCTCTCTCTCTTCCTCTCACACTGTTTCTCTCTTTCTCTCTTCCTCTTTCTCACACTCTTTCTCTCTCTCTCTTCCTCTCTCTCACTGTTTCTCTCTCTCTTCATCTCTCTCACTCTTTCTCTCTCTTCCTCTCGCTTTTTCTTTCTTTTTCTCTCTCTCTCCTCCTTTCACTCTCACTGTTTTTCTCTTTCTCTCTGTTTTCCTCTCTGTCTTCCTCTTACTCTTTCTTTCTTTCTCTCTCTATCTCTCTTTTTCTCTCCTTTGATGGATGCATGACGCACAATCTTATCTTGCTTTTTGCCTAGCAGGCCTGCAATGATGCGTGGCCATCCTGCAATCAACACTCAACCTAAATTGTGTGCTCCGCTGTGCTGCGTGTGCACAATGGGTGAGGAAGTTTCTTCGTCTCTCTCTCACTTTTTCTCTCTCTTCCTCTCTCTCACTGTTTCTCTCTCTCTGCCTCTATTAAACTATTTTTCTCTTCCTTGTATCTCACTCTTTCTCTATATCTCTTTTTCTGTCTTCCTCTCTCTCACTCTTTCTCTCTCTCACTCTTTCTCTCTCACTTCCTCTCTCTCACTCATTCTCTCTCTCTCTCTTCCTCTTTCCCACTCTTTCTCTCTCTCTCACTGTTTCTCTTTCTCTTTGTCTCTCTAACTCTTTCTCCCTGTCTTCCTCTCACTCTTTCTTTCTTTCCCCCTCTCTCTTCCTCTCACTCCCACTGCTTCTCTCTTTCTCTCAGTCTTCCTTTCACTCTTTCTTTCTTTTTCGCTCTCTCTTCCTCTCACTCTCACTGTTTCTCTCTTTCTCTCTGTATTCCTCTCACTCTTTCTTTCTTTTTCTGCCTGTCTTCCTCTCACTCTTTTTTTCTCTCTCTATCTCTCTCCTTTGATGGACGCATGACGCACAATCTTATCTTGCTTTTTGTCTAGCAGACCTGCGATGATGCGTGGCCATCTTGCAATCAACACTCAACCTGAATTGTGAGCTCCATTTGGCCAAGTGTACACAATGAGTGAGGAGGTTTCTTTGCCACGTAGTGGACCCTCTTTGACACACGCCGGCGGTGGACGGTGAGCAGAGAGGCTTGATTGCGCAGCGGCAGGCAGTCACATCCGGGCAGTGGGAGTGCATGGGGTGCAGCAGCCTGGGTGCGCAGCGACTGTCATACACCTCTGGGCAGTGGGAGTAGATGGGATGCAGCAGCCTGGGTGCGCAGGGGCAAGCAAACACCTATGGACAGTGGGAGTGGATGGGTTGCAGCAGCCTGGGTGCGCAGCGACTGTCATACACCTCTGGGCAGTGGGAGTAGATGGGATGCAGCAGCCTGGGTGCGCAGGGGCAGGCAAACACCTATGGACAGTGGGAGTGGATGGGTTGCAGCAGCCTGGGTATACAGCAGCAGGTAGACACCTCTGGGCAGTGGAAGTGGATGGGGTACACTAGCCTGGATACACAAAGGTGGGACAACGATTTAGGCATGTGCTGTTGTATGTACTCATCCATTACTGATTCCATACTATGTTTCGGATGACTAAGCTTGAGGGTTGCCCTATATCCCGGCATGTGGTTGGAGTCACACCGGTGGCAGAAAGGTGAGCTGTGAGGATTTTCTCCACAGTGTCAACACTCACTCTCCCTCTCATCTCTTCCTTTCTGTCACTCACACTCTCTCTCTCTCTCTCTCTCTCTATCTATTCTTTTTTCTCTCACACTCTTTCTCTCTTTCTCTGTCTCTTCCTCTCTCTCTCATTCTTTCTTTCTCTCTCTTCCTCTCTTCCTCTCTCACACTCTTTCTCTCTTTCTTCCTCTCTCTCACACTGTTTCTCTCTTCCTCTATTACACTGTTTCTCTCTTTCTCTCTTCCTTGTATCTCACTCTTTCTCTCTCTCTCTTCCTCTCTCACTCTTTCTCTCTCTCTCTTCCTCTCTCTCACTGTTTCTCTCTCTCTTCATCTCTCTAACTCTTTCTCTCTCTCTTCCTCTCACTCCCACTGTCTCTCTCTTTCTCTTTGTATTCCTCTCAATCTTTCTTTCTTTTTCTCGCTGTCTTTCTCTCTCCTTTGAGGGATGCATGATGCACAATCATATCTTTATTTTTATCTAACAGGCTGTGATTCACAAACCGATGTCCCCTCAACACCACTAAAGCTGAACATGTGTACAACCTGCAATGATGCGTGGCCATACTGACAAAGAAAGTTGCTTTAACACGTGGTGCACCCTCTTACACACACACTGGTGGCGGAAGGTGAGCAGAGAGGCTTCTTTCTGCAGCAGCGGTCAGTCACCTCTGGGCAGTGGGAGTGGATAATGTGCAGCAGCTTGGGCACACAAGAGCGCACAGACACCTACGAGCAGTGGGAGTGGATGGGCTGCAGCAGCATGAGTGTGCATTGCCGAAATAGAGAATTAGGTGTATGCACTTGTATGTACTCTGCAATTTTCTCCAGTGTCAACACTCCCTCTCCCTCTCCATCTCTTCCTTTCTCTCTCCCACACTTTCTCTCTTTCTCTATCTCTTCCTCATTCTTTCTTTCTCTCTCTTCCTCTCTCTCACTCTTTCTCTCTCTTTCTTCCTCTCTCTCACACTGTTTCTCTCACTCTCTTTTCCTTGTATCTTACTCTTTCTCTCTTTCTCTCTTTTACTCCTTCTCTCTTTCTCTGTATTCCTCTCTCTCACTCTTTCTCTCTCTCTTCCTCTCTCTCACTCTTTCTCTCTCTCTCTTCCTCTCTTTCACACTGTTTCTCTCTTTCTCTCTTCCTTGTATCTCACGCTTTCTCTCTCTCACTATTTCTCTCTTTCTTTGTCTTCCTCTCTCTCTCACTCTTTCTTGGTTTCTCTCTCTCACCCTCACTCTTTCTCTCTTTCTCTTTCTCCTTTTCTGGATGCATGACACACCATCTTATCTTTCTTTTTGTCTTGCAGGCTGTGATTCACAAATGGTCCAGCGATGACACGACATGGCTGTACATAGTTTTATTTGTTGATGTTTTTGTTTTAATAAAATGTTTTATACGTAAATCCATACATGACTAAGATTCTTATTTGTCCAACCTAACGAGACTGTCACCTTTGTTTGTGGGGGGGTGGGGTGATGGCAGACAAGGAGCTCCTGCTGGGGGATGTTAGAACAGTGTTGGGTGTCTGACCTGCATGATCACTGCCTCCATTGCATCTGTTCTCAGGGACTTACGAGCCGGCGGGCTGGCTCGTAGATGAAGAGCTGTGAGCCGACTGGCAGGCTCATAGAGGGAGAACCGCAGCCCGTCAGTTCACAGAGGGAGAGCCAGCTTGCAGAGGAACACTTGAAGGCTGACTTGAATAGGGAAAGTGCGGGCCGTCGGCTTCCAAAGGTATAGCTGAGGAACAGTGATGTGGGGAGGGGGAGCGTGAACGGGGTATCTCGCAGAGAGAGACCTGTGATATATTTCCAGTCTTGGCTTCACAGATCCAACTGCGGGCCCGAGAAATCGCACCCGAAGAGCTGTGAGACAACAAGTGGTTCACAGAGGGAGACTTGTGGGCCCAAGAATGTTGTTGGAGGTATTCTGTTGATGGGGGAAAAGGGTGCGTTACCTGCTGATGTAGGGAGATGCAGCGTGAAAGAGGTATCTCGCACAGACAGAGCTCCGGTATATTAAATTGCCCCCGGGACCTTTCTTTTATATTTTCACTCGATGCGAGGCACAAGATGGCTGCTAACACTTCCTGGTTTGAAGTGTTAGCAGCCAATCAGAGGCAAGCTCGTGCTCGGGAGTTAGGCACTGTCCATATATATATATATATTTTTTCCCTTTAATATCTCAAAAACTACTAAATGGATTTACACCATTTTAACAAAAGCGCACTTTCTGAACCAAGAGCTTTCTCCCTGCCAAATTTGGCGTAATTCCGTTCAGCAGTTTGGCCTGTAGCCTTGTCTAAAGTTTCCTGTGGAAAATGCATTGAGAAAACACTTTTTCGGACCCCCCTTTTTTCTCAGCCCCCCCCCTTGACCAATCACCCTGTATATGTCTTTGCAGCAGGATGACTCTGGTCGTGGGTGCAAATATCTCACAATAAACGTGCTTTCAATCAACAACCAACCTTGTACGTCCTCAATACACCCCTAAACTTTGAAGATACCATCTGATCAAAAAAGAGAAACTTTCTGGAAAATTTTGTAAACATTGATCAAACGACGCCAAAGTTATAAGCACATGGAGGGCTCCAAGAGTGGGGACGCGTAACCCCCTCCTAACATGAGTTAAACCCCGGGTCTGCGGGGACCCCAGTGGGCCCCCGCAGCCCCAGCGAGCCCCACTAATATTTTTTAAGAAATGCCCCCGGGACTTAGCCCACCCCGGGGTCTCATTAAAATAAAATGTGGGAACCCGTGACCCCGGTGCGATTTTGTGCTGATATATATATATTTTTTTTTTAAATGCTTTCTTTGGCCCTGAGGGTCTTCTGGGACCCCCTGAGCAGGCCTAGGAGGTCAGGGTGTTTCTACCCTGCCCCTTCTCTTGTTTTATACCTTTGTTTCTCTGTTTTCTGGTGACTCGCTTCTACCGATTTAAAAGATGGCTGCCAAAACTTCCTGGTTTGGAGTGTTGACAGCCAATCACAGTGAAGCTCGTGCACGGGACATAGGCTCTGCGCAGATATCAAAACTTTTATTTTTCTAATTTCTCAGCAACTGCTGAATGGATGTACACCATTTAAAAAAAAGGTCTCTTTCTGATCCAAGCTCTACCTTTTTGCCAAATTTGGGGTAATTCCATTCAGTTGTTTTGGCTCTAGCCATGCACAAAGTTTCCTATGGGAAATTCATTTTTTGACTCTTATTCTTTGAATTTCTCAAAAACTACTGAACAGATTTACACCATTTAAAAAATAAAAAAGACACTTTCTGGACCAAGCTCTACCTTTCTGCCAAATTTGTTGTAATTCCGTTCAGCAGTTCGGGCTGTAGCTCGTCGCAAAATTTCCTATGGAAATTAACATGGGGAAAACATGTTTTGGGACCCCCCTTTTTTCTCAGCCCCCGCTTCACGAATCACCCCCAAACTCAGGATAGGAGCTGGCCTGGATAGACTTTTTTATTTGGAGATTTTCGTGAAGATTCGTCAAAAGACGCCAAAGTTATTAGCAAATCAAAAAATGCTTTTCCTATGGAAACTAGGTTGTAACTATAACTACCTACTGGCGACTGCCAGTAGGTAATATATATATATATACATAGGTTTCAGGCACGTTATAGTTAGGAATTAGCATTTAAAAAACCTCAGAAATTCACTGAAAAAACCATAGGTTTCAGGGGTGTTATAGTTAGCTGGACTTTTCACTTGTACAAAACCATTGAAATTCCCCCGTTATAGTTAGTTCAGCTAACTATAACTCGCGCGCCCGCAATGCACTGCTGATGACGTCACATATTACATCACTCATGACATGGTCAGTGACATCACTCATGACATCACTGATGACATCTCAAATGACATCACTGATGACATCATCCAGTGAATGTGTGTTTTTCTGAAAACGAAATATGTTTTATATATGTATATCTCAAGGTCGATGGAAGAATAAATGGGTATATAAGTGTCTAAATGGATGATTTGTTTTTGAAAAATTGATTGTGCAACTGACTGATTAAGTGTATCATAGTGAATACATGGCTTAGTGAGTAATGTTTAAATATGTAAATATCTGTATCAGTCTCTCACTTTGTGTATAAGTGGCTGCATGGGTCGGTGAGTAGCTACATGGGTGTCTATATAGGTTATTAGTTGGTTTTTTGAGTATCAGTCTGAGTGTCTGCATGGTTTGGTGGGGGGTATTACGTAGTGCATAGGTGCATGAATGAGTGACTCACTCTTTGTATGTGTTGAAGACAGCATGTGTGCAGGACTGTATGGGTGGATGAGTGTGTGTATGGGTGTGTTAGTGAGTGAATGACTGTCTCAATAGTGTCTTTATGAGTAACTACATATGTTTTAAACTAGTATATGTGACTATTGGTGTATATAAGGGAGTATATGTGAGAGTGAGAGATTGAAAGAGTTCCTGTATGAATAAGTATGTGTTTCTATAAGTGATTGTTTAAAAGACTAAGTATGTGTAAGTTTCCGTAGAAGTAAGTGTGGTGGTGTGTGTATAACTGTATATGCAAATAAATGTATGTTTGATTCTTTATTAGCATGAGTGACTATGTGTGTGAGTAACTCTATGGATGAGTGGCATTGTGTAACAGGATGTATAGGTGTATGAGTACATATGAGTGACTGTATAGGACTGTTGGGGAATGAGTGGATGTGTATGTGGATCTTAGAATTACTGAAGAGGTTGTTGTAACTGGTATTGGTATGTCCATTGTTTTGAAAAGTTTAGTCTCTATTTTTGAATGTGTGTATCAAAGGTTATATTAGGGTGAGAGGAGGTCTGCCACTCTATCACAAGGATGATGTCATCAGTGATGTCATCAGTGATGTCATTTGAGATGTCATCAGTGATGTCATGAGTGATGTCACTGACCATGTCATGAGTGATGTCATATGTGACATCATCAGCAGTGCATTGTGGGCGCGCGAGTTATAGTTAGCTGAACTAACTATAACGGGGGAATTTCAATGGTTTTGTACAAGTGAAAAGTCCAGCTAACTATAACACCCCTGAAACCTATGGTTTTTTCAGTGAATTTCTGAGGTTTTTGAAATGCTAATTCCTAACTATAACATGCCTGAAACCTATGGTTTTTTCTGTGAATTTCAAAGGTTTTTTAAATGCTAATTTCTAACTATGCCTACAGAGATAGGACATGTGAAGAAAGAAGAAATAATGCACAGAAAGAAAAAAAAGAAGTGCAGGAAGAAGCAACAGAAGTCCTCAAAGACGAAGAAAAGTACAGGAAGAAGGATAACGTGCAGAAAGAACAAAAAGAAGAGCAGAAAGAAGCCTTGTTGCAAAATCATCCTGTACCCTCAACTTTTTCAGACGGATACTGGTGGTAACTGAGTCTGACTAACCAGTCCTAGAGCCAGTGCTATGTTAAAAGACACTTAGAATACAGTGAAAACACCTACATACACTAGGGAACATTATGCGTTGGGGTCCCCCTGTGATTAGCATGACCTCCTCTGTAAGCCCCTAGTATATAATAGGGCAGGGGGATTAAAACTACCTCTTAAAACAGGCCACAGGGCGTTTTTGCACACGTTAACTCAGGCCCCGTCCCCTCCCTTCACCACTGTGTAAACATGCCCTGTGTCCGTTTTTAGTTGGGAGATTAAGTTCATTTGAATCCTGAAGGTCCCTAGGGTCCAACTAGCCCACTAGATACCTCCAGTAAGTGCAACAGAGCTGCGTTGCAGAGAGGTGTAAAAAGTGGCATGGCCTGGACCACCTCTCTGCAATGCAGCTCAGTGGCGCTTACTGGAAGCACTTGGTGGGCTAGTTAGCCCCCAGGGACCCTCAGTATTGAAGGAAAATTATATCCCCAATTTAAAACGTGCCATAGTGCGTGTTTGCACACGTCACCTCAGGCCCCGTCCCCTCCCTTCACCACTGTGTAAACGCGCCCTGTGGCTGTTCTAAGTTGAGAGATTAAGTCCCCTTGAATCCTAAGGGTCCCTAGGGTCAAACTAGACCACTAGGTACCTCCAGTAAGCGCCACAGAGCTGCGTTGCAGAGAGGTGTAAAAAGGGGCTTGGCCTCAGAACACCTGTCTGCAGAGCAGCTCCCTGGTGCATACTGGAGATGCCTGTTGGGCTAGTTGGCCCTCAGGGACCCTCAGTATTGAAGGGGAATTAATTCCCCAACTTACAACTCGCCAGGGGGCGCGTTTGCAGAGTGCTGCAAGGAGGGGGCGTGGCCTCCGGCACGATGCCAGTCTTTTATTTATTTTAATTTTTAAGAAGGGAGGCTGTGTGGTTCCCCTTCTTATTCTAATTTATTGGCCCTGATGACCCCATCCCCCAGGGCCTGTCTCCTAATTATATTTTTTTGACCCCAATCCCCAGGGCCGGCCACTGTTTTTTATTATTTTTAAAAATATATATTTATAGACACACCTAGGACATGCTGGACAAATCGTACGTACCTATCACCATGACGATTTGCGTGATATTCATTAAAAGGCGACTATGCATACAATGAATCCACGTGGAATGTATTTACACCACTAGTGAAGCTCTGACATGTCTGATGCCCTACCGTGCCTAATCCCGGTAGACACCCTTGTCGTTTATTCATACAAACATGGGTAGCTATTGACGGGCACATTTAATACACATGCACACCAAGCCATTCAAAGGGGATTCGACAAAAATTCGACCAAAACTATGCAAGAAACCCCCCTCATGGTTAATAAAACACTCATCCACTGCCGGATGTGTAATACTTTTTATTTTACTCTCTGGAAAGGGGACGAACATCACTTGAGAGTCACAGCGCGCTCCTGGCAGAGCCCAATGCTGTGTTACACCCACCATTGCCTGCTGAGTGCCACACACCTCTGTGTTGTATTCCACTAGCTAGTGCATATGCTATGACACTCTCTAGCCCATGTGCACTGTAACACCACCCCGTGAATATGTCATGCCAAACTTGTCTGCGCATGGGTTATATTGCCCCATCTAACGTGCCTTCCTCTATGCCTATGTTATAACGCACAGTGCTATGCCATACATATTACAATCTGGGATCCATATCTTTGTCACAGTGCATATGCAACGTTACACTCCCCAGCACATATTTTATATTACAACTTTAGAGACTAGTTAGGTTACACAACACTGCCCTGTGCATATTACACTCCAAGGCGCATATTGCATAGCACGCGCTAGTGCCTGTGCTATCTCGCGCTCTCCAATGAATCTGTCATTGCGCACAATGTATTGCATATTATATTTCACGCCCGGTTCATCTTATATCACACTTTTTGGTGCATAGTTTATACCATACACTATATCTAGTTTTCATTTTCAATCGTGCTCTCAGGACTATGTTCTATATAACACTGTGTTCACCTACCCTTTTCACGGGCATTACATTTTGCGATAGGGTGTGGAGGGTCAGGGGGTGTTTCTGCCAAGTGAGCCTGGAGTCACAGTCACAAACGTCCTCTTCTTCTTGAATAAAAGTGAGATTATGCTGCATACTTGTTCATATTTTAAGTAGTTCGCACAGACACACGTTTTAAAAACAATAAAGTTCCTAATACCCGCCTTCTCTGAACAGTTAGCTTGCTGCCCCATCCCCCTCCTCCCTATCCTCTGTTGTGTGAATCCATGGACTAGCCTCCTCCCTCCTGCCATGCATGGTCTGATGTGCTGCCACTGCCCTCAATTTAGTATGATGTACCAGTCCACTCCTCCTGCCCTCCATTGCCCAATTCTATGCCCCATCATTGACCTCCTGCTCAAACTCTGTGCTTAGCTTGCTGCCCCTATTCTCCTTCCCCCTGCCCTCCAATGTCTTTGTGTATGCCCCTGCTCCATCCTGTTTGCCCACCATGTTCCATGGACCTGCCACTCCTATCTACTCTGAGTGTTCTGTTGAGCTGCCACTCCCCTCCCACCTGCCTAGCATTGTCAGATGACTGTAACCTGTCCCTGCCACCTCCACACTGCCTGTCCACATGCCATGCCCCTATCCTCTTCCTCCTGTCCTACATGGTCCATTGTACTGCCACACCCTCTGCCCTCCCTGGTCTGTTGTGTTGCAACTGCTCCTCCTGCCTGCCCCGTGCGGTTTGTTATGAGGCCCCTTCCCCTGAACTTTCTTGTCTGTGCACAGGTCCTGACCCTCCCTTCTATCCTCCATCGTCCTTTGTGCATGCCCCTGTACCCTCCTTCTTGCCCATCATAGCCATTGTGCTACCACTAACCCTCCCACTTGCCATGCATGGTCTTCTGTGCTGCCATGGCCCCTCCCACCTTCCCTGTGTGGTCAGTTAGCTGCCCCTGAACCCCTCCCACCTTCCCTCCATGGTCTGTGTGTATGCCATCACAGTCTCACTGTTGCTCTTCATGGTGTGTCTTGCTTCTAGTGCCCATCCTGCCTGACCTCCATGGCTATCTTGCTGCTCCTGCCCTGCCCCCTTGCCCCCAGCCCTCTGTTTATATGTGCAGACCCCTACTCCCTCCCTCCTGGCTTGTCTGTTCCATTGTAATGCCCCTGATCCATCCCTCCTGCCCTTTATGGTCTGTTATGCTGCAGCTTTCTCCCCTGTCTGTCCATTATGGTCCTGCCTCTTGCCCCTCTGTTCTCTTTTGTCCATGTGCATGGTCCTGTCCCCTCCCTCGTGCTTTCTATTTATTTATTTTTATTTTATTTTAGCGATTTGTATAGCGCCTGGTGACCCAAGGGCATCCCCGCGCTGTGAAAAGGTTGTTTTATCCATTGAGGGAAGGGAGGAGAGTAAGGACAATTATTTCGGGAATAGGTGCGTTTTCAGCTTTTTGCGAAAAACCAGATAACTAGATTCCAGTCTCAGGGTGCGTGGGAGGGAGTTCCATCCCTTGGCCGCTTGAACCGAGAATCGTCGTCCTCCTGTACGTGCCCTTTTAAATTTGGGGATGTTGGCTAAGTGCTCATTCTCCGAACGGAGGGATCTGGACGCTTTGTAGGGGGTGACCAAGCTGCTGAGGATCGCAGGGCCAGATCCGTTTATCAGTTTGTGTGTCGTGCACATGGCTTTGAATTCCACCCTTTGGCGCACAGGGAGCCAGTGCAAGGCCTTGAGGGCTGGTTTTGCTGACACCCTCGAAGGAAGGTTCATGAGCAGACGTGCCGCAGCGTTCTGTGTCCGCTGCAGTCTCGTCAAGGTGGCCTCTGGGGCTCCCAGGTAGACCATATTGCTATAGTCCAGACGGGACAATACTAGTCCCTGGATAAGGAGTTTCCTGGAAGCAGGAGGTAGTAAGGGGAGAATCTTTCGGGTAGTGCGCATGAGCCCAAAACAGATACCCGCAGTTTTGGCCGCTTGCGTCTTCATGGTGAGCTCCGGTTCGAGCCATACTCCAAGAGTCTTGATTTCACGCTTCGGGGAGGGGATTTCTCCGAACACGTCAGGCCAGACTGATGGGGGGATGGTCGCCCATTGTTTTCCCAGGAGCATCACTTCAGTCTTAGACCCATTTAATTTTAATGATGAATCACTCATCCAGCTGTGGATTTGTGTGAGACAAGTAGCCAGGTTCTCTGGGTGGTCGACTAGTTGGGATAAAGAGACGACCAGTTGAGTGTCATCAGCGTAGCTTACCATTTTTATGCCAAATGGTGTCACCACGTCTTCAAGTGGGGCCATGTATGCATTAAAAAGCGTCGGGCTCAGGGAAGATCCCTGAGGGACCCCGCTTGTAAGGGGGATGGTGGATGAGTGGTAATTGCCGTCCCATACCTGGAACGTGCGTCCGGTGAGGAAGGATTCTATCCAGCTAAGTGCCGCCCCGGTGATCCCTGCTGCCGCGAGTCGATGGAGAAGGACACGATGGTTAACTGTGTCGAAGGCTGCACTGAGATCCAGGAGGATCACTGCCACTGATCCTCCTGAATCCAGTAAGCGCCTTGCCTCCTCGATGACGGCGAGGAGGGCAGTATCTGTGCCATGACCCGGGCGAAATCCAGTTTGGGATTCCCGTAGGACTTTGTTTGTTTCAAAGAACTGGGACAATTGTCCGTTGACCAGTTTCTCAGCCACCTTGCTGATTGCCGGGAGGAGTGATATTGGTCGGTAATTTGCCATATCTGCTGGATCGAGCTGGGGTTTTTTAAGGAGTGCTTTTACTACCGCGCTCTTCCAGCTTTTAGGGACAGATCCCTGGGCAAGTGAGCTGTTAATGAGCTCCATGACCGTGGGAACGATGACAGGGGCCACGGTTTTGAGAAATCTAATGGGAGCCGGATCCAGAGGTGATCCGCTTCTCATTTTGGTCATGGTTCGTTCTACCTCTACGCATGTAACTGGCCTGAATGTCGCAAGTTGAGGGCGGGGAGTATTTTCGGTCCGGCTGGGAGATGGAAGATTGTCCAAATGGCTGGCGGGACCAGGAGAGGGGAGGGAAGCTAGAATATGGGCGATTTTGTCATCGAAATAAGTGGCTAGTTCGTGACTTCGGTCCACAGGAGGGGAACTGGAGGAAGAAGAGTTAGGTACTTTGAGCAGCTCCTTTACAATTAGGAAGGATTCCCTGGCCGAATTGGAGGATTCCGTTATCCGCGTGTCATAATGGGAAGCTTTGGCGTGCCTGATGGCATCTTTGTAGAGTCTGACTGTATTGTGATATGCTTCCTTGCTGGTGTGCTGCCAGTCTTTCCTCCAAAGCCGTTCGGCTCTTTTACAGTGTTTACGGAGTAGTCGGAGGTCCGAGGTATACCACGGGGCAGACCCGGGTTTTCCGTTTTTGTCCTCCCTAGTTCTTAGTGGAAGTACGGAGTCCAGGGTGGTGGTGATCCACTCTCTGAAGTCGCTATCGGCGACAGCCGGGTCTTCTGCATATGCAGGGATGGTGTTTTTAAGATTCCTGGCCCATTCTTCGGTGGGAAGTCTGGACCAGGTCCTGTCCCTGATGTAAGTAGGCGGTTTATGAGGTTTCCTGAAAGATCCTGGTAATAGGAAGGAGACTAAGAAATGGTCTGTCCAGGGTAGGGGAAAGGCCTCCTTCATTTGCATCGAAGGGGTGCTAGTAAACACCGGGTCCAGCAGGTGACCCTTAGTGTGAGTGGCTCCAGAATTAAGGAGGTGGATGTCAAGTGCTGCCAGATCAGAGATCAGGTCGGCTGCTGCAGGGTCGTTGGGGTCATCAAGATGGATGTTTAGATCCCCTATGATCAGGAAATTTGCTATGGAGTGAGCCTGGGTCGCTACAGTGTCCAGGAGAGAGCTGGCGAAGGGTCCTGGATGCCCGGGAGGGCGGTAAACAAGGACTCCTGTCATTGTGTTGGTCGGGTCTAGCTTGATTGTGAATTGCAGGCTTTCAGAGTCAGGGATCTGCGCATCACCGGATTTGCAGTGAAGGTAGTCCCGGTGAATGATGGCAACACCACCACCTCGGCCTACGGGGCGGGGTAATGACTGAATGAGGAAGCCCGGTGGGGTAGCTAGCACCATATCTGACTCTGAATGTGGGGCGAGCCAGGTTTCCGTGAGGAAGAGGGTGTCAATCTCCTGATCTTCTATGAGGTGGTTAATCTGCGTCGCGTGTTTAGGGAGCGATCGGCAGTTTAACGATGCCAGTTTAAGGGCAGCAGGCTTGTGAGGTTTTGTAGGTAGTTTAAGCTGGACTGGCTTGCAGAGAGAACAGCAAATGAAAGGTCCATTAAGGTCATGAATGTATTCACACGGGGAGGTGAGGGGTCTAAGGCATAGTAGTTCCCGACGGGAGTAGCTTACCTTAAAGGCAGCTGTATCCGGCAGGGATTGTGGCCCAAGGCCCGGTCGTGCGTGGACGGGCGCAGACGGGCTTGGCTTTGGCGCGGCTTCGGCGCGCAAACGGCGCTCCCGCTGCGCTCGTCCGCTGCGCTGGTATGACCGGCACATTTGTAGTTGGTGATGAGGGCGTGGCCTCACAGTGGGCGTGGCTTCATCGTTCTGACCGCGCTGGCGGTGTGGGCGTTTCCCAGCAACAGCGCTGGGGTCGCTGTGTCAGGGGAGGGCTAGGAGGGCTGTGAGAGCGCTCGTGATTCAGCGCTTCTGTGCAGGTGAGCTCTGTGATGTTTTAAAAACAGCACACGAAAGTAATACAAATTTTTAAAATGAATTGTGGGCACAGTCCTCCAGCTTCCGCCTCAGAGGATGACAAACAAACAATGATGCGACGCGCTTGGTTTCAGCGTTTTGTAGTCAGAGGGGCGTGGCCTCGCAGTGGGCGTGGCTTCGTCGTTCTGACCGCGCTGGCGGTGTGGGCGTTTCCCAGCAACAGCGCTGGGGTCGCTGTGTCAGGGGAGGGCTAGGAGGGCTGTGAGAGTGCTCTTGATTCAGCGCTTCTGTGCAGGTGAGCTCCGTGATGTTTTAAAAGCAGCACACGAAAGTAATACAAATTTTTAAAATGAATTGTGGGCACAGTCCTCCGGCTTCCGCCTCAGAGGATGACAAACAAACAATGATGCGACGCGCTTGGTTTCAGCGTTTTGTAGTCAGAGGGGCGTGGCCTCGCAGTGGGCGTGGCTTCGTCGTTCTGACCGCGCTGGCGGTGTGGGCGTTTCCCAGCAACAGCGCTGGGGTCGCTGTGTCAGGGGAGGGCTAGGAGGGCTGTGAGAGCGCTCGTGATTCAGCGCTTCTGTGCAGGTGAGCTCCGTGATGTTTTAAAAACAGCACACGAAAGTAATACAAATTTTTAAAATGAATTGTGGGCACAGTCCTCCGGCTTCCGCCTCAGAGGATGACAAACAAACAATGATGCGACGCGCTTGGTTTCAGCGTTTTGTAGTCAGAGGGGCGTGGCCTCGCAGTGGGCGTGGCTTCGGCGTTCTGACCGCGCTGGCGGTGTGGGCGTTTCCCGGCAACAGCGCTGGGGTCGCTGTGTCAGGGGAGGGCTAGGAGGGCTGTGAGAGCGCTCGTGATTCAGCGCTTCTGTGCAGGTGAGCTCCGTGATGTTTTAAAAACAGCACACGAAAGTAATACAAATTTTAATGGATTGTTGTGCTGCACTCCCGTCCCGCATGCCCTGTGTGGTGTATTGTGCTGCTGCAAACCCTGATGCCTGCCCTGCAGGGTCAGTTTGGTGCACCTCTCCATGTCCCTCCTGTCCTCTGTTATCCAAGTCCATGTCCCTACCCCATTTCCTTCCATGATCCAATGTACCATACTTGCGAACATTTTGAACTTGGTAAGAGGGAGATTCTGAAAAAAAACTGGGGTATTGATTTTCCCCTTTGAGTTACATTGAAAAAGAGGAGATTATAGACAGGAGACAGATAAAATAAAGCCCATTTGAGCTTAAAAACATTGGACGTTTCCTGGCTGAATCGTGTCTGTTGGCATGTATGGTTCTACTACCATTGCCTCTTCCTTCTGCCCACAATGGTCTATTACATTGCCACAGCCTCTCTTGCAAGTCCTGTATTGTTGGATTGTTGCCCCTGCCCCCCTTTCCACTGCCCTCCATAGTCTGTTGTGCTGCCACGGCCCTTCCTGCCTGCTCAGTGTGGTTAAATTGTTGCCTTTGCACTCTCCTACCTGCCTTCAATTTTCAGAGTCCGTGCCCCTGGCCTCTGCCTCTCAACAGTATCCTAATGAACAACTAGATTGCTAACATTCTATATTTATTACAAAAGTGTGGAACGTCTGACGTCATCTTGATGTAATCACAACTGTAATATCTAGAGCATTTTCTTTAGAAATTACATATATGAGAGGGTCTTATTGGCATCAAAATTATGGTTAGTGCTCTAAAAGACTAAAATAAGGACATATATTCTGAGTTTTCAAATAGCGAGAAAGTACTTTTAAATTATTTGTTACCTTTATGTTTTTTTATCCAGTTGACCACTTTATTAAATGTTGCACTTAGGGGAGAGGATGTGGTGTTACTTCCAGAACTGCAGACTTTGCAACTGGGGAACCAGGTTGGAGTTTCTGCTTCAGCTCGACATTCTGTGATTCTGGTCAAATCACTTAGTCTCCCCATGTCTACAACCAAAATTAATTTGTTCTTGTGTGATGTAATCAATGCTCATGTAAAGCACTCCAATACCTGACAAGTCTGCACTATATAACACTGCAAAAACACAAAATAATAAGTGTTTTGCACACTTCTGTCATTGGGCTATATTTGGGCTACATCTGGGTGATTTTGGGCTACATTTGGGCTCTTTTGTCTCCGGTGGCCATCTTGGGAGATTTATTTGTTATGAAGTTTCCTAATTTCCTCATGTACTGCAGTCTCCTCAGTAGGAAATGCTTTTATTTTTTTACTTTGATTCCATCATGAAGGTATTCAGATATGTCACACATTTGCCATAAATTCTGAATGTTAGCACTCTAGTTGCTCATTAGATCACTGTAGTAAAACTACTGTTCACCATGGAAGTCTGCTCCTGGTATTAAAAGTGCATGTTTCAGTCTTCATGTCAGAATTTTTTAATGAAATAGAAGAGGATTTGAGAAGTCACTCAAAATGTGCCCTCATTTTCTTTCTTCAGCATTAATCATAATTTCTATGGCAAAATGAACCCCCTCATTGTGTTCCTTTTTAAATTAAATGTTTCAAGTGTTACCAGTTTAGTCCAATCAAGATGGCTTCAGGTGTGCCATACTTTTGTCATAATGAAGACAGTAAGCGCTCTAGTTGTTTTTAAGAACACTCTGGGACATTCTGTCATTGGGCTATACTTGGGCTACATCTGGGTGATATTTGGGCTACATTTGGTCTCTTTTGTCTCTGGTGGCCATCTTGGCAGACTTATTTGTTATGAAGTTTCCTAACTTCCTCATTTACTGCAGTCTCCTCAGTAGGAAATACTTAGTTTTTTACTGTGATTCCAAAGGCATTCAGATGTGTCACACATTTGCCATAAATTCAGAATGTTAGCACTCTTTTTGCTCATTAGATCACTGTAGTAAAGCTACTGCTCACCAGGGAAAACTGCTGCTGGTATTGAAAGTGCATGTTTCAGTCTGCATGTCAGAATTTTTTAATGAAATAGAAGAGGATTTGAGAAGTCACTCAAAATGTGCCCTAATTTTTCTTTCTGCAGCACTAATCATACTTTTTATGGAAAAATTAACCCCCTCATTTTGTTCCTTTTTAAATTAAATGTTTTAAGAGTTACCACTTTAATCCAAGCAAGATGGCTTCAGGTGTGCCATACGTTTATCATAAGTAGGACTGTTAGCGCTCTAGTTGTTCTTTGGAACACTCTGGGAAGCTGCAGTAGAACACAAAGGAATCAACTGACAGTCTCTGCCCTTGTTGGATGTACATGTTTTACTGAGAATGTCAAACTTCATTCTCACATGACTGAGAAAGATCATGTGAATTTACAGAAAATAAGCTCTCAGTTTAGCTTATAGATCACCTTCCAAACCTCTGTGTGGAAAAGCATGAGAAAATATTTTTCTCTCAATCATGATATCCAAGCAGAAAGCTTTTTCACATGGTGAAATCACCTTAGAACATACCACAATTCCTAAAATGAGTATGGTACCATCAACAAATGATTTATAATGTAACTAAAGTCTTAAAACCTTCTATTAACTGCAATGCTTTTTAATGAGGTGCTATCATGTATATTGGTCCCAAGATGGCTGCCAACACTTCTTGGATGAAGTGCTGACAGCCAATCAGATCTCAGGATGAGATGTGTGGTTAGGCTCCGCCCACATATATATATGATTTTACTTTTGATTTTCTCAGGAACTACTGAACAGATTGACACCAGACCTGCAAAAGGCACATCCCTGACCTGAGGACTACCTCTCTGCCAAATTTCAAGTAATTCTGTTAAGCCGTTCGGGCTGTACCTTGGACTAAAGGTCCCTATGGAAAATTACATGGGGAAAACGCGTTTTGGGACCCCCCTTTTTTCTCAGCCCCGGCTTGACGAATCCCCCCAAGACTTTCAGGGTAGGAGCGGAGCGGAGCGCCCCACCTATTTTGAACATTTCGCAAGGATTCGTCAATCGGTGCCAAAGTTATTCCAAATAGAATGTTGCGGATTTCCAATGGAAACACGGTCCTAACTATAACTGTCTACTGGCGACCGCCAGTAGATAATATATATATATATTTTTCCATAGGACCTTTAGTCCAAGCTACAGCCCGAACAGCTGAACAGAATTACTTGAAATTTGGCAGAGAGGTAGTCATCAGGTCAGGGATGTGCCTTTTGCAGGTCTGGTGTAAATCTGTTCAGTATTTCCTGAGAAAATAGCATTTAAATCAATATATATATCTGTAAGCACGCACCGTGCACGTACGGTACGCTTACTGTACGCGCACGCTGCCGTGCGCGAGCGCGATTCTGATTGGTTGTTAGATCTTAGTAAACATTCGAATCGGTCGAAACCAGGAAGTGTCGGCTGCCATTTTGTCTCTCGCAGTCTGAGGGGGTGAAAAACAAAGGTGGAGAATGTGAAAAGGGGGCAGGGTGGACAGTTCCTGACCCCCTAGCCTTTGTCAGGGGGTCCCAGAAGGACCCCCAAGGGCCAAAATTTCCTTTAATTTTTGGTGAAAAATCGCGGAGTACTCGTAGCGTGCGCGTACGGTAGAAACGGGAAAATTCCGCGAAGAAGCGCACCGTGCGCGTACGGTGCGCGCACGGTGAAAAACCTTAAAAAATAAAATAAAATAAATACATAACTTAGCATTTAAAAAACCTTGCAAATTCACTTAAAAAACCATAGGTTTCACACATGTTATAGTTAGCTGGACATTTCACTCGTGAAAAACCATTGAAATTACCCCGTTATAGTTAGTGCAGGCAACTATAACTCACGCGACCGCAATCCTCTGCTGATGACGTCAGATATTACATCACTGATGACATATGTGTCTTTCTGAAAAAAAAATATTTGTAATATATGTATAGCTAAAAATTAATGGAAGAAGACATGGGTAAATAAGTGTCTAAATACAGTGATGTAATATCTGACGTCATCAGCAGAGGATTGCGGTCGCGTGAGTTATAGTTGCCTGCACTAACTATAACGGGGGAATTTCAATGGTTTTTCACGAGTGAAATGTCCAGCTAACTATAACATGTGTGAAACCTATGGTTTTTTAAGTGAATTTGCAAGGTTTTTTAAATGCTAATTCCTAACTATAACGTGTGTGAAACCTATGGTTTTTTCAGTGAATATATATATATATATGTTTTTGTTTGTCTGGCATATATCATTTTTTGTTGATTGATCTCTATCGACCTCACAGTTTGGTGCCTAATGAATCTGCATTTCTGTGCTGCCTGCCTTCATAAACATTGAGAAACATTTCCCTGTAAATTACTCTATTTACCGATTTCTCAATACTGTATGTGCAGAGACTTTGGCATGTTTAATCAACGACATGGACCTTTACATATGTGCTCAGTGAACTGGTGACTTTTATAAGACTGCCATGCGGCATTATGGGAAATGTAGTCCCCTTGGGGACATAAGAGTTTACCAGAAGGCGGGCATTTTTGTCATTAATATACACATTAGGTGTTGTTTGGCCTCAGTTTCTAAGTACCGATACCATATTTTATTGCCGCTGGTGTGAAAAGAACTCAATGAATTTTTTCTTTCATTTCACTGTTGAACTGAATGACATGATACATAACGATGCACGAGGTTTCATTACTTCCAGACATCACGGGGAGAAAGCGGTTTTTGGACAATGATATTGTGATCTAGTCAGCACAGATTTTAACAATGTATTTTTTTTTGTTTTGAAATATAATTGGGCATTTTAGAGCGATTGGTGGCAGCAAGCTATCTTGTAACATGTTCCCCAATAGGCGAGTGACTATATTACTTGTGGTGTATGCGTTTAGATTTAGCATGTTATACCGGCGAATTTTGTTGATTGAGTAGGCACTATGCTGGGATATGTAAATCTTAATAATTGCATTATGCACGTTTAGCTTCATGAACTTGTTTTTATCAAACACAATTGCGCCTTTACATTAACTGTATAAGTTTTGCTTTTAGCGCGAAAATCCACATAGACAAGTATTTTCTTTATGTTGTCTAAAGGGAAGGGCTATAAATACTTACGTCTGCATTACGCCAATTAGATTGACAAATGCTTCTTGGAAGCCGAAACACATCTCTTGTTAGCTGCGAGGTTGAGTCAGAATCATGGCAATAAAGAAAGCCCTATTCTGACATCTTCTTCAAACTTGGAGCAGGATGGTGTGTGCATATATATATATATATATATATATATATATATATATATATATATATATATATATATATATATATATATATATATATATATATATATATATATATATATATATATATATATATATATATACATATACATTACCTACTGGCGGTCACCAGTAGGTAGTTATAGCTAGGACCTAGTTTCAATAGGAAAAGCGTTTTTTGTTTTTCCAATAACTTTGGCGACGGTTTACGAATCTTCGCGAAATTTTTTAAACTAGTGGCCCGCTCTGGTCAGCTCCTGTCTTAGTTTCAGGGACCCCAGGGACCCTCAGGATTCAAGGGGACTTAATCCCCCAAATTAAAACGTGCCACGGGGTGCATTTACACAGTGGTGAAGGGAGGGGGGTGGGGCCTTATGTGACAAGTGTGCAAAGGGAACCGTGGCACGTTTTAAGTTGGGGGATTTAGTCCCCTTGAGTCCTGAGGGTCCCTGGGGGCCAACTAGCCCACCAGGTACCTCCAGTAAGCGCCACAGAGCTACATTGCAGAAAGGGTGTTCCAAGGCCATGCCCCTTTTTGCACCACTCTGCAAACATGCACTGCTGGTGAGGACCTCAGGACACAAGTGGACTTCATCATCCATGCAGCAGTGCGCCATAAGCCGCGTTTGCAGCATGGTGTAAAAAGGGGCATGGCCTAGGAACTCCTCTCTGTAACGCAGCACTGTGGCACCTACTGGAGATACCTGGTGGGCTACTTGGCCACCAGGGATATTTAGAATTCAAGGGGACTTGATAGGGATGTTATAGTTAGAAATTAGCATTTCTAAAGCCTTAGAAATGAAATAAAAAACCATAGGATTGGGGCACATTATAATTAAAAGTTAGCATTTTAAAAAAACATTGAAATTCACTGAAAAAACCATAGGTTTCAGGCACGTAATAGTTAGAAATTAGCATTTAAAAAACCTTAGAAATTCACTGAAAAAAACCATAGGTTTCAGGGATGTCATAGTTAGTTGGAAATTTCACAAAACCATAGAAATTCCACCGTTATAGTTAGTTCAGCTAACTATAACTCGTGCCTCCGCAATGTACTGCTGATGACGTCACATATTACATCATTCATGACATGGTCAGTGATATCACTAATGACATCACTGATGACATCTCAAATGACATCTCTGATGACATCACTGATGACATCAGCCACATTAAAATCTGATGCACCTCCTCACAGTCTAATATAACCTTTGAAACACCCACTGTAAATTACAGACTACCATTTTCGAAACCATCGACACACCAATACCAGTTACCACATATGGAATCACTGATTCCTAGGTCTACACACACATCCACTCATTCACCCATACAATCACTCATACATACAGTCACTCATCAATACAACTCTATCATATGCTCTCATACACCTATACAGACACTCACACACTGCCACTCATCCATGGAGTTACTCAAACACCTAGTCAGTCATGGAAACAATCAATCATACTCCCATTTTCACCAATACAGTTATACACATACCACCTCACTTATTCATACAGATACTAACGCATACTTACTCTCTTATACAATCACTGATACAAGCACACACTCATCCTTACAGCGACTCTCACAATCACTGACTCTCATGTATAGTCATTTATATACTCCAACTCTCACATACACTGCCTTTTACATATGTAGTTATTTGGACATGTGCCACTGAGACATCCATTCACTCACCAACACACCCATACCCACACTCACCCACCCATACAGCTGTGTCCACATGCACTCTTGAACCCATACACCCAGTGAATCAACCACTCACACATTTATGTGCAGAGTCATACACCTCCCACCCACCCACACACACACTCAGTCTCCCATCCAAATACTCAGGCAAAAAATCAATAACCCATATAGACACTCATATAGCTACTGTCCAACCCATGCAGCAGCTTACACAACAACAGACTGATACAGACATTCACACAGTTTAGGCACTAACCCATGCTTTCAGTAAGACACATTCAATTACTCACTTATACAGTCAGTCATGCACCTACTAAATCCTCCATCCAGTCACTTATACACCCACTCATTCTTCAAATACACCTTGGCATATATAAAACATATTTAAACTTTACAGAAACACACAGTCATTAGATGATGTCATCAGTGATGTCACTGACCATGTCATGGATTATGTAATATGTGATGTCATCAGCAGTGCATTGCGGGGGCGTGTGTTATAGTTAGCTGAACTAACTATAACGGTGGAATTTCTATGGTTTTGTAAGAGTGAAATATCCAAATAACTATAACGTCCCTGAAACCTATGTTTTTTTCAGTGAATATATATACATATACATATATATCTATATCTATATATATATATATATATATATATATATAAATTCACTGAAAAAACCATAGGTTTCACACATGTTATAGTTAGCGGAAATTTTACTGATAAAAAACCAATGAAATTGCCCCGTTATAGTTAGTGCTGGCAACTATAACTCACGCGACTGCAATCCTCTGCTGATGCTAATACTGTATTTAGACACTTATTTGCCCATGTCTTCTTCCATACATTTTTAGCTATACATATATTACAAATATTTTTTTTTATAAAGACACATATGTCATCAGCAGAAGATTGCGGTCGCGTGAGTTATAGTTGCCAGCACTAACTATAACGGGGCAATTTCATTGGTTTTTTATCAGTAAAATTTCCGCTAACTATAACATGTGTGAAACCTATGGTTTTTTCAGTGAATTTGCAAGGTTTTTTAAATGCTAATTCCTAACTATAACGTGTGTGAAACCTATGGTTTTTTCAGTGAATTTGTACGGTTTTTTAAATGCTAAGTTACTTTACGCCATTCGAGGCGTGCGCGCCCACTTAACGCAGTTCGTTCCGTGCACGGTTTTTAGCAACTTTAATAAGCCCTGTACATTTGGTGGCCTTCGGCCACCAAAAGCACAGGGGGTGGGGTCAATGTGGATAGTGTTTTTTTTATTTCGATTTTATAATTTCATGTTGCCAAAATTTAGTTTTTTTTCACAGGTCTAATAAGCCCTGTACATTTGGTGGCCGCAGGCCACCAAAAGCACAGGGGGTGGGGTAAGTGTGGATAGTGTTTTTTTTTATTATTTTTTTTTTAACCGTACGCGTACGGTAAGCGTACGGTAAGCGTACTCGCCGAAATTGCCGTAAAAAAAAAAAAAACGTTTTTGCTCTTGGGGGATGTTTGGGGACTCCCTCAACATGACTGTGTGGGAGGGAGTTGTCAAAACAGCCCCGTAACATGTTTTTGGGCATCATGTTTGATAAATAACACTCAGTGCGAGAGACAAAATGGCGGACGCCGCTTCCTGGTTTCGGCCGATTCGAATGTTTACTAAGATCTAAGAGCCAATCAGAATCGCGCTCGCGCACGCCACCGTACGCGTACGGTAAGCGTACGGTAAGCGTACTGTAAGCGGGCTCAGATATATATATTGATTTAAAGGCTATTTTCTCAGAATCTACTGAACAGATTTACACCAAACCTACAAAAGGCACTTCCTTGACCTAGGGACTACCTCTCTGCCAAATTTCTAGTAATTCTGTTCAGCCGTTCGGGCTGTAGCTCTGTCTAAAGGTCCTATGGAAAAATGCATGGGAAAAACGCGTTTTGGGACCCCCCTTTTATCTCAGCCCCCGCTTGACGAATCCCCCCGAGACTTTCAGGGTAGGAGCGGAGCGTAGCGCCCCACCTATTTTGAGAAATTCGCGAGGATTCATCGACCGGCGCCAAAGTTATTCAAAATAGAATGTTGCGGATTTCCTATGGAAAAGGGGTCCTAACTATAACTACCTACTGGCGACCGCCAGTAGGTAATATATATATATATATATATATATATATAGTTTTCATAGAAAAAACTTTTTTTTACCAATACCTTAAGCGCCGCTTGACAAAACTTCACAAGATTTTCTATACTTATACTCTATTCAGTTTCATAACTGCGCTGAAAGTTTTGGGGTGATCCATCACATGGGGCAGAGAAAAAATGGGGGTTCCAAAGAGTGCATTTTCCCCATGCAATTTCCCATTGGGATTTTGAACATGATTAAAGGTTGGACAGCTAAACAGAAAAACACCCAATTTTGCAAAAAGCTAGATGTTTGTGCAGAAAGCGTGCTTTTTATGATTTTGTATTACTCTGTTCAGTAGTTTTTTACATATTAAAGGGCAACAAATATAGATATCTAGGGACGCGGATCCAACAGATCCCCTCCTGACATCTGATTGGGTGCCAGCACTTCTACCAGGATGTATTGGCAGCCATCTTGAGACTCAGCTTCAAGCTGAGTCCCCCAAAAATGTTAAAAAATAAAGAAAGGGAGGCAGGGTAGGAATACTCTGCCTCCCTAGGAGCTGCTCTAGGTAAAACGCATTTCTTAAACTTCAATTTTTGCAGTGAATTTGCGGGTAGATCCCTGGCAAATTTTTTAAAAAAACATGTGGTCTTCTGCACTTCTTTTTCAGGATGGACCAGGTTTTCCAAGCCCCGGGGGCATCAAAAAATAAAGGAGGGGGACACATGGGTCCCCCTCCTATGCTCCACAACCTCCCTGGGGTATTAATCATAGATTATCCAGGGAGGCCCCAAGAATCCCTCCGCAGACCCGGGCACCACCACCGCCCTGGGGCTATATGCAAACAAATGGGGGGCTTCTTGGACCCCCCAGCCAGGGGACCACCAACTCTCTGGGCTTCATATAAAGAAATGGGGGAGCCTCTCAGACCCTCTGTGGCCCAGGGACCGCCACCTCCCTGGGGCTAAATATAAGGCTTGTGGGGCCTCTCTGAACCCTGAGCCCCAGGGACCACCACCTCCATGGAGCATAACTTTAAAAAGAGTGAAAGGGCCCCCTTCCTATGCCATATACAATCCCCAAGACAATCACCTACCTGGGGCAGGCCCTGTGACAAAAAAAGGAGTGGGGCTGCACGGGCCACCCTCTTGAAGCCATTAATGGCCTTGTGGACTGCAACTCCTCAGGGCCAGCTCCTTCGATATTGTGGAGTGCCCAACCATCGCGACATAGCTGTTTGCTGTAGCTTGGTGGGAGCTTTCTCGCCAAGCCACAGCAAATGCTCTATTTTCAGCAAGAAAATGTAGAGAAATGCTCTTGCTTGCTGGAAGCAGAAAATTTGCTTTGACACACAAAGAGCTGCATATTTAGCAGCTTCCTTTGTGTCAAAGCACTGCCGGCTCCCACAGGAGGCTGGGAGCTGGCAGGGACCACAGAGGCATTCAGGCTCCCTCCGCGGTCCCCAACAGAGATGCTTGAAATCCGTATGGCGAGGCGAGCTGCACGGCCCCTCTCCTCTTTCACAATTGTTCGTCAAAAAGGCCACAGGGGATGATGTCAACGGGGCCCAAGGGAATGGGTTCCCAGGGCTGAGATCTGCCTTCAAGGGCTCTACTTGGTCCCCTCCCCATTTAAAAAAGGCCTGGCCTCTTGGGAAAGGTTTCCCAGGGTTAAAATCAGCCGAGGGTAGGTGGGCCATGCGACCCCTCTTCTGTAATAAAGCCAAATGTTATGGGGAAAAAGACCACCTCCTGGTGCACTACGAGTTGGGGGATGAAGTCCCCTTGGCTCCAAATGGTCTTTGTGGGACAACTATCGGTCCTGTTACCTCCAATAAGTACCACACAGCTGGATTGTAGAGAGAGCATCGGAGGCCCCACCCCCTTTATCCACTAGCAGACTACTGGTTGAGGGATAAAGTCCATTTGGATGCTCAGGGCCCTTGAGGGCCAAAATGCCCTCCCGTTACCTCCAGTAAATCCCAAACAGTGGGATTGCTGAGTGGTTGTCGGCGGCCACACACCATTTCTTAACCACTCTGCAAATGCACCTCCTGGTGCACTGCTGGTTGGGGGATGAAGTCCTCTTGGCTTCTGAGAGTCCTTAGGGGCCAACAAGTCCTTGTGTTACCTTAATAAGTCCCACACAGAGGAGTTGCAGAGAGCTCTTCGTAGGCCAGGCCTCTTTTCTCCACCACTCTGCAAACGTGCCTCCTGGCACACTACTGGTTGTAGAATGAAGTCCCCTTGGATGCTGAGGGTCCTTATGGGCTAGCAACCCCTCCTGTTACCTCCTGTAAGTCCCACACAGAGGGATTGTTGTGAGCTGGTCTAAGGCCCGCCTCTTTCACTGCCACTCTGCAAGTGCACCTCCTGGTGCATTCCTGGTTGAGGGATGAAGTTCTCTTGGATGCTGCGGATCATTGTGGCCAAAAACCTTTTCTGTCACCTCCAATAAATCCCACACAGCGTGATTGCTGAGAGCTGGTCGGAGGCCCACCTAATTTTTCCACCACTCTACAAATTCGATTACTAGTCAAAAAAATATTGAAATTCACTGAAAGTAACAAAGTTCACAGGGCCATTATAGTTAGGAATAGAATCCTTAAAAATTCACTTAAAAAACAAAGGTTACACTAGGTACTTTATAATTAGAATATAGAATTTTTAAAAACCTTAGAAATTCACTGAAAAAACAAAGGTTACACGAACGTTATAGTTAGGCTAAGATTTCACACGAACAAAACCATAGAAATTCAGCAGTTAAAATGACCTGAGCTAACTATAAGCTATGTTCACACAATGCACTGCTTCTGCCCTCACATATTAAATCACTCATGACATTGACAGTGACATCACTGATGACATCACTGATGACATCTCAAATGACATCACTCATGACATCTCAATGTATATCACTTATGACATCATCCACAGAACTACTCACATACCCACTTATACCCCCATACAACATCTCATACACCCACTCTGACACAACTACTGACACATCCATTCACAGACCCATACAAACACTCAAACAGCTACTCACTGACCCATACAGCCACTCACACTTCAACTCACCCATACATATGCACTCCTTCACATATACAGTCATTGAGACAAGCACAGTCCCACACACAAACTGTCACACTCACATACCTGCTCATACAGCCACTCACACAACCATTCACTCATACATACAGCCACTCATATACCTAGTTACTCACTCACCCATACACCCATTTACATATCCAGTCACTCACACATACAGACACTTATGCACCTGCTTACTCACTCATTCAGGCATTCATGCATCCTCTCATCTACCATTTAGAGCCACTGACATACCCACTCACTCACTCATGCAGATACTCATACAGTCAGTAACTTCCTCATATATTCACTGACACACCCACTCCCTTACACATGCAAACACACACCCACTCACTCATGTATATAATCTCTCACATTCCAGCTTACTCTGGTATACACCACATGCACGTCTACTCCTTCACCCACACAGGCAATCCCACAGCCACTTATCTTAGTATGTCTATTTAACACTCAGTAACTGTTAGGAAACACTCACAATCAGTGGATGTTGTAATCAGTGATGTCATGTGAGATGTCATGAGTGATGTGAGTGATGCGATTTAAGATGTCATGAGTGATGTCCATGACCATGTCATGAGTGATGTAATATGTGAGGTCATTAGCAGTGCATTACAGGGGTGTAAGTGGTATATATATCTATATATATATATATTCAGGATCTCTTTTTCACTAAACTGTTGGCATGGAAAAGTAGAGGTCTTTTGAGCCTTGAGGAATATAAATATTTAAAGAAAGAGCATCCAACAATACCTTCTATTTATTTTATTCCCAAAGTGCACAAGAACATCTACAGACCACCAGTAAGGCACATAATTGCGGCATGTGATGGACTGCTAGAGAACATGCCGAGATACATTGACATGTCCATAATGTTAAATCTTATGTACAGGACACAAGTGATTTCATTCGAAAATACAAGGATATACATTGGCATAAGGTGTGTTATTTAATAGCTCTTGATATGTCCTCTTTGTATACCTGTATAAGAAATCACGATGGGCTAA
The DNA here is from genome assembly GCF_964204655.1 of Triturus cristatus. Classification (NCBI taxonomy): domain Eukaryota; kingdom Metazoa; phylum Chordata; class Amphibia; order Caudata; family Salamandridae; genus Triturus; species Triturus cristatus. The sequence goes on from NC_140588.1 coordinate 212,612,135, forward strand.
GAGCTGTTGAGCATTTCCTGGCAAACAGACCACTCAAATATGTACAGCATAACAAAATGTTAATTCACATGCTGACCTTCTGTCTTGAAAACAACCTGTTCATGTTCAAAAGCCAAATGTACCAACAGATACAGGGTGTGGCGATGGGGGCCAGCTTCTCCCCCTACTATGCCTGTTTGTTTATGGGTTGGTGGGAGGAGCTGGTCCTCAAAAGACAATTTGAACACATTTACAAAGAGAATATTATGTCGCGACTTACATTCATTGACATTCTGTTTGTTGTGTGGCACGGAACAGAGAATGAAGCCAGGGAATTAATTGCGCTAATCAATGTCAATGATGTTAATTTGCACTTTACATCCAGTATTAGAGACAAGTGTATTACATTCTTGGATGTGCAAGTTAATGTAGTTAATGATATTCTGACCACATCACTGTATCGCAAGGACACGGCAGGTAATACAATGTTACATGCGTCCAGTGCGCATTCTCCACATTTGATACAAAGCATCCCCGTAGGGGAGATGCTTCCTAAATGTAGAATATGCAGTGAGGAAAAAGATTTGGAAATTAAAAAGCTGGAAAGCAAAAAGCGATTTTTGGAGAGGAGCTATAAAACACCAACTATTGAAGCCACTATAATGAAATCTAGAAAGCAAGCTAGGGAAGATCTTTTGCAGTACAACACAAAACCTCAGGGTGCAAGTACTAATGGTGGGGATGCATCTAGGGAACCTACTAGAATCCTTCTGACATATTCTAGACAGGAGCAACAGCTACGAGCCATCATAAGACGCAATTGGCCTATAGTTTTGGATGATCCAATAATTGGGGACTTACTCCCCAAACATCCTGCTATAACTTATAGAAAAACAGCATCAATGGCCAATGCCTTGGTGAAGAGTAGCCCAGAAGACCAAGAGCCTAAGGGGTGGCTAGTAGCTAGAAAAGTGTTCTTCAAGTGTTCCAGTTGTAAGGCTTGCCAATATGGCTCTAATAATACCACATACCACACTACTTTTAGTGAAAGGGAACAAGTCATAAATCAACACTTAACATGCCAAACAGATCATGCTATCTATGTTTTGGAATACAGCTGCAATTTGGCATACGTGGGTAGCACTAAATTAGCTGTTCATAAAAGAATTTTACAGCATATAAGGGCTATTAACAACAATGACCCTAGCTACCCTGTGGCAAGGCATTTCAAGGAGCAACAGGATAGCAGTCTGAAACACTTGAAATATTATGTTAGCGATGCTGTCCTGCCTCAGAAGAGAGGGGGGTGACCGGGAATCAAAATTGAGGCGCCTGGAGACCCGTTAAATTCTTGACTTCGATACAAAGCATCCTGGGGGCCTCAATACAAGTGAGGATTTGTACACCTATTTGTAACAATTGTTTCCAAGTGTCAAAAGCACCCTCTCATAAACCATTGTGGAAGAAACTAAGACAAATCATGATCTAAGCTGCAAATTTGAATCTGGTTTAATTGTTTTTAGTGCAATGTGGGTTTTAGAAACTTTATTCTGTTCCTAAACCTCATATGCACTGTACATCGTTTCACTGAAATATGGAGTATTCAAAATTTAGACATTATAGAGAGATTTTTTATCCGATTTTAAGCAATTGAATTGTTTTTATTGATATTTATATGTATTTATTTATTTTTATGCATATTTATATATTCATTATTACAATAGTGAAAATCAACTGCTTATGAATTGGAATTGTTAACTATGAAATCAATTATTTATAGTTAAAGTCTTTTGCTTCTAGTTTGCACATGCCTTCTTTGCACTTTATTTTATGTTACTAGAACATCATTGATTAAGATATTGGGTCATAAATAGGTGTTCCTGTGGATATAGTATAGATACGTTTTAAATCGGTTTTAGCACTTGCACTTTATATGTTAGCACTTTTGATGAATTATGTAGCACTTTGAGCAGGAGGATTTGTTAGGCACTCAATTAAGTTTCAATTGACCAATGTGACATAGAGTTGGAAAATGGATCAATGTATCAGCATTTAAGCTAAGAATTTCATGATCATTAGACCCAGGATCATCCAGTATGCAACAGCAATATTAACAATTTTGCACATGCAATGGTATAAACATTGAAAAGTGGTATAGTTTAAATATGTATCATACTCTTTTATACTGAGCATTTATGCAAGCATGTTGTACATTGCAATTTGACATACGGGGATTTTTTCTATGTCTATGCATTTATCATTGGGCACTGTCCCTTTAAAAAGCCATCCACAGCATGTAATGCTGTCATGTGATCAAGGCAGGTGAATTGCCGAAACGCATCATTGCAGGGATGTTTTTGGAGTAAATAAACAAGATATAGCACTGAACCTGGGTCCACTGTTGTTTGTTGCTGTGGAAGGGAAATGTTGAAGGCGAGGATTCTGCATATATATATATATATATATATATATATTCACTGAAAAAAACATAGGTTTTACACACGTTATAGTTGGGAATTAGCATTTAAAAAACCTTGCAAATTCACTGAAAAAACCATAGGTTTCACACACGTTATAGTTAGGAATTAGCATTTAAAAAACCTTGCAAATTCACTGAAAAAAACATAGATTTCACACATGTTATAGTTAGCTGGACATTTCACTCGTACAATACCATTGAAATTCCCCCGTTATAGTTAGTTCAGCTAACTATAACTCGCGCGACCGCAATCCACTGCTGATGACGTCACATATTACATCACTCATGACATGGTCAGTGACATCACTCATGACATCACTGACGACATCTCAAATGACATCACTGATGACATCACTGATGACATCATCCTTGTGTAAGAGTGGCAGACCTCCTCTTATCCGAATATAAACTTTGATACACACATTGAAAAATACAAACTAAAGTTTTGAAAACTATAGAGATGCCAATACCAGTTAGAACAACCTATTCAGTAATTCCAAAATCTACATACGCATCCACTCATTCATCAACACTTCTATATAGTCACTCATACATGTACTCAGTCATCATATATACTCATACACATATACATCTTGTTACACACCTACACTCATACATAGAGTTACTCACACACATACTCACACATGCAAATAAACATCCATTTACTTGCATATACAGCTATACACACACCAGAACACTTACTTCTACAGAAACGCACACATACTTACTCTCTAAAATAATCACTTATAGAAACACATACTTATTTATACAGGAACTCTTCCAATCTCTCACTCTCATATATCCTCACTTATATACATCAATACTCACATATACTAGTTCAAAACATATGAACTTACTCATAAAGACACTATTGAGACAGTCATTCACTCTCTTACTCATCCATACACACACACATCCACCCATACTGTCCTGCTCACATACTGTCTTCAAAATACATACAGTGAGTCACTCATTCATGCATCCATACGCTAAGTAACATCCCCCACTGAACCATACAGACACTCATACTGATCATCTAAAAACTAACTAATAACCCATATACACACTCATGTAGCTACTCACCAACCCATGCAGCCACTTATACACAAAGTGAGACACTGATACAGATATTTAAATATGATTGATTTGATTGATATACTTTATTCGATAACAAGGTATCATAAAAGTAAATACAATACAGTAGAACCATACAAATTAATAAAAACATATACAAATATGCGTAAATTTTTCTTTAAAATGTATAGCTAAGAATAAATGCACAAGAAGTAAAAAACACAGAGAACTTAGGTGAATGAAGACAAGCAGAAACACATCAAGCAGAAACACATCAATTAAAAAGGAGCTATTTCATATAGTGGTACAGTTACACAATGTTGCAGCCTAGAGAATACTTGGTTCAACAAGCTTAGTTCGTATTTGCCATGCTTTCCCAAGATATTTAGCCACCCCACAAATTACCAACGTGGATGTGGTATCCGTTGTTAGGATACGGAGGGCCACTGACGACTGCCTGGTTCCCAGATTTCTACATACTGGGCTCAACCAGCGTTTTCTGGGCGCCCTATATGCCTTACAGGCAAACAGGAAGTGGCCCAATGATTCAGTTGGATTAGAGCATCCCGGGCAAGCTGTATAATGGGGTTTAACATTTTTCCAGCTGCTTGTGAAAACGTTTAGGGGTAAAGTGCCTAGCCTCATTTTAAGAAACAGGGCTCTATCCCTTGGTAAAGAGATAAAATCAAGAAATGGTTCCCACTTTGGTGTTGGCTTGCAAGTCAAGAATATATCAGTTAAGGTGCCCAACTTAGGGTTTTTCAAGACCGCTGCTTCTATATTTGCCCAGTATAGTTTCTTGATGATATCCTTTTGCGGGGGCTGCTGTGAGAGCCATTCTTCTTTTAGCGCTAAGTTAATTACCAAGTCCCTTAGATTTTTCAGCCATGAAATCACCCCAAAACCATTTAAAGCGATGAGTTCGTTGAGGACTGCGGCATAATTTCTAAGTTCCGGGGTCCTTCTAAGACGAACCCAAAATAATAGGGAGCGAAGCTCAACAGTATCTTTAATGGAATGAAGTCCCAGATCAATAATTAATGGTTTAAGAGGGGTGGAGACTGGAAGGCCCACAAGCTCTCTCATAAATTTGTGTTCTGCTATGACTAGATCAGCAACTCTTTCAGATCCCCATAATTCAGAGCCGTAGGTAGCGGTAGACAGTGCCTTGCCCTCATATACTAATAAAGCGGGGCTAATAGGCTTAGTAGAGGATAGACGGTGATCTCTAAGTATTGCTCCTGTCACTCTCTTAAAATTTAAAGACATCTTAACAATGTGGGAGTCCCATTTCATTTTGGAATTAATCCTGACCCCTAGGTAGTCAAAGGCATCTACTTCCTCCAGCGGGGTGCCATTTAATGCGATATTGATTTTCTTATGTTTTTTGTTTCTGGTTAGTACCATCAATTTGGTCTTAGTGGTATTAACAGTAAGGCTACGATTATCGCAGAAAGCACTAAACCTATCAAGCAGTTTCTGGAGGCCCATGGGAGTTTTGGACATGAGAAGCGTATCATCTGCAAAGAGGAGGGTAGGTATTTTTTCCCCCGCCAGGGAGGGGGCATCCGCTGAGTCCTCCCTCAAATGGTCTGCCACCCCATTAATAAAGAGGGAAAACAAAGTCGGAGCCATCACACATCCCTGGCGGAGCCCCCTCTGAACAGGAATTCGGTCAGTCAGTTGACCTTCGGTCCCCCATCTAATTCTTGCATATGTGCCATCAAGCAATCTTTTGATAAATTCCAGAAGATATCGTGGTATCCCCATTTCATGTAGTACCTGCCACAGTTTAACCCGAGGGACGAGGTCGAAAGCGGTTTTGAGGTCGATAAAGGCCAAGTATAAAGATCCCCCGCCAATCAGGACGGTCTTCCAGTAAGTGGCTACAAATCTGAATACTTGGTACATAGTACCTACTTTCTTCCTGAAACCAGCTTGTAAATGTGTTAAGACATTTCCCTCTTCAAGCCAAGTCCCCAATCGTGAATTAAGAACCCTGCCAACCACCTTTTGGGTGACATCGATTAGGCTTATCGGTCTGTAGTTGGCAGGGTCCTCTCTCGCCCCCTTCCTGTAAATTGTGACCACCTCAGTGCCCTTCCAGGAGTCTGGGACTGCATGGCCACATAACAATATATTCATCATATTAAAAATAAGACTTGCCCATACTAAAGGGTTATGAAGCATCAAATCTCCTGGCAGGCCTGCCGCCTTCCCAGGTGCTATGCTTTTAATGGCGATCTGAACCTCCGCAAGTGTGAAGAGATCTGTTAGATCAGGCTGTGAGGAGATTAGGTTGGCATCTGGGCTAACAATCGCGAGGTGGTCGGGCTCTACCTCGTTACAATATAGTTTTGAGAAGTGCGCAGACCACTGCTGCTTGGTTATGTGATTGGGAGTTGGATCAGAGTCTCTTCTGGTTAGTTGGGTTATTAAAGTCCAGAAGGTACTAGAATCTTTTAAAACAGCTGCCTTCTTTAACGCTTGCCAATGATCCTCCTCCCAAATCCGTTTAGCCGCTTCTGTAGATTTTTTGTAAGCTTGTCTGGCCAGCCTAACTGCTACAGGATCTCTTTTACGAAGGGCAAGTGAGATCGCCTTTCTCCGGGTTCTGCATTCAGTAGTGTACCATGGATTGCCTCTCTTAGCTGGAAGATTTATACCAGCCTTTGATCCTTTTATTTTAAAATGAGAGCCTATGTCCTCGATGAATGTTTTATAGGAATTATTAAGGTCTGCACAATTTGTCTCTGCCAACGTAGCATTGAGGAGGGCAAATTCTGCAGCCTTAATGGCCACTTGAGAGTTTATGGAAGCTAGAATGTCCTTATGACATGATACTTTGTGCCATTTCAACCTTCTGTTGCAGTTTGTGGGGATTACTACTTTTGAGGTTAAGTTCAAATTTAAAGAGTTTAACCTTGTGTGCCATTTTAAAACTGCACAGAGGGGATTATGATCACTATCTGGCATCTGTTCTACCTTCATGTCAACCACATAGTCCCAAGATTTTGCGTCTACAATGATATAATCAATGCGCGATGGCCCATTTAGTCTATTAAATGTCATAGCCCCATAAGGATCAGAGAGGGTTCTTCCATTTAATGCTCGGAGGTTGCATTCCAGGGTGAGACCGGTAATCTGTAGTGCCCTCGCTGTCCATCTCTTGATGGGACCCAGATTTAAGGGAGGGATACAGTTTTTGGTGTCATACTCAGTGAGACCCAGAAGATCTGCGTCTCTTAGTGGTTCATATGTACAGTTCAGATCACCGCCTAAAATTATGTTTGAGAGTGGGGGGGGTACCTGACAGGGCATTTTCCAGAGTGGAGATGGTAACAGAGTTTTGATTAGAGGGGTCTCCCCTAGGGTATACATTAAAAAGATCAACTCTAGAGCCATTCCAGGGCCGTTTAAAAGATAAATGGAGAATGTCTGCTGACTTGGCATTATGGACTTTGATATCCAAATTCAGTGTGACCTTAATCCAGATGTGTAGGCCTCCCGAAGGGCGGCCCACACCCTGGTGCACTGCCGGTATGTGGAAAGTGTAATAACCGGACATATAAAGAGGGTCCAGGCTCCAGGTCTCCTGGAACATACAGATTTCATATTGGTTAACAAAGTCGAGCCAGTCCGTATTAGCCAAGTGCTTCTTAAGGCCTGCGATGTTCCATGAGAGTATTTGAATTGTTCCAGAATTGCCCCCCCCCCACTATCTAGTGAAGCATTGGGCAAAGCTAGAACACAATGATCTCTAGCTGGTTGTGCATCCAGTGAGCCACAGGAAGGGTGCTGAAGGTGTTCTTCTGGGGCGAGTCAATCAACATCCTCCAGTCCTCTGAGTGAGAAGAAACGATTAAAAGTTGGTAAATTAAAAATAAGGGGCCCTGTCTGTGACCGAGAAGAGATATTGGGATGTGTTGGGTTCCTAATTAATCTTTGTGGATAAAAGTAGGTTAAATCAAAGGTACTGATAGCGCTCTGGTATTGGTATTGAAAGCAGTTAACTATGTGTTTAGTTGCTCTGTAGTCTCTAAAGTTAACAACAATTACGTCACCTTCGATATCCTTAGGCCGTGGGCCCACCCAGCCAAGCCTACGAACATTCAGAAGTTCACCATTTATGTCGAGAGGTAAAGGTCTATTCTTTCCCAACCAGTGCAGGACCTTATTTTTTAGATCATAATAACCCTCTTTCCTTCCTACCTCTAGTGCAGGGACTCCTGTCATAAGTACAACATAGGGGGCTGCCTCTGGTGGCAGATCTATGTGATCAAGACTAGCACCATATATTTTGTTCGAGGAGGTGCCAGGAAGTACATTGTTTGCGGGAGGGTGGGAACTATTGAGAGAGGGAGGAGCGTCAGTTAACTTTCGGTTGGGTAACAAGCTAGTTACATTTGGTAAAGTTGGTACAGTTTTAGCTTTAGGATTCTCTGAGCTACTTTGCCTATCATCTAGCGCTGGGAGTGAATTAAGAAGAGAAATACTATTTGATGGTGCCAAAACCTTGGGCGATGTATCTTTTGGTTGGACGACATTTTTCAAAATCAACTGCTCAATTACCCCAAGTTGGTTCGACACCCCCTTCATCCTTTCTATTAATGGAAGAAGAAGTGATTTGACTTGTGTCTCAAGTCGGCGCATAATGTCGTTTTGTGGAAGTTCAAAGTTAAGAGAATCCGACTCTGTTGCTTGATCTACTAGCTGTTTAGCAGCTGACGGAGAACGGTTTGCAATGTTTTCCACCAGTTTATAATTAACATTACCCAAATGGTTCGTTTTGTTGTGTTTTTTCCCTCCCTTCTTCCTTTTCTTTGAAGGGGGCGGACCTGTAATATGACTTCTCCTTCCCAACCTTTGTGGGCTGGCATCAATGGGGATGGGCACAGTCCTAAGAACTTGTGGGATCGATGAGGTGGAATCCATAGAATGATTATCAAGAGAGTTAGAAGCGGGCGGTGTTGAATGTGTGTAAGAATGTGACACTTTCTTACTAACATGAGCAGGCGGGGAAGATGGACAGGCAATCTGGCTGTTGTTTAAGCAGGAGATGGGTGGAGCCAACGCCGGTGAAACGGCCAGCTGGATAGGGCCGAGTGAAGATCTTTTAGATTGTAAATGATCGGCCGATAGGCGACGTTCTACCATAGCAATCTCCTTTTCCAAGACAGAAGCAGCTCTTGTAATGAAACTGTCCAGCGTGCCTCTGACTGAACCTCCCAGCATAGATGGTTTACGCATAGGGGTTTGTTTTGACATAATTTAATTAATTAGATGGCAATACCCGTCGAGCAATACTTAGAGATCACCGTCGATCCTCTACTAAGCCTATTAGCCCTGCTTTATTAGTATATGAGGGCAAGGCACTGTCTACCGCTACCTACGGCTCTGAATTATGGGGATCTGAAAGAGTTGCTGATCTAGTCATAGCAGAACACAAATTTATGAGAGAGCTTGTGGGCCTTCCAGTCTCCACCCCTCTTAAACCATTATTTTATGATCTGGGACGTCATTCCATTAAAGATATTGTTGGGCTTCGCCCCCTATTATTTTGGGTTCGTCTTAGAAGGACCCCGGAACTTAGAAATTATGCCGCAGTCCTCGACGAACTCATCGCTTTAAATGGTTTTGGGGTGATTTCATGGCTGAAAAATCTAAGGGTTGGTAATTAACTTAGGGCTAAAAGAAGAATGGCTCTCACAGCAGCCCCCGCAAAAAGATATCATCAAGAAACTATACTGGGCAAATATAGAAGCAGCGGTCTTGAAAAACCCTAAGTTGGGCACCTTAACTGATATATTCTTGGCTTGCAAGCCAACACCAAAGTGGGAACCATTTCTTGATTTTATCTCTTTACCAAGGGATAGAGCTCTGTGTCTTAAAATGAGGCTAGGCACTTTACCCCTAAACGTTTTCACAAGGAGCTGGAAAAATGTTAAACCCCATTATACAGCTTGCCAGGGATGCTCTAATCCAACTGAACCATTGGGCCACTTCCTGTTTGCCTGTAAGGCACATAGGGCACCCAGAAAACGCTGGTTGAGCCCAGTATGTAGAAATCTGGGAACCAGGCAGTCGTCAGTGGCCCTCCGTATCCTAACAACGGCTACCACATCCACGTTGGTACTTTGTAGGGTGGCTAAATATCTTGGGAAAGCATGGCAAATACGAACTAAGCTTGTTGAACCAAGTATTCTCTAGGCTGCAACATTGTGTAACTGTACCACTATATGAAATAGCTCCTTTTTAATTGATGTGTTTCTGCTTGATGTGTTTCTGCTTGTCTTCATTCACCTAAGTTCTCTGTGTTTTTTACTTATTGTGCATTTATTCTTAGCTATACATTTTAAAGAAAAATGTACGTATATTTGTATATGTTTTTATTAATTTTTATGGTTCTACTGTATTGTATTTACTTTTATGATACCTTGTTATCGAATAAAGTATATCAATCAATCAATCAATCAAATGCTAATTCCCAACTATAACATGTGTGAAACCTATGTTTTTTGTGAATTTGTAAGGTTTTTTAAATGCTAATTTATCTATGTATTATTATATTTTTTATACATTTATTTTACAATAAACTACCTATGTATATAGTTATAGATTGACTGTATCCTGTACTATGGAATGGCTCAGCTCTTTTTTTTTGAATTTGGATAAAGTTGAACAGCATAGTTAATATCTTCCATAAACTTATAAACAGTTTAAAATGTTTTTTTTAAGGGTTTTTCACGGTGCGCGCACCAGCAATTGTTTTTTATTAAAGGAAATGTTTTTTTTTATTTACGAGGTCCTTTAGGGACCCCCTGAGAAGGTCTAGGGGGTCAAGGAGTGTCTTCCCTGCCTCCTTTTCATGTTTTAGAAATCGGGTTAAAAGTAATTCATTTCTGATGCATGCGTGCACCGTGCGCGCATGCGTGCGCGCACCGTGCAAGCACCGTGCGCGCACCGGCAATTTTTTTTTATTAAACAAAATGGGTTTTTTTGGTTTACGAGGACCCTTAGGGACCCCCTGAGAAGGTCTAGGGGGTCAGGGAGTGTCTTCCCTGCCTCCTTTTCATGTTTTAGAAATCGGGTTAAAAGTAATTTATTTCCGATCCGTGCATGCACCGTTCACGCATGCGTGCGAGCACCGTGCGCGCACGGTGCACGCACGGCAAGTCATGTGATAACGAAACAGCACTTTTCATTGGTTCATAGTAGTTTCTGTTCCAGAATCTTCAAACACCACACCCACTCCCCTCACTATTTCTTCTTATTTCCTGGGAGAAGGTTGCTGAACAGCTACTCGAGTAAAATCTTACTTGAAAATGGCAGAACAGCAGTCAACTTCAGGGAGTGAGGAGGAGACCTTTGTGGAACCACCAAGGAAGAGCAAACAAAAACACTCTTTCATCTGGAATTATTTCACATTTCCAGAGGGCCAAAAGAAGGTGAATGTGCCGAAGGTGACATGCACTATTTGCGAAAGTGTCCTATCTTCAGGAGATCCGAGTAAAAAATACCCCTTTAGTATTTATTCCATGCTGAGGCACTTCAAAACAGTGCATCCTATCCGCTATGCTCGAGAAACAACTAGAGCCCTAAGGGACAACCCTCCATCTGCTCAGCCGAGCACATCATCTGCGGCCGCAGATTCACCATGCACCAGGCAACTGGACATCCGCCCCCTTTTCAAGAAGGTGCACATACATTGCAATGTGTGCAATGCTGGTATTTGCTACGGTGAGAGCAGCATAAACTTGATTGAAAACAGAATACAGCAGCACACATGCTCCAGCCCATAATGTTTTTCATTTTTTTTGGGTTCCTGTTAAACATTTTTTCATTACCATTTTTTTGCTGCTCTAAAAAAATAAAATAAAAATTCAAAATTGTTAGAAAACTAAAAAAAAAATACACAACAAAAAAGACAAAAAAAAACAGTTCTTTTCAGAACTCACTTCACTTCTCCAAGAAGAGCTATATTCCTAATATACTGTGTTGTAATTTTATTGAATGAATGTGTAGTGTATACATGAATGATTGAAATGATTGAAATGACTGAGTGAAGAGGAGGAAAGGACAGACAGAATGAGTGAGAAAAGGAAAGTATGATCAGTCATGAAAGGGAAGTGAAAGACTGGATGCAACAAAAGGACTAAGGGTAGAGGATACAGGTAAGAAGAGTGAATGAGTAAGGGAATGGCAGTGAGTAATGGAGAGTGATGGAGGGGAAGTGAGAAAAGGGGAGTAAGGGACGGAGATAGGAAAAGGGAGTAACATATGAAGCGGATGAAGTACAGCAGGGTAAAGGGATTGAAAGTAAGAGAAGTGGAGTGATGGTGAGATAAGGGGTATGAGGATTAGAAAAGGGGGTAAGGGAAAGTGAGAGATGGGGAGTGAGGGGATGGAGGGATTTAGGGAACTGGAGTGAGAGAAAGGGAGTCAGGATTTCAATGAGCAAAGGAGAGTGAGGGAGAGTGAAGAAAAGAATGCGAAAAGATGAAGGGGTGTGAGATACAGACAGGAGGAAGTGAAGTAGGAGAATAGGAGTGAATATGAGTAAAGGATAGTGACAGTTAGGGAAGGTGAGGGAAGGAGAATGACGGAGCAGGTTAAAAAATTAACATAGATGGAAAATGAGTGATGGAGAGAGGAGGAGTGGTAGAAACAAAGGGGCAGATTTATGTTAGACTTGCGCCACTTTTACGCCGCCGTTGCGTCACTTTTGTGACGCAGCGGCAGCGTAAACCCTGCGCCACGTTGCGCCCTATTTACATCGTGCCGCGTCTATGGAGATGCATCACGGTGTAAAGCCCTGCGCCACATTAAATCTGCGTCAGGTTTAATGTATGCAGGGTGGGCGTTCCAGCGGAAAAAGCCTCAGAAAAGTGACGTAGTGAAATCTACAAGATTTCACTCAGTCACTTTTCCGACGCTGCTGCGTCAAAACCTTGTGCCTGCTTGAAGCAGGCGTAAGGCATGACGCAGCATGTTAGGTATGGGCAGCCCCTAAACATTGCTGGAGTTGCGTTGTGCTTGCGACACGACTCCAGCAATGTGCCGCCCTTACGCCATCAGATGCGTCACGCATCTGTTTATCCTTGCACCACGATGCGCTGCATTGTAAATGGTGCGCATCTGTGGTGGCGCAAGGGTAAACTTGCGTGACACATCTTTCCTGGCGCATCCCTGCTGAGTTGCAGGGATGCGCCAGGAAACATAAATCTGCCCCAGAAATGTTAAGGAAATTAAGGGTAAGACAGACAAAGGGAGAGAGACAGAAAGAGAGACAGAGACAGAGAGCAAGGAATTGAGAAGGAGTAAGGCAGTTAGAATGACTGAGACATATGGAGACAGGGAGAGAAACATGGTTGAAAAAATAGTGATGGAGGCAGTAAAGCTAGGGGAGTAGTAGAGAAGGAGTGAGGGAGTTACGAAAGAGCAGTAAATGAAGAAGAGAGAGGGAAGAGAATGAGAAAAGCAGAGTGAGGAGAAGTGAAGAAAAGGGAGCATGAAAGTGAAGGGGTGAGAAATACAGATATTTTAAACTTACCTGACCAACAAAATAACTTAATTAGAAATAAATGTTTTTTTTTAATTACAAGAAAAATGGATTCAATTTCCTAAATTTTCTTTCTCAATCTGAAAAAAAAGAAAAAAAGTGGTAATATTTAAAAATACATTTTAGAATACAGCACACATATTTTCATATTTAACAAAGTAATTTATTACCCTTTTTTTGCTGTTTTCAGAATATATTGAATTTCACTGAAAATATTGATATCAATTGCATTCATCACTTAACAGCGGGCAAAAAAATAAACAATCTGAAAGATTGTTTAAAAAAGCCCTGAATCTATGCTCAGTAAAACATACCTTGATAGAAATGTAACATATATATTAAAAATATCTTCTAAGAACAATAACTATTTGCAATAAATAACGTCTGTAAATCTTGTTGCTTAAGAACATACACCAAAATAATAGCTGTCAAAGAAGTCCACAATAGAAACATTTACCTTTCCATGAGGCCAAATGGTAATTTTTAAACCCTTTTTTGGTGAAATATCCAATGATAATCATATAAAATCGAAATATTGGTTTCTTCAGATGCTACAATTTGTATCTAAAATTTTGGTTTTAGGAAAATTAAGTAGGAATTTGGTAATTCTGCAGGCAAACGTTGCTTGAAAATCAATTGAGAATCATTACACAGTGTCCAGCCTTTTTCACATTTTAGATTAACTGTGTAATGACCAGAAGTTATAGAAGGTCCAACATGGAAAATTATTGCCACTGCAACAAAAGTCTTTCCTGATATTGATAATTGATTTCCTACAAACTTCTTTATAAAAGTGTCCAATTTTGTTCCATCAGCTCTACAACGTTGCATCATTAAAATTATATACTGTCCATATTTCTTTAAAAATAACGTTGATAACATTTCTGATTTACATTGAGAACATTCCATGTTGTGATTTGCATCTTTAACTAATTTACTAAAAGTCACTGATTTACTCTCTGGTAATGTTAAATGTATGAACCTTTCAGAATCAACATTAGTGCTGCATGTGTTCATACAGTTTTCACAACAATGTTCCCATTTATAAGAGAGACCAAACATATTTTCTATTTCTACCCCTTCATCTTCCAGTACCATTAAGCATATACATTAAGAATTCCGGTGCATCTTGCTGGACATTTTGAGTAAACTGTGTACATCCAGAACATACATCTAAAAGATTTCTAACATCAGAAGCACTTTCTATTTTAGTTGTATCATTACTCAACTTCTCATAAAGGAAACTCAGCAGAGAACAAAATCTTTTTTCATGATTTAGTATTATCTGCTCTTGCAAACTTTCAAGATAAAATACAACATTCAGCACTACATTCGCGTAGCAGTTGACACCAGAGCTATTTTCAAAATGACAACCAACAACCTCTTCAACATTGTCCTTTTTCTTTTTGCTTGCAATCACATCACTCTCCTTTTGTTTTCTCTTCTGTACATCCTCATTACAGATATTCTCAATTCTCCTTTTCCGACAAACAACACGTTTTTCAAACACAGGATACTGACCTAAATGAGGAGCATAGCGTCTTCTTAATCTATTATACTCCTTTTCACAATTTGCATCAGCACTAACTTTTGAGTCATCAAAGTCTATCATGAATAAACCAGATACTTTTTTCACTCGTGACAAAGCAACATATGCCATACCTTCTTTAAACACACTAGATCCAATGTTTTACAAAAGCACGATCTACAGTTAATCCTTGAGATTTGTGAATAGCTACAGCATATGCTAGAGAAAACAGAAACTGCTTCCTACGTACATATAAGTCTTTCACAAGCAAAAAACGAACTGAACAACGACTAATGTCTTTGACCTCTTCAATCTGATCAAATTTTATTTTTAAAATTTCAATTCCATCTTTTTTCTGGTAGTCAACAAAACCCACAACTTTACCCATAGCTCCATTCACTAAACCTTTTTCTACATTCAAATTACGTCTTAAAATTACTCGACAGTTCATACATACATAAAGATTATTTTCTAAACCAGCTGTTTTCGATATGTTTTTCTAGAGAATCCAATTTAGTTTTCAATTTGCCTGTCAACTTAATAGTTATTCCTTAATGTGTATTTTATCCACGGCTTCCATTTTCATAATCTCTTCATTTTCCAATTTCAAAAGTTCTTCATTGAATATAGAGCATTCATGTAGTGTTGGCATTAAGCAGATTACAGTATTGTTTTCTGCAATTTCCTTGTATATTTTCTCTGGAACTATTTGTTCTGTTGGAAACAAATTACATAGCAATCGACTCTGTAAAGCATTTCTGCCATGTTCTGTGAGTAGTCCAATTCTGATATCTTTGAGAATACTTGCATAATCATCATCATTTGATTGCCGCATATTGGTAATGAGTTCTTTGTACTCAAAGTATGACCAAATATTCACATTACCTATACTTCCTAATGACTTTTTCGTGTCTTCGTGTGCAAGAGTTTTAAATACTGGTTGTCCTTTTGTGGTAAATATTTAAATTACCTGTACTGTTTTTATGCGGTAAAGTCTAGTAAGAATAACTCAGTCAAAATAAGAGGCAGAATCCGTGGTATTAGAGGTTCTGAAAAGGGCTTTATTCCTTACAAAGGAATCATAGTTCGAACTAGGCAATCTTATTCCATCACCACGAAGGTTCAGGAAGGGATAGGCAATACATTATTGACAAGTAACAATATATATAAGAAAAGCATTGCATTAAGACAGATGTAGGAGGCGTAACAGCTGATAATACAGATAAGGATACACATACGTAATGAAAAATAGGCGTAAAATGATGTCACAAGTGGGTGGATCCATAAGAGAATCCTGCAGTGTCAGCAGAAATATTTGGCAGAGATGCGCGCGCAGCCGCATGACGTGTGATTGACGTGCAACTAGAGGGTAAAGGGGAATTGACATTTAGCTCTACATGTGGAGACAAAAGTCTGGGGGGTCAGGTCAACCTAATCCCAAATCGTATCTAATATCTTTGTTTAAGGAACTGTGTTATCCAAAAGGAAAGGTTTCTCGGACGGAATCTATTCTATACTGACTGTTAGTGCATGTACAAGCGTCTATGTGTCTACATGAGATGCGAGGGGGCAGGAATCTTCCATGGTAACAGGGGCTATGAATTACTTGCAAAAAGACAGCGAGGCCAAGCTCTTTGCTCGGTAGCTGGAAGGATGTTTACCTAAACTACTAGACAGGAATGCATTGGATGAGGAGCGGAGCAGATAACTTGAAGGCTGAATACAGTTTTTGGCAGGCAACAGGCCGTGTCAGGCACCGTTAGCCGCGCAGGGAGTAGGACAAAGTTCATGGATACAGATGCAGGTCCAAGCTGGAGCATTTCAGAGGCAGAAGCAGAAAAAGGCTTGATGGCAGAATTCAGGGCCTACTCGCCTGAACTGAAAAACGTGAAAAGTGAGCCATATAAAGTCGGTGGCCAATCATACTTAGGAATGGAATATTCGACCCATTCATGGTGGATCTGAAAGAGGACATGTTGACGGTGGACGCACATATATTTGCGTCTTCATAGCTGGAACTGGAGGGAACATACATGTACTTGTAGCATGTACATGGAGCCGTTGGGGTCTAAGATAGGGGACACAATTAACCATAGAAATTTCATATTTCCTCATTCCCTCCTTGTCCCCTACGGACCCTTATGAAATATCCATCTTCATCAATCCATCAATCTGTTCATATAGCATCATTTGTTCTTCTTTCTTCGTCCGGGATCTTGAATGAAAATTCGAAGGCGGGATACACGATGTGGCACACAGACCACAAATCGCTGGCCCACATTGTAGACACAAGCAGCAACTGAATAGAATGATTAAGCCAATACCTAGGAAGGATAGGATCCTCCATCCCCAGGCTGACAACACGCTCCAGAACCAACCGGACCAAGTCCAGGTGCCTGGATTCTGGTGTATCTGGCTTACGATCTTATGAAGTCGAGTTATGGCTTTATATACTGACGGCGCGTTTTCTGGTATGAAAACACAGCAACTTGATCCGATGACCCTACAAGCTCCGCCCCTATCGGCCAGGATGACGTCAAGGACAAGACGATTTTGAAGAACAACAATTCGCATCGCAGACTGCTCCTCTGTTAAGTTGCCTAAGGCGGAAGTAGTTTCATTCACTACTGCTTCAAGGGTTCTAGTTAATCTACGTATCAACTTACTATTAGTGACTGTACCTATGTAGGGAAAGAAACCTTTATTGAAATCTGTGTATTGCTCCCATGCTGTTTCGGTGTAGTCGATAATCGGGAGATCTCTCTGCTGTCTATTGTGTACTAAATGGGTATTCCTATGGTAATCAGGCGGGGCTAGGAAAACAGGTGGCAGAAGGAATGCAATGTAACAGGTACCATCCCAATCTAGGGGTAGGCATATGTATGCGGTGTGACCACAGATGAAGTAGGAGTGACGAGAAGCTTTAAACGTAGATTTGCCTTTATCACTGAATTCTATTACAGTGGTACATTTACTATGGCCCATGTGAATTGAACCATTCTTTCTTACACATAATTCGCCTCTAACTGGAAATACTGACATAGCGGGCAAGATTGGTGTAGCTTCGGATTCAACATTCAGGATCATGAGATTAAGTGTAAAGTTACCTAATCCATATACTTCATTTTCTAGATCAGTTCCTGTTTTTTTGGGAAGTCCCTCCTTGTTAGGGTAGCAGACTTTAAGTAAAACTAGGTTCAGGTTTCCCCAAACCCAGTTGTCTTGATAAACTACTGAATTTGAATCTAGGGAATTAATCAAACTAAACCATGCTCCACAGGAGCCATTGTGGGTGAATGGATACGGAAAGAGAGGCAGAACTCCCTTGTATTTCTGATAGGGAGGGAGTCGGCCACATATCCAACAATTTGTAGTATTGCTGGTCTGATGGGAATGATGTAACATACTAATGAATGTGTTGTTGCGCAGCGCAAATCTATAGGACAACTCATGCGGGGGTAGTTCGCTAAAAGAATGTTCGGCAGTAACATTGAAAGCACGCTTGGAAATAGGGTAATACATGTGTAATAACATACTGGTGATGATAATCAGAAGACTTAGAAAAAACATAATTAACAATGTCACTATGCAATGACTACGAAGTGATTTACAGTACGCATATTTTTTTAGCTGTTTCTGTCTATTTCTCTCTCTATTTCGGTCTAGAGGATACATGTCAGAGACAAATTCAACCGATTCACCTTGAAGAGGACTTAAACAATCAAATTGTCTGACTTGCTAGACCTTAGTTTCAGTTTATAGTTTTCTTTTTCAGTTTTTTCAACCAGGGGGAGTTTCGAGTCAGTCTGTGAGGGAATGCAGGGCGGATAATTCAAGTCGGATGATAGTCCATGAATTTTTTTGATATGGCTCGAGTGCAACCACCCTTTACGTCCCTCAATCTTCACAGCTGTCCTTGTGGTCAATAAGACGAGTTTAGGCGACTGCCAGCGAGGCTCCAGCGGGTTCCTTCTGTCGAAGTTCCTGATCAGTACCAGATCTCCCGGAACCACGTCATGGGGCTTCACCTCAGTGTTATAGGGAAAGCTGCAGCTACCTGTGAACGACAAGATTGTAGTGCAGATATCAAGGAAGCCAGGTAATCTGTCAGCATATTACAATCAACATCAGTTATTTTACGGGGTATAGGCGTCCCCCACATATTTGGTGGTCTACCGAAGATCACCTCATACGGGGATAGCCCTGTTCGAGAGTGTGCTACCATTCTCATGTAAAAGAGCGCAACTGGTAAGGCTACTATCCAGTCGACACCTTTTTCTCTACATACTTTGGACAGTCTAATTTTCAAAGTTTGATTATGCCGCTCCACGAGACCTGCTGCCTCGGGATGTCGGACACAGTGGAATTTCCATTGATAGCCTAACAAAAGTGAAACATGTTTCATTAGCTCGGATGAGAACGGTTGGCCATTATCTGAGTACACGACACGGGGCAAACCATACCGTGGGAAGAATTCTCAAACTAACTGTTTGGCAGTAGTCGGGGCAGTGTAATCTGAGACGGGATACGCCTCTGTCCATCGGGAAAGAGCACATACAACTACGAGGACATATTTGAATCCTCGACATCGTTCCATCTGGATATAATCCATCTGGAGGACTTCAAAAGGGTGAGCGGGGGTTTGAAATCCACCCTGTTCTACAGGTACGCCTTTTCCTGGATTGAACTGACAGCAAATCATACAGGTACGTACTTTCTGTTTAGCTGCTGCTCGCAAGTGTTTATTGAACCAAATGTGTTGAATACTGTCTAGCATAGCTTTCTCTCCTAGGTGCGCTGGACTATGTATTGTGTTAATGATGACTTGAACCATTGAGTCGGGGAGAAACCATATAGATTTTCCCTTTGTCATCCATCCTTGATCCGTTTGGATCCCTCCTAATTCAGTCCATTTCTTTATTTCTTCTGGTGTAGCATGTGTCTGTATGTCAATTACATCAAGGGCAGGATCCTTAACTGTCATGCAGCGTGTTGTTGTCGGAACTATTGTCTTTGTCGTGTCAGTTGTATGAGTCTTTTTCTGAGCAGTCTGTTTAGCTGTTCTGTCAGCTAGGTCGTTACCCTGAGAAATAATGTCAGTCACTTTTGTATGGGCTTTACACTTCATAATCGATATTGCAGTCGGCAGATGTATTGCATCTAACAGAGCTTGAATAAGGGGACCGTGCTGGATGTGGGCACCGTGAGAAGTTAAATAACCTCTCTCTCGCCAAAGCACGCCGAAGTCATGGACGACTCCAAATGCATAACGTGAATCTGTGTATATGTTGACTTTCTTATTTTTGGCTTGAATACAGGCTTGTGTCAGAGCAATGAGCTCTGCTGCTTGAACTGACAAGGTATCGATACAATTTGTTTCAATAACTTCAGTGTCTGTTGTGACTGCATAAGCGGCCACTAACTCTCCTGTACTTGTTCTCATGCATGAACCATCTACATACAATGTCAGGTCTGGATCTGATAATGGAATATCTGTCAAGTCTTGTCTGGGTTTCGTCGTAATAGTAATGACTTCAATACAATCATGTGCCAATGGGTCTGTTCCACTTACTGGCAAAAGTGTGGCAGGATTCAATGTACTACAACGTCTGATTTCTATGTGTGGCTGGAACAATGTTAATTCATAACCCGTCAGTCTTGCTATGGTCAAGTGTTGTGTTTGGGTCCGGTTCAAGAGAACCTCTACTGCATGTGGTACTTGTACTGTCAATTGATGTCCTAACACTATGGCATCGCTTTGTCGGATTGCTAAAGCTGTTGCTGCGACTGATTTCAGGCACGCAGGAAGAGCCTGAGCTACGGGATCTAATGTACTGGAAAAATAAGCACATGGCTTATGTGATCCTGCTTGTTCCTGCGTGAGTACTGACAAAGCAGTACCTTCTCGTTCTGTAACAAAAAGTGTAAAACGTTTGCTGTAACATGGTGTTGCTAAAACAGGTGCTTGACATAAAGCTTTCTTTAAGGTTTCAAAAGCTTGCGTATGTTCCTGAGTCCAAGGGAGGACAGTTGATGTCGCTGCCTCCTGTGTTGTCAACTGAATGAGTGGTTTTGCTAGAAATGCATATTGAGGGATCCACTGCCTACAGTACGAAGTGAGGCCTATGAATGCCCGTACCTCCTTTTGTGTCTTGGGTGTCGGCATGTTAACAATTAACTGAATACGGTCGGGTGTAAGCTGTCTTCCCCCCTTGGACAGCAAGTGCCCAAGGTACACAACTTGCTGGACACAGAATTGCAGCTTTGAAGGGGACACCTTGTGCCCCTTGTCGGCTAGGAAATGTAAAACCGTCAGTGATGCTTTTTCACATTCAGGTTCGCTTCGGGCGGTGATCAGCAGATCATCGACGTATTGAAGCAAGGCAGTGTTAGCTGGCATGTGGATACTGTCAAGTTCTCTTTTCAGTGCTTGGCTATAGATGCTGGGGCTTTCTGTGAATCCTTGAGGTGCGCGTGCGAATTTAAAACTTCGTCCATTTAAACTGAATCCGAACAAATATTGGCTTTCCGGATCAATTGGGACACTAAAGAAAGCGTTTTTGAGATCAATTACAGTAAAGAACGTTGCTTCTGAATCTATGGCTGTTAGTAATGAAGAGATATCTGGGACCACAGGGTATTGTGGTACAATGCATTTATTTAATTCTCGCAGATCAATAACCAATCGATATACTGGTGGTGCCTTTGGATCAGTTCGTTTAAGAATCGGAATTATCGGGGAATTACATATATTGGAGTCCGTTTCTACAACCACTCCTTGTGCAATGAGCTCGTCAATGATTTGCAGTAAAGCCACAACAGCATCTGGCGGTAACTTGTATTGTCGTATTCGTGGTAATACTACTCCTGTTTTGAGTGTAACTCGATATGGTGTAATGTGCATACAACCTACATCAGTGGGGCCTTGTGCCCATAAATGTGTAGGTAGATTCTGTAACCGATGATCCATGTCTCTAGACACATAGTGACCTTTAAAGTCACGCAAAAATAGTCGTACTCCTTCCGGAGAACAACATATTACAGCTCCTAGAGCTTTCAATGTTTTTATACCCAACAAGTTTTCTGGGCATGATTTTGTGAGCAATAGATCTGTAGTCCGTGTTAATGGACCGACCGTTAATGCAAGCGGTTGCGATACTTCATTAATAATGGGCTTTCCTGAAAAACCAAGGGAAATATTTTGTGAGCCTGAGAGGGGTACCCCTGGGACTTCGCTGCGACGGATAGTGGTTCTGCTTGCCCCTGTATCGAGTAGAAACTTTCTGTCTTTCCCTAACACTTGACTCTGTACGTAAGGACCTTCTTGTGTACGGGAACCTCAATAAGGGTCGGGCCAACTTCCCTCTCTAGGCTATTTCATGTGTAGCGCTGATACTCTGGATAGTCATTTTGTGCATACTGGTACATCTGTTGTGTCGTGTTTTGTGTTGCAGCAATAGGCTGTGGCTGTTGTTGTTGTTGTTGTGGTGCGGTCTGTTGTGGAACCGGCATAGGCTGTATATTCTGAGGTACTTGTTGTTGGATCTGATCCTGTCTAGGCGGACGTGGTCTCTCCTTGGTTCTACCCGTAGAGATATTATGTTTTAGAACTGCGCAATCGTGTATATAATGACCTGGCTGTTTACAATAGTTGCATGTTCCTCTAACAGGATCTACTGAATCATTGGACTGTGTTGTACCCTTTTTATGACCATCAGCTGGAACTGACTGTGCAACAAGCATTTTCATTTTCGTGTCTTTCATACGTCTTTGTTCATTTTCTTGTTCTTCTCTAATTCTATTGTGATGATATTGTAACATTTGTAACATCTGTGACGGTGTGTTACCTTGCCAGGTACTCTCGAATTTTAATACTCTACCTTTAACTTGGGGCAGGGAATTCTTAACTAATTTTGTCACAAACAGATGTGGATACGACTCACTACTTGCTTTTATGCCACTATTGATACCAAAACATTTTTCAAATCGGGAATAGAAATCACTAGTGTCTTCATCTTGTTTTTGTTTACAGGCTGAAATTGCACCCCAGTCTTCCTTTTTCGTAGTCAATAGACGTGGTAGTACCTGCACTAATAATCCTGGTAATGCTGTAGTCTTTTCCCCAAGCCCTGAACCTGCAGCTCGGGCTTTTTCTTCGTTTTCTAATGCTGTCCACTCTATCTTTTGGTCTCCCACCTCCCATTCCTTTTCTTTGAGTTTCTCGTAAATACCGGCAGGCAATAAAACTTTTAATATTTTCATAATGTCTGGATAAGTATACTCTCCCATGAGTAACATGTCTTTTATCTCACGGTGGAAACCTGCTGGGTCTTTGTCATGGCTAGGTACCACTTTCTTCATTTCTAATAATTCAATTTTAGTTATGGGCGTGTACACAAACACGCGTTTAAAAGTATTGTCTTCGCCTCTGATTGGGTGCACTTCGCGTAAGGGATTCTGTCTGTCTATGTGATACGTTTTTCTTTCCAACTTGGGGGGAACTGAAACATGTTCTGGGCATACGAAGACAGTGTACTGGTGTCGATGTTCTAGAATTTCTTTAATTAAATCAGTACCCGAACCTCTCCATTTATTCGTGAGTAATTCCATCAATATATCAGGTAGGGGACCAGGATCGGAACGTTGGCTTCTATACAATATAACGAGGTGTTGTATCATGTATATACCAGCTAAACGCTGTTCTTCTGGGGTAAGATTCAAAAACATGTGTGCTAACGCATCATCACTGTATTTTTCAGAACTGTCAGCCCATTGTACTGCTGACCTGGCTAATTCTTGTTCATCCATAGAGTCGAGCATATGATACCCCCTTCGGTCTCGGAGTAATTTATCAGCAGCCTGGAATAAGTGTTCAGGGGACTTCGCATTTAGCATAGGGGCTTGAAAATGTCTGTTACATTCTGGACGTGTCGGACGTATCGGGTCATTAAGGTATCTGGTATTGTTACAAGGTCTTCCCCAACCTACATAAGCAATCGTTTCTAATTGTCCTGTGGGCAATTCTGATTCTTCCTCCTCCTCTCCCTCTGATTCAGTTTTGTCTACCTCCGATCTGGCTTTATGTGTTCGTTCTACTTCCTTGCGGATCTTTCGGCACATAGCTACTATACATGTCTGTTTATCGTGTTTTCCCTCTGATATATTCTGACCCCATCTGGTAAGGACTTGCATTTCATCCTGATCTACCTCGGACCTATCTCTGTCTCTGATCAAGCAGTTTATGAAGAAGCGTAACAATAGTCTCTGTACATCCACTTTCTGGTATTCCATGGCTTCGTCAATACTTTCAGGGCCTTGCCCTGTTTGGACAAAGCGATATATATTGTCTAAATGTTTAATCATTCCTGGTAATGTCGGTAAATACGTTGAAGCTCGTCGTATACGTAGTGATGATAGCAGCATTCTGTCATTTTTACCGGGCACTGGATCATATCTACAATCTATAAGATGTTCCTTAAACATGTCGGACGTTGCTATTTGTGGTGTACGTTGGTTTGCTAAATCTCTAAGAGACGATTTACTTCGTAATGGTGGTGTGGCAAAAATTGCTGCCGCACCTCCTGTCGCACCTTCTGAGGTGCTAGGCATAAAAGGATTTGTGGGATGTAAGGTAGAAACTGTGGATGCAGGAACAGTTGGATTGTGCGGAGCAGTTTGTGGTTGCGGAGTTGGGGGCGGATGATCTCGGCGTTGAGCACCATCGACAGGTGGTGTGTGTGGTGGAACATTAACATATTCGGGAGCTACATCGTCTAAATAGGAGGAAAGGAAAATATCCTTTGCGGTCTTGGGATGTGCTTTAATCGGGAGTAATGGGGGCGGCAAATCTTTCGGTATTTCCGGGGTGGCCTTAGGTAAACCTTCGGCCAAGAGAGGATACATACCATTCATAAGAGTGCTTCGTTGCCTGTCTACTTGTTCTGTTTTTACTCGGGTACCTTCCTCAATTAGCATATTTTCTCGGGCTTTATTGGAGTTCTCCCTACTTTTCTCTTCCAGTCTGAGCGCTTTCTCTGTGCGCCTATGCGATTCTTTACGCCATAGTTCAATGGCATCTTTCTGTGACTGTCTGGCTTTCTTTTTCCATAATTCTTCTTCTACTCTCATGATGCAATCTGCATCCCATGTCCCAGCTGCGGGCCATCTCTGATTTTCTGCTAGATCCTTGGTGTAGTCCACCCATAAGTCAAGATATAACACGGCATCTAAGCCATGTTTATGATACATAAAATACCCTGGAGTATCCCTAGGTGGAATGGGAACAGCTTCTTCGAGTACTCCTTTTCTAGTTTTGATCTGTCTTAATTTTGAAAAGAACGGCATTTTTAAACCTTGCTACTTGATTCTTACTTGAACTGGACTTGAACACAATTAATACGAAAGAACACAATAATGAACACTCATTCATACCACAATTTTTGAACACAGTAAAACATTTAACATTTAACATTTAACGAACAATGATAATTAAGAGAAAACTAACTACTGACATAATACTAATACTAGATAATACTAGATTATATATACATGAACATACTGGATATACTGCTAAACAGTACAGATACACTGCTAAAACAGTGCAGACCGGATTTGTGTACCCAAACCCGTCAGGACCGGCACAAACCAATGTGCACGTCTAACTGCCTCCCCAGCAATGGTACTCACCGGGTAGCACGGAACGGAAGGCCTCGGAACTGAACTGAACTGGACCGGACTGGACTCGACTTGACTCGGAAACTTCGGAACCTGGTGGGCCTCTGTATACCTCGGATCTTGCTCTCTCAGCTAGGCTCTGGTCGGGATACTTCGCACTTCTCACCGCCTCGTCTGGGTGTTGATCGCAGCCTCAGTCACCCCCGCTTGGCCGGAGGGAGATACAGGAAATCCTGTGGGTACGCGTTTTTGTCCGTCCAGCTGTGGCAGAGGACCGGGCCTGCAACGCACCTCCGGCGCGTGAGATGAGAAAGTGTCCCTGTTCGGGCGCCAATTTATGTGGTAAATATTTAAATTACCTGTACTGTTTTTATGCGGTAAAGTCTAGTAAGAATAACTCAGTCAAAATAGGAGGCAGAATCCGTGGTATTAGAGGTTCTGAAAAGGGCTTTATTCCTTACAAAGGAATCATAGTTCGAACTAGGCAATCTTATTCCATCACCACGAAGGTTCAGGAAGGGATAGGCAATACATTATTGACAAGTAACAATATATATAAGAAAAGCATTGCATTAAGACAGATGTAGGAGGCGTAACAGCTGATAATACAGATAAGGATACACATACGTAATGAAAAATAGGCGTAAATACAGGCGTATACTAGAAACGTCATTTAAAATGATGTCACAAGTGGGTGGATCCATAAGAGAATCCTGCAGTGTCAGCAGAAATATTTGGCAGAGATGCGCGCGCAGCCGAATGACGTGTGATTGACGTGCAACTAGAGGGTACAGGGGAATTGACATTTAGCTCTACATGTGGAGACAAAAGTCTGGGGGGTCAGGTCAACCTAATCCCAAATCGTATCTAATATCTTTGTTTAAGGAACTGTGTTATCCAAAAGGAAAGGTTTCTCGGACGGAATCTATTCTATACTGACTGTTAGTGCATGTACAAGCGTCTATGTGTCTACATGAGATGCGAGGGGGCAGGAATCTTCCATGGTAACAGGGGCTATGAATTACTTGCAAAAAGACAGCGAGGCCAAGCTCTTTGCTCGGTAGCTGGAAGGATGTTTACCTAAACTACTAGACAGGAATGCATTGGATGAGGAGCGGAGCAGATAACTTGAAGGCTGAATACAGTTTTTGGCAGGCAACAGGCCGTGTCAGGCACCGTTAGCCGCGCAGGGAGTAGGACAAAGTTCATGGATACAGATGCAGGTCCAAGCTGGAGCATTTCAGAGGCAGAAGCAGAAAAAGGCTTGATGGCAGAATTCAGGGCCTACTCGCCTGAACTGAAAAACGTGAAAAGTGAGCCATATAAAGTCGGTGGCCAATCATACTTAGGAATGGAATATTCGACCCATTCATGGTGGATCTGAAAGAGGACATGTTGACGGTGGACGCACATATATTTGCGTCTTCATAGCTGGAACTGGAGGGAACATACATGTACTTGTAGCATGTACATGGAGCCGTTGGGGTCTAAGATAGGGGACACAATTAACCATAGAAATTTCATATTTCCTCACTTTAACTGGAGTGAGCTGCAGTAGATCCCCAAAAACTATAACATGTTTTCCTCCAAATAACACGTCATAGTCTGTCTTTAGAATTTGCTGCATTCTTAAATGCACAAAGGCAAGCATTAAGTTTGATACCATGCTTACCTCATCAATAATAAGAACTTTAATTTTCTTCAACACTCTTGAAACTTCAAAACATGCTTCTCCTGTTAGCTTGTGGTATTCTATTTTGTTCTCATGCTCTACTGGTAACATTAGCAAACGATGTAAGGTAATTCCTTTTATGTTATATGCTGCTAACCCAGTTGGAGCAGTAACAACACAAGACAAAGTTGAATCAGTTTTTTTCTGTAGGTAGCTTCTAATTACTTTAATTAAGAAACGTTTTCCAGTTCCAGCTTGTCCACTCACATACATTCTGATTGGTTCAAATGATGTGCATGAGCACTCTTTATTTTCATGTAGTAATCCATGATCAATTTGTTTTGTGACTTCTTCATAAATTTGTTGTTGTTCATCATTCAGTTGTTGTTCCAAATTTGGTAAGTCTATTAAATCTTCCTGAGCTTGATTCATAGCTGTTTCCACTTCAGTCATGGCTATTGCAGCTTCATTTTCTACGATTGGTTGCCCTAGGGGATCTTGACTGAGCGTACCAGAACTTTGACTGTCTTGAGAACTGTCTCTAGCTACTTCAGCTGCAATTGTAGCTTCTTGTGCAATTTCTTCGTTTAACATTTGTACATAATTTGTGAAAGTACTGCATTCTATGCTATCTTTACATGCATTAAAGGAATCTTCATAGCTCTGAAAATCTCCAAGTAATTCATCCTCTGAACGCCATGGTTTAAACAGCTGTAAAAGTGCTAAGTAGTAAAATTCCTTATTGTCAGTAGTGTCGCAACTCAGCTTCCTGTGATTATTCAAACTTCCTTTTGTTTGTTTCACCAAACATCCTTCCTCACCAATGACTTTATATATTCCATTGTTGATGTCTTCTGTGGCATTCCGTGTAAAAATGTAGTTCTGCAGCACTTCATAGAGACACATCTTCTCAAGATGATGACTTCTGTTTGGGTAATGTGTGTCCAACATATTTGTTTTCAAAATGTCTGTACTTTCTGGTTCGTTCTCTGCTAAATATTCAATTTCTCGAATAGATTTCAGTACCCGATTTCGCATTCCTGCAAGGCCTAAACTTACCCAAATTATTTTTCTGGATTTGGAGTACAGACTTGCATATGATAACCTATCTGAGCATTCGTATGACCCAATTTCTCGATGCGATAACATCTTTAAACTGAAACTGTATAGCTTTTTACTGACAGTCTTCTCGTGAGAAATCTCTTCCCACATTTTTTTCAATTCCGTTTTCTCAGATTTAGTGATGTAAGATGTGACATACCGAGCAACAGCAATAGAATTGTCAGCTACATACTGAATATCGATGTTAGCATTCCACATGGATAAAATGGCTGGGTTGTAGTCATTTATATATTTTGACTCTTACTTTCTTCTTCGGTTATAGGTATTTTTCGGAGATTTTCTTGTAATGGTATGTCGCACAGCTGCCATAAAACTGTTTACTCTTCCTTTTGAAAGAACAGGTCGTGGAAATCCAAATCGACATTTTGTGTAGAATTTATCTTTACTCTTGTACTTTCGTCGACAGTATTTTCCACACCAATGACTTTGGAAACGTAAAACTTGCTCTTTTAAGTTTTTTTCTTCTGTGCTTTTAGGTATAGCACATGTTGCATATTCTTCAATGAAAGATAAAACTGCATCATCAGAATCTGTTCCAAATTTTGGGGCATCCTTGATCCACAACAGCATATGAATATGAGGAGCACCTCTTGCTTGGTACTCTTTTCTCCAAAAGAAATCCACAACTTCTCCAAGAGGTGGATTTTTTTTATTGCAGATGAAGGACATCATAGCCTCAAATCTGTGATTGAAATATCTGCAAACATTAACCGGATCCAATGAGCACAATTCTCCTGCTGTCTTGTATTGGATGTTTTCAATATTTGAATTTGCCTCTTGAAGAAAATCCAGCAAATCATCCCAAGCGTACTCAGCACAGCTTAGGGTAAGGAACCATGTAGGAGTTCCTTAATTCCGTAACATACATTTCAATTCTCCATGGCGTCAGTACCAATATTCATTAGTTCCACGCTGACAAGCCATCAGACTAATCAATTGAGATTCCAAATGATCATCTCTCTGTTGCACTTTGTTCATAAAATCCTTTGCAGACACATTATGTAGATGTACTCCAGTTTTTAAAATGTGATTTACTGCATAAGATAGTGCAGACAAGTCACTTTCAGATAAAAGATGGAACAAATAAGGAATACTTTGACGAAATCTTGGATCTTCTGCATATAATCTTGTAGTCCGATACTCAGAAGCAGGAATCTGTACTGGACGTTCATCATATCGTCCACCATTTCCTGTAGGAAACAGCTGGGGAAAACAACGAGCTTCCAAGCTCTCCTCCCATACACTCACGGGAGTTCCTTTTGCTTTTTTCATCTGAAACAGATCAATAGGGTTTCCCATAACTTCTTTAGAATGAAGAGGATGTATGCTGAAATGTTCATAAATTTCTTCTTCTTTTGACTTATCCACTTTTTCAATTTGCCCAGTTGGTATTCCTGTGTCTGATAGTAAAACTTCTTCATCTTCATCCATATAAATTGATTCATAGTACTTATTATTTCTTTTCAAATATAAATTTGCTCTTTGTACTTTTCGTTCATCTACTAGCTCCTGCCAAATGTTCTTATTCTTTGTAGGTACACCATTAACCAGAATAACTAATGGTTCAGTTTCCAAACTATCTGCATCAATTGTTTCAATATTTTTTTTTCAAATCTAATGGCAAATAGACAACTCTTCCTTTTAAACCTCTTTGTAAATCTGAAGGAGGTAATTTACCTGTTTTGGGCTCCATACGAACTATAGTCTGAAACGGATGGACACATTGAATGAGTATAGACTCATACGTATTTAAATCACTAAGTTCTGCAGGAATATCAACCAATTCTAAATTATTATGTACAGCTCTAGCTGGCATTTTATTTTCTTCTAACTTGTTATAACAGTATTTACAAATACGCTGATCTTCACGCAAATCAAAACAATTTTCCAGAAACAAATATGTAGCAAAATCCTTCCACTCATAATTATTTTCTTTTTCACTTTTTTAATAGAGATCAACATTCCTTGTTTGAGTTTTATAATGGCTTCTCCGGCAACAAATACAAGTAATATTTGGTCTTTCATTAGAGATGATAGTACATTTTGTCATTTGATCTTCAAAATTGTGGGTTCTACATTCTCTTCCACAATTTCTTCAATAACTGTGTTATTTCCTGCACTTTCTTGTTCTGGACCAAAGTAACAAAACTGAATATCATCAGTAACCTTCTCTACATCTGATACAGATCCACGCAACAGAGCACTATTCAACTCATTTAACTTTAGTGCTGGACTTTTAGCAAAATACAATCTTCTCACAAACTTTCTCATTTCAGTATGATGTACTGCCAGCATCCTAAAATGGTGAAAAACACTTTGACAAACTTTCCTAGAAAGACAAGCCAGAGAATGTCCTTGCAAACCAGTATTCTTTCTCACTCTGCATGGATCTAGTCTTTGAAGCACCTTAATCTTCTGTTTAACACTTTTTTTACAATATTCTCTTAGAAAGTCACGTAATTTATCAATAGATTCTTGTGGTACAGTACAAATACTACTACAATTCCAAGTGTACACTGGGGCTTTAGGACGTTTCCCCATAACCTCATCAGCTAACACTTCTTCCTCATTTCTTGGAACCATTTTCTCCTTTTCCATTACACAACCATCTTTAACTTCATAAGTTCGACCACTGGTGTCAACTGCATACAGATAACTCTCTCGGTTAAAAAATGGTTCAGTACTTGAACTATGCTTCCATTCTCCTAAGAACACATTACAAAAGTTATTTTTTTTCACTACGCTTTTCCTTTTGCTTTTTGACTTCATTACATTGACTATTTTATCTAATGTACGGATCCTGTTCAAAATTAAAATGAATAGTTTTCTAATTAATTCCAAAGCCTTTGCAACAATTTATTCAATATGTTTGTTTTTCTTATAAAATATTGCTTTCTTCCTATTTTTTTTCACATCCTTTAGCAAATTGAACAAACATTTTTTTACGAATGTTTTGAAATTCAGTTTTTCTTTTTAAGTCATTCTTTCTTGCTTCTGATTCTACATTAGCATTTAGTATTTCCTTTCTATTGTCTTGTTGTTTTCTTCTTGAAACACTATTTGCAGAGGATATACTTTCTTCATTTTTTCTATGTTTGAGGATATTTTTAAATAAATCCTTAGTCTGCTTACCAGAAGACTTTTTCTTTTTTCCAACATGAGGATCTTCAACTAATTTTTGTTGTCCAGTTGTCTTCAAATATAGATGTTTTTGCTGATTTTATAGACATGTTTAATTTATTTCAGTGTTGTTCAGCAATACCTAAAGGAAACAAAACAAAAAAATACCTTTATGTAATTTAAATATATTACTATATTTTTTTTGAGCTTTTCAAATCCTATCATATGAGCTGCCCCTTTCCTACGACTGCAAGTCTTACAGAACCAGAGCAACACAAATTAAATCTCTGACAACAATTCCTGTGTGCACACAGACTCATGGTGTGATTCTAGGCAGAAAACGATATTTGATTGGCAATTTCAAAGCACATTTATTACTGTGGTAGAGCAAGTGATAATTACTGTAACAGCCTGACACATTTTCCTTATAGTTTAGAGAGGCAGAAAAGAGCACATGTCCTAACAGCTACTTGAGACCATGAGCATGTGGAACCTGGGTGAGTGATTAGACTAGAGCAAAGGAAATGAGCCTTGGTGATGTTGAATGTGTTAGCGTTACACACTGCTATCTGAAATACCACACAGTGCTGAATAGTAAGCATGGCAGTGCAGGAGAAGCAGCTGGCTGTGTGCTAAGAGTGTGTTTCTGGAGACTGTGTATTGTCAGGTGCAAGAGAGATCTGCATGGACGCTTGCACAACTGCATGAAGACTGCATAGATGTATGTAAGATCACCTGTGCTAAGGGTTAATTGCAGTTTTGAACATGTAGGAACTACCTCACCCATTGCAGGAGTGGAAGGAAAATCTACCCTGTTGGTTTCAAATGTGTTAGCATTTGCCTCGCATCTGTGAGATAGTGATTTCTGCTGAATGCTAACCATCACAGTTCAAGAAAACAAGCTGCCCCTTTCCTACAAGTGCAAGTCTTACAGAACCAGAGCAACACAAATTAAATCTCTGACAACAATTCCTGTGAGCACACAGACTCATGGTGTGGTTCTAGGCACAAAACAGTATTCCTGGATGATACCTGTCCACCTTAACTTATGGTGAAGACATACTCCATAATATCGTACAAGTTCAAGGCAGTTAAATATCTTCCAAAACATAAAATGTAAAACACAACTTTAAAAGAAGAAACACATTTCTCTTATTTATATCAAAATACACCACATACATCCCCTCTCAAATTTATAACACACCTTTAAAAGTAGTTAGTTGAGAAAGAAATGTGCCACTCACACAGCAGATTATCAGAGCCAGAACCACTAAATGGCAAAATTTCCCTCTCTTTTTTCACACATATACATGTTCACTTCAAATCACATTGCTTCCCACATTTTTTTAAATGGAAACACACATTTCTATTGGTTGCAAATTTCAACCCTTTCCAAATGATTCCTACCCCCAACATGACTTCTGCCTGCTACCATAGCAACAGATCATGGAACACTGGTGTGTGCAGAGAGGTCAGAAGTTCAGCACACAATGTTTCTAATACAAAGAGCAAGAGTGCTTGACTTTTCAAACCTAACAGCATATCCAAAGTAATCATCTGTGGTAACACATTTTTCTGAACCAATACAAAACATGCTTTTAAAAATTTAAACATACAGCCTAGTTTTTAGTGTTGAATGGTCTGAAACAGCCAATGAGTTCTTTTTATTAAAAAAATATATGTAAGCCTCCATTTTACAACTATCTTTCTTTTCATATTGCCATTCTACTGAAAGACACCTTCTGAGTGCATCCAGATCTCCTTGAAAGATGTTCACAGTGTGGATTGTAGGTCATAGCTATGTCTACTGGAGTCAAAAGTATGCAGAAAAAAGAGGTATTGTGAAAGACCTTGCTTTGCCAAATGTAGACATTAAATGGATTGGTCAGAGAGGGTTAAAGTGGCACCAATTAATGCCTTTGGTGAAATCCTTTCTACATCTCCCACAGCCTGACCTTATAATTGTGCACTGTGGTGGAAATGACCTAGGCACTTTAACTGGGGTAGGTCTGGAAATGCTTGTTAAGGACACCTTTGTGCAATTGATGTCACTTTTTCCACAAACTACCTTTGTATATTCTAATATATGCCAAAGGCAAAAGTGGAACTGGTCCAACCAATATTGTCCGCAGATTGAGAAAGCAAAAAAGCACGTCAATAAGTCTGTTTCTGCTTTCCTCAGAGACCTTGGTATGGGTTCTATATACCACAACAACTTGAGTTACAACATGCAAGGCATTTATAGAGGAGACGGTGTACATTTCACAGATGAAGGGAACAGAGTCTTCCTCTTGAACTTTAGACTCTGCATCGGTACTTACTTGTAGGTACAAAAAAACACTCAATGAACACAACGGCTCTTTTTAGAGCCAACCAACATCTAAACACTTAAACTTGATTTTTAATTCTATTTTTTTTTATGAATTTATTGCCGCTGTGCGCGCACCGTGCACGCACCGTGCGTGCACCCCGCAATATTTATACATGTTTTTTTTTTGGGGGGACCTAAGGGGTCTTTCATGGTTCCCCTGAGAAGGCCTAGGGGGTCAGGAACTCTGTACCCTGCCCCCTTTTCACGTTCTCCACTTGTGTTTTTAGCTCTCTTCTGCCTCTAAAACTCAAAATGGCGGCTAGGGGTGCGCGCACCGTGCGTGCAACCCGCGATTTTTTGAAAAAAAATAAAATGTTTTTTTCACCCTTCCGTGTCCTTCAGGGACACCCTGACAAAGGTTAGGAGGTCAGGAACTCTTTACCCTGCCCCCTTTTCACGTTCTCCACCTTTCTTTTTCACTGCCACACACAAAATGGCATCCAACACTTCCTGATTTCGACCGATTCGAATTTTAACTGACATCTAACCACCAATCAGAATTACGCTCGCGCACGGCACCGTGCGCGCATATAGATATTTATGTACTTTTAACTGCAACTTTCTCAGGAACTACTGAACTGATTGACACCATAAATGCAAAAGGCACATGCCTGACCTGAGGACTACATCTTTGCCAAATTTCAAGTAATTCTGTTCAGCCGTTCGGGCTGTACCTTCGACTAAATGTCCTATGGGAAAATGCATGGGGAAAACGCGTTGTGGGAACCCCCTTTTTTCTCAGCCCCCGCTTGATGAATCACCCCGAGACTTTCAGGGTAGGAGCTGAGCGGAGGGCCCCATTAGTTTTGAAAATTTCGCGAGGATTCGTCAACCGGTGCCAAAGTTATTCAAAATAGAATTTTCAGATTTCCTATGGGAACTCGTCCTAACTATGACTATCTACTGGCGACCGCCAGTAGATTATATATATATATATATATATATATATATATATATATATGCATTACCTACTGGTGGACGCCTGTAGGTAGTTAGAGTTAGGATGTAGTTTCCAGAGGAAGAGCATTTGTTCATTTGCCAATACCTTTGGCATTGTTTGACAACCCTTTGAGCAATTGTTAAAACTAATTTGCTAGTCACTTCAGCAGCTTTCTTGAAAACTTCATGGTGATCCAGTAAGCAGGGGCCAAGATAACAGAGGGGTCCCAAAACGTTTATCTCCATGTTAAATTCCATTGGAATCTTTAGACATGGCTACAGCCCGAACTGCTGAACATAATTACACCAAATTTGTCAGAAAGGTGGCTCTTGATCCAGAGAGCACTTGTTTTATAAAATGATGTAAATCCATTTAGTAGTTGCTGAAGATATTTAAGATATACAACTGAGGCCACGGAGGATCCGCGACTCCTCCCGATCTTGTGCCTGAGATATTATTGTCTGCCAACACTTCAAACCGGGAAGTGTTGACAGCCATCTTGGGGCTTAGTTCAACTGAGTCACAAGAAAAAACATACAAAAGAAAAGGGGGCAAGATATAAACACCCTGAACCCATAGGCCTATTGGGGGGGGATGGCCAAACAAGCATTTTTTTTAACACAATAATGTGGGTGACGCACTGGATTCGCATCTCCTGGTGATTAGTTTTTTTTCAAATGTTAGATTTAGGCCCCTGTGTGGGCCTGCTCCCCAGGGCAGTTTATATAGTAATACGGGGGTGCCCATTCGGCACCGCCATTCCCCGGGGATAGCCTCCTCCCCAGGGCAAACATATTGAAAGAGAAGTGGGGGCCCATATGGCCCCAACTGCCCCAGGGACTGCCACCTCTAAGGAAATAAGTTCGGGGGAGGCCTGGGGAATGCCACAACCCTGGGTAATTTTATTTTTCATCTGAGGGGGCCTCACGGACCACCCTTTGCTCCAGGGACCACCACCTCCTCGGGTTCAAAGTATTTTGTAAAGAAATGGGAGGTGGGCCGCTTGGCTGCCCTCCCAGGCCATTCTCTGCCCCAGGGACCACCAGCTCCCAAAAGATGTCATTTGAGATGTCATCAGTGATGTCATCAGTGATATCACTGACCATGTCATGAGTGATGTAATATGTGACGTCATCAGCAGTGCATTGTGGGGGCGCAAGTTATAGTTAGCTGAACTAACTATAACAGGGGAATTTCTAGGGTTTTGTACGAGGGAAATGTCCAGCTAACTATAACGCCCCTGAAACCTGTGGTTTTTTCACTGAATTTCTAAGGTTTTTTAAATGCCAATTCCTAACTATAATGGCCCTGAAACCTTTGGTTTTTTCAGTGAATTTCAAAGGTTTTTTAAATGCCAATTCCTAACTATAACGTGCATGAAACCTATGGTTTTTTCAGTGAATTTCAAAGGTTTTTTAAATTCTAATTCCTATCTTTAACTTATCTCTGAAGATATCATGTTTAATGATTTTGATTGGATTTGTATATTTTTCAAATTCAGTGTCAATTTCATTAATTATATTCTTTTAAAATACTTTTTTATCAACATTTTTTAAACTTATTTTTTCAATTAATTCTTTTAAAAATTAAAAAATAACATTTGAATTTAATGGGTTTTCAAACATATTTTTTTATATTTTTCAAAATATTTTTTTAACTATATGTTCAAAACTTTATTTTATATATTTTTTCCATGTTTTTGGATCCGCGCACCCTATGCGCACCGTTCTCAATCCCTACGCGATAGCATCCGCGCATGGTATGCGGCAGGTACGTGGTTAGTGCGCGATTCCTAAGCGACTGGTACGCAACTCCCTGCCTATACGCGACACGTTCGTTGTACGTAACGCGACGTTTACGCGCTTCCGCGATGCGTCATATGTGTCTATGACGAGGTAGGTGCGCGGATCCCGCAAAATATTTAACATTTAAAAAAACATATATCTGTATTTCATGTGAATATTAATTGAAGACAAACTCTAAACTAGTCTTAAAACTAATATATTTTTACATCTAATCCTATAATTTTTTTTAATTCAATTTCGCGGATTCGCTCTGGGTGCGTGCTGCGTAAGCGCAGGGTGCGCGGATCCCATGTGACCTTCAAAAAAAGAGATTTGATTGGTTCATTACACTTCCTGTTCTAAATATTGAAAGACCCCAACCAATTCAATCATTCTTCTTTGACCTTCTTTGGAGGAGCATCTCTTTGCAGAGAAGAAGATTTTTTAGACTAAGTTTACACTTAGCTCTAACTTTTTTCAACTAAAAATGGCTTCAGGGCAGCAGGCATCACCTACATCTCCTCATACATCTGAGGATGAATTTTTGGAGGAGGCACCACCCAAAGAACGTTTTTGTTCAGTGGTGTGGAAATTATTTACTTTTCCCGAGGGGCAGAATAAGACCAATGCCACCTTGGTCGCATGCAAGATTTGCAAAACAGTCCTATCGAGAGGGGATCCTAACAAGAAATACTCTTGCGGCACGGCAAGTATGATGAAGCACATGAGGACCCTTCATCCAAACAATCTTGCACGAGAAGAGTGTCGACGGATGAGAAACACTCCTGCTCCTGCGCCATCCACCTCATCGCAGCCGAGCACATCAAGAGTGCATCCATCAGACCAAACCTTGGACATCCGTCCTCAATTTCAATTTTTAAAAGTGCTCTGCACTAAGTGCAATAAGACTTTGTGCTATGGCGAGCAGTTGATCGATCTGATCTGCCGCCGCCAAGAAAGTCATATTTGCTAGGTTTTTTTTGTTTTTTTTTTATTGTTCCCTGAAGTTCATTGTTTGGTTTCTCCTGTTTTTTTTCCGTTTTTTTTTCTGAAAAACCAAAAAAATCACAAAATTGTTCAGAAAACCCCCCAAAAAACATAAAAGAAGAAAGAAGAAAAAAAAAAGTTCTTGTAAGAACTAACTTTCCTGGTTTAAAAAAAGAGCTACATTTCTTTGTTAGTGTGTGAAAGTTTACATGAATGTATGTGTAGTACGTAATTGACTGAATGAATGCATTAGTAGCGTATGGTGAATGTATAAGTGCAGAACTATAAGGAAGTGCTGCAGCATCACACAGTAACCTCTTTAGCTGCAGTGTGCTGTAGTACTTCCGAAGCACAGGGATGCAACATATGTACATAAATATGTTGCAAATCTATGCTTCTGTCTGCACGGCTGCTTAAACTGCAGCCATGTGGTGACACAGGCACCCTTGCACAATAGTGCAAGGATATCTGTGTCATGTGCTGTTTGTTTTTCTACAGGAAGACACACCTTCCTGTACAAAAACAATGAGAAAATGCATTTTTCTCCTTCAATGTATGCTGAACATTTCAGCATGCATTGAAGATATAAAAATGTGGAGAAATTAAAACAATTCTCTTTGTTGTGCTTTTCTACACCAATTGTAGAATGGTGCACCATTCACACACATATCGAGATTTATGATTTCTGATAAATCTAGAGATGTGTCTTGTTCTATGAGTATTAAGTGCAATCATGCACAACAACACTTATAGAACACCCTTTCAACACAATGTGGTCTAAATGATGAGGTTGTATTTACATGGAGTAAAAAAGTGCACAGAGTGCCTTTTCCTCTCTTTGTAAATATAAAAGAGTGTCTTGCACAATAACTATGTTCCAAAAAGTGACATATTTCCGTTTTTACATTTCCTTGCAAATGATAAAAGTAAGCACAGAGTTTTGTCTGCAAAGATGTTCAAAGAAGAATGATTGAAATGATTGCGGTCC
This sequence comes from Triturus cristatus, assembly GCF_964204655.1. Lineage (NCBI taxonomy): Eukaryota > Metazoa > Chordata > Amphibia > Caudata > Salamandridae > Triturus > Triturus cristatus. The sequence goes on from NC_140588.1 coordinate 212,650,415, forward strand.
TTCAACAGCTAAAAACGTGAAATATTGTGAACCCCTCAAATCTCTTTTTTTGCAGGTCACATGATATCTGATTATGGTCAGGATTCAAAACTATATAAACAGAGTGTTTTCAGAAACGTGTTTCAACTTTGTAGCCTCTTCATTCTGCATATTGAGACTTAGTTAAACTTACCTTCACAGTAATAGGAATAAAAAATGGTATTCATTTTTTGGTTTTTCATTCAAATATAAATTGTTAAAAATTGCTTATTTTAAAATTTGGATCTGTGAAAGAAAAAAAAAATTATAACATATAATAATACATTTTTTACAACACAACATAATTTCCACAAAGTAATTTGTTTGCCTTTTTTGCTGTTCTCAGAATATATTGAATTTCACTAGAAATAGTGATTTCAATGGTACTCATCACTTAACAGCGGGCAAAAAAAAAATCTATCAGAAAGACTGTTAAAAAAAAAACAACATACTATTCTCAGTAAAATACCAGAAAATACAAATCATACATTTATGAAATGCTTACAGATTACAAAATTTTATAACTTTAACTTATAAAAACTGTAAATGTTGCCGCATTAAAATAATCACCGAAGAAATGACCACCAAAAAGTCCATAATTCAAAAATATACCTTTCCTTGAGGCCAAATGGTATTTTTGCACTTCTTCTTTATGTAAATTGTCCAATGGTAGTCCTATTAAATTATAATAATAAATTCCTCAGAGAGTAAATTATCTTCCTAAAACTTGGGCTTTAAAAATATTAGGTAGGAATTTTGTAACTCCCTAGGCAAACGTTGTTTGAAAAACAACTAGGCATCATTACAAAGTGTCCAGCCTTTGTCACATTTTAGATAGGCAGTATAATGTCCAGATGTGGTGGAAGGACCATCATGGAAAATTATTGCAATTGCTACAAAAGTCCTTCCTGATAATGATACTTGTGTTGCTACAAACTGCTTTATTAAAGTATCCAATTTTCTCCCATCAGCTGTACAACGTTGCATCATTAAAATTATGTATTTTCCATATTTTGTTAAGAATAATGTGGATAACATTTCTGATTTACATTGGCTACACTCCATATTTTGAATTGCACCTTTCACTAATTTATTGAAAGACACTGATTTACAGTCTGGTAATGTTAAATACAGAAATCTCTCAGTGTCTACATTGGTGCTACATGTATACATGCAATTTTCACAATAATGTTCCCATTTGCAAGAAAGGCCAAAAATATTTTCTATTTCTACATCTTCATTTTCAAAAATTGTAAGCATATACATTAAAAATTCCTGAGCGTCTTGTTGGATATTTTGTGTAAATTGTGTAGAACCAGAACACACATCCAAAAGATTACGAACATCTGAAACTGATTGTATTTTACTTTTATCTGTTGTCAATTTTTCATAAACAGAATGCAACAGAGAACAAAATCTTTTTTCCCGATTCTGCATAATTTGTGCTTGCAAACCTTCCAGATATAAAACAACATTGACCACTACATTAGCATAGCAGTTGACACCAGAACTATTTTCAAACTGATAACCAACAATCTCTTCAACAATGTCCAATTTCTTTTTACCTGCAATCGCAACATTATCTTGTTCTTTTCCCTTCTTGACATCTTCAGTACAGATATTCTCTAACCTTCTTTTTCGACAAACCACACGCTTTTCAGATACAGGATATTGACCTAAATTTGGAGCATACACCCTTCTTAACCTATTATACTCTTTTACACAGTTTGCATCTGCAGTAACCTTTGTCTCATCAAATTCAATCAAAAACAAACCAGATAATGTTCTAACTCGCGACAAAGCAACATATGCCATACCCTCTTTAAATACAGTAGATCCAATGTTCACTAATGCACTGTCTACACTTAATCCTTGAGACTTATGAATAGTCACTGCATATGCCAGAGAAAATGGAAATTGTTTCCTACGGACATATAATTCTTTAACAAGCAAAAAACGAACTGAACAATGACCAATTTCTTTAATTTCATCAATCTGATCAAATTTAATTTTTAAAAATTCAATTCCTTCTTTTTTCTGATAATTCACAAAATTCACCACTTTACCCATTGCACCATTAACTAAACCTTTCTCTACATCCAAATTACGCCTTAAAATTACCCGACAGTTTACACACACATACAGTGTCTTTTCCAAACCAGCAGTTTTAGATATTTTTTTTTCTAAACAATCTAGTTTTGATCTCAACTTACCCGTCAAAATAATAGTGATTCCTTCATGTAGTATTTTATCGATGGCTTCCATTTTAACAATTTCTTCATTTTCCAATTTTAATAATTCTTCGTTAAATATTGAACACTCACGCAGTGTCGGCATTAAGCAAATCACTGACTTATTTTTAGCAATTTCCACGTACACTTTTGCAGCAACTGCATTTTTATTTGGAAAGACATTGCAAAGTAATCGACTCTCCAAAGATTCTTTCCCTTTTTTTGAAAGAATTCCAATTCTTATATCTTGAAGAATACTTCCATATTCAGCATCATTTGCCTGTCGCATATTTGTTGTCATTTCTTTGTATTCAAAATTACTCCAAATGTTCACATTACCAACACTGCGAAGAGACTTTCTGGTATCTTCATGGGCAAGTGTTTTAAATACCGGTTGTCCTTTTACCGGTGTCAGTTGCAGTAGATCTCCAAAAACTATGACGTGTTTTCCTCCAAATAACACGTCATACTCTGTTTTAAGAATTTGCTGCATTCTTAAATGCACAAAGGCAAGCATCAAGTTTGAAACCATGCTCACCTCATCAATAATGAGAAGTTTCATTTTCTTCAGCACTCTTGAAACTTCACAACAAGCTTCTCCAGATAGCTTGTGGTATTCCAATTTGTTCTCATGCTCTACTGGCAGCATTAGTAAACGATGTAAAGTAATTCCTTTAATGTTATGTGCTGCCAACCCAGTTGGAGCAGTGACAACACAAGACAAATGCGACTCAGTTGTATTTTGCAGATAACTTGTAATTACTTTAATTAAGAAACTCTTTCCTGTTCCAGCTTGACCACTCACATACATTCGGATAGGTTGAAACGATGTACATGAGCACACTCTCTTTTTATGAAGTAATCCATGGTCAATCTGCTCTTTCACTTGCTGATATATTTGTTTCTGTTCAACATTTAGTTGCTCTTCCAAGTTTCCTAACTGTATTGCATCTTCTTGTGCTTTATACATTGCTGTTTCCACCTCATTCATTGCAATCTCTGCTTCATTTTCAACAATTGGTTGTCCTAGTGGATCTTGACTCAGTGCAGCAGAACTTTGACTGTCTTGAGAACTGTCTCTAGCAATCTCAGCTGCAATTGTAGCTTCTTGATCAATTTCATCATTCAACATTTTCACATAATTTGCGAAAGCACTGCATTGTATGTTATCTTTACAAGCATTAAATGAATCTTCATAGCTGGGAAAATCTCCAAGTAATTCCAGTTCAGAACGCAATGGTTTGAACATTTGCAAAAGGGCTAAATAGTAATATTCCCTTTTGTCACCAGTGTCGCAACTCAGTTTTCTGTGATTAATTACATTTCCTTTCCTTTGTTTCACCAGACATCCTTCAGAACCAATCACTCCATATTTTCCATCATTGATGTTCTCTGTAATATTCCGTTTAAAAGTGTAGTTTTGCAGCACTTCATAGAGACACATGTTCTCAAGATGATGACTTCACTTTGCATAGTATGTGTCCAACATATTGGTTTTCAAAATATCTGTACTTTCAGGGTCATTTTCTGCTAAATATTCAATTTCTTGAACAGATTTCAGTACCCGATTTCGCATTCCTGCAAGACCTAGACTCACCCAAATGATTCTTCTACTTTTGGAATATAGACTTGCAGATGATAACCGTTCTGGACATTCATATGCTCCAATATCAAGATGCAATAACATCTTCAAACTGAAACTGTATAATTTCTTACTTAGAGTCTTCTCGTGAGAAATCTCTTCCCACATTTCTTTCAATTCAGTCTTTTCTGATTTAGTAATGTAAGACGTTACATATCGAGCTACAGCAATGGAATTGTCCGCAACATACTGAATATCCATGTTAGCGTTCCACATGGATAAAATAACTGCATTGTAGTCATTTGTGTATTTCGATTCTTCGCTTCTTCTTAAGTTGTAGGTGTTTTTCGGACAAAAAACTGTTCACTCTTCCTTTGGCTAATACAGGACGTGGAAATCCAAAATGACATTTGGTGTAGAACTTATCCTTTGACTTGTACTTTTGTCAACAGTATTTTCCACACCTGTGGCTTTGAAATCGTAAGACTTGTTGTTTTAAGTTTTTCTCTTCTCTGCTATTTGGAAGAGCACATGTAGCATAATCTTTAATGAAAGACAAAACAGTTTCATCTGAATCTGTTCCAAATTTGGGGGCGTCCTTGACCCATAACAACATATGTATGTGAGGAGCACCTCTTGCTTGATACTCCTTTCTCCAAAAGAAATCCACAACTTCTCCAAGAGGAGGATTCTTTTTATTGCAGATGAAATACATCATAGCTTCAAATCTATGATTGAAATATCTGCATACATTGACAGGATCCAAGGAGCACAATTCTCCAGGTGTCTTGTATTCAATATTTTTTATATTGGAATTTGCCTCTCAAAGAAATTCAAGTCAATCATCCAAAGCGTACTCAGCACAGCTTAGGGTAAGAAACCACGTAGGAGTTCCCATGTTCCGTAGCATACATTTCAGTTCTCCATGTCGACGGTACCAATATTCATTAGTCCCACGCTGACATGCCGTCAGATTAATCAACTGAGATTCTAAATGATCATCTCTCTGATGCACTTTATCCATAAAATCCTTTGCAGTTACATTTTGCAGATGCATTCCAGTTTTTAAAATGTGATTTACTGCATATGAAAGTCCAGACAAGTCACTTTCAAACAGAAGATGAACCATAAAAGGGATACATTGTCGAAATCTTGGATCTTCTGCATATAATCTTGTTGGAAACAACTGCGGGAAACAACGAGCTTCCAAGCTCTCTTCCCATACACTCATAGGACTTCCTGTTGCTTTTTTCATTTGAAGCATTCAATTGTATTCCCCATCACCTCTTTGGAATGAAGTGGATGTACACTGTAATGTTCATAGATCTCTTCACATCTGGACATGTCCACTTTTTCAATTTGTCCACTTAATGTTTCACTATCTTCTGCTAAATCTATTTCATCTTCTCCAACAAACACATTTCTATAGTACTCATTATTTTTTATCAGATACAATGATGCCTTTTGCACTTTTCTAACATCCACTAACTCTTGCCAGATTTTCTTATTCTTAGTAGGAACACCATTAACTAGAATGACTAGTGGCTCATTTTCTGCATGATCTACACCAATAGTTTCAACATTTTTCCTTAAATCTAATGGTAAATACACAACTCTTCCTTTCAATACTCTTTGCAACTCTGATGGAGGTAATTTAATTGTTTTGGGCTCCATACGAACAATAGCCTGAAACGGGTGAACACATTGTATCAGAATAGACTCAAACGTATTTAAATCAATCAGCTCTGGAGGAATAGCAACCAACTCTAGATTATTATGAACAGCTCTAGCAGGCATTTTATTCTCATCTAATTTATTATAACAATATTTGCAAATACGCTGCTCACATCCCAAATCAAAACAATCCTCTACCAACAAATAAGTTGCAAATTCCATCCACTTATCATTATCTTCTATTTCACTTTTTAAATACAGATTGACACCCCTTGTCTGATTTTTATAGTGATTTCGCCGACAACAAATACAAGAAACATTTGGTCTTTCACCTGAAATGACCTTAAACTTTGTGATTTCATCCTCAAATTTTTCAGTAATTACAGGTTCTACATTGTCTTCAACATTTTGTTCTACTAATGTGTCAGTTTCTTCACTCTCTTGCTGAGGCCAAAAGTAACAAAACTCAATATCCTCACAAACCTGCTTCACATCTGAAACTGACCCACATAAAAGAGCACTGTTCAACTCACTTAAGTTTAGTGCTGGACTTTTTGCATAATACAACCTTCTCACTAACTTCCGCATTTGAGTATGATGTACTGCCAGCATTCTGAAATGGTGAAAAACAGTTTCACAAACTTTCCTAGAAAGACAAGCCAGAGAATGACCTTGCAAACCAGTATGTTTTCTCACTCTGCAAGGGTCTAGTCCTTGCAACAGCTTAATCTTTTGTTTTACACTTTTTTTAGTATAGACTCGTAAAAAACGACATAATTTTTCAATAGATTCCTGTCGTACACTACAAACACTACTGCAATCCCAAGTGTACACAGGGTTTTTAGCACGTCTCCCCTAAAACTTCATCAGCTATCACTTCTTCTGCATTTCTTTCAACCATTTTCTCTTTCTCCATTGGACAACCATCACTAACCTCATAACCTCTACCACTGGTGTCAACTGCATGCAATAATTTTTCACTTAGTGAATAACTCTCTTCATTAAAAAAAGGCTCTGAACTAGAACTGTGTTTCCATTCTCCCAAAAAAAATCACAATTTTTCTTTTTATTAATAACTCTTTTCCTCCTACTTTTGGCCTTCATTAAAAATATTGGTTTATCTAGTGATCGAATTCTGTTTAACAGTAAAATAAAGTTTCCTTTTTACTTCAAAAGCCTTTTTTCACAATGCTTTCAATATGCTTCTTCTTTTTATAAAATAAAGCTCTCTTTTTATATTTCTTCACATCTTTCAGCAAATTATGCACTACTCTCTTGTAAAATATTTTTTGCGTACTTCCTTATACTGATTTTGTCTTCTTTTACCATACTTTATCTCCTTTGACTGAACATTTGCTTTTCTACTTTTCCTCTTATTTAGATTTTTTTTCTTACTTAAAAAATCTTCTGAAGTTGCAGCATTCTCTCCATTCTGTTTGCTCCTACAAACATTTTTAATAAATTGCTTCGTGATCTTACCAGAATTTTTTTTCCTTTAGCCACATTATCTTGTTCATTCAATACTTGTGGTTGATGTTTCTTCAAATAATCCTCCTGTCTCTGTTCTTTTCTTTTTCTTTTTTTTCTGCCATAATTTCTCGATTTTAACGTTGAAAAACAGTATCTGCAAAAAAGAATCACAAATAAATGTATATTAATAACTTTCAAATTTACAGTATTCCATTACTGTAAAAACACATTTTATATAAAAACAGACTAAGAAACTATAACCCTGAACCACAAGTGTGACGATGATTAAAACACTACATACATAGTGCATACTACTTTGAAGCAGTTCATGCCCTAAAGCCTACCTCACTAAAAGACTACATGCTAAGTGACTGAATGATTACACTACTAAAAGGAGACACACTGGGTGAGTGCCAGGGTGTTTGCTAGAAGTATATGAATACTAACTGGGGAATTGAAGGTGCAAAAGACAACTGTGTAGCTGATTAGAGAACTGAATGCATACTGGATACACATTTAAAGCAGTCCATGTGCTAAGGCCCGGCTCACTGCATGAGTACTTCGGTGCTGACTGAATGATTAGACTACAGCAAGGAGACTGCCTGGATGAATTTATAAGTGGTTGGGTTTTCGCACAGGGAATGGATTGGTACTTGGTACTGAATGGGTCACTAGAAGAGTGCAAAGGGAGTGACAGGATGTTTGCTGGACTATATGGATACTGACTAGGGAATTGAAAGTGTAAAAGACAAGTCTGTAGGTGGTTAGAAAACTGCATGCATAGTGCATAGGGGTTTGAAGCAGTCCATGTGCTAAGGCCTGGCTCAGTGCATGAATACTTAGACAGTGACATTACAATACTGTAAACAGAGTGTCTTAGTGAATTTATAAATGTTTGCGTTTTGGCACAGTGAATGGATTACTACATGGTGCTGAATGGGTCCCTAGAAGACTGCAAAGGGACTGACAGGGTGTTTCCTAGCAGTGTATGGATACTGACTAGGGAATTGAAGGTGTGAAAACAACTGTATAGGTGGTTAGAGAACTACATGCATACTGCATAGACATTTGAAGCAGTCTATTTGGTAATGAATGGTTCACAACATAAGTACTTAGAAACTGACTAAATAATCATACTACTTCTAGGACAGTGCCTGGGTAAAAATTTTAAATGTTCAGCTCTGGTGCAGTGAAGACAATACTACATGGTACTGCACTTTAGTGTCAAATCATGACTCATTTTATCAACACATAAGCAAAGACTGGCTTCTAATGCTACTTAAAGTTGACAACATGATAGGTTTTATAACAGTTATCTGTCAACAAATACACAATCTAACCAAACGCTTCTCTCACAGTGGTTCCCAAATGCACACAGACTCACAGTGTGATTCTAGACAAGCACCACTATCCCTAGGAGTTTACCAAAACTCCTTCACTACACTGGAAGTGGTAAGGGAACTGCACACAATCTACATATTTCACGACTACACTTTACTGTCAATACCTAACTCATTTAATGGAAGCATAAGCCATTACTGTCTTCTAATGCTACTAAAACTTGACAACATGACATGTTTTAAAACAGTTATCTGTCAGCAAATACACAATGTTACCAAACGCTTCTCTCACAGTGGTTCCCAAATGCACACAGACTCACAGTGTGATTCTAGACAAGCACCACTATCCCTAGGAGTTTAACAAAACTCATTCACTACACTGGAAGTGATAAGGGAACTGCACACAATCTACATATTTCACGACTACACTTTACTGTCAATACCTAACTCATTTAATGAAAGCATAAGCAATGACTGGCTTCTAATGCTACTAAAACTTCACAACATGACATGTTTTAAAACAGTTATCTATCAGCAAATAAACGATGTCACCAAATGCTTCTCTCACAGTGATCCCAAATACACACTAACTCACACTGTGATTCTAGACAAGCACCACTATCCCTAGGAGTTTACCAAAACTCATTTACTACAGTGCAAGTGGTAAGGGAACTGCACACAATCTACATATTTTACGACTTCACTTTAGTGTCAATACCTAACTCATTTAATGAAAGCATAAGCAATGACTGGCTTCTAATGCTACTAAAACTTGACAACATGACATGTTTTAAAACAGTTATCATCAGCAAATACACGATGTTACCAAACACTTCTCACACAGTGGTTCCCAAATGTACACAGACTCAGAGTGTGATTCTAGACAAGCACCACTATCCCTAGGAGTTTACCAAAACTCATTCACTACAGTGCAAGTGGTAAGGGAACTGCACACAATCTTCATATTTCACGACTGCACTTTAGTGTCAATGCCTGACTCATTTAATCAACGCATGACTGGCTTCTAATACTACTAAAACTTGACAACATGACAGGATTTAAAATAGTTATCTGTCAGCAAATAAACAATGTTACCATATGCCTCTCTCACATTGGTTCCCAAATGCACACAGACTCACAGTGTGATTCTAGACAACAACCACTATCCCTACGAGTTTACCAAACCGTATTTACTACTATGGAAGTGGTAAGAGAACTGCACACAATGTGCATATTTCAAAAGTGCACTTTTGTATAATTGTCTGACTCATTTAATCAACGCACAAGCAAACACTGGCTTCTCATGCTACTTAAATTTGACAACATGACAGGTTTTAAAAGAGTTATCTGTCAGCAAATACAACATATTACTAAATGCTTCTCTCACAGTGGTTCAAAAAATGCACATTGGCTCTGTGTGATTCTAGACAAACAACACTTTCCCTTGCACTATACCAAAACACATTTCTTCATCTACAAGGAGTACTACATTTTACGGCAGAAACATAACTCATTTCACAAATTCATAAACAATGACTGGTTTCTAATTCTACCAAAATATAAAAACTGCATAGTTATCTGTCTACAAACACATGAAAAAAACAAATCCTTATCACAAAATGGTTTCTACATGCACACACACTGTCGATAACATTGTAGAGAAAAAAAAGTACTCCCTACACTTTAGCAGAAGAAATACATTAGTCTGATTAAAATAAAAATAGTCTACATACATCCCCTCACAATTAAATAACTCACCTTTCAAGTTGTTTTGTAGATTAAGAAGTATATCAGTCACACACACCAGATTTTCTTATACAGAATCTCTGCACTGTACACCTGTCAGCAGAACCAAAGAATGGCAAAGTTTCCCTCTCATTTTCCACACATATACATGTAAACATCAAATCACATTCCTTCCCACATAAATTCAAATGCAAACACACATTTCTATTGGTTAAACATTTCAACCCTTTCCAAGTTACATAAACTTCAACCCTTCCCCCAATCTGCCTTCTGCCCGTTACCATAGAAACAGGTCATGGAACACTGTACTGAGCACACAGGTCACAAGTTCAGCACACACAATGTTGCTAATCAAAACAGCAAGTGTGCTTGACTTCTCAACATATCAGCTTATCATATATAATGTTCCTTACAATCAGTTTTTGTTAACCAATAAGAATCATGCATTTAAAAAACAGAAATATGCACCCTACCTTGCAGTGTAGAAGGTTGTCAAACAACCAATGATTTCTTGTCTTTTTTCAAAATTGCATCTTAGCCACCAGTTTAGAAACATCTTACTTTCCAAACTGCCATTTCATTTACAGAGACCATCTGAGTGCATCCAGACCTCCTTACAAGATCCTTACAGTGTGGATTGTGGGACACAGCTACATTTTCTGGAGCCAAAGGTATGCAGAAAACAAAGGCATTCACAAAGACCTAGGTTTGCCAAATGTAGACATTAAATGGATTGGACAGAGAGGGTTAAAGTAGCACCAATTGATGCCATTGGTGAAATCCTTCATGCAAATCCAACACCCTGACCTCATAATAGTGCACTGTGGTGGCAATGACCTAGAAACTTTGACTGGGGTAGGTCTGAAAATGCTTATGAAGGACACCTTTGCAGAACTGATTTCACTTTTCCCTAAAACTGCCTTTGTGTACTCTAACATATGCCAAAGGCAGAAATGGAACTGGTCCGATCATTTTTGTCCACAGATTGAGAAAGCTAGGAAACATGTGAATAAATCTGTTTCTGCTTTTCTCCAAGACTATAGAATGGGGTCCATTTACAATAACAATCTGCGCTTTCATATGAAAGAGATGTATAGGAGAGATGAAGTACACTTTACTGATGAAGGAAACAGAGTCTTCCTCAACAACTTTAGACTCTGTATAGGTACTTACTTATAAGTACCAAAAACTCTCAATGAACACAACGGCTCTTTTTAGAGCCACTCAAGAACAAAACACTTAAGCTTAATCTTTATCTCCCAACAATTTCATTTTTTTCCCCTTGGATCCGCGAACCCACCGCGAGAGGATCCGTGCATCCAACGCGATAGGATGCGCGCATCGTGCGCGCATTTCGCCGTTTTTTTTTTTTAAAAAAGGGGGGCCCCAGGGGGTCCTTCTGGGACCCCCTAAGCACCTCTAGAGGGTCAGAGTATTTCCACTCTGCCCCCTTTATATGCTTTACACACTTATTCCCCTTGCTTCTTCAGCCTCGCTTCTACCGAGGCAGAAAATGGCCGCCAACAGTTCCTGGTTTCGAATGTAGAGAGACACTCGACAGCCAATTAGCATTCAGCGTGCGATCGGGGGGGTGCGCGCTCGGTTCGGGGAGGGTGCGCTTACGGTGCGGGTACGGTCCGCGGATCCTCTGCGGCCATAGATATCACTAACTTTTTTACCCCAATTTTCTCAGGAACTACTGAACAGATTCACACCATATATGCAAAAGGCACGAGTCTGAACTGAGGACTACCTCTTTGCCAAATTTGGTGTCATTCCGTTCAGCAGTTCGGGCTGTAGCTGCGACAACAGATCCTATGGGAAATTGCATGGGGAAAACGCGTTTTGGGACCCCCCTTTTTTCTCGGCTCCCGCTTGACGGATCACCACAATACTTTCAGGGTAGGAGCGGAGGGGAGCTGGCCAAAAGTTTGGAAAATTTTGCGAGGATTCGTCAACCAGCGCCAACGTTATTCCAAAAAGAATGTTGCGGATTTCCTATGGAAAATAGGTCCTAACTATAACTATCTACTGGCGACCGCCAGTAGATAATATATATATATATATATATATAGATAGATATATATTCAGTGAAAAAACCATAGGTTTCACAGACGTTATAGTTAGCTGGACATTTCACTCGTAAAAAACCAATGAAATTCCCCCGTTATAGTTAGTTAAGCTAACTATAACTCGTGCACCCGCAATCCACTGCTGATGACGTCACATATAACATCACTCATGACATGGTCACTGACATTACTCATGACATCACTGATGACATCTCAAATGACATCACTGATGACATCACTGATGACATCATCCAGTGAATGTGTGTTTTTCTGAAAATTACATATGTTTCAAATATGTATATCTGAAGGTCGATGGAAGAATAAATGGGTATATAAGTGTCTAAATGGATGATTTTTTTTTGAAAAATGTATTTTGTGACTGATTGATAAAGTGTATCAAAGTGAATACATGGCTTAGTGAGTAATGTTTTAATATGTAAATATCTGTATCAGTCTCTCACTTTGTGTAGAAGTGGCTGCATGGGTTGGTGAGTAGCTACATGGGTGTCTATATAGGTTATTAGTTGGTTTTTTGAGTATCAGTCTGAGTGTCTGCATGGTTCGGTGGGGGGTACTACATAGTGCATAGGTGCATGAATGATTGACTCACTGTATGTGTTGAAGACAGCATGTGTGCAGGACTGTATGGGTGGATGAGTGTGTGTATGGGTGTGTTAGTGAGTGAATGACTGTCTCAATAGTGTCTCTATGAGTAACTACTTATGTTTTAAACTAGTATATGCGACTATTGGTGTATATAAGTGAGTATATGTGACAGTGAGAGATTGGAAGAGTTCCTGTATGAATAAGTATGTGTTTCTATAAGTGATTGTTTAAAAGACTAAGTATGTGTAAGTTTCCGTAGAAGTAAGTGTGGTGGTGTGTGTATAACTGTATATGCAAGTAAATGGATGTTTGATTCTTTATTAGCATGAGTGACTATGTGTGTGAGTAACTCTATGGATGAGTGGCGTTGTGTAGAAGGATGTATATGTGTATAAGTGCATATGAGTGAGTACATGTATGAGTGACTGTATAGGACTGTTGGTGAATGATGGATGTGTATGTGGATCTTCGAATTACAGAAGAGATTTTTAAAACTGGTAATGGAATTTCCAATATTTTTTTATTTTTTAGTCTCTATTTTTTAATGTGTTTATCAAAGGTTATATTAGGGTGAGAGGAGGTCTGCCACTCTATCACAAGGATGATGTCATCAGTGATGTCATCAGTGATGTCATTAGAGATGTCATCAGTGATGTCATGAGTGATGTCAGTGACCATGTCATGAGTGATGTTATATGTGACGTCATCAGCAGTGGATTGCGGGTGCGCGAGTTATAGTTAGCTTAACTAACTATAACAGGGGAATTTCATTGGTTTTTTACGAGTGAAATGTCCAGCTAACTATAACGTCTGTGAAACCTATGGTTTTTTCACTGAATTTGCAAGGTTTTTTAAATGCTAATTCCTAACTATAACGTGTGTGAAACCCATGGTTTTTTCAGTGAATTTGTATGGTTTTTTAAATGCTAATTATTATATTTAACGTGTGTGAAACATTTTTTTTTTTTTATCTTTGCAAGGTTTTTTACATCTTTTTTTTTTACTTTTTATTCCCTTCAAACACTATGGTAAAATTTAATGCATTCTGAAATATATAAATGTTCACCTTTTTTTTAAAAAACAGGTAAGATATAGTAGTATAACATAGTGAATCTTTTTTTACAATTTTTTTTTTTTTCCGTGCGCTTTGCTTTACATTTTTGCTTTATGTACATAATATTTCTACTCTGTTTGCGTATGGTTACGTAATTTGCGTAGACGTCCGTACTGCGCACGCGACGCGTAAGCGCATACGATACACGCGTACGCGCGCACGCATGTTATGCGGAAGTGTTGGAGCGTGCCTTTTATGCGCATGCGTACTTTTACCGTAAGCGCTCCGTAAGCGCTCCGTAAGCGTAACGTACGCGCACGGTTGGTCATGTGATCAAGAAACAACACTTTTGATTGGTTTAAACTACTTTCAGTTCTAGAACCTTCCTACACCACACCCATTCCCCTCATTTCTGCTTGTGATCCCTTAGGAGAAGGAGCTGAGTTGTCTTTGTGATACGATGGCAGAACAGCAGTCCTCTTCTGAGAGTGAGCCTGGTAGCAGCATCATCAGAGAGAGAAGGAGGAAACAAAAGACTTCTTTTGTATGGGAATATTTCACCTATCCAGAGGGGCAGAAAAAGGTAAATGCTCCTTTAGTCACCTACTCACTTTGTGAGCGTGTCTTATCTAGAGGGAATCCAAGGAAGAAGTATTCCTTTGGAAATCACTCTATGGTTAGACACATTAAGGATAAACATCCCAGGACTTATGCTAGACATACTGGAGAAACATCTCCAGTAAGTCACCCAAGCACACCTGCAGAAGCTCAGCCGAGTACATCTTCGGCAGCTCAGCTGAGCCCTTCCTCTGCGGTGGGAGCATCACCCTTTTCTGCTCCTCTGGATATAAACCCTCGTTTTGGGAGGGTTACAATGAGGTGCACAAGATGTCATGGCCTTATTGTTCATGCGGAGACCAGTGTTTCCGTCATAAACAATAGGATAGACCAGCACATCTGTGGTCCTTGTTAGTATTCCCATTCTTTCTTTCCTCTTTCCCTTTATGAACACAACGGTTCTTTTAAGAGCCAACCTTACCTCTTAACTTTTTTTTTTAATTTTTAAATGACTTTTTTTTTTTTTTTTTTTTTTAAACCCACATTTTTTTTATCACCCTACAAGGTCCATGAGGGACTACTACAGAAATGAGAAAAGCATAGAGAAGAGTAGTGAAAAAAAGTGAGCATTAAAGTAAATGTGTGTTAATTCCAGAAATTTCACACTTACCTGACAATGAAAATAACTTAAATAAAAATAAGTGATTTCTTTAACTTTCTATAAAGAAGTTTATTTTTATATTTTTCCTTTCTCAATCTGTAAAAAAAGAAAAAGGTATTGATATTTAACAATACATTTTAGAATACAGTGCACATATTTTCATATTTCAACAAACATTTTTTTGCCATTTTTTTGCTGTTTTCAGAATATATTGCATTTTACTGTAAATCGTAAAAGCAATTGCATTCATAACTTAACAGCGGGCAAAAAAAAAACAATCAGAAAGATTGTTTAAAAAAAGCCCAGAATCTCTTCTCACTAAAACATACCGTAATAGAAATGAAACATTTGCAATATAAATCTCACGTAAGAACAATTACTAATTTCAGTAAATATCATCTGAAAATTCTGTTGCATAAGCATAATCACCAAAATAATTTGTGTCAAAGAAACCACAATGCAAATTATTACCTTTCCGTAAGGCCAAATGGTAATTTTTATAATAATTTTTGATGACATTTCCAATGGTAATCCAATTAAATTGTAATAATGTTTTCTACAGATGTTGCAATTTCTTTCTAAAATTTTGGTTTCAGAAAAATTAAATAGGAATTTGCTAAATCAAAAGGCAAACGTTGCTTGAAAGCCAATTGAGAATCATTACACAGTGTCCAGCCTTTTTCACATTTAAGAAAAACTGTGTAATGACCAGAAGTTACAAAAGGCCCATCATGGAAAATTATTGCAACTGTTACAAAAGTTTTGCCAGAAATTGATAATTGCTGTCCTGTAAATTTCTTTATTAAAGTGTCCAATTTTGTTCCATCAGCTCTACAACGTTGCCTCATTAAAATTACATACTGTCCATATTTCTTTAAAAATAACGTCGAAAACATGTCTGATTTACATTTAGAACATTCCATGTTGTGATTGGCATCTTTAACTAATTTACTAAAAGTCACTGATTTAGTCTCTGGCAATGTTAAATAGATAAACCTTTCACAATCAACATTAGAGCTGCATGTGTAGAAACAGTTTTCACAACTATGTTCCCATTTATAAGAGAGACCAAACATATTTTCTATTTCTACCCCTTCATCTTCAAGTACCAAAAGGATGTATATCAAGAATTCCTGTGCATCTTGCTGGACATTTTGAGAAAACTGTGTTCGTCCTGAACAAACATCTAATAGATTTCTAATTTCATTTGCACTTTCTATTTTAGCTTTATCAACACTCAGTTTCTGATAAAGAAGACTTAGCACAGAACAGAATCTTTTTTCATGATTTTCTATTATCTGCTCTTGCAAACTTTCAAGATAAAATACAACATTCAGCACTACATTTGCGTAGCAGTTGACACCAGAGCTATTTTCAAAATGGCAACCAACAACCTCTTCAACATTGTCCTTTTTCTTTTTGCTTGCAATCACATGACTCTCTTTTTGTTTCCTCTTCTCTACATCCTCATTAGAGATATTCTCAAATCTCCTTTTCCAACAAACAACACGTTTCTCCAACACAGGATACTGACCTAAATGAGGAGCATAGGTTCTTCTTAATCTCTTATACTCCTTAACACAATTTGCATCAGCACTAACTTTTGAGTCATCAAAGTCTATCATGAATAAACCAGATAATGTTTTCACTCGTGACAAAGCAACATATGCCATACCTTCTTTGAACACAGTAGATCCAATGTTTACAAATGCACTATTAACAGTTAATCCGTGACACTTGTGAATAGTTACAGCATATGCTAGAGAAAATGGAAACTGCTTCCTACGTACATATAAGTCTTTCACAAGCAAAAAACGGACTGAACAACGACTAATGTCTTTTACCTCTTCAATCTGATCAAATTTTATTTTTAAAAACTCAATTCCTTCTTTTTTCTGGTAGTTAACAAAACCCACAACTTTACCCATAGCTCCATTCACTAAACCTTTTTCAACATCCAAATTTCTCCTTAGAAATACTCGACAGTTCATGCAAAGATATAGATTTTTTTCTAATCCAGCTGTTTTCGAAATGTTCTTCTCTAGAGAATCCAATTTATTTTTCAGTTCGCCTGTTAATGTAATAGTAATTCTTTCATGTTGGATTTTGTCCACTGCTTCCATTTTCTTAATCTCTTCCTTTTCCAATTTCAAAAGTTCCTCATTGAATATCGAGCATTCACGTAGTGTTGGCATTAAGCAGATTACAGTATTTTTTTCTGCAATGTTCTTGTATATTTTCTCTGCAACTATTTCTTCACTTGGAAATAAATTATGTAGCAACCGACTCTGTAATGCTTTTCTGCCTACTTCTGTGAGTAGTCCAATTCTGATATCTTTCAGAATACTTCCATATTCTTCATCATTTGCTTGCCTCATATTGGTAGTGAGTTCTTTGTACTCAAAGAATGACCAAATATTCGCATTACCAATGCTTCCTAATGACTTCTTCGCGTCCTCATGTGTCACAGTATTAAACACTGGTTGTCCTTTAACTGGAGTGAGCTGCAGTAGATCCCCAAAAACTATAACATGTTTTCCACCAAATTGCACGTCATAGTCTCTTTTTAGAATTTGCTGCATTCTTAAATGCACAAAGGCAAGCATTCAGTTTGATACCATGCTTACCTCATCAATAATGAGAACTTGCATCTTCTTCAACACTCTTGAAACTTCGAAACATGCTTCGCCAGTTAGCTTGTGATATTCTATTTTGTTCTCATGCTCCACTGCGATGGAGAGTAATTCCTTTTATATTATATGCTGCTAACCCAGTTGGAGCAGTAACAACACAAGATAAAGTTGAATTCGTTTTTTGCTGTAGGTAGCTTCTGATGACTTTAATTAAGAAACTTTTCCCAGTTCCAGCTTGTCCACTCACATACAACCTAATTGGTTCAAATGCTGTGCATGTGCACTCTTTATTTTCATGTAGTAATCCGTGATCAATTTTTTTTCTGACTTCTTCATAAATTTGTCGTTGTTCTTCATTCAGTTGTTGTTCCAAATCTGGTAATTCTATTAAATCTTCCTTTTCTTGATTCATAGCCATTTCCACTTCAGTCATGGCTATTGCAGCTTCATTTTCTACGATTGGTTGTCCTAGGGGATCTTGACTGAGCGTTCCAGAACTTTGGCTGTCTTGAGAACTGTCTCTAGCTACTTCAGCTGCAATTGTAGCTTCCTGTTCAATTTCTTCGTTTAACATTTGGACATAATTCCTGAAAATACTGCATTCAATGGTATCTTTACATGCATTAAATGAATCCTCATAGCTTTGAAATTCTCCAAGTAGTTCGTCCTCTGAACGCCATGGTTTAAACAACTGTAAAAGTGCCAAGTAGTAAAATTCCTTTTTGTCAGTAGTGTCACAACTCAGCTTCCTGTGATTAATCAAACTTCCTTTTGTTTGCTTCACTAAACATCCTTCCTCACCAATGACATTATATTTTCCATTGTTAATGTCTTCTGTGGCTTTCCGTGAAAAAATGTAGTTCTGCAGCACTTCATAGAGACACATGTTCTCAAGATGATGACTTCTTTTTGGGTAATATGTGTCCAACATGTTTGTTTTCAAAATATCTGTACTTTCTGGGTCGTTCTCGGCCAAATATTCAATTTCTCCAACAGATTTCAGTACCCGAATTCGCATTCCTGCAAGGCCTAAACTGACCCAAATTATTCTTCTTGATTTCGAGTATAGACTTGCAGATGATAACCTATCTGAACATTCGTAGGATCCAATTTCTCGATGCGATAACATCTTTAAACTGAAACTGTACAGCTTCTTACTGACAGTCTTCTCGTGAGAAATCTCTTCCCACATTTCCTTCAATTCTGTTTTTTCAGATTTAGTGATGTAAGATGTGACATACCGAGCAACAGCAATAGAATTGTCTGCCACATACTGAATATCCATGTTAGCATTCCACATGGATAAAATGACTGGGTTGTAGTCATTTATATATTTTGACTCTTCTTTTCTTCTTAGGTTGTACGTATTTTTGGGAGATTTTCTTGTAATAGTATGTCGCACAGCTGACATAAAACTGTTGACTCTTCCTTTTGAAAGAACAGGTCTAGGAAATCCAAATCGATATTTGTGTAGAATTTATCTTTGGTCTTGTACTTCCGTCGACAGTATTTTCCACACCGATGACTTTGGAAACGTAAAACTTGCTCTTTTAACTTTTTCTCTTCTGTGCTTTTAGGTATAGCACATGTTGCATATTCTTCAATGAAAGATAACACTGCTTCATCAGCATCTGTTCCAAATTTTGGAGCATCCTTGACCCACAACAGCATATGAATGTGAGGAGCACCTCTTGCTTGGTACTCTTTTCTCCAAAAGAAATCCACAACTTCTCCAAGTGGTGGATTTTTTTTATTGCAGATAAAGGACATCATAGCCTCAAATCTATGATTGAAATATCTGCAAACATTAACCGGATCCAATGAGCACAATTCTCTTGCTGTCTTGTATTCGATGTTTTTAATGTTTGAATTTGCCTCTCGTAGAAAATCCAGTAAATCATCCCAAGCGTACTTGGCACAGCTTAGGGTTAGGAACCATGTTGGAGTTCCTAAATTCCGTAACATACATTTCAATTCTCCATGGCGTCGGTACCAATATTCATTCGTCCCACGCTGAGAAGCCATCAGATTGATCAATTGTGATTCCAAATGATCATCTCGCTGCTGCACTTTGTTCATAAAATCCTTAGCAGACACATTATGTAGATGTGTTCCACTTTTTAAAATGTGGTTTACTGCATAAGATAGTGCAGACAAGTCACTTTCAAATAACAGATGGAACAAATAAGGAATACTTTGACGAAATCTGGGATCTTCTGCATATAATCTTGTAGTCCGATACTCAGAAGCAGGAATCTGTACTGGACGTTCATCATATCGTCCACCATTTCCTGTAGGAAACAGCTGGGGAAAACAACGAGCTTCCAAGCTCTCCTCCCATACACTCACGGGAGTTCCTTTTGCTTTTTTCATCTGAAACAGATCAATAGTGTTTCCCATAACTTCTTTTGAATGAAGAGGATGTATGCTGAAATGTTCATAAATTTCTTCTTCTTTTGACTTGTCTACTTTTTCAATTTGCCCAGTTGGTGTGTCTGTGTCTCCTACTAAATCTTCTTCATCTTCATCTATATAAATTGATTCATACCATGTATTATTCCTTTTCAAATATAAATTTGCACTTTGTACTTTCCGTACATCTACCAGCTCCTGCCAAATTTTCTTACTCTTTGTAGGTACACCACTAACCAGAATAACTAATGGTTCAGTTTCCAAAGTATCTGTATCAATAGTTTCCATATTTTTTTTCAAATCCAACGGCAAATACACAACTCTTCCTTTTAAACCTCTCTGTAAATCTGAAGGAGGTAATTTGCCTGTTTTTGGCTCCATACGTACTATGGTCTGGAACGGATGAACACATTGAATGAGTATAGACTCATACGTATTTAAATCAGAAAGTTCTGCAGGAACTTCAACCAATTCTAAATTATTATGTTCAGCTCTAGCTGGCATTTTATTTTCTTCCAACTTGTTGTAACAGTATTTACAAATACGATGATCTTCACCCAAATCAAAACAATTTTCAAGAAATATATATGTTGCAAAATCCTTCCACTTATAATTATCTTCTCCTTCACTTTTTTTGTAGAGATCAACATTCCTTGTTTGGATTTTGTAATGGCTTCTCCGGCAAAAAATACAAGTAATATTTGGTCTTTCATTAGAGATGATAGCAAATTTTGTAATTTGATCTTAAAATTTCTTATTTACGGAGGGTTCTACATTCTCTTCCACATTTTCCTCAATAACTGTGTCATTCCCTGCACTTTCTTGTTCTGGACCAAAGTAACAAAACTGAATCTCATCAGTAACCTTCTCAACATCTGATACAGATCCACGAAACAGAGCCTTATTCAACTCATTTAACTTTAGTGCTGGACTTTTAGCAAAATACAATCTTCTCACAAATTTCCTAATTTCAGTATGATGAACTGCCAGCATCCTAAAATGGTGAAAACCACTTTGACAAACTTTCCTAGATAGACAAGCCAGAGAGTGTCCTTTCAAACCAGTATTCTCTCTCACTCTGCATGGATCTAGTCCTTGAAGCACCTTAATCTTCTGTTTAACACTCTTTTTACTATATTCTCTTAAAAACTCACGTAATTTATCAATAGATTCCTGTCGCAAAGTACAAATACTACTACAATGCCAAGTATACACTGGGGCTTTAGGACGTCTCCCCATAACCTCATCTGCTATCACTTCTTCCTCATTTCTTGGAACCATTTTCTCCTTTTCCATTACACAACCATCCTTAACTTCATATGCTCGACCACTGGTGTCAACTGCATGCAGCAAACTATTACTTTGAAGATAACTCTCTTCATTAAAAAATGGTTCAGTACTTGAACTATGCATCCATTCTCCTAAAAACACTTTACAAAAGTTATTTCTTTTTACTACTCTTTTCTTTTTGCTTTGTGACTTCATTACATTAATTATTTTTTCTAATGTACGCACCCTGTTCAAAATTAAAATGAATAGTTTTCTTTTTAAATCTAAAGCCTTAGCTACAATGGCTTCAATATCTTTTTTTCTCTTGTAAAATTTAGCTATTTTCTTATATTTTTTCACATCCTTTAGCAAATTGGACATCACTCTTCTCTGAAACATTTTCCTACGGATCTCTTTAAATGCTGATTTTCTTTTCAAGTACATTTTTATAGCTTCAGCTTGTACATTAGCATTTAGTAAATTCTCACTATTCTCCTGTTGTTTTCTACTTGAAACAGTTTTTCCAATGGGGGCATTTTTTAAATTTTTCCTTTTTTTGAATATATTTTTAAAGATTTCCTTTGTCTGCTTACCAGAAGACTTTTTCTTTTTCCCAACATGAGCATCTTCAACTAACTTGGGTCCTCCAGTTGTCTTCAAATAAAAAAATGTTTTCTGTTGTTTTCTCTGTCTTGATTTTATAGGCATCTTATATTTCCTTCACTGCTCTGGAGCAATACCTGAAAGAAACTAAAAAAAAATACCTTTTTGTAATTTAAATATATTGCTATATTTGTTATGATCTTGTCTTTTCTTATAACACTATCTACCCCTTTCCTACAAGTGAAAAACACAAGAAAACCAACACGAATTTAATCTCTAAGATCAATTCCTGTGTGCACACAGACTCTTGGTGTAATTCTAGGCAGAACACGATATTTCCTTTGCAATTCAAAAGCACACTTACTTTTTTTTTGCAATTGTTAATTACTCTAACAGTCTGACACATTTTCTTTATAGTTTACAGAGGCATAAAAGAGCACATGTGCAATCTGCTTTTTTAGAGCATGTACATGTGTAACCTGGCTGACTGACTGCACTCCTGCAAATATAATGATCCTTGGTGATGTTGAATGCATTAGCGTTTGTCAGGGGTCCAAGAAGGCCATAAAAGACTCATGCTGTGATTTTACGCAGAAAATGAAATTTGCTTGCCAATTTCAAAGCACACTTACTTCTGTTTTCTGTGTTTTAGGCAGAAAATGAAATTTGCTTGCCCATTTCTAAGCACACTTACTACTGTTTTTTCCTGCAAGTGTTAATTACTCTAACAGTCGCATACATTTTCATTACAGTTTTCAGATACAGAAAACAGCACATGTGCAAACAGCTTTTTCAGACCATGAACATGTGTGACCTTGGTGACTGACTACACTCCAGCAAAAGAAATCAGCCTTAGTGATGTTGAATGTATTAGCGTTACTCACTGCTACCTGAAACACCAGTCACTTGTGAATACTTAGCATGATTCTACAGGATAAACTGCTGGGTGTGTGCTAACAGTCTGCTTATGCAGACTGTGTATTTTCAGTTGCAAGAGACATATGCATGGTTACTTCCCAAAAGAACCAGAGAGACACAAAATACATCTCTGACAGCAATTCCTCTGTGCTCACAGACTCATGCTGTGGTTTTACGCAGAAAATGAAATTTGCTTGCCAATTTCAAAGCACACTTACTACTGTTTTCTGTGTTTTTAGGCAGAAAATGAAATTTGCTTGCTAATTTCTACAAACACTTACTAATGTTTTTTCCTGCAAGTGTTAATTACTCTAACAGTCGCATACATTTTCATTACAGTTTTCAGATACAGAAAACAGCACATGTGCAAACAGCTTTTTCAGACCATGAACATGTGTGACCTTGGTGACTGACTACACTCCAGCAAAAGAAATCAGCCTCAGTGATGTTGAATGTATTAGCGTTACTCACTGCTACCTGAAACACCAGTCACTTGTGAATACTCAGCATGATTCTACAGGATAAACTGCTGGGTGTGTGCTAACAGTCTGCTTATGCAGACTGTGTATTTTCAGTTGCAAGAGCATATGCATGGTTACTTCCCAAAAGAACCAGAGAGACACGAAATACATCTCTGACAGCAATTCCTCTGTGCTCACAGACTCATGCTGTGATTTTGCGCAGAAAATGAAATTTGCTTGCCAATTTCAAAGCACACTTACTACTGTTTTCTGTGTTTTTAGGCAGAAAATGAAATTTGCTTGCCAATTTCTAAGCACACTTACTACTGTTTTTTCCTGCAAGTGTTAATTACTCTAACAGTCGCATACATTTTCATTACAGTTTTCAGATACAGAAATCATCTCATCTGCAAACAGCTTTTTCAAACCATGAACATGTGTGACCTTGGTGACTGACTACACTCCAGCAAAATAAATCAGCCTTATTTTTCTTGAATGTATTAGCGTTACTCACTGCTACCGGAAACACCAGTCACTTGTGAATACTCTGCATGATTCTACAGGATAAACTGCTGGGTGTGTGCTAACAGTCTGCTTATGCAGACTGTGTATTTTCAGTTGCAAGAGACATATGCATGGTTACTTCCCAAACGAACCAGAGAGACACGAAATACATCTCTGACAGCAATTCCTCTGTGCTCACAGACTCATACAAAAATCACCACATACATCCCCTCTCAAACTCATAACTCACCTTTAAAATTAGTTAGTTGAGAAAGAAATGTGGCACTCAAACAGAAGACTATCAGAGTCAGAATATCAGAGCTGTACACCTTTCTCCTCTGAGCAGAACCAATTAATGGCAATGTTTCCCTCTCTTTTTTCACACATATACATGTTAATTACAAATCTCTGTGCTTCCAACTTTTTGTCAAATGAAATCATACATTTCTATTTTTTGAAAACTTCAACACCAAATGTACCCTTCCCCCAACTTGACTTCTGCCTGCTACCATAGCAACAGCTCATGGAACACTGCTGTGAGGAGAGAGGTCAGAAGTTCACCACACAATGTTTCAAATCGAAAGACCAAGAGTGCTTCACCTGTCCAACCTAACAGCAAATCCAAACTATTCTTCTGTGGGAACACAATTTTCTGAACCAATACAAAACATGCTTCTAAAAATGTACACATACAGCCTAGTTTTTAGTGTAGAATGGTGTGAAACAGCCAATGAGTTATTTTTATTTTTTTAAAATATGTATACCTCCATTTTCAAACTGTCTTTCATTTCATATTGCCATTCTATTGAAAGACACCTTCTGAGTGCATCCAGATCTCCTTGAAAGATGTTCACAGTGTGGATTGTAGGTCACAGCTATGTCTTCTGGAGTGAAACGTATGCAGAAAAAAGAGGTATGGTGAGAGACCTTGCTTTGAAAAATTTAGACATTAAATGGATTGGTCAGAGAGGGTTAAAGTGGCACCAATTATTGCCTTTGGTGAAAACCTTTCAACATCTCCCACAGCCTAACCTTATTATTGTGCACTGTGGTGGAAATGACCTAGGCACTTTAACTGGTGTAGGTCTGGAAATGCTTATTAAGGACACCTTTGTGCAATTGATGTCGCTTTTTCCTCAATCTGCCTTTGTATATTCTAACATATGCCAAAGGCAAAAGTGGAACTGGTCCAACCAATTTTGTCCGCAGATTGACAAAGCAAGAAAACACGTCAATAAGTCTGTTTCTGCTTTCCTCAGAGACTATGGTATGGGTTCTATATACCACAACAACTTGCGTTACAACATGCAAGACATTTATAGAGGAGACGGTGTACATTTCAATGATGAAGGGAACAGAGTCTTCCTCTTGAACTTTAGACTCTGCATCGGTACTTACTTGTAGGTACCAAAAAACACTCAATGAACACAACAGCTCTTTTTAGAGCCCCCTAATATCTTAACACTTAAATTTGTTTTTTTCTTCTTTTTTTTTTATTTTCTACCCACCCCCCACCCACGCCCCACCTATTTTGAAAATTTCGCCAGGATTCGTCAATCTGCGCCAAAGTTATTCAAAATAGAATGTTGCGGATTTCCTATGGAAACACGGTCCTAACTATAACTAACTACTGGCGACCGCCAGTAGGTAATATTATCTACTGGCGGTCGCCAGTAGATAGTTATAGTTAGGACCGTGTTTCCATAGGAAATCTGAAAATTCTATTTTGAATAACTTTGGCGCCGGTTGACGAATCCTCGCGAAATTTTCAAAACTAATGGGGCGCTCCGCTCAGCTCCTACCCTGAAAGTCTCGGGGTGATTCGTCAAGCAGTGGCCAAGAAAAAAGGGGGGTCCCAAAACGCGTTTTCCCCATGCATTTTTCCATAGGACCTTTAGTCGAAGATACAGCTCGAACGGCTGAACAGAATTACTTGAAATTTGGCAGAGAGGTAGTCCTCAGGTCAGGGAAGTGCCTTTTGCAGGTCTTGTGTCAATCTGTTCAGTATTTCCTGAGAAAATAGCATTTAAAAGCATATACATATCTATGAGCGCGCAACGTGCGCGCACCATGCGCGCACCGTGCCAGCACCCTAACGTGCGCGAGCGTAATTCTGATTGGTAGTTACATGTTAGTCAGCGTTCGAATCGGTCGAAATCAGGAAGTGTCGGCCGCCATTTTGTTTGTTTTCAGTGCGAGAGTGAAAAAGGAAGGTGGCGAACGTGAAAAGGGGGCAGGGTAGAGAGTTCCTGAACCCCTAGCCTTTGTCAGGGGGTCCCTGAAGGACCCCAAAAGCAGAATTATTATTATTTTTTTAATTTTTTAAAAATCGCGGGGGTGCGCGCACAGTGAAACCCCCCCCCCAAAAAAAACAATTTTTAATACGTTGTTTATTGTAAAATAAATATATATTAAAAAATAATAATTCATACATAACTTAGCATTTAAAAAACCGTACAAATTCACTGAAAAAACCATAGGTTTCACACACGTTATAGTTAGGAATTAGCATTTTAAAAACCTTGCAAATTCACTTAAAAAACCATAGGTTTCACACATGTTATAGTTAGGTGGATATTTCACTCATAAAAAACCAATGAAATTCCCCCGTTATAGTTAGTTCAGATAACTATAACTCGCGCAACCGCAATCCACAGCTAATGACGTCACATATTACATCACTCATGACATGGTCAGTGGCATCACTCATGACATCACTCATGACATTATCCTTGTGATAGAGTGGCGGTCGCGCGAGTTATAGTTATCTGAACTAACTATAATGGGGGAATTTCATTGTTTTTTTACGAGTGAAATATCCACCTAACTATAACATGTGTGAAACCTATGGTTTTTTAAGTGAATATATATATCTATGAAATATCACAGTCCTGTTCTGCCTTGGATCCCCCAAGAAACAGGTGCGGACCACGGCGTGTTGTTGAAAATCTTACAATGTATTGCGATCAAATCAGCAGCATATCCAGCATTTCAGCATTACGCGTTTCGACAGTGAAACACTATCTTGATCACATATATACATACATATAGTTTTCCAACAGACCCTCTGTTCTCACAAAGTCGTGGCGCACACTCGAGTATAAGATTTTCAAAAATGCTTTATTATTCTTGCCCCATCGCTGACAAACGTGTTTCGGCCATGATGGACTTTGTCAATGTCAGCCTGACCAACATTATTCAAAATGTATATACACGTCATATCCTTTACCTCAATATCAACAGTGAGAGCGGACTTTAAAACAATGCTATTATGTCTTAATCAACTAAGCCATTTTAAAGTGGTCAAAACAAACAAAAATACATGTATACCGTATTCACATGTCTATAAATTCATTTAAATTGTCCTGTCAATAATTCTCATACGGTGCTACTTGATACTATGGTTATTTCAAACCATCTTTGGGGAATGTTGACAAAAATTCATACATTTGTTTGTAACCAATCACGCCCTGGATGGGCTTAAAATTCATGTGTACGTTTGTTTACCCATAATGGCAAAGATTCATTTCTCAAAACAAAAGGAAGGGAGATACCCCTATGTTTACCAAAGGGACGGGGGTACAACAATTGGAAACAGACACAAGACACCGAGTTATTTGGCTGGACATTTAATAAAAACAGTCTTGTACGGCCTCCCTGCTCTGACGGTTCACTGGAAGTGTATAAACTTCAGGAGAAACATCAGAGCAGGGAGGCCGTTTTTCCACTTAACAGATTTTATCTCCAATACCATGATTGGTTGGTTCGGCTTTCTGCTAAAAACCTGAGTACATTCTCAAATTTATAAGCGTGTTGGGCGAATACGGAATTTAGAAATATGTTTCCTATATAAATAGAAACGCTATATACAAGACAGTTTTTATTAAATGTCCACCCAAATAACACAGTGGCTCTGACGGAGATAAGAAAATAACTTATCCATTAAAAGAAGCTTCATCAAGGAAATACTACCTCTGTTTATTATGTAATTGATTAAACATAATCCACCTAATATAAAGATTTTATGAACATTGTTTGTCCTGAACAAGGTGAAAGTATCAAATCAACACCAAAACGCTGTGTCGACGTTTTATAACTTTATTCATTGTAGAATTAGATTGTAACCTATATTGGGAGGAATATCAATAAGGATATTGGATTGATTATGGAATGTATCTTTGTGTTTTTATTCTTGTGTTTTTATTCTAATATTTTTAAATAAACCTTTTCTATTAAAATTCTTAGTCCTCATAGAAGTATATTTTGAGGAATTGCTTTTTGTGGTATAGTTAAAAAGATATGGTCTTTGAGAAAAAGGCACAGTATATGTAGTCAAAGGACTTGTAGCATGATTTGTTAACATCCTTACAATACACTTGGCTCTAGGGAGGTGTTTTGCCTCCTTTTTTATATATATTAATATTGAGGGACTCTTGTGTCTGTTTCCAAACATTCATTTCTCCCCACATTTGTTACTGATCACGCCCTGAATAGGCTTATAATTCATAATTACATTTGTGTAACCATAATGGCCATATTGTTGACAACAAGACCCTTTCTTTAACTCTCTAACATGTTCAATTACATGTGCACTGAGACAATAAGTAGAAACCATATATGAAAGTGAGGAAAGAAAACAAAAATTAAAATTTAAAGGGGATAGAGGGGGAGAGGGATAATATTCAAGTACAAACAGAAATGCATGCATAAGAATATAAAGAACCTGATCTTCTCATTTATTAAAAGTTGTAAGTGGCCCAGCCAATGTGAACCCATAATTCCTCTTCTCTATTAAGTTCATATGGGACCAAGGTACGAAGTTCAATTATATATTTAGACTCCAGCTGTCTCAGAGCTCTTACCCTGTCACTGCCTCTCTCCAGAGTTTGTACCTGATCTATACAAAAGAAGCTTAGCAATTGACTGTTACTTTTGTGATGCTCTGCAAAATGTCTCCCAACTGGATAACTGATATCCTTCCTGGTTATTGCACGCATGTGCTCCAAGACTCTCTTTTTTGCTTGGTGTATCGTGCTTCCCACATAATGCATGTTGCACGGACACACCAAACAATAAACAGTGAATTCTGTTTTGCAGTTGAGTAGTTTGGTTATCAGTTTGTTTGAGTCTCTACCTGGGACCTGAAACTCTTTGCCCTTGTTACTTCTGTTACAAGCCTTGCACTTAAGACAAGGATAAAAACCATTTATGTCTGAAAAGCTCTGTTCCTTATCACTAAAATGGCCATGCACCAGTAGATCCTTAAGAGAGGTATTTCTGCTGTAAGTAATACTCGGATGGTGTGTAATGGCTTTACTAATCACACTGTCTGCCTGAAGGATACTCCAGTGTTTTCCCAAAATCTGGCGTATTTCTCCAGAAATTGTGGAATACGTCAATATTAATCTGGTTATCTCATCATTGCGATCTCTTGATGTTTTATTGAGGAGTTCCCCTCTCTTACGTTGATTCCCCCTTTCTACAGCTGACTGTAAAGTTTTTTTCGGGTGACCTCTTTGGCTGAATCGTTTCACAGCCTGATTTTTGCCCATTTCATAGTCTTCTGCTGTAGTACTATTCATTTTTAGATGGAGAAACTCCCCATAGGGGATGCTATTAACTAAACAGCATGGGTGCTGACTGGTGTAATGCAGAATTGTATTTCCTTCAGTTGGTTTACGGAACAGTTTCGTTTTCAGCTGTTTTTCACTCACATAAACCAACAGGTCTAGGTACGCAACCTCACAGGAACTGATATTGCTGGAAAAGTTAAGGTATTCTCATTAATGTTTAGATGATCAATATATTTTTCCAACTCAGCACGGGAGCCAGTCCAGACGAAAAATATGTTGTCTATATAATGGGCCCAGATGGCCACTTTCTGTGCCCACGCCTCATTGTCCTCGGCCCAGGCCATGTGCTTATCCCACCAGCCAATGAACAAGTAAGAATAGCTGGGGGCGAAGCACATGCCCATCGCAGTGCCCTGTTTCTGAATATAGAGTTGATCCCCAAAAGTGAAAATATTGTTCTGCAAGCAGAAAGACATGAATTGCATCACCATCTTGTTCAGCTCTGTGTATTTTAAAGGTCAGGTTTTCAAAAAGGTTTTAACCGCATCTAGACCTTGCTCATGGTTAATGCAGGTGTAGAGACTTGTGATGTCTAGGGCTAAAAGAAGATATATATCATATACATATATATATGTATTATTTCATGTAAAAAGATTTTAACTGTTTTTTCAAACTAATTGTAGCTTTATTTTGTTTAATAAAACTTTAAAAAATAATTTACATTTAATATATTTAAATTAATTAGATACTTAATTCGAAATTGAGTTAATATTGCTGTGCATTTTGTATTTTGTTCTACAGTTGAAATAAATATATAAAATGTATTTAAATTAATATTTAAATATTTTTACTATTCCTTTAAAGTTTAATAACCTTTCTAAAATGTCCCTGTACTTTACTATAGAGAGATCATCACCCTGGTAGCAGAGAATTCCGCCTACATGGGAAGAGTTAATGGTAGAAACTTTACACTTGTAAATTTGGCCCCACCAAGTCTAAACATTGTAGCATATTTACACTCAAAAAATGTGAATAGTCAAAAATATTAAATGTAATGCAAAGTGTAAGAGTATATGTACCTGTGTGTATTTACTCACAAGTAAATTTACCTTTGTGAATAGACCCTACTGTGTATGACCGGGTGGTGTTAGGATCGACAGTTGGTGGGTCTTCTTAGCTCTCATCCTGCATAAATTTATAAAGCGTGACAACAAACAAATGATGGACGGAATGCTGACAATGCAGACATTCTCCCCCAGTCAAGAGATCTGGGTTAAATCCATCGTTCTTTTGCCCACTACGCCACCCCAGTTTAGACATGGCCATATGCAAATCAGTCTTGACCCTGTGCCTCATGGGAACAGTCCAGCCCGAACTGCCAAGCCATGTCTTCCCTGGACCGGAATCAAGCATCCTAGGACCGGTTTCTGGCTATCAGCCATCATCAGCCAGGATAGCTTGACTCCAGTGGCGTAGTGAGCACGGGTCCCACGTCTGGGAATACCCATCCCACTTAGGGCGAAAAGCGTTACAACAAACAAATGATGGACGGAATGCTGACAATGCAGACATTCTCCCCCAGTCAAGAGATCTGGGTTAAATCCATCGTTCTTTTGCCCACTACGCCACCCCAGTTTAGACATGACATATAAATTTATAAAAGGATTTTATTTATTTATTTAAAAATTGTATATAGCGCTTCAAGACCCGGGGGTAGCAGAGCGCTTTACATGAGCATTAAGATTCCAGTCTGTACAGTAGATTCAGCTGGATCGAACAAAGTATACAGACATTGCACATTTAGCAAAAAACACTTCTTAAATAAGCAAAATAAACTAACAGATATGGCCAGGAGTAGA
The DNA here is from genome assembly GCF_964204655.1 of Triturus cristatus. Taxonomy (NCBI): domain Eukaryota; kingdom Metazoa; phylum Chordata; class Amphibia; order Caudata; family Salamandridae; genus Triturus; species Triturus cristatus. Next base: position 212,681,659 of record NC_140588.1, read on the forward strand.
ACGAAAATGTCACTGCAGACAATTAACACAGAAACAATAAAAAAGGCAAGGAAGCTAAAGGAGGGCAGTTTACCCAGGACAAGGCTTTCGTTTATGCAGTTAAATGGGATAGGGCTGATCAGATGTGCATTGACCGAAACATGCAGCACCGCTCAAATTAGGAAAGGGGGAGAGATCGGGTCCGTTAAGTGAGGAAGAGAAGAAAAAATTGAGTCAAATAGGGTGGAAAGGAGCAAACGAGAGGGGAAGGGAGCAACAAGTTTGGGGGAGAATTGGGGAGCAGTTAGAGGTAAGTGTTAAATGGATGGACGGTAGCATTAGAGTGGAGAAAAACAAGTCAAGTAGGGAGAGAGAGGGGAGAGGAGTCAGACATAAAAAGACTGTCAGGGGGGAATGAATACCGGGGGATGAATAAAGGGTAGACTACAGTGATTACGGACCCCAGAATGTGCAAAGAAGGTGGGATTTGAGGTCTTTTTTAAAGCTGTGGTACGAGGGGTTGCAGCGCAGGTCTCTGGGGAGGGCATTCCAGATGTTCGGACCGTTTCCCGAGAAGGAACGGGATTGTGTAGAGCACCTATTTGATAGGGGGGGATGAGAAGAAGAGCATTAGAGCTTCTCGTCTGCTGGGCGCAGCCCGCTTTTTCAAGTTTGTCGGAGAGATATAGTGGGGTTTGTTGATGGAGGGCTTTGTGTGTAATGCAAGCAGTCTTGTATGTTGATCTTCCCTCAACGGGTAGCCAGTTTAGGGCCTTGAGGGCTGGGGAGATGTGGTCGACACGCTTGCAGTCGGTCATTAACCTGGCGGCGGAGTTAAGTACAGATCTGAGGGGAGCAAGGTGTGTTTTGGGGATTCCAGTGAGGATAGCATTACCATATCCTATTTTGGAGAGGACTAGGGATTGGACAACCCATTTAAAGTCGTCAGAAGGAATGAAGGGTTTGAGTTTTTTTAGATGACGGAGGGTGCAGAGAGTTCCTTTTGCCGCATTCTTAATGTGGTTGTTAAGAGTGAGTTTATTGTCGATAGTGAAGCCAAGAGATTTTGCTGAGTTAGATAAGGAGAGCGAGCAGTTCAGGGCATTGAGGTCAGATAGCCAGCCTTGAATAGGGAGCTTGTTGTTTTTGGGTGAGAAGAGAAAGATTTTGGTTTTATTAGGGTTAAGTTTGAGGTGATTGAAGAAGAACCAGGATTGGATCATACTCAGGGCATTGTTAAGGTGAAGAATATCGGAGTGGGATTTGATCTTGTAGTACAGTTGGTTGGGTGTCGTCCGCGTAGAGATGGTAGTTAATTCCTGCCTGTTTCAGAATGAGGGTAAGGGGTTCCATAAAGAGGTTGAAGAGGGAGGGAGAGAGAATGGAGCCCTGGGGTACGCCTAGGGAGACCGGCGTGGGGTTGGAGAGGCAGTCCTTGATTTTGATTTGTTGTGTTCTGTGTTGGAGAAAGGAGGAGAACCATTTGAGGGCTAGACCGTTGATGCCAAAACGGGTTTTGAGTGAGTTAAGTAGCGAGTCGTGGTTAACTGTATCGAAGGCAGCGGAGAGGTCAAGGAGAATGAGAAGGCAGGACTCCCCATTGTCAAGGAACCGGTGAAGGTCGTCGACAATCTTGAGCATGGCTGTTTCCATGCTGCATCCTTTTCTGAAACCGGATTGCAACGGGTCAAGTAGTTGGAAATTGTCGATGTGATTGTCGAGTTGTCGGAGAGCACATTTTTCCAGGACTTTAGATAGCAGTGGGAGGTTCGAAATGGGGCGAAAGTTGTTAGGGTAATTTGGGTCGGCTGATGGGTTTTTGAGGATGGGAGTGATTTGACCGAGCTGGAGAGAGCCAGGGACAGACCCCGTGGCAAAGGAGGAGTTAATGATTGAAGTCCAGTAAGGGGCGATGATGTGTTTGAGGTCCTGGACGAGGCTGGGGGGGAGGAGATCTTTGGAGTGCGAAGAAGGTTTAAGTTTAGAGATGATGTTGAGGACTTCCTGTTCAGTGACAGGATGGAAATTTTGCCTGAAGGCATTATTTTTCAGCTGTAAAATTGAGGGGAAAGAAACAGGAGAGGTAGAAACAGGACTAGGTGTTGGAGTGCTGGGATGAAGGTGCGGGGTCGACGTGGGCGAGAGGGCTGAAAAGATAACACCCGCAGGTAGAAGGGTAGGCGTGGCAGGGGTAGGAAGGAAAGATTGCTCGATTTTTGTGATTTTCTCAGAGAAGAAGTTGGCAATTTCCGCACATCTTTCAGAGGAGGCAATCAGCTCCGGGGGGGGGGCAGAAGATGTTTGTTTTCTAACAATATTGAACAGTTCTCTGGACCTATTTTTGGCGCGATCAAGCTGGGAACGAAAAAAACTAGCCTTTTCCTTGAAGATGTGTTTCTTGTATTTCGATCTTTCAGATCTGAGAAGTGCTAGGTGGGAGGGGGAGGGGTTTTGTCTCCATGTTCTTTCCGTTTGTCTAAGAGAGCGTCTTTCATTATTCAGATCAAAGTTGAACCAAGAGTTGGATGGGATGCTTCTTTGTTTTTTTAGTTTGGGAGGAGCTAAGTGATCCAGCACCTCATTTACTGTCTTGTCAAAATGCTCCGTGAGCTCGTTGGCATTGTGGGAGAGAGGGGTGAGCAGGAGTTGGGCTTGGAGTTCAGATTCAAGAACGTCTGAGGGAATTTGACTAAGGTTTCTGGACCATTTTAAGGGTTTGGAGATTTTTGTTGGTGGAGCGGGATTAGTTACGATCTTAAAAAGGATGAGGTGATGGTCCGACCAGTCAGTGGGAGTGATGCTGGAAAGGGATGTAAGGTCGCTGTCAGAAATGATAGCGTCAAGAGTTGCTCCTTTGATGTGGGTTGGATGTTGACATAGTTGTTTGAGATCATTAATCTCTAGGAGGTTACTGAGGCGCATGACTATAGGATCCTCTAAATTGTTCCAATGGATGTTGAAGTCACCTAGGAAGAGATTTTTGGAGTTTGAAAGAGAGGATAGTGAGATGAAGTCGGACAGTTCTTCAGCAAAGAGAAGTGGTTCGCCCGGCGGGTGGTAGATGTTGTGCAGCCGGATGGGGGGGCGCCCTGTATCGAGAGTTCAGCACCAAGGTATTCAAAGGTTTGGTGGTCAGAGTCTTTTAGAAGGGAGAGATTAAGGACGTTTTTATATATTATGGCTAGACCGCCACCATTCTTTACGGGTCTATCTTTTCTGAGGATAGAGAAGCCGGAAAGTGGGATGATTAGGTCCAGAAAAGCCGTCGAATGGTCCTTGAACCAGGTTTCTGTCAGGAAGGCGATGTCAATGTCTTCGCTGAGTATAGTTTTGGATAATTCGGTTGCATGTCGGACCGCCGAGCGGCAGTTTACTAGCATGCAGGAGAGGGGGTTTGGGCTATCTGATGTAGTAATGTATTGGATGGAGGTGAGTTGAGCAGGGGGTCAGGGGGAAGGGAGTGTGGATGGGATTCTGTTGATACCCGTGATCACGGGAATATTGGCATGTTGAGGGGGAAGGTCAGGAACCGACAGATAAGGGAGGAAGGAGTCACAGAGGTCCCTGAGGTCATAAGAGGATAAGTCGTTAACAGTGCGCATAGGCCTGTGAGCTCGGTCACGGGAGGGTGTCGTTCTCCACTTATGGGGTAGGTGCATGTCTTTGGTGCCGGTACAGGGTGCCTCCTTGTAGTTAGGGACGACCAGGGATTTGAGGGAGTTGTAGTCCTTTCTGAGCCTTGAGAGTTTAGAGGTCACAATGAAGAGATATCGCTCGATGTTGGTAAGCGTCTGAGTTAGAAGAGTAGGTGAGGGTTCAGTTGAAAGGGAGTGGGGGGATGCAGTAGGTTTCGTTCTTGTCTTGGGAGGACATGTAGCGTGTGGAGGGGGAGGGGGATCCAGAGGTGCCGATGGAAGGACCTTCCAGCTGTTTTGCATGTATAGAGAGCGGTTGGAAGTAGGGTCATTCAGGGCAGAGGAAGGTGGAGAGTGGGGATTGGGGGTGATGGGAATGGTTACTTCCGAAAGAGGGGGGGAGCCATTCAGGGAGGGGGAGATTAGCCGCGGGAGAGGTGGGGCAGGAGGTATAAGTTGTAGGGGAAGGTTGAGAGGAGAGAGGTTATGGGCGGGGAGAAGGGTAGGTGATGGTAGGTCATGGGTGAGAGGGAGAGTAGGTATGACAGTCTGTACTGGGTTGATGTGTAGGGGTGGGAGCGGTAGATCTAGTGGGGGAGGGGTCGGAATGTGGTCATTGGGTAGTTGGGTCCGGGTGGGGTTAGGAGAGGGTAGAGAGAGTTGGTACGTCAAGGTACTAAAGTGTTTCTCAAAGAGGGTGAGGTAGTGATCTGAGGCTTGTATGATGATGTTGCCAGTTTTGAAGATGGAAATGTCAATTTCACCGGGAAAGGTTGGGGATGGGGAGGTAGACAGTTTGAAACCATAAGGAATATTAGTAGATTTAGAGATTTGAAGGTGGCGGAGGAAGGTGCTTTTCCATTTAGAGGGGCGTTTGGTAAAGAAAATGTAATTCAATTTAATGGGAGAGGTGAGACTAAGATAGGCATCGGCTATTAAGGTTTCTGGGAAATGAGTGAGTAGCTTATGCTAGAAGTTTTTCTTGCCGTTTTTTGAAAGGTTGGAGGGGTATAGGATATTCCATGAGTTGGGGCCATGTCTAGAGAGTGCAGGATCAGGAGGAGAGAGGGAGGTGTGGGGGTCGGCATGGTTGGGAAGTGGGGAGATTACGGGGGGTAAGGATGGGAGGGGAAATGAAGAGTGATAAGAGTGACTTGGGGAGTCCCTGTTATAGACCAACGGGTGGGAGAATAGGCCTGAGCGAGGGGGGAGAGATTAAGATTGCGAGGAGACAGGGGAGAAATGTAGGATACCAATGATCTACTTCCCACGGGAAGTTAGGGGTCCGATCCGTAGGATAGAGGTGAGTAGTATGGACTGAATTAGGGTGACAGTGCGGATCAACGTTCAAGACAGTTAAAATCAGGATGAGAAAGAGCAGTTTGGAAACATGTAGTACTATAGGTTATAAAGATCTAGTCACCATTCCAAAATAGAATAAAGATAGACTAGCAGCAAGCTAAAAAACATTTGAAAGTAGATTACTTTGGGTGCAAGTAGCATATTAGGGTAACAATGAGGTAAATTACTTTGGGTTCACATAGCATGTTAGATTAACAGTGCAGATGGCCTAGCAGCGGACAAGGAAACATTTAAAATAAGAGCATAACAATGACGAGGAACAATTTGGAAGCATATAGTGCATTAGGTTACCGACCAGCAGCAATTCCGAAAAACAAAATTACAGATTGTCTAACAACGGGTAAGGAACCATATAAAATATAAAATATCACAGTGAGGTAGGTACTTTTGGGGATAAATAGCGCATAAAGTAAAAAACACGTAGCGTGTTAGGTTAAATGTATCTAATAGCTATTCAACATCAGGTACGAATTGTCTAGCAGCAGGGAGAGCAACATTTAAGATAAAAACGCATTTAGTGGAGGAGGAAAGGCTTAGGCGCACATATGACAACAGATTAAAAATTCCACCCAACGATCTGGTTTAATTAAAAAGGGTACCTTCCGCCCAGGAAGTCCCTTAATAAAGATAGGAGGGTACAAAAATTTAAAAGAAAGGAGGTGCAGGTGTATCATGAACATCAGAGAAATAATGTAAAACAGGGTGAGGTGGGGTAGGTAGGAAGGACAAGAAGATTGCAGTTAGGAGTTTTAAGCAGCGATTCAGCCTCATCTACTGGGGCAGACATTAAGAGAGAGGAAGGGCAAGATGGGTAGCTAATGGAGCTCAAAAACCCAGGGTGTGGTAGGAAAGCCCAGAAGAAATTGTGCCTAAGGTATGCCACAAGTTAAAAGATAATAAAATAGTGTGCGAAAGTTAGGGTTGCAGTTATAAATTACAAATTACAAAACCCGTTACAGTTACATTTACGTACGACTAGAGGGCTGGTGCGTAACGCAATGGTGACTCATAGGGAAAAGGACTTTTAGTAATAAACTCTCGCAGACTAGAGAGTATCAGTATACATAGTAGAGGGATTACCACTGAGTAGCATAAAAATAAAGATGTATTACAAGTGTCAAGATATCAAATTGGTGGTCGATTTGCACTTTACGTACAGACCAATATGATTATTTTTGCTGAAATACAGTGCGCTTGTGAGGTCGGAGAACATAGGACTCACATCATGTTATAATCCACAGCACCCAGGAAAGAAAAATACAGGTCACCATATGTATGTCATAATCTGCATGTAACATGATGCACAGTTATCATATTCCTTAATCGAATCTACCCCAGGTTTGTGAATCATAGGTCCAGTAGGGCTGGATACACACAAGATAACGAGAATCCAGGCTATCCACGTAAGATAAATTGAGCTTAAGTAAATGTAAATGGAACTTATTTACAGTGCCCTATAGGGGGTAAAGATTACAGAGGCAGGAAGTAATGAGGTAAGGAAATACCAGGTTACAGCCCTGCCACCTGGCAATTTCATGGAAATTAATTAGGAAGGTTTTCAGCACTGCATGCTAAATAACCCAGTAACTGGCAAGGAAAATTAAATTGAATGAAAATCATGATGGAAAATGAACTGCAGAGTAAATTTTATGCCAAACTAATTTCCACAGTAATGATGACAAATAAACTGACTTCACTATTCTCAAGGGAAGGTTTTGGAACAGCAATGTTGACATTTAAAGCCATTGCCGCCTTACCTCTAATGACAAATAATCTGCCAAGTTAATTATGATGGGCCAGGAGACCAGCATGATCAACACATTAATGTGCACAATAATTGTGATTGAAATAATGGTCTACCATCTAAATATGATGCACAAATTAACTGTTGGAGTACCCTTGATGAGTAAATTTGTTGGTAATTTAGACCTGAGGAGGATATTTACCTGCACATTATTTCTGCTGGTCTGAAAACAACTAAGGACTTTGCCGTTCTCTCATTCCTGACTTACCCCGTTCTTGAGGGTTGCTTCTTTTTGATGGGTAGTGCTGTGGCGCCTTAGGACATTTTGTGCTCTATAAAACATAAATACATATAAATACATTCAAGAATAACTACCATTGTAATTCTGAAGTCGAGCTGGAAGTTTATTACTGGCACATATATTCAGATTGACATTTTCCTTGTGCTGTAATTCAAATGGGCACATCAAACACACTAAATGCATTCTAGAGCAACCTACTGTATATCTGACAAACTCATTCATCTTTGAGTATAAAGTATGATCAGCCTGTAAGATCGAAGATGTTAGGCGAGTGCACGGTTTCAGTACCAAGACCAACATTTAGGGCCAGATTTATCAATATTTCATTCCACGCAACTACGCAAAACAACTTGCTGCACTGCGTGAAAGGGCAGCAATGTGCTATATTTACCACTATGTGGTACAATCCTCCTCTCTGCCTGCACTGGTGCATTGTGTGCTGCCTTGCGCGAATGCAAGCAGGATTTTTTTGGGTGCACCTTCCTGTACAAAAAACAGTTCTCTGAGGCCTCTTCTTCTTTGTATGTGTTCTGCAGAGTGCAGCACACTTACAACGAGGAAACAACGAGTAGAAATAAAGATATTTCTCCTCATTGTGCCTCCCCTGGGAAAATGTAGAATTTTGACACATTCTTGGTAAATCTGAGAATGTGCCAAAATCCATGTGTGGATGCATGAGGATAAACATGGAACGCTGTTCCAGGGCAGAGCTCGGCAAGGTAGCAACTTGAGCTGCCTTGAGTTACTCCAGAATTACCAAGCAATGCAGTGCTTGGCCTTACGTTGCTTGGTAAATCTGACTTTAGTATTGCGTTGCCTTCGAAATGCATGATTGAAGCATCACAATACTATGATACATATTGCCCCCACTTTGCAGTGTTCTGCTTTTCCTACATTTATGCTCTGGCATTTTATTTTTCTATGCAAAATGCTAATATTTCTGCTCACTGAAAATGGATGTGCTGTTTTTTTGTGAGTTACCTTTAAAGCTATTTTCCTCAAGACTTTCAGCCTATATCAAGGTGCATAAAAGTCCCAATTTTATTTTTAAATGAATACTCACTTGCACAAAACTTAATGAACTTTTTGTTTGTAAACATAATATTCACAAAAATTATGTGAAGCTTCACAGTTTTGCACACTCCTAATTTTAGTCCATGTTTAGTTATTAGGCTCTATGCATGAAACAAGGTGATGCACATATTGTTTCCTTTCACATTATGAAAAGGATCTCTTTATCTATACTTAGGGCATTATGACGATATAGGTGGTCCTCCTGCAACCACCACTGTGCTATCCTGAGGAGGACCACCAAAGCTGCGGTACACCCGCCGGATTATAATTGTCATCCTTAGGAGGCAGGCGGTGCTGTGCTGGTCTCACAGGGGTGAGCTGTTAAGCTCATAGGAGAGCCTAACATGCAACCCTCACCTGTGACAAGTACCTGCAGCACGTTCCTGCACATTGTGACATGCATGCTACACTGTGCAGGTACAGGGGTGCAATTCCAGAGGGGCACAAAATGTTCCCCCTGCATGCACCCCAAGCCAAGGAGCAGCACCGGGGCCCTGTTATGGCCCCTTCAGATGCCCTGCTCCAACCCTTTCCATGGCTGTCTCACCACCCTGAAAAGGGTGGTGAACAGGCAACTCAGAATTTGCTAATTTATTTTACCATTGTCTGGTTCATTGTTGGTACACAGACGCACAGATCCTTCCTCCCACAATGTTTCTAAGAGACAGGGAAGCATTATGAGAGCATAAAGCTGTTTAAAACCCTGAAGAACGTATCCAGGTAGTGGGGATTTGTAGGGGACGGACTAGGAACAATCCAAGGCCTTGCAAGCCTTTTTAATCTCTACCTCCGTGTTCATTTTTCTATTGCTAGACTGTGGTAGAGAGGATTGGTAGAATCTGGACTGTTCCTGCAACCCACCCCCTCACCCGTATAAAAACTGGATCTGGCCTTTGGGAGGAGGTAAAGGCAATGATAGCTGCCCTTCGGCATTTTGCTGGCCCTGCCACACTGGCATGGAGAAGGGCTTTCGGTGGGGCTGGAAACAACCTTTCGTCCTTTCAATATGTGTTACACATCACATGTGAAGTTTAGCAATACCAATTAAACCGATGATGACATAAGAAGGTACACTACTCATACGTTGGTAAAAGAACAAAATTACAGATATACTTATACCATTCTTCTATCATAAATCTATAAGTAAGAATTAAATGGGCCGTAATAAGGAACACTGCATTGCAGAAGTAAGTTAGGGTTCTTTCTAGCTTACTCCTAAGACCCAGGACTAAGACAAGAGTACTACAAAATACATCCACACTTGCAGCAAAATCTTTGTGGATTGAGCACCTGGAATTCGGTAGTAAGCCAGGAGTACTGCAAGAGTATGTCATACCAGACAATCCTAAACAAAGGGCTTGATTTACAAAGAATTTGCTGTGTGCAGGTCTTGGTGTAAGTCATCAGGTCGGAAGGACAGGAAAACTGGCAGACACTTCATGGGTTGATACGTGACTTTCTTAAGTAGACAAAAACAGCAACACATATGTATAGAAGACCCTACCCGGAGCAGATTGTACAAGTAGCTCAACCCAGTTCTAACTGTCACAGCGCTGACCCTGTGGATCCTCCAGGCTTGCAAGGTTCCATGATGTAATGAAAGTGCACTGGGGCAGGATACCACAGAGTGGGTGTGACTCACTCTTGTAGTATTAATAGCTAATGTATGAAGTTCAGGGGTAAGCAAGGAATACTACAATAGTAAGTTGACCCTCAGTTTAGTGAAACAGACTAGTCCATGTCTTACTCAAGGAGGTGGTGTGTGATTAGAGTTAGAGACTCAGGCCTAAGCACAAAATATAACATACATTGAATCAATGTTCAACCACTGCTTTCTCCTTTAAAAGAGAAAATCCTTAATTCTAGCAACAGCTGAGTCATACGCATTCATTGTCGCAGAAAAGGTATTTTTTTACATGACAAACTGGGTAATCAGAATGCTGTCACTTGTGGTAGCGGTCTATCCCATTGCTTTCAAGTGACTCTTGAAACTGTGCAACAGGCCCACTCCCACAGCCCTGCTACAGCCTAATATTAGAGCCACATGCACAGCATTTTGGGATTTGTAGTACAAGCAAATGACATATACAAAGTTGATGTTCACTCTACCCCACAATCACAGAGCAAACATAATTGCACCATCCATATCACAATCACATTTTTAAAGTTTTAGACAACGTGAAAAACTGATTCTCTGGATTATGCTGAAAAACATTTTTGCCGGGCTTCTTGGTACTCATGAGTTACAAACTTGCTTGCAGGTTACTGGTGAAATAGACTCGCCACAAGCTTGTGGAGTTACAGTTTCAGAATTTTTTTATTGAAATAAGAAATGCTCAAATATTACATAGTAAGATAAAAAGTAAGAAAAAGGTAACTAAAAATAGATAAATAGCTAGTTAAGTAATGACAATAACTTAGGCTGTAAAATAAGGTATCAAAGATTAAGAGAAAATATAAGCAAAAACTGGCAATTGATATGAAATAAAGCATTAAAGAGGAATACGAAATACACAATATAATCAATAGCAAAATTGAAAAAAAAAAAGAGAACGCAGAAGAAGTACCTTATTGAGAAATAACAGGAAATCATGGAGGTTTAGAAACTTCTTGCTGTATCGGGAGGAAGGACAGAGAAGTACGGGCACTCACGTCAAAAAATGCTGTAACTGGGCTCCACAATTCTCTTCGTTTAACAGCTAAGGTTAAGGGATAAACAAAAGTTGTGTCTAATCTATGATTGTAGCAAACAGCATACCACCAAGCCTTATAAGATAATTTGGTGAAATCCTTCCAGTTTTTGGTGATTTGTTGAAATGCCACAGCTAATAGCAAATCAATTATCCTAACGCTACTAGTGCAATGCTCCCAGATGGGAGATAAGCTCCCTAAGAAAATATGAGATAGAGAAAAGGGATGGGTGGAGGAAAAAATCTTGTTAATTTGAGACCAAACCTGCCTCCAAAAATTAAGAACAAAGTGACAATCAAAAAGCATGTGGAAAAGATCAGCACCTGGTAAAGAACAGGACCAACACTTGTCTGAGGTATCTGGGAAATGGTTGCTGAGAGTGAGTGGTGAAAACAATAAACGATTGTAAATAAAAAATAGTGTTTGAGTAGTATTGGCCGCCCTGGAGGATCTACGAATTTTCAACCACAATTTGTCCCATAACACAACAGGCCATGAAGTTCCAAAATCATTTTCCCAATGTTCCTCTGTAGTGGTTTTGGTGCGGGCATAGGACAGAGTGTGAAAAAAAGTGTATATCTTGGAAGCTTTAGAATGTGTAAGAAGTAAAGAATTCAACGAGGGCGTATCAGATGACGTGGGAATTGATGAGGGAGATGCAGCAAGATGAGCCTCGTAGGCTTGCTGTAAAGCGTGAGTCAACAATGAATATTTGGTTTGAAAAGCGAGAGGAAGATTAAAAGAAGTGGCAGCTAAATCAAAAGGAATGATTTGAGTATGATGGAACAATTGCCTCACCCAAATAAGACCACGTGTTCTCCAAGATTTCCAAAAGACTGGCTTATTGTTGATTAAAATGGATGTATTATGCCAAATAGGTTGATCAAAAAAGGATGAATCAGGTAAACAAGGAAGGATTTTGGAGGTATGTTTAAGAATGGGAGTTGAAATGGACTGAGGTCTGCGAGAGAACATAAGATACTCTTTGAAAGAGAAGGGAAAAATGAAAGACTGTTCTAAGGTTAACCAGAGAGGAGATGTTAATGAGATGTCTTCAAGCCAATGAGAAACTTGATGTAACAGGAAAGATTTATGATACAAGGAAAAGTTTGGAAAGTTCACCCCACCCTCCCTTTTAGAACGCATTAGCCTAGACAAAGACATACGATATTTTTTATGCCCCCACAAAAAGGAAGAGAGTATAGAGTTAATCTTCTTGAAATATTTCAAGGGGATAGGAAGCGGAATGTTAGAGATTGTGAACAAAACAATGGGAGAGAGCATCATTTTGAGGGTATCTAATCGTCCCCACCATGACAGGTAGAGAGGATGCCATTTGCTAGTGAGAATAGTTATTTTTGTATACAATCTTCCATAGACTTAGTGATTGTGCCCGAGAGAGAGGAATGAAAATGGAGGCCCAGATATTTAATAGAGTTAGGGCTCCAAGTAAACCCTGAAGCAGAAAAGTCATCCTTGAAAGTTCCTTTAGTGAGTGGCAAGATCTCGCATTTATCTTTATTTAGTTTATAACCCGAAACCTGAGCAAAAGAATGAACTTCGTCTAAGAATGCTGGAAGGGAGGTGACTGGTTGGGATATAAATAATAAGACATCATCAGCATAAGCTGCCATTTTAATGTTGGAATCATGAAAATTAAAACCATGTATATTATCATTCTGACGAATTCGCAAAAGGAAAGGTTCTAGAGCAAGATTAAACAAAAAGGGCGAAAGTGGGCATCCCTGCCTAACCCCTCTCCCTAACGAAAAATAAGAAGATAAGCCTCCATTCGCCGAAATAGCAGCCCTAGGACGAGAATAAAGAAAGGAAATCAGGGAAGAAATTTTTGGTCCGAAACCGAACCACTTCAGAGTTTCAAATAAATAAGGCCATTCAACTCGATCAAAAGCTTTTTCTACATCCAAAGCTATGGCTGCAAGGGAATGAGGGTGATGCGAAGTCTTAGAGAGAACGTCAAAAAATAATCTGGTGTTATCCGATAACAATTTGCCCTTGACAAAGCCAGATTGCTCTTTCCCTAAAAGGTCAGGTAATGAAGATTCTAAACGCAAAGCCAATACTTTAGAAAAAAATTTGTAGTCAATGTTTACCAGAGAAATAGGGCGATAATTTTTACAATGCTGTGGATCTTTACCCGGTTTCGGAATAATACAAATAAGGGCATCAGAGAAGGAAACAGAAGCCGAACCAGTTTGAAGAAAGGTAGAGAGAAGCAAATGCAATTTGGGAATTAGCAAGTTTGAAAAACAGGAGAAGAATTCAACAGTAAAGCCATCCGGCCCCGGAGCTTTACCCTGTTTGAGAGTGTGAAGAGCCTGAAGAAGATCCCTGTGAGTAAGATCAAATTCTAAGGAAGAAAGGTCCGGAGGAGTATCAAAAGGACAAGATATGGTAGACAAAAATTGGGAGATGGACTATTCAGACGAAGATGCTTCAGAGGAATATAATGTTTCATAAAAATGCAAGAATTCTTGTAAGATGTCCTCATTCTTATGTTTCAGCAATCCATCTTGACCATAAACAGATTCAATGTTGACTTTGTTATGTTTGACCTTTAAATAATTAGCCAACAACTTACCAGCCTTGTTCTGTCCACCGTAGAACTTGGCGCTGGATTTTAAGAGAAAATTAGAGGCATTAGATGTGGAAACTTTATTAAATTGAAGTTTGGCAGAGATGAGGTCGTTTAAGCAATCTTTTGAGTTAGAAGTATAATATAAGTGCTCTAAATATTTAATTTTGGAAAGTAGAACAATAGTGTCCTGTTGGGCTTTCTTCCGTTTACGGGAAACATAAGTAATGATGAAATCCCTAGCCGACGCTTTGAAAGCATCCCAGACTACAGGAAATGGAACTTCACCTGTATGATTAAACAAAAAATATTCATGAAAAAAGGACGTGAAAGAAGATACAAATTGGGCATCAAGAAGGAGAGCATTATTAAAGCGCCATTTTTAAAAGGAAATAGGATTCTGTAGAACATCCATATCATGGAAACTGGAGCATGATCCGATATTAAAATGGAGCCAATGTCAGAAGAAATGAGGGACTGAGTAAGGTGATGTGAGAGAAAAAAATAATCTAGTCGAGACTGAGTTTGGTGAGGGGGTGAGAAGAAAGATTATTCTCGGGAGGTGGGATTGCAGAGTCTCCAGGCATCAGTAAGTTTGAATTGTGCGATAAGGTGAGTAAAAGATTTTTGTGACTTATGAGGGATGTAGGCGCTAGCTGAATGCCTATCCAGAAAGGGGTCAAATACTTCGTTACAGTCACCTACTAGAATGAAATTATCAACATAATGTTGAGTAATTAGCGGAGCTAAAGAGGACCAAAAAGAGGCGTCCCCACATGTAGGAGCGTACACATTTAAAATGGAAATAGGAACATTGTCAAGATTAAAATTGACTAACACCCATCTACCTGAAATATCAGCGAAATGCGTTACTGACTGGACTAGAAGAGATTTTTTAAATAAAATCAAAACGCCATTACGTTTACCATCACCTGGAGAAAAATACACTTCGCCTACCCAACCCCTTTTCAATTTGGCAGATTCAACTGCTGATAAATGTGATTCCTGTAAACAAACTATATCTGCATTTAGTGTGGACAGATGGGATAACACTCTCTGTCTTTTAATTGGTGAATGTAAACCTCTAACATTCCAAGAAAATATTTTCAAAGGCATTAAATAGAGTTAAAAAAAAAAACATATCAATATATCAGTAGAGGAAGAAGCATAAAAATAAACCAAGAAAAAGATATGAAAAGCATATATATATGGTAATAAGAGACAACAAAGATAAAGAGAATAGTGTCATGAAGAACATCAAAGTAAAAACCAGTTACATGATGAGGAAAGAAAGGGAAATTAAAAGCATGGAGATATAGTATAAACAAGAGCAGGAACGAAGAAAAATGGAAAAACTGGATCAAGAAGAAAGAAGAATCTAAAGAGCATAAAGAAGAAAGAAAAGTAAATGAAAGAACAATAAAACAGAAGAGGAAGAATAATAAACTTACATATTGTCGGGACAAACAAAAGGAGAGGAGGGTGGAGGCCACATAGAGCAATGACGAGTCATAAGCTCCTAAGGGAAGGCAGGGAGGAAAGACAACCGCAACGAACTCCAGGGGCAGGAAGGTGAATGGTGATGTGAAGGAAGAAATCTGTATGAAGGGGAGAAAAGGGTGAACGTTAGATATGAAGAACATATACAGTTAACAAAAAACAACCAATTGAGAAGACTGTATAAACATAACAATCATAAAAGACCAACCAAGAACAAGCGTACAATCATTAATACAATGCAGGTAAATGTAACCAAATATTAGGAACTAGACGATGCAGCAGTGTCCATACTGGTAGCATTGTGAGAATATAGAAAGCTCTTCAGTTTCAGCGGATCATCATAAGTAGTAGTCTTATTATTGAAAGTCACCTTGAAAAGGCAAGGATGAAAAAGTCCATATCTCGCTCCAATAGATCGGAGCTGTGGTCTAAGTGAAAGGAAGTCCTTACGCCGATCAGCAGTAGATTTTGCATAATCCTGTTAGAAGAAAAGCCGATTACCAGACCAGGTGAGTCGAGGAAGTGCCCTGGCAGCAGACAAAACAGTGAGTAAATCGGTATATTCCAAAAAATAGAGTATAACACCTCGCAGCTTTTTAGCATGAGTGGTCGAGAAGCCAGTTGGAGGAGGACCTAACCGATGAGCCCTTTGTATGTTCAGACTGGTGGTATCCGGCAGCTGGAGAATCTTCGGTAAAAAGGATTTGAAAAATGCTAAGGCATCAGATCCCTCTGAATTTTCCGCCAGGCCATAAATGCGGAGGTTATTTCTCCTACTTCTGTTCTCCAAATTCTCAATTTGTTTGTGGAGTGCAGACACTTGAACACACAGTGGATCAACCTTGGCAACAGAGGAAGCAAGAGTGTCAACATGGTGTTCTAAAAGGGTTACACGACCATCAATATTCGACCACTTGTCGGAAAGCAGCTGAAGAGTAGATTTGGTTTCCTCAAGAGTAGATTTCGTTTCTTCAATAAAAGGGCGTAAAGCCCTAATTTCTTCCAAAAGTATATCCATCGTTACTGATGAGGTTTGTTTGGGAGGAGAAGGAGGGTCTTTTTTTAGCCTTTTGGTGGATGCTTTAGTGACGCCACTAGTGTGTGGAACAGAGACTGAAGAAGAACTCTTAGCCGATGGATCAGAAGAGTCATCCATCTCTAGACACCTGTATCTAGACCCCGTTTGAAGAAGAAATTTACGAGGAGTTGGAGAAGGCTTGCGTAGCTCCTTGTACAATCTACCCATAGATGTTACAACAAAAGCAAAAGTAGTAGCCACAGAATAAGGAAAGAATGAACAGCAGTAAAAAGTGACAGTGTCATCCAGAAGCGTGAAAAAGTCAGCACTTTGTCAATACATTTGAAAGAGCCAGGACGAAATAACCTGTAAGTGAAGCAATACTCATCATAGAGCGCAGTTAGAAATCTTTTTACACTGCAAAGCGACGAAGAATAGGGTTCAGTTAGGAGCAACAACAAAATGGCGGTCACAGGTACATGTATTAACTTCACATATCTTTATGAAATAAATGAAAATATGTCATATTAAAGTAAGACATAGAACGCGGCCCATGTCTGGTGAATTGTAGAGAGGAATCTCCGCAAAATAATGTTCACACATACTGCAGCGTCGCTGTGAGGAAGAGGGAGGAGCCAGAGGTGAGAGGAAACCCAAGTTGCACAAAAAACAAACAAAAAAAAAAACGCTCTAAAAAGAGCCAAAACTCCGCTTAAAGGTGTAGAAGGTACATCAAGGCGTGCAGTAGGCTATCGAAATGAAGAATAGTCATGTCAATCCGCCGTTACCTTCATTAAGCAGGAAGCGCCATGCATAAAGCTCTGACCGCGCTGATACAGGAGGAAAACCAATTTCCACCCATGTAACGCCTTCCTGGCACAGAGTAACTCACGGCAGCAACTTGCACTGCCCTGCCTTATTCCAGATTTACCAAGCCATGCAGGGCTATGCAGTGTGCCCTTGTGTGGCTTGGTAAATCTGATTAAAGGATTGCGTTGCCTTTGCGCCATCTTTGTGTGACACAAGGAGAACACAATCCATTGATAAATTTGGCTCAAGGTTTTAAGCTGTTTGTGGGAAGAGTGGTGGTGTGACTATTTCTAAGCAATAGAATACCCTCTACTGTACATTAAAAAAGAACATGCAAGCCTACTTGGAGATCCATGATCATATAAAGAAGCTCAACCATTTGCCTCATTCCTTGTTATGGTCCCAAAAAGCCTACCTGACCAGAAACAGCCTTATAACATGTGGAAGGAATCTCTTATCACATATTTTGCATCATCTATCTAATCTGTCTTTGGTACATTTGTATGAAATAACATCTCTGTTTATGAGTGATAAACGCTATTAGTCACTTTACTAATGGGGACCTTAATCTGCCAATTAGAGCCTGCCTAATAGTGCTGCAACTTAACTTCTTCTGCTTGCTGTCTTCACACAAATCCTCCCTGAAAATATGCGTATTTCGTATTTTCTGAACTAAGGGGCAGATTTAGTACTTCTGGCGCATCTCTGCTAATCAGCAGGGATGCGCCAGAAGAGTTGCGACGCATCTGCCTACCCGTGCGCCACCACTGATGAACCGCATTTACAATGTGGCGCACCGTGGCGCACAGATGGGCAGATGCGTGTAGCATCCCCGGCGGAAAGGCAGTGCATTGCTGGAGCTGCGTCGCAGCAAGGCTCGGGGTGCCCCTATTCCCAACATCCTGCGTCAATCCTTACACCTGCTTCAAGCAGGCGCAGGGTTTCGACGCAGCATGGCCGTAAAAGTGACTGAGTGAAATCTTGTAGATTTCACTCAGCCACTTTTAGGAGGCGTTTCTGTGCCGGAACGCCCCCCCCGCGCTGGAATGCCCACATGTGGCGCAGGGCTTTATAGCGTGACACATCTCCCTAGATGCGTCACGTTGTAAATACCCCGTAGCATGGCGCTGGCTTTGCGCCGCTGCTGCGTCACAAAAGTGACGCAACGGCGGCGCAAATGTGCCGTACGGGGCTTGTAAATCTGCCCCTCAGTAAATATTGTTTGACTTGCCTGAGAACTCAGAATGCGTAAGACTGAACGTGCATCCACTGGGAGAGAATATGATCTTCGAAAAGATTGATGTGCCCATTAAAGAACAGTCTGCTATCAGAGCATCTTATTCGGAAGTGAAAATGTCCAATGCGAAGACATATTCCAACCCGAGTAATGATCTGCAGCAAAAATCTTTTTATTTCTGAAACCCTTCAACGACGGATAGTGCCAAATATATCACAAAAGATTGTGTCTATTACTTTGAGCCTTCGTGTTGAAGTACAGCCTGAAGTTCCTAAGCGCCACAAATCAGAGTAGTAAGCAGTGCTTATAAACGCTACAATTCAGTAAAGCTACCGGCACGACCACAGCTTAAATCAACTTTGTAAATTTTAAAATGCAATTACAGGGTCCTGAACTGGACCATTTTCGGGAAGTGTTATGATCGCGTTCTGCATCTGTGCTTAAGCGAAGTGAGTCCAGAACACATTTGTAATAAATCACATTGGCCCGGATTTCGTGCTCCCCAGGGGGTTAGAGCTATTTATTACACCCAATCACTGTTCGAAATATGTCAACTGCGATAAATAGCATCCATTCCAAGTGTTAGGGAGACAATGTATTGTTTGCATGTGTTCTGCAATTGGCAGAGTGCTAGGACCCTGCAGCCCGAGCAAGGATAGGAATAGGAAGTTGGTAAACAGGAACCGGAAAGGGGGGGCAATTAATTAGTTATGGGAAGAGGAAAAGGAGAGTACTGTATAGAGCTCCGGCTCGAGAGATACAAAAATTAGGAATAAAGAAAGTTATTTCATCTGTGAGATACAAAAATTAGGAACAAAGAAAGTTATTGCATCTGTACACAGTGTCCGTCACTTATTTTACAAGGACACGACAGACAAAGAAATGGATTTTGGTGCTTACACCACCATATGTCTGTATGTCAGATAAACACCATACTCTTTTTCCCTGTTACATTCCAGCAGATTTGACCAGTCAAAATGTAACAAAGGATACAAACTATATTGCATGGTGTACCTAATGGGTGCGGTTGACTACTGTAATGTTTGGGGGCCCTAGGCCCTCATGCCTGGAGAATGACCACGCAGACATGGATAGTTAGGGTGTAGAATTGGCCACGAGCAGGTGCACTCGGGCCCCTTTATTAGCCGGTGATGGATGGGTGTGGGGTATGTGTGTGCCCACTCCCATAGGGGAGTGGCTACTAAGTCAGTGCCTGGCGAGACACTAGAACGTGTCTCGCAGGACACAACATTCCTCCAAAATTTTAATAAAACAAAAAGCTCTCTAGTCCAACCTGTAGGGAGAAATGACAATGAAATATACACTAGTAATCAATGAGAACTAGCTCTGGTTTAAATTGTTTGTATGTCTGCGGGTGGAAAAAAAACATTAGGTTTTTTATGAAGGCCCTCACCCACCAACCTAGTTGGTGGCATGCTTCGTCATTGGGCCCCACCCGAGGTAGCGAGTGTACCTCAGGTGTGCTTCAACGCTAGATTACTGCGGAGCGGGTTTTTTGGTTCATGAGGGTGCTGTGATTGTGCTCTGAGTGAGGTTTAAAATACTGTCCTGGGTGTCCCAAAGACTGTTTTAATGGTGGGCCCCAGGCAGTCGATGAAAACAAAGGCTGTGGGACGTGCACGGTAGGCTTATGGCCTCCGACGTCCTGTGCGGTCAACTAGTTTCAGCCAGGCCTTTTCTTCTACTGGCTTTCGTCAGGACCTTATATGTGTGGGGTGTTACAGGGGTAGTTATGAGTTTGTCAGTGCCCTTTGTGTAAAGCACACGCTACGGTGCTTATATGTGCAAGAGGTGTTTCCTCTCGGGTTGTACACCTGATTGTAGCGAACAACTCAGCATGGAGCTCAGCCGGGGGCCAGGACCATGTGCACTTGCACGATGTCGCTGGACCCTCAATGAACCTGTTGTCCAGGCAGAGGCTCCGTGAGCCTCTGCCCGGACAACAGGTTCATTGACAAACTCATAACTACCGCTGTAACACCCCACACATATAAGGTCCTGACGAAAGCCAGTAGAAGAAAAGGCCTGGCTGAAACTATTTGACCGCACAGGACGTCGAAGGCCATAAGCCTACCGGGCACGTCCCACAGCCTTTGTTTTTATCGACTGCCTGGGGCCCACCATTAAAACAGTCTTTGGGACACCCAGGACAGTATTTTAAACCTCACTCAGAGGACACTCATAGCACCCTCACGAACCAAAAAATCCGCTCCGCAGTAATCTGGCGTCGAAGCACACCTGAGGTACACTCAGTACCTCGGGTGTGGCCCAATGATGAAGCATGCCACCAACTAGGTTGGTGGGTGAGGGCCTTCATAAAAAACCTAATGGTTTTATTCCACCCGCAGGCATACAAACAATTTAAACCAGAGCTAGTTCTCATTGATTACTAACACATAAACTGGGGAAATGGACTAGCCTCTCTAGTTCTCCTCTCTCTTTTTGATTATAACAATGAAATATACACCACAGAGTCCATCAGCTTCTCGGGTCAGGCATCCAGAAGACTGCAGACCAGGAACGGTGACTCCGACTGTAGGAGGACGATCTCAGTGGGCACTCATCATTTAACCTGTGTGATTCAGGACACGAACGCTTGCTTGGAGATGTCAGTTGCATTCTAGTAGTATGTCAGTGGAATCATGCCCTTTGGTCCCAGATGGATTCCTTTCACTGACCTTGAGGATGGTATGTGGTGATTAAAAACAGTACATTAACCGGGTGCGTCAAGATCATGATTGGAGTCCATGGTGAAAGTTCACTGGATAATTTTTGTATCGCTTGAAGTCTCTCTTAGGCTGTCTTGCTGTGTCCAGTGTCCTGTTGGTGGGGCAATGTCTCTTCCAGCTCTCCTGCCTGGGGAGGCCCGTCGTCGGGTCTGCCACGGGACCTCTGGTAGGCTGCGATGGGGCTGCGTGTGTGCCAGATGGGGGCAGCTGCAAACTGCCGATGACCCAGTAGCCAGTCACTCCCACAAACCTCAAGGGTGTATGGGTCTTGGTCAGGACATGCTCTCTCTGCCGCAGTTCAGGTGCAGACCCGGTTTGCCGGTAGCCTCTGAGTTTTCCTGTTGGCTAGTTTGGCAATATTGTAAGACTCCATTCCATGTGTATCCGAGATGGTGTCGATAGTTGCACTTGATGAAGACTGGCGTGGTAGCGTTGCCAGCCGTGTGGTGAACCGGGACAACGGCGGGTGATGATTTGTCTTGATAGTTGCAGGTGTTTGGTCTGGAGTCAATCACCTGAGTCAGGGAGTGGCCAGGTACCTCCATGTTCTCTGGGGAGGCACCTACATTCATGTACTTGGACTTCTTGGGCTGTTGGGACTTTGATGACGGAGGGGTGATGAGCATGCTGATGAACGTACGACTTGAGACTCGGTTCATGCAGGCTGTGCGGCTTACTCTCGGACTCCCGCTGTGTGGTTGCCAGTTCCTTCTCGAGTTATCCCCCTCTTCCCTTGCTGTCGGTGTGCCAGGACTCACTCCTGTTGTAGCTTGAGTTTTCTTCATCGTCGAGCCCTGCCGCTCACGACTTCCCCTTCTGACCTCAGCTGGTTGTCTGATTCTTGGTGCAGAGCCTCCGGTCACACTTCCACGTGTCTTGCTGAGTGCTGTGTCATGCACATGGCATTGATGACGTAGCTGCCTTTGGGCCTGGACGACAAGTGGCGATGATTAACTAGGAGAGGAGGTTTCTTGATGGACATCGTAGCCATGTGACTGCCTCTTCTGAATCTTGTCTTACACCTCTGGCATTTGCGGTCAGGAGCAGGGATGCCACTCGACTCCAACTGCCGACACTCGGGGTTAGATGGTCTAACTGTGAAGCGATGGGAGCAATGCGGTTTACGTGTGGTTCTCCCTTGGTGCTGTCGCCAGGGCCGTCGGTCCGCATTGGTGGCTGTCTGGTGTCTTTGCAGGTGTTCTTGGCTTGTGGTGCTACGAGTCCTTGTGCTTCTCCTCTCTTTGTCTTTGACACACCTGCGTCTGTCCCGCTTCTTCTGGGTGACACGATTTCCACTCTTCTTCCTCTTCGGGTGCACTGACATGCACCATGTTCTAATAAGGTCAACGGGGCCGTTGAACTTCAATGGTCTCCGGACCACTCAGTCGCTCTTCTCGGCTGCATGGTGAGCAGCCACTCATCTTGGGTGCTCCGTCTTCAGGCAGCTTCTCAATGCTCCTACTCTGGGTGTACCCTCTCCAGGGAATGGCTTCCACGGGCAGTGGTGAGCTGTGGCATTTTGACGCTCCTACTCCGGGTGTTCCCTCTCCAGGGAATGGCTTCCGCGGGCAGTGGTGAGCTAGTGGTGGCGGCTGGCCACTTGTGGTGTACGACTCTCCTCTCGTCAGCCTTGGATCACTGACGACTCCTGCTTGAGGCAGTGTGAGGGAGAACACTGTGCTGCGTTTGGCCCTTTCCGGGCTCCGTTGCTGTAGTTGCTGTGGAGATGTAGGGGATCTCCCTGCTGATTCAAGCTTCTTTTTTTTTGGAGAGGTATCTCTTCCTCCTGGGCATGCACCTGTGCTGGCGCGCTTCTGGGTGCATGCGGTGCACTCCTGAGACTGCGTGCTCTTCTTTGCTAGGGCGCCCTCTTCTGGCACCGGTCATGCGTGCTCCTCTTTCTTGCGGTGATGTCCGTTCACTACTGAGGGTGGGTGACACAATTCTTTTGCTTGAGATGGCATCGGGCAGACAGTGGAAGTTGAACGCTCTCTGCCCGTCCTCCACGTACTTTCGAGTGGGGCTTGCTTTCCTTCTTGAGCTTTGTTGCTCTTGTCTGCTTAATGCTGGTGCAGCTTTGGGCTTCTTGGGGCTCTTGGCGAGGTGTGATGGTCTTTCTCCTTTGAAGGTATAGGCAGCTCCTTGGGGCATGTGGTGCACTCTTCTTCAGTCTTGGTTGTGTCTCTCATGCTGTTCCTGCTGCTGCAGCGACAACCTGTGGTCACCAAGTATCACTGCACTCTCCATCACAGGCCTTGGCATTCTTTTTCCTCCCCAGTTCCTTTCAGCACTCGCTTGACATCACTAGCTAGCTCTGGGCACTCACATCCTAGCCACATTAATGTTGCACTCACCAGACTGCTCTTGCTGTGATGCTTATTTTTAAGGTACCTCTCCTCTGTTGTCCTCCTACTATCTTAATCTTTTCTTCTTGAGAGGAATTAGCTGCCTCTCTTGGTCAGCTATGTGGGTGAGCTCAGATCTCTCCCATTAACAATGCCCAGTTCTCCATAAACTTGCACTGTTGCCTCTGAACATCAGCCCCAGCAGTCAGTTGGCTGTGCTCCATTTTGCCTATAGTCAGTCATTTCTTCCTACCCATGGTACTGGAAAGTAGCCACTAGGTGGCGCTGCAGGGCTCACTATGGTAGTCCGCGGCCATTTTCCTTCTTTTCTAGAACCTCCACCGGTTCCGTGGTGCTGCAAATTGTCCTGCCGAAGCGGGTGTCGTGGAGCAGAGGAGTTGAGGGCAACTCGTCGGGGGTGCTGCCTTCTTTCCAACCTGGTGCCCACCGAGCTGCAGACACTTCTGTCCTCGACAGTGAATGCTGCCTGGGATACATTCACATTTTCAGTGGAACAGCAGCCATGACTTGGCTGCGCAGTGATAAGTCTTCACCTGGGGATCTCTCACCATGCGGGCGGCCTGGTTTCTTTTCCTGCGGTTCCAGCGGCTGCCCACAACACAGCTCAGGAGGCCCCCTCGCCGAAAGCAACATATCCGCTCAGCTCCCGGTAAGTTTTCTTTCTTTTCTTTTTGTGTAGTTCAGTCGGTCCAGGGTGGGAGGGTGAAGCAGGCAGGCTAGCACCAATCCTCACTGCCTGTATGGGCCATGTACATCATGCCCACTCTTGCTTAGTAGATGGGATGCTTCTCTCACTTCTCTCGCCCTGGCAGCCGGCTTACTCAGCTATTCAGCTCCCTGAGGCCTGCCGGGGCTGAAACAGTGTCTTACTTCTTCTCTTCACTTTTCCTATGCGGCGATCAGGCGCTCACTTTCTTAATTATTCCCGCCCCTCGCAGCAGGCCCTCTCATTGCACGGGCTGCCGCCTGGGAATCTCCAGTGACTCGTCCTCACACGCAGCGGGTCTCCCACTGTCCACAGCTGCCTCGCGCCACTCCACCCTTCCCTCATTGGATGGCAGATGCAGGGTCATTGCGTGTACATAGGGAGGCGTTTCCCACTCTTCTTTACTCGGGCACCCCCTCGCTGCTCTTCCCGTAACCCGCTGGCTCACCTTACGCCTGCTGGGTTTTGCAGGCAGATCACATGCGGGGTGGGATCCCGCTCTGCTTTCTTCATTCGGAGCCTTAGCAGGCCGGTAGCAGGGGTCATGCCACTTGCTCTGTCACTCGCCTTTTCTTCTGCCCTCCCAGGGCACTACATCGCCGGATACGTGGGCAGTAGGCTCTTTCAATGCGGGGTGGGCTCCCGCCGCCTCACTTTCACCTCGGGGCCCTTCACATGCCCAGTGGGCGCTCCGCCGAATTTCACCTGCTGCAGGGGGTGCCCTCGACATGGGCAGCATTCTCCCCTTCAACCACCTTCAAAAGGGTGGCTGCACACATGCGGCCAAGTCCCGCTCGTCACCAATGTAATGTTTGGGGGCCCTAGGCCCTTCATGCCTGGAGAATGACCACGCAGACACGGATAGTTAGGGTGTAGATAGAATTGGCCATGAGCACGTGCACTGGGGCCCCTTTATTAGCTTGTGACGCCGGTGATGGATGGGTGTGGGGTGTGTGTGTGCCCACTCCCATAGGGGAGTGGCTACTAAGTCAGTGCCTGGCGAGACACTAGAACGTGTCTCGCAGGACACAACAACTACATACAACTTGGATTTCTGATCCTTTGCAAAGAGTGGTTGGAAAACTCCTTTCTACTAATAATAAGGACCACTGTCTCCTTCACATACTGTAACACGCTAACCCTGTGAGCTAGTACCTCCAATAAAGTCATTAGAGCCCCAAACTCAGAGGGGGAGCTGCTTCTCAGTGTCACTGAACCGCTTTGTTAGCTCACAGGCTTACTGGGTTACCTCATTAGCAGTACAAGTGTTTTTTTCAGAAGTTGGCACATGACTCCCTTCTGGAGAATAGTTCCACAATCAGTGTATGGCAGTAGTGGCTCGTGGAAAAAGTGCTGCGGGCAGTGGGGCGGGGGAGGGACAGGGTGGGGGGTAGTAAACTACGGAATACGGCCAAACAGAGGTAAGTAAACAAATAAATAAATAAAACGAATTGCGTTGTGCGAGCTGCATTGCATTTGGCAATGTAGCTCTCGCAATGAAATTCATTACAAGTGCTCAAAGCCCTATAGGTGCAATTCTGTCTGTCATTGCCACTGAATTTCAAGGTCACAATTCCGCATGCAGTTACTAGATGATGTATTATGGCCTGGCATCAATGCAGCTTTACAGAGATGTTTGTTACTAGTTGGTGATCTGCAGCCAGGCACCATATAAGACTTGCTGTACATCACAATAGTGCTTTGTTAGTATGGCAAGCATTGAAACAGCGTGGCTGTTTTTTGTATAATTGACACCTCAAAAATATGGAAAGGAAATAGTTTGAACTCTAAAGAAGGATTTCAACTAGTTCATGGTTATGTATGTTCTAATTACGATATTAAAGCCTCTTTTGGGTCCGAGAAGTGCCCGGCCTTCATATATATCTCTGTGCTCTTGGTATCTCATATTGTCATATTGCTCTGTATATGGTAGTCATTTCTGTCATTTCATAGATTTCACAATTCTAATTCTACTACCATTCTAGATCCCCACCCAACACCCATATCTACCCCTTCGATGCCAGCTTCAATAATACATCAGCTGTTTCTTTAATTTTGAGCAATCAGTAGAGAAGACTTCAATTCTCAAGTTTGGAAAAGCCTAAATGATTTTTATTATCATTAGTCGATGAAAAGTGATGAAGTACCACACCTGGATGAAATTATGCAGCCTGCTACCTTTGCTGAATTACAAGGATGTACTACTATAGGCTGCTACTAGGTGGCGTGCTGCAACATAGTTGGATTACAAAGATGCAGTGTCACAGTCTAAATCTGGTGTAATTCTACAAGTGCCATCACTGAATTTTAAGGGTGCAGTCAGTCCTTTACCAGGTGGCTTTTGCAGCATGAGATTAGTGGCAATGCAGCAAGCATGTTACTAGTTGGCACTCTGCAGCTAGGCACCATTTTTGAAATATCTATTACATTTATTTTTTATAGAGGGCAGATGCTGGCATTTTAAGGGTGTCCTTGGCACTGGTCTCAAGACCAAAATAAAGTTCCCATAAGTAGGAAGCATCTGCTGCCTTGTCTGACAAGTTTAATTTGGGGGTGAGTAAATAGTGGACAGGATGGTAGAACTTGAATTTAGATTTGACATAGGAAGGCCCATATTTGTACTAAGGTTTGTGAGCAAAATGAAAAGTTCTGTTTGTGTATCAGAAGCCAGTGAACATTTATGAGGTGCGGGGAGATATGAGATCATGTGGGAATATTGAGAAATAACCTGATGGTGGAGGTTTGGGTTATCTGAAGTCTAGTTGCTGGGAATGCCTTCATGTAGGGCATTTTGGTAGGTGAAGGGCCACATGTATGACCGTTTATAGCGGTCACAAATGGCAAATTGGGATCTTTAAGACCACTAACTAGGTCTGTGGCATGTACATACCCCATTTTCCAAGTCGGTAACCTATTACTGATTCGCAAAATAGGGTTTGTGACTTGCTATTAGGAAGCGGCGTGCCAAGGGCGTCCCTGCATAATAGCGACTCGCAGTGCCATGTACGAATGTTTTGTGACCGAAATGCTGCCTCAAAACTTTGCATTGTAAAGGAATGTTGGTAGTAGACCAGTCACAAATGGAAAGGGGTCCCCAAGGGACCCATTCCCCTTTGTGAATGTGGGCGAACAATATTTTCTA
Organism: Triturus cristatus; assembly: GCF_964204655.1. Classification (NCBI taxonomy): domain Eukaryota; kingdom Metazoa; phylum Chordata; class Amphibia; order Caudata; family Salamandridae; genus Triturus; species Triturus cristatus. The sequence goes on from NC_140588.1 coordinate 212,708,570, forward strand.
AGGGAAGGCAGTGGTCAGTGGGACCATTGCCTGCTCCTAAAAAATGAAACTGAAACTTTTTATTTTTCTGTTTTGAAATGCATCACGTTTTCCTTTAAGGAACATGGCTGCATTAAAAAAAATAAACAGCTTTATTTAAAAAGTTGTCACAGACATGGTGGTCTGCTGACCCCAGCAGGCCACCATCTCTGTGAGCGCCAGCCATTCCCAATGGATCACAAATTGCAACCTGCTTCATGAATATTAATGAGGCAGGTCCCTTGCGACCCTCTTGATAATTGCAAACAGTGTCTTAGACAATGTTGTACATTCCATTTTGTGAGTCGCAAATTGCAAGACTCAAGAAATTGCAATTTGTGACTCGCACAATGGAATGGTCATACATCTGGCCCCATATGAGATGTAACCAGGCCCTAAATGATAGTTTTACAGATAGACAGGGGAAGCCATCTGAAGGCTTTATGGAGTATTCTGAGACTAGATAAGCAGCACAAATACATGTGATTCACCTGTTTGGAAAAGGAGAGTTTATGATTCAAGAAGAACTCTAAATTTCATACCACTATACAGGAAGCAGGAATGGGGCCCAGGAAATCAGGCCACCAGAAATGAGACCAGTGTGTAGACATCTTTCCAAACAGCAGTATGTCAGTCTTGTCTCTATTGAGTTGAAGGCAATTTGCCTTCATCAAAGCATCCATAGATGACATGCAGGAGTGGAAGCTGGCCTGAGTGTCTGATGGATTGGAATAGATGGACACAATAATTTGGGTGTCATCAGCATATGATATAATGTTGAATCAGAAATCTCTAATGAAGGAGGCAAGAGTTCTACGGTAGACATTAAAGAGGCTTGGGCTGAGCACCAAGCCTTGAGGGATCCCAAAAGTGACAGAGATAGGTGAGGAACAGGACAAGAGTAATGAGACTATATGTGTGCTGTTAGAAAGTTAGGAGAAATCACTTAAGGGCTAGTAGGCATATACCTGAATCATAAGCTGAGTAGCAATAAAGAGTATCTAACACCATCCACAAGTCAAGAAGGATCAAAATGGCTGATAATCCTTAGGCAAGTGTTAGACGAAGGGTGTCAGACACTGTCAGCAGAACCAATACTGTGCTATATGTGGTGCAAAAGCCAGTTTGGGAGAACTCAGGAAGAACATGTCTGCAGTTTTCTTTTTTGTTTAGGGTCAGGTGTAGGTTTTTTAAGTAAAGGAACCAATAAGGCATGTTTCATTTCTTGGATAGGGAGGTTGTATTAATGGATAGGGTGCATAGCTCTGTAAAGGAAGCAAGATTGTGTTTTTTTATCAGGGAAAAGATATTGGGAGTTCAGTGGTTCAAAAGGGGAACCAGATTTCTGGGATGTGAGAATCTTCAGCATGACAACTTGTCAATCTGTCAGAAAGTTGTCAAGACAGGTGCCTCTTGATGTCTAAAGTTTTCCAAAATTTGATTTTGAGAACTTTGTCAGAAAACTGAGAGGCAAGGGCAGAACACATCTCTGGAGAAGGAGTTATGGCAGTGTTTACCGATGTGGGGTAAACAATTGCGCATCCCCCTGAGACCCGCTATTATGAAGGGATGCCCCTGGCACACCTCTTCCTAATAGCAACTCGCAAACCCTAATTTGCAAGTCGGTAATACATTACCAACTCTCAAAATAGGGTTTGTACATTACAGAAGCCGCTTTATCTGTCACAAACTGCACGAAGTTCCATCGACTACCGCTAAAAAAGGTTGGACAACTACAAAAACTTCAAGTGACAAAATGCAGAAGATAAGAATATCATTTTTTATGTATAATAATACATGTTTTTACATATTATTGTCTATAATATTGTTCACTTTTATATCATTGTAATACATATTGTTTTTTAATTAATTTTATATATAAATCAGTTATATTAATTGTAGGTGTTAATGTTATTGTGAATAGTTTGTAATTTCTAATGTCTAATTTCAAATGTTATAACAATTGAATTTGTAATTTATAATTGAAAAGTGGACTGTAGGGTGTGTAGGGGAATAGGGTGGGAATTTATTCAATTTATTAATTGTTGTTCTTTATTTTTAGTTCTTTATTAGGTGATTGAAATATTCAATTAGTGATTATGTACATTGATTAGTTGGTTGTTAATTTAAATATCTAAGTTAATTGTGTGTTTTTTCATGTAAACTCCATTTTAACATAGTTAAATTAGTTATTTCGATTTTAGTTGTGGGTAGTTGGGTTTGTAGGCGAATTAAGCAATTGTTTATTTGAATAACATTTTTGATTGTTAATAAATTGTGGTAATTTTATTTTATTTTTTTTTCCTCATATTATTTCAGATAATTAAGCATCTCCCTCATCTCTACAACCGAATGATATTTTGGGTGTCTAGTCTCAGCTGATGTCGCTACGAGTCTCAACCCGTGTTGTGCATCATGAGCTGACCGAGAGGTGTAATCATTGGACTTCCTAATCATAGTGTTCATTGTCCAGTAAGTTCCAAAATAGCCTGAGCTCTGGGTTTTTTCTAAGCTGGTTAGCCTTTTGATTGAGATCCCTAAAGAATCTCACAGAATTCCATGACTCGTTCCATTAGGGGGGCCACCTGGCGCCACCTTTTACATTTCTCCCTTCTTGCCAAAAGAGTCAAGTAAAATACAAGCGTGTACTGCAACCTCAAAGAACCTTCCAAGCTACCCACTGGCTGCATAATACCAAACAAGATTGAGGAAGGTCTTACCTTTACTTCTTTGCCCAAAGCATCCAACATAGTCTTACCCACACTATCCCAAAACTCTTTCGACGCCGGGCAGTTAGCGAATATGTGGATATCGTCTGCTTCCTGGCCACTGCACCTTTTACATTTGGCATCTCCACCACCGCTTATTTTGGACAGCTTGAGTAGAGACCAGTAGGTTCTATATAGATTAAAAAAATGATTTCTCCTTAGTGCAGCGGACTTTCTCACAGAATAAAGCATGTCCAGAGATATTTACCGTATGTTTTTCAACTCCTAATCAGGCAAGCAGCCTTCCCAGACCAGGTAAGGAGGTCTCATGCTTTCTTCCATTGCAGCGTGCAGGTATCCATGCCAAAGGGCCACCTCCTTCTTTCTTAAGCATTGAAGATTTTTCTCCTTTGTTATGCTGTATGAAACTTGCCACTGCTGTTTCCTACATTACGCTGAAATTTGGTAACACTTGAACCTAGATAATGTACCGTCCGTCACATTTCTCCAGGACTCTCCAAGACAGGCAACTATCGCCTTCTATTATGTCACCCCAATGTGAGACACCACCGGTTTTCAGAGGTTTTGCAAGGGCATCCAAGAGGCACTCTGGGATTCCCGGAGAGTCCCACACTGGGTCCCATTTGCTGTAATAAGGGATGCTCAAGAGTGAGCGACATTCAAACCATACTTTAGCTGCGGTATACAGAACATTCAGGTGGACTTTCTTTAGGAATTTGTGAGTTCCAAACTTATACATCAAACCCTCTTCCTCACTGAGCACCAGCATAGCGTCACACATACAGCCCACTGAGGTATTGTCAGGCCTAAATAAAAGCATCCTACAGTGTTTTAGCTGGTATGCCCAACAGTACAGTTGAAAATCCGTGAGCCTAGACCACCATGTACAAGCTTCCACCTTATCTTTTTCCAGGAAAGTCTAATCCCCTTACCTGTCCATATGAATGCAGAGATTCCTCTCTGTATTTTGGGAAGAAGTTTCTTTTCGAATTCCAATGGTACGTTGTCAAACAGATAGGTGAACTTGGGCAGGACACATATCTTAACTAAATTATTCTACCCATACTGCGTGAGGGGGAGGATCTGCCATCGCTTTAGCAACTTATTCACTTCTTTAAAGACTTTAATTAAATTCACTTTAGGGAGCTCTTTTAACTTCTGTAATATTGTTATCCCTAAGTATCTTATTTCTTTTGACAACTTAACATCATGGGCATCTTGGTTCCAGGCCATAACTTCCGTCTTGCTGCTGTTAATCTCAAATCATCTTCCCAAATGTCTGCACTTCAGAAAATAGTTCAGGAAGAGCTTGATTGACATCAGAGGTAAACAGAATCAAGTCGTCAGCATAGAGAGTCAGCTCCCTAGAGAGACCGCCTGCAGTGAAGGAGGTTATTTCTTTATTCGGCCTTAGGCTTTGAGCCAAAGGCTCAATGTGTAGGTCAAAGAGGTTAGGAGATAGGAGGAAGCCTTGTCTCGTACCTCTCCCTATTTGTACGGGAACCGTGAGATTGCCATTCACCAATTTTTGTGCTTGGGTGGCCTGTAGATTTTTTTGAGGATCTCCCTAAATGTCTCACCAAAGCCAAAAGCCTTCAAAGTTCCGCTTAAATATTTCCAGTTCACCCCATCGAAGGCCTTTGCTGCATCAAGGACAATTATTGATAAAGGAGCTCCCTGTATCGTTGTGAGGTCTATTGAGCCTAGCAGGGTATTTGTGAGCTCCTTCATCTGCCTCCCTAGAAGGAAGCCCTTCTGATCCTTATTGATTAAGGGCCCAGCGGGCTGTTAATATCCCTGTGAAGATTTGATAATCACAGTTCAGTAGAGATATCGAGTGATAAGACTGGTATTGTGTAGGGTCTTTGTCTGGTTTTAAAATTAGGGTAATAACAGCCTCACTCCAAGAGTCCAGAAGTGGTGAGGTACCCCTCAACACTTCATTAAATAGCTCTAGCCAGACCAAATCTATTTCTTTAGCCAATAATACATTAATTTCATTTGGGACCAATTCCGGCCCTGCTGCTTTCCCTTTCTTAATTTTTTTAAGAGTAGTCAGGTTTTCATTCCCTGTTATCCTGGTTCAGATATAGTTGATTTTCGATGCTCAGTTTTGGAAGTTGTTTTTTCAAAAAGCCAGTGATCTAACACAGCCTCATCTACCACAACATCTTTTGAGATAAAATCCTGAAAGGATTTAGTAAAGGCCAGCTCAATCCCTTGCTTGTCCTCTACAACCTGATCCCCACCTACTACTTTGATCTTCCTGATATAGTTACAGGAACTATCCATTCTACTTCTCATTGACAACAATTTTCCACAGTTCTCCCCTTGATCAAATTTGCGCAGCTTACTAACTACCCATTATTGTAAAAGATTCTCCTCGATCATAAGACTAAATTTAAGTTGCAAATCGCAACTTTCTCAACTAAACTCTCCTTTTACGACCCCTGGACATGCCCTGACTTTAGGTTGGCTTCTACTACCGCTAGCTGATCTTTGAGTAAAGCAATCTGCCTTTTTTGTGCTCTAACCCAGGCAGCCGAGGCACTCTTCAATGACCCCCTTAACCAGGCCTTAAATGCATCCCATACCACATGTGTGGTGGCTGAAGCTGAATTCCATTTAAAGAAATCTGGTGTGTCCCCTTCTATCCTGCTAATAATGTCTGATTGCAAGAGTAACCTTCTATTCAGCTTCTAGGAGTCAGATTCAAGGGAAGTAACATTTTTCCCCAAATTGCAGAGTGGTCGGATAAATGACTAGGAAAATAATCATTTTTTTAATTCTTCTGACACTTCCGTAAAAAAGTAATCAATTCTGGAATAGTGACCGTTCTTTTTGCTGTAAAAGGAATAGTTTCTAGAGTAATCACTGACTCTATGCCACACATCGCAAAGATTCAGATTATCTAGCATAGAAAGGTAGTAGGCTTTAACTCGTGGTGAAGTGATTTGAGTGCGGGGAGAAGATCTATCCAGATTATTGTTTAAAAGGACATTGAAGTCTTGACCAATTATGAGTGGAGCTTCAAAGTTTAACAAACTAGAGTATAGATTATTCAGGGGTGACGTATCATCTTCATTCGGGCCGTAGTAGCTAGCCAAGGTATACAAGATCGACCTGTTTTAACATCCACTAACATCCAGCGCCAGCCTTCGTCTGTCTAAGATCTTCGTAGCTCTATCCCAGAATTTGCCTTAAATATTATAGCGATGCCTTTAGAGCAATACTCCTGGTCTGTAGCTATTACCTTGTCTACTCATCTTTGCCTCGTAAATAGTGCTAACCATTCCGGCCGTAAAAGGTGGGTTTCTTGGAGAAAAAGGACCATAGCTGGACTTTCTTTGAAATATTGAAGAACCAAACATTGCCTCCTTTTAACTCTTAAGCCATTCACATTCCAATTCATAACTGCCAAGAACTCACCCCCCTGTGGTCTTCCCTTATCCCCCATCATCTTCTGTCAAGGTCACACAACATCTCTTAACCCCAACTGTTCTGAGAGAGGACAATTTTTTCCCTATGCTCCCTACCACTAGTGCTCCCCCCCTAAAACTTCTCCCCCTCTAAAACTCGTCCCTCCCTAGGGAACCTTCCCTTGCTACCTATTGACAAGGAAGCGACTTTGAGCTACTACCCACAGAATCCAGTATTTACAACTAAACTTAACTATCCCCTCCAACCGCCATCCACTCTGAGTGCCTTATCTATGTATCTGCCTTACTAAGGGCCATAAAACTATCCACCTCTTCAGGGCATTAAAAATTATGCATTTTGTTGGCCCACATCACTTTCAGAATTGCTGGAAACCTTAGCTGCACTTGAGCACCCATTTCCCTTAGAGGCTCGATACGCTTGTCCAGCTCCCACCGTCTACTTTTTATTACTCAAGAGACATCAGACCTGATTTTAAAGGTTAGATCCTGGTCCTGTGTGGTCTATTGCTTGAGGTGCCACCCCCAGAATATTTTCCTTAAAAGTGTAGGACTGTATTTTACCAAAATTTTCTGGGTTGCTTCCACCCAGGGTTTAGTTTAAAGGGATCGCTATGTACCCGCCGAATTTCGAATTTGAGACACACTACAGGCGTGACATGGAGGAAGGCTTTGGTCAAGAGATCTATTACAAAAGACTTAACATCGTCTCCCACCGTCCCCTCTTTGACATCCAGGATCCTGATGTTGCTCCTCCTAGAGCTTTTCTCCAGTCTTTCTAACCTTTCTGATAAGTTGGCTCCCTTTGTTTTAACCTAATTAACTCTCGGGTGTTGTTATTCATGTCCGACCCAAGCTCCTGAACTTTACTTTGTAGTACCTCTGTATGTTGAGTTAGCGCAAGTAGGTTTCCCTCAAGGCTACTGCATGTATCTTGAATCCTTCTCTAGTTAGTTTCCAAAGGGAAAATCGCTCTTTAATTTCCATGGAGATTTGACTCAGCATCCCTTGAACCATGGCCAGCCCTGGTGCATCATGACTAACTTCACCCTCCTGTTGGCTTGATGAGAGATTTTGCGCCCGGGCTCTGTGTGTATCGGCTGGGGTTTCTCTCTCCACTCTCCCTTCATTGCTGCCGGTGGTGAAATAGAGTCATCCAGCAGCAAAAATCTATTCTTCGTGGGAATCTCTGGGTGGGAGACAGAACCCTCCCCTTCTCTAAGGGTGTTATGTAATGAGGTGACTGTCCCCTGGGAGGCCTCCATTTTAAGCTGAGAATTCAGTTTGAAATATGACCTAAGAAAGGGTGTCACTTTAGGGCCCCTCAGGGCCGGTCTCTTCTTTCTCTCTTTTAGAGAGGTGTCTATCTTCTGTGACAGTTTATTAAGAAGGCCTTTAGCTTTGCCTGAAGGGGGTTTTAGTGGCTGTATGCGCTGCCTGGTTGCTAATTCAGCTTGTGGTTTACTTTTAACTCCCTAATAGAAAAAGTGTTAGACCTGAGTTTATATCTTTTTCCAAGGAATGAGTCATTAGCTGGCAGTGCAAATAGACCCGCAAGCTTGCGGGATGCTACTGACCCCCCTGGTCTGTGCACTCCTGACCCTCAAATAAGTGAGTCATGGGTTCCATATGTGTAGGTCTGACACCATGCTTTTGCCTCTCATCCCTTTCTTGCCTCCAGTAGGTGGGTTTGTAGCAAGAATCTGCTGCGGGTTCCTCTCCCCTATGGGCAGACTTCTCAAACCCTCTGGACTGCATGACTAGGTTTCCACAATCCCTGGAGCCGAAGCCTCTGCTGCCTCTGCCTGCCTTTCCCCTGACATTTTTATGGAACAAGGGAACCCAAAAAGGTAGTTGAGGACCTTGGGTAATCGTTCAATACAAACAACAGTGATCCTCAAATGGATAAAGTAATGTATAGATAAATATAGTTCAGAATCGATACTATATTCTGGAAGTCCAGCCGGACAACCGATTTAATTATTCAAATTGAAGTTGCATATACAAATTACAATACATGTGGGACACAGTCCTGTGTCCAGAATGAACATTGACATTAACAAAACAAACAAGGCATTTCAGGCAAGACAGAAATTGGAGCTTTTTTGGTTATCCAGTGTAAAAAGCTTTTTCAAAACAGCTAGTGCACTTTTTTGACACAAGGGAATAACGTGCATGCTATTTAAAGGGGTCGACGACGTTTCGATCCTTTTTAGAAGAGTACCAGGATCATCATCAGGACTTTGATTTGTACATGCCTGATTGTGAACGAAATTGCCTGTGCTCGTAGGAGAACGAGAACCGTACAGTGACGGTGGCAACTGCGGAGGCTCACGAGTCTGAGCCGGAGGGCAATGGTAAAAACAGGTCGAAGTCACGCGAAGCAAATCCTGTCGGTGAGTGACCACTGGATGGAGGAAGGGTAATGCCCAACTGACTAACCGTCCAAGTGAGGCTGTCAATAAAGGAGGTGGCGTGACAATGCACGGGATCCAGCCTGGTCCTGCGTCCTGCGGGTTACAGTGAACCAGCCTTTCCCCTGAGGCTGCTTCCAGTGCTGAGGATGCTTGCAGGACAGGGGAGGGTTCGTTGTGCAGCTCCAAAATTGGAGTTTATTTAAATTGGAGAGCGCGCCCGCGGCCCTGAACAAAGTTGAGCCTCCACACATCGATCAAAAACAAATGTAAAGAGTTTAAAAAGGATCTGCATGTCTTGCGCCATTCCGTGGCACTGTGAGCGGTGGTGGAGATACAAGGTGTTACAGGGCATGCATCAGAGAGTGAAGAGCATCTCCTGGCTGGCTACCTGTAATTATATTTGATTGTTATTGAAATGTAGAGTTTCTACAAAATATTTTATATTTGTTCTTGGTTTTACTTTTATTAGTTGTATTTAATAAAATTATGATATATTACATATTTAATGTTTTATTATTGTATTATTTATCATTTGTTTTTGTGGGATTTTTTGGTAGCAGGGTGAAAAGTGAATTTTTTGTAATCATTTTCTATTTGTTACATTATTGTTGTATTAGTATTAGTTTTTACAATTATTTTTATTTATTTACATAGCATATATTTTTCATTTTTTATGTGTTGTAATACATTTTTGTTGTTAGGTTTTTAAATGTTTGTTTAAAAATGTTTAGGATTTGCAATTCTATAAGTAACCCTTCATTAGAACAACACATTCTCTGATTATACTTAGTTTGGAGTAGGAGTAGTAACTCTAACCCTTCCAAAGTCCAACACTTTCCCTACTGTTGCTTAGAATGGAGTGGGAATAGTAAATCCAACAGCTCCAAAGCCCAACACTTTTCTCACTCTTATTTAGATTGGAGTGAGAATAGTAAATCAATCAATCAATCAATCAAAGACATTTCTAAAGCGCACTACATACCCGTAGGGTCTCAAGGCGCTGGGGGTAGGGGGGGTGCCGCTACTGCTCGAACAGCCAGGTCTTCAGCTTCTTCCTGAAGGAGAGGTGGTCTTGGGTCAGGCGCAGGTCGGTCGGGAGGGAGTTCCAGGTCTTGGCGGCCAGGTAGGAGAAGGACCTTCCTCCTGTAGTCGCTCTTCGGATGCGGGGGACCGCGGCGAGGGCGTGGTTGGCTGAACGGAGGTGGCGTTTGGGAGCGTAGAAGTTGATTCGGCTGTTGAGGTAGCTCGGGCCTTGGTCGTGTAGGGCTTTGTGTGCGTGGGTGAGGAGGCGGAAGGTGATTCTTTTGTTGACGGGGAGCCAGTGTAGGTCTCTCAGATGTCCGGAGATGTGGCTGGTTCGTGGGATGTCGAGGATGAGTCTGGCTGAGGCGTTCTGGATCCGCTGGAGTCTCTTCTGGAGCTTGGCGGTGGTACCGGCGTAGAGGGTGTTGCCGTAGTCCAGTCGGCTAGTGACGAGGGCCTGGGTGACGGTCTTCCTGGTCTCGGTGGGGATCCACCAGAAGATCTTCCGTAGCATGCGTAGGATGTTGAAGCACGCCGAGGAGACGTTGTTGACTTGTCTGGTCATGGAGAGGGAGGAGTCCAGGATGAAGCCCAGGTTGCGTGCATGGTCTGTCGGTTTGGGTGCGGTGCCCAGGGCGGGAGGCCACCAGGAGTCGTCCCAGGCGGAGGGTGAAGAGCCCAGGATGAGGACCTCCGTCTTGTCTGAGTTCAGTTTCAGGCGGCTGGTCGTCATCCACTCGGCTACCTCTTTCATCCCTTCGTGCAGGTTGGCTCTTGCGGCGGCGGGGTCGTTGGTCAGGGAGAGGATCAGCTGGGTGTCCTCGGCGTAGGAGATTATGCTGAGGTTGTGTTGGCGTGCGATGGCCGCGAGGGGGCTCATGTAGACGTTGAAGAGGGTGGGGCTCAGCGAGGATCCTTGGGGGACGCCGCAGATGACTTCGGTGGCCTCTGACTTGTACGGTGGTAGGCGGACTCTCTGTGTTCTTCCGTCGAGGAAGGAGATGATCCATTCCAGAGCCTTGTCCTGGATTCCGACGTTGCTGAGGCGCTGTACTAGGGTGCGGTGGCAGACAGTGTCGAATGCCGCGGAGAGGTCTAGGAGGATGAGGGCCGCTGTTTCTCTGTTGTCCATCAGGGCTCGGATGTCATCGGTGGCGGCGATGAGGGCGGTCTCGGTGCTGTGGTTGGCTCGGAAGCCAGACTGTGAGGGGTCGAGGGATCCATTCGTCTCGAGGAAGGCGGCCAGCTGCTTGTTGACGGTCTTCTCGATGACTTTGGCTGGAAACGGGAGGAGCGAGATGGGGCGGTAGTTCTTGAGTTCGGTGGGGTCCGCTGTGGGTTTCTTGAGTAGAGCGCTGAGTTCGGCGTGCTTCCAGCTCTCGGGGAAGGTGGCGGTGTCGAAGGATGTGTTGATGATGTCTCGCAGGTGGGGTGCGATGACAGCGTCGGCCTTGTTGAAGACGTGGTGAGGGCAGGGGTCGGTCGGTGATCCGGAGTGGATGGAGTTCATCGTGCGGATGGTGTCTTCGGTGCTGATCGGGGTCCAGGCGTGGAGGGTGGTGGTGGGGGGTGGTTGTTCTGTCGTGGTGTGCGTTGGTTGGTTGTTGAAGCTGTTGTGTATGTCCGCGATCTTGTTGTGGAAGTATGAGGCGAGGGAGTTGCAGAGGTCTTGCGATGGGGTGATGTCGTTGTTTCCTGCGCTGGGGTTGGATAGCTCTTTCACGATGTTGAAGAGTTCCTTGCAGTTGTGTGCGTTGTTGTCCAGCCGGTCCTTGAATGCTGTTTTCTTGGCGGCGCGGATCAGCTGGTGGTGCTTCCGGGTGGCAAGCTTGAAGGAGGTTCTGTTGTCCGGTGTTGGTTCCCTTCTCCAGACTTTCTCGAGGGCTCGGCAGTTCTTCTTGGAGCTCTTGAGTTCGTCGGTGAACCATGGGGCTTTCTTGCTGCCGGGTCTGCTGGGCGGGGTCCTCAGCGGGGCGAGCTCGTCCGCGCAGTTGCTGATCCACTTCGTGAGGTTGTCGGCGGCCTGGCTGGGGTTCGCTGAGCTGGCAGGAGGGTGCTGGCTCAGGGAGGTGGCGAGCTGGTCGGCTGTGATCTTGTTCCAGCTTCTGCGGGCAGCCTGTTGCTGGTGGTGGTGGGTCGTCGTTCTTTTGAAGGTGAAGTGGACGCAGCTGTGGTCCGTCCATTGAAGCTCTGTGGCGTGGCTGAAGTCGATGTCTGTGCAGGAAGAGAAGACTGCGTCGAGTGTGTGTCCAGCGAGGTGGGTGGGGGTGGACACCAGCTGCTTGAGTCCAAGATTGGCGAGGTTGTCGAGCAGGGTGCTGGTGTTGCGGTCGTTGTTGTTCTCCAGGTGGAAGTTGAGGTCCCCCAGGAGGATGTAGTCAGCGGAGGGGAGGGCATGCGGGCTGACGAAGTCGGCGATGTCCTCGCTGAATTGGGTGCGTGGTCCCGGAGGTCGGTAGATCAGGGTGCCTCTGAGGGTGGTCTTCGGGTCGGTGTGGATCTGGAAATGCAGGTGTTCGGCAGTGGTCAGGGTGTTGTCGGTGCTGGTCGTGAGACGGATGGTGTTCCTGTGGATGATGGCGATGCCTCCTCCCATCTGGTTGGCGGTGCGATCCCTCCGGGTGATCTTGTAGCCCTCTGGGATGGCGATGGCGATGTCGGGAGCTGAAGAGGCGTTCATCCAAGTCTCCGTGAGGAAGGCAACGTCCGGGGCTGTGGCGTCTAGGAGGTTCCAGAGTTCGATGGCGTGTCTGTGGACGGAGCGGGTGTTGAGCAGGATGCACTTGAGGTGGGTGCTGCTGGTGTTCGACTTGGCGGGTGCTGGTGCGAGGCAGGTCCGGATGCAGGTGAACTTGCAGGCGTGGCAGCTGAAGGGTCCGTGGGTGCGTCGTGGTGTGGCTCGGTAGCATCCTGGGAATCGGCCGGTGTTGAGTGCGATGAGGGTGGCGGCGGTGTACGTCAGGCGGGTCGGTCGGGGTCCTCGTGGGCCAGGGGTCCTGGCGCTGGGCGCGATCCGGTCGCGGACGGGCGCAGACGGGCTTACCTTTGGCGCACCTTCGGCGCTCAATCGGTGCTCCCGCTGCGCGCGTCCGCTGCGCGGTCGCTCTGGGGACGTCATAAGAAGGGAGCCGGTCGGGAGGGTCTGCGGGGAGGCGGGAGCGCGGTCCAATCGGCTGTCGGGGGCGGGGCCACGGGCTGGGGCGGCGGGAAAAGCAGGTGTGGGCTCGGCGGCCCTCGGGAGGCTGGGACAGCGGGAGCGGCAGCAGGCACAGGAGCGTGGGGGTGACCAGGCCGAAGGCGCTGTGGTCACTCCCTAGATCTTGGTCTGGCTCCCCTTAAGAAGGGAGCCGGTCGGGAGGGTCTGCGGGGAGGCGGGAGCGCGGTCCAATCGGCTGTCGGGGGCAGGGCCACGGGCTGGGGCGGCGGGAAAGGCAGGTGTGGGCTCGGCGGCCCTCGGGAGGCTGGGGCAGCGGGAGCGGCAGCAGGCACAGGAGCGTGGGGGTGACCAGGCCGAAGGCGCTGTGGTCACTCCCTAGATCTTGGTCTGGCTCCCCTTAAGAAGGGAGCCGGTCGGGAGGGTCTGCGGGGAGGCGGGAGCGCGGTCCAATCGGCTGTCGGGGGCGGGGCCACGGGCTGGGGTGGCGGGAAAAGCAGGTGTGGGCTCGGCGGCCCTCGGGAGGCTGGGACAGCGGAAGCGGCAGCAGGCACAGGAGCGTGGGGGTGACCAGGCCGAAGGCGCTGTGGTCACTCCCTAGATCTTGGTCTGGCTCCCCATAAGAAGGGAGCCGGTCGGGAGGGTCTGCGGGGAGGCGGGAGCGCGGTCCAATCGGCTGTCGGGGGCGGGGCCACGGGCTGGGGCGGCGGGAAAAGCAGGTGTGGGCTCGGCGGCCCTCGGGAGGCTGGGACAGCGGGAGCGGCAGCAGGCACAGGAGCGTGGGGGTGACCAGGCCGAAGGCGCTGTTAAATCCAACTCTTCCACAGTCTAACACTTTCTCTGATTTTGCTTCTGTTGGAATGGGAATAGTAACTTTAACCCCTCCAAATTACAACAATTTTCCAATTGTTGTTTATGTTTTGAAGTTGACATTAGTGGCAGAGGTGGAGGTTGCTGGAGTTTGCTGGTGATTTCAGGAGACCGCAGGAGACTGTTGGAAATTGTGGTGCGTTGGCGCCGTGGGAAGCTGAATCGTGGTCCGCCGTGAATCCAGAGAGGTCATGCTTTAGACGATTTCCTGCTTCCACTAAATGGCTTTTGGTACCCAGAATCCTGATTCACAGCTTCTGGGCTTCCTGTCAGCTGCTGAGGTGGCTGGCTTGGATGCCAATGCAGCTTGAGCTCCTGGTCTGGCTCCCAATCTTGCCCATTACTCCCACACTTGCAGCCCTACTTGGAAGCCCTACTTGGAATTCTCGGACTGGAGACTGCTGAACTTACCTGGGGGAGTTTGAGCATGAAGCTTTTCATTTGGCTGGCCCTGGCATCGCTCCTTTCCGCTGCTGTCAACTGTTGCTGTCGCTTGACATGCACAGATGTGCACACCCATCTCAGAGGACTTTGGCTGAGCCAGTGGGTGGACCAGCATCACAGTACTATGACTCTATGCACACTCCACATGCACTTCTCAAGCACCCAGCTATTTGCCGTCCTTAACGCAAGTTTTTTTCCTGAAAGGCTTTCCGATGATCCCATAATGAAGCTTTTGGTGCGATGGAAGATTAGGAATGGAGCTCTGATCAAAGGTATAAAAGTGTAATCCACAAAGTTAATGCATGGACAGTAAAATACCTGTGGTTGTTGGAGTTTGTACCCTTCGTATTCATGCAATGATTTGTACGGAAATAAAGTTCATATGATTCGTTCGTTGGACAATAAATAATCGCTTTATTGTCATGTGCAGGTAAAATGCTGGTGCAATAAAAGGCTGAGTACATAAAAACAATTGTCAGAGAAAAGTGGATGCATGCCACGCGGTGCAAAATATAATTTACAGCGATTGCAAATCGTTAAACATTGAGAGTTGTAGGTGTGTAGAGGTGTAGTGGTCGAGCAGGAGAAAAGTGTGGAAGTTAGGCAGGGGCCAGAGAAGGAAAAAACAAAAATAGAGATAATGAAGATGAGAAAGATGAAAAAGGAAGGAAGTTGAAAAAGTGGAAAAAGTAGAAGAGAGATTAGGGTGGCAAAATGGCACAGTTTAGAAAAAATTACAGATAATGCTCAGCTCTAATGACACATAAGTTCAAAAACATGGCAAAAACTTAAAAAGGCACTATATCTATACATTACTGTTGCAGGAGAGACACCACATAAAGTTAATAAGCGGGAATAAATCTGTATAGCTCAGGCCTAATGCCACATCAGTTCAAACACAGGGCAACAAAATCATATAGTCACTAATTCTATGTATCGCTGTCGCAGGCAAGAGGGACACACAGAAGAATTTAGGGAGCCGACACAATCCAGTAATGGAGCACATTAGAAATAGTGTCTTGTCCGATTAGAAATCAAGGTACTATAAAAGTCACAATGACACCCTGAGGTAATGACCCATGAATAGGAAAATACATGGTAGAAAAATATATAGGGGACACTCTGAAAACACATCCAAACGCAAGTTCATGAAGGTATGAAAAAAGGAAAAAATCTTACAGAGTTCTATCAGCTAACGTCAAAGAGAAGTGCTGAAATTTAAAGCGGGGTTATGTCAGCTCAACAAAATAAATAGAAGGGCACAATACAAGGCAGGACCTATCGTTGTTAGTACAAAATCACTAAGCAACGAGAAAAAAGTTAAAGGTGTATTCCAGGAGTGCTCTCATTAGTGCTATGTTTTAAGCTTAAATTCACAAAGCGCGAGGGGAGAAAAGCAAAGCTCTGCATGGTTTCCACAAATTTACCAAGTGAGGAGAAAGGAGTTAGCGGAGTGTACCAGAAAAAGTCTCTATCGCGCTTAGTATTACTCTTGGATTTTTCAACGCATGAGGCGAGAAATGTGCGAAACTAAAATACAGAGGGGCATATTATCAAGCACAACGTTAAAATTATCGCCACTAAAGCGGCGATAATGGGCTTGATAATATGAAGCAGAGAATTCCCATAGAAGCCCATGTTGACACCAGAACATGGGCTTCTATGGGAATTCTCAAGGGCATATTATCAAGCCCATTATCGCGCTTTAGCGGCAGTTTTCTGCCGCTAAAGCGGCGATAATTGTAACGCAGTTTCTTGACAATATGCCCCAAAATACCATCTGTTTAATATTATATGGAACCCCCTCTGCAGGTCTGGGGACATATGGAAGATGGGAAATACCGATGCTGGTCGGGAGGAGAGAAGAGCTTGGGTATACGCATGGTATTCTCGAAGCACAAGGGGTTTGGCGCACCCTCCCGTACACAAAGTTCCCAGATAAGTGATGTGAGCGCGAACGCAGAACGGGCGTCTGGGATAATAAAACATAGCCTATGAGCAGGATTCAATATTTACATTCAAGGTCAAAATAGCTCTGTAGTCTGCGCAATCTCTGCAGTCTTAGAGAGGATTTCCTGGGCAGTCGTAAGGGGACGCGTTATATAGCCTCTCATTGAGCGTGAAAAACGTGCACTGTCATCCAGCCAAAAGGCTCAGATTGGCCATGGAAGAAATATGCACATCGCAAGGCAGGTCAAAATGGGAAACTGAATGTCACCTCCTTTCTATTTTATATTATATGGTTTAATATCATATAAATTGTAGATTGTAAAATCCTTCTGTTGGTCTAGTGACATGAGACCTACGGGACAAGAATAGTACTGGTATTGTGGAGAAAAAGGAGGTAAAAGAGGAAATGAAGGATGTAATGGTTGCTGAAACCCAAGAGACATAGGGAAGTTACTGCCCCTAAACCGGTAAATGGTTGGCAGAAGGTACCAGGAGAATCAGAGGGAGGAAAAGTAGGGGCAAATGGCACCCCTAAAGCAATGTTAAGTTCAAGGAGGATGATCAAGTGGTTTGGAGAATTAAAAACTTGGTTGTGCTTGGACAGCAAGAGGAATGCTGACCCATACTCATCTGTTATATCAATAGGTCCAGGTGCTGGGGCAGGGTAAACATCATGGCAAATCTGCAAAGTCAGGTAGGTGAAACAAGTGGATAGTGGAAGGAAGAAATACCTTGGCTTCTAATATCCCTAGAATATATCAAATGTGACAGGTTATTGATCTAGGGGGATGTGAAGGTAATCGTATGAGTAATCTCTAAGTAATCTAGGTTCCATTCAACAAGTAATGTGTCTTGGCCTAAGGAACAGGTGTAGCATGCAGTGCTCAGGGCCAAGCGTGACATAGGGTGAAGTCATTACATTATGCAAATATGTTGCAAGAGCAACACCATATGGGAAATATGCAAATGGATGGTACATTCCACAGGGTGATCAGTGAAGCCAATAGTGCATTTCTGCGTCTTCGTTCAGTCCTTCTTCTACTGTATTTATCCAAAGGATGTATTCACTCTCCTTACGTCTTAGGACAAGTTCACGATTCCCACCTCTGGATGGAGTTTGATCTGTTCTTCCCAAAGAATTTGAAGTTTTTTTGGTGAGGGTCATGTTCTTGGAAATGTTCAGTGAGCGGGGGACTCAGTTCTGGTTTGTTTTTGTTCCGATAGTGCTCCAGGATCCTTGTCTTGAGAGGTCATATGGTACTTCCTATATCTGCTTTGTTGCACGGACAGATGATAACATACACTACAAAGATGGAATTGCAGGTTATCCAGTTCTTGATCCTGAATATATACTGGTGATTGTATTTGAAGTCCAATTGTTTATTCATGCCCAGTTTGCAATCATTGCAATCGTGGCAGATGTAGAAGCCATGGGGTCTAGTCAGAAAGTGTGTTCCCTGTTGTTTGTGCTTATCCCCAAATTCAGATTTACATAGGATTTGTTAGATGTTCTTTGCCTTTCTAAAACCCATTTGGGGAAAGTTTTCCATTATGTCTGTTAAGGATGTTGCCGGTCAGTAGATACCAATGCTTTTAAAAAACAATTCGGATGTGTTGGTGACCATTGTGGTAATCGGTCAGGAACCTGATTTTGTTGGACTTCTGTATTTGTCGGGATGTTCTGGGTTGGAGTAGTGCCTCATGAGATATGATTTCACAGTCTTTGGCGGTTTTAGCTAGCAGGTCTTTGGGGTAACCTCTTTGATGCAGTCTTTCAGTTAGGACTTATGATTTCTCTCTGTAACTTTCCAGGGTAATGTAGTTTCTCCTCATCCGTTTGAATTCACCTTTAGGAATATTCTGAATAGTTTTTGAAGGATGGCAACTATCTGCTCTGAGAATTGAGTTGGTTGATGTGGGTTTCCAGAAGGGTTTAGTCTGCAGTCTGTTATCATCCACATAAATTGAGATGTCCAGGACATGAATCGGGGATGTAGAGGTGGTGGACGTGGTCTTGATGTTCCATCAATTGACATTGATTTTGCAAAGGAATTCATTGAGGGTGGTTTGTGTACCCTGCCAAATGCAGAGAATGTCATCGATGTAGCGCCCCCAGTATAGAATGTGCGGGGTGTAATTGCAGAAACTTTCATCCTAAAGCCAGAATTTTTCAACTAGCCCCATGAAGATACATGCGTATGGTGGGGCTAATTTGGCTCCAATGGCACTTCCCTGCAGCTGTTAGTTGTATTTTGAGTTGAAGGAAAAAACATTGTTGGTCAGGCAGAAATACAATATCTCCATAATCATGTGGTTTGACTCCATGTAGTGAACTGATTTCGTTGATAATGCTTTTCGAACTGCTTCAATGCCATCCTCGGGGCGAATTGAGGTGTAGAGACTTACTACGTCAATGGTGGTCAGAATGCAGTCCTTATCCCATGGGATATTGTTAAGTTTGAGTAAGATATCTTTAGTCTCTTGTATGTATGAGGGGACATCCTTCATGAACGGTTGCAGTTGTTGATCAATAAACTCTCCTATTTTGGAGCAAATCGAGTTGATCCCTGCAATGACTGGTCTCCCAGGTGGTCTGGTGTTGGTCTTGTGTATTTTGGGTAGTAGGTAAAGGGTCGCCATGGTCGGATATTCGATGAACAAGTCATTTCGTTCCTCCAGGGTAAGTAGGCCCTTGGTATACCATCCATTCAGTTTTTTGATTTCTTGTTGAAATGTTTTTAGTTGGATTGGCGGGAAGTTCCATGTAACATGTACTATCATTCAGTTGTCTTAGGGCCTCCGTGATGTAATCATCCGCATGTTGGAGCACGACATTGCCCCCTTTGTCTGCTTCTTTAATCACAAGTTCCGGGTTGTTTTGTAGCTCTCTAAGGGTGTTCATTTGGTGACTCTTCAAGTTGGTAGGCAGGTAGTGTTTCTTGTTGTGATATTTCTGATGTTCTCTGGTTAGATATTTTGATACAGCAGTGAAAAATAAGTCAATGGTGTTTCCACTGGGCAGCTTGGGACAGAAAGTGGATTTAGAACACACTTCATTGTCTACAGGGTGGGTGGTGTCGATGTCCAACTCCCGTGCCAGGGCGAGTGGGGACAATGATTCCTCATCTTGGTTATCAGTTAGTGTCGTTAGTAGGTGTATATTTTCAAGATCAGAGACTGTCAGTGATCTCGTAATTGGGGCTCTTTGATCTCTAGGTAAAGGTGGTTTATTATAGAAAAAGGAGGTCAACTTCAATTTTCGTGTAAATTTAAACAGATCTACCATGGTTTTGGTGAGGTCCCAAAAGGCAGTTGGAAAATAAGAAAAGTTCCATGTTAAGAACCTCTTTCTGTTGGTTGGTGTTTGGTACACCCGAAATGTTCACCATTAGGTCTTGGGTTCGGTTTCTTGTCGTCTCTTTGCTCTGCTTACCACTCCCCCTGTCGGTTTTGTTGTCGATGTATTTGGGGCATTTTCGGATGTAGTTCTGATATCTTGGGTAGGCAGGTTCCGAAAGCCTAGCCGATGTCTTAGTACCTCCTCTAAAAAATTCACCCCTGATTGTGTTGCCGTGGTTCCAAGGTCAGGTCCAGGATATTCAGCTTCCGAGCTGGTAATGGTATCCTGTGCTTGTCGTGTTTGAGAGGCAGTAGTTCCTTTAGGGATGTTTTTGTAGCATTTGGCGAAGGTGTGACCCTTCCCAATTGGCAGTCTATTTGGTCCCTACGATATTTCCTATTCTTTCTCTGAATCAAGTCTTCCTCGTACTCATCTATGATTCTATTTAAGATCTCATAATTCTTGCTGGTAATGTCACCCCAGTTGAAATCTTCAATCTTCTTGGTGAGCTTATCCAACTCAGTTTTGTACTGGTTGTGTTCCTCTTCTGCAATGTCTATCAGTTGGCGAATCATATTGTTAGAGGCTTCCCTCAAATTCTCCTCCCATTTTGTAATGCGGTCCGGTCTGGTTGTCTCCACTGGTGGAAATTTTAGGATCCGAAGGCCCCTTGGGATTCTATCTGCTTCAAGATATTTCTTAAGGCTTGCAGCTTCCCACCATTTAGTTGTTTCTTCATTTAATGCCCTTTCCAAAGCCTGAAAAGTCGATTTTGATGATTGGTTCTGTTACTTTGTGCAGTAGTTCTCTTGGTCGAAAAAACCTCCTGTATCCGACGATTGAGGTGCTCTCTCCGATTTATACAGCTAGCCATAGGGTAGGGGCTCTGTAGTGTAGGTCTGTTGAAATATAAGCGGGTCGGTTTGGCGTGATAGTGTCCCAATGAATTAATTGATACAGGGTAAAACCAGGGTGTGCAAAAAGGATTCACGCACTTCTTTTTGAGACCCAATTTGTTGTTGGTATGTGCCTCACAAATGGCTACACCCAAAAGCCAGTGAAAGAGAGATAGTGTAGGTAGTTGTTGGAGGTTCATACCCTTCATATTCATGCAATGATTTGTACGGAAAAATTACTGGATTGTGTCGGCTCCCTAAATTCTTGTATGTCCCTCTCACCTGCGACAGCGATACATAGAATTAGTGACTATATGATTTTGTTGCCCTGTGTTTGAACTGATGTGGCATTAGGCCTGAGCTATACAGATGTATGCCCGCTTATTAACTTTATGTGGTGTCTCTCCTGCAACAGTTATGTATAGATATAGTGCCTTTTTAAGTTTTTGCCATGTTTTTGAACTTATGTGTCATTAGAGCTGAGCATTATCTGTAATTGTTTCTAAACTGTACCATTTTGCCGCCCTAATCTCTCTTCTACTTTTTCAACTTCCTTCCTTTTTCATCTTTCTCATCTACCTTATCCCTATTTTTGGTTTTTCCTTCTTCGGCCTGAGGTTCCGTGAGAATCGTAATGACATTTTTTGGGTTTGTTCGAATATGGACGAGTTTGGTATCTACGAACCGCAATTGACGAGTTTAGTGGGTGTACGCGTTTTCGCTACGCTACTATGTGTGGTTCGTTTCATTCCTGGGTGTGTCCATCTGAACCCTCGGGTTCCATTTTAGATGCGGCATCCATTTTGTCTCTTGCCCTCAAGTAGCCAGCGAACGGACACTGTCCGCTTCGTGACCCTGGGATTCCCAAGCTTTCGCGGAGGACACGTGTTCCTTTGAAGGTGTCTTTATGATGAGGGGGTTGACATGGCAAGGGCAGATGGCTCCGCTCGAGGCTCATCTTGCCGTGCTAGTCTATTGTTTCAGTCGTGCATGCATTAGGCACGAGTCCTTTGATCCTGCAATCAAGTTTCCGATATTGCTCTCTACACTCTTTTCCAATCTGTTGTGCATCCTTGTTTTTCCTTTGCACCTGTTTCTGTCCCTTCTCCTAATTCGTTTACAGTCAGAATGGAATGTGCTTAATGTGGGGATAATGTGCTTTTACAGTTGGGAACCGGCAATGCTGCTGTAATTATGTTCCGGGCTTCTGAAAACATGAATGCGACCCTTTTGAAGTTTACTGTGGGAACTGAGTTGTAACCTTTTGTTCGCCATGTTGTTCAATGACGAAAATGTGTATAAAAGGAGCGATCCACTTTTGCAATTTGAAGCAGTCTCTCAGAACCTACACGTTGTGTACTTCTTGCGATTTCTATATCCCTGCAGTAAATAAATACTGATCTTTGACGCCGCAGGAAGTGTCCCGTGTCTCTGTGTTTTGTACGCCGGAACAGGTAACCCACGAAGGTTTCAGGTGTTGTCCCCTGGCACCGCTGGGCCTTAGAATAGCCCAGTCCTTCAGTTGGCGCCCAACGTCGGGCGACATCAGCGGTACCGGTCTGAAGCCAGACGATCGTGAGGAACTTCGTGTGAAATCTCCGAGGGAAGGTGCACCCCGCTTCATCGATCCAGTTGTCGAAATAAGTGGTCCGAAGACTTTTCCCGCGAAGATTCCCGCCTCCTGACGGCTGCGACGGACTGATGCCCTGACTGTCGACCTGTTTTGGCGCCTGGCGTAGTCCTTTGTACGGCGAGACGATAGACGGGCCTTCCTGGTGACGCCATTGCTCTTTCAGTTAAGTATTTGTGGGTCGCTCCCAGAGTCCATGGTTTTGTAGTTCCTTTTTGGGACGGTTACTTTGTATTTTTTGTAACTTGGTTAAACCTGGTTGTTTGCATGGTTCCATTGCATTTGTGGTTCTTAGTTGTTGGTTCTTAGTTGTTGGGTTTTATTTGACAATTGCAATTGCCAAAAACCGAGGGTCTTGCATTTTTTTGCGAGGACATCGTAATTCGATAGCCCTTGAAGTTTGTAAACTCGGTTAGTGTGCACGATGCCTGGCCGTAGTACTTTGTTTGGTTTCCTTAAATGTTGCAGCACGGATTCCCGACTGGTGGATTCATGTCCGATACCTCCAGTTGGAACTTCAATTTATGAGCTCTATAGTCGCCACGGAGTAGGTCCTATCGTATATAATGAATATTGGATTTGTTACACTAAAAATGATGGTGTTCTTAGTTGGCCATCACATGGTAGTTTCGAAACTGCAATATTAGATAATCTTGAAGCTAAATTGTTTAAAAAGAAGGCTAGGCCGGCCATGTTTGATTCCTTTCGGTTATGGCGTAAAGAGGCCAAGCAGAAAGAAATCAAACAGATTAAGAAAAATAAGAGAGAAGGTGTTATTACGGTAATGCGAAATGCAGAACAGTATCAGCGAGACAAAGACGAGAAGGAGCAGGAAGTTTTTGCTAGACTGCATCATATGGCGGTGGACAAATGTTATCCGGTTTTACCGTCTAGTTCTGATTAGAAGGGAGAAGAAGCGGTAGAGGATCCATTATTGTCTTATCTATTGAAATCACCACCTCCCTATGCACCAGATACTGTGGGTCCTGTGATTCCTCCTGTTCCTCAACCTGTTGTTCTGGCGGCTGCTGGTCAGCCTGTCGTTCCTCCTGTTCTTCCGAATCCCCTTGTGCCGCAAATTGTCCCTACTTCTTTGCCCGCTCTTCTTCCTACTGCTCCTTTGCCAGTACCTCATCAGCCTATTGTTACTACTACTCCTGCTATCCCGACTACTGCTGCTGTTTCTACGTTTACTCCTAATGTTGTTGCTCCCGTACTTCCTTCTTCTTCCCCTTCTGTTCGTAGTCGTATATTTAATGCTTTCGCTAATCTCTATTCTCCACTTTTTGGACCGATACTCGGGTCCGATCTTTCTGATGTCTCTCAGAGGCGCAGTTAAATTCCTGATGGTAGAGAAAGTGAGTCGTTAGTGAAAATGGCGCGTAAATTGATTAGGCATCCTGCAAAGTACACTTCGCGTATAGTTTTCGAAACATTTTCTCAGTTTAATGAGCCCACACAAAGATTCGTGTTTGAGGAAATGTGTAAATCTGTGAGAGAAGAGTGGGATAATGAGGAGGTAGACAATGTACCGCCCGAGATGACTGAACTTCAGAATCAGTTTTCGAATGGTATGATTGTGGGTGGTAATGTCCGACGTGCTTTAGAGCGTCTGTTATCTTTTCGATCTACAGTACAACCTCGAGCATTGTTTAAGGACGACACTGAGGAGCGGATGGCACAACCTGGTCAGTATCCTATGCGGGAAGTTCCCCCAGTATGGATGCCAGGTGATCCTGCTGCTAATCCTGCTATTCTACCACACTTTCAGAGAGTTTGGACACACCTCCCATGGAAGCGATCGGAAGTTTTGCAGGTGAAGCAAACTTTGCCTGACCCCCGCAAAAATCCGGCAGGTTATTACAAGGAGTTATCCCAATTAGTGGATGCTACTGTTATGAACCTTGCCGATATCGATATGTTGTTCGGTAACGTAGTACCTCAACCGATTTGGGCGAAAATCCGTCAAGAGAATCATGCAGCTGAGTTAGGCGGTGATTGGGCTGCTCTTGTGGCGGCTGACGGACGGCAAGTTGGTGGGTCTAAACCTGAACAGATCATTGAGAATCTGCCCCAGAGGATAATTACACTTATGAAGACACTTATGCCAGCAATAAGAGTTAACTGGGACAAATTGTCTGCGTGCAAACAAAAGAAGGGCGAGAGTGTCTCCGATTTCTTTACGAGATTTGAGGAGGCATTCATCGATCATAGTGGTCAGGATATGAGCTCTGAGGGAGGTCAGCGATTGTTTGTTGATAAATTTGTATCGAATTTGTTGCCTGAACTAAGCAACAAATTGAAGAATTCTGAAAGTTCGTGGGCCGTTTCTACCACTGCTCAAATATTAGCCGCGGCCCAATACTACGAAAATAGAGAGAAAGAAGAAACCGAACGCGCAGATAAGAAAACGAAGGATCTTAAAACTAAGGTCTTATTGCAGCAAGCATATCCTCCGCGCTCGAATCAAAATGACTCGCAAAAGCAAAATCGATTACACTCACAGTTTTCTAGATCGCAGTCGCGTACAGACTCCTCTACACCTCGATCTATGCTGGGGTATAATCAATGCGCATATTGTAGGGGTGAGGGCCATCTGAAGTTTAATTGTCCAGTTTTGCGTGACCAAAACAATGGTGTTTCGGCTCGAGGAGGTCGTAGTGGTCCTCAACAAGCGTCACGTGGTAGAGGTCGCGGTGTTACTCAGAATCAGAATGAGCGTTTTGCCACTTCATCAGACTCGCAAAATTGCTTTGATCGGCGCGATTCATCGTCTGGTAGATCTGCACAGTATCATGTGGACGACTATTATGTCGAGCATGATGTTGATGCTGACGGTAATTACTAGGACAGCCATAGACAAAGAGAGGGAGTAGTATCAGTTCCGGTTGATCAGAGAGGGCCTTATGTCGCAGTTGCCACATTGGGCGTAGTTGAGCCTTTTCTGTTGGACACTGGTGCAGCGAAAAGTTCCATCATGCATTCGAAACTCCCTGGCGCGCCTTTGTCTGGCTTAACGAATGTTTCCGTTGGATTCTCTGGCGCCCCCGTTAGCAATCCAGTTTCAAGCACTTTGCCCCTTACAATTGGGTCTCGTCAGTTAGAAGCTCCTTTGATTTTGACTACTGGTTGTGGTGAGAATCTTTTGGGCCTGGATTTGTTGAAGCGGTTATATGCGACTTTGTACTGTTCTCCTGCGGGAGTGGAGCTTACGTTGGGTCAGAGAGTGATCTCTCCTATGTATTTGTCGACTGATAAGCTCCCACCGGAATTGAGTTCTCTTCCTGAGTCTTTGTGGGCGACAGGTCCCAATGATGTGGGCCTGCTGGATATACCACCTTATGTTGTTCAATTGAAATCCAACGTGCGACTGCCACGCATTCCCCAGTATCGTATCTCTCTTGATGGAGAACGAGCACTATTAGCAATCATTTACGATTTGATCGATAAAGATGTCATTGAGGAAACTCGGGGTAACGTGTGTAATAGTCCTGTGTTACCTATTTTTAAACGAACTGATCCATCCAAGCCTCCTGTGTATTGTTTTGTTATTGATTTAAGGGAGGTAAATAAAATTGTAATTCCACAGTTCCCCGTGGTGCCTGATATTACAGCTTTGTTGACTCTGATTCCAGCTTCTGCATCATGGTTCTCGGTAATCGATCTGAAGAATGCCTTCTTTAGCATTCCGATTGCTGAGGAAAGCAGAGATCTATTCGGTTTCTCATTAGGTGGTCGCAGTTTCAGGTTCAAACGCGCACCTCAGGGCTACTGTGAGAGTCCATCGATCTACAGTCAAGCTCTTAAGAGTCAACTTGATGCGTTTGTGTTACCGGCTGGTGCGGCCTTGATTCAGTACGTTGATGATCTGTTGGTAGCTGCTGACACTGAACAGATTTGCAAAACTGCTACAGTATCACTGTTACAGCATCTATGTGACTTATATCACAAAGTGTCACCTTCTAAACTACAATATTGTTGTCAAGAAGTAACCTATCTAGGTCACTTATTGTCAAAGGAGGGAAGAAGGTTGACCCCAGAAAGAATTGCAGCGATCGCTCGAATGACTGTGCCAACAACTCAGAGAGATGTGCGTGCCTTTCTAGGTATCACGTCATACTGCAGACAGTGGATTCCGAACTTTTCACTGTTAGCGAAGCCATTGATAGCTCTCACGTGCAAGGATGTTTCGACTCCTTTGCCATGGACGGAAGAATGTCAGAAAGGTTTTTCTGAACTGCGTGATGCGCTGTGTTCGGCTCCTGTGTTAGGTACTCCTGATTACAGTAAACCATTTACACTATACGTTCACGAGAGAGAAGGTTGTGCGTTGAGTGTTTTGACGCAACAATTTGGTGGTAAGCAGCGTCCATGTGCATATTTTTCCTCGACCTTAGACCCGGTAGCTAGAGCGTTGCCGAGTTGCTTGAGAGCGACAGCGGCAGCTGCGGTGTCTATTCGCCAATCCGCAGGTCTGGTCATGGATAATATGCTCACAGTGATGGTTCCGCATGCAGTTGACACTCTCCTGAATCGTACAAAAACTCAACATCTGACGAGTGCAAGGTTGTCCGGTTATGAGTTGACACTTTTGGCAAGTCATATACAGATCAAGCGTTGTAATGTGCTGAATCCGGCGACATTGTTGCCGACTAATATGGAACCAAATGATGTACCACCACATGATTGCTATTTACGAACTGAGGAAGAAACGAAGGGTCGTGTTGACCTGAAAAACACTCCATTGATAGACCCCGATGGCACTTTGTATGTTGATGGTTCATGTTTTAAGTTGCCGAATGGGGATGTGACGACTGCGTATGCTGTAGTGACGTTGAGTACGGTTGTGGAAACTGCGAGATTGAGTCAGAATTCAGCGCAAGCGGCAGAGTTGATTGCGTTGACAAGAGCGTGTGTTTTGTCTAAGGGAAAGCGAGTGAATGTGTTTACTGATAGTCAATATGCGTTTGGTGTTGCACATAGCTTTGGTCGATTGTGGAGAGAAAGAGGATTTATGACATCACATGGTACGAAGATCCAACACGGACAGCTCGTGAACGATCTTTTGGATGCACTTACATTGCCTAAACAGGTGGCAATCATTAAATGTAGTGCGCATCGAAAGGTTACGGATGATGTTGGTCGTGGTAATGCATTTGCGGATGAGATTGCTAAGGAAACGGCTAAGAATCTTGCGACCCGAATGTATGTTACGAGTTCAGTGAGGTGGCCGACGGAGACTGGTATGTGTGAAGACACTGTTGAGAGCGTGAAAGCGATTCAGAATGAGGCCACTGAAACTGAAAAGACCAAGTGGAAAGAAAGCACGGGAAAGTTAGACATGCATGGATGTTGGGTTGACTTGTCGGAATGTCAGAGGTGGATATTACCGGATGCGTTGTGACTATGGCTCACGGTTTGTCACATATTAGCGCGAAAGGTATATGTAAGTTGTTGTCCCCTGTATGGAAGAATGATGGTATTGCTAAATGTGCTGAGAGAGTGGTTAAGAATTGTATGGTGTGTTTGATGCATAATCCTGGCAAGGGCACCCCCACTCCACCCGGCCATTTTGCTCCTCCTGCCTGTCCCTTTGAGGTTATCCAACTGGACTTCATCCATATGGAGAGATGCAATAATCTGAAGTACGTTTTAGTTGTGGTTTGTGCGTTCTCCAGATGGATCGAGGCCTATCCTCTTAAGGATAATACTGCCCTGTCCACAGCGAAAGTCCTACTGAAGGAATACTTTCCTCGGTATGGAATGCCACGGATTGTGTGGTCAGATAACGGAAGTGAGTTTGTGGGAAGCGTGATGCAGAGTGTGTGTAAGGGCCTTGGAATTCGACAGAAATTCCATAGCGCCAATCATCCCCAGGCAGCGGGTTTGGTTGAAGGGTACAATGGTACTCTGAAGCTGAAACTTGCGAAGATACAAGCTACGACTGGTTTGTCATGGCCTGATGCCTTGCCTCTGGCTCTCTTATCGACCAGGGCGACTCTGCACTCTCGAGTAGGGCTCAGCCCATATGAGATTGTGTTCGGCCGCCCTGCAAACATTTGGGGAGTCCCGAGGCCTAAGGCCTTTGATTTTCTTGAGTATCCAATGTTAATTGATTATCTTCATGATCTGACTGCTAAACTGAGGTTAATTCATCAACAGGTCTTTGAAGCTTTACCGGCACAGACAAAGGGTCCTGGACATCGGCTCCAACCGGGTGACTGGGTTGTTACCCGCAATTTTGGCAGAAAACGCAACTTGGAGCCGAGATTTGTGGGTCCCTTCCAAGTATTGCTGGCTACAAGGACTGCAGTTCGGTTGGAAGGCAGAAAGAACTGGGTGCATGCCACCCATACCAAAAAGGTTCCGATCCCTTCACCAGCAGACAATTGGGTGAGAACTGGTATTGCGGCAACGGAAACCGAGACCCCTCTATGTTTTGTGCCGTTTAGTGATGCTCAACCTGTAGGAAACAATTCATTGCAGCCAGACACATCTGTTGAGTCGTCAGTTTTGGAGAACTCAAGGTCTGAATTGTCATCTGATCGACTGAACACTGTTTCACAAGTTGAACAATTATTTGAAGAGCAGACTCGACCTGGAAGAAGTCGATATTTTCTTCGTTCACATGACAAAGACTAATAACATTTTTCTTATATTGTCCTTTACTGTTGCCACGAACATTAAGAACAATTGCATCCTTTACTGATTTTCGAGTTCCTTTTTCATGTGTGCTTTTTACAGCTAAGAGATTTTTTTATTAAATTGGGTGTTTGTTTAAGAAAACCTATCATCCGGGTTGACCGTAGGGCCATGTGGGTACTTCCTTCTGTTTAGCAGGTTCCTGACACTAGGTCGGTTGCTTTTTGTCGATTCCTGGGAACTCCTGGGAATTGATAATCGCTACTCAGAACGAAGTGCGTCAAGGACGTCACGGACGGTTTTTAGAGGATGGCGTTCTCTGAGCTGTTGGAAGTAGAAAGGATGTCGGCGCAAAGATCAAAATTGCATAAGATTGTACGAACAAAATGCTTTTTGTTTCAGGTATTCCTGCTGTTTCTGACTGTTTCTATGCTATTGGTGGGTGGAGTGTATTTCGGAATACAGTCGTTATTGCCTTCCATTTCACCTACTTTTTCTCCTAAACTAAGTTCTATTACCACTGTTTCCCCACATTCCTTTCATCCTCTGCCCCAACATGAACAGGTTAGACGTGCGGAATTCATGAATAACTCCTTCGTTCAACTCCTACATCAGCATCAGTTGGTGATGAATACTACCAACTGTTGGGTGTGTGGGTTAATGCCACATACCATGGATAGGGGTATTCCGTATTTGGTTCTTCCTTACAGCTCCCAGGGCTCAGCTCGAGCATTCCAAACTATGTTCCGTAGTGCACTAGATTCCTACCCCAGTCGAGAGCCACGTTCGGCAAACTTCGGTCCTGGTCCGTACCACAAGCCTTTGGCGATAGCGATTGCTGATTTAGATAGAGATATTTTTGATGCATCGCTTATTCCAGATGAAGAGGTGCAAGCATATAAAGATCTGAGTGAGGCTGAGTATAGTATGTCAGTGGGTGATAGACAGCTTAAGAGCTCGTCTCCAATATGGATCGTACCTCACCTCGGTAATTTCTGCTTGAAAGGTCTTGGTCGAAATCCGAGAGCTCAACTTGGGAAGAGTGCTTGTACTAATACGTATGTTCTACCGATGCTCTCTTCCCCTGTTTTCTTGACTGCCAAGGGTACCTATTTCGTATGTTATGAACGTGCATATACATGGTTGCCCCGTGACTTCTCCGGTACCTGTTATATTGCGAATCTTTTGCCACCGACTTTTACGGTTGCCTCAGACTATCACAAAACTAGAGTTGTGAGAGGCGTTATTAGCGAAGAGGACACTGCCGGTCAAGAAGCAGGAGATTTCTTTAAGGGTTTCTTGCCGTTTTGGGGACCTATGGTTAATAGTAGGAACCTGAGACAGTTGACCCGTGTGGTAGAATTGACTGCTAACATAACTGCGAGTGCTCTTGGTAATTTAACAGCAGAACTTCAGGCGGATAGACTCATGACGTTGCAGAACCGTATGGTTCTAGACGTTGTTCTTGCAGATAGAGGTGGTGTGTGCAAAGTGATCCATTCGAGCTGTTGCCTTTTCATCCCTGACAACGCTCAAACTGTTTACCAAGCCATCTCGAAGTTACATAAGATCTCCGAGTCCATACACGTGGACGACGGTAATTGGACACTTCTAGGATGGTTTTGGGGCCTGATATCAACTTGGGGTTGGAAGATTCTGATGATCATAGGGGTTGTTGTAACGTTTCTGTTCACGTGTTGTCTTTGTGTGCAGTGTGGTCCTGCCTTATGTGGTCTCTGTGCTACAACGTGTATAAGATGGCCATCTGTTACCAAGGAGACATTGATGGATAGAATGATGTTCCAGCAACAACTGAACGATTTGATGAATATCGAAATCGATTCTGATCTTGACTAGTGCTTGCCTACATGAGGGCAAAAGGAGCGTCTGAGGTTCCGTGAGAATCGTAATGACATTTTTTGGGTTTGTTCGAATATGGACGAGTTTGGTATCTATGAACCGCAAATGACGAGTTTAGTGGGTGTACGCGTTTTCGCTGCGCTACTATGTGTGGTTCGTTTCATTCCTGGGTGTGTCCATCTGAACCCTCGGGTTCCATTTTAGATGCGGCACCCATTTTGTCTCTTGCCCTCAAGTAGCCAGCGAACGGACACTGTCCGCTTCGTGACCCTGTGATTCCCAAGCTTTCGCGGAGGACACGTGTTCCTTTGAAGGTGTCTTTATGATGAAGGGGTTGACACGGCAAGGGCAGATGTTTCCGCTCGAGGCTCATCTTGCCGTGCTAGTCTATTGTTTCAGTCGTGCATGCATTAGGCACGAGTCCTTTGATCCTGCAATCAAGTTTCCGATATTGCTCTCTACACTCTTTTCCAATCTGTTGTGCATCCTTGTTTTTCCTTTGCACCTGTTTCTGTCCCTTCTCCTAATTCGTTTACAGTCAGAATGGAATGTGCTTAATGTGGGGATAATGTGCTTTTACAGTTGGGAACCGGCAATGCTGCTGTAATTATGTTCCGGGCTTCTGAAAACATGAATGCGACCCTTTTGAAGTTTATTGTGGGAACTGAGTTGTAACCTTTTGTTCGCCATGTTGTTCAATGACGAAAATGTGTATAAAAGGAGCGATCCACTTTTGCAATTTGAAGCAGTCTCTCAGAACCTACACGTTGTGTACTTCTTGCGATTTCTGTATCCCTGCAGTAAATAAATACTGATCTTTGACGCCGCAGGAAGTGTCCCGTGTCTCTGTGTTTTGTACGCCGGAACAGGTAACCCACGAAGGTTTCAGGTGTTGTCCCCTGGCACCGCTGGGCCTTAGAATAGCCCAGTCCTTCAGGCCCCCCCTCCCTGTACCTGCCTCACTTCCATACTTTTCTCCTGCTCGACCACTACACCTCTACCCACCTACGACTCTCAATGTTTAAAGATTTGCAATCACTCTAAATTATATTTTGCACCGTGTGACATGCATCCACTTTTCTCTGACACTTGATTTTATGTACTCAGCTTTGAAAAAGCCCCCGGCTGTCTAGCGTTTGGGCAAAACACGTGTCGGCTGTTTGTTTTTCTTTATCTTTTTCATTTTGCACCAGCATCTTACCTGCACATGACAATAAAGCGATTATTTATTGTCCAACGAACGAATCGTATGAACTTTATTTGCATACAAAACATTGCATGAATATGAAGGGTACGAACCTCCAACAACCACCCACACTTTCTCTCTTCCAATGGCTTTTGGAGGTAGCCATTTGTGAGGCACGTACCAACAACAAATTGGGTCTCAAGAAGAAGTGCATGAATCCCTTTTGCACACCCTGGTTTTACCCTGTACCATTAAAATACGGGATATGAAACATTATATTGGCTTATTTCCCACCTGTTTAATGCCTAGCCTAGAGATGATTGATGGCCCTTTCTGGATGGCCCTTGCTTCCTACTTTGCCGTCTGAACAGTAACCTGGTCTGCTCTTCAAAGGCACTGAGGGGCATATTCTCCGAGTTAACGGCACTTCAGCGCAGCCAAACTCTCGATAAATGTATCACCCCATTCACAAGCTGGTGCAAATGGCCATGGCGCCAGTTTACCTGCGATAGCATCTGCAAAAAACGTCGCCACAGATGACCCCGGCAACTATCGCTAATGAGATGCAGAGTAGGCATTCCTGTGCAAAAATCCACGACAACACCACTCTGCAACATTCTCAATGACCAGCCACATCGACGAAAAGACCACGAAACATGTGATAAGGTGCGTTAGCAGCAGAAAACTAACACCTGCTCTGACCTGGTGCAAAGTCGGACGGCAGCCTGTAACAGAAAAGGGAGCCCAGCCCAGAGCCACACCTGAAGAACAACAGATGCCATGGAGCCACTGAACATGCGTGCCGGACACCCAAGAGGGACATAACACCCACCACCTCCCCCAGGACCCATCCCTCCCTGGCAGCCCCCCTGCCAAAGACATGCCACATCAACTACACTGAATCATGTACCAAATAATCAGCCTGATGTCGCACAATCACATCTGGTGACATGCATGTGTCGTCACAAAAATGAGGATCACACATTCTCCCTCGAAGCAACAAATGAAAATGTATTAAAATAAACACAGAACAGAAATCAAGACACATGGCGGCTCCACTTCGGACATTCTGTAGGTCACAGCCTGCAAGACAAAAAACACGATGAGAAGGTGTGTCCTGCGCACATCAAGGGACAGAGAGAGCAAAGGAGAGAGAGAGAAAGAGAGGGAGAGAGAGATATACGGACAGAGAGGGAGAGAGAGAGATAGACGGACAGAGAGGAGGAGAGAGATAGATGGACAGAGAGGGAGAGTGAGAGATAGACGGACAGAGAGGGGGAGAGAGAGATAGAGAAAAGAAGAGAGGGACAGGAAGAGAGAGTGCCGACACTGCACACCCAGGCCACACTGTTCACCTGCTGCCACCGGTGTCTCCAACCACGTTTTGGTATGTAGTGCAGTTCACCAGGTCCCACATCTGAGACAGACCCGTCATCTGTAACAGAGTCCAGATACATGAATGGCACAGTACATACAAGTGCACACAACATCATCGCCTGTCTGCCCCTGCGCACCCTGGCAGCTGCACCCCAGCCCCTCCCTCTGCCCAACGGTGCATGCCCGCTCCTGCGCACCCAGGCAGCTGCACCCCAGCCCCTCCCACCGCCCAGCGGTGCATGCCCGCCCCTGTGCACCCAGGCAGCTGTACCCCAGCCCCTCCCGCCACCCAGCGGTGCATGCCCGCCCCTGTGCACCCAGGCAGCTGCACCCCAGCCCCTTCCACTGCCCAGCGGTGCATGCCTACTCCTGCGCACTCAGGCCTCACTGCTCACCTTCCGCCCTTGGAGTGTAGCAATGAGGACCCACCATGTGCCGCTGCATGCCACAAGCCAGGAGCCCGCGGACATGACACCCTCCACATCATGCAGCTCCGCTCCGCATGCCACCAGGTCTCACTTTTGGTGCTGGGTCTTGATTTTGCCATGGCAGAGGACATACCAGTGCACCCGGCCTCATCGCAGGCTGCACACCCGCTCAGCCCTTGAGGTGCCACCAACTCTGTGACCCGCGAGGCCATGCCACGTGGCAGTAGGCCCCCGCTGTCCGCTGGCTCAGGCTTACACTGCGGTCCAGCAGGACACACAAAACCTGAGCAGTCCGGACCACTGGGACGGGGCATCATCGCAGGCTGCACACTCGCTCAGCACTTAAGGTGCCCTTACCTCAATGCACCGAAAGTCACCGTCCTGTGGCGGTGTGCCTGTGCCGGCTGCAGTGTATCCGTGACACCAAGTCTGTGCCCCGCAAGTCATGGACCCTCTATGATTGGGTCATGTGGTGCGTATGCCATCATGTCACC
Organism: Triturus cristatus; assembly: GCF_964204655.1. Taxonomy (NCBI): domain Eukaryota; kingdom Metazoa; phylum Chordata; class Amphibia; order Caudata; family Salamandridae; genus Triturus; species Triturus cristatus. The sequence goes on from NC_140588.1 coordinate 212,742,465, forward strand.
TCCGGGCCTGCGGAATGGGATGTTGCAGGCCCCTGGGCCCCCATGCCTACATGCACGCCACACTACACCCCGAAAGAGGTTGGAAATGGCATTGAGCACGTGCGCCTGGCCCTTTTTATTGGCAGGGTCACATGTGCTGTGACGCGTGTGCTGGATGGGTGTCGTGTGGGTGTACACCAGCCATGAGGGAGTGGCTGTGGCATGCTGACAACTAGACCTGTGACCAGCAGATCCCTACAGGGAAGACCTGGGACATGTAGCATTGTCGACCCCCCTGTGAGCATAGGTGGAGTGGGCTGACCTGGCATATGCCAGTCCAGCGTAAGGGTTTGAACAATGACCCTGGGGCTCTGGGCGTTGTTCTGTACGGGGCTGGACAAGGAAGTAACAAATGCATGTGTCGCTGTGGTTGCGTCGGCGCCACCCGGACAACATTCGGCAATGTGTCACCCTGTGACCCAAGTCCAACGACATGAACCAAATGGACGTAAGAGGAATTCACTGACCCTACATTCATCTATACTACCACACTTGAAAGACCATAGACACAACACATCTGTATGATTCAGAATGTTTAATGCACATTCAGTGGAGTGTTGCATCTGGAGCAGTACAGGGCCATGCAAACCCCACTTTCAAATGTTGGCCCGTGGAGGGCCAGCCAGAGTCCTTCAGGGAATGACAAGTCCAAAGGAAGAGTTCAGTCAGCAGTCCGATAGCTGTATCATTGGCGATCATACAGAAAATGTCAGTCCATTGCGAGGTCCAAGGTGAGTGTCACAGAGTGTATCGGAGGACAGTGGAAGGTGATGATGCAGAGGGCAGAATCAAGCTGAAACAGGCCATGTGGCGGAGATGAATGCTACAGTTTTCTTCGTACCAGTAAGGCGGTTTCATCCGCATCTTCGTCTTCTGCTGTGTCATGTGCCTCACGTGTGGGTGGTGCTGGCCTTACTCCCGCACTATGTGGCAGTGACACCTCAGGGGCTAGAGGTGGAATGTCTGCCGCACTGTGTGGCACTGACACTTTAGGGGGCAGAGATGTGGATGTAGTGGTAGCAGCAGCATGCATCAGCGCCAGGCCTTGTGACAGCAATGCCATGAGGATGGTTTTGAGGTCATTGTGGAACCCAGTTACCTCTAGCTGGTGTGCCGCCATGGCAGCCGCTCTTTCTGCATTGGCCCGCTCCATGTTCTCCATGAGCCTCCGCATGAGTCCCAACTCCCAGGCGAGCTCGCTAGAGCGACTCTGACTAGACAGTCGTTCTTGTCTCAGAGTCAGGACTCTAGCGATGTCAGCCACGGTTCAATGGAGTGCATGGAGCGAACTGTGGGCATCCGTTAGGGACTGTGAGTGGTCCCTGATGGGACTTAAACACCCACATATGACATCTAGTTTGTCTGCCATGCGGTCGAAGCCCACCCGCACCTGTTCAGCCAGCAGCTCCTGGCATCCCAACACACTGCATTGGAAGACCATGTGTTCTTTGTGGGGGTCCTGGGAGGCAGCTGTGGTGGTGGGTGCTGCCTGTTGTGTGGTCTGTGCAGGGGGTAGAGTGTCCCCGTTGCAGCTGGGCTGCTCTGCTCCTGGAGATGTGCTGCGGAGACTGTCAATGAACTCTCGGAGGGCGTCAGAGTCGAAGCTGTGGTGGTCCTCTTCATCATCAGAGAAGAGAGGTTCGGGCTGCTCTGCAGGAGGTGTTGACTGTCCCTCTGCAATGTGAAGGGTAGATGCAGTTTTACAATGTGTTCACATGTGTGTTGTCAGCTTGTACATGTTCACATACAGACTGCATGACTGTGTACATCGTGGCTGTTTTGGAGGGGCTACCTATTTGCTGCGGGACAGTGGACATTTAGACAACATCACAGATGTGTGTTTGAACTTGTGCATTGTCTACTCACATTTCCCTGCAATGCCACTTGTGATTGGCCAGTGTCTACACCCAGTGGGCGCCAGTTGTGTCCTGTGTTCTGTTGTGGACGTGTTGGGGTTTGTGCCACTTTGTTGTCAGTGTTGATGTGCTCTGCATGTTATGTGTGTGTGCTGCATGGGGGGGTGGTACATGCTGCTCTGTTTTGCTGCCCCTTATCCCTTTCATGCGGTGTGCCTTTGACTTCTGTGCTTGTACAGTGCTGACATGTAGCATACTTGGGTATATTGTTCTCTTGGTGGGAGTTAGGGTCTGGGCATGATTTGTCTGCAGATGTGCTCAGCTCAATTGTGCATGTGTGCCATTGTGCCCAACTTTCCCCGTCCCCCCAGTCCCTGGTCGGTACTCACCCTGGTGCTGTTGTGTCCGGTCCTGTTGAGCATAGTCCGGTCCCCCGACTCCTGCCACCGTCTCCCCACTGATGACTGTGGACACCATTTCCTCCATGTCGTTCAGCTCCTCCTGTGGTGCAGGACTCCCACCTCCAGTCTTCATTGCTGCCTTCTGGTTGTTGGTGAGGTTCATCTTTGTTTTGCACTTGACATCATTCCAGGGCATCTTGACCTCTTCCATTGTCCTCTTAAGCACTCCGACTGCATTCACCTTTGTCCACAATGGACTCTCATGGTCCATTTTTTGTTGCCAATGACACAGTGGAGGTGACAAACAGTTGTTGATGGTGTTCGACCACCTCCGTTACCAGGATCCTGTTTTCCTGCGGACTGAAGCGCTTCATCCTACTCTTCTTCTCCTTGCCCTTCCCTGACCCCGAGGTCCCAGGCAGGTCCTCCGGGGGGCATGTGGGGTTCTGGTTCTCCTCCATATTTGCTCCGGCAACATCCATTGTGCTTAGCTGTTCTTTGGCATTTGTTTGTCATTTTTGTTTCTACTTTTATTGTGATTGCTCCCTCCTCACGCGTGTGAATTGCAGGCCTGTAGCTGGTTTTCGCTGATTTTTGTATCGCGATTGGCCTAATCGCAGCTTTTTTTGCATTCGCGTTTCACATTTTTGCGGCGTGGCATTGATTTGATCGTGATCAGTTGACGCGTTATCTGGGGAATATAGCATGGTACTGCTGGGTTGTGAATACCTGGTTAACACAGCGTAAATTTCCCGCGATGGACTGCAATGTTGAGGGTTGCGTAAAGTAACTTTTGCGATGGTTATCACACGTTCTTGAGAATATCCCCTGAGAGTGTGGAGAAGGAAAAGTTACTGATTAATAGTGGCTCCTAATTATGTAGAAAAAATCTTCATTCAATTTTCTTCCACTTATTGGGACTGTGGCTAATTGAAAGTGAACATAGCGGCACAGATTAAAGGAAGCATCAATGGGATCGGTTTAATATCCTTGCATTAGGAATTGTGGCACAATGCAAGTAAATATGGCATTCCCGCAGTGTCTTCCTATTGAGTACATTCAAGTGTTGAACCAGTTATACTGATGTCCCAAAGGCAAAAGATGAGACACAGCCAGTAGAAAGTGGTGTACCAGGACTGTTTTTTTCCCAGTCTGTATTTGATTTTTCTCCACTAGTGAAGTAGATCATCTAGGTCATCTGAGACGGGCAGCCCTCAAAAGCCGAACACAAATTTTGATAAAAGGAAAAAGAGATTTCAGTTATGAACAGCGACAATCCCCCCACCTCCTCCCTTTTAAATTGGGACAGAAAGGCCCCAGATATTAACTTTGGTGGGCACTCCATGATACTTACTAATGAGAGAGTAGCTTGTTTTACTTCACTAACTCTGGGAAGGGATGTGCCTTTATGTCTTGAATCGTGATGAATCTCAAATGTAGTGAATCTAATATTTCATGGCTTAGGAATAATGAGTATGGCAATTTAGGCATGACTGGTAATGGTCTGCATCCGGGGTCATTAACAAACTTACATATTAGCCCTTCCTCTTCATCTTCACTGACTGATGCCCTCTTAGTAATGCGGGTTACATTAAAGGAAATACTGGAGGCTTTGGTGTTGATTAATACAAATCAAATTAATCAGTTGAGCATAATAAGAGATAGTTCAGGTGAGCCTCAGAAAGTGAATGCTTGTTTACCAAAATTAGGCCCTAATTACTATGGCGGTCAGCGGGACGACCAGCGGGAATGAGACCACCCGACATGGAGTCGGCAGTCCCACCCATCAAATTATGATAAGACCGCCATGTAGGCAGTTGGAAACTGCCTTTTTCTACTGCAGCTTGTGCTGCGGCCCAGAAAAAAGAGCCACAGAACAAGCCCCAGTACAAAAAGGCAGTTTGTACACATCCATGCACTCTGTGGGACGGGAGCCCTGCTTGCGGCCCCCAAAGTCTTTTTCCAACAGCCTTTTCATGGTGGTGGAAACGCTATGAAAAAGCTGTCGGAAATGGACATCGTAATCCTGAAGGCTGTGCCTGCAGGCACCAGCTCCATTGAGGATCACAATACTACCCTGTTGTGATCAGTAGATCCTGTCGGATGCAGCGGTCCATTCCCCGACAGTCAAGGGTCCGACCACCTGCATCGTAATGTGGGCGGTTGGCCCGAAGAGGTGTTTATCGGTGGGACCATCGTAATGATGCCCTTGATGCAGCAGCTTAACCCTACAAATGACATAGAGTCAGTTAAATATCTCCCAAGATCAGAGTACATAATTGGGCTCCCAGAGAGCACTAGTGATAACACTGATCCGACTCTCTGTGAAGTCTGCAACAGTGGGGTAGGGAAATCTTCACTGAGTGCAAAGGCTGTAACATCTGTTTTTATTTTATGATGTCCATTGTTGGTTAAGAAGTGGCCTTTTACTTATGGAGTCTTAAAATGTAATTGAATCAGATTCAATCAGGGTCTATAAAGAATGTATTCATTTATTGCAAAAATGTACAACACCAATTTCATCCACATTTGGATGTAATAATAAAATTGAGAAAGTAGGAGGTAAGGGGCAAAGAGAAAAGGTTCCAATCCCCCTTCCAATGGTTGTAATTTCAAGTGAGGTGAATGATAAAAATGTCAAAGAAACTATGAGCAATACTAGACCGTGCAGGAGTATTCACAAATCTAAGGGCACTAATCCAGAAGTAGACAATAGACCAATAAAAACTGATATAGAAACTATGCAGAGGTACGGAAAAAACGCACTAGCCACAAAGAAGTGGTCCCTGACTTTGAGGGAGAGAGGGGTTTGGATTAATTTGTTTTATGTTCATAGGAAACAAAAGAGAGGAGAGAAATTGCGAGGTTTGAATAGATCCAAAATTCTGTATTTAAGCAAACCCCAGAGCTGTCTAATATCACGTCTGATGATATTAAGACTGAAAGTACAACTGAGAGAGAACTAACAAAAACAATGATCTCACTCAATTAATTAAGTTCTGCTTGAAATAAAAAGTAACTCTAATTTTTACACATCTAACATCTCAGAGCCCAGGTTTATAACTCGTGTTTGAATAATCATTGAGGTCTCTTATCTCGTCAGGTGGATATCTATAAAACAAGGAGAGGTAGAATTGGTATTGATTAATTGCAAAAGTATAGTAAAAATAAGGTACGCATTGTAATATCAAATGTGTTAAAAAAAAAGAGAATTTTTGTGACTGCAATCAATAGTTGAGCACAGATTATTTTAGTCGACCTAAGATGCAATAGAAGAATAAACAAATGTCTTATTATTGGTTAATTAATATATTCACGAAAAGTGCCAAATTAAATGAATAACATCAACAATCTAATTGTCGAATATAAATATCCTGCGGCAATTCTAATTATGGCTGGTGACTTCAATATGAGATTGCCCCCGAGTGAGGCTGTTGCAGGCTTAATCAATTTACATGAGGCATACTTGCAGATTCGGCCTAAAGAATCCAAGGAGTTATGTAATTGGTTTGCCAGTAATGGCTTGATGGACGTTTTCCCTTGGATTCCCCTGCTAACAATCCTTTAGACATTGCAACCAATTTAGCCCTGTCAATTACATGTACATATATTCTCGGAAATGTAAATTGTTTAACAATTCTGAACTACTCAGCTGTGAAGCAAAGGATAATTAGGTCCTGCAGGTATATGTTAATTTGGATGTTGCAACTAAAGTTGACAGAGTTCTTCCTTGTAAAATGGACTATCCAGGAAGATTCACTATGAGGCTGGATTATCAACATCTACTGTGGCTGCAGTTCAATTAAGCTACTTCTGTGAATATATCTGCTTGAATGAATGTGCTTGATTGCTATTCATCTATCATTAATAATGTTATTGTATACATTCAATAGACATCTCGAGTTAGACCAGACGGTGCCATGAGGCAAGATGGGGCTCTTGTTCACTAGTAGTTTGATTCCTCTTGTATTAAAATGAAAAATGAAAAATCATACGATGCAAAAGTCTAATAGGTGTCTTCAGTCAGAAACTGGTGCCAAGGACTTTAAAGACCTGAAAAGAAAGTAAAAAGAAACAATCAGACGGAAAAAAGGTTTCATTTTATAACAGTCAGTGTTAGGAAATGCACTTTGTGCTATGTTAATTTGACCAAAGGCAATTCTGGGAACAATGTGTCCAAAACAAATTCTCTCCTTCCTGTGTTTGATACCTGAAGAATTCTGGCAGAATCCTTTGGACAATCTGTTTGATCAACCAAAAGTTGCTGTGTCCTTAATTCCACATACAGCCGATCTGAGACTTTTCATTCATTTTCAGTACCTGCTGTTAGCTAAATAATTGAATGATTTAAACTTAACAGAGACGCATACCCTGATAATTTGCCTGCTTTTGTTATAAAAAATTGAATTGTGGGCCGGGTTCTTGTCTCTGCTCTACCAGAGGATTCCAAATGTGGAGAGATACCCACCTCCTGGAGAAGTGCTACTGTTAAACCTTTTTAACAAAAAAAGTTGATGACATTTCCCCAGTAATTATAGAATGATAAGTTTAACTGATGCTGTTTCAGACGAGTTTGTGAAAATACAGAGTTTTCTGCACACCGTGGAGCACGTGGCGTTCCGAAAAATTCCACTCCGCTTCGCATAGCAGAGTTTTCTCCTCACTTCCCAACATCAAGTTGGTGAGTGTGAGAGAGGAAAATCCACCTTCCCATGAGAATTCTCAACGCATGCGGTCAGGTTTCTCAATACAGGTGGTCACGGATGGTCGCATTGAGAAACCTTCTGTTTGCATTGAGATAGCTGCCCATTGAGTAGAAAATCTACTCGAGCCGCAAGAAAAGATGTCGCACCCTCTTGCACTGTGCATGGTGCCGTTCACACTCATTTTACAGTGTGGGACCAACACCCGGCGCTGAAAATCAACACGAACGGCAAGACCAAACACACTCCCCCGTTTGTGGAACTCCATGTAGAGCAGCAGTGTTGTTTGGTCATGTCGTGGAGTTCTGCAAACTCCGCCCAGGCCTATTTAAGACATTGATATCCATTACACCTCTTGCCTTGGCTTTAGTTGTGTACACTTGGTCATTAGTAAAAGGGCCTTGTTTTACATGCTGCAATAATCCTGACTGGAGACCATTCTCATGTGTAAATTGAGGTTTACACCTTGTACACACTTAGCGCCCTCATGCGTTTTCATTTAAAGACTTTTGTGAATGCTATGTTTCTAGGTGGACAAAATGGATTGGTTCACATGTTCACATAGAAGGCTAACTAATAGCCTTTTGATGAAGGTAAAAATTTAATTTGAGATGTGATGTTCCATATTGTAAATATATTTATTTGAAATTATTTTTTTAGATTGTTTTTATATTTTTAAACTATACTTGTATATTAATTACATTACTTTTTAGAACTATTACATTTTAATTATATTATTATTTTCTATTTTAATATCTTAAGTGCATTACTTATAATGCTATGTATATTAAAATGTAGATATTCTTACCTTTCTTTGGTGATATTGTGTTTATCAATATTTTTGGCCCACTGTTTTGGTAGTTTATATACAAACACTATTGTGGTGTCATGATCTTGTTCTCCAAATTCTTTTATAGAACCATTCTTTATTGGCTTTTTTATAAAGTAGTTTCTCAGCTGGCAGGTAAGAAGATCTCCATTTGCATTCTAGGCATATACAATGCCTTTAGCGAATCAGAGGTCTCCAATGCACCATGGGGCAGACTGTGTTTTTCAGTGCGAGCGCATGGTTTTCTGTGGGGAATTTTGCCTAGAGCCCCTGTTATCCAGTTATTTTAGTTCTCTGTGTCTTTGCAGATGTCAAGATCTACGCAAAGTGGGGTGACCTCCAGTGCCTTTAGGAAATTCTCAGAGCAGACATTGGAGACAATCATGGATTTGGGGACTGTAGCAATTGGTTGCTAGATTGAAGCTGACAAGCTAAAGACTGCTAAGTGATCTGACCACGTTTGGGGTATGAGGGAAACACAGGTGATATTCGAGATGTGGGTAAGCAAAGGGTGAAGAGCAGAGAAGTGCAAAATTCATGTAATTACCCAAACACTTCAGAAACATTAAGTGGAATTACACAAAATGCAAATCCGTCATTTAGAGCAATGATTTAGCACAACATACAGCTTTATTTTGCAACACAATACAGCTGACATAACCTTTTGACACAAGGGTACATTTACTGTTAAAAAGCTCAAAGAGATAATTGTTATGAACAACAGTTCTTGCATTCTGTGAGTGGGCCTTGAGTCAGGCAGAGAGTTTCAATATTGTCTACAAGAGAGCAGGAGTCTCAGTCATCTGACTTGTGGATACAAAACTTAAAGTTCACTGATGGGAGGGTTGGTGGTTTTGAGAATGAAAGGGGCAAGTATGCTGGCTAAGTTTGTACTAAAGCCCTCACATTAACTGGGGGAAAATACACAAGGGCTACTAAGAGGGAAATAATATGGGGTTAATTTGGAAAAAGAAGATCATGTACTGTACCCAGGAGAGAGAGGCAATGCCATGATGTTAAAGGAGTATGCATGCAATGTACAATAGCTACGCCTCCTGCTATGTGGTCTGGTCTGTCTAGGCTGACCAACGAGTAGCCTGTTGAAATTGCTAAAGCAATGTCAGGGTTAGAAGAAGACAAAAAGAATATCAGGTGTAAAAGATTGAATGAAGTCCAACATAAAAATTGTTTTTTAGAGAGGGAGCAAGCATTTATGTGGATTCACTTGAAGGAGTTAGGTTCCAAGATGATCATGGATGGGGCACAGTGGCAAGTGGAAGTGCATTTAAGAAGGAACACCGGGAATGGTATTAACTAAAATACTTCAAGACAGAGGATGTGTGTATGGGCGATTGACTTAGCAGGGTGGTAAGGTTACACAAGTCATTGAAAGTGTAGACTATTTTGAGAACGGTTTTCTCAGGGAGATGAACCAGGGTTCCAGGTTCTAGGCATTGTCCTGGCATGAATGGTCACAGATGAGTTTGCATCTGGCACAGCTTTGTTGCACCACTGTCTCTCCTGCTGTGCAGACACAGAGAAGAATCCACTAAGTATCCCTTCTTGTGAAGGGAGGGCAAGGCCAGGAAGAGCTAGGGTGCTGTGCAGAAGCAGAAGCACAGTATGTGATAAAAAGTGGGGGTAAAATCAAGGCAACAAACTGGTGCCTAGCAAGATCTGAACCGTCTCGTCATATCCCTTTCCATCAGCCCTACTAGGAAATTAAAACAAAAGTTGAAACAAATGGGCAAACAGTAACATCATAAAATAAGTAAAACACAGCAGTCAATGCTCGAAGTGGTTGAGGAAGGCATAGGCAAATTCAGGATGGAGGCACACACCTCCACATAAACAAAGTGTGTACATTAACCGTACAATGGGGCCCAGAGTTCCAACTGGCTCTTGAATAGATCAAAGGGGACCCCATGGGGCAGGGGGCTTTACAACTGGAGCTTGTTCTAATAGCCTCCAAGTCTTCATCGTATGTCACAAGATATTTGATGTGGAAACTGACCCTTAGATTTACACAGGGAAAGAACTTAAGTTCACTTGTCTTTTCCTCCTCTGGGCTCAAAGAGTAGACCCCTCCACGGAAAGAAGCTCATTCCTGTCCAGTAATAGCAATTTCAAGGAGGGCTCACCCACCTCAAATAAAAAGGGCCACTTCATGATGCCCCCAAAAGCCCTAAGGTCTTTCTTATGGCTAAAATGCTCAAATTTCCTTCCAGGCTTTCATTTTCAAAATATTTTTCCTAGCTTTGACTGCTTTCTGGTAGGTTTTCCTACACTGACCCACTTCTTGCTGAGACCAAGGGGGCTTTCGAAGAGTGAGCGTAAGTACCTTATGAGTGCTTGAACATTCTTGTTTCAAACCAACCCTTCCGCTTCCTTGAGTGCGGGTAACTGGTTGTTTGGTGTGTAATTTTAATAAATGCAAAGGTAGCGGTGAATGTTCCTAAAGAGAAAGGAAAGAAGAAGTATCTGGGAGTTGGACAGATAGTGTGGAACAATCAAATTGGTGTCCGCCCCTAGTACTCACAGTTTTTGAGTGCGAGCTGCTTGCTGCATCTACCCTGCTCCTCCGCTCTCCTGAAAGGCTCTGCCCGGCAGTGGAGATGCTTGTTATGAAGAGCTTCTTTTCGGGAGCATCGGGCCAGGCTGCCGAGAGAGACCCAGGAGTGTTTCAATGCGCTTGTCTGGCGGACATTTTGGAGTGGATACAAGCTGTTGTGTAGTTGTTAAATATCAGTGAATTATCAGAAAAAATAGCTGGAAGTGAATGTGTATGTTATGAATACATCCGTAATCACAAAATCCATTTCTCTGTTGAGTTTTGGCAAAATATACAGTGCGTTTTCACACCTATACCAGATGGTATAGTTATCAATCTTGACACAGTGGCACGCCCTGTTGATTCCAATATGGATATTCCCTGGAAAAAGGTCATGACAGTGCCATGTTATGTAGTTGTCCACTGGACACAAGATGTTATGGTTATGTCCTAATTTAGCTGGCTTATAGTAGGTTATGCTTCTAATCACATAACAATGTACAAAGAATAGCTAGTAACCCCGTGCCAGGAAAGGCATAATGATTTTTTTGTGCAGGAAGGTGCCCCTTCCTGCACTAAAACTATTGTGCCAACAACACAGACACCCTTGCCCCACAGTGCAAGGGTGCCTGCATTGGTTCTAGGAAGCCATTAGTGCATGGTCAAAGAGGACAGGAATTTGCCATATCTCATAGGGTGAACAGTCATAATATCGAATTTTTAATTTTGAATTGCCAAAATATCGAGTTTGTTAATATAGAATGGACAGAATATCGAATTGCCAAAATATAGTGGTGCAGAATATCAAAATTCAGGTAAGAAATATCGATTGTCATAATATCGAAGTTAGTAATATCGACAGTCATAATATAGTTGTAAAAAATATCGAATTTTTCAAGCAAATGTGTTACAAAGCTGGTTAAAATCAGTTGGTTCTCTGAAACATCAATCGCCCTGGAGAAGCGGAAAGTTTGAGGCTTTGTGAAACAGCATATATATTTGCGTTATCATACAACAGTAAAGTCACAAGACAGCGATTACTCTTACCAAAAAAAGCAAGGTATCCCTCACTCCTGCTTTCATTGCCCCATTTCTTAACACCTCCTTTTAGAAAACCTGCATCTTTTTGAATCACAGACCATACACATTGTCCAATTTGTAAGAACCTGTACAACCGCTCAGCTGAACCGACACTACGATTTATGAAAACGCGGCAAGACTATCCCAGATGAAGCATATTGTACAGCTTTCTAAAATGCTTTAGTTCAAACCAATGCTTCCCACAGGAGAAACAAAAAAATTAGTTTTAAATCCGTACATAGCAGCTGACTATACTTAAGATAAAACAAATGGCAATCAAAACAGGTACCTATCTCCCCCCTCCACTGCCCATGTTGGCCTCCCTCAAACACTTGCTAAAAAATAAAGGGGCATATTATTAAGCCAGGCGATAAAATTATTGCCGCTTTGGCGGCAGAAAAACTGCCGCTTAAACGGCGATAATGGGCTTGATAATATGCTCTATGGAATTCCAATTGAAGCCATGTTAGATGTCCTTCACATCTAACCATGTGTCGCCGTTGTCTGTTACTGTACAATTTCAAAATGCAAAAATCCCTTCTAATCTTGGGTTACTTTACAAAAGGCAAGTTTCAATGTGAAGTCAATAAACTAATCAGACTTACTTTTGTTCCACAAATGAAGACCAATCACGTTATTACCTTCTAGCAGACTCCGGCTACTACAAAAAATAAAGAAAATCTCCCCACACAACTGCGATAATTGAAGATGTCTGGGTGTTGGATGTACTGGTGTGGTTCAGCTGTACCGCCCTGGCCACAGGCAAGAACTTAAGTTCTGTATCCCATGATGGAATGTCTATAATAGCACAAAAGTAAAGAAACCAAAACTCGTAATTCTTCCAAAGTGCGGATCAACTTGTTCCAATGGACCATTGGCAAATGTTGCCCCCTACTCAACCAGTCCATTGAGATGCTAAAAGAAAGCACAGAACTAACAAAACCTCTGTCAAAACAATCTCTAGCAAAAATCTCAATCATAAATTAAACAAAGTGAGCAATACATTTCAAAACTTTTACATGAAGCACCATAAACACATGATGACTTTTTCACCACTCTAAATTTAACACACATGAATATAAGCAATTAAGTAAATCCTGCCAGCTTTACTAAAACTGAAAAAATACAGTAACATTTACTTACACTTCTGATGACCTTGAACAACCCTAAATATAGAAATCCAAAGGATACCCCTCAGGGCCTCAAAAATATCTTTAAGAAGTCTGACAATTTCAAAAATAGAAGACAAAGGGAAAAGATCTGTGAAAAATGCAATAATTCACAAACATAATTTAAATAAAGGAATCCATCTTTATCTCTACTTGTAAAAAGTTCTATATACAATATTCCTCTCACTTAAAGTGCAACTTAAACATTAACTAATCTTATAGCAAACCACCACTACACTTTCCAATTATATACATTATAAACACATTAGGAACATGTGTCACAGTCTCTGCACAGACACCCGACCAAGGAAGGTGCTACCCTTCTTGGGATCCAACATTCTGCCATAATATCCCACCAAACAATCCTTCCAATGTTGAAAAAAATGTACCATAATTAAGGCAGTGTGTATCAACATTGCCAGGTGCTTGTGTTCTTTGCTTAATTAAATGCCATGAATACTGTTACCCCAGTGAGTGCACCCATTTCTTTTGATGTTGGGCAAATTGGGCGGTGAACATTATCAACACAATACACATATTAATCTATAATCAAGCACTCCAACATACCTCTGATAACATATATTAAGAAATAAACTTAACTAATGCAACTAAAATCATTTGAATTACACTCAGTTAAATAACTGAGAATTAATTAAAATTAAATATCAGGCAAGTCCATACAGGAGTCCACAAGGTTATCACCCAGGCCATTGATATACATGTCAATGTCAACTGGGCTAGTGCATTCACGATTCATAACATATCGAATCTTGTCAGAATTAATTGAATACAAATATCTGAGAAAATGTATTTGTGTATATTTGCTCACTAGCAGATTCAAGTTAATGGCCTGCACTATGGTCCCAACACCCTGGTGGAAGCCATATTGGAAGTCAGACAGAATATTATTGCGGTCTGCCCACTCCTGTAATCTGTCCAGCACAATATGGCCCACCACCTTGACCAACGAATCCAGCAAGGAGATGAGTCTATAGTGTGCGGGCAGTTGCGATCTCCCTTTTTAAATATTAGTACAATGTGGGATTCCGACCATGACACTGGAAAACCAGATTCCAGAAATGACTTAAGGACCAGGGTCACGAGAGGACCCCAAAGATCAGTATTGTCCTTAAAGATATCAATCGGGATCCCGTCAGGGCCAGGTGCCTTTCCTCCCTTACTAGCTCTAAGTGCCCGTATCCCCTCCTCCAATGTGAAGTTAAAATCAAAATATTTCCACAAGAAGGTAGGCCCAGGGGAGACAACTCTCGTCCCTGTCACAGAGTTGTCTTGTCCTTCTTCAATCGGGCCCATATATAATTTTCACAAAATTGGCCACCCATTCTTGTTCTGTAATTGCTACCTCCATGCTAGGTTTATCATTGTCACAACAAGAGGGTGAATTTACCACACGCCAGAATAACTTAGAATCTTTGTTCTGGCTTGCTTCCTGCAGATGGTTCCAGGCCTCCTCTTTCAGAATCTTTTTACGATGATTTAATGCTAGCTTATAAGCCCGCCTGCAGTTCTGTACTTCTAAGTTATTCCTAGGTACCTCCTTCAAAGCCCTCTTTAGCTTATTGTGAGCAAGAGTGCACGCATGGTCAAAACCACCCTTGCTTTTTGTGACCCCTCTAATCTGATTAGTAGTCAACCCAGCACTAATTTCCTCTCTAATATGTCTAAAAGCCGCCACAACCGTGTTAGCATCGGCAGTCTCGTCTAAACAGACCTCAAAAGCCCTGCTCTGATTTATAAGAATTTTCTGTAAAAATCGAGATGGGTGGACCATAGACCAGCTCAGGGCAAAGCTGTTTAAACGGGAGAGTGCTATATTCTCCATGGCAAGGGTGGGTTGCCCTTTGCCAGGCTTACTCTGAAGAATAATATCCTGTGAGAAGCTCTGGGGAAAATGATCACCTAATGCGATATTATGTAATGTAAAGTTAAAGACTGGCGTTTGGGAAATAAGAGAAAATCAATGACACTTCTACCTCGACTGCCATCAAATGTACAGGGCACTACAACCGGGCTGCCTCCAAGTTCGTTGCTAAAACCTAGATCATATTTAAAAAGCAGCTCGTTAAGTTTCTCCCCGTACCCTGAATGAGAAAAGTGGGTGACGTCATCACCCATTGCAGAGGTCATACCACAGACTTTATTAGCCAGCAATTGACAAGGTTGAATGTTAAAATCACCCCCCCCCCCCCCCCAAAGCAGGATTTTGTCATTAGAACCCTTGTCCAGAATAGATTCCAAATCCTCATCAAGTTGACAAAAAGAATCTATTATGTCCAAGTTACGGGCATTATTATAAAAATTAACTAATATCAAAGACACTTGGTAGAACAAGTTAGATGGATATGCCGTTACACTAGTGGAGGCCAATTTGTTAGATACACAAACACAGAGGGCGCCCTTTGATCTTCTGTGACTGGATGAGGTTGCTCTGGAGTGAAAGGTCTTGAAACCATTAAGATGTATAGGGTCATTGGCCCAGGTTTCGTGCGCCATCATAATCTCAAATGCTGTCATAAACTCCAACCATTCCGGGATACTACATTTGCTGCGATGCCCAGCAACATTCCAACTTAAAATGCTAATACTATTCCCTGATGATATTATTGAAGTCATATTGTTGTCATGAATATCATCAATGTTGTTTCCAGTTAGATTACAGCGGTCAGTAGAGTTATGAACCAAGTTTCCAGGGATCATTTTCTCTAAACTACACCCATAAGCACCCTGGTCACCACAATTGCTGCGAGAGGCAACACAGTTATTACAAGGGGCAAAAGAATTGAAAAGGAGACTGTTGTTGTTTGGTAAAGGTACATGAGGAGTTGTTATAATTAACTGATGTAGGGTATGCTCATTATTACAGAGTTCATTACTATCACCTACCACATCAGCATCTAAATGGATATCGGCCTGTAGCTCCACTCTACAAAGGTTACTGTCATCTTGTGTGACGTCAAGAATTTTTTGATCATCCCTCTGATTGGAAAGTGTAAAAGTTGGAGTTGGAGTTAATCCAAGTGAGTGGCTTACGATGGACTGGCTCTGCGCTTCATATCTAGATGTATGATTAAGTCAATCTATCTCTTCCAGGGATGAGAATATATCAAATCTATTGAAAAGTGGAACACTAGATTGGAGATGGTTGTTTGAGAGTGTAGGTCTCTGCTGTGATAACTGATGATGGATATAGTTTGTTGGAGGGCAGAAGTATCCCAGGGGAAGTATGTTTATACTTCTAGTTGTCACATAAACAACTACCAAGTCTTCGTAAGATCTCCCGTATCAGGCCGGGCGATCTAAATTTGAGAACGATATAGTCGCCAGATAGTGTTTTCTCCCTTGTCCCTACCCATCCAACTCTTCTTACCATTTTAAACTCGGCAAACAGATCTTCTGCTAGTCCAGTCTTTGTTCCGAGCCAGCAGAGCCCCTTGTTCCTTAATGCCTCCCAAGTTTCTTTAGCCAGGGGGGTAAGAGACAGTACATTTGCCAATATTATTATGTACAGTGTAGCTTCTGGCGGCAGATTCAGTCTCACCCCTTCCATATTCTCCCTATTCATGGGGTCTGCGTGAGGCCTAGGCAATGGATGGGAGCGACTAGAATTATTGTTTATTGAGGCTCCAGTATGTTTTATGTTTGTAATACTCTCATAGCCTTCAAATGCCCTGGATGAGGTTTGAGGGATATCTGCATGAGGGATATCTACATGTGGGACGTGAGTTGTCCTACCCTTATCCGGTGTGAGAGTGGGTATTAATAGGTTGTCTGAGTTATTAACAGAGCATACCCCTTGAGCTCTACTCAGTACATCCTCAATATCAGATACCCTGGCCAGTATTTTCTCTATGGGAGCTTTAACTAATTAAAATAAGTTATCCAAACCCAGACCCTCCCCTTTAGCAGCAACAATACGAGAAGGCACATTTTGATCATTCAACTTCAAGTTATCCAGAACCATGTCTATATGTTCTAAGCGTCTGTTCATTAGGGCACATTTAATGTCAATCTGATCTATAAGCGTGGTTAGAGCACTATCCAAAGCAGTCTTGCCAGCCTCAGTAGCCACATTCTCTGAAAAAATACTTGATATAGAGGGCGAGAGATTGTCAGTCTGAGTACTTATGGAATTTGTTTGGGTCGATGCAGAGTAAGTAAGCCGGGGTCCTTTTGTGCTTTAGGCTTATGTGTACCCTTGCCTTTACCCCTTTTACCCTTCACTGGTAAGTCTCTTGTCGTACATTCACTCTGACGTTTAGAGGTCCGAGTCCTTAAGGCTATACTAGGCTCGCTGGAAGTATCCGTAAGAGGGATCTTCGGTCCGTGGTCGAGAGAGGCCTGTGGCATCCCTTGCGGAGTAGCTAACAAGCAGGCTTGAGGGTTGGTTGGAGCAGCAATACCTAATGTGGAGCGCCTCTGCAAAGAGGAAGGATCTAGAGATAACCTCCTTCTCCGTAAGTTCAATCTCGTGACTGATCAGGGATTCTGCCCTTATAATAAATGCATCCAGGGTCCCTGTAACCCCCATAAACCCCTTGCTTTTGCTCATTATGAAAGGAAGGATCGATACCACCTTGGCACACACAGAGACAGCAAAAATCTTTGGCAGGGGTATAGCAAACACTATGATACCTGGCAAGGAAGATCCTCAGTCAGGTTTTTCATGACCGGTTGTTCGAGGTGGGCCCCTGCTCTGCCTCCTCCTGTTGCTGACGGGGGCAGACGGGCCCGCCCTTGGCCCGCGCGCATCTGGCTCTGCAGGAGCCAGCGAGAGCTTTTGTTGGCGCCCCCGGGTGCGCTGAGGTGACGCGACGGCAGTAGCTGCACTGCAGGCTGGGAGTTGGAGTCTTGGACCTCCTGGTGTGGTCCGCAGGTATGGCAGGTCTGACAGCAAGAAGGGCTTCCCACGCTGTGGGAGCCCACGAGAGCTTTTGTTGGTGCCTCTGCGCACAATGAGGTGATGCGGCCGCAGTGGCCGCACTGCAGGCTGGGAGTTGGAGTCCTGGACCTCCCGGTGTGGTCCGCATGTATGGCAAGTCTGACAGCAAGAAGGGCTTCCCGCGCTGCGGGAGCCCGCGAGAGCTTTTGTTGCCACCTCCGGGCGCAATGAGGTGACGCAGCGGCGGCACTGCAGGCTGGGAGTTGGAGTCCTGGACCTCCCGGTGTGGTCCGCAGGTATGGCAGGTCTGACAGCAAGAAGGGCTGCTTGTGTGCAGACTCGCGTTTGCGATTTCTATTTAGATTTTCACTTTCATGATTAACTCCTTTAATATCCTGTATGGACTCTCAGTATAGTGCTGGGCTGCTCTGGTGACCACCTGTCCGCTACTTACACGGACCCACCGTAAATCCATCCTCATACCCGTCCTCCGTTGCTGGCTCTCTGACTATAAGCCCACGACTCACAGTGGTTTCACAAGCTGACCATCAATGTGAGCTTCCTATTATTATTGCAGATGTTTATACATCCTTAGGCCGCAATAATTTGGGAACCAGATCTACTTAACCACTGCTTGGCCAGCCCAGTCTAAGCCAGTAAGCCAAGCAGACCCGTGAGTTTGTTAAAAAAACATGGGATAAATCTAAACAACCACAGAAAGGTAAATCTCATGGAGGTTCTCCACCCCGGAGTCCTCAGAGAGGTGCTAGAATTTTCATGATCGCTCTAAACTCAATATTTTAGACAGGTATCAGGTTCCTGATACAGGTTCTCCTCATTCCTTTCAGTAATTGTCTGACAAGGAGTATGCCAGAGGAAAGCGATCTGAACACAAAAAAGAAGAGTATATGAGACTGAAGAAGGACACACAACGCTTGTCTGAATATGAAGATAAAAAGGAGGAGAGGCCTCCTCAATATAAAGCCTCTTTCAGAAAACGAAAGTAGTGGCCATAAACTCTAAATATGCAACAGACACTGAGAACCCTCCTCCTGAACTAGAGTTGGGTGGTGACTCTCCTCTTCAGTGCAGCAGAAGTCACCATAGTGAGCCAGAATCTCCAGGAGTTTCTGGTTGCTACAGCAACTGATACTTTTATTATTACAGTTGAGACACCAGACAGGGGCGTAGCCCCTCTGGATAGATTATGTGATATTGATATCCAAATTGAGGGTGACATACAGCGCACCATTGCCAAAAATATTCTGGGACAATCTAACCTTGTCTTATGACATCCTGTTGGCGGAGGTTGACTGGCTCCCACAGTTTGTACAAACATCCCCACAAGGTGAGGATGTAACACTTAATTCTTGTTCAGCGCTTGCCACTGATCAGGTCCAGCAAGCTTATGCAGCTGAATTGGCCCTTGCACTGGCCCCTGGATTATGTCACAAACATGTCGGCTGGGAAAAGGATTCTCCTTATCATATCATACCTATAAGTTCCAGCCCACGTGTGCAACCACAATACCCAATAAAACGAAATGCTAAAGCACCTGTAATATCAGGGAGTAATTGAACCCTGTGTCGCTCAAATGAATAATCCCCTTTTTCCTGTTCTGAAACCAGATCATATAGTCTCAGATTACCAACATTTAAACATTCATACACACACCTTTGCAAAACAGAATACACACAGTATTGCACTTTGTACATTAATTCTGCAAATTAGGGATAAATGTTCCATTATTATCATTTTGGACAACGTGGTACTGTCCAGCACCCCATTTTTAATTGCATTCAACAATAACATTGCCTCACTTCCCCGCAAGGGAGTTCTAAAACACACACAGGCAAATTCACATATTTTTCTGGATATGATACATCAGACCCAACATCATACTTCTTTAAGTTAGCCCCTACTCTTCCAAAGAAATATATGCTTACACAAACCATGCTCATATATACTGCTTCATTTCTTCAGTAATTACCTGTTAAGGGCCATTAGTATTGGAAAGACACAATTGACTTGAAATTTATTTGGGGTACCAAACCTCAGTAGGTTCAGGGGACAGAAACATTGTTTCACGCTCGTACACAAATGATCTTCCTGAATGATACCATCCAGCAGACTACATGTCTGCAACTGGCTAACATTAAAGATATGAATGCCCCAACTGTTCCCTCTATTATCCGCTTTGAAAATTGGAAAAATGTAACAAATTACACTGAAGAGCAACTGAATAGTATGTTGCAGAATGGTACATTTAATTCCACACTTTCAAACCCTCACAGGTGGTTATTATGGCCTCTAGACACAAATGGTTATCATGCTCATTTTCTGAATTCCATACCGGGCTTTAAGGCAAGAAGGCATTATCCCCGTTACTCCCACACCCAACATTAAGGTATTGTTACCACCTATTTGTTAGAGGGATTGTGTCAACAATAGTTGGAACATTCCACACTGTCTACAGTTAAACAACATCTTTCTCCCCTGTCCGAAGAAATGGATTTGTCTCATTTTTGTAGTAGGCCCTAAATCCCAATGTTCTAAAAGTGCTATTTATGCTACTAATAATGACATTTTGAAAGTGTCATAAATGGAAGCTGCTGCATGTTTAAGACAGATTGAACAATATAATTTGGAGAAAGGGCCTGCTGTTGCTGATAATACTATTAATATGCTGTCTTCCTGTACTTATAATTTGAACAACATTGTGTCATCTATTACTGAAATCATACAAAATGACATGTTGACATTGTACCATGGGCAAAGTCAGTTTAGATCTATGATGCAGTTGAGCTGGACACCTCAAACCCTCGAAAATGGTACATACCCTGGCATTACGTAAATTCCAGTCACCTGTTTTTGCCTTTTAATTTGCCACGAAAACAATAATTAATGGCGAAAAAGGATGCCATGCACACAATGTTGCACCTAAAGAAGTTAGAACGGCTCCAATTTACTACAGCCAAAAAGCCTTCTGCTATCTGTGTAATACACAGCGTAAACTCCTTACCAATATCAGCATTTCAATTTACAGCTTGCATGAAACATTTCCCAGTCATGGATATGATCCCCTAGGAGGCAGCTTTATTCATGACTTATGGTCACTCCCATTTTTGTATCATTGTGAATGTACCAACAAAGAGGTCTTCCTTTCCGAAAAGGAATGCAACTTCTCTGTCAGACATTCACTCTTTTGCAAACACATAACTATTCACGGTGTATGTAATGCGTCAGTAGTGAATCTAGCCTGCTATATATAAGGAATATCAACCCCCACAATACTCCCACTTATTACAGTCCTCTCAAATGGAAGTTATTTAATACTTAGTGATCAGGATTGTTGAGGAATGTGAGCTTGGATCCCCCATATTTTATCCCTTTCCCAGCTCTTCACCTGTTATAATAATGTCCTATTTCCCCCCACGCAAGGGGTCATGAATGACTTGTTATTGCCTTCCATTCCAACTTTGAAGGCAGATTTCAACAAGCTAAACAGACTCAAAACACTATTGTTTCAAAAAGAAACAGCATAAACATCTGCTTGAGAAACGTTTTAATTACAAGTTGCTAGGACAACTACTGAAATACAGTCCTTGTTGAACACCAACCTCCCAGTATATTTTGGCAAATTAGTTCACCGTAATTTTAATGTATCTAAAGTGTCCGGTCTTGCCCTTTTTTAAAAAGATTGGCGGTTCTGGTTTTGTCAGTTAATTTCAAACCATCTTTGTAGTAATAACAGCTTTTATGAATTCCCTTTTCACTAGTGTGTTCTGGGGTTTCCCTCTGCTGTTATTCCTCATTTGTGGCAATTTTGTTGTATTTTTTTTCCCCAATAAATGTTCTGTTTGCAAGCCTGCTGGACCTACCACCGCAGCTTTTGCCCAGCAAGTGCATTCTTTGGTTCTTAGGAATCCACATGCTCCAGGAACAGGACCTTGATTGGTTATTGTCATTCCGTCCTACCTAGTTGACCTGCATGCAACCTGCGTTTCACTGCCCCTGGTGTCTCTTTGAATGGGCACTGGATATTTGCCTGGCTCTGCCGATGGTGGCTCCCGTGGACATAGATCTTATAGATGAGGCCATTAATGACCCATTTTGAAAGTTGTCACTTGGGCCCACAGGTTCTCCAGACTGTGAGCTATGAGACTGTCATGTTCATGCATAGATAGTAGGGGGAAAAGCATAAATCACAGTAGATACATGTACCGGTATGCTTGTGTGTGTGTGGTAGGACTACATCTCCCAGAACACCTGGTGGGAGGATCCCAGGGTGAAAGCAGGAAGCAGTCTAGATAAGCACTGCCTCCGAGCAGCCCGTGCTTGTCAATCACTTGATGTCAGCCTACAGGAGATGCGGTCTGAACAAGTTGTGCTGGAGCAAACCAGGGGCTTGTTTGAGGCAGGGCTTTCTCGCCTCACTCCCTTTCTGCTGTTATTTTTGTTGTTACAATGCGCTGCAGAGCATGTAGGAGCCGTTGAGAGGCTCGTATCTGCTTTTCCCGGATGAAGCCTAAACTCGCGCTGGAGCTCGTGTGAGAGCCGTTGAGTGACTCTTTGCAGCTCATTATTGATTTACCCAATGCGCTGGAGTGCATTCGGGAGCCAGCGAGAGGCTCACTGTCTGTTCTCCTTTCCTTTTCATTTGTTATGCAAAGCGTGCTGGAGCGCCTTCAAGAGCTGAGAAAAGCTCAGTAATCCTGCCTGTGTTTTTTATTGTTTGAATCACGCTGGAGCACGTTTCAGAGTTAGTACAGTTTCCAAAAGCCTACAAACAATTATCCTTAAACACGTGCTGGAGCGTGTTCAAGAGAGGCTTGTTCCTTTTGTTTGGTTTGAAATCACTAGCAGACACGCTGGGGCGTGTATTCGCCAAGTACCCTGAAGTGCAATTAGAGAACAGTGGCATTATTTTCTTTATTGATGCGTGCGCAGGAGCGTTAACCCCTTCCTATCCCACAGTGACAAAGCAACACAGCTGAGTACAATTAGTTTCTGAACTCTGTGGGATAGGCACTTTTTATTCTTAAAGGTGCTAGTGCTGGATTATCAAGTGAATGAGCACCTCTTTATTTTCCTTGGTTTATTTTTTGATTTTTTGTGTTTAAAGAAGGCTGAATGTGGCATTACTGATGTAAGTACTTACACATACCTCTAATTGAGTTCTCCCTTTTCATCACTGTGAATGTTACATATGTGTTGTTCTTGTGTTTTGCTGCAGAGAACACGAGGCTAGACAGCTGGAGTAGAGAGAATAGAACTGAACCCTACAGCTCCAGGCCGTTTCCTCATCTTATGTTTCTGCTGCCGCATATTTATTGTTTCTTCGTCCCTTCTTTCCCTTTTCCCCCCAAATGGTGTTTCCTGTGTGAGCGTATGATATGTGCTCTAAGGACACCCCATGACAGGGGATAGGGTTACGTTGCTTTGTGAATTGCTCCCGCTGTTTCTGGCTACTAAGGTTAGTGTTTTTTCAGTCTGTAATCTGACAGAGACACTCCTTTCGGAGGAGACGAGTGCAAAGTCACATGGAATACTTACTTCTGGTTCTAAAAACACAGATCTGGGTTTCCCGGCTGCCTTCTCAGCATTGGCTGAGACTGAGGATCATATCTGTTCTCTGGAACTTCTGAACGAGGCTTTGGATGAATTATCATCTGCAGAGATGGAATTCGTTCTGGATTCACTCGCCTTAGAATTTGCGTGTAACATCATGGGTATCTCCAGCACACCATAAATTCGGTAACTTTTCAAAAATGAAATATTACCCTTTATGATCTATTTTATTATACCATGCTTCAATTAGAACTTTTAATTTGCTTATCTTTTTCTTACACTTTTTTATTTAGTTGTTATTGTATTACTGCCCGACCAAAGGAGGAGGAGTGTTGGGAGTCCTCTATAGGTCCCACTGTAGTTTTTCCTTATGTTAGCCTAGTTACACACATAATAGGCCGCTTTTGCTTTGCACACGTTACATAGTAACATGCTTGTTTTTGTTCCACATTGTTATTTTTTAAATACACTGCACATGTTTTATTATTTGACTTTTCTGCTGGGATTCTGTTTATACATCAGGCAAGGCCACATAACATTGTGTACTGTTTTTATTTGCAGTTGAACACTAACACCTAGACATAGTTGGAGCTGAATGATTTATTTAACTACTGCCCCATTTTGCTGCTTCCCCTGTTGGGAAAGCTGCTGGAAGGTCAGATAAATAGACAATTTATGGCCTACTTCGAAGAAAATCACCTCGAAGATCCTTCTCAATCAGGGTTTCGGACATTCTATAGCACCAAAACTACTTTAGTGGTTGTCATGGATCACATTAGATGGGCCTTAGACACTAACAAACCCATTGTGTTAGAATTGTTAGATTTATCTGTGGCTTTTGACATGGTGTCACACTCTTGCTTCCTATGGAGGCTTAGGGAGTGTGGCATTTGTAGTCCAGTTCCGGGATAGTTCAAGGACATACCATACTAATAGAACTCAGACCATTACTCTGGGTCCTTTTAGATCCCACACTGTACTGTTGGACAAGAGTGTTCCTCAGGGCTCTCGTTTAAGCCCTAGGCCATTTTATATCTATGTGACACCCCGGTCATGATAGTGACACCACATGGATTGGGATTGTATTTTTATGCGGATGACACACAGCTTTTGATTTCCTTTGACTGTGAGTCCAGCATAGTAAAATAACGTTTTTCAGCTGGTCTGAGAGCATTAGCTGTCTGGATGACAGTGAATCTTCTTCAGCTGAATGCGGGTAAAACTTTAATTATGCTATTTAGAAAGGCCCCTAACATATGGGCTTCTGATTGGTGGCCAGAGGAACCTGGTATAGCTCCAGCCCCTAAAATGGTTGTTAAGAATCTCGGAGTGTACCAGGATCAATCTCTGCCTGTGGAAGATCAGGTCTGTAACACTGAGGGGCTCTGTTTTCATATGTAATGCCTGTTAAGATGAGCATTTCCACTTCTTCCTCCGTTAACAAGGAACATACTAGTCCAAGCCTTAGTGGTGAGTCACTTGGATTATGGCAATGGCTTTATTAACCTCCATTAACGAGTCTTTGTTGATGAAACTGTAGGTGGTGCAAAATACAGCAACTCGCCTTATTTGTAATGCTCTTGCGAGTTCTCCATCTGCTCCTATTATATGCTCTTTACATTGGTTACCAGTTTGAAAGAGGATTGTCTTCAAAAATAGTTGCATGACTCATAGAGCCTTAAAAGAGAAGGGTCACCTTTTACAGTGCTTTGATACAAAAGGTTGCTGACAATCCCTCGGATTAAAAAGTTTCATTCAGGGGGTAGAACATTCTCCTATCTGGCCCTCTGTAAAAATATTGTTGCCCAGAGATTATCCTTTTTGATTTATGTTTTTGTGCAATTCGTGAAGTAATTTACCTTTGATAGATATTGCTAATCAGGGCCGAATTTTTCTTCATGGCATTTTTAAGAATGGCTGATGTGTTGCTGTGATGATGTAATATTTCAGGAACCATGAGACCTATATACTTCATTTTGGTGTCAAAACATAGGTGTGGGGGGGTCAAGCAGTCTTATAGAGACAGAAAATAACTCCTCAGAGCAACCCTTCTGCCATTTTTCAAAATGGCGGCTCTATAATGATGTGTTTTATGCATCATATTGGCAATTTAATATAATATTGTTTTTGTTTCAAGGTTTTCATTGATTCATATTAATAAATATCTTTACCTCCTGACAGAGTGGTGTTAACTACAAAACCTGATGATTCCTTCAACAACAAAAAAAATGTGTCTTATGCCAAACTAATCCGAAAGAAAAGCTAACATGAACTGTGGCTGGACAGAAGAGAATTTGAGATGCTGCAGAAATACAGCAAGATGAAGTTCTCAAAAGATTGAAACTGATGGGTGAAGAGGATCAAATACTTTATCATTGTAACAACAAGTGCTGCAAGTCATATGCAATTGAAAGAAGCCTGGAAAAAAATCATCAGAAAATAGCAGAAAACAGTGAATTGATGGTTACCACGCGTCCACCTCCAACAACTGATCAGAAAGTAGAGGATTGTCAATGTGTTATCTGTGGGTTAGCCAGAATAAGGGCCGAATGGATCAAAAAAAGAACAAAGTACAGGAAATGTCTCAAAGTGAAAACAAGTTTTTATCTGCAGCTAGTTTTATCCAAGATGAAGTTTTCAGCCAAGTAGATGAACTAAACAGTGAGGTGAATGTATTTGCAGCAGATTGTATGCCCACCCGAACTGCATGTGTGCATACATTTGAAAATATGAATGTACAATGAGCTCCTAACAGCAAAGTAACAACCAACTTTCAGTTAATTTTGAACCCTTTGAAAAAGCAAATTAAGTTTTTAAGCCACTCTTGAGTGCTGGCTAAGGGTTCACCCTCAGTGAGATCAGAGAAATAATGGTCAACATTGATAAAACTATATTGATCAATAATAATGAAATTAAGATTTTTCTGGTGAGAATGTACAATGACAGAATTTGTTTTTGTCAGTCAAACAAAACTAATGAGACACTTATAGTGTTCTCGGCTGATTTGACTCCTGAAGTTCTTGCTGACAAAATAAGATCACAGGATGCAGTAAAATCAGCAGGAACCATTTTAAGAAACGTTCTGAAAGATTTAGATGTTGGACTTAATAACAAAGTTTGTGATGCACAAGAGCTCTGCAAATCATGGGAGTCAAGAAGAATGCCTGATGTTGTCTTAACATTTTTAGATCATTGTTTAATATCAGCAAAGCAAAACTGTTACAATTTAAAGTTCTTAAGTTCAGAACAGAAGCCGACAATATTGATGATGGCTGTGAAGATATGAGCAAAGAAGTGGAAGACAGTCCCATGAACCGACAGGCTTATGCTGTGCAAATGTACTGTCTTTTCCAAATCATGTTTTATGAATTACAGCACTGCAAAAAGAAAACCCAGCTATGCATGATGACTGCCTACTCAACCTATGACAAGTGCAAAAATAGAGAGCTAATCACTTCAACGAATAGGATTGAGGCATCGACAAGTTATGATGACATAGTACGCAGCAGGAACTTGTTAGCTGATGCTTATAAATCCTGTGATTCCAACAGCACACCACTTTTCCAGGCAAGGATTTACAATTGCTGTTCTTGATCATTTTGATTTTGAAGACAGCTATTCTTTGTCTGGAGCATCCAGCACACATGATACTGTCATGGTGCTTTTTCAAGAGTCTACCAATGAAGTAGCTGTGTCAGTTGTACGCATAAACAAAGGAAGCTGCAAACTTATAACCCAACTGCTCTGCCAAACTGTGAAAAATCACTACAAGCTATCAACACATCCCTGTCTACCAGAAAGTTTCAAAGTGGCTGAGGACATGGATCTTCTACCTGAAGCTGTGGTCCACAAATCTGATTTAACTGAATTTATTGTATCGCTTGTTTGGTGCGGACTGAAAAATGAAAAAAAGCCAGTTCCTCCTTCGGCTGGTATTAATGCTCTGATCTCCCAGAATACAGTCCACTGAAGAAGTTTGGGTTTTTACCAGAAATATATTCTCTACACAACAGCACACACAGCTCTAAAAAATGTCCGAATGTGCATGCTCAACTTAAAGTTCAACACATGCTGACAATTGTCTGCGATGAAGGTATTTTCCGTATTGTGGCTGGCATTTTTATGAGCAATCCAGTAGAATTTGATGATCTTTATCCGTTGATGGGTGTTTTCCACATGACAAAAGTTGCGTTGAAGAGTACAAGAAGTTATCTCAGTGGATGTGGCATAGACAATGCAAGTATTGAGGCTGAAATCTTTGGAAGCAAACCTGTCCACTTAGCATTGAGCAGAACTCATTATGTTCTTTCATTACAAGGTATGCTCATCATATCTGAGGCTATTGAAATATTGCGTTGAAATGCTTTCCAGAACAAGAATGACTAATTATGTTTTGCATATCTTATCCCAGAAGTGAAGAAGGCACAGGGTTCACTTCAATCAAAAGACATAATGCAAAGCCGGGCAATGTTCAATACACTCAGTTCAAAATCAGAAAACCTGAAAACCAAGTTCATAGAGTTGGTTAAAGAATGTGAAGAAAAATCAGAACTTTGTAAGTACTGGGGACATTTTTTACACATGATAGCTCTAGTGAAAAACTTGGTACATGCTGATCGGGATGGTGATTGGGAGCTGCATGTGAAGAATGTGAAGTCACTGATTAGTGTGTTTTGTGAATTCAATTGCATAAACTACCTGAGATATGGCTCCTGATATTTGGAGACAGTGAAGAAGCTAGTGGTGGAAAAAACATACCTCTACAGAAAACACATCCAAAGACATTAAGAGGTGAAAGACAGAAAGGGAAGGTTCAACGCAGTGGCTCCAGAAATGAAACTGAAGCAGACGATCCAGAGATCACAGAAGAGCTCCAAGGGAATCGTTGGTCAGACATGTTAAAGTGAATATGTCGCTCTATGGCAGCTAGTATGCCATTAAGTCCTTTTTATTTGCAATGTTTTCATAGAGATGACAAATTCAATATAAATGGAGCACTAAGCTGTTCTGATAAACATGTTGACAGCTTTCTTAATTTCATGGAGAGGCAAGGAAACCCCTTTGAAATGACTGAGCCTGTGTAACTACACAACTTTGTGACCAAAGAATATGTGGACAATGACATAAACAAACGTCTACTAGATGTCCTGGAACATGGATCAAAACTATATGCAGAACTGATTTAGGAGAGATTTGTATTGAACGAGAAAAAGCTGTTTGACATAATCGCTAAAGCTAAACTTCCACACTTTAATTGACATAGTAAGAGTTTCATCCAACCAGCCACTACAAAACAGGTTAGAAAAAACAGATGTCAAAGTCAGTGTGCACCTTGCAGAACTATCTGTCAAAGTATGTGAGAGAATCAGACGAATATGTACAAGTTGAACAATTGACCTTGCCTGAATCAAAGATCGACACCGATACTTGTGGAAATTGATAAATGCTTGTCATCAACATGGAGCAAGATGAACTTGGAGATGTTAACTCACCAAAACATTGCTGATGCTTCAGTGAACACTGGATTTCCAATAATTGCAAGTGGAATGATTGTCAATGAGGAGATGGTGCCTGCAGAGATATATTCAAAAGATATGGGCCATGCTGTTCAAGAACGTAACAGCAAATTGTAGAAGGCTGACCTCATTGTTGTGCCCCATGTTGGGTAGGCTATTTGAAATGGTTTCAATCAAGTCATTTTACTGTCAAACGACACAGATGCTCATATTGTGCTGCTTAGATTTGTTGCAATGTTCATAAATCAAGGATTGTCAAGGTCATGGATACTTTATGGAGCAGGTAAAAAAAGACACTTAATTCCACTTCATATTTTGTACAAGAACCTTGACATAGAGCTACCCAGTGTTCTCATCAAGGCACATATTCTTATGAGTGATGAAGCTATCTGCAAAATTGGAGCTTTAACTGCTGAACCTGTGAAGTTTCTAAAGGGATTTGCTGAAATAGAAGAAGAATGTGACTTCAAAGACGTAGAAAAATACCTTCTGCGTGTGTGGAAAACAAGTTCTTACTGTCACACATTTGATGGTCTTTGTTACAGTAAATTAAAGAGATCGGTCCTGATAAGTGACCGTCCATCGATATCATATTCTGTGAGAGGAAACATTAAAAGAGCCTTCTACTTGATCAGAAGATGTGTAACTGTTATGGATCATGCATATGTGGAAAATATTTTGTTGGGACGATATTGATGAGGTGCTATACCCTACAAAATTTCTAAAGCCACTACCCACGGAACTTACACAAACATGTACTTGCAAAACCTGTGCTACAAAAAGGTGTCCCGCTTGATATGATCTTCTCAAATGTTCAACATTCTTCAACATTATGAAAATGTACCACAAGTGATTACTAAAACAAATAAAGTGAACAATGAGGAGGTTGAGATGTCCTTCATTTAGGTTGTTCCCCTCACATGGAATCTACATGAAGGACTGAAATGCCAGTCACTATATACCGTAAAAGTCCTCCTAAGATCCACAGTCAGAAAGTTCATTTTGAGACTTCATTTAAAAAAAAAACATGTGTATCATTGAATACCGTTGTAATAGAGCCCTGAAGAAGTCATCATGATGAGACAAGTTGGCTACATTTGAATTAAAGAAGAACATTTTTTTCCAAAATAAGAAGATAAATATGAATGAATAAAGAAATTTCTATGGAACTAATCTATGTAGTCTGTGAATTGTGTTAAATAACAGGGTTGAATTGTGGGGAATTGTATAATTTGTACACTGAAATGTTGTGCTGGACCATAGAAGATTTATGATTTGTACAAGGAAAAAGGTAGCTTTTCCTAAAGGTAGGCGAAAGGGGCTGGCACTCATGGTCCTTGCACCATTGTTGTTCATTGTAACTTGTTAGCCAAAAAAGTGTTAGGTGTGATAGTGAATTGCCTCAGCATCTTCATGTAAATTGTCTGAACTACAAAAAGGTGTCTGAAACAGGAGTGATATACATTATTTTTTTTCATAAACATGGTTTGCTGTATACATAAAAGGATTAAAAAACATCATTATTATGTGTTTCATTTCTATATATGTCTCTTCTTCTTCTATTATTGCTGCCATTTTGGAAACTAGCAAAAGGGTTGCTCAGAGGTGTTATTTTCTGTCTCTTTAAGACTACTTAACCTCCAAAACCTGTGTTTTAACACCAAAATGAAGTATATAGGTCTCATGGTTCCTAAAATATTACATCATCATAGTAACACATTCGCCATTTTCAAAACCCTTTTAATAAATCATATTGCATTTTTTTTTCTCTGTTGGTCACAGATAATTTAATCATTTCAACGTTAGCACTTCATTCATTTCACGCTTTGGTGATCTTTTTCACAAATCACTAATCACATAGTTTCTTGCCGCTTGTCACATATGTCACGTTTGATATCTCAGTGAAGAGTTATGTTTTTGGTATTAGTAAGGTATCATCACATTTGTTTTGTAGATAAATCCCCTGACGAAGGGCTCTCTGCCCGAAATGCAAAGGGAATATTGTACATTTGAAGATTTTGATGAAGTACATTTTTTGGGATGAAAGCCTTAATTTGGTTTGAGGGAATGAATTAAAATTCCACTGATGATTTACAACTAACCACATTGGATGTACCTTCATCTCATTTAAAAACATCTCACTTTCGAGAGACTCTTACGTTGTGCCAAGGGGGCCGTCACTCAATTCAAGCGCCGCAACTTCATGGCCATTTTCAAAAATGTCATCCAGAAAAATTTGGCCCGGATCAGCAATGTCTACCCAAGGTAAATAACTTCTCCAATGACCCAAAAACACAAATCCAAAATAAAAATTTCTGGACAACAATTATGTTATGGTAGTATTTCAGGGGGCCGGGATTACCCCTCGTGGCTGACAGGGCCAAGAGCCAGGCCCAGGGCCATTCATTGCTTGGTAGAGGCTCTAAGCTTGGAAATTGGGCAGGCCTCACTTCCAGCCTGGGGGCTGGCAAGGAGTTCCTTACTAGCTCCTAAGGTTTCACAGACTTTTGAGGTTTCTCAGAGTGGGAGGCAGCAGCCTAGGCTGTTAGGCACCCTATTTTTACTGTGTTTCCCACTGGGCGAGGGGTGGTATCCGAAGACTGGGCACTCAGCGCTAGGCCTCTACCTTGAGGCTGAACAGGTGCCTGGCAATCCAGGACATCCGGGTAACACACTCTGTCTGTGTCATGCAGGGGCCTGCCTGGTGCAGGGCACCTGTCCTCTGTCTCTGTGACAGCAGAGGCAGCACCTCCAGGGTAAGTCTTAGGGTGCTCTCTTTCAGAGCTGGTAACGCACAATTTTTAGTAATTGTGTTGTTGGTTGAATGGGGTATGAGCCCCGATCAAGCAGCAACCACAATCCTATTCAGAGTAACAGGCAGGCAGACCCTAAATTGACCTGTGCTCACCCTCTGGCAGCTTGGTACAGAACAGTCAGGTTTAACTTAGAGTCAGTTTGTTAAATATTTGTGCAACCCTTCAAACAGTAAAACAGTGAAAACACCACGCAAAAAGATCCCTCACCATGTTAGACAAATAGCTCTGATTTGAATAAATAAAACTAGACAGAAATGAAAAAAAATCCAATTAGTAGAAATTGATTGATTTTTAAAGTTTATAGTGAAAAAGAGCACAGAAATGTGATGGCGCACTGCCCGGCTACAAGGACCCAGTTAGGCTAGCTGAACAGAATACCTTAAACCAGAGTGTTAGACTTGACAGCCTTAGGATGGTCTTTCCCCCAACTTTTTACCTCCCTCCTCCACTTTTCTGACCTCATGTTTGCTGGTTTTAGGACTCTGTGCACTTTACCACTGCTAACCAGTGCTTGTGCTATCTAACTTAAACAGGATAATATTGGCTCTTCCCCAATTGGCATAATTAATTTACTTATACGTTCTTAGTAAAGTGGCACCCCCTATACACAGGGCCTGGAAAAAAAATGCTACTAGTGGGGCTGCAGCACTGATTGTGACACCCACTAAAGTAACCCATTAAGGGAGAAGTGTGGCTCACTGGTTAGAGTAGGCAGACCTGGAAGCAGAGGTCAGCCTGGGACCAGGGTTCAATTCCCGGCTCGGCTGGGTCTTGAGTCCATAAATTGTCCATGGACTCGATAATTCTCGCTCCAGTGCATACTCGATTCATGGGTTCACACTCTGCGACTCTGGGCAATAGCTTGCTTAATCTCCACAATGGCCCCTCGCGGCGGGATGCCTGGCTTTCACCTTGTGGATGCCCTGCTGGGTTATCTCACAGGGGAATACCAGGACGGGTTCCCTAAGCAAGCGCTTAGAGACCGGTTGGTGATTTGCGCTATATAAATATCTGCACATTTACATTTACATTAAGCACGTCGCAGATCTGCTGCTGCCGAGCCTGTAGGTGCAGTTTTACACTGCCATGAAGATCAGGCAAAAACCAACCTTTGCTAGGCACAAACCTTCTCTTTTTCACATATAAGTTTCCCCTACGTAGGCCCTGGACAACCCAGAGGGCAGGGTGCAATTTATTTAAATGGCAAGACGTACTTTTAGGTTTTACATGTCCTGGTTTTGAAAAACTCCCAAAGTCGTTTTTCACTACGGCCTATTTCACCCGTAGGATAACATTGTGATTACCTTATGACATTTTATAAGTGTTGTTTCCAATTGGGAAGAGATTTGAACCCCAAGTCTGGTGTCTTTAGAATCCTAATTTAAAATCCTAACTTATGGTGGTCAGAATCGAAATTACACCTCACTAAATGGCACTTTTAAAAAGCTGGCATTTTCTTACTTTAGCCATTTGGTGTCTGCTGCCTGACTCTGATACACATCTGGGGAGGATGATAGCTGGGCTTTTATGTATTCCCATTGGATAGCCACACACAAAGGGAGCTTAGGTGGTCTTGATGGGCAATCCTGGCATGATGGGAGGGAATATCTGGATCTAGCCTCACTTATACCTGAATAGGCTGTGTACTGTCCCAGCACAAAGGGCTGCATACCCCTCTGTAGTGAGTCTAGAGCCAGGGCAGGAATAAAGGACATCTGTGCACTTCAAACACCTGTCTTCCCCACTTCAAAGGCGCAACTCAGTGTACGTATTGGTCCACTGGCACCACAACTTCAGTCCACTTCTGGATCAGTGAAGACTCTGCCAGGAAGAAGGACTGCTGTGCTGCTGAAGAACTGCCAATCTGCTGGATTGCTGCTTTTCTGGATTCCTGCCTTGCTGTGCTGTCCTGCTGCCTGTTTTTCCCATGCCTGGGTGAGAAGGACTGGACCTGCATCACTTGAACCCAAAGTGACTCCAAGGACTAGTTAGCTGGCCCCCTGATCTGAAGTCTCAGGGGCATAAAAGATTTCCAACTTACCTGCTTCTGCACCTGGACTCAGCCATCTATGAGTCTGACCTGCCAGGTGATGCCACCCCTGTCCTGGGCACTTGGACGTAAGGCCTAAGGTGTTTGCTTCAGCAAAATCAATTCATCCTTTGTCGAACCAGCGCACTTGCGTGGCTAGGAACTGGATCATTTCTCCTGTTGAATGACCAGAACCAGCACACGCCTCTGATGCATGGATCAGCCCATATGCATTGCCTTTGGAACCGCCACTGCACAAGGGCTCTGCATTACTGTCAATGGTATCCTCGACAATGACAACGAATCTTAGAATAGTAGCTCTTTGCTCATCGAAGCCCACACAACATTGCTGTGGGTTTGTCTGCTTGATATCCTTACTTTGATTGTGCTTGCTGCCTGACTTGTGCCTAGTTAACCAACAACCCAAATCTTAAACCGGAGCATTGCGTGGATCTGCATCAAAAATGAGTTGTGTAGCCAAGGCAATGTGCCAGTTCCAACATCCAAGTTCCAAAATGCAATGAGGCTGCTATGAGAGGTCCTATTGCATCGACGTTGATGATCCTGTCAATGGTGTTTTTGATGTGTAGTCCAGAGTAGAGGATGCTAGGCACAGCAGAGGGATGCATTGGTTCCGATGAGCGGTGAAGCTGCAATGAAGAATTCCATCATCATCTTGAAGGCTGCTATCAACGACGGACCAGGAAATGCGTCGTCCGTAGGTAATATGTTGGTCAGAACATGCAGGAGATGGTGGAGACATCTTGGGAAGTTGCTGCTTTCAGCTTTTCTAACACCAGTGGTAACTCATTTCCCAGAATGTAGTCAATGACCATCTGGGGACTAAATATTACCTGCCTTTGGACTACATTTCTGCCCCATTTCAGGGGCACCAAAACAACAGGATTGAAAAGGTCCTGCCCATGGGCTTGAGTTAACCCTTCACATCTGTTTGGTGGACTGCTCTGAGGGAACCAGTCTTTCCACCACCATGGTATGACTGACATGGACCCCTCAGGGCTGTGACAGGTATACCATTAACTGTAAACTGATGGGAATTGTGACTCCCACCCTCAGGAATCACAGTTTTACCCTTGGAGTCCCTCTCCCATCTAAGGGACTCCAGAGCATGTTCCGCCCTCTACTCCTAGGGACTACATCCTACATCCCCTCAGACCACCCTGGCCACCCCCTTGGAGTTCCCTTTAGTGGTTGGGTAATTGGTACAGACTTGGTCTCCTTGCCTGTGCTCCGACTGACTCGGAGCAGTCAAAGCACTGGGGTTGGAAATGGGATGTCCTGTGCCACTGCCCACTAGAACTCCCCCCATTCTTAAAAGAGACCTGTAAACCCACTCTCCATACTCTTGTGGGACATGTGTGTGTCAGTATGGACTTTTCCCTCACTCTACTGGATGGAACCTGAACCACACTCCTCGGGGAAACTCCTATGTACCTTCTTGTAGACCCTGGCGCTGAGCCAGAGGTTAACTTCCTTATCAAGCTGCCTGGAGCCAGTGAGCTTGCTATCTATGAATTGTCAGCACTGCTCTGGAAAACAACTTCTGAATATGTGCTCTCTTGCCATCAGATTGTACAGTTTATTGCAGTCACTCACAATACTGCCCTTCATCCAGCCATCCAGTGCCTTTCAAAAGTAGTCCATGAAATACACACTTAGGGTCCGATTCACAAAGGTAAACGTAGACGAAAAGTCTAAGTGTACAATTTTCGGTATTCACAAAGGAAAGAAATGTGTAGAGTCTTTAAATCCGTACTCGGGCCACACCCGGAGTGGAGTCTTGACATTTGGGTCAGAGGTGGAAATTCCTCTCCAGTTGTGGAGTGGAATCTCCCCACTCGGGTGGGGATTACGCCCCGCAAGGAAACTCCGCCCCGAATGCAGATGTAAAGATACTATTCGTAACTTACATTTGGGAATACCGAAAGTCATGAACTTAGACTTTTGGTCTAAATTTACCTTTGTGATTTGGTGAGACAGTTTCCGGCTGTCCTTCAACTTCAACCTATACTTCTCAGGGGTGAGACCACACTTCCTGACTAGCGTTTCTTTCATGAGTGGGTATGTCAGTCTGTCACCCTTACCTAAGGACAGCATGAATCACTTCCTTCACTGGCTATATGCTTCTAGAGGGTGATTTGCCAATCATTTTTAGAGAACCTTTGCATCTCTAGAGCTACTTGATATGCCTTAAACCACCGTTCTATGTCATCTCTCACCTCAAAGTTAGGCATCTGGTCCTTGGGTATCTGAACCCTTCTGTCTCCATTGGACAGTGGGGTCGCTACCACCATTAATACTGGGCTGTGTAGGCTTCTGCATCTTCAATTCCAGTTCTATTAGACTCATTACATGAGCCCACAAACGTGAATTTTCCTCCAGAGCTAGCTTTCTCTCTTCCAGGGCTAGGGCTCTCTCTGCCCCGGGGTTCTCCTGGTCTCCTTCTTCCTCAGCCCTTGTCACTTTTACAGCCATTTTCAGCTGGGTAAGCTGCAGCTGGAACTCCATTGCAGCTTTCCTGTCCTCCAGTTCATCATGAGACGAGGGTTGGAGGACAAACTGCTTCCTGTGCTGGACCCTGTAGGGTCTTCCTCCCTTCTCTGGTTCTGGGCCCAGAGGCAGAAGATTCTCCTCCCTACCTAGCTCTGGAGCTGCTGCAAAGTTGTCCTCCTTTCTCTCCTTTTCCTTAATGTCATCCTCTTCCTGCTCATCATCCTTCTCTTGTTTTGCGGCTTGCATCCTGCCGACCTCTTACTAGGCTCACCAGAGTGACTCCAAGGGTCAGTTGGCTGACCTCCTGTTTGAGCTACATGGACACAAAAAGCTTCCGAGGCCTCTCTGCAGCTGCCCTGCAGACCAACTGCAACTGGACCTGCCTGAACCTGCAACTGGACCTGCTAGAGCCTTTCTGGCCTCTCCTAGAGAGAGTCCCTGTTCCCAAAGAGGTACCTGCCCCCAGTTCCTGGGACTTGGCTTGGCATCAAAGTGTGCTACTCCTAAAGAAAAGGTGAAAATCCTTAACTTTGGGCTCTTTGCGACTGTGTTCGAAGTCCTGTTCGTGCCCGGCTCTGCCTCCCACAATGGCTGACAACAGCAGTCTGCGACAACCAGCAACAGGTGATCTGCACTGTGCATTACAGTAACATCAGCCCGCGATGATCACAATTGTAAAGCTACAGCCCCAACTGTCCACAGCACTTGCGGTCTTCTTGCGTAACAGCGACGACTGTCCACAACACTCAGCCTCCTCCTCCTCCTTGCGGCCTTCTCCACCACAAATGGAATTCTTAATGCTGAACTTTGTAAATTTTCAGTTTGACTAACCTGGTCCCTGTAATTGACCCATGTGCCTTTGCCGTTGGCTTGACTTGCAACTTTCTCCCAGTCTAGCGCAATCATATGACTGCAAGTGATGTTGGTGCTCATAGGCACTACTTTCACTTATTTCTTTAAAACTAATACCTCTAGTTCTACTGATTGGATTTTTGTCCTTCTGGTATCATTTTATTTATTAGAAATTCACTCTATTGTTCTAAACTGGTTTGGGCTTTTTCATAAGTTCTATTTTCAGTGCTGCATAAGTACTTTACACATTGCCTTTTAGTAAAACCTGACTGCATTTGCTCCAAACTGTCAGAGGGATAAGCACAGGTTAATTTCATTGACTTTTGTGGTTCACCCTGACAAGGATTGCCATTGTTGCCTGAGTGGAGCAGCCATCCCCTCAACCACAAACCCAATTTCTTACAAGGGTA
Source organism: Triturus cristatus (assembly GCF_964204655.1). NCBI lineage: Eukaryota > Metazoa > Chordata > Amphibia > Caudata > Salamandridae > Triturus > Triturus cristatus. Next base: position 212,779,701 of record NC_140588.1, read on the forward strand.
ATAAAAATAAAAGAGCCAAAAGGTTGTGATGCCCTGTGTAATGTCCGCCCCGCTCCACAAATTAGGACGACCCAAACAAGCAGACGCACCGCAGCGGAGAAACTGCCCAACCAGAGACAAAGAAAGATCGACAGAGGAGTGCGAAACCAGAGTCCCGGTCCACATCACCCGGTCACGACCGCCATGGACCCAGCTCTACACGTCCTTCCAGTGCTGTACCTGCTACATCACCAGGAACTCATGGACCGCCGCAGACGCCACCGCAGGTACACAATAACACAACACACAACACATGGGCTGACACAGGGTTCAAATCCACATCAGATACCCTGGGGGGGACAGGGACACATCCACAAGGGCACCCACACATCACCCACCTGCCACCAAGTCACCCCTCTGCATCCTGGACACACAGCTACCGCCACCATGCAGCAATGTCCCGGTCACGTCACCGCAACGGTGAACACAAGGAAATACATGCGCACAATGCAGAAGGCAGGGCCAGTGCCAGGCATGGGCAGAGCACAAAGACCACAGGGCCATACCCCCTCCCACCACACACTAGCACACCTCATGAAGGTAAATGCCATGTGCCCCTCCTGTGCACCACATGCACAACAACAAGCCATGTCAATACACACCCTGCACCACACAACAAACAATCATGTAGACAGACACTGCAGGAGTGGCTGCACAGGAACACACAACACACAGCACAGTAGCACAGGGCCAGGGAAACACACACACCACCACAACACCACACTCAGGGAAACAAAAATGAGGACAAGCACCAAATGAATACATACAAGGAACAAACATCCAAATGGACATGCAGCCTGCTTAGTCACACATACATACCACAGACTGACAGACAGACACATACACACCCTACATGCCAACAGCAATGGAGCGCAACAAATAGGAAAACCAAAGTGGGATGCAAACAAATGGAAGGCCAAGGAGACACACAACAAGCATATGTACACATGCAATGCAAGGAACAGAGAACAACACCCTCACACCATCAAAGCATACATGGCTGGTACAGGCAGTGAGGACAAACCACAGACATCACAGTGCAACAGGGAGACAGCAAGACAAACCATGTAGAGGCACAAGGATGAAAGGAAGGCCCTGAAGTCAAACTGTGAACAGCCACACATCTATTCAACTACTTCAAAGGAGTACACAAGCAGCACCAGACACAGGGACCATTGACACATGCCATGGCTGACTAATACCAGTAGGAATTGTCACACATACTCCCCTCACACCAGCAGCACACAACACCAGTGCCAAATGCACTGAAGGCCGGAAATACTTGCCAGTCAACACATACACAAACAATAACACACCCTGGGGGTAGCCGCAAACATCACACACACACACAGGGATGCCACAACAAATGTCTGCACAAAAACAACACACAAACACATGACCCAACAGAAACACACACAGAACAACAAAAAGAACAGACATGCCCTGTGCAGCTAAACTGGGGAAAGGCAATGGGAGCACAGATACAACAGGAGGGCATGATATCCTCACTCAGGAACAATGCACAGACAACATACCATAATACACACAAGAAGTGCACCATCACAGAACAACACAGCCACATCAAACAAACAACAGATGCACAGGCACAAAAATCACACAGCAAAAACAGCAGGACATCAGGGGATGCACACCAGGCAATGACAAGGCAACAGACACACACAGCACTGCATGCACAACAAGCAGTTGTGCACACCAGGCATACCAGCCACACACAGACATCAGTGACAGAACAGCAACCCACACAACACCATACAGCACAGCACAAAGACAACAGCACAGCCAGGAAGTGAAGCAATAACACAGACAACACACATACATCCAACACAACACCAACAGATGCACAAGTCCGGGACACAAAGGTGGAAACAACTTGACCAGAGGACTGGGCAGCACACACAGTTGGACTGCATAGGAGCAACCATGACTGCCAAACACCACCTATATTAATACTTGACAAGGGGAAACCCGTGAGGTAGGAAGGACCCAGGGTACTTACTAGTTTGAAAAACAGGAGGTCCTTCAAAAACAATACAATAAGCGATAAATATAGACCAGAATCGGCTCTATATAATTTGTACAATGCCCAGCCGGACATTGAGGTTTTAATGATCAATAAAAGTAATTTTTAAACATACGTTAGAATGTAGAGTGGGACACAGTCCTGTGTCCTTACACACTAAACAAAAGGTACAGACAGTCAAACATATAGAACATTTATCAGGCTGAAGAGCGAAGCTTGTAGCCAATACGAGATACAAGGGCAAGCTTTCATGAAGGTACAGTCTCATGCACAATTTTTAACATATGTGTTTAACATGCATGTTTGTACATGGGGTCGACGACGTTTCGATCTATTCAACCAATACATAGATCATCATCAGGACTAGAGAGAATAGAAGCCTGAAAGTACAAATCCTGTAAAAATGGAAGGGGGAGAGAATAAGGGAGAAAGGACAGGTACATTAAAAACCTAAAATTACTGAGAAAATTCAAGAATGCCAGTGGTCATGCACGACATGCCATCAGTGAGGTACGAACCAGAGAGGCTGGTTATTGGAGCGAAGGAAATGTGAGAATTAACGGTGAATTTTAAATCGGATGATCGAGGCAAAACCACAGTAACTGGACTGTGAACTGACAGAGAGCGTGTAAACATGTGCAATAGGATGATAGTAGTCCGCAGTGGAGCGTGTGGTAGACCGCAAGGTGGTATAGTTGTGCGGTGAACTAGTGCGCGATTGAGCTAGCAACCCGTCAAAAAGGCGTGAAGTATGAAGGGTGAGCCGGTTAGCGTCGTGGCAAGGAACGCAAAAACGGTGGGACACTGACCCGAAACGGAGACGAATAACTCCTAGAATTAATTAACACAGATCCAGATGAGGAAGTAGTTGCGGGGATCAACCGGCCCGGACAATTCCATGTGATGGCACAGCTGAAAACTAAGGATGGGAACAATTACGAGAGATCACAACAATAATGGGATGAGGGCGGAATGATGGAGAAGGGGGACTCACCACTTGTTCGCCGTGGCGTGTGGGGGGAAGCTAAGAGATAAAGCCACTTCCCAGCGTAGCGGCTTGACAATCCAAGGTCCGCCTGAGGAAAAACGCATTACGGGAATTAGAGGAGAAGGGAACAGGGTCGTGGAGAGGGGGTGAACGCGCCGCTCGAACACTTACCAGCAACAAGGGGAACTGCACGATCGCAAGTTGGCGGTGACTGGCTATGCTAGGTGGTTAAGACAGCCCTAGAAGACACGTGACAACCCAGCCTTGGTCATGTGACAGGTATTGCAGGGTGTGCTGGGACGGGATTTCGCGAGTGAATAAACGGCGGACATGTTGGGTCAGTGTTAGTGATTTAGGAAGCGATGAGAGTAAATAGAAAGAAGCAGAACATTGTTAGGTTAAAACAATACCGATAATTTTACAATTGTTACAGGCATGGAGCAACAATTAAGTCACAGACTAACTAAATGAGAGACAGCCAATCCTCATTCCTGTTGAGACCATTGCGGATTGTGTCAAGTTGAATAATAAGTTTCAACTCCTCTTTATTAAGGATTTGCGCCAGATCGCCACCTCTTGGTGGCAGCTTGATGATTCGTAGAACAGTCCATTTAATCTCATTGTCCTGGTGATTAGCCTGTTTGAAATGTTCAACCAGTGGTGCGTTAGGGACATTACAGCGAATCCTGCTGCGGTGTTGACCAATCCTCGTTTTGATCTTCTGGGTAGTCTGCCCAACATAGTTCTTGTTGCATGGACACTGAATCAGATAAATCACATTACATGTGTTGCAGTTCGAAAATCCATTAGAGTTAATGACAATGTTGCCAAACGAGAAAGTTTTGCCTTCTAATGTAAGATCACATAAATTACAATTACCACATTTTGCGTGACCCACCAACGGCGTAAGCCCCCAATGTGTATTAAGGGTTGTTGGAGGTGTCTTTTTGGGGATTGCAGCACGCACTAGGTGGTCTTTTAAATTGCGATTTTTACGGAAGGCAAATAATGGTCTTTCCAGATTGAGGCTGCCTGCATTCAGTATGGGCCAATGTTTCAGAACAGATTTACGCACATGGTTGGAGATGACCGAAAAGGTGGTGACACATACAATTCTTTTGGTTTCTTTTTTGGGGTTAGGTGTGAGCAGTGTTTCCCTAGGGCAATACCAGGCCCGTTTCTGGGCGTTGCGAACAAGTCGCTTGGGGTAACCTCGAGCTTTAAGTTTCTCAGACAGGACTGAGGCCTCGGTGAAGTAGTTTTATTTTGAAAAACAATTGCGCCGAATACGCAGAAATTGAGAGTATGGTAAAGAGTCCCTCAAGGCCCTAGGGTGATTACTCTCATATCTCAGCAATGTGTTCCGTTCGGTAGGCTTCCTATAGAGTTTGGTGAGGAGCTCACCATCAGAGTGGTATATAGTCAAATCTAGGAAGGGAATGGATGAGGAGTCAGTGGAGAGTGTAAACTGAAGACCTAAGCAATTGTTGTTGAGCCAGTGCTGAAAATTGGTCAGTAAGTCAGTGCTATTGTGCCAGATCAAAAAAACGTCGTCAATATATCGACGCCATAATTTGACGCCAGATAGAAAGGGGTTAGTGGGTGACAAAATGATGGTAGTTTCAAGAAAATCCATGCAGAGAATGGCCAAGTTCGGGGCAAAAATAGCGCCCATCGACGTACCTTTCACCTGCTGGAAAAATACGTCATCAAAACAGAAGAAATTCCTAGTGAGGCACATTTCAAGTAATTTCAAAATAAATAACGTGGGAACTGCATGTGGTCTCGGTCTAGAGTCAAGGGTTTGCTGGATCACTCGGAGGGCAAAAGGCTGTGGAATATTTGTATAAAGTGATTCCACGTCAAGAGTACACAGGAGGTGCTCAGAAGGATCGAATGGATGGTGTTCGATCAAATTAATCATGTCCATGCTATCCCTAATGTAACATTGAGTCTGAGGTACGAAGTCTTTTATGAAATAGTTAACATACTGGCCTAGTGGTTCTAAAATAGAACCGCATCCCGAGACTATAGGGCGGCCAGGAGGAGAGGTAAGGTGTTTATGTATCTGTGGAAGAGTGTAAATGACCGGTGTTCTGGGTGATTTAGCATTGAGAAATTGGAATTCTTTAGAGCTAAGAAAGCCTTCATCTCTCCCTTCAGTGGTGATTTGGAGTATAAGAGCCTGTAATTCAATTGTGGGGTCTCTAGGCAGTCTGCAGTAGTGTTCAGTGTTGTGTAGTTGGCGGAATACCTCTGCTTTGTAATCAGTCAGTTCTTGTAGAACAATACCGCCACCCTTATCTGCAGATTTAATGATAAGGGAGTTGTTACTTTTTAAGGATTCAATGGCCTTCTTTTCCTGAAGAGTTATGTTGAATGGAATAAACTTCTTCTTGTCTTTCAGAACATTAAGGTCTTTAAGTACCATTTTTTCAAAAGTGACAATTTCAACCGGTACCATGTTTGTCGTTGGAAAGAAGGTAGAAGGGGGGCGGAATGGTGTAAATGCAGTGGGATTAGGTGTGGCATTATTCAGAAAATAAGCATACAGACGGAGGCGTCTGAAAAATCTAAGTAGCTCAGCATGAAGGTCAAGGTAGTTGGGGTGCGTGGTGGGGACAAATGAGAGCCCTTTACTAAGCAGAGATAATTCTGTATCGAGTAGGTTGTGTGATGACAAATTAAAAATAGGAATAGTTGCCAATTGTGGGGTAGTGGTAGTAGTGGAGTTTACCATACGTCTGAAATTGTCACTTTTGAAAAAATGGTACTTAAAGACCTTAATGTTCTGAAAGACAAGAAGTTTATTCCATTCAACATAACTCTTCAGGAAAAGAAGGCCATTGAATCCTTAAAAAGTAACAACTCCCTTATCATTAAATCTGCAGATAAGGGTGGCGGTATTGTTCTACAAGAACTGACTGATTACAAAGCAGAGGTATTCCGCCAACTACACAACACTGAACACTACTGCAGACTGCCTCGAGACCCCACAATTGAATTACAGGCTCTTATACTCCAAATCACCACTGAAGGGAGAGATGAAGGCTTTCTTAGCTCTAAAGAATTCCAATTTCTCAATGCTAAATCACCCAGAACACCGGTCATTTACACTCTTCCAAAGATACATAAACACCTTACCTCTCCTCCTGGCTGCCCTATAGTCTCGGGATGCGGTTCTATTTTAGAACCACTCGGCCAGTATGTTAACTATTTCATAAAAGACTTCGTACCTCAGACTCAATGTTACATTAGGGATAGCATGGACATGATCAATTTGATCGAACACCATCCATTCGATCCTTCTGAGCACCTCCTGTGTACTCTTGACGTGGAATCACTTTATACAAATATTCCACAGCCTTTTGCCCTCCGAGTGATCCAGCAAACCCTTGACTCTAGACCGAGACCACATGCAGTTCCCACGTTATTTATTTTGAAATTACTTGAAATGTGCCTCACTAGGAATTTCTTCTGTTTTGATGACGTATTTTTCCAGCAGGTGAAAGGTACGTCGATGGGCGCTATTTTTGCACCGAACTTGGCCATTCTCTGCATGGATTTTCTTGAAACTACCATCATTTTGTCACCCACTAACCCCTTTCTATCTGGCGTCAAATTATGGCGTCGATATATTGACGACGTTTTTTTGATCTGGCACAATAGCACTGACTTACTGACCAATTTTCAGCACTGGCTCAACAACAATTGCTTAGGTCTTCAGTTTACACTCTCCACTGACTCCTCATCCATTCCCTTCCTAGATTTGACTATATACCACTCTGATGGTGAGCTCCTCACCAAACTCTATAGGAAGCCTACCGAACGGAACACATTGCTGAGATATGAGAGTAATCACCCTGGGGCCTTGAGGGACTCTTTACCATACTCTCAATTTCTGCGTATTCGGCGCAATTGTTTTTCAAAAGAAAACTACTTCACCGAGGCCTCAGTCCTGTCTGAGAAACTTAAAGCTCGAGGTTACCCCAAGCGACTTGTTCGCAACGCCCAGAAACGGGCCTGGTATTGCCCTAGGGAAACACTGCTCACACCTAACCCCAAAAAAGAAACCAAAAGAATTGTATGTGTCACCACCTTTTCGGTCATCTCCAACCATGTGCGTAAATCTGTTCTGAAACATTGGCCCATACTGAATGCAGGCAGCCTCAATCTGGAAAGACCATTATTTGCCTTCCGTAAAAATCGCAATTTAAAAGACCACCTAGTGCGCGCTGTAATCCCCAAAAAGACACCTCCAACAACCCTTAATGCACATTGGGGGCTTACGCCATTGGTGGGTCACGCAAAATGTGGTAATTGTAATTTATTAGAAGGCAAAACTTTCTCGTTTGGCAACATTGTCATTAACTCTAATGGATTTTCGAACTGCAACACATGTAATGTGATTTATCTGATTCAGTGTCCATGCAACAAGAACTATGTTGGGCAGACTACCCAGAAGATCAAAACGAGGATTGGTCAACACCGCAGCAGGATTCGCTGTAATGTCCCTAACGCACCACTGGTTGAACATTTCAAACAGGCTAATCACCAGGATAATGAGATTAAATGGACTGTTCTACGAATCATCAAGCTGCGACCAAGAGGTGGCGATCTGGCGCAAATCCTTAATAAAGAGGAGTTGAAACTTATTATTCAACTTGACACAATCCGCAATGGTCTCAACAGGAATGAGGATTGGCTGTCTCTCATTTAGTTAGTCTGTGACTTAATTGTTGCTCCATGCCTGTAACAATTGTAAAATTATCGGTATTGTTTTAACCTAACAATGTTCTGCTTCTTTCTATTTACTCTCATCGCTTCCTAAATCACTAACACTGACCCAACATGTCCGCCGTTTATTCACTCGCGAAATCCCGTCCCAGCACACCCTGCAATACCTGTCACATGACCAAGGCTGGGTTGTCACGTGTCTTCTAGGGCTGTCTTAACCACCTAGCATAGCCAGTCACCGCCAACTTGCGATCGTGCAGTTCCCCTTGTTGCTGGTAAGTGTTCGAGCGGCGCGTTCACCCCCTCTCCACGACCCTGTTCCCTTCTCCTCTAATTCCCGTAATGCGTTTTTCCTCAGGCGGACCTTGGATTGTCAAGCCGCTACGCTGGGAAGTGGCTTTATCTCTTAGCTTCCCCCCACACGCCACGGCGAACAAGTGGTGAGTCCCCCTTCTCCATCATTCCGCCCTTATCCCATCATTGTTGTGATCTCTCGTAATTGTTCTCATCCTTAGTTTTCAGCTGTGCCATCACATGGAATTGTCCGGGCCGGTTGATCCCCGCAACTACTTCCTCATCTGGATCTGTGTTAATTAATTCTAGGAGTTATTCGTCTCCGTTTCGGGTCAGTGTCCCGCCGTTTTTGCGTTCCTTGCCACGACGCTAACCGGCTCACCCTTCATACTTCACGCCTTTTTGACGGGTTGCTAGCTCAATCGCGCACTAGTTCACCGCACAACTATACCACCTTGCGGTCTACCACACGCTCCACTGCGGACTACTATCATCCTATTGCACATGTTTACACGCTCTCTGTCAGTTCACAGTCCAGTTACTGTGGTTTTGCCTCGATCATCCGATTTAAAATTCACCGTTAATTCTCACATTTCCTTCGCTCCAATAACCAGCCTCTCTGGTTCGTACCTCACTGATGCCATGTCGTGCATGACCACTGGAATTCTTGAATTTTCTCAGTAATTTTAGGTTTTTAATGTACCTCTCCTTTCTCCCTTATTCTCTCCCCCTTCCATTTTTACAGGATTTGTACTTTCAGGCTTCTATTCTCTCTAGTCCTGATGATGATCTATGTATTGGTTGAATAGATCGAAACGTCGTCGACCCCATGTACAAACATGCATGTTAAACACATATGTTAAAAATTGTGCATGAGACTGTACCTTCATGAAAGCTTGCCCTTGTATCTCGTATTGGCTACAAGCTTCGCTCTTCAGCCTGATAAATGTTCTATATGTTTGACTGTCTGTACCTTTTGTTTAGTGTGTAAGGACACAGGACTGTGTCCCACTCTACATTCTAACGTATGTTTAAAAATTACTTTTATTGATCATTAAAACCTCAATGTCCGGCTGGGCATTGTACAAATTATATAGAGCCGATTCTGGTCTATATTTATCGCTTATTGTATTGTTTTTGAAGGACCTCCTGTTTTTCAAACTGCCAAACACCACCAGCACATCACAAACAACCCATTTGGGAAATGCCCTGAATGACACATTGACCATGGACAAAGAACTGCACCACAAAGCACAGTGGCACAAAAGAAGTCATGGGGAGGCACACACACATGGAAACCAAGGGGACAGCTGACACCAAAGTGAAGTGTACTGCATGCCAGTAGGGGACATGACAGGAGTGTACCACACACAAAGAGAGGGAGTGCAGACCCACAAAGGGTATGCATCTGAAGAACAGATAGGGGATGCATGACTACACACACAACATGCCCCACTGGAGGCAAGAAGGCACCATCTGACAGCAAGGCATGAGAAAACACAACTACAATGGCAGTGTGGAACAGCAGGTCTGCACAGTCCCCAGAAACAGCCACCAGACACATGGATGTGCAACAAAACACAACACTGACTCGCCAGTCACACACTCTGCATACTCACAATTGACAAAAACAACAAGTAGGTGTCAGACACACCTGCAAGTACACACCAACACACTGTACAGTGCACTACATACAACTCACACATGTGCATACAACCACATCCACAGGGCTGAACAATCAAAACAACAGGCATACAACTCCTGGGTGACACATATGTATAGTTCACATTGCAGGGGCATGCACACATCAACACTCCCCACAAACTCCCCCCCTTCATACCGCACACCACCTGACCTTCCAAGAGCACACATGGAAAGTAAGCCATGGGACTAGGATGACTGGCCATCACAAGATGACCACACACATACACCACTGGGCACACATAAAGGAAGAACACACATATATGATGACCCTGGACAGCCTGCCTGCAAAACTGTGTGCAGAAACCCACTCTATGCCGGCAGTGCCCCCCAACCTGACATGTGTACAATATAGCCAACATGAACTAATCAAGTAAATGACAACTGCTGCACATTCTAAAATTACACCATTGCCCCCACAAGTATCTGGTTCAGGAAGAACTGGAGATCCCGTCACCCCAGCAAACTGATTAGTAAGTGAGCCCAAACATTGACCAAGGTGAAGTGGCACACAGAGCATGTGGCACAGTAAACTATATACACACAGCAAAAGAACTTTATTCAGTAAGGACACTGACAAAATAGACAACAGGAACAACTGTCTTTATTCACATATTGAACAGATAGGCACCATGACAAGAGAAGACCAAGGCACAAAATGCAGAGCATGTCCATGAGAAGCTGCACAGGCAGGGGGCACACAGCAGTGAACGAAAAGGCCAGTGGGCAGGACAAAGTGCAGACTGAGTCCATGGGAAGCTGCACAGGCAGGGGCACACAGCAGTGAACGATAAGGCCAGTGGGCAGGACAAAGTGCAGACTGAGTCCATGAGAAGCTGCACAGGCAGGGGGCACACAGCAGTGAACGACAAGGCCAGTGGCCAGTCCAAGGTGCAGACTGAGTCCATGAGAAGCTGCACAGGCAGGGGGCATACAGCAGTGAACGACAAGGCCAGTGGGCAGGACAAAGTGCAGACTGAGTCCATGAGAAGCTGCACAGGCAGGGGGCACACAGCAGTGAACGACAAGGCCAGTGGGCAGGACAAAGTGCAGACTGAGTCCATGAGAAGCTGCACAGGCTGGGAGCACACAGCAGTGAACGACAAGGCCAGTGGGCAGGACAAAGTGCAGACTGAGTCCATGAGAAGCTTCACAGGCAGGGGGCAAAACACAAGGCCAGTGGCCAGTCCAAGGAGCACACTGAGTCCATGAGAAGCTGCACAGGGAATATATGTGACTGTACCTTTCCATGGTCAGCAACACAGTCAGGGGGTAACAATGTGCAGTACAGGCCAACCTGTGTGAGAGAAAGGTGTGTGAGGGTAGCTAACACTCAGACTTGGCTGTCAGGCGGACTGGGAGCTGGCTGTGTCTTGGGGACTGTCGGGGCACCCGAACGGGGAGAGAGCGGAACAGCTGAGGTAGAGCTATCAGTGGCTTGGCAAGCTGGAGGGCTCCTTGGACCAGGTGGTGTAAAGGCACGTGGAGGTGGAGTCATGCAGACGGGAGACACGGTGTGGCTGGGGGATTGTAGAGGGGTGCCTTTCCACTTCTTGGGGATTCTGAATGGCTTGCCTGACTTTGGATCAATGGGAAGTGGTGTGGGCACAACAGGCACACTCACCACCAAAGCTGCATCAGGTGCAAATGCTGGAACCCCCTCTGGTGATGTGCTGGACCCAGCAGAACGCTTTGCCTGCTTTCGCCTCTGCCCACCCTTCCCCTGTTTACTAGGTGTCACACCTACAGTGCACTTTGGCCCCTGCTACACTGGGCTTGGAATGGGAGTCGAGGTGGTGGGTGAATCTTCCTTGGAGCCCTTCCTAGGTGTACCCACGGCATGCACCACCTCCTTGGTGGGCACAAACACTGTATGCTTCTCTTTGCGCGAAGCTTTAGGGCAGGAGAGTCCTTGGATGGGGATGCCTCTGAGGCATGTGTGCCTGAGGCCTGCTGCTTTGCTTTTGTCCACTGGAGTCGCCTGAAGGGCTTTTCTCCCTGTGCTCTGGGGTGGCTTTGGTCTTCTGTGGGGATGGTGTCTGCGGCTGGGACCTCTTGGGTTGCTGCTGCTGTGTGCTCCGTGTGCTGTAATGTGACTGTGATGTATGTGGGCCGTGGTCACTATCGTCAGACGTGGCCACTGCCAGGGGGTGGACACCGGAGCTGGACTGTGAGTATGTGCCTGTTGAAGGGCAGATGTCACTGTCGTTGACAAAGCCTGGACTGTCCGGTGCAGCCCACCCACGTCAGAATGTATGCCTTCCATGAAACCTGGGCCAATTTTTTGTCTTGGTCAATGAAGGAATTGAGGAGAGTTGTCTGGCCTACACACAGCTGGCGTAAAAGGTCCACAGACTCAGCACTGATGGCAGCAGGGGGACAGGGGCAGGGGCAGCGGTGCCAGGGGTGAAGGACTCTCTTCCCCTCTTACTGAAGCGGACACGGGCAGCACCAGAGCAAGTGGCTGGGTGGGTGGGTGGCCACTGGGCGCTGTGTGGTGGAAGACAATGCAGAGTCCCCGTTCCCTGTGCCCTCCAACATGGATGCATCCCCGCTGGCATCAGATGATGTGGTGCTTTGCGTCTCAGGCTGGGATTCCTCCAGCAGACTCCTGTCTCCCTCTGAGGTGCTGGTGACATCTGTGTCACTGGGCTCCTGTGCAGCTGTTGTGCTTGTTTCACCCCCACTGTTGTCCACCTCCTGTCCCTCCATGACCACAGGACATGCTGAATGAGAGAGAGAGATGTAGGGTCAGTGACAGCAACAGAACAAACATGTGCAAGCAATGCATTACAAAAGATGACCACATCTAAATGTTGCACACCACCCTGTGCAATCACATCATGCCAACTCACTATATAGGCTCAAGCAGTGCGTGGAAACTGGACACTTAGGCATGAGTGAGCCATGTGATGACCACACAGCACAACACCCTGATTGTGGCTCTGTTCAAACAGACACACAACTGGCTCTGAGCACACCTAGGGACATGATGGGGGCACACTACTTGTTGCCAATGGCAGATCTTGATGGAACAGGAGGGGACAACACAGACCCAGACTACAACATGACAGTCCACAATGGACATTAGCCCATGCCACCCACCATGTTGTACTGTGGGGACAATAGAATGTTGCACGTTGCTGTCAGATGTGTAGGCCTCCCCAATCTGGGTGCATGCAATGGACGCATTGATGAAGGCACAGTCAGATTGGGCACACTGCCATTCCCTCCCATGGGATTCCCAAGATTTCCCCAGTGCAGAAGAAACCTGAAGAGCACAACTCAGAATGTAATGTGAATGCACAGCATCCAAATCACCGTTGTCAGTACAGGTAGGGCAAATGCATGCCACCGGCGCCCAGCCCAGCAGCCACATACATGCCACAGCATCACACTACCAACATCACATAGGCCAGTGCTGGCACAGGCTCTGTACACATGCAGCCACTCCCAGCCAAAGTCACCCTCCCCAAATGATCACCCCTGGCTTGCTGCTGATGCTCCTTCAAATGTGCATCCAGCTCAGGCTGTGTCACCGCCAAGATGCGCCCCATTAGTGGTGTCATGCTGCGCCGTGGCAAACGCCTAGTGCGAGGAAGCAGCCCCAAGGACATCTCCGCCACGTTCTTTGCCAGCCGGCTGATGTCTTCCCACCTCTTGTGGCAGTGGGTTCGCCGTCGGTTTCAGACCCCCAGAGCTCGAACCTTCGCGGCTATGGCCCTCCACATGGCCTTACGCTGGTGTACCTTGAGCTGCAGGCATTGGAGACAAGAGGGGAAAATGATCAGGGACACAGTGTTATGTACCAACAGCTATCAGTATAGCAGCAAGATACAAACTCATCACATATCCAACGATATGTCTATCAGAGACTAGATTACATCTCACATGGTACATCTGCATGAGAAAAGCTGATGTGAATGCATGCAGGTGTGAGGGGAACACAGTCCCTGCACATCTCACACACATGCAGGATGCCAGCAATAGAACCCCTTTGTAGCCTGCCCACATCTCCAGTCCATTGTTGGGTTGAGCAACACATACATCACATATAAACCTGGGGGGGGAACCCACTGTGTCCAGGACTGCGCAGCCCCAATGTCCCTGCCCTATGAATAGATAACTGTGTAATAGATGTCAAATTGAGGGACATGATCTCAGAACTACAAAATGCCGTTCACAAGGGTGGTTGTGTGCAATCTACAGGGCTGATATGGTCCATAGCTGGAGTGCAATGTGAAACGACTGATGTCATACTCTGTAAGTGAAGTGATGTGTCCTTGTCTTTGTAGACGGGGACTGTGCTGCCCAACTGTGCTCACACTGAGATGGACTACAGGGGCACACACAGCCATCCAGCCAAGCAATCACTGTCCTGACTACAGCATGAACAACCTTCTGTGTCACTGTATGGCTGACAACACAACACAGGTCACTCATGCATACATGTGCAGGCAGGGAAACCTGTGGCATTGGGTACACACACCCTCCCCCTGGAGACAACATGTCAGGCAGTGCATGACACTACCCCACACTCCCAGGCACATACTGCATCAGTCCAAATACACGTGTGGCCCCCCTGCCCTCCCCCCCACTGTTGATGACTTACCATGACAATTGGGGCACCATATAGCCTTGGGTACTGTGTGAGCACCTCGTCCACCAGTACCTCCAACTCCTCGCTCGTGAAGGGACTGGCACGGATCTTCTCTGTCCTTGCCATCACTGTGGACATGAGACAACAGCAGGGGAATTGGGTGGTGAGGGGTCTCAGGCAGCAGTCCCTGGAGGCAGCAGCAGGTGAGGGGTCTTTGGCAGCAGGCTCTGGAGGCAGCAGCAGGTAACGGGTCTCAGGCAGCAGGCTCTGAAGGCAGCAGCAGGTGAGGGGTCTCTGGCAGCAGGCTCTGAAGGCAGCAGCAGGTGAGGGGGTCTCAGGCAGCAGTCCCTGGAGGCAGCAGCAGGTGAGGGGTCTCATGCAGCAGTCCCTGGAGGCAGCAGCAGGTGAGGGGTCTCAGGCAGCAGTCCCTGGAGGCAGCAGCAGGTGAGGGGACTTAGGCAGCAGTCCCAGGAGGCAGCAGCAGGTGAGGGGTGTCTGGCAGCAGGCTCTTGGAGCAGTGGAAATGTGAGGCTCAATTCCACACATATATAGCCCCCTGGGGTCCTTTCAAAGGTGCCAAGCTGCAGCAATTGGTGGTCCAGGTTTGCCTCTTTATAAAGCATCCAATGACCGCCTCCGCGGTGGCGGAGCACGCCTTCAGCGATTTTCAAAATTGCATCATGCCACCGCTATCGAGCTTCCCATTGGCTCTAGGGCAAGCTCCATGGCCGGGACACACCACCGGGGCCCGGTGTGCTCTAGTGCGATGGTGCATCTTTCAAATGTATCCAATGACGGCCTCTGCGGTGGTGGAGCACGCCTACCGCGATCTTCAAAATTGCATCATGCCACCGCTATCGAGCTTCCCATTGGTTCTAGGGCACACCGCCGGGGCCATATGTACCGCGATATGGGTGGTGGAGCATGCCAACCGCCATGTCCCCATGTCTCCATACCTATC
The DNA here is from genome assembly GCF_964204655.1 of Triturus cristatus. Classification (NCBI taxonomy): domain Eukaryota; kingdom Metazoa; phylum Chordata; class Amphibia; order Caudata; family Salamandridae; genus Triturus; species Triturus cristatus. The sequence continues at coordinate 212,795,062 of NC_140588.1, forward strand.
ACTACCACACTTGTGTGACTGGTGGTGCTAGTGACACACCGCCTGGGCCAGGCGGTAGCTACCGCTATATGGGTGGCGGAGCATGCCAACCGCCATTTCCCCATGTCTCCATGCCTATTACTACCGCACTTGTGTGAATGGGGGTGCTTGTGGCACACCGCCGGGGCCAGGCGATAGCTACTGCGATATGGGTGGCGGAGCATGTCAACCGCCATTTCCCCATGTCTCCATGCCTATCACTACCGCACTTGTGTGAAGGGGTGCTGGTGACACACCGCCAGGGCCAGGCGGTAGCTATTGCAATATGGGTGGCGGAGCATGCCAACCGCCATTTCCCCATGTCTCCATGCCTATCACTACTGCTCTTGTGTGAATGTGGGTGCTGGTGACACACTGCCAGGGCCAGGCGGGAGCTACCGCGATATGGGTGCCATATAATCGCAATGGCCATCTGGCAAACATCAACAGTGCACAGTGCCCACATGGTCAATGGCACATCATTGTGCAAACAATGCCAATGTTCCATTTACTCCACTGATGGCTAAAAATGCCATGTTTGTGTGTGTGATTTCATAGATTGGAATGTAGTCACTCACATGTCACTTATGGATTTGATGGTTGGGTGGGCAGGACAGTGTTGTTCTGGACTCTACAATGTGTACACATGTCAATGTGTTGAAGTGCAGTGACAATCACAGCAATGCTCGTCTTAATGAATGATGATACATTTTGCATTGCCTCTCATGTCTGCTCATGCACACCTTTGTCATTCCTGCTCTGATAGGGGTCATTGTGTGGTGGATGTGTGGCAGGTTGTAATGACGCATTAAGGTGTGACAGGTACAGCAGCTAGGCATGAGGCAGTGGGTTTGATTTGTTGCACATATGCTGGATGCTATACTCCCAGGCGTGCCCATGTGAAATGTGGCCATCTGACTATGTGCATTTACATTGACCAAGGTGGTGTTTGAGGTGATTGTCTTGTGTAAGTTGACAGGTGTGCCCTTTGTGTAGCTGAAGGTGTCCCTACATGTAAGCTGGTCTGTAACTCAATATTGATGGCAGTCATTGTCCTCGTTGTGTCATCCAGAACGTGAGATGCTGTGCCCATCTCATGATATATTGCATTGACATGTGTCCACTTTCATCTCAAATAGGAGGAGGCCAAATCTGATTCGTCACTTGACGTTGCTGGAGTACATAGAGGATGTGGCGATCATCCGGACATGCCATCTGGATAGAGCCACCCTAAAAACCCTTTGTGATCTGTTGGAGCCCCACCTGCAGCCTTGCCGGACATATCCAACAGCTTTCACCCCTACTTATAAGGTGATGGCGGCCCTGCATTTTTTTGCCACTGGATCGTTACAAGAGACAGTGGCCACTGGTGGGATGTCACAACCGATGTTCGGCATGGTGCTGCGTGATGTACTGTCCGCCATAATGATATACAAGGACAGATACATCCATTTCCCCAGGGGTGCTGAATTGCCAGCTGTGAAGGGGACTTCTATCCCCTTGGACACATCCCCAATGTTGTTGGTGCCATTGATTGCACCCATGTCGGGCATGTACCACCACAGGCAAGTGAGCACATTTACAAGAATCTCAAACATTACCACTCCATAAATGTGCAAGTGGTGTTCCTGGCAGATATGATCATCTCCCACGTGTGTGCCAAATTCCAAGGCTCGGCCCATGACTCCTACATCCTGCGGAACAGCATTGTGCCCCAGCTGATGGCTAATCTGCTTCCCGAGCGTGCATGGATTTTCGGTGAGTATGCCTAGTCATATGGCGTGCTTGGTGTGTGACCTGCTGCCCTCTGCCTCAGCTACATTGCAATGTCTATTTGTGTTTGTCATACCTAGGTGACTCTGCATATCCCAACCGTCCCTGGTTGCTGAGCCCACTTCAGTCCCAGGACCCCGGCTGAAGTCCGCTACAATGTGGCACATGGGAGGACACGTTGTGTGGTGGACCGTACTTTTGGTCTGCTCAAGTCACGTTTCCGCTGCCTGAACAAGACCGGAGGTGCTCTGGCATACTCGCCCGGGACGGTGTGTCAGATTGTAGTGGCATGCTGCATACTCCACAACCTAGCCATTCACAAGGAGATTCCCCTGCTCCTGGATGATGATGAGGACCCAAGGCCCCAGTCTGCAAACCAACCCGTGTCCAGTGATGAGAATAGTGGAGAGGAGGAAGGTGTTGACCTGCGTGAACAGCTCATCAACCGGCTACTTCACTTGAAGGTGGGTGACAATATGCAACATACCCATTGTCTGCCGATATTGCTGTTGTCGTGAAGGGGCATGTGAGAATTGTAACAGCAGCCAGTTGTAGACTCAGCAGTGGTTGCCAATGTTTCTGGGGCAGGTCATTTGGGAACATCTACAGGACGTGTATGTTGACACTTGTTGCACATTGTGACGTGTGCATGTTCGGTTATCCTGATGATGGGGGTTGTGTGATGTCTGTGATGCCACACCCAGACCAGTGAAAGTAGTTCTGTTGTGTTTCCCTAGGTGCCTTCAACTTCTCCTTGCCTACATGCGGCCCATGCTCCTGGTACATTGTGATCATGTTGGAGGCTGTACATCCTGCAATAAAGACGGAGCAGACATGACAACATGTGTGTAAGGATATTTTATTCCCAATGGTGAGATGCGAGGGGGAGTGTACATTTCCATTGGAGGGTGGGGTGGAGCAGTGAGTTGACAGTTGTGGTAGATGAGATAATCGAGTAGTCACCACCACATTGATGTGGTGACTCAGTCCAACAGACAGATGCCATTCACAAGGCAGTGTGGGGAAGGACAGTCCAAAAAGTTAATGCAGTGGTGGAGAGGGTTGCCATCATGGCTGGATCCGTGACTGGCGTCTGGCAGGTGCTTTGACTCCAGATACTCCCAGGGTCTTCTTGGGACGGCCCCTTCGTAGTTTGGCAGGGGGAGGCCCTGTTGCAGGGACAGTGGGTCTGAAGACTCACCCCTCTCTGTGGGTGCAGGGGAGGATGGTGAACTGTCATCCTGTGGCCCACCAGAGGGAGGTGGAGGTGTTGTCTGTGGCGCATGCCTGTCTCTCAGTACCACCACTTGCTGTCCCAAGAGGTCCACGATTTGTCCCATGCGGGTGTCGATGGACCTCATCAGCAGGATGAGCTCGTGCATCAGTTCGTCCGACCGGCCCGTTCATTCCTGGGCCTGTTCGTATGCGCCCAGGACTCTGGTGATGTGCTCCAGGGACTGGGTCCCAGCCTCGTGGTGTCCGTGGGTGACCCTGCCCCTCCCACCTGCCCTGCTGCCATGGACCTCTTGCCTCACCACTGTGGGCACCCGCATCCTCTCCCTGCCCTCCTCCGTCGGTGATATGTGCTGGTCATCCTCTGGGACAGGGATGGTGTTGCAGGCAGCACTGGTGGTGGTGGTGGTGGCCGCACAGGCTGTGACAGCAGGGGTCTGCTGTGAAGTTGTTGTTGCTGCAGATGTGGTGGGGGGATGATGGGGTCCTGGGACCTGTTGCTCCCTTGCACACCAGATGGGCCGGCTTCAAGCTCATCGTCCATGGTATCCTTGGAGTCAACATCCGAGAGTCCATGTACCGGGGGGAGACTGGCTATGCAGGTTGCTGGTGTTGTCCTCTGCAGTGAGTTCTTTGTCACCTGTGGGTCAGATGGGAAATGGTCATTGTAGTGCACCCGGCAAGCTTTGTGTTAGCTGCGTGTCATTCACTTTTTGTACACTGCACAATTGACACATCATCACATTGTTTACTATGTGCACTACTGTGCTTCCTGACATGATGCAGTGATACTTGCATTACTTGTCCATGGTGTGAGGTGTCAAGACATACCATGCGACCTGTGCATAATTAAGGATTACAGGGACTTGTTGCAATCTAGGGCCTGGCACAACATGTGTTTAATTGAGAACTCATTGTTGATTTGTCTGACCTGGCAGACGTCACATCTGGCCATGGACTGGCCATTGTCATCTCCTGCATACCTTTGTCCTGTCATGTGCATATCTTGATTTGTACCACCACACATGTTTTCATATTTTTTGAATGGTCCTTGTTGCACTTGCCCCATGGCGATGCACATGTAAATAGGTGCTGTGCATGATTGTGCCCTGACTTTCTTCTACTTGTGCATTGGTGTGTCACACTTTGGTAGCTGTGACAGTTTCCTTAGCATACCTGTGTGCACACTGTGCTTGGCAATGGGGTAGGTGTGCCTCTTTGTGCAATGAGAGGGCTGGTGTTGTCATGTGGCACCATTTAATTTGTGATGAATGGGTGGGTGCATGTACTGGCTACTTACCTGTAATGTGCCCACATTTGGATTTGTTATGTCACACATGTGTGTGTGCGTGGTGGCGGCTTACATCCTGCTCAGTGAGTCACGGTCCATATCACATGTCTACCTACCTGTAAGTTTGTTTGGTGTACTGCAATGGCTTCCAACTGCTTCTGGAGGGGTGGGGGGAGGACTCCATCCTGCTGAGGTGGGGGGCAGGGGCCATGGTGGGAGTAGTGGTACAGGCCTCCCACCCGCAAACACCCTCACTGTGAAGATGGCTACCTACCTGTAAGTTTGATGTGAATTGTGTAATGGTTGACACATGCTTCCAACTGCTTCTGGGTGGGGTGGGGGGAGGGCTCCATCCTACTGAGGTGGGGGCCAGGGTGCATGGTGGGAGTAGTGATACAGGCCTTCCACACCCAGACACACTCACTGTGAAGATGGCTACCTACCTGTTAGTTTGATGAGGGTGATGTAATGGCTTCCAACTGCTTCTGGGTGGAGTGGGGGGAGGTCTCCATCCTGCTGAGGGGGGCAGGGTGCATGGTGGGAGTAGTGGTACAGGCCTCCCACCCACAAACACCCTGACTGTGAAGATGGCTACCTACCTGTAAGTTTGTTTGGTGTACTGCAATGGCTTCCAACTGTTTCTGGGTGGGGGAGTGCTCCATCCTGCTCAAGTGTGGGACAGAGGGAATGGTGGGAGTAGTAGTGCAGGCCTCTCACCCCCAAACACCCTCATTGTGAAGATGGCTACCTACCTGTACGTTTGATGAGGTTAATGTAATGGCTGACACATGCTTCTGGGTGGGGTGGGTGGAGGGCTCCATCTTGCTGATGCTGTGGGACAAGGGGGCCTGGTGGGAGTTGTAGTGCTGTCTGCCTGTACACATGCCCCCATGATAATGTTGGTAGCTACCTTTGGGGTGAATGGGAGTGGGTGAATGTTGGATCTGTGAGACATGTTTTTGTGAGTGTGAGGTGCAAATGGATGGAATTTGTCCTAGGTGGTGTAGCTTTGTAGTTGTGCGGGACTGGTGGTGGTAGTCATTTGTTTGTACTTACCAGCCTCCACTCCCCCGGCTACTCCTGTGAGACTCTCTGGATGCAGTATGGCAAGCACCTTCTCCTCCCATGTTGTGAATGGTTTTTGTGGAATGGGAGGGCCAACGCCAGTCCTCCGAGCCACCTCACGGTTCTTGCCCCTCCTCTCCTTGACCACCCTCTTCAGATCATGCCACCGCTTCATGATCTCATTTTTTGATCTTGGGGTGGTCCCTACTGCATTGACCCTTTGGACTATCCTTGCCCACATTTGTGTCCTTGTGGCTAATTGTGTCAGTTGGACCAGCTATCAAAAAGCTGTGGTTCCACTCTGACTATCTCATCTACCATGACTGTCAACTCACTCTCTGTGGATTTGGGCATTTTCTGTGTGGCCATGGTGTGTGGTGTGCAAAGTGATTGTGGGTGCAGGAGTGTGAGTGGTGGTTGTGATTGTGGTTGTGATGTGTATGGTGTGTGTTGTGCAGGGGGGTTAATTGTGCAGGTATGGAAGTGGTGGTGGTACTGTGTGTGGTGTGGTTAGTGATGTTGTGTCCTTTGCCTCTCCTGTCAGCTGGGGTATGTGTCCCTTCTCTCATGGAGTATTGCAAAGGATTGTGGTCAGGGAAGGGGCTGGTTTTATACTCAGCTATGTGGGTGTGCCCAATTGGGGTATTGCTGTCAGGTGTGTTGTCCTGGGATTTGTATGTTTCTTTTTGCCATGTGGTTGTGTCATTGGGGTGTGTTTTGTGTATTTGGGGGGCATGGCTAGTTTTCTGTGTGCACTTTTTGGCCTTCTTGTGGGTTTTTTGCTTCGTCCGCCATATTTTTACGGATCGTACGCAGCGGTGGCTGTGCTTCAGCTCTTCCGCTGGCTCCCCCATTCATCCCATTGTGTGACCACGGTCGTCGGAGATAGCGGTACGTACCGCGGGACCCTCGGGGATATCCTAATTTTCCGTGCGGTATCTCTGCTATACTCTGGCGGGTTGGTGTTTTTCCGCCGCGATTCCACCCGCCGCCGATGGATTTTGGACATCTCCGCCCACTACGGGCGGTTTTTCTTGGCCCCTTTCCACCGCCGTCAGTGTTTTTTGGCAGATGATGCTAATTTGGTCGCCAGTTTTCCCACAGTGCCGGTGGGCGGTTGTTTTCCGCTTCCATGGCGGTTGGGGTGGTTTTCCAGCCGCCATCCTAATAGGCCCCTAAGTGTGGTCTGAACAATATGGTACCATTTTTTATTTTTTAAGGGTTTTCATTACCCAATCATTCTGGGTCCAATTCAAAAAGGTAAGCTTAGACATTTCAACTAAACTATTTAAACGTCTAAGTTTACGACGTTGGGAATTCACAAAGGGCATTTATGAGTACTATCTTTATGTCCGCACTTGGGTGGACATAAAGATGTACTCATAAATGCCCTTTGTGAATTTCCGAAGTTGTAAACTTACATGTTGGATCTAAGTTTAGACCACATGTCTAATTTTACGTTTGTGAATTGGGCCTATAATGTTTGTCATTGCAATCTACCTCAATATATCTCTACCATTTTGTGCATTACTGGCCTGATTCACAATGGTAAACGTGTGCTGTTGGGTAAGTTTTCAATTGTTTGCTATTCACAACAGCATTTTTCTTTTAGTATTTTTATGGCTGCAAAGTCTCCTATTTGACTGTCCTATCTTTTTATGTGTGGAGATACAACATTAGTGAAGATACTACTCGTAAAATAGCTCCACTCTGTGTCACTCCACTCTATAACATGCCACTCCATTCTACGACAATCCACTCCACTCCTAACACTCCATACCACCCCACTGTACAACATGGCACTCCACTCTATGCCACTGCACTCTACAACATCCAGCTTCAATCTATGCCACTCCAATTTACACCCCTCTACTCTAAGACACTGTATGTCACATAACTGTATGGCATGTCACTCTCCTCTACTGTTTGACATGCCACTATACTGTATGCCACTCCACAACACTCTACTCCCCTCAATGCCCACAGTATGCCACTCTACTCCACTGTACGACACACCACTCAACTCTACAATGTTTCACTCTATGACATTCCATGCCACTCCACTCTTTGACATTCCACTTCACTCCCCGCTCCACTTTCCGACCTTCCACACCAGTCTGAGCCACTTCAGTTATGCAACCCTATGACATCCCTATGCATCTCCACTTTACGACAGTCCACTCCACTCTAGACCATGCTGCGACACTCTATTGCAATCTATGTCCATCTACGACACTGTTCTCTACCCCATTCAATTCTCCCCTTCACTCTATGGCACTCCATTCAATGCCTCTTCTCTATATTCTATGACACTGGACACAATCACATTGCACGCCACAACACTCTGCGACACGTGCATTACAACACTGTACAACACAACACTCTACGCCACTCCTCTCTATGGTATTCCATACAATGTCACTCCATTGTATGCCATCCCACTGTGCAATGCTCCATTCTACTCCACTCCACTCTATGCCCCTCCACTGTAAGACACTGTACAACATGTCACTCTATGACAATACACTCCACTCTATGACATGCCACTCTACTCTCAAACACTCTACTCTATGACATGCCCTACACTCTACGCCACTCCACTCTATGCTATGCAACTCTACACTACTCCATCTACATTGCTCAACTCTATTCCTTGCCATTCTACACCATTCCTCTTTACACAAGTCTACTCCAAGCTACTCCACTGTATACTATCCTAATCTATGCCACTCCAATTTACATCACTCTCCTTTATGTCACTCCACTCTACGCCACTCCACTCTCCACCACTCCACTCTCCACCACGCTACTCTACTTTTTCCATTCTATGCCACTTTACTTTCTGATACTCCATTCTCTGATGATCCACTCTACACCAAGACACTGTACACCAAGACACTGTACACCCAATACTCTCAGCCTGAGCACTCTATGCCCCTCCACTCTATGCTACTTTTAGTACATTGTATGACACAATACAACAGATAATTGCACTCCTCTTTAAAACACGCCACTCCATTGTGTGACACTGCACTCCAATCTACAACACTCCCCTCCACTCTACTCTTTAACGCTCCACTTAGTGAGACTTAACAACACTCCACTGTACAACACTCTTCTCTATCCTACTCCACTCTTTTCCACTCAATTCTACAACACTCTACTCCACTTTATGATGCTCTACCTGATGACACTCCACTCGGTGACACTCCACTCAAAGACATTCCACTATATGACACTCCACTGCACTCTATGATACTCCAGTGTAGTATACAGCACACCACTTCACTCTAAGCCACTCCACTCTAGAAGTCTCTACTCCACTGTATTCCACTCCACTTTATGCCGCACTACTCCAGTTTACAACACTCTACTGTATGACACTCCATGTACTCTATGACACACCAGTTCATTATATGCCACTTCAATTTATACAACTCTACTCGTCTATATGCCCCTCTACTGTACGCCACTCTAGTCTAACCACTCTACCACCCTCCACTGTGCGATACGTCAGACTATAATAATCTACTCTACAACATGTCACACTACGATAATCTACTCTACTACACCACATTGTACAACACTCTTCTCCACTTTACTGTATGACACTCCACTCAACAGCACTCTACTCTATGACACTCTCCTCCACTGTACTCCACTCTACATCGCTCCATTCTACAACACTTTACTCTACTCTGTGCCCCTCTATGAAACTGTGCTAGATGACATTCCACTCCATGACATTCCACTCCACGACACTCCTGTCAACGACATTCCACTATATGACACTCCACTCTATGGCACTCCACTCCAGTCTACAGCACTCCACTCTAGAACCATTTACCCCACTGAATGCGACTCCGCTCTAACCTTGTGAGATATCACTGTACAAAACTGCACTGTATGACACCACACTTCACAACACTCTCACCCACTCTACTCTATGACACTCCACTAAACTATACCCCAGTCTATAACACTGTACTCCACTCTACTCCACTATGCTATATGCCACTCCCCTCTACTCCACTTGATGATCCTACACTCCACAACACTACACTCTATGACACTCTCCTTCACTGTACTCTACAACACTCCAGTCGATGACGCTACACTCAACGCCACTCAATTCTACGACACTCCACTGTATAACACTCCACTCCATGCCACTCCACTGTGCTCCACAACACAACCCTCCACTGTTGAACACTCTACTCCACTGTATGCCCCTCCACTTTACACAACTCTACGACACTCCACCCTACAACACGCCATTCTATGACACTCCACTGTATGAGACTACACTGTACGACACTCCAACACTCTACTTGACAACACTCCAATCTACAACACTATACTTAAGTCTATACACTCTATGACACTGTACTTGATGATACTCCGCTCGATGACCCTCCATGAAATAACCCTCCACACCAAAAACTTGACTTTAGGATTTGAAACACATTTTTTTTTTAACTGATAACTCAGCCTGCTACCATGCACAGTGATCTTATATTTCAGATGTTATGAGTTTCGTTATGAATGCTATCATTTAACATGCTATAATTGATATAATATGAATGGATACAAGCTGTGCATGGGGAAGGCGTAAATTATAGTTTGTGTATTGTGGTAATCGAGTTGACGGCACTGTGTATAGAGGTAAACGTGTTATAGTATATCTCCACTGGGACATAAATTATAATTGTAAGTTAAAACTATAACTGTAGAATTTCTAATGTTTGTGTAGTTTAAGTTGGTTTTGTTTAGAAAAATATTATGACGTTCTCCAAACTATAACTTGAATGTTTGTTTTTTCATTGTGTGTGTGTATATATATATATATATATATGTGTGTGTGTGTGTGTGTGTGTGTGTGTGTATATATATATATGTATATATATATATTTATATATATGTACAGATAGATAGATAAAAATATATGCATATATATATGTTTGAAGCAGATGCTTATGATCTTTGAATTTGTAACGTATAATAATAAATTTGAGGTATTTTCTTTTATATTCATTTTTTTTCCAAATATTTTTATTGAGAGTTTGTGCAAATTACAAAACTACAGAATTGTCAAGTAAAGTGCATGTTTTAAATTATTCAGAGTACTCAAGTTGCTTTGCCAGTAGACAACGTACATGAAAAAAATACACCATTACATATCAGCAATAAATACCATATAAAGTGCAGAGTGCTAAACATTTAGGAGTAAACATATCTTATCAAACTTTCACATCGCCCTGATGCAGACAATAGATACCGTATAAAGTGCAGAGTGCTAAACAATTAGGCGTAAACATAACCCAACAATCTTTCCCATCGCACTGTTGCAGAAAAGAGACGGGGCAGTCACACAAGACAATTACAGATCACAATTGGATAAGAAGCAAAGTGCAAAGTGCTAAATATTGGGAATGAACATAACCCTCCTTTCTTCCAATAACCCTATTGTAACCAAGAAGAAAGGGGGCATCACATAATAATATAAATAAAGAGTGTATAAAGTGCCTGAGGACGTACGATAGGGTAAGAGTAGGTTGGGGATCTGACCTGGCGAACTAGGCTTAGCTATTCAAATTGCCACTTCGCCTTCTCCTCAATGATAATAAACATTCGGATAAAAGGGCAGTTTTCCCTATCTCTAACTTATACCCCTAGTAAACTCCAGTTTTTCTCGTACTTTTTAATTGAGCCTGATCCTATTGCATATTTTGCCTAATTTTGCTCTCCATGCTTGAAAAGATGGTACCCTATCGGTTTGCCAGCATTGTAGAATTAGAGATCTTGCTACCAATGCTGCGATGTATAGGCGTTCTTCATGTGTAGTAATATCGGGGGAGCAACCCAAAACTGCAATAGATGCACCAATAGAAATGGAAGGGTCTAAGGTGGATCTGAGATAAATTTCAATTCCTTCCCACAAACTACAGATTTTCCGACATTCGCAAACAATGTGTGACCAGGTGCCACCACCCTCTTTCCTGCAGTGGAAACACCTGTCCTCAATTTGTGGGTATATCTTATGAAGAAAAGCAGGAGTCCTGTAGATCAGCCATTTTGAGTAGAATTGCACACACTTAAAATTTGCGCCTCTGAGTGCTGATGTATTAAGTTTGATAATTCTGCTCCAGGTTAATTTTGAGACCTGCATCCCTTCCCTTTTCCACCATCTATCACAGATTTTTTCATATAGCAAGATAGGCTTGTTTTCGTCAAAATTATTAACTCAGGCACTGATCTTCCGTTGTATCGGGGAATCAAAGGCTTCACTGATACTTGCTTTAAGGGATACTTTTTTTATATCGAATTTTTCCAACAGGGGTTTTATTGTAATAAATGACCATTTTAAGATTGTTTTGGAGTTTGAGAGCCCCATTTCAATCTCTGGCCATGACTTCCAACAATTGCCTATATTAAAATCCCAAATCTGTACATACCCATTTTCTTCCCCTATTTTTAGAATACTAGTCTCTAATGAACATCTTTTCCCTGTGTAAAAATGTGACAGCCAAGTCGAGCTATTGAATCTTGGATTACTATAAAATGTTAAAAATTGAGATTTTTGCTTGAGTACCCATTGGAGAGTCTTATAACGTACTTTCTTAGGGCACTTGGTTATTCTTCTGGGGTCAACAATGTTATATTCCTTTAAGATCTTTTTCATAAAGAAGTTGTCTGGCTCCTGAGGGTCCAAAAAGAAAAATCTGAAGCTATAGTGTGCAAAGGTCGCATGATAATAGTTCCTAATATTTGGAACGGACAGCCCTCCTTCTGCAACAGGGTGGCTTAAAGTGCTAAGTGCCAGTCTTGGTATCTTATTTGACCAGAAAAAAGAAGAAAACATGCTATCTATGTCTTTAAAAAAAGCTGCTTGTAGTGCACACGGAGCGGCGCTAAAAAGAAAATTAAAGAGTGGAAAAATAGACATACAAATTAGTGCTACTCGACCTAATAATAATAGTGGGAGCTGGTTCAATCGTGCTAGCAGGCGTTTCACTTTTTTCAGCAACGGGATATAATTTAAATGGAATTGATCTTCTACTTTCTCCGTCACGAAAATCCCTAAGTATCTTTTTGGGTGAGTGTTATATACAGGCCTGAATTCTGGCAATGGAGAATCGATAGAACAATTGCACAATATGATCTCTGTTTTGGATTTGTTTATTTTATATCCACCTATTGCTTGGAAATCCGAGAGAACCCTCATGATTTCCTCCTGGGTGTCTGTTTTTGAATCTAAAAAAAGGACAATGTTGTTGGCATAGAGTTTTATATTTGTCATCCCTTGAACAGGGACCATGTACGCTTTTTTCTGTCTAATTGCTATTGCTAGGGGCTCTATAAATAACGCCAATAAAATCGGAGAAAGAGGACACCCTCGTCTAGTACCTCTGTTTATTGGGCATGTGCCTATATTCACAGAATTGATTAAAATTTGCACCTGTGAGTTCGTAAAGAGCCGTCTTAGTAAATGTATAAACTCCTCTGGGAAGCCAAATTTTTCTAAAATTACAAACAGACAGTTCCATGAGAACGCTTTTTTGGCGTCTAAAAATCAGACCCGCGCCTCAGTCTTATTTATGTAAAAAAAAATCCAGTGCTTCTAATAAAAAAATGGTATTGTTGTGGAGCTGTCTCCCAGCTACAAAACCACACGGATCCATCCCAATAAGTGAGCCTACCATTCTATTTAGCCTATTAGTGAGGAGTTTTGTAAATATATTGTAGTCAACATTTAGAAGGCTTATGGGCCTATAGGAATTCACGTTCTCACTATCTTTGTCCTTCTTTAAAATGCTGACCACTACTGCTGCGTGAAAAGATGACGGAGGGTCACCCCCTTGTAGTAGATGGTTTGCAAGATTTAATAATTCAATATTAAGAGTTGAGGCGAATCTTTTAAAAAATTCCACTCGAAAACTGTCTTCCCCAGTTGCTTTACAGTTAGACAAAGGGCTTATGACTATGTCGAGTTCTTCCTTCGGGAAATCAGCTAGCAATTCCTCTTGAAAGTTCCTGTTTAGTATAGGAACTGGCAAATCATGCAAGAAACCACGAATGGATTCCGAGGGTGCATGATAGTCTGATTGAGGAATTCCCTTATAGTGCTTAAGGAAGACCTCGCCTATGTCCAACGTTCTGGTTGAACATGATTTAGTTGAGTCATTCCAGATACTCTCGATCCTGTTACGCATCTGTTTCTCTTTTGCCTGCCAGGCTAAAAGTTTCCCTGTATATTCGCTATGTTTATATACTGTCTGAAGGTAGGTCCTGCTTGCTATATCACCTAACCCGTAGTAAAATTCTCTCATTTGTGTTTTTGCTTCTAATAATTCTTGCTTTGTGTTTGGACCCCTGTTCATGATGTATTCCGGATTTGCTTGGGCAAGTCTTGTTTCGATCTTCATTCTTTCCTCTTTTTTAGCCCTTTGTTGCGGGATAGCCTTCAAAGTGATTATGCCTCTTAGTGTAGCCTTAAATGCGTCAAAGATTATGTTAATTGGGGCAGAATCTTTATTTATATAAAAAAAGGCACTAATCTTGTTATCTATTTCTGTGCACCATAGTTCATTTGCTAAAGTAAGTTTATTAAAATGCCATCTTCTTGATGCACTTTCGTTCGTGCGCCCTACATTGATTTCCATTTTGATTAAGGCATGGTCCGAAAAGGCATTTGGAATCTGTTCATATTTACTAATTACAAGATTATGTGAGGTCAGAAAAAAATCTATTCTTGATGCTGAATCATATTTTGCGGAATAACAAGAGTACCCACGTTTAACTGGATTATTCGGACGCCACTTGTCTACGTTATCTAGATCAGATTTACAACTAGACAGGGCGATAGAGACTTGAGGCTTATTTTGTTTTCGTTTTAGCTTTGTCGAGTCAACTGAAGGGGCCTGTAAAAAATTTAAATCACCACCCCATATGATCTGTCCAGGAATGCCCGATAACGCTGGCTTTAATTGTAGAATAGGGAGTGGATCATCTATCACTGGTGCATAAATTGTGGCCAATATGAGGTTTAACTGATTTAGTTTTCCCTGAACAAACGTCCATCTTCCACCCGGATCTGAATGTGATGCATTAACATGAAATTTAACATGCTTCCCTACAAAAATGTCCACACCCCTCTGCGCAATAGCCGAAACAGATGAGCAATAGAAACCCGCCCCGGTTCTTAAAAATGTTACTAGTAACTGATAAGCTTAAAAAATGTGTCTCTTGAAAAAAAATAACATCGGGATGGTACCCTCTGAGCCAGCTCTCTACTATAGGCAGTTTCTTTTATATTCATGACAATCATTTGAATCTTCTGTCATAATGGCTACAGTGAGGAATATATACCATTCTATTTTTCAAAAATATACACATTTGTGCCATCTTTTTGCAAACATTTTGCTCGATTTATATTTTTAAATATCTAAACAGGGCCGATAAGGCGGTTCAGAACTTGGAGTTCCGGGGTGCCACAGTTGCCGAGAATGTGCAATTGTGGAATATACATAAAACTAATTTTAATTTCAAATTCTAAACTGTGCAATTTTAAGAGCATATTAGTAGAAATGAACTGAATTGTAGCAAGAAATGAAAAGGAAGCAATCACTATTTCTACTAATATCTTCTTTTTTCACTTCATTCTCCCTCTGGGTCTCCAAGAGAACAACTATATTGTGTGCTCAGAGAGTTTCAGAATCTAAGGAATCATTATTATTGCAGAATCCATTCAGGTCATGCCTCAGCAATACTCAAGGATGGATGCAATCTTTAGTTATAGAAGGAGTAATGATTTGTGTTCCCCTGGTGGATACTGTATGTAAGGTAAAATGGATGGGCTTCTCTCCCACAGTTTAATGCAGGAAAATATCAGTAAATCAATACGTTTTCTGATATGTGTTCTTTAAAGACGACAGCAATCCCCATGTAAGAGAGCGAGGGCATGATCCACCAGAACAAGTCATTCAATGAAAAAACAACAAAGAGCTTCAATATTAAGTTTGTCCTTCCTAAAAGCTATTATGATGTCAAGCTGTTGTTCAATCAGTTGACTGTAGAGTGAAACAATGGTTGTGAAGTGTGTTTACATTAGTAACTCATACAAATGGTATCAGATACGACGGATACTAGTACATTTATAATAAATGCATACATTTGATGTGAATGAACACAGTATTTCACCCTACTACCAACCCTAAAGTTTAAACTAAAAGAATAAAAGAAAATCGATAAAGGGAATATAAAAAAGTGATGAGTGGAATGCTTCATTTATTGTCTGCAAAGGTATTTACTCTGGAACACCTTCCAGTTCACCCTTTTAAAACCCACAGTGCCACTACGAATTTGAAGGAAGCGTATGAAAATCAGCATTTGGTCTGTTCCAAAAGGAACAGTGCATTCCCCACCATCAGTTCGATTCACCTCTGAAAAGGAACAAAACCAGCGTTAGACTGGTGTTAGTGTTGTTGGGTATTGTCAGTGAAGTACAGCTTGAGTCATAAGGCACAGTGAGCTACAAGACCAAATCTGTATGTACTTGGCACACTCAGGGTGCTATACTGAGAAAAACAAAATAAGTTATATGTGACATGCTGGAATTAATATCAGCTATATGAAGTTACTCTTTGTTGTTGTGCCACAGGCCTGATGACAGCCTCTGAGAAATACTTGGGCAGGAGTGATGCTCCGCGAGACAGAGTGCAGGGCCCTGAAAGCACCCGATGGCTGCCACATTCGCTTAATGGCCTAACTTTACTGCTGCTGGGCAAATATGTTGTTCTCTTCTCCCTGGGGGCCTGACTAGAGCCTCCATCATGCTAATTCTTCTTGTTCCCAGAATCCTCAATGAAGAATTCTGTATTAAAACAGAGCCCAAACCTAAATGACAGTCATTAGCGATTTTCTATGGAGGATTCCCAATAGATCAATCCATCATCGTGGTCACATAATTTCCTATTTTTTTAGGCATAAAAGGACTGAATTACCATCCTTCCTTGCGCATCAATACTTCTTCGCTCTCATTGGTGTGTTTTCATGCTCCTGGCAACTCTTCGAGTTCAGAATTCCTCAGGCCTGTGCTACCGGTTTATTAGAATGTGTTGCCTTCTCTTTTCTACAGTGTTTTTACCACCTACATCCATGTGGAACCTCACCAATACTTACAGGTTTTTTGCATTGATTTCATTTAGGGGTCGCAGTTGTGACCTGTAACTTGCCCTCTGCTACCCCTGTCAGATTCCCTGTGACCCCTGGCACAGTTACATGAGCAGGATTACTTAATTGGTTTTGGCAAACAGGAGCCACATAAACTCTCTCGGTCCCGATGGTGCAAGTGTGGGCGGGCTAGCTCCCTGTCTTGGGGGGCCACTCAGCTACTTCTTTAATGTAGTCCCCAGATCTTTCAGCAGGCTCCAGCTTGGCATGTCCTTGTGTGCAGAGACAGTGATGCTTGCACTGCTCTGCAGTAACCAAAGTAATAAGAGATTATTACATTTTCTGCAACATTTAGAGCAGTGGTTCTCTAGCTGTGGTATGTGGACCTCCTGAGGGTACCGTGAAGACTACTCAGAGGGCCCGTGACTGCTTAGAAAATGAAACAATATTAACAGATGAAGAACATGTATATAACTAAAGAAGCAAAATGTAAATGTTCATTACTTTCTATAAATGTGAAAGAATTTGAAATTGGAGGCTAAAAAATAAATTTGTATCCTCAGATTGATTTGTGGGAACAATGAAAATGCATCAGTCAGAATTTAGTATGGATGATAAGTGGCCAGAATGGCATTTAGGAAGGCTTTAACCTTCCGATTGTAACTAAAGTGCTGATTTTTTATATTTGTGAATTAAATAAAATATCTCATAATTTGTATATTTGTTCAATTAATGATTGTTTTTGTACTTGTTTTGTATTGTTTTAAGGTTCAAATCATCAAACATGCTTAGGCGGCGTTCCCAGTTTTCAGTAATGACTCAATGGAGCTCATTGTATTCCATATTTGTATAAGGGTTCAGTGGGGGACCCTGGTTTCGAATATTTATTAAGTGGGGGTTCACAGAAGTCAAAAGGTTAAGAACCACTGTTTTAGAGTGTTTTGCTTTGTTAGGAGGCTTGGTCAGTTTTAAGAAGGAGTTCTTGTTTGCTCCTTTCAAGAGTGGGTGTGAGCCTCTGCAGATGGGCTGATTTGGTGGATTAATGTAGGTAGCCATTGAGCTTGCCCCCCCTATCAGTGCCACAGTGCTAGCCTACAGAAATGGCAAGAGGAAGTGGGGCTGCGTTTTGACTTTGTGTCCTGCTCCCTCTGTCGTAGTGATCTCAGCCTGCAGCAGTATTTTCCCATCATAATCCTTGGGACTTCATTTGAATAACAGGTGAGCACAGTAAACCATGCCTTGATTGTTAGCACCATGATGTGCCCTCTGCTGCAAAATAGATGGAGACCCACACTGCCACTGGCATGAACAAGTTATTTATGATGCTAGTGGGGCATGGGGATGTTAGAAAACAGGAATATATTGTCTTGGGATATATGTGTTTAGGCGATCTGTTGGTTGTATCATTTACAAAACCAGAAAAATAATATTTTTTAAGAATACAGGAACGTTGATATACAAATTCAATATCCAGCCCCTCGGTCACAATATTTTATTTTGAAGCCTACAGATTATTATTGCTTTGTTGGTGTGGCAATTAGCCATTAGAGCTGACATATTGTTTATCGAATCCCTCCCTATAGACTTTTGGAGCTTGCATTTGCAGGGGGGGCAATATAAAAATCAATACTTTATCCTGGGTTCATCACCATGATAAACTTACACAAGTCTTTCAGGCATTTGGCTTGGATGCAGAGCTATCCTTTGTGTGACTGAAAAATGCAAGACCTTGCTGAAAGCTCACAGAACCATGCCTCATGCAACATAACAGATAATGTCTCAGACACCAGAGCTGAGCTAGCTCTCAGCTGCTTCAATTTTTAACAGGTCTTTGACAGCAGTGGTGCCTTCCAGATTTCACTACTCTATTGCATGACTTGTTAAAAAGAACTGAGTTCTACGTGCCAAGATGTCCAAGAGGATAGTGACACTGAAGCTCCAATGAGAGCAGCAATCTTCAACTGAAGCTCATCCCGGAGTTGTTATCACTCTCCAGCCTGACAGATCTCTGATGAGAGTTCTGTCTTGGACTTTTTGGGAAAATGATTTACCTGTTGCCTGGCTTGTATCCCAAACGTGATGCAAACTCAGCACAAAGTGGTCTGTTGAAATTTACTTTCCAAATCAAATCATGATTCGCATTGCGAAATTGCACAAAGTAGCTCAAAGTAGCAGTATGTGCTACTTTGATTCAGCAGTGTGTCCCAAGAGAGTACATGGGCTTTTCCATGCAACAGCCCATGGGTTTTGACTGGACCGGCTTTAGGGAGGTGCGACCGCAATGGGCGCTGACCTGGAGGAGGGGGACTGACCTTAGAGGGGGGTGTTGTGTTTAGCACTAACTTGCAATTTAAAAGCACCTGCTGCAGAGTTCCTTGTGGGTCCAAGTTTCCACCAGCAATAAGACTGTCAGGATATCTCTTATAAATAATGTTCCCACTAGAGGTAGAGATCCGAGTGTTGTCTAGTGCCAGTTTTGACATGCCATAAATTAGCACAGGGGGTTAATATGTTGGCTGCAAAAATAGATCTGTATTTTCTGTCCATAGATGAGTACATTATTAAAGCCAGCCTTTGCCAATGCTTAAAATCAAATGAAACATATGTGGCGGGCTATGGAGAGATGAGGGGCACTCTTGCCGGGTGGTAGTGAGGGAATCCAAGGAGGTCAAGGGGGAAGGGGGTGCTAAAAATTGTTACGCAGGTTGCCACCAGCACTAAAACCATATCTATTTACAGTTGAGTGGGGATTTTCTCCCAAAACTACGGCCCCTCAAGGCTCTTCAAAGCAGGGGTAACAGTGGAGCAAGTTTTAAAAGTCTCCACACCTTTCTATCTTTGCAAGTGTGTTGCACCATACCGAACACATACAAAGTGGAGACCTATTAAACTATATCAAAACTTAGTTTTTGTCATGGAAGTATACCCTTTCTATAACAAATCTATGCTAGACATCACACACACAAATTTGCACTCAGATAGATGCAAGGGTATGTGTGTGATGGTAGGCAGCCTAAAAAGTGCCAGAAGAGGGCAGTAGAAAAATGGCCAAATATCCTAGTACATATGGCAGTGTTTTTCTCTCTCCCTTTGGTTACTGCTCTATGTTCGGCCAAAAATTACTAATTATTGCACTTTGCTTCGAGAGCAGAGACATTTTAAGGCATGGGCAAAGTAGACCCTGCCCAGGTTCCCAACATTTGTGGGGACTCCCTGACACAGCCAGTTCTGTTCTGCAGGGCGTCTTGCCCTGATGACCTGGAATAATGTTTAAAGAGATTGTTTTAAATACCGTTTTCCTTTAATTTAATATTTAATGTGGCTGATGTGTGGGTGTCTTTTACAGACGTTTTGCAGAGAAATGTTTATGCTACATTCATAAAAATAGATTATTTTAGATCAAAACAAGACCTCACATATGATAAATGGGTGGGGGTTATAAGGATTATTTGCACTAAGATTAATGAGCTGCTGCTGTATGTTCTAATATTGAAAACACGTCAATCTCCTTGAACATTAGATGTAAACACCTTTATAAATTGGAACAGTATATCTGTGCACTTCCAGTGACCTGGCAGAAGAGGACATGAAATAGCTGAAATTGGATCATGACTCCAAAGCTGGTCTGAACAGGGACCCCCAAATTACTTTTGGCCCTGGGCCCCTGAAATCCTAAAAATGTCCCAGTTTGAGAGAGTACATTTGTGGGTTAATACTTGTATTGGTTGGGGGGCGTGGCTTGTGCGCCGCGGCGATATGGCGGTCTGCGCTTGTGCTCTGTGCTGAGCAGGAGCCGACGGAGGTGTAGCTGCCGCTTCGGGCTGCCCCGGTCATTTCGGATGTCGACCTCATGGATATGAATCAGCCAAGTGTGTTTTGGAGGAGGTTTCCTGATTCCTGAGGCTGCCGGCGACCTTATTTTGGAAATCTTTTGACGGCGCTCGGTGTTCTCGCGAGCGGCCGCCATTTTGTTTTCTCACGAGCGGAGAGGTTTTTCTCCTCAGCACGACGTCGACACTGCTACAGAAGTGCCAGGAATGAGGATAGGCAAGAACTGGTGACGTTTCTCATTTTTCCTAAGTTTATATTTTTTTTTATTTTTGCCTGCTTCCTTGCTGCCTATTTTGATAATATTTTTTGGTTTCCTGCTGATATTTCTCTCGTCAGAAGCACCGCCAATGCACTTTTGTGGGGCCTCTTTGATTAATGTTTCCCTGCTTCTTGGTTATTTCTGATTGTTGGAAGGAGCCCTTTTGATACCTGCAGGGGGTGATATTTTTGTGAGGTGGTTCCCGTTCCTGTCCCTGGAAGCCGCCTATATTATTTTCCTGTTCTCTTGCTGAGAGCGCGCTCTCCATTTTTGCTCGTTTCCTTATGATATATTGAGTTTTCCTACTTCATCTGGCATTCTCTTTTCGTAGTCGGTCTGGAGTGGTGTATTTTGCTCCGGCTGAGGTGGTGTGCTCTATGGCTGCGAATATGGGCCCGTCACCAAATGCTAAAGACGCAAAGGACTCTAAAGCGTCGCTTAAACGGTCCAAACAGATATCTCCTACACCTGAATCTCCGCAAAAGGACCCCAGTTCCACTCTTGAGACTATCCTGACGCGCCTTAATGAGGTCTATGAAATTGCGCAGTCTACCAAGACTAACACAGATTTATTGCAAGTGGAGGTGTTAGCCATCAGGAATGATTTCAAGGCCCTGTCTCTTCGTGTTTCGGACACGGAAGCACGTATTAGTGGCGCAGAGGATTCCATGCAAAAGCAGTCTAGATCTCTCTCAAAATTAGAGCGCTCAATGGCAGCATTGCGGAAAGACCTCACTGAGCAAGAAGATCGTAACCGCAGGTCTAACCTGCGCATTTTTGGTCTTCCGGAGGATGTTGAGAAAGATGCATCTTCTATGATTGATTTCCTTTATAAATGGATTCCTTCCACACTGCAAATTTCTTTCCAAAGAGATTTTGAGCTGGAACGTGCACACCGTGTTCCCACTTTTCGATCTAAGTCTGCTACGCAACCTAGAGCGATAATTTTTAAGCCACTGCGCCATCAGCATACAGAACAAATTCTGGCTCATATGCGGAAGGTTAGAGTTGTCTCGTGGAATGGCCATCGCATATCAATCTCTCAAGACTTTGCCAGAGACACGGTAATAAGGAGGAAGGGCTTTCTTAATCTCCGGAAGCGTCTATCTGAGATGAATATCCCCTTCTCTTTTGCTGGCCCTTCAAATTCCGCATTACTTTCAAAGGTCGCTCCAGAATCTTCGATGAACCTGCTGAATTGGTCTAGTTTTTGGATAATCAGATGGAGCTACAGATGGAACTTCAAATGGAGGCCTCGCTTGATCCTGGTTCCTCTAGCACCTGATGCGGTTATACATACTGCAATGAGTTTTCGTCTTTGCCAGATCTATTAAGCTTAGTCTCTTTTAGATCTGCGCGGTGGTCCTAGTGTCCATTGTTCTTGGTGTGCTTTTGTCGTCTTTTGGTGTTCCCTCCCTATCGTTATGGTGTAGTGGTCTTTTATTGTCGTTAGTTTTACTGTATGAATCTTCCAATATTTTGTGGTAGTGTTTCTTGATGGTTTGACTTCACTCCTGCTCGCTTGTCGTCCTTATTACTCCTTTCCTTCCCAATTTGTCTTTCCACCTATTAGGTCCTGGTCCGTTTCTTATCCCATTGTATGACTTCTTTATTTTCTTCTATTTTGTGTGTGAGACTTGGTCTTTTCTCTCTTTGTTTTTGGTCTTTCTGCCTGATCATCGTCTTTGGTTGTTTCGTATCTATGGAGTACGTTAGTGTTTATTAATGTATTGGTGTATAGATTGGTTACATATTTGATTCATAGATGCTTATTGGATGCTTATTAACTGCTATCATTAGAGTTAATCTTTTTTTTTTCTTTTCCTCTCTGTATAGTTAGTGTTTATATCTATTTCACTGTTATATCATTGATTGGTTTGTTTATTTAGTATTATTAATTGTCTTTTTCGACTAGGTCGGAATTCTTTAGCTGTATTGTAATGGATAGGCTTATGTTTCTTTACTTCCATGTTCATATATTTAAGATATTCTCACCTCTTTTAGTTAAATTGAGTGCAACGGGTGCTATGTATTTGTGTTGTGAACAGTTATCTATAAGCTTATCTATAGATTTTACATATTTATGTATAGCCTCATTTATCTTATTTATCTGCCGTAGGCCTTCATTGATTGGTATATTGATCTGTTACTACATGCCGTTCTCTACTATGTTTTACTTATTTTCTTCATAATGTACCATATAGTATCCTTTGGAATTTATTTCTTTCTCTTTATTCTTTCTTTTTTACTCTTCATGGTGTCTGCTTTGGTTTGGCTCTACCTAATAGTGACGATAGCTTTTAGCTCATTTTTCATCAGCTCTTACTGATTGCATTTGTTTTTTCTCTCTTTTCCGCTTTTTCCACTTTTTTATGATCCTTTATAGGTGTTCCCTATTTATCAACTTGGCTAAACGTGTCGCCTTTATAGACTTATATGTTGTACTGTTTCTAGAACTATAATTAATTCTTGTTCATATCCTTTAGATAGTTCTTCTTTTTAAATACGCATAATCAGTTTTGTACTGTTTTGGGGCTATTTATGCTGATGGTTTTTATTCCTCATGTTGGTCTCTTTGCTCATTTTCCCATGTTCCCCCTTGTATGAATTTGGTCTTTTTCAGACCTTCCTTGTGGGCCCTTCTCTCTCTTTTTCTGTCTATTTTCTTGCTTTCTTTGTCCTTTTTTCTTCGGATTTCCTCCTTGGATTCTCCCTGTTTCGTGTTGGTGTCTAGTGTCTGGAGGTTGTAGTTCATATATCATATATGCAATATCTTTTTCTTTTGTTATTAGCTCTATGTCTGGATTGAATGTACTCTCCCTTAATGTTAAAGGGTTAAATCACCCAGTTAAAAGGTCAAAGATTTTAGACTACTGCAAATCTCTTTCTTCGGATCTAGTCCTTTTTCAAGAGACAAAGGTCTCTGTCAAGGAGGCGTTATTTCTGAAGAAAGAATGGGTTTCTGATGTTGCTTGTTCAGATGCTTGTGGTAAAAGACATGGGGTAATTACTTTAGTTTCTAAACATTCTGGATTGTCCATCGTTTCCTCTGAACAGGATACAGAGGGACGTTGGTTACTATCTAAGGTGTCCGATGGTAATGCTGATCTCTTTGTCATGAATATTTATGCCCTTAACAAGGATGATCCGTCTTTTTGGAAAGCAATCACCAAAAAGCTAAATGACACACCTCATTCTGGCAATCTTATTGTAGGTGGAGACTTTAATTTACCAATGGATCCTATCTTGGATAGGAATTCTGTCTTTAACTTTCGTCCCCCTCAAGCACATAAACAAATGATTAATATGTGTTCTCTGACCCATCTTCAGGATGTTTGGCGTCTTAATAACCCCACTGGCAGTGACTTCTCCTTTTTTTCTTCCCCTCACTCGTCCTTCTCACGTATTGATTATCTTTTGGTTCACTCCTCTCTTGTTCAATCTTCCTCTTCTCCGCTTATTCATCCTATTTTAATTTCAGACCATGCCGCGGTGACTTTCACACTTATGTCTTTTGCTCCTAGGGCAAGGTCTCGATCTTGGAGACTAAACACAGAAATCTTACATGATGATTCCCAGGTTCGAGAGTTTTTTAATGATATTGAGACATTTTTCCTTGAGAATGTTGGTTCAGTAAGCTCCCCTGTTGTTCTCTGGGACTCTTTTAAATGCACTTTTCGTGGTCAGGTCATTAAGTGTATGTCAAGGAGAAACGCTGCTATTAAAAAGGAACTCACGGACTTAGCAGATGAGATTAAACGTCAGGAATCTCTTTTTCAACATTCTAAGGATAAGTCATGCTTACAATCTATTAAGAATTTAAAATATACGTACAATACTATTGTCACTAAGAGAGCTCATATTGGTCTTCAGGCTCAGAAATCTAAGAAGTTGTTGTTAAAAAATCGTGCGGGCAGGATTCTTGCAGCTACATTAAAGTTCCAGGAATCTTCTAATAAATCTTCCCAAATCTCTTCTATTACTGACCATCTTGGTAAGATAAAATTTCAGACTGAAGGAATTCTTGAGGTCTTTCGCGATTTGTATAATAATTTATATACCCCCTCTACTCAAGCTTCTTTTGAACAGTGCCAGGAGTTCTTGAAGACAGTTCCTTTGAAAGTTGTATCGGAGGAAGATAATAACTCATTGAATTGCCCGATTACCTCTGACGAAATCATTTCCGCGATTAAAGCTACTCGTTCCGGTAAGGTTCCGGGTCCTGATGGGTATCCTATTTTGTTTTATAAGACCTTTCTATCTGTGATTGTTCCGAAACTTCAATCGGTCTTTGATGCTTTTATCAAAGATGGCTCTGTGTCTGGTTCTGCTGCCGATGCTACTATTGTAGTAATCCCCAAAGAAGGAAAAGATCATTCAGACCCCAAAAATTTTCGTCCTATTTCCCTGCTTAACATGGAAGCTAAGATCTTTGGTAAAATCTTAGCTAAACGCCTAGAATCCTTTATTCCTCAATTGGTTCATCCTTCCCAAACAGGCTTTGTGAAGGGACGTCTTGCACGTGACAATATCCGCACTTTCTGTCATATTCTCGGTGTCGCCAAGCGATCCAATCTTCTGGCGGCGGCCTTGGCCCTTGATGCTGAAAAGGACTTTGATAAGGTTTCCTGGCCTTTTTTACGAGCTGTTTTATGTGCACATAACCTTGGTGATTCCTTTATCCGTATGGTTATGTCTCTTTACTCCCGACCTAGAGCTAACATAAGAGTGAATGGGGCTACGTCGTCCTTTTTTAACCTTTGCCAGGGTACTAGACAAGGGTGTCCTTTGTCTCCTCTTTTATTTTTGCTGGCCATTGATCCTCTTCTCAGACTGATTGACGTACATCCAGACATTATGGGTTTTTCTTTTGGATCCCATCAGCTAAA
Organism: Triturus cristatus; assembly: GCF_964204655.1. NCBI lineage: Eukaryota > Metazoa > Chordata > Amphibia > Caudata > Salamandridae > Triturus > Triturus cristatus. The sequence goes on from NC_140588.1 coordinate 212,820,593, forward strand.
AGTAGCTGCTTATGCTGATGATGTTCTCATTTTCTCAGATGATATTGCACGTGCCATCCCTGCTATTTCTGATATCATTTCCATTTTCTCAAAGGTTTCAGGTTATACACTGAACAGAGATAAGACAGAAATGTTCCCCTTAAATGCTTACTGTTTCTCCTCTCATATGGGGTCGGCGGGCTTTAAGTGGCAATCTAAACAACTAAAATATCTGGGTATTTATTTTTGTTCCACCCTTTATGCTACGGTTACTTATAATGAATCTCAAAATATTCTTAAGGTGCGATAGCTTTTAGAAAATTGGTCTCTGAAGCATATTTCCTGGTGGGGCCGTCTCCAAACTCTTAAAATGATGATAACACCTATTAATAATTTTGTCTCTTCTATGCTTCCAGGTAAGTTCTCTGATGCCTTCTTTCACGATCTTGATTTAATTACTTCCAAATTCTTATGGAATGATAAAAGGGCTAGAATTGCCTATACATTTTTGAGGAAATCCTACGAGTTGGGGGGATGTAATCTTCCTGATTGGGGGAAATATCAGTCTGCTTTTCTGGCCTCTCAGGGTGCGCTCTGGTTTTCCTCTCCCTCTATGCATGTTCCAGCTTGGTTGCTAATAGAACAGGAATTGGCCTCTCCTCTTCCAACTGCCTCTTTCTTAACCACGTCTACCCTTTCTATTCCATTTTCTAGATCTATTATTTTAGATACTGTTGCTGCGGTTCGCAAGGTTGATAAGAGAGTGGCGATTCCGCTGCATAAAACTAGATGGTCATCTATTTGGTGAAATTCCAAAATTAAAATTAATATTGATCTGGACTTGATGTCTTATTGGTCGGGGAAAGGTATCTCACTTGTTAAACATTTGTATGATTCCAATAATGACCCTCTTCCTTTCTCTACCCTGGCCCAGCAATTTTCTTTATCTAATTTAGACTTTTATACTTTTCTTAACATAAAGGTAGCACTTGCTAGAGTACAGCTTCAGCCTTCTTCCCCTACGATTATGCTTTTTCAATTATGGATTAAGTCTGGTCATGTAGCATCTAGGATTTATACATTTTTGTCGTCCTTGACACTTCCTACTCAAACTGTTACACAGCAAAAATGGCTACGTCATTTCGAGCATGGTGTTACCGATCATATTTCTTCAGACACTTGGCAAGATATTGGTAGGCTCTCTCTTCGTAATAAAATTGCCCCCTCATTAATGCAATCTAAGTTTTTGTCTATTAATCTTCTTCACTGGACTCCCACTCGTTTATACGCGTTAAATCTCAAAGAAGATAATCGATGTTGGAGTTGTGGTCTTGTACCAGGTGATTTCCAGCATATGTTCTTTGACTGCTCTCTTCTCCAACCCTTTTGGGGTTTAGTTCACAAACACCTCATGCTTATCTTTAATATTAAGTTTCAACTCTCTTTTCCACTAATTCTTTTAGGTCCGCTGGCGGCCTCGGCCCCGTTGCCTTTAGATTCCATGAAATTACAATTGTTGGATCTTTTACTAACTATTGCAGTCAGCGTAATTCTCATGGAGTGGAAATCTTTTTCTTCAGTTTCTTATCATACTTAGTGGGCATGGGTTTCTTTTCTGCGTAGTGCTCATACGTCAGTTGATCATGCTCATCCTTCTCCGTCTATATCTAATGATGTGTGGTTGGCTCTAGATACGTACATGCAAAGGGCCTCAGAGGGGTTGGTGGCTCAATATCCTTTTGATTTGTCTGGTTAATGTTGTTGTTGGTGTTGGGTGAATCCTTTGGAAATCCTCTTCTCTTCTTTCACCTCGTCTTGTCTTTCTTCTTTTTTCTTCTATCTTTTTTCTGCCTTTGCTTTCTTTCCTTTCTTCCCTTTCATCCCCAAATTAATATATGATGATGATACTTTTGATAAACACGTCTCCTGATATCCACTGATTCTTCTTTATGTAATTTATTCCTCTGATATTTCCAGATTAATGAATTTTGTAGTGATATTTTTATTGTTAACTCTCATTCTACCATATTGGGTGTTTTTCAGCTGATATCATTTGTATCATTCTTGCTTGTATATCATGCTTGTTTTTACTCCTTTAAAATAATAAATTCTTTTGAAATCAAAAAAATACTTGTATTGGTTGCAGTTAATCAACAACTTTGGTTCTTGCACAGTGTGTTAATGATAAAGTCATAATTTAAAGACTTATGAGCTTGATAAAATGTTTGGATAACTGTGCGGCAAAATACACTTTTGAGAGACAAATGGTGTTAACAGCTTGACAAATATAGTAAAACCTGTTCTCGGCACTGTTAAGTGTTGCTCATTAGCAATAGCTTTGCATGTTGGTAAACACAGAGGGTACAGTTGCCACATGGTATCGCCCAATTAAGTCTAGGTTTGCTGTAATATCACAACTACTGATTGTGGTAACTTCTAGAATTGTCATATTACCAGAAAAGGTTTCTTCCAATAATTCCTGAATGATGGCCTGTATGTTTATTCACAACGTGTCTCTTTTATTCTCATATTTCTGATTTTCTCTTTTATACAAAAAGAGAATTTGTTTACAGAGACTGTTGCAAATCTCATGCTGAGCACAATTTTATTTTTTTGCCAAAAATGTGATCATTCTGGAGGAGAAATCCTTAGTGTTTGCAAAAATGAGTGGGGGCAAAAAATGCAAAGTTGCTTTTTGCACACTCTCTAATGGGGTGAAAAATATAACATTCATGCGTCATTGCCCATACCTGCTCAATTGGATGCATATTTAGCAAGCCCAAAACATTGCAAATTTACACGGGAGAAACTTGCATCCATTTTTGGTGGCCCAATGAATATCTGGTAATTAGCGATGGAGACTGAAGTGGAGGGGAAAGATAGAGATTAATTGAATATGTAAGGCTGCTACAATCAACCCATGCATTTTTAAATAAAATGCCTCTCATCACGGAGTTGCAGGTATAAGAAAGATTCTTTATAGGGCTAAGAGGGACTTTAAAATCCAGACATAAGGAAGAAATCAGAAATTAAAAGAAGATAGAAAGTATTTGGAACACTTCAAAGTCATGGGTGCACTGTACAACAGGCCATGTCCCTCAACCAAAGCAAAATTCCACAATGCCCATAGTTGGTAATTGTTAGAGATGCATGACACGGTAAAGTGAACTGTTTTTTCTCTACTCTGTATATCTCCATTCAGAGAGTAGTTTACTCTGTGTAATGATAACTGCATTAAACGTTGTTCATTATATAGGGTTTACCAAAGTAAATTGCAGAGACCTCTAAAGCCCTACTGATGCACCTACTTTTGAGCAGTCCAGCATCTCTACAATTTCTATGGGCGTGCTGCATTCCATATATATTCTGTGCATTGTATTTTCTTTCACTTTAGAACATTGCAACACACTCTGCTATCTCAACAGCTTATGCTATCCTACTGCTTGGATTTTCATGTACCCTTGCAACATGCCTAGGTTCTAAACATCAACACACTATTTTAAACCCATAGTGGGATCCGAATAAAGCTCTGCAGATGCACGTGTCCCTGGTAACTCTGCAACACCCTTGGCATGTCGCTGGTAATATACAAACAGCTTTACAAATGTGTCTCATTCCAAACAAGTGGAATCTGCTAATATTTCCCAGAGGATACACAAGTACAGTTACCTTAATGTTCCTCATATCCTCTTTCTAGGATAGCAGCAGTTCCTTCCATTCGAGCAGGAATAAGCACAGCTCTGCTCATGTCCAGGGGTCCAACACAGCAGCACTTTGAACTATTCAACAGCTAAGGTCCAAAGCTTTGTCAATAAAATTAATTCTTTGCTGGTGAGCTGGACTCCTAAATATTGCAGTTCACTACTCAGTTCTGAAAGCAGCCCTGACTGCTCATGCACATCTGTTCCGACCAACAGCACCTTCTCCCATGGGTATGACTATCATCTTTAGAGCATGTACAGTCACTCTAGGCTCAGTAGTATGATGGGTCATTGCACCCTAAGTATAGCTGTTATTTATTACCCGACCTGAGTATAGAATGGCCCAGTTTTCTCAGTGTATTGGGATTTGACTGTGTAGATCATGAGGCTGACTGGTGGCCTCATCATCTACACAGTGGCCACTGTTTTCATGCCACCTAACCATACATAAAGGCTTACTCTGATCATCAAGACAGTGATGTACTGCATGCATGTAAACTGCATGCTGTCTATGCTTACATTCTTATCATTGAAAGTGCTATTTTAAGCAATCTATCATACATACTGAAAAAATGCAATCCCATTCAGAGATCTGCGTGCAGGCTTTTAGCAGCAATAAAATGTTTTTTGTTGGTTAATTGAGCTTTTTAGGAGCCATTAAAAGTAATTGCACTTTGTGGTATCATGGTACATAAACACTCAGTATCATTTTAAAATATCCAGATTTTATATGTACACTGCTTAACAACACTTGTGCTAAACCTGTACCTTTGAGCAGATAAAGAAGCAGCTGTTGCAGATGAAGAATCTGGACCAGAGAAGATGCAATTTGGCCAAGATAACACAAATTGATACGTGTGTAGGCTCCTAAAGTGTGGCTGACATAAAATTTATATAATGGCCTTTGGCACGGGGGGCTAACAGGTAATAACTTTCTGGCAAAATAAACGTTAAGTGAATTATGTTCTATATGTCACATGGATAACCAGTATGTGGCAAAGCAACTTTGGTGGAAATGCATTCTGGCACTGGAACTTTGGGGGTCGCATTCTTTTGCCACCATTCTTTTATAGTGCAGTTGTACAGTCACATAATAGTATTCGATTGATGTTGCTGTGCCATAACATTCATGCACTTTAATATTACATGCTGTGCCACAATGTGTTCTTTACATCTACTTAACAGAATAACATTCCTTGAAAAGATAGCTATCTTAATTTGAAGGACAGTCATTTTTTCAGTCATATAACTTCCTGGTGTTAAGGGATGTCTAAGGTCACTTCCTGTTATATCACGAGGGGATGGGGCAAAATGTGCAACGTCACTTCCACCACTCCTGGCACTTTGGTAAATCGACGTCCATGGATTTTTTGCCTTCTAACTTTTTCCTCCACTGGGGCGCTTCGGAAAGGCAGTATCTGCTTAGGCACTGTAAAGTGTCAGTGGCATCATGGCTACTGACTCCCTTACCTGTGGCATACCAGGACTGTCAAGGACTGGGCTTCAAGACCCTCCCACAGTCACAGTCAGAGGTCTTCTGCTAGATGTTTCACTCCCTAAATAACTGACAGGGCTGTTTTCCAGTCCTTCACTTTTATGCCACTGTGCTACTCCAGGCATGGAGCAATGATATATAAATCTGCCTTTGCTTTAACCGCCCCAAAAAATAAAAACAGGCCACCTCACCTCTGAACCTATGTTTCTACCCTGTTGGACATCATCAGTGAAGTGCAGATTGAGTCCTATGGCAGAGTTAGATAACGGATCAATATCTAGGCATACCTGTCGTGTATAAGGCAACACTCAGAGAAAAACTGGGTGGTGATGGATAGCTTGAATGTTTCTTAGTCACCGGATAATAAATGGATTTGGCAGTCGGTTGCATTCAATCACAGCTCAGGTATCGCATGGGTACATCTGAATGCACATTCTATATTTCCTTTCATCATAAAGAAATAACACAGTGAACAATGAAAACCAAAAATACATTCAACTTTGGTTTGATGTAGATTGGCTGTTAAATCCACAAACTTACTCCACTCAAATGCAGCACTTCTCTCTTTAAATAAATAGCAGATTCTCCTGGATATTATTGAAGGGGAGTGCTTATTTTAATAAAGACAAGGGAGGCATATTAGGCAATCTCTCTCCTTGCTTTATTTTGTACAGCAGTTCCAAAAGAATACTGCAGCTCCCATAATCCTACTCTCCAGCTGAACGTTATTAACAGTAACAAAGGACATCCCACCTAGAAAATAACAATACTCCATACACAATTTCATTTCTTTTATGAGTCAGATTCTATGGACCATTAAAAAAATGAAAAGTTACAAACAGTATCAAAAAACCAAGAAGCAGCCAAAGAGCTTCTTTCCTTTGGCCATCCTCCTCCCAAGACAAAATTTCAACTTACATTGTATGCCACTGGCCACGCCCATTATGATTAGATTCTTGTACCCACCGGTTGGCTAGTTTAGATTTGCACAACAAGTATATTACCATCACCATAGAGAGAGATACCAGTGAGATAATATTCCCCTCCTTTGGCTCTTCTCTGCAGGTTCAAAAGCTTTGTACAACAGCTAATCCACTAACTAAGGGCAATGGGAGACACAAGCTTAAATGGCTTGTGCATAGCTTTTGAAAGATGTCCTCAAACTCTCTGTTATATGTAAGTACTGCTTGAGGCATCGTACCACACACAACTTAGGTTGTAGAGGAAAGGCAGGGTACATGATGACAGCAGAGGCAATTTTGGTACACCTTGATATTGTAGAATTAACCCCCAAAGGAGAACATTGCATGACAGAACTCTCTTGTGTTGTTGCATCTGATGTCCTTCGAAAAGAAACCAAACATAACAACCATACTAATTTTGCTGTCAACAGATTCAAGGATAACTTGTCATTGCCTTCCCATGATAGAAAAAAGCTGTAGAACCATCTCAACATCCCATAAAGTGGATAAAATATGTAGGCTTAAGTGGATACATATGCCTCATACTCACCAATAATTTATAAATCGGTGTTTGCTCCCCAATCGGCTTACCTTCAAAGTTATGATGTCCTGCTGATGAAGTTATCCATTAATATTTCTGTGAGCCTTCTGTCCCACTACTAAGGATGTCACAAAGCATTTGTGACATCAGAGAAAATAGTACTGATATCTTTTACCATATTCCAGCTGCTCTGCATATCCCATGCTGATCTTTAGGCCCATGTTATACCTGGAAACTCTGATATAGGTATAAGCTGATTCTGAAAGCCCTGGCATGTCTGTGAGAACCTGAAAGGCTCCACAGCACCACAGTAAGCCTGCCCTCCAAAATCAGGTTGCAGACTGTCCCCAGAGGGTCCCTCAGCAGCTGAGGGAGGGCTGGAATAAGAATTGGGCAACTGACTGACAGTTCTAGGAGAGAAGGGAACCAAGGATGCACTTTCCTCAATGGAGTTAATCGTACAAATCAACATGTAAGTCGCGGTTGTAATTTTAAAGAAAGATGACCCTTCTGAGTAGACCCTGAAGAAATCCTGTGGAAGACAAGAGGTTGGAGAGCGACCCCACCTGTGGATGCCTTAGGAACCAGGATACCTGAACCAGGGAAGCCGGGTGCATAGGTGTGAAGTGGCTTCGGAGACCTCCGTCGAATCCAAAAGAGGATTTTAGAAAGATGCCGCTACTGGAGAAGTTGAAAGTGTCTGTTGAAACCCAAAGATGGATTCAAGATGTGAAGAGCCTGCAAGCAGAGGAGACAGAGTCCATGCCACTCAGGAGTGATCAGGAGGCACGGAAGATGAATGCCCACCAATTTCAGGTGCTACAGGAGCGCTGACGGTGACCTTGAACCTGCAGCTGTTTGGACCAGGTGATGCTGTGGAAGACCAGCAGCCATACACAAGCTGTCCCACATCGGATGTCGAGAGCTGAGGATCCGGTGTGCAGCGAGAGCACCAACAAGCCTCGGCAACTGCAACCAATTTGGAAGGTGTAATGTCAGGACCAGCAAGGTCCAGGAGACTCTCCACAAACAGGGGAGTAAGGGCAGGCCCTGAGCAATCAGGGGAGCCCAAAGAATTCAAATGTGACCCTCGACAGAACCCACAGGCTGGTGGCACTGGAGTTTCAAGAGGACCTCGAGCAGCTTACCAAAGAAGCAGGCCCATGCTGCAAACAATGCGGTGTGGTCGAAGATTCTGATTCTTATCTCTGGAGATGCTTGAGGTTGGGGCTACTTTGAACCCGAAGATCTTGATGGAAGGAAGCCAATAAGCCTTTGCAATGGCAAGATGACGTGGTGCACAGGGGTTTGGTTCCTGTGGCTTCGATGAGGGATACTGGCCTCAAACTTGGTGAGAGGACACAGCAGACCTTGAGAGATGTGGAGAACCACCAACTGTATTGCTAAGCCTTTTGGAGTTTGTTGGAGCCCAGGATCAGCAGACCGGTCAGCTTAGTTGTGGTGCCTGCAGATGCAGGGAAGTGACTCCTTCACTTCAAGGGATATTCCTTCAGGTGTCTTGGTGCCCTAAGTCCTTGAAAGGTTTCATATATTGAGCACAGGCATGGACGTTGCAGCAGACGAGCAGGACGAAGAGATCAGGAGCAGCAGAGGTCTTCCCAGTTGCAGCCTTGATGCCCAGAATGAAGTCCAGCGAACTCCAGAGTGCCCAGACAGTCGAAGTTTAAGTGGTGTCTAAATTGAATTGTGCCTCACGATAAATCTAGGGACCCACCCTCAGATAAGCCCTTAAGTACCCTAAGGAAAGGGTTGAGATGATTCAGGGTCCCCTCCCAGAGAAGGGTTTTGATAGTGGGCAGGATACTCCCATGTCCTTTGTCCAGTTTCGCGCCAGAGCCGAAGCCACAGCTTCCTGAGCTGGTTTGAGCTGGACTAAGCAAGGAGGGCACGGCATGTGCCCTTCAAGCAGACTTATTGGAGCTTATCTGTAGAAGAAGATAGTCCATTACACCTGAACTGATTAGTGTCATGAATCAAGTTGTATATAATGTGGCACCCATACAAGTAGGGACATGAAAGTTTCTTCTTCATATAGACACAACAGATCTTCTAATAGACAAACCAGGTCCAGAAAAGTCAAAAGCTGTCAAGATTAAGTAAGGTCATATTTTCAGTTACACTTTGTTTTTTCACTTTTTTTCACTCATCACGCAGTAACTTGTACTTTTAGGTCCTGAGGAAGGCTAGACTCTCTTTAGGTCAAGAAAGCTGAAAAATGTAGTCTGACCCTCGAACTAGATAGTTACAGTTATTTTTAAAAAACTGCTTTAGCTCTGTTTTTAATCCTGACACCAGGAGATTCGTAATAAAGATTTCTTCTCCTGGTAGTTAGTTTTACTACACTTCTTATCACATCCCCTTTTTATTTTTTGCACTGCGCCCATCACTTTGTCAAAACTTCAGCTCCTCGTCTGATGGATTTTAGTATATCCTAGCAAACACTGAAAACATCCCTGAGCTTCCCCCTCCCAGTGAGGGGGTTGAAGCCCTCGGTTGTAGTAGGAGTTACAGCCGGGAGGAAATCCCAGATGATGAAGCATGTCACTTCAGTGACTGATGGTATTCCGTGCTTTAATTAGGATCTCCCTGGGTTTGACGAGGTACTATTTACTTGTGCTGTGGACGCCAAATGGCGCTTTGTAACTGTTTAGACCTACAGATAATACAGTTTGTTTCTGAGTCGTATGGGGAAAGTATCTGTGCTGGTCTTTAAAATTTCCCTTGGACCCTCCTACCCTGTTCTGTATCTTTTTTTAAGTGAGATGACCCTAGATATAAGGAACCTATATCGTTCGTAAGTGGTGTTAGCACCAACTTACACAGGCTGAAATGGCATGTCTATAGTGACAGTTTGAATGGTCTCACATGGGTGACATTATACATGCTTCAGCCTATGGGGGACCCCTGGGGTACCTATGCCCTGGGTACCTTAGGGGCTTATAAGGGTACCCCAGTATCCAATCTGGGATGTAGCTAAGTACTTACCATAACAATTTAGGGGAGAAAGCAGAGAGACTGGGGTCCCAATTAGCAGGATCCCAGTCAGACTAGTCAGAAACAGCATAGCAACAGGCAAAAAGTGGGAGTAACCATAAAAGCAGATCCTACTTTCCTACAGTCGCGTACAATGTCTCTAAGGAAAGTAAGCTAGAGTCTCCTCTATAATTTTGGGGGGAACTGAAAATACTCCAATTTCTGGAGGAAACTTAAACATGGAATAGAATCTGCTGGCTGCACTTCCTTCACAACGGGGGAATTATTGCAGAGGAAATTCAGTTATTAAGTTCTACTACATATTTAGAGTTTCTGGTAGAAATAAGTAGATTTTCAGTTCAAAATCGTTAATAAGGCAGACAAGGGCACCTCCTCCAGCAACTGTTATCCCAGTGGTGGTATACGCTATGGGCCTGATTCACAAAGGGCCTTTTCACTCGGGATGGAAGCTCCGCAGTCGTGGGGAGTCTCCGCACTTGAGGTGTAATCTATGCAATGAGAATATTCATTGAGGAAATTCCACCCTGACTGAATAGACTCCCCCATGACTGGGGGGCCTCTGCAATGAGTGTGGAGGCCCCTTGTGAATCAGGCCCTATATGTATACCACCCATATCCCAGCAAGAGTGAAAAGAGTTGACTTACACTAGCTTACACTAGATGTACCTACTGTCCAATTCTGCTGTCTTTTAGGCACAGCATTTCACAACTCCACACTTGAGTGTGGTTCACAATGTTGCTTGCATCAGTTTCTTGTCTAAACCACGTAGGCAACAAGAACAGTAAACACTGGCAGTCTGCTTCTTTGCAATGATGGTAAAGCTCACCAGAGAGGCACTAAATGTGGATAAGGGACCAATGATCTGGTGACAAGGCCACTAAGATCAACATAGGTCCCATGCTCAATATCACACAGGATGCAGATAAGGGGCTCATATGAATGGGTCAAGGTTGTGTAGTCCCACAAGGATGGGTAATAATTCAGGAATTATCTCACTTACACTTGCACAGATTGTTTTAGGCAGCCCTTTCCGTTTCTCCCATTAGCATTATTAGACAGCATAGTGTATTGTTTGAGTAGACTAGGGACTTCCACGCAGGCAATGGCAGCTAAAGGGCAGATGAGCAGAACCTCAGAAGAGCACCAGATGTATTCTCATCTTAGAGAAAAGGAGCAACCTCTACTGCAAGTTCAAAAACGTAGCAAGGCTGAGTTCACATAGTCCTACACATGCAGGTTGGGCAGTAGTCTACTGCATGTGCATGAATTCCAACCACTCAGAATAGACCGAGTTCTCATGCATCATTAAAGGATACAGATGTTACTGGATTAAATCATGCTTTTCCAGCAACCAGCGTACTTTGCAGGCACAAGTGGCCATGTGCCACCCCAGACAAACTTAGCTTACTAAAGCTGCTTGTGGGAAACTATGTGTATCCCAATCCAGAAAGGTTTTGGGGTAAAAGAAGTCATGGTACACAGAGCCATTTTATCACATGGACATAGTGATCAGATGCCCAGGCCCACCACAAAAGGCTCCAGATAAAGTGATCATTATTTTTTTACCTGTGTCTTGTCGCAGGGATTCTTCTCTGGAACAGAAACTATGCTTCGGACCATAGAACATCAGCATGTAGGGACTGAGTCACCATAATACCTCACTACCTATGAGCCTGAGTCTGACTAGTTATAGTCCCTCACTTGCAGGAGGATAAATCCCTAATACCATGGACATCTTTGGAAAAAAGGTGCAAGGGTATTGTTGATAAGCACTGCTCAAAGTTCCCACAAGTAAGTACCTGTCCAAAACATTGGTGCCACCATGTTGCAGGGATTCTGCTCAGGAACTGAACTATGCTTGGGACAATAGAACATAGGCATTTACGGACTGAGTCCCTATATTACCTCAGTATCTATGAGCCTGAGTCTGATTCGCTACAGTGCCTCACTTGCCCTCCTAACATTACCAGAGAAACAAGTGAATTGGCACTCCAGAGCACAACACTCTCGACCATCTCAGGGATAGTGGTAACAGGACACACCCTTTCGCTCTCTCACGCATACTCATCCACAATATAACAAAAAAAAAGACTCAAAGGAAGTTTAGAATATTTATTCAACCTATAGTGTCCTAAAATGCAGTATTCATGCCACAGTTAGAAAACAAATGCATATCAAAAAGACTGTTACCATGGCTATTAAACCATATACTAGGAAAAGTTGTGTCATGTTATAAGACAGATTAGCCTAAACCGCCCTCTTTCTACTGAAGCTAAATGATTATATTTCAAAGATCTCTGGGATTAGTATCAAACCCCGTACCTTAGCATACACCAATGGAAGTTCTGCATCTCATCTGACGTAGAAATATTGTCTCATAGAAAATATCAAGTGGCATTGTTGTTTGTTCTTGTCTATAGTGTTCATACTAAATCCCAGGAAAAGAACAGAACTTGAAAACATATGTAGGTTTCTTGTGAAAGTACAGTATGGCATAAAAGCAAGCGTGTTTATATAGTAACATGTGCAAATAAAAAAGTGCGCTCACTAATTTGCACAATCAGGCTAACACAGGAAAAACTACACTGGGCCATACAGAAAACACAGGACACCTTCCCTTTGGTCAGGACAATAGCACTGAAGAGAATACTAAATGTAATAAATGTAATCAAAAGGTAAACATACTCAAAGCATAGTTTATAGCTGGAAGTTACTGTAAATGAATAGAAGAGAAGGTCAATTTGGAAAAATATTCAAATGTTGGTGCTTCGAAGGATTCCATTGCATCACTCGCCACCTCAAAGGCTAGAGACTTCATAAAGGAGTATAATTCCACACATGAGGATTGGTCAACTGCCCAGGTCACGTGTTCCAAAAAACAGATATGATCTCCGATCTCAATCATTGCTGGGATAGTTACTGCACAACATGCATTTGTGTTAGCAAAGCCTGATTGCAGTGAGCAAGGTGCCAATGCACAAGTTTCGTTGGAGGTTAGTGGCACAAACTTCGTATTGTGAAGAAGTTGCAAACCCAAGGAACAGTTCTGAAAATGGGTCTCTAAGGGACTAATTAACAGTCCAATGTACAGAACCCATTCAAAGGGGCAGCGGATACACTGGAACGCGGGTTGCACGCAGGAAAACCAGACAGGCCGGAAGGTTAGAGACCAATCAAGATCCAGTTCCTGCAGTAGAAGCATTCCAAAGATCTGAAGCTTATGCTCATGGTAGTGTTGGAGCTGTGCCAGTTCCAGAGCGCCCGCAAAAGGAACATCCATTGCGGAGATGAAGGAACCGGATGAGAACGCTATAAATGAGGAATAACAGCAACGGGAATCCTCTGAACACACTAAAAAAATCAGAGAGGATAAAAGTCGGTATTACTCCAAAGATGGTTTGAAAAGAACTACCGAGGCCGGAGCCCACAACCTTAAAAAAGTAGGCAAGCCCAGCTGTATTAGAGGCATTACAAATATGATGCACTAATTATCCAAAGTGCAGGGGAAGATTTGTACTTAACAATGACTGTATTTCACTAGAAGTGCTAGCCACCTGCAATTCAAAGGTCTTGTGATCAGATATAAGGGTTACTTCTTGTTGAAACAATAATGCTTTGATTCTGCTTAGCTTGTTGAAATCTGCCTTCAAAGTTGAAATGAAGGGCCACAATGAGCTACATACACTCCCATGCGGAGGGGTAAAGGAGACGTTGTTGCAACAAGTGACTAGCTGAGAAACTGACAAAATATACGGGACTCCAGCCCGCATTCTGCCACAGTCATGATCACTAAGCATGAGATCTACTCCCATTAGAGAGTACCATAATAAAAGAAAGAATTGCGGGAACCAAATTAGGTGCCATGAGTTTTGACCTGTATACAAACAAGTGAATGTACGACAGGAGAGTCACATTCTTCTCCCATAACAAAAACATCCTTATTAGAACGTTCACAATGTTATGTAAAGGGAAGTGACCATAACTCATTAATGAAGCTGCCTCTAAGGGGTTCATATCTACCTATAGGGAAATGTTTCATTCACTATGTAAATTGAAATGTCGATATAGGCAGTGAAATAACGCCATGTATTAGTCAGACTGTCGAAGGCGTTTCAGTTATGGTGAATGGGAGCTGATCCAATTGTTCTGAATGCAGCATTGTGTGGGTCGCGTCTTTCATAGCCATCAGTTGCCCATCTAAACTACATAGTAGATCTAAGCTAACTTTGCCCATGATACAATGTTGATATATCACTCTGCAAAATATCATTAACAGATGACACAATTCTGTTTAAATTGTAAATATGAGATGACAACGCATTAATTCATTAATACTATTATCAACAACAGCTAGCACTTAATCTAAATTATCTTGGTCAATTATTCTTAAATGTGCAGCAGCTTCCATTAGGGACAATTTCAAAAATTCAATAGAAGCAGCATATATAGATCTTTTGAAATGTGGGAAATTGGGACCTAAAAGAAAATCTGACAAATTCATGTCTTCGGGCAGGAGAGAACGATGTTGTTTCACTGCAATACCAGACTGTGCAGACTGAGAGTATAGGGGATCAGGTCTGCTTGATTTAAACCACCCACCAGGACTTGAAAATGAGGATTTAAATGTGCCATTCTGTACCATGCTATTTAATTGATCTTCGTTGTAGTTTGTTAGACTCTGCCAGTTATCAAAGTTGGGAATTTTCTTCTTTAATTTCTGCAAATCCCAGACAAGTAGTCTGTTGGATCGTTTCATTCAAGAAAATCATTTGTGTGGGAATCAAACAGGCTAGAAATAAACTTCCTGTGTCCTGCACCTGCCAAGACATCATTCACAAAATTAATTAAAAAACTCTTTCCAGTAATCATAACCTTTGAGGGCTAACTGGTCAGCATACAAAGCTGTAAGATGAGTTTAGTTTGAGTATGCATATATTTTTTGGTAGGGTCTTAACTAATTTGAAATCATATGAAGTGGGGGGGGGGTCTGAAGTGTCATATCCCATAAGATATGTGAACTTGTCTTTTTGCTTTCTGGAACTCCCTTGAGGGGGTGTTGGACAATGTCCCCATTGTGTATTTATTAAAATGGGGATGCTGTCCACTTGCTCTATGCAGAAAAAGCTGTCCATAGTGATGAGAACAGAACATATATCAGCATAATTAGCAGATAAAGATATATATCCTCCGATTCAAAAACAGTATAGTACTCTAATTCAGAAAGCATTGAATTTACAGTGTCAACATCCCAATGATCCGAATATAACCCTGGTACTATTACATCACCCTTAGAAACTATGAACATATATGGTATTTGCAGGATCTTCATAGGGCTGAATATGTGAAAAGGAACCTTATCGCAAACAACTGCATCAGTCATTGGAGCGGCTAAAATGTGAACCGGGGACAAGCCTCTTTTCAATCTATTTGATGAAGAATGAGGGGCAAACACCTCGTCGACCAGTTCTGCAGCAGAACATTTCGGGAGGTAATGGCCATTGATTAACAAGAACAAACCTGACACAAATCCAATCCACATGAACAGGATAACCACAGAGAGTATGATCCAGACATAAAACCCAGGTGGGGCTACATAAGTGTGTTTTAGCCATGAAATAAAAACACAAATGTGTGCTGGGTGTGGGTGCAAAACAGAAGAATAGTCCAAAGAAAAGTCATCTTAATCCATATATTACACGGAGGTACTCAGCTGGAAAACAGGAGGCTGTGACTCAGCAGTAGGGCTTTACAAATGAAATTCAGAAGGATTTGCCAATGGTGGATCTGTATAAACAACATCCAGTGTAGAAGACGTGATAGTAGAAGCAGGTATTGTATCAGTTAAGTTGTTAGTGGAGGGCTCAGCCCCACCCCCCCCCCCCCAAGCCAGGGAGTATCAGCATCGGTGATGCTCACAAGCTTGTGGAAATAAATTACTATTCCATTGCATACTCTGAAGAATGGGCCACATGATGCCATTTGACATGTTCAATAGAGATAAAGAGCTTGTCTTTATATCCTGGGAGTGGTGGCAAAATCACAGTGTGTGTATCTTGAACACCAAGGACTGGAACAGGAGCACAGTACGTAGGGTTGAATTCCTTTTTGATTGCCACCTTTTCTCGAAACAGATCTCCATCTTTTGGAAGCCAGATAGAAACTGGAAGTGAATCGTTAGCACATGAAGAGAGGAATGTAGGCAAATGCTTGTAAGATTGAGCATCACAGAACTTTTGTAGGTCCTGTAAGAGAGCACATGTTTATCTACATCAACGGATGCGTCTGCCCCCACAATGTCGGGACCCGTCAAGCTTTGTAACATACATCTTGATCCCAAAAAGCACTTCATACGGGGTCCACCCACCCAGAGATCTTTGGGAAGGTTATTTAATAATCTTAGACGCCCATAGAGATGGTTCAACCAACAACGTCCTGTTCCTAATACCCTTACCATTAAAGACTGCTTTAAGTCACGGTTCATTCTTTCCACTACAGAATTGCCCTCTGGCCTATATGGTGAAGAATAATGCACTTGTACACCCATGGACTTCATTGAATCATGGAATCATGGAACTCTTTAGAAGCGAAAGCTGGATTTTGGTCCATATGGAATGCACAGCAGGCATATGTACCGACAAAGACTTGTAAGACTTTAATAATCGTACAAGCGTCAACCAAGCGCTGTGCCCAAACTCAGAGGAATCTATAGCAAGATGCAACTGCAACCAAAATAAGCGTGAACACAGTATCTGAGATCAGTGGACCACAATGATCTAAGTAAATACAGCCAAAGGGCTGGTTGAAAATAAAGAGATGTGTCTGTTGGGGTCGAGACACAGTAGAACTTTTAATCTGCTTACATATGTGACAACACAAAATGTATTTTCTGGCTTGGTTGGTATAAACCTTGCCACCAATGACGGCACTGTGAGAGTGAACTAGTGGCAGTCACTCCTGCTTGGGCAAAAGCTACACCTTCATGTGCGGCTACAATTATATCATGTCTGCGGTCTGCGTTGGGTAACACACGATCACCAACTCCAGGAATAGTTGCAAAAGGAACATTTTGGTCATTTAAATGATAGCCATATTTAGAAGGAAAACCCTTCTGTAAAGGGGTTCGTTCTTAAAAGCATTCACGGCAGCCAAGATATTGTTGTCAATACAAGTTTTAGAGCATGTTACAGCTGCACCTTTTACTGTGGCTACTACAGATTTAGCTGCTTCATCAGCCAGAGAATTTCCTACAGTCTGTTCTCCCACCCACTGATGACTCAATGTATGTATAACATGTGTTTGTGGCAATATAGCCTTAAGATCTGCCACTTTAACCCAAAGCAGTTTGTACTTTATTGTGCTACCCTTTGAATCCCGGAAATCATTTTGTTGCCAAAAATGTACATTATTGTTAAAGGACTGTACGCAAAAATACAAATCACACATAATAAGTGTGGGAAGTATAGGATCCATATTTTTAAGAGCATGAAGTAAATCTTTCAGTTCAGCCAACTGTGCAGTACAGTCTCCTAGAGATTGTGTGCAAGTTGTTTGGGGTGAAAAACACCATCAAACATAGTACCAATAATTTGACGCATGCTGCAGAATACTGCTGCTTAGAACCTATTGCAGGTTGTGCAGAACCATCAGCATAAATTATATATTTATATTGATCAAAGAAGCAGAACTGAAGAAGGTAAAGGATAGACATGTTCAAATTGCAACAATTCTTGCGTTTGCAAGGAAGGGTCAAAGACGAAGTCTACATCTACGGCTGTTAAGGACGTAGCCCATTGTATCCAGCCAAGATAGACTGCTTCCGCATTAGGAACGCTTGCTTTGGTGACAGCCTCTAAGGCTGGTACCGTAGAAACAACAATAATGCATTTTCCTTCAGCGAGTGGCCATTCTTTATGGATGGGCATTTGTACAGCAGTCAGTATTTTTTCAGTAGACGCAAAACACATTTCTGCAGTAGAATATAAATGCGATTTATATGTTATAGGTACCATTTCACCTTTGTTAAAGGTGATATGCAGATATCCAATTGCACCAGAAAAAACACGGATGACTAAATTTGTGGTATTGGTACGCATATGTAAATGCTATGTTTCCAGTAATTCAGATTGTAAAGATCTAAGAGTGTCAGACTGTTCCAACTCCAGGAGGAAGTGGAAAAATCTGGGAATATTAATGAATAAATTGGATTAATACGTTGTGCATAATCAGGTAAGTATATGCAGAAAAAATTTAAAAAATCCCTCTAGGGATTGTAACTTTTTAAAGGTACCTGGAGGTTGTAGTTGTACACACTTTTCCAGAAAGTAAAGGGCAAGGCTCTTCCTTCATTTGTAAGTTCATATCCTAAGAAAAGAACATTCACAAAAGCTATGTTAAATTTTTTTAATTTAAACTTTTAGCCAAGTTCTGCCGATTGCAGTATTATGTGATAGACTCTGGCTAGATGTGGGTTTAAACCGTCGTCCATCGGGTGGATATCATCTATATAGGACAGATCATCAGGGTGTATTTTTTGAAGAATTGAAGCAATATGTGCCCCAATAACTCCTGGGCTGTTCTTCTAGCTCATAGGAAATTGGGCGTAATGCATTCATTCAATCAAGCAGGATTTTGTAAAGCACGCTACTCACCCGTGAGGGTCTCAAGGCACTGGGGGGAGGGTGGGGTGCAGCTCCAGTTCATTCAAAGAGCCATGTCTTGAGGTTCTTCCTGTAGGTGTGCAGGGTCGGGGAGAATCTGGTGTTAACAGAGAGCACTGGAAAGCCTAAGGTGCTAAAGGCTGACCAGTCTTGGCTCTCAGGAGCCAAAGTGTGACTAAAAAAACCATTGGAAATGTCCAAAGTGGTTTTGTATTTTTTACAGAGCACATTATCAATGAGCGCCGTACAATGGGTATTTTGCACCCCGCAAATATGCTTGTATGACTTTTTAAATGTCTAGACAATGCAATATGAATGATCTGGTTTCAGAACCGGAAAAAGAGGATTATTCATTGGAGAAACACAGGAACCTTCATGTTGTCTACCTTTCTGTTGTTGCTGTTGTTTAGATTTCAAAAAAAGAAACAAGGAGACCCTAAAAGTCTGAAGGGACCATGGGTGGACTTATGTTAAGAAAAACAATGGTCCCATACAAGGTAAATTGGTACAATATCACAATTTTACAATCAAAACTGGATTTACGAGTGTATCAAATGGAAAGATTGAAACATTTATTAACAATTAAATTCAATGCAAAAATTATTATACGGAAAGGTGAGTGAGCAGGACGTGACAGGGTAATGGGAAATCAGCCGATCTCCTTACCACAGGCAAATGACTTGAAAAGTGACTTTTCAATTTGTGAAAATGTAGGTAAGCAAAAAGTCACAATCAGAGTTACATCTCATACTCCACAATTAGACACAAATTACAGTATAGAGTCGAAGAGGTTTGTGTCGACTACGTTTCGATCCCAGCTAGGTATTGGGATCTCATCAGGACTAAGTGATGAAACAAGTGCTTGGGAAATTGCCTGGATAAGTATAAGTGGAGAGGGTAGGGAAAGGGCATGGAGAGAAACGGGGAGGGAAAAAAATAAAAAAATCATGATATATATCACAAGGGGCAAGGTCATATATGTTTATTTATGGTCAATATATAATTAAACAGAGACAAGGCTAGCGAGGCATGATTGCCTAAATTAATGCGCACATGGCATAGTAATAATCAAGGAAAAAGTCGTGAGCGCTGGCTCGTGGATGAAAGGGACCTGGTCAACTACTGCAATAGACATTGAGTTTAGGGCAAAGCGGAGTCATAAACAAGGTGTGTTGATATGACAGGTTAATGACCAATTGTGAAGGTTCAAATTAATAATAAAGTGAATTTACGTAGAAGAGTTGGAGGAACTGTCGGAATAACGT
Source organism: Triturus cristatus (assembly GCF_964204655.1). NCBI lineage: Eukaryota > Metazoa > Chordata > Amphibia > Caudata > Salamandridae > Triturus > Triturus cristatus. The sequence goes on from NC_140588.1 coordinate 212,840,209, forward strand.
CAGGAATCAAATTGAGATGATTGCAATAGGTATTGTCTAAGTGAAAAGTCGAGGAATAGTGAGCTAGAAGTGTGCGCGCAGGAAGAATTGAGGGGGAGGCCCGATATTTAATTGAACGGGCCGGGTAAATCCGTGAAATGGGACCAAGAGTTGGCAAGGAACGGTACACTAGTGCAGTGAACAGAGGCAGAGAGAGAGAGCTATAATGCAAGGCAAGTTGAAGCAAGGACTTACTGTGAGGTTAAGTTGTTTTTAGCCTGGGGAATCCCGATGGATAGAGGGCAATTAAGAGGCGGGAGGCCTAGAATGAAGGGAAGGTCAGTTTAGATACAAGGGAGATAACAGGAGCAAGGGGGCAATTTGCAAAATGAGAGCCGAAGAACTTACCAGAAAGGTGATTGCGGCGGGCCGAGCCTGAAGCAGCGACAGATGAGAGGCAAGGGAGAAGAGGTGATGTCCCGTCCGGGACTGAATGGGCACAATGCCAGTAGGGAATTGTAAATTTAAGCCTGTGGGAGGGAGTAAATAATTCAATGCGCGAAGAGCCGAGTGACTTCTAAGATCGGCTGTAAAGACCGGAGGGCGCTTCCTGGATAGGCGGCAGATGAGAAGCAGGGGAGAAATGCTAGTGTACCGTCTGGGACTGAAGGGGCACAATGCCAGTAGGGATTAGTAAATCCAAGCCTGAGGGAAGGAAATAATTAAATCAATGTGCGAAGAAACGAGCATCTGCCAAAAGGTCAGTAAAGAGCGTAGGGCGCTTACCTGAATAGGCGATATATAATGAGTGAAGGTCGAGAACTTTGTGCGCTCTGGCCACGAGGGAAGCAATGAATGCTTCTTATGCTGTGCCCGCAATGAATGATACGACTTGGCTAGCAGACGTTTATGGGCTCTAAGTAAGCGTTGCGCCGGGATATGACGTTATCCTGGGGCGCGAGCATTACGTGGATAGAGTGAAAGAAATGACCAGAATAGGGTCATTCGGGTTACTAAACCACCTCTCAGCCTTACCTATATCATTGAAGAGCCGTTCAGCCAGTAGAGAATGCAAACAAGCAGTTTATTATCAATACTCTGCAGAGGAGCCCAAATACAACAAGCCACATGCAATGCTTGATATGGGACTGACTCCATAATCATACGCAACATAGTATAATACATCAAACATGTCATGAACCTCTAGAGCACGCCTACAAGGGAAAGTTACAGGTTTGAGGATACTTATTTTAGAGAGGCAGAGGGGCATACATAACCAGCCCGAGACGGGCCCACGGTATCTCTTAGCCAAGGTCAGCCAGCTGCATCCCTGCTCCTCCCCACGGAGGAGAGGTGCTATTAATAGAACATTGCTTACACACACAGAAAGGGCCTATTCATAAGCGGAGCAGCGCCCCTTGTTCAATAAATAAACAAAACTGGGCGTATACTTATCAGGTGTCATAGTGCAACTATCTGGGCCTATCTCGTTCGCAGTTTAAAGCTCACCGCGTGCTTATATATAACCATAATGTAAAATGGTGGCCAGCATACAAAATGTATGCCACCCGTCCAAGACTAATCTATATTATAAAACATCATCTTTATTATTATAGCTCAGTGGGTTTTCAAGATGCTTACCACTTCTCTATTTAGCTATTTAAGGCTAATCTAAATAGCGTAGCATAAGGGGCATAGCCCTATGATTATTTTGAAGCCTACAGACCCTCCTTTTAGCGTTATAAGCGAAATATAGAAGTGCGGGGGCCATCAGACAGGGTCTTTATCATTTGTCAGCATGAGGGAAAAACTAAAGGGTATGCAACTGTGCAAAACTAAGGCGAGGTTCAGTAGAATTCGGATCGTCAGTCCTCGAAAATACCTTTGTCGATATCCATCAGTTCTTGAAGTTCTTTCAGCATCATAATCGCATCCCTGGCTTTGGACTCACTTATTGGAACAGATGGAGTGAGTTTAGCCATGCAATAAGTGCAACAGGATGGAAGACAATTCATACAAAGGCAACAAGTAAAGATGATCCCTGCAACTACTACTAAACCCATGAGAATCTTCTATTCCCCTTGCTGACATCAGTCCCCAGACCCACTGGGTCAGAGACCCTGTACCATTATCTTCATGTATGTCAGAGGCTAAACTATGGAGTTTCTGAATACCTAAATAAACGGTAGGGGCGTGGTCTGGTATATAAACACAGCAGCTGCTACCGATCACACAACAGGCTTCATCCCTCTCTACAAGGATGACATCAAGAACCATCCTATTTTGAAGAGCAACAAGCCTGGTCGCCTGAAGCTCAGCTGTAATATTTGTGAGTATATCAGCAGTAGTGTTAATGACAGCTTCCACTACTCTAGGAATATGGCGAATTTGCCTGCTATTATACATAGGTCCCCATAAAGGCAACAATCCCTCCATAGCATCAACAAATTGCTGCAATGTAGTATCTACCTGATCAACATCTTCAGTGTTGATAATTCTCTTTACTCGCGACAATGAGATACACTTTTTCTGCAACTTGTGATCCTTAAGTAAACTTGGCGTAGAAGGAAAGAGACATAACTGTGTCCTGCCCACCCCCTAGGGAGCCATACATAAGCATGTGTCCCACAGACAAAATATAAATTTGGGGGTGTGAGCAAGTGTAGACTACTTATTGTGGTCAATGTAAACGTGTAATTACAATGACTCTGACCCACAGAAACACTCCCAAACCCTTCTACACAAAATGGGGCTGATGTATCAATTATTGGTATAAGTATGGCCTCACTAACTCTGTAATATTAAGCCCTTGGAACTCCATCATCTCATCTTTTCCCCAGGAAATGTTTGCACTTTGCTCATAGACATTCATACAGGCATCTAAATGTAAAGTACCTGCCTTCCCTCCTTTTCCCTGAGTGTAACCCTGGTGCATCACTATATATTCCAACACTGCTTCATAATCTTCTTTAGTTAGTTTGGCAGTATCTGCATGTGAGTGGGTATACACTACAGTAAGGAGCTGGAACTTCACAACTTCCCAGATATGACAGAGGCAAGGATATAAGAAGATCATAGAAGGAAGTAAACCACAGATCCAACACTTTGTCGCATTAGTCGTTTGGTGTACTTCATGAAGCATCTGAAGAAAAGCATTTCCAAAATATATCTGCCTATGTCTTACTTTATGCGGAGCTGGGGAAACAAACGAATGCACAGGCGATTCAGGAGTAGTCCCGATCAGAACATGCATTTGGTGCTTACTTTCTAAATAAAATATCACACCAAACAGTATAATCATAATAATAAAAATACAAAATAAAAACACAACTTTGGTTTTAGTGGTACAACTAGGCCACCCAGGATCATTTTGACCTAGGGGTGGGGCCGCCAGAGGCTGCTCCTCTTGCGCGACAATTCGCCCAAACGGGAACAAATCTAACACCTACATTCTACAATAATGATGGAGTCACTTACGACCTTCTTCAATCAATAGGCAACTACGCCAAAGTCTGTTCTAAGCCTCTTTGGTAGGCTTCTATTGTCCATTTTTAGTTAACTCATAAAGGTAATCTATCATCATCGGATACTTGATCTCACTAAATTGTTTTGGCCTATGGACACCCCATATATTGGCAGGGTGCCCAAAAATGACCTTGTAGGGAGATAGACCTGTCCTCGTGTGTGCAGTCATTCTTTTGGACAAAAGGGCTAACAGTAACGCATTCTGCCAATTCAGGCCTGTGCTCTCCTGAATCTAAGCTAACTTCAGCTTAAGCGTTCCATTATATTTCTCCGCAAGACCTGCAGATTGGGGGTGATTTGATGCATGAAACTTCTGGTTTATATGCAACCCTTCACACACCAACTGCATAAATCGGGCATTAAAATGGCTGCCGTTGTCACTCCAGATCACCTGAGGCAAACCGAAACGAGGGAAGAACTCTTTATGAGGGCTTTCGCCATTGCATTAGCAATATTTTCCTTCACAGGGTACGTCTCCAGCCACCTACTGAAAGCATACACCTCCATTAGGACGTACTTCAAATTATTCACTCGTTCTAGCTCAATGAAGTCCATTTGGAGAATCTCAAAGGGAAATGAGGTTGGTGCGAAATTCCCAGAAGGCACAGGAGTACCTTTCCCAGGATTATGCTTTAAGCAAATCAAACACGTCTTTAGTAAATGAGTAGCTACCTTGGGAATGAGATCATTTCGCCACACTGGGTCTAACAATTTACAGATTCCTTTTGCGCTAATATGAGCGGGACCATGAGCCATAGTGACAACTGGGAAAACATATGCATTTGGCAGCAGCCATCTTCGGCTGTCAGACACATCAGTTCAGCACCCATCTTCATCTAGAGTACCTGTCCTTTCCTGCCATACAGCCACTTCATCTGTTGTGGCCTCATTCTGTATGTCTTTAACACTATCTAAAGTATTCTCGTACATCGCATTATCAAGTACCCACCTAGCAGGTCCTGCCACAAAGATCTTACTCATCTCCGATCTAGCAGTTTCTCTAGCTGTTTGATCTGCAAATGCATTGCCCCTACCCACGTCTTCTGTAACTACCTTGTGGGCACTGCATTTTATTATTGCCAGCTTTTCGGTTAACATCAAAGCCGACAACAATCTATGGACCAACGGGCCATGTTGTATCTTCAACCCATGAGATGTCAGGAACCCCCTCTCCGCCCAGAACCGGCCAAAATTATGAGCGACTCCAAACGCGTACTGGCTGTCGGTATAAATATTAACAGCCATCTTCTCACTTAACTCACAAGCTCTCAACAGGGCTACTAACTCAGCAGCCTGGGCAGATTGATACGGGACACAGGAAGTTTCTACGACTGTGCGCAATGTGGGGATCGCATATGCGGCGAAGCAGTGCCATCTGGTAGCTTAAGGCAGGAGCCATCGACAGATAGTTCCCCTTGGGGGTCAGATAAGGGAACATCAGTCAAGTCTACCCATCCCTTCGTTTCTTCCTCTGTTCTGTACATACAATCATGTGCATCTGCATCATGACTCGTCGAAGGGAGGGTAGTAATGTGGTTGGATTCAGAGTGACACATAGTTTAATGGTGACATGTGGAGCGAACAAAGTTAGCTCATATCCAGTCAGTCGTGCACTGGTAAGGTGCTGTGTCTGCGTTCTATTCAATAGAATGTCTACAGAATTGGGTACCATGACCGTTAGGTCAGTGTCAAGAATGAGCCCTGCCGATTGTCTGATTGAAATTTCCACCTCAGCAGCGGCTCTCAGACAACTCGGGAGCGCTCTAGCCACATTGTTAAGGATTGCATAAAAATAAGCATAGGGCCGGTACTTACCACCAAAAGCCTGTGTCAAAACACTCAACGCGCAATCATCCACTTCATGGACATACAATACAAAGGGCTTCCTATAGTCAGGAGTACCAAGGACAGGAGCAGAACAAAGCGCATGCTACAGCTGTTCCAAGGCATGCTGATACTCAAGCGTCCACGGCAAGGGTTCACACACATCTTTCGAAGTTAAATAAAGGAGGGGTTTTACAATCAAAGAATAATTAGGGATCTAATGTCGACAGTATGAGGTAATCCCAATGAAACCTCTCACTTCTCTCTGTGTCTTTGGCATGCCCATATTATTGTTTGCAGAAAGTCGTTCAGCTGTCAATCGTCTGCCCTCCTTCGATAGGAGGTGACCTAAATAGGCAACCTCCTGTCGACAATACTGAAACTTTGAAAGAGACGCTTTATGTCCATTTTGTGCCAAATGCATTAACAATTCAACCGTGGCTTCCTTACATCCTTAAATCCTTCTTCAGTATCAGAAGCCACGAGGAGATCGTCAACATATTGCAACAATACATTACCACCTGGAAGTACTAGCGAGTCCAATTGAGCATTCAAGGCCTTACTATAGGAGGAGCGTGACAGAACACAAAGCTTCTCCCAGATAAATTGAACCCGAAAAGATACCTTGAATCGGGATGCATCAGAATGCTAGAGAAGGCATTATTCAAATCAATCACAGAGAAATACTGAGCTGTAGGAGGGATCATAGTTAAAATCCAAGTGATTTCGGGAACAACAGGAAATTGTGGTACCACTATTTTATTAACTTCCCAAAGATCAATAATAAATCGGTACACATCAACATGGGCATCATGTGAAACTGAAACAGTCCTACGTCTGTGTCACCTTTAGCCCACAGCGTACTAGGCCCGCCCTTGAACTAATCGGGGAGAGGGGCGCCTTTGGCAAAGTGTTGTTTCGCCCGCGCCACATCAGGTCCAATCATCATATAAACACGGTCTGGGGAACAGAAAAGGGTTGCATGCAGCTTTTTCAACAGGTCAAGCCCCATTACATTTCCCCCACAATTTGAAGTCAAAAGAAATGAAGATTTCACTGAAAATGGACCAATTGTCAAAGCAAGGGGCTAACACCCGGCATGCCTGAAAATCCCACCAAAACATTATTCTTGCCAGACAGAGCTGCCCCAGGAACCAGCGAACGGAAAGCAGAGCTGTTCATAGCACCCGTGTCAATCAAAAACTTTTGAAAGGTACCAAGCAAACCTGCAGGAACATAGGGTCCGCGTTGATCTAGATTCCCTGAAACTGGTCCCGCACCCTGTCCGTCGCAGTCCTAGATATGGATGGACCTCCCTGTTCCGTCATTTACATCATAATCCTCGCGACAATACTGTCGTCCTCTGGGATCATCAAAGTAATTCTGATCCTTTTCAACATTCTCAAATCGTTCTAGTCTTCTTTCACCCTGTCCTCCTGTTCCTCTACTACGTCCCGGCAAACCCCCTCTCCTTGGGATCCCACCAGCCTGTAGCAGTTCAGGGCACTCATGTCACCAATGCCCCTCCTTCCGACAATACGCACATTGATTAAGTCCCTTAGGTACATATGGAGCACTCGTTCCACCACCTCGCGATACGGACCATCGCTGTTGCGCTTGCGGCTGACCCCTTCCTCTTCCACTACTTCCCTGCGCCTGCTGCAACAATACCTTTATCTTCAATTCCTTCCCTTTCTTCTCTACAATCTGTCTCTGTTCGTTCTCTCGATGTTCATAATATTGTGCCATGCTCAATATTCCCGAGGGAGTGGATGTGGAATGTTAGATTTGGGGGTCTCTAGTTGGCACAGGTATGCACTTGTGACAAATAGGGACCCTTGCCTCTAGTCAGGGTAAGGGGGTATGAAGAACCAGAACCTTTTGGGCCTGACGGCGCAGGGTACGCCTTAATCTTCTAGGTTCTCCTGCTCAGCTACACAGAGACACGGGACACTCTGTTAGGCATTAGAAGATCAGGTTTATTAGCTGCAGCTAGTACAGTTATCCCAGAAGTACACAAGGTAGGTTCTCAGGGGACTGCCACTTCACTCTGTGGCGCACAATCTTATATACTATATAGGTAACACATACATTAACCAAATATACACCCAGAACATACAAGAAAGAGCCAATAAGGAAAGTTGGAAAATAGGACAGAACCAATAGGAGAGATTTGAAAACAAAAGTGTCAGATGACTCGAAGAAACCTCTCCTCCAACTATGTTTGTCACCCCTCCCTCAAACTAATTTATTAACAGATTTGTAAATAACTTGCAGGTGGCGAGATACGTTTGTGTGTGTTGGAGGACAGTTGTGAAACAAGAGAATGCTAGCAGAGGACAGTGAAGGCCAGACGATAAGATAAAGTCAGAGAAGAATAGTGTGAACCAACAGATAGTTGAGACAGGGATTAGGAAAACCAGACAGGGATTAGTGTACTCGGCCAAACCTAACACCAGCGTTGCAAATAGAGGCAGAAAGCTAATTTTGACACGAAGCTTGCAGAAAGAGCAGAAAAAGACTTCGACCGTCGTGCAGCCTGAGTGAGGGCAACACAAGATGGCAGCGGAGCACAAAATGGTGGGTCGATACGATCACAATCGAAAATCGAAGTTCCTTAGACCCTCCTTTTGCCAGAACTCAGGCAAGATACTCAGGCTCATTTTAATCTGAGTCTATGTCGATAGCCATAAGATCATCGAGCTGTTGCTGTATCATCATTTTGATATTCTCTGTTCTTTGTGACTTGGGTTTAAGGATGCACATAGTGGCGCAGAGGTCGCAGATGGCGGGGCCACAGTGCATACAAAGGCAACAAGAGAATATGATGGCTAAAATTACTCCAAGAAACGTCAATATTTTCCAACCCCATTTGGACAGTAGTCCCCAAACCACTCCAATAATGACCAATCTCCTTCGTCCTGATGAATCGACTCAGAGATCATGTGTAACTTAGAGATAGTTTGGTATACTGTCGGAGCGTCATTTGGTATGAAAATACAGCAACTTGACCCGATCAATTTGCATACTCCACCACGATCTGCAAGAACAAAGTCTAAGGCACCTCGGTTTTGTAAAGTCATGAGACGATCGGCCTGTAGTTCTGCTGTGATATTGCTTAAGGCTCCTACAGTGATGTCTATGGTGGTTTCTACAACACGAACCAATTGCCTTATATTTCTGCTGTTGGCCATCGGACCCCAAAAAGGAAGAAATCCTTTGAGGAAATCTCCTCCCTCTTGTCCTGCTGTGTCCTTCGAATCAATAATCTCTCTGCCATATCAGTTTCGATGATGATTTGCGGAAGCGGTGTAAGTAGGGGGAAGAAGGAAAGCTATAAAGCTAGTACCGGAGAAACTCGTTAGCAACCACGTATAAGCCCTATTATAACAAATGAAATATGTGCCTTAAGACGGCACTAGAGGAGGCGAGTTTTGAGAAGAGTAGACATATATGTGAGAACAGCTATTTCTTTGTATAGTGTCAGCAGACTGACCCTTTATCTGTAAACAGAAATTGCCCTGATGTGGTATAGTCCAAATCGGTGAAGATTGTCCTTTTTTAACTTTATCACTAAGGCTAGTGACATATTGGGTGACATTCCAGTTAGTATACGCCTTTCTTTCGTCAATGGAGATCTTTCTATTTTCCATGATTTTAGCCATAGCTACCATTCCCTTTATCAATGAACTATGACTAAAATCCGGATCACTAACACGTGAACTAACGGATCGTCTGAATTTGCTTTGGTAGGCATTGGAGAAGTTGATAAAATAAGCCCAAGCAGAACCTTCATAGGAGAATGGAAGGACTAAATACGGCATTCCTTTTTCTACGGTATGTGGCATGACTCCACACACCCAACAGTCAGTTGTATTGATCACTAATTGATGTTGATGTAACAACTGGACAAAGGAATTGTTGTAATATTCAGTTCTTCTAATGAGTTCATGATGAGGAAGGGTATGAAATAGATGTGGAGAGACAGTAGAAGAAGACGAAGAGGTAGAAGGAGAGAAAACTTTTTGCTGCAGGGTAATAGCAATCCAATTTATACATGCCAAAAGAATACATAAAAATATAATAATACATAAAGCAATACCACAACGACTATATATTTCTTTACAATAACTCTTTTTATCTTTACCTTCTCTTTTGCCTAATGTAGTCTCCATCTTTCTAAGTGGATGCTCACGGCAATCTTCCTCAATCACTTAATTATGATTATCTGCCGTCCTATGACACTGCAAGTCCTGCAGGCCTATTGCCACTACTCAGGTCACAATCAAGACTCCTACCGTGACCCTGCAACCGGGACAGAGTGCTACACAAGAGATAAAGATTTTAAGTGTTCTTTGGTCTAGGTCTCAAATTATAGTGTTCTTTTCCAGGGGTGGTTTGGTTTTGAAACAATGTTCGTGGACTGGTCGTATTCAGGCGACAATGTGATGGTATTGCTTCCTGAAGAATGTCGTTGTCCTCTTTCTCAGACAATGTTCCATTCAAGTGTGCATCACTGAAGGGTACAAATCATGGAACTTTTTCATTTTCTGAGTCGCCAACACCTCTACAAACCTCTACGAACCCACTGATCAAAGGGTAGAGGCAATGGCACTTTCTTACAATGCACACCGTGAATCCAATTTTTCTTTCCTTCGACTTTGACTGCTGTTCTCGTGGTTAAAAGTACTAAACGAGGCTCCTTCCATCTAGGCTCCAAATTTTTTGTCCTTTGGAAATTCTTGGTGCAGACCCAATCACCTGGTCGGATGGAATGACCTGGGTCTGTGGAAGCCTCCGGTAAAGCACTTTGAACCTGTTGATGGAGAACACGCAATTTAATCGTAAGATCATGCAGGTAGTCAATCAACATTGGATATAGCAGGTCTGAGTATTTCTTAGGGCGAGGGACTCCCCATACATTAGCCGGGCGTTCAAAAACCACTTCGTAAGGAATAAGTCCCAAACGAGAGTGTACTGCAGTTCTGGTGGACAGAAGAGCCAATGGTAAAGCATCGGGCCAATTTAGTCCTGTACTAGCCTGAACTTTCGCTAGTTTTAACTTTAAGGTTCCCTTGTAGCATTCTACTAAACCCGCTGACTGTGGGTGATTTGCCGCATGGAACTTTTGCTTGATACCAAGACCTGCACAAACTTTTTGCATGACTTGGCCAACAAATTCGCTCCCATTTTCACTCTAGACAATGCGCGGTAAACCAAACCTGGGGAAGAATTCTTTTAGTAAAGCTTTAGCTGTGGATAAGGCTGTGTTGTCTTTTAAAGGGTATGCTTCTATCCATCTTGAAAAGGCGCATACTACCACCAGAACGTATTTAAGGTTGTTGCATCGCTCCATATGAATATAATCGATCTGCAACACCTCAAATGGATATGTTGGAGGAGCAAAATGACCCGCTGGAGTTGGGGTTCCCTTTCCCGGGTTGTACATCAAACAAATAATACAATGTTTCACTACATTGTCTGCGCATTTTGGGATCTCTTCATTTTGCCACACTGGAGCTAGAAGCTTGCATATACCTTTTGCACTTAAGTGGGCTGGACCATGCGCCATAGTAACCACTGGGAGTACATAGGCATCTGGTAACAGCCAACGTTGATGTTCTGATAATTCCACCCAACAACCCATTTCATCCAACATTCCTGTACTTTCTTGCCACTTGCTCAACTCTTTCTCTGTAGCCTCTTTCTGAATCGCTCTTACACTTTCCACTGTATCCTCATACATTCTTCTCTCTCTAACCCAATTTGCAGGACCCACCACATACATTCGAATTGTTGCATCTCTCGCTGTCTTTTTCGCTACTTCATCTGCAAATGCATTTCCTCGACCAGCATCATCTGCAATCTTTTTGTGCGCACTACACTTCACAATTGCTATTTGGGTGGGTAAGGCAAGTGATTCAAGAAGATCAGTCACTAACTGACAATGTTGTATTTTGGTGCCATGTGAAGTGATGAAACCTCTTTCCTTCCAAAGACGCCCAAAATTAAACGCTACACCAAAGGCATACTGACTGTCGGTATACACTTTTACTCTTTTTCCTTTTGACAATACACATGCTCTCATTAAAGCTATCAATTCTGCTGCTTGAGCTGAATTGTGTCTGATTCGTGCAGTTCCCACAATTGTATGCAAAGTAGTTACAGCATAGGCTGAAACTGTATCTCCATTGGGCATTTTAAAACCAGATCCATCTACCCATAGAGTTCCATCCGGATTCTCTAGCGGCGAATCTTTCAGATCAATTCTTCCTTTTGTCTCTTCCTCAGTACGAAAAAAGCAATCATGTTGCTCCTCAACACTTTTCTCATTTGGAAGGGGCAACAGAGTGGCTGGATTTAGGGTATTACATCGTTTGATGTGTACGTGGCTAGACAAAAGCGTCAGCTCATATCCAGTTAGACGAGCACTCGTAAGATGCTGTGTTTTCGTTCTGTTTAGTAGAGTATCCACTGCATGTGGTACCATGACAATAAGAGTATTATCTAGCACCACTCCAGCGGACTGTCGAATAGAAATTGCTGCTGCTGCTGCTGCTTTGAGGCAACTAGGCAATGCTTTAGCCACTGGATCTAACGTAGCCGAAAAATAAGCACATGGCCGTTGTTTGTCTCCAAATTGCTGTGTTAAAACTGACAGCGCACAACCCTCTCTCTCATGAACATAGAGTGTAAAAGGCTTACTGTAATCAGGGGTGCCTAGTACAGGAGCAGAACACAGAGCAGTACGTATGTCAGTGAAACTCCTTTGACACTCATCAGTCCAAGGAAGAGGCTGAGGTGTATCTTTCAAAGTGAGTGCCAACAAAGGCTTGGCCAGCAGAGAGAAGTTAGGGATCCACTGCCTACAGTAGGAAGTAATACCTAGAAAGGCACGTACCTCCCTTTGTGTGGATGGCACAGACATTTGTACAATTGCTTGGATGCGTTCTGGGGTTAACCGCCGTCCCTCCTTTGATAGGAGAAGACCCAAATAGGTAACCTCTCGACGAACATATTGCAGTTTGGAAGGTGAAACATTGTGATTCAGATTAAACAAGTGACGTAGTAATGCAACAGTCACATCTTTGCAAATATCCTCTGAATCAGCAGCGATTAACAAGTCATCCATGTATTGTATAAGAGCAGCACCAGATGGCAAATGAAAAGTATCAAGATGACATTTTAAAGCTTGGCTGTAAATAGAGGGACTTTCACAGTAGCCCTGAGGAGCGCGCTTAAACCAGAAGCTTCGGCCTCCAAGAGAGAAGCCAAAAATATCCCTACTCTCTTCGGCAATGGGAATACTAAAGAAGGCATTCTATAGATCGATAACAGAAAACCGAGTCGCTGTGGAAGGTATCATTGTCAACATATCAGTAATATCTGGAACGACAGGAAATTGTGGTACAACAATTTTGTTTACGTCCCGTAGATCAATTACGAAACGATATACAGGTGGCTGAGAAGGATCAGTGCGTTTAAGAACAGGAAGAATAGGACTATTGCATGTGTTACCTCTTGTTTTTTCAACCACACCCTTCTGAATCAAATCATGAATAATTTCCAAAAGCGCTTTTTCACCTTCAGTGGAAATCCTATAATGTGAAATACGTGGCAGTTCAACATTAGGCTTAAGAGTGACAACATAAGGTGGGATCTCAAGACAACCCACATCATTCGGACCTGTAGCCCAAAGCATTGCCGGAAGAGAAAGCAACTCAGGTGGAAACTGATCTTTGGACAAATACATTGGCGTAATCAGTTTCTGTCCTAAAGTAAGATACACACCAGAAGGAGAACAAGATATCGTTGCATGCATTCTCTTCAATAAATCCAAGCCCAATAGATTCTCACTACAACCATTCGTCAAGAGAAGCGGAGCTTCCAAATCATAAGGGCCAATTGAAATAGGCAAAGGGCAAGAAACTGGATTGCGAACAGGGTCGCCAGAAAATCCTACAGATACATTCGTTAAGCCAGACAAAGGTGCCCCGGGGAGTTTTGAATGGATGATAGAACTTCTCACCGCAGCAGTATCTAAAAGGAATGGCTCTGAAACACCCATTGTAGTGACATTAACATAAGGTCCATTCTGGTCTACTGGAATCAACACAACTCCCTTACTTTGTCCATGGTTGTCCTAGCTAGCATGAAGACTTTCATTCCCGGCTTCAATATAGCAATCCTCATTGTAGTACTGTGTAGACCTAACATTCTGCTGATCAAAATAATTAACAGAACTAGGAGGAGGAAGGGAACGCTGTTCTTGAGTCAACACACCTCGACCTCTACCTCTGTTTGTTGACTGGAGGCCAGCACGACCTCGTGGATCAGATAGTGTCCCATTTCGCTGCAATAAAACCGGACAACTATTCTTGAAGTGGCCTTCCTGTCTACAATAGGCACATTGATTAGGACCTAACAAAGGTCGCAGAATATATGGCTCAGGCTTATGATACAACCTCTGAAATTGCGGAGGCTGTTGAAACTGAGGCTGAGCATAACGAGGTGGATAAGCCTGTTGCAAGAGAACCTTCGTTTTTAATTCTTTCGTCTTTTTCTCTTGCTTTTCTTTCTCTTCTTTATCCCTGTTTTCATAATATTGTGCAGTAGCCAATATCTGGGCAGAAGAAGAAACAGCCCATGAACTTTCCGAATCTTTCAATTTGTGTGACAGCTCAGGAAGCAAATTAAATACGAATTTGTCCACAAATAATCGCTGACCACCCTCTGTAGCCATATCTTGACCACTGTGATCAATAAATGTCTCCTCGAAACGAGTGAAGAAATCAGAGACACTTTCATCTTTCTTTTGTTTGCATGCTGCTAATTTATCCAAATTAACTCTTAATGCAGGCATCATCGTTTTCATTAGTGTAATAATCCTACCAGGGAGTTCTGAAATCAAAGCGTCAGGCTTTGCACCACCCACTTGGTTTCTATCTGCGGCAATTATAGCATTCCATGTACCACCCAATTCTTGAACATGATCCTCTTTACGAATCCTAGCCCATAACGCTTGTGGGACTACATTCCCCATCAACATATCAATATCGGCTAAATTCATGATGCAAGCATCAACTGTCTGTGTTAATTCTTTATAATAACCCGCAGGTTTTTTACGAGGATCCGGTAGAGTCTGTTTTAGGGCCAAAACTTCAGATCTCTTCCAGGGGACATGTACCCATATACGCTGAAAATGAGCAGGAATAGCTGGATTAGCACCTACTCCCGCAACCTCTTCTATCCACACTGGAGGAACCTCTCTCATAGGATAATTTTTCAGCGTTAACCTAACTGAAGGATCAGAATCTAGAAAAGTCTGTGAGGTAAATAAGGTTCTAAAGGAAACAAGTGTTTTTACAGCATCCTCAACCTTAGAACCCACAATAAGTCCTTTATCAAAATTAGCCTGAATGTCTAACAGACCCTGAGGAACTGAACCCAAGTCCATATCTTCCCATCCTTTAATAAGAGTATCACACATAGCATTAAAAACATATCTCTGCGTAGGCCCATTCCACTGTGAGAAGGTAGGCATAATATCAAGCACCCTATACCTAGGACCCTTTTCAATCCATTTACGAGCAAGAGAGTCCAACCTCTCTCGTTCTTCAGAATTTGGGAACTGACTACGAGACTGTCTTCGAGCAAAAGCCGGAGATACATTTAAAGCTTCAAAGAAAGGAGAAAGGATACCAGTGACAGTATCCGTAAGACGCTTACGCACAGATGGAGAATTAGACATAAGAATAGGGGACAAGGTATTAGGCGAACTAATGGAAGGAGAATCGATAATTGCAGGAGGAGCAGAAGGCAAAGGAGATCGAAGATCAGGAGATGAGGGCAAAGAAGTCGAAGTTAAAGGAAAAACTGGCAGAGGCGGTAATACTGGAGGTGGCAAATGCGGAAGAGCCGGAACAGGCGGAGGTACTATTGGCAGTTGAACAGGCTGTAACAACTGGGGTGCATTAGTACCTTGTACATAGGGCGGAGGCAACCTCAATAAATGGGACATTAGGGGATCTTCTTCTATATCTTTCTTATTATCGGAAGGGGAAACAGGCAATACCGGATAGCATTTATCTATCGCCATGCGATGCTGTCTCCCTGAAATTTCAGTCGTATTATCAATTTCATCATCCTTAAATTGTTGGGCAGCCTGTATAATTGTCATACCTTGTGTTTTTCTATCTCATTTTGCTTGCTTAATTTCTTTCTGTTTGGCTTCCTTACGCCAAAGGCGGAAAGAGTCAAACATTGCCGGCTGGCCTTTTCTTTTGAATAGAACTGCTTCTAAATTATCTAGCACATCAGGCTCAAAGCTACCATTTTCTGGCCATTTTAGAACACCATCTTTCCTTGTGTATCGGGTCCATGCCTCGTTAAAGGCGATGGGGCCAATACCATGTTTTGAATAGAGCTCATAGTTGGGAGTTCCAACCGAAGGAATCGTACAAGAGTCCTCAAGCCGGGAATCCCTATTACAACCAACGCAACAAAATTTCCCAAGCTTAGTCAGACCAGGCATCTCGTGATTTCTCCTGACTGTTCACAAACTTCAAGGGGGTAAAACTCAGTTTACGCAGCACAAATGCACTTACCCTCGGCTTCGGCTATTGCAATAGTCGAATCTAAGGACCAGAGGTACTAAGGAACAAAGGACAAAAATTGTGGGCGCGACCCACGAAAATACTTAACTAAGGACGTCCTCTTACACCAACAGAGGCCCGTCTATCGTCTCGCCTTACCATACATCACCAAAGAAAGGGCCAAGGCAGGACGGCAGTCAGGGCAGCGGTCGTCAGTAGCCGTCAGGAAGGAGTAACCACGCTGAAAAAGACCTTCGGACCACTTTCGACATACAGGGGTCGCTTAATGTGACTCGCGAACCCTCCGGAATTTTCTTGCGAGGTTCCTCACGACCTTCGGGCAGAACTGGTACCACTGAAGACACCCCACGTTGGGCGCCAGTTGAAGAACCAGAACCTTTTGGGCCTGGCGGCACAGGGTACGCCTTAATCTTCTAGGTTCTCCTGCTCAGCTACACAGAGACACGGGACACTCTGTTAGGCGTTAGAAGATCAGGTTTATTAGCTGCAGCTAGTACAGTTATCCCAGAAGTACACAAGGTAGGTTCTCAGGAGACTGCCATTTCACTCTGTGGCGCACAATCTTAGACACTATATAGGTAACATATACATTAACCAAATATACACCCAGAACATACAAGAAAGAGCCAATAAGGAAAGTTGGAAAACAGGACAGAACCAATAGGAGAGATTTGAAAACAAAAGTGTCAGATGACTCGAAGAAACCTCTCCTCCAACTATGTTTGTCACCCCTCCCTCAAACTAATTTATTAACGGATTCATAACTAACTTGCAGGTGGCGAGATACGTTTGTGTGTGTTGGAGGACAGTTGTGAAACGAGAGAATGCTAGCAAAAGACAGTGAAGGCCAGACGATAAGATAAAGTCAGAGAAGGATAGTGTGAACCAACAGATAGTTGAGACGGGGATTAGGAAATCCAGACAGGGATTAGTGTACTCGGCCAAACCTTACACCAGCTTTGCAAATAGAGGCAGAAGGCTAATTTTGACAGGAAGCTTGCAGAAAGAGCAGAAAAAGACTTCGACCGTCGTGCTGCCTGAGTGAGGGTAACACAAGATGGCGGCGAGCACAAAATGGTGGGTCGATACGATCACAATCGAAAAGTTCCTCAGGTACACTTCTAAAATAACCCCTGCTCACCACCTTGGTAGCTTGGCACGAGCAGACAGGCTTATCTCAGAGGCAGTGTGTAAAGCATTTGTGAACACATTCAGTAATCAAGTGACAACACTACAGATGGACACCACACAGGTTTTATATAAAAAATAAGTATTCTTTATAAAGATTTAACACAAGACCATAAATGACAAAAATCCACAATACTGTTACTTTAAAAATGGTAGAATTTAGCTTAGTTCTCTTTTGCTGCGACGGCGACATGCTTCTTCTCCGTGAGTTGCGCTTCCAGGTCCTTGCGACATGCAGTCCCTCAGAAGGCCTAAAACAGCAGCAGGCACTTCCAAAGAACTCTGGGGAGCTGGTGGTTGAAGTCTGTTGTCCCTGAGACTTCAGCAAGAGGCAAGCTCTTTTCCAAGCCCTTGGAGATCCTTACGCAAGTTGAATGAAAAATGCACACAAAGTCCTTTCTCCTTTCTTTGGCAGTCAGGCAACCACTGCAGGCCAATTCCCCAAGCAGCACTTGAGCTTAGGGATAGTCTCTCCTCAGTTTCTTCTGGTTCCACTCCTCAGCAAAGGTTTCTTCTTGTTTACCAAAGTGATCTAAAGTTCTTGGGTTGGGGTCCCAATATTTATACTAAGTTTTCCTTTGTTCTCTGAAGGCAGAGAGGCCTTTGCCTAGTCCAAACCAGTTCTGGTCAGTCCTGGAGCACTTTGTTTACATGACTCCTTCTCTTCATTCAGAGTGCAGGGCAGAGACATCAGACGCACCACAGGAGTTGGAGCCAGCATTGTGGAGGAAGGCACAGCCCTATTCTGGTCCCACGTGCAACTCCTCCCTCCCACCTAGATGCAGATCTCTCTATTCACCACTGGGCTGCCTCACCCTGTCTCCTGGAATTCCCCAGCCCTGTCACTCAAACTCCAGACAAGGAATACACAGCCTAGCAGAGGCAGGTTTGAATGGTTAGACAAGAAAATACCTACTTTCTAAAAGTGGTATTTTCAAACACAGAATGTTAAAACCAACTTCACTAAAAGATGTATTTTATCATTCTGAGTTCAGGCATACTAAATTCGAATTGCTACCATGTTCCCTGAGTCAGTTAGGATTATAAGATGTAATAATCAAACTGCCCATTCTAGCATATGGAGAACAGGTAGCCTTGCAATAGTGAAAAACGAAAATGGCTGTAATTCACTATTAGAACATGCCACACACACCAGGGCATGTCCTACCTTATACTTACTATGCACCCTGCCCTTGGGCCTACCATAGGGGTGTCTGATATGAAGAAAAGGGAAGGTTTAGGGACTGGCAAGTGGGTGCACTTGCCCAGTCAGCATGACAGTACCAGACTGCACGCAGGCTCTGCAATGGCAGACCTTAGACACACTTTTACAGGCTGCTTCTGCGGGTGGCACAACCAGTGCTGCAAGCCCACCAGAAGTATTTGGTTTACAAGCCCTGGGCATACTCAGTGCACTGCACTAGGGTCTGACAGGTAAACCAAACCAACCAATTATGGAATCACTAATTCATACATCAATTTACAATAGGGAGCACTTGCACTGTGGCACTGGACAGCAGTGGCACAGTGCCCAAAGCATCTAAAACCAGCAAACACACATGAGGCAATAGCAAAAAATGGAAGGGAGACCCACACCAAAGTGCCAGGTGTAACATGGACTAGGTACTTTCCGCTGCCTTCATCCGGGCTGCAATCTCAGGAAGCATATTATTAACAAACCTGTCGACAAACAGCTGGACTCCACCAACCACTGATAAATCCTGACCACTCAAATCCAAAAATACTCCCTCATATCTAGTAAAGAAATCTGACACATTCTCATCTTTCTTTTGACAACATGCCGTAAGTTTATCCCAATCCACTTTCTTTGGAGCAATAAATGAATGCATGTACGAAAATAATTGGGCCAGGTAAAGCTAACACTTCCGCTCTTCGCTTCTCACCTGGCTTACATTCTTGAGCCGATAGCTTTATCTGATCCCATGTCGCTCCTAACTCTAACACGTGATCCACCAAGTGCACCTGTCTCCATATATCAGTCGGCACCAGGTGCCCAAAAAACAACATAATATCAGCTAACGTCATAACTGTCGAATTGGCCGCCTCAGTCAATTCTTCATAGTAAGCAGTTGGATTCTTTCTAGGATCTGGCAACTGATTTTTAAGAGAAAGTACTTCGCTTCTCTTCCAGGGGGTATAGACCCATTGTTCTTGAAACCGTGCCCCTACCCGGGGCCGAACAGTGTCACCTGCTGCATTCATTCCTGCTGGTGTCTCGGGGTGATATATGGGGTGAACTTCTCTCATTGGGAACAACTGTGCTAATGCTGTGGAACTCTCTTTAAGCATCCTACCTCGATATTTTAACAAAGTTGTAACTTTATTCAGCACAGCAGCAGGATCCATACCAGAACCATACACGTCATATCGTATCTCAGAAACCTCCCTTGGGACCTCAGCATTAAAGCGCTGCTCCCACAAACTCATCAACACTGTACGCATACGCTTAAGTGCAAGTTGCTGCATAAGCAGTTCATACTGTCTCATCACATCCTATACTTCCTCAACCATATAGATCGGGTTTCGAATCCAGTGTGCAGCCTGATTCGCCACCATTTCCTTTTCTTGGTCACTTACTGCAGAATGCACCAACACCCTACTCACACATTCTTGTGCATTCGCTCGACTTCCCGGGGACATTCCACTCACAGGCGTTCTGTCAAATTGCATCATGGGAAGTGAAACATCCACCGGTGAAAGAGTGGATGAAGAGACAGGTATCATCAATGACCGATCTTGACTAGATGGAGTAAAGAAAGTCATACCAGAAAATGCAGAAGCAGGTGCCACAGACAGAGGGCCACCCCCCTCCAACCCGGACATCGTCAAAGCAGTATAATACCCAAGAGGTGTCAAATGTAGACCCGGAATATTAGCAGGAGGAGGATCAGTCGGGCCAAGAACCAGAGCCAGAGCCCTTGAAGCCGGGGCCTGGGAAGCTGGAAAACTAGTATATAGCCATACCGGAGCATAAGGTGGGGGGTTGGGTATCTAACAAATCTTCAACAAAAGCATCACTCTCATTTTGAACGACATAACTCTTCTCAGCTTGCAGCCGAAACGCACTATCTGCGCACTCAATGCCTTTGTTTGCTATCGTTTTATCATAAGCCATGGCTTTCTGCACGATCGTCAGCGCCTGTATTTTCCTCGAATTTTTCTCCTCTCTAATTCGCCGCTGCTTTGCTTCCTTCTGCCAAACCATTAACATATAAAACATTGACTGCCTACTCTTCTTAGTAAACAGCTTTCTTTCTAGAAATTTCATCTTTTGTTCATCGAACGAGCCATCGAGTGTCCACTGCAAATCAGCATTTTCCTTTGTATATTTATGTCATAAGGTGCTAAACTTAATAAGACCAATGCTGTGCTTTATGTACATATCAAAATTCGGGATACCCTCTGGAGCAGCAGGTTGTCTTTCCTCCAATCGATCACTTGCACAACAACATCGACATACAAAACATCCAAGTTTACTAAAACAGGGCGTCTTTATATAAGATACTTACACAATTTTCACTGCGCAAGCCCAAAGCAAATCCACTTCTCTTGTCCAAGAATCGTACACAAAATACACAAAAAAATCAGCACGAACGGACCTCTTAGGCGTGCAACACAACACGGCCCAAACAGTCTTTCACTAAGCCCCACCTAAGAACCTCTGTCACAGGTATGATAGCCCAGCTCGACCCTATTGCATCTCGACACGATCTAAAGCCTATCTCGCATCTTGTTGCTCGTAGAGCCATTAACGACTCTCAAACCACTACGAAATTCAGCCCCAGCAATCTGCCATACCATTCAGATCAAACTCGCTATCAGAGCACAGCCCAAAAGCTTGTCTCCCACTAGAGTACTACTCAGGGTCTGCCTCATAAGGCGTGGTCTGGCGCCGCCCGTGAGGTACACCGCTAAGGCTCACCCGTGGTTCAAGACCAGTAAGATACAGCTCGATGGGCGCCCTCACCCACACAGCCCGGCACGACTATTGGAGCACAGACCGATCGGTTCTGTCTCACCCATATCGGTAGTGTGGCTCTGTCCACGAAACACGCCCCGAAGGCCCTGCCCCTCCGGTGCTACCTAAGAACCTCTATGAGACGGGTCTCAAGAGCCCGCATCAACCAGAGCAGTTCAAATTCACACCGAAAGGTGGTCGTCAACGGTCTGCCTCGCACAGTCCAGTCCAGCACTACCTCAAGACTGGCGCCAGTACATTTCCAGGTACTGAAAAAAGTATACAGGTTCACTCACCCCGTTTTTATGCAAGGTTTTACACGCAATTCTGTACCGCCGACTCTCCAGACCAACCTGGTCAGCTCCAAGGTCTCGCTGTCTCTGGACCCCGGTGTATCACCACTAGGCAGGGCACCCTTGATCATGTGGGCGGGGCAAGTTACACAGAAACAGAGCTCTATCTTGCTGGGGGCCCCTGATCCGCCCACCTGACCAGCATGCACCCCGACCTCACGAACCATTTGCGGGTGTGATGGGTGATAATTGTGAGGTCCCTGTTCGGGCGCCAACTGAAGGAAATGACCCGAATAGGGTCATTCGGGTTACTAAACCACCTCTCGGCCTTACCTATATCATTGAAGAGTCGGTCAGACAGTAGAGAATGCAAACAAGCAGTTTTACTTTATTATCAATACTCTGCAGAGGAGCCCAAATACAACAGGCCGCATGCAATGCTTGATATTGGACTGACTCAATAATCATGCGCAGCATAGTATAATATATCAAACACGTCATGAACCTCTAGAGCACGCCTACAAAGGAAAGTTACAGGTTTGGGGATGCATATTTTAGGGAGGCAGAGGGGTGTACATCAGCAGCCTGAGACGGGCACACGGTATCTCTTAGCCAAGTACAGCCAGTTGCATCCCTACACCTCCCCACGTAGGAGAGGTGCTGCTAATAGAACATTGCTTACACACACAGAAAGGGCCTATTCATAAGTGGGGCAGCGCCCCTTGTTCAATAAAGAAACAAAACTGGGTGTATACTTATCAGGTGAACAACAAGTCCCATGGCGCAACTATCTGGGCCTACCTCGTTCGCAGTTTAGAGCTCACTGCGTGCTTATATATAACCATAATATAAAATAGCGGCCAGC
Source organism: Triturus cristatus (assembly GCF_964204655.1). Taxonomy (NCBI): domain Eukaryota; kingdom Metazoa; phylum Chordata; class Amphibia; order Caudata; family Salamandridae; genus Triturus; species Triturus cristatus. Next base: position 212,862,478 of record NC_140588.1, read on the forward strand.
ATACAAAATGGATGCCACCCATCCAACACTAACTTATATTATAAAGCATCATCTTTATTATTATAGCTCAGTGGGTTGTAAATATAGATGCTTACCACTTCTCTATTTAGCTATATAAAGGTAATCTAAATAGCATAGCATAAGGGACATAGCCCTGTGATTATTTGGAAACCTACATAGATGTCTGTAGGCAAGGGCGGCCATCTTGGAAGGGAGTGTGATTTAATTGTGTTAATTATGGCATTATTTTGGGAAATATGTGGGCGCTTAAAAAGTGAGAAAATGAGATGTAATAGAAGGTAGGATGGGAGCGCAAATTATAAAGTTATTAAAATTAGCAGGAGCAGTGAGGCTAATGTGCTTCAATGTGATCAAGGTGTTACAGATATGGAGACGAAAGGCATGGACGCGCTGGATGCATAGCGACTTAGCATCAAGCGAACATACCGAGGTAAGGAATAGAAACAAGGGTGAGAGTAGTCAAGCAATAGCGAGATCGCAAAGGGCGAAGGATAGAAAGGGGTTAGATAGGGTGATAATGAAAAAACGGATTCCTAATGTAGACAATCTCCAGAAGGGGGGAAAAAAGAGGGGGAGTAGTAAGGGGATTACACCTAGCCGAAATGGGGTAAACATCAGATGCTAGATTGAGTAGAGTAAGTAGAGTTGCGCAGAAGGTAACCAGTGTTGAGAGAGAACACTCCAACGGTTTTACAAGAAAAACAATAATCTCATAAGGGAGTGTAAATAACAACAGAAATCGTAAAGAGTTGGTCCCAACTCAAATAAAAACATTGGAAGAGGTATGACAGTTATACATAGTGAAAAACGGGGAACATCATAAGTTATTCAAGAGAGTAGCCAAGTTATAACAGATTGGTCCAGTCCTCCAAGCGATTAAGACCTGTGTGGGGACTGTCAGTTTGTATGATCCGTTTTAATTTCTCCTTGTTGAGGATGCCCGCATTGTTCGTACTCCTAGGTGGCTGTTGAATCACAGTGATCAATTGCCACCTTATGTCATCTTCAGTGTGGTTGAGGGAGGTAAAATGTTCAACAAGTGGTGCATTCAATGTTCTGCAGCGCACACGGCTTCTGTGCTGACAAATCCGGATTCTGATTTTGTTGTTTGGCCCACATAAATTAAATTGCAAGGGCAAGTGATAGCATATATTACATTGACAGTGTTGCAATTAGGAAAATTAGTCAGACTGATATCAATGTTCGCATGCACAATTTCTTTTGTATCCGTTGTGAGGTGGCATACGCTGCATCCACCGTATTTGAAATGGCCTATACAAGTGGTAAACCCCATAACCCCCTTAGCATGAGATTACTTTTTTTGTACTAGGGAGAGCGAGGTCTTTTATACTTATACTTTTCTTGAAAGCAAAAAGAGGGCGTTCTAGATTGAGGCTGCCTGCATTCATTGTAGGCCAGTGTTTCAAGATGCATTTCCTCACTGCATTGGAGATGGATGAAAATGTGGTAACACATACTATTTTATACCCACTGCTTCTTTCTCTGGGGCTCAGTAATTTCTCCCTGGGGCAATACCAGGCTCTTTTCAGGGCTATTTTCACTAGTTTACGAGGGTAACCTCTACTTGTCCGTTTTTTGGATAAGATTCTAGCCTCCATGAAGTAATCCTCCTTGCGATAGCAATTGCGGCGTATGCGAAGAATTTGTGAGTATGGGAGGGAATCGCGTAGGGCTCTCGGGTGATGGCTGCTGTATGCCAATAATGTATTTTTCTCAGTAGGTTTGCGGTAAAGTGTTGTGTATGGTGTACCATTGTCAGCTATGATGGTCAAGTCAAGGAAAGCCACCTCTTGTTTAATTTTATTGATGTGAACTTGAGGCCATTACTGTGTGTGTTCAGCCAGTCTTGAAAGTCCAACAGACTTTCATCAGTCCCATTCCAAATGAGGAAGATGTCATCTATGTAACGCTTCCATTCTAGGATGTTAATCCTGAACGGATTGTGGGGGGATAGTATTCTCTGTGTTTCGAGCCAGTCCATATATAGTATGGCAACATTTGGAGCAAAAACTGCACCCATACTGGTGCCCTTAACCTGCTGGAAAAATTGCCATTAAACAGGAAAAAAAATGCGAGTGAGACACATTTTCAATAGATGGAGAATAAAGGAGGTGGGGACGTGGTGAGGTTGGGGTCTGGAGTTGAGAGCCATGCCAATAACATCAATGCCTTCATCTTATCCCATGGTTTTCTAGCAAACTCCCTGGCTGGTCTGGCATCCTTGTCAGAGCTAGGCTTCCCAAGAGGTGGTACTAAAGGTCTAATTCCCAAACTGCTACTTCCTAAATATGTGTATACATTAGCAATAATGACAGGCAACTCGTATTCGTGGTCAGCCACTGCCACCATGGCAAGTCACTGGCTTATAGCCAAAGACACTTCTTCACCACCAACATTAGAGTCAATCATTTTGGGGACAAAGGAAAAAATACCACAAATTTAATCCCCAAATAGACGGTAGGACCTGCCCCATGTTCATTCTGCATCTCTTTGAGGAAATTCGGTACAAAGGCCAAAGAGGGAGTAACATGTCAAAGAGGGTAGACAGTGTAGACAGTGGCAAAATTGGTCCCCCATGTGTTGTAGTTAGCTAGAGTGGGAACCAGTCCAGTGGGTAAGCACATGTTGAGAGTTCTGTGATTGACTTGGGGGATCATCAAGGGAAACACAGTTTCAAATTGATCGATTTTTTGGGCTATCCAAAATGGTATTTCTTCACAATGTGTGGGTCATAACTGAATAAACAACTGCAGGACTAAGGACAGACCAAGCAGGCTGCTGGGCCTCACTTTGCAGGCCAATTCTATCTGACTTAGCTAACAAACCATGTGAGATATATTGCGTATAGATAGGACAACAAGAATATTGTATAAAGCAAGAGTCTGAACTAAATTTATATTACCCAAATCTGAATACGGGGTATAACCCACCAGAGCCGGCCATGTAGCCCCTTCATGACTTAAAGAACACATTTGAACAGTCCCAAGCATGTAGGGAAGGGTGCCATTAAACCAAGTCTGGTGTTTCCAGGCTGTAAGAGGAATTTCAAGATGCAAATATAGAAGATATGCATTAGGAGCCAAGGGCGAGGTGTATTCATGAAAAGTATTATCATTAGAGTCCACAGCCGGAAATGTGACCCAATATTAAAAACTTCAAAGTGGAACGCTGCATCTGCTTCAACAACAAAAATCACCGCAGCTCCTGCATTAGGAACTCCGTGTTGCATCAAATGCTGCGCTACTGCAGGGTGGCGATTAGCAGCAATAGCAATAGGCTGCACCATAAGTAATATCTAATGGATTCAAAGAGTAGCACAAACAGGGTTTAATCCTTTCAATGTTCAAGCTTGAAAAACCAACAGAACTAGGTGTTATCTATAAACTATGGAGGATGAATCCCTAACACCACAGATGTCTTCGGAAAAAAGGTACACAGGTATTGTTGACAAGCACAAGCTCTGCTCTGGGTTCCCACAAGTAAGTACCTGTCCAAAACATTGGTGGCACCATATTGCAGGGATTCTGCTCAGAAACAGAACTATTTTGGGACCATAGAACATCGGCATGCAGGGACTGAGTCACCAACCATCAACCTCAGTACCTATGAGCCAGAGTCTGATTAGCTATAGTGCCTCACTCGCCCTCCCAACCTCACCAGAGAAACAACTGATTTGGCACCCCAGAATACAAGCCTCTCAACCATCTCAGGGATCGCGGTAACAAGACACACCCTTTAGCTCTCTCATCTCTCACTCGTACATGTCCACAATAAAATAAATGAAAGAAACCAAGGACGTTTAGAATATTTGTTTAAACTATTGTGTCTTAAAATGCAGTATTTGTGCCACAATTAGAAAACAAATGTATATTAAAAACACTGTTAGCATGGCCAACAAACCATATTCTATGAAAAGTCTTGTCATGTTATAAGACAGATTACCCCCCTTTCTACTGAAGCTAAATAATTATATATCAAAGATATCTGGTATTAGTGGCGAACCCCGTACCTTAGCATACACAGATGGACGTTTTACATCTCAGCTGATGCAGCACTCTTGTCTCAAAGTTCTCACTCAGTGCCCCTGTTTAAACTCGAAGGGCCCAATTCACAGAATTAACTTAAGACAAAATCCTAAACTTACTACTTTTAGGTTTCACAGAATGCACTTACTACTTTTGGTATTCACAGAATGGATTTACGACTACTAACTTTACATCCGCACTCGGACCGGAGATTCCTGCCCGGAGGCGGAGATTCTGGCCCGGTGGTGGGACTTCCGGCCCGGAGGTGGGACTTGAGGTCCGGAGGTGGGGATTCCTGCCCGGAGGTGGAGATTTCGGCCATGGCTAAATCTCCGCCACCGGCCGGAATCCCCACCTCTGGGCCGGAATCCCCACCTCCGGGCCGGAATCCCCACCTCCGGGCCGCAATCTCCGCCTCTAGGCGGGAATCTCGGCCTCCGGGCCGGAATCTCCACCTCCGACCCGGAATCTCCACCTCTAGGCGGGAATCTCGACCTCCGGGCAGGAATTTCGGCCTCCGGGCCGGAATCTCCGGCCCGAGTGCGGATGTAAAGTTAGTAGTGTAAATCCATTCTGTGAATACCAAAAGTAGTAAGTGCATTCGGTGAATAACAAAAGTAGTACGTTTAGGATTTTGTCCTAAGTTAGTTCTGTGAATCGGGCCCTTATACTCAGTTATATGACAAGCCGTGTGCAAACAAACAGCAGCTATATTCTTGTGTTATGTATTAGGGGCTAATGTCTGACCAGAGAGAATAACAAGGGGCATTTTTGTTTGACCTTGTCTATGGTGTTCAGACTAAATACCAGGAAAAGAACAGAACACGAAAACATATGCAGGTTCTGTGTGAAAGTACAGTGTGGCACAAAAGCAAGCGTGTTTCTATAGTAACATGTGCAACTGTATTTGAGGCCTCTAACATGCACAATTAGTCTAACATAGGAAATACTACAATAGGCCAGTGTCTTTCTCAATCTCAACCTCCCTTCCTCTCTCTGCCTATCGTTATTGCTACCTTTGAATGTCTGTCTCTCTTTCTCTCTCTCTCTACCCTCGGTCTTGTTTAGGGCGTGATAATGTTGCGCTTATCGATATGAGAGAGGTGAAGGGTTCCTGAGTATTTTGTCAGGTCAGGCGTCAGGTCAGGTGTCCGGTCTCTGACCTCTGCTACGGTCTGTCGGCGTGAAGAAGACGCCCTGAAGAAGCCCCAGTCCTGCTGGCCGTTAAGGGGGTAAAATACGTGTTTGCTGCTTCACTTATGAATCATCAAATGACCTATGCTTGCCATATTTGACTCTGGTGACAAAAAGTGTCAGATATCCAATAGATCTTTGTAAAAATGAACTGGAATTTTTCCAAGGAAATTAGTGATGATCTTTACTTGTTCCAGCACCTTACCTGAACTGCAAGAGGGTGTGTTTTGCTAACTTTTGCAATGAAAAAAGGACTTTCTATGTCTTCTACTGATATAACAGAAGTGATAATTCACAAAAGTAAGTAATTGAGTGCACAACCATCTACATGTAGTAGTACGCCCATGGGTGTGCATAGGTTCCCGGCTTCCAGTAGTGATTCAATGGAGGTCCACAGAAGTCAAAATGTTAGGAGCCGATGACATAGCTGATCTTCACACATTCTCTGTGTAACCAAGAAGGTAGTCATATGACTGGAGGACACAGAGTAAATGCATTGGGTCAGAGGTAAACATCACAGAGACATTAAAAAAATGTCATGATAGAAGAAGGTGAGTGGAGGATAAGTTTGCCAATTTAAAGATCTAGCTGGCCACCGACCTCGATCATAACTCAGTCTCTCGCCATGAACATGTGTATAACCTTCACAATGCTCCCTGGCCTACTGCATGGTCTGCCTGTTCCAGGGAATCCCAACTTCAGGCCAGATGTGTTCAGCAGACCTCTACATTTCACCTATCCCTTGGTTCTCCACTCATTATCATCCTGCACAGAAACAACAGCCTTCAAAGGCATATGACCCATCCCTGCCAGTGGCACACAGCATTCCCCAAGTCACACGTGTATGGAAAAGGCAAAAATACTTACGTGACCTGTTTTTTTACTCACCTTATTACAGTTCACTTGTGTACAGCACTGCAAGCTGGAGCAGTAGCACTAGCATCTTGACCAGTCGCATGGTTAAAACCCGAATTGGCACCGCCACACATTCCTAACCTCCATCCAAGTATGTGATACTACTATGATGGTCACAACCAGGCATTTGAGATGTGGACATCCTATATTTTCCTGACTCACCACTTGGCTAAACGTATCTAGTCTACATGCGCTGAGATTACATTATACCGATATAGGTAAATTATCACTATTCACTTTTCACCTTGTCAGGCCCTGTTTTTTGATCCCCTAAGCCACCTATCAACTCCTTTATATCAGTATCATTGCCTGTGCTGTTCTGGCCTTTCTCCCAATACAGACGATAGAATCTGAAAAGTCAACATTCATATCAAACTTTACTCATCCATTTATGTCTGTACACATTTCATAACAGTAAAATTGTCAATCAGTCACCCACACAGGAGACACTGTTAAGCATTTGTCTGATGTTTATGTATTAATTATACAATGTAAATCATAGACATTGTCAACAGAATATTGGAGCTGTTATGCCACATGAAAAGCCCAACTACCACTTTCACCTTCGTACATGAAAACTTTGGCATGTAGGGGCATATTTATGAGGGTGTTTGCATTGAATTTGCACCACATAGCGTGATACATGTCCAAAGCAAACCCCAAATGCTATTTATGAAACTATGCAAGGCCTCTTAGCTTGGCCCTGAGTGGCTACATAAATCTGGAGTAATGCAACGCACTGAAAATCGCTGTGTTGTGTTACTCTGCCCTGGGAAGGTGTTCCACGAGCATTGTGTCGGTGTTTCCATGCATCTCCTGTCATGTCTTTTAGGATAGTCCCATTAGGTATATCCCGTTTTCATACATTGTCCCAGCCCCACGACAATATCGATTCTAAACAGGTGACCTTTTACCTAGTAGCTTGCTCCTGTCTCCCTGACACGAGGCTCTAATCGTTCTATCATAATCCCTGTACCTGACATACATAAACATGTCCTCAGGCACGGCAGATTTATTCTGTATAAGGGTCACTGCTTTTTTTCATCCTTGGCCAACAGCCAGCTGTACATGATCACACTTGTTTAGAAAAGCATTGGTGATTGTTTTAAAAACATTTATGATTGTTTTCAAAACATCCATGGTTGTTTTAAAAACATATCCATTCTAGAAAAGAAAACCTGGAGGGACCACTTTAGTATATAAGGGCCTCACCCCTCCCTACAAATTAGAGGAGAATTCCTTCCAAGCTGAGACTGGGGTCTTGCATGCCAAATCTCCGACAAGCAGGGGTTTGACATCCCTTGCGGATTGTCATCCTCAATGCAGAGACGGGGTCCTTTATCCCCAACCATCAGGTGAGGAGCTGGTTCATCCCTAGGGGTTTCTTGGCTACAGATACACATATCTATACGCATATACACATACACATCCAGGTTAGGCTAGGTACATTTTAGAAAATTAACTAGGACGCGCATTTTAGGAATATGCAAGTGCTACTGTTTCTATCTGAACTGTTTCTGTTCATCTTATTAGCACTATGGTAGAAATGTATCTACTATTCACTATATTGGTACTAGCAATCTCTTTAGTATTCTTCTGTATCCTGATTGTCGTAGCACATATGTTTTACACAAGGCTGTCGGTGGAACAATATATACTTATTGAAAAGTCCTAATCGCCATCCTGTGTTTTTTCTGAGAGAAGCAAGCACGAGAGTCTGAGCGAAATGTACTGTACTGTTTTCCACGATCCCTGAGGAATCAGGGTTGTCATGTTCAGTGGTTGCTAGAAGCTACCTACACCACTGTAGAATACAGGGGGGTAGTAGTGGCACTGTAGAGCTAGCTGGCCTAACTGCTGACATATCCTGTGGGGGTGTCCGGAAGTGGTTGGGACACCAAGCCCTCAGTTTAGAAGAACCAAAACACACAAGTCCTGGGGGACTCCTAGAAACTACACGACACTCCCATGGACTTTGATTTATTCCTAGATTTACCAGAACTGGTCAACCTGGGAGTGCAACAAAATGCTACGCCTTCCCAGTAGAGGTGTATCGAGGACAAATATCTTTATTTCTCCTTGTTACTTCCTCTTTGTATGCAGCACACATAGAAAGGAGAATATGTCTCAGGGGATTGTCCTCAATCCTGCATGCAATGAAGGCACCCTTGTACTGTAAGGGTGCCTTCATTGGTGCCAGGCTGCCAAAACGGCACCTGTGCAGAGACAAAGGAAGGAGTGCACTGTATTCTTTTAAATACGGTGCAATACTGCCCTGTCCCTGCGATGCAGCGCAGCAAGGTGTGTAGCTGCGCTGCACCACAATCCCATCAATCTGCCCCCTAATGTATAAATCTATATAAGATCTTTGATTTAACACAAAAGGCTAATCCTTGTCAAAACGAGATGCACAACACCATGAATCATTGATAAGCAAATGTAAATGTCACCACACAGCAAATACTGCTTGCTTGTGTGAAATCGAGTAGTACCTAAATGCCCCTCTTCACAGTTGTAGTAAGTTAACTAAACGTCCCCTTGTGAACACACCATGAACCATCCAGCAGTCAACATCAGGTGTCTTCCTTAAAGAAGCAATGTATCTGCATGCTATTTATAAGTAAGTTGCATCTGTGGCCCTAGGTCGTCCATTAAAAGTTGAACTCATCCACATCTCATTGACACCATTTGTCATCTGAAGCACATGAATGTACAACTTTCATTCAGTCAGAGTATAAAGAGTGTACAAAATCACCCTTTACTTATCATTGACACAAGCTGTCACACCTGTCACCATTATCCACAGTTACACTGCCATGACCCAGATGCCTCTCTTGTGTCATATTTTCCCTGATGCTGCATTAGTATTCACATATCCACAGTCACCTACAGGCATCATTAGTAATCACCTGCCATAACATAATCTATACAGACAAGTACTAGCAGGTAAGACAAAATCCTATCCTATATCCGTGGGTGTATTTCAAGTAGAAGCTACTGATATATGCAAATAATATCCTACTTGTCTATGAGAGTGCCAATAAGTGGCCCCAGGTCATGTAGGGCTGTTTGAGTCACTAAGCTTTTGCACAGTCCCAAAAATCAAAGATGTAACTGTTTTCTTACATCACAGCATCTCAGCTGATCGACCTGACACTGATGCCCCCAGGTGTGACTGGAGGATGACATGCACTGCTAGGGGTAGGTAATAAATTCCGCTCTGCTGGCGGAGTTCGCAGAGTTTTGCCCACTCTGCTTTACACTTGTAATGCGGAGTCCTGGCTAAACTTCGCCAACCGCCGCGTAGTGAGTTTTTTCTCACGCACGCCTCGCCAAGGCCAAGTTGGCAAGCGCAAGCAACAACTGTAATTACCTAGCATGGTTTTCCAGTGGTGGATTTTGAAGATTCGCTATGTAACTTCCTGTTAAGCATATTTTTCATCAAACCTGACCCTATGGTGTAGATTCATCTAAATCAGACATAAAAATAGGGACGTAGATTAATATTTACGGGTGCAGTCTGCATATTTTTCTGAACACAACTACGAGGTGTGATGGCTATGCAGATGGAAATGATTTGTTTTGTGAGTTTTGGGGGTTTGATTGTTGATGCGTTTTTTCTTATAATAAGAGGGAAATTCATGTGCTTTTTATGTGTGTTGGCTATGTTAAGTATTGTAAGGGTGATTGTACGTGTGTGTGTATGGAATGTGCAATGCATAATGATGTACCTTTGTGTGTAGACTTGTGAATTATGTCATATGTGGTATGCTTACTTTTAGGATTGATTAAAAAATGTCTTTAGTAGATGTGGGTGTAACTTTTGTTAATTGCATTTGACTTACCCTACTATAGGTATGTTCTCGTATTTGCATGTCCGCCCTTTGCGTCACCTTGATTTCTCCTACACTCCTCTTGCTTTTTAGCTGAAATTCCTTATTTACCAGCCACTCCCCCTTGCAATTCCCACATTGACACTTAAAACATAGGTTTACGTATGTCGTTTTTTGCACTTTCAAAGGAGTACCCCACACACCAGCGATTACCTGCGCAGGTGTAGATCTACTCCCGAAACATTGTAAATTGCCTTAGTAAGGGGCATATTATCAAGCCAGGCGATAAAAGTATCGCCGCTTTAGCGGCAGAAAACTGCCGCTAAAACGGCGATAATGGGCTTGAGAATATGCTCTATGGAATTCCAATTGAAGCTCAGGTTAGATGTCCTTCACGTCTAACATGGGCTTCAATTGGAATTTCATAGAGCATATTATCAAGCCCATTATCGCCGTTTTAGCGGCAGTTTTCTGCCGCTAAAGCGGCGATAATTTTATCGCCTGTCTTGATAATATGCCCCTAAGTAAGTTAACTAGTACTAAAGGTGTACTATTACACATACACGTGAATGCATTTGTGAATTCCCCCTGTTGTGTCTGTGTAAGCAGTGAGTAGAGGGCCAGGGTACTGCAGCAAAGCAGGAAAGGCTAGGCACAGTCAGGGTGGGACCCCCTTTTGTTACAGGGGACAAATATTGCCAGCCCCAGTAAAAAACCGGCCCCCAGGGGCCCAAAACCAGCCCTACCCTGCCAGCCCACCGGGGATATGACCGGTGCCTGCTTCGGCCAGTCCGACCCAGGGCACAGTCTTGCTTGGGCCTGACCTCCCTACTGCAGGAACGCTGAAAGAATGCCATTGATTTTTATTAAATTGGTGCTTTCGTTTTCAGAACTGGAAAGCAGGGGTTCCTCTCGTTCATTGCAGTGTGTTTCATGTTGACTTACATAGAGCTGCCTACTGGGGTACTGGTTGTTAATTTGCATAGAGCATTTATTTCACAACTAGCGAGTTTACTGTTACTTACTGCCAAGCAAGACAAGAAATGGTTCCATCATTTCTTTTCTTAATCATACTTGGAAACAATAAGCTAGAAAACCATTTAACTCCAACCAAGTGGTTCTGAGTTTGCATGTTTTACAAGTGTCTCCATTCCAAGGGCTTGGCTGCTCGACTAAACCAGGACTTGATCATGATGGAATTTAAGGGAAAAAAAAGATGTTTGATTGTAGCCAACCTGTCTATATAAAGATGTCTTCTGCCCACAACTAAGCATTATGGAATAAATTCAGTATGTTTTGTCTAATGATTAGCGCTGACATTTTATGTAAAGATAATGCTGTTATTTGCACTGTGACCTGATCTATCTATCAGGGCCTTCCTTGTCATCGATAACTAGTAAATGTGCAGGATATTCCTGTCAGCTAAACCTACTTGCAAGATACTCCTAGTGCATTGACAGAATTTGGGCCTGATGTACAAAGCAAGCATTTTGCTGTTTGAGATTAGTGAAAAACAAATGCGGAACCCGACTGTTTATGGCAAATCGCTAATTACTAAAGGTAATCACTACTAAATAGCAAATTGGAAAGATTTGTTGTCGCTAATTATCAAACTGCAGATTGCAATATGGAGATAGCAGCAAAATGCAAAAATGACTCCTGTAGCGGCTAAGGAGACCACAGCTAGGGAGTAGACCACAACATGCCCAGAAATGCTAGGAACAGCATAAACGAGGAGATGAGAAGCCACATAGCACAAAGGCGTTCAGAGGCATCATGACAAGCCATGGCCCAGTGAAGACAAAAAACGAAGAACGAAGAAAAGTAGAGCATAAGTTCAGTGATAAAGAGTTGGAGGCAAAAGTTGAGGAGTGTGTACCTCATAAATGATGAATTGTTTGGAAAATTATCATTTCCTGTGCCTTAAGCCCACAAAATGAAAACATACAGCAGCATTTAAGAGAGGATAGACACCATAGGATGTATACACCGTACCGATGATGGGATACATGCCTGCACCCCAGAACGAAGGAGAAGCTCGCGTGTCCAAGGAAATCGACTAGTGGACCTTGGGGAGGCAGTTCAATGAAACCACCTCCAGCTACTATATAAACCTTTATGGTAAAACCACCACAAACAAGCCTTGTTAGCCATTGTCTTGGATGTTTTCAACACCTGTGCGTTAATAACTACCAGGTGTGAGAATAGATATTTCATCAAACCTATCTCAGCATTGTGCCACCGATGTGTCATTGTTTTAGACGCACCAGTGGTGCAGTGTGCCTGCCCATATTTACAAGGCCGCATAAAATCACCCAGAGCGACTTTTCATGGCCTTGTAAATATGGGACTCTTTCATGCAGTACTCTGTGTGAAAGGGGCATTCCATGGGTGTTGCTGTGAGTGTTCCCACGCAACATCCATGGAACCTGAAACATTAACAGATTTACACATAGGAGTGGTGCAACAAGGAGAAATGCTTTTCTTTCTCCTTGTATTTTGCTCTTTCCATGTGGGCTGCATTTTACAGCACACATAGAGGGTAACAAATGCCATTAATGATTGTTTTTTGTGCAGCAAGGTGCCTCTTCCTGCAATCATCCCTGCAATGCAGGCACCCTTGCACTATGGCGCAAGGGTGTCTGCTTTGGCGATCTTCTGCTGTTTGTGCTCCAGTGCAGGGGAAAAGGAGAGAAATGCGCTGTATATTGTAGATATGACGCATTGCTGCCCTTTTATTTTGACACACGATAGCACAGCAGGAACGCTTGGTGGGCTACTGTGCATCAAAATATAGTAAACGAGGCCCACAATTCATTCTAACATGAACAAAACCTGCAGGCCCAATATAGGGCCCGATTTTCTAACATTTTGTGTCATGACTGCACCACTTTTGTGGTACACCCATGGCACAAAATGCTAGCAGATATTTAGAACATCACGCAAGGGGCAATTTGCACCACTTTGCATGACTTTGTAAAAACAAACGTAACGTAAAGCAGCGGCTTGCACTGCATTGCGTTACATTTTATTCTGGGACCCATTTTATGGGTGGGACATAGGCGTTGCCGTGCTCTATTCATGGATTTCATGCAATCCCAAAGGGATAAACGTTTGTCAACCTAGGATTGCGTGATATCATTACGCATCCCAGAGGATGGCGTAACGAGGAGAAAAATCTTTTTTTTTTAGTTATTTCCTTTTTCTTTTTGTGCTATCACTTCATCGTAGATAGGGAAATAGAAATATCTCACTTGTCCTTATCAACTCTAGTTGTATAAATACTTTTATGGTGTTTCTTCAATACACCTTGTTTTGGTTTTCTTTCTTTTGAGTATGATTTACGTTGCTGTCATTTATAAAGGGCTAAATCCTTTTTTTTTAATTGAAATGTTGGTTGCATACTCAAAACATCAACCATCTTTGCATTCACTCAGTCAGTAATTTAGAGAAATGTTGAAAATAGAAGCTCTTGGGATTCCTATTTTGGGTATATATTGTTTGCAGGGCTTTGGCACGCAATAAACCTTTACTTTTTTGTCTGTCCGACATACCCTATCTTGTAATCAAATGTCTAAAGCCGGGCTGCTAAATGGCCGGTATAGAATTATTCTGGAATGTTTTCTTTATATTTAGCAGTCCATCCATCAATCTGATTTTTTGTGTGTTCCAGAATATTTTTAAACAAGTTCTTAATAAAATAAGGTACCTTTGCTGCTTTCACAAGTTTCCTGGTTTATGACATGCTGGATAATGACTGGAATATATTTTATGTATCTTAAAACGTTAACCAAATTTCGTGTTGTTATTGTGTGTCATTTGTTGGTAAGATTACCTGAATTGCTGAGATAATTTGTGCGATATACATTTTGAATGGACGAGTTATACTGTGAGTTTGATATAAGGACAACCTTTTAAAAACTGATTTACTTTTCGAGAGTCTCCTCCGTCTACCTCTGAGGCCTCTCAGGTTAAACTCGTTTGTCATCCACGTCTAAGTACTGGAGCAGCAGGTCTAAACCTGGTGCCCATGGACTCCTGGGGATCCGCTCCTCTGCTGAGAGGGTCCACACCTGTTTAAAAAATGATGATGAATTGTGAGGCGTAGAGTACCAATCCAGAGGTATTCTGGTGCCTAAAAAGGGGAAGAGCTGCCCAGACTGGGTCAGGTTTTCCGATTTTTGCAAAATTCTAAGATGAAGCAGGCGACTCTAAAGTGTAACGGGAGGTTGTTTCAGACTTTACGAACCAGGTAGGAAAAGGGGCGACCCTTGCCTCTTTGGAAGCAGGGGATGTGGGCTAGCAGGAGGTTTGCAGAGTGGGGGAGTCTGGTCGGGTGTGAAAGTTGATACAGCTGTTCAGAAAGGCGAGGCCTTGCTTGTGTATTGCTCTGTAGGTGTGAGTGAGGGATATGAAGAGGGCTCATTTGTGTATGCGGAGCCAGTGGAGGTCTTTGAGATGGTTGGATGTGTGTGTGCATAATCAGAGTTTAAGAGTGAGTTTGGCTGCGGCGTTCCAAATTACCTGGAGTGATCCATTGCGCAGTGATTCTGATGTAGAAGGTGTTTCGATAATCCATTCTGCTGGTGATCAGTGCTTCAGTGACGGATCTTCGGGTGTTTAGCAGGAGCAATCTAAAATCTTTCTTTAGGAGTTTGAGGGTGTAGAAGTAGGGTTAGACAACCTTGTTGACCTGGTTAGACATTGAGATATGATTGATGATCATGAGCTCTAGGTTCCCTGGTTAGTTTTGTGAGGTGTGTGTTGATCAAGATTCTTAAAAGGCTAACAAGCTGCGGACCAGAGGGAAATGTCTTTTCTGAAGATGACCACCTGTTTGCGACTTCAGACATGCAGTAGGTGAACTTCATCTAGGTCTTGGAGGTGTTGTTCGGCAGGGAGAGACCTAGCTGGGTGTCATCTGTGTAGGACATGATGTTGAGTCCCTGAGAATTGAGGATGCTGGTGAGCGGGCCATATAAACTTATCAGGTTGGAGGCCAATGATTAAGTATGGGGCAGGCTGACAGTTTGAGTGCATCTACTAAGGAAGGAGATGATCCACCAGAGTGAGGGGCAGTGTATTCCAGTGATGTCTACATATTGGATGAGGATGGAGTGGGAGATGGTGATGGTATAGAGAGGTTGAGAAGGATTAGTGAGGCTTTGTTCCTCTTATCCATGATTAGGTGAAATTTGTTGCATGTGGCAGTGAGATCCATCTCTGTACAGTGGTCGTTTGGACTGAACCCTGATTGGCTGTAGTTCAGGAGGTGGTTGGGAATGAGGTGGTCAGTCATTCATTTGTTGATGAGTTTTACTAAGACTTTGGCAGGTAGGGGAGGAGGCAGATGGGCCTGAAGTAAGCCAGTGTATTCGGGGTTCACAGAAAGTTTTTTGAGGAGGGTAAGAGTGTGGCAGGTCTCCAGGAATCCATAAAGGTGGCTGTGGTGAGTCATTTAGGATTGGTGTGAGGGTGGTACAGGTGGGGTTGAGTCCTTTTTGAAGATGAAGTGGGGGTCACAGATCCAAGGTCTCTCACAAGCAGATGCAACAACTCGTGTTGGGGGTATCCAGATGGGTTTTTTGGAGTGTACTTCTTAACAAATTGGTGGATGGCGAAAGTGGAGAGGTCAGGTTGGGGTGTGAATTTGTTGTAAGTTGTTGTGATCTAGTTGTTGAAGTTTTGGCCGAGCTGGGTGAAGATTTCCTCTGATGGGATGATGGTTGTGGAGCTGGTGTTGAGGGATTGTGAATTCCTTGACTGTGGTGAAGATTTCCTTTGAGCTATTGGAGCTGTTTTTAATGTGTTTGCTGATTGCAGCATACTTGATTGTCCTGATTTGCTGCTGGAAGATTGGTAAATGTCTCTGCCTTTATTATTATGGGAGTTTCTCTAATGGCATTCCAGCACTTTGCAGTGGCCCCTGGAGGGTCTGAGATCTTCCATGTACCAGCTTGCCTGTGGTCTGAGCTGTAGCCAGTGTGTCTGCACAAAAAGTTTTCTAGGTGTTAAAGTTCAATATTGAGGACTGAGGTTGTGGTATTGTGGTGGGTGTCAAGATAGAAAATCTGTGTGTTAGATTTGGGGGTCTCCAGTTGGCAGAGGTAGGTACCTTTGACAAATAGGGACCCTTGCGTCTAGTCAGGGTAAGGGGGTACACTCCTAAAATAACCCCTGTTCACCTCCTTGGTAACTTGGCACGAGCAGACAGGCTTATCTCAGAGGCAGTATGTAAAGCATTTGTGAACACATAAAGTAATCAAGTGACAACACTACAGATGGGCACCACACAAGTTTTATATTGAAAATAAGTATTTTTTATATAGATGTAACACAAGACCATAAACAACAAAAATCCACAATACTGTACTTAAAATGGTAGAATTAGCTTAGTTCTCTTTAGATGGTAAAATGCGACACTTTGAGTTCAATGTACCTTAAGATGCGTAACGCTATACAACAAAAGTGTTGCAGGGAAGGTGATGCATCGGTTCCTTACATGCAAGAACGGTGATGCGTCGCATCCCTACTGCTGCGTAGGGGATGTGTCGGTTCTTCTCTGCGAGGGGAGGTGATGCGTCGGTTTCTTACTGCGCTTCTGTGGCGGTGCGGCCCCCAAAGCAGTGATGCAATGAAGATCCGGTGCAATGAAACAAAGATGGCATCTTTTCTTGATGCAACACAATGCGGACCGCGACAGGCCCTGCAACACGCTTCTCAGTGATGCGGCAGCGTCTGATGCGACGTAGATCCTCTGTGGAAATGTGGATTTTCCTGATCAGTTATGTCCCCTATCTTGGACCCCAACGGTTCTATATGCATGTTACAAGTACATGTATGTTCCCTCCAGTTCCAGTTTCTAAGACGCAAACATATGTGTGTCTACCGTCAACATGTTCTCTGTCAGATCCGCCATCAATGGGCTGGATATTCGATTCCTAAGTATAAAAGGCCACCGACTTTATATGGCTAAGTTACTTCATCTTTACAGTTCAGGCGAGTAGGCCCGATTCTGTCCTCAAAGCCTTTCCCTGCTCTCTGTCTCTGACAGCTTCAGCTTGAGCTCGCATCTGTATCCATGAACTTTGTCCTACTCCCTGTGCAGCTAACGGTGCCTGCCTCGGCTAGTTTTCGCCTGTCTGCCAAGAAGTTGTATTTCACCTTCGAATTATCTATTTTGCTCTTCAGCCGATGCATTCCTGTCCAGTGATTTAGGTAAACATTTCCTTTAGCTCACAAGCAAAGGACTCAGCCTTTCCGTCCTCCTGCAAGTGATTCATAGCCCTGTTGCCATGGAAAGTTTTCTGCCCCTCGCATCTCATACAGACACTTAGACGCTTGTACACGCACACAGTCAGTATAGAATAGATTCTGTCCGAGAGTCTCTTCCTTGTGGATAACATAGTTCTTTAAACATAGGATGTTAGATATGATTTGGGATTAGGATGACTTGACCCCAGACTTCTCGTCTCCACATGTAGAGCTAAATGTCAAGTCCCCTTCACCCCCTAGTTGCACGTCAATTACACGTCATGCTGCCGCGCGCGCATCTATGCCAAGTATTATCTTATAGATCCACCTATGTCTGATAATTCTAACCAATCATGTTTCTTTTATTCCTTATTACGCCTAGTTTCGATTATGTCACTGTCACGTCATTTTTCTTATCAAATGTTACGCCTTCTACATTCGTTTCATTGTAATGTACTTATTATAAAAATACATGTCTGTTAATAAATTATTGTACTTCACTTCCTGAACCTTCGTGGTGACGGAACCTGAGGGCCGCGACTCGAGTCGGCCATTTTGAATGGAATAAAGCCCATTAGAAACCTCTTATACCACGGATTCTGCCTCTTGTTATTTTGAGCTATTTACTTTAATTTAAGATTCCGCATGAAATTCAGTCCGGTAATATTTATTTTATTTACCACATAATGGCGCCCGAACAGGGACACTTTCTCATCTCACGCGCCGGCGGTGCGTTGCAGGCCCGGTCTCCTGCCACAGCTGGACGGACCATAAACGCGTACCAGCAGGATTTCCTGTAAGCTCCCTCCGGTCAAGCGGGGGCGACTGAGGCTGCGATCAACCCAGACGAGGCGGTGAGAAGTGCGAAGTATCCCGACCAGAGCCTAGCTGAGAGAGCAAG
The DNA here is from genome assembly GCF_964204655.1 of Triturus cristatus. NCBI lineage: Eukaryota > Metazoa > Chordata > Amphibia > Caudata > Salamandridae > Triturus > Triturus cristatus. Next base: position 212,880,642 of record NC_140588.1, read on the forward strand.
ATCCGAGGTATACAGAGGCCCACCAGGTTTTCCGAAATTCCGACGTCCAGAGGGTCCGATGTCCGCAGTTATCGAGTCCTGTCCATTCTCTGAGGCCTTCCGTTTCAAGGAGCTACTCGGTGAGTACCATCGCCGGGGAGGCGTGTTGACGCGCACATAGGTTGTGCCGGTCAAGACGGATTTGGGTACACAAATCCGGTCTGCACTGTTTAGCAGTGTATATGTACTGTTTAGCAGTATATCAAGTATTCCGAAGTACTCAGTTATCGTCAAGAATTCAGCGTGGTGATTAGTTAAGCAGACTGTCATCATTGTCGATCATTGTTATAATGTTTAATGTTTAATGTTTAAAGTATTCAGAAATGTCTTGCATATTGTGGTATGAATGACTGTTCATTGTTCACTGTTCATTATTGTGTTTCTCGTATTAAGCAAGTTCAAGAGTAAGTATCAGATCAGTTGTCAATATGCCGCTCTTCTCGAAGTTAAGACAGATTACTACCAGAAAAGGGGTGCTTGAAGAAGCAGTTCCTATTCCTCCTAGAGACACTCCAGGACATTTCATGTACCATAAACATGGCTTAGATGCCATATTGTTTCTTGATCTATGGGCAGATTATACCAAAGGATTACCGGAAAGTCAAAGGTGGCCCATAGCGGGAACCTGGGATGCAGAGTGCATCATGAAAGTGGAGGAAGAGTTATGGAAAAGAAAGGTCAGACAGTCACAGAAAGACGCTGTTGAGTTATGGCGTAAAGAATCTCATAGACGAACAGAAAAAGCACGTAGACAAGAAGAGAGGAGTAAAGAAAGTTCAAATAAAGTTCAAGAAAATCTATTAATTGAGGAAGGTATCCGAGTGAAATCAGAACAAGTAAATAGACAAAGAAATGCTCTTATGAATGGTATGTATCCCCTTCTAGCCGAAGGACTACCTAAGGCTGTTACGGAGGTGCCAAAAGACTTGCCACCCCCGTTATTTCCAATTAAGGTACATCCAAAGGGGCATCCCAGAACCGCAGAAGATGTTTTCCTTTCCTCATATCTAGACGATGCAGCCCCCGAGTATGCTAACGCCACACCACATAGACCGTCTGGCGGAGGGGTTCAACGTCAGGATCAGGTATCTGTCCCCGTGCAACAGCAAGTCCCGACGCAAGCTTCGGCAAGCACATCTGTTTCCGCATCTGTCTCCGCAGTCGACTCTACAGGGGTATCGACGCCCATAGTTGCTGTATCACGTTCGACGAACCCTTTCACACCCGACGCCCCAGATGGGGCCACGGGAGGTGCTAGCAGTATTTTTACACCACCTAGAATAAATAAACTTGTTTTTCAAGAGTCAGCACATTCACGTACACCTAAGTTCGTAAATGAACGTACGCTTAAGGAACTTCTTGTAAATTGTAGATATGACCCGGTGGTTGGTAAAGAGGACGAAATGGTCCTGGCATCATTACGTATCAGACGAGCCGCAGAGTATTTAGCAAGGTTACCAGGGATGGCTACGCATCTAGATAACATATATCATTTTGTTCAAACAGGACGAGATCCAGGATGTATTAACAGAGCTATGGAATTCCAGAAAGTAGAGATACAAGGGGAACTGTTACGTTTCCTCATAAACTGTGTGATCAGAAATCAAGATCGTCCGGGGGTAGACCGGAATGCAATGCTTATTCTTACAAGATGGAGTCAGAATATATCAGAAGGGAGACACGATAAGCAAAATTGTATAATAGCCATGTGCCGAAAAATACGTAAAGAAATAGAGCGTATTCATGAAGAGAGATTGGGAACAGACGAGTTTGAGCAAGATGAAGTGTCCGAATCAGGGGACCCTGCAAGACAGTCAGAGACCATAGCCTATGTAGGCAGAGGAAGATCTTGTGAAAATACTAGATGTTTTTCTGATCCAATACACTCTGTATGTCCAAATAATAGCAGAACGTATCCGACGCCTGTAATAAATCTGAAATCTCCTGAACATTCGTTTCAAGCCGCAGATAAAATACTACGAGAACGAAGGGGTTATCACCTCCTCGATTCCATGGATGAGCAAGAATTAGCCAGATCAGCCGTTCACTGGATTGTTAGTCCTGAAAAATACGGTGATGAGACCGTAGCACACACGTTTCTCAACCTCAGTACAGATGAACAACGTTTAGCTGGAATCTATATGATTCAGCAACTCCTCATATTATATAAGAGCCAACATGCTGACCCTGGTCCTTTACCTGATATATTAACGGAACTACTTACGTACAGATGGAGAGGTTCTAGTAACAAGCTAATTAAAGAGATATTAGTGTCACGTAAGCAGTACGTCCTTTTTGTAAATCCAGATTCTCTCTCCTTGCCCCCCAGAGAAAGAGCACCGTACTACATGGATAGACAAAATCCTCTACGAGAAGTGCACCCAATAAAAGGCGAAGACAATGAGTTTCACCGTGTATTTGTTTACACACCCATATCAAAAATGGAATTATTAGAAATGAAGAAAGTAGTACCTAGTCATGACAAAGACCCAGCGGGTTTCCACCGAGAAATTAAAGACATGTTACTGATGGGAGAGTACACCTTTCCTGATATTATGACGATATTAAAAGTGCTTTTGCCTGCTGGCATATATGAAAAACTGAAAGAAAAAGAGTGGGAAGTGGGAGACCAAAAGATAGACTGGACAGCATTAGCAGAGGAAGAAAGGGGCCGAGCCGCAGGTTCAGGGCTCGGGGATAAAGTTAAACTATTACCAGGTTTACTAGTACAGGTACTGCCACGTTTATTAACTACAAAAAAGGAAGATTGGGGTGCAATCACAGCCTGTAAACAAAAGCAAGATGAAGACACAAGCGATTATTATGCTCGATTTGAAAAATGTTTTGGTATAAATAGTGGTATAAAAGCAAGTAGTGACTCATATCCACATTTATTTGTGACAAAATTAGTGGAAAATGCATTGCCTCCAGTGAAGAATAGAATATTGAAATTCGAGAGTACCTGGCAAAGTAACACTCCGTCGCAAATGCTACAAATGTTACAGTATCATCACAATAGAATTAGGGATGAACAAGAACACGAGCATAGACGCATGAAGGATACAAAAATGAAAATGCTAGTTTCTCAGACAGTACCAGCAGATGGTCACAAAAAGGGTGTGACACATTCTGGTGATTCTGCAGTTCCTGTAAAAGGAACCTGCAATTACTGTAAACAACTAGGCCATTATGTACATGATTGTCAAGTCTTGAAACGAAATATAGCTACAGGTATTGCAAAAGAGAGACCACGATTAGTTAGACAAGATCAGAATGAAAAAGGAGCTATGCAGCATGGACAGTCCGTGCCAGTTCAGCAACAGTCTATGCCAGCCTCACAGCAACCCATACAGTTTGTGCCAGCTGCACCACCGTTGCCTGCTACTGCCACACAAACCACAACACAACAAATGTATCAGACTGCACAGTATGAATACCCTGAGTATCAGCGTTACGCATGAACCAGCCTAGAGAGGGAAGTTGACTTACCGCTTATCGAGATTCCGGTAGATCAAGAAGGACCTTATGTACATAGTGAATTATTAGGTCAAGATAGAAAATTCTTACTCGATACAGGGGCAAGTCGAACAACCATAAAACGTAGTGAAGTTCCAGGGGCACCCCTCTCAGGCTCTCAAAATGTTTCCCTTGGTTTTTCAGGAAAACCTATTGTTAATGAAGTATCACAGCCTCTACCACTTACGATAGGACCTTTGACACGAATTACAGATTTATTGCTTACTAAATCATGCCCAGAAAATTTGTTAGGAATTAAAACTCTGAAAGCACTAGGAGCCATAATATGTTGTTCTCCGGAAGGAGTAAGGTTGTTTTTGCGTGATTTTAAAGGTCACTATGTGTCTAGAGACATGGATCCCCGACTACAGATTTTACCAGTACATCTATGGGCACAAGGCCCTACGGATGTTGGCTGCATGAACATTACACCCTATCGAGTTACATTGAAAGCAGGAGTGGTACTACCACGAATGCGACAATACAAGTTACCGCATGATGCTGTAGTGGCTTTGTTGAAAATCATTGATGAACTAATTGCCCAGGGAGTAGTTGTAGAAACAGACTCCAATGTATGTAATTCACCGATAATTCCGATTCTTAAACGAACTGATCCTACTGCTCCGCCAGTATACCGATTGGTTATTGATTTGCGTGAACTAAACAAGTGTATTGTACCACAATTCCCTGTGGTCCCTGATATATCATCATTGTTGACAGCAATTGATTCCGAAGCAACATTCTTTACTGTAATTGATCTCAAGAATGCCTTTTTCAGCGTCCCAATAGATCCGGAAAGCCAATACTTGTTCGGATTCAGTTTAAATGGGCGCAGCTTTAAATTCTCACGCGCTCCCCAAGGATTTACAGAAAGCCCCAGCATCTACAGCCAAGCACTGAAACGAGAACTTGACAGTATACACATGCCAGTCAATACTGCACTGCTTCAATATGTCGATGATCTGCTGATCACCGCGAGAAGCGAGCCAGAATGTGAAAAAGCTTCTCTGACAGTTTTACATTTCCTAGCCGACAAGGGGCACAAGGTGTCCCCTTCTAAGCTGCAATTCTGTGTTCAGCGAGTTATTTATCTTGGTCACTCGCTGTCCAAGGAGGGAAGGCAGCTTACACCAGATCGTATCCAGTTAATTGCTAACATGTCAATACCCCAGACACAGAAGGAGGTGCGGGCTTTCATAGGCCTCACTTCATATTGTAGGCAGTGGATCCCTCAGTACGCATTTCTAGCAAAACCACTCATTCAGTTAACCACACAGGAGGCAGCCACATCGACTGTTCTCCCTTGGACTCAGGAACATACACAAGCTTTTGAAAGCCTAAAGGAAGCTTTATGTCAAGCACCTGTTTTAGCAACACCATGTTATAGCAAACCTTTTACACTCTTTGTTACAGAACGCGAAGGTACTGCCTTGTCAGTACTCACTCAGGATCAAGCAGGATCACGCAAGCCATGTGCTTATTTTTCCAGTACATTAGATCCCGTAGCTCAGGCTTTGCCTGCATGCCTGAAATCAGTGGCAGCGACAGCTTTAGCAATCAGACAAAGCGATGCCATAGTATTAGGACACCCATTGACAGTTCAAGTACCACATGCAGTAGAGGTTCTTGTGAACCGAACACAAACGCAACACTTGACCATAGCAAGACTTACCGGTTATGAACTGACATTGTTTCAACCACACATAGAGATCCGACGGTGTAATACATTGAATCCTGCTACACTATTACCTGTAATTGGAACAGACCCACTAGCTCATGATTGTGTTGAAATCATTGAAATAAAGACGAAACCTAGACAAGACTTGACAGACGTTCCATTGTTAGATCCAGACCTGACGTTGTATGTAGACGGATCATGCATGAGAGCAAGTACAGGAGATTTAGTGGCCGCGTATGCAGTCACAACAGACACTGAAGTTATTGAGACACATTGTATAGATATTCTGTCAGCCCAAGCAGCAGAACTTATTGCTCTAACGCAAGCCTGTATTCAAGCCACAAATAAGAAAGTTAATGTATACACTGACTCACTTTATGCATTCGGAGTTGTACACGACTTCGGCGTGCTGTGGCGAGAGAGAGGTTATCTAACGTCCCATGGTGCCCACATTCAGCACGGACCCCTCATTCATGCCTTGTTAGACGCAATACATCTACCCACTGCTATATCGATTATGAAATGTAAAGCACACACGAAGGTTACTGATACCATTTCTCAAGGCAATGATTTAGCTGACAGAACAGCTAAACAGACTGCTCAGAATCGCACATTAGACATGACAAAGCCAATAGTTCAGACACCAACACAGTGTATGACAATTAAGGATCCCACACTTGACGTAATTGACATACAGACACATGCCACAGCAGAAGAAATAAAGAAATGGACTGAACTAGGAGGGATCCAGACAGATCAAGGATGGATGACGAAGGAGAAATCTGTATGGTTTCTCCCCGATTCCATGGTTCAAGCCATTATAGCTACAGTTCACAGTCCAGCACATTTAGGAGAGAAGGCTATGCTAGACAGCATTCAGCACATTTGGTTCAACAAACATTTACGAGCAGCAGCTAAACAAAAAGTTCGTACCTGTATGATATGTTGTCAGTTTAATCCAGGAAAGAGTGTTCCCGTAGAGCAGGGTGGATTTCAGCCTCCTGACCATCCTTTTGAAGTCCTCCAGATGGATTATATTCAGATGGAACGTTGTCGAGGATTCAAATATGTCCTCGTAGTTGTCTGCGCTCTCTCCCGTTGGACAGAGGCGTATCCCGTATCAGATTACACTGCCTCGACTACTGCCAAGCAGCTAGTTCGAGAATTCTTCCCACGGTACGGTTTACCACGTGTTGTATATTCAGATAACGGTCAGCCTTTCTCATCCGAATTAATGAAACATGTCTCACTCCTGTTGGGATATCAGTGGAAATTCCACTGTGTCCGACACCCCGAAGCAGCAGGTCTCGTAGAAAGACATAACCAGACACTGAAAATCAGACTGTCCAAAATATGTAGAGAGAAAGGTGTCGACTGGATAGTAGCATTACCAGTTGCACTCTTTTACATGAGAATGGTAGCACACTCTAGAACAGGGCTATCCCCGTATGAGGTGATCTTTGGTAGACCGCCGAATATGTGGGGGACGCCTATACCACGTAAAATAACTGATGTTGACTGTAATATGCTGACAGATTACCTGGCTTCCTTGATGTCTGCACTACAATCTTCTCGTTCACAGGTAGCTGCAGCCTTTCCCGACAACACTGAGGCGAAACCCCATGACGTTGTTCCGGGTAATCTTGTCTTTGTGAGAAATTTTGACAGGAAAAGTCAATTGGAGCCCAGGTGGAAAGCACCCAAGTTGGTCCTGTTGACCACAAGAACAGCCGTGAAGATCGAGGGACGAAAAGGGTGGATTCATTCCAGTCACGTAAAAAAATTTCATGGACTACCTTCAGATATAGACACTGTGCCCTGCACTCCCTCACAGACTGATTCAAAACTTCCTTTTGTTGAACTGAATGACTCTCAGTGCTATAAACAGAAACTCAGGTCCAGATCTAAACTGTCGGACGATTTGATTGTTTAAGTCCTCTCCAAGGTGAAGCGGTTGAATCTGTCCCGACATGTACCCCTTAGGTCTGAATCATGTAGAGTCCAGAATCATAATGAAACGACATGCTTATTGTAAATTACTGCGTAACCACTGTATTGTGACATTATTAATTTTGTTTTTATTGAGTATTTTAGTAATTATTACGAGTATGATTTTGCATATGTATCATCCTGTTTCTAAACGTGTTTTCAATATAACTGATGAACATTCTTTTAGTGACCTACCGCCACATGAATTATCCTATAGACTTGCGCTGCGCAATAACACATTCATTAGTATGTTACATCATTCCCATCAGACTAGTAATGCGACCAATTGTTGGGTGTGTGGCCGACTCCCTCCCTATCAGAATAACAAAGGAGTTCTGCCTTTCTTTCCACATCCGTTCACACACAATGGCTCCTGTGGAGCATGGTTTAGTTTATTAAATTCCATAGACCCAGACACAGCAGTTTATCAACAACATTGGATATGGGGAAATCTGAATCTAGTTTTATTCAAAGTCTGTCACCCTAATAAGGAGGGTCACCTCAGTAGAACAGGAACTGATCTAGAAAATGAAGTGTATAAATTAGGTAATTTTACACCTAATCTTATGATTTTGAATGTCAAATCCGAAGTTGAACTAATTCTGCCCACTATGTCAGTATTTCCAGTTAAGGGTGAATTATGTGTTAGAAAAGTTGGTTCCAAACACATGGGCCATAGCCAATGCGTTACTACAGTAGAATATAGTGATCAAGGTAAATCTTCATTTAGAGCTTCTCGCCATTCCTACTTCATATGTGGTCAGACTGCATATATGCGTCTGCCTCTAGATTGGGATGGTACCTGTTACATAGCATTCCTTTTGCCACCTGTTTTCCTAGCTCCCCCTGATTATTATCGAAATGTTCATTTAGTACACAATAGAGAGCAAAGAGATCTCCCAGTTGTCGATTATACTGAGACATCATGGGACAAGTATGTAGATTTCAATAAAGGTATCTTTCCCTATATAGGTACTATATCAAATAGTAAGCTGATACGCAGACTCACCAAGACTCTTGAAGCTGTAGTAAACGAGACTATAGCCGCCCTAGGCAATCTGACAGAGGAACAATCAGTGATGAGAATTGTTGTTCTCCAGAATCGTCTTGTCCTTGACGTCATCCTGGCCGATAGGGGCGGAGCTTGCGGGGTCATCGGAACCAGCTGCTGCATATTCATACCAGAAAATTCGCCATCTGTATATAAAGCTATAACACGCCTTCATAAGATTGTAAGCCAGATACACGAGAATCCAGGCACTTGGACGTGGTCCGGGTGGTTTTGGAGTGTGATATCAGCCTGGGGATGGAGAGTTCTATCCTTCCTAGGTATTGGCCTTCTTATGCTCTTCAGTTGTTGTCTATGCCTGCAATGTGGACCAGCGATTTGTGGTCTGTGTGCCACATCGTGTATCCCACATCAAGGTTTTCGCTCAAGATCCCGGAAGAAGAAAGAAGAAGAAATGATGCTCCATGAGCAAATCAATGGAATGATGAAGATTGATGTCTCGTGAAGGGCAAGAAGGGGACAAGGAGGGAATGTGGAAATGTGGATTTTCCTGATCAGTTATGTCCCCTATCTTGGACCCCAACGGTTCTATATGCATGTTACAAGTACATGTATGTTCCCTCCAGTTCCAGTTTCTAAGACGCAAACATATGTGTGTCTACCGTCAACATGTTCTCTGTCAGATCCGCCATCAATGGGCTGGATATTCGATTCCTAAGTATAAAAGGCCACCGACTTTATATGGCTAAGTTACTTCATCTTTACAGTTCAGGCGAGTAGGCCCGATTCTGTCCTCAAAGCCTTTCCCTGCTCTCTGTCTCTGACAGCTTCAGCTTGAGCTCGCATCTGTATCCATGAACTTTGTCCTACTCCCTGTGCAGCTAACGGTGCCTGCCTCGGCTAGTTTTCGCCTGTCTGCCAAGAAGTTGTATTTCACCTTCGAATTATCTATTTTGCTCTTCAGCCGATGCATTCCTGTCCAGTGATTTAGGTAAACATTTCCTTTAGCTCACAAGCAAAGGACTCAGCCTTTCCGTCCTCCTGCAAGTGATTCATAGCCCTGTTGCCATGGAAAGTTTTCTGCCCCTCGCATCTCATACAGACACTTAGACGCTTGTACACGCACACAGTCAGTATAGAATAGATTCTGTCCGAGAGTCTCTTCCTTGTGGATAACATAGTTCTTTAAACATAGGATGTTAGATATGATTTGGGATTAGGATGACTTGACCCCAGACTTCTCGTCTCCACATGTAGAGCTAAATGTCAAGTCCCCTTCACCCCCTAGTTGCACGTCAATTACACGTCATGCTGCCGCGCGCGCATCTATGCCAAGTATTATCTTATAGATCCACCTATGTCTGATAATTCTAACCAATCATGTTTCTTTTATTCCTTATTACGCCTAGTTTCGATTATGTCACTGTCACGTCATTTTTCTTATCAAATGTTACGCCTTCTACATTCGTTTCATTGTAATGTACTTATTATAAAAATACATGTCTGTTAATAAATTATTGTACTTCACTTCCTGAACCTTCGTGGTGACGGAACCTGAGGGCCGCGACTCGAGTCGGCCATTTTGAATGGAATAAAGCCCATTAGAAACCTCTTATACCACGGATTCTGCCTCTTGTTATTTTGAGCTATTTACTTTAATTTAAGATTCCGCATGAAATTCAGTCCGGTAATATTTATTTTATTTACCACACCTCTTCTCCGGCGATGCGAGACGCTTCAGCAATGATGCGAGCTGCGACAGGCCCTGCCACACGCTTCCCAGTGATGCGGTGGCGTCAGATGCAACGTCGATCCTCTTCTCCGGAGATGCGAGGTGCTTCGACAACGATGCGAGCCGCGACAGGCCATGCGACACGCTTCCCGGTGATGCGGCGGCGTCTGATGTGACGCCGATCCTCTTCTCCAGTGATGCAAGGCGCTTCGGGGACCCTGCGGTGACTCAACGGTTCTTCTGGGCCACGACAGGCCCTGCGACACTCTTCCCGGTGATGCGGCGGCGTCTGATGCGACGTCGATCCTCTTCTCCGGCGATGCGAGTGGCTTTCTCGTTGTGAAGCGACTGCGGCAGTTCGGCGACATGCTTCTTGCTCGTGAGTCGCCCTTTCAGCTCCTTGCAAGATGCAGTCCCTCAGAAAGTCTCGCAAAGCAGCAGTCACTTCCAAAAGACTCTTGGGGAGCTGGTTGGTGAAGTCTGTTGTCCCTGAGACTTCAGCAGGAGGCAAGCTCTTTTCTCAAGCCCTTGGAGATCCTTCACAAGTTGAATAGAGTACACAAAGTTCCTTTCTCCTCTCTTTGGCAGTCAGGCAACGACTGCAGGCAAATCCCTCAAGCTTAGGGATAGTCTCTCCTTAGTCCCTCTGGTTCTTCTCCTCAGCAAAGGTTTCTTCATGTTTCCCAAAGTGATCGAAAGTTCTTGGGTTTGGGTCCCAATATTTATACTCAGTTTGTCTTGAATCTCTGAAAGCAGAGAGGCCTTTGCCTAGTCCAAACCAGTCCTGGAGCACTCTGTTTACATGACTCCTTCTTTCCTTTCACAGTGCAGGGCAGAGACATCAGACGTACCTCAGGAGGTGGAGCCAGCATTGTGGAGGGACGGCATAGCCCTATTCAGGTCGCAGGTGCAACTCCTCCCACCCATCTACATGCAGATCTTTCTATTCAGTCCTGTGCTGACTCACCCTGTCTCCTGGAATCCCCCAGCCCCTGTCACTCAAACCCCAGACAAGGAATACACAACCTAGCAGAGGCAGGCTTGGATGATTAGACAAGAAAATACCTACTTTCTAAAAGGAGTATTTTCAAATACAGAATGTTAAAACCAACTTCACTAAAAGATGGATTTTATCATTCTGAGTTCAGGCATACTAAACTCGAATTTCTACCATGTTCCCTGAGTCAGTTAGGATTATAAGATGTAATAATCAAACTGCCCATCCTGGCCTATGGGGAACAGGTAGCCTTGCAATAGTGAAAAACGAAAATGGCTGTAATTCAGTATTAGGACATGGCACACACACCAGGGCATGTCCTACCTTATACTTACAATGCACCCTGCCCTTAGGCCTACCATAGGGGTGTCTGATATGAAGAAAAGGGAAGGTTCAGGGACTGGCAAGTGGGTGCACTTGCCCAGTCAGCATGGCAGTACCAGACTGCACACAGGCTCTGCAATGGCAGACCTGAGACACACTTTTACAGGCTGCTTCTGTGGGTGGCACAACCAGTGCTACAAGCCCACCAGCAGCATTTGGTTTACAAGCCCTGGGCACCCCTGGTGCACTGTACTAGGGTCTGAAAGTTAAACAAACTAGCCAATCATGCAATCACTAATCCATACATCAATTTACAATAGGGAGAGCATATGCACATTAGCACTGCTCAGGAGTGGTAAAGTGCCCAGAGTCATAAAACCAACACAAACAGGTCAGAAAAAATACAGGAGGAAGGCAAAATGTTTAGGGATGACCCTGAAAAAAGGGCCAAGTCCAACACTGTTGTTCAGACTTCCTCATGGATCTTGCTACCATTGCACCAGGAGGACATGTTGAGATGGGTTCTCTGTTGGTCGGGTAGGTGCAAGCTGAAGCGGAGTAGGAAGAATGAGTGGTCCGTCTAGATGAGGGAGTGGGTTTGTCTACCATGATATCTATGAAGTTGGTGAAGACAGGATCAAGGAGGTATGTGGCTATGCAGGGGGGTTCGCTCACTCATTGTGTGAGTCCAATTATGCTCAGGACTACTAGGAGGAGGGGGTTGTTTGTGTTGGTGAGGTCCTCTAGGTGAAAGCTGAGGTTGTGGAGGAAGATAAAGGAGCTGGAGGCAAACCCCAGTAGGGCAATGAGGTACAAAAGGGTGGTCCCGAAGTTGGATCTGAGCCCATGAGGTTGGTAGAGTAGAGTCCCTCTCAGGGTGATGTTGCTAGAGGTGCTGATCTTGAAGGCCATATGCTTAAGGTGGTTACTAGAATTAGCTGCTGAGATGGAGCATGTTTTCTTGTCTTTATTAATGATGGCAATTCCTCCTTCAGATTTGCTGGTTCTGTCCTGTCTTTCAATCCTGTAGCTGGGGGGAATAGCTACTGCGATGTCCGTGATGGATGACTGGTTGAGCCAGGTCTTGGTGAGGAAGAGTGGATCTAGTGAGAGGTCATGCACAAGGTCAAAGACTTTGACGGTGTATTTGATAACAAGCAAGTGTTGAAGAGAGCACAGGACAGGGTGGGATGAGTTTGTGTGTGATGGTGTCTTGTGAGGATTGTTTGTGTGCATAGTGAGTGAGAGGGGGAAGTGAGTTGGGAGAGGCACAGAAGAAGGGGCAGGTGGGGCAGGAGAACATACCTTCCATGCTGACAGGGGGAAGCCAAGGTGCAGAACGGGGCTGGGGGTTTGATGTTCAAGGTGTGGCATGGGAGACTTTGGTTGAGTAGCGCTTCAGGCTGCAGTGGGTAGGTGGCGTATCAAGCGTCCTGTCTTTGGGCATGGGCAGGGCACAGCCATGTGCCAATGGGCTTGTCTCTGGTGCACTTTCAAGGCAAAAAAGTGACCAAACAAAGGACAGAGAAGAGAAAAAAGAGAAGGGGTCAAGGTGGAGCAGAGGGAAAAGTGGTAAAGCGAGTAAAATGAGGCAGAGTGGCCAAGTAGGAGTGGGGCACATTGTGTGTGAGAGACAAGAGCGAGCATGCTGAGTGGAAAAGTTGTCCGAAAGAGGCAAACAAGGAGTGAGGGAAAGTGGAAACAATGACATAAAAACAGGAAAGTAAGTGGCAAAGGTTCAAAAAGCAGATATAGTAAAAGCAGGGGAAAAGAGAGAAAGAGGGCAAGAGGGCAGAGGTGAAACATGCAAAAGAGGCAAAGCAGAGGAGCAAGAGAGTCACAAAACTGAAAAGCAAAAGGGCAAGAGGGAGAAGTTCAAGAAGAAAAAGAGGGTAGAAAGGTAGATAGGCTGGAGGCTGGATGGCCACAGTCCGATGCAATTGAGATGATAGGGCTGTGCCTGGTCACAATAGCAGTTCAACGGAGGCAAAAGAGGAGTGAGTGGAGAGATTTTGAGAAAAATGGGCAAGCAATAGGCAAAATGTGCAAAAAAACTATAAAATAAAAGCAGGGGTAAAAGGAAAAAAGAGCAAGAGAGGCAGAGGGTGGAAGGCGCAAAAGGCGCAAAGCAGAAAGCAGAGGGGCAAGGTAGGCAAAAGATGAAAAAGCAAAGGGGGCAAAAGCCAGAAGCAAAAGACCAAAACAGTGAAGAAAGAGACCGAAAGGTGGGAGTCTGAAGAGTGGACAGAGACTAAAAAGAGCCGGGCCTGTGGGAGTGGCATAGGTGAGGAAGGGCCAGGCTGTACCTTCTTAACTAAGTAAATTGTAAATTTGGACATTTTAAAACTCTCTTTAAATGTGAAACAATTTGAAGTTGGAGGCAAAAAATAATGTTGATATCCTTATCTTGATTCATAGGAGTACAGTAAACAAAAGTATGGATAACTGAAACCCCTTATTTGAAGCACTGGTATGTGCTGACAAAAGAGAGCATGCAACAGGAGCAAAAAAAAACAATGTGCTGAAGTCTACCATATCACTTTGTCTTTTAGATATAAAACCAATTTTGAAACGCTCCAACCTTCCCATTAAAATTACAATTTTGATTTTTGTATTTTTTTGTTTGTGAATTTAAAACGTGTGCATTTGCTTATGTATATTTGTTCTGAGGTTTTGTATATTGTTTAGAAGTTCAAATCATAGAAATTGTTTAGGCCAGGGTCCCCGGCTTATAATAGTGACTCTGTGCTGTTTTGTTCCACTACAGTTTCCTTTTATCCTAGTTTTTAATATGATTTTGCTACATGGATAACAGCTCCAAACATACCTGTCAAGAGAATTAAGGGCATATTTAACAATTAATCATGTAGTGCAGCAAGCCACTTTGTTGCGCTGCTTGACAGGGAAAGGGAAGGAATGCGCCGTAATTAACAATATAGGGCACATTTCTGTCATATCCTTGTGTTGGTGCACAATGTGCTGCCTAGCGCCAATGCAGGCACCCTTGCACCATGGTGCAAGCATGCCTGTTTTGTAAGCAGGATAGTGCAGAAAGGGACACCTTCCTGCACAAAAACAATCCTCTGAGACATTTTCCTCTTTCTACATGTGCTGCAGAATGCAGCACACACAAAAAGAGGAAGTAATGGGGAGAAATAAATGTATTTCTCCTCATTACGCCTCACCTGGGCAGGTGTAGCATTTTGACATATTCCCAGGTCAACCAGAAATGGTAAATCTGGGAATGCGACAAAATCCAAGGGTGAATGAGTGGGAACACCCATGCTCCATATATGAAATGCCTCCCTGGGGCAAAGTAACATAACGCAGCAATTAATGCTGTGTTGCGTTACTCTAGATTCATCAGACCATGCAAGGTTGCCTTGCTTGGCTTGATAAATCAGACTTAGGAGTTGTGTCACTCTTGGGTCCATTGCATGGTAGAAAGGAAATACAACTCATTCATAAATATGCCCCTTAGTTTGCAAACATCAAATAGACATATTACTACAGTACCAAAGATGACTCAAGGCTGTAAAAGTAAACATTTGCAAATCAGACTTCAATTAAGAAATCTGATAGTTGTCCTAGATATTAATGTGAAAACATATTGTAGAAACCCCACATAGAAACAATTTCCAAAATGCACCAAGCAGCCATATTCACTGGTAGGCCACAGTTAGCTTTCTCTTTAACAAATAGAGGCTTAAGAAAGTGCTGAACTATACATAAATATATTTAATAGCTTGACCTTAATGTGACTTTTCTAGAAATCTCCGCCATAAGTGCAGAACCTTCCTTCTTTATAAAATATATTATCTTCATTAAGCTGCATATTCTCGTTTGCACAAGGCTTGAACTTCCTATCTATCTCGTGATTTAATATTGATGTATAGAAACTGTATAATTTAACAATAACTCTCACTTTCATGAAATAGGAAAAGCATTACCTAGCAAGAAACCTGCTAGCAAATGTTTCTGTATATCATTGTAACAGTGAAACATTGAATAAATGATAGAATAGACTCTGCATTATGCTTCCCTGGGAACCAGTGTTAAAGATTCTACAAACCCAAATGTTTCGTGATGTCTGCTACACATTTGATAATAGACTGTTGACGTCATGTGTTGTCCATGGGAAAGGAAGAATGAAGACTGCTCACCATCGAAAGATGTCTTTTCTTTGGACGGACTTGATCTAACCTGCAACTTTGTAATAATAAACATATTTGTTGTTTATATTAGTGCATGTTCTAGCTAGAGGGGCTAATGCTTGTCACGGAATGCTGACTAATGCTTCTTGCTGACTGCTGATGCTGATACCTGGCACTTTGGAGGTGAAGCTACTAGACTCTCTACGTCCAAACGTCTAGTTTTTGGAAAGATGTAGCTACTGCTTAATCTTTCTCTCCATATTTCCTGCATTTTATATATGTACGAATTGCTACTGAAAATGTGTGCTGATACTCTTTCAAATATTGTGACTCGGCTGAGTCACATAGAACTGCTCTTTATGAGGAGTTTGACTACTAATTCTAATGCTCCATTGATCTAATTCTTTTTTTTAACTCTTTATTAGTTCTAATAACCTTTGAAATTGATCCGGTATTTAGACTAGGGATTAATTCCTTTATGGAACATCCAGTTCGTTTTGCGCTATTTCTAAATGTAACCATATTTTTGTGATAAATTTATGTAAATGGTTTTACCTGACTCACTAATTAAAGAGAAAAATCTACTAATCTCTTTATGATAATAAAGGTTTTGAAACCATTTCAACACTCTCATTATTGATGGAACTTAAGAATTGCAAAATTACTTTGTGATTGGGATGATTTGATATGAGCTTCCATTAAAGAATGGTGGTAAAGATCTGTCACCTAGAAGAAGAATTTGGTGCCGTGTTGGAGCCCATTCTTGTAAGTCACAGGTTGAACCAAAACTGATAATTAAGTTTTGGGCTTTTTCCACGCTATCAAGGCAATATGAACAGTCATCTGTGGAAACATTACACTAGAGTAAAAATAAAGGAAATACATCTAAGACAAAAGAAAGGAGGGGGGTAAACACAAATGCTAAGCCCACATACAAGACACATGAGGTTAATGCACTTCGAGGAATAATGCACAGATATTTTCAAACTTGCCAGCAGCACTTCTTCCTTATACAAACTCTTCTCCAAAGATAACAGAAATCTTAAATTGAATATCCAGTCTTCTGCAGCTGGGCATCTCGAGTGCTACCACATTTTCAAAGCTTTGTAAGTGGCATTCTGATTAAATGAATTTTACACTTAGGACACAAGCAAACATTCTCATTAAAGCCAGTCGTTGTTAGATTATGTTAACCTATGCCGATAAATTCCCTCCAAAAATGTACCATGCTCATATATTCATACAGAAAATGGTTTAGGTTATCTTTAGGTAAACTAAGTTCCCAATGTAAGTCTTCATTAATGTTGCATTTGTACATATTTGCTGGCAACCACTACAGTCCGTGAATTAACATTATGTGAATAATAAGTAATGATGTTATGTTAAGTTAATTAAATTTATAAAGCGCATAGCAGCCCCAACAATTGGGCTTCCCAGCGCTGACCTAATTGAAGGTCAAATTACATCCATCAATGTATTCTGCCCAAAAGCTCATCGATTTACAGTGACCACATCACTTTCGAGGTTGCAATGTACTTACATTTTCATGTAAGGTTTCCTAAAGCTCTCACAAGTCTAATGTTGAGACTAAAAGATTCGAACAACCCGATTGATCTCTGCATTAGTCCATAGGAGAAGGCTGTCTGCAAGTATAAAATCTCTTCAACTTGGAAGTAGGGAAATCAGGGTTCAACAAGCATAGCCACGGATAGAGGAATTTCTAACCCCAAACATTTTGAAAACTTGCTGAGTAATTTTTTCCAATTCAGCTGTTGCCAATAGACCGTTCCAGAAGTATGAGAGAAAGAGGGTTTCCCAACAGTTTAAATCACAAAGTGTAATAAAAGTCTGAGTCAGTAACTTGACATTAAAAGGTGTATCACAAACTCAAAGCCAGACTAATATAAATCATTCTTAAGTACATAGTATAAAAATATGAAATACTTAAAGGGAGACCAAAGTGTCTTTCAATGTTGGTCCTCAACAGCAAAGAACATATCAGAATCTCAGTAGCTGTGATACAAAAGATAGGGAAAATGATTTGATGACTTGTCGAATGGTTCCAATCCTTCTCCCCATACATGGAAAAGATTTGTAACATCTACTAAACCCTACACTAACCTAAGGATACGAGGAACCCCATTGAATCAAGGTAGCAAGAAATGTGTCAGCATCAGAATCTCTGTAGAAGTTTTAAAGTGAAGAGTCATGTATAGCCTGAAGCCATACAGCCAGCGATGTCAAGAGGTCTGTACCCCTCCAGAGTCTAGAGGGAATCTGACTAAACTCAAGGTGGGTTCCCCCAATTAAATTTTATGAAGTACATTCAAGACAACATGACCTCATGCACATCATAATATGTTTTACATTTCCAAGAAATGAACTTGACATCTTAAACACTACTTCTGTATGCCAGGCTCCACTTCCAAAGCGTCCTTAGTTCCTCCTTTTGTCTTATAGTACCAATTGGTAACACTCCCTTTGTAATTCATGAAAATCATTTGACCTTGCCAGCTCTTCCTTGCCTCTCTATCTATAAAATACAATGTACTTTTGACTAACTAATGAATGCCTTTGGTCTGCACCTGAGGAGGAAAAAAACATGCAGACAAACAACTTTCAAGTTTAAGTTAAATGTTTTGGCTGCAAGATTAAGGCCCGCAATCATGCTAACTTGGCATTTCTCTTTGAAACATTTTTGTTGTAAAACCTATATATAATCTAATAAATAAAATCTTTAATATTCAATCAAGCTATATTGTGCAGTACTCTTATATGTGGCACTATAACTAATTCATGTAGTTTTAGGCAAAAATAACAACTGGTTACAACTTATCAATATAGCATTAAACACACATGTGGTGCATTCTCACCAATCCCTGGTGAATGCACTGCATTAAATGCATTTTAGTTCACCACCTTACAATCTAAACCTATGGAAAAATTAATATGAGTTATCCAGATGTTTATGAAAAGGAAAAATTGTTAAAATGCATACACATATTTGTCAAAATATACACTAGATGCACCTCTATACAGTCAGTGCACCTTATCTCATTAGCATTATAGCGCCACATGAATACATAAGGCAAAGTGTAAATATATTTGTGGCCTGGCTAAAAGTAGAGGAAGGTAGCCAAAGCTATGCTTGTGCCGTATCTATAGGAAAGCTGCAGAAAATAACCACTGTTCTCTGTTCCCAAGAGCAAAAATAATCATTGGATAATCCAATAGGCTTGAAACTTGTGTTCTATGATTTTGCACTGCCATTTCCTGTTCTCGTTGAAGGAAGAGAGCACAACATCATCTGAAATTCGATAATACTGAAACAAGCATTGGAAAACCCAACTGGTCTCGTCTTCAAAAGACAAGTGCCAATGTATTTTGTTTGCTAGTGCGTGGGCATGGTGCTCATGCACACTTTGTTTTTTAATTCAGATCCAAAATTTTAATTTAGATCCAAAAACTCCCGCTAATTTCCGACCCATTTCTTAACTGCCAGCTCTAACAAAGATATGCGAAAAAGTTGCATTTTCACAGCTGAACCGATTCGTAGAAAACTCTCAAGCTCTCCACCCTGCGCAATCAGGCTTTAGAGCTGCTTTCAGTACAGAGACGGCCCTAGTTGAGGTCTCTGAGGCTATCCGTGAGTGCTTAGACGGAGGTGGCAGAGCGGCGCTGATTTTATTGGACCTCTCTGCCGCCTTCGATACGGTTCCTCACTCCCTCCTACTTACCAGACTAGCAGACATAGGCATAACTGGCCCTGCTCTCGGATGGTTAAGATCTTTCTTAGATGACAGGTCCCAGCAAGTGTGGATGCCGCCTTTCTCTTCTTCTCCCAAAAAACTTTCAACTGGCGTACCACAGGGCTCCACCTTGAGCCCCCTGCTTTTTAATGTCTATATGACCCCCCTTATCTATCTAGCGGAACAGCTGGGGGCCAAAATTATGGCCTACGCCGATGATACCCAGCTCTTGTTTACATGGCCCAAAAACAACCTGGACACGACGAGAGTCCAATTCTGCTTATCATCGGTCTTCCGCTGGCTGGCCTTGGCTCAACTCAAGTGTAATGAGAGCAAATCGGAAATTCTGCTGTACGGCTCCTTCCCAGATAATTTCTATGATTCTCTCTGGCCCACCGATTTTCCCAGCCCCAAATCCACAGGTGGACCTGCAAAAAACCTAGGAATCTGGTTTAGCAATAATCTAAGATTTGAAGATCACCTGAAAAAACTCACCGGAATCTGCTTCTCCACTCTCAAAACTCTACGCAGATTCCTTCCTTTGCTCCCGCGAGCAGCTAAGGAGACGGTCATCCGCGCTCTGATATTATCCAGATTGGATTATGCGAATGCTCTCTACTGCGGACTCCCAGCCTATCTGATCCACCGCCTCCAAGTCATCCAAAATGCTGCGGTCCGGCTGCTGTTCAACATCCCCAGAAGATCTAGCGTCCGCCAACCTCTCCGAGACCTTCACTGGCTTCCAATGGCTCAAAGGATCTTATTTAAGATCCTTGTGTTAGCATACCGTGCACTCCACCTAACAGGCCCTACCTATTTGAGAAAAAGATTTTCCCTTTATGCCCCCAACCGCCCTCTCAGATCAAGCAATCTTCATCAAATGACTGTACCAAAGTTCAAATATAGTAGGCTTGGTGGACAATCCATTTCTGTTAGAGCAGCGAGAGCTTGGAATGCCCTCCCCCTGCAACTGAGAACAGCCCCTTCCATCATGGTATTTAGGAAAGGCCTAAAAACCTACCTCTTTAACACCAACGCCTAATGGCTGTCCCTCTTTTGCATTTACTGTGATCTGCCCCCTTCCTTTTCTCTCCGTGCCAGGATACTATACTATTTAGTAGCAGAGCGCGTTACAAAAGCCTCTATAATAATAATAATATAATAATAATAATAATAATTCTACTTTACCATTCTGAAATACGCACTGGCCACATTGGAACAGTAAAATAAAAAAAGCTATAACAGCCACCAATGTGTGTCACAGCACATGCACACACTTGCTTACACATCGTAGCTATCTTGGAATGGTTTTCGTTTAAGAAGGAACATTGCATTATGGCCATTATGTGTGCACATGCATTACAACATATGCATATGCTGTGTTCTAATGCACCAGCGACAATTTTGGCTTTTTTACTTTACCATTGCAATATGGCCAATATGGCCTTGATTGCACTTTGCAGCAGCTGCACCCACAAAAGAATAATTTTAAAAAAATACAGGGAGGGGTGTGGGAGCACCATGCATGGGGGTGAGGTGGTCGCAAAGGAGAAATAGAAAGCAAGGTGAGGGGTGATAGGGAGAAAATGTTGACAGGGGAGAGACTGGGTTAGACTGCCAATTCACCTTATTGGACATTTTCCTCAGGAGGCAGATTTTGAAAGGCAAAAGGCCACCTTTGGTGCCTTCGTCATTCTCTCCAGCTACCTGGGGATATGACAGCAGGAATAAGGAGAGAGGTGGGTAGAGAGAATGACAGGGAAGGGGGAGAAAGGATGGAGAGGAGAGAAAGACAGAGGCAGAGAACGGATGGATGTAAAGAGAAAGAGTGGGTAGGAAGGAAGAAGGTCTGGTTTGAACATGTTTGCAAGGTCACTTTTGGTTCGCAGTCCAGTCCTTGGAAGACAGCAAGGAAAGGAGAAATATGTTGCCATGGGGTGGTGAATGGAAAAAAGAATCCACCCAAGCCAGCAGTGAAAGGATACAACTTATAATTTCATTTGAATAATACATTTAAATAAAAACAATCCTGAAAGTATCATTATAAATACAAAAGATCAGAGTCAAGAATATGACAAATATCATAAACACCCATCAAAAAATCGATTAAAAATAATCATGTGCAAATTTATAAGTATTCATAGCTTCTAAATGATTCACAAAGAAATAAACATGAACTAATATAAACTTCACATCTTAAGAAAAAGAGTTAATAAATATCTAAATATCTAAAACAGAACTTGCCTAACATACAAGGGCACGAAAATACTTTTAGTAAGGTTACCGATGTTAATCAACCTATACTTAGATTTTGTTTACCAGACACCCATCAGTCTCTGCTCTTTTTAGCTGCAGCTCTAGAAGCACATGGCAAAATAATTTTGCATCAAATCGGCCAAATACTCTCTAGAAATGTAGTAATAGAAAAAACAAAAAGCAACCCTAAAGTGGTGAACTCCTAGGAGAAGTCTTAAAGGGCCAATCCAGTGCTTTCGCTACCTAGAGTAGTTAGGGCAAAAAGAACAAGAGATTGACAGCAATTTCAGTGCTCCCCTTACATGCTGGGCAAAGTTTACTATTCCCCAAATTGTCCTTCCATTGAGCTGTAAAAGTGGCTAAAGGAAGAGTACCTAGCCTAAGCCTTATGTAGAGGGATTTAGTAAAGGAAGGATCAACCTCAGCCATATAAGTCTCAAAGGCTGGTAAGGGCTTATAGTCTAAAAAAACATTTGGTGAGCCGGCCCAAGTGTTGGTGGTTAATCAATTGCATCTCCTCTTGGGCCCAATAAAGGGACTCCAACTTTTGAACTGATAAAGGTGTAATGGTGATTGTATCTAACCAAAACTCAAGAAAGCCCAAATAGTAGAGGGTCAGTTTTACATGTTCTAACTATAAAAGTCTGGCCTCTCTTTTCTGCCTACCCAGCACATCATTTAGACCCCCCTATAGTATGACAACTCAGGAGTGGGCCAAACTTGAAACAGCAGAGTACAGGTTTAATATTCACTATAGAAGAGATAGGCCAAATACCTATATCTTGTTTAAAAACCAAAGGGGTGCTCTGGAGTAATTTAAGAGCTGCCCTCAGGAACTTATTTTTGCATAGTTCTGCGCCAAGCGCAGCTTCCACTACTGCTTTAGCTCTCTACACTTCCAAGATGGGAGAAACAGGATAAAAGGAGGTCTGATTGGCAAATCTTAATATAGTGGATGCTCTAAAATTAAATGTGAGAACAATTTTTGGTAATTTGGCTGTCCCATGAATTGGAAAGCCAAATACCAAGTTAGTCAAAATCGAGCTCCCTTTCCAGCTCCAATCCATCAAGTGTTAACGTCCCTCTAAAACCCCTATGTGGATGTATAGCCATATACTCAATTTTATTAGTGCTAATGGTCAGGCTAGAGTTAGAACAAAATATTTTAAACCTTAAAAGGAGAGTCTCAATACCTTTCAGAGTTTTTAAGTCAGCAGTGTACCATCGGCGAAAAGAGAGCTGGAACATTTGTGCCTCCAAGTATTAGGGAATCATAGTCGCAGTCCATAAGGTAATCGGCACAGCTGTTGATAAAAAAATAACAACGTTGAGGCAAGGACACAGCCTTGCCTGACTCCCTTGTCGACCCTAAAGTTGTCTGTGGTTTCCCTGTCAGCGTCCCAGCGAATTTGTGCAAAGTTATCCCTCTGGAGGTGCATAATTATATCACAAAGGGGACTGAGAAGTCCTAGATCTCTCAAAATGCACCAAAGTTTATTTCTAGGAAGCATATCAAAAGCCGCTTTACGGTTGACAAAAATAATATATAAGCTTCCCTTTATTTATGTTGGCCTCCTTCTACTGGATAAGTTGGAATCTAAATACCTGGTCGACAGTGCTGGTCTTGGAATGAAAACCAGCCTGGAATTGGGACAGGATTTGATTATCATCAATGCAAGACGATCCAACACCAGCTTACAGAATATTTTCTGACTAGAGTCAATAAGGCTGGTGGGCCAACATTTCGCTGAGTTGGTTTTAAGACACTTCTTATGAATCAGTATAATCTCTGCACCTTTCCGGGTGACAAGGATTTGGCACCCACCGTAATAGCCTTTGCCACACATTTAAAATTAGGTGCCCAAATGACAGGTTCTGATATAAAGAGGTCAGCCATGATTCTATCGATCCCTGGAGCCTTAGCATGTTTCTGAGGACAGATGGCATAATACGTTTCTGATACTTTGAAAAACTCTGGTATATCATTTGAATTGTGATTTTGAAGCATCGAGCCAGGAATAGGACGGGGAGCAATTCCTGACTTAGCCTGATCATTAAAACATAGGGCAGAGGGACTAATCGGATCACTATAGAGGGATAGAATATAGTTAACCTGATCATATGGCAGAATATTTGATTCAGGCCTCATCTTAGTCATCCTGGCACCATGTGATATGGTATGGTAGAATGCTGCCTGGTTCTCAGATAAAGCAGCATTCAAATATTGTCCCATATGGCAGTGTACAAAGAATTTTGTGCATTCTTTAAGACTGCTTTGTAGGCAGATCCAGCAGACCGGACTTCTTGGGGGAGTAATTTTAAAGAGAGTTCATTAAATGTCTCTTCGCCGCCATACAATTCTTATTAAACCACGTAGGATCTGTGGTCATGTGCACACACCTGGCAGAGGGGGTTAGCAAAAAAATTGGATGTTTTATTCCTTAAACCAGTTGTCATGAGTATCCTCAGTAAACTCAGACTCTGCAAAAAGAACAGAAATATGATGAAATCCTGAAGTAATTGTGCACAAGCTCCCTCATTATTATTTGCTACACACTGCCACCTAACCGTCTTCCAGTTATTACTTGTAATTACCATAAGGAAGACAAGGAATCTGGGCTAGACTGTTTAGGTTGCCCCAGAAGGAAAGAGATAGTGGTCACTCTCAAATCGGGGCATAACCTCCATATCAAGTTTATTTTCTCAGGAGCTACAATCTACAAGAATGTAGTCAAGATGACTTTGGTAGGAATTCCTTCTAAAGGTGGGGCACCTCTTGGCATCAGACTTAGTTCTACCATTGCTGGCTCTCAAGTGACAACTCACACAGAGGTCCAGCAACTGTAAAACTACCTTGGGAAGAGTTTTTAGATAAGGACTAGGGAGTTGGGGTATGCCCCAGTTTGACTTCCCTCACTTACAATTTATTTTAACAGTAATGAGGGTTCAAAACATACATTGAAATACCCACCCACAATTAGATTATCCTCCTCTCATACTGTAGCTAAAAAGTCTCTCAAAACTGAAGACTCAGCTGTTTTTGGGACACTCCTACCATATGCATTTAAAAAGAGGAATTTTACTTTGTTCTGAAAATGAACTTCTAAACCAACTATATACGGAGAGTTGATAGAAAGCTGCCTAGCTTGGTAACCTGAGGAAATCCTAAGCCAACCTGCGAGACCACCTGAAGGTCTACAAATATGGGACTTGTGAGCTGCAATATTAAAAGTCCTTTAACCTTGCCTGTGTGAAGGGATAACATTCTCATTTTTCCTGGAATATAAGAATGCAACTCTGGTCAATAAAAGCTCCCGAGTCCACTTGGACAAGTTTACTCTAGAGTCCAGCTATCTTCCAGGAGATCAAGGTAAAGTTATCATTAGAACTGTTCTTAGGAGAAACATAAGCACCCTAAATGGGAGTGGGTAATTCATTGGTAGGGTGACCTATGTTGTTGCCAAATTATCTAGATAAACATCCTTCAAGGAATTAATAACTTCCCAAAATTCTCCAATTTGTGCACTAATGTCTTCAGTAGCCATTGAGTGAGCAGCTGGATTGAGTCCTGGGTCATTAAATCCATGACCATAGTACCATATGTTTTTAAGCACTCCTAACTGCAGCTCCATGCTTCTCAACTGGAGTGCAATGCATTTTTGTCTTTGTTTTTGAGATTGCATTTTGTGAACTGAAAACATGTTAAAGGAAAGACTCACTGACATGTTGGCTTTATTTGAAAAAAAAACAAGTCTCTGAGCCTTTCTTTTAACAATTTTCAGCCCAAAAAACTAAATGCAATAAATATATATATATATATATATATATATATATATATATATTACCTACTGGCGGTCGCCAGTAGGTAGTTATAGTTAGGACCACGTTTCCATAGGAAAACCTCAACATTCTATTTTGAATAACTTTGGCGCCGGTCGACGAATCCTCGTGAATTTCTCAAAATAGGTGGGGCGCTACGCTCCGCTCCTACCCTGAAAGTCTCGGGGGGATTCGTCAAGCGGGGGCTGAGATAAAAGGGGGGTCCCAAAACGCGTTTTTCCCATGCATTTTTCCATAGGACCTTTAGAATGAGCTACAGCCCGAACGGCTGAACAGAATTACTTGAAATTTGGCAGAGAGGTAGTCCCTAGGTCAAGGAAGTGCCTTTTGTAGGTTTGGTGTAAATCTGTTCAGTAGATTCTGAGAAAATAGCCTTTAAATCAATATATATATCTGAGCCCGCTTACGGTACGCTTACCGTACGCTTACGGTACGCGTACGGTGGCGTGCGCGAGCGCGATTCTGATTGGCTGTTAGATCTTAGTAAAAATTCGAATCGGCCGAAACCAGGAAGCGGCGGCCGCCATTTTGTGTGTTTCACTCAGAAAAAAAAGAGTGAAAACAAGAAAAGGGGGCAATGAGGAGAGTTACAGACCCCCTTACATTTGTGAGGGGGTCAAAGAAGGACTGTAAAGTACAAAGAAAACATTTATTGATTTTTAAAAAAATCACGGGGTACGCGTACGGTAAGCTTACGGTAAGCGTACGGTAAAAAAAAAAAAAAAAAAAGAAATGAAATGCAGATTTAAGAGTTTAGATATTAGGGGGCTCTACAAAGAGCCGTTGTGTTTATGAAGTCATTTTTTTAGTGGTACCTACAAGTAAGTACCGATGCAGAGTCTAAGGTTCAAGAGGAAGACTCTGTTCCCTTCATCATTGAAGTGCACACCATCTCCTCTATAAAGACAGTTTGGAAATGGAGGCATACATATTTTTTTCAAAACAAAAAGAACTGATTGGCTGTTTCATACCATTCTAGAATAAAAACTAGGCTGTATGTGTAAATTAATAGAAGCATGTTTTGTATTGGTACAAAAAAATGTGTTACCAAAGAACAGTACTATGGATTTGCTGTTAGGTTTGAAAAGTCAAGCACTCTTGCTCTGTGGAATTGAAACATTGTGTGGCGAACTTCTGACCTAACTCCACACAGCAGTGTTCCATGAGCAGTTGCTATGGTAGCAGGCAGAAGTCAAGTTGGGGGAAGGGTACTAGGCAGAAGTCAAGTTGGGGGAAGGGTACTTTTGGAAAAGGGTTGGTTTTCAACCAATAGAAATGTGTGATTACATTTGAAAAAAAGGGGGAAGTACTGAGATTTGAAACTTACATGTATATGTGTGGAAAAATAGAGGGAAAGTTTGCCATTATCTGGTTCTGCTGAGAGGAGAGAGGTGAACAGAACAGAGATCCTGGCTCTGATAATCTGCTGTTTGAGTGCCACATTTCTTTCACAACTAACTAATTTTAAAGGTGAGGTTAGAGTTTGAGAGGAGATGTATATGGTAAATTAAGAAATGAATAATAGAAATGGAAATTCTTTTTGTTGAAGTTGCGTTTATCATTTTCTGTTTTGGGAGAAATTTAAATGTGAGGAACATGTAAAATAATATGGACTATGTTTTCACGATAAATTAAGGTGTACTGGAAAAAAAAAGAATAGTTTAAGGGTTTGAGGTTGGACTCAGTAATGCAAATACATTCAGCATCACTAAGGCTGGTTGCCCTTGCTGGAATGTAGGCAGCCACCCAGGTTACACATGGTGGTGGTCTGAAAAAGCAGTTTGGACATGTGCATTTAAAAAAATCAAAAAAGTGGTTTCATAATGTGTCAGTCTGTAAAAGTGATTTTCACTTGCCAAAAAAAAAGAGCAGTAAGTGTGCATTCAAATTGGCAAAGAAATTTTGTTTTGGGACTAATGTGAAAACATGACTCTGTGTGGAAATAGGAATTACAGGCAGAGATTTATTGCGTTTTTTTCTGGTGATTTCACAGTTGCATTAGTAGGAAAAAGGGGGAGCGATTTTTTGGGGGAAGAAGCAGACTCTTAGCACACACCCATCTGCTTGCCATGTATAATCATGCACAGTATTTACAAGCGAGTGGGGTTTTCAGGTTTCAGTCTGTAATGCAAATACATTCAGCATCACTAAGGCTGGTTGCCCTTGCTGGAATGTAGGCAGCCACCCAGGTTACACATGGTGGTGGTCTGAAAAAGCAGTTTGGACATGTGCATTTAAAAAAATCAAAAAAGTGGTTTCATAATGTGTCAGTCTTTAAAAGTGATTTTCACTTGCCAAAAAAAAAGAGCAGTAAGTGTGCTTTCAAATTGGCAAAGAAATTTCGTTTTGGGACTAATGTGAAAACATGACTCTGTGTGGAAATAGGAATTACAGGCAGAGATTTATTGCGTTTTTTTCTGGTGATTTCACAGTTGCATTAGTAGGAAAAAGGGGGAGCGATTTTTTGGGGGAAGAAGCAGACTCTTAGCACACACCCATCTGCTTGCCATGTATAATCATGCACAGTATTTACAAGCGAGTGGGGTTTTCAGGTTTCAGTCTGTAATGCAAATACATTCAGCATCACTAAGGCTGGTTGCCCTTGCTGGAATGTAGGCAGCCACCCAGGTTACACATGGTGGTGGTCTGAAAAAGCAGTTTGGACATGTGCATTTAAAAAAATCAAAAAAGTGGTTTCATAATGTGTCAGTCTGTAAAAGTGATTTTCACTTGCCAAAAAAAAAGAGCAGTAAGTGTGCTTTCAAATTGGCAAAGAAATTTCGTTTTGGGACTAATGTGAAAACATGACTCTGTGTGGAAATAGGAATTACAGGCAGAGATTTATTGCGTTTTTTTCTGGTGATTTCACAGTTGCATTAGTAGGAAAAAGGGGGAGCGATTTTTTGGGGGAAGAAGCAGACTCTTAGCACACACCCTGCTCCTTTCTATGTATAATCATGCACAGTATTTACAAGCGAGTGGGGTTTTCAGGTTTCAGTCTGTAATGCAAATACATTCAGCATCACTAAGGCTGGTTGCCCTTGAAGGAGTGTAGGCAGTCACTGAGGATACACATGGTGGTGGTCTGAAAAAGCAGTCTGGTCATGGGCTTTTTAAAAAAACTGAAAAGTGGTTTCATAATGTGTCAGTCTGTAAAAGTGATTTTAACTTGCCAAAAAAAAAGAGCAGTAAGTGTGCATTCAAATTGGCAAAGAAATTTCGTTTTGGGACTAATGTGAAAACATGACTCTGTGTGGAAATAGGAATTACAGGCAGAGATTTATTGCGTTATGCTCTGGTGATTTCACAGTTGCATTAGTAGGAAAAAGGGGGAGCGATTTTTTGGGGGAAGAAGCAGACTCTTAGCACACACCCAGCTCCTTTCCATGTATAATCATGCACAGTATTTAGAAGCGAGTGGGGTTTTGAGGTTTCAGTCTGTAATGCAAATACATTCAGCATCACTAAGGCTGGTTGCCCTTGCTGGAGTGTAGCAGTCTGGACATGGGCTTTTTAAAAAATCTGAAAAGTGGTTTCATAATGTGTCAGTCTGTAAAAGTGATTTTAACTTGCCAAAAAAAAAGAGCAGTAAGTGTGCATTCAAATTGGCAAAGAAATTTCGTTTTGGGACTAATGTGAAAACATGACTCTGTGTGGAAATAGGAATTACAGGCAGAGATTTATTGCGTTTTGCTCTGGTGATTTCACAGTTGCATTAGTAGGAAAAAGGGGGAGCGATTTTTTGGGGGAAGAAGCAGACTCTTAGCACACACCCAGCTCCTTTCCATGTATAATCATGCACAGTATTTAGAAGCGAGTGGGGTTTTGAGGTTTCAGTCTGTAATGCAAATACATTCAGCATCACTAAGGCTGGTTGCCCTTGCTGGAGTGTAGCAGTCTGGACATGGGCTTTTTAAAAAATCTGAAAAGTGGTTTCATAATGTGTCAGTCTGTAAAAGTGATTTTCACTTGCCCAAAAAAAAGAGCAGTAAGTGTGCATTCAAATTGGCAAAGAAATTTCGTTTTGTGACTATTGTGAAAAGAAATGTAGTAATATATTTAAATAAAATAAAGGAAATTTTTTTTTAGTTTTTTTCAGGTATTGCTGAAGAGCAGTGAACAAAATTTAAGATGCCTACAAAATCCAGAGTTCAAAAAACGCTAAAAAAAACTATATTTGAAGACAACTAGAGGATCAAAGTTAGTAGAAGATGCTGATGTTGGGAGGAAGAAAAAATCTTCTGGTAAGCAAACAAAAGATTTTCTAAGGAACATATTCAAAAAAAGGAAAAATGTACAAAATGTCTGTACTGGAAAGAATGATTTCAATCGAAAAGGACAGGAAAAAATTGAGAATTTAGTTAATGCAAATATACCTTCTGCAACTAAAAAGATAAACTTAAACAGAAAAACAGTGTTTAAAGAGATACGTAGAAAAATGTTTCAGAGGAGAGTTATGTCCAATTTGATAAAGGATGTGAAGAAATATAAGCAAAAGGCAAAGTTTTATAAGAGAAAAAAAGAAATTGAAGCCATTGCAGCAAAGGCATTAGAATTAAAAAGGAAACTATTCATATTCATTTTGAATAGGATGCGTACATTAGACAAAATGGTTAATGTACTGAAATCACATAGCAAAAGGAAAAGAGTAGTGAACAGAACAAACTTTTATAAAGTGTTTTTAGGAAAGTGGATGCATAGTTCAAGTAGTGAACCTTTTTTTAATGAAGAGAGCTATTTTCAAAGTAATAGTTTGCTGCATGCAGTTGACACCAGAGGTCGTTCATACGAAGTAAAAAATGGTTGCATAATGGAGAAGGAGATAATGGTTCCAAGAGATGAGGTACAAGTGATGGCAGATGAGGCAATGGGGAGACGTCCTAAAGCCCCAGTGTACACTTGGAATTGTAGTAGTATTTGCACTGTGCGTCAGGAATCTATTGACAAATTTCGAGAGTTTCTAAGAGAATATAGTAAAAAAAGTATAAAACAGAAGATTAAGGTGCTTCAAAGTCTGGATCCATGCAGAGTGAGAGAGAATACTGGTTTGCAGGGTCATTCTCTGGCTTGTCTATCTAGAAAAGTGTGCAATAGTGTTTTCCATCATTTTAGGATGCTGGCTGTTCATCATACTGAAATGAGAAAGTTTGTGAGACGGTTGTATTTTGCCAAAAGTCCAGCAATAAAGTTACATGAATTGAATAGGGCTCTGTTCCGAGGAACGGTATCAGATGTAGAGAAGGTTGTTGATGAAATTCAGTTTTGTTACTTTGGTCCTGAACAAAACAGTGCAGAGAAGGATACACTAAATGAGGAAGAAGTGGAAGAGAATGTAGAACCCTCTGTAAGTTACACATTTAATGATCACATAACAAAATTTGCAATTGTCTCTAATGAAAGACCAAATTTTACTTGTATTTGTTGCCGCAGAACTCATTATAGAAAACAAACTAGGAATGTTGATCTCTACAGAAAGAGTGAAAATGAAGATAATTATAAGTGGAAGGATTTTGCCACATATATATTTCTAGAAAATTGTTTTGAATTGGGTGAAGATCAGCGTATTTGTAAATACTGTTACAACAAGTTAGAGGAAAATAGAATGCCGACCAGAGCTGTACATAATAATTTAGAATTGGATGCTATTCCTGCTGAACTTTCTGAATTAAATACATATGAGTCTATACTCATTCAATGTGTTCATCCGTTCCAGACCATAGTACGTATGGAGCCCAAAACTGGTAAATTACCTCCTTCAGATTTACTGAGAGGTTTAAAAGGTAGAGTGGTGTATTTGCCCTTGGATTTGAAAAAAAATATGGAAACTATTGATGCGGATACTTTGGAAACGAAACCATTAATTATTCTGGTTAATGGTGTACCTACAAAGAATAAGAAGATTTGGCAGGAGCTGGTAGATGTACGGAAAGTACAAAAAGCTAATTTGTATTTGAAAAGGAATAACAAATGGTATGAATCAATTTATATAGAAGAAGAAGAAGAAGAAGAAGAAGATTTACAAGAAGACACAGAAACACCAACTGGACAAATTGAAAAAGTGGACAAGTCAAAGGAAGAAGAAATTTATGAACATTTTAGCATACATCCTCTTCATTCAAAAGAAGTTATGGGAGACAATATTGATCTCTTTCAGATGAAGAAAGCAAAAGGAACTCCCGTGAGTGTATGGGAGGAGAGCTTGGAAGCTCGATGTTTTCCCCAGCTGTTTCCTAAAGGAAAAGGAGGACGATACGATGAACGTCCAGAACAGATTCCAGCTTCTGAGTATCGGACTACAAGACTATATGCTGAAGATCCCAGATTTCGACAAAGTATTCCTTATTTATTCCATCTTTTATTTGAAAGCGACTTGTCTGCACTGTCTTATGCAGTAAATCACATTTTAAAAAGTGGAGTACATTTACAAAATGTGTCTGCTAAGGATTTTATGGAGAAAGTGCAGCACCGAGATGATCATTTGGAAACACAACTGATCAATCTGATGGCTTGTCAGCGTGGGACAAATGAATATTGGTACCGACGCCATGGTGAATTAAAATGCATGTTACGGAATTTAGGAACACCAACATGGTTCCTTACCCTAAGCTGTGCCGAGTACGCTTGGGATGATTTACTGGATTTTCTACGAGAGGCAAATTCAAACATTAAAAACATCGAATACAAGACACCAGGAGAACTGTACTCATTGGATCCGGTTAATGTTTGCAGATATTTCAATCATAGATTTGAGGCTATGATGTCCTTCATCTGCAATAAAAAAAATCCACCTCTTGGAGAAGTAGAGGATTTCTTTTGGAGAAAAGAGTACCAGGCAAGAGGTGCTCCTCATATTCATATGCTGTTGTGGATCAAGGATGCCCCAAAGTTTGGAACAGATACTGATGAAGCAGTGTTATCTTACATTGAAGAATATGCAACATGTGCTATACCAAAAAGCACAGAAGAGAAAAAGTTAAAGGAGCAAGTTTTACGTTTCCAAAGTCATCGGTGTGGAAAATACTGTCGACGGAAATACAAGAGCAAAGATAAATACTACACTAAATGTCGATTTGGATTTCCAAGACCTGTTCTTTCAAATGGAAGAGTCAACAGTTTTATGTCAGCTGTGAGACATACTATCACAAGAAAATCACCTAAGAATACCTACAACCTAAAAAGAAAAGAAGAATCAAAAAATATAAATGACTACAACCCAGTCATTTTATCCATGTGGAACGCTAACATGGATATACAGTATGTTGCTGACAATTCCATTGCTGTTGCTCGATATGTAACGTCTTACATTACAAAATCAGAAAAAACAGAATTGAAGGAAATGTGGGAAGAGATTTCTCACGAGAAGACTGTCAGTAAGAAGCTGTACAGTTTCAGTTTGAAGATGTTATCGCATCGAGAAATTGGATCCTACGAATGTTCAGATAGGTTATCTTCTGCAAGTCTCTACTCGAAGTCAAGAAGAATAATTTGGGCAAGTTTAGGCCTTGCAGCAATGAGAAATCGAGTACTGAAATCTGTAGGAGAAATTGAATATTTGGCCGAGAATGACCCAGAAAGTACAGATATTTTGAAATCAAACATGTTGGACACTTATTATCCCAAGAGAAGTCATCATCTGGAGAACATGTGTCTCTATGAAGTGTTGCAGAACTACATTTATTCACGGAAAGCCGCAGAAGACATCAACAATGGAAAATATAAAGTCGTTGGTGAAGAAGGATGTTTGGTGAAGCAAACAAAAGGAAGTTTGATAAATCACCGGAAGCTGAGTTGTGACACTACTGACAAGAAGGAATTTTACTACTTGGCTCTTTTACAGTTGTTTAAACCATGGCGTACAGAGGATGAACTACTGGGAGAATTTCAAAGCTATGAAGATTCTTTTAATGCTTGCAAAGACAGCATACAATGCAGTACATTCTCAACTTATCTGCAAATGTTAAATGAAGAAATTGAACAGGAAACTACAATTGCAGCAGAAATAGCTAGAGACAGTTCTCAGGACAGCCAAAGTTCAGGAACACTCAGTCAAGATCCCCTAGGACAACCAATCGTTGAAAATGAAGCATCAATAGCCATGAATGAAGTGGAAACGGCTATGAATCAAGCTCAAGAAGAATTTATAGACTTAGAAAATTTGGAAAGACAACTGAATCAAGAGCAGCAACAAATTTATGAAGAGATCAAAAACAAAATTGATCATGGATTTCTACATGAAAAAAAAGAGTGCTCATGCACATCATTTCATCCAATCAGGATGTATGTAAGCGGACAAGCTGGAACTGGAAAAAGTTTCCTAATAAAAGTCATCAGAAGCTACCTACAGCAAAAAACGGATTCTACTTTGTCTTGTGTGGTTACTGCTCCAACTGGGTTAGCAGCATATAACATAAAAGGAATCACTTTACATCGTTTGCTAATGTTACCAGTGGAGCATGAGAACAAAATACAATACAACAAGCTAACTGGAGAAGCATCCTTGGAAGTTTCAAGAGTATTGAAGAAGATGCAAGTTCTCATTATTGATGAGGTGAGCATGGTATCAAACTTAATGCTTGCCTTTGTGCATTTAAGAATGCAGCAAATTTTGAAGACAGACTATGACATGTTATTTGGTGGAAAACACGTCATAGTTTTTGGAGATCTTTTGCAACTTACTCCAGTTAAAGGACAACCAGTATTTAATACTGTCACACATGAAGACACGAAGAAGTCATTGGGAAGCATCGGAAATACAAATATTTGGTCCTTCTTTGAGTACAAGGAACTTACTACTAATATGAGGCAAGCAAGCGATGAAGAATATGGAAGTATTCTGAAAGATATCAGAATTGGACTACTCACAGAAGTTGGCAAAAAAGCATTACAGAGTCGGCTGCTACATAATTTATTTCCAAAGGAAGAAATAGTTGCAGAGAAGATATACAAGAATATTGCAGAAAACAAAAGTGTCATCTGCTTAATGCCAACTCTACGTGAATGCTCAATATTTAATGTGGAGCTTTTGAAATTGGAAAAGGAAGAGATCAGGAAATTGGAAGCAGTGGACAAAATTGAGGATGGAAGAATTACTGTCACAGTAACAGGCAAACTGAAAAATAAATTGGACTCACTAGAGAAGAACATCTCCAAAACAGCTGGATTAGAAAAAAATCTATATGTTTGCATGAACTGTAGAGTATTTTTAAGAAGAAATTTGGATGTTGAAAAAGGTTTAGTTAATGGAGCTATGGGAAGAGTTGTGGGTTTTATTAATTATCAGAAAAAAGAAGGAATTGAATGTTTAAAAATAAAATTTGATCAGATAGAAGAAGTTAAAGATATTTGTCGTTGTACAGTTCGTTTCATGCTTGTGAAAGACTTATATGTACGTAGGAAGCAGTTTCCGTTTTCTCTAGCATATGCTGTAACTATTCACAAGTCTCAAGGATTGACTGTAGATTGTGCATTTGTGAACATTGGTTCAACTGTGTTCAAAGAAGGTATGGCATATGTGGCTTTGTCACGAGTGAAAACATTATCAGGTTTATTCATGATAGACTTTGATGATTCAAAAGTTAGTGCTGATACAAACTGTGTAAAGGAGTATAATAGATTAAGAAGAAGCTATGCTCCTCATTTAGGTCAGTATCCTGTGTTGGAGAAACGTGTAGTTTCTCGTAAAAGAAAAAATGAGAATATCTGTAATGAAGATGTAGAGAAGAGGAAAAAAAAGAGGAGTGATGTAATTGCAAGCAAAAAGAAAAAGGAAAATGAAGAACAGGTTGTAGGATGTCATTTTGAAAATAGCTCTGGTGTCAACTGCTACGCAAATGTAGTGCTGAATGTTGCATTTTATCTGGAAAGTTTGCAAGAGCAGATAATAGTAAATCAGGGAAAAAGATTCTGTTCAGAGCTGAGTCTCCTTTTTCAAAAGCTGAGTAAAGATAAAACTCAAATAGAAAGTGCTACTGAAATTAGAAAACTTTTAGATGTATGTTCAGGACGAACACAGTTTTCTCAAAATGTACAGCAAGACGCACAGGAATTCTTGATGTATTTTCTTCAGGTAGTGGAAGAAGAAGGAGTTTCCATTGAAATTTTTTTTCGTCTCTCTTATAAATGGGAACATAGTTGTGAAAATTGTTATAATATATGTGGCTCTAATGTTGATAATGAAAGGTTTATTTATTTGACATTGCCAGAGAGTAAAACAGTCACTTTTGCAAAATTAGTTAAAGATGCTAATCATAGCATGAAATGTGGTGAGTGTAAATCTGACATGTTTTCAACATTAATTTTAAAGGAATACGGACAGTATGTAATTTTAATGATGCAACGATGTAGAGCTG
This sequence comes from Triturus cristatus, assembly GCF_964204655.1. Classification (NCBI taxonomy): domain Eukaryota; kingdom Metazoa; phylum Chordata; class Amphibia; order Caudata; family Salamandridae; genus Triturus; species Triturus cristatus. The sequence continues at coordinate 212,916,274 of NC_140588.1, forward strand.
ATGGTTCAAAATTGGATACTTTAATAAAGAAGTTTACAGGACAGCAATTATCAATTTCAGGAAAAACTTTTGTAACTGTTGCAATAATTTTCCATGATGGACCTACTGTTACTTCTGGACATTACACAGTTTATCTTAAATGTGAAAAAGGTTGGACACTGTGTAATGATTCCCAATTGATTTTCAAACAACGTTTGCCTTTTGATTTAGCAAATTCCTATCTAATCTTCCTGAAACCTAAATTTTAGAGAGATTTGGCAAGATCTGGACAAAATAATTTTACCATTTTACTGGATTACCATTGCAATTTTGTAAAAAAAAGATTTTTTAAATTATCATTTGGCCTAATGGAAAGATAACCAATTGTAATGTGGACTTTTTTAATTTTTAATGAAACTTTCAAAAACCAATAATTTAGAGATAATCGGTAACATCTGCACAATTTAAATTTTGGAATGTTATTGGACTGCCATTGGAAATTTTTTCAAAAATGATTTAAAAAATTACTATTTGGCCATGCGGAAAAGTAACCAATTCTATTGTGGACTTAATAAATTATTCAAAAAATTTTCGTGAACCAAAATGTTACAGAGAATCGGTGAGATCTGGACAAATTAAACTTTAGAATTTTATTGGATTACCGTTGGAAATTTATTCCCCAAAAAATTTTAAAATTACTATTTGGCCTAAAGGAAATGGAATCAGATGTATTGTGGAGTTATTTGAGATATAATATTGTGATTATACTTCTGAAACAAACATATCAGACGGTATTTTAAAGAAATAAGTATTGGTATTAGATGATATTTTTTTAGAATATTATGCATTTCTATAATGTTAAGTTTAAGTAAAAAGAGATTCTGGGCTTTTTTAATACAATCTTTGTGATTGTTATTTTTTTTTGCCCGCTGTAAAATGATGAATGCAATTGCTTTCACAATTTATAGTGAAATGCAATATATTCTGAAAACAGCAAAAATAAGGCAAAAATATTTTTTGAAAAATATGTAAATATGTGTACTGTATTATAAAATGTTTTACAAATATTAATACTTTTTTCTTTTTTTTCAGATTGATATAGAAAAATTTCGAAAACTAGAACCATTTTTAAAGCTATTTTTTAAAAAAACAAATGAATAAATATTTTTTTGAGTGGGTATGGTAAGTCAATAATAATAATTGTAGTCTCTCAAGGACCTTGTAATGTGATAATTGATTTTTAGTGTTTTTAAAAAAAAAAAAAAAAAAAAGTACGCGCACCGTACGCGTACGGTAAAAAAAAAAAAAAAGTTTTTAAAAACATATGTAAAAAAAAGATGAAAGATAAGGTTGGCTCTTAAAAGAACCGTTGTGTTCATGCAGGGACAGAGGAAAGAAAGAATGGGAAAATTATTCAAAGCGACAAATGTGCTGATCTATTTTGTTGTTCACTAGGGAAACACTGGTCTCCCTATGGCAAATTAGATCTTGACAAAAGGTGCATCGAATATCAACCCTCCGAAATCGAGGGTTCATTTCCAGAGGGCCAGCAAAAGGAGATGCTCCCCCCACAGATGAAGGGCTCACCTGACCTGCAGAAGAAGGAGTCAGCTCTGCAGATGATGGTCCAGGCTGAGCTGCTGTGGATGTACTTGCTTGTCTTTCTGAAGAGTTACCTCCAAAAAGATGACCATGTGTCCTTCTGTGTACATCCTTGAGGTGTCTCTTCATGTTATGATTCCCAAAGGAATACTTCCTGTCAGGATTACCTCTAGAAAGTACACGCTGACACAGCTTGCAAGTTACTAAGGGTGCATTCACCTTTTGCTGGCCTTCAGGAAAAGTAAAATAATCCCATACATAAGAGGGCTTTTGTTTCCTCGCTCTCTGCCTCAAAACAGTGCTGCTAGTGCTAGCCTCACTCTCAGAAGAGCTCTGCTGTTCTGCCATCGTATCACAAAGACAACCCAGCTCCTTCTCCTAAGGGATCACAAGCAGAAATGAGAGGAATGGGTGTGGTGTAGGAGAGTTCTAGAACTGAAAGTAGTTTCAACCAATCAAAAGTTGTGTTTCATGATCACATGACCTACCGTACGGTTACGGTACGCTTACGGTACGCTTACGGCAAAAGTGCGCATGCGCGTAAAAAAGACACGCGCTTGCGCGCATGCGCATAACAGTCACTACCCGACACATCCGCGTAACGTGCGCGTGTAGCGTACGCGCGCACGCGTCCCACGCGGAGTACGCGCGGCTACGCAAATTGCGTAACTATACGCAAGCAGCGTAGATAAATTACGGACGTTGCGTAAACCGTACGCTTACCGTAAGCTTACGGTACGCGTACTAAAAAAATAATAAAAAAAATAGAAAAAAAGTACTGCAAATAAATTTTACATGTTTATTTTAAAAAATATATTAAAAAAACATATTAAAGAATTTTAAAAATTTAATCATAGTCTTTATAAAAGGTAAGAAAATTAAAATAAAAATATGTTTAAAAAAATAGAAGAAAAAAAAAAAAATTAGCATTTAAAAAACCTTGCAAATTCACTGAAAAAACCATGGGTTTCACACACGTTATAGTTAGGAATTAGCATTTAAAAAACCTTAGAAATTCAGTGAAAAAACCATAGGTTTCACACACGTTATAGTTAGGAATTAGCATTTAAAAAACCTTAGAAATTCAGTGAAAAAACCATAGGTTTCACACATGTTATAGTTAGCTGGACATTTTACTCGTAAAAAACCAATGAAATTCCCCCGTTATAGTTAGTTCAGCTAACTATAACTCGCGCGCCCGCAATGCACTGCTGATGACGTCACATATTACATCACTCATGACATGGTCAGTGACATCACTCATGACATCACTGATGACATCTCAAATGACATCACTGATGACATCACTCATGACATCATCCAGTGAATGTCTGTTTTTCAGAAAATGAAATATGTTTTATATATGTATATCTAAACAATGATGGAAGAATAAATGGGTATATAAGTGTCTAAATGGATGATTTCTTTTTGAAAAATTGATTGTGTAACTGACTGATTAAGTGTATCATAGTGAATACATGGCTTAGTGAGTAATGTTTAAATATGTAAATATCTGTATCAGTCTCTCACTTTGTGTATAAGTGGCTGCATGGGTTGGTGAGTAGCTACATGGGTGTCTATATAGGTTATTAGTTGGTTTTTTGAGTATCAGTCTGAGTGTCTGCATGGTTCGGTGGGGGGTATTACGTAGTGCATAGGTGCATGAATGAGTGACTCACTGTTTGTATGTGTTGAAGACAGCATGTGTGCAGGACTGTATGGGTGGATGAGTGTGTGTATGGGTGTGTTAGTGAGTGAATGACTGTCTCAATAGTGTCTTTATGAGTAACTACATATGTTTTAAACTAGTATATGTGACTATTGGTGTATATAAGTGAGTATATGTGAGAGTGAGAGATTGAAAGAGTTCCTGTATGAATAAGTAGGTGTTTCTATAAGTGATTGTTTAAAAGACTAAGTATGTGTAAGTTTCCGTAGAAGTAAGTGTGGTGGTGTGTGTATAACTGTATATGTAAGTAAATGTATGTTTGATTCTTTATTATCATGAGTGACTATGTGTGTGAGTAACTCTATGGATGAGTGGCATTGTGTAACAGGATGTATAGGTGTATGAGTACATATGATGAGTGAGTACATGTATGAGTGACTGTATAGGACTGTTGGTGAATGAGTGGATGTGTATGTGGATCTTAGAATTACTGAAGAGGTTGTTGTAACTGGTATTGGTATGTCCATTGTTTTGAAAATTTTAGTCTCTATTTTTGAATGTGTGTATCAAAGGTTATAATAGGGTGAGAGGAGGTCTGCCACTCTATCACAAGGATGATGTCGTGATGTCATCAGTGATGTCATTTGAGATGTCATCAGTGATGTCATGAGTGATGTCACTGACCATGTCATGAGTGATGTAATATGTGACGTCATCAGCAGTGCATTGCGGGCGCGCGAGTTATAGTTAGCTGAACTAACTATAACGGGGGAATTTCATTGGTTTTTTACGAGTAAAATGTCCAGCTAACTATAACATGTGTGAAACCTATGGTTTTTTCACTGAATTTCTAAGGTTTTTTAAATGCTAATTCCAAACTATAACGTGTGTGAAACCTATGGTTTTTTCACTGAATATATATATATATATATATATATATATATATATATATGTATATGTATTTATTTATTTGCGTATTATAGTTGGGCTTTGATTTCACATGGACAAAACCAGTGAAATTCAGCTGTTATAATTACCTGAGCTAAGTAGAACTTACTCCCATGCAATGCACTGCTCACATATTACATCACTCATGACATTATCAGTGACATCACTCATGACATCTCAAATGACATCACTGATGTTATCACTGATGACACCATCCAGTGAGTGTATGTATTTTGTAAGAGTTTATGATTGTTAAACACATATACTAAGATACTGCAAAAGTTACAGTAGTATACTAGGTGTACTACTAATGAGTGATACTTCTTTTAATATATATCATGTGAGTGGGTGTGTGCACATGGGTGTGTGAGTGGCTGTATGGATGTATAAGTGGGTATCTGAGTAGCTGTGTAGGTGAGTCAGATGTTATGTGAGTTGCTGTATTGGTGAGTGAGTGGTGTGTGAGTGGCTGAATGGGTGGGCGTGTGGCAGTCTAAGTGGCGCTATGGGTGGGTAAGTGAGTGTGTAGTGACTGGGTGGGTGAGTGAGTGATTAGGTGTCTGAATGGCTGTATGAGTGAGTCATTGGGTGTGTAAGTGTCTGTATGGGTGAGTGAGTGCCTGGTTGAGCGGGGGTTTCATTAAGTGAGTTCATGTGCCAGTGGCTGTATCCGAGACTGAGAGTGAGTGAGTGGCTGTGTGACTGGCTGTATGGGTGAATATGGAGATGTGTGATGCTTGTATGGATGTATGAATGGGTTTGTAAGTGGTTATGTGAGTGAGTGTGTGAGGGCCTGTATGGGTGAATGGGTTGCTGTGTTGAGAGTATGATTGGCTGAGTGTGTGAGTGACTTTGTTGGTAACTAAGTGGGTGTGTGAGTAGCTGTATAGTATTCCTAACATTACTACTACTAAATGCCTTTTGTGAATACCGAAAGTCGTAAAGCTAGGATATTATCTCAGATTACTTTTGTGAATCAGGCCCATTGAGTTTAGAAACAAATCAGAACAACCTTCATTTAGTATTCAATAAGTCCATCAGTAACACATCCTTGATGTGGTGGTAGAAGCTGTCAACAATAGTATTCAGATCAAACATTTCGGGAAAAACATGGCTGGGAACTGCCTCCTCCATGACCTCAGTGGGCATCTCGAAAATCTAAAATGGAGCATCCCCTACAGTGAGCTCCTGCGAGCCAAGAGGAACTGTAGTACAGATGAGGCCTATCTTACAGGAGAAAATACCATGCTAGGAAGACTGAAAGAATGGGGTTATCCAGATTAGGTACTGAGGAAAGCAGTGGTTCTGGTGAGTACACCCAAGAGGGACCAACTCCTGTTCAACAACACTAACAAGGATACCAATGACCCCACTCCTAGGCTCATATGACCATACATCAATAGTTCCAACAAGGTCAAATAGATCTTTGGAAAGATTAGTAAGAGTGACTCTGTGATAGGCAAAGACGTGGATACACATACTAGTATTACCTTCTACAGAAACAAATCTCTGAGAGACACACTGTTACGCGATGATATCACTCTGACCAGGGGTATAACAGAACACAACCTCAAGGGTTTTTACCCATGAGGCAGATGTGGGGCATGCAGGAACAGCAAAACCACCAATACTTATACCATTCAAAATGGGTCCACATGCACCATCAAACAATTCCTTACATTCAGCACCAATCCTGTGCTATATGCCCCTGTGTGTCCCTGCAACTTAAGACACATTGGCAGTACTATTTGTACAGCCAAAAAGAGGGTCCAGGAACATCTCAGGATCTTTGACCACAATGACACGAAGTAGCCAGTTTCTAGACATTTCTTTGACCAAAATTGTGGAGACCACAACCATTTGTGTTTCTTTAAGATTTTTACTAGATGTTCTGGTTGGCTGTTTCACCTATGTTTGCCATGTGGAGCTGGGGCTACCTTATTTACTAATGTGAATGACTTGTCTTGCTGTATTATTATGTATAAGCAGTGAAGGTGTCGCTTCCTGCACATAAACAATCATCCCTGCAACACAGACACCCTTGCACAATTGTGCAAAGGTGTCTGTGTTGGAGCTAGGCATTTTGTTTTAGTGCTAGTGCAAGGGAAAACACAGGGCTGCACCGTATTCTTGTGAATACTGCACATCCAAACATTTTTTTAATGGCACAGTGCTGCAAAATTGCATGCAGCGCCGCACAATTTCCTAGTAAGTATGCAGATGGATGCAGATGCCTCTCTTGTCACACCCAGCCTTTCCTGTGTTGTGGCTGTCTGGAAAGCATGCACAAAGAGCAGCTGTTACTCTGCCCTCGACGTGGATTGGAGTCAGGCTGCAAGGCACATACCGTTCTAAGCACAGAAAAATGCTCACTTTGTAAAAGTAAAAGCAGAAGACACAGCAAAAGACAAGCAAAAGACAGACAATTGATGGACGGAATGCAGACCAAATCAAAACATTCACCCCCAGTCAAGAGATATTGGTTAAATTTTTGTTCTTGTTTTTGCATTTGTTATTGCACTTTGTAAAAGTGGCATTTCTAAAATAGAAATAAAAACACCTAGACCAGTAAGCATGATTTTTCACTACAATTCTACACATACCAAACATGCCTACGCTACCCTTTTCAGATCCGAATTTACCACTTAAACATATATAAAGAACTACCAATGCTAGCTTATAAGAGGAGTATGCCTCACAGTAGTGGGAAACAAAATAGCTGTTTGCCACTACCAGGACATGTCACACAATAAAGTCACATGTCCTACCTTTTAATTGCACAGTACCCTGACCATAGAGCTACCTAGGGCCTACCTTGAGAAGGACCTATATTTAGTAAAAGGGGAGTTGAAGGCTTTTCAGTACTTTTACACGCCAAGTTAAAGTGGCAGTAAACTGAGCGCCCAGGCCCTGAATTGGCAGGCATGAGACAGATCTGCAAGGCTATTTATGTGGGTGGCACAAGCAGCGCTGCAGGTTCACTAAGAATCTTTGCATTGTCAGCATTCCGTCCATCATTTTTTTGCTGTAACACTTTTCGCCCTAAGTGGGATGGGTATGCCCAGACGTAGGTCCCTTGCTCACTGAGCCACTGGATTCAAGCTAGCCTGACTGAAGAAGGGTGACATATCCTGAAACCGGTCCCAGGATGATTGTTTCCGGTCCAGGGAGGACTTGGCCTGGCAGGTCGGTCTGGACTGTTCCCATGGAGCACAGGGTCAAGACTGATTTGCATATGGCTAGGTCCAAACTGGGGTGGCGTAGTGGGCAAATGAACGATGGATTCAACCCAGATCGTTTGACTGAGGGAGAATGTTTGCCTTGTCAGCATTCCATCTATCATTTGTTTGCTGTAACACTTTTCGTCCTAAGTGGGATGGGTATGCCCAGACGTGGGTCCCTTGCTCACTGTGCCACTGGATTCAAGATAGCCAGGCTGAAGAAGGGTGACATACCCTGAAACAGCTCCCAGGATGCTTGTTTCCGGTCCAGGGAGGACCTGGCCTGGCAGATCGGCCTGGACTGTTCCCATGGGGCACAGGGTCAAGACTGATTTGCATATGGCTGGGTCCAAACTGGGGTGGCGAAGTGGGCAAAAGAACGATGGATTTAACCCAGATCTTTTGACTGGGGGAGAATGTTTGCATTGTCAGCATTACGTCCATCATTTGTTTGCTGTAACACTTTTTGCCCTAAGTGGGATGGGTATGCCCAGACGTGGGTCCCTTGCTCACTGTGCCACTGGATTCAAGCTAGCCTGGCTGAAGAAGGGTGACATACCCTGAAACCGCTCCCAGGATGCTTGTTTCTGGTCTAGGGAGAACCTGGTCTGGCAGTTCGGTCTAGGCTGTTCCCATGGGGCACAGGGTCAAGACTGATTTGCATATGGCTGGGTCCAAACTGGGGTGGCGTAGAGGGCAAAAGAACAATGGATTTAATTCAGATCTTTTGACTGGAGGAGAATGTTTGCATTGTCAGCATTCCGTCCATCATTTGTTTGCTGTAACACTTTTCGCCCTATGTGGGATGGGTATGCCCAGACGTGGGTCCCTTGCTCACTGTGCCACTGGGTTCAAGCTAGCCTGGATGAAGAAGAGAGACATACCCTGAAACCGGTCCCAGGATGCTTGTTTCCGGTCCAGGGAGGACCTGGCCTGGCAGTTCGGTCTGGACTGTTGCCATGGGGCACAGGGCCAAGCCTGATTTGTATATGGCTGGGTCCAAACTGGGGTGGCGGAGGTGCGCAAAAGAACGATGGATTTAACCCAGATCTTTTGACTGGGGGAGAATGTTTGCATTGTCAGCATTACGTCCATCATTTGTTTGATGTAACACTTTACGCCCTAAGTGGGATGGGTATGCCCAGACGTGGGTCCCTCACTCACTGTGCCACTGGATTCCAGCTAGCCTGGCTGAAGAAGGGTGACATACCCTGAAACCGCTCCCAGGATGCTTGTTTCCAGTCCAAGAAGGACCTGGCCTGGCAGTTCGGTCTGGACTGTTCCCATGGGGCACAGGGTCAAGACTGATTTGCATATGGCTTGGTCCAATCTGGGGTGGCGGAGTGGGCAAAAGAACTATGGATTTAACCCAGATCTTTTGACTGGGGGAAAATGTTTGCATTGTCAGCATTCCGTCCATTATTTGTTTGCTGTAAAGCAGGCTCACTAGTAGCATTTAATTTACAGGCCCTTGGTATATGGGATACCACTTTACAAATTGTAAATTAAATATGCCAAACAGGTGTAAACAAATCATACCATGTTTAAAGAATAGAGCGCATGCACTTTAGCACTGTTTAGCAGTGGTAAAGTGCCCAGAGTCCTCAAGCCAACAAAAAGAGGGTCAGAAAAATGAGAGGAAGAAGGCAAAACGTTTGGCGATAACCCTGCACAAAGGACCAGGTCCAACAGTTGGATACCAATTAACTAGCCCTCTTCGGGTGGTCAACGGATTAACACCCTGATTCCTCACCCATCACTGAGATGAGCAAAGTCCATCGGAGGACCAATGCCTCTGTGGTGAAGTAAAGATTTTGTTAGAGGTGACTAAGTCTAAGGTTTATAAAAGGCATTGGGCCCAGAACAACTTCAGCTGCAACAAAACTTGGTCACACATCGGACGGTTTTGTCCAGTGACGTGAAAGATTAGGGTGCCCAAAAATAAATGTTCCCTGTCCAGCCAAAAAGTCCAGAATCCCATGGATCAGCTGAAGGATTGGTGGAGTACTAACGGAGTTGAGATGACTTATAGCAGAAAATGATTGTGAGTTTTAATACGGATGCGCGTTGCGATTGGTTTGGCTTAGATTGCAGTGTTTTGAATGGCTGTGTGATGTCTTGCGAAGTTGAAAAAGTCGCTCATGTGTGGCACTTAATCAAAGAAGTTATTATCAGGTTCATTTGTGCCCTAAGATCCTCGGAAAACAAAATATACCTATGTGGTAGTTTCAGTGTAGAAGACACTAAGGGGCATATGCTCAAGGACTTATTCCCGATGTATCAGCACATTAGCGCCGCAAAAGTGGCGATAGATTTTTTGCCCTATTCTCAAGACACAAACCTATTCGAAAATGTTATGAATCTGAAGAATGAAGCAAGCTCTTCCTTGTTCTTGGGAAATTACCTGATACTTGAAATATTACCCAAGTTCTTCCTGGGTCTTATACTGTCTTTTGGTAAGGTACGTCCCAAAAAATCTAACTTCTCTTCATGAAAATTGCATTTTGTAACCTTTAATGTCAAACCTTTTTCCCTTCGTCTACTCAAAGCCGCTCTAACTCTGTCATTATGTTCTTCAACCATCTTCCCATAAATCTATATATCATCTTGATAAACCTTAACACCTTAACACCTCTTATGGCTCCTAAAATGCTGTATATTTCCCTCTGAAAGACAGACGATGATTTTGAGCCAAATTGCATCCCTTTGAACCTAAATGTCCTTTTAGTTGTTTCAAACACAGTATAATCTTTTGAATTATCATGTAAACAAATGTGATGGCATGCCGAAGATACGGTGAGAGTCGAAAATACCTTAGCATTCCTATACAAAATCAATAAATCATTTATACTCGGAATAGGGAAGTTAACAACTACAACATTTTTGTTTAATCCTCTTAGATCTACACAGAATCGTACATCAATCCTAGGTTTGGGTGGAGCTACCATTGCACCAACTAATCTGTTGCCTCTAGATCCTCCAATTTCTTGAACTCTTTAGTTACAGATTCTCTTATTTCTCTGTGAATATTTCTCACTTTGCTTCAGACTAGGATAGCACATTCCTTAAGTGTTATTCTAAGCACTTGTGCGTTGAGACAACCTGATAATTCATTGAACATTTTTAAGAATTCCGTATTGAATTCCACTTCTCCAACACCACAGCCATTAGCCACCTTGAGATCCCTCACATTCCTTGACTTGATTGGGAGGCTCTAGATATATATCAAGAACCTTCTCTAAATGTCTCTGTAGAATGCAATTTATTACTGAAGCATTTCCTACTGCCATATAAACCTTCCCAGATAAATATCGATTGCGGTATTAACCCACCCATTAAAATATACTAATATTTTATAGGCTCTCCCCATCACCTGTTGGTCTAATGTCTGGATAACATAATTTTACCTCGTCCCTTATTCTGTTCATAGACACTCCCTGAGAAATCAATGCCAACTTAGCTCCTGAATCAAGCAACAGCCTTACTTTCTCACCTCCAACTGGCACATCATCAAACAGATCTTCTCCCCTCTTTCCATTTATCTGAAGAACAACCTCTTCACACTCTTCATCCTCTTCTTCTATAACCTCATTAATGTTTGCCTCTACTCCAAAGTAAGGGTGTGACTTTTGCAACCAAACACTTTGCATGTTCCTCTCCAATCAGCGCTGACTTTGTTGCTTGCTAGATACTTCCCACATCTTTTAATGGCTGGGCAGGAACCGGAGCGACTGGGGCTGAAGTGGCCTAGAGACACTTGCATAGATAAGATGTGAAGAGCCAAGGCACTAGCTAGCCTCTCAGAGGCATCTGCAGGGATCAGCGGGGGGATGGATGAGAATCGCTCTTAAGCACCATAATGATCCCTTTGTCAGTACTTCGGCATGGGCACATTTAGATTCACTGACGCCACGCTCAGAACCTTGGACATGTTGGTACAGAGGCAAGTTCTCTGTTATAATAAATAGGCAATGTATGTTTCACTGTGATGTGTTTTTTTTGTTTTCTCTAAATAAATCTTTATAAATGAAGCATTTTAAAAAGATATTCACCACATCTAAAACACTTCACTGTACAGAATTCACCACAATACTTCTGCTTCAATTAGCAGAACCATTCTTGCTACCACTCAACCCATAACTCATATTTTACTTCTGTTGATTGTTGTTCACTGCACTCATGGATTCCTTGTTGACTCCACCTCTCTTAATTTCCTCCACACTACCTACACTTTATTCCAATTTTTTTTGCAAGAGTAATAATCCCTGTTAAAGTTGGACCATCACATATCCACAAGTCCTCCCTGACTTTATCGTAAGCACATAACAGCATAAAATGACCCCAAACCTTTTCATTGAAACGCGATAGAAATTTACAAGTCAACACTAACTTTCAAGGGTCAGTAATGTAACCTTCAATAGTTTTGCCATTCTTTTGCATTTTTGTGCTAAAATAAAACATTTCCAGCAGCATAGCATCATTAGTGTATATCTAAATGTTTTATAAATATAGCATATTCATTTAACTTTCACCTCTTCATTGTAAAGTTCTGTTGGGTATTCCAAGAATTCCTGTCCCTAAGGCCTCAAATAGTGTAACTCTATCTTCAATAAGGCTTGTACAACATAATCTAGAATTCCCATGAGAAAACTTTTTCTATTCCTCCCACTTCAATGTAGGATATGTTAGAGAGAAGGGGATGGAGTAACATGTAGTATTTTCAATACTGGGAGATATGGGGCACCTTTCACAGTACAAGAACATGTATATTGTGAGTTAAAAAGGACACATGACTGAGTGTAACCAAATTACCATAAACACAAGAGAAAAGAGACACGCAAGTATTCAGCAGCAGAATTACATCTACATCCAAATGATGCAAGAGTGTGCTGATGATACCTGAAAGAAGAACAATCCAGTCTTTCTTTTCTTTTCTTTAAAAAAAAAAAATATCTATTGCAAACTGTGGTAAATAATTTAATTACCGGGACTTAATTTGATACAGAAACATAATAAAATAGCTCAGTAAATAAGAGGCAGAATCCGTGGTATTAGAGGTTCGGAATGGGCTTTATTCCAGTGGTCGATTATAATCGGTTGCTCCAGGTTCCATCACCACGAGGGTTCAGGAAGTGAAGTACATACGTTATTGACAATCAATTACTTTTATACAATATGCATTACAGTGAGGCCAATGCAAGAGGCGTAACAATTGATAGTGGTGATAATATATTCGTACGTAGCAAAAATAGGCGTAACTGGGAGTGATGAAAGAACGTCATCAGATGTGATGTCATAAGAGGGTGGTTACATGAAAGAATTTCGCAATGTCAGCAGAAATACTTGGCAGATATGCGCGCGCAGCAGCATGACGTGTGATTGACGTGCAACTAGGGGGTGAAGGGGACTTGACATTTAGCTCTACATGTGGCGACAGAAGTCTGGAGGGTCAAGTCAACCTAATCCCAAATCATATCTAACATCCTATGTTTAAAGAACTATGTTATCCAAAAAGAGAGGTCTCTTAGAGTAGAATCTTATTCTATACTGACTATACTGACTGTTAGTGCGTGTACAAGCGTCTAAGTGTCTACACTAGATGCGAGGGCGGAATCTTCCATAGTAACAGGGCTATGAATTACTTGCATGAAGACAGAGAAGTCGGGCCTTTGCTTGGTAGCTGGAAGAATGTTTACTTAAACTGCTAGACAGGAATGCATCGGGCAGGGACGGAGCAGATAACTTTCGAAGGTGAAATACAGTTCTTGGCAGGCAGCAAGCTGATGTCAGGCTTCGTGAGCCGCGCAGGGAATGAGACAAAGTTCATGGTCACAGATGCAGGCTCGGACTGGAGCTTCAGAGACAGAAAGCAAGAAAAGCTTGATGACAGAATCAGGGCCTACTTGCCTGGACTGTAAAATGGCATAAGTGAACCATATAAAGGCGGTGGCCTTTCGTACTTAGGAATGGAATATCCGGCCTATTCATGGCGGATCTGAAAGAGGACATGTTAACGGTGGACGCACATGTATTTGCGTCTTCATAACTGGAACTGGAGGGAACATACATGTACTTGTAACATGCACATAGAACCGTTGGGGTCCAAGATAGGGGACATAACTGACCAGAAAAATCCATATTTCCACATTCCCTCCTTGTCCCCTACTTGCCCGTCAAGAGATATCAATCTTCATTAATCCATTGATCTGTTCATATAGCATCATTTGTTCTTCTTTCTTCTTCCGGGATTTTGAACGAAAATCTTGATGTGGAATGCACGATGTGGCACACAGACCACAAATCGCTGGTCCACATTGCAGGCATAAACAGCAACTGAATAAAATGAGAAGGCCAATACCTAGGAAGGATAGAACTCTCCATCCCCAGGCTGATAACACGCTCCAAAACCAACCGGACCAAGTCCAGGTGCCTGGATTCTGGTGTATCTGGCTTACAATCTTATGAAGGCGGGTTATGGCTTTATATACAGATGGCGAATTTTCTGGTATGAATATGCAACAGCTTGATCCGATGACCCTACAAGCTCCGCCCCTATCAGCCAGGATGACGTCAAGGACAAGACGATTTTGAAGCACAACAATCCGCATAGCAGACTGCTCTTCTGTTAAATTGCCTAAGGCGGAAATAGTTTCGTTCACTACTGCTTCAAGGGTTCTAGTCAATCTACGTATCAGCTTACTATTAGTAACGGTACCTATATAGGGAAAGAGACCTTTATTGAAATCTGTGTATTTTTCCCATGCCGTTTCAGTGTAATCGACTATTGGGAGATCTCTCCTTTCTCTATTGTGTACTAAATGAGTATTTCTGTGATAATCAGGAGGAGCTAGGAAAACAGGTGGCAAAAGGAATCCAATGTAGCAGGTACCATCCCAATCTAGAGGCAAACGTACATATGCCATCTGACCACATATAAAATAGGAATGGCGGGAAGCTCTAAATGTAGACTTGCCTTGATCACTAAATTCTACTACAGTGGTGCATCTACTATGGCCCATATGTATGGAACCATTCTTTCTTACACATAATTCACCTTTTACTGGAAATATTGACATAGCGGGCAAACTTGGAGTAGTTTCTGATTCGACATTTAGGATCATAAGATTAAGCGTAAAATTACCTAATCCATATACTTCATTTTCTAGATCAGTTCCTGTTCTTTTGGGAAGTCCCTCCTTGTTAGGATAGCAGACCTTAAGCAAAACTAAATTCAAATTTCCCCATACCCAGTTATCTTGATAAACTGCAGAATTCGAATCCAGAGAATTAATTAAGCTAAACCATGCTCCACAGGAGCCGTTGTGTGTGAACGGGTATGGAAAAAGAGGTAGAATTCCTTTATAGTTCTGATAGGGAGGGAGTCGGCCACATATCCAACAATTTGTAGCATTGCTAACCTGATGGGAATGATGTAACATACTAATAAAAGTGTTATTGCGCAGCGCAAATCTGTATGACAATTCAAGCGGAGGTAATTCACTAAAAGAATGTTCAGCAGTAACATTGTAAACATGTCTAGAAATAGGATAATATATGTGCAACAATATACTTGCAGTAATTATTAAAAGACTTGAGAAAAACAAAATTAATAACGTCACTATGCAATGACTACGCAGTGATTTACAGTACGCCTGTCGTTTCAACATTTTTCGGGTGCTTTCTCTATTCAGGTCCAAGGGATACATGTCAGAGACAATTCAACCGCTTCACCTTGGAGAGGACTTAAACAATCAAATTGCTCGACTGATTGGGCCTGAGCTTTAATTTATAATGTTCAGAATCACTTGTTTCCACAAAAGGAAGTTTTGAGTCAATGGGTGAAGACACACAAGGTGTGGTATTCACATCTGATTTCAGTCCATGAAATTTCTTGATATGACTTGAATGAATCCATCCTTTTCTGCCTTCGATCTTCACGGCTGTTCTTGTGGTGAGCAACACCAGCTGAGGTGACCTCCACCTAGGTTCCAGCTGAGTCTTTCGATCAAAGTTCCTTACGAGGACCAAGTCTCCCGGAACCACGTCATGGGGTTTCACCTCAGTGTTGTCAGGAAAAGCTGCAGCTACCTGTGAACGACAAGATTGTAGTGCAGACATCAAGGAAGCCAAGTAATCTGTCAGCATGTTACAGTCAATATCAGTTATTTTGCGTGGTATAGGCGTCCCCCACATATTTGGTGGTCTGCCGAAGATCACTTCATACGGGGATAGCCCTGTTCGAGAGTGTGCTACCATTCTTGTGTAAAAGAGTGCAACTGGTAATGCTACTACCCAGTCGACACCTTTCTCTCTGCATATTTTGGATAATCTTATTTTCAGAGTCTGATTATGTCTTTCTACGAGACCTGCTGCTTCGGGGTGTCGGACACAGTGGAATTTCCACTGATAGCCTAACAAAAGTGAAACGTGTTTCATTAATTCGGATGAGAACGGCTGGCCGTTATCTGAGTGAACAACACGTGGTAAACCGTATCGTGGGAAGAATTCTCGAACCAACTGTTTGGCAGTAGTCGGGGCAGTGTAATCTGAAACCGGGTATGCCTCCGTCCAACGGGAAAGAGCACACACAACTACGAGAACATATTTAAATCCTCTACATCGTTCCATCTGGATATAATCCATCTGGAGGACTTCAAAAGGATGATCAGGAGGATGAAATCCACCCTGTTCTACGGGAACGCTTTTTCCTGGGTTGAACTGACAACAGATCATACAGGTACGAACCTTTTGTTTCGCTGCTGCTCGTAAATGCTTGTTGAACCAAATATGTTGAATGCTGTCTAGCATAGCTTTCTCTCCTAGATGCGCTGGACTATGGATAGTGTTAATAATGACTTGGACCATTGAATCAGGAAGGAACCACACAGACTTTTCCTTCATCAACCATCCTTGATCCGTTTGGATCCCTCCTAATTCAGTCCATTTCCGTATTTCTTCTGGTGTAGCATGTGTCTGTATATCAATTATGTCAAGAGTAGGATCTTTAACCGTCATACAATGTGTTGGCGTCGGGACTATTGTCTTTGTCATGTCGGATGTTTGAGTTTGAGCAGTCTGTTTAGCTGTTCTATCAGCTAAATCATTGCCTTGAGAAATGATATCAGTAACTTTCGTATGTGCTTTGCATTTCATAATCGATATTGCAATGGGTAAATGTATTGCATCTAATAAGGCATGAATGAGGGGTCCGTGCTGAATGTGGGCACCGTGCGAAGTTAAATAACCTCTCTCTCGCCACAGCACGCCGAAGTCATGTACGACTCCGAATGCATAACGTGAATCAGTGTATATGTTGACTTTTTTATTTGTGGCTTGAATACAGGCTTGTGTCAGAGCGACGAGCTCTGCTGCTTGAGCGGACAAGGTATTTATGCAATTTGTTTCAATGATTTCAGTATCTGTTGTGACTGCGTAAGCGGCCACTAACTCTCCTGTACTTGTTCTCATACATGAACCATCTACATACAACGTCAGGTCTGGGTCTGACAATGGGACATCTGTCAAATCTTGTCTGGGTTTCGTCGTGATTGTAATAACATCAATACAGTCATGGGCTAGTGGGTCTGTTCCATTTACAGGTAAAAGTGTGGCGGGATTCAATGTGTTACAACGTCTGATTTCTATATGTGGCTGAAACAGTGTTAGTTCATACCCTGTAAGTCTTGCTATAGTCAAATGTTGTGTTTGCGTTCGATTCACAAGAACCTCTACTGCATGTGGTACTTGTACTGTCAATGGATGTCCTAACACTATGGCATCGCTTTGTCTGATTGCTAAAGCTGTCGCTGCCACTGATTTCAGACACGCAGGCAGAGCCTGAGCTACGGGATCTAATGTACTAGAAAAATAAGCACATGGTTTGTGTGCTCCTGCTTGTTCCTGTGTGAGTACTGACAAGGCAGTACCTTCGCGTTCTGTAATAAAGAGTGTAAACTGTTTACTGTAACATGGTGTTGCTAAAACAGGTGCTTGGCATAGAGCTTTCTTTAAGCTTTCAAAAGCTTGTGTATGTTCCTGAGTCCAAGGGAGAACAGTCGATGTGGCTGCCTCCTGTGTTGTCAACTGAATGAGTGGTTTTGCTAGAAATGCATACTGAGGGATCCACTGCCTACAATATGAAGTGAGGCCTATGAAAGCCCGTACCTCCTTTTGTGTCTTGGGTATTGGCATGTTAGCTATTAACTGAATGCGGTCGGGTGTAAGCTGCCTTCCCTCCTTGGACAGCGAGGGTCCAAGATAAACAACTCGCTGGACACAGAATTGCAGCTTAGAAGGGGACACCTTGTGCCCCTTTTCGGCTAGAAATTGTAAAACTGTCAGTGATGCTTTCTCACATTCGGGTTCGCTTCTAGCGGTGATCAGCAGATCATCGACATATTGAAGCAAGGCAGTGTTAACTGGCATGTGGATACTGTCGAGTTCTCGTTTCAGTGCTTGGCTATAGATGCTGGGGCTTTCTGTAAATCCTTGAGGTGTGCGTGAGAATTTAAAGCTACGTCCATTTAAACTAAATCCGAACAAATATTGGCTTTCCGGATCTATTGGGACGCTGAAAAAGGCATTTTTTAGATCAATTACAGTAAAGAATGTTGCTTCGGAATCAATAGCTGTCAGTAATGATGAGATATCGGGGACCACAGGGAATTGTGGCACAATGCACTTGTTTAATTCGCGCAGATCAATAACCAATCGATATACTGGCGGGGCCTTCGGATCTGTTCGTTTGAGAATCGGAATTATCGGTGAATTACATACATTGGAGTCTGTTTCTACAAACACTCCTTGGGCAATGAGTTCGTCAATGATTTGTAGTAAAGCCACTACAGCATCTGGTGGTAACTTGTATTGTCGCATTCGTGGTAGTACCACTCCTGCCTTTAGTGTGACTCGATATGGTGTAATATTCATGCAACCAACATCAGTAGGGCCTTGTGCCCATAGATGTGTAGGTAAAGTCTGCAATCGGGGATCCATGTCTCTAGACACATAATGACCTTTAAAATCACGTAAAAACAATCTTACTCCTTCCGGAGAACAACATATTATAGCTCCTAGAGCCTTCAGTGTTTTTATTCCTAACAGGTTTTCTGGACATGATTTAGTAAGCAATAAATCTGTAGTTCGGGTCAAAGGTCCTATCGTAAGTGGAAGAGGTTGTGACACTTCATTAACAATAGGTTTTCCTGAAAAACCAAGGGAAATATTCTGTGAGCCTGAGAGGGGTGCCCCTGGAACTTCACTACGTTTTATGGTTGTTCGACTTGCCCCTGTATCGAGTAAAATTTTTCTGTCTTGGCCTAATAATTCACTATGTACATAAGGTCCTTCTTGATCTACAGGGATCTCGATAAGGGGTAAGTCAACTTCCCTCTCTAGGCTGGTTCATGCATATCGTTGATAATCAGGATAGTCATACTGTGCGGTCTGGTACAGTTGTCGTGTCGTGGTTTGCGTGGCAGCAACAGGCAGCGCTGGTGCAGCTGGCACAAACTGTATAGTCTGTTGTGGAGCTGGCATGGACTGTGCATGCTGCAAGGCTCCTTGTTCATTCTGATCCTGTCTAAGTGGCCGTGGTCTTTCTTTTGTAATACCCGTGGCGATATTACGCTTCAGGACTGGACAATCGTGTACATGATGACCTGGTTGTTTACAATAGTTGCATGTCCCTTTTACAGGTCCTGCTAGATCGCCAGAATGTGTCGTACCCTTTTTATGTCCTTCAACTGGAACTGTCTGGGAGACTAGCATTTTCATTTTCGTGTCTTTCATGCGTCTTTGTTCATGATCTTGTTCCTCTCTAATTCTATTGTGATGATACTGTAACATTTGTAACATTTGTGATGGAGTGTTACCTTGCCATGTACTCTCGAATTTTAATACTCTATTCTTCACTTGGGGCAAAGAATTTTCAACTAATTTCGTCACAAACAGATGTGGGTATGACTCGCTACTTGCTTTTATACCACTATTTATACCAAAACATTTTTCAAATCGTGCATAGAAATCACTAGTGTCTTCATCTTGCTTTTGTTTACAAGCTGAGATTGCACCCCAGTCTTCCTTTTTCGTGGTTAATAAACGTGGCAGTACCTGTACTAGTAGACCTGGTAGTGCTTTAGTTTTGTCCCCAAGCCCCGAACCTGGACCTCGGGCCTTTTCTTCTGCTTCTAATGCTGTCCAATCTATCTTTTGGTCTCCTACCTCCCACTCTTTTTCCTTGAGTTTTTCATAAATGCCAGCAGGCATCAATACCTTTAATATTGTCATAATGTCGGGATAGGTATACTCTCCCATGAGTAACATGTCTTTAATTTCTCGGTGGAAACCCGCTGGGTCTTTGTCATGACTGGGTACCACCTTCTTCATTTCCAACAATTCTATTTTCGATATGGGCGTATATACATATACACGTTTAAACTCATTGTCCTCGCCCTTTATTGGGTGCACTTCTCGTAAGGGATTCTGTCTGTCCATGTAATACGTGGTTCTTTCCTTGATGGGCAGTGAGACATGTTCTGGGCATATAAAAAGAATGTACTGCTTTCTTGATTCTAGTATTTCTTTAATTAGCTTAGTACCTGAACCTCTCCATCTATTCGTGAGTAATTCGGTCAATATATCAGGTAAGGGACCAGGATCTGAATGTTGGCTTTTATATAGTATAAGAAGTTGTTGAATCATATAAATCCCAGCTAAACGCTGTTCATCTGGGGTGAGATTCAAAAATGTGTGTGCTACTGTATCATCACTATACTTCCCGGGACTGTCAACCCAATGGACAGCTGACCTGGCTAATTCTTGTTCATCCATAGAATCGAGAAAATGATAACCCCTTCGTTCTCGGAGTAATTTATCAGCTGCTTGGAATGAATGCTCGTTAGACCTTATATTTATTATTGGTGTTTGAAAATTCCTGTTATTTTCTAGACATATCGGACGTATCGGATCAGTAAGACATCTAGTACTATTACAAGATCTTCCTCTACCTACATAGGCTATAGTTTCTGACTGTCCTGTGGGCAGTCCTGATACTTCTTCCTCGCTTTGTTCGAACTGGTCTACCGCTAATCTTTCTTCGTGTAGGCGTTCTATTTCTTTACGGATCTTTCGGCACATGGCTATTATACAGTTTTGCTTATCATGTCTCCCTTCTGATATATTCTGGCTCCATCTGGTAAGAATCTGCATTGCTTCCGGGTCTACCCCCGGTCGGTCTTGATTTCTGATCACACAATTTATGAGGAAACGTAACAGTTCCCCCTGTATTTCCACTTTCTGGTATTCCATAGCTCTGTTAATACATTCAGAATCTCGCCCTGTTTGGACAAAATGGTATATATTATCTAGATGTGCAGTCATTCCTGGTAACTTCCCTAAATACACCGCGGCTCGTCTGATACGTAATGATGCTAGGGTCATTTCGTCCTCTTTTCCGGGCACAGGGTCATATCTACAATCTATAAGAAGTTCCTTAAGCGTACGGGCATTTATGAGTTTGGGGGTACGTGAATGTGCTGACTCTTGAAAAGTAAGTTTATTTATTCTAGGTGGCGTAGAAAAGATATTGGTAGCACCTCCGGTAGCCCCGTCTGGGGTATCGGGTGTGAAAGGATTCGTAGAACGTGATACAGCAACTATAGGTGTGGATACAGCTATAGAAGTAGCTGTAGGAACAGATGCAGAAACAGATGTGCTTGCCGGAACTTGTGTCAGAACTTGTTGCTGTAGGGATACGGGTACTGGATCTTGGCGTTGAACCTCCCTGGCAGGCGGTCTATGTGGGGCGGGATTAGCATACTCGGGAGCTGCGTCATCTAAATATGAGGAAAGAAAAACATCTTCTGCAGTTCTAGGATGCCCCTTAGGATGTACCTTTATTGGAAATAATGGGGTTGGCAAGTCTTTTGGTATCCCTGGAGTAGCCTTAGGTAATCCTTCGGCCAGAAGGGGATACATACCATTCATAAGGGCATTTCTTTGTCTGTCTACTTGTTCTGATTTCACTCGTGCACCTTCTTCAATTAATAGATTTTCTCGGACTTCATTGGAATTCTCTTTACTCTTCTCTTCCTGTCTACGTGCTTTTTCTGTACGTCTATATGATTCTTTACGCCATAATTCAATGGCGTCTTTCTGTGATTGTCTAGCTTTCTTTTTCCATAATTCTTCCTCTACTTTCACGATGCACTCTGCATCCCAGGTCCCCGCTGCGGGCCACCTCTGACTTTCTGGTAATTCCTTAGTGTAGTCTACCCATAAATCAAGAAATAATATAGCGTCTAAGCCGTGTTTATGATACATGAAGTACCCTGGAGTGTCCCTAGGAGGAATAGGAACAGCTTCTTCGAGTACCCCTTTTCTAGTTGTGATCTGTCTTAATTTCGAAAAGAGCGGCATATTGAGAACTGATCTGATACTTGATCTTGAACAAACTTAATACAGTAATCACAATAATGAACAGTCATTCATACCACAATATGCAGAACGTACTATAAACATTTAACATTTAACATTTAACTGAGCAACAATGATGATGACGATCTAAGGAAAACTTAATCATTAAACATAATACTCGACTTGAACTGAATTATTCTGAATTTATATACTTGATATACTAGATATACTGCTAAACAGTACAGATACACTGCTGAAACAGTGCAGACCGGATTTGTGTACCCAAACCCGTCTGGACCGGCACAACTTATGTGCACGCCAGAACGCCTCCCCAGTAATGGTACTCACCGGGTAGCTCGGAAACGGAAGGCCTCAGAAACTGGACTGAACTTGAACCGGACTGGACTCGACTCGAACGCTTCGGACACTGGACTCGACTTGGGACTTCGGAAACTGGTGGGCCTCTGTATACCTCGGATCTTGCTCTCTCAGCTAGGCTCTGGTCGGGATACTTCGCACTTCTCACCGCCTCGTCTGGGTGTTGATCGCAGCCTCAGTCGCCCCCGCTTGACCGGAGGGAGATACAGGAAATCCTGCTGGTACGCGTTATTGTCCGTCCAGCTGTGGCAGGAGACCGGGCCTGCAACGCACCGCCGGCGCGTGAGATGAGAAAGTGTCCCTGTTCGGGCGCCATTCATGTGGTAAATAATTTAATTACCGGGACTTAATTTGATACAGAAACATAATAAAATAGCTCAGTAAATAAGAGGCAGAATCCGTGGTATTAGAGGTTCGGAATGGGCTTTATTCCAGTGGTCGATTATAATCGGTTGCTCCAGGTTCCATCACCACGAGGGTTCAGGAAGTGAAGTACATACGTTATTGACAATCAATTACTTTTATACAATATGCATTACAGTGAGGCCAATGCAAGAGGCGTAACAATTGATAGTGGTGATAATATATTCGTACGTAGCAAAAATAGGCGTAACTGGGAGTGATGAAAGAACGTCATCAGATGTGATGTCATAAGAGGGTGGTTACATGAAAGAATTTCGCAATGTCAGCAGAAATACTTGGCAGATATGCGCGCGCAGCAGCATGACGTGTGATTGACGTGCAACTAGGGGGTGAAGGGGACTTGACATTTAGCTCTACATGTGGCGACAGAAGTCTGGAGGGTCAAGTCAACCTAATCCCAAATCATATCTAACATCCTATGTTTAAAGAACTATGTTATCCAAAAAGAGAGGTCTCTTAGAGTAGAATCTTATTCTATACTGACTATACTGACTGTTAGTGCGTGTACAAGCGTCTAAGTGTCTACACTAGATGCGAGGGCGGAATCTTCCATAGTAACAGGGCTATGAATTACTTGCATGAAGACAGAGAAGTCGGGCCTTTGCTTGGTAGCTGGAAGAATGTTTACTTAAACTGCTAGACAGGAATGCATCGGGCAGGGACGGAGCAGATAACTTTCGAAGGTGAAATACAGTTCTTGGCAGGCAGCAAGCTGATGTCAGGCTTCGTGAGCCGCGCAGGGAATGAGACAAAGTTCATGGTCACAGATGCAGGCTCGGACTGGAGCTTCAGAGACAGAAAGCAAGAAAAGCTTGATGACAGAATCAGGGCCTACTTGCCTGGACTGTAAAATGGCATAAGTGAACCATATAAAGGCGGTGGCCTTTCGTACTTAGGAATGGAATATCCGGCCTATTCATGGCGGATCTGAAAGAGGACATGTTAACGGTGGACGCACATGTATTTGCGTCTTCATAACTGGAACTGGAGGGAACATACATGTACTTGTAACATGCACATAGAACCGTTGGGGTCCAAGATAGGGGACATAACTGACCAGAAAAATCCATATTTCCACAAAACCTATAACACATATTGCAGTAAGTTCGTAACTACATAGATGAAATAGATTTAAAAGGCATTTCTTGTACAGCGTGGCTAATCACTCGTGAGGTTATCCAGGTGCTGAATTGCTGGGTTTAGTTGAAAAGCCAGGTCTTGAGTCTCTTCCTGAAGTCTGTCAGTAAAGTTGATGTTCAGAGGTGGAGAGGGAGAGCGTTCCATGACTTGGCTGTGAGGTGGAGTGGCATCCACTGTCGCTACGGCAGATGCACGGTTTTTGTGCAAGGGCAAGGAAGGCAGAGCGAAGGTTACTGGATGGTTATTGGAAGTTCAGTTGGGGGTTCATATATGCTGGTCCTTGGTCGTGGAGGGCTTAGCAGGTGTGTCAGTAGTTTGAATTGGCATCTTTTCTAGATGGGGGCAGTGGAGGTTCTCAGGTGTTGGGTAATGTGGGTCTGTTTGGACAGGTTGAGGATCAGTCTGTCTGCTGAGTTCTGTATAGTCAGGAAACTTTCCATGTGTTTGTTGGTGATTCTTGCGTACAGTGCATTGCTGTAGTCTAGACGGCTGGTGATTAGGGATTGCATGACGGATTTTCTCTGGATTGTGGGGAGTAATTTGAAGATTCTTTGGAGCATGTGAAGAGTGTGGAAGCAGGCAGAGGAGACTGTGTTGATCTGTCATTTCATGGTGAGTTTGCTGTCCAGGATGATTCAAAGAATGCAGGTGTGGTCTTTTGGTGTGGTGGTGCGTCTGAGTTCAGCGGACACCAGGTGCCGTTCCAGAGTAAACCATAAAATAACCAAGAAATTCAGTCACGGCCCTTGAATTTGAAATGTTTTTCCTGAGTGGACTATGTTTATTGCCTAAAAAATCTTTCTTATATTTTTCTTCTTCACCTTGTCCACAGTTCCACAAGTGTGAGTTCTACCTTCCAGTGACTCACGTATGATATTGCGTAAACACTGCTGACATTAATGAGAGCACCGATACAGATGACAATAAAGCCACTTGAAACGATGTCCTCTAATGCCTCTCTCTTTGGAGTTAAATATTGACTGTGCCAGACATTGAAGCATCATGTGATGTGCTCCTCTGTGATGTCTAACGTAGGGTGTGTCACGACATGCTCCTCTGTGATGCCAGTCGCAAGCTGTGTCGAGTTGTCAATTTTACTACATTTCTGCGTCGCACTAGAGCTGCCAACCTCATGAACAAAGAAAGAACATGACGGATGGATTATATAAACTTCCTTTGTGCTCCGTAACTGGCTGAAGAGGAGGACCAGTAAACATTCCAAGAACAAGAAAGCAATGGTACTAAATGCAACTATTAAAAATGTGGATGCAATTACAGACAATACTAAATAGATTTCTGAAGATTAAAGCAGTCAGCTCCTAATCCCAAGCAAAATCCAAATCACTGTAAAGAAAAAAAAGATGCTACATGAGTTCACATCAAATGTGAAAATAAGAGAAGTTCTTCTCCAAATAAATGCACCAAATGAAGGGGCATATCAGCAAGGGCCGGCGATAATTATCGCTAAGCGCACTTAGCCCTAGGATAATTATCGCCGGCTATCGTGGAATTTTATCGCTGAGATAGCGTGCTATCAGCAACGCTTATCTCAAAAGCGATCAAATTCCTCGCGCTAACAGCCAAAAGTGAGATTATCACTGGAAATCCAGCGATAATCTCACACATTTTGGCGTTAGCTTGCTGATAAGGCAGGGCATACTTAGCCATTATATCCACCTTACATTGGATATAACGGCTAAGACAGGGTGAAAGCAGGCGTAAGGAAAGTAGCGTTAACTGTGGTTAGCGCTACTTTTCTTATCGCTATGCCTGTTAGCGATTCCCTTGATAATTGGAGAAATGTCGGTTAGTGACATTTCTCCAGTTATTTTGGGACGGAACGCCCACTTTGCATCTCATTAGAGATGCAAAGGTGGACGTTATGGGAAAGGGAGCTAAAGCAAGGAATCATGCGTTAGCGTGACCTTGCTGATTAAGCGATAAAATTATCGCCGCTTTTCGTCCGAAAACGGACGCTGAAGTGGCGATAATTTTTTATCGCCAGCTTGCTGATATGCCCCGAAGTGAGTAGAAATAGTACCTTACAGTACAACAGGTTACCATAGTAGAAATTTCTAGTGTTGAGACGTTGTCTTTAGAACCATGAGTTTATGCTTGCCTCCAGTGTACCAAAGATAGCAAGACTCCAGGGTAAGTTCTTCAATGACAAGTTTACTCCTGAACAACATCCCATCCACAGTAACTTCCAACCATCGGCGTTGACTCTGCAAACTCAAGCTCATAGTATCCTCTAAATTCCTGAGACGGTCTACCTTTCAACCTGTCCCACAACATTCTTCTTTTACATTCCCTGCCCCTGTATACCTCAAGCTGCTACTGGCCAAATGTGGTATCGCCAAATACTGTAGGTCGCTGTGGCACCCCCACTAAGGAAGTGGATGATGGGGATGGACAGATGCTGCTCAGATGACTTAAGGATCTATAAAGGAAAGGATGCCCACATCAGCATGTCAAGATAAGGTGTGCATGGTTGGAACATTTCTAAATAATTGTGGCATGAAAACTGCAAGGAAATATAATATGGTGTCTGTTTCCTTTCGTTTTCATAGCGCCACCTCTGCAACCTTGCAACAAACCCAATAAACACACAACTCACCAGCATCCTCAACACCTCCATCTCTACAGCAACCTTCTCAGAGTGATGGAAACACACAGACATCAGACCCCTCCTAAAGAAAGCCTCAGACGACCCCAGTTATCTGAAAAATTATTGACCAATTTCTCCGCTCCCCGACCTGGCCAAAGTACTCAAGAAAGCCATCGACCAGCTTGGTGAATTCCTGGAAAATAATCACCTACTGGACTCCTCACAATCAGGATTCTGAGCCAACTACAGCACAGAGACCGCACTGATTGCTGCCACAGATGACATCATAACACTCCTTGATCATGGAAAAACAGTGGCCCTGAGCCTCCTTGACCTCTCCGTGGCATTCTACACTGTCTCCCACAACACCCTCATCAACAGAGTACAACATGGACATACAGAAAGACTCCTTCAAGTGGATCGCCTTCTTCTTTACAGGCCACAAGCAGAGCCTCTGACAGTCTCCCTTTACCTCTGCACCACAAAGACATCACATGCGGTGTACCACAATGATCATCACTAAGTCCCACCCTGTTCAACATCTACATGACCCCCCTCGCAGATTTCGTCAGATCGCTTGGACTCAACATAATCTCATACGCATACCCTCCAATGCTAAAACCAACTTCTGCAACGCAATGACCAACGTTGCCAAATGGATGAGAGACAACTGCCTTCAACTCAACTCTGACAAAAATAAAGTACTGATCTTCAGAAAAAAACACCCCCGCATGGGACCACAGCTGGTGGCCCGCAGAACTCAGACCCACCGACACAAACCGACCATGTACGCAACCTTGGCTTCATCCTTGATGGCCAACTGACCATGAAATGACAAGTCAATCCAGTCATCTCCTCCTGGTTCCACACACTTTGCATGCACTGCAGAATCTTCAGCTGGATCCCAACCAACACCAGAAAGGCCATCAGTCAGGCCCTCGTGACCAGCCATCTCAACTACGGCAATGCCCACTATGCCGGCATCATCACCCAGCTATTCAGAAGACTCTAGATCATATGGAACAATGTAGCCAGACTCATCCTGGACCTCCCCAAATGTACCTATATCAGACCCACAACTGTGAGACTTCGACTGGATCCCCATCCAGAAGAGATTCCTGTTCAAGATCCTCATGCATGCCTACAAAGCCCTACATGACCTAGGACCTGCCTACATCAACCTTCGACTGAACTTTCACCAACCCGTTAGACACCTGTGCTCCTCTTTACTCACCCTAGCACCCCCCCACATCCGTGGCAGTGGAGGTCCTTCTCCTACATTGCTGCCAAGACCTGGAATAACCCTTCCCTCCAACTCTGTACAGCCTCCCCACTGGCAGACTTCAGAAAGAGACTCAAGACCTGGCTCTTAGATGGAAACACAGCACCCAGATACCCCTAGGAGTGACAGTGCTGCACTTTATAAAAGCTGTTTGATTGATTGATTGATTGATGAAGCTAGGCTTTTTTATATTGCACTGTGTTAACCTAGTGTTTTGTACTTGTGACTGGTTTGTTGCTGCACATTGCCTTTAATAATGCCCAGAAAATGGTGCACAAAAATAGTGTTTGATGGAGATTATCAAAGATGAGCAATCTTAGCCAATGCCAAGCACTATGTAAAAATTTGAAAGTCATAGCTCAATTTGTGGTGTGGCCTTGTACAGTCACCTCCCGTGATTTCCTCACAAATTGTATAAATTAAAATATTTCAATATATTGTGCATTTTTTAAGTAAAGTTTCCAGGGAATAATAATATAACATTTATTTTTTTCTTTTGATCATCTACTACATGTCTGGATTTGCACTTTCCTCTTTTATAATTTGCAGTATTGGAGGGATCATTTGTTATTGCTTTTAATTAGATACCCATGTTGGTAATGTACGAGCAGGAGGTGTGAGTATTAGCTTTCTTGTGAGTCTTTAGAAGGCACCCATAATTCTGTGGGAGATGCACCACCATTACAAATGGATTCACAAGATTTGAAAATACCATGAAGCTTCGGAAAGGAGAGTAAGGCACTTATTTACAGGGATTTGGCATAGAGCAGCGCAGCTTGCCCTACATCAAATAGAAAGGGCAGGAATGTTTGCTATTTATGCAATCTGGCGTGTTCCTGTCCTTTCTTCTTGCACTGGCACCATTGTTGTTGCCTAGCGCTAACACAGGCACCCTTGCACCATAATGCAAGGGTTCCTCTGTTGTTGGCAGGATTGTTTTTGTGCAGGAAGGGGCACATTCCTAAGAGGCGTTTTACTCTTTCAGTGTGCGCCACAGAATGCAGCACATATAGAAAGAGGAAATACAAAGGAGAAATAAGGACATATCTCCTTGTTCTGCCTCACTGTAGTTGGCCTCATTTATGAGGTTTTGGTGCAGGACAGCAGCACAAGGAATCTTGCTGTGCTGCCAAGCGTCAAAAGAAAAGGGCAGGAATGTGCTCTATCTATATGACACATTCCTGTCCTTTTCCCATGCGCTGGGTAGCACAGCAAGATTCCTTGTGCTGCTGTCCTGCACCAAAACCTCATAAATGAGGCCAATGGTCTGCCATTCACCTATGCAGGCATCTTGGTGAAAGGGTGCCAGCGTTGCCGGGCTGATGGATTTTGTGCAATAAGGGATACCATCCTGCATAAAATCAATAATTTCAGGAGATTTCCTCTTTCTATGTGTGCTGCAGAATCACACAGAATTGCTTTGCGTGGCCTCATAGATATAAGATTGTAATCTGTGCCGCCGGAACATCACAAAAAGTGACACTTTGGTGGCCCAGGGGTTCGTAAATAAGCTCCTATGTTTCCTTTATGGAAAGGTCTTTGGGTAGCATTCGTTAATGAGCTGGCAGATGCAACAGTTTTCATCAAAAAAGGACTGCATTCAGAAACTGTTCACAGAGAGAAATAATAAACAATATGGGCGTCATTGTAGCATGCTGTAATAATCCAAATGGCTCCCCAAAACTGAAAATAGCGCTTCTTGTCCGGACACAAATTTGAAAATCTCCATTCTACAACTAGGAAAATCAAATACATTTCAAGAGGGAAAAGAAGCACAGTGAACTGAAGCGACAGACAACTACAATATAAAGGACAGAGCTAGGTCAGTAAAATGCACAACACATGAAATTGCAACAATGCAACTGAGCCATTTTTGTGCCTTAGGTGGTATTGAAACAAACAGCAAAGCCGTGGAAGGATTGCCTGTAACAAGGAAATGATGTGGAGCAATGACCAGAGCTATCATCTTTGGAGTTGGGGAACCAGGTTCGAGTTTTGACGTCGGCTCAACATCCTGTGATCCTGGGCAGATCATTTATCTCCCTGCGCTTACCAAGAATGAATGTGCTCACGTGTAATGTAACTGGTACTCATGTGAATGGCTCCAATACCTTTGGGTTGAGTAAGCGCTATATAAA
Organism: Triturus cristatus; assembly: GCF_964204655.1. Taxonomy (NCBI): domain Eukaryota; kingdom Metazoa; phylum Chordata; class Amphibia; order Caudata; family Salamandridae; genus Triturus; species Triturus cristatus. Next base: position 212,946,077 of record NC_140588.1, read on the forward strand.
TCTGCGGAAAAATAAAATGTCAACGACAGGGGATGGCTCGGGCCACATTTCAGTCGAGCGTTTTATGTCGACAGCAAAGTGAAAGGAGCCCCATGCAAATGAATGGACACAACACAGTACTGCTATTCAGTGCTTAATTTGTCAAAAATGAAGTGCCACAGCCTTCGTCAGGAGACCACTACAGCCTACACCACCCATTGCCCCATACAGCGCTGCCAATGACAGTACCAAACCAGCAACTACCCACCACACTCCTACAAGGGTGGCAGTTCAGAATATTCCAGGCCCCCAAAGCTATGAGATTAGCATAGGTGACAGGTAATCGACATTTTTAACGTGTATTAAATTAGTTAACAACTGTTGTTGTGCTCACTTTAAATCAGACAAACAGCTCACCATGTGGCAGACTGTCATAAGTGTGATGCTGCCAATTAAGTGCAGGTGCCGAACACCAGAAACCACAGGCTCAAATAAAGCACAGCTGCTATTGCACCACACTTCCAAGAGATTTAGCACTTTTGGAAAAGGAATTATGTGTCATTTTGGCTATTCTATTGTATTACTGGCACATGTACCGAGGTTTTTGCCTCTGGGCAATTGTAAGTAATTAGGGTATCAATGTCTTCATCAGGTTTCTACATTTTAATGTATTTTGAAAGTTTGGACATAACTATATTTAAAGGACGTTTGAGTATTGCGCCTTCCTCTTCAAGTTATCGAAAATCAACTGGTTTAGTGAAAGACATCTTCAATATGTAACGATATCAGTGGTGAGAAAGTGTTTTTTCTCACCTACTAAATTTGGCAATGTCACTGATTTTTGCCATTCTTATTGGTTGCAAGGTTCTAAAGCTGGTCCTCACTATCATCCATGAAAAGTTTTAACAAGATTATTTTCCTGCCTGGAAACAAGTTAAACCAAAAGTTAAACATGCAGTGCTGATTCATGCTATCTATATAGCTAAAGCTTAAGCTGGAAATATGCATTTCAGACTTGCAGAGCTATTCTATGCACAATGCCATTGCAGAAGAGAACACTAAACTGGAAGTTTACCAGGCTTGCATCAAAATACATGGGTGGATGCACGGGAACGCCCATGCAGCACCTACCCAATGCAAAGTAATGCAAGACAGTGCTATGGACTATGTTGTGGTACTTTGGGCCTCATTTATGAAAAGTGACGCATCACTGCGTGAAAACAGTGATGCGCCACTTTTCACTGCGCCCTCCCTGCGACTCCAGTGATGCGTCATATTTACAGTATGACGCATCATGTCGCAAGGAGTCACAGATACGTCAGTATTTCTGACGTATCTGTAGGCGCAAAAGTGACGCATCGCTGGAGTGTGTCACAAAAGTGACGCAACTCCAGCAATGTGTCCTTTCACATGGGGCAAGCCCCATGTGAAAGGGCCTGCGTCAGTCTTACGCCTGCTGTGAGGCAGGCGCAAGAAATTGACGCATTTGCACACTAGAAGTGGCGCAGTGAAATCTCGTAGATTTCACTGCGTCACTTCTACGACCCTTTGTTGCGTCAAAACGCCCCCCTTGCATACATTATCCCTGGCGCAGGTATAATGTGGCGCAGGGGTTTACAAAGTGACGCATCTACCTAGATGCGTCACTCTGTAAATATGGCGCAACATGGCGCATGTTTTCTGCCACTGGTGCGTCACAAAAAGTGACGCACCGGCGGCGCAAAAGTGACGCAGGGGCTCATAAATGAGCCCCTTTGTATTTACTAAACTACACAAAGCCACACAAATCGACTTTGCATGGCTTAGAAAAAACCTAAAATGGAATTTGCGTTAGGGCTGCACCTCTAAACTGACACAATACAGAAACAAAATCTTAGAAATGTGGGCCAAGTCTACCATAGAAAACTCTTTTTTGTTAAAGATACATGTGACTTAAGATTGTCTGATTTTCAAGTCAATCACCAGAAGCAAAAAAAAGTGCTAGTGACACAAAGTTGGAAAGTTCTCGCCAGCAGGCCTTTATGGAGGCTGCAAAAAAAGTTGCAGTTTTGCACCCCTACTTTTTACATGGCCATGAAAACTCTGACAAATTATCGATAAATGTCTGACTTTCAACTTTGATAGCTTTATTTCGGTCAGATGACCATAAAAGCACAGGTAAAATATGTACAAGCATAAAATACATAAATAATTCAGAATTTGAGATAAAAAGTTATTAAACAACAGTTATCAAAGTGAAGACAATCATGAGTACAATATACATATTCAAGCTCTATAAAAGGTAAAAACATTTATAGGGGTCCTAACGCCTTTAAGATTCGGTTGCGCGTGTGCCAAACATTGGTCAGAAATTTGGCTAATGCGAAAACAATTGGGCCAGAGAGATCAGTTTTTAAAATTCTGTACATTGGTGCGTATTCCCTACAACCCATATTCCTTATCAAGGGGAGGAGCCAGTATTTACGTGCTATTTTATAGGCGGGGCAGAAGAAAACCACATGCAAATCAGTTTCTTCCATGGCATCACAAGCCGGACACTGCTTTAGGGTGGGACCCGCGGACCAGGTACTTGTGAAAAATCTGAACGGCAATGTGCCGTATCTCCATTGGAGAAACAGTTTCCTGGTAAGTACGGGGGAGATGGAATCCAGCACCCTCTCCAGTCTATAGACATCCTTGCTCTGCATGAATACAGAAGCTAGGGACCCTTCTGCCTGGATAGCTTGAGCCCTGTCTAGTTTATATTCATGGTAAACCTTAGCCAGGGACCTTTTGGATATTTTCGGTGCGGCTCTCGCTGGGACACTCCATAGGTCGGGGAGCCCCATTCCCACACAAATGGCTTGGATGTTTTTGACCCAGGGAATACTGAGCGCCATTGGTTCTTTCAAAAGTTCAGCCAATTCCGCCCTGTATTCTACGAGATCGATACTGCTCCACAGCCTACGCCAAAATGCTAGAGGTCTCAGGCTTATTTCATCAGCTAAAGGTCGTAGGCCCAGATCAAGCCTCAAGGGGAGGAGCGGAGTGCTGGGAGGGAGTGCGGCTGTCTGTCTAATAAACTTGTTTTCCACTAATGAGAGACTCTTACAGGATGTGTGGCCCCATATTTCCGCCCCATACATTATCGCTCCCCGAGCCTGGGCTTTATATATCTGGATCAATGCCCCCAATGGACGATATGATGAACCATTCATCATACGAGCAATACCCCCAGTGATCTGCGTGAGTTTGAGGCTTGCCCTACTCAGGTGAGATCCCCACGTCATGGTCTCGTTAATAGTCACACCAAGGTATTCGAAGGTAGTCACTCTCTCCAGCCGTCCAACTCCCAATTGCGGGTTTGGGCGAAGTTTTTGCCTCGGGTTCAGAACCATATATTTGGTTTTTGCCGCATTGATTTCGAGCCCCCTATCGTTACAGAAGGCCACGAAGGAGTCGAGAATCCTCTGAATACCCATAGGGGTTTTGGATAGCAGCAGGGTATCGTCCGCAAACATAATTGCGGGGACCCTGCTGCCATTCAATTTCGGGGCGTCAGTGTATTCGGTGGCATTCAAATGGGCGATTACCCCGTTGACAAAGAGGCAGAATAGGGTCGGTGCCAATACACAGCCCTGCCTTACCCCCCGGTCAACGGGGAATCTGTCGGTCAGTTCCCCCGCCCTCCCACACCTCACTCGGGCATAGTTGTTGTGATGCAGTCTCTGTAAGATCAAGAGGATGTCCGGGGGGACGCCCATCTCTGCCAAGATGCTCCAAAGTTTCCCCCGGGGCACCAAATCAAAAGCGGCCCGTAGGTCCACAAAAATTGTGTACAAACTACCGCCCTCGATTTTTGCTACCCGCCAGTAGACCAGATTCAATTTAAAAACCTGGTCCACTGTGGATACCCCCCTCCTAAATCCCGCCTGATAAGGGCTAAGGGCTCCCACCTCCTCAATCCAGTCCTGTAGCCTATTCAGCATCACCCTACCAAATAGCTTCTGCGTCGCGTCGATCAAGCTGATTGGTCTATAGTTGGCTGGGAGGAGAGGTGAGCCCTTTTTAAAGATGGGGACCACCTCAGCCCCCAGCCAAGTATTAGGGATCTCCATACCACCAGTAACTCCATTGAAGAGGGCGGTAAGATAAGGGGCCCATACAGCAGGTTCCTGCTTAAACATATCCCCTGGTAGTCCGTCCAGTCCCGGCGCCTTTCCAGGGGCAAGTCCTGAAATGGCAGCAGTCACTTCACCAAGCGTTATCGGCTCCCCTCCATAGTCCGGGAAGCCTACCGCATCATCAACAGGGGATTCTTCCGAGTCAGGGCTATATAGGGTCTGAAAGTGTGCCTGCCTTACCCCAGGAGCAATATTCGGCTCTAGTGCCGATTTTAAGTTCCCTGACCCCCCGTTCACAATCCTCCAGAACAACCGATGGTCTTGGGTCACTAGTGCCTTAGTGAGTTTTTCCCACTGTTCTTCCTCCCATTCTGCCTTAGCGTGGGCAGTGAGTTTCTTATAAACTCGCCTGCTTTGTTTTAGGGTATCCCCACCAAGACCCTCCTTAATTAGTTTGAGGAGCTCTATTTTAGCCCTTCTACAGGCCGGATTATACCATAGTGTTTTTCCTGGACGCCCCCCTTTTGCCTTTCGCGGGCTACAAGTGAGATGGGGTGCCGCAGCTTTTATAAGTTCCTCGTGGGCTTTGAATAATTTACCCTGGGAGTCTTTGTTGAATGGTTCGGCGTCCAAGCGACCCACAGTTTCCAAAATGGGAATTATCCCGTCATAGAGCCTAGGGAGTTTATTCTTACTCGTGGCCAAGTGCTCCCACCTGATCCTTCTGCGGTTGTTGTCGAGGAGAAGTGCAGGGGTATTTTCTACCACAATATTCAGAGGGGCTTGGGGGCCAGGATGGACAAGGTCGAGCTCAAGTGCGTTATGATCACTATCAGACCTTTCCATCACCCTGAAGTCCTGAATTGTCGGCCACTTCACTATTTGAGCCAAGACATAATCCAGGCGGGACTCTCTACCCAGCCTGTTGTAGGTGGTTTTGCTGGGTATGTCAGATTTTATGCGCCCATTACAAGCTCTGAGTCCAAACTTCAGGGTGAGGGCTGTGATTTGCACCGCTAAAGGGGTCCACGCCTTTGGAGGTGGGGCTTCCACCATAGGGACTGCCCATTTAACTTCTTCATCAGATGATAACCCATCCAATAGACCTGGGAGTGGCTCAAAGTGAGAATTAAAATCCCCTCCCACGACATAATATGAGTCACTCGATAGGTCAGTTAGAAAATTGGAGAGTTCATCTATGGTCGGCGATTCCTTTTCATTCCCCATTGGCCTGGAATAAATATTAATAAGCACCAGTTTAACTCGGTTGGGCCATAATAGAGAAATTGCAAGGATGTCCTCAGAGTTGGTCGGGATCCGAGTTGCCACACAACCCAGATGGGATGCAACCCAAGTCGTGAGTCCTCCTGACGGCCGGCCTTTGCCCTCCCATCTCGCTGGAATGGAGAATGACATGTAGCCTTGATGGCCATGTTCCTCTCTGGCCCAGGTCTCCTGGAACATACATATATCCCCCGACTCGATATAGTTTACCCAGTCCAAATCTTCCAGTTTGTTAGCGAGGCCAGCGATATTCCAACAGATTAGCCTCAGAGATCCGGGGGTGTTAGGTGTCGGACCAGGAGAATTAAAAGATGTAATTACGGGCTCCACTGGAATCGGGGATTCTAACGTACTACTAACAGTGGGGGCCGGTAAATCAAAAGGTCTACTGCGGACATTCTCCACCAGTGATGGGTCAATCGGAGTTCCAAGGGCATTGGTAACATTATGGGCCAATAAATTATCCAAAACAGCCAGATTGTTCCGTGGCCCATCCAATTCGACAGCAGTCGAGGTAGGTAACTTAGGAGAACTGCAAACACCACAATCCAAAGCCATTCGCTTATGACTAGAGAGTCAATCAACCCCATCCAAACCATTCAGCCAATTAAAGCGATTAAAATGGAAGTAGGGCCTGTCCTGCACTTGAAGACTTGGACGTTGTATATGATCCTTGTATCTATGTCTCTGTTCCACCCTCACCCACTCATCTTGTGTCGGATTGTGATGCATATGGGTAGGGGGGAAAAAAAAGGATACTGGCATGGTCTGGATAGTAGAGTCCAGTGACCTATTTGTTCCTTTACAAATGTGCCGCACAGTGCCCGGGTCCTTAAAGCTTGTCAGGATACAGTCCCCTATTATTGATTTCCTAGTTTTACCTAACCAGGGGACCCTTCTTACCATAATAATCTCATTGTTAAAATGGGACGGTAGGGGTCGATTCCAGTTCAGCCATTTAATGACCTTGTATTTTAGTGATTGGTAATCTTCGTTCTCCCCTAGTCTTAAGCGGGGGGCGCCTGCTAGGACCACCGTTAGACTATTAGCCTCTGGCGGCAAGTCTGGTCTCCGTGGACTTGGAGCCGGCCGGCCCGGGGAGGGTAAAGGGATACCACCAACATCTGGATTGCCGTCAATAGTCCCCAAGTGAGAGCTTTGAGGGGCAGAATTCATTGCCTCTCTGGGCATATTATGCACATTGCAACGCGGTGCCTGGTCTAAGACAGCCATTAATGGTAGAAAAGGAGGGGCAGTAGTCGCACTCTGGGGGGAGACCTTATTATTGCCCTTCATAATTCCTTTTTTAGTAAGGTTTCCTGCGGAGGGATAAGGTCCCGTATTATTGGATTGCTTACTAACTAAGGTGTTCAGATTAGTAAGAGCTGTTTCCAATAAAGTGAGCCTACTCTCTACTTTTATCAAACTATCACTAATGGGCTGTAGAAGAGAACGCAGGCTCCCTATAGCTTTAGAAAGGTTAAGTGTGTCAGCCACTGGGATGTTTAGAATAGTAGCTCTAGTTGAACTAGAGACCTTTGAGAGAAGATCAGTCGGGGCAATCTTATTATCCCTCCCAGGCTGGGGTACAAGTGTGTGTTTTTTGCCAAAATCTAGATGCGACGGTTTGGCTTTCCCCCTGCCCCCCGTTGACTTTTTACTACGTTTACTCGGTGGGGGCCTGTGCAACTCTACCTCAACTCTTTGTTTAGACTTGCTTTTCTTGGCTGCATGCAGAGGTGGGGTTTGAGTGACCAGGTTAACAGGAGTAGGACAAGTCCCAGAAGGGGTTATATCTAGGAGTTTTCCAGGGACCAACTCAGGGGAAGTGGGGATGTCCCGCAATAAGAGAGGAAAGTCCTCAGGAGTCAAAGGTCTTAGACTAAGTGGGGGTGTGCCATCCTCTTGGGTAATGGGCTACGGGATGATCTCTGGCAGGGGCGTATTCTTCATGGAATCGATGGAGTGCCGCCGCTCGGCCCTGCGTTTCTCCAAAGAGTTTTCCTTACCTACATCTTCTTTGGTAGGTTTGAAGTACTTGTCCAACGTCCCTGCGTTGCAGCCCCCTTCCCTGGCAGTAGTCCTGGAGAGGGCATCCTCCTGAACTGGTTGTGTTTAGGAAGAAAGGGGTATGGCCCGGCCCGGCCTCCTTTAGCCCCTGACGGCTGGGAGATGCGTCACGTTGTAAAGCCCTGCGCCACATGTAGGCGTTCCAGGGCAGGTGGGGGCGTTCCGGCGCAGGAACGCCTCCTAAAAGTGGGTGAGTGAAATCTACAAGATTTCACTCAGTCAATTTTGAGCCCATGCTGCGTCAAAACCCTGCGCCTGCTTGAAGCAGGTGTAAGGATTGACGCAGCATTGTGAAGATAGGGCCCCCCAGAGCATTGCTGGAGCTGCGTCGCGCTTGCGACGCAACTCCAGCAATGCGCCACTTTTACGGCACAGATGGGTGACACATCTGTGCCGTTTTTGCCTCATGGTGTGCCGCATTATAAATGCGGCGCATCCATGGTGGCGGAGCTGGGGCGCAAAATAACTGGCGCATCCCTGCTGATATGCAGGGATGCGTCAGTTATTATAAATATGCCCCATAGTGTCCAAACAGTTTGCTCTTTTGCCAAATACTTGGTACCACTCCTACAAGAGCAAAAGCTCAATTGTCATTTATGATGCCACTTCATTTGACCATAAAGAGAAAAGGTACCCCGAATGGACCATGACTGCTCCGGGATGATAGTTGTGTAGCAGAGAATGCTGGTGGCAAGATGCAGCTCTTCTCTTCTTCCTGCACAATAGACTACAGTAAGGTTAACATGTCCAGTGGAAGTGGAACAGGGATACGGCCTTGGCATTCTTCATGGTGCGCAGGTTCAACATGCATGTTTTGTAGTTGCTGTAGTGATGGTCTCGCCATACCTACAGGCTGTGTGGCCTATGGTTCAGTGGTGCTTTGAGCAACTTCTGTCTCTCTTTGAGGAAGAGAAACATGCCCTATATAATCTTCCCTAACATCAAAATCTTACTTCGCAGGACTTAATCTTTATTTCGGTTTGAAAAACCATAAAAGATATACAATACAATTTATACAACATAACAATAAACATTCAAAAGGTGTCACTAGACCATTGCACAAGTATTGAAATTCACATTTTCAGTACTGACCTTTCTCGCCTATTAAAAAGTAAGGACAATTAAAATATAAACGGTACAAATAATTGAAACATATTGAGGGATTATAGCAAGATATATTGTATTAGCCAAAGACATAAAAATCTATCAACCAACCTATCACAATGGTGACAGAATCTTGAATTTTAAGACAGAAGTCAAGTTTGTGTGTATTATACATAGCATAAAGCCATCCTTTATGAAAGAGGATGCCTCACACACATAATAGTGTCATGCTTCATCATCGGCATTCTCTCCCCACCCTGGTAAGATGCTACTACCAAGGCGGACTCAACCTCCTCGAAGACATAGCAGTAGGAGGAAGTTCTTGAATAAAACTACTGTACCAAAACGTGATCCGGACAATCAAAAAATACCTTAGGGTTCCTCGGTTTTCACCTTCATTAGTGAGGACTATAGGTGTATTTAAAAACAGTTTATTGGATGGGTAAGTAGAGGACAATGACTCAAAGCCGCCTTATGGTAGCGAGCATGTTTCTACCCATAATAACTAGTGTATCAGTTCTGGGACATTCGTCAGGGCTATAGGATCCCTAAAGTTAAGCAGTAGGCACGATTTATCCTACAAGGCAATGCAACTACATCACTAATGGTAAAACCCAGGTGAGTCTTACCTGAGTTTTCTTAGAACTGACCTAAGCCGTCAACCTGTTAGATAAAATAAAGACAAATATTCTTAGACTTGGCATACTTGGCCTGGTTTCCCCATATGTTTTGGCTCTACCTCCTGTATTTGTTGATGCTCTGCTGGATTTAGTTTTTGCTGGCTTAGATGCTTTAGACACTTTGCCACTGCTGATAAGTGTCAAAGTGCAAGTGTGTAAATTGTTATCCTGATTGGTTATCCACGATTGGCATTTTTGATTTATGGGTAAGCCCCTAGTAAATTGAACTGAGTGTGCTCAGGGCTTGTAACTCAAATGCTACTAGTGGGCCTGCAGCACTGATTGTGCCACCCACACAAGTAGCCTTTCAAATGGAACTCAGACCTGCCACTGCAGTGTCTGCATGCAGTTTTTACTGCCATGTCGACCTGGCAAATGCACCCACTTGTCAGGCCCTAACCTTCCCTTTTCTTACATGTAAGGCATCCCTCAGGTAGGCCTAAGGTACCCCCATGGGCAGGGTGCAGTGTATGTGAAAAGTAGGACATGTGCTGGTGTGTGACATGTCCTGATAGTGGAACACTGTCAATTTTGTTTTTCACCATTGTAATGCATCTGTCCCATAAGCTAACATGAGAGTTGCTTTGTAACATCTTACAAGCATAACTTTCCATTGGGACAAGATAGAGAAATGGAGTTTAGGCTCTCTGAACTCAGAATTTAAAAACACAGCTTTTTAGGGGAGATGGTTTTGAAATTGTGTGCTTGAAAATACCACTTTTAGAAAGTAGGCATTTTCTTATTTAACCATTCTGTGTGCCTCTGTTGTTTCTGTATTGGCTGTCTGGTTTTGGAGTGACAGGGGATGGGGCTTTGCGTTCACTGTAGACTGCCACTGGGGGGTTGAGGTGGGTCCTGCCTTTCCTGGGTGACTCATACCTGGGCTGAATTTAGTATGGTGGGAGGAGAAGATGACGTGTGGGTGTATGCTGATGGATTGTTTAATTTCTCAAATGGCAAGGATGTACCATGGAATTGCGCATGTTGGAAGAGATGCTATGATCAAACTCTTCAAGCAGTCATGGTAGAATCCAAAGTTTACGGTCATTGCAGAGAGCTTATGCAAGAGGTGTATAGTCTGGCCGCAGCAAAATCCAGGTAGAAAGACAGTTGTTAGTTAGGGTTGAATTGGTAAAGCAGCAGGACCATTCACCAGATTACAGCTAGACTTCATTGAACTTCCCCCTTGTAATGGACTGAAATATGTGTTGGTGGTTGTGTGTCTGTTTTCTCGTTGGGGAGAAGCATATCCAACAAGAAGGAATGATAGCTTAATTGTTGCTAAATTTCTTTTAAGGGAGATCATCCCCAGATTTGTATTTCCAATCTCTTTAGAAACAAATAGAGGAACTCATTTCAATGATGAAATAATTTGAATGATTTGTGCAGCATTACAAACTGCACAGAAACTGCATTCTGCTTATCAACCTGAAGCATCAGGAGTGGTCATACAAATTAATTGCACTATTAAGTCCAGACTATCAAAAGTGTGTGCGTCTACAACACTGAAAGGGCCAGATGCTTTACCCCTGGTATTGATGAGTCTTAGAAACATCCCTGATAAAAAGACTGGATTAAGTCCTCATGAAGTTTTGATAGGGAGAGCAATGAGACAAGCAATTGTTCCAGCAAACAATCTGATGAATATTACAGAGGATCTAGTGCTTGATTATTTCAAAGGATTGGCTAATCTGGTGCGTTCTGTGTCTCATCAGTTTGGAGAAATTTCAACCACAACACAGATCAAGCACATGATTTGAGTCCAGGAGAGTGGGTTCTGGTGAAGAAACACATGAGGAAGTTGAGTTTAGAACCCAGATGGCACGGACTATACCAAACAATATTGGTAACAATGACAGCAGTAAAGTGTGGTGGCTTGCCGAATTGGATTCATGCAAGTCATACAAGAAGAGTCCCAAGTCCACTTGAAAGTCGAAAAGAAGAGCAGCAACTGGTAAAGAAAAGAAAAGAAAAGAAAAGAACCAGAAGCTGAAGAACACGAAGCTATATAATCTGGTGTTACAGATTCTGAAAATGCTGAACATGAAGAAGAACCAAGTACAAGTCGAATAAAGTGTGCACCAGCTACTGGGTCTCAAGAGACTGCTGTTGAGAACGAAAAAGAGAAAGTGATTGATGAAAATCAAGAGCAAGTACAACAGAGAAAAAAACTAAACAAAAGATCTTACAAACTTGACAACGAAGGTGAAGAAGCAGTTCAAGTTAAGTAAGCAAGAAAAGGTGATGTGTGGCCAAAAGGAGTGAAAAGACTGATCAGCAATGGTAAGGTGCCCAGAGTTTAAAAACCAGCAAAAATGAAGTACAGCATAGAGTCAAAAATACAGGGGACAGAAGCAAAAAGACAGGGAAAACCACACCAAGGATGCCAGGTCTAACATAAGCTAATAAATACATATCTCTAAAGAAAAAGGCCCCAAAATAGTGTTAATAGTGGATGGGTTAAGTAAAATGTAGATAAGATCGAGAAGGGAGGCTGACTTAAACTTGATTGTTTTCACATAACAAAGTACACAAGTACCGCTCTCTCAAAGAGCAGCTACATACAAAAATAAAACCTCTTACAGTGAGCTCAAAATGAAATCAAAGCATGGTTCACTTGCCACAGCAGTTGGTGGTCCTTGGTGTTTACGGATGAGGTTTCAAGTGGCCTCATCCAGTAAATGTGTTGCAGTTTGTTAAAATATAAAAACACAGCCCACTCTTTGCATATGCATTACAAATTCAATGGGGATATTGTCTTCAAAAGGAGCCAAAAGATAAAATGTAATTTCTAGGGCCTTAAAATAAATCTGTATTGGGTCTGCAGTTCATGTCTGGTGCTAATTATGTGACAGTGTTGACTTAAAGTGCTTGGTTCCGCACTGCATTATTGTTCAAAAGGACTTTTTCAGATGTGTGATTCCAAACTCTCATAAAGCTACAATTGTGAAAAGGTACAGTAATAATGAGAGATTTGAGTAAGTGCAACACTTCAAATTAGGCATAAAACAAAACACAGATTAAGATAAACTGCTGTCAACAGAACTGCTTGCAGTTTCTCATGGAGTCCTGATTTTCCCAAATACCTACCTAATTTTTCTCACTCCACCCCAGCTAGCCCCAATACCCACGCCCTTGTCCAGCTGTGTGCTCAGTTAGGTTGATTGGTGAGAAAATTCTTACCATACTAGTAATTTAGTGGCTTGTTAGGTAACATACAGCTTTAGTGAGAAAATCTGGATGTAATCTTTGGTAGCCAGGACATTGAGTACGGGGAAGCAGGCTTTTCTCAAAATGTGTTATTAATACAAAAACGCCAAAACAACAATAAAGTCAAAAAACAAATCGATCAAATTTAAACAACAAATATGGAAAAAGGGTGAACAATTAAAATGACACAAATATGGTAAAAATGGGATTAAGAAAAAACCCAGAAATATATATTTATTGTAATTTAAATGACAAAGTACATTAAAACACACAGGCCCAGTTTTATGGTTATGCGTAACTCTTGTGCTACATAAGGGGACGCATGGTGACGCAAAACCTAGAATTTAATAAGCCATGCAAGGCTACCTTGCATGGCCCTGCATGGTTTGGTAGATTTGGAGTAACACAAGGCAGTGCAAGTCGCTGTTTTGCGTTACTATGCGTGGTGGGGATGTTACATGTGTGGAGCATGGGTGTTCCCACTCACCCACCCATGTATTCTGAAGTACTACAGTATTTGCCAACAGTGCTAGAACTGGAAATACATCAGAGTTGTACGCCTCCCCATAAGAGGCACAACATACTCTGCAGCACGCTGAAAGAGGAAAATGCCGCTAAGGATTATTTTTATGCAGTATGGTGTTTCTTCCTCCACAAAAACAATCCTGTCTGTGACACAAGTACCATTGCTCCATGGCACAAGGGTTCCCTCTTTGTCCCTAGGCTGCAGATTGTGCACCAGTGTAGGCAGAGGACAGGTTAGATAAGTTGTGGTACATTGCTTCCTGCCCCTTTTACTCAGCGCACCAAGTTCTCTTGCTGCTTTTCGTGAAAAGTTAATAAATCTGGCCCAAAGAGTCAATGTAAGTCATTGCCATGGTGACCTGGTCCTATGCACTTTCTCAGGCCGACAGTGGTGTTGGTCAACAGATTGTTCACCTGTTCTGAATGGTTTATGGAGTCAAGATGACCCAGAGAAGCAAAGCAGGACCGTGGCTGGTGAGGGCCTCATGAAGTCAAGTACACTGGATTCAGCTGAAGCACTGAGTCCTTGCACCAAAAGCTCAGAGTGGAACAAACTTGAAAAACTCAGCCACTGAGGATATGTCGCCGCCATGTGGATATCTTTACTGACTTTTGTCACTTTAGAGGTTTACCATCAAACGTAGAAGACATTTTGGAGCATAAAATCCTCCAGCAATTGAGCTTGAGACCAGTATTTGGGAAGAGCTTCAGGAGGCCAAATAGAAGAAGCCCTGCAAAGCTTCTTTCTTTGTAGCAAACAGCGTCAGCAGAATGAAGCACACATTTTGCCCGCTTAGTTCTATGCTTTCCTAGAGAAACTTGACAGCTTATCTCCGTTCTTCAGAGGTCAAAATATTTTTCACTTTCCAACTTTCTTAGTTGCTGAAACTATTTCTACTGTCACTCCCAAACCTTGAAAGCAATCCCCGGGACATGGATTTGATTAGGAGTCTGTTTCAACAGCACTACTCAGCCAAGGTTCCAGCACAGTTCCGTGTGCCCTCAGTTCTTCTGTTTTGTCCTTCATATTTTATTTCCTGACACGACAGGAGGCCAGCTCATCTGACGCTTGAGAGGCACTTCAAATTATCTGGGTGCAATTTAGGGCATGTCCAGACTTCAGGCTTCTTCCAGGCATTGTTGTTATCAGGTTCTTTCTGTTTTGGGGCTGATTCACAAAAGCATTTAAGAGTGGCCCCTAAACATATAAAAAGGGAATAAAGTGTGAATATTCAGGGAATAATCATATACAATAAGTACAAATAAAGAGGATTGTTTCATCTTTGCACTTTTACTAACAGAGAGTTGGATATTTCTACGCCAGTTTACAAAAGCATGTAAGAGTATGCAAGACCTACCTTACATATTCCACAATAAATTTGTGAATAGGCCCAGAGTCTTTCTCAAGTTTGGTAGTGTTATCGGGTGTTGGAGATGCGAGGCAATTTCTTGACTTCTAGCCAGTAATGGATAACTTATAACCCAATCCCACAAAAGTATCCACAGTCAAATAAGTCACATTTTGCAGTAGTTCCTGTTCCTTTACTTAAGACAATCCCAGAAATCTCAGAACTATGGATGTTTCATGATTTAAGGGCACCACTGTCAAAGTATGGAGCTGTGTTTCCTCCACACAGGCTGCCCCATTAAAATGTGATAATGTGTCTGACAAACAAGTCTGGATGGTTCTGAGGCTGGGTGCCCTTCTGTTGAGTAGCAAAATGCAGCTTACCTGGGGACAGATCACCATCAAAGACTCAAACCTGTTTACTATCATCCGGCCCACTATCAGAGTCTGAGCCTGGACTTTGTAATGCTCATCTGCTGTTGTAGTCAACTCTATCCCACACCAAGTAAGACAGATTTGGAAGACCTGAAATTAACTCCCTCATGCCTTTAGAGCACGCATATTGTTCCCTTTCAGAGAATTATTTCACACCTCATCAAAGATTAAATTACTGCCAATGATAACGAGAGCATAACAGAACAGAATTATTTGCTATCCAGGAATTAATCAGAGAAAAGTAGGTACAATATTACTTTGCAGCATAATTAACAAACATCTATTTTGACCATTGAATTCAATTATTCCCAGCAGTGCATTGGTGAGACATGTAACTACTTCCTAAACCAGTAAGTATGCTTTTACTGTAGGGAAGGGCTACCACAACCTATGCAATAAAGGAGGTTTAACCATGTCACTTCAGGCACATGCCAATCCCAATATTGGGCATGTTTCCCTTTTGTATACTGTCCACTCGAGACACAATATCGGGGTGATTAATCTAACATGACTGAATGGTCTTTCAATATGGAAAAATGGTTTGTATTGACATGTTATACTGAACTTTTGGCTAAAGCCATATAAGCCTGAGTTTGAGGTCCTGAAGCCATGCCTTTAAAGTAACTAATGTGGATAGTTTAAAATCACACAGGAGCTAACATGTATGTCACCTTTGCCCTTCCTGCGCCCTGTAGTTGGGGCCTTACTCAAAGGGCAGACCCCAATGAGAAAAAAACATTTGAAAATCTTTTAAGGGTCAGATCACATGCAAAGGTGGTTGTTCAGAAGTATCCCAGGTCCCATAGCCAAAATGCCAGCATATCTAGTCACCCAAAATGGGGGAACACTAAGAAATGTCTACTTTCTGACAGTTATTTGCAGAAGTAAATACATGAAGCATATCTACATCACCTCAACAGTCCATGATAGTTGAAACTGTCAGGAACACCCTACTAAACATGTTCTAGTTATAGAAGGTTGAGTAGTGCTAACAACATTCACAGAAGTTAAGTAGGAAGAAATATGCACTGTTGCGTAAAAGAACTGATGGGCTAAGACAAAAGGGTGGCTTGTGCTGAGTCATATCAAAAACAGAACATTCTGTGCATTATGGAGCCTATATGAGGTCAATACAGCTGCAGCAGAAACAGCAAATTGATTTAAGACTGACTCTGACTCACCATACTCTCTTTGATGTGCAAACATAATAGGTTGCAAACTTTCCTCAGCCATATTAGCATAACATGCCTGACAGAGGCAATCATTACGGATTTGCTAGGCTGTTGTGCAAAAATGCAGTCCATAATCATCCATAATCAGAGATTCTGGCTGTTATCTCTACAACAAAACAAGTGTGGAATAACTACAGGAGTCAGGTATCTGTTTTTTTTCTGCTCATTTACCCCTGATACGTGAGACAAATTGATTGACATCTTCTACCTGCTCCGAGGATTTATGGTAAGATCAGGTTGTGTTTGGCTTGGGGGATCTTCTCTGCTCCCCTTTGGTACTGTAGGATACTGCAGGGGTTGAGTGAGCAGTTGTCTATGTGACTGTACCCATCTCCTGTACCTGTGCACGCAAACGTTTTAGAGGGTGCAGGTGTGACTCAAACAAATCTAGGCTCAGAGAAACTTCTCTACGTTTGAATGTCTTGACACTGCCCCCTCCCCCCCCCCCCAAGTTAATGATGTGGGCAGAATACCACCATTTGTAAAAACAAATTTGTCTTTATCCCTACATAACTGGGTTTTCAGTGGTGAGCAATCTTCACAAATGACAATGCAACTTTGCTCTAACTATGCCAACCGTTTAATGATGGCCCTTATAATTGACACATAGATGTCCCTGGGGTCAACTGATTTCATTGAATACCCCAAGATAGACCCATTCTATGTCCTTTTCTATTTTAACAAAACATTGGGCTCCCCACTATCTTCTCTTCTTTTCTCAGATTTGGACTATCACCCAAGCATAGTCAACCCACTCCAATTCATTATTGCTGTCTCTTTTTAACAGCAATGTCTACTTTGAACTGACATTCTACCAAAAACAGATAACTCTAAAGATAATTTTAATCATTAATGAACCCTTGCTGGATGGCAAAGCTCAAGGTGTTTAAGCTCATCTTGAGCCTAACATACCTAGTGCTACAGTAAGGCAGAGATATGTACAATCTGTGTTTGAATATATACAATCCAATAGCATCCAAGAGTCTTCTGAGGTTTTAGTTTTACTGATGTTCTTGGTGACAAAAGTAAAAAGTGATGGAAAAATGATCCTAATATGTATTTTATTCCATCTTCTTTCGCTCAGTGTACCACTGTAGAAATTGACCAACCATATTTAAATCAGTCTTGGCCCTATCATGAAAGAACATTACAACATGAACTCCCATGTCCCATTCCATCTATAAAACACTGAAGCATTTCCATACATATTCCAGCCTTGTTTGAGGTCAACTCCTATGTGCAGCTTGGCTATCGTTAGGTTTAACCAAGTGACATCATCACTTAGGTGCAGCTTAGCTGTGCCTTGGCATATCCATCCCATCTAAAATGTTTCACTGAGAAAAGCAAAATGTAGTGATTTGATTGGTTGGATTCATCCTAGTCCTTTTTAATTAATCTGACCAGTTTCACTTGTAGGGCCAGATGTACTAAAATAGGATTCACAAAAAGTGGTTGCACTTTGCACTCCAACTTTTTGTAACTGCTAGGGTAATTTGCGTACCCATCTATGTACTAATTGGTCAGTTTACAAAATATTAAATGGCAGTGGGTTGCAATTTGACCTACCTCATTAATATTAGTGAGGCATGACACAAAATATTACACACTATGATTCACTGCAGCCACAGGAATTGTGCCCTTCTGGGCTCCCACCCCTGCCACCAATGCTAGAAATGTCTACTTTCCGACTATGTTTGAGAGAGGATGCATTAGTAGCAGCTGACTACGGCAGGGCCCCTGTGATTAACTCCATTTTGTGTGCCCCAGACTCCAATTGTGGATTTTTCCCAAGCCATGGGCAGTTGAGTGGAAGCAAGGCTGGACCACACAGTAAGCTGAATTTGAAGGTTCTCCCTGTCATGGTCACTGTTACAACCATATATTAATGTGGAGATTGATCAGCCATGAGATTGGAGACTTTGGGCCCTCCTACATCATGGAATTATCCAGGTCTATTTTCTCAGTTGGATGACTTCGGCATCCAGGTCACTCCTTCATCTTCCTAGTCCTGATGAAGACCCCTTTTTAGGCATTCAGTGGCCCCTTTCCCTCCCAAGGTGTCGGATCGAAACTTCAAAGCTCTTTCATTAAATCTGTATCGTTTGAATATCTGTGCAGAGTGGCAATAGTAACTTAACAAATGGACCACATCAAGATGTGATACATGTTATATAGAAATTGTATACTGGACAGGCTTCCATATACAATCATATGATTTGTGAAAAGGTCTTAAGGACCCCCCTTTTTTCTTTTCCTTTTCTACTCCTTATCCACACGAGCACTTTCTCTGAGCACTCATTTTATCACTTTATCCATTTGTAGCACTTAGGGTTTTTGATACAATGTGTAAATAAGAATGTTTTTTGAGACTTACTCAGAAATGCAATTATGTGTATGTGTCTTAGGGCCAGATTTATGAAGCTTAAAATTTGCAAGTCGCAAATTGTGTCATTTTGCGACTCGCAAAATGTAATTTAGAACAGTGTCACAGACACTGTTTCTGATTCCTAATGGGATCGCAAATTGCCTACCTCATTAATATTCATGAGGCAGGTTGCAACACGTCTGTGACTGCTTTTTAAATAAATCTGTTTTATTTTTTAATGCAGCCCTTTTTCCTAAAGGAAAAACGGATGCATTTAAAAAAGAAGAATGAAACATTTCTGTTTAATTTTTTAGAGTAGGCTGTGGTCCATGGGACCACTGACTGCTTTTAAAAAATATTTTTGCATCCATTCACAAAGGGAAGTGTTCCCCTTAGGACCCCTTACCATTTCCGAGTGACTCACAACCTACATGAAGTACGTGGTAAACTGTGCATGTTTTGCACCCGCAATTGCGGTCGTAAAACAATTGTAAAATTAAGTGTGACTCGCTATTAGGAAGGACAACCTTGGCACTCCCCTTCCAAATAGCGAGTTGCAAACCCTATTTTGCGAATTGGTAATAGGTTACCGGCTCACATAATAGGGTTTCTCTTATGAATCTTGTTGCTTTTTCTGATCAGACCATTGTTTGTCTGAATCATACTTTGTAAATGTGTCATTTTCAAACACACAATTTAAAAACCATCTTCCTAAAAAGATGTGTTATTAAATTCTGAGTTCAGAGAGCCTGAACTTCATTTCTCCCTATTGTCCCAATGTAAAGTTATACTTTTAAAATGTCACAAAATAACTCCCATATTAGCCTATGAACAGATAGCCTTCAATAGTGAAAAACGAAATACAGAGTATTTCACTATCAGGACATGTCACACACACCAGTACATGTCCTATCTTCCATATACACAGCACACTGCCCATGGGGGTACCATGGGCCTACCTGAGGGGTGCCTTTTATGTAAGAGAAGGGAAGGTTAGGGCATGGCAAGTGGGTGCACTTGCCAGGTCGACATGGCAGTTCAAAGCTGTGTGTGCAGTCACTGCAGTGGCAGGTCTGGGATACATTTACAGGCTACTTGTGTGGGTGGCACAATCTGTGCTGCAGGCCCACTAGTGGCATTTGATTTATAGGCCCTGGGCTCACAGAGTGCACTTTACTAGGGACTTACCAGTAAATGAAATATGGCAATCATTGATAACCAATCATAATAACAATTTACACAGGGAGCATATGCACTTTAGCACCGATCAGCAGTCCTAAAGCCAACCAAAGCAGGCCAGGAAAAACAGGAGGAAGAAGCAAAAAACCTAGAGAATAACCCTACAAAAAGGCAGCAGCAGACAACCATGCCTGTGATTACTTTTAATAAAGCATTTGTTTAAATACTGCCCTTTTTCCTTAAAGGAAAACAGAATGCATCTAAAAAATAAAGAACAGTTTGTAAAACTATTTTTCACCTATTCCTAAAAAAGATTTTTTCACCATTCACAAACGGGAAGCGGTCTCCCCTTCCCATTTGCAAATGGACTACCACCTCCTTTGAGTTGTTGGTAAAATATTAAAATTTTGCAACCAGATTTTGGTCACAAAACATTAATACATACCATAAGGAATCACTATTTGCAAAATATGACATAGACACAACCCCTACCAAATAGTGATGCCTTCTGGTTTCCTAAATCCATTTAGTGATTCTTTAATATGGTATCAAGATCGCTAAATGGGTTTAGTACATTTGAAAACCACATTTCCCTGTCACAAACCAAGGGATTCACAGAATCACAGGGTTTGCAAGAAAATGCATATTTCTGCTCTTAAATGAGAAAAGCAACCAGTAATAAGCCTAATGCTTCAATTAATTTGAGAAAGTGGGAATAACTCTGTGCTGCATTTCAGTAGATAATGTTTTTGCTTATTGTTTCATTTCAGAGTCCAGTCATATGCAAAGTTGTCTCCTCCACCCCGTCATTATGACTAGAACAACCCAGCCCAAACTGCTAAACTGATAAGCAACATCAACTCTGTATGGAAATAAAAGCAATCCTTCAGACGTTTTAGCCTTATTTGTCCTCTCTGTGAGGTGCATCTTCAGTAACAAGGTACAAAGAACACCTGGACCCAATCCCACATAAGGTACATTACTGGGAAGAGCAAGAACTGGTGGATGGGTTGCTTAAAGTAATCATTGTTATTACATTAGTTCACATTTCACTCCAAAATTGTTTTGTTCATTGTGCCACTACAGAGATAAACCAACCATATTCAAATCAGTTTGCCACTGCCACAAAAGGACAGCCCTGATCAAATAGTTAAACCACATTCCCTTTGTATGGGAACACAATCAAGCCAGGCATATTTCAGCTTTATGAGGCCTCATCAGTGAGGTGCAGCTTGAGTTCTATAGTACAATATTTTATGAGATACCGATTTTTGGTGTGTGTCCCACTTAAAGGAACTTCCTGGGAAAAGAAAAGATGATTGATGGAATGGTTGAACTAATTGTAAAATTGATCTTAGCACTTTTTGGTTACAAGCTAATCCAAGCATTCTTTTTGAGTTGAGCCTCATCAGCAAGGTGGAGGTTAATTGCCATCACACCAGGTACCCCACTGCCACTCTGCTGGACTGCTGCTTTGCTGGACTCCTGCCTTACTGTGCTGCCCTGCTGCATGTTATTCCCCTGACTGGGTGAGAAGGACTGGACCTGATTCACTTGAACCCAGAGTGACCCCAAGGGCTTGCAGTTTTGCTATCTGATTTGACGTGTCTGGGACATAAAAAACTTCCATCTTACCTGCATCTGCACTTGGATTCTGCCATCTGTGAGTCTGGCCTGCCAAGTTGTGCCACCCCTGTCCTGGAACCTTGTAAGCGAGGCCTAAGGTCCTTCTTCGAGCAATTCTCATTGGAACCAGTGCATCTTCGCCTTTGCGTGGGTCCGGACCACCGCATTGTCACCTTTGTGTGGATCGGAACTGGCGCATCCTCGTCACTGCATGGAGCACACCCAGTGCATCGCCTTTGGAACCAGTGCATCGTCCTTGCAACAGAGGCACACTCACTCATTGCTTCTGCTGCCCCTTGCATCTTCTTCGATGATGACGCAGTCCGGATCAAGGTATTTTTGATCAGTGGGCCCAAGTGGGTCCCTTTATCCAGCCCTCGCTTAATCGGAGTCAGGTTGAACTTTAAACTTTGCCCCAGTCCAGTGTGAGCAGATATTCCAAATTCACCATTGAGTCCTACCTCTAGATCTAGTGAAATACGTGAAAACGTCACCTCTCATTAGTTTCCATAAAAACACAACGTAATGAGCATCAGTTTCAAACCCACCATCGAACTAACCCAGATAACGACTGCACACGCTGTTTTATCAAGTAAGTACACACGCCGCTTCAAGGTGCTTGTCACACTTAGGACAACCGATACAACACTCTTTTAAAAGCACTAACTATGTGGACACACCATAGCTAACTTTAATTCCACCTTTGATACGTTCCATGTGGACACACGCCAAAGTTAATTTTGCCTTTGAAACGTTCGATGCACCACGTGAAACCCACATTGCACATACCGATAGCCTAAAAGTAACATTAAAAGACACACAATTGATGGACGGAATGCAGGACAAATCAAAACATTGGCCCCCAGTCAAGCGATCTTAGTTAAATCCATCATTCTTTTCCTCACCATTCCACCTCAGTTTAGAACTGGCTATATGCAAATCAGTCTTGACCCTGTGCCTCATGGAAACAGTCCAGCCTGAACTGCCAAGCCAGGTCCTCCCTGGAATGTAAACAAGCATCCTAGGACCGGTTTCAGGGTTTCACCCCTCTTCAGCCAGGATAGCTTGATTCTAGTGGCACAGTGAGCCCAGGGCCCACGTCTGCGCATACCTGGTGCACTTAGGGCGAGAAAGCAAAAGACACACAATTGATGGACGGAATGCAGAACAAATCAAAACATTCACCACCAGGCAAGAGATCTGGGTTAAATCCATCATTCTTTTGCTCACCATACCACCCCAGTTTAGACCTGGCCATATGCAAATTAGTCTTGACCCTTTGCCTCATGGGAACAGTCAGACCGAACTGCCAAGCCAGGTCCTCCCTGGACCAGAAACAAGCATCCTAGGACTAGTTTCGGGGTTTCACCCCTCTTCAGCCAGGATATCCCGAAATCCAGAAACCCCGAAACCGGTCCTAGGATGATTGTTTCCGGTCCAGGGAGGACCTGGCTTGGCAGTTCGGGCTGGACTGCTCCCATGAGGCACAGGGTCAAGACTGATTTGCATATGACCAGGTCTAAACTGGGGTGGCATGGTGAGCAAAAGGATGATGGATTTAACCCAGATCTCTTGACTAAGGGTGAATGTTTTGACTTGTTCTGCATTCCGTCCATCAATTTTGTGACCTACCACCTACAACTGGATAAATACATTACAAGACTCCACTAGGAAGCTCTGTTGCTAGATGGCTGAAACTTCATGCAATGTGAAGACCTTAAGACCCACAGAAATGTGTACCCACTGAAATTGTCTTATGCACTTATTAGTAACTACAAGCCAATTGTTTAATCAAGTAAATGTGGATTTTCATGTCTTTGTCAAATTAGAAAAACAGCAGACATTTCCCTTAAGAAATGGTTGATCTGGTGGAAAACTAAGATGAAGCTGTGATTCATTGTTCAAATTTCACAACATTCACCCCTCTGTCCTCAGACCAGCTCAAGAACATTTCATGCCAGCATACAGCTCAATGCCAGTGTGCAAGAAAATTTATCTCTGTGCCAATACTGTAATTCAGTGAATAGGGAATTTGAATATGGAGGCGTTTCATCAAATAGCAAAATGTCCTCTTTTGTCATGGTAACTGATGCTCTACAAATAATAAAGGACAGCTCGGCTGATTCATAATTGTTCAGTTTGTCATATTCCCCAGATAAATAGCTGCATGAATTGTTAATTTCCCATTTATGTTGTTCTACCTTTCATTTTCGCCACGGCAATGTTACAGATGCTTCTCTTACCCTCTGAGGAAACAGAAATCTTGTTGAAGTGTCTGTTTTGAACGCCTGTTAGCTGGACAGATGAGTCAATGGCTCCACCACAGAAGGCAGACATTACTTTGCAAAATCTCATCATGAACTTTCCCACCAAGCAGACACTCGTCCTATTCTCTGGGGAAATCTGCTTGCCTGCTTACTCTCTCTTGCCACAAGGGGGACCTCGAGGACAAATTGCAACCGTGACAAAATGCCACGCACCCTAGTTAAACGCGTCTTCGTTCTCATACCACCCTCCATTATCATGTGCCTGTTACTATGATACAATGGCGTGCGCGGTGTGCATTTAAAGCTTCAAATGGAAACACTTGTTGCTTAATGTCAAAATTACCATATTTATAGAAACCACCGAGCTTATAAATTAGCCAACAGCCAGAGAGGCATTTGATGCAATTCAAGAAGATGCGCTCAAGGTAAAAGGCCACTTAGAAGGAACAGAGATCATATTACAAGCAAGACAACATTCGTATAAGCAAAATGATTAGTACAGGAAGCGTATTTCCTTTCCTTCCGCGTGTATAGCTTGGAGGTTTACTTTTCCACTCGCATCTGCCATTTTGTTAACAAAACCTGAGCGCAGCACCTGCGAAGCCTTGTTTTTTCTATTGCGAGAATCCCTCCACCCAACATTATCAAATAAACATATGATATCAACGGTTCTTTCCTCCACCAGCACTTGGGCTCGATTTGTACATTATGTATGGAGCAATTATCTACAAGCATAACCCCACGAAAAGTAATTGCATTAAACCACAGCTGCACTTTCATGTCATTTTCCTCTTTTATTTATTCATAAATACACCAGCATAAATGTTTGACGAGGTCTGCAACGGCTCCCTACGGCGGCCCTAAACACAGTGAGGAGCATATTTAGAACAGAATGGTTAAGCGTGGCGTCAAGCAAAAATTGCTAATGCCACGCTTTGGCATTCTGAAAACGTTGCGATGTACCGTATTCACAAGAATGTGGCGCACCCCTGCGTTTCCCCTAGCACTGGTGCTAAATCTAGCTGACTAGCGCCAAAACAGGCACATGTGCAAGGGGGGAATAATTGTGTATGCGCAGGCAGGTATCCCTTCCTGCACATAAACAATCCATAATGCCAATTTGAATCTCATATGTATGTTGCATTGTGCAGCACACGTAGAAGTTGCACATCTTCATTTTTTTAATGATTGCTTATGTGCAGGAAGGGTAACCCTCCTGCACATACATAATCATTTATGGTGTTTTGCTGTTTCTATGTGTGCTGCACAATGCAGTGCACTTAGAGACAGCAAAAACAAGGAGAATTAATAATTTCTCCTCATTTCATCATGTTAAGAGCAGGTTTTCCCTGGTCTTAATTTTGGCGCTGCCTCCTATTTACTCAAGCCTTGTAAATAGGGGGAAGTATCAAAATCAATGAGTTTTGTGGCTGAACGCCAACTGCAGTACTCATCACCCATCCCTTTCACGCTAAGTGGAGCATGAGTCACGCTAAGTGTAGCGTGAAAGGGGGCCTTATTCACAAGGCGGCGTTAAGCCATGTTAGGTGGCTTAATGCCACCTTGTAAATAAGGCGAAGGACTTAACGCCACAGGAACATCACAAAAAGTGACGTTCCCGTGGTGGTAAGCCCTTGTAAATATGCCCCTGAGAATGTCTTGCCCCTTTGCTGCACGGTGTTTCTCAAGAGTCTGCACTTTGGGTGCTGGTTTTCAAATATGCAAAGGGGGAATTAAATCACATTCTGAAGTCATTCCATGTTTGGTAAATGTTCACCTTTGATGTCGGACATTTGCTGTCAGTGCTCTTCAGTATGCTTGCATGTGCCCATGACAGTTTTTTTTCTGTAATTTATATGTTACCACCTACGTGGGTACATTGCATAACTTGTCCTTTATGCCTTTCTTGATTAATCCCTTTTCAACTAAGTGGGAATATTTCTCATTGGGTACTTCTACATATGTCATTACTTGTGCATGGAAAGAGTAATCACTGAGACCTCAGTAATGATAAACTTGTTTGTTGGTTGACTACTACCTCTTGTTGTCTTGCAACAATATTTGTAGGTCAGCATTAGACAAGATCTTTTGATTGTACCAAAAATTATATTCGTAATATAATTATAGGAACATACAAAAAAGTGATGGATGGAATACTTTCATTAATCTCAGCCATTGTAATTACTCAGGGCTGCATCCCAGTCCATCGCTATTTTGCACACCATGCCACCTCAGAATAGGACCCAACCATGTGCAAATAGGTATTGACCTTGCTCCAATGGGAGTCCAGCCTAAACTGCCAGAGCAGGTCCTCCCTGAACTGGAATACAAGCAACTCAAGGCCAGTTTCGCCCTTATTAGGGCTCATCAGCTGGGTATAGCTAGGCTCCAGTGGCACAGTTGTGAGAGTTTTTGTGCAGTTTATAGTTTTGTGAGACCACTGTGGATTTTCCATAGGGAACTTTCCTTGCGGATTCCTGATTTACAGTTCTGTTCCTGAGCAAAGAGGAGTGTAAGTTTAAATAAGGCAAATTATTTTTGCAATGGACAGTTTTTTGATGTGTTGAAGTACTGTGATTTTGTGCTATGTGATGAATTATGCTGCATGTGAGGTAATTGGTTATGCAGTGTTGATACTTGATTTAATTGGTGATTTGATTACTGTGATTTTGATGTATTCGTCTTATTTGTAATTTGCGTCAAAGGAGTTTTGGGTTTCATTAGTTGATTTGGTGATTGGATTAGTTGTTATCCAAGAGCTGACGATACTATTGTTGAACTTGTCTCCAGAAAGGTAGTGTGTTTTGCGAGGCATTGCGTTCACACTGATATGGATTTAATTTTAACAAGGTTTTTTTCATGCTTCATATGGCTTATTTGAGTTGATGTTACTTGTTCTTTGGTGCACTGCTTTAAGTACACTTGGATTGCTGCTGGATGGGAGTCTCCTTTAGAGAGAATGGAGGTTGACAAATACTTCAGAGGTCCTCGTCTTGTTTCTATTGTTTACTAGATTAATTTCATTCTAACTTACTGATTTTCTCCAATTTAGCAGACAAGATTCATTTTATTTATTTGTGTGCGTTCTTTGAAAAAGGTAATGAAATTGCTTCCCCATTCACAGAAACAATTGTGCTGCAATTGGCTAGTCTGCTGAGGAGTTGTGCTGAAACTGGTGAGATGTTAACACAGAGTTGTGCTGTCATTGGTTGGTTGCTTCCAAAGTCGTGCTGTGATTGTTTGACCATTGGAATTGTCACGCTGGGATGTATTGGTTTTGTGCATTTTGTGCATTATTCGGAGTGAAAATAATGGGTGTGGTATTAGGAAGGTCTAAAGTCCCTAGCGTACCTGCTATGGAGGGACAACAGATACCGGCAGACGGTACTCCTGTGTGCGAGATGCTGAAAATGTTCAACTCTAAATGTGTCCATAGATTCACAGTTGGCATGAATACACCTCTGGGCACAAGAACTTGCAATTTCCTTAAGAGGATACCTTTAACATTAAAAAGCTAGATTTTGTGAGACAGATAATGAATGAGCGGAGGCCACTCATTAGGCCGACTCAATTTGAAGCACTAAATAAATCAGTTTGAATGGCTACAGGGAAAGAGAGAAAGAAAATGAAGAAGAAGTATAAAAGTTCACTGAAGAAGTGGTTTCAAACAAAGTGGGATCATCAAGAATGAGTTTGGAGAGAGAATATGGAGGAAGTAGTAAATGTTATTCCTGCAACAGTTACTGAAGCAACTGGTAAGAAGGAAGTTGAGGAGCGTGCCAAGGAGAACTGAAATAAAGGAAAAGAGTCAGATAAAAAGGATACGTTTTTGAATGATCAACTGAATTCTAGACATCCACTCCCCATATACATAAAGAAAAGTGGTTTCAACCATAGTACCTGATATAAACGGGGAACAACCTTTACAACGCAACTTTTACAACGCACTACCATTACAACGCATTTTTTACAACGCATAATCCATTACAACGCATGACATTACAACGCATGACACTACAACGCATTTTTAAAAACTACCTTTACAACGCATTCCATTACAACGCATACTACCATTACAACGCATACCATTACAACGCATAATATTACACTATACTATCCAACACTTACCCTACTGATGCACCCCCTGGAGTTAGAATAGTAATTTTTACCCCTAAACTATCCAACACTTACCCTACTGTTGCACCCCCTGGAGTTAGAATAGTAATTTTTACCCCTACACTATCCAACACTTACCCTACTGTTGCACCCCCTGGAGTTAGAATAGTAATTTTTACCCCTACACTATCCAACACTTACCCTACTGTTGCACCCCCTGGAGTTAGAATAGTAATTTTTACCCCTATACTATCCAACACTTACCCTACTGATGCACCCCCTGGAGTTAGAATAGTAATTTTTACCCCTATACTATCCAACACTTACCCTACTGATGCACCCCCTGGAGTTAGAATAGTAACTTTTACCCCTATACTATCCAACACTTACCCTACTGATGCACCCCCTGGAGTTAGAATAGTAATTTTTACCCCTATACTATCCAACACTTACCCTACTGATGCACCCCCTGGAGTTAGAATAGTAATTTTTACCCCTACACTATCCAACACTTACCCTACTGATGCACCCCCTGGAGTTAGAATAGTAATTTTTACCCCTACACTATCCAACACTTACCCTACTGATGCACCCCCTGGAGTTAGAATAGTAATTTTTACCCCTATACTATCCAACACTTACCCTACTGATGCACCCCCTGGAGTTAGAATAGTAATTTTTACCCCTACACTATCCAACACTTACCCTACTGATGCACCCCCTGGAGTTAGAATAGTAATTTTTACCCCTACACTATCCAACACTTACCCTACTGTTGCACCCCCTGGAGTTAGAATAGTAATTTTTACCCCTACACTATCCAACACTTACCCTACTGTTGCACCCCCTGGAGTTAGAATAGTAATTTTTACCCCTACACTATCCAACACTTACCCTACTGTTGCACCCCCTGGAGTTAGAATAGTAATTTTTACCCCTACACTATCTAATACTTACCTTAAATGTAATTTAATATTATGCGTTGTAATGGTATGCGTTGTAAAGGTAGTATGCGTTGTAATGGTAATGCGTTGTAAAGGTATTTTTTTTAAATGCGTTGTAGTGTCCTGCGTTGTAATGTCATGCGTTGTAATGGATTATGCGTTGTAAAAAATGCGTTGTAAGTGCATGCGTTGTAAAAGTGTGCGTTGTAACGTCATACATCCGATATAAACACATCAGGCAAACCAAGTACAAGTGCACAGGGATTGACAGCACTTGCACTGATAAATGCAGATATAACATCTAATGCAAGTGCTCTGCCTGACAATGCATTGATGCCTTTGCCATCTATTAGTACTGTGCCTATTATTGCTCCTGCCTCTCCTGAACTTGTTGTACTTTCTAATTTTACAAGGAACAGTTGATTTAAATAGTCTGATGTCACACAATGTAAATAAAATGAGATACCTCTTCAGAGAAGCAGCATGGTTTGTAGATGAAGCACGTAGCAAACTTGAGGATGTAGCTGATGAGTACAAAGTCAACATAAGCAAAATGAAGGGTTTGCACAGGAACTATAGAAGGGATTTGGATGAAGCAGAAATAAAGGAAAATGGGATTAGTGACTTTACAGTCTCATATTAAAGACTTTATTGAAAAGACCAAGGATTACAGTGATTTAAAGAAATACGGAGAAAAGTGGAAGAACAAGGTTACCACTAAAAACAAATTTATGGAAGCAGGAAATAAAGCAGGCAAGGTCATTAGTGATTCAGATTCAGACAGTGTTAGAAATTCCTTTGACAGAAATGCGTGGTGGGAATTATGTGCCTCGAAGTAGGGGTGGTCTTTATGCCTTTACGACAAATTTTACAAAACTGAGGGAGGAACCCGGCTAGTGGTAAAAGGAGGTTCATAGACTAGTGACATATTAAAATATGTTTTTGAATGAGTTGGACACATTATTTGAGATTGTTGTTCCTAATGATTCATGGACAGAGTGTAGGGTTGTTGTTGTTTGGCCGACCGAGGAACCAGCTAGAGTTACACCTAATAATGCTCCATCAGAGCTAGTTGCTAACAAATAAAGGGGCAGTGATCGAGCATCTGAAAAACTTATTTCCAGAGAGAGAAATAAAATGGGCAAAAATAATGAGAGCTACACAAGTTCATGTTAATTACTAGAAGATAACATAGATTTATAGCAAGTACAGTGGAGTCAAAGAACTAGAGAATAAAGGTGTTAGTGGTTTCGTACTGGCTTTCATTTTGAGTTTGCTTCTAGAGTTTAGTTCTCATATTCAGCAGAGTGTGATGTGCTGGCAGATCCAGAGTATTGATGAAAGATTGATACATGCTAACCATTCTAGTAAGTGGTTTGGCACAATGTCGAAAAACATTAAGGAGAAGTTGATGATTGAGCAGACAAAGAAGGTTCAGAAAAACAACAGGAATCAGACATAAGCTTCTGATTAGGGTCATGTGCAGCCATGACAGTTTTGACACGAATGGGGCAAAGAGCATGCAAGATGTCCACATGAGAAATGAGATGGTGCAGATACAGGGCCAGGTAGAGGGATCATAAATGATTCTGGAATTGATGCAAATATTATTTTGCTGAAGGAGAGCACTGTTTGTCATTTTTGGAGTAGAATCAGGCACTGGAAACTCAAGTGTAAGCACAACCTGGATTGAATCAAGAATAATTTTCTTGCACAGATGCAGTGAGATGCAAATCAGATCCAGACACAATTGCCACACACAGCCAAGCCATCTCCTTGGCATCCTTTGCAGAATATGCAAAATCAGAGACTGTTTAATACAAATGTGCCTGTAGCTGCGGTGTTGCAGCAAAACATGAGAAACAAAATGCCCTGTAACCCAGGATATCAGCAGAATCCATTGATACTGAGTAACGATTTTCCTCAGTTTTCACTAGAGACATTCATAATGACAGTTCCTGTGATGGGAGGAGGATTGCACGCTTGGGGAAGTCCTAGAGGGAGACCATAGTGGCCCATATGTAGATGGTGAAGTGACTGTCCATCCTGCATCAATTCTAATTGGCAATGGTCAGGGGAGGCTGGTCTTAAGGGGCGAAGTAGGCGTTGCCCCCTAACAATAAACAAAAAAACACGGAGTTCTAATGGAAGGCTTCAAAGTGCTTTGTTTCAGGCAGTAAGGAGCCTGAAATCGTTTTTTTTTAACCTACTGGATAAGTGCACACAGCTACGCATGTGCCGGCTGCCGGGCGAGAGAATACTCGCCCTGGAGGCACAAAGCAGTGTTGTGTCGTCAGGGTGGTGGGCGCAGCATTTTTTAATGCCATTGCATTTGCTTGATTCTGGGCGTTAATGCCTGCGACCTTGGGTGGGATCCACGTAACGCCAGAGACAAAGGAGGCAGGGCTGATTAGGTGTCAGTAAACATGCAAGCCCCTCCCCAACCCCATACATTGGTATGCTTTTGTTTCAGAGGGCGTGCTGAAGGAGGAGGGGCCAGCAGTGTATTTGGCAGTTGATACACTGGAGGGAAGAAGACGTAATGGGCGAAGCAAGGTACGGTTAACTTTTTGCTCAGTTCTACTATGGCTTTGCAGCTTGGGAACCTTTTCCTGTGTGATTTGAAGTTCCGAGTCCGACCCTGAGGACTACAGATGCTTTTCAGCTGCTGTCCTTGTTATAGTAATGTTGTGGGTTCCGGGAATCGAGACCCACCCCCACAACAATCTCTGAGTCCTAATTAAATAATTATAGGGGGGGCACGCATGTGCAGGAACATATACCGCCAGCACCAAAGGGCCGATGCTGTGAAATTACCTGAGAAAACAGCCTGTGTAGTTTCTCACACTCGTGAACATAGTCAAAACCGAGTAAATCTATTTGACTGAGATGTGTGACTGGGCAGAGGTGAGACAGGACGTCAACGTGCCGGCAGGATTCACACACTCCCTGGTCTTCATCTCCACCCTTGAAACGGATAGGCCGCAAAAGCTGAGAAGCCAGACGTCACCAGAGGAACTAGGGGGCATATTATCAAGAAATGGCGTTAAAATTATCGCCGCTTTAGCTTCGGAAAACTGCCGCTAAAGCGGCGACAATGGGCTTGATAATATGCCCTTGAGAATTCCCATAGAAGCCCATGTTCTGCTGTCAACATGGGCTTCTATGGGAATTCTCAGCGGCATATTATCAAGCCCATTATCGCCGCTTTCGCGGCAGTTTTCTACTGCTAAAGCGGCGATAATTTTAACGCAGTGCTTGATTATATGCCCCTACATTCTGGAAGTCCTCCTGTTGGAGACTGCTGCACGGACTAGGCGGGAAGAACTTGGGGGCATTTTAACAAGGGCTTTATCTACTCTTTTTTGGCTTTAAAAGTCACAGAAGCGGAGATAAAAATATAGCCCTCTCAACAACAGGGTGCTAACATGCAAAATCGCATGTTAGCACCCTATTTAACTACGCTTCCCTTTGCATCTCTAATGAGATGCAAAGTGGGCGTTCCAGAGCAAAATAATAGGAGAAATGTCGCTAAGCGACATTTCTCCTATTATCATGCTTCACGCTAACCCTGTTAGAGACAAAAAAAGCAGCGCTAACCACAGTTAACGCTGCTTTTTTACGTCTGCTAATTTTCAGACTTAGCCATGTAATCCAATGGGAGGTGGATTACATGGCTAAATCCACCAATCAATCAATCAATCAAGCATTTATATAGCGCGCTACTCACCCGGAGGGTCTCAAGGCGCTGGGGGGGGGTGTTCATTACTGCTCGAAAAGCCAGGTCTTGAGTTGCTTCCTGAAGGAGAGATGGTCCTTGGTCAACCGAAGGTGGATGGGCAGGGAGTTCCAGGTCTTGGCTGCCAGGTAGGAGAAGGATCTTCCTCCGGTGGTGGCTCTGCAGATGCGTGGTATGGCGGCGAGGCTGGTCGACCGTAGCTGGCGGGTGGGCGTGTAGAAGGTCAGGCGGTTGTTGAGGTACTTGGGGCCCAGGTCGTGGAGAGCCTTGTGTGCATGGGTGAGGAGTCTGAACGTGATCCTCTTGCTGACGGGTAGCCAGTGCAGGTCTCTCAGGTGGCTGGAGATGTGGCTGTGTCGGGGGATGTCCAGGACGAGTCGTGCGGAGGCGTTCTGGATGCGTTGGAGTCTTTTCTGAAGTTTGGCTGTGGTTCCGGCGTAGAGGGTGTTCCCGTAGTCCAGTCGGCTGGTGACGAGTGCCTGGGTGACTGTCTTCCTGGTTTCGGTGGGGACCCATCGGAAGATCTTACGGAGCATGCGTAGGGTGTTGAAGCATGATGATGAGAAGCGTTGACTTGTCTGGTCATTGAGAGGGAGGAGTCCAGTATGAAGCCCAGGTTGCGTGCGTGGTCCGCTGGCTTGAGAGTGGCGCCCAGGGCAGGGGGCCAACAGGAGTCGTCCCAGGCAGAGGGCGATGATCCCAGAATGAGGACTGCCGTCTTGTCTGAGTTCAGTTTCAGGCGGCTGTTCTTCATCCATTTGGCGACGTCTTTCATCCCTTCCTGGAGGCTGGTTCTGGCGGTAGCGGGGTCGTTGGTGAGGGATAGGATCAGCTGGGTGTCGTCAGCGTAGGAGATGATGTTGAGGTTGTGTTGGCGTGCGATGGCTGCGAGGGGGCTCATGTAGACGTTGAAGAGGGTTGGGCTGAGGAATGATCCTTGTGGGACGCCGCAGATGACTTCGGAGGCCTCGGATCTGAATGGGGGCAGGCGAACTCTCTGAGTTCTTCCGGCGAGGAATGAGATGATCCACTCCAGTGCCTTCTCTTGGATCCCGATGTTGTTGAGGCGCTGTACTAGGGTTCGGTGGCAGACAGTGTCGAACGCTGCCCAGAGGTCCAGGAGGATGAGGGCCGCTGTTTCCCCGTTGTCAAGCAGGGATCTGATGTCATCGGTGGCTGCGATCAGTGCGGTCTCGGTGCTGTGGTTGGCTCGAAAGCCGGATTGCGAGGGGTCGAGGGATCCGTTCGTCTCGAGGAAGGCAACGAGCTGTCCGTTGACGGTCTTCTCGATGACTTTGGCAGGAAAAGGGAGGAGCGAGATGGGGCGGAAGTTCTTGAGGTCGGTGGGGTCCGCTGTTGGTTTCTTCAGGAGGGCGCTGAGCTCGGCATGCTTCCAGCTCTCCGGGAAGGTGGCGGTGTGGAAGGAGGTGTTGATGATGTCCCGTAGTTGGGGAGCGATGATGGAGTCGGCCTTGTTGAAGACGTGGTGGGGCAGGGGTCGGCAGGTGATCCGGAGTGGATGGTGTTCATCGTGCGGGTGGTGTCTTCGGTGCTGACTGGGGTCCAGGCGTGGAGTGTTGTGGTGGGGGGCGTTGGTTCGGCGGTTGGGTGTGTGGTTTGTGCGCCAAAGCTGTTGTGTATGTCGGCGATCTTGCGATGGAAGAACGAGGCGAGTGAGTTGCAGAGGTCTTGTGAAGGGGTGATGTCGTTGTTTCCGGCGTTGGGGTTGGAGAGCTCTTTGACGATGCTGAATAGTTCCTTGCTGTTGTGGGCGTTGTTGTCCAGTCTTTCTTTGTATGCTGTCTTCTTGGTGGTGCGGATCAGCTGGTTGCGCCTGCGGGTGGCGAGCTTGAGGGCGGTCATGTTGTCTGTGGTCTGGTCGTGGCGCCAGGCTTTCTCGAGTGTGCGGCAGTTCATCTTGGAGTCCTTGAGTTCGTCAGTGAACCAGGGGGCTTTCTTGCTGCCGGGTCTGCTGGGAGGGTACTTCAGTGGAGCGAGGTCGTTGGCGCAGGCGGTCAGCCACTGTGTGAGGTTGCTGGCTGCTTTGTTAGGGTCCGTTGTGCTGGCGGGAAGGTTCCGGCTGAGGGAGGTGGTGAGCTGTTCGGCGGTGACCTTGCTCCAGTTCCGGCGAGGAGCCTGTTGTGGGCGGTGGTGGGTCGTGGTTTTCCTGAAGCTGAAGTGGACGCAGCTGTGGTCGGTCCAATGAAGTCCGGTAGAGTGGCTGAAGGAGATGTGTTTGCTGGATGAGAAGACGGGGTCAAGCGTGTGGCCGGCGTAGTGGGTGGGGGTGTTCATCAGTTGCTTGAGTCCGAGGTTGGCGAGGTTGTCCAGCAGGGTGGTGGTGTTGCGGTCCTTTTCGTTCTCCAGGTGGAAGTTGAGGTCCCCTAGGAGGATGTAGTCAGCGGAGGGGAGGGCGTTCGGGCTGACGAAGTCGGCGATGTCTTCGCTGAATTGTGCGCGTGGTCCCGGGGATCTGTAGATGAGGGTGCCTCTGAGGGTCGTCTTGGGGTCGGTGTGTATCTGGAAGTGAAGGTCTTCGGCGGCGGTGAAGGTGTCGTCGGAGTTGGTCGTGATGCGGATGGTGTTCTTGTGTATGATGGCGATGCCTCCTCCAGTCCGGTTGACGCGGTCCCTCCGGGAGATCTTGTATCCGTCCGGGATGGCTGTGGCGATGTCGGGCGCTGAGGAGGCGTTCAACCAGGTCTCTGTGAGGAAGGCGACGTCTGGTGATGCTGTGTCGAGGAGGTTCCAGAGCTCGACGGCGTGTCTGTGGATGGAGCGGGCGTTGAGCAGGATGCACTTGAGGTGGTTGTGGCTAGTTTGCATTGGCTAGTTGGGTGTGGTGCAGGTCCGGAGGCAGGTGAAGTTGCAGGCTTGGCAGGCGAAGGGTCCGTGGGTGCGTTTCGGGGCGGCCTGGTAGCAGACGGGGTTCCGGCCGGGTTTGAGTGCGTTGAGGGTTGCGGCGTCGTAGGTCCGTCGCGTGGGCTGGCTTCGACCGGGACCAGGGGTCCTGGCGCTGGGCGCGATCCGGTCGCATGGGCTATCAACAAGGATATCCCTATCCTTGTAGTTTTATCGCTGCATTACCAGAGATAACCTCCCAAAATGCCGCTATCGCTGGATTTTTTATCGCCTAGGCGGTTAGCGTTGTTAATAACGCGATAACCAGGCGATATTATCCAGCGATAGCGGGCGTTAAAAAAATTAACGCTAAGCGCGCTTAGTGTTAATTTTCCCTGTTCCTTGTTAATATGCCCCTTGCATTTTAATTTATACTGGGTGCTCCTTTAAGGTCATATGCCAATCTGCAAAAATTTGAATGAGTTTTGAGTTCTCTACTGTCTAAATAGTTCTTATTAATTTTCTGTTCCCCAGCCTGCTTTTCTACGATACATCTGTTACGGAAATGTGGTGCATATATTTTTTAAATGACAGTACAATTGAACAACCTTTGATATGTACAAGAGTACTTGGTAAGTGCTCAATTCATCATATCATTGTCGCATGCTGCGTCACACACAGACGGAAACAACATCTACCTGCCACGCCCTCGTCACGCCCCCACGTGCCCGAGGGCTGTTCATACACTGCTAGGCAACTACTAGGAGCGCACATCCTAGAATGATGTATAGTTTCTGAAACTCACTCATTCAGGTGATGTTCGCATTAAATACATGAGATATATACATGTTACAAAGGCAGGCAACATGTTCCTTGAAGGGCGTTTATAAAAAATATCGCATTTATACCTCTTTCGACAAGGAATGCATTCTTACTACGCGCTGATGTTACTTATAGCACGCTTACGTGCATTGAAATAACTGCGCAGATAGGTTTAACTATACAGTGGGACACAATCTCAATGCGCATACGCGACCATATGCACATTAAAATAGGCCATGCAAGTGTTTTTCTGTGACGTGCTTAATGCCTGATGTATATTCGATTTGAGCTTCAGTGGCGTGCAGAAGAATGCAGGCACTCGGTTTTAAATCCACACTTGTAAGAAGGACAGACTCTGTGGCAGGACTGTGGCAAAGAGCAAGGCCACACATCTCGCTCCAAAGGCAGCATTTCATAAAGGGGCTCTAATATAACTGTGAAATCTCTTTCAGGGTCCGTCAAGCAGTTGAGCACCTCACAGCCCCCTTCAAATGTCTGCGCTCATCTCCTCGAGGTCTTGCAGTCCGCCTTCAATCGCAGTCGATCTTTCTCTTGCAGACAACGTTTAACATATTTGGCGTATAAGAAGAGAAACCAGTTTAATATGCCCCTCGTTAACCAATGTGCTGTGTATGTTAAGGGCCTGCTTTTGTTCTGTAAAACTGGTATGGGAACATATTGTCTACTTTGGCTGTACTTATTTACAATTTTGTTTTTTTAACGTTCCCTTGATTTACAACAGCCATTACAGTATTGTAAATACTCTTTTAGAATTATTCCATACGAATAGCGTGCAGACAGGGGGATTTGTGAACCAATAATGAATGGTCTCACTATCTGTCTGCCCCTCATAAAAGGATTTGTTTTCAATTAGTGCTCTTCAAACGGCAAAGTTCTTGTGACCTCATAAAAAATAAGCTGATGTATGGCAAGACAATGTGAAGCATCCATCATTTCGACATAGTAGGCTGAGTAGATGGTGTGATGGGGAGCATGTGTAGATGAATTGAGGCTATCTAGATTGGTGCGTGGAAAGAAGGACGGATACATGGATGGATGGATGAATGAGAGATCTGCTGGGGATGGCTAGCAGCTCTTGTGATTCACCAGTGGTGAAAGGACACATAGATGGATGGGAGGCCGGAAGAGTTACAGGAGAGTGTGTCCAGAAGGATGAGTGGATATATACATTAATGAATGGATGAATGCTCCATATGATGGACAAATGAATGGATGATTTTCTAGTGAATGGATACATGGATGGATGGGTGGGTGAGTGAGTGAATGGGAGAGTCTCTAGAACAATGGATGTATGTATGCATGAACAGATGAATGCAGTGTATGATGGAAACATGGATGAATTCATGGGGGGATGATTGGGTAAATGATGCATGGGCTGAACGCTCTTATGTCGGCCGTACTTGCTCGCTACGTAAAATTCATCCCCAGGTTTTACGCTCACCACTTTGAAATTTCACCAGCCGCGCCTCACCACTTTGAAATTTCACCAGCCGCCCCTGGCAATGGAGCTACCAGCTCTAAAGTTCATTCTGTGCAGGTTCCTAACCAACCCCTGTCAGGAAAAGAAGCCCAAGTTGTAGGCATTAGCAATAACATTTTTTTTGTTAGATTATTGCAAATGTTCTAATCAAAATAGCATCAAAGTCGAACAATTATCAGTTTATATTTTGTGATTCAAGTCCAGTTAATCTACTGGGCAGTGACTTGCTTTAAAAGATGAACTGTGTAATTTATTGGACACCGGATGGTGTTGCAATTGCAACCCAAGATGAAGATTCAGTATTTAAAATAAAATCAAAAGACTCAACAGTTCAGTTTCTAGTTTTTTTGCAAAAGAAGACTTGCCTCTAGAACTAAGACATACTGTCAAAGAAGAGGTATGAGATTTCACAGGCAAACAGATATGTTTGCTAAAATGTGCAAAATCTGTCACAGTTAATTTCAAATCTGAAGCAGAGTTTTCTAAAATTAGGCAACAGAAAACCTACAAAAGAGCCTGGATCCCCTCATGAGTGACTAAAAGTATTCTACAAATCTTCAGATTGATTGATTGAGTGATTGATTAAAAAGAGGCAGAAGAGGGAATAAAATCCGCCATAGAACACATGAAAGAACAAGATATTCTGCGGGAGGTGTTTGGTAGTCCTTGCATCCCTGAGATAATGGGCATTAAAACCAAGTGGTAAATAGAGAATACTGCAGGATCTGAGGAGGATAAATTAGATAGTGATCCCATATTTTCCAGTGGTACCAAATTGTGCAGTAATATGTTCTGAGAATCCTGCAGATGCAGAATGGTATACAGTCATTTTGTTATGCCAAGCGTTCTTCACCATTCCTCTGCATGAGGATACTAAATCCCTTTTCATTTTCAAATTAAATTCCTCGTGTGGTGTAGAATTCCAAATGAGTATACTGAAAGCCCTTAGATTTTTAGTCAGAGCCTGAAGAAAGATGTGGAGAATTTGCCACTGCCCTATAGCTCAGTCTTAGCACAGTATATTGATGATTTGCTGCTAGCATCAAAGATAAAAAGAGTGTTAACTTGATACCACTGCCCTTTTAAATTACCTTGCTGACAACAGTCACAAGGCTTCACCTACAAAAATGCAGTACTGTAAAATAGAAGGGGTTTATTTGGTCTTCACTTTGAAAAGGGAGAAAGGAAAGTCTCAAAACAACATGTTTCTGCATTCATAAGGTGAATCTTCTGACTACACAGAGGGAGAGGAGGATCTTCCTAAGAGTTGTTGGCTACTGTCGATAGTGGATTCCAAACTTTTCCCTGACTGCAAATCCTTTAACCAGACTTACTAACAGTGACAAATAGTTCTTTCTCTTTTGTCATGAAAACGGCATTTTCTCATTATCTATTTTGACTCAAAAACATGGTGAGATCATGAAGCCCATAGCATACCTTTCCTGCTCTTTTAGATCCAGTAACTGTAGCTCTTCCTGTTTGTATGAAAGTGGTTGCAGCTCTTTGTATTCGCATTTAAACAAAGTGAATGAATTGTCATTAGATATATACTTAGTAGATTTGTTCCTCACTCAGTTGAGATTTGCTGGCAGATACCAGAACTCTGCTCCTGATGAATAGCCATCTTAAAAGGTATGAGCAAACCATACTGGCGGCAGACAACATCTCTATTAGGAGATGTCATTCTTTGAAGCCTGTAGCTTTGCTTCCGGTCCCAAATGACAACGAAGACAATGACAAAAATGAGGATCATGATGAACCAGAAAATAACTGTGCGAATGTTACTGAATTATGCAGCAAATCAAGAACAATTATTAGAAACATTACTTTTGAAATGGCTAATGTGATTTTGCTTTAGATGGCTCTTGTTTGAGAGGCAATCTGGGAGCATTAAAAGTTGCATATGTAGTTTGTTCCATTTATAAAATTGTTGAAACATCATATCTGCCTAAAATTATTTCAGAACAAGTGGCAGAGTTGATTGTATTGAAAAGAACTTGTTTCCTTGCAGGTGAATTGTAAGTTACAATTCATACAGACAGCCAGTATGGTTTTGGAGTAGTGCATGACTTTGGTCAACTGTAATCACAAAGGGCTTTTATGGCATCCTCTGGTAGCCCCATCGTTAATGGTTCCTATATTCTTGATCTTTTGAAAGCAATACAGTAACTGAAAAAATTGCAGTGGTCAGCCCATAAGGCTGGCGATGACATGGTTACAATGGGAAAAAAATATGTTGATCAAGTAGCAAAGTATTATGCACTTGAGAATGCAACAGTGAGATCAAATGAGAAAACTGCAATGCATGAGCAAGAGAAAAATGAAATTATACTGAAAATGTAAATTATGTAAATTGTTTCTTATTACATTGGATACAGACTACATTGACTACCAGAGGATGAAAAACAGAAGTGGGAACAAGCAGGTGGCAAAAGAAGCAACAACTATGTCTGGGTTTATCTTGAATATAAATATGTTCTTCCTGACAATATGCTAGATTGAATGGCCCACTATTTGCATGGTCAGACATATGTAGGAAGAGACTTGAGGACCTGACCTTGCAGAAAGTAAAGGTTCAATCCAAAATTCAGAGCAGTTGCAGGACACTTGTTTCCGAGATGTGTAATTTATCAGAAAACAATCAGGGAAAGAGAATCATTGTTGTTATTAATCATATTGGCCCATTTCCCAGACTACAAGCAGATTCCATTGAGATTCCTGTTTAGAATGGGCTTAAATATGTGCTTGTAATTATCAGCTTGTTCTCTAAATGATCTCTAAATTATTTAAGGCATATCCAACAGAGAGATGTAATAGTATGACTTGTTAAAGGAATTAATAACATGGTTTGGCTTGATAGCTTCTATTGAGATGGATCATGGAACTCATTTAAAAAATGAGATCCTAAAATGTATTTGCACAGCTTTGAAGATTGAAAAGCAGTTCCAGTGCAGTTATTATACTCATTCATCTGGTTTGCTAGAGAAGGTAAATAGAACCATCAAAATCAAACTGGCTAAAGTGTGTGCAGCTAATAATCTAAAATTGCTAGATTTTCTTCCTCTTATTCTCATGAGTTTTAGATGTACCCCAGATAAAAAGATTGGCCTCTCACCCCATGAAGTGCTGTTGGGCAGAGCTATTCAGATTGCAGACCTATCAACTGCAACACTTGTTTCAATTGCTGATGATATTGTATTAAATTACTGCAAATTCTGTCTGATGTGGTGAAATAGATATTAGAATGGACAAAAGAAATTTGATGCAACCACTGAAACCAGGAGACTGGGTCCTGATTAAGAAGCATGTCCTAAAAGCTTGATGGAAAGGCCCATACCAACCCATACTTGTTCCTAACAATACTGTGAAGTCTCCTGGAATCTGACATTGACTCCACACAGTTCATAAGATGTGTGAAGACGTCAGATGAACAACTGGTGACCATAGCCATTAACTCATAGAGTCACGCTCTAGTTCGCAGCGTCGATCCACAGAGGGGTGAAGACAAATTTGAAACTGGTGAAGTTGCCAATGAAGGTGAAGAAGATCCTGGTAAAGGTACCATGGCCAGTTTCAGTTTCTGGGAAAAAGTGAAGAATAATTGGAAAGTTAGAAGCAGCAGCATAAAGAAACAGTCTCTGATTCAGCTCATGAAAAGCTTCATCTGATAATTTAAGTCTCAAGACACACCCAGTAGAAGAAAGCAGTCACAGTGAGTTGATTTGCTGATTCTGGTCAAAGCTCAAGTTCAGTGCAGAGTGAAGAAGAGTCAGTAGAAGTCGAAAGTGAAGATACAAGAGTCATATTTCCCAAGGCAGTGAAGAGAACTTGCGAAAAGAAACATTCTGGGGCCGATTCACAGAACTAATCTGAGATAAAATCCTGCACCTACTACTTTTTGTATTCACAGAAGGCATTTAGTAGTAGTAAAGTTAGGACTCCTAACTTTACCTCTACTAAACTGAGATAAAATAGTAAACTTACTACTTTTGGTATTCACAGAAGGCATTTAGTAGTAGTAAAGTTAGGAGACCTAACTTTACTGCTACTAAATGGTTTTTGTGAATACCGAAAGTCATAAAGTTAGGATTGTGTCTCAGTTTTGTAGTAGTAAAGTTAGGAGTCTTAACTTTACTACTACTAAATGCCTTCTGTGAATACCAAAAGTTGTAAATTTAGGATTTTATCTCAGATTAGTTCTGTGAATCGGCCTCTCTGTTAGTGAAAAAAATAGAACCAGAAGTAATTGAAATTGATTCAGGGAACTGTGACGGTGAATTGCCTGTTGCTGAAAGACCAACAAGAATGGAAACTTCAAACAGAAAGTATGCCTTTCCTGAATGGGCATATCTAGCATCTGTGTCGGAAGAAGAGGAAGAAGAGTCAGATTCACCAATAGACTTTTGTAGATTCCTTTTTGAAGAGCCACCTTGAATTTTTTCAAATACTGTGGGTCATGTAATTTTCGACTGTAAGGTTTTGAATCTCTCAAGAAGATGTCCAGATGAAGGATTAAAGGTTTGACTCCATGAACTGAACAAATGAACAGAGAAAAAAGAAACTCTGACGCTTCTGTTTATTATTATTATTATTTTTCTTAAAGAAGAATGTAAAAATGAATTATTGTTTGGTATTTTGTTTTCTGAAGACGATGTTTAAATCCTTAATTCGCTTTTTTAAAAATATCAATAGAAGTGACATGCAGTTAATAATTTAAAATTGCTAGCATGATCTCATTAATAATGATATTAATAATTTTTGTTGGCTTATTGTTGTGCCATACCTCTCCAGTTGGATACATCTTCATATAGGTTGAATTAACTACAGCATAAAATGAGATTGGATATAACATATATAGGAAACGCTTAGTAGCAATGTTCCCTCTAATTTTTTTCCTCCGTGTGCAGCAATGGAGGGTCTCTGTGGGCTGCAACCTTGGCTATGTGCGCCAAGAACCAGACCGCACGCGTGTGCAGCGCCAAATGTCACTCCAAACGTTTACTTTAAAAAGTGAAAAGATATGCATTTTTACACATCGATCGCCACGTTAAGGGTCTTAAGGTCGGTTTGAAAATTGGATAAACACTCCATGACATTAATTGGTTACACAGGCAAGTACACTTCAGGTTTAGAAAAGCACAAGACTCCAAGGGGCATATTATCAAGAACGGCGTTAAAATTATCGGCGCTTTAGCGGCAGTAAACTGCCGCTAAAGCGGCGATAATGGGCTTGATAATATGCCCTTGAGAATTCCAATAGAAGCCCATGTTTTGGTGTGAACCTGGGTTTCTATTGGAATGCTCAAAGGCATAATATCAAGCCTGTTATCGCCGCTTTAGCAGCAGTTTCCTGCTGCTAAAGTGGCGATAATTTTAACGCCATTCTTGATAATATGCCCCCAACGGTGGTACCATCATAAGATTTTACTAAAGATTCTTAACTGGAGCACTGTTCATTGGGTGGGGAAATGTTTCCCCTTTTGTGACTTGCAGCTTAGAAGTTTAAATCTTAATATAGAACAGTAAGCTATTAACTATCAAAGAGCTGCATTTCCATTCATTGCAATGGCAGAAAACCTGCGACAGACCACCCGAGCGGAAGAGTAATATAGCTTTTGATTGTAAGAACGTAAGGGTGTTTTTGAACAGTAAATAGAAAAATTCAGCCTGAAATTTAAAAATCAGCATCAAGAGGAATAACCTTCAATTCATCAGGTGACAGATAGTGCTCCTGAGGCGGAAGCCGGGAGCGGGTGATCCTTTTAACAATTTTAAAGTTGTTTTAATCTTGTATGTGATAACGTGTACCTGAAATACTTGAGACTTGCATTCCGCAGTGTTGGCGCCATTCCAGGGAAGCCCCTCGCTCCTGGACACGCCCACTGACGCTCGGCCACGCCCCCTCCCACACTATTTAAATCGCGCCGTTGCACAGCGCATATTGGTGACAGATAGTGCTCCTGAGGCGGAAGCCGGGAGCGGGTGATCCTTTTAACAATTTTAAAGTTGTTTTAATCTTGTATGTGATAACGTGTACCTGAAATACTTGAGACTTGCATTCCACGGTGTTGGCGCCATTCCAGGGAAGCCCCTCGCTCCTGGACACGCCCACTG
Source organism: Triturus cristatus (assembly GCF_964204655.1). Classification (NCBI taxonomy): domain Eukaryota; kingdom Metazoa; phylum Chordata; class Amphibia; order Caudata; family Salamandridae; genus Triturus; species Triturus cristatus. The sequence goes on from NC_140588.1 coordinate 212,989,561, forward strand.
ACACTCGGCCACGCCCCCTCCCACACTATTTAAATCGCGCCGTTGAACAGCGCATATTGGTGACAGATAGTGCTCTTGAGGCGGAAGCCGGGAGCGGGTGATCCTTTTAACAATTTTAAAGTTGTTTTAATCTTGTATGTGATAACGTGTACCTGAAATACTTGAGACTTGCATTCCGCGGTGTTGGCGCCATTCCAGGGAAGCCCCTCGCTCCTGGACACGCCCACTGACGCTCGGCCACGCCCCCCCCACACTATTTAAATCGCGCCGTTGCACAGCGCATATTGGTGACAGATAGTGCTCCTGAGGCGGAAGCCGGGAGCGGGTGATCCTTTTAACAATTTTAAAGTTGTTTTAATCTTGTATGTGATAACGTGTACCTGAAATACTTGAGACTTGCATTCCGCGGTGTTGGCGCCATTCCAGGGAAGCCCCTCGCTCCTGGACACGCCCACTGACGCTCGGCCACGCCCCCTCCCACACTATTTAAATCGCGCCGTTGCACAGCGCATATTGGTGACAGATAGTGCTCCTGAGGCGGAAGCCGGGAGGGGGTGATCCTTTTAACAATTTTAAAGTTGTTTTAATCTTGTATGTGATAACGTGTACCTGAAATACTTGAGACTTGCATTCCGCGGTGTTGGCGCCATTCCAGGGAAGCCCCTCGCTCCTGGACATGCCCACTGACGCTCGGCCACACCCCCTCTTACTCACCTTAAATGATGTGTTGCCTACGACCGTGCAGCGGACGCGCGCAGCGGGCGCGCCAAAGGCAAGCCCGTCTGCGTCAGGCGCGCCCGTCCGCGACCACACGGGACCCGGGGCCATAAACCCTGGTCTCCATACCACCCAGCTAAGGACCTATAGTCCAGCGAACATCCACAGCATTGGAACCGCAGCTGTGGCACGTTGCACCCACAGATTCCCACCAGATAAACTTCCTCCCCGCTGCCCGTCCTGTAATTATCCCCTCAACACCAAAATCCCAGCAGACACAATCCAGAAATATTGTATGTACCTGTTGAACTGTAGGTCCCTTCCGAAACACAGCACGGAAATTGCCCTGCTGTTAGAAGAACGGAAACCGGACGCCATCTTCCTGACGGAGACATGGCTCACCCCCCACTCTGAGCCGTACCTAGTCACAGCTTTGCCCCCTGGCTATCAAATCCACAGGCTAGACCGGTCGGAAGGGAGAGGAGGAGGCCTGGCTATCATACTAAAGGGTCAGTATCGTTGTCGTACTACCGCCGAAGCAATCCCCGAGTGTGAAAGTCTTGCATTCACTATCGACTTCTCCTCAAATACTTCTTTCTCAGGCACTCTGATATATCGCCCCCCAGAGCCGGCAAAAATGTTCCATAGACTTCTCCCGAACATTATAGCCGAACGCATTATGTCAACTGCCAACCATACTCTTCTGGGAGATCTTAATTTTCACTTTGACAGCCCCACAGACCACATTGCGTTGGAACTAACAGATGACCTAGCAGCATTGCAATTAATTCAGCATGTCTCAGCCCCGACCCATGAAAAGGGCCACCTACTAGATCCGATTTTTAGCAATTGCACGGAGCTGTTGGTCAGTTAACCCATTGCCCTTCCCTGGACTGATCACCACTTAATACCTTTCACCTGGTTTACCGATAAAGCCCCCCGGTCCCCCCCCAACCCAAAGTCACTAGGAACTGGGCGAAATTACCCACCAAGGGTTGGATAAGCTACTTAGAATCCACTTGCCCACCCCACTCTACAGACCCCAATATAGCAAACCAGGAATATGAGGGTTGGATCGAAAAATCTTTGGACGCCACCCTACCCCTTCAGAAATCCATACCGAAAAGACTGCACAAATCAGCCCCTTGGTTTTCAGATATCTTAAGAGCTAAAAAACGTTTATGTAGGAAACATGAGAGAGCATGGCGCCTAGACTTTCTACCTGAGAAAAAGTCCCAATACAAGGAGGCAATCAAGGCTTATAAAGACGAGATTAGGACAGCGCAAACCGCCTATTTTTCGGCTAAAATTAGCCAAATCCAAACCAAAGGAAATTTTCCACTTGGTAAAAAGCCTAACAAAAGTGAATAACGCAGCTCCATCCTTAGCTAAAACGCAAGCACAATGTAATGAGCTAGCGGACTTCTTCCATAAAAAGGTTACTAAGATCTACTCCTCCTTTCCAACAGTAGAGATAACCCCAATAACAACTGTCCAGGCACCACTGAAACACAGAACTCTCCCAGACCAACCTACCCTAGAACATTTTCTTCCCCTTAGATCTGGATACCCTTAACCTCCTAGCCCGGCAAATCAAATCTGGCTCCCCACTCGACCCAGCACCACCAGATGTTATGATGCAGGCTAGCCAGGTCACCCTACCCGTGGTACTGGAGCTATTAAACTCCTCCATTTCATCATGTACCGTGCCCACAGGATGGAAGAGAGCCATGGTACGGGCTTTGCTTAAAAAGCCCAATTTAGACCCGGAAGACCACGCCAATTACCGCCCAATCTCTCTGCTCCCCTGGGCAAGCAAAATTCTTGAGAAACATATAAACATCCAGTTAATAAAATTTCTTGAAAAACCACTCGTTACTGGATGTTTCTCAGACAGGGTTTAGACCTAGGCACGGAACCAAAACCGCACTGTTAGCGGTCATTGAAGAGTCACGGAGGATACTGGATCAAGGTGGTTCAGTGGCAGTGATCCTCCTTGACCTAAGTGCGGCCTTCGACACGGTCAGCTATTCCACTCTGCTGAACCGTTTAGCGAAGATCAGAATAACAGGAAATGCACTTAGATGGCTCAATTCCTTCCTGAGCAATAGATCATTCCAAATCTTTGATGGTGACACAGTGTCAACCAGCAAATCACTGAGCTGCGGGGTGCCACAAGGATCCTCTCTGAGCCCTGCGTTGTTCAACGTATATATGAAGCCACTGGCTGGGGTCGTCCAACCGTTCGGTATCAAGATCATATCATACGCAGATGATACCCAGCTAGTGGTGTCTCTGGCGCAGGAGGGTAACAGGCACATAACAACAGGCCTTATGAAATGCCTACAGGATGTTAAGGAATGGATGACAGCCTCCTCCTTAAAGCTCAACGGAGACAAAACGGAGCTTATGCTCTTGGGCCCTCCTTCACCAGTGCCTTTTATCTCCCTCTGGCCTTCCTGTCTAGGTCCTCCTCCAACCCCGAAGGAAAGTGTAAAAAGTTTGGGAGTCTGGTTAGACAAAAATCTCTCGTTCACCACCCAAGCCACCAAGCTGTCTGCCACGTGCTTTGGCTTACTTAGAACAGTGAGGAAAGTCCTGCCCCTCCTGCCGATGGAAGCGAAACAAATAGCAATACAGGGTCTGATTCAATCCCGGTTGGACTTCAATAACGCCCTTTACTTGGGCTCCCCCGAATCTACCTTGCGAAAGCTCCAACTGGTACAGAACTGTGCAGCTAGAACCTTGCTTCAGATCCCACGCAGACAGTCAATCAGACTTGGATTAAAAAAACTACATTGGCTCCCGGTGAAACAGAGAGTCGCATTTAAGGCACTATGTATCTCCCACCAAGCCTTCTGGAATAAGAGCCCAGCAATTGGCAACAGTCTAGTTACCCATTACCGCCCTAGCAGGAATCTCCGATCTACGGAGGCCTTCCTGGCCTCAATGCCTAAAGTTAAAAGAGCCAGATCCGGAGGTAGGATGTTCTCCCTAAATGCCTCCAAGCTATGGAATTCTCTCCCTCTACAACTTCGCTCAGACCCTGACCTGCTATCATTTCGTAAACAACTGAAGACCCTATTGTTCACACAATCTCCCTGATCCCGATCACCTCCTCATTGATCACATCTGCACACCTAGCGCTTGGACGCCCCTGGGGCAGCAATCGCGCTTTACAAATCTACATTCAATTCAATTCAATTCAATGTTTTACTTGAAGATAAGCTTAAACAAAACACAGAACAAGGCACAGTAGGGCAGCCGATTCAAGGGAGTTCCTCAAATACTAAAATAGATGCCTAAATAACAGCCAACCTCTGTACGTCTCAAACCACAAAGTGACTAGCGGGAATTCAAGCTCTGCATTTTCGACCCCATACCTCCTGCTATGCTGTAGGTACCACAAGGGAGAGGGGCTGCAGCTTGCAAAGAGAAGAGCAACTTTAAAAACAAAGTGTGTACTTTCTGAAAGTACACGCTGGGTTTTTTAACTTGCTCTACTCTTTTGTTTGTAAAGCGCCATGTGGGGAATAGGCCCGCTTCCAGGAATTTTTATTTGGGTGGGCCATGGGTGCATTTGAGTGGGCCACTGCGGGCTTGGTTTGTCGCATATATGTCTAGGCAGGCCTGCTTCCGGCCCCTCCTTAGTCTTACAAGGCCCATTAAAACGCACTTTTTTCCAAATCTTTTTCTAATTATTATCACTCTCAAAAAGTGCTTTTTCCATGTAATGTTCCTTTATTTGGAAGAGGAGGTTTCTGAGGTGGGAGTATCAGGCAAGTGACACTTCTCGGGCTCCCTCTGCGCGAGCCTTCAGGGAGAATCCCTCTTCATTACTACCTCCGCCTGACCCCGGACTCTGCAACGCACTCCCTTACAGGCTTGATTATCCACTACTCCTCTCCAGTGCACCTTATCTCACAGCTGACCTTGGGCCCCAGCCCCATATCAGGCACCATAGGACTCCACTTTCATTTTTCCTGTTAAAAACATTAGTAAAATCGCCTACAAACTTAAAACATTGAATATAGGAGTAAATATAATTAGCACGCACTTTAAAGTATGTTCCACAGTAGCCCTTATGACCCGACTGCTAATTAAATAAACAAAAACAGAAAGGCCATTACAGGGCCAGCTTCAGCGCTGATACGAAAGTATTTTTTGGTGCCACACCAATAACCTCTTTCTCCGTAAATACCTTTACTACCACCTTCCAACAGTGCCCCTCATCCCTCCATGGCCCCCTCTATTGACCTCCTCCTCGGATTCCCTCACTGCCACATGCCACAAGTGCCCCTTAGCTTCCCATAGCCCCTCCCCCTTATGACCTCCTCCTCGGATTCCCTCACTGCAACCCTCAAACAGTGCCCCTCATCTTTACTTAGCCCCTCTCTCATATGCATTTCATTTGTTGTATAGCGCTACTCATATCAGTGTAGTGTGTGTCAGTACTTTGCACCACGCACACATTATACAGAGACAATGAATCATACAAGTATGTAAATCAGTCTACAGGGAATGTCACATAAGCCAATGAGGATTACAAGGTGTATGAATCACATGTCATCCATACTGATGGGCAGTATATTTTAAGAGGGTTTGGTCTGGGGAAACACAACATTAGGATTTAAAGAGTATTCCATGGGGGTCAGCTTTACTTGTGCAAAGGGAACTCTGCAAGGTTAGGTTGTGACCTAACATTAGTGGACACTCATAGGTAAAGTCAGCACAGTTTACTCTTTGTCTGCAGTGACGCTGTATTATTATACATATAGGATGAAAACTAACTAGGAGTGCAGCTTTGCTTCCCTACTGCCTACAAAGCCTAGTGAGGTATGAAACTGGGGTGAAACGTGTGTCGACTCTTACTACGCAGGTCCCAAGATCATACATGTACACTTTATGGGTCATCCAGAATTTTCAAATTTTTCTGACTCAGCTCACAATCAGAGCCCAGGCCTTTTGTCACCTTGCCGGGCCAAGTTAATTACTCTACAAACGTTCAAGTTTAGGTAAGAAAGCAGACCCTGGCAGTGATGTCAGGTGGGAGCAGAGATAAGGCTTCCAGGGGAGATGTTACCAGTAACTTCTGGACGTCACCGTCTTGAACTGACGCAACAAGTTGTGCAGGGGGTTGGGACTAGGGTGGAGAGGTGATGTGGCAATTTAAGATTGGTCAGGGATGCCTTGCTTCTAGATCCATCCACCCTCATTTAAAAACTCTTGCATAAGGGAGAGAGAGTGTTTTTTTTACAGAACTAGGAGGAACTAGACTGCAGCACCAGCAATGGACAACTGGAAGGAAAATGTTGGCAAGTCAAACCTGCTGAAAGTTAACAAGGAAATGTGTACTGTATATACCATTCCATGCAGATTTTGGTGTGTTAAACACCAAAATCCACATGCTATTTCACCAAAATTCTTAATAGGGGATATTTATTGCAGCCGATAAATAACAAACACCAGGGTATTGTTATTTACCAGATGCGATAAATAGCACCTTTACGTATAATCAGACCCTAAGAGGCAAGCTGGCGCAGGAAGGCAGTGCAACCAGCTCCCTGCAAGGTACACCACTTCTGAGGCCAGGAGCCCTGCTGGAGCTCCAGGTGGCTGGTGGCTATAGCTCGCCACCAGGAGTATAATGAGTACAAGATTGTGAAAAATGACCCTACGGGGACCGAGTTATGGAGTTTTAAAGGATATGACTTTTGACCTCTGTGAGAAAACAGAGTGCTTGTGGCTCCTCTGCGTTTCATACAATTACCATGCAGGGTGGGCCAGGGCCCGGGGGTGGGTGCAAGTATTATTTTTCTAATTTATCCCAAGGACGAGGTGGGCGTGAGACTCCCTCTGGGGGGGTTCCATCCGACCGGGACCAATGTGAGATGAGGCAAAGGGCTGTTGTACCCCCCCAAGAAAGAAACAACTCCGGCTCACCCTGTAGCTCAGGAGGAAGGGGGAGCTCTGTTGTACCCCATCAATAGTGGTGGCCACACCCCGATCACCCTGTTGGTGGCTTGGGGGAGCACGGCTGCCACCACATACCAAACACCCTGTCTGCATGGAGCGGACAAGGGAGAAGCATTCTTCTGGCTTTTGTGTTGGCAACAAGGAGTGCTGGCTGGGCAGGGAGTTGTAAGGGGCTCCCTGAGCTGCCCCTAATGAGCAGGCCACTCAGGAATCCTGAGTGGGACTGGGCACACACAGATTTGTATTTTTTTAAAGGAGGTGAGTTGTGCAACGCCTTGTCCTCAAAAGAAGGGAAAGTGGCTCTCCCAAATGCAGTTTGAGAACTGCTCATAAAATATTCACTGCTTCCCATTTAAAGTGCCTCATTATGCTTCAAGAGAGGTTAATTGTCATATATGAATTGCTTTGTGGTGACCCTCGGTGCACCACCAAAATTAAAAAGGAGGTGTGGGGGCTGCAGGAGTGCAGCAGTTTCTCCCCACAAAGTTCTAAAATTCTGACCTTATGTTTATAGGGTCACAGAAATTATGGCCCCTCCAGAATTTCCATACATTTTTCAAGTGCTTTCAAGGCTGGAGCTTTTGCTTTACAGTTGGGGGTGCAACACCCTCCACAGGCTGGTTTTATGACTGCATTTTATGTGGCATGAATGTGTATAAAAAAGACACATGCACGTGTTATGTTTACTTTCAATGCTTTATTAATCATTTATACTCACAGTGATTTTTAACAAAGTTGAAATGCTTTATTGACAGTAATTATTGCATTTACACAAGATTAATAGTGAATTTTTGAAAAGATTGTGGATTTAACATATGGATTATTTGTCTATTAATACGGTGACCCTTGACAACGTCAATAGGCCTGTTTTATTTAAAGTGATTCCCCTTAAATTGTGATGTTAGGGAAACTGTGATTTTGGGGGTCGTGACCCTTTAGGGGTCAATTGTGATTTCAGAGTGTCACCAAGGATTTTTTAATCTTCCTTACTAAAATGTTTGTAAATTAGTACATGGTATTTAGTTGTGTGTGTGTCATATATGTACTTTTCCTTTTCTAATGAAAAATAGTGACTGGACAATAATGTATTGGGTATTAATACTACATACCAGAGAATGGTGAATACTAGCCCACATCACCTCTCAGGAGTAGGCCTTGGACTGCTCTGCATTACTAACCTGAGAGAGTCAAGCACTACAATAGTGTGCAGGATGTGCAGGCTACACATCCTGCACAACTAATAACCCTATTTCGTACAGATAGTGCTTAGATGGTAGGGCAATATGACATTTATTGGAACTATGCTCTGATTAGCTAAAAGTGTAATTCTTTTGCTCACACCAAGATCATTTTGCAAACTAATGCTTTTCTATGCAATAAAACTGTATATAAGCCCCGTATTTTGGTGGTGAGCCAGAGCTTTCGTAAAGACTTTCTGATGCTACTGGAAATGCTGCCTGATTTCTTTTTGATTTTGCTGCCCATTGAAACTTAGACTATGGGCCTGAATATGAGTTTGGCGGTCCGTGGACTGAAGTACCCGCTGTCGCGGTCCGACTGCCACTCCATATTACGAGATGGTCAGATTGGCTTTGCAAAGACCGTGACTGGACCACTGACACAGCCTGCCAACTCCAAAGGTGGCAGTCGCGGAATGGGCTAATGAGGCTGTGGAAGGCTCTGACCAACAGTGAAACCACTGGTAAAATTTCAAGTTGCATTACAGCCGGCGTGACCGTGCCAGTCCAACCACCACATCTGAGATGATAGGAAGGGAGACATATAAGGTCAAAACTCACCTCTACTCACCTCTACACGTCCTACTGCTGCTGTACCTGCTTGATACTGTCCAAAACCCTCTCCATCACAGACAAAATCAGCGGTAAGTCACACAACTACCTGTTTCCACAGACTCCTCATCAAAATGATGCTCCACCATGGACCAGGCAAGGGAGCTGGGGTCCCTAAGTAATATACACATTTATAGGGACACTGTCTGGGATTGTTTTATAAGAATAATCAAGAATACATCTGTAGGATGCCCTCCTACGCAAAAAAACTGGTACTGCACAGACACACGATACACAAATGGACATGTGTTTGCAAATTGTATTCAGTGATAATGATGTGTGCATAGTTTTGTGTTCCACAACAGCACCTCTTTGTCAATATCACACCTATTAATCCCTGTCACACATATATGATTCCCTTTATCACTTGTCAGTCATGTTACTGCTGTTCTTCACACATCATACAGCTTGCAATTTCTCAAGTGTTGGTAAAGTGAGATTGAAGTGACTACAACTACCATGAGGCCCTCTCACTCCAACTCTAAGCAAGATGCTAAACTTCTTTTGCCCCTTCTCACTTGTCTCTCATGTTACAGCTGATCCTGACTCATCATGCAGCTTACAATTTCTCGAGTGTTGCTAAAGTGATATTGAAGTGACTACAACTACCATGAGGCCCTCTCACTCCAACTAGAACCAAGATGCTATAGTGAATGTGACATAATCACATTGTACACACCCCAAGTCCTGTTATGATCTCAAATAAACATCTGTATGGATGTGTCATTAAAGAACACCTTCTCTGCTACAACTCTATATTGGACTCTCACACATCACCCACATGAAAAGGCAATGTCAATCCATAGGATTAAATAGAATCAGTGTGAGAACCATTCTAAGGGCACAATGGAAACACTCTCTGCAGGATAGCTATGCCTCTATCAGGGGTATCCATGAAAGGCTGGGGACCTGGGGCATAGTACATTTTGCACATGTCTGACAAACTCAATGTGCAGTGGACCTGGGAACTGAAGTATATCAGGGACAACCAATAGCATGGCCAAGTGCCATGCATGTGTAGGGAATGTGTATGTGCAACTTATGAAATTAAACACAGCACTAACAGCATATGGCCCAAACCTAGATAAAGGAGCTGAAAGATACACATGGGGAAATGGATTAAAGTCCATGTAGAACTAAACAAAGGTATGGCAAGTTAACACTCTCCATGTTTGGATCAACAAATATCTACATTCAACACATCAAACACACATCCACCCTACATCAGAGAGACAACTGCAACCTAAATTATGTTGACAATGGCCAGGCCAACCTGTAAACCTTACCATATAACATGTCACCCAATGGAATGTCTGCCCCATTTGCATTTCTTCCCACATAACCATCCATTCAACATTTTCCCCTGTCCTGTGTAATTCCAGCACTGGCTCCATGGTCACATCATACTAACCACAACAACTGGATCAGCAATCAGGGATGAAACAAACACAACTGTAGTTACATATCACTAACTATACAATAATATCAAATAGTCAGAAAAGTAATGACAGGACCAATGTCTTCAAAACTATGAAAAGAGTTTAATGACAGTATGTCATAACAAGAGTAGAAACAAAGGCCAATGGTCAGTTCATTCAGTGTCCCTGTGCCTCAGCGCAATACTGTGCCACCAAACTTGCCCTTACTGACACTGCCAGGGATCCTCCTCACAAAGGGGCTTCTATTAGGCATTGCAGGCACCTCAAAGCTGGTACTTAGGAAGAAGGGGCCAGAGGTTTATGGAGGTATGGGTGTAGTTTTGGGAGGGTTTTTTTATAGTTTTTTTTTCTTTTTAGGGCTGGGCTCTGGGATGTGGGGGTGTTTTTTTCAGGGGTGGAGTGGGAAGGGATGGGTTTGGGTGTGAGAAAGGTTTTTGGGAGTTTGAGGGGGGGTCAGGTTTCAGAGGGGTAAAGGCAAGGGCAAACATGACATCCTCATGGGGAAAACGGGTAGGGTGTTCTGGATGGAGTTGGGGTTGGAGGGAAGAAGGAGAGAAGGTGTTTCCTGTGTCTGCTGTCTACACTGTGTTGTGTTGATGTCTGTTGTATGTGACTGTGAGAATTTGCATTTTTTTTAAAGGATTGATGTGGATGTGCTGGGTGTTGTGGAAGGGTCAGTGAGTGTTCTTGTGTTGTATGTGGAGTGGTCAGTGTGTGTTGGTGGGGGGCCTGCAGGTATGGTTGTGTCTGTGGAGGGGGTCAGTGTGTCTTGGTGTGATGTCTGTGGGTATGGGTGTGTCTGTGAAGGGCTCTGTGTTGCTGTGGTGCCTGGGGATATGCTGGGGGTAGTGGGGCTGGCAGTGATGAGGGAGGTGAATGTTTGCTGTATGCATGTATGTTTGAGGTTTTTCTGTCTAGCTTTTGTGTATGTGGTACTTGTGTCTGGTGTAGTGTGTGCATGCTTAGGTGTGCATGTGCTTGGCATAGGAACAGAAATAGGGAATTTGGGTGGGCGAAGGGGCAGGAGGGGAGTAGAATATTGGGATGGGTGGAGGGCTGCTGTGAAGGAAGAGGCCAAAGCCTGAAAGGATCTCTGGAGGCCAGACATGGCAGAGTGTTTGCCTTCCAGGTAGGAAACCATCTTAGTCAGCTGGTTGCTTTGCCCTGGATGGCATTCATGACTGCAGTCTGACCCACAGACATCCTCTGCAGAAGTTCAATAGCCTCCTCAGCCAAGGTAGGAGGGCTAACAGGGGCAGAGGCCGAGGTGCATGGAGCGAAGGAGATCACTCCCTCTTCGGGGAGTGGGAACGGCCAACTTATGAGGGGAGGGTGGTGATGGAACTGGGAATAGCATACAAGGATGAAGGTGGAACTAATTCTGTGGGTCCGCAACCACTCGGGAGTGTCCACTGAGGATGACTCAGATGATGACGAGCATGAGCTGCTGTCCTCTGGGGCACTCCTCATACCCCTCTGTGTCCAGCTGTGTCCCCACCAATGTTGGCCCCTTCTCTTCTACTTATACTAGATGAAGTTGAACTGACATGCAACATGGGGTTATTACAACTGCGTTTCCACGCCTGACCATCACAAATCAATAGAAAACATTGGAGAAGTCCACATATCACACCATCTTCATGGTTCACTCAATGGGTTTCTAATTGAGTATGAGCACATGCATGCATGCTACATACCGTGCAAACAATTGGGTCCACTCATGTCATAACCCCAGACAGACCCAAATGCATTGATGGAATTGTCTACACTCCATCCTTATGCCCATACCAGGATAGTCGGTCACCTTGCATACTTTGACACTTGTTGTATGCCATTGTAAAAAGCTGTAACCAAATATGATGGATCCAAGTGTGAGATTTACACAATGCTCACACAATGCCCTCAGTAAAACAAATGTAACTATTACTCCTAACACATCATCATATCATGATGGTCAAGTTGCACACCAATGTACCATTAATTAGTGGATACACAATCTAAGACTGGCATCATCACCTCTACCAAGCAGGATTGGGGATGTTCATGTGGCTATATGGAATGTTGTGCTGTGTGAATTCAGAGTATCTATCTCCCAAATGTTGGGACCTCAATGTTTTCAGGTAACTTTATCTGCTAAATTAATCATGTCTTATTTGCTATATTTATGACATTATGTCAGCCTATGATTTGGACAATGGAATAAAGATGTTATCAGACAAGACACTTGCATGTATGTGTTGTTGCGATATGGTAGTGTTCCTGAGTTGGAGATAGTTTACATGCAACATATCCATGCTTCCAGATGTCTCAAGTTTTGACAATACAAAGTTAACAATGTAGTACATTTACATTGTTATATGTGACAATTACACAACAGGAGACAATGATTTGGTTACATGTTTTTTTAATGAAGTGACCAAGGATGAGATCAGGAAATTAACTAAAAATTACACACTGCAAACAAAAAGTGAAGTCTTCAGGTATGGTGGATGAAACCATTGTAGTAGAGTCCAAATTGTCAGGAGTCCAAAGTCAAACATACTCCTCCTATCAAATACCAAAAAGTGGGCAGAAATAGTCTACAAAGTGAATGTGTAGCACACACAGGACAACATTAGGGGCAATGTTTTTCCTGGTGGTGGTGAGTGGCTTGCCATCCTGAGCTCGTGGAATTTTGGGTCCCCTCTTTATGAGAGAGGGGGTATCCGGAGCTGCTGAGACAGGAGCCAGTGTAGGCATGTCCTCCCCTGGCAGGACCTCCCTTCTTGTGGCTGTGGCAGATGTTGATGGTCTTGATGTACTTGGGCCACAGGAAGAGGTAAATGCAGGTGGAAATACTCTGCAGGGGGTGGCGTTGATGTGCTGCAGCACCCCAACCAGGAGGCCATGTTGGTGTTCATGCTGGCCACCTCTGTGTGGATACTGGCCACCTCCTGGTATGTGTCCCTCTGCAGCTCCTTGATTTCCCGGATTTCAGTCAATACCTGGCCCATTAGACTCCCAGAACTTGGATGATGGCAGCCTGGGTGTTGGTGCCTCCAGTGGGCTCACTTTGGGGGCTAACATTTACCCTCCAACTGTGCCTATCTCCACGGCACTGTGTCCTCGGCACAGACTGCATCCTCCCACTGGATCCTCGTTCCTTCATGACTGGGGTGGTGATAGCCAGCTCAGAATCCAGGACTGTGGGGTACAGGATGGGAATGACTGTGCAAGATGCACAGGTTGGGTGAGCAGTGTTTGGCTGTGTTGCTGCAGCTGTGGTGGGAGCTGTTGTTTCAGGCACAGTGAGCCCCACTGTTGGCGTCTGCACAGGCTGACTTGATGGTCCAGGACCATCATCCACGTCCTCCTCTTCAGGAGTGTTGTTTTCACTGAGGGCTTAGTCCTGGGGTGGAGAGGAACATCTGTTTGGCTTTCAACCTCTGTGCAGGTGTAGTGGCAGATTGACCTGTTGCAAAACAGAGAAAATTGTTAATGGTGGAAGTGAGGTATCTACATCAACTTTTCTTGTGTTAATGTAAATAGGGACCTAGACTCGAATAAAAAAGATAGAGATTAGTATTGTCATCTATTTTTGTGGAGTTGAAGTTGGTTACTAGACATTTGTAGATTTCAATAGATGCAGTGGATTTCATCAGCTCATTAGATGTGCAGATATGTGGCATTTTGGCTTTAGGGATAGACATGACATCTTCAAAACTTTGCTACAAACACAGTGTAGTCAAACATGTGTATTTGTATTTCAATGCCTAGTTGTGTCTAATACAGGCAAACACCCAAATTGGTTGTATATTTAGCAATGTTCACATGTGAGACGTGCAGAGTCAAGGGGTCACCTGCCATTGCTAATAAGCCGAGTTTCCTTCATGGCTTATATATTTGGGGTACACTGTTGTTATGGTGTCACTCATACCATCAATAAAGTTCAGTTGAAGAGACAAGGACACCATCAAGTAAAGTATTCAGATGTATATCTGAGTGGAACATTGTCTGTACATAGCACAGTCCATGATGAGTGAAAACCAGTAGTAACATAGCAGACAAGAGAGAAGGGGCAAAAGTAGTATAGCATCTTGCTTGGAGTTGCAGTCACAGGGCCTCATGGTAGTTGTAGTCATTTCAATCACACTTTCCCAACATTTGACAAACAGTTATTGTATCATACCTGTTGGCAACATGCATTTGGGATGGCACATATGTTTAAATATCCACACAGATAATGGGTCCTGGATTGATATTTTTAGGTGATGTACTTACAGACAGCATTACATGTGGCATGTCATTGAGTTGGATACTTGTGGTCTTATATGCAACAATACACATTAACACAGACAAACCAACATCTCAGATACTTTGAGTATTGCATGTTCTGAAAAGCAATTTCGCGAGCACGCGGGACATTGTAATATTGTGCCAGTTATTGAAGTGTAACTTACCAGAGTCGACTCCTCTAGCTATTCCTGTCAAGCCCTCAGAATCTAGGATGGCCAGGACCTTCTCTTCCCAGGAAAATAATTCTAATGGGGCGCTGGGAGGGCCACCGCCAGTCCTCTGAGCCTCCAGGTGGTGGTTGTTGCACCTGGTTGGCACCCTCAACCTGAGGTCAATCCACTACCTCCTAATGTCATTCTGTGTGCGCAGGGTGGTACGAACAGCATTCACTCGGGTGACTATATTGTCCCACATTTCAGTTTTCGTACTGAGAGGTGCATGCTAGATTTGGGAACAACATATTTGGAGCTTTACTCTAATGATTTCATCCTCCATGACTGTCAACTCTTGCTCAGTGAAGCATGTTTCTTTTGCCAGGCATGATGAGGAAAATAAATTTGAATGAGCATATGAAAGGAAAAGGAAACAACTAATACAGGGAAAAAGGGGCAGAAGACTAAAATTACAGGTGGTGGCGAGTGCTAATTAGGAAGATAAAAATGGGCAGCTGAGAAAAGTCCTGCTTGTCTTGTCGGCTGCAATTGCGAAGCAAATGATGCTGGTCAGGGATGGGGTGAGTTTTATAGTGTGAATTGCAGGTGTGACCACTTGCCAAAGCACATCAGCCATGTTGTTTTTAAATCCATCTAATGGTCACTGTTGTGGTGTTTTTTTTTGCATGTACCATGGCAGTCTACCGCCTTTGGGTAACTGCTGTAACTGCTGCTGGGAGACCTAAGAGCATGTTTGTATAGTCGCAATACACTTGGCAGGTAGACTGCGATCCTGAAGGTGTCGGAGAACACACCGTCAATCCTGAAGATCGCCTTGGTCCCAGCGTGAAGACCACCATGGTCACCGTCGGCGTTTTAGACAGCACAACTCATAATACGGCAGCCAGTAGATTGCCGGCTCAGCGGTTCTATAGAGGACGTGAATGAGGTGATCAGGTGATAGGACCACCAATCTCGTTATCAGCCAATATTTCTTGATACTGCTCATATTTCTGTGTTATTCTATTTGCTGAGAGCCTTCAAAGAAATGACTTTATGCATTTACATTAACCATGTCTATATCACACCTTTTAAATCTTTGTAATAAATCCTTTTAAATGTTTATCTCTGCCAGAGAAACTCATTTATTGAGTGAATTTTTGATATGCTGGGTTGTGCCTTATCTCAGGACACATTCCCTCATGAAATTAAGGTTTA
The DNA here is from genome assembly GCF_964204655.1 of Triturus cristatus. Taxonomy (NCBI): domain Eukaryota; kingdom Metazoa; phylum Chordata; class Amphibia; order Caudata; family Salamandridae; genus Triturus; species Triturus cristatus. Next base: position 213,005,188 of record NC_140588.1, read on the forward strand.
ACACCCTCTCTACTCACCTATCTTGGGCTTTTACTATTAAGGTTACTTTTGGCGTGTAAAAATATAGGAGATTTCCACCCCCCCACAGCCATGTCTTATTATACCCATCACACTAAGGGCATCAATCTAAAGCACACACAAATGTGATTAATTGTATTCAATGGTTTGAGGCTCACCTTCGTTCATCGTTAGTTTGCACATCATGCCACTTCAGTTTGGACCCAGCCATATGGAAATCAGTCTTGACCCTGCTCATGTGGGAACAGTCTGCCATCAAACTGCCAGACCAGATCATCCTGAACCAAACATGAGTAACCAAAGACCGAAATTTGCCCTTATTAGGTCTCATCATTTGGGTATGGCTTGTTTCTAGGGGTGGGCGGAATTTGCAAAATTCACTTTCGCAAATTATCGCGAAAATGTTAAAAACCTCCGCAAACAGGTGGAAATATAGCGAAGATGCGGAAGTTTTTTTCCCGCTCGTTCGTGGTATTTTCTGCTTGGTCGCGGCTCGCCAACTTACCCATGCGGTTGCTCGCGGGCGCGGCCATCTTGTTTTCACTTGTCTCGCGATGCATGATCGCGAGAAGAAAGACGTGATCGCGCGACGCATGATGTTACTGCGGGCGCCAACTGTCGCAAGACAGCGCAAATGGCTACCAACAATCCAACATCTCGTGGAGAACGCGACTGGATCGGGAAAACTTGTCGGCGAACGCGGGGATTCAGGTAAGGCGATCGCGCGCACGCGAGAATGTATTATTTTACAGCGCAAGCAAGAAACAAATTATTGCTAAACTGCGGAATGCGGAAATTTTGACATTTTCGCTCTTTCAGTGGAATGCGAAAATGCCAAATTATCGCAATTTCCGCGAACGGAATGGAATTTTGGCCCAGGCCTACTTGTTTCCAGTAGTACAGTGTGCATGGGACCCACATCTGCGCATACCTGTCTCACTCAGGGAGCCACACTGAAGTATACAAAAAAGTGATGGATGGAATGCTGAAATTAATCTCAGTAATTGGTATTACTTGGGCCACTTCTGGGAAGTGTACTACCGAGACGTTTTGTGCAAGATGCTTGTAGCCTGTTATGTGCTGCACAACAGTGCCCTATGCTGGAGCTTATATGTAGATGCTGACCATGATCTACAACCACATCCAGGTACCTGGGGGAGGGGCACAGACTAGAGGTCAGGGTTGCAAGTCCAAGAGCGGCCGGTTAACTCATATTTCTCTTGAGGTGCTAGTTTGGTTACTATATTCGTGCGTTATGACAGTCTCTTCTTAATGATGAATAGTGGATAACTAAAACACTGTCCATGCATACCATCCTGAGACAAATCTATTTATGTTGCATAATATCTCCAACTAACATGCTATGCTAATTTCTTTTAAGTTGTTATTTTAGATTTTTTTACTGTCTCACATTTGGAGTTCTTGTATTATATTTAGTACAGCAAGGATGTCCCCTTCCTGCATATGGCATCCCCGCCCAGTGCAATGAGAACATCTCCACCTACCATAATGCAATAGGAAATGATATACGGGACAAGGACGTTAGTTATTCTGTTTTTATTCTGAGCCATCTCATCCTCCAAACACAATCCTCTTCCATCCTGTTGTTACTTTGAGCAATCACGCCTCCTACATGGCTGAGGGACTTTATGAAAAGCCCCCACCCCCATGTTCACATAGTGAATTGTCCATCATCACTGAGGCTGTTGTTGACAAGTACTTTCAATTTTATGGGGGTTCTCATAAATAGCTGAGCAATACAGTACAGGCCTAAAACAGAGGGACATCACCACGTGCTCCAGGACAGTGGGTGTCCACACCTGGTGGCGGACACTTTGTTGCAAGCACTGCGTGGGTCTTTAGTGCTTTGTCCATGTAAAGGCCCAGGATCTTATGGGCTTGACCTCCCAGCCACGTATGCAGCACCTCCACATGACACCACTGCATTGGAGAGTCCTGAAAGCTGCCTAGCCAACCCCCCATACTGGAAGAGAATGAGCAGCAGAGAGATAGTAAATAAGTGTATATTAGTGTTTGCCACTTGGCTGCACATGCCTTTTGAGACAAGTGTCATGTTATGTGTTCAGTTTAAGCTTTATCTTTTACCTTCAAGGTTCTCAAAATTAATGAATAATGTATAGAACGTCTAAATTTATTGGCCATTTTACCCTCCTTTAAAATGGTTTCATAGCCAAGTGGAAAAACTGTTTCTTCTCAGCTACCAAATGTGTGGAACATGTTGAGAAACTACATTTCCAATAGGTTAAAATTGTTTTTGACATACCTTAACTATTACCAACCCTTTCACCTCCTTTGAGAGTCTGATCCCACAGCTATATTTTGAATTTTCAATGTTAAGGATTTTGAATTACCAACATTTGAGTATGAAAGTGCAGGATAGTGAAAAGTTTGTTAACCCCTTCAGTGCCACGCCCTTTTCCCCTCCTGTGCCGGGCGTTGCATTAGTGGGTGGGGTTCATGACGAGATAGTCTCGTCATGGGCACAGCGCAACCGTGCTCCATGACGAGACTATCTCGTCATGGGCACAGAAGAGGTTAAAGTCTCCGCATTGTCAGCATTACTGATGCAATCAATTAACAAAGTTTCCCATTGTATCACATTTCTTTTAGCAGATAGTGCTGGCCAATAACCATCATAGCAGGAGCAAGAACACAGATCCTTGGCTTGGAGGCAGGCATGACCACTCAACACCACCAGCAGGGGGAGTGAGTCCACATGGAGACTACCAAGATCTTTTTTCAAGAGACTCCATACAGAGCCTGGACAATTGCTTGGGGGATGTGGGAGCTTGATGCAGATATTAGGTCTGTGAGGCTTTCTGAGCAGTTGTTTTGTAGTGGTGGAATGTATTCAAATTTGGTAGTGATTAATATAAGGAAAGGAAGAGAAGAAAATAATAGATAGTTCAAAGTTTGCTGCTGTCCTTTAGCGAATGTTCGATGAGAGTGTTGTTAATTAAGTAAATTGGAGTTTTCATCTGGAAATAATGGTTTATTTTCCTGTTCTCTTTCTGGTACCCTCACTATGATCACTGCCGACATACCCTCAGGAGAATAGCACAAATCCCGGGTGGATAGAAAAAAGGCAATAATAACAAAAATAAGTCTACTGTCCTCGTAAAGTTTTCTGTTTGCATTCTTTATGCTGGTCCTATCTCTAGTCAAATAGTAAGACTCTGCCTTTATACTTACTGAGTATTTCCACAAGACAACTCAGATATCGAGCCTTTGTTTTAATTTCATTCCTCTCTCTCTCAGTTTTTTTATCTCCCCATCTTTTTATGTGTTTTCTTCCTCATTCAGCAGGTAATGGAAGGCATAATGAAAGGATTCATAACCTTTTACATCATGAGAGCAGTCTGTCTCTAACCCTCCATAAGTTAAAAAAATATTTTATTCCTCCTGATAAAGTTTGTGACCTGCTATTCTCAGAATGTAGGAGTTCTACAGTTGTGTCCGCAAACAAATGAAACTTCAGTTGCTAGAAACAGGAAAAAGATCTCCCTCCCACCAGTACTTATTTCTCCCTGTGTTTTCCTCAGTGGGGGGCAGTGGATGTAGGCACTGTCAGCCATGGGCAAGGAGTTCTTGGGTCTCCTCTTGGCCTTGAGCAAGACCTACCTGTGGTGCCCGAAGAACATAATATAACATGTGTATTTGTAAAGTGCACAATCACCAGAAGGGTATCTCGGCACAGATGTTTGTTGTTATCCAAGTCAATGGCACTCATTTTATTGGCCTCAAAAGAGTGAAAGGCTGAGTGAAATCACAGGCATTTGAACCTGTGAGCATGAGGTCGAATACAGGCCCCTATAGTGGATACATTTATCCACTAAGCCACCAGACCCTACCTCCAGGTGGGCCTGCCACCAGGCACTCATAGATTCTCAGAGCCCCACTCCTTAGGGGCCTGCAGCTGCACCCCCTTCCCATGCACACCTACTTCCAGTGCCTGCTCAGAAGAAGGGACAGTTGTGCCCCCAACATCCCACACTCATGCCCAAACGTTTGCCCTGGAATATTTGTCAGTGGCTACTTTCAAGGAGGCCCTTACACCAATTGTAGAGGTCCACAGATTGTTCACTCAGGATATTCAGGACTTCTTTGGGGAAGACCAGATCCTCTGAGAGATGGTCTCTGGGCGGCTTCAAACTTTATGTGGCATGATGACCACATTAGCAGCAGCTCTTATGTCTCATCTGGCTCCCCAACCCACTCCACTTCCTGTAGTCCAGTCTCTCAGTTCATCTGTGATCCATGTTTCCCCGCAGCCCCTTTGTTTCATTCTTCGTGTAGGGTGGTGTTATGCCATGCCACAGACAACCAAATTACATTTGAATTGGAGGAGGATCTCCAAATCATGGTTAAAATGGAGAGTGAGGATGAGGGGGGCATGGCTTGGCGCTGAACATGGCGGTCGCGCTTTAGCAGAGCTCCCAGCTGGGGCTTGAGTGATCCTGATATCCTGCCAAACCTGGGAGTCTCCCTGCTGCACAATCTGTCCACCTCCTTGCGGAATCCACCGGGGTCTCCTACCTGCAATGACGGGGCTGCAAATCCCTGAGATCGCCGAGATATACTGGCCTGTACATCGTTGGTGCTCCCCGGTCCTGCGTCATCGTAAGGGAGGGCCGCTGGGAGCCGGCACCTGGTGCTCGGCTGCTTGCTGTGGAGGCGATCGAGGACGGCGCAGGACGGCGTGCACCTGGCCCCACATTGACATAACAGGGGGCGCGGATAAGCACCGGATCGGGGGCCCCGATGGTGGAGAGCCCCAGCTTCCATACAGAGATCTTCCATTTTACGGCGCGTCGACCGCCCTGCCTGTGAGCCTCCCTGGAGAGGCGGGGGCGGCACAGGGTGCCTTGCTGTGCAGCCTTAGCATCTGCCTTCTGTGAGGGTGCTGTGCCCTGACTGGTGGTCAGCTGGGCGTGCAGCCGCCGCGCTGCCTGTGTTGGCCGCGTCAATGGGGGTGACTGCGGTGTCTGCCCTGAGGCTTGTGTTGGTGCTCCCACGGCTGTGCGGCTGGAGCCACTCTACGACACGTTGATTACCCCTTCAACCCCGAATGCGAGGGAGCCCCGCCAGCTGGACACGGGCCAGAGGTGCGGTGAACAGATTCTGTGATCTGGCGGCGACCTGGGAGCGCGCACTGTGGATGGCCATATTTGGGAACTGGTGCTGCGCTGGATGCAGACTCAGCCTCCCAGGATTCCTCAAACAGTTGCATTCCGCCAACTGCCCTGTCTCCCCCTTGACAAATTGGACCTGATTTTACAGGAGATAAGAGACTCGCGCCAGGCAATTGAGCACCAGATAGGTACGCTTACTACTGGCCTGAATCTCCTGCGGTCAGATCATTGTAATCTCGCAAACACTGTCAAGGACCATACCTGCACACTAACTGATCTTGTGCCTCAACAAAAAGATCATGCTGCCCAACTATCACACTTGAATGAACATCTGACAATCCTGCTGGACAGGGCGAACGATGCAGAGGGGAGGGAGCGGCAAAATAACATCCGCATTATTGGACTGCCTGAATGCTCTGAAGGTACAGACGCAATGCACTTTGTTGAGAAATGGCTCAGGGACAGGGTGGCTCCAGAGGGTCTTTCTGCCTTCTGCGTGGAACGTGCACATCTTATCCCTACGTGCAGGCCGGCTGCGGGCCGGCCACCCAGACCACTCATAGCCCGCATTCTCAACTACAGAGACCGCGATCTTCTGCTACAAAAGGCATGGGAAAATGCCCCGATACAGGGTGAAAACACCCGAATTTCCCTGTATCCGGATTACACTGTACAGGTACAGCGCCAGAGGGCCTCTTACCAGCCGCTTAAGAATAAGCTCCAAGCCATCAATCTGAAGTGCGCTTTGCTGTCCCTCGCACGTTTAAAAATTATCCATAACCAGAAAACCCACGTCTTCGACTGCCCTGAAGCGGCGAACGACTGGCTTGAACACATTTTACCCTCCCAGTCTCTGGACAATATCGGCCAGCGAGTGCGGGGAGCGCGGGTGCAGTCCAACAGACTCAGACCCGCTTTAATGGAGCTCCGCAACCACTGCCTTCTACAAAGAAACCAACACTGGAACAGGCCGTGTTGGAACAGGAATTGGCATTGGAGGTGGCCACTGCCATGCGGGATCCTACGCAGATCTCATCCTCCTTGGAACAATCTGATGATGACGTGGCGCCATCAGATTCTGGCAGCAATGACCCTTTATTCCCCTCGATTACTCCTCAGGTGATCAAGGACCTGTTTGGTTGAAGTGGAGTCTTATCCTCTGCAACTCGTTCATAACTATGATCCAGGCTTGCTTCGCTAGGGGACAGTAAGATGTTGACACTATCTGTATAGTATGGACATTTTTCCTTTTGACTAACTTTTTCTTCCTAGGTTTGGCATGACTGATTGTTCACCATCCTACATAGTCCCGGTGGGGGTGCAAGTCTGAGTGTGCTCATGTGGCGAGTGCTTGGTGCTGGGCCCACCCTCCCTGCAGTTGCATTCACTGCATGGTATGACCGTTTGGATTTAATGTTTGTTAATCTGTGTTTGGACCAGCGCAGTTCGATTGCTGGCCCTAGTATTGGGGATTGTTTTTTCCTGGTGTTGTTTTTGGTTCCCAGTCCACACTCTATTTATTACTGTGTTGTGTTCATGATGTCACCCCAGAGCGCCCTTCTCTTCACGCCCAGCTAAACAGGCGTAAGGTCCACATAGATTTACTCCAGGAAACGCACATGACGGACTCAGAGGTTGTTAAACTGCAGAGTAAAGGGAAAGGGCAACTCTATAATACTTCCTACTCTGCCTTTGCACGTGGGTCACTTATCTGGGTAAGGAATGGGGTACCATTTGAGCTGCTGGAGCGGAGGGTAGACACAGCGGGGCGCTATGTCCTCCTGCGGGGCAAACGGGACAGAATTCAATTGCTTTGGGCAGTGTGTATGCCCCAAACTATGAACAGACTGCCTACCTTGCTGGCCTTAATGAGGTTTTGATGGACTGGGTACAGTGCCCCTAGGTTCTCGGCGGGGATTTTAATTCTGTTCTGGATGTGCAACTGGACTGCTCTCATCCCCCGGTGTAGGGTGCAGTGACTACTAAGATAGCAGACTTCTTACATGCCTAGGCAGTGGGTTGGGAGATTAGTGAAATATGGCGCACGCAACACCCGTTTGACCGTGAATACTCATTTTACTCCCCCCCACATCAGCTACATACAAGAATAGACAATTTTCTGCTCCCTGCCCCTGTCATCCCAAGTGATTGAATCCACGTACATTGGGAAAACGTTGTCTGATCACAATCCACTCGAGGTGCTGCTTGAAATGGGGGATGGCCCTGCCCCCGGTCCCGACCTGGCGACTGTGGCCGCTCACACTAGAGGATGTGGTATTTTGTGACACTTTAGGTACCACCATCACCAACTATTTCACAGAAAATACTGGCTCAACATCCTCATGTCCAGTTGAATGGGATGCGTTTAAGTCGGTAATCAGGGGGGTGGCTATAGGGGCTACTGTTGGGGCCCGACACGAGCTACATAAGAAGCTTGCCTCGTGGAGGACTCTCTGAACAAACTAGAAAATGAGGCTATCTCTGACCCCATTCGGCAGGCGCCACTGCAGGAAGCCAGAATTCAACATGCAGAGCTCCTTGAACAACTCTGCTTAATAGACTACAGTACATATACCCAATATAGCCATAAAAAGGCTGACAAATCAGGGACTCTTTAGGCTTATCTCATCCGTGACACTCCATCCCTGCACCCCATACTGGAGGTATTCTTCCCGGACGGCTCGGTGGCGACTACCCAGGCCGATATTAACTTTGCGTTTTGCACCTACTACAAGTCCCTCTACACTGCCCCGACTGCTGTGTCCCAAGACCTCCTGACTACTTTCCTGGATGAAGTCACCTTCCCCACACTGTTGGCAGATACACAATCGGACTTGGAGGCCCCTATTACTAAAGCTGAAGTAGTAGGAGGATCTCCCTAAAAACAAGACTCCGAGGCTGGATGGGCTTCCAGCGGAGTTTTATTTGACCTATGCTGAGCAACTGGCCCCACGCCTGCTGAACCTTTATAAGACAGCACTAGACAAGCACACACTTCCTGTAACGACTATGCAAGCATTGGTTGTTTCCCTCCCCAAGCCAAAAAGGGATCCCCGAGACATATCGGGATATCGTCCTCTCTCTATGTTAGCTACTGAGTATCAAATACTCAGCAAATCATTAGCTCAGCGTCTGCTTCCCCATCTCCCAAGACATATCCATACAGATCAGTGCAGATTCATCCCGGGCCGCAGCGCCTCTCTCAATATCAGGCACCTCCATTACCTGATAAAAACTGCCGCGGCCCTTTCCGATACCGCTGGATGTATCTCATATGGATATGCAACAGGAGTTTGAAACCCTTGATTGGACCTATATGCTGTCCTCTCTTGAAATATTCGGTATCCCATGGGGCTATCTGCAGTGGGTCAAATTGTTGTATTCCTCTCCCGCGGCCCAGGCCCGGACAGACACATACATATCAGCCGCATATCCTGTAGCCAGGGGTACGCGGCAGGGCTGCCCCCTGTCACCAATATCATTTGTCTTTGCGCTGGAACCCCTACTCCTCAAGATCCGTAAGGAGGCCATAGGCTTGGGAATACCCATGTTATACGACTCATATTGTGTCTGCATATGCTGATAAAGGACACAAAATTGATGGACGGAATGCAGAACAAATCAAAACATTCACCCCCAGTCAAGAGATCTGGGTTAACTCCATCATTCTTTTGCTCACCATGCCACCCCAGTTAGACCTGGCCATATGCAAATCAGTCTTGACTCTGTGCCTCATTGGAACAGTCCAGCCCGAGCTGCCAAGCCAGGTCCTTCCTGGACCGGAAACAAGCATCCTAGGACCGGTTTCGGGGTTTCACCCCTCTTTAGCCAGGATAGCTTGATTCCAACGGCACAGTGAGCCCAGGACCCATGTCTAGGCATTCGCTGACAACAGACATTATCCTCTACTTTAAGGACCTCCCGACCAGCCTGGAACCCGTCCTAACTCTACTTAAAAGCTTTGGATGGGTATCGTGTCTGACGATTAACGCCCAAAAGTCTCATGCCTTCTTTATGCGGCATCAGGACGTCCCTGACCCGATAGCCTTTGGTGATCCCCTACTGACAACCGCCCCGACACTTTCAAATGTTTGGGTATACAAATTTATCGAACGCCCCAGGACTTGATTGATGATAATCTGCAGAAGACAATACGGTCCCTCTGGAAGCAGATCTCCTTCTGGATCTCCTTGTCATTGGCTGTGATGGGCAGGATAGCCATCTCAAAAATGGTGAGGCTCCCCCGTCTCCTATATTTCTTTGCTAAGATACCGGTTGTCATCCCGCCTGGTATTTTTAAGAAGTTGGACACCCTGTTGTTAGACCTTATCTGGGAGAAGGGACGCAGGAGAGTGGGATTTGCAAAGTTTCAGCTTCAACCTGCTGAGGGAGGCCTAGGGGCACCGGACTTTCAGGCATACTGTATGGCCAGCCAATTGCAATGGCTGTCCTATTGGCTGGCGGGCAGGCACATTCATGAAATTGGGTACACCGATTGCCTCCTTGGTCAGGGTACACTGCATGCTTTACTTTTGCCACGGGCTAAAATCCTGCCCACGGCTCCCCCCTTGCTCAGGACTGCAAAGGTGTACTGGAAGAAATCTCTCAACTATAGGAGACGAACCCTCCCACACTCTCCCAATCTCCCTTCCTTGGGATCCCTGGCGCACATGGGTTAATAACAAAGCGGACTGTGTCCCCCTGTGAGTGGGAGGGGGTATCCAGTGTTGGAACGCTGTTTGTAGAGGGCACACTGACGGACCATGACAATTTCACCCGTGCACAGGGGTCCCCTCAACACTGTTTCTCCTCTATGCTACCATTACCCACTATGTCAAACGCCATTGGTCTCCCGATGGGATAGAACCCCTCAAGAATGAACTTGTATATGCTACATACCTGATGGGTGCTGGTCGCCATCTCACCGGATGACTCTATAAGGGGATCCGCGTAAACTCAGGGACATCGCTAACTCCACTCCAGGCAAAATGGGAGGTAGGGCTGGGGAGGGAGCTCACGGACAGAGATTGGGCATCTATATTGGAATTCCCCACGAAAGTCTCCCGGAATGCTAAATTTAAATATATACAATATATGATTTTACACAGGGCCTATCTGACCCCACACCGACTGAACTGTATCTACCCAGCCGCCCAACTTTGCTGCCCTAGGTGCCAGGAGGCAGATGCAGACCTCCTCCACATGTTATGGTCTTGCCCCTGCTTGCAAACTTACTTGCAAACAATTGGTGACAGAGTCCGAGAGGTCACTGGCACAGCCGACTGGGCAGCTGCAGATAGCTGCCTACTAGGTCTGCATAAACGCCCCAAGAAACTGAAAGTGCAGTATAAATTTGTGGATCTGGCAGTGCTTGTGGCAAAACGGACCATCACCATTAGGTGGAAATCTGCCCACCCCCTACAGCAATGGTCTGGCAGACAGAAATGGTCAGGTGGGGCACTGCGGAGTGCGCTATCCTCAGACATGACTCCCATTTCAATGGATTGGAACCAAATGCTAGAGACACTTAAAGCCCTCGAATCAGTCACCCCCCCCCCCCGGTGTCACCAGCTGTGCCCGCATTACCCGGGACCCCCCTTTCTCCTATGGCTGACTCGCTTGAAACAGAGTAACAACATGTTATCATGTATTGTCGATGCCCAGGGATGCATGTAATTGTCTACTCCACCTTGTGTAGTTTGATTTCTTTGTACAGTTAAATCAGTGTATACAACTTTGTGTGGACCAATGGACCAGGGAAGGGAGGGGGGGGGGACTTAGTGTGGTTTTTTATTTCCTTTTTTTCGTTTTGCCTTTTGTTTATTATCTTTAACGATGTAATGGTTCACTTAAAGAGAAAACCTGAGTTTCACTCACTGTTTAGATGGCCATCTGCACCCAGCGCTAGATGCATCTTCATGCACTGCAGACTTGAGATGTCAATAGGCCGTGAGCTATAAGCTCTATTGTATATGTGTATGCACTTGCAAATTGAAACTCACTAAAAAATTGTGTTTAAAAATGAAAAATGCTTTTTTAAATGGAAAATGGGAATGACCAGTACTTTTTACCTGATGCCAGGAACCTGAGTTGGACACACCCTCTGGCTTTGAGTTCGGATTTTTTTTGTGTTAGGGTCCTTTATGGACTATGGACTAACAGCCTCATGCATCAAGCCGAAATCCAGTCGGTAAAATACCGATTCGCTAATAGCTCCCGGTATTGAGTTAAAAATACCCAATCCCAATGCATCAACCCAAAAGCAAAAATCGCTATTTAAGGAATCCTTAAATAGCGATTCCTTAAATAGCGATAGCATTTAAGGAATCCCAAATTGAGATTCCTTAATTTAAGGAATCTCAATTTGGGATTCCTTAAATGCAATGCATGAAAGTTAAAAAATTAGCGAATTTGCTAATAGGGGGAGCAAATTACCATGAAGATGAACTGCATGGTAATTTGATAAAAGTTTGAAAAATGCACTTTTGTGCATTTTTCAAAGTTTCATGTTGCGCACACACATGCCCTTAGAGCATGTGTGTGTGCAACATATGTGCACATATCAATTTCAGGGGTGCAATAGGGTGTCATTTTGACACCCTTGCACCCTTGAAATTGCATGAGCAATTTGCGAGAACCTACTGGTACTCGCTATTTGCTCATGCAATCTCCAATTCATTCCTATGGGCCTGGAGGCCCATAGGAATGATTGGGATGGCATTCCTTAATTGCTACTCGCAATTTGCTAGTAGCAATTAAGGAAAGTTAAGGAATCGCTATTTGAATAGCGATTCCTCCATGCATAGCCTTTTGCTATTCCTTATTAGCGATTCCTTATTTTTCGCTAATAAGGAATCGCAAATGGCATTGTTGATGCATGTGCCTTAGGGGCACATGCATCAACAATGCCATTTGTGGTCCTGGAGTCCCCGAGACCCAAATAGGGCCAAAAAGCACTTTTTGTTGAAACAAATTTGGCACGGGAATGTGACAGAGACCTGATTCTATATGAAAAAGTTTTTATGAAAATCAAGCGTGGTCACCCTCGCTTGTTTACATTATAGCCCCCGTGTGGGCCAGATCCTGGGACATGCGTGCTTTTTACTTTTAAAAAGAGGGGGGTGCACAGGACCCTCTCCTTCGAATAAATTATGCCCATGGACAACCACCTCCCTGTGGCTTAATTTCAATAACAATGGGGGGCCACTCAGACTCCAAGCCATGGGGACCACTACCTGCCCATGGCTAAGTGAAAAGAAATGGGGGGCCTCTCAGACTCCCCCGAGCCCCCTGGCTTTTTTTTGTTTTAGAAGGAGGGGGCTGTGCTGCCGGTCTCCCAGGCCATTCTCAGCCCCGGAGACATCCACCTACTTGGGACAGGGCCTTGAAAATCAAAGAAAGGGGCAGCGTGGCCGTACATGGCCCTGGGGACCAACACTCCACAGGGTCAGCTTCAGCTATGTCCCGGGGTGCCTACCCCTGGCACATAACTTAATGCTTTAGCTTGGCAGGAGCTCACAGCTCCCACCAAGCTAAAGCAAACGCTCTGGTTCCAGCGGGTGGGAGCTGTCAAAGTGCTTCTACCCACTGGCAGCAGAGGCTTCATCTCTTTCCCTGCCCTCAGACATACGGGCAGGAAAAGAGATGAAATGATTGCTCCTGCAAGGAGGGAGCTGTCTTTCCAGCAGGTCCCTCCATGTAGCAGCAATGCCAGCTCCTGCAGGAGGTGGGGAATCGGCTCAAACAGCGGGGGACTTGAGGCTCCCCCTGTGGTTCCGGTGAAAAGAGCATAAAGAGGCAAAATAAAGTACTGAAATAAGCAGAAAGAGGCAGAATAAAGTTCAGCAACGAGCATAAAGAGGCAGAATAAAGGTCAGCAAAAAGCAGACTTAAATGAAGATTGAAATAGGTTGTGCAAACTAATATGTGTACTTCTTGAGTCTTTAATCAAAGTACTAGAGATAAATGAAGTTTAGAATATATTGGCAGATGTATTGAACTGTATCCCTGTCTAAACAAGAATGTATCTTTGAGCTGTGTATTATGAGTAGAAAGGAATATATACAGTTTGGTGCAGACACTACTGTTGCAGTCATCCAGTCCCCCCATCACTGCCCATGAATTTATCTAATCATTCAAGCACTATCCTTGCACTCAAAAATTCACTCAGGCACTTTCCATGGTGTACTATGCACGTACTACCTATGCACGTATTCATTCTTCATGGCAATACCCAAGTATTGATGCTGTCACCCAAACACTACTCATGCACTCATTCAATCACTAAGCCACTACCCATGTACTTATTTAATTATTCATTCACCATTCTTCCTCCTTCTGAGCTCTCTTTCTGGAGTTCTCCTGCCTGTTTCTGCACCCCTCTTCCAGCACTTATGTTGCCTGCCTGTTTCTGCACCCCTCTTCCAGCACTTATGTTGCCTCTTTCTGCACCTCTGTTGCGTCTTTCAGCAGTTGTCTTGATTCTTTCTGCATCCCTCTTTCCTATTACTGCACCTTTCTTGTCTCTTTCTGCATCTTTCTTGTATTTTTCAGCACTTCTCTTGCTTCTTTCTGGACCTCTGTTGGGTCTTTCTGCACTTCTCTTCCTTCTTTCTGCACTTGTCTTACTTCTTGTTTTACTTCTCTTGCAAATTATATTCTGAGCAGTTGTGAATAGTGAAGCTGCAAGATAAAAGTGATGTTTAAGACATGTTGACAGAGGGATGACTGATTAGGCTGATTCTTATGAGTCTGTGGAAAGGTACACTCGAAGAAGGCCGTATAAGTTTACTCATTTCTTGCTTCTATCTGCAGTTCTCGTGTATCTTTCTGCACTTCCCTTGCCTGCTTCTGCAGCTCTGTTGCTTCTTTTAACATTTGTCTTGCTTGTTTCTGCACCCCTCTTGTATCTTTCTGCACCCCTTTTCCTTTTTCTGCACCTCTCTTACCTTTTTCTGCATCTCTTGTGCCTCTCTCTCCACTTCTCTTGCCTCTTTCTGCACTTCTCTCACTTCTTTCTGTATCCCTCTTACCTCTTACTGCAGCTCTGTTGCCTCTTTCTGCACCTCTCTTGTCTCTTGCAGCACTTCTCTTGCCTCTTTTTGCATCTCTGTTGCTTCTTTCAGCATTTGTCTTGCTTCTTTCTATACCCCTCTTGCCTGTTTCTGCACCACTCTTCCTTCTTTCTGCATGTTTCTTGCTTCTTTGTGCATCTCTCTTGGTTCTTTATGCAACCATCTTGCCTCTTTCTGTACTCATCTTGCCTCTTTCTCTACATTTCTTGCTTCTATCTGTACTTGTCTTGCTTCTTTCTGCACCCCTCTTGCTTCCTTCTGTACCCCTCTTCCCTCTTTCTGTGCTTCTTTTCCCTCTTTCTGCACCTCTTTTGCTTCTTCTTTGCACTTCTCTTATTTCTATCTGTACCTCTCTTGCTACTTTTCTGCACTCCCCTTCCCTCTTTTGAACCTCTCGCCTTTTTCTGCACAAGCATTCATAGACGTTGGTGAATAGTGAAGCTGCACAAAATAGTAAGGTTTAAGACATGTTGCAAGAGGGATAAGTGATTAGGCTATTTCGTATGAGGGTGTGGAAATGTACAGTCAAAGTACACCGTAGAAATGTAGGTGTCTGCTTGAAATGGGAAGTGCAGTCTGTTAAATTTAAAGGTCTGCGTGCTCTTGTGACTGAGGTATGTGTCTACTTGTACATGTATTCTCATACGTGGTATGCATCTGAAGATGCTAGCTTAAAAAGCTGGTAGCTTCTTTTACAGGTGGAGAAATCTTCTCAGTGCACCTCTCTCTTTCTATATCTCTCCTCCTCTTTCTGGAGTTCTGTTGCTTCTTTCTGTACTTTTCTTCTCTCTTTCTCTTACCTCTCTTGCCCATTTCTGCACTTATCTTGCTTCAATCTACACTTCTCCTGCTTCTTTCTGTACCCCTCTTGCTTTTTTCTGTACCCCTATTGCCTCTTTCTAAACCTCTCTTGCCTCTTTTGTGCTTCTATTTCTTCTTTCTGTACCTATGTTGCTTCTTTTTGTACTTCTCTTGCTTCTATCTGCTCCACTCTTGTTTCTTTCTGTGCTAGTCTTCCCTCTTTTTGCACCTCTCTTTCCCCTTTCTCTACTTCTCTTGCCTCTTCCTGCACTTCTCTTGCCTCTTTCTGCACTTCTCTTTCTGCTTTCTGCACCAGTCTTGCCTCTTTCCGTACCCCATGCCATCTTTCTGCAGCCCTGTTGCCTCTTTCTGCACCTTTCTAGTCTCTTTCAGCACTTCTTTTATCTCTTTTTGCATCTCTGTTGCTTTTTTCAGCACTTGTCTTTCTTCTTTCTGTACCCCTCTTGCCTGTTTCTGCCCCCCTTTCTTCTTTCTCCATGTTTCTTGCCTCTTACTGCATCTCTCTTGCCTTTTTCTGTACTCCTCTTGCCTCTTTTTGCACCTCTGTTGGATCTTTCTGCACTTTTCTTGCTTCTTTCTGCATCCTCTCCCCTCGTTCTGCACCTCTCTTGCCTCCTTCTGTACTTTTCTTTCTTCTATCTGTACTTCTCTTGCTTCTTTCTGCACCTCTCTTGCTTTTTTCTGTACCCCTCTTTGCTCATTCTGTACCTCTATTGTCTCTTTCTGTACCTCTCTTGCCTATTTTGCCCATCTCTTTCCCCTTTCTGTATCTCTGTGTCTTTTTTTGCACTTCTCTTGCTTCTTTCTGTACCTCTCTTGCTTCTTTTGTATCCCTCTTGCTTCTCTCTGCACCCCTCTTCCCTCTTTTTGGACCTCTCTTCTCTCTTTCTGCACATCTCTTGCCTCTTTCTCACTTCTCTTGCATCTTTCAGCACTTCTCTTGCCTCTTTCTGCACCTTTGTTGCTTCTTTCTGAACTTCTCTTGCCTCTTTCTGTATCCCGCTTGCCTCTTTTGACAGCTTCCTTGCCTTTTTGTGCACCTGTGTTGCTTCTTTCTGCACTTCTCTTGCTTCTTTCTGCACCTCTCTTGTGAATTACAATCTGAGCTGTTGGTGAATAGTGAAGCTTTAAGATAAAAGTGATGTTTAAGACATGCAGGCAGAGGGATTACTGATTAGGGTACTTCTTATGAGTCTATGTAAAGGTACACTCAAAGAAGGGTGTATGAATTTAGGTGTGTGCTTGAAATGGGAAGTGTGGTCTGCGCAGTTTAAAGCTCCACATGCTCTTGTGGCTGAGGTATGTGTCTACTTGTACATCTATTCTCACATGTGTTATGCATCTGAAGATGCTAGCTTAAAATGCTGGTAGCTTCTCCTACAGGTGGAGAAATCTTCTTACTTCTGTTCTGTCATTTGCTCGGACAGGTAGACATGTCTTGCATATGTAGGGGGTATAAACCCCCTCAAATAGACTATTCACTACCCATGTGCATTGTTTTATAAGTAGAGAGGAATATATACAATTTCTTGTACACAAATTTAGAGAGCATTTGGCCTGAAACACGGGTATTCAACTACTTGTATGTTTCTTTTTATGTATCATGGTACTAGCAAAAGGAACAGGCACACAAATAAATGCCTTCAGGAATATGGTGAGACTTGCAAGAGTGATATGAGAAGGATTGCTGTTTTAAATTTGTCCAGGCCCAACATTCAGAGTCATTGGTAAATAGTAAAGCTGCATAAGAAAAGTAAAGTTTAAGATATGTTGCAGAGGGATTAGTGATTATGCTACTTCATATGAGTGTGTGGAAATGTACAGTCAAAGTAAGCTGTAGAAATGTAGGTGTCTGCTTGAAATGGGAAGTGCAGTCTGTTAAATTTAAAGGTCTGCGTGCTCTTGTGACTGAGGTATGTGTCTACTTGTACATGTATTCTCATACGTGGTATGCATCTGAAGATGCTAGCTTAAAAAGCTGGTAGCTTCTTTTACAGGTGGAGAAATCTTCTCAGTGCACCTCTCTCTTTCTATATCTCTCCTCCTCTTTCTGGAGTTCTGTTGCTTCTTTCTGTACTTTTCTTCTCTCTTTCTCTTACCTCTCTTGCCCATTTCTGCACTTATCTTGCTTCAATCTACACTTCTCCTGCTTCTTTCTGTACCCCTCTTGCTTTTTTCTGTACCCCTATTGCCTCTTTCTAAACCTCTCTTGCCTCTTTTGTGCTTCTATTTCTTCTTTCTGTACCTATGTTGCTTCTTTTTGTACTTCTCTTGCTTCTATCTGCTCCACTCTTGTTTCTTTCTGTGCTAGTCTTCCCTCTTTTTGCACCTCTCTTTCCCCTTTCTCTACTTCTCTTGCCTCTTCCTGCACTTCTCTTGCCTCTTTCTGCACTTCTCTTTCTGCTTTCTGCACCAGTCTTGCCTCTTTCCGTACCCCATGCCATCTTTCTGCAGCCCTGTTGCCTCTTTCTGCACCTTTCTAGTCTCTTTCAGCACTTCTTTTATCTCTTTTTGCATCTCTGTTGCTTTTTTCAGCACTTGTCTTTCTTCTTTCTGTACCCCTCTTGCCTGTTTCTGCCCCCCTTTCTTCTTTCTCCATGTTTCTTGCCTCTTACTGCATCTCTCTTGCCTTTTTCTGTACTCCTCTTGCCTCTTTTTGCACCTCTGTTGGATCTTTCTGCACTTTTCTTGCTTCTTTCTGCATCCTCTCCCCTCGTTCTGCACCTCTCTTGCCTCCTTCTGTACTTTTCTTTCTTCTATCTGTACTTCTCTTGCTTCTTTCTGCACCTCTCTTGCTTTTTTCTGTACCCCTCTTTGCTCATTCTGTACCTCTATTGTCTCTTTCTGTACCTCTCTTGCCTATTTTGCCCATCTCTTTCCCCTTTCTGTATCTCTGTGTCTTTTTTTGCACTTCTCTTGCTTCTTTCTGTACCTCTCTTGCTTCTTTTGTATCCCTCTTGCTTCTCTCTGCACCCCTCTTCCCTCTTTTTGGACCTCTCTTCTCTCTTTCTGCACATCTCTTGCCTCTTTCTCACTTCTCTTGCATCTTTCAGCACTTCTCTTGCCTCTTTCTGCACCTTTGTTGCTTCTTTCTGAACTTCTCTTGCCTCTTTCTGTATCCCGCTTGCCTCTTTTGACAGCTTCCTTGCCTTTTTGTGCACCTGTGTTGCTTCTTTCTGCACTTCTCTTGCTTCTTTCTGCACCTCTCTTGTGAATTACAATCTGAGCTGTTGGTGAATAGTGAAGCTTTAAGATAAAAGTGATGTTTAAGACATGCAGGCAGAGGGATTACTGATTAGGGTACTTCTTATGAGTCTATGTAAAGGTACACTCAAAGAAGGGTGTATGAATTTAGGTGTGTGCTTGAAATGGGAAGTGTGGTCTGCGCAGTTTAAAGCTCCACATGCTCTTGTGGCTGAGGTATGTGTCTACTTGTACATCTATTCTCACATGTGTTATGCATCTGAAGATGCTAGCTTAAAATGCTGGTAGCTTCTCCTACAGGTGGAGAAATCTTCTTACTTCTGTTCTGTCATTTGCTCGGACAGGTAGACATGTCTTGCATATGTAGGGGGTATAAACCCCCTCAAATAGACTATTCACTACCCATGTGCATTGTTTTATAAGTAGAGAGGAATATATACAATTTCTTGTACACAAATTTAGAGAGCATTTGGCCTGAAACACGGGTATTCAACTACTTGTATGTTTCTTTTTATGTATCATGGTACTAGCAAAAGGAACAGGCACACAAATAAATGCCTTCAGGAATATGGTGAGACTTGCAAGAGTGATATGAGAAGGATTGCTGTTTTAAATTTGTCCAGGCCCAACATTCAGAGTCATTGGTAAATAGTAAAGCTGCATAAGAAAAGTAAAGTTTAAGATATGTTGCAGAGGGATTAGTGATTATGCTACTTCATATGAGTGTGTGGAAATGTACAGTCAAAGTAAGCTGTAGAAATGTAGGTGTCTGCTTGAAATGGGAAGTGCAGTCTGTTGAATTTAAAGGCCCGTGTGCTCTCGGGACTGAGGTATGTGTCTACTTGTACATGTATTCTCATACGTGGTATGCATCTGAAGATGCTAGCTTAAAAAGCTGGTAGCTTCTTTTACAGGTGGAGAAATCTTCTCAGTGCACCTCTCTCTTTCTATATCTCTCCTCCTCTTTCTGGAGTTCTGTTGCTTCTTTCTGTACTTTTCTTCTCTCTTTCTCTTACCTCTCTTGCCCATTTCTGCACTTATCTTGCTTCAATCTACACTTCTCCTGCTTCTTTCTGTACCCCTCTTGCTTTTTTCTGTACCCCTATTGCCTCTTTCTAAACCTCTCTTGCCTCTTTTGTGCTTCTATTTCTTCTTTCTGTACCTATGTTGCTTCTTTTTGTACTTCTCTTGCTTCTATCTGCTCCACTCTTGTTTCTTTCTGTGCTAGTCTTCCCTCTTTTTGCACCTCTCTTTCCCCTTTCTCTACTTCTCTTGCCTCTTCCTGCACTTCTCTTGCCTCTTTCTGCACTTCTCTTTCTGCTTTCTGCACCAGTCTTGCCTCTTTCCGTACCCCATGCCATCTTTCTGCAGCCCTGTTGCCTCTTTCTGCACCTTTCTAGTCTCTTTCAGCACTTCTTTTATCTCTTTTTGCATCTCTGTTGCTTTTTTCAGCACTTGTCTTTCTTCTTTCTGTACCCCTCTTGCCTGTTTCTGCCCCCCTTTCTTCTTTCTCCATGTTTCTTGCCTCTTACTGCATCTCTCTTGCCTTTTTCTGTACTCCTCTTGCCTCTTTTTGCACCTCTGTTGGATCTTTCTGCACTTTTCTTGCTTCTTTCTGCATCCTCTCCCCTCGTTCTGCACCTCTCTTGCCTCCTTCTGTACTTTTCTTTCTTCTATCTGTACTTCTCTTGCTTCTTTCTGCACCTCTCTTGCTTTTTTCTGTACCCCTCTTTGCTCATTCTGTACCTCTATTGTCTCTTTCTGTACCTCTCTTGCCTATTTTGCCCATCTCTTTCCCCTTTCTGTATCTCTGTGTCTTTTTTTGCACTTCTCTTGCTTCTTTCTGTACCTCTCTTGCTTCTTTTGTATCCCTCTTGCTTCTCTCTGCACCCCTCTTCCCTCTTTTTGGACCTCTCTTCTCTCTTTCTGCACATCTCTTGCCTCTTTCTCACTTCTCTTGCATCTTTCAGCACTTCTCTTGCCTCTTTCTGCACCTTTGTTGCTTCTTTCTGAACTTCTCTTGCCTCTTTCTGTATCCCGCTTGCCTCTTTTGACAGCTTCCTTGCCTTTTTGTGCACCTGTGTTGCTTCTTTCTGCACTTCTCTTGCTTCTTTCTGCACCTCTCTTGTGAATTACAATCTGAGCTGTTGGTGAATAGTGAAGCTTTAAGATAAAAGTGATGTTTAAGACATGCAGGCAGAGGGATTACTGATTAGGGTACTTCTTATGAGTCTATGTAAAGGTACACTCAAAGAAGGGTGTATGAATTTAGGTGTGTGCTTGAAATGGGAAGTGTGGTCTGCGCAGTTTAAAGCTCCACATGCTCTTGTGGCTGAGGTATGTGTCTACTTGTACATCTATTCTCACATGTGTTATGCATCTGAAGATGCTAGCTTAAAATGCTGGTAGCTTCTCCTACAGGTGGAGAAATCTTCTTACTTCTGTTCTGTCATTTGCTCGGACAGGTAGACATGTCTTGCATATGTAGGGGGTATAAACCCCCTCAAATAGACTATTCACTACCCATGTGCATTGTTTTATAAGTAGAGAGGAATATATACAATTTCTTGTACACAAATTTAGAGAGCATTTGGCCTGAAACACGGGTATTCAACTACTTGTATGTTTCTTTTTATGTATCATGGTACTAGCAAAAGGAACAGGCACACAAATAAATGCCTTCAGGAATATGGTGAGACTTGCAAGAGTGATATGAGAAGGATTGCTGTTTTAAATTTGTCCAGGCCCAACATTCAGAGTCATTGGTAAATAGTAAAGCTGCATAAGAAAAGTAAAGTTTAAGATATGTTGCAGAGGGATTAGTGATTATGCTACTTCATATGAGTGTGTGGAAATGTACAGTCAAAGTAAGCTGTAGAAATGTAGGTGTCTGCTTGAAATGGGAAGTGCAGTCTGTTGAATTTAAAGGCCCGTGTGCTCTCGGGACTGAGGTATGTGTCTACTTGTACATGTATTCTTGTACGTATTATGCATCTAAAGATGCTAGCTTAAAAAGCTGGTACCTTTTTTTACATGCAAAGAAATCTTCTCAGTACACCTTTCTTTCTTTTTCTGTATTTCTCTTTCTCTTTCTGGAGTTCTCTTGCTTCTTTCTGTACTTTTTCTCTTTTCTCCACCTCTCTTGCGTCGTTCTGTATTTTTCCTGCTTCTTTCTGCACTTCTCTTGCTTCTTTCTGTACCCTCTTGTTTCTTTCTGCAACCCTTGTACCTTTTCTGCATCTCTATTGCCTCTTTCTGCAACCCTCTTGCCTCTTATGCATTTCTTTTCCCTATTCCTGCACCTCTGTACCTTCTTTTTGTACTTCTCTTGCTTCTATCTGTACCTCTCTTGTTTGCATGCCTCTTCCCTCTGTTTGCATCTCTCTTGCCTTTTTCTGTACCTCTCTTGCCTCTTTCTGCACTTCCCTTGCCTGTTTCTGCATCTCTGTTGCTTCTTTCAGCAGTTGTCTTGCTTCTTTCTGCATCCCTCTTGCCTATTTCTGCAGCTCTGTTACTTCTTTCAGTAGTTGTCTTGCTCCTTTCCGCATCCCTTGTGTCTCTTTATGCACCCCTCTTCCCTGTTTCTGCAGCTGTCTTGCCTCTTTCTGCACCTCTGTTGCTTCTTTCTGTACTTTTCTTGCCTCTTTCTGGACCCCTCTTGCCTCCTTTAGCACTTCCCTTGCCTCTTTGTGTACTTATGTTGCTTCTTTCTGCTCTTCTCTTGTTTCTTTCTGCACTTATCTTGCCTCTTTCTGTACCTCTCTTGCTTCTTTCCACACCCTTCTTGCCTCTTTCTACACACCTCTACCCTTTTTCTGTATCTCTTTTGCCTCTTTCTGTACCTCTCTTGCCTATTTCAGCACTTCTCTTGCCTCTCTTTTCATCTCTGTTGCTTCTTTCAGCACTTGTCTAGCTTCTTCCTGCATCCTCCTTCCTTGTTTGTGCGCCCCTCTTCCTTCTTTCTGCACCTTTCTTCCCCTTTCTGCACTTGTCATCCTTCTTTCTGCACTTGTCTTGCTTCTCTCTGCACGTCTCATGCTTCTTTCTGCATCCTTCTTGCCTCTTTCTGCAATCCTCTTCCCTCTTTATGTACTTCTCTTCAGATGCATAACAGATGTGAGAAAACATGTACAAGTAGAAAAATACCTCAGTTTCGAGAGCATGCAGACCTTTTGAACTTCACAGACTGCACTTTCCATTTCAAGCAGATGCCCAAATGTATATGATCTACTTCAAATGTACAATTCCAGAGACTTATATCAAGTAGCCTAATTACTAATCCACCTGCCAACATGTTTTAAAATTCACTTTTCTCTTGCACCTTCACTATTCACCAACTACTCTGAATGTTAGGATTAGCCACATTTAAAACAGCAATCCTTCCCATGTGACTGTTTAAAAGGTCTGTGTGCTCTTGTGACAGGTTTACTAATGTGCAAAGTATGATATCCTACATATTTAGTTGTTATGGAGAGATTGCCAATGTAATTGTAAGCGACTGGTTTATTATTATTGTGAACATTAATGTAGAATTATTTGTAAAGTTTAAAATTATGCAACAAAGTATTACAACTATTCTTTGTTTTTTAGATATTCGCTTTTTTGGGGGAAAAAAATGAAGATGGCAAAAAAAGATCAAAAGAGAAGACAAGAAATAAAAGCAGTGCTTCTAAAGAAAAGTGAAAACAGAAAATTAGATGAAATGCAAAATGCTAGACAGGAAAAAAAATATTTTGGTAAGGGAAATAAACAGTTTGTTAAGAGAGTTTCACAGAGTGTAAATCAATTTGAAAATGAAAAGAAAAAGAAAAATTCTACAACAAATCAGAAGGAAAGGAAAAAAGGACACGATAAAAGAAAATCCTTTTAGGGGAAATAATGCATATTACAAGTAGGCTAAATGAACATAAAGATATAAGGAGGAGAATGTTTAGAAGTAGAATACTACAAAATGTATTGAAAGATTGTAGAAAATATAAAAAAGAACAGCAGCTTATATGAAAATGCAACAGATTGAAAGTGTAGTAGATAAAGCTTTTGAAATAAAATTAAACGTGTTTATATTAGTATTGAAGAGAATGACAACATTGGATCAAACAATGGTGTTTATGAAGGAGAAATGCAAGTGAAAGAAACTTGTTAATAGAAGTAACTTTTGCAAAACTTTCACCGGTGAATAGAAGCACACTTCCAGTACTGAGACTTTCTTTAATGACGAAAGCTATTTTCAAGAGAACACATTAGTACATGCAGTTGATACTAGTGGTGGATGCCATGAGATGAAAAATGGTTCTCCAATTCCTAAAGAAAAAATGGTTGTTAGGAATGTGGAAGAAGTAATCGCTGAAGAAGTTCAAGGGAGGCGTACACAAGCTCCTGTATTTAAGTCGGATTGTAACAGTATTTGACAGGAATCAATTGACATATTATAAATTATGTTTACGGGAATATACCAAAAAAAGTGTTAAACAGAAGATGAAGATGTCACAAGGACTAGATCCATATAAGATGAGAAAATATAGATATACAAATACAGATATAGAGAAAGTGTGTGATGATATACAGTTTCGTTTTTTTGGTTCAGAAGACAAGTGTAGAGAAACAGATTTTAATAAATGTAGGTGTTGAAGAACATGAGAAAGAGATTAGTATCAATGAGTTTACAGAAGAAATTTCAAAGCTTAACAGTTTTGTCTGAAAAACCAAACTATATTTGTATTTGTTGTCGATGTCGACTGGGCAGCTGCAGATAGCTGCCTACTAGGTCTGCATAAACGCCCCAAGAAACTGAAAGTGCAGTATAAATTTGTGGATCTGGCAGTGCTTGTGGCAAAACGGGCCATCACCATTAGGTGGAAATCTGCCCACCCCCTACAGCAATGGTCTGGCAGACATAAATGGTCAGGTGGGGCACTGCGGAGTGCGCTATCCTCAGACATGACTCCCATTTCAATGGATTGGAACCAAATGCTAGAGACACTTAAAGCCCTCGAATCAGTCACCCCCCCGGTGTCACCAGCTGTGCCCGCATTACCCGGGACCCCCCTTTCTCCTATGGCTGACTCGCTTGAAACAGAGTAACAACATGTTATCATGTATTGTCGTTGCCCAGGGATGCATGTAATTGTCTACTCCACCTTGTGTAGTTTGATTTCTTTGTACAGTTAAATCAGTGTATACAACTTTGTGTGGACCAATGGACCAGGGAAGGGAGGGGGGGGACTTAGTGTGGTTTTTTATTTCCTTTTTTTCGTTTTGCCTTTTGTTTATTATCTTTAACGATGTAATGGTTCACTTAAAGAGAAAACCTGAGTTTCACTCACTGTTTAGATGGCCATCTGCACCTAGCGCTAGATGCATCTTCATGCACTGCAGACTTGAGATGTCAATAGGCCGTGAGCTATAAGCTCTATTGTATATGTGTATGCACTTGCAAATTGAAACTCACTAAAAAATTGTGTTTAAAAATGAAAAATGCTTTTTTAAATGGAAAATGAGAATGACCAGTACTTTTTACCTGATGCCAGGAACCTGAGTTGGACACACCCTCTGGCTTTGAGTTCGGATTTTTTTTATGTTAGGGTCCTTTATGGACTATGGACTAAGGGGCACATGCATCAACAATGCCATTTGCGATTCCTTATTAGCGAAAAATAAGGAATCGCTAATAAGGAATAGCAAAAGGCTATGCATGTAGGAATCGCTATTCAAATAGCGATTCCTTAACTATCCTTAATTGCTACTAGCAAATTGCGAGTAGCAATTAAGGAATGCCATCCCAATCATTCCTATGGGCCTCCAGGCCCATAGGAATGAATTGGAGATTGCATGAGCAAATAGCGAGTACCAGTAGGTTCTCGCAAATTGCTCATGCAATTTCAAGGGTGCAAGGGTGTCAAAATGACACCCTATTGCACCCCTGAAATTGATATGTGCACATATGTTGCACACACACATGCTCTAAGGGCATGTGTGTGCGCAACATGAAACTTTGAAAAATGCACAAAAGTGCATTTTTCAAACTTTTAGCAAATTACCATGCAGTTCATCTTCATGGTAATTTGCTCCCCCTATTAGCGAATTCGCTAATTTTTCAACTTTCATGCATTGCATTTAAGGAATCCCAAATTGAGATTCCTTAAATTAAGGAATCTCAATTTGGGATTCCTTAAATGCTATCGCTATTTAAGGAATCGCTATTTAAGGATTCCTTAAATAGCGATTTTTGCTTTTGGGTTGATGCATTGGGATTGGGTATTTTTAACTCAATACCGGGAGCTATTAGCGAATCGGTATTTTACCGACTAGATTTTGCCTTGATGCATGAGGCTGTATGAACATTCTTTTCCATTTTGTATATAGACTGATTTCCTTGACACCTACTAATGTGCTGTACTCCTTTGACCAACACCAGCCAAGTTAGCGATTCCTCTCTGATTGAAGAATACATTTTGGTTCCTTTTGACCACTTCCCAAGGAAAGTTTTACATTTCCCCAGATTTTTTCTATTTCAGTATTTTATATATTATAACCTACTGGCGATCATCAGTAGGTATTTATAGTTAGGATCATGTTTCCATAGCCAAAGAAGGTTTCGACTTGCCTATATCTATGCTGCCGTTTAATGAATCTTCATGAAATTTTCCAAACAAATTCTACTTGTGTATGCAATGTTTCGGGGTAATCCGTCAAGCAGGGGCCTTAAAAAAGGGGGTCAAAAAAATTATTTTTCCCATGTTAATTCCCATAGGCATTTTGAACATGACTACATCTTGAACGGCTAGATGTAATTACACCAAATTTGGCAGAAAAGTAGCTCTTGGTCTACAACGAGTGCTTTTTGTTATTTGGTGTAAATCCATTCAGAAGTTTTAGAGTTATTAAAAGAAATACATATAGGGACGCTGATCCTCCAAGGATCTGGCAGTCCCCGTGCTCAAATCTGATTGCCTACCAACTCTTCTATCAGGAATTGTTGGTGCCATCTTGGGACTCAGCTCTGGTTGAGTCCAACAGTAAAAGTGCTTACAAAAAGAAAAGGGGGCAGGGTAGGAATACCCTGACGCTCTAACTGTGGTCCTGGAGTCCCCGAGACCCAAATAGGGCCAAAAAGCACTTTTTGTTGAAACAAATTTGGCACGGGAATGTGACAGAGACCTGATTCTATATGAAAATGTTTTTATGAAAATCAAGCGTGGTCACCCTTGCTTGTTTACATTATAGCCCCCGTGTGGGCCAGATCCTGGGACATGCGTGCTTTTTACTTTTAAAAAGAGGGGGGTGCACAGGACCCTCTCCTTCGAATAAATTATGCCCATGGACAACCACCTCCCTGTGGCTTAATTTCAATAACAATGGGGGGCCACTCAGACTCCAAGCCATGGGGACCACTACCTGCCCATGGCTAAGTGCAAAGAAATGGGGGGCCTCTCAGACTCCCCCGAGCCCCCTGGCTTTTTTTTGTTTTAGAAGGAGGGGGCTGTGCTGCCGGTCTCCCAGGCCATTCTCAGCCCCGGAGACATCCACCTACTTGGGACAGGGCCTTGAAAATCAAAGAAAGGGGCAGCGTGGCCGTACATGGCCCTGGGGACCAACACTCCACAGGGTCAGCTTCAGCTATGTCCCGGGGTGCCCACCCCAGGCACATAACTTAATGCTTTAGCTTGGCAGGAGCTCACAGCTCCCACCAAGCTAAAGCAAACGCTCTGGTTCCAGCGGGTGGGAGCTGTCAAAGTGCTTCTACCCACTGGCAGCAGAGGCTTCATCTCTTTCCCTGCCCTCAGACATACGGGCAGGGAAAGAGATGAAATGATTGCTCCTGCAAGGAGGGAGCTGTCTTTCCAGCAGGTCCCTCCATGTAGCAGCAATGCCAGCTCCTGCAGGAGGTGGGGAATCGGCTCAAACAGCGGGGGACTTGAGGCTCCCCCTGTGGTTCCGGTGAAAAGAGCATAAAGAGGCAAAATAAAGTACTGAAATAAGCAGAAAGAGGCAGAATAAAGTTCAGCAACGAGCATAAAGAGGCAGAATAAAGGTCAGCAAAAAGCAGACTTAAATGAAGATTGAAATAGGTTGTGCAAACTAATATGTGTACTTCTTGAGTCTTTAATCAAAGTACTAGAGATAAATGAAGTTTAGAATATATTGGCAGATGTATTGAACTGTATCCCTGTCTAAACAAGAATGTATCTTTGTGCTGTGTATTATGAGTAGAAAGGAATATATACAGTTTGGTGCAGACACTACTGTTGCAGTCATCCAGTCCCCCCATCACTGCCCATGAATTTATCTAATCATTCAAGCACTATCCTTGCACTCAAAAATTCACTCAGGCACTTTCCATGGTGTCATTCTAACACCAAGGTACTACCTATGCACGTATTCATTCTTCATGGCAATACCCAAGTATTGATGCTGTCACCCAAACACTACTCATGCACTCATTCAATCACTAAGCCACTACCCATGTACCTATTTAATTATTCATTCACCATTCTTCCTCCTTCTGAGCTCTCTTTCTGGAGTTCTCCTGCCTGTTTCTGCACCCCTCTTCCAGCACTTATGTGCCTCTTTCTGCACCTCTGTTGCGTCTTTCAGCAGTTGTCTTGATTCTTTCTGCATCCCTCTTTCCTATTACTGCACCTTTCTTGTCTCTTTCTGCATCTTTCTTGTATTTTTCAGCACTTCTCTTGCTTCTTTCTGCACCTCTGTTGGGTCTTTCTGTACTTCTCTTCCTTCTTTCTGCACTTCTCTTCCTTCTTTCTGCACTTGTCTTACTTCTTGTTTTACTTCTCTTGCAAATTATATTCTGAGCAGTTGTGAATAGTGAAGCTGCAAGATAAAAGTGATGTTTAAGACATGTTGACAGAGGGATGACTGATTAGGCTGCTTCTTATGAGTCTGTGGAAAGGTACACTCGAAGAAGGCCGTATAAGTTTACTCATTTCTTGCTTCTATCTGCAGTTCTCGTGTATCTTTCTGCACTTCCCTTGCCTGCTTCTGCAGCTCTGTTGCTTCTTTTAACATTTGTCTTGCTTGTTTCTGCACCCCTCTTGTATCTTTCTGCACCCCTTTTCCTTTTTCTGCACCTCTCTTACCTTTTTCTGCATCTCTTGTGCCTCTCTCTCCACTTCTCTTGCCTCTTTCTGCACTTCTCTCACTTCTTTCTGTATCCCTCTTACCTCTTACTGCAGCTCTGTTGCCTCTTTCTGCACCTCTCTTGTCTCTTGCAGCACTTCTCTTGCCTCTTTTTGCATCTCTGTTGCTTCTTTCGGCATTTGTCTTGCTTCTTTCTATACCCCTCTTGCCTGTTTCTGCACCACTCTTCCTTCTTTCTGCATGTTTCTTGCTTCTTTGTGCATCTCTCTTGGTTCTTTATGCAACCATCTTGCCTCTTTCTGTACTCATCTTGCCTCTTTCTCTACATTTCTTGCTTCTATCTGTACTTGTCTTGCTTCTTTCTGCACCCCTCTAGCTTCCTTCTGTACCCCTCTTCCCTCTTTCTGTGCTTCTTTTCCCTCTTTCTGCACCTCTCTTGCTTCTTCTTTGCACTTCTCTTATTTCTATCTGTACCTCTCTTGCTACTTTTCTGCACTCCTCTTCCCTCTTTTGAACCTCTCGCCTTTTTCTGCACAAGCATTCATAGTCGTTGGTGAATAGTGAAGCTGCACAAAATAGTAAGGTTTAAGACATGTTGCAAGAGGGATAAGTGATTAGGCTATTTCGTATGAGGGTGTGGAAATGTACAGTCAAAGTACACCGTAGAAATGTAGGTGTCTGCTTGAAATGGGAAGTGCAGTCTGTTAAATGTAAAGGTCTGCGTGCTCTTGTGACTGAGGTATGTGTCTACTTGTACATGTATTCTCATACGTGGTATGCATCTGAAGATGCTAGCTTAAAAAGCTGGTAGCTTCTTTTACAGGTGGAGAAATCTTCTCAGTGCACCTCTCTCTTTCTATATCTCTCCTCCTCTTTCTGGAGTTCTGTTGCTTCTTTCTGTACTTTTCTTCTCTCTTTCTCTTACCTCTCTTGCCCATTTCTGCACTTATCTTGCTTCAATCTACACTTCTCCTGCTTCTTTCTGTACCCCTCTTGCTTTTTTCTGTACCCCTATTGCCTCTTTCTAAACCTCTCTTGCCTCTTTTGTGCTTCTATTTCCTCTTTCTGTACCTATGTTGCTTCTTTTTGTACTTCTCTTGCTTCTATCTGCTCCACTCTTGTTTCTTTCTGTGCTAGTCTTCCCTCTTTTTGCACCTCTCTTGCCCCTTTCTCTACTTCTCTTGCCTCTTCCTGCACTTCTCTTGCCTCTTTCTGCACTTCTCTTTCTGCTTTCTGCACCAGTCTTGCCTCTTTCTGTACCCCATGCCATCTTTCTGCAGCCCTGTGGCCTCTTTCTGCACCTTTCTAGTCTCTTTCAGCACTTCTTTTATCTCTTTTTGCATCTCTGTTGCTTTTTTCAGCACTTGTCTTGCTTCTTTCTGTACCCCTCTTGCCTGTTTCTGCCCCCCTTTCTTCTTTCTCCAGGTTTCTTGCCTCTTACTGCATCTCTCTTGCCTTTTTCTGTACTCCTCTTGCCTCTTTTTGCACCTCTGTTGGATCTTTCTGCACCTTTCTTGCTTCTTTCTGCATCCTCTCCCCTCGTTCTGCACCTCTCTTGCCTCCTTCTGTACTTTTCTTTCTTCTATCTGTACTTCTCTTGCTTCTTTCTGCACCTCTCTTGCTTTTTTCTGTACCCCTCTTTGCTCATTCTGTACCTCTATTGTCTCTTTCTGTACCTCTCTTGCCTATTTTGCCCATCTCTTTCCCCTTTCTGTATCTCTGTGTCTTTTTTTGCACTTCTCTTGCTTCTTTCTGTACCACTCTTGCTTCTTTTGTATCCCTCTTGCTTCTCTCTGCACCCCTCTTCCCTCTTTTTGGACCCCTCTTCTCTCTTTCTGCACATCTCTTGCCTCTTTCTCACTTCTCTTGCATCTTTCAGCACTTCTCTTGCCTCTTTCTGCACCTTTGTTGCTTCTTTCTGAACTTCTCTTGCCTCTTTCTGTATCCTGCTTGCCTCTTTTGACAGCTTCCTTGCCTTTTGTGCACCTGTGTTGCTTCTTTCTGCACTTCTCTTGCTTCTTTCTGCACCTCTCTTGTGAATTACAATCTGAGCTGTTGGTGAATAGTGAAGCTTCAAGATAAAAGTGATGTTTAAGACATGCAGGCAGAGGGATTACTGATTAGGGTACTTCTTATGAGTCTGTGTAAAGGTACACTCAAAGAAGGGCGTATGAATTTAGGTGTGTGCTTGAAATGGGAAGTGTGGTCTGCGCAGTTTAAAGCTCCACATGCTCTTGTGGCTGAGGTATGTGTCTACTTGTACATGTATTCTCACATGTGTTATGCATCTGAAGATGCTAGCTTAAAATGCTGGTAGCTTCTCCTACAGGTGGAGAAATCTTCTTACTTCTGTTCTGTCATTTGCTCGGACAGGTAGACATGTCTTGCATATGTAGGGGGTATAAAACTTCTCAAATAGACTATTCACTACCCATGTGCATTGTTTTATAAGTAGAGAGGAATATATACAATTTCTTGTACACAAATTTAGAGAGCATTTGGCCTGAAACACGGGTATTCAACTACTTGTATGTTCCTTTTTATGTATCATGGTACTAGCAAAAGGAACAGACACACAAATAAATGCCTTCAGGAATATGGTGAGACTTGCAAGAGTGATATGAGAAGGATTGCTGTTTTAAATTTGTCCAGGCCCAACATTCAGAGTCATTGGTGAATAGTAAAGCTGCATAAGAAAAGTAAAGTTTAAGACATGTTGCAGAGGGATTAGTGATTATGCTACTTCATATGAGTGTGTGGAAATGTACAGTCAAAGTAAGCTGTAGAAATGTAGGTGTCTGCTTGAAATGGGAAGTGCAGTCTGTTGAATTTAAAGGCCCGTGTGCTCTCGGGACTGAGGTATGTGTCTACTTGTACATGTATTGTTGTACGTATTATGCATCTAAAGATGCTAGCTTAAAAAGCTGGTACCTTTTTTTACATGCGAAGAAATCTTCTCAGTACACCTTTCTTTCTTTTTCTGTATTTCTCTTTCTCTTTCTGGAGTTCTCTTGCTTCTTTCTGTACTTTTTCTCTTTTCTCCACCTCTCTTGCGTCGTTCTGTATTTTTCCTGCTTCTTTCTGCAATTCTCTTGCTTCTTTCTGTACCCTCTTGTTTCTTTCTGCAACCCTTGTACCTTTTCTGCATCTCTATTGCCTCTTTCTGCAACCCTCTTGCCTCTTATGCATTTATTTTCCCTATTCCTGCACCTCTGTACCTTCTTTTTGTACTTCTCTTGCTTCTATCTGTACCTCTCTTGTTTGCATGCCTCTTCCCTCTGTTTGCATCTCTCTTGCCTTTTTCTGTACCTCTCTTGCCTCTTTCTGCACTTCCCTTGCTTGTTTCTGCATCTCTGTTGCTTCTTTCAGCAGTTGTCTTGCTTCTTTCTGCATCCCTCTTGCCTATTTATGCAGCTCTGTTACTTCTTTCAGTAGTTGTCTTGCTCCTTTCCGCATCCCTTGTGTCTCTTTATGCACCCCTCTTCCCTGTTTCTGCAGCTGTCTTGCCTCTTTCTGCACCTCTGTTGCTTCTTTCTGTACTTTTCTTGCCTCTTTCCGGACCCCTCTTGCCTCCTTTAGCACTTCCCTTGCCTCTTTGTGTACTTATGTTGCTTCTTTCTGCTCTTCTCTTGTTTCTTTCTGCACTTATCTTGCCTCTTTCTGTACCTCTCTTGCTTCTTTCCACACCCTTCTTGCCTCTTTCTACACACCTCTACCCTTTTTCTGTATCTCTTTTGCCTCTTTCTGTACCTCTCTTGCCTATTTCAGCACTTCTCTTGCCTCTCTTTTCATCTCTGTTGCTTCTTTCAGCACTTGTCTAGCTTCTTCCTGCATCCTCCTTCCTTGTTTGTGCGCCCCTCTTCCTTCTTTCTGCACCTTTCTTCACCTTTCTGCACTTGTCATCCTTCTTTCTGCACTTGTCTTGCTTCTCTCTGCACGTCTCATGCTTCTTTCTGCATCCTTCTTGCCTCTTTCTGCAATCCTCTTCCCTCTTTATGTACTTCTCTTCAGATGCATAACAGATGTGAGAAAACATGTACAAGTAGAAAAATACCTCAGTTTCGAGAGCATGCAGACCTTTTGAACTTCACAGACTGCACTTTCCATTTCAAGCAGATGCCCAAATGTATATGATCTACTTCAAATGTACAATTCCAGAGACTTATATCAAGTAGCCCAATTACTAATCCACCTGCCAACATGTTTTAAAATTCACTTTTCTCTTGCACCTTCACTATTCACCAACTACTCTGAATGTTAGGATTAGCCACATTTAAAACAGCAATCCTTCCCATGTGACTGTTTAAAAGGTCTGTGTGCTCTTGTGACAGGTTTACTAATGTGCAAAGTATGATATCCTACATATTTAGTTGTTATGGAGAGATTGCCAATGTAATTGTAAGTGACTGGTTTATTATTATTGTGAACATTATTGTAGAATTATTTGTAAAGTTTAAAATTATGCAACAAAGTATTACAACTATTCTTTGTTTTTTAGATATTCGCTTTTTTGGGGGAAAAAAATGAAGATGGCAAAAAAAGATCAAAAGAGAAGACAAGAAATAAAAGCAGTGCTTCTAAAGAAAAGTGAAAACAGAAAATTAGATGAAATGCAAAATGCTAGACAGGAAAAAAAATATTTTGGTAAGGGAACTAAACAGTTTGTTAAGAGAGTTTCACAGAGTGTAAATCAATTTGAAAATGAAAAGAAAAAGAAAAATTCTACAACAAATCAGAAGGAAAGGAAAAAAGGACACGATAAAAGAAAATCCTTTTAGGGGAAATAATGCATATTACAAGTAGGCTAAATGAACATAAAGATATATGGAGGAGAATGTTTAGAAGTAGAATACTACAAAATGTATTGAAAGATTGTAGAAAATATAAA
This sequence comes from Triturus cristatus, assembly GCF_964204655.1. Taxonomy (NCBI): domain Eukaryota; kingdom Metazoa; phylum Chordata; class Amphibia; order Caudata; family Salamandridae; genus Triturus; species Triturus cristatus. The sequence continues at coordinate 213,038,442 of NC_140588.1, forward strand.
AAAGAACAGCAGCTTATATGAAAATGCAACAGATTGAAAGTGTAGTAGATAAAGCTTTTGAAATAAAATTAAACGTGTTTATATTAGTATTGAAGAGAATGACAACATTGGATCAAACAATGGTGTTTATGAAGGAGAAATGCAAGTGAAAGAAACTTGTTAATAGAAGTAACTTTTGCAAAACTTTCACCGGTGAATAGAAGCACACTTCCAGTACTGAGACTTTCTTTAATGACGAAAGCTATTTTCAAGAGAACACATTAGTACATGCAGTTGATACTAGTGGTGGATGCCATGAGATGAAAAATGGTTCTCCAATTCCTAAAGAAAAAATGGTTGTTAGGAATGTGGAAGAAGTAATCGCTGAAGAAGTTCAAGGGAGGCGTACACAAGCTCCTGTATTTAAGTCGGATTGTAACAGTATTTGACAGGAATCAATTGACATATTATAAATTATGTTTACGGGAATATACCAAAAAAAGTGTTAAACAGAAGATGAAGATGTCACAAGGACTAGATCCATATAAGATGAGAAAATATAGATATACAAATACAGATATAGAGAAAGTGTGTGATGATATACAGTTTCGTTTTTTTGGTTCAGAAGACAAGTGTAGAGAAACAGATTTTAATAAATGTAGGTGTTGAAGAACATGAGAAAGAGATTAGTATCAATGAGTTTACAGAAGAAATTTCAAAGCTTAACAGTTTTGTCTGAAAAACCAAACTATATTTGTATTTGTTGTCGATGTCGACTGGGCAGCTGCAGATAGCTGCCTACTAGGTCTGCATAAACGCCCCAAGAAACTGAAAGTGCAGTATAAATTTGTGGATCTGGCAGTGCTTGTGGCAAAACGGGCCATCACCATTAGGTGGAAATCTGCCCACCCCCTACAGCAATGGTCTGGCAGACAGAAATGGTCAGGTGGGGCACTGCGGAGTGCGCTATTGTTGGACCCGGCCTCGTGGCGTGGTCCTTAACCCCCTGGATTGTGCCCGTTCCCCGCCCCGGCCGTCACGGGCCACCCGTCTGAACTGCACCAAGGCCCTTCACCCGGAGCTGCACGTGGTCGCATACTCCTCGTGGCTCCGCCATCTTGTTGGCCTCCACGTCACACCGTGCACCAGCCGGCGCGACCCCGCTCAACCCGGCCTCGACCCCAGCGAAGCCCCGACATCGAGGCACCACAAACTAGCCAGGGGGTGCCGCAGGAACCATTCATCGCCCCCGGCGGAGGACAGTATCGATGGGACCCCCAACTGTCCTCCCCTCTCGAGGTGTGATCGCCCTGCAACTCCCATGGGCCTGGCGCCTCTCCTGCTGGGCGTCTGGCCACCTCCACCCGGCCACTCCGCCCCCTCGGGCGCATAGGTCCGGACATCAAAGGGCTCCAGACCTATATCTGGGGCGACCCCACCACAGCTCGGCAGTTGTATCCCGGAGTCGAGAGCCCTGCTGATTGAATCGCGGCTGACCCTACGGAGAAGAACTCTTGTCGGAACCATCACGAGCCCTGCTGACTGCGTCGCGGCTCCTTCTTGTGAACCCTTTCTGAACCACCTGGAACATCGGAGCCCTGCTGACGCTGTCGCGGCCCAACCTCGCTGAAACCTTCCTCGGAGCCCTGCTGACGACGTCGCGGCTCGAGCTGAGCAGAAACCATCTTGAGAGCCCTGCTGATTGAATCGCGGCTCTCCACGAACTGTACGCCAGAGCCCTGCTGACGCCGTCGCGGCTCGACCCATCCGAGATCCGGAGGTCCTCCAGCTTGAGGAGAAGAACTGGGCCCCAGGTACCCTCGTACCGCACTCCTGCCAAAGACTGTCCCGCTACCCCTACCCTTCCAAAGAGACACTGAGACTTTTGGTGGATCCCTCGATCCCTTCATGTAAATATTGACCTCGTAACCTTTTTATTGCTGATAAAGAATTGCTTGTCACCAGACAACCTCCTTGAGTCCTGTGTGGTGGTGTTACTGTGCTAGTACGTGATAGGAGAAGGATCTCTCAGGAGACTTCTCGGCAGCGCTCGGCTACTTCGTGCAGTGAGAGGGCCCCCCCCTTGGTGGTCTCACCGACTCCTCGGGGTCCGCCTTCCAACATTTGGTGGCCAGCGACGGGATCCGAGCCGAACGCAGTACGTACCAGCCAGTACCCACTAGCTACCCATCCAAACGAATAGCATCATGAGCAGCCAGGAAAACAACGCGACAATGGAGTTCCAGCCCGAACGGCTGGAAGAATATACGCACAAAGAATTAAAACAGTTCTGCAAAGACAAAGGCATTGCAACCACCAGCCTAGTTACCAAAGAAGAGATGCAGAAAGCTCTGAGGGCATGGTTGGAGGCCGGGGCAGGCCCCTCCCAGGAAGAAGGGCCCTTGCCCCTGACGGAGACCACAGCAACCGCACTGACTCCGGCAACCGGAGGAAGAAAGAGCCTAGAAACCGGCCTCTCCGAAGAAGAAATACGAGAGTGGGAAAAGGTCCGGAGCCACGAGCTAGAGCTCGCCCGACTGCGGCTGGACGGCGAACTCCAGCTGGCAGAAAAGAAACTGGCCCTCGAGCAGCTACGCCTTCAAGAAGAGATAGAAGAGAAGAGACGACACCGGGAGTTGGAGGAAAAGAAACTAACTCTTGAGCACGAGCGCAGTCTCAAGGAGCTCGAGATCAAGGCCAAGAACGGAGGGACCGACACCCCCAGTACTAGAGACACTCTACCGCCTTCCGAGGCCAAGGTACATATCCCGAAAGAGGTCGTCAAGGAGTATTACAAGAATGACGACATCCAACAATGGTTTAAGGCCTACGAGGTGGCCATGACCTCCCATCGGGTGCCCCGAAAAGACTGGGGCGCAGGCCTGTGGGGGCGATTCCTGAGTGAAGGGCGGGACACGCTGCTCCAGCTACCGGAGGAGGTGATGACCTCCTACGATCACATGAAGGAGGCCCTGCTCACCCGCTACGGGCTAACAGCGGAAATGTACCGCCAGCGGTTCAGAGACGGCAAGAAAATCCCGGGTACCACATGGGTGGAATATGTGGACTTTTTCAGTCGGGCCCTAGAAGGGTGGATCAAAGGAAGCAAAGTAACCACCTACGGGCAGCTGGTCGACCTCATCGTGTGGGAACATCTTTCCAACAATTGCTTCGTAGAACTGAGACAGCACCTCCTCGACAGCAAAATGACCGACCCGCGAAAACTTGCCGTCGAGGCCGATCGATGGGTCAACTCCCGGGTTCCCCGGAGCTCAATGGGGGAGTACCAGAGGAACCCCAACGGACCCCCACGCCAGCGCGGTGGGGGGGGAGGGCCGAACAGGAACCGAGACCCTCCCGCCGGGGCCCCCAGGAGCCCCCCTCGAGGGCCACCGCAGCCACATCTCTCCCCGAGCCTAGCTCGAAGGGTGGGCCCGGCCCGACCCGGACCACGGCCACCAGTGACCTGCTATGGCTGCCAACAAACCGGACACTTTGCCAGCGATCCGGCCTGCCCTCTGAACCGAAGAAACGGGGCCGGCGGGCCCCCGCCCCGGCAGCTGACAGCCGCCACCTTGGGGGGAGGAGAAGAGGAAGAGGAGGCCCTCGACCGAGAGAACACTGAGTGGGAGCCGGCAGCCATGTCCCTGGTCTGCCTGGGTAGCGGAGAGATGGTACCCTGCACCCCCATCCCAACCAACACCCAGAAGTACCGGCAGCAGGTCACGGTCAACGGACAACGGGCCGAAGCCCTTCGCGACACAGGCGCCAGTATCACCGCTGTCCGCTGCCACCTGGTGACCCCTGAACAGATTCTACCGAATGTGCTGTGCCCCGTACGGACGGCCGACAACAGTGAAAGCCTATGCCAGATGGCCCTGGTCCCCTTCGAGTGGGGAGGGGTGACGGGCCTACTGAAGGTGACAGTGCGCGACGACGCCCCGGTCGACTGCCTCCTGGGGAACGACTTGGAAAGTTCCCCCTGGGCTCAAGTAGAGCGACGAGAGCACCTCCGAATGTTGGGACTGGCTGATTGGGCCTGCGCCATCACCCGGTCCATGACCGCCCAGGCCCCCCGCTCATCCTCGACCTCCGGGACCGCCCAACCCGAGGGGCTCACACCCCCTCCCACCAGCAGCGAGGAGGTGGCGGACACCGACCCTGGGCCCAGCGAATCCTCCCCCGAAGAGATGGCTTCTCCGAGCGCCCTACCAGAGCTGACGCAATGGCAATACGAAGAGGGCCCCACCCGAGAGCAGTTCCAGCAAGAGCAACAGTCCTGTCCCTCTCTCGAAGGGGTCCGACAACAGGCGACCGCGCAAGCCAACGGTGACCAGACCGGCACCCACTGGATCTACTGGGCCGAGGGCCTGTTGTACAGTGAACAGAAAATAGCAGAACTCGGGGCCAGCCGCGTGTTGGTGGTCCCCCTCCGCTTCCGGGAGTTCCTTCTCAACCTGGCCCATGATGTGCCCCTCGCCGGACACTTGGGGCAAGACAAAACGTACAGTCATCTGGTGACCCACTTCTACTGGCCCCGGATGCGGAGAGATGTGGACAACCACTGCCGGTCCTGCCAGACCTGCCAAGCCAGCGGAAAGACGGGGGGTCGGGTCAAGGCCCCCCTCCAGCCCTTTCCCGCCGTCAGCACCCCGTTCGAACGGGTCGGAATCGATATTGTGGGACCCCTGGACCCCCAAACCGCCCTGGGCCACCGCTTCATCCTGGTCCTCGTGGACCACGCCACCAGGTACCCGGAGGCGGTCCCGCTAAGAACTATAACGGCCCCTGTGGTAGGCCGGGCCTTGATGGGGATCTTCTCCCGAGTGGGATTCCCCAGCGAAGTGGTGAGCGACCGCGGCACGAACTTTATCTCCAGGTACATGCGGTCCCTGTGGCAACAGTGCGGGGTCACATACAAGTTCACGACCCCCTATCACCCTCAGGGGAACGGACTGGTTGAGCGGTTCAACCGAACATTAAAAGGGATGATCCAGGACCTGGAAGAACCCCTCAGGCGGAAGTGGGATGTCCTGCTGCCCTGCCTCCTGTTTGCCTATCGGGAGGTCCCGCAGAAGTCCCTGGGGTTCAGCCCGTTTGAACTATTGTATGGACACCCGGTCCGCGGACTGCTCAGCCTGGTCAAGGAGGGCTGGGAGATGAAGCCCCGAGGCGCCCCTCCTGACGTCTACCGATACCTCCTGACCCTCCGAAACCAGACCCGCAAGTTCCGAGCCATGGCCGAAGCCAACCTCGAGGCCAGCCAGGAGGACATGAAGCGGTGGTACGATCGCAACACCTCTACTGTAGAATTCGAGCCAGGTCAGAAAGTATGGGTCATGGCCCCGGTCGAACCCGGCGCCCTCCAGGACAAGTGGACCAGGCCCTTCAAGGTGGTGGAGAAGAAAAGTCCCGTCACCTACCTGGTCGATCTGGAGTCCCCCCGGAACCCCCTCCGGGTCCTACATGCTAACAGGCTAAAACCTCACTTCGCCCGGACCGAACTGAGCCTGCTGCTGGCGACCGACGAGGGGGGCGAGGACGACTCCGAACCCTTGCCCGACCTCTTGCAATCCGACATTCACGATGGATCGATCGAAGGGGTCCAACTCGCCTCGTCCCTGACCCCGGAACAGCGCAACGACTGCCAGCAATTACTGCGGGACTACGCAGCCCTCTTCTCTCTCACCCCGGGGGTGACCCACTGGTGCGTCCACGACGTCGACACCGGGGAGAGCCCCCCCATACGACACAGAGCCTACCGGGTGCCTGACCGAGTGCGGGCCTGCATCCAGGCCGAAGTAGCGAAGATGCTGGCCCTGGGGGTCATCGAGCCTTCCGACAGCCCGTGGGCCAGCCCTGAAGTCCTGGTGCCCAAGGCCGCAGCTCCCGGTCACCCCCCGGAGTTGCGATTCTGCGTGGACTACCGAGCCCTGAATGCAGTAACCAAGACAGACGCACACCCGATACCCCGGGCCGACGAACTCATCGACCGTCTAGGGGCCGCTCGCTACTTGAGCACGCTGGACCTCACCGCCGGGTACTGGCAAATCCAGCTCACCCCCGGCGCCCAAGAAAGATCCGCCTTTTCGACTCCGGATGGGCATTACCACTTTCGGGTGATGCCCTTCGGAATGAAGAACGCCCCGGCCACCTTCCAAAGACTGGTGAACAAGATTTTGGCCGGGCTTGAGGCCTTCAGCGCGGCCTACTTAGATGACATTGCCGTGTACAGCAACCACTGGGCCGAGCACCTCCTCCACCTGAAGGCCGTCCTGGCCGCCCTCCAGCAGGCCGGGCTCACAATCAAGGCCAGCAAATGTCAAATCGGCCACGGATCCGTGACCTACCTGGGCCATCAAGTGGGGAGCGGGCAGGTGGCCCCCCCTCCAAGCGAAGATAGATGCCATCCAGACCTGGGAACCCCCCACTACCCAGACCGCTGTCCGGGCCTTCCTGGGCCTCACCGGATACTACCGGCGGTTTATCCGGGACTATGGGAGCATTGTTGGCCCCCTCACAGAGTTAACGTCCAAAAAGCAGCCCAAGAAGGTACACTGGACACCCCGCTGCCAAACAGCCTTCGACACCCTAAAAACAGCCATGTGTACTGCTCCGGTGCTGCAGGCCCCGGACTACCAGAAGGAGTTCGTGGTACAGACGGACGCCTCCGAGTATGGGATCGGGGCCGTCCTATCCCAAGCCGACGAAAAGGGGCTCGACCGACCAGTGGCCTTCATCAGCCGACGACTACTGCCCCGAGAGCAACGCTGGAGCACTATTGAGCGCGAGGCCTTCGCTGTGGTATGGGCCCTCAAGAAGCTCCGGCCCTACCTCTTTGGCGCCCACTTCCGGGTCCAGACCGACCACCGGCCCTTGCAATGGTTAATGCGAATGCGGGGCGAGAACCCCAAGCTGCTGCGATGGTCCATCTCGCTACAAGGGATGGACTTTGACGTCGAACACCGGCCCGGCAATGACCACGCCAATGCCGACGGCCTGTCCCGCTTCTTCCGCCTTGACGAGGAGAATCCCCAAGGAGATGGGTGACTCTCCATGCCTTCGGCTGGGGGGGACGCCTGTTGGACCCGGCCTCGTGGCGTGGTCCTTAACCCCCTGGATTGTGCCCGTTCCCCGCCCCGGCCGTCACGGGCCACCCGTCTGAACTGCACCAAGGCCCTTCACCCGGAGCTGCATGTGGTCGCATACTCCTCGTGGCTCCGCCATCTTGTTGGCATCCACGTCACACCGTGCACCAGCCGGCGCGACCCCGCTCAACCCGGCCTCGACCCCAGCGAAGCCCCGACATCGAGGCACCACAAACTAGCCAGGGGGTGCCGCAGGAACCATTCATCGCCCCCGGCGGAGGACAGTATCGATGGGACCCCCAACTGTCCTCCCCTCTCGAGGTGTGATCGCCCTGCAACTCCCATGGGCCTGGCGCCTCTCCTGCTGGGTGTCTGGCCACCTCCACCCGGCCACTCCGGTGGTGTTACTGTGCTAGTACGTGATAGGAGAAGGATCTCTCAGGAGACTTCTCGGCAGCGCTCGGCTACTTCGTGCAGTGAGAGGGCCCCCCCCTTGGTGGTCTCACCGACTCCTCGGGGTCCGCCTTCCAACAGCTATCCTCAGACATGACTCCCATTTCAATAGATTGGAACCAAATGCTAGAGACACTTAAAGCCCCCGAATCAGTCACCCCCCCCCCCCGGTGTCACCAGCTGTGCCCGCATTACCCGGGACCCCCCTTTCTCCTATGGCTGACTCGCTTGAAACAGAGTAACAACATGTTATCATGTATTGTCGTTGCCCAGGGATGCATGTAATTGTCTACTCCACCTTGTGTAGTTTGATTTCTTTGTACAGTTAAATCAGTGTATACAACTTTGTGTGGACCAATGGACCAGGGAAGGGAGGGGGGGGGGACTTAGTGTGGTTTTTTATTTCCTTTTTTTCGTTTTGCCTTTTGTTTATTATCTTTAACGATGTAATGGTTCACTTAAAGAGAAAACCTGAGTTTCACTCACTGTTTAGATGGCCATCTGCACCTAGCGCTAGATGCATCTTCATGCACTGCAGACTTGAGATGTCAATAGGCCGTGAGCTATAAGCTCTATTGTATATGTGTATGCACTTGCAAATTGAAACTCACTAAAAAATTGTGTTTAAAAATGAAAAATGCTTTTTTAAATGGAAAATGAGAATGACCAGTACTTTTTACCTGATGCCAGGAACCTGAGTTGGACACACCCTCTGGCTTTGAGTTCGGATTTTTTTTATGTTAGGGTCCTTTATGGACTATGGACTAAGGGGCACATGCAGCAACAATGCCATTTGCAATTCCTTATTAGCGAAAAATAAGGAATCGCTAATAAGGAATAGCAAAAGGCTATGCATGTAGGAATCGCTATTCAAATAGCGATTCCTTAACTATCCTTAATTGCTACTAGCAAATTGCGAGTAGCAATTAAGGAATGCCATCCCAATCATTCCTATGGGCCTCCAGGCCCATAGGAATGAATTGGAGATTGCATGAGCAAATAGCGAGTACCAGTAGGTTCTCGCAAATTGCTCATGCAATTTCAAGGTTGCAAGGGTGTCAAAATGACACCCTATTGCACCCCTGAAATTGATATGTGCACATATGTTGCACACACACATGCTCTAAGGGCATGTGTGTGCGCAACATGAAACTTTGAAAAATGCACAAAAGTGCATTTTTCAAACTTTTAGCAAATTACCATGCAGTTCATCTTCATGGTAATTTGCTCCCCCTATTAGCGAATTCGCTAATTTTTTAACTTTCATGCATTGCATTTAAGGAATCCCAAATTGAGATTCCTTAAATTAAGGAATCTCAATTTGGGATTCCTTAAATGCTATTGCTATTTAAGGAATCGCTATTTAAGGATTCCTTAAATAGCGACTTTTGCTTTTGGGTTGATGCATTGGGATTGGGTATTTTTAACTCAATACCGGGAGCTATTAGCGAATCGGTATTTTACCGACTGGATTTTGGCTTGATGCATGAGGCTGTATGAACGTTCTTTTCCATTTTGTATATAGACTGATTTCCTTGACACCTACTAATGTGCTGTACTCCTTTGACCAACACCAGCCAAGTTAGCGATTCCTCTCTGATTGAAGAATACATTTTGGTTCCTTTTGACCACTTCCCAAGGAAAGTTTTACATTTCCCCAGATTTTTTCTATTTCAGTATTTTATATATTATAACCTACTGGCGATCATCAGTAGGTATTTATAGTTAGGATCATGTTTCCATAGCCAAAGAAGGTTTCGACTTGCCTATATCTATGCTGCCATTTAATGAATCTTCATGAAATTTTCCAAACAAATTCTACTTGTGTATGCAATGTTTCGGGGTAATCCGTCAAGCAGGGGCCTTAAAAAAGGGGGTCAAAAAAATTATTTTTCCCATGTTAATTCCCATAGGCATTTTGAACATGACTACATCTTGAACGGCTAGATGTAATTACACCAAATTTGGCAGAAAAGTAGCTCTTGGTCCACAACGAGTGCTTTTTGTTATTTGGTGTAAATCCATTCAGAAGTTTTAGAGTTATTAAAAGAAATACATATAGGGACACTGATCCTCCAAGGATCTGGCAGTCCCCGTGCTCAAATCTGATTGCCTACCAACTCTTCTATCAGGAATTGTTGGTGCCATCTTGGGACTCAGCTCTGGTTGAGTCCAACAGTAAAAGTGCTTACAAAAAGAAAAGGGGGCAGGGTAAGAATACCCTGACGCTCTAACTGTGGTCCTGGAGTCCCCGAGACCCAAATAGGGCCAAAAAGCACTTTTTGTTGAAACAAATTTGGCACGGGAATGTGACAGAGACCTGATTCTATATGAAAATGTTTTTATGAAAATCAAGCGTGGTCACCCTCGCTTGTTTACATTATAGCCTCCGTGTGGGCCAGATCCTGGGACATGCGTTCTTTTTACTTTTAAAAAGAGGGGGGTGCACGGGACCCTCTCCTTCGAATAAATTATGCCCATGGACAACCACCTCCCTGTGGCTTAATTTCAATAACAATGGGGGGCCACTCAGACTCCAAGCCATGGGGACCACTACCTGCCCATGGCTAAGTGCAAAGAAATGGGGGGCCTCTCAGACTCCCCCGAGCCCCCTGGCTGTTTTTTGTTTTAGAAGGAGGGGGCTGTGCTGCCGGTCTCCCAGGCCATTCTCAGCCCCGGAGACATCCACCTACTTGGGACAGGGCCTTGAAAATCAAAGAAAGGGGCAGCGTGGCCGTACATGGCCCTGGGGACCAACACTCCACAGGGTCAGCTTCAGTTTATGTCCCGGGGTGCCCACCCCAGGCACATAACTTAATGCTTTAGCTTGGCAGGAGCTCACAGCTCCCACCAAGCTAAAGCAAACGCTCTGGTTCCAGCGGGTGGGAGCTGTCAAAGTGCTTCTACCCACTGGCAGCAGAGGCTTCATCTCTTTCCCTGCCCTCAGACATACGGGCAGGGAAAGAGATGAAATGATTGCTCCTGCAAGGAGGGAGCTGTCTTTCCAGCAGGTCCCTCCATGTAGCAGCAATGCCAGCTCCTGCAGGAGGTGGGGAATCGGCTCAAACAGCGGGGGACTTGAGGCTCCCCCTGTGGTTCCGGTGAAAAGAGCATAAAGAGGCAAAATAAAGTACTGAAATAAGCAGAAAGAGGCAGAATAAAGTTCAGCAACGAGCATAGAGAGGCAGAATAAAGGTCAGCAAAAAGCAGACTTAAATGAAGATTGAAATAGGTTGTGCAAACTAATATGTGTACTTCTTGAGTCTTTAATCAAAGTACTAGAAATAAATGAAGTTTAGAATATATTGGCAGATGTATTGAACTGTATCCCTGTCTAAACAAGAATGTATCTTTGTGCTGTATATTATGAGTAGAGAGGAATATATACAGTTTGGTGCAGACACTACTGTTGCAGTCATCCAGTCCCCCCATCACTGCCCATAAATTTATCTAATCATTCAAGCACTATCCTTGCACTCAAAAATTCACTCAGGCACTTTCCATGGTGTCATTCTAACACCAAGGTACTACCTATGCACGTATTCATTCTTCATGGCAATACCCAAGTATTGATGCTGTCACCCAAACACTACTCATGCACTTATTCAATCACTAAGCCACTACCCATGTACTTATTTAATTATTCATTCACCATTCTTCCTCCTTCTGAGCTCTCTTTCTGGAGTTCTCCTGCCTGTTTCTGCACCCCTCTTCCAGCACTTATGTGCCTCTTTCTGCACCTCTGTTGCGTCTTTCAGCAGTTGTCTTGATTCTTTCTGCATCCCTCTTTCCTATTACTGCACCTTTCTTGTCTCCTTCTGCATCTTTCTTGTATTTTTCAGCACGTCTCTTGCTTCTTTCTGCACCTCTGTTGGGTCTTTCTGCACTTCTCTTCCTTCTTTCTGCACTTGTCTTACTTCTTGTTTTACTTCTCTTGCAAATTATATTCTGAGCAGTTGTGAATAGTGAAGCTGCAAGATAAAAGTGATGTTTAAGACATGTTGACAGAGGGATGACTGATTAGGCTGCTTCTTATGAGTCTGTGGAAAGGTACACTCGAAGAAGGCTGTATAAGTTTACTAATTTCTTGCTTCTATCTGCAGTTCTCGTGTATCTTTCTGCACTTCCCTTGCCTGCTTCTGCAGCTCTGTTGCTTCTTTTAACATTTGTCTTGCTTGTTTCTGCACCCCTCTTGTATCTTTCTGCACCCCTTTTCCTTTTTCTGCACCTCTCTTACATTTTTCTGCATCTCTTGTGCCTCTCTCTCCACTTCTCTTGCCTCTTTCTGCACTTCTCTCTCTTCTTTCTGTATCCCTCTTACCTCTTACTGCAGCTCTGTTGCCTCTTTCTGCACCTCTCTTGTCTCTTGCAGCACTTCTCTTGCCTCGTTTTTGCATCTCTGTTGCTTCTTTCAGCATTTGTCTTGCTTCTTTCTATACCCCTCTTGCCTGTTTCAGCACCACTCTTCCTTCTTTCTGCATGTTTCTTGCTTCTTTGTGCATCTCTCTTGGTTCTTTAGGCAACCATCTTGCCTCTTTCTGTACTCACCTTGCCTCTTTCTCTACATTTCTTGCTTCTATCTGTACTTGTCTTGCTTCTTTCTGCACCCTCTTGCTTCCTTCTGTACCCCTCTTCCCTCTTTCTGTGCTTCTTTTCCCTCTTTCTGCACCTCTCTTGCTTCTTCTTTGCACTTCTCTTATTTCTATCTGTACCTCTCTTGCTACTTTTCTGCACTCCTCTTCCCTCTTTTGAACCTCTCGCCTTTTTCTGCACAAGCATTCATAGTCGTTGGTGAATAGTGAAGCTGCACAAAATAGTAAGGTTTAAGACATGTTGCAAGAGGGATAAGTGATTAGGCTATTTCGTATGAGGGTGTGGAAATGTACAGTCAAAGTACACCGTAGAAATGTAGGTGTCTGCTTGAAATGGGAAGTGCAGTCTGTTAAATGTAAAGGTCTGCGTGCTCTTGTGACTGAGGTATGTGTCTACTTGTACATGTATTCTCATACGTGGTATGCATCTGAAGATGCTAGCTTAAAAAGCTGGTAGCTTCTTTTACAGGTGGAGAAATCTTCTCAGTGCACCTCTCTCTTTCTATATCTCTCCTCCTCTTTCTGGAGTTCTGTTGCTTCTTTCTGTACTTTTCTTCTCTCTTTCTCTTACCTCTCTTGCCCATTTCTGCACTTATCTTGCTTCAATCTACACTTCTCCTGCTTCTTTCTGTACCCCTCTTGCTTTTTTCTGTACCCCTATTGCCTCTTTCTAAACCTCTCTTGCCTCTTTTGTGCTTCTATTTCCTCTTTCTGTACCTATGTTGCTTCTTTTTGTACTTCTCTTGCTTCTATCTGCTCCACTCTTGTTTCTTTCTGTGCTAGTCTTCCCTCTTTTTGCACCTCTCTTGCCCCTTTCTCTACTTCTCTTGCCTCTTCCTGCACTTCTCTTGCCTCTTTCTGCACTTCTCTTTCTGCACCAGTCTTGCCTCTTTCCGTACCCCATGCCATCTTTCTGCAGCCCTGTTGCCTCTTTCTGCACCTTTCTAGTCTCTTTCAGCACTTCTTTTATCTCTTTTTGCATCTCTGTTGCTTTTTTCAGCACTTGTCTTGCTTCTTTCTGTACCCCTCTTGCCTGTTTCTGCCCCCCTTTCTTCTTTCTCCAGGTTTCTTGCCTCTTACTGCATCTCTCTTGCCTTTTTCTGTACTCCTCTTGCCTCTTTTTGCACCTCTGTTGGATCTTTCTGCACTTTTCTTGCTTCTTTCTGCATCCTCTCCCCTCGTTCTGCACCTCTCTTGCCTCCTTCTGTACTTTTCTTTCTTCTATCTGCACTTCTCTTGCTTCTTTCTGCACCTCTCTTGCTTTTTTCTGTACCCCTCTTTGCTCATTCTGTACCTCTATTGTCTCTTTCTGTACCTCTCTTGCCTATTTTGCCCATCTCTTTCCCCTTTCTGTATCTCTGTGTCTTTTTTTGCACTTCTCTTGCTTCTTTCTGTACCGCTCTTGCTTCTTTTGTATCCCTCTTGCTTCTCTCTGCACCCCTCTTCCCTCTTTTTGGACCCCTCTTCTCTCTTTCTGCACATCTCTTGCCTCTTTCTCACTTCTCTTGCATCTTTCAGCACTTCTCTTGCCTCTTTCTGCACCTTTGTTGCTTCTTTCTGAACTTCTCTTGCCTCTTTCTGTATCCCGCTTGCCTCTTTTGACAGCTTCCTTGCCTTTTGTGCACCTGTGTTGCTTCTTTCTGCACTTCTCTTGCTTCTTTCTGCACCTCTCTTGTGAATTACAATCTGAGCTGTTGGTGAATAGTGAAGCTTCAAGATAAAAGTGATGTTTAAGACATGCAGGCAGAGGGATTACTGATTAGGGTACTTCTTATGAGTCTGTGTAAAGGTACACTCAAAGAAGGGCGTATGAATTTAGGTGTGTGCTTGAAATGGGAAGTGTGGTCTGCGCAGTTTAAAGCTCCACATGCTCTTGTGGCTGAGGTATGTGTCTACTTGTACATGTATTCTCACATGTGTTATGCATCTGAAGATGCTAGCTTAAAATGCTGGTAGCTTCTCCTACAGGTGGAGAAATCTTCTTACTTCTGTTCTGTCATTTGCTCGGACAGGTAGACATGTCTTGCATATGTAGGGGGTATAAAACCCCTCAAATAGACTATTCACTACCCATGTGCATTGTTTTATAAGTAGAGAGGAATATATACAATTTCTTGTACACAAATTTAGAGAGCATTTGGCCTGAAACACGGGTATTCAACTACTTGTATGTTTCTTTTTATGTATCATGGTACTAGCAAAAGGAACAGACACACAAATAAATGCCTTCAGGAATATGGTGAGACTTGCAAGAGTGGTATGAGAAGGATTGCTGTTTTAAATTTGTCCAGGCCCAACATTCAGAGTCATTGGTGAATAGTAAAGCTGCATAATAAAAGTAAAGTTTAAGACATGTTGCAGAGGGATTAGTGATTATGCTACTTCATATGAGTGTGTGGAAATGTACAGTCAAAGTAAGCTGTAGAAATGTAGGTGTCTGCTTGAAATGGGAAGTGCAGTCTGTTGAATTTAAAGGCCCGTGTGCTCTCGGGACTGAGGTATGTGTCTACTTGTACATGTATTCTTGTACGTATTATGCATCTAAAGATGCTAGCTTAAAAAGCTGGTACCTTTTTTTACATGCGAAGAAATCTTCTCAGTACACCTTTCTTTCTTTTTCTGTATTTCTCTTTCTCTTTCTGGAGTTCTCTTGCTTCTTTCTGTACTTTTTCTCTTTTCTCCACCTCTCTTGCGTCGTTCTGTATTTTTCCTGCTTCTTTCTGCAATTCTCTTGCTTCTTTCTGTACCCTCTTGTTTCTTTCTGCAACCCTTGTACCTTTTCTGCATCTCTATTGCCTCTTTCTGCAACCCTCTTGCCTCTTATGCATTTATTTTCCCTATTCCTGCACCTCTGTACCTTCTTTTTGTACTTCTCTTGCTTCTATCTGTACCTCTCTTGTTTGCATGCCTCTTCCCTCTGTTTGCATCTCTCTTGCCTTTTTCTGTACCTCTCTTGCCTCTTTCTGCACTTCCCTTGCTTGTTTCTGCATCTCTGTTGCTTCTTTCAGCAGTTGTCTTGCTTCTTTCTGCATCCCTCTTGCCTATTTATGCAGCTCTGTTACTTCTTTCAGTAGTTGTCTTGCTCCTTTCCGCATCCCTTGTGTCTCTTTATGCACCCCTCTTCCCTGTTTCTGCAGCTGTCTTGCCTCTTTCTGCACCTCTGTTGCTTCTTTCTGTACTTTTCTTGCCTCTTTCCGGACCCCTCTTGCCTCCTTTAGCACTTCCCTTGCCTCTTTGTGTACTTATGTTGCTTCTTTCTGCTCTTCTCTTGTTTCTTTCTGCACTTATCTTGCCTCTTTCTGTACCTCTCTTGCTTCTTTCCACACCCTTCTTGCCTCTTTCTACACACCTCTACCCTTTTTCTGTATCTCTTTTGCCTCTTTCTGTACCTCTCTTGCCTATTTCAGCACTTCTCTTGCCTCTCTTTTCATCTCTGTTGCTTCTTTCAGCACTTGTCTAGCTTCTTCCTGCATCCTCCTTCCTTGTTTGTGCGCCCCTCTTCCTTCTTTCTGCACGTTTCTTCACCTTTCTGCACTTGTCATCCTTCTTTCTGCACTTGTCTTGCTTCTCTCTGCACGTCTCATGCTTCTTTCTGCATCCTTCTTGCCTCTTTCTGCAATCCTCTTCCCTCTTTATGTACTTCTCTTCAGATGCATAACAGATGTGAGAAAACATGTACAAGTAGAAAAATACCTCAGTTTCGAGAGCATGCAGACCTTTTGAACTTCACAGACTGCACTTTCCATTTCAAGCAGATGCCCAAATGTATATGATCTACTTCAAATGTACAATTCCAGAGACTTATATCAAGTAGCCCAATTACTAATCCACCTGCCAACATGTTTTAAAATTCACTTTTCTCTTGCACCTTCACTATTCACCAACTACTCTGAATGTTAGGATTAGCCACATTTAAAACAGCAATCCTTCCCATGTGACTGTTTAAAAGGTCTGTGTGCTCTTGTGACAGGTTTACTAATGTGCAAAGTATGATATCCTACATATTTAGTTGTAATGGAGAGATTGCCAATGTAATTGTAAGTGACTGGTTTATTATTATTGTGAACATTATTGTAGAATTATTTGTAAAGTTTAAAATTATGCAACAAAGTATTACAACTATTCTTTGTTTTTTAGATATTCGCTTTTTTGGGGGAAAAAAATGAAGATGGCAAAAAAAGATCAAAAGAGAAGACAAGAAATAAAAGCAGTGCTTCTAAAGAAAAGTGAAAACAGAAAATTAGATGAAATGCAAAATGCTAGACAGGAAAAAAAATATTTTGGTAAGGGAACTAAACAGTTTGTTAAGAGAGTTTCACAGAGTGTAAATCAATTTGAAAATGAAAAGAAAAAGAAAAATTCTACAACAAATCAGAAGGAAAGGAAAAAAGGACACGATAAAAGAAAATCCTTTTAGGGGAAATAATGCATATTACAAGTAGGCTAAATGAACATAAAGATATAAGGAGGAGAATGTTTAGAAGTAGAATACTACAAAACGTATTGAAAGATTGTAGAAAATATAAAAAAGAACAGCAGCTTATATGAAAATGCAACAGATTGAAAGTGTAGTAGATAAAGCTCTTGAAATAAAATTAAACGTGTTTATATTAGTATTGAAGAGAATGACAACATTGGATCAAACAATGGTGTTTATGAAGGAGAAATGCAAGAGAAAGAAACTTGTTAATAGAAGTAACTTTTGCAAAACTTTCACCGGTGAATAGAAGCATACTTCCAGTACTGAGACTTTCTTTAATGACGAAAGCTATTTTCAAGAGAACACATTAGTACATGCAGTTGATACTAGTGGTGGATGCCATGAGATGAAAAATGGTTCTCCAATTCCTAAAGAAAAAATGGTTGTTAGGAATGTGGAAGAAGTAATCGCTGAAGAAGTTCAAGGGAGGCGTACACAAGCTCCTGTATTTAAGTCGGATTGTAACAGTATTTGACAGGAATCAATTGACATATTATAAATTATGTTTACGGGAATATACCAAAAAAAGTGTTAAACAGAAGATGAAGATGTCACAAGGACTAGATCCATATAAGATGAGAAAATATAGATATACAAATACAGATATAGAGAAAGTGTGTGATGATACACAGTTTCGTTTTTTTGGTTCAGAAGACAAGTGTAGAGAAACAGATTTTAATAAATGTAGGTGTTGAAGAACATGAGAAAGAGATTAGTATCAATAAGTTTACAGAAGAAATTTCAAAGCTTAACAGTTTTGTCTGAAAAACCAAACTATATTTGTATTTGTTGTCGATGTCCCTACTATATAACTCAAACTAGAAATGTTGATTTATATTTAAAAAGTGAAAAGGAAAACAATGATAATTGGCATAAATTTGGTGTTTATTTGTTAGTAGAGGGTCAGGTTGATTTGGCTAGTGATCAGGTTATTTGTAAGTACTGTTACAACAAATTAGAAAAAAATAAAACATCAGCTAGAGTAGTACATAACAATTAGAGTTGGTGCCTATTCCTAAAGAACTGGCAGATTTAAATGCATATGAGTCTACTCTTATCCAATCTGTTCACCCATTTCAGGCCATAGTTCGTATGGAGCCTAAAACAATTTAGCTGCCACCACCATATTTACAAAAGGTCTAAAAGGAAGAGTTGTGTACTTACCTATAGATTTTAAGAAAAACATTGAAACTGTTGGTGTTGGTAGAGAGGAAAATGAGCCAGTAGTTATTATAGTAAATGGGGTACCAACAAAGAGTAAAGAAATCTGGCAAAAGTTTGTAGATATTAATAAACTTCAAAAGGCTATACTATACCTGCTACAGAATAATATTTATTATAAGAATGTAAATGTTGATGAACAGATTAAAGGCTTAGAAAATGAAACTGAAATGTAAAGTGGCCTAATTTTAAAAGTAGACAAGTGCAGGTGTAAAGAGATTCTGAACATTGTACAATGCATCCTTTGCATTCAAAAGAGATAATAGGAAACAGTAATGAATTATTTCAAATGAAAGAAGGAAAGAAAGCTCTTGTGAGTGTGTGGGAAAAAAGGTTAGATGCTCATTGTATTCCACAGCTATTCCCCTATGGAGAAGGTGGATGTTTTGATGAGCAAGCTGTACAGATTCCAGCTTTAGAATATCGATCAACCAGAATGTACTCTGAAGATCCAAGATTTCAACAGTATAGTCCATATATATGTTTCATCTTCTGTTTGAAAGCAATTTGTCTGCACTTTCATATGCAGTGAACGATACATTAAAAACAGGAGTTCATTTTCAATATGTTTCTGCAAAAGAGTTCATGGACAAAGTTAATCAAAGTGATGAAAATTTTGAATGCCGGTTAATTAATTTGATAGCATGCCAATGTGGTACCAATGAGTATTGGTATCATCATCATGGTGAACTTAAGTGCATGTTAAGAAACTTAGGTACACCTACATGGTTTGTAACACTTAGCTGTGCTGAATATGCATGGAATCATTAACTTGAGTACCTTGGAGAAGCAAATTCAAATGTGAAAAACATTGAGTTCAAGACAGCTAGAGAACTCTGTTTTTTGTATCCTGTAAATTTCTGCAGATATGTTAATCATAGGTTTCAAGCTATGATGTCATTTATCTGCAGTAAAAGTGTTACACCGCTTGGAGAGGTAACTGATTTATTTTGCCAGAAAGAGTACCAAGCAGAGGTGCCCCTCATATACACATGCTGCCGGGTCTGGTGGATCAGTGGACTAAAGCAGCCACTGCAGGGCCCTGTGTTTGACCTCATGGTCACAGGTTCAAATCCCGGCGGGTCAACTCAGCCTTTCATCTATCTGAGGTCAATAAAATGAGTATCATTGAGTTGGGTAACAATAAACATCTGTTATTCAGTGCCAGGACACCTACGGGTAATCGTGCGCTTTACAAATACACCTGTTATGTTAATGGATAAAGAATGCACCAAAATCTGGGACATTTAGTGATGAAACTGTTCTGTCTTTCATCGAACAGTATGTTACATGTGCCATTCCTAGAGAAGGAGGGGAACAGAGCTTGAGACAATACATTTTATGCTTTGAAAGTCATCGATGTGGAAAATACTGCAGATGGAAATATAAATGTAAAGGAAAATTTTATACAAAATGTCGTTTTGGATTCCCACATCCTATATTGTCTACCTGAGGGAGGGGATAATGTTGTTCCTTCTTCACCTATCCCGCCTCTATGCTCGTTGGGGCGGACACGAGGGCGGGCGGGCGGGGGAGGGGGGTCTCTCCGGTACGCCACGTTACCCCCTTTGACTTTGGACATCCTGATCTTCCTTGGAAGATGGACTTTTGGTGCGCTTAGTGTTGTTGGGGAGGGGGAGGGGGGACTTGCGGGGTTAGTTGGGGATTTTGGCTTCTTTATTTCTTTCCTTTCTTTTTCTTCTCTTTCCTGTGTCGGGCTTGGGGGGCAGTGGGGGGATGCCTGGGGCGCGCTCTGGCGGTCACGGGGATGCACATCACAAGCTGACGTTCGCTGACCGGTGGGTATGCCTCCAATAACACTTAAGATCCTCACGCTCAATGTCCGGGGCCTGAACAATCCAATTAAATGTCGCTCCATAATCTCCCTTCTTGCACAGTCGGGGGCGGAGATATGCCTGCTCCAAGAAACGCATTTACTCATGAAAGACACGCACCGGCTGCAGTCCAGGTCGTTCCCCATACAGTTCTTTTCCTGTGACTCCACGAAGCGGGCGGGGGTGGCGATTCTTCTCGCACCAAGGTTTAAGGGGCTTTCAGTGTGTAAAGTGGCAGAGATTAAGGGCAGACTACTGGTTTACCAATTCCACATGGGAGACTACACATTCACAGCAGGCACGATTTACGCACCCAATGACAGGCCGGAACGATTTCTCCAAACGGCGCTGACGGATCTGTCAGCCTCCCCGGACCGGAGGTTGTTACTCGGGGGTGACCTAAACCTGGTATTCGACAACGTGATGGACCGGTCGGCCCTCCTCACGGGGCAGGTAGGCGCCCTATCCCAGACGGGTCGCGCGGCGCTGCAGAACTAAGATATGGTGGATCTTTGGCGGTTGTACAACCCCGCGGCCCGAGAGTACACACACCATTCGGGAGCGCATGGTACATATGCGCGCCTGGACTATTTTCTGGCCACCCGGGCGCTCGTCCGGGAGACCTCGGGGGTGGAGATCATGGCGGCGTCCCTCTCCGATCATGCGGCGGTGGTTATGTCGCTGACGCTCCCGCCCATGGGCGGGAGGAAGCGCCAGTGGTGGTTGCGGGATGCTCTCCTGCTTCGCCCCGTAGTTGTCAAAAAGCTACAAGGGGTCATTGAAGAATACCTTCGATTCAATGACAACGGGGCCACAGCCCTCCCCACGTGTTGGCTCGCTCTGAAGGCAGTGGTCCGGGGTGCCATCATAGCCCTCTCCGCGGTGGAAAACAAAGAAAGGCAGGCGAAACGTGCGGAGCTAGCGCAGAAAGTCAGGGAACTAGAACGTATGCATAGCCGAACGGGGGCTCCGAGGGTTTGGCGGCTGTTAAAAGCGCAGAGAGCACAGCTAGAAGCACTAGATCGCGACAGGGCGGAGTATGCAGCACTACGCCTCCGGCATAGCTACTATGTGGGAGGTGATAAATGCGGTGGCCTCTTGGCCCGCTGCCTGAGGGAGCGCAGACAGAGAGAGGGCATCAAGGAGATAGAGGATTCCCATGGGATCCTGCATACCGAGGACGGGGAGATCGCCGCGACGTTTCGGGACTTTTACGCCCGGCTCTATGACGAGCAGGCCTTCGACGGTGGGGGGCTGGACGCGTATTTGGAACACGCGCGGGTGGAAGGCCTTTCAGCACCCCAGGCTGAGCTGCTTGAATCGCCGATTCGGCCAGAGGAGGTGATTTCGGCCATCTCGAAGAATCAAGGTGGGCAAGTCCCCGGGCCCGGACGGCTTCTCGGCCGCGTTCTATAAGCAATTTTGCTCATTGGTTACCCCCATCCTCACGCGACTCTTCAATTCGTTTGACACGCTCGGGGCGATGCCCCCCGCCCTGCTGGATGCTGCAATAGTGGTGATCCCCAAGCCTGGGAAGGATAGCAAACAGTGCGGTTCCTACCGACCGATCTCCCTCCTCAACGTGGACCTCAAGCTGTATGCGGGGATCTTGGCGGCCCGCATTGCGCCCCACTTGCCGAACCTCATAGACCCGGATCAGGCGGGCTTTATCCCGGGCCGCCAAACGAGCGACCACACGAAGCGGGTCCTGCATCTCATTGAGAAAGCCTCCCGCTTCCCGGCCGACTACGCCCTCTTGGCGGTGGATGCCGAGAAGGCCTTTGACCGGGTGCACTGGCCCTATCTCGAAGCGGTCTTGTACCGGTTCGGCCTCCAGGACAAAATGAGGGCACGGATACTCAATTGCTACTGCGACCCCCACGCCTCCGTCCGCGTTAACGGCCACACCTCGGCGCCATTTCGGATCTCCCGGGGCACCAGGCAGGGTTGCCCCCTCTCCCCGCTGCTCTTCGCTATGTATATGGAACCCCTAGCACAGCACATTCGCCAAAACGGGCGGATCACCGGCATCCGGTTCTGGGGGGCCATCCATAAGATTTGCCTTTATGCCGACGATGTCCTCTTGACCTTCAGAGAGCCCTTGACGTCCCTGGGAGCGATCTTGGAGGAGCTCTCCGCGTTCGGGGACGTATCGGGCTTCAAAGTTAACATTGCTAAATCAGTGGCGCTCTCCCTCTCTCTCGCACCGGGTGTGGTAGCGGACCTACGCGTGAAATATCCGGTCCCCTGGGCAGCGGGTCCGGTCCCCTACCTCGGGGTGCAGTTGACGCCCACGATCCCGGGCATCCGGACCCTGAACTACGACCGTCTCTCCTCCGCCATTACTACGGATCTCCATCCCTGGCGCCGTCTGCTGATCTCGTGGCTTGGGCGGGTGGCGGCCATCAAAATGACGATACTGCCTAAGATTCTGTACATGTTCCACATGCTCCCCATATACCCACCGAAGGGCTGGATCAAACGGGTCCAATCCGACCTAGCACAATTCATTTGGCAGGGCAGGAAGCCACGCCTTAAACGCCAGATTAGTTCGCTTCCGCCGGAATACGGGGGTATTGGTGTCCCGGACCTACTGCTCTACTTCCAAGCCGCTCAGCTACGATACCTGGTGGAATGGTCGAGGCCCGTGTCCGAAAAGCATTGGCTGTTCCAGGACCGAGCGGTGGCGGGGAGGCCCCTGGCCGCGATCCTGTTCCTTCGCCGGGAACAGCGACCACCCAATCTGTATGCCTCGTGGGTGACCCAGGCAACAATGCGGATCTGGGACCAGACCGGTGAGAGACAGGAGCTGACGTCCTTCCCCTCGCCTCTCACCCCTCTGTTCGGCAATCCCGACTTTCCGCCGGGGCTTCCGGAGTCCTCTTTCCCAGGTTGGCGATACTCCGGCTGCAGAGCCCTGGGGGTCCTGTATAAAGACGGTGGGTTTATACCCTTGGCACAGTTGGCAGCCGACTATGGAGTCCCGGCCACGGACCTGATCGGGTACTTGCAGGTTAAACACTGGGCCACGCGGCCACGGGAGAAGAGCGCAGCACAACGCCGGCTCACGCCGTTTGAGCGCTGGCTGATCACCCGCCACACTGACAAGAAATTTACATCGGATCTGTATAAGATGCTTCTGTCGACACACTATCACTCATATCACGCGGGGAGGGCGCGATGGGAGAGGGACTTGGGAAGGGACCTACCGGCGAAGGAGTGGGAGGGATGTTGCTATAGGGCCCGCCACACAGCCACGCACACAGGCCTCACCGAGACGTTCACTAAACTGGTGACTTACTGGTATTACACACCGGAACGCCTACACCGCATGGATAGCTCACACACCGCGGACTGCTGGAGGGGGTGCGGTCAGCTGGGCAGTTTAGCGCACATTCTTTGGGATTGCCCCTTGTTATCCTCCTATTGGCGACAAATTCTGGATGAGGTTGACAGATATTTTGACATGGAGCTGCCCAGATTCCCTGCATACATCATCCTGGGGGTCCCTAATGCCATTACTTACCCCTTGAAGTCCCACCGGGGGAAACAGATAGCCCTGGCGTTGGGGGCGGCCACACAGTGCCTCCTTGCTTGTTGGAAAACGCCCCGCATACCCACACATCTAGAGTGGCTGCACCGCATCTGGCATATCTTGGGGATGGAACGTATCTCTCTGACACTGGTGGGAAAAGGTGCCTCTTTCCCGGAATTGTGGCAACCGTTCAGGTCCCTTCTATCTCAGGACTTCAGGGAGCTGACGTGTCCCCGATACCTACGCCTCCTACGGCTCAGAGCTGATCCAGAAGATGGGGAAAACCCATAGCCGCCCTGCTTGGACTCCTTCCCAGGGGCGGCACTGTCCACTCGCCTTTCTGGTCCCTTCGCTCCCGAGACAGGGTTTACATTCTTTTCTTTCTTCTTCTTTCTTTCTCTCCTCTGACTATCTTGACACAGGGACAGGGGGGGCGGGGAGTGTTGGTGGGAGGGGGGGGTTTGGGGGGTTGGGGTTGCGGGGTGGGGTGTAACTGATAGCGACTCCTGGGCTAGCAAGTACCTCTTTGGCTTCCCACCCACCTGTTGGTGGTGGAGGCGAGCTCAAGATGCTTCTGCTCCCGCTGTGGCCGGGAATGTGTAATTGCCTGACGCTACTTGTTCTTCTGTTGAAAACCTTTAATAAAAGATTTAAACCTAAAGGAAGAGTAAATAGTTTTTGTCATAAGTGAAACATACAAGAACTCAGAGATCTCCCAAGAATACATACAATTTAAAAAGAACAGAAGTTTCAAAGTACATTAGTGACTACAATCCAGTTCTTTTGCAAATCTGTAATGCAAACATGGATATTCAGTATGTTGCAATTCAATTGCTGTTGCTCGCTATGTTACATCATATATTTCAAAATCTTAAAAGACAGAGATAAAAGAAATGTGGGAAGAAATTTCAGCAGAGAAGAGTCTTATTGAGAAATTGTACAGCTTCAGCTTTCCCATAGAGAAATTGGATCCTATGAATGTTCGGATCGGGTGAGCTCAGCCAGTTTATATTCAAGGTCAAGAGGAATTATTTGGGTATGTCTAGGTCTTGCCTCTACACTAATTAAAGTATTGAAATCTTTACAAAAATTTGAATACTTAGCACAGTATCAGCCTTAAAGTATTGATATTGTTAAAACTAATATTTTGAATACAAACTATCCCAAAAAGAGTCCACATCTTGAAAACCTACGTCTGTATGAAATACTACAACATTCCAGCTTTAAATAGAAAGTTGCAGCATGTAAAAGATGAAAAATATGCAGTAATTGGATGTGATGGATGTTTAGTGAAACATGCAAATGGAAATCTTTTTTTTTTTGTTTATGATCCTCATATGTGACAACTTGCAAAGGTATAATATCAGGTGTTGATATACGGTTCTGACATCCCAAGCCCGCAACCTGCCGGACAAAGTCGCTCCTGATGTACCTTTCTGCTCCATTACTTGAGGTTGTGGGATCATCTGCCCAATCTCTCTCTGGAAGCGAGAGTATTAATCATTGGACCTGAAAGTCTCACTATGTGATTGATTCGGGCACATATGTAGCCAATGACCTCCAGGTTCGTATTCTTTTTGATGACCCACTTAAACAGACTAGTCTGCCAATGCGTCTTGCTGATATTATCCATTCTGTACAAGAGGGAGAAATGGCGTATACCCACTTAATACAGATTTACCTGTGTTCTATAATTATAAAAGTGAGCAAGAGTTGCTCTGTTATCTTTCTACCTCTTCCCAATAGATCAGCATCTTCTAAAACCACAAATATAATCAGTGGTAGGCTTACCTCAATTCTTATTTCCATAAGGGTAGTCAAAGCCTTACCCACATCCTGCCAGTAGGCTTGAATTGTTGGATATTGCCAAAAAATATGCATATCGTCTGCTTTCTCCTTCTCGCACTTCAGGCAATGCTTGATAGTATCTCCTACTTTAGACTATTTCATGAGGGACCAGTGTACCCTATGGGAAGCAAACAAATGATTTCTGCTTAATGGCAGTGGGAAACCCAATCAACCCTTGACGACTACAAGGGATTTTTTTTTTAAATACTTAGTTGTTAAATTATTTATGATCTTTATTAAGTGCAAATTCTTGTATCTTACTTGCAAATACATTTCTTTATGTATATTTAAAACAAAAAACTAATATACAATTATAGTTTTCTAACAACGTATGAAAACATCAGATTATATCAGAACACAACAAAGCACACGGGTGTATATTAAAAAATGAATTTTATCGTAAATAATGATAATGAAGGGTACTGAATCTGTAAACACACAATGAAACAGGAAGATGTGTAGGAATACAGATGTTTTTGTATTTCACAGTAACAATTGTGTACACTTTTTTTAGATCAGAATAAGGCAGATCAACTGATTAATACAGAAGAAAACAGCCTATGATAACATTATACAGAAAATTGTTGATGTTTCGATCTTTAGGCTGTCGTCTGTAAGACCTTCTTCAGGACTATGCAAGTTTAAAATGGTTGACCCCTAGTAGAACACGTAAAAAAGCAATTAGAGATTCTCAGATCTCTATTCAAAAAGCTAAAACACTTTTAAATGATAACATATTCTACTCGAGAATAAATGCGGACCAACAAATAAACTGCGTTTTCATGTATTGTTTCTTAACATACTTTATGTTGAGACAAACACGGTGTTTAAGCATAGTTTTTTCACTGAATTCATCAACCACCACGTATTGCCAGACACCATATACTAACAATAAAAGAAAGTAATTTTCTAATGTATACCTAGCAACCAATATCACTTCTAAGATGCTTATTCGATACATGCCTTAGGGTATTGCCCTTATAACATGTGTGCAAAGCCCACGAACATAAGGGATGATTCTCTGAAATAGCAAGTACCTTTCTAGATAGATACTCTTATTAAATAAAAATATCTAGCCTGAGATATACTCTATCTATACAACTAGGTTTGTCTTATATCAACAGGCCCATATGTGTCTTCACATGCATTGAATTGAGGACATATCAAACATATTGTCTCTCAAAAAACAGATTGGGTCGCTGCCAGAACGATCACACACACAACCAATAAATGCCAAACAACCAGTAATAAATTTATAACAGCCAGTAGCTACTGGTGAAATAGTGAACCCAGCATTATACCACATTAGGCATAAATCCCATTAGCATGAGGACATTAGGCATAAACCTATGCATGAGGCATTATCATCGCATTAGCATTAGGGTACCTGTAGGGCCAACCCTGGCACTCAAAACAACCATGGCCCACGTTGTAGATTAGCCTCTGGCACCACTGCGCCTGGGGAGCCCCTACTCTGGGACTCTCAAAGAAAGGAAAAGTTCCCCACACGTTGCAGCTGCTCCCTTCTGAAAAGCCCTTCAAAATCGTTCGCCGTGCCACACACCACCCAATCCTCCAGTGCATTACAACACACATCCACAAACTACCCCCAGGACTGGTAAAACAGTTTTCTACTGCCCCTGAACCTCAACCTGTACCCTTCTTCCTGGGAACTAGGTACCATGACCTGAGATCTGGGAGTGGGACTTCCTACACTGGACGCCATACTGCTGCCACCACTGGACCCCACCCTCACTGGTGAGTCCAGACTACCGAAACCACTCTCAGGGGACTACCTACCATCTAGAGCTAGTTTCTCTCTGGTGAAGGCCCTCTCTGCCTCCTCCATCCTCTCCCGCACCTGGACCCTTTCGGTCTCTAGCCTTTTCTTTTCCAACCTCAGCTGCACTAGCTCCACTCTGAGCCTTCCCAACCCCAGCTGATGCTCCCTTTCTTCCCTCCTATCCACCCACTCCTCTGGGGACAGGGAAAGGCATGGGGCACTGCCCCGGACCCAGCAAGGTACTCTCTATCTATGGGGTGCTCCCTATCTACTGGGGTCCCTGCCCTGTCATTTTCTTCCTCCTCCTCAGGGCTATCGCCCCCAGGGTTAGGGATGGGGAACCCTCGCTCTCAGACTCCTCCCTACTCTTGGGATCCTCCTTGGGATCTCCCTCAAACCCACCACTTAAGTATGCAGTGGGGTAATCTGAAAGGTCCCCACAGGGCTCTAAGGGTTCTCCACTTTTAAGGGCTTCGTAGAGGTACAATTTTCTGTGGAAGTTGCCTTCTATCGGTATCCCCCGTTCTCTGCAGAAATTCATTACCAACTCCTCAGTGTACTCCCAAATGGCATCCTCATCATAGACTAACCCCATCTTGGTGAGATACACCACCCACAGTGCAACATGGGTACACAATTCAAAAATGACACTTTGAGGAGGAAAAATAATCAAGAAAAATAATCCCCAAACCTGTGATTCTTCTAAGTACAGACTTTGTTGTGCAACCAGCTGTCGCTGTGGTACTGCACAAACGCAAGTCCTATCCTCACCGCTGCCAACCAATGTTAGAAACTGGGATTCTGGTTGGCGAGGGCATGCGCCAAAACCAGGCAGAAACCCCCGTTTTAGTCAGGGCAAGCGAGTTACACACTGAAGATAACCCTTGCTCACCCCCTTGGTAGCTTGGCACGGGCAGTTAGGCTTATCCCAGAGGCAATGGGTAAAGCACTTACGCAACACACACACACATCGGCGACACACTAGGCACACTACAAAAGATACTCCACCCAAGGTTATATAAAAATAGCATATGTAGTATGTAAAATACATTAAAATCACCATCACAGATATATATACACTGTGCCAACTGGCACCAGCTCACAATTTTCAAGGGACTATGTACAAGGCAGCGCCAATCAGGTTGCTGCCAGAACCATCACAGATACAACCAATAAATGCCAAACAACCAGTAATAAATGTATAGCAGCCAGTAGCTATTGGTGAAATAGTGAACCCAGCATTATACCACATTAGGCATGAATCCCATTAGCATGAGCACATTAGGCATAAACCTATGCATGAGGGATTATCATCACATTAACATTAGGGTACCAGTAGGGCCAACCTTGGCACTTAAAACAACCATGACCCACGTTGTAGATTAGCCTCTGGCGCCACTGCGCCTGGGGAGCCACTACTCTGGGACTCTCAAAGAAAGGAAAAGTTCCCCACATGTTGCCACTGCCCGCTTCTGCGGTGCAGCTGGGTAACCAACTTGTACTGGCGACAAATGCGCAGATTGGGGGCCCCACTCCGGGGCTACTAAATCAAAACTACCCAAAACGTTGCAGCGGCCCGCAACTGCGGTGCCGTTTGGTAGAATGGGGCCAACATGGTACTGGCTCGTTGGAGCCACCTCCGGGACTCTAGAATTCAAAAATGCCCCACGTTGCAGCGGCCCGCAACTGTTGCACCGCTGTGTAGACCACCAAACACGGACACTTCTGGTGCTCCTCCTGGCACCAATATGGGTCTCCTCCGGGCCCCACTCTCCGGGCTCTTCTGTCGTGGGATTTGTTACTCTCCGAGTGTCGGCTTCCCGCCCCCCTTGGCCAGCCACACTCACTGGCAGTCCTGGTTCTCCATGCGATCGCTGCCTCCCCTTTTGGATGGTGGGGGAGTGGCACGCACTGCTCTAATTTCTCGGTAGCTGCGTGGCTCTCTCCGAGTCATGAGAGCCCCGCTCAGGCAGTCATCACTGCTGGGTCCTTTCACCTCCAGCCGCGCTGGGATAGGTGGCCTCAGCCGCCTCCTGCCATTGATCCCCCCAAGTCAGGCAGCAGGCACCTGGCTTCCAGGTCACTACTCATCTCGGAGGCCGCTCTTACTCGACGGTGGCAGTTTGCGGGATGGGCACTCATTAAATTAAACTGTAATGTGGGGTGGGTACCCGCAAATACCACAAAAATGGGGGATGGGCAACCACCTTGAAAGACACCACAATGCAGGGGGGCACCCACTAAACAGCAGAAATGCGGGGTGGGCACCCGCCGAAGTTTCAAAACCAGGGCGGGCACCCGCTCTTTGTAATCAGCATAAAGCGGGGTAGGCTTCCGCTAAAGAGCAGAAATACGCGGGGTGGGCACCCGCTCTTTTCAAAGATGCAGAAAATGCTCACTCCAGTTTTAGTAGGTGTCCACATGCGGGGTGGGCTCCCGCTCTTCCGCAGGCAGCCCAGGGGGAATCCCACACACCGGGGTTCCCTCAGGTATATAGAATATAGAGCTCATGATGCACTAGAAGCCAGGAGAGCAGTCAGGCAATGTTGGGCAAGATCAGCAGGCAGTAGGGCAGCTCAGCACAACAGGACAGCAGTTCCTGGGAATAGTCAAATCCAACAGTGTGGCAATCCTCCTGGCGCAGCAGTCTTCACTCTAACAAAAGTCCCTTCCAGAAGGCAGAGGGGCAAAGTTGGGCACAGGGGCCAGCACGCAGGGACCCTCAGGGGCCAGCAGCTGGGTCCCACGGCGGTTCCTCTTGGCAGAGTGTCTCCTCCAAGTAAGCACAAAACACAACACCCTCATGGGGTCCCAGCCCCTGTATTTATACACCCTACTGCCCTGCTGCTAGAAGGGGACAGACACTTTCGGATGGGTCTTTGGGGAAACCAGTCCCTACTGGTTTTGGGGGAATGTAGAGCACTTTGTTTACCACGCTTCTCTCCTCCGTTTGTGAGCTGGGGCTTGGTAATCTGACACACCACAGGGGGGCAGAGCCAGTATTGTACAGGGCAGGCACAGGCTTATTCAGGGACAGGGGACTTCTCCTCCCACTACTCCAATTGCAGATCTCCTATTCAGCCTGACACTGACTCACCCTGCCCTCCCTGGAGCCACCCACACATCATCAGCCCCGGTCACTTCTAGAACCAGACATGTCAGGCAGGCACATGGCACACAGAACTGCCAACTTCGAAAAGTGGCATTCCTATAATAGTGAAAATAAATCTGTGCACACCATTGCGCAGCATTTATTATTTCCATTCCACACATACCAAGCATGGCATACTTATTTTGTTCCATTTAGGAGTTATCCCATAAGGGGGGGTTCCCAATGATAGCCTATGGAGGGCAGAGAGCACACACACTTTGCACTGCTAAACAGTGCTAAAGTGCCCAGAGTCCTAAAACCACAAACACCATGTTAGAAAAAGGGCTAGGAGGAAGGCAAACATTTTAGGGATGACCCTGCAAAAAGGTCCAAGTCCAACATTGTTCCTAGTCAGTGTCCTTCTTGCCTTCCATGCCAATAACTTCTCACAGTCTTCCCCATATTCATAATGAGCTAGTTGACTAACATTCCATTTTTGTTGTATTGTGTCATCTAGGTGATCTGTCAGCATTTTTTTTGCTTCATCTATTTGATTTTAAATTCTGATAACCTCTCCAGGGTCGGCTGTTTTAATCAGATCTATGAGCCCAGTGGCTATTACCCTCTCTTGCTTGGCTTCCCCTTCACCTGTGTGCAGCATAACTTATCAATCTTCCACATAAGAAGGCCTTATATGCATCCCAGATTGTCCCTGGGTTGGCGTAAGTCTTATTTATATCAAAGAACTCTGTGGTGGCCCTAATGGCATCTCTATTGAACTATACAAATTCTGACCGGACAAGCTTGCCTCATATTTAAAAGCCATGTTTGAATAGAGCATAGAGAGGGGGGAACTACCACAGGACCAATGAATAGCCACCATTGTAACTATCCATAAAGAGGCTAAGCCCAAAACGGCCTGTTCCTCATATAGACCAATTTCACTCCTCAACGCCGAACCCAAGATTCTCGCTAAGGTACTGGCCAATCGATTAGTTAAAATTATATCGAGCCTTGTCCTCCTGGATCAATCTGGCTTTATCCTGCACCGAAACACGGCAATAAATCTATGCAGAATCCACGGTGTCTTGGGTAGAGCGGCAACGATACAGGAACCAGCCATACTAGTATCCTTGGATGCATCCATGGCGTTCAATACAATTGAATGGCCCTATCTTAAGACTGTGCTTTAGAAATTGGGGTTTGGACCAGGTTTCATCTATCAATCAATCAATCAATCAATCAATCAATCATGGAATTTATATCGCGCACTACTCACCCGGAAGGGTCTCAAGGCGCTTGGGGGAGGGGGTTTGCTACTGCTCGAACAGCCAGGTCTTGAGCTGTTTCCTGAAGGCGATGTGGTCCTGGGTCAGCCGGAGGTGGATGGGCAGGGAGTTCCATGTCTTAGCCGCCAGGTGGGAGAAGGATCTTCCTCCGGCGGTGGCTCTCTGGATGCGAGAGACGGCGGCGAGGGCGAGGTTCGCGGAGCGTAGCTGGCGGGTGGGCGTGTAGAAGGTCAGGCGGTCGTTGAGGTACCTTGGGTACATCTCCTCTATGCGATGCCCTTGGCACAGGTTGTGGTTAATAACAAAAAGTCTGACACATTCATCCTTAGTCGAGGAACCCGCCAGGGATGCCCACTCTCCCCCCTCCTATTTACTCTAGCATTGGAGAAGCTTGCGACATAGATTCGGAGGGATCCGGTCATAGGGGGCATGCGCTGGTCTCCCGATTGGGAGGACCGTATTTCACTCTACGCAGACAATGTTTTACTTTATTTGACTTCCCCCCAGCGATCACTAATCGCAGTTTTAGACATATTAGCGATATTTGGCAGATATCACTATCAACTGGACGAAATCTCACCTGTATGCCCTTCAAGGGGAGCCGCCAGCTTTACCCTGAGGATGCCAGATTCAAATCAGCACCATGGAGTTCAAATATCTAGGAATATTCCTCTCCTTGGATCCGTCACTTCGCTATGATAGGAACCTACTTCCCCTGCTATTGAGATTGAAGTGAGATATAGCTCGCTGGAAATCGCTTACCCTTTCTCTCCTGGGCAAGGCAGCCCTTTTTAAAATGATGTCCCTCCCCCGCTTCCTCTGCGCCCTGCAGAACTCTCTCGACCCAGTCTCGCCGTTATATTTCCAAGAAATTGAAAGTCTCCAGAGAGACTTATTGTGGAATGGCGCACCACGTATTGCCCTTGGCAAACTCACCCTAAATTGATACGATGGGGCAGGCCCCACCGGTCATTCAGTAAAAGTGTGGCACATGGCAAACAGAGCCCTCGGGTGGGGGAATAGGTTGACTCTGGCTACCCCCGTGTGGGATTCTGAGCAATTGGGTAACTTAAGGAGGACTAGGGATCTGATAAATGGGACCTGATTGGCATCTCACGGATCACAGACTTGTGGGACAAGGGAAAAGTGAAACCCTTTGCTACTCACCAACACCACCACGAACTGGCTACCACTGAATATTTTTGCTATGCCCAGGTTCGTCACGCACTGAATTCACTCCTGCCAGCGGGTTCCTCTCCTCTGAAATCATCCCCACTGGAAGATAGGATATTAGATGGCCACCTCCCTGAGAAAACTTTCTCCCTAATCTATAAAAAATTATTATATAATATGGATGACCCGCTCCTAGCTTTGCAGAATAAATGGGCGGCAGACGGTCTCGAAATGGATGATGAGGAATGGCAGGATGCAGTGTCCTCCCCCAGAGTGGTAGCAATTCTAGTACGTCTCAGATTAGTGCAGCTCAAAATCCTACATAGGACATACATTACAGGGCCCCGTTTGCTGCAAATGGGACGGGCGGATGAGGGGGAGTGTCGGAGGAAGTGTGGATAGCTAGGCACCTTTATGCATATCATATGGGAGCGTGACCATATTCAGTCGTATTGGAGGGAAATACATGAGATAATAAGTGCTGTGTTTGGAATTCCTATTCGCCCGGAAGCATGTAGGTATCTTCTAAACATCTGGGAGCCTACTGATTTCAACACACACCAGACACAGTGGAACACTCTGGGGCTTATGATAGCGAAGAGGAATATTGCTCAGGCCTCTGGGGCACCGGCACCACCCACGATAAGTACCTGGGAAGCAAACCTCGACTGGTGCGTGTCCCGGGAGAAGACAGTGTATGTGGCCCGAGACTGCCCCAAAAAATGGTCCCGAATATGGAATGTGTGGAACTCGTTTCGTGGAGACATTTGTCCGCCCCCACTTAATATTGAACTGGATGATTTACACACCCTGTGATTTGCCCTCACTGTGTATGCTGTGAATGATACTCTGCTTTACTCTGTTATGCCTACACCAATGGTAATTGCTTTGTGTAATTTGCTGATTGTCGATGACTGTTTAATAAAAAGATCTGTAAAAAAATAAAAAGAACTCTGTGGTGTCTTTTTTTTTAGCTCTTTATTATATTTAGATCTTTTAAGAGGGGTCTGTCTAGTGTCCATCTATATTCAGATATATCATTATTTAGAGTAAACTCTAATCTTACTGCAGAGTGATCTGACAAATGTTCAGGTTGGTGGTTGATTGTTGCGAACTTGTTACTTAACCTGGTGAAAATAATCTATGTGAGAAGCATGCCCATAGTTCTTATTGCGATATGTGTAACTTTTAATACTTCCAGCCTTACGTCTCCAAGGATCTATCAACTCCTTATTCTTCATTACATTTTGCATTGCATTTCTCATTTTTGGTGTATTGGTTGTTGGTCGGGAGGAAGATTTGTCTAGGACAAGATAGAGTAATGTATTGAAATCGCCAGCCATTATAATATTTTCATTATTTAGCAATAGTTGGAACAGATCATGTAAGGGAGAAGGATTGTCTACATTGGGACCAGAATAAGTGACCACGGAATATTTAATATTATTGATATTCACGATGGCTATCAGCCATCTCCCCTTGGAATCTGCAGAGACCTCTAATAGTTTGTCCTGTGCTGTATTTTTTATTAAAATTGCCACCCCCTTTACATTACAATTTGTTTGTGAATGCATACTGGCTTATCCATCTCTGCCCTTTAGTAATTTCTTCTCACTCTGCCTGATGAAGGTGTGTCTCTTGTAACATCAATATATCATTGTTTGATTGTTTTAGAAAAGATAGAATTCTCCTACTTCTGGCTGGCACCCTCAACCCATTCACATTCCAGCTTAACATCCACAGGCTGCGGATATTATTAAGGTTAGTCAGCCTGAGGGACACACTTTTTCTTTGAACCCCTCAACCTTGACATATTTGCCACACATAAGGACCTTAATTTTTTTGTGTTTTTTTCCCACTGCTCCCCACCCAGTGAAATATTTACATTAGTGTAATCACGCCCCCCCCCCCGAGGAAGCCTCCCTATGACCAGCCTGGGGATTTCTTTTACGCCCTTTGTCCTCACCCCTCTGGTTTGAATATAAGTGATTACCTTTCAGTGACGCTAAGCCATGCCCAAAGTTTTCATTTTTTTGATCAAATCCAAAACTTCATCTAAGTCTTTTAGGTTAAACATCTTTTTGTTCCACATATTTCTCAAGGTGGCAGGAAACTTCAACTGAGCCGTGGCGCCTAATGATCTAAGCTCTTGTAAATGCTTACCCAGCTTCAAATTGTCAATTCTGTGTTTCCTTAGCAAGATCCAAACGAATACGAAAGGACCACTCATTTTCTGCATAAGAACCTGCCTTAACACCTTCTGTCAGTATCTTTTCTTTTGTCACATAGGTATTAAAACGTATCAGTACCCTCTGGGTTTAGTTATGCTAGGATTCTTCCTATACGGGTCCCTATGTACTTGTTGTATATCCTAATGTAGGTCTAGAGTCCTGACAGATGGTATGAAATCTTTTATCAGAGCTATCACAAACTCTTTTAAGTCAACTCCTTCACTACCCTTGGGAATATTTAGGATCTTTAGATTGTTTCTCCTGGAAGATTTTCTAATACTTCTACTTTTTCCTGGAGTAATTTACCACTTGTCTTAAGGTCCACAATTTCTCTGCGATTCCCTGCTTTCTCCTCCTGCACTGTCTCCAATATTACCTTTAAGCTCTCTATTTTTTCCGTTAGACCCGTAAGTTTATTTTCTAGGCACTAGCACACATCACGGATTTTTGTCTGATTTGCCGCAGAGAGTGAACATCTAGTTCTAATCTCCTCAGAAAGTGAACGTAATAAGGCTCCTGTGTCTTGTTCCATAGGTGGGGAAAATATGTCTTTCTCTATCGCTGCTATAGGTGCCCCTGATTCAACCCCTCCTACGAGTTCTGGGAGTGTTTTACCTTCCTCCAAAACCTGGAAATGATTTGATAGGGGGAGCCCCTCCTGCTCCCTATGATCAGGTTTTTGAAGTGCCATTCCTCTAAGAGTGTCTGTTTGAGTTAGGGCAGAATGTGTACTAGCCTCACTGGGGAAACCATCCCCCGTCCCTTCTTGTACTTTTAAAAAAGGATCTCAGTGAGGGCATGATTTTAACTTTCCTATTTGGGTCTTCTAATATGGGCTTTGGTTTCCCTCTGCTCTTTTTTTTGTGCTCTGGAAGTGGCTCTTTAACAAAAAAAATGGCTTCAAGAGTTTGGGGTGAAGTAGTGAGTGGCAGAGTGGATGCAGTTTTAGGGAAGATTATTGGGGTGGGATACACCAACGCCCCCCTCCTTAGAAAGACCAGTTCTAAAATCTACACGTTTGTTTCTCAATGTCTAGTGCAAAATACCTTGTAGCTTCCCTTCTTCAGATGATGAAACTCCAGTCTTCTCTGCTTTTCTGACATTCCTGTGTGGTTTCCCCTGTCCCTTCTCCTTCCCAACTGGCAAAGGAGGCCTTTTGGGGCACATAAGATGCAAAAAAGAAGAGTGTTTTGGTGTAGTGGTTTGTGATGGGGATTATAGTGGCTGATGTGCTCTCAGACTTGTTCTGACACTGCTGCCAGCAACCCGGTGGTAGCACTGTGCTGCAGCTTGCCGGTCCCGGCGTAGCTCTAATGCAGCCAGTAACCACCGATCCCCAGAGGAGGCAAGCCGGGGTATGCGCAGATCAAGGCAGCGCAGGGAAGAGAAATTCAGAGGGTATCTCTGCCCCTCAATTCCCTCGTCACAACTGTAGGCTTGCCTACCCATACGGCAGCCCTAAGAGCGTGTCTGCAGCTCAGAGGAAGTTTTCCGGCACAGTAGCTAGGCGAGGTGCGTTTTGGCGTCCCGGAGAGGTGAGTCAGCAGCGGTCCGCTGTTAAGTGATGCCATGTTCCTCCACATCCAAAAACAAATGGAAATCTTATTAACCACAGAAAAAACTCAGTTGCGAAAGTCCAGATAAGAGAGAATGTTTCTATTTAGCACTTCTACAAATATTCAAGCCTTGGCATAGTGAAACAGAATTACTTGGAGAGTGTGAATGCTATGAAGATTCTTTTAATGCAACTAAAGACAGCATTCAGTGCACAATTTCCCCAACATATCTACACATGTTAAAAGATGGGATTGAGCAATAAAGTACTATTGCAGCTGAAATAGCTAGAGTAAGTTCACAAAGCAGTCAAAGTTCTGGTCCACAAAGTCAAGATCCTCTGGTTCAACCAATTATTGAAAATGAAGCAGCAATAGCCATGAATGAGGTAGAACCTGCAATGGAACATGCACAACATGGTGTTACTCAGTGGAAAAGTTAGAAGAACAACTAAATATTGAAAAAAAAGAAATATATCTACAAGTCAAACAGTAGGTACAACATGGTTTGCTGCATGAAAAAAAAGAATGTCAATGTTCATTATTTAAACCTATTCCATTGTACATCAGTGGTCAACCTGGAACAGGAAAAAGTTTCTTAATTAAAGTTTTGACCAGTTATCTACACAAAACTACAGGATAACATTTATCTTGTGTTCCAACAGCTCTAATTGGATTAGCACCACACAACATTAAAGGTATTACTTTACATCAATTACTTATGCTACCTGTTGAACATGACAATAAATTGGAATATCAGAAGCTATCTGGTGAAGCTTGTTATGAAGTCTCAAGAATACTGAAGAAAATGAAACTTTTATGAGGTGAGCATGGTCTCAAACGTAATGCTTGCCTATGTACGCTTGAGAATGCAACAGATTTTAAAAACTGATTACGATGTTCTGTTTGCAGGAAAACATTTATTATATTTAGAGACTTACTTCCACCAACTCATCGTAAAAGTACAACCTGTTTTTAAAACTTTTCTCTATGATGACACAAGAAAATCATTGGGAATGTAAATATTTGGTTGCACTTTGAATATGAAGAACTTGTTAAGAATATGCGACAAGCAAGTGATGAAGATTATGGAAATATTCTTAAAGACATAAGAATTGGTTTCTTAATGGATCATGGAAAACAAGCTTTAGGAAGTCGACTATTAAGGAACTTGTTTACAACTGGAGAAACAGCAGCTGAAGCAATGTACAATATGCTTGCAGAAAACAAGTCTATAGTTTGTCTAATGCCTACACTGCAAGAGTTTTCTACATTTAATCAACTTCTCAAACAGGAAAAACAAGAAATTGTGGAAATTAAAGCTATTGACAAAATCGAACACCAGGGAGTAACAATTCTTTTTACTGAGAAACTACAGGCTAAATTAAATTCATTGGAAAAGTCTGTATCTAAAACTGCAGGATTAGAACAGACTTTACATGTATGTAAAAACTGGCGAGTAATTTTGCGGCGTAATTTGAATGTAGAAAAAGGATTAGTTAATGGAGCATTGAGTAAAGTAGTTGATTTTTATAGATTTTCAAAATAGACAATGAATAGAATTTTTGATTATATATATATTTGATCAGATATATGAGGTAAGACAGATTGTGCATTGTATTGTACGTTTTTGCTTGTCAAAGACTTGAATGTTCATAGACAACAGTTTCCTCTGCTTCTAGCATATGCAGTAACTTTCATAAATCTCAAGGTTTAAGTATAGACACAGCTTTTGTAAATATTGGAAGTACGGTGTTCAAGAAGGGAATGGCATACGTTAAATTGTCTCGAATAAGAACATTGTCTGGTTTGTATTTGATAGATTTTGATGAGAAAAACGTTAGTGCTGATGCAAATTGTGTAAGAGCGTACAATCGTTTAAGAAGACTGTATGCTCCTGATTCAGGTGCATATCCCATATATGAGACACGTGTTGTGTTTCCAAAATGGAAATATGTAAAATATTCAACTGAGGTTCAAAAAAAGAAAACAATTGAAGAGAAACCTAAAGGCGTAACAAAACAGAAAATGGAAAGTGATGATGACATTGTATGATACCAGTTGGAAAATAGTTCAGGTATCAACTGTTATGCTAATGTCATTTTGAATATTGTGTTTAATTTACATCTTCATTATGAAAACATGGGAAATTGTGAAAAATTATTCTGTTCTACACTACATGCTGTATTTCAAAAGTTGGCAAGTGACAGAAGTAAAATGCATTCTGCTTCTGGCATGTACTGGTACATTGACATTTACTCTCAACATTCAACAAGATGCAC
The DNA here is from genome assembly GCF_964204655.1 of Triturus cristatus. Lineage (NCBI taxonomy): Eukaryota > Metazoa > Chordata > Amphibia > Caudata > Salamandridae > Triturus > Triturus cristatus. The sequence goes on from NC_140588.1 coordinate 213,076,875, forward strand.
AAGAATTTCTAATGGTTATGCTTGGAGTATTAGAACATGAAGCAATACACTTTGAAAACTTATTTGGACTAAGTTATAGCTGGGATCATAAGTGTGAAGAGTGTTCCTTTACTTCCACCACTCAAATACAAACAGAAAGATTTCTATACTTATCAATACCAGCCTGCATATCAGTACCTTTTAACAAATTGATAAAAATAGCAAATCAGGATATGAAATGTTCACATTGTAGATCAGAGATGTTGTCTACATTACATATAGAAAGATTTGAAAAATATCTCATTTTAATGTTATAACATAGAGCAATAGGAAGAAAATTTCATACAAAAATTAAACATTTCAATGTAAGCCAAATATCTATTTCAGGAAGAACTTTTACAGAAGTGGCTATTATTTTCCATGATGGACTTACAACAACATCTGGACAGTATACTGATGTTTTTAAGTGTAATAAAGGATGGACGTGATGCAATGATGCCCACTTGGAATTCAAAGTTAGATTGCCTTATGAATTACAAAATTCTTATTTCTTATTTCTGCAGTCAAAGTTTTGAGTGCATCATTTGGCCTATTAGAGAAGATGTGAAGAGAAAGTATACAGCACTGCAAAGTATTAGTGTTGATAATTAGTGTTTGGATTATTATTTGCTATAATTGATATTACATTTGAAAAAGTGAATTTAAAAGCAAATAGTTTATATATTTGTTGTCTATTTTTTAGCAGATGTAAATGGGATTATACGGTTTGTGCAATGTATTTGTGATAAATAATAGAGTTAATGTAGATGAAAGAACTGATCAAGAAAGTATAGAAAGGAGAACGCATAGTTACACATATTGATAATGATGTTGTATGCTGATTTTTCTTTTTGACTATCAATTTGATTGTTTTTTTCCCCGCTGTTCAATGATGATCGTACATTGAAATCACTGTGTATGGAGAAGTTGTGTGCAATCTGAGAACAGCAAAAAAAGGAAATTGAGACTCTTATGTTATTATCCATTAATTTTGTGTTCGCAAAAATATAATATAATTTCTCTAATATATTATCATTAAATAACATTTCTTCTTTTTCTTCTTTATGGTAGCTACTGTTGAAGTTTGAAAACAGTTTTAATACTGTTTAGAATATTAATACTCTAAAATAGATTTACTGAGTGATGTATCTAAATTACTTGAAAGCTTAGAATATATAATACAATATGCATGATAACCTGGAAAAATGTTTAAAATGTTATTATATGTAATTTGTTTGTAAGATAAATATTGTTCATCCTTTATACTATTTGAAAACTATCATCATATTACTGAGGAGGAGTATCACACTTACTTTTTACAAAAGTGCAAAAACCAATAAAAGAGTTTTTATTGCAAGTTATTTACCTCTCATTATACAGGGCAGATGTGCATTGATATCTTTATCCGAGGACTTTTTAGAGACATACTTAGATAAGAGATGTCTGATTTTGTGACTCAATACTCTAGTAAAACTGATAAGATGTGTGCCGCTCGAGGTCCGTTTCCCTGTTTCTGGACATTGGGCTTGTCAACCACAACGGACATAGTACTCTGGAGCCATAACGCTGTTTGGAATCACTTGCTGCAGGGGAGAGTCTGCTAACTGAAAACCACGCATTCGGGACTGCGAGGACCAGGGAGCTGTGCGTGCTCCACACCGGCTGCACCTGGCCCTCTTCCCGACTCCTCCCCCGCAGAGTATATCACGACTCGCGGCCCCCGCTTCGCGGGTGCCGCTCGAGGTCCGTTTCCCTGTTTCTGGACATTGGGCTTGTCAACCACAACGGACATAGTACTCTGGAGCCATAACGCTGTTTGGAATCACTTGCTGCAGGGGAGAGTCTGCTAACTGAAAACCACGCATTCGGGACTGCGAGGACCAGGGAGCTGTGCGTGCTCCACACCGGCTGCACCTGGCCCTCTTCCCGACTCCTCCCCCGCAGAGTATATCACGACTCGCGGCCCCCGCTTCGCGGGTGCCGCTCGAGGTCCGTTTCCCTGTTTCTGGACATTGGGCTTGTCAACCACAACGGACATAGTACTCTGGAGCCATAACGCTGTTTGGAATCACTTGCTGCAGGGGAGAGTCTGCTAACTGAAAACCACGCATTCGGGACTGCGAGGACCAGGGAGCTGTGCGTGCTCCACACCGGCTGCACCTGGCCCTCTTCCCGACTCCTCCCCTATCTCTGCCCCCCTCCTCTATATTATCACACTACAGTTCTCGCGCGCTAGCGGGACGCGTGCGGGACGGGAGCCGGGGCGAAGACCGGGCAAAGAGCGGGCCCTCTGAGGCCCTCAGAGTCACGAGGAGACTGGACTGGGGCAACACCCCATCTGCAACATCTACTAACCGTGAGTCTGCAGCTTGACACTGCCAGTATCAATATGGCTGATATTGTAGCTATTAACTCTCCTGTTAAACATGGCGTCCTAACTAAAGGTACATTGGTAGACTATTTTAAAAAGATGACAGTACCCACGGACAAGGAGACTACACTCGCTGAACGAAGGGCCGAGAGACGCCGCTCCATAGAGTGCATGAAAAATAGGACATTACTGGACAGTTTATCACCTCTGAGTCCGTCCCATATTGTGTTAAGTCCTTCTACCTTGACGCAGGAGGCGCTAGCCATGGACAACGTCCCAGAGTTGTTAAGAACAATTGATCCTGCACCCAGTAATTTTAACTCGTTACCAGTTTTAATTAATTTGCCTCCCGCTAGTACTTCTACTATTTCTGGAAAGGAAATCGATATTGTTGTTACTCCAATTGAACCGAGGGCTAAGACCACTACTAAAAAGACAGCGAGGGTACAGGTGTCCAAAGTTATAAGGCCCCCCCCGTATAAGAGAAGAAAGAGGTTAGGCAACTTGCCAACTCGCAATAGTAATCACACTGATTTTGGCAAGGGCCCCACACTAAATGAGAGCTCTGCATCACTGATAAAGGCTCTATCACCACCCTCAACTACACGCGATCTGGCTGTAACACCCTCCACCTCCCTGGTTCTTCCCCCTCCTGACTTGTCTCGCTCCCCATTGCCCCTACCTGAATTGTGTACAGTGACATCACACCTTGAGAGCATAGAGAAGCTGATTAGATCATTCACTCTACCTATTATAGAAAGATTAAAAAATATAGAGTCACGACTGGGGAATTTGGAATCCTTATTCTCAAAACATCCAGGGACATCGAAAGATTCCACTCATTACCCGTCTCTCTCTATGGATTTAGATCCTTCTTGCACGCACACTAAGATCAGCAAGATAGGTAGCTCCAATCCTCAGTGTAGGGATAAGCCCAATCCTACTGCAATTAATCCAAATCATGGCCAACACGCAGATGGTGAAATAAGGGAAAAATTAGTAAACGATAACAGAGTAATATCCCCAAACGAGAAGGGGGAAAATCACCTCTCAGTTAGAGTGAGTGATTCACGTAGCCATCAAGTTAATTTGCCCCCAGAGGCGGTACCATATGTGGTGGTGTTAACTGAAGTTCCACCTCTGGATAAGGGCAGAAACGAGGGTTATTATAACCTAAAAAACAAAATCGTGCACTGGCTTAGGGCAAATAGACCCCTTCCTCCAAACATTAATGGGGAGATATTGCATGTCCGGAGACTTCCTTGGTTGGGCCGTAGAATCAAAGATCTAGAAGGGGATGTAATCATTATCAATTTTAGAGACCCTAATGCAGTCAAATACATCCTAGACTATCCCTTGGGCTCTACACGGGGATCTATAAACCCCCGTGTATTATCCTATTTTTACCCAAGATCAATGGTCTCTTATAATGCACATCCCAGGGCTCCAAGAAAAACAGTGGCCCTCTTTCATCCATTTGCAGCACCATCTGTTTCCCTTGCTCCACATTGTAACATGCATGCACTTAGTCATGTGGCATATGAAAATGTAGCAGAATGGACTACGGTTCCTCTTAGGAATCACAGAATGGGACCTCGGAGGGAGAATTATACGCTACCATTTACTCCCCTCGAAGTTGCTAATAGATTTGGGGCCTTATCAGGAGTTGATGACTGTGATTGACTCAGTAACTCTTTTGTCTGTCGGCATAGCATGCAGGGGGACCAGGATGAGGGTATGGATCTGATTCACAAACGGTCAACTTGCTGTACACATCATTCTACCTCTGACAGGCAACTTGTGCCCTCACTGGCGGCTCACTTAGGACCCCTGGAACACGCTCTGGTGGCCATAGATGAATTAGCCACCGAATCTCACCGTTCTGCATACAGGGAGAACAGGGTGGAGGCGGTGGGTGGCTGCCTCCCACGAAAGGCTAAAGAATTACAGGGGTTCTCATGTAAAGCACAAAGTGACCGGGAGGTCTGTGCTCTCCAAAGGATAGAAGAAATTTCTCCGCATGAGGCTTTTATGCCTGTAATTAGAACTACGAGGGCTCTAGAGATTCTGTCATGGAACGTGGCTGGGCTTCCCAATAAGGTAGGCAATACTGATTGGGAAACCTTTATTAAAGAACATGATATATGCATGTTCCAAGAGACGTGGGCTAGAGAAAATCTTAGCCACCCCGGTTTTGCTACCTTTGATATTCCAGCTAGATGGGGAGGGAAGGGACGCCCGTCTGGTGGCTTATCAACATGGATTGCTTGTCATTTAGGTTGTACTGCCGAGGTGGTAGAAACTAACTCTCTGGATATCTTATGTGTTGTCTTGCGATGGCCCAATGGGGTGGGTTTGAGACTGGTAAATATATATTCTAGACCGGCTGGAGTTGCAGCCACCTCAAGGACACTGGAGGATCTAGGGCTTTTTCTTGACTCCCTCACTGGCCCAGATATACTCTTGGTCGGAGGGGATTTCAATATCCAGTTTGAACCACTCCCGACGTATTTAGATGGGATTAGCAGTGAGGAGGATGATTTTTGGGGAATTCAAAGAATTACAGGTCCGCCAGCCAGGGTAGCATCACCTCTCTTATTGCAAGTTCTAACATTAATGTTGGCAAATTCACTCAGAGCATGCAATGGTAGGTTCAAGGGGGATAACCCGCCCCAGCCAACTTTCAACAGACCAAGGCAGGAGTCTCGGATCGATTATATATTGATTAGACTCCAAGAATGGAAATTGGCACTAGACTTTAAAATAGACCAAAGGGCTGACAGTGACCACAACCCCCTAATCCTCTCATTAGCTGCGGATGGCTTCCTTAGGTCAGAATTCCGCGGAAATGGTTTACCTGCTCCTAGCCTTACTCTGTCTAGCAACAGACGAAGACTAAGGTGGGAGAGACTACTAGAGAAACCGAACCGCATAAGGGCCATATATGAGCAAGTGGCTGCAACTCTGGAAAGCATGGAGAACCTACTCCCTCAATTGCCCTCGTTGGAAGGCTGTTCTCCCCTTGAGGGCATCCACCAGACTCTCTGTGCCAACCTAGCTGAGGTATTGAATCCTGTAGTCCGGGGCAGGAAACCGAGGAGTGAAAGAGCCTCTTGGTTCAATGCCAGCTGTAGGGTGGCAAAGAAAGATCTCCTCCAAGCACTTAAAAACAAGGAATCATCCTCTGTGATCAGGGAAAAGAGGGTGGCTTATAAGTCCAGTCTTGAAGCTGCGAAAATAGATTGGGACTGGGAGAACTGGTCAGAAATAACATCTGCTCTCAAATTTAGAGATTCTAAAAAATTTTGGCACATAGTCAGACATGGTTCTGCTGAGCCTGTTAAGGCTATAGAAGGCAATGTTACAGCTGAAGTCTGGGAAAAACACTTTTCGTCCCTTTATAGTAGTGTTGGGTTAGACCAATTGGGAACTCCGCCTGAGAGCTTAGTGAACCCCATTGATAGTTGCATTGTGATGGAAGACTTTAAGCTGGAGGAAGTGGAAAGGGCAATTACTAGCCTTTCCTTAGGAAAAGCGCCAGGTCTAGATAAGATCCCAGGCGACCTCCTAAGGCACGAAGTCAGAATCTGGGCATTGTACTTTTTGATACTGTTCAACGCAATTATCCATGGGATGGCACTTCCCCCAACTTGGCTGGGGGCGGAGATTGTGCCCATTTTTAAAAGGGGCTCACCTTTGCTCCCCGCCAATTATAGACCGATCAGTCTGATAGACGTTCCACAGAAACTCTTTGCGAGGCTTCTGTTGGATCGTCTTTTGGACTGGATCGAGGAGAGGGATGTCCTGACCCCTCTTCAGGCTGGGTTTCGCCAGAAGATCTCTACCGTGGATCAGGTCTTTAGGCTGTCCCTTATATATTGGAAAATAATACAGCTGGAGGGTGGCAGCCTCTATACTGTATTTGTAGATTTAAGGGCTGCGTTCGACCTTGTTCCGCGTGGTAAGCTCTGGGAAGTCCTGGCGAAAGTGGGGATGCCAGCTGATCTCCTGAATATGATCATCCGCCTCCATACAAACACCTATGCCCGTGTGAGGTGCGGTGCGCAGGGCGTACTCTCGAATAAGTTTCCCGTTGAGAGAGGGGTAAGACAGGGGTGCGTACTTGCACCGACCCTGTTCTGCCTCTTTGTTAACGGGGTCATTGACCATCTTAATGGGGTCCCCAATTCGGATGTCCCGAAGTTGGCGGGAAGGAGGGTCCCAGCAATTATGTTTGCTGATGATACCCTCCTTCTCTCCAAGTCACCTATGGGAATCCAGCGTGTTCTGGATGGTTTTGGGGACTTCTGTAGAGAGCACGGATTGGAAATTAACACCACAAAGACCAAATTTATGGCCTTCAATCCGCCACCCAGGTTTCACCGTATCCCTCGCATTGGGGAAAATGTATTAGACCGTGTGAGCACGTTTGAATATCTTGGTGTCACACTCAATGAGGAATTGGAGTGGGGCGAACATCAGGAGAAAACAAGGGTGAGGCTGGCGCAACATATTGGCGGAATATTAACAATGGTGGGGAAGAATAGGTCAACCCTTAAACCCATAGGCCCTCCTCTTCATATTTATAGGGTCCAAGCAAGAGGGGCAGTTACCTATGGGAGTGAGCTATGGGGTCATAAAATCCTGGACAGTCTGACAAAGGAGGAGAACAGATTCCTTAGGTGTCTAGTAGCTCTTCCTCCGAGTACACCGCTAGTGCCTTTAAGACTTGATCTAGGCATTAGACCACTGGAGGAAGAGCTGGCACTTCGTCCTGTGATCTACTGGCGCAGATTATGGACGGTGCCTGAATTGATTCACTATAGACAGGGTCTCCAGGAAGTTCTCAGCTTCTCAAATTCGGGAAACATTCCTTGGCTTAAATTCATTAGGAACAGTTTGATGAGCCTAGGACTAGATGCACTCTGGAACGATCCTGGCAATGCCTGCCCCAAACTTTCTAAAAAGGCTCTAACCAAGGTGTATCATGATTCTAAGGCTCCTATACTCCGACCCTCTAAATTTCTAGGGTCCCTAACAAATCAATTTCTTCTTATGAAGAGTACGTATACTTTCGAATCGGCCTTGGACAATGTTTACCCCGTAATGATTAGGAAGCTCTACCTGCAATGGAGGCACGGGTCCTTGCCAATTCGTGCCTTTACTAGCTCCTGGTCCATGTCAACATCCAGTATTTGCCCGGCATGCAGCGCAAGTGAGGAAACTGAGCTGCATTTTATATTTTTTTGCACGGGCTATACTGAGCTTCGTAGAAAGTGGATCATTCCCATTTGTAGGAACCTGGGTTTCGTAAGGTGCCATCAAGCCTTTAGAATTCTTAAGAGCGAAATGGCCGCGCACATTGTGTTTGCAGTGGCTAAATTTTTGGGGGCTTTCTGGCAAAAACTGAAAAAATACCTAAAAATGTCGATTTGATCTAGGAATGTAAATATTATGTATTAGCTGACTGGATGCTTTATTTTAAAGATTTTATCCATTATTGTCAAATGTTTTTACACTGATTTTATGTGCTTTTATGGATTTATTCCGAAATAAAGTTTCTTTGACTTTGACTTTGACTTTGATAAGATGTGTGCACCTGTATGATAAACTACATAGTTTTGAGGTTAGAGTCAACAGATGGACAACATTTGTCAGAATATTTGTAGAAGTCTACATACACTAGAATACATATGTTTCACAACACATATTTTTTAAATTTGCATATAAGCAGAAGTATGTATTACATTCTCCCCCTTATACAGGACAGGTGGGTAATGAAAGTGCTTTTTATTATATTTGAAAATTTGTTGCATTTGAAGTAGGATGTATCTTCCCATTTGAAGAAGTATTTTAAGAGGTATAACAGAGCTAATAGGACAAAGTTTTAATGGATAGAATCTACTGTATATAGCATAACCCATGCACTCACATAACATAGAGCAATAGGAAGAAAATTTCATACAAAAATTAAACATTTCAATGTAAGCCAAATATCTATTTCAGGAAGAACTTTTACAGAAGTGGCTATTATTTTCCATGATGGACTTACAACAACATCTGGACAGTATACTGATGTTTTTAAGTGTAAAAAAGGATGGACGTGATGCAATGATGCCCACTTGGAATTCAAAGCTAGATTGCCTTATGAATTACAAAATTCTTATTTCTTATTTCTGCAGTCAAAGTTTTGAGTGCATCATTCGGCCTATTAGGGAAGATGTGAAGAGAAACTATACAGCACTGCAAAGTATTAGTGTTGATAATTAGTGTTTGGATTATTATTTGCTATAATTGATATTACATTTGAAAAAGTGAATTTAAAAGCAAATAGTTTATATATTTGTTGTCTATTTTTTAGCAGATGTAAATGGGATTATACGGTTTGTGCAATGTATTTGTGATAAATAATAGAGTTAATGTAGATGAAAGAACTGATCAAGAAAGTATAGAAAGGAGAACGCATAGTTACACATATTATAATGATGTTGTATGCTGATTTTTCTTTTTGACTATCAATTTGATTGTTTTTTTCCCCACTGTTCAATGATGATCGTACATTGAAATCACTGTGTATGGAGAAGTTGTGTGCAATCTGAGAACAGCAAAAAAGGGAAATTGAGACTCTTATGTTATTATACATTAATTTTGTGTTCGCAAAAATATAATATTATAATTTCTCTAATATATTATCATTAAATAACATTTCTTCTTTTTCTTCTTTATGGTAGCTACTGTTGAAGTTTGAAAACAGTTTTAATACTGTTTAGAATATTAATACTCTAAAATAGATTTACTGAGTGATGTATCTAAATTACTTGAAAGCTTAGAATATATAATACAATATGCATGATAACCTGGAAAAATGTTTAAAATGTTATTATATGTAATTTGTTTGTAAGATAAATATTGTTCATCCTTTATACTATTTGAAAACTATCATCATATTACTGAGGAGGAGTATCACACTTACTTTTTACAAAAGTGCAAAAACCAATAAAAGAGTTTTTATTGCAAGTTATTTACTTCTCATTATACAGGGCAGATGTGCATTGATATCTTTTTCCGAGGACTTTTTAGAGACATACTTAGATAAGAGATGTCTGATTTTGTGACTCAATACTCTAGTAAAACTGATTAGATGTGTGCACCTGTATGATAAACTACATAGTTTTGAGGTTAGAGTCAACAGATGGACAACATTTGTCAGAATACTTGTAGAAGTCTACATACACTAGAATACATCTGTTTCACAACACATATTTTTTAAATTTGCATATAAGCAGAAGTATGTATTACATTCTCCCCCTTATACAGGACAGGTGGGTAATGAAAGTGCTTTTTATTATATTTGAAAATTTGTTGCATTTGAAGTAGGATGTATCTTCTCATTTGAAGAAGTATTTTAAGAGGTATAACAGAGCTAATAGGACAAAGTTTTAATGGATAGAATCTACTGTATATAGCATAACCCATGCACTCATACAATCATTCAAACACTATCCTTGCACTATTTCATTCATTCAGGCACTATGCATACAGCCTTCCAATAATCCAAATCCTACTAATGCACTCAGTAGTAGTCAAAATGCTTTATTCGGTTTGTACACGTACAACCATATAGCAACATACATCAATACAGTTAGAAATCAAATTTATGTAAGTTAAATAATGAAACGTTTAAAATTACATCACTATCCATGCCGATATTGTTAAATCAATAAGGTATATCACTTTTGGGTACAGAGTTAAATTTGGTCACTGTATACATTTTAGCAGTAGTTGTTGAGGAGGGAGTTAGTTCACTTTAGACATTTTAGCAGCAATTTGTTTGTGATAAGGGTTTGTGCAAACGCCAGTGCAAAAATAAATACACATACAAACGATGTAACTCAACAGTAAATCACGAATAGTCATAGAATGTAACGGCCAACGGGTGAACGGGGATAACGAAGGGAAGAAATCATATAATTATTGATTTCCTGTGCCAAATACATTTTAGAATGTAGGTGGCCACACGATAGCACACATTCGGGGAAGCCAAATCAAACAACAATTGTATTGCGGCTCTTGTATTGTACATGTTATGTTCTAAAAATAGTTGCTTCAAATAAAACTTTCTAAAACCAGTATAGAAATTACAAAAAAGTAAAAAGTGGCAGATGCTCTGTTTAGATTTCCCATCGCATGGGCACAGACATAACCCGGGTTTTTTTACAGTAGGGAAAGCCACCAAATGGTGGACTATTCCCAGCCTCAGGCGTGCTAGAACAAAGCGATGAGAATTAATGCTAACGAATGTAAGATAGGATGGGAGTCTTGTGCTAAGGTTGTACTCCAAGTATAATTTGAACGTACTTTGCATTGCATACTCCTTCATTCTGGTCCCTTTTGCATGATCCAAATAGGTGGTTTTGAGGTCACGCTTTGTTAAAACCGATTCTGTTAAAATATCTTTAAAAATATCCTGACCAAAGAGAGTCTTATACCAGGAGTGAATGTGTTTTAGCCAGGGGATTTTCGAATGTTGATCAAGTTTGATACAGTCCAAAATTACTTCCTGGGTAAACCTGGTTTCTTCTTTGGCCCATATGGACCGCCATAGGGACAGGGGACGCAATGCAATCAGGTCTGTGACATAATTTATGCCTAGCTCTCTGTGGGTAATCTCGTTTGAGGCAGAAACGGGGAGGCATAATAGTCGTTTCAGGTACTTATTTTCCTCTTGCTGGATGGACAGGGCAATCTGAGGATTATATCCCCATATCCCTGCTCCATACAGGGCAGAGGACATGCACCTTGAGTTATAGATGGAAATCATCTCTCGGATTCTACGACCCCCCAGTTTAGAGGCGAATCTGAAGATGCAATTTGTATTTCTGGTCATCTTCAGACCAACACAGGATTGCTCGTTTACCCATCTCCCATCTCCTGAAAAGGTAATACCTAAGTAGCAAAAATGTTGGACAGCCTCAAGTTTATCCCCATCTAAAAAGAATGACTTGTTTTTCTTTATTTTCTTACCACAAGTCATGGTCATAGTCTTACCCTTGTTAATTTTAAGCTTTCTGCCCTGAATAAAAATATGAAACTTCTCAATTAACTTTTGCAGCCCGTTCGCGGTCCTGGAAATCAGGACCGCGTCGTCCGCGTATAAAAGGACGGGTATTTGCTTTCCATTGATGATGGGGCATCAGCATAAGATTCTTGTAAAAATTGATCAACCTGATTTATAAAAAGGGAGAATAAAAGGGGGGCAAGCACGCACCCTTGTCGGATCCCTCTACCAATTATAAAAAGGGGGGTGCATTCACCGTCTGTTCCGAATCTAACCTTACTTGAAAGACTACTATACATTCTAGCCAGGAGGTGGATGATTTCAGGTGGTGCGCCCATGGCAAGTAGTACTGGCCAGAGCAGTGCGTGTTCCACTAGATCAATTGCGGAACTTAGATCGGCAAAGCACATAAACAAATTCCCCTCCTTGGCTTTAGTGTACTTGCCGATAATAAGTTCAAGGTTCACGCACTGCTCCATGGTTCCCAGACCCCTTCGGAACCCAAACTGAATAGGCGAAAGAACATTATTGTCTTCGGCCCAGGACTCTAATCTCACCAGAAGTATACGACTCAAAATCTTTAACGACGAGTCTAAAAGTGAAATTGGGCGATAGTTTCGTGCTTCGGCCCTAGAACCCTTTTTAAAGAGTGGCACTAAAATGGATTGACCCCATGAGGTTGGTAATTTATCCTCGATTGCAGAATTAAATTAACGGGTTAAAATGGGGGCCCATAGAACAATCTCAGATTTGAAAAAGTCCACGGGGACCCCGTCCGGACCCGGGGCTTTCCCCCCTTACTCTTTTCAATTGCCTCAATCACCTCACTTAATGTCACCGAAAACAGTAATTTCTCCCATTTAAAACAGGTTGGTGTATCAGTTAAAACATTAGAATTAAAAACAGAAGTAAAATCAGAGATAAAATCAGAATTAAAAATCCCAGTGAAGTGAGCTATCCAGGCCTGACAACTAACATGCGAGGTTAGTTCAGGGATGTTGTCGTTCTTCAAGAACGGACTATTTACAATGTCCCAAAAGAGTTTATGATCTTTGGTATCTGCAGCCAGATCTAATTTTTCCCATGCCTCGTCCTGCAATTCCTTCTTCCTGGTGGAGAGTGCAATTTTGTAATTATGGCGCTCTTCCCTGATCTTACAAACGTCTCTTGGTGTGGCATCAAGTGAAATTTTTAACCTTTTTAATGACTGAGCACAATGGTCATCAAACCACACCGCCTTGACTTTCCTTGATTTCCGAGGTTTATATGTCAGGGATTTCTCAATGGTTTTTGTAATAGTTAGGAATTTGGATAACAGGATTCGTGGGCATGGTTCCGGCGATAAGCAATACTCGACCTCTCCACAACAATTTATGATCACGTTGGCAACAAATTTAGTGGGGTCAGCTTTTGTCCATTTCACCCTCATCCCATTCGATCTTTCTGCAGCAATATCCTGAATTGGTTGACCAAAGGTATTCCTTTTGATTCCCCAACCCAATAGTTCAACAGTTACACTGTTGTGATCACTGACCGTTTGTTCAATCACCCAAACATTGATATAAGCTACGGAGCAAGATATCATAATATGATCAATAAATGATTGGCTGTTCCTCCCATGGAATGTCGGACATCTAGCATTGTTTGTGTTCTTTTTGCATTCTAGGAGGTCCAGGTCATATTTAGCCAATAGGTTATTCAGAGCGCTACCATAGTTGTTATGCGGGAAATGGTTATATACACATGTTGTTTCCCTTCCCGAGTACTCCTCCCTATGGCCACATGCCCCCTTGAGTGCATAGGTACATGATTTAATGTTAAAATCTCCTACCCATATGATGGCAGCAGGTTTGGGTGTACTCAATAAAATCGCATCAATGGCCCGCTCTATGTCAGAAATAAACTTTCCCTGTTTGTGCCCCGCAATGTTATTATAAAAGTTCACTATTATTAAGTCTCTGTATCCGCTATGGGCCATACGCAGAACAGAAGCATGTTCACCTAGAACTACATGATCACTAACAAAAAACTCAGTCAGTGCGGTGGATATCAGGGTCACAAGTCCACCCTTGGCTCGACCAGCTTGGGATGCCACAGCCTGCACGTTAAAGGAGGTATAGCCCTCAACGTGTACTTCAGCCCTATCCCAAGTTTCTTGCAGGCAGATAATATTGTAACCCTGTTTAATAAAGTCAGCCCATATGGGGGTGTTTACCTTAGAGGCTAGCCCAGCTATATTCCACGTAATAGCCCTCAGGTTCTCTTCTAAGGCTACTTGGGATGGGTTAGTAACTATTATGGCTGATGATATTATTGGGTTTCCCATGCGATTTTCAGCGGTACATATGGTGGCATCTATCACAGTTGGATCATTAGAACTTCTTACAGTGGTGTCTATTGAAGATTCCTCAACTGTATTAACAGCCATCAGCCTAGGATCCTGAGTTACAGATGGTTCTTCGACAAGGGTATCCCCGAGTCAGTCATTTTCATCTAAAGAATTGAATATCTGAAATCTATTCGATGTTGGGACTGCATATTGACCATAAATGTTAGTTCCCGGCCCAGGGACGTTATGGTTATTAAGGTAGTTAGGGTTTGGCATTCTGAATAAATTCAGTGGTTGCTGTGGAGCATACTAGTTATTTGGGTCATAAAAGGTCAAAGGGTACCCAACTGATTGCGCTGATGCCTGCTGTACTAGTGGATAAGGCGTGTTAATTGCTCTGGGGTGTTTAAAATTCTGCACGGGAATCTTAAATCCCACCAGGTTTCTGTAAAAGTAGTCCAATGGGAACAAGGTGGTATTGTAATCATTGTCTGAGGGGATGGGCGCGTTCAAGATGGAATCTCTTGCCCATTCGGTGGTTTTGTAATTAATGATTACGCAGTCCCCACTAATTTCCTTTTTACTGGGGACCACCCACCCTACCCTTTGGGTTGAGAGGATCTGGCTTGCCCCACTTAAGGGGAATCCACAATTATGGGTAAGCCAGTACAAAATTTTGTTTTTAAGTGTTTCGCTGTTTTCGTATTGGGAGGGTTTAAGTTTTGGGACATTGGCAAGAATTGCCACGTATGGTCTACTTTCTGGCGGGAGATTAATCACTGCAGGGATGATATTATTATAGTGGCTGCGTGCTGGTGGAATCCCGCTTACTGAAGTATGGCCCGTTGGCACTCCTCCTCTTACCCCAGAAAAAGAGGAAGAGGAAGAGGAAGAGGAAGGCCCATTTATGGTGTTACCTAAGGTATAGGTATGTAAATTAGTGGGCTTGCCGGGAGCTGCCGTGGGGGTCACATTTCTAGCGGAAGGAAACTGTGATTTAGTTGTGTTTGTGGCAGTCATAGTAACCTTATTCACAGTAGGTACATGCAAAGGGGTTGGAGTAACTTGTGGACCCAGATGTTCAAGGATATCTAATTTAGCTAAACCCAATTTCTCTAGATTTTCCACTTTTTTACATATCTGCTCAAGTTTGTCATTTAGGGGGGCAATAAGGAGCTTCATAGCATCCATAATGTGACCTATTATAGACTCCCCATTGCCTCTGAGACCCAGATTTGAGCTTGACTGTGGTGGTTCTCTTCCATTGGTCTGTTCAAATAATGGCAGAGTTACCTTCTTTCTTCTACCCCTTTGTTTAGCACACCCCCTACTTGGGGCCAGTAATTTTCTATTATGCGTGCGTCTAGGTCTGCGGTGAACAAAGCCGTGATCGGTCGTACTATCGACACAGCTATTATTAAGTGAATCAATTGTGGGGATAGGGTCATCATTATCGCAGGAAATCAGGATTGTGCTGGTCTCGGGCGCCTTACTAGGCTCCGGTTCCTCTGATGGTGTCGCAATAATCTGCAAATTAGGACTTAGGGACAGCCGGCTATCCCTATCTTGAAACACTGCAGGAAGTGAGGGAGGATCTTCCACATGGGTTGGCACGGCCCCAGGGAGACCTGTGTAAGATTGCATTAATATAGAATCATTTGATAGTGATGTCACATTTATATTATTTTCATTACAATCAGCAGGTTGTAATATCTGCTGAATTAGACAAGTGCTAGGTGGTAACGACAATCGTCTCTCGGTATTTTCGATGGCGTTCGCTACCACCACAATTGTTTGTTGGAGCATGCGATCAATTGCAGTTAGCGTTGGTAGCGGTGTTTTAGTTTGGGCAGTATTCCTTGTAACTGAGCGTGTATGGATAGGCGTTTTTTTAACCGTGTTCTTAGCGGTAGGCTTGGACTCCATGGGGGCCATTTATAGTATACTTATCGATGGGTGGCTGATCGGCCGGGGGTAGTGCCCAGCCCAGACTCCTCAGGCCTCTGAGGGCCACAGAGGGCCCGCCCTTTGCCCGGGCTTAGCCCCGCGCGCGGTCCCGCGACGCGGGAAGGCCAGCCCCTTTAACGGCGCCTCCGGGCGCCAAGCCTCGACGCAACTTCCGGTCCAGTCGCGGAGGCTTCTGGGGACTGTGGTCTCTACTCCCCCGCTCTGCGGCAGTCCCGGTGTTGGAGGGCTGCGGCGGGGGGAGGAGACAAAAGGTGCAATGATGGACGCTCGATTCCCTGGGCAAACGGGACTGAAGGCAGGTCAGGATCCCCAGACGGCTGACAAACGTGCAGGTGGGCACACGCACGGGACACTGCAAGCTTTGGCGCTAATACCCCGCTCCACCGCAAGGCCAGCCCCTTTAACGGCGCCTCCGGGCGCCAAGCCTCGACGCGACTTCCGGTCCAGTCGCGGAGGCTTCTGGGGACTGTAGTCTCTACTCCCCCGCTCTGCGGCAGTCCCGGTGTTGGAGGGCTGCGGCGGGGGGAGGAGACAAAAGGTGCGATGATGGACGCTCGATTCCCTGGGCAAACGGGACTGAAGGCAGGTCAGGATCCCCAGACGGCTGACAAACATGCACTCATTCAATCAACCAGACACTACTCTTGCACTGTTCCAGTGGCCCAGGCAGTACCTATACACTCAACAATTCACCCAGGTACTATCCATGCACTCATGGAATCACCCAGGCATTGCTATTGCACTTATCCCATCTCACAGGCACTATACATGCACTTATCCATTCACTCAGTCACTACCCATAAACTCATTGATACACACAGGTACTACCATGCACTGATGCAATCACCCAGGCACTGCTATTGCACTCACCCATTCACTAAGGAACCGCCCATGCACTCATGCATCTACTCAGGCACTGTCCATGCAGTCATGTAATCATTGAGGCAGTACCCATGCATTCATCCAAACACACAGACACTAGCAATACACTCACCCAATGTGCTGGGCAGTACCCTTCCACTTATCCATTCACTCAGGCACTATCCATGCACTCATCCAATCATTCAGGCACTACCTATGCACTCATCCAATCACTCAGACAATATCCTTCTACTCAACCATTCACTTATGTAGTACCCGTTCACTCATGTATTCACTCAGAGAGTACTCATGCACTCATTCAATTACCCAGGCACTACCCATGCACTCTTCCAATCACCCAGGTACTAACCATACCCTCATTCATTCATCCAGGTACTATACATGCACTAATGGAATCTCCCACTCATCCAATCTTCCAGGCATTATGCATGCACTCATCCATTCACTCAGTCACTACCCATGCACTCATAATTTCATTCAGGCAGTACTCGTGCACTTATCCAATCACCCAGGCACTAGCCATGCACTCATCCAATCACCCAGGCACTACCCATGCAGTCATCCATTCACTCAGGCACTGTCCATTAAAGTCATGCAATCATTGAGGCAGTACCCATTCATTCATCAAATCACAGAGACACTACCCATGCAATCAATGGATGAGCCAGGCACTACACTTCCACTTATCCAATCATTCAGACAGTACCCATGCACTCATCCAATCACCCAGGCATAGCCCATTCACTCATTGAATCACTCAAACACTATCTTTCAACTCAACTGTTCACTTACACAGTACCCATGCACTCATGCACTCACTCAGACAGAACTAATGCCTTCATCCAATCATCCTGACCCTACCCTGCACTCATATAATCACCCAGGTACTACCCATACTTTCCATCATTCGGCCAGGTACTACCCATGCACTCATCCAATCACCCAGGCAGTATCACATACACCTTTATGCAAGCAATCATTTCATTAATTACACTTTTTCTATTTTTAACCAGTATAGGTGGTTGAGTTTATTTTGTATTTTCTAACAATTTTTTGGGGGGTGTTTGACTTTTTTAATGTGAAAGAAAAACTTAAGAAGTCCAACAATAGTGTTTCTAAATAACAAAGAAACACAAGGTTCAAAAACAAAAAAAATGAACACTTATGTGTTCTTAAGAGATTAATGATGGCATCAATGGAAAGTACACTCACGCAGAGAGTTGTTAAATACTCCCTGCAGTGTATACCTGCATCGGCATGTTCGGGGAAGATCCGAGGTTGAGGAGTTGTAAGAACAGCTCCAGCTGTGAAAAATACCCTAACAATACTCTCCTTTTGTTTCTTCACCGGCTCTTCAGTCTCGTCAATCTCCTCCTGCTGATCCTCTTCAGGATGTGATGTTGCCATTTTTGCTTTTTAGGGAGTCAAAACTCCCTAAAAAAATAAACAATTTGGTAGCGCCTACAAAAAAGCAGTCTACACATGCACACACACCGAAAATAAAAGGAATAGAACAGGTGTTGGATCCTCCCTCTAAGAAAATGAAAAGCTTTTTAACCAATCAAAACCTTTCTTTCTATGTCACATGGAGTCGTGTTGGAGTCGCAGATCCATCCTTGTAAATGTCGTGGACCCATAAAATAAGCTAAATTTAATTTAAAGTATAAATTGCTATTAGCAAATTGTGTTTGAAACTATTTTAGTGGAAAGTCTTCAAGCAAAACAGATATTTAAACTTGCAATATTGATATTTCATACTTTTTTAAAACACGCCAGAGTCGCGACCCCTACACGATAAAGGAAAAACGGGCCGGCATTGTACGTGACTCCTTCACGACCGGTGAGTGATGGTGCCGCGTACACAAAAATGTGTTTTAAAGTTCTTAAAAATATTTTCAACTACAGTAATACAAATTTTGGGATTCAATAATAAACCTCTTTGTTTAAAAAATATATTACTTCAGTGTAATTACGTATTTTAGACTTACATGCGTATTACGGATTTGCGCACGAAATGCATAGATGCTTAAATACACGACTGATGCGTGATACCGTTGCATCCTTAAAAATCCATATAAAACATTTCAAAACAAATGTATAACTTCTATAATGCTAATTTTTTGCACTCAGTAATAAGCCTCTTTGTGATACAAATATACTAATTCATTCTAATTATGTTTTGAGACTGACATTCATATAACAGATTTTTGAAAACTAAAAAAAAGATATAAAGAAGATATTTATCAAAATAAGACAACAAAACATCCTTCTATACGTATATATTTCGAAAAATTGATTTCAGAGACGAAATAGTTAAAAATTAGTATATAAAAGAACTTACAAATTCCCAGAAAAAATAGAGGTTTTAGGGATGTTGTAGTTAGTAATTAGCATTTAAAAAAACCTTAGTAATTCACTGAAAAAAATGGAGGTTTCAGGGATGTTATTATTAGGAATTTCCATTTTAAAAAATGGTAGAAATTCATAGAAAAAAACAAAGTTTACAGGGACGTTATAGTTAGGAATTTGTGTTTGACAAACCTGTAGAAATTAATGGAAAAAAAACAAAGGTTTCAGTGACATAATAGGTAGTAATTAGCATTTAAAAAAACTCAGAAATTCAATGAAAAAACAGTAGTTTCAGGGATGTAATAGTTAGTAATTAGCATTTATAGTAGGGAATTTCCATTTTAAAAAACCTAAAAAATTCTTAGGAAAAAAAAAGGTTACAGGGACGTTATAGTTAGGGTGACATCACTGCTGTCACTGACCACATCATGAGTGATGTAATATGAGACGTCATCAGCAGTGCATTGCGGGGTGTGAGTTATAGTTAGGTCAGCTAACTATAACAGCTGAATTTCACTGGTTTTGAGCGAGTGAAATGGCACCCTATCTATAACGTCCCTGTAACCTTTGTTTTTCTCTATGAATATATATTCCATAAGCAATATCATGCACTCTTCACAGCATGAAATCAGGCCCTTCGGCCAAGTGCAAATAAATAAAGTTTTGTTTCCAGTTGGAAATCCAAGAAGCATGACGAGTTTCAATCTCAAATGGACCTTATTTATATGCAGAGTAAACAATTGATCAAAAGCTCTTCCATTGATTATATAGTGTTATTTAAACAGTAAAAAAGGACTGCAGTAAATACCAATTAATAACAAGATGATAATTTATTTTCAGTAAAAGACATCCCAAAAAATGGGAATCAGTGAGCACACATATATATATAGCATGAATATCATGCCGCACATTACATTGTTGCTCTTAATGGTAAAACAGATCCTACTAGTGACTGGTGTTAAACCATTTCAACCCCACCCCCCACATGCATGGCTGACTGACAGGGCCGACAGGTTGACCAGCATGGTGAGGGATGACATCTGGGAGTTTTTGGGGGACAGATTCATGAATGGAGGATACCGAATCATTACAAGTTGTGTGCGCTCCTTCAGACAGTTGAAAGACTAAAGAAGTACCTTCACGGTAGGAGTGTATAAGAGATTGTAAAGTGGGACCTGTGATTTGAGGGATGTGTGGAGGTGACTCCTGTGCAGCAGGACAGAGAATATGTAGCTGATTTGCTAATTGCTGGGGACTAGCAATCCTGAGATGTGATGATTTAGGAGGGAAACTGCTGCCCAGCTGTGAACTGGCTTCTTCAAGATTTAATTTATCCCAAGAAAGAGAAAATTATCTAGATCAAAACCCTCCAATTCTTGGTCCTCAAAAGAACTTTACAACGAAAGAGAGCTTATCAGAAAGTGTGAGAAAGAATGGAGATCAGCACCTTCTCACCTGAGTATAAATAACTTCTCAAAGGCCTAAAAATATACAAATTTGAATTCTTAGAGCAAATTCTCTTGTGAATTCTGCAAAGAACAGACCAAAGCTCTTGTTTGAGGTTCTCGCATGAAGTACAAACCCCTCCACAACTTCTGTTATTGCACCATCAGTGGACTGCTGCAACAACTTAACAGATGTCATTGATAGAAAAGTCAGAGATATTCATATGTTACTACACACAAGTGAACATCCAGAAATTGAGATTCTACCTTGCAAGGCACTTCATTCATGGTCCTCTTTCTCCCCCATTTTTTAACAAGACCTAAAGCAACAATCTCCAAAATTTAAATCCCTCGAATCATCTTCAGGACGCCATTCCAGGGTCTTTCAGTAAATCTATTGTCACACACCTACACCCCCTATAGACCAACATGGTCAACTCCTCTCTTCAACAGGGCCTATTTCCAGAAAAATTAAAAGTGGGTCAAGTCTCTCATCTCTTGATAAAACAATCTCTTGAATCAGAGAACATGAACCACTACCGCCCAATTTCAACACTTCCATTTTTAGGCAAAGTCATTGAAAGTTGCATTGCTTCCCAGCTAACTTCACACATTCTAACAAACAACCTCCTAGACTCTCTCAAATAAGGGTTCCACCAGGGCCACAGTATAGAAACTGCGATCCTACGAATAGTCGACAACTCTCTTAGAATCCTCGCCTCAGGGAACTCCCACCTCCTGGTCCTCCTGGACTGTCCACTGCATTCGATGCTGTCAACCATCGGGCCTTCCTTCACACACTTGAACAACGCATGGGCTGTGGAGGCACAGTCCTCAATTGGCTCTCCTCTTACCTAACCAACCGCACCTAAATTGTGAAAATGGGCAGCTTGTTCAAGAGACCAGTCAATGTTCATCAAGGGGTTACTCAAGAATCGTTCCTTTCCCCAAACCTCTTTAACCTGTACCTAGAGGTACCATGTGTGATTATCAGAAACACTGGAATTATCTTCCATCTCGTTGCTGACAACACTCAAATGTACATGAAAGTCTCTTCTCCTGAAGACTTTGCTCTCCTTTCAATCACACTCCTAATGATTCAAAACTCAACACAACTACAATAAAATTTCTTTTGATCCTACCCCGGAAGCAAAAATCTAGTACAGGAATGGATGGCCAACTTTCCTGCCCTGGATGGCTGCCCTGCCATTGTCCAGAGTGCTAGATTCCTTGGTATCACCCTTGACAATCATCTAAACCTCCACAGCCACATCATAGCCATGACCAAAAGTGCACAGCGCCAACTCAGGCAGCTGTGGTGTGTCAGACAGATGATCCTGGAACTAGACCTCAAAACAGTGGTGCAGTCTCTTGTCCTCTTTAGAATAGATTACGTAATTGCCCTTCCCTCAGGCATTCCCAAAGTTCATCTAGGCCCATCGAGAGAAACACATGTTAGGTCTCAAGAAATGTGACCATATTTTCCTGGCCCTGCTAGCCCTCTAATGGCTTCCCATTGAAGCTTAGGCCCAATTCAAAACCACCTGCATTACTCACAGATCATTTCACTCCTCTTCACCCTCCTAACTAAGTGAGAAACTCAAAATCTTAATAGCAAATAAGGGTTCCAGAAATGCCCAATCACAGCTCCTGGAACCCCGTACTTTCAGTTGAGAATGGTACATGAGCCAGTCAGTCTCTGGAGCTGCCACAAGAATCTGGATGTCCTTACCTCCCTCCCTTAGCTTAAAAACCAGCATTGACAACTTCAAAAAGGACCTCAAGCTCCTCCAGTTTGACAGATAACCAAATACTCTATCCAGGACACAAGCTACCTTTACCATCTGTCCCTATCAAATTAATCGATGTTTGAACCATGTATGTCCCTTGTGCAACTGCTGCATTTGTCCTGGCCACAGCTACCGATGCAAATGTCTGAATATAATTACTGTAACTGTAACTTACTATACCTTTGTATCATGCTTCTTTTGTAAGCGCTCTGATGCCTTTGAACCATGTCCGTGCTATATGAAATTGCAAAAATAAATAAATTATAAATGTGTGGGGGAAACAATTCCTTCCTCTTTAGCCAGGCTCTTCTCCTTGACCAGCTCCTGCTCCTCCTCTTCCTCTTCTTGATGATTAGTGTTGGCCGAAGATATTGTAGCTTCGAGGAGGAGCAGATTCCCTTTTCATACTGCCAGCCATCATTGTAAATAGTTTTGCATTATTATTCGGAAGAGGAAGATATCAACAGATGTATTTTATGAAATCCAGTTTTGAGTCAAATTATCAACAAAGTACTTTAACAAACATTGTTCTGCAAATAAAGAATAAAACGAGTACCATGCGCGCCTACCTCAGCATATGTTATATCAGGGTTGATCCATTGATGAAAATATTATATCTCAACAAGGTTTATGCACAAGCTCCAGCCACACAAATTACTCTTCTGGAGATCCCCTGGGAGGTGAGCTGCAGAACGTGGGTCTTTGTAGTTGGTGTTTCCATGAAATAAATATATAACAATTGAATATACATTCAAAAAGAGAAAATTAGTTAATAAAATGACTAATGATGAGCTGTAGAATTAAGACCATATGTTTCCAGTCTTACCTGATACACAGATGGTAGTGGACCTTATTGTTGCTTTCAGGATGTTCCCATGTTTCCTAGTTGAGGACATTTTCAAATCTGACACAAGGAGCTGTTGTATGAGAGAGGCTGACAGAAAAGAGTCATGGCTTGAAGTCTACGTAACTGTAAAACAGAGTAGAAGATGCTTGGTGCATAGTTTCACTACTCATTTTGAGAGGCACACAACTGATTTTCTGCAAGTTAAAACAAGGTCTCACATTATAGTGCCACCCTTACATTGCTACATTTGTAGGGCAATATTTATATCAATGAAAATATGCAAATTATAGGCTGACATACTGATCATGATGCCAACAAGGATCTGTGAGAAAAGACATACAGCTACCCTGTTAATAATAAATAAAGGTTTCAGATCCTTAGGCAAAAGAACACAGATTGAACTTACCAGTTTGTACCAACCATCTGCTGTTTGGTGCCAGTCTAGGGTTTGATGCGCTGCTAAGAGCAGAAGTCAGTGTTGTGGCAGGTCAGAATTTGACTGGTCAACTTTCTGTTGGTCATTGCTATATTTGGGTGTTCAACTGGTACTGTCGGGGTGCAGGCAATGTCTAGGCAATGGTAATAAGTGTAAAAAAAATAAAAAATAATGAAGTAATGCTATCAGATAGGCATAGCGTTAATTGGTGGCATTGTGAATACTTACGATTGCAATGTTTGAACACAGGATTAGGATGTAAAAGTCTTCAGATTCCAATGTACACAATGAATTACAAACATAAAAATGAGAGGCCCAATCCTGTTTTTATTTTTATGCTCACACAAGCTTTCTACAAAATGGAACACACTACAAAATATAAAGCATAATTACCTACATTATACACCAACAGACCCCTATCATATACACATCTAGATAATCAACATCATGCGCCAATAAGTTGACCATGGTACACTAACAACCCCACCTTCAGCTTTGCATCCTCCCAACTTCAATTGACAGCAGACCTATCAGACATACAACCTCATATATGATCGCAAACCCACCATTATATGGCTGTAGATACACCAGTTAATACAGCCCTTATCAGACCACCACACAGCCCCCTTCATACATGTTCACCAACCAACATACATCCGTAAACGCACCATCAAATGTAAACATAGCCACCGTCATGCATCCACAAAGGTATGATCAAATGCTAGCACACCTATCCTGATCCACCCAAGCACCCATCACAATAGTCACTCACAACCACCATCATACACCCTTCAACATACAATAACACACTGACCATTATGCACCCACAACATCACCATTTACTGGTACTCTAATGTTTCAATCTAAGAAGTAAGGCACTCCATCGTTAAAGCTTGTGCACATGCATAAAGATAGTTAACAAGTCACTCAAATGCATCTCATTCCATGCCTCTTAAAGTATTAATAGTGGTCAGACAGTATTCATCCTTACTTACGCACAATTATACATACTTAGAGCCACACATGCAAACACCAGCCATCATACAGCCAGACACCCACCATTATATGCCAACAGAAGGAGCAGGATACTCCCAACCAGGACCAGTTTCAAATGCTTGACAGTGCCACTCCAAGAACTTAGTTACACTATCATTAAACATATTACACACATATAAACTTAATAAGTCTCTCAATCGCTTCTCATTTCAAATTAGTTTGATGGGGTTAGGATACAAGATAAAGGTAGCACCTTAAATGTTTCATAGCTGAGGTGTTTGTGCACTTCTGTGCCACTGCTTTCAACAAATAAAATTGTCACTAGGTTGTTCTAGGACATGTATCTATTTTGTCTCGTTGTGCACCTATACAAACTGTATGTTTTTATCAGCACATCTAGAGCTATGTATTAGTGCACACCCTGAATTAGCATCTCATTGCAGCCTCAAGATATAATGAAAATTGCTGGCTCCACCCCTTGTGGTGTATCTGATGACAAGCCCCCACCTGACAAAGGGGAAGAGGAGCCTTGTCAACGAAGTGCTCCAAAACCCCCCAGAACCAGTTTAGGCTGATTCCCCCAAGCTCTGTGCCGGGGCAGACAAAGCAAATATGGGTATAAATATTGGGGCTGTGACCCCGTGAAAGTGTTGTGCTTTTCCTTGTACTGGGCGACGTGCTGCTGCTGGGCCCCAATAGGAACCGCCACGAGGGACTGCTTTCCTGCTGGTGGGCTCTGTGTGCTGGCCTGCCTGGGCCCAGCTGTGCCCCCTGACCTTTGGGGACTTTGGTACCTCGTGAGCACTATATTTTTGTTGCCAGCTCAGGAGGAGAGCTAGTGCATGGCAGCGTGCTGCTGCGAGGACTGCTGGGGGAATCCTGCCATGGCGTCCCCCATGCTGCTGTGGAGCCCACCCCGCATTTGTGCCATTTATTTAGCGGGAACCCACCCCACATTTTGCCGATCAGAGCAGGTGCCCACCCCGTTTTCATGCATTTTTAAAAAGCGGGTGCCCACCCCGCATTTGAGGTTTTGCAGCACCGAGAGAAAGGGAGCCGCTGCCGCTGCAAGCAGCGAAACCAGAAATCAGGCGTCTGTTTCCTGACCCAGTGCAGGACCGTCAAAGGAGCCAATGCCTGCCGGGCACCAGGAAGAGGAGTATGACGCAGGAAACGGCTGCCAGCCTTGAGCCGCGGCTCCAGTGTTTGTGAGGAGAGCCCCGCATGCAGCCCAGACCGTCCGGAGCCTTGCGGGCTCAAATGAGAAGTCCCGTGTCCCAGGAGAGGTACTGGGTGAACCCTGGAGAGGCCAGGAGCTGGACCAGTCGATGCACATTGCCAGTGCCTGTGAGGGAGACCGGAGGAGTCCTGAGATGCCCCAGTGAGTGGGGCCATGCTGGAGCCTTTATTTATTTTCTGCATGCCGCGAAGGCACCAGGAGAAGCCCCAGTGAGTGGGGCAGAGCGGAGTGGTCTTGGCGCTCCAGAGGCACAGTTAGTTCCAGTGCCCATTTGGCCAGTTACAGCTGCACCGCCCTGAGTACGGGCAGCTACAGCGGGGGGCACATTGTTTTTAGGGCCCCAATGGGGGCCCAGGAGGTACAGTGGTGCCAGGTCCAATTTCCTACAGCTGCCCCAGGGGCAGAGGGCAGCTGCAACAAAGGGGGCATTTTGCTTTCAGGATGAGGAGGGGGTGAGTTACACTCCCCCGCCCCCCAGCGCATTGCACATCTACGTTGCCCTGACATTTGGGACAAAGGGCCTGTGGAACCCAGTGAAAGGTCCGTTGGCCTGGGGTCATATTTTTGGTGTTGGTAGGGCGCAAGGCCCTAATGTGATGCCTAAATGATTATGCTTATGATTTTGAGGCCTGAGCTAATGTGATTTATGCATAATGTGTTTTATGCCTAATGAGATGCATGATGTGTTTTATGTATGCTAGTGATAATGCTGAGTACAGTATTCCACCAGTATTTACTGGTGTTGTTTTTACAATTGCTACTTGTGCTTTCTAAAGGTTCTGACAGTGGCCCGATTGGCACTGTCATGTGTATATAATCCCCTGTAAATATTGCCTAGTGCTAGTTGGCACAGTGTATATGTGTGATTATGATTCTAATGTATTTTGGATAATACAAATGCTATTTGTTATATATAACCTTGTGTGGAGTTTATTTTGTAATGTGCCTAGTGTGTTGCTGCTGTGTGTGTGTTGCGCAAACACTTTACACATTGCCTCTGGGATAAGCCTGACTACTCGTGCCAAGCTACCAAGGGGGTGAGCAGGGGTTATCTTATCTTCAGCGTGTAACTCCCTTGCTCTGACTAGAGTGGTAGTTTCTGCCTGGCTTCGGCACAAACCTTAGCCAACCATAAATCCCATTTTTAACAGTTGGTTTAGGGTACATGTCTTTTGATAACAGATATCACCCCCTGAGCTCAATAAAAACCTACAATAAATAGATCATCTAACGGTTTATGTCTTTGGGAGCCAGTCAAGATGTATATTGCTCGGAGCCAGACTAGCCTTATTGACTAGTTGTGAGATCGTGCTGAACACAAAGTTTGCCAGATTATTAGTACATTTTACTCAGAACATGGCCATTTTCCCCAGGTCCCATCATACAAGAGCAAAGGCCTATAAAATCCTGGCTATTAACTTTGCTGCTCTGGGGCTCCTGAACCTGGGGTATGAAAAATGTATGTACTCTGCTGTGGACTTAAGGTGGCAACAGATAATAAACAGGGTGCGATGAATTTTGAAAATTTAAAATACAGCTGTATGAAAAATGCCAGTTCAGGGTATTTGGAATTGGCCCTGGGCTTTATAGAAACTTCCAACAATCATATATATTTAACATCTACACATTGTACGGTCTCTATAGCTGGGTGCCAGACCTCCCACAGCCTGGTTGGTTGGCTGGGAGATCATGTTGAAACTTATGTTTGTTAGATTGTTAGCATTTTTCCCAAAACATCGTAACTCTTTCCGGGCTTCCTCACATAGGAATATGTCTCTGTCAACACTTCAAACCCAGCTTCATTCCTTTGGGTCTCTTGAGTGTGGGGGTACCAGATATGTATGGTTTTAGGGAAACAGGGGTGCCCACAAGTGATAAACCGGGTATAGTGCATCTGATTAATTTAGAAAGCAACAAACATTGATTGATTAATCAATACCTCTCTTTTGGTCATAGTTATCATCCATGGGATCTTTGGAAACATACCACAACCACATATTTTCAATATCTACTAATCATGAGGTTTACGCAACAAATGATTTAGATATGGTGATCAGGGCACACATGAGCTACCACACATATCATTATAACTATAAATAGTACAAATCATAGAACAATAGGGTTGAGGTGCACGAGCAACATAGGGGATAAACCACCATAATCACTCCTTTGTAGGCAACAAACTGCTGTCTTCCAAATCAGTTCGAACAACAAAACCCAGCACATGCTTAACTAACAAGATTATTGTCAAAATCTAATAATGTAAATAGTTCAAGCATTAGGCAAAGTTCATAAGTGTCTGATGTGGCAGTTATGGTTTCCTTTATTTGTAACCAAGCAACTGTAATTTGATTGTAGCCTGTAATGTAATCAAATGCAGCCAATGTGTTTTGTTTCCTGTAAACCTTTTCAGGGCTACAATGAAATATACATATGCAATATGTTATATATGCACATTATGATGACAAGAATAGATACATTCAATGTTACAAATCTAAAATAACTACAAAAAGGACTGGTTATATAAATTCTGCCATACACAGTCTTCTGGGCCCATTGGAGGTAAATGTTTGATATATAAAATCTCTTCCATGTCATTATGATATATAACACAAGAGGAAAATTTCCCAAACACAATAGATTGAACCCAAGTTATAGAACACAACACTTTGCTGGAGTCTAAATTTGTGTTTTTTTAGTTCTAGTTCATCTTTCTTTCTAAGTAACTACAGCACCACTGGTCTTCCCAAATTGCTGATATCTACTCATTTCATATCCTGCCTGACAATTATCTATTTGCCATTTACATTCTCTTTGCACCTTCTCTAGGTCAGTTGTCAGAATCTTTCTTAAGTATGTTGACAGAGTCTCTTTCGATAATCTGGCTGCTATTTCCTAGATACATAATTCTAATTTGTCATCTTGTGCTCACTCTTAATGACATTTTCATTTAGTTAGTTATGTAAAGAAGATCCCTCTCAAAAAGGGTCCGGGGAAATCCCATACTTTTCTTCAGGAGGCAGAACCAATGTTAGTCTTAACAGTTCTTTAGTCACACTTCTAAACTCAACCAAAACCTCTAAATTGAGTAGTAGATTTCTGTTCAAAGGACTATCTAGGTATCTCACATATTACAAAAACACCTGTTGTTGGACACACGGCTGAATAATCTGAAATGTCTACAGAAAGATCTTACATGGTGTACACTCTGTAGTAACGTTCTGATAGACAGATCTAGCCTAGAGAAGTGTCCATATTTATTAAAATTAAAGTATTAGCTTCTGTTACTCCCAACTTTAATTCTTCATATGTCAAAGAAACCTAAAATATGCATGAGTCCAATACCTTCTCATGCACCTAGGGGTGCTAATACTTGGATGAATCTGAGATCTACTAATGCCATGTCTAAAAGTGTATTAACATCCCCACAAATTATATAGGGTGCTGATTATTTTAGTAATGTTAATAGAGACTTGTAAAGAAAAGTGGGGTGATCTATATGCAACCATAAAAGCAAGCAACCAAATATATATTGGATTGATATGTTATCTTAGCTGCTATGGTCCATCTTCCAGAGTGATCTGTTCTATGCTACAAAATGTTCGTATCAGCCTTATTTTTTTATATAAGAGCTACTGGGTGTTGGTAATGCTTGTCAATTCCTGAATCCTAATTGTCTTTATGACAGATTAGAATTGTGAATTGGTCTGATGGGTCTCTGTAGTAAAATCACTTGGCTGTTTAGGCATGGACGCACCGGAAAATAATCTCTCTTTTTGCTTTTTCTCAAAACCTTTTTACATTCCTGGAAGGGAAAATAATCTTTCAAGGCCTTTCCTCAGACAGATAACTCATTGTCTAAATGTTGAATCTCAACACATAATTTATAGGGTCTCTTATTGAGACAATTAGTTTTTACTGCTACCCCCTGGCTTGTGTACCCTTAACCTTTTCCCTTACTCTCAGGAACCCTACATTCCAATCATTCTGAGCTAGGGCCATTATAAAGTGGATAAAGAAGCCCTCACCTACCAGCCCTATTCGTCTCACTTTCTTTGTTACTTTTAATATTTGCAATCAGCTTATCCACTTCACTCCCAGTTTAACACCTTCAGTGCAGGTGTCGGACATTTGTCAACACTGAGTCGGCCCCTCTGGTGCTCAGCACTAGAGGGATTTTAAAACATGGGGTGCTCAGGAAAAGATCCTAGAGGAGCCTGTGGCTTTTTTTCATCTTGTGGGCTCATTTTACTTTCACTGCACCAGTGCTAGGGTGGCATATCTAAGCACCCCAGCCCTGATTGGGCTGGGAGAGGTGTCATTAGAAAGAGGAGAATCTCCTGATTCCAATTATATCCCTCCCCACTACTTGGGGATCGACATAAGAGAGCTATCCAAAAGATGGGGTCAACCCACTAGACACCAGGGGCTTTGGGAGAGAGGGCCCTTAGGTAAAGGCTGGTGCTCTCCCTACCCTCTTACCTAATCAGTCTTTCTGTCCACCTAGGGGGAAGATGAATGTGATTACCCCAAATCGCCCCTCCTGTCAATAAGCCCACTAGAGACCTAGGTTGATTTATTAAATATTACAGGGGTAGGTGGCTGCCGATGCTATCCTCCCACCTCCCGGCCCAATATAAATGATTTCCCCTCAGGGTGGATAGGTGTACTCCCTGAAATCTGCCCCCATGCATAGCAGAAGGCCCACTAACTACCATGCATTTTAAAAATGACCCAAAGCATACAAAAAAGGTGCAGACTTCCCTGACATCGAGCCAGACACCCTCTCTGGAAGGGGCATTAGTATCTTTCTGTCCCCCTGATGGCAGGTAGGACGTTTTCCCCAATTGGAGAGATTGCCCTAAATATGGCTGTGGGGGTAGAAGGGCCACCTTACACCAGGGATTTTGCCTTTGTGACAAAAGAAAGTGGGTGTTGCACTCTGGGGCAAATCTTATAAATGTTTATATGCTACCTTTTACAACACCCCTGAAGAAGGGTTCACATCTGAAATACATTGGGAATAAAGCATGAACTCAGCTGAAATATTGGCACTAAATGAAGCAATGTGCTGCAACATTGTTTATGATGCTATATTGTCTATGTATGCATAAATTGTCATGAGCAACAAACTTCTTATCAAGGCTGATTATTTTTACACATCAACTGATAGAATTATATTCATTGATTTCACGAAAAGGATAAATAAATGCATGTTTAACTTTACTGAGCCATATGAAATGTGCGCATGATTGACTGAACCTTACGGGTCTTGAGTTATGCACATTGTATTGGATGGATAGTACTTGTACACCTTTTTCAGCACTCTGGCATTGGTCATACACCCACCCCAAAAAAAAAAAAATCTGTCTTTTTTGCCCCTTCCCCTAGGGAAGACAGGAGATTTGCCCCAATTTGCCCCCGGGGCCAGAAAGTCCACTATATGGCAAAAATCTATTTTTTTAAATGAAATAATGGAGTTGGTCTGGCCCATCCTAGCATTCCAAACACCCTCAACCCTAAAGCCTCTACAGTCCTTCTGTGCCCCTGTACACTAAGAAATCCCATCCCATTGGCAAACAAAAGGACATTTCATTGCTTTGGGTGTTGTTTTCACATATGGGCCAGGAGAGTGTGGCTGTCATGACTCCTAGTTCCAGTCATGGGGGCTTTGCCAACTGGGGCACCTGTTGTGCTATTGGGACACTTAGTTGACACTGGCTAAAGGAGAACAGCAGATCCAGCTGTGGATGCCATTGGCGCTGCTGAAGCATTACTGTAAAGTACTGCTGTGTTACATTAAAACAATATTCATAGGAACTTTGCAACCTTATGCCATGTTAACAAAGACTTGAGAACTCAGTAACTAGCAGCAACCGGCACAACTGTGCTTTGCTGGTTGAACAATAAATACAGTCCACCTCACACTCTGAGCAATCGCAGCCCATTATGGTGCCATTATATTGTTAGTCGTTTTATTATGTCCATGACTGGTTTGGTTGTGTTGTCCTTTCTTTCTATTCACAGCTTGAAGTGTGTGTCGTGCTTCTTGCAAGTGCATGCTTCTGCCATGGGACTCTGACCTCAGGGTTAGCTAGACGACATCCTCCACCATAAATAATGGCCATTCCCAACATCTGACACTTTAGGTAAAGCATTCCCGACCTGAGCAGCACCCCCAAGAGCAGAGCAGCAAGTCCAGTAATACACATCTTGTAACTATTACTAGCAGTATCAGTGTGAGAGAGTGTTTGCTACATATTACACTCATTCCCAGAACATTCCAGTCTGGAGTCAATCTTGATCTCAAGTCATGTGAGCCTAACAAACTTTGATTAGTGCTTGCTGTTATTAATCATGTACACAGGAGAAGCATTTTGAAACAAGCACACTTTCTCATGACAGTTTGAGCATCTTGTGAAATGATGGTGAATATTTTGAGAGTACAGTACAAATACAATGCTCATTGGTGATAACGTGATTGTGCATAACCCCTGTTGGAGCCTCATGTTGTGCAATACAAGTATTCAGTAGAGTGTCTAAACCGTGTTGAAATCTCATAGTGTGCACCATAAGTATCGGTTGGAGTATTTGGTAACTCACTTGTACACATGCACCTGCTTATGTAAACTATTAAGAGACTCTATGGTGCAAAGACAAGACTCTTATAAGTGAGTAATCTGTACAGCACAAGATAATATTCTGCCAAGAAGTTGTTTATATGAGATCTCTGAAAGTAAGAGAAGTTAATAGTGACAAATAGATGGGTCTCCGCAAAGATTTTATTTCAGGTAAGAGGTTTTGAAAAATAGAGGCTTAGGAGAAGGTGGCATGCTTTGTGTAGATCCCACGGCATTTTCTTACCCACAATGCCCTGCAAACCTCAAACCTTGACTAAAAAAACACACTTACCTCACATTTCTGTGAGATAAACTGCTGGAATCTGTGGGGAGCTACAGATTTCCTACCACCCAGCATTCCCCAACGTCTTCCGATAACAATGGTACATAACTTGTTTGGATGGGCCAAAAGACCTTGACACAAAAGGCCTCAAAGCTCTAAGCTCTAAGTTTAGGGATCAGCAATAGGGGTAGCTGAAGGATCTAATACATAGTCAATTAGAGCTCATGCAAGGGGACTCCCATTGTCCTCGGTTTGATCTGTTCCTATTGCGGGCACTAGTCCGAGCCACACAAGTGGTGCATTATTTTTATCGGCGCAACTTTTCATCACAGCAAAATGTAAGGAAAATGTGTGATTTCAGGCTTGGTTTTAGAATTGTAGGACATTGTGGGTAAGAAAACCTCATGGGATCCATGCAAGGCACATCATCCTGGAATACCCTGGTTGTCAGTCATTTGTAGGTTTGCATCGGTGGCACTACAGCACAGCCCCAAATACCGCAGCTACCCCTTTTGCTTATCTCTCAATGTAGAGCTTTGGGGCCATTTTGTACCATTGTCCTGGGGCTCACCCAAACAGATTCCAGAAAATTCCGTCACAGAAATATAAGGCAAAATGTGTATTTTATTTTACTAAAGTTTGATGTTTGTAAGATCTTCTGGGTAAAATTACCTAGTGAGAGGCATTCAAGACACCCCATCCTGAATTCCCTTATGTGTCTAGTTTTCAAAAAATCACAAGTTTGCTAGGTTTCCTTTGGTGCCTAATGAGCTAGGGCCCAGCATCCACAGCTACCCACTTTGCAAAAAAACGGTCAGTTGAAAAATGTGATGCACTATGTTGTGATTTTAGCCATTGCCTGTTGCGGGCAGTAGACCTACCCAAAATGAATGTACCATTTTTATAGGGAAACTTGGGGGAATACTGGGTGGAAGGAAGTTTGTGTCTCCCAAAGATTCCAGAACTTTTCATCACAGGAGTGTGAGGAAAATATTTTTAAGGTTTGCAATGAATTCTGGTTAAAAACCCTGGTTAGAGCCATGCAAGTCACCCCGCCCTTGATTCCCCAGGTGTCTAGTTTTCAAAAATGTGCATGTTTGCTTGGTTTACCCAGGTGCCCACTGAGATAGGGCCAAAATCCACAGCAACTCACTTTGCAAAGAATGGGTCAGTTTTGAGTGGAAAAATATGATTTATCCATGTTGCGTTTTGAGTTGTTTCCCGCCACAGGTGCTAGGTCTACTCACACAAGTGAGGTACCATTTTTCTTAGGAGACTTGGGGGTATGCTGGGTGGAAGTAAGTTCATGGCCTCCCTCAGATTCCAGAACTTTCAATCACAGAAATGTGAGGAAAAGGTGTTTATTTTGTCAAAGTTTGAGTTTTTCGAGGGATTCTGGGTCAAAACACCTGGTGTGAGTCACAGAAGTCATCCCATCCTGGAATCCCTTCTGTGCCCAGTTTTTAAAAATGTACAGGTTTGCTTACTTTGCTAGGTTTCCCTAGATGCCGCCTGAGCTGGGGTCCAAAATACACAGCTAAGCACATTGCAAAAAAAGGGTCAGTTTTCACTGGAAAAGTGTGAAGTGTCCACGTTGTGTTTTGTGCCATTTCCTTTCATGAGCACTAGTCCTAACCACACAAGTGAGGTACCATTTTTATTGGGAGACTTTGGGAAATGCTGGGTGGGTGGACATTTGTGGCTTCCTGCAGATTCCAGCACTTTTCATCAGAGAAATGTGAGGAAAATGTGTTTTTTTTGTCAAGGTTTGAGGTTTGCAATGGATTCTGGCTAAAAGAAAACCTGATGAAAGCCACGCAAGTCACCCAATGCTGGATTCCACCAGGTGTCTAGTTTTAAAAAATGTGGACATTGGCTAGGTTTCCCTAGGAGATGGTTGAGCAAGGGCCCAAGAACTACAGCTACCCACTTTGCAAAGAAAGGGTCTGTTTTTATTGGAAAAAGGTGATGGTGCATTCATGTTGCGTTTCGGACTATTTACTGCCACCAGCACTAGGACTACTCACACAAGTGAGGTACCATTTTTATTAGGAGACTTGTGGGAATGCTCAATGGAAGGATGTTGGTGGCACCGTTAGAAATGGGATTTCTGTTTGGCTAGGGCATGCGCCAAAGCCAGGCAGAAACCACCACTCTAGTCAGGGCAAGGGAGTTACACGCTGAAGATAACCCCTGCTCACCCCCTTGGTAGCTTTGCACGAGCAGTCAGGCTTATCCCAGAGGCAATGTGTAAAGCGTTTATCCAACACACACACACAGCATCAACACACTAGTCACAACACAAAAGAAACTCCACACAAGGTTATATCAAAAATAGCCTTTGTATAATCCAAAAAACATTAGAATCATAATCACACACATACACTGTGCCAACTGGCACCAGGTGATAATTTACAGGGGATTATATACATGACAGGGCCAATCAGGCCCCTGTCAGAACCATCACAAAGCACAAGTAGCAAAAATAACACAACCAGTAACTACTGGTAAGATACTGTACTCAGCATTAGCACTAAAAACATAAACGCATTATGCCTGCATCACATTAGGTATCAAACACATTATGTATAAATCGCAATTAGGAGGGCACCATAGTAACACTCTCAGGGTACATACATCACCCTTAGCATACCTTTGGGGCCTTGCGCCATCCGAGTACACACAGGTCCCAACCATGACCCCAACCCAACTGGCCTTTTTACTGGGGCTCAAATGCCATCTGTTCCAAATGTCAGTGAACAATTCTAGGGCCTTCCAAGTGGCCCTCTGGCTGCCAAAGCAGCAAAAGCACTTTGTCATGCACTGGGGGCCAGGAGGTACATCTCATACTCCCTTCTCATCACTAAGAGAAATGACCCACTCTGTTGCAGCTGCCCACGCTCTCGTGGTGCAGCTGTGAAAGCATTAAGCACTGGCACCAACTGTGTCGGTGGGGGGGCCTTCAATGAGGCCCTTCCGGTGCTTCTCTCGGCACCTACCATGCAGCCAAAATGATCTCTGCACTGGCACTCCCCATGCCTCTCAAGTCCCACTCAGGGAACCAAATTGCCCAAAAGGAAAGGATTCCCTTGGGACATTCCTGCAGCTCAGCGCTGCAGAGCATAAATGCTGCTCTCGTCCTGGAGCAATGCAGCAGCGGCCAAAAATGCAGCGCTCACATGGTGCTGAACCACAGGGTTCAGAGGGTCAAAGCTGGGCCCAGGCAGGCCAACACGCAGGGACCTCCAGTTGGGAGGCAGTCCCTCGTGGCGGTTCTTCCTGGGGCCCAGCAGCAGCAAGTCCCAAAGTCACAAGGAAGCACCACCAACATGGGGTCACAGCCCCAATATTTATACCACATTTCTCTGTGTCTGCCCTGGCACAGGGCTTGGGGGAACCAGTCTCAACTGGTTCTGGGAGGTATTGGAGCACTCTGTTTACAGGGCTCCTCTTTCCCTTTGTCAGGTGGGTGCTCGGTCATCAGACACACCACAGGGGGGCGGAGCCAGCATTCACCTAGGCAGGCACAGACGTATTCAGGGTCAGGGGACTACTCTTCCCACTACTCCAAATGCAGATTTCCTATTCAGCTTAGCGCAGACTCACCCTGCTCTCCCTGGAGCCACACACACCTCACCAGCCCTTGTCACTCCAGAGGCAGGCATGCCATACACATCAGGCAGGCAGACACATAGCACATAGAAATGCCAAATTCTAAAAGTGGCATTTCTAGAATAGTGATAATAAATCTGCGCACACCACTGTGCAGCATTTATTATTACTATTCCAAACATACCGAACTTGACCACGCTGCTCTACTCATATCAGGAATTACCACTGAAATACTTATCAGGGAATCCCCAATACATTCCTATGAGAGGCAAACCTCACAGCAGTGAGAAACCAAAATGGCTGTTTGTCACTACCAGGACATGTCACGCACTTAAGGTACATGTCATACCTTTTACCTACAATGCACCCTGCCCATAGGGCTAGCTAGGGCCTACCTTAGGGGTGTCTGACATGCAGTAAAAGGGGGGTCACAGATGTGGCACACACTTTAGGTGTCACGTCACAGTGGCAGTAACACTGCGCACACAGGCCCTGCAATGGCAGAGGCCTGAGACAGGTTTAAAAGGCTACTTTGGTGGGTGGCGCAATCAGCGCTGGAAGCCCACCAGTAGCATTTAATTTACTGGCCCTGGGTATCTAAGATACCACTTTTCAAGGGACTGACAAGTAAATTATATATGCTAAACAGGTGTAGAACAATCTTACCATGTTTATTACAGAGCGCACACGCACTTTACATTGGGCAGCAGTGCTAAAGTGCCCAGAGTCCTAAACCCACCAACACCATGTCAGACAAATGACTAGGAGAAAGGCAAAACGTTCAGGGATGACCCTGCAAAAACAGTCAATTCCAACCCCCCCCCACAAATTCCATAACTTTCCATCACAGAAATGTGAGGAAAAGGTGTCTTTTTTTGTCAAAGTATGAGGCTTGTAAGAGATTCTGGGTAAAAAAAACCTGGGGAGAGCCATACAAGTTACCCCATATGGAATTCCACCAGGTTTCTAGTCTTCAAAATTGTGCAAGTTTGCTTGGTTTCCTTAAGTGCCAGCTGAGGTAGGGTAAAAATCCACAGCAACCCACTTTGCAAAGAAAGGGTCAATTTTGAGTGGAAAACTGTGATGTATCCATGTTGCATTTTGGGCCAAGTTCTGACAGGGGCAAAAGGTCTACCCACTCAAGTTAGGTACCATTTTTATCTGGAGTCTTGGGGGAATGCTAGATGGAAGAAAGTTTGTACCTCTCCATAGATTCCTAAACTTTCCATCACAGAAATGTGAGCAAATGTGTTTTTTCAAAGTTTGAGGTTTGCAAGGGAATTGGGCGAAAAAAAAACAATGAGAGCCGCGCAAGTCACTCAATGCTGGATTCCATCAGGTGTCTAATTTAAAAAAATATGCATGTTTGATAGTAATCCCTAGGTGCCGATTGAGCTACGGTCCAAATCCACAGCTACCCGCTTTGTAAAGAAGGGGTCTGTTTGAGTATAAAAATGTAATGTATCTAAGTTGCATTTTGGGCTGTTTCCTGTCACAGGCACTAGGCCTACTTATACAAGTGAGGTACCATTTTTATTAGGAGACTTGGAGGAAAGTTCATGGCTCCCCGCAGATTCCAGAACATTCCATCACAGAAATGTGCGGAAAATTGGTTTTTTGGGTTAGAGTTAGAGGTTTGTAAGGCATTCTGGGTAAACACACCTGGTGAGAGCTACACAAGTCACCCCACCCAGGATTCCTATAGGTGTCCAGCTTTCAAAAATTTGCAAGTTTGCTAGGTTTCCTTAGGTGCTGGCTAAGCTAGGGCTAAAATCCACAGCCATCCACTTTACAAAAAAGTGTTAGAAGTTAGAGGAAAACGTGATGCGTCCATGGTGTGTTTTGGGCCTTTTCCTGTCTCGGTCACCAGGCCTACCCAAACAAGTGAGGTACCAGTTTTATTGATACACATGTGTGAGCATAGACTAGTGGAACATTTGCTATTACCAATGGAGTTTGATGCTTTTGTGACTTCTAAATGTAAGCCAGTATAAAAGAAAGAGGACATTTTCAAAAATACCCTTTAAATTATATGCTAGTATTGACACCCACAAATTCAGAGAACCACTGCTCCTAAACTCCATATCATGTGCCCAATGCATAGGTTTGCATGAAATCCATTTTTCACTCTACATACTTCACCATATGAATTGATCTTTACTCAGTACACAGCGAAAAACCATTGTTTGGTGCAGCTCAGTTCTTGGCTCTGTGTACCTTCGGTTCTTGGAGAACATACAAACCCTATATATCCCCACAACCAGAAGGGTCTATGGGACTTAGTGGTATATTGTTTTTGTAAATCGGCTATTGTGACAAAACGTTACAGATGTAAATGTTGTCACAAATGGCCTTTTTATTTACTTATTTTCAGCATTTCTTTATTTCAATGGTAAGTTTATTTGAGAAAATCTGAGGGATCTACACATATGAATCCTTTCTAAATATGGACTTTTGCCTTCTTTTCTGAAATCTATAGCTTTTCTGGCTTACCCATGGGTTTCACACTAGTTTCAACCACAAACTGGAAATAGGTTGAGAGCACAAAATGGGGAAATCCGGATACGGATGTATGACGTTACAACGCACACTTTTACAACGCATGCACTTACAACGCATTTTTTACAACGCATAATCCATTACAACGCATGACATTACAACGCATGACACTACAACGCATTTTTAAAAACTACCTTTACAACGCATTTCCATTACAACGCATAATACCTTTACAACGCATACCATTACAACGCATAATATTAAATTGCATTTAAGGTAAGTATTAGATAGTATAGGGGTAAAAGTTACTTTTCTAACTCCAGGGGGTGCAACAGTAGGGTAAGTGTTGGATAGTATAGGGGTAAAAATTACTATTCTAACTCCAGGGGGTGCAACAGTAGGGTAAGTGTTGGATAGTATAGGGGTAAAAATTACTATTCTAACTCCAGGGGGTGCAACAGTGGGGTAAGTGTTGGATAGTATAGGGGTAAAAATTACTATTCTAACTCCAGGGGGTGCATCAGTAGGGTAAGTGTTGGATAGTATAGGGGTAAAAATTACTATTCTAACTCCAGGGGGTGCAACAGTAGGGTAAGTGTTGGATAGTATAGGGGTAAAAATTACTATTCTAACTCCAGGGGGTGCAACAGTAGGGTAAGTGTTGGATAGTATAGGGGTAAAAATTACTATTCTAACTCCAGGGGGTGCAACAGTAGGGTAAGTGTTGGATAGTATAGGGGTAAAAATTACTATTCTAACTCCAGGGGGTGCAACAGTAGGGTAAGTGTTGGATAGTATAGGGGTAAAAATTACTATTCTAACTCCAGGGGGTGCAACAGTAGGGTAAGTGTTGGATAGAATAGGGGTAAAAATTACTATTCTAACTCCAGGGGGTGCAACAGTAGGGTAAGTGTTGGATAGTATAGGGGTAAAAATTACTATTCTAACTCCAGGGGGTGCAACAGTAGGGTAAGTGTTGGATAGTGTAGTGTAATATTATGCGTTGTAATGGTATGCGTTGTAATGGTAGTATGCATTGTAATGGAATGCGTTGTAAAGGTAGTTTTTAAAAATGCGTTGTAGTGTCATGCGTTGTAATGTCATGCGTTGTAATGGATTATGCGCTGTAAAAAATGCGTTGTAAAGGTAGTGCGTTGTGAAAGTTGCGTTGTAAAGGTTGTTCCCCTTGGGATACTTCTTTGAAAAATTTCAAAACAGTAGTAAAGAATGTGATTTGATTTCAGCTCTACGTGTTCCTAAAATCTGGGAAGATGGTGTCTTTAGCACAGAAACCCGTTTGTTGATGCCATTTTTAGAAGAAAAATACAGAAACTTTTATCCAGAGCACGCTTTTACTATTTTTTCCCCAAAACTCAAAATTTAGCTATATTTTGCCTATTTTCTCCGTCCCTCCAAGGGCATCCATAAACCCTGGGCACTTTTAGAATGCCCAGGATGTTGTAAAAAATGACACAAGCATGGCATGGATACTTAATGTGGAAAAAAGGTTATGGAGCTCTAAGCGTGAAATAGCTCAAAAGCCAAACAAATGCTCATTACTCGGAGGGGGGGGGGAGGGGGTTGGGGAGGGAAACCTCAGCAGTTAAGGGGTTAAAGTGTTCCATCCTATTATTCCAGATGCCTAAGAGAAATGCTGGAAATGTTAACTGCACTTTAGCCCCTAAAGTGTTTAAGGTCTTCATCCATTGATCCAGTTTCCTTTGCCAGCCTTCTGTAAGATTATAAATGGTTGATTGTATAAGGAATATGAAGGATTGAGTTTGAAAAGTCTTATCATGAAGGGCTTTTGCTAGCACATGCTCTTTTACAGTGAAGGTAACAGTTTTGTAACAAAGGATCTTAGAATTTTCCTGTGCTTCTAAAACATTTGACATTTTCAGAATATTTCTTCTAGATTAGCTCTCTAACCTTTCAAGACACTCTAAGATAGATATATCTTGAATTTTCAATTCACTGATAGTCTGTTTTTCTCGATAGCCTTAAGCCTCTTCTGCTCCAAAGAGTCTTCCAGCACTTTAGTCCTTTGTACAAATGATCTAACTTATTCTAGAGTGACTGATAAGTAAATGAGTATGTCCCCCCTGGATGGACTTTGAGATTTCAAAGTCATTTTTTTTATATCCGTAGTAAGGATGAAAATCATATTTTCCAGTTTGCTAAAAAAAATACCCTGTGACTCAGAGGTAACATTTTCTTTCTGCATTTCTAGCTTGATTCGTATCCACTGCTGACTGAATTAAGTCATTTGCACTTTCCTCATAAGTGCCACCTCCTCCTGTATATCTTTCATAGCCAGCACTGAGAACTTCATTGAATTTTCTACCATAGTAGCATATTGCCTAGTCACCAAGGGACAGGCCTTCAATTGATATATTGATTGCTTCTTAGACACACTATTGGATTTATTACCCAGATTTCTGATGTCTCACTAGGCCCTGGACATAGACCTTATTATAGAATATTTATAAGCTGTACTCCTTTCAGTAAATGTCCTAGAGTTGATGATACCATGCTGTATTGCTGTTACTTGTGAATGCTGTTATTGTTTCTTCAGCATCTACATGGTTCATTTTAAGATATGGGTGGATACCTGGTACTGTCACAACTGTATCCTGAGGTATGGTTTCCAAGTGTCAGTTGCTATTTTCCACTTCAAGTGATACCTCCATACCTGACACCACATTGATGTAGTATCTGGCAGATGGTGGAACTTTACAGAGTTTCTTTAAGGTTTTATAGAGATACCACCTTCCCCAAAACTAATGGCTTCATCAGTTCTGTGTTGCTGTGTCTCTGATTTACCACAGCAAATGGGTTTCAAAAAGGTTTTTATCTGGATTTTCTCTTGAAAGGGTTCTACTGATGGCTTCTTCCGATACCCTTCCACTATGACTTTACCTCTCATAAAATATCTTGAGCCCCAGTTTTGGGACAGAGACCGATCAATCTCCTCCCTAAAACTTTCTCATATAGGACCCTTCGTTAATAGATATTTTTTTATAATCTCCTGACTTTTTCTAGATCTCTTTTTATCTGTTCAAGACTCTCTGACTTGATATGCAACCACCAGCTGAACAAAGATTTGGAACTTAGCCATCAAATCAACATTAATATCAGATTGAAAAGCCAGGAGAAGACTAGCTTCTCAGGTGGTGATTCAGAGACAGGCTGATATACTAATAAATATTATTCTAGAATGACATCCTTTCCTTTTTGTGCAGTTTTTTCCTTCTTTGGTACTGCTAGCGGTTTTCACTTCTCCTCTAACATGCGAAATCACTTCTCACAAGCATATTCCAGTGCTGGCTTTAGCAGTCATGATCTAGATCCACAGAGGAGGAATAAAACAGCTGGCCAACTGGCCTCTCTGCATGGAGTCAGAAGCTCTTTCCTGGTGAAATGGCACCAGAGCTAGACCTGGCGCTGTCAATGAGTCTGGGTACAGGATGCTTCCATTCCATGTTTTGTGGGCCTTCAGCATCAATTAATGCTCAGTAATCTTAACTGAGGGCCTGGTTCAGAAAGGTTAATTGTACTTTTGTTTATATTTATTAAATGTTTTTGTTTACAAACTGCACTTTCTGTAATAACGCATACTTTTGTAGTACGTCCAGCACTACACATAGCCAACCACTGGTACTGCAACCCCTCTCAATGAAAATAATAGAGGCAGGGACTTACTACAAAAGTGTAAGGGCCCGATTCACAGAACTAACTTAAGACAAAATCCTAAACTTCCTACCATTTTGGTATTCACAGAAGGCAATTACTCATTTCGGTATTCACAGAAGGCACTTACTCATTTCGGTATTCACAGAAGTTAGGAGTCCTAACTTTAGGGCTCCTAAATGCCTTCTGTGAATACCGAAAGTCTTAAAATTAGGATTTTTCTCAGTTTAGTAGTAGTATAGTTAGGACTCCTAACTTTAGGACTCCTAAATGCCTTCTGTGAATACCGAAAGTCTTAAAATTAGGATTTTTCTCAATTTAGTAGTAGTAAAGTTAGGACTCCTAACTTTAGGACTCCTAAATGCCTTCTGTGAATACAGAAAGCCATAAAATTAGGATTTTTCTCAGTTTAGTAGTAGTAAAGTTAGGAGTCCTAACTTTAGGACTCCTAAACTGAGAAAAATCCTAATTTTAAGACTTTCGGTATTCACAGAAGGCATTTAGGAGTCCTAAAGTTAGGACTCCTAACTTCTGTGAATACCGAAGTGAGTAAGTGTCTTCTGTGAATACCAAAATGAGTAAGTGCATTCTGTGAATATGAAAATGGTAGTAAGTTTAGGATTTTGTCCTAAGTCAGTTCTGTGAATCGGGCTCTTTGTTTCCACAAAAGTGAAGTTTGGGAATATTGAAAAGTAGCAAACTTACTTAAATGTGTAAGTTACAACAAAAATGCAGTTAGTGATTAGCACTTTGTTGTACGTTTTGTAGTACTACAGTAGTATTCAAAACTTACTACAAAGTGCAGTGCATGAATCAGCTCTTGCGTGAGTAAACATACATCTTCTTGGCCATATCTGCCAGTTTGACATGATGTTCAAGTTTATGCAGTATTTCTGCTATTGCTGGGGAAAAACAAGTGCAGAATGATTGGGGCTCACAACTGGCATCTCAGCCGCTGCCATGTTTTCCACAGCATGCAAAATC
This sequence comes from Triturus cristatus, assembly GCF_964204655.1. NCBI lineage: Eukaryota > Metazoa > Chordata > Amphibia > Caudata > Salamandridae > Triturus > Triturus cristatus. The sequence continues at coordinate 213,120,292 of NC_140588.1, forward strand.
GAGAGCTCTCTCGTAGGTCTTTTGAGAATGGGATTATCAGGCATGTGTCCGTGGGTTTGAGCAGAGATCCGTCAATAGAAACCAGGAAATTATTTTCATGGGAGAGATTACATGGGGGATCGCTGCAGTTTTTGGGCTTAGGTTTGTGTGGCATTCAAACCTAACAATCCCAAACATTTCAGGAAACTAAAAATATAGGAGACTCCATGGTGATGGGACTTGCATGAATTCCAACATATTTTGTGACCATAATGCCATGCAGTTGTTAAGGTATGAGGAAACATATCAAAAGTTCTTCCACTTTCTGTCAAATAAAACTACAGCACTTCAGGCAAATGGCCAAAGTCCTAGCATCCAATTCTCCAATATTTTGCCCAATAAAAACGGTACCCCCCCATGTGTGACTAGACCTATGTCATTGGATAGGAACAGCCCATTATTGTGGCCATATGAAGACCACAGTGACACTATATTGACTTCACATAATCTTATATTTGGGCTATTTGTGTCAATTACAGTATGCCTACCCACATATGTGAGATACTGTTTTATTGGTAGAAGTGTGGTAACATTGGGTGGGGGACGCTTAGCTGGGTCCCACATATTGAAAAACCTTCCATCACAGGAATGTTTGGAAATTCTTTTTTTAACCAATTTTTGAGTAATGCAAAGATGTCTGAGTAAAATAAAGTGGTGCCATCTTTGTGAATCACACCATCCAAGACTCCTCCAGGTGACTAGTGTTGTCAGATCCCCTTCTCGAGTGCCACGGTGTAAGCAAGAGTTGCTGGACCAACTGTGAGGGTATTAGCCTTTTACTCCTGATGTCCTGGGGCTCAAGCTACTAGGAGTCTTGAGTAACTGGGTCAAGTATTACCCCTTTCAGCACTTGACTGTTAGTGGTAGTTTGAGTCGAGCAGTCCAAGGCTCTTTGAAGGGAAGCTAGCTATAAGGTACACACAGGGACAAGACTGTACAAACATTAACAGCAAAAAGCTGATTGTCTGTTCAAATACTTACTCTTAAGAAAATAGAAAGTTTTTTAATGTAAACACACAAAGCATAGAAGCAACACACTAAATGATCCCCATAATCTCTTAAAGGTTGGCGTGCTAGCATAGTCATGGGTAGCATCCCCAGGCCCCAACAGCCCCAGCCAGCTCCCCAGCCACCATACATCATGTGTGCTGACCGTAGCTGGCATTTTTGTAACTGTTCCTGGCAGGTAGAAGCACTGTTGCGTCCCCTGCCCAAGAGAGTGTGGGCACACCCACACTCTCCTAGACAGGGAACCGCACTATCCCAGGGAAGTATTGTTCTTCTCCTTACTCTTTACAAGTAAATGAGGCCTTGAGAGATGGGGTCCCTGGGGGATTTTTCAAGCTCAGGGAGGGGGGCGAGCACCCCCATACCCTTCATTTTCTATTAGGCCTTGGGGCAGCCGCGGTTGGTAGTAGGAGTAACTGCAGGGCGGTGACGTGGGGAGGGGGAGGGGCAGGGTGGGGGGTAGTAAACTATGGATTATGGAGGTTTACAGGTAAGTTAACATATACATTAATAAAACCAATTTTGTTGCGTACACTGCATCCCCAAATGCGATGCAGTGCATGCAACGTAGTTCGTGTTATTAATTTATATGTTAATTTACCTGTAAACCTCCATAATCCATAGTTTACTACCCCCCACCCTGCCCCTCCCCCTCCCCACGTCACCGCCCTGCAGTTACTCCTACTACGACCGCGGCTGCCTTGGGGGATGGTTCCTCTTGGTTAATTGAGGTGAGGGTAGAGAGACTGCACATCCCCTCCCAGTTATTTTCTTCTCAGCCCTGAGAATGGGGTCCCTGGGGCCTTTTCAGGCTCACAGAGTGGAATTGCATGGCTCCTTCTCCTTTATTTTCTATAACGTCCTTTTCGATTGGGTCCCAGGTGCCTACTGAGGCTCAGGGATGGGGCTATGTGTCCCCCTCCACTATGGTTCCTATTCCGCCCCTGGGCCCTGAGACCTTTTTCGTGCACTCTCCCAATTATTAAAAGGTTTCTTTTATTCATCATAGAGGTATAGTTTTGTCCAGACATAAGGTAGCACCCAGTATAAGTCAAAACAATACTCTTTCAGGCTTAGAGTGCAGCATAAATTATGCAAAAATGAACGCAAGGAACTCTGGCTAGTTCCCAAGTTTAGGTTAAGGGCAGTGGAAGCTAAGTGGAATTACTTTTAGCATCGATCGCCCCCCTTGTGACTACTGTTCAAATGGGGAGCTAATGGGATTGGCTGTAGTACAGTAAGAGCTGCTAATTGTCCCTCCTAAATAGGGGGTTAATTAATGGACAATACTGCCTACAGCCACAGGCAGTAACTTAAGTATTTATTTCTGTATACACAAAAAACAAAGAAAATCAGTGTTCTGGCAAAATATTGTATAAGGAATGAGTGAGCCACTGATTGAGACAGTGGGTGTGTTTTACCACTTATGTAACACACTAACAGACACCACCAACTGACATATTTCTCGCAAATGGAAAAAACACTGGGCCCGATTCACAAAAGTAATCTGAGACAAAACCCTACCTTTACGACTTTCGGTATTCACAAAAGGCATTTAGGAGTAGTAAAGTTAGGATTTTGTCTTACGTTTGTCTTAAGTTTTGGTCTTAAGACACAATCCAAACTTAAGTTTAACTGAAGGTAGGATTTTGTCTTAAGGCCAAAACTTAAGACAAAATCCTAACTTTACTACTTCTAAATGCCTTTTGTGAATACCGAAAGTAGTAAAGTTAGGATTTTGTCTCAGATTACTTTTGTGAATCGGGCCCACGAGTTGGAATGAATGTGTACAACCCCAATAGATTTTATCAGGATGTAATGTCAAATCTGATAAGACAATCTGAAGCAGCAAAAAAGGGAAGAGATCAAGATGGACAGGTATAAAGAAAAGCAGTAATTGAACACTTTTCCCAGAAAATGGCAGTAGGTGGAGGGAAGAAGGGAGCTATCAGGGGAGAGAGAGAAAGAGAGAGAGAGCAAGAGTAAAGAGAGAGAAGAAAGTTATGAGAGAATGGGGAGGAAGTAGGCAGGGCTGCTATAAACATTTCTGCAGTGCTGCTTTTGGTTCTCCGTTCGGCCTGCCCACTTTATCACTGTTCTTCACATGCGCTCCCTGACAGACATTAAATTAGTGTAATTTATTTATATACTGCGAGAAAATGAAAAGCAATTTTTCTGATCGCTGCCTTTGCACCTCATTGAAAAGTCATCTACAAGAGCAGTAGTTGAGGAATAGCTCTCAAAAGAAAAGCAATTAAAAAAACAATCAACAAATCATGCACTAGCTTTCCCTGCCAAGAAGACTGCTTTGAATAAAGCAGGGTATGAACTTTTTGGCAGTGGAATGATCTCCAACAGATTGAACAGATAAGAAGGGTGCACTGTCATAACAGCTCCCTGTTAAAAACATCAGCAACAATTCTGCTTCTGTAACTGCAGTGCCAGCCTGTCTGATAGCATTGCAGCATGCCAGTTCAAATATGATGCCTTAGGCTAAGTAAATTGATGGATTTTAATTCAGAACAAGAATGAAACAAGGGGCATGATTTACATACTTTTTGATATACGTGAACACTATTTTTACCACTGGAAAGTTTTTTTGTGACACGACCAAAGTGTAAATTGGCTGGTTCACAAAGGACCTTGAGAAGGCCACAGTCCAAGCTACCTCATTAATATTTGTCAGGTAGGTGACAAATTGAAACTCACTCCGATTGGAAGCCATCACAGGGATGGTAACTTTCTGGGGTCAGCCGACCCCCGTTGTCTGTGTTTGCCTCTCAATTAAAAAATCTTTTTCTAGGCTCACTGCCTACTCTGACAGAAACCTTTTCTTAAAATTCACAAAAAGGAAAGGGTCCCCAGCGGACCTCTTTGCTTTTGCAAAAGCATTACCTCCCTAACTAGGGACTCTGCAAGTATTTAATGCATTGCTGGCTCACAGTCACAAACATTTCTACATTTTATATTAATTTTCAGTTTGGAAGGGACACCTTCAACACGCCCCTTCCAAACTGAGAATTGGTATCCATTCAGAAAGACAAAACTAGCACCTGCTTCATTGATGGGTATTTGATGTTTGAGGTTTGAGGGCTTCTGTTCACTTTTGAGGCATCCCGCCCATTCCTTGCTGAACAGAACAGTTTGAGAGAGATTTTCCTGGCTATGTGACATGTTTGAACCGTGTTAGACCTGGCATCTTTGGCGTGTAGTGCCTATCTTTTTTGCTTCTGACCTCCTGATTTTGACTGTGTGCTGCATTTCGTTTCTGCTGGTTTTACAGCTCAGGGCACTTTACCACTCCTGATCAGTGCTCCTTGTGAAAATTGTGATTATCCTTGATTATCCATGATAGGCATATTTGATTTACCAGTAGGTCCTAGTAAAATGCACTGTGTATGCCAAGGGCCTGTAAATCAATTGCTACCAGTGGATCTGCAGCACTGATTGCACCAACCAAATGAGTAGCCATGTAACCATGTCTCGGATTTGCCAGGGCAGAGTCTGTGGGTGCAGTTTTGAACTGCCATGTCGGCCTGAAAAGTGCACCCACTTGCCAGGCCCAACCTTCCCTTTTACTAGTTGTAAGGCACCCCTAAGGTATGCTCAAGGTAGCCACATGTACAGGGTACAGTGTATTTAATAGGTAGGACATGCACTGGAGTGTCTGGTAGAGAAACACTGCTAATTTCGTTTGTCACTATTGCAAGCGCTATCTCTCCCATGGGTTATCATTGGACCTGCCTTGTAACCTTTTACAAGTAAAACTACCAATTGGGAAGAGTTGGAGATTTTGAGTTTGGGATCCCCAAACTCACAATTTAAAAACATATCTTTTAGTGACGTTGGTTTTTAGATTGTGTGTTTGAAAATGACACTTTTAGAAAGTGGACATTTTCTTGCTTTATCAGACTGTGCCTCTGCCTGCCTGTGGGATCCAAGTCTGAGGGATGGTGACAGTTCTCCAGCTCTGGCAATGTCAAATATGGGGGTTCACTTATAGGAGGTCTCATTAACGCACGATCCATGGGCACACACAGTCAGGATATTAGAGATCTTATTTTAGATTCTCAATTGGATATTCTGTTTGTGACAGAGACCTGGCTGAAGGATTGGAGTAGCCCGGATGTTGCGGACGCAGTTCCACCTGGCTATCTGATACATAGGAAGGACCGTTTGGTGGGGAGGGGTGGGGGGCTGGCCATCATCCTGCGTGACTCTCTTGTCTGCACTTTTTTTGAACCAGACACGATGGTAGAAGCCGAATGTTTAGGCTTCTGCCTCTCTTTAAACGCTACCTCATGCTTCTCAGGTGCCCTTATTTACCGGCCCCCTGGTCAAAACACCAAATTTATTGACTCTCTTAGTGACTCCCTGAGTTACTTTATGCCTAAATACGCTAATTTTACTCTCTTAGGTGATTTCAACCTTCACTTAGAGGACAATGCCGAACCTGGGACAGGTAATTTTCTTCAAGTCCTAGACTTATTCTCGCTGCAACAAATAGTGAATGGTCCTACCCATTTGGCAGCACATACCCTTGACGGGGTCTGTTCTAACTTACCCTGGCTCGTGGCAGACACTCCCTCTCCCTTAATCTGGTCTGACCATTCCTTCATCCCCTTTAGAATTACAATGCCGCCGAAGACACAGATAGCAAAATATTTTAACAATCCCCAGCAAGGCCTCCATGGACACAGATTGCTAAAAATCCTAATCTACTGAGGATGGCTAACGTTCTTGCTCCCACGTTGACAGGCAATACAGAGATAGGCTCTCGCCTGTTTCAGTCCTGGCTGACTAATGTCGGCAAGGCTCTCATGCTTTCGGACATGAACAGCAAGCCGCTAAAACCAAAAAACCTAAATACTCCCTGGTTCACTCCCCAATTGGCCCGAGCACGACTCCATTGCAGACAACTGGAGCGACAGTGGAGAAGGGGGTATATGGAGAAACCCAAAAAATTTTTTAGGGAAGGCAGGAAAGCGTATTTTTCTCAGGTTCAATTAGCAAAAAAGGAATTTTTCACAAAAAAAATTAACATTGCCAAAGATAATCAGAAATTGATTTTCAAAATTGTGGAGTCTTTCACTAAACCTAGGGTGGAACAAAGGGACCTTTCAGCTTCTCAGTCACTCTGTGATCAGATCTCCCTGTTCTTTGAGGAAAAAATCCTCAAAATTCAGAAAGATTTCCCAGACTGCAATTCCATCTCCGAAACCCCGCTGATGGATGGCTCTACCTCCATCTCTACTTTTGAACCGGTTTCATTGGATATGACTCTCATAGCCATTGAAAAATGCAAATCAGGGTCTCCATTGGATGCCTGCCCCCGTTATTTCTACATCAATTATTGGAGGTAGTAAATCCGATGATAAATCAGATTGTCAACTCGTCTCTTAGGATGGGCATTGTACCAACTGATTGGAAGTTGGCGCTGGTCATACCCTCCATCCATGTCAAGCTGGTTTTCGGCCCAAACACTCCACAGAGTCAGCCCTTATTGAGGTCTCCGAATCCTTGAAAATGATTGCAGATAGGGGCAAGAGGGCCGTCTTGATTCTCTTGGATTTATCAGCTGCATTCGACACGATCTCTCATGACATTCTTTTGAGACGTCTCGAATGCAGCGGTATTTCTGGTATGGTGCTGAGGTGGATCAAATCCTTCCTGACCTTCCGGAGACAGGCGGTCACTCTAGGCCCCTTTCTCTCCTCTCAACGATCCATTACTGCAGGAGTGCCTCAGGGATCTTCCTTAAGCCCATTACTGTTTAATGTCTATATGGCTCCCCTTATTACCCTGATTAATTATTTTGGGATTGAGGTTATGTCATACGCGGATAAAACCAAATGATTATTTCTTTGGAGAATGATTCTAAGCAAGCCGAGATGAACTTTAAACTTTGTCTGACTGCGGTCCTTCAATGGATGTCGATCAATCATTTAAAGTGTAATACAGACAAAACAGAGATCCTCCCTATTGGGGGGGATACTCTCTTCCAGCCGTCCAATTGGTGGCCGACGGAGCAACCCCACCACCAGAGGTTGTGAAAGTTGTTAGGAATTTGGGAGTCCAATTTGATAACTCCCTCTCTTTTCTCCCCCACACCAAAGCAGTTGCAGGGATGTGTTTTAGTTTAATCAAAACCCTAAAAAAATTCTTCTGGTTTCTTCCTTTGTCTGCAAGAAAGTCTGTAGCTGTGGCCCTGATACTTTCTCGTATTGATTATTGTAATGCACTCTTGGCTGGAGTCAATAAGTCAGTCCTTAAGAAGCTTCAGGTGGTACAACATGCCGCAGCCCGCCTGGTTCTTAAACTCCCCAGAAAGTCTTCAGCCTCCGCGGCTTTGAATAAACTGCACTGGCTCTCGGTCCCTAAAAGAATCCTTTTCAAGATTCTTCTTATTACGTTCAGGGCAAAGATGAGGGCCGGCCCCAAATTTCTGTCGGCACGCTTCACCCCATACACCACTACCAGAGTGCTCAGATCCTCCTCGGCTAATCTTCTTAAACTTCCCAACTTTAGATACAAATTAAAAGGCGCAAGAACCCTAGCTTTCTTGGGGGCCAGAGCTTGGAACAAACTCCCAGCTCAGATCAAACTGTGCAACACTGAACTTTCATTCAGGAAAGACCTTAAAACCTGGATTTATAGCATACCGGAGGATTGCTGTCTTGCTCTAATCTAGTTATTCTCAGTAAATTCACACCCTGTTTTCCTCTTCACCGTATGACGCTAGCGCCAAGATACTCCTCGCGGAGTGATAGTCACGCTCTATAAATACAATCTCAATCAATAAATCAATCAGTTGGGCTGTTTGGGGATTGACACTAGACAATCACACAAAGGGAGCTGAAGTGTGCCCTGCATATTCTGATGGCCCATCACCAGGTTGATGGGTCTTTTTAGCTAGAGTGGTGGGAGGAGTTGTCACTGACACCTGAATTGGGCTGTGTCTGTCTTCACACAAAACTGTCTCCACCCCCCTGTAGTGTGTCTGGAACCATGTCAGGGAAATGCAGTGTCTTGTGCACTGCAAAGACGGCCTTTGAAGTTTGCCTACTTTATAGGCAGAAACAGGTATAAGTACTGGAGTTGTGACACCATAACATCACAACATTTCTGGACAAGGAGGGCAGTCTGCCAGGAAGAAGTTGGATGATGTAGGAGGGGAACTGCTGACATCAAAAGGCACCGGGACCCTGTCAAGCAGCCTCCGCTGTCGCTGTGAGGGGAACAGCTGAAATCCAGCATTCCTGGCCGTGAGGGGAACGGCCAAACTATGACCCCCAGCAGCCCTTGCACCCTAGTACCAGTGACGCTGCTAACGTGCCTGGAGGCACGATATAACCCCCGCGGCCCTCCCACAGTGCAGGACATCAAAAGGCACCGGGACCCTGTCAAGCAGCCTCCGTTGTCACCGTGAGGGGAACAGCTGAAATCCAGCATTTCTGCCCGTGAGGGGAATGACCCAACTATGACTCCCAGCAGCCCTTGCACCCTAGGGCCAGTGATGCTGCTAACGCGCCTGGAGGCGCGATATAACCACCGCAGCCCTCCCGCAGCATGGGATGCACGTAGGGGTGCCCGGGCCGCACCTGGGCAAAGCAAGGGCCAAGGGCTGGCCCGTCCGTGTCCATCAGTGGCAAGAAGAGGCAGGGCTGGGCCACCCCCTTTTCGTTTGCCGGTCCGACGATGTTGAGACCTCGTGGAGACTATTGAAAACCCCCAAGGTGCTGTTCACACCCTCCTGACTTTGACTGAACGACTAAGCCACTAATGAAACTGTCTGTTTGAAATAGCCGGCTTTAATTTCTATTTTGTAATATTTCCTCCTTTTGGCTGTCATTCTAGAGTTAGCGCTCGCAAGGAAATACTATATTGAAGCGAAGTTGTAGTAGTTACATTGGGTGTACTGCTTGTCTGAAGGGGGCACATTGCCTGACCCGTAAGGGTCAGCTATGGGCAAAAGAAAGCTACCGGGTGGAAATGGGGACAGGGGGAGGCTGGAGGCAATGGATCAAATCGGGGTAGTAGGGTTAAAAAGGCAAGGAAGCTCCAATTGCATGCAGGTAGTAATTGTGTTCTAGATCGGATTGATACCTTAATAGGAGAGTGTGAGGGCATTTTGGTGTCTGCGCCCACTACACAGCCCACTTGTATAACAACTCCCCCATTTTGTCCCCACATATAAATTCCACAACTCCCTCCATCCCGGCAATGTTCCATAAAACACTAAAAAAGAAAGTGTCTAATAAGAAGGATGATGGAGAAGGGGCTAATGGGGGCATAGCCAATATAGATCACATTGTTCTAGCGGTACATTATACTAACAGATTTCTGCCACTGCTAGACATATCCGATAACAAAATAAGTGGAGAAGGAGGGCTACAGATAACACAGATGACACAGGCCTCACCAGAGCAGAGAGAAAGGATTTTGTGGCAGGCATGACTAAGGAGCATCAAGATATGCTACAGCAAGTTATTTTATTGAGGCAGGAAATGGGATAATGAGAAGCCAGACAGAGGAACTAACGGTGCTGGTTAAGCTATTGACATCTGCCCCAGCTCAAACTGGGGATGCACGAGAGAGTATAATCCCAGCTACCCATGTAACATCGAGGGCTACACCAGTCACTGCCCCTCAAGTAACAAAAACTCTCGCAGAAGGGGCTTCATCCAGTCTGGGAAGGCCCAGGTTAGAGAATACGAGGCCACCTCCACTAAAGTCTAGACTTACTCCACACCCTACTGTTAGTTACATTGACAACCCCTACAAAGCAGCTCTCATGAGGGCTCCGACAGGGCATAATGAAAATTTTGTAGTTTTCCAGCCAGAGACCGGGCAGAGAAGCAGGCAATTAGCTCATCATTTTGCAGCTCCACCTAATACCCATAGAATTTTTACGGTGATCGTACCAAAGCTTGATGTAAGTAAAAGCCTAGAAGATGAGGATTCCCTAATAAATAAAACCATTTACTGGATACAGCATGTCAGGGGATGCCGATCGGTAATAATGGAAGACATAGCAAAAGCTCGTAGTTTGTTTTCACCGGCTAATGATCTGGATTGTATCGAGCTCACAACGACTAGGGCAGATCTAGCAGATAATTTATGTGCACTAGAGTTTCGCACAAGCCCGCTGGGTTGGTCAGCCATCCAGTTTAGACATTCCCCTCATAGAGAATGCCTGCCCTCTAACCCACAAACTAGTTAAAATGCAGGGAAGCTCTACCTTAGAAAATATTCCTATAAGCCAGCAGGAACACCAATTAGCTAATACCATCCAAAGGGACAGTTCACCAGGCATTGCACACTTAACTATAGACCTAGATCAAACCCCTGAAGCTGAATCCCTGCCAATTGGACAAAACAATGGTCCAGGACAGGAGGATAGCTCAATTTTAGCGGTCTTGAGTTGTCATTTGGCTGTCTATACAATACCCTTAAAGAAAGCCCTATTGTCCTGGAACATCGCAGGACTAGGTTCCAAACTTGGATCCCCAGAGTGATATGCTTTCATTGAAGGTTTTGAGATCTGTCTCTTTCAAGAGACTTGGGCAGAAGTCCCCCTCTTTTGTGTGGGATATCTACATTTTTACATCCTGGCTGTTAAAGGCTCAAAAGGGAGGCCATCAAGGGGCTTGACAATCTGGGTAAGGCAAGACCTAGGGCTAGACATCCAAGCACTCCCAACTTCTAATCAGGACATCCAGGCTGTTTGAGTGTTTAGGGGAACTAACGTGATCATGGATATATATAATATCTATGTGCGAGGTACCAGGGGGAAAAAGTTGGAGTTTTAGTGGCTCTTGACAATCTTCTCGGTGGCAGCCAGACACAAACACAAACATCATTGTCACGGGTAAGGGTGGGCGTAGTGCTTCGCTCCGCCCACAGAGTGTGTGTAGTGCTGCCTGCTTCGTGGGGCACGAAGTAGGCGTAGCAGGCAGCGCTACGCACACGCCACGGCGGAGCAGAATTGCCCGCCTCCCGTCCGCCCTCATTTTAAAATAAATTAAAGTATTTAAAAGTAAGAAAATATCTTACCTGAGGTGCGGCGTCTCATGAGAAATGCACATGCGCGGGCGCTCGCGCATGCGTGAAGAAGAAGTTGACGCTGAAGGAGGAACTGGGAGCCCCGGGACGCCGCACCTCAGGTAAGATATTTTCTTACTTTAATTTATTTTAAAATGAGGGCTGGCGGGAGGCGGGCAGCGCGTAGTGGGGCTACGCAGAGTGTGCGAAGGTTTGGGCACACTACGCGATGCTCCACGTAGCCCCACTATGCCCACTACGCCCAGGGTTAGTCACGGGGACCTGAATGCGACGTTTGAGCCTCTGATGAGCGAGGAGGGTAATTTGTAGGCCTGGGCTAAATTTCCGTTCCGCTCGCGGAAATTGCGATAATTTGACATTTTCGCGTTCCGCGGAGAGTGCGAAAATGTAAAAATTTCCGCATTCCGCAGCTTGGCGATAATTTGTTTCTTGCTCGCGCTGTAAAATAATACATTCTCGCGCACGCGCGATCGCCTTACCTGAATCCCCGCGTTCGCCGACAAGTTTTACCGATCCGGTCGCGTTCTCCATGAGATGTTGGATTGTTGGTAGCCATTTGCGCTGTCTCGCGACAGTTCGCGCCCGCAGTCCCATCATGCGTCGCGCGATCACGTCTTTCTTCTCGCGATCATGCACCGCGAGAAGAGTGAAAACAAGATGGCCGCGCCCGCGAGCAACCGCATGGGTAAGTTGGCAAGCCGCGACCACGCAGAAAATACCGCGAACGGGCGGGAAAAAAACTTCCGCATCTTCGCGATATTTCCGCGTGTTTGCGGAGATTTGTAACATTTTCGCGATAATTTGCAAAAGTCGCTTTCGCAAATTCCGCCCACCCCTAGTAATTTGTTAGAATAGGAAGACACTAAGTGGGGTGTCCCAAAGCTGGAACTTAATCCAAAAAAAGATGGACCGATGTGGTGATCCAAATTAATTCCATCTGTATGGAGAAGGGATTGTGGGCAGTTAATGGCCATACATCGTCAGACAAAATGGGGTCTAAGACATTTGACAACGCCTATAGTGCTAGTAGGATGGACTATGTATTGGTTAACCTAGCACTTTGGCATATGAGGGTTCATAATAGATTGGAAAGTGACCATAATCCATTATGTGTGGACCTGGACCTAATATGGTTTAAGGCTCCCCATGAACAACGGGACACATACTCCACCGCCCATGTTGTTCCATTGAATGACTTGAGGCACCTTAAATGGGCTAAGATAACTGAGTTACCCAAAGTATTAGCCAGCATCGAAAAGGATATTGATTATGCCATAAATGAGCTCCAGGCCAGTGTAGTAAATCCAACGGCCCTAAAGCAACCCACTTGCATACACAATAAATTCTTTGGTCAGCTACGTATGTATTTTATCCAAAAGGGTAGAACTAAAAAGGCAGCTATTCCTAAAATGCAGAAATGGTATAACAAAGAATGTAAAAAGGCTTGTGTGCTCCTAGGGGTGGCTATTAAAGAAGGTATCCCCACAGCGGTACCAGCAGCAAGGGCTACCTATCGGGGGGCCCAAGTAAAGGCAAAGAAAGAATGGAACAATGAAAGCTGGCAGGAACTTAGGTAGGCATGTGTTAGGAGAAACCCCAAACAGTTCTGGAATGTACACAAATGGGACAGAGGTGGACAGGCCTGTCAGCCCCAAAACCATGTCTCACAGTCACAGTGGGTAAACCATTTTAAACCACAATATGTCGCAAATGTGCATGAAAAAGAGGGCGGCATCATCAAACTTTTTTTTCAGGAGGCAGTCTTTAGCAAGGCAGAAGTCGAGGTGGCATTGAAATCCATTTTGGCTGAGAAGGCACTTGGCCCAGATGGAATACCGAAGGGATGTATTCCTTTATGATAAAGAGAGATGGTGTAAGTACATCCACCTATTGACAAATGCTATAGCCCAGGGTGCGCCGGTCCAAGACTCCTGGAAAGGAGCATAAATCATACCAGTTTTTAAGAATGGGGACAAAGCATGCCCAGGGAATTATAGGCCAATCAAAAGGTAATGGGTAGGCTGGTGCACAATAAAGTTCAAGAATGAATCGATGAATTTAGCATTCTATCGCCAAGTGTTCAGGTTTATTTTGCTTTTTTGTAAAACCGTAACCCTGGGTAAGGGTAGTTTGTACGCCGTCTTTGTTGACCTTAGCTCGGCATTTGACCTTTTACCATGAGCTAAACTTTGGCGGACATTACAAGAAATGGGGCTACCATCAGACCTGTTGACACTTATCAGTAGGTTGCATGAGGACAATATGGCTAAGATTCGCTGGGGTATGCAGTGTGAAGTTACGGAATCTTTCCCGGTAGAGAAGGGAGTTCGACAAGGATGTGTGATGGCCCTGGCACTATTTTTGTTATACATCAATGGAATAGTAAACTGCATGAGGTCAACCCCCACGGATGCCCTGACACTAGCAGGTGAAAAAGTCCCCATACTAATGTTCGCGGATGACACATTGATCATTTTCAAGACGCCGAGTGGGCTCCCGAGAGCTCTAATCATTTTTTAGGTCAATGTGTCTAAAACAAAATTGTTGACCTTTAATCCGCATAGAGCCTTCAAGAGGGGCATTAAAATGAACAACCTCCTGCTAGAGCAAGTCAAGGAGTTTACAAACATAGGGGTAAACATCCAGGAGGGGCTAAATTGGGCAAACCAGGTGAGGGATTAAGAGGTAGATTTCCCGTATATACGAAGTATCGGACCTATATTATGTTAGCATGATGCATCTACACGTACACTTCTCTGCATGACATATATATATCTGCTTGGAGGAAACGTATTAGTTCCCTCTTCATATATAATTGTTATTAGGAGTGTAGGCCGAGAACTAGATAGACGCCATCTTTTAATTCATGCTCGAGCGCGGGCTATGATCACGTGTTGATCACGTGCGGTTGTCAGGTCCCTGCTCATCTGAGTTACTGGTAGCAGCGGAAGGTAGGCTGTTCACTCCTCTGGTCACATCTGGCTTTGGGGGTGATAAGCGCATTCCTGGAGGCGCCGTGTCTACACTCCCAGGCAAGACGAAAGGGAGTCACCCCTCCTGACCTCATCGGTAATAGATAGCCAAGCCTTTGCACTGATCTGGTGTATGCCATATATGGTCCTTTCCTGGAGCTCCAGGACCAACTGGTGTTTTTCCATTTACTGTATTATATGTGTTGAACTGAAAAGTATATAACCTCATGTTTGAATATGAGACAGCAGTCTTCTCGGCGCACCTGATGGGTGAGGTTCGGGGAGGCTCCTCTATGGAGTATTTTGCTTAATAAATGATTGAACCTTCTTCACCGCCAGCTAACTGATTATTGGGTAATGGTATTGGGACTATTGGTGAGTATAGTCCTTTAGTTTATTTTTTGGTACTTCAGTTGGCGACTCCGCCGGGACTCCGTGCTAGGGTCGTCCTCCCCGTAAGCGGGTGGTAAGGACAAGGGGAAATTCTGGTCGAGCGGGTGGACCGAAAAAGGATCCTTTGATATTTAGGCATTTTTTATATGAACTTACTCGACTCTCACGATCAGAGTATTCCACAGCTGCTAGTGACCCTTCACTGGAGTCCTACGGGCATAACCCAGGAATTGACCGTGTTGGTCCCAGGAAGCTGGCGGCGAAGAACGTGCATTCGTACCTGTGTGCACCAGGTGAGTGGATTGTTTTGGTGTCTTTGGAACGCACTGTTGAGCAGTGCTTTTGGAAACAGTTAACTGTATAGTATTTGGTGGTCAGTGTACCACGGAGAATCTTGGTGGTCTGACGGGGCAGCATTGTGGCTGCACGTGTAGATGCTCCACGGACTTGTTTGGTGAACAATAGAGATGCCGATCGGACGCCTTGGCGTGGCATGTGTGATGCGCGCCCAGCTGGACTTGTCTCGGAAAGGCCTGTGGCTGTACCTGGGTAGCCTCAGGGACACATCTGAAGCGGTGCTAAGGTAGCGGGCTTAGTCAGAATAGTGCCAAGGGTGAACCAGGAAGGCTGCAGGATGGTCTGTAGGACGGTCTGTGGTTATACCTGTCCGACGGTCTCTTGGTAGTCTTTGGACTGCCTGACTTGGTATCTGTGTGGTCTTGAATCTGAATTGGATTGATTCTCCATGAACAGGAGTCGACGGGCTCTGTTCCTTGTTTGTAAAGAAAAGACGTCATTTTGAATATCTTTGTATATATATATATATATATGTTATTGACTTGTGATTGTTTGCATAAGTGTGAGGTGGTATGTGGTGTGAATGTGTGAACATGGCCATGGTAGGAAGTTTATTTGAATGATTGAATGAGGAACACGTGACGACAATCATTATGCCGAGTTTTAGCAAATTGAATTGTTTTAAATGTTGTTGTTGAAAACTAAAACAGCGATATGATTAAGCATTCACTGAAGACATTAACTCTCCTGCCTTAGAAACTGTCTGTTGTCTTATGTTGACTAATGTCTGGACTCCATTTTGTATTGTCATGTCTCCACGTGCTGTGCACGAGAAGAGTCCTACCTTCTCGCTAGTTGCTCTTGTAATCTGCCTAGTAACAGTCTATAAATAGCTCCTTTGTCCGTCTGGCGCATGCCCAGACTTGACCACATCTGTTATCAGTTAGTCATTGCTTGACCATGTTTTCGCGGGCTCAGGAAATTGGTTACTCCGCCCACATATTGGTTCTGTATCGAAAATGTCCATAAAAGGTAAAGATGTTCGCCTCATGATGTATCCACCCACTTATGAGCCCCTCTGTTGTGTATAAAAGGGGACCGTGTACGCAAGTTCTATGTACTACTCTGTGCAATGCTGAAGAGTGTTGTATAGGTTGTAGGACCACCCTTAAGGGTTAATAAACTTTGTCTTTGTATTTGCAGCTTCCGTGCCAACTTCCTTCTAACCTTTGTTACAGGAGAGCGAACCCTTGTATCTCTGCGGGCCTAGCTGGGGCTTGTTTTCATCATTGTTGTCGCCCTAATGATACAAGTCTGGCTGAAAGTCAACCTGCCCCGCCAGAGGGCAGCCCGAGTTATGATATGTATGTAAAGCATGGTATTACACCCCTTTTGTTTAATGCTTTATGGCATAAATATACCAAGTACAATGTGGAATTGCAATGGCCCTTAACCGGGTCTTTTGATGAGAAAAAGATAAATTTCCTGCAGGACTGATTATTCTCTAGACGTAGTCGACAGTCAATGTTTGACTCCCTGAACCTGTGGCAGAAGGAAGCAAAGCGTAGATGTATGAGGGAGGAGAAAGTGTATAGGATGAAAGGGAATTAGACGATTACACAAAAGGCTATAGCTTATGATAAAGCGCAAACGGAACAGGGGATTGACTGTGCAGACAGACAGTTTAGATTGCAAGTAGATAAGACCCATGTGGCTAGGACAGATGCGGAGGATGAGATAGAGGATCTGTTGGATACTCGTCCACCTCCACCTTATGCTCCGCAGCGTGTATATCCTGTTGTTCCACCGACTTCAGTACAAGCCCCTTCAGTTTCCGCCCCTGTTAACTCTTCTGTGCTTGCCCCTCTCGCCCCTGCTGTGTCTCCCTCAGTGCCTGCAGCATTTACCCTGTTGCCTGTTATTCCGCCGTCTTCCGTTATGTCACCAGTTGTTTTGTCTCCTCCCACCCCTGTGTGGGCCTCTTCTTCTGCGAGCACAACTCCGTCTCCAGCTGTTTCGACTCCGTTTCATGCTCCGGGGGATTTCGACACACGGAAGTTGTTTACTCTTTCGGCTATAGGGCAGCATGAGAAACAGATGATTGAGGATCAGTCATCCCAGTGGATGCGACAGCCTATTTACCATATAACTGATATATGGAGCACACTCCGAGACTATGAGCCTGTTATGCAGCAGCCTGCTTTGAAGCATATGGCTGCACGTCTCATTACTCTCTGGGAACAGTGTTTCCAAGAAGGGTTGGCCCCCCAAGTGATGTATGACATCCGGGACAGGGCTCATAAGTCTGAACTTAGCCCAGAAGAGGTGTATAAAAATGTGCAGGTTTTATTAAATTATCGAGGACGGATGTATCAGAGGTGTCCCTCATGGGATGCCCAGCATCCTATGTGAGAGGTCCATCCTATCCTTTATCCCAAGATACCGGAATTAAAAGATGATCATGGCGTAGTGACTAGACCTCGTGTGGAGGCTCGAGTGCAGGAACAATGGGTGTATACCCCTTGGAAGAGGAGTGAGGTCCTCTCGCTAAAACTACAGTTACCCGACCCTCGGAAAAATCCTACGGCTTATTATAAAGAACTTACGGAGGCGGCCTCTTCGGCCGTCATGACCTTAGCAGACAAAGAACTGTTCTTTGCTTTATTAGTCCCTGTTGACATATGGCGCCAGGTGTACGATCAGGATCATGCTCCAGAGTTAGGTGGAACGTGGGACCAAATTAAAGATTGGGATAAGGATTGTAAGCCTGGGGATAAGCCAAGACCTGAAATATTGGCATTACCTGGCCGTATCATCACCTAAATGCATTCCCGCATTCCACCTCGTAAGGTGGATTGGGACAAATTGACTGCATGTAAACAGAAGAAAGATGAAAGTGTTTCTGATTTTTTCACAAGGTTTGAGGGTGTATTTATTGATTTTAGTGAACAGGATTTATCGGTGGAAGGCGGTGTACGATTATTCGTTAATCGTTTCGTGACTAATTTGTTCCCAGAAGTTTCTGCACGGCTACAAGCCACTGAAAGTACCTGGACCACTTCCACGCCCTCGGTCATATTGAGTATGGCCCAATATTTTGAGCATAGACAAAATGAGAGTAAAGATAAGATGGAAAAGAAAAAGAAGGACCTTAAAACGCGGGTGTTGTTGCAGCAAGTCGTTCAAGGACGAGGAAGAGGCGGTAGAGGTTTTGTCTCGAGAGGAGCGGAGGCTGGACGAGGCAGAGGGATGGCTGTTGTCTTAGGAATAAACCAATGTGCTTATTGCAAGGAGGAAGGACACTGGCGATCCGAGTATCCATCGTTGCTAGTCCAGAACGGGGTATAAGAAGTAGAGGAAGGGGTCGGGGAAGTGTAGATCACAGTGACATGCGACGAGAAGAGGCGACGCAAGTTGGACAGGAGAGGAATTATTTTGATAATCCCAGAGGTAGGCAATATTTTAATCAAGAGGGCGAAATGGACAGGAACGAGGGGTATGTTTATACATAGGACAGCCATGGACAGAGTGAGGGCCAGGTGTCGGTACCCGTTGATCAGCAAGGACCTTATGTACGGGCACATTTGATGGGGACTTCTGAAAAGTTTTTAGTTGATATGGGAGCCACAAACAGTTCTATCTCTCGTTCCCTGGTCCAAGGGGCTGCTCTGTCCGGGCACAATAACGTTTCGGTAGGATTCTCGGGAATTCCGGTGGTGAGCCCCATTTCTAAACCTATTCCCTTCACGATTGGTCCCGTTACAATAGACTCCCCGTTTCTTTTGACTTCTAACTGTGGGGAAAATTTGCTGGGTTTGGACCTGTTGAAGAAATTGCATGCTAAAATTAATTGTTTGCCCGATGGCATTTATCTGACCATTAATTCTTTAGGGAAACATCCTTCGCAGTGTTTCACTAAAAATGAACCCCTACCTCCTGAACTTACAGCTATTCCAGCAACGTTGTGGGCCACTGGCGACACAGATGTAGGATTATTGAAGATTCCACCTGTTTCTATTACTCTAAAACATAATGCTCGGCTCCCACGTGTACCCCAGTACAAGATTTCCCCAGCTGGCGAAAGGGCTCTGCTCTCTATCATACAAGATTTGGTGAGAAAGGGTGTGGTGGAGGAGACGGCTGCTAATGTATGCAATAGCCCTATTTTGGAAGCGATCCAGATTATGTTGATACCTATCGTTTTGTGATTGATTTGCGCGAAATTAATAAAATAGTGGTGCCCCAATACCCTGTGGTCTCAGACATCACTACTATTCTTACTATGATTCCCCCCACTGCTAAGTATTTCTCTGTCATTGATCTAAAGATTGCCTTCTTTAGCATTCCGATTCACCCTGATAGCCGCCATATTTTTGGCTTCTCCTTATCTGGTCGCAGCTTCCGGTTCTGCCGCGCTCCCCAGGGGTATACAGAGAGTCCTAGCATTTATAGTCAAGCTTTGAAATCATTGTTGGATGATTTGGTTTTGCCCCCTGGTAATGTACTTCTGCAATATGTGGATGATTTGTTGGTGGCCTCTGATACGGAAGACGGTTGTAAGGAGGCAACCGTACGACTATTGTCTCATTTGGCTGCTAATGGGAATAAAGTATCCCTTTCTAAATTTCAATATTGTCGACAGGAGGTGACCTATCTCGGTCATCTACTGTCGAAGGAGGGAGGGAGACTAACCCCTGAGCGCGTGTCTACCATTTTTAATATGTCTGTACCTCGTACTCAGCGTGATGTTCGTGCATTTCTTGGCATAACTTCTTACTGTCGCCAATGGATCCCTAACTTTTCCCTTCTTACTAAACCTCTTCTGTACCTAACCACTAAGGATGTGCATGAACCTTTACCCTGGACTGATGCTTGTCAAGATGCTTTTGACTCCTTGAAATCTGCGCTTTGTTCTGCACCTGTTCTTGGTACTCCTGACTACCGAAAACCTTTTGTGCTTTACGTACACGAGGTGGAAGGTTGCTTGCTTTCTGTGTTAACACAAGGATTTGGTGGTAAGCAAAGACCTTGTGCCTATTTCTCGGCGGTGTTGGATAACGTCGCCAGAGCACTTTCTAGCTGTTTAAGGGTCACTGCGGCGGTTGCGGTGGCTATTCGACAGTCGGAAGGGCTCGTTCTGAACACTGACCTCACAGTGATGGTACCGCACGCTGTGGATACATTATTGAACAAAACAAAGACCCAGCACCTTACAAGTGCGCGGCTTACTGGATATGAATTGACTTTGTTTGCTCCACACATTACGATTAAGCGATGTGCCACTCTGAACCCAGCCACGTTACTACCCCTCCCTTCGAATGCGAAAAACAATGATGTTCATGATTGTATATTTCGGACCAAGGAAGAAATGAAGGGACTAGTAGACCTGACTGACACTCCTCTATCTGACCCTCAAGGGGAGTTGTACCTCGATGGCTCTTGTTTTAAGCTACCAGATGGCACGACAACTGCTGCATATGCGATAACTACTCTTCACAGTATAGTTGAGGCTTCTCGAGTAGCCTATCAGACAGCACAGGCGGTTGAATTAGTGTCATTGTTTCGGGCCTGTGAGTTAAGTGAAGGATTGAGAGTGAATATTTACACCGACAGCCAATACGCCTTCGGCGTGGCTCATAGTTTCGGCCGTTTGTGGGCAGAAAGGGGTTTCCTCACTTCTCATGGTCAGCGGATACAGCATGGCCCTTTGATTTTGCGATTACTGACAGCCTTGACATTACCAGAGATGGTGGCTGTAGTTAAGTGCAGCGCACACAAGGCAGTGGTAGACGCAGTGGGGGAGGGTAATGCCTTTGCTGATCAGGTAGCTAAGGAAACTGCGGAATCCGAATTAACCTCAATGTTTGTGACTAGCTCTGCTAGGTGGGTGGCTGAAACGGGGATGTTTGATAACACAATGGAAAGTGTCCGAGAAGTACAGAAAGAGGCTACCCCTGTTGAATTGGCTCACTGGAAGGAACGAATTGGGAGGTTAGATGCGGAGGGTTGTTGGACTGATCTGACAGAAAAACAATAGTGGTTGTTTCCTAATGCCTTAGTGAATGCGATGGTGACAATGGCACACGGCTCAGCTCATATTGGGGTGAAAGGTATTTGTACATTGTTAGACCCTGTATGGTACAACTCTAATATTCCTAAAACTGCTGCTCATTTGGTGCAATATTGTATGGTTTGTCTGCGACATAATCCAGGGGGCAGGGAGCCTGTTCTGAGTGGAAACTTTGCACCTCCATCTTTGCCTTTCGAGGTGCTTCAAATGGATTATATCCAATGTGTCACCGGATTTGCCGACCTCTGTTTTGTTCTCTGACCAAGAAACACCTGGCCATTCTCGATACAACCTGCGGCCTAGAAAGCAGCACGGTACACCAGGTGAAAACGGTAGGAGATAGGGAGAGACTTGAGTGATAGGGTACAGACTTGTGCTACGATTGTCTGTTAGATATGCTTCTGGTGTACTGAGCGAGACACTGGACTGAACGTGTTGAGAGCGTTGAACATTTGTGCGCTCTGTTCAGAAATAAGGACTGAATTGCACATTCAAAGGGGGGCCCAGGTTGTATTTTTCCGCAGGTTGTGAGAGAACTTACCTCCCACGTGAGAAGTCTGTTTTGGTACTATTTGAAGATGAACGATATGAGCCTACCTGTGAGGTTCTAAACGGACACAGGAAAGAAGCACCATCTGGCAGGTTGGACTGCATTGCCCTAGTTTATTGTCGGACTTTTAGTTAGCATGTATCCCTTTGCACGTTTTGTTCCTGAACAGGAACGTCCTTTTGCACCACGTTATTTTCCTGCATATATGCCTGTTTTCTCTAGTTGGACTAATAGGGTTAAGGTCACTTTTGTAGCTACTATAGCAACAGTATTCCTAATCATAATGGAAGTATTTATATATTTAGAGTTCCGCCACCCAATGCATACTGTCCTAGGAACCACTACACCACCTCCGGAACATGTGTTCCATACTATGGCCCCTCAGAAGGAAAGACATCGTCAGACCTATGTAAAAAATGTTTTTATTGAAATGCTTCATCAGGCACACAGTACCAAAAATGCTACAAATTGTTGGGTTTGTGGTCTTCTTCCATCTGTCATGCATAAGCATGATTTGTTCATATCTATGTCACTGTCTTATCTGGGAAGTTGTGAAGCTTGGTTCAAATAGCTTTCTATGATGTATATGCATTATACAGTAGACGCTCAAAGGTTTTCAGAAAAGGATTATGAAATGATTTTAGCATACATTGAGGTTCATCAAGGATTCAATCCTGATGGGAATAATGGGAGGGGACCTTAGATCCGAATGCTTGTATGAATGTATATGTTACACATGAAAATGCCACCTGGTTGAAGAATGAGATTTTGGACTTTGTCGAATTTAATTTCACTCAATATTATCAACGCTTCCAGGACCGTAATGTTACTAAGGATAGGGCCATTCCGGTGCCTGTATTAAATAGTACTGCCATGTTTTGTGTTCAAGGAGCAGGGCACATATTAGTGGGAGAAAGCCGATGTAATTTCACTTATCGATTGCGCACTTTTAACAGCCCTCCGCTACTAACCCCTCCCAATGTATATTTTGTCTGTGGAGGAAGTGCCTATACTTGGCTTCCTCAAGGCTGGGCTGGGCGTTGCTACCTGTCTTCTCTGTACCCTCCGGTCTATATTGCCCCTTATAATTATCATAAGAATCATCGACTGGATAAACGTAGTGTGTTTATTAGAAGGCATAAAAGAGTGATAGATACCGCAGCTGTAGATCAGACCGACACTCCATTGCAGTATTTTACTGATATTATGAAGGGAGTATTACCCTTTTGGGGGCCTGCGATCACTAGCCAGGAAATACGTCGTCTGTCTAGGGTGGTTGAAGGAGTGATTAACACCATTGCAGGAATACTGACCAATATAACGGTAGAGCTACAGGCGACCAGACTTGTTTCGCTTCAAAACCGTATGGTTTTAGACGTTATCTTGGCAGATCGAGGAGGAGCATGCCGTGTGATCGGCAGCTCTTTCTGTGTCTATATTCCTGACTCCGCCCCCTCCGTTCATTTGGCTATACAGAAGTTACATCGTTTAGCTTCCGAGATACACGTACAAACTGGTACGTGGTCTCTCTCTGGTTGGTTCTGGGGTCTGCTATCTACTTGGGGATGGAAAATCTTGATGGTGCTGGCGTGAATAGCCAGTTTCATATTTACGTGTTGTGTCTGTGTACAATGTGGGCCCGCATGTTGCTCTTATTGTGCAACAAAACTCACTTCCTCTGTGTTCAGTCCCTCCCCAGCAGTGGTAAAAGCTCAGTTAGTTCAGCAAGAACTTAGGGACCTAATGCAGATTGATGAAAGAATATTTGAAGATTGAACTGTTTTAGTTAGCTACATCATGCTAAAAGGGCCGTTCTGAGGGATTAAGAGGTAGATTTCCCGTATATAAGAAGTATCGGACCTATATTATGTTAGCATGATGCATCTACATGTACCATTCTCTGCTTGACATATATATATCTGCTTGGAGGAAACGCCCTCTTCATATATAATTGTTATTAGGAGAGTAGGCCCAGAACTAGATAGACGCCATCTTTTAATTCATGCTCGAGCGCGGGCTATGATCACGTGTTGATCACGTGCGGTTGTCAGGTCTCTGCTCATCTGAGTTACTGGTAGCAGCGGAAGGTAGGCTGTTCACTCCTCTGGTCTAAGGCTCAAGGTCACATCTGGCTTTGGGGGTGATAAGCGCATTCCTGGAGGCACCGTGTCTACACTCCCAGGCACCAAGACGAAAGGGAGTCACCCCTCCTGACCTCATCGGTAATAGATAGCCAAGCCTTTGTACTGATCTGATGTATGCCATATATGGTCCTTTCCTGGAGCTCCAGGGCCAACTGGTGTTTTTCCATTTACTGTATTATATGTGTTGAACTGAAAAGTATATAACCTCATGTTTGAATATGAGCCAGCAGTCTACGGCGCACCTGATGGGTTAGGTTCGGGGAAGCTCCTGTATAGAGTATTTTGCTTAATAAATGATTGAACCTTCTTCGCCGCCAGCTGACTGATTATTGGTTAATGGTATTGGGACTATTGGTGAGTATAGTCCTTTAGTTTATTTTTTGGTACTTCACAGGTCGATTTAGCATCCTTAAAACACCGACAACTGGCAGGGGTGCTGCAAAAGGAATATTACACCTCATTCTCTAAGATAATCAGCCCGGCAACCGAGATCTATAACATGAAAGTTATGAGCTCTGCCTTATACAGTGCGGAGCTTTGGGGGGCATGAGAACTTAGTTAAGCTCACACTTTCTAAAAATAAGGGGCATATTATCGAGGAAGAGCGATAAACATGGTTAAGCGCACTTAGCGCTTTTCTGTTTATCGCAGTCTATCGCAGAATTACATTGCTGTGTTTGCGACGTATTATCAACGCCTTGTGAACAGACGATGTAATTCCAGCGATAGACGGTGAGAAACAGAAACATCGCCTGAAATCCAGCGATGATAATGGAGATGCTTGCTGATAGGGGAGTGTGGTCGTGACATGGCGATCCACCTCCCATTATCAGCATAGCTAAGTAAAAGCAAAACCAGACGTTAACTTCATGCGATAACCGCGGTTAGCGTGTTTTTTTACATCGCTGGGGCTGCATTGTTAATAGTGGGAAGTTCTGTTTGCCACCTAAATGAAGCAGACCCTGTGGGGAACGCCCATTTTGCATGTCATTAACGATAATAATCACTGACATGCAAAATGGTGAAAAAACGGCGACTGCATCAAGGAAACACGCGTTAGCGTGTCCTTGAAAATAGTGAGATAATTATTTCGCCGTTTTACGGCTGAAATCGGCCACTAAAGCGGCGAAAATGGGCTTGATGATATTCCCTAAGTTTTTTTGAAATATTACCAACTTGCCACAGAGTACCCCAACCCGCCCATTATTGAACGAGCTTGGGAGAAAGCCAATTGTAGACACTGCTTAACTACGTCTCCTTTTGTACTGGCGTAGACTCTGGTCCACCCCAGAGCTCTCAGAATATGCGGCTGGTTTCCTAGATATAATAAGGGTAGACACATTGCACCAAATAAAATGGGTGAGGGAGCTCTATCCTAACAAATATTGGTATGAATTCTTTGTGGGTGGATCCTAAAAACACCACTTTTCCACCCAAAAGGATTCTGAAGGCCAAATATTGGGAATCGGTCCAGATTGATTTAGTGAGAAATTGTGAGTCCTCTTCTCTAACAGGGCTATTTCTGGACTATAAACCTATCCCTAGGCTGGAACAATATTGGGATTTTATTACAAAGCCCCACAAACGGAAACTATATTTCCAGTTTAGGGTGGGTACATTGCCATTAAGAGTCTTTACTAGTAAATGGTCCAAACTTAGCAATGACTTGTGTCCGGTATGCCAGTATGGCATAGAATCACTGGCCCGTCTATTGTTTGAATGTATTGGATACAATGCCCCACGTCTTGTTTGGTTGATACCAATTTGTAAGCTCTTGGGAACAAGAAGGGCCAGCAAAGCTGAAAGAATCCTAAAAACCGACACAACAGAAGTGATTGTCATAGCAATGGCGAAATACCTGGGGTGGGCGTGGGCAATAAGAGCACGTTTCTAAGATTAAGCATTAGATTAAATGAGATTATGTCAAACTGTAATGTTTTTTTTGTGGGATTATTTGCCCCTTTTTACAACCACCTCGCTGAGAAACCTGAAGTTTGTATTATGAACAACTACAAAGTTTTATCTTAATAATTTTTATTGTATTTTTATATTTGTACATAGCGTTTTTATAGTAATTGTATTTATCCATCCATTTGGGCATGTATCATATTTGATTTGGTGAATTATGAACTATTTTAGATGACTTATGAATTGTCTTAGATGTATTTTTGTGTGTTTTTATGACTCAACACATCGAATGAAGCTTTTTGGAATGGCTACTTTGATTGTTGCTTTATTGTGCAGGCATGCTGCTGGCTGCTTCTTTACTGAGAGTGAAAGGACTGGATTTGCTTTCGAAATCCTGCTTGCTACGTTTCTCCAACGGCTTGTGTGTGCTTGCTTCCTGTTAAGAAATCTCAGGGCCATCAAAGACTTTAAATGCAGCATCTGAACTCCTCTGCTTGGATTTTTGTCTTTCCAACTGGTGTCATTTCCATTTCTGGGCCCTTGGAGATGGCTTTTGCTGAAAGAAGCCCGAAAATCTACACACTGACATTCAGTGCCTGTTTTCCTAATGCAGCACTGAGATGCAGCTGAAAAACGTAGGGCCTGATTCTCAGAACTAACTTAAGACAAAATCCTAAACTTACTACCATTTTGGTATTCACAGAAGGCACTTACTCATTTTGGTATTCACAGAAGGCACTTACTCATTTCGGTATTCACAGAAGTTAGGAGTCCTAACTTTAGGACTCCTAAATGTCTTCTGTGAATACCGAAAGTCTTAAAATTAGGATTTTTCTCAGTTTAGTAGTAGTATAGTTAGGACTCCTAACTTTAGGACTCCTAAATGCCTTCTGTGAATACCGAAATTCTTAAAATTAGGATTTTTCTCAATTTAGTAGTCCTAAGTTTAGGACTCCTAACTTTAGGACTCCTAAATGCCTTCTGTGACTACCAAAAGCCTTAAAATTAGGATTTTTCTCAGTTTAGTAGTAGTATAGTTAAGACTCCTAACTTTAGGACTCCTAAATGCCTTCTGTGAATACCGAAAGTCTTAAAATTAGGATTTTTCTCAATTTAGTAGTCCTAAGTCTAAACTTAGGACTACTAAATTGAGAAAAATCCTAATTTTAAGAATTTCGGTATTCACAGAAGGCATTTAGGAGTCCTAAAGTTAGGAGTCCTAACTATACTACTACTAAACTGCGAAAAATCCTAATTTTAAGACTTTCGGTATTCACAGAAGGCATTTAGGAGTCCTAAAGTTAGGACTCCTAACTTCTGTGAATACCAAAATGAGTAAGTGCCTTCTGTGAATACCAAAATGAGTAAGTGCCTTCTGTGAATACCAAAATGGTAGTAAGTTTAGGATTTTGTCTTAAGTTAGTTCTGTGAATCGGGCCCCTAGACATTGCTGCGGTGCAGCCGAAGCATCGACATAGCATCTGCCTTGAGGCTGAAAGAACGCCGCAGCCTGAGTCCTGACCAACGTGTCTCTGACGTCCTGGCACCCACTCCGACTCTGGTGCAGGCCCTGCTGTGCGGCTGAAGAAATTGACGCATCACCTGCTATGCAGCTGGAAAATTGCCACAGCGCCTGTTTCAACGCTGCTGCATCGATCCAGCATTGCTGAATTATCAATGCAGTGCACCTGTGCTCCTAGTTCTCCATCGACATAGCCCAGAAGTAAGGAACCGAGGCTGCATGTCTGAAGAGCCACATATAACCTCTCCTCACGGTAAGGAATCGACATATCACCTCCCCCATCAGTAGGGAATTGAAGCATCACCTCAACTACACTGCATCAAGGAATCAAAGCAGTAAGGAATGAATCCATCATCTCCCCTGGGAGTAAGGAATTGACGTATCACTTTACTTTCAGTACCTCATCTCCCATGCGCCTGTTTTCGTCTTTGATTTTGACGCATCCCAGGTACTTTGTGATAAAAGTGACACATCCATAGTTTCCTATGGACTGAACTATTTTGAGCCTTTTAAATGTTATATTTTGATTTATGTATGTTGAATTTTTATTGTTTTGGTCTTGTTTTATTCAGACAAAGATTGGTTATTTTTCTAAACAGGTGTGTGCATTACACATTGCTTCTGAGATAAGCCTGACTGCTCGTATCAAGCTGCCAAGCGGGTGAGCAGGGGTTATTTTAGCTGTGTAATCCCCGACTAGTACAAGGGTCCCTACTTGAACAGGGTGCAAGTCACTGCCAACTAGAGAGAGACCCCCTTTTCTAACACTGGTGGTCAGGGGTGAGGATAGGACTTTTTTTTGTACTGAACATACCGCAATTAGTGTACAATACCACCAGATTGCAAACCATTACACAACCATATACTGTTTTTCTTTTTACCTTCTTGAGTTTGGATACTTT
Source organism: Triturus cristatus (assembly GCF_964204655.1). Classification (NCBI taxonomy): domain Eukaryota; kingdom Metazoa; phylum Chordata; class Amphibia; order Caudata; family Salamandridae; genus Triturus; species Triturus cristatus. The sequence continues at coordinate 213,148,162 of NC_140588.1, forward strand.
TTGAGCTTTCTTCTACAAGCATGTCTCAGTCTAAGGAACCATCAGTTACACCTGAAGATTTGGTATTTGAGGAGAAAAGTTTGTATTCCTGTAATGTGTGGCAACTTAAGCAAATCTGAAGGGACCTCAAAGTCCAGTTTTAAGGCCTCACAAAATAAGAGGAGCCACAAAAGGGACTGAGGGCATGGGTAGCTGCCAGGAATGCCAGTAGGCATTCTGAGGTTCCTGTTTGGGTGACTAAGGAGCAAAACCTGCATGAGGATATATTAATGGCTCATGATTTGCCTGGGAGAAGGTAACCTCTAGGGCAGGTAGCAATGTCTCATCTAAAGTTATGTCCTCCGAGTAGCTGGAGGACAAGTTTGAGGCTAGAAAACATGAGATGGAGCTAGAAAAGCTTAAAATGCATCATCAGGAGAAGCTCCAGTTGGAGCTGACCAGGCTCAAAATAGAAGAGAAAAAGATCGTCTTAAGCAGGAATTGAATTTAAATGAGGTGGATCTGAAGTTCAAGTCTAGCACAGATGGTGGCAGTGTTTATTCAGTGCACTCAGAGAGATAGGTACTTATACCCAAGGGTGTAGTAAAAGATTATGTTGTGGGGAATGACATTGATCAGTGGTTTAGGGGCCATGAGTTAGCTTTAAGGGCACATAGGGTCCCTTAGAGAGATTTGGGATTAGGTCTATGAAAATGCTTCACTGTGGAGGGAAGGGACACCTTGTTTACCTTACTGAGAGAGGGTCAGATGAAGTACAGTGAAATGAAGGAAGCCCTGGTCATAAAGTATGGTCTCACTCCAGAGAGTTACAAGGTAAAGTTTAGGTGGTGTTCTAAACTTGGTTCACAAATCTGGGTTGAGTATGTTGATTTCTACTGAAGAGCACTGGATGGTTTGGTGAAGGGTAGTGAGGTAAGAGATTATCAGGGTCTCTACAATTTGACTTCATGAAAGCACTTGTCTAATTGTTGTTTTCCAGAGATGTGGCAGCACTTGGTTAACATCCAGCTTACTGACCCCATGCAGCTTGCTAGGAAGGCAGACCACTGGCTTAGCACCAGGGTCTAAAAGAAGTTGTGTATGGGAGACATTGCCAATGGTGGGCAGGGTCCCCATCAGAAGAGTGGGGGACAAGGGGAAACAGCAGGAGTTCTCTATAGGGCCCCAACCTAGTTCCAAGGGTAAAGATCCCCCCCCCAGGTGGAAAGAAACAATGGATCTCTTTAGGGAAGCTTGGAGAAGGGATCCCAGGAAATGGTATGCTTGTAATCAGGAGGGTCACGAAAGGGGACTTCCAAGTGTCTCAAACGGGCACAGCCCCCCACCGATGGGCAGTCATGGGTGATGGCTAGTGTAGCGCTTACAGAAGGGGTGGCCACAGGAGGGTGTAGGGACCCAGCTGAGAGGACCCTTGTCTCACCAGGAGACAGTGAGATGGTCCAGAGAAACCTAATGCTTGATAACACTAAGAAGTACAGGCTGTGGGTGACCATCAAAGGACAAAGGGCAGATGGTTTGAGAGTCACAGGAGCCAGTGTGACTACTGTTGGGTGTAAGTTGGTGTCTGAAGGGCAAGTAGTCCCTAATGTACTTCACCAAGTTGTGGTAGCATAGAAAAACACTGTGCCTCGGCACTCTAAAAGTCCTTATTCCAGTCTTAGATAGTATACAAACAATCCTGGCACTATTCATAAGACTGCTCACAAACGTATAATACTTTTCAATACTTTTAGAGTGCCAAGGCGCAGTGTTTCTCTACATTAAGAACACAGAAGCTCTTAGGAACTACTGTGTAGTGACATCTTTGGGTAGTGGGATGTCTTCGTGATCTCAAGAGGCACCAAGACTTGGAATTTGTTACTTGTTACTTGTTGAAACTCATTTGGTTATCGATAGGATTAATGTGCTACTGTTTATGCCACCACTGCCTTCTTGTTGTGTTTGTATAAAGTTGTGGCAGTAGTCAACAGTGAGCATTTGTGTCAAGTGGCTCAGGTTCCCTTTGAGTGGGGGGGTCGCAGGTCCCTTGCAAGTAGCAGTGAGCCCATCCATGGCTGTGGATTGTCTGCTGGGTAATGATCTGGAGTATGCTACCAGGAAGGGGGTAGAGCTCAGGTGATACTTAGAGATGTTGGGGTTGCCTGAGTGGGTGTGACTGACCAAACTGTCCATGGCAGCCCAGGGTAATCAGAGGGACCTGGATTTCAAAACAGTGGCCCAGGGGTCTGCGAAGAAGAGTATGGGCAAGGGTTGTGGGAAACCCACTACTGAAATTCCCACTTTTCAGGCGGAGTCTGAATTTGAGGGGGGTGCCCTGACACCTACAGGGGAAGAGGTGGCTGACCTGGGATACTAGCCTGAGCTGACCCACTGGCAGCAAAAAGGGAGACCCACCAGGGAAGAGTTATGCAATTAGCAGAGAAGACATGTCCTACTCTCATGGGCCTTCGGCACCAGTCCAAGGACCAGGCAGCCAGCAAAGAGTCCAAATCTGATTTGATTTACTTGGGAAACTCATATCCTTTACAGCAAGCCTAAGGTTCCTGAGCCTCGGGTAGCCCCTGTGATGGTGGTACCCCTGTGCTTCAGAACCTTCCTACTGGGTTTGGCTCATGATGTGCCTTTGGCAGCACATTTGGGATGGGAAAGACCTTTGTCACCCACTTTCACTGGCCTCAAATGTGAAGACAATCAGATGTTTTTTGTAGGTCTTGTCAGACTTGCTAGGCAAGTGGCAAAAGTGGGGGGGAGTGTAAAGCTCTCCTCCAACCACTACCCTGTCATGAGCACCTTTTTTGCATGGGTGGGCATCGACATTGTGGGATCCCTGGATCCAAAGACAGCCATGGACAACAGATTTATCCTGGTATTGGTGGACCATGCCACTAGGCACCTAGAAGCTATCCCCAGTGATGGCTCACATTGTGGCCTGAACACTAATGGGGATCTTTACACATGTGGTTTCCCAATGGAGGGGGTATCTGTCTGGGGCACCAACTTCATGTCGCTGTACATGAAGGTCATGTGAAAGTAGTGTGGGATGAACTACAAGTTCACCACTACTTACCACCCACAGACTAACGGGTTGGTTGAGAGAATCTACCACTCCCTGAAAGGCATGATTGGGTGTCTGTTGGAACCCATGAGGCGTAAGTGGAACGTCCTCTTGTCATGCCTTCTCTTTGCCTACAGGGAGGTAAGGTAGAACTGAATTGGCTTCAGTCCCTTTGAGCTTTTGTAAGAGGACCTCTCAGTTTGCTGGAGGAGGGCTGGCAGCAAGCTCCTAGGAAGCATCGCCAGGATGTATTTAGCTACATGCTGCCCTTCCATAAGCAGACTCACCGCTTCAGGAGGCTCACTCAGGTGACCCTAGAAGCCAGCCAGGAGGACATGAAACATTGGTAGGACCAGAATCCCACGCTGGTTGAGTTTCAGCCTGGTCAGAAAGTATGGGTGATGGAGCCAGCAGAGCCCCATGCTCTACAAGACAAATGGTCTGGTCCATACGAGCACCAGAGTATTGCCACCTACCTGGTGGACTTGAAGACTCCTAGGAACCCTTGAGGGTCCTGCACGTGACTTCATCAAACCCCACTTTGGGTGGTCTGGGTTGACCATGCACTTGACTACTGATGATAGGGTTGAAGAGGAGAGTGAACCTCTCCCTGACATCCTATGTGCCAAGGAGCAGGATGGGTCAGTGGAAGGCATAGTCATCTACCCTACACTGACCCTTGAGCAGATGTGTGAGTGCATGTATGGATGTATGAATGGGTATGTAAATGGTTGTGTGGGTGTGTGAGTGGCTCTGCTGAGAGGCTATATGGGTGAGTGCCTGGGTGTGTGAGTACCTGTTTTGGTGAGTGAGTGTGTGTGTGAGTGGCTTTATGGGTGAGTGAGTGACTATGTGAGTGACTATGGATAAGTAAGTGGCTGCGTGCGTGGCTGTATGTGTGAGTAAGTGGGTATGTGAGTGAATCTGTGGGTGTGTAAGTGGGTGTGTGAGTGACTGTATGAGAGGTTGTGTGGGTGTGTGAGATGCTTTGTGGATAATGTTATCAATGATGTTATTTGAGATGCCATTGTATGTTACGTTATATTTATTTCTAAAGCTGCAGGTTTGCCCGGAGATGTCTTGGCGCTAGTTTGACTGAAGCCTGAAATGAGTACTTACCTATGCTCATCAGTGATGTCATAAGGAATGTCACTGACTATGTCATGAGTGATGTAATATGGAAGCTCATAAGCAGTGCATTATGGGGGCGTGAGTTATAGTTAGCTCAGGTAACTATAGATGCTGAATTTCACTGATTTTTTACAAGTGAAATCTGAGCCTGAGTATAACGCCCCTGTAACCTTTATTTTTTTCAGTGAATTTCTACGGTTTTGTTAATGTTATTTCCTAACTATAATGGCCCTGTAATCTTTGTTTTTTTAGTCAATTTCTATGGTTTTTAATGCTATTTTCTAACTATAACATCCCTGTAACCTTTGTTTTTTTTGTGACTGTCAAAGGTTTTGTTAATTTTATTTCCTTTCTGTAACCTTTGTGAGTGGGTGTGGGATTCGCTGTATGGGTCTGTGAGTAGGTGTGTGAGTGGATGTATGGGTGTGTGAGTAGCTGTATGAATCTGTAAATGGGTGTTTGAGTGGCTGTGTGGATGTATGAATAGCTATAAGGGTCTCTGAGTGGTTGTGTGAGTGGTTATGTGGGTATGTGAGTAGATGTGTGAGTGGCTGTGTGTGTCCAGGAGTGGGTGTGTTAGTGGCTCTATGGGTGTGTGTGTGTGTGTGTGTGTGTGTGTGTGTGTGTGTGTGTGTGTGAGCATATGAGTGGCTGTGTAAGTCTGTGAGTGTATGTAAGAGGGGCTGAGTGAGTGTGTCAGTGGGTGTATGAGTGTTATTGTAAGTGTATCAGTAGCTCTGTGAGTAACTAGCTCAGAATGGAACTTCACCTGCCCCTTTATTGAACAAGAATCTACAGATTTGCAGAAAATGTCTACCCAGCAGGAGTACTCTCCACTGGTAAATTAGTAACTGCAGCCTCATTGGGTAAGAACAGTTCCATATTCTACACTGCAGCTACATATTGGATCATGAGGAAATGTCTCCAGTGGCCTTGTGTGCATGTAATTTTGGCAATGTGATTGTTTCTTGAGCGTCTTGATCCACAAATCTGTGATAACATGAAACCCCATCTACAGAAGGTAGTTTCGTGATCTGTCCATAAATGTGGGAAAAGGCGAGAATACCTTTGCAGACTGCTAAGTCAAACAGGGCAGAGCCAAGTGAGCAGCCCTTGCTGATGATTATGGGCATTTGCATACTCAGGGTAATTAAACGGAATAACCATGGATTCTGGTCTCAGAACAAGAAATATACCATTCATCACAGTCACACAGAATAGATTGCGCTCCAAGAGATCAACAAGGATTTAACCTCCATTAAGTATTTCAGATTGTTTTTCAACGTGGACTACGAGAGGAAACACATTTACTCTACCTTTGCTAAGCCCAAGTAGTTAGAATTGTTTGTGCTTTGCAGAAGTACAGGTTCAACTGGGGCACCTGCTGTGTTTATATTTGTAAGGAAGTCCCATTGAGGTTTAATTTCAGTGGAAATGCATAAGGGCCATAATGGAACCTTGTTTTTTCTAAGAAGTGTCCACAGTTTTGCCAAGAATGTAAACCCAACTAGAGTACTTTCTGCTGGTTAATTAGTAAGTGTTACCTCGATTGCTTAATGTCTAGTGCATATTTTACACTACAGCAGCATAAAGGACCACATGTTAATGTCTCCAGTGATCTTGTGTGCATGTTTCTTTTATTTTATTGTACTTGTAGAGCAAAACATTCATCCCAAGGAACATCACGGCGCTAGGAAAGCGAGAGCCTGTTTGAGCAGTGTTTAGTTACACGAGTCATCAACAATTGGGTCTTAAATGGCCAGCCTCTGGGTGTCAGTTGTTGAGTCCTGAGAAAAGCCTCATTTTTAGCTTCTTCCTGAACCTCATATGATCACGAATGAGGCAAAGCTCCAACAGGAGTTTGTTCCAGTGAATAGCTGCCAGATAAGAGAAGGCACCACCTCCTGCTTTGACTTTTTCTCATGCATCTGGTCTTAGCTAGTTTGCGATTGTATGACCTCAGGTCTCGCGAGGGGACTTAGAATTCAACTTTCTCCTGCAAGATTCTGGGTCCAAGTTTGTATAGAACTTTATGCGGCAAGCATAGTAATTTAAACTTGGTCCTTTGTGTCATGGGCAACCAATGAAGCTCCTTCAAACAATCTAAAGCCGAGCTGTACTTGTTCTTCTTACGAACCAATTTGGCTGCTGCATTCTGAATTACTTGCGGACGAGAAAATAAATAGGTGGCCAAGCCAACATAAAGCGCAATGTGATTTTTCTTCAAGCGCCTTCACCCACAAATCTGTGATAACATGAATTCTCATCAAGAGATGATGACGAGACTACAAAAAGGTGTGTCTCCATCAAAAAGGCATACTTGCTTTTAAATATATATTTTTAAGGGTGGGGGTTGCGTGACCCCCTCTCCAGGCCAATTTCAGACATGGGGACCCTATCCCTTATGGCTCGGTCAATACTTAATGGGGTGTGATTTCAGGACCCAGGTACCCTGTCCCCTGGGGCTGGGCCGCTTCATCCTGGGTGCCCTAGAGCCCACCCACGGGTACCCAGTATGCTATGTTGGGGACTGTGGGGGAACCTCAATGCCCCTGCGGTCACTGTCAGCTCCCCACTTCCAGTGGTAGCCGGCATGGCTCCCACACATAGCAGGCAGCCAAAAATGTTGCATTCTGCATTTGGGAGCAATTCTTTCATCTGTTTTCCTGCCCGCCTGACAGGAGCAGGAAAACAGATGAAAAGCCTGCTCCCAGTGAGAGTCAGCATTTTTCCTTCTCCCGCCTGCTAGAAGTGGACTTACAGTTTGCACTCGCTTGGTGGGATCTGTCATAGCTCCCTCCAAGTGAAAGCAAACTGCTATCTGCCATGAGTGGGCACCTCGGGAGATAGGGAGCTGCCACTGGGGAGGGCAGCCCCCATGGCCATTAATGGCTCCAGGAGAGGGGTAGCGTTGCCCCCTCCTTTCATTTTGAAGGGCCTGCCCAGGTAAGATGGCCCTCCACGGGGATGACAATGGCTCAGGAGTGGGGCTGTGCAGCCCCCCTCCTTCAAAAAAAGTAACAAAGCACCAGGGAGGTGGTGGTCCTTGGGGCTCATAAGAGCCTCAGGAGGAAGGCAGTGAGGCCATCCTCCAGTTATTTTTGTAATCGGCCAGTACCGGGGAGAGTTGGATCCCCGAGATCAAGATTGGTTGTGACAAGAGGGGCCTCAGGAGCCTCCCTCCCCTTATTTAAAATATAAATAAGTCCTCGGGACCTTGCCCACCTGGGGGCCCATGCTTAAATAAGTATAGGAGACTGCACTTGGGTTTATTGCCACAAATTCACACTTCTGTTGTGATTTCTGCTGTGAAAATAAAAAAACATGTTTGTTAGCCAGGCTGGGTCCCTGGGGAACACCAGCACCAGTCCTAGGGGCCAGTAGGTAACACTTATGTTGTAGAATATTTAACTACTGATTTGTAGCTACTAAATTAGTTACACCATCCAATCAAATTATCCCTTTCTTAAACCAGGTCCACTCCTCCATTTTAACTACCTTTAATTCAACCAACTGTCACATTCAGCTGCAGTCTCCTCCTGTGTGCCACTGCTCCTTCCTTCAAAATGGTCAGAGAGTGGATTGTCGGTCATAGCTATGTTTTTTGGGCCAGAGAGTTTGCTAGAAAGTGTGGCATTGACAGGGATTTGGTTTTGCCAAATGTGGACATTACTTGGATTGGCCAGAGAGGGTTAAAGTGGCAGCAAGTTCTACCTTTGAGTGAGAGCATTGCAGATTGCCAACATGCAGATATCTTAATTGTGGACTGTGGTGGCAATGGCCTGCACACTCTTACTGGGGTAGAATTCAAAATCACAATGAAGAAAACCTTTGGCCAATTTATGGCACTTTTCCATCACAACACCTTGCCGTGCTTGAACATTTGCCAAATGCAGAAATGGACAGATGGATTCTGTCCACATATTAACAAAGTTAGAAAACATGTTAATACAACTGTTTCTGCATTCCTTAGTGACCACAATATGGGCTCCATCTAAAACAACAACTTGCACTTTGACATGGAGAATATATAATAGAAGTGATGGAGTACACTCTGGAAGAACGGCAACAGGATATTCTTTAACAACTTGAAAGACTGCATACTGTTTTATGTGTAGTTATCATCTTCACACAATAAACCCAAAAGTTCTTCTAAGAGCCACCCTAATACTAAACACTAAATGATTTTCATTGTAAACCAATTTTCCCCCCAAAAATTCAGAGTTGTGACTCCGTTGTGGATCCACAAAGCAAATCCATGAACTTAATGCACAACAGCACATTTAAGATTTATAACTCTCAGTTTGACTCTATGCATGTGCCAATGGCTCAGTCAATGTATCTAAGTGAGTGTGTGAGTGGGTGCATATGCTTCTCAGTGGGTATGTGAGTACATCCATCACTTTCTGATTGGCGTGTTAACACGTGTATAAGAGTCTCAGTGGGTCTGAGAGCCTGTGCATGAGCCTCTGAGTGGGTGAGTAAGTGGCTGCGTGAGTATCTCAGTTGGTCTATGAGTGGGTGCATGAGTCTCTGAGTGGGCCTATGAGTGGGTGCGTATGTGTCTGAGTATTTCTGTGAGTGGGTGTATAAGCTTCTGAATAGGTGAGTGAGTATGTGCATGACTTTCAAAGTGGGTCTCTAAGCACATCTGTAAGTGGCTGTGTGAGTCTTTGAGTGGGTGTGCCAATGGGTGTATGAGTCCCTGAGTGGGTGAGTGAGTGGGTGCATTAGTCACTGACTCCATTTGTGAGCAGGTGCAAGAGTCTCTGTGTGGGTCTGTGAGTGGCTACATGAGCTTCTGCCTAGGTGAGTGAGTGTCTCAGTAAGTCCCTGAGTGGGTGTGTAAGTCTCTGACTGGTATTGTAAGTGGGGTCATGACTGTGTGAGTGGGTCTGTGAGTGGATGCATTAACTTCTGATTGGGTGAGTGAGTGGGTGCATGAGTGTCTGACTGGGTCTGCTCATGGGTGTGCAAGAGTCTGAGTGGGCCTGTGAGTGGTTATGTGAGTGTTGGAGTGGGTCTGTGAGTGAGAGCATGAATCCCTGAGTGGGTGAATGTGTGACTGTCTGAGTGGATCTGTGAGTGGGTACATGAGTCTTTGAGTACATCTGTAACAGGGTGCATGAGTTTCTGAGTGAGTCTCTGAGTGGGTACACGAGAATGTGAATGGGTCTATGAGTGACTGCATGAGTCCCTGAGTGGGTAAGTGACTTTTTGCATGCATGTGTCTGAGTGGGCCTGACAGTGGGTGCATGAATGTCTGACTGGGTCTTTGAGTGGGTGCATGACTCTGAGTGGCTCTGTGAGTGGGTGCATGAATCTGTGATAGGGTCTGTAAGTGGGTGTGTGAGTGTCTGAGAGGGTCTGTGAATGGGAGTTTGATTCTCTGAGTGGGTCTGTGAGAGGGTGTGTGAATGTCTGAGTAGGGCTGTGAGTGGGTGCATAAGTGTCTGAGTGGGTCTGTGACTGAGTGTGTGACTCTGTGTGTGTCTGTGAGTACAAGCATTAGTGTGCAAGTGAGTGTGCAAATGTATATTTTTTTCAGAAAGGTTCTCAACTCCACCGCAACATTATATGAGGGCCAAGCAGAGCATCCCAACGTATCCACAACTCCAACCAAGTGGAAACAAAAACAGTTTGCAGCATTTTGAAACTCATAAGGGGCCCCTTAGAAATTCCTACTATGTACCCATGGGGTCAAGGTACATCAACTCTGCCCTCTTCTATACTATGGAGCCTCAAATGTCATCCCCTGGTACATGGTTCCTGTTTAGAAAATTATGGCTACAACTTTCTACACAGGTTGTGGCCAGCTAATCACAGCACTGGTCCTGGCACGCGGGATCGCGAAGTTCCACATACACTTAGTGAAGGATCAGCATTTCCTAAATATTAAAATGTGACTTTCTTTTAATAACTTCCAAACTACTGCGTAGATTCACACCAAATAAAAGAAACATTATCTGCAAACCAAACGCTACAAATTTGGGTGAATTCCATTCAGCGGTTCGGGTTTCAGTAGTGTCTAAAGACTGTATGAGAATGATCATGGGAAACATACTCTTTTTGATCCCCCCTTTTTCTCAGTCCCTGCTTGACAGATAACCCCAAAACTTTCCATGCACAACTAGAATCACTGGGGCAGAATCTTTGGAACGTTTTGTTAAGATTCGTCAAACGGCAACAAAGATATAGGCAAGTCAAAAAACACTTTTTCTATGGAAACATGGTCGTACCTATAACTTTCTACTGGCACCCACCAGTAGGTAATATATATTCCCTGAAATAAACAATGATTACAGGGATGTTATAGTTAGGCTCAGATTTCACATGTACAAAAGCATTGAAATTCAGAAGTTATAGATAATTGAGCTAACTATACCTTACACCCCAGCAATGCACCACTTATGAACTCACATAATATATTACTTGTGACATGGTCAGTGCCATCACAAAACACATCAATGATGAAATCACAAACAAATATATATCTCTATATATATATATATATATATATATCCTCTAAAAGTGCTCTGCATTCAGGAAGCACTCCAACAGCTGGTGATTTTTCCAAACCTTTTATTTAAAGGAAACAGAACTTCCATTCCGATCATTAAAAACCTTCTGCCTTACGCGTTTCAGAGATTCTTTCTCCTTCGTCAGAGGCAGTTTGAAAACACACATCCATTAAGGCTCCCACAGTTCCCTGCGCAATACTTCAATTCATAGGCCTCCGGTGTGCCTTTCTCAGTGAATGTTATTCTGGTGCACGCTGGAACTTGTGGTTTCTCTGCGCCAATTTCAACCCTCCAGTGGGATGTGCAATCAAACAATTGCAAGGACCACTTTCAAGCCCTCCAGTGGGCCTCAGAATAGCTGTTCTGTCTCCACACTTCATAACCAACTGTGCCGATTTCAGATGCCAAACCAGTTCAGCTCCACCGGGCACTTTCAGTTCTTAAGGGTGGTGCATTCCTTCCCGGCCGAGCCCGCCGTGCAATTACATCCTCCAAAAGTGCTCTGCATTCAGGAAGCACTCCAACAGCTGGTGATTTTTCCAAACCTTTTATTTAAAGGAAATAGAACTTGCATTTCGATCATTAAAATCCTTCTGCCTTACGCGTTTCAGAGATTCTTTCTCCTTCGTCAGAGGCAGTTTGAAACCACACATCCATTAAGGCTCCCACAGTTCCCTGCGCAATACTTCAATTTATAGGCCTCCGGTGTGCCTTTCTCAGTGAATGTTATTCTGGTGCACGCTGGAACTTGTGGTTTCTCTGCGCCAATTTCAACCCTCCAGTGGGTTGTGTGTAATCAAACAATTGCAAGGACCACTTTCAAGCCCTCCGGTGGGCCTCAGAATAGCTGTTCTGTCTCCACACTTCATAACCAACTGTGCCGATTCCAGATGCCAAACCAGTTCAGCTCCTCCGGGCCCTTTCAATTCTTAAGGGTGGTGCATTCCTTCCCGGCCGAGCCCGCCGTGCAATTACATCCTCCAAAAGTGCTCTGCATTCAGGAAGCACTCCAACAGCTGGTGATTTTTCCAAACCTTTTATTTAAAGGAAATAGAACTTGCATTCCGATCATTAAAATCCTTCTGCCTTACGTGTTTCAGAGATTCTTTCTCCTTCGTCAGAGGCAGTTTGAAAACACACATCCATTAAGGCTCCCACAGTTCCCTGCGCAATACTTCAATTTATAGGCCTCCGGTGTGCCTTTCTCAGTGAATGTTATTCTGGTGCACGCTGGAACTTGTGGTTTCTCTGCGCCAATTTCAACCCTCCAGTGGGTTGTGTGTAATCAAACAATTGCAAGGACCACTTTCAAGCCCTCCAGTGGGCCTCAGAATAGCTGTTCTGTCTCCACACTTCATAACCAACTGTGCCGATTCCAGATGCCAAACCAGCTCAGCTCCTCCGGGCCCTTTCAATTCTTAAGGATGGTGCATTCCTTCACGGCCGAGCCCGCCGTGCAATTACATCCTCCAAAAGTGCTCTGAATTCAGGAAGCACTCCAACAGCTGGTGATTTTTCCAGACCTTTTATTTAAAGGAAACAGAACTTCCATACCGATCATTAAAATCCTTCTGCTTTACGCGTTTCAGAGATTCTTTCTCCTTCGTCAGAGGCAGTTTGAAAACACACATCCATTAAGGCTCCCACAGTTCCGTGCGCAATACTTCAATTTATAGGCCTCCGGTGTGCCTTTCTCAGTGAATGTTATTCTGGTGCACGCTGGAACTTGTGGTTTCTCTGCGCCAATTTCAATATATATATATATTGCCAGTAGGTAGTTATAGTCAGGACCTATTATCCATAGGAAAATCTTAACATTCTATTCCCAATAACTTTGGCGCCGGTTGATGAATCTTCGCAAATTCTTTAAAAGTAATGGCCCGTTCCGGTCAGCTCCTATCCTGAAAGTTTGGGGGTGATTCGTCAAGCCGGGGCCGAGAAAAATGGGGGTCCCAAAAAAACGCGTTTTCTCCATGTTATTTCCCATCGGAAATTTTAGACACAGCTACAGCCCGAACTGCTGAAGGGAGATACACCAAATTTTGCAAAAAGGTAGCCCTTTGTTCAGAAAGCGCCCTTTTTTTTTAAATGGTGTAAATTCGTTCAGTAGTTCCAGAGAGATTAAAAAAATAGATGTCAAACAATCAATTTCCAATAGGAAACTTTAGACACAGTTATAGCAAAAACTGCTGAACGGAATTACACCAAATTTGGCAAAATGGTACTGCTTGGCTCAGAAAGTGACCTTTTTAAAAATGGTGTAAATCCGTTCCGTAGTTTTTGAGAAATTAAGAAATAAGGATAGTGATATCTAGAGGCACGGAGGATCCGCGTACCAAACCAGGAATTGTTGGAAAAGCGAAAAACAAACGCGCAAAACACAAAAAGGGGGCAGGGTAGAAACACCCTGACCCCCTAGACCTTCTCAGGGGGTCCCGCAAGAACCTCCAGGGCCAAAAAAGCAATTTTTAAAAAAATGCAGGATGCGGAGAGGATCCGCAGATCTGGCCGCGAAAATGAAAAAAAACGAAGCGCGGGCTCCCGCGCTTCGTTTTTAATTAGCCACCGGTTGGGTCAAGTCCCAGGGGCAATGTTTACATTATATTGGGGGGCCCAAAGGGGCCCCAGGGACCGCCATTCCCCAGGGTATTTCAAAACTATTTGCGGGTGGCTCATTCCACCCCCTGCAGCCCCAGGGACCGCCACCCCGGGACTTCAATAGTAAATGGGTGGGGGAGCTCAAAGGCCCCCCAAGCCCCAGGGACCACCACCCCCGGGGCTTTTATAAAATATTGGCGGGGCACATGGTACCCCGCAGCCCCGGGGACCGCCACCCCCCGGGGCTTGTTTTAAAAAAATCTTAACTACCTGTGTGGGGGGGGCTCGTACCACCCCCACACTCCCCGGGGACCGCCACCTCCCGGGATTTCTAATTGTTAAAATTTGGGAGTCCGGTATCTCGCCAACGGCCCCGCCCCCTCCCTGCAGCACTCTGCAAACACGCCCCCTGGTGCGTTTGCAGATAGGGAACTAATTCCCCTTGAATACTGTGGGTCCCTGGGGCCAACTAGCCCACCGGAAAGCTCCAGTATGCGCCAGGGAGCTGCCTTGCAGAGAGGTGTTCAGAGGCCACGCCCCTTTTTACACCTCTCTTCAATGCAGCTCTGTGGCGCTTAATGGAGGTACCTGGTGGGCTAGTTGCACCCCAGGGACCCTCAGGATTCAAGGGGACTTAATCCCCCAACTTAAAAAGCACCACAGGGCGCGTTTGCACAGTGGTGAAGGGAGGGGGCGGGGCCTGAGGTGACATGTGTGCAAACATGCCCTGTGGTGCGTATGAAGTTGGAGAATTAATTCCTCTTCAATCCTCAGGTCCCCTGGGGGCCAAATAGCTCACCAGGTACCTCCAATAAGCGCCACAGAGCTGCATTGCAGAGTGTTGTAAAAAGGGGTGTGGTCTATGAACACCTCTCTGCAACGCAGCTCCCTGGCGCATACTGGAGGTACCTGGTGGGCTAGTTGGCCCCCAGGGACCCTCAGGATTGAAGAGGAATGAATTCCCCAACTTAAAATGGCCACAGGGTGTGTTTACACAGTGGTGAAGGGAGGGGACGGGTCCTGAGGTGATGTGTGCAAACACGTCCTATGGCGCGTTTTCTGTTGGGGAAATAATTCCCCTTCAATCCTGAGGGCCCCTGGGGGCCAACTAGCCCACCACGTGCTTCCAGTAAGCACCACTGCGCTGTGTTGCCTAGAGGTGGTCCAGGCCGTGCCCCTTTTTATACCTCTCTGCAACATAGCTCTGTGGCACTTACTGGAGGTACCTAGTGGGCTAGTTGGCCCCTAGGGACCCTCAGGATTCAAGGGGACTTGATCTCCCAACTTAAAATGGCCACAGGGCGTGTTTACACAGTGGTGAAGGGAGGGGACAGGGCCTGATGTGATGTGTGCAAACATGCCCTGTGGCGAGTTTTAAGTTGGGGAAATAATTCCCCTTTAAACCTGAGGGCTCCTGGGGGCCAACTAGCCCACCAGGTGCTTCCAGTAAGCGCCACTGTGCTGCGTTGCAGAGAGGTGGTCTACGCCGTGCCACTTTTTACACCTCTCTGCAATGCAGCTCTGTGGCGCTTACTGGAGATACCTAGTGGGCTAGTTGGACCCAAGGGACCCTCAGGATTCAAGGGGACTTGAACTTAAAATGCCCACATGGTGCATTTGCACACATGTCACCTGAAGCTCCCACCCTCCCTTCACCAATGTGCAAACGCACCCCGTGGCGAGTTTTAAGAGGTAGTTTTAATCCCCCTGCCCTATTATGTTCTAGGGGCTTACAGAGGAGGTCATGCTAATCACAGGGGTACCCCAACGCATAGTGCTCCCTAGTGTATGTAGGTGTTTTCACTGTATTCTAAGTGTCTTTTAGCATACCACTGGCTCTAGGCCTGGTTAGTCAGAGTCAGTTAAAAGCAGTACCCATCTGAAAAAGTTGTGGGCACAGAATGATTTTGTAA
Source organism: Triturus cristatus (assembly GCF_964204655.1). Lineage (NCBI taxonomy): Eukaryota > Metazoa > Chordata > Amphibia > Caudata > Salamandridae > Triturus > Triturus cristatus. Next base: position 213,163,380 of record NC_140588.1, read on the forward strand.
CAAGGCCTGTTTCTGCTCCTCTGTTGGTTCTTTCTGTACGTCTTGCTTTTTCCTGCACTTTTCTTCGTCTTTGAGGACTTCTGTTGCTTCTTTATGCTTTTGTTTTGCTTCTATCTGTGCGTTTTTTCTTCTTTCTTCACATGTCCTACCTCTGTAGGCATAGTTAGAAACTAGCATTTAAAAAACCTTAGAAATTCACTTAAAAAACCATAGGTTTCAGGCACGTAATAGAAATTAGCATTTAAAAAACCTTTGAAATTCACTGAAAAAACCATAGGTTTCAGGCACGTTATAGTTAGAAAGTTAGTGGGTGTATCAAAGGTTATATTAGGGTGTGAGAAGATGCATCAAATTCGTCATTTGAGATGTCATCAGTGATGTCATCAGTGATGTCACTGACCATGTCAGGAGTGATGTAATATGTGACATCATCAGCAGTGCATTGCGGGGCCGCGAGTTATAGTTATCTGAACTAACTATAACGGGGGAATTTCTATGGTTTTGTATAAGTGAAATATCCAATTAACTATAACTTTCCCTAAAACCTATGGTTTTTTCAGTGAATTTCTAAGGTTTTTTAAATGTTAATTTCTAACTATAACGTGCCTGAAACCTATGTTTTTTTCAGTGAATATATATATTCACTGAAAAAAACATAGGTTTCAGGCACATTATATTTAGAAATTAGCATTTAAAAAAACATTGAAATTCACTGAAAAAACCATAGGTTTCTGGCATTTAATTCACACGCAAGCCATTCAAAGGGGATTCGACAAAAATTTGACCAAAACTATGCAAGAAACCCCCCTCACGGTTAATAAAACACACATCCACCGCCGGATGTGTAATACTTTTTATTTTACTCTCTGGAAAGGAGACGAACCTCACTTGAGAGTCACAGCACACTCCTGGCTGAGCCCAATGCTGTGTTACACCCACCTGTGCCTGCCGAGTGCCACACACCTCTGTGTTGTATTCCACCAGCTAGTGCGTATGCTATGACACTCTCTAGCCCATGTGCACTGTAACACCACCCCGTGAATATGTCATGCCACACTTGCCTTCGCATGGGTTATATTGCCCCATCTAACGTGCCTTCCTCGATGCCTATGTTATAATGCACAGCGCTATCTCATACATATTACAATCTGGGATCCATATCTTTGTCACAGTGCATATGCAACATTACACTCCCCAGCACATATTTTATATTATGACTTTAGAGACTAGTTAGGTTACACAACACTGCCCTGTGCATATTACACTCCAAGGTGCATATCGCATAACACGCGCAAGTGCCTGCGCTATCTCGCGCTCTCCAATTAATCTGTCATTGCGCACAATGTATTGCATATTATATTTCACGCCCCGGTTCATCTTATATCACACTTTTTGGTGCATAGTTTATACCATACATTATATCTAGTTTTCATTTTCAATCGTGCTCTCAGGACTATATTCTATATAACACTGCGTTCACCTACCCTTTTCACGGGCATTATATTTTGCGATGAGGGATGGAGGGTCATGGGATGTTTCTGCCAAGTGAACCCGGAGTCACAGTCACAAATGTCCTCTTCTTCCTGAATAAAAGTGAGATTATGCTGCATACTTGTTCATATTTTAAGTAGTTCGCACAGACACACATTTTAAAAACAATAAAGTATCTAATACCCGCCTTCTCTGAACAGTTAGCTTGCTGCCCCATCCACCTCCTCCCTATCCTCTATTGTCTGAATCCATGGACTAGCCTCCTCCCTCCTGCCATGCATGGTCTGATGTGCTGCCACAGCTCTCCATTTAGCATGATGTACCAGTCCACTCCTCCTGCCCTCCATTGCCCAATTATATGCCCCATCATTGACCTCCTGCTTAGCTTCTATGCTTAGCTTGCTGCCCCTATTCTCCTTCCGCCTGCCCTCCAATGTCTTTGTGCATGCCCCTGCTCCATCCTTTTTGCCCACCATGTTCCATGGACCTGCCACTCCTATCTACTATGAGTGTTCTGTTGAGCTGCCACTCCCCTCCCACCTGCCTAGCATTTTCAGATGACTGTAACCTGTCCCTGCCACCTCCACCCTGCCTGCCCACATTTCATGCCCCTATCCCCTTCCTCCTGTCCTCCATGGTCCATTTTACTGCCACACCCTTCTGCCCTCCCTGGTCTGTTGTGCTGCAACTGCTCCTCCTGCCTGCCCCGCGTGGTCTGTTGTGAGGCCCCTTCCCCTGAACTCTCTTGTCTGTGCCCAGGTCCTGACCCTCCCTTCTATCCTCCATGGTACTTTGTGCATCCCACTGCACCCTCCTTCTTGCCCATGCTAAGAAAACTTCCTCGTGACCTATATTTCTTATCATACAAATCAATTGTGTTAGGGAAATGGGCCCTAAAAACAATGATACACTACACAATCAGGCTAATTATTTTTGTATTTTTATTTTATGTTTACTCCTTTTCTTAAAAGATTCAATACATTTCTTTTAATTATCAAAAATATCTTGCTTTATAATTTCTTTATACTAAACAATCAATGATTATATTCATTACAATGATAGTGCATCATATCAACTTTTATCAAACAGTAGTCCCTAGGACACACTAAGATAAATCATAAAAAAATGTATATTTTCCCACAATCTCATATACATCCACACCAAATCACTCCACACTCATACCACTTTCACGCACAGATGAAAAATTCAAAGAAAAAAGAGGAAGAAGGTTTTTTGTGATGAAGATAGGAGATATAAAACAAACAATAATCTCCTGTGACCAACAAAACGACTGCAAAAGCAGGATGGTGGTGTCAGTGGTCAATGGTCGACGCGTTTCGATGGCATAAGCGCCACCTTCATCAGGACCAGGGATATATTCAACAACAGCAATGCCCAGGGAGTACCTAAAAAGATATATTCATAAAGAGATAAAATCAATAATAGGCCCAAAATTCCCTATTAAAGAAAAGGAGAAAAGGATTTCTTCACATGTTAGGCGATCACTAAGTAGGACCAACATGAACAATTTGTATATTTGTTACGAAAAAAGAAAGAAATAAGTGTTCTTAGAAAATTTTTCTCCAATGCTCTTGTTCGACAAACAAACTGGTGAGATTACTCTACATAAAGTCATCACAGAATGAGAAACCCAGACTTTCTCCATATGGGAAAAAAAAAACAAAGGGGAGAGTGAGTGTGAAGTCCCACCACCAATACAACATAGAAAACCATGTGTGAAACCAGGACAGTCATCCTATGTGCAGTACCCACTGCACAAATTCGAAGTAAAAATCTACAGAGGAACAAAACTTACTTGCTTATCAGTTAGTTCCTGTCTATGATGTAATCAGTAATACCATCCCGTATTAAATTTTAGTAATTTCAGACATCTCTATAGGGAAGATACAAAGGGCTGTTGTTAAAGTTTCCATATTAATAGAAACCGTGGTTAGTAATCACGGGCAAGTATATTTAGTTACCTTTTATTTAAAAATTTAGTTTTAAGTGCCCATCCTCATTAGTCTACAAATTTTGTTTGGATCTCAAAGTCTCGACGTGGTATTAATCTTGTGTATCCGAGTATTCCGCGGTGAATCAAGAGCCAATATGGTATTTTAATCCTCGTACCACTGAAAATAATAATAAGAGGTATGTTAAGAATCTACTTATTATTCTGTAGATGAAGGCTCCTGTAATGTGGTATTTTGTTTTTTACCAGATTCCTATTTTAGGAGACACGAAGTATGTATTGAACAGTGACTTCAAAGTGTTAGATTTTCCACTCTATATCTATTACCTCTTTAATACAAAAACACATTTTCTTTGAGAGAAGCACCCAACGGATATTCACTACAAAGTAACGAGTCCATTGTGTCTACATGCATGTATTGTAAAACGCATAGTGAGCTAACAAGCAAGTGATGATTATCACATACTCAAATTTTAATTATATAGCAGGACCGGAGACTAATCTTGTGTTTGTTTTGTAAAATATGGGTTTGCAAATGCACGTACACTTGTTCTACCAACGCTCTACGAATAAGTGTAATCTTGACTTATGGTCAAACGAACAGAAGATCAACTAAAGGAATAGAGTTCAAAAGGAAAGGTGTGCTACAGCGATCATATTTGCTTGATCCCAGCATCTAGTAATACGGCGCCAAAAAGTAAAGATAGGAACAAGAAGCCACCGCGAGCTACGCACATACTGATGCAGTTAGCCGGAACCCACAGGGAGGTTCCAAAATAAAGATAATCCTATTCGAAGTTTACGTGCTCAAGGCTTACCTTTTTATTTGTGCCAGGCGTTTCAGACTACGGGACCATCCGGGCGAGCCAACTGTTACGGGACGGCAACACGCCATTGCGTCATCGACCTCGACTTGATATACTCGTACCTTCCAATCGGATTTAAGCATGATAGATGCAGGCGTGGTATACCCGTTTAGAATGGAAATGGAGAGGGGACTACCCTCCCAGACTAGTCTGCGCCATCTTGGAACGGGTTCCACACAAAAGTACGTCCCTTACTAGGAATGAGTTAGTGGTCGTGTAGCGGGGAAGCAAATTGTACAGAACCTTATCGCAACAAGCTAACTATCAAAATGGCTAGAGAGATCACCACAATTCCTGCTACACAGGAATCATATTACTCATAGTCAAAAAGAGAAAATTATTTTTAAAATCCGTGGTAACGTCTTTGTAGTTGTTGAGGTTAATGTACCTATAAGAGACGCTTCGACAAACAAAAAAGAGGAGACGTTTGTCAACAATGTTGAACACGTTGTCTATGATATTTGGACAACGAGATTGCTGTAGATATTAAAAAGGAAGTCGCTGCAATACAGGTGACTCTAGAAATATAACACTCTTAATGAATAAGAGATAATTATTTAGGATCTATAACCGTGTCATTTGGATTATCAAAAGATTTGCGTGACTAAACAGAATTTTGCACAACAGCAAGCACAACAAAGAGACAATCATCAATATTGCTTCAGAATGAATGTAAACATGATATGACATGTGTTTGTAATTTTCAGAATTCTATTTCACATCCATATTACAGTCACGGCGAGAACCAAGTATGGACAGTCCAAATTACATCTATAATGACACAAAGAGCAGACTAAATTAATTCACATAAAGTTACTCAATATGTTTAAGAATCATCATAATACAGAATATAGGAGATGTACTATAGAGTACATCACCAAGGTTGGGTGACGTACCATTGTATGTCAAGGTTCAAACCTTTTTCCACACTATTAAAAGTGTAAATCCAAAAGGTTTCTCGTTGTTTACGAGTAATGTCCATAGGTGTCCCTGCTTTATTCTGAATTTTTTCCAAAATTAACCACTTGAGATCACTTTCCATGTGGTCTTTATCAACAAAGTGTTGAACAAGAGGGGCTGTGATCGTCTTAGTACGTATAGCTGATTTATGTTCGCTATATCTAATTCAAAATTCTCGTGCAGTCTCTCCAATGTATGCTAGTCCACAAGGACAAAATAGCATGTATACAATGTTATGACTCCTACAGTTAGTTAAAGATCTTAATTTAACAGCTCTTCCCTGATATTGTAGTGAGTCTGTAACAATGGCACTATCACAGGCATGGCAAGAGCCACATTTGTGATTACCTAAGATCAAAGGCAGACCAGATATAGTTGATTGACGTAATACATTGGATGAAATCGATCTTGTGTGTACTAAAAGATCGCGTAGATTGCGATTTCTGCGATATGCTACCAATGGCTGTTCCAATTGAGTGTTATTTTCATCACTATTTAAGATTTTCCAATTTTTCACGATGATATTTTTGATCTTGTAGTTCAATGGAGAGTGATTTACAACACATGCTACCTGATCCTTAGATGTACGGGTAGTACCAGCCAGTAGTGCTTCTCGATCATAATATTTTGCCCTTTTGTAAGCATGTCTTATCAATCTGCGTGGGTAGCCTCTAGCCAGAAGTCGTACCCTCAGGGCGTCACCATGTTTATGGAACTCCTGTATATCAGTGCAGTTATGCCTGATGCGCAGGAATTCACCAAAAGGGATGGAATCCCTTTGACTCGTAGGATGAAAGCTTTGGTAGTGTAATATCGTGTTTTTTGCAGTAGGTTTCCTAAATAGGCTCACTTAAATGACATTGTTAAACCCTGAGATAAGGATATCCAAAAATTCTACTTGGTGGAGTCCCACCAAGTGGAATTTTGGAATTCAATGGTACGTCACCCAACCTTGGTGATGTACTCTATAGTACATCTCCTATATTCTGTATTATGATGATTCTTAAACATATTGAGCAACTTTATGTGAATTAATTTGGTCTGCTCTTTGTGTCATTATAGAGGTAATTTGGACTGTCCATACTTGGTTCTCGCCGTGACTGTAATATGGATGTGAAATAGAATTCTGAAAATTACAAACACATGTCATATCATGTTTACATTCATTCTGAAGCAATATTGATGATTGTCTCTTTGTTGTGCTTGCTGTTGTGCAAAATTCTGTTTAGTCACGCGAATCTTTTGATAATCCAAATGACTCGATTATAGATCCTAAATAATTATCTCTTATTCATTAAGAGTGCTATATTTCTAGAGTCACCTGTATTGCAGCGACTTCCTTTTTAATATCTACAGCAATCTCGTTGTCCAAATATCATAGACAACGTGTTCAACATTGTTGACAAACGTCTCCTCTTTTTTGTTTGTCGAAGCGTCTCTTATAGGTACATTAACCTCAACAATTACAAAGACGTTACCACGGATTTTAAAAATAACTTTCTCTTTTCGACTATGAGTAATATGATTCCTGTGTAGCAGGAATTGTGGTGATCTCTCTAGCCATTTTGATAGTTAGCTTGTTGCGATAAGGTTCTGTACAATTTGCTTCCCCGCTACACGGCCACTAACTCATTCCTAGTAAGGGACGTACTTTTGTGTGGAACCCGTTCCAAGATGGCGCAGACTAGTCTGGGAGGGTAGTCCCCTCTCCATTTCCATTCTAAACGGGTATACCACGCCTGCATCTATCATGCTTAAATCCGATTGGAAGGTACCACTATATCAAGTCGAGGTCGATGACGCAATGGCGTGTTGCCGTCCCGTAACAGTTGGCTCGCCTGGATGGTCCTGTAGTCTGAAACGCCTGACACAAATAAAAAGGTAAGCCCTGACCGCGTAAACTTCGAATAGGATTATCTTTATTTTGGAACCTCCCTGTGGGTTCCGGCTAACTGCATCAGTATGTGCGTAGCTCGCGGTGGCTTCTTGTTCCTATCTTTACTTTTTGGCGCCGTTTTACTAGATGCTGGCATCAAGCAAATATGATCGCTGTAGCACACCTTTCCTTTTGAACTCTTTTCCTTTAGTTGATCTTCTGTTCGTTTGACCATAAGTCAAGACTACACCTATTCGTAGAGCGTTGGTAGAACAAGTGTACGTGCATTTGCAAACCCATGTTTTACAAAACAAACACAAGATTAGTCTCCGGTCCTGCTATATAATTAAAATTTGAGTATGTGATAATCATCACTTGCTTGTTAGCTCACTATGCGTTTTACAATACATGCATGTAGACATAATGGACTCGTTACTTTGGAGTGAATATCCGTTGGGTGCTTCTCTCAAAGAAAATGTGTTTTTGTATTAAAGAGGTAATAGATATAGAGTGGAAAATCTAACACTTTGAAGTCACTGTTCAATACATACTTCGGGTCTCCTAAAATAGGAATCTGGTAAAAAACTAAATATCACATTACAGGAGCCTTCATCTACAGAATAATAAGTAGATTCTTAACATACCTCTTATTATTATTTTCAGTGGTACGAGGATTAAAATACCATATTGGCTCTTGATTCACCGCGAAATACTCGGATACACAAGATTAATACCACATCGAGACTTTGAGATCTAAACAAAATTTGTTGACTAATGAGGATGGGCACTTAAAACAAACATTTTAAATAAAAGGTAACTAAATATACTTGCCCGTGATTACTAACCACGGTTTCTATTAATATGGAAACTTTAACAACAGCCCTTTGTATCTTCCCTATAGAGATGTCTGAAATTACTCAAATTTAATACGGGATGGTATTACTGATTACATCATAGACAGGAACTAACTGATAAGCAAGTAAGTTTTGTTCCTCTGTAGAATTTTACTTCTAATTTGTGCAGTGGGTACTGCACATAGGATGACTGTCCTGGTTTCACACATGGTTTTCTATGTTGTATTGGTGGTGGGACTTCACACTCTCTCTCCCCTTTGGGTTTTTTCCCCATATGGAGAAAGTCTGTAATCTCACCGGTTTGTTTGTCGAACAAGAGCATTGGAGTAAAATTTTCTAAGAACACTTATTTCTTTTATTTTTCGTAACAAATATACAAATTGTTCATGTTTGTCCTACTTAGTGATCGCCTAACATGTGAATAAATCCTATTCTCCTTTTCTTTAATAGGGAATTTTGGGCCTATTATTGATTTTATCTCTTTATGAATATATCTTTTTAGGGACTCCCTGGGCATTGCTGTTGTTGAATATATCCCTGGTCCTGATGAAGGTGGCGCTTATGCCATCGAAACGCGTCGACCATTGACCACTGACACCACCATCCTGCTTTTGCAGTCGTTTTGTTGGTCACAGGAGATTATTGTTTGTTTATATCTCCTATCTTCATCACAAAAAACCTTCTTCCTCTTTTTTCTTTGAATTTTTCATCTGTGTGTGAAAGTGGTATGAGTGTGGAGTGATTTGGTGTGGATGTATATGAGATTGTGGGAAAATATACATTTTTTTATGATTTATCTTAGTGTGTCCTAGGGACTACTGTTTGATAAAAGTTGATATGATGCACTATCATTTTAATGAATATAATCATTGATTGTTTAGTATAAAGAAATTATAAAGCAAGATATTTTTGATAATTAATAGAAATGTATTGAATCTTTTAAGAAAAGGAGTAAACATAAAATAAAAATACAAAAATAATTAGCCTGATTGTGTAGTGTATCATTTTTTTAGGGCCCATTTCCCTAACACAATTGATTTGTATGATAAGAAATATAGGTCACGAGGGAGTTTTCTTAGCATGTTCTTTTTTATTTCCCCTCTTCTCCCTGACCTTAAGTAATTTTTGAGGGGGTCCCATATATTGTTTGCCTCCCTCCTTCTTGCCCATCATAACCATTGTGCTGCCACTAACCCTCCCGCATGCCATGCATGGTCTTCTGTGCTGCCACGGCCCCTCTCACCTTCCCTGTGTGGTCAGCTAGCTGCCCCTGACCCCTTCCAACCTTCCCTCCATGGTCAGTGTGTATGCCATCATAGTCTCACTGTTGCTCTCCATGGTGTGTCTTGGTTCTAGTGCCCATCCTGCCTGACCTCCATGGTCATCTAGCTGCTCCTGCCCTGACCCCTTGCCCCCAGCCCTCTGTTTCCATGTGAAGACCCCTATTCCCTCCCTCCTGGCTTGTCTGTTCCATTGTAATGCCCCTGATCCATCCCTCCTGCCCTTTATGGTCTGTTATGCTGCAGCTTTCTCTCCTGTCTGTCCATTATGGTCAGTTCGCTACCATTGCCTCTTTCCCCTCTGCTCTCTGTTGTCCATGTGCATGGTCCTGTCCTCTCCCTATTGCTTTCTATGGATTGTTGTGCTGCACTCCTGTCCCGCATGGCCTGTGTGGTGTAATGTGCTGCTGCAAACCCTGATGCCTTCCCTGTAGGGTCAGTTTGGTGCACCTCTCCATGTCCCTCCTGTCCTCTGTTATCCAAGTCCATGTCCCTACCCCAATTCCTCCTGCCTTCCATGATCCAATGTGCCATACTTGTGAACATTTTGAATTTGGTAAGAGGGAGATTTTGAAAAAAAATGGGGTATTGATTTTCCCCTTTGAGTTACATTGAAAAAGAGGAAATTGTAGACAGGAGACAGATCAAATAAAGCCCTTTGAGCTTAAAAACATTGGACGTTTCCTGACTGAATTGGGTCTTTTGGCATGTATGGTAGTACTATCACTACCTCTTCCTTCTGCCCACAATGGTCTATTATATTGCCACAACCTCTATTGCCAGTCCTGTATTGTTGGTGTGTTGCCCCTGCCCCCCTTTCCACAGCCCTTCATAGTCTGTTGTGCTGCCACTGCCCTTCCTGCCTGCCCAGTGTGGTCAAATTGTTGCCTCTGCACCCTCCTACCTGCCTACAATTTTCAGAGTCCGTGCCCCTGGCCTCTACCTCTCAACAGTATCCTAATGAACAACTAGATTGCTAACATTCTATATTTATTACAAAAGTGTGGAACGCCTGACGTCATCTTGATGTAATCAAAACTGTGATACCTTAGAAATTACAGATATGAGAGGGTCTTATTTGCATCAAAATTATGGTTAGTGCTCTAGAAAACTAAAATGAGGACATATTTTCTAAGTTTTCAAATAGCGACAAAGCACTTTTAAATTATATGTTATCTTTATGTTTTTTTATCCAGTTGACCACATGATTAAATGTTGCACTTAGGGGAGAGGATGTGGTGTTACTTCCAGAGCTGCAGACTTTGCAACTGGGGAACCAGGTTGGAGTTTCTGCTTCAGCTCGACATTCTGTGATTCTGGTCAAATCACTTAATCTTCTCATGTCTGCAACCAAAATGAATTTGTTCTTGTGTGATGTAACCAATGCTCATGTAAAGCACTCCAATACCTGACAAGTCTGCACTATATAAAACTGCAAAAACATAAAAAATAAAAAGTGTTTTGCACACTTCTGTCATTGGGCTACATGTGGGCTACATCTGGGTGACCTTTGTGCTGCATTTGGGCTCTTTTGTCTCTGGGGGCCATCTTGGGAGATTTATTTGTTATGAAGTTTCCTAATTTCCTCAAGAAGGTATACACACATGTCACACATTTGCCATAAATTCTGAATGTTAGCAAGTTGCTCATTAGATCACTGTAGTAAAGCTACTGCTCACCACAGAAGTCTGCTGCTGGTATTAAAAGTGCATGTTTCAGTCTGCATGTCCGAATTTCTTAATGAAATAGAAGAGGGTTTGAGAAGTCACACATAATGTGCCCTAATTTTTCTTTCTTCAGCACTAATCATAAATTCTATGGCAAAATGAACCCCCTCATTGTGTTTCTTTTTAAATTAAATATTTTATGTGTTACTAGTTTATTCCAATCAAGATGGCTTCAAGAACACTCTGGGACATTCTGTCATTGGGCTATACTTGGGCTACATCTGGGTGATATTTGTGCTACATTTGGGCTCTTTTGTCTCTGGTGGCCATCTTGGGAGACTTATTTGTTATGAAGTTTCCTAATTTCCTCATTTACTACAGTCTCCTCATCAGGAAATACTTTCAGTTTTTTACTTTGATTCCATCAAAAAGGCATTCAGATGTGTCACACATTTGCCATAAATTTAGAATGTTAGCACTGTGGTTGCTCATTAGATCACCGTAGTAAAGCTACTGCTCACCAGGGAAGTCTGCTGCTGGTATTGAAAGTGCATGTTTCAGTGTGCATGTCAGACTTTTTTTTTATGAAATAGAAGAGGATTTGAGAAGTCACTCACAATGTGCCCTAATTTTTCTTTCTGCAGCACTAATCGTACTTTCTATGGCAAAATGAACCCCCTCATTTTGTTCCTTTTTAAATTAAATGTTTTAAGAGTTACCACTTTATTCCAATCAAGATGGCTTCAGGTGTGCAATACGTTTGTCATAAGTAGGACTGTTAACACTCTAGTTGTCCTTTAGAAAACTCTGGGAAGCTGCAGTAGAAGACAAAGGAATCAACTGACAGTCTCTGCCCTTGTTGGATGTACATGTTTTACTGAGAATGTCAGACTTCATTCTCACATGACTGAGAAAGATAATGTGAATTTACAGAAAATATGCTCTCAGTTTAGCTTATAGATCACCTTCCAAACCTCTGTGGGAAAAGCATGAGAAAAAAGATTTCTCTTAAACATGATTCATGATATCCCAGCAGAAGGCTTTTTCACATGGTAAAATCACCTTAGAGCACACCACAATTCCTAAAATTAGTATGGTACCATCAACAAATGATTTATAATGTAACTAAAGTCATAAAACCTTCTATTAACTGCAATGTTTTTTAATGAGGTGCTATCATGTATATTGGTCCCAAGATGGCTGCCAACACTTCTTGGATGAAGTGCTGGCAGCCAATCAGGTCTCACAATGAGATGTGTGGTTAGGCTCCGCCCAGATATATATGTGATTTTACTTTTGATTTTCTCAGGAACTACTGAACGGATTTACACCATTTAACCAAAAGGCACGACTCTGAACCAAGGGCTACCTTTTTGCCAAATTTGGTGTCATTCCATTCAGCAGTTCGGGCTGTAGCTGCGGTTAAAGGTTCCTATGGAAAATTGCATGGGGAAAACATGTTTTGGGACCCCTTTTTTCTCGGCCCCCGCTTGAGGAATCACCCCGAGACTTTCAGAATAGAAGTGGACCAGAGCGCATTACCAGTTTTGAAAATTTCATGAAGATTCATCAACCGGTGCCAAAGTTATTCCAAATAGAATGTTGCGGATTTCCTACGGATAATAGGTCCTAACTATAACTACCTACAGGCGACCGCCAATAGGTAATATATATATATATATATATATATGATACATATATCCATCAAACAAAAGCTACCCCATATGGAAGGTAGGTTGCATTCGAAAATGTATTCACAAAGGCTGCATACAGTTCTTGATAATATCGTCATCAAAAAATTCCTGCCAGACGCGTTTCGGGTCCTCTTGACCCTTAATCATTGGCAATGACACGTACAACATGACCAGAAACTGCAACTTTTTAAACAACAAACACCTCCCCAGTGGGCGTGGTCACACCCGTGGCCTCTTGGTACTTGAAGTTGCATCTTGATAAAACTCATGTGAGTCCATCATGTAAGTACTTGCCTTTACTTGTTTTTAAAACCACAGTGGGCTGATGCTCGATTTTCAAGTAACATGCTGCATCATAACTCCTTCGTGCCGGACTACCTCCCAAGTGGAAACCACAATGCCTCAACACGGGAACACTGCGCTCGCAGCTGGGTTTCTTCTGTGACTGGAGTGGGTCACTATAAATCCTTCAAACAAAAGTTACCCCATAGGGAAGAGTCGCAAAGGTAGGTTGTATATATTCCAAAAATTAGTCACAAAGGCTGCATACAGTTCTTGGCAATATCGTCATCAAAACATTTCAGCCAGATGCGTTTCAGGTCCTCTTGACCCTTAATCATTGGCAATGACATGTACAACATGACCGGAAACTGCAACTTTTTAAACAACAAACACGTCCCCAGTGGGCGTGGTCACACCCGTGGTCTCTTGGTACTTGAAGTTGCCTCTTGATAAAAACTCATGGGAGTCGGTCGTGTAAGTACTTGCCTGTACTTGTTTTTAAAACCACAGTGGGCTGATGCTCGATTTTCAAGTAACATGCTGCATCATAACTCCTTCGTGCTGGACTACCTCCCAAGTGGAAACCATATGGCCTCAACACAGGAACGCTGCGCTTGCAGCGGGGCTTCTTCTGCGACCGGAGTGGGCTGCTATAAATACATCAAACAAAAGTTACCCCATATGGAAAGCTTCAAAGGTAGGTTGTATTGCAAAATGCATTCACAAAGGCTTCATACAGTTCTTGGCAATATCCTCATCGAACATTTCCTGCCAGACGAGTTTCAGGTTCTCTTGACCCTTAATCATTGGCAATGACATGTACAACATGACCAGAAACTGCAACTTTTTAAACAACAAACTTCTCTCCAGTGGGCATGGTCACACCTATGGCCTCTTGGTACTTGAAGTTGCATCCTGATAAAACTCATGGGAGTCCGTCGTGTAAGTACTTGCCATTACTTGTTTTTGAAACCACAGTGGGCTGATGCTCGATTTTCAAGTAACATGCTGCATCATAACTCCTTCGTGCCGGACTACCTCCAAAGTGAAAACCAAATAGCTTCAAAACGGGAAAGCTGCGCACGCAGCGGGGCTTCTTCCGCGACCGGAGTTTGCCGCTATAAATCCATCAAACAAAAGTTACCCCATATAGAAGAGCCACAAATGTAGGTTGCATTCCAAAATTTATTCACAAAGGCTGCATACAGTTCTTGCAATATCGTCATCAAAATATTTCTGCCAGATGCATATTGAGTCCTTTCGACCCTTAACCATTGGCAATGACATGAACAACATGACCGTAAACTGCAACTTTTTAAACAACAAACACCTCCCAAGTGGGCGTGGTCACACCCGTGGCATCTTGGTACTTATAGTTGCAACTTGATAAAACTCATGTGAGTTCGTTGTGTAAGTATTTGCCGTTACTTTTTTTTAAAATTACAGTGGGCTGATACTCAATTTTCAAGTAACATGCTGCATCTTAACTCCTTTGTGCCGCACTACCTCCCAAATGGAAACCACATGGCCTCAACACGGGAAAGCTACGCTCGCAGCAGGGTTTCTTCCACGACCTTCTTCAAGTACCAAGAGGCCATGGGTGTGACCACACCAATAGGGAATGTGTTTGTTGTTCGAATACTTAGCACAGAATGATCCAGAAAGTACAGATATTGTTAAAACTAATATGTTGGATACGTACTACTCCAAAAGGAGTCCATATCTTGAAAGCCCATGTCCGTATGAAATACTTCAACATCACAGCTTTAAAAGAAGACTTGCAGAAAATATAACATAAGAGAAATATGCAGCAATTGGATGTGATGGATGTTTAGTAAAACATGCCTAAGAAAATCTTATTAACCACAGAAAACTCAGTTGCTACAGTCCCAATAAGAGAGAATTTTTCCATTTACCACTTCTGCAACTGTTAAAGCCTTGGCGGAATTTATTGGAGATCTTGACTGCTATGAAGATTCTTTTAATGCAACTAAAGATAGCATTCAGTGCACAATTTTCCCAACTTATCTACAAATGTTAAATGATGAGTTTGAACAAGAAAGTACTATTGCAGCTGAAATAGGTAAAGAAAGTTCACAAGGCAGTCAAAATTCTGGTCCACGGAGTCTAGATCCACTGGGACAAATACTTATTGAACATGAAGTAGCAATAGCCATGAATGAGGTAGAAACTGCTATGCAACAAGCACAACAGGATTCTATTGAGTTAGAAAAGTTAGAAGAACAACTAAATATTAAACAAAAATAAATATATCTACAAACCAATGAACAGATACAACATGGTTTGCTGCACGGAAAAAAGAATGCCAATGTTCATCATTTAAAACTAATCTATTGTACATCAGTGGTCAAGCTAGAACAGGACAAAGTTTCCTAATTAAAGTTTTGACCAGTTATCTACACAAAACTACAAAATCACATCTATCTCGTGTTGTAACAGCTCCACCTGGATTAGCAGCACACAACATTAAAGGGATTACTTTACATTGATTACTTATGCTACCTGTTGAACATGATAATAAATTGGAATATCAGAAGCTATCTGGAGAAGCTTGTTATGAAGTCTCAAGAGTACTGCAGAAAATAAAACTTGTAATCATTGATGAGGTGAGTTTTGTCTCAAACTTAATGCTTGCCTCTGTACATTTAAGAATGCAACAGATTTAAAACAAAGATTGCGATGTTCTGTTTGGAGGAAAACATTTAATTGTATTCAGAGACCTACTACAAATTACTCTTGTAAAAGAACAACCTGATTTTAAAACACTTGTCCATGAAGACATAAGGACATCTTTGGGAAGTATTGGAAATGAGAACATTTGGTTACATTTTGATTATAGAGAACTTGTTAGGAATATGCAAAAAGCAAGTGATGAAGATTATGGAAACATTCTTCAAGACATGAGAATTGGTGTCTTGACAGAACATGGTAAACAAGCTTCAAAAAGTTGGCTACTAAGGAACTTGTTTACAACTAGAAACACAGCATCTGAAGCAATGTACAATATGCTTGGAGAAAACAAGTCTATAGTTTGCCTAATGCCTACACTGCAAGTGTATTCTACATTTAATCAACAGCTTCTGAAACTGTAAAAACAACATATTGTGGAAATGTAAGCTATTGATAAAATCTAACACCAGGGAATGACTATTCTTCTTACAGAGAAACTACAGGCTAAATTGCATTCTTTTTTAACAGTCTGTATCTAAAACTGAAGGCTTAGGAAAGACTTTACATGTCTGTATAAACTGCCGGGTATTTGTGCGGCGTAATTTGAATGTAGTAAATGGAGCAATTAGAAAAGATTTTGATTTTTTAAATATTTTAGAATAGAGATGGAATAGAATTTTTGTTCATAACATTTTATCAAATTAAAGAGGTAAAATAGATTGGGCGTTGTGTTGTATGTTTCTTGCTTGTAAAAGATTTGTATGTTCACAGACAACAGTTTCCGTTGTCTTTAGCATATGCAGTAACTATTCATAATTTAAGTATAGACAGAGCTTTTGTAAATATTGGAAGTACGGTGTTCAAAGAGGGAATGGCATACTTTGCATTGTCTCGAGTAAGAACATAGTCTGGTTTGTATTTAATAGATTTTGATAAGAAAAAGGATAGTGCTGATGCAAATTGTGTAAGAGAGTACAATTGTTTAGGAAGACTTTATGCTCCTGATTTAGGTGAATATCCATTATATTAGAGTTGTATAGTGTGTGCAAAATGGAAATATGTCAAAGATGAAACCGAGGTTCAAAAAAGTAAAGCAACTGAAGAAAAAGTTGAAAGTAATAAAAAAATAGAAAGTGTGGATGATATTGTAGTATACCAGTTAGAACACAGTTCAGGTTTCAACTGTTATTCTAATGTGATTCTGAATTTTGGGCTTTATTTACCACATCTTCATCATGAAATCATGGGAAATCGTGAAAAAAGATTCTGTTCTCCACAACATCACGTATTTCAACAGTTGATAAATGACATAACTAAAATGCATACAGCTTCTGGCATTCGGGATCTTTTAGGTGTATGTACTGGTTCATTGACATTTCCTCTCAACATACAAGAAGATGCACAAGAATTTCCTATGCTTATCTTTGGAGTTTTAGAACATGACGGGATACACATTGAAAACTTTTTGGGACTAAGTTACAAGTGAAATCATAAGTGTGAGGAGTGTTTATTTACCTCTACCACTGAAATAGAAACAGAACAATTCCTATACTTGACAATACCAGACTGCAAATCAGTACCTTTTAACAAATTGATAAAAAAGCAAATCAGTATTTGAGATGTTCACACTGTAGATCAGGGATGTTGTCTATTGATAGATTTGGAAAATATCTCATTTTAATGTTACAATGATGTAGAGCAAATGGAAGAAAATTAGAAACAAACATTACTAATTTTAATGCACGTCAAATATCTATTTCAAGAAGAACTTATACAACAGCAGTTAGTATTTTTCATGAAGGACTCACTGCAACATCTGGACACCATACTGTTTATTTAAAAGTGTAACAAAGGATGGACGCTTTGCAATGATGCCCACCTGGAATTCAAAGCTAGATTGCCTTATGAATTACCAAATTCATATTTTTTATTTCTGAAGCCAAAGTTTTGAGTTCATAATCCGTCCTTTTTGGTAGATGTAAAAAGGAAGTAGACAACACTGCAAGCTATTAGTATTTATAATTAGTGTTTGGATTATTATTTGTGCTAATTAAAATTACATTTAGAAAATTATGTTTAAAAGCAAATAGTTTAGATATTTGTGTTTATAAGGTACCAGATGTAAATGAGAGTCTACATTTTGGCAAACGTAATTCAGATAAATAATAGAGTTAATGTAGATGAAGGAAGTAACTAACAAAGTGTAGATAGGAAAACTCATTGCTACTCATATTGATAATGATGTTCTATTTTAGGGGTTTTCTACAATCAATTTGATTGTTTATTGCCAACGCTGATCAATGATGATACTACATTGAAATCACTGTGTATGGTGAAGTTAGGTGGAATCTGAGAACAGCAAAAAAGGCAAACTGAGAATGTTGCGAAATTCTAAATTTATGTTGTGTTCTCAAAATATAATATTATCATTTCAGTTTTCCTTTTTTTTCTTTATAATAGCTCATGTTGAATTTTTTAAACAGTTTTTAGGATAATACTACTCAAAATAGTTTTGCTGGGTAATGTATCTAAGTGACTTGAAGGGTAAGAATGCATAATGTAATATGCATGATAACATGGAAAAAGGATTTAAATGTAATTATATGTTATTTTTTTCTGAAATAAAAAGTGAATATCCTTTCTACTTTTTGAAAAGTATCTTCGTATTTCTCAGGAACAGTATTGCACCTACTTTTTACAAAAATGCAAAGAAGAATTATACTGCTTTTGTTGCAAGTCATTTACTTGTCATTATATAGCACAGGTGTGTATTGAACTTTCTATCCTAGGACTTCTCACATGCATACATAGATAACAGATTCCTGCTTCTGTGACTCAATGCTCTACTTGTGCACTTCTATGGAAAACTACATAGTTTTGAAGTTTGAGTGATTGGATGTAAAACATATGTCAGAATACATGTAGAAGCCTACACATACTAGAAAATGTCTGTTTTCGTATTACGTTTTCCAAATTTGTGTACCAGAAGATGTATATATTACTTTTTCCTCCTTATACAGGACAGGTGGGTATTGAAAGTTATTTTCATTATATTTGAATATTTGACAGTTTTGAAGTATGATGTATCTTCTCATTTGAAGAAGTATTCGAGGACATATTGTAGAGCTAATAGGACTAAGTGTAAATGGATAGAATCTACTGTATACGGCTCAATTCATGCAGTCATTGAAGCATTCAAACACTATCCTTATACTAATTCATTCATTAAGGTACTATGCATACATACATCCAATCATCTTGATACTACTAATGCAAAAAGAACAATCACCCAAACCCTACTCTTGCAGTGTACCAATCACCCAGGCAATACTCATATATTCAACCATTCACTCAGGCACAACCCATGCACTGCTCTATTCACCCAGGCATTAGTGGAATTACCTAGGAACTACCCATGCGCTCATGGAACCTAATATACACTATCCATACACTCACCAAATCACCCAGGAACTACACATACACTCACTCATTCACCCAGGTTCTATCCATGCACTCATGCAATCACTGATGCAATTCACTCATACTGAACTGTTCACTAAGGCATTACTCATGTACACATATATTTACTCACACGCTGTGCATAGATCTATACAGTCATCAAGACTGTATCCATGGATTCATCCAATCACCCAGGCACTACTCATGTACTCACTGTATGAGCCACGCACTACCCTTGCACTAATCCATCCACTCAGGTACTACCCATGCAGTTATTCAATCACTCAGGTACTTGCCATGCACTCGTGCAATCACGCAGGGACTACTCTTGCTCTCAACCATTCACTCAAGCATTACCCATGCACTCATCCATTCTCTAAGGCACTACCCATGCACTCGTCAAATGACCCAGGCATAACCCTTGCACTCATCCTTCCACTCAGGCACTACCTATACCCTCATCCAATCATCCAGACATTACCCCTGCACTCATAGAATTACTCAGGCAACACTCTTGCGCTCAACCATTTACTCATCCACTACCCATGGTCTCATCTATTCTCTCAGGCACTACCCAGACACTCATCTATTCTCTTAGCCACTACCATGAACTCATCAAATGACTCAGGCATTAATCTTGCACTCATCCTTTCACTCAGGCACTACACATGCACTCATCCAATAACCCAGGCACTACCTGTGCACTCATGCAATTACCCAGGCACTACCCATGCTTTCATGCAATCACTCAGGCACAACTCTTGCAATCAACCATTCACTCAGGCACTACCCATGCACTCATTCAATACCCAAGCATTACTCTTGCAGTTATTGTTTTACCGAGGCACTACCCATGCACTCATGCAATTACTCAGGCACTACTCTTGCACTCAACCATTCACTCAGGCACTACCCAGGCACTCATCTATTCAGTCAGGGACTACCCATGCACTAATGCAATCAAGGAGCCACTATCCATACACACATCTAATTAATCAGGCATTACCGATAGAGTCATGCAATCATCCAGGTACTACCCATGTACTCCTGCAATCACTTTGACACTGCACTTGCACTCACCAAATGAGCCAGGCACTTTGCTTACACTCATCTATTCACTCAGACGCTACCCAATGCTCTTACAATCAGACAGGCACTACCTTTGCCCTCATTCAATGTTCCAGGCACTAACCATGCACTCATCCAATCACCCAGGTACTACCCATACACTCATTCATTGATCCAGGTACTATCCATGCACTCATATAATCACCCAGACACTGCTCTTGTACTCAGCAATTCATACAGCCACTACCCATGCAGTTATTGATTCACTCAGGCACTGCCCATACAGTCATGCAGTGATCAAGGCAGTCTCCATGCACTCAAGCAATCACACAGACACTACCTATCCAGTCATCCAATCACCCACGCACTACTCATATTAATTAATTCACCCATATACTTTTCATGAATTCATACAATCATCGAGACCCTGCTCTTGCACTCACCAATTCATGCAGCCACTACCCATGCACTCTTCATATCACTCAGGCACTGCCCATACAGTCATGCAGTGATCAAGTCAGTCCCCATGCATTCATGCATTCATACAGACACTCCCCATGCATTTACCAAATAAGCCAGGCACTTCCCTTACACTCATCTATTTATTCAGGCACTACCTATGTACTCATGTAATCTCCCAGGCACCACTCATGCACTCAACAAAACACCGGCGCTCTACTGATATACTGATTAATTCACCCAGGTACTAATCTTTATAAAAAAGGGCCCCCTGTAAATGTTAGGTGCTCCTAGAACAGGGAAATAACTCATGAAAAGACAACATTCCAAGGCAGCAATGAATTTAAATTTGTAGGTCTGAATTAACATAAGAAACTAATAGAATTGAATCAGTGTACTCTCAAAGAGATAAAAATATAAATCATTGTATTTATTTCAAGTCAAAATCTAGCTATGTGTACATAAATATACTGCAGACAGGTCACATAAACCATAAACAAAACAACATAAGTAAATCATAATGACAGGTGATATTATTTTCAGTAGAGCGATGTAATTTTCATTTTAGACAACTTTAGAAGTCGGATTCTGATTTACTTGACCATAAAAGTTGCAGTCATTGAGTACATTTTTCATTTTGCACTCATAGTGTGTGGTATCTAGTACCACTATGCCACCTCCTTTGTCACAGCTTTTGATCGTGAGAGATTTTTCATTAGCTAGTTTGTGTAGGGAGTCATGTTCAGCTTTATTTAGATTGTACACAGGTTTAGGTACAAATTGAGTGGCTTTTTTGAGTTTATTTAACACTGTATGTTCAAAGACAGCAACTTCTGGGCCGAGTTGCTCTAAAGTTGGAGTAAAAGAAGAGGGATTGGATACTATGGGTATCAATTGATTCTAGTTAGATAATTGTTCTTTGTCTACAAAAAACAAAAAACTTTTTCAGTCTGATCTTTCTAAAAAATTTAATAATATCTTGATGTAATTCAAAGATATTTGTCTTTGTATGGGAACAAATGATAACCCTTTCGATAATAATGCAATACTAACACTGTCAAGTGTAGTAGATGAAAGGTTAAAAATAGGTATCGTATCTCTCTGTAATGATGATCCATTTTCTGCCATTATGTGCCTTTTCTCCAATACTGAGCATTGCGGGTTTCCAGCATGTGCTGGTTGGCTTGTTGATATTGTGGGTTCTAATAATTCCCTCTTGATTGGGTCTGAAAGTGGACTGTTTGTCTGGCCTTCCTGCCTCCTCGCTGTCCTAAAGAAGGTTGGGGAAGATTAGGGTTCTTATTGAAATTCCTGTATTTGTCCAGGTTGGTCATAATTATAGGTGACATGTTCTTCATCAGAGTCAGACATATCAGAGAAAGTTTGGATACGATGATTGCTAAGACTGTCCTCATTGGTATAATGATTTTGTTTATAGAAGTTCTCAGTTAGATAAGGATACGTCTCCTCTGGTGTACAATAGCTAAAGTCTTTCTGTAATTTGTCGTTTTTACGTTTGAATAGATAGTCTTGAAACGATGCTAGCTCTCTATTTGCGTCTTCTAATTTCTTTTAGCTTCGTCAAGGGCATTGTTCTTACGAATTTTCTCTTCTAGTTCTGTAACTTCAATTTTCAATGCTGCTACTAGTTCTTTTGCGGTTTCTACTATGAGCATCGTCAGATCGTGCGGACACCTATTAGCAATCTGGGTCCATCTTTCTAAAAATGTTCTTATATGTACGAATAGGCCAGGAATGTTACGTATTTTAAGGCCATGAGGAATCACTCCTGCTTTCAAATATTGCATCATAAACTCATCATGGGCTTGCATTCGTGTGAGTTTCTCTTTGAGGAACATTAACTGATCAACTTCCTTGTTACTTCTGATGTTTGTGCTAGTAGCATTGCCAAAACAGGTACTAGAGCCTACCAAAGTTGCAAACTCTTCGTCTGTGAAGCCAAACGTTTTTAATTGGTCCATGTTTAGTGAATAAAAAGGAGTGAAGCCAACAGTTATAGACAGCCAAAGAAGTGGTATAATTGTAGAAAACAGTACAGAATATATAGAGAATGTGGACAGCCACAAAATGAAAGAAGTTGATACAGCGAATAGCCCTGCACAGACAAGCTGTGGGTAAATCTTGTGTATATAAAAAAGGGCCCTCTGAAAATGTTAGGTGCTCCTAGAACAGGGAAATAACTCATGGAAAGACAACATTCCTAGGCAGCAAATAATTTACATTTGTAGGTCTCAATTAACATAAGAAACTAATAGAATTGAATCAGTGTACTCTCAAAGAAATACAAATATAAATCATTTTATTTATTTCAAGTAAAAATCTAGCTATGTGTAGATAAATATACTGCAAACGGGTCACATATACCATAGATAAAACAACATAAGTAAATCAAAATGACAGGTGATAGTACAAAAAATCAACACATTACAATATATACAATGCAACAAACAGTGGCTTGAAAAACTATTTAAGATGTTGAGTGGCTTTTTTGAGTTTATTCACCCAGGTCATATCCATGCACTCATGGAATTAACCAGACACTGTTCTTTCACTCACCTATTTATCAATCAATTACCCATGTAATGTACTGCACTGATTAAGGTAGTCGACATGCACTCATGCAATCACACAGACACCACCCATGAACTCATGGAACCAAATATACACTATCCATGCACTTATCGAAACACCCAGGGACTACCTATATACTCATTCATTCACCCAGGTACTATCCATGCTCTCAGGAAATCATCAAGGCAATTCCCCTGCACTCAACTATTCACTATGGCACTCAAGACAGTAGCTATGCACTCATCCAATCATGCATGCACTATTATGTACTCATTGGATGAGCCACACAGTACTGTTGCACTAATCCATTCACTCATGCACTACATATGGAGTTATCCAATCACAAAGACACCATACTTTCACCATTCACTCACGCACTACCTATGCACTCATATATTCACTCAGGCAGTACTCATGCACTCATCCAATCTCCCACTTACTAACCATGCACTCATGCAATCATACAGGCACTACCCATACTCTCATTCATTCGTCCATATAGTATCCATGCATTCACTGAGACAGTATATATGCACTCACTAAAGGAGCCATGCACTACACTTGCTGTAATGCATTCACTCTGGTAATCCCCATGCACTCATGCAATCACACAGGCACTATGCTTGCAATCAACCATTTACTCAGTCACTACTCGTGCCGTATTCATATACTCATCCTATCACCAAGGTACTGCCAATACTCTCATTCATTCATCCAGGTACTATTGATGCACTCATGGAATAACTCAGGCACTGCTCTTGCACTTTTCCAATCTCCCAGGCACTATGCGTGCACTCATCCAATCAGCCAGGAACTACCAAGACACTCATTCATTCACCCAGGTACTATTCATGTAGTCATGCAATCACCCAGGCAGTACTGTTGTACTCACACATTCATCCAGGCACTACCTATGCACTCATCCATTCTCTCAGGCACTGTCCATGCAGTCATGCAATCATCCAATCATGCAGACACTAACCATGCAATACCTAATGAGCCTATTCACAGTTTTCAATCACTCAGGCACTATCCATTCAGTTACACAATCATGTAACCACTAATCTTTGCAGTCATCCATTCACTCAAGCACTACTCATTTACTCATCCAATTACTCAGATTCTATGTACGCACTCATAAAATCACACAGACACTATCTCTTGACTTACGTATTCATACAACATATACCATCTCTTTTTTAAACCAGAATAGATGGTTCTGTAAGACCTGCTTTATTCTTCTTTTTGTAAACAATTTTATTTTGTTTTTTTATAACAATTTTGTGGTTTTGTGATGTTGTTTTAGATATTACAAAGAAAAGTGAAACAAAAAAAACAAGCAAAAAATAACATGCTATATTTGGATGAAAAAAAAATAACAACGGTGATTATTAATGATTTGGACAACCTGTTCTCCAATACTTAGTACAATTCAATTCAATTCAATTAATCTTTATTCGGATGCAGAGTGTTTCTATGAAAGCAAAGGTCAAAATAGTTAGTACAGTAATACACTTAGGACAAAAAAGTCCTGCCTTTGAGAAATCCGGAAGAGTCGTTGGGATGGAGTCCCACCTGTTGCCAGGTCTTGAGGTGGAACGCCGTGTATCTTATCTCCCATCATTTAATCTTGCAAGTTCAGCTCTTACGAGCCCGTTTTTGTGCATTGTTTGTAGACAATTGTACAGCGACGATGTACTGCAGGAGTATTTCCTGTCTGATCCTCATGACAGCACCTTCTTGGACATGTTGCATGTTACTTTTTGTGCATTGACCTTCTTCTGGCCGTCGGGTATGCTGAAGATTTGCCATACCACACTCTCCATCCTCTTGTAGCATGGCTCCTATTCCTCCTCCAGAAGGGTTTCCTCCTCCTACTGCAGATCCTGTGAAGTTGCCATATTCAAATTGCAGACCAAAATCTTTCAAACACCAGAAAACAACACCAAAAATGTTAAGCTCCTGAAAAAGTATGGCTGTTGCCAACCACACTCAAAATTAGAAGAAAAAGGGAGGGATCTAGCAAACTTAAGGATGACAGGAACTATAACCAATCAAATCTCTTTTTTTTGTGTCACATGGGGTGCGTGACCCCTACTCGGTACCACCAGGTACTGGATTCAAGTCCACAACTTCTTTCAATTTTGCATTTCAACAATATTTAGAACTGTCTTCTCATATTTTAATTACAAATGACTGTATTTCTTTTTTTTATAAAGTAAATGAAGCTGTATTAATATATAATATTGTTTAAAAAAAACGTTAGATTCGGGTACCATGTGCAAATCCGGAAGTTGCGATGTATGTGCACGTATCGCGATTCCTGAAATTATTGTTAAAAATTCATTTTAATCACTTTAATGTATTAAAATACAAGTTAATATACTATCATAGCAAAACTGTAACCTTGAAGTTAAGATTAATATAGTCTACATATATGCATTATTGGTAAAAATTAGAAACAAAGAGTCACGTCTTTTTTAAAAGAAACAAGGAGAAGGAGATTTAATATATTTTAAACTAAAATATTAAAGTAATAAACAAGTGTAAATTTAATTTTTTGAAAAATATAACTGTTAAAAATCACGCTGGAGCTGTGATTTGGACACGGATCCCGGAAGAAATGTCCGGCGGTAGTGTGAGCGGAGGTATCGTGAACCCTCAATATGCATAATTTCATATTTAATTATAGTTTAGTATAACTACATATTAATTATATTAATGTACAGCTAAACTACTACCTCTAAAATATACAGAAAGTTTTAATTTCACTATGGTTCGCATACAAAACGTGAAGAGCCGCGTCTGTTATGCAACACTATTTTTATATTAAAAAAACATTGTTGTAAATATAAAGATATAGATATATGTATATGTTTTTTATAAAAATTATTACTAAAAAAATATAAACAATTTTTTGAACATGTATACATTTTAAATATATGTATAAATATATATGTTAACAGCAATAAAGTTTCCTGGATGTTATTGTTAGAAATTAGCATTTAAAAAACTTTAGAAATGCAAAGAAAAAAACAAATGTTTCAGCCACTTTATAGTTAGGAATTAGCATTTCAAAAACCTTGGAAATTCACTGAAACAAAGCAGAGGTTTCTGGGACATTGTAGTTAGAAATTTACATTTTAAAAAACCTTAGAAAAATTCACTAAAAAACCCTAAATTTCATGGACATTATGGTTAGGCTGACATTCCTCCATTAGAAAACCAGAGAAATTCAGCTGTTATAGATAGCTGAGCTAACTATAACTCGCACCCCCGCAATGCACTGCTGATGACATCATATATTACATCACTCATGACATGGTCAGTGACATCACTGATGATATCGCCAATGACATCACTGATGACATCACTGAAGGCATCACTGATTGCATCATCCACATAATCTCTGATGCATCTACCCACACCCCAAAATAACCAATCACACCCCCACTCCAAATTTCAGACTACCATTCTTGAAACCATTGACACACCAATACCAGTACATACATATCCACTCACTAATTCATAGGTCCACAAACACCTCCACTCACCCACCCATACAGGCAGTCATACAGCCAGTCACTTACCAAGATAGCTGCTGAGATATCCACTCATAAACCCATACAGCCACTTAGAAACCGTCAGTCACCCATAGAGCTACTCACACACCTACTCACTCATGCAAACACTCAATCACACAGCCACTTACTCACTCATACAGAAACACACACACACTCACTACTCAGACAGATTCTAACAATTACCTACTCTCCAATACAGTCAATGACAGAAGCACACACTCACCCATACAGACACTCTCACAATCACTCACTCACACATACAGTCACTATATACTCCAACACTCTCATATACTGTCTCTCACATATGCAGCTACTCAACCATATACCACTGAGATATCCATTCACTCACTAACACAGCCATACGCATACTCACTCGCCCCCAATGTTCCTCACAGATGCACTCATGAACCCATGCACCCAGGGATTTACCCACTCATATATCCATGTGGGGATTCACATACCCCTTACCCACCCACACAGACACTGAGGCACCCATAAAGAAACTCAGACAACTAATCAATAATCCATACACACACTCATGCACCTACTCACAAACCTATGCAGCCACTTACACACCAACTGACAGACTGATACACAGATTCACACAGATTAGTCACTCACCCATACATTCACTAAGACAGGTTTAATCACTCACTTATACACAGTCACGCACCAACTAAATCATCCATACAGACACTCGTACGCCCACTTATTCTTTGAATACTCCTTGGCATATATATATATATATATATATATGAATGCGAATCGCCACTGACAATGCCTCGCTTAGACATAGAGACGAAAAGCGGACCCAGAAGATTTGTGCCAATCAAAGTGCTTTATTTAGTTGCCCAGCCAGTCCGTCATAACGCGTTTCGACCCCCACTCGGGTCTTGATCACACATATATATATAATTCTTAAACTTTTTAGAAACACTTAGTCACTGGATGATGTCATCAGTGATGTCACCAGTGAAGTCATTTGAGATGTCATGAGTGATGTCATGGGTGATGTCACTGACCATGTCATGAGTGATGTAATATGTGCCATCTAAAGCCATGCATTGTGGGGGCGCGAGTTATAGTTAGTTCAGCTAACTATAATGGCTGAATTTCTCTGGTTTTGTATGAATGAAATATCAGCCTAATTATAATGTCCTCGAAACGTTTAGTTTTTTTAGTGAATTTCTAGGATTTTTTAAAATGCAAATTCCTAACTATAATGTCCCTGAAACCTCAGTTTTTTTCAGTGAATGTATATATATATTCACTTAAAAAACCATAGGTTTCACACACGTTATAGTTAGGAATTAGCATTTTAAAAACCTTGCAAATTCACTGAAAAAAACATAGGTTTCACACATGTTATAGTTAGCTGGACATTTCACTCGTAAAAAACCATTGAAATTGCCCCGTTATAGTTAGTTCAGCTAAATATAACTCGCGCGACCGCAATCCACTGCTGATGACGTCACATATTACATCACTCATGACATGGTCAGTGACATCACTCATGACATCACTGATGACATCTCATATGACATCACTGATGACATCACTGAAGACACCATCCAGTGAATATGTGTCTTACTGAAAAATAAATATTTTTTATATATGTATATCTAAAGGTTAATGGAAGAATAAATGGGTAAATAAGTGTCTAAATGGATGTATTTTTTGGTAAAATTAATTGTATAACTGACTTATTAACATTATCTTGGTGAATACAGTGATGTAATATGTGACATCATCAGCAGTGGATTGCGGTCACGCGAGTTATATTTAGCTAAAATGTTATTTTATTTTTTTTAAGGGTTTTTCACCGTGCGCGCATGGAGAGTGCACGGTGCGCGCACCCCGCGATTTATTGAAAAAAAAATATGTTTTTTTCACCCTTCGGGGTCCTTCAGGGACCCCCTGACAAAGGCTACGGTGTCAAGAACTCTCTACCCTGCCCCCTTTTCACGTTCTCCACCTTTGTTTTTCACTGCGACACACAATATGGCGTCCGACACTTCCTGATTTTGACCGATTCGAATGTTGACTGACATCTAACCACCAATCAGAATTACGCTCGCGCACAGCACCGTGCGCGCACGGTGCGCGCCTATAGATATTTATGTACTTTTAACTGCAATTTTCTCAGAAACTATTGAACAGATTGACACCATATATGCAAAAGGCACATCCCTGACCTGAGGACTACCTCTTTGCCAAATTTCAAGTAATTCTGTTTAGCCGTTCGGGCTGTACCTTTGACTAAACGTCCTATAAGAAAATGCATGGGGAAAACGCGTTTTGGAACCCCCCTTTTTTCTCAGCCCCCGCTTGACGAATCACCCGGAGACTTTCTGGGTAGGAGCTGAGCGGAGCGCCCCATTAGTTTTGAAAATTTCGCGAGGATTCGTCCACCGGCGCCAAAGTTATTCAAAATAGAATTTTCAGATTTCCTATGGGAACTCGGTCCTAACTATAACTATCTACTGGCGACCGCCAGTAGATAATATATATATATATATATATATATATATATATATATATATATATATATATATTGCCGAAACCGGTAAGAACTTTGAAGATATCACTCCCTCCGCTTCAAAGATCACACGGACCTCCAGTTAAGTGCTGTTTTATTTAGCTGGCAGTGTCGTCCTGACGTTTCGGCTCCCAAGAGCCTTGTTCACATGACAACGTGAAGTCTCAAATTAACCTATTAAATAGCGGTGATGGACAGTTCAAAGTTCAGGCTGAGGTCATGTGACTATGTATAACATAGAACTAAACAACATACTACAGAATGGCCTCAGTCATGACTGTGCAAAATACGCAAGAAGTATCAATACCCAACTCATTTTACATGGTAATGATGTTGTTAGGAAATGCAAATACATTAAATATAAACATCATACTCAAAATATATATAAATAAGTAAATCAGTTTAAAAACGACAATAATTTATGTGTCAAATAAAATATTGTAAAATCAGGAGAAATGATATTCCTCAACTGTTAAAATTGCCATATAATAATCGGCCAGATACTCATGGCTTAAATACCATTACATTGTATATGCTGGGTGGTAAGGGATAAATATAAAATCTCTTAAAACCATTCTTAAAAGCATAACTGTATAAAAACTGAAATAAGTATAAATACGTAAATGCATACCTAAAATACTTTCTTAGGATAAAGACAATCATTGTTTCACAATCATAAAAAACATTTGTATGGAATTGTCACATCAATCCCTATTTGTCGGGAGATTGCTATCACTTTGATTACATGCCTATTGATTAATGGGAAGTAAAATTCCCTATAAATCTAATAGTATAAAAATATTTGCTAATGTTGAGGTGAGGACCAATACACTATGCATAATAATAAACTTCTCATTTAAAAATATAAATACTGTACTGGATTAAGAGTATGTAGACGTTGTAGATGTCTAGACCCTCAAATCCTACAAATAGATATAGAATGACGTATACTGCTTGGCCAAGCCAGTTATAAAGAATATTTTTAGATATTGAATTAAATCTCAGTTATCTAACTGAAGTTCAAAAAACAGCAGAACAGGTCTACTCCTAGACGACTGACGCTATACAAGTAAATGTTCAGTTATGGTAAACAGGTATAGAGATCCTTTGTGACGTTGAGGCCTCTCGGGGTTTTCGTGTCAAGTTGTAATATATAGCGTGTCTCAAGCTTGCGGAGTTTGGCCTCTCTGTTGCCCCCCCCCCGTCTACTAGCATTAACAGCATCAATTACAAAAAACTTGAGAAGGCGGTTATCACTGTGATGCATAGCCCTAAAATGTCTAGCGACGGGGTAGGTATTATCCTGGTTGGATATAGCCCGTAGATGCTGTAGTATCTGTTTATGAACAGCCAGTTTGGTACTACCGACATACCTTAGACAACATGGACATTCTAATATGTAAATTGCATACTCGGTTTTGCATGTGAGTAATTTTGTGATCTGGTGGTTTATATTACTAAAACCATCCTGATACGTCTTGGTATTAACTCCATGCGAACACGATTTACAGATTTTGCACTTGTAAAACCCTGTATTAGTTTGAAGCCACGTGGATTTTTCAATTACTTCAGGGTTAGTGTTGACTAAGTGGTCCCTCATTGACATAGCTTTACTGAACGTGAGGGAGATGCGTGCGGGTAGTAAGGGCCCTATAATAGGATCATTTAAAATAATAGGCCAATTGTGATTAATGATTTTAAGAATCTCTCTATGTTGTTTGTTGTAACCTGTGATGATCCTAAATTTGTTCTCCACTTTATGGGAGATGTCTGAAATGATAGGACCCTGAGTAGCCTGTTCATTGGATGCCATATTGGCATATGTGTTCAAGAGTTCCTCTCTTGTATGCTTCATAGACTTAGCTATGGCCTTCTCAACATTGTGGCCAGAGTAGCCCCTTTGAATGAATCTGGTCTTACTGGCTTGCTGTGCATTTTTAAGATCTACAGTGTTACTGCAGACTCTTCGGATTCGGAGCATCTCTCCGTAGGGAATACTAGCTATTAAATGTACTGGGTGTGCACTACCCGAGTGTAAAACAGTGTTTCCAGCTGTTTTTTTGCGATACAATTTAGTTTCAATCAGATTGTTCTCAATATAGACTTCAGTGTCCAAAAATGTAATAGATGTTTGGCTAATAGTAGCAGTAAAGGCTAAGTTTAGGTCATTGATGTTGATATTGGAAATAAATTCATTAGCTTGTTCTTCGCTTCCTTTATATATATATATATATATATATATATATATATATGCAGAAAAGAAGGAGAGAACTCTGGGTAGTTCCCAAGTTTATCTGGATGGCAGCTCGTGTACAGAGCACCCTCAACACCTGCGACACTCTAAATTTGCTCACCTCAAATGTCTGCTTTTCTATCAAAGTTTTTAAGCATAGGATTAGCACAATGCTATCCACGCCAAGATAGAAATGGAAAAAGTCTTTTGCCATTTGTACAGCAAAGTCTTTAAGTATAGGATTAGCACAGTGCTATCCACGCCGAGCTGTAAAATGACAAAAGCCATATATCACTCCAGGCACAGTATTATAGCTTTGGATTATATATATATATATATATATATATATATTACCTACTGCGGTCGCCAGTAGGTAGTTATAGTTAGGACCTATTATCCATAGGAAATCCGCAACATTCTATTTAGAATAACTTTGGCGCCGGTTGACGAATCTTCGTGAAATATTTAAAACTCGTGGCCCGCTCTGGTCCGCTCCTATCTGGAAAGTCTCGGGGTGATTCGTCAAGCGGGGGAGGAGAAAAAAGGGGGCTCCCAAAATGTGTTTTCCCCATGCAATTTTCCATAGGGACCTTTAGTTGCAGCTACAGCCCGAAATGCTGAACAGAATTACACCAAATTTGGCAGAAAGGTAGACCTTGGTTCAGGGTCATGCCTTTTGGTTAAATGGTGTAAATCCGTTCAGTAGTTCCCGAGAAAATCAAAAGTAAAATCACATATATATCTGGGCGGAGCCTAACCACACATCTCATCGAGAGATCTGATTGGCTGTCAAACACTTCATCCAAGATGTCTTGGCAGCCATCAAGGGACCAATATACATGATAGCACCTCATTAAAAAGCATAGTAGTTAATAGAAGGTTTTAAGACTTTAGCTACATTATAAATCATTTGTTGATGGTACCATACTCATTTAGGAATTGTGATATGTTTTAAGGTGATTTTAACATGTGAAAAAGCCTTCTGCTGGGATATCATGAATCATGTTTTAGAGAAAATTATTTTCTCATGCTTTTCCCACAGAGGTTTGGAAGGTGATCTAAAAGCTAAACTGAGAGCATATTTTCTGTAAATTCACATTATCTTTTTCAGTCATGTGAGAATGAGGTCTGACATTCTCAGTAAAACATGTACATCCAACAAGAGCAAGAGCAGAGACTGTCAGTTGATTCCTTTGTGTTCTACTGCAGCTTCCCAGAGTGTTCCAAAGAACAACTAGAATGCTAACAGTCCTACTTATGAGAAACGAATGGCACACCTGAAGCCATCCTGATTGGAATAAAGTGGTAACTCTTAAAACATTTAATTTAAAAAGGAACAAAATGAGGGGGTTCATTTTGCCATCGAAAGTATGATTAGTGCTGCAGAAAGAGAAATTAGGGCACATTTTGAGTGACTTCTCAAATCCTCTTCTGATTCATTAAACAATTCTGACATGCGGACTGAAACATGCACTTTCAATACCAGCAGCAGACTTCCCTGGTGAGCAGTAGCTCTACTACAGTGATCTAATGAGCAACTAGAGTGCTAACATTCTGAATTTATGGCAAATGTGTGACACATCTGAATGCCTTCTTGATGGAATCAAAGTAAAAAACTGAAAGTATTCCTACTGAGGAGACTGTCGTAAATGAGGAAATTAGGAAACTTCATAACAAATAAGTCTCCCAAGATGGCCACCAGAGACAAAAGAGCCCAAATGTAGCACAAATATCACCCAGATGTAGCCCAAGTATAGCCCAATGACTGAATGTCCCAGAGTGTTCTAACGAACAACTAGAGCACTAACAGTCTTACTTATGACAAAAGTATGGCACACCTGAAGCTATCTTGATTGGAATAAAGTAGCAACACTTAAAACATTTAATTTGCAAAGGAACAAATTTAGGGGGTTCATTTTGCCATAGAAATTATGAGTAGTGCTGCAGAAAGAAAAATGAGAACACATTTTGACTTCTCAAATCCTCTTCTATTTCATTAAAAAATTCTGACATGCAGACTGAAACATGCACTTTGAATACCAGCAGCAGACTTCCCTGATGAGCAGTAGCTTTACTACAGTGATTTAAAGAGCAACTAGAGTGCTACCATTCAGAATGTATGTGTGACACATCTGAATGCCTTCTTGATGGAACCAAAGTAAACAAGTATTGAAAACGCTATAGGTCTCGCCCTCGTTTAAGTTAAAGCAGTTCTGTTTGTAATTAGGTGGCTTTTTAGCTTTGCTTTTAATAGTGTTGTTCAAACTTTCATGTACATAACATGCATATGCATGCATATATGTATATGTATATGTATGCATGCATTTATATTTATATTTATGTAGATATGCAGATTATATATATGTTTATATATGTATTATATATATATTCCTCCGATATAGTTAGTTGTACTAACTACATCTCGTGCGCCCTCTATCCACTGCTGATGATGTCACATATTACATCATTCATGACATGGTCAGTGACATCACTGATGACATCTCAAATGACATCACTGATGACACCACTGATGACATCATCCAGTGACTGTGGTTTGGTTAGTTATTTAAATATGTATTATAAATATAGCAATTTGCATTGAAGAATGAGTGGATATATAAATATAAATATCTGGGTGGAGGATTTAGTAGCAGTTTGATTGACTGTTTACTTGACTAATTTATAGTGTCTCCCTAATATATTGGATAGTGACTAAACTGTGTGAATATCTGTATCACTTTGTCAGTTGTTGTGTAAACAGCTGCACTAGTTGGTTACTAGCTACGTGAAAGTCTATATTATTTAATCATTAGTTAACTGAGTATTTGTATGGGAGAGTGAATGTGTGTGTGGTTCGGTGGGGGGGGTGTGACTGCCCAAAGATGTGTGAATAGTTGATTCAGTAGGTATATGAAGTTAAAACTACATGTTATAACAGTTGCTTGGGTGAGTGAATATCTTTATGGGTGTGGCGATGAGCAAATATATGTCTCAATGGTACATGTCCAACAAACTAGAAAAATGAAAGCCAGTGTATGTGTCAGTTTTTGTATATAAATAGGTATACATAAGACTCAGTGATTGTATGAGTGACTGTATGGATAACTGTATAGTTGTAATAGTGATTTTATAACACACTAAGTATGAGCTATTATCCATATGAATAGATGAAGTGGTGTTTATATAAGTGTATAGCTAAGTAAAAGTAAGTATGATCCATTGTTTGCATAAGTGAGTCGGATGACTTCATAAGTGATTAGGATGTGTGCTGGTGTGTAATGTCAATATAGGTGTATAAGTATATTTGATAGTGTTCTATTGATCATTGACAGCATATATGAGTGAATCTATAGGCAAGTGATTAGATGTGTGTATAGATCTAGGAATCACTGAGTGAGTGTTTAGAAACTTGTATTGGTGTGTCAATGGTTTTAAATCTAGCACTCTGTATTTTACAGTGAGTGATGAAAGGTTATACTAGTGTATGATGAGGTGTATCTGATTGTCACGTGGATGATGTCATCAGTGATGTCATCAGTGATGTCATAAGAGATGTCATTTGAGATGTCATCAGTGATGTCACTGACCATGTCATGAATGATGTAATATGTGACATCATCAGCAGTGGATTGCGGGCGCGCGAGATGTAGTTAGTAAAAACCACACAATGGATTCCTATGGAAGGAAATAGAAGTTACTGGTAAGTATGTTTAGAATTACTTTTCAGGGTCAGTGCTGGTCTAAAAGATGCAGCATTGGGTTCTCTCTTGATAACAGGTTAGTAAATCGCAATTCATAGTTCGGCTGATTTTAGAGGAATATTTGTACGTTTCAAAAATGGACACTTAGAAACTTTTCTGGTGAAAGCCACACAATGGATTCCTATGGAAGGAAATACAAGTTACAGGTAAGTAAGCTTAGAATTACTTTTCAGGGTCAGTGCTGGGCTAAAAGATGCAGCACTGGGTTCTCTCCTGATAACAGGTGAGTAAATCGGAATTCGTAGTTCGGCTGATTTTAGAGGAATATTTGTACATTTCAAAATTGGACACACACGTTTCTGGTGAAAACCACACAATGGATTCCTATTGAAGGAAATACAAGTTACTGGTAAGTACACTTAGAATTAATTTTCAGGGTCAGAGCTGGGCTAAGAGATGCAGCACTGGGTTCTCTCCTGATAACAGGTGAGTAAATCGGAATTCGTAGTTCGGCTGATTTTAGAGGAAAATTTGTACGTTTCAAAAATGGACATTTAGAAACTTTTCTGCTGAAAACCACACAATGGATTCCTATGGAAGGAAATACAAGTTACTGGTAAGTATGCTTAGAATTACTTTTCAGGATCAGTGCTAGGCTAAAAGATGCAGCACTGTGTTCTCTCCTGATAACAGGTGAGTAAATCGGAATTCGTAGCTCGGTTGATTTTAGAGGAAAATTTGTATGTTTCCAAAATTGACACTTAGAAACTTTTCTGCTGAAGTTACTGGTAAGTACGCTTAGAATTAGTTTTCAGGATCAGTGCTGCTCTAAAAGATGCAGCACTGGGTTCTCTCCGGATAACAGGTGAGTAAATCAGAATTCATAGTTTGGCTGATTTTAGAGGAATATTTGTACAAGGGTGAAGGAAGGGGGCGGGGCCTGAGGTGACGTGTGCAAACACGCCCTGTGGCACGTTTTAAGTTGGAGAATTCATTCCTCCTCAATCTTGAGGGTCCCTGGGGGCCAACTAGCCCACCAGGTACCTCCAGTATGCGCCAGGGAGCTGCGTTGTAGAGAGGTGTTCAGAGGCCACACCCTTTTTACAACACTCTGCCATGCAGCACTGTGGTGCTTACTGGAGGTACCTGGTGGGCTAGGTGGCCCCTAGGGGACCTCTGAATTGTAGAGGAATTAATTCTCCAACTTAAAACGCGCCACAGGGCGTGTTTGCACACATATTACCTCAGGCACCGCCCCTACCTTCACCACTGTGCAAACGCGCCCTGTGGCGCGTTTTTAGTTAGGGAATTAAGTCCCTTTGAATCCTGAGGGTCCCTAGGGGCCAACTAGCCCACCAGGTACCTCCAGTAAGCGCCACAAGGCTGCGTTGCAGAGAGGTGTAAAAAGGGGTGTGGCCTGGAGCACCTCTCTGCAACGCAGCCCTGTGGCGCTTACTGGAGGTACCTGGTGGGCTAGTTGGCCCCCAGGCACCCCCAATATTGAAGGGGAATTAATTCCCGAATTTAAAACGCACCACAGGGCGCGTTTGCAGAGTGTGCTTGTGAGGGGGCAGAGCCTAGGGAGGATCGCGTCTTTTTTTTAATTTATTTTTTGAAAGGGGGGCTGTGTGGACCCCCTTCCTTTTACTTTTTTCTGGCCCTTGGGGACCACGTCCCCCAGGGCCTCACCCCCAAATCAAAATGTTTTTCAAAAATTACAGAAAGGGGGCTGTGTGGCCCCCCTCCTATGGCCATTTTCAGGCCCCAGGGACCCCACCCCCCAGGGCATAGCCAACTTTTAGAATATATTTATGGAGGGGGGCTGCGTAGCCCCCCTCCTCTGGCCACTTAAGGCCCCGGGGACCCCATCCCCCAGGGCCAGCCATTGATTTATTTGATTTATTTTTTATTTTTTCTTAATGGTGGAGGGTGGCCACGTGGCCCCCCTCCCAGGCCACTTATGGCGCCGGGGACCCTATCCCCCGGGGCCTGGCCTCTCGTTGGGGACCGTGGGGGGCCCCAATCCCCCCACGGTCCCAGCCGGCTTCCCGCCTCCTGCAGGAGCCGGCATTGCTTTTCCACATGGGAAGCAGCTAACATACTGCTCCCCATTTGGAAAAGCAATCTGCTTTGCTTCTTTGAAGCAAGAGCAGGTTTCCCTGCTCTCGCTTCAATGAAGCAAAGCAGCTTGCAATGACAGGGCGGGAGCCGGCCCTGAGGGGTGGCGGTCCCCAGGGCCTATACAAGGCTCCAGGAGGGGGGCCGCGTGTCCCCCTCCCATATTTTGAGGTTGCCCCGGGGGCTGGGGGGGCCTGAGAGACCCTCCACCCATTTTAAAGAAGACCCGGAAGGTGGTGGGCCTCGGGGCTGCGGGGGGGGATTGGGACCCCCACACTATTTTTTCATTATGCCGGGGGCAAATTAGCATATTTAGCGCAGGAGCCCGCGCTGAATTGTTTTTACTATCGTCGGGATGTGTGCATTCAGCGTGCATCCTCTTGATAAAAAAAATAATAATAATTTTTGGCATTGGGGGTCCTTGTGGGACCCCCTGAGCAGGCCTAGGGGGTCAGGGTGTTTCTACCCTTCCACCTTTTTGCGGTTTCTTGTGCCTTGGTTCTACCGAGGCACTAGATGGCTGCCAACACTTCCTGATTCAAAGTGTTGGCAGCCAATTAAAATTCAGCTTGTGATCGGGAGGGTGCGCTCAGTGTGCACTCAGGGTGCGCGGACTCTCCGAGGCCAAAGATATATATGTACTTTTAACTGTCATTTTCTTTGGAACTACTGAACGGATTTACACCATTTCAGCAAAAGGCACGTGTCTGAACTAAGGACTACCTCTTTACCAAATTTGGTGTAATTCCGTTCAGCAGTTCGGGCTGTAGTTATGGCTACAGGTCCTATGGGAAATTGAATGGGGAAAACGTGTTTTGGGACCCCCCTTTTTTCTTGGCCCCCGCTTGATGAATCACCGTGACACTTTCAGGACAGGAAAGGACCGTAGCTGGCCAAAAGTTTTGAAAATTTTGTGAAGATTTGTCAATCGGCGTCAAAGTTATTCCATATAGAATGTTGCGGTTTTCCTATGGAAAATAGGTCCTAACTTTATCTACCTACTGGCATCCGCCAGTAGGTAATAGATATTAGTCTGAAACACGTTAGGCCACATTGTTTTAACCCGGTATTTTAATGTAAATACATATCTCCAAAACCTTGAAGACATGGAGGTACGCCAAAATCCTGACTGATCGTTGGCTGGCATAGCAAGGGGCACACATTTGCACATTCAGCAGCACACATGCCTTAAAGCATAGTGTTTGTGCAGGAAGGCACTCCTTCCTGCACAAAAACTATGCAGACCACAACATAAACTCCCTTGCATTATAGCACAAGGGTTCCTGCATTGGTGCATGGCTTCACAAAGTGCGCCAGTGTATAGAGAGATCAGAACTGCACCATTTCTTTGAAGATATCATGTAGATTTCCTCTATCCAGATCAAGCAATGCAGTGCAGCAACTGTGATTTTCACACCGTGGGGTGTGAACTCTTAGTAAATTAGATTCAGTAGGGCTATACCTCCCACTAGTGCACTTACCTTTTCAATATTTTAGACCTTCTTATTCTGGTTATGATACTGTGTGATTTCGATTTTCCATACTACAATCCCTCTAACATCATATTCTGGTGTCTAAATTTATGGAATAACCAGGGCAGGCTCACTTTCTGCAGTGCAAATAGTGCCAGTCTACTTTTCATCTATTCCATCCAGCTAGTGTAGACACTTCTCATGCCTACTCATTTGCATTCATTTCCTTTCTGCCTCAAGATAATTTTTATTTTGGGCGTGTGAGGTTGCAACATTAGTTTTTGAAATGGCTACAGTGCCTGTACTAGAGTATTGCGCTTCAGGGACAATATGTGAGGGCAGAGCCCAATCTTCCTGCTGGGAAGGTGCTGGTTGCTTATTTTAGAAGGTAGCAGCCTACTGTGAAGTAAAAGCCCAGCTCCCAATAACAGCTTTGAGAAGCCATTGTAAAATATGCGTACACATCGATGTGCAGTTAAGAATAGTGGCCTGAATTTACAAAGCTTTTAAGTTCTGTTTGCATTACTTTTTTAACCCAACTGACCCAATTCTTGTTAAGGATTTACAAACCATTGCAAACTGAGATTTGCAATGATTTGCAACAAAATGTAACATAGCACAGTGCTCAGACTTACGTTACTTTGCATCAAGTAGGCATTCCATGGGTGGTGCTTGTGCAACCCTGTTCATCCACCCATGTATTTTGATGTCTTGTAGAATTGAATGTATGCCAAATTCTGAGCCTACCTGTAGCTGGTATAACGAGGGACACATATCCACACATTCTTCAGCACAAAACCTATGTACAAATACTATGTAGACCACAGTGTAGACTCCCTTACATTATAGTGCAGGGGTGCCCGCATTGATGCATGACTGCACAAAGTGCGCCAGTGCATGAAGAGATCAGGATTGCACCATTTCTTCGAAGATATGGTGCAGTTTAGCTCTCCGCAGTTCAAGTAACGTGGTGCACCAACTTTACTTGCTGCAATGCATTGTGTGAACTCTTAGTAGATCTGGATCAGTGTAACTATACCTTCCTCCATGCACTTACCTTCTCAACATTTTAGTCCTTGTTACTCTGGTTACGACACTGTGCAATCTCTTTGATATTCCAAACTACAATTCCTCTGGCCTTATTTTCTGGTATCTACATTTATGAAAGTGCCAGGGTAGGGTAACTTCTACAATATAAATAGTACCAGTCTACCTGTCATCTTTTCCATCCTGCTAGTGCAGACAGTTCTCATGCCTACACTTTTGCATTCATTTTACTCCTGCCCCAAGATAATAGTTCTTAAACGAGTTTTGAGAAGAAATTGTTAAATTATGCCTACATGTCGCCTGCTCCAGAACTCAAGAGCAAGTCCAACCAGCTGTTTGAGAAATCATAAAAAATCATCATCTACAATCCCACATCAGCACCTGGGTCCAAAGCATGAAGGTTACCTGTCACCTCCCGGAGAGTGGAAGTGCTTCATGCTTGACCCACAGCTTCCTGCAGGTATCACCTTCACTTCACCCGCTGCCTGGTACATTCCAAAAGGCAGCTAGAAATGTTTGTCCTAAAGGTAACTGGAAATGTTTGCCCTGAGTCTGACATTTTTGGCCACATCTTTCTATGTAAGGCAGATCTACAGGTCTTCATCTTCATGCTTGACACCTTAGTCTCTACACAAGGAAATATATTTTCTCCTGCTTAGTTCTTTCTGGTTTGCAAGCTGCAGAGATTGTACCCAGACGTGTTGACACTCCCAGGACTTGGATTTTATGACTGTGACTGGTGAGTTCAGAAACACAAGCCTCTGAATGTTTGTGTCATATTATGGGGCATTCGCACCAAAACCACCTATTGCCCATTTTGGGCACTGCCCTATTCCCTCGCCATCGGAGTCCCTTCATCTTTTCCTAGAGGAGGTTGCTTAAAGTCTGGAATTGATGACTGCCTCTTTCCAAGACAAGCAGATCCATAGATATTTACTTTCAAACCCTGGTCCATATCCCAAAAAGTGTATTGTCTCCAGCTTTGTCTTTGCTAGTTAGGGGGCCATGGGCTATGCCCACAGACCTGTCAACACTTGTAAAAATAGAAAATAATGACCCTAATGGTGCGTCAAGAGGCACAAACCTTTGAATTTATACACCATCTGAAGTGGGTATTCTGGTTTACTGACACCATAACAGTTATTACCTCTAATGAACTACCAGTGGGCATTGGCCATTCTTGAATTCCCAGTTTTGAGACAACTGATAGTGTTTGCTAAAGTCTGGGTGGGCATTTGCTTCTTTGGGTGTGGGTTCGCAGGCAGCTCTGACAA
The DNA here is from genome assembly GCF_964204655.1 of Triturus cristatus. NCBI lineage: Eukaryota > Metazoa > Chordata > Amphibia > Caudata > Salamandridae > Triturus > Triturus cristatus. Next base: position 213,204,559 of record NC_140588.1, read on the forward strand.
TTTAATGGCAGATGCATGACCCACAAACATTGAAGCACCTGAAAAAAACTGTAAATCTCCCTTTGAAGTGCAGCATAGCTAACTTTTATTCTTTTATGTTTATCTTTTAATGAGACTGACATTTATTGATACTGTTTCTCAATCCGTTCTCAAACAGTGTTGCTCTATGTAGTGTTCTGAAGTCATGAACCTGGGCTTTGTGAAAGTCTTCCATTAAATATTTGCCACTGGCCCTCATATTAATTTTTATCATAGCCCTTAGAGCCTAAACAGGGGTTTGGGTCATATATCAAGCAAGGGAAAATCTAGACAGTTCTGATTTTCTTTACTAGTCATTATTTTATGTATACTTTCTTATTCCTCTGTGTATTAAAGTACTTAACAAAAAGTAATGATAGACAGTCGATTTCCCTAGGCAATATTTAAGTGCTCTATTGTATTCTGAGTGTCAATTTCTAAATCTGCGTCATCTCCTAGAGTATGCCATGAACTGTTCTCCTTCATTATCCTGAGAATAAAGTGCTAAAAGACAATACTTGGTTATCTAGTTTGGAATGGAATAAGTACAGTGACCCCAGAAAAACAGTGGTAAAAGCAGAGGCTGCAGTTGTTATAACTAAAGCCCAGTATTCTCTGGCTGCCTTGGGACCCCTGGAACTAGGTTACCACAAACTAAGGTGAATATCTACCACTGCCATGCTGGAGTAAAGTTATTTTTCTCCTCAGATGATGGGAGCAAGGGGGAAGCACTTAAGTGAATCACCTGTGAGGCAATGCACTTAGTACACCACTGATAAAATGCTGCAATTAGAAGTCGGTTTTCTTTCTCTCAAGGAGTAGCTTTGTTGTATCCCTAGTCATTGATGGACATACTCTCTGGAGAAGTTTCAACCCATTTCTCCCTTTGCCTTTCATGCCCCATACCTCCCTGTTAAAGAGCTGAGAGATTCTTTAAGGAGAATTGATAGGTTGTTGAATTTGTGATTATTGATTTTTGCTTGGTAAATAGGATAACTTTGTCACAGGTAGTCTTTGTGCTTTGTATATTTTTTTTAGGAGGTTGGAACTAAGCAGGGGAGTAGGTCAAAGGCATGACAACCCCAGTGGAAGGGAGTGATGGGACTTCCACTTGCAGTTTGCTGGCCATTAGAGTGTCTTTAGGGAAATGAGTACTGAGTAATGGCTACACCATAAAAGTGGCTGGTAGTCACGAATGCTCAGATCAACTTTGTAAAGATGCTTGTGGTTGACGGAGCCCAGTAGCTATGATGGTTTTTTAAAACTGATTATGGAGGTTTTAACAAGAACTATTGATGATGTTAATGACATTAACTCATTAGGCAACAAGTGGCAACCTTATTATACTTTTTATGATGCATAAAAATATGTGGATAATATTCCTATTAAAGTCTAGTTGTGGGATCACTAGTCAGTCATTCATTTGTGATAATAACCAGAGGCTGACTGGAAACAGAGCAGAGGGGAAATATGAGAGACACACACGTTCTTTCTCCATGGAAGTATTGAGGTCAAGACATGCCATCTTTAGACCCCCCTTCTTGAGTACATAGGATGCTCCAGGTGCGTTGCACTTCTGAAAACTATCCTTGCAACCAGAGGACACAGCTCAGATGACCCAACCTCATGCATGCTCTACAAGACACGTTGTGGAGAACCAGATTTGGATATTGGGACAGATAAGCCGCTCGTCACACAAGGCTGCTGGACACTGTGAAGCTGCTCATTCCCTTCGCCAGGGATTGCTGGGATTGCTGTGCTCTATGGACTAAGTATACGGGGAGGCTGCCGCCTAACATCGCTAGCCCGGGACTGCGAGGACCAGGGTGCTCGTTGTTCTTGTGATCGAGCACACCTGTGAACTCTTCCCGGCTCCTCCCCCTTTCTGAACATTTGCACAACATAAAAGCCCCGCCCCTACGCGCCAGCGGAACGCGCCCGGAGCGAAGACCGGGCTAAGACCGGGCTAAGACCGGGCTAAGACCGGGCTAAGGCCGGGCTAAGACCGGGCTAAGAGCGGGCCGTTTGAGGCCGTTCGAGGACAGGCGAGGCAGGGACAGGGGCCTACCCTCTTTCGCTTCTACTGTGATTGCATCAATGGCGACTGTGAGAGAAACTCGGAGCAAAACAACCCAGGCTGCTGCCAAGCCCACAGGTACATTGGACCTATATTTTGCAAAGGCTGGATCCCTGTTGATTGACGACATAACCACTTTAGAGAAGCGTATTTCCCTAGAAATAGACTGGATTAGAAGATCGTCTTTAGGCCCTCTTAAACACGCTATCTCCCCCCGCAACTGCCAGCATTGGCTGACAATGTCAAGGGGGGACCGCCTGGACTGCCGGTGTCTTCTACATCATTGAATCCGAGCACTACGATTTCATCTATCACAGACTGCGATATTTCTACTCCACTTGATTTTATTACACTATCCCTCCCACCTCCAAGGCTCTCTACTGCTCCCACAACTAGCAGTCTGGATATAGCCCCTGAGACAACCATGAAAACTAATGATATTCCCAGTGTAGATTCTACTCAAGGGAATCGCGAGGGAGCAATACCTAAGAAGAAGGGAAGGGCCCAAACTGCAGGAGGGCGCAGGCCAAAGATTCTGATGCCTGCCTCCAGGGGGAAAACAAACTCTCCATCAGTGGGTCGAAAGGGAGCGGCAGCACCCCTAACCAAAAGACCAGTGAGTCCAAAAATTGCTGCACGGGTGGAGGGCCCCTCACTTGCAGACATAAAATCTCTCTTGAGTGAGTTACTTACCCCATTAATAGGTCGCCTAGCTAAATTGGAATCATCTATAAATAATCTTCATCATGATATGGTTCAGCTAGGGGTAAATTCCAAATCAACTAAAACACCTATAAAGCCCACAGATATACCACTCTCTAGGGACAGTCCTGGTCTACAACAGCTCCCCCATCTACATTTGCCCAGATCGATTTCCTCTTCTTTAAAACCTGGACACACGATCCTTCCACAGAATACCATCCCCACTCCCCGTGATACACTGCTTCCCTCCCCTCCACAGGCGCAGGAATTCAATACCAGATTCAGACCAGTCAACTTACCGCCTGAGTCAGCCCCGTACACAGTTATCCTAACGGGTATCCCTGAATTAAAACCATCTATCAGTGAACCAGTGGTGGCTTTGAAAAACAAAGTCATCCACTGGCTCTCGAAAAACAGGCCCTTACCAGAGGGCACTAACAGTGAGGTCCTCATGGTTAGGAGACTCCCGTGGCTGGGTAATACCAAAAAAAACTATCCCGGGAGACTGTGTATTGATTAATTTCAGGGATCCCCGAACAGTTTCTCACATATGTAGTTGGCCATATCCAACTACGGGTACTCTTATTCAATCGCTCCCACTCTCCTTTTTCTACCCTCCCACAACAACAACTACACAAGCTGAGGACGGGTGGGATTTAGTACCCTGGAGAAATAGGTCAAGGGCTCCACAGGCGGATAGGGATCGCTGGCTGACAGGGTGCCCCAGACATGATCAAGTACCCACCCACAATCGTTTCTCTACTCTAGACATGGTGGATTGACCGTTTTCGTCTGTGGGTGGTGGCGCTTTGAACACAACTAAGAATAGACAACCAGTACCCCCTAAGGAGGAGGAACATTTTCCGTACACTAAAGTCACTGAAGAAGGCAACTCAGAGGTGGCTTCTCCACCCTGGAACACCCCTCCCGCGAGGGTCAAGCAGGGAATTGATTATGGCCTAGCCTCTCCCCGTGGGTCGGAGTCGGTTCTGGTTTCACCCCCCAGCACACCTTGCACGGCACCAATTTCCTCACCACTCAAAATTCTATCCTGGAACATTGCGGGCCTCTCTAACAAACTTGATAACCCATCCTGGTGTTCTTTTATCGAGCAGAAGGACATCTGTCTCTTACAAGAGACCTGGGCTTGAGAAAATATTGCTCATAAGGGCTTTGCAACCTTCTCTAAGCTTGCAGTGTGGGGTGGTAGGGGGCGCCCTTCAGGTGGCCTCACAATATGGGTGGCCACTGACTTAGGTTGTAGGGCGGATATATTACCTACTAATTCTCCAGACATCCTTGCTGTGCTGCTGGAGTGGCCAAACGCCGCTAGTCTGTTGTTAATTAATTTCTACTCACGCCCAACCAATATTTCCCAGGAGTCATCTACCATCACAGAGCTCGCTCTGGTTTTAAATGACATACCAGAGGGCACTGCCTATCTCGTAGGAGGGGACTTCAATTGCCATTACGAGCCCCTCCCTGGCTTCATGGAGGGTCTGGCCACGGAGGAGGATCTCTTTTGGCATATTCCTCCTACTCAGGCTCCGGCTCCCAAGACATCGTCCCCCTTGGCTCTGCAAATCAACTCCCTCTCGTTGAAATATGGCCTTCGAGCCTGCAATGGCAGGTCTAAATCTGATGGTATGGCAAGATGCACTTTTAATAGAATGGGCAGCGAATCCAGACTGGACTATGTTTTGGTTCCTGTGTGTTCATGGTCCTCTGTAACAGATTTTTGGGTTACATCCAGGAGTGATAGCGACCATAATGCCCTTGAACTAAATTATAGTCACCCCGGTTCCCAAGTTAGGGGAATTTGTAGGGGTGAATCTGAAGATTGCCGGGTACTTGAGTCCAATAGACGCAGAATAAAGTGGGAGCATATATCTTCCCATCCGGAAAAAATTTATAATTTATATGCTCAAGCACTGCCTCTATTGGAGAAACTTCAGGGGATAGCAGAGAAAGGTATTAGTGAGGCTACCTATTCTGACTTGGGGAAGTTGCATGCCGACTTCCTAATAATGGTTTCTGAATGTCTAACGAAACCAATAGCCAGGACTAATAGAAAATCTTTTGGTCCATCATGGTACAACGGCGCTTGCCGAAAGGCGAAAGCCGACCTCCTGGGTGCAATCAAGGAAGGTAGGTGTGCCATGGATATCAGGGCCAGACGAAGTGTCTATAAGTCTTTGACCTCAAACGCTAAAAGAGAATGGGAATATGATAAATGGATTAATCTCACTAATTTCCTGGCCCGTGCAGACTCGCGCAAATTTTGGCAATGTGTCAACACGGGCTCCGAGGAATTGACACCTGCCTCAGAACCTAATATCTCAGCCAAGGTATGGCAGGACCATTTTCAGTCTCTCTATAAACTGCCTGAGGATGTAGGGGAAAATTCTAACCATTCCCACTCCCCTCTTGAGACTGGTGAACCATTCACTTTCAAGGAGGTACGAGCCGTCCTGACTGGCCTTGCCACAGGTAAGGCACCTGGCTTGGATGGGCTTCCGGGTGACTTGTTCAAGCAGGAGCCAGACGTTTGGACCCCCTATCTTGCGACCCTCTATAACGCTATCTTAGCAGGTATGGCTATTCCGGGTACTTGGCTGGGGGCGGAGATCGTACCAATTTTTAAAAAGGGTTCCCCTCTGCTCCCAGCCAACTACAGACCCATTAGCCTAATAGACGTACCGCAGAAGATTTTTGGTAGGCTCATTTTAAATCGCCTCCAGGACTGGATCGAAGAAATGGCGATTATGAGCCCTTACCAAGCGGGTTTCCAGCGTGGCATCTCCACCACCGACCAAATCTTCCGTTTAAACCTTTTATATTGGAAGACGGTGCTGATTGAGGGCGGCAGTCTTTACACAGTCTTTGTAGACCTTCGTGCCGCCTTCGATTTGGTACCCAGAGATAAGTTATGGTCGGTGCTAACCAAGATGGGGGCCCCCGGGGATATTCTTTCAATTTTGAGAAGGTTGCACCAGGGGAACTATGCAAGAGTAAGATGTGGAAGGGATGGAACACTGTCTGATGCTTTCCCGGTCGACAGGGGGGTTAGGCAGGGCTGTGTTCTCGCCCCGACTCTCTTTTGTCTATTCGTTAACGGGGTCGTAGATCATCTTTGCACCCTGAAAGATATTGATGCTCCTAAGTTGGACGGCAGCAGGTTTCCCGCAATTATGTTTGCGTATGATACCCTGCTGCTCTCCAAATCCCCCATGGGACTTCAACGGGTCTTGAATGGCTTTGTAGGTTTCTGCGAGGAGCGTGGGTTGGAGATCAATGCTGCTAAAACTAAATTTATGATCTTCAGCCCACCCCCGACCACACGATCGTCGCCCAGTATTGGATCCTCTAGGCTGGAGAGGGTTTTTACCTTTGAATACCTGGGTATAGTTATCAATGAACGCATGACCTGGGAGCCACATAAACTAAGAGCGAATATGAAATTGACCCAGTCCGTGGGTGGCATTGCCAGGATGACAAAGGGCCTTACATACAGACCCCTAGGCCCACATATACAAATTTATAAGGTCCAGGCCCGGGGGGCTATTATTTATGGTGCAGAAATCTGGGGACATACGTCTGTGCAGAAGCTTCAGGTAACAGAGAACACTTTTCTCAGGCAGCTGACAGCTTTACCGGCCAGTACTCCTCTTCTGCCACTCAGATTAGACCTGGGCTTAAGACCGCTTTCAGAGGAGCTTGGCTTAAAACCCCTAATCCTATGGTGTAAAATATGGTCGTCCCCAGAACTCTCCAAATACAGAGCAGAGCTGCAAGAGATTCTCCGCCTCCGTAACAACATACAAATACCATGGTTAAGTTACATAAAGCTTACTTGTGAGACACTGGGTAGACCCGACTTGTGGTATGATCCAGAGGTTACATGCACCAGGAATTCCCGCAAACTTATCACAAAGGTATTTCGTGAACACCACCTACAAGGTGCTATCAGGACAGCGAGGGAAGGCTCGTGTACTGCCCATTTCTTGGTTTTTAAAGATTTTTACCACTTAGAGTCAACTTATAATGATATGGGTCCCACTCTCACAAGAAAGCTTTACATGCAATGGCGCTATAACACTCTCCCTCTGAGGGCATACACTGCCCTGTGGTCTCACTCAGCACACACGGCCCTCTGTCCCCTTTGCAAGCAGACACAAGAGACAGACTTACATGTTTTATTCTTCTGTCCGGTGTACAGCAGAGCAAGGAAGTATTGGCTCTGCCCATTACTTAGAAATATGGGTTTTAAACAACATCTCCCAGCCTTTAGAACACTTAAATCTGACATCTCGCCCCCAATTGCCTTTGCCGTTGCCAAGTTTCTAACGTCTATGTGGTTTACACGCTCACGTCTTCTTAAAACCATTCCAAGCAACGTTGATGGACTGAGTTAATATTTTTATCACAACTGTGTAATGTTTTAATACTGCTATGTTTTTATTGTACTATGTTGCTTTCTTTTATGGTCTTAACGACCGAAATAAAGATATTTGATGATGATGATGATAATAAAATGCCATGCTTCTTTATAATGTTGAAGTTGTTTTTTAAATTCTAATACTTATTACAGTAAAGCGTGATGTCACAATGTCTGCGGCCAGCAGACAGTGTGAAAGGCAATTCATGGAGTAAAATTAAAACTATTGTTTAAACAATAAAGATGATGACCAGATTTTTAGCTCTTCCTAATTACTTGAACATTTATTAGAATAAAAGAGAGAATTATGGCAGGATGTTAATCTATTGCTGGGTTATACTTTATTACACATAGGCAAATAACTATTTTCTTGTTACCACTCATTATAAGTTATAGCTATGTTGAAAATGGCGTACATGTAACTCTGAATAACATATTTTTGCAACAAATAGCTGTACACTGTGTGTTCATTTCACACTACAGATCCGTGGCGTTTGTCAATTGTAGCAGAAAGGGGAGCAGGCAGGAAGGCCACAAACGCACACATACATGTTCACTCACATCCATGCATCCACACATGAGGCACACACACCAATTCACAACAATCACTCCCAAATGATCATACATAAACACATGCACGAAGACACCAAACATTTTTTTAAATTTCACTTACCTGCTGCAGCTCTTGGGGAGAGAAGCCTCGAGGGTCCGAGGAGGGCAGGGACCTTGGTCCACCAATGAGAGGAGGCTGCAGTCCCTACTTCGTCACATTGTGGGAGGGTGTCAGTGAGAGTGCTGACCCCATCCCACTCTGTGATGCGGTGTCAGTGATATTCACTTGGTCATGGGCACTTCAGGGCTTAAAACTGAAGCACCCAGGTCCGAGGCTATCAACGGCACTCCCCCTCGTCACAAGGGGAGGCCCTCAAGGTGTTTTGCCAAGCCGAAGAAATCATGCCAATAGGAGCTGTGACATCTTCAGCTTGAGCAGCCTGAGCATTTAGTGCATGTCTAGCTCCTGGCTGACTAATCTGAACAGGAAGAGTGTCTGTCAGGCTGACCTTTGCTCACCCTGACAGACACTCTTCTTGTCAGGACAAAGTTCGAAGGGCTCGGTCCCTCACCTGTCAGGATGGGCCATGCGGTTGCTACAGATTCTACTTTTATTACATGTGGATGTCTATTGTACAACTTCTGGCTTACTACTTTTTAAGCCTGGCATCCTTGGCATGGTTTTCCCTGACTTGTTGCCTTCTGACTTACTGTTTTAGCTAACTTTATTTTAGCTGACTTTAGGAATCAAAGCCCTTTACTACTGCTAACCACTGCTAGAGCACATGTTCTCTTTACTTAATACAGTGTAACATTGGTGTATCCACGATTGGCATATTTGATTCCTTATAAGTCCCTGGTAAAGTGCACTACATGTGCCCAGCGGCTGTAAATCAAATGCAGCAGCAGTGATTGTGACACCCACTAAAGTAGCTCTTTAAACATGTCCCAGGCCTGCGACTGCAGAGCCTGGGTGTGCAGTTTTAAACTACCATTTTAATCTGGCAAGTTAACCTACTTAGCCTAAACCCTCCTTTTTATTACATATACATCACCCCAAAAGATAGGCCCTAGACAGCCCATGGGCAGGGTGCAGTAGATTTAAAAAGTAGGACTTTGAGGTTTACATGTCCTGGTAGTGAAATACTCTTAAATTAGCTTTTAACTACTCTAAGGCTTATCTCTGCCATAGGACAACATTGGGATTACCTTATTACATCTTGTAAGTGTATTTTCAATTGGGAAAAGATGGGACCGCCACATTTGGGGTCTCTGAAATCGCAATTTAGAAACACAAGTAATGGAGAAGTTGGTTTTTAAATTCTAATTCTGAAAATATCACTTTTAGAATGGAAGGAAGAGTAGGTGTGACTGAGTGGCAATCTGCATGCTGATGGCTGACGAGCTTGCACCCCTACTTAACTCCGACAGATAGCACCCCAGGAAGTCCACATGGTTCACCGCCGATCTCCAAGAATCCAGACGCACCTGCAGACGCCTCGAGAAGAACTGGAGAAACAGCAAAACGCCTGAAGATCGCACCACCTACAAGAACACCATGACAGAACACCACCAACGCATCAGATCCACCAAAAGGACCTTCATTCAAAACAAGATCCTCGCCAACTCCAGCAACTCAAGGGAATGTTTTAGCATCATCCAGGATTTCACCATGCCCCCCAGTAAAACTTTGGACATCACCCCTTCCCAGGACCTCTGCAACAAGTTTGGATCCTACTTCCATCTGAAAATGAAGGGTCTCTATGACAGTTTCAATGACAAGACGCCTGACCCCGAAACCGTATCCTCCTCCAGCAACGCCAGCCAGCCCACCATCTCCTCCTGGACCTCAGTCACCACCAAAGACACCACCTCAACCATGAAAGGTATCCATTCAGGAGCCCCCATGGACTCCTGTCCACCACACATCTTCCACAGAGCTACCACCGCCATAGCTCAAGAACTACGACACACAACCAACGCCACCTTCAAGACCAGCATCTATCCCGATGACTGGAAACACACAGAAGTCAGACCCCTGCTCGAGAAGCCCTCAGAAGATCCCACACACCTCAAGAACTACCGACCAATCTCCCTCCTCCCGTTTGCTGCCAAAGTCACTGAGAAGACCATCAATGCCCAGCTGACAAGATTCATCAAAGAAAACTCCATCCTCGACCCCTCCCAATCCAGATTCCGTAGCAACCACAGCACCGAGACCGCTCTACTCGCCGCCACAGACAACATCCGCACGCTACTCGACCAAGAACATACCTCGGCCCTGATCCTACTTGACCTCTCTGCAGCGTTCAACACCGTCTCCCACCGCACACTTACCGCCAGACTCCGCGATGCCAGAATACAGGGAACCACACTCGACTGAATCTGCTGCTTCCTCACTGGCAGAACCCAAAGAATCAGACTACGAACCTTTCTCTCCGAACTGACAGAAATCAACTGCAGCGTACCTCAAGGATTGTCACTCAGCCCCACACACTTCAACTTCTACATGGCCCCCCTCGCCACCATCGTCAGACAGCACGAACTCAGCATAGTATCCTACGCCGAGCTCAAACTCTCCCTCACCAAGGACCCCATCACCACAGGAAGGAATGAAAGACGTTGCATCCCGGATGAGCAGCAGCTGCCTGAAGCTCAACTCGGAGAAGACAGAGGTCCTCGTGCTCGGACCCACCCCCACTGCATGGGGCAACAACCGGTGGCCCACCGCCCTCGGCAGCCCTTCCACCCCCATGGACCACACCCGTAACCTTGGCATCATACTTGACTCCTCCCTCTCCATGACCCGACAGGTCAACGCCAATGCTGTTGCCTCCAGCTGCTTCAACACCCTCCGCATCCTCCGAAAGACGTTCAAATGGATCCCCCCCGAATCAAGGAAGTCTGTCACCCAGCAACTCATAACAAGCAGACTGGACTATGGAAACGCCCTCTACGCCGGGATCAACAAGTCCCTGCTCCGCAAACTCCAGATCATACAGAACACCACAGCCAGACTCGTCCTCGGCATCCCTCGACACGAGAGCATCACCCAACAACTACAGAACCGCCACTGGCTCCCCATAGAAAAGAGAATCACCTTAAAAAAACTCACCCATGCCTACAAATGCCTCCACAAAACCGGACCCAAATACCTCAATGAAAGAATCTCCTTCCATGCACCCAAGCGAAACCTCCAATCCGCCGACCTCACCCTTGCTTTCTCCGACATCGTGGCTAAGACCTGGAACAAACTCCCTATCGACATCAGACGCGCCCCCTCCCTGAACATCTTCAGGAAGACACTCAAGACCTGGCTCTTCGACTGAACGGAACTGCTTAACCCCGCCCCCCAGCGCCTTGAGACGCTGACAGGTAAGTAGTGCACTCACAATTCCCCTGATTGATTGTTTGATTGTTTGATTAATTGATGGTAATCTGAGCAGGATGGGAGGGAGAACACTTACAACAAAAAGGGCTGTGTCCTGTTCCCACACAAAGGGTTGCATACAGACCTGTAGTGAGTCTGGAGCCATGGCGGGAAAGGCGGGGTCTGTGCACTTCAAAGACATCTCTTTGAAGTCTCCCTACTTCAAAGGTCCAACTGGTCCTTTGACACCACCAAATCAGAACACTTCTGCAACTGAGGACATTCTACCAGGAGGAAGGACAGTTGTGCTGCCAAGAGAGAATTGCCACTTTGCTGAACTACTTTGTTGTGTTTGCCTGCTGCCTTCTTCTTGTCTGGGGGTGAGAAGGACTGGACCTACATCTCTACATCCCAGAACCAAAGTATCTCCAAGGCCTTTTAGGCTTGCCTCCTGTTTCTGAGGTCTAGGGCATATCAAAGACTTCACCCTGCAACCTGCAACCAGCATCTAGACTCTGCTGTGAGTCGTGCTCTGAAAAGTGGTGCCAATTCAGTCCTGAGCCCTTGGAATCAAGTTTTCTGTGCCGCAACCCGGAAAATCCATGCATCAAAAACATTGTGATGATCGGACCTGGTGCATTTCCCTCAACACCACTGCATCACTGCTGCTGCATGGACTGTGCCACTGCATCATCAACTGCACTATGCATCATCTTCTAATTCCGAAGCATCTTTGACCTTGTGTAGCTCATCGCCAACAAGTTGCTTCAGCCCAGTGGTTCAATAATGACGCATCACCTAGATTTTCATTGCATCTTAAATCTTGACACATCCTTGGCTTGTGCAGCTAGGAACTGACCCATCGCCCCATCCGCAAGATCGACCCAGATGCAGCACCTCCTTTGCTCCATACATCGTCCTCAACGCATCCAAGGTACTGTTCAGTGGGCCAAGGCTGGTCCCTGTCTGTATCTGACCCATGCTTCAATGTGGAAAGCCTGAATTTTTGGATTGAGTGGACCCAGTCAAGTGTGACCCGATAGCCCCGGTTAGTGCTGTTTGTTTCTAAGCACTACAAAACTGTTCATTCTTCCTACTCTTTGGATTTTTGTCGTTTTTGTCTTGTTTTACCCATAAAAAATATTGGTTATTTTTCTAAACTGGTGTGTTGTCCTTTTGTGGTGTTTTCATTGTGTTACTGTGTGTTGAGTGTACAAATACTTTACACATTGCCTCTTAAATTCAGCCTTACTGCTCTACCACAGGTTGAGCACAGGTCAATTAAAAGTGTGTTACTGACTTACTCTGACTAGGATTGTTGTTCCTGTTTGGATAGGGGGCGTATCTCTATCAACCAGAAATCCAATTTCTGACAGGGCTGAATTCCAAGAGCAACTCAGGAGTAAGCTGACTGAATTTAGAAGTAAGCCAAGAGAACCTGAAGCATACGTTACAAAAAAGTCCTTGTGAATCTGGCCCCAACAAATTTCTTCTCTTTGGGTAAAAACAATGGTATAATCATGTATAAAATACCCTTTGCCATCAGTGATACTCCTCAAAGTTCCAAAAGATTAAATAACTTCTCACCTTTTGGCCTTGCTGGGTTCTCTATCCCATGCATAATCTTCCTGAGAAGGCCCAAATAAAAAGTAGCTACAGTAATATATTTGAGGTCGACTTCTGATGATTGAATTTTAGAAAATTGAGAACAAAACTATTGTACTACAAAAATATTAATGCTAAAAAATTGACTATCAAAAATGTTTGAAGTTAAGTATATATTGGTAAGAATAGATTTACTACACTTAACATCTACTTACCTTCAAGGTATATCTATCGTCAATGTAGAGATACGTAGAGCAGTGGTTAATTTGTAAACAAATAAGTGCCAGGGCTCTTGTCAGGAGGCAGCTTGCACCAGCCCATTTTTCCTGTTAGCACAGCATAAAACAGAACCAACTACTAACCATGAAAGCCGGAGAGGATGTGGTGTAATGGCCAGAGCTCTGATTTCGGTGCTGCAGAACCAGGTCGAGTCTAAGTGTCTGATCAACATCCTGTGATTCTGGTCAAATCACTTAATCTCCCCAAGCCTGTCCTTAACTGGTGCTCATGGAAAGCACCGGTGTTGATGATTAAGACCTGGTGCTGAGCACCAAAAACCACTGGCTCAAATTAGGACTGATCTAGAGTTAAGCATTTTAAATGAATACTTACCTATATATACTTATCTTCAAAATATTTTTGCGGCCGTTATTCTGGATACTATATTTTGCAGCATGATATTTCAAATTCGATATTCCAGCTGTACACTTTCCTGATAGATCCTGAACACCACTAGTTAAACTCTAAGGGGCAGATTTACAAGCCCTTTGCACCACTTTTGCGTCATTTTTAACATGGGAAAAGTGACGCAAAAGTGGCGCAAGGGGCTTGTAAATCTGCCCCTAACAATTTATGTTTTTTAAACCAGATTTTTCCTTTTTAATAGAGAATGATTCCTATTACTCAGAAATTATAAAGCATTGAAAACATATTTTAAGGGTTAATCGTTCAACTGTTATGATTTTCAGGGCACCATGGCTGTCGTTAGGATCATATATTTTGCCTGTAGCAGAAAACGATTACAATTTTACTTGGTCATTTGCAAAGTACAGATATGCATTTAAAACATTCACTACATCCGCTCAAACTTTGAAAAGTGATAAGTTCAGTATTCAAGCCATTCCTTGCTCATAACGTTTTGCATTTTCTTCTATTGAAATGAAACAAATATCATTACTTTTACCGAGATACATTTTCAAGCTGTGGCACGAGTTTATTAAATGTGATTCAGAGCTCATGAATAACTGGGCATTGATTTATTGCATTGAGTGAATCTATTTTCTTTCACACTGTAGCTTCTTCTAAACTGACACTTTTAAATGCTTGTGGTTTCCGGTTATAGGCTGATAAGCATGAGGCTGGCAGCCTGGAAGCAGCGGCACTATAGATGGTTTTCTGAACAGGGATTGCTTATGCTATTTTGTTTTTTTCCCCAGAAAACAACAATCTGGCTGGTATACAGCAGTAATTGACCTTAACTTTCAAATAACGAGTTCATAAGTCAGTTTACAGCTGTAAGAAACAGAACGAGCTCCTTAATGCTATGTGCCAGAGGAATAAATGAAAACTGGCGACGCAGTAGAAAATGTTTTTGAAATCCTGGGCGAGTATGCTAAAAACCATCTATACACTTCACCTACAGGTCTCGTGTCGGATGCTGGAGAATTTAGGAGTCTTTTTTCACTTCTGAATTTACAAACCTATTTCAAATAGGTTGCAAATGTGCCCATAAATACAAATATTTAATGTGCATAATTTAGACGGTGCTAAAAACCTGGGCCCAGACTTATTCTCGGCCAAAGGTGCTGCGCTGCCTTGAGTCATAGTGAAAAAGGATTTTTTTTTAGGCATGAGCCATCCACAAACCCTTGCGTCATAATGCAAGGGTGCGACCTACCCTAAAGTCTCTGGGCTGTGCGTCACTAGGTCCAAGTCAGTAGTCCACGCCCTCACTTCCACCCAACCCGTACTGGAAGTACGCCCCGGGCGGAATGCTGATCCGTTTTTGCCAAAATGCAGTCCGTTATCTGGGTGTCTACCTATACCATGGCCCCTAAGATTTATATGAAGGGAACCTTCGTAGAGCCCCAGCGGGCATCGCTCACAGGTGATCTTTTGGCAACCGGTACCTCTTGCACCCATTGACAAAATAGCCTTGTCGAAAAAGGTAATTTTACATCAGCAGTGAGCAAGTGGGGGACCGGGTAGGAGAACGCCCTCATGTAGGAGGAGGCCAAACGCCTTTGCAAACACCCTATCTCAGACCAATGGACCTCTCTGCAACTGGAATTCCAACACAAGGTGCGAAATGATGATCTACTCCCCTGAGCTTTTCCCACCTGATCTTCCACTCGCAATGCCTGCACAGCTCTTGACTCCCAGTAGGCTTCTCCCACACTTCTGGCCCATGATCTCCTTCACCCCTTTCCCTTTGCCCCTCGCCGATGCCCTCTGCGATACTACACCGGCCTTCAGACACCCTCTTCTGACTACGTCTCCACCCTCCTTGAAGCGATCTCACACTTCTACTATTCAAGTCAAATCAAAAAAATACTTTATTTGGTTTTTTTCATAACCATAAAGCTCTATGAATAAAATATACTTTATCGCGTAAGAAATTTCAATATACAAAGTTAAACGTAGTAATCTTTCCTATTAAATAGTTCATGTTGTATTTACAATATTTGACTTAAATATTAGACACTCAATTCTGGTAAATTCATTTCATATAGAAAAGCTGTCCCTTTATGTGGCCCTTTCATTGCCATTACTAACACTGGTAACCTCTTTAGAAATGAGTCCTCCCAACCTTGGTTGTTCTTCCTCCCCCAGTTCACAGCACAGCGGTTAGATACATTTCAGACCTCCTGGACCTTTTAACCACAGCTCTACAACCTTTCTTTTAACAGCACAAGCACCATATAGTTTGTAGCGCATTACTTTGTTATCTTATCGCTGTCACATCTGCTTTAAAAACCAAAGAAAAATTGTTGTTACAAAAAAGTGCAAGTGTATGTGTGGTCTGTAAGGAATAGTTATCAAGCTGGAAAGTGACCCTTTCTGTACAACTATCCTTTAACATTGTTCATTCTTTTTATGTGTGCCGTTCAATGCTGCATGCATGCAAAGTAGGAAAAACAAGGAGAAATGAAAACATTTTTCATCGTTCTACCTGCCTCGAGGAGATGCAAGATGTTGGTGCAAATCTCTGTATATGAATATTTGAAGATAGGATTTTGCATTAAAATCCATGGGTGTTTGCATGGGTATCCCCATGTACCACCCAGGGAACGCCCCCTTGCCGCAAAATATTGAAAAGCAGTGCATAGCGTAACTTTGCATTACTTTGAGAAGCTAGCAAACACAAATCCTGATTTGTATTGGATATTAAATCCCAACATACCACTTAGCATCTGGTTTTCATTGCAAAAATAACATACACCTGGTGCAAAGCATTAGTATATCTGGGCCCTGATGTATCCAAGTGTTTTAAAGTGACAACTTTCTGCCCTTTTTTGGGTCTCACCTAGCATTGCAGCGCATGCGCTGCATGCTCTGCGAAGCATATTGTTGTAGGGACAGATGTGGAAGTGCCGTGGAAGCTCCGCCCATATTTTTTATTGGCTGGCATCATCGTCCATTTTAAATGGTAGCTTCTGATTGATAATGAGGCTTCTTAGTCCTGCCTTGTTACCGCCCTGTCTTCTTTTGTGACTATCCATAAGGACTGGATCTTTTACTTGCGGCGTTAAACGGTCTCCTTCATTAAAGCGGTAACCACTTTTTTTTTTTCATTTGCGCAATGGAGAATGCTTGTTCTTTGTATTGTGAGATTACCTGCTGGACACTATATTATTCAAGAGTGAATGGATCTAAAATTCTGCTTTGTATATGGCAAACATTATTCTGGTAAATGTTTTGAGACCCTCCATTGTTTTTTCTTTCTAGTAAAAGCTCTGAGATTGGCTCTAAATCCTGATTCATCTGCGACAAATAGTGTGAAGAGGTAAATAAGTTGTTCACACTGGCCCAACTGCTATTAATTGATGGTCTGGAGTTGTTTGTGCACACCTACGCAAGCAGTGTCACACTCTGCTTTGAAATGCTACTTCCTGGTTCGGAACATTAGCTCTTGTGATCTTTATGCCAGGATGATTTAAGAGCTTGCCTAAAGTGTTTGCATCCTATGCAGAGTGTGGCAGTGATGCACGTAGACAGCACATACCCTTCACAACAGCTATTAAGGCTAATCTGGTGGTGACAGAGTATGGGAGACCATTCTAATTTTTCTTTGCCTTTCTGCCTCACTGTACAAGAGGGGCTGTAGGGCACAGTCTTAACAAGCATTTGCAATGCAATAGGTCTCGCATTTACGCGAGTTTAAGCTATTGGCATTGTAAATGACAATGCCTTCTATTTGTTTTAAAAATAAAAACAAAAATAAAAGGCATTGTTATTTGCAATGTCAATAGCTCAAACTTGCGTAAATGCGAGACCTACTGCATTGCAAATGCTTGTCTATAGCAGGAGTGGGACCTCTGTGTTTGGGTGAGGCTGAAAAATTGTCAATCACCCCCACACCTTGGGTTGGCCCTTTGCACTCCAGGCACCAGGGGCCACTGCCAGTACCTGCAAAGCAGGCATTAGGTGCCATTGATTTGTGTTGCCTCTCCTCCCACCTTTGTGCCTGCATGCAGGGTTAACGTCTTGCACGTGTGGGCAGTGCTATATTGTGCATGGCGGAGGATGATAAGCCTAGGATGGCAAAGCACCAGAAAGTAGAATGCTTATTAGTCAGAGCAGGTCAACTTAGCCCAGGAAGTTTCCCTTGAACCTCATTCTGCAATCACATGCTGCCATCCGGCTTGCTAACTGCTGTATGTCACCACTAGCTACACTAGAGTTTACCATCTCACTGGACTTCCACCATCCAACACTTCCCTCCTCACTGATTTTTTGTCTGCACTACAGTCCCTGACTCAACCAGACACTGTACTAGCAGTGTCTGTAAAATAATATGAGCAGCACTTAGCTGTTCATTAGAAGTGGAAACAGTGCAGTCTAACCACTTGTACAATATAGATAACAGAAGGCTTATTTGTCAGGAGGCCCTTCTACGGCTGTCTTGGATGCTCATATCCGTTTGAACACCCCTTTAGGTGTGTAAAACAATTCACATTCTTACACATTGCACATGTTGTTTGAAGTTACTATGATAACTCTACCCATCATATAGGAGTGTATTCTGTACAAAATACAGCAACTGATTCACACCTGCCAAAGAAGAGCATGGCAGACAGTCAGTGCCTAATTTGCTTAAAAAGAAATAAGTGTAGAGGGCCGAAGTTTTCCATAAAAGCCACTGCTCATGTTGTTGAATGCTAGGATTGCAAAAGTCTAGTTTTGAAACCCGCCGCATGCCTCTTTCTTCCCCATACCTACACTTCCTGTTTCTGTATCTCACTCTAGCAGGTTCTTTTTATCCCTGTTTAGACCGTTGGTCATTGTGTTCCTATATGTTTCTTCCTCCTACGTTTTTTCTTTTCCTGCCTTCCTCTGTCATGTTCTGAGTCACAGTCTAATAGCTATAGGGTCTGCTACCCGAGTGCAATTGCTCACCTCATGAAAATACATACATAAATTACATACTGTGTACAGTACTGAAAACAGCAGATAGGTGCATTCCTTGAAGATATATATATATATATTCATGCTAAAAGACTCTACTGCAAAATTGGCAAAAGGCTTTGTAAATTTGCTAGCTCAGCATGGTTAGCACTGTGTTAATGCTTTGCTTAAATCTCTGCTCGAAAAACAGAAATTTGAAGTGAGCAGATTTAGAGTGTCACTGGTGTTGTGGCTGCGCTCCAACAAGAGCAGCTCTCAACTTAAACTCGGGAACACCCCAGAGTTTCTAGGCCTGTTTTGTACAATGTATGCAGCACTCTAAGCTTGTGAATGTTTGGTCTTGACCTTTACCTTGTGTCAAGACAAAGCAAAACTGAGGAGCTCTTATAAGAACGAACCATGTGTCAGTTGCTTTTATTCATTCCATATTTGCTTGGATAGTATTTTACTAATCTATAGCTTTAATACTGTGCTTGGAGTGGTTAAAGACTTTTGTAATTTTTCACCTCAGCATAGATAGCACTGGTCAATCCTCATCTTAAACACTTTGTTGCAAAAATGACAAAAGTCTTTGGGGGATATTCTCAAGAACGTGTGATAATCATCGCCACAATAGGTTAAATCAAATATTAATTATCGCTGTCTATCCCGGGAAAATAACTCTGTGTTAACGTCCTATCCACAACACGACGGTAACATGCAATAGATTCCCGATAACGCATCAAATGTCCGGGATAGAATCACCGGTACGGCGCTAAAAATATATACCCGAAAGTGAAAAAAGCTGCGATGGGCCCAACAGCGATAAAAATGCAGCGATAAGCAGAGCCATGCCTACAAGTCCCACAAGTTGGGGGGGGGAAATCACTATAAAAACGGCAGAAAAAACACAAACAAAACACATACAACTGCGAAGCACCATGGAGGTAGCCGGAGCAGGTACAGAGGACAACCAGAACCTCACAAGCCCCATGGAGGACCATCCTGGGACCATCATTGGGGTGATGGTGGCAGGAGTTCGGGGACCGGACACTGCACAACATGACTGGAGCCAACAGCAACAGGGTGAGTAACGACCAGGGACTGGGGGATGGGGAGATGGGCACAATGGCACACATGCACAATTACGTATAGCACATCTGGTGAAAAACCATGCCCAAGGGTCACAACTCTACCCAAGTCTGCAACATCTCAGCACTGTATAAGCACAGAAGTGAAAAGCCCACCGCCTGAAAGGGGTAAGGGCCCACAAAATCAGAGCTGAAGGGGCAACCCACCCACAATACAGCACACACATGATAATCCGAGCACCTCAACATTGCCAACAATGTGGCACAAACTGCAACACTTTCACAACAGAACAGACAACATAACTGCTGCTGCTTGTGTGCAGAAAATGACCATTCACATTTGGCATAGCAGGAAACTGTGAGATGACAATGTACAAGTACATCCTCACATCCCTGATGGTGTAGAAATGTCAACTGTCCCACATCAAATAGGCATCTCCTCACAAACAGTCACAATGTACATTGTCATGCAGTCTGTTAGTAAACTTGTACAATGCGTGAACATACCTGTAAACACAATGTCAATATGCACCTCCCCTTCACATTGTAGAGTGACAATCAACACCTCCTGCAGAGCGGACCCAACAACACAGCACTGATGATGAAGAGGACATCCCCAACAGCGACACCGATGCCCTCCAACAGCTCATGGACAGCTCTGGCACCCCAGCCCCAGGAGCAGGGCAGCCCAGCTGCATCCAGGAGCCCCCACACCCTGCACAGACCACACAGCAGGAGACACCCACCACCACGGCTGTCTCCCAGGACTCCCACGACCAACACATGGCATTCCAACGCCGTGTGTTAGGGTGCCAGGAGAAGATGGCTGATCAGGTTTGGGTGGGGTTCGACCTCGTGGCAGCCAAACTAGATGCCATACATGGGTGTCTAAGTCCCATCAGGGACCACTTGCAGTCCCTAACGGACACCCACTGTCCACTCCATGCTCTCCAACAATCCATGGCTGACATCGCTGGAGTCATGACTCTGAGCCAAGGACAACTGTCTAGTCACAGTGGCCCCAGTGATGTCATCCATGAGGTGGGACACATGAGGAGAATGATGGAGAGCTTGGAGTGGATGCAGGTAGAAAGAATGTTTGCCACTGCTGCACACCAGCGAGATGTAGCTGAGATCTTCCATGCCCTGCAGATCCTCTTCATGGCATTGCCACAACAAGGCCTGGCACGGATGAATGCTGCTGCTACCACTCCATTCACATCTCCGCTCCCTGAAGTGTCAGTGCCACACAGTGCGGCAGAAATTCCACCTCCAGCTCCTGATGTGTCACAGCCACACAGTGATGCAGACAGAATACCACCACCAACATGTGCGGCACCTGACACATCAGAGGATGATGATGATGATGAATCCGGCTTTGTGCTCAGAATGAAGTGGTAGCATTCATCTCCACCATATGGCCAGTTTCAGCTTGGTTCCGCCCTCTGCATCATGCACCGGAAGAACACCTTCCACTGTCCCCCGATACACTCAGCGACACTCACCTTGGACCTCAACATGGACTGCCATATTTTTCTGGTTACCAATGACACAGCAATCACACTGCCGACTGAAGTTTTTCTCTTCCACTGAACTTGTCAATCCCTAAAGGACTCTGGCTGGCCCTCCACGGGGCAACAGTGTGAAGTGGGGTTTGCATGGCCCTGTACTGCTCCAGCTTCAACACAACCACTGAATGTGAATAAAACATTCTAATTCACACAGATGTGTCATGGCTATGATCAATCAAGTATGTAAGTATGGATGAATGTAGGGACAGTGATTCAACAAAAAGGTACTCCCTGGGTAATGCCATCAAAGCACATGTATGGCCATGACCCAGATAGACAGTGAGACACACATTGTCATTCAAATCAACACTCATCACAGTTGAATACAAGTGAAGGTGCGTAGACTTTATTAGCATATGCGTGTCAGTAGGGGCAAGATAAATGCCACAACATACAGGCCAATGCAGCAGTATGTCAGAATGAGGAACGTTGCCAAGCGCCGCTGTCCACTCCTGGGGAGTGCCTCATCTTTCACAGGTGTGTGTTAAGCCACTTTGTTGTCCACTCATGTAGTCGAAGTCCAGGCGAATGCAGCCATGTCCACTGTTGTTGTGAGATATGTGACCAGATCTCCAAGATGCAACAAGGTGTCAGGACATGTGCAATGGGTTCAAATCAGTTGTGGCTGCAGGTATGTAGTTACTCATCCATGAAAGCAATTGCAGCGTCGTAGGCCATCATTTCCAACATGAGGTAATTGTTGACTTCATCAAACAGGACGGCAAGTCCATCCATTAGCAGGTCTGGACAGATGTGCTGCGTCCCCCCCCTTTCACCAATTAGCACTACAGCACAATAGGGGAGCGGTTCAATGAGGTCACTGCACACGAGGATTCGTGCAATCTCCCAGGTCTAGCTGCCAGCATGTATGCCAAGTAGCAAGGCATCCCATAAACGGGTATCACGGTGATACTCCTGGTCATGTGCCAACAGGGGTTGCACACACATTTAAAAATCCAGTTCATCTTCCGTCCTGTTGGATAGGGAGATATCCATACACTACTCGAATATGCACGATCGATAATGCAACACAGGCTGAACACAGGTGACGTTGGCAAAGCGGAAGCTTAGCCGGTAACTGATCTGCAGCACTGCCAATGGCAGTGCCCCCAGTAAATGCAGCATTCATGCACGGTACAGTTCCACGTGACAGGGGTTGTGCATGTGTCCGGGATGTTCAGCCATTGCGTTAGTGGCTCTTGTTGAAGCTGCACTGTTCTGACCTGCGCCAGTTCTGTGGATGAAATGCCACATCTCGGATCAATGAGTTGTTTTAGTGTGCACCGGTTGTACTCCTGGGAATGTTGTGGGAGTAAGTGTGAAGGTCATTGCATGCAAGATAACTTCGAGCAATGACTCCTGTCTGTGGGGTGTGTATATGTTGGTCTCTCGTTGGTCTGTACATAGGGTGGGAGTCGGCATCTGCTGCTATAGTATCTGTCATGGAATTCATTTTTGACATGTCTTGCATGTGGCATATGAGCGGCATAACTGTGTGTTACGTTGCCTCACAGCTGCTCCTCCCTCCCCCTGAACCCATTTACTTATGTGCGCTGCTCAATTGCATCACTTGCACTCCTACAGCACAGTATTGTCATGCCTGTCTGCGCATGTCTTCAAGTCTGACAATGACACTGTGATAATGGCCGTTGAAGATGGTGGGCCACGTGAGTGTAGGCCTATGGTAATAATAGGGCGGACACAGATATAGAGTACATGCCTGGCTGAACTGGGGCTGCTAATGTGGCTAGGCATTTGGCTCATGCTGCGGCAATACAGATACACACAACACCTGGCTTGTAAGATCCTGGAACCCGAGCGGTCTTGCGCTCCTTCATTACTCCGTTCATGCGATCACGCCCTCTAGGTGCATGCTACATTGCAACATTGTCGCTTACAGGGGGGGGAACTTAGCTACATGACCGAGGTCTTCCCCACTGACTGAGGTAAAATGGTTGTGTCCACTGTCCACAACACTACAAACACCAGCAGTATATGTCCACATGGACAGGTCTGTGCTCTGCATACTGAGGTCTGTCCAGCACATCACAGCCACACTTGGCATTGTGTGCATTCTTATTCATGGGTGACTTGCCTTCTTCACACATACTTGGTTCCCACCTCTCCCCACATTCTGCTATTGTGTGGCTGAAGGGCCATGCCATTTTCTGAACGTCCGCTGTCCTGTTCTGTGCTGCCTCGGTGATAGTCGGGGGAGGGTGGTCCGGGGGGGGGGGGGCTTGGTGGTGGTGGCGGTGGGTGTTGTGGACCTCTTGGGTGTCCGAGCTGCATGATCAGTGTCTCCATGACATGTGTTGGTCTTCAGATGTGGCTCTGGGCTGGGCTCCCTTTCAGTGAATCACTGCAGCTAACGCGCCTTATCGCTTGTTTTTGGATCACATCGCAGGTCTGGCTGGTCGTTGAGAATATCGCAAAGTGGTGTTTTTGCACTGGAACGCCTACTCTGCATAACATTAGCGTGAGTTGCCGCTCTCATCCGTGGTGATAGTTTTTGCAGAAACTATTGCTGGAAAACTGGTGATATCGGCAGTTTGCACCAGATTAAGAATGGGACGATAATTCTTTTGCCACTTTTGCTGCGCTAAAGTGTCCATAACTCAGCGATAAGTCCTTGAGAATATGTCCCTTTGATGCTTTTCTAGCTCGGCGTGTAAAGCACTGTGCTAATCCTATGCTTAAAAACTCTGCTTTGTAATACTATTATCATTTTTGCTTTTTTTTTTACTTTTGAGGTGGGCAGCTCTCCTCCAAAATGTAGGAATGCTAAAGAGATCCTAGCATAGTTGTGGGTGCTACTGCGCATAGTTAGGTCAGAGTTTTCCTTAGGAAGAGCATTATTTGTCTTTCTTATAGCTTTGCCGCTGCTTGATAAGATACATCTTCACACAATGTTTAAAAACAAAAGTTTGTCCACCTCAGCTCCTTCCTTGAAAGGTTTGGGGTGATCCATCAAGCAGGGACAAGAAAAGGATAGATTGCAAAATGCTTATTCCCTAAGCAATTTCCGTAGCACAATTCAGACAATGATACAGAAAAAACAACTAAACAGAATAACACCAAATTTGGCAGAAGGCTAGATCTTTACCCAGAAAGCTTGCATTTAGTCTGGCATTAGCAAGACCTTTTAATTTTGTTTAATGTTGTTAAATTTATATGTATAATATAATTACATAAAGGGGCTTTCAGTCACCTCTCTTCATCCATTGGTCTGTTTTTATTCAGATTTTGCTTACATCCACTACAGCATGGGGCAATGAGTCATTCTACTTCACTCACTACCTATCTTCACTTTGAGTGGCTGCATTTAGCCCTTTCACAAGGGGCACGTCAACACACACAGCAATTCCCTTCAGTGCCAGTGTTTTTGTTTTTACTTTATCACATTAGTGTTGCCTCCGTTTGTAGAGCCTGATTTGATATCAGGACTTTCTATCAGGTGTACGCCCAGGGCACATTCCAGCTTTATCATTTTCTGTCTCTTGCCAGTGCTGTTTTAATTTTGTTTTTAATTGGCCTTTGTTTATCTGACTGCTGCTTTGTCACACCATTTGAGCAGCTCACATGAACTCTGAATATGAGCTCATGAGACTGCTCTGTCTTTGCAATCCTGTCTGACTGCCATTCTTTCCTCCTTCTTCCCTTCTTTCTTCCTCTCTTCTTTCCTTCCTATCTTTCTTTCGTTGGTTCTTTCTTTCTTTCTTTCTTAGCCCCTTCCTGATCTTCGAACAATGCCTATCCTTTCACTGGCAGGTGAACCTCAAACCTAGTGCTGCCTCCATTTTTTTCTCTCTAGTTAGGCTGGCTTCATCCCCAAAGAGCAGGGAAGAACTGACTAGAAATGAGTTAGATGGTGGACAAAGGCTTGCCCTCCATCCACAGGTTTGCTCGGCGTATGAAAGTGGACCTCACAGACCTTTCCTCAAAACGACCCTGGACCTATGACCAATCAGAAGAAGAAATGCCCTGCTGTCGGAAACAATTGAAGGAAGACAACCTGCATGAATTGAACCCTGTGTCCCAGGAGTGATTCCAAAGGGCAGGTGGGTGGCTTCCTGTTTCAGCTACAGGGGCACAAGGAGCTTCTAGAGGATTATTTTTCTGCAACTGCCCAGCTGGCCAGTTGCACATAGACCTAATCCTGCTGCTAGCCTCTGCTAGAATGAGTCCTAGGCCCAAATTGTGCCTCCCAGATCATGGACCCTTGGCTAGTGTTAAAGTATCCTCCTCCCATCCCCAAACATCAAGAAGTCGGACATTTTTCCAATTTTCAGCCTGGAAAAATGATGAAGTCCAGGGTCTTGTTCGAAGCTACAGTCATCGAATCATCAGTCGGCTGCAACTTGCTGGCTTTCCCTGCTGAAGGAGATACGACTTAAAGAAAGGTTTCTTAGTCTGAACATTCACAGCTTCACCAAGAGCGATGGCGACCAGCGTTGCAGCCTTCCTGGGCACTGACTCCAGACTTCACTTGGTCAGAGCGTTCCCGCCTTCATCAACAACTGCACCTGGTGGTTCAATCTGACAAGGATTGTGATTATTATTTGAGGTGAGTTTTCACTCCCCTGAACTAGTACTTCAATTTCTTACAGTGGAGAAATCAGTATAATTGAAGAGGAATTCGCTACCCAAGTACTATACTGTGTCAGAAGAAACACCAGCTGGCACGAAGCTCTCATATCAGAGCTCATTTGCAAATGACTTAATGTTGGGTCACCCAAGGGAACCCCATTACCTTTTAGGAATGCATTAACATCTCCCACGAGATATCGGTAATGTCAGTGTTTTGTGACTCGAATTAATTCTCAAAACATTGATACATATGATACCAATACAGCGTTTGGAAGGGATGCTCCTTCCCGATACCAAATTGGTATTCATTCAGAATCCCATTGGGATTAGTTCATTCAAAATAGTATTTTATCAGTTGAAAATGCTGAATTAGAGCATTTAAACCATTACAATGCTTAGTACATCTGGCCCTATGTTTATCAAAATCAACAACATCTAAAACTGGGATGAATTCAAATATCAAATTACGGGGCATATCATCAAGGTGATAAAAAATTATCGCCGCTTTTGTGTCCGTTTTTGGGCGAAAAGCGGCGATAATTTTATCGCCTAATCAGCAAGGTCACGCTATTGCGTGAAACCTTGCATTACGCCTGTATTCTGAACGCCCAGCTTTGCATCTCTAATGAGATGCAAATTGGGCGTTCCTGCCCTGACATAACTGGAGAAATGTCGCTAAGTGACATTTCTCCATTTATCATTGGGCACGCTAACCTGCAGAGCGACAAGCAAAGTAGCGATAACCTCTGTTATCGCTACTTTCCTTACGCCTGCTTCAGGACTGACTTAGCCATGATATCCTATGTAAGGTGGATAGCATGGCTAAGTATGCCTTGCCCTATCTTCAAGCTATCGTCAAACTTCGTGAGATTATCGCTGGATTACTAGCGATAATCTCACATTTGGCAGTTAGCGCTTGGAATTTTATCGCTTTTGAGATAAGCGTTGCTAATAGCACGCTATCTCAGCGATAAAATTCCACGTTACATGGCGATAATTATCCTAGCGCTAAGTGCGCTTAGCGATAATTATTGCCGGTCCTTGATGATATGCCCCTCCAATTGTTGCAACAGAAGCTATTTCCCATTTGCTCCTCCGTTCTCTCTATAAGAATTACTAAGTAGGTCAGGAGCTGACAGTCGGAACTGCACATGCTCGTTATCTTCTGCTTGGAGCTGATGGTAAATGAGGATGTATGACGTTACATCGCATCCATTCACAACGCGGTATTTTACATCACGTTTGTTACAATGAATGAATGAATTAAATCCAATTTATAATGCGCTACTAAGCCCAATGGGCGTCAAGGCGCCTAACCCAATAATGCTAGTTAAATCAACTGGACTTGCTCACTGGTAGGCCTTAATGAAACACCACGTTTTGAGCGCTTTTTTAAAAAGGGCTAGTGAAGGTTGAGCCTTAATCTCCGAGGGGAGGGCATTCCATAATCGAGGGGCCACGTTGGAAAAGGCCCTGCTGCCCCATCTGACTTTATTGAAACGGGGAACTACAAGAAGATTCATCTCAGAGGAGCGAAGACACCTGCTTGGGGTATAGCAGGTTAGCAGTGAACCTAAGGCATCAGAGGATCCAGCCAATAGGGCTCCATACACCAGGCACAAAAGCTTGAACGAGATCCTATGCTGGATTGGAAGCCAGTGCAGACTTTTCCTGGCTAAAGTAGCCGAGGAAACATTAGGTGCAGCTAGAACAAATCTTGCTGCAGCGTTCTGCACAGCCTGAAGGCGATGAATGAGACCCTTGTTGATATCTACATATAGTGCGTTACAGTAGTCCAACCTTGAACCCACTAGCGCGACCACCGTCTGCTTACAGGCCTGGGGGGAGAGATAGTGAACGATTCTCCTAAGGATCTTGATAACCCCCCAGCACGTGGCCACCGTTCTATTGACCTGGAGAGTCATGGTCAACGAGGTGTCAAATATAATGCCAAGGTTCCTGGCAGAGTGGGATGGAATAGGGCAGGTTCCCAAAGATGGGGGCCACCACTCACTGGACCAAATATCCTGATTATTACCAAAGATCAGGACCTCGGTTTTATCGCCGTTCAACTTTAGGGAGTTTTGGATCATCCATTCGGAGACTGATTGCATGCAGTTCCTAAAGTTGAACGCGGATGTACTAGCCGAGTGAGCCAAGGACACCATGATTTGGGTGTCATCGGCGTATGACACAACCTCCATCCCCTGCGATTTCACAAGCCTAGTAAGTGGGGCCACGTAAATGTTAAACAGGGTAGGACTCAAGGCCGACCCCTGTGGAACCCCACATTGCAAGGATTTGGCAGGGGAGAGGAACTCTCCAAGCTTGACCCTCTGCTCTCTTAGATCTAAAAAAGGGGACAAAAGGCTCAGGGCCGGGCCCGCCACTCCTACCTCCCTCAGACGTGATGTTAAAGTCGAGGGAGACAGGGTATCAAATGCTGCCGTTAGATCAAGTAGGACCAAAAGAGTGGTCTGACCTTGATCCACCTTCATTCGAATATTATTCACCACCATCATGAGTGCAGATTCCGTACTATGGAATTTCCTGAATCCATGCTGGGAGTTGTCCAAATACCCAGAGGCAGCCAGGAAGGCAGACAGATGAAAATTAAGGTGGAATTCGAGCATTTTGGCTGGGGCAGGCAGCAGAGATATAGGTCGAAAGTTTTTAAGCATTTCTGGGTCCAGGGTGGACTTTTTAAGCAGGGGCTTCACTATCGCCTTTTTCAGGCTGCCGGGAAAGTACCCTGTGCCATAGCACCATTCATCACCTCCATCAGAGGCGGTAATAGAGTGTCCCAACATGCTTTCAGCACTTTCAGGGGACAGGGGTCCAGGGGCAAGGCTGACTTTGTCCTGTCCATCAGAAGATCAAGCTCCTCAAGGTCGTTGTAATGACCTGCTTTGTAATGACCGGGATGTAATGGCATTGCGATGCAACGCCCGTGTTGTAATAGATGTCCCCCGGTAAATTGATAGCCCAAAAAGTGAGCTTTCATCTGTGAGTGTGAAGCTGGCAGGTTTGGGGGTGTGTGTACTAGAGAAGTATCTTCCTCCTACTCTGCCTCGGACTGCTGGCTTTGAAATTGTTGCTCCTTGTTCTGCTCCACCCGCCACCAACCGTTTGCTTGGATGCTGGTCACCGTGGCTTCATGCCATCCTGATCAGCATCCTTCATGATCAGACTGTTAGTTGCTGCCAGCATCAATGAATCTGCTATGGCATCAGCTTTATCAACATCAGCCTCCCTTTCACACATCATGTTGGAGAGCTAGCGCTGAGGAAATTTTTACTCCAAAGTTAACGATAAGTAATGTATATGAACAGCATTCTAATAAATGGAAGGGAACTGTCTAGAATGGAATATTGCATAATAAGCAATAAATAAGTTTAGTAGAATGAGGCAGGTCTGGATAAACATGTTATATAGAAGAGTCTGTTTATTCATAAATTAATAACCTGCACTATTTCATTTTCTGCATCACTGACCCCTACCAGCTATTCGACTAGCCAGGAAATTGCACTGAATTTCATCTTATTTTGACCCCTTTATTATAGAGTATGAAGGGTGGTTTTATAAGAGAAGGGTTGCAGAGAAGGACCAATGACAATGGTATTGTTGTTGTCTGTGTTTGATCCACATATAATCCACTCTGTGTCCCGTTACATTGCTGGGACCCGGAAAAAGTAGGGATGATGTCTTAGAATAGTTTCACTGAAATACTCATTGCTTTCATTTGTCTTCCCTTTTCCAGACTGTAATATATTGTTTTTGGTTTTTTTGCATTTAAAACATTTTTTAAAACAAAACATTACAACAAATCTACCAAAGATGCAGGTCTCAGTTGAGGGAACAAATCGGCTCCAGAGCAGGACAAGCCTTTATTTCGCAGCGCATTTGCCTAGTGGGCTGTCGCCCTTGGAGGCTGGTTTTGAAAGCCCTTGGCAGCTCCTGTTCACCCTAGGTTAATTGCAGCAGGCACAGGAAGACTTCAAGAGAGAGAGAAAGAAAGGGGTTGAGGGGAAGGTAGAAAGAAAGTGAAGAAAGAGGAAGGACAGCAAAAGAATGAATGGATGGAAAGCAGTAGCGGCTCCTGGTGGGAGTGCTGTCGGGCGGTGACATGGGGCGGGGGAGGGGCAGGGTGGGGGGGTAGTAAATACAGGAATACGGATGAATGCAGGTAAGTAGACAATTAAATCAATCATATTATTTTTGTTGCGTGCGCTGCATCGACAAATGTCTGGAGCAGTTTTGAAAACGTAAAACTATGTTCTACTGTCCCTTGATGTTCCAGGTGCAGTTCTTCAGGGGTTCTGTTACATTGTTACTGATTTGTAAACTGGTTTGCCTCTTGCACAAAATTAAGTAGTATTCAATTCAATTCAAATGATCTTTATTCGGAATTAATACATCCATAAAAGTACATACAGGTTAAAACACATAAAACATATATAAAAATTTTAAAAACAAGATTTTCAATTGGGTTTGAGCAGCATAAAACGTAAAGTGCATAGTACATAGTAAGGATATACGTAGTCTTATTCAAGAACAAGATTTCCAATTAGGTTTAGCAGCATATATAGCATAAAGTGCAAGGTGCATAATAAGGATAAACATGGTCTATTAATATATAAGGTTGTAGATTCCACCTTATCCACTTCCATAATAATCATACAGATCCAAACACACATAATTAATTCTATATACTATTCGTATCAAAAATGATAAAGTGCAATGTACATTCAGTTGCCGTTATGTGTGTTCCATACTTGCCCTAGATCTTATACAGATTTTTATAAAGCAGTTTACCGTGTGTATAACCTCGTCTGTTGGCAACATTTGTAAGAATCTCAATGCCAGATTAAAGTCCCTTAAGTTATATTTACGAAAAATCGGCATTAGATATTGACGGGTATACAGCTTATAATAGCCACAGAAGAAAAAGAAGTGCAACAAACTTTGTTTTCCCCCCTCTGGACAAGGGCAATCCAGCTCTTCTAAATTTTTATTATAGCCAAGGGGGAAGCTTAGTAAATTGACAATACTTCCTTCCCGGAACCTAAATAAAAGGCTCCGGTTCCGTCTTCCAGTTGGAATCGACAGGTATCTACAGGGCTTGTTTGGGTTATCATTGTCTGGATCAGTTAATGGCAGATATTTAATAACAACAGGTTTTACCAATTCAGATCTCCTACGTTCCTCCTTATATAAATCAAACAGTGCCCGTTTTACGCCGTTCTTATGTGAAGGGGCAATGATATTAGGGGAGCTGAACAGAAGACCATGGCCCACACTCATCAGGCTGTTGTTAACTGCGTTTAACCAGGGTATAAGGTGGAAGCTTTCATGTAATTAACAATTAGATATTATGCTGCGTGTTAAAGATGCAGCAGGATTGGACCATATTTTTATCCAGAAAAGTGCAGGCCTTGACCTAATAAAATCGGCAATATATGGCAGCCTAAGTTCATTATGACAAATAAATGTGGGCGCACAGGGAACTCCCCCCAGTACCTTTCTACAAAATCTGTTTTCCTCCAGCTGGAGAGAAGTGCTGTTACAATAACCCCACACTTCTGCTCCATATGTCCCAGTTGGATGACATTGGGTACGATAAATATTAAGCAGGGGGGAAATAACATCGGCCAATTTGGGCTGTCGGAGAGATAAAATTGAATTAATCGATTTACCAATTTTATTTCTCGCATAGGCAGCATGTGGCTGCCATGAGCCTGTGTTAGAGAATAATAACCCTAAATAAGGGAAGGTACTGGTGCATTTTAATATATTGTCCCCTGATTTTATCGAAGTGATGTTATACTTTTTAGGTCCACAGTTCATAATGAAAGATTTTTTAAAATTAGTACTTAGGCCCAAATCAGACATAAAAGCAACAAACCCAGTGATTAAAATGCGTAAAGCATTCGGAGTACGCCCCATTAGTACTGCGTCATCCGCGTAAAGTAGGGTAGAAATGGGGGAACCATTTATAATTGGTACATCCTTAGTGTTCATGCTCAGGGAGCGGCTCAACCCGTTAATGTATAAAATAAAAAGCAGTGGGGCGAGTACGCAGCCCTGTCTAACTCCTCTGCTAATAAAAATATCATCAGATAATTCACCATCATTATTAATACGTACTCTCGCCTTTAGATCCCTATGTAAGTAGGAAAGAAAATATACCAGTGAGCTATCCAAACCATAATCAAGCAAAAGTGACCACAACCTAGAACGATTAACAAAATCAAATGCGGAACTCAGATCCATAAAACCTAAATAAAGCGGGGACTTTTTAACAATGGTATATTTAGCCATGATCAAATTCAGATTAAGGCATTGTTCAACTGTGCCCACATGACTTCTGAATCCCAGTTGACTGCAATGTAAAACATTATTATCCTCAGCCCAATTACGTATTCTTTTAAAAATTACCCTTCCGAGGACTTTTAACGTATTGTCGATCAGTGAAATCGGGCGGTAACAGGCAGGATCCGACCTGTCACC
The DNA here is from genome assembly GCF_964204655.1 of Triturus cristatus. Taxonomy (NCBI): domain Eukaryota; kingdom Metazoa; phylum Chordata; class Amphibia; order Caudata; family Salamandridae; genus Triturus; species Triturus cristatus. The sequence continues at coordinate 213,236,690 of NC_140588.1, forward strand.
TTTTTTGAATATTGGTACGATGACACTGTTCGACCAGGAATCGGGAATTGAGCTGTCAGCCAAATTGTTAAATAGGTTACATAATAGGGGGGCCCAAAAATTGATTTCAGATTTAATCTGGTCGATAGAAAGACCATCCGGGCCTGGGGCTTTATTACTAGTGCTCTCAAGTATAGCGTCCTCCACCTCGGATAATGAAAAATTCAATCGGTCGACGGTGTTAAATGAATGGGCAATGTCTTGGGAAGAGGGTAATATAGCATAGATTTTAGAAAAATGCTCTACCCACGCTTCACCAGTTATATTGCAATTGATTGGTTTGATGTTAGAACCAAAAGATCTGAGGGACTTGACTTCTCTCCAGAAACCTGTCGTGTCTTTTAGTGAGGCAAAGCGCGTGAGAGATTCCCAGTGATTAATCACTAGGGCCTCGGATCTAATACGTAACGCGGCTTTATATTTTGATCTTAATTCTCTCACTAGTTGATCGTCCCTAGGTTTAATTTTTAGGGCAGCCCTCAGGTCCCTATTGGCCTTAGAGCAGGAGGAGTCAAACCAGCGGGGGCCATGATCTATATTAGGCCTAACTGGTTTAGAGGATTCTCTTTTAATAGCCCCACAGAGATTACCAAAAGCAATAACCACATCATCGCCTTGGCTAATATGCGACAGACAGGTCTCTACTATCATAGGGTGCTTTTTGATTACTCTAGCTAGAATATCTTTATTATCCACCCCTTTCCATATTAGTCTTAATCTATCAGTAGATAGATCCAAGTTTTGTTCCCCCAACTCTGCTCTCAGTGTAACCTTCGTGGTCTGTGGAATATCTAAGTATATTCTAAGCGGATAGTGATCACTATATGCGGAACAGATAACTTCTGCTTTTAAAATTATATCACACAATGTGGGACAGATGAATATATAATCTATCGTAGACGCACAACCCTGGCCTATATATGTAGGTGTTAATATATTATTTGCACTAGAACCAGCAGTTTCCATTGCATTTACTAAGTCACAGGAGGCTAGATGATTTTTCAACTCTTCACCGTTTCTACATGGGGGACTATTACGGTACATATGAGCATTAAAATCCCCTCCTATGCAGATGCCATCAAAGAACCCATACTTCTGCCCCTCCATGATTTCATCAATACAATTAAACAATGACAAAAGATTGTCATTGGGACGAGTAACAAAATCATTATTATAAAAATTAATTAAACATAATTTCATCCTGTTAATGTACTTTATAGCCATAAAACATTTACCCGGGGTAGGGATCAATTTTGTTTGTACCCCGGATTTTATTTTAGTCCAGATAGATAAACCCCCACTGGGGCGACCCATGGTTGAAACAGAAGCCTCTAGATTATAACAACAAAAACCTTCCATTGTAGGTGTAGTTGTACACCAAGTCTCTTGTAGCATCAGTATGTCACAGTTGTTTTTAACCCATTCTAACCATTCTTTAATTTTCATTTTAGTATTAAGTCCCGCTATATTCCAACTTACAAAAGATAGTTCGGAATCTTGGGACAATAATCTTTGGTTTGTGGGTTTTTCTCTCTCTAAAGTCCAAGACAAAGGTTGTGGGACATCCAAAATATCGTCGATTGATGCCAATGATGAAGAATCGGCTGGATTAGTCGATGAGGGTCAGTCTAATGTATCCAAATCTGACAAAGGTGCAAATCTATTAAACATATTGAGCAGAGGTAAAGTTGGCTGAAATTGCGTAAAGGGTGACTGGAAATGCGTTGATGGTAATTGAAATTGCGTTAAGGGTGGCCGTAATTGCATTGTGGGTTGTCTGTAAAAGTAACTCAAAGGTAACATAGTTACAACTGTAGAAATGGCAAAGCCGTGACCGTTCCTGTTGAGTAAAAATCTTACGGTACCAGGGTTTTTAAAGTTGAGAACAATACAGTCACCTTCCTTATCTTTAATTAAGGGGCCAACCCAAGACACCCTACGAGCCGATAGAATCTCTCTGGAAATATCAAATCCAACACCTTTATGCTTAGTTAGCCAGTCTATGCATTTATTTTGCAGTTGCACCCATGATTCCCCCTGTTCCTCCCTCAATGGAGGTACTCCTACAAGAACTAGAACATAGGGGCAGGCATCCGGTGGCAAGTGTAAGGCGGGCCCTTGATGTTTAAAAGGCTTGCTTGACCCTGCATCCCCGGTACCTTTATTGTTATCAGCAGTTGGTCTTTTTGCTGTTGTAGGGTAGATGGAACCGTTTTTGAGGTTGCTGGCATTTTTATTAGTACTAACAGAGGGGGCAGTTTGTCTAGGTGCAGGCGTTGGGGTAGATTTGGGAGGTAAATTGGATTTTGTCAGGTTCTTCCCTCCATTAGCAGATCGGGGTTGGATTGTAGGTAGTGCAGGAGAGTGGGCTGATGTTCCAGAGGTACTCATGCCGCCGCCCGATAAGATGGGAACTTCCTGTTTCTTTAGTGACATAGTGTTGCTTACAGATTCAAGTTGTTTTACGAGGCGGTCAGCTCTAATTTGATCCAGGATGACAGACCCCTTTCTTTTTCTTCTTCGTTTTTAACCAGGTTATCTAATCTATCAAGTCTTTTAAAAACATTATTAAACTGGTTGATCATTTGCTTCTCTAGTCGATTAAAAATAGTATCCACTATAGTTTCTATAAGGTTTCCATTCTGTTTCGTGAGATGATAATTATCTCCCATTAGTGTTGTTTGGGTCCATATAGTGTTAAAAGTCCCACTTGAGTCGGTGGTGGTTGCGGTAAGAATATCATCATCCGCAACCACAGTATCTTTGTCCGCAACATGAGCAGTTTGTGCCTCAGTGAATTTTTGTTTATTCCACAGGCTCTGAGGCGTAGGCTGATTCTTGCTCGTTGGGAGTCTTTTCCTTTTATTAGCACTAGGTTTGGTAGTAGCCCTTTTGTGTTTTTCCCCTCCCTGTTTATTACTGGTGTCAGTAGGTCCCAAGGTAATGACATCATCCTGGGAGGCAATTGTGATAGTAGGAGCAGTTTCAAACAACAGGGATACGGGGGATGGTGGTACCAATACCGGTTTTGTAATTACAACAGCTGGTGATAGAGGAATCCCAGGGCTATTAGACAATGATGTTGACTGAATGATATTGTTAGAACAGCTCATGGACATTCTTCTTTCAGTGTCAGCTATTTCACTTGATACCAAGTTCAGTGCATTTTCAAGTAAGGACTCGAATGTAGCAGGGGGGAACGGGAAATCGTCCTGTGTAATACCAACATTTACAGACTCCATGTTTAGAAGGTTGTTACACTCACCAAGACGGGATACAGATGATGATAGAGGGGTGGCCCAGCCCAGCCTCCTCCTGCCCGGGATGGCCACAGACGGCCCGCCCTCTGCCCGGGCTCAGCCCGGCGCCGCCCGCACGCGTCCCGCGACGCGGAGAAAGGCGCGTGTTTTTAAAGCGCCTCCGGGCGCGTTGGTGGCGTCAGCGGCCGCAGGGGTGCTTGGGGGCTGTAGTCCCCGCTCTCTGCCGCAAGTATGGTGATGGCGGCAGCGCGGGAGACAAACAGCAAGGAGTGCCCAATACAGCAGCGCCAGCAGCGCTGGCGTGGCGATGGCGTGAGCGGTTCCCTCAGCAGCGGTAGGTAACAGAGTCTGGCAGTTCCCCCGCTCCTCCGTGAAAGGCGCGTGTTTTTAAAGCGCCTCCGGGCGCGTTGGCGGCGTCAGCGGCCGCAGGGGTGCTTGGGGGCTGTAGTCCCCGCTCTCTGCCGCAAGTATGGTGATGGCGGCAGCGTGGGAGACAAACAGCAAGGAGTGCCCAATACAGCAGCACCAGCAGCGCTGGCGTGGCGATGGCGTGAGCGGTTCCCTCAGCAGCGGCAGGTAACAGAGTCTGGCAGTTCCCCCGCTCCTCCGTGAAAGGCGCGTGTTTTTAAAGCGCCTCCGGGCGCGTTGGCGGCGTCAGCGGCCGCAGGGGTGCTTGGGGGCTGTAGTCCCCGCTCTCTGCCGCAAGTATGGTGATGGCGGCAGCGTGGGAGACAAACAGCAAGGAGTGCCCAATACAGCAGCGCCAGCAGCGCTGGCGTGGCGATGGCGTGAGCGGTTCCCTCAGCAGCGGCAGGTAACAGAGTCTGGCAGTTCCCCCGCTCCTCTGTGAAAGGCGCGTGTTTTTAAAGCGCCTCCGGGCGCGTTGGCGGCGTCAGCGGCCGCAGGGGTGCTTGGGGGCTGTAGTCCCCGCTCTCTGCCGCAAGTATGGTGATGGCGGCAGCGTGGGAGACAAACAGCAAGGAGTGCCCAATACAGCAGCGCCAGCAGCGCTGGCGTGGCGATGGCGTGAGCGGTTCCCTCAGCAGCGGCAGGTAACAGAGTCTGGCAATTAAGTAGTAGATGTTATAGGAGATTGAGTTTAAGTAAAATAGCATCTCAAAGGACAGACAATGTATCTGGTATTGACATTCTTCACCCCCAAGTCCTTCACTAACACGAAATATATGCTACCCAATTATTCCTCGTGCCCAAATGGCCCACTCAGATTGCATTCCTTTTTACTCAAAAAAGAGGTCCTCTCTCAATTGACAGTCATAAAATTATCTCACTATGATCCAACTGCATTGTAACCAAATTCAGTTACGGAAAGTCTTACTTTTGCATTACAAAAGGTAGATTTTGTACTCGTTCATTTACAGAGAGACAGCTGAAGTGTCTGTTCTCATTTGAGAAGCATGCATTGGTCTATGGGTGGATTGTCTGTTGTACTCACTAATGACTTGCTGTCAAGTTAGAGTGCCTAAATTACTTACCAATAATTCCATTACTCCACTTGTTAATTCTTCATCCTAGCCATAATGCTCGAGGTGGGTTTGCCTCCCAAATAGCACATTCTATAGTCTACCTGCACCTACATTTTCTTCACTTATTTTTAGTTCCCATCCTTCCCACTGGTAGGAGCCGTAAAGAATGCACTACCCATAATTTCTCATTTCTCATGTCTCAGCGAAAATCGAACCAAGGAGGGAGGTAGGGTGGACATCCGGTTTAGGAAGAAGAAGTAACAATTAAAGTGATATGATTAACGGTAAGTAATCTAGGTATTCAATGTAAATACTTAAGGCAACAGTGACAATACATACATATTACGATGTATTTAATAAACTAAGAAACATATTAGAGGAAAGAATCAACCAATACTATTTGTCTGAAAAAAGTACAAAATATATGTTATTGATAGTCATTTCAACAATAAGAAAATCCAATCAAACTGTTCCATTCATATCTGCAGTCATACATCGCACACAATCTAGATTCAATTAAAAACAGCAGTTTAATGACAAAAATGATCGTATCGATTGATATCTGATTTTCAAGTCCATAGAAGAACAATGTGGCACATTTACAGTTGACTGTTGTATTCTACGCGCGTTTCGGCAGTAGAGTGCCTTCGTCAGGAAAAAGGCCACAATAGATCAATTGTGAATTCTGTGAAAAGAATGTTTCTATTGATAAATACAAGCCGCTGTATAGAGTGCAGTGATGATATTTATGCTTGCAGTTAACTAAGATAGTTAGGGCAGTAGAAGATATCGAAAATTGAAAAAGGAAATTTGTGAGAATATGTCTCGAATTATACAGGCAGAGGTTCTTTTTTCTATATATAGACAAGACAATTAGGAGAGGTGACGTGAGTTACGTCAGTGGTGAAAAAAGAGAAAAAAGCCATAACCAAAGCTGTTTAGAATGAAGCTTCACCTTAACTAGAGCCTTTCGTGTCTCTAATCGTGAGGATAATTTATATAAAAAAATCTTTTACCCTCTTTTTGTCATAAAGGTGACCAGGCTGCATCTAACGATTGAGCAGCATGATCTCTGCTTAGGGCTTATGGTTTTTGAACTGAAAAGATGAAAACACAACCTTTATTAAAATTTATTGTGGGGTAGTATCATGTAATTGTATTTATTCGTAATGCTGGATACCTTAGTGGAGATAACTCCAGATACAGAGATATATTTTGCCGTTACGTCAAGGCCATTCTGATGCTGGCGTGAGATACTTTAAAACAATGCTCCCATGATGGAGGTTTACTATTGGGAAAGAAAGGAACTTGTGAATGACTATTATGTCAACAATGTGATATGAAGGTTATAATGTGATGGACCTGCTATCTAGGAATTCTGTTTCTAATGAGTACTATAGTCATATCTCACTTAGTTTAAGACCTAATGTCTCCATTAATTCTGTGGTGTGAAACGTAGTATGTTTGAAGTGAACTAAAGGCTGACCTGGGGGGCAGCACATTCAGTGAAATATAGAGCGGCCGCTCTTTGTTTCACTGTACAAACACTCCACCTCTACTTTTGTGTGAGGCTAGAGATCCTACTGCAGGTGAGTGGAATGAATGACTAAATCTGCCTGTGGGGGGATATATGAGTGGTGTCCATGGGATCCCCTTTGTACCCTCCAAAGATATGCCCTGAGGGAGGACACTGAAAGTGTGCCATCTTTTTGTGGCACACTGTCAGTGCTCCTCCTAACTGCTTCTTTGTCTTTATCCATAATATAGTGCATGCACAGAGGCAAAGAGAGTCACACATTTGCATCGGGCTACATCCCCATACAAATGAGGGAATGCCCTCACAAGATAACACTGGTGCTTCATATGCCCTAGTGATATTAGAGGAGGCACTGAGAGACTCACAGGTTGTTAGGGCAGAAGCCAACAGCAGGTTCCAGTCCAGGTCCAGTTGCCACTGGTCAGCTAGGCAGTTGCAGGAAAAGATCCCTTGTAGCAGCTTGTTGTGCCCCTGTAGCTTTAACAGGAAGTTAGGCTTACGACCCTTGGAGTCCACTTATTTGTCATTGGTACAAGAGGGAACAGGTGCAGTCCTTCAGGAATCCTTTCAGTTCACAGACAGCAGGTCTAGTCCTCTACTGTTCTTCCGCAGGTACAGGAGTGTTCTGATATGAGTGCCTGTAGGTGCCACATTTAAGCCTAGCATGAGCTAGTTATTATGAATGGCCCTTGTGGAAGCCCTAATCAATATGGTAAAAGTTTTCTAGGCTGCCCCTAGCCACTTTGGGCATTTTCATGATGGCAGAAGTCTTAGGCTACACTACACTTGGGAGCTGAGGGCTGGGCATGTGTATGGGGAGTATACTATGGCAATTCCTATGCCCTCCTACATCTAGCACTAAACTCCAATTTGTGGCAGCTACTGTACCCACAATAACCCCAGAGACAGATTGTGTCCAGTAACCAGACAGTGGGCACACAAGAATTGTTTTGGATCCTATTTCCCTTCTTTTCAAGTGTGCCGGCAGTCTTATGCGTAACACCCAGAGACAGAAGTCTGGTAGAACAAAAATAGTGTGTTACGGCAATCAGACAGCGGATACACAAAATTTGTTTTGGCATGCTGTTTCCCTTCAAGTGTGCCTCCATTGTTATATGTAAAATCACAGAGACAGAAGTCTGGCGGGACAAAGCAGGTCTTGCTTTGGTATCCTTTTTCCCTTCTTTTCAAGTGTTTTCCCGATGTCATATCTGAAAACTCAGAAAATCTGTAAAGCAGGATTTAACATTCAAGCAGGATTTGACACTGTAATGTCAAAAAGGATGCTCGCAGCCCCAGCCGGGCATATTCTGGCAGGCTGAGAGGAGTCATCTCTGTCCGTTCATGTCAGCCTATTGTTTTTTCTTAGGAGGCACTTCGACCCTTTCTCATACCTATTCAAATGCTAATTACTGGCTGGCAGAAGTGGGAGAGCAAATGCAAATTTAGGGCTCAGGATCTTCAGGCAGGGAAAAGGTAACAGTCTAAAAGGTACCTTTCAGTAAAATGTATCAAAAATCCAACAGCATTGTATTGGATTTTAAATAACTTCTCACACATAGGTGTTTCATTATTTTTCTAGCTCGTCCATTTCCCAAAATACAGTATTAGATTTTTAATCTGTACTCTGGTTTTTGGGACAGGTCTGCTAGGCCTGCCACAGTGAAAGGTAGCTTTCATGTGTTAGTCACTGTAAGGACATGTCAACATAAAATTTCTACATGTCCTACTTTTATTACCACGCACCCTGCCTTGAGGGCAACAAGGCCTACATACAGGTAGCTTTTTAAGATTTAAAAGGGAGGTTTTGACCTGTCAAAAGGGTTTATTTTGACAAGTTGGTTGCAGTGTTTGAACAGTCACCATTAGGTTAAAATGGTAGGCCTGAATGGGAAACAGTTGGAACAACATGGGCTCAGCCACGCGTGTTCCTACAAAGCACGCACTACCTCGCTTGCTGTAACCATGCATATGCCTTAACGACACATATGTGTGGTCAAGGAATTGTGCTGTCTAGCTGCTGCTGGGTGGTAGCGGGAAGGATCAGGAGTCCCAGAGGACTCGCTGAGGTAAGTGGGGCTGGGGCCAGGTTTTGGGTGGATGGGGGAGTTTGTATAGGTTGGAGGGTAGTTTTTAGAGCTGCGGGATCAGGTAAGTTTTAAGGGCTGGGGGTCGGATAGTTTTCAATGCTGGGGAGGTCGGAGCAGTTTTCATGAGGGTTGGGGTAGTGTTTAGGCCTTAGAGGGACAGGGAAGTTTTTTAGGGCTGGAGAAGAGGGGGTTGGTTTTTAGAAGGGAGGGGATAGTTTGAGGTTTCAGGGCAGGGTCTTGGAGGGCTATTTTAGGGCCCAGGTTGGGAAGAAGGGATCTTAATAGTTTTTAAGGCTTGGAGGGGGTTGGTTTTCAGGAGGAAGGGGTAGTTTCCGGACTCGGGGTGGGTGCAGGGGTCGGGGGCTAACATTTACCTGTCAAATCATAGCCACGGATATGTCTTTGACACACATGCCTTGATAACTCATATTTCATTTTAAAGGCATGCGTGATAAAGGCATATGAGTGGTTAGGACTTTCGTGGTTGAAACCGTGTGAAACCGGCATGCGTGATAAACGCATGCATGGTTCCATCACACAGTCGGCCTGAAGTCATGCTAGACACTGTCACTGCAGTGAAATGTTCTTCAAACTGTGGGGTGCACCCCCCTAGAGAGGTCCTAAATCTGCAGAGGCGCTCAGCTACTTGTAAATGAAGATGATCTGGAAGCACAGCCATATTTGTCACATTTCCTGGCCGTCTTTATGTACAGCTGTAGAGGTGAATTAAAAAGCATGTGAACTGTGATCGTAAGTGTAATGGTAGCAGGGGGAGGGCAGTGAGTGTGGTGGTAGGGTCAAAGAAATGGCTAAAGAAAAGATTAAAATATTCTGTCACTATTTTGTTGTTCTTTCACATTTCTGCATATAAAATAACACACACATTGTCAATGAAAAATAAATGCAAGTTAAACTAATCAGTGGGAAAACCCTTTTTTACATTATAAAATATCCATTGGTTAATGGGATCACACAGATGTCTGTGTGTGTGACTAGAAAGTCACAGAATTGAGTCCTGGTAGTGAAGTGAGGACTAGTGCCTTGTATTTATAGTGCTAGAAGGTCTGACATTAATATGTGTGTTTATAGTGTGTCTGAAAGCACTGTTGAAACAGAAGTCTTTGTTAACAATTGTATTAAACACAGTATAGGATAGGCTGTCACAAAATGATTTTGTGTTTAAGATAAAATAAGTTCAAAGTATACATTTATCTGCAATGTATAATCTGACTGTACATAATGCAAACATTTTTATAAGTGTGCATTAAAACGATCCTTTACAGAACTCCTTATATCACCTCTCTAAAAGTATCAACTTTGTCATCATGAAGCTTCGAGTGATTCCATCAATTAAAGTTTATACAAGCTCCCAAGCAGCCTCTGCATGTGGTAATTAACCATTTGCACATATTTACATTTCTTCCAGTTAGAAGCCACTCTTGTTAGAATGCCTGTTTCTTTAGCTCTCCATCCCTCAAGAGGCACCTCGAGGTCTAAATTAACTGTCCAGCTATAGTAGTTTTTATCAAAAAGTATAAGAGCTGTTATTGCAAATTTAAAAAAGCATGGTTAAGGTGGGTCCCATAGATCCCAACTCCTTCAACCTCTGTTTATATGCAGATGTTCTTTTGGATGAGGAAAGGAGGTGGCAGGGAGGAGGCCACCAGATTCACATTCAGATGTAGAGCCTTGATAGTCTGGGCCCTCCGGACCTTAAAGAAATGTCCCAGGAGATAGAGGAAAGGAGTGAGGTCCATGAATATAGTCAAAGAGATGGAGGGGGCACTATGTAGGAGGCTTTTTTTAAATTTACAAATAGACATAGACAACTTCCTCGGAGAAATGCCCTGAGGAAGGATGTGAAATTTGATGGCTTGCATTTTTAAAAGGGCCATTGTTAACATTGGTGCACCAGGTGCAGTGCCACTGGGGCCAAGAGTGTGAGGGACCACTGCACCTCATTTATGGCAGTTTTACTACCATAAACAGAAATGAAGGCCCTTTTTCCTTGCTAGTGTTAGGGCACAGGTCACCCTGGAGGCATTTGCAAGAGGTGCCAATTCGACTATGCTTAAAGGAAGCATATAGATCACTTTCTACTGGATAGCAGAGATAAATTGCCCAGGCTCCTAAAGCCAGCAAAAAGGTGAAACATTTGAGGTGACCACGCAGAAAAGGCAAATTTCGTAGACAGACCGTGCAAAGCCAAAGCTTCATTTATGCCCCAGGTCAACGGCAAATCCTAAATTATCACCTATGTATTTCAGAGCTAGGTCCTCCATAGCCACCAAACGCCTGCTTGGATAATGAACTCCTAAAACATCAGAATCTACCAAGTAATTTGTATAAAGTCCAGGAGAAAGGAGAAGAGATTTGGGATTCCCTGTATCCATGCTCTTTCTTTAACCAATTGCTCCGAGAAGGTCATAGTCTCAAAGGCCTGAAACATGCCCTAGGAAGCACCACTGCAGGTCCTGAATTACCCTCTAAAGTAGGAGTTTCCCCTCCAAGAGAAGACTCTAAGCTTTGCTTAGCTGGATGTGTCCCCTCCAAGGTAAACACAATAGTTGAGCAGTATTTACAAAGGCAGCCACACCATAATGCAACCACTATCCATGTGTAGACTGTCTTGAGGAGGAACTCCAACACCTCACCTCCCTATCAACTCCATCCTTGTGCCAAAAACGCAGAACAGAGGGCAGGGCCTAGAACTCCAGGTCAAGTGACAAAATCAACAGGGCTGCTACGCATGAAAAGCTGAGAGAGGAGCCATGTGGTGATGTGCAGCATCTTGTCATGTCATGCATCCCCTGAGCTGGTACACAGGAGAAGCGTCCACATACCTCCAGACCCAGCTGAACTGGAAGGAGATTCCAGAGGGGGCCTGAAACCTACTCCCCCCCGGCAGTGCCCACCAACAGCTGCATAGGGAAGGAAGAAACAATGCAGAAAAGGATCCAGCACATCTCAACCACAGATGAAGCAGCATATGTGTGAATGTACTACAAACGTCTCTGTGCAATGCTGACATAAAAAACAACAGTAGGAACAATGGGTAACACATCCTTTATGGGTCCTATCATTGGAAGGGGTTGTAATGTTGGAGTCAATGGCGCCGGTGTCGGTGGGCCAAGGCTGCAGTGCGGGATGAGGATGGTGTGTCGTGTAACTTAAAAGCAGTGACCTCGAACCACGGTGCTAGCAGTGGCGTCGATGTTGGCATGGAGGGGTGTCGTCGGGGATACCAGGGCAACGGTGTGAAGCGAGGTGGTGCAGAGTGCGGTGCCCACAGTTCACGGTGCAAGCAGCGGCTCAGTGGCGGCATCAGCTGGTGTTTTCGGTGAGACCAGGGTTGCCATGCGGCGCTGCGGCGGTTCCCTCTGTGGTGGCTTCAGGGCACGGAGGTGGCATTGGCGTCATAGATGGCGTCTGGTTGCTATTCTTCTGTTGCAACCCCAAACACACAGTCCACAGTGGTGATGGCAGAAGAACTTGAAGTCTTTGCTGTTCCTGAGACTTCTTGAACAGGGGACAAGCTCTACCTCAAGCCCTTAGAGAATCTCACAGAAGGGAAGTTGGAGAAAGTTCAGTCTAGTCCTTTCACTGCCCAAGACAGTAGCAGCCACTGTAGGCCAACACAGCAAAGCACACTGCAAAGTGGTAGTCTCTCCTCTCAGCTTCTCCAGCTCTTCTTCTTGGCAGTCTTCTTGGTTCCAAAAGAGTTCAAAAGTTTAGGGGTTTGGGCTACACTTTTTATAGCCCAAAATCCTTTGTCCTCTTAGGCAGAGAGTGTATGTGCTTAGTCCAAACCAGTTTGGTCCTCTCTGGCCCAGCTTCCCAGCAGGAGGCGGAGACGGCATTGTCAAAGGCAGACAGGGCCTATTCAGGTGCAAGGTAAATCTCCTCCCACTACTCTAAATACAGACTGAGCCTATTCAGGTGCTATTGACAACTCCTCCCACTGCTCTGAATGTATCCCAGCCCTATTCAGCCCAGCTAGGACTCTTCCAGACTCTCTGGAGCCACTGCACATCCCCAGCCCCTGTCACTCCACAGCCAGACAGTCAATACATATCCTAGCAGAGGCACACTGGATGGCTAAGCAAGAAAATACCTACTTTCTAAAAGTTGTATTTTCAAACACAGATTGTAAAGAACACCCTCACCAAAAGATGCATTTAACATTCTAAGTCCAGGCATACTAAACTTTATTTATCTACCTTGTTCCCGGGGCCAGTTATGTTTATAAGATGTTATAAACAAACTCCCCATTCTGTCCTATGGGAACATATCAATAGTGAAATTGGCAGTAGTTCACTATCAGGACATGCCACACACACAAAGGCATGTCCTACCTTTCACATAGACTACACCCTACCCACGGGGGTACCTTGGGCCTACCTTAGGGGTGACTAATATGTAAGAAAAGAGAAGGGTAGGGCCTGGCAAGTGGGTGCACTTGCCAAGTCGACATGGCAGTTACAAACTGCTCGCAGACTCTGCAGTGGCAGGTCTGACTTACCTTTTCAGGGCTACTCATGTGGGTGCAGGCCCACTAGTGGCATTTGATTTACAGGCCCTGGCGAACTCAGTGCAATTTACTTGGGACTGACAAGTAAATAAAATATGCCAATCATGGCGTGCATTTGCACTTTAGCACTGATCAGCAGTGGTAAAGTGCCAGAAGTCCTAAATCCAACAAAGACAGGTCATGAAAAAATTAGGAGGAAGAAGCAAAAAATGTGGGTATTACCGTGCAAAAAGGACCATTTCCAACACCCATGCAACCCCATTTTTCAAGGGGATGTAAGGAAAGGCCTCTCTCCACCAAAAGTACCCATTTTCCTGGTAGAGAAGATTTAAAAAGGTTAATCATACTAATGCACATTTTTGCCACAGTTACTCGTGCAGATTTCCCGCCCCGTGGGCAATCCCAAGTAGTAAGTGTGCAGCAGCAAGAGTACATTATTCATGTGTCTGGCTCACAAATATTTTGCTGTGAGTTACTGCTGTACTTCCCCTGAATTACAGGAGTAAATCTAGAGCAAGTCTGGATCAAGAGTACTGTAAGAGTAAATCGCTTTTACTCACACATCAATCTTTCTGGTCCTAGGACTTGCATAGATTTTCTTGCCTGTAAATCAACTAAATTAACAAATCCACTGAAAACGTGGGAACAAATCCTACCATGAGCAGTTTCCCGAATATTAAAAAATATTTGTTTAAATCGGTGCCTGTTTCTTTCAGAGTGTAATGACCCGAGTCATTACAGCCCGGAGGGTTGCCCTCTGCAACTTGACACTACCCTGCAGTCGCCACTGAAAGTCTAAGGCTCAGGACCACTGGAGCACACAAGACTAAGGCAAAGAAGTTATATAAACGTGGAAAATAGCAAGGAAAAAAAACAAAGACATTTTTCACAATGGAGAAAAGAACTGTAAGGGTCCACCCACAAGGGCAACAGACCAAAGTGAGATACAAAGTTTAAAAGAAAGCAGACAACATGACTGATGCAGCAGCACAGGCAGCCCCACAACAGCAACAACTACATCCTGGGCTGCAGGCCGGCCACCAGCACATCCAACCTACCACACAGCACACCCAGATTAATGCATTGCCACCATTTAAAGAACTGATACACCCACCCACTGCTTCTCCAAGGTGGAAGGTGTGGATTAGCCGCCTAGATAACTGTTTCACCACAACACAGGGGACGGATGATACTGTTCAAATGTCCCTACTGCTGCATTTTGCGGGAGAGGAGATATACAAATTATTTGCACATCTACCAAACACCAGAGCAGCAAACGATTACAACGCTAACGTCAGGGCCCTCAATGCACACTTCAACCCTCAGCTGAATCCCGATTATGAGAGATTCAAACTGCGCCAAGCACGATAAAGGGAAGAGAATCCATGGACACATTCCATGCGCGCCTAAGGGAGCTAACACAAGGAAATGATGGACAGAGCACAGAAACTTTTCAGACACTCACCCTCATTCACAGATCTGGGTTGAATCCATCATCATTCTTTTTTTCTCACTTCCCCACCCCAGTTCAGACACAGCTATATGCAAATCAGTCTTGACCCTGTGGCTCATGGGAACAGTCCAGCCCGAACTGCCAAGCCATGTCTTCCCTGGACTGGAAACAAACATACTGGGACTGGTTTCGGGGTAACACCCCTCATCAGCCAGGCTAGCTTGAATCCAGTGCCAAAGTGAGCAAGGGACCCACGTCTGGGCATACCCTGCCTTCTTAGGGCGAACAAAGAAAACACAAGGAGATGATGGACGGAGCGCTGAAACTTTTCAGACACTCACCCCCAGTCACAGATCTGGGTTAAATCCATAATGATTCTTTAGCTCACTTCCCCACCACAGTTCAGACACAGCTATATGCAAATCAGTCTTGACCCTGTGCCTCAACGGAACAGTCCAGCCCGAACTGCCAAGACATGTCTTTCCTGGACCGGAAACATGCATACTGGGACCAGTTTCAGAGTAACACCTCTCATCAGCCAGGCTAGCTTGAATCTAGTGGCAAAGTGAGCAAGGGAACCACGTCTGAGCATACCCTACCAACTTAGGGCAAACAAAGCAAACACAAGGAGATGATGGACGGAGCACTGAAACTTTTCAGACACTCAACCCCAGTGACAGATCTGGGTTGAATCCATCATCATTCATTAGCTAACTTCGCCACCCCAGTTCAGACACAGCTATATGCAAATCAGTCTTGACCCTGTGCCTCATGGGAACAGTTCAGCTCGTATTGCCAAGTCATGTCTTCCCTGGACCAGAAACAAGCAGCATACTATGACCAGTTTTGAGGTAACACCCCTCATCTGCAAGGCTTGCTTGAATCCAGTGGCAAAATGAGCAAGGGACCCACGTCTGAGCATACCCTGCCAACTTAGGGTGAACAAAGCAAACACAAGGAGATGATGGACGGAGCGCTGAAACTTTTCCAACACTCGTCCCCAGTCACAGATCTGGGTTGAATCCATCATCAACTTTAGCTCACTTCGGCATCCCAGTTCAGACACAGCTATATGCAAATCAGTCATGACCCTGTGCCTCACGGGAACAGTCCAGCCCGAACTGCAAGCCATGTCTTCCCTGGACCAGAAACAAGCATACTGGGACCGGTTTTGGGGTAACACCACTCATCAGCCAGGCTAGCTTGAATCCAGTGCCAAAGTGAGCACATTCACAGCCAACGATCAGAATAAGGCTCATCTCCGTCAGCCCAGAATCTCTTTAGAGGAAATCCTCATTATGGCAAGAACACATGACTTGTCGGATGCAAAATGGACAGAAATTGATATGGCCATCACCCAACACCAGACAAATCAGCGACCATCAAAACAGAACGTGCCGATGCACTCCGTACTCCGAGTAGGGGAAACCAAGGACGATGGCCAGCATAGAGACGGTCAGGGTCATGGTGCAGATATTGCAGAAGGGAGGAACACCTAAAGGAAGAATGCCCAGCTTAAGGGAAGACATGCTCAATATGTGGCATCCATAGCCATTTTGCCATCGCCTGCAGAGGTGGTCCGAGAAGCAGAAGAGCATGCAGAAGGAGACCGCCCTCGAAGCCAGTAAGACAACTGGCCCTTGAAGTACCCGAAACTGTGAAAACAGTGGGAACCCTGTCACAGCAACGGCATCACCTGGAAGAATCATCAACAGAAGAGGAAGGTGAATGCTACCTCATCTCATTTGCCAGTGACCTAAAACGGAGGCGACGCCCACAAACCACGTGCCTCATAGATTTCACAGGATCCTGAGTCACTGCACTTATCAATACAGGGGCATCCATGAACGTCATGGGGAGTCAACAGTGCAAACAACTCCAGTCAAACCCCTGCTGACCCCATCACATGTCAAGATCCTCTCCTATGGAAGCCAAACGCCCCTGCACATGAAAGGAAAGGTAACCGTACCAGTAAGATCAGATGGCCAAGAAACCACAACAACATTCCACATAGTGGACAGAGAAGCCAACACTGTAGTAGGAAGCCACACAGCAGAAGATCTAGGCCTCTTCACGTTCGACTGGGCTGTCAAAGCTTTGCAAACAGAGGGCATCCTGGAGCTGTTCCCCCAGCTGTTCAGAGGACTAGGAAGCATGAAGTGGCCACCTGTCAAACTACACATAGACAGAGCAGTGAAACCAGTAGCACTGCGTCACAGACGCATACCGTTTTACCTATGGCCACTAGTCGAACAGGAACTCCAAAGTCTGGAATAACAGGGAGTGATTGAAAAAGTCACTGAGGCGACTCCGCGGGTCTCGCCCATATTGATAGCCGAGAAGCCGAAGCAACCCGGGGAGATAAGACTGTGCATTGATATTCATTTGCCCAACCAGGTGATCAAAACAGAAAGGCACATCACACCAACAGTTCACGACATAATAGCCGACCCCAATGGATCCCGATGGTTTTCCAAATTAGACCTCAACGCAGATTATCTCTATTTGAAGCTGACCGAGATGAGCCGGTATATTACAACCTTCTCACTACAAAAGGCAAAATTTTGGGATTTTGTCAGCAGCCAAAATATTCCAAAATGTGGTGCAAGAGATGCTGTCAGGTCTTCAAGGAGTATTAAACGTCAGTGATGACATCTTAATACATTCTGTAACCATGAAAGAACACCACCGCCATCTTCGAGCTACATTGCAGTGACTCTGACTATTTGGTAACTCTCCATAAGGACAAATACTCATTTTTCCAGAACACAATAGACTTATTTGGTTATGTCTTCAGCCGGGACGGTGTCCGAGTTGACAAACCGAAATCTCATGCCATACAGCAAGTACCAGCCCCAACCACAGCATTGGAAGTATGAAGCTTCCTCAGAATGGCCACCTACTATAGGCGGTTCATACCCAACTTCGCCACGATAGCAGAGCCATTGCGAGCCCTCACGAATAAGGATGCTGTGTGGGAGTGGGGCAATGAAGAAGACGTAGCATTTCAGAAGGTAAAAGAAGCAATACTAGGTAAGAC
Source organism: Triturus cristatus (assembly GCF_964204655.1). Lineage (NCBI taxonomy): Eukaryota > Metazoa > Chordata > Amphibia > Caudata > Salamandridae > Triturus > Triturus cristatus. Next base: position 213,254,124 of record NC_140588.1, read on the forward strand.
CACCATGGCGTATTTCAACGCCACCCAAATGACCAAACTCTTATTGGATGCCAGCCCGATGGACTCGGAGAGCTCCTAACCCAGGGGCGGAAAACCCTGCTGACTTCCTCTCGCGGCATCCACCCAGTTCGAGGCTAGAAGACAGTGATCAAGACATAACAACAGAAGAGTATGTCGACATGATTTCACAATGGGCATGTCACCGCACCCTCACCATTGAAGAGTTCAAAGCAGCCACCAAAGAAGACCCAGTTCTAAACAAAGTGATGGCCTCACTGCAGAAAGGTTCATGGGATGATTTTTTGTATGACACTGGCAAGTGGGATGAGCAGGAGAGAGAACATCTAGGGAAACAATGGCAAGTGTGAGATGAGCTAAGCACCGTGGCAAAAGGCCTGGTGCTGAGAGGATCCCGAATCGTGATTTCGGCAAGCCTCCAAGAGAGAGCGACAGCCCTTGCCCATGAGGGACACCAAGGAACAATGCTCTTGAAGTCGCGCATGTGAGAACAGGTATGGTTCCCTGGACTAGAGGCAGCCATAGACACCCTGGTCAGAAACTGTTGACTCTGCCAGCTTACTAGCAGCCAGGAATCCCAAGCTCCTGTGATAACCAAAACACTGGCCACCACACCCTGACCGCAGGTTAGCCTCGAATTTGGGAGTTTTCCAGATGGATGAGTGACAGCAATGCTCATCAACAGCTATTGTATAGTGGAAGTTATCACGTCCACTGCCTTTGCACATCTACAGCCTGTTTTAGAAAAGACATTTGCACTTTTTTGTCTACCCCAATAACTAAAGACTGACAATGGTCCTCCATTTCAAGGAGGAGAATTCATAGAGTTGCTCACGTTACTGGGAGTGAGCCATCATCGAATCACTCCACAATGGCCGCACGCAGGTGGTGAAGTTGAGCTCTTCATGGGGACATTAAACAAAATCCTACGAATTGCAGTGGCTGAATAAGCCGACCCTGAAACCGCATTGCGAGAATACCGCAGCACCTCAGACTGCACGACTCAGAGGTCATCCTGCTCCCTAACGCTGGCTGGGAACCGGAGAGACACCATCCCTGTGGCCGAGGCCTGGTCCCCAGAGCCGTATGACCATGTGACACCCAAGTTCGTCGGAAGAGGAATAATGACCACGCCAGTCGACCACAGCAGCCAAGACTCGCATCATCATACCAAGTTCAGAACAGCCTATGAACCAGGGCTGTAGACTGTTCTAAAGGCAAACAGAACCACTGTCAACGCCCAAAGGGGTACAGACATAATAACCAGGAATGTCTCCTGGTTCTATAAAGTACACCAGTCTGGTCGAGAAGAATGTGAGCTCAGTTTTATCAGAAGTGAAGGAGAGCCTGTTGGTGAAATGTTATCCCCCTACACAGGTGCTCAAGGTACAGCAAATTTCTCTCAACCATTGGCTGTGACTACTAACCCAAGTACTGACATGGTCACACCATCACCACAAGGTCAGCACATGACCCAGCAGTCCAGCCAGCTCCCAATCGGAAGCTCTGAGACTTTATCTGTTAATTTCATCATTCTGTTTGAACACTAACTTGGGGAGGGGTGTATTCACATGTGTCCCGCGGAGGCGGGACCCGGAACGTGGCCCAGAAGCAGAACCTGCACAATGATTTACTATGGCCAGGCGTGGCCAGAGGGCTTAAATAAACGGGCCGGGCTCGCTCGTGTCCTTCCGGCTCACACTGTGATAGTGATTGGTGTGAGTTATTTGGCGCAGCTAAGCAGAGGCCTACTAGTTGCACACACAGGCCACCACCACACAGAGCATTCTTTTAAAAAGATGTTATGCCCTCCCTGGGTTTCACGTTTAGAAACACCCCTAAACATGTTCAGTTCAGACCAGCCCTGAAGTTCTTCCTCGTGTGAGCTCATTGGATTGACGAGGGCCCTGTGGCCTTATAGAAAGCCAAAAAGTTGCCTCCCTGCCCCCTTTGGGTAGTATAGGACAGCGATAAGTCGGGTTTAGTGGGCTCCTCCCACCCGTCTGCTCTGCTGCAACTGCAGCCCCTGCAGTACACCCATGTGGTAGGTATCTCAGTAGTGTGATCAATGTTTTTCTATCTGTAATTCAATAAGAACCATACGATTGGTGATATCTCTTTAGCAATCTGTCAAAAAAACATCGGGCCTTATTTTCAAGCCCCTTCCCCAGCTGGTGCGTCACTTTTAATAAAGGGAAAAATGACGTACCGGTGGCGCAAAGGGCTTGTAAATATTCTGCGATATCGTTCACCGCTTTTCCTGATTTTTTTGTCAAAGCTAACTGTTGAAAGAGCTGGAACATCACCAAAAAGAACCACATAGGGCTAGAATCAACAAAGAGTCCCCAGAGGCCTAACTCTCATTTATATATATTGATTACGTTCTTCCAGTGAATAGGCTATTACAAGCCTTCCTGCGCTATTCATTACCATGCTCAAATGAAATGAAATTTTTCTGTGAAGTGTGTTGCATGAAAATCCCTTGTAAGTGAATTATAAATTAACTCACTTCCGTACTGTTTTCTTCATTTTATTGTCTGCATATCGAGTGAAGGAAATTGCAAGTTATTATGGAATATGGAAGTAGAAAGAAGCAAGCACAAATACAAATCAGTTTTGTTTAATGTCCATTGTGTGTTATATTTCAGTAGCCTGAGGAGTACACTGGTACAGAGCACAGTCTGAAAGGCTCAGGTTGATGAATTTTCTCGTGTAATGTGGAAATCAGTTTATTTTAGTTATACTCCTCTCATCATGTCTGCAAATCTCATACTAAATTACAAATTCTACAAAGGTAGAAAAAGCATATTTTACATCCATGCCATTTTTAACCTTTAACCTTTAAGTATGAATTTTATATTTGGTTGGAAAACGACCCACAAAAACAGCCTTGTACTATATTAAAAACATATAAGTGTGATGTTATGTAAATTGAACGTAGCTCCCACTATAGATAGGGATTTATGACTTCACGGGAACGAGAGCTTATTCTGAGATATCCTTTTTTTTACACCGAGCTTCGCTCCAAACACCCCCTATATCTGTCAAAACATGGATGCTTTTCGCTGTAAAAAGAAACTTCAATCACACATCTTGTGTTTCTTGATTGACTGACTCTAAAATGTCCAAACCTCTTTATCCTCACCCCTATTGACTGACCAGCATCAAAGACGTAATCAAGTGATAAGGGGTCAGACTGTAAACTATGGGGCAGATTTATGTTTCCTGGCGCATCCCTGCAAATCAGCAAGGATGCGCCAGGAATGATGCGTCACGCAAGTTTACCCTTGCGCCACACATGATGCACGCAGGAATAAACAGATGCGTAACGCATCCGATGGCGTAAGGTTGGCGCATTGCTTCAGTTGCGTCGCAAGCGCGACGCAACTCCAGCACTGTTCCAACCTACCCTATCCCTAACATGGAACGTCAAGCCTTACGCCTGCTTCAAGCAGGCGCAGGGTTTTGGCGCATCAGCGTTGGGAAAGTGACTCAGTCAAATCTTATAGATTTGACTGAGTCACTTTTCAGGGGCGTTCCTGCGACGGAACGCCCGCCCCTCTGTCGACACTCCCACGTGAAACCTGACGCAGGTTTTACGTGGCGCAGGGCTTTACATCGTGACGCATCTCCATAGATGCGTCACGATGTAAATATGGCGCAACGTGGCGCAGGGTTTACACCGCCGCTGCGTCACAAAAGTGACGCAACGGCGGCGTAAAAGTGGCGCATCTCCAATATAGATCTGCCCCTATGTGTCCCAGGGTGTCCAGTGTAGATGTACTCTGCAAAGGGTGGGTGATGTAAATAATGACACCTAGTTAGAAACTTGATTGGCCCTGTTTGACCCTGTTTAGTCAGTGGACAGAACCCCTCTTCTACCACACATGAAAAGGCATGTCTCCACCCTCAACAGCGCACTCAAGCATTTTCCTCGCACTTCCATACACACAACGCACATACATATATACTGTACCCACAAACAGTGGGAAGCTCCTATCCATATAGTAAGATGATTGCCAGCATGATGAGCGGTATGGCCCCCCTTACACTTTAAAGCCTTCCCCACTATCCCCATTTCACTCATGCTTGTCAACGCATTCACAAGGAGCTGCACCTGACATTGCAATCCTCACCGCCCAAAAAGATCTCGATAATGTCCTCAGCACAGCTACTGAAGTACTGGGTAATTTAGACCCAGCGGTGCAGGGGCACACACCCTATGACTTCTGGGTTCACCCTGTTCCGGACCTACAGAAACACAGAGTCTTCTGGGTGAAGTCAAAGATTCGTTTATTGGCTGCAGACCAATGACAGGTATCCTAGAAGTACAACAGCGTGTATGTTCTCAGGAGACTGCTGAAAATCATAGGAACGGACTTCATCTTAAATACAAAATATCATGCTCCAGGCACACATTCCTTGGTTTACGATATGGCCATATAAAGGTATACATTACAAACGAAAAAGCAGAGTCATGATGACCATCCCACATTCCAGTTCGGCCAGCCCACAATGATTTACACAGTAAGATTCAGATCCCACGTTTGATGTAAAGAGACCCCCCAATAAACATGAGCATCTCCTGTTTTGGGAAACAAGTCATAAAGCAGGAACAAGCAGGTGTGGAAGAGATTAGCCGGGGGACTGTGTAGAATGAAAGGGTTTTATGACGGGTCAAGCCCTGATGCTAATCACAGGTGGACGGAGGAAGGGGAGCTCGTGAGACCGGTTTGACCCGGGGGCAGCAGAGCCAGCTGCCCAGGTCACAGAGAAGTCAGAGGGAAAGCCCATGTACTGTGAGGCCCGTATTTACTCCATTATAGCCTATGTGAGGGCAATGACAAGATGGCCACTGCTTCCAAAATGGAACCCGCGTAGTGGAGCAGAATAACGTGTACACAGTGCATTCATAGCTAGAACGATATATAAAGCACTCGTACATGCCGCATTTACCATTTGCGGTTCGCTAATACCAAGATAGACAGGCGTAGGGCCCTGTCCCCTACGCGGTCCCGAATATTAAAGTACGACAGACCCTCCTTTTGCCCTTACATAGGCAATCACTATACTCATCTTAATCCGAGTCTAGGTCAATGTCCGCAAAGTCATGGAGATGTTGCTGTAGCATCATCCTGTTACTTAGCTCGTCCCTCGATACAGGTTTCCTTACACATAAGGTAGTACAGAGACCACATATCGCAGGAGCACACTGTATACACAGGCAGAACAGGAAAAGAATGGCTAAGATCATTCCAATGACCATCAGAACTTTCCAACCCCAGGCAGATATCAATTCCCAGAACCACCCCACCAGTGACCAATCTCCCTTATCCACGTGTATGGCTTCAGATATTTTATGGAGTTTGGAGATGGCTTGATACACTGTTGGAGCATTATCTGGTAAGAAAATGCAGCAACTGGATTGGATGACCTTGCATACCCCACCGCGGTCTGCAAGAATAACGTCTAGAACCATGCGGTTCTGCAGAGTCATAAGGCGATCCGCTTGGAGCTCAGCTGTCAGATTACTAAGGGCACCAGCCGTTACATTGACAGTGGATTCAACCACACGTGTCAGCTGTCTCAGGTTCCTACTATTGACCATAGGTCCCCAAAACGGCAGGAAACCCAGGAAGAAGTCTCCTGCTTCCTGACCGGCAGTATCCTCCTTACTAATCACACCTCTCACAACTCTGGTCTTGTGATAGTCAGAGGCAGCAGTAAATGTCGGCGGTAGCAAGTTCGCAATATAACATGTGCCCGAGAAATCAGGGGGCAGCCATGTATATGCTCGGTCATGACAGATGAAATATGTGCCCTTAGCAGCCAAAAACGCAGGGGAAAACTGTGACGGGAAAGTGTACGTTTCAGTACAGTCACTTCTTCCCAGTTGAGCTCTAGGATTCTGACCATTACCCTGTAAGCAGAACCGACCCATGTGGGGTACGACCCAGATTGGAGATGAGATTTTTCGCTGTCTTTCACCCAGACTAATACTATACCCCGTCGCGTTCCATCCTACATAAGGTCTCAACTCTTCTTTGGGAATAGATGAGTAGGCATCGATATCCCTACTCATATCGGCAACTCCTTTCATCAAAGCCTTATTATTGGTGATAGGTCTGATGGAACGCGGTTGGCGAGGGGAGTATGTATCTAGAGCATAGAGAAACATGGTTTGGAATGCCCATGACGATCCATTGTAACTGTATGGCAGCACCAGGTAGGGAATACCCTTGTTAATGGTATGTGGCATTAACCCACACACCCAGCAATTGGTCGTATTCATTACCAGTTGGTGCTGGTGCAAGAGTTGGATAAACGAGTTATTTACAAACTCTGATCGTCTGGTCTGTTCGTGCTCAGGCAAAGGGTGAAAAGAGTGAGAGGAGGCAGTAGAAGGAGATATAGGCTGTTCAGTGGGTGCAATGGGCTTTTGAGCGGAGAAAAACACAAATCCTACAATAAACAGTATGATACTACACAGTGTAAAAAGGCACAAAAAGACAAAACATTTACTTTTCATAATTTTACACATCCTTGCGTTAAAGTTCATTTCCTCAATCGGTCTCTCCATCTTAAAAAACTCCATCCTCTACTCGGGCCGCTCGCGGTGGATGAGTTTCTTCTGCTAAGGAGTACGCCTGTCAGTCCAGGGAAACGCCCTAGACCAACCAGAACCGTCGACCTAGCGTCTTCGGCCTGTACCCCAAAGTCTTGGCACCGCGACCCTGCGGCAGAACCAGGATGGTGGTTCGAAAAACAAAAATCAAGAAAGTCCTTCAGATGGGAGAGCAAAAATGTCAAAAGGGAAATAATGAGGAAATCTTTATTTGTCCATGGGCCTAGGTCTCAAATTATAGCGGAGACGGCCAGGTGCTGTTTGGTCTTGAAACAAAAGTTCAGGCTCAGTGGTGTCCAATCGACTTGATGGTGGCACAGCTTCCTGCAGAATATTGTCACTCTCTTGGTCTGAAACTGTGCCTCTTATGCGTGCGTCACTGAATGGTACAAAGCGAGGTACAATGTCTGTCTCTGAGTCGGCGATACCCTCCTTGACCCACTGGTCATATGGCAGAGGCAAGGGGACTACCTTGCAGTGGGTACCATGAATCCAGTGCTTCTTCCCTTTCACTCGCACTGCTGATCTTGTCGAAAGAAGAACAAGATGAGGGCCGATCCAGCGAGGCTCGTCGTTGCTCTTGCGCTGAAAATTTCGGACTAGCACCCACGTACCAGGGTTGATAGGGTGTCCAGGAGGTTCAGAGGCTTGGGGAAGAGTATCATGTACCTGTTGGTGCAAAACACGCAGTTTAACAGTCAAATCATACAGGTAATCGAGCAGTACTGGATGTTCTATTTCGCTAAATTTCGCCGGTCTTGGCACGCCCCATACATTAGCCGGGCGGCCAAAGACGACCTCATAAGGGCTAAGTCCCACTCGTGAGTGTATGGTCATTCTGGTGGACAGGAGTGCTAAAGGCAGAGCGTCAGGCCATTTAAGACCGGTGCTCGCCTGGATTTTAGCCAGCTTGAGCTTTAAGGCTCCATTGTAGCGTTCTACTAATCCAGCTGATTGGGGGTGATTTGTAGCATGGAACTTCTGCTTTATCCCTAGCCCTTCACATACATTCTTCATCACTTTACCCACAAACTCACTTCCGTTATCACACCACACCATTCTTTGCATCCCAAACCTAGGGAAAAACTCCTTCACAAGGGCTTTGGCTGTGGATAGGTCAGTGTTATCTTTCAGAGGATAAGCCTCAATCCATTTTGAGAAAGCACAAACAACCACCAATACATATTTCAGGTTGTTGCATCTTTCCATGTGAATAAAGTCCAGCAGCAAAACTTCAAATGGACATGATGGGGGTGCAAAGTGACCAGCTGGAGTTGGGGTTCCCCTACCAGGGTTGTACTTCAAGCATACTATGCAATTCTTGACCACATTCTCTGCACACTTGGAAATCCCAGCATTCTGCCATACTGGAGCCAACAACTTGCATATACCTTTCGTACTGATATGTGCCATTCCATGTGCCGCTCGCGGTGGATGAGTTTCTTCTGCTAAGGAGTACGCCTGTCAGTCCAGGGAAACGCCCTAGACCAACCAGAACCGTCGACCTAGCGTCTTCGGCCTGTACCCCAAAGTCTTGGCACCGCGACCCTGCGGCAGAACCCGGATGGTGGTTCGAAAAACAAAAATCAAGAAAGTCCTTCAGATGGGAGAGCAAAAATGTCAAAAGGGAAATAATGAGGAAATCTTTATTTGTCCATGGGCCTAGGTCTCAAATTATAGCGGAGACGGCCAGGTGCTGTTTGGTCTTGAAACAAAAGTTCAGGCTCAGTGGTGTCCAATCGACTTGATGGTGGCACAGCTTCCTGCAGAATATTGTCACTCTCTTGGTCTGAAACTGTGCCTCTTATGCGTGCGTCACTGAATGGTACAAAGCGAGGTACAATGTCTGTCTCTGAGTCGGCGATACCCTCCTTGACCCACTGGTCATATGGCAGAGGCAAGGGGACTACCTTGCAGTGGGTACCATGAATCCAGTGCTTCTTCCCTTTCACTCGCACTGCTGATCTTGTCGAAAGAAGAACAAGATGAGGGCCGATCCAGCGAGGCTCGTCGTTGCTCTTGCGCTGAAAATTTCGGACTAGCACCCACATACCAGGGTTGATAGGGTGTCCAGGAGGTTCAGAGGCTTGGGGAAGAGTATCATGTACCTGTTGGTGCAAAACACGCAGTTTAACAGTCAAATCATACAGGTAATCGAGCAGTACTGGATGTTCTATTTCGCTAAATTTCGCCGGTCTTGGCACGCCCCATACATTAGCCGGGCGGCCAAAGACGACCTCATAAGGGCTAAGTCCCACTCGTGAGTGTATGGTCATTCTGGTGGACAGGAGTGCTAAAGGCAGAGCGTCAGGCCATTTAAGACCGGTGCTCGCCTGGATTTTAGCCAGCTTGAGCTTTAAGGCTCCATTGTAGCGTTCTACTAATCCAGCTGATTGGGGGTGATTTGTAGCATGGAACTTCTGCTTTATCCCTAGCCCTTCACATACATTCTTCATCACTTTACCCACAAACTCACTTCCATTATCACACCACACCATTCTTTGCATCCCAAACCTAGGGAAAAACTCCTTCACAAGGGCTTTGGCTGTGGATAGGGCAGTGTTATCTTTCAGAGGATAAGCCTCAATCCATTTTGAGAAAGCACAAACAACCACCAATACATATTTCAGGTTGTTGCATCTTTCCATGTGAATAAAGTCCAGCTGCAAAACTTCAAATGGACATGATGGGGGTGCAAAGTGACCAGCTGGAGTTGGGGTTCCCATACCAGGGTTGTACTTCAAGCATACTATGCAATTCTTGACCACATTCTCTGCACACTTGGGAATCCCAGCATTCTGCCATACTGGAGCCAACAACTTGCATATACCTTTCGTACTGATATGTGCCATTCCATGTGCCATAGTAACCACTGGAAGCACATATGCATCAGGCAACAACCATTGCCTATGTTCTGTCAGATCAATCCAACAACCATTCTCATCCAACTTACCCATACTTTCTCTCCACTTGCTTAACTCTTCCTCTGTGGCTTCAGCTTGAAGCAACTTCACACTCTCTATTGTGTTCTCACACATCCCAACATCATTAACCCATCTTGCGGGACCTGCAACATACATTCTAGTCTTCACATTCTGTGCTGTTTCTTTCGCGGTCTCATCAGCAAACGCATTCCCACGTCCAACATCATCTGTGACTTTCCTGTGCGCACTGCATTTCATGATCGCAACTTGCAACGGTAGGGTCAGTGACTCAAGGAGATCATTCACCAACTTGCCATTCTGAATTTTAGCTCCATGTGACGTCAGGAACCCACGCTCTTTCCACAGTCGCCCAAAATTATGAGCCACGCCAAAGGCGTACTGGCTATCTGTGTATATATTCACTCTCATTCCTTCAGACAACACACATGCTCTCGTGAGGGCGATTAATTCTGCTGCTTGGGCCGAATTATGTGGCACTCGTGCAGTTTCCACGACCGTGTGCAAAGTCGTGATAGCATAGGCAGCAGTCGTGTCACCATTAGGGAGCTTAAAACATGACCCATCTACCCATAAAGTGCCATCACACTCAGTCAGGGGAGTATCTTTTAGATCTACTCTCCCTTTCGTCTCTTCTTCTGTCCTGAACAGACAGTCATGTTGCTCAATCTCATCTGAGTCTGCTGGAATTGGCAACAATGTAGCTGGATTCAGCGTATTGCATCTTTTTATGTGTATGTGATTAGCTAACAGTGTAAGTTCATAACCTGATAGTCGTGCACTAGTCAAGTGTTGTGTCTTAGTTCTATTTAATAATGTGTCTACAGCATGTGGAACCATAACGATCAATGTATTGTCCATTACCAAACCAGCAGATTGTCGGATAGACATCGCTGCAGCAGCTGTCGCTCTCAGACAGCTTGGCAATGCCCTCACTACAGGGTCCAAGGTAGATGAAAAATATGCGCATGGGCGCGGTCTGTCGCCAAAAGGCTGTGTTAACACTGACAACGCACATCCATCTTTCTCGTGAACATACAATGTAAAAGGTTTGCTGTAGTCAGGAGTACCCAACACAGGTGCTGAACATAATGCATTACGCAATTCCACAAAACTTTTCTGGCACTCTTCAGACCATGGGAGAGGATTCGGTGTGTCTTTGCATGTTAAGGCTAACAAAGGTTTTGCCAGCAAGGAAAAACTAGGGATCCAATGCCTACAGTATGAGGTAATGCCCAAGAAAGCACGTACTTCTCTCTGTGTTTTCGGCACACTCAACTGTGCAATGGCTTGAATTCTTTCTGGGGTCAGTTTCCTTCCCTCCTTCGATAAGAGATGACCTAAGTAGGTCACTTCTTGTCGACAATATTGCAGCTTAGAGAGAGACACTTTGTGATGGAAAGCGGATAAATGGCGCAACAGTGACAATGTGGCTTCTTTACAAATCTTCTCAGTATCCGCAGCGATCAGTAAATCGTCCACGTACTGAATCAGGATAGCGCCACTAGGTAAAACAATTGCATCAAGCTGCGCTTTCAAAGCCTGACTATATATGGATGGACTCTCACAGTAGCCCTGGGGAGCGCGTTTGAAGCGAAAGCTTCGGCCTCCCAGACTAAAACCAAAAATATCTCTGCTCTCTTCTGCAATTGGGATACTAAAGAAAGCATTCTTTAAATCGATCACCGAAAACCATGCAGCAGAGGCTGGAATCATCGTTAACAAGGCAGTTATATCGGGGACAACCGGAAACTGTGGCACAACAATCTTATTAACCTCTCTGAGATCAATCACAAATCTGTAAACAGGTGGCTGTGAAGGGTCCGTTCGTTTTAAGACAGGTAAAATCGGACTATTGCAAACGTTGCCTCTTGTCTCTTCAATCACACCCTTATGAATCAAGTCGCTGACAATGTCTAACAATGCTTTCTGCCCTTCATTAGAGATCTTGTACTGGGGAATACGTGGTAATCTGACATTAGCCTTTAAAGTCACCACATATGGCGGTATCTCCAAGAGGCCCACATCATTGGGACCAGTAGCCCAAAGGGCATCCGGAAGGGATGACAATTCAGGTGGCATCGTGTTTTTAGACAAATACATTGGGGAAATCACTTTCTTGCCTAATGTAAGTTGTACTCCTGAAGGAGAACAATACAGTGTAGCGTGCAATCTTTTCAACAAATCTAATCCCAGCAAATTCTCACCACAACCTGTTGTCAGAATCAGGGGTGCTTTCAGCTCGCAAGGTCCAACAGAAAGTGACATGGGACTAGAAATCGGGTTCCTAACCGGGGCGCCAGAAAAACCTACTGAAACATTTATATCGCCAGACAAAGGTGCGCCAGGGAGTTTTGAATGCATGATTGAACTCTTTGCAGCACCAGTGTCTAGCAGAAAAGGCTCCGTTACATTTGCTGTAGTCACCTCAACATACGGTCCACTCTGATCCACTGGCACTGAAACAACTCCCTCTCTTTGTCTATGGCTGTCCTAGTAATCAATATTCTCTGCATCACCGTCCTCTGCATAATAATCATTATTATAATACTGTGCCGTATTACTAGTCGCGTTAGCTTGCTGATCAAAGCTATTAATGGTACTTTGAGGCGGCAGAGGACGCGCGTTCTGGGAAACACTTCCACGCCCTCGGCCTCTAGGAGCTTGCTGACCACCCCTACCTCTTGTGCCATACGCATTACCGTTCCGCTGCATTAATTTAGGGCAACTGTATTTAAAATGACCTTCCTCTTTACAGTATGAACATTGGTTGGGACCTACAGGGACACGTGGTTGATAATACCCACTCATTTGCTGATTGTTCTGAAACTGTTGGGGTTGGTGATAGACACCTTGGGGTTGTCTATAATTATTCTGACCTCCACGTGGCGGATAGGCCTGCTGTAAAAGGACCTTTGTCTTTAGTTCCTTCGTTTTCTTCTCTGTTCTATCTTTCTCGTCTTTATCTCTGTTTTCATAATACTGTGCAGTAGCCAGTATTTGCGCTGAAGAAGAAACAGCCCAAGAACTTTCTGAATCTTTTAACTTTTTACACAGGTCAGGAAGTAAATTCTGCACAAACTTATCCACAAACAGCCGTTGGCCACCCTCAGTACTCATATCTTGCCCACTGTGATCAATAAATGTTTCTTCAAACCTAGTAAAGAAGTCTGACACTGTCTCATCTTTCTTCTGCTTGCATGCGGATAACTTGTCCCAATTTACGCGCATCGCAGGCATTATTGTCTTCATATACGTGATGATTCTACCAGGCAATTCAGCTACTAAAGGTTCAGGTTTCGCACCACCAGTTTGTCTAGCATCAGCAGCAACAATGTTAGCCCATGTATCCCCTAGTTCTGCATTGTGATCTACATTACTAATTGATCCCCATAGAGGCTGTGGAACAACATTACCGAACAACATGTCTATGTCGGCCAGATTCATAATGCATGACCCTGCCGTCTGTGACAACTCTTTATAATAACCTGCTGGGTTTTTACGGGGATCAGGCAAGGACTGCTTAAGCGCTAACACCTCAGAGCGCTTCCATGGAACATGCACCCAAACACGCTGGAAATGCGCTGCCACAGCGGGGTTACCACCGGCAGCTGCAACCGCTTCCTTCCATACCGGGGGAACTTCTCTCATAGGGTATTGTCGCGCTTTTGCCTTTTTTCCCACAAGGACCTCTTGTTCAAACAATGACTGTTGGCAATCGTCATTCCTTAAGGACAATACAACCGCAACTGCTTTATCTACTTCGCGGTCCACAATTATACCAGTTCCAAAATCGAACCTCACTCTACACAACTCCTGCGGGTTTGAATTTCTACCACTATCCTCCAATTCTTCACAGAGAATTTCGCACATTTTCTCAAACACATATCTCTGTTTCGGGGCATCCCATTGATGGAAAGTGTTGACAACTGATTCCACATCATACAGTGAAGGGAAAACGATCCATCTACGCGCCATGTGATCTATTACCTTTTTCTCATCGGGGTTAGGCAATTGGCTGCGCAACTGCTTACGCTGTAAACCAGGAGTCGCACCAGATGACCCAAAGAGAGGAGACATTAATGTAGTAACCACATTAGCTAAGCGCTGTCGCGCTGAAGGAGAAGCTGAGGCGAGAACAGGGGGAAAAACAGAGGGAAGAAAAGAGGATGTAGAGACAGGTACTGGAGTGGTGGAAGGAAGAGTGTTAGGGGAGGCAGTTACTGGATTAGGCAAAGTCGCAGGAAGTGCGGGGGCAGTTGGAAGCACAACTGGAGGCGCTTGAGAGGGCTGCGCTACAGGGATAAGAACTGGCTGCAAAGCAACTGGCGGTTGCGGCAAGGCTTGCAGTACATGCACTGGAGGCGGCATATTTACAAGCTGGGGAGGCGCCGTGGCAGTTTGAGCATACGGGGGTGGCGAACTCAACAAATGTGACATCAGGGGATCTTTCTCCTTTTCTTCGGACTCATTCTGCTTAGAATGTGGCAAAGCTGGGTAACATTTGTCAATCCCTAACTTACGCTGCCTGTGCAATTGCTCACTCATCTGCTCCTCTTCATTGTCTTTAAATTGTACAGCTGCTTGCATTACTGACATACCTCTCTCTCTCTTATTCTTTTTCGCTAACTTAATTTCCTTCTGTTTGGCTTCCTTTCGCCATAAGCGGAAAGAGTCAAACATCGCCGGCCGGGCTTTCTTCTTAAACAATTTAATTTCTAAATTATCTAAAATATCGGTATCAAAACTACCATTTTGGGGCCATTTTAAAACACCATCTTTCCTGGTGTAGTGGATCCACACTTCGTTATATGCAATGGGGCCTACGCCATGTTTTACATAGAGCTCATAAGTTGGAGTTCCAACCGGAGGAACCGGACATGATTCCTCTAGCTGGAAATCTTTTCCACAACCCAAACAGAATATTCTACCAAATAGTCCAGAACCAGGCATCTCTGCTCACTAGTCTAGATCCAAACGTCAAAGGATTATCGATTACGATAGCCTCGTGAATACACGAGTCCTCTGGTTTTGGCGTTTGCAAACTCCAAAGTATCAAATTACCAAATCAAACGATCCCGAAGGATACCAAAAACAAATAGGAGACGCTCCACTTATACTTAACTGAATATTGCTGATCGATGGCGTCACCAGAAGACTCTCTCGATTGTTTCGCTCTCTCAAAACTCGTCAAGGGTCCAAAACAGGTCGATTAATCAGGGCAGCAGTCCTTCGTAGCCGTCGGGACGCGGAGAACCTCGCAGAAAATACTTTCGGACCACGTCGATATGCAGGGGTCGATGAAGTGGCGGCCTTCCTCCGGAATTTCCACACGAAGCTCCTCACGAACCTCTGGCTTGGACTGGTACCGCTGAAATCGTCCCGAGTTGGGCACCAAACTGAAGTACTGGGTAATTTAGACCCAGCGGTGCAGGGGCACACACCCTATGACTTCTGGGTTCACCCTGTTCCGGACCTACAGAAACACAGAGTCTTCTGGGTGAAGTCAAAGATTCGTTTATTGGCTGCAGACCAATGACAGGTATCCTAGAAGTACAACAGCGTGTATGTTCTCAGGAGACTGCTGAAAATCATAGGAACGGACTTCATCTTAAATACAAAATATCATGCTCCAGGCACACATTCCTTGGTTTACGATATGGCCATATAAAGGTATACATTACAAACGAAAAAGCAGAGTCATGATGACCATCCCACATTCCAGTTCGGCCAGCCCACAATGATTTACACAGTAAGATTCAGATCCCACGTTTGATGTAAAGAGACCCCCCAATAAACATGAGAATCTCCTGTTTTGGGAAACAAGTCATAAAGCAGGAACAAGCAGGTGTGGAAGAGATTAGCCGGGGGACTGTGTAGAATGAAAGGGTTTTATGATGGGTCAAGCCCTGATGCTAATCACAGGTGGACGGAGGAAGGGGAGCTCGTGAGACCGGTTTGACCCGGGGGCAGCAGAGCCAGCTGCCCAGGTCACAGAGAAGTCAGAGGGAAAGCCCATGTACTGTGAGGCCCGTATTTACTCCATTATAGCCTATGTGAGGGCAATGACAAGATGGCCACTGCTTCCAAAATGGAACCCGCGTAGTGGAGCAGAATAACGTGTACACAGTGCATTCATAGCTAGAACGATATATAAAGCACTCGTACATGCCGCATTTACCATTTGCGGTTCGCTAATACCAAGATAGACAGGCGTAGGGCCCTGTCCCCTACGCGGTCCCGAATATTAAAGTACGACACTACCTCGGTGAGCCCAATATCCTACCCAGGTTTTGATGAAATCCTTCATTATGGCAGCACAATTACCCCTCAATCACTCTTATAAAATAGGTGGCGATCATTATGCCCTACCTCAATAATCAAAACTCTACAATTCAACAAATTTATACCCAAACTGCACATTATCATCAGATCCCTCCTGATAGGTATCTTCCATACTCCAGAAAAACAGGAAAGATCCAAACCCTGCTCTAGAAATTGAATCTCAACCCTAATGAGCTTTTAATCTACTGTTCCAATTATTCAGCCTCATTCCTAATGGCTGTCGATACAAAACGTAAAAGGCAGCCGTGTAGTTTTCAGCACACTTTGGCTGCATTCAGGGTTAGGGCCTTACATTTAGGTAAGCATTAGGTTTTATATTTGTTCCCTACCTACTACCATTTTATTAAAGTAGTAATTGGTAGAGAACTGTATTTATATTTTTCTATATATTTTTAAACCACTTTTCGGAAAACCGCACCTTAAACAAAAAGTTGTGCTGTAATTTGTGGGTATTACCATAGTACTCCATAGGCTGTTTTGTAAAGAAGTAAATATGTCAAAAAATCAAATACACTGTGATACGATACACTACAGCGGTCAAATATAGTGTATTACAGTGTATTTTTTATTTTTTTGACATATTTGTTTTTAAGTACTGCAGTACTTCCAAGGTAGTACTGTGGTACTCTGTACATTTTCTTATAATATATAGAAATGTATAAAGAACTCATAATTATTATGAAAGTGGTAATAGGTAGGGGAAATATGAAGCCTAATACCCATATCTAAGACCCTCAATGAGATCACAGCCAAAATAGACCTAAAACAACATGGCTGCCTTGATCAAGTGGTTGCAAAGATATTCATGGTTAAAAATCGGAGGCATTCCTATCTCTTGGAAATTAGCTTTATTTCGACAATAGTGTCATAAAAGCTATAAAAAAACATTTTTAAAAGGAACTACAAGATAAGCATATAGTACAGCAGCATGGTAAGAAGTGATATACACAAGCAGTTCATAGAGATACACTGGTGCACCCTCTATGAGAGGAGCATTTGCCGAAGTCTACTAGTTAAAAGTTAAGATACAATTCATCAATAAAAACATGCATAAAATACAGTTAAAAAAATGGGAAGGGAGCAGCATGACAGTCCTTCATAATAGACGCCTTGTTATTGTCTCGCTTTGCGAACCCCAACCAGGCCTGACTAGAGTGTTTTAAGCCATCCTTAGGATGACAACGGGGAGAATCAAGATGTAAAGTGCACGTGCATAAGATGTAGTTCTGATGTATAGCTAAGTGGCCTTAGAACCCTACGGCAATCTCATCTCAGCTTCATTCAGTAGGGTGCTGAGCCACTCCTGGCAGGGCTTTTCGTCTAATTAGCCAAGCATGGCTAAGAAACTTAGCCACGCAGCATGCAAAAAGGGGTCTGGGATCAGACCTGAGAATGCGCATGGCAGCCCGATGATCCCATGTGCCCAGGTGTCGGCAGATTGGTTTTAGCCACTTGGACCTCGGGACACTATATGCCAGGCAAACAAACATAACTTGTGCAATGGTTTCCATCGAGGCCCTACAAAATGGGCAATCCTTTGGTGTCTGTTTGGGGGGCGGGGCATTTTGCAGTTATTGCTCAGACAGGGAGTGTGCTGAACCTAAAGTGGATATAGAGCGTTCTGTCCCTCAGGACCTGAATCTTGTCTAAAAAAGGCTCTTGGCACCTAGTTTGCTTATATAGATAAAATCCTGCTGTCAGTCTACCAACGTAGGGTTTGCAGGTTTCCTGGCAGTCCAGGCATTCCCAGTACAAATGTTTAAGCTCATCTTTGCTTGGTGGTTCCTGTCTATCCCAATGTGCTTGGAGCCCCAGCCCTAACATAATTTTCCTGACTCTTGAGATCCATCCTATTTTGTGGCCAGTGTCTATCCATGTGACTTCGGTAAGGGCTTCGGCATAGTTAGAAAGCTCGGGGGTCCGCCTGATGCGAGAGAAAGAGAAATGGGCACAGCCTAGCTGTGTCACCGATCAACCGTCTGCCCACGTCACGCATTTAGGGTGTGAGGGGAACGTTATGGGACAACATCACCAGGTCCCTGAGGAACTTATACTCAGATCTACAGACATCATCAACCTTGTTGAATCCCCATAGCTCAGCTCCGTAAAGAGCTGTACTAACTGCTTTTGCATCATAAACCAAAAGGGCTGGGGCAACTGGCCTACTATGTGAGGAGCTATGTTCTTTCCCGAGTTCTCCAGCCACTCGTTTGTGCCCCACCAGCATCTTTGCTAGCTGGGGCCTCCATGACATTTTATCCGAGATTCGAATGCCAAGGTAATCAAAGGTATCGACTCTTTCCAGGGATATCCCACCCAACAAAGGATGCTTTCTGAAGGACTTGTGGGGGTTAAATGCCATGAACTTAGTTTTTAAGGTATTGATGACCAGCCCCCGGTTGTCACAGAAGAACTATTGAGTAGTCTTTGTAACCCTGCTGAGGTCTTAGACACCAGCAGGGTGTCATCAGCGAACAAGAGGGTCTGTACCTTGTTGCCTGCCAGGGTTAGTGCGTCAGCTGGGTCTTCTTGCAAGAAGCGAACCACCCCATTCATATAAAGAGAGAACAGGGTGGGAGCCATGACGCAACCCTGTCAGACTCCCCTGTTGACAGGGATGCGCTCTGTTAATTGACCTTGTGCCCCCCATCTAACCTGGGCGTAATTACCCTCATGGAGATGGACCAGCAGATTGAGGATAAAAAGCGGGGGTGCCCATATCTCTGAGTGTCTGCCACAACTTACTCCTGGGGACGAGGTCAAAGGCACTTTTTAAATCAATAAATGTGATATAAAGACTGCCCTTGCAAATCACCACTATTTTCCAGTATATGAATAGCAGCCTAACCACCTGATCAATTGTTCCGGTCCTCGGCCTAAAGCCAGCCTGATACTGAGAAAGGATGGCTTCATCCTCTACCCATAGTTGTATCCTCTGTAGGAGAACTCTGCCGAAGACCTTCTGCAGAGCATCTATGAAACTAATTGGCCTATAGTTTGAGGGATCTTCTCTGGCACCCTCTTTGTATTTCGGGACCACCTCAGTGCCCTTCCAAGACCCGGGGACTGGGGCACCCCTGGCTATGGCATTGGCCAGAAGGAGAATATAGCGTGCCCGGTTCAAAGTGTCTGTTAAAAATAAATCGCCTGGCAGGTCGTCTGGTCCAGCTGCTTTGGAGGGCACTATTTTCCCTATTAAGGCCTCTACCGCGGCCAGGTCAAAAAGCCCAGAGGGATCGACTAGCTCCACAGACGGCGTGTCCTCAGATGACGAGTAAAGCTTCCGGAAATGATCATACCATTCCTGGCCTGTGATTTGATTAGGAGACGAGCGTGCGCCTGTCTTATTACCCCAGGTAACTGGAATCCAAAATAAGTTGGTGTCCTTGGCTGAACTTGCTTCCTTGAGCTGTTGCCAGCGGTATTCACCCCATGCTATCTTTGCCTGGTGCAAATCAGCTCTGCAGTTCTTCCTGACAGCTTTAATCAAGGGGCAATTCCTATCTTTGATTGCTGCGGCTAGTAGCAATCGTTTGCGCCTGCAGTCTTTTGTGTACCACAAATGGGGCCCTTTAGTTGGCAAGCTGGGCTTATTGCCCAAATTGGGGGCTAAAGAGTATACGCTGAGTCGATCAACTGTACAAGAGTGGACCGTGGGCACATACGCCAACCCCCTCATGCCAGAGGCTGGGGCCTGAAGCTCTAATGTGCCCATGGCCAAATCTTGTCGTATACCAGCGATCTTAGATTCTTGCAGAGCTACCTTCCACCATTTTAAGGATCTATTGCAATTGGATGGGACGATCTCTCTGGTAGTGGTCAAAGGTAAGGTACTCTTGGGATAGTAAGGAGCTTCCCACAGAGGATTCAAGGTTAAGCAAAGGGGATTGTGATCACTGTCTATAGTGGTTCCCACGCTCATGTCTATCAAGTCTCCCCAGAGCTTCACGTCAAGTAGAATATAATCAATACGGGATGGACAGCTAGCTCTGTTGTGTGTGTTTGCATCCCATTTATCCGATGATGTTCTTCCATTAGCTGCCCTCAGACCGAACTCTACGGTAAGGGCGTTGAGTTGGAGCGCCGACTGCGTCCATCTTTTGACTGGAGGTATATTTAGTGGGAGGAAAGCCCATTTATTGACATTGCCCTCATTTCCCACCATCTCCTCTTTATCCAATGGCTCAAAGGTGAAGTTGAAGTCTCCTGCTACCACAACTCTAGCGTGAGGTGAGCAGCTAACTAGGCTCTCTTCCAATGCTGAAATAGTGGGTGAGGATCTGCCCCTTTAGTCCCCCTCACATAAACATTAAACAGATCAATTATGGTCCCCCCTTGTGCCCCGTGATGCTGAGCCTCAAAATGTCTGGGCTGGAACTTGTTTGACAGGTAGTTTGACAGCCCAGGGCAATGTTCACCCAAATGATCAGTCCCCCTGACGGGCGCCCTCTCCCTATGGTTGTTGCTGGAGAATGGAAGAAAACATAACCTGATTTATATAGGGGTACCAGTCTCAATCTCTCTTGAAAAATGCATATGTCAAAACCCTCAATTAGGTCGCTCCAATGGGGGATTGACAATTTATTGTTTAACCCTTTCACATTCCACGATATTATCTTCAGTTGTTGGTAAGATGCTGAGCTAGGTGCAATGTTTCTAGTTTGGGTGCAGTGGCTAGATGGAGCTTGGGGTGGTGCCTAGGGTTTTAAGGGTGTAAAGAAATCTGCGACCACCTCCTCCCTAGTGCTAGTACAGGAGCTACTTAATCCTGCCTCCCCCGGGGTCTATCTGTCTTTGAATCGGGTACGGTGTACGGGACCAGGGTTCTGGAAAGGCTAACCATGTGATTTAGAAGGATAGTGTGTAATACGGGGTGCATCAGAGACTCACTCTGTAGTCAATCATTAGCCTTCTCTGAAGTGCCAACAGCTAGAGAAGTAAGTGATAGGGGGGTGAGTTGCCTACTCTGATTAACAGTTGAGATGCACCTAAGCTGAATATACGAGGTTTCAGAGGGGCAGGTTTGAAATTCCAGCGCAAGGAGGTTTCTGCCATATCAACCCCTTTCAAACTAAGTTTGATGCAAACAAGTCGTTGACCTGGAGAAGTGCACCTCCGAGCCCTGACAATGTGGTCTCGAATTACTGAGCGACAGCCCCTGACATGGCGAATACAGTGAATTGCTTTGTTGGTCAAGGAATCTTCACTCTCATAACCATTCTTTGTTTCAAGCTTAGGAACATTGACCATGTAGATTTTCGGGACATGAGGCAAGTGAGAGGTGCCCAGATGGATCAGCTGACGTTGGGCGCTGCATGGAGCATGCTGAGCCTGGGATAAAGAGGTGGTTATGGTGGTATTTACGGGATCCTGTACGTCCGCTATGTTGTGAGGGCTATTATGGGGATCATTGTTAGGAATGCTTAAACGCTTGGTAATGGGAGGAAGAGGGGCTTGCTTATGAATTGGGATGGCAAGGGGTAACAGGGTAGAGCCATGGGCGATGGAGCCCCTACCATGGGTGACTGCCTCATATGTCGTATAGTGGTTATGACAAGGCTGAGCTTGGTGTCCTGACACAAAATTTGTATGCTGTGAGCGAGATGAGTCATTTAGCAATATTGATTTGACCATGGTAGTGAGGCCTTCAATCATGGATCTCATGGTCCCTATTTGCGATCTAAGCATATTAATACGTTGAAGCGTATCCTGGGTTTCATATATATATGTTTATTCACTGATAAATCCAAAGGTTACAGGGAAGATATAGTTAGGCTCAGATTTCACTCATACAAAACCAGAAAAATTCAGCAGTTATATTTACCTGAGCTAGCGAAATCTTATGCACCCACAATGCACTGCTTAGGACCTCACATATTACATCACTCATGATGTGGTCAGTGACATCACTAATGAAATATTGATTGACATCATCAAGTGAGTGTAAGTGTGTTCTAAGGGTTTATGAGTGTTAAACAGATATATTTACCTACTGCAAATGTTAGAATAGTATACTAGTTGTACTACTGATGAGTGATACTATTTCTAACATATGTGACTTCATTTTTGCTGACTTTAAGACTCTGGCCACTTTACCACTGCTAACCGGTGCTAAAGTGCATGTGCTCTGTACTTAAAACATGGTAACATTGGCTTATTCACAATTAGCATATTTAATTTACTTATAAGTCCCTACTAAAGTGCACTACATGTGTCCAGGGTCTGTAAATCTAATGTTACTAATGGGCCTGCAGTACTGATTGTGCCACCCTCTTAGATAGCCATTTAAACGTGTCTCGGACTTGCCACTGCAGAGCCTGTGTGTGCAGTTTTAAACTACCATGTCAACCTAGCAAGTTAACCTTCTTGCCAGTCACAAACCTTCCTTTTTAATACATATATGTCGTCACCTCTAAGGTAGGCCCTGGACAGCCCAATGGGAAGGGTTCATTGTATTTAAAAAATAGGGCATATACTATTAAGTTTTACATGTCCTGGTAGTGAAAAATTCATTCATTTTTCATTACTGCAAGGCCTATCTCTCCCACGGGTTAAAATTGGGATTACCTTATCACACTTTATATGTGTCATTTCCAATTGGGAAAAGACAACTTGTCAAGTTTGGGGCCTTTGGACAAACAATTTAAAACCACAACTTATAGTGAAGTTGGATTTTAAGTTGCATGTCTGAAAATGCCACGTTTAGACATTTTGCATTATCTTACTTTAACCATTCTGTGCCTTCAGCCTGTATCTGAAAACACATCTGTGGTGGGTGGCAGCTGGGTTTTCTGCATTCTCTCCAGACAGCCACACACAATAAGAGCTTAGGTGTGACTGATGTGCAATTCATATCCCGATGGACCATCCTGGGCTAGATGGGAGAGAGGACCTGACATTTACACCTAACTAGGCTGTGCCTTTCCCCACACAAAAGCAGAATAGCCCCCCTGCCGTAACTCTAGAGCCAGGGCAGGAAGGACATGGAGCATGTGCACGTCAAAGGCCTCTCTCTGAAGTCTCCACCACTTCAAAGGCACAACTGGGTATAAGCACTGGACCTCAGACAGCACCGCTTCAGTATACTTCTGGACCTGAGGATACTCTGGCAGGAAGAAGGACTGCAGTGCTGCTGAAAGGACCATCACTCTGCTGGACTTTGCTAGACTCCTGCTTTGCTGTGCCCGCCCTGTTGCCTGCTGCCCTCCTTTACTGGGACTGAGAAGGACTAGCTAGACCTGCATCTCTACATCCCAGAATCAGAGTGCCTCTAGGGGCTTTCCAACTTGCCTCCTTTTATGAAGTCTCAGGGACATCAAAGATTTCCAATATCTGTGCTACAGCACCTGGACTCAGCTAACTGTGCGGTTTGCCCTGCCAAATGGTGCCAATCCAGTCCTGGGCCCTTGGAAGCTGGTGTTCTGTACTATATCCACCAAAATCTACTCATCACCGTCGTCGTGCCAGTCGGCACTAACTCATCTTTCATTGATGCCAATGCATCGTCGCTGCCGCCGAGAATGAATATATCGTATTGCCGGCTGTGTGGCTCGATGCCGACACATTGCCTCCATCTGAAGGAGATGACAATGAAACATGTTGATTTGCGCGGCTTGGAACCGATGCATTTCCTACATCTAGAGGGATCGACAATGATGCTTAGCCTCCTCTGCTCCATGGATCAGGCACCGTCAATGGCGCAACAGGGTACTTTTCCAGAAGGACAAGGATGGCCCTGTAACCAACCCACACTCCATCGTGGTCATCCTGAACATTTGGATATGACCTGGTCAACCGCTATCAGATAGCCCTGGTTGGCACTTTATACTTTTAAGCACTATGGGGCATATTTACAAAAGAAGTGACGGAGAGCGGCATTAGCCTTGTTGGCTTAATGCCTCGCGCCGTCTCTTCTGAAAGACAGGGTTGCACTGTTTTTACAAGAATACAGTGTAGCCCTGCATTTTTCCCTGCCCTGGTGCTCAATTTTGCAGCCTAGCACCAATGTTGACGATAAGGTAATGAGGGAGACCACAAGGTATGGCGTGGAGAACAGGGACTTATATTAGTTAGCAAAGTTCCCATGGATATTGAGACTAGTATTAATATGGAGTCCAGAGGTCCTAATCCGGCGTCTTGCAGGGGAAGAGATGTTGCTGGGTATCAAGCTGTGCGCCATGGAACAGGTCACGGTGCCCTGTTCCATGGCACACGGCTTGATTCACTCGCCATCCGACACTAGGCACTTGCTGGTTTCCCGAACCTTCATTCATTTCGTTTATGACCGCTGCTGATCCTGCCAGCTCACGGATACCCTCCATGATCACCCACCATTCAGCTGGTTTCCAGATCTCCGGTTACCTGCATTTATGCTTGGCTTCTTTCCAGCAACATCTCTTCCCTTGCAAGACGCTGGATTAGGACCTCTGGCCTCCATATTAATACTAGTCCCAATATCCATGGGAACTTTGCTTACTACACACAACCTTCCTAAGAA
The DNA here is from genome assembly GCF_964204655.1 of Triturus cristatus. NCBI lineage: Eukaryota > Metazoa > Chordata > Amphibia > Caudata > Salamandridae > Triturus > Triturus cristatus. The sequence continues at coordinate 213,278,551 of NC_140588.1, forward strand.
GCCCTCCTACTGAAGTGATTGACTCTTCTTCATGCGGCTACCTAGCTACTCTGAGAAACTCTTCTAACTCATGTAACCCAGTCCTGATGAGGACCTAGAATCAATCAGATTGACACGCCGTCGACCATCCAGCGCAATTGTGGGCACTACTGTGATGTCCTTAAACTGCTGAAATCTCTTTGATATTCACTCTGACTGTTTTCTTGACAATTTACCAAAATTGTTTTTTTGCTCCATTCCGCTGTTACCTCACTTGTATATTATGTGTCACTTGCGCCATTTGCTTGTCTCACAAGCATTTTTATTATTGGGTTACTTTTGCATAAGATGTGATGTAGTGCTGAGATAACTACATTAATTCTAATATAAGACCCTGTTTTCCACTCCATACCCTGTGGTCTCCTTCATCACCTTCTCGTTGACATTTGATTGTCTTTTTTTTATTTGTCTTACTTAAATGATTCCCGATTCCTTTTGCAAGGCACTGGATGGCAGGGTGTAAGGTAGCGAGCTAAAGGATTACCTGGAGCTGTATAATTTGTTTGCAAAAGAACACACGTTAAACTTTTGTTTTCCAAATCTGCACCAACACCTTGTTGATAGTAAGCTCTCTAACCTTTTTAAGGAGGCAGACCACTGAGTCAGCACTAGGGCCCACAGGAAGGTATCTGGGGGGATCACAACAAGGGTGGGCAGAGTCTTTACTAGAAGAAGAAGGGGGCACAAAAGCAAGGAGTTCTCTAAAGGGCCCCAAAATAGTTCTCCAGGTCAGGACTCAAGTCCTCCTGCTGAGAAGAAGAATTGGTTCCTTGACAGTAGGTTTGCCGGATAGGCACCCCTGAAGTGCTTTGAGGGCCAAGCGGCCACAGCCCGAACCGGTGGGCAGTCAAGGGGTTTGGCTATTGTAGAGCTAGGGGAGCAGATTGTCCTAGATAGTTTGGGGGACAGAGTAGAGGTTACCCTAGTGTCCCTTAGTGAAAGAATGATGGTGAAGAGAACCCACAAGCCTGATAATACTAGGAAATATAGACAGTGGGTCACCATCAATGGGCAGAGGGGGAAGGCTCTGAAAGAAACAGGAGCCAGCATGACATCAATCCGGTGTCATCTGGCATCCTCAGAACAGGTAGTCCCTAATGTGTGCCACCAAGTTGTTGTAGCTGACAACCATGAGAGCCACTACCCAGTGTTTGTGGTTACCTTTAAATAGGGGGGTCTCAGTTTATGTGAGGGTAGCTTTGAGTCCATCCATGCCTGGGGATTGTCTGCTTTGCAATGACCAGGAGCATATCACCTGAAAGGAGATGTTTGGGTTGCCTGAGTGGGTGCGCCTGACCACACGGTCAATGGCAGCCTAAGAGGGTATTCAAGAGCCTGGGAGAATGGCGCAGGTGCCTGCCAAAAAGAGGAAGGGCAAGGAGTGCGGGAATCCCACTTCTGAGACTCCCACGGTCTGGGAGAAAACTGGACTTGAGGGGGATGCCCCAGAACCTACAGGGGAGGATATGGCCAAGCTGGGGAATCTGCCTGAGTGGTCCAACCATTACATTTTATTGGGGTGACCAGGTGAACCTCAGGAACTGGAAAACAGTTAGAATAAACAACAAAAATCCTGTTGGTAATCAATTGTATATACAAAACCAAAATAAATTAAAGGTCGAACGGAGAACTGATCAACATAAACACACAAAAATAAAGAAAACACAACCAGGGAAAATGAATTATTTTCATATATGTTACCACAAGTACATGAAGATATCTATACAAAATGGATTAACGGTTTCTCCAAAAAGTGGGAAAAAGTGGCACAAGTGCTCCTGCTGAGTGAACATGTGAGGGATAAAGTGGCTGTACATGTAACATTTGATAAAACATGTGATGCCTTGCTACATCAGCTTGCAAGCTGACTGCCCAAAACAAAATGAAAAATCATCATCCAACTGGCAACAGGAATGGGGTCCCACCAGAGAGGAGTTCTGCAAGGCTCAGAGGGAATGCGCTGCTCTTGTGGGTCTGCTGCAGGGATTGAGAATCAGGTAGCTGGTGACACTTCTGGCAAACTCCTGATTTACTCGGATGATGGTCTCCTGTATAGTGAGCCTAAAGCTCCTGAATTAATGTTAATGTTATGGGGAGGAGTGTCCCGGCGCTGAAAGACCCCCTGGAAAAGAGATAGTGTACATTCTGAACCTCCAAGACCACCTTTACTGCTGGAACAGCCAGGTCTTAAGCTGGCGTCTAAAATTGAAAAGCTCCTGTTCCTGTCTGAGAGCAAGAGGGAGAGTATTCCATAACTTTCCCACAACCACCTGGAAGGAGCGACCCCCCTTCCTAGTCCGAAAAAACCTAGGTACTAGTAACAGGTGTTGAGTTGAAGACTTCAAAGTCCTGGCCGGAATGTAAGGAATGATTCTTTTCCTAATCTACTGGGCTCCACTGTTATGTAAAGCCTTAAAGGCCAGCACAAGGGACTTAAAAATAATCTTGTTCTTCACAGGAAACCAGTGCAAAGCTTCTAAATGAGTCGTCATATGGGTCGTAGGTCCTACCAGAGAAATAGCTCTGGCGGCCGCATGTTGGACAACCTGCAGACGACCCAGTAAATAGTTTGGAATTCCTAGGTATTAAGCATTAGCAGAGACCAACCTAGACATAATCAATGCTTGGACCACTGTTTTTCTGTGGGACAAGGGAAGCATTGGTAGAAAGTTTCTCAACATTCTTAGCAGTCCAAAACACATACCAGCCACGGATTGCACCTGTGACTTCATAGAAAGGTCAGAGTCAAGCATGACTCCCAAACTTTTGACTGTAGTGACTGGGCTAGCAGGTGGCAGTTGATTCTGAGGCCACCAATTCCACCATTCATCCCCAGGAGTGTGACAGAAGAAGATTATTTTGGTTTTGGCGGAGTTGCAGGAGAGTTGGTTTTGTCTGAACCAGTCAAACACTTGTGTCAGACATAAGTGGATTAAGTTTTCATTAAAAGACTCGTCCCTCTCACACGTAAACAGCAATTGGGAGTCGTCCACATAGGTGATAACATGTGCTCCATATTGTTCAGCGAAGGGTGCCAACGGTGTCATATAGATATTAAATAACGTTGAGTCCTGTGCAACTTGTGTATCGGTTGCACCCCCAGTGCTACAGGGCATTCCCACTGGGGCTGCCTCATGATGTACCCCTGGCAGGTCATTTGGGGCAAGACATGACCTATGATAGGCTTGGTACCCACTTTTATTGGCCACAAATGAGGAAGGCCTCTGATGCGAGTAGGTTCTGTCCTACCTGCCAGGTGAGTGGCAAGTCAGCAAGTAACTACATGTCCCCCTTGCAACCTTTCCCTGTCGTTAGCACTCCCTTTGAGATGGTGGGCATCAACATCATTGGGCCTCTGGACCCCAAGACAGTCATGGGCAACAGATTCATTCTGATCTTGGTGAACCCTACCTCCCAATTCTCAAAACCAATCCGTCTGAGGATGGTGACTGCACCCGCCGTGGCAAGGGCACTGATGAGGATCTTTACCCGTGTGGGTTTCCCCAAGGAAGTGGTATCTGACCAGGGTGCCAATTTCATGTCGGGGTACATGAAAGCTATGTGGAAAGAGTGTGGGGTCACCTACAAGGTCTCCACTCCTTACCACCCTCAGACAAATGGGCAACAAGACTCTAAAAGGCATGATTATGTGTCTGCCAGAGCCCATGAGGCAGAAGTGGGACGTCCTACTGCCATGCCTTTTGTTTGCATACAGGGAGATACTGAAGAAGGTAGTTGGCTTTAGCCCCTTTGAACTTCTGTATGGAAAATGGTATTTCAGTTTGGTGAATGTGGTCTGGGAACATGCTCCCGGAAGAGCCCCCAGGATGTGGTCAGATACATGCTAGATGTCTGCAACCAAAAACCCCCCTTCCGGAAACTCACCTGGGAGAATCTGAAATCTAGCCAGGAGGACATGAAACGCTGGTATGACCAGAATGCCACTCTGGTTGAGTTTCAGCCTGGCCAAAAAGTGTGGGTGATGGAGCCCCTGGAGCCACGAGCCCTGCAAGACCACTGGTCTGGGCCTTATGAAGTGAAGTAGCGCAAGAGTGATGTCACCTACTTAGTGGACCTCAAGACTCCTAGGAACCCTTTAAGGGTCCTTCATGTTAATTCCTTCAAACCCCCCTTCGAGAGGTCTAAGCTTACAATGCTCCTGGTTACTGATGATGAGGTGGAAGAGGAAAACGAACCTCTCCCCAATCTCCTTTCTTTTAAGGAGCAGGATGGGTCAGTGGAGGGTGTCAGCCTCTCCCCTACACAGACCCTTGATCAACAGAGAGATTGCTGCTAGTTGCTGGGGCAGTTTGCCTCTTTATTCTCCCTTACTCCAGGACTCACTACATGGTGTCTCCATGATATTGATACTGGAGACAGTACACATGTAAAAAACAAAATGTACAGGTTGCCTGTTGAGGTGAGAGTCAGCATTAAGGAGGAGGTCTCCAAGATGCTGGCATTAGGGGTTATTGAGCCCTCAAGCAGCCCTTGGTCCAGCCCAGAGGTGTTGGTCCGCAAGGCTGCCCCTCCAAGTGTCACACCTGAACTTAGGTTCTACGTGTGCAGAATGTAGTCACCAAGACTGACATCACACCATCCCCAGAGCTGATGAACTCATAGATCGGCTGGAAGCTGCCATGTTTCTCATCACGTTTGACTTAATGTCTTGGTACTGGCAGATTGCCTTGAATGAGGGGGCTAAAGAGCGGTCTGCGTTCTGTACACCAGAAGGGCACTTCCAGTTCTGGGTCATGCCCTTCGGGTTAAAGAACGCCCCTGCCAGCTTCCAGAGGTTGGTCAACTGGGTGCTGGCTGGGTTTAAGAACTTCAGTGCTGCCTACCTAGACAACTTTGTGGTCTGCAGCTCTAGCTGGGAGAACCACCTGAGCCATCTCAGGAAAGTGCTTCAGGCTCTGCAGAGTTCAGGCCTAACTATCAAGGCCAGTAAGTGCCAGATAGGGCAGGGTTTAGTGGTCTACTAGGGTCACCAAGAGGGAGGCACAAGGTGCAGCCAGTCCAGGCCAAAATTTTAACCATTTTGGTTTTGGAACCCACCAAGACCCAGACAGAAGTAAGACCCTTCTTAGGCCTCAAGGTATACCACAGGAGATTAGTCAAGGGATATGGCATAATTATTGCCCCCTTTACAGAGCTGACTTCCAGGTAGCAGCCACAGCAGGTGATCTGGTCAGAAACGTGCCAGAAAGCTTTTGACACCCTGAAGGAGAACAAGTGCATGGCATGGTACTCCCGCTCAAGGCCCCTGACTTCTCCCAAGAATTCATTGTTCAAACAGATGCCTCAGAGCATGGTGTAGGGTGTAAGATACCACCTCTTTATACAGTGCACTAAAATTAAGTACACTTTGTAAAGAGTGCGAGCTATCCCCAGAGGTAGACGGCAGCAACAATTAGATACGGGTAACTCTCTTTTTGCGTTAGTGTGGGTGAGCAGTTAGACTTATCAGACAGCAGTGTTAAGCATCTGTTGTACTCACAGACCAATAAATGATTCACACACTCAAGAATACATCCAAGATGAATTTTGTTTAAAATTACAAGAATATATATGTTTTGGGAAGCAAGACTTCAAATCGGAAATATACTTTACTTGTATAAAGTGCTTGGAGAGCGCACTATGACCAGACTGGTATCCTGGTGCTAATTTTGCTAAAGTCACGAGAAAAGGCAAGATGGGGAAGAAGAATACAGTTTAAATACTTGAATAAATACTTTGTAGACTTTCAATTACGGAGTGAAAATGCAGTGCATTTCAAAGTAAGCAGTACTTTCAGTATCTAGGCACTTAGCGGTCAATACCTTCAGATATTTGCCATTGCGCTTGTCGGAGAATGCAATGGAAATATGTGGCTTGAATGGAGCTCAGTAGATCGTCAGCACAGTTACCCGTCATGGTCACTGGCAGCAGGTCACTGTAGATCAATGTATGCAGAACACTGCCACCCCAGTGGTTGCGGTTGCTGAACAGCTGATGTAGATTCTTGGTTGAGGAGGTTTGCCAATGCAGTTACCATTGTGGTCAAAGGAAGGAGGACTCCGCCAAGGAGTTTCGGATGACCCCGGTCCCTTGGAAGGTCAGAGATGATCTTGGCCAGAAGGATGATGGTCTTTGGGGGCCCAAGACAGGTACCACAGGCAGTCAGGCTTGATCTAGATCGGAAGAACCGGAGGTCGTGGGAGCTGATTTAAGAGATCAACGGCAGTGGTCGGGCCACAGGTGTGAAGCAGAACAGATTACCCCGATGGGGGCGGTCGTGCCAATGTTGCCACTTTACACAGTCTACGCCACCGGCAAGATGTTATAGGGTTTCAGGAGCGGGGCTGGTTCCAGCATTGGTCGCGGTGCTAAGAGGATCCCTGTGTTGATGGAGGTGTGCAGGGGTTGATTCCACCAGACTGGAGAACCAACAAGCCCGGGAAGCTGCGAGGATTCTTTTAATGCTGAGTCGAATCAACACAGAGTGTGCCTGTCCCAGCAATTTACAGAAGGTTGGAGGGCTCCGGGGTTTCTTGGAGGCCTCACATGTTTCGTGAGAGACAGTAGGTTGCGATTGTCGATTCCTTAGCAGTGCCAGTGGTTTGTGCCTATTTCTTTTGCATCGGTTCTCAGTTTTTGAACTGCAGAGGTCTTCTTCCATCACCTTCTTATGCCTGTCGAATCTGAAGTCAGGTTCTTGGGGAGCCACTTAAATACCAAATTTAGGGGCATTTTAGGGAAGGCCAGGAAGTAGCCAATGGGTAACCTACCTGTAGGGTGTCTACACCCTCTTGATGCTCATCCTACGTCAGGAGTGGGCATACCGTGACTTCTAATTGGCTTCTATCCCGATGGTGGATAGTGAAAAGTGGGGTCTACCTCACCTGCCCCACCTGAGCGGTGGTACAGGGTGCTGGTAGACCCACCTCCTATTTTACCTAATTTTCCCACCAGTCCTCCTGCTGAAAGTGGGGCATGAGGGGGGTTGACATCTGCTTCTAACAGTGGTGGCTGGGGAAAGGTTCAAAGGCGGCATGGCCTTTGAAGTTCTCACTTCTGCCAAGGAAGATGCTGCAAGGGGGAAGGTAAGACCACCTGCGGCCAGAGCAGGCTTTGTCTCTGGATCCGGAGAGCGCTGGCTCTCTACCCAGGGGTCCAGAAATATGTTTGGTGATGGCAGGCTAAAACTAGACTGGAACCACACCAGTGGTTGGTAAGGTTTCAGGGGACCCTCTAAAAGGGTCTCCTGTATGAATGTATTCATTAATACTACACTGGGACTAGCAAGGATTTATTAAGACGAGATGTTTGGTACCAAACATCTTAGCAATAAGTGAAGCCATCATGGAGCTAGGGAACTCGTGTCAATGAGCCCATGTACTCTTTATGGCTTCCCTGTTCACTTATGACACCCAGAATGGACTGGATATTGTAGGGACCGATCTGCTCATGCTGGCAGGTCCTCACATAGGACATAGTGAATCCTGCCTTAAGGCTAAAGGCCTGCAGTAGGGGTGGCTTACCTATATCTCATGCAGTGTGAGGTTGGCATGTACACAGGTCTGTGTGCCATGTCAAATCTTTGGTTTGTCCTGTACCTGGACACGCAGCCTTTGATAGCAGCACTACCTGCTCCAGGTGAGGGCTCTCTAGGGGACTTTCCTCTGTCCCCATGCCCTGGGTACCAGGAGTACCATTTACTTAGGCTGATAGGTGTACAGAGGTAGTGCCAATCATGGTACAGTTTTAGGGAAAATGGATATGGCACTGGAAACCTGGTTAGCAGGGACCCAGTGCACTTACAGTTTGAAATTACATCACACATCAGGCAAAAAATGGGGGCTAACCATGTCAAAAGAGGCAATTTTCTAAATAGGGGCTATGCTCTCAAAGAAAAATGAAGAGGGCCTGGATCATAGCAACAACAAAAAAATGTTCAGCATTCCGTCCAACTTATTTTTGTGTTGCTATAGTCACCTTAAGTGGGAAGGATATGCCCAGACATGGGTGCCATGCTTGCTATGCCGCTGGATTCAAGCCAGCCTGGCTGATGAGGGGCGTTTATGTTGATGCATGAGACAGACATAGTGATGACCACTTTTATCTTTCCAGCCTCTCTGTTTATTGACAAAGATACCGTAAACTCCAAAACTCGGGTAAGCATTTATATCGGCATCACGGGTGTCCGGTCTCACTTTTGGTACCAGGATGGGTTTCAGTGAGGACCTTTTTAGATAACTGGCGGCATAACAACAAGTCTTCTTTACTGTGTCTTTTCAGAAAAATACGGTTACCCGTAAACTGTTGTAGTCCGGTAAGCTCAGAGGCCCTTTCTAGCTTGTTTGACTTCACATCTATGGTCTTGCAGTGCACACGTTTCTTTTACTCTGCTTTTTTTTCCTAAACCTGGTGGACCAGTACTTGCTTTGTCTAGGTGCTTCATACCCTCACGTATTATTTAAAGAACCCACACACACTGTGTTTCCAGCTTTTTATTCTTGTCTGATAAGCACAACCAATGCACTTCGCTATCTCAGCTTCGTTTCACTTTCACGATTTTGGTCCTTTCACATTGGTTATTTAGGTCATGCATTTCAAGTGGCACTGAGCACTGTTTCACATCATCCTGTAGACGCACAAGGTTTAGTGTATTAATTCTGTATTCTGAGTGCAAATCCTAATTTAGACAATCAAAGTGTACCATACAGGAATTCTCATGGACTATTCTTCTAAACGGAGGATTTATTCAAAATCAACTTCTACTCGATGATATCACCCCCTGAAGAAGGGTTTAGATTAACCCGAAATGCATTGGGAATTTTTTGAATTGGAGTTTATGTTGCAAAAGTGGATTTTTATCCTCTCAGATTATTCAAATAATGTACTTTGTATGACATTATCATGTCAACCCATGAGGATGGAATAATGTTTGAATAATGTTCTTTGCATCTATGTTAAATATAATCATTTTTCTTTCATTTGCAACAATATTGTGGTTTAATTTGCTTGTATATACTGTTATATTGATTTGCCTTAAGACAATTGTGTAAAACCTTCTGAGATCTAAGGGTCCACAGCTGTGCATCACGTAGGTTTGGATCACCCCAAACCTCAAGTTCTTTGCATGATTGTATAGGGGTCAGGGCTAATACCCCATCACGTGATAGCACGCTTTACAATGGATACATGATCTACTGACATTGTATTTACAATAAGTTAAATTTCTAGACGAGGTGTGCAGGCCCATCTATTCATACCCTGAAACTGGTCCCAGGATGCTTGTTTTCAGTCCAGGGAGAATCTGGCATGGCAGTTCGGGCTGGACTGTTCCCATGGGGATAAGGGTCAAGACTGCATATTGCTGGGTCCAAACTAGTGTGGAATTGTGAGCAAAAAAACAATGGATTTAAAGCAGATCTGTGACTGGGGGGAATGTTTAACAATGTTCAGCTTTCTGCCCATCATCTTTTTGTGTTGCTATAGTCGTCCTAAGTGGGAAGGGTATACCTGGACATGGGTCCTGTGCTTGCTATGCCTCTGGCTTCAAGCTAGCCTGGCTGATGAGCAGGAATATCACGAAAACGGTCCCAGGATGCTTGTTTTCCAGTTCAGGGAGGATATGACTTGTCAGTTAGGCTGTACTGTTCCCATGAGCAGCAGGGGCAAGACTTATTTGCATATGGCTGAGTCCAAAATGGGGTGGCATGGTGAACAAATAAACAATGGATTTAACACAGATCTGTGAGTGGGGGTGAATGTATGACAATGTTCAGCAGTCTGTCTATCATGTTTTAGGGGTTGCTATAGTCACCCTAAGTGGGAACGGTATGCCCAGACATGGGTCCCATGCACGCTATGCCACTGGATTCAAGCTCGCCTGGCTGATCAGGGTGAAACCCCCGAAACCAGTCCCAGGATGCTTGTTTTCTGGGTTCACGGAGGACCTGGCTTAGCGTTCAAGCTGGTCTGTTTCCATGAGCAGCAAGGTCAAGACTGATTTGAATATCGCTAAGTCCAAACTGGGGTGTCATATTGAGCAAAAAATGATGGATTTAAACAAGATCTGATCACTGAGGTGAATGTTTGACAATGTTCAGCATTCCATTCATCTTTTTGCTGTTGCTATTCTAAGTGGGAAGGTATTAGAAATTGAGTTTCTGCTTGGCTTATGTATGCACTCAAGCCAGGCAGAACCAACCACCCTAGTCAAGGTAAGTAAGATACACACCCTATATTAACCTGTGCTCACCCTCTGGTAGGTTGCCACAGAGCAGTCAGGCTTAACTCAAGAGCCAATGTGTAAGGTATTTGTGTAGCATTTAAATTACAGTAACTCAATGAAAACATCACAATAAGACCCCACACAGGCTTAGAAAAATAGAGGATATTTATCTGAGTAAAACAAGACCAAAACGACAAAAATCCAATAAGTAGAACTTGAGATATGATTTTTTTAAGATTAAATGTGAAAACAGTAACTAGAAGTTACTAGAAGTCAAAAGGTTACTTGAAGTTGCGCGGGAATGGTGCAAAGTCAAAGTTCAGGCCAAGCGCAATTGACGGCAGACCGGCTACAGCACCCAGATAGGTCCCGCTCCAAAAGTACCTTGGATGGATCTTTGGACGACGCCGAAGACTCGAGGCGAGGAGTCGAGGAGGCGGTGCATCTTCATCGATCCATAGATGGAGACGAGCATCAGCGCCAATCCACGCCATCGATAGAGCGTCAATGTTGAACCTTTTTGATGCAGAAGCTGCGTTGATGTCTAACCACGCTATCGTCGTCGAGCGGCTTCTGCGTCGTATGGCAATGCGTTGGATCTTCTTGCCGCAAAGCCACTGCTCCACCGGCGTCGAGGTGGAAAATGCTACAGAAACTCACTTTTGAGGTCCAGAGCTGGAGGGCATCTCAGGCAAGTTTAGGGCTCACAGATGGCAGAGTCTAGCAGCAGCAGCAGGATTGCAGGAAGCCTTTTCTGTCCTTGAGACTTCTAAAATAGGGGCAAGCCAGCAAGCCCTTGGAGCCACTTTGGGGTCAAGTGGATGGGTCCAGTCCTTTGTCCTCAGCAGGCCAAGATCAGCAGGCAGCAGGGCAGTTCATGAAAAGCAGGGAAGCAGCTCCTTGCAACAGTCAGTCACAGCTAAGTGGCAATTCTTACAGCACAGCAGTCTTCACTCCAGCAGATTTCTTCCAAGTCCAGTAGTGTACTGATTTGATAGGGCCAGAGCCCTAATACTTATACTCCAAGTGCCTTTGATGTAGAGGGTGACTTCAAAAGAGCGTTCTGAAGCTTACAAGGATCCGTTTCAGCTCAGCCCTGGCTGCAGACTACCAGCAGGGGGTAAATCAGCCTCTTGTGTGAGGGCAGGATACAACCTATGCAGATGTAAGTGTGAACCAACTCTACCTGCCTAGGATGACTAGCAGTATTCAGATGAATGCAGATGTATCACCTGTCACACCCAGCCCTTCCTGTGCTGTGGGTGTCTAGAGAGTATGCACAAAGTGTAACTGTCACCCAGCCCAGACATGTATTTGAGGCAGGCTGCAGGCAAACAAAGCAAAGTTAATAGCAGAAAAGTGTCTACCTTCTAAAAGTTGCATTTCTAAAATTATACTGTCAAATCCAACTTTACAGCTAAAGAAGATTTATCACCACCATTCCAAAGATATTAAACATGAAGTAGCTACTCCTCTCCAATTAGGAATTACAGCTTAAAATATATTTTAAGGAATCCCCAATGGTATCCTATTGAAGGGGTAGGCCTTAAGACAGTGAAAAACAAATATAGCTGTTTGTCGCTGCCAGGAAATGTAAAACTTAAAAGTACATGTCCTGCCTTTTGGTTAACAGCACCCTGCCCTTAGGGTCACTTAGGGTCTACCTTAGGGGTGACTTGTGTGTAATAAAAGGAGAGTTGAAGGCCTGAAAAGTGGTTTAAAATGCCAAGTGAAAGTGGCAGCAAACTGTACACACAGGCCCTGTAATGGTAGGCCTGAGACAGGTTGAAAGGCTACATTTGCGGGTGGCACAACCAGTGCTACAGCCCCACTAGCAGCATTTAGATTACAGAACCTAGGTTTATAGTATACCACTTTACGAGGGACTCACAGGTAATCTAAATAGGCCAATCAGGCATACACCAATGTCAACATGTTTTCAGGAGAAATACATGCACTTTAGAGCCGTAAGGCCAACAAAATGAAATAGCACAAATGGGAGGCAAAGGACAAAATGTTGGAGGAAAGGCTAGCCTAAGGATGGCAGGTCTAATAGAAGTGTACTTGCTTGCTGTGCCACTGGATTCAAGCTAGTCTGGCTGATGAGGGGTGATACCCTGAAACTGGTCCCAGGATGCTCGTTTTCCAGTCCAGAGAGGATCCGGCCTGGCAGATCAGGCTGGACTGAAACCCATGGGGAGCAGAGTCAAGGCTGATTTGCATATGGCTGATTCCAAACTGGGGTGGCTTGTTATCAAAAAACGATACATTTAACCAAGATCTGTGACTGGGGTGAATGATTGACAATGTTCAGCATATTCAGCATTCTGTCTATCATCTTTTTGTGTTGCTATGAGAGCCTGGATCAGCCTGAAGCCTTTATCAGTAGGAGACTACTTCCCAGGGAACAAAGGTGGAGCAAAATAGAAAGGGAAGCCTTTGCTGTGGCCTGGGTGATTAAGAAGCTATGGTCATACCTGCTTAGTAATCCCTTACAGGTTCAGACAGACCACAGGCCACTCAGAGGGTTAATGCATGTGAGAAGTTGGCCTGGTATATGCTGTCCACTAATTAAAGTGACCCTTATGATGTATGAGGTCAAAGATATCCTTTAGAAAGCTGTCCTAGTGGCAGCTGTGGCTAGCAGCCTTCAAGCTTAATCTTGAAGGAATGTGAAGCAGCTTGTTTTACCAGATTAGCACCTTTAGTATTAATTAAATGAAAAGAGACCCACACAGTAGTTGTACAAATATGTATTTATTTATATAACACTCTCTAGTATCCTCTACATGAGGGTACAGAACTAAGCACATAATACTTTAGCAAAGAAACAGTCATAAGTCGCACAATACACAGTAGGCTCCAGGGGGAGACCAAACCATATACTAAAATAATTGTGTAAGAACCACAACTTGAGTAGAGACAGTGCCTAGAGAACGAAGAATCACTGGGACCCCAAGGAACCACCCAAGGTGTGTAAAAAGGGACCCCACGGAGGACGGGTGCAGTGTGGAAACACAACCGCGTGCCCCATAAAACTCTATAGGAAAGTCGTGGTTGGAGTATTAAAATTTAAGGACCCTTCTCGGTGGAGTTTGAGGAAACCCTCTGGAACTTAGGAGGTTGGAGAGCCACCCCACCCAAGGATACCAGAGTACCCGAGTTACCTATCCCAGGGGAGCCGGGTGCATAGGTCTGAAGTGGTGTCGGAAACCACCATCATTTTCAAAAGAGGGCTTCAAAGAAGAGCTGCTGCCGGGAAGGAAGAAAGTGTACATAGGAATCCAAGGGTGGATTCTATTATGGAAGGAACCTGAAACCAGAGGAAACAGAGTCTCGGTCACTTCAGGGTGACCAGGGGCTCATTAGACGAATGCCCACCGATGTTGGGTGCTTCAGGTGTGAAGAAGGGATGCTTGACGTTGCAGCCACAAGAACCAGGAGACATCGAGGACAAGCAGGAGCCAGATGCTAGCTGTCCCACTAAGGATGTCGAGTGCTGAGAGGTCAGTGTCTGGCTGGGGCACCAACAAGCCTTGGCAACAGCAACCCACGCAGGAAGGTCAAGCAGGTTATGATGTAGACCAGCAAGGTCCAGGGGACTCACCAAGCAATGGGGAGTCAGGACACGTCTGGAGTACCCATAGAAGCCCAACAGAATTCAAGATGACCCTCAGGAGGACCCACAGGCCGAAGGGCCTGGAGTCACGAGGGAACCTCAAACAAGATCACAAAGTACCAGCACACGGAGTACTCAGTGCGAGGAGGCCAGAGTTCTTTGGTGCAAAATACTGCTCAGGGTCAGGATTACAGAGAGTCCATTCTACAAGCTTGGGAATCACCAACAAGCATATACACTTGCAAAAAAATGTGGTGCACAGGGATTCAGGTTCTGCGGTCCCCATGAAGGATACTGGCCTTGAACTTGTTGAGAAGGTAGATCAACCTCAATGAGCATTGGGACCCACCTCCTGTGTTGCTGTAGCCTTCAGACTGCAGGAACTCAGGATCAGCAGACCAGTCAGTTGCATTAGAGTGCCTGCGAATGAGGGGAGTGACTCCTTCACCCCAAGGGAGATTCTTCAGATGTCCTCGATGCTCCACAGGTCCTGCACGGAGCCTGTATGCTGCACGAGCACAGACGAGGCTTCGGACAGAGAGGGAGACGAAGTCGGGCCCAGTCGAAGTCCAGCGAAGTCCAGAGTGTCCAGACGGTCAAAGGTCAGTGGTTTCTTGTTGCAGAATCTTGTCCACGTCAAATCTAAGGTCATGTAGCCAGGTAAGCCCTTAAGTACCCACGGGAGAGGGTTGGACAGATTCAGGGGACCCTCCTAGGGGAGAGTCTAGAGAGTCAGGAGGATACTCCCATATCCTTTGTCCAGCTTCACACCAAAGCAGGAGCCAATGGCTCTCAGAACTGGTTTGAGCTGGACTAGGCACAGGGACACCAAGTGTGCCCCTCATGCAGACTTTCAGGCACTTTGGAAGTGCACCCACCCAGCCCCAATATATTAAATCTTATCTAGGAGGTGGTCACACCTCCCTGTGACAGAATGCCTATATTCCTACCTTTCCCTGCTTTAGCTTGGCTCAACAGGCAGGAGGTCAGAAATGTGTCTCTGGTCTGCAGCAACTATTTTGCATTGCCTGGGTTGAGAAGGCTGGCACCGGAAAGACCAGTGACCCCACGAAGCTTGCTGCAAAAGGGTGGAATCATACCTCCCACACCAGTTACCGGTGTGGAGGTATGATTCCAAGGTGTTTGATACCAAACACGACATGGTTTGTTTCAGCCGTTTTCGAGATAGCATTTACCGCGTGATTATAATGCACCTCTACCTATATGTCTGGCTGAGTCACAGACAACCTGGGAGAATGTTCTCCGAAGGCTACAGAGGGGCTCTGATCATGCAGGGGCACCCTCTTACGTAAAACCCAGCACCCTGCCTTTGGGCTTGTTAAGGCCTGCCATAAGGGTGACTTATATGTTTTTAAGTGTAGTGACATATAGATATAGTAAACCTATATCTAAAGTAAGTGGTGCTAGCACCAGCTTACACAGGCTGCAATGGCAGGACTGTAGTTCCATTTTGCATTGCCTCTCATGGGTGGCATAAAGCATGCTTCAGCCCATGGGAGACCTCTGGGGTACCTATGCCCTGGGTACAATGGTACCATATACTAGGGACTGCCAAGGGTACCCCAGTATCCAATCTGGAATGTACCTAGTACATGCATAACATTTTAGGGAGAAAGCAGTTAGACTGGGTTCCTGATTAGCAGGATCCCAGTCAGACTAGTCAAAACAGTGTAACATCAAGCACAAAGTGTGGGTAACCATAAGAAACAGATCCTACTTTCCCACAATGCAGATGATGGGTGAGAATTCCAAATACATTATTGAGGTGGTCCATCTCCCTTAAGGGGATAGCCTTCGTGGTGGACTACCATCCTTGAACAGACCACGCCAATGTTGATGGTCTCTCCAGGTTCTTCCACCTTAGTGAAGTCCACTCATAAGGGGTTGAGTAGCTCTTCCCAATTTCAGCGGGGGGCACGTGTTGGAAAGTGCTAAAGTGCATGTGCTCTGTACTTAAAACATGGTAACATTAGCTTATCCACAATTGGCATATTTCATTTACTTATACGTCCAAAGTAAAGTGCACTACATGTGCTCAAGGCCTATACTTTAAATGATCCCTGTGGACCTGCAGCACTGATTGTGATACCCGCTTAAGTAGACCTTTAACCCCTTCAGTGCCCATGACGAGCTGGACTCGTCATGGGCTGCGGTGGCGCTGTGCCCATGACGAGTCCAGCTCGTCATGAACTCCGCCCGCTAATACAAAGCGCGGCACTGGGCGGGGAAAGGGGCGGGCATGCAAGGGGTTAAACATGTCTCAGGCCTGCCATTCAGAGCCTGTGTGTCCAGTTGAACATTTCACTGCTGCAGGGCACAATGAAGATGATATCAAATGGACAATCATCAGCCAGATATAACCCCCTCCGAGAGGAGCAAACATTGTCAGTTTACTAAACAAGGAGGAATTCAAATGGATTTTGCGGACTCAAAGTATTAGAAACGGATTGAACTGGAATGAAGATTGGACAACTCTGCTCTGACCGCTCCCAATGTCAAATATGTTTTACAAACTACTATATTGACTGCACGAGCCTCTGTACAAACCTAATATGTTTTTAACATGCTTTCTCCCCCTTTTAATAATTGATGACAGACTCAGTTTACTGTTGTTGCATTCCACCGTGTTAGTTAGGTGTGATCTACCAATTTTAGTCACACTGTAACTCGCCTACTTCTTCACTGCCTATTCCCCTCCTTTAATTCTCATTTTCGACCTTCACTTAGTAATCATGTTAATATCCGGTTATTTCACTATTTTCACACTTCTTTTTCACACGGGCCATCGTTACAAAGGCGCGTACCTCACCCAGGCTTCCCATCACCCCAAGCGCTCAGTCCGTCTGTGAGCCCCTCACCTAACATGGCCGCTGCGTTTACGACTTGCATTCTAGCGGTTGCAACACCTCCTTGTTTCCTGTGATATTTTAAAGGGCTTCAGTACTGTCCCGCCCCAGGACACTCATCGAGCCATTGAGCTCCCTCCTACACGCGTACACACCAGTGCAAGACTCCCGGCCTCCCAGCACTGCCGTATTTACGGATTACAAGGTAAGGGCTAGACTGTTCTTCCATCCCGCCCTCGCCACACGCCCATCACCATGAAATTAACCAGCTCCCCTCCTTACAGGCATCTACCGACATTGCCCATGCAATTATTGAGGATTCATTCCATGCAGTTGGCCTCCTCCCGTTTCCACTGAAACTATTCTTCCGGCATTGCCCATTCACTTAATGAGGTTTCATTCCACGCCGTTGGACTCCTCTCATTTCCACTGATTGCAGGTAAGGCGCAACCCCTGCCAGCACCCCATGCGTCGCTTCCTCCCCACAATGATTTAGTGATCTCTATCCTTCTCTCCCACAATAGATCTGGAACCACGCGGTTCTGTAAATCACCCGTAATTCGGAAATACCAGGCTAATTTCTAAGCAACTATCGGTAAGAGTCCTGCTCATCCTAACTGGCTCACCGCGACCTGCGTAATTGCGATCCCGTGGGTTGCACCATTCATGATCGGATTTTATTTTCGCAATGACACCTTGCACACTATCGGGGATTAGACACCCGTTAAGTCTATCATCTGAATCACGGTTTCCCACCGCAATTGAACCCAGCACAATTTCTAACTCTGACACTGAAGCAACTTATTCACCTCTTATGTGCACCGCCTGACCGCCAGGTCCTCGTTACCTACACTAATATCATACCACTCTCCCACTGCCGCAAAACTCACTCCCCCCACGTTCCGTAGGTCTAAATATATCACTGCGATTATGACAAACATGCTAAGGGTTTCCTGCCTCAATTCTTGTACCTTTACTTTCATCCCGATTTTTCTCCCCTCTCATTTTTCTCCCAATTTCTACCTGTGATTATGTATATAGTTGTTTACACTACTATAATGTTCAGGCATACAGTAATTTTTGTCCTGATGATGATCCCGATATGTATGTAGAAGGGATCAAAACGTCATCGACTGCCTAAACACCGTGCACACAAACTATTTGTAAACCATGTGTAAAGGTTGTGCTGATTATTACGCTTGTTTTATTGTTCATATTCTACAGCAAGCTCTCCTTTGTTTTGCCTGAAATTGTCCTTTGCTTTTCAGCACCTTGACACCTTTTCTTTGCTCCCTTGCTATTGGATACAGGGCTGTATCCCACTGTACATTGTTCATTTAGCACTTTGATACTTGTTATTATTTTTGATTAAATCATACTATCCAGCTGGATAGAAAATATAGAGTCGATTCTGTTCTATATTCATTACCTTACTTCAATTTCCTTGCGACAGGGACCATTGTCCTCCTTAAAAATTGTTACCCAAGGTCCTTGCCTAACTAATTGGGTTCCCTCGTTCACTTCAAAAACAGTTTTAAGCTGGCATGTTGACCTGGAAAGTAAACCCTCTTACCAAGCCCAAACCTTCCTTTTTAATACATATAAGTTACCCCTAAGGTAAGTCCGGCACAACTCTACAGATAGGGTGCAGTGTATTTTAAAAGTAGGACATGTACTTGTATGTTCTTCATGTCCTGGTGGAGAAATTCTCATAAATTTGTCTTTCACTGCAACAAGGTCTATCTCTCCACATTGGGATTACTTTATTACACCTTATAAGTGAAATGTCCAATTGGGAAAAGATAGACTTGTCAAGTTTGGAGTCTGGATTCACAACTTAAAATCACAACTTATGGTGAAGCTGGATTTTAAGTTAAAAGTCTGAAAATGCCACTTTTAGAAATTTTGCATTTTCTTACTTTAACTATTCTGTGCCTTCTGCCTGTCACTGACTACAAATCCGGGGTGGGTGACAACTGGGCTTTGTGCATTCCCGTCAGACAGCCACAGAAAGGGAGCTTAGATGTGAATAATGGCCCATCTTCATTCTGATAGGCCATCCTGGCAGGATGGGAGGGATAAGCTGACACTTAGATCTGAATTTGCTGTGCCTGTCCCAACACAAAGGGCTGCATACCCCCCTGTAGTGAGCCTGGAGCCAGGGCAGGAAGGGCTGGGACCCTGTGCACTTCAAAGGCCTATCTTTGAAGTCTCCCCCATTTCAAAGGCACAACTGAGTATAAGTGCTGGACCTCAGACACTTCCACCACTTCAGTACACTTCTGGTCCTGAGGATACTCTGCAGGAAAAAGGACTGCTCTGCTGCTGAAAGGACTGTCACTCTGCTGGGCATTGCTGGACTCCTACTGTGCCTCCCCGCTGCCCTCTTTACCTGGCAGTGAGATGAACTGGACCTGAATCTCTTCACCCTGAACCAAAGTGACTCTGAGAGCTTGCTAGTTTGCCTCCTGTTCTGAAGTCTCAGGGACATCAAAGACTTCCAGCAACCCTGCTACAGCACAATGAGCTGGTTGGAACCAACAAATCTCCACTTGATCCCAGCCTATCGACTCTGCCACAGAGGAGGAAGTCATTGCATTGCCAGCTGCTCAGCTCCACTATGATGCATCACCTACATTTGAAGGAGCAGACAATGCACCTCGATTTGCTTGGCTCGGAACCAAATGCATCTCCTACATTCAGCGAAATTGCTTACTATGCTTCGCCTCCTCTGCTCCATGCATCGGGCTCTGTCAACACCGCAACAAGGTACTTTTCCAGTGGGACAAGGTTGATACCTATATTTGACCCACGCTCCGGCACAGTCGACCTGCACTTTTGGATTCGACCCAGTCAAGCGTGACCACATAGCCCTGGTTAGCGCTTTATGCTTTTAAACACCTTATTTGCAGATATTGTTTTAAAATTCATAACTCCGGTTCTACTTATTGGATTTTTGTTGTTTTGGTCTTGTTTTGTTCAATAATGTAGGCTCTATTTGTCTATCCAGAAGTAGTATATTTTTGTGAAGTGTTGTCACTTTTGTACTGTTTTAAGTATTGCACAAATACTTTACACATTGCCTCTTAAGTTAAACCTGACTGCTCTTTTGCCAAGATACCAGAGGGTGAGCACGGGTTAATTTTGAGTGTGTATTAGTTTCCAGTTAAGAAATGGCAAAATGTACTTGCGCTAGAAAGTAAGTCTATGAGCAGAAATATAAGGATCATGGGGTCTTGAGAAAGGGAGAGATTGTTCGCCACAATGGTAGACAGGCAAGTCTTTCAACAACTAACTCAGCTTCCCTCAGTTAAAACATGAAGTTCAGTCAAAGTGATACATTGCATAGGTTTCCATTGAGTAAAAAACAATCAAAAATCAGTGTTACCAGTGCACCTGGTGTCGGCTCCCTTCTGACGGATAATAAAATGCCAGGGGGCATATTATCAACAGGCAGCGATAATTATCGCTAAGCGCGCTTATCGCGATTTTCAATATTGCCGGCTATTGCTGGATTACATCGCCGATTTAGCACGTTATCATCAACGCTTAACTCCAAAGCGATAAATAATCCAGCGACAGCGGCAAACTGCCTGAATATCGCTGGAAATACAGCGATAAAAAAGCAGCGATAGGGAAATCGTTGATAATAAGCCATGGTGGACTTATCCTGACAATCCACCTCCCATTGACAAGATGGCTAAGTTAGGTTTCAATCAGACGTTCAAAAACCAGCGATATTCACGGTTAGCGCTACTTTTATGATCGCTATGCGGGTCCGGGGCCGATAATAGAGGGAAGTTGTGTTAGCGACAGTTTTCATGTTATTTTAGTGAGGAACGCCCACTTTGCATATCATTAGAGATAAATATCGCTGACATGCAAAGCGGCAGGATAAACAGCAGCTATCGCAAGGATACTAGCGCTAACGCATGTTAGCGAGCCCTTGATGATAGTGCGATAGGAAAATCGCAGCTTTCCCGGCGATATGTGCCAGAAAAGCGGCGAAACGTTCCCTAATAATATGCCCCCAGATTTTTCCATCATTGAGGCCTTCACGATATCTCACGAAGGAGTATTCACCTCCTCTGCCTCCCATCCTGTGCAGGTGTTGAGAATCACCAGTAGAAGCAAGGGGACCCCTGAAGTCAAATGTAGGTGGAGGAGCAGGGGAAAAGACAACCAAAATAGACCATAAAGAGACTCTACCTGTATCAATTCAAAGAGTGCTTTAAGTCACCTATTTTCATTGACATGACCTTCAAGCAGTAAGCTAACAGAAAATAAAGCATTTGATGAATACGGTGACTTTGGTTCCTGAAGCTAAAGAGAGTTATGTACAGCAAACAGAAATGCAATGTTTGTTTTCCAAGATGGAGTTTGGCACCTACGCCCACTTATGTTAATGTTAAGATGTATGTATTTTAACTACCGCAAATATTAAAAAAGTCTCTTGTTTCACTAAATCTAAGTGTAAAATAAAGAGTATACATATATAAGTAATGGTTAAGCGTGTTACAGATTAACATTTCATTAAGACCAAATACATGATGATGACCTTTGTGTCACGATTTCCAAAGCCATGCAGCATGTGGCATGTCACGCTGTGAACCTGGGCAAATTCACTTTTTTTTTTTTGCTTCAGTTATATTATTAGGAGATTTTACCAATTACTTCAATTGTTTACAGACAATAAACAATCTTACAATCCATCACGTTTGGATTGTAATCTCCCTAGACATCCACTATGGTGGCAATATATTTCTAATTGCCATTGGCGCAAGATGGAATGAGTTTTCCAGTTCTTTAGCTCTGTCAGCAACCTTCAGCACCTAAGATCAACTGAAGACATGGTAGGAGCACTTTCAGTGAAATTGGTCTGTGCTGGACCGCTTGATATGCCATGGCTACATAATGGAACAGTCAGTATTTTTGCATTTATGAAAGTAATAATAATAATAATAACAATAATTTATTGATTTAGATCTCAAATAATTTCAACAATATTTAAAGAGAGATTAGGCACCAACAATTTACAAATCACATAATCAACAATAATTAGATTTTTAAAAAGATTTGGAAGAATTGTAAAAGGTTATAGCACACAAACTCTTTTGGAGGAGACTTTACTCATGATATCAAGTCATCAAATTAAAAATGTCTGGTATCCACCATCATAGCGTGCAGGCACAGACACAGAAGTGCATGTTTTAGGTCTTGCACCCCCTCATTGGAAAGATCACAAATTGCAGACAAATGTTCTGGAACATATCATCATTTTGTAAAATCATTTAGTGGTAAAATACCCTGTTTTAACATAATTATTAGTTGTCGCAGATAGTGGTCCAAGGAAAATTATTAATATTTTTGGGTTTGCATAAGAGACATTCTATTGTAGTAGGGCCTAAATGTTTTTAATGTAAAACAGTGGGTGTTGTTGCTAGTGTAACTTAATATAATGACAGCTTTTTTTTAAAACAGCTTAAGTTGTGATGGAGTCCACTTCTTGAGGTGGTCCATTTTACATTGCAATTAGTGTAGTGGCAACCCTAAGATTAATGTTAACAGTGTATTTATGTGTTTTTTCATTGAAAGTTTCCTGTTTTAAAAGATTTCTTAGAGGGCCTGCTATAACATTTATTCATTTGTTGGACCCATCTTATATTTGCCAACGCTATGGTGAAGGTACTAGTGAGGGAGAACTCCAGCCATAATGCAAAGACAGGAACTTCCTGACTTAGAGAAGATAGATTCCAAAGTAACTTTCCTTCGTATTGGTTCACAAATGACCAGTAATGGAGGAGAATGTACTCAGGAGCATAAGAAAGGGTGGGTGGAATTATTGCATGGAGGATCTCTAGGAGGGCTTTAAACTGGTGCTTGCCTGAGACTATATAAAAGTTCCTTAAAGCGTCAATACGGGTCAATGTCTTGGAGCCAGTGTTTGATAGATGAGATCTATCTTCCAGAGATTGAGAAAATACCATTGGAAGCTAAATATATACACTTTTATAATATCTATAGGACTTCCACCCAAGTTCTATTGAAAAGGGCTATACTGTCGCTTACCTCTAAATGGCATCACCTTGATCTCAGCTATATTGAAAGTCGGATAACTATCACTCGCATATTGAAAAAGAGCATCTAAGTTGAGCTGGAGTTCAATCGGTGTGAGATCAAAAATGACGTATAATAAACATGCAAGTCAAGCTGTGCTATTCGAGGGAGGGAAATTCTTAAGTTTAGCAAAATGGAAAGGAATATCACATTAGTAAATTGAAAAGAAATGTGGTGCCAAGACACAGCCATTCTTCAGACTTTTCTGTGTCAAGATTTTTGGAGAAAAACCCCTGTTTCCCCCATTAGTTCTTTACACCAAGTAGATGAGTATAATGGTATAACTTATTGTTAGACCTGTCACCATTGGCATGGGTCTCCCCTGCATTTTTTGCTTTTGCCTCCTTTGTTTTTGCTGTGTATTGGACTCCGTCTTGCTGGTCTAGATGCTTTGGGCACTTTGCCACTGCTGTTCAGTGCCAAAGTGCAGTGCTCCCTTTGTAAATTTCTATGGATTAGTGATTCAATGATTGGCATATTTGATTTACTAGTCAGACCCTAGTGCAGTTCACTGTGTTGGCTCATTGCCTGTAAATCAAATGCTGCTAGTCGACTGCAGCACTGATTGTGCCACCCACATAAGCAGCCTATAAATGTAAGCTCTGGCCTGCAATTGCAGAGCCTGTGTGCAGTCTGGTACTGCCATGTCAACTTGGCAAGTGCACACACTTGCCAGTCCCTAACCTTCTCTTTTCTCACATGTTAGTCACCCCTATGGTAGGTCCAAGGTACCCCTGTGGGCAGGGTGCATTGTATGTGAAAGGTAGGACATGCCCTGATGTGTGTGGCATGTCCTGATAGGGAAATACTGCCAATTTTGTTTTTCACTATTGCAAGGTTACTTGCCTGCTCCCATAAGATAGAATAGGGAGTTTTTTTTATAACATCTTATAAACATAACTACCCTGGGAACAAGGTAGGAAAATAAAATTTGATATGCATGAACTCAAAATGCTACAATCCATATTTTAGTGAGGGTGATTTTTTCATTCTGTGTTTGAAAATACCACTTTTAGAAAGTAGGTATTTTCTTGCTTAGCCATTCATTATGCCTCTGCTAGGTTTGTCTATTGCATGTTTAGCTTTGAAGTGTCAGAGGCTGGGGATGAGCAGTGGCTCCAGAGAGCCTGATGAGTCAGGGCTGGGCTGAATAGGCCTGGTCTGCATTTGGAGTGGTGGGAGGAGTAACACCTGCACCTGAATAGGGCTGTGTCTGCCTTACATAATGATGGCTCCACCCCTCTGTGGTGTTTCTGGAGCCAGGGCTCACACTGACAATGGAGGTTGTTGTGCACATGCAAAGTGCCCCACAGAACTGGTTTTGGCTGGGTACAGAAACTCTCTTTCTTCAGAAAACAAAGGGTTTTTGGGTACAAAAAGAGGGGCCCAGACCCCAGACTTTTAGATCACTTCTAGGAAATCAAGAGGGACCTTTGCCAAGGAGAAGAGCAGGAGAAGCTGAGGAGGAATACTGGCCCTTTGCTGTTTGCTGTCTGGGGCTGACATGCAGTGGCTACTTGCTGCCAAGGAAAGGAGAAAAGGACTTCGCTGTTTGCTATGTCCCCTGCTTGAGGAAGATCTCAAAGGGCTTGAAACTGAGCTTGCCTCCTGTTCTAAAGTCTCAGGGACACAAAGACTTCACCACCAGCTCCCCGAACTTCCTTGCTGGGAGTTCTGACCTGCCTGCTGTTGTTTTGGACCTCTAGAGACAGTTTTCCGCTGGGAGCTGGAAGAATCCACGCATCGTCCCGGATCGTCGCATCGCATCGAGGCGCCAAGTTTGGCGTATCGTTGTGGGACGCAGTAAGAAACTGACGCATCACCTCCCCACGCAGTAAGAAACCGATGCATCATCTCCTCTCCGGTAAGGAATCCAGATGTCACCTCTCCTGCACAGCAGTAAGGAATTGACGCATCACCTCCCCCAGAGCAAGGAACCAATGCATCACCTTCCCTGAGTGTAAGGAACCGATGCATCACCTTCCCTGCGGCCCGTTTTGTTTTTTTGCTTGACGCATCCCAGTTATTTTGTGTGAAAGGTATCGCATCTGCAATTTGCTTTGAACTGAACTATTTCTACCATCTGAAAGTCATATTTTTATTACTGTATTGTGGATTTTTGTCATTTGGTCTTGTTTTGGTTTAGATAAAGATTACTTATTTTTTCTAAACTGATGTGGTGTCCATTTGTAGTGCTTCACTGTATTACTGTATGTGTTCACAAATGCTTTAAACACTGCCACTGAGATAAGCCTGTCTGCTCGTGCCAAGCTACCAAGGGGGTGAGCAGGGGTTATTTTAGAAGTGTATCCTTCTTACCCTGATTAGAAGCAAGGGTCCCTATTTGGACAAAGGTATACCTCTGTCAAATAGAGACCCCCATTTCTAAAAACTAATCATAGTAAATTAAAAGGAATCCCTAGGCAAACCAGTTTCCTTCAAAGAGTGGGTCTGTCAACCCTGTCGAATGCAGCTGAAAAATTGACAGGTACAGAGTATAAAATCTGAGACTTAGGCATCACATATTTCTCCATGAGTGTCTGAACAATTGCTATCTAGTCTGTCACTGAGTGATTGGGTCTAAATCTTGCATGGACACTTGGAAGCACCCCTGACGTGTTTCCCATTCTACAGGATGCTGGACATAAAGATCTTCCCTGAACTGTCTAGCAAGGCTATTTGGTGATAATTACCATGCAAAGAGCGAGATCCCTTTTTGTGAATCGGTACAACAATGCTCCCTGTCCATGATCTTGGAATTTGCCCTGTAACATAGCACAATTCAAAAAGGTGTACTAAGAATTTATTCCAGATTACTGTGTTTCTCTTCATCACTTTTATTGGAATCCCATCTGGACACATCACTGCTGATGGGTTTGCTTTGTTTCTTAAAGACACTATTTGATTTTCATTCAGGGGATTTATTTGCCAGTTGTCCATAATAGTTTTAACTGTAGATAATGAAGATAGCTTGTGTTGTGCTTAGGCTATGTTTTACATTTATCAAAGTCAAATCTGTTGTTCTGAAAAATATAAACTCAGTTAAGCTGACACAGTAGGAGTGACGTTTCTTTTCTTATTCTGTCTGGGACCCCTGGAGATGACCTAATTAGGCCACACCTTCTCATGTGGATGAGCTGGCAGTTCTGTGGCAGCTGGCTCACCACAAAAGTGTTTCTAATGACACAGCCATCTGAGGTTCTGTTAATTTTCTCTACCTCTAAATGTTACGGTGGATGGATGGTGCACAACAGCTTTTTGGGGTGTTGACTTTTTACCATCTACCTCAATATGAGGCAGAAGTCTTTCCTAAAAGAAGGATGGATTAGATGTGTTAAAACCTGGGTTTCGGGGTGGAAGAGGTATGTACCCTGTTCAAGCAGAAACCACAATCCCAGTCAGGGTAAGTCAGATTCATACCCTAAATTAACCTGTGCTCACTGTCTGGTAGATGGCATACAGCAGTCAGGCTTAACTTAAGAGGCAATGTGTAAGTACATAAAACAGTGAAAACGCCACACTAAAAGATACAAAACCTGGTCATAAAATAGATTTTAATTTAATTAACAAAACAAGACCAAAATGACAAAAACACAATAAGTAGAACTGGTCTTATGAATTTTTAAAGAATATCTTGAAATGTAGTGCTTATATGCATAAAGCGTCAACTGGGGCTATCTGGTCGTTATAGACTCAGTCACATTCAAAAGATAAGGCCAACCACGACGGAGCATGAGTCAGATACAGGGGCCAGTCTTAGCCCACTGAAACAGTACTTTGGTTTGCGGTTGCATCGATGACGAGATGCGAGAAGCAGAGGAGGAAATACATTGTCTTTAATCCCTTCGGATGTAGGTGATGTGTAATTTCAAAACCACGGAAGTCAGAGATGCATCATCGTCGAACACCAAGATGTAGGCCGGGCAAGTCCAGTACACATTGACAACTGGAGGTGATGTACCATGGAGTCGAGTATGTGCGAGCCCTATAATTCAGTTATAACGTTGAATCACTATTTATGAAAGGCATTTAGTTTTCTTAAAGGGATCAAGAAGAATAAAGAAATAGTGTGGCCTAGCAGATGGAGATCGATAGTAATCAAAGCATTCTGCAAGTTTAAGCAACATTTCCATTTTTGCTTGTTTAATAAAAACACATTTCCTAACATCTACTTTATAATGCATTTCTATGTAAACGTTTTTAATACGTTTCTATATTATTATCTGGTAACTTTTTCATTAAAATCTTCAGCTTCCCAAATTCCCATCTGATTCTTTGTAAAACCATCACATGTCTACGTTTCTCATGTGAGTCTATTTCAGCTGTGCTATTCAAGCTGTGCTATTCGAGGGAGGGAAATTCTTAAGTTTAGCAAAATGGAAGGGAATATCACATTAGTAAATTGAAAAGAAATGTGGTGCCAAGACACAGCCATTCTTCAGACTTTTCTGTGTCAAGATTTTTGGAGAAAAACCCCTGTTTCCCCCATTAGTTCTTTACACCAAGTAGATGAGTATAATGGTATAACTTATTGTTAGACCTGTCACCATTGGCATGGGTCTCCCCTGCATTTTTTGCTTTTGCCTCCTTTGTTTTTGCTGTGTATTGGACTCCGTCTTGCTGGTCTAGATGCTTTGGGCACTTTGCCACTGCTGGTCAGTGCCAAAGTGCAGTGCTCCCTTTGTAAATTTCTATGGATTAGTGATTCAATGATTGGCATATTTGATTTACTAGTCAGACCCTAGTGCAGTTCACTGTGTTGGCTCATTGCCTGTAAATCAAATGCTGCTAGTCGACTGCAGCACTGATTGTGCCACCCACATAAGCAGCCTATAAATGTAAGCTCTGGCCTGCAATTGCAGAGCCTGTGTGCAGTCTGGTACTGCCATGTCAACTTGGCAAGTGCACACACTTACCAGTCCCTAACCTTCTCTTTTCTCACATGTTAGTCACCCCTATGGTAGGTCCAAGGTACCCCTGTGGGCAGGGTGCATTGTATGTGAAAGGTAGGACATGCCCTGATGTGTGTGGCATGTCCTGATAGGGAAATACTGCCAATTTTGTTTTTCACTATTGCAAGGTTACTTGCCTGCTCCCATAAGATAGAATAGGGAGTTTTTTTTATAACATCTTATAAACATAACTACCCTGGGAACAAGGTAGGAAAATAAAATTTGATATGCATGAACTCAAAATGCTACAATCCATCTTTTAGTGAGGGTGATTTTTACATTCTGTGTTTGAAAATACCACTTTTAGAAAGTAGGTATTTTCTTGCTTAGCCATTCATTATGCCTCTGCTAGGTTTGTCTATTGCATGTCTAGCTTTGAAGTGTCAGAGGCTGGGGATGAGCAGTGGCTCCAGAGAGCCTGATGAGTCAGGGCTGGGCTGAATAGGCCTGGTCTGCATTTGGAGTGGTGGGAGGAGTAACACCTGCACCTGAATAGGGCTGTGTCTGCCTTACATAATGATGGCTCCACCCCTCTGTGGTGTTTCTGGAGCCAGGGCTCACACTGACAATGGAGGTTGTTGTGCACATGCAAAGTGCCCCACAGAACTGGTTTTGGCTGGGTACAGAAACTCTCTTTCTTCAGAAAACAAAGGGTTTTTGGGTACAAAAAGAGGGGCCCAGACCCCAGACTTTTAGATCACTTCTAGGAAATCAAGAGGGAGCTTTGCCAAGGAGAAGAGCAGGAGAAGCTGAGGAGGAATACTGCCCCTGTGCTGTTTGCTGTCTGGGGCTGGCCTGCAGTGGCTACTTGCTGCCAAGGAAAGGAGAAAAGGACTTCGCTGTTTGCTATGTCCCCTACTTGAGGAAGATCTCAAAGGGCTTGAAACTGAGCTTGCCTCCTGTTCTGAAGTCTCAGGGACACAAAGACTTCACCACCAGCTCCCCGAACTTCCTTGCTGGGAGTTCTGACCTGCCTGCTGTTGTTTTGGACCTCTAGAGATAGTTTTCCACTGGGAGCTGGAAGAATCCACGCATCGTCCCGGATCGTCGCATCGCATCGAGGCGCCAAGTTTGGCGTATCGTTGTGGGACGCAGTAAGAAACTGACGCATCACCTCCCCACGCAGTAAGAAACCGATGCATCATCTCCTCTTCGGTAAGGAATCCAGATGTCACCTCTCCTGCACAGCAGTAAGGAACTGACGCATCACCTCCCCCAGAGCAAGGAACCAATGCATCACCTTCCCTGAGTGTAAGGAACCGATGCATCACCTTCCCTGCGGCCCGTTTAGTTTTTTTGCTTGACGCATCCCAGTTATTTTGTGTGAAAGGTATCGCATCTGCAATTTGCTTTGAACTGAACTATTTCTACCATCTGAAAGTCATATTTTTATTACTGTATTGTGGATTTTTGTCATTTGGTCTTGTTTTGGTTTAGATAAAGATTACTTATTTTTTCTACACTGATGTGGTGTCCATTTGTAGTGCTTTCATTGTATTACTGTATGTGTTCACAAATGCTTTAAACACTGCCTCTGAGATAAGCCTGTCTGCTCGTGCCAAGCTACCAAGGGGGTGAGCAGGGGTTATTTTAGAAGTGTATCCTTCTTACCCTGATTAGAAGCAAGGGTCCCTATTTGGACAAAGGTATACCTCTGTCAAATAGAGACCCCCATTTCTAAAAACTAATCATAGTAAATTAAAAGGAATCCCCAGGCAAACCAGTTTCCTTCAAAGAGTGGGTCTGTCAACCCTGTCGAATGCAGCTGAAAAATTGACAGGTACAGAGTATAAAATGTGAGACTTAGGCATCACATATTTTTCCATGAGTGTCTGAACAATTGCTATCTAGTCTGTCACTGAGTGATTGGGTCTAAATCTCGCATGGACACTTGGAAGCACCCCTGACGTGTTTCCCATTCTACAGGATGCTGGACATAAAGATCTTCCCTGAACTGTCTAGCAAGGCTATTTGGTGATAATTACCATGCAAAGAGCGAGATCCCTTTTTGTGAATCGGTACAACAATGCTCCCTGTCCATGATCTTGGAATTTGCCCTGTAACATAGCACAATTCAAAAAGGTGTACTAAGAATTTATTCCAGATTACTGTGTTTCTCTTCATCACTTTTATTGGAATCCCATCTGGACACATCACTGCTGATGGGTTTGCTTTGTTTATTAAAGACACTATTTGATTTTCATTAAGGGGATTTTTTTGCCAGTTGTCCATAATAGTTTTAACTGTAGATAATGAAGATAGCTTGTGTTGTGCTTAGGCTATGTTTTACATTTATCAAAGTCAAATCTGTTGTTCTGAAAAAAATAAACTCAGTTAAGCTGACACAGTAGGAGTGACGTTTCTTTTCTTATTCTGTCTGGGACCCCTGGAGATGACCTAATTAGGCCACACCTTCTCATGTGGAGGAGCTGGCAGTTCTGTGGCAGCTGGCTCACCACAAAAGTGTTTCTAATGACACAGCCATCTGAGGTTCTGTTAATTTTCTCTACCTCTAAATGTTACGGTGGATGGATGGTGCACAACAGCTTTTTGGGGTGTTGACTTTTTACCATCTACCTCAATATGAGGCAGAAGTCTTTCCTAAAAGAAGGATGGATTAGATGTGTTAAAACCTGGGTTTCGGGGTGGAAGAGGTATGTACCCTGTTCAAGCAGAAACCACAATCCCAGTCAGGGTAAGTCAGATTCATACCCTAAATTAACCTGTGCTCACTGTCTGGTAGCTTGGCATACAGCAGTCAGGCTTAACTTAAGAGGCAATGTGTAAGTACATAAAACAGTGAAAACGCCACACTAAAAGATACAAAACCTGGTCATAAAATAGATTTTAATTTAATTAACAAAACAAGACCAAAATGACAAAAACACAATAAGTAGAACTGGTCTTATGAATTTTTAAAGAATATCTTGAAATGTAGTGCTTATATGCATAAAGCGTCAACTGGGGCTATCTGGTCGTTCTAGACTCAGTCACATTCAAAAGATAAGGCCAACCACGACGGAGCATGAGTCGGATACAGGGGCCAGTCTTAGCCCACTGAAACAGTACTTTGGTTTGCGGTTGCATCGATGACGAGATGCGAGAAGCAGAGGAGGAAATACATTGTCTTTAATCCCTTCGGATGTAGGTGATGCGTAATTTCAAAACCACGGAAGTCAGAGATGCATCATCGTCGAACACCAAGATGTAGGCCGGGCAAGTCCAGTACACATTGACAACTGGAGGTGATGTACCATGGAGTCGAGTATGTGCGAGCCCTATAATTCAGTTATAACGTTGAATCACTATTTATGAAAGGCATTTAGTTTTCTTAAAGGGATCAAGAAGAATAAAGAAATAGTGTGGCCTAGCAGATGGAGAACGATAGTAATCAAAGCATTCTGCAAGTTTAAGCAACATTTCCATTTTTGCTTGTTTAATAAAAGCACATTTCCTAACATCTACTTTATAATGCATTTCTATGTAAACGTTTTAATACGTTTCTATATTATTATCTGATAACTTTTTCATTAAAATCTTCAGCTTCCCAAATTCCCATCTGATTCTTTGTAAAATCATCACATGTCTACGTTTCTCATGTGAGTCTATTTCAGCTGTGCTATTCAAGCTGTGCTATTCGAGGGAGGGAAATTCTTAAGTTTAGCAAAATGGAAGGGAATATCACATTAGTAAATTGAAAAGAAATGTGGTGCCAAGACACAGCCATTCTTCAGACTTTTCTGTGTCAAGATTTTTGGAGAAAAACCCCTGTTTCCCCCATTAGTTCTTTACACCAAGTAGATGAGTATAATGGTATAACTTATTGTTAGACCTGTCACCATTGGCATGGGTCTCCCCTGCATTTTTTGCTTTTGCCTCCTTTGTTTTTGCTGTGTATTGGACTCCGTCTTGCTGGTCTAGATGCTTTGGGCACTTTGCCACTGCTGTTCAGTGCCAAAGTGCAGTGCTCCCTTTGTACATTTCTATGGATTAGTGATTCAATGATTGGCATATTTGATTTACTAGTCAGACCCTAGTGCAGTTCACTGTGTTGGCTCATTGCCTGTAAATCAAATGCTGCTAGTCGACTGCAGCACTGATTGTGCCACCCACATAAGCAGCCTATAAATGTAAGCTCTGGCCTGCAATTGCAGAGCCTGTGTGCAGTCTGGTACTGCCATGTCAACTTGGCAAGTGCACACACTTGCCAGTCCCTAACCTTCTCTTTTCTCACATGTTAGTCACCCCTATGGTAGGTCCAAGGTACCCCTGTGGGCAGGGTGCATTGTATGTGAAAGGTAGGACATGCCCTGATGTGTGTGGCATGTCCTGATAGGGAAATACTGCCAATTTTGCTTTTCACTATTGCAAGGTTACTTGCCTGCTCCCATAAGATAGAATAGGGAGTTTTTTTATAACATCTTATAAACATAACTACCCTGGGAACAAGGTAGGAAAATAAAATTTGATATGCATTAACTCAAAATGCTACAATCCATCTTTTAGTGAGGGTGATTTTTACATTCTGTGTTTGAAAATACCACTTTTAAAAAGTAGGTATTTTCTTGCTTAGCCATTCATTATGCCTCTGCTGGGTTTGTCTATTGCATGTCTATCTTTGAAGTGTCAGAGGCAGGGGATGAGCAGTGGCTCCAGAGAGCCTGATGAGTCAGGGCTGGGCTGAATAGGCCTGGTCTGCATTTGGAGTGGTGGGAGGAGTAACACCTGCACCTGAATCGGGCTGTGTCTGCCTTACATAATGATGGCTCCACCCCTCTGTGGTGTTTCTGGAGCCAGGGCTCACACTGACAATGGAGGTTGTTGTGCACATGCAAAGTGCCCCACAGAACTGGTTTTGGCTGGGTACAGAAACTCTCTTTCTTCAGAAAACAAAGGGTTTTTGGGTACAAAAAGAGGGGCCCAGACCCCAGACTTTTAGATCACTTCTAGGAAATCAAGAGGGACCTTTGCCAAGGAGAAGAGCAGGAGAAGCTGAGGAGGAATACTGCCCCTGTGCTGTTTGCTGTCTGGGGCTGGCCTGCAGTGGCTACTTGCTGCCAAGGAAAGGAGAAAAGGACTTCGCTGTTTGCTATGTCCCTTGCTTGAGGAAGATCTCAAAGGGCTTGAAACTGAGCTTGCCTCCTGTTCTGAAGTCTCAGGGACACAAAGACTTCACCACCAGCTCCCCGAACTTCCTTGCTGGGAGTTCTGACCTGCCTGCTGTTGTTTTGGACCTCTAGAGACAGTTTTCCGCTGGGAGCTGGAAGAATCCACGCATCGTCCCGGATCGTCGCATCGCATCGAGGCGCCAAGTTTGGCGTATCGTTGTGGGACGCAGTAAGAAACTGACGCATCACCTCCCCACGCAGTAAGAAACCGATGCATCATCTCCTCTTCGGTAAGGAATCCAGATGTCACCTCTCCTGCACAGCAGTAAGGAACTGACGCATCACCTCCCCCAGAGCAAGGAACCAATGCATCACCTTCCCTGAGTGTAAGGAACCGATGCATCACCTTCCCTGCGGCCCGTTTTGTTTTTTTGCTTGACGCATCCCAGTTATTTTGTGTGAAAGGTATCGCATCTGCAATTTGCTTTGAACTGAACTATTTCTACCATCTGAAAGTCATATTTTTATTACTGTATTGTGGATTTTTGTCATTTGGTCTTGTTTTGGTTTAGATAAAGATTACTTATTTTTTCTAAACTGATCTGGTGTCCATTTGTAGTGCTTTCACTGTATTACTGTATGTGTTCACAAATGCTTTAAACACTGCCTCTGAGATAAGCCTGTCTGCTCGTGCCAAGCTACCAAGGGGGTGAGCAGGGGTTATTTTAGAAGTGTATCCTTCTTACCCTGATTAGAAGCAAGGGTCCCTATTTGGACAAAGGTATACCTCTGTCAAATAGAGACCCCCATTTCTAAAAACTAATCATAGTAAATTAAAAGCAATCCCCAGGCAAACCAGTTTCCTTCAAAGAGTGGGTCTGTCAACCCTGTCGAATGCAGCTGAAAAATTGACAGGTACAGAGTATAAAATCTGAGACTTAGGCATCACATATTTCTCCATGAGTGTCTGAACAATTGCTATCTAGTCTGTCACTGAGTGATTGGGTCTAAATCTCGCATGGACACTTGGAAGCACCCCTGACGTGTTTCCCATTCTACAGGATGCTGGACATAAAGATCTTCCCTGAACTGTCTAGCAAGGCTATTTGGTGATAATTACCATGCAAAGAGCGAGATCCCTTTTTGTGAATCGGTACAACAATGCTCCCTGTCCATGATCTTGGAATTTGCCCTGTAACATAGCACAATTCAAAAAGGTGTACTAAGAATTTATTCCAGATTACTGTGTTTCTCTTCATCACTTTTATTGGAATCCCATCTGGACACATCACTGCTGATGGGTTTGCTTTGTTTATTAAAGACACTATTTGATTTTCATTCAGGGGATTTATTTGCCAGTTGTCCATAATAGTTTTAACTGTAGATAATGAAGATAGCTTGTGTTGTGCTTAGGCTATGTTTTACATTCATCAAAGTCAAATCTGTTGTTCTGAAAAATATAAAATCAGTTAAGCTGACACAGTAGGAGTGACGTTTCTTTTCTTATTCTGTCTGGGACCCCTGGAGATGACCTAATTAGGCCACACCTTCTCATGTGGATGAGCTGGCAGTTCTGTGACAGCTGGCTCACCACAAAAGTGTTTCTAATGACACAGCCATCTGAGGTTCTGTTAATTTTCTCTACCTCTAAATGTTACGGTGGATGGATGGTGCACAACAGCTTTTTGGGGTGTTGACTTTTTACCATCTACCTCAATATGAGGCAGAAGTCTTTCCTAAAAGAAGGATGGATTAGATGTGTTAAAACCAGGGTTTCGGGGTGGAAGAGGTATGTACCCTGTTCAAGCAGAAACCACAATCCCAGTCAGGGTAAGTCAGATTCATACCCTAAATTAACCTGTGCTCACTGTCTGGTAGCTTGGCATACAGCAGTCAGGCTTAACTTAAGAGGCAATGTGTAAGTACATAAAACAGTGAAAACGCCACACTAAAAGATACAAAACCTGGTCATAAAATAGATTTTAATTTAATTAACAAAAAAAGACCAAAATGACAAAAACACAATAAGTAGAACTGGTCTTATGAATTTTTAAAGAATATCTTGAAATGTAGTGCTTATATGCATAAAGCGTCAACTGGGGCTATCTGGTCGTTCTAGACTCAGTCACATTCAAAAGATAAGGCCAACCACGACGGAGCATGAGTCGGATACAGGGGCCAGTCTTAGCCCACTGAAACAGTACTTTGGTTTGCGGTTGCATCGATGACGAGATGCGAGAAGCAGAGGAGGAAATACATTGTCTTTAATCCCTTCGGATGTAGGTGATGCGTAATTTCAAAACCACGGAAGTCAGAGATGCATCATCGTCAAACACCAAGATGTAGGCCGGGCAAGTCCAGTACACATTGACAACTGGAGGTGATGTACCATGGAGTCGAGTATGTGCGAGCCCTATAATTCAGTTATAACGTTGAATCACTATTTATGAAAGGCATTTAGTTTTCTTAAAGGGATCAAGAAGAATAAAGAAATAGTGTGGCCTAGCAGATGGAGAACGATAGTAATCAAAGCATTCTGCAAGTTTAAGCAACATTTCCATTTTTGCTTGTTTAATAAAAGCACATTTCCTAACATCTACTTTATAATGCATTTCTATGTAAACGTTTTTAATACGTTTCTATATTATTATCTGGTAACTTTTTCATTAAAATCTTCAGCTTCCCAAATTCCCATCTGATTCTTTGTAAAACCATCACATGTCTACGTTTCTCATGTGAGTCTATTTCAGCTGTGCTATTCAAGCTGTGCTATTCGAGGGAGGGAAATTCTTAAGTTTAGCAAAATGGAAGGGAATATCACATTAGTAAATTGAAAAGAAATGTGGTGCCAAGACACAGCCATTCTTCAGACTTTTCTGTGTCAAGATTTTTGGAGAAAAACCCCTGTTTCCCCCATTAGTTCTTTACACCAAGTAGATGAGTATAATGGTATAACTTATTGTTAGACCTGTCACCATTGGCATGGGTCTCCCCTGCATTTTTTGCTTTTGCCTCCTTTGTTTTTGCTGTGTATTGGACTCCGTCTTGCTGGTCTAGATGCTTTGGGCACTTTGCCACTGCTGGTCAGTGCCAAAGTGCAGTGCTCCCTTTGTAAATTTCTATGGATTAGTGATTCAATGATTGGCATATTTGATTTACTAGTCAGACCCTAGTGCAGTTCACTGTGTTGGCTCATTGCCTGTAAATCAAATGCTGCTAGTCGACTGCAGCACTGACTGTGCCACCCACATAAGCAGCCTATAAATGTAAGCTCTGGCCTGCAATTGCAGAGCCTGTGTGCAGTCTGGTACTGCCATGTCAACTTGGCAAGTGCACACACTTGCCAGTCCCTAACCTTCTCTTTTCTCACATGTTAGTCACCCCTATGGTAGGTCCAAGGTACCCCTGTGGGCAGGGTGCATTGTATGTGAAAGGTAGGACATGCCCTGATGTGTGTGGCATGTCCTGATAGGGAAATACTGCCAATTTTGTTTTTCACTATTGCAAGGTTACTTGCCTGCTCCCATAAGATAGAATAGGGAGTTTTTTTTATAACATCTTATAAACATAACTACCCTGGGAACAAGGTAGGAAAATAAAATTTGATATGCATGAACTCAAAATGCTACAATCCATCTTTTAGTGAGGGTGATTTTTACATTCTGTGTTTGAAAATACCACTTTTAGAAAGTAGGTATTTTCTTGCTTAGCCATTCATTATGCCTCTGCTAGGTTTGTCTATTGCATGTCTAGCTTTGAAGTGTCAGAGGCTGGGGATGAGCAGTGGCTCCAGAGAGCCTGATGAGTCAGGGCTGGGCTGAATAGGCCTGGTCTGCATTTGGAGTGGTGGGAGGAGTAACATCTGCACCTGTATAGGGCTGTGTCTGCCTTACATAATGATGGCTCCACCCCTCTGTGGTGTTTCTGGAGCCAGGGCTCACACTGACAATGGAGGTTGTTGTGCACATGCAAAGTGCCCCACAGAACTGGTTTTGGCTGGGTACAGAAACTCTCTTTCTTCAGAAAACAAAGGGTTTTTGGGTACAAAAAGAGGGGCCCAGACCCCAGACTTTTAGATCACTTCTAGGAAATCAAGAGGGACCTTTGCCAAGGAGAAGAGCAGGAGAAGCTGAGGAGGAATACTGCCCCTGTGCTGTTTGCTGTCTGGGGCTGGCCTGCAGTGGCTACTTGCTGCCAAGGAAAGGAGAAAAGGACTTCGCTGTTTGCTATGTCCCCTGCTTGAGGAAGATCTCAAAGGGCTTGAAACTGAGCTTGCCTCCTGTTCTAAAGTCTCAGGGACACAAAGACTTCACCACCAGCTCCCCGAACTTCCTTGCTGGGAGTTCTGACCTGCCTGCTGTTGTTTTGGACCTCTAGAGACAGTTTTCCGCTGGGAGCTGGAAGAATCCACGCATCGTCCCGGATCGTCGCATCGCATCGAGGCGCCAAGTTTGGCGTATCGTTGTGGGACGCAGTAAGAAACTGACGCATCACCTCCCCACGCAGTAAGAAACCGATGCATCATCTCCTCTCCGGTAAGGAATCCAGATGTCACCTCTCCTGCACAGCAGTAAGGAACTGACGCATCACCTCCCCCAGAGCAAGGAACCAATGCATCACCTTCCCTGAGTGTAAGGAACCGATGCATCACCTTCCCTGCGGCCCGTTTTGTTTTTTTGCTTGACGCATCCCAGTTATTTTGTGTGAAAGGTATCGCATCTGCAATTTGCTTTGAACTGAACTATTTCTACCATCTGAAAGTCATATTTTTATTACTGTATTGTGGATTTTTGTCATTTGGTCTTGTTTTGGTTTAGATAAAGATTACTTATTTTTTCTAAACTGATCTGGTGTCCATTTGTAGTGCTTTCACTGTATTACTGTATGTGTTCACAAATGCTTTAAACACTGCCTCTGAGATAAGCCTGTCTGCTCGTGCCAAGCTACCAAGGGGGTGAGCAGGGGTTATTTTAGAAGTGTATCCTTCTTACCCTGATTAGAAGCAAGGGTCCCTATTTGGACAAAGGTATACCTCTGTCAAATAGAGACCCCCATTTCTAAAAACTAATCATAGTAAATTAAAAGCAATCCCCAGGCAAACCAGTTTCCTTCAAAGAGTGGGTCTGTCAACCCTGTCGAATGCAGCTGAAAATTTGACAGGTACAGAGTATAAAATCTGAGACTTAGGCATCACATATTTCTCCATGAGTGTCTGAACAATTGCTATCTAGTCTGTCACTGAGTGATTGGGTCTAAATCTCGCATGGACACTTGGAAGCACCCCTGACGTGTTTCCCATTCTACAGGATGCTGGACATAAAGATCTTCCCTGAACTGTCTAGCAAGGCTATTTGGTGATAATTACCATGCAAAGAGCGAGATCCCTTTTTGTGAATCGGTACAACAATGCTCCCTGTCCATGATCTTGGAATTTGCCCTGTAACATAGCACAATTCAAAAAGGTGTACTAAGAATTTATTCCAGATTACTGTGTTTCTCTTCATCACTTTTATTGGAATCCCATCTGGACACATCACTGCTGATGGGTTTGCTTTGTTTATTAAAGACACTATTTGATTTTCATTCAGGGGATTTATTTGCCAGTTGTCCATAATAGTTTTAACTGTAGATAATGAAGATAGCTTGTGTTGTGCTTAGGCTATGTTTTACATTTATCAAAGTCAAATCTGTTGTTCTGAAAAATATAAAATCAGTTAAGCTGACACAGTAGGAGTGATGTTTCTTTTCTTATTCTGTCTGGGACCCCTGGAGATGACCTAATTAGGCCACACCTTCTCATGTGGATGAGCTGGCAGTTCTGTGACAGCTGGCTCACCACAAAAGTGTTTCTAATGACACAGCCATCTGAGGTTCTGTTAATTTTCTCTACCTCTAAATGTTACGGTGGATGGATGGTGCACAACAGCTTTTTGGGGTGTTGACTTTTTACCATCTACCTCAATATGAGGCAGAAGTCTTTCCTAAAAGAAGGATGGATTAGATGTGTTAAAACCAGGGTTTCGGGGTGGAAGAGGTATGTACCCTGTTCAAGCAGAAACCACAATCCCAGTCAGGGTAAGTCAGATTCATACCCTAAATTAACCTGTGCTCACTGTCTGGTAGCTTGGCATACAGCAGTCAGGCTTAACTTAAGAGGCAATGTGTAAGTACATAAAACAGTGAAAACGCCACACTAAAAGATACAAAACCTGGTCATAAAATAGATTTTAATTTAATTAACAAAACAAGACCAAAATGACAAAAACACAATAAGTAGAACTGGTCTTATGAATTTTTAAAGAATATCTTGAAATGTAGTGCTTATATGCATAAAGCGTCAACTGGGGCTATCTGGTCGTTCTAGACTCAGTCACATTCAAAAGATAAGGCCAACCACGACGGAGCATGAGTCGGATACAGGGGCCAGTCTTAGCCCACTGAAACAGTACTTTGGTTTGCGGTTGCATCGATGACGAGATGCGAGAAGCAGAGGAGGAAATACATTGTCTTTAATCCCTTCGGATGTAGGTGATGCGTAATTTCAAAACCACGGAAGTCAGAGATGCATCATCGTCAAACACCAAGATGTAGGCCGGGCAAGTCCAGTACACATTGACAACTGGAGGTGATGTACCATGGAGTCGAGTATGTGCGAGCCCTATAATTCAGTTATAACGTTGAATCACTATTTATGAAAGGCATTTAGTTTTCTTAAAGGGATCAAGAAGAATAAAGAAATAGTGTGGCCTAGCAGATGGAGAACGATAGTAATCAAAGCATTCTGCAAGTTTAAGCAACATTTCCATTTTTGCTTGTTTAATAAAAGCACATTTCCTAACATCTACTTTATAATGCATTTCTATGTAAACGTTTTTAATACGTTTCTATATTATTATCTGGTAACTTTTTCATTAAAATCTTCAGCTTCCCAAATTCCCATCTGATTCTTTGTAAAACCATCACATGTCTACGTTTCTCATGTGAGTCTATTTCAGCTGTGCTATTCAAGCTGTGCTATTCGAGGGAGGGAAATTCTTAAGTTTAGCAAAATGGAAGGGAATATCACATTAGTAAATTGAAAAGAAATGTGGTGCCAAGACACAGCCATTCTTCAG
This sequence comes from Triturus cristatus, assembly GCF_964204655.1. Lineage (NCBI taxonomy): Eukaryota > Metazoa > Chordata > Amphibia > Caudata > Salamandridae > Triturus > Triturus cristatus. Next base: position 213,318,590 of record NC_140588.1, read on the forward strand.
ACTTTTCTGTGTCAAGATTTTTGGAGAAAAACCCCTGTTTCCCCCATTAGTTCTTTACACCAAGTAGATGAGTATAATGGTATAACTTATTGTTAGACCTGTCACCATTGGCATGGGTCTCCCCTGCATTTTTTGCTTTTGCCTCCTTTGTTTTTGCTGTGTATTGGACTCCGTCTTGCTGGTCTAGATGCTTTGGGCACTTTGCCACTGCTGGTCAGTGCCAAAGTGCAGTGCTCCCTTTGTAAATTTCTATGGATTAGTGATTCAATGATTGGCATATTTGATTTACTAGTCAGACCCTAGTGCAGTTCACTGTGTTGGCTCATTGCCTGTAAATCAAATGCTGCTAGTCGACTGCAGCACTGACTGTGCCACCCACATAAGCAGCCTATAAATGTAAGCTCTGGCCTGCAATTGCAGAGCCTGTGTGCAGTCTGGTACTGCCATGTCAACTTGGCAAGTGCACACACTTGCCAGTCCCTAACCTTCTCTTTTCTCACATGTTAGTCACCCCTATGGTAGGTCCAAGGTACCCCTGTGGGCAGGGTGCATTGTATGTGAAAGGTAGGACATGCCCTGATGTGTGTGGCATGTCCTGATAGGGAAATACTGCCAATTTTGTTTTTCACTATTGCAAGGTTACTTGCCTGCTCCCATAAGATAGAATAGGGAGTTTTTTTTATAACATCTTATAAACATAACTACCCTGGGAACAAGGTAGGAAAATAAAATTTGATATGCATGAACTCAAAATGCTACAATCCATCTTTTAGTGAGGGTGATTTTTACATTCTGTGTTTGAAAATACCACTTTTAGAAAGTAGGTATTTTCTTGCTTAGCCATTCATTATGCCTCTGCTAGGTTTGTCTATTGCATGTCTAGCTTTGAAGTGTCAGAGGCTGGGGATGAGCAGTGGCTCCAGAGAGCCTGATGAGTCAGGGCTGGGCTGAATAGGCCTGGTCTGCATTTGGAGTGGTGGGAGGAGTAACATCTGCACCTGAATAGGGCTGTGTCTGCCTTACATAATGATGGCTCCACCCCTCTGTGGTGTTTCTGGAGCCAGGGCTCACACTGACAATGGAGGTTGTTGTGCACATGCAAAGTGCCCCACAGAACTGGTTTTGGCTGGGTACAGAAACTCTCTTTCTTCAGAAAACAAAGGGTTTTTGGGTACAAAAAGAGGGGCCCAGACCCCAGACTTTTAGATCACTTCTAGGAAATCAAGAGGGACCTTTGCCAAGGAGAAGAGCAGGAGAAGCTGAGGAGGAATACTGCCCCTGTGCTGTTTGCTGTCTGGGGCTGGCCTGCAGTGGCTACTTGCTGCCAAGGAAAGGAGAAAAGGACTTCGCTGTTTGCTATGTCCCCTGCTTGAGGAAGATCTCAAAGGGCTTGAAACTGAGCTTGCCTCCTGTTCTAAAGTCTCAGGGACACAAAGACTTCACCACCAGCTCCCCGAACTTCCTTGCTGGGAGTTCTGACCTGCCTGCTGTTGTTTTGGACCTCTAGAGACAGTTTTCCGCTGGGAGCTGGAAGAATCCACGCATCGTCCCGGATCGTCGCATCGCATCGAGGCGCCAAGTTTGGCGTATCGTTGTGGGACGCAGTAAGAAACTGACGCATCACCTCCCCACGCAGTAAGAAACCGATGCATCATCTCCTCTCCGGTAAGGAATCCAGATGTCACCTCTCCTGCACAGCAGTAAGGAACTGACGCATCACCTCCCCCAGAGCAAGGAACCAATGCATCACCTTCCCTGAGTGTAAGGAACCGATGCATCACCTTCCCTGCGGCCCGTTTTGTTTTTTTGCTTGACGCATCCCAGTTATTTTGTGTGAAAGGTATCGCATCTGCAATTTGCTTTGAACTGAACTATTTCTACCATCTGAAAGTCATATTTTTATTACTGTATTGTGGATTTTTGTCATTTGGTCTTGTTTTGGTTTAGATAAAGATTACTTATTTTTTCTAAACTGATGTGGTGTCCATTTGTAGTGCTTCACTGTATTACTGTATGTGTTCACAAATGCTTTAAACACTGCCACTGAGATAAGCCTGTCTGCTCGTGCCAAGCTACCAAGGGGGTGAGCAGGGGTTATTTTAGAAGTGTATCCTTCTTACCCTGATTAGAAGCAAGGGTCCCTATTTGGACAAAGGTATACCTCTGTCAAATAGAGACCCCCATTTCTAAAAACTAATCATAGTAAATTAAAAGGAATCCCTAGGCAAACCAGTTTCCTTCAAAGAGTGGGTCTGTCAACCCTGTCGAATGCAGCTGAAAAATTGACAGGTACAGAGTATAAAATCTGAGACTTAGGCATCACATATTTCTCCATGAGTGTCTGAACAATTGCTATCTAGTCTGTCACTGAGTGATTGGGTCTAAATCTTGCATGGACACTTGGAAGCACCCCTGACATGTTTCCCATTCTACAGGATGCTGGACATAAAGATCTTCCCTGAACTGTCTAGCAAGGCTATTTGGTGATAATTACCATGCAAAGAGCGAGATCCCTTTTTGTGAATCGGTACAACAATGCTCCCTGTCCATGATCTTGGAATTTGCCCTGTAACATAGCACAATTCAAAAAGGTGTACTAAGAATTTATTCCAGATTACTGTGTTTCTCTTCATCACTTTTATTGGAATCCCATCTGGACACATCACTGCTGATGGGTTTGCTTTGTTTCTTAAAGACACTATTTGATTTTCATTCAGGGGATTTATTTGCCAGTTGTCCATAATAGTTTTAACTGTAGATAATGAAGATAGCTTGTGTTGTGCTTAGGCTATGTTTTACATTTATCAAAGTCAAATCTGTTGTTCTGAAAAATATAAACTCAGTTAAGCTGACACAGTAGGAGTGACGTTTCTTTTCTTATTCTGTCTGGGACCCCTGGAGATGACCTAATTAGGCCACACCTTCTCATGTGGATGAGCTGGCAGTTCTGTGGCAGCTGGCTCACCACAAAAGTGTTTCTAATGACACAGCCATCTGAGGTTCTGTTAATTTTCTCTACCTCTAAATGTTACGGTGGATGGATGGTGCACAACAGCTTTTTGGGGTGTTGACTTTTTACCATCTACCTCAATATGAGGCAGAAGTCTTTCCTAAAAGAAGGATGGATTAGATGTGTTAAAACCTGGGTTTCGGGGTGGAAGAGGTATGTACCCTGTTCAAGCAGAAACCACAATCCCAGTCAGGGTAAGTCAGATTCATACCCTAAATTAACCTGTGCTCACTGTCTGGTAGATGGCATACAGCAGTCAGGCTTAACTTAAGAGGCAATGTGTAAGTACATAAAACAGTGAAAACGCCACACTAAAAGATACAAAACCTGGTCATAAAATAGATTTTAATTTAATTAACAAAACAAGACCAAAATGACAAAAACACAATAAGTAGAACTGGTCTTATGAATTTTTAAAGAATATCTTGAAATGTAGTGCTTATATGCATAAAGCGTCAACTGGGGCTATCTGGTCGTTCTAGACTCAGTCACATTCAAAAGATAAGGCCAACCACGACGGAGCATGAGTCGGATACAGGGGCCAGTCTTAGCCCACTGAAACAGTACTTTGGTTTGCGGTTGCATCGATGACGAGATGCGAGAAGCAGAGGAGGAAATACATTGTCTTTAATCCCTTCGGATGTAGGTGATGTGTAATTTCAAAACCACGGAAGTCAGAGATGCATCATCGTCGAACACCAAGATGTAGGCCGGGCAAGTCCAGTACACATTGACAACTGGAGGTGATGTACCATGGAGTCGAGTATGTGCGAGCCCTATAATTCAGTTATAACGTTGAATCACTATTTATGAAAGGAATTTAGTTTTCTTAAAGGGATCAAGAAGAATAAAGAAATAGTGTGGCCTAGCAGATGGAGAACGATAGTAATCAAAGCATTCTGCAAGTTTAAGCAACATTTCCATTTTTGCTTGTTTGATAAAAGCACATTTCCTAACATCTACTTTATAATGCATTTCTATGTAAACGTTTTTAATACGTTTCTATATTATTATCTGGTAACTTTTTCATTAAAATCTTCAGCTTCCCAAATTCCCATCTGATTCTTTGTAAAACCATCACATGTCTACGTTTCTCATGTGAGTCTATTTCAGCTGTGCTATTCAAGCTGTGCTATTCGAGGGAGGGAAATTCTTAAGTTTAGCAAAATGGAAGGGAATATCACATTAGTAAATTGAAAAGAAATGTGGTGCCAAGACACAGCCATTCTTCAGACTTTTCTGTGTCAAGATTTTTGGAGAAAAACCCCTGTTTCCCCCATTAGTTCTTTACACCAAGTAGATGAGTATAATGGTATAACTTATTGTTAGACCTGTCACCATTGGCATGGGTCTCCCCTGCATTTTTTGCTTTTGCCTCCTTTGTTTTTGCTGTGTATTGGACTCCGTCTTGCTGGTCTAGATGCTTTGGGCACTTTGCCACTGCTGTTCAGTGCCAAAGTGCAGTGCTCCCTTTGTAAATTTCTATGGATTAGTGATTCAATGATTGGCATATTTGATTTACTAGTCAGACCCTAGTGCAGTTCACTGTGTTGGCTCATTGCCTGTAAATCAAATGCTGCTAGTCGACTGCAGCACTGATTGTGCCACCCACATAAGCAGCCTATAAATGTAAGCTCTGGCCTGCAATTGCAGAGCCTGTGTGCAGTCTGGTACTGCCATGTCAACTTGGCAAGTGCACACACTTACCAGTCCCTAACCTTCTCTTTTCTCACATGTTAGTCACCCCTATGGTAGGTCCAAGGTACCCCTGTGGGCAGGGTGCATTGTATGTGAAAGGTAGGACATGCCCTGATGTGTGTGGCATGTCCTGATAGGGAAATACTGCCAATTTTGTTTTTCACTATTGCAAGGTTACTTGCCTGCTCCCATAAGATAGAATAGGGAGTTTTTTTTATAACATCTTATAAACATAACTACCCTGGGAACAAGGTAGGAAAATAAAATTTGATATGCATGAACTCAAAATGCTACAATCCATCTTTTAGTGAGGGTGATTTTTACATTCTGTGTTTGAAAATACCACTTTTAGAAAGTAGGTATTTTCTTGCTTAGCCATTCATTATGCCTCTGCTAGGTTTGTCTATTGCATGTCTAGCTTTGAAGTGTCAGAGGCTGGGGATGAGCAGTGGCTCCAGAGAGCCTGATGAGTCAGGGCTGGGCTGAATAGGCCTGGTCTGCATTTGGAGTGGTGGGAGGAGTAACACCTGCACCTGAATAGGGCTGTGTCTGCCTTACATAATGATGGCTCCACCCCTCTGTGGTGTTTCTGGAGCCAGGGCTCACACTGACAATGGAGGTTGTTGTGCACATGCAAAGTGCCCCACAGAACTGGTTTTGGCTGGGTACAGAAACTCTCTTTCTTCAGAAAACAAAGGGTTTTTGGGTACAAAAAGAGGGGCCCAGACCCCAGACTTTTAGATCACTTCTAGGAAATCAAGAGGGAGCTTTGCCAAGGAGAAGAGCAGGAGAAGCTGAGGAGGAATACTGCCCCTGTGCTGTTTGCTGTCTGGGTCTGGCCTGCAGTGGCTACTTGCTGCCAAGGAAAGGAGAAAAGGACTTCGCTGTTTGCTATGTCCCCTACTTGAGGAAGATCTCAAAGGGCTTGAAACTGAGCTTGCCTCCTGTTCTGAAGTCTCAGGGACACAAAGACTTCACCACCAGCTCCCCGAACTTCCTTGCTGGGAGTTCTGACCTGCCTGCTGTTGTTTTGGACCTCTAGAGATAGTTTTCCACTGGGAGCTGGAAGAATCCACGCATCGTCCCGGATCGTCGCATCGCATCGAGGCGCCAAGTTTGGCGTATCGTTGTGGGACGCAGTAAGAAACTGACGCATCACCTCCCCACGCAGTAAGAAACCGATGCATCATCTCCTCTTCGGTAAGGAATCCAGATGTCACCTCTCCTGCACAGCAGTAAGGAACTGACGCATCACCTCCCCCAGAGCAAGGAACCAATGCATCACCTTCCCTGAGTGTAAGGAACCGATGCATCACCTTCCCTGCGGCCCGTTTAGTTTTTTTGCTTGACGCATCCCAGTTATTTTGTGTGAAAGGTATCGCATCTGCAATTTGCTTTGAACTGAACTATTTCTACCATCTGAAAGTCATATTTTTATTACTGTATTGTGGATTTTTGTCATTTGGTCTTGTTTTGGTTTAGATAAAGATTACTTATTTTTTCTACACTGATGTGGTGTCCATTTGTAGTGCTTTCACTGTATTACTGTATGTGTTCACAAATGCTTTAAACACTGCCTCTGAGATAAGCCTGTCTGCTCGTGCCAAGCTACCAAGGGGGTGAGCAGGGGTTATTTTAGAAGTGTATCCTTCTTACCCTGATTAGAAGCAAGGGTCCCTATTTGGACAAAGGTATACCTCTGTCAAATAGAGACCCCCATTTCTAAAAACTAATCATAGTAAATTAAAAGCAATCCCCAGGCAAACCAGTTTCCTTCAAAGAGTGGGTCTGTCAACCCTGTCGAATGCAGCTGAAAAATTGACAGGTACAGAGTATAAAATCTGAGACTTAGGCATCACATATTTCTCCATGAGTGTCTGAACAATTGCTATCTAGTCTGTCACTGAGTGATTGGGTCTAAATCTCGCATGGACACTTGGAAGCACCCCTGACGTGTTTCCCATTCTACAGGATGCTGGACATAAAGATCTTCCCTGAACTGTCTAGCAAGGCTATTTGGTGATAATTACCATGCAAAGAGCGAGATCCCTTTTTGTGAATCGGTACAACAATGCTCCCTGTCCATGATCTTGGAATTTGCCCTGTAACATAGCACAATTCAAAAAGGTGTACTAAGAATTTATTCCAGATTACTGTGTTTCTCTTCATCACTTTTATTGGAATCCCATCTGGACACATCACTGCTGATGGGTTTGCTTTGTTTCTTAAAGACACTATTTGATTTTCATTCAGGGGATTTATTTGCCAGTTGTCCATAATAGTTTTAACTGTAGATAATGAAGATAGCTTGTGTTGTGCTTAGGCTATGTTTTACATTTATCAAAGTCAAATCTGTTGTTCTGAAAAATATAAACTCAGTTAAGCTGACACAGTAGGAGTGACGTTTCTTTTCTTATTCTGTCTGGGACCCCTGGAGATGACCTAATTAGGCCACACCTTCTCATGTGGATGAGCTGGCAGTTCTGTGGCAGCTGGCTCACCACAAAAGTGTTTCTAATGACACAGCCATCTGAGGTTCTGTTAATTTTCTCTACCTCTAAATGTTACGGTGGATGGATGGTGCACAACAGCTTTTTGGGGTGTTGACTTTTTACCATCTACCTCAATATGAGGCAGAAGTCTTTCCTAAAAGAAGGATGGATTAGATGTGTTAAAACCTGGGTTTCGGGGTGGAAGAGGTATGTACCCTGTTCAAGCAGAAACCACAATCCCAGTCAGGGTAAGTCAGATTCATACCCTAAATTAACCTGTGCTCACTGTCTGGTAGATGGCATACAGCAGTCAGGCTTAACTTAAGAGGCAATGTGTAAGTACATAAAACAGTGAAAACGCCACACTAAAAGATACAAAACCTGGTCATAAAATAGATTTTAATTTAATTAACAAAACAAGACCAAAATGACAAAAACACAATAAGTAGAACTGGTCTTATGAATTTTTAAAGAATATCTTGAAATGTAGTGCTTATATGCATAAAGCGTCAACTGGGGCTATCTGGTCGTTCTAGACTCAGTCACATTCAAAAGATAAGGCCAACCACGACGGAGCATGAGTCGGATACAGGGGCCAGTCTTAGCCCACTGAAACAGTACTTTGGTTTGCGGTTGCATCGATGACGAGATGCGAGAAGCAGAGGAGGAAATACATTGTCTTTAATCCCTTCGGATGTAGGTGATGCGTAATTTCAAAACCACGGAAGTCAGAGATGCATCATCGTCAAACACCAAGATGTAGGCCGGGCAAGTCCAGTACACATTGACAACTGGAGGTGATGTACCATGGAGTCGAGTATGTGCGAGCCCTATAATTCAGTTATAACGTTGAATCACTATTTATGAAAGGCATTTAGTTTTCTTAAAGTGATCAAGAAGACTAAAGAAATAGTGTGGCCTAGCAGATGGAGAACGATAGTAATCAAAGCATTCTGCAAGTTTAAGCAACATTTCCATTTTTGCTTGTTTAATAAAAGCACATTTCCTAACATCTACTTTATAATGCATTTCTATGTAAACGTTTTTAATACGTTTCTATATTATTATCTGGTAACTTTTTCATTAAAATCTTCAGCTTCCCAAATTCCCATCTGATTCTTTGTAAAACCATCACATGTCTACGTTTCTCATGTGAGTCTATTTCAGCTGTGCTATTCAAGCTGTGCTATTCGAGGGAGGGAAATTCTTAAGTTTAGCAAAATGGAAGGGAATATCACATTAGTAAATTGAAAAGAAATGTGGTGCCAAGACACAGCCATTCTTCAGACTTTTCTGTGTCAAGATTTTTGGAGAAAAACCCCTGTTTCCCCCATTAGTTCTTTACACCAAGTAGATGAGTATAATGGTATAACTTATTGTTAGACCTGTCACCATTGGCATGGGTCTCCCCTGCATTTTTTGCTTTTGCCTCCTTTGTTTTTGCTGTGTATTGGACTCCGTCTTGCTGGTCTAGATGCTTTGGGCACTTTGCCACTGCTGTTCAGTGCCAAAGTGCAGTGCTCCCTTTGTAAATTTCTATGGATTAGTGATTCAATGATTGGCATATTTGATTTACTAGTCAGACCCTAGTGCAGTTCACTGTGTTGGCTCATTGCCTGTAAATCAAATGCTGCTAGTCGACTGCAGCACTGATTGTGCCACCCACATAAGCAGCCTATAAATGTAAGCTCTGGCCTGCAATTGCAGAGCCTGTGTGCAGTCTGGTACTGCCATGTCAACTTGGCAAGTGCACACACTTACCAGTCCCTAACCTTCTCTTTTCTCACATGTTAGTCACCCCTATGGTAGGTCCAAGGTACCCCTGTGGGCAGGGTGCATTGTATGTGAAAGGTAGGACATGCCCTGATGTGTGTGGCATGTCCTGATAGGGAAATACTGCCAATTTTGTTTTTCACTATTGCAAGGTTACTTGCCTGCTCCCATAAGATAGAATAGGGAGTTTTTTTTATAACATCTTATAAACATAACTACCCTGGGAACAAGGTAGGAAAATAAAATTTGATATGCATGAACTCAAAATGCTACAATCCATCTTTTAGTGAGGGTGATTTTTACATTCTGTGTTTGAAAATACCACTTTTAGAAAGTAGGTATTTTCTTGCTTAGCCATTCATTATGCCTCTGCTAGGTTTGTCTATTGCATGTCTAGCTTTGAAGTGTCAGAGGCTGGGGATGAGCAGTGGCTCCAGAGAGCCTGATGAGTCAGGGCTGGGCTGAATAGGCCTGGTCTGCATTTGGAGTGGTGGGAGGAGTAACACCTGCACCTGAATAGGGCTGTGTCTGCCTTACATAATGATGGCTCCACCCCTCTGTGGTGTTTCTGGAGCCAGGGCTCACACTGACAATGGAGGTTGTTGTGCACATGCAAAGTGCCCCACAGAACTGGTTTTGGCTGGGTACAGAAACTCTCTTTCTTCAGAAAACAAAGGGTTTTTGGGTACAAAAAGAGGGGCCCAGACCCCAGACTTTTAGATCACTTCTAGGAAATCAAGAGGGAGCTTTGCCAAGGAGAAGAGCAGGAGAAGCTGAGGAGGAATACTGCCCCTGTGCTGTTTGCTGTCTGGGGCTGGCCTGCAGTGGCTACTTGCTGCCAAGGAAAGGAGAAAAGGACTTCGCTGTTTGCTATGTCCCCTACTTGAGGAAGATCTCAAAGGGCTTGAAACTGAGCTTGCCTCCTGTTCTGAAGTCTCAGGGACACAAAGACTTCACCACCAGCTCCCCGAACTTCCTTGCTGGGAGTTCTGACCTGCCTGCTGTTGTTTTTGACCTCTAGAGATAGTTTTCCACTGGGAGCTGGAAGAATCCACGCATCTTCCCGGATCGTCGCATCGCATCGAGGCGCCAAGTTTGGCGTATCGTTGTGGGACGCAGTAAGAAACTGACGCATCACCTCCCCACGCAGTAAGAAACCGATGCATCATCTCCTCTTCGGTAAGGAATCCAGATGTCACCTCTCCTGCACAGCAGTAAGGAACTGACGCATCACCTCCCCCAGAGCAAGGAACCAATGCATCACCTTCCCTGAGTGTAAGGAACCGATGCATCACCTTCCCTGCGGCCCGTTTAGTTTTTTTGCTTGACGCATCCCAGTTATTTTGTGTGAAAGGTATCGCATCTGCAATTTGCTTTGAACTGAACTATTTCTACCATCTGAAAGTCATATTTTTATTACTGTATTGTGGATTTTTGTCATTTGGTCTTGTTTTGGTTTAGATAAAGATTACTTATTTTTTCTACACTGATGTGGTGTCCATTTGTAGTGCTTTCACTGTATTACTGTATGTGTTCACAAATGCTTTAAACACTGCCTCTGAGATAAGCCTGTCTGCTCGTGCCAAGCTACCAAGGGGGTGAGCAGGGGTTATTTTAGAAGTGTATCCTTCTTACCCTGATTAGAAGCAAGGGTCCCTATTTGGACAAAGGTATACCTCTGTCAAATAGAGACCCCCATTTCTAAAAACTAATCATAGTAAATTAAAAGCAATCCCCAGGCAAACCAGTTTCCTTCAAAGAGTGGGTCTGTCAACCCTGTCGAATGCAGCTGAAAAATTGACAGGTACAGAGTATAAAATCTGAGACTTAGGCATCACATATTTCTCCATGAGTGTCTGAACAATTGCTATCTAGTCTGTCACTGAGTGATTGGGTCTAAATCTCGCATGGACACTTGGAAGCACCCCTGACGTGTTTCCCATTCTACAGGATGCTGGACATAAAGATCTTCCCTGAACTGTCTAGCAAGGCTATTTGGTGATAATTACCATGCAAAGAGCGAGATCCCTTTTTGTGAATCGGTACAACAATGCTCCCTGTCCATGATCTTGGAATTTGCCCTGTAACATAGCACAATTCAAAAAGGTGTACTAAGAATTTATTCCAGATTACTGTGTTTCTCTTCATCACTTTTATTGGAATCCCATCTGGACACATCACTGCTGATGGGTTTGCTTTGTTTCTTCAAGACACTATTTGATTTTCATTCAGGGGATTTATTTGCCAGTTGTCCATAATAGTTTTAACTGTAGATAATGAAGATAGCTTGTGTTGTGCTTAGGCTATGTTTTACATTTATCAAAGTCAAATCTGTTGTTCTGAAAAATATAAACTCAGTTAAGCTGACACAGTAGGAGTGACGTTTCTTTTCTTATTCTGTCTGGGACCCCTGGAGATGACCTAATTAGGCCACACCTTCTCATGTGGATGAGCTGGCAGTTCTGTGGCAGCTGGCTCACCACAAAAGTGTTTCTAATGACACAGCCATCTGAGGTTCTGTTAATTTTCTCTACCTCTAAATGTTACGGTGGATGGATGGTGCACAACAGCTTTTTGGGGTGTTGACTTTTTACCATCTACCTCAATATGAGGCAGAAGTCTTTCCTAAAAGAAGGATGGATTAGATGTGTTAAAACCTGGGTTTCGGGGTGGAAGAGGTATGTACCCTGTTCAAGCAGAAACCACAATCCCAGTCAGGGTAAGTCAGATTCATACCCTAAATTAACCTGTGCTCACTGTCTGGTAGATGGCATACAGCAGTCAGGCTTAACTTAAGAGGCAATGTGTAAGTACATAAATCAGTGAAAACGCCACACTAAAAGATACAAAACCTGGTCATAAAATAGATTTTAATTTAATTAACAAAACAAGACCAAAATGACAAAAACACAATAAGTAGAACTGGTCTTATGAATTTTTAAAGAATATCTTGAAATGTAGTGCTTATATGCATAAAGCGTCAACTGGGGCTATCTGGTCGTTCTAGACTCAGTCACATTCAAAAGATAAGGCCAACCACGACGGAGCATGAGTCGGATACAGGGGCCAGTCTTAGCCCACTGAAACAGTACTTTGGTTTGCGGTTGCATCGATGACGAGATGCGAGAAGCAGAGGAGGAAATACATTGTCTTTAATCCCTTCGGATGTAGGTGATGCGTAATTTCAAAACCACGGAAGTCAGAGATGCATCATCGTCAAACACCAAGATGTAGGCCGGGCAAGTCCAGTACACATTGACAACTGGAGGTGATGTACCATGGAGTCGAGTATGTGCGAGCCCTATAATTCAGTTATAACGTTGAATCACTATTTATGAAAGGCATTTAGTTTTCTTAAAGTGATCAAGAAGACTAAAGAAATAGTGTGGCCTAGCAGATGGAGAACGATAGTAATCGAAGCATTCTGCAAGTTTAAGCAACATTTCCATTTTTGCTTGTTTAATAAAAGCACATTTCCTAACATCTACTTTATAATGCATTTCTATGTAAACGTTTTTAATACGTTTCTATATTATTATCTGGTAACTTTTTCATTAAAATCTTCAGCTTCCCAAATTCCCATCTGATTCTTTGTAAAACCATCACATGTCTACGTTTCTCATGTGAGTCTATTTCAGCTGTGCTATTCAAGCTGTGCTATTCGAGGGAGGGAAATTCTTAAGTTTAGCAAAATGGAAGGGAATATCACATTAGTAAATTGAAAAGAAATGTGGTGCCAAGACACAGCCATTCTTCAGACTTTTCTGTGTCAAGATTTTTGGAGAAAAACCCCTGTTTCCCCCATTAGTTCTTTACACCAAGTAGATGAGTATAATGGTATAACTTATTGTTAGACCTGTCACCATTGGCATGGGTCTCCCCTGCATTTTTTGCTTTTGCCTCCTTTGTTTTTGCTGTGTATTGGACTCCGTCTTGCTGGTCTAGATGCTTTGGGCACTTTGCCACTGCTGTTCAGTGCCAAAGTGCAGTGCTCCCTTTGTAAATTTCTATGGATTAGTGATTCAATGATTGGCATATTTGATTTACTAGTCAGACCCTAGTGCAGTTCACTGTGTTGGCTCATTGCCTGTAAATCAAATGCTGCTAGTCGACTGCAGCACTGATTGTGCCACCCACATAAGCAGCCTATAAATGTAAGCTCTGGCCTGCAATTGCAGAGCCTGTGTGCAGTCTGGTACTGCCATGTCAACTTGGCAAGTGCACACACTTACCAGTCCCTAACCTTCTCTTTTCTCACATGTTAGTCACCCCTATGGTAGGTCCAAGGTACCCCTGTGGGCAGGGTGCATTGTATGTGAAAGGTAGGACATGCCCTGATGTGTGTGGCATGTCCTGATAGGGAAATACTGCCAATTTTGTTTTTCACTATTGCAAGGTTACTTGCCTGCTCCCATAAGATAGAATAGGGAGTTTTTTTATAACATCTTATAAACATAACTACCCTGGGAACAAGGTAGGAAAATAAAATTTGATATGCATGAACTCAAAATGCTACAATCCATCTTTTAGTGAGTGTGATTTTTACATTCTGTGTTTGAAAATACCACTTTTAGAAAGTAGGTATTTTCTTGCTTAGCCATTCATTATGCCTCTGCTAGGTTTGTCTATTGCATGTCTAGCTTTGAAGTGTCAGAGGCTGGGGATGAGCAGTGGCTCCAGAGAGCCTGATGAGTCAGGGCTGGGCTGAATAGGCCTGGTCTGCATTTGGAGTGGTGGGAGGAGTAACACCTGCACCTGAATAGGGCTGTGTCTGCCTTACATAATGATGGCTCCACCCCTCTGTGGTGTTTCTAGAGCCAGGGCTCACACTGACAATGGAGGTTGTTGTACACATGCAAAGTGCCCCACAGAACTGGTTTTGGCTGGGTACAGAAACTCTCTTTCTTCAGAAAACAAAGGGTTTTTGGGTACAAAAAGAGGGGCCCAGACCCCAGACTTTTAGATCACTTCTAGGAAATCAAGAGGGAGCTTTGCCAAGGAGAAGAGCAGGAGAAGCTGAGGAGGAATACTGCCCCTGTGCTGTTTGCTGTCTGGGGCTGGCCTGCAGTGGCTACTTGCTGCCAAGGAAAGGAGAAAAGGACTTCGCTGTTTGCTATGTCCCCTGCTTGAGGAAGATCTCAAAGGGCTTGAAACTGAGCTTGCCTCCTGTTCTGAAGTCTCAGGGACACAAAGACTTCACCACCAGCTCCCCGAACTTCCTTGCTGGGAGTTCTGACCTGCCTGCTGTTGTTTTGGACCTCTAGAGACAGTTTTCCACTGGGAGCTGGAAGAATCCACGCATCGTCCCGGATCGTCGCATCGCATCGAGGCGCCAAGTTTGGCGTATCGTTGTGGGACGCAGTAAGAAACTGACGCATCACCTCCCCACGCAGTAAGAAACCGATGCATCATCTCCTCTTCGGTAAGGAATCCAGATGTCACCTCTCCTGCACAGCAGTAAGGAACTGACGCATCACCTCCCCCAGAGCAAGGAACCAATGCATCACCTTCCCTGAGTGTAAGGAACCGATGCATCACCTTCCCTGCGGCCCGTTTTGTTTTTTTGCTTGACGCATCCCAGTTATTTTGTGTGAAAGGTATCGCATCTGCAATTTGCTTTGAACTGAACTATTTCTACCATCTGAAAGTCATATTTTTATTACTGTATTGTGGATTTTTGTCATTTGGTCTTGTTTTGGTTTAGATAAAGATTACTTATTTTTTCTACACTGATGTGGTGTCCATTTGTAGTGCTTTCACTGTATTACTGTATGTGTTCACAAATGCTTTAAACACTGCCTCTGAGATAAGCCTGTCTGCTCGTGCCAAGCTACCAAGGGGGTGAGCAGGGGTTATTTTAGAAGTGTATCCTTCTTACCCTGATTAGAAGCAAGGGTCCCTATTTGGACAAAGGTATACCTCTGTCAAATAGAGACCCCCATTTCTAAAAACTAATCATAGTAAATTAAAAGGAATCCCCAGGCAAACCAGTTTCCTTCAAAGAGTGGGTCTGTCAACCCTGTCGAATGCAGCTGAAAAATTGACAGGTACAGAGTATAAAATGTGAGACTTAGGCATCACATATTTTTCCATGAGTGTCTGAACAATTGCTATCTAGTCTGTCACTGAGTGATTGGGTCTAAATCTCGCATGGACACTTGGAAGCACCCCTGACGTGTTTCCCATTCTACAGGATGCTGGACATAAAGATCTTCCCTGAACTGTCTAGCAAGTCTATTTGGTGATAATTACCATGCAAAGAGCGAGATCCCTTTTTGTGAAGCGGTACAACAATGCTCCCTGTCCATGATCTTGGAATTTGCCCTGTAACATAGCACAATTCAAAAAGGTGTACTAAGAATTTATTCCAGATTACTGCGTTTCTCTTCATCACTTTTATTGGAATCCCATCTGGACACATCACTGCTGATGGGTTTGCTTTGTTTATTAAAGACACTATTTGATTTTCATTCAGGGGATTTATTTGCCAGTTGTCCATAATAGTTTTAACTGTAGATAATGAAGATAGCTTGTGTTGTGCTTAGGCTATGTTTTACATTTATCAAAGTCAAATCTGTTGTTCTGAAAAATATAAACTCAGTTAAGCTGACACAGTAGGAGTGACGTTTCTTTTCTTATTCTGTCTGGGACCCCTGGAGATGACCTAATTAGGCCACACCTTCTCATGTGGATGAGCTGGCAGTTCTGTGGCAGCTGGCTCACCACAAAAGTGTTTCTAATGACACAGCCATCTGAGGTTCTGTTAATTTTCTCTACCTCTAAATGTTACGGTGGATGGATGGTGCACAACAGCTTTTTGGGGTGTTGACTTTTTACCATCTACCTCAATATGAGGCAGAAGTCTTTCCTAAAAGAAGGATGGATTAGATGTGTTAAAACCTGGGTTTCGGGATGGAAGAGGTATGTACCCTGTCCAAGCAGAAACCACAATCCCAGTCAGGGTAAGTCAGATTCATACCCTAAATTAACCTGTGCTCACTGTCTGGTAGCTTGGCATACAGCAGTCAGGCTTAACTTAAGAGGCAATGTGTAAGTACTTAAAACAGTGAAAACGCCACACTAAAAGATACAAAACCTGGTCATAAAAT
This sequence comes from Triturus cristatus, assembly GCF_964204655.1. Lineage (NCBI taxonomy): Eukaryota > Metazoa > Chordata > Amphibia > Caudata > Salamandridae > Triturus > Triturus cristatus. The sequence continues at coordinate 213,334,672 of NC_140588.1, forward strand.
AGAATTTAATTTAATTAACAAAACAAGACCAAAATGACAAAAACACAATAAGTAGAACTGGTCTTATGATTTTTTAAAGAATATCTTGAAATGTAGTGCTTATATGCATAAAGCGTCAACTGGGGCTATCTGGTCTTTCTAGACTCAGTCACATTCAAAAGATAAGGCCAACCACGACGGAGCATGAGTCGGATACAGGGGCCAGTCTTAGCCCACTGAAACAGTACTTTGGTTTGCGGTTGCATCGATGACGAGATGCGAGAAGCAGAGGAAGAAATACATTGTCTTTAATCCCTTCGGATGTAGGTGATACGTAATTTCAAAACCACGGAAGTCAGAGATGCATCATCGTCGAACACCAAGATGTAGGCCGGGCAAGTCCAGTACACATTGACAACTGGAGGTGATGTACCATGGAGTCGAGTATGTGCGAGCCCTATAATTCAGTTATAACGTTGAATCACTATTTATGAAAGGCATTTAGTTTTCTTAAAGGGATCAAGAAGAATAAAGAAATAGTGTGGCCTAGCAGATGGAGAACGATAGTAATCAAAGCATTCTGCAAGTTTAAGCAACATTTCCATTTTTGCTTGTTTAATAAAAGCACATTTCCTAACATCTACTTTATAATGCATTTCTATGTAAACGTTTTTAATACGTTTCTATATTATTATCTGGTAACTTTTTCATTAAAATCTTCAGCTTCCCCAATTCCCATCTGATTCTTTGTAAAACCATCACATGTCTACGTTTCTCATGTGAGTCTATTTCAGAGAGCACTTTCATCGTCAATTGTGTCTTGTCTTTTCATTTTCAGACCTCAAAATTTCAATGAGTTCATGTAGTTGTTATTCATAATACCTCTCAAACCCAAATTCTTCTCATTCTTTTCCTTTCCAATCTTTCCTTTCTTTTGCGAAGCATGTATCTACAGCCCAAGAATAATGTTTAAAGAAGTATAAGACAAAGCCCTACTACCCTTATTGCAATTAATATAGCCTTTAAAATACCCTTTTGAGTCATCAAAAACCAGTTACAATTATGGTAATCCCCTTTCCAAAATTCTCAAACAAACTTGATGTTTCCAAAACACACAATTCAGGTGCCTAATTTTAAATATTCTTTGCAAAGCTTTCTATTTCCTGACTTTTGTCAGGTATATATGTTCAGCAGTGAGTTAAAATAAGCATTTAGCAGCCTCCTCCCTTTTTGGTAAGTAAAATGTCTAATGCAAGTTGGTCTTGTAATACCATTGACCGTATAGCTATCAGTTCTGTATTTATTACAAGCACGTTCCGGATGTGCTAGTTGCCATTTTGTTGACAATTGTTGACATCTTTGTAATGTTTTTGCCATTTAAAATGAAGCCTACAGGTAGAATGGCAGCTCCAAATATGTTTCCTACTAATCCTCCTCCTATTTCTGTACTACGTTTCTGCTTATGTGCCGGGGTTATTAGTGCAGCTATGCTTTCTATTTCCTGACTTTTGTCAGGTCTATATGTGCAGCAGTGAGTTAAAATAAGCATTTAGCAGACTCCTCCCTTTTTGGTAAGTAAAATGTCTAATGCAAGTTCGTCTTGTAATACCATTGACCGTATAGCTATCAGTTCTGTGTTTATTACAAGCACGCTCCGGATGTGCTAGTTGCCATTTTGTTGACAATTGTTGACAGCTTTGTAATGTTTTTGGCATTTAAAATGAAGTCTACAGGTGGAATGGCAGCTCCAAATATGTTTCCTACTAATCCTCCTCCTATTTCTGTACTACGTTTCTGCTTATGTGCCGGGGTTATTAGTGCAGCTATACTTTTAAAATGATACATCTTTGGAATTAATATGTCTAAGTTGCAAGTCACTTCCCAGTCAGCTGGCAATAAACAGTAAGCATTCTGTCCTCAAATGTAATAAACGTCTGCAATTACATTTTTGTTTTCCTGCAATATTTGTCAAGATCCACCGACCAATTCGAAAGTGTTTACACAGCTACTAATCCCTGCATGTCAAGTTCTTTTAGGTGTCCATGTTTTACACACGCAAATATTCCTGTAATGTTGGCTGTCAAATTTCAGTTTAGGGTAGACATTTTTTTTCTAATTTCATTTTCCTCTTTCCTCCATGCATTCTCTAAAAGGTCACTCTTTTTGTCAGCAATACGTCATATTAGTGTAGCTTTCTTTGTTATATTCCATATAGGTACCCTAATATAGGCACAGGTAACATTGCAAACTTTCACCTATACTTTTCCCTACATTACACACCTAACAGTTTACAGAGACTGACCTTTTACCTAGATATGACACTGCATTCAGAACTCAGGCTTTCCCTAGTTCTAATCTCATGCATTATGCATGAGGTTTCCTGGAAGCACAGCAGGACTACCATTTCCTGTATACTATCTCTGTATAAAGTTCATGCCTGACATCATCCTTAGACACACAGTAACACAGCAAGGTAGGACCCCAGGGGTGACCTATGGGTATATATACATCACATCTTGCTTAGATAGACAGAGGAGACCGAGACTTCCTGGCCGACACACTGACCAGAGACACTGAGGTTCCTGCATGCAGACACTCCAGCTCGCAGTGGTCTAACATCCCTTGTGGGGTGTCCATCTAGAGACCAGGACGGGGTCCCACAGTCTTTCACTTCAGGTAATGGGGTTGACTAAATCCTAGAGGGATTCTTGACTTAACACCTACACACATGCTAGGTACACTTAGTAGGTACATCTAGTTAGGAAGGCATTGTAGGAGTACGCACTTTTATTATCATGTGTTTTATATACTTGTATGTATTTGTGATTACTGCAAGATGGTAGAGCTATACCATCCAATTACTTTCTTAGTGCTTCTAATCATTTATCTCTGATACTGTCTAACGTTTGTTGCAGCTCATCTATTCTACACTAGAATAACAACTGTTCAATAAATTCATATTGAAAACGCTCAGCCTGTTTATCCTGTGTACCTCTCCGAGACAGACTAAGTAAGCACGAGTGACTGAGTGAAAAGTAGCATATTGTTTCCAAGATTCTGAGGGATCAGGGGTGTCATGTTCAATGGTTGCCAAGAACTATTCTCTCCCCTGTAAGAGGAGATAATAGTGGCACTGTGAGCTGGCTGATACAGAAGGCCAACATACATGGTGGGGGTGTACAGAGTCAGTCTGACACAAATCCTGCAGTGCATGTTGTCCGAATGCGCATATCCTGTATAGTTTTTATAGGAACTACACGACATCTTCTAAAGCTATTATGTATGCTTTTTCTATAGGTTGCATTTAACAGGTTAAATTGTCTTTAATAAGCCTTTACACTATCTATGGGTCTACAAGGGAGGAAAAAGTACCAGGCTGTATCCATTTCCTTTGCTTGTGAGTTTAAGTTCATGCATTCTATTACTGGTACACTGGAAAGTATTAGGTCATGATTGGAATAAAAATACTCGAACTGTCCACTCCTATAAACTACGGATAATAGGATACTGCAAGAAATAGCATAAGATAAAGGCACGTGATAGTTGGTAACCTCTTCTAACACTGATGTGTGTAAGTGTGCACAACACATAGCATTTATGTTCATGGCGTTAATATAGTCTTGTACTAACCTAGAATAAACATTTGTTGAATAATACATTTTCTTGTAGCTTACAAAAGTGTAAATGAAGGGATCTTCTTTAGTGTTGTTACTATGTGGTTTTAGTAACATTCTTTGCTTTAAGCTCTGATTCTTGTGTTAGGTAAAACCCTATCAGTACAATAGTGAGTATTACCATTGTTATTATGTAAATTAAACTCATAATATAATTATAATAGTTTAATGACTTGTCATGAGGTTTAGTAAAAGGTTTAGTAAAAAAGCTTCTTTGGTGAGCTTTCTTTTCTTTCTTTTTGTTTGTTTTTTCTTTTTCTGTGATTAAGCTCCTAACCAGACAATCCTTAACTCTACTATGTGTTCTTCTAAAATGTTATCCTTATTTATTTGTAACCTTCAACTCATACCTAAATGAAGCTTCTGTAAAAGAATGAACTAAAATAACAAATCTCTAAAGACACACTTCGGGTTTCTTTCTTCTTCTGTTAAGTCTCAGATTTGTCCCACTTATTGTCCCGCTTGCTTTATTTAGTTTTTTCCTGCAGGGAGCTTCAAATAGTTAGGGATTCATGTTGCACAAAGCTTACAATGTGACATTCAAAGCAGTCTTCACAAACTATACCATTCAGGCGCTGAATACCTGCGACAAGGAACTTGTGCTCTTTTTGATCTTCTTAGGTTTTGCTGATTTGGGTCTAGGCTACTTTCTTACCTTCACTCAGCTTCTTCAGATATTGCTCCTGGTATTCAAGCTATTCAAGCTAATTAAGCACTTCTCTCTGATTTTTGTTTTCATAGCTTTGTGGCCATTCTGCATGTCGATTGATTCTCCCCACTCCAGTGCTAGTTCCTTCACCTGGATCTTCATCTCTCAAAGCCACATTCAAAGCACTTCCTTTTGGTATATTGATCCCTGTTTCTGTTTCTTTAGAGATCTCCACAAATCTTGCTGCTGGACTGGCAAAGGTGCTGCTGGTCTAGACGGTCTCTCTATTGGTGGTGCAACCACCAATGCTCTTCGTACAGCATCAAAGACTAACGGCACCTCTTCTGGATTGCTCACTATTTTGGTGAGCGAGGCATGAATCCAGTTCGGGACTCCAGCACACTTAACAGCTGTGTGTGTAGTAAGGATCACTCGGAGGGGCCTTTCCATCTGGTTTCAAGGCAAGTCTTCTAAATGTGCTTCTTGACCACGACCCAAGCACTAGGATTGAGGTTGTGATACTGTTTTTGATGCAGATCTCGTGTGGCAGCTGAGTCATTCATATTTAAGAGAGCATTTGCAGGAATATCAGGAAATCTCATTGCCCTGTCAATCAATAGCTCATGAGAAGATAAGCCCATCTTCCTGTCAGGTGTACTCCGAATACTCATCAGCAGCAATGGCAAGCCATTTGGCAATGTCAGAGAGGTGGATGCACAGGCTTTGGCCAATATAGACTCGATGGTACCATTCATCTGCTCAACGATACCAGCGGCTTCTGGTCTGCAAATGCAACTGCAATGTAATGTTTGTTCAATCTATTAGGATGTGCAGATCATCTTCATAACTGCATTGTGGAAGTGAGTTCTTCTACCTACCTCAGAAGAAATCAGAATGCCCAACCTGTCTATCAATTCACACACCAATAACTTTGATACAGTGTGGCTGTCGCTTCCTCTAGATAGGTAGGCTTCCACCCATCTTGAGAAGACACACATGATCACCAGGATATACCTCAGTCTGTTATGGACACACATATTGATAAAATCCATCTGCATCCTGTTGAATGGGCCACCTGATCTCCCTAAGTGTGTTAAAGTGACAAGTGTTCATTTTCCTTTGTTTAGCTTTTGGCAAGTTATGCACCAATGGCAAACCTCTTCTGCCAGCATTCTGTATCTGGGGTTACACCAACTTAGTATGAAAAGTCTCATCATTTCATCTCTCCCTAAATGTGTGTACCTATGGTACTATTGTATCATTGGAAACAATAAACTATCCGGTAATACCAGTCTTCCATCTGCTGACATCCAGACATCATTTGCATTTTTCCCACAATCTGCTTTTACCCAACTATTCTGTTCTGCTTCTGACACATTTTCCTGTACCCTTTTTGACTCATCCCACATACCAGTGACTTTCATCAACATGGTAAAAGAACTCTCTTCTTCGGACTCACATGTGAAACCTCCATTAAATAAACAGGCTAACAGGGCACAGTACCTGCCTACTGACTCATCGTATCAGTTGCCCATGGCAATTTATACTCTTTCTCCTTGACGTGCCAAGCATTTCACCACAGGAATTCTCCTGGCAACTGTAGTAGGTTCTTGACATGCATTCGGTTTTTATGGGAGTTCCTGAGGAATATGTAAGAACACCTCACTGTGACCATAACTATCCAAAATCATGGACTAGACCAAACCTGTATTGGTTGTCAGTGAATATGGTGACTTTCATTTGTCCAGGTAAACTGCAGGCTCTAATAGGAGTAATCAATTCAGCAACTTGGGCAGAGAATTTTTTCGAAGCCATGAAGATTCAACCACATCATTTACGGTGCACACAGCATATGGTGCTCTAGGTGTGCCATCATTAAATCTCAAGCATGAGCCATCTACAAATAACACATGATCAGGCTCACTCAGGGGTATATCCTTTATATCAGGGTGCGGTTTTGTACACAATTCTGTGACATCTAGACAGTCATGTTTACTTTCATCACAATTGTCATCATTATTTACAGGCAACAAGATTGAAGGGTTCAACACTGTGCAACGTTTTATGAAAACATTTTCCAAAGATTGAATGGTCTGCTCATACAGCATTATCCTATTGTGGGTCATGTATTGAGTTTTTGTTTTGGATAACCACAGTTCCACTGAGTGAGGGACCATGACAGTTAATGGGTATCCCATCACTATATTCTTGCTCTTTTCCAGAATGGTATTTACCGCGACCACCGCTTTAAGGCAACCAGTAAGTCCTGCCTCTTTGGAGTCAAATGTGGTAGAAAAGATCCTCCATGTATTTGAGTCAAAACCAACAGGGAGCACCCATTTCTCTCACTGCAAAATAGTGTGAATTATTTTGCATAATCTGACATTCCTAGTGCCGGAGCGCAAAAAATTTTTCCTTCAACTCTAGTTGTGCTTTTGTACATCCATTACCCCATGGAATCTGATCAGACACATCTCTGTGTATCAGCCTCAGTAGAGGCTTTGCCATCAAGGAAAGATTTGGTATCCAATGTCTACAGTAGCCAACCATTTCAAAAACCTTCTGATTTCTCCCTGAGTTTGTGGTAGGTTCATCCGCAAAATCACTTCTACTCTTTCTGGCGACACTTTCCTAGCTCCTTTCACAATAATGTGTCCCAGATATTGAGCTTCTTTTTAACAGTACTGCAGTTTTCCTGGAGACACTTTGGGGCCAATTCGGATCCTGGAGAAACCGGGTATGAACCGTCGGTTGGAGCGTTTTCTCCGTCCGACTCGTACCCGGGAAATAAACATTACAAACATGGAAGTACTATTCCCATGGAAACACCATTTCCGTACGAATCGTAAAAAACACCGACCGACGAATATATACATACGAATGTGATCCGGGAATGCTCCGACGTGACGTCGGGACGCCTGCAGGCTGCGGTTCACGAACCATGAGGTACGATCCGCACCGACGTCACCCCGCACGGATTATATTTTCCGGCTGCCAAAAACTGCCGGGAAATCAGGACGACAAGCACAAGGAGCACCTGTACGAGACGGACAGCCATGGACCCGAACCTACGTGTCATCCCAGTCCTCATAGCAGTCCACCTGCTCTACAGGCACCGACGCAGACGCCGCAGAAGGTCAGAATAACACCCAGGGGGAAAGGGGGGGCAGGGGCAGGACACATAACCCCCACACAAGTCACAAATCACACATGCCCTGGACATACCTGACCTGCAGGACCTGGTCACCTCGAGGGGGTGGGGGAGTGTCCAGCAACGCAAGCGTCCGCCACAACGGAAGTGGATGTTGACGCGAACCGGCAACACAACAATACCGGTATGTACAGTCCCCAGGCCTTAAGAGCGTGGGTACGGGCCGTACCACGCCCACCACTACATCACCCCGACAATGGCGGTACGGCCCGTACCCACGTTCGAATGGCCTGGGTACGGGCCGTACCAGCATTGTTGGGGTGATGTGGGGGGTACACGTGGTACGACCCGTACCCACGCTCTGAAGGCCTGGGTACGGTGCGTACCCCTACGGCACCCCATTGGGAGTCTGCACCATACCCAGGCCCTCAGAGCGTTGGTACGGGTCGTACCACGCGTACCTCCACATCACCCCAACAATGCGGGTACGGCCCGTACCCAGGCCATTCGAACGTGGGCACGGGCCGTACCGCCATTGTCGGGTTGATGTAGTGGTGGGCGTGGTACGGCCCGTACCCACGCTCTTAAGGCCTGGGGACGGTACGTACCCAGGCCTGCAAACCGTGGGTACAGGAATGTACGGAGCGTACTCCCACCCGTGTATGAATGGAGCATACCCCCACCCCACCAGTGTATGTACGGACCGTACCCCCACCCCACCAGTGTATGTACGGACCGTACCCCCACCCGTGTATGAATGGAGCGTACCCCCACCCCACCAGTGTATGTACGGACCGTACCCCCACCCCACCAGTGTATGTACGGACCGTACCCCCACCCGTGTATGCATGCATCATACCAACTCCCCACCCGTGTATGTACGGACCGTACCCCCACCCCACCAGTGTATGTACGGACCGTACCCCCACCCGTGTATGAATGGAGCATACCCCCACCCCACCAGTGTATGTACGGACCGTACCCCCACCCCACCAGTATATGTACGGACCGTACCCCCACCCGTGTATGCATGCAGCGTACCCACACACCACCAGTGTATGTATGGACCATACCCCCACCCGTGTATGCATGCAGCGTACCAACTCCCCACCCGTGTATGTACGGACCGTACCCCCACCCCACCAGTTTATGTACGGACCGTACCCACACCCGTGTATGAATGGAGCGTACCCACACCCGTGTATGTCCCGACCGTACATGCCCAGACATAGGAGGGGTGGGTGCAGAGTCCTCCCAGCAGTGCCCAGACACAGGAGGGGTGTGTACAGAGTCCTCCCAGCAGAGCCCAGACACAGGAGAGGTGGGTGCAGAGTCCCCCCAGCTGTGCCCATGGAAAGAAAGGGGTTGAGTACACACAGATACAATGCCCACAATTGTCAGTCAGGTGCTCAAAGACCCAGCAGAACACGAAACACATGTGTGCGAGGCTGGGAGTACACACATGCATAGTGCGGAAAAGGGAACATGTACACATGAAGTCCTGTCAATATACTCCACTCACAAGTACAGTGACCCCCAAGGATGGCACAAATGATGCAGGTGGAGACCTTGGCCAGCATGCATGGCCAAAGTTGAAGGGGTCCGTCACACACCCAGCAAATGTAGACACAGCACTGCACAAATGTCTGCACAACTCCCTGCAGGGAAGATGTCAGGGTCCACAGAGGAAGGTACACACCTTGGGACAATGTCACCATGCAGTAACAGCTAACATGAGCAAAGTTTGATAGCAAATACCGTGAGATGGCACACAGATAACAGGGTCCACCCCACGAACAGCACACTACAACATATCCCAGACACCTAACACATCATCGCCACCCCAAATCATGGAGCAGCACCACCAACAGCAATGCCAGAAAAGCAGTAGTGTGCAAAGGAAAATAAAATAGCTTTATTCAGCAATGTTCTAAAATGAATAGTACGAAGAGTTCAAAATGCACAAGGCCCATAGGGCAGTCCATAGTTCCAATCCAGGTGAGGGACACATTGGGATGCGTGTCCCCTAGCTTGCCTGCACAGTTCAGACTACCTTGTCATCCACAGGGGGGGGCATCATGTGGGGGGGAAGGACCAGGCACCGCAGGGACAGGAGGGGCAAGGGCAGGTGTTGTGGGTGCAGGGACGGACGACTCCAACACAGGGGGTGGGGCAGCGCCAAAGGTGGATTGGAGCATGGCGCTGCACACTACTGCCAGGTTGCCCAGCGTCTCCCCTGCACCCGAAGGAACCACAGGCCCCAAGGAGGGGGGGGGTCGCAGGGATGGGTCGTAGCGCTACCCGGGGAGGGTGTGGACAGGGGGGGACTCAACCACCCTGACCGGGGACTCCTTTGACCGCTTGCGGGGTGGTGTCACTGTGGGGCTCAGGGAAAGAGCGGCCATGAAGGAGTCTTTGGTGGAATCCTGGCCAGGAGAGCTGAGGGGAGTGGATTTGGAGGGTGGTGGTCATGAGGAATGTGGACTCCCACTCTGGCTGCGTGTCTTCCGTTTCCCCCCCGACCCAGTGGGTGTGCCTACTTCACCCTGTGTGTGCCTGCCAGGAGGTGTGCGCTTTGCCTTCCCTGGTGGTGTGGTGTCTGTGTCTGGTGGTGTGCGTGCATGGCTACGTCTGGGTGTGCTGTGGACAGGCATGGGAGTGGGAAGTGTGGATGCTGCAGGGGTGGGGGGGACGTAGCGCTGCAGGAGACCCAATGCTGCAGTCAGTGTTGAGTCTATGGACCTCAGCAAGTTGCGTTGGTCAGACTGCGCAGCTGAAATCCCCTCCATGTATGCCTCCATCTGGTTGAGCACTTGGCTGTGGCCATGGAGGACATTAAGCATCGCAGTCTGACCAACCTGCAACTGCCGCAGGATGTCCACAAACTCGGCATTGGTGGCAGCAGTGGAGACAGGGGCAGGGGGTGCGGTGCCTGGCAAGAAGGAGACACGTGGTGACCTAGCACGGCGGGAAGGGACACGAGCAAGTGGGAGGCCGGTGAGCGGAATGGAGGGGGCGGGTAGCGATGGAGTGCTGGTGTCAGCTGTGGATGCAGCCTCCGCCCCCTCGGAGTGCTCAGCCTCGGACCCGTCTGCGTCATAGTCGGTGGTGGTTTGACTGGACAGGTCCTCCGCTGCACTCCCGTCGGCCTCCGTGCCACTCGATGTGCCAGACAACTCTGCACTGCTGGCACTGGTGCTCGCTCCCTCCTCACGGTCCATGCCAGTGTCTCCCTCGTAGTCCCCCGACGATGCTGTGGGCAAGGTGAAGAGACAGGAGAAATCAGACACCTGTATATGTCACATGAGTCAACTCTACATAGGTCACAGTGCATAGCCTGAAAAGCTACAAGAGTAACATCTACAATACAAGGTACATATATAGTCCCTGCAACAAACAGTTTGTTGACCCACCATGCCACTGTTAAAATATGGAGAGCATGACACAATAGCAAATAACTTGATATCAAATTGTACAGAGGAGCCAGGCTCTGGGGACAATCTAGCACAGCATCAGCGACACACAGCGTAGCCAAGAAAGGGATGAGCAGGAACCATGTCTAGCAACTCTTGGGACATGCTTCAAAGGTAATACTGAAAACCATGGCCAACATGACTGGGGCACTGCACCTTGAGTGTTTGGCCACACAAACATCACACACTGGCCAGACCGAGCAAGGAGACTTCAGGTTTGGATATGTAGGCCTTGCCCGCACCAACCCCCCCCCCCCCTACCTGAGACAATGTGATTGAGACAGAGGAAGTACTTACACCTCTTAGTCTGGGATGAAAACACATGGCCTGCAATTAATCCAGATCGCACACAAACTACCCCTGGTGCACCTGTCCACACATATCACTGACAAACAACCATCATCAGATAGTTGTACCAAGACACACAGGCACTGGCCTCTGTGAGTATGCACCAGCTAATTTAGGTCACCCTGTACAGGGGACACATGTAGCACAGTATACGTGAATACAAATGAGGCCATGGTACTATGCCACAGGGCCCAAACTATGCTGAAGACACAGAAAATGTCCGCATTGTCTGATGACACACATGATACCTAGGAAAAGGTGCCCCAGGGGACTGTAGTGGCCACACTACTCCATGGCCCTGGATGGATATGACTGGAACACAAGCCACCATCCCTGCACTATGCACATCTCACACTCAAGCACATCATGTCAGAGGGCACAACATTCGACATGCAGTCAGTAAGGCAGTACACATGAAACACATACTCCCATGTCGGGACTCAGCATCAGTGCCAACTAACATGGACCCCACAATGACTGAACTGGCCAGGGCACAGGCAACGTGCAAAAATCTGTTACACACCACCCCCACACATGATGCTGCAAGCATTGGGCACTTGGAGTTACTGCCAGCCTAGATGACCTTGTGCAAGAGTGACTACACACAGACCAGGGAACACATGGCAAGGAGGGGAAGGGAGGAAGAACAGCACCGCTTTACTTTGGGGAACAGGATATGCACTGCACATTTAAACCCTGACAGTGTATCCATGCAACTGCGCACTTCCAAAAGCTGGTCACACACAACAAACACACATGTACCTACCCCCTTCCTGATGCTGCTTCTCCGCTAGGCGCCTATCCAAGTCAGGGAAGACCACCGCCAGCACATGCTTATGGATGTGGTTCAGACGGCGGCGCCCACGGTTTTTGTGGCTCTCAGGTGAGTCCCCCAGCAGGACCCGTGCGATCCTCCGCATCCAGAACTGGATGTCCTGCCAGCGTTTCCTCACCTGGCGCCGCTTCCGACCATCCGTCCTCCTCACGGCACTGACGGTTTGCTTCCAAATCTCCCCCTTGGCACAGACGCCTACCTGTGAGGATGCAAAAGTGACAATACATCAATCCACCTTATCAATGATACAGAGACACACATATTACAAATCATGCATGTTTGAACTGGCCACAGTATGCAGCCAACTCATTGCACCTTTGTCATAGTGACATCATCCTCCTGGGAATGGGCAAATGCAGTAGGTGCCATTGAAAGCACACAGGTGGCATGAGGGGTGCAACACAATCAATGATGCAGGCTCACACTGTGCACCCCAAGCTACAACAGGAATCTGAACAGTACCCCTAAGCAGTCACATGCCCCAGCCCACTTACGCCACCTCAGCAGAGTACACAGACACACACAGGCACTGAACAATCACCTGGTATTGGCAACTGCCGCTACAAACCTCACTCTGCACATGTGCCACTAGACTGGGGGTGTCACAGATGTGGGGCTGTCTCAGCACGGCAGACATCCAGCACAGCTCCCTGCTCACATCAGATGGCCAGGGTGTATCCATCCCACATGCAGCTGGGGTGCAACACTCCACATATGCACACACCCACATGACAGGGGACTCACACACACACACACCAATGTCCAGGGGACGAACACATCATTTGGACACTCTCACCACAGGTACACAGAACAGACACACATCTGTGGGTTCTGGCACCTGTCACCCTGGGGGGAGCACAGACTCACATCAGGACTGTAGGAACAACATTTCCAGGAGGATTAGGCAGTCCGAAAGTGGCATGCACCATGCAGTGATCGTCACAGTAAGCACCATGCTAGTGCGTTGTGCACACAGGAACTACAGTATGCTCTGCATGGGAGACATGTGCCCCCCCCCTGGGAACCACTATGAAGAACCCTGCATGTCTGTCACACCTGGACACAATGCTAGAAGTCACAGTAAAAATGAGGGGCACAGTTTAAGCTAGTGGGGTCTGCACTCACCTGCTCCCCTGGTCGACCATACAGCATGGTGTACTGTGGGAGGATCACATCCAGCAACGCCATATTCTCCTCCATGGTGAATGGCTGGGCCCTCTCCACAGACCTGGACATGGTGCCAGAGGAATGACAAGAAGCAGCAGTGTTGTGTAATGAAGGGATGTGCAGGCAAGTGCTCTTTCAAGGGACCTCGTTACAACAAAGAATGATGGACGGAATGCTGACAATGCAGACATTCTCCCCCAGTCAAGAGATCTGGGTTAAATCCATCGTTCTTTTGCCCACTACGCCACCCCAGTTTAGACATGGCCATATGCAAATCAGTCTTGACCCTGTGCCTCATGGGAACAGTCCAGCCCGAACTGCCAAGCCATGTCTTCCCTGGACCGGAATCAAGCATCCTAGGACCGATTTCTGGCTATCAGCCATCATCAGCCAGGATAGCTTGACTCCAGTGGCGTAGTGAGCACGGGTCCCATGTCTGGGAATACCCATCCCACTTAGGGCAAAAAGCGTTACAACAAACAAATGATGGACAGAATGCTGACAATGCAGACATTCTCCCCCAGTCAAGAGATCTGGGTTAAATCCATCGTTCTTTTGCCCACTACGCCACCCCAGTTCAGACATGGCCATATGCAAATCAGTCTTGACCCTGTGCCTCATGGGAACAGTCCAGCCCGAACTGCCAAGCCATGTCTTCCCTGGACCGGAATCAAGCATCCTAGGACCGGTTTCTGGCTATCAGCCGTCATCAGCCAGGATAGCTTGACTCCAGTGGCGTAGTGAGCACGGGACCCACGTCTGGGCATACCCATCCCACTTAGGGCGAAAAGCTTGACAACAAACAAATGATGGACGGAATGCTGACAATGCAGACTTTCTCCCCCAGTCAAGAGATCTGGGTTAAATCCATCGTTCTTTTGCCCACTACGCCACCCCAGTTCAGACATGGCCATATGCAAATCAGTCTTGACCCTGTGCCTCATGGGAACAGTCCAGCCCGAACTGCCAAGCCATGTCTTCCCTGGACCGGAATCAAGCATCCTAGGACCGGTTTCTGGCTATCAGCCGTCATCAGCCAGGATAGCTTGACTCCAGTGGTGTAGTGAGCACGGGACCCACGTCTGGGCATACTGGGGTGGCGTAGTGGGCAAAAGAACGATGGATTTAACCCAGATCTCTTGACTGGGGGAGAATGTCTGCATTGTCAGCATTCCGTCCATCATTTGTTTGTTGTAACGCTTTTCGCCCTAAGTGGGATGGGTATGCCCAGACGTGGGTCCCGTGCTTACTACGCCACTGGAGTCAAGCTATCCTGGCTGATGACGGCTGATAGCCAGAAACCGGTCCTAGGATGCTTGATTCCGGTCCAGGGAAGACATGGCTTGGCAGTTCGGGCTGGACTGTTCCCATGAGGCACAGGGTCAAGACTGATTTGCATATGACCATGTCTGAACTGGGGTGGCGTAGTGGGCAAAAGAACGATGGATTTAACCCAGATCTCTTGACTGGGGGAGAATGTCTGCATTGTCAGCATTCCGTCCATCATTTGTTTGTTGTAACGCTTTTCGCCCTAAGTGGGATGGGTATGCCCAGACGTGGGTCCCGTGCTCACTACGCCACTGGAGTCAAGCTATCCTGGCTGATGACGGCTGATAGCCAGAAACCGGTCCTAGGATGCTTGATTCCGGTCCAGGGAAGACATGGCTTGGCAGTTCGGGCTGGACTTTTCCCATGAGGCACAGGGTCAAGACTGATTTGCATATGGCCATGTCTGAACTGGGGTGGCGTAGTGGGCAAAAGAACGATGGATTTAACCCAGATCTCTTGACTGGGGGAGAATGTCTGCATTGTCAGCATTCATTCCATCATTTGTTTGTTGTAACACTTTTCGCCCTAAGTGGGATGGGTATGCCCAGACGTGGGTCCCGTGCTCACTACGCCACTGGAGTCAAGCTATCCTGGCTGATGACGGCTGATAGCCAGAAACCGGTCCTAGGATGCTTGATTCCGGTCCAGGGAAGACATGGCTTGGCAGTTCGGGCTGGACTGTTCCCATGAGGCACAGGGTCAAGACTGATTTGCATATGGCCATGTCTGAACTGGGGTGGCGTAGTGGGCAAAAGAACGATGGATTTAACCCAGATCTCTTGATTGGGGGAGAATGTCTGCATTGTCAGCATTCCGTCCATCATTTGTTTGTTGTAACGCTCTCAAGGGACCTGGCTGCCTTATATCATCCTTGCTGGCCTGTTTCATTTACAGGAGTATAGAGTGATTGTCTCAGTCACATTTGTATCCTACGTGTCCTCCAATCAATTTAAAACTACCCCAGTGACAGGCTATGCATGGTTTTAAAATTGAGCATGATGTAATGTCAACAACCACATTGCAACAAAGTAAATTGTCTCCAACCGACTTCTGCTGGCCACATGGACATGTACGCGAGCACCCCATAGTAGTCCGGACCGTACACACGCGTGTACAGTCCCTATCACAATGGGGGTGCTCGCGTACGTGTACGCTATAGTAGTCCGGACCGTACACGTGCGTGTACGGTCCCTATCACAATGGGGGTGCTCGCGTACGTGTACGCCATAGTAGTCCGGACCGTACACACGCGTGTACGGTCCCTATCACAATGGGGGTGCTCGCATACGTGTACGCCATAGTAGTCCGGACCGTACACACGCGTGTGTACGGTCCGTATCACTATGGCGTACGCATACGCCAGCACCACCATAGTGATAGGGACCCCACACACGCCCTCAGAGCATATGTACGGTGGGATTCACACCTGACAGTGGTGACAGGCGGCACACAGGAATGAATTGAGCTGTCATACATGGCCAAGGCTGGACATCAAGGCATCGTCTGTGCAGTACTACATGTGTCGGGCACAGGTGGGTCAGGCTGTGATGTGGCACCATACTCCTGAGGTGTGAAGCTAATTACAGTATGATGGGCTGTGTACACATGTCACGTGTGATGGTGCCCTATGTGCCACACATCCCCTTCACTCCTTTGACATGTGTGCATGTAGTACTGACTTGATGGGTCATGCGTCACTGGCATGGCACAGTCACCGACACCAGCAAATGTCCCCTGATGCCAGGTACACGGAATTTTACCCCTGACAAGTGAATGCCCGCGTTGCACGCTGTAGCTATGTCATGTGTGTGTCATGTCTTCCCATAGGTTTGCTGTAGGTGTTTGGTCAAATGCATCTGCTGTTGCTGCAAGCAACATGTGTCTGTGTGTAGATGGGCATGGCACACTGTTACGCACACCAGCACACATGTGTAATCTGACGTAAGGTGTGTATGTATGCATCGACACAGAGTTTCAAAACAAGGACATATCTGCATACTCTCAATGTATGTGTGATCAGTCTTGACATGTAATCCTTCATGGCAAGGTGTGTGGTCTGTCCTTTTTCTATGACATGTCACCTGTGCCTCTAGTGTTCCGCAACCTGTCTGTACAATAAACATCCTTCTTCTGCACATATTTGGATGTCTGTAACTCCTGTAATGCGTCTGCCTGCTCACTTACACTGGCCCACAGCTAGTTTCATGGCATGGCATTATGAGGTTGAGAATCAACGTTTGTAGATGGCTCTTGGTAGGAGTGTCACATGCCTGGCATACGTGTCCAGGGCATATTGCACAAACCTGACTCTGTATGTAGCATATGTGTATTGCCTGTTGAGCATGTGCTCTGTACATTGACATTGGTGGTGTACTGTACTCACTCTTCGTTGTCCCTTCTAATTCACTGCAGGGCTCCGCCTCTCCTTCGACCAATTCCGGACTTGGCTGACATGCGGAAAAATGACTGTATACACCACTACCGCTTCCCCCAACGTTTGATTGAGGACTTGACGACACGGCTGGCAGCACACCTCCAACCGCTACACAGGTATCCTGGTGCACTGACACCCAAGATGAAGGTGATGGCAGCCCTACATTTCTTGGTCACGGGTACCTTTCAACATACCATTGCCCATGTCGGTGGGATGTCCCAAACCATGTTCAGCCGTGTTCTGCATGATTTTTTAGAGGCCATGTTGGAGCACCTTGATGAGTTCATTAAATTCCCAACTCCTGAGCAGTTGACAGCTGTCAAGCGTGAGTTCTATGCCCTGGGAGGGATGCCCCATGTCATTGGGTCCATAGATGGAACACATGTGGCTTTGGTACCACCACAGGCACAGGAGGTAGCCTTCCGTAACAGCAAGCATTACCACTCCATTAATGCCAACATGGTGATTTCACATGTCTGTGCTTGTTTTCCAGGATCAGCACACGATGCGTACATCATGAGGCGTAGCAGGGTGCCTGAAATGATGCTGCAACTGCGCAACGAACGAGCATGTATTGTTGGTGGGTATACTCTGGCAGTCCTGTATTTAACGTCATCTTCCTGTCTTACTGCTCCTCCTGACCCACTCTTGTCCATGATGTTTCCATGTAGGGGACGCTGGCTATCCCAACATGCCATGGCTGATCACGCCTCTCCGCAACCCCAGCACGGCTGCCGATCACCGCTACAACAACGCCCATGGGCGGACCAGGCGAGTGATAGAGAGGACGTTTGGCCTCCTGAAGAGCCGATTCCATTGCCTCCACAAGACCGGTGGCCCACTTCCATATGCACCGGTGAAGGTCTGCAAGATATTCCTCGTGTGCTGCATGCTGCACAACATGGCAGTGGAGAAAGCTGTGCCACTCATCCTGGATCCAGATGAGCAGGACCATCCACCCGTGGAGGATGAAGGGCTTGGGCACGAGGCAAGTGATGTGGAGGAGGAGCAGGCGGTAGAGGACATGCGGAGTCGGCTCATACGCAACTTCTTTGCTTAGTGGTGAGTTCCAGTGTCTGAGTGTGCACGCATTGGGCTGTGTGTGGCATGTGTTGCAATGTGTGTGTCCATCTGCATGTCTTCCAAGTGAGTCTGAGGTGTGTTTGGATGTGTCACTCGAGTGATGGTGCAATAGAAGAATGTTTTTCCAGAGTCATCATTGTCACCTAGCATGTTGACAACCTAATACGTGTCGAGTACATGCACATGCATGCGGATGTGCTTCTTTTGGCTGACTTCTGGTGTGTCTCCCATCCACAGGTACTTGCGCATGCTGTCTGCTGGTGGCATTGTTGTGCTCCTGCTATTCCTCATGAACACAGCAACATGTTCTGAATCAGCGTTACATGCACGGACAAGTTTGAAAATCTCCTTCGGGTAAGGGATGCAGCACGGCTTTTTGGGAGTGGTATTTGTTTTGAATGTGTGTGCACTGCTCCTGTTCATGTTTGGTTACTTTGCATACATGTAGAATCACCATGGGGCACATGACCTGGAGCAGAATTCACCTGAATTGATGGTCAGACTTGGTGACAGTCATCTGTAATGGGATTGTGATGGAGCCATCAATGTGTGTAACACTGGCCTCGGAAACATACGGGTTGCACCGGGTTGACATGGTGTGTGAATTCCCCATTAGGGGCTCAATGGTGTATAGCAGGCTCTAAGTGAGCAGCAGGGGGTGTTTAGCTGTAACCCGTCACTTGTGTGCCAGTGCCATGGATTTCCAGCATCTGTGGTGGTAAGGGGGGTGCCAGTGTTGGTCTCACGTGTTCATCCACATGACCTGTGTATGTGTTGACAGAGTTGCATTAGCATTCCGACACACGAGTAATAAAGGTGTCCCTCTGCCTCCAAGGTGCCTCATCTCTGTCAATGGTGGTCTGTTGCCACTGTGCATGTGGCATGTCTGGCATTGTTCTCAGAGATGGTGCATATGAGTCTATGTGTAGAGTAGCAAGATGCAAGCTGTTTGTCAGGGATTAGATTCTGTATTGTGCATGATGTCCATGGCTGTGTAGGTATTGTGGCATGTCAGTCTCCACGACGGCCACTGTGCTGCATGTGAATCCATTGTGTGTGTGTGTCATGTTGAACCAGACATTCCTTCCTTGACATACACCTTTTACATAGTTCCTTCCTGAGATCCTTGTCTTTGTGTGCTACTTGTGGCATTGTTTCCTTGACATGGCGCATGCTGCTGCAGGCCCTGCAGCAAGGGGACCCAGTGTCCACGCAAACGAGATGGTGTTCATCATGGATTGCTTGCTGACATGTGCTATGCTGATCAGCAGCATCTGTGCCTCATGCGGCAGCACACTCTGCATTATGCACAAGATCCCCAATTCCATCCACCTCAAGGCAAGAGGGAGACCATCCCCCAGGTCAACTACGACATCTGTGTCTAATCCTACCCTGCACTCTAAGGACATGTGCGTTAGAAATCCCATGATACTTGTCCGCATCCAGGGTGCATCTGCACAGCTCTGCTACTACATCCGGCGACCAGGCCACATCAACGTCAAACAGAGATGGGGGGAGTGGATCACTGCCAGCTGCAGGATGACCTTCTCAATCCACGCACACACTCAGGATGCAGCCCACAACCACAACACAACCTTGTGGCACTGTGATCCAACACCCAATTGTGCCATCTCCATGCATCCAACCTTGGCTCGCCCACCATTCTCCACATCCACCTGACTCAAGCATGCAGGACATGGTTCTGCCACGTGTCTACACATACCTTGGACTCCCACCCCAGGACACTCCACATGATCCCTGACCTCTGCGCATGACTGTTGCTCTTCTAAATAGGTCTGTAGGCACAGTTGTGCGGGCACCCCCTCAGCTGGTTGGGCCCATCACGGGTGAGTATGGTGCTCCATGTCTGTCTTGGATGGTACGTTGTGACCCATGTGTGTCCTGTGCCAGACTCACACCCCAGGGTATGGATGTTTGGAGTTAATTCAGAAATCAGGCATGGTTTGACTTTACAACACACACGTAGTGGAATAATGCAAAATGTTGTGATTGTGATGAATTTTATTAGTGCTGGGGTACGTGTTTGGGGGGGGTGACAAGAGGTGCTTGGCGGGAGTGTAGAATCCAAAGTTCACAGGGGGAGTTGGTGTCCTTGCCATTGACAGTCATCAGAGTCTGTGCCACAGTCTTTGTCAACATTGGTCAGACAGTGACCAGCAAGGCCATGTGGCAGAGAATGTCCTTTGCTGCTGTGCTGCTGTTGGGCCAGAGGGCCAGGTGCCAGGCCAGGTGACCTGGGAGATGGTGATGTTCCGCTGACTCTCACGGTCTTTTTCATGGACGACCCACCTAACTGCGGGGACCCTCAGACGCCTGCCTTGACAATGCAAGGGACGCTCCGTCAGATGAATCCTCCTCCTCCTCCCTCCCTGTGTCTGGTGCTGCTCTACGCCTGGTGGCACAGGGAGGGTTTGCCAGGCTTTGGGCGATCTGACGGAGGGATTGGCTCACGTCCCTGTGCACCGCCAAGAGCTCTGCCAGTCTTGCCTCCATCCTGGCATGATGCTCAACCTGCAGGGTCTTCATCTCATTGAGGGTCCCCACTACCGGGGCGATGCCTCTGGAGTCACGCCGGTATGCGTCCAGGATGGTTCTGACGTGTGCCATAGCCGGGTCCTGAGCCAACTGGACAGGTTCGCGCCTCCTCTGTCCTCCACTCCCACCACCCCTGCCCACTTGCGCCTGGCCTGCCGTTGTGGGCACATCGGGTCTCCGGGACCCCTGAGGGATGGCATTTGCGGTGTCGCCTGCCTCCTCCTGGGTGCCCGGAGAACCTTGTCCCTCGTGGACAGACTGGCTGTGTTGTTGTGTGTGGGCAGGGCTCCTGGGTGTCTCCTGGGATGTGGCAGGAATGGGGGTGGTGGTTGGCACAGTTGTACCTGACGCAGGTGCTGCAGGTGGTTGGACACCAGAGGGGCCAGGTTGGTCTGGGTCATCCACGGAGTGGTGAGAGTCGTCGCTGCCGGTGGTGTCCTCTTCACGCAGAGCCTGGTCCTGTGAGTCTTCCCCCCCAGTGTTGGAGGGAGATCGATGACGTTGACCTGTGTGTGAGAAAGACAGTGTTAATTGTGTTACATGCGACATCCATGTTTCATTCTTTTTTGATTTGGCACAGTTCCTCTGGGTGGTTGGATTTGGCCAGCATTCCTCAAACAGTGCACTTGTGCATGGGTATGTCCCTTGGCCACAGCTTTCGACACTTTACCTATGTGTGACACAATCTTAGTTGATGCATATTTTGGGAACGCAGTCAGCAGTGTAGTGAGCGGGCGTAGCAAGCCATGCAGAGCCGTCTTACGTGTTGCACTGTACGTGGCCAAATGGTGTTTATTCCATGCTATTTGAGAATGCAGGTAGGTAACTTAACAATTTGTGACAGGGTTCTGACGAACACAGTGGGTAGGTATACTGGGTGTAAGGTTCTGTTTGTGCCTGCAGCACGGATGTACTCGTGCACAGATTGACACATGGCCTAGTGTTTATCAAAGGTTGAAGGGGGGGTTAAGGCACTGCCAAACCTTGTCTTCATGCACACAGTCCACCTGCTGACGAGCGGACATGGCCACACCACCCAAGGGTGATTTGGTCTCCCTCTATCTCCCTTTCTCCCTCCCTCTGTCAGCCTCCTCCCACTGTCCGTCTCCCTCTATCTCCCTTTCTCCCTCCCTCTGTCAACCTCCTCCCTCTGTCCGTCTCCCTTTCTCCCTCCCTCTGTCAGCCTCCTCCCTCTGTCCGTCTCCCTTTCTCCCTCCCTCTGTCAGCCTTCTCCCACTGTCCGTCTCCCTCTGTCTCCCTTTCTCTCTCCCTCTGTCAGCCTCCTCCCTCCCTCTGTCTGTCTCCCTGTGTCCACCTCTGTCTGTGTCCCTCTCTCTGCCCCTCTCCCTCCCTCTGTGTGTCACCCTCTGTCACCTCAGCCCAGCTTCCTGGGCACACACAGTTTGCAGGTCTTGCAAAGGCCATTATCTTGTTCATGTGGGTTTGTTTCTTCTCTGCCGGCACCCATTGGGCGGAGTGTCTGAGTCTGCGCTGCTGCTGTGGCGGTGTGTGCTGACACTCTTTCAGTGTGCTGCGTCTTCATTGCCTGCTGTTATGTGCAAATTGTGCCTTCATACCCATGTCGTCCTGCAACGCGGCCACCATTAGCAGGCAAAACAGTACTGTGTGGGGACACACTGTTGGTATGGCTGTGCCCTAAGCCATATGGGCTGAGGGCATTGTTGTGTGCTTCAGAGTTGCTCTATGTTAGTTTTAGGCCCACCCTCCCGGCATCAGGGACATCCTGTCTTGTGTTGGTGTTTTGTGTGGCCTGTGACTTGGCATGGCCTTGCTTGGGGCATGGGGCATGGAGGCGCTAGTGGCATGTGTGTGTTTTTGGAGTGTGGTTGTGTCCGGTGCTGGCTTTGGGGGGGTTGCGTGCATGATTGGTTTTTGGGTTGTATATGGCGTTCCCCCCATGTGAGGTGAGTTGTTTGTGTACTCACCAGGCTCTTGGACTCCTTCTAGTCCATCTACTACCAACGGCGGCAGCGTGGCCATCACCTTCTCCTCCCAGGGATGGTAGTGTACCGGTCTGCGGGCCGGACCTCCTCTAGTGATGTTGGCCTGGTTGTGCTCGTCCGTCATTTTGCGGCGGACCGTCCTCCGCAGATCGTACCACCTGGCTTGGCACTCATGCCTGGTCCTTCTGGTGGCCCCAACAGCATTCACGGAATTGACTATCCTCTCCCACATGGCAGTTTTTTCTGATATGCTGGTCTGTCTGACCAGTGTTCCGAAGAGCTGTGGCTCGACTCTGATGATTTTGTCGACAAGGGACTCCAGCTCGTCCTTTGTGAACTTTGGATTCTTGTTGGTGGGCATGGTGTGGGGTGTGGGTGTGGATGGTTGTGGGGGTGGGGGTGTGGCTGGGTGTGGGTGTGGATGGTTGTGGGTGTGCAGGTGTGTGTGTGTGAATGTGATGTGGGTGTGTTTGTGATGGTGGTTGTGTGAAGGAGTGCAAGTGTAAGGTGTATTGATGGTTGAAGTATGGTGCAGTGCGTTGTCTCTGGGGTCTGGCAGCAGTGGATCTGTTGCAAAGGATAATGGTTTGTGTGTGTTGGGCCTTTTTATTGGTCCATTTGTGGGTGTGGCTGTGTTTGAACTTTGGGTGGGTGTGTTATAAGGAGTGGTAGTGGTTTGGGCCTCTGTTTATCTGTTTGTCAGTTGCAGGTCAGTGTATAGGATGTATTTGACCTTGTTGGATATGTTTTGTGGTGTTGTGTGCCTTGGATTGACTCTCCTTGTGTTTTTTTGGTTTGTCCTGGTTCAGTAGGAGTGTTTTTAGCATCTGTATGGTGCGTACATGGGCCATGTTGTTGTACAGTGCTGTCCTTTGCTATGGCTTAGTACGACTCGTACATGCCCGATGTTGGGTGAGGGTGCTGGTGTGTGGGCCTGGGGTAGGGTGCGTACGAACACGGGCAGGGTGTTGGTCCGCACCGTCCATCGGTGGTGGTGTTTCGCACCGTACATACAGGGGGGGCTAGGTGTAGGGTCCGTACATACACGGGTGGGGAGTTGGTACGCTCCATGCATACACGGGTGTGGTTACGGTCCGTACATACACGGGTGGGGAGTTGGTACGCTGCATGCATACACGGGTGGGGGTACGGTCCGTACATACACTGGTGGGGTGGGGGTACGGTCCCTACATACACTGGTGGGGTGGGGGTACGGTCCGTACATACGCGGGTGGGGTGGGGGTACGGTCCATACATACACTGGTGGGGTGGGGGTACGGTCCGTACATACATGGGTGGGGAGTTGGTACGCTGCATGCATACACGGGTGGGGGTACAGTCCGTACATACACTGGTGGGGTGGGGGTACGGTCCGTACATACACGGGTGGGGGTACGGTCCGTACATACACAGGTGGGGAGTTGGTACGCTCTATGCATATGCGGGTGGGGTTACGGTCCGTACATACACTGGTGGGGTGGGGGTACAGTCCGTACATACACTGGTGGGGTGAGGGTATGGTCCGTACATACACTGGTGGGGTGGGGGTACGGTCCGTACATACACTGGTGGGGTGGGGGTACGGTCCGTACATACACGGGTGGGGGTACGGTCCGTACATACATGGGTGGGGTGGGGGTACGGTCCGTACATAAACTGGTGGGGTGGGGGTACGGTCCGTACATACACGGGTGGGGAGTTGGTACGCTCCATGCATACATGGGTGGGGGTACGCTCCATGCATACACTGTTGGGGGTTCGGCGCGTGCATCCGCTGCCGGGGGGCGTTTTGCGCGTACATGCGGGGTCTGTGGTGGGGTGTTCGGCGCGTGTGTGGGCACGTGTCTCCATGCTTGTTATGGGAGTTCGGTTTGTACGGTGTTATTTCCATACAGTTGTGAAATAGAAAGGAGGGGAGTGATCGTACTTGCGCGGTCGGACTTCAATTTTCCGATTCGTACGGTAAATCGGCCGGGGATGTGTCGGACACAATTTCCGACCCGAGGACGTGTGGGGAAAGTTTCCGGATGTGATTCGTATGGAGTTTTTCCCATGCGAATCGTACTTGGCAGTTTGTACGCTACTTGTACGATTCGGACGGAAAAAAGTCCAGATTCAAATCGGACGGGGGAAATTTTTCCAGGATCCGAATCGGCACCTTTGTGTCTATTCTCAGCTAGGTGGTTCAGGAGTGCAATGGCAGCATTTTTACATGCATTCTGCGTTTAGGATGCCACAAGTAAATGATCTATATATCGGATATGTGCGAATTTGTGTGGCATAATCAGGTTCTCTAAGTTTCTTTTTAAAATCTGGCTAAAGATAGATATACTCTCTTTATACCCTTGTGGGACATGACACCATGTTCATACTTTCTGCTGGAAGACAAAAGAAAAGAAAAATTGGGTTTCTTCAAGCAATGGCACTGAGAAGAAACCCTGATATAGGTCAATTACAGTAAACCATTCTGCAGTACATGGAATGTGAAACAGTATGGTGGCTGGATTCAGTACCACGGGTCAACAGGGCACTACAATTTCATTTATATTTCTTAGGTCTTGAACTATCCTATATTTACCATTGGGTTTCTGTAAATCCATAATTCAAGAGTTGCATGGATTTTCTATCTATTCTTTCAGGATTCCTTTTTGTGACATGTCATCCATCATTGGTTGTATTCATGCAATTGTCTCTGGGGTCAAATGGTACAGAGGTGTTCTGGGATATGTAACATTTGATTTCTCCATAATTTCGACTGGTTCTACACCTTTAATTAGTCCCATGTCCTTCCCTGTAAAGTCTCTAACTTTGGCATTTACTGCTTGTTAGAAATGGAAGTCTCTAGTTGGCAATGTTTGCACCTTTGTCCAAGTAGGGACCCTTCTTCCTAGTCAGGATAAGGGAGTTAAGCTCCTAAGATAGCCCCTTCTCATCCCCTTGGTAGCTTAGCACTAGCAGTCAGGCTTATCTCAGAGGCAGTGTGTAAAGCATTTGCACATAACCAACAGTAATATAGAGAAAATACTACAAAAGGAAATCACACCAGTTTAGAAAAATGTCTAATATTTTGATATATCCAAAACAAGACCAAAACGACAAAAGTCCAACATACAGTACTTTAAAAAGATGCACTTTGCAAGAATACTTTAAAAAAAAACAGTTCCTTGAAGTCAGTAGCTCAATCAGGTACTACCGCAGTGCTATACACAACAGAATCCAACAGTTCCGTTTGACCGTGTTGGTCAGGGGCGTCTACAGACTCGTAAACAGTACCTTTTGTGTTGCAGCTGACACATTGGTGCAGGCCGCTTGTGGCAACCGTCGTGGTGTGAAGCGGAGCGGTGCGACGTGTCGTGCCTTCAAGTAACGTTGCAGGTAGCTCAGTGACGGTCATCCAGCGGCATCGGTGATACCAGGGCTGTGGTGGGAAGTGAAGGTGGTGCTCGTTGCGGTGCTGACAGATCACGGTGCAGGGGACAGAACCGGTTGTGTGAAGCTGGTGTTGGTTGGATCGGACTGCGGTGCGGGACGAGAATGTGCATTGTGTAACTTACGAGCGGTGCCTCCAAGCCATGATGCTGTCACGGAAGTCGTAGTCAGTGTGCAGCGACGGCGGCGGTGAGACTAGGGTGGCGGAATGAAGCATGGCAGTGCAGAGTATGGTAGCCACAGGTCACGGTGCTAGCAGCGGCTCGTGGCGGCACTCGTCATCACCGGTGAAACCAGGGTTGGGGTGCGAGATGCGGCGGTGCATTCAGGACATGGAGCAAGCAACGGAGTCGATGACGGAGTCGGTTGTTTTTCCCTTCTCTGTGGTAACTGAAACAGCAGTTCAAGAAGCGGTACCCAGAGGTTGGTGAAGTCTTAGCGGGCCCTGAGAACAGGAGGCAAGCTCTGCTTCCAGCCCTTGCAGATACTGAGCACAAGTAAAGAAAGTTCAGTCCAGTCCTTTCTCTGGCCAAGGCAGAAGCAGCAAATGCAGGACAACCCAACAAAGCAACAACACAGCAAAGGGGCAGTACTCCTCCTTGCAGCTCTTCCAGCTCTTCTGGGCACGTTACTTGATTCCAGCGAGTTCTCTGACTTTTTTATCTCCCTGGGACTTCCAACAGGAGGCAAGCTCTACTTCCAGCCCTTGGAGAAACCTCTAACAGCAGGTTGATGAAAGTACAATCCAGTCCTTTCCGTGCCCAAGACAGAAGCAGCAAGCAGTAGGCCAACACAGCAGAGCGTGCAGCAAAGTGACAGTTCCTCCTGACTGCTTTTCCAGCCCTTCTCCCTTGCAGGTTCCTTAGTGCAGCAGTAATCCAAAATTCCGGGGTCTGGGTCCCAATATTTATACAGCAAATTCCTTTGTTCTCTTGGTGCAGAGAGGTTCTGTGCACAACCAAAACCAGTTCTGTCCTCTCTGGTCCAGCTTCTCGGCAGGAGGTGGAGACAGAATTGTCCAAGGCAGACAGGTCCTATTCAGGTGCAAGGGAAATCTCCTCCCACCACTCTAAATGCAGACCAGGCCTATTCAGGTGCAAGTGGAAACTCCTCCCACTACTCTGAATTAAGCCCAGGTCTATTCAGTCCAGTCCTGACTCATTCAGGAAAAGCAGGACACACATCACCCCCCTCAGTGGCCGTGTGAGAGAATGCACATTCCCAACCCCTTTCACTTCAAAGCAAGACAGTCAATCCACAAACCAGCAGATGCGCACAGGAGGGCTCAGTAAGAAAATACCCACTTTCTAAAAGTGCTATTTTCAACCACACAACATAAAAATCATTTTACTAAAAGATGCATTTTTACATTCTGAGTCCAGGCATACTAAACTCCACTTCCCTATCTTTTCCTAATGGGAAGTTATGCTTATAAGATGTTATAAGTAAAACTCTTAATATACCTTATGGGACAGATAGCCATTCCATAGTGAAAAACTAAATGCACTGTAATTCACTACCAGGACATGTTACACACACCAGTACATGTCCTACCTTTCACATACACTGCATCCTGCCCACGGGGCTACCTTGGGCTTACCTTAGGAGAGTCTTACATGTAAGAAAGGGGAAGATTAGGGCCTGGCAAGTGGGTTCCCTTGCCAGCTTGACATGGCAGTTGCAAACTACACGCAGACTCTGCAGTGGCAGGTCTGAGTGACATTTAGAGAGTGCTAATGTGGGTGGCACAATCAGTGCTGCGGGCCCACTAGCAGCATTTGATTTACAGTCCCTGGGCACACACAGTGCAAGGTACTAGGTGCTTACTAGTAAATCAAATACGCCAATCATGGAATCACCAATCCATCAACACAGTTTAGAGGGAGAGCATATGAATTTTAGCACTGAACAGCAGTGGTAAAGTGCCCAGAGTCTTAAACCAACAAAAACAGGGTCAAAAACAGGAGGGAAAAAAAGTAAGAATTGTGGGGGTAAACCAGCTGAAAAAGCCAAGTCTCACACTGCTTCTTTCAGATCTTCAGATAACTCATCAATAGTTATTAATGGAATATTTCTTTCTCATTTACCCTCTGATCAATTTAAAATCCACATCCTCACCATGTGTTTGAAAAGGCACACCAGTAACAGTAAATAGTGGAATTTAACTTGCACAACAAATCTCTCCCTACCAATTTTACAGGGCTTAAATTGCAAACAACAAACTGGTGCTTCTCTTCAAAGGATCCTATATTTACTGGCACCTTTTCTGTGACTGGATTTTGAGTTTGTTTGTTTACTCCTACAACTTGGATAGTTTTCTTCAAGAGAGGTAAGTCTGAGACCTCTGCTGTTCTAATAGTGGACCTAGTAGCACCAGTATCAATGATAAATAATACAAGTGGCTACAAACCTACGCATTTACAGATGGGCCACTCTGGTCTCCTTCTAAGACTGCTCCAAGTACGAAATCTTCACCCTCTCTCAGGCACCATCATTGAGAATTCTCTGAACCAGAACCATCAGTTTCGAATAACTGGAATTGTTGCAAGGTATTCTGGTTTGGGTTCTGAAATTGTGGCATGGCATTCTGAAATGTATTTGTATTCATTTTTGGCATCTGAGTTTAATTTAAATCTGGAATTCCCGATCTGTCCTGGTGCAATTGGCATAGTTGGGACTTCCCCCTGCACTGACATTTGCAATCTTTTATGGGCACATTCTGCACATGCATACCTGGCAGTATTTGCACATTCCTTCCAACATTTTCAACATTAAATCACCGTTTCCGTTTCCAATTATCAATTCTATGACAGATGTGATATGCTGTAATCTTTTTCATAGCAGCAATATCTGATCCAAATCCTGTAACCAATCCTCTACCTCTTCTTTGTGACACGGGCACTCCTCCTCGACTTCCCTGAAACCCTGATTGTTGCGTCACAAATCCCTGCATCTTTCCTTGGTTCCCTATAAGAGAAGGGTTCTGAAAACTTTCTGATCCAGCTTTGTCTGAGCCAACATGAATTTCTCTTTTATCTTCTTCTGCTTCATGTCTAACTCATCGCTACAATATTTAGCATATCTCAGGATTTTGTCGAGTATCTTATTTTGCCAACAGATCATGCTTTGGGTTATGTGCGAGCAGATCTTTGGATTCAGTCCTAATACAAACTGGGACACAAAAATCCCCATATCCTTTTCCTTAGGATATCCACGCCGGTAACTAGACATAATATCGAAAAAAAATATATCGAATGGACATAATATCGAGTCTAAAATATAGAATGGACACAATATCAAATGGACATAATATAGTCGTTAAAAATATCGAATTGCAGGTAAGTAATATCGAATGTCATAATATCAATTTTTTAAAGTGTTTTGCATATTAGTATATGTGTTAAAAGTGTATAATATTTTTAGTAATGTATGTTTAATTTTTTTAAAGTAATGAATTTTATGTTATTACATTTTTGCGTAATTTAATTCCATAGCGGGTTGTGGGTTTATAGGGGAATAGGGTGGGAAGTAATTTAATAATAATTAAGTAAATATTTATTTTTATTTATTGGTATTGATAATTATTTTACTGTTAATTAATTATTAATTTGCATTATGTATTATTTATTAATTTTTGGTATTTAAAATTAATTGGTTGTTGATTAATTATTAATTGGAAAATAATTTGTATTAATTGGTAATTAATTTTTATTAATTGTTTAATTGATAATTATGCTAATTGTATTAATTTATAATTTGTAGTGGGTTGTGGGTTTATTGGGGAATATGGTGGGTACTAATTTAATTGTAATGAATGAATTGCTAAACATATTTTTGTGTATTGATAATTAATTTACTGTTAATTAATTATTAATTGGTATTTTTGAATATTTATCAATTTTTGGTATTGAAAATTAATTGGTTGTTGATTAATTATTAATTGGTAATTAATTTGTATTAATTGGTAATTGGTTGTTGATTAATTATTAATTGGTAATTAATTTGTATTAATTGGTAATTAATTTTTATTAATTGTTTAATTGATAATTATGTTAATTGTTTTAATTTATTATGTGTAGCGGGTTGTGGGTTTATAGGGGAATATGGTGAGAAGTAATTTAATTTTAAATAATTAATTATTGAAATTAATTTTGTATATTGATAATTAATTTAATATTAATTAATTATTAATTGGTATTATTTGTATTTAAACATTTTTGGTATTGAAAATTAATTGTTTGTTAATTAATTATTAATAGGTAATTAATTAAATAAACAATATTTATTGGTATTTATAATTATTTGATTATTAAGTATTTTGTTATTGGTAATTAATTTTAGTAATTTTTGTATTGGTATTAATAATTACATTATTTTAATAAAAATATTAAATTATTATTTTCCCTACTACTGCACTCACTGGAGTGGGAATAGTAAATTTTACCCTCCCGCTATCCACCGCTTTCCCTACTGTTGCACTCTTTGGAGTGGGAATAGTAATTTTTACCCTTACGCTATCCAACGCATTCCCTATTGTTGAACTCACTGGAGTGGGAATAGTAAATTTTACCCTCCCGCTATCCAACGTTTTCCCTACTGTTGCACTCTTTGGAGTGGGAATAGTAATTTTTACCCCTACGCTATCCAACGCTTTCCCTATTGTTGCTCTTACTGGAGTGGGAATAGTTAATTTTACCCTCCCGCTATCCAACGCTTTCTCTACTGTTGCACTCTTTGGAGTGGGAATAGTAATTTTTACACATACGCTATCCAACGCTTTCCCTATTGTTGCGCTCACTGGAGTGGGAATAGTACTTTTAACCCCTACGCTATCCAACGCTATCCTTACTGTTGCATTCTTTGGAGTGAGAATAGTAATTTTTACCCATACGCTATCCAACGCTTTCCCTATTGTTGCACTCACTGGAGTGGGAATAGTAAATTTTACCCTCCCACTATCCAACGCTTTCCCTACTGTTGCACTCTTTGGAGTGGGAATACTAATTTTTACCCGTACGCTATCCAACGTTTTCCCTATTGTTGCACTCACTGGAGTGGGAATAGTAAATTTTACCCTCCTGCTATCCAACGCTTTCCCTACTGTTGCACTCTTTGGAGTGGTAATAGTAAATTTTACTCTCCCGCTATCCAACGCTTTCCCTACTGTTGCACTCTTTGGAGTGGGAATAGTAATTTTTACCCATACGCTATCCAACGCTTTCCCTATTGTTGCACTCACTGGA
Source organism: Triturus cristatus (assembly GCF_964204655.1). Taxonomy (NCBI): domain Eukaryota; kingdom Metazoa; phylum Chordata; class Amphibia; order Caudata; family Salamandridae; genus Triturus; species Triturus cristatus. The sequence continues at coordinate 213,365,986 of NC_140588.1, forward strand.
GTGGGAATAGTAAATTTTACCCTCCCGCTATCCAATGTTTTCCCTGCTGTTGCACTCTTTGGAGTGGGAATAATACATTTTACCCCTACGCTATCCAACGTTTTCCCTACTGTTGCACTCTTTGGAGTGGGTATAGTAATTTTTACCCCTACGCTATCTGATGCTTTCCCTATTGTTGCACTCAGTCGAGTGGGAATAGTAAATTTTACCCTCCCGCTATCCAATGCTTTCCCGACTGTTGCACTCTTTGGAATGGGAATAGTAATTTTTACCCATACGCTATCCAACGTTTTCCCTATTGTTGCACTCACTGGAGTGGAAATAGTAAATTTTACTCTCCCGCTATCCAATGCTTTCCCTACTGTTGCACTCTTTGGAGTGGGAATAGTTATTTTTACCTCTACGCTATCTGACGCTTTCCCTACTGTTGCACTCACTGGAGTGGTAATGGTACATTTTACCCAGCCGCTATCCTACGGTAAAAATATTAATTATTTTGTATTAATATTACGTTTATATATATCTATTAAAAAATAAAAATGTAAGTTTATTTTTTTGAAGTTACATCAATTATTTATTATTTTAAGGGTAAATATTTTTAAATATGTTTTAGTTAATTATATGTATTATTTTATTATTTTTATATTACTTTTAATACATTTAAAAAAAATCGATATTTTGACTGACTATATTTTTTACAACGATATTTTAGACTCGATATTTTTGTACTTACCTGTTTGTAGATAGCAATTCGATTTTTTGGCATTCAATATTTTGGCATCGATATTTTTGTAGGTCTATATTTTGGTAGTCGATATTATGTCAGTGATCCATTCACGCCCACTGTGCTATTTGAAAATCTGCAACAATGTCTCAAAATACTCATGTACAGTCTCATTTGGCTCCTGAGTAGTTCTTTTAATTTTGAGCCAATCCATATCTTTCGGTGGCTGCTTCATTTGTCTCCATTACCGTAGGAGATGGTGCATTTGTCGCAGCCACTCTTACTAGTTCCTCTCCAGGCCACTGCACCACAGTTTTACATTCAGCCTATAAATCTGCAGGCACTATAATGTCAGAAAATGTATTCAAATCACTCCACAGCACTTTTGAAATACATATGAACCTTTCCCCATGTTGCATACCAATGCACCGGCTTGTCGCTCAATTTAGCAAAATTGTTCGTGAATTCCACCAAATCACCACGACTCCAAGGAACATTTACATATGTTCGCCTGGCTATTTCTCTAAGTGGATAAGCTTTGCTTCTCCCACACTTCTTTAGTATTGCTTCCCTGCAATAGCGGCTTCCCTCTTTTTCTTCTCATGTTTTTTATTTCATTTGATTTAAAATTCTTTTATCTCACCCCACCTGTGAATGCACTTGACCAATACTATATTATGTAGTTGCAGTCCTGTAATCCTCATATTGTTAAATGCCAGTTCAGTCAATTTGTCATGAGTTAAAGCAAATCTACTCGTAACTTCCTTGCACAGGTACATTAACTCTTTCCTTTGATACTATTCTATGTGTTCGAACTCTAAACACCCCCTAATTATTTCTTCCAATTCAACTATCAATTCAGAGCTATTCAAGGGCTTTTCTTTTTCATTCTCTGACTTCTCAGGTGTTTGCACAGTCTCTGCCTTACTAGGTCCTGTGGTTCGTCAAACGAAACTAGTATATATCCTTCCTTAGACACAACTATTTCTTCTGATGAGATTGGGGCTGTAAGTACTAGCATTTCTCCATCTATAAGTGCAGTCACCTTTGGAACAGCAACTTGTGGTCGAGCTACTAATGTGGAAGCAATTTGTGGTATTTACAGGAGTCGTTCAATATGGTATGTGCTTTGCTGTACTGGAGCAGTTGGCAGTATTGAATTAGTACTAGCACATGACCCACTCTTCTCTGCTAGAGTTTCCTGTAGTGGGGGTCTTGAAGTCAACATTTTTTCCAATTTTTCATTTCTTGAAGCAGTATCTGAGTTATCCCCTTCCTTTGTAATGGATTCACCTCTTAGCAATCTCTGAAGTAAGGACTGGGTATAATCTAGCCCGTGCTATAATAGCCTTTCTCCATCTACACTGTTCTTCATCCCAATGGGCATTCGCAAAATTCTTCACTGCCCTATTAGTCCTCCTCTCATATTTTTCTTTCTCCTTTTCCCTCGCTATTCTCTCCCATGCATTAAATGCTTCATACTGTAGAGGTCATTTCATACAATTTCCCCTTTAAATGATCAAGAATCCTGATGTTAAATGTCCCGTATCCTGAAAACTCAAAGCACCCTCCTTCTCAGTAATCCTACTCCATTGGTGAAGCCAAGCACATGCATTCAATCCATTTTCAGTAGTCATAATGTATGCAGGCATACCCTCAGTAGGTGCCGCTTCACCTTTGTATGGTAGCTGGAATAGTAATGTCCCCTCTCACCAATTTGTTTAATCTTTAAAACATTTCATGAGGACAATTTAATCTGAAACAACATGATCTAACTGAATGTAATGATTTTTCTGCTAAACCAATTACATTCCAGTTGCTATTTTCACAGTCTTTTGTTAACAAATGCAAATTCAAGTTTCACCTGTAGCGGTCCAATCCCAGCACGACACTACTACATCACCAACCAATCATAGTGCAAAAGCACACCAATAAACCAATCCCAGCTCGAAAACCTGTGATGCACAATCTCACTCCTCACAGTGGCTCACCCTCCCATACAATTTTCTTCATGCTTATACAAATAATTAATTAACTCCTAAAACACTTTGATTGCTCTACAAAAGAAATTACGCTTCCCATTCATTCAAGAATCTTTACAGTATTCTCCAGTGAGAACATGACCAGCATGAGATCACCCAAATCAATGCAGTTGCCCCCATTTGTGCAACTAGATTCAACTAACACTGATCAATATTAATTGATCTCAACAACGCCATAACTCTAGGTTACTGTTACTGGTGTATGTGTTGGCACCTCACGCACCACACCTCAAAATCTCTGCAAACAAGTTTTCAGTTCTTATTTTATCCCGGGATCTTTTGACTACAATAAGTCTGAAATCTTCAAACACCTCCTGAACCTCTTGTTAAACTATTTTTCCTCATCCACTCATTCTTAATCAACATTAATTCAAACCAAAGAAATAACACAATCGCAGCCACAACACATTTGCCCTATTAATACTCACACCTTCAAACTGCAAACACCTTCGTGTACCGCTTTACAAGATCTTCAAGTTTTGGACATTGGATTCAGGAATCAGGAATTTTATAAATAATTCTGGGTACTATTTTATAGCTTCATTCAGGGTGTATAACCTATCCTCTGCTAACAAATTTGTGAGTGTGTAAATCTTGGAAGTTCAACGGCATGTCATCAGCATCCAATAGAGGAAGATCTTCCGATGGTCTGTCGTCTTCGTCCTTTATTCCCATAGTAAACGTCCATGTCGACATGAAGTTATTCAGAGGTGGCTACAACGTATTACAAAAAGTTACATCTACGAAGGATCTCATGGGAAACTTTTGCAGGCCTATTCTATTAGCTGAATGGTGTCCCATTCTGTAACAATGATCTGCTTTATGGATTTGAATTGTGGTATTTCCTGGTTAGATCACGAAATGTAAGCTGCATTAAGCATTTCATAAATTCACTTGTTCATTATGAATATGTGGCAAAGAAAACAATCTAAATGCTATGAAGTCATGTGGTGTGAGAAGAAGAGAAATACTTTTTGCATGAAACAGCGCATTTCACAAAAAGGTGAGGCTCTATAATTCAGTTATAATGTTATATTACTATTTATGAAAGGCATTTGTTTTTCCTAAAGGGATAGAGAAGACTAAAAGAGCAGTGCTGCCTAGCAGTTGGAGAACGATAGCAATTATAGCATTCTGCAAATTTAGGCATTTCCATTTTTGCACATTTAATAAAAGCACATTTCCTAACATCTACTATATTGTGTTTTTAACGTTTCTATATTATTATGCGGCAAATATTTCATTAAAATGTTCAGCTTCCTTAGATGCGATGTCTTCGGTCCTTGTGGCAGCAGCGATCCATTGGCATTGATGGAGATGTGCCGGATCCGAGCGGCACAATGGCGTTGATACATGCATTTCTGCTGGAGCAGCACTTTCTACCCACTTTCAATGGGACCAGGGCTGGACTAGCACCACTTGGCAGGGCAAGAGTCACAGATGGCAGAGTCCAGATGCAGCAGCAGGATTGGTGGAAGTCTAGATGTCCCTGAGACTTCAGAACAGGAGGCAAGCAGACGAGCCTTTAGAGTAACTCTGAGTTCAAGTGGTGTAGGTCTAGTCCTTCTCACCCAGCAAGGAGGGCAGCAGGTCAGCAGAGCAGATGTCCAGCAGAGTAGCAGCCCAGCTGAGTGGCAGCCCTTCTGCAGCAAAGCAGTCCTTCTTCCTGGGAGAGTATCCACAGGTCCAGAAATGTACTGAGTTGGTAGTATCAGAGGTCCAGTACCTATACCCAGTTTTGCCATTGAAGTGATGGAGACTTACAATAGAGACCTTGAAGTGCACAAAGTCCCTGCCCTTCCTGTCCTGGCTCAAGATTTACTACCGGGGGTATACAGCCCTTTGTGTGTGGACAGGACACAGCCTATTCAGATGTAAGTGAGGCAGTGTTCAGCTCCACCCCAAATCAAGCCCGTTAATGGCTCATTAAGGCCCATCAAGTCAGACCTAAGCTCCCATTGTGTGTGGCTGTCTAAAAGGAATGCACACAGCCCAGCTGTCTCCCACCCCAGGCGTATACGCTGAGACAGGCAGAAGGCACCAAATGGGTATAGTAAAAAAAATGCCAACTTTCTAAAAGTGCCATTTTCAGAATTACAATTTAAAATCTGACTTCACCGTAAGTTAGGATTAAAAATTGTGAATCCAGAGACACCAGACTTGGGGTTCCATCTCTTCCCAATTGGAAATTACACTTATAAAATGCAATAAGGTAATCCCAATGTTAACCTATGGGAGAGGTAGGCCTTGCAGTAGTAAAAAATGAATGGAAGTGTTTTTCAGTACTTGAACATGCAAAACATAAAGGTGCACGTCCTACTTTAAGTATATTGCACCCTGCCCTTTGGCTGTCAAGGGCCTACCTTAGGGGTAACATATGTATTAAAAAGGAAGATTTAGGCCAAGCAAGAAGGTTAACTTGCCAGGTCGACATGACCGTTTTAAACTGCACACACAGACTCTGCAATGGCAGGCCTGAGGCATGTTTAAAGGGCTACTAAAGTGGGTGGCACAGTCAGTGCTGCAGGCCCACTTAATTTACAAGCCCTGGACACACGTAGTACACTTTACTAGGGACTTGTACGTAACTTAAATATACAAATTATGGATAAGCAGAGGTTAGCAGATGTAAAGTACCTAGAGTCCTAAAGCCAGCAAAAACTAAGCCAGCAAAACAAGAGGTCAGAAGGCAAAAAATTCAGAGGAAGCCACGCCAAGGATGTTAGGCCTAACAAGATGTTTTGTCTCTTGCAGTTATCATAAAGACGTTTAAAAGGAGAGCACAATATGGCTGGAACCAGCAGCAGCCCTGGAACAATTTTCAGAGTGGGAGTGCTGGCATCAATGTTATATCATCAAAAAGTCGTAGGGATTGTGAAAGATTCAACCGTCACACAAAGAACAAGTATAGTAAATGAGTCACGCCAGTTCAGCAGGAGAGTGATAAGGATGTGGTGTGTAGCCAATGGTTCATTTAGATCATACCGCCACAAATATATTAATAAAGCATGCTATGGTAGCCCATTTCCATTTACAAAAGCACTTTTTCCATTGACATGGCAACAAAATTCATACTGACATGCAATTTTTCTGATAAAACTATATAGCGCACAAACGAAAATTTGTGGAAATTGGGTTTTAGCAAAGATTTATCTTTTGGGCATCACCAAGTAAAGTGTCTTGGTTTTCTTTGATCCTATTAAATCTTTGTTTTTATCACACTTCAGAATTACAAAAATTACAGAATTACATTTCAATCAATCAATCAATCAATCCATCAACCAACTAGATTTGTAGAGCGAGTTTAATCACATGCAAGGGTATCCATGCAATCTGCTCATGCTGGAACCAGTTGAAAAGCCAGGTCTTGAGTCCCAATTGGAACACTGGGAGTGAGGATGATGTCGTTCCAGGACCTGGCGGTGAGGTAGGGGAAGGAATTTCCTCCACTGTGTCTTTGGCGGATGCCGGGAGTGTGTGCAAGGGAGGAGGAGCACAGGTGTCTGGAGGGCTGGTGGAAGTTCAGGTAGCGACTGATGGTCCTTGGTCATAGAGGGCCTTGTAGACGTGTTTCAGCATCTTGAATTGGCATCTTTTCTGAATGGGGAGCCAGTGGAGGTTCCTGAAGTGAGGGGTGATGTGGATTTGTTTGGGGGTGGTTGAGGATGAGTCTGGCAGCTGAGTTCTGAATTGTCTGGAGTCTATTGAGTAGTTGGGTGTTGATTCCTGCATTGCTGTAGTCTAGCTGGCAGGTGACTTGGGCTTAAATTATGATTTTCCTTGAGTTGACAGTGTTGTGGAAGTTGAACCTGGTTGTGGTGGGGTCTTCTGAGACAAAAGGATGAGCTGGGTGTCATCCGCTTAGGATATAATGTTGAGGCTATGGGTTCTGATGATGTTGGCCAGGTGCATCATGTAAGTGTTGAACAGGGTGGGGCTGAGGGACCTTGATGCGCACCGCAGATGCTGCTCTTGGGGTCCAAAGTGAACGGTGGTAGGCAGATTCTCTGGGTTCATCCTTTGAGGAAGGAGGCGATCCATTTGAGGGTGTCTTCCTAGATCCAGATATGGTGGAGTCTCTTGAATAGCATGTGGTGGGATATGGTATGGAATGCTGCTGAGAGGTCAGGGAGAATCAGGCCCGCTGTTTCTTCCAGGTCAAGGAGGGCTAAGATTTAGTCAATGGCAGCGATCAGGGAAGTCTTGGTACTGTGGTTGGCACGGAGACAGGATTGGGAGGTATCCAGTAGGTTGTTTCTCTCCAGGTGCTTGCTGAGTTGCCACTTGATGGCCTTCACAAGGACTTTGGCAGGGAAAGGGAGCAGAGAGATGGGCCTGTAGTTCTTGAATTCGCTCGGGTCAACAGAGGATTCTTGAGCATGGGTCTGACCTGTGCATGTTTTCATGCACCTATGAAGGCACCTGCAGTGATGGATGCAGTGAGAATGGAGGCACCTTTGCAGCTGATATTCAGTTTAGCATTACTGTATGGGTTTCAAGGAAGCTTGTTAGGGTTGTATGCCAGAATATTGTAATCAGAAATGTCATCCCACATAATGAACTAATGTGTAAAGGATGCTGCAATATTGACTGTGAATAAAAGTCTGGATCTCAAAAGGCATATTATCAGCTTGAAGGATACCTGGAATGAATACTAAAATATGAAGGCACAACATCATATGAAGAAGTCCTTAAAATGTTCGTTTGAGTTGACAAAACCCAAAGTAAAAGCTGACATTAAATTTAGAACCAACGAAAAGTAAGGTGATTTTGTTTAGTTTCTTCAAAATTGTAAACTTGCATTTGGAATCAGAAATACAGATAAAAAGGGAAACATGGAAACTAAATCTAGAATTGCAGGGGGCGCACAAGTAATAAATATTCATACTCTCCAGAAGGCACATATTTACTGCAATGTTCAGAACCGCAAAAGGAAACATCTGAAAATCATGCAAGCAGTCAGACAATGTCCAGATTGTTCTGAAAAATTTCAAATATGCGGTTAAAAACAGAAACATAGTTAGAAAGGGGTAAATAAAACTAAGGGGCTTATTTATCAGAGGGTTGCATCATGTTTGCACCACGCCCTTTGTTTGGCTCTGAGTGGTTTAAAAAATCTGGAGTAACGCAACGCAGCACAAATTACTGCATTGCTTTACTCTGAACTGAGAAGGCATTCCATGGGTGTTTATAGATGTTCCCACACAAATCCTATGGATTGTGATGCATCCCCAGATTTACAAGAACTTGTAAACCTGGGGATGCTCCAAAATCTTACACCTTGCTAGCAAGAAAAAATATCTCTACTTCTCCGTGTTTCTTCCTCTTTCCATGTGTGCTACATTCTGCAGCACACATAGAAAACGAAATATGCCTCACAGAATTGTTTTTGTGCAGGGAAGTGTCCATTCCTGCACAGAAAAAATCTTCCATGTAATGTAGGCACCTTTGTACCATGGTGCAAGGGTGCGTGCATTGGCAATTGGCAGCTCATTATGTGCCAGTGTGGGAGGGGAGACTTTGCTAGTAACCCACCAGTACAGGGGTTCGCACTTCTGCGTACTCAAGTCCTTGGACTAACAAATAGAGATTGGCACGGAATCTGTAATATCAAGAAAGTATTTTATTAACACTCATGAGTGGGACTGCATCAACACAGAGCCCTCAGGCAGTGTATGAGGCAGTACTTGGAGTACAAAAAACATGGGCATTTTATAGCCAGTTTGTAGCTGAGTATGCATGAAAGCTCAAAACGAGGCGGTACAAGCATACACACAAATAGCTATTCACATATAAGGGTACATACAAATCTCTTAGTCAACAGAGTGGGAGGAGTTACATAGTTGCTGACATCAGTTAAAATAGCCTGACAGTTACATTTAAGACAGATGCATTCTAGCAGCTACAGGCTTTTCCGAGTATGCACAGTGCTCGGGCTCAGTGCTGAAGGAGTTAACTATAGATGATGACTCAGGCGAAATAGAGAAGCAGGCAACAGTGAAGAGACAAGAAGCCCATGGCCAGCACATGGCTAACTAAAATGGCTGCCACAAACAAAATGGCTTCAGCTCATGCTAACAGCGATTTCTATTGATTCCCACAGACGGCCATTTTAGCATTAGCTGAAGACATCCCAATGATTTAGAAGGAGTATAGAAAATATTTTGCACATTTCTTCTCATAAATTCATTAATATCCTGATCCATTGCTAAGTGGGCTTTTACATTCTAAACATTTCATTAAGCGGGTATACATAAGGTATAGGCAGGAGCGCAAAGGGAACAGAGCATTAGGCCATAATGAACACACAAATAGCAGGAGGAAATAATGGCTATTATTACAAACAGAACTATCAATATTTTCCAACCCCAAGCAGAAAGTAAATCCCAAAACCCCCCAGTCAAATTCCAAGTTTCAGGGCTCCGATGTATTTCAGTGACCATCTATTTCAATTTCAGAATAGTCAACAGCACATGTTTGATATAATATATATAGATAAAAAACATTTTTTAATAGACCTTTCCAGAGTTCTTTTTTATGAGGGCTAGAATACCAATTGATATGTTCAGGATGAGGCCAGAGTAGTATTTATTAAAATGTAAACAAAAACATTTCTCTTGCAGGAAAAACAGTATTCCAAATACGAATATTAAAGCAGAAACACATATCACAAGAATAATTTTTCTTTTGGGGGACCAGGAGGACCAAACGTGGCCATGGGAATTAGGACGAGAAGCCGCAAAGGGCTGCTACTCTTCAAAAATGGGACGACCAAAGGGGTACATTGCTAACAAAAAAAGGTACTTTGGGGGATTGAAGCTGCTCTACAACCAACCTGGGGGGAGTCTTCTCCCTGTGTCCGTCTGAGCCTTACAGGCAGGCTCTTATCGTTCATCAAGTGTCCACGTCTTCCACGGTGGAGCTGCACAACTTGCAACTCAGGAAAGTAATCACGGCCCAGACTGAGGGAAAAGTCTTTCTTTCAGTATAGGGCAATCACCCCCCAGGGCAAATACCCTCAATGATCCAGTCCAGTGTCTCAGGCAGTGCACCAATTTTCTTCACTTTAATCTAACAGGCACCAGAGACACAGTACCTGTACCCTAAACTCAAGCCCTTCCACAACTCTTGTGCTGCTCCACTGGAGCACTGCTCTTTGATCTGGGCCACAGATTGTACCTAGTATGCCCAGGCACCTCTTGATCAACAAACAGGGGTGCAGACTTGCATTCACTTGGGGACCAGGACTCAGAGGCCTGATGCTGGAGTATCTGAAGCAACCCTTGTTTCAGAGGGGGTCACCTCAAGCAAAGCCTCTTTGCCGTCCTTGTCGATCTGTGACTCTCTCAGCTGGGAATCAAAAACTGGATCAACGCAACTAATTCTCCATCCTGTTTTTCAACCAAGAAAGTGGTAGGGGTCACACTTCACGCCGTTTTCATGGACCCAGTGCTTCCGGGCTTCTACCTTCACTGCGGTCCTGGTTGCCAGCAACGCCTGCGCTGGTTCCTTTTACCTAGTCTCCAAGCTGAACTGGCGCTGACTCCCCAGGTTGGATCTGATGTCTCGGCCCCTCGGGCAATAGTTGTAGGGCAGCAGATATCTATTGGTTGACAGAACAAAAAATCTTTAGACAAGGCATATAAATAATCTATCAACAGAGAGGATACTCTATTTCAGAAAATGTCTTTAGTCTCGAGGCGCCCCATACATTAGCAGGACACCCCAAGAATCACTTCATCTATCTGAGAGTAAAAAATTTACTGGACCTATTAGCAAGTATAAAAGGAACTTTTGGTGAACTGACAAGAGTAAAACGTTGCACAATTTGATTTGTTTCTCTCAATCCCAAGCGGCCAAGAAAGCCTGTGTTTATTTACTAAATTCTGAGGGGAAAAGAAAAACAATACAAACATATTCTAAATTCTTACATGTGTGTATTCCTATAATATTCATCTGAAGAACCTAAAAAAAAGGAATTTTCAGAACAGGCATTCTTTTGTGCTTCTGGTCAGAGCAAGCTTGTGTTTCATAAGTCATATAGTTCACTACACTTCTACATATGAACCTTCCACTACTTATACAGGACTGCAGACACTTCTAAAATTATTTTTCCTACGTAAAAACACCTACATCTTACACATAAGACCATGCTGTCATGTTATAGGAGCGGCGGGAAAATCTAAAAACTGCTCATTTAACAGGGATCCTTACTACATAAATAACTAACAAAACCTCAACATAGTGGGTACATAAATTTCTCCAGCACAACATGTTGTGACAAACAAACTCCTATAAAGCAATATTTTCCTTCAAAATGTTTGCTGAGGCTCACATGGGCGTCTTTCCTAAAATTGTGAACCTTGTGCATTCTACTTTTCAAGATCTAGACTATGCAACATCAGAGAAAAAAAAACCCTATTCACCAGGTCTAATAAGGACTGTCAGCTCAATTACACAGACTAACTAATAAGAGACTAGTGATGCCTTTGTAAAACTGTATATAGCATGAGAATACCAAAAACAATAATGGTGCTATCACCTGAGATTTTTTAACAGAAACCCCCAATATATAGTTCCCCTTAAAGGTCAAATAAGGGAACATCAATCTGTTCTACCCATCCTTTCATCCTTATCTAATTCTAATTTTATCAGTTTACAGACAGGCTGGCAGTAACATGGCGTATTTATTTTTTCATTTTATTAATTCTAACAATTTTAAAAAGGTATTACCTAATAGCCAATTAGACGTGCACTGGTGAGGTGCTTTGTCTCTATTGATTCAGGAACATATTCACAGCATCTTGTGGAATGGATGACCAAAGCGAGCTCAACCAATTGGTTCATGGTTGTTCCTAGACAACTTAGACAGCCTCGAGAGAGAGTGAGAAAAAGAGAGAGAGAGAGAGAGAGAGAACACAAGAACAAGCGGCCCTGCATACTTTCCCACGCAGAATAGCTCACAATAATACACATAATAGGCACATAAATCATGAAAAAGGACAATGTGTTACTTAATTTTGCCGTCCCTTAATTTTCCCAGGAGCTAATCTCCTTTCCCCCCTTCGACAGTAGGTGACCTAAACAGGTGACCTCCTGTCGACAATATTTACCTTCCCCTTTTTGGCACAAACAGACTTGTAGAAGGTAAATAGCTAGGGGAATTCATATCAAGAAGGCCATATCCAAGGGCCTGCCCATCCATACAACGATACTGGGGCACAGTGCACCACATGCTCCAAGCGACGACTGATCTCCCGGTCGCCTCCACGTGGGAGGCATGTGCTCTAGGGTTCTCCCCGAAAAAGAAAACAGAAAAAGTGCAATGGAAATTTGCATCTCTGGCTCTCCTCCTGGCAAAAAGGAACATAGCTATGCACTGGAGGGTTCCAGCGGGACCCTCGGAAGCGGCATGGAAGGGAGCGTTACAAAAATGGGGCGCAGCGGAGGAGGAGTTGATCAGAGAGGAAGAGGCGAGGGGCATCCGCAAGCACCCCATATCTATGGAGTGGGCCCAACTCCTCATACAGTTCAAACAACAATGCACGGAGGTAGAAGCACAGAACGCGACACAGCCTAACCCCAGCGCTCCTCCCACCCCTCCTGCCATTCGAGACCCAGAGATGATGGTGGAGGCACACTAACCACGTAGAGGACTTTGTTAGGAGAGCCGAGCGGAGACCCGGCCCCCTCTCGCGTGCCCACACACCGACCCTCTTTCTTCCCCACTGGCTCCCTCTAGAATGAGTCCGACACACCTACTTTTACTCAGCGCGCAGGCTACCGCGACAGCCCGTCCCTGCCCGCCTCCGGGATGACTTCAGTGACGGTCTACTGGGACGAACTGATGGGAGGCGGGTGGACTTAGTACTAACAACTAGTCCCAGAGACACGACAATCAATATGACTACCCTAGGAAAACGAAGCAACGATAAGTCATACTGATGCAAAACAAAAATGGATTCACATGTAATATGGTTGCCATGCATGGTGTTAATTTGTATGCAAAACCCTAATAAAAAAATTAAAAAAAAAAAAAAAAAAAAAGAGGGCCATATCCAATATATTGGACTGTACCACTGTGCAAATGTTGGTGTACAAGCACATAGAGCTAACTAGAAAACATTAATAACCAACTACCAATTACTTTAGCAATTGTACTAGTTTAACATAAAGGCGCATGAAAGCAAACTGAATTTCATTGCCTCCTTATCTTAGCCCTTGCACAGTAATCTTTAAGCTAAAACCATTATTTCTATATGCATGGCAGAGCTGTTCTCTGCATTGGGCCCACATATCCTACTGCCTCTCCTTCTCTCTTATGACTTTGCAGAACCTGCCTGGTCTTTTGTAATGAAAGGTCTCAGATCTCCCCTGGACCAAGGTATGTACCGTCACTTTCCCAGGGAGAGAATATCAGTTCCAAACTTATGGAATATACACAGCACTTCTCTAGAGCGAAATATACTTAGCACATCACTTGCCAGGAGTAGAACAACTTCCTATAACACAATTACCTGCTAGAAGGGAATTCACCCATCCTTCTATAACAGACTACTTGGCCAAGAAGAGTCCACACCTCCTGCTACAAGGAAAAGACAAATTGGTATATCTGGGATGTATTTATTAGTAAATAGCACCACACAGTAAGCCAAATGCACCTATCAAAGCAGACTCTAACATATCAATAGTATGATTGAAACACAAGCAAGGCAAACATATATGTAGAAATATATATGTATGGATATAAGAATCAGAAAATAAGAAGGAATGGAAAGAATCAGTAAAGAATCAAGAGACAGTTAGTAGCAGAGACACCTCACCAACAGCTTCATCATTTCACCCCACTTTGCTCAAGGGAAGTCCATTGCTTGAACCGGGTGAAAGCTCAGAGGTGACACCAGCTCCACTCTTCCGTGACAACACGTCTGCTCCACGGCGTGAACTTCCACCAGGCCAGTGTAGGCTCCCCTTTTTAATACAAATTCAAACACAACAAAACTTCTAGCAAGCCTCGCCCCCTCGTTCTCATGAGAGCCCGTACCAGCCTGCTCCAAGGCCCCTGCATCGGTTGATCATCGGTTTGCTATGGCTCCGAGATAGACCGTGTACATTACTCTGATAAGAACCAGTTCTCTCTAGTCAGTAAAGTGCGAAAAACAGGAGAAGAGCTAAACATGCCCTCCCCACCTCTGTAGCTTCGTGCAGGTACAGAAAATAGCTTCAGTCATGAAAATGGAGTTAGTTAAGCCATGCACACAGAGGCCCAAAGCAAGATGGAATCAGAAAAGCAAGGATGACATGAAAGCATGTCAAGGGCAATAGTCAGCATTGCCATAAAGCAAGGTAAAGTCAGAAATCAGAATGACATGAAGCTATGTCAAAGGCAATAGTTCAACACATAATTCACATAACCCAAATAACACTATAGATGTTATCCCTCAGTATACAAAATTGAGCACATGTGTGCACCACCAACCACAACACTGCACCTCAACATCCCATACCTTCTATTCTTGGCAAGACTATTCTACTAAAGTCGCAACTCACTCAAACAAGTACTTCACACACATCACCACCGTTGTCAGTCCACAAACCACATAGACACTCAAACACACAATCAACCCACAAACTAACACTTAGGACAAACACAAGAGGCAGCCCACAGACTGTACTCTAACCAATTGTAAATACCAATTGTAAATCATATTTACAAAAAGAGCTCTCAAAAGTAGTCCAGCCCAAAACAGCCGAAAGACTGTTGCATGTTCAAGAAGACAGGATCTAGCCCCAGACCTTTTCCAAAATACACGGAATTAGCAGTTGGGCTGGCAGAACACTCAAAAGCGCTCTGTATCACCACTTATGAATTTTACTAAGTGCGTAGATGAGGATCCTTTTTTTCTATATATATTTGTTCCACAGTGTAGTATACATTATGGAAGAAATACCGTATTTAATATTCATATGTCTGTTGGGTATCCCCTCTGGGGAAGCTGGCTGATTTTGTTTTTAAATCCATTGTGGTACCACCAAGACAGCAACACATCCTATGAAGTGCGCTACTAGCAGGCATGCCAAGAAATATTATAATAAATATAATATTATCAGTTTAAATAGTACTATCCAAATATACTACCAATACGAATACACCAAAAATAGAGAAAAACTCTCCTCATTATCTGCCCCTTTCTATTGCAATAAAAAGAACCAAACTAAACCAAAATCTTGGCCAAGAAAATCCAAAAATTGTCGCATTAGCGACCTTACCAAACAAAAGTCTCCAGCTTCCAACTGCCAAGCTCTGAATCAACCTAATGATCACTGTGAGACAAACGCCAAAGGGATCTCAGTAGGGACCGGTCACAGCCTGGAGGGTCAAATCGGGAAAATAGGAAAAAGCCCCTTGGTCTGTACAGACAAAGGTCTCCTCATGCAGTGTACATCCTCAGCGAGATTCCAAACCTCCATCGAGACCACTCCATCGGGGAACCGCGTCTCCGATGAGCCCCACGTAATGGGCACCAATTTGTGGAAAGTGAGACTCTTCTAGTAACCCACCAGTACAGGGGTTAGCCCTTCTGCGTTCTCAAGTCCTTGGACTAACAAATAGAGACTGGCACGGAATCTGTAATATCAAGAAAGTATTTTATTATCACTCATGAGTGGGACTGCATCAACACAGAGCCCTCAGGCAGTGTATGAGGCAGTACCTGGAGTACAAAAACCATGGGCATTTTATAGCCAGTTTGTAGCTGAGTATGCATGAAAGCTCAAAACGAGGCGGTACAAGCATACACACGAATAGCTATTCACATATAATGGTACAAACAAATCTCTTAGTCAACAGAGTGGGAGGAGTTACATAGTTGCTGACATCAGTTAAAATAGCCTGACAGTTACATTTAAGACAGATGCATTCTAGCAGCTACAGGATTTCCGAGTATGCACAGTGCTCGGGCTCAGTGCTGAAGGAGCTAACTATAGATGATGACTCAGGCGAAATAGAGAAGCAGGCAACAGTGAAGAGGCAAGAAGCACATGGCCAGCACATGGCTAACTAAAATGGCTGTCACAAACAAAATGGCTTCAGCTCATGCTAACAGCGATTTCTATCGATTCCCACTCCAGTGCATGGGAAAGGACAGAAATGCTCCATATTTTAGTAAATAAGATGCGTTTCTGATCTTTCCCTGTCACGCAGTGCAGCTCAGCAAGACACCTGCGCACCAGCACCCCACCACACCAGGCCCAACTTCCACAACTGCATGATGAGCATCACAAACTGGATGAAGACCAACTGCCTGAACCTCAACATGGACAAGACGGAACTGATTTTGACTTTCTGCACTCCACTGTGTCACAAAGATCATAAATGAGTCCCTGAATCAGGGCCGGACTGGCCGTAGCAGGCACCGGGCGTTTCCCCGGTGGGCCGCCTGGTTAGGCCCCCTGGGGGGCCGTTTTTGTTACCGGGGGTCGGCAATATTGGCCCCTTGTAACAAAATCAGCCGAAACCGGCCCTAGCAAACAGCTCAGCCGCACCACCCCCTCCACTCCCAGGGGGTCTGCCCGAGCAGTTTGCCAGGGCCGGTTTCTGTTGCCAGTCTGGCCCTGCCCTGAATCTAGATTCAAAGACGAGCTGTAGGACTATCCTCAAATCACTTTGAAAAATTACTGCTCCTGAAATGTCAATAACGTAAGATATTTTAACTTTTTAAGAACTAAGCATGGATGATATTGTTGAGTTGTATTATCATCCAAAATGATGCTTTCTCACATTTGTTCGACACCTGAACTCCATCGAATACATTCCACTGTATACAGCCTGTATCATTTGTTCCTAACCCTAAAAGACAATTTATTGAACTGGCCAGTGTAATAACTACTGTGCATAGGGAATCCCTTTGAAAAGCAGGAGCTCAGGATAAGCTGAAGTAGCATCTATAGGATTGATCGTCTCTGGTGCAATCACCAGGTGCCACACTGCCCTTATTTCGTATTCTATTCTGCCAAATGTGCTTTCCTGTGCAGGATAGTCGTGCCATGAATCCCATGGCAGGTGCTCTGCACACTTTTGGTTGTGGTTTGCCAACACAGTTCTAGACCCTGACAATAAAGGTACAAAAGTGATATTCGTTTTTCATTGGTGGCCACCACCCATGACCAGGCTATGATATGATTAGAGGTGTGTGGTAGTTGTTGTGAAGCCAGGCCTTTTTACCAAAACCCCAGCAGGGATATTTCTTAATAGATCTCAATAAGTAAATCTGGATGCTGGGACGATACGCGGTGCTATCCACTTGTGGGTGCGGTGAAACTGATAAGCAACGGCAGTGCTTCAAAATAAGGGGTAACAGTGTAGCATATCCCCCCTTCTTTGGTCTGATGCAGGCTGGAATGAAAGCCCCCTGACGACACCAGCCAACCCGCACTATGCTAAGTACTGTCCAGAGAGGCAAGCGATTGAATCCTTAGCCCTGATGAATTTGCCACAACATTTGTGAATTGACAATGAAACATATTGGCCTTCTTGGAAAAGGTTGGCAACATGAAGTGCTTTTAATTTGAGTAAGCTCACGTTTTTCAAATAAAGAGGGCAGCGTAATAGTGAGTCTTAACTCGATTTTAAGTTGCACTGAACATTTTTTTCTCTGCACATCACGGGTTCTATATTTAGGGACAAGTTGATTTCTTTTCTTCTGTCTTTTTTGTCTTTCTCTTGGACACTATTTCTTTTGTCTCAGTGAGTGGGCAACCAATGATGATAGACGTGGGCATACTGGTGAGAACCTGCTGGTAGCCTCCCTGGTGTTGCATACGTGAGGTGCCCTCTCACTCTTTCACTTATTCTAAGTACGTTTTTTTCACTTACATGT
The DNA here is from genome assembly GCF_964204655.1 of Triturus cristatus. Classification (NCBI taxonomy): domain Eukaryota; kingdom Metazoa; phylum Chordata; class Amphibia; order Caudata; family Salamandridae; genus Triturus; species Triturus cristatus. The sequence goes on from NC_140588.1 coordinate 213,383,631, forward strand.
TGTGAGGGCGAAAAAGATGTGGTGAGGTGGCTAGAGTTACAGTGGTTTTTTCTCTTTTTTCTTTGTCTCTCTCTTTTTTAATTAAAAAATATTAATATTGAGAGTATCAGGACTGCTTAAATTGGACAGGGTGCCTAAAAATTGGGTTGAAAGGAGAACCCCATATTGAAAGCAGTGCCCAGAAATGTTATTTGAATTAGCCAGGTCTTTGTTGTATTGATAACTTTTTACCAGCACCCCAGCGGGGAGATTTCTTAATGGATCTCAATAAATAAATCTTTATAATATTTCATGATTTAGCCACTGTATCTCCCTAAGTGTAGGAGGTATGAGAGATGATTATGTGTGTGTAAGAGTGGTGATTAGACACATGATGGTCGGATACCCTAATTTGGGGGGGTAACATGTGGGTTGCTGCGGCAGCCAATGTAAGCCAAGAGTATGAGTCTGGTTTTGATTTAGCAAACTCTTTAATTAAACTGTGTGAGAAGTTGGCCTGGCATATGCTGGTCACTAGTTAAAGTGGCCACCTTGCACCAGTCCAATTCGACTCTTATGGTAGATAGGTTTAAGACAACCTTTTAAAGAAAGCTATCCTAGTGGTAGCTGGGGAGAGCAGCCTTCAGGCTAAGTCTCAGAGGAATGTAAAGCAGCTTGTTTTACCTTATAATCTCTTGATTTACCAAATGAAAGGACACCGCACAGGTATATATATAAAACATATATGTATTTATTTCTAGACACACTCTACTAATCTCTTTATGAGATTAGACGTCAGGAACACATGCACAAATCAATGTTTCACAACAAATTAAGCACTTATATGGCTGGGGCGCTAGGGGCGTACCAGACATATACTAAAAAAGAGGTATAAGAAGAACGACTTGGGAAGGTAGAAGGCCTAAGGTCTTCAGAAGTGCTGGGGCCTCACTAATCTACCCAAGGCAGGTAAGTAAAGAACCCACGGGAGACGCATGCAGTGTGAGAACACAGCCGCGGATCCCAATAGACTTCAATGGAGCAAGTCGCGGTTGGAATTTTAAAGTTTTAGGGTACTTTGGGAGAGTCTACAAGCAAGTCACTTACAGGGGAAGTAGTTCAAGAGCCAACACACACAGGAGCACCAGAGTGCACGAGTTACCTCACCCAGGGAAGCCGAGTGCATAGGTGTCTTTTGGTGTCGGGTCGCGGCGTCGTTTTCAATGGGAGCCAAAGAAGATTTGCTGCTTGCGAAGACAGGAGAAGTGTCCGGTGGAATCCAAGGCTGGATTCTGAAGAAAGAAGACCTGAAAGCAGAGGAGACAGTGTTCAAAGTCCCTTGCCAGTGACCCGAGCCCAGGAAGATGGATGCCCACAGTCATCGGGTGATTTCAGGTGATCACAAGTGTCTTGACTCTTCAGCCACAAGGTCCAGGAGGCGTCGACGACAACCAGGAGCTGGATTTGGAGTGTCCCATGAAGTCTGCAGCTTACTGAGGTGTCGACAACCAGATTGGAGCCAGCTAGCCTTGGCAACAGCAAGTCTTGTGGAATGTGAAGAAAGTCAGCGGTGCAGATCAGCAAGGTCTGAGGGACTCACCCAGTGAGGGTAAGTCAGGGCAGGCCTGGAGCAATCACGGGAACCCTTTGGTTTGATCGGGGGACCCACAAGCCAACCAGCAACAGATCGCAAAGATGCCTCAGGAGGAGTCACTTTACAGGAGCCCATGGTCACTCTGGACAAGGTAGGCCTCTGATTTTCAGGTCAAATCCTGCTGGAGGCTTGGACCACATGTGGTCCAAGGCACAAGTTTGTAGAATGCCGTGAAGGGGTTGCACTCGACAATAGTGCATGGTACCCAGGTATTGCTGTTCCTCGTCACTCGTGGGGTCCCCTCACCTCAGGTTTGCTGGGGACTCACAATGGCCATCAAAAAGTCAGGAAATTCACTTCTGGGGCTGCAGGGACTTTGGACTCCGGTGGGAGTGGGAAAGTTTGCACCCGTTGATTCAAAGTTTTGGTGCCTGCCAAGCAGGGGAGTCACTCCTTGACTCCAAGGGAGATTCTTCAGTCTTCCAAAGGTAGTGGAACGTCAAAGGTCCAGGATTCTTCTTGTAGAGCGTCATCCAGGGATATCTAGTTTGCAATGGCAAGGGTTCCCTATCTTATACTAAAGGAAAGGGAGGGACTAGCTCTATGACCACTCCTATGGGAGGGTCAGGGGAGTGGGTGGTTACACCTACTTCCCTTTGACCAGTTTTGCATCAGAGCTGGGGCTGATAGCCCCTGAACCGGTTTGAGCTGGCATATGCACAGAGGAGCCTACTGCTACCCCAGTGCAGGACTTCAAAGCACTCTAGGAGTGCACCCACCCAGCCCCAATACACTAAATCCTGTCCTGAAGGTGGTTACACCTCCCTGTGACAGGATGCCTATTGTTGGGCCTCCTCCACTGCGAGGTTCGGTCAGCAGCAGGAGGGCAGCCCAGTGTCTGTGCTGGTGGCATCCATTTTGTGATGCCAGGGCTCTTTCAGGATTCTACCGTGTTTCCACAGTAGGTACATGTCTATCCCTCTAGAAGGGTGGGCTCATACTCCCACACCAGTTACTGGTGTGGGGGTATGATTCCAAGGCGCTTGACACCAAACACGACATGTTTTGATGCAGCCATCCCAAAGTTAGCATTTACCGCTAGGTTATAATGCACTTAAGAGTATATGGTTTAACCGCATCCACAAACGGCCACAAAGAATAGACTCTGCCAGCTGCAGAGGGGCCCTGCTCAGGCAGAGGCACCCCCTCACATGGAAACCATGCACCCTGCCCTCAGGATTGATAGAGCCTGCCTTAGGGGTGACTGATAGGTTATATGTGTGTGTGTAAGGTGAGATATAGGGGACCTATACCTCAGTGAGGAGTGCTAACACTACCTCACCCAGGCTGCAGTAGCAGGCCTGTGGTGTAAGATTTAGTCTGCTTCCCAGGGGTGGCATAATACATGCTTCCGCCCCTGGTAGGACTGTTAAGTACCTATGCCCTTGGTACCTAAGGTACCATATATTAGGGGCTCATAAGGTACCACAGTATCCAATCACTAGTGCATCTAATATGCACTCCAAGTTGTTTAGAGAGAACAGAGAGGCTGGGGCCCTGATTAGTAGGGTCCCAGCCATACTATAGCCAGAAACCAGTGTATACATCAGAAAAAAAGTGGGGGCAACATAAGTGCAGATCCTACTCTCCTACACACTGGAAGGTTTCCTTCTGTCCACGTTTGCTAGAGAAAGTGACTTTAAGCAGCACAGCCTGTGACCTCAGAGATGAGACACCAGAATAAAACATTGTGGCACAGACTGAAGAACTGCAGCACACAACAGATGGGTTTCCAGCCCAACCCCTAGATCCTGTACCCTATTCTCCTCAAGTGCCAATAGCACAGCAACAGTTTCCAATTGGCTGGAGACTTTCTGGTTCCAATACACACCACAGTAGTCAGCGTGGAATGCCTGCCACCCCCAGGGGACCAGAGTGACAGTGCATCTTTCCTTCATAGGTTTATATGTAAGAGTACAACACCTACAAAAGGTTACATTTTGTAATTATTAGTTTACTCCAATCATTTGTAGGCAGAAAGATGCACTTTGTAGTGATTGGTTTCATACAAGAGTTTGGAATCAACCTTGGATTTATGTGGTGCATTAGATTTGGCCCACTTGTCACCAATTAAGAATATAAGCGGACCCGTTTCTGCCAGTGTAGGATGCCTGGGAGTTCAGGCAGACCCAGAGATTTCATAGGGCCCTTTGATTTTGTTTGCCCCCAACTGCTGACTCTGTACTGCCACCCTGTAGCTGAGTCCCACATTAATCTCCCTCTGCATGTCCCACTGAAGGCATCTCGAACCTAATGGCCATGACCGCAAAATTCGAAACAAATTACAACTCTGGACCCACTGTCCCAGGTGACTTGTTTCACTCACTCATAACATAACATGTGTATTTGTAATGTGCACATTCACCCAGATGCATCTAAGCACTGAATAACAGATATTTATTGTTACCCAACAGTACTCAATTTTATCGACCTCAGATGGATGTAAGGCTGAGTGGACTGTGGGGATTTGAACGTGTTACCATGAGGTCGAACAGAGGCCCCTGCAGGGGAGGAATTAGTCCACTAAGTCACCAGACCTGCATCATGCGATAGCACATTGACATTCAGAACTGTCTAGTTGGGCACTGTAATTGCACCATACAACTGATCACCAATCCCTGCACCAGATACATGTACAGTGGCTAAGTGGCTACAATAGTACCTCATTACATCATATGTGTGTATCATTTTGAAATAATACTAAGATGAAATGCTCCTTTCTGACACTTAGCTTGGGCTACTCCCCACTGCCGCCCTCCACAGGTAAGCCTCTTTTGTTGTACAGCATGGGTGGACATAGCACCATTACTAGGTTCCTCATCTAAAACACAGATGAAAAGATTGCAGTGCTAGTGAACCTGTCTTCTTCCTAGGGGTGATTGCCTTCTTACTCGACAATTGAACAAAACTAAAATAAATTCATACAATTTTACATAAAGACATAACACGGATTAGACAAAATAATGACTGAACATCATAGATGTACTAGCTTCTCTCTTTCTTTGGATCTCCCGGCCTAGTATTCATGGTGTCCCATACCTGAGCTACAGCAAGGTTTCAAGAACTTCTCCTCTCCCTTCTGGCTTTTCCTCACCACTCCTAATCCTTCCCTTTATTTGTCTATTTGTTTCTCTCCTACGGTGGGATTTGACCAGGGTGTCCAGGTGAGGGTGGAATGTTGAAGGCCACTGACTGAGCTCTACGTACTGAAAGCATCCCACCTGATGCCCATCAGTGGTGTATTTTGCTTATGATCTTGCCCACCCCAAAAGTTGCTACGGACCGGAATGTGTGTTTGTCTATTCTCAACACTCATGCTTAGGCACAGTGGCACTGTACAATCACCATGCCATCAAACCTCATGTTCCTCATCAACATGTCCCTACTCCCATTTTTAAGCTGGAATATTAAGGGGCGATATTTATCGCTCGGCGCTCTTAGCGTGAGGATAATTATCGCCGGGTAACGTGGATTTTTATCGCTGAATTAGCGTGCTATTAGCAACGCTTATCTCCTCAGCGATAAAAATCCTCACGCTTACTGCCTAATGTGAGATTATCGCTGGAAACCCAGCGATAATCTCACTCAATGTGGCGTTAGCTTGCTGATAGGGACTCACAAACTTAGCCATGATATCCACCCTCCATAGGATATCATGGCTAAGTCAGTCCTGAAGCAGGCGTAAGGAAAGTAGCGATAACAGGGGTTATCGCTACTTTTCCTGACGCTATGCTTCATAGCGTGGGGCTTGTTGATAGGAGAAATGTCGCTTAGCGACATTTCTCCTGTCATGTTAGGTCAGGAACGCCCACTTTGCATCTCATTAGAGATGCAAAGCTGGGCGTTAGGAATCCCCACACTAAAGCAAGGTTTCACGCGTTAGCGTAGCCTTGATAATTAGGCGATAAAATTATCGCCGCTTTTCGGCCGAAAACGGCCGCAAAAGCGGCGATAATTTTTTATCGCCTGCTTGTAAATATGCCCCTTAGTTCCAGATCTGGGAGAGAGTTTATGCAAAAGCAAATCTCCCAGATGACCTCTCGGGCAAATGCTGTCACTGTGGTAGTCTTTTTCAGCAGAACACTTAAACTCTCTCTGTTTTTTTTCAAAAGAAATGTAAGTACCTTTTCCGAAATGCAAGAAAACAAAATACCACGGAAAAGGGACTTATTGAGTTTGAAGGAGTCTCATAGCAGAATGTGACAAGATGACAGACAGTAATTAATACCTTTAGGGTCAGAAAAAATAATTCTCAGCCAGTTTCACCCCTTAATATCCTTTCTTTTTTGAAGGAATAATGTAATGCTCCAAAGGGAAGTTGATTGTATCAGGTCAATTAGTATAAGCTAATTGGATTTCTTCTCTAACCCAGAAGGAGTAATTATCTAGTTACCTCATCACTTACTCGTTCCATTTATTAAATCTTGAGGCGTGCCACATCTTAGAGATAAACAAAAGCAAACTGCCTGTAAAAGAATGTAATTCAAAATGAAAGTAAGGTGATAATTAATAGCCTGGAAAATGGTATTTACAAAAATAGTCTGCTTTTGTTTAATAGCATTCAAAATATAAATATATACATCATTTGGGCATCATATAGGCAAGGAGGCAAGAAGCCAATACACAGAGAACAAATGACAACATACTTGGCAAAATAAGAATATGTACACAAATGTGATTGAAAAAAGGTTTACTGTCCTACACCAACTACTTAAAAAGGGTGGAAAGGTACAGTGTGGAAGAGGTGTGGCGCAGTGGCCAGGGCGACTGATGTTGGACGCTGGGGATCATGGTTCGATCCCCGGCTCCGGTGGCAGGGGTCTGCCCAGCACCATGTGACTCTGGGCAATAGCTCACTTAATCTTCCCGACAGCCCCCAGCGCCTTGACACCTTCGGGTAATTGTTCGCGCTTTACAAATACAGTTAGTTTCAATCTCACTATTTCATCCTTCGAACATAAGGCTTTCCTTCTATTGCATTGATCCCCAATGATTCAATAAACGTCACTTCCAGTCACAAATATTTTTGAACCGCAACACAGTAATACAAGTAGCTCGATCTGCGGTGCCAACAGACATGACTTAAAATATAACTATTCAAGAAGAATTTACAGTGCTTCCAGGATTAATTAAACGCCTTGAGACCCTCAGGGGTGAGTAGCACGCTTTAAACCCCCTGATTGATTGATTGATTGTTTGATTGATTGCAAAAATTGTCCGTTTTATATCGGCTCAAAGGAAACCTTTATAAACTCAAAATAGACCCTCTCCAGTGTAGCACTCTAGGTAAGGCTGCTGTGCAGAATTTACTGGTGGGGAAGTCCAGAGTCACCATTCGTCACAGCTGCACTACAGATAGCACTGAAAGATAGTGTATTGGTGTCTCATCGTATCACTGACCTTATGGGTCATCCCATCACCACTCTCTTCCAGATCTGGCTTTGCATGCCTCTGATTTCTTACTGTCTGCATTAAGAAATTATCCTCATCCAGCTGTGTGGGCCCTTCCCAATATACTTGCTCAAAAGTTTTCATCTTGGGCTTCCCTTTGTGCTCCTTGTTGTGTTTAGGGGTTGCAGGATGTTTTCTTGTCTCCTTGTCTTTTTACATCTGATTTACACTTTTGCATGCCCCAGTCATCCAGCTAGGCTTGTTGATTCTTGTGTGGTGCTTTTGTGATGTCCCATTTGCTCTTTTCTGGCTTCCTACTGGGCTGGACTCCGAGGCTTTGTTTGCTCCTCTCGATGATCCTATGGCCCTCTTGATGAATAGTGATCTCTCTAGCTTTTGGAGAGCTGGAGATAATCCTTTCTCTTAGTGGTACTTGCTGCTGTACACCTGCTTTGTTTGCAGTACTAGGTCACCTTTGCAGGAGGACAGGATAATACTCCACCTTCTTCCTGGGAGGCTGGATGGCCTTGACTTCCCCTTGTTCTGCTAGTAGCAGGTGGGGCATGTGGGGTATTTGCCCTTTCTTCCTGTCTACTTATTGAGTTGAGTATGTCGCAACTACCAACAGCATGTAATTCAAGAGGGGTTGTGGGCCTCATCCCTTTCAAAACTAACAAGAAGCTGCCCTTGCTCTGTAATCACACTACGTAACCCAAACTATGTGTCTATGCAATGGCCCCTAACTACTGCCTTTAGAGCCTCCCATTCCGTTAGCAATGAGGGTGTCAAGCGCTCATTCTTAGCTAAATAGTTGCATATAGTCGTCACTAGAATCTTTAAAAATCTGGTCCTTTAGGGTTTAAATATCAAGTTTCCTGTATGGAATTGGTGCCTAAGGAAGTCCCAGCCAACCTTCAGCAGGAAAGGATTATGATCTGAGTGGGTCTTTGCAAGATACTCAGTTGAAAGTACTCTGCTATAATGTTGCTGCAGAGTAATGTATCTAATCATATGTGGAAATAATGCATTCTGGAGTTGTAGGAATGTTCTCTCTGTGTTGGGTTATGTCCTCTGCAAGAATCAAGCAAGTGCCACTCTAGAATTCTGCTGCAAAAGAGTTTAGCTGTATTGCGAATCAGGGCAGTGGACAACGGTGGGTGCAATCTACCCAGGGATATGCCTGCTATACAGTTGAAATCCCCCCGGTGACCAGTGAGTAACGTAATGCAGTTGAAATATGAGGGGATATTGAAGCCAGAAATGCCTGCTGATCAACATTATAGGCATATAAATTTAGCAATGCAGTATCCTTCCCCTCCAATTTACCACTCAGTACAATAAATCTGTCCTCATTGTGTATGTTGTTGATATGGGAAAAGAAGAGTGCGCCTGGCAATATCCAGATAAGCAATCCTCAAGAGAAGGTGGAGTAGGCTGTAAAGTAAAGCCAAACTCACCATCGCTTTTGCAGTGCCAGTCCCTCTGCCTTGGTGAGGTGAGTTTCTTGAAGGAATGAGACATGCACTCTACGCCTCTTAGTGTAAGCCTGCACTTTATACCTCTTGCTCAGGGAATGGAGACCTCTCACATTTGGGGTGAGTATCCTGTTAGCAGATTGAGTACTAGATGTGTCTGGTCAGTACAACAGCAGCCCTCAGGCCCAACCCCCTTAGACAAGTATGCAACATGAAATTCCTCACACAATTGAGCAGGCTCCAGTAGGGATGAAACAACATTTCCTAAAACAGGGAAAGTAACAGAAACATACCCCATCTGGTGCCACCCAGGACCATTACGCTGACAAGTATTATTCAAACTGTTTCACCAAGGTTCCATGATAGCCCCTTTAGGGGTCACAAAATAGCTGCATTTCTGTGGTGCCATGGGGGAGATACAAAGACCAAGTGGAAAGTGTCCGTCCCAAACCCCGGGTAACGTATACCAAATACAACGGATAATCATCTGCCTGGGCTAGAGACAGGGGATTCCACCTGCAAAAGAAGCATTTATTAAAAACATGCTATTTGTCAGATAATGTTGTCCACAATGCCAGGTATTATTTTAGGCAGAAGTACACGAGCATACTCCCAGGAACAGTGTCCATGTCCTCCACTGAGCTGGCCACACCTTTTGGCCTCCAGCCAGAGACTACCATCATGGAGGTCGCAGCCAGCGTTCTGGGCTCCAGGTGTTTATGAGTACCAGAGTTGCAGTTGTTGAGCCATTGCCAGACCTCTGCTGAGTCAGTGAAAAAGCTAGATTTCCCATCTAGTTTATACATCTAGTTGTATACACAGTTTGGCTGGGAACAATAGAGCACAGGAGAGCACAGGTTCTTGGAGTCTATTCTTTATGGCATCAAAGGAAGCTCACTACATTTCCACTGCAGTTTTGAAATCTGGGAATATCGAGACCTGTGCATTGTCAGTGAATGGGCCAGTACTGCCTGCTTGTTGTAGGATAAAGTCATGGTCACGATAGTGCACCAGTCATGCTATCACTACTCTGTGGAGTGCCATGAGCTCAGATGTACGAACAGGTACCCTGTGAGCTTTTATAAGGGCATAATGTTTCAATAGTCTCTCTCGGATGACCACCTCCTTGAGCTTATCCTTGGGAAAGACGATTATGGAGGACCTCTCTATCTGCTCTGGTAATCTCACCACCCTAATGTTGTTCAACCTGGATCTACCCTCTTGATCCTGAATTCTTGCTTTTAAGTCTTTAACCCTCAACAATCGGTTTCCCAGTTCAACAGTGTGGATGAGCTCGAAGATTACCGCCTCTAGTTGGTGTACATTGACAGGCATCTTCTTTTGATCACCACGTAAGAGCCCAATGTCAATGACTAAGAAGTCTATTTTACTATTGAGCGTGTCCCTGGTAGAGCTTATGGCAGCAAGGATGGCATCTAATTTGTCTCCTGATACCTTATCTATTGTAGTACCCTAGTCTGAAGTGCTGTTGTTAGGAGGCAGCCCAACTGCAGTCTCTTCCTTGCCACTATGAGTTTGAACCATTGTCCAGTGCATTGTTTAAGTTAAGCACACACTTTAGAGGGGGTTCAGTACACGGATGGGAGGAGAAAGGGAGGAGAAGGGCAATAGAGTCATATACTCCCTCCAGGGTCGGATTGGAACACAATTAGGCCCGGCCACCAAAAGAAAAGGTGGCCCATATTTGTGGATCATGACATTTCATGAAATGGTGCTTAGTATCAGTAGTAATTTTGGGGGAAATCTCTGATAAATTAAGCTTTCTACATTTGTAGGATCTGTAATATTGGCCCAGACTAGATACACCATTATTCCACTGCAACTCGCCCACAGGTCACCTCACCTGATCTTCAGGCCTATACATTTCTCTACTTTGGGTGCATGAATGTGTTAGTCACCTATTGGTCCCTTAGTCTGTGATCCCCATCCCAAAGATTCCTGAATATCTTGTATTATATCAGGCCATGAGTCAGAGAACCATGCGCATCCTTCATGTATGGAGGCTCCTGTGCACCCTCAAGGAACCAGGGGCCGTCCTCTTTTGGTTGTCACTCAGGAACCTCTCTGCAAGCAATGTCCTTGGTGATTGCATACAAATTTGGACTTAATATCTTTTGTATTGTGGATAGGGACTCGATCTGAATATGGAAAAGCTGCAGTTATTCACTCCAAATGCCTTTGTCTCTATACCTCTTTCTTACTAGCTTTGCACACCTCTCTCGTTCTCCCTATCACTTTTTGCTCCTCTCTCTAGTTCTTCCTTTTTCCCTCATACTCTACTTCTTTTGCTCTCCTTGGTATCTCTCATTCGTCCTATGTGCTGCACCGAGTCCCTCACATTTTCCCTCTCTCTATTCCTATCTTTTTCTCTGTCTACAAATCTCCCTCTCTCCCCCACTCCTGCCCCCCTCGTGGGCTCTTTCTTCAGTTATTTGTATATTTCCCATGACCTTATTCTGCCTGTCATTTTTTATCTCTCCTTGAAGTTTTATTTCATTTCTCTGTTTTGCAAACCTTTCCTTTTTCTCCTGACTTGCTCTCTCCTGTCAGACTCCTTCACATCCCACTGCCCCTTGAATTTCTTTGTGCTATACTTAATGTTGTATTCTTATGTGTCCCATTAATTGCTTTGCTGCAGACAGTAACAGAAAGTCCACCTGTGCTTGGAGGCAGCGTTTAAACCAAAGGAGAAACCACAGGTGAAATTTCCTATACCATCCCATCCCTTTGATGAAGGAAATTCCACTGGTGGATTGTAATCTACATTTAGCACTATCTCCTTTAATGCCAACAACCTCTAAACTAGGCCCTAGACTGAGGGAGAGAATTTGGATAGTGTATGTGAGGTAGTAACCAACCTTCCTTTTTCCTCATAGACCAGGATATACTTGACACCCTCTCCTGCCTTCCTCTCCTTACAATGAATTCCTTCACATTCACTTTTTTTTGTAGTTCTATATAGTGCAACCTCTGCCCAACTGTATTGAAGTGCTTTACATGGACACATTATTATTTTTATTTTTTTCAACAAGGGGGGATTAAGTAATTTGCCTAGAATCACAGGATGTTGAGCCAACGCTGATACTTAAACCTAGTTTTTAAGTTCCAAAATTGGCAGCCCTAGCCGTTACGCCACCTCCTCTACCATTTTCCTGTCTCCCTCTTCTAGACTTTTGCTTTCTCTCTAACTTTAACCATTTCTGCCCTTATCTCCACTGTCTTCTATCACTTTTCCTCCCTAATCTCCCCCCTCACTCCCTCCACCTGTCTGCATATCTAGCACTCTTATCCTCTCTACTCTACCTTTCCTTTTTCCTCACTTGATTTCCTTTTCCTTTTCCCATTTTTTGTCATTCTTCTCAACTCTGCTGTCTCCATTTCCTTTTGTCGCTCTCCACATTACACTTCTCACTCAATCCATTTTGTTATTGTCCTACCATGTCTATTCTTTCTTCCCTGTGTCATTTTGGGCCTGAATAAATATTTTTCACAGTAATATTTTTTTAAATAAATTGTATTGTGATAAACATTTAGCTTTTTGTCAATTTTTGTTGCTTGGTTTATTTATTTTTAATTCAGTGGTGAACTGAAGACCCCTCCTAGATAAGAAGGTAGCAGTGGGCACCTGTGGTTCACCTGTCTGCTGCTATAAACAAAAGTAGAGCCTTTTAGATGGCCTCCACATGTAATCAGTCTCTCTGATCAGCCCCCTTTCACTCCACCCAAAGTAACATTAGTACTGGCTGTGATGCTCAAAAAGGGCACAGCTACTCTTAGTGGCCTCATTGTCATGCTGAGAGACTCAGGATAGGAGGAAACCCACCATATGCTGTGCCAGCTCAGTGTGGCCCATTGTCCAACTGCACAAGACAATGTGCCAGCCATTCTCTATACTTGGCTATAACGAGTTCCGATCTTCGCTCTAAAGTTACAGCAGCCTTTAAGGTCAAGATCCAGCAGCCAAGTTGGCCCAGGAAAATTTGATTTTATCTACAGCTGAAATACCTGCCCCACCAGCTGGTCTTTACTTCAGGCCTCTCTGGAAATGGCTGATTGCCCTCCCCAGTGCCAAACCAACACTGACTCCCCCCCTTCCCGGCAACTGCACTGGAGCACAGCACTGCTCAATTAGTTAACGCTCGAACTGTCAGGGTCAGGCCCTCTGTGGCAGTGTGAACCTAAGGCCTATCACCCCAAGTTTAAAGGAATGCAGTGTGGCCCAGCTGCTCTCGAACTCCATTAGCCAAGGGCCCCAACCTAGAATAAGGGGTGTCACCAGCACTAGGTTCCTGCTCCCAGCCGCCCAGTGGGGAGGAATGAGTATTTAAAGTCATGAATTGCACTGTTCTGTGTCCCTACTTGCCTTGATGTGGGGTCAGAGGCTAGGGGTGAAGGAAGTCCATACATGGTGGCCATTTTGCTCGCCACCCTGCTCCTACCTCTGCAGTGGTATCCAGGGAAGGAGGGCCAGTGTGCCTTACCACTTGTTAAGCGAACTGTGAAAAACTTATTTAGCTAGGAATTTAAATGTCCATGTGAAGTAGCCGCATTTTGTTTGATACCATCAGCCACTCTTGCATGATAGCACATTATTTTATAGAATTTTTAGTCGCATGTTTACCACTAATAATAATCACATGCTTTTTTAGCAGAATACTTGGCACATGCATATGTCAATGGTTAGCAGTGACTGAGTAGGACGATATTAGGCCTCCCTTGGACAGAAAAGAAAGGAAGAGTGGAGAGAGATAAACAAAGGAGAAAGAGTGGTTCAATGAAAGTCGAAAAAGAGTCAACGGGGAAGAGAAAACTGTGACATGAGTAAAGAAGAGCTAGAGAAGCAAAGAGAAGTAGTAGAAGGCAGAAGAGACAAGCCAATTGAGAGAGGAATAATGGAATGTGAGAAGAGGAAGAGAAAGATTGGGATAGGAAGAGATAGATAGAAGGATGGGAAGCAAAATGTAGTGGGAAGTAACAGAGAGCATAAAACAGCAAACTGAAGGATGAAGAAGTACGGGTAAGGAGTTTGGTGTCAGGAATTTCCTTCTCTTCAACAACAAGGATAGGATACTTAGTGCATGTAAGACACATTGCTAAACTAGGGAGCTCATTCTTGCAGGACAAATGTATCTAGCAATGGAACATTAATGGGGAATGATCTACACCTTTAAATATAGGGATACGCCAAAAAAGGCAGTCACTCCCCCTGTTGCACATATTTATTTTGGAGAAGTTCTATTTGTCACTGACCATTGTGGTCTGAAATCTTTCCCCAGAGGTACACAATGGATGTAATATTTAGGTACCCTACCTTTTATATGCATTTCGGGAGCCCTGCAGTTGTTGTCCAGAAGATCTTAGAGTAGGACTTTTTACAAAAGGTTAGTTTCTGATATTTATAACATTACATGAAAATAACTGCTTTGCTTGTTGTTGAAATATCTTTATTTGATTATTAATCAATAATAATAAAAGTACAGAATAAAATCACCAAGCATAAAACACGTGTATCAGAATAAATAGCGAATAAAAATATTACATACCCAGATTAAAACTATTTCAACAAAATTAAGTCGTAGGGGGCGTATAGTATGCCTAGTTCATGCCACTCTTGTTTACATAGTTAAACTTAATAAAACATAGGTCATGTAGTCAATGGATTCAGGTATAAAGCTCATTTCAAGAAGGACCCAACAGCAATTAAAACAGCAGGATCAACTGGAGATAAAAAACATCCTGGCCTATACTGGTAAAAGCCCCTTGATCTTAGGATAGGCAGAGCATATCTTCTTCAGGGGATTCATACATTTTATAGATCAAAATTAAATGTTCCAAGGCTAGTGGCGTGCTATCGTCATAGGGGCAATTTAGTATAGAATTGGGATCATACTGTCTAGGTGTCACATATATCCTATACCATATCACAGTCAGCGGAAATTTGGAGAGCAAGGATCTCTCCCAGGAAATTCCAACTTGAGAGAGATAAGGCTTAAGGCCGACACTGGTTTGGATGATCTTGCAAGCTCTCATAGTTGGCCTTTCCAGAGCCAAAGTTTCGCTCCTCTCCGCCGTTTGCCTGGAAAACAACACTCTTTAACCGTCTTCTCATCACTTTTGACAATAAGCTGAGAAGTATAAAACAGTTATGGACAACCCGATGAAGTAGCTACATTTTCTAATATAGGTCGGCCACCGGATTTTGTACCCATAGTTACAATTCAGACAAGCTTCTATCACTTCCCTATTATAAGCTGTGTGTTTCCTGCTCCATACTTAAACCCACAAAAGCAAGGGGGCTAATTTTACAGTCTTCAACATGCCCAGGTCATCGTTTATAAAGGAACTGGAGCAAGCTGGATCCACTCCAAGCAATTTCCTACAAAATCGGTTCTCCTCCTGTGGAATTCTCATGCAATTGTGATACCCCTAAATGGCAGCACCATATGTGGGAACTGGTAGTCATTTTATTCTGTATATTTGAAGCAGGAGGACAATTGGTTTGCTACCTATTGTTGACGGGAACATATAAAAGGCACTGCATGCTTGGTTAAATTGCTGACTTTTGTCTGTCAAACAGGGGATCAGTTATTTTGTTGGTCTAAGGAAATATGCCCAGGTAGGAAAAAGTGCAAACCCTTGTAATGACCATCCTTTTGATGGTTATTGGTCTCATTTTGGAGGGCTACCTCCCACAAACTATGTAAGGGGTTTTGGCTATATTAGTATCAAGATGGATACAAACCCCTTAGACCATTGGAGTACGAGAGATAAATGGTGCATCATCTGCGTATAGCAAAGAAGGAACAAAAGAGGTGTTGACTTTAGGCCTGTCCTTCCCATTTATTGCCAGAAAATTATTCAGAACATTAATATATAATTTGAATAAAAGAGGCACCAGGACACATCCCTACCTGACTCCACGAGGGAGAATGAAACAATCTGTACATTGCCTCTCCTGTCCATACTTAGCAGTAGCAGCAATATCTATGTGAAAGGTTGTAGGAAATTAATCAGATCTTGGGGAATTCCTAGGTCGGCCTGAGGAATCCACATTTTTGACCAGTTCACCCTTCAAAGGCGCTACTTAGGTCCAGGAACGCTAGGTAGAGGGTTCCTTTTTTAACTGTTACATATTTCCCTACCATCAGGTTGAAATTTAGGCACAATAATGTTAAGTTGGGCCCATTAGTCTAATCTATTCAAGATGACTCTACCCGCCACTATCGCATTTAGTAGGGAGACAGGCCTATAACAGCTTGGGTGCTGCTTATTTAATTTTGTAAAAACAAGGTCAATAGTGGCAACTTTCCATGTCCTGGGAATACCATCTATAACTGTAGCATTAAGAACATTTCTTATAAGAGGGCCTAAAAAAGGATAATCACCTTATTTAGGTCCATGGGTTCCCCATCGGACCAGGGGTCTTGTTAGCAAGACTTGTTCTGATCGCAGATCTAACTTCCTCGAGCTCAAACGTGATATCTAATGGGAACTAAGGAGCTTCCACTACAATGTCCAGTGGCATCCTTGCTCCAATCGAATAAATCCTTGTAAAGTGGCTCACCCTTTGTTCTGGAGTTAAAGTTGTATCTATGTCATCAGTTATGCCTAGAGACAAATGTCTCTCCTTTACTATCTCCTGAATTACAGGTACGCAATAGTCAATCCTATGCCTTCTCTGTAATAGTTTGTTTTCTGTCCCTAGTGGCTAGCCTATAAGAAGCTCTGGCAAGGATGACATCATCTTGGATCCTTGACCATGTGTTAAGCAACTCCCTTAATCACTTATTTGTGGCACTGCATCTATCATCAAGCCACCCAGTTGTTACTGGTCTTGTAGTGCCAGACAGACCATGCATAATCTGCTTAGCAGAATGATTTAGGGGTTGAAATGCCTCCAAAACCTCTGGGGGGAAATCTGCTAAAATCAATGACTCCATAAGCAGAATCAGGTTAGCCCCAATAAGAGAGTTAAACAAGGCAGGAAGCAAGATACTGCACCATTTAATTCTAAGCCCTTTATCCTTGGTAGTCTAACCAGTTAAACCAGTATATATTACCATGTCACATACAATGGGGTTGTGGTCACTATAACAGGTATCCAAGACTCCCCCTGTTTGTACAGTTTTTTCCAAGGACATTGAGATGAAAACATAATCAATAACTGACCCTATGCCCCACCCCACAAAGGTTGTTTTTTATCAAATTGCTGCCCCACAATAGTCCCCACATTGAGGATATTAGCCTGGCCTAGAGCATTGTTTAATCTCCTACCCCTTTCACTGGTTACTAGCCGGCACAAAGAGGTGTCACCTCTTGCAAACGGGTCAGGAGTGTTAAGGTTCTTGACCACTTTGGCGTTAAAATCCCCTCCCAGCGCTAAATTAAAGCACTTCAATTTAGAAAGGGCTCAAAAACAGACAACACCTCAAATAAAGGCTCAATTTGACAACCAAAGTTGCACACAGAGTTCTAAAATGTAACTAGGAAATAACTGAAATTGCTAGTTTCCACTACCCACAAAACTGGAATCCCCCTATGTTTCACAGATACAGCAGTGACTTTGAAAATGTGGATAAACGAATCACAATAACTAACCCCCGAGGGCTCTCTGCCATGTAACGGCTTTAGCTGGTACACAAAAACATTAAAACCCTGTTGTACCCTGTACATAGAGACACTGGTAGCTATGTAGTATATTTCAAGTCTTCTTTATTGGTTCCATGTAAAGGTAGGATCCATCGCTGTCCAGCCAGCTCTGGTCAAGTACTAGCCATGTATCAGCCTCACCAGGAGCAGCCTGCCTAGCTGCTCAGCCCATCTCTAACTGTCACCACTCATCCACACAGCCACCCAGGCATTCCATTCGCACCAACATTCCGTTACCATCTCTCACTCTGGCTGAGCAGCTAGAAGGACCTAGGCTGATTACATGTAAATGTAATACTGAGGATATAAAAAACCCATCCACAGAGATCAATTCCTGTGCCCAAGTTTCCTGTACCATTTTCACATCATACTGGGTTATTTAGTCGAGCCATTCTGAATCTAAGATTTGGATCTCAAGCCTGCTATGTTCCAGCCAATAATTCTTAGGGCGTGACACTGATTTAGTCTCCTGTTAATTGCAACTGAATGTGCCAACAAGGGCTTTTCCTCTCTTGTGCAAATAGGGAGAAGGTCAGAAAATCCATCACTATTATCCACAGTTGTCAATTGGAGAATTTAATTATGGGTAGAGACAGACAACTTCTCTAGGGTTATTAGAGGAGAGTAAGTATTTCCCTGAGTCTGGGTTGCATATGCCTATAGATAACCCTAACAGTACAACACCTATACCCACTCACAGTGAGTGTTGTGCATTGAAACTTTGGAGCAATCGCTTGCCAGTGCAGGGTATCTACAACTATTTACCACACAGTCAGATGTTTGCTAGCAGGATTTAAGCCACCCAACCCTCCTAACAAATATTATGTCACTATATTACCGTATGTTAAAGTTAGTGTTTTTACGCAACCAATGGCAGACTTTGGAGCTTATTTACAAGCCCCTTGTGCTGCCGGTGCGTCACTTTTAATACGGGAAAAAGTGAAGTACCTGCCGCGCAAGTGGCTTGTAAATAAACCCTACTTGTTTAGTAACTGGGAAGTGGCCTCCTCAATGTTAGTTGTCAATTCTGGGACCCCAGTCATTCTGGCTACGTATGGACAAAATGCCGGTAGTAGATTGAAAATGGACATGCCAATCCCTTCCTGGGCAGTACTCCTATTCCCCCTTGCCTCCCCGACTACTATCTGATTCATGCCCTACCCCCATCATCATTGTTTCTTTGCTTCTACTGTGTAAAGGGGGACCCGTCTTTCCAATGGTGACTTTTTTGTTAGGACAAGGGCAGTGCTATAAATTGGTCGGCACTTTTTTATTTTGAGAGGCTGAGTACCGGCACTTCTCGAGAGTGAAGCATATGTTTAATTGGAGAGTACCGGCACTTCACAGAAACAAGCAGGTACTCTGCTACAGAGTACCTGCACTTCTATTTTTCCATTTTAAGCACTGGCCAGTGGGATAATCGGGCAGTATCTGGAAGTGAGTTTTGCCCCGCATCCATGTTGTTAAGTCTCAGGGCAACCTCTTGAGCCTTATCGGCAGCAAAAAGACAATTTGCTGTATCTATTTTCTTCATTAACGTTGTAACAGCTGTCTCCAGACTCTGCAATTTATCCACCAAAGGGGCAACACACTGGGAATTTACAGGTGTACATTTTGACGGGATGTCATCCCAGTTGATTGGAGCCACACTCTCAGTCTCTTCGTTGGCCCTGGTTAAGCCCCACTTCCTTAAGTTACTAGTGGAGAGCCTCCCACCATCAGGTCACTTGTTTTTGCACTTTTTTTTGCGGTGGTGGCACTATCACTTTCATTAAGAGTGTCTGTCCCACTTTTTTCTAGAGGGGCCTCAACTGAAGGCGATTGGTAGTTTGGCATTATGACTAAGCCTGGGTTATCACTACCCTGTCAGACACTTGGCTGGATAAACTCAGAAAGGTGGGGGGCCTTCTCCCTCATCCAGGGATAGTCGCCGCTCTACAAGGTCTATCTCTTTTGTGATAGCCCCCATCACTCAGGCCAGAGAGGAGTCCAATGTATTCTCGAGTGGAGGTTTATTGGCAGTGTCCTTCTCTTTGCCCCTATCTGCATGGAGTTTCGCTTATCCATATCCTCTTCCAATTTCCAGGCACACTCTTCAATCTCCGTAGGCAGAACCATGGTTGGTGGCCTGACCTCCTCCGGGCATTGATGGGCGCAGGACGTGCCCTCCCCTTGGCTCGGGCACTGGCCACGTGCATCCCATGCAGCTGGAGTCCTAGGAGTAATTTAGGCACATTGGGGATTCACAGCCCCCTCCCCCTTCCTTGCAGTGATAGAACCTCCTGGTGCAGGGAGCTGTGGCACATGGAGTCCCTTGAACAAGTGCGGACAGGTCGCGGTGAGCAGAGTGTTTTCCCGTGCAGCGGGAGTTCTCACGGTGCTTTAAGCAAGTCGGGGGTCACAGACCCTCCCCCTTCCTTTCAGTGATAGTGCATCCTGGTGCAGGCAGCTATGGGACCTAGAATCCCCTTAAACAAGTGTGGGCAGGTAGCTGGAAGCAGAGTGCTTTCCTGCTTCCCTCTTTCTTGCAGTAATGGTGCCTCCTGATGAAGGGAGTCTAACGTGTCACTCAAGGTATCACGCATAAGACATTGAAATGACACTCATAAGTGCACTCAAAACTTGAAAATGTCTCACATCTGCAAACAGAAAACCTGCAGCTATGTGTATGCCCTTTGTCTCTGCCCTGATCAACATTGTCCCTACCTCTATGCTAAGTGCTGCCGGTTACTACATTTGCCATGCTCTTCTCGAGCTTCCTGCTGGGGTTGAGACTGGAGTGGCAATTATGCTCCTTGACTGGAGAGAGGACTGATCAAGAGCTTCTCTCTGTGCTCCCAGCTTGTGATACATATGCCTGACTCTGACTCTGGCTGTCTGGCTGGTCTGTCATTCTCCTTTCCTCAAGTGTTCATGTGGTCCAGGATTTGGATACCCCTGCCACTACCACATGCACCCTTCTGGGTGTGAGCTTGCTTGATCTGTCACCATTGCTAGTTGCCAGTTGCTAATTGTATGGGTTTTGTGGTTTACTATTCTATGATTTTGTTTGTAAGTTCAAGATTAAATATTTAATGTCTGAGTAAGGTTGTAATTTATAATCAACCAATCTCTTCCCCTTTCTCATCTTGCTCCTCACCCCTCTTCTCAATGTTCAGATAGAATGTTCCTAACTGAGGCCTATTTAGAATGTTGGTGTGAGACAAGAAATGACAGTTGAAGTGTGATAGAAACTTGAGAGCTTGGAGACATAAGAGCTAACAAACACTGGGATTTCCACTTAGCTTATCATCTGGAGTTTACTGCTTATCTTTTTCAATATAGTTAAAAGTATTACAAATAACAGTGCACATACAGCATAAGAGAAATCAGGTTGATTTCAGCTCTCCACACAGAATCTAAAAAATGTTGATCATGCAAGGTACAGGACAGCAGTAAGGCATTTCCCTCTCTGTTTAAAACGTAAGTAATGCTTCGACAACTTTTCATTTTGCGGAATCAATGAACCTTAGAAACATACTGTCAGTTGAGGATGTTCTCCACTCACTCAACTGATATATCTTCATTACATTTCCTAACCCTGAGAAGCGCAAAATTAGGTTTGAATAACCTTTTGCTCTTCTTTTAATCCCCAACAGATGCACAATGTTTGTACTAATGTTTCTCCTCTTTCAAGGCACAATCGATAGTGCATATCACTGGTTACTCTGTCTGCACCCTTTTCCAAATTCCAACTAGGGAATTAGGTAGAATCTTAGGTCCAGATGTACGACGGCCAGGGCGCAGTGTCTGTAAAATCTTGGATGTGTTCTTCTAAGTTTTGTATGTCCAGGTAGTAAAAAAAAAACATTAGTTACTTTTTCACTACTGCATGGCCTGTCTCTACCATAGGTTAACGTTGGGATTACCTTATTTCATTAAGTTGCAAGTCTGAAAATGACACTTTTTGAAAGTTGCATTTTTCTTACTTGAACCATTCTGTTCCTTCTCTCTGTCTCTTAATACATGTCTGGGGTGAGAGCCAGCTGGACCTTGTGCACTCCCACTAAACAGCCACACACAATGGGAGCTTAGGTATGACTTGATGGGCCTTAATAGGTCATTAACAGGCTTTTTAGGGGCGTGGAGATAAACATAGCCACCTTGCACATAAATAGGCTGTGTGCTGTCTCCACACAAAAGGCCTAAGAACCCTGTATTGTCACTCTACCCAGCTTGGAGCCAGGGCAAGGGATGAAGGGGATTCCGTGCACTTCAAAGCCACTGTCTAGATGCTTCTCCCACCATCCAGAACCAAGGCACCAAAGTATAAATACTGGACCTCAGACATCACCACTTAAGTACACTTCTGGACCTGTGGATACTCTGCCAGGAAAAAGGACTGCTGTGCTTCTGAAAGGACGGTCACTATGCTGGACAGACCTGCAGCCCTCCTTACCTGGTATTGAGAAGAACTGGACGTGCATCTCTCCAACCCAGAACTAAAATGACTCCAAGGGCTTGCTGGCTTGCCTCCTGCTTTCTAAAGTCTCAGGGACACAAAAGACCTCCAATGTACCTGCTACAGCACCTGGACTCTGTCATCTGTGAGTCTGCCCTGCCAAGTGGTGCCACCCCAGTCCTGGACCCTTCGGAAGTGGGCCCAAGGTGCTCCTCCTGTTGTATTCTCATGCAATTGCGATACCCCCAAATGGTGGCACCAAATGCGAGAACTGGTAGTCATTTCATTCTGTAGATTTGAAGCAGGAGGACAATTGGTTTGCTACCTATCTTTGACGAGAACATAAAAAGGTCACCGCATGCTTGGGTAAATCGCTGACTTCTGTCGGTCAAACAGGAGATCCACTTATTGTCGTGTAGTTCTTATATACCCTATACAGGATCTGCGCATTTCGGATAACATAAACTGTGGGATTGGTGGCAGACTGATTCTGTGTACCACCACCAGATACGTTAGCCTGTTTTGCATCAGCTAGCTCACAGTGCCACTAGAATCTCCTCTTATCATGGAGAGAATAGTTTCTGGCAACCTCAGAACATGACAACCCTGATCCGCCAGGATCATGGAAACAATATACTACTTATCGCTCAGTCACTCGTGCTCATTTAGACTGTCTCAGAGATACACAGAATAAACAGGCTGGGCATTTCAATAAGGATTTATTGCACAGTTGTTATTCTAGTGTAGAATATATGAGCTGCAACAACCATTAGACAGTAGCAGAGATATATGATTAGAAGCACTAAGAAAGTAAATGGATGGTATAGTTCTATCATCTTGCAATAATCATGAATACATACAAGTATATAAAACACATGATAAAAAGTGCGTACTACTATGTCTCCCTAACTAGATGTACCTAGCATCTATGTAGGTGTTATGCCAAGAATCCCTCTAGGATCTAGCCCACCCCATTAGCTGAGAATGAGAGAATATGGGACCTCGTCCGGGTCTCGAGTTGGATACCCCGCGAGGGATGTTTGACCACTGCTAGCTGGAGCATCTGCGTGCAGGAACCTCAGCGTCTCTGGTCAGTGTGTCAGATGGGAAGTCACGGTCTCCTCTATCTTCCTAAGCAAGATGTGATGTATTTATACCCATAGGTCTCCCCAGGGGTCCTACCTTGCTGTGTTACTGTGTTGGCCTAAAGGATGATATAGGTGAAAGGTTATAATGTTACCTATGCCTATATAGGGTACCTATATGGAATATAACACCCACTCCTCTTCCGACTGGATGACATAAGTAACTTAGGGCCATATTAGCAAGGACTTGCGATAATCATTGCAAAGGGTGCTTAACGCTGTATTTTTATCGCCGGCTATCGCTGGTTTAGATCGCGGAGATAACCCGTTATTATCAACGTTTATCTCCAAGGCGATAATAAACCAGCGATAGCAGCGATTCTCCATCAATAACGCGGGAATTCCAGTGATGAATTCCCATCGCTAAGGAAAAGGTCGCCAATAGGCAGGTGAGGATTCAGCCGTAGAATCCACCTCCCATAGAAAACAATGGCTAAGTCGGGATTTTAGCAGGTGTTAAAATCCAGCGATAATCGCGGTTAGCGTGAGTTTTTTTATCACTTCGCGGGCATTGCTAATAGGGAGAAGTTGTGTTAGAGACTTCTTCCTATTACTTTTAGTAAGGAACGCCCACTTTGCATGTCATTAGCGATAAATATTGCTGACATGCAAAGCAGTAAAAAACCACCGCTATCGCCATTAAGCTGTCGCTAACAGTTGTTAGCGACAGCTTGCTAATAGGGCGATAAAAATATTGCTGCTTTATTGGCAAAAAGTGGCGCTAAAGTGGCGATACTGCCCTTGCTAATATGGCCCTAAATACGGTATTAGTAATCTAACTAGATACACGTACGTATACTCAAAGAAAGTTTATTTTTTTTAAAACATTGATTTTGCTAAAATGTTTAATAACTTCTAAAAGTTTCTAAAAACTTAAAATGTAAAAAAATATTGCAAGCCCTAAGTTTCAAATGTTCGTATTCAAATGTTCGTATTTAGAGTCCAAAGCACTACAACCATTAGAAATCCATGTATGCGAAATAAATGAATGGAATGTCAATTTTGTTTTGAGTTTCAAATTTGAGTTTGTTTTAAGAAAGGGTGAATTTCTTCCCAGAACACGACGAGCCAAATGAGTCAACTCTTTGTGTCCTGGCTAGTGGTAGACGCAACATTTCCGTTGCTTGCTTCTGCAGTAGACGGCCCCTGTAGCACCTCGCAGAGAATGTCAATTGAGCACAGATGATGTTCCACGCTGTCCACAGCCGGTGCTGGGCAGCCTGTGCACCGTCCAAAGCATGGGTGTCAGTAGAGAAGCCGGTGTCCATACCAACAGGTACAGTTACTACCTGTGGTGGCTCCAGGAATGCCGCCATCAACATTGGAGTACGCTGAGGACATTGCAGAACATGGGCCGTTATCGGGTCCAGTAGAGCATTCACATCCTTTTGCACACATGATGGGAGTGTCAAACTAAGGTCTAACAGGCCTAAGAAATGAAAGGAATGACAATTTTGTTTCTAAATTCCAACTCGAGCTTGTTTCAAAAAGGGCGAATTTCTTCCAGCACATGACGAGCCAAAAATGAGTCAAATGTTTATGTGTGCTGGCTGGTAGACGCAACATTTTCGTTGCTTGTTTCCGCAGTAGACGGCCCCAGTAGCACCTCGCAAAGTACGTCAATTGAGCACAGATGCTGGGGCAGCCTCTGTGCAGGCCAAAGCCTGGGTATCAGAGGAGGAGCCGGTGTCCATACCAACAGGTGCAGTTACTACCTGCGGTGGCTCAAGTAATGCCGCCATCAACATTGGAATACGTTAAAGACACCAACATGGGCAGTTATCGGGTCCAGTAAAGCATTCACGTCCGGTTGCACACATGATGGGAGTGTCAAACAATGGTCTAACATGCATTCTTCTCTGCAAAACAGGCATCAGAGGACAGGTAAGATGCAGTCCATCCAGACTGGTTGAAATGACAAGAACCAAGATGCACTTAGTTCTCTCAGGCGAGGCATGCCTAGATGTTGTACCATGCGATCACGGTATTTCTGCTCGAGGAGTGCTTTTTTCAACTCCTTGGTGACTGGGACGTCCATTGCGTAGCAGGTAGAAGACAATCAGGATACCTGCTATTAGAAACAGGATCAGCGGAAGTCCTCCAAAGATGCTTCAGAATACGGAGTGTATGCAGTTTGGTATAACTCCTGGTACCGGCTGAAAGGTGCTGATAAATCCAGAACCTATGGTCTTAAATAGGTGAACAGTGCCACTCGTATCAGACATATTAAAGATACGATTTACCATTTCCGCAAAATGGTGAGGGCAGTTACTATGAATAAGCACCTGTATCTCTGCTGAAGACCTTGTGACCTGGAGATCAAAAGTCTCTCGAGCCGAGGTTAAGGGCACAGACTTCTGTAGAAGCATGGCTTTCATTCCACTTAAAGTATCAAACTGTATTAAAGAAATATTCAGTGAAGGCCATAACAGCGCCTCCCTGACTGTATGTGTTGGTGGAAACAATACTTGCATACAACAAGTAACCCTGGAGCTCATGGTCACCAGATATGCGATGCTTGGAACCATTCCCCAGCAGCCCTGATCGTATGTGACTGTATGTGTTGGTGGAAACAATGCTTGTATACAACAAGTAACCCTGGAGCTCATGGTTACCAGATATGCGATGCCTGGAAGCATTCCCCAGCAGACCTGATCGTTCAGCATCAAGTAACTCCCATTTGAAAGTAGCCTGAATGCTGGAGTAATCACTACAGCTCGGGAACCCTTCAGATGACAGGACAAGTTCGCTACAGAACCATTACAAGCCCCGTGCAGCATTATATCCTGACATCTGAGGGATCCACTTAAAGCATTCTCACAGTTTGTACCGTTTAGAAACACTTCTCGATCCCCACTCCGGCATCGAAACCTGTATGGTAATTCCTATGATTCCTTAATGTATTCCTTACCCATGCTTTCATATCTGCCTGCCTGCTTTTATTCAAGGCAATACTGAAACTGAAAAGTAGTGACTGGTAGAGTTATGTGGCCATGGATTAGCCATTCCGTGGACGGTGATTCTGCCTCTGTAAATGGTAATCTATCCAGTTTTTTGATACATACCATTGTATATTTTGTTCCCCTTTGTGCCATTTCTATCTGTTTATCTGTTAGATTGTATTCAGAAAAGAGGGACGTGCTGTTGATAAAATGCTCTAGCATGTAGCCTGCACGCAAAGATTGCAGCGTCCAGCTTAACAACATAATAGAACATAATTGAGATTGCCCGTGTTGTAATATGGCTAAATCTTGTTCAAATACATCTATCGCAGAAGATAATATGCTGCCTAAGGAATATATCCTCGAGGTCAATGTTGTTAACCCATTGTCTACCACTACTAGAGATTTTTCTAGGTTCATATGGTCTATTTCCCGTAATCTCTCAGTGGCCTCTTGTTGGGATATTTTCCATATTTCATTGTAGGCAGCATAAATGCCAACAATATAGTAAACGTTTCTGACGTGGTATCCTGGGACCTAGTAAAAAATCTCTAAGATCTACATCTTGTGAGAGTAAGGATAAGTTTTGTTTCACCTGTGTGAGTGTTGAGGTTTTTAGCCAATCAATGAACAACTTCCCAACACTGTAGGATGTCACTACCCCTGGATGTTGTCTTTGTACATAACGTGGATCTGGCCTATGGATACTAAACCCTTCGGTTTTACCCATCAATCTTGACCGACAACTATTGGTGTCTGTGGGCCAAATCAACCATTTCTTCCAATTGGGGTCTGCTCTATTGTATTGTATGATGTCATCTATTGTAATCCCTTTTTGTGATGTTTCATGACCCTCGGTCAGCGATGGTGTTGTCAGCCGAGGTGTGTTCAAGTTTTTGTTCTTGGCTAGTCCAAGGCAAGACGTTTGTTGCACTGTCTCGTTCAAAAACATGATTTGTTAAGGGATGAGGTATGCTCTAAATAAAGCTTCCATTCCCTGCATTTGCCATTCTCTAGTACCCCAGACTGATTTTAAGTCTATTGTGTCTTTCCATAAGTTGAAACCTTGTTCAGACAACTGGGCAATAAAGGATGCAGAGTAAATTTGCTTGGTGTTTGTTAGTATATTTTTCTTTGCTGATGTAGGTGCAACCTTATAATAATATGAGGCTGGGTCAGACATATTAAACCCTGAAAAATATGGAAACATTTGAGTAAACGTTTTTGAACTCCCCTTTGGTGATGTTGGACAATGTTCCCACTGCTGGTGTGCGAACACATTTCTAGGATTTGCAGATTTATGCAAAATTTTTGAAAACAATACATATATTCGTAGTCTGATGCGCTTTCCAATGTTTCATTATTAGAAAATGCAGCAGATTTTCCTAAATAGGACATTATATTATTTACAGTTTCAAAATCCCAATCATCGGAAAAAGTACTAGAGGTAATGATATCACTTAATGATATTTTAAATAAATGTGGAATCTTTAAAAGTTTGGTCGGGCCAAATACATCAAAATCAACATTGTCCCAAACTATACCATCAGGTATAGGAACTGCTGTAATGTTTACTGATGACAAATCTCTTTTACTCGATGAGATGATTGGTGTGGTTTTAAATTAAGTTCACCTTTTGGGCTGCAGAGCTTTGCTGAAATTAATGTCCATTAACCCGTTAACTGCAGCGTAAATTCCGCCGCGGTGCGGGTGATTTTATGCGCGGGCAGGGCTCTTTCTCTGACTACAGCAGTCTGTACTGCTGTTAGAATCTTTTCTGTAGATGCAATATACATCTCAGCATTTGTGTACAAATGTGATTTGTATGCAATTGGTACTGTTTCAAATTCAGTATATGTTAGATAGGTGCACCCAGATTGACCCCCAATTATTCAAATCACTAGGTTGCGTACGTTTGCGCGTGTCTGTAAGTGTTTGGAAGCTATCATGTCAGCTTGTTAGGGACAAAGTGTATCTCTGTGTTCCTGTGTCCAATTTTTAACTGAAAAATCAGGTTTTATTAAGTCGTAGAAAGGTTTTACTCTTTCTGCGTAATCTAAAATGTATGTTCTCCCAAAATTTAGGAATCACAGAATTGACTGTAGATTTTTTAATGATTTTGGAGGTTGGAGCAGCGCACATTTTTCAAAATAATTGGCTGCCAGGTTTTTTCCTTCACTTGAAAGCTCATATCCTAAAAACAGGACACTGAGGTGACCATTGTTATTTTTTTTAAGTTAATTTGTGGCCCTCAGACGTAAACCCCCAAATTATGGTATTCACTCTGTTCAAGCATTCCTCTAGGTCATCGTCCATCAGATAAATATCATCCACGTAGGACAATGCCTCTTCATCTAATTTCTGAAGTAACTCAATTACTCTGACTGAAAACAACCCTGGGCGGTTCTTATACCCCAGGAGGGAGTCGACAAAATTGATGCTTGGTCCATAGCGCTGAGAAGGCTGTCAAATACCTGCTTTCAGGTGCTATACTTTGGCAGAAAAATCCATTTGAGATATCAAGTGTCCATTTGTATTTTTTCCGCACAATGTTATTCATTAATGTGGCACTGTGTGCATTTTGGCCTGCAAATGTCTTAGTGCAAGTGCTAAAATGCCTGTAATCTAAAACAAGACGATATGTATTGTCAGGTTTAATCACAGGAAACAACGTATTGTTCATTTGAGGGGTGCAAGTTTCAATCACCCCTTGGCATTCAAGTTGATCTAAGATCTCCCTGACCTGTTTTTCAGCTTCTTGCGTTATTGGATACTGCCTCTGTGCAGTTGGAGTGTGTTTTTTAAAGGAATTATGTGGTGAGTTGAATCCTCATCCCATCCAACATGGTTTTTCTATAATGCTGGAGCCTGTGCTACCACCCACTCGTGTGCATAAGTATGTTGCAAGTGCCTGGGAATGTAATTAGGGAAGGCTGGTAAAATTACTGTTTCTCCCTTAGGGCAATCCATGATGAATGCTGGTGGCCAATCTTGTTCAGCTAACAGAATGTAATAGCCAAATGTTAGGTTCACTCAAAAGAGACCTCTCACTTCCTACTTTTGTCCCCCTCCATTTGGAACGTTATTTCGTATACTTTATGTGGGACACTTACTCTAGTATCAGGTGTTTGCACTGTGATATAATCATTCAAGTCCGCTGTCACCAGAAATTCCATCAGGTTCTGGCGAGCTATTATTATTTCTGCTGCTCTGTCTAGCATCGTCAGAGCCCATTCCCCGTTCAGTAGTCGAGTCCTCAGAATTCTGGGCATGTCTGATCTTTAGATCTGCACATCTTCTTTTTGAACTGTGGCTTTTGCTTTGGCTTTTCTTCTTTTTTAGAAGAGTAATCTTGAGCGTGCTGCTTGTCTCTGGACTTTGTACGCTCTTCTTTTCTTTCTGACTGTCCTTCCCTCTCTGAGTTTTTCGATGAGCCCTGAAAGGAATGAGAGGACCATGTATCAGTGTGCTGATACCTGTCAGGTTTCCTAATGTTATCCCTATTCCTGAGGTTATACTTATTTTCGGAGGGCTCTTGTGGTTGAGATCTACCTTGGGATTGAGATCTGTTTCCTTTAAAGTGTTTTTTTTTTTTGTCCCACTTCTTTTTAGTTGAAGCAGGTGTCTGCTTAGAAGTGTCCTTTTCAAGACTGCCCATCAGTTGTGGTTTTAAAGGTTCCCCACCCAAACTGTCTCTGCCTAATTCTGCATACGTCAATTATTTTGGGTATTCGTGTTCCTGTTCTAAAGAACTAAACTCCCTGAGGTGTTGGAAGATTGCCACTGAAGCTGCTTCCCCTTTAATATTAGCTAGTATTATGGCTGATACCTGGGCCTAGTTACCTAGTAACTTCATCCCAAAGTTGAGAGCAGGCACTGCTCCATACTCGTTTTGTATTTTTCTTAATACGTCTGGTACCACCGCTAATGAAAGAATACCATGAGTCCTGATATATATGGCAGCAAAGACTGTACCCCAAGTGGTACAATCTTCTACTTGTGGTGTTATCCCCATGGGCAAGCAAATTGTTAGCATTCTATGTTTTTCATATGGGGTAGTATTCGGGAATACAGCCTCGAGCTGAGTTATTTTCTTAACTACCCAGAATGGCATTTGTTCACGTTTCATGGGCATTTTGCCCATTACCGGGTGTAATGTTTGTGGTGTGATTTTAGTTGCTGTACCCTGAGCTTGAGGTCCATTTGTTGCAACTATTGCTGGTTGGACTGTAAATGTCCTCATGACAAATTGTGTAAAGTTTCTATAGATTTTTATTACATCTTTATGTTGTATGAGTAAGTCTCCTGGTGCCATTGTTTCAATCAGGATGTGGTATTTAGGCTGCTAATATCGGCCATGTTGCCCCTTCTCCTCCGAGCGGACCTAATCTTACTCTTACTCTTATGTGGGGTAGGGCGCCTTTAAACCAGTATAAATGTTCCTGGTATGTGAGCAGAACTTCAATGTCCTCTAACGGACAATATTCCACTGGTGCATCTCCTTCTGTAGAGTAGAGAAATGTCTGCGTTCTGGCATCTGCTGCTGGGAATGTAACCCACGAATCAAATGCCTCTGTTTTGTTGGATTTGTGTGCCTCAATCACGAAAACTACTAAGCCTCCCCTAGCTGATAAACCATTTTCTAACAGTTTCAGGGTTACTGTATATCTGATTTTTTCTGCAATCGGAATTGCCTCCACATCTTCTCCTCCTGAGAGGTGCAAGTCCTGCGTTCTCCACACCTTCAGTCATTTTTTAGAGAAAGAAGTATTTCCAAGGGAACTAAGATAAGTTGTTTTGCACAATGTAGGAACACTGTGTCCTTCAAGCTTGATTAACCAACAGCTAACAAATAGGATTTTTTTGCCTACTCAGCTGTGGCGGAGTTCGTGCCCACCCACTCCAGACTTTTCTGGTGTTTTGTGAGTAGGGGTCTCTGAGAATAGCACGACTGAACTACTCAGATTCTACTGTTAAATAAGTACCCAACCAACGTTGGCAGTGCCATGTCGTTTAGTTCCTATATACCCTATACCGCGTTTCGGATGACATAAACTGTGGGATTGGTGGCAGACTGATTCTGCGCACCCCCACTGGATACGTTAGCCTGTTTTGATTCAACTAGCTCACAGTGCCAGTAGAATCTCCTCTTATCGGGGAGAGAATAGGTTCTGGCAACCTCAGAACATGACAACCCTGTTCAGATGTGAGTCCCGTGCTCTCCATGCCACTGGAATCAAGCTATCCTGGCTGAAGAGGGGTGAAACCCCCCAAAAAACAGACGTGAACCCTGATCCCCCAGGATCGTGGAAACAATATACTACTTTTCGCTCAGTCACTCGTGCTCACTAAGTCTGTCTCAGAGATACACAGAATAAACAGGCTGGGCGTTTCAAAAAGGATCTATTGCACAGTTGTTATTGTAGAGTAGAGTATATTAGCTGCAACAACCATTAGAGAGTAGCAGAGCTATATGATTAGAAGCACTAAGAAAGTAAATGGATGGTATAGCTCTACCATATTGCAATAATCATGAATACATACAAGTGTATAAAACACATGATAATAAGTGCATACTCCTACGATGTCTCCATAACTAGATGTACCTAAATGTACCTTGCATCTATGTAGGTGTTATGCCAAGAATCCCTCTAGGATCCAGTCCACCCCATTACCTGAGAATGAGAGAATATGGGACCCATCCTGGTCTTGAGTTGGACACCACGCGAGGGATGTTTGACCACTGCCAGCTGGATCGTCTGCATGCAGGAACCTCATCGTCTCTGGTCAGTGTGTCAGCCGGGAAGTCACGGTCTCCTCTATCTTCCTAAGCAAGATGTGATGTATTTATACCCATAGGTCTCCCCAGGGGTCCTAACTTGCTCTGTTACTGTGTCGGCCTAAAGGATGACGTCGGGCCTGAACTTTATACATGGATACTATACAGGAGATGGTAATCCTGCTGTTAGTCCTGCTGTGCTTCCAAGAAGCCTCATGCATAATGTATGAGAATCGAACTAGGGAAAACCCACGTTATGAATGCGGTGTCAAGTCTGGGTAAAAGGCTAGTCCTCAAGAACCATTATGTATGTAATGTAGGAAAGGATATAGGTGAAAGGTTATAATCTTACCTATGCCTATTTAGGGTACCTATATGAAATATAACAATTTTGTTGGTCAAAGGATATATGTCCAGGTAGGAAAAAGTGCTAACCTGTGTAATGGCCTTCCCTTTGATGCTTATTGGTTTCATTTTAGAGGACTGCCTCCCACAAACCATGTAACGGATTTTGGCTATATTAGTATCAAAAGGGATCTCGTTCATAAATTTAACAAACAGGTCCACCAAACCCCATAGACCATTTGTAGTATGAGAGATCAATTTTGCATTATCTGCGTATAGCAGAGACGAAACAAAAGAGGTGTTGACCTTAGGCATGTCTTTCCTATTTAACGCCAGAAAATTATTCAGACCATTAATAAAGAATATGAAAAAAGGAGGCACCAGTACCCATCCCTAGCTGACCCCACGAGGGAGACTGAAACAATCTGTACATTCCCTCTCCTATCCATACTTAACAGTAGCAGCAATATCTGTGTGAAATGTTGTAGGAAATTAATCAGATCTTGGGGCAGTCCTATGTTAGCCAAAGAATCCACATTTTTGACCGGTTCACCCGGTCAAAGGTCCAGGAAGGCTAGGTAGATGGTTCCTTTTTTAACTGTTACATATTTCCCTACTATCAGATTTAAATGTAGGCACTGTTCCAGTGTACCCCTACCTTCTCTGAACCCATACTGGATTGGGCTAAAAATAATGTTAATTTGGGCCCATTTGTCTATTCTATTCAAGATGATTCTACCCAACAGAATTGAAAAAAGTAGGAGATAGGCCTATAACAGCTTGGGTGCTCTTTATTTAATTTTGTAAAAACAAGGACAATATTGGCAACTTTAAATGTCCTGGGAATACCATCTATAACAGTAGCACTAAGAACATTTGTTATTAGAGGCCCCTAAAAAGGATATTCACCTTATATAGATCCATGGGGACCCCGTCGGCAAAAGGGACCTTGTTAGAAAGACTATATCTGATGACAGAACTAACTTCCTTCAGCTCAAACGTGTTATCTAATGGGAACTTAGGTGCTTCCACTACACTGTCCTGTGGCTTCCTTGCTCCAATTGAATACATCGTTGGAAAGTGGCTCACCCATTTTTCTGGAGTTATATTTGTATCTATGTCATCAGTTATGCCTGGAGAAAATTGTCTCCCCTTGACTATCTCCCAAAATCCTTTGGTATCTCCTGAATTACAGGTACACAACAATTGATCCCATGCCTTCTCTGTCATAGTTTGTTTTCTTTCCCTAATGGCTAGCATTTAGGAAACTCTAGCAAGGGAGAGATCCTCTTGTATCCTTAGCTATGTGTTAAGCAACTCCCTTAATCACTTATTTGTGGCACTGTGTCTATCATCAAGCCACCCAGTTTTTACTGGTCTTCTAGTACCAGAAAGACCAGGCATATTCTGCTCAGCAGAATGATTTAGGGATTAAAATGCCTACAAACCCCCCTCTGGAGGAAAATCTGCTGAAAGCATTGACTCTATAAACAGACTCTATTAGCCCCAGTAAGAGAGTTAAACAAGGCAGGAAGCGAGATATTGTCCAATTTAATTCTAAGCCCTTTATCCTTGGCAGTCAAACCAGTTAAATCAGGATTCTTTTTGTCTGTCAACAGTAGATATTAGCATGTCAAATACAATAGGGTTGTGGTCACTATTAGGGGTGGGCGGAATTTGCGAAATTAAATTTCGCAAATTATCGCGAAAATGTTTAAAATTATCGCAAACAAGCGGAAATATCGCGAAGATGCGGAAGTTTTTTTCCGGCATGTTCGCGAGATTTTCTGCAAGGTTGCGGGTCGCCAACTTACCCATGTGGTTGCTTGCGGGCGCGGCCATCTTGTTTTGAGTTTTCTCGCGGTGCATGATCACGAGAAGAAAGACGTGATCGCGCGACGCATGACGTCACTGCGGGCGCGAACTGTCGCGAGACAGCGCAAATGGCTAAAAACAATACAACATCTCATGGAGAACGCGACCGGATCAAGAAAACTTGTCGGCGAACGCAGGGATTCAGGTAAGGCGATCGCGCGCGCGCGACAATGTATTATTTTATAGCGCGAGCAAGAAACAAATTATCGCCAAGCTGCGGAAACCGGAATTTTTGACATTTTCGCGCTCTCCGCGGAACGCGAAAATGTCAAATTATCGCAATTTCCGCGAACGGAACGAAATTTTCGCCCAGGCCTAGTCACTATAACAGGCATCCAAGACTCATGTTTGTACAGGTTTTTCCAAGCACCTTGAGATGAAAACTTAATCAATAACTGACCTAAAGCCCTACCCCACAACTTTTGGTTTTTGGTCATATTGCTGTCTCACAATAGTCCCCACATTGAGGAGATTAGCCTGGCCTAGAGCATTGTTCAATCTCCTACCCTTTTCATTGGTTACTAGCTGGCAATAAGAGGTGTTGCCTCTTGCAAACGGATCAGGATTGTTAAGGTTCTGGACCACCTGGGCATTAAAATCCCCTCCCATCACTAAATTAAAACATTTCAATTTAGTGGGGCTCTAACTTCAAGAACACACAACACCTCAAATAAAGGCTCAAATTTGATGCCTTATGTCATACACAGAGTTATAAAATTTGACTAGGAAAAATCTGAAATCGCTAGATTCCACTACCAATAAAACCTGAATCCCAACTAGCCCGCGTGGGCTCTCTGCCCTGTAACGGCTTTAGCTGGTACACAGAAACACTCAAGCCAACCACAGAGATCAATTCCTCTGCCCAAGTTTCCTGTAGCATCATCACATCGAACTGGATTATTAGGTCGAGCAATTCTGAGTCAAATATTTAGATTTAATGCCCGCTGTGTTCCAGCTAAAAAAAGGACCCGGATTTGTGCATTGCAACTTTCTAGAAATCTCTTTGACAGTGCAGGGTATCTGAAATTATTCTCCACACAGTCCCCCCTCAGATGTTTACTAGCAGGACTGGGCCAACTAACCCTCCAAAATATGATGTTGCTATATTACTTCCTGTTAAAGTTAGTGTTTTTGGGCAACCAATGGCAGACTTTGTTTAGTAACTAGGAGGTGTCCCCCTCAATGTTAATTGTCAATTTCGGGACTCTCTTCATTATGGCTACGTATGGACAAAATGCTGGTGATAGACTGAAAATGGGCATGCCATTACCTTCCCGGGCAGTACTACTATTTACCCCTTGCCTCCCCTATTCCTATCTGATTCCTGCCCTACACCGATTGTTATTGTTTCTTTGTTTCTACCATGTAAACAGGGGCCCGCCATTCCATTGGTGACTTTTAAGTTAGGACAGAGGGATAATCGGGCAGTATCTGGAAGTGAGGTTTGCCCTGCATCTTTGTTGTTAAGTCTCAGGGCAACCTCTTGAGCCTTATCAGCAGAAAAAAGACAATTTGCTTTATCTATTTTCTTCATTAAAGTTGTAACAGCTGTTTCCAGACTCTGCAATTTATCCACCAAAGGGGCAACACACTGGGATATTACAGGTTTATATTTTTCCAGGATGTCTTCCCAGTTAATTGGAGCCACAATCCTAGTCTCATCGTTGGCCCTGGTTAAGCCCTGCTTCCTTAAGTTACGAGTAGAGGGCATCCCACCAGCAGGTCGCTTGTTTTTGCACTTTCTTTTTGTTGGGGGGCACTACCACTTTCATTAAGAGCGTTATCACTATCCTGTAAGACTCTTTTGTTATAGCCCCCATCGCTCAGGCCAGAGAGGAGTCCAATGTATTCTCTCTTGGATGTTTATTGGCGGTGTCTTTCTCTTTCCCCGTATCTACCTGGAATTTCTGCTTATCCATATCTTTTTCCAATTTCCAGGTACCCTCTGGGTCAAAGTAGACTCACCCTTTAATCTCTGGTGTCAAAACCGCAGGTGGTGGCCTGACCTCTCCGGGCGCTGATGGACCAAGGACGGGCCCTCCCTTGGCCCGGGAACTGACCACGTGCATCCCACACAGCTGGAGTCCTTGAGGTACTTTAAGCGCATCAGGGGTTCACAGTCCCTCCCCCTTCCGTGCAGTGATAGAATCTCCTGGCACAAGGAGCTGTGGCACATGGAGTTCCCTTGAACAAGTGCGGGCAGGTCGCAGTGAGCAGAGTGCTTTCCTGTGCAGCGGGAGTCCTCACGGTGCTTTAAGCACGACGGGGATTACTGCCTCTCCCACTTCCAGACAGTAATGGCGCATCCTGGTGCATCAAAGTAACACACGAAGGGAGTGAAGAGGTATTGCTCAAAAGAGCATAAGAGGTGGATACGTCCTCCTCAAGTTATATTGTCAAAAATCAAAGGGATCTACCCTTATGGGAAAGTATATAAGTGTTCCCCCAGACTACGTGTGTCTCATACAACGGTGGAAAGCACACAGCTTTGTTTAAAT
Organism: Triturus cristatus; assembly: GCF_964204655.1. Classification (NCBI taxonomy): domain Eukaryota; kingdom Metazoa; phylum Chordata; class Amphibia; order Caudata; family Salamandridae; genus Triturus; species Triturus cristatus. The sequence continues at coordinate 213,419,825 of NC_140588.1, forward strand.
ACCCCTCACCCACCAAAAGGACCCTTGGTGGCATGCTTCATCATCGGGGTGTTCCCACCCCGCTGCGGGATGGGGCTTGCTGTGACCTACGAATACATGGGAGCACTGATTATGAAAAACAATTCTATGTGTGGTGGAGTGTGAGCAGAAGGGTCAGAAGCGAGCGAATACTGAATGGTGAAAAATTTAAAAATACCTGGCTCAGTGGAAAAAATTAATTTTAATATCCCTTTGAGCTGTTATCATTAAAAGTGGGGATTGAGCTGTAGATAATATGCTTTAATGAGCAGTGTCTACTGTGTGGACATGTTTTGAAGCCCTCCCCTTGGACCTAGAAGAGATCCCTTCTCCACTCAAACAACTGTTCATTTACATATAATCCTAACTACGTGGTGCACATAAATAATATAATAAATAAGGGGTACCTATAGTCACACAAATATCAAGGTTACCTCCACACCAGGAAACTGCGTCGCCGCGGCTCCGTAGTGTCATAGCGCTAGGGTGTGTGCATGAGTCTATCATCGGTTCTGTACAGGAAATGCTATGCCTAGACACGATGGAAAGCTTTTCCCACTTTGTATGCGTGCTGCACAGTGCATGGAAAATCACAGAGAAATTAAAGCATTTCTCATGTTAGCGCCTCCTTTGAAGGGGCATTAACGTTTGAGCACAAAACCATGTTTACAAATGTTTGTGTTAGACCTGTCAGCCCTAGGGTGGTCTACCCGTTTTTTTTGCCCCTGTTGCCTCATCTTTTCCGCCATATTTGTGTTGGCCCTAGGTCTCTGGGCGCCTTACCACTGCTAAACAGGGCTGAGGTGCAGGTGCTCTCTCCTAACAACATGGCTGCCACAGGCCCCTGCTACTGCGGAGTGGCCAATGCGTGGTTAGGAGCAGGCTGGGACGTCGTGATAAAGTATCTTTTCCCATACGCCTTTTTGTCCCATAGACTATTATGTGGAAGCTCCTAGAACCTTCCAGCTCTGGGAGGGATTATGCGTTGCCGCCTTTGCAGGAGGGTCACCTGACCTGGGGGTATAAGAGGAAAGGAGGGAAACCTGACTAGTCAGTTGGGGCACCACTGGACCTGGGAGAACCTCTGCCGGAGCGTAGGCGGTTGGGCCTAGGGGAGTCTAGGCCCTGCTGTACCCAAGTTAGATGAGGGACTCTGCCTGCCTGCTGATCTTGCCTGGTGAGGGGACAACCCAGGGGACCATCTCCAGTGTGCTGCGGGGACCCATCCTGCCTCTGATGCCTGCCAACTCAACCCCCATCTCCCCCTCATAAGCTTGCCAGGGGGACCTGCTATCTTCTGTCCCCGCCAAGATAAGGGCTGCCCTGAAACTTGGACTGACGGTGTGCACACTACAGGACCACCAGGTAAAGCGCTGTGCCCTCTACGCGCTGTGCACACCAAGCGCTGGGCCTTCAAGGAACTGTGCCCTACGCGCTGAAGCCCTTAAATCACCGCTGCTGCCCGGGGACATACAACCTAGCGCTGTGGGAGCGGTAGCGCTATCTGCCCCGTTCACCGCCACCGCCCAGGGACATAGGATCTAGCGCTGTGCCAGGGGAAGCGCTAACTGCTGGCTCATCACTGCCGCAGCCCAGGCCGTCGCTGAACTGCTGGGATACACCCCTACCTGCTGCATGACTCCAGCGCTGTGCTCGGAAGCGAAGCGCCGTCAGCGCCGGAGAGTCACCGCCACGGCCCGGTGCCCACTGCTCTGAGGCCCCTCTGTCATCTAAGCCCGCCACTGCGGCCCCCGAAGCCGGGGAGGGCCGCCGCGGCAGTGCGGGAGGCCACGCTAGACCTCGGGGGCGTTCCTCATGTCACCAGCAGCGTTCGGTAGCGGGCGCGGCCCTCCATTGGCTCCACGGCTGCGCCCCTCCGAAGATGCCCGTTCATTGGCTCCCGGGTCGGAGGGAGGCCCCGAGCCGCAAGGGAACCTTGTCGCGGGGGCTCCGGAGCCAGCGGGAGCCACCGACCTGCCCCCAGGACCGAACCGCGCCGCCTTTTTGGAAGCCTGGAACAACAGGTATCCCCCCCCAGGGGAGGGGCCGATCTCAGAGGGGACAGCGGGGCTGCCGAGGAGCCTCACGCCGACAGCGTGGCAGCCCCGTGGCAGCCTCGTGGCCGCCTCTCCCTTCCTGGGCACTGCAACCAGACCTCAGGCCCCGCTAACCCTGAACTACTCCGCTGCTGGGGATAGGGGGAAGATGAGACTGCCCCTGAGAGGGCGCGATGAGTGATATTCTCACGATGGCTGTGTGCCTAAGTTAACTGGTACCTGGGAACCACCTCTGGCCAGTCAAATGATGTACCGGTTACCCTGAAAATTACCTGCGATCCTTTGTTGCACTGCTGAGATGCACTGACACCTGTTGTGAGCCCAAAGTGCATCTTACCTTGCCCTGAGTTCCCCCCGCATTATTCCTCTAAAGGAAGTTGCACCTGTGTTGGGGCTATAGTGAACTGCTTGTGGCCCAAAAAGGTTAATGGTGCTGTACACTTAAATGCATTTATGCCTGGTTGATCTAAAATGATTTAAAGGTTGCCCTGTTATTCACTGATCTACGCAACTGTATGAAATGGTTTTTGCTCTATGATTACCGGATGTAGTTACCCAGATGAATTTACTGCTGCCTTGCTAAGTACCCACATTATTCCTGAAATGAGTTGATTCACCCTGATTTGAGATAGATAAAGAATCTTGTTTTTACCATACAACTTGGTGTGGTGTCCTTCATTGTGTCTGCGTCAGTGAGTCCCGGTAGGTCAGTGCTGCACAACTGCTTTACACATTGCCTTCGGGTGCCTTCCTACCTCGCGCCAAGCTACCACGTCGGAATTGGTGACCTCAGTTCTAACATTGGTGTTCAGCGGTGGGATTGGGACTTGCGCTTGTGCAGCACCCTACAGGGAATCAGTGTGTGCCGCAATTGGACAACTATCCTAACGCAAGCCTATCGATTGCCTTTCACTGTCTGCTTGAGTGTATAGGCTCCTGTTTTTGACCTGTTGCCCAGGTCCTAGTAATTTTCCCTTGAATTGATTGGGGCCCCACCTGTCAGGATGGAGTTCAAGCTGGCCAAACTAGAAATGTATACGGTGGCGCAACTGAAGGAGTTCTGTCAGGGGATGGGGGTGTCCATCAGATGAGGTGCCAAGAGAGAGGAGCTTCAGAAAGCCTTGAGGGCATGGGTAGTGGCCCACCCGGGAGGGAGAGGGGACGAGGGACAGGGGGAGCCGGGCGCTCCGGGGGAGCCGGGCGCTCGGGGAGAACCGGGGACTCCGAAAGAGTTGGACCTACTGCAGGTTGACATTAGTGACAATGTGTTGCCAGGGAGACGTTCCAGGGTAGGCAGTAGTGTGTCAGCAGGGAGTGTGTCGGTGGAGGAGTATGAGGACAGGAGGGAGGAGAGGCAATAGAGGTTGGAGCTTGCTAGGATGGAGAATGAGAGAGAGGAGAAGAGGCTAGCCATGGAGGAAAGGAAGCGTGCGCATGAGCTCAGCCTAAAGGAGTTGGAGTTGAAAGCATTGCAGCTAGAGGCGCAAGGCAACAGGAATGGTGGGAGCGTACCCGCTGAGGTCCACGAGAGCCTAAGTTCTACCTACCGAAGGAGGTGGTGGCCAGTTTTAGTGTAGGGGATGACATAGACAAGTGGTTGGCGGCATACGAGGTGTCTCTGGTGGCTCATGGGGTGCCCGAGAGTTAATGGGGGGGTGGCCTGTATCAGTACGAACCTCCAGTGGTAAGGGATACCCTCCTGGCTTTGGAAAAGGAAGATCGAACAAATTACCCTATCATGAAGGAGGCCCTGCTTAGTAAGTTTGGTCTCACCCCAGAGAAATATCACCAGAGGTTCCGCAACAGCCATAAGCTTCCCACACAGAACGGGTGGACTTTTTTTTCTATGCCCGTAAGGTCTTAGAGGGATGGGTGCGTGGCAGCGAAGTGAGCGACTATGAGGGGCTGTACAACTTGTTTTTAAGAGAGCACCTCCTCGATAAATGTTTTCCAGAACTGCGTCAACACCTGGTGGACAGCAAGCTGTTCGACTCACAGAAGCTTGCGGAATAGGCAGATACCTGGGTTTGCACTCGGGTGTCCCACAAGGGACCCGGGGGAGACACCCCGAAAGGCGGACAGGGCGCACCCCAGAAGAGAGAGGGGGGATAAAAAGAAAGAGTTTTTCAAAGGCCCCCAAAGTAGACCTCAAGGGAAGGGGGTAGGTTCCCCACCCCAATCTGGATCACCGAAACCCACTTATCCTGACAAGAGTCAGCAGCCCAGAACTGTCCGGTGTTACGAATGTGGGGAGGTTGGGCACTACAAGGGGGATCCCCAGTGTCACAAACGGACCCCAGCCCCCACAGGAGGTAAGAGCCCCGGGGTGGCTAGCGTAGCGCTGGGGGAGGAGTTGTCCCGAGATGAGGGGGGTCAGTGGACAGGCCTGACCCTGGTTTCACTGGGAGATAGAGAGATGGTCCCAGTGACACAGTTGCCCTCGAACACTGCCAAGTACCAGCAGAGGGTACGGGTTAACAGGGAGGAGGAGGAGGCTCTGAGGGACACGGGTGCCAGTATGACGATGATAAGACGTTAGCTGGTGTCCCCAGAGCAGGTGATTCCTGAAGTATTCCACTCTGTAGTAATGGACGATAACAGCCAAAGTCATTACCCCGTGGCCCAAGTTCCCTTTGAGTGGGGAGGAGTCTCAGGCCAGTTGAGAGTCGCCGTCAGCCCTGCCATGCCAGTGGATTGTCTGCTCGGAAACCATTTGAAACATGCCGCCTGGAAGGAGGTGGAGTTCAACGCTCATGCTGAGATGCTGGGGTTACCAGGATGGACTTGCATAGTCACGAGGTCCATGACTGCCCGGCAAAGAACTCAACCCGGGTTGGAGCCTGGAACAATGGCCCAGCACAATGCTGGTCAGGAGGACGTTGTGGAAGACGCACCCTGCGAGATGGATGGGGAGCCCGCGGAGGTGACCCCGGAGACCGCGGAGGTGGATCTTGTTCCTGTGGGGGACTTGCCGACCCCTGCAGAGTGGCAGGTGGAAGGAGGGCCTACCCGGGAGGAATTTTGTCGGGCACAGAGGGAGTGCCCCACGCTTGAAGGTATGCGGCGACAGGCCGAATCCCAAGCGGCGAACCAAGAGACTGGCAATTACCATATTTACTGGGAGGATGGTCTCCTCTACAGTGAGCCTAAGGCTCCGGTGCATGGGTCATCTAGGGCCTTAGTGGTCCCCCAATGCTACCGGGCCTTTCTGCTAGAATTGGCACATGAGATACCACTAGCAGAACACCTGGGCCAGGACAAAACCTTTGCTTGGTTGGTCCCACATTTTTACTGGCCCAGCATGCGAGTCGCCTGACACCTTTTACAAGACCTGTAAGACTTGCCAGGCGAGTGGCAAGACTGGGACCAAGTTGAAGGTCCCTCTGGAACCGCTCCCGGTTGTCGGTACCGCTTTTGAGTGGGTAGGCATTGACATTGTCGGGCTGATGGACCCGCCGACTTATTCGGGACACCGGTTCATCTTGGTGTTAGTGGACCACGCCACCCGGTACCAGGAGGCGATCCCTCTGAGGACCATCACTGCACCTGCGGTGGCGCGGGCCTTGATGGGGATTTTTACCCGTGTGGGATTCCCCAAGGTCGTGGTGTCAGATATGGGCACTAATTTCATGTCGGCCTACATGCAGGCCATGTGGAAGGAGTGCGGAGTGGCCTACAGGTTCTCTACTCCTTACCACCCCCAGACTAACGGGCTCGTAGAGCGCTTCAATAAGACTCTGAAGGGGATGATCCGGAGTCTGCCCGAGGACTTGAGACGGAAGTAGGACGTCCTCTTACCCTGTCTGCTGTTCTCCTACCGAGAGGTGCCGCAGAAGGGGGTCGGTTTCAGCCCCTTTGAGCTGCTCTATAGCCACCCCATTAGGAGGCCCCTCAGTCTTGTGAAGGAGGGGTGGGAGAAGACTTCTGCGAAGCTTCCCCATGACGTGGTTTGCTACATGCTGACATTCCACAGCCAGATGGCCAAGCTGTGGAAGGAAGCCTCAGACAACCTGGAGGCTAGTCAAGCCGTCATGAAGAAGTGGTATGACCGCAACAATCGGACTGTGGAGTTGGATGTTGGACGGAAGGTGTGGGTCATGGAGCCCGGAGAGCTGAGTGCCCTCCAGGACCGGTGGACTGGACTGTACGACATCGTGGAGAAGAGAGGCCAGACCACTTACGCCGTTGACCTCAAGACCCCCGACAACCCCATAGGGTGTTCCACATCAACCGCCTGAAGCCGCAGCATTAGAGATCGGAGCTTGCTCTCCTTATGGTGATGGATGGGAGTGAAGAGGAAGAGAGTGAGCCTCTTCTGGACCTTCTGGTGGCCCAAGAGAAGGATGGAGGGAGGGGTCCTCTCCCCATCCTTGACCCCTGAGCAACAGAGGGACTGCCACCAGGTCTTGGAGCAGTACGCCTCGTTGTTCTCCCTCACTCCTGGGATCACGCATCTGTGTACCCATGACGTGGACACAGGGGAGAGCCCGCCCGTGAAAACCAAGTCTTACCGGCTGTCCGACAGGATCAAGTCCAGGATCATGGGTGAGGTGGCCAAGATGTTGGAGCTGGGGGTGATTGAGCCTTCCAGCAGCCCTTGAGCTAGTCCGGTGGTGTTAGTGCCAAAAGCGGCCCCACCGGGCACCACACTGGAACTTTGGTTTTGTGTGGATTACCATGGCTTGAACTCCGTGACCAAGACGGATGCTCACCCGATCCCTAGGGCGGATGAGTTGATTGACCGACTGGGAGCAGCTCGGTATCTGAGTACCATCGACCTGACGTCAGGATATTGGCAGATTGCCATGGCCGATGGAGCAAAGGAGAAGACTGCGTTCTCCACCCCCGAGGGCCATTTTCAATTTCGGGTGATGCCCTTCGGGCTCAAGAATGCTCCAGCCACTTTCCAGCGGTTGGTCAACCAGGTGCTTTCTGGCCTGGAGGCCTTCTCAGCTGCCTACCTGGATGACATAGCTGTCTTCAGCAGCAGCTGGGAAGACCATCTGGAGCACCTCCAGGAGGTGCTACAGGCTCTACAACGAGCTGGCCTAACCATCAAGGCTAGCAAGTGCCAGATTGGACAGGGATCTGTCGTCTACCTGGGGCACCTGGTGGGCGGGGGTAAGGTGCAACCCTCTAAGCCAAAATCGAGACCATCTTGGCCAGGGAGCCCCCCAAAACCCAATCGGAGGTCCGGGCTTTTCTCAGCCTCACAGGTTATTACCGCCGGTTTGTCAAGGGGTACGGAACCATCGTGGCCCCCCCTGACTGAGTTGACCTCTAAAAAGCAATCTCGTAGAGTCATCTGGACGGCTGCCTGTCAAGAGGCCTTTGAAACCCTGAAGCACGCCTTGTGCACCGCTCCGGTGCTTCGACTCCAGATTTCAACAAGGAATTCATCGTGCAGACAGACGCGTCAGAGCATGGCATTGGAGCTGTGCTCTCTCAACTGAATGAGGAAGGCCAAGTCCAGCCAGTGGCCTTTATTTCCCGAAGACTACTCCCCCGGGATCAGCGGTGGAGTACCATAGAACGCGAAGCTTTCGCCGTGGTTTGGGCCCTGAAGAAGCTGAGGCCACATCTTTTTGGTTCTCACTTCCTCATTCAGACTGACCACCGACCCCTTCGCTGGCTAATGCAAATGAGAGGCGAAAACCCCAAATTGTTGAGGTGGTCCATTTCCCTCTAGGGGATGGACTTTCGGGTGGAACATCGACCCGGAGTAGACCACGCCAACGCTGACGGTCTCTCTCGGTTCTTCTGCCTTAGTGAAGAGAACTCCCCAGAACTCCCCAGAGGCTGGGTAGCTCTCCCCACTTTCGGCTGGGGGGGACGCATGTTAGACCTGTCAGCCCTAGGGTGGTCTACCCGTTGTTTTTGCCCTTGTTGCCTCATTTTTTCCACCATCTTTTTGTTGGCCCAAGGTCTCTGGGCGCCTTACCACTGCTAAACAGTGCTGAGGTGCAGGTGCTCTCTCCTAACAATATGGCTGCCACAGGCCCCTGCTACTGCGGAGTGACCAATGCATACCCACACTAGTGGTTAGGAGCAGGCTGGGACGTCGTGATACAGTATCTTTTCCCATCCCGCCTTTTTGTCCCATAGACTATTATGTGGAAGCTGCTAGAACCTTCCAGCCCTGGGAGTGATTATGCTTTGCCGCCTTTGCAGAAGGGTCACCTGACCTGGGGTATAAGAGGAAAGGAGGGAAACCTGACTAGTCAGTTGGGGCACCACTGGACCTGGGGAACCTCTGCCGGAGCGTAGGCGGTCGGGCCTAGGGGAGAAACCTACACTACAGGGATTGACTGATACTAGGCCCCGCTGTACCCAAGTTAGATGAGGGACTCTGCCTGCCTGCTGATCTTGCCTGGTGAGGGGACAACCCAGGGGACCATCTCCAGTGTGCTGCAGGGACCCACCTTGCCTCTGATGCCTGCCAACTCAACCCCCATCTCCCCCTCAGAAGCTTGCCAGGGGGACCTGCCATCTTCTGTCCCAGCCAAGATAAGGGCTGCCCTGAAACTTGGACTGATGGTGTGCACACTACAGGACCACCAGGTAAAGCGCTGTGCCCTCTACGCGCTGTGCATACCAAGCGCTGGGCCTTCAAGGAACTGTGCCCTACGCGCTGAAGCACTTAAATCATCACCACTGCCCGGGGACATACAACCTAGCGCTGTGGGAGCGGTAGCGCTATCTGCCCCGTTCACTGCCGCCGCCCGGGGCGATAGGATCTAGCGCTGTGCCAGGGGAATCGCTAACTGCCGGCTCATCACCGCCGCAGCCCAGGCCATCGCTGAACTGCTGGGATACCCCCCTACCTGCTGCATGACTCCAGCGGCCCGGCGCCCACCGCTCTGAGGCCCCTCTGTCGTCTAAGCCCGCCGCTGCGGCCCCCGAAGCCGGTGAGGGCTGCCGCGGCAATGCGGGAGGCCGCGCTAGGCCTCGGGGGCATTCCTCACGTCACCAGCAGCGTTCGGTAGCGGGTGCAGCCCTCCATTGGCTCCACAGCCGCGCCCCTCCGAAGACGCCCGTTCATTGGCTCCTGGGTCGGAGGGAGGCCCGAGCCGCAAAGGAACCTTGTTGCGGGGGCTCTGGAGCCAGCGGGAGCCCCCGACCTGCCCCCAGGCCAGGACCGAACCGCGCTGCCTTTTTGGAAGCCTGGAATAACAGGTAACCGCCCCCCCCCCCCCCCCCGGGGAGGGGCCGAACTCAGAGGGGACGGCGGGGCTGCCGAGGAGCCTCGTGCCGACAGCGTGGCAGCCCCGTGGCCGCCCCTCCCTTCCTGGGCACTGCAATCGGGCCTCGGGGCCCCGCTCACCCTGAACTACTCTGCTGCTGGGGATAGGGGGAAGATGAGACTGCCCCTGAGAGGGCGCGATGAGTGATATTCTCACGATGGCCGTGTGCCTAAGTTAACTGGTACCTGGGAACCACCTCTGGCCAGTCAAATGATGTACCGGTTACCCTGAAAATTACCTGCGATCCCCTGTTGCACTGCTGAGATGCACTGACACCTGTTGTGAGCCCAAAGTGCATCTTACCTTGCCCTGAGTTCCCCCCGCATTATTCCCCTAAAGGAAGTTGCACCTGTGTTGGGGCTATAGTGAACTGCTTGTGGCCCAAAAAGGTTAATGGTGCTGTACACTTGAATGCATTTATGCCTGGTTGATCTAAAATGAATTAATGGTTGCCCTGCTATTCACTGATCTACATAACTGAATGAAAGGGTTTTTGCTCTATGGTTACCGGATGTAGTTACCCAGATGAATTTACTGCTGCCTTGCTAAGTACCCACATTATTCCTGAAATGAGTTGATTCACCCTGATTTGAGATAGATAAAGAATCTTGTTTTTACCAAACAACTTGGTGTGGTGTCCTTCATTGTGTGCGCGTCAGTGAGTCCCAGTAGGTGAGTGCTGCACAACTGCTTTACACATTGCCTTCGGGTGCCTTCCTACCTCACGCCAAGCTACCACGTCGGAATTTGTGACTTCCGTTCTAACAGTTTGTAAGTATGGTTTTGCGTCAAAAGACATGGGTGGTTGCATGGGAACGCCCATGTTCCACCCACGTGACGCCATCTCAGCGCTGATTAACACGAAGGAGAGCTTCACGCTGGTTTGCGCTACTTTGAGGGTACCTTCTAGCACAAAACAAGTTTTACTTTTTAAATCTCCCCCTTTATATTTGAGCAAGGTTGTAATTTAGACTCAACCAATCTCTTCCCTTTCTCAGCTTGCTCCTCACCCCTCTCCTCAATGTTCAGATAGAATGTTCCTAACTGAGGCCTATTTAGAATGTTGGTCTGAGGCAAGTAAGAAAAGACAGTTGAAGTGTGACAGAGACTTGAGAGAAGAGCTTGGAGACATAAGAGCTAATAAACACTGGGATTTCTACTTACCTTATCGTCTGGAGTTTACTGCTTATCTTTTTCAATTAATTAAAAGTATTACAAATAATAGTGCACATACAGCATAAGAGAAATCAGGATAGCTTCAGCTCTGCACACAGGATCTAAAAACAAGTTTGTGATGCACGCTAAAGGACAGCAGTAAGACATTTTCCTCTCTGTTTAAAACGTAGGTAAAGCTGATACAACTTTTCATTTTGCGGAATCAATGAACCTTAAAAACATACTGTCAGTTGAGGATTTTCTCCACTCAAACAACTAATATATCTTCATTCCATTTCCTAACCCTGAGAAGCGTAAAATTAGGTTTAAATAACCTTTTGCTCTCTTTTAATCCCGGACAGATGCACAATGTTTGTACTAATGTTTCTCCTCTTTCAAGGCACAATCGATAGTGCATATCATTGATTACTTTGCCTGCAACCTTTTTCAAATTTCAACAAGGGAATTAGCAAGAATATTAACCTTGTAAATTGAGGTTTCCTTGGGAATGTTGAGGTATTTCTGTGGTAAATGTTGATCACAAGGCTATATGGTCATTCAAGAATGCTATATTTTTGTATCTTGTTTTGAGTTTCCTTAAATGGGATTATTTTAGGCTGCATCATGCATAGAACGAGGAAAATGCCATCAATGATTGTTTTTGAGCAGGAAGGTGTCGTTTCCTGCATAAAAACAATCATCCTCGCAACACAGGCACCCTTGCAACATGACGCAAGGGTGCGTGCACTGACAAGCACTGGGAAAAGCACACAGATGCGTCATCTTGTTGTTAATATGACGCATCCCGGTGCTTTTAAAATGATGCAGCTCGGTGCAGCAAAATGGCTTGCAGCGTCGCACTGCGTAATATTTTTGTAAATGAGGCCCCCAGTTTACAAACAGGCCTCGTTGCAAATGTTCATTCTAAAATTCATCCAGCTACAAATTGTGCACTGATATTTCAATATAAACTTTCCTGAAATGTATGCACACCTAGACCCAGATTTGCTGATTTCTGACCCAAAGCATTGCAGTAAGCGAATTGCTGCACCAACTTGTGCCAGAGGAAGAGAGAAAAACATTCCATATCTACTAAGATATGGTAATTTTTTTCTCTACCCATGTTCGAGTCCACTTTTGACTGCCATAGGCCAACACACACCCTTGCATCATAGTCAAAGAGAGTGTGCACAGGGTTGGACTGACTACTCAGCGTTTTGGAGGACTCACAGACTGTGGGCTAGTTTTGTTGTTGGAGACCTACAAACCATGTTCCTACTTGCAGTGCTTCTAAATAAATGCACAACAAATTTTTAAACTGTGCTTAAATAGTACTTAAAGAGTACTTTAAACTATTTGCATTGCTTATTTAGAAGAGCTGCCAGTAGGAATGTGCCCAGCTGGTCCGCAGTAAAAAAAAAAAAAAAAAACCAATGCAAGTGTTTGCCACCTCTGAACCCTAAATTTTTAAAGAGAGATGCAGCTCAACCATTTGGACGGGGTGTGCAATTTCTGTGTAGTTTCTTCAACCTATCAACTACTCTTTCACTGGTGATTGGACCATTTCCTTTTCAGACCCAATGACCTCCCCATATATTAACAAGCATTTGCAATGCAATAGGTCTCGCATTTACGCTACTTTGAGCTATTGGCATTGAAAATGACAATACCTTTTATTTATGTTTTTAAAACCAAAACATAAATAAAAGGCACTGTCATTTAAAATGCCAATTGCTCAAACTTGCGTAAATGCGAGACCCATTGCATTGCAGATGCTTGTTTAAAGACCCGTGAAATACTCGGGTGCGGCTGTGTGTGCCCCGGACTGTCTCAGCCCAGGCTGACACACACAACAGGGGGGGGTGGGGGGTGGGGGGTTGTATGGTGGAGGAGCTAAAGCCCAGTGTGTTTAAAAGTGCCTAAAGACACGGGGGCGGGGCAAGAGGTCGCTTGTTCCAGCAGTCAATGTCAAAGTGAAAAATCTAAATGATTTTGAAGGTGGTGAGGTAGGCAACATTATTTATGCGCTACAGTTAGAAGAGTTTGGGATAAGGGGCAAGGACGAGTTCAATAATAAAAGTGGGTTCAATATTAAGAGCGAGTTGTTCACTGATCACTTTTCAGTCATGAATTAGGAGTGTGGTCAGGTCGCATTTAATCCTCGCCGCCTTGAGATCACTGGCCGACCTCATACAATTTGTTGGCCCGAGTCCGTTGCCCTGTGGTCATGTGTCCACTTGTGTAAAGCTCTCCTCTGGCTGGCAGTCACAGCAAAGAGGACAATGATTGAATGGGAAATGTTTCAGAGTCCAGTGCTTTGTAAAGAAGAGAACACTTTCAAAGGAACACTTTACCTGCTCGACAGACTTAAGTCTTACAGCCTGTTAAAACCACACTGTCGTTTTTAGGTGGGGCGGGTGGTGGGAGAGGGGACATGAGCCTGAGGTGACAAAGTGATCTGCTCCACTGGGCCATTTGACAATGGAGTACCAGGCGGTGTCACCCGGCCGGTGAGGGCGCACGCCCCATGTGAAGAGGCGAAATCAGCTCAAGATTACAGAGCGGATTAACAGAGGTGGAGCAGAGGGTCAGGGCTGGGGAGGGCGACGACTCATCCTAAAAAGAAAAAGAAAATATGTTTGGGAACCGCGTCCCCTCCCCCTCCATGACCAGTCCCCGGAGCACAGCAGCTTCCTTTGTGCTGCTTGTGACCCTGTAATTATGAGTGCAGGAACCAAGCCGGGCGCTCCCCTTGTGCTGGTATCAAGCCTCACAGCCTAACAATGGAAAGGGCACCGCGCTAAAGCATGTAGCATGGCGCCCGTGCATGTGAAAGTTTAAAAGAAAAAAAGCAACAAGTAGGGAGCCGTGCTAAAACAAAGCGACTCACCCCTGCATATAGATGTTTGTGAGGTGTAAGGTTGTGCCCCACGGAAAGAAGCGCTACGCTCTAAACGAAAAGAAGTCCCTAAACGAGCCACAATGGACAACTACAGAGTAAAGTAAACTGTAGTTAGTCGGTGCTGCTCAAGATGAAACGGAAGTGACATTTCGGGAGCTCCAATCAATCAGGAGCCAGACAAGAACAAGTTAACCATTAGCAAGCAGGAGGCAGGAATATACTACGCTACTCATACTCTACTCATTATAACAAGTACGGTTCTATCTAAACAAGCCAAGCCACGAAAGTGAAAGTAAAAGTGATTGGGCGGAGGCAGAGGAGAATGCAACTTAATGACCCGTGACGGAGAAGACAGATGGTGGCTGTGTCTGCCTCCAAATGGTGCGCGCACCCGGCCGATGCACATGCACTGTATTTGGAGGCCTGAAAAGCCACTGTTTGCACTTCCAAAACTCGCTTACTATAAGTCTCGCCAGAGTAGCGCTAAAGCGCTGTCTCAGGCGAGACCTAAAATGGCCTTTTTATTGACATAAAGGCCAGTAATGCAGTTGATCCATTCTTGCGAGGCCATGCTATTATCCAAGCATAACAATCACTCACCATTGAAATTAGCAGCATACCACTAGAACCTGCTTTAGTCTTTATCTTTACTGTCTTCACAATGGGTGGGCCATTGCACTATGGTTCCTCGCCTGCTATTCTGCCTTTTTGGGGTCGAGCCTGCAAGAGCATGCGCTAATGCATGTGTCTCACCTCCAAGACACTGTTGTTAACAATGAAATCCTGTGGTTCGCCCGTTGCGTACCATTTGTTGATTTGCAATTGCACTCTTCATTACAGCTTCGTAATTAGTCATGGCAGGCCTACCATAATTTTGCTTCCGCTCTGTGGAGCAGGGACCAATCCCTGATTGATTCCACTTAATTGGTGCCCATCAGCTGTTCTTGACGTGATTGAGATACTATTTTGTAAAGATTTATTTTCTATAGTTCGCTCTCTTTTTTTTATTTTGCCAAGCCTGTTTTTTGTCACTTTGCATTCCTTTGTTTCCTTTTGTTTTTGCTCGTAGACGCTGTTCTCAAAAGATGAGGATTATTTTATTGCTAAGCGACCTTGGTTCTTTCTTATGTGTATTTTCTGAAATGATGCTTTAACACATAATGTAAACCTCAATCCACGCCACTCCAATCCACGCCAATCTGCCCCACTCCACTAGTCCCCACTGAATCTAAAATAATCTGCCCCACTCCAATCCAAAACAATCTATCCCACTCAATACAAAACAATCTGCCCCACTCTAATCTGCCGCACTCAAATCCAAAACAATCTGCCCCACAACAATCCAAAACAATCCGCCCCACTCCAATCTGCCCCACTCTAATCTGTCCCAATCCAATCCAATCTGCCCACTCCAGTACGCTTGTTGGAAATGGCCCTTTCTGCAGGGACACCCCCAAACATTTTGCTTCCCTCCTCCCCTTTTGTTTTTGGTTGGCTTTAGGACTTTGATCACTTGAGCACTGTTAACCAGTGCTAAAGTGCACATGCTCTCTGCTCAAAACATGTTAAGATTGGCTCATCCACAATTGGCATATTTAATTTACTTATAAGTCCCTAGTAAAGTGTGCTATATGTGACCAGGGCCTTATATATTAAATGCTACTAGTGGGTCTGCAGCACTGATTGTGCCACCCACTTTAGTAGCACTTTAAACATCCCTCAGGCCTACAATTGCAGAGCCTGTGTGTGCAGTTTTAAACTGCCATGTTGACTTGGCAAGTTAATCCTCTTACCAACAATAACCATCAAACCTGATCATCAACGGGTACTTGATGCTATCAATTTTGTGAGTGGGATTGGGGATTCATTTTACATACCCCGACAACAACCATTCATAATACACACGTATTATCCCTAATCATTCTGGCCCTATTATTTTTATAAAAACAACCTTCAAACTCTATGTCACAGTGTTATAAACAAATACCCTCCACTTAGATTGGTGTATGTGAAACAAATATTTGTGAAAAAGTGAGATAGCACCTCACGTGCCCAACACCATAGAGCTTACTGGTTGGTTCTCACCAGTCGTGCCAACATTTCTCATCATCGGTGACTATCTCGCTCACAAAAATGTATATATGTGTAATGGTGTCCAGAAAACCAGTGAAAAATATGTGTTTCACTACCAGTAAAGAAGAAAGAAACCCCGTGAATTTAAAATTGAGATAGGCCACACATCCACCAAGTGTCGACTTTATTCGTAACTCTAAGGCCTATTCAAAATAAAAACAAACTGCATGCTTTCAGACCATTTAGTGATGGGCCGACATGTTTCATTGCCTATATCATTTGATGGCAATTTCATCAGGGCATGAGGTCTCAATCCACTTTTCTGGACCCTTGTTTTTTACTAAAACACTGTGACTGTTGAACAAAAAAGAAGGTTGTATTAAAAGGACGTCCAACCACTCAGATTTCCACCTTACCTCTTTAAACAGACACAACACTTGTGCCTGCATCACCAATTAACATTTACCGGGAAGTAGCCAAGGCCCCTCGTACCAGCTACCCACCTTGTCACATAGGTACTCAGTTTTGCTGTGAGACCTATTTTATTTGAAAGACACTTGTGTTGTCTCAATTCTATGTAAGAAGAAAACAAACAATTAATATCTGTATATCTTCAAACATTGCATACATACAATTGTGCTGCGCTTGCAGCTACATTTTGTTAATCTTCTACCTTTACACCTGTCCAACCTTGTGACCAGTTCTAAACCCACCCTCACTATCGCCAAACTGTATAGACACACCCATGTGTTTTTATATGATCGCAAAGATGAGGCATCATCACTTTTCGGGGTTAAACACTGTCCATCCAATTAACCCTCCACAACCCGGAGTCTCTCCCTCGTGATTCTTCACTCAGCGCTCATGGCATTAACAGTTGAAAACCCAAGTGCACACTTAACCCTGGTCTTGGCGCATTCCCTTTTTACAGCTGCAGCCTGCCCACAGCTCTACTTACCGCATTCATGTCCAGACAAGCGTTTTCTCATTCCTCAGTGAATTGCGTTTGGTGATTCGTACCGGAAACCAACCTGGTTCAGTGTCACATGACCGTCCCTGTTTTATAAGCTCCATTTTGGAGTGGAGAACTGCCATAGTCACAAGTTACTATTCAAAATTCTTCATGACACTTCAGGGCCGATTCCGATCCGAGTCGGAAGTGCACCGAACGTGATCCGGCAGGAAAAACTATGATTGTGACATAGAGGTGAAGGTTGGTTTTATAGGGCAGGGCGCAGTGTCTTTAAAATCTTGGACATGTTCTTTTAAGTTTTATATGTGCTGGTAGTCCAGGAACTCTTAAATTCCTTTTTCACTACTGCATGGTCAGTCTCTCCCATAGGTTAATGTTGTGATTACCCTATTTTATTTTATAAGTGTAATTTCCAATTGGACAAAGATAGATATTTTGAGTTTGGTGTCTCTGGACTCACAATTTAAAATCGCAGCTTATGATAAAGTTGGATTTTAAGTTGCAAGTCTGAAAATGACAGTTTTTGAAAGTTGCCTTTTTCTTACTTTAACCATTCTGTGCCTTCTGCGTGTCTCTTAATACACGTCTGGGGTGGGTGACAGCTGGACCTTGTGCGCTCCCTCTAAACAGTCATACACAATGGGAGCTTAGATGTGACTTGAAGGACCTTAATAGGCCATTAACTGGCTTGATGGGGGGGCAGAGATAAGGACAGCCCCACTTGCGCCGGAATAAACTGTGCCCTTTCTCCACACAGTAGGCCTAACAACCCTGTATAGTCACTCCAGTTAGCTTGGAGCCAGGGCAAGGGATGAAGGGGATTCCCTGAACTTCAAAGTCACTATCTAGATGCTTCTCCCACCATCCAGAACCAGGGCACTAAAGCATACATACTGGACCTTTGACACCATCACTTCAGTACACTTCTGGACCTGTGGATACTCTGTCAGGAAGAAGGAATGCTGTGCAGCTGAAAGGACTGCCACTCTGCTGGACTGACCTGCAGCCCTACTTACCTGGTAGTGAGAAGAACTGGATCTGCATCTCTCCAACCCAGAACCAAAACAACTCCAAGGGCTTGCAGGCTTGCCTCATGCTTTCTGAAGTCTCAGGCATACAAAAGACCTCTCAAGTACCTGCTACAGCACCTGGACTCTGCCATCTGTGAGTCTACCCTGCCAAGTGGTGCAACCCCAGTCCTGGACACTTGGAAGTGGGCCTAAAGTGCTCTGCCCTCTGTAGTCCTTCGCAGAACTGATGCCTGATGACACAAAGCCTTGCAAAGCAATACCCTGCAGACCGTGCACCAGGATTTGAGGTTCTGTGTTCAGCAGGTGCAGGTAGGTCCCTGTTGCTGGCCCACGCTCTATTGTGGTCAGCCTGAACTTGTGACTTTGTCCCGGTGTGGCACAGCCAGATAAACAGTTGGCGCTTTGCGTTTTTATGAGGTATTTTCACCTAATTCTTTAAAAATTAATATCTCAAGTTCTAATCATTACATTTTTTGTTGTGTTGGTGTTTTTCCTGTTTTGCTGTTTTAAGTGCTGCACAAATACCACAAATACTTTACACATTGCCTCTTGAGGTAAGCCTGACTGCTCTGTGCCAAGCTACCAGACAGTGAGCACTGGCCAATTTGGAGTGTGTATCTGACTTACCCTTACTAGTATTGTGGTTCCTGCTTAGACAGGGTACATGCATCTGCCAAGCAGAAGCACAATTTCTAACACCGCTCTACTCCACTCTGGCCCACTCCAATACAAAATAATCTGTTGTACACTAATCCAGCCTACTCCAATCTGCCAAACTCCAATCGAAAACAGTCTGCCCACCCTAATTGTCCCACTCCAATCCAAAATAATATGCCCACCCCAATCAGCCCAAGCCCAATTTCTAACATGGCTCTACTCCAATCTGGCCCACTTCACTACAAAATAATCTGCCGTACACCAATTCATCCCACTCCAATCTGGCCAACTCCAATCGAAACAATCTGTCCCACTTAATCCTGCTCCAATCTACCCCATTCCATTCTAAAACAATCTGCCCCACCCTAATCATCCCACTCCGATCCAAAACAATCTGAACACCCAAATCAGCCCAATCCAATCTGCCTTACACCAATCCAAAATAATCGGTATCACTCCATTCTGCCCCTCTCCAATCCACCCCACTCCAATCCATTCCACCACAATCCAATCCACCCACTCGATCCCAATTTCCCCCTACTCCAATCAACTGCAATTGACCCCACTCCAATCCAATATACCACACACCAATCCAATCCAACCCAATCCAGCCCAAACAAATCTATCCCTCCATGATCCAATCCACCTCTCTCCAACCAATTCACCTCACTCCCTTCCCAACTCACCCCACTCCAATACAATCCAACACAATTCACCCCACTTCAATCCAAAACAATCTGTGCAACTCCAATCTGACCCAATCCAATCTGCCCTACACCAATCTGCACCACAGCAATCTGCTCCACTCCAATCCAAAACAATCTTCCCCACTGCAGTCTGCTCCATTTCAATCCAAAACAATCTGCCCCACTCCAATTCAAAACAACCTACCCCACTGCAATCCAAAACAATCAGCACCACTCCAATCCACCCCACTCCAATCTAATCCATCTCACCCCAATCCAACTCACCTCACCCCAATCCAATTCACCCCACACCAATTCAATCCACCCCACCACAATCCACTTCAATACAATCCATCCCACCCGACCTCAATCCAGTTCCATCGACCCCAATCCAAACTACCTCAATCCAATCCATCCCAATACATTCCACCCCACTCAATCCAAACCACCTCACTCCAATCCAATCACCACCTTGTAATCCAATCCACTTCACTCCAATCCACCCAACCCCACCCCACGCCAATTCAATGTACACTGCTCCAATTCACACTACTGCATTCCACCCCACCCCACTCCGTTCTACCCAACTCCATTCCACCCTACCCCACTCCAGTCCAATCCACCCACTCCACTCCAATCCAATCCAATCTACCCCACTCCAGTCCACCCCACTCCAAACCAATCCACCCACCACCCCATTTTAACCAACCCCACTCCAATCTAATCCACTCAATACAGTCCATCCCACTCCAATCCACCACACTCCACTGCAGTATAATCCACCCCTCTCTACCCCAAACTAATCAACACCATCCATCCAGCCAACCACACTCCAGTCCACCCCACTCCAGTCCTATCCAGCCAACCACACTCCAGTCCACCCCACTCCAGTCCTATCCACCCCACTCCAGTCCAGCCAACTCCAATCCAATCCACCCTACTCTAATATGATCCACTCCACTCTAATCCAATCCACCCCCTCCAGTCCAGTCCAATCCACTCCCTCCACTCCACTCTAATTCACCCCACTCTAGACCATCCTACTCCAATCCAAGCCACCCCACTCCAATCCAATTCACCCCACCCCAAACCAATCTAATCCACACACTCCAATCCACCCCAATCCAATCCACCTCACCCCATTTCAATCCACCCTACTCCAATTAAATCTACTCAATCCAGTCCACCCACTCCACTCCACTCCAATCCACCCCACTACACTCATTCAACACACTCTTCCTCAATACAATCTACCCCATCTACTCTAATGCAATTGACCCCACTACCTCAATGCACTCCACTCTATACTACCCCACTCCACTCCATGCCACTTCACTCTAAAACACTGCACTCTATCACTCTTCACTCTATGACACTCTCTGCCACTGAACAACTGAACTCCACACCCGCTACTCCCCTCTACCCCAACAAATTAAGTCTGCAACACTCTATTCCCCCTACTGCACTCTAGGACACTCCAGGCCACTAACATTTAGCCATAGTGAACGGCACACTGGGGTACATAATGGCAAAAACACATTACCAAAGCCAATCGCTCTTGTATAGCAAGACCTATTGACTTTGCTAATGCTTGTTGTAATTTCATTTTAGAAGCCACACAGCATTTCCAAGTTCTCCATTAAGGCTTACTTTGTTAGCCCTTGTAATTCCTTTATTTAAGTTCCTCTTGACTTCTTTCAAATCCTTAGTGTACCCATTATACCCCTTTTGTCACCAAAATCGATCTTCCTCACCCAGCGATGGGTCTCTACTCAGAAACCCATGTGCAGCTCCTTTATAACTTCTAACCATTCTTTCTCAGTTGCAACAGCGCGTTTCAAACTACTGTCTCCCTGGCATAGTCTATTGAAGGCGCCTTGCCTGTCTTGACAGTCATTCAGAAAATATTGCACACTCTCACTGCATTTTCAATTTTTCCACATCAGCCGCACTTTCGGCACATAATAAATGGGAAACGGCCACTACAACGCGGCCGTTTCCACGCAAACCTTAACCACGCCTAATGCATGCGTGGTTACCATGAAAGCCTTTACCACGCATACCTTTACTACGAGATACGTAGTAAAGGCATGTGTGGTAAAGGCTAAAATTAGAAAAAGGGGGCTTGGGGGGGGTCTCCTCCCAAAAATAAAAAATAAAAGAGTGGGGAAAAAAGGGGACTTCGGAGGGTCTCCACACCCCAAATAAAAAGTAAAGAGAAGTGCAGGCAATTGGCGTCGTTTGAGAGGAAACGAAAAGAAACTTTTGCTTCCTCTTTACGACGTCACAACGTCACCACAGAAGATGGAGAGGAGACGACGTGAAGAGGTACGGGGAATTTTAGTTTAAAAAAAAAACAGATTGAGGGTTAAGGGCAGGGGTAAATGTAAGAAGGATTGGGGGCTGGGGTGTCATGTAAGGGTACAGGGGAGGGGTATAACCTTTACCAAGAGTATGCCCTTACAATGCATAAATTTACAACGAAAATCATTGTAAAGGTATGCGTGGTAAAGGAATATTCGTGGTAAAGGTTATACTTTGAAAAAGCATTCCGTTGTAACGCATGCGTGGTAAAGGCATGCGTTGCAACGGAATGCGTTGTAATGACATACAACCATAATAAATGGCCACCGATTATAAATCCACTCTTCATTTTATACAAATGAGGTAGGTGGTCAATCTCGCTTCTAACAAGGGTTTCAAAATCGCTGATATGTTTTAACAATCCACCTGAAAAATAAGTGTAGAATCTAGTCCAGCATGTCCATTTATTGGGAGATGGGAAGAACTAGGTGGAGAATCGTTTGGAAAACGCATGTTAAGGTCATGAATCTCCAACATTTGCAAAGCATTAAAAAGTATAGACCTTAGCTACCCTCTCGTTGGCATTGTTTACTACTAGTTGGGATCCCTCAAAGTGCAATATCCAGTTGATGCAACTCCAGGTTTTCATCATCCCAAAAGAGATGCAAATCAGAGTCTCCAGTTATAATAAGTTTGGCTTCCAAGTGCTCAGGTTTCAGTTCCTCAAGAATATTAGGATGTTCTTTTACTACTTCTAGGTATTACAGCAATCGACATAGACATTACAAAGCAGATAGCAGAGCGTGTGTGAGCAACTGGCATTGTGGACTTACAGCTTAACAGCCACAATGTAAGAAACATCTAAATGTAGCAGTTTAACACTGAGGTCTGTTTAGGTCCAAAGATACAAAAACACAATGCTCATGATTCTTTGGCATGAACATGTACTTGAGTGTCACAGAGTATTTTGTTGTCTAAGAGAGGAATTTATTTATGTTAGATGCAATGAAATGTATTGTGCCTGTTGCTTACATCTCTGCCAGCCAGCTCCAACCTGAGAAGCTCCTGTTCTGGACATTATCAGAGCAGCTACGACCCTTTCCATTTTCCCATATGCCATTTAACTTTAGACTTTCCGGCGCTTCTATTGTTTCAGAGTCACTTGCACTGAAGAGGGTGGAAGGATTTGCTTTTCAAATTCCCAGCTTTTCCCTGGCTTGCTTGTGATGGTCTGACGGCTTGAAGAACCAAAGATAGATCTCTCCTTGGGCTGTAGATATTATCTTCTAGTTTTCAAAAATCTTTCTGCTTTCAGAGACCAGTTATGCAAAATAAGTGCTAGCCCATGTCATTTCAGTTGTTTCTCAAAACGTCTCCCCCAGCCCTGTTCACAGTGCCTAATTTGTAAAAGAATAAGTGCTGGGGTCCAAAGTTTTGCTCAGAAGCCAGCAGCTGGCGCTATCCAATGATGGAGTGCTGAATACCAAATCCGATCCCACTTCATGCCTCTTTCAGTCACCAACAGACACTTCTTGCTCCTTTATCTCCGTCATTCAAATTCTTTTTCATCCCTGATTTCTTTCTTTGTCAATGTTTTGCCATCTTTCGCTTCCTCATTGTTTCGCATTTGAGTGTTTTTCTCTGTCTTGCTCTGAGTCAAAATCTGATGAGGAAAACATAAGTCTTGGACTGGTCCCCAAAAGTGAATGCAGGTGGGCCCCACCTGCAATCTACTGCATAAATGATGCACTGCCTATTCAGAAGGTTGAAATACAGTGGGACCTCTTTGGTCCTAGGTGCTGATGGTGGGAATGAGCCTCGAAGAGGCTAATTGTGCAGCATCTGTTAAAAACATCACACATCCATTTGGATGAATGCTCAGGGTAAAACAATACCTTATTTGTTGCATAACGTGAGGGTGTCTCAATCACTTCTGTAACTTGGTAACTCGATCCAGCAGAGTTGTTCTTATCATTGCCTGTCCTACCAAAATGATTGCTCATTGAAGTGAGAAAGAGTGGCGAATTAGGAGGCCTACAGAGGTTAACAAATCTCAGACTTAGCTATATCCTGTCCTCCTCTGTGGACCTAAGGTCCTCATTTCCTTTCACAGGAGATGCTACTCTTGGGTCTTCTGAATATAAAACATTTCATTAAGGGAGTAAAGATGCACCTTCCACTCTAGTCTGCACATGTACAAACTGCAGGGAAGTAAAGTTCAAGCTGTCTGTTCCCAGTGAAAGAGTTGTGACTTTATTATTCTCACTCAGCATTGCTTAGAGTTTTTCCATGGCAGTGAGAATAATTAACATTATCCTTCCATCCTTACCTCACTTTAATTAATTACATATGAGGCCTCTCTGCCTCCCCCCAGACCCAATTGCATGCCAAAGCTTACAATAAAACGTCCCTCCACACAAACACCTCATGTCTTTTTTGTCTCCCTACTTTTAGTTCAAACTGTCGGCAGTGGCGGGGAGTTGCTGACCATAACAGCTGGATTTGAAGTTGAGGAAGATTTTCCCTGTTTGGCAGTGCCGTACGGTGAGAATCCAGGGGCTGTGTTGACTGAGTCCCCACTTGCATAGCAGCAGGCATTCGGGACAATGTGGTGCACTTGGACTGAGTCAGGCAGATCCGGTACGGCTGGTTCTTGTAGTGACCTGCAGGACACGGTCTAGTGTTTCTAATATATTGTGTTGCCACCAGCCACTCTTTGAGGACTGGCTTCCACACTCACCCCACACCCATCCATCACAGGTGTCACCGGTCAGGTGACCCTCGTAATAAAAGAGGCCGGGTGCAAGGTGCCCGTGGCCAGTTCCAGACAGTATCCTTAGCTGTCTGTGTCATTATTCCACCTAAAAGAGGGCCTAGGGCCCTAACCCTTTATGGTGCTCTGCTACCAGGTTGGCGGACGGGGATTCCGAGTTGTCATGTCGGCACTAGTGGTGCTAGACGCTAACAGGCAAAGGCGGTAAGATCCTCAATGAATAGGGGTTTATACCAGTTTGTAAACTTCATTTCTTCTTTTTTGGATTGGTAGAGCTGATTTCCATTCTGATTGGGTTATTGGTGAGCTTGATTAATGTTTTCATGAGCTGCAGAGTGCTGACTTCTGTTATTTGGCAGTATGCCGCGGAAGAGGCAAGCTAAGTGGAAGCATTTTATTTTTTTCCTCATCTTAAGATGATGAGATGCCTATTCCAGAGAAATGTCCTACTAAGGTTGGGAACAAGCCAGATTTCTGTCCTCCTCTTATGTCTCAAACTGAGGTGTAGGACATGATTGAGGAAGCAGTATCAAGAGCGTTAGCCTCTGCAAAAGGTAAATAAGGTGGCAGGAATTCTAAGAGACAGGAGGAGTGAAATTCCTCGGCTTTAGATTCAAAGAAAACCTTTCACATCATCAGTGAAATATCTCATGAGAGAGGAAATGTGGGACACTCTTTCTAATGCATGACATAATTTAGGCTTTCCTCCCTTTCGAGTGGAGAAAGGGGATACCCTGTTTGCACAATATGTCAGACCTTCCACTATGGGAATACCATTTCATGGAGCTTTTAAGGACATGGTAATGGGAGAATGGAAGGAGCTGCATAAGGTCAATATGCCATGGTTTCTACAAAAACTATACATGTTGGATTGTGATGATGTTCTTCCCCAAACAATAAAAGTAGATGCAATTTCATCGACCTTAATTGGCAAATCGACTATTAATCCGGAGGATTGTGCCACTTCTATTCCCTCTGTGTAGCAATTATTTTATTGGATTAAAATAAGTACTGACATATAACAGCAAATACAGTGACATGTAAGTACAGCATGGACCCATCTTGAGAAACAAATGTTGATTGTGATACATGCACCAATAACAAACAATCGTAATATACAAGAAAAGGAGAAAAGAAAGAGAGGGGAAGAAAATAGGCTAGAGAAAGAAGAAGGTAAAGAGAAGAAGGGCAGAAATAAAAGAAGGGCGAAAGATGAAATTACAAAGCAAGTATGAGAAGGCCATTCAGGCGAAACACATGTATAGTAATGCCGAGGGAAGGCTGGGATGGGGTGCAATGACAGTGATGATGAAGAATCAATATTCAATGCAAATTAGGTGGGGCATCCCTGCAGAGAGGGGGACCATGCGAGAAGACAAATATCTGCTTTGTCCATTACATTTTAAATGGCCTATTTGAAGGATACAGTTGTGTACATCTTCATTGTGGAGAACACCAGTGATGCATAATTAAGATCTTGGCAGCTGTCAGGGCAGTGACGAGCAAA
Organism: Triturus cristatus; assembly: GCF_964204655.1. Taxonomy (NCBI): domain Eukaryota; kingdom Metazoa; phylum Chordata; class Amphibia; order Caudata; family Salamandridae; genus Triturus; species Triturus cristatus. Next base: position 213,445,205 of record NC_140588.1, read on the forward strand.
TGATGGGCATGGCGTGCCAGCTCGGAATGATCCGATAAGTCATGGAGGAGAATTAGTGGGTCTAGAAATGGCGAGGGTAAATCCATAGATTGAACAATATAACAGGGCGCCAGGCCTTCTGATCCCTCTGATAAAATGGTGGTTTCAGAATTATGGAAGTCATTTGCAGCAGAGAATCTGGCTCTGTAAGCCAACCTTTATGTGCCTTTTAGAGCTCAGTCACTCAAAGACTTTGATCTTCCGGCTCTGGATATTCAAGACGGCCTGGAGTGTTCAGAGCAGCTCGCAGGTATGAACCAAAAGGCAAAGATGTTGGCTGATAATTGATAAAGCAACTGCAATGTCTTCTGGAGCTGTATTTCCAGTCAGTCGAAATCTCTGGATGAGGGAATGGAAAACAGAGGCGGTCAAGAAAAAGTTATTAATCAAACTTTTATTCTAGGGCAAAATGCTTTTTGTAGAGCAGTTAGATTCGCTGAACTCTAGCTCATTTAAAGATTGAAAACATACCCTTCTATATCAAGGGAAGTCTGATTCATGGAGATTCTGGGATGAGAGTGTAAAATCTTCTCCCCACAGAGATTTTAAGCCTTATGCAGTGCGTAAGCAAAATGACCAGTCAAGAGCTTTTCTTCCAAAAAGGATTTCCTATTGTAAGGCAGAAGATCTAGCTCCAGAGTTTGCCTATTTAATCTGAGTTTTTTTTTCTCCAGTTCTTCCATGGTGGCAAAGTCTGGAACTGTAAATAAAAATATTGCATGAAGTTTTTGGAATATGCATGGATTAAAACATAAATGGAAAAAATCAGAAACATTTCATTATTAAAATTAAATCATATGCTAGTTTTTGATTTGTGGCTTTTGAACTTTTTTGTCATCTTTCAAAATATGTGAAAAACATTACTTACATGTCCCCAAACCACCATCGGAATTATTGACATTTGGTGTAGGATTCTGCTGCCTTCCCTTCTCCTCTTTTGCTAGGCAGCGAGCAATTTCTAGGAATTTAGGGGCATATCCGCAAGGGCCGGTGATAATTATCGCTCAGCGCTCTTAGCGTGAGAATAATTATCGCCGGCCAATTCTGGATTTTATCGCGGAGATAGCGTGCTATTAGCAACGCCTATCTCCAAAGCGATAAAATTCAGAGCGCAAGCTGTCAAATGTGCGATTATCGTTGGAAATCCAGCGATAATCACACAACTTTTGGCGATAGCATGCTGATAGGGCCTCACATACTTAGCCATGATATCCACCTTACATAGGATATCATGGCTAAGTCAGTTTCAAAGCAGGCGTAAGGAAAGTAGCGATAACAGAGGTTATGGCTACTTTTCTTGTAGCTATGGTGCTTTGCGTGAGGCTTGATAATAGGAGAAATGTCGCTTAGTGACATTTCTCCCGTTATCCTGGGGAGGGACGCCCACTTTGCATCTCATTAGAGATGCAAAGATGGGAGTTAAGGGAAATGGCGATAAGGCAAGGTTTCACGCAATAGCGTGACCTTGCTAATCAGGCGATAAAATTATCATCGCTTTTCGTCTGAAAACAGACGCAAAGGCGGCGATAATTTTTTAGCGCCTGCTTGCTGATATGCCCCTTAATGCACAATACATGCAGCCTACATAAGGGATTAAGACAACAAATCTCCCATTTATACTAAAGCAAAAGTATAGGTGACTTCAGCTTATGCAAGACATCTCCTGGATGGTACAGAATTGGAATTGTGCCGGTCAGGCAAACTGGGACTCCCCAAGTGTGATCCTGACACGTGGTCCAGGCCGGCATCATTTGCCTTCTGCCTGCTGAGCTGTGCACTGCTCATTCACCCACCACAGTGCCCATTCCACTCACGGAGGTGGGTGGATTTGGGTGTGTGGCAAGACGAAGCATTTGGGCACAGCTGTAGGCTCAGTTGTACAGAGTGCTGGTGTACGGTGGTGCTGGTGTTGTTTTTGGTCTTGACAGACTTGGCTGACTTAGGGAAGCCCTGTAGGAGCTATTGCGGAGGGGGAGGGGCTTGTGCCCTTAGTTAAAATGTGGGCCTGGGCTTGGGCCATGGGCACCAGACGTCTGAATGTTTAGGTCCTGAGAAATACTGAGACTGGAGCCCAAGGAGGTCCTTGTCCAGCCTAGAAACTAGCACCAATCCTTCCTGTTTTCTTGCTCCTTCTGTCTCAATCCGCTTTCTCAATCCATTTGTCAATCCACCTGATACAATAACTATTACAACCTACAATCTACAGATCACAAACTATAGACTGCAGGAGCATTTACCTCAGTTCCCTTCATGAGTGGGTGGAGGCAGCAGCAGGAAGACCAGGGAGAGGAGGTAAGTGGATACTTGCTGTTCACCTGCTGTTTCACCTGTTCACTTACCGTTCTACCTCTACTACATTGTGACCTTCTGGTATAGGCTCTCCTGGTAGCACCACCATTGTTGTATTTTGTAAACCTCATGGGTGCTCCTACTGAATTGCACTAGAGCATGTAGCAGGGAACTGTGGGGTCTGAGAGGTGAAACTTAAGCCATTGCCAACTCCTCTGCAGGACATCAGTGCTGACTATGCATGCCCAGAAGCTCCCCTTCTAGAAGATATCATCATCATGGGCAAAAGGAAAGCTCTACCCGAACCTTAGGCTTCCGATTCAATGTTGGACGTGTATTTTAGGAAAGTGGTCGGGGTCCTTAACAAGGAGATTAAATGCGTGGAATACCATATTTAGGCCACAACTGCTACTGTAGCTTTTGATAACTCTGACCCAGTCGTTCCTAATGTGCAACTTAAACACACGCTTATTGGAGATGTTCTAGTGGTTCCAACTACTCCAGGCCATGACGTTCACAGAGCAAAAGCAGTGCAGCACACTCCAGGCTTAGAGAAATCCTCTGATGACAGCCCTCTGACCAAAAGGAAAAGGCATAATGGGCCTAAAGGGAAGGGACACGGACTTGGTCCTAAAAAAGAGAGAGCAGCTGGTCATTGTATGTCTAGGGACCCTACAAGATCTATTTAACACATTGTGACTATTGCATATAATAATTTGCTTGTGTCAATTAAGGAGATGTTGCATGAGATCATTTTGCCTTTTAATACCACCTAGACACTATTGAAAAAACATCTGTAATAAAGGATCTGAAAGGGTTAATAATGGGTTAACTTCTTCTAGTTCTCAGCTAGTATGTGCTTCCACATCCCTCATAGTGCCAGCATCTGTGGCAGTCCATAGTAGCACTCCAGCGTTCACCAATCTTGCAATAACCCTATTTCTGCCCCAGATATTTCTTTGTCACCCAGGCCAACCACAGATCCAGGCCCAGTCATTGCCAGTAAGTAAGGTGAAATTGACTCAATGGGACCCTGTAACAATTATTCTACCCCTAGCCTGCTGTCCTTACATAGCAGTAATGGTTAACGTACCACCGTTGAAATCCAGGGCAAAACTAATCCTCTGAATCCTTAAAGAATAAAGTTGTGCATTGACTTGATAAGAATCATGTTCTTCCACTTAACAGATCACACTAAATATTGATATCCCAGGAAGTGGCATGGGTAGGGACTCTAAGAAAACCCTTTAAAAAAGATTGTATTATCATTAGTCTACAACATCCAGACCTCGCAGGAGAAATCCTAACTAGGTCCATGACTATTTCCCCCTTCTCCAGGAATATAGAATTACTCCCATTAAGTTTCTTCTATCGCCACTTACGTCACTCAGCAAGAGGATCCAGTGATAAAATAAATAGCTACCAGGAGGATAGAGAGGTTTACCAGATTCTTTCCCCAATAGCCACATCTAACAGGTTCTAAGCATTGGCCTCACTACATGATAACGACTGATTCAAACAAGGCATGGTTGGGGAGAGGTATGACAGAAGAGCGGGAGTGGAACCTAACAAACCAAACAAAACCGATCTGGTGGGTGAGCTGCTAGAACCTAATACATTCTGTTTAAATGACTTGGAGGATATTACTGGGGTAAAGACCCTATGACCTAGTCCAGTCATGGATGCAGAGCCCTCGAGTCCCACTGTCTTGTGTCGAATGTCGTATGTCCAATGGTTCGCTCTAATAATGGATCTGAGGATTCCTATTTATTTGCTACACGGAACATATGTGGGCTGCAGAACAAGGTGGGGGAGTTAGAATGGTCTATTGTTACCTCTGGGCTAAATATTATATGCCTCCGAGTAACTTGGCGTGTGACTTTATTTCATGTTGAGGGATAATCTTCCCATTTTTTGGGTGCCATTCCCTCTCTTATGGGAAGGGCAAAAGAAGGTTTACAAGTCCTAATTTCTAATAACCTTCCAGTTACGGTTAATCGATCCCCATCAGCTGGACCGCATATCCAGTTGCTATGGTTATCCAACAAAAATATTTAGATGTTGCACTGGAAGGTTTCATACATTCAATATATTCCCATTTTGTTGTGATCTGGCCTGGGGATTTTAACATTCAGCATTGCCCTTTTCCTGCATCCCAGATTTGTGGATATTGTATTTGGGATGGAGATGATTTGTTGCATTTCTGTTACAATGGCTATGGCGATACATTGAATTCACTTATCTTTAAATATGATCTGCTTATGTTTGAGAGCAAAAGTGGTTGAAATGGGGTACAGATCCCCTCTTTTACTGGTAGAGTTGCTTGTATTGTAATTGATCCTGTGCTGGTATCTGTGGCTGGCAGTAAAAAAAAATGGTACCCCTGTTATTATTCCATCTATACTTAGCGACCATAACTCGATTGTAATACCTTTTTCGTTTTAGGGCAATAAAGGAGTAGACTCAAAAACAGCTACTGAAATCACTCCAACTAGGCCAAATGCGGTCCATATTAAATGGACATGAGTGGAACTTAACAGCTTTCTGGGGAAAATTGTCAAGAGGAATTTAACTGAGGTTAGACATTGCCTGGGGGAGGTGGTAACACAGGAACATATGCTTAACAGTTTTAAAAGTATCCTTGGTTGTTTTGATATCCTCCTGACAAGAAGCTCCAGACACGAACCAGCCAAACATGGGGGTTGGTTCGATCCACAATGTCCTCGGATCGCTCAACAGCTGAGAGAGGCTGTACATCGCTCACCTAGAGATACCGTGTTAATCAAGAATCTCCTCAATAACTACAAGCAGACAATTGCTGAGAGGAAAAAATCTTTACATGAAGAGGCATAGTCCAATTTGAGATGAGCTGCTGAGACAAGGGATAGTAAGCGTTTTTTTAATACAATTAATGTCCACTTCTTGATATTTGATAAGATCTTAGAGCTTTATTCCTTTGTAGCCTGCGATGCATGGGTGGGTAATTTTTCCAACATTTTTAATAATACTATAATCATGGGAAGAGAAATGGGGAGTGACCGAACCTGCAGTTGGCATCCAATCCCACTTAACATCTCTATTGATGAAGTTTTGTGCTATTAATTCTAGAGCTAGTGCAAGGGCCTCAGGACCAGATGGGGTCCCGGTTGATGTTTATAAGGCAACCAAAGAATTATGGGGACCTATTCTAACTATTTTTTTCAACGCAGCTGCCGAAAGTACAATTCTCAGTCCTGGTCTATGTCAATAATTATCCCCATATTAAAAAAAAGTGAAAAATCAGATCCTCAATACTATCGCCCCATTTCCCTCCTGGACTATTCTGTACAATTTATGAGCAGCGTTCTGCTACAGAATGGAGGAATGGGCTTGGGAAAATTCTATTCTTACCCCAGCCCAATATGGGTTCAGGAGGGGCCTGGGAACAATGGAACAATGTGTCAATTTAGATCTGTTAATAGGGAAATATACCAGGGCTAAGCCCTGCTTTGTAGATCTTAGCAGTGCGTTTGATCTTGTTAATCAATCTATCCTATTGTCAACCTTGACTAGCCTAGGTGCTCCCACTGCAATTCTTTGTTTCCTGGCTTGCCTTTATGAGAATCTATCGAGCAAAGTCCGCTACGGTCCACGGGGCAAATGCACACCTGATTTTAGTGTAGGTAAGGGTATTAGACAGGGATGCATATTAGACCCTTTAGTGTTTTCCCTTTTGATTTATGGACTGGATGAAGCCTTGCAGGTGCTTCAGGCTGATGTACCCCTCAATACAGGGCACCATATTCCAGTGTAGTTATACGCCGATGATGCCATATTAATATCCAGACCCTCAATAGATTACAGAAATTAACAGTAGCCTTCAAGGAGCATATAGCATCCAAAACAATGATAATCAGCAATTCAAAGAGTTTTCAATGATATGCTGGAAAGAACCAAATAAATGTAAGCTCTTCTATATCGAAGGCTCCCTAAGCAACAGAGTGAATACAATTTGCTATATGGGGGTCCAGTTTACAAGTAATGGCATATGGGAGCAACAGATTGCAAATGCTAAACCTAAAATGAGCAGGAATTGTCAGGGGATATTTAACTTTTCATCTAAACTGGGTCAGCGCCCTGTTAAAGAAATGATTGAGATCTAAAAGGCTAAAGTATTACCTGCTGCTACATTTGGTGCTGGTCTTTGGGGACCACACTGCCAGCAAATTTCTTCAAATCGAAGAAAACACCTTTTTAAAATAGCTGTTGTGTTTACCTGCATCAGCCCCATCCCTAATTGTGAATAAAGAGGTGGGGTTGTTTTATCTGGAGGATCTTCTTTTAATGAAACCATTGTTGCTCTGGCTCCCCATATGGATGAAAAAAGAAATTAGCTTTACCAAACTGATTATTCTTGATTGTCTAAAATTGTATTATGCCTTTCGCATTCCACGGCTAGCCTATATAGTTTCCACGTTTACGTCTTTGTTCCATTTGACAGTGGGGGAGTAGCGAGCACAAGAATTAGCATTAACTAAGAGTCACATTAATGCTACTTTCAGTCTGTATTGGTCCGTAGCTAGGCTTTGTGTAGAGTCAAAGAAGATGATGGTTGCTATGTACATGTTCTTGGAGGGAAGAGAGGGGTGTCGGGAGTATTTGATGTGTGTTAAAAACAGCCAACACCGGTACGTTCTAACTAGATTTTGAAGTGGTATGGTGCACCAATTGGTTGCATTTCCGAAGAAGAATGCCTATACCCCTGCCAAAACACATTGTCTCCTTGATGGAACAAGTTAACAAAGCACACAGCACTTTATTTTATTTTGCAAGTTTTATAACAAGCTCAATGTAAATATTTGAAACCTCTTTTTATTATGCAGAATACCAGAAACTATAAAGATGCACTGATATTTCAGCTTGCACTAAACTATCAATGTGTGCTTTTTAGTGTTGCCCTCCTTATTTTAAAAGCTATCCACCTTAGGAAAAGTATTGTGCTAGATTCTGTAGAGAGTTTATGATTGTTATGTGATGATGTCTTAAAGGATTTTATCGTTTTATGAATTACATAACTTGACTTGTTTTTATTTACACGTACTTTTATGGCATTTTTTTACTTGCTGAATAAAGTTCTTGAATTGAATTGATTGCCATTTAGCTTGCAAAATATTTTGTGATGACATACAGGGTAATAGTCTTTAGGTGGAGGATGGTTTCCTGTGCCCTTTTCTGTATTAGTGTATAAAATTACCTAGTAATATATGAACTACTTAACCATTTGTTTCAGGGTTTCCTATTAGAGTTCTCAGACACAGTGCACAATTTTGTTGCGGTCTGCTTAAGTTTAATATTAGTGGAATTTTTAACATTACGTGCTGTTCATGATTTCATGTTTTTGTTGGTGTCACAGTGCTGCAAAGCCATTAGAATGGCAATCAGGCACTATACACATTTGTGTTAATTGAATATCACTGTCACTGACCATGTCATGAGTGTTGTAATATGTGAGGTCATAAGCAGTGTATTGTGGGGGCATAAGCTATAGTTAGGTCAGGCTGAATTTCACTGGTTTCGTTTGAGTGATCTGAGTCTAACTATAACGACCCTGTAACCTTTGCTTTTTTCTGTGAATTTCTAAGTTTTTTAAATTTTATTTTCTAACTATAACGTCCTTGTAACCTTTGTTTTTTCAAGTGAACATATATATTTATATATTTGTTATTAACCATAAAATACTCAGTTTATGGATTATGCCATTGAATTAACTTAAAATCCAATACAGATTGATATGTTTTAAGGTGGTCACCACAATAACACATGTTTGGTTCAAAGATATCAGAAGCCCATCAACTATGTCCAGGCAAATTTTGCCGCAAAATGGGGATGCCGCCTAATATAACACAGGAAAGGAGCAATGGACACCTATGTTGACAAAGGCCAGGGCGCTGAAATGCGTCTGTCGGTTTGTTGTGGGTCGTGGTCACATGAAAAAAATAAAAATACAAGTAAGAATCTCTCCTGAGTGCGTGGTGTTTCTGCATTTCATATGGGGTGTTAAACAAATTTATATATATATTTATATATTATATATATATTTATATTTATATATGTGTATATATATATACACATATATATACATACACACACATGCCCACACACACTCGTAAAGACGAATTTGTTGTTTAAGCATCATTGTAAAGGTATGTTGTTGTTCTGGCATAGTTGTAAACTCTGTTTAAAGTGTTAAAAATAAAAAGACTTCCTACAAGCTTTCTCTTCACACTTTCTGTACCCAAGCAAGATGGTCAGATAGTTCACTTTACAAAATACTCTAACTTTGCAGTCTGATAAGGAAATATAAGCATTGTTAAAGGAATAAGCAGCAATTAGTCAGAACACCTAGCCTGACATTTGACCTCTGTGTTTGAACGCACAGCAAATGTGATAAGATGAAAACAACATTTAAAGTGTCTTTATTGCTCATTCACCCTCTGAACTGCAGCATGGTTATTTGGGGGGGCTGCAGGACCCCAGCACCCCTACTTCCAGTACCTATGCTTCCCTTAATTTATCGCTCCCTTACTAACTGCTGTATCTGTTGTGTGCTTCTACCCCACCCCCTCAGATTTGTGTTGCGCTCGCTTCATGTGCTTCTCCCCCTCCCTTCATGTTGCTTTCTCTCTCTCATGTGCTGATTTTCCCTTCTTCCCCAACCCAGGTTTATTTTTTTACCCACCCCCATGATACACCCACTCCTATGTAGACACAGTCCGTTTTTTTCAATCCCATATTGTTTGGAGGGCCAGGCAGCAAACTGCACCCTGCCTCTCTGTGTTAAAAACAAAAAAGAGCTTTTGCACTACTTCATTCAATTTATTTTTTATTTATCAATCCGGCTCAGATCAGTAAATAAAAATAAATCAATAGAAAATAATTGTGCCTTTTTGTTTGCCCAATAATGAGTGTGCAATCATATGCTAGCATGTACGCATGCACCTACAAAATGAAGCAGCTGTCAGTCGTGGTCGATTCAGTGCTCTTTTTTTGGCCATGTTGCTCATCATGAGCAAAAGTATTTTTGCCGACACTGTACAGCATCTCCAAGAGACATTTGTAAATCTAATAAGTCCCATAGGTGAGACCTATTTGGCTTTGCCAATGCCTATTGTGTGTTTGTCCTTAACTAGCTCAATTTGATTTTGGTTTTGCAGACTTATTTTACAACACGTTAAGTCATCTTTGTACTTTCTGTCCTTTTTCACTTTTTAACTCTGGCTGCGTGAGCTCATGCCATCGACACCAAAAATACAGATAGAGGCTTTGGGTCACTCATTGGTTTCTTTAGGCCAGCCCCCTCCAGTCATTGCTTGAAACAAATGTTATTTACATTTTGCTTTTGGCCAGAGAACTATTTCTGTTTTACGATTTGGTGCTGGATGTTGGATGTGTTAATTCTCTTGCCTAAATAGTGCTTTCCATTGTAGTCCATGAAGGGAATGCAAAGTGTTCATGTACTGCAATAAAGGAGCATTTGACCACCTAAAATCTATTATCCTTCTGGTTGTTCTTGCAGCCACAGTGATTGTGCACTTAGATGTGATATTAAACGTAAATGTGTACTTGCACATATATATGGCTAGTGCGCTTTAAGTTTCCATACTGCAACTAATGTTGCACCAATGGTGATTTTGTACCTGAAAGTGATTTTGCTTCAAAATGTGATACAACAATACTACTTACTTGGTGTCAAGGGTGATTTTGCACTTAAAAGCAATGTAATCCTAAAAAGTGTAATATATGATCTCAAATATTTGCCACGCACATGCTGATGTTGCACCAAGGTGATTTAATCTCTCAGTGGGCTTTCCTACTGATGAACACCTCTTGCATTTAAATATAAATTATACTATCACATTTACCCTTTGCACTGAGAGAATGTGCACTTAAATGTGATAATACACTTCACTTCTATAGACCTTGCACCAAGGGTGATTTTGCACCTAAATGTGCTTTGTGACCTGAATGTGGATTTGCATCTACTGATGTTGCAGCAATAATGATTTTACCCCTAAATGTGTTTTTAGAACGAAATGTGACCAACACTCCTAAAAATGTTTTAACACCCTTTCTAAAATTGTAGCAACCTAAATGTTAATTGACACCTAAATGTGTTTCTGCTAGCAAATGTGAGTTTTGCTCCTAAAAGGGTTTCCACACTCCTGCTAAAATAGCATTGGGTTGTTTTTAAAACTTAATGGTATTTTTCATCTATCTGTGATTTTACTTCTTAATGCGATAACACATCTCTACTTACTTTGCACTAACAGTGATTTTCCACCACTAAATTTGATTTTGCACATATAGGTCTTTTGCACCCCTAATTATTGTCTGCACTCATGGTGATATACCACTGAGGTTTATTTTGCACCTCACTGTGCTGTGATCCAAATGTGTCATCAAACTGCTGCACATCTTTTACACCTAATTTAATATCTTAGAACCTGCTTTTCACCATTAATCACATACATGTGATTTACATATTTTTATTATCGCCACCACACCTAAGACAAAAGGAGCATCATATCAGATCTGACTCTAGCTTGCATGTATCCAGTGACAATATGTACCTTGTCTATACATATGTTCCCACAAAAAACACAAAACTGAGTGGTGACCTTATTCAATGTCAAGTACCATAGCTTCAAACTTGCTTCCATTAAAGATGACCTTCATGTTTTTACTGAGGGAACACTCTCCTTTTTGCTACATTATGCTTTTCTTAGTCTCAAAGATCACAAAAATCCTGTATGGGAAAAAATTACTATCTCATATTACCATAACCAGAAATTCAAGCTACATATCATTATGTAAAATAATGTCAAGGTACTCTGCACCATACGTGGTACAAAACTACTCCCTCCCTAACACAGACCTAAAAATATCAAGGGCAAAACCTCAGTAATAACAAAATTGCAACTAACACTCCTTGACATATCATCCCTTTTTCAAGAACCTCTTGGTCCATCCTAGCTGCAATAAACCTACAGCAACCAAACTCACAAATGGACATAGGGCCTGATTTTAGAGTTTGGTGATGGGATCCTCTGTGAAATAAACAGCAAATTGCCTGTTTAACATATTGCAAGTGCCGTAAGATATATTGCACTCTTAATTTGGTAGGCAGGATAACAACCTTGTTTGTGACAGAATATCCCACCGCGTAACTCTAAAGCAGGCTCCTAATCAACAGGAGACATGATTCATATGAGAGGAGCTTTTTCTGCTCTGTGCCTGCCGTAACATATATTAGCTTGTGTGTTCCTCATAGACTCAAGCCCTATATTTTTTCTTGCAATGTTATTTGGTTTATACACATTTACATCATAACAATATCTTCTTATTGTTTGATAGTGAGCTTTTAGGTCATATGTTAGATACACCCCCCCACACATTCACAAACATGCACACACCCCTCCACCCACACACACACACACATATTAAAGAGTGGCGGTAGAAACTCTGTAGTTATAGTTAGGATTCAGAGAGATAGGAATTACTTGAATTTGGGCTTGCTAATAACTTTGTCCCTGTTTGATTGATCTTCACGAAACCTTTCTAAATTGCCTAAATTTTGCAAAGTTTTTTGCTGATTAGTTAAGGGGGTGAAAAGAAAAAAGGGGGTCCTAAAACACGTTTTTCCACTAATAAATTATCAAGAATAAAGATTATGATGTGGAAATTGTCCTTTTTGTTATTTGATCTGAATTTGTTTGGTTGCTTTTAAGTAACAAGGGACAAAAACGTAGTGATATATTTGGCCGCGCTCTACCACAGTACCTTCGTGGTATACCACCGTGCATGGAGATGACGAAAGAAATTATTATTGGTTAATGAAAGCCTTTGTAAAATAAAAAGGCAGCAATATTTTTTAGACCACACTTTGTTATTCTGTGGCTTAAGGGAAATATAGCGTATTGCTAGTTTTGTAATGCATAGGAAGAATTAAGGCAGTTTAGCAAAGTCTGTAAAGTTAGGAAAAAGTATTTTTATTGGTTTATATATTTTACGATGTACTGCAGCACTTGCTTGAAATTATCTAGAATTACACTGGTACTAATTGAAATGTTAAAATTATATATATATATGGCAAAATAAAATTAGACATAATATAAGGTGGCTCTTGAAAGAGTGTTTGTTTTTTAATAAACACATTTTTATATATTTATGAAGTCAAGATTTTAGGTTTGAAATGCAAATATGGTTTCCATAAGTAGAACAATGTACACCACCAGGACGATGCAGTGCTGCATTGAGGATGTAGCCTTATGGCTAGACCTGTCAACATCGTACCTGGGGAACCGGGTTCGAGTCTCCTCAACGATGCTCAACATCCTGTGATTGTGGGCAAATCACTTAATCTCCCCGTGCCTAACAAAAATGAATGTGTCCGTGTGTAACGAAACTGGATCTATGTAAAGTGCTCTGATACCTGATATCTTCTGGTCTAGTTCGCACTATATAAAACTCTAAACATATATATATATATATATATATATATTTAGATGAAAAATGAAAAACATTTTATGATCGCAAAGAAATGCTGACATTGCCTTGTTCACAAGTTTCATGGAGCCTGTCGGGCGGAGGTCAGACACCAATCCCTACAATGGGGGTGATGGAGCGCGGAAACCCAGGTAACAGGGAAAGCAAACCCGTACCGATATCCTCCCTTCGGCAGATCAGACGTCACCCTAACTCATTCACACATGCAGTCATTGGTGGGGCCCATAACACCAACACTCACACTAATCATTCGCCGGTCTACACACAGTTGGAGTGATGACCGGTTCAAGCGCTCGACATGTGGGGGAACACCTTATAACCTATAGGGAAAGAAAAATTAATTTATAAAATATACATCAATACCCGTCCACCTACAGATCTCAATCCTGTATATCAAGGCACTCCCTCCACGTGGTCAATGGACCAAATAGTTGGATTGGTTGATGGTGATCTGGAACCAGCTAAAACACATTTCAATATTCAGATCTTCTCCTTCTTAATAAACCACAAACTCAATTCTTGTTAATCAATATCTATTTATCGAAAATCTCATGAAAAGTTAGGTTTGCATTTGGAAAGTTTATCTCAAATTTTAAGCAAATCGCAGAACATCATATTTACCTAATATGGCTATCCGAAGTCCTTTAAGTTGTTAAGTCTGCATACTCAGATCTGTCGTCATTCGTCTAAAAGTTCAAAGTTCTTTGCTCAGCACGCTACAGTCTCAAAAGATCGGTAAAGACCAGAGACGTGCAAGCATCTGTCAGTGCCCATAGAATTTAGGAAAAGTTTGCAGTCATCGGATAATTGGGCAGCGCCTGGACCATCTAGGATTCAGGGAACACAGCAGTCACGCTAAGTCACCTTCGTTGTCATCGGAAAGAGCGATCGCATTCGGTCAAGTAGAGTTGAATAGAATAATTGTCAGACCCTCTCTATTCTACACGTATTTTTATAATAAAATAAAAGCAAGAAGATACATTTCGTTATTTTAATACAGTCGTGATTGGTCGGTTGAGATCGTCCGATGCTGAAGTTAACACATTTGGTACAGTTCAAGGGGTGATGTCATGGGTTCGTCTAAAGTCAGTTCGTACTAGTTTGTTGTAGAAGTCCATTGTCTTTCGTCTTGGCCATCATCCCACAGTGACTTTGTTTGAGTACACCAGGTTCAGGGTTTATGACGAGGTCTAGAAGACTTTGTCGCTTCTGCGCACTTCGCTCCATTCCTCGTGGAACAGTGGCCATTTCGTCGTGTCGCGTCGGCGGCCATTTTGGGATTTAGGCCCAAACGCCAACTTAAGCGAAACAAACATAAAAGAGTAATTAATGCATAGAAATAATAAATCTAATGTTAACCCCTTACTAATCCCTCTATGTGCTTGTATTTATCTAGCGTATAGCAACATTTAAAGCATTTATATTCACCCTTTTGATCCTCCTCTCGAGCAACATTACGAAAGCAACATATATCATGCAATATTCTATTTATTACATATACTACTGTTAGTATGCATACGGATTTTAGTCATAAGGTTATTTCACCATGCAATATGCAATCCCACGTGTAATTTTGGATGTTAGTAATGTTGGTTTAATATTCATGCAAACTCATTTAATAATATTATAATTAATAGATTATTCAATTAGTATTTTCATGCAGAATGGGGGAGGTATACAAAATGTTGTACTACCCGCTCCAGCAGGGGCAGTGCCTGTGGAGGCACTGCAGTAGGCATGAGGATGTCCCTTTTCCCTCTGCCTTTACATGGGGGTCTGACCACCATGTAAAGGCATATGGAAATGGACTTTGGGGGCCCTCAGCCAGGCCCCCATCGGTCTCAGCTATGGGGCCAGGGGGGCACATGTGGTGCTCCTCCAAAATCCATGCACCGTGTGGCAGACACCACATGGTGCCTACAACACAGTGCATGGATGTTTGCCAACATCCCTTTTTCTATTGTGGCTTGTGCTGAAGCCCTTTTCCGGGCCGCAGCACAAGCCGTAATAGAAAAAAGCATGCTTACGACCGCCCGCACAGCGGTCGTATTGTAATTGGGCTATCGGGACCGCCGACTCCTTCTCAGAGGGTCCCGTGCCAGAAATAATGCTGTTTGTAGTTTGCCTGGAGGTGGGGCTGGAATACACGCCCCAGGAGTGAATGCGGCTCTGGCGACTAACGCAAGACCTGCCACTGCCGTTCTGCATGTGGAGGCACTTACTTAATCGGGCTTGCCTCCAACTGCGAGGAATGCCGTTTGTAGTTTGTCTGGAGGTAGGGGCTGGACTTCACGCCCCAGGAGTGAATGAGCTCCAGCCGCCAACACAAGACCTACCACTGCCCTTCTGCGCCCGGAGGTGCATACATAACCGGGCCTCCTCCCGCTGCGCGGGACACCATTTGTAGTTTGCCTGGAGGTGGGGGCTGGACTACACGCCCCAGGAGTGAACGTGGGTCCCGCTGCCTATGTGAGACCTCCCACTGCCGTTCTGCTCCTGGAGGCACTTACTTAACTGGTCTTGCATCCCACTTGGTGGGACGTGGTTTGCAGTTTGCCTGGAGGTGGGGTTGGACTACATGCCCCAGGAGTAAACGCAGCTCCGGCCACCAACGTGAGACCTGCCACTGCCATTCTGCACCAGGAAGCGCATACTTAACCGTGCTTACCTCCCGCTTCACGGGATGTGCACGGGTCGCGCCCAGGCACATGCCCGGGCAAAGACCGGGCCAAGAGCGGGCCTGTCTTTGCCCATCATCGCCTGGAGGAGGCTGGGCTGGGGCCCCCTCAGGGAGCTGCGAGAGGAATCTGGAAGCCTGAGTCCCAGGAGTGGGTCTACCACCTACTGCTCTTATCCTTTCTAAGCTGTGCATCTTGTTCCTTTACCAACTCAGTACTGTTGTGGGCATAACTTAACATAACATAACATAAACCCCTCACAGTCACCGAACCTACATTGAGAAATGAAGTTGATATGAGTAGATATTAGGTACTGTAAACAGTGTTTACTCTATGGAGAGTGGTTACTCTGTAACACACTGTTTGCAGTCATTGAAATTCTCATGAGAAATACACCCCAAAGTATCAAAGAGTATCTACTAAGAACAGTGAGCGCGCTATGCAACACTTGTCACAAAATACACTATTCTATTAAAATTACCAATGTCTGAAGGTCCTAAAGATTATACTACCTGCAGCCTTCATACTCTGGTGTGGCCTCCCTCCTCCTTATATGTATGCCTTGGCCCCGAGGCATGGGATCCCTGGGGCCAACAGTGGCTCATGGACAGTGGCTGTGCACACCTCACTATAAAGGCCACAGGGGATGTGGTCCCCAGGCCCCATCCTCACTCAGAGATGGGTGCCATGTGCCCACCTCCACTTTACAAATATAATTTGGCCCTGATGGTAGGGGTCCCCGGGGTCTGAAGTGGCTCCGAGTGGGGTGCCACATGCCCCCTCCATAGCCTGGGGATGGGTTCCCAATTGCCCTGTGGCCAGCCCTACAATCCGCATGCCAAAGGCCATGTGTGGCATGGGTTGACTGTTTGTAGGGGGATGGTCACAGGGCCTGTGTTCAAACCCCGCACGGTACAGGCAATGTGCAGCAATGGGTTTGCTGCCTGCTGAGGGGGTAGACTCAGGGTCTGGCTACATGGACATACACAGCATTCAGTTGGCTGCATGTGGGGGCTCCAAACCAGGGTCTGACCCTTTGGCTGATCCCCTGCCGTGCACAGCCTAGGACGAGTGCTCCAGGGGTTAGCTGTATGTATTGTAACAAAATATTACTTGACATTAAAAAAAACATAGAAGTTCATTGAAAAAAGCAAAGGATAAACTTTAGATGAGAATTTTAATGAGACCGTAACATTACAGACACAAAACCACTGAAATTCACTAAAAATGTACTCATGCCTTAAGGTATATATATATATATATATATATATATATATATATATATATATATATCAAAACGAATCTCATCCTTGCGAAAGAGCAGAGACCCCAGCAGGAAACATCATGGAAGCGTTTATTAAACACAGATGACATGGCAAATGCATTTCAGCATAATGCTGCCTTCCTCAGCGCCCAAGTTCACAGGTGGCTTCCATCATTGTCCGGTAAATGTTCCTGCCGCCTTTATTGGTCATCCAAAAGGCTCCGCCCTCTGGAATGAAACTCCCCCTGTTTGTAGTTCTCAAGGTGGTCGAGAACTCCAACATCCAGAATGCAGTGCTCTGCTTCAGGTAGGTGATGGGTGGGGAGAATGTTGAACCAAGTAATCGGGCGGGAGGCAGGGTTCCGGTGTAAATGTCAGCCTAGATGTCCTGCTTGTAGTGTCAATAAAGCGCTCCCCTGAGTCCCCGCACCACTTCAGCCCCAAATCTCGGGAACTTCGTCAACAGGGGCAGCTGTGTAAAATACACGCCGCCCAGTGTGAGGTAGAATCACCTCACAACTGTTTTGTAGCTCCCAGTCCTGTAATCGGGCAAGAACCATTTCACAACCGTGAAAGAAACAGAACAGCCGAAGCAGCGCCAGTGAGGTCCGGCCCTTAGCGAAGTGGGGGTCTCTGAAATGTGTCTCTGGCCGACACAGTCTATATCAAAACGAATCTCATCCTTGCGAAAGAGCAGAGACCCCAGCAGGAAACATCATGGAAGCGTTTATTAAACACAGATGACATGGCGAATGCATTTCGGCATAATACTGCCTTCCTCAGCGCCCAAGTTCACAGGTGGCTTCCATCATTGTCCGGTAAATGTTCCTGCCGCCTTTATTGGTCATCCAAAAGGCTCCGCTCTCTGGAATGAAACTGCTCTTTCGCAAGGATGAGATTCGTTTTGATATATATATATATATACTTATATATATAAATATATATATATATATTTTCACTGAAAAATCAATAGGTTTTAGGGACATTATAGTTAGAAATTATCATTTAATAAACCTTTGAAATTCACCGAAAGAAACATAGGTTTCAGGGACATTATATTTAGAAATAAGTCTTTAAAAAACCATAGAAATTCACTGAAACAACCATAGGTTTCAGGGACATTATAGTTAGTTGGACATTTCACTAGTTCAAAACCAGAGAAATTCGTCCGTTATAGTTAGTTGAGCTAACTATAACTCGAGCCCTTGCAATGCACTGCTGATGACGTCCCATATTATATCATTCATGACATGGTCGTTGACATCACTGAAGACATCTCAAATCACATCACTGATGACATCACTGATGACATCATCCACATGATAATTTGATGTATCTCTTCACACCCTAATATAACCTTTGATGCACCCACTCTAAAATGCAGACTACCATTTTCGAAACCATAGACACCAATACCAGTTACTACATACCCACTCACAGATTCCTACGTCTACGCAGATGTCCACTCATTCATCCATACAGTTACTCATACATGTAGTCACTCATCAATACAGCACTATCATATGCACTCATACACCTATACAGACACTCACACACCACCACTCACCCATAGCGTTACTAACACACCCAGTCAGTCATGCAAAGAATCAATCACACTCCTATTTACTCACCCATACAGTTATACACACACCACTTCACTTATTCATACAGATACTAACACATACTTACTCTCTTCTA
The DNA here is from genome assembly GCF_964204655.1 of Triturus cristatus. Taxonomy (NCBI): domain Eukaryota; kingdom Metazoa; phylum Chordata; class Amphibia; order Caudata; family Salamandridae; genus Triturus; species Triturus cristatus. The sequence continues at coordinate 213,463,718 of NC_140588.1, forward strand.
CAATCACTGACACAAGCACACACTCATTGATATACCCACTCTCAATCACTCACTCTCACATATAGTCATTTATATACTCCAACACTCACATATACTACCTTTCACATATATACTTACTCACACATGTACCGCTGAGACATCCATTCACTCACCAACACAACCAGACACATACTCACCCACCCATACAGCCCTTCACAGATACACTCTTGAACCCATACACCCAGTGAATAACCTACTCACACATATATGCACAGAGTCACACCCCCCACCCACCCACAGAGATACTCAGGCTCCCATACAGATACTCAGACAACCAATCAATAACCCATATAGACACTCATGTAGCTACTCACAAACCCATGCAGCTGCTTACACATCAACTGACAGACTAATACAGACATTCACACAGTTTAGTCACTAACCCATGCATTCAGTAAGACATGATCAATCACTCACTTATACAGTCAGTCACGCACCTACTAAATCATCCATTCAGACCCATATAAACCCACTCATTCTTCAATACACCTTGGTGTGTGTGTGTGTGTGTGTGTGTATATATATATATATATACACACACATATGTATATATAAAACATATTTAAACTTAACAAAAACACATAGTCACTGGATGATGTCATTAGTGATGTCATTTGAGATGTCATCAGTGAGGTCACAGTCCATGTCATGAATGATGCATATGGGAAATCATCAGCAGTGCATTGCAAAGGCACGAGTTATAGTTAGCTCAACTAACTATAACGGGTGAATTTCTCTGGCTTTGTAATAGTAAAATATGTTCAACTAACTATAACGTCCCTGAAACCTATGGTGTTTTCAGTGAATTTCTATGGTTTTTTTAAAGGCTAATTTCGAACTATGACGTCCCTGAAACCTATGTTTTTTTCAGTGAATTTCAAATTTTTTAAATGATAATTTCTAACTATAACGTCCCTGAAACCTATGTTTTTTTCTGTGAATTTCGAAGGTTTTTGAAATGCTAATTTCTTACTATAAGGTCCCTGAAACCAATGTTTTTATCAGTGAATTTCTAAGGTTTTTTTAAATGCTAATTTCTTTTTTTTTTTTTTTGTGTCCTCATTTGCCTGCCCCACAAACTTCTAGGAAAGATGCCACTCCCCTTTGATGTCGTCTGAGAAAAATAGAAAAAACTGGCTACTATTCCAAACCAAACCCAGACGACATACAAGCGTCAACCGGGGGGAGACGTTCTCCAAGTTAGTAATGTGGTAGGAAGGGGAAAAGAAATAAACGAGAGCTCACAACCCCTCGGTACTCCAACTTGGAATCGGGAAGGTTTTTAAGGAAACCACCAAGACACCTGGAGTATAATGGCATAATCATCGGACCCGGGGAAAAAAAAAAACCCCGGAGACTCAACGGAGCCAACTATTTCCACTGGACCAACAAATTCCAAAAGGAGAGGTTACGATTCTGGGACATTCTGGCCATGTCCACCTTTGAAGTTTCATATAAGGACTCCAGCCAACCTGCGTGTGATGGTGCATTCTTGTCTACCCAGAATTTGCAGATCTGGCGTCTGGCCAGCAGAATTGCATAAAACAGAAAACTCTTTGCTTGACCTGTGATGTCATCGTCCACCCCAAATATGATTAGCGCCAAAGTAATAGGAGTAGACTTCTTGAGGATGGAGTCCAAAGTGATCTTAACTTCCTCCCAAAAAGTACTGATAGATGGGCATTCCATAAACATATGCACGTCGGAGGCTGCAGGAAGATTACACTTGTTACAAGCTTTTCCGGGCTGATATTTAGATAGCTTTTGGGGGGATAAATAAGCTCGATGAAGGGTATACAGGTGATTCCGCCTCAGCCAAGCCGGCTTAACCAATTTATACAGGAGAGTGAAAGATCTTATCCATATGTCCTCACACTGTATCCCTATGAGCCCTCCCCACTGTGTATCAGGTAGAATAAACTCCCCATCCACCTCCTCCAAGATTGCCCAGTACCAGAAGGCTACCTCTTTCCCCTGTACTTGTCTCTCTACCAGCTGTTCTTCTAGAAGACATCTTCTCCCCAGATGTGACTTATTCCTAATCAGCTCCCGGGACCAGCTGACCAACTGTATATATTTAAATCTGGATAGTGTTGCTAATTTCTATCTATAACGTCCCTGAAGCCTGTTATTTTTTTCTGGGAATTTCTAAGGTTTTTTAAATGCTAATTGCTAAATATAACATCCCTGAAACCTGTAGCTTTTTCAGTGAATTTCTAAGGTTTTTTATATGCTAATTTCTAACTACACCTAGATAGGTAAGACATGGGCAGAAAAAGAAAGAGAGGCACAGAAAGAAGCAAGAGAAGTGCAGAAAGAAGCAAGAGAAGTACAGAAAAGGGCAAGAAAAGTGCAGAAAAAGCAAAAGAGGTACAAAAAGAGGAAGAAAGGTGCAGAAAGAAGCAGGAGAAGTGATGAAAGAAGCAAGAGAGGCACAGAAAGAAGCAAGAGAGTTGCAAAAAAGAGAGTGAGGTGCAGAAAGAGGAAGAAAGGAGCAGAAAGAGGCACGTGAGGTGCAGAAAGATACAAGAGGTGTGCAGAAAGAGGCAAGAGAGCTGCAGAAAGAGGCAAGAGAGGTCCAGAAAGAGGAAGAAAGGTGCAGAAAGAGGCAAGAGAGGTGCAGAAAGAGGCACGAGAGGTACAGAAAGAAGCAAGAGATGTGCAGAAAGAGGTAAGAGGTGTAGAAAGAGTCAAGATAGGTACAGAAAAAGGAAGAAAGGCACAGAAAGAAACAGGTGAGATACAGAAAGAGGCAGGAGAAGAGCAAAAAGAGTTAAGAGAGGTGCATCAAGAGTCAAGAGAGGGGCAGAAAGAGAGACATTTTCAGAAAGAGGCAAGAGAGGTGCAGAATGAGGCAGGAGAGGTGCAGAAAGAAGAGAGTGAGCTGCAGAAAGAGGCAAGAGAGGTACAGAAAGAGGCAAGAGAGGTACAGAAAGAAGAAAGTGAGCTGCAGAAAGAACCATGAGAAGTGCAGAAAGAGGCATGAGAGGCGCAGAAAGAGGCAAGAGTGGTGCAGAAAGAGGCAAGAGTGGTGCAGAAAGAGGTAAGAGAGGTACTGAAAGAAGAGAGTGAGCTGCAGAAAGAGGGAAGAGAGCTACAGAAAGAGGCAAGAGAGGTGCAGAAAGTAGAGAGTGAGCTACAGAATGAGGAAAGAGACGTGCAGAAAGAAGCAAGAGAGGCGCAGAAAGAAGAGAGTGAGCTGCAGAAAGAGGCAAAAGAGGTAAAGAAAGAGGCAAGAGACGTGAAGAAAGAGACAAAAGATGTGCAGAAAGAGGAAGAAAGGTGCCGAAAGAAGCAAGAGAAGCACAGAAAGAAGCAAGAGAGGTGCAGAAAAAAGCAAGAGAGGTATAGAAAGAAGAGAGTTAGGTGCAGAAACATGCAAGAGTGGTGCAAAAAGAAGTAAGAGAAGTGCAGAAAGAGGAAGAAATGTGCATAAAGAGGCATTAGCAAGAGAAATGCAAAAAAAGGAAAAAGGTGCAGAAAGAAAAGAGTGAGGTGCAGAAGGAGACAAGAGAGGTGCAGAAAGAGGCAAGTGAGTTGCTGAAAGAGGCAATTGAAGAGCAGAAGGAGGCAAGAGAGGTGCAGAAAGAGGCAAGAGAGGTACATAAAGAGGAAGAAATGTGCAGAAAGAGGCAGGAGAGGTGCAGAAACAGGAAGAAAGGCACATAAAGAAGAAGAGAAGTGCAGAAAGAGGCAAGCGAGGTGCAGAAAGAGGCAAGCGATGTGCAGAAAGAAGAGAGAGAGTGAGCTGCAGAAAGAAGCAAGAGAAGTGCAGAAAGAGGCAAGAGAGGTGTAGAAAGAGACAATATAGGTGCAGTAAGAGGCAAGAGAAGTGCAGAAAGAGGTAAGAGAAGTGCAGCAAGAGGTAAGAGGTGTAGGAACAGGCAGGAGAGGAGCAGAAAGAAGAAGAAAGGTGCAGAAAGAGGCAAGAGCGGTGCAGTAAGAGGCAAGAGAGGTGCAGAAAGAAGAAGAAAGTTGCAGAAAGAGGCAGGAGAGGTACAAAAAGAGGCAAGAGAGGTACAGAAAGAAGAGAGTGAGCTGCAGAAAGAGGCAAGAGAGGTGCAGAAAGAGGCAAGCGAGGTGCAGAAAGAGGCAAGAGATGTGCAGAAAGAAGAGAGAGAGTGAGCTGCAGAAAGAAGCAAGAGAAGTGCAGAAAGAGGTAAGAGAGGTGTAGAAAGAGGCAAGAGAAGTGCAGAAAGAGGCAAGAGAGGTGCAGAAAGAGGCAAGAGAAGTGCAGAAAGAAGGAAGAGGTGTAGGAACAGGCAGGAGAGGAGCAGAAAGAAGAAGAAAGGTGCAGAAAGAGGCAAGAGCGGTGCAGTAAGAGGCAAGAGAGGTGCAGAAAGAAGAAGAAAGTTGCAGAAAGAGGCAAGAGAGGTACAAAAAGAGGCAAGAGAGGTACAGAAAGAAGAGAGTGAGCTGCAGAAAGAGGCAAGAGAGGTGCAGAAAGAGGCAAGCAAGGTGCAGAAAGAGGCAAGAGATGTGCAGAAAGAAGAGAGAGAGTGAGCTGCAGAAAGAAGCAAGAGAAGTGCAGAAAGAGGTAAGAGAGGTGTAGAAAGAGGCAAGAGAAGTGCAGAAAGAGGCAAGAGAGGTGCAGAAAGAGGCAAGAGAAGTGCAGAAAGAGGCAAGTGAGGTGCAGAAAGAGACAATATAGGTGCAGTAGGAGGCAAGAGAAGTGCAGAAAGAGGTAAGAGGTGTAGAAACAGGTAAGAGAGGAGCAGAAAGAAGAAGAAAGGTGCAGAAAGAGGCAAGAGAGGTGCAGAAAGAAGAAGAAAGGTGCAGAAAGAGGCAAGCGAGGTACAAAAAGAGGCAAGAGAGGTACATAAAGAAGAGTGAGCTGCAGAAAGAGACAAGAGAGGTGCATACAGGGGCAAGAGAAGTACAGAAAGAGGCAAGAGTGCTGCAGAAAGAGGCAAGAGAGGTGCTGATAGAAGAGAGTGAGCTGCAGAAAGAGGGAAGAGAGGTGCAGAAAGAGGCAAGACAGGTGCAGAAAGAAAAGAGTGAGCTGCAAAAAGAGGCAAGAGAGGTTCAGAATGAGGCAATAGCTGTGCAGAAAGAGGCAGGAGAGGTGCAGAAACAGGAAGAAAGGCACATAAAGAAGAAGAGAAGTGCAGAAAGAGGCAAGCGAGGTGCAGAAAGAGGCAAGAGATGTGCAGAAAGTAGAGAGAGAGTGAGCTGCAGAAAGAAGCAAGAGAAGTGCAGAAAGAGGCAAGAGAGGTGTAGAAAGAGACAATATAGGTGCAGTAAGAGGCAAGAGAAGTGCAGAAAGAGGTAAGAGAAGTGCAGCAAGAGGTAAGAGGTATAGGAACAGGCAGGAGAGGAGCAGAAAGAAGAAGAAAGGTGTAGAAAGAGGCAAGAGCGGTGCAGTAAGAGGCAAGAGAGGTGCAGAAAGAAGAAGAAAGTTGCAGAAAGAGGCAGGAGAGGTACAAAAAGAGGCAAGAGAGGTACAGAAAGAAGAGAGTGAGCTGCAGAAAGAGGCAAGAGAGGTGCAGAAAGAGGCAAGCGAGGTGCAGAAAGAGGCAAGAGATGTGCAGAAAGAAGAGAGAGAGTGAGCTGCAGAAAGAAGCAAGAGAAGTGCAGAAAGAGGTAAGAGAGGTGTAGAAAGAGGCAAGAGAAGTGCAGAAAGAGGCAAGAGAGGTGCAGAAAGAGGCAAGAGAAGTGCAGAAAGAGGCAAGAGGTGTAGGAACAGGCAGGAGAGGAGCAGAAAGAAGAAGAAAGGTGCAGAAAGAGGCAAGAGCGGTGCAGTAAGAGGCAAGAGAGGTGCAGAAAGAAGAAGAAAGTTGCAGAAAGAGGCAAGAGAGGTACAAAAAGAGGCAAGAGAGGTACAGAAAGAAGAGAGTGAGCTGCAGAAAGAGGCAAGAGAGGTGCAGAAAGAGGCAAGCGAGGTGCAGAAAGAGGCAAGAGATGTGCAGAAAGAAGAGAGAGAGTGAGCTGCAGAAAGAAGCAAGAGAAGTGCAGAAAGAGGTAAGAGAGGTGTAGAAAGAGGCAAGAGAAGTGCAGAAAGAGGCAAGAGAGGTGCAGAAAGATGCAAGAGAAGTGCAGAAAGAGGCAAGTGAGGTGCAGAAAGAGACAATATAGGTGCAGTAGGAGGCAAGAGAAGTGCAGAAAGAGGTAAGAGGTGTAGAAACAGGTAAGAGAGGAGCAGAAAGAAGAAGAAAGGTGCAGAAAGAGGCAAGAGAGGTGCAGAAAGAAGAAGAAAGGTGCAGAAAGAGGCAAGCGAGGTACAAAAAGAGGCAAGAGAGGTCCAGAAAGAAGAGTGAGCTGCAGAAAGAGACAAGAGAGGTGCAGACAGGGGCAAGAGAAGTACAGAAAGAGGCAAGAGTGGTGCAGAAAGAGGCAAGAGAGGTGCTGATAGAAGAGAGTGAGCTGCAGAAAGAGGGAAGAAAGGTGCAGAAAGAGGCAAGAGAGGTGCAGAAAGAAAAGAGTGAGCTGCAAAAAGAGGCAAGAGAGGTTCAGAATGAGGCAATAGCTGTGCAGAAAGAGGCAAGAGAGGTGTAGAAAGAGGTAAGAGGTTAGAAAGAGGCAAAAGAGGTGCAGAAAGAGGAAGAAAGGTGCAGAAAGAGGCAAGTGAGATACAAAAAGAGGCAAGAGAAGAGCAGAGGGAAGCAAGAGACGTGCAGAAAGAAGAAGAAAGGTGCAGAAAGAAGAAGAAAGGTGTAAAAAGAGGCAAGAGAGGTGCAGAAGGAGGTAAGAGAGGTGCAGAAAGAAGAGGGTGAGCTGCATAAAGAGGCAAATAAATGTGCAGAAAGAAGCAAAGGGAGGTGCAGAAAGAGGCAAGAAAGGTACAAAAAGAGGCAAGGGAGATGCTGATAGAAGGGAGTAAGCTGCAGAAAGAGGGAAGAGAGTTGCAGAAAGAGGAAAGAGAGGTTCAGAAAGAAGAGAGTGAGCTGCAGAAAGAGGGAAGAGAGGTGCAGAAAGAGGAAAGAGAGGTTCAGAAAGAAGAGAGTGAGCTGCAGAAAGAGGCAAGAGAGGTTCACAAAGAGGCAAGATATGTGCAGAAAGAGTCAAGAAAGGTGCAGAAAGAGGCAAGAGGTATAGAAAGAGGCAAGAGAGGAGCAGAAAGAGGCAGAAAGGCACAGAAAGAGGCAAGTGAGTTGCAGAAAGAGGCAATAGAAGAGCAGAAAGAGGCAAGAGAGGTGCACAAAGAGGCAAGAGAGGTACAGAAAGATGAGAGTAAGCTGCATAAAGTGGGAAGAGAGGTACAGGAAAGAGGCAAGCAAGGTGCAGAAAGAGGCAAGAGAGGTGCAGAAAGAAGAGAGTGAGCTGCAGTACGAAGCAAGAGAAGTGCAGAAACAGGCAAAAGAGGTGCAGAAAGAGGAAGAAAGGTGCAGAAAGGTACAGAAAGAGGCAAGTGAGGTCCAAAAAGAGACAAGAGAAGAGCAGAAGGAGGCAAGAAAAGTGCAGAAAGAAGATGAAAGGTGTAAAAAGCGGCAAGAGAGGTGCAGAAAGAGGCAAGAGAGGTGCAGAAAGAAGAGAGTTAGCTGCATAAAGAGGCAAAGAAATGTGCAGAAAGAAGCAAGGGAGGTGCAGAAAGAGGAAAGAAAGGTTCAGAAAGAAGAGAGTGAGCTGCAGAAAGAGGCAAGAGAGGTTCAGAAAGAGGCAAGAGATGTGCAGAAAGAGTCAAGAGAGGTGCAGAAAGAGGTAAGAGGTGTAGAAAGAGGCAAGAGCGGAGCAGAAAGAGGCAGAAAGGCACAGAAAGAGGCAAGTGAGGTGCAGAAAGAGGCAATAGAAGAGCAGAAGGAGGCTAGAGAGGTACAGAAAGAGGGAAAAGAGGTACAGAAAGAGGAAGAAGGGTGCAGAAAGAGGCAAGAGAGGTACAGAAACAGGAAGAAAGGCACAGAAAGAAGCAAGAGAAGTACGGAAAGAGGCAAGAGAGGTGCAGAAAGAGGCAAGAGAGGTACAGAAAGATGAGATCAAGCTGCAGAAAGTGGGAAGAGAGGTACAGGAAAGAGGCAAGCGAGGTGCAGAAAGAGGCAAGAGAGGTGCAGAAAGAAGAGAGTGAGCTGCAGAAAGTAGCAAGAGAAGTGCAGAAAGAGGCAAGAGAGGTGCACAATGAAGCAAGCAAAGTACAGAAAGAGGCAAGAGAAGTGCAGAAAGAGGCAAGAGAGGTGCAGAAAGAAGCAAAAGAGGTATATATATATTCACCGAAAAAACCATAGGTTTCACACATGTTATAGTTAGCTGGACATTTCACTCGTAAAAAACCATTGAAATTCCCCCGTTATAGTTAGTTCAGCTAACTATAACTCGCGCGACCGCAATCCTCTGCTGATGACGTCACATATTACATAACTCATTTTACAAAAAAAAACATCCATTTAGACACTTATTTACCCATTTATTCTTCCATTAACCTTTAGATATACATATATAAAAAATATGTATTTTTCAGACACACACATATTCACTGGATGATGTCATCAGTGATGTCATCAGCGATGTCATTTGAGATGTCATTAGTGATTTCATGAGTGATGTCACTGACCATGTCATGAGTGATGTAACATGTGACGTCATCAGCAGTGCATTGCGGTCGCGCGAGTTATAGTTAGCTGAACTAACTATAACGGGGGAATTTCAATGGTTTTTTACGAGTGAAATGTCCAGCTAACTATAACATGTGTGAAAGCTATGGTTTTTTCAGTGAATTTGCAAGGTTTTTTAAATGCTAATTTCTAACAATAACGTGTGTGAAACCTATGGTTTTTTTAGTGAATATGTAAGGTTTTTTAAATGCTAATTTATGTATGTATTATTATATTTTTTATATATTTATTTTACAATAAACTACCTATGTATATAGTTATAGATTGACTGTATCCTGTAATATGGAATGGCTCAGCTCTTTTTTTTTGAATTTGCATAAAGTTGAACAGCATAGTTAATATCTTCTATAAACTTATAAAAACTTTAAAACATTTTTTTTTTTATTAAGGGCTTTTCACGGTGCGCGCACTGTGCGCGCACCGGCAATTTTTTTTATGAAACAAAATGTTTTTTTTTTATTTACGATGTCCTTTAGGGACCCCCTGAGAAGGTCTAGGGGGTCAGGGAGTGTCTTCCCTGCCTCCTTTTCATGTTTTAGAAATCGTGTTAAAAGTAATTCATTTCTGAAGCGTGCGTGCACCATTTGCGCATGCGTGCGAGCACCGTGCGTGCACCGCGCGAGGATGCGTACGAGCACCGTGTGCGCACGGCAAGTCATGTGATTACGAAACAACACTTTTCATTGGTTCATAGTAGTTTCTGTTCCAGAATCTTCAAACACCACACCCACTCCCCTCACTATTTCTTCTTATTTCCTGGGAGAAGGAGCTGAACAGTTATTCTACTTGAAAATGGCAGAACAGCAGTCTACTTCAGGGAGTAAGGAGGAGACCTTTGTGGTACCACCAAGGCACACCAAACAAAAAGACTCTTTCATCTGGAAATTCTTCACCTTTCCAGAGGGCCAAAAGAAGGTGAATGCCCCGAAGGTCACATGCACTATTTGTGGAACTGTGTTATCCAGAGGAGATCCCAACAAGAAATACTCATTTAGTATTTATTCTATGTTGAGACACTTCAAGACAGTGCATCCTGTACCTTATGCTCGAGAGTCAACAAGAGCACTAAGAGACAACCCTCCACTTGCTCAGCCGAGCACATCATCTGCGGCCACAGATTCTCCGTGTACCAGCTCACTGGACATCCGCCCGCTTTTCCAGAAGGTGCACATACATTGTAATGTGTGCAATGCCGTTCTTTGCTACGGTGAGAGCAGTATTAACTTTATCGAAAACAAAATACATCAGCACACATGCTCCAGCCCATAATTTTTTTCATTTATTGTTTTTGTTCCTTTTGAATAGTTTTTCATTACCAGTTTTTTTTTTTGGTGCTCTAAAAAAATAAAAAAAAATACAAAATTGTTAAAAAACTATAAAAAAAATACAAAACAAAAAAGATAAAAAAACAGCTCTTTTCAGAACTCACTTCACTTCTCCAAGAAGAGCTATACTCCTAATATACTGTGTTGTAATTTTTTTAATGAATTATTTGCCGCGGTGCGTGCGCTCAGGCCGGCAAAAAACAAAAAATGGCGGATGGGGGGTGCGCGCACCGTGCGCGCACGCCTCAATTTTTTGATAAAAATTAAAATGTTTTTTCACCCTTCGGGGTCCTTTGAGGTCCCCCGGACAAAGGCTAGGGGGTCAGGAACTCTCTACCCTGCCCCCTTTTCACGTTCTCCACCTTTCTTTTTCACTGTCACACACAAAATGGTGTCCGACACTTCCTGATTTCGACCGATTGGAATGTTGACTGACATCTGACCACCAATCAGAATTACACTCGCGGACATTTGGTGCGCGCACGGTGCGCGCATATAGATATTTATTTACTTTGAACTGCAATTTTCTCAGGAACTACTGAACAGATTGACACCATATATGCAAAAGGCACATGCCTGACCTGAGGATTACCTCTTTGCCAAATTTCAAGTAATTCTGTTCAGCCGTTCGGGCTGTACCTTCGACTAAAGGTCCTATGGGAAAATGCATGGGGAAAACGCGTTTTGGGACCCCTCTTTTTTCTCAGCCCCGCCTTGACGAATCACCCCGAGACTTTCAGGGTAGGAGCTGAGCGGAGCGCCCCATTCGTTTTAAAAATTTCACAAAGATAAGTCAACCGGCGCCAAAGTTATTCAAAATAGAATTTTTAGATTTCCTATGGGAACTCGGTCCTAACTATAACTATCTACTGGCGACCGCCAGTAGATAATATATATATATTACAACTGCAAGACAGAATATGCAGTTTATGTGCTGACATGCACCTGCGGCTTAAAATACGTTGGCAGTACCAAGCTGCAGGTGCATGTCAGAATTCTCCAGCATCTTCGAGCTATCGTTAACAACGACAGTTCATACCCTGTGGCTAGGCATTTTAAAGCAGTCCACAATAATAATTTACAATGTCTCAGCTATTACGTGATTGCAGCAATTCCTAAATTGCAGAGAGGTGGAGACAGGGACAAAATGTTAAGAAATCTGGAGTCGAAATTGATTTTAGAATTGGACAGTAAGTTCCCCAATGGGTTGAATACTACTGAGGATTTGTATCATTTTTTATAAAACGATATTTATCTATCAATTACAGATGAGACACCAATGGCAGCATTAATACATGAAGCTGCTTCCCTGCGACATTGCCAATTTTTTTATTTAATTTTTTTATTATTTAGTATTGATACAATATATATCAGTGTTACACCTTTGGGTCAAAAAATGTTTTTCTTTTTTCGTTTTTTTATTCTTTCACATTAATTATATTTCAAAGCGATTTAGACATGGTAATTAAGATATGGTCCAGTCATTTCAGATTCAATATTTTTTATGTTGGGATCAACATCCATAAATAGGATTTATTATTTTGAAGGCAGACACAGGATTTAAGAGCATTTATGCCATATATTTTACATCAATTGTTTGAAAAAGGATTGTATTTGATAATGTGACAAATTTTATTCATTGTTTGCGTTATTTGCACATATACTTTGCAAATTGATTACATCAAATGTACTTACATTACTATAGCAAAATTTGCACAGCGTAATTTGCACATATTGCAATTTGCTCTATTTTGCACATATTTATTTGCATAGTTTGCACAATATCTTGCATCGGTTTTGCACATGTGTCTTGGGTCAATGAATGGCCTCTGCATTTGTTTACTTTATTAAGCGAGTATTTTAGAAAAGTATTTGCATTTATGCTTTGTATTTTTCTGCTGAACATTTGTTTTGCTGACAGTCATGTGCATTATCCGATCCTTACATCGATGTTCTACAATAATTTGCTTTTTAAATAAGAAGAAAGACGGAACCATCATGTCATACAATATATTTAGGCACTTAGTAGTTTGTCTATGTCTATTACCCCACGTGGTGCACACAAAGCAGATTTAAAAAAATGGCAAAACAGGCACTGACTATCTGTGAGCAAGGGCAACCGCCCGAAATGCGTCAGATTTTGTGCATCTCTTTTAATTAAATAACATCCTGCCTTATTCCTGGGATTCGTGGTGTCTCTGTTCGCCGAGAAGGAGGTACAGCGTCATCGTGGTTGTTGCATATATATATATATATATATATATATATATATATATATATATATATATATATATATATATATATATATATATATATATATATTACCTACTGGCGGTCGCCAGTAGGTAGTTATAGTTAGGACCACGTTTCCATAGGAAAACCTCAACATTCTATTTTGAATAACTTTGGCGCCGGTCGACGAATCCTCGCGAATTTCTCAAAATAGGTGGGGCGCTACGCTCCGCTCCTACCCTGAAAGTCTCGGGGGGATCCGTCAAGCGGGGGCTGAGATAAAAGGGGGGTCCCAAAACGCGTTTTTCCCATGCATTTTTCCATAGGACCTTTAGAACGAGCTACAGCCCGAACGGCTGAACAGAATTACTCAAAATTTGGCAGAGAGGTAGTCCCTAGGTCAAGGAAGTGCCTTTTGTAGGTTTGGTGTGAATCTGTTCAGTAGATTCTGAGAAAATAGCCTTTAAATCAATATATATATCTGAGCCCGCTTACGGTACGCTTACCGTACGCTTACCGTAAGCGTACGGTGGCGTGCGCGAGCGCGATTCTGATTGGCTCTTAGATCTTAGTAAACATTCGAATCGGCCGAAACCAGGAAGCGGCGGCCGCCATTTTCTGTGTTTCACTCTGAAAAAAAAAGAGTGAAAACAAGAAAAGGGGGCAATGAGGAGAGTTACAGACCCCCTTACATTTGTGAGGGGGTCAAAGAAGGACAGAAAAGTACAAAAAAACCATTTATTGATTTTTTAAAAAATCACGGGGTACGCGTACGGTAAGCTTACGGTAAGCGTACGGTAAAAAAAAAAAAAAATGAATAAATGAAATGACGAATTAAGAGTTTAGAAATTAGGGAGCTCTAAAAAGAGCTGTTGTGTTTATGAAGTCATTTTTTTAGTGGTACCTACAAGTAAGTACCGATGCAGAGTCTAAGGTTCAAGAGGAAGACTCTGTTCCCTTCATCATTGAAGTGCACACCATCTCCTCTATAAATGTCTTGCATGTCATAACGCAAGTTGTTGTGGTAAATGGCACCCATACCATAGTCACGGAGGAAAGCAGAAACAGATTTGTTGACGTGCTTTCTTGCTTTGTCAATCTGCGGACAGAAATGATTGGACCAGTTCCATTTTTGCCTTTGGCATATGTTGGAAAACACAAAGGCAGTTTTAGGGAAAAGTGTAAACAGTTGTGCAAAGGTGTCCTTCATAAGCATTTCCAGACCTACCCCAGTCAAAGTGCCTAGGTCATTGCCACCACAGTGCACTATTATGAGGTCAGGGTGTTGGATTTGAATGAAGGATTTCACCATTGGCATCAATTGGTGCCACTTTAACCCTCTCTGACCAATCCATTTAATGTCTACATTTGGCAAAGCAAGGTCTCTCACCATACCTGTTTTCTCTGCAAACTTTTCACTCCAGAAGACATAGCTGTGCCCTACAATCCACACTGTGAACATCTTCAAAGGAGAACTGGATGCACTCAGGAGGTGTCTTTCAGTAGAATGGCAATATGAAAAGAAAGACAGTTTGGAAATGGAGGCATACATATTTTTTTCAAAACAAAAAGAACTGATTGGCTGTTTCATACCATTCTAGAAAAAAAACTAGGCCGTATGTGTAAATTAATAGAAGCATGTTTTGTATTGGTACAAAAAAATGTGTAACCAAAGAACAGTACTATGGATTTGCTGTAAGGTTTGAAAAGTCAAGCACTCTTGCTCTGTGGAATTGAAACATTGTTTGGCAAACTTCTGACCTAACTGCACACAGCAGTGTTCCATGAGCTGTTGCTATGGTAGCAGGCAGAAGTCAAGTTGGGGGAAGGGTACTAGGCAGAAGTCAAGTTGGGGGAAGGGTACTTTTGGAAAAGGGTTGGTTTTCAACCAATAGAAATGTGTGATTACATTTGAAAAAAAGGGGGAAGCACTGAGATTTGAAACTTACAAGTATATGTGTGGAAAAAAAGAGGGAAAGTTTGCCATTATCTGGTTCTGCTGAGAGGAGAGAGGTGAACACAACAGAGATCCTGGCTCTGATAATCTGCTGTTTGAGTGTCACATTTCTTTCACAACTAACTAATTTTAAAGGTGAGTTTACAGTTTGAGAGGGGATGTATGTGGTAACTTAAGAAATGAATAATAGAAATGGGAATTGTTTTTGTTGTAGTTACACATGGTGGTTTCATAATGTGTCAGTCTGTAAAAGTGATTTACACTTGCCCCGAAAAAAAAAAGAGCAGTAAGTGTGCTTTCAAATTGGCAAAGAAATTTCGTTTTGTGACTAATGTGAAAACATGACTCTGTGTGCATAGAGGAATTATAGGCAGAGATTTATTGCGTCTTGCTCTGGTGATTTCACAGTTGCATTAGATGGAAAGGGGGAGCGAATTTTTGGGGGAAGAAGCAGAGTCTTAGCACACACCCATGTGCTTGCCATGTATAGTCATGCACAGTATTTACAAGCGAGTGGGGTTTTCAGGTTTCAGTCTGTAATGCAAATACATTCAGCATCACTAAGGCTGGTTGCCCTTGCTGGAGTGTAGGCAGTCACCGAGAATACACATGGTGGTGGTCTGAAAAAACAGTTTGGACATGTGCATTTAAATAAATTAAAAAAAAAGGTTTCATAATGTGTCAGTCTGTAAAAGTGATTTTCACTTGCGCCGAAAAAAAAAAGAGCAGTAAGTGTGCTTTCAAATTGGCAAAGAAATTTCGTTTTGGGACTAATGTGAAAACATGACTCTGTGTGCAGAGAGGAATTATAGGCAGAGATTTATTGCGTCTTGCTCTGGTGATTTCACAGTTGCATTAGATGGAAAGGGGGAGCGATTTTTTCAGTGAGTATGGTAAGTCAATAATAATAATTGTAGTCTCTCAAGGTCAATGTAATGTCATAAATGATTTTTAGTGTTTTTTTTTTTTAAAGTACGCGCACCGTACGCGTACGGTAAAAAAAAATAAAAAAAAGTTTTTAAAAACATATGTAAAAAAAAGATGAAAGATAAGGTTGGCTCTTAAAAGAACCGTTGTGTTCATGCAGGGACAGAGGAAAGAAAGATTGGGAATATTAGACGGTACGACAAGTGTGCTGATCTATTTTACTGTTCACCAGGGAAACACTGGTCTCCCTATAAGTAATTAGATCATGACAATGGGCGCACCGTACTTCAACCCTCGCAAACCGAGGGTTAATTTCCAGAGGGCCAGCAAAAGGAGATTCTCTCCCCCACAGATGAAGGGCTCACCTGACCTGCAGAAGAAGGAGTCAGCCCTGCAGATGATGGTCCAGGCTGAGCTGCTGTGGATGTACTGGCTCGTCTTTCTGAAGAGTTACCTCCAAAAAGATGACCATGTGTCCTTCTGTGTACATCCTGGAGGTGTCTCTTCATGGTGTGATTCCCAAAGGAATACTTCCTGTCAGGATTACCTCTAGAAAGTACACGCTGACACAGCCTGCAAGTAACTAAGGGTGCATTCACCTTTTGCTGGCCTTCAGGAAAAGTAAAATAATCCAAAACATAAGAAGGCTTTTGTTTCCTCGCTCTCTGCCTCAAGACAGTGCTGCTGGTGCTAGCCTCACTCTCAGAAGGGCTCTGCTGTTCTGCCATCGTATCCCAAAGACAAACCAGCTCCTTCTCCTGAGGGATCACAAGCAGAAATGAGGGGAATGGGTGTGGTGTAGGAGAGTTCTAGAACTGAAAGTAGTTTCAACCAATCAAAAGTTGTGTTTCATGATCACATGACCAACCGTACGCTTACGGTACGCTTACGGTACGCTTACGGCAAAAGTGCGCATGCGCGTAAAAAAGACACGCGCTTGCGCGCATGCGCATAACAGTCACTCCCCGACACTTCCGCGTAACGTGCGCACGTGGCGTAAGCGTGCACGCGTCCCACGCGCAGTACGCGCTGCTACGCGAAGTGCGTAACTATACGCAAGCAGCGTAGAAAGATTACGGACGTTGCGTAAACCGTACGCTTACCGTGAGCTTACGGTACGCGTACTAAAAAAAATTTAAAAAAAAAAAAAAACTGGAAATAAATGTTACGTTTATTATAAAAAATATATTAAAAAAAACATATTAAAGAATTGTAAAAATTTAAGCATAGTCTTTATAAAAGGTAAGAAAAATAAATTAAAAATATGTTAGAAAAAATTGAAGAATAAAAAAAAAATTAGCATTTAAAAAACCTTGCAAATTCACTGAAAAAACCATGGGTTTCAAACACGTTATAGTTAGGAATTAGCATTTAAAAAACCTTAGAAATTCACTGAAAAAACCATGGGTTTCACCCACGTTATAGTTAGGAATTAGCATTTAAAAAACCTTAGAAATTCATTGAAAAAACCATAGGTTTCACACATGTTATAGTTAGCTGGACATTTTACTCGTAAAAAACCAATGAAATTGCCCCGTTATAGTTAGTTCAGCTAACTATAACTCGCGCGCCCGCAATGCACTGCTGATGACGTCACATATTACATCACTCATGACATGGTCAGTGACATCACTCATGACATCACTGATGACATCTCAAATGACATCACTGATGACATCACTGATGACATCATCGTTGTGATAGAGTGGCAGACCTCCTCTCACCTTAATATAAGCTTTGATACACACATTCAAAAATAGAGACTAAAATTTTCAAAACAATGGACATACCAATACCAGTTACAACAACCTCTTCAGTAATTCTAAGATCCACATACACATCCACTCATTCACCAACAGTCCTATACAGTCACTCATACATGTACTCACTCATCATATGTACTCATACACCTATACATCCTGTTACATAATGCCACTCATCCATAGAGTTACTCACGCACATAGTCACTCATGCTAATAAAGAATCAAACATACATTCACCTGCATATACAGTTATACACACACCACCACACTTACTTCTACGGAAACTTACACATACTTAGTCTTTTAAACAATCACTTATAGAAACACATACTTATTCATACAGGAACTCTTTCAATCTCTCCCTCTCACATATACTCACATATATACACCAATAGTCACATATACTAGTTTAAAACATATGTAGTTACTCCTGAAGGCACTATTGAGACAGTCATTCACTCACTAACACACCCATACACACACTCATCCACCCATACAGTCCTGCACACATGCTGTCTTCAACACATACAAACAGTGAGTCACTCATTCATGCACCTATGCACTACGTAATACCCCCCACCGAACCATACAGACACTCAGACTGATACTCAAAAAAACAACTAATAACCTATATAGACACCCATGTAGCTACTCACCAACCCATGCAGCCACTTATACACAAAGTGAGAGATACACTTAATCAGTCAGTTACACAATCAATTTTTCAAAAACAAATCATCCATTTAGACACTTAAATACCCATTTATTCTTCCATCGACCTTGAGATATACATATATAAAACATATTTAATTTTCAGAAAAACACACATTCACTGGATGATGTCATCAGTGATGTCATCAGTGATGTCATTTGAGATGTCATCAGTGATGTCATGAGTGATGTCACTGACCATGTCATGAGTGATGTAATATGTGACGTCATCAGCAGTGCATTGCGGGCGCGCGAGTTATAGTTAGCTGAACTAACTATAACGGGGCAATTTCATTGGTTTTTTACGAGTAAAATGTCCAGCTAACTATAACATGTGTGAAACCTATGGTTTTTTCAATGAATATATATATATATATATATATATTCAATCTCCTCTCACTCTTACAAGGAAGGAATCAGCACTTGGGTTGTAGTTTGGAAGTATTTAATCTACAAAAGATGCGATTCATGCATTTTGGGTAGTCCAAACCTTGATCATGATACAAGACGTCATTGTAGCTTCCTTATTTAAATGTAGAAATGGCTCCAGTTGCCAACATTAACAAAGGACTACATATTACATTAAACCAAAAAGCTGTCAGCCATATTGGCCTGGTCACGATGCAAAAATTCAGGAATTCATCCAATAAAGAAAAGAAAACAAGTGTTAATATGCAAACAATGTAATTTCAACATATCTTGCCCGTGACTGCCGTACCTGTATGTTCGTCAACATGACTTGTTCATAAAAAACATACTTACAATTGCAAACATCGACATAAACAATGGACTACACATTACTTTAAAGTGGAAGGCTATCGGCCATATTGCTCTGGGCACGTTACATATTATAGAGATTCTTACACTAAAGAAAATAAATAAAAAGGGGTGTTAATATAAACACACTATCCCTAAATAAAGTTCTAGTGATTATAGTTCTATTCCAATCACAGCTCATTTGAGATGTCATGAGTTATGTCTTAAGTGATGTCACTGACCATGTCATGAATGATGTAATGTCTGAGGTCATAAGCAGTGCATTGCGGGGGCGTAAGTTATAGTTAGCTCTGGTAACTATAACTGCTGAATTTCAGTGGTTTTGTACGAGTGAAATCTGAGTTTACCTATAACGACCCTGTAATCTTTGTTTTTTTCAGCGAATTTCTAGTTTTTTTAAATGTTAAGTAAGATGCCTATCACAATGGATGGTGGGGGTTCGAAGCAGGGCCTGGCCTTGCATTGTGCTGCCCCCCTCCCAAGCTTGCTGCTTCTACCTCCCCTCCTCCTTGCCATCCATTGTCCAAGTCCATGCCCCTGCTCCCTCACTACAGCCCTGTGTGGCCGTTGTTCTGCCACTGGCCTTCCCGCCTTCTCTGAACAGTTAGCTTTCTGCCCCATCCACTTTCCACAATCCTCTGTTGTCTGAATCCATGCACTAGCCACCTCCCTCCTGTCATGCATGGTGTGATGTGCTGCCACTGCCCTTTATTTAGCATGATGTCCCAGTCCACTCCTCCTGCCCATCATTGTTCTCCTGCTTAGCCTCTGTGCTTAGCTTTCTGACCCTACTCTCCTTCCCCCGCCCTCCAATGTCTGTGTGCATGCCCCTGATCCATCCGATTTGCCCACCATGTTCCATGGACCTGCCCCTCCTATCTACTCTGAGTTTTCTGTTGAGCTGCTATTCCCCTCCCACCTGCCTAGCATTGTCAGATGACTGTAACCTCTCCCTGCCACCTCCACCCTGCCTGTCCATGTTCCATGCCCCTATCCCCTTCCTCCTGTCCTCCATGGTCCATTTTACTGACACATCTTTCTGCCCTCCCTGGTCTGTTGTGCTGCAACTGTTCCTCCGGCCTGCCCCGCATGGTCTGTTGTGAGGCTCCTTCCTCTGAACTCTCTTGTCTGTACCCAGCTCCTACCATTCCCTTCTAATCTCCATGATCCTTTCTGCATGCCCCTGCACCTTCCTTCTTGCCTATCATGGCCAAATTGTGCTGCCACTAACCCTCTTGCTTCCCATGCATGGTCTTCTGTGCTCCCACAGCCCCTCCCACCTTCCCTGTGTGGTCAGCTAGCTCCCCCTGACCCCCTCCAATCTTCCCTCCATGGTCTGTGTGTATGCCATTGTAGTCTCACTGTTGCCCTCCATGGTGTGTTGTGCTTCTAGTGCCCATTCTGCCTGACCTCTATAGTCAGCTTGCTGTTCCTGCCCTGCCCCCTTGCCCCCTGTCCTCCCTTTTCATATGCAGACCTCTATTCCCTCCCTCCTGGCTTGTCTGTTCTATTGTCATGCCCCTGATCCCTCCCTCGTGCCCTTCATGGTCTGTTATGATGCAGCTTTCTCTCCTGTCTGTCCAGTATGGTCAGCTTGCTGCCATTGCCTCTTTCCCCTCTGTTCTCTGTTGTCCATGTGAATGGTCCTGTCCCCTCTCTATTGCCTTTCATGGTTTGTTGTGCTGCACTGCAATCCCGCATGCCCTGTGTGGTGTATTATTTTGCTGCAAACCCTGATGCCTGCCCTGTAAGGTCAGTTAGGTGCACCTGTCTATGTCCCTCCTGTCCTCTGTTATCCGAGTCCATTTTCCTACCCCAATTCCTCCTGCCTTCCATGGATCCAATGTACCATACTTGCTAACATTTTGAACTTGGTAAATGAGATTTTTTTTAAAGAAACTGCGGAATAGATTTTTCCCCTTGACTTGCATAGAAAAAGAGGAGATTGTAGACAAGAGACAGATAAAATAAAGCCCTTTTGGGATTAAAAACATTGGACGTTTCCTGTCTGAATCGTCTCTGTTGGCATGTATGGTTGTACTATCACTGCCTCTTCCTTCTGCCCTCAATGGTCTATTAGATTGCCACAGCCTCTCTTGCCTGTTCTGCATTGTTGGTTTGTTGCCCATGCCTTCCTTTTCACTGCCCTCCATGTTGTGCTGCCACTGCCTTTACTGCCTGCCCAGTATGGTCAAATTGTTGCCTCTGCATCTTCTTACCTACCTTCAATTTTCTGAGTCTGTGCCCCTGACCTCTGCCTTCCAACAGTATCCTAATGAACAACTAGATTGCTAACATTCTATATTCATTACAAAAGTGTGGCACACCTGACTTCATCTTAATGTAATCAAAACTGTAATACCTAAAGCATTTCCTTTAGAAATTATAGAAATTAGAGGGTCTTATTTGCATAGAAATTATGGTTAGTGCACTAAAAAACTAAAATGAGGACATATTTTCTGAGTTCTAAAATAGCGACAAAGCACTTTTAAATTATTTGTTATCTTTATGTCTTTTTATCCAGTTGACCACTTGATTAAATGTTACGCTTAGGGAAGAGAATGTGGTGTTACTTCCAGAGCTGCAGACTTTGCAACTGGGGAACCAAGTTGGAGTTTCTGCTTCAGCTTGACATTCTGTGATTCTGGTCAAATCACTTAATCTATCCATGCCTACAACCAAAATGAGTTTGCCCTTGTATGATGTAACAAATAGTCATGTAAAGCACTCCAATATCTGACCAGCCTGCACTGTATAAAACTCCAAAAAACAAAGAATAAAAAGTGTTTTCCACACTTCTGTCATTGAGCTATATGTGGGCTACATCTGGGTGATATTTGTGCTACATTTGGGCTCCTTTTTCTCTGGTGGCCATCTTGGGAGACTTCAATTAAATTCATTAAACTTTATTCGATCTGATTTAGAAATATGGATCATAAAAGTGTACATAAAGACAATAAATCCACTTTCTTAATACAATAAAGTGAGAATTAATTAAAACCAGTAGGTAAAAATGGGTGTTACAAAGCCCGGTTCAGAGCAACAACAGGTTCACAGAATAGTAAAGTTCAATGTTTTGCAAGATCAATTTCATGTACTTTGTGCAAAATATGCAATAAGAGGCCCAAGTAAGATGCTACGATCCTATACCTGACCAGTCTGCACTATATAAAACTGCAAAAAAAAACAAAAAAAGTGTTTTGCACACTTCTGTCATTGGGTTATATGTGGGCTACATCTGGGTGATATTTGTGCTACATTTGAGGTCTTTTTTCTCTGGTGGCCATCTTGGGAGACTTTTTTTTCCATTAAGTTTCCTAATTTCCTCATTTACTGCAGTCTCCTCAGTAGGAAATGCTTTCAGTTTTTTACTTTGATTCCATCAAGAAGGTATGCAGGTGTGTCACACCTTTGCCATAAATTCAGAATGTTAGCAGTCTAGTTGCTCATTAGATCAATGTAGTAAAGGTACTGCTCACCAGGGAGTTAACTGGAAGTCTACTGATGGTATTGAAAATTATTGTTTCAGTATATCAAATTTAAAATTAACACGAGCAGCAGGTCCTGACAATTTACCGGCAGTTGTTATAAAAACGAACTCTGAGTGGTGGGCCGAGTTCTTTTCAAAGATGTTTCTGAGGATATTGATTACAGGAATTTTCCCAGATAGCTGGAAAGGGGCGATAATTAGGCCAATACATAAAAAAGGCGATGTAAAAGATCCAAAAAACTACCGCTTGATAAACCTCCTGGATATAGGCGAAAAAGTATTCTCCAAAGTAATCCTAGGTATGCTAAAGCATTGGGCATATGATAATCAGATAGTACCCCCAGAACAGGGAGGATTTAGAGAAGGACATTCGATGGTGGACCACTGTTTTGCTCTCTGGGCCATAGCGCGGAAGTCGATAGAACAGAGGGGTAATTTATTCTGCTGCTTTGTGGACTTCCGCGCGGCTTTTGATCTTGTGGACAGAGAGCAGTTGTGGACAACCCTGATAGGATATAAAATAAAGGATGACCTTTTAGCACTGATCCAAGCCCTACACATCGAAAACTGGGCCCAGATAATTTTGGATAAGGATGGAGGTCTGTCAGGGAGGATACAAATTGGAAATGGATTGAGGCAGGGGTGTGTACTTGCCCCCCTACTTTTTTCCCTGTTCATAGCAGATCTACCTCAAAAATTAAGAGAGGTCAGAGGGGCTAGCCCGAAACTGGGAGGGAATCATGTACCCTGTTTACTATATGCAGACGACCTGGTGATTATGGACCAGACGGAGATAGGTCTCCAGAGAAAATTAAATAGGTTTAAAGACTACTGTGTGAACAAAAAACTAGTAGTGAATATGGAGAAGACAAAAATGTTATGCTTCGGGAAGAAAAAAACAAAGTTTCTATGGAATCTTGGGGGCATCCCTGCATATCAGCAGGGATGCGCCAGTTATTTTGGGCCCCAGCTCCGCCACCATGGATGCGCCGCATTTATAATGCGGCGCACCATCGGGCAAAAACGGCACAGATGCGTCACGCATCTGTGCCGTAAAAGTGGCGCATTGCTGGAGTTGCGTAGCAAGCGCGACGCAGCTCCAGCAATGCTCTGGTGGGCCCTATCTGCACAATGCTGCGTCAATCCTTACGCAGCATGGGCTCAAAAGTGACTGAGTGAAATCTTGTAGATTTCACTCAGCCACTTTTAGGAGGCGTTCCTGCGCCGGAACGCCCCCACCTGCCCTGGAACGCCTACACGTGGAGCAGGGCTTTACAACGTGACGCATCTCCCAGATGCGTCACGTTGTAAATACCCCGCACCATGGCGCAGGATTTGCGCCGCTGCTGCGTCACAAAAGTGACGCAACGGCGGCGTAAATGAGGCGCAAGTCAAACATAAATCTGCCCCTTGGTATAGAACGCCTCGAGAGAGTTACGGAGTGTGGATATCTAGGAATATGGTTTACGAGTAATCTAAAATGGAATACTCATCTGGAAGCGCTAAAAATGCGGGCAGCGGCCTCTGCGAAGGGCCTAAAAAGATTTAATAGCGTATATGGTGAGACGTCGGATAGGCCGGTTATAAAGGCCTATATAGGAATGGTTCCGCCACAATTCCTGTACGGGATAGAAGTACTATATTTAAGCGGAAAATCCAGCTGGGACAAAGTAGAGGGAAATATCCTAAAAAGCTTGTTCTCGCTGCCAAAATCATCAATGGTACAAGCAGCAAGGCTTGAGCTAGGAATTACCTCTTGGGCCATAACAGCCTGTATGGCACTAAAACGCTTCTGGCAGCGCTTAGGGGCAGAGGAGTCTCATAAAGTTTACCAGTGGTGTAAAGCAGAAATTGCCACGAGTGAGCTGTCCTGGGCAAAAGAGGCAAAATCTGTAATAAAGGAAGCGTATGGAATATTAGGTTTAATGCTGGATCCGCAGTTAGGTCACCCCCGAATAGATAAGAAAGAACTAAGGTCATTGGGTTTTGACACGTCATGTATACATGACCGGGAGTATCTCTCATGAAAAATTTCAGTATCACATATGACTTTGGCTTGGGAAAAGGATAAACATTACCCTTATATAGATAGGTTACCAAGTCATTATTTACGATGTGAGGTGCTAAGAGTGCGAATGGGGATAAATCCCTGTTATATGAATAATGGGGTGAAAAATCTCATGATAGATCTTAGGGGGAAATGCACTTGCACTTTGGGGACCCCCTGTGATATTGTACACATTTTATTGGATTGTATGAAATTTTTAGATTTACGAAAGGAGATTCTACGCCCAATATTTATAAAATACAGAATAATGAGTAGGACGCAAGCTGTTGAACTTTTAATGGAAATGAGGAATTTAGACATAGCTTGCGCCATGGGGAAATTTATGGGTAAGGTCAAAGCGATTCTTAAGGGCTCAGAGTAACCTTTGTATGGGTACGCTAACGTTGTTATGAGATGGCACAACGAAAAGATATCAGTCCTGTAATTGATCTATCGGAAATATCCAATGTAAAGGTACAAACGCATGAATCACCTGGTTTTATTAATTTTAGAATATTTTATAGGATATCGATTATTTTAGCCATGATGAATATGTGATATATTTTATATATGTATTTTAATAGACGAAATAGATGTAATGTACACTTTTATGGTTGTAACAAACTAAATAAAGTTAAATTGACTGACTGACTGACTGATTGTTTCAGTCTGCGTATCAGAATTTTCTAATGAAATAGAAGAGGATTTGAGCACTAGCCATAATTTCTATGGCAAAATGAACCGCCTCATTTTGTTTTTTTTAAATTAAATGTTTTAAGTCTTACCAGTTTATTCCAATCAAGATGGCTTCAGGTGTGCCATAATTTTGTCATAAGTAAGACTGTTGGCACTCTAGTTGTTCTTTAGAACACAATGGGAAGCTGTAGTAGAACACAAAGGAATCAACTGACAGGCTGCTCCTGTTGAAATATAACAGGAAGATATTTGAGATCTCACTTAAAACATGTCCTAATCTTTCTTTCTACAGCACTAACCATAATTTCTATGACATAATGAACCCACCTAATTTTGTTCCTTTTTAAATTAAATGTTTTAAGTGTTACAAGTTTATTCCAATCAAGATGGCTTCAGGTGTGCCATAATTTTGTCATCAGTAAAACTGTTAGCGCTCTAGTTGTTCTTTAGAACACTCTGGGAATCAGCAGTAGAACACAAAGGAATCAATTGACAGTCTCTGCCCTTGTTGGATGTACATGTTTTACTGAGAATGTCAGACTTCATTCTCACATGACTGAGAAAGGTAATGTGAATTTACAGAAAATATGCTCTCATTTTAGCTTTTGGAGCACCTTCCAAACCTCTATGGAACAAGCATGAGAAAACAGTGTTCTCTCAAACATGATTCATGATATCCCAGCAGAAGGTTTTTCACAGGGTAAAATCACCTTGAAACACAACACAACTAAAATTAGTATGGTGCCATCAACAAATGAATTCTAATGTAACTAAAGTCTGTTATCACCCTTTATAGTTCTCCTTTTGGTGACCCTGAAAACCTTCTAATCACTACAATGCATTTCAATGGGTTGCTATCATGTATATTGGACCCAAGATGGCTGCCAGCAAATCCAGGATGAAGTACTGACAGCCAATCAGATCTCACGATGAGATGTGTGGTTAGATCCGCACAGATATCGATTTGTTTTTATGTTTGAATTTCTTAGAAACTATTGAATGGATTTACACCAAGAGCTACCTTTTTGCCAACTTTGGTGTCATTCTGTTCAGCAGTTTGGGCTGTAGCCGTGTCTAAAGTTTCCTATGGAATTACCATGGGGAAAATGCATTTTGGGACACCCCTTTTTTCTTGGCCCTGCTTGACGAATCACACCAAAACTTTCAAGACAGGACCAGACCGGAGCACCCCAGGAATTTTGTAATTTGTGCGAAGATTTGTCAAATGGCGCCAAAAATATTGGGAAATAAAAAAACGCTTTTCCTATGGATAATAGGTCCTAACTTTAACTACCTACTGGTGACCGCCAGTAGGTAAGATTTATATATATATATATAAATATATATATTCACTGAAAAAAACATAGGTTTCAGGGACGTTATAGTTAGTTGGACATTTCACTCATACAAAACCATAGAAATCCCACCGTTATAGTTAGTTGAGCTAACTATAACTCGCGCTCCCGCAATGCACGCAAAACAGGCATGGTCCCTCAGCCACACAATAGTTGAATGTTGGCAGATATGGCAAGCAAATATGTGTGAATGACGCGACTCATCCATCAATAATAATAATGCACACAATACCAAGTGTAGCGGTGATGTGCTGGACAGACCTCACTGTACATATACTGCTGGTGCTTGTAGTGTTGTGCACAATAGACGCAACCATGTTACCTCAGGCAGTGGGGAAGATCTCGGACATGTAGCTGTGTTGTCTTCCCCTGGAAGCGGAAGCACAGTGGACTGGTCCAACGTATGCCATTCCAGCGTAGGAGCATGAATAAATAAGTCGGGGCTCTGGGCGTAGTTCTCTTGTGAACTGTGAAGATCAACAAGTCTGCCAGAGCGACTGCGGGTCTCCTCGACACAGGCCCCCAGCAAACCCAGCGGCACAGCACCGCAGACTTATGTCTGTACAGACTACTGCCTTTGATCTACACTGCGGAGAGAATGCATCACAATTCAGATGGAGTCGCGATTGCAGATGCCGCAGTCCAGTATGCAAGATACATTGCTCCCAGTTTGGCCCTCTTGGACCGTGCATCATCGCAGGGTGCGCACATGCTGAGTGCTTCAGGTACCACTAACTCAGTGCACCACAAGTCATCGCCACGTGGTCTTATTGAGGCAGAATTCAATAGTCAAAAGACATTGCTCCGAGTGCGGCCCCCCCGGACCACGCATTATTGCAGGGTACGTACATGCTCAGTGCCAAAGGTACTGCTAACTCAGTGCACCATAAGTCATCGCCACGTGGCCTTATTGAGGCAGACTTCAATAGACAAAAGACATTGCTCCAAGTGCGGCCCCCCAGACCACGCATCATCACAGGGTACGTACACACTCAGTGCCAAAGGTACTACTAACTCAGTGCACCATAAGTCATTGCAAGGAAGAGTGAACAGTTTTATGTCATCAGTGAGGCATACTATCACTCGAAAATCACCCAAAAATATAAAAACAGAAGAATCGAAGTACATTAATGATTACAATACGGTGATTTTGAAGATGTGAAATGCAAATATGGACATACAATATGTTGCAGATAACTCAATTGGTGTTCCTCGTATACTATCCAAATAGAAGTCCATACCTGTAAAACATATGTCTATATGAAATACTGCAACATTATAGTTGAAAAAAAACATGTTATAGAAAAAATAAATGAAGGAAAATGTGCTGTAATTGGATCTGAGGGATGTTTGGTAAAGCATGCCAAAGGAAATTTGATTAATCACAGGAAATTAGGTTGTGATACTCCAGATAAGAGAGAGTTTTTCTATTTAGCTCTTCTGCAACTCTTCAAACCTTGGCGGACTAAAATGGAATTACTTGGAGATTTTGACTGCTATGAAGATTCATTCAATGCATGTAAACATAGCATTGAATGTACAGTTTTTCCAAATGATCTCAAAATTTTGAATGAAGAGAATAATCAAGAAAAAACGATTGCAGCTGAAATTGCTAGAGATAGTTCACAAATGTAAAGGATTTGCTGCCTATCAGTTTGCGGAAGGTTGTTTTGACTTAGGTACTGTACACTGTATTTGTAAATATTGTTACAATAAATTAGAAGAAAACAAAATGCCAGCTAGAGCTGTCCATAATGACTTAGAATTAGTTGCTATACCTCCTAAACTTACAGATTTAAATATATATGAGACCATCCTTATACAATCTGTGAACCCTTTCCTGGCTATAATTCGTATGCTGCCTAAAACAGGTGCGCTGCCTTCAATAGATCTATAAAGAGGTTTAAAAGGAAGAGTTGTGTATTTATCTTTAGATTTTAGGAAAAATGTTGAAACTGTTAGTGTAGAAAGAGACGATATAGAACCTGTAGTCATTCTTGTTAATGGTGTACCCACAAAGAGTCAGAAAATATGGCAAGAGGTAGTACAAAAGGCTACATTATATCTTGTACAAAACAATATTTACTATAAAATTGTAAATGTAGAAGGAGAAGAAATGACTTTAGAAGATGAAACACAAATTTCAAGTGGACAATTCAAGAAAAGAAGACATTTATGAACATTATACTATACATCCTCTACATTCAAAAGAACTGATAGGACATACTATTGAATTGTTCAAGATGAAAAAAGCAAAACGAACTCCCATGAATGTGTGGGAAACAAATTTGGAAGCTCGTTGTTTTCCACAGCTCTTCCCTACTGAAAAAGGTAGACGATACGATGAACGACCAGTTCAGATTCTAGCTTCAGAATACTGTACTTTACAACTGTACTCAGTACAACCAAGATTTCCTCAGTGTATTTCATAAATGTTTCATCTTTGGTTCCATACACCTACACTGTGGTCAGCAGAGCTCGCAATTTAAATTGAAACATGATTTATTTATTAGAGAGAATTGTACTCTATGTCCTCGAACTTTGTCAAGAGGAAGTGACTAAAAACATTCCTCGATGTCTGTGCTGACTACTGCCTTCGATGTACACTAGCGATAGCAGGGCTCACAATTCACATTGAGTTGCGATTCTGTGGCTCGCCCTCACCACGCTTCATCGCTGGCTCTGCAGACGATAAATGCTTCTGATGCCCCTATCTCGGTGAAGCACAACTCATGCACCGTTTCTGATACAATATTTTGTTTTATAATTTCACATCTGCTGTCCTACCTCAGTGTATCACAAGTCATGAACCCTTTATGATAGAATCTTTTCTGTATGATTTCATATCTGGTACCCGTACCTTAGTGCAGCACAAATCATTGACCCTTTATGATTGAATCTCTGTGTCTAATCCAATGATTACCGTTGTACTTGTCGCCACCACCAACCATTCCCGGAGGGTTGGCTTACAATCACCCCACACACATCCACCACAGACGTCACTGGACATGTGACCCTGGTAATAAAAAGGAGTTGAGTGCACGTGCCTGTACCCAGTTCCACTATCTATCTGTGTCTGTATGTTCATTATGTATGCAACATGCTGCCCCTAGGCCCTACCACATTACATAGTGCTCTGGACAGCATATGCAACCATCTTACCTTTGACAGTGGGGGAAAACTTTAGTTATGTAACTTTGTCTCAGTCATTGTACAAGTACGTACGTAGAGACTGCATTATTAGAGTACTGTAAGCAGAGTGTATAGTGAATTTATAAGTGCGTGAGGATCGTCGCAGTGACTGTATAAGTACATATGCTGGCACAGCCTAACTCTGACAATAAGCTTTTCTTTAATTGGCTGTCCTCCATGAGCCAAAAACTGAAACTTCAACTTTCCATGGTCCTGTATTGCTACAGCTGCAAAACTCCACTGAATGTGCAATAAACATTCATATCCAAACAGATGTCTCATGTCCACCATCTTTCTTGTGTGGAACTTGGATGAATATAGGGTCAGTAATTCCCCGTACCTTCCATGTTGGCCATATTGTTGGACTTGGCTCACAGAGTGACACTTTGGCTTTTGCAACCCGGGTGACGGTAGCACTCCAACACGGACACCCGCATCCAGTGTTGACAGATTTTTTAAGCTTTCTATAGCCCAAAGCCAACCAAAACGTAGCCAACAGTAGCCCAATATTGTTGCTTTAGGGAAGGAGGGGCAGGGACAGCGTCAAGCAGGCAGTGAATGCATTGGAATTGATGTTGCAGCAGGATGCCAAGTAAATATTTGTCTAATAAAGTTCTTTAACATACTACATTGTTGGATCGCTGTATATATACTTATAATCTGGCAACTGGCACAGACCAAAATGTTATCACACAACCGGCAAAATATATCCCAATTGTGCGTAATCTAGCCCAATCTGGCTACACTGATGCCACAGCCACTCCCTCACGGCTGGTATACACCCACACCACACCCATCCAGCACAGGCGTCACAGGACACGTGACCCTACTTATAAAAAAGACCGGGCGCACGTGCTCTACGCCATTTTAAAGTTGCTCGCAATGCATTGCGCTGCGGCCAGCACATTCACACCACCATGGTGATGGCCTGTCACGGTGGTCCGGAAAGTTGATGTTTTGTGTGCTCTGCTGCACCACAGTGTAGGCCTGAGCCCAACAGCAAGGGCCTACCACCACGTGCGAGGCCTCACTTTTCACTGAGTTAGTAGCACCGCAAGCACTGAGCGGGTGTACAACCTGCGATGATGATAGGTGCACTAGTATGTCCTTTGCCATGGCGATATCAAGACTCAATTTCAAATGTGAGACCTATAAGCTTGCAGAACGGACCTGCATGATGTGGAGGGAGCCGTGGCCGCGAAAAGGTGAGCAGTGAGGCCTTGGTGCACAGCGTCAGGCAGATACCTCTGGGCGGCGGGAGTGGATGAGGTACAGCAGCCTGAATGCAGAAAGACGGCAGAGCGATTTAGGCGTACGCACTCGTATATACTCTGCCACAGCATCGGATTGGTAACGCGGGCACTGGTGCAATGCCCGAGGAGCCGGTGCCGAGTTCCAACTGTGGGCTGCTTTTTGGAGCAGTCTTGGGGGCAGATTTGGGCGGTGTCGCTGTTGTTTGAATACAGCCAGCGGCCCAGTGGGTGTCTGAATGGCCTTTCTGGAGGCAGATGGGCGTCATTACCTTATGTTTAGCAACAGGCAGAGGTGTCACTTTCTTTCTCTCGCAGGGCCGCCCATTAATGTATGCATACCTAGCAGGGCAGGGGGCCTGAGCAAAAGTGGCCTCACTTGTTTTTAAGTCACCAGTGTAAACGAATCCGTGCATTTTTTTGTATCTCCCCCACACCCTTTTTTAAATAAAATGTCGCCGAAGCAGTGTTTTGAGGAAAGGCAATATGCAAATGTGGGCCACTTTTTTTTTTAGCGTGCCCAGGCCGATTTTGAATCCTAATCCAACGCTGCTCTGCCATTACTAATTCTGTAGTGTCTTTCAGATGTGGGAGCTTGAGAGTTCCACTAGGTCATGGCACATGGTTGGAGACTGAGCAGTGGAGTAAAGGTAAGCTGTGATGGTTTTGTACACAGTGTGGGCACTCAGTGTCCCTCCTCATCTCTTCCTTTCTCTCCGTCTCGCTCTTTCTAGCTCCCTCTTCCTCTTACACTGTTTGTCTCTTTTTCTCTCTCTATCTTCCTCTCTCTCTGTTTCTCTCTCACACACTCTGTTCCTCTTTCTCACACTCTTTCTCTCTCTCTTCCTCTCTCTCACTGTTTCTCTCTCTCTCTCCGTCTTTCTCACTCTTTCTCTCTGTCTTCTTCTCACTTTCTTTCTTTTTCTCTCTCTCTTTCTCTCACTCTCACTGTTTCTCTCTTTCTCTCTATCTTCTGCTCACTCTTTCTTTCTTTCTCTCTCTCTTCCTCTCTCCTTTGATGGACACATGACGCACAATCATATCTTGCTTTTTATCTAACAGGCTGTAAATCACGAATCGACGTTCAACACCCCCCCAACACCACCAAAGCTGAGTGCAAAAAAAATCTGCGATGATGCGTGGTCATTCTCAACACATGACCAAATTGCTTCGGCACGTGGTGGACCCTCTTACACACACGCTGGTGGTGGAAGGTGAGCAGAGAGACTTCTTTCCGCAGCAGCAGGAAGTCAACTCTGGGTGGTGCTAGTTGCTTCTCTCATTCTTTCTTTCTCTCTTCCTCTCTCTCACTCTTTCTCTCTCTCTCCCTCTCTCTCACTCTTTATCTCTCTCCCTTCCTCTCTCTCACATTGTCTCTATCTTCCTTGTATCTTACTTGTTCTCTCTTTTTCTCTCACTCTTTCTCCTCCTCTCTCTCTCACTCTTTCTCTCTTTGTCTGTCTTCCTCTCTCTCACTCTTTCTCTCTTCCTCTCTCACTTTCTCTCTCTCTCTTTCTCACTCTCACTCTTTCTCTCTCTCTCTTCCTCTGTCTCACACTGTTTCTCTCTTTCTCTCTTCCCTGAAACAGAGAATTACGCGTGTGCAGTTGTATGCACTCTGCAATAACTAAATCTATACTATCTTTCAGATCACCAAACTTGATGGGTGCACTATGTCCCGGCATGTGATTGGAGACACCCCGATGACACAAAGGTGAGCTGCGAAGATTTTCTCCAGTGTCAACACTCCCTCTCCATCTCTTCCTTTCTCTCTCTCACACTTTCTCTCTTTCTCTGTCTGTTCCTCTCTCATTATTTCTTTCTCTGTTCCTCTCTCTCACTCTTTCTTTCTCTGCCTCTCTCACTTTCTCTCTCTCTCTTCTTCTCTCTCTCTTTATCTCTCTCTCTTCTTCTCTCTCTCTTCTTCTCTCTCACACTGTTTCTCTCTTTATCTCTCTCTCTTCCTCTCTCTCACACTGTTTCTCTCTGTCTCACTCTTTCTCTCTTTGTCTGGCTTCCTCTCTCGCACTCTTTCTCTCTTCCTCTCTCACTCTTTCCTCTCTCTCTTCCTCTCTCTCACTCTTTCTTTCTCTCTTTCTCTCTCTAACACTGATTCTCTCTTTCTCTCTTCCTCCTATCTCACTCTTTCTCGCTTTCTCTCTCTTTCTCTGTCTTCCTCTCTCTCACACTGTTTCTCTATTCCTTGTAGCTCACTGTTTCTATCTTCCTCTCTCTCACTCTTTCTCTCTCTCTCTCTCTCTCTTCCTCCTTCTCACTCTTTCTCTCTCTGTTTTCCTCTCTCTCACACAGTTTGTCTTTCTCTCTTCCTTGTATCTTACTCTTTCTTTCTTTCTCTCTCTTACTCTATCTCTTGTTCTCTGTCTTCCTCTCTCTCTCATTCTTTCTGTCTTTCTCTGTCTTCCTCTCTCTCTCACTCTTTCTCTCTTCCTCTCTCTCTATTCCTCTCTCTCTCTATCTCCTTTGCTGGACGCATGACACAACATCTTATCTTTCTTTTTGTCTTGCTGGCTGTGAATCACAAATGGACCAGCGATGACACGCCACGGCTATACAAAGTTTTATTTGTTGTTTTATTTCATTAAAATGTTTTATATGTAAATCTATACATGACCAAGAGTCTTATTTCTCCAACCTCACAAGCATCTTTTTATTAATAGTTCA
This sequence comes from Triturus cristatus, assembly GCF_964204655.1. Classification (NCBI taxonomy): domain Eukaryota; kingdom Metazoa; phylum Chordata; class Amphibia; order Caudata; family Salamandridae; genus Triturus; species Triturus cristatus. The sequence goes on from NC_140588.1 coordinate 213,496,704, forward strand.
TAGAGGGACACTTCCGTGCCCAAAAAGGTAGTTGGGGGTATGCTGGTGATGTGGGAAGAGGGTGCGTTACTTGCTAATGTGGGGAGACGCAGTGTGAAAGGGGTATCTCTCACAGAAAGAGGTCCAATATGTTTTCAGAAATGCCTCGGACAGATGCCAGTTGATGGACTGAATCACAAAATGGCTTTTCAATGCTCATATAGTGTGACTTATGAACAGTTCGTACCCAGGCTTGCAGAGAGACAACTGCAGCCCGTCCGCTCAACTCACAGAGGTAGAACTACGAGTCATCTGCTCCCAAAGGAACAGCAGCGTAGTAGCTCGCAGAGGTAGAGGCACAGCAGCGTACTAGCTCACGAAGGTAGACAGCTGCGAGCCAACGGACTGGCTTCTAAAGGCATAGCTGCGAAGTGGTGATGGTGGGTACAGTGAGTGTGAAAGGGTTATCTTCCTACTGGTGTCCTGGAGCGGAAGTCGTGCTGCCTGGCGCTCACCTGTTTCTCCTTTGTTGTTAATAAATCTTAAACCTTCACCGCGTCCAAATCATCATTACACAGAGCTCCGCTATATTAAATAGCCCCCGGAACCTTTCTTTTATATTTTCACTCAATGCAAGGCACAAAATGGCTGCTAACAGTTCCTGGTTTGAAGTGTTAGCAGCCAATCAGAGGCCACTTTCTGCTTTGAAGTGTTAGCAGCCAATCAGAGGCAAGCTCGTACTCGGGAGTTAGGCACCAACCATATATATATATATATATATATATATATATATTCACTGAAAAAACCATAGGTTTCACACATGTTATAGTTAGCTGGACATTTTACTGATAAAAAACCAATGAAATTCCCCCGTTATAGTTACTGTAGGCAACTATAACTCACGCGACCGCAATCCTCTGCTGATGCTAATACTGTATTTAGACACTTATTTGCCCATGTCTTCTTCCATTAAATTTTAGCTATACATATATTACAAATATTTTTTTTTCATAAAGACACATATGTCATCAGCAGAGGATTACGGTCGCGTGAGTTATAGTTGCCTACAGTAACTATAACGGGGGAATTTCATTGGTTTTTTATCAGTAAAATGTCCAGCTAACTATAACATGTGTGAAACCTATGGTTTTTTCAGTGAATTTGTACGGTTTTTTAAATGCTAAGTTACTTTACGCCATTTGTGGCGTGCGCGCCCACTTAACGCAGTTCGTTTCATGCGCGCACGGTGCGCTTCGCGCACCGTGCGCGCACAGTGAGCACGCGGTGCGCTTCGCATTACGCACATGGAGGACATATGATGAGCAAACTCTTAAATCTGCTTTTCATTTATTTTTTTTTATTTTTTTTACCGTACGCTTACCGTAAGCTTACGGTACGCGTACCCCGTGATTTTTTTTTAAATCAATAAATGTTTTTTTTGTACTTTTCTGTCCTTCTTTGACCCCCTTACAAATGTTAGGGGGTCTGTAACTCTCCTCATTGCCCCCTTTCCTTGTTTTCACTCTTTTTTTTCAGAGTGAAATACACAAAATGGCGGCCGCCGCTTCCTGGTTTCGACCGATTCGAATGTTTACTAAGATCTAACAGCCAATCAGAATCGCGCTCGCGCACGCCGCCGTACGCTTACCGTAAGCGTACGGTAAGCGTACCGTAAGCGGGCTCAGATGTATATATTGATTTAAAGGCTATTTTCTCAGAATCTACTGAACAGATTTACACCAAACCTACAAAAGGCACTTCCTTGACCTGAGGACTACCTCTCTGCCAAATTTCTAGTAATTCTGTTCAGCCGTTCGGGCTGTAGCCCTGTCTAAAGGTCCTATGGAAAAATGCATGGGAAAAACGCGTTTTGGGACCCCCCTTTTATCTCAGCCCCCGCTTGACGAATCCCCCCGAGACTTTCAGGGTAGGAGCGGAGCGTAGCGCCCCACCTATTTTGAGAAATTCGCGAGGATTCGTCGACCGGCGCCAAAGTTATTCAAAATAGAATGTTGAGGTTTTCCTATGGAAACGTGGTCCTAACTATAACTACCTACTGGCGACCGCCAGTAGGTAATATATATATATATATATATATATATATATATATTCACTGAAAAAAACATAGGTTTCACACAAGTTATAGTTAGCGGACATTTTACTGATAAAAAACCATTGAAATTCCCCCGTTATAGTTAGTGCAGGCAACTATAACTCACGCGACCGCAATCCTCTGCTGATGCTAATACTGTATTTAGACACTTATTTACCCATGTCTTCTTCCATAAATTTTTAGCTATACATATATTACAAATATTTTTTTTTCATAAAGACACATATGTCATCAGCAGAGGATTGCGGTCGCGTGAGTTATAGTTGCCTGCACTAACTATAACGGGGGAATTTCAATGGTTTTTTATCAGTAAAATGTCCGCTAACTATAACTTGTGTGAAACCTATGGTTTTTTCAGTGAATTTGCAAGGTTTTTTAAATGCTAATTCCTAACTATAACGTGTGTGAAACCTATGGTTTTTTCAGTGAATTTGTACGTTTTTTTAAATGCTAAGTTACTTTACGCCGTTCGTGGCGTGCGCGCCCACTTTACGCAGTTCGTTCCGTGCGCGCACAATGCGCTTCGCGCACCGCGCGCCCACTTTATGCAGTTAGTGCCGTGCACGCACGGTGGGCACGCGGTGCGCTACGCGCACCGCGTGCCCACGTTACGCTAAACCCAGCGGGCTAAACCCAGCGGGCCCCCACAGCCCCAGCAAGCCCCTGCTATTATTTTTTAAGAAATGCCCCCAGGACCTAGCCCACCCCAGGGTCTCATTAAAATAAAACACGGGAACCCGCGACCCCAGCGCGAATTGCACAGATTTTTTTAAAACAAATAATATGTTTTTTTGACCCTGGGGTTCCTTCTGGGACTCCCTGAGCAGGCCTAGGGGTCAGGGTGTTTCTACCCTGCCCACTTCTCTTCTTTTCTGTCTTTGTTTCTCTATTTTCTAATGACTCCCTTCTACTGAGCCACAAGATGGCTGACAACACTTCCTGGTTTGGAGTGTTGACAGCCAATCACAGTGAAGCTTGTGCACAGGACTTAGGCTCCGCCCAGATATCGAAACTTTTATTCTTCTAATTTCTCTGCAACTACTGAATGGATTTGCACCATTTAAAACAAAGGTCGCTTTCTGACCCACGCACTACCTTTGTGCCAAATTTGGGGTAATTCCGTTCAGCAGTTCGGGCTGTAGCTCGTCGCAAAATTTCCTATGGAAATTAACATGGGAAAAAGTGTTTAGGGACCCCCCTTTTTTCTCTGCCCCCCCTTGACGAATCACCCCCAAACTTTCAGGATAGGAGCTGACCTGGATAGACTTTTGTTTTGGAGAATTTTGCAAAGATTCGTCAAACGACGCCAAAGTTATTAGCAAATAATAAAATGCTTTTCCTATGAAAATTAGGTTGTAACTATAACTACCTACTGGTTACTGCCAGTAGGTAATATATATATGTATTATATAATATTATGTAAGGCCTGTGCAAGAGCTGTTCGAGGAGAAAGGATCTTTAGAGAGTCAAGGGGAAGCATCTATGGCAAACAGTCTGTTGCCGTTGCATTAGGTTCCATGTTGTGTGGTTCCAACAAACCAGAAACAAGGACTGACCTTTCCTCTGGGCAGGCACCAGACCGGAAAAATACAAATCGGATGAAAAGGTATGTGCTTGCACCTTTTAAGAAGCTCCTAATTTTGGCAAGATTTTGGTGGTAAGGTACACATTAGCTAGGATAAGAAAACATGGAATATGGGATCGATTCCATCATGGATTGAACCACAAACTGTCATCAATCATGTTGCCAATTTTCATGTTATATGCATTTATTGCCTTTATTTTGCTCACCATTATGCTTACATCTACAATGATACTGTTTTATATATTCTGCACTAAAAGCAGGTTTTAATATATTATTAAAGCCTATTAAAACTATAATGTTCTAGGTGTAAGCATCTTTGGGTGTAACTATACTTCAGCCAAAAGCATTCCACTAAAATAAAAAGCATACTGAACAGTCTGTGACAGGATCTGATCCTTACCCAATATGCATTATCTCTAGAAAATTTGTGAAAATTGTACAGGTCACAGCCTGTCCATTTCTCCCACCCAAGTTTCTAAGTCAGTATAAATCTGCACTTGGATGAGAGCCAAGTGGATGTGTGCATGTGTGAGCATATTTTTCCCAGTCCACTAACTATGCCAGTACTTGTAGCTCTTGACTTCTAGACCCAACATATGCAGAACCCATGTTTGTGAGCCCATCATCTTTAGGGTGATGATGTATTTTTATTAAAATAAAAAAAAAATTGTTAAAGTCATATGTGCAATGTTAACATGCAATTTATATTGAACCGACACAGCATTTACAATGTGCAAAAAAATGCAGTCTGATGCTATATGAATTAGTACTTTGCTTTACAAGTGATTTAACCAAATGTGCAAAGATGTGCATAAAATGTTTAAAAGTTGACCTTACCCTGGCATGCCTTTAATGAAAGCTTCACATAACACTGCAGAATGTTTTTAAACAATTGTATCTTTTGAAAATATTTGCTAGAAAACTTTATTGTTAAGATTAAATAATGAAAGTTGTTCACATAATAATACAACGCATGGACAGGAAATGTTGTTGTTTACCATATTATTCCCATTTTATACTGAAAAAGTGTGGTGCTCAATAATATTTCGTTGCAGTTGATGTTTCTATTTCACATAGTCCATTGTTGAGCTAACATACAAATTGCTTTATTAGAAGGTTAGAAATGTAGACTTGCTCCTGGGAAAGAAGGTCTGAAATCAAAAGGTCTCATATGTAGTCACAATTGCCAATTTAGTTTCACACCTCACGATAAATGTCTGTAGTCCATTGTTCAAGACGTGAGAAAGGAAAAGGAGAACCTGTTCTCAGGATAATCATGAAAGCTGATTGGATTAGAGAGAAGAAGATACAGTTGGACCACAACATTTCTTTTCAACTGTTTATATTAGTGCATGTTCCTAGAGTAGGTTAATGTTGTTTTTTACCAACCCTTACCCCATGTGCTTTTTCTCTAGGCCTGGGCGGAGTTCACGTTGTTCCACTATGAGGAAATCGGAAAAGTGAACCAAACATTCCACCGTGCTATATGTTGTTCCGCAAGCAGCGGAGTGCATTAGGTCACGCAGTTGGCACTGATTTTTAGCACTGGGTGTTCGTCCCGCACTAAAAAATCCGCTCGAACAGCACCATGCACAGCACAAGAGGGCGCCGCTTCTTTCTGCTGCTCAAGTAGATGTTCTACTCGATCAGCAGCTTCCTCAATGTGAATAGATGGTGTCTCAACGCAAGCGGTTGTGACCATCCAACACAACCGGCATTTAAAAATCCCACTGGGAGATGGTCTAGCATTGGATTTTCCTCACTCACGCTCACCAACTTAATGTTGGCGAGCGCATATGAGGAAAAAGTTCTGCTCCGCTTGTGGAGTTGAGTTTTCTGGAACTTCGTGTGCTCCGTTTTTCTTCTTTTTCGCTCCTCACTTCCGCCCTGCAGTTTCCGCTTTCTCCACGGCGTTAGCAGTCTAGTCTGCATATAGAAGCAGATGCTAATCGACATGCCCAGTGGGCGCGCTGAAGGTGCGCTTAAGGCAAGCCTTTATGCATCCGGAGGAGTCCCGGAGGCGTCCGGCGCTGGCCATATTGTCCAGTTTACCGTGGGTAAGTCCATTCCACTAAACTACAATAGGAACTCGCTGCTTAAGTACATGCAATCACCACCATGTCAGTGCAGTGAACCGACCTTAGCGCAGCGGTAGACTTCCGCTGCAATAAGTGCAGCTGGTCTCTTCCTCATGCCAGAGCACCCATCCCTGGGACCTTCCCTGCTGACAATAAGGACAAAAGTACTCTGAAAACCCAGGGCATTAAGGCTGCTCTGGTAAACTGTCACACCATGCAAAAACATGCTGCACACATCTATGACCTACTTTTGGATGAACAGCCTGATTTTTTATTTCTCACTGAGATAGGGCTTTCTGACACCTCTAACCCTACTATCACCATGGCCATCCCTACGGGCTACAACATTCTTAGGAAAGATAGATCTAAAGGGAAGGGGGAGCGATGCCATAATTTACAAGCAGGATTTAGACTGCTCTCTGCTTTCTACTGAAACCATTGAGTGCACAGAGTTTTTAGGTTTTCGCTGTATTATTTCTCCTCACCAGAGCATCACTGGGTTTCTAATCTACAGACCCCTGGGTGCTACCAGCAATCTTATCACTTTGTTAAATGCAGCCATTTCCTCCTTGGCCCTAAAATATAACAATTGCCTTATTCTGTGTGATTTTAACATTCATATGGAAAACGATAAAGATCCCCAGGCTACTCTCTTAGTGGAGACGTTGCATACTTTTAAGATACTCTCATCCATCTCTTCGGGCACTCATGAGAAGGGTCATACTCTGGACCAAATCTTTCATAATTTTGATTTAACTGCCGGTCCGCCACTTCCTATTGTCTGGTCCAACTACTTCCTGTTAAAATTTGATATCCGTTACTCTGTCACTGCTCCACCAGTGTCTATTAGGCAAACAACCTCCAACTATAAGGCATATCATAAGATATCTGTCCCTAAGTTAGCAAAGGCTCTCAATCGCTCCATACCTATGTTGTCGAGCACCGCTGATCTGGATGCTCTTCGAATAGATTCTTGGCTCCATACCAACATCGAGGCTCCTGCCCCGGTTGTTACCCGCTCCTCTGAGAGATCAGCCCTCTTGGCTCCCTGGTTCAGTAATCTCCTTATAGATAGAAAAAGGAATTGTAGGAAAAAGGAATGAAAATGGCAAAAATCCTACTTTCCTGAGGACAGGAAGGTTTACAAAGATAGCCTAAAAACTTACCATACACTTGTGAAAAGAGCTAAAATTAACTTCTTTCAATCTAAGATCGCTACTGCCCAAAAAAAAGAGTAAAGACATTTTTAGGAGAGCCAAATCCTTTTTTTCACAGAAAGCCTGTTCTAAGGTAGGACCTTGCACAGAGAAATGGTCAAAGCAGATTACTCATTTTTTCCATGGAAAAATCTCTCTGATCCAACATGCTTTTTCAAACATATCTGGGGATGAGCTAAACTTTTATAATAGTGCCAATAGCAAATTTCACATCTTGGCTCCCCCACCCCTTCTTGCCTTTCCTGCGCTTCAGCTGGATGAATCATTGTTCCTTCTTCAAAGCATTAAATTGGGCTCCCCTACCAACCCCTGTCCAGCTAACATCCTGTCTTCAGTTGCCCCACAATCAACCCAATTTTACACCAGCTTTTTAACACTTTTCTTTCCACAGGCATTATGCCCAAACTGTGGAAGTATGCTAAGATTCTCCCTTTTATAAAAAAGACGAATGCTGATCCCACGGATCCTGCTAATTATAGGCCGATCTCCTTGCTTTCGGCCCTCTCTAAAGCTTTAGAGAAGCATGTCAACAAAGTCCTTCAAAATCAGCTCCTTCATGCATCCCAGTCCAGCTTTAGGGCTAATTTTAGTACCGAGTCTGCGCTGTGGGAAGTGACAGAATTCATCAGGGGGAAATTAGACGAGGGAGGCAAGGCCGTTTTGATATTACTTGATTTGTCAGTGGCCTTCGATATGGTCCCACACAAGAGGCTCTTAAACAGACTTAAAAATATTGGCCTGGGTGGGATGGCCCTCACATGGATGTCCTCCTATTTGGAAAACAGATCCCAGGACATTTGGCTTCCACCTTTCTCCTCCCCGGTCCCTGCCATCAATGTTGGAGTCCCCCATGGCTCCATTCTCAGCCCTACCCTCTTCAAGATTATTTCTTACGCTGATGACACTCAGCTTATTTTCTTGTGTGATAAAGGCTCTGCAAAGATCCATTCCTGCCTCTCGAAGGTCTTCAACTGGTTGCTGAGGGTCAATCAGCTCAAGTGTAACCTGAATAAAACGGAAGTGGTTTTCTTTGGAAAACTATAAACACCCGATTGGAGGGCCTGGTGGCCCAAGGATCTGTCGCCCCCGCCCGCTGATAAAGAGAAAGTAAAAAACCTTGGAATAATCATAGACAAAACATTGTCGATGCGTTCTCAGATTCAACATCTTTCTGGTGCATGCTTCGGCATACTCTAAATGTTAAAACAAGTTTTGCCTCTTCTGCTGCTGGAGAGTGGAAGGATTGTCGTGCAGGCTCTTGTGACATCTAAGCTTGACTATGTCAACTGCCTGTACCTTGGTCTCTCTAAATCCTTGACCCAGCTTCTGCAAGTGGTTCAAAACGCGGCGGCCAGAGCCAACGTGAGATCAAGACCTAGAGCTAGTATGACCCCGATTCTTAAATCTCTACACTGGCTCCGTATTAAAGAACGGATTGACTTTAAAGCTTTGACCATCTTTTTTAAAGCCTTTCACAAGGTGGGAGCCAGGTATTTAATTAAACGAGCTAATCACTACTCTACATCCAGACCCTTGCGTTCTTCTAACGCCAATCTGGCCATTGTGCCCAAAACTCACCTTGCTCGTACTGGTGGTAGATCTTTCGGCTTTCTGGGTGCTAAACTATGGAACGGCTTGCTGGAGTTCCTGAAGCTTGACACAAACCTACTTTCTTTTACAACAAATCTAAAAACATGACTGTTTAATCAATATTTGGCCTCTTCCACTCATTTTCTCTCTGATATATATGCGCGAAGACACTCTAGCTTGAGTAGCTGTGCTCTTTATTAAATACTGTATTTCATTTCATTCCCACGCAGTGAGGAGAACTCTGCAAACTCTGCGAATGAAGCGGAGTTTACTGCCCAGGTCTATTTTGCTCACAGCCGCTGAATGCTAACGGCCTAATGAAGAAAGCTGAACGCTGATTTACAGTCCTTCACCGAACCTATTGCTATCTGAAGTTTGCTACTGCATGATTTTTCTATTTTATTTTCTGGGACTCCTCTGAGTTTTAGGAAGGACACCCTCTTTATGGGAAGTTTTTCTGGCATTGATTGATTGAATTTGAGAATCATGCACTATATCACGTTTTTTCCTTCTAAGACCATGTTTGCCCCTTTCATACAATAGGGATTCTTCCCTTTATGTAACTTGCTTGATGCATTATTAATTATGATTGATCTAACTGAATACAGAAAATGTACTAAACTTAAAATTAAAATAAAACATTTTATAAATTGATTCAAACTCTATTTATTGACTAAAATTTGGAATTAAGAATCGTAATTGTGATTGATGTGAGTGTTAGCTCCTTATTCTACTATAAATATTTTAAGCTGATTTTCTATCTAGCAAGGGCAAAAGTCATTGGAAGATTGCAATACACTTTGCTCTCTTGCCTTAGGTTTGTGCTGTGCTTGCACTTTTTTGCTTTTTACAGATACACATTAATGAAAAATAGCCATGACTTCTTCGAAAAGGTTAAATGCATCATTATGAGAATTGTTCAGGAATCTAGGCAAAGGTTATAAAAAAGATTTCACTGCAGGATACTATCAAAGATATTACATTTTATGCACCAATATTTCATCTTGTAACCAACACGTTTACTCTATTTTCTTCTGGAAGCGTGAAAAGGCACAAATGCCTCTAGTTTTCTCTTCTTAAATTAGCACGAGCTTAATGCTTCTGAGCGTTAGCATTCTTCATGTTAACATCACAAAATTTTAGATGCAAAGATGAATTTTAAGTTTGGTGTCTAAAGAGGAAAATTCTACTTAAAATTGCTGCACTTATTTACTTGGGAAAAAAACATCTGGTATGTGGGTTTGTGCTTGCCACACTGTTCAGATATGAGCCCTTGTGCATGGACCCAGAAAATTGTCCCTCTATGTGTGACAACTATAGGGTAAAACAGGATACAAAGCAATGGAGCACTGTATCACAGCACAGCAGTTTTACAGTCGGCAGTACAGATGAACGTTATTCATTTTACCCACCAGAGTACATTTAGAGTGCACTGTACATGAACGGTTTGCCAACTGTAGTGCTTTTAAAACTCTTTCATGTATTTAAAGGACTAGGATTTTCTTTTGAAAAAATATAGGCGGGATACGAGGAAAGAGTTTTTTTGTTTTTTGTGGGATCAGTGTAACAGCAGTGAGTGCAGCACGCACAGTGTGCTGACTTCATACTGATTGAAAGTGAAAGCAGTTGACACCATTAGATGGAGACTGGTTTCACTTTGATTTGTGCTGGTGGGTCATATATCGGTATACCATTCACTGATCAGAGCGGGAGAGGTACTTATGAAAAGGGGGCAATGTCATCATTCCAGTGGTACCTCTCCCTAGTGGCTTCTGCTTGGGGATAACAGAAGGTAAAAATCAAGTAGAGATCCACTCACTAGCACTAGTGTTTTTGGGTGGGTTAGAAGCCCCCTAGGCTATGGGCAAGTGCTTCCCCCCAGAAAGAAAACGTCTTTCTGCCCCTGCAGGGTTATGGATTGGCTTGGCCCAACCCCCCCCCCCACAGGAGGACAGACAGCCCACTCCATGCCAAGGAATACATATTTTATAAAACAAAGAGGTGGTGGTCCACCATGGCATGGAGTCATGCACACACTCTAAAATAGCCACAAATGCCTTTCTGCCACCCTAGGGTACAGATTGGAGAGAAGATTGGAGGTTTCCCTCCAATCTGCCATTCAAACACACCAGGCAGCAGGAACTTAGGGGCATATTAACAAGGGCTTTATCTCCGCAAAGAAGCGGAGATAAAAATATCGCCCTATCAACAACGGGGTGCTAACATGCAAAATCGCATGTTAGCACCCTTTTTCACTACGCTTCCCTTTGCATCTCTAATGAGATGCAAAGTGGGCGTTCCAGAGCAAAATAATAGGAGAAATGTCGCTAAGCGACATTTCTCCTATTATCAAGCTTCACGCTAAGCCTGTTAGAGACAAAAAAGCAGCGCTAACCACGGTTAACGCTGCTTTTTTACGTCTGCTAATTTTCAGTCTTAGCCATGTAATCCAATGGGAGGTGGATTACCTGGCTAAGTCCACCATGGGCTATCAACAAGGATATTCCTATCCTTGTAGTTTTATCGCTGCATTACCAGCGATAACCTCCCAAAATGCCGCTATCGCTGGATTTTTTATCACCTAGGCGGTTAGCGTTGTTAATAACGCGATAACCAGGCGATATTATCCAGCGATAGCGTGTATTAAAAAAATTAACGCTAAGCACCCTTAGCGTTAATTTTCCCTGTTCCTTGTTAATATGCCCCTTAGTTTTGGTGAGATCTGTCTCATTGGCCATGGGCCTGTCCTCCCCCCACTTCCCCCCCCCCCACTTAAAATGAAAAACAGTATCTGCTCTAGAGGACAGCATAACTCTCAAAAGAGGCTTGGATGAAATATTCAACTGGATGTCATCCTTGACATCAACCCTCGGAAAACTGAATTAATACTCATATCCTGCAAATCAAACATAAAAATTGGCCCAGGTGTAATTGTTATGCTTAAAGGTGATTAAGGCCATCTTCTCCTGCCACACTGGTAAAATCACTTGGCTATATAATCCAGAGCACCTTCCTTTTCGAACATCACCTCATCAAAGTGGCACAAACGGCAAACATTCACCTCACTCAGTAGCAGATTTTTATTTCGTGGCTAAAAGAACTGTGGGGCATATTTACAAGGGCCTTATCTCCGCTTTTTTGGCCTTAAAAGCCAAAAAAGCAGAGATAATATTAGCGCCCTATCTACAAGGGGATGCTAACATGCAGTAACGCATGTTAGCACCCTTTTTCCCGACGTCTCGCTTTGCATCTCTAATGAGATGCAAAGTGGGCGTCACTGGGCAGTACAACCTGTAAATATCGCTGATGTGCACATCGCGATATTTACAAGGCGGCCCATGCATTTTAGCAGACTTTAGTTTTGGGTGAAACTAACGTCTACTAAAATCTTGACTCATGTATGTTTAACATGGGGGGTGGATTCTTGTGTTACGACCACAGGGTCGTATCATCAAGCATATCGCTGTTTTGCAGGGAACATGGCTGGAAAACCAGCGATGTTCCCTGCAAAACAGCGATATCCCCGCTATCTCTGGAATTTACATCGCCCTGGAGAAACGCGTTGTTAATAATGCGCTAACAGGCGATAAATTCCAGCGATAAATACAAAAGCGCTAAGCGCGCTTTGCGTTATTTATCGCCGTCCATTGCTGATATGCCGCTTTGTCACTTCATGAAAATAATGTGGACACATGTATTTATTCGTTAGCAAGGACACATTATGTTTGATTATTGCTCATTGTTTTCAAATCACGATATTCCGTTTACAATCTTATGTTTAAAAAGATGATTTTGATCATTTTTCCGATGACATTTGACATTTATGGGGGGAGTTGGAATACTTTATTCACATTTTGCATGTGGTATTTCATGCAAGATACGTGAGCACCAGTTAGATTGTTTTTATCATTTATTAGGTTTTAACGTTTTGCCGAGGTAATTAGTAGGTTTGCAGCATGCTGTTTAACTTTTGAACTGTCGAGGTCACATGACTGGGAGTAATTAAGAGCATGATTTAAATACACCTGCAACGTTAACGTCTCTTTAAACAGCATTTTCACTTCTGTGTCAGTGAGATCAGGCGTCTTTGTTGAAGGTAACGCAGAATGATTCTTTCGGTAAACAAATAGGGGCAGATTTACAAGAAAGTGACGCATCTGTACAGATGCGTCACTTTCCCTGCGCCACCCTTAGAAACCCTTGCGCCACCATAGATGCGCCGTATTTACAATACGGCGCACTATGGCGCAAGGATAGACAGATGCGTCAGAAATTCTGACGCATCTATTGGCGGAAAAGTCACGCATGGCTGGAGTCGTGTCGCAAGCACGACGCAACTCCAGCATTGTGTGTTGAGGCCTATCCCCACTACACTGCGTCACTACTTACGCCTGCTTGAAGCAGGCGTAAGGGGGCAGATTTATGTTGCCTGGCGCATCCCTGCAAATCAGCAAGGATGCGCCAGGAATGATGCGTCACGCAAGTTTACCCTTGCGCCACACATGATGCACCGCATTTATAATGCGGCGCATCATGGCGCAGGAATAAACAGATGCGTGACGCATCCAATGGCGTAAGGTTGGCGCAGTGCTTCAGTTGCGTCGCAAGCGCGACGCAACTCCAGCACTGTTCCAACCATCCCTATCCCTAACATGGTGCGTCAAGCCTTACGCCTGCTTCAAGCAGGCGCAGGGTTTTGGCGCATCAGCGTTGGGAAAGTGACTCAGTCAAATCTTATAGATTTGACTGAGTCACTTTTCAGGGGCGTTCCTGCGACGGAACGCCCCCCCCTATGTCGACACGCCCACGTGAAACCTGACGCAGGTTTTACGTGGCGCAGGGCTTTACATCGTGACGCATCTCCATAGATGCGTCACGATGTAAATATGGCGCAACGTGGCGCAGGGTTTACACCGCCGCTGCGTCACAAAAGTGACGCAACGGCGGCGTAAAAGTGGCGCATCTCCGACATAGATCTGCCCCAAGGTTTTGACGCAGTGGCGTCCTAAAAGTGGCGCAGTGAAATCTTGTAGATTTCACTGAGTCACTTTTACGAGGCCTTCCTACGTGGGAACGCCCACCCTGCATACATTATACCTGACGCAGGTATAATGTGACGCAGGGCATTACAATGTGACGCATCTCCCTAGATGCGTCACGTTGTAAATAGGCCGCACTGTTTGCGCCGCTGTTGCGTCAAAAAAGTGACGCAACTGCAGCGCAAAAGTCACGCAAGGGGCTTGTAAATCTGTCCCATAGTTTTTAGGGGGACATATAGGTTTCGTTCTAAAAACACGAGAATAGAGCATGAAGTTTTAATACAAAAAGTGAGGCACATATGTCTTGTTGACCACATTGTAAGAAAAAGCAGATTGTATTTTTATTAATATATCAAAGTAGGGCACATTTTATTTTTCAAGTTAAACATTGTGAAACCACGAATATATGAGAGACTGGGAAGGGCACGGGTAATTTAAAAATTACTTGTTTTCATGTAGTTACCCCTGAAGAAGGGTGTCTGATGAGGCACCAACATTTTTTCAAACATTCATCTTTGCCATATAAAATTATTCTCTCAAAAGATAAACTCAAGCTCTGGTCTTTTTCAGGCTGGATGCATATAATGCAATCCTAACGGAATTTCCACTCAAAAAAATTCTACCTATCAAAGTAGTCATGCCTTTCACAGTGACATTGATCACTGACAAAATAAAATGTGACTGTATTTCCAACGTCATGAAATATCTTCACTGGCTTCCCATATAAGTTAGAATCAAATCTAAACTTTGCTGTTTAACACACACCACCTAGGCAGGCTCAGTTACCTATCAGATCATATGCAAATATCTTGAGCTGTACAAGAATACTGCTGCAAGGACTCTCTCACTCTGGAGCCCCCTCAGTTGTGAACAATGTAAGCTCAAAGACAATCCTCATCTGGTTCTTCACCCACAATTTGGAACATGCTGAAAATCTGTTTAAGAACAGCATCTGATGCAAAAAAAAAAAAGAATCCTACCTTTTCACTAGATATCTGAACTAACAACTTTCAAGATAAGATATTCCACTTCAGGGAACCAAGATCTCACCTCACAAGACTTCATATATAAGCTCCAGCTACACAAATTGGTGGGCTTTGACTTTTAGCCTGTCACACTAGTGGATGGTATATTAGTGATTCTGAGCAAGATACCCTATCTTTACATTCTGCCTACTCTAGCCCACCATGCTGATCTGACTAACCATTTGGCAAATTTTTGAATGTAGTTGTTGTAAGCTTAACATGTTAGAGCAGGTAATGTTACATGCAGAGCACTCCTACACCAACTGGTAAGGTGGCACTATAGAAAACAATTTAAATAAAAAAAAGAAATGCATATTTACCGACAATCTTCCTCCCAAGGGCAGAAAGCCAACTGGAGTAGAGAGATTCTTTTATTTTTTTAAGTTGGTTTTGGGGCTGGTCCATCCTTACATCAGGCAGCACCCCACCCCTTAGGACCCAATACTCTCTTTTTTCCCCCGGGGCCTGGAGTGTCTCAATGTTAAGTGAAATAAAGTTTGGGTTCTTGCAAGGGTGTTTGCATTGTGTAAGATAGTTTTTGCACTGCAATGGGTCCCTTCCAGTAAAAATTCTATTCTTTGAGACATTTTCCACTTGGTATATGTGCTGCAGAATAATGGGAAAAAGTTAAAACATCTCTCCTCGTTAAGCCTACCACAAGGAGGAGCTGTATTTGGCGCAAATCCATGACTAAAATTCTTTGAACATAGGAATTTGCATCCAAACACATGGGTGGTTAAATGGAAATGCCATTGCGCCACCATTGTAATGACCCATTGACGCAATGCAATGCAAACTGCGATTTATGTTGGATTGTTAATACCGCCGCTACACTTTGATTCCAGTTTGCACTAAAAAAGTACTACAAATCCGATTCAAAGTGTTTGTAAATCTGAGCCTAAATATTTGCATCATTCGTGCTTGAAGTTTAAGGTGCATGCCATCTTCAGAAAGAAAGAAAATGACCACTTTTTTTGTCTTGTCAAAAAAGAACAGTGATCCCAAAACAAGAGGGTGTTGTTTCTCTTGCCTTAAAAAAATGAAAAAAGTCAAGTTCTAGAACTTTTGGCTAACACATTTAGAGTACCACCAAACAAGAAAATGCATGTGTTCTCTTAACCTGCACCGAGGTCCAGCATAGTTTCCACTTCTTAAGGTAAGGGAAGGACTCCTGCATCATCTAATTACCTGAGTATCGCGACAGATATAGGGTACATTTTTATTAAAGGAAATAGAAAAAAAAGCATTACAGGGCGAAAAGGTAAGTAGCTGAATCTTGACTTAACAACCCATTTCAAATCCCAAATCATCATAGAGGATCAGATTTGTTGTAGAACGGGTATATACGTAGGATCCTCACCTGAATGGCATCCCATCAGCACTTGTGGCATCATCCAACACGTCCATTCACTGCCCATGAGCTCTGAGGTCAGTGACTGACAAAAACAAATGAGCATTGAAAAGGCAGGGAAGTGGTCAGAATCAACTTTCTAGAACAACAGGAAATCAGCACTTCACTGGCACTCTTTTTCTGTCAGCAGATTAGTGGTGGATCACAGGCAGCAGGAACAGCTGTGTTAATGTTTTATACACTCGTATGATGGTGGCAAGCAAGACTGCCAGCTTCTGCTTGCATAAGCAAGCCTTAAAGGAGACTGAAGTGATGGGGTCAGACTGCTGAATTTCAAAACTAGCATCCATGGCATCCAGCCCCCTAGGGAGTTGCCTGGTGCAGAATATGACCAGTTAACTGTAAGTAGAGAGTTAGTAGACCTGCACCTCCACCAACACACGTACTAAGCATATACCAACGTCACCTAGGTTTGGATAGCACCTCTAAAGAATTCAACAGCAGTGAAACTCAACAACCACTCCACACCATGATCATCATCTTAGCTAGAGCTTCTCTACAGACACCTTCCTAGAAGATATGCACCAAACGCGCTAAGAGAAAAAGTATTATTGGAAAACGTGCTGCATATAAAAAATGTTGATGAATGCTTACAATAAGTGTAACCACATGGCAATCGTTAGGGGTAGCATTAAAACCCATTGTTACTTTGCCCACCATGACATTGCTGACGCAGAAATATTTTTAAATTAAAAACAGTTCAACCTCTGACTTACAAAGGTGGTCTCCACCTCCACTCCTTGTTCTTCTTCATGTCGACTGGATCTTTGCCACCATTTTAAAATGGTATAAGAAAAACCTGCCCCAGTACATAACAGAATGTACAAATAACATTGATAAACATTTAGACAGACACTAAAGAAAGTTCTAGTGGTATTTTAATCACACTGAACAAGCATAGGCATGTAGCCAATTCCAATCTTTAGATACAATTATTAACAAAGATTACTGAATGTGCCCCGAAGCGGGGAGAAGAGGGAGGGAGGGAAGAGATTTGGTGAGGTTAGTGATTGGGTGTGGACTTTCAGGGAGGAAGTGAAAACAATAATATATCCATTTAGACAACAATCAAATTGGTTGGCATTATTCAATTAATACCATATATTGCATGTTGAATCCATCATAAAATACAATGTAAACACAATTTGAACAACGCCATGTACAACAAGAAATCACAGTGCACCATGTACTAGTGATGGTACTGGCAGTGTTGTGATGTCGACGTTTCGACCCCTTGATAGGTGTAGGTATACGTTTGGACCTTACAGAGTGGGGTCTTCCTCAGGACTACAGTGTAAGTGGTAGGGCGGGGGGAGAAGGGCACCTACAAAGAAAACCAAATAAAACAAATATAAGGATAGTTGGACTTAATTTGTGAGGACATAATTAATCCAAAAGTTCAAAAAAATTACCGTATCGAACAGCAAGGTTCTGTGGCGCATTGAATCGTCAGAGAACAGGGGTAAGAAATCTCCCAGCGGTAAATGCGTCAGAGAGTGAAAGTCACCTAAAAGGATTAAGGTGATCATTATTTTAGCAGTCTCTCTGAGTTAAGAGAACAGTAAAATTAGTGTAATGAATTACTAAAAACTTACTAAGTGTCGAAGACACGAATCCATTATCATATTATCCAAAAGGCCGTATCAATATAGCCTGGATGAAACCGTGGCCGCTAATCCACGTGTAGGTGTACAGAAAAACGGGGCTGTGCCTCCACTAATTATTCACCAAAGGATGAATCTAAACACAAAAGAAAAGAAATCGAAGCTATGGACCCTGCAGTCAAATTTAAAAAATCACGGGAGGGTTAGTGCGAGAATGACAGTAAAAGACTAATGCGTTCTATCCTTTATAAGAACAAAATTCAAATAATAGTCACAAAGTAGCATTACAGTCTCGGAGACTAGCGTGGCCCCAATTGATAATAAACCTGATCGTAACGCAAAAAAGGGGGGGGGGTCTGTGTCAGTACCCAAATTTCGCTCCGGTAAGGGTCCCGGTGTCATAATAGTACACTAAAGGCCTCTAGAGACTTCGCAAAGGATGCTAGAGTGCGGTATTGCGGAGGAGCGGTACTCACCCTCGACTTCAGACCTCACTTCGTAACTGAGAAAGGCAAGCGCGCGGTCGGCCCGTTACTAAGCCTATTTAACGGGAAACGTGCAAACAGACACGTGTCTCCCATTCCCGTGCTGCAGCTAGATGCCGGTAAGGCATCATGATGGAAAAAAGACTCGTACCTCGCATTGGACACAAAGGAAGGTTATTAAATTGTGAAGTTCATTTAAATGTGACCTTGCTGAGGAAACACTTTAAAATAGTTAATAAATAAAACAAAGCCTGAAAGGTGAATGGATGCAAAGCTCGAGTACAACTAATTACATTTGAAAGCATCCGTATGACGTTGCAATGTGCAAGTAAAGTCATTAAAGTTGAATCGGGCACATATTCAGATCCTGAAGGAGAATCCTGGCGGTTTACATACGGAAAACCTTACTAGTGCATTTCATTGACAAGCTGTCGATTTTGAACATGTTCTATGGTTAAACAACAGTAAATAGCATAGTAAATAGCATGGCACTCGATTTAAAAAGCATATTTAAACAATCCAAAAGACATTCATCAAATAGGTTGTCAACACATATTGAAAACCAGATACCAGGTGAATGAAAACGCATTGTCAAGGTACCATGGCCTGTAGTTGTACGTAATAACATATATAACAAATGAAACAAAATCTCAAGATGTATATACGTATCAGGAGGAAGGAGTAATTAAAAAACAACCCGCAACTAGAGTGCATGAAACGGGAAACATAACCACCCTCCACCTCAAGAATTAGGTATATATTGATCATTCGAACAGCCTAAATATTTGATTATAAACATTAGGTGTGAAGAACTGCTAGTTGGGCATAAGTACCATCTAGTTCATTTAGCCCATTGGCCACTGTGTCCAAGCGTGTCATCCATTTTGCTTCTCTCAGATTCAGAATGGCGGATATGTTACCGCCTCTTGGTCCCAACATTACTTTTTCAAGTACCAACCATCGTAGATCATCAGGGTTATGTTTTTTAAGAGCACAGTGTTCCACCAATGGGGCTCCCACTACATTACACCTGATTCTGCTATGGTGTTGCAGAATTCTAGATTTCACTTTTTGTTGAGTTTGGCCAATGTAAAGTAGTTCACAAGGGCAGAGTATGGCATAGATCACATTGGTCGAATTGCAGTTGGTGAATGAATTTAGGGTGATTGAGTGTTCTTTATAGACAAAAGTTTTTGTAGTATTCGTTGTTTCACAAGCCTTGCAGTGTGCACATTTGAAATGACCAATCACAGGTGGAAGACTCCATAGTTCTTGGATTGTGGGCGTAGGTGTAGTCTCCAGAAAGGAGTGGACTACGTGGTCCTTAACACTCATAGCTTTTTTGAAAGAGTGCATCGGTGGAATAGGTTGATCGATGTCCTCTGCTACTAAACCCCAATGCCTGTTTATCACTTTTTTAATTGCATTGCATTTTAAAATGGAGCATAAGTAAACATCACGTCAATAAATACTATTTACTATGACCAGTCAATATTTAGAGTTTTAAATTAGTTCTAAAACCTTTATTCGCCTTTAAAGGTTAGTATTTTGTTTTCGGTATCTTTATTTAGTATTAGAAATTAGATAAATCCATTTACAGAAATATCAAGAAAAATAAATGGTTAGAGACAAGCAATAATATTTCAGTGTGTTCCGTTAAAGGAAATTATTAACTAAGTCCCTATTCTACTCTAGCAAATCCTAACCTACCAGAACCCATATAGTGTCCTTTCACAAAAGATATAAACAAAGTAGGTCGCACACTGCTCGTCATACCAGCAAATAGCCCCATAGAACTCTGGATAATGTAGTAGCAACGGTGAGTACGCCTATGCCACGAGTGTGTCACTATAATGCCATCCCTGGACACGTGTTTCGAGGTAATTGCCTCTCGTCAGCAGGGAGCAGGTAGGTGTGTGGGGTGCCAAGTAGACTGCCAAAATATTAAAGGTAAAATACCTCTCACGGCGCGCAGGTGCGGAACCAAGGCTCGTCAGCCCAAATCGCTCGAGGGAGCTTAAATACATAAACAAAGTAGGTCGCACACTGCTCGTCATACCAGCAAATAGCCCCATAGAACTCTGGATAATGTAGTAGCAACGGTGAGTACGCCTATGCCACGAGTGTGTCACTATAATGCCATCCCTGGACACGTGTTTCGAGGTAATTGCCTCTCGTCAGCAGGGAGCAGGTAGGTGTGTGGGGTGCCAAGTAGACTGCCAAAATATTAAAGGTAAAATACCTCTCACGGCGCGCAGGTGCGGAACCAAGGCTCGTCAGCCCAAATCGCTCGAGGGAGCTTAAATACATAAACAAAGTAGGTCGCACACTGCTCGTCATACCAGCAAATAGCCCCATAGAACTCTGGATAATGTAGTAGCAACGGTAAGAATTTTAAGGAACGTTGAAATAGAATCAGATTTTAGTTGAACTCCTCATAAAGAGCAGTTATGGAAACTATCCAAGTCTCGAAACCATTGTCAGCAGTAGCTCATAGTGAAAAAGGGCAAAAGGCTAAGGAAAAAAGGACGGTTACAGGACAAATAAAATGGACTAGTCTGAGCAGCATAATGTTCCCATAGTGGGCTCTAAGGAAAAGTGATGGAAGAGCTCTATCTCAACTCTAACTAGGAACACGTAAACACAGAAAGGCTGGTGTTAGGTCATCTCGAATCAATGAAAAAGGATCATCTGATGGTCTGCTGCTTCTTTCTTCATTCCTACGGATCATCTGATGGTCTGCTGCTTCTTTCTTCATTCCTACGGATCATCTGATGGTCTGCTGCTTCTTTCTTCATTCCTACGGTAAATGTATAAAGTCTGCAAGGTATTATCTACAGAACATCTACTGAGTTCCTAACATTCATAGGCATTAAATTCAATCTGAGTTTCAATGAAAAAACTGCAGTCTAAATTACTTATCTAATCGGAACTCCACTGTGTGACAATGACCTATTCCAAAGCAGGAGAGCTGGTTCTTGTGCCGCAACTCAGCTTGCCTACAGCGGGGAGACCGGACCACAAGTCCCAGCCCGCAAAGCGGCTGCCACACCACAAAAGTCACCGCGGCGCACCTGGTGGCCCTCAAGTAACCCGCAAGTCTCCCGCAGCGTGGGAACTGTTTCTTGTTGCCGCCACTTGCCACCACTCACCTTGCCTGCAGTGGGGGCACCAGACGACAAGTCCCAGCCTGCAAAGTGGAATGGGCCCACTATCTTGGTTGGTCACTTTGCACCAGAGGCAATTATTGGAAAAATAGCAGAACAGTCTTCACACAAGGGAGCCGGTTCAATCACAAGTCAAGTAAGAGGAAGCCCAGGACTGTGGTAGGCAGCTCGGAGAGCATTTGTTGACTGTATAATATTTTTCTTTGTGGACACTCTAGATACTATAGAGTCTGATAGGTACTTGGGGGGACCAGTGTAGTTGAATCATAGCCGACCATGTGCAAGAGAAAAGCAACTACCTCGGACCATTTGTCAAATAACAAAAGGGCCACTATTGACTCTTACACAGCTAAAGCGGTGAGGGCAATCACACAGGAGATTGACAAAGTGTAGAGGAGACTGTCTATGGGTATTATGGGCCCTGCAGTGCCTGTATTAGCCCCTGTAGACTTAGCAGAAGTAACTAACATTCGCTCCACGTGGCCGGAACAGATGGCACATTGGCTACAGAGGCAGTGGCACAAAAGAGAGACAAATCAGGTATAAGTGTCTTATCTCTGACCACTGTGGCCGAGGGTCGCGGGACCTCCCAAACTATGGACAATAAGGGTTCATAGGAAGAGGTGTCACCATCTCCCAAGAGATCACACAAAGCGAAAAAGAAAAGTGAGCCTACAAGGAAAATGGAGGCACCAAAATCGCTGTTTGGCCAGACTGATTTGGAGGACTTTTGGAACACGCTGAGGGGTACAATCACGAACTTGATGACCGACCTATTATTGAAGCTCTGGGACAAGTTGGAAAAAGGGCTATCAGACTCCAGAGAGACATTGGGGAAAGGGGAGAATATGCTGACAGTTATCTCTAATGCCCTGCCCCAGAACAGGGCCGATTCACAGACAGTGTGCCCTAGTTTGCGAGGGCAATATGAGTCAGAAAACTATCCATCAAAATTGAATAGGTCCCAGGTAACCCTGGGTGTAGTTCGCGTAGTAGCGCTACGCGTAGCTAAGCGAAGTGCACTTCGCACTACGCGAGATACGTGTAGCACTACGCGAACTGCGTAGTGCACTGTTCGCGATGATTGCACAGTGCCGGATGCTTGTATGCACTGTGCAATCATTGAAAACGGCATCATGCACAGTGCAAGCTGTCATGTTCTGCCGCTCAAGTAGATTTTTACTCGAGCTGCAGCTTTCTCAACGCGGACTGGTAGTTTCTCAACGGGAGCGGTCGTGAGCATATGCGACCACTCGCAATGAGAAACCTGATCTCCCCGCGTTGAGAATCTCGCCGGGAGCTTTATTTTCCATGCTCGCGATCAGCAACTTGACGTTGCTGATCGCGAACGAGGAAAAAGTCTCGCCGGGATTTCATTTTGCTCGCTCACGGTCGCCAACTTGACGTTGAGGACCGCGAGCGAGCAAAAAATGCCAACTACACTACGCGATTTTGCACTGTGCTATGTGCAATTCGCGTAGGGCGAAGTAGCACAAACTACGCAAAGTTCGCGAGCGTAGCGTAGTTGTCCGCCCAGGGTTAGTCTCAGGGGACTGGGCCCAGAAGTGGACCGGGGGCTCAGGTGATAGAGCCAATTAACAGGCTTAATCCCCATGTACAGGGTGTGGGGGGAAGTGGTAGGGGTCTGAGAGACAGATATTCTCCATCACATGTGCAGGCACAAGGGGGGGGCAAGTTCTAAGACCACTTATAGAACAGGGCTGCCTCATATTGATCTCCTCCTGGCATGTTGCCCTATACCATAGTTTTGGTGGGGTGCACAGTTTGGGAGTGGGTACGGAAGAGTCCACAGTTAATCTTATCAACAAAGTACCCCAATGGCTAGGTAAATATAATAGATTGAACATAAGGGACCATCCTCATATTCTGATGGCAAGAAGGGTCTCCTGGATTGGGAAATCAAGAAAGTACTTTAAGGGTAACGTTGTGATCATTACTTTCAGATTCCCAGACCTAGCCCGCAATATATTGAGACACTCAGCTGAGTTCCCTTTTTATGCCTTAGATATTAAACCTCTCCCTTTACAGGCCAGGTTCTATTGCCAGAGGAGCCAGTAATGGTAGTAATGGTAGTGAGACAGAGGGAGGTTCAAACACTTATGCCCCTTTGTCAGATCTTAATGACCTGGATTGACAGGGGCGGGCATTGAATACAGCTTAGTACAGTCAACAGTGACTGACCCTCAAATCCAGACAGCCATGCCCTTGGGGTAACGCCAGAGAGAGAGTGTAGATTATCCCATAAGTTACCCCAATCAGAATCACCAAACAGGAATCCAAGGTGACAAGATAATATTGGCCATGTTACCCAGTCCCCAGGGAGGGAGCGAGATTGATCTGATATCCTGGAATGTGGCAGGGCTGGGCGCAAAATTCCAGGATGAAAGATGGATTCAAACTATATCCGACTATAAGATTATTTGCCTATAAGAGACCTTGGAGGTGGAAAACATATATTTTTGGGAGGGATACAAGCCATTCTTCCTCCCAGCGTAAGCATCAAGATATGTGCGAGTTAAGGGTGGTCTAAATATCTTTATTGCCCTTGATCTGTGTGGGTCAGTGAAACAACTAAACTGGGACTTGACAGTGGCATTAGGTTTAAAATTGGTAGTAGGGAGGACGAAAAGATTCACAATATTTAATTTCTACAATGCCAAAATAGGAATTCAAGTTCGTCGAGTGTGAATGAGTTAGCCGGGCTCTTAGATCAGCTGCAGGGGGATGATTCTTCACTGGGCAATCTGTTTGTGCTAGGGGATTTTAAATGTCATTTATGTTCAAATATTGGGAAAAACACTGGGTTTACTTCTGCATGTATGAAAACAGAAAAAGGGGCACATGGAGCATTCTGTGGAGGGTCAGGGATTAAATGCTCTTATAAATACCTACGACCTAACGTTTATGTTCCAAAAGGCAGTTACACCACACAATAGTCTTTATCCACCCACCTATAAAGGTGGGAGTTGTGCATCAAAGATTGATTTTATTTTTGTGTCTTAATCGCTGACTTATATAATCTTTCAGGACTTTAGAAAGTCCTTTCAGTGATCATAACCCTCTTGCTCTGGGTATGACGACACAGTGGCCGCAAATAGCCAAAAGCAGTAGGGTGGGAGGGACATTAAAGTCAATGGACCAGGGGAGGGGCCTGCAATGGTCACAGGTTGATAGAAATGCTTTTTATTGATCTCTTTTCAAAGAGAGGCAACAGGAGATTCTGAAGGGCCTAGATATTTCACCCTCAGAAGATGATGTATTCAGATTTTTTGACACCATAGCAAAGTCAGTGAGAACACTCCTATCTGTCCCAGTAGTCACTTATCACTCAGATAGCTCATGGGGGTCTGACAGGAAAGGCTCCCAAGCATTGAGCTCCCATAAAGCCGCTTTGAAAGAGACCCTCCATAGTAGATCTAAGGTAGCCAACTGTTGTAGAATTTATAAAAAAAGTTCTAAAGGAACGGAGGTCTGCACTACATAAACCGGCTTGGGACGAACTGGTCGAGGCCAGTGATTTGAAAGATAGTTCCTTATTCTGGAGTGTTATTAATAGACCCTGTTTTTCAGAACCTGACAAACTGTCCGCATGTCACCACATCACACAAGTTCAATGGAAGAGTTACTCCCGGTCAGTCTATAATTATGGGGAGGTAGCTGATTGTAAAAATGCCTGGGAGCCTCTCCCATGTGATTCTTATCTTGAATTTCAGTTACACAAGGTAATAACAGGTATAGAGGGATTGACCAGTAACAAGGTGCCAGGCCCAGATGGGATTTCTCCAGAACTGTTTAGAAGTAACACCGAGCCGTGGGCCCATATTTTAACCATGGTTCTGAATGCGGCGGTGTCAACGGTTATGCCCCAGTATTGGTTAATCCCAACTGCAATAGACCTATTTCGTTGATAGACTCGACCGTTAAGGTCATGGGGCGAGTCATACTCAACAGACTAGTGGAATAAGCAAATAGAAATCAAGTTATCTCAGAGGTCTAATATGGCTTCTGAGCAGGCAAATCCACAGTGGATCAGTGCCTGAATCTCTACCTAGTGATAGGTAAATACACAATCGCTAAAGCGGAATCCATTTACTTAGGTTTAATGGATCTCACTGCACCGTTTGACAGGGTGAACTGCAGTAAACTATGGGCCCTGTTAAATGACTTGGGGGTAGAGCGTTCAATAAAAAATGCCTTGATGTCTTTACATGCCCATACCTCAGATGCAGTATGTTTCACTCAATAGGGAGATCTTACCGATAGTTTTGAATGCTCAAGAGGGGTGCGGCAAGGATGTATTCTTGCCCCTTTTTTATTTACGCTGTATATTAATGGGCTAGAACCTGCCATGATATCTCTGCATATTGATACCCCGAGAATAGGTACTAGACCAGAACCAGTTCTGCTTTATGCAGATGATGATGTGCTCATAGCACGTACCCCAAGAGCATGCACATTTTAATTGATGGATTTGTCTCCTTTATGAAGGGACTGGACTTGTCTCCCAATTACGCGAAGTCGTTTGTGATGGAAGTGGGCTGGTGAGGGAAGAGTAAAACATTTGACAAGGCAGGTTCTCATAGTATAGCCAAAGTCCCAGCTTTTAAATATCTCGGGGTTTCATTTGATGCCTAATTAAACTGGAATACCCAGAAAGAAGAGAATCTGATGAACTCAAAGAAATCAATGGGTGCTATAGTGAACTTTGCACATAGATTAGGCACATGGTCACCAGGGGTGATTTTAAAATTATACCAATCAATTTGCATTTCTAAAGCTGTGTATGGGATGAAATTTGGGGCTATAAGGGTGTGGGGAAGCTACAGATGATGCACAATAAATACCTGAGATGGCTATTAAAGATCCCTCAAGGTACCCCGCCTATTCAGTCCACGGAGAACTCGGGTGAGGCATGTTTCGGATTCAGTTGCAGTTAAGCCTCTACACTGTTGGTTGAATATTTGGTCAAAGGAGGAGGCCTCCCTTAATCATGAGATAATCATGGACTGCCTCTCATTGGAGCACGATATAAAAATACAGTGGCTAAGATATATCAAAGAAAAACTCTGTACCCTAGGAAGATCAGATATGCTTACAAATTTTAGATCAGTGAAGAAAGGCGATAAAAGACTAATTCATTATATTTTATTTAATAAGGTTAACGTGGAACGAGAAGAAAAGGAATTGTTAAAACCGACAGTTAGAGCACATGCCTTAGTGAATTTTGTGCAAGGAATAGAACACTATCTTACTATTTTAACCAGTCCTTATGACTGTTTTTTAATTACCCATTTTAGATTTCATATGTTTCATCATTTAGTGGCCTCCCCTATCGGATTCAGAGCGCAAATTGAAGATAGAGGACCCTGTGGCTGCGACAATAGGTCTCCACAGGATATTTAACATTTTGTCTTTTTATGCAAATATTTTACATATCCCAGGCAACTATATCATAAACAATATTTAAAAGACATGGGTTATAGACAGGCTCAAATTGCGCTCTTGCACATGCAACTTTTGCAGAATGAACGTACTTTATTTGTGGTTACACACTTTTTAAGAGCAATGGTGAGATCCAGGAAAAATAGGAATGATTAAGATAGAGGGGTGTTCTATACATATTGCAATATGTTTAAATAGCCTCTCAGAAAAACCAGTTAGCTCCGTGATCTATGTATAATTTAATGGCCCTGTAATAGGGGTGTATATTGTGCTGTTATTTTTGCAGTGGTGAAAAAATGAATTAGCCCTTTTTATGATTTTGCTATTTTAATGTATTGTATCTTTTATGGCTGTATGTTTTGTCGAATAAAGATTGTATTTATTATTAATATTATTATTATTATTATTATTATATTCTAAAGCAGAAACATTCTATTTGCAACTCTGAAATTAAGTCATGGGCTTTGCATTCTCCTGCATACACCATTGTTTTAATATAGTGTCTAGTTTTCATTATTGTGAATATATGGCATGTAAAATCTTACTAAATGCAATGAGAACATGTAGCTTAGGAAGGAAAGAAATACATTTTTTTTAATCAACCCATTCTACAAAGATGACATGTTTAATGAAGTCAAACTTGAATTATTTATCTAATACAGCACTGTGCATCATCTGCTAAAGGCATTTATTTATTTAAGAAAAAGATTAAAAGAAAGACAAGACCGAAGTAGAAAAAATAAATGAGGTCTTGTCTGGCTTGACATTGTAATTACGATAGAAATGGGTGCTTACTATGGAAATAATCATGCTACACATTGATTTGCACATTTAGGAAAAAGGCACGTTTGCACAAAATAAGGAACTTATTTTTAGTTAAATGTTACTGCTCTATCAATCATTCCATCTGATGGTTTCTCTGAACCATCATATTAGTTTGTTTTCCATGTGAGTCCATTTCAGAAGGCACTCTCATCATCAGTTGAATCCAGTCTCTTTCTTTTCAAACCTCTACATTTCAATGAATTCATGTAATCATAATTCCCATCAAACCTAAATCCTTCTCATATAACTTTCTCTGCATCCTTCCCCATCTTGTGCATAAAATACATCTACAGCTCACAAACAAAATATAAATAAAATATTAGGCTAATACCTATTACTATTATCGGCATTAGTATAGCCTTCAAAGTACCTTTATCTGGAGTTGAAAACGGGTTTCCAATCATTTACACTTGTGTCAGGCCTCCAGAGGACGAAGAGGCGGTAATGGGGGCAACGCTGGGGTCTTTCTGCCGCCCAAGACTGAACAGACAGGCAAAGAACAATCTATGGACTGAATTAAACAGAAAAAGGAATTCCAAGATGGCGGCCGCGCTGGAAGCATAGCGGCAGTCTAGTCTTTCTCCCACAGGTGTCCAGAGGTTAGGTGAGGCGCGCGCTCCAAGAGGAATGCGCACTTCACTGAGGTAATTCAGAGAATCGCAGCTAGAAATTTAGAGCTCCCGAGTAAAAGAGTTTTAGAGCAGAATTAGAGTTGGTTAGTCAGCGTCAGTGCTAACAGAATAGTTTTCCTAGTCAGGAACGTTACATAACTCCGTCAGAAATAATAGAAGTGAATTTCGAAATAAGGGAAAAGTAAGGAATACACAAGCTTAGAGCTTAGAATAGTATTTGCGTTTAGAGAAACACACTACAAGAAGAATTCACAGAAGAAGAAGACTAGCTAGAAATACTCCACTCTAGAAGTAAGTCAACCAATAGTAAATTTCAAGGTAAACAAATTTAAAAGGAAAAGAGGTTATGAGAAAAAACTAATAGAAAGATGTTTTGTAGAGAAAGGAGTTGGAAGAGTATCCAGACCTACAGAAAGGAATATAAAAGCACAACACAAGAAGACAGACATACAGAAGAGGGGCACAGTGCTTGAAACCCAGGGTAGGTGTTAACACATAGAGAGAGGTTTAGGAGTAGAAGGAAATTTGATAGTTATCGTGTTGTGTTCTTGTTTTAAGGTTCTCATTTACAAGAGCAGCCAGCAGCGCTAA
Source organism: Triturus cristatus (assembly GCF_964204655.1). Taxonomy (NCBI): domain Eukaryota; kingdom Metazoa; phylum Chordata; class Amphibia; order Caudata; family Salamandridae; genus Triturus; species Triturus cristatus. The sequence continues at coordinate 213,525,508 of NC_140588.1, forward strand.
GAAGAAGCTGAGGAGAATAGTAGAGAACCGGTGTTTCAGGACCAGTCTCTTCTTGGTTTATTATTTTATCCACCCCCCCCCCCCTTCCCCCTGTAGGGTAGTTGCGGAGTCAAGGTGAATATTACTGGAACTCTGACTGCCTTGTAGAGGGAGTTGGGAACTAGCATCTCTGTTCCTGTGCAAGCACTTCTGGAGAACGTCACCTTGACCCTGACAGAGTGAAGTGCCCAAGTGGTATACTTGCACCCGGACAGAGATGGCAGAAGGAATAAACTTACAGACTCTGGGAGTAGTGTTAGAGACCATTCAAAAGGAGTTAGTCGCAGTAAGAGAGGAAAACCAAAACCTGAGGCAGGAGGTGATGAACTCAAGAAAAGAGACAGCTGAGTTAGTTTAACGAGTAAAGCAACCATTCGGCTCAGGGAGGGACGCGTTAGACCCATCTACTGAAGACCCAAATAGAATAACTACACAAGTAATCCATTCATTGTCCCCAGTTATTCCGTTGGCTCCTCCGGAGCGTTTTAGTGGGGACCCACAAAAGGCACAGCTATTCATCACGCAGTGCTCTTTGCACTTCATGTGTCGCCCTTCCATTTTCCCAGATGCGCAGTCTAGGGTGGCCTTTGTTTTATCGTACTTGAGCGGTGATGCAACGTCCTGGTCAATGCCTCTGGTTTCCCGGGATGATCCTCTGTAACAAAACTATGAAAACTTCAAGCGAAAATTTCTTCGAATTTTCGACAGACGGAGAATATCTCAAGCAGTAGATAATTAATTATTGGACCTAAGACAGGGAAACCGAGATCTAGTAGCATATCTGGCCCAATTCAATAAATTAGTCGTAGAAACGGACTGGCCAGAAAGCAAAAGAGCTGCAGTTTTTTATAGAGGGTTAAGAGACGAACTTAAAGATGTGTTGGCACAAATACCAAATAGACCCACAGAAATCTCAGAATTAGTGGACCTGGTCTTAGAAATAGACTTTCGTCAAGGAGAGAGAAGAGGAGAAAAAAGGAAAGACTTCAGGCCAATAGTTCCAAGATTTGATCGGGTTCGGCCAGAAGGGAATAAGGCTGTGGAAGGATAAATGAGTTCGGAACCCATGCAAATTGGAACGATAAGAGGTCCCCTAACCAAAGAAGAGAATGAGAAAAGAAGGGCAGGAAATCTATGTATGTATTGTGGCTCCAGCGGGCATTTTGTTAGGGGTTGTCCAAGAAAACCGAAGACCCCCTTTAAGCCGAAGGAAAACTCACAGCACCACCTGTAGCGGGAGTTGGACCGGTGGATGCTAATCAGAAATCAACTCCAAAAAAACATCAAGTGGCTAACACTCTACAGTCGTCTGCCCCACATCTAATTTTATCCATGGTACTTAAGTTCCGGCAAGAAACGTTGACAGAAGTTTCAGTAATGATAGATTCCGGAGCCACCGGAAACTTTTGTGATCTAAAATTTGCTGCTAAGGTGGGGTTACGAGCTATCTTGAAACCCAAAAGTGAACCGGTCCGGGCAGTAGACGGAACGAATCTCTCATCTGGACCAATAGTAAGTCATACTGAACAGGTACAATTGATCTACTGTGATGGACATGAAGAAGTAATTCAATTCAATCTAATTGACGCACCTCAGTTTCAACTCATCCTGGGCCTTCCATGGCTCACGGAACATAATCCAACGATAAATTGGAGCACAAGAACCATAGTGATGGATTCAGAATATTGTCGAAAAAATTGTTTTGAAACCAAAGAGGGAACCAGAGAGTGCAATCCAGCTCAGGCCTTGTGCACAGCGGAGACGTCTGTCTGTGTGATAGATTCCCAGGAGATTCCGTCGGAATATGAAGATTTTGCCGATGTTTTTAACGAAACAGAAGCAGAACAATTGCCACCCCACCGGGTTTACGATTGTAAGATAGATTTGGAGCCAGGTTCTAATTTCCCCTGCAGCCGGGTATACGCCTTGACAGAAAAAGAACATCACCACTTGAAGGAATACTTGGATAAATATCTGGCGAATGGATTCATTCGTCCATCCCAGTCACCCGTATCTTTGCCTCTTTTCTTCGTGCCAAAGAAGAAGGAGGGAGATCTCAGATCTGTATTGACTATCGTGCAATCAATAAGATCACCAAAAAGAACCGATACCCACTGCCACTTATTTCTGTTTTATTGGATCAGTTGAAAGGAGCGCAGATCTATACAAAATTAGATCTCAGAGGAGCCTACCATCTTGTGAGAATACGCGAGGGAGATGAATGGAAGACAGCCTTCAGGACTCGATTTGGGCTGTTCGAATATCAAGTTATGCCATACGGTCTGTGCAACGCCCCGGCTGCCTTCTAGCATTTCATCAATGATGTTCTCAGTGAGTATATTGATCAATGTGCAATAGTGTACATTGACGATATTTTAATCTATTCGTCAAACACGAGCCAGCACCAAGAACAAGTAAGAGGAGTGCTACAGAAGCTTAGAGAAAACAAACTATTTGTTAAATTGGAGAAATGTGCATTCGGTGTCTCCCAAGTGGAATTTTTGGGTTTTGTTCTATCACCGGCTGGAATGAAAATGGATGAGCAGAAGGTGAAGGCATTGGTTGATTGGAAATCCCTGGAGTGTGTCAAGGAAGTCCAGAGTTTCATCGGGTTCGCGAACTTCTATCGAAGATTTATAAGCGAATTTTCACGAAAGATATTACCCCTGACGCGCCTACTTAGAAAAGGAGTGCGTTTTGAATGGACGGAAGAATCAGAAAGGGCCTTTCAACTCCTAAAAAAAGACTTCACTACCGCACCGATACTCCTGCACGCCGACCCTACTGAACCCTTCTACGTGGAAACGGACGCCTCAGATCTGGCAGTTGGAGGGGTATTATCCCAACGGCATAAGGTAACAGGTCAATTACATCCAGTCGCCTACAGATCACGAAAGCTAACATCAGCAGAGGTAAATTACACCATAACTGAAAAGGAATTACTGGCAATCAAGGATGCATTTAAAGAGTGGCGACACTATCTCATGGGGGCTCAGCATCAAGTGACAGTCTTCACCGACCACAGGAATTTTAAATTTTTGAAGTCTGCTCGGACACTAATACCAAGACAACTCCGTTGGTCATTGTATTTCGCGGACTACGATTTCGTGATTACCTATAGGCCAGAAGCCCAGAATGGGAAGGCTGACGCTCTATCCAGATTGGGGACAAATGATCAGAAGAATCAAATCGAAGACCAAACTATAATTCTGAGTGAAAAGATTATTGGAGCTACAATATCTTCTGATTTAAAGGAGCAGATCATCAAACAAATGAGCCCAGAGGAAATACAGGATTGGGTTGCGAAAGATAAAGAAAGGAAAATTCACCATCAGTTGCCTTATTATAAGGAAGCCTTGTACTTGCCAACCCCAGAGTTACGGAATCAGGTGATGGCTGAATGTCACGACAATCTTTTGGCAGGGCACAAAGGAGAAACAAAGACAGAAGAGTTAATCAAGAGACATTATTGGTGGCCTCATATGACCAGAGACATTGAGGAGTACGTTAGAACTTGTGAGATCTGTGCACAGGGAAAATCAGAACGGCAGGCCCCCAAGGGATTGTTACAACCTCTACCCACTCCACCATATCCATGGCATACCGTAACACTAGATTTAATAGTGGATTTACCTTCAAGTTTGGGTTACAATACTATTCTAGTGTTCGTAGGTGCATTTTATAAGATGGCGCACTTTATGGCCTTGAAGGGAATTCCTACAGCCAAACAGTTAGCCGACCACTTTAGTACACAAATTGTAAAGATACATGGGGTCCCCAAGGTCATTATTTCAGACAGGGGAACACAATTTGTATCTCATTTTTGGAAGGCTTTTGTGGGTGTATTGGGAATTGAAGCCAAGTATTCGACTAGTTATCATCCAGAGACAGAAGGGCAAACTGAGAGAGCGAATCAGGAGTTAGAGCAGTATTTGAGGTTGTTCCTTCTGAAGCAAGAAGGAGAGTGGTCAGAGTTATTATGGGCGGCAGAATTTGCACATAATAACGCCAAAAATGTCTCGACAGGATATTCCCCATTTTATTTAAATTATGGAAGACACCCAAATGCAACTATTAGACAAACTGATATTTCTGTTCCAGCAGTAAAAGATTTGGTGTCCCATCTAGAACAGGTCCATCAAACTGCCAAACAAAACTTAGAACAAGCAAAACAGAAATACAAACAATATGCAGATAAAAAAAGACGTGAGGGTCCTTCCCTTGAAAAGGGAGATAGAGTCTGGTTAAGCACAAAGAACCTTAGACTAAAAGGAAACAGGAAATTCCAGCCCAGATTCATAGGACCATATCTGACAGAAGAGAAAACCTCACCAGTTAACTATCAGTTAAAATTACCTCCTAAGTTGAAAATTCATCCTGTTTTTCACGTTTCTTTGTTAAAAAAGGCATCAGCAGGCTTACGCAGAGAATCGACACCAAAACCTATTCAGTTAGAATCAGGGGTAGAGTACGAAGTGAAAGAAATTCTGGATTCCAAGGTAGTAAAGGGAAAACTATATTACTTGGTAGACTGGAAAGGCTATGGGCCTGAGGAGCGGTCTTGGGAATTAGAATCAGATGTTCATGCTCCTAGATTGGTGACATCGTTTCATCAAAAATTCCCTACCAAACCAGGAATGAGAGTACCTCCTTTGTTGGGGGGTACTGTCAGGCCTCCAGAGGACGAAGAGGCGGTAATGGGGGCAACGCTGGGGTCTTTCTGCCGCCCAAGACTGAACAGACGGGCAAAGAACAATCTATGGACTGAATTAAACAGAAAAAGGAATTCCAAGATGGCGGCCGCGCTGGAAGCATAGCGGCAGTCTAGTCTTTCTCCCACAGGTGTCCAGAGGTTAGGTGAGGCGCGCGCTCCAAGAGGAATGCGCACTTCACTGAGGTAATTCAGAGAATCGCAGCTAGAAATTTAGAGCTCCCGAGTAAAAGAGTTTTAGAGCAGAATTAGAGTTGGTTAGTCAGCGTCAGTGCTAACAGAATAGTTTTCCTAGTCAGGAACGTTACATAACTCCGTGAGAAATAATAGAAGTGAATTCCAAAAATTCCACAGAGACGGAAAAGACGACGAATTCACTCCTACCTTCGTGAAGACTTCCAATTACTTCTCCGTTTTCCCGAGCAGAAATTCGGAGGTCTTTTGGCGCCATCCTGTGACAGAAAAGAGAAGACCGAAGCTAAGTACAATTGAGAGGCATGAGAGATTGAATGAAAAAAAAGAATATGATAGTAAAAGATCGCATAGAAGACTTACCTGAATAGCCATAGTAATCCGTAATTCAACCTGAGGAAAATAGACAGACGTGTTATGCAATAGTGTTGAATAAGACAATACGAAGAAATATACTCACCACAGTTTCAAGTAGTAGATAACTAGAAATAAGGGAAAAGTAAGGAATACACAAGCTTAGAGCTTAGAATAGTATTTGCGTTTAGAGAAACACACTACAAGAAGAATTCACGGAAGAAGAAGACTAGCTAGAAATACTCCACTCTAGAAGTAAGTCAACCAATAGTAAATTTCAAGGTAAACGAATTTAAAAGGAAAAGAGGTTATGAGAAAAAACCAATAGAAAGATGTTTTGTAGAGAAAGGAGTTGGAAGAGTATCCAGACCTACAGAAAGGAATATAAAAGCACAACACAAGAAGACAGACATACAGAAGAGGGGCACAGTGCTTGAAACCCAGGGTAGGTGTTAACACATAGAGAGAGGTTTAGAAGTAGAAGGGAATTTGATAGTTATCGTGTTGTGTTCTTGTTTTAAGGTTCTCATTTACAAGAGCAGCCAGCAGCGCTAAGAAGAAGCTGAGGAGAATAGTAGAGAACCGGTGTTTCAGGACCAGTCTCTTCTTGGTTTATTATTTTATCCACTCCCCCCTTCCCCCTGTAGGGTAGTTGCAGAGTCCAGGTGAATATTACTGGAACTCTGGCTGCCTTGTAGAGGGAGTTGGGAACTAGCATCTCTGTTCCTGTGCAAGCACTTCTGGAGAACGTCACCTTGACCCTGACAACTTGCTTCCCAAACTTACAAAAACACTTGGTGTTTCCGATTTGTGTAGTTCAGGTTCTAAACTTGAAACATTCTTTGCATAGTCTTCTATTTCCTTACTTCCGTCAGGTGCGCATGTGTAGTGAGCTAATTTGATCATTTTGCAAAATCAGCCTTTTTCTACAAGTCAGATATCTAGTGCAAGTTGGTCTTGAAGTACCATAGATCTTATGGCAATTAGCTCAGTGTTAATTATAAGCAAAGCTCCAGATGTACTACTTACCTTTTGTCAACAACAGTAGCTAACTTTCTAATCTTTTCACCATTTCAAATTACTCCTACAGGTGTTGCTCTAAATATTTCTCTAAATATTTCTCCTGTTAGACCTGTTGCAGTTTCAGCTTTTTGTTTTAGTCTATGTGAGGGTGTCATTGTTAATGCATCTAAGCTTTTCACAGGATACATCTTAGAGATTAGAATGCCAAGGTAACAAATACCTTCCCAGTCTGCTGTCAAGAAAAAATAAGCATTTATCCCAAAAATATAATAAACCTCAGGGACTGCATTCTCATCGCTCTGCAGGATTTGCCAAGCTCCCCATTAGTTCAAAAGTGTGTTCGCAACTACTGACTCCTACATGCCTAGTTCGCTTAAGTGTCCTCCTACAAACAGAAATTTTCAATTTGTGTTGACTTTCTAATTTCAATGTGGGGTAGACCATCTTCTTTCTAAATTAAGTCTCTTCCTTCTTTCAGGTATTTTCTAAAATATCACTGCTCTTATCTTATTTTTGGGTTATGTTATTGTATCGTTCCTCTAAAGTCATAATATATATTTCCACTGGCCACATTGAACAGGGTAACTTATTTTGGTAAGCCTGTACTCTATATATAGACCTATGCAGAGAGAAATAATAGCAGGCAATATCATTTCTTTTGCTTAAAGGTCTGAATTACTTCTTTCTATCAAAGGATCACTAGGAAGTATCAGATCATAGCTAGGATAAAAATATTCAAAATTTTCTTTTTTATAAACTGAGGAAAGCAGAATGCTACATGAAAAAGCATAAGATAAAGGCATGTGATAGTATGTTTCTTCTTCTGAAACGGATGTGGGTAAGTGTGAACAAACATAACAGTCTTTAGCATTTATAGCATTAGTGTATTCTTGAACTAACCTGGAATAAGCATTAGTAGAGAAATCATCTTTCTTATAGCTCACAGAGGAATATTTCCCTTAACTTTCAAGGCTAAGGTATGTATGCGGTTTAGTACAATTCTGGTGTTTGTTCTCTGTCTCAGGTGTTAAATAAAATCCATTATTTATGTTATTACTAAAATTGAATGCATGATATATGTACACTTATTAATTTCTGTTTTGTGCTTCTTGAGTTCATCAGTTTGTTCCTTCTTTTGTGTTTCTTTTTCTGTATTAGTCTCTTTAAAGTTCGGCTACCAAATAGACAATCCTTAACCCTACTTCTAAAATGTGATCCCTATTCTTCTACTGCTCATTCGGTACTAGGTCAAACTTCTGTAAAATAAAAGACTAAAATGATAAAGGTCTAACAGCACAATTTGTTTATCAATGAGTTCTTTAAAGTTTCTTCTTTTGGTTTTCTATTCTTTTTTCCTCAAGTTTCCAGATTGTTCTCAAGGGGTCTCTAGCAGTTCAGGCTTCACTTTACCCAAGTCTTCCAAAGTGACATTCGAAGCTGTGTTCACATAGTAAAACAACTCTGGTGCTGAGTACCTGTGGCAAGACACCCTTGCTCTTCTGGATCTTCTCAGAGTTTGTTCTTTCTGCTCGGTACCACTGTCAATACTTGACTCTGTTATTTCAGGTGTACTCTCTGGTATTCGTGCTATCGATGTGCTTCTTCTCTGGTTTCTGTGCTTATAGATTTATGACAATTAAGCTTGTCAATTTACTCGTTCTGATCCTGTATTCGTTCCTTCTCCCAGGTTGTGCAGACACAGTTTCAATACCACTTCTGTTATGGGGAGAAGTCCCTGCTTCGCTTTCATTAGACAATTCAATTTGAATCTGTGTAATTTCAGACATTTGCATTTCTCGTTCAGCCGGTTGATTTTCACCCCTCTCTTCTTCTTGCTGTTGTTCAGGCAATAGTGTTACTGGTCTGGGTAGACTCTCAGGTAATGGTGCAGTCACCAATGCTCATTGTTCAGGATCATAGAACACAAGTGCTTCTTCTGGATTTCTCACCTTCTTGGTGCATGAAGCATGAATCTAAATTGGAATTCCAGCACCCTTAACAGCAGTATTTGCTGTCAAAATGACCTGGATCGGGCTTTTCCATCTAGGTTCTAGCCAAGTCTTCCGAACGTGCTTCTTGATTATGACCCAGTCACCAGGGCTGAGGTCTTAGAACTGTTCTTGAGGCAGATCTTGAGTTGTTGCTGAAACCTGATGTGAAATAGAATGGACCATATCGGCCTATCCTTTGCAGTATTCCAAGATAATACTGTCAGTGATATTTAAAAGAGCATTTGCAGGGACAGCTGGCAATCTAATAGCCCTTCCCATAAGAATGTCATGCAGGTAGAGACCTGTCTTTCTGTCTGGAGTACTTCAACTGCTCATTAGCCCCAAATAAAGCACATCTGGCCATTTCGAGTTAGTTGAAGCACAAACTTTTGCTAATCTGGATTTTATAGTCCCCTTCACCTGTTCAACTATTCTGGAAGCTTGAGATATATAAATGCAGTGTCGTCTTTTATCAATTTGCACTGCAGTGCTGATCATTTTCAGAATTTTATCGTTAATATGCGTTCCTATCTGACTCAAGAGAATTCAACATTCCATACCTGGGTATCAGTTCACATAATAACAGCTTGGCTTCTGTAAGGTTAATTTCTCCAAGTTGAGTAGGGTTCCACCCATATCGAGAAAAAGCACACAATAATCAGAACATATTTCAGCCCAGTAAAAACTGGCAATTCAAGAAAGTTCATCTGCATCCTGTTTAAAGGACCACCTGATCTCCCTATGTGTGTCAGTGTGGCATATGTTCTCTTTCCTGCCTTTATTTGTTGACATATGACACACCTATTAAAGATTTCTTCAGCCAACATTCAGAATCTGGGTTAAACAAATTTTGCCTGAAAAGCTTCACCGTGCAATCCCTACTTAAGTGTCTGTATCCATGGTAGTATTGTGTCATTGGAAAAAACTTCCTTTTAAGTTTGTGGTGGAGTCATCTGTAGCATGTCTTCCACTCTTTCTGATGACACCTTTATAGCTCCCTTCACAATAATGTGTCCCAGATATTGAAAAAAATTGTTTTGACGATACTGCAGTTTTCCTGGAAACAGTTTGTGTCCATTGTCAGCCAGGTGATTTAACAATACAATGGAGTCTTGTTTTCAAACTTCTTGCATCTCTGATGCCACAAGCAAATCATCAAAGTATTGAACAAGGGTTGACTTGTTAGGCATGTGTAGGGTCTTTAGATTTATTTTCAAAATCTGGTTGAAGATAGATTGACTCTTTATATACTGTTGTGGGACATGACACCATGCCAATACCTTCTGTTGAAACACGAAGAAAAAAAGGTACTGACTTTCTTTGTGCAGAGGTACTGAGAAGAAAGCTTTTCACAAGTCAGTGACCATTAAACCATTCTGCTGTGCATGGGATCTGAAAGATTATGATAGCTGGATTCAGTACCACAGGACAACATATAACAACAACTTTATTTATCTTCCTCAAATCCGGCACTATTCTATCTTTCTCATTCATTTTTCTAGGGAGAGATTTGCTGTGCAAGTTAAATTGCACACCGTATAGGGTCTCTTTCCTGTCAATCAAAAATTATAGGGGGTGGCCACATACTTCAGCATCCACTTATGCACCACTCTAGCCTAGCTATAAGACTGCCCCAAGTATGCAATCTTCCTCCTATCTCAGGCACCTTCATTGGGTGTTATCAGAACCCGAACCATCAATTTCCAAAAAGGATATTGTTGTAAAGCTTTCGGGATTGAATTTTGGGAGTGTGTCATGGAATTTTGGAAAGAGTTTGTATTTATTTTTGGCAACTGGATTAAATCTAAATGAGGGCTTCCCATATTTTGGGAATTCTTTTGGACTGGTGGGGCAGGCATTATTGCAGTCTGACCTTTCATAGGCATTGGAATCTGTTGTGGTGGCACACTTTGCATTTGTATTCCTTTTGGCATCCGCACATTTCCACCAATATTATTAGGATTATTCCTACATTCTCTCTTCCAGTGCTCAATTTTATTACAGATGGGACATTGTGTGATCTTTTTCATTGCAGCAATATCTGCTCCAGAACCGTACCTATCTACTTCTACCTTGAGACATGTTAAACCCTCATTGGTTTCCCTGGAATCCAACCTGTGGAATTGCAACTCCTTGTATGTTCCCTTGATGTCCTATAAAAGAAAGATTCTGAAAACCTTTCTGAGCCAATTTCATTTGTGTCAACATCAACTTCTCTTGAATTGGTTTCTGCTTCATGTCTAACTCATCACTGCAATATTTAGCATATCTCTGAATTTCATCGAGCAATATGTTCAGATCACACTTAGGGTTATGTGCAAACAGATCTCTGGCTTTAGTCCTAAAACCAATTGTGACACAAACATTCACATATTCTTTTCTTCAGGGTACTCTATCCATTGTGCTGCTGAAACAACTGTATCAAACATTGAAAAGATTTATGAACTGTGTCCTTTGGCTCTTGAGTTGTTCTTTTTAATTTTAAGTCAATCTAAATTTTTGGGTGGCACTCTGGCCTTCGGGAAAGTAATCGCTGCTCATATTTCTCCATCACTACAGGAGACAGGGTATTTGCTCTAGTCTCCCTCACAGATTCTTCCTTTGGCCACTGTACTGCAGTCTTACATTCAGCCCACAAATCAGCAGGTAATACCATGTCAAAAAACTTGTTAAAATCTGTTCACAACACCTAAGTCTTTATGAACTGCTCAACTTGTGGATATCATTCCACCAGTTTGTCTCCGAGTTTGGGGAAATTGTTTGTAAATGCAGCCAAATCACCTCTACTCCAAGGAACAGGTACATACATTCCTCCGGCTATTTCTCTGAGTGGAAATCCTATTGTCTCTCCCTCTCTTCCCTCATCTTGTTTCCTTGCTATAGCTTCCTCTCTCTTTTTATTTCCATGCTTCTTTGTCTATTTCAATTTTTATGCTTCAGTCTCACTACATTTGTGAATGCATTTGACCAGTTCTGAGATGAGGAAAATCATTCCTGAATGTTTTGTCAAATGAACTCTATTGCTTCTTCGTGAGTAGAAATTTCTCGAGATCAATCTCGTATTTCTGGGCCAATTCTGTCAATTTATCATATCCTATAACTGTTCTTCATGTGATCACTTTACACAGGTAAATTAATTCCTTTCTTTGGTGTCGCTCAGCAAGTTCAAATTCTAAGCATCACTTTATTATTTCTTGCAATTCCATCTTCCATTGGGCTACATTTAAAGAATTCTCCTTTTCCACATTTTGTTTTTCTAACATCTCGGTGCTGTCTGTCTTTCTGGTCCCTGCTGCTTCTTCTAACCATATTGGTACCTTCCCCTCTGCAGAATCATTAATGTTGCTGGTGCAGTAAAACCTGTGAAGACTAAGGCCCCCTCCATCTATGAGTGCTTGTGCTGCCTGTGAAGGTCTCCACACGACAATCTGTGAATTTTGTGAGGTCGGAATGAACCGTGTAGTAGGCACACCTCCGACTGCTTGGTGGAACTTCTGGCCTTAAACCAACATTTGGAGGAGCAGTTGCAAAAACTCTGGGCATTATTGGGAAATTCACAGGCATTATTTGGGCTTTAGTATGCTTCCCAGTCAAATTGTTTGCGGTTAGAGATGAAACCTGTGGTCGAGCCACAGCAAGTGGGATAATTGGGAGTATCTGTACAGGTCTTTCAATCTCTGCGAAACTTGGATCTATAGAAGCAGTTGTCATTGTGGCACCTGCATCAGCACTAGAGTCTCTGTGAGCAACAGAAGTCACATATGATGGCGGTCTTGAAGCCAACATCTGTTAAAAAATCTCTTCCCCTGAGTCTGTATCTGCCTCATCCCCCTTTTTTTTGGTGACCTTTCTCGCTTTCCTGTTTAGCTGGTTCGGTAGTAACAGCTAGATATAATCTATTTGCCTCTACAATAGTCTTTCCCCATCTACGCTGTTCTTCATCCCATCAAGCATCCACATAATTTCAAACCTCTTGCTTTCTCCTTCTTATGTATTTTTCTCTTTCCTTTTCCCTCACAGCTTTCTCCCATGCATGCAAAGCTTCACATTGAGTAGGTCAAGGTGGTGGCTTCATATCATGCAATTTTCCTTTCAAATTGTCAAGAATATTAGTATTAAATGTACCATATCTAGGAAATCTCAATGCACCTTCTTTCTAAGTAATTCTGCTCCATTGGCGAAGCCAAGAACAAGTGTATAACCAATGCTCAGTTGTCATAAAATGTGCAGGCATACCCTTGGGAGGTACCTCTTCACCTTTCCATACCGGAATATTAACATCCCTTCTTACTAAAGTATTAAATTCTTTGCAACATTTAATATTTGCAATACAACGAGAAACAAGAAATTTAAATCACAATATTATTGTTTTGTTCCATATACTTAAACGCGACTTAAACTAATCCAAATTAAGCTAATAGTTTACCAATTTTCTTTGTCAAATCCAAATACGTTATTTACTTCTAGCAATTCAATCCCAGCTTGACACTCTGATCTCATCAACCAATCCCAGGTTAAAAGCATACCAACCGACCAACCCCAGCGTGAAATAATATGAGGTACTATCCCTCACCTTACATCAGTTTCAACAGTAAACCTCTAAACTCCTCCTTGTTTGCTTCTACTATACAAATAACATAATCTCAATCACTGAAGAATATTTTCAGCAACCACAAGGGAAATCTCGACTAGTGCGAAATCACCCAAATCAATGCAGCTTCATCTATTTGCGCAATTAGCTTCCACTAACATTGATCAATATTGATCAATCACAACAATGCTTAGACTCCCTATGTCAATGGTATAGGTGATATGACCTCACACACTACACCATATCCTGCAAACAAGTCATCCTATTCAATTTAGGTATGTACAGCCCGGGGTCTTCTGACTACAATAGAGCCTGAATTCTTTAATCTCTTATCTTCAGCAACTTCTTAATATTTTCTTTTCACTCACTCACTCATTCATGATCACCATACCACTGCCTCAACCAAAAACACAACAACCATCAGCAAAACATTGCCCTATTAATGCTCACACCACCAAAACTGCAATCGCCTTCTAATACTGCCTTGTCAGATCTTCAAATTCTGGACACTGGATTCAGGTATCAGGAATTTTATTTTGACTTGAAAATTATTTTACAGCTCCACTCAGGGTGTGAACCATATCTCTGCTACCAGAAACTGCTTGCAGAGAAATACTTTTTAATTAAAAGTCGACCAACCCTTGACTTACAAAGTGGTCTCCAACTCCTCACTTTGTTCTTCTTCAGGTCCCCTACATCTTTGCCAACGTTTTAGAATGGAGCATAAGTCAACATCACCACAATAAACACTATTGATTATGTTCAGTCAATAATGAGAGTTCTAAATTAGTTCTAAAGCCTTTATTCATCATTAAAGTTTAGTATTGTGTTTTTGGTATTTGTATTCAGTATTATAAATTAGATAAATCTGTTAACAGAAATATCAAGAAAAATATATGGTTAGAGACAAGCTATAATAGTACAGCGTGTTCCATTAAAGGAAATTAATAACTAAGTCCCCATTCTACTCTAGCAAATCCTAACCTACCAGAAACCATAAAGAGCCCTTTCAGAAAAGAGCAAGAATTTTAGGGAGCATTTAATAAAGGATCAAATTTTAGTTGGACTTCCATGAAGGCAGTTCTGGAAACTCATCTGAGTCTCAAAATTACCATTAGCAGTAGCTCACAGCGAAAAGGGCAAAAGGCTAAGGAAGAAAGGACTGTCACAGAAAATATAGCTTGGACCAGTCTGAGCAGCATAAAGCTCTCAAAGTGTTCTTTAAGGAGAATTGATCGAAGAGCTCTCTCTCAAATCTAACTGGGTACATGTATATTAAACACAGATATACATGTGTCCATCCTTGCTGGTGTTAGGTCACCTGGAACCAATGAAAAACGATTGTCCGATGGTCTGCCGCTTCGTTCTTCATTCTCACGGTAAACGTATGAAGTCTGCAAGGTATTATCTTCAGAACGTCTACTTAGTTGCTAGCATTGCGGTGTAAAACCCTGCATTGTAAAAGTTAAAGCGAAGTAAAAAATGCAGGGTAATGGCATGCAGAGTAAAGCATGCGGGGTAAAGGATGTTTCCTGTTAAATTCACTCTGAGTTCCCATGAGAAACCCTGCAGTCTAAATTACTTAGCTACTCAGAACTCCACTGCGTGACAATGAACTATTCTAAAGCAGAAACATTCTAGTTGTAACTTTTACAGAAATGCATATACCATTGTTTTAATATACTGTTTAATATTCATTATTGTGAATATGTGGCAGCTAAAATCTTACTAATGAATCTTACAATGAAAACATGTAGCTTACGATGGAAAGAAACGCATTTTTAAAATCAACACATTCTACAAAGATGACATGTTTAATGAAGCTAAAAGTGAATTATTTATTTAATATAGCACCGTGCATCATCTACTAAAGACATATATTTATTTAAGAAAAAGGGTAAAAAGAAAGGCAAGACAGAAGAAGACAAAATTAATAAGGCCTAGTTTGGCTTGACATTGTAATTACGATTAAAATGGATGCTTACTACGGAACAAATTATGCTACATGTTAATTTTGCACGTTTAAGAAAAATACACTATTGTGTACTTTCTATACACGATCTTGCGTTTAGACAACATGTACTATAGAATTGGTGTCAGACTGATTCCAGACACCCCTACCAGGTATGTTAGCCTGTATACCAGCTAGCTCACAGTGCCACTAAAAACCCCTCTTACCAAGGAGAGAATAGTTCTTGGCAACTATGAACATGACAACCCTGATCCCTCAGAATCGTGGAAACAGTGTGCTACTTTTCGCTCAGTCACTCGTGCTCACTTCGCCTCAGGGAGATACACAGAATAAACAGTGGGGACATTTTTCAATAAGCATTTATTGAACCAGCGTCATTCTAGTGTAAAAGAAGTGTGCTGAAACAACCATTAGTCAGTAACAGATATAAATGATTATAAGTACTAACAAAGTAAAAGGATGGTAGATTCCTGCCATCATGCTAAAACAAAGAATTCAGGCAAGTATATAAAATACATGACAGTAACGTGCGTACTTGTACGATGCGACCCTAACTAGACGGACCTAAATGTACCTTGCATGTATGTGAGTGTAAAGCCACAAATCCCTCTACGATAAAGTCAACCCCTTTACCTGAAGTGAGAGACTGTGGGACCCCGTCTTGGTCTCGAGATGGACACCCTGCAAGGGATGTTAGACCACTGCCAGTTAGAGTATCAGCGTGCAGGAAACTCAGAGTCTCCCATCACTGTGTCGGCATGGAAGTCCTTTTCTCCTCTGACTACTTCAGCCAGATATGGTGTATATATACACAAAGTGGTACCCCCTGGGGATATCCCTTGCTGTGTCATGTCGGACTAGGATGACGGAAGAAATGACCCTTATAAATAGTTATTATCCGGAGACGGTAGGCCTGCTGTCAGGCTGTGAGTCCAAGAATCCTCCTTGCATAATGAATGAGGCTTAAGTTTTTCAGAGAAAACACCATGTCATCTTTGGACATTACCGTAACTAGGTAAAAGGTCAGTAACTAAGAACCATTATATAGTGTAATGGTAGGGGAGAAAATAGGTGAAAGATTAGGTGACTACCTAGGCCTATATGAGGGTACCTATATGGAACATAACACCCCCTACTCATCCGACTGGACGACATACACAATTCTATGTACGGCTAAATGTGGTATGCAATTATTAATAAGTCCACTAAAATAGCTCTCAAAAAATAAAAAAATTCAAAAAAATGCTAAAAAGGAAAAATAATGTATGCAATAGAAGTTTGTACTAAATAAGTTTAAGTTTATATATATAGTGTGAACAATGAGAGACTGAAAGCCATGCAGTTTAGAAAAAGGTGTTTTTGTTTAAAATTCCAAATTTTCCCAGCACACGATGAGCCAAATGTTTGTGTCCTGGCTGGGAGACACAACATTACTGTTGCCTTCAATCGCAGACGACAGTCCCTGCAAAACCTCGCAGATCAGGTCAATCGAGCACAGATGTTCCTCCGTATTCACCACAGTCGATGCTGGGGATGTACTAGTGTCATCTGAGGCCTGAGTATTTGTTGAGGTTCCGGTATCCTTCCAGGCAGGAGCTCAAGCATCCCGTGGTGGCTCTAAGAATGCAGACATCAACATTGGAAAACGCTGGGGACACTGCAGAACAACATGGGCCATTATCGGGTCCAGTAAAGCATCAATGTCCAGTGGCACAATTGTTGGAAGTGTTAGACAGAGATCCAACACGCATTCTTGTCCACAGAACAGGCATTGGAGGACAGGTAGAATACAGTCGATCCAGACTGATCTAAATGACTGGAACCAAGACTCGCTCAGTTCTCGAAGACGAGGTGTACCCAGATGGTTAACCATGCGATCACAGTATCGGCACTCCAAGGGCGTTTTTTCCATCTCCTTGGTGACTGGGACATCCATTGCGTGGCAAAAAAATGACAATCAGGATACCTGCTATTAGAAACAGGATCAGTGGAAGCCCTCCAAAAATGCTTTCCAATACAGAGTGTATAAAGTTGGGAATACTGCGAGGATTTTCTGAAAGGTGCTTAACAGTCCAGAACCTATGGTCTTAAATAGGTGGACTATACCCATCGTATGAGACATGTTAAAAATACGTTGTACCATTTCTGTGAAATGGAAAGGGCAGTTTGTCCATACTAGGGCCTGTATCTCAGCCAAAGACCTTGCAACCTGAAGATCATAAGTTTCTCAGGCAGTGGTTAAGGACACGGTTTGCTGTAGAAGAATGGCTTTCATTCAACTCAGAGTATCAAACCGTATAAAGTAAACATTCAACGAAGGCCATAACGGCACCTCCCTGAATGTATTGGTCAGTGGAAGCAATACTTGCATGCAGCAAGTAACCCTGGAGCTTACAATGACAAGATATGCAATGCCCGGGAGCATCCCACAACAACCTTGATCATTCAGCATCAGGTAACTCTCATTTGAAAGCAACTTGAACACCGGATGGATCACGGCACCTGGGGAACCTTTAAAGTGACAGGTTAAGTTAGCAACTGAACCATTACAGACCCCGTGAAGCATGATGTCCTGGCATATGCGAGATCCACTTAAGGAGTTCTCGCAGTTGGGACTGCTAAGGAACACTTCCATGTCCCCATTCCTACATTGAAATCTGTATGGTAATTCCCAAGATTGCTCGATGAATTCCCCACCCATCGCTTCATATCTGCCTGCTCATTGTTGTTGTAGGGAATACTAAAACTGGAAAGTTGTGACTGATAGTGTTATATGGCCATGGATTAACCATTCTGCGGATGGTGATTCTGCCACAGTAAAAGGTACCATGTCGAGTTTTTCAATACACAGCATTGTATATTTGGCTCCCCTTTGCGCCATTGTTATCTGTTTTTCTGTTAGATTGTATGCAGAAAAGCGTGACGTACTGTTGATAAACCGCCAAGGCACATAACCAGCGCACAATTGCAGCGTCCAGCTTAATAACATAATAGAACGTAGTTGAGATTGTCCGTGTTGCAGGACGGACATATCCTGTTCTAATATATCTATAGCAGAAGATACAATGTTGCCCAGAAAATAAATCCTGGATGTCAAATGTAGTCAGACTGTTGTCAACTACTGCTATCGCCTTATCTAGGTTAATCTTATCTATTTCATGAAGTCTCTTCACAGCTTCTTGTTGAGAGATTTTCCATATTTCATTATGGACAGCAAAATAGAAACGTTTCTGACGTGGCTTTTGTGGACCTAGTAAAAAATCCCTTAAATCCACCTCATCAGAAAGTAAGGATAAGTGCAGTTTCACCTGGGACAGTGTCGAGGTTTCTAGCCAATCAAGGGACAACTTCCCAACACTGTATGATGTCACTACCCCCGCATGTTCTCTTTGTACACATCGTGGTTCTGGCCTGTGAATACTCAACCCTTCAGTTGTATCCTTGAATCTTGGTTGACAGCTGTTGGTGTCTGTGGGCCAAACTAACCATTCCTTCCAATTAGTTTCTGAAGTATTGTACTGCATGACGTTATCTATTGTATCAACCCCACGTGATGTAAAATTGATGTGTGAAGGTGTAGGAAACCGTGGTGTGTTCAAATCCTTATTCTTGGCTAGTCCAAGACAGGAAGTCTGTTGCACTGTTTCATTCAGAATAATTATCTGTTGTGGAATGAGGTACACTCTAAATAGTGCTTCTGTTCCCTGAACTTGCCTTTCTTTAGAACCCCAGACTGATTTTGTGTCTATCGTGTCCTTCCATAAGTCAAAACCCTGTTCAGACAGTTGGGAAATAAAGGATGCAGAATAAATCTGTTTGGTGTTAGTTAGCATATTTTTTTGTGCAGGTGTAGGAGCAACCTTATAGTAATATGAGGCTGGATCAGATGTGTAAACCCCACAAAATATGCAAACGTTTTCGAGCTAGCTTTTGGTGGTGTTGGGCAATGTTCCCATTGGTGGTATGTAAAAACATTACATGGGATACTGAATTTGTGTAAAAAGCGATGACCATAATGATGGTAACAGTACAAGCTATCAAAGTCAGATGTGTCCTCTAATATTTCACTATTTGAAAATGCAGCAGATTTTTCTAAATCAGACAACATATTATTTATAGTTGCAAAATCTCAATCATCAGAAAATATACTGGAGGTAATGATATCATTTAGAGAAATCTTAAACAAATGTGGTATTTTCAAAAGTTCAGTGGGGCCAAATACATCATAATCAACCTTGTCCCAAACAATACTATCAGGAATGGAACAGCTGTAATGTTTACAAAAAACAAGTCTCTTTGTTCGCAATGAGATGATGTATGAGGCTTCAGGACCAAGTTCACATTTGATACCGCAGAGCGTTCTGGGAGATATTTTCTATTTATGAGTAAGCAAAAGACAGTCACTAGGCCAATCCAGAACAGAAAAAACAATATTGCTGAGATTTTCCAGAGTGGGAGCCAAGGTGATACCAAATATGTCTTTTTTAGAAAAGTGTAAAACAAATTTGTTGCTTACTGGAAACTGGAGCTGTCGTTATCTCATGTTCACTGGGATCAAGAGAGAAGGTATCAAAATCGATGAAGTAGCCAGATGCAGTTTTATCCATCTTTGGTAGCTCTGCATGTTTTGTTGAACCGGTAGTTTTCTCTTGTTGAAGCATATTGATGTAGACATCGGTGTTAGGTCGAATTGAAATTTGTCTTTCATTTTTAGTTTGAAGTTCTGTTTCCAGGGGCACGAGCTTCATATCATTGTTGGAAATTCCATTATTACGGATTGGTGACTTTTCGAATGTTATGAGTCTTTCTGTCAGCACTTCCTGTAGGATAGCAAGAGGAGAGCATCGGCTACCCAGGAGCCCATGAGGCCTACTATTCAGTATCGGCCACATAGTGTGGTTTGATCAGATCAATAGAGATGAATCTCTTTCCTTTTTTTCCGGTAAGAGGCGCAAGAAGTACTGTTCTTGTGTTTCGACAGCCAGGACAGGTAGAGGCTTTCTGTAGGATGGCCCAAACTCTTTCTTGTCCTCAATCTTTTCTCTGACCAGATCCCCGACTTTTAGGACACAAACAGGTCTTGCCGTGACTGATTTGACTTCCCCAGTGGCTGTCCATTTGACTTTCTCGTCGCTTAGTAGTGCTCGGGATTCATTTAGATCCTGTAAAACAGCCAAACGTTTATTGATGTCAATTGGTTTTTCAGCCACCACTGTGCCATCACAATCGAGATCAGGTACCCACATTTTTGTCCTAAATAGGACCGCATACGGAGTGACAACCCCTAGATAATTTTTTGCCATATTATTGAGGGCATGCTCTACCCCATATAGGTGATTGACTCAACTTCCACCTGAACCTAATACTCTTGCTGTTAAAGACTGCTTTAAGTCCTGGTTTTCCATCTCCACGACCGAATTTCCCTCAGGATGGTACGGGGAGGAGTACCGCAGTGCTACACCCAGACTTTCCATGGCTTCCTTGTAAGCCCGAGAGCTAAACGCGGAGCCACGGTCAGAATGTAATGTGCCTACTGCGTATGTCCCAATAAAGACTCGCAAATCTTTTATTAGAGTTTGAGCGTCAGCCGAGCACTGAGGCCATACCAATAGGAATCTTGAGCATGAATCCACTGCCACCAAGATATACTTGTATGCCCCATCAGAGTATAGAGGGCCTCAGTGGTCCAAATAGACACAAGCCAGTGGTCTATCAGATATTAGTAAAGGTGTCTGCGCTGGACGTGCTACGGTGGAATGCTTCATCTGCTGACAGATGTTGAATTTTAAGACAACATTTTCATCTGTTTTGTTAAACCAAGCCACCAATATCGATGTTTCAGTAAAGAAACTGTTGCGGTAATCCCTACGTGTGCAGAAGCTAGACCCTCGTGTGCAACTGGTATTAAACCCAATCTGCGATCCATGTTTGGTATTACTCTATCCACCACTCCTGGAATCTGAGCATGCAGAATGTTGTTTGCATCTAACTTGTAGGAGTAATTGAGCAGAAAACCTTTTGGTAAAGCTGGGCTATTTTTGCCTGAAGCAATGACAACTACCATTATCTGTCCGTCTATTCTCGTTTTTGATGGAGTGATTGCAGCTACAGCAGCAGTTTGTACTGCCCCCTTTGCGGCTTTATCTGCCAATGAATTCCCTTCAACATGAACGCCATCACGTTGATGTTGATGACTCAGCGTTTGTATCACGTGAGCTCTTGATAGTTAGTTTTTCAACTCAGCTACCTGTTTCCATAGCATGTTATGCTTAATTGTGCCACCTTTTGAGTCTGTAAACCCATTTTGACCCTAGTAGTGGAGGTATTCGTTGTATGACCGGACACAGTAAAAAGAATCGCACACAATTAGTTTGGGTAATTCCTGATCCATATTTATTAGTGCCAGTAATAGTGCTTTTAATTCTGCCAGCTGAGCCGTGCAGTCTCTAGATACTGTATCTTCATATCGCTGGGATAGAACTTGCCATCCCGCATTTGACCTCTTACAATCGCACATGCGGCGCTGTATTGCTGTTTACTTCCTATGGCCGGCTGAGCAGATACGTCAGTGTAAATAATATGTTCATACTGATCTGGAGGCATTACTTCATTTGGCAAAGGATATTCTTGTTCATATTGCAGGAATGCTTTGTTTTTAACCTTGGGCTATATCTGTATTCTACATCCATTGCAGTGAGAAAATTAGCCCATTGGATCCATCTTGGATGTAAAGCTTTAGCATTAGGGCCGCTAGCCTTCGTAGCAGCCTCTAAGGCCGGTACTGGAGTTACAACAATTATTCGTTTTCCCTGAGCCAGTGCTCTTTCTCTTACTACAGAGGTTTGTACTGCTGTTAGTATCTTTTCTGTAGAAGCAACGCGCATTTCAGCGTTTGTGTGCAAATGTGATTTGTATGCAATGGGTCCAGTTTCACCTTCATTGAAGGTTAGGTAAGTATACCCAGATTGACCTGCTATAACGAGGATCACTAGATTGCGTACGATTACGCGTGTCTGCAAGTTTTTTGAAGCTATCATGTCAGCTTGTAGGGAACGAAGTACATCTGTGTGTTCCTGTGTCCAACGACTAACCGAGAAATCAGGTCTTATTAAGTCGTAGAGCGGCTTTGCTGTTTCTGCGTATTCCAAAATGTATGTTCTGCCAAAATTTAAAAATCCGAATGTGGATTGTAAGTTCTTCAAAGATTTAGGAGGTTGGAGCAGCGCCAGGCTTTTTCCTTCACTTGATAGCTCGTATCCCAAAAATAGGACATTAAGGTGGGCTATATTAGATTTTCTAAAGTTGAACTGATAGTCCTTAGATGCAAACCCCGCAATTATGGTGCTCACCCTGGTCAAGTGATCCTGTAAATCATAATTCGTCAGATAAATATCATCTACAAAGGACAATGCCTCTTCATCAAAATCCTGAGTAGTTCAGTTACCCTAGCGCTGAACAACCCGGGGCTATTCTTATACCCTTGGGAGAGTAGGCAAAATTGACGCTGGGAAACTAGCGCTGAGAATGCTGTTAAGTACCTGCTTTCAGGTGCTATATTTTGGCAGAAGAATCCATTTGAGATATCCAGTGTTGTTTAATATTTTTTACGCGCAATTTTATTCATTAATGCGGCACTGTGTGCATTCTATACTGCAAATGTTTTTGTGCATGTGTTTAGATGTTGGTAGTCTAAAACTAGATGATATGAATTATCGGATTTCATTAAGGGAAACAAAGGATTATTTATTGGAGAGGTGCAAGTTTCAATCACACCCTGATATTCAATTTGATCTAAGATCTCTCTGACCTGTTTTTTTGCTTCTTGTTTTATTTGGGTACTGTCTCTGTGGAGTTGGAATTGTTTTCATTGGAATTGTATGGTGAGGTGACTCAGCATCCCACCCAACATTGTTGCAATATTGTGCTGGAGCAAGGGCTACTGCCCACTCCCGCATGTATGTGTGTTTTAAGTAAATTGGAATATGGTCGGAAAAAGCTGGTAAAATTATCGTTTGTCCCTTTGGGCAATCCATAACAATTTCAGGCTGCCAATCTTTTTCAGCTAATGTAATAGCCAAAGGTCAGGTTCTCCCAAAAGAGACCTTTAACTTTTCTGGGTTTGTCCCCCTTCATTTGGAGTATTATTTCATGTAACCTATGTGAGACACTTACCCTTCTATCAGGTGTTTCCACCGTGATGTGCTCATTTAACTCCGCTGTCACCAGAAATTCCTTCAGGATCTGGCAAGCTATACTTCTGCTGCACTGTCTAGCATCGTCAGATCACATTGCCTGCCTGTTCAGAAGTTGAGTCCTCAGAATTCTGGGCATGTCTAACTTTGAGACCTGCTACTTCTTCTTTTTAAATTGAGGTTTTTATTTTGTCTTCTCTTCTTTGTTGAAAGTATAATCTGAAGCGCGTGACGTGTCTCTGGACTTTGTACGCTCTTCTTGTCTGTGTTCTGACCGTCCTTCTCTCAAAGTTTCTTGGTGAACCCTGAAAAGAACGAGATAAGAGTATATCAGTATCCTGATACTTGTCAGTTTTTTTATGTTATCTCTATTTCTAAGACTGTACCTCCTTTCGGAGGGCTCCTGTTGAGGAGACCCACTCCTAGATAGAGATCTGTTTTCTCTAAACTTTAGTATTTTACTGTCATTATCCCATTTCTCCTTGGAAGAATCAGGTGCTTGCTTTGTGGTATCCTTTTCAGGACCACTCATACGTTGGGGTTTTGTTGCTCTAGCTCCCAAACTATCTCTACCTAATTCAGCATAGGTATTTGTGATAATCTTAGGTAATTTACCTTCCTACTGTAAAAGAGTGAAATCCCTTAGGCGTTGGCGTATTGCCACTTCTTCTGCCTTCCCTTTTATATTTGATAATATTATAGCTGATACCTGGGCTAAATCACCTAATAATTTCCTCCCTAAGTTCAGAGCTAGTTCTGCTCCATACGCTGTCTGTATCTGCCTTTATATGTCTGGTATTACTGCTAATGACACGATGCCATGAGTTCTGGTATATATGGCAGCGAAAGCTGTACCCCATGTGGTACAATCCTCTATCTTGGAGCTATCCCCATTGGCAAGCAGATTGTTAGCATTCTGTGTCATTTGCTCACGTTTAGTGGGCATTTTATCCATAACTGCGTATAGCGTTAGTGGTGTAATTTTCGTTGTAGAACTCTGAACTTGATTAGTTTGTGTTGCTTTTGTTGGCTGAAGTGTGAGTGTCCTCATCACAAATTGTGTCAAGTTTCTTCCAAAGTTTTATTATTTATTTGTGAAGTGTACGTAAGTCTGCTACTGGAATTGTATCAATGTCTAGAAGCGGTGTGTAAGCCGCAAGGACAAGCCAAGTGGCCCGTCCCTTCCGAGCAGACTTAGTCTTACTTAGTCTCTAGTATAGGGGAGGGCGCCTTTAAACCAGTCTATTTGCATCTGGTAGGTGAGCGGAACTTCAATGTCCTCATACGGACAGTATTCCTCTGGTGTTTCATCTACAGTGTAAGAATTAAATGTATTTGATTGTGCATCTGCTTGTGGGAATTTAACCCATGAATAGAATACCTCTTTTCTATATGATTTGTGAGACTCAATCACGAAGGTTACTGTCCCACCCCTAACTGTGACTCCGTAGTCTGTTAGCTTTTGAGTAAGGGCACTTCTAACATTTTCTGAAATGTTAATTTCCCCATCTTCTTCTTCTTCCCTGACTGCAGCATGTTGTGCTGGCGCAGCGGCGTTTTCTTCAGTCATTGTAGAGAAAACGTTTCTCAAGGAAGAGTTTCAAGGAAACCAAGATAAGGTTTTATGCACAATAGGAACTGTTTGTCCTTCAAGCTTGATAAACCTACAGTCAATATATAGGATATGCCGACACAGCTGTGGGGGATAGTTCCCTTCCCATTACAGACGTCCCTAAGGAAATATGAGTAGGGGTCTCTGAGAATAGCACGACTGAACTACTCAGATTTGACTGTTAAATAAGTACCAAACCAACGTTGGCGGCGCCATGTCGTGTAGTTCCTATGAACCTATACAGGATCTGCACGTTTTGACAACTTATACTATGGGATTGGTGTCAGACTGATTCTAGACACCCCTACAGGGTATGTTAGCCTGTAAACCAGCTAGCGCACAGTGCCACTAAAACCCCTCTTACCAAGGAGAGAATAGTTCTTGGCAACTATCGAACATGACAACCCTGATCCCTCAGAATCGTGGAAACAGTGTACTACTTTTCTCTCAGTCACTCGTGCTCACTTTGTCTCAGAGAGATACACAGAATAAACAGTGGGAACATTTATCAATGAGCCTTTATTTAACATGCGTCATTCTACTGTAAAAGAGGTGTGTTGAAACAACCATTAGACAGTAACAGATATAAATGATTATAAGTACTAACAGAGTAAAAGGATGGTAGATTTCTACCATTGTGCTAAAACAATGAATTCAGGCAAGTATATAAAATACATGACAGTAAAAATGCATACTCCTACGATGCGACCCTAACTAGACATACCTAATTGTACCTAACATGTATGTGAGTGTAAAGCCAAGAATCCCTCTAGTATAAAGTCAACCCCTTCACCCGAAGTCAAAGACTGTGGGACCCTGTCTTGGTCTCGAGATAGACACCCCGCAAGGTATGCCAAACCACTGGGAGTTGGAGTGTCTGCATACAGGAACCTCAGCGTCTCGCATCAATGGGTCGGCATGGAAGTCCCGTTCTCCTCCGACCACTTCAGCCAGATATGGTGTATATATACACAAAGTGGTACCCCCTGGGGATATACCTTGCTGTGTCATGTTGGACTAGAATGACGGAAGAAATGCCCCTATACATAGTTAATATGCAGGAGATGGTAGGCCTGCTGTCTGGTTGTGATTCTAAGAATCCTCTTGCATAATGAATGAAGCTTAAGCTTTTCGGAGAAAACCCCATGTCATCTTTGGATATTACCGTAACTAGGTAAAAGGTCAGTACTAAGAACCGTTATATAGTGTAATGGTAAGGGAGAATATAGGTAAAAGGTTTGGTGACTACCTGAGCCTATCTTAGGGTACCTATATGGAACATAACAGCACGTTTTCCAATGATAAAAGTTCTTAGGCATTATAATGTTAAAATTTGAGCAAAATAAGGCACTTATTTTAAGCTACATTTTCCTGCTCTGTCACCACCTCAGATTATACCCAGCCATGTGCAAATCAATTTTGGTCCTGCTCTAATAGTAACCATTCAAAATGAACTACCAAGCCAGGACCTCCCTGAATCAGACACAAGCAACCCAGACCAGTTTCAGCCTGATTGGGGATTGTCAATCAGGTGCAGCTTGGTTGCGGTGGCAATGTGAGTATGGGCCTCATGTTTGGGAATAATTTTGACCAATTAGCCGAAGTGGGATCCGGACCTACAGACAGGCGGTACTGGCATGCTTCAATCCTGCGAATCTGCAACTAAACTGCCATTTTGTAAGATATAGTAGGAAACAAATGTGCAGCACTGGCAATGCACAATGAAAGCCTTGACACTCTGAAAACCATCTCTTTGTTTTTATAAAGGCAGTCTAGCACTTTATATGTTTTATGAACTTCAGAGTAAGGATGAATGCTTCACAATGCTTCCTATAAATCTTTGACACAAATTGAAACATACTGTAAAAACAAAGCAGACACACTATAGATTTTTATAAAACAGACCTGCTAACCATAACACCCTGTTTTCTTAAAAGCACCTTCTTTCCTGGCAGATTACTGTGTGTTTTAGACAAGTGACAAATGTTACACGATGCTGCATTTGAACCTCTGCAAAATTGTCTTATGGGATGTTTAATTGCTTATATACTCAGCATGGCATTGTGTTTTTACAAAGGAACCTTGTACTTTGTGGACTACCCCGTGTTTTAGAGCAGAGTCGAATATCATATGATGCTTTATTGTAAACCTCTGTAATATCTCATGAGATGCATAATTGCTCTATGAAGTCTCCAACTGTATTCTCTTGCATTCAGCCGCGGCCCATGGAGGGAGTTCCGTGGGGCGGTAAGGCAGGGCAGGGGAGGGGCAGGGTGGGGGGTTCTAAAAACCCGAATATGGATAATTGCAGGTAAGTAAACAATTAAATAAATAAAACGAATTTTGCAGCGCGCGCTGCGTTTAATTTATTTAATTGTTTACTTACCTGCAATTATCCATATTCTGGTTTTTAGAAACCCCCACCCTGCCCCTCCCCCGCCCCGCCTTACCGCCCCACAGAACTCCCTCCACGGGCCGCGGCTGCTTGCATTCTGTCTTGTTTGTGCTTAATTTTATAACATGTATTGATGTAAAGGTTTTTTTTAACCATACAATAAATTATTTACATTTCTGCGTTTTCCACTTAGAGCATTACATCAAATAGACAAAAGGTGATAGGAGGAATGCTTGCAATAAGTGTAACCACTGGCAATTGCATAATATAGTTTACCAAACCATTGTTTTTCTGCCCAGCTTGCCACCTCAGATTAGACCCATCGATATGTAAATAAGTCTTGATGCTGCTTCAATAGGAACTGTTCGTCTTGAAATGAGAAGCCAGATTCTCCTGATGCGAAACACAAGTAACCCTGATTGAGGGACATCAGTCAAACTGACGTGGCATGATGGATAGTAGTAATGGTTTTGAATGCTACCCTGAGTGATTGCCAGTGGTTAGACGTATTAGAAGCATTCAGCCCATCACCATTTTTCTGCTTGATATAATAAGTGTGTGACGTAATATTACAAAATGTACGTTTAAGAAAGACCAGATAGACACTTGCATGAAATCCTCTGGTCACTAAGGCAGTGGAAAAGCATGTTTTCTAAATAGATTTTTTTATTATAAAATTGTCATATCCCGCAGTGTTGGCTAATGGATGCTGAGCATAAAGACTTGCTCATTTATACAAGGTTAGTTGACTGTTTCAGGGACCATACAATTGAATCATATAGGCAGTTAACGGTGTTCTACGTCTTACATGCCCCTTAAATCACATGTTATCTTCGAAATAATGCAATTTTCTTACTGAAATCCAATTTCCACTAGCAGATCATATTGTCCAGTGCTGTTTATACCTTCACTTGGTTCAGCTGCATTTAACTGAATGCAGTAAAAACAGAGTATGATGTAATTTCTCTGTTCTTGTATAAACAGGGTTTACCACTGGGGTGGATGCTATTGTGCTTAAAGACTAAGGGTCATATTTATGACTAGGTTTTGGCCGTGTTTGCACCACGCAATGTGGTGCATGCTCATCACAAGACCAAAATGTGATTCATGTAGTCACTCTAAGCTACCTTGCTTGGCCTTACATGGCTTCATAATTCCAGAGTAATGCAACGCAGAGTACACTGCCCTGGAAAGGTGTTTAATGGGTGTTGCTTGGGGATTCCCTTACTACTCCCATGGATTTTGACGCATTCCCAGACTTGCCAAAAGTGTTAGATGTGGGAATGCGCCAAATTACCATGCCCTCCCGGTGAGGCATAAAAAGGAGAAATATCTTTCTTTCTCCGTGTTACTTCCTCTTTCTATGTATGCTGCATTCTCCTTGGTGCAAGGGTACCGTCATTGACGCCAGGCAGACCATTGTCTGCCATCACCAGGGAAAAGACAGGAAAGCACCGTATTGTTGCATGATGCAAAAGCAATGCAACTCCCCTTGTAAATATGCCTCTCAGGTCCTCATTACAAATGCCAAGTAATATGGCACAGTAATGCTGAAACTGGCATCATAAACACCACACTGTGCTACATATTTATGTAATTGAAACGCAGACAGCAAGCCACCCTGCTGCGCTGCACTTCGTTACATGGAAAGGGCAGGAATGTGCCATGTGGATACTCTGCGATGCATTCCTGCCATTCCCCCAGCGCTGTTGCACAATGTGCTGCCTTGCACTAATCCAGCAACTTTGCACCATGGTGCAAGGGTGCCTGCATTGCATGGAGGATTGTTATTGTGTTAGAAGGGGTACCTTCGTGCACAAAAACAATCCTGAGAGGTATATTCCTCGTTCTGTGTGTGCTGCCTTTCTATGTGTGCTGCAGAATGCAGCACTCATAGAAAGAGAAAGAAACACGGAGAAATAAGGATATTTCTCCGCATTGTGTCTCCCCTGAGAAGGCGTACTTTTTTGGCGCATTTCCAGGTCTACCAATGATAAATTGGGACTGTGTCAAAAAAATCCAGAGGAGGTGCTTGGGAACACACACTCAATGCCCATGGAACATCTTCCCAGGGCAGAGTAACGCAACACGGCGATTTGTGCTATGTTGCCTTTCTTCAGAATTATGAAGGCTCTCGACCGAGGAAAGGACATGTTTTTATAGTAGAGCTATGGATAAGAGGCCAATTCACAAACAGAGGTAAAAACATACGGGCAGAGTTCTATGCCTCAGCCTTAACAAACTTTCACACTTTTTTTTGGTAAAAAAATGGAGTACCAGTATGTCTGGAAACCACGCCAAGTGCAGGGTTCCAGGCATACTACTGCCACTGCCATGTGACTTTCTGAAAGCTACCTCCTCCCGCTATGCAGAATTGTATGCAGCACATAAGGATTTGTCATTGTAGGGGTACTGTACATCTCAGACCATTTCCAGGGTGGGATAGAATAGGATTTCCATTTACGTATGCCCACTAATGTTCTGGTTCGTGAGTGTTCACAAATGTACATTTATGGGCGAAAAATGCCTTCGTGAATCTGGCCCCTATTGAGGTTGTAAATTTCTTCAAAGCTGAAGTTGTATCTCCCCAGCTGATGCGAATGAACGTTAATCTCACAGGCAGCAACAATATGTTTCAGTTGTATAGGTGAGGAGCCCACTCGGCCTCCAAATGACACTAGTTTCCCATGAAAACGTTCCTTTGTCGTAAACAGTACTAACACTTGCAGGTTTTTTTTTTTTGGCAGTATCCAGTGATTTGTTTTCGCTTCATGAATAAATAGATCTTGTTATGAAACATATGACATGTGTTACACCTGCATTTGAGCTACACCAGTGTCCGAAGACCCGAAGAGATTATCAGGCACATTCATCAAGGTCAGATTTTGCGAGTCCTTAATTGCGATTATTAAGGAATCACAATTAAGGACTCGCAAAATCCTATGCATGTAGGAATCGCTATAAAAATAGCGATTCCTACATATTCCTCATTTGCGACTCGCAAATTGCAAGTCACAAATAAGGAATGGTTTCCCATTTATTCCTATTGGCCTACAGACCCATAGGAATGTATGGGAAATTGCAAGCGCAATTTGCGAGTACCAATAGGTACTCGCAAATTGCGCTTGCAATTTCAAGGGTGCAAGGGTGTCACAAGGACACCCTGTTGCACCCCTGAAATTGAACTGTGCACATATGTTGCACACACACATGTCCCAAGGACATGTGTTTGTGTAACCTACAACTTTGAAAAATGCACTTTAGTACATTTTTCAAAGTTTTCGCTATTTACCATGTGGTATGATTCCATGGTAAATAGTGGACCCAAATAGCGAAATCTCTATTTTTAAAGGTTTCTTGCATTGCATTTAAGGAATCGCATTTTGCGATTCCTTAAATGCAATTGCAATTTAAGACATCGCAAAAAATTGCGATTTCTTACATTGCAAGTGGGAAGTTGTTTAATGCATCGCAAAAGCTATTTTTGCGATCGGAAACAACCGATTTTTGCGAATCGCACAGTTTGCGATCGCAAAACGTTTTGATGCATGTGCCTGTACTTGTCCTGTGCTTCATAAAAGTTGACGAAAATTCCCTCGACCGTGCTACAAAAAGATGCTGGATATAAAAGTGCATGCTCAGCTGTTAAGTACGGGCGCAATACATTTATGGGCCACCTCATAAGTGTTTTGCACTAACACAAATTCCTTTTCTTCATGTCAAACAATCGACTTGAAAGTTGACATACAAGGCTTCTTGATGCACTTTTAGACACAGCGAAAATGATTTGTGTCACCGTGCAGTGGTGAATTAATGAAACACAGGAGCTCACATCTTTCTTACGATCCTTTGCTGCTGAATGACAGGATTGCCTATTGCCCAAGGTATCCAGCATTCATTTCACTGTTCTCCATTTCTTCCACCATCCTACTCTTTTTGACTCTTTATTGCTATCTTTCCATTCCTTTTCTTTCCTGAGTTCTTTAACTGCGTAGGGTTTCCTATTTTTCTCTAATTCCTTCTTTCTCCCTTTTCTACCTCTCTTTGTCTTCCTTGGTCGCATGATGCAAAATAAACATCTGCGGCAAAAATAAAGGCCAGCGGCCACACCCTACAAACACCGTCCAGAACAAATGCAGGGCCTTATTTATGAAGGCCTTGCGACACTTTTGCGCTGCAGTTGCCTCACTTTTCGTGACACAGCAGCGTAAACAATGCGCCATGTTGCTCCATATTTACAGAGTGACGCACCTAGGAAGATGCATCACCGTGTAAAGCCCTATGTGACATTATACCTACGTCAGGTATAATGTATGCATCGTGGATGTTCCCCACATGAAAGCCTCATAGAAGTGTTGCGGTGAAATCTATGAGATTTCACCGTAACACTTCTTGGATGCTAATGCGTCAAACTTTAACGCCTTCCTCATGGCAGGTGTAAGGGTGATGCAGTGCCAAGGGCACAGGCGTACCCCATGCATTGCGAGAGTTGTGTCATGCTTGCAACACAACTCCAGCAATGCGTGACTTTTGCACCGACAGATACGTCAGGATTCCTGACATATCTGTCTTTCCTTGCAACATGGAGCGCCATACATTAAATATGGCACATCCATCGTGTCATAAGAAGCGTGCAGTGAAAATGGTTGCATTGCTGTTTTGTCGCAGCGATACAACAGTTTTCATAAATGAGGCCCGTAGTGCTGTTCGGTGGTTTGCACAGGATAGAGAAACCACCCTGCTGGCACAACCCTTACTTAATAGCATTAGCATGAGTAGCAGTAAATATAGCATCATTACCGAGGAACACAAACAGGACATGAACATTCATGAATCTTCCGCTGAAACGTGCGGAAGTCAGTGACGTATCATTCTTGATAACTACTGTGATCATGTCTGCATGCCTGTGGTGACACGTTCACTAAATGCTTCTGCTCCAGCGCTGAATACCATAAATCCCCTCGCTACAGACCGGACCACATTTCACTCACTCATTCACTGGTGGGGCCCATAACACCAAACATTCATCAATGGTCCTCGAGAGAGGGGAGTCTTTTCTTCATTTCATGCGCTGGAAATGGGAGGAAGAGTGCACAAATCACCTGATGAGTATCGACAAGTTTACTTATACCTCCCTACCTCACCAGGATCTTAATACAAGATAACCTAGCAGTTCCTCCCATACTATTGGCCAATGGATCAGCCAGTTGCTGGAAATAGCAACCCTTAATTCTGTACAACAATATACATTGAAATATTTC
This sequence comes from Triturus cristatus, assembly GCF_964204655.1. Taxonomy (NCBI): domain Eukaryota; kingdom Metazoa; phylum Chordata; class Amphibia; order Caudata; family Salamandridae; genus Triturus; species Triturus cristatus. The sequence continues at coordinate 213,557,841 of NC_140588.1, forward strand.
AAATAATAGCCCAACACAGTTCTTTAAATGCAAACAATATGTTTATCTAATTTTAACCATAAGGAAATCATATAGCATTCAATATTTAGATCGCATATTTGCCTAATCTGGCTAAATGTCGTCCTCTATGTCAAATTTGGATCTTTCGTCTCTATGCCCATAAATCAGAAGAACAGTTCGTAAATTAATTGGGCATCTGATCAGTCCATCAGAGTCTCTGGCAGCAGCTGTCCAGCAGTGTCACCGTCCTCTCCGTCAGCATAACGTCGGGCAATCTAGTAAAGTGATGGTGTGCAAGGAATAAGCGGTAAGCGGTAATGTCCTACCCTCTCTAGTCTACTTTTATAATAAAATTTTATCAACAAATGTTGCAATACATGTTTTAGAACAATTCTAATTGGTTGACCAGGATCATTCTTCCTGTTTCTCATACATCAAATGTTGCATTAGATGCAGCTTCTCAAGTTTTGGGTACATTTGCAACAGTTTCTAATTCATTCAGGGCATGTTGATTCCCATGCAGGGTCGTGTCCTTTGTGTCATCAAATATAATAGTTCATAGTTTAAGTAAATCCTTTGTTCGGTGCTTGGCGCTCCTCCCAGGACGACCTTCACGGATACAGTCTGCCTGGGGTCAGGACGAGGTTATTGTTGCTCATCTTTTAGCGCAGTCGCACTTCACTCAGTGACTTCTCTGTCATATCGGGGCGTCAGAATAGGGATGGCAGCCATTTTGTGGCCACTCCAGTAAGGTCAACTTAAGCAAAGAAACATAAAACATAATTGATACATAGAAATGACTATTAAAATGTTATTCCCTCACTAAACCCACTATGTGTATGTATTTATCTAGCCAAAGCAACACGCATTGCAGTTTATACTCACAATTTAAAGCACAATTCACAAATCACATCACAAAAGCAACATTAAACAAGCAAATTCTAAATATCTGATATTAGTGTGCGTACGAAATTAGTTTACGTATCAATCAAGCCATGCAAATGCGATTCCCACGTGTATTTTCTAATTAGTAATGTTGATTAATTAAACACAGCAAACAATTAATACTATTAATGTTAATCAGTTATTCATATTAATTCAAAATGATGAAATGGAGGAAGTATACGTTTCTTAAGGAAAACCTCGCTCCAGCACTTCTACATCCAATGTGAGGAATTTGACTCCACGACAGGGCATGCAAACATAGTGACAAAAAACATGGAAACTCTGGGGCATATTTACAACAAAATGTCGGAGCGTGGAGCTGCGCTAAATTTGTCAGCACTGTGCTCTGACATTTTCAAACTGTAGGGATGCACCATATTGACAAATATACACCACACCCCTGTGTTTCCACTAGCATTGGTGCAAAAGAAGCAAGCCAGTGCAGGTACCCTGCTGCCATGTTGCAAGGGTACCTGCACTGCAGGGACAATTGTTTATGTGCAGGAAGAGACACCTTCCTTTACATAAACAATCAATAATGGTGATTTGCACCGTCTGAAATGTAATTGCAACAATTTTGAACTTTCAGCATTCCACAGACTCCACCCTCTTTTGCCAAAAGAATGTCAAGGGCAAGTCGATTTTGCATCACCATAGCACGCATGGCAACCATTTCAGTATTAACCAATAAAAATCCATGAGCAGTGCTTGTCGACAAGCGATCCACTACTGTAGATAATCTTCTAATTTTATTTGCATTCAGAGTTATTCCCACTGCCGGTATCAATGCACAAAAGATGTCACCCACAATTTCTGCCCAAGATTCTCTCTTTCTTCGCGCTAAATGACTATTTAAACTATTTACACCTTCTTCTCTGTCCATGTGAAAGATTTTTGGAAATACCAGGCCTACATAACATGTGCCATACCAATGGTCTGGCAAACGATAATATACCCTGTTCCCACAGATAACACATATTCCAGGAAATACTGGATCTCTTCCACCTTTAAATCCTCATCCTCATTCGGTATGTATCATGGCACTCACTGTTACCTACAAATAAGATATCATATGCAGTTTGATTCCTTTTTATACAAAGTTTTCCTTTCTGAGGCCTGTCTAAATTTATCGTTGGTGTTGACTCTCCTTTTGTCAGGTGTTTCTCCATTTCTATGTCCCAAGCTGTTTTCTCAACCTTTCCTTCTGTTGCCTTTTTGTGCATCTTATGCCTTCTTTCCTCAACCATGTTTAAAAATGTCTTTTCTTCTTTCTGCAAACTGCATGTGAAATTATATTTAAACACAGCTTCTAATGTTAGGTCACTAGTCTCTAGGAAAAGTTCACCTAAAACCTTTGCAGGTCTTACCTTATTCAACCTATTATTAGCAGGCACTAATGCAAAAATGTTATCTACATCTGAAAAATAATACTCTAATTTCCCTATTTCATACAATAAGCTAGCTATTACACTACATGTTATTCCATAAGTAGCTGGAAGGTGATGATAAGTCACTCCCTCTGCCACAGAAGTAGGTAACTGCATGCAGACGTAGCAGTCCCTTACATCCATTGTCTTTACATATTCATACAATAATTTTGAAAATACATTATTAGAGAAATCATTAATAGACCTATGTTTATGCAAATGAATGTTTGCTTCTACAGTCGGTATTACCTTTGAGATTTTACCTGTGTTAGTTTTGTTTTGACCATTTCCTTCTATTGTATCTATTGTGACTTTAAATGATATTACAAGAGCTAGGATGCTCCATAAAAGCATTAATAATCCTGTACAACAGCAACATGTTTTACACCATTTCTTCATGAATGTACATCTACTTTTACTACCATCTGTGTTAGACATTTTTCTAAAATAGACCGTGTCTTTTGACTTAGCCTCTTCTACTTTGTGACTAGTTTCTACCCCAAAGCTTCTAAGCTTCTACTTGATTCTACTAGTTTTCTACTTCTTCGTTCTCCACATCAACAGCTTCTTTGATTATTCAGTTTGGCATCTCATCATCCTTTGCCTCCTTCACCCAATCAGGATACAGAATTTCCTGAATCTCCACTTCTTCTTCTCCAATGTCAGACAAGAGAACTCTCAGGATTTCTGATTCTTCTTCTTCTTTAACCACTTTCAGTAAAGCCTCCTCTGGATTTCCTTGACTATCTGCCTCTTGGGATTCTTCAGGCAGGGCCACATACGTCCATTCCGGCGACTTATACTTCTGGTTAGGTTTTCTTGTTCTTCCAGATTCTTTTGTTACTACTGCTTCTTTCTCCTTTGATTTTTCCTGACTTGTGATTTCATTCACCTGTTCAGCTCTGGGTGATTTCACTCGGGACAGTCGATATCTCAGTCTTTTTATTTTGTTTGGCCAAACTTCTGGTTTTACAGTTTTTCTCACTTTACTTTCATTAACATTCTTTTCATTCTTTTCTTCTCTCCAAGCTCTCTTTCTCAGAACTCGACCTTCAGGTATTTCGTTTCCACTCTCTTCTGATTCTGTCCCAACTTGCTTTTCCTTTTCACCAGTTTCTTTATCCACCACTTGTTCTGGTTTCCCTACTTCTTTCCCTCTTCGGATCTCCGGCACGCAATCTTCCTGCTGACTACTTGTCCCTTCACCTAACTGGATGTTGCAGTTCCCTACACCTCCTCGGGGGTCTTCCGCAATGTGTCCCTCGCTCTCTGTTACTGTCCCTTCTTCATTCAAATCTATTAGTTCAGGTGGAATTTCTCTCAAGATTTCATCTGGGATCTGTTCTCTTTGACTTTCTTTTACTGCTTCTTCTTTGTCTTTTCCTTCTTTCTTATTAGGTTCTTTACTGGGACCTTTCTTTCTCTGCTCGTCTTCAGAATCTGAGCTTTCAGAAATCTGCAGTCTTCTTCTCAGAGAGACCCTTCTGGGGACCAGAATCTGCTTTGGTTCGTTTTCCCCCCTTTCAGGATCTTCACGTGTCTTTGGTTCTTCGTGATCTGATTCAGTACTTGACTCTGATTCGTCATAGTTCTCTTTCTCCTTGCAATCCACTGGATTTGGAATTCTCAGGGTGTGGCTGGCATGGATCAAGTTTTTCAGTCCAGCACACTTCCCAGCAGTCGTTGTGGTCAGAATGACTTGTCTTGGTTTTCCCCACCTGGGAACCAAACAGTTTCTTCTTCTGTGGACCTTTATCCTCACCCAATCTCCTGGGCTTAAATCGTGGGCTTGCTTCTTTTCAAGGGTGGTGGCATCCACTCCAACCTGATAAAACACAGAATGAACTGCGTCAGCCAGGCCTTTACAGTACTCCAACACCATGTCATCAGAAATTGTCATCAGCTTGTTGACTGGTATGTATGCATGCCTCATCACGCGTCCCATGATTATTTCATGAGGACTTAGCCCTGTAGTTCTATCTGGGGTTGCACGTATGGTCATCAAAACTAGAGGCAAGACATCAGGCCATTTCATTCCTGTGGCTAAACACATTTTCCCAATTCTGTTCTTGATTGTTCCATTCATTTGCTCAACCACACCAGAAGCCTCTGGTTGGTAGGCACAGTGCAGTTTCTGTTGTACGTTCAATGCTTCACTGACCAATTTTACAATCTCATTATAGAAATGCCCTCCTCTGTCTGATTCAAGGGTCACTGGGAACCCGAACCTGGGGATGAACTCCCTCAATAGCAGCTTTGCTACTGTCAATCCGTCATTTCTCCTTGTTGGGTATGCTTCTACCCACCTGGAGAATAGGCAGACTATGACCAGAACGTACCTCAATCTGTTACATGTTGGCATCTCAATGAAATCTATTTGCATTCTGGTAAAAGGCCCTCCTTCTCGGCCTATAGTTCCCAGACTCACCACTGTCTTTCTCCCAGGATTGTACTGCTGACAAATTAAGCATCTCTGACATAGGCTCTCTGATATGATTCTGAACTTTGGGTTGTACCAGGTCTGCTTAAATGACCTGATCATAGCATCTCTCCCTATGTGTCCCTGGCCATGATACATCCGTGCCATGGTAGACAACATGCTATCAGGCATGACTGGTCTTCCATCTCGATAGACACACACATGATCCTTTTCCCTTGGTGCACATCCTACTTTTACCCATTGCCTTGTTTCCTCATCTCCTGTTTCTTCCTGCAATTGTCTCACTTCTTCCCATGTCCCTACAACGTTAGTAAACATTAAGGAACAAGAAGTCATTTCCTTCTCTTTGGCCCGATTGACTGAATAATGATTTCTTGCACAGTACTGTGCCATGTCATTGGCATTACGGTTGCCGACAGTAACATAATCCTCCCCTTGGTTATGGGCAGCCCATTTCACCACAGCCAATTGTTTAGGCAGCTGTATTGCCTCAATCAATTTTCCAACCACTTCAGCATTCTTTATAGGAGTTCCACTTGAGGTCAGGAAACCTCTTTGCAGCCACAATTGGCCAAAATCGTGGACAACTCCGAAGCCATACTGGCTGTCAGTTATCACAGTCACTTTCACACCTTTCCCAATTTTGCATGGTCAAGTCAGAGCCACTAATTCTGCTACTTGGGCAGATTTCACTCCTTTCAGATAGGATGCTTCCATTACTGTGGAAACCGTACACACAGCATATTCTGCACTCAACACTCCTTCTTCTGTTCTCAAACATGACCCATCAACAAATATTACATACTCATTTTCTGCCAAAGGTACATCTTTTATGTCTGGTCGTGGTTTCGTACAATACTCAAGCACATCCAAACAATCATGATCCGCTTCATCTCTCACTTCCACATTCTCACCATCAGGTAACAGCGTTGCTGGATTCACATTTACACATCTTGCAAGGCTCACATTCGTTGCACCTAATCTGACTTTCTCATACTTAGTCAGCCAACTATGTGTCATATATTGAGTACGGCTCCTTGTTAAAAGAATCGCCACATCATGAGGTACAAACACTTTCAAAGGATATCCCATCACGATCCCTTCACTCTGCTCCAAACTTCGACATGTTGCAGCCACTGCTTTCAGACATCCAGGTAAGCCTACAGCTACTGGGTCAAGCATTGATGAGTAATATGCAATTGGTCTCCTCAATCTTCCATGCTTCTGGATTAACACAGAAAGTGTGCATCCATTTCTTTCACTGCAATATAACTCAAATTCCTTTTCATAATCAGGCATACCTAACGCTGGGGCTTCACACAACCCATCTTTCAATCGTTTGAATGCTGCCAATTCTTTCTTGTTCAATTCAAGGGGATCTTTTACATCACTCCTTGTTAGCCGAACCAGAGGTTTTGCGATCAGTGAAAAGTTGCTGATCCACTGGCGGCGCTACCCTACCATTCCCAGAAACATTCTCACTTCTCTTTGAGACATGGGGGCTCTCATTCCTTTTATGATTCTGATTCTGTCTATTGTTATTTTCCTCAATCCCTTTTCAATGTTATGTCCCAAATACTGTACTTCCTTCTTACAGTACTGCAGTTTGGCTGGAGACACTTTTAATCCTCCATCTGCCAGGTGATTTAGTAAGGCAATAGTGTCTACCTCACAAGCTTCACGAGTTTTTGATGCCACAAGGAGGTCGTCGATGTACTGCACTAGTACTGAACTCTCGGGCATTTGCAGACTTTCTAATGACTTTTTCAACAATTGATTAAATATTGAGGGGCTTTCTGTATACCCCTGTGGGATTCGGCACCATGCCAAAATACGGTCTCCAAACCGAAATGCAAAAATTTGCTGACTGTCGTGATGCAATGGAATGGAAAAGAACGCATGGCACAAATCAATTACTGGATACCATTCTGCATCGTGGGGAATCTGATATAAGATCACTGATGGATTTGGCACAATGGGACAGCATGGTACAATGATCTTGTTTACCTTTCTCAGGTCTTGCACTATTCTGAATTTCCCATTTGGCTTTTTCAGGCCCATTATGGGTGAATTACATGGGCTACTCAATATTTCCCTCAGAATTCCTTGCTTGATCATTTTCTCAATTATTGGAGTTACTCCTTCAATTATTTCAGGTGTCAATCTATACTGAGGAATGTTTGGATAACTAACTCCATCTTTGACAGTAATTTTTACTGGGTCTACGTTTCTCATGAGCCCTACATCTTCTCCGGTGAAATCCCAAACCTCTGCTTTTACAGACAGTTTCAATTCTCTGGGCAATTCATCAGGATTAAATACTGCATATGTTCCAATAGTTTCACATTCTCTGTTAGCTATAGTCATTTTGTACAATACATCCTCATCTGGTGTTTCAAAGGCTATTCCATCTGGAGTACAAAATATAGTGCAGTTCATCTTGCACAGTAGGTCCCTACCTAGCAAGTTCACAGGACTGGTGTCACACACCACAAATCGGTGCATGTCAGAAAATTTCCCTATACTAACCTTTACAGGTTCTATAAGATGTGTTTTTAACTGTTGGTTGGATACACCAACTACTTGGATTGTTTCATCCGAAAGAGGAAGGTTCTTGACATCTGCTGATCTAACAGTAGATCGAGTAACGCCAGTGTCCACTAGGAAAATAATGTTGTCATCATTAATATTCCCATCTACAAATGGTCCTGTCTGGTCTACTTCTAGAGTTGCGCCAAGTATGCACTCTTCTTCCTCCCTTCGGCACCGTCAATAATCCATTTCCGAATCACTCTCATCATGTTGCAGCCAATACTGCGAAACAGTGCGAGCGTGTGATGGTTTATTTACCTGTTCTTCATTGTAGAATCCCGATTCTTTACTATACTTCTGTGAGTTTCTGTTCTGTGGTAAAGGTGGTTTTGGCACCTGGTTCTGGGAAGTAACCACCTGCTGCTGTTGCTGCAGTTGACCACCCACCTCTTTCCGCACCTGTGGATTCAACGATCGATTTTCAATATTAGTATTTGGAGGGTTCTTACAGTCGGATTTCCAATGCCCTAACTCACCGCAATTGTGACATGGGAATTTCTTTTTGGCTTCCTCTATATTACCTCTCCCTTTCCCTGTAACAAATCGGGGTCTCACTCCTGGATTGTTCACCTGTTCTACCAACTGTGCTTCCTGTCGTTCGGCTACCTTTACCTGTGCCCACATTGCCTTTTCTTTCAGCTTTCGTTGTTTTGCCTCAATCTCATCACTGAAATATTTTGCATGTCTCAAAACTTCATCTATCTTCTTATTTTGCCAATCAACTGTATGCTGCTTTATCATATCACCAATTTCTGGGCGTAAACCATATACAAACCTGTATACGAAATGGCTCAAGTCTTTATCACTCAGGTTCTCGTCTCCACTGAACTGTTTAAATGCCTGAATTAGTCTCTCATAATATGCATGTGCTGACTCCTTGCTTTCCTGTTGGGTCCTGTCAATTTTTACCCAATGGTTTCTCTAGGGGGTACCTTATTTTTCAGGAATGCTATAACTTGCTCATATTTCTTCATTACCTCTGGATCGGGAGCTCCTGTCTTAGGGTCCCTAGGATACTCTTGAGTAGGCCAATTTATCATCAGCTTGCATTCTGTCCACAGATCTGCTGGTACTATTTTATCAAATAGACTATTCAAATCTATCCATAATACCTTTGCCAATTTTACAAATCTGTCTACCTGCCGGTACCACTCGACGGGCTTTTCGCGTAGTCGAGGGAAATCATTTGTGAAATACAAAATGTCCTGCCTTGTCCATGGAACATGGACATACCCTCCCCCTGGAATCTCTCTCATGGGGTATTCTGTCATCACTTTTTCTTTCTCTCTAACCGGAAATGTTGGAAATGTCTTTTCTGTCATATTAGCAAGTCTTTTACACCACTTGCTTCTCCATCTGTCAACATTTCCCCATTTTCTCAACAAACCAATTATGTCTTTAATTTGACATATCCTACCTGCTGTATTCATGTTCTTTATATCCTTTTCAGTAAAATCAACTCGATATGATTTTTGCAGTGCTTTTACTTTATCAAAATCTATTCCCATCTCATTTGCAATTTCCTCTAATCTTTCATGCATGTTTTTCGCTCTCCAGGTTGCACTCTTGCACAGGAATAACAATTCTTCATCCTGGTAATTTTTCAATTTCTCAGTAGTGATGGTCCCTACTATTAATTCTTCCAATACCATTCGTAAATTTTCCACATCTATTGACTGGGATTATTGATCCTTTTTCTGTAACTCTCTGATCCATTCATTCAACTCATCTACGGAAGGTCCCACTGAATTATTTACATTATTTTGTTCTGGGGCCTTTTGTGGTTCTAATAATGTTTCCATTGTCATTCTGCTCTTTTCAGCGTAAATCTGATTTACAAACGGATTAGTTGAAACATTTGGTTCAAACATATTAATTGTCGGTCCCCACGGATTGTCAATTTGACTCCGTTCAGTATTCTCAATTGTGTTTTGGCCTCTGTATGGCACTGTCAAACAATGTTCAGTATCTTTTTGTTTCTCAAATATGGGCATTACAGGTCCTATCGTTTCTGGAACTGTCACAGCTTCTAGATTCTTGGTCAATTCTCTTATTTTCTCAGTTAATTCTAGGGTAGTTTTGGCCAGTTCTACTGAATTCTCATCATTTACCCTACTTCCTGTCTGTTTTTCTGTCTCTCTTGCAGAGTTACTCTTCCCTAGTTCTGGTGACACAGTCTCTGTTTTAATTATTCGCAACGTTTCTCTCATTGGGGCACTTGGTGTCAATGTCTCTGGTTCTGGTCGATACGGTGGTGGGTTTTTGTAAAACACTTCATCACGAACATCATCTTCTGATTCATTCACATCATACCCACTTGAATCCGTATTCCGCCTTTTCTCGGTACATTTTCTCCCTTCATTCTCTCCTATCATTCTCACAGGATACATACCATCAGTCATACTTGCATTCCGCCACCTTTTCATCCTGTCGTCATGTGTCTCATGTCCGTATAACCTACCAAACATATATCTGTAACCCCTACCACTTCTCTGTTTCTCTCGTTCATGCATTTCGTCTTCCCATTCCGTCAATGCCTCAAACTGCGTCGGTCTGGGTCTTGGTTCTAAGTTCATCATTTTGTCTCGGAGGTTTCTCAAGACAGCCAAATTAAAGGAACCATGTTCTGGAAACGCCAAGACTCCATCGTCCTTGGTGTAAATAAATTAAATAAATGTAAATTTGATACTTGTATAGCGCACTACTCACCCGCAAGGGTCTCAAGGCGCTTGTACAAATATTGCTGTGGAACCCATCCTGGCTTTCCCTGTGAGGCGTCCACTCTTGGGCACCCCCAAGGTGGAGGCCAGGCATCCTTAGCGTTGTGGGGGCCGTTGTGGAGATTAAGCAAGCTATTGCCTAGAGTTTCAGAGTGGGACTCCATGATTGGAATAGGCACCGAGGTGAGAATTATCAGGTCCGTGGAATTTTTGAGCCCAAGACCCGCCAAGGCGGGGAATTAAACCCTGGTCCCGGGCTAGACCTCTGCATCAGGGTCTGCTGCTCTAATCATTGAGCCACTCTTCTCCACTTTTACCCAATTGTCTAACCATATACAAGTATGGTACCCATATTTCGCAATCATTGCAGATGCGGGGGTTTTCGGTGGAGGAAGTAACTGTCCTTCCCTAGTCTCAACTACTTTATCTTTCTTGAACCATCTTTTAATTTTCCCAAACCACGATTTCTTCTTTTCCGGTGGTTGGTAAAACATTTTCTCGTTTTCCGTATATCGTTTAGTCCTCTTACAATGGTACCACTATTCTGTCTACTCACAGCGCGACTCTTACTAACGCACCAATCAGGAGTGTCTACGTCACTATCCCAATCCTCCAGTCTCAGCGCGACTCACACTAACGCAACAATCAGGGAGCATTTACGTCACTCTGTATTCTTCCACTCCTAGCGTGGCTTTACACTAACGCACCAATCCGGAGCGTTTAACGCCTTTAACTTACTATCCAATCCCAGCGCGGTCGTTCTGACGTCAGCAGCCGCAGCGGCAGCTCGCTCTGCTCTGCTTTCGTCTACCCCTCCTTTAAAAGATCGCTTCGAGAACTCTAACTCTTACTTTTTACGATTCGATTAGTAACAACACTAAAACATCTCCATTGTCTGCTTCGCTAACCCAAGAACAGTAAAGGACCTTTCTCACAGTATTCCGTCTTTCCCGAGAGCAGCGCTTACCTCTGCCCTACTACGGAATCTTTACTCCCGTTGATAAAGTAGCACATCCCTCTACTTCACCCTTCTAGCAAGCATTAGCTAATTGTTTCTCTGGTATTTTAGAAATAACCTAGAGTTTTGCAATCAACCCGAATGCCTTTACATTCACGCACTTTCACAGAAGGAAAAAGTAGTACATTCACACAGAATCCTGTCTTTCCCGAGAACAGCGAACAGTCTGTCCTACTACAGAATTATTACACTCGTTAACAAAACAGCACTTCCCTCTGCTTTGTCCTTCTACCAAGCTCAGAGAACAACTGCTACCTTTTCAGTGATAAGCGTTATCGGTATGCCAATTGGTTTCCTGGTACTTAAAGACCAAAATTTCACAGGTAACCTTCGCTATCATACACACTTCTCTCATACAGGAAATGTCTCTATTGGCAACACACGACGAAGTCACCGAATCAAACCCAGACAATGCGTCGTGCAACTTCACTTGTCACACGTTTTTCCCGTGTACCTACGGGCAACCACAATCCCGTCTTTCCCGAGAGCAGCGCTTACCTCTGCTCTGCTATGGAACTGTTACCAATTCCCGACTTCCTTCATCCCAGAAGTCGTGCAGACAACATAAAACTTGACGCGACTCAACATAGAGTGTTAGTACATAAACCAATACCAATCAATAATCAATAAGCTATTTACAAGCAATCGTCGCTAAACCCAAAACAATGGCTAACCATCATTCTGCTACCAAGAAAACTGCTCCAGCGCTGAATACCACAAATCCCCTACAGACCGGACCACATTTCACTCACTCATTCACTGGTGGGGCCCAAAACACCAAACATTCATCAATGGTCATCGAGAGAGGGGAGTCTTTTCTTTATTTCATGCGCTGGAAATGGGAGGAAGAGTGCACAATTCACCTGATGAGTATCAACAAGTTTACTTATACCTCCCTACCTCACCAGGATCTTAATACAAGATAACCTAGCAGTTCCTCCCATACTATTGGCCAATGGATCAGCCAGTTGCTGGAAATAGCAACCCTTAATTCTGTACAACAATATACATTGAAATATTTCAAATAATAACCCGACACAGTTCTGTAAATGCAAACAATATGTTTATCTAATTTTAACCATAAAGAAATCATATAGCATTCAATATTTAGTTCGCATATTTGCCTAATCTGGCTAAATGTCGTCCTCTATGTCAAATTTGAATCTTTCATCTCTATGCCCATAAATCAGAAGAACAGTTCGTAAATTAATTGGGCATCTGATCAGTCCATCAGAGTCTCTGGCAGCAGCTGTCCAGCAGTGTCACCGTCCTCTCCGTCAGCATAACATCGGGCAATCTAGTAAAGTGATGGTGTGCAAGGAATAAGCGGTAAGCGGTAATGTCCTACCCTCTCTAGTCTACTTTTATAATAAAATGTTATCAACAAATGTTGCAATACATGTTTTAGAACAATTCTAATTGGTTGACCAGGATCATTCTTCCTGTTTCTCATACATCAAATGTTGCATTAGATGCAGCTTCTCAAGTTTTGGGTACATTTGCAACAGTTTCTAATTCATTCAGGGCATGTTGATTCCCATGCAGGGTCGTGTCCTTTGTGTCATCAAATATAATAGTTCATAGTTTAAGTAAATCCTTTGTTCGGTGCTTGGCGCTCCTCCTAGGACGACCTTCACGGATACAGTCTGCCTGGGGTCAGGACGAGGTTATTGTTGCTCATCTTTTAGCGCAGGCGCACTTCACTCAGTGACTTCTCTGTCATATCGGGGCGTCAGAATAGGGATGGCAGCCATTTTGTGGCCACTCCAGTAAGGTCAACTTAAGCAAAGAAACATAAAACATAATTAATACATAGAAATGACTATTAAAATGTTATTCCCTCACTAAACTCACTATGTGTATGTATTTATCTAGCCAAAAGCAACACGCATTGCAGTTTATACTCACAATTTAAAGCACAATTCACAAATCACATCACAAAAGCAACATTAAACAAGCATATTCGAAATATCTGATATTAGTATGCGTACGAAATTAGTTTACGTATCAATCAAGCCATGCAAATGCGATTCCCACGTGTATTTTCTAATTAGTAATGTTGATTAATTAAACACAGCAAACAATTAATACTATTAATGTTAATCAGTTATTCATATTAATTCAAAATGATGAAATGGAGGAGGTATACGTTTCTTAAGGAAAACCTCGCTCCAGCACTTCTACATCCAATGTGAGGAATTTGACTCCACGACAGGGCATGCAAACATAGTGACAAAAAACATGGAAACTCTGGGGCATATTTACAACAAAATGTCGGAGCGTGGAGCTGCGCTAAATTTGTCAGCACTGTGCTCTGACATTTTCAAACTGTAGGGATGCACCATATTGACAAATATACACCGCACCCCTGTGTTTCCACTAGCACTGGTGCAAAAGAAGCAAGCCAGTGCAGGTACCCTGCTGCCATGTTGCAAGGGTACCTGCACTGCAGGGACAATTGTTTATGTGCAGGAAGAGACACCTTCCTTTACATAAACAATCAATAATGGTGATTTGCACATTCTATCTGTGCTGCAGAATGTAGAACACATGGAAATAGCAAAAAACTAGGTGAAATTAATAATTTCTCCTCGTATCGCCATTCTACTGCCTGTTATTCCATGGTGTTTGTTTTTGGCACTGCCTCAGCCTCATAAATATGGGGCAGCATCAAAAAGAAATGGGTGTTGTGGTGGAACGGACACAGTAACACCCATTGCATGCCCCTTTGCCACAGAGGATTGTAGTGGAAACTGGCATATTTACAAGCTAGCGTTAAGCCACACAAAGTGGCTTAACGCCACCTTCTAAATATGGAAAATGGAGCTGCACCACAGGAGCATCAAAAAAAGTGATGCTCCGGAGGTGGTGATAGCTTGTAAATATACTGCACTGTCTTGTGTGGACATGAACAACAGTGAACTAGGAAGCAAAGATACCAACAGGAAACAAGGGAACAAACATACAGACAACAACATAGAAATAAGTGTACGCGGGCCTGAATGATAGTCATGGAAGCAGAGTAAGGCTCTGGATCCGATAGTCATGGAGGCAGAGTAAGGCTCTGGATCTGACAGCTGATTTCAAACGCAAGCACAAACCTTAACCTGGTCAAAAGAGCAGAGATAATAGTGACATGCGCACTCAAAAACCCTCATATTGTTTTATGTAACATGAATCACAGAAACAAAAGAAAACACAAGAAAGTTTACCCTACAAAGCAAAAGAAACACTAAGATGTAAGCAGCAAGACAATAAAATCAAACAAACAGACACAAAGACACACATGAGTAATGCCTACTGAAAAAAGAGGCAAGTACATGAGCCCACCATCAATGAGATAACTGCAAATCCAGGCAGCCCACAGCACCAAAGGACCGAGAAATTGGAAAAACTTGTAGCTTACTAACAACTTTAAGCCAACTTTTCAGGCACCAAAATTTTAATTCCTAACTGGGCAAGGATAAAACACCAAATGGCAGTTAAAAAAGAAAGCACTGGTATGATTGAGAGTTATTTCTAAGTGTGCAACATGGCAGGAGTCTGCAATGTAAAGGATGTCATCTAGAATGGTGCTGAGAATGGATTCTTGGGGAATCAGTTGAAGTCTGAGTTGCCTGCCTTTAGGTTGGTAATTTAATGCTTACATCTTCCAATACATTTACTTGGAATTACACTGCAGTTTAGATTGGATTTTTTTATTACAACAAGCACTTGTGGGAAAATGTTGCAATTACTTGTTTCAACAATTTCTCAGGTCTCACTACTTACGTAGTTAAGGCCTGATTACAAGTCTGTTGGTCTGACCGCCCAAATGCTGTATCCTCATCATGTATGACACTGCTGTGCTGGCAGTCCATCACCCGCCGTATTATGAGTTGTGCTGTCTTAAACACTGATCACGGCCATGGCGCTCCTCCCGCCAGGACTGCGGTGGTCTACAATGTTGGTTTTCCATCCACTGATGCCGTCAGGTCAGCGGTCTACCTGCCGAGCGAATTACATCTACCCTGTCATACTGAGGTTCTACCAGCACCAGTTAGCAAATGGTGGTTACCCAACTACGGTGGACCGCAGTGGTACATGCACAAACAAACACAACAACAGTGACCATTAAATGGATTTAAAACTGATGTGCTGTGGCCAATTGGGCACACCTACAAATCACACCATAAACACACTAGATCCCTGACCAACATCCTTTGCTTCCCAAATGCAGCCCACAAGATAGGTGCCACTGTTTTGTACATTTTAACATAAAACACCCCTTTTT
Organism: Triturus cristatus; assembly: GCF_964204655.1. Lineage (NCBI taxonomy): Eukaryota > Metazoa > Chordata > Amphibia > Caudata > Salamandridae > Triturus > Triturus cristatus. Next base: position 213,573,256 of record NC_140588.1, read on the forward strand.
TATCTTCCCATTTAGCACTCGCCACAACATGTAATTTTTGTTTGCACCCTTTTACCTGTATCACTTGTTTGTTTTTCCTCAAATAGTCACTCACATTTATTTCCATCATGCCTGGAAAAAAGGAATATGCTTCACTGATGCTGAGTTGACAGTCAAGGTGAATGAAATCATTAAAGTAGAGCCACACATTATACTCCTCTTAGTAGGAACATTGAAATGTGGGACAGGATAGTCAACAGAATGAATGCTGTTGGTACCACCCAGCCACACAGGCTGGCATTTGAAAGAGGTGGAATAACCTCAGGTTGAGTGTGTGTACCAGGTACAACAACAACCACCTAGAGGTTCAGGAGACTAGCTGTGGCCCTCCCAGCGCACCATTACAATTCTGTCTCTGGGAGGAGAATGTCTTGGCCATCCTGCATTCTGAGGGCTTGGTAGGAATACTAGTGGAGTGGACACTTCAATACCTGTCACAATATCACAATGTCCTGTTTGCTTTCAACTCTTCCTTTGCCATTGTGTTCTCTATCTACTTCCCTTACATGCAATACTCAAAGTATCTGAGATGTTGGTTTGTCTGTGTCAATGTGCATTGTTGCATATAAGAACGCATGTATCCAACTCTTCGATGTGTCACATGTTGCAATGCTGTCTGTATGTGGCTTATCATACAAACCTCAATCCAGGACCTGTGATATGTGTGAATTTTAAAATTATGGCCTTTCCCAAATGCATGTTGCCAGCAGGTATGGTACACTAACCATTTGTCAAGGGTTGGTAAAGTGAGATTTAAGTGACTACAACTTCCATGATGCCCTGTCACTACAATTCTAACCATGATGCTGGACTCCTTTTGCCCCTTCTCACTTGTCTGCTGTCTTACAACTGATCTTCACTCATCATGGGCTGTTTCTTGTACACACAATGCTCCATTTAGATACATGTTTGAATACTTTGGTGGTGTCCTGGCCTTATCAACTGAAACTATTGATGGCATGAGTGAATTACAATGGTGTACCCCTAATATATGTAAGCCATGAAGGAAACTCCGCTGATTACCAGTGCCAGGTGGCCTATTGACTCTGCACTACTCACATGATGAACAATGGTAAATACATAACCAAGCTGTATGTTTGCCTGTATTATATGCAATTAGGCCTTGGAATGGACAAATACACATGTTATAACTACACTGTGCTTGTAGAAAAGTGTTGGGGATGTCATGTCTATCCCTAAAGCCAAAATGCCACATATCTACACATCTAATGAGCTGATGAAATCGACCACATCTATTGAATATCTTCAAATGTCTAGTAACCAACTTCAACTCCATGCAAATAGATGACAATTCTTATCTCTATCTATTCAATTCTAGGTCTCTATTTACTTTGAAAAAACAATGTGGCTGTAGATACCTCACTTCCACCAATAAAACTGTTCTCTATTTCTCAACAGTTCGATCTGCCACAGCACCTGCACAGAGCTTGGAAACCAACCAGAGTTCCTGGATGAAGCCCTCAGGATGAAGCCCTCAGTAATGACAATGCTCCTAAAGAAGTGGGCGTGGATAATGGTCCTGGCTCATCTGGTCAGCCTGGCCAGTTGGCAAGTGAGGGGCTCACTGTGTCACTGTGTCCACAACAACACTGTAGAAAAGAAGAATGTCCACTCAGTTGTAAGTTTCTTGTTCCATGTAGGGTCTTTGGTGAGAGCACCCCAAGCAAGAGCAGCAGCTCAAGGATCTCAAAGCCAACTGACTAAATACATGACAGCAGCATAGAACTATGACACATCAAATATTCTTTGCATAATAATCCACAGCCACATAAGAAGAGAAGAACACAAAAAGCACTGGTAGCTACCAAACATTGTAAATACCACACACCTTCCCTTTTAACAGAACAAAAATAAAACAACAAAAAAACACTTATATACAAGTATCCTCTATTGAACTTCACAATCCTATTTAAATTCCAGACCCTACCATCCTCCAATTCCACAGCATTGTGAAAAAGTTTCATGACTCTGAAAGGACCCATGATTCTGGAATTTCCTTTTGGCATAAGTGGTCTCTTGATCACCCACCAAAACATCCAAGCACTTGACACCTTTACGAACATCATAACTTAACTTCCGCTTCTCAACAAATGCTCTCTGTTTATCAGTTCTACCCCTCATAGAAGTCCACGACACACATACATCCTTGCCCCACTTGGACCACCCAGGTGACAATAAGATGTTACCTTTCTGCCCCCTGAACATTTCAAAAGGCACCTCAAACATGGTTGAGTGTGGAGAAAACCTATGAGCTTGTAAAAAATCCTTAAGTCCCTCCTTCCGGTTCCTTCCCACAGTCATTTCCAACTGAATGAATTCCTTAATGCTCCTGTTGAATTTTTCCACAGTACTTATGGATGATAGAGCGAACACACCGTGTGCCTAATTCCCTTTTCACACAAAAACCTTTCCATTTTGGCAGACACACACTGGGGTCCATTGTCCGATAGGATACGGTTGGGAAAGTCCTCATGACTGAACACATCAGACATGAACTGAATAATTCTTCTTCACTCAATACTGCCTACAATACCAATTTCAGCCCACCTGGAGAACTGGTCAATAAGAACTAACAAATAATTACACGCATCCTTCATATGCAATGGGCCAACAATGTCAACAGCCACCATCTCCCAAGGTTTGGATGGAAATCCTCATTGAAGTCATGTCCAAACCCTTCTTAGAAAAAACTTCAACTAAAGGCTTGTGGTCCTTTTACACAGCAAATTCCTTACCCCAATTGAAATTATTACATTTCTTGATGGACCAAAAACACTAAGAGCTGCCCTCTGTATGGTTGAATACTTTTCTTCAGCATCAGACAATAACCTGGAAATGTAGTCAATCAGCCTGAGTTGACTATTATTTCCATTCCTCTGTATCAAGACCGCACCCAGACCCTTCATGCTGGCATCAGTCATTGTAACACAGGATCTTGAGGGATCAAAACGTGAGACCTTCTGCACTGGACAATGCATCCTTGATGGAATCAAAATCCTTCTGGCAAGCCACACTCCACTCAAACAGAGAACCTTTCTTAAGCAACCTCCTTATGCTTATGATCTTGGATGCTAAATTGGGAAGACATTTAGCAAGAAATTCCATCATACCTAAGTAGGTAAGAAAATCCTCTCTCTTCTCGGGATTTCTCAATTTCCGTATATTCTACACCAGATCAATCTTTGGGAATAGTCCTTTGTCTTGTCATTTTCCCTATGACTCAAATATTCATCTCTATCTTCTTAAAAACACACTTGGAAAGTTTCAACGTCAGACCATTCGCACTCAACACACTCAAAACATCCCTAGCCCTGCTGTCATGCACTTCCTCTGTGTCACCATAAATAAGAAAGTCGTCCTGAAAACACTTGACACCAATCATTCTACCAAACAGATCATATATAACATGTTGAAACACTGCTCAGTGAACACAAAACAAAAGGGCATCCGTGCAAAACGTTATACCCCAAACAGTGTGATTAAAGTGTTGCAATATTTTGAATCTGGATAAAGTATTATTTGATGGTACACAGAACTCAGGTCTAAGGTAGTGAAAGATTTCACACCTTGCAGTAAAGATACCATTTCTGTAATGTTGGAAAGAGGAAAATGATCACTCACAGCACACCTGTTGAGAACTCTCAAGTCCATACACAAACAAATACGAAGAGCCATAATATTTGTGCGTGATAACAATCGGAACAACCCATTCTGAGCTCTCAACAGGTTCAATTACACCCTTCTCACACAACCGCTTAATTTCAGCTTCTACAGACTCCCTCATACCAATTGTAACAGGTCGCACTTTAGCAATTACTGGAACAGCATTGGGTTTGAGCTTAATTTGCTGAACATGAACTTCAAGACAATCCATCTTCTCACTAAAAACTTCAGGAAATGCAGAACCAGAAACTCAAAGCAGCATAAGCCTCTCAAGCACTCAGCTCATGAACATCACTCAACGTTAAGTCGTCTTTAAGCATCACCAGAGAAGAAGAATTGGGATTAAGAATTACCCCAAATCTAATTTGCATGTAGCCAGGTTCTGAGCTGGGATGGTGCAGTGAGCTAAAAAACGGTGATGGATTAAAACCATGATCTCTTGACTTGGTAAGAGTATTCTGCATCATTCAGAAACTCTGTCCATCACCACCCCCTTTTTCCCAAATCGATTTTATCCACACTCAGTGTGGGAGGGTATGCTCAGACGTGAGTCCCTTGCTCATTGCACCATCAGGATTCAGGCAAGCCGGGCCGACGAAGGCTGTGATGCCAGAAACCGGTCCCCGGAAGCTTGTTTCCTTCCCAGTATAAGAATTGGCTTGGTAGTTTGGTTTGCCCTGTTCCCATCATGCACTGGGACAGGTACAGACTAATTTGCATGTAGCCAGGTTCTGAGCTGGGATGGTGCAGTGAGCTAAAAAACGGTGATGGATTAAAACCATGATCTCTTGACTTGGTAAGAGTATTCTGCATCATTCAGAAACTCTGTCCATCACCACCCCCTTTTTCCCAAATCGATTTTATCCACACTCAGTGTGGGAGGGTATGCTCAGACGTGAGTCCCTTGCTCATTGCACCATCAGGATTCAGGCAAGCCGGGCCGACGAAGGCTGTGATGCCAGAAACCGGTCCCCGGAAGCTTGTTTCCTTCCCAGTATAAGAATTGGCTTGGTAGTTTGGTTTGCCCTGTTCCCATCATGCACTGGGACAGGTACAGACTAATTTGCATGTAGCCAGGTTCTGAGCTGGGATGGTGCAGTGAGCTAAAAAACGGTGATGGATTAAAACCATGATCTCTTGACTTGGTAAGAGTATTCTGCATCATTCAGAAACTCTGTCCATCACCACCCCCTTTTTCCCAAATCGATTTTATCCACACTCAGTGTGGGAGGGTATGCTCAGACGTGAGTCCCTTGCTCATTGCACCATCAGGATTCAGGCAAGCCGGGCCGACGAAGGCTGTGATGCCAGAAACCGGTCCCCGGAAGCTTGTTTCCTTCCCAGTATAAGAATTGGCTTGGTAGTTTGGTTTGCCCTGTTCCCATCATGCACTGGGACAGGTACAGACTAATTTGCATGTAGCCAGGTTCTGAGCTGGGATGGTGCAGTGAGCTAAAAAACGGTGATGGATTAAAACCATGATCTCTTGACTTGGTAAGAGTATTCTGCATCATTCAGAAACTCTGTCCATCACCACCCCCTTTTTCCCAAACCGATTTTATCCACACTCAGTGTGGGAGGGTATGCTCAGACGTGAGTCCCTTGCTCATTGCACCATCAGGATTCAGGCAAGCCGGGCCGACGAAGGCTGTGATGCCAGAAACCGGTCCCCGGAAGCTTGTTTCCTTCCCAGTATAAGAATTGGCTTGGTAGTTTGGTTTGCCCTGTTCCCATCATGCACTGGGACAGGTACAGACTAATTTGCATGTAGCCAGGTTCTGAGCTGGGATGGTGCAGTGAGCTAAAAAACGGTGATGGATTAAAACCATGATCTCTTGACTTGGTAAGAGTATTCTGCATCATTCAGAAACTCTGTCCATCACCACCCCCTTTTTCCCAAATCGATTTTATCCACACTCAGTGTGGGAGGGTATGCTCAGACGTGAGTCCCTTGCTCATTGCACCATCAGGATTCAGGCAAGCCGGGCCGACGAAGGCTGTGATGCCAGAAACCGGTCCCCGGAAGCTTGTTTCCTTCCCAGTATAAGAATTGGCTTGGTAGTTTGGTTTGCCCTGTTCCCATCATGCACTGGGACAGGTACAGACTAATTTGCATGTAGCCAGGTTCTGAGCTGGGATGGTGCAGTGAGCTAAAAAACGGTGATGGATTAAAACCATGATCTCTTGACTTGGTAAGAGTATTCTGCATCATTCAGAAACTCTGTCCATCACCACCCCCTTTTTCCCAAATCGATTTTATCCACACTCAGTGTGGGAGGGTATGCTCAGACGTGAGTCCCTTGCTCATTGCACCATCAGGATTCAGGCAAGCCGGGCCGACGAAGGCTGTGATGCCAGAAACCGGTCCCCGGAAGCTTGTTTCCTTCCCAGTATAAGAATTGGCTTGGTAGTTTGGTTTGCCCTGTTCCCATCATGCACTGGGACAGGTACAGACTAATTTGCATGTAGCCAGGTTCTGAGCTGGGATGGTGCAGTGAGCTAAAAAACGGTGATGGATTAAAACCATGATCTCTTGACTTGGTAAGAGTATTCTGCATCATTCAGAAACTCTGTCCATCACCACCCCCTTTTTCCCAAATCGATTTTATCCACACTCAGTGTGGGAGGGTATGCTCAGACGTGAGTCCCTTGCTCATTGCACCATCAGGATTCAGGCAAGCCGGGCCGACGAAGGCTGTGATGCCAGAAACCGGTCCCCGGAAGCTTGTTTCCTTCCCAGTATAAGAATTGGCTTGGTAGTTTGGTTTGCCCTGTTCCCATCATGCACTGGGACAGGTACAGACTAATTTGCATGTAGGCGGGTCCTGAGCTGGGATGGTGCAGTGAGCTAAAAAACGGTGATGGATTAAAACCATGATCTCTTGACTTGGTAAGAGTATTCTGCATCATTCAGAAACTCTGTCCATCACCACCCCCTTTTTCCCAAATCGATTTTATCCACACTCAGTGTGGGAGGGTATGCTCAGACGTGAGTCCCTTGCTCATTGCACCATCAGGATTCAGGCAAGCCGGGCCGACGAAGGCTGTGATGCCAGAAACCGGTCCCCGGAAGCTTGTTTCCTTCCCAGTATAAGAATTGGCTTGGTAGTTTGGTTTGCCCTGTTCCCATCATGCACTGGGACAGGTACAGACTAATTTGCATGTAGCCAGGTTCTGAGCTGGGATGGTGCAGTGAGCTAAAAAACGGTGATGGATTAAAACCATGATCTCTTGACTTGGTAAGAGTATTCTGCATCATTCAGAAACTCTGTCCATCACCACCCCCTTTTTCCCAAATCGATTTTATCCACACTCAGTGTGGGAGGGTATGCTCAGACGTGAGTCCCTTGCTCATTGCACCATCAGGATTCAGGCAAGCCGGGCCGACGAAGGCTGTGATGCCAGAAACCGGTCCCCGGAAGCTTGTTTCCTTCCCAGTATAAGAATTGGCTTGGTAGTTTGGTTTGCCCTGTTCCCATCATGCACTGGGACAGGTACAGACTAATTTGCATGTAGCCAGGTTCTGAGCTGGGATGGTGCAGTGAGCTAAAAAACGGTGATGGATTAAAACCATGATCTCTTGACTTGGTAAGAGTATTCTGCATCATTCAGAAACTCTGTCCATCACCACCCCCTTTTTCCCAAATCGATTTTATCCACACTCAGTGTGGGAGGGTATGCTCAGACGTGAGTCCCTTGCTCATTGCACCATCAGGATTCAGGCAAGCCGGGCCGACGAAGGCTGTGATGCCAGAAACCGGTCCCCGGAAGCTTGTTTCCTTCCCAGTATAAGAATTGGCTTGGTAGTTTGGTTTGCCCTGTTCCCATCATGCACGGGGACAGGTACAGACTAATTTGCATGTAGCCAGGTTCTGAGCTGGGATGGTGCAGTGAGCTAAAAAACGGTGATGGATTAAAACCATGATCTCTTGACTTGGTAAGAGTATTCTGCATCATTCAGAAACTCTGTCCATCACCACCCCCTTTTTCCCAAACCGATTTTATCCACACTCAGTGTGGGAGGGTATGCTCAGACGTGAGTCCCTTGCTCATTGCACCATCAGGATTCAGGCAAGCCGGGCCGACGAAGGCTGTGATGCCAGAAACCGGTCCCCGGAAGCTTGTTTCCTTCCCAGTATAAGAATTGGCTTGGTAGTTTGGTTTGCCCTGTTCCCATCATGCACTGGGACAGGTACAGACTAATTTGCATGTAGCCAGGTTCTGAGCTGGGATGGTGCAGTGAGCTAAAAAACGGTGATGGATTAAAACCATGATCTCTTGACTTGGTAAGAGTATTCTGCATCATTCAGAAACTCTGTCCATCACCACCCCCTTTTTCCCAAATCGATTTTATCCACACTCAGTGTGGGAGGGTATGCTCAGACGTGAGTCCCTTGCTCATTGCACCATCAGGATTCAGGCAAGCCGGGCCGACGAAGGCTGTGATGCCAGAAACCGGTCCCCGGAAGCTTGTTTCCTTCCCAGTATAAGAATTGGCTTGGTAGTTTGGTTTGCCCTGTTCCCATCATGCACTGGGACAGGTACAGACTAATTTGCATGTAGCCAGGTTCTGAGCTGGGATGGTGCAGTGAGCTAAAAAACGGTGATGGATTAAAACCATGATCTCTTGACTTGGTAAGAGTATTCTGCATCATTCAGAAACTCTGTCCATCACCACCCCATTTTTCCCAAATCGATTTTATCCACACTCAGTGTGGGAGGGTATGCTCAGACGTGAGTCCCTTGCTCATTGCACCATCAGGATTCAGGCAAGCCGGGCCGACGAAGGCTGTGATGCCAGAAACCGGTCCCCGGAAGCTTGTTTCCTTCCCAGTATAAGAATTGGCTTGGTAGTTTGGTTTGCCCTGTTCCCATCATGCACTGGGACAGGTACAGACTAATTTGCATGTAGCCAGGTTCTGAGCTGGGATGGTGCAGTGAGCTAAAAAACGGTGATGGATTAAAACCATGATCTCTTGACTTGGTAAGAGTATTCTGCATCATTCAGAAACTCTGTCCATCACCACCCCCTTTTTCCCAAATCGATTTTATCCACACTCAGTGTGGGAGGGTATGCTCAGACGTGAGTCCCTTGCTCATTGCACCATCAGGATTCAGGCAAGCCGGGCCGACGAAGGCTGTGATGCCAGAAACCGGTCCCCGGAAGCTTGTTTCCTTCCCAGTATAAGAATTGGCTTGGTAGTTTGGTTTGCCCTGTTCCCATCATGCACTGGGACAGGTACAGACTAATTTGCATGTAGGCGGGTCCTGAGCTGGGATGGTGCAGTGAGCTAAAAAACGGTGATGGATTAAAACCATGATCTCTTGACTTGGTAAGAGTATTCTGCATCATTCAGAAACTCTGTCCATCACCACCCCCTTTTTCCCAAATCGATTTTATCCACACTCAGTGTGGGAGGGTATGCTCAGACGTGAGTCCCTTGCTCATTGCACCATCAGGATTCAGGCAAGCCGGGCCGACGAAGGCTGTGATGCCAGAAACCGGTCCCCGGAAGCTTGTTTCCTTCCCAGTATAAGAATTGGCTTGGTAGTTTGGTTTGCCCTGTTCCCATCATGCACTGGGACAGGTACAGACTAATTTGCATGTAGCCAGGTTCTGAGCTGGGATGGTGCAGTGAGCTAAAAAACGGTGATGGATTAAAACCATGATCTCTTGACTTGGTAAGAGTATTCTGCATCATTCAGAAACTCTGTCCATCACCACCCCCTTTTTCCCAAATCGATTTTATCCACACTCAGTGTGGGAGGGTATGCTCAGACGTGAGTCCCTTGCTCATTGCACCATCAGGATTCAGGCAAGCCGGGCCGACGAAGGCTGTGATGCCAGAAACCGGTCCCCGGAAGCTTGTTTCCTTCCCAGTATAAGAATTGGCTTGGTAGTTTGGTTTGCCCTGTTCCCATCATGCACTGGGACAGGTACAGACTAATTTGCATGTAGCCAGGTTCTGAGCTGGGATGGTGCAGTGAGCTAAAAAACGGTGATGGATTAAAACCATGATCTCTTGACTTGGTAAGAGTATTCTGCATCATTCAGAAACTCTGTCCATCACCACCCCCTTTTTCCCAAATCGATTTTATCCACACTCAGTGTGGGAGGGTATGCTCAGACGTGAGTCCCTTGCTCATTGCACCATCAGGATTCAGGCAAGCCGGGCCGACGAAGGCTGTGATGCCAGAAACCGGTCCCCGGAAGCTTGTTTCCTTCCCAGTATAAGAATTGGCTTGGTAGTTTGGTTTGCCCTGTTCCCATCATGCACTGGGACAGGTACAGACTAATTTGCATGTAGCCAGGTTCTGAGCTGGGATGGTGCAGTGAGCTAAAAAACGGTGATGGATTAAAACCATGATCTCTTGACTTGGTAAGAGTATTCTGCATCATTCAGAAACTCTGTCCATCACCACCCCCTTTTTCCCAAATCGATTTTATCCACACTCAGTGTGGGAGGGTATGCTCAGACGTGAGTCCCTTGCTCATTGCACCATCAGGATTCAGGCAAGCCGGGCCGACGAAGGCTGTGATGCCAGAAACCGGTCCCCGGAAGCTTGTTTCCTTCCCAGTATAAGAATTGGCTTGGTAGTTTGGTTTGCCCTGTTCCCATCATGCACTGGGACAGGTACAGACTAATTTGCATGTAGCCAGGTTCTGAGCTGGGATGGTGCAGTGAGCTAAAAAACGGTGATGGATTAAAACCATGATCTCTTGACTTGGTAAGAGTATTCTGCTTCATTCAGAAACTCTGTCCATCACCACCCCCTTTTTCCCAAATCGATTTTATCCACACTCAGTGTGGGAGGGTATGCTCAGACGTGAGTCCCTTGCTCATTGCACCATCAGGATTCAGGCAAGCCGGGCCGACGAAGGCTGTGATGCCAGAAACCGGTCCCCGGAAGCTTGTTTCCTTCCCAGTATAAGAATTGGCTTGGTAGTTTGGTTTGCCCTGTTCCCATCATGCACTGGGACAGGTACAGACTAATTTGCATGTAGCCAGGTTCTGAGCTGGGATGGTGCAGTGAGCTAAAAAACGGTGATGGATTAAAACCATGATCTCTTGACTTGGTAAGAGTATTCTGCATCATTCAGAAACTCTGTCCATCACCACCCCCTTTTTCCCAAATCGATTTTATCCACACTCAGTGTGGGAGGGTATGCTCAGACGTGAGTCCCTTGCTCATTGCACCATCAGGATTCAGGCAAGCCGGGCCGACGAAGGCTGTGATGCCAGAAACCGGTCCCCGGAAGCTTGTTTCCTTCCCAGTATAAGAATTGGCTTGGTAGTTTGGTTTGCCCTGTTCCCATCATGCACTGGGACAGGTACAGACTAATTTGCATGTAGCCAGGTTCTGAGCTGGGATGGTGCAGTGAGCTAAAAAACGGTGATGGATTAAAACCATGATCTCTTGACTTGGTAAGAGTATTCTGCATCATTCAGAAACTCTGTCCATCACCACCCCCTTTTTCCCAAATCGATTTTATCCACACTCAGTGTGGGAGGGTATGCTCAGATGTGAGTCCCTTGCTCATTGCACCATCAGGATTCAGGCAAGCCGGGCCGACGAAGGCTGTGATGCCAGAAACCGGTCCCCGGAAGCTTGTTTCCTTCCCAGTATAAGAATTGGCTTGGTAGTTTGGTTTGCCCTGTTCCCATCATGCACTGGGACAGGTACAGACTAATTTGCATGTAGCCAGGTTCTGAGCTGGGATGGTGCAGTGAGCTAAAAAACGGTGATGGATTAAAACCATGATCTCTTGACTTGGTAAGAGTATTCTGCATCATTCAGAAACTCTGTCCATCACCACCCCCTTTTTCCCAAATCGATTTTATCCACACTCAGTGTGGGAGGGTATGCTCAGACGTGAGTCCCTTGCTCATTGCACCATCAGGATTCAGGCAAGCCGGGCCGACGAAGGCTGTGATGCCAGAAACCGGTCCCCGGAAGCTTGTTTCCTTCCCAGTATAAGAATTGGCTTGGTAGTTTGGTTTGCCCTGTTCCCATCATGCACTGGGACAGGTACAGACTAATTTGCATGTAGCCAGGTTCTGAGCTGGGATGGTGCAGTGAGCTAAAAAACGGTGATGGATTAAAACCATGATCTCTTGACTTGGTAAGAGTATTCTGCATCATTCAGAAACTCTGTCCATCACCACCCCCTTTTTCCCAAATCGATTTTATCCACACTCAGTGTGGGAGGGTATGCTCAGACGTGAGTCCCTTGCTCATTGCACCATCAGGATTCAGGCAAGCCGGGCCGACGAAGGCTGTGATGCCAGAAACCGGTCCCCGGAAGCTTGTTTCCTTCCCAGTATAAGAATTGGCTTGGTAGTTTGGTTTGCCCTGTTCCCATCATGCACTGGGACAGGTACAGACTAATTTGCATGTAGCCAGGTTCTGAGCTGGGATGGTGCAGTGAGCTAAAAAACGGTGATGGATTAAAACCATGATCTCTTGACTTGGTAAGAGTATTCTGCATCATTCAGAAACTCTGTCCATCACCACCCCCTTTTTCCCAAATCGATTTTATCCACACTCAGTGTGGGAGGGTATGCTCAGACGTGAGTCCCTTGCTCATTGCACCATCAGGATTCAGGCAAGCCGGGCCGACGAAGGCTGTGATGCCAGAAACCGGTCCCCGGAAACTTGTTTCCTTCCCAGTATAAGAATTGGCTTGGTAGTTTGGTTTGCCCTGTTCCCATCATGCACTGGGACAGGTACAGACTAATTTGCATGTAGCCAGGTTCTGAGCTGGGATGGTGCAGTGAGCTAAAAAACGGTGATGGATTAAAACCATGATCTCTTGACTTGGTAAGAGTATTCTGCATCATTCAGAAACTCTGTCCATCACCACCCCCTTTTTCCCAAATCGATTTTATCCACACTCAGTGTGGGAGGGTATGCTCAGACGTGAGTCCCTTGCTCATTGCACCATCAGGATTCAGGCAAGCCGGGCCGACGAAGGCTGTGATGCCAGAAACCGGTCCCCGGAAGCTTGTTTCCTTCCCAGTATAAGAATTGGCTTGGTAGTTTGGTTTGCCCTGTTCCCATCATGCACTGGGACAGGTACAGACTAATTTGCATGTAGCCAGGTTCTGAGCTGGGATGGTGCAGTGAGCTAAAAAACGGTGATGGATTAAAACCATGATCTCTTGACTTGGTAAGAGTATTCTGCATCATTCAGAAACTCTGTCCATCACCACCCCCTTTTTCCCAAATCGATTTTATCCACACTCAGTGTGGGAGGGTATGCTCAGACGTGAGTCCCTTGCTCATTGCACCATCAGGATTCAGGCAAGCCGGGCCGACGAAGGCTGTGATGCCAGAAACCGGTCCCCGGAAGCTTGTTTCCTTCCCAGTATAAGAATTGGCTTGGTAGTTTGGTTTGCCCTGTTCCCATCATGCACTGGGACAGGTACAGACTAATTTGCATGTAGCCAGGTTCTGAGCTGGGATGGTGCTGTGGTAAATAATTTAATTACCGGGACTTAATTTGATACAGAAACATAATAAAATAGCTCAGTAAATAAGAGGCAGAATCCGTGGTATTAGAGGTTCGGAATGGGCTTTATTCCAATGGTCGATTATAATCGGTTGCTCCAAGTTCCATCACCACGAAGGTTCAGGAAGTGAAGTACATACGTTATTGACAATCAATTACTTTTATACAATAAGCATTACAGTGAGGCCAATACAAGAGGCGTAACAATTGATAGCAAAGATAACATTTCACATGCGTAGCAAAAATAGGCGTAACTGGGAGTGATTTAAAGAACGTCATCAGATGTGATGTCATAAGAGGGCGGTTACATGAAAGAATTTCGCAATGTCAGCAGAAATACTTGACAGGAATGCGCGCGCAGCAGCATGACGTGTGATTGACGTGCATCTAGGGGGTGGAGGGGACTTGACATTTAGCTCTACATATGGCGACAGATGTCTGGAGGGTCAAGTCAACCGAATCCCAAATCATATCTAACATCCTATGTTTAAAGAACTATGTTATCCAAAAGAAAGGTCTCTTAGAGTAGAATCTTATTCTATACTGACTATACTGACTGTTAGTGCGTGTACAAGCGTCTAAGTGTCTACACTAGATGCGAGGGCAGGAATCTTCCATAGTAATCAGGGCTATGAATTACTTGTATAAAGACAGAGAAGCCGGGCCTTTGCTCGGTAGCTGGCAGAATGTTTACTTAAACTACTAGACAGGAATGCATTGGGCAGGAATCGGAGCAGATAATTTCGAAGGTGAAATATAGTTCTTGGCAGGCAGCAAGCTGATGTCAGGCTTCGTGAGCCGCGCAGGGAATGAGACAAAGTTCATGGTCACAGATGCAGGCTCGGACTGGAGCTTCAGAGACAGAAAGCAAGAAAAGCTTGATGACAGAATCAGGGCCTACTTGCCTGGACTGTAAAAATGGCATAAGTGAACCATATAAAGGCGGTGGCCTTTTGTACTTAGGAATGGAATATCCGGCCCATTCATGGCGGATCTGAAAGAGGACATGTTAAAGGTGGACGCACATGTATTTGCGTCTTTATAACTGGAACTGGAGGGAACATACATGTACTTGTAACATGCACATAGAACCGTTGGGGTCCAAGATAGGGGACATAACTGACCAGAAAAATCCATATTTCCACATTCCCTCCTTGTCCCCTACTTGCCCGTCAAGAGACATCAATCTTCATCAATCCATTGATCTGTTCGTATAGCATCATTTGTTCTTCTTTCTTCTTCCGGGATTTTGAACGAAAATCTTGATGTGGAATGCACGATGTGGCACACAGACCACAGATCGCTGGTCCACATTGCAGGCATAAGCAGCAACTGAATAGTATGAGAAGGCCAATACCTAGGAAGGATAGAACTCTCCATCCCCAGGCTGATAACACGCTCCAAAACCAACCGGACCAAGTCCAGGTGCCTGGATTCTGGTGTATCTGGCTTACAATCTTATGGAGGCGGGTTATGGCTTTATATACAGATGGCGAATTTTCTGGTATGAAAATGCAACAGCTTGATCCGATGACCCTACAAGCTCCGCCCCTATCGGCCAGGATGACGTCAAGGACAAGACGATTTTGAAGCACAACAATCCGCATAGCAGACTGCTCTTCTGTTCAATTGCCTAAGGCGGAAATAGTTTCGTTCACTACTGCTTCAAGGGTTCTAGTTAATCTACGTATCAGTTTACTATTAGTAACGGTACCTATATAGGGAAAGAGACCTTTATTGAAATCTGTGTATTTTTCCCATGCTGTTTCAGTGTAATCGACTATTGGGAGATCTCTCCTTTCTCTATTGTGTACTAAATGAGTATTTCTGTGATAATCAGGAGGAGCTAGGAAAACAGGTGGCAAAAGAAATCCAATGTAGCAGGTACCATCCCAATCTAGAGGCAAACGTACATATGCCGTCTGACCACATATGAAATAGGAATGGCGGGAAGCTCTAAATGTAGACTTGCCTTGATCACTAAATTCTATTACAGTGGTGCATCTACTATGGCCCATATGTATGGAACCATTCTTTCTCACACATAATTCACCTTTTACTGAAAATACTGGCATGGCGGGCAAACTTGGATTAGCTTCGGATTCGACATTCAAGATCAGGAGATTAAGCGTAAAATTACCTAATCCATATACTTCATTTTCTAGATCAGTTCCTGTTCTCTGGGGAAGTCCCTCCTTGTTGGGGTGGCAGACTTTAAGTAAAACTAAGTTCAGATTTCCCCATACCCAGTTATCTTGATAAACTGCAGAATTCGAATCAAGGGAATTAATTAGACTAAACCATGCTCCACAGGAGCCATTGTGTGTGAACGGGTATGGAAAGAGAGGTAGAATTCCTTCATAGTTCTGATAGGGAGGGAGTCGGCCACATATCCAACAATTTGTAGCATTGCTAACCTGATGGGAATGATGTAACATACTAATAAAAGTGTTATTGCGCAGCGCAAATCTATATGCCAATTCATGCGGAGGTAATTCACTAAAAGAATGTTCAGCAGTAACGTTATAAACATATCTAGAAATAGGATAATATATGTGCAACAATATACTTGCAGTAATTATTAAAAGACTTAAAGAAAACAAAATTAATAACGTCACTGTACAATGACTACGCAGTGATTTACAGTACGCCTGTCGTTTCAACATTTTTCCGGTGTTATCTCTATTCAGGTCCAAGGGATACATGTCAGAGACAATTCAACCGCTTCACCTCGGAGAGGACTTAAACAATCAAATTGCTTGACTGATTGGGCCTGAGTTTTAGTTTATAATGTTCGGAATTACTTCTTTCAGCAAGAGGAAGTTTTGAGTCAATGGGTGAAGACACACGAGGTGTGGTATTCACATCTGCTGGTAGTCCATGAAATTTCTTGATATGACTTGAATGAATCCAGCCTTTCCTGCCTTCGATCTTCACGGCTGTCCTCGTCGTTAATAACACGAGCTGAGGCGACCTCCACCTAGGATCCAGCTGAGTCTTTCGATCAAAGTTCCTCACTAAAACGAGATCCCCCGGAATTACGTCATGGGGTTTCACTTCAGTGTTGTCAGGAAAAGCTGCAGCTACCTGTGAACGACAAGATTGTAGTGCAGACATCAAGGAAGCCAAATAATCTGTCAGCATATTACAGTCAATATCAGTTATTTTACGTGGTATAGGCGTCCCCCACATATTTGGTGGTCTGCCAAAGATCACCTCATACGGGGATAGCCCTGTTCGAGAGTGTGCTACCATTCTCATGTAAAAGAGCGCAACTGGTAATGCTACTACCCAGTCGACACCTTTCTCCCTGCATATTTTGGACAATCTAATTTTCAGAGTCTGATTATGTCTTTCTACGAGACCTGCTGCTTCGGGGTGTCGGACACAATGAAACTTCCACTGATATCCTAACAAAAGTGAAACGTGTTTCATTAGTTCGGATGAGAACGGCTGGCCGTTATCAGAGTGAACAACACGTGGTAAACCGTATCGTGGGAAAAATTCTCGAACTAACTGTTTGGCAGTAGTCGGGGCCGTGTAATCTGAAACCGGGTATGCTTCCGTCCAACGGGAAAGAGCACAAACCACTACGAGAACATATTTGAATCCTCGACATCGTTCCATCTGGATATAATCCATCTGGAGGACTTCAAAAGGGTGATCAGGAGGCTGAAATCCACCCTGCTCTACGGGAATGCTTTTTCCTGGGTTGAACTGACAACAGATCATACAGGTACGAACTTTTTGTTTGGCTGCTGCTCGTAAATGTTTGTTGAACCAAATATGTTGAATGCTGTCTAGCATAGCTTTCTCTCCTAGATGCGCTGGACTATGGACAGTGTTAATAATGACTTGGACCATTGAATCAGGAAGGAACCACACAGATTTTTCCTTCATCATCCATCCTTGATCCGTTTGGATCCCTCCTAATTCAATCCATTTCTTTATTTCGTCTGGTGTAGCATGTGTCTGTATATCAATTACGTCAAGAGTAGGATCTTTAACCGTCATACAATGTGTTGGCGTCGGGACTATTGTCTTTGTTATGTCGGATGTTTGAGTTTGAGCAGTCTGTTTAGCTGTTCTGTCAGCTAAATCATTGCCTTGAGAAATGATATCAGTAACTTTCGTATGTGCTTTGCATTTCATAATCGATATTGCAATGGGTAAATGTATTGCATCTAATAAGGCATGAATGAGGGGTCCGTGCTGAATGTGGGCACCGTGAGAAGTTAAATAACCTCTCTCTCGCCACAGCACGCCGAAGTCATGTACAACTCCGAATGCATAACGTGAATCAGTGTATATGTTGACTTTTTTATTTGTGGCTTGAATACAGGCTTGTGTCAGAGCGACGAGCTCTGCGGCTTGAGCGGACAAGGTATTTATGCAATTTGTTTCAATAATTTCAGTGTCTGTTGTGACTGCGTAAGCGGCCACTAGTTCTCCTGTACCTTTTCCCATACATGAACCATCTACATACAACGTCAGGTCTGGGTCTGACAATGGAACATCGGTTAAATCTTGTCTGGGTTTCGTCGTGATTGTAATAACTTCAATACAGTCATGAGCTAGTGGGTCTGTTCCATTTACAGGTAAAAGTGTGGCAGGATTCAATGTGTTACAACGTCTGATTTCTATATGTGGCTGAAACAATGTGAGTTCGTACCCTGTAAGTCTTGCTATAGTCAAATGTTGTGTTTGCGTTCGATTCACAAGAACCTCCACTGCATGTGGTACTTGTACTGTCAATGGATGTCCTAACACTATGGCATCGCTTTGTCTGATTGCTAAAGCTGTCGCTGCCACTGATTTCAGGCACGCAGGCAGAGCCTGAGCTACGGGATCTAATGTACTAGAAAAATAAGCACATGGTTTGTGTGATCCTGCTTGTTCCTGTGTGAGTACTGACAAAGCAGTACCTTCGCGTTCTGTAACAAAGAGTGTAAACTGTTTACTATAACATGGTGTTGCTAAAACAGGTGCTTGGCATAGAGCTTTCTTTAAGCTTTCAAAAGCTTGTGTATGTTCCTGAGTCCAAGGGAGAACAGTCGATGTGGCTGCCTCCTGTGTTGTCAACTGAATGAGTGGTTTTGCTAGAAATGCATACTGAGGGATCCACTGCCTACAATATGAAGTGAGGCCTATAAAAGCCCGCACCTCCTTTTGTGTCTTGGGTATTGGCATGTTAGCTATTAACTGAATGCGGTCGGGTGTAAGCTGCCTTCCCTCCTTGGACAGCGAGTGTCCAAGATAAACAACTCGCTGGACACAGAATTGCAGCTTAGAAGGGGACACCTTGTGCCCCTTTTCGGCTAGAAATCGTAAAACTGTCAGTGATGCTTTCTCACATTCGGGTTCGCTTCTCGCGGTGATCAGCAGATCATCGACATATTGAAGCAAAGCAGTGTTGACTGGCATATGTATACTGTCGAGTTCTCGTTTCAGTGCTTGGCTATAGATGCTGGGGCTTTCTGTAAATCCTTGAGGTGCGCGTGAGAATTTGAAGCTACGTCCATTTAAACTAAATCCGAACAAATATTGGCTTTCCGGATCTATTGGGACGCTGAAAAAGGCATTTTTGAGATCAATTACAGTAAAGAATGTTGCTTCGGAATCAATAGCTGTCAGTAATGACGAGATATCTGGAACCACAGGGAATTGTGGCACAATGCATTTGTTTAATTCGCGCAAATCAATAACCAATCGATATACTGGCGGGGCCTTCGGATCTGTTCGTTTAAGAATCGGAATTATCGGTGAATTACATACATTGGAGTCTGTTTCTACAACCACTCCTTGGGCAATGAGCTCGTCAATGATTTGCAGTAAAGCCATTACAGCATCTGGGGGTAACTTGTATTGTCGCATTCGTGGTAGTACCACTCCTGCCTTCAGTGTGACTCGATATGGTGTAATATTCATGCAACCAACATCAGTAGGGCCTTGTGCCCATAGATGTGTAGGTAAAGTCTGCAATCGGGGATCCATGTCTCTAGACACATAATGACCTTTAAAATCACGTAAAAACAATCTTACTCCTTCTGGAGAACAACATATTATGGCTCCTAGAGCTTTCAGTGTTTTTATTCCTAACAAGTTTTCTGGACATGATTTAGTAAGCAATAAATCTGTAGTTCGGGTCAAAGGCCCTATTGTAAGTGGAAGAGGCTGTGACACTTCATTAACAATAGGTTTTCCTGAAAAACCAAGGGAAATATTCTGTGAGCCTGAGAGGGGTACCCCTGGAACTTCACTACGTTTTATAGTTGTTCGACTTGCCCCTGTATCGAGTAAAAACTTTCTGTCTTGACCTAATAATTCACTATGTACATAAGGTCCTTCTTGGTCTACAGGGACCTCGATAAGGGGTAAGTCAACTTCCCTCTCTAGGCTGGTTCATGCGTATCGTTGGTAATCAGGATAGTCATACTGTGCGGTCTGGTACAGCTGTCGTGTCGTGGTTTGTGTGGCAGCAGCAGGCAACGCTGGTGCGGCTGGCACAAACTGTATAGACTGTTGTGGAGCTGGCATGGACTGTGCATGCTGCGGTGCTCCTTGTTCATTCTGATCCTGTCTAGGTGGCCGTGGTCTTTCTTTTGTAATACCTGTGGCGATATTACGCTTCAGAACTGGACAATCGTGTACATAATGACCTGGCTGTTTACAATAGTTGCATGTCCCTTTTACAGGTCCTGCTGAATCACCGGAATGTGTCGTACCCTTTTTATGTCCTTCAGCTGGAACTGTCTGGGAGACTAGCATTTTCATTTTCGTGTCTTTCATGCGTCTTTGTTCATGATCTTGTTCTTCTCTAATTCTATTGTAATGGTACTGTAACATTTGTAGCATTTGTGATGGGGTATTACCTTGCCAGGTACTCTCGAATTTTAATACTCTATTCTTCACTTGGGGCAAAGAATTTTCAACTAATTTTGTCACAAACAGATGTGGGTATGACTCGCTACTTGCTTTTATACCACTATTTATACCAAAACATTTTTCGAATCGGGCATAGAAATCACTAGTGTCTTCATCTTGCTTTTGTTTACAGGCTGAGATTGCACCCCAGTCTTCCTTTTTCGTGGTTAATAAACGTGGCAGTACCTGTACTAGTAAACCTGGTAGTGCTTTAGTTTTGTCCCCAAGCCCCGAACCTGGACCTCGGGCCTTTTCTTCATTTTCTAATGCTGTCCAATCTATCTTTTGGTCTCCCACTTCCCACTCTTTTTCCTTCAGTTTTTCGTAAATGCCAGCAGGCATCAATACCTTTAATATGGTCATAATGTCGGGATAGGTATACTCTCCCATGAGTAACATGTCTTTAATTTCTCGGTGGAAACCCGCTGGGTCTTTGTCATGACTGGGTACCACTTTCTTCATTTCCAACAATTCTATTTTCGATATGGGCGTATATACATATACACGTTTAAACTCATTGTCCTCGCCCTTTATTGGGTGCACTTCTCGTAAGGGATTCTGTCTGTCCATGTAATACGTGGTTCTTTCCTTGATGGGCAGTGAGACATGTTCTGGGCATATAAAAAGAATGTACTGCTTTCTTGATTCTAGTATTTCTCTAATTAACTTAGTACCTGAACCTCTCCATCTATTCGTGAGTAATTCAGTCAATATATCAGGTAAGGGACCAGGATCTGAATGTTGGCTTTTATATAGTATAAGAAGTTGTTGAATCATATAAATCCCAGCTAAACGCTGTTCATCTGGGGTGAGATTCAAAAATGTGTGTGCTACTGTATCATCATCATACTTTCCGGGACTGTCAATCCAATGAACGGCTGACCTAGCTAATTCTTGTTCATCCATAGAATCAAGAAAATGATAACCCCTTCGTTCACGCAGTAATTTGTCAGCGGCTTGGAACGAATGCTCGGGGGACCTCATATTTATTTTAGGTGTTTGAAAATTCCTGTTATTTTCTAGACATATCGGACGTATCGGGTCAGTAAGACATCTAGTATTATTACAAGATCTTCCTCTACCTACATAGGCTATAGTTTCTGACTGTCCTGTGGGCAGTCCTGATCCTTCTTCCTCGTCTTGCTCGAACTGGTCTACCGCTAATCTTTCTTCGTGTAAGCGTTCTATTTCTTTACGGATCTTTCGGCACATGGCTATTATACAATTTTGCTTATCATGTCTCCCTTCTGATATATTCTGGCTCCATCTGGTAAGAATTTGCATTACTTCCGGGTCTACCCCCGGTCGGTCTTGATTTCTGATCACACAATTTATGAGGAAACGTAACAGTTCCCCCTGTATTTCCACTTTCTGGTATTCCATAGCTCTGTTAATACTTTCAGAATCTCGCCCTGTTTGGACAAAATGGTATATATTATCTAGATGCATAGTCATTCCTGGTAACTTCCCTAAATACACCGCGGCTCGTCTGATACGTAATGATGCCATGATCATTTCGTCCTCTTTGCCGGGCACAGGGTCATATCTACAATCTATAAGAAGTTCCTTAAGCGTACGGGCATTTATGAGTTTGGGGGTACGCGAATGTGCTGACTCTTGAAAGGTAAGTTTATTTATTCTGGGTGGCGTAGAAAAAATGTTGGTAGCACCTCCCGCAGCCCCATCTGGGGTATCGGGCGTGAAAGGATTCGTTGAACGTGATACAGCAACTATAGGTGTGGACACGGCTATGGAAGTAGCTGTAGGAGCAGATGTGGAAACAGATGTGCTTGCCGGAACTGGTGTCGGAATTTGGTGCTGCAGAGATACAGATACAGGATCTTGGCGTTGAACCTCCCCGGCCAATGGTCTATGTGGGGCGGGGTTAGCATACTCGGGAGCTGCGTCATCTAAATATGAGGAAAGAAAAACATCTTCTGCGGTTCTAGGATGCCCCTTGGGATGTACTTTTATTGGGAATAATGGGGGTGGCAAGTCTTTTGGTATCCCCGCGGTAGCCTTAGGTAATCCTTCGGCCAGAAGGGGATACATACCTTTCATAAGGGCATGTCTTTGTCTGTCTACTTGTTCGGATTTCACTCGTGCACCTTCTTCAATTAATACATTTTCTCGGACTTCACTTGAATTCTCTTTACTCTTCTCTTCCTGTCTACGTGCTTTTTCTGTACGTCTATACGATTCTTTACGCCATAACTCAATGGCGTCTTTCTGTGATTGTCTAGCTTTCTTTTTCCATAATTCTTCCTCTACTTTCACGATGCACTCTGCATCCCAGGTCCCAGCTGCGGGCCACCTCTGACTTTCTGGTAATTCCTTAGTGTAGTCTACCCATAAATCAAGAAATAATATAGCATCTAGGCCATGTTTATGATACATGAAGTACCCCGGAGTGTCCCTAGGAGGAATAGGAACAGCCTCTTCGAGTACCCCTTTTCTAGTTGTGATCTGTCTTAATTTCGAAAAGAGCGGCATATTGAGAACTGATCTGATACTTGATCTTGAACAAACTTAATACAATAAACACGATAATAAACAGTCATTCATACCACAATATGCAGAACGTATTAACACATTTAACATTTAACATTTAAATGAGCAAACAATGATGATGACGATCTAAGGAAAACTTAATCACTTAAACATAATACTCGGCATTATCTGAATTATTCTGAATTTATATACTTGATATACTAGATATACTGCTAAACAGTACAGATACACTGCTGAAACAGTGCAGACCGGATTTGTGTACCCAAACCCGTCTGGACCGGCACAACTTATGTGCACGCCAGAACGCCTCCCCAGTAATGGTACTCACCGGGTAGCTCGGAACGGAAGGCCTCGGAAACTGAACTGAACTTGAACCGGACTGGACTGGACTCGACTTGAAAACTTCGGACACCGGACTCGACTTGGGACTTCGGAAACTGGTGGGCCTCTGTATACCTCGGATCTTGCTCTCTCAGCTAGGCTCTGGTCGGGATACTTCGCACTTCTCACCGCCTCGTCTGGGTGTTGATCGCAGCCTCAGTCGCCCCCGCTTGACCGGAGGGAGATACAGGAAATCCTGCTGGTACGCGTTATTGTCCGTCCAGCTGTGGCAGGAGACCGGGCCTGCAACGCACCGCCGGCGCGTGAGATGAGAAAGTGTCCCTATTCGGGCGCCATTCATGTGGTAAATAATTTAATTACCGGGACTTAATTTGATACAGAAACATAATAAAATAGCTCAGTAAATAAGAGGCAGAATCCGTGGTATTAGAGGTTCGGAATGGGCTTTATTCCAATGGTCGATTATAATCGGTTGCTCCAAGTTCCATCACCACGAAGGTTCAGGAAGTGAAGTACATACGTTATTGACAATCAATTACTTTTATACAATAAGCATTACAGTGAGGCCAATACAAGAGGCGTAACAATTGATAGCAAAGATAACATTTCACATGCGTAGCAAAAATAGGCGTAACTGGGAGTGATTTAAAGAACGTCATCAGATGTGATGTCATAAGAGGGCGGTTACATGAAAGAATTTCGCAATGTCAGCAGAAATACTTGACAGGAATGCGCGCGCAGCAGCATGACGTGTGATTGACGTGCATCTAGGGGGTGGAGGGGACTTGACATTTAGCTCTACATATGGCGACAGATGTCTGGAGGGTCAAGTCAACCTAATCCCAAATCATATCTAACATCCTATGTTTAAAGAACTATGTTATCCAAAAGAAAGGTCTCTTAGAGTAGAATCTTATTCTATACTGACTATACTGACTGTTAGTGCGTGTACAAGCGTCTAAGTGTCTACACTAGATGCGAGGGCAGGAATCTTCCATAGTAATCAGGGCTATGAATTACTTGTATAAAGACAGAGAAGCCGGGCCTTTGCTCGGTAGCTGGCAGAATGTTTACTTAAACTACTAGACAGGAATGCATTGGGCAGGAATCGGAGCAGATAATTTCGAAGGTGAAATATAGTTCTTGTCAGGCAGCAAGCTGATGTCAGGCTTCGTGAGCCGCGCAGGGAATGAGACAAAGTTCATGGTCACAGATGCAGGCTCGGACTGGAGCTTCAGAGACAGAAAGCAAGAAAAGCTTGATGACAGAATCAGGGCCTACTTGCCTGGACTGTAAAAATGGCATAAGTGAACCATATAAAGGCGGTGGCCTTTTGTACTTAGGAATGGAATATCCGGCCCATTCATGGCGGATCTGAAAGAGGACATGTTAAAGGTGGACGCACATGTATTTGCGTCTTTATAACTGGAACTGGAGGGAACATACATGTACGTGTAACATGCACATAGAACCGTTGGGGTCCAAGATAGGGGACATAACTGACCAGAAAAATCCATATTTCCACAGTGCAGTGAGCTAAAAAACGGTGATGGATTAAAACCATGATCTCTTGACTTGGTAAGAGTATTCTGCATCATTCAGAAACTCTGTCCATCACCACCCCCTTTTTCCCAAATCGATTTTATCCACACTCAGTGTGGGAGGGTATGCTCAGACGTGAGTCCCTTGCTCATTGCACCATCAGGATTCAGGCAAGCCGGGCCGACGAAGGCTGTGATGCCAGAAACCGGTCCCCGGAAGCTTGTTTCCTTCCCAGTATAAGAATTGGCTTGGTAGTTTGGTTTGCCCTGTTCCCATCATGCACTGGGACAGGTACAGACTAATTTGCATGTAGCCAGGTTCTGAGCTGGGATGGTGCAGTGAGCTAAAAAACGGTGATGGATTAAAACCATGATCTCTTGACTTGGTAAGAGTATTCTGCATCATTCAGAAACTCTGTCCATCACCACCCCCTTTTTCCCAAATCGATTTTATCCACACTCAGTGTGGGAGGGTATGCTCAGACGTGAGTCCCTTGCTCATTGCACCATCAGGATTCAGGCAAGCCGGGCCGACGAAGGCTGTGATGCCAGAAACCGGTCCCCGGAAGCTTGTTTCCTTCCCAGTATAAGAATTGGCTTGGTAGTTTGGTTTGCCCTGTTCCCATCATGCACTGGGACAGGTACAGACTAATTTGCATGTAGCCAGGTTCTGAGCTGGGATGGTGCAGTGAGCTAAAAAACGGTGATGGATTAAAACCATGATCTCTTGACTTGGTAAGAGTATTCTGCATCATTCAGAAACTCTGTCCATCACCACCCCCTTTTTCCCAAACAGAAACTCAAAGCAGCATAAGCCTCTCAAGCACTCAGCTCATGAACATCACTCAACGTTAAGTCGTCTTTAAGCATCACCAGAGAAGAAGAATTGGGATTAAGAATTACCCCAAATCCCTCTGGTGAGGCCACTTCAAACACTCCCTTTCACAGGAATAAACACTTTTCCCTTTATTGAATTAGTCTTGAATTTGATCTCCGATTCGAAATAGCCTCTTACATTAATGGTTTGACCACCATATGCTCCTGGAACAACATCTGTTTCTTTAAGAACAAAGCCATTAGCAAACTTCTTATCAAATTCATCATTGGACTTTAATGTAAGCCACCCCCCAGAGTCTATCAAACACTCAACATCAACATTCCCAAACCCAACTCAGTCCTTGGGGTGTTTCTTTGGTACATTGGTAGTAGGCACCACTACAATGCAATCCTCAACACATTTCACAGAGTCTTGTTCAACTGTCTTGCTGGAATGACAGCACTTGGCAAAATTACCTTTTTCCGACAACTTTTACAGACAACATTAAGAGCTGGACACTTCTTGAAGGAAACAAAATGCCCAACATTACCACATCTATAACACACACCAGTCTTCATTTTAAATTGCCGAACAGTTACAAATTTCCCAACAATTTCTTCTTTAGGCTTGACACCTTCTTCTTTTATGTCAATTTTACTAATGGATTTTTTTCCTTTGTCAAGTTCATAAACACATGCTAAAGTGTGTTCAACACTCTAAGCTATGGAAATGACTTCATGAAGAGGAGGATCATCCTTGCCCCAGAGTTCATGTCTAACTTTGTAACTGCAACACCTTAGCATACATTGATCTCAAATTCTTTCATCTAAAGATGTGCCAAATTGAGAACTAGAGGCTAACTTCCTAAGACAAGTTATATATTCTTTGACACTCTCATTATCTTTTTGTTCCCTCATGCCAAAGTGATAACATTGTTAAATGGTACTAACCTTGGCAAGATAATGAAGATCAAGTTTTTTTGAACACATTTTGAACTCATTAAGGTCTAAATCCTCAGTACTAACCAATTCAGGCAAATAGTCAAATACGTCTTGACCCGCAGTACCCACACAATGCAGTAATAGTAAAGTGTTCCTCTCACTAGACAATGAAGTGCCACATACTCTAGTATAATGAAGGAACGTTTTCTTCCGTTTAGACCAATTAATGGGAGGATCACCTGGATACAGAAGGAAAAATGATGGAGGAGTAATATTTTGCATGATAAGAAAAAAAATGCTAATGCTAATTAGAAAAAAAAATGAGAAATAGATGAAGGCTTGAGTTTTGTTGAAAGTGAAAATGTCTCATAAAAACAAAAACACTTTCAGTACCTACAAGATTAGTATCCAGGAAAAATAAAACGTGCGGAGTACTCCAGATGAATCATAAATAGTAAGGAAGGTAGAAATTCAGACAAAATCCATTAGGATTATAAGCAGTACTGAAGCATGCCTATTGCTGTGAACATATGTAGCTAGACACTAAAACAAAAATGCATGAGAAACTTAACTGTGAGGAATGCTTGAAATTGTAGAAAAAACAGAGAATGTCGTTTCAGATCGCTGATGCGATCCACCTGAAGAAATCCAACGATAAAATCCGATGAATCAAACAAAGACGAGTGTGATCCTTGTTTTGATAGTTGGTGAGCCTTTAGTAGGAGATGTGAAGGGCCAAGATGCGTAATGAGGTCAGAATGAGCAGGCAGCACGGTGCAGGGAAAATAGTGCCCGTGGTTGCCAGGAGATGAAGAAATGACCGGTGAGGCCTTTCAAAAATCAATAAGAAGTTGACATGAAACTCTACTCAGGAAGGAGCAATAAATTGTACGATGTGCCGCAAAAAACAAAATGATGACGGACGGACAGTGGCGTGATAATGACATGCCGTAACTTTGAATGCAGAATGTTCTATATAACTATTAATACCAAAGAGAGCACAATAGTACACTTGAAAAATGCAAAAAACAGTACATAGTTAAAGCGAAGGTACCTTGAGAATTGGAATCACTTGTAGAAAGTAAATCTGGTAACTGCAGCAATGCTCTGTTGATCCTGATGCTGAAAAAGTACAAGAAGCAGCACAAAGGTCTGATAGCACATTGAAGATGGGGTGCTCTGAAAACCGCTCGTGACAAGTGTAAATAAGAAGAATGTCCACGCAGTTGTAAGTTTCTTGTTCTATGTAGGTTCTTTAATGAGAGCCCCCCAAACAAGAACAGCAGCTCAAGGATCTCAATGCCAACTGACTAAATACAGGACAGCAGCATAGAACTATGACGCATCAAAGAGTCCCTGCATAATAACCCGCAGCCAAATAAGAAGAGAACACAACAAGCATTGGTAGCTACTAAACATTGTAAATACCTCAAACAACTTCTACCACAGCTGCAACAACACAGCCAACCACTGCACCGCAACCTGTGTACCTAGCACAGTCAGTGCCATCCTATGCATCCTAGTCTTGGATTCTGTGGCAGCTATCAAAACCCCAGTCACTGAGAAACTAGGACTCAGTAGGAGGGTGCTGTCTGTTCCAAGGGCACAGGCCGGTGGGGGTAGGCGTAGTGGGACTGTAACTGTGGTCCCGCAGGGCAACCCCACTAGGGACGCTGAGGGCCAAGCTGCCATAACCCAAGTGCTACCAGGACTCCCAAAGTGTCATGGGCTAGGTATTGACTGAACTCTGGGAAAAAAAGGGGCTGCAGAGGGACACATACCAGGAGGTTGTTGGCAGACACACCGAGGTGGCAAGCATGCACATTGAGGTGGCCGGGATCAAGACCAACATTGCCTCCCTGGTTCGGGTTCTGCAGGATATCAACACACCCCTCTGCAGGGCTTTTACACCTGTATCCACTCCTTCCTGTGGTTAAAGAACATCCAACCCTTCAACATCTACATCAGCCACAGGAAGGGAGGCCCTGTCAGAGGATGACACGCCTGGCCGCGCCCCTGTCTCAGCAGCTCCAGATACCCTCTCTAGCAAAAAGAGGGTATATCCACCCAAAAATCCAGGAGGTGGGGATGGCAAGACACCCACCACTGCCAGGAATAAACCTAGCCCGTAATGTCTTCACGTGAGTGCTAAACATTCACTCATGGACTATTCCTGCCCAATCTTCCATATCTGATGGGAGGAGTATGGTGGGTGTTGGACTCCAGAAAATTTGGACTCTACTACAATGGTTTCATCCACCATGACTAAAGACTTCACTTTTTGTTTGAACTGTTTAATTTTTAGTTAATTTCTTGATTTCATCTTTGTTCACTTCATTAAAAACGCAGATCACCAAATCATTGTCTCCTGTTGTAATTCTTACATAATACAATGTGAATGTACTAGCATGTCAACTTTGCAATGTCAAAACTTGGGACTTCTGGAAGCATAGATATATTGTATGTAAACACTCTCCAACTCAAGAACACTACTATGTCACAACAACACATACATACAAATATCTGGTATGATGACATCTTTATTCTACTGTCCAAAGCATAGACTGATATGAAGTCAGATACATTGCAAACATAATAATTCAGTTATTCTTTGTCAGTGATGACATAATCAGTTGCAGACATTTACAACATGGAAGGAGGGATACACCTGGCAATATACAGTACGCAACAATAAATTAGGTCTACATCCTCAGCTGTAGTCATATTGCCAACCTCACAAAAGGAATCATACATCAAATAAACAAATAAACAGACACACATGTCAGTACAACAGTTTCTGACCACAGGGTCATTTTCAAACCAGTGTTGCTTGCATCTGGTGAAATGTCACAAACAAATGACAGTGATGTGCCACAAAAACGTTGTCCTATAATGAGGGGACACATCAACAGCTACACACGGCTCACACACAATGAGAATCTAGCCAATATTAAGGGAGACTACCATAAAATAGGCCCAACACAACATTGTGTCGGATCACATGATGGCATTAGGACCAACAAACCACAAGGAACAAGTCCAATGGTAGCCAGGTAACTTCCATCCTGTGCAAACTGTCTTGGTACCAGCTTTGTATACCCAAACTCTGTGACAGACATTCCCATGTCCACATCGTACGTCTGAACGGCATCATATACCAGCTAATGTCACAACTCTGGAATGTCCAAATGAAGATGGCATGGTGAAGGAACTTGAAACATACCACCACCACAGAGAGATTAGCTAAAAACCCATACATATGGCGCACATCACATTTTCAACCCTAGAGAACACAGTCCAAGCCAACATTTGCAGATGAAAAAAGCTACACTTACAATACAAACACCTTTTCCCAGAAAGTTACAGACTAATATATTCCTAGTATATAGCATTAACATCATCCTCACAACTTTACTACAAAAGTTGCAATAACACTTCCCCTAAATACTCAGCTCTACGGCTCACCAGAGGAACAGGTAAGAAATAATCTCTATAAAGTATGCAACTCTATTTAACTGCTTCCTTCCATTTCCCTTAGGCTGCAATGTGCCTCTGAGTGTCAGGGTGTAGGAATTATGTTGGTTGCATATATTTGATGGTGCCTACATAGGACGCATGTGTAATGGATTATGGGGGGGTTTACTTTGTGGAGAGGAAAACACCATTGTAATGTGTGATAAGGTGGATTTCTACTTGTGTGCAATTCATATATCCATGCAGGGCTCAAGTTCAGAGCAGCTACAATGATTTGTCAGTTTACATCAGGGTATAAGTGCATACTTTTGTATAGGTTTTACACTGTGATCCATGTCTGCATACTGTTATAAGTATTTGAGGGTGATGTTAGCCATGTGTACTGTCCCACAGATCAGTCAGCACACATCAGGCATTGTAAAACAGTTGTCTGGGAGCTAGCTCTACCTCACAGACCCCTTCAGAGTGCCACTCAATTGTATGCTTACATATGAGAGGGGCAGATTACATTTTATGTATAGAATTGGTGGGAATGATAGGTTCATGTGGGATCAGTAGGCACAACAATGGCTGACAATGAGTTGTAAGCAGTCTGGGACATGGCCCAGCCTAGGCCTGCGTTACTGTGACAGGAGAAGTGAGGCATGGAGTAATTTCCCTGTAGACCTGCTGATCCACGGATGTTCCCAGAAAGAGTCATCTGTACCACTAGTATCCCTGTTAGCTGTTACATGGATAATGTTAGCCATGGTGACTGAGGTGACCCCCTGACCCTATACTTCTTTCTATTGACCTACATTTGCAATGTGTGGCAGTTATTAATGGCTGCCCCCTTACTCACACCAGTCTGTTGACACTTTTCTAATAGTGTTGCTTCCACAGTCTGGGCCTATAGCACATCTGAGACATAAACAGTGTAGATATTGTTACTTTTGATTAGATTTAGAAATGTGAATCATCTGCTTGGCTACAATAGTCGCTATTATGCAACACATACAATGGCATGTTGATTGTCATCCTTGTTACAGTGCCCATATGACAAAATGTGAGTCCAGTGATGGCAGTACAAACAATACAAACGTATTTAGAATTATTAGGATGTTCCAATAAGTAGTCCACATGTATACACATTCCCCAGAGAGCGAACTCGCATGTCACACATACCAGCCCTTACATTGTGACCTTAGTCTTAGGATATTGTGTATACTATGTTACTCACCTCTATGGACCATCTGCATCAATGCAATGGGCCTGGCAGTAAAGGTGTCAGGACAGTCATGCACAGGTAGTTTACCCTTAAGAAGATCCAAATGGTGTGCTGTGTGTCATGATACCTCACATCACATTTCATGTTGGATGGCCCTGGCCTACATGAAGTTAGTAGGCTGCCTCAGTAAGTGTAGGTCATGACCAGGGTTGACGTTAGTCATCAGAGGACCACAAAAGTGTGTATCCATGCTTTAGTTGTGCTTAGCATGTGGCATGGACACATGTAATATGTTGACTTTTGAAGAATGCTTGTGTTAGTTGTCAATAAAATGTGCATCATGCTGGCAGTTATCCTCAAACTTCTACTTACAATCTATTTCTACATCTATTACATCCATTCAGATCAACGCCCATCAGAAGAAGGTCATTTGGAGAGTCATCACCAGAGAGGAGCACACTCTGGGGTCTTCAACAGACATAATGCCCGCAAGAGAAAGAGGTGGTGGCCCTGGAAGATCTGTGTGTAAACAAATATATGTTGGCAGCACATTTGTCTTGTGGAGGAGAGAATACAGGAACACATTAGGGCCATTCAGAACTCGAATAAGAACTATCCGTTAGCTGTGCATTTTAAGGAAAATCCTGGTTCAGAAGATTTACAGCTATTGAAATTCCATGAATTTACTACTACATATGATCACCCCAGGAGAGGAGACAGAGCTATATTACTGAGGCAATTGGAAACAAAATTGATTACTAAACCTAGGGCAGTAGAATTTGGTCTAAATGTGGATCGAGAATTACATGTATTCTTGGAAGACTCATGATTTCAGGCCATGTAGCTTACTCCCATGATTTAACTTATAGCCTTTTGTATAACGATTTTGCACTTAATGTATCAGGCATAATTAATATTCTATACAGAATAGGATATATATATCTGAGTCTCGCAATACAAACTCCTTTCAAGATAAACCTGTGTGCGACTTCTTTTTCCTGCGCTTGAAACCGCGCGAGAAATGCTTTTCTGAGATATATATATATATATATATATTTACAATCTTCCGAGTGGTCATTCCGGGATTGAGCCCGAGGTCAGGTGGTGCGTTTGCCGGTATGCCCTCACCGGTAAATAATCTTTATCCTTCTTCGAAATAACACGCACTCTCGAAGTTTAATGCTTAGCAGGAAGCCAATTTATTGTTTGCTACGCGTTTCGACAAATAAATGTCTTGTTCACACAAAGTATAAAAATAAAGACGTGTTTAAATACATATGTAAAACTGAGGAAGGACTTCTATACATACATGCTATGTCCTATCATTGACAAGTGTCGGCCATCTTGTAATAGTAAACACAAACCTATGTGGCATTTGTACTCCGATAAATATCGTGCTAAATGCAGTATATACAAGGGGACAACTTTGAATTTATATTTCTATTTCGCTCTAGTGGCGCAAAACAAAGTGATGTTGAAAAAATATATAAAAAAAGGGTTTTTCTATATTTACATTATGTAGTGTATATTCCATTTTGAAATTCATTGTACTTGGTAAGAATTACATCAAATCGCACTAGTGGCTTTTTGCTTCAACTTAGTGTTTTAACTGAAATCACTCCATAAAATGCATTTAATAACAGAATAGTTCCCTGTACTATATTTCATTAAACTCACTATATATATAGTTTTTCAAGAGAAGGCCTTCTTTGTATCCATTAGACAATAGCAGGACTAAAAGACAAGTGAACACCCTACTAAATATAAGTCCAAAAAGTAATAAAGGTTATCAAAAATTACTAACCCAATCCCTAAAAAAAGTGAAAAAAATGCAAGTAAATGATCAGACTTTTTTTACAAATTCAAACTTTGAGTAAAATTCAAATTGCTCTCTTATCTTGTTTCACATGTAGTTCCGAGCCCGGTGGAAGGAAAGGGTAGGGTGCCCATACAGTTACCATCTAATACGGTGGGTCCCTTCCTTTCTTCCTGTAAATGTGAAAACAAGAAAGAAAACAACAACTTAAAATACAATAAAGAGTGAACTTTATCGTAACAAATTGTCCACAAAGGCAGAACATCGAAAAATAATTACAGTTTCTCACTCATTTTACGGTGTAATCAATTGGAGTTACACTGACTAACATTTATTCTTCATACAAGTGGGTTGCCATTTCATCATCAATATTGTGGCCCCCAGGGAATTTAGTCTCCAATTCAAGTATCCATTTGGATTCTTTTTTGCGGAGAGACAATTCTCTGTTGCCCCCCCTGTTGCTAGGGACAATCTGTTCAATAGCATAGAAGCGTAATAGATCACTGTTTGAACTGTGAAATCTTTTGAAGTGTCTGGCAATCGGATAATGAGCGTCAGTGTTGGTAATTGCTCTTAGATGTTCCATAACTCTCTTTTTGATCATACATGTGGTGCTTCCTACGTACCTCATCTTGCAGGGACATTCCAAAATGTATATTATGTAGGAGCTACTGCATGTGAGGAACTGTTGTATTTTCCATTTGCGTGTTCTGCCTGGAATACTGAATTCTTTAACAGAAGGACTATGTTTACAAGATCTGCAGTGACCGCATGGGAAGAAACCCTTAAGATCATGGAACGTGCTTTTCTTCATGACTGTGATGTCACTTTTTACTAGAATATCTCTCAGGTTTCTACCTTTTCTATAAGTTATTTTGGGTCTTTCACCCATTTCTGTACCAATAATATTATCGGTTTTAAGGATACTCCAATTGTCACACAGAATTTTTTGGACTTTTTTAGAATGACTATTGAAAGTAGTAATCACTCTTGTGACAGATTCAGTGGTCTCCAATTCAGGTGTTTGGCCCAATGATACTTCTCTGCTTATTTTTGACATCTTTTCTAGTGCTTTTTTCAACACCCATTCAGGGTATCCACGTTCTCTAAATCTTTTCAAAAGGACACCTTGTTCCTGTATGTATTTAGCATCATTGTTGCAATTTCTTCTTGCCCTCAGTAATTTGCCATATGGAATGCTCCATTTAAGGGCTTCTGGATGTTCACTGAGGGCATGAAGAAGGCTATTACCAGCTGTCTCTTTACGATATAAACTGGTAGTGATTTCTTTTTGTTCCACTTCAATTTTGATATCAAGAAATTCCACATATATTTTGCTGATATTATGGGTCAAGGTGATATTATATTGGTTGTCATTGAGTTTCTTGATAAAGTTCAGGGCTTCTGCTTCACTACCCTTCCACACAATCAGCAAATCATCAATGCATCGCAGCCATTTTATTACTGACTTGAAATCTTCTGATAAATTAATGTCTGCACGAATTTCCTCTTCCCATTTTCCTAGAAAAAGGTTGGCAAAGCTAGGTGCGAAGCACGTACCCATCGCCGTGCCTCGCACCTGCTTGTATAAAATACCATTGAAGAGGAAAATGTTGTTTTTAAGGCATATCAATATCATGTCTTTTAACATATTGGTATGTTGCAGATACATTATATTTCGTGACTTCAAAAAATGTAAACATGCCTCGACACCCTGATCATGATCGATGATAGTGTATAGTGTGTTTACATCTAAGGTAATCAATAAATACTCATCCTCCCATACAAGGCCCTCAATCTTGTTAAGAAAGTCCTTAGTATCCCTTACGTATGAGGAAAGTTCGATGACATAATCCTTCAGGAATTGATCAACGTATTTTGAAATATTTTCCAACACATTTCCTACTGAGGAGACAATCGACCTACCAGGAGGAATAGTAGGATGTTTATGGATCTTTGGTAAAAGATACAATGCAGGTAGTTTCGGGTAATCTTTCTTTAAGAAACAATATTCCTGCCAGGAAATGACACCTGCCTCTTGTCATTCTGCAAGTTTCTCCCATGTTGAAGTTATACTGGCATTGTAAGTACTGGTATCACAAATACAGTAAAAACTGGTATTATTAAGTTGTTTTTCCGCCTCTTCTATATACAACTTTTTGTCCCATAGTACTACATTACCTCCCTTGTCGGAGGGACGTATAACAAAACTATCATCTTTAGCCAAAGATGAAATCACATCATATTGCTTAGGAGATAAATTGTACTTTATACCATGTTTGTTATTCAATCCATGTTTTTGTTTTTTCAATTCCTTTGCTACTACGTCTTGAAAAGTGTCAATTGCATCATATGGTAGGTTCGGATAAAACACAGAACGTGGTTTAAAAGACGTACAAGCAGCCTTGTCAGTTAAAAAGTCAGAGTCAATGTTTTCCTGGTTTGTCGATGCATCTGTACCTATACCCAGGTCAAATACTGTAAGTAGAGTATCTGCATCACCAACTGTGAGATTAATGTCACTTGGGTTGTCAGACATGCCTGTGTTTTCAGACTGGGTTACGCTGTTTTTTAATATGTGCCATTTCTTTAATTTGATTTTCCATACAAATTTTAAAATGTCTATTCGAGTGTTTGTATAATTAAATAGTTCTGTGGGGCAAAAAGATAATCCCAAACACAAGGTTGTTTTATCAAAAAACGACAAAGTACGTGATGAAAGATTTATAATGGTTTGATTTACCGTTTCCGGATCCATTATTATTGCATCTTGTTGGAGCCTCTTCTTCTTGTTCCCATTGGCTCGTTGCTGCTTTGTTCTACGCTTGCGTTTAAGTCTTCTCTGTTTATTCCTCCCCTGCCTCTTCTTCTTCTTCTTCCGCGGCCCCTTCCTCGGCCCCGAGTTGGGGGGGTTGGAGTCGGGGTCATTTTCCCCGGTTGTCGACTTTTTTTCATCACATGAAACTCGTCTAAAAAAGTGGCTTGACGTGTAATTACTTCCACTTCTGACGATGAACTCGCTGTCCGTATAGACCCCTCGTTATCAGAACCACTTGTTTCGTTTTGCACATTCTGCACAATTCCAGTCTGATCTAAGGCTGATGATTCATCTGGTATGGATGTTTGATTATATAAGTGATCATACTTGTGGCTATATGTTAAGATACGGCCCGTCTCGTAGTCTATGCAGTCTCTGTGGAGCTTTCTTTGTTTACGAAGCTTTATTTCCTCCTCATGTTTTGATAATCTTCCTTTTAGATCTTCTTTGAATTTATTCACACTATGTTGATCATCATTTTTCTTTAGGTCTTCCTCTAGTTCATGTAGTTCTTTTAGGATTCTTTCCCTATCTTCCCAGGCATATTTTATTATTATGTTGAGCATATTCCGAGAACTAGCAGCTGAGTTTTCCGCCCATTCATCCAGCATTTGTGGGTTTGGTGACTCATGGGAGGGAGTTATATATATTCTCAAGCCCCGGGGAATCATCTGTTTTTCAACATAGTCTTGTAGGGAAATAGCTTCCCACCACTTTGATGTTTCTTGTCTCTTGAGTTTTTCATATCTTTTTAACTGGCTGCTTAGTGTAATGTCTTTGTTCTGGGTAATTGTTGTAGTTGCTCCTCCTTTACCAGGTGCTCTTGCAAAGAGTGACAATGCAGCTTTACGTCTTTCACTTTCCTCATCCATATTGTCACTGTGGGTAAAGTTTTTTCAATTTGAATAAAGTTTCAAAAGTCTTGTCATTCGTCTTTATTTCAGGAATTACGATTGAATAATTCCAAATTAGGCTTCCTCTAACAGCATTAAAACTTCCCCCATTACCATAACGGGGTTCCTGATGCCATTATGTTAGTTTTTTGTACGCAAGGGAGCAACTACAACAATTACCCAGAACAAAGACATTACACTAAGCAGCCAGTTAAAAAGATATGAAAAACTCAAGAGACAAGAAACATCAAAGTGGTGGGAAGCTATTTCCCTACAAGACTATGTTGAAAAACACCTGAATTGGAGACCACTGAATCTGTCACAAGAGTGATTACTACTTTCAATAGTCATTCTAAAAAAGTCCAAAAAATTCTGGGTGACAATTGGAGTATCCTTAAAACCGATAATATTATTGGTACAGAAATGGGTGAAAGACCCAAAATAACTTATAGAAAAGGTAGAAACCTGAGAGATATTCTAGTAAAAAGTGACATCACAGTCATGAAGAAAAGCACGTTCCATGATCTTAAGGGTTTCTTCCCATGCGGTCACTGCAGATCTTGTAAACATAGTCCTTCTGTTAAAGAATTCAGTATTCCAGGCAGAACACGCAAATGGAAAATACAACAGTTCCTCACATGTAGTAGCTCCTACATAATATACATTTTGGAATGTCCCTGCAAGCTGAGGTACGTAGGAAGCACCACATGTATGATCAAAAAGAGAGTTATGGAACATCTAAGAGCAATTACCAACACTGACGCTCATTATCCGATTGCCAGACACTTCAAAAGATTTCACAGTTCAAACAGTGATCTATTACGCTTCTATGCTATTGAACAGATTGTCCCTAGCAACAGGGGGGGCAACAGAAAATTGGCTCTCCGCAAAAAAGAATCCAAATGGATACTTGAATTGGAGACTAAATTCCCTGGGGGCCACAATATTGATGATGAAATGGCAACCCACTTGTATGAAGAATAAATGTTAGTCAGTGTAACTCCAATTGATTACACCGTAAAATGAGTGAGAAACTGTAATTATTTTTCGATGTTCTGCCTTTGTGGACAATTTGTTACGATAAAGTTCACTCTTTATTGTATTTTAAGTTGTTGTTTTCTTTCTTGTTTTCACATTTACAGGAAGAAAGGAAGGGACCCACCGTATTAGATGGTAACTGCATGGGCACCCTACCCTTTCCTTCCACCGGGCTCGGAACTACATGTGAAACAAGATAAGAGAGCAATTTGAATTTTACTCAAAGTTTGAATTTGTAAAAAAAGTCTGATCATTTACTTGCATTTTTTTCACTTTTTTTAGGGATTGGGTTAGTAATTTTTGATAACCTTTATTACTTTTTGGACTTATATTTAGTAGGGTGTGCACTTGTCTTTTAGTCCTGCTATTGTCTGATGGATACAAAGAAGGCCTTCTCTTGAAAAACTATATATATAGTGAGTTTAATGAAATATAGTACAGGGAACTATTCTGTTATTAAATGCATTTTATGGAGTGATTTCAGTTAAAACACTAAGTTGAAGCAAAAAGCCACTAGTGCGATTTGATGTAATTCTTACCAAGTACAATGAATTTCAAAATGGAATATACACTACATAATGTAAATATAGAAAAACCCTTTTTTTATATATTTTTTCAACATCACTTTGTTTTGCGCCACTAGAGCGAAATAGAAATATAAATTCAAAGTTGTCCCCCTGTATATACTGCATTTAGCACGATATTTATCGGAGTACAAATGCCACATAGGTTTGTGTTTACTATTACAAGATGGCCGACACTTGTCAATGATAGGACATAGCATGTCTGTATAGAAGTCCTTCCTCAGTTTTACATATGTATTTAAACACGTCTTTATTTTTATACTTTGTGTGAACAAGACATTTATTTGTCGAAACGCGTAGCAAACAATAAATTGGCTTCCTGCTAAGCATTAAACTTCGAGAGTGCGTGTTATTTCGAAGAAGGATAAAAAATATATATATATATATATATATATATATATATATATATATATATATATATATATATTCACTGAAAAAACCATAGGTTTCACACACGTTATAGTTAGGAATTAGCATTTAAAAAACCTTGCAAATTCACTTAAAAACCCATAGGTTTCACACATGTTATAGTTAGCTGGACATTTCACTCGTGAAAAACCATTGAAATTCCCCCGTTATAGTTAGTGCAGGCAACTATAACTCACGCGACCGCAATCCTCTGCTGATGACGTCAGATATTACATCACTGTATTTAGACACTTATTTACCCATGTCTTCTTCCATTAATTTTTAGCTATACATATATTACAAATATTTTTTTTTCAGAAAGACACATATGTCATCAGTGATGTAATATCTGATGTCATCAGCAGAGGATTGCGGTCGCGTGAGTTATACACAAACCAACAACCAGCAAAACAAATTTCAGAATATTAAAAAAAAATCCCCATAAAATAAGATATATAAGAAACACACAAACGTTAGACTACTAATAATAATCACTGACTTTTTACAATTAATACATTATAAATACATACACATTTACACATAACAATGCAGTTATGTAAAAATAAAATAGTAAACTAATTAACCAATTACATTTTCATAAATTAATTTAGAATTTTTAAAATATTATAAAAAATATTTTGGTACACTTCCCACCATACTCCCCTACAAACCCAACAACCCATCAATAAATAAAAGATATCAAGTATAAATAAAAGGAGATATAAAATATAATGTTTTAATTAAAGTAACAACCTAAACGGTGATATAAAATATAATGTTTTAATTATATTTAAAAAAACTAATTCTCCACTAAAAATAATTGCAAATATTGAACATACAAATGATAAACAATAAAATAATCATAACTTATAGCACTAAAAAATAGATACTATGTACATCAAAATGAAATAAAACAATATTAAATATTTTGATATTTGTAACAAAGTAAAAAAAACAATATTCTTTCCAGTGGTATAATGTCCCATTATATTCTTGTCATTACAATATTTTTAGGCAATAACAATGTACAACAATATTGATGCAAGAATATTAAGTTTAAATACAATCCTGGAAATTTATTGTTGCACACATCAACTGTATTTAGGACAAGCTTGACAGGGCAGAGTTCTTAAACCTATTGCAACCAATCGTTTAGAAGAAAAATATACATAGAGTTGGCTTTTGCTCCATTAAGGGAGTATTTTTCTCTCAATTCATTCGATGGGCTGTTTAGTGTAT
The DNA here is from genome assembly GCF_964204655.1 of Triturus cristatus. Classification (NCBI taxonomy): domain Eukaryota; kingdom Metazoa; phylum Chordata; class Amphibia; order Caudata; family Salamandridae; genus Triturus; species Triturus cristatus. Next base: position 213,613,046 of record NC_140588.1, read on the forward strand.
TATTCCACCTCCTATTTTATACTTGCATTGCAATGTATGCTGGACTATCCTACATCTCAGAATTACTTGGAATAATCACACATTAAAATCTTTATTTTACAGACAGTACGGGGCTGATTACAATGCAAGTCCACCCGAACCGTCTGAGCATAGATCAGCATTTCCAACCTCGCAATTTGGATGTCAGTGCCCATAGGGCGGTCGGAAACATCCATTGCATTATGGCAGCTTGTGAGGCGGGTGGCAAAGGCCAAGAGCACAAGCTGCCATAGTGAAATGGATGTTTGTAAACATCCCTGCACCGTGTGACAGGCACCCCACGGCGGGGATGTTTAGGGGAGCACGATCGGTGTCCCCCAGGCACCATAGTGGAGGGCCAGGAGGAAAGGGGCCCTGCTAGGGGCCCTCAAAGTCATTTTCCGACAGCCTCTCCATGTCAGAAAGGCCAACATGGTAAGGCTGTTGGAAATTGGCATCATAATCCCGACGGTGGAGCCCCCGTCATTAGGGGATTATGAGCATTTCTGATGCTTCGACAGAACAGCAGTGGATGGTCCCTCCGCCAAATGCCTCCACCTGCCGCATCGTAATGTGCTGAGCGGACCGCAGGGGTAGATGTTGGGGAGTCCGACACCAATGTCCCGGTGGTGTCGGATGCACTGACATCATAATCAGTCCCTATGTATGCATAAAACAATCAGTTTTCATTTTGTGTTTTCATTGCAGCAGACTTTTTAATATGCTTGGTAAGAAGATTGATTTTTCTATTTCGCAGCACAATATTTAAAAAGTACCTCTTGATCAAATGTTGATTTGCTTTGTGTCTGTTCGATATTTTGTGTGGATGATTGGGTAAATGCAGGTTTGCACTTTGAGATATAAATCAGGGCAATTGCCTTTGCCAATGCCTGTTCAACAAACTGATTCAAATCTATCACCTTTCAGAAAATAGAGAAAAGGTGTAATATTTATATTCTATGCTTGCTAAAAAACCAAAGATTAACATTCTGTGCTGCACCCCTGATGCCTGTTAAAGTACAAATGTAAGACGCTAGCGGAAAAGTGGATATTATCAACAAAGCAAACCTGTTCCACTGTGACAGTATGTTGGCTTCCTAATATATTTCTGTTTGATTTGATTTGCCAGAGGCAAGACATTTGACTTGTCTGAGGGATGTTCAAAAAACAAATATTTCGTTGGGTTAGGCAAATCAGCAACAGCTACAAGAAAGCAGTTTGCAAGAACATCCATCTTACAGATACCGGCGTTATGCAATGACAAGTGAGACATTTAAAAAAAAAACTCTTTAACAGTGGAGTCTGTCTGTTTACATTCACAGTAAGACTGCATTTCACATTTTGCATTTCACATCCTTGCTTGATCATTGTGGTCTTTATGTACAAAGTGTTTTAATTGCCACAAATCCTTGTGACCACTAAAACACTTGAAATGCACTAAACAAAATTAGCGATTTGAAAAAGGTTTTATGAATTGTTAAATGGGTTTAGAAAACAATAGAGAATAAGTATTTGAAAGGGGTATGTTTAGGACATCAATTCCAAATACCGATTTCTTATAATATGTGGTAATCTTTTGCAACCAAAATCAAGACACGAAGCAGAAATATTTTTATCACTAACCTAAAGGAAGTAGTAACCCAGTTGCAAATGGAAGTCCTCATGCGACTTTGCTATTTGTGGATGTTGACCAAAACATTTTTGTAGGAGTAGGCAGTGGTCAATAGGACAACTGCCTACTGCTAAAACAGTTTTGTGCAACATCATTTTTTGTTTTACATATGCATCCCATTTTCCTTTAAGGAAAACTGGCTGCTTTTAAAAATATATTTTTTAAAACTCTGGGGCAGTTTTACAAGAAAGTGACGCATCTGTAGAGATGCGTCACTTTCCCTGCGCCAACATGCCAAATCCTGGCGTCACCATGGATGCGCAGTATTTACAATACGGCGCACCATGGCGCAAGGATTGACAGATGCGTCAGAAATTCTGACGCATCTGTTGATGGAAAAGTCACGCATTGCTGGAGTCGTGTCGCAAGCACGACTCAACTCCAGCAATGCTCAGGGGCGCCCTATGCCTAACATGCTGCGTCACTCCTTACGCCTGCTTCAAACAGGCACAGGGTTTTGACGCAGCATGGATGTAAAAGTGACTCAGTGAAATCTTGTAGATTTCATTTCACTGCGTCACTTTTACGGGGCTTCCTGCAACGGAATGCCCACCCTGCATACATTAAACCTGATGCAGGATTAATGTGGCGCAGGGCTTCACAACGTGACGCATCTCCCTAGATGCGTCACTTTGTAAATGGGCCGCAACTTTTACGCTGCCGCTGCGTCACAAAAGTGACGCAACAATGGTGCAAAAGTGATGCAAGGGGATTGCAAATCTGCCCCATTATATTTAAAATTACAGACTTGGTTGTCTGTCAGCCACAGGAGGCCACCATCCCTCTAACTGTACCAATCCTAGTAGGTCTACTAGAAGTCGAATTTGTGAGCATGGGGCCAAGCAGGGATCTCTGTAGAATTTGTATTTATGATCACCTCCTGCACCGCCTTGCCTTCCTTTTTCACGGTAATTGGTAGCACACTGTTTCAGAGCACCTAACTGTTGTCACAGGGCATTGGGCCCAATTTGCAAAGCCTGAATAGTTTGTGAATCTGGACAATTGCAGCTAGGGGGAGTAGTTGAAGAAGGGTAGGAGAGCCTCCTTCACCCAGGATTCGGCTGTAATTAATTGCAACCCCCCACGCAGGTGGATATCTCTGCCTACACAGTTGATTATTTAGGGGAGTGGAATAGGTCTGCATCAAAAATAATTTAGAGATTAATTTTTTTATGTACTGTGATTAGGGGTCGGGGTCGGCGTTTAAGCAATTCATATGAAAGCTTGTCATGGTCAAATCTAATCAGTTATATTATCTCACATTTTGCTCCATTCAGATAAAATAAAGTGTTCTTTCATCCAGTAAAACACTGGTATAGCTATTCTGTGACAACTGCCTGCCTCCCTGATACGTTATAGTATAAGAAGTGAATTGGGAGTCATCCTTAAGGATGTATGCCAGCAGAATCAAATAAATGCTCAGGAGGAGGGGTGAGAGCAAGGACCCCTGTGGGTCACCACAGCACCACTTACAGTTCAAGGATTCCTCTGGTCCATTGGCTACTTGATGGCTTTGATGATGGAGGGAAGAGCAGACCCATTTGAAGGCCAGAACCCTCTTTTTAATGGAATGTGGTGGTCTGTGGAATGGGCTGAAAAGAGATCATGAAATATTTGAATTGATGGGGAGAATTTCCTTGATGTTAGCAAGTGCAGTGTCTTTTGCCATGTTATTGAAGGCCGTGCAGGAAACTGTTGATTTCATGTACACCCGCAGTTAGAAAGTAATTTCTTTCACAGGGTAGGTTTGCTGGTGTTCACAGGGATGGTTTGCTGGTGTTACAAATTTGAATTCTGCAGGGGCAATGCCTCACTTCATTTGACCAATTCCCTTGGACAGGAATTTATGTAACACGTTTGGCCGTGAGTAAAGCAAGAATTGGCATTTACTACATGCTGGTCAAGGTTCAAACTACTTGTTCCAACCTTTGTATTTTGTTGGGTGAGGATCAGCAACTGATTTGCTCCTACCTATTTGATGAAAGTTAGAGCTCTGGAAAGAGACAGATGTTGTGGGAGAAAACTGTGATGGGTCTTGATTAAGTGAGATAGAACCCCAGATATTTGATATTTTGGCCTTTATGTCTTCAGGGTTTCCTCTTAGATGCTGAAAATGTATTTTGTTTGGTTTGGCAATGTGTTTGGTGATTGAAGACTTTTTTTCCCCATTGACTGCTTAGTAGTTGTTTTCGGTGTGTCTCTTACAACATGATTTGTCCTCCATGTATAATGATTTGTACCACTAATGTTGCAGGATACAGCCCTTTCTTTTCAATTCGGCTAGTGTCCTGTTCAATCAGTTGTTGTTAGAGGATTTTAGTGGAGGTTTTTAATTTTTACTTAGAGCGGGGACTCATCATGTTGAGAGTATTAGTAATTCTGTGTTATGAATCAGTCTGGAAACCATCTGGTTTCAAGCTGATTTGTTGATCAGTTCTATGTTGTCTGTGACTTTGCATCTTTCTTGCTGATGTTACAGCACAGTCCTTTGTCAATGCCCTTAAATTCTGTTGTTGTGTGGTGTAGAAGTTACACGCATGCAGCTGTAGAATTCTCCAGATGACTCATCCACGACTTCAAATAATAAGGTAGGCTAAAAAGCTTTCTTTAAAAACAGACCAAAAAAATAAAGAAAGAAAAATCCGAAGCACACCCTAATTTTTATTTTTGCCAATTTAGGTCTACAGTCAGCACTCAATTTACAATAGAATATGTGCTGGTGCCAAAAGCTCTGCTCAGGTGCCAGCGGCTAGCACTATTGCATGTCAGCATGCCAAAAACCAAGGCTCTGTACTGTTGAATACACCGCAGGCATCTTTAATCACTGCTGGGTTTTTGCTGTCTCCCTTTGTAAAGTAATGTAATTTAAAGGGTATCTGCATAGCACTCAGTTACTCCAAGGAGTGTCCTGAAGCATTGACTGGCTAAGAGACTAAACCTTTAATCCTGATTAAAAAAAAACATGTTTTCAGTTTCTTCCAAAACTGGGAGGTGACTGAGATACCGCGCAACTCCAGAGGAAGTTTGTTACATGCTGAAGGTCCTACGAATGAGAAGGACCTACCATCAGTGTCTTAAAAAGGATTCCCTTCAAAATAGGAAGCCAGTGCAGTACCCTTAGATGTGGGGATACATGTGATCTCAGCGACAGGCTTGGTAAAATACGGGCTGCAGCATTTTGGATCACCTGCAAAATGCAGTGCATTACTGCAGTCAAGTCACAATGTTCTTAAGGCCTGTACTACCTGTTTCTGAGCCGAGAAAGAGAGAAAATGTAAAACCTTTCTTAGTACATGCAACAGGTCATACCATGACCCCACCACTGCATTTACCTTGGGTAGAAAAGAGAGACATCCATCAAACTTAATGCCTAGATTCTCAACAGAGCTAGCCCGATGCAATGGAGGAAGAGCATCAACCAGCCAAAAGGACTGCCAAGGCTTATGTGTCTTCACACCAAAAAAGAGTAGTTCAGGCTTTTCTGCATTACATTTGAGCTGGTGATGCATCAGCCATTGAAACATTGCTGTCAGACAGGCTCTCATCTTTTGATCATGGAGCACTGCATCCCTTCTCCAGGAAAACAGAAGCTGGGTGTCATCAGAATAGGAGACTATTTTTGCTCTCAGAGCCTCAGCCAGTAGAGCAAGTGGAGTAAGATAAATAATAAATAAAGTTGGGCTCAAAGCCGATCCCTGTTGCACTCCCACGTGCAAATCACATGACCCGGATGAAATAGGAGGACTCCAAACCTCTTGACCTTATCCCTCTAGGAATGAAGCCTGTCAGCCCAATGCTAACCCACAAATTCCAATAGTATGAAGACTGGCCAAGCATGTGGTTTGGAGTACCATGTAGGAAGTTGCATAATTAGAACTAAACCTGCCCCTGACATCTAAAGTACCCCTGATGTAATCTGCCAACTCTACTAGAGCTGTCTTCATACTCGAATAAGGGCAGAAAGCAGACTGGCTGGGGTGTTATACATTTTTGTTTTCCAAGTACTGGAAAAGCTGATGGTTAACATGCTTCTCCAGAACTTTAGAAAGGGCTGGAAGCAGTGAAATAGTTCTGTATTTGGATGGTTCACCAAGGTCAGCCTGGAGTTTCTTCAGCAGAGTTAGAATTTTTGCCTTCTTCCAGGCATGAGGCACCATTGCTGATGACAGAGAAGAGTTTAAAAGTTTATTGGCCAAATAATTGATAACGCCTACCTCTAACACTACCATGCTAGGGGACAAGGGTCAGAGGGAGAGCCAGACTTACGGCAGCAGGTTGCTGAAAGAGATTGTTCCAAGGAGATGGGCTCAAACCTATCAAGAGTCACAGTGGGGTTATATGTTAGGCTAGGCTGCATGTCACCCCATAGTCTCCTCCAGCTGCATAGAAGGGAGAAGACTAGCCTGGATATTCATCTTCTTAGTCTGGAAATAGTATGATAGTTCTTCAGATAGTGTAAAATGTGTGCCTTGTCGCGTGATTGGCTGGTTGAGGTCATGTGACGGGCTAGGGATTCCCCAGAGTCAGGATGAGTCACCCAGTGGTGAATGGGGAGATCAGCAGCTAGATGGGTGGGAGGAGTACACCTGTGTCGTGAATAGGGCAGGGTTTTCCCCACACAATCCTGGCTCCGCCCCCTGTGGTGCGACTGACGACCCTAGCCTTGCCAGTGAATAGAGTGAGGGGCTGAGCACATCAAGGGTGCTCCCCAACCAGCTGCGACTGGTTTTCCCCCTCACCCTGAACCAAGAACAAAGGGTTTTAGTGTATAAAAATGGGGCTGTGTCCCCACAGAAACTGTTCTCTGCCAGGATCTTACCTGAGGGGGGGCTGCTGCTGCTGGACCAGAGGACCGCCACTTGGACTACCTCCCTGCCTGGAGGCCCAGTGAGCTGGCTCTGGGTCCAGCCTTGCCCCCCACCCCTGCCCTGCTGCATGCAGGGAAGAACTTTGCTGGACTTGGGTGTTTACTGGCACCCCTAAGTGCCTGGAAGCACTTTTCTTTCCCCCAAAGCGCTTGGATTTGCCTGTAGCGCTCAGGAGCGCTTTATTGCTGAAAGCCGGTGCCCACCCGGCGTTTGCCCCATCTTTTCCGATCGAGCGGGAGCCACCCCGCTTAATTAATTATTTAATTGGCGTGTGCCCACCCCGCATTGTGGTGTGCTTGCGGGTGCCCACCCCGCTTATTTGCTTATTCTTACGGCGGGTGCCCACCCCGCCGTATACCGCATCTACGAGGGAGCCCACCCCTCTTGTGATGGGGAAAATCACCGCTGCAGCCCGGTTCCGGACGACAGGAAGTCAGGCAGAGTTCGTGGTGACGTGGGCGGGGCCTCGGCCTGAAGCCAGAAGTCTACGGGAGCCCACCCTGTGCTCCGGCGAGCGAGAGGAGACCGCGAGAGCTGAGCAGACGGAGCAGTGCAGGCTCCGTGTCCGTCCCGTGCCGGCCGCTGCCCCGAAGCCTGAAATCACCGCAGAAGCCCAGCAGGAGCACCCTGGAGCCAAGGTGAGGTGTCCTTGGGTGTAGAGTCCCCGTGGGGCTGAGGGGGGCATGTGTGATTGAGAGCCTGCGAGGCTCCAAGGCTGTAGGGGGCAGTTCAGTTGTTTCTTGAGCCCCGAGAGGGCTCCACCGGCGGTGGGGGCATTCCTGACAGACCGGCCTACTTCTCGTGCGCTCCCCCGCCCCATTGGTTAAGTCAAGAGCGCGAGGTCGCTCCCACGAAGGGGGCAGTGTTCTTGAGCCCCCAAGAGGCTCCAACGGTTTTTGGGCGCATTACTGTCGAGCCTAGAGGGCTCCATCGTACGGGGGCATTCTGTGCTAATTAGAGCGGCCCCGGAAGGCAGCGGGCCGCTCCAACGTCGAGCGCATTGCCGGCTCCAATGGGGCACATTGTTTTAAGAGTCCAGGAGAGGCTCAGGGGGCATTTATTGATCAGAGCCTGAGAGGCTCAGGGGGCATTTATTGATCAGAGCCTGCGAGGCTCAGGGGGCCACAAGTGTTTTCTTAGAGCCCAGAGGGGCCCCACGTGACTGTGATTTGTGGTCAAAGGGCACAGTGGTGCCCCCGCTCCTTTTCCCAGCTGCCCAGCACTTAGTGGGCAGCTGCAACGTTTAGGTTGTGCACCCTGGGTTGCGCAGCCTGCGCAGGCGCGCCCTGACTTTTCTGGACACAGGGCGTCCTTGCCCCTTCAAGGCCAGTTGGCCTAGAGACTGCCACAGTGGTGGCTACTGTAAGTTTTTGCGCTATTGTTCCTAACCTGCACCTCTGAATGTGTTATTTTATGCGTCATGTGCCTTGTGTTTACACCTCTGAATGTTTTTATGCGTCATGTGTAATGTGCTTTTACCCCTACAGGTATTGTGATAGTTAGGTGGTTGTTTCTCTCCTAGTACAGGTGGTGCTAGTGAGGTCCTGGTTCCCTGCGCGATATTTTCCTAAGGTGGTTAGGGTTGCGTAGGTGGTACTTACCTGTGACCAGTAGTTACTGGTTGTGTGCTACATTTTCTAGTTAGTGCTACAGTGATTGTATGTGCTATGTTCTAAAGTATTATTCTTATGTTCTAAGTGCTAATTTCTACCAAGTGCTAATTCCTGACAGTGGTCCAGGTGGCCCTGTCCCCTGTATATATAATCCCTTGTAAATTCTGCCCGTGCCTGTTGGCACATTGTAAAGTGTGTTTTTATCTAATGTGTTTTTTATAATACAAAGGCTATTTTTTATAGAATACCTTGTGTGGAGTTTCCTTTGTGGTGGGCCTTGGGTGTTGTTGCTGGGTGCGCGCGCAAACGCTTTACACATCGCCTCAGAGATAAGCCTGACTGCTCAAGCCAAGCTACCAAGGGGGTGAGCAGGGGTTATCTTTGGCGTGTACCTTCCTTGCCCTGACTAGAGTGGTGGTTTCTGCCTGACTTTGGCGCAAGCCTTAGCCAACCAGAAATCCCATTTCTAACATTGGTGATCAGCGGTGGGATTTGGACTTGCGTTTGCGCTGTACCGCAGCAGCAACTGGCTGCACTACAAAACTCTGCATTTAGATAGTCACATGGTATAGGGATTATTGTGCAAAAATTGTTTTAAGTTTGTTTTTAATTGTCATTTCTTTGGAAATGTGTTTTTGTGCACTGTGAGTTAGGTGTCCCTAGCTCGGGAGGGTAGATCATCCCCCCCAAGTGCATTGTGTTTCTGGATTCACCAGAGGGTGGGATCCAGTGGTGGCAGCGTAATAGTGTCCAGTACATTTGTCCCCCGCCCTGCGCCCAGAGTTTTGGTACCTGTGTCACGTGGTGGTCAGGTTGAGGAATCAGGGGTGGTAGAAACTGCCTTACCAGTCCAAGGGGAGGGTTGTGTGTGTGGATGAATGGTGTGTGGCACTAGGCAAGTGAGTGTGAGTTCTCTGGGATAGAGAGCTTGCTGAATCCTTTGTGAATTGTGTACTCCTGTGTTAAACGCAGACCCCTAGGTTCCCTGTGTGATCTTTTCTCTAGAACGTCTGCCAGAATGGAGCCTGCTTTTGATCCCAGTGATCTAGTTTATTACAGTATGCAGGAGTTGGAAAGGTTCTGTAGAGAGAGAAACATAGGGGTGAGAGAGTCAGACACTGTGTACGAACTGAGGAACCACATGATTGGATGGCAAGCAGGTGAATGGAAACGTGAGCGCAGTGAGGAAGAAAGGGCCCGGGCCTCACACCTGGCGGGTGGTGGGTCTGTGGGGAGCCCTGAAGATTCAGAAGAAAATGACAGTACCTGGACGCCAGTAGAGAGTGAGGACCCCGTAGGTAGGGAGTCCCTTGCTGGGTCCAGCGTAGGAGATAGCGCCTCATCCCTTTCCCTGTCCCCTGAGCACAGTGGTAGTTTTCTGGATTCCCCAGTGAGGGTGGAGTCCAGTGGTGGCAGCGATATAAAGTGCAGTACAGAGAGTCCCATTCCCAGTTCACCCAGTCTGGTACCTGTTTCCCAAGAAGAGGAGTATAGGTTGAAATTCAGGGGCAGTAGGAAGCTGTTTCACCATTCTTGGGAGGAGTTTTTGGGGGAATGTGATGATGCACTGTTTGATTGGGTAAGAGTTACCACAGAAGATGATTTTGATAAACTGTATAGACTGGTTATCAAAGAGCAGATGCTCAGTAGTTGTTCTCCAGGGTTGCGCCAACACCTGTTGAGGTATGGCTCTTTTTGTCTATTTGAACTTGCAGAGGAAGCAGACCGCTGGGAAAGGGCCAGAGGTTCTCTAGAGTCATTAGTGAGTGATTCCAACAATAGTGGGTCAGAGATCCTCCAGCCCAGTGTGGTGGAGGAGGCTCAGTGTAGCCCAGCTAGGTCCCAGGATAGCGAGGAGGGTGTAGGGGCTCACTGCCTGGCTCAATGGAGCAGGAGTGAGGGGGTGACCGAGGGTCCCCAGACGCCCGAAACCCTGCCTCAGGACTTGGATGGTTTCATGAGGGAACACCAAGTTGGGAACCTAGGCTGTCCTGTTAGTCCACTTGAGGAAGATCTCTTAGTGAGTAGAGGACCTGGAGCACCTGTAAACAGGGCTCCTGTGGTTCTGGAGTCTGGCAGTAACGCTCCGGTAGGGAGGGTACAGGAGTCCAGCGTGAGGAGTGATTGGGGGATGAGTGTCAGGAACCCAAGATTACAGATAGGTTTAATTGCGCATCGAAGACTCAAAGTTTGTACACCCCGAGCAATGGAAGGTTCATGGGTGGAGCTGACTCGGAAATGGTGCCAGAAAAGGCCACCAGAACTGAGTAGCTGTTAGCGTTCTAGTGTTTGGCAGAGAACGCGCTGGAATCCTAGGTGAGGCTCGCGCTGCCTAGGAACTGCGCACTTCACCAAGAATTCTAGAGAGTCAGGTGCGCATTCCAGTGCGCGCTGATTAGAAGAGTTTCAGTTCTCGCTCGAAGGCTTTTCAGAATCTACCCTGAAGAGTTTTCGGAAGTCAGTAGATACAAGTTCGAAATCCGAGTTCCATGAAGTAAAGTGACTTTTGAGGAGAACAGCAAATCTTAGTTGTGAAGATTTCGCACCGAGTCGTCAGGAAGAGGAAGCAGCGTCAACAGGAGCATCTGAAGGAAGCACAAGAAAAATGAAGCTAAGTTAACGAGTGTATATTTGTCACGTCAGAGAACTGAAGTAAATTACCGAAAACAATAGAGTCATAGAACTTACTGTGAGGGAAGTGGCTTTACTGTAATTCTTCACAGAGGTAACGAGTAGTAACGACAAGTCCTGAAAAAGAATTGCAATATAGATTCGAACTCTTGAGCAACTACAAATAATAGAATAAGATAAAACCATACTTACCACAGAAATAAGTCGTTGAACAATAGCTAAGTACTAAGAGAGAAATACCACCACGAAAAGAGAAGAAAGCATTAAACACACAGATGAATAATTACCAATAGGAAAAGACCTCAAACACAGTAAGTAGTATACCAAATTAAAATAGATAACGTCAGGTTTAAAAGAAAGCAGAAGTTCTTAACAGATAAATGTAACTATATTACAGGTGTGCAAAAAAGAAAAAGAAGCTGTGAATTAAGGCAGATACCAAGGAAGATAAGACATAGGAGAGTAAAGAGAAAAATAGGAAAGTAAGTGAGAAGCTCAGAGAGAAAGATTTATATGAGGCAGATAAACCTTGGGTTCTAGCTATTTCCTTTTTTTTAATTGCAGACGAAGAATATAGTTAATGAAATAAAAGCACACACAGAAAAGAAATAGAAGAGAAGCAGAGTTCTGAAATTAGCATGGTAAGGAAATACGGCAATAGGGGTTAAGAGATAAGAGAGGCTAAGGACTAAAAGTTTATGATAACAATAACTCTTATCTACAGGTTATCTCTTCAGCGAAAGAAGTCTGCTGGACGGACTCCTGAAGGAAGCCGCAGAACAGTCTCTTCTCTCTTTTGTTATTTTATCCACTTTCCCCCTTCCCCCTAGATAGCCACTCTAGAGACTTGTCACACTAAGCTCTGGATTGCTGTCGGGGTGGATTTGGGAACTAGCATCTCTGTTCCTGTGTAAGTTTGAGTACCGTAATTAGAGTCTGACAATGAGTTCCCCAGTGGAAGGGCCTGTGGGTCAGGGACTACCCAGTTGGGCTAGGATCCCGTGTAGTGACCAGGGTGACACCACTTCTGTTCTGGGGATCTCCGCGCACTGTCAGGTGGACAGGGGACGGGAGATCAGCGCCAGACAGACAGTCGCTCGACATATGTGTCATTTGATAGCCTCAGGGGGATGGAGTGTAAGTCCCCAAAAGTCCTGGAGTGCCAGGCGATTATTCCACCAAAGGTTCTAGGCCGGAGGTTGGAAGGCCAGGTTCGGGATCAGCCTGACCTGAAGGGTGGGACGTCTGTAATCAGCGTCCCGACCGGTTCTTCTTCCAGAGGTTCCGCCCCAGTTGGTAGGGAGCAGGGTTCTGGAAGGGGGTGCAGAGGGTGGGAGAGCCCACCTCTGGCCCGGTACAACCTGAGGGGTTAAACCCTGGGTTGGAATGGCGTTCTAGGTGTACCCCTCGCCGGAGGAGGAGGAACCCTAGGAGAAGAGGTGGGGGGAGGAGAGCCTTCCCTGAGACTCCTGGTCCGCCTGAGGGTGTAGACCCTAGGCTGGAGAACCAGTGGCAGTCTAGTCCTGTCTTGCAGAGAGGAAGAGTGGAGAACGGCCGCTATGTGCCAGGGGTTACTACCCCCCACTCTGTGATTAGGCAAAGACCGGTGGCACCTGGGTGGCCTAGGGCCTGGTCTTGGCCGCGGACAGCTTGGGAGTACCAGTGGGGTAGCCCAGTTGGTCCAGACAGTGGTGTTAGAAAGAATTCCATGGGTTCACCGTGGCGTAGAACCGGAGGGTGTCCCTGCAGTTGCGGGCCCGCGTCCGTGTTCTATCGCCCCAAGCAGGGAAGTCCATCACGGTGGTGATTGGGCTGCCCTGCGTTTTGGCTGGAAGGGGGTTGTGTTGGACTTGGCCCTTCTGGCAGGTTCACCCCTGAACTTTTTTGCTTTTTATTGGTGACTTGGTGTGGTGATTTTTCGTTTCTGCGCACTTTCCCTGTGTCCCAGGGTAAAGTGCGTGCGCACTCTGAGTGCATGTGGTGAGATAGGCCTGCCCTCCCATAGGAATGCATGGGGAATGTATGTGTCCCTAGTAGTTCCTGATGCGTGGGGTGTGCAGGCCCGAGTTTGGTATGTGCGGACTCGTGTGATAGAATGCTGCGCGATGATGTGTGCGGCGGGCATGTACCTAGTGTGGAAGTGCCACTTCTAGAAGTGGGCACTTCGGTGTGCAGTGTAAAATGTGTGCCTTGTCGCGTGATTGGCTGGTTGAGGTCATGTGACGGGCTAGGGATTCCCCAGAGTCAGGATGAGTCACCCAGTGGTGAATGGGGAGATCAGCAGCTAGATGGGTGGGAGGAGTACACCTGGGTCCTGAATAGGGCAGGGTTTTCCCCACACAATGCTGGCTCCGCCCCCTGTGGTGCGACTGACGACCCTAGCCCTGCCAGTGAATAGAGTGAGGGGCTGAGCACATCAAGGGTGCTCCCCAACCAGCTGCGACTGGTTTTCCCCCTCACCCTGAACCAAGAACAAAGGGTTTTAGTGTATAAAAATGGGGCTGTGTCCCCACAGATACTGTTCTCTCCCAGGATCTTACCTGAGGGGGGGCTGCTGCTGGCCCAGAGGACCGCCACTTGGACTACCTCCCTGCCTGGAGGCCCAGTGAGCTGGCTCTGGGTCCAGCCTTGCCCCCCACCCCTGCCATGCTGCATGCAGGGAAGAACTTTGCTGGACTTAGGTGTTTACTGGCACCCCTAAGCGCCTGGAAGCGCTTTTCTTTCCCCCAAAGCGCTTGGATTTGCCTGTAGCGCTCAGGAGCGGTTTATTGCTGAAAGCCGGTGCCCACCCGGCGTTTGCCCCGTCTTTTCCGATCGAGCGGGAGCCACCCCGCTTAATTAATTATTTAATTGGCGGGTGCCCACCCCGCATTGTGGTGTGCTTGCGGGTGCCCACCCCGCTTATTTGCTTATTCTTACAGCGGGTGCCCACCCCGCCGTATACCGCATCTACGAGGGAGCCCACCCCTCTTGTGACAGGGAAAATCACCGCTGCAGCCCGGTTCCGGACGACAGGAAGTCAGGCAGAGTTCGTGGTGACGTGGGCGGGGCCTCGGCCTGAAGCCGGAAGTCTACGGGAGCCCACCCTGTGCTCCGGCGAGCGAGAGGAGACCGCGGGAGCTGAGCAGACGGAGCAGTGCAGGCTCCGTATCCGTCCCGTGCCGGCCGCTGCCCCGAAGCCTGAAATCACCGCGGAAGCCCAGCGGGAGCACCCTGGAGCCAAGGTGAGGCGTCCTTGGGTGTAGAGTCCCCGTGGGGCTGAGGGGGGCATGTGTGATTGAGAGCCTGCGAGGCTCCAAGGCTGTAGGGGGCAGTTCAGTTGTTTCTTGAGCCCCGAGAGGGCTCCACCGGCGGTGGGGGCATTCCTGACAGACTGGCCTACTTCTCGTGCGCTCTCCCGCCCCATTGGTTAAGTCAAGAGCGCGAGGTCGCTCCCACGAAGGGGGCAGTGTTTTTGAGCCCCCAAGAGGCTCCAACGGTTTTTGGGCGCATTACTGTCGAGCCTAGAGGGCTCCATCGTACGGGGGCATTCTGTGCTAATTAGAGCGGCCCCGGAAGGCAGCGGGCCGCTCTAACGTCGAGCGCATTGCCGGCTCCAACGGGGCACATTGTTTTAAGAGTCCAGGAGAGGCTCAGGGGGCATTTATTGATCAGAGCCTGCGAGGCTCAGGGGGCCACAAGTGTTTTCTTAGAGCCCAGAGGGGCCCCACGTGACTGCGATTTGTGGTCTAAGGGCACAGTGGTGCCCCCGCTCCTTTTCCCAGCTGCCCAGCACTTAGTGGGCAGCTGCAACGTTTAGGTTGTGCGCCCTGGGTTGCGCAGCCTGCGCAGGCGTGCCGTGACTTTTCTGGACACAGGGCGTCCTTGCCCCTTCAAGGCCAGTTGGCCTAGAGACTGCCACAGTGGTGGCTACTGTAAGTTTTTGCGCTATTGTTCCTAACCTGCACCTCTGAATGTGTTATTTTATGCATCATGTGCCTTGTGTTTACACCTCTGAATGTTTTTATGCGTCATGTGTAATGTGCTTTTACCCCTACAGGTATTGTGATACTTAGGTGGTTGTTTCTCTCCTAGTACAGGTGGTGCTAGTGAGGTCCTGGTTCCCTGCGCGATATTTTCCTAAGGTGGTTAGGGTTGCGTAGGAGGTACTTACCTGTGACCAGTAGTTACTGGTTGTGTGCTACATTTTCTAGTTAGTACTACAGTGATTGTATGTGCTATGTTCTAAAGTATTATTCTTATGTTCTAAGTGCTAATTTCTACCAAGTGCTAATTCCTGACAGTGGTCCAGGTGGCCCTGTCCCCTGTACATATAATCCCTTGTAAATTCTGCCCGTGCCTGTTGGCACATTGTAAAGTGTGTTTTTATCTAATGTGTTTTGTATAATACAAAGGCTATTTTTTATAGAATACCTTGTGTGGAGTTTCCTTTGTGGTGGGCCTTGGATGTTGTTGCTGGGTGCGCGCGCAAACGCTTTACACATCGCCTCAGAGATAAGCCTGACTGCTCGTGCCAAGCTACCAAGGGGGTGAGCAGGGGTTATCTTTGGCGTGTACCTTCCTTGCCCTGACTAGAGTGGTGGTTTCTGCCTGACTTTGGCGCAAGCCTTAGCCAAGCAGAAATCCCATTTCTAACAGACCCCTTGGTTTTTTCCGATCCATAATGCTTCAGAAAATCAAAGTTTGGCTAAAAACACACATTTTCTTTACATTCATATGAGAAAAAGTTCTGGAAGCTGTGGGAAAACACAAAAGTCCTACCATCAAGCGTTCCCACACTTCTCCTGGGCCAAGAACCCGTAAAAGGAACAAATTGCACCAGATACCATGCGAAGCCTAAATAATCTTTGGAGGGTTCCTGCGGTGATCCGTTCCTGTCGCAGGCACTAAACCCAGCCACCCAAGTGAGTTACTATTATTATTTAGAGACATGAGGAGACACTGGGTGGTTGGAATTTTGTGAAATTTGCAGTTTTAGTCAAAGTTTGAGGTTTGCAAGGCCCTCTAGGCAAAAAAAAACGTTGGGGGATTCAAGTAAGTCACACCATCCTGGACACCCCCATGGGAAAGTCAAGGAAAGACATTGGTCTTCCTGTAGTGGTCTGATGGTAAATAACATATACATTGTATGTTTCCAACTGAGGGGCATATCAGCAAGGGCCGGCGATAATTATCGCTAAGCGCACTTAGCGCGAGGATAATTATCGCCGGCCAACTCTGAATTTTATCACGGAGATAGCGTGCTATCAGCAACGCTTATCTCCAAAGCGAAAAAATTCAGAGCGCAATCTGCCAACTGTGCGAATATCGCTGGAAATCCAGCGATAATCGCACAACTTTTGGCACAAGCTTGCTGATAGGGCTACACATACTTAGCCATGATATCCACCTTCCATTGGATATCATGGCTAAGTCAGTTTCAAAGCAGGTGTAAGGAAAGTAGCGATAACAGAGGTTATTGCTACTTTTCTTGTCGCTATGCTTCTTTGCGTGAGGCTTGATAATAGGAGAAATACCGCTTAGCGACATTTCTCCCGTTATTCTGGGGAGGAACGCCCCCTTTGCCTCTCATTAGAGATGCAAAGCTGGGCGTTAAGGAAAAGGGTGAAGAAGCATGGATTCACGTGTTAGCGTGTCCTTGCTAATAGGGCGTTAAAATTATCGCCGCTTTTCATCTGAAAACCGACACTAAAGCAGCGATAATTTTAACTCCGACCCTTTTGTCATATGCCCCTGAATCTGGTAGATAAATAGCTTCTCATACCATGTGCAAGTTTTACAACTCACATTGTATGACTGAAGTACCTGGTCATTCTCATCACCTGCTACCATGCACTCATTGCAATCTTGTATACAGTTGGGCTTGTGAACTTCTGCCAACTAACCCCAAACCATGAATGGAGAAGTGCTTTCATCATGGCTTATTGTTAGCATGCATACATCCCACCTATCTGAGAATCTGACTGAGCGAAATCACTGGAATGCAAAGCAGTGCTCCTGTGAGAATCCACTGCCTTAATGTTGTACTGTACAGCATACACACAGTGATAGCTCTGTACAGCTGGCTTAACAACTTGACTCTAGCATACAAGTTGCCCATAAGAAGTGTTAAGAGAAAACATACATGGTATAGTTCGCCCAGTTCTCTTTATTGCATCCACCATGTCAATGCACAGCCACCGAAGTCCCAGTTCTCCAGCAACTGTCCTTACACATTGCCTAGAACGCATAATATTCTATGTGATGCCCACAGGAATCTAAAGGGGACATCATAGTCAAAAAGGCATGAACATGAGAGCATATTATTATAAAATAAAGGCCATACACCCCCCACACACAATACAAATACGTTCATAACATTACATAAGAACAACCAAGATGTATGGCAATATGGATGACAGAATTGGAATGGAACACAAAATGCCAAGAAATTGTACACGCATATACGCAGTCCTGCAAGGAAAGTAAAAAAATGTTTGAAACTGAGGATACACAACATTTCTTAAATGCGAGCAATATTTACACATAACATTACACATTGCCAGCAAGGCTCACATAAAGTTTCCAACAGTTAGCCTATAATCCTTTTTCCACAGATTACACATAATCCCGAGCTAAATTGGTCTTTTCCTGATACAAGCAAGCTCCAACAAGGGATGAGCCTGTTCCAGTTTTAAGCTCAACTTCAACACCAGGTTCAGGGCATACACCCTGTTCATGCATGTCACGTTTGAATTAATTCCCCTCCCTGAGAGGTGCTTTTTGCTAAGCATGACATGCTCCACACCTCACCATTTTCTAGCACCACCACATTTGTCCTGACCTCTTCCAACAGAAATGGTCCCATGAACCTGAAATAACCCTTGGCAAACCACCTAGATCTTTTCACATACACATATTCCTCCAATCTCCAATTTCAGTAAACAGCCCCATGTTTATAATTTTAGCACTCTTTATATACCATTTGATGGTCCGTCACCATTTCAATGCCAGATCCAGTCACCACTCTTCTCTACTCCAGCTAATTGGGGCTAAGTTTCGATCCTGCCATCGGCCCCTTCAAGCAATTGAATGAAGAACTTTTTGTCACTGTGTTGGGAGTAGAGCAGTGCGCCCGCAATTTCTCTCGCAAGATTTTCCTAAGAGATCCTCTGCCTGCCACAGGAGCTTGAGCACAATCCCTCACTAAACCATACATCTTTCTACAAGTCCATATGCCTGTGAGAATATAGCATAATACGATGATGCTCAATAGAAAAAATCACCAAGAAATTCCTTCATTTCATCAGAAGTGAACTGGACTCCATTATCTGTAATGATTATTCTTGTGATCCCTTTGCATGCAAACTCATCTTTTAAAAACTCCATCACACTAAAAGTAGTTATAGAACTGGTGCAGCAAGAACAGACCCATTTAGATCTATAATCTACCTCAACAAACACGTATCTTTAACTAGGGGCCAACACATTAAAGGGACCGACAATGTTTAATCCTAGCTTGCACCAAGGCTATTCTGGCACCTCCATAGGGGACAAGGGTGCAGTCTCTTACCAGACTTGCCATCTGTCTGTCAAGGCAAGGCTACCAGTAACTTTCCCTCACCCTCGCCTTGTGCTGTTTTGGCCCAGGTGTCCTTCATGGGCCAACTTCTTTATCTTGTCCCTCAACCCTACCAGTGGAACTAAACAATCTACTCTGAGCAATTTGCCATCTATAATGCTTAACTCCTCCTTCACTCCCCAAAACATTTTTTCTTCATCTGATAATTGCTTGCTTTCAGGTCAACCCTCAACTACATGTTTTCTCACTTCTGCCCAAATCACATCTTTTTTACATTCTTCGCACCATTCCACATCACTCAAGGTGGATTCCATCACCTTCCTTACCAGGATGTCAGTTTCAGAAAGTACCTATTCCTCCAGTGGCAGTCTGGATAGACAGTCTGTAGCAGCATTGTGAAATCCAGGAAGATTCTCCACCCTGAGGTTAAAGTCAAGTACACTTTCCACCCATCTCTTGATTCTGGAGGTTGCTCTCTCGGACCCTTTGCATTGACCAAAGGTTTGTGGTCATACCTCAAGGTGAAAGGCAAACCCCAGAGAAACAAATTAAAGTGATGGATGGCTCACATACATGCAAGTGCCTCACACTCAATGACAGTATCTCTCTTCTGCCCCTTGGGTGAGCGTGTAGCAAATGCTATAACTCTTTCTAATCCATCTACCACCTGGGCTAAAACTGACCCTAAGCCCCTGAGACTGATCAGTGGTCTGGATAATTTTTTGTCACATCGAAGTGTCCCAAACTGGTCATGCTTCCAATTACGCTTTTCACCTCAGAAAAAGCCTCTTTGCATTCAGCTGACCACTCAAACTTGACTCTTTTCTTTAACAACACCCGTAATGGCACCACTATGCTGCAAACCTCTGAACACGTTTTGAATAATATGTATAATATTTAACCTGACCAATATATTACCAAACACCATCTTTATCAGTTAGAGAAGGGCAGCTTTGTGATGGACTCTGTTTAATTCACCCAAGAGTCTAATGCATTCCCGGAGATGGTATGACCTAGGTAAGTTACTGTAACCACTGTAAATTTCCATTTATCACACTTTAACGTGAGGCCACTGCCCCTCAACCTCTTTAAAACGTGCTTCAAAATAACACCATGGGCTGTTCTGTCTTGTGCAATATCACCTGGTGGTAAGCCGCAGAAAGATCCATTTCTCTGAATACACGGGCCCCATTGAGCATGGACAGCATTTCTGCAGTATTGGGAAGAGATTGGCGGTCTACCCAAATACATTGGTTAATGTTCCTGAGGTCCACACGCATCTTTAATTTGGACTCATTGTCCTTGTGTGCGAGGACCACAGGAACTAACTAACCACTCTGATTATTCAATTTCTTCAACCAAATCCAACCTCTTAAGCTTGTCCAACTCCTCTTTCAACTGACCCATCATGAGGTTAGGAACATTCTGTGCCATGTTACAGCCTAGACTGTCCCTGAAGACCTCCAGAAAATCCTTCACTAAATCGACATCCACACTAATGTTCTCTATGTGCGTGACCTGGTCAGTGGCATTGGGGTTAAAGGTTAAAACTAAATTCTAATGATGTCACAAACCAAGAAGTTTATCCCCACGCTTGGCCACATTATACTTCCCCACAGTTTCACGCCCTTTGAAATTGATACTCGTTACAGTGTAACCAATTAGGTCAATTGTGGTCCCTCCATGACCTCTAGGAGAAATATCAGGTGTACACAGCTTTATGTTGTCTTTCCAAATATGTGCTTGCAATTTTTGCACCCTATGACACTGAAGAGGAACCTGAATCTGCTAGAACAGTGACCTCTTTCCCATCTATCTCAATCTGACACTCAGACATTTCCACCCAACCAACATCCACCTCATCATTCATTTGGTTCACTCTATTCATTTGGTTCTGTGATACCGACAAAATGACATGTTGATGCAAATCTGGATGGTTATCTACAATTTACATTCTAACACACCCTTACCATGTGTCCCTTTTTCCCCCAACTTCTACATGTAGGGTTCCTGGCATAACAATTGAGGCTGTTGGACAAGTGATTAGGGTTCTCATATCTGAAGCACTTCACTTTGGTGCCATTTTGACATCTCTAGATACACTCCCTTTGCTCTTGGTGTAATACCCGCACTGCCCTTGGAACCAGTTGCTCCCACCTTCTGTACTGGTTCATAATGTCCATCCTCTTCTTCACTGTACACGTTCTGGTGAGCCTCTTTTTCACTTGCACTGGAAGATTTATCTCACATCTCCTTGACCCACCCTGTCGTATGTTCCATTCTCTCAACGATATCCAATGCATCCTTTAGGGTGGGGGGTTTTGTGAGTAACTTCTCCTGTACTCTAGAATTGTTAGTACAATGCGCCAATTGATCCCTAATTAATGATTGAAGTAAGTCTCTAAATTTGGACGTTTGTGCCAAACTTTGGAGTGAAGCTATGTAACCATGACCATGTTTATCCTGGGTCCAAAATGCTTCTCTTAGATCAACATAGACATCTCAAAAATATCCCTGGGGTCCCCTTCAGCACTGCCGACTGGGATCTTGTCCAAAATCTCATAGGGATTGCACAAGCCCCTTTGCACTGATTCCTAATATGAAAGGGCAACCTCCAGGAATAATAGCAGAGACCTTCCATCATGCTATGTATACAAGAATCAACTGCCTCTTCATCTCCGCCATTGTGCAGACTTTACTAGATACAGGTAAATGCTGAAAACATTGCTGTTTTAGTCTTTTGCTTACTTGCTTGCAGTGGCTGAGCGCCTAGAATAATTTCACTTTATCAAGAAAGATTTATATACCATATAACCGGCAGAGTTCTCATACAGCATGGACATTGTGATGCCATAACAAGCATTTTTGCTTGGTATTCACTGCCTAAACATCATTCATTCTTTATACAATATCAAGGACTCATCAACCATTGCGTTCTTTTCAAAAGTGTAAATCTTTGGAAACCTGGCAGACAAATGCTCAACAACATGCAAAATTCTAAACAACCAGTAGTAGTCTAGAAGGCCCCGGGGGAAATTCTGCAGAATCATCATTGAAATGTAGCATATGTTGCAAAATCAAAAAACTATCTATGCGAATGACCGATGCAAAGCTAGGTGTTGCCCAAATTATGCAAGTAGACCAGTAGGACTGTGCCCTTGGTTTGTGCACTAATTTCTTGTTGATTGTAAGTCCCAGAAATATTTTCAACTCCCCACGTGAAGTAGCAGTCCAATGGTGTGCCCTAGAATGAGGCCTCAACATGCTTCCATGCTCTCTTAGAAACTGTTTGACATGGAAATTTCTTCCTCAAGGTAGTCAACGTCCAGAAAGAGATGAATAATTTTCAGAATTCGCTTTACACCCTACATATGCAGTGAATGTGGGAACATGGGTATGAACTAAATTGGGGCACTGCTAGGAGAGTACCCTTCCTGTCCATGGTGTTGTCCCTGCCAGTTCTCTGGAGTGGACTATCCTGCTACTGCCCAACCACTGCCCAGATTGTGCTTTTGTGCTTTTAAAGAAACATAACAATTGAATGACCGTGTTCCTCAGAATCCTTGGAAGACAATTCATCATCTGATGGAACTCTGTTGACTAAAAAAACACTTTTAGATTCTTCTCCATTCTCAAACATCCAACAACTTATACATAAAAAGAATTGGTGTAAGATTGTCAAGATTCATTAGTCAAAACAATTACATTTTGTTGTACAAGGACAAGATTAATCCCAATTACCATTGTATTATCCATTAACTTTGGGTTCCAGAACAGAGTGCTGCCTGCTGTAAAGTGCTTCAACGCCTCATCAGGGTAGCGCTATATTAATTCAATTAAAATGCACTATGATACATGCCAACATTTTGAAACTGGAAGAGGGAGATTTGGGAAAAATTGGGAATCCTTTTTTCACAACTGACTTGCATTGCATTGGAGACAATTTTAGGGAGGAGACAGCTAAAATAAATCCATCTCAGAGTCAGACAGGGCTAGGAACTGGACCCTGGCACCAAAATCAAAGTGTTCCCTATTAACAGATCAGACAGCTAAAATAAAAGCCTACATGTGCACATTGTGCAGCTTTTAAACTTGTAAATACATGCTGTAGAGGAGTTTGTATGTTAAGGAACACTGCATGTATTTGTGCTTGCTGCAGGAAATGTTGTGGGACTATCAGGTAAATCAACCGTAAAAACCAGCCCATCAGACCAAAAAACAGGCCCACAAACAGCAACACAATTGACTTGATGCAGGGCTACCTGGGCCAACCTTAACAAAATATGGAATTCCCTAGTAGTCCAATGTATTGTGGCCATTTTATGCTCTCAGAGTTCAGCCCATATGATAGATGGTCTGAACTCCAGAAACTCCATATTTAGCCCTCTCGTGTTGGAAAATAATTGAGCCCTCCTTGGGAGCCTGCCCACACTTTCCATGGAAAAACAAACATTCCTTTAAAAAATATGCCTCCTGGGTGGGCAATTGCCTCTCCACCCCTCAAAAAATATGACATTCCCTAATGACTTTTGGATTCCTGCTTGCTGATCATGGCATGTTCATGATCCACAAGCAGAAATATTTTGAATAAAGTATTGCAGCACAGGGGAAACTCTCCACTTTCCAGTGGTGCCTACCTTAAGCGTGATTCTTTCTCTTAGCTCCAGTGAGGTTTTTGACAATTTAATGAAATTCTCAAATTCACTGTAATGAACTCCATTTTCCTTCCTTTTTTGGTCCCCATTTAACCTGCGTCTATTGGATCCCACACACTTCTCTGTAGTCAATGTAGCGAAGCATCTCTCATATTGCCCTCCAGCTGAAGATTTCTTTCCTGCAGCTTGAAAATCATTCAAGGTGCAGAAAAGACATGTTGATCCCCATTGTCAGCCAATGAAATCCATCCAAAAGTTAAAATACATTGATAGAAAATGTGATTTTGGAAACTACAGCTTTTAAGTGGCCAGGATTTACAAAAGTAATAAAGGGGCATCCATGAATGATGTCACAATGTATCTTGATTCTGGGATAATTTAGACATTTATCCCATCAGTCTAAAAACTCAAACGTTTATTTTAACATCCAAATGAGTGATTAATACAGATGGCGTTTGCTATCTTAAAGGTATTAAGTGCTTATAATTGTTTACATTCCATAGGCGGTATAGCTTGCAATTTGGAGCACATCTCCACCACTAGGAGTACATCCTCCTCTGATTGTTCTACGAATGGCTCCTTTGCTCTCTCAGGTTATAAGGTGGGATATATGCTTTATACAGGGTCCACCCACCCTTAATGCCACTAGTCCCTATGGCTACCCTGCCAATCAGTTTAATTGACCCTCTAGTTATGTTTGTTCTTAATGGAGTAATACACAACCTCGCTACTTTAAATACCTTGTCCTTATATTCATCACCCAGGTGGGATAACGTTTGGCTTACTTGGAACACCAGTCCGCCATTAAGAAGTACTAGTTTTCTAATCAAGGATCATAAACACAATTTTTGTATTCTGCCCTTAAAAGATGAGTGCCCTGATGACCTTATGCTATTTATTTTAACCTTTACCTTCTTCCTGTTGTGACTACTAGCCCTCATTACAGTGCCATAGGTTCCATATACATCGCTCTAGCAATTGGTCCGCACTAGTTTTGTGATATGCACAGAACCTCCATAGTTGCTATCTCGTTTACCCTCTCCCATGGGTACTTGGGTATAGGCTGATGTAGGTTGCAATAATTTATTTACTCTATATTCCTATCTTTGGTCTTTTTTCTGGATATACTCTAAACCTCATTGATATCCTCTTGTATACTTTCCTTCCCGGGCAATTGGGACTATCACATTAATAATGACATGGATTACGTAGCACAATGCCATGAAATTGTAACTGGCAATTTTTCACCTCTGAACCTCTCTTGATACCCTTTATCAGTCTCTACCTATTTCCTTGAAATCTGATATATCCCGTAAGACTTTGATTTTTAATATTGTATAAATATCCTTTGGTTTCTGTTTTAATATATATGGTTTATGTGTGCCTTTCTATTACACGTGATATGTTAGCTATAGTTATGTTTCCGTATAATTATTTCTGGGTATTGATGTTGTATTGATGAAGCGTCATGTCCGTCAGTTATCCATTTAGTCCTTTGTATTTGTGAGTTTTGTAAAATTTATGTTTTGTGATTTAAAGAGTCATGTCTTTGAGTCATTAAAGTTGGTCTTATGTATGTTTTATGTTATTTGTTGCAGCCCTGAGGAAGTTCCAAAGGGTTGTGCTTTAGAGGAACGAAACGTGTTGTCTGTCTTTTATGACCATTTGTTGATGTCAAAATTAAGGAAGAAAATAAAGAAAACACAAATGGACTGAAATGTGCTTTGTTCGATGCACCTCCTATTGTGAAAAGAATACATGTACTGTAGACAAACATCCTCCATAAATATGGATATTTTTGACACAGAGTCTCTACATTTTGTTGAATAAGGAATAAAAAATTTGTTATCATTAATTAATAACATTTTAAGTTGTAGAGGTCATCATGTGGCTGGAAAAAAATTAACATGATCTTTAAAAAGGAGGGGTGAGCCAAACCTAATATCCAGCTCTACTATTAAGCCTATCAAATAAAACAGATTTTGCTTGTAATAACTTGTAATGGGAATCTAGAACCACCACTTTTAAAAAGTGTTTTGACTTTTTACCAATAGAAAAACCGTCGCAGTGGCCCTAGTTCTTGCTCGCTTGGACTACTGCAACGGTCTTCTGGCTGGCGCCAAGAAAGCTACACTTAAAAAACTCCAAAGCGTACTTCACTCTGCAGCCAGATTAGTTCTGAAGTTACCCAGAAAATCTTCAATATCCGCTGCTTTAAAATCTTTACATTGGCTCCCACTGCACAAAAGAATATTTTTCAAGATTCTTATTGTAGCATTTCGGGCATTTTATCACTCCGGCCTAAAATATCTTATCAAGCGTTTCCCTCACTACAACCCTAGCAGATCCCTGCGTTCCTCTAAGGACAATCTAATCCTTCCTACTAGGTTCTCTTTGAAAACCAAAGGTGGCAAAACCTTAAATCATCTTGCCACTAAAGCTTGGAACAGCATGCCCAAATTCCTGAGGTCCTTAACCCAAGAAAAACACTTCAGGAACGCACTAAAAACGTGGATTTTTAATCTTCCCGACGACTACACCATGGCAGCCATCTAACCTTTCTACCTTTAGGAAGTTACTTGATCTTCTACCTGGAAATCAGCGCCAAGATGCTCCTTCCGGAGCGACCGTTGCGCTCTACAAATACCCTCACAAATTACAAATTACAAAATTACCATGTTTGCTCCAGAGTAGGATAGTACCATAGTCATGGAAGGGATTCCTATACAAATTTGCAACATCCACATCCTAATAATTCAAAAAAGCTACATGAAATGTCTTTCAGAATACCTTAACAACATGTTAGGAGGAAGTAATGTGTGTCATAGCCATTGCATATGATCTGGTATTTCAAATAGTATGAAATTCCTATGGACATCTGAGTGTCTTAAGGGCAGACTATGTACCCTATTAAAATATGTCAGTTTAGAATTAATAGCTGAACTTTTGGAGGTGGGAAAGATCAAATCTCGAAAAGACCTAAAAGAAATGTCATTGCGTGGTATTCCTAAGCTTAAATATCAGCTGTTGAACTTGCTGAAAGCCATCATGACAGAAGACTTCTTTTCCCAACATATTAAACTGGATCTAGAAGTAAATCCTGGACCTTCACTGAGGAGGGAAGTGTGGAAGTGCTATTAGCTGCTCCAGGAAGAGGAAGAAGCAAAAACAGAAGAACTACACTTAATCTACAAAGATAGCTTGCTTATGCTGCTTGGAGCAAACCTATGGCATCTATCGGTTGACACATTACACAAGATCATTTATCCTGCTAACTGGCAATGAATATTTTTTTTCAAGATTTGCAACCTTTATTGGTTACAGAAGTAATTCATGAAGCTTCATCTGTAATCCCCAAATGAAGTCCTCTAAATGAGTTATAATTGTGACCAGGTAGAATCAGACAATATCCATCTATCTTGTAGCCTTCCTAACTTTGATCTTTACTCAGAAGATATAAAAAAGTCCATAGTTCGCGTAGTAGTGCTACGCGTAGCTACATGTAGTGCAATTCGCACTACACGAGATACACATAGCATTACGCGAACTGCGTAGTACGCTTTTTGCGATGATTGCACAGTGCCGGATGCTTGTCCGCACTGTGCAATCATTGCAAACGGCATCTTGCACAGTGCAAGCGGTCGTTTTCTGCCGCTCAAGTAGATTTTTACTCGAGCGGCAGCTTTCTCAACGCAGACTGGTAGTTTCTCATCGCGAGCGGTCGCGAGCATACGCGACCACTCGCAATGAGAAACCTGACCTCCCTGCATTGAGAATCTCGCCGGGAGGTTTATTTTCCACGCTTACGATCGGTAACCTGATGTTGCTGATTGTGAACGAGGAAAAAGTCTCGCTGGGATGTCATTTTGCTCACTCGTGGTTGCCAACTTGACACTGATGACCGCGAGCGAGCAAAAAATGCCAACTACGCTACGCGATTTTGCACTGTGTTACGTGCAATTTGCGTAGGGCGAAGTAACACAAACTACAGCAAACTTCGCGAGCGTAGCGTAGTTGTCAGCCCAGGGTTAATCTGAATACTCTTGGGGAGAAAATGCAAAATGATTGTGAAATCTTAATTATTTTTGGGATCTTAAAATCTTAAAGAATAATGTAGGTCTGAATAAATTGGAGTGATCAATTCCATTCTATTTAAAATTGTTGGCTAGGGTATGGATTTTTAAGTATTGAACACAAAAGATACCTCCCACATTCTAGGAATGGGTGCATGCAGTTTATAAAGGAGTAATCATAAACAGCAAAAGGTTATCTGTGAATTCAGTTTCATTTTGACAACCCTATTTTATTTGGTATCATGAAGTATTTTTACGATAGTCCTGTGATTGTGACCATAAAATGGATTATAATGGGCCTTAACTCTCTGTTTATCTCATGCCAGAAATACTGAAAAGGGGCAGCATTGGACCTGGCATCCTTAGTGTGGTTTCCTCCTAACATTTTGCTTTCAGACCTCCTGTTTTTGCTGACTTTGTTTTTGCTGGCCTTAAGACTCTGCACACTTTACCACTGCTAACCAGTGCTAAAGTGATTTTGCTCTCTGCTCAAAACATGGTAACATTAGGTTATTCCCAATTGGCATATTCAATTTACTCATTAGCCCCTAGTACAGTGGTACTAGATGTAATCAGGGCCTGTAAATTAATTACTACCAGTCGGCCTGCCACACT
This sequence comes from Triturus cristatus, assembly GCF_964204655.1. NCBI lineage: Eukaryota > Metazoa > Chordata > Amphibia > Caudata > Salamandridae > Triturus > Triturus cristatus. The sequence continues at coordinate 213,640,752 of NC_140588.1, forward strand.
GATTGTCCCATCCACTTAAGCAGCCCTTTATACGTGTATCAGACCTGCCATTGCAGAGCCTATGCAAGCATCTTTAAACTTCCATTTAGACTTAGCGAAATCACTTTTTGCCAGGCCCAAACCTTTCTTTTTAATACACAGAGGTCACCCCTATGGTAGGCCCTAGACAGCCTAGAGGGAAGGGTGCAATGTATTTCAAAAGTAGGACATGTACTTTTAACGTTTTACTTGTCCTGGTAGTGAAAAACTACAGCACGGTCTATGTCTCAGATAGGATAACGTTGGAGATGTCTTATTATATTTTACAGGTGTAATTTTCAAATGGAAGAGATAACCAGTTCATGTTTGGTGTCTCTGGAATCCAAATTTAAAATCCTCACTTATGATGAAGTCAGATTTTGAATTGCAATTCTGAAAATGCCACTTTTAGAAAGTTAGAATTTTCTTGCCTTGCCATTTGATGCATACAGCCTGTCACTGGTCACATGATTGGGTGTAGCTGACAGTTGAGCTTTGTGTATTCCTCCTAGACAGTCACACACAACTGGAGCTTAGGTGTGACTGGTTGGGTCATCACTGGCAGAATGGGAGTGAGGACCTGGGCACAGCCTCACTTAAACTTTGATTGGCTGTGTTCTGCCTCTATACAAAAGGTTGCATACCCCCTACAATTAGTCTGGAATCAGGGCAGGGAAGGCAGGGCATCTGTGCACTTCAAAGGCATTCCTCTAGAAGCTTCTCCTCAGTTCCAAAGGCATAACTGTGTATAAAAAAGACCGCAGGCACCAACTCTTCAATACACTGCTGTGCCTGTGGATACTCTGCCATGAAAAAGTACTGCTTTACTGCTGCAAGGCCTGCCACTCTGCTGGACTGCTGCTCTAAAGGAACTCCTGCTCTGTTGTGTTGACCTGCTGGCCCTTTTGTCTGTGGAAAAAAGGCTCCCCATACAGCTCCTAGACCCAGTTGCAGATAGTTCCTGAACCCCAAGTGGTGCCCCTCAGGTCCTACACCCTTGGTGTGGCTCAGCGGACTCTTAAATCAAGCTTTTGGGTGGGCTCTTCATGAGGGCACCACTTGCACTGAAATACAGTGTGATCCGCTACCAGCCCATCTCTTTGCACAACAGCATCAATCAACAGCCCATGGGGGACTGCCAAAGGGTAGCTCCAGCCCGACCTGCTCTTCGCACCACGCCAAAAACCAGCCACTAATCTCTCCTTGTTCCTTGCAACCTTCACCAATGCATACAGAACCCCTGGCAAAAAACTGTATCCAACCCATTCTCCATTGTAGTTCAGCCCAAACTTTTGAAATTGACCTGGTCCAGTGTGACCAGATAGCTGTGGTTGTCACTTTCTGCTTTTAAGAGCTGTTTAACTTTTATTTTTTATTCATACTCTGGCTCTGCTCATTGGATTTTTGTTGTTTTGGTCTTGTTTTATTTATTAAATCAAACTCTAGAATTCTAACCTGGTGTGGTATCTTTTTGTGTAGTGTTTTCACTGTTTTACTGTTTGAAGTGTCGCACAAATACTTTAAACATTACCTCTAAGTTAAGCCTGCCTGCTTTACGCTAAGCTACCAGGGGGCTGAGTGCTGTTTACTATGGGGCTTGCTTGTGCCTAACTGTTGGAAAGTGGATTATTAGTAGCAGCAAATATAAATCTACCATTGGCAATAAAGGCCACTGACACAGTATAGGGCTCAGAATGGGTCTTAGAAAATTATTCCCATGCTCAACCCTTGGTAGCTTAGCTGTGAGTGGGCAGGCTTAACTTCAAAGACAGGTATGTAAAGCATTTAAAACACCAATTCTGTAAATAATTAAGACACAATGCACAATAAAAATCCTACACCAATCATAACAATAGGACATATTCTTATCTTGAAAATGACACAAAAACGACAAGAATCCAATGTAGGGAACCGGCGATATGAATTTTCAAAGATTTAGCATTATCTAGCACGAAGAAAACGATAACGTCTTATCGGGAAATCTGGTCATAATAGATATGGTCAAAGTCGACTGCGATGGAGCCCTGCACCGCTACCCCTCACGCTACGTCTCGGTCAAAGGTTTTACCTTCTGACTTAGAAACTTTTCTGGAGCTTTTCTTACTGGTGTCTCTCAAAGCTCTCAGTCAGTCCAGATTCAGTGATGGTTTGCCACATTGCCTTGCGACGAGCTCCCAGTCAAACGTATGGAAGTCCGACCTCTGGAGCATTCCAACGGGACAAACCAAGAATCCAGGCTGACACGTAGTTGAAGGCAGGCGGCTTGGCTTCCGCGGTTGCTCCCAGTCACCTTTCCTTCCTTCCGACTTAGAAACTTTTACAGAGCTTTTTCTCGGGGAGTCCCTCATTGCTCTTCACCATGCCGGATTTGGTGAGGGTTTGCCGGCCTCACAATATGCCTAGTCCAGGTCAAACTCTGGAAGTAGGAGCTACGGAGCTTTTCATCAGGACAAACCTGTACGGCAGGCCAACTCACAGTTGAAGGCAGGCGGCTTGGCTGGCCAGGTTGAGCCAGTCCCCTTATGGAGCTTTTTTCCAAAGTTGCTCCAAAGTTCTCCAAACTTCTGGAACTCTTACTGAAGTTCCCCAAAGGGTCCCAAATTGTGTCAAACTCACTCCAAGGGTCTGGAAGCTCCAAGATGGCCCTTGAAATTTGGGGACTTCAGTTCCCAAAATCCACATGTAAAAAACCATTACTAATCCACTGGTCATGCTCCAGGTTGAGGATTCTTGGTAGTAATGTTCCAGGTGATCTCAGTTAACCTGTAGCTTGCAGGGAGTCCACTCTTCAGTCCTTTTACAGCAAGGTAGTCCACAGGGCTGTAGTTCCAGATGGTGCAGAAGGTGCAATCTCCAGAGTGCAGGCCTTAGGAAATGCACATCAAACCTTTCATCATGGCCCTTCTTGCTTTCTTAGGTTTCAAACAACAGATCCGAGATACTTATTCCAAGTTCTCTGGGTCAAGCAGGAGATCACTCCTGTCCACTGGGGTGTAGGGAACCGCCCCAAGGTATGACCACTTCCTGCAGAGTGTAGCACTATTTTGTCTCAGAGTGCACCAATTCTTCCAAATTCATAATGGCTGATTTTCCAGCAGGGATAGAAGAGATGGCTAAACACATCCTTACAATGGCTAATCTCCATAGTCTCTCCCCTTGCATCTGCTTATTCCTTCCTTAAGCCTAGCATCTGGCTGGGTTCAAAAGAGTAGAGTTGTAAATGACACTGGTGTCTTCACCTTCCCTTGAAGTTCATTGTTTACGACTCCTCCCCCTGCTCTGGCATTCCTGTGTAAGGGAACACTACCATCCCAGCAAAGCTGGTCAATCCCAGGGGCTCTTTATCACCTGTTCAAAGAAGCCTGGCTAATCCACTTAACTCTGACCAATCAGGACGAGGCGTGTGCGTCGGATGGCTCCCGGCCGTCCTAGCACTCACCCACGGGGGAAGCGCTGGCGCTCTCCCCGTGGGCCGCCCCTTAAGCTGCCCCCACCTGCAATCAACAGAGAAGCCCTTCTGCTTTCCCCCGCAGCCCCCCCACCACATCATGTAATGACGTCAGCGCGCCTCGCGCGCTGGCGTCATTACATGAAACTGGACGCGCTGGAAGCCATTTGCTTCCAGTGCGTCCAGCGAACAAGTGGTGAGTTTGTCCTCGGGGAGGGTGGGGAGGGATTTTAAAAAGGCATCGGCGGAAAGGAAAGGGTCTTCCTTTCCTCCGATGTCTTTTTCAAGCATTCTTGCTGCACGATCGCGCATGGGGCGCAATCGTGCAGCAAGAATGCTTGTTTTTTTTTTTTTTTTAAATATCCATCCGCTTCACTATGGATTTCCGGCCTGTACCAGCTGCGCAGTGGTAGAAGGCGTTGATGCTCAGTGTAGAGTTCTTGCTGCAAACCCCTTTTCAAAGCAAACGAGCAGCGTTCATTTGTAAGTGAGGATATGTGGTTAATTAATGGCTAATTGTTTGTGTGGCTCAGACAGCAGCCTTGAGTGCCCATTTTACAATTTCCCCTGAACCTTACCGCGTTGTGGTTCCAAAGGCCTTACAGCTGACAACTAATTAATGCAGCAGAGCTGGGAAGCACATCAAAGGGCCTTCTTGGAAAGTGTGTTAGATCGGAAGCATGCTATTTTTTGGTTGGCAGGCAAAATGTCTCTCTGATTTATGATTCAGCGTGGAAAGTATTCGAATTGTGGCTGATGGCTGTGTTGCCGGGGCAGAGCTTTGGCTTTGTGCATAATGGGTGTAATAATTGCATTATCTTTATGGAAAGACACAGTTTACCTTCCCTGAGCAGAACTGGTTACAGATTACATCTGGCCAGCTCTGATCTTTCTCTAACACACTGCAGGTGCAGAGCGAAATGCTCCTGCCTGTGCAGGGTGTTAACATGCCTGCAACAAAGAAGGTGTACTTTTACATCACCAAACTGTACTTTATGTAGATAGCTCAGCGGGTTAATGCTTTTGCCACAGACATCCTCTAGTTACTTGTGGTTCAGCCGCACCTGCTGAGCTGTGCTAACTTATGGGTGTAAAAGCTCCTGCTGGAGAGTTACTTGTCTAGTAGCAGTTTTGACTCACCAAAAAGTTGCGCAGAGGGTTACAATGCATTTTGCAAGGATCAGTTGCACCACTTTCAAGATCTTAGAGTTTCTAGCTGCTCAAATGGGTGTAATTTCTAATATTTATATGTTTCCCTCTCCTCATTGCGTGATTTGCCTACAAGAAAGTGTCGCTCATAGATATTGAAATGTCACTCATGATTATATTGAAATTATGAAAATGTCACACATAGCAATCTGAAACCTTGGCAGCTATGGAGAAGTGTGCGCATGTGTACTGTATAACTCTTTGGAGAGTTGGCTGGTTTTTCGATGCGTGGACTCGGAAGTGAAGCATTCAGAGCGAGCAGCTTCTGTGCCCCTAGTGACCCTCTAAGCCAATTTAGAAAACTGATGTGCACCAGAGAAGAGGCTGAAGCCAGATGGAAAGCGTACTGCATCAAGTTTCAGTTTGGTTTGGAAGAACAAGTAGAGCAATGGATCTGATGTGTGTTCACCAGGATGCCATGAGGAAGACTAGTGGTTACCTCACTTCTCACAACAGCTTGCAGGTTTTAACGGTTTTAAAAGCAATGCAGAGCTTTCTTTCTAGTAACTACATAGACCCCTTCAGGCTGATTCACTTCAAAGGCATTCACACTTTATGTACGATTCCTTCCAGTACATTATCTCACAGATCAGAAGCATTAATATTGGAGAAGAATCATCTTTTGCAAAAGGGTGTAGAGGTAACACAAGTATGAGGTGCCAAATTGCAATTTACAGCTCTCAAGGCACCACCTTTTCTATACCCTGGGTTTGCTTTGAAGCTGCACTCTGGTAATTTGTAGGAAAGTAATTAAGGTGCCCCCATCTGGGAAGGCAGGGGAAGCGCTTCCCCTGCCTCCCCCCGCCCCTCCCTCCACATGATCTAATCCTTTGGGGAGCATTAATTTGGCCGTTTATGCCCCCCTAGGCCACCAGGGATTTTGTTTTTGATGTTGGGGTGCGGTACCTTGAACAAGGGTCGCTCCCCTTTATGGGAGGATGATTGTGTCCATTTCTTCCCTCTTTGGGTGGCAAATCAGCAGTATGTTTTTAGGCCCATCTGCTCCCAAGGGGGGCAGAAGCCACTAGACACCAGGGTTTTTTAAATTTTGGTTTTGGGGAGTGGTCTCTTGGGCAAGGGTTTCTCCCCTTTCCTGTGGTGAATATTTTATTTATACTCTTAGGCCCACCTACCCCTTAGCTTGGCTGGTGGATTGTGTGTGGACAGGTGCATTATTTGTATATGTGATGGTAATGTTTTTTTTTTTCCTTTTTATTCTGGTGTAAAGCTTTTGATTCCTGTTTGCGGTTTAGGCAGTGGGCGTTCTGCAGTTTTGCGTATTTGCATTTTTTGGTAAGAAAAACATTTTTTTGTATTTACTCCAAATGAGTATTATTGTCATGCATGAATGATTTTTTTTGTTAGTGGTGTCATAATGGCAGCATATTTAGTTCCTGGTTTGCACATAAAATTCTTTGCGATGTGTTTTGCATTGTCTTATGTGTAATTTTCTTTTCCTTTTCTTTTTAGTGGGATATTCTTGATCCTTACAGTGTCTGTGCGTGCAGAGTAGGGGGTGGTGAGTCTAGCTGCTTCTGGCAAGTAAGTGGTATATTGTTGGAGTATATAGGTCTTTGTGATAAAGCTACATTTTGTTCATTTCTTTTTCTACAAAGGGTTTGTTGTTGTTGACTTGTTTGACAAGTTACCTTTATTAGTAAGCTAGCCGTACAATGACTGCTCAGCAGGTGGTTGGTATGCTTCTTGAATCTTCCTCTGAGCAGGATTTGAAGACTGACAGTGTGTCTGAGGGAGAGGAGGGAGGGGACGATTCCGGCAGTGAGTTTTCTCTCCACATGGAATCATCGGATGATGAAGATACTCTCAGTGCGGATGAAGCTACTCTCAGTGCAGCTGAAGTGCCTGTTTTAGAGGACGACACTGCTGTGCTGATGGTGCAAGAGGCTTCTGGATTGCAGCCTGAGGCTGCTAGGCTTCCTACTGGAAGTGCTGGACTCTGGGTTGATCCAAACATGGTGCAGCCGGTGCTGCCTGCCTTTAGTGGTGATGCAGGGTGTAGAGTGGATTGTGAATTTTTTTTGCCTATACAGTTTTTTCAGTTGTTCATGGATGATGTATTTTTGGGTGAGATTGTTGAGCAAACTAATTTGTATGCTGAACAGTTTTTGAGGGACAACAGTGCCAGACTTAGGCCCCTCTCTAGAGCTACCCGGTGGACTCCCACAAATCTGGATGAGATGAAGAAGTTTTTGGTTTTTACTTATTTGATGGGCTTGATAAGGAAGCCGTCCCTGGCTTCATATTGGTCTACCAGTCCCTTGATGGCAACGGCCATATTTCCTGCATTTATGAGTTGTGATCGGTATTTACTTTTGCTTCGGATGCTGCATTTTGTTGATAATGCTTTGGCGTTGCCACGAGATCACCCTGACTGTGACCGTCTTTTTAAGATTCGGCCTGTTCTTGATCACTTTGTAGATCGTTTTTCAGAGATCTATACTTCAGGCAAAGAAATATCTGTTGATGAGTCTTTGGTCCTGTTCAAGGGCCGTTTGGTTTTTAGGCAGTACATTCCTAGCAAGAGGGCACGTTATGGAATTAAGATGTATATGTTGTCTGAGAGTAGGACAGGATATGTCTTTAATTTCCGGGTGTACACTGGTAGGGATTCCACTATTGGCTGTCCGTCCACTTTTGGAGTTTCAGAGAAAATTGTGTGGGATCTTGCTAGAGGACTGTTTAACAGAGGCCACCATTTGTACCTTGACAACTTCTTCACTGCTGTGCAATTGTTTAAGGAATTGTTAAAAGTGGACACTTTTGCTTGTGGCACAATCCGCTCTAACCGTAAAGGTTACCCAAAAGAGCTTGTTTGTAAAAAGCTTCAGAGGGGACAGCGCAGTGCCTTGCGTAGTGAGGAACTGCTAGGAAGGGCCCAAACATTTTTTGATAGGCAATGTTGATGTTGCCTCAAAATGTTTTGTGTTCTTGCCTGTCGCGGGTACTTGGGCCTCTCACACAAGTGAGGCACCATTTTTATCGGGAGACCTGGGGGAACGCTGGGTGGTAGGAAATTTGTGTGAGCCCGGTGATGCCAAAACTTTCCCACACAAAAATGTGTGAAAAAAGTTATTTTTTCAGCTAAAATTGAGGTTTGCAGGGGATTCTGGGTAAGGAAACGTTGGGGGATCCACGCAAGTCATACCTCCCTGGGAGCCACCGGGTGTCTAGTTTTCAGAAATGTGTGGGTTTTGTATGTTTCCCTAGGTGCCGGCAGAGCTAGGGTTCACAAACTACAGCTAGGCACCAGTGAGGTACCATTTTACTCGTAAGACTTTGAGGAACGCGGGGTTGAAGGAAATTTGTGGATCCACGCACATTCCAGAACTTTCCACCACAGAAATGTGTGGAAAATGTGTTTTTTTGGACAATGTTTTAGGTTTGCAAGGGATTCTGGGTAACAGAACCTGGTGGGAGGCAGTCAAGTCTCCCCATCCTGGATTCCCCTGGGTGTCTAGTTTTCAAAAATGTATAGGTCTGCTAGGTTTCCCTAGGTGCCGGCAGAGCTAGGGTTAAAAAACTACAGCTAGGCACTTTGCCAAAAAAGGGTCATTTTTCACAGCGAAATTGAGGTGTGACCACGTTGCGTTTTGCGCCGTTTCCTGTCGCGGACACTAGGCCGACCCCCACAAGTGATGTACCATTTTACTCGTAAGACTTTGGGGAACACGGGGTGGATGGAAATTTGTGCATCCACGCACATTCCAGAAATTTCCACCACAGAAATGTGGGGAAAATTTGTTTTTTTTGGACAATTTTTTAGGTTTGCAAGGGATTCTAGTTAACAGAACATGGCGGGAGGCAGTCAAGTCTACCCATCCTGGATTCCCCTGGGTGTCTAGTTTTAAAAAATGTATAGGTTTGCTAGGTTTCCCTCGGTGCCAGCAGAGCTAGGGTTAAAAACTACAGCTAGGCACTTTGCCAAAAAAGGGTCATTTTTCACTACGAAATTGAGGTGTGACCACGATACGTTTTGCGCCGATTCCTGACGCGGGCACTAGTCCGACCCACACAAGTGAGGTGCCATTTTTCTTGTAAGAATTTGGGGAATGCGGGGTGGGTGGAAAGTTGTGGATCCACGCAGATTCCTGAACTTTCCACCAAAGAAATGTGGGGAAAATTTGTTTTTTTGGATCATTTTTTAGGTTTGCAAGGGATTCTGGGAAACAGAACCTGGTGGGAGGCAGTCAAGTCCCCATCCTGGATTCCCCTGGGTGTCTAGTTTTCAAAAATGTATAGGATTGTTGGGTTTCCCTGGGTGCTGGCAGAGCTAGGGTTAAAAAACTACAGCTAGCACTTTGCCAAAAAAGGGTCATTTTTCACTGCGAAATTGAGGTGTGACCACGTTGCGTTTTGTGCCGTTTCCTGTCGCAGGCACTAGGCCGACCCACACAAGTGAGGTACTATTTTTACACTAAAACTTGTAAACTTGGTACTTGTATAGCGCACGACTCACCACTGAGGCATCTCGGCGCTGTACTCATACCGCTGTAGGAACCCTTCCTGGCTTTCCCTGTGAAGTGTCCACTTCTGGGCACCCCCATGGTGAAGCCAGGTATCCCAGCACTGTTGGGGCCGTTGTGGAGATTAAGCAAGCTATTGCCCAGAGTTGCAGCGTGGGACCCATGATTAGAATAGGAACTGAGGCGAGAATATCAGGTCCAAGGAATTATTTAGCCCGAGAGCCCGCCGAGGCAGGAATCGAACCCTGGTCCCAGACCAGAGCTTATTTGATGGGCTTGATAAGGAAGCCGTCCCTGGCTTCATATTGGTCTACCAGTCCCTTGATGGCAACGGCCATATTTCCTGCATTTATGAGTCGTGATCGGTATTTACTTTTGCTTCGGATGCTGCATTTGTTGATAATGCTTTGGCGTTGCCACGAGATCACCCTGACTGTGACCGTCTTTTTAAGATTCGGCCTGTTCTTGATCACTTTGTAGATCGTTTTTCAGAGATCTATACTTCAGGCAAAGAAATATCTGTTGATGAGTCTTTGGTCCTGTTCAAGGGCCGTTTGGTTTTTAGGCAGTACATTCATAGCAAGAGGGCACGTTATGGAATTAAGATGTATATGTTGTCTGAGAGTAGGACAGGATATGTCTTTAATTTCCGGGTGTACACTGGTAGGGATTCCACTATTGGCTGTCCGTCCACTTTTGGAGTTTCAGAGAAAATTGTGTGGGATCTTGCTAGAGGACTGTTTAACAGAGGCCACCATTTGTACCTTGACAACTTCTTCACTGCTGTGCAATTGTTTAAGGAATTGTTAAAAGTGGACCCTTTTGCTTGTGGCACAATCCGCTCTAACCGTAAAGGTTACCCAAAAGAGCTTGTTTGCAAAAAGCTTCAGAGGGGACAGCGCAGTGCCTTGCGTAGTGAGGAACTGCTAGGAAGGGCCCAAACATTTTTTGATAGGCAATGTTGATGTTGCCTCAAAATGTTTTGTGTTCTTGCCTGTCGCGGGTACTTGGGCCTCTCACACAAGTGAGGCACCATTTTTATCGGGAGACCTGGGGGAACGCTGGGTGGTAGGAAATGTGTGTGAGCCCGGTGATGCCAAAACTTTCCCACACAAAAATGTGTGAAAAAAGTTATTTTTTCAGCTAAAATTGAGGTTTGCAGGGGATTCTGGGTAAGGAAACGTTGGGGGATCCACGCAAGTCATACCTCCCTGGGAGCCACCGGGTGTCTAGTTTTCAGAAATGTGTGGGTTTTGTATGTTTCCCTAGGTGCCGGCAGAGCTAGGGTTCACAAACTACAGCTAGGCACCAGTGAGGTACCATTTTACTCGTAAGACTTTGAGGAACGCGGGGTTGAAGGAAATTTGTGGATCCACGCACATTCCAGAAATTTCCACCACAGAAATGTGGGGAAAATGGGGTTTTTTTGGACAATTTTTTAGGTTTGCAAGGGATTCTAGTTAACAGAACATGGTGGGAGGCAGTCAAGTCTACCCATCCTGGATTCCCCTGGGTGTCTAGTTTTAAAAAATGTATAGGTTTGCTAGGTTTCCCTCGGTGCCAGCAGAGCTAGGGTTAAAAACTACAGCTAGGCACTTTGCCAAAAAAGGGTCATTTTTCACTACGAAATTGGGGTGTGACCACGATACGTTTTGCGCCGATTCCTGACGCGGGCACTAGTCCGACCCACACAAGTGAGGTGCCATTTTTCTTGTAAGACTTTGGGGAATGCAGGGGTGGGTGGAAAGTTGTGGATCCACACAGATTCCTGAACTTTCCACCAAAAAAATGTGGGGAAAATTTGTATTTTTGGACCATTTGTTAGGTTTGCAAGGGATTCTGGGTAACAGAACCTGGTGGGAGGCAGTCAAGTCCCCATCCTGGATTCCCCTGGGTGTCTAGTTTTCAAAAATGTATAGGATTGTTAGGTTTCCCTGGGTGCTGGCAGAGCTAGGGTTCAAAAACTACAGCTAGGCACTTTGCCAAAGAGGGTCATTTTTCACTACGAAATTCAGGTGTGACCACGTTACGTTTTGCGCCGATTCCTGTCGCGGGCACTAGTCCGACCCACACAAGTGAGGTACCATTTTTCTTGTAAGAATTTGGGGAATGCGGGGTGGGTGGAAAGTTGTGGATCCACGCAGATTCCTGAACTTTCCACCAAAGAAATGTGGGGAAAATTTGTTTTTTTGGATCATTTTTTAGGTTTGCAAGGGATTCTGGGAAACAGAACCTGGTGGGAGGCAGTCAAGTCCCCATCCTGGATTCCCCTGGGTGTCTAGGTTTCAAAAATGTATAGGATTGTTGGGTTTCCCTGGGTGCTGGCAGAGCTAGGGTTAAAAAACTACAGCTAGCACTTTGCCAAAAAAGGGTCATTTTTCACTGCGAAATTGAGGTGTGACCACGTTGCGTTTTGTGCCGTTTCCTGTCGCAGGCACTAGGCCGACCCACACAAGTGAGGTACTATTTTTACACTAAAACTTGTAAACTTGGTACTTGTATAGCGCACGACTCACCACTGAGGCATCTCGGCGCTGTACTCATACCGCTGTAGGAACCCTTCCTGGCTTTCCCTGTGAAGTGTCCACTCCTGGGCACCCCCATGGTGAAGCCAGGTATCCCAGCACTGTTGGGGCCGTTGTGGAGATTAAGCAAGCTATTGCCCAGAGTTGCAGCGTGGGACCCATGATTAGAATAGGAACTGAGGCGAGAATATCAGGTCCAAGGAATTATTTAGCCCGAGAGCCCGCCGAGGCAGGAATCGAACCCTGGTCCCAGACCAGAGCTCTGCATCAAGGTCTGCCGATCTAACCATTGAGCAACACTTCTCCACACTGTCTTCTTCCATAGGACTGCATTGACTGCTTTTCTGTGAAAAATCTTCTAAGTGTGGAGTTGGTTTGTATGAAACCCTAAGAAACTGCAAATGTACAAAAACTGAATTACTTTGTCTTTTCTCTAGGAAATGTCCCAGTGTGATAACAAGGCATATCACACTGAGTAGAAAAAGTAACTTAAAAAGTAATTTGAAAAGTAACGTGCAAAGTAATCTCAAAATTAACTGTTGAGTAATTTTGACTGTTGACTTACCTGTAAACAAACCAATTGCATCCAACTGCATTTCAATAGTATTTCAATTGCAATATACCTCCAAAGTATTATTTCACTTATCTGCACCAGGCCTGGCTTGGTTCTAGAAATAAAATAACTAAATAAAATGTTTATACAAACAAACTTGGTCTGAGTTCAGTATTGGAGTGTGTGACACCATTTCTTGCCTGAGTGTGCACAATAAATGCTTAACATTACCCTCTGATAAAACCTTACTGCTTGCCCACACTACCACTAATAGAGAGTATGGTATTATCTACTTTAGCCTCTGCCTACCCTTTGGGGATCCACTGACCTCTGTGCACACTATACCTCACTTTGGTATAGTATATACAGAGCCAGCTTCCTACAAATAGTTTATACAATTGTACTCAATTTTTTGAAATTGTCGTTGGATTATCCCTGTGCTGTGTTTTCACATTATTACTGTTTGAAGTGCTACATAAATATTTAGCACATTACTTCTTTGTTAAACCTGACTGAAATGTACCAAACTGCCAGAGGGTTAAGCAATTTGGAGTTTGCGTGTGACTTCACCCTGATGGAAATTGTGGTTTATGCTTGAGTAGGGTTTTGCCTCCCTCAACCTATAGCCCAATGTTCAACACATCCCCATCTAATGCCCCTCATCTGTGTGTCTTGTAATATCCTCTCGGCAAGGCACTCCATAGCCAGGGCAAAGAGGAGGGGGGAAGAGGGCAGCTCTGCCTTGTGTCACATTCTGTGTGTAAAGACCTGGGGAGAACTTCATTTACCTGGACTCCGGCACATGGAGAACAATACAACACTTTAATGCTGGAACAAAAGACAGTACCCAGTGAAGAAAAAGCCACTCAACTGACTTGAAGGCCTTCTCAAAATTCACTTGGACCAATACAGCCAGATCTTTAGTATTGTTGATGTGTGCAAGCTCCACCAGATATTTTACATGAACTACTGTTAATCAAAGATCCTACGATTTGAACAGCCTGCTGGCAAGCACTTTAGTCACATTATTGACTTCAACATTAGTGAGTTCAATTGGTCTGTAAGAGGCACATTCTATGAGTAGCCTATGGGGCTTAGGAATAACTGCAATCTTGGCCCGATAAAGCAAATTGTAGGGAAGATCAGCTAGGAACCACCGTTCCCCCAGTCAGGATAAATAGCCTCAGACACTTCTTCTTCGGTGCCCACAAGGTTTATCTTTGTTCTGTCAGTGTCAAGTATGTTTGGGATGATCAGGTTGCTTACAATTGGGGTTTCATTTTCAGACTTCACAGGGTGCCACAAGGAGTATAATGTCTCATAATAATTAACAATTTCACTTGTGATAACTAGTGATAACAAATGCTGATAGCCCAGAAGAATAACGGCAAAAAGAACAATGATGGACAGAATGCAGAACAATGTCAAGCACTCACCCCCAGTAAGATATGTGGGCATAAAGCCATTATTTTTTTGATCACCATGCCATTCCAGTTTGGACTCAGACACATGCAAATCAATCTTAACTCTGCTTCCCATGGGTACAAGTCAGCCTAAGATGCCAAGTCAAGTCCTCCCTGGACCAGAAACAAGCATCCTAGGACTGGTTTCGAGGTATCATCCCTCATCAGACTGAATAGTTTGAATCGAGTGGCATGGCGAGCACAGGACCCAACTCCATGTAAACTGTGACGGAGAGGAAACTGGTACCTCATGCCATGTTAAAACACACGGGGGCAAAACATGTGCCCCCCAGTGTGCATGTACACCAGTTCCTGCACAGCATGGACTTTACTGTCCATGCCGTGCAGGAACTGTTTTTGGCGTTCCCCTTGCGGTGTCCATTTTTAGAAGCACAGCTGTGGGAATGCCAAAATCCAGCCCATCAGACAGGAGGAAACTCCTAATCTGGCACGCGTCCTGACCACGGCTTTGCAGCAGGAGTGTTGCAGTGGTGTACCGCCCACTCCCCATGTGCCAAAAGTCGTAATTGGGCCCTTAGTTCTTCCTTGCAGGTTGTTTGGCATTCTTGTCATTGATGTAATCAAGAACGTTATATGGTCAAAACGCGTCATGAGAATAAGATTGGCAATGAACCTGCAAGAAGCACTAAGTGAGTTGCTCTGAGTGTGCGTTTATTTGGGGAACCTGCTATTATAAGGATTTGGACCCAGTATTTTTGCTAATAATATTTTTAACACAATATTTGTGTTGCACAATGTTGTTGATTCCGATATTGTGCCAGTAATCTGAGTCAGCCCTGTGGCTGACTAAAGACAATGTGGCCTCTACTGGGTGCCACAACGGGGACACAGCATGTGCTGAAGCAGGGTTGCAAAGAATGTTTTTGACAAGGCATGGAATGTATTATGAATGATTGTACTACCATGAAAATTTTATGCCCTCTGGCCGAAACAAAGTACTCAAAAATGAAAAGGACAAGGCACGGATGTTTAAGTTGCTGCCGCCATATTGGCAGTTTTGCCACATTCCTCCTTGTTTACTTTGCGATTTCATTCTTCAGTCTTACTTTTTATTTTCACCCCTTCTTCATTCTCGCACTCTTTATTGTTGTTTCTGCTTTTAATCTCCAAGTTTTGTCTCATTCTCCCCTTTACCCTTGCTTCCTTTTATTATTTTCCATCTTTATTACTATTCTAAGTGTTTATTTTTCGTTCTTTCTTTCTTTCTTTCTTTCTTTCTTTCTTTCTTTCTTTCTTTCTTTCTTTCTCTTTATTGCTTCCCAATACCATCCTCCTTCTTCCCTTCCCATCTTTGGTTTAATTTTCTGACTACTTCATTATTTGCTTTTCCTCTACATTCTCTGTGGTACTTAATTTGGTTCTCTCTTTAGTTATGCTTATCTTCTTTCTTGTTTTCTTCCTTTTGTTTTCTTTGCCTTTCATTATCATTTCTTCAGTTCATTTTAGACTGTTTTTCTCTACATGTTTCTTTAGCTCTTTCCATCTGTTCTACATCGTTCCTTATTTCCACCTTTGAGGCTATTAAGCTTCTTCAAATATTTTCTCTATCTTTTCTTCTTCACATATATCTTTTTCCTTTGTTTCATTCCTTCTATCTGTTTTTTTCCATTGTCCCCTCCTCCTTTCATTTTATCTGTCTTTTGTTCCCTTTGCTTCTTTCATTCCTACTTTGTTTTCTTCATTTTACTCATCTTCCACTATTGAAGTCAAAACATATCATGCCCTCTTGCCACCAGAATAGCCTCAAAACCATTGCACATTTCTGAATACCTCTACAAATCCAAAGCCTTACTTAGTACCCCATTATAATATTATTATTAATAAAGTCTTTCAATTTACAGGCCATACATTATCACACTACAATTTAAAGCCTATATTGAGTTCCTGCATAAATGCAACCCTGCTGTAAGTCAGGTAAAGTCCAATGGTCAAAGTGCTTGAGGTTAGCCATGGCTCTGTTGCCCTTCTAAGCAAGAGGTAACACCTGCCGATAGGGCCTCCCTTGGTGCAAAACCCAGTAAATCATGAAATGCTTGGGTTTTACTTGTGTCACCCTTGTGGACAACTTGTCTCCACTTCCATGAAAGTCTGTACATTCTTCCAAGAGAGTCTTTATTACTGGCTCTCAGTGTTAAGTTAATTGCCTGAAAAATACAAACATGTAGTCGGGACTTCACACAACTCTGTTCTATTATGGAGAATTTGTACAGAGCATAGCTATCAAACGGTACTCCAAGCACTATGAACAACATATCTGCCACAAGACTCACTGCACGTCAAGAAGATTGACTAAAATAGAAAGGTCTTCAAGTGTAAAACCTAGTTCTGAGATCCATTGGGAGTGCATTCCAGAGTTTGGGGGCTAAGTAGGCTAAGTAGGCAAAGGAGCCCCCCCTCACTCCTTGCCTTCTTGTTCCGAGGGACCAGCAACAACCTTTGATCCCCGGAGCGTAAAGATCTCTTGGGAATATAAGTATTCAACAATTGCTGTATAATAATATAATTCCTATACATATCAGGATGGATTTGGCTGCGTCATCACCTAGATTGTCAGGCCAGCACAGTTCCAGCCCATGAGAAGGGTGACCGCTAACAACTAACACTTCAATTTTTTCTCTGTTTAGTTTTAGGCCGCTAACGGACATCCAGCCTGTTTCTTGTCTTAGGCAGACATTTAGTTGGTTAGAGATTTTTCTTGTATCAGGAGTAAAAGATATGATGATCTATGCATCGTCTGCATAGGGCACCAGCACTAGACTGTGAACCCGCACTATCTCAGCCAGAGGTAGCATATATAAATTAAATAATGTGGGGGTTAAAACTCTCTGGAACCACATATTGTAAGGGGTGGGTCACAGAGAACTGGGACTCTTCCCTTACTTGACAACTTATGTTTTCAAGAAAGGCGATGAACCATTTAGGGCATCCCCAGAAATTCCAGCCTCCTCCTTCCTCATAATCAAACCAGTATGGGAAAAGTTATCGAAGGATGTGCTCAGGTCCAATAAAATCATAGCTACTGAGCTGCCTTGATCTAAAATTGGTCTTAATTCTTCTGTGGCTGCCAGTAGGGTTGTTTCACTAATTCTTTCAGGTCTAAAACCTGTTTGGGTTGGATGTAGAATAGCATGTGTCTCCAGAAAATAGGAAAGGTGTTTGCTCACATATTTCTCAGGGGCTTTACTAGGCTCTGGAAGAAGTGAAATTGGCCTGTAATTCTCAGCACATAAAGGATCAGTAAATTCAGATTCAGAAGAGGTCTCGCAATTGCATATTTCCATGCTGGAGGGACACTCCCACTTTCCAAAGAGTTTTTAAAGATATCTATCAAAATGGACAGAATTGCATTACCATTTTCCAAAGTGTGTCTGGAGGGGCTGGGCCTTGTGTTGACTCTGATGTGAAAAACTTTAAAATCTCTTCAGTAATCTCTTTGCTGATTGCTTGAAAGGCCATCAATTTATCCTTGGCGGTGTTTTCTATGTGAGTGGTCTTGCTCAGATCTGAGTCCCTTGGCAGGGAATTAAGTATATTATTTACATTTTTAGAAAAAAGTTGGCAACATATTGCAGCTTGCCTCAGAGGGAGGGGGGCTTGATTGACTCCTGGCCAGCTTCATGAGGCAGTTCACCAACTTAAATAGCTATTTAGATGAGTTGAGTGCATTGCCAATTTTTGCACTAAGATAAGTGACTCTCGCTTCTCGTATTCCATATTGATATTTTTCATGGCTTTCTTGTAAGTTAATTTACTGGGCTCATTGTTGTTTTTCATCCAAACCCTTTCCAACAATTTTCCTTCTATTTTTAATTTAACGAACTCTGATGAAAACCTCTGTGTGCGGAAACCCAAGCGACTAGCTCTCTGAAGCCTCAGAGGGACTAGAACATCCAGGGAGTTCTGTAGTCAGCCCTCAAACTTATTCGACCTTTCTGCAATATCCCCTTCCATTGTGGGAAGAGAGCTTTCTCACATTGCTGCAACACGTTTTGACCTGCAGTGACTACATCTGGGAGGATGTGACTAATTGGCTTTGTTCTCCATTCTTCCAAAGTGAAAGGGCACAATCTGATGATCTGACCAATATATTGGAATGGGATCATGTGTAGTAATGTCTGTTATATTTGTAAAAATGGGATCCAGTAAATGGGCCTAGTCTTTGAGTGGGGAGTTTGACCCGTTGAGTCACCTGGACAGTGATCAAATTGTGTAATAAATTCATAGCACTTTCACAACTGTCATCTTCAAAATGCAAGTTTAGGTCCCCCAATATTGTGAAGTTCACTTTCTAAAGGGCGAATTCTGCCACTAAATCGGGAAGCGCCTGAGTAAACTGAGTAGCCGATCCTTGGGGGCGATACATGAGTATGGTGAAAAGTAGAAGGTAACAGAAAGCTCTAAAGAAAAAAGCAAGCTTTCACTCCCAGGGATACAGATAAGAAAGAATTTCCCTAGCTGCTCATTTTTGGAAATTATAGCTCATCCTGCCTCTTTTCTCTTCCAGGTCACACCTCTCTATTGTGTCTCCCTGAGGTAGGGACATTGTAACATCCGGCATAGACTCATCTCTGAACCATATCTCTGTGAGAAACGGTGCCTCTGGTTGCTTGTCTTCCAAGAAAATAATCAGCTTGGAACTGTACCTCTGCAGTGATCTCCAATTAAGCATTTGTGGCTGTTTTCAGTTCTCTTAATATTCCTGGGGCCACTGTTTAGTAGTTTCAAATTTCCCACATCGAGTTTGTACCTTTTACAAAAGAGGGGGGCATTATTCGGCTCAATAATCACTCTTCATGGCAGGCAATGGAATACCTACGCTATTCTGAACTGAGATTAATACTGCAGTGAAATACTTGCACTATTAGATCCTGAATGCGCCTCAAAAATCTTCATAGTGTAAAATGTAATTGTAATTGTATTTAATTGTAATTGCATTTATAAAGTGCTTACTATCCCTGACGAGGCATCAAAGCGCTTTTTTGGCGAGTAGCACACTACTCCAGGACTCATAAAGGATTAGTGGTGATTTAGTATAGTGAAATATGAAAGTAATTAAAGTGGTGGATAGGTTAGTCAGTTATTTGGATTCGGAAGGATAGAGAAAGGATAGAAGAGGATAAAAGGTTTGTATTTATATAGCGCTTGTTACCCCTGATGAGATGTTAAAGCGCCTTTTTTTTTCTTCTTTTTTTTGGGCAGTAGCACACTACTCCGGAAACCCATAAAGTATTAGTGGTGAATTAGCATGGTGAAATATTAAATTAATTTGAGTGGTGGATATTAGTCAGTTATTTGGAGTGAGAAGGATAGCGGAGGGATAGAAGGGAGAGAAAGAGAAAGGTTTGCATTCATATAGCGCTTGTTACCCCTGAAGGGGTGTTGAAGCGCTTTTCTGTCGAGTAGCATGCTACTCCAGGACCTATAAAAGGATTAGTGTTGAAAATTAGTATAGTGAAATATGAAGTAGTTTGAGTGGTGGATATGTTATTCAATTATTTGGATAGAGAAGGGTAGCGGAAGGATAGAAGAGGGAAAGAGGTTTGTATTTATATAGCGCTTGCTACCCCTGATGGGGTTTGAAGTGCTTTTTTTGGTGAGTAGCATGCTACTCTGGAACCCATAAGGATTAGTGTTGAATTATTGTAGTGAAATATGAAAGTAATTTGAGTGGTGGATATGTTAGTCAGTTGTTTGAATTGAGAAGGGTTGGGGAGGGGTAGAAAAGGGAAAAGGTTTGCATTTATATAGCACTTGTAACCCTGATGGGGTGTTGAAGCACTTTATTGGCGAGTAGCATGCTACTCCAGAACACATAAAGGATTAGTGTTGAAAATCAGTATAGTGAAATATGAAAGTAGTTTGAGTGGTGGATGTGTTATCCAGTTGGATAGGGAAAGGTAGTGGAGGGATAGAAGACGGAAAAGGCTTGCATTTATATTATCCTTGCTTACCTCTAATGAGGTGTTGAAGCGCTTTTTTAGCGAGTAGCACGCTACTCTGGGACCCATAAAGGATTAGTGGTGAATTAGTATAGGGGAATATGAAATTTGAGAAGTGAACATGTTAGTCTGTTATTGCGATTGAAAAGGATAGTGGAGGTATAGGATGGTGAAAAACATTTTTTGGGGGGAGGTCATAGCAGTAGGAGGAGAATTTGGGATGAGTAAAAAGGGGTTGTGGAGGGAAAGAGTCAGAGGGAATCAATCAATCAATCAATCATTTGCATTTATAAAGTGCGCTACTCACCCGTAGGGGTCTCAAGTCCGGTCGAGCGTAGAGTGCGAGGAGCGGTGTAGAAGGAGACGCGGTGGTTGATGAGTTTTGGTCCGATATTGTGCAGGGCTTTGTGTGCGTGGGTGAGGAGTCTGAAGGTGATCCTCATGCTGACTGGAAGCCAGTGAAGTTTCTTCAGGTGTCCGGAGATGTGGTGGTGGCGAAGTATGTTCAGGATGAGTCGTGCGGCTGCGTTCTGGATTCGTTGTAGTTTCTTCTGTAGCTTGGTAGTGATGCCGGCGTACAGAGCGTTTCCATAGTCCAAGCGACTGGTGATGAGGGCGTGGGTGACGGTCTTCCTGGTGTCGGTGGGGATCCAGCGGAAGATCTTGCGGAGCATGCGGAGGGTGTTGAAGCATGCCGAGGTCACCGAGTTGACCTGTCTGGTCATGCAGAGGGATGAGTCCAGGATGAAGCCGAGGTTGCGTGCGTGGTCGGTGGGTTGGGGAGTGCTGCCTAGGGCGGGGGCCACCAGGAGTCGTCCCAGACGGTGGGTGTAGGGCCGAGGATGAGGACCTCCGTCTTCTCTGTGTTAAGTTTGAGCCGGCTGTCTGTCATCCAGTGCGCTACTTCCTTCATGCCTTCGTGTAGTCTGGTTCTTGCTGAGGTGGGGTTGTTGGTGAGGGAGAGGATGAGCTCGGTGTCGTCGGCGTAGGATATGAGGTTGAGTCCGTGTTTTCGTGCGATGTTCGCCAGGGGGGTCATGTAGATGTTGAAGAGGGTTGGGCTGAGGGAGGATCCTTGGGGGACGCTGCAGATGATCTCCGTAGTAGTGGATCTGAAGGGGGGAAGGCGGACTCTCTGGGTTCTTCCGGAGAGGAAGGAGATGATCCATTCCAGGGCCTTGCCTCTGATGCCGGCGTTGCTGAGGCGACGTATTAGGGTATGGTGGCAAACCGTGTCGAAGGCTGCAGAGAGGTCCAGGAGTATGAGGGCCACGGTCTCTCCTTTGTCAGTCAGGGATCTGATGTCGTCCGTGGCTGTGATGAGGGCGGTCTCGGTGCTGTGGTTAGCTCTGAAGCCGAATTGTGAGGGGTCGAGTGAGTCGTTGATTTCCAGGGTGGTGGTGAGTTGAGTGTTGATGATTTTCTCAATCACTTTGGCGGGGAACGGGAGGAGCGAGATGGGACGGAAGTTTTTGAGTATGGTGGGGTCTGCTGTTGGTTTCTTTAGGAGGGAGTTGAGTTCGGCGTGTTTCCAGTTCTCCGGGAAGGTGGCGGTGGTGAAAGATGCGTTGATGACGTCTCGAAGGTGGGGTGCAATGATGTTGTCGGCTTTGTTGAAGATGTGGTGCGGGAAGGGGTCGGATGGTGATCCTGAGTGGATGGAGTTCATGATGTGGGTGGTTTCCTCGGTGGTGGTTGGGTTCCAGGTGTGGATGGCGGTGTTGTCGGTGGCGAGTTCCGGTGGTGGGTTCTTGTTGGTTGTGGCGAAGCTGTTGTAGATGTCGGTGATCTTGTGGTGGAAGAAAGCTGCGAGGGAGTCGCAGAGATCCTGTGAGGGGGGGATGGCGTTGTTGTCGGGGTTGGAGAGTTCTTTGACGATGCCGAATAGTTCCTTGCTGTTGTGGGTGTTGTCATTGAGTCTGTTCTGGAAGGCTGATTTTCGTGCGGCGTGGAGGAGTTGGTGGTGTTTACGGGTGGCATTCTTGAGAGCAGACATGTTCTCGTCGGTCTGGTTGAGGCGCCAAGACTGCTCGAGGGTGCGGCATTCTTTTTTGGAGTCCTTGAGGGTGGGGATGAACCAGGAGTTTTTCTTGTGGTTGTTTTTGTTTGCTTGGGTCTTCAGGGGGGCCAGGGTGTTGGCGCATTCGGAGATCCAGTTTGTGAGGTTGTTGGCGGCTTCGTCGGGGTCTGTAGTGCTGGCGGGGGGGTTCTGGGAGAGGGCTGCTGTGAGTTGTTCGGTGGTGATACGGTTCCACTGCCTTCTCGGTGGTGGTGTACGGTGGTCTTCTTGAAGCTGAAGTAGACACAGCTGTGGTCCGTCCAGGAGAGTTCGGAGGTGTGGCTGAAAGAGATGTATTTGCTGGAGGAGAAGATGGGGTCGAGAGTGTGTCCGGCGTAGTGGGTGGGGGTGTTGACCAGTTGTTTCAGTCCGAGGTTGGCGAGGTTGTCCAGTAGGGTGGTGGTGTTGTTGTCGGCACGGTTCTCCAGGTGGAAGTTGAGGTCCCCTAGGCGGATGTAGTCGGTGGACGGGAGTGCGTGTGGGCTGATGAAATCTGTGACGTCTTCGCTGAACTTTGTGCGTGGTCCTGGTGGTCTGTACATGAGGGTGCCTCTGAGGGTGGTCTTGGGGTCGCTGTGGATAGAGAAGTGGAGGTGTTCTGCGTCGGGGAGTGAGTCGTCGGTGTAGGTCGAGACGCGGATGGAGTTCTTGTGGACTATGGCGATGCCTCCTCCGGTGCGGTTGGTGCAGTCTTTCCTGATGATTTTGTAGCCGTCGGGGATGGCTATGGTGATGTCGGGTGCCGAGGAGGGGTTCATCCAGGTCTCGGTAAGGAAGGCGATGTCCGGGTTTGTTGAGTCGATGAGGTTCCATAGTTCGATGGCGTGCCTGTGGACGGATCGGGTGTTGATCAGGATGCATTCGAGGTTATTTCCAGATTAGTTTTTCTTCTTGGGTGTGTTGTGTGTTCGTAGGCAGGTAAAGCGGCAGTTGCGGCAGGTGAAGGCTCCGTGGGTTTGCTTCGGGCTGCACGGCAGCAGCCCGGCGTGCGGCCGGGGTTGAGAGCGGTGAGGGAGGCGGTGTCGTAGGTCAGGCAGAGGCGGCGGGGGGTGGGGGTCGCGGGGACCAGGGGTCGTGGCGCTGGGCGCGGTCCAGGCTCGGACGGGCGCAGATGGGCTTGCCTTAGGCGCGCCTCTGGCGCGCCAGCGGTGCGCCCGCTGCGCGCGTCCGCTGCGCGGTCGCGCAGCGGCCGCCATATATGGGGTAGCCGGGGAGGAGGGGTCAGCTGGGAGGAGGGCGGCGGGAGGGTAGGTGGGGTGGAGAAAAAAGGCAGGAAAATGGCGAAGTCCGCGAAAACGGCGAGGGGCCAGAAAAGGCGCCTAAAAAGGCGAGAAAACGGCGAGGGGCCGGGTAACGGCCAAAAAAAGGTGGAAAAAACAGGAAACGAGCACTAAAGGGACCGGGCACTCGGGGGGGGGCACGCACTCGGGGTACAAGGAGAGAGAAGGGGTCAGCACGCACTCTGGGACACTCGTTCAGGGAGACAAGAAAAAAGAGGGAAATTAATCACTCAGACCATCAACTGTGGGGCACTCATACGAGGATACACGGAGAGAAGGGGAAATACTCAGATACACACAAGGGGCACAACCGGGCACACGAGGCAGCAGGCAGGAGGCAGGAGAGCACTGGTGGCGCTGCGTGGGCAGGGGAGCGACCTACCCAAAGGTCAAGGGTTGCTACCTCTGCCGCGCAGCGGGCGCCATATATGGGGTAGCCGGGGAGGAGGGGTGAGCTGGGAGGAGGGCGGCGGGAGGGTAGGCGGGGTGTAGAAAAAAGGTGGGAAAACGGCGAAGTCCGCGAAAACGGCGAGGGGCCAGAAAAGGCGCCTAAAAAGGCGAGAAAACGGCGAGGGGCCGGGGAAACAGCCAAAAAAAGGCGGAAAAGACAGGAAACGAGCACTAAAGGGACCGGGCACTCGGGGGGGGCACACACTCGGGGTACAAGGAGAGAGAAGGGGTCAGCACGCACTCTGGGACACTCGTTCAGGGAGACAAGAAAAAAGAGGGAAATTAATCACTCAGACCATCAACTGTGGGGCACTCATACAAGGATACACAGAGAGAAGGGGAAATACTCAGATACACACAAGGGGCACAACCGGGCACACAAGGCACCAGGCAGGAGGCAGGAGAGCACTGGTGGCGCTGCGTGGGCAGGGGAGCGGCCTACCCAAAGGGAAGAGTTTAGAATGGTTTGTTTTATGGATCGGTATAGTAAAAGAGGTGTCAGATGATGCAAGGAGGGGTAGAGTAAGGGAGAGTCTATTATTTTGGGGATCATAGTAGTGGTATGGGGTTTGGGATAAATGAGAGAGTGGGTGTAGAGGATATATTGATAGATGTATAGGGTGAGAAATAGGGTAGTGCATTGGAAAGTGTAGTAGAAAGAGGTTTGAGATGAGTTAGAGAGATGGGTTAGAAGATATATTGAGAGAAGTATAGGCTGAGAAATAGGGTAGTGCATTTGAAATGGTAAATTAGAAGAAAGTGATAAATATATAGATCCATAAGTACATTGAAAGTATACAGATGCCTAATGGAGGTAAGTATATATAGATTAAAGATATTGATAGAGGTACAGGATGAGAAATAGGGTAGTGCATTGGAGATGCTTTTCAGGAGGAAAGTAACAAACACACAGATCCAAGCACATGGAAGGTACATAGATGCACAATGGAAGAAGTACATGTAGATCAAAGATGCACCAGATAAACTCCGGTTTTCAAATTTGATTGTACTTTAATCTTTTTTAACATAATTATTCTACATGTTTATACAAAGCAATAAGCAAAGATAGGTACATATCCATAGTAAAAATAAATGATTATATACAGAGGGATATGCTGTAAATGTCTGTTTGCGTATGGTGCTTATGTGGGAAAGAGCCAATTCTTGAGCAGTTTTCTGAAGATAAGGTGGCTGTCCTTGGATCTTATGTTGGGGGTAAAGAGTTCCATAGTTCGGCTGCTTGAACAGAGAAGGATGTGCCACCCATTTTTTCTTATATCTTGGGATTTTGAGGTGAGGTGCCATTTTAGAGCGGAGGTTCCTTTGTTGAATGTGTTTGGTGATTTTATTCCTGATGAAGAGTATCTCCATTCCATGTATTGCTTTGTGGGTGATACAAAGCATCTTGAATGTGGATCTTCTGGCAACCGGTAATCAATGCAGGGCTTTCAAGGTAGGTGAGATGTGGTTTCGCGGATTGATATGCAAGAGTAGTCTGGCAGCCGAGTTCTGAAACCGTTGTACTCTTTTCATGGTCGTTAAAGGTGATCCGTGGTAGAGGCTATTGGCGTAATTGAGTTTGGACAGAACAAGGGAGTTGGTAGCTTTGACCTTGTGTGGAAATCCCAAATGAGGGAAAATTTGTTGCAGCGTTTTTAGAGTGACAAAGCTTGATCTTGCTTGTTTGTCCACTTGGGCATTCATCGACAACTTGGAGTCCATGGTCATTCCGAGGTTTCTTACTTTCTTTGATACTTTATGTGGTGATCCCAGTTCATCAGGCCAGACGGCAAGCGGGTCATAATGTTTCCAATTGCCACACGTGAGTATTTCTGTTTTGGAAGCATTCAATTTGAGGTGGCTCCAAGTGATCCACTGATCCAAGGCTCTGAGATAACTGAAAAACGAGTTTCCAATGTCGTTGGGGCATTCCAGTTGAAGAAGTATTTGTGTGTCATCTGCATAGTTATAGCACCAGAGGTGAAATTGATTGATCAGTACCGGTAATTACTTCATGTAATTGTTGAAAAGCATGGGCGAGATGATAGAGCCTTGACGGACCCCTGCTTTTGTGGAGTATGGTTTGGATGAGAAAGGTGGGGTATGGATGACATTAGTTCTGTTTCGAAGGTAGGACGCGATCCAGTCTATAGCAGTCCCCTCTATGCCGGCTTCATAGGGTCTTTGTTTCAGATTGTCATGGTCAACTGTGTCAAAGGCAGCCGAGAGGTCCAAGAGGAGAAGCGCAGCAACCCCGTTGCAGTCTACTGTGTTCTTCAGGTCAGTCCAGATGGCAAGGAGGGCTGAGTCTGTGCCTTTTCCCGGACGGAAACTTGTTTGGAAGTCTGAAAGTATGTCATTCTCTTCAATGAATTGTGACATCTGGGCGAACGATGCTCTTTCTATCAGTTTGTCCAGGAAAGATCCATTTGTAATGGGTCTGTAGTTGTCAGAGTTCAGCGGGTCAAAGTTTGTTTTCTTCAGTAAAGGGCGTATGTATGACTTTTTGAGTTCTTCTGGAAATATTCCGGTAGTTAAGGAATCGTTGATGATTCTTCTTACTGGAGTGGCAGCAGAGGTTAAAAGAATTGTCTTGAAAGTTTGTGGTGGACACGGGTCAGAATGGCTCCCAGCAGGCCTGCTTGCTTTGAGCAGGTCCATAAATTCATCTTGTGAGATGTATTGGAAGGAACAGAGAGGCTGGCTTAGAGTATTCGTGGATTGTTGTTTTGTCAAAGGGTTAGTGCTGGTGCTTTGTCTCTGTTTCAAGTATGAGTCCAACATGTCTGCTTTGTCAGTGTAACGATTTGCCATTTTGTCTGTGAAGACTTGAGTAACAGGATGAGATCCTTCTAGGCAATTTGGTTTGCGAAATTCACTGAGTATTTTATAGAATTCTTTATTTGCACATTTAGCATTTTGTATTCGGTCTGAATAGTACCTTTTCTTAGCTTTTTTGATAGCTGACTTGTGTAATCTGTTAATTTTCTGTAGGTGAAGTTTGTCTTGTTTGGCGTTTATTTTGAGCCAGGTACGTTGCAGCTTTGTAATTTGTTTTTTTATGTCTTTTATCTCTATGTTTCTCCAAGGCGCTTTTTTGCTTTTGTTCTGTTGTGTGGTTTTTGAGTGGTATCAGGATGTCAAAAGCTTCCTGTAGCCACTCACATAGTTTTTAAACAGAATTTATTGTTTCCAGATTGGTACTGGATGTTAGTTGTGTTTCTAAGTTTTCCAAATTGAGTTTGTTCCACGGTCGATAGGTGGATGGATGTAAGGTAGTTTTAGGTGAGTCGCTTAGTGTTGTTTTATGTTGGAAAGCAAGCAAGAGGTGGTCTGACCATGTGATTGGACTTATAGTTTGAAAAGTAACTAGTTCAGTATTAGCAAAAATTACATCTAGGATATGTCCAGCGATGTGTGTGGGTTTGTGGACAATCTGATGCAGGTTTAGTGCGTCTAGGCTAGTGATTATTGTTTTTGGATGGGTCATATTGGGTTTGTCAAACCAAATGTTGAGGTCACCCAGAACGCATAGGTTGGAGTGTATTGTTATCAGGTTTGAAACTGAAGTGCGTCTGGGAATGTCATTAAGACTACATTGATTACAAATTTACCAAATCACTTGAACATCGCAAAGAGAATGGTATAATCTACTGGTTAACATTTGTCACACTAGGACTTTCAGTTCAAGCTAGGAGTGAATAATACATTATTACCTAGCTATACCAAAAGCAAATTGAATTCACCCACCCACAGATACACTCATGCACACACACACACACAAACACTTACTCTCTCTCGCTGGCACCCAGAAAATGTCATCACCTGACCAGCACCCACACACATACACAGACTCAAATACTACTGAGAGCCATGCTGCTACACTCTGATCTCTCAAAGAGCTCAACGCATTCCCGCCCTCCAGTTAAGCCAAACAGTTCATCTGTGAGAGACCTCTCTACCCACCACACTTGCAGTATTGAAAATGACTGCCAACTCTTGCTCACAATCCAGCTCCTGTGACTAATACCTGAGGGTTCTGGGGTGGGAGGGATATAACCCCACACCTCAATATGCAAACTCACAGTGTTGTCAAGGTATTGTGAGGAAGGAAATCCTTCTGTAGGTTTATAAAAAAGTGCAATTAGATTGTGTAAGTTTAGAAAGTAACTGACACAGAGTGAAAAAGACTATACCTGTGTAAGACAGCTTTACTCAACATCGTGTGCAACCTAAAAGAAGCCGTGATGACAATTAGTCTGAGAAATAATGAGTGCGATAGAACTGTAGGAATTAGTGTGTGCATGCAATGCAAGGCAAATTGAGGTTTATTACACTCTCCTGCACTACCTTGAAACATACTCAGTGAGGCAAATGCAAAAAGGAGCTCAGCAGCAAACACAATACCACTCAAGTCTGTAAAGTATAAATTGTCAGACGAACAAAGATTTTCAATACTCTTTTAGTAAAGTACCCTAAACAATATTGTGATAAGTTGCAATGTTTGTTTGAAGTGGTGACTATTCTGTGACAGTCCACACATTTCCAGTTTGACTGTGATACATTTTGCATATTTGTTGTACAAGCTCATTTTCATTTGTAGTCATGCTTTATAAATATGCCAAACATGAAACTGTCGTGGGAAGAAATTATAAATGCAGAGAAAATAAAATTAAATATACAGTTGCATTTATAAATGAAGAGGAAATACAAATAAAGTATTATAAAATCACACATTCATTGCAACTCGTACAAACCATCATGATTATGACATGGGTAATTAGAGAGTCTTTATGTTATTGGAAATGAGGTACACAGCATGCTGCCCTGCTCTATAAAGTTTAAGCGCAGTTTAGCCTGTAAGACATGGCAGATGGATGGACTGCTTGAGACAACTTAAGGAACTCATTGGACTTACTGTACGCTCTGCATGCTTATGCAAAGTGGGCTTCTTGAATGCTCACCCAATCAAAGTAACCTATGCCCAAATTTTCGCACAGAGGTCACTAGCTTATTTGAGCTCAATTGTGTACGGTTCAGAAGATAGATATATCTGCCCACTCCAATTCCACCTCCCAAGAGTAAGTCAGTTGGGCCAAACAGGGGGCAGCACAGACCACAGACTAGCTTGTTGGTGTGAAAAAGGCTGCTTTATTGAAAACAGGTGCATCTTACAAACAACATCCCTTGGCCTGTGCCGTACAAAACTAATCCTCACTAAATATAGCCTTCCTATCTTACCCCCCACCCCCTCCCCTAAACATGTTTCCCCCCTGCAACAATTATAACACAACTTACAATTCCTAACTTTCCTACACCTACCTAACTAGGTAACTTCTTATGTTCTATCACACTGTAACCATACATCATTATATCCCCAATGACCTAGAGAAAAAAACGCCACTCGAAAGTCGGGACTAACGGCTTTCGACCCCCCCTTAGGCCTCCTGACGCTTCGGGTATCTGCACACACCTATGGCCCTGTCCAAAGCCTCCTTCAGCTGTATTATATATAATTCCATGCCATACCAAGACAGATGGACCCCATCCTCCCTAAAGAAATAAACCACCGCATAGCGCAGCTGTGGGTGTTCCATCCTACCTATCCCTTCCCTATCGCAAAATATCCTCATGTCTCTATTGATCTTCCTGCGTGCCCTATCTATGGCCGCCGGCCGCTCAGCCCATCTCCAAATTCTCCTTGGAACAAAATCAGACCATATGATGCAGCAACCGGACCACTGTGTCCGAATCTCCAGCAAATCCCACTTCATTTGCTCCAACAAAGGCAGGCTCTCGCATTGTGCCAGGTCACTTTCCCCTAAGTGTCTTACTAAAACGTCGGACACACTCCCCCCTGACCACCTTGTTCAAAGCCGAAAATAGCTCATGCCACCTTATACCCCCCTATCCCTGCCAAGGAAAAAGCCTAGGATCCAACTCTAAGTTAATATTCCTGTTTTTGTCCCATTTGTAATGCTCCGCTCGCTTCACAAAACAGTGTCCTATGATGAGAATGGACAAACCGGCCACGTCCGGCCCCACCACCGCACCTGAAAAGAGACACATGTCAAAATAAGTGAAAAACACTGCCTGCCTCCTCCTCCATCCCGGCAGCCTGCAACCTGACGTATGTCTTGAAACAGTCCGACTTCCACCTCCCCAAGCGCATAAGGTCCTCCCTCCCCCACCCCTGTCTGGCTGCATCCGTTGCCGCACCTATGCGGAAAGAATGCGTCCCAAAAAATGTGGGGTCCTCACCCATGACGTGCAGGGCATGCCGAAGAACCAACAGACCCGTCCCCCATCGACCCGGCGAAAAACCTCCCCCGCTGCCGCCTTCAAACTGGACGCCAAAAGCTCCCCCCACTCCGCTGGGCACACCGCCCGCTCTGACGCGGGACTGAGAACCACCCATTTCCCCGCACCCCGCTGATCAGTCTTCGAGCGCTGCAACAGAATCGCCAACTCCCTGGGCCACAAATCCACGTCCCCCCATCGTACCCCTGGCTTTCCCCTCTGCCCCACCAGCTTGGATACCCGAAAGGCCCCAAAATACATAGACGACATAAGGGTGGAAAACAAAAGGTCTCCTCCCGGTTTCGGCAAACGCTGGGCAAGTGCTGTATCAAACCGAGGAGGATATTCGCTGTGATGGGACAATGCTGATGGGCCGTGGCACCCCTTTCTCGCTCCCATCCCTCCAATAAACGTGCGCCCAATTACCCCGCTGACGGCGCATAGCCCCACCACAATTTCCCCATGAACGCTAGGGTCGACAACTTGCCCGCGATCGTCGCCTTCGACATCCCCTTATCCATCATTGCCATGATAAACTGCACTACCTGCTCGCTCCTCACCCCACGATTGTCCTGTCGCCCCGCCCCACTGTCCAAAAACTCGTGCCATGCCTGCTCGTATGCCTTCCACGTGGAGCCGGCCACCGACCATCTTACCAGTTGTATGACCCTTTCTCTGCTACCGACCACAGTCCCACTGGCACTGGCGTCTTGTGTTCGTCCGCCGCCGTGGCTAGCCGATGGAACCTCTGCCACTGTGAATGAGACAAAGCATCCGCAATGTCATTGTCCACCCTGGGCTTGAAACAAGATGTCATGCTCCAAACAGCGCAGCACAAACACCCTCAACAACTTAAGCACCTGTGGGTCCCTAGCTGACTGCTGATTAACGTTTATGTGCTGTCCCATGCCCACACCGTGACTGCTACCACCAACGGGAACAGTTCCAAAAAAGCGATGCTCCTCCCACCGCGCACCACCCCCCTGCAAGTACAAACCAAAACCGCCCACTCCTGCCGCATCCGAGGAGATGGTCACATCCCATTCCCAGTCTTCTGGGGGAGCCATCGGGATACCATTAAAATGCGCTAAAAAATCCCGCCACATGCACAGGTCCTCCTTCGTTCCCTCCGACAAATGCATATGATGGTGCGGTAGTGTACCACCTGTCAGGGCCCGACCCAGCCGTCTGCAAAAAGTGCGACCCGCCCGCACCACCCGGCAGGCAAAATTCAAGTGTCCCAAAAGAACCTGCACCTCCCGCACCGTCACTTTCTGTTTCACCCTTGAGTCTTCTCTGGCGCCACGGGCACACCCAGGTAGCCCATGAGCTCTGTAAAACTGTGCAGCTGTTGCTGGCAGTCCGCCGAACCGGACAGTCCCACCAGGAAAAAGTCATCCAGGTAGTGCGGCACTGCCTCTTTGCCTGTGCACCAGGAAAACGCCCACTGCAAGAAAGTACTGAAGCGCTCAAACAAAGCGCACAAGATTGAACACCCCATGGGCTACGCTTTGCCCACAAAAATGGCGCCATCAAACTATATAACCAACAGATGGTAGTCTTCCGAGAGCACCAGTAACAACCGGAACGCCGACTTGATGTCACATTTCGCCATGAGCGTGCCCTTCCCCACTGCCGTCACCAACCGCCGCGCCACGTCCACTGAGGAGTAAGAAACCAACGACAATTCCGCTGCTATGTGATCATTGACCGACGCCCCCTCCGGCCATGACAGATGCTGAATCAGGCGAAACTGTCCCGGCTCCTTCTTCGGCACCACTCCGATGGGAGAGATTATCAGATCCCGAATAGGGCCTGCCATCCGCCCCTCCTGTACGTCCCTGCCCAATTTCTTCTGAACCACCGTCTTATGCGAAGTGGCCGATTTCAGGTTTTCAGCCCACCTGGCCATTCTCGGACGTATCCCAGCCGGAAGCCCTCCCGAAAACCCCGCCGTAGCAGCCCCGCGTCTTCGGTCCGTGGATAAGACGCCAAGAGGGGTTCCAGCCAAGCCTGCTTAGCTGGCGTAAGAGCCCTTGACCAAAGTTCCTTGTCCCCCCCTACCTCCCCTGCTTCCTGACTGCTGCCCCATAGGCTCAGACTGCTAACCTTGATTGCCTCCCATTCCCCAGCATTGCACCACCGGGTGATGCTTCCCGCATTTGGAGCATTCATGATGGAATTTGCAGTATTGTCGAACACAAAGGCGTTTGTTGAAGTCCCAACACGCTCCCACCGGGGTCCCGATGGTATTGTCTCCCTGCCCCACCCCTCCACGGGTGGGGTGGCTGAGAAAGGGGCGGTGCGCGAGTGGCAGCCCGGTGGCCTATAGATCGTTTTGCCATACTTCGCCCCTTACATGGTCTGCTGGTACAAGTCTGAGTCGATTTCCCCCCATTTCGCCTCCAGATCCCAGGCCAAACGCGCTCTAAACTCCTCGTCGTAGTGCGACCACGCGTAACCCCCATAGGTGACCTGCGCCCTCTGGACCACTTCCATGTATTTAAAAAGGGCGACTGACTTCGCCTGGTACTTTTCGCAGTATACACTGGCGAAAATCAAGAAATCCGCTGACCAATTCTCTATATTCAATGGCACTCTCGGTCGCTTGGCTAACTCCTGCTCCTCCTCCTTAAACCCCTCCTTTGCCATCAGCTCACGGTGCAGGAGCTTCAGGATATCCACATACTCCCCCTTCCATATCTTCTCCTTGGTGGCCAACGACAAGTGTGCCCCCAAGGGTTTCATAATGCCCATATAAGGCAAATTGCGCACCGGTATATCACGACTCTCCTTCCCCTCTTTGCCGCCCTTGTCCTTCCCCCCGCTGCGTCTGTGTCCGATGATCCGACCCCTCTGGACCCCGCCTCGTCCGGCCCCACCCCTGTGTCTCACACATACATGCCTTTATTCAAACGCACCCCCCATCCCCTCCCCCCCGCATCCGTTCCGACCGAGACCTTAAGCCGCGGATCCCTGCCCGACCCATTTCCTGCTCCATTTCGTGCCTTACCTGGCATCAAGGTCAACGTCTGCACCGGATCCCGCCGCCTAACCAGTGGAACTGGGGGGGCTGTCACTCTCTCCACCTTGTGTCGCCGGTGAGCCTCCTGCAAGGTACTAGAAAAAGCATTACTCCAATCCCCCCTAACTCGCTCCTCCCCCGCCTGTGCTCCCATATTTCCCCCTCCTCTACGCTGTTTAAACCCATGTGGTCCTGCCATAGGCCACCCTCCATGGGCTCCAGCCTGCTTAGCCCAGCCCGTTCCCTACAAGTGCATAGCAGTTCTCCCAAATCCACACTCTCCCTCCTCCACTTGGTGTGCCGCTCTTCTGGGTCCCGATCAGAGCTGACGGACCTCTGCTCCCCTCCCCCGGTGGCCGAGTCGACCCGAGTCGACCCGTCGGGGTGGGGCTGGCGGGGACGTACGATGCCGCTGCCAGGTCCCCAGCTCTGATTGCTCGAGTTGCAAATGGAGGAGTGACCCGATTGGATGTGGATGAGCCATAATCAGAAGTCGCATCAGTGTCAGTTGGTTGAAAATCTTCTTTGATGTATGGATAGATTTTCTCCCTATCGAATCTTTTAAGATCCTTTTGCAGTTTTCGAGCAATCAGAGCTGGGGCCGACGCACCAATCAACAAGGTCTGTTACCACCCCCCGGGATGCCACCTCTATTTGGTTATATAGTCCAACCTTATCCACAACCAGGACCTATGTGGTACCCTCCATATAATTTACCCCAACCAGGGTTCCAACAACCTTTTTTCCATAACCCTCCTCCTCCTTTTCAGAACAGAGGCAGGGGCAGAGGCAGAGGAAGAAGAAGAGGGAACAAACAGGTCCAATGGCAGGACTCAGAAAACCAACAGAGAACAACAAGGAGCATGACACACCTAAGAAACTGATCGTCAACCTGTCATCCAGAACCCTCAATTCAGACGAGACTGCAGCTCTTGAGCTAGGACTTGGATTCGAACCTACCCCAAAAGAGGACAACTTTAGGCTTAATGAAGAACTACATCAACTACATCCGCAAAGTGAGACTGAGGGCTTTCTTCAAGGATACCATCACACCAGAACAGGATGACACAGGACTTAGACCACCCTCCAGGTTTACACCTACGGCCGGCATGGTCCCTCATGAGGTCCTCACCTTCGAGAAGGCAGTCCTGAAGGAAGCCAATCTCCTAAAACCTCCCAGTCCCTACAACAATTTGTCCAACAAACTACGGAACGCGGTGACCTCCCTTAAAAATGATATCACAATTGTGATCAAACCAGCAGATAAAGGGGGCGCCACTGTAATTGTTAACAAAGAGGACTATGAACAGGAATGCATCCGCCAGCTAAACAATACGGAGTACTATGAGATACTGGAGACTGACCCGACCACGATGTTACTTGGACAGATCTGCATCATGGTGAATGAAGCTTCAATAGAAGGCTGGATCACACCTAAAGAAGCAGCTTTCTTAGTTAATGAGACACCAAGGATGCCCTACTTTTACCTTCTCCCCAAGATCCACAAGGGTGTCACCCCGTGCCCTGGTCGTCCCATCGTATCGGGCATTGGCTCACTGTTGGAACCTCTCAGCCAATTCAGCGACTTTTTCTTACGCCCTCTGGTCCAAGCAACGCCAGCATACCTGAAGGATACCCGTGATGTCCTTAACTTGATTCAGGTCATCAACGAGGAGAATACGGAGGACATCAACCTACTGCTCACACTCGATGTAGAAGCACTTTACACGAACATACCCCAGGATGCCACCATAGAAGTTATCAGCAACCTCCTACGAGAATCTGAACTCCCTACCCAGACCCCGGCAGGGTTAATCTCAGCACTCATCGCACTGGCACTCACCAACAACTTTTTCATGTACAAAACCACCATATACCACCAGGTACAATGTACCAGTATGGGTAGCACCTTTGCGCCGAGCCTGGCAGGCCTGTACATGGCCCATTTTGAGACTACCCATATCTTTTCAGACACCAACCCCTTCCATGAGCATCTTGTAACCTGGAAACGTTACATTGATTATATTTTGATCCTTTGGAGGGGGCCCGAAACCTTGGCATTGGCATTCCAGGAATGGATCAACAATCAGGATCCACACCTTCGATTTACGATGACGACCAGCAAGGAGAAGATCCCCTTCCTGGACCTTTCCATCAGCCTCGAGAATGGTATGTTACATACCACCACATACAAGAAAGGTACGGACTGTAACAGCCTTCTTAGTTTCAAGAGCTACCACCCCAAAGCTTTGAGAGAGAACCTACCCTACGGTCAATTCCTGAGAATCAGACGCAATTGCAGCAAAATACAAGACTTTGAACTTCAAGCCAACCACCTGGCAGACAACCTTGCTCAGAGACACTACCCAGGACAGGTGATCAGAAGAGCTAGAAAACGGGCCAGGAACAACACACGTGAAGGTCTTCTGGAAACTAGGGAACCCAAAACTAATGGTCTCATCACCTGTGTTACGACCTTCACCCCCCTATCAAACCAAATCAAAAAGATAATCAACCGGAACTGGAGGATCCTCAACAGTGATAGTCTGGATATTCCGACCCCCCGGTTTGCCTTCAAAAGGACGGAAAACCTACGTGACCAGTTAATCAACACACGACCACGAGCTCAACAGATGACCAAAGAAACCACCCTGTGGGACCTCCCAGCTCTCACAGGACACTATCCTTGTGGCACATGTGGGGCATGTTCCTCTACGCGACACACAAAATTCTTACAACTGGGAAACTTGAAATGGGAAAAACGCAAACACACTAATTGCAATACAACGAACTGTGTATATCTCATCACATGCCCGTGCACTCTCCAGTAAATTGGGATGACGACCAGAGCCATCAAGAAAAGGATCAGCGAACATAAGAGCACAGTGCGACGAGCACGCTCAGCTACCAAATTGACTAACCACTTCTTGGAAAAAGGCCACCCATGTGAAGCCATCCAGTGGACCATCCTAGAGGCCAATCCGTGCTGGAACAGCGACTCTCTCTTTAGATGTGAACAACGTTGGGTCCACCGCCTCCACACTGACACACAGGGCCTGAACGATGAAATCCCGTGGTCAGAACTGTAGAGTCCTCCATCATCCTTCATATGTGGGCCTTTTGAAAAACAACTTTCCTGATATAACTACCTGATACAGTCGTTCCTTTAGACCACTATTGACATTATTGCAGGCTGACCCTGCTGCTGGTTAACCTCTTTCCTACACCCCAGTACTATGAGATGTGTGCAGTCGCGTACTACCTCCAACCCACACTACCAGGGATGATAACAGCAATACTTGCGCCCCCTACCATGTCACCTCTCTTTCTACCTCCATGCCTCAGTACTTGATAGGGGAGACATTGGGGCACACCTGTAAACAACATTACAGGTAGCGTTACTTGAGCCTTTAACATACATACTCACTCCATACTGGATACACAGTAAACTCGTTTGTCGCGCTCACCACACATTAGCAGAGGAGGCACTTGCCTTTACATGCTTGTTATATTATTATTTTTTCGGGCGTTATTATTACGTTGTATCTTTCTGCACATTTTCCAGCTAGGCAATAAGTGCTCTAGAGTGCTGAACTACTTCCGCCCATGATTAGCTCACCGTTTCTCCACACTACGCATGCGCATTACCAGCACGATACACTAGACGTATGCGCGCATGAGCATTCGTACGGGGCCAGCTACACGCATGCGCACTCCTTCCGAAGCATGACACGCTCTTCTGGAAATAGGAACCTCCCCACACACCCCTTTTTAAACACTTTAAGGACAGCCAGATCCCCACTTCACTCTACCTACGAGCTGGCGTCTGGATGGGGCAGGTTTCTAGAGCCGACACCCGAGCAAGCCGTGAGTACCCCTCGAGTCCTATCTGCTGATTGCAGCCACTTTGGAAGTAAGTCTCGACCATGTTTGCTATTTACTGTACCGCTAACGTTGTGCTTTGCACACGCCTCTCCTTTCTCTCCCACCCCTCCTATGGGCCTGATCATTGCACGGCCATTGACCGTACACCTGTAGCCCAAGAAGGTGTGGGCACCCAACTCCGCTAAACTCATGGAGTAACTTTTTCTCCACTTTTAGGTAAGCGCCAACACAACGCTCCAACCCTGCTATTTTTCAGACTGGGGGGAGTCTGGGGCATGTGGCACGCCCTCTCCTGGCTCTGTGCGCTTAAGATCATTACCTGCCATACTTGGTGATGACCTGCTGTCTCAGCATCGGCTGGGGGGTACATGGGTTGGCGACGCCTATTGAAATCACTCGGACTCCTCGAGTTGAGTTCGATGGCGCCCTCCCTTTTATGTCCCTGCCTGGTGCGGACACTGGACACACCATTCATGGAGGAACCGGAACTGACCTTATAAGTTTCATGTCTCACCTCCTGTTTGGACCAACTGTCTCATGGTTACGTGTTCAGGATGTTAATATACATACGCTCTACATGAACTACCATGAGCGGTATATCTGTTTTTAAACTCTCCTCTTCTCTGTTTTGTTCTTTTTTTCTCACTGTTCTAGGTCGCGATCAGAGGGGGCATAACTTATTTAAGAGCCACTCACAATTACTGTAGGAGGTGATCTCACTTACCCCCTTTTGGATCTGTGAGAGGGCTAATGGTACCCCACTCACACTAATACGTTCGTGCACCCACCTCACATCACCCTCACCTCCGGTTCTGATGAAACGCCAAGGACCCTCCTGACCTCCCCAGGCGCGAAACATGTCGACCATAATTTAGTTACCTGGACACATTGCGTCGCTATTGGTAACTGTTAACCTATGGGTTTTTTAGTTTACCAAGGGTACCTCTTTATTAAAAATTACCTTCTTTTTTGGAAACCCTTAGGTAATTTTAACTTACACTGCACACACTACCCTCACCTCTCACATGGTACTTAGATCCACACACCCACATGCACCCATCGGCAGTTCTCTAAAAGATCTCCGCTAAAGAGACCCTTCGGGGGACCCATAGGGCATTGCACCGCCGGCCCAACGAGGAGCAACCGCCCGATGATGAAGCATGACATCCTTCGGGTTGTGTGAGGGCTACAAGAGACAATTTGTGCCTCGTCCCACCCTAATCACTAAGTCCCTGACCTAGTATCTCCTTCTGTTTCACCTCTTACCTTTGTGTAAGTGTAGGTTGCCTTTCGACAACACTCACTACGGAACAGTGACTCATTTTGATTACCTCATTGACTTTGCGGAGCATAGGCACTGGACCATTAACTGGCTCCTGGTCCCCCCTCTCCCTGATTTTTAGAAACCAGAGACTATACATATTGGATTATAGCTATTTCCATCAGAATACTACATGGGTTCAATTTGACTAGATTTGTTGGCACAAAAAACTAGGGGTATATTATCAAGCACGGCGTTATAATATCGCCGCTTTAGCGTCAGAAAACTGCGGCTAAAGCGGCGATAATGGGCTTGATAATATGCCTATGAGAATTCCAATAGAAGCCCATGTTGACACCAGAACATGGGCTTCTATGGGTATTCACAAGGGCATATTATCAAGCCCATTATGGCCGCTTTAGCGGCAGTTTCCTGCCGCTAAAGCGTCGATAATGTTATCGCCGTTCCTTGATAATATGGCCCTAGGATGTATTTTGACAAGGTTGAATAAAGAACCCAAAATATATTGTTTTTGAGTTCAAAAGGGAGTTTATTGAGATAAAAGAAAATACTAGCACAGAAAATATAAGGATAATAATAAAAACAAAAAGAAAAAATTACACATAATAAGGCAATGCAGTGTTGGGAAACTTAAAAGATCAAAAAATGTAAGTCAAGTAAACATGCCAACAAACCCAAAATATATTGTTGACACTAAAAGAAAGCAGAAGACCACGCTACGAGGAGGTGCAGGTGCGTTGCGTCCTAACCAAAAGGGTAGCACAGTGATTAATACCTGCCTGGAACTAAAATGGTGGCACAGCAACTGCATCGACAAAGATTTTAAGGAGACACGCAGAGGCCAACGAGATGATATGTTTTGCCAGCTGAACAACATAGAGCATCACACGTGTTTTAGATTAGTTGCCCAACCCTTTATAATAATAATGGTTTTCCAGGAGCGGAGCAGTTCGGGAAACAAAAAACAGGCATGTGCTAATAGCTATGATGGGTACTACAATAGTTGTAACTGAAAATTCAATTATTTGCTATTATGTCGAATAACAATACATATTTTCTAAATGATGTACATTTAAAGAAAAATCCTGACATATGTTCAGAAAAAAAAATACTCATTACACATTAAACTTTAACGTATTCAATATGATACGACTTCACATAATACATTTACAAGTATATGCGCCACAACTCAAACCAACCTGCTAGACGCAATATTAATTCTCACATTCGGCATCTGTTCGTGCACAGGCGAGCCGCTTGCTATTTGTTGAAGAAGAACGTGTCTTTCTTCTGTCTCTTTTCGAGAAGTGTTACAAAAAAAATCCTGTGATTCACAGCCACTCGTCAAAAGAGCTCGTCAGGTTTTTGCTGCCCGTCTCTTTGTTCTGTTTCGAAATGACTCATGAAGACAACGAGAGCGTGGGTTTATTGATTCCGAGCAAGCAACTGCGAGCGCCTTTGATGCATTAGTTTGTTTAAAGAAAGATTAGTGTTAAACGGATGAAGAGCACCGTCCCTACTGAGGCAGTTCTTTGATCAGGCTTTCCGCAAACATTTGCGCAAATGTTTAAAATTAATCCCGTTTTTGAACTGGGCAGCCCTGCTTAAAGACAGGAGGACAATTAAACACATCTGCGGGCTCCGTGAGGAACATGGTCGGGCTGGCCTACAGGGCAGTCTACCACTGGAAGGCTGATGTGACTGATCAGTCTCTGGCCCATTTTTAGGTCTCGCCTGACCCAGCGCATGCGCTGGTCTGGCAAGACTTTTTGAGAGGGCTCCAAAAAGTGCTACCAGGCCAGCCTAGAGCTACAGTGGATGTGCATGTGCGCGCGCTGTGCTTTTCCGCCATTACTTTCACTTTCGCTTTGATGTTTGATCGCGATCACTTTCGCGGCCGCATAGCCAATAGGTCTCGCTTTTGGGACCTTATAAGTATTTAGGTATGCAACTGTTGCATGGCTAAACACTTATAAGGTCCCAAAGGCGAGACCTTTTGGCTATGCCAATGCTTGTCTGGGCCTGTTTTATGGTCGGATAGGTCTATTTTTGATTTCCCTGGAATTACAACAAACATTAGCTAGGCCCAAAAAAATAAATGCATTTACAACACTTTGAAAAACACATATACAGCGAGTTTTTACAAGTTTAAAACTGCTCCGATTTGCAGAACAATCCAAAACTTGGGACTTGAAAATTGTATGACTAAAAAAAAGTCTGAGAACTGAGGGAAGAACAGACAAACCTGCTCATCTAATGGCTGCTGCCACTAAATTCTTCTCCACAACAGCACATGCTTTTCAGAAGTCCCTCGGCAAAGAGGTATCTGGCCTCCTAGAACTCTTGTTCGCTACAGCCTCTAGCTTCATCACGCTGAAGATTTTCGACTTTCCAAAAAGTCAAAATATAGAAATCTTCACCACGACTTTGTCCAGCTGCTCCCTGACCACAATGCTCTCTCCTCGGACACCACCCGCAGCCTTGCCCCACTGAACTTTACTATCTCATATCTTTTTTGAAGAGTTTCTTCTAAGTTCGAAGGTAAGTGCCGACCAGGCCCAATACACTTCTTTTATCTGATCTGCACTCCATCAAGGTCGGCCTTATTTTTAAACTTTGATCCTGTCTTGTGTGACTAGCTGTCTGAGGTTGGCACTTCGATCACTTAGGCACTAGTTTTTACTAGGTTCATTTTGGTGTTAAATAATTAATTAAAATGTACTCCATTTTTCTAAAGTGGTTTGGAAATTTTCTTGTGTTGTGTTTTCACTTTATTACTGTTTGAGTGCTGCATAAATACTTTACACATTGCTTCTAAGTTAAGCCTGGCTGCTTTTGTGCCAGACTACCAGAAGGTTAGGCACAGGTTCAATTAATTATCTTTTTGGTTCACCCTGGTGGTGATTGTAGCTATTGCTTGAATGGGTGGGCACCTTCCCTTCAGCCAACAATCCAATTTCTTACATGTTCTTTTTTCTCCATTTCTATTTTAATTTAGACTATATTGGATTGCTACATGTTATGTGTGTTAATATGTATTTTAAATAGGTATTATGATATACTGGTATTTGTGGTAATGAAGCTTTGTTATGTGTTGGTCCTAGATATTGATATGCATCTGTAATGAAATATTTTTAAAAGTAACAAGATTGATTCAAGCATTTCATTCATCAGCTTTTTTGTTTCAGTGAACCACCCTAGGTTGCAGGGGCATGCTAGATAAGGGGTCTGTATCTCGTGTTGGCATTGGAACTTAAGCTGTGTTTTACTGATGAGGCACATAAAAGTTGTAACCTGTCCTTTAGAGGGGACATGCCGTAATGGTTCTAAATGGTTGGCTCTTTTGCAATTCAGACTGTTTTGCATACGGCTGGCTCTGTCTTTAATGTTGTAGGGAATAGGGAGCAAAAAGAGGACTTCAAACAGGGACCACGGTAATTACTAGTGATGAGAATTCATTCAAGCACACTAACCACCACTTTTTGATCTTCTCAGTGAGCCGCCCTAAATTGCACAGATATTCTCTGATTTGAGTCCCTAAATTAACTATGCCACAAGGTTCAAGCTGTACTTTCTCACAGAATGGCGCCAACAAGCCTGGCAAATTTCTGGATTTTTTTGTGCTTGTGTACAGAAGGGACAGGGTCTAGCAGTTTGAGTGGGACTGTTTCTTTAGGGTGAGGCTAAGACTGGTTTGCGTAATGTTAATCACTGTAATGACATAGTGCAGAAAAAAGTGCTGTGATCCAGTGTGACTCTGAGTAGTCACTAGAGAGTGTTTCTCCAACAAGTAGCTTGTGAGCTACTGGTAGATCTCCAGATCCATATAAGTATCCCTCCTGTGCACAGCCCAGCCTACAAAATAAGAAACTTTTGATTGGCTGAATAAATATATGTATCCCAAAATTGAAAAGCGTGCATTCGAGACAAAGGTCTGTGTATTTTTGGAACTACTAAGCAGTTGCTTGGTGAAAAAGTAGCTGAATTTCCCAAATATATTTAAAGCGGGGGAGAGGAGTTGGCCTAACGGCTAGGGCGATCGACCTCAAATCTGGGGAACTGGGTTCGAGTCTCGGCAATGAC
The DNA here is from genome assembly GCF_964204655.1 of Triturus cristatus. NCBI lineage: Eukaryota > Metazoa > Chordata > Amphibia > Caudata > Salamandridae > Triturus > Triturus cristatus. Next base: position 213,682,776 of record NC_140588.1, read on the forward strand.
GCTGAACATCCTGTTATTCTGGGCAAATCACTTAATCTCCCTGTGCCTAACAAAAAATGAATGTGTCTTCATGTAATGCAACTGCTGCTATGTAAAGCACTCTGGTACCTGATTTGGGTCAAGTTCTCGCTATAAAAAACTCTGTAAAAAAAAAAAGCTGATATTTGAGTGATAAGTTATTTGGTATTGGGGAGTCTTATTGCTAATATTTTTACCGTGGTACCAGGAGTGTCGCAGCTATGACTATTATGTATTACAGAGTTAAAGGCATTTCACATTGCCAAATCAGTCTTTTTTACATTACTGCTGGCAATCCCGCCTTAAGCACTGAGGTGATCAATGGTGCTAATCTCGCACCATTGATCTGGCCACTACTGTAATCTTGTCTGTTATAGTCACTATTAATGCTACAATAGTAATAATATTAGTAGTTCTGTATAATTTTCATAGAACATTAGGAGCTCATATTAAAGTAAAGGTTGGAGAACCCTGCACTAAAAGTTGAGATAGTATTAGGCAGTGCCTGCATAATTTTCTTTTATCCTTCTTAATTTTTCCCAAAGAGCACATCATCTGTCACTCACATCTCCCAAACTCATTGTGATTTAAGCAACATAGTGTTGGCTTATAAAATATGCACAGATGCAAGTAAGAAATCAGGATTCTTGAAATATGTTCCAGATAAAATTTCATCAAAGGTAGTGAAATAATCACATTATTCATGTGAATCATGTGCTGTATAAAGTAAAGAACTTAGGGGCATATTAGCATGTGCTTGATCGCCGCTTTAGCAACACTTTTTGCTGCTAAAGCGGCGATTTTTTCATCGCCCTATCATCAAGCTGTCGCTAACAGCAATTAGCGACAGCTTCCAGGCGATAGTGACTGGTTTGGGGCCCGCTTTGCATGTCAGCGATATTTATTGCTAATGATATGCAAAATGGGCGTACCCAAACTGGTAGCGACTGAAAGCAGTCGCTAACACAGCTATCGCCTATTACCAACGCAGGCGAAGCGATAAAAAAAATCGCGCTAAGCAGGATTATCGCTGGTATTTAACACCTGCTGGAAACCTGACTTACCTGTATTCCTCAATGGGAGGTGGATCTTCAGGCTAAGTCCACCATGGCGTTAATGCGTGAATATCGCTGGATTTCCAGCGATATTCAGGCATTTCACCACTATCACTGGATATTTTAGCACAGTGGAGATAAATGTTGCTAATAGCATGTTTTCTCCGCTAAAATATCCGGCAATAGGTAGCGATAAAAATAAACGTGTTAAGCGCATTTTGCGACAAATATCGCATGTTATTGCTTATATGCCCCCAAAATACGATAAATCTACTCTAAAGCAAACATTAGTCCTCCTGGCTGCAGGGACCAAAGCACAAGTCACACCAATTTCAGAAGGCACTGCTTGCAGTCGATGTGGTATGAACGCAGCATTTTACCACAACACTAGAGACATTTAATATATGGTTTTAGAAAGTAGTCAAATGGCGGTGATTTATTGACAACGTTATCTTGTTTTTGAAGTGAAATGAATAAGAAAGACTTGAGCTTATAGATTTGTTCACAACCAATTAAAGAGTATATTTCCTTAACATCACTGGATCGTTTAAATAAAGCATATTTTAAATGTATCAAATCAGAGACCAAGTGGCAGAATTTCCTTGGTATTTGCAGGACTCCATGATCCTATAAGGCAAAGGAAGGTTTACCATACTGTCATTGTTTCAGAGTGAGAAGAAATGTAACATACTAGGAGATTTTGAGAAACCACTAAGTGATTTGAGAGACAAATTTGGTGCAATAAGATATGATATGAAAGAAGTGAAATATAAAAATCCCAAAGTAGTTAAATAGGAAAAGAACTGTTACTTATTAAAAAGAGGTTGAGAAAATTGAAATTGTTTATATATCAATATGGCAAAGTGTGTCAACCTACACTAGGCCTTGTAAAGAGAGATTGAACAGTTTTCATTTGGGTAATTGAAATTTGAGAAAAACGTTCCCAAAGAAACCTATTTTATCTTTTTGTGCAAAAAACTGTCTGTGTGTCCCAAAAAATGATAAATGTTGGGTGTGAGAAACTGAGTTGATTGTTTCAATAGGGTGTGAACCCTGACCAAGCAACAGCCAGATTCCCAGTCAGGTTGAACCACTAAAATCATTTAATTAACATGTGCTAAAACCCTCCGGTAGCTTGACACAAAGCAGTCAGGCTCAACTTAGAGGCAATGTGTAAAGTGTGTATGTAGCATACAAACAGTAATAAAGTAAAAAAACAACACAAGACTATGCTCACACCAATTTCGAAAAATAGAGTAACATTTTATAAATTATTTGACGTCAAAATGACAAAAATCCAATTAGTAGAGCCTGAGTTATGATTTCTTAAAGTTTAAGGTAAAACTAGTACCTAAAAGATCAAAGCTCCAACAGCAGACATCAAGTCGTATGAGTATGTGACAAAGGTGAAAAAAATGGCTGATCGCGATGGAGGGCCGGTCGAATACAACAAAATGGATTGGGCCGAGTAGGCACTTACCTTCGGATGCAAAGTAATTTAAGCAAAAAGCCTTGAGAACATCAAGTTCAGCAGGACTTGAGAAGATAACGTCCAGCAGCACAAGACAGCAGGCAGTGTCCGAGTACGAGGCTTCGTCGTTGGGGAGTAGCTGGATGAAGTCTCAGTGAAGATTTCCACATTCTGACTCAATCTCGTTTTTTTAAAGCTGAAAATCTCTAGCAGAATGAGGCTGAAGGCTGTAGCCGACGAGGGTTCCACGAGGCTGGATATCCTTTCTGCTAAGGACCGCTGAACAGGATTTGCTGCTGTGGAGAAGAACGTAGCGGGAGCTGTAGTGAAGTCAGGCCGACCAGCAATGCACCTTAGTTGGATAAATGAGCAGATTTGTCCCAGTCTCCTCCCAGTTATCACAGCTATTTTCAGCCTAAAAAATTAGAATCCCGAGGTCTCTAATTTTGGCTATCTGGGCACTGTTAGCGCCACTTTCAGCGGAGTCAGAACCAAAGGGGCAACCTTTTGAGGGTTAGGACTCACTCAGGCTGGGTGAAGGTACGTCTTAAAGATAGTTTGAGCCTTTTCTGTCCCTGAGGCTCTGATCATGAGGTTAGCCAACTAGCCCTTGGAGTCAATCTGGTAGTCCTAGGTTCAAGGAGTGGAACAGTGCTCAAGCAGCAAGGTAGGCCTCTGAAGTATAATGTCAGGCTTCAGGCGGCAAAGAGTCCTTCTAGGTGCCGCAAAGCAGTCTTCTGAAGTACACAGCAGGCCACAGCAGCAGGCAGTCCTCTGAGAGCCCTACTACAGGCCCAGAAAGTGAACAGAAAAGTGGGTCCAAGGTTCCTATTTTTATACCTGGTGCCTTCTTTAAAGTAGACGTTTCTAGAGATTCCCTTTGAAATGCTTGGAATTTTCTGTCTCCCCTGCCCAGGCCCCAGCATGACTGCAGGTATAATGAGCAGACAAGTGATAACATAGATATCAGGTCTGTCTCTAAAAAGAAAGGCAAATCTGTTTTTGTAATTACAATCCTAGATTCAGTTGTAAATGTGCATTAAAATGTTATGCACAGCTGGTTAGTTCTTATATATACAAAGTATGTTGTTTTCCCACTTGTATGCAAACAGCTAGCATGGGCTTAGAAGAACCCATGATTTGCATGATTGCAATTTTATAGACTAACCTTTTTTTGTGTGCTAAGCTTGTCTAAAAATAAATGATTTGTCCTGATAAATAGTTTTGACTATGAATTGCCTTCTGTGGCTCTTCTCAGCCACAGTTTCCCCACCTTGCCCCAATGGAGATTAACAAACTCTAGAAAACTTTCAAAGTCTGAATTTAAAGGTTCAGATTGAGACCCCAATCTAGTTTTTCCCCAGTCTCGCTCCATTGCATTTTGGCTTGCATAGTTTCACAAGTCCTAGTCCTCAAAAATATTTACTGATGTGATTCAAAAGTCTGTCTCCATTCCAAATTAACTGCACCCCATGGATTTGCACTGTATTTTGATTTCCTATTGTTTTCTATGGCACATTGTTTTATATCAAATCTTCGTCCCCACTTCCCATTTCTGCATTTCTGTATTATACTTGTCTGTTTTTCCTTAGCAGGGCCACAAAACCTCCCACCATATTAATACTATTAAGGCTTGGGGCATTTTACTCTTTTTGCTTTACGCCATCTCACACATCTTGGGGTTTCTTGAATCTTCATATGTTGTGTGCACTTATTTCTCATCCGTTTCCTGGATTTTGCTCTGTAACTTGGACCCTCCAGGATGTTATGCACTTGAACTGTATATCTTAAACTGGACCCTTGTATTCTCCGATGGCTCTTCCTCTCTGTTCTTAGTTTTTTGGAAAATCGTTCAATAAAATTCTCCTGAAATAAAAAAGAAATAAAAAAAAAGCTTGGGGCATTTTGAATTCCCTTTCAAATTCCTGCGGAAGCAGTAAAGGGGACCTGTGAAGGACAACAGACTCCGTCCCTGTATTTGTAATACTTTCAAGGAGTACTGATTGCTTTATAAAATGCGCACTTGTAAGAGATAAAAAAAAAACTAGTGGGCAACAAGATATTCCTGGGAACATGGGTAGATAATAATGATAACAAAAAAAATTGTTCCCTTAAAGGAAGCTTTAAGCCTGTTCTTCCTTTGCAAAGGCAATAAACGCATGTATGAAAGACAGAAACAATTATTTAAATTCCTGAATGCGTTTAAAAAATAATGTGATACATGAAGTAGGTCCTCCGTGTTCGTGATTGTGACATGAGTGAACATGAGGTGCACTGATGTGCAATGACAAACAATGGTGGCTCCGTGGACTTACAATTTGTTTGCAACAGAGATCCAAGATTTTGTGTACAATTTCATATACCATATGCATCAATAGGAGTCAAAGCATATGTTGGCTCTTATTAATGCGTTTGGGGCCTCATTTATAAAAATTGGCGCAATGCTGGGCAAAAACTTCACTTTTCATAGTGCCATATTTACAATACTTTGGATACGCCTTATTTACAATACAGCACTCCATGGCGCAAAGATTTTCAGATACCTCAGGAATTTTGAAGTATCTGGTGGTGCAAAAATACATCAGGAATTGTGACTTATCTGGTGGTACAAAAATGACGCATTGCTGGAGTGTGTCAAAAAACTGATGCAACTCCAGCAATGTGTCATAACCCATGGGCGAGACCCATGTTAAAAGACCTGCGTCAATCCTTATGCCTGCTTAAAGCAAGCATAATGATTATGATGCAGTGAAGTTGTAGAAGTGGCATAGTGAAATCTCATACATATCACTGCACCGCTTTTACGAGGCTTTTTTTTATGGGGAAACACCCACCCTGAATATATTACACCTGACGCAGGTATACTCAGTGCTTTAAATGGGCCGGTACTCACCGGTACTGAGTACCGGCACTTCTTAGATTTAGCACTCGGAGTACCGGCACTTCTCTACTGCCGAGGAGAGTACCGGTACTCATGAAACGCTGGCGGCCTTTCTTTGATAGCTAAGGCACTCCTGTAGACCTGCGCCAGCCCAGCTGAACAATTCAGCGTGGGCTCATTTGCATACCAATCGGGTGTTCACAGACATCGAGGCAGCCCAGTGACAGCGTAATTAAGAGAGCCATGGGAGGTAACCAGGTTCAAATGGCTTTAAGCCAACCCGATTCTTTTGTTAAGTGCTAATGTTTGTCTGCTTGCCAGTGATTGTTGAGAAAAACGAGAGAATGGGGGAGACAATAGAGACACTCTTGGAAGTTATATTAAAAGAAATGTGTGGACTGCGTTGTGGGTGCATGTCTGCTTGTTTCTTTCTGTGTCACTGGAGAACATATAGAATTGTGCGGAGCAACAGCAATTAACAGAATTGATGTAGCACATATTACAAAACAACGAAATGTTGAAATATCGCCGCGTTTGGGTTTCGGTTGTTTCTAACGAGTAAACAAACCTGCTTTGTTTATTGAAAGACATTTCTCGTGTTTTGGTATGTGCGGCAAGTAGTATCGAAGTCAATAAGTATCGGCATGACTTCTAAGCCCCGCCCCAAACCCCGCCCACTCGCCACATTTAAATGAGTACCTGCACTATTTTGCCCCCATTTAATGCACTGGGTATACTGTAGCGCAGGCATTTACAAAGTGGCACTTCTGCCTAGATTCATCACTTTGTAAATAGGGCGCAATGTGACACATAGATTATGCGGCTGCAGCGTCACAAAAAAGTGGCATTTCTGACTAGATGCATCACTTTGTAAATAGGGCGCAATGTGACACATAGATTATGCGGCTGCAGCGTCACAAAAAAGTGACACGGCGGGGCAAGGCCTTCGTAAATAAGCACTTGGGTTTCAGCGCAATTGTTCACTCCTCACAATCACTGCAGTTTTTTTTTTTTGCTTTCACGGTACCAGTGAACATCCTGATTATAAATATATCATTGTAGCAAGATTTCTATAAATGTGTCCTGCTATAGAACCTGGACAGACACAGGAGACCCACCGAAAAGAGAGCGCTGTCATTTGTGAAAAGAGACTACATTTGCAAGTAGCAACGCAGCATCAGGACCAACGATAATTAGCTGCCGCCTTGGGACATGCCTGGCTGACGGCCATGAAGCAGCTCCAAGTCTGCTTTGCAGTACTTAGTATCCAGACATGAGAGACGGTGTGGGGATGAGGAGGCGGGAGTCTTGCCAGAGTGAATGGTGGGGTATGTGTGAAAGAACGAGATAAGAGAATTTGCTTGTGATGAAAACACTAGAAATAGTGACATCCGTAGAGTGACTTAAACATTTGCATTTTCGTCATATAGTACATTGCCAATAAACTAGAGAGTGTTATTGGTGGGGCAATAACTTTATCGTTTCATTTCATCCCACAACGCGACCTCCCATGTGACTAGAGGGGCTGAATTATTGCTATTGGGTAGCACAGAAAAGTGTCAGCGTCATATCCAAGCTTTCTTCACAGGTATAGGATCCTTTGCGTCATGTTAGGATGTTTAAACTTCTATCCAGGGGGTGAGATTGACACAGTTAATAGTGTAAAAGCGTTCTGTTACTTCTGCATGACCTGCTAGGCAAGCGGCCAGTAATTTATTGATAATAATATAGTCTCCTGTTCAACTGGTAGAAGTAAAGCAATCCTATCTGCATATAGTTCCTGTTTTATGTACATCACAATTCAGACTTATTTACTGCTGAATGGCTATGTAGCATTGCTACAGCCTTGATGTAAACAGGTAAGAATAGTTAGGACGTAGATTCCTTCCTTTTTCTCTTGGTAAAAGGATTTCTGCTGCTATCCTACCCTTTACTATTTTCAGTCTCATGTGGTTTTCATTAAATGTTGTCAAACCCTGGTAAACTGGGTCGAAAATTCCAGCATATCAAAAGTTTGTGGTAGACCTTTATACCAAGTTGGTCAAAATTTGGTGTAGGAATAGCAGGGGACCTAAATCTCTCATGGTGGCAGCCATTTCCACACCAAATTCTGGCCATTTCAAGTTTTGTCAGTGAAAGGTGGAATAATCAGGGATGCATACATCTCTCTTTCAAGATATATATAATTATTAGCAGAAGAAAAGTGTATTGGTGCAAACCCAATTTAAAGAATATGTTTGTTGTGTTAAAAATGGAATGTGGAATGTGAAAATTCTTTCACTTTCTAACACAGTCCACCAAGCTATTTGTCATATTCCAGCACACTTTATTGCTTTTCACAAAGGGAAATTTAATTTCAGATAAATAACCTATAGGATAACAATACCATTTGTTTTTGTTTTTTAAATGGATATATTCTGTACATTTGTTTTGTGATAGAAGGTAAACCGGGAAAACATAAAAGAAAAATATAATTTTCCTTTTACACACACTTAGAGATATACTTTACTTTGTTACTTTATTCAGATAAGAACATATCCATAAAAGAGGCAAGCACATACAATATTTAAATGCATAAATAATCATAAAATATTAAAAACAACACATGATTCTTCAATGCAGTACAAGCCATAAAGAGCGATTTCACAGAATTCAGTGAGGTTCGGTCTCGAACTGCAATTTTCAAAAAGGTCCCACGCGGATTTTTAACTCATCCTCACCCAGTGTGTGGAGGGTTTTGTAAGCATTTCTATAGTCAACATACGACCTCTTTTTATAAACGGAGTAGGAATGATTTAATATATTGTTCATAGAACTTACAGAAAAATAAGAAATGTAACAGAATTTGGCCCAAGTGCCCATTACATTAATAAAATCAAGGTTTGCTTGAAAGCCCAGGGGAAAGCATAGTAAATACTTGACAGTGCCTGCCCTTAGGTGAAACAGAAGACCACGCTCCCATTGACCCATAGCTTTGGTCAGATAGCTGGCCAGATGTCGATCATTCTCAAAGATACACAGTTACGCTAGATTTCCTGGACTCCTTGGTCAATCAGTCCTCGCTATAGCGCCTATAGAGGGCCACCCACAACGCTTTTTTGTTTACAGTGTCTAAATGGTTGGGTTTGTCAAAAAAGATTCCATAACTTATCCTGCGTAGACTAGTTCTCACTTCCGCTAGCCATGTGATTTCCATTCCGTTCTGACACTTAAGAAAGTCTGCAGTGATGTCCCTAGTGAGGGGCGCTGCCTTATTTTTCCATATGGCGAACCAAAATAAAGAAGGGCATGCTCTGATGTAGTCTTCAATGTAATGGAGCTTTAATTACCTATGACACACAAATTGAGGAGAGGAGATTGGTGCACTCCAGAGCTTGCGGAAGAACCTGTCCTCTTCATTCTGGATATTATGAAATTTGGTAATACCCCTTACCACTGCACCATAGGTTGCTGTAGGTGTACACTGAGTTAATTGTTTTATTTTATAAATAGGTAAAATAGCCCTTCCCCTCCTAGGTTGGGGCAACTAAGTACTGTGTTAATTGACCCAGAAAATGTAATCCTACAGTGTGCAGTGTGGTCTGTCCACAGGCCATTAGCAGTTAAAACCAAACCCAAATAGGAAACATTGCTTGTGCTTAGTAAACTCTGATCGCCGACAGAGATATATAGGAGAGATAACCACGTCTCCCTCTTGACCTTGATTTGATTTTATTTGGTTGTTATTTGGAAATTTTTAAGAGGCATCAGAGCAATTTACAAAAAGAAAGGAAACCAAAAGTTCACAAATTAATGGGTGGACAGAGAAGGTTACAATGGGAGGATTAAAAAGAACAATAATGATAAGTGAAGAAACGCAAAACCTGGAACAGAGCCATAATAATAATAATAATAATATAATAATACTGATATTTGTAAAGCGCGAACAGCTACCTCACGAGGAGGTGTCCCGGCGCTATAGACCACTGGGGAACCCGTCCTGGCTATCCCTGTGAGATGATCCCTTTCTGGGTATCTCCAAGGTGAAACCAGGCATCCCCAGCATCTGTGGGGGGCCGTTGTAGAGATGAGGCAAGCTTAATGCCCAGAGTTGCCGAGTGTGTTCCTGGTTAGGGTAGGTACCGAGGCGAGAATTATCAAGTCCGTTTTGACCCTGGTCCACAACCCTGCCGCGTCGGGAATTGAACCCTGGTCCCTGGCCAATTCTCTGCTTACGGGTCTGCCGCCTCTAACCAGTGAGCCACACTTCTCTACAAAACAAAACAAAATTAAACCAAAAAATGCATAATATCCAGCTGGACAGTATGTGAAAAAGCATTTTTCATCAATAAGATGGTAAAGTGGAGGAGGGTGAAGATAGGACAAAGGAGGGAAACAGGAAGACTACTTGGAAAGACACACACAGATGTGGAATATTAGAGTGAAGAAACGTCTTGAGGAATAGGGGTTCTAGTCCAGATCTGAAGCCTCATATTTTAGAGTTACTTCAAAAAGTGTTCCAGAAATAGAGAGCACAGTCTGAGAAGAATTAGGGCAGCGTCCATTTTTTTCAAAGAATACAAATCAAGGAGGAGGTCTTAACAGATTTGAGAGATCAAAGCTCACTAGAGATTCTGGGGCAAATTTACAGCCCCTTGTGCCCCTGGTGCATCACTTTTTGTGACGCACCAGCGGCGCAATCTGCTGCCTCATATTTACAAGGACACGTAGATCCATGTCCTTGTAAATGTGGTCCCTTTACATGCAACACTTTGCGTAAAAGGGGCGAGCCATGGGTGTTGCTGTGGGTGTTCCCAAGCAACACCCATGGCTTCTGCTGCATTTCCAGATTTATGAGAAATCATAAACCTGGAAATGTGTCAGAATGCCACACCGCCACAGGCAAGGCATAGGGAGGTACAATGAGGAAAAATGTTTTCATTTCTCCTCGTTTTTTCCTCTTTCAATGCATGCTGCATTTTGCAGCATACATAGAACAAGGAAATCACCTCTTGTGATTGTTTGTGTGTAGGAAGGTGTCTAATTCTTTTGAAAATGCATTTTGCCTCATTCGGGGCCAGTGAAGAGAAATTAGACTTTATGTGATGGGGTTGAGGTTGTTAATGACAGAAATAAGGCAAACAACAGTTTTCAGGAGTGTAAGCTGTAATTTGGGTAAAAAGTGTGAATGAAATTCCCAAAGTGAAATCTGGAGAGAACCAGAGATTTAACCACTGTTTTGAAATTATGTCATGAAATGAAATACTGGAATCCTTGCAGCAATCGTAGCTGATCATGAGCATTTTGAGTATATTGTTAATATGAGTATGTAGGCTGAGTCTCAAATAAAGGATGAATCAGAGGGATTTTGTGCAATCAGTCAGAACTGGTACACAATCAAAGAGTTTAAAGGAGTTAACCCAAATGAATGAGAAGTAGGGATGAGACAACGCGATTTTTACAGGGTTACGTTTGAGGTGGTGAGTCATTCATAGCTGTCTCTTGTGAAGGGCATAGAGAAGGATTGAGATGCCTTTTGGACAAAAGGCATTCAAATAAAGCTGTGTGTCATCTTCATACGGATTATAGGTTATGGTGGAAGTGTGAAGGGGAACTCCAAGATATCCAAGGAATGTGCTAAAGACATTTGGGATGACAATATAACCTTTATGTACACTCTGGTGTAGAGAGACAGGACTGAAGATAGATTTCCCTAATTTTATCTGTTGGGTTTAATTAGAAAAACAGTTTTCCAACCATTTGAGAGCAGTATCCTCCATGAGGGAAGGGAAGGGATCCCGAAGCATTTCGGGCGGTAAGCAGCACTTCATCAGAGGAATAGTCTGTAACAAAATCAAAGAAGTACACCACTTACAGGAAGAAGATAGAAATGTTGTAAACTTGAAAATATTAAACATTGAAAGTGCTGCCATGCTTAAAATAAAAGAGTTAGATGAAAGTGAAAAAGGTAGGACAGACGTTCGCCTGTAAGATGAACAGAGGTTAAATTACTGTGAAAACGAGCGCATTGAATAGAACATCCATGTGGGGTCAAAGGTAGCCGAATTGTGAGTAGGAAGTTAGCCCGGTACATGTGTAATGTGCACAGGGTAAAAATCAGAATAATGCCGAAAAATGTTGGAAAAGTGAATAAAAAGTGAGGATCCTTTCGTGAAAACAATTTAAGTGTGCACCAAAAGAGTGACCCCAGGTGTCGATGTTGAAAAACAAACTGGTACCCAACATAACAACCTAACCATGAAAGACAAAAGCATCCTATAAAATTTGTCCATCAATAAATCAATTATCTATCAAAATGCAGACAAGGGTGGTGCACTAGTTATTATGGATAACAGCTTCTACCAAGAACAAGTCAATGCACATGTTACAGATACTAACATCTACACCCAACTGGATTCCAACCCTACAAACCAATTTGCAACCATGCTCCTGTCATTAGTTCTAAGCTGTAGATAATGGTGTCATCATAGAGAAAGCCAAAAGATTTTTAATACAAGAAAATCCCAGAACACCATCATTGTACATGTTACCCAAAGTGCATAAGAATCTTTACAAACCACCGTTCAGACCAATAGTCTCTACCAAGGGCAGTATTCACGCACCAATAGGGAAGTTCATCGATAAACATTTACAACCATTAGTCACTGACACCAGTACATACATCTGAGACACCACTAATTTCATCAGGAAGATTAACGACCTCACCATCCGACCAGATGAGGAACTATGGCTATGTACAGCTGATGTACAAGCTCTTTATACTTCCATTCCCCATGACTTGGGCATAGAAGCCATCAAACAGTCTTTGTTACATTCCAATCTCAACACAGAGCTGCAAGTGTTCATCATGGAGCTTTTGATCTTTACACTTTACCAAAGTTACTTCAAATGGGATGATAAATGGTTTCTCCAGCTGTCGGGAACTTCGATGGGCAATTGTGCCGCCCCATCGTATGCTAACCTGTTCATGCATCATTTTGAGGAACAATACATTTTGAACACACCCATCTGGCAAGCACATAAGAAAATCTTTCTACGGTACATTGACAATATATTCATTATTTGGTCTGGCCCATTGAACATCATACAACAAGCCTTGGTACAACTTAACAGCATCGATGACAGGATTCAGTTCTCTTTTGAAATTCAATCCAATACCATACATTTCTTAGATGTACAAATTTAAAGAAGCTACGATAAACTCACCACACATTTATTTCATAAGCCCACAGATCGTAATAATCTACTATACTACAATAGTTTCCATAAAAGTAGTTTAAAGAACAACCTTCCATATTCACAGTTGTTACGCGTTAAACGCATTGTATCCGAACCCGCACAGTACGTTGAACAAATGGATGTGATGATCAATAAATTTCAAGCACGAGGATACCCTCAAGAAATTTTACTACAAGCTTGTGTCAGATGTGAGACTAAGGACAGAAAAGACCTACTCATAGTTAAGACCAAAAAAACCACCAACCAGATGATATTCACAAACCCATCTTTGCCTACACTAGAGGACGTAACCTTAAAGAAATCTTAACCAATTCTCCTCCTGAGAACGCGTACATGACCAACTATAAAGGATTACAACCTTGTTTGAACTGCAGCAATTGTAATAACACAATTCCTGACACCATGATAACTCATCCCATGAAGGGCACCAAAATTAAACTGAAGGTCAACGCGACATGCAATACATCCAACGTCATTTATCGGCTCAAATGCCCATGTGGCCTGGGATATGTGGCATATACTGAAAGAAAAATGTGGACACTTATATTGGAACACAAAAGTAATATACGCACCAAAAATTCAAAATCCACCGTGGCCATGCACATTTTGGAGAAAAGACACAATATTTGCCAGTTGAAATTTCTTGTTTTGGAAACTATTGACAGAAGAGAGGACCTTAATAACAAAAACAGATTACTACGGAGAGAAAGCCACTGGATACAGTTCTTGAACACGATGCAACCGAATGGGCTTAATGACCGTATGGAATTTTTATGCTACCTATGAACTCTAATTGTTGGTCTTATGTTCACATGACATCTCACCTTCATGTACTTTCCACCCTCCCAGATACTCATGGTGTTTATATGACAAATTCCATTTGCTGTAATTGCTTGATGTTTTGTTACTTGAGGTTTATGATTATTCTTGTTGAATCAGACATTGTCACTTTTTCATACATATTACCTTGAACATCCTCTTCTTTAGAGACTCTTTTCACCCTTCCAATATGGCACCCGCGCTCATCTTTAGTCACGTCCTTGCACTTCCCCTCACTTGACCTCTCACTTTAGACCTTTTTACCGATACGATCACGGGACTCTAAATGACCACTTAATTCGCAGAGGACGCATCTTTACCGGCTTGCTTATTTCGTAAGGACACGCTCTTTAATCTTTTGGTTTCCACTTTAATTCACGGTATTCGGCTTTTAACACGCTATATTTACATCTTACAGGCGATCACACGCCAATTTTGAATATGCAATTGATGATTCCGTAAGAACATGTGTTTATTTATATTTGATTTTTTGCATGCTTTGTCGTACCAGTTTGTTTTTCAACATCGACACCTGGAGTCACTGTTTTGGTGCACACTTAAATTGTTTTCACAAAAGGATCCTCACTTTTTATTCACGTTCCCGACATTTTTCGGCATTATTCTGATTTTTACCCTGTGTACATTATACAGGTTCCGCGCTAACTTCCTGCTAACAATTTGGCTACCTTTGACCCCACATGGATATCTATTCTCTGTGCTGGTTTTCACAGTAATTTAACCTCCGTTCATCTTACACGCGAACGTCTGTCTTACCTTTTTCACTTTCATCTAACTCTTTTATTTTAGGCATGGCAGCACTTTCAATGTTTAATATTTTCAAGTTTACAACATATCGATGTTCTTCCTGTAAGTGGTGTACTTCTTTGATTTTGTTACAGACTATTCCCCTGACGAAGGGCTGCTTATCGCCTGAAATGCATCTGGATTGATTTAAATTGCAAAATAACGTTTTGTTTTGGATTTGTATTGAGACATTGAAGTATACTTTTCAAGACTTTGATACAGCAGTCTGATGAGAATTAAACATCTTCCTGCAACTACTTCTTCACCTTTTGGATAATTTTATATTAACAAACATTACCCACTTAGTGGGATTCTTGCGCAGTGCACAGGGCGACATCTCCTCGATAAGAGATGCAACTCATTCGTTTGTTCTAATATTTACACTTTGAGGATAATAAAGTGAATCCCCAGTAGCACGCCACACCAATCCATCTTTGAATACACAGTAGTGCGTGTCTAGACTTTTTTTGTTAAAATAAATAAGTGAGCAGCAATAAGCATTATCCAGGATGTAAAGGGCATTGACAATTGAAGGATACAAGTCTTTAAATAGCAGGAAGATCTAAATCCAAACTGCAGGTTATCAAGAATGAGTTTGTCTTTAATGAACTGTTTGAGGTGGCGGTCACCACAACTTCCAGGACATTGGCTAGAAAAGTAACCTTCAACTATGCGGACGATCTCCAACTCATCTTCACATTGGACTCCCCGGACTCTGCTCTAGAATTCCAAGCCACCATGCTTCACATCCAGCAATGGATGAACCCTAATCATCTTAAACTCAATCCCGGCAAGACAGAATTAGTCTTGCCGGGAAGGGGCGAGATCGAATGGGGCCCACACTTCTGGCCTAAGGACCTCGGACCACCCCCCACCCCATCTCCCTCAGTGAAAAGCCTGGGAGTCACCCTTAACTCCGACCTCTCTCTTAGAGGACAGGTGGGGTCGGTGGTCTCCTCATGTGTCTTCCAACTGAGGAAAATAAGGAAAATCAGCCACTTACTGACTCAATCGGCTCTCATTCAGGCAGTGATTTCCTTTGTACTATCGCGTCTCGATTTCTCCAACTCCATCTATCTCGGTCTGCCTGTGTATCTACTCAAGCGTCTACAAATAGTACAAAACCAGGCGGCGAGACTGATATTCAAACATCCCAAATGGCTTTCAGCCAGCCTCCTGTTAGCCAAATTGCACTGGCTACCCATCGCCAAACGTGCAGTCTTCAAGACCGGATGTTTGATATTCAAGGCCTTGCACTGCAGGAGCCCCAAATTCATCAGTCACCTGATTGTTAAACATGTCCCACGCCGTAACATTCAATCCGCCCATCTAAGACTTCTTACTGTCCCAGTCTTTTAACGCCAAGGAGGATGCAGGTTTTCTTACCTTGCCCCGAGCCTCTGGAACTCCTTACCATTGGACATCAGGAGGCAGGATAACTTGATGGGTTTCAGAAAGGCTCTCAAGACCTGGCTGTATACGCAAATCTATGTTTAGCCTGTCCCGCCGCAACACATCAAACAACTAGCGCCATGAAACCTATTGGTGACTGTGCGCTTTATAAGCTCCTACTAACATAACATAACATAACATAACATGGACCAAATTGGACTGTGAAATAGGAAGGATGAGTGGTCATCCTTTTGACGAAGAGTGTATTAGATTTATTTTTAGCAGAATTAAGTTGACTTTAGGTGAAAGGTGGCTTGTCATTGAAAACGTGTCCTGTGGGGTTTTCTAGACAGCTAATAGTCTATCAAATTAAAAGCTCCTGGGTTTGACTCTCAAGTTCTCTCAATGGTCCTCAAGCATTAACATTATATATAGACTGAATGAAAGCAGGTTAAGCAGGTTGATGTGTTTTATTTGACAGACAAATTTCTTTGGCTTGTTAGGTTAGCCAATGGTAGAGTCATGGTGAAGGAAAGGGAGAAGTGAATTTTGACATTTTCCCATGAGTAAATCAGAATTGAGCCATCAGCTGGATGAATGAACTTAGAGATGATGAAACCATGAGGTGTACCTTGCACTTGCATGGGCATGTGTCAGAGCCCATTTGGCGGGCAATGGACAAGCAGTGGACCTCAACCATGGTGGTTGTCTTGGTGTTTATACCACTATGGTTCTGCAAAACTGGGCCACTTACAACCCCTTTAGCACTTGACTCTCAGTAGTAGCAGTGACTAGCAGTCACAGACGTCTCAGTGAGGTACTGTGGGAGTGCTCGTGTTCATGACTCAACAGTCCCACAGCAGTGAAATAAGTGTCCTAACCAGTGCTTTATTTTCAAGTAGAAAGTACTTTAATGCAGATTAGAACTAAACTACACCCACAATATTGTCAAGATGCAATTGAGTGTCCTGGGAGCTAGGGTTGGCTTTGCCTCTAGCCACTATTTTACCCTTTTTCCCCCTTCTTACGCAGGTGGTTCTCCCTCAGGAACAAAGTGTAGTATGATTAAGCTAAGGTGCAGATTCCTTCTCCCCTGTTACATTGAAAGGGCATTCCCTCTCTCACAGTGCTTGCTTTGTTCTCGCTGAGTGAGGCTCGGCTGCTCAGTTCATGGTGCCTCAGGTATGATCAGGCGTCTGCCCGACTTTATCTCTGAATCAACTCTTGTCATTTTTGGGATGGAGCTTAAACTAGTAACTCGGGTGAAGCTTCCTTCAGACTCCAGGAGGCCTGCTCTGCAGTAGCATCTTCGGCAAGGTTGTTGCTAG
This sequence comes from Triturus cristatus, assembly GCF_964204655.1. NCBI lineage: Eukaryota > Metazoa > Chordata > Amphibia > Caudata > Salamandridae > Triturus > Triturus cristatus. Next base: position 213,699,783 of record NC_140588.1, read on the forward strand.
CAGGCAGCCACCTTTCTGGCAGGCACAGTAGCCTTTGCAGAATATTGGATCAAACTCTGAACAGGTTATGTGTGTTTATAATTTCCTCACAGGGTCACACTTTTGTCGTACCCTTGCACAGTTAAATTCAGGGGCCATTTGTAGGCCCCACTTTCTTTGCAAGGTGATTCAAGCCACTCTTTTCTCTTGGACACAAGATTAGCTCAGTCATGATCTTCTGATCACAACTGCACTTGTCAAGCCTTGTCTTTCTTCTGATCATGCTAAAGCAGGTCAAGACACATTTCCATTGATCCTGTCAGGAAAGAAAACAAATGGGCACCAGGCATATGGAGATCTCTCTCTTCCATCTTCCTCTTCTGGTAGAACCCCACCAACACCAGGGCCATACTGCACCTGGCTGCGCCTTGACAGTCACTCATCCTGCACAGTTTGCTGGGTCCCTATTCTTTTTATCAGGTAGTCTGGTTTCTAGGGCTCCAGGTCAGGTGAGCAGCTTCCTCCAGCAAAGTGATAGAGACAGGAGATGTCTGCTCACCTCTTTGAAGCTGGTTGTCAGGTGGGCACCAGCTCTAGTCCTTGGAGTACTATGTGGAGCACTCCCTTCCTTGGCCATAAAGAGCTTGGAGATTGAAAAGAAGAAGGGGTTGGTGAGTCCTATTTTTTACAGTAAAATAAGCCAAGAGATGTGGATCCACTGTCTGCATGTACCCTTTTAAGTGTCCCTTCTGGACTGCTCTCTAGCCATAGCCTATGTATAGAGTGATGATCCTCACTGCAGGGTAGTATCCCACCTAAAGACCCCACACCAGAGGCATACAGATGACTGAGCATTCTGCAACTGTCTGTCCTCAGTCACACTGAGTGATCAGGGATTAGACCAAAGTCTTGCTTCACCTAAGGTAGTTCCTTTTATCTTAAACAGCAAAACAGCAGAGACTATAGTCCCGACCGTCACCATCACTATCTACAAAATGGCTGTGCTATAGGAAGACCAATTAGCATCTTTGTCTCACCTCTCTTCACAACAAACACCTAAAAAGTGATTGGAGCAATGCGTGTAATTTATGTAACCACTGGAAATCGCTTGGTTAGCATTCTGCTATAGGAAGATCAGTTAGCATCTTTGTCTCACTTCTCTTCACAACAAACACATAAAAAGGGATGGGAGGAATGCTTATAATTTGTGTAACCGCTGGAATATGCTTGGGTAGCAATCTAAGCAATTGTCTATTTGCCCACCGTGTCACTTCAAATTAGATCCAGCAGTATACAAATCAGCGTTTGTCTAGATCCAATAGGAATAGTCCTATCCAAACTCCCAAGCCTGGTCCTCTCTGAACCAGAACAGTAGCACCAAGACCAGTTTCACCCTGATTGGGCCTCTTTAGTTGGATGCAGGTTGATTCCAGTGGCACAGTAAGTCTTCTCTCTTTACTTCATTATATAAATATCTTCCCTTGAGCTGCAAGAATATTAGCAATATGCTTCCTCTGTCAGGGAAAACAACCTCACTTCCATCTTGTTCACAAAGAGAAGATAGGGGAATCCCATAATGGCACCCACATGCTTCCATTAGTCTGGTTCAGTTACACACTCAGTGCATGTACCATGTGCCCGTCCAGGACCCGACCGTGACCAGAGCCAGGAACCCTGGTCCTCTGGCCCGCCTCCTGTACGACTCCAGCACACTCCGCGCTCTCAACCCCAGATGCAGCAACAACTGCCAGCTTTCGATGCCGAGCAACACTAAAGGCCCGATCTCCTGTCGACACTGCTGATGCACCTTCAGCCACCTCTGGATCCCAGCAGCAGCCCCCAACCTTCCGGACCTCACCACTCAAACTACTCAGCTGCATCCTTCTCAACGTGCGCTCCCAACACAAGCAACCCATAGAAATCTGGGACCTCCTCAACACCCACGTGCCCAACGTCGCCTTACTCACAGAAACCTGGACCAATGGCAACACCGCACCCAACATCGCCACCGTCAATACCAACGGATACAAGATCCTGCGAAAAGACTGCCCCACCCAGGAGGAGGCATCGCCACTGTACACAAAAGCGCCCTATGCATGACAATCACCAGCCCAGACAACACTACGACCCTCATGGAGCATCTCCACTTCAAGATCCAGACCAACCCTAAAACACTTCTCATGTTCAGGACATCACCAACCTCATTGCACCCCATGCCCTCGCCTCCGACAGACTCAGAGACCTAAACTTCCAGCTGGACAACCACAATGACCCCAACACCACTGCCCTCCTAAAGAACCTCGCCAACATAGGACTGAAGCAACTTGTCACATGCACACAGCGGGACACACAGTCGACCCCATCTTTGCAGAAGGAAACAATGTCTCCTACAACCACACCACGGAACTCCTCTGGACAGACCACCTCTGCATCTACTTCTCGTTCAGAAAACCCACCGTACACAAGCATGCCCACCACCTCCCCTGTAGAAGCTGGAACAAAGTCACTGAGGCTGAGCTCACCTCTGCCCTCATCAGCATCCCACCACCGACTATGCCAGATGCTAACACAGTGGTATGCAACCTCCACTGCTGGATCACAAACTGCACCGACACACTTACCCCCCTCAAGAAAGCCACAGGACGACACATCACGAAAGCAAGTTGGTTCACCCCTGCCCTCCAAAAATCCAAGTGCACCTGCCAATGACTCAAAAAGACATGGAGAAACAACAAAACCTCAGAAACATGCACCACCTACAGAGCAGCCACCGCAGCACACCACCAACTCATCAAATCTACAAATAAGAAATCGCTCCAAGACAGAATCTTCACCAATACCCACAACACCAAAGAACTCTTCTCCATCATCAAGGAATTTGCCAAACCCAGCAGCAAAACAACAGACGTACCACCCTCCCAAGCCCTCTGCAACAGACTCAGCACCTTTATTCACCTCAAGATTAAGATGATCTACGACAACTTCGACAACCAAGACCTCTGCACCGCTGCAGCTCCACCCCAAGAGACTCCACCCAACAAACTGTGCTCACTTGGATCCCACTTACAACAGAAGACACCTTAAAGACCATGAAGAGCATCTGCTCCAGAGCACCCTCAGACCCCTGCTCACCCCACATCTTCCTCAGAGCCGCCATGGGCATCACACCCAAACTACGCCGGACGGTCAACTGCTCCCTCAAAACTACCACTTTCCCCAATGACTGGAAACACAGTAAAGTCAACCCTAGCCAGAAGAAATTCTCTGCAGAACTGACGAACCTCAAGAACATCAGGCCCATCTCCCAGCTTCCGTTCGCAGCCAAGTTCATAGAAAAGGCCGTCAGAACCCAGCTAGCAAACTTCATCGAAGCCAACAATGTCGTGGACACCACCCAATCCGGATTCCGCAGCAAACACAGCCCCGAGACCACCCTACTCACCGTCACCGACAACATCCGCTCCCTCCTTGACCAGGGCCACATGGCAACCCTCATCCTCCTGGACCTCTCAGCCACCTTCGACACCTTCTCCCATCTCACAAGAGACACCAGATTCCATGACTCCGGCATCCAAAGAAACGCCCTTGACTGGATATACTAATTTCTCACCGGCAGAACTCAGCGAGTCAGACTCCCGCCCTACCTCTCGGAACCCACAAAGACCAGATGTGTAGTGCCCCAGAGGTCCTCCCTCAGCCCCACCCTCTTCAACATCTACATGGCCTCCCTCGCAACCATTGTCAGAAACCACAGGCTCAACATCGTCTTCTACACCGACGACACCCAGCTTATCCTCTTCCTAACCAAATAGCCCAACAACACCAGATACAACTTCCAAGAAGGGATGAAATCCGTCACCACATGGATGAAGAAGAGCTGCATGAAACTCAACTCCGAGAAAACAGAAGATGTCATTCTTGGCTCCACCCCCTTTGCATGGAACAACACCTGGTGGCCCCTGCCCTCAGAATCCCCCCACCCCGATGGACCACACACAAAATCTCGGCATTGTACTAGACTCATCACTCACAATGAACCGCCAGATCAACGCCATATCCTCGTCCTGCTTCAACACCCTCCACGTACTACGAAAAACGTTCAGATGGATATAATCCAAATCCAGGATAACGTTCATGCACACCCTCATCAGTAGCAGACTGCACTACAGCAATGCTCCCTATGCAGGAATCAACAAGAAACTATTTTGCAAACTCAGACTGTCCAGAACACCGTAGCCAGACTGATCCTAGACATCCCCCGTCGCAACCACATCACCCAACACCTCTGCAATGTCCACTGGCTCCCCATTGAAACAAGAATAACCTTCAAGCTCTTCACTCTTGCATACAAGACCCTCCACAGCACCGGACCAGCACACCTGAACAACTGCCTCTCCTTCTACGCACCCAAGAGGCCCCTCCGATCAGCTGACCTCTCTCTGCCCACCATTCCATGCATCTACAAGACCATAATGGGAGGAAAGTCCTTCTCCTACCTCTCAGCCAAGGCCTGGAATGACCTCCCCCTCCACCTCTGGATCCAGTTCAGGAAGGACCTCAAGACCTGGCTCTTCGGATGACCCCAAGCCTCAACGGAGCTGCTCCTGCCCCCTAGCGCCTTGAGACCCTCGCGGGTGAGTAGCTGTGCTTCACCAACCCCTGAATGATTGATTGATTGATTGATTGATTGATTGATTGATTGATTGATTGAGAGGCCACATACACAAACGCGTATAACATGCACTTGGAACGTTAGTGCTAGAATCTAGGTTAGTGCATACAAGTGGTACTTTACACCTGCGGCCAAGTAGAACATTCACGTGACACAGATGAAAAGGTCTAATCATAACTATAAATTCACAAAACATAGTGCGCTGCCAGCCCTGCTATATATACTAAACCCATGCCAGGGACGGTAGTCGCTGAGGGTATGCTTGGTGCGCGTCAGAGTGTTAAAGGACAGATACAGGATATATACAGAGCCCTAAGTCTCAGCGTACACACTAGATTAGTGTGCTGCTGGGGGCAAGTTCATAATACAAAGATACCAGATATATGCAGTTCGGCACCCAAAGAAGGGGACAATGGGGTACCATTTCTCGCGGTTCCCAGTTTGAATAGACACAGGGATAGATGTATCGGGCATTGGATTTCATGCAATTCAAATGATAAATCGTATTGTAAATGACACGTTGGTTTATCAATGTGTTACTAATGCAAACCATGAAGTAAAAAATGAAAAAAAATAAACAAATCAATAAATCGTAAAAGTGCATAGCAATTTTTTCACAGCAGGTGTCACAATTATATTGTACTCCCTCCTTAGATTAGGGGTAGAACCTTTCAATTATTTCGCAGTTGTAGCACTTTTATTGTAGCTTTCTCCTATAGTAAGGGTAACAAGTTGAATGTTCCTTATTTGCAACAGCCCACATACATCTTTTCAGTTTTTTGAAGTTCTCATTGTTGCTGGTATAAGGTATATTGTTCCACAATGCGGCTAGCCAACACATTCCTCTCCTTTTGACTTGTACTGTCTGGGGATTTTTCAACAGTGTAGTAATTGATTGTAGGACAAATGGGATAGAAAGAGAGTATGATTACCAGGATTTGGGAAAACCTTAGAAAAAAATAAAATAGTCATGTAAAAGTGAGGGCACTGCATATGCGTGTCACTGCATAGGGCAGAGAAAGAAAGATGTTCGAAGTGCAGAAGTCACTGGTGTAAAAAACAAGTTATTGATAGGATGAAACTGTGAACACATTGGTAAGATAAAGGTCAGAGCAAAGTAAAAGTGGTAAATGGCAATTTTACCTCAATTGTTCAAGGTGAAGGAGCTCACATTATGGATCTAAAAGCGTGTAGACATATTTCAGACCAGGAAAATTGTACCTAAGGGTGGAAAAAATATATTGCTACAAGATTCTTTCAATTTAGAGAGTAGGAGTCCTTTAATCTGAAGCCTAGTATGAAGGTCGTCTCTAGTCTTTCTTATAAAGGAATCTCGTTACAGTCTGGACTGCAAAAACAATTACTAATTAGTGGTATGATGCTGCACATTATAGGAAGTGTCTTGGTGGCATGCTTACAACAATGTAAATAAGCTAAAGTGATAGTTGCGAAGTGGCCATACTGGAATGGTTGGATAAGTGACAGAAAGGTAGCACCTTAATGGTATCAAATATAGGTGGAAACATGGACTTAGATTAGAACCATTGTGAAAAAAGCAAGAATAAGAAAATAAAAGAAAACAGAGGCGTCGGACCGAAAAAAAACAGTCCACTCTAATTTTGTCCAGCTGTCTGATTTTCTTTCTCAAACTGCCCCTAATTTGACATGCTGTAGCACAAATATCCTGTTGTCATCGTGAATGGTCTGGCCTGAGCTTCGTAGTGGCTCTCCCCACGAGCGTCAATGTTGTAATACAAAGGGTTGAGTTGGCTGAACTTCGCATTGGCGGGCATTGCCAGTGACAAAGTTTCGGTACCAACGAGCCCGTTCGTGGTAACAAAAAGCACATAAACTTCATTGTGCCTCCACTGAGACCACACTAAGGGTCCAGGACCTGGGGGACACCACTTAGAGGTCAGTGGCTCACTCCAAATTGATCTGGGTGTCGGTTCAGGTGGTTGAGAGCCTGTTAAGTCCCTGTGGATCTAAGCAGATTACCCCTTGGAGTCACTCTGGGAGTCCTGGATCTAGGCGCAGATCCATATTCCTCTGACTCAGGCAGGAGAACCGCAGGGCAGCAATCCAGCAAGGCAGAAGTCCAGCAGGGTAGCAGTCCAGCAGAGTGGCAGTACTTTCAGCAGCATAGCAGTCCTTCTTCCTGGCAGAGTCTTCACAGGTTCAAAGAGTTGGCATCTGAGGGCCGTATTTATACCAAGTGCTTCTTTTGAAGTAGGAGAGGTTTTTAGAGGCTTCCCTTTGAAGTGCGCAGGAGTTTGATGAACAGGATACTCTGACATGTTAGGAAAATGTCCCTTATATATTTTTTACTGATTTCCATATTGCACATTGAACAATTAATATCCATAAAGCCTTAAATTGCTTTATAGTTTAAACTAAATCTGATTTCTACAATGTAAAGTTTTTTAGTTACTACATTTATTCACTAAGGTAATGATGTACTTTTAAAGTAATGATTAACTTTTCAGTACACTCCAAAAAGGATGCTAAATATTAGCTCTAACAGCCAATGGCTATATCACTGTTTATTGTTGTCTAGATATTTTCCTAGAAAACAGTCTTATGATAACCCCATGCAGGTGTTTTCCCCAAAAATCTGGTGCACAGCAAATGTGGACCCATGAACTGAACTGGATCCACACAAAATAGAGAATGTTTGCAGAGCTGTGCTTGCGAATTTACATATTCACGTTGTCTGGTGATGAAACACCCAAGTAAACCATCAAAAATGAAATACTATCACACTACATCCACTGTTTTTTCTGGTTTGCCCCACATTTATACACAAACTAGAAACATTTTATTCATGCAGTAATCAGAATTTCAGCTTGCATGGACGATTCTTTGAACATAAATACACTTGCCAATTTTAGCATAGATACATGCTGTCTACTTGTAGAGGGTGACAATGTATATGGGATAAAGTAACCCCTGAAATACATAATAAGGATATTGAAAGTCATAGAGGTGTTCCAAAACCATATAGAGGATGAGTTCCTTTGTAGGGTCGTGGAACTCTGAGGTAACCTGCAACACACATAAAATATGTGGCAGAGGTAATTTTACTATTTTATTCCTTATAATGAATAGAGTCAGTTCAGTTCAATAAACTTTATTCGGATTAATGGTAATCCATAAAAGCACAAAATACAGTTAGCATTACAAAATACACAATATGATGCTGTTTACAAGATAAAAACAACAATCCATACAAGCTTTAGGACATAGTTAATCGGGCACGAACCAGTTTTTAGGAAAGAGCTCATACGAAAAACAAGTTCTTGATCATCCAGGGTCAATATCATCGAGAATGCAAGGTCCAGGCTGATTGGTGTCAGTTTTTTAAAATACGGAGTTAAAAACCATTTAAAATATTTATATTTAAAATTTACAGAAGAATAAAAAGTGTAAAATTGTTTGGTCACTCCGACAATCACAAGGGCATGGCTCGGTAGATTGATCATTATAGTTCCATAGCGGAAAACTAAGAGCATATTTGATAGTACCTGCCCTAAGACGAAATATAAGCCTCGCTCCCAGTGACTCATTGGAAGAGTTAGATAACTAGGTGTGGGATAAGTTAAAAGGTTATGAGCTAGATATCTAGAGACACTGGGTTAGAATAGAGTCACCCAATTCCCCTTCCCTGCAAACCACTTAAACCCTTGGTGTCTTTCACTTTCATGTAAAAGAGGTAGTAGGGTTGCAGACACTAAGGAAAAAAGCGGACTCTAATTTGAAATTAAGCACATCACAAAACAGTTAGGGGACGATAACGATCCTGCTAGGAAAGCCTCCAGACGGGTTCCGCAATGAGCAAATCCGATTCGGAAGCCTATGTTTCTGACTGAGTCGTCCCCCGCTCGGATTGACCAAGTACGATGTGAAGAACTCGTCTGCGTTGACCGGATCGTTTCCGAACCAGATCCAGTCCACCGACTCGTTCAGAGCTGAATCGTGCCACGCAATGGAGCCAGATTCCGAACTGGCGAGTTCGATGCACGATTCGGACAGCTGTATCAACTCGGTCTTAACAAGGTGCAATGGCTGTCGGAATCGGATTACTGGGGGCCGTAGCAGGCCCTTGTTCACCCAGAGCCCTCTGAATCAATCGCGAGGGGGTGCACAAGGGTCCCCCGATCCAAGCATGCAGAGTGTGGAGGGCAACATGGGGTATCCGCCACAGGGTGTACGATTTTCCCCACCCACCCCTATTTTGCTATGGAAGCCTGTGTACGCGTTGGTACACAAGCTCCCAAAGAGTTCAATGGGAAACCGAACAAGCCGAGGTCAGCAGCATACGGCTGCTTCGTACTCATTCGGTCGGACTCGCACAGCGCGATTTACTCGGAAAGCCCTCCGGATTAGAGTCGTACGGAGGGCTTTCCTAGTGAGATCGTAATCGGCCCCTTAGTAGTTTGTTGCAAAAGTATTATAGAGCCAGTCTAATGTAAGCCAGATGTTAAAACGCTGAGCCTCAAAATGTGTAATTTCCTTTAGTGTACAATAAACCCATGTTGCCATAAATATCTAATTTCTTCTCATCATTGTTTGTTTTTGAAAAACAGCAGGAGATGGAAAAGCCAGATTTAATTCTCATTGTTTAAACTACAGTTGCAATTATGTATGGCAGGGGGGCTTTTTTCCTTATAGGGCATGGTCATATCATCACCTGTCTTTCAAGCAACTTAAATCCTTGGTGTATTGCTCTTTCATGTTCACTGCAGACAAGAAGAATAGAAGTACAAATTGTAGTACAAAATTAACCACACCAAAAATCAATTAATACATTTTGAAAAAAAGATATTAGAATCAATTTAATGTAATTCAGATTTCGAAAAATGCTTTACTAGAATGAGTGGAAACTTGCAGATATTTTTTCTTTCCTGTAATGACTTGTGGAAAAAATATACATGTTTCCATATATATCTCGTTTCTGTTGCAGGCATTGCGAGGTCAGAAATAAACTTTAACAACGTTTTACAGTAGAGCAGCTGTCATTTATTTATTGCAGGTGACTAGAGAATAAGGAAATTAGAAATGGGCTTTTAGAGAGCAAGTGCAGTCTCCCACATATTACATTCTTATCTGAGTTTTCTGCGCTTCCAGTCTCACATCATGTAAAACGACATCCTTCCTCTTAGCAGTGACTGGATCCGTTTGTAAGCACTTGGAAAAGCCATGAGCGTTCACAGTTCTCATTTGGAGCTGCCACAGATGATAAATGAACAGATTATCATTTGGAATTTTGCCTCTGCCTTTTTGTTTTTCTCCTTCCCACTTCTATGTGATTCATTCATGCTTGTTTGTTGTCACTGCCTGTGTGCCGTCATTATTGTATTTTGCTTTTAATTATCTTGCTGACTACATGCGTGGGATTGCTTTTGTCACATTCTGCCATTTTTGTTTCCTTTGGCACTTAATTTTCATTAAGTTATAATGCTCCCTGTTGTTTCCTTTTAAAGGCTTTTGACGAACACAGCCAAAGCTTCACCTCTTTCCTCTACTTCCTGCGCTTGACAGCTTTTGCTGCCATTTCCATTCCTTAAGGCTCACTGCTTGCATTTGACATTTGTATTTTCTTCAAGAAAGCAGTGGTTTTGTTGTGGTGCCTTGCTCTAAGCTATGCTATGCATCATATCAATAAACTGGGCATGCATTTAAAAAATCCCAATTTCTAGCTTTATACAACATACATTTTTTAAAGTATTTTTTATTTTCTTCCATGAATACAGTGTTTTAGAATCACCTCAGAATAAGCTATGCTGAAAATGAGTTCGCTCCAGGGACGTACCTATCAATGGCGCAGCAGGCGCAGTGGCAATGAGTACAGGGTATAAGGGGCCACTGCAGCCTTAATATTGCTGTTTTACTACCCAAAACAGCGGCCCCGGCACATTTTTCTTGCTTGCACTAGAGACCTAGACAATCTTGCTAGGCTACAGGTGTTCTCCTACTTTCAAGGTTGCATGCCTTCCTCTACTGCTTGCAAGCATTTTTAGCACCATCGAGGATGGAAGAGATGATGAAGAACCTGTCTCTAGGTTGGCTGCCACAAGTAATCACTGCAATGATTGACTTATCTTCTCTGTTATTTAAATAAGAACCTCATACTTCTGGGAACTTGGACTCCAGAAAGGTAGGAGATGATGAACCAGTGGCTGCAAATATATTTGAGAAGAGGGAAGAATCATTGGAGCTGATGCCATCTCCCCCGAAACTCTAATGAATCTCATGCAGATGCCCCTGTTCTTGAAAGAAGAAATTTGAGGCATCATTAATGTTTGTTCCCTTTGGGTAGGAATCCATGCTCCATTAGGATTCTGCAGACATGTTGAATTTCCTCAGAACCTTCAGAAAAGAAGAAGAGGAGTTTAAACAATAACCAAAATATGTGAATACTTGAATTCACTGACGTTGAATTGCCTTATCCTATAAAACTTTGAATCATCTACAGGAACATTATTAAGAATGTTTGGTGCAGAATAATGGCTTCACTCTTTTCTAGTCTACTATAGGCCTTAAGTCACATGGGATAATTGGTATCAGAAAGAAGATAGAATGACAATCCATCCCTCATTTCTCTTGCAGAATACAGTTAATGCCGTGTTCAAACATTTCTTTAAGTAAAGCCCCTCAGTTCCAATTTTAAGTTGCTCCAACTGCATCCTATGAATCTTTGTCATGTTTGCTATTGACGCAGACGTTGTCTGACCTTATCATTCCAGGAGCTGTGAAATTGTTGTCATTCAGACAATGACACAGATACGGCACTAGATGCAACATCAGTCTGGGACAAATGTCTAGTTATCAAAATTTCAATGTCAAGACGTTTAGTCAAAACAGCGTAGTCTCAATTGACATCCATGTATCTATAAATAATCATCAGGATTTGTCTGGGGCATACAACTTGATGCACAAAATCTGTCAGAAATGCCTGAACTTATGTCAGAAATTCTAGTTCTTGATAAGAGATAGCATAAATAGGCTCACTTTGACCACTTGTCAGGAGATGTCCCTCACCCCAATTATTACACAAGAAACTGTTGGAGATGGTCTTCAGCTGCTGCCAGCGCACCAAGAAGATGCTATATCTCACCTGATGCCAGTAGCATGCTGAGGCCAGGAGAAAGGACGCTGCTGCATCTTGTGTTTTCCCTTTGCCAGGAACACCATCTTCATGCCTCCCTGATAACCACAGCTTTTGCTGTCAACAAGATATGGAATGCATTGCCTCTCACGAAGAAAGTCTAGATTGCAAGTTCTACTTTCTATGCTATCCTAGTGTAGTGCATAGAAGTGGGTATTATGATGTTTTCAATGACATTTTACTTGTGTCAGGAATGTTTGTTTTATCCTAGTTGTTCACAATTTGCCTATTTTCTGTTTTTATGATATTCTTTGTGGTTATTTTAGATGTGCTGTAAAACTGGGTCATCATTTTGCAATAAATGCTTTTAGTTAAAAGTGTCTATTCTTCTCAGTAGCATTTTTGTGTGTATGTGATATTTTAAGGAACAGAATGGGTTTGTTGTTGGTACTATGGTGCCCCTGATCCCGGCTTAGGGATTGTTAGTAACCCAACAGCAATGATTCCACTTCCACAATGTATTGGGTGGGGCTCCGCATGGCTGCAATAACCTGTCTTTCACATTCAACGTAGATGCATTGATGCATTGAACAAAGTTCACCTCTGTCACCCGTGGGTGGGAGAGCAAACCTTGTAGACATATGCTAGAGTTGTAGTTAACGTGAATTCTCTCTAGAAACTACTTCTGGCGAGTGAGGAAGCATTGCAATGGGATTTGCTCAAAAATTCCTTTGGAGGATGTGAGAACTGTGTTTGGTCTCCAAGTTATGATCTCCAAGGCCCAGTTGTCTAGAATTTACTATTTCCATATCTTAGGAAAAACCTTGGGCAACCTTCAGCCAGAATCTCTGGCCACCCTGAAGCATAGTCATCCTTTGAAAGAAGGAGATGTGCTTGCTTGTTTGAAATGCAGAATGGAACCAGGGCTTTACTGTGAATGAGGTCCCCTATCCTACAGCCCCTTTGGCTGGTTCAGAGCCTTTGTCCTAGAATGTGGACCAAATTCTCTTCTGTATACAAGACCTCTTCCTCTGAGTAAAGAACATACTGGAATCATAACCTTCCTATCTTTTCCAAACCTCGTCACCAGATCTTCTAGTTGCGACCAAATGACTTAGTACATGCAATAACATTGCTTTCTGAAATGAATCTACCTTCCAGGAATGAATAAATAAATGCTTTCTGGCTGCTGAGGATGAACCTGAAGTTGCAGCTGCCACACTGAAAGAATCAAAGGAAATGTCCAATGAAAAACAGACCCATTGATCCACAATAGAAAAAGTATATGTGAAATCCAAACCCTGCTGGATCTGGTCTGCTAACAATTTGAAGCCTTTTAGAAGAGATTGTGTCAAATAATTTGCATATGTACTACCCCTAATTGCTACACATATGGGTGTTTCACTGCAGTCTCTTTATTTTTTATCCAGATCAGCCAGAGCGGCATCTTCTGAAATTATTACCCCTTTAGACAACACTCCAGCTGTACAGGAGTACATTTTTATAAACTTCACAATTTGATAATTTTTTGTTAATAATATTGGAAAATACGATTGCTCTATGACCCTTCCACATATGCGACAATACTTTGCCTACTGAAGTATGAAGAGGCAGAATAGCTGGATTCTTTGGTATAGCATTAATAGTCCTTCTGCTCCACAGAAGATGCCAAGGAAAAAGATTATTTCTTAAATGTTCCAACACTTTGGCCAATTCCGGACCTTGGATAAAACACCACCTAATGTCCTCCTCCTCAGGCTCATAATCATTTTCTGAAGTGAACTTTCTTCTGGGAGCTTTGGGAGCTGGTGGACTTTAATGCGCTCATAATGCTGCCTCCATTGCAGACCTAAGGTTATCAACGCATCTCTTGGTAAACTGGGTTTTGGTCATCTGTAGCTGTTTTAGGCAACACTTGCTCCTTCTGGATACTCTATAGTGTAACAAAATGTGAATGCTAAGGGGATTATTTACAAGCCCCTTGCGCTGCCGGTGTGTTACTTTTTGTGACGCACCGGCGGTGCATTTTTCTGCCCCATATTTACAAGAAAAAGAAAAAGAAAAAGCCATGCAGGGTGGCTTTTCCTGTCCTTGTTAATACGGTCCCTTTTCAAGCAGCACTTTGAGTGAACGGGGCATTCCATGGGTGTTGCTGTGCGTGTTTCCATGCAACACCCATGGAACCTGACACATTTCCAGATTTACGAGAAATTGTTAACCTGGAAATGTGTCTGATTGATAGGCCTCCCCAGGTGTCATGGACTGTCCGGGACTGTCTGGGACACCGTCAGGGACATGAGCAAAGACAGGAGACTGGGTAGAGAACGTAAGCAGAATGAGGAGCACAGCACTGCCCAGGATCACACAGGAAGTCAGAGGAGAAAAGGGATGCAAAGGGGAAGCCTGCACAGAGGAAAAAGATGACTAAGACTTAGAAAGGACAGGCACGCATGAGGAGATTTAGCATTCAGAATATCTACACCCAGAACAGACATGCAAGATATATCTATATCTATATTCACTGAAAAAACCATAGGTTTCATGCACGTTATAGTTAGGAATTAGCATTTAAAAAACCTTTGAAATTCACTGAAAAAACCAAAGGTTTCAGGGGCGTTATAGTTAAGAATTGGCATTTAAAAAACCTTAGAAATTCCATAGGTTTCAGGGGTGTTATAGTTAGCTGGACATTTCCCTCGTACAAAACCCTAGAAATTCCCCTGTTATAGTTAGTTCAGCTAACTATAACTCGCGCCCCCGCAATGCACTGCTGATGACGTCACATATTACATCACTCATGACATAATAACTATGTTACAAAAAGTGACATATTTCCGTTTTTAAAATTCCTTGCGAATGATAAAAGGTAAGCACAGAGTTTTGTCTGCAAAGATGTTCAAAGAAGAATGATTGAAATAATTGCGGTCCTTCAATAGCTAAAATAGGAAATATTATGAACCCCTCAAATCTCTTTTTTTGCAGGTCACATGATATCTGATTATGGTCAGATTTCAAAACTACATAGGTATAAACAGAGTGTTTTTAGAAACATGTTTCCACTTTGTAGCTTCTTGCAGACCTCCTCATTCAGCATATTGAGACTTAGTTAAACTTACCTTCACAGTAATAGGAATAAAAAATGGTACACATTTTTTTCACATTTTCATTCCAATCTAAATTCTTAAAAATTGCTTATTTTAAAATTTGGATCTGTGAAAGAAAAGGAAAAAAATATTATAACATGTAATAATACATTTTTTACAACACAGCATAATTTCCACAAAGTAATTTTTTTGCCTTTTTTTGCTGTTCTCAGAGTATATTAAATTTCACTAAAAATAGTGATTCCAATCATACTCATCACTTAACAGCGGGCAAAAAAAACACAATCTCAAAGATTGTTAAAAAAAACCCAACATGCTATTCGCAAAAAAAAAAAAAAGATACAAATCACAGATATATAAAATGCACACAGCTAACACTTTTTTTTAACTTTGACTTACAAAAACTGTAAATGATGTCGCTTTAAAATATTCACCGAATTTAAAGATGAATTTTTGGAGGATGCACCACGCCCACAACGTTTTCCTTCAGTGATGTGGAAATTTTCTACTTTTCTCGAGGGGCAAACAAAGACCAATGCCACCTTTGTCACGCGCAAGATTTTCAAAAGAGTTCTGTTACAAGGGGATCCTAACAAAAAATACTCGTGCGGCACAGCAAGTATGATGAAACACCTAAGGACCCTTCATCCAAACAATCTTGCACGAGAAGAGTGCAAACAGATGAGAAACACTCCTGTTCTGTATCTGTAAAAAAGAATCACAAATAAATGTATATTAATACCTTTCAAATTTATACTATTCCATTACTGTACAAACACATTTTATATAAATACTAAGAAGCTATAGCCCTGAACCACAAGTGTGACAATGGTTAAAACACTACATGCATAGTGCATACTACTTTGAAGCAGTTCATGCCCTAAAGCCTACCTCACTAAAACACTACATGCTAACTGACTAAATGATTACAGTACTATAAGGAGACACACTGGGTGAGTGACAGGGTGTTTGCTAGAAGTGTATGAATACTAACTAGGGAATTGAAGGTGTGAAACACAACTGTGTAGGTGATTAGAGGACTGCATCCATACTGCATAGGCATTTAAAGCAGTCCATGTGCTAAGGCCTGGCTCACTGCATGATTACTTGGGTACTGACTGAATGATTAGAGTACAGCAAGGAGAGTGCCTAGGTGAATTTATAAGGGGTAGGCTTTTCGCACAGGGAATGGATTAGTACTTGGTACTGAATGGGTCATTAGAGGAGTGCAAAGGCAGTGACAGGAGGTTTGCTGGACTGTATGGATACTGACTAGGAAATTGAAAGTGTGAAAGACAAGTGTCTAAGTGGTTAGAAGACTGCATACATAGTGGATAGGGGTTTGAAGCAGTCCATGTGCTAAGGACTGGCTCAGTGCATGAATAATTAGGCACTGACTGAATGATTAGAGTACTGCAAAGATAGTATCTTGGTGAATTTATAAGTGTTTGAGTTTTTGCACAGTGAATGGATTAGTACATGATGCTGAATGGGTCACTAGTGGACTGCAAAGGGAGTGACAGGGTGTTTCCTGGAAGTGTATGGATACTGACTAGGGAATTGAACGTGTGAAAGACAATTGTGTAGGTGGTTAGAGGACTGCATGCATAGTGGATAGGGGTTTGAAGCAGTCCATATGCTAAGGCCTGGGTCACTGGATGAGTACTTGGGTACTGACTGAATGATTAGAGTAGTGCAAGGAGAGTGTCTTGGTGAATTTATAAGTGTTTGGGTTTTGGCACAGTGAATGGATTAGTACATTGTGTTGAATGGGTCACTAGAGGACTGCAAAGGGAGTGACAGGGTGTTTCCTGGAAGTGTATGGATACTGACTAGGGAATTGAAGGTGTAAAAGACAAGTGTATAGTATGTTAGAACACTACATGCATACTGCATAGACATTTGAAGCAGTCTATTTGGTACTTAGAAACCGACTAAATCATCAGACTACTTCTAGGACAGTGCTTGGGTAAAACTTTTAAATTTTCAGTTCTGCCACAGTGAAGAGAATAGTACATGGCACTGCACCTTAGTGTCAAACCCTGACTCATTTTATCAATGCATAAGCAAAGACTAGCTTCTAATGCTACTAAAACTTGACAACATGACAGGTTTTAAAAGAGTTATCTGCTAAAAAATACACAATGTTACCAAATGCTTCTCTCACAGTGGTTCCCAAATGCACACAGACTCACTGTGTGATTCTAGACAACAACCACTATCCCTAGAGGTTTACCAAAACTCATTCACTACTGTGGAAGTGGTAAGGGAACTGCACACAATCTACATATTTCAGGACTGCACTTTTGTGTCAAAGCCTGACTCATTTAATCAAAGCATAAGCAAAGACTGGCTTCTAATGCTACTAAAACTTGACAACATGACCGGTTTTAAAACAGTTATCTGTCAGCAAATACACAATGTTACCAAATGCTTCTCTCACAATCCTTACCCAAATGCACACAGACTCACAGTGTGATTTTAGACAAGCAACACTATCCTAGGAGTTTACCAAAACTCATTCACTAGTCTAGAAGAGTTAATGGTACTACACACAATCTACATATTTAAGTACAGCACATTAGTGTCAAAGCATGACTCATTTAATCAACGCATAAGCAAAGACTGGATTCTAATGCTACTAAAACTTCACAACATGACAGGTTTTAAAACAGTTATCTGTCAGCAAATACACGATGTTACCAAATTCTTCTCTCACAGTGGTTCCCAAATACACAGTAACTCACAGTGTGATTCTAGACAAGCACAACTATCCCTAGGAGTTTACCAAAACTCATTCACTACAGTGCAAGTGATAAGGGAACTGCACACAATCTACATATTTCAGGACTGCACTTTTGTGTCAAAGCCTGACTCATTTAATCAAAGCATAAGCAAAAACTGTCTTCTAATGCTACTAAAACTTGACAACAAGACAGGTTTTAAAACATTTATCTGTCAGCAAATACACAATGTTACCAAATGCTTCTCTCTCAGTGGTTCCCAAATGCACACATACTCACTGTGTGATTCTAGACAAACAACACTATCCCTTGCACTATACCAAAACACATTTCTTCATCTAGAAGAAGTACTACATTTTAGTATAGAAACATAACATAACTCATTTCACAAATTCATAAATAATGACTGGTTTCTAATTTTACCAAAATATAAAAAATAGCACAGTTATCTGTCTGCAAACACATGAAAAACACAAATGCTTATCACAGAATGGTTTCTACATTCACACACACTGTCAATAAGATTGTAGAGAAAAAAAAGTACTCCCTACACTTTAGCAGGAGAAATACATTAGTCTAATTAAAATCAAAATAGTCTACATACACACCTCACAATTAAATAACTCATCTTTCAAGTTCTTTTGTAGATTAAGAAGTATATCAGTCACTCACCATATTTTCTTTTACAGAATCTCTGTACAGTGCACCTCTCAGCAAAAAAAAACAATGGAAAAGTTTCCCTTTCATTTTCCACACATATACATGTAAACATCAAATCACAATCCTTCACACATAAACTCAAAAGCAAACATACATTTCTATTGGTTAAACATTTCAACCCTTCCCCCAATCTGCCTTCTGCCTGTTACCATAGAAATAGGTCATGGAACACTGCACTGAGCACACAGGTCAGAAGTTCAGCACACAATGTTGCTAAACAAGAGAGGAAGTGTGCTTCACTTATCAACATATCAGCTAATCATATATAATGTTCCTTACAATCTGTTTTTGTTAATCAATAAGAATCATACCTTTAAAAAACAGAAATATACACCCTACCTTTTAGTGTACAAAGTAGGCATACAACCAATGATTTCTTGTCTTTTTAAAAAAAAAAAATTCTGTGGATCCGCACACCCAACGCGATAGGATGCGCGCACCGTGCGCGCATTTTGCCGTTTTTTTTTTTTAAAAAGGGGGCCCCAGGGCATCCTTCTGGGACCCCCTAAGCACCTCTAGAGGGTCAGAGTATTTCCACTCTGCCCCCTTTATATGTTTTACACACTTATTCCCCTTGCTTCTACAGCCTCGCTTCTACCGAGGCAGAAAATGGCCGCCAACAGTTCCTGGTTTCGAATGTAGAGAGACACTCGACAGCCAATTAGCATTCAGCACGCGATCGGGAGGGTGCGCTCTCGGTTCGGGGAGGGTGCGCATACGGTGCGGGTAGGGGCCTCCCCGGCCATAGATATTTATGTACTTTTAACTTTTCTCAGGAACTACTGAACGGATTCACACCATTTATGCAAAAGGCACGAGTCTGCACTGAGGACTACCTCTTTGCCAAATTTGGTGTCATTCCGTTCAGCGGTTCGGGCTGTAGCTGTGACAACAGATCCTATGGGAAATTGCATGGGGAAAACGCGTTTTGGGACCCCCCTTTTTTCTCGGGCCCCGCTTGACGAATCACCACGACACTTTCAGGGTAGGAGCGGAGCGGAGCTGGCCAAAAGTTTGGAAAATTTTGTGAGGATTCATCAACCGGCGCCAAACTTATTGGTAATAGAATGTTGCGGATTTCCTATGGAAAATAGGTCCTAACTATAACTATCTACTGGCGACCGCCAGTAGATAATCTATATCTATATCTATATATATATATATATATATATATATATCACTGAAAAAACCATAGGTTTCACACACGTTATAGTTAGGAATTAGCATTTAAAAAACCTTGCAAATTCACTGAAAAAACCATACGTTACACACATGTTATAGTTAGCTGGACATTTCACTCGTAAAAAAACATTGAAATCCCCCCGTTATAGTTAGCTCAGCTAACTATAACTCGCGCGACCGCAATCCACTGCTAATGACGTCACATATTACATCACTCATGACATGGTCAGTGACATCACTCATGACATCACTGATGACAT
Organism: Triturus cristatus; assembly: GCF_964204655.1. Classification (NCBI taxonomy): domain Eukaryota; kingdom Metazoa; phylum Chordata; class Amphibia; order Caudata; family Salamandridae; genus Triturus; species Triturus cristatus. The sequence continues at coordinate 213,719,552 of NC_140588.1, forward strand.
CTCAAATGACATCACTGATGACATCACTGATGACGTCATCCATGTGATAAATTACAACATCTTCTCACACCCTAATATAACTTTTGATACACCGACTCAAAATTTCAGAGTTCAATTCTCAAAACCAGACATACTCCAATACCAATAACTACATACCCACTTATTAACTCTTAGGTCTACATACACCTCCACTCATTCACCTGTACAGTCACTTATACTTACAGTCACTCCATACAAGACTATCATATGCATTTATACACCTATATAGACACTCACACACCAACAATCACCCATAGAGGTACTCTCACACCTAGTCAGTCATGCAAATAATCACACTCTTATTTACTCACCTATGCGGTTATACACACTCAAGTTCACTTACTCATAAAAATAGTACCACATTCTAACGCTCTTATAGAATCATTGATAAAAGCACACACTCATCCATACAGTCACTGTCACAATCACACACTCTCACATCTACCCACTTATATACTCTTACACGCATATATACTGCCTTTCACATATGTAGTTAGTCACAAATGTACCACTGAGATATACATTGAATCCCTAACACACCCATACATACATTCACTCAACCATACAGTCCATCACAGATGCACTCTTAAAACCATGCACCCATAGAATCACCCACTCACTCATCTATGAAAAGAGTCACACACACCCTACCCACACAAACACTCAGGAACCCATACAGATACTCAGACAAGCAATCAATAACTCATATAGACACTCATATAGCTATTCACTAAACCATGCAGCCACTTATACACCAACATACAGACATTTACACAGTTTAGTCAGTAGTCCGCAGTAAGATCCATTTAATGACTCACTTCTTCTGATTTCCTGGGAGAAGGAGCTGAGCAGCTTTTCCAGTACTCCAGTACTTGAGAATGGCAGAGCAGCAGTCATCTTCTGGGAGTGAGCAGGAGACCCTTGTGCTACAGAGACAGAGGAAACAGAAAGACTCTTTTATATGGCAATTTTTTACATTTCCAGAGGGGCAGAAGAAGGTGAATGCTCCAAAAGTCACCTGCACTATTTGTGGTGTTGTCTTATCAAGAGGAGATCCTAAAAAGAAATACTCTTTTAGTATTTTCACTATGATCAGGCACGTTAAAGGAGTACATCCTGTGGCTTTTGCTCGAGCTGCTAGAGACAACCCTCCAGCAGCTCAGCCGAGCACATCCGCAGCAGCTCAGCCGAGCACATCATCGGCAGCTCAGCTGAGCACTTCATCTGCGGTGGCAGCTTCACCTGCTTCTGTTCCTCTGGATACACACCGTCTGTTCAAGAGGGTGCATATACGGTGCAATGCGTGCAATGCTCTTCTCTCCTATGGTGACACCAGCATTCCCCTAATAGAGAGCAAGATACAGCAGCACACATGCGGCACCCCATAATTTTTTTCATTTTTTTGGTCCTCTGTTCCTCAATTAACACAACAGCTCTTTTTAGAGCCACCTAATATCTAAACACTTAAATTTGATTTTTAATTCTATTTTTTTAATGATTTTTTTCCGCCGTGCGCGCACCTCGCGACGGTGCCCGCACCTCGCGATTTGTAAAAAAAAAAAAAAGTTTTTTTCACCCTTCGGGGTCCTTCAGGGACCCCCTGACAAAGGCTAGGGGGTCAGGAACTCTCTACCCTGCCCCCTTTTCACGTTCTCCACTTTTCTTTTTCACTGTCACACACAAAACACACAAAATGGCAGCCGACACTTCCTGATTTCGACCGATTCGAATGTTGACTGACATGTAACCACCAATCAGAACTACGCTCGCGCACGCTATGCTGCGCGCACCGTGCGTGCACGGTGCGTGCACGGTGCGCGCATATAGATATTTATGTGCTTTTAAATGCAATTTTCTGAGGAACTACGAAACAGATTGACACCATATATGCAAAAGGCACATGCCTGACCTGAGGACTACCTCTTTGCCAAATTTCAAGTAATTCTGTTCAGCCGTTCGGGCTGTACCTTCGACTAAAGGTCCTATGGGGAAAACGCGGTTTGGGACACCCATTTTTTCTCAGCCCCCGCTTGACGAATCACCCCAAGACTTTCAGGGTAGGAGCTGAGCGGAGCGCCCCATTAGTTTTGAAAATTTCGCGAGGATTCGTCAACCGGCGCTAAAGTTATTCAAAATAGAATTTTCAGATTTCCTATGGAAAAACGGTCCTAACTATAACTATCTACTGGCAACCGCCAGTAGATTATATATATATATATATATATATATATATATATATATATATATATATATATATATATATATATATATATATATATATAACCTAGTTACCATAGGAAAATGGCAACATTCTATTCCCAATAACTTTGGCGTCGATTGATGAATTTTGCGAAATATTTTAAAATAATTTTTCGTTGAGATCAGCTCCTATGTTGAAAGTTTGGAGGTGATTTGTCAAGGGGGTGCCGAAAAAAAAGCGGGGTCCCAAAACGTGTTTTCTCCATGTTAATTTCCATAGGAAATTTTAGACAAGGCTACAGGTTGAACGGGTGAACGGAATTACCCTAAATTTGGCAGGGAGAAAGGTCTTGGTCTAGAAAGCACGCTTTTGTTAATGTGGTGTAAATTAGTTCAGTAGTTTTTGAGAAATATCGAAATTTACAGAATTCTGCCATCTGATTGGCTGAGGCGTTACAAGCACGAGCTTGTTGCTGATTGGCTGCGAGCGGTGTGAGCGGTTGCAATTAGGAAGTGTTGGCCGCCATTTTGTGAAAAAAGTGGGAAATAGTAGGGTAGGAGCACTGTAACCTCTGTGGGTGTTAAGGGTGTGCTATAGAGGGGGTGCGAAGCAAAGTATTTACCCCTACTGGTGTGTAAGTGGTGGGCTACGGAAATTAAGTATTGGGTAGAGTCTGATGTGAGTAAGGTGAGCTGGTGCGGGACTCGGGGATTAAAGCGTGAGCCCAAATTGAGTGTCTTATGCTGTGAAGTCATGTGCCGTGGCCGCTGCACTACAGTTGTGGAAGTAGTGTCCTAATGTGTTTATAACTACTAGGACAAACTACTGACCCATACTGGTATGAAAGTCCTGGGGTACGGAATATATGTGAGGTATTGGCTAGAGTCTCATGTTGATAAGCTAAGTTGCTGCTGCAGTCGGGGATTAAAGCGTGAGCCCAAACTGTGTGTCATATGCTGTGAAGTCATGTGCTCTGGCCGCTGTGCCACATCTGTGCAAGTAGTGTCAGCATGTAGTTATAGGTACTTGGATGAACTTTTGTTTAGAACATTGTAGCTTGTGTATGATGCTTAGGTGGTGTTGTATAGGGAGTGCAAAGGTAAATCAATATGGTATTTGTAGAGCGCAAACTACTCACCCCTATGGGTGATTAGAGCTGGGGATCAAAGCGAGAGGTCTGTGCTGCAAAGTGAGATAGTCTGGCCGCTGTGCCACAGCTGTGTGGAGAAAACATTTTGGCGAGGGTGCTGGAGTTGGCATTATATGGCCCTAAAATAGGGGACCTAAGTTGTAAGTTATAGGGTGGCTCTAAAAAGAGCCCTTGTGTTCATTAGATGGAGCTACATATAAGTGCTGATGCACAACTTCAACTTATTCAGGAAAACTCGGTTTCCCTGATCTGTGAAATTTACTCCATCACTTCTGTACATATCCGCCATATCAAAACGTATGTTGTTGTTGTTGTATATGGACCCCATTTTGTGGTCTCTGAGCTATTGCAAAAAATGGGGGACCCCCTCTAAGAGATACTTTTCAGGCTAGGGAACAGAGGGGAAAGGGACTACAAACAATTAAATATGTTCCCTAATAGCCTATTTATAACTTTCATTGAGACTTAGTTCTTTTCAATTTAAATTATCCATTCACTCACAATAGTGACAAAAAAACATGAACTTTGTCATTGCTTTATTACTTCAATTTCTTTGAATATATATCATAACATTTTCATTTTTCTTTTTTGTGTATATCCTTTTTCTATTTCAGTCAGACTAATAATAACAATTTATGTACAAAGCAAAAGAAACACAATTATTACATACAAATTCATATCCACAATTCCGTTCAAATAGAAAAATGTCGCTGTATTTAACTTGAATAAATACAAACATACCACATTCATTCAAACACATCCATACTCCAACAAAAATTCATACAATAGACATCTGTACATAGGATGAGGTTATGTTGTAACAAATAACACCTCTACGACCAGTAGAATTTTGTATTATAGAGCAAAGGCTCAATAAACGGTCGACACGCGTTTCGGTGGTGTAAGAAAGATAGTTAGACCACCTTCATCAGGACCTATACAGAAGTCAGTTCCATCCGTGCCATAACAATCAAGGGACCTAAAAAATACATACAAAATAGTCACCATCGTGAGTACTAAAAGAATAAAACAATATTCAGTTGTTGAAAGGGCCAAACATGAACACATAGTAAATATTGTCAGTCAAAAGCCCTCCCAGTCCCTATGGTGTTCCCACTATTCAAAAGACTGATGTGGACAATGAAAATAAAAAATAAATTATTTTTTTAGAAAAATATGTCTTTCTTTGTTTTTTTTTTTTTTATATGTGACCCAAAAGGAGCCCCACCCCTCACTCAAGGATTGATATGTCTGCCACTATTTGACACCAAACTATAATTTAAACCATTTAAAAACCAAGAACACGAGAAAGCAGAAAAAAGAAGAAAAAGAGAAAGAATAAAGAAAAGAAGAAAAAGAAAAAAGAAGAAAAGAAGGACATCCACTTCTTGTTCCTCCGCCTTGACCGTTCTTGTTTGCTGTACCGTTTAATTATTATTTGTATTTTTATTTTGTTCTCTTTGTGTCCTTCCCAGCCCTGAAGAGTCACGGGTTGTTTCCCGTTGACGAAACACGTGTCGGCTGGTTGTTCTCATGTTCCTTTTTTCATTTGATGATACGCACGATTAAACCTACAAAGACATTTCTGGTGTAGACCCTTTTCGTACTTTCGACCTTACCCTTTGGTCCCACCACATTGTGTTCATTTTTAAACGTGTGCGCAGAACCTGTTTCCATTTGTAGTGGGTGTCTCCTACACCCCAAATCGCAGGGGTTCTTTTCTTGCCAGGGTTTGTTTTCCCCTGATCTTGCAGCACCGTACTTACCAGTCCACTATCTGACCCTTGGTGTGTTATGTTTGAGCGCCATTCTTCCTTCATCAACTAAACCCCTCACAGAACCTATACAGGATGCCTATTGTTGGGCCTCCTCCACTGCGAGTTTCAGTCAGCAGCAGGAGGGCAGCTTAGTGTCTGTGCTGGCAGCATCCATTTTGTGATGCCAGGGCTCTTTCAGATTTCTACCGTGTTTCCACAGTAGGTACATGTCGTCCCCTCTAAAAGGGTGGGATCATACTCCCACACCGGTTACTGGTGTGGGGGTATGATTCCAAGTTGTTTGACACCAAACACGACATGTTTTGATGCAGTCATTCAAAAGTTAGCATTTACCGGTAGGTTATGATGCACTTAAGAGTATATAGTTTAACCGCATCCACAAACAGCCACAGAGAATAGACTCTGCCAGCTGCAGAGGGGCCCTGCTCAGGCAGAGGCACCTCCTCACCTTGTAAACCAAGCACCCTGCCCTCAGGATTGATAGGGCCTGCCTTAGGGGTGACTGATAGGTTTATATGTGAGTGTAAGGTGAGATATAGGAACCTATACCTCAGTGAGAAGTGCTAACCCTACTTCACCCAGGCTGCAGTAGCAGGCCTGTGGTGTCAGATTTAGTCTGCCTCCCAGGGGTGACATAATACATGCTTCAGCCCCTGGTAGGCCTGTGAAGTACCTATGCCCTTGGTACCTAAGGTACCATATACTAGGGGCTCATAAGGTACCACAGTATCCAATCACTAGTGCATCTAATATGCACTCCAAGTTGTTTAGAGAGAACAGAGAGACTGGGGCCCTGATTAGCAGGGACCCAGCCAGATTATAGCCAGAAACCAGTGTTAACATCAGAAAAAAAGTGGGGGCAACATTTGTGCAGATCCTACTCTCCTACAAGTGAGATACAAAAAAGAGAGAGAGAAAGAGAGAAACAGTGTGAGAGAGAGGAAGAGAGAGAGAGAAAGGGTGAGACAGAGAGGAAGAGAGAGAGAAAGAAAGAATGAGAGAGAGGAAGAGACAGAGGAAGAGAGAAAGAGTGTGTGAGAGAGAAAGGAAGAGACAGAGAGTGAGAGAGAGAAAGAGTGTGAGTGTGAGTAACAGAAAGGAAGAGATGGAGAGGAAGAGTGAGTGTTGACACTGTGGAGAAAATCCTCACAGCTCACCTTTCTGCCACCGGTGTGTCTCCAACCACATGCTGGGACATTGTACAGCCTCAAGTTTAGTCATCTGAAACATAGTATAGAATCAGTAATGGCAGAGTACATACAACTGCACATGCATAATTCTCTGTTTCGCCCCTGCGCACCGAGACTGCTGCACCCCATTGACTCTTGCCGCCCAGATGTGTCTGTCCGCCCTGCGCACTCAGGCTGCTGCACCCCATCGACTCCTGCCACCCAAAGGTGTCTGCCCGCCTCTGAACATCCAGGCTTCTGTACCCCATCCACTCCCACTGCCCAGAAATGTGTGTGACCGCTGCTGTGGACCCAGGTGGCTGTACCCCATCCACTCCCAGTGACCTAAGGTGACTGCCCATTCCTGCGCACCCAGACTGCTGCACCCCATCCACTCACACTGCCTAGAGCTGTCTGCCCACTCTGTGCCCCCAGCCTGCTGCACCCCATCCACTCCCACTGCTCGGAGGTGTCAGCCCGCTCTTGTGCACCCAGGCTGCTGCACACTATCCACTCCCACCACCCAGAGATGACTGCCCCCTGCTGCGGAAACAAGCCTCTCTGCTTACCTTCCACCACCGGCATTTGTGTAAGAGGGTCCACCACGTGCCGAAGCAATCTCCTCAGCTGTTGCGTACACGCGGTCAAGCCGAGCTCACAATTCAGAGTGGGTGTTGATTGCCATGATGGCCACGCATCATCGCAGGCCTGCCATTACAAAAAGCAAGATAAGATTATGCATCATGAGTCCATCAAAGGGGAGAGAGAGAGAGGGGAAGAGAGAGAGAGAGAGAAAGAAAGAAAGAGTGAGAGGAAGACAGGGAGAAAGAGAGAAAGAGTGAGAGAGAGAGGAAGAGGAAGAGAGAAAAACAGTGAGAGAGGAAGAGAGAGAGAAAGAGAGAAATAGTGTGAGAAAGAGGAAGAGAGAAACAGAGGAAGAGTGAGAGAGAGAGAGAAAGAGTGAGAGAGAGAGGAAGAGGAAGAGAGAGAGAAAGAGAGAAACAGTGTGAGAGAGAGGAAGAGAGAGAGAGAAAGAGTGTGAGGGAGAGAAAGGAAGAGATAGTGGGGGACAGTGAGTGCCCACACTATGGACAAAACCCTCACAGCTCACCTTTCCGCCACCGGTGTGTCTCCAACCACGTGCCGGGACATAGAGGAGCCCTCAAGTTCACTCATCTGAAACATTGTGCAGAATCAGTAATGGCAGAGTACATACGACTGCGCATGCCTAAATCGCTGTCCTCCCTTTGTGCATTCAGGCTGCTGCACCCCATCCACTTCCACTGCCCAGAGATGTCAGCCCACTGCTGCACACCCGGGCTGCTGCACCCCATTCACTTCCTCCGCCCAGAGGTGTCTGCCCGCCCCTGCGCATCCAGGCCTCACTGCTCACCTTTCTGTGGACAGGGCACCCTCCACATCATGCAGCCCTGCTCCGCAGACCACCAGGTCTCACATTTGGTGCTGCGTCTTGATTTTACCATGGCAGAGGACATACCAGTGCACCCGCCATCATTGCATGTTGCACACCCGCTCAGTCCTTGCAGTGCCGCTAACTCTGTGACCAGTGATGCCACGCCACGTGGTGGTAGGCACCCGCTGGTCGATGGCTCAGGCCTACACTGCGGTCCAGCAGGGCACACAAAACCTGACCTGTCCGGACCACCAGGACAGGACATCATCGCAGGCTGCACACCCACTCAGCACTTATAGTGCCCCTACCTCAGTGCACCGAAAGTCACCGTCCCGTGGTGGTGTGCCTGTGCCAGCCGCAGTGCATCAGCTGCACCAAATCTGGAATGGAAATGGCGTGGAGCACGTGCGCCCGGTCCTTTTTATTAGCAGGGTCACGTGTCCTGTGACGCCTGTGCTTGATGGGTGTGGTGTGGGTGCAAACCAGCCATCAGGAAGTGGCTGTGGTGTACTGACAATTAGATCTGAGAGCAGCCGATCACTACAATGAAAATCTGGGCCATGTATCGTTGTTGTCCCTCCCTATATGCGAAAGCGGATTGGGCTGGCCTGGCGTATGCCAGTACTGCATGAGGCTGTGAACAATGACTCCAGACCTCTGGGCGTGGTTCTGTCCTGGGCTGTATGAGGAATCAACTGATGCGGGTGTCCCTGTTGTAGTGCTGCCCCCTTCTGGGCCGCAAGCACCAATGTGTCACCCTGTGACTCAAGTGCTAAAACATGGCCAACATGGAAGGTAGGGGGAATCACTGACCCTACATTCATCCATATTGCCACACATGAAAGTTCATGCACATGACATATCTGTCTGGATATGAATGTTTATTGCACATTCAGTGGAGTGTTGCAGCTATAGCAATACAGGGCCATGCAAAGCCCAAATTTCGGTTTTTGGCACATGGAGGGCAGCCAATTAGACCCAAGTTCATGCTCGGGGGTTAGGCTCCGCTAACATATGTACTTATCCAATCACTCCGCCAATTCTGAAGCACTTATAAATTCACTATACACTCTCCTTGCAGTACCCTAATGATCCAGTCTCTACCTATGTACTTATACAATGATCGAGACAAAGTTACATAACCAAAGTTTTTCCTCACTACCAGAGGTAACATGGTTGCGAGTGCTGTCCACAGCAGAATGTAACGTGGTAGGGCCCAGGGGCAGCATCATGCATACATAATGAACACACGGACACAGATAGATAGTGGAACTGGGTACGGGCTTGTGCGCTTGGCCCCTTTTTATTACCAGGGTCACATGTCCAGTGAAGTCTGTGCTGGATGTATATGGGGTTAGTGTAAGCCAGCCCTCAGGGAATGGTTGGTGTTGGCAACAAGTACTCCAGTAATCATCGGATCACACACAGAGATTCAATCATAAAGGGTCCGTGACTTGTGCTGCACTAAGTTAGGGGCACCAGATGTGAAATAATACACAAAAGATCCTATCGTAAAGGGTTCCTGACTTGTGGTACACTGAGGTTGGGGCAGCAGATCTGAAATCATGCACAAAAGATTCTATCATATAGGGTCCATGAGTTATGGTGCACTGAGGTAGGGGCATCAGAAGCATTCTGCATGTGCACAGCTAGCAATGATGCGTGTTCCGGCAGGGCCGCACTGGTAGCAATGTGTGTTGCCTACTGGAGTGCATCATCTGCAATCCCAACTCGATCTGAATTGTGAGCCCTGCAGTCCACAATGTAGATGGCAGGCAGTAGTCAGCACAGACATCGAGAAATGCTTTTTGTCATTTGCTCTTGACAAAATCCGAGGACATAGAGTACAATTCTGTCTGCAATTAATAAATCATGTCTCAATGTAAATTGTGAGCTCTGCTGACAGCAGTGTAGGTAACAAAAGATGAAATATGTATGGAATACATTGTCAAAATGTGTAGGTTTCAGGGACGTTATAGTTAGTTGCCTACTGGACTCTGAAATTAATGAACCAAGACTGAATTCGAACTGTGAGCTCTGCTGGCCGCAGTGTAGACTGCCATTCAATGTTCCTTTGGACTTGCAAGATGAATTTGGTCATTGTACTAAAGCTATAACTGATATAAAAAAGTTCTTGAAGCAAAGATACTAAAAGGATATTGTGTAGGTTTCAGGGACATTGTAGTTAGTTGCCTACTGGACTCCATAGTTAATGAATCAAGACTCAATTTTAATTGTAAGCCATGCTTACCGCAGTGTAGGCCAGAGGCAGCGGTCAGCAAGGATCCACAGCTACGTGGCATTGAGTTGAACTGCACAGTTAGTGGCATCAGAAGTATTCAGCGTGTGCAGAGCCTGCGATGATGCGGGCCGCACTGGTAGCAATGTCTTTTGTCTAATGAATTCTACCTTAATAAGGCCACAAGGCGATGACTTGTGGTGCAGTGAGTTAGTGGCAGCTGAAGCAGCCAGCGTGTGCGCACCCTGCGATGATGCGTGGTCCGGGCGTGCCGCACTGGTAGCAATGTCTTTTGTCTAATGAATTCTGCCTTAATAAGGCCACGTGGCATTGACTTGTGGTGCACCGAGTTAGTGGTACCTCTGGCGCTCAGCGTGTAGGCAGCCTGCGATGATGCGTGGTCCGGGCGGGCCGCACTGGAGGCAAAGTGTCTTGCCTACTGGACTGCGTCATCTGCAATCACGACTCCATCTGAATTGTGAGCCCTGCTGTCCGCAGTGTAGATTGAAGGCAGTAGTGTGTACAGACATAACTCTGCGGTGCTGTGCCGCCGTGTTCGCAGGGGACCTGTGTCGAGGACGGCCGCGGTCATGGCAGAAGTCACGTGGCAGGGTGAGGGCCACCGCTCTGGCAGACATGTTGGCCTTCACACAAGTAAACCACGCCCAGAGCCCAAGCCTATTAATTCACACTTCTACACTGGAGTGGGGTACGTTGGACCAGCCCACTGCACTTCCTCTTACAGGGGAAGACAACACAGGTACATGACCAAGATCTTCCCCACTTCCTGAGGTAACTTGGTTGCGTCCACTGTTAACAACACTACAAGCACCAGCAGTATATGTACACATGGAGAGGTTTGTGCTCTGCATAGTGAGGTCTGTCCAGCACATCACCGCTACACTTGGTATTGTGTGCATTATTATTGGTGGGTGACTTGCGTCCTTTACACATGTTTGGTTGCCACATCTTGCAACATTCAACTATTGTGTAGCTGAGGGGCCATGCCGTTTTTGGAAGGTTCGCTGTCCTGTTGTGCGCTGCCTCGGTGGTAGTAGGGGGTGGTCGGGGGAGAGGTCCTGAGGGTGGTTGCAGTGGGTTTTGTGGCCTTCTTGGGTGTGGGAGGTGCATGATCAGTAGATCTATGACATGTGTTGGTCTTCAGATGTGATTCTGGGCTGGGCTCCCTTTCACACTGTAGGTAGTCATCCTACTTTACACCAGTAAAAGGCAGATGTTACATTCCTACTACTAACGCAGCTTATCGCCTGTTTTTGGATTGCACCACAGATTTGGCTGCTTGTTGAAAATATTGGGAAGTGGTGTTTTCATGGTTTGTTTGCATAGGAACGCCAACTCTGCATATTATTAGCGTTAGTTGTTGCTCTCATTTGTGACTTTTTTTTTTTTGCAGAAGCTATTGCTGAAAAACTGGCGATGTCGGCTGTTTTCACCAGGTTGAGAATGAAATGATAATTTAAAATCACTGAAAAAACTAAAGTTAAATGAACATTATAAATAGAAATTAGCATTTAAAAAACCTTTGAAATTCACTGAAAAAACCATAGGTCTCAGGGACGTTATAGTCAGAAATTAGCATTTAAAAAACCTTAGAAATTCACTGAAAAAAACTATAGGTTTCAGGGACGTTATAGTTAGTTGGACATTTCACTCGTACAAAACCAGAGAAATTTGAACGTTATAGTTAGTAGACCTAACTATAACTCGCGCCCCTGCAATGCACTGCAGATGACCTCACATATTACATAATTCATGACATGGCCAGTGACATCACTGATGACATCGCAAATGACATCACTGATAACATCACTGATTACATCATCCATGTGATAATCTGATTCACCTCCTCACACCCTAATATAACCTTTGATACACCCACTCTAAAATACAGACTACCATTTTCAAAACCATAGACTAATCAATAGCAGTTACTATATACCCACTGACTAATTCCTAGCTATACACACACACATTCATTCATTCACCCATACAGTTACTCATACATGCAGTCACTCATCAATACAGCACTATTATATGTACTCATACACCTATACAAACACTCATAAACCGTCACTCATCCATAGAGCTATTGACACACCTAGCCAGTCATGTAAAGAATCAATAACACTGCCATTTACTCACCTATACAGTTATACATTCACTATCTAACCTATTCATACACACTAACATATACTTACTCTCTTATACAATCACTGACACAAGCACACACTCACTTATACAGCCACTCTCACAATTACTCACTCTCACATATTGTCATTTATATACTCCAACACTCACATATACTGCCCTTCACATATGTAGTTACTCACACATATACCAGTGAGACATACATTTACTCACCAACACACTGATGCACACACTCACTCACCTATACAGCTATTTCCACATGCACTATTGAATCAATACACCCAGTAAATTATCCACTCACATGTAGGCAGAAAATCACACACCACCCACCCACACACACAAACACTGAGGCACTCATACAGATACTCATGCAACCAATAAGTAACCCATATACAGTCTATTTATTTTATTTATTTATTTATTTAGTTAGTTTCATTTATTAATTTTTATATAGAGCGAACAAGATCCCGAAGGATAACAGAGCGCTTTACAATATGAATGGGAGGAATAACATAAAGGAAAAAAAAACCGAGCAGGAGAACGTATCCCTCTTAGGGTAAGAATTTGTTCATAATAAGGAATCGTTTAGCTTCCAATTTGAAAACCTTTATTGAAGAGATTCTGCGTACTTCCAGTGGAAGAGATTTCCAAATCTTTGGTGCAGCACCGGAGAAGGCTCAGTGACAAGTTCTTTTTTTGTTCAGGATAAGTGGTTTCAGGAGGAAGGTAGTGGCACTTCTTGAGGCTCTACATAGAACCACAGGATAGTTCAAGTTTTTGCGCAAGGTACCTGGGAGTATTGAAGTGGAGGGCTTTGTGAGCCAGAACAGCAATCTTTAACTGAATTTGGGCTTCGTAGGGTAGCCAATTGAGAGATTTTAGTTCTGGGGATATATGATCGTATCTTTTGGTGCCTGCAACCAGTCTAGCCACTGCATTCAGAGTTGACCTTAGTGGCGCCAGACCATGAGAATTGACTCAGGCTGTTCCTGCTATTGATTTGCTGTACCCAACCACTTTCCGCCTGATTTAGCTGGATTGTGAACCGACCACCGTTTGTCCTTTACCTGAGTAATTGATCCTTATTACGGATCTATCCTCCTCACGGTGCCGACCCTCGTGCCTGCCTCCACCCTTCACGTCCCGCCTACCTGCTCGGTGCATCCAACCCGAAGTATACGATCCCTATTCCGGATCTCACTTCTACAAATTGCCATCCCTCGCGCTTGCCGCTCCATCCATTCGTTCAATTCATTGTACAATTACTGGTGATATTAACCAATTGTACGCTAATTGTAAACAGGCATGTATATCTAAATGTCCTGAAGATGGTCCCATTATTCGTAGTAAGGGATCAAAACGCCGTTGACAGTTTTTACATCATATGTAATTAGTGTACTGTAAAATACTTAATGTGCAATGGTGTTTTCACGTCATATAATTCTGCCATAATTTATATAACGCAGATACGTTTAGTTTTGTCTGAACCTTTTTCTTTGTCTATGTTTGTCTCCTTGTTTCCATATGTAAGTAGGACGTTGGACATGTCCCACTTGAATTTTTTTATACTTTGTTTATATATTTATCTTGTGATTAAAACCCTGTCTGGCTGGACAGTGAATAAAGCTTCTATTTAGACTATATTTATTTCCAAACTAATTCCAAACTGTCTAGGGGCCCCTGTTCTCTAAATAATAAATACCCAAGGTCCCTGACCTATTGCTTATTGGGTTCCCTTGTTTTTTTAAAACACTTAGTGGCGCCATGGCATATTTGGGAAGGCCACAAAGGGTAGCACTGCCGTAGTCAAGGCCAAGCAAGGTAAGCGCTTGGACTACCTACTTGAAGTCCTTTAGTGGACAGAAAGGTTTGATATTTCTGAGTGACCTCAACAAATAGTTTGCTCCTTTACATACATTGCTGATATAATTTTTCATATTCAGGTGTTTGTCAATGGTGACTCCGAGGGATTTGGCTGAGTCTATGATGAGAGGAGTGCAATTGAAAGCAGTGAGGTGACTCAGCCATAGGTCTATCTTGGGGATGTGGTTCAGGGGGGGAGAGGAGCAGGAATTCTGTTTTGGAAGTGTTAAGCAGGAGATAGTTGTCCGTTAACTAGTTTTGAGTAGAAGTTAGAGTAGTGTTGAGGGAGATGATGTTATCCAAGGATGAGATTTTCAAATAGAGTTGCGTGTCGTCCACAGACATGTGGAAGAGAATATTCATGGGGTTTAATGAGTTAGCGAGAGGTTCCAGGAAAAGGTTGAATAGGATGGGAGATAGGGCCGACCCTTGAGGGACCCCCATGAGTACAGGAGAGGGCTGTGAGAGGGAGTGGTTTGCCTTGACTCTTTGTGATCTGTGATGAAGGAAAGATGAGAACCATTGTAACACTTGATCAGCAAAACCCATTCTATATTGCAGGATGGATAGAAGATTGTCATGATTAACCGTATCGAAGGCGGAGGAAAGGTCAAGGAGATTCAAGAGGCAGGATTAGTTTTTGTCAAGCATTTTTAAAATGTCATCCATAACATGGGTGAGAGCCGATTCAGTGCTGTGTCCCTTCCTGAAACCAGATTGATGTGGTCTAGAAGTTGATAGTTCTCTATGTGATCACAAAATTGAGATTGAACAAATGTTTCTAGAAGTTTCGCTAGGGTGGGGATGTTGGAAATGTGGCGGAAAGTATTGAGATCAGATTTGTCAGCATTAGGTTTTTTAGAATAGGTGTAGCCTGAGCTGCTTTAGGCAACTGGGGATTGTGCCTTGGAGAGATAAGTGTTTACTATCCTTGTCCAGGTGGGGATGAGTGCATTCTAGATTTCTTTGAAGATAGCCGGGGGCAATGGGTCACTGAAGTGGTTGGAGGGGTTGGAGGGGTTGATATTCTGAAGAATCTTGCGGATGTCATTTTCACTAAAAGGGGTAAAGGTACCCCATGACGCCTTGTTCTTAGTGTTCTTGATGGTCAGTTTGTCCTAGAGGCGAGGTCAGCAGAGATGTGTCTTGATTTCTCGAAGAAGAAAGCGGCAAGATCATCGCATGAGGGTGGGCAGCCATAAAGTTCAGAGTGGTTTGGAGCAACGACTGATTGCTGTTTGACCAATTCAAGCAGTTTCTTGGGGCGGTTTGCCGCTTGATCCAGTTGGTTTCGGAAGTAGTCAGCCTTGGCACTCCTGATTTGTTTATTGTAGAGGCTTGTGACTTCTCTAAGAAGTTTTAGTTGGTCCAATGAAGGATTGGATCGCCAGGACCATTCAACTGCCATAAGGTTGCGTCGCTCAGTGTTTAAGTTGTCATTATACCACGGTTTGGATATTTTAGTTGGGGCATTTTTGTGTTTGTGTTTGAGTGGAGCAATGTCATCCATGATGTTGGAGATTGTCGAATTGTAGGCGTCGGTGAGTGATTGCACCTCGACCAAATCAGCTTGGGCGGAGAGGGCAGACTTACATTGGGCAGCTAGATCGTCAGAATTAATTGATCTGAGGTCCCTTTTCCATATCTTCGATTTCAAAGGTTGAGCCTTCCTCATCAATACCTCCCTGTTAATGTAAAAGAGGATGCTATGATGGTCGGACCAGTCACAGGGGATAATGGAATCTAGGGTGATGGTCTGCTCTTTAGAGATGATGAGGTCTAGAGTTTCTCCTTTAATGTGAGTTAGTTGGTCGCAGTGTTGAGTCAGATCTTGACCGATTAAGAAAGATTTCAAGCAGGATACAGCGGAGTCATTGGGATTAGACCAATGAAGGTTGAAATTACCAAGGAAGATTTGGGCCACCGCTGAGTCGACATTACTAGTGATGATTTCCATTAGATGCTCGATGAAGGGGAGATTGTCCCCCGGAGTGTGGTAAAAGGTATGAAGTTTGCAAACCGGTTGGTTCATACTAGAGATACTGAGACACAGGTATTCACTGGAGGAAGGCGCAGAGGACTCCAAGAGAGAAATCGAGATTGAGTTCCTGTGGATACAGGCTAGGCCACCGCCCAACTTCAGAACTCTATCTAGCCTAATGATGTTATGAGTGGGGGGTACTAGGAGGTCTAAGATAGGGGTGGAAGCCGGATTTAACCAAGTTTCGGGGAGGATGATAATGTCTAACTCATTGTGTTAGATGAGGTCGAAGATATCGATTAGTCATGTACCTAATCATCAATTCATGCAGCAGCCTACACAACAACTGAGAGACTGATACAGACATTCACACAGTTTAGTCACTAACCCATGCATTCAGTAAGACACATTTAATCACTAACTTATACAGTCAGTCACACACCTATTAAATCCTCCACCCACACACTTATACATCAACTCATTCTTCAATAAACCTTGGCATTAACATATATAAAATATATTTAAACTTTACAGAAACCCACATTCACTTGATGATGACATCAGTGATGTCATCAGTGATGTCATTTGAGTTGTTGCCAGTGATGTCATCAGTAATGTCACTGACCATGTCATGAGTGATGTAATATGTGACGTCATCAGCAGTGCATTGCGGGGGCGCGAGTTATAGTTAGCTCTACTAACTATAACGTTTGGTTTTTTAAATGCTAATTTCTAACTAAAACGTCCCTCAAACCTATGTTTTTTTCGGTGAATATATATATATATATACACACAACAACATTAACAAAAAAGGGAATGTGGGGTAAAGCACTCGGAGCTCCACACAGTAAGACTGAAGCTCAGTTAGTTCTTCACCCACAAGTACAGATGGTACAGATACTGACTGCAAATTCCCCCACATTGGATATGCATTTAAAGGCAGGGTCTGTGGAGCTGATACCTATGGTGATGTATTAAATGTAACTCAAAGACAACACTCACAGTGAACAAGAAACACCAACTAGGTTATCAGCTGTGCCCACGGATATTGGTGATCAAACAGGAACACACAAGGCAGTAACAGCAAGGGGGTAGAACTAAACACAAGTAGAATAGACAAGGAGTTAGCAAGGAAGAGTGCTTAACAGGAAAATAAGGAAATCACACGGCACACTTGCCAGAAAGCAAGTAGCAAACATATTCGGTAATAGAAGCAAAACAGCAGGAATAGAAAGAAAGCAAATGAGGCAGGGTCTAGGAAAAGTAAAATACAGAAGTAGAGAGGTTCAAGGGAGCACTAGAGTAGTACTGAATCAGAAATCAAGGAAAAGAGGAAGCACTGAAGAAAGTGCTAGTTCAGGAACAATAACTCTGGAATCAAGTCATCTAGGAAGCACTGCAAGCGGCGCTTATTCAGTATCAATGAATAGCTATAGCTCTGGAATCTAAGTAGTACTGGCAGGCAGTGTTAGTTCTGGAAAGAGAAAATAGCTACAGCTCAGGAAACAAGGAGTTCAGTGAGTACTGCAGGCAGTTCTAATTCTGGCACAAGGAATAGCTTTAGCTCAGGAATTCTGGAAACAAGGACAACAAATGTTCAGGAAACCAGGGTTGGTCTCAACTGTACACAGCTACAATGACCAACCCTCGACTGAAGGGATCTGGGGTTTAAATTTAAGAGAGCTCACAGTAATCACATGCATCAGGTGTGAGCTGCAGCCAGCCACAGGTGAGCTGAATTCCTCCACCCATCTTTGGCCTGCAGGGGTGGAGACGAAGCAGTGAGTAGTGGATTCTAGCTAATGGAGTTTCAGGCAAGAGCAGACTGGCTTCCACAAAACCCGGCATGGTTTGGGAATGGGTGTCAAATCCCAAATAGAGTACAAATGTCTGGTAGTCAGTATATGCATGAAGGGGAGGGTCCAGAAGCTTATTATTACAGTGGAAAGTCCCACAATTCGGACACCTGGTGGTGGGCACGAGAGCACAGGGAGCAAATCTTGACACCGGGGCAGGCGTAAGGAGGCGCAACGAGGAGAAATTCTGCAGCACATATAGAATGAGGACATAGACTCTTCTGATTGTTTATATGCAGGAAAGTGTCCCTTCCTACACATAAACAATCATTTAAAAAAATGAGGTTTTACAAGTTCTATGTGTGCTAATGAAGCACACATAGAAGTTGAAAACGCCATTTCAGATTGTTTATGTGCAAGAAGAGACACCTTCCTGCACATAAACACTCATCCCTGTGATGCAGGCTTCCTTGCACCATGGTGCAAGGGTGCCTGCGTCAGCGCATGACAGCTAATTGTGCGCCAACACAGGGGTGAGCAAAGGAATCCATCATATCTTTGTATATTTGATGCATCCCTGTGCTTTGAAAGTGCCGCAGCGTGCCGCAGCTAAAGGGCTTGCTTTGCAGCGCTGCAGCACTTTCTTGTATATGAGCCACTAAGTGTTCTTTTATCCTACTGGGCAGTGATTCTTCTTGTTTCTGGGGAAACAAAACATGATGACTATCTGCGCTCTTGTGCCACACTGCCATCTTAAGCTCAGGCCCTGGTAGTAGTTCTGCTGAAAATGAAATATGGATGCCCCCTGAAGGAAAAGTATGTGTCTCCACAAGCACACACTTGCAAGTTAGGAACAGCAATAGCGAACCCCCACTGCAGCTGTTGTAAATATACTAAAATTACCAACGCTTATTTGCTCTTGAAAATATATGGACACATCTCTTGTGTGATGAAAGAAAACAATAACAGGAAGTTTTCTCCTTTTCTAGAAGGGTGGGTTCATGAATATTAGAAGAAAGCCATACTAAAGTGTTTTTTTATCAAAAGTGTTTGCTTCGATAATCAAAAAATGTTTGTGGGGTAAAACAATTACTCATTCAGTAAGGGCCGGGGCAAGGAAGACAGAAGAGGAGGAAATAGCATGCATTTAAAAGAGGTTAATAGTTTCAATAGTCTTACTTCAGAATCGGGCATGATGATAATACACTCAGTCCAGGGTATTATCTGTCAGTGGTATAGCTGATGCAGAAGCACTTGGGTCCAGAGGAATGTGGGGCCGCTAAACCCTGATTATTGCTACTTTACTACCCAAACAGGTGTCAGAACGCCCATTTTCCATACTTGTACTAGGGCTCATGTCACCCTTGCTACGCTAGATATTGGGCCCTATCAGTAAGGATGTACAAGTCATAGAAGTCATACACATCTTGGCGAAAGAAGCACATAATATTGGCTAAATTATCATAACATGTTTGATATGGTATCAAATACTGAACGTATAGACATCAAAATTGATCACATATTTAATTGAGGCAGTGTTCCCTCACTTTTCAGGTCTAGTTAAAGTAGCCTGACCTTGTCTATGTGTATGGAGAGGCAAAGTTTCAGCAATATTTAGTTATCAGGTTTTTGTATGTATTTTTCATATATTGAACCTATCCTATTCATGACAACAATATTAATGAGCCATGGAAGCAATGACTGATTGTAATTAGCAGTCATGCTATATGATGTTTTCCTCTATACTGTCACAGGCATTTCATTGGTACTGCAGTTATGAGTCTGTATCAATCAATCAATCAATCATTATTTGTAGAGCACAACACTGTCAATCCTAGGGGTATCTGGGCGCTAAGGATGCTGTGTCTCTGTTGCAAAGCCAAGTCTTGAGTCACTTTCTGAAGTCCACCAGGATCGGGGCTGCTCAGAGGTGGAGGGGGAGGGTATTGCAGGTCTTGGCTGCTATGTAGGAGAAGGCGCGGCCTCTGCTCATGCTGCGTTGGATGGTGGGTAAGAGGGCTAATGAGGAGGAGCGAAGTTGTCTAGAGGTTTGAAAGAAATTCAGCAGATGGTTGATGTAGGATGAGTGAGGTCCTTGAATTGGCATCTCTTCTGGATGGTGAGGTGGTGGAGGTCTCTGAGGTGGAGGGTGATGCGAGATCGTTTGGGTGGATCTAGGTTGAGTCTGGCTATGGCATTCTGTATGGTCTGGAGTGTTCTGAGGAGCTGGGTGGGGATGCCAGTGTAGAGAGAGTTGTCGTAGTTGAGGCAGCTGGTGACAAGGTCATGAGTCGCATTCTTTCTTCTGCTGACTGTTATCCATCGGAACATAGTGTGGAGCATGCGAAGAGTCTGGAAGTAGGAGGAGGCGACTATGTTGACTCAACGTTTCATGGTCAGTTGGCTGTCGAAGATGATCCCCAGGTTGCGTATGTGGTCTGCTGATGTAGGGGTCAGTCTGAGTTCAACTGACCACCAGCTGTGGTCCCACACATAGGTGTTGTTCCTGAAAAATAGAACCTTGGTCTTGTCAGAGTACAGTTTGAGGCAGTTGGCTTCGTTGGTCATGTTGCAGGGAAAGTTGGTTTTAGTGTTGGAGGGGTCCTCGTTGAGCAAGATGATTAGTTGAGTGTCATCAGCACAGAGAGGTGAGCACTGAATGCCAATGGAGTTCATCTTTGGACACTTCACCATACCTGCCTCTGCAAACCGGCTATCAATGCAGCGATGCGCATATTCCAATGAAAGAAACAGCTTCAAGTCTCTCTCTGCGCACATCTCCTCCATGGAGGGATATTAGACGTTGACACTGCAATAGCATTCCAGGTGCCCTCCAGATTCAAATTGCACCATCCCTGTAATCACCCAAAAATGCATTTCAGGTCATCACTGGCGCCTGTCCGAGGTCAGTGGCTACCTGAAGACCATTGAATAGTTCCTGGAGGTGCCACCATGGCTGCCACATACAAGTCTATCCTTGGAGCTTCTGTGCTAAAAATAACACACAGTGAAAAAGGAGCAACAGCCACAGCCCCCGCACACTGAATTGTAATTGAACTCTGACACGCCTTCCGTGATGGCAAAAACCATTGTGTGGAATTCATGTAGAGGAATTGCTAGTGGTTCGGATTAATTTAAGCATTTGCATCATTGTTTTTTGCTTTCTTTTCATTATCAAGGTTAGACCACATTTGGTGACATCACCTTCTTGGCATACTCTACTCTGCTGACTAATCTTTTAATATTCAGCCTCGTTGATCTCCCTAACACAAAACCAGATTGATCATGGTGGGTTAGGGTGTTGAACACTCTATATTAATAGCTAGTACCTTTACAAATATTTTCAGTACCACATTTGGTCCCTCAGATGGATTAGTTTAAGTATCGCCACTATCATAGCCAATTGCATAGCAGTTAGAGATATCCCTCAGAACCAGCCACTTGGTACAATTAAAACTTGTCCCTTTCTGCATGATCATCTCCAAACGTATTGCCTTTACCCTCCTGTATTCTGAACCTGTTTTTGTTGACTTTTAGCACTGTGTGCACTTTACCACTCTAACTAGTGCTAAAGTGCTTGTGTTCTCTCCAATAAACATGGTAAAATTGAGTTACACCCATTTGGCACATTTAATTCACTTGTACAACCAAAGTAAAGTAGTACCACATGTACCCAGGGCCTGTAAATTAAATGCTATGAGTGGATCTGTGGCACTTATTGCTCTACCCACTTAAGTAGCTTTTTTAACATGCCCCGGGCCTGCAGTTGCAATCTGTGTGCAATTTTTAACTGCCATTTAAACCTGGCAAAATAAACCTTCAGCCAGACTTGACCCATCCTTTTGTAATACATATAAGTCACCCCTAGGGTAGGCCCTGAACAGCCCATAAGGCAGGTTTCAGTGTTTTAAAAAAATTGAATATGCACTTAAAATTTTACATGTCCTGATAATAAAAAACTCCTTAGTTAATTTTTCACTACTGTGAGGCCTAACATTGGGTTACCTTAATATATTTAATAACTACTCATTTTCAAATGGGAGTATGTAAGAATGTCAAGTTTGGTCCCTAAAGAATTACAATTTAAAACCCTCTTTAATGGTAAAACATTGGATTTTAAGTCACCATTCTCAAAATGCCATTTTTAGAAAGTTGGCATTTTCTTGTCCAAACCATTTGGTGCCTGTAGTCTGCATCCTGGGCCTCATGGATAGGTGTAGTTTTCAGTTGATCTTTTTGTATTACTTCCAGACAGTGAGACAAAGGGGTAATAGGTGTTGGTAGGATGGGCATCTCTTAATAGGGGGCCGGAGCCGTCACCTAGCCCATTTGCACATCACAAAGAGTCAGCCTCAGCGCAATCGCAAAGCGTTTCACATTACTCTTTTTTGCCCCCAGACAGCTAGTTCCACAGCAACAAGGCAACACATTCCTGACACCTCTGTAGGGGGAGGAATGTAGAAGATTCTCCTACTTCAAAGTGGGTACTAGGTATAAATATTGGGTCCTCAGTCCCAACTCTTCAGTACACCTCTGGACCTGTGGGAAAGTATGAAGGATTGCTGTGCTACTCTGCTGCAAGGAGGCCTGCTACTCTGCTGCCCCGCTGCTCTGCTGCCCTGCTGCATGAGTGATAAGAACTGAACCTCCATCTAGAATCCAGGAAAACCAAAGTGACTTCAAGGGCTATTTGGGTGACCTCCTTATCAGGCCCCCAGAACCAGAAAAGGCGCCTACCAGCTTGAACCCAGCACCTGGACTCTGGGTGCTGTGATTCTTGCCCCCCAGGTGGTACCATTCAGTCCTGGGCCCTTAGAAGCAGGCCTGAAGGTGCTGTGCCAGTCCAGTTGGGGTCCAAGCAGAACAGACGCAGTATGATGCATCACCTCTCAGGCTCACATTGGAAACGCCGCTGTGTACACATCCCAGACACAGGATGTTACAGCACCTCAGAACTGCCACTGCGCTATGCATTCTCAATACAGACCCTCACATTGCAGCCCCACAGATCCTTGGAACTGCTGCTGTGCGACACATCCTCAATGCATCCTCGACGCAGGTCCTCGCATGACCGAACCACCGCTGCACAACGCATCCTTGATGCTGGATCTCGCAACACTCCAGGATTTAGGGTACGATATTCTCCTGGCCTAACTTCGTCCCTGCATCTGGCCCACCCTCCATTGTGGTTGGCCTTACCTTGGGACCTTGTCCCAGTCTGGCACAACCAAATAACCACAATTGGAGTTTTGTGCTTTTAAGCACTATTATCACCATCATCTTTAACATTGCATATCTCCAGTTCTACTGAATGAATTGATTTCATTTTGCTGTCAAATAATCTATTTCATTATACTCTATTCTTTTCTAAATTGGTATGAGATTTTCCCTATGTTGTGTTCTCACTTTATTACTGCTTGTGGTCTGCATATATACTTTACACATTGCCCCAAAGTTAAGCCTGACTGCTTTAATGCCAAGCTACAAGAGGGTTAAGCACAGGTTAATTTTGGGTTTGCTTGTGTTTCACCCTGACACAAATTGTGGTTGGTGCTTGAGTAGGGCTTTACCACCCACAACCAGTAACCCAGTTTCTTACAGTACATCTTTAGCAAATGCCATGACAGTTCTGTGAAGAAAAATTTGAATATTTCTGCTGGGACCCCAAATGAAACTGCAGGTCCTGTGCATAGTATCTGTGTTTCGACGTCGCTTACTCCCTAACAAAAGTATTTTTTTACCCTCATATCACCATGTCTGAAAGATCGGCCAGTTCTACAAATGCTTTCCAACCCTTGGCCTGCCACATACTTTTGTGGCCCTCACCACACCAGTCAAAACCAGATTACTAGTTTCTGACTGCATCCAAGTGTAAGCATAGGACCAATCATTAAATTGTTGCCGTAACCCTCTTACCACTCCCTCTTTGGAAATCAACCCGCATCCTACTTGGATTGGCCCCACCGGGTCTACAGGAAGAATCGGCAGTTACATCCTTCAGCTTGAAGTCAGTCCACACTCTAGGAGGTAATGGACCAGTCTAAAGCTTATAGATCTCCCTCCTAGCTAAAAGCATCAGATAAAACAACAGAGTCTGCTGCGATCTAGTTAGAGGTTGACTGGAGCAGATTTCCACTCCCATTAAAACTAGTGTTAGTCTTAACATTATAGTCACCTCAAAAATGTTGCTGACCACATTCACTACTTCCTGCCAACAGGCCTTTATCTCTGGGCACATAAAAAAACGTGTCGGCCATCAGCTCTTAGGAGGCCACACCTACAACATCTGGAAGTAGGCTCTTGTACAAACTTCGCTGTCTTTTGAGGGGTCCAATATAATCTATTGAAAATGAAAAAGTGGTTACGCTTAAGAGTGTCTGGCTTTACTACTGAATAGAGTAGATTAAGGGAGGTTTGCCATACTGTTTGAAGCTTGGTCCCCTGAATGACTTCCCAAACAGAGTACAGCGTCTTCAATATCCAATCATGAGCATTATGCAACTTCCAGTACCACAGAGTGACCTCTTTATCCTTAGGAGACCCATCCTGCAATTCTGATTCAAATTCCCATGCACCCCTGATTTCCTGTAAGTTGGCTGCAAACCAAGAAGACAACTGGAGATATTTAATTCGGAAAAGGGAACTACCAGTCTTGACCACAGGAACTTCCCAGGGTAATAGACCATGCGCTATTAGCAATTCACCACAGAGTTCTAGCCCTGCTCTCCATAGTGGAAAGCTCATCCCATCTTTAAGACACTCTGGAATACCTGGGGAATTCCAAATCAGAGAAAGATCTGAAAAATAGCCCATGCTCAAAATCCTCCTGAATCCAAGAGAAAGGGACAATGCTGCCTTTAAGGCCTTCAGCTGGATGTTTTTGAAGAATTTCTTAGCCCCAAACTCGTACAAAAATCCTTCTGAGCCCCACTCCCATACCATCTCTTTCAGCACACCCACTCAGGAGCATCCTACAATTTTTAAACTGGAAAGCTATACAATACAAATTTAAGTCTGGTAAAGGTAAGCTACCCTTTCCAAGCCTACACCTTAGTTTTTTCCATGTGAGCCTAACTCCTCTAGATGCCCATAACAAAACATAGTATTTTCCCCTAGATCTTATCTATTGCAGATCATGGGAATGTCAAAGGTATGCAGTGAAAAGGATATGTTAATTTTGGAAGTACCACCATCTCGATCAAATTTACTTGCCCATATATTGTCAGGGGGAGGTTCCTCCATCTATCAAACAAAGCATCTGCCTACTTTGCCACTCTCCCCAAGTTATACTGAGGTATTACCTCCAGTGAATTTAAAATAGCAATACCAAGGTACCTGATCTCTGCTTGTACATCCCCCCTTCCAATCTATTACATTCCAACACATCCCCTCTGACTTCAAGTTGTTTACTAAAATATCCTGATCGAGCCCCAGATGTCTTCACCAGGATTTCCACCCTAGGAATAGTATGAGCAGGATCCACGGTATAAATTATTAAATCATTTGGGTACAACACGATTTTATTATTAAAATGAGACAAACTAAAAGGAATAACCTGACCATCTCTCCATAAAACATGGACAAGTGGCTCAATATATGTACCAAACAATAATGGGTAAAGGGCACAACCCCGCCAGCTGCCCTTAGAAACAGCAAAGCTCCTGGTAAGAACCATTAAGAAGGATCATAGCTGTTGAGTGTTCCTAAAGTTGCAATAAAACAGTGGCTGAAACCCAATGCTGCCAACACCTCCCACAAATAGGCCAAACAGACAGGGTCAAATGCCTTGGCTGCATCTAACGTGACTACAGCCAGGGGGAGCAACTGAGCCATGGCAAGGTCTATACAACTAATCAGCTGCTGAGTAAGTTCGTGGATATGCCTCCCTGAGACAAAGCCCTTCTGATCTGGATGTATGAGCTGAGGGGCAAGTTTGGTCAATCTCCCCACCAAAATACTTGTAAATACCTTATAATCTGAAGTTAGCAGAGCTATTGGTCGGTATGAATCAGCCTTCCTAGGGTCCTTTGCTGGTTTCTAAATCAGGACTATTTCGGCTTCCTTCCGTGAATCATGGATCCCTGCCTTCTCCTGATGAACAACATTGAACAGAGTCTCCCAGACAGGCAAAACGTCCTCCCTTAGAAGCTTATAAAGTTCCGAAGGGATGTCATCCGGTCCAGCTACCTTTACATTCTGAATGCGTGACAAAGACCCTCTGATATCCTCCTTAGTAATCGGTGCTTCCATACACTCTTTTATTTATTCTGTAAGCTCAGGAAGGCCAACATCACCCATCCACTCTCTGAGTCTACAAAGCTCCAGGAATATATCTTCCATATACAGTGTAGAGAATAGGGGGAATAAATGACTCTGTATATCTCCTAGTTTGTTTATTACATCCCCCTGGGGACTTACAACCAGTTTCTATATCATATTCCTAGATCTCTCCACCCACGACTTCCATGCCAGTAATGCTCCAGCTTGCTCCCCATACTTAACCTGCCTCAGGGCATCCGGCCTGCCACCTCTACCTGCACTTTGAGTCCAATATGAATTTATGGTTTGACTGTTCATCTTCTAGCTGTTTTTTTAATACCGTTTACTTATCCTCCTATCCACTCAGCATCTGTAAGATGGCCTCCAAAGCTCCAACAACTTGCTACAATTTGGCCAGTTCCACTCTCTCCTTCCTATTCTTTTAATACATTTGTCTTGTTAATACCCCTGAATAAATGCTTTAAATGCATCCCATCCAACTCATGGGGGGCCGTACCTGTATTATCCAAACAAAACAAACCTGTGGCCCTTTTCAAAATAAGCGCCACCTAATTATCCAAAAGAATAATGCTCTTTAAGGTCCACCGGCAGCCATAGACACTGCTCCCGGTCTGTGACTGTTTGACTCTGTTTAAACAGTATTTCCCGCAATTCTTAACTTCTGCCAAACGCGCTATGTGCGAATTTGATGCCAGGGACCTGTAATTTTAAAACCACGTCGTATTGCTTTTAAAATATTGTATTGAAAACTGAGGCCATTCCCGGGACGCTCAGTGCTGACGAGTGATTTCCGGTTCCAACTAGGTCAGCATTCCAGGTCAGCACTCTAGTTGCACGCCCCGCTCACTCCGCCTACTTAACGCGGATCAGGGTGCGGACACGCGCAGTGGCGCGCCGGCAGCACGCCAAAGGCGCGCCAAAGGCAAGCCCGTCTGCGCCCGTCCGCGCCTGACCGCCGCCAGACGCCCAGACTCTCTGGAGAAAGTTGTAAGTACCAGACTGCTAATATGCTGCGCTACTCTAGTGTGGAGCTTCATCTTTTAAACCCTTTTAGGTTCTCTACGCCCAGTGCTCATCAACTCCTTTCAGTGGTCCACGAGAAGCCCCATCCTGCAATCAATAGCAGAGAGGCGGCCAGTATCTGTCCCCAGGTACCGGATATTCCTCGCTCGAATGCCACTAAAACTGCCCTGAACTCTCTGTCGGCCTTATACCTAAACGCCAGGTCCATACCCAAGCACGCGATTGAGCTCTGGAGTCTTTTAAATGAAGAGAAACCCGGAATTTGTTTTATTACTGAGACCTGGTTCCACGGTTTCTCATCAGCGAGTGTAGCCATAGCGTTTCCCCCGCAATATCATCTGACACGGCTTGACAGAGAGTCGGGAAGATGCGGTGGTATTGCAGTAGCAACGGCGGCCCCGGCTGCAATCCGAGCACTAGATTCACTTTCCTCTATTCAACTAGAGATTCTAATTTTCACAATAGATATCCCTGGCGCAGAATCATGGAATGGGGCATTGATATATAGACCTCCGGGCTCTAAGACGCATTTTGTTAATCAGTTGCTAGAATTTATTGCACCTTATGTACTAGCAGCAGATAATTGTATCCTACTCGGAGATTTTAATTATCATGCCGAACTGCCGCTAGACCCCGTCTCAGTTCACCTTATCGGGGCAATGCTCACATTAGGATTGACACAGAAGGTGATTGGCCCAACCCACTCTGCGGGTCACACCTTAGATTTAATATTTACAAACTCTTCTAAACTAAATATTAAATCCCCTTGCTCGGCATTATGGACTGACCATTCCATTCTTAAATTTAGTATGCCCAGAACCATGCACAGCAATGATAGCTTAAAGAAAAACACTTGGATACGGTCATGGCGCAAACTCTCAACAGATACCTTTTTATCGCATTTTGAGCCTTTATTACAAGGTGAGAAGGTCGATGCGGTAGATTCCGTCACCAGTAATCTAGAATCCTCCATTTCGAAGACCCTCGATAAAGTCCTTCCTCTTACAAGGGTCCAAGTAAAAAGCAATGCTTCACCATGGTTTACTGCTGCATTAAAAACCGATAAACAACAATGTCGGGCCGCTGAACGCCAGTGGAGGAAATCCAAAACCGACGAACACCGTAGGAACTATACAAACCTCCACTCAATCTATATGAACAATATCAAATCTGCAAAAAGGGTCTACCTTACTCAGCGCATTAATAATGCAGCTCATTCGAGTAAAGAGCTGTATAAAATACTGAAGAAATTCACTGCTCCCCAGGTCGAGCAATCTTTTTTTGTGCCCACTCAAGAATGGGTTGACTCCATCGCTCTGTTCTTTGATAATAAAATCAAAACAATATATGCCTCATTCCCCTCTCAGGCAGCTGATCATGGCTGTCATAATAATAACGTGAGTGAATTCAGTCCTCCGTTAGAATTAAATAATGCCCCTTTATTAACAGAGTTTGACCCTATAACAAAAACTGAAGTCAGCGAAAGTTTAGGAAGGATTAAGTCTGGCTCTCCAGCCGATCCCTTTCCCCCCTGCTCCTGTGCTAAAATGTTACCACTATTTGTGGATATCCTAACCACTGCTTTTAATCTGTCATTTAACCAAGCCACGTTCCCGCGAAGGTGGAAACTAGCACAGGTTAAGCCTATCCTTAAAAAACCCTTAGCCGACCCAAGCGTGCCTGCAAATTACCGCCCTATCTCTTTGCTTCCCTATTTTGGGAAGGTATTGGAGTTTTTAGTCAATAAACGTCTCACGGCCCATCTTGAAACCCATAAGCTCCTCGATCCCTCCCAATCCGGCTTCCGTGCGGCCCATAGCACGGAGACCGCAGTCATTGAAGTAGTGGACAGTATCAGGCTAGCCTTGGACCGTCGAGAATCTGCAATTCTGGTCCTTTTGGATCTGTCTGCAGCATTCGACACCATCTCCCACAGTATTCTCAAACATCGTCTGTGGGAGATTGGTGTCAGAGGGAGGGCCTTGGACTGGTTTGAGAGTTATCTGGCAGACCGTTTCACTACGGTTTCCGTGGACGGGATCGTTTCCTGCTCATACCCAGTAACAGTCAGGGTCCCGCAGGGCTCTATTCTCAGCCCCATGCTGTTTAACGTTTATCTAACACCTCTAGCCGATATCATCAGGTGTTATGGTTTTGGCACACTATCATATGCCGATGATACCCAGCTGCTAGTGACCTGTGACCCTGACCAGTCTGACGTTCAAACTCGTTTTAAGAGCTGCTTGATCCGGATCAATGACTGGATGAATCTAAATAGGCTCCAATTGAACGGTGGGAAGACGGAGGTTATTCTATTTGGGAAAGCCGAACAGCTCTGGACCTGTGCCTGGTGGCCATTAGAGCTGGGCACCTGTCCCTCGCCCAAGCTAGCAGTCTGCAATCTGGGCATCACAATTGATAACTCTCTGTCCTTGAAGACCCATATAAACCAAGTGCTTGGGACGTGTTTTGGGATTATGCGTATGTTACGCAAGATCTTTAAATGGCTACCCATAGAAGCAAGGAAACCTTTGGTCCAGGGTCTTATTATTAGTCGCCTGGACTATGGTAATGCCCTGTTCACTGCACTCAACCAGGATTTACTTTCCAAACTTCAAATCCTCCAGAATATGGCCGCCAGACTTGTTCTGAATCTCCCCTCTCGCACTCCCTCTGCCCCCACCCTAAAAACCTTGCACTGGCTTTCGATTCACCAAAGAGGGCGTTTTAAAATCTTAAGTCTCACGCATAAGATAATGCATGGCACTGGTCCACTTTATCTGGCGAAAAAACTTCAATGGTATGTTCCAGGACGCTCTTTGCGGTCCAGCTCTAGACCTTTTCTTGTCCAACCTCGTATTCGGACAGCCCGTAATGGAGGTCGATCCTTTTCATACTTAGCTCCTTTGCTATGGAATAAACTTCCACTGGATCTGCTTTCTATAACCGACCATCTACTCTTTCGTAGAAAGCTGAAGACCTGGCTTTTTTCTCAAAAAATGTAGATACATGAGCATTTTCTGTCACTCCCCGGTTTCTTTGTCTTGGTTGCTAGCGCACTGAGACCTTTGGTGATTTGTGCGCTTTACAAAAATCTTTGACATTTGACATTTGACCTTAAATTGTGCCTATTTACAGGAGATTGTATTAACATAGTGATGGCTGAATGATCCAAAATTGCATTGTATTGCATATATATTATTTGTAAAGCGCGACTATCACTCCAAGGGAGCATCTTGGCGCTACGCTGAGACATAGACAATGTTCAGGAATGCTGCAGCTAAAAGCGGAAGATCAGATTGGTGAAAGGCACAAGGATCATGGGGCTCCAAAAATCCAGGTTTTTAGTTATTTACTAAAGCAAAGTTCTGAATGCATGGATCTAAGATTGCGGAGGAGGGCAGTTCCAGGCTTTAGCCCCGAGAATAGCCACCGGTTTTCCACCCTTTGGTATACACCTGAAAGGGGGTGGTGGTAGGAGATTCGCTGATGAGGATCTGAGCAAGCGTAAACCCGGTCGTTAAATATTTTGGTCCTGATGCTCCAATAGCTCTAAAGGTGATTACCAGGATCTTAAATAGCACTCTTTTGTGAATGGGTAACCAATGAAGAGACTTTAAGGCTGCTGAAGCAGAGGAACAGCAAGGTAGTTTTGGCATTAGGCGTACTGCCGCGTCTTGAACTGTCTACTTTTGTTAAATTATCTTGCTGGTCCCTGCATACAGGCTGTTGCAGTAATCTAATCTGGAGGTGATAAGGGCAATAGCCCCTGTCTTTCTTGCCGTGCATGGGATTGGATCAAAAAACTCTTTAGGGTTTTTATCAGCTGGAAGAATTTCCCAGCCATCGCTAAAGCTTGTAGGCAAAAGGATAATGTTGTGTCAAATTTTATTCCTAGATTCTTGACCACATCTACAGTGTAAGGTGGAGGGAGAGTGTCTTTAGGCCACCATAAGCTTGGACTTTCTTAGTAGCATGATCTCGGTTTTTTGAGTATTCCATTTAAGTTGATTAAGTTGCATCCAGCTGATGACTTCTGTAAGACATAGCTGAAAATTCTCTTCCGCATTGGTCGAGTCCTTGTCTAACACTCGGATCAACTGAGTGTCATCAGCAAAAGAGGTGGTTTCAATATTGTTAGATAATATCAATGCTTTAAGGGGAGCCGGGTTGAGGGCAGATCCCTGCGGGACGCCTGAATTCACAGGTTTATCAGCTGACCGGTAGTGTCCAAGGGTGACTACTTGCCTACGGGTGGTAAAGAAGGACTTCAGCCAGGCCAGGGACAGATGGGATATAGTGAAAGTCTTCAGGGGAAGAACAAGAATATCATGGGAAATAGTGTCAAATGCGGCTGACAGATCTAATAAAAACAGCGCTGCATTTTTCCCAGCATCTAAAGCAAATTTGAGGGTCTCAGTAATTTCTAATAATGCAGATTCTGTGGAGTGATTAGGCTGAAAGCCCGACTGGTTAGGATACAGAATATTAGCCTGTTCCTGAAAGGTAGTCAATTGGCTAGTGACTAATTGCTCTGTAATTTTGCTTCGGCTACGTAATAAAGGGATGGGCCAAAGGTTGGAAAGAATAGTTGGATTTGGTATTTGTTTTTCTGAAGGGGTTTGACTGCAGCGATTTTCCCTTCTGCAGGTACTTCAGCTGATAAAAGTGAAGAGTTAATTATGTTATTAATAACCGGGTTAATGATATCTATGATACCGTGCAATACTTCCGGGGCAGGAGTCAAACGGAGATCCGGACTTGCATGAGAGAATGGCTTGGTGTGACTCTTCTAAGCTCATAGTGTCATAGGTTTGGAGACTCAATCCTGCATTATGGGACTCTGATGAAATATCTATTGGGGAGTAGACGTCATCTTAAAATTTGTCGGGCTTCAAATGATTGCCACCATTTTGATGAGTATTGTTGAAAGAAAGTAAGAAGTCTCTCATTTGGGTCATACCTGAATTCAATTGGGCAGCATTCCTGGCGCTGGCCGCATTCCGTATGTGAAGGAGCACAGATGCACTTGTCTTTGGCGTGGCTGCGGCAAGCCCGCTGCACATCTGTGGTGGCGGGCACATTAAATAGCTTGTGCCTGTCGACCACTAAAATGCTGACAAGCAAAATGGCTGCTCTTTTGGATGTTTTCCGGACTCTGCACCTCCCAGAAGATAAGGGCAGTAAGGTGTAGAGTGCCTGCAGTACCGGGAAGAGCGTCTATCAGTGCTTTAAGGCTTAAGGAGGCAAATGATTCTAAAGAAGGTGCCTGGATAAGACCCAAGGTCGGTAAAAATTCAGTGCAAATTCGGATTCAATCTACAATTAGTCAGTCAACATAATGTCTTAATATATTTCCCCAACATAAAAAGCAGTTATAAATTCATTCCCCCAGCATTAAAATGTTTTGATAAAAATGCTTAAGATCTGCAGCATGGAGCTGCTCTAGTTCTGCCTGGGAGGTGGTTGACCTCTTCTATGTGTGGTGATAAGCCTCTATCCCCCCAAAAATAATCCAGCCTGGAATAGTGGCCATATTTTTAATTATTAAAGGTGTACCCTCTCACCTGGACTTTTAGAAGTCGCCATACATCCACAAAAACCAAAATCTTGGACCATTTTTCTATGGGTTTGTCTCATCCTGGGTACTTGGACACAATTTCTCCAGGTCGATCTATCTATAATAGGGTCTATAAAAGTATTACAATCTACCCCAGACCCAAAGGGGTTAAAGCCTCCACTAAATTCAGTTCCAGATCCACAATATACTGGGATCATCCACATTTAGTCCATAAACTCCTACACATATAAACTCAAGACCAGCACATCTCATTCTGGCTAAAACCCCCTTCCAGAACTATGTGTTTTAGAGTACATAATCTCCACCTCAGAACCCTGCCTTGTCAAAATCGCAACCCCTTTACAACACTGACCCTGATCTGATACCACAAAACTCTCTATTAATCATTACCTACAGAAATGCTCCCTACTCTCTCTTGCAACCAGGTGAGTCTCTTGTAGAATGATAATATAAGCCTGACTCTCTTCCAGATACCTCAGGACCACCCTCTGCCTAGCTCGAGACCTGAGACCATTCACGTTCCATGTTAGAAAACCGATGCCAGCCATCATTTACCTAGATTAAGACCCTCCTCATACACTCTACCTCTAAAGAGAAAAATACCTACTTGGTGATATTGAGGACATTTTTTTGTTTTTTGCTACTGCTCTTAGCCCTGAGCCCCTCCACCACACCCACCCCACTACCCTTCCATTACCCCAGCTTGGGGAACCCTCCCAATTCTAGTATAAATATGAATGCCTTATGAGCTACCACAGAGGTTATAGACACACCATTCATGATCATTTTTAGCCGCAATAGATGACACCTGTCATTCCATACACTGTATATTTGATACTCTGGGCCATCAATAATTCAGAGATCATCTCCTTTCTTTTTGATGGAGTCTATTGATGCATCCACATCTTCCCCTGCACAATAGTTATACATTTGGTTATTCCACATAATATGGAGCATTTCGGGGAATGTTAGTTGTACTTTTGCCCCCAATTTCCAGAGAGCCTCCATCTTCTTGCCTAGATCCCTTTGCCTCTGCTCTGTTGCCTTACATATGTCTGATCTAATTATAACAGATTAACCTTTAACAATGTAAGTACTGTCCCTTAAGGCTGCACACAAGAGTGCCTCCTTGGCCGCTTATGAGAGAAAATTAACAAGGATATCCCTTGGTTTAGTCCGATGGGGGTTCCGCTTATAAGGGTCCCTGTGTGCTCTGTGGATCGCATGCTCAAACTTAATTTCTGGCCTGTCTTTTAAGACTATGTCTTGCAGGAGAAGACTAATTATAAAAGTCTTTATGTCTGCACCTTCCTCTGCCTCAGGAACATTCAAAAACTTTAAGTTGTTCCTCCGCAAATGATTTTCAACCCTCTCAAGGTCCCCCCTCAAAATGTTGTTTTGCTTAACCAGCATGGTGATCCCTGTGGCATTTTTTGCCACATCTTGCTTTATTGATCCTACCTCCTCTTCCAAGACTTTAGTACGTGCAGCAACTTCATCGAGCTTCTCTGCTAACTCAGTGCATGCTGCTTGGATGCCCACCTGATTAGCCTTCAAGACTTCAAATGATTTTGTATCTCTTCTTTTAACCCCAAGAGGATACCCACCAATGATTCCTCCTCATTTTCTTTCGGTGTTTCTCAATATTTATCATTCAATTGACCCCTCAAAGACAGATCCTCAAATGTTTCTGGCACTTCACTTGATGCCAGGTCTTCAAACCTGTTACTGGTAGAGACCAGAGCTAAATTCCGTGATGCTTCACCTAAGCTCCTTTCTTCTTCAGAGGACCTTGTTGAGGCAGGTATCTCCATGATGTAAGCACTACAAGTATTGGGCGCCAGTATGAATGGCCCCATTCTAGTACTATTCCGTGGGGTATTACCTTCAGCACCCTCTACTCGCAGAAATACGGTAAAGTTCTGAAGAATGATTGAAGCAAAGCTTTTACCAGGAGACTTAGCAGATTTCCCATTTTGAGAGGCAGAAATCATACCCTCTGCACCCCCACAAGGCACACACCGTTTACCCTTTCTTGCCTCCTTTATAATACCAGGAACTACAACAGCAGGCAAGTCTGGCACATAACACACCTTACCAGCCACACTGTTACTGGTGCGCAACGTGTACCCTGAAGCCCTATCTGCAGCCTTACCGCTGGTTGAAGCGCAGTTCTCCATATGCTGAGGACTCCTTACCCACTTTTTCTTTGTCACTTCCTTCCAGTCTGCCTTCCTTACATCTCCCAATGACTGACGACGGCTATACCTCTCTATCCATGTCACCACTGGAGGCTGGGGAGAGCTCTAGCCGGCAGCCTGACTTGTCCCGCCTCTGCCATACGCTCGCGTGCTGGACAACCTACAGCACTGGAGCTTCCGTGCCACCTCCTCCCAGCGTGAGCCTGCAGTGCTGGAAGCACTGCGAGTGAGAACTGTCTCTTCATGGGACTCAGCAGCCCCCAGGTGCCCCCTTTCAGGAACAGGGGCCCCGACCCTGACTAATCAGCCAGGTATGTTCTGGCACCAAAAAGAAAAACTTGTGCATCCTTACGGCGGAGCTAGCACCCAGGATGCCAGGGGCCGCTCAACATGCAGCCACCATGCCACCCTCCATTATTGGACTCCTATCCCCAACAAAGTCTCAACTTCAGTCTCATTAAAGACTTGGAGAAAAGGAAACCACAATACACAACAGGTAGGGGAAAAATAGTCTTAACATAACTACAAGAAAACATGACTATCAAAGTTAGATTGGCAGACAAACACGGAAACATGGTGATTGTGACAAAATACTATATGACTAAAACATATAGCCAATTATCTGATGAAATGTTATCAGATATGATAAGGAAATCCATCAAAACCATTGGTGGAGGAATTAGAAACCAAATTAGAGATATGGAAAAAAAAAATTGATGAGAATGAGAGCAGGTTTCTAAAAGTTAAACACCCAATTACACTCACAATATACTTCCTCTCAAAAATACATAAGATCATGAGGAAACCACTGTTAAGGCCAATTGTGACAGCAAAAAGATACCTCTATGAGCCAATGTTTTTATACCTAGATCAATGTATTGCATCTTTATTACTGGATTCAAGCTAGCCTGGCTGATAAAGGGTATTACCCAGAAACCGGTCCCAGGATGCTTGTTTCCGATCCAGGGAGGACCTGGCTTGGCAGTTCAGGCTGGACTGTTCCCATGATGCACAGGGTCAAGACTGATTTGCATATAGCTGGGTCCAAACTGGGGTGGCGTAGTGAACAGAATAGCAATTGATTTAACCCAGGTCTTTTGACTGGGGGTGATTTTATGATTTATTTAGCATTCCGTCCATCATTTGTTTGCATATCAAAAAATAATAAGACAACACAAATGTAGAACATAACTAAAAAACACAATACTCTGACATTAAATGCAAACAGCACAACATAATAGAACACCTCAACATATCATAAAACATTACAACAGAACAGAAACAACATAACATAACAACATAACATAACATCAACACCAATCAATATACCGACAACAGTATGCAACAACACAGATCAAAGTAACACACCTACACAATGAAACAACATCAGAACACACCATGAGACTACAACACAATTCAACAAAACAATTCCACAACATGCCATAACACAGTGAATACACTCCATATGCCATACATCTATCTTCACTACCTGTTGACTTGAATACATTGGACATTTACTTCCCGGTAGGCTATATACTGCAGAGAGTAAGCATTTTGACATGGACAGTTTACAATATGAGGTTTCCGATATGAAATATGGACTGCCCTTTTGGGTGTATTGTGCAGATCTATAGAAACTTAAGATATAACAGTGCTCACAGAGGTCCTCTGCCTATATGAACTCTGGAGTCCATAGAGACTGTCCCCAGAGCTGTGAGATACCAAAACAGAGGACAGTTACTTTAGAGATACTCCATAACCTCTCCGAGATCACACATTCAACATAATCAGAGGAGGTGGTGCTGCTCCACAGCATGAGCAACAACCAAAGTATGTATTCTTGGGCACTCACATCCCCATACTCTCCTATACAACGTGGAATGGATATTGGAGATGTTCAGAATGGTAACCTGTCAAAGGGTTATATATGGACTTTAGAATAGAATGACTGTTATTAGCAACTATTGGCACCATTTCTAGAGAGAGGTGAGTTAGAAGATGAAAAAAGCCAGCATATGCTGCAACACCAACAACAATTGGAAATAAATACAATATATTAAGACTCTTCAAGAAATATCGATAAAGATAAGGGTATGCTCCTTCCCCCTCACTCTACCCATATGGTGAACAACAGTCCCTTAACCAGATCAACATATGAGCGGAACAAAGCGACTACCTGGCATGACCCCTCAGCTACCATTTACACGCACAGAGGACTCATATCCTGGCTGAATGCTCACACCACAGTAAATAACCTACAAACTCACCTCCCCTGGTGAGGAATAACAATGAGCGCAAAACCTGCTTCTCCAGCAAAATATACTTTTCCAGCTCAAAAAGGTTAACAGATCATGTCTCCTATACATTGTTGGGAGAACATGGCCCTGAGCCAGAACATCTATCCTCTTCTCAACACAATTACCTCAGCATTCTATTTGTTATCCCTCTATCCCTCTTCCTTTCTTTAATCTTTCATTATCCTGCTCCTTTCTTTTGTGTCAAGCTTTTCCTTTTTAACCCCTTCCCTGCGGGGGTAATTCCCCCGCGGTGCGGGGGGGGGCGCGGCGCCGCTGTGCTTGTGATGAGCTCAGCTCGTCATGACTCACAGTGGAGCTGTGCTCATGACGAGCTGAGCTCGTCACAACCCCGCCCACTCATTAATTCTCCTGCACAGGCAGGAGATCAATCGCGCGTGGGCGGGCCGCGGCAGTTATGACGAGCTCAGCTCGTCATGAGCACAGCTCCACTGTGACTCATGACGAGCTGAGCTCGTCATGAGCACTGAACGGGTTAATAAGTGATCATCTCTATACGCATATATCTCGATATTCCTGAGTTTCTGCAGGTCATAGTTGCGACTCATTACCTGGGAAGAAGACCCAGGATGGGTGATATGCGATCTAGTCCCGAGACTAGGGGCATATCAGCTGCAATCCTGAGCAGTGACTGCTATAAATGTGAAACGAACAAAGGTGTGTTACTACCAGGAGCCTACTGACTGTGTACTTCCTGGAATCTCTACCAAGGATGGTGCTACTGCCATTAGCAACAGCCTTAGGGCCTCATTTGCAAGAGGCCTGCACTGCCAGAGCGTCACTTTTTTAGACACTCCAGCAGCGCAGAGTGCAGGCATATCTATAAGGCCACACAAAGCCACCCTGTGTGGCTTTTCATGGCCTCATAGATATGGTGTAAGGCAAGGCAGCGCAAGTATCTACATTGCCTTACACTGCGCAAGAGGCGCATTCCATGGGCGTTGCATTGGGCGTTCCCATGCAACACGCATGGGTTTTGACACATTCTCACATTTACAAATTCATGTAAACCTAGTAATGCCTCAAAACTGTGCCTCCTCAGGGTAGGCATAATGAAGAGAAATATATTTATTTTTCCTTGATTTTTACTTTCTATGTGTGCTGCACTCTGCAGCACACATAGAAAGAGTAAACACTTCCATTGATTGTTTTTGTGCAGGAAGATGTCCCTTCCTGCACAAAAACAATTGTCCCAATAACTAAGGCGATGGTGCAAGGGTGTCTGCATTGGTGTTAGGCACCAATTTGTGGTCTGGCACAGGCAGAAAGGATAGGCATGCACTTTATTTCATTAATACACAAATCAACAATTCGTAATGATATTGGCTCACTCCAATCTGTAAACACTGAGTAATCTAGCCCTGAGGGGCTCTAATTCTTTTCCTGTTCTTACATCGCAGTCCAAAATACAGTTTTCTTTCTTCTTTTATTTTCATTGCGGATTTGAAATGCATTTTTTTGTATAATTCCCAGGTGGCACATGCAACTTTAAGAAGTACAAGTCTCAGCTCCGATGGGTTCAGTAGGTTAATTTTATTTCTATCGTAGATGCTTTTACAAGGTCGGCAGTCCACAGTTACAATTTAAAGCTAAAGACCTCATAAGGCTGTGGCCTTGGGGATCTGTTGTGTCCTCGCATTTACAAAAAGGAAAGTGAGTAACAGCAATTTTCTGTCGTCCTTTTAAATAGAATTTCTGTCTTTCTTTTCATTGACAATTTTTAATCTGAACTTCAGGTGACTTTTGTACCTTTGAAAAGCCTTAGGTTTGGGCTCCAAGGGGCCAAGTAAGTTTCTCTCTTGATTATGTCATTGATTTTCGAACTGTCCTGCAGATTAAAAGACAAGGGGGCATATGTATCAAACGAGTTTGTATTCGCAAACGCTGCAAATCGCTAAAAAACAGCGTTTGCGAATACAAAATCGCAAAATGGGGTGTATGAGGCATTTCAACAGCGCATTCTTAAGGAATCGCTAATTTTGCGATTTCTTAAGTTTGCGTAAGCATTTAAGAAATCGCAAATTGTGATTCCTTTAATGCTATGTAACACGCACCCAAGTTGTGCGATTTCTCCTTAAGAAATCGCAAATTACCACCAACTTCAAGTTGGTGGTAATTTGCGATTTCTTGGAAAAATGCACTTTTTGGCATTTTTCAAAGTGCCATGTGGCGCACATACATGCCCTTAGGGCATGTATGTGTGCCAAATGCGCACACATGCTGATTTCAGGGGTGCATCAGGGTGTCATCATGACACCCTTGCACCTTTGAAAATATTCTCAATTTGCGATTAGCAAATAGCGATTCGCAAATTGAGAAAGACTTCCCATTCATTGCTATGGGCCTCCTGGCCCATAGGAATGAATGGGAAGGTATTCCTTAATTGCGATTTCGCAATTTGCTAATCGCAATTAAGGAATTTTAAGAAATCGCAAAATCTGTGCAAATTTTTAGATACATCCCGTTTTACAATTCTCAAATAGCGATTCTCAAAAAATCGCTATTTGAGAATCGCAAATGGAGATGTTGATACATATGCCCCAAGTTTCCTTGAAGATGATATAAAGAAACCTCTTGCCTCTGAATAGCATCATTTTCCTATCTGCAATGCGGTTGGTTTCCATCTGGTAGGATCCAGGTAAAGTATCCATTGAACACCTTGGCCTTTTCAATATAACATGCATGGAAACCCAGGTTGTGTTACATGTGGTCACTGCCTTTTCCCTGGGTGCCTTTGCTTAACTCAACTGCTGCTGGTCACATAGCTATCATAGGAATTGAATTGCTTTTGTTTTAAGGATTCATTGATGTTGTTTACATTTAGAACTATTTATGTTGCAGCATGAAAGATTCAAGACATTTTGAGGATTCATAAACCCCTTGACTGTGGGACTAGCTGCCCCTATCAATTGATATGTATCTCATACATACCTGTCTAGTCACCACAATGGTACTTTAACCCTTTCTGTGCCAAGCACTTAACGTGCACGTCCTCCTAATAGGGCACGTTACAACACAAACATTTAAAACGCATGCCTTTACAATGAGGCTTTTACATCGCAACATCCATTACAATGCATGATTTTACAACGCATGCCATCACAAAGCATTTTTGGAAACCACATTTACAAAGCATTCCATTACAATGCATACCATAACAACCAATGTCATTACAATGCATAATACTTTTAGGGCAATAGTAGGGTAAGTGTTGGGTAGTGTAGGGGTAGAAATTACTATTACCACTCCAGTGAGTGCAACAGTAGGGTAAGTGTTGGATGGTGTAGGGGTAAAAATTACTATTCCCCATTACTTACCTTATAATGCTTTGTAATGGCATGCGTTGCAGTGACATGTGCTGTAAGGGCAAGCGTTGTAGTGACATGCGTTGTAATGGCTGCGTTGTAATGGCATGCAATGTAAAGGCAGTTGCGTTGCAATGACTGCGTTGTAAATGTAGTGCGTTGTAATGACTGCATTGTAATGGTTGTTTCCCATTTCCTCGACCGCGGTGGCTGTGTGCCAAGGACGTAACTGTTACGTCCTCTGCACACATCCAGGAAAGCTCTCTGCTGTTTACAGCAGTGAGATTTAATTTTTCTTCATTTTTTTGACTCTGAACACAGACTACCAGATATTCATGTTTAGATAAATGTATTTGGTGCCCACCTTGTGTGATCCTGATCACAAAAGTAAGGTCTTACAATACTAAATCATCATGCTCTTACAGTCTGCACTTATGTTCAGAAAATGTGGTTATATTTTTCTTTGCTTTCTATATCTATATGGTGGTAGTGATCCTTACTAGACTGTGGGATTGGCAGACTCAGGGGTATTTTTGCTAAGACTTTGCACCGTGTTTTAAGACACAAATTGATGCAAAACCCTTTTTTCCAATTCATTTTCCATCGTAAAACTGGTTTTGAACTGGAAGACCACGTGAATTTACACAAAGCAGCTCATAGCCCTGCTTTGCAATACTGAGAGCCATGAAGGGGTTCCATGGTTGGAGCATGGGCGTTCCATAAAACCCTGTTTATTAAAAAGTATAGATATGGTTTTGCATCAATAAATAACGCGCATTTCAAATAGGCACTTTCATGGCGAAATGCTTTAATGTCTCCTTTCTTTTCTGACTTTGCATGTGTGCTGCATCGTTCCGCACACCTACAGAGTGGGAAAAGTTTTAAAGTTACTTTAAGCATTGTATTTTGAACTGGAAGGGTACCCTTGCAGCACAAAACCTATGCTAGAGTCATGCAGACACCCTTGCACTATGGTGCAAAGGTGTGTGCGTGGCACACAGCTGCCTGATCGTGCACTGGCGATAGAGACAGTGGAGGGGAGTGGCATAAAGCTGTGAATATGGCGCTCTCCTACTCTCCCCTCACGCAGCGCAGCACAGCATTTTTGCCTGTTGCACTGCTCTTCATGAGAATTTTGCAAAACAGCCAAACAGGTTCTGTTTGTCTTTTTGAATTTTGCAAATAGACCATTAAGTTTGAAGAGATGTATGCGTGAGTGAGTGTTTCTGAGAAGAAGTGTGGTTGCAGAATGCTTACTGAAGTGGTGGTCGATTTCAGTTAGTTAGGCAACTGACCTGAAGGCACTGGGTACCTAAGTGGTATTGTCTGAAGTATCTTTTTATGTAGTTATAGTATTGTTATCAGGGTCCTGTTGGATGCCCCATGTGCTGTAGTAAGAGGGATCTTGAAGCTGCTGCCAAACATGCATATGACAGCCATGTGGTTACCTGGTTGAAACCATGATATTACACATTGTTCTAGTGGTTCCCATCTTTTCTGGTTACAGGCTGGTCATGTAAGGCACACATGGGTTGAAATAAGGGTAAATTGACATAGAAAAGGTGAATATCAGGCATATACATAGTTATAAAGTTTAGGAAAGTTTTACATGTCGAGTGTGTCTGTAAGACTAGGGATATCTGTTCTGAAGTAGATAGTTGGATGTAAATGTGTTAAGATTGAGGGGCTTGTTTAAAGTAGTTTCTGTATAGGAATGCATCTCGTATAATGATAGGATGTGTGTGTGTGTTTATGATTCTTATACCTAATATTGGTCCTAGGGACAGACTGAGGTTCAGGGGGGAGGAAAATGAAGGGGCGTATAGGGACATTTGGATGCTGGGTTCCTGGACTACAATTTTCTGATGAGTGCTTCAGAAATTGTATGCCAAATGCAGATGTGTCCCTGAACATGCACCGCTAGACACCAGTATGATTTATGAAGGCTCTATGACACCCAGAGGATGGGGGCCGGCAAAGGACTACCTCATTATGTTTGAAGTTAGAATGTTTTAATAGGTTATAGCAGGTAAAGGAAGCCCAACGGAGGAATGTAAATATTGGAGCTTGGTGATTCCTAATGTGAACTACTGTCTAGCAGATTATAAACAATGCTGGGATGTCTGAAATGTATAGCTATACAGTCACCCACCAAGGACTTGGTTAAAGGCCTGACCCCGCCCACCCCCCTGACATCAAAATATGGTGGGCATCTGAGTATGTCAAACCAGTGTGGGTGTAAAGCGAATGTAAAACCTTGTTTTTCTATTCGAAGAGAGTCCTCTGCATGCTTTGCTAGGTGGGGCACATTTGATAAAC
The DNA here is from genome assembly GCF_964204655.1 of Triturus cristatus. NCBI lineage: Eukaryota > Metazoa > Chordata > Amphibia > Caudata > Salamandridae > Triturus > Triturus cristatus. Next base: position 213,762,374 of record NC_140588.1, read on the forward strand.
ACAATCACACATGGTGCGAACTCAGGTGGCAAGTTCAATGCATTCAATTTAGGACCAGGTGCCTGGCCCTCACTTAAACAGACCTGTGCCCCACCCTCGTAACCACCAACACCCCTTCTGCCTCTTGCTAAACTTAAGGGTTGTGTTTTAATTTACGCCAGCTGGGACATGGGCACGATGAGTTAGGTGATTTTGGACAGAGTCTGAGAACTTGCCTGTTCGCCCAAGTTGGACGATTCATGAAGGAGATTATCCTTATGGATTTGGGGCATGGTACAGGGATCAGTCACCTGGCCCTACACAGCTGGATGAGCATTGATCTTCCATAGTTCTATTCCAATAGCAGCCAAATGCTCTACTCAGGTAGGGCCTTGAGCTTAGTAGGTGCTGAGATCAACAGTCTTTAAGATTTGGTGCTTGGATCGGTTCTCTTCCTTTTGCCCACCAAGCACTTTGTTCTACTCTTTGCGGTCCCACTGCGTAGGTGTAGTTTTGGTAGTGATCCTTTGGGTTCTTGCTCTATAGACGGTACAACATCCTTTAGACTTTCTGCGCAACCCCCATGCTAGCCGTGGTAATTCTTAGGGCTAATGTTTCTGGTTCCACTGGTTCCCGAGTGCAGTCTGGGCAATCCTGGTGCACAGCGAGGGCAGGAGGGCCTCGGGGATGAGAGTGACAAACGGCACTTGCTCTCTGCAAGCAGCCATCAAGGGTGAAGCCAGGTGGTGGTTTTGTGCCACTCTACAGTGTCTTCTCTTTCCCATCATTAATCAAGCAATCAAGGGAGTGGGCCGCTAAATAACAAGAAACGTTAACATAGACAATCACTGTATCTGCGGTCCCCAAGAAATTAGGGGGGGGGGGCTCAGCCCAGCCTCTTCCAGGCGATGGCAGGCATGGGCGGTCCCACCATTCGCCAGGGGGTGGTCAATGCGTGTATTGCACTGCCGGAGGTAAAGAGGAGCCTAATAGTGCTCAGGGCGGGAAATGAAGGATGCAGCCCCTCCTCCTTCAACAAGTGGTTTCTGGGACTTAGAGTCCCCAGAAGCAGCAATCGCAACAATCGAGGCCTGTAAACAATCAGGGTGTCATATTAGGTTCATATCTGATTAATTCAACCATTTAATTTACTTGTGGTGTTGGTATTAAACATTACTTGCAGCCTCTGCTCTTCTGTTTAGACCACTGTAATTCTAACCACTTGAAATCCTACTTAATTTAATCATGTTAATGTATGTTGAGTCTTGGTTAGTCAGTTTTGCATCTAAGACAAATCAAATTGGTGGTCAACTTTCAGGACTTTGATCATTAAAATTAAGTAAAAATTGATAAAGTTCCACATGCTTACAATTGTCACTTTTTGGCGGTACACTGGAAATGTGGTTTCTCGTGTATTTTCTTCTCTGGTATGCCAACTTCTACTGATCTTTGAGAAAATGCAGTTTTGCCTGACTAAGGTTCATGAGGTGCATATGTCACTGAGTATGTCGACAGAGGAGTGATTCTGCAGGATGCTTTCTGAAGTGAAATTTCACTTCTGTTATATTTGGAACTGACTTGTTTTTGACATGATTTCTAGACATGTTCTTTGAAATATACATTCATTGACTCCAAGTATGGGTTCCTGGTGTCTGATTCAGAAACTCTACATAGTGTGGCATATGTAGTTACCGTGGCCCGAGTCTGAAGGTCGGCTTCAGATTAATCTGGAGCAACACATTAGATTATTTGTTGGTCCATTGCTGCAAACCATAAGGGGGCATATTTACAAGGGGATATCACCACCAGAACGTAACTTTTAGCAATATTCTGGTGACGAGAATGCCCTTCTCCATATTTGCAAAGAGGCGTTAAGCCACTTTTTGTGGCTTAATACCACCTTGTAAATAAGGCCCCTTTACACGCATCATTTAGCATGAAAGTGGTGAGCAATGGGTGTTGCTGTGGCCGTTCCCCGCAACACCCATTGCTTTTGTTGCTGCCCTAGATTTACAAAGAGGTGTAAATCTGAGGCAGAGACAAAAACTAACGGCATGCAAAAGCAGGCATTTGAATTGCAAAACAAGGAAATATACTTGAATTTCTTCTTTTTTTTGCTATTTTTATGTGTGCTGTATTCTTGCCCTTTTTTAGCGGCAGAAGAATCAATGCAGCAGCTGTCATGCAGCTCCAAGATCGCCGCTGCCCGAATCCCAAGCATCCTGTCTACGATATCCAAGACACCCGCTTCGAATCCGACGCAGGTCGTGCTATGTGGCTGAAGATTCGACACATCACCTGTTCGCGGCAGAGAGGATCGACACAGCGCCTGTTTCGCTTCTGCTGCATCGACCCCAGTGCATCTGGATTTCCACGCGCTTCACCTTTGCTCCAAGTCTGCATCAACATTTCCCAGCAGTAAGGAACCTAGGCAGCGTGTCACCCCTAGTATGAAACCGACGCATCACCTCCTCTGACCATAAACAACTGACAAATCACATCCCCTGCGTTGCAGTAAGAAACCGACGCATCACCTTTCCTGGTAGTAAGGAACCAATGCATCAACTCCCCAGGGAGTAAGGAACAGATACATTGCTTTGTTTTCCAGCGCCGCACCTCCCCTGCACCTGTTTTCATCTTTTATTTGACGCATCCCAGGTACTTTGTGGTAAAAGTTACGCATCCATAGTTTTCTATGGCTGAACTATTGTAAACTTCTTAAAAGTGATATCTTTGCTTATGTATGCTGGATTTCTGTTGTTTTGGTCTTGTTTTATTTAGATAAATATTGGTTATTTTTCTAAACTGGCATGGTGTCCATTTGTAGTGTTTCCACTGTGATACTGTGTGTTTATGTACAAATGCTTTACACATTTCCTCTGAGATAAGCCTGACTGCACCTGACAAGCTACAGGAGGGTGAGCCAAAGTTATCTTAGCTGTGTAAGCCCCTTACCCTGCCTAGAATGAGGGTCACTACTGCAAACACCTCCCAACTAGTGACCCCCATTTCTAACACCAAAGTACGTATATGTGGAGTTATGTACAGAAAGTCTATACAAACGTACGTTTCGATATTTTGTCTCTCGATATTCTTGTCACAATATTTTGTCACGTAGATATTCTGCTTTCAATATTTACAACCTACACCCTTGCCTACTACAGGTCATGAACCTGTCAAAGAGTTGGTATCCTTTAAAACCGAACGTCACAAACTCCACAGTGTCTGGAAGAACGATCTCAGAGGCTGTAACTTTAGTTTCATGATGCACTTGGAGCACTTGTGGGCAATTTCACAAATGGTTAAATAAATAAATATTGCAGGACTGGAGGGTGGAAAAATTGAGTTTCAATGCAAATCTGAGAATAATATGAACGATGGGGGTAAATAGAGAAAATTTAAATCAGCAAACAATTGTGTTTCTGACACAGTTGTAAGCATAAATAGTACCTATGCACTGGAGTAGGATGTTCTCATTGGTTGATAATGGATATGGAAATATGTGTGTACAGTTTAGATGCCTGAAGCACGAGCACACGTGTGAAGACATTTTTTTACAGACTCTAGGATTTAGAAATCACCCTATGAGGGAGGAAATGAGACTTCAGAGGAGCTGTAGGAAATATCATTGTCATGACATCATAGTGAGCTTTTGGTTAAAAACATGCGACAAAAACAGTATGTGAATTTAACAAGTATTAGTATTGACTATGGGTCTACCTTATTTTCGACGAGTGTAATTATTTGTAAGCATTGCAGTGACAGACGGTGCAACATCCAGTTTTAGGTAAGAGTGCTTGCATCAGTGGGTCTAGAACCAGGATGTCAGTGAGCTCCAGAATCTATTCATCTTTGGGCCTAGTGATGAGTGCCAATGGCACTTACAGTGCATGCAACAGTGGCCAAAGTAAAAGTGCTCTCTCTCACTTTCTCTTTCTCTCACACACACACAAGCACACTCACACACACTGTTGACTTTCATTTAATCTCATTCTCCATAGCTGGTGTGGGACAGAGGTAATTAATTACCTGCGTGCCCCTTTTCCCAGTACAAGCACTCCAAAAAGGTACAAGACCCAAGATAGCGACAAGTTCAACAGCTTCCCACCGGATCACCACTACCATCTTGGCCCGACCACCTCTAACTGAACAACCAAGACAGAATGCAAAAAACCCTTAAGGGGGTGGGGGTATTTTAGATGCATTTATGATGGTCAACATTCAGAGGCGTGCTATATAGATATGCCCAGGTTTGTTCTGCAGCCCGAAAGCTTCCTTCTCCTCCTTCAGTCCTTATCTCCTATAAGGATGATGGCCTGCAATCCATATCTGCTGGTCCTTGGTGGATTACCGGAGGAGGGGAACACAACACTTCTTGGCCACGGGTGAGAGCCTTTGAGAGTTAGGCACAACAGCCTAGTTAGGAGGGAGGCTTTACATCTGGACATTCCCAACTATTCCATGGTCACTCTGGTAGACACTGAAGTAGAGACACCAAAGGAGAATATGAATTTCATGCAGAAGGAGGCCATCTTCTTCTCTGGAGAAACTTTGAAAACGAGACTGTTGCTCCACTACAAATATCGACAACATGATACCCATGACTCATTGAGAGACCTGGAGGCCATGTAAAGTGTGGGACACCTATAGTTTCACACATTAGGAAGACAACATTGATAGAGATTCCAACTGAATACATTATGTTATCAGACTTAAAATTGATGCAAGCCTTAATTTTAAAATACAATCCCTTTAAAAATTCCTGGCACCAGAGCACAGGAGTTGGAGAGGAGACTAAGGTTACCAACAGTCTCCAGGAGAAGTGTATGGTAGCTTTTAAAGACGAGTATTGCTGACAGGCACACTAATACTGAAGTAGGAAAGGGTCTAACGTGAGACACTGTATCAGATCCTTAAACGAAAGGTACCATGGCATGGCAGCGTCCATGTCACCAGCTGTATGGAAAGCCATGGCAATGGTGTTGCGTGTTCTTCAGTGTTGAATGCTGTGCTAAGTTCTAACTGCACAAAAGGTAAGTCCCACCCTTACTGGTAGGTTTGGGCCATGGACAATGCAAATATTACTGCTGCCCCAGACAACTGTGAAAGGACAACAATCTTCTTGGTACATGCATGGCAGCAACATCTGTGGATTACAGTACCCCTTTTAGTGCTTCTGTGAAGTTTACTTCCTTCTGCCAATTATTGCCTTATCTTGCAACTGTCGCTGCTGTGAGGGCCTTATCACATATTTTGAGAAGGACTCTGGTGAGTCTCTGGCTGATGTGCAAGACAGACAGTAATGAACTATGAATTTGTCACTGCCAAGAGGAGCACAACGTTGTAATGCAATAACTTTTTTTCAAAGATGTTTTGATTTCATAGGCACGCTGGTTATGGATTTTTAGTTATTGTAAATAGTTGGGTAAATATTTTTTGTTTATAGGGGGCTTGTCTGCAAGTGAATTATACAGGTGAATGTTTTAATAGTGTGTGATGCTGACGGCCATGTTCTCTTGAGTTCGAACAGTGAATCAAGGAGTTGAGTTCCCATTCTCTTAAGCTAATAATATATTCTGTTTAGGCTACACCATACTTCACAGACTGAATATGGACATACACTCCTACATTTCTTCTCGACACTGGGTCTGAGGTGGTGCTCACAGGCAAGTAGAATAATTAAATCTCCTTCCTGTCATGGATGGCACTCCTTACATGAGGCTCTTGGAAGATCTGGTACACTGCAGGAATAAATGAGTGCAATCGATCAGACAAGCCCCAACTGCTAAAGAGATAATGGGTAAAGTAAATCCTAAAATCAATTAAAAAAAGAAGAAGATTGAGGATGGAACATAGGCACTTGTTCATCTTCCCTAATCTTGGAAACTAAATCCTGAACCGGAGAAGTTGGCATTTCAACAAAAAGGCCGTAGTATGGGCCTACTGGATGCCAAGCCTGAGACAAGTGAAACTTCTGAACCAGAAGTGAAAGTAATATTAGATTTAGCCTAGCCTCTACCAATGGTATACATAGTCTAACAACGACAAACCACTCACGTCAGGACTGCTTCCTGGTCAGTCAAGGTGCCCTATCGTTGCAATGTAACACCGGCCCATCAGATGCCAGTCCCGAGGCAAGTAAAAGTGTTGACCTAGAAATGAAAAGTAATGCCACGAGGGATTAAATCCAATCTGGACTCCATTGGAAGGAGAAGTTAGAATATGAAGGCTCATTCATGTCTTCTTTCCCAGATTTTAAGGCAACAGTGCAGGAAGTCAGGCAATCCGTTCTGGAAGTGAAGAAGCTGCGGAAAATGGAATCAAAATATGCACTGATTTATGTGGCCAGTTTTGTATAGAATACAGAGATGAAGCTAATTTCTTTGTAACACTTGAATCTGCAACTGACCTTTGGATTCACATTTTATGACAGTCTGAGAAGTCCAATATCACTCCTGGAGGAGGGTGGGCGCTCACCACAGAGCTCTGCAATGAGCCATAATAAATACTCACCTTCTATATAGGTCTGTAATTGCGTATTAATGTTTACTAGAAGGATGCCATGATGTGGGTAGAATAAGCTATTCTGAGTCTTAATGCTATACAATATACTAAGGGGGATCGCGAGTGGATGGTGAACGTAGGTCATGTAATGACGGACTAGTCCTTGAGAATTTACATTTTTACTTATGGGTGTGCGTTGAAGGATCGAGATGAGTGAGTTGTATCAATCACTCTGAACTGATAATAACAAACAGTTAAACAACTGAAAACCCAATTACAACTTTTAGAGTGCTAATTAAGTCATAGGGGTTCAAGAATATGTTGCCTTTTGTTAATAAAATGTTCTACACCTATTACCTTTCAACAGCTAAGCACCGCCAATCATATTAAAAACTTGAATAACTTTCATAACTTTATTCACCTCTGGGGCAAAACTGGCATTTTAATTAGTGGGGCAACGCTCCTACGCTCAAATGGAGAGCCGCCCCATCTGTGGCCAAATTGCTTGACAGTATTCTAGCCACATATCTCTAACCACTGGCAACGAACCACCATGTGTGAGAAATTGGGGTAATCCACCGTGCTCCTTCGTTTCAACAGAGGGTAAGCTTCTTCTGTCTATTTAATGGTGAATAAAACAAAGTATGTATATTTGAGTGACTGACAATCCTACAACACATCTAAGAACTAAAGGCTAGATGTATCAAATGCTTTACCCATTTTGTGTCTATGGGAAAATGCTTTAGTACACAAGTGCCTAATTGACAACTGATGAAACCTTCATGAATCCCTAACAGGGATAGAAACGTGTGTCTGATCCTGACCACGGAGAGGGTGGGAGTGACTCACTCCCAGATATCTGCAAGAGTTGGTGGAACTTGTTAGGAGACTTCCTTATTTGCTGATCCCCTGGCTAGTTTCATAGCCTACTCATATCGGAGCTAGCCTCTGAAATGTCTCTTCATCCAGGGCTTCCCTTCCCCTCTGCCTCACTTCCTATTCATGCCCTTCCCACTTCCCCTCCCCTAGAAAGCCCAGTCGCCACTCTGCTAGACTGCTAATCCGCAGTCTAGCGGATTTCTGGTGACATTACAACATGGACTAATACATGCCTGTTACTTCAGACTTTATGTTGATAGTATTAAATGCCTTGAGCCTAATGACTTGCAGTAATTTTAGATGGTTCTCGCCACTTTCTCCATTTCTTCAACTCCTTTCCAATTTCACATAAACTCCTCCCAAGTTAGAATTAGTTGTGTAATATGTTATTCAGTATAGCAATTCATTATTATATACAAGTAATACTCGGTGAGTAGTTCATCGAAATGGTGACAAACTTCCTTTTTGCAGCTCTCTGCTTTCATTATTTAAACTGCACCTGTATGGCCATTTTACAGTAGTTATGATAAAGTTTACTCTAATTTACACGCTATCAATCAATCAATCAGGGTTGATAGAGCGCAACTACTCATCTGTGAGGGTCTAAAGGCACTGAGGGGGCAGCTCCATTGAGTGCTGGGGTCATCTGAAGAGTCAGGTCTTGAGGTGCTTCCTGAACTGAGGCAATGTGGAGCTTGGCAGAGGTAGAGGGGGAGGTAGTTCCAGGCCTTGGCTGCGAGGTAGGAAAAAGCCTTTTCTCCCGTTCTGGTCTTGTAGATGTATGGGATGGTGGCGGGAGAGAGATCGGCTGATCTGAGGTGTCTTTTGGGTGCATGGAAGGACAGACAGTTGTTCAGGTATATGGGTACGGTGAAGGGAAGGGCCTCGATTGCGTGGGTGAGGAGTCTGAAGGTTATATTTCCTTCGACTGGGAGCCGGTGGAAATCGCTGAGGTATTGGGTGATGTGACTGCAACAGGGGATGTTGAGGAACAGTCTGGCTGCGGCGTTCTGGATGGTCTGGAGGTTGCGCAAGAGTTTCTCATTGAATCTGGAGTAGAGAGCGTTGCCGTAGTCCAGTCTGCTGCTGATGGAAGCGTGTGTGACAGTTTTTCTGGATTCGGATGGGATCCATCTGCACGTCTTTCGAAGCATGCGGAGGGTGTTGAAGCAGGTCAAGGATACAACATTGATCGGTTCATTGTGAGCGATGAGTCTAGTATGATGCCGAGGTTTCCAGCGCGGTCCGCCGGGGTGGGAGGATTTCCGAGGACGGGGGGCCACCAGGAGTCGTCCCATGCAGAGGGGGTGGAGCCAAGGATGAGGACTTCTGTTTTCTCAGAGTTAAGTTTCAGGCAGCTGTTCTTCATTCAGGTGGTGACAGCTTTCTTCCCTTCTTGGAAGTGTGTTTGGTGATGTTGGGTTCGTTGGTGAGGGAGAGGATAAGCTGGGTGTCTTCAGCATAGGAGATGATGTTGAGCCATGGTTCCTGATGATGGCTGCGAAGGGGGCCATGTTGACGTTAAAGAGGGTGGGGCTGAGGGAGGAGCCCTGGGGCACTCCACAGTTGGTCTCTGTCGGTTCCGAGAGGTAGGGAGGGAGTCAGACCAGCAGAGTTCTGCCAGTGAGGAAGGAGCATATCCAGTCGACGGCCTTGGCGTGGATGCCGGCGTCGTGGAGTCTGGTGGCTAGGGTGCGGTGGGAGACGGTGTTGAAGGCAGCCGAGAGGTCCAGGAGGATAAGGGCTGCCGTTTCACCCTGGTCGAAGAGGGTGTGGATGTCATCGGTGGCCACGAGTAGGGCAATTTTGGGGCTGTAATTGCAGCAGAATCTGGATTGGGAGATATCTAGGATGTTGTTAGCTTCGATGATGTCTGCTAGCTGGGTGCTGACGGCTTTTTTGATGACCTTTGCTGCTAATGGAAGCAGGAAGATGGGCATGAAGTTTTTGAGGTCTGTCGGGTCTGCTGAGGGTTTCTTCAAGAGGGGGTTGACTCTGGCGTGTTTCCAGGGGAGTGTGAAGGTGGCGGACTTGAAGGAGCAGTTGATCGTCAAACATAGTTCAGATGTGATAGCCAAGGTGGCTCTGTGGAAGAAGTGGTGTGGGCAGGGGTCTGAGGGTGCTCCGGAGAGGATGCTTTTCATGGTCTTCGAGGTGTCTTCTGTCGTGACTAGAGTCCATTTGAGCAGGGTCTCTTGGGTGGTGTCACATGGAGGGGGAGCCGGAATGGTGAGGAGGTCTTTGTTTTTGAAGTTGTCATAGATCATCTTAATCTTAAGGTGGAAGAAGGAGCTCAGTCCGTTGCAGAGGTCTTGGGAGGGTGGGACATCTGTTGTTTCGCTGCAGGTTTTTCGAATTCCTTGCTGATGGAGAAGAGTTATTTGGTATTGTGAGCGTTGGTGAGGATTCTATCTTGGAGGGATTTCTTCCTTGTGGATTTTATCAGATGGTGGTTTTCGGTGATGTCTGCTTTGTAGGTGCCACGTGTTTCAGGGGTTTTGTTGTTACTCCATGTCCTGTCGAGTCCAGCTTGCTTTCTTGATGTGTCTTCCTGCGACTTTCTTGAGGGGACGAGTGTGTCAGTGACAGTTCGTGATCCAGCGGTGGAGGTCGCGTGCTGCGGTGTTTGCGTCTGGCGTAGGCAGTGGTGGGGTGCTGATGAGGCAGGAAATAAGCTGGTCTTCAGTGACTTTGTTCCAGCTTCTGCAGGGCAGTCGGTGGGCATACTTGTGTACGGTGTTTTTTTTTAAGGAGAAATGGATGCAGTGGTGATCTGTCCAGAAGTGTTCCATGGTGTGGCTATAGGAGAATCGGTTGGCTAGGCTCTCTAGGAGTGAGGCAGTGTTTGATTCATCGTGGTTGTCCAGGTGGAAGTTTTGGTCTCCGAGTAGGACGTAGTCTGTGGAGGCAAGGGCATAGGGTGTGATGAGGTCGGTGATGGCGTCGGTAAAAGTAGCGCTGGGGATGGGTGGCCTGTAGATGAGGGTTCTGCAGAGAGTCGTTTTAGGGTTGATCTGGAAGTGGAGGTGCTCCATGAGGGTCGTACGGGACGGTGGTCTTCATGCTGAAGGTGCTTTTCTAAACGATGGCGATGCCTCCTCCTGGGTGGATGGGGTGGTCCTAGCAGAGGATCTTGTATCCGTCGGGAATGGCTGTTAGAATGTTGGGTGAAGAGTTAGCTTTGGTCCAGATTTCTGTGAGAAGGACAACATCGGTGTTGAGGAGGTCCCAGATTTCTATGACGTGCTTGTGTAGGACACATACGTCGAGGAGGATGCAGTTGAGTGGTTTGTGAGCGGTGATGTCTGGTAGGCTGGGAGATGCTGCTGGGGTACGGAGGTGGGTTTAAGGTGCGATGGCAGGGTAGACAGGAGAGAAGGCCTCGGGTGTTGTTCGGCGTCGAGAGCTGGCAGTTGTTGCTGCCTCCGAGATTGAGAGCCTGGAGGGTCCTGGAGTCGTAGCAGAGGCGGGTTAGAGGACCCGGGTCCCTGGCACTGGTTGCGGTCGGGTCATGGAGCAGACGGGCTTGCATCTGTGCAGCTGCGCAGCGGCCCCCATTAAGTAGGGGTGGGTCCGCTGGGAGGCGGGAAGGACACACTGAAGGGGGGAGAGACCATGGAGGCAGCAGCCACAGGGGGAAAAAATGCAGCAAAAAGAAAGAAAAAAAAACACGGTAGAAAAAGGGTAAGACAGAGAAGGAAGAAAAAAGAGGGCACAGAGGAAAGAGGCAAGGGAGAAAAAGAGGACACAGAGAAAAGAGGCAAGAGAGGTAGAGGCAGAACAGAAGAAGAGCAGAGTGCTCTTCCACTGAACAACCAGGGATGAGGCGCAGGTAGGAGCCTGTGGGTGGAGGGCCTCGAACACCCTGCAACAGTCAGCTCAGGGGACAACACTCAGTGGTGGAGCTGCGCGGGGTAGAGCAGTCACACTGACCAGGTCAGTGGTCTTGCCATGCTGCAGCCGCCATTAAGTAGGGATCAGGGGAGGGCGGGTAAGTTCGGAGGTAGGAAGGACACACTGGAGGGGCCCTGGGGAAGCAGCGGCGGGGCGGGGGGATGAACGCCGTGAAAAGAAAGGAAAAAACACTAAAAAAGAAAGAGAAGGCAAAGAAAAAAGAGAGCACAGAGGAAAGAGGCAAGAGAGAAAAACAGGGCATGGAGAAAAGAGGCAAGAGAGGCAGAGGCGGAACAGCGGAAGAGCACAATCCTCCATCCTTCCAAAGAAACAGAACTGACCCCCACGGAAATAAAGATCTGCCCATGACCATGCATCAGTCAAGTGTGAAAGCTAAGATCAGCACTTGTGTCTCCTTGTCCCACAGTTGACAGTACAAATAGTGGACCCTATCTCCATCCCTGATTTTCCCATAACAAATTAAAGCACATGGACAGACAGCTAATCTTTGCAATTTAAAGTTTGCACTTATTTATAGTTAAATTCCTACAGTAAGTTGACAAACCCATAGTATCAACTCCTAGCTTGTGAATTTGCTCGGCCTGATGGACTCTTAGTCCAGGCTAATAGTAAAATAAACAAAACACATACCTTCTACACAACCCAGAAAGAGCATATCCAAACCACAGAAACTGCCAGATAAATATTGTATTCCAGTTCAGGGAAAAAGTCCATCCGGCAGGAGTAAAGTCTGTTGCTAATTTGTTTGAGAGATTTCCCACTGATTCCAAAAATATACCTAAGGAAGAGATAAACATAGTAACAATGAGTGTCAATCAATTAACTTCCAAAACAGATTATGTTATTATATGCAAGTTAAATTATACAATATACATGAATGGAATTAGACTCTACTGTGCAAGTCTAGATATTCAAATACAATAAAATCGGCAGATTTGAGTCAATCACATTGTGTTCAACATACAAACAGATTCAGACCCTGGCGGACAGAGTACCATCCGTTTGGGTGGCAAAGGACTTAAAGTTTCCCACCGTGATGAACAGTAGTCTGTCTTATTTAGAGATGAACACTGGCCCTGTGGTCATCTATGCACTCTGAAAAGAACTGCAATTATTACAATTCCATTCAAGGCACAAAAAGTTGGGTGGACGGCTGCTATCGTTTTGACGGCGGAGCTCTAAACTTAAGATTTTTTTTTCCTCCCAAAATGGAACTTTATCACTAACAAAAAAATTAAGGACTCCACACCCTGAGAGTTTTCTTTCATGGTGTGGGTGCGGGGTCACTATTTTTTGCCTGTGCCCCATCACCAGTTATTCCCTGACGATGATGGACAAACAAAAGCCCCATCAGACCGTACATTCTAAACAGTGTGGGATTTGTGATGACTTTAGTCTGATGTACTATACTGTCCGGCCAGTCAGTCAGTCAAAGAACTTTATTCGGTTACTAAAAACCATAAAAGCAGTACAAAATACATAAAACAAGGTTTTAAAAATTCAATAAAACAGATTAAAAATGATTGCAAATCCTAAATAAAAGAAACGTATCAGAGATATAAGGAGTACCATATTTGCAAATGTCAGGTTTGGTGATTGATCTTTGTGGCCAGACTGATTTTCTTTTGTCTAGTGGCTGCTACCAAAAAACACGCTACGCCATATGTGACCGGTACCGAGTTCAACATCTGTAAGTATAATAGAGCCGGCCGTACCTGCGCAAAATTTAAGTCTTTCAGGATGGGGAAAAGAAATTTTTTTACGGGCCACCAAATAATGTTCACAAAGCATCACTAGGTGCAGAGTATCCTGTGTAGAGAAAGAATCGCAGGTGCAGGGTGGAGAATCTTCTGGGATGCCACACTTTGTATACGAGCCAAGCACAAGGTGTATCAGGTTGAACCTGAACCTTATGAGTAGAAAACGATGATATGGTTTAGTAACATATTTTAAATAAGGTTCCATGGCCAAAGACGATGAAAGTTGGTAAAGTGATCTTACCATTGGCTTACAAAGCTCAACCGTTTCCCTCTCAGCTTCCAACATATTTCGAAAGTGCTGCTTGACCCACCTTACATCTTCTTTTTTAAGGTTCTGTGGAAAAGAGTACATATCCGGGCGTCCTAACCTAGCGCATACCGCTCTAACATACGCTAGCCACGGTATGCTATCTGCTTTGTCCAGAGACATGCAATCTTTGAGAATGCAGTGGTTCAATGTAATCTCCTCATTTGTCCAAGTTTTAATCCAACATAACAGTGGGGACATTTTTAAGAGATCAGTGACATAACCCAAGCCTGTTTCGTTATGTATTGAATATGTAGGGGATGATTTCGGGAGTGATAACAAGGCTCGTATAAAATTGTTTTCTACAATTTGAATGCCTGGGGCTGAAACGTAGCCCCATATATCTGCCCCATATGATGCAATTGCCACACATTTGGCTCTATAAATACGAGTCATGGCTTCCATGGGTCTCGAACCCAATCTTTTAGCAAAATGCATAAGAGCTGTGGTAGATCTGCTTACATCATTCTCCTTTAACTTTAGTTGGGCACCCCAAGTTCCTTTCTCATCAAAAGTGACTCTTAAATAACAAAAAAAGGGTACCCTCGAGATTGGAGAGTTGTTACAGCTAAAGGCCCTAATCTTCATGTTTTTCCTCCGTGAGCCTGTAACCATAACATGGGATTTAGTAGTGTTGATCTTTAGGTCCAAGGCTTCCATGAAACCACCAAAATGATCTAATAATCTTTGCAGGCCCGTACCAGTCCGAGCTACAAGAACGGCATTGTCCGCGTATAGCAGTACCGGAATAGGTAGCCCCCCCCATATACGGTATGTCCATGTTGCTGAATTCAGAGATTTCCCCAAGGAATTAATATATAGTGTAAAGAGGAGAGGGGCCAGAATGCAGCCTTGTCTGACCCCTCTTCCTGATCTAAACTTCGTTGTGCATCTTCCTTCCCTTGTGACCCTGACCGAGGCGGCCAGATTTTGGGGGAGATCGTGCAAAAAATTAACCAAGGTGCTATCCAAACCCAAGTCTCGCAAAATAATCCAAAGTTTTGAGCGATTTACCAAGTCGAAAGCAGAAGATAAGTCCATAAATCCCAAATAAAGAAGCCCACCCTTCGCCACAGTATATTTACTAATAATAAGGTGAAGGTTTAAACATTGGTCCATGGTCCCTCTATGTGCTCTGAAACCGTACTGTAGATCCGATAGGGTCCCGCTCTCCACTAGCCAATCCCCCATTCTTTGCAAAATAACTCTGCCCAGAATCTTAACGGCAGAGTCCAACAGGGAGATTGGTCTATAGCAGGCAGGGTCCCCCCTATTCCCTTTCTTGAAAATAGGCACGATAATAGAGGTAGACCAGGAGGGAGGAAGACCAGCTGCAGGTATCGCATTAAACACATTGGTTAGTATTTTTGACCAAAATTGCGGATACTGGATGTAGAGATCTGCGGGGACCCCATCCGGACCCGGGGCCTTGTGTTTACTTGTATCTTCAATCGCCCTCTCAACCTCAGTGATGTTAAACTTCAGGAGTGGTGTAGCATGGGTACTGACTGGTGGCGTTAATGCTGTGGATTCATAAATCTGTTTAAAGTGGCCTAGCCATCTTCCATCTTCAATCACACAGTCCATATCAGTTTTCCCATCCTCGGAGAAAAAAGGCTGGTTCACCAAGGCCCAAAACTTTTTGCTATCTCTCAGTACATCAATGGATAGTAAACTATCCCAAGCTTCCTCCTTAATTTGGTTTTTGCGATTAGTAACTGCAATTTTGTATTCCTTCCTTAGATTAGTCACTAAGGGCCTATCTCTGGGTTTATGTTTTAATGCTTTCAACAGGGCACTGTGTTTTAGCGAACAATCCTTGTTAAACCATTTAAAAATCTTCTTGTTCCTTAGAGCGCATGGCCTTAGCTCCAAGTTCTTAGAGATCCTTGTACATATTTCCTCATACGCTGCCATAACATCAGAGCCCAAGGCAGTTGGATCTAGGCACACTGCCAGATTAGCCTCCGCCTCTTGGGCTAGTGTTTGGAAGAATTGCTCAGGGACAATCATCCCCCACTTAAGACGCCTTCCCTGGTCCTTAGTTGTCAAATCATTTGGAGCTGCCACACTTGTCAATCTATTGATCCGGAAACAGTCTAGGTCCAGCACTAAGAGGACAGGGTGATGATCACTGAAACTAGCAGTAACAACCCTATACTCACGTGCCTTTAACCGGACCCTGGGTGATACAAAAATATAGTCTATGACAGTGTTGGCGTCTCTCCCTATAAATGGTGGAGGTCTGGGTTCATTTTTGCCCTGCTCAATTTCAAATAGATTTAAGTTTGCAAGAAGAGTCTCGAGGCACTCACCCTCGTTTGTGTGTTCAAAATGGGGGATGCCCTCGGTCGGTAAGCCCCCATATCTATCATTAAAACAGTCTCCCTCGCAGGGATGAATATTAAAATCACCCAGGATTACCATCTCTGGGACGGAGTTGCAATCTTGTCTATAGACTGACAGAAAATCTAACAAGGAGGTCAGATGCTCATTCGCATAAGAAACCTCCTTGGAATTATAAAAATTAATGAGCAAAAAAACTTTGGTGTCAGATAAAATCCACTCCACTACTAACGTGTTCATGGGTGCGGAATCTAATTTTTTTAAAACCCCCTTTAAGTTCAGAGAACATAGTGTGAGTAAGCCACCCTTTGCTCTCCCTCTCGCTCCTGGGACTGCTGGGGTTGAAAAACTACAAAAACCATCCAAGGAGAAACTTCTAGTGGTATCCCATGTTTCTTGGATTGCCAAGACGTCATATTGTTTTACAAACCCTTGCCATATGGAGTCTAAAGCCTTTACATTTAAACCTGCCACGTTCCAGGTGAGAAATTTGCAATATGATGAATCTGCATTAGAAGGGGTAAGCGCACCCCGGCGATCACCATCCGCTGGGTCTGTATCAGGAGTATAAGAAAGGTTTAATTTAATCGAGTCCTCCATAGCAACAGCCTTACTTGGTTGGGTAGGAATAATCTGGAAACTCCAACCAAGTTCCGAGCTCTGTGTTTGTCAGTCAACCCAATCTGTGGTTGACAGACATTCAAAACGATTGGCTATTGGAAAGTGCAAGGGGTTATCCAGACCATTTGTGAACTGTTGGTAATGATAGGGTTGGCTGTAATGTGAACCAACAAGAGGGCCGCCTTGACGCGGTCTACCTCTTCTACTCCTTACCTGGTTCCATCCCGCATTCCACCCCTCCTCCCACGCATGGGGTTGTATCTCCCAGGGGGGATTGGATCTTTGTCTAAATTTACTGTCATGGGGTCCTTTTAACCAACTCCATCGATTGTCAGCTTGATTTTGTGGGAGATAGAAATAAGACAGAGGTCTAGCAACCACCGTACTCGTCTGGAATCTAGGGGATCCACTACTACAAATGAACTCTACAACCTCAGTATTCTCGAAAGTGACCACTACACAGTCCCCTTGTAGGTTTTTTCTGTTGCCTCCCACCCACGGAGCTCTCTCAATCATTAGAATGTTGCACGGTATGTTTGGCGGGAGAGGATAATTTTTAGATAGCCAATAACATACTTTATTTTTAAGAGCCTGATACGATTCAACTTCTGGCGAGGAGATTTCAGTGACGCCAGTGAGAATAATCACGTAAGGGCAGGCATCAGGGGGAAGATGGATGTTTCTACGGGCCATGCCCTTGGCTCTATCGGGTGCATCAAAATTTAGAGGTTGTGATAAGCGATCACTTAATGTAGCCTGAGCGGTTGAATTGCTCTTGGTTGTTGTCAGAGATCGATCTGTTTTCTGAGTTTGGTCAATTCTAGGGGCTTTTATAGTAATGCCATCCTGGTTTATAGCGTTACTGGAATTCTTGGGGGTCATTTTTGTAGTCTCCAGCGATTTGTTAACAACCACCGAAGGCTTATTGACCTTTTTAGCTGGAATAGTAACCTGGGCAGTTCTATTATTCAAGGTGAAGCTAGGGGCACTTATGTCCTTATGTATGTTTTTAGGACAGTTTCCAGACAGCGTAATCTAGCCTCTAAGGGTTCCAACAGTACTTTTAACATATTAAAAATAGTGGTATTACTCATACTTGAACCATAGCCCTCCTGTAATGGTGATTTTGCTGAGTTGCCCGCATCCCCGGTCAACTCCAGGATTTCCTCCAGGCTATGATCGATAATAGTATCATCAGGGAGGCTCAGGGGTAAGCCACTCTTAATAACATGCAATCCCTCTGTGGAACTGGGTAAAGCTACTGGCAATTTATCCATGTTAGGGGGGTTAGGGGGAATTCGAACCTTCTTTCCTTTATGAATAGATGGTTTATTGGTTTTTCGAATTTGCTTAGGAATAGCCCCTTCTGTCCGCCCCCTTTCTTTAGTAACGGATATATTGTTAGAGGTATTTGACTCACTTTGTTGCACTCCACATTCTGATAGGAAAAGAAGGTTAGGAGAAGCCTCCAGATCCTGTAAGGTGTTTAAAGCGTCAAGATCCCCAGTCTCTCCGGTACTATGTACTAGGACCTGTATATCTGTCCGAACATCAGTGTTGGGTGTCTGTGCCTGTGCTATAAGGCCCAAGGAGGATCGTTTGGCCATGGCCAGGTCTTGGGACACTCTCCTATCCATTAATGTTATACCCTCGTCAATTAGCGCATGAGTGCGGGTGAAAAAGTCATCCAAGGTTCCGGTAAGTTTTTTAGCTCCTACAGCGGCCATACTTCTGGTTTCGCGACGGTTCATGGCCTATAATCCTATCAAATACAAAGCGCAGGGGAGATGGGTATCACCGACTAGGGTTTATGGCCCAGTCCAGCCTCCTCTGGCCTCTGAGGGCCACAGAGGGCCCGCCCTTTGCCCGGGCTTCGCTCGGCGTCCCGCTCGCGTCCCGCTATGCGGAGAAGCGCTGTTCTTAAAGGTGACGTTGCGGCCGGGGGCGTGTCTTGCTGGGGGCGCGGCCGTGCACACCTGTGCAGCGCAGGGACTCCTGGTCTAGAGAGTCCCTGCAGCACGCGCCCTCTGGTACCTCCCGCAGTTATTCCGTCCTCGTTCCAGGCGCTCTCCGGCACCCCTGCAGCCTCGACCCCACGCCAAATGCCGTGCAGCGGCACCCGCGAAGCGGGTGCTGCAAGATGTTGAATGGCAATAAGGCGGTCAATCCCTCCAGGGACACGGGGAGGCCACAGGCGGATCGGCGTTCTCCCAGCTCACCCAGTCGGCAAGTGGAGGCGTCCAGGTAAGGTTTTCTGTGATTAAGGGTCCCACAGCACTTGGGGAGTGTTCACAATTTAAAGTTTGGTCGGCCGGGGGCGTGTCTTGCTGGGGGCGCGGCCGTGCACACCTGTGCAGCGCAGGGACTCCTGGTCTAGAGAGTCCCTGCAGCACGCGCCCTCTGGTACCTCCCGCAGTTATTCCGTCCTCGTTCCAGGCGCTCTCCGGCACCCCTGCAGCCTCGACCCCACGCCAAATGCCGCG
This sequence comes from Triturus cristatus, assembly GCF_964204655.1. Lineage (NCBI taxonomy): Eukaryota > Metazoa > Chordata > Amphibia > Caudata > Salamandridae > Triturus > Triturus cristatus. Next base: position 213,781,168 of record NC_140588.1, read on the forward strand.
CAGCGGCACCCGCGAAGCGGGTGCTGCAAGATGTTGAATGGCAATAAGGCGGTCAATCCCTCCAGGGACACGGGGAGGCCACAGGCGGATCGGCGTTCTCCCAGCTCACCCAGTCGGCAAGTGGCGGCGTCCAGGTAAGGTTTTCGGTGATTAAGGGTCCCACAGCACTTGGGGAGTGTTCACAATTTAAAGTTTGGTCGGCCGGGGGCGTGTCTTGCTGGGGGCGCGGCCGTGCACACCTGTGCAGCGCAGGGACTCCTGGTCTAGAGAGTCCCTGCAGCACGCGCCCTCTGGTACCTCCCGCAGTTATTCCGTCCTCGTTCCAGGCGCTCTCCGGCACCCCTGCAGCCTCGACCCCACACGCAGCGGCACCCGCGAAGCGGGTGCTGCAAGATGTTGACTGGCAATAAGGCGGTCAATCCCTCCAGGGACACGGGGAGGCCACAGGCGGATCGGCGTTCTCCCAGCTCACCCAGTCGGCAAGTGGCGGCGTCCAGGTAAGGTTTTCTGTGATTAAGGGTCCCCTTCTGTGATTAAGGGTCCGGCCATCAGAGGTAGCTTTTAGTTGACGGAGCCCCCCTCCTCTCAGGGGCTGGCCATCCTCTCAACCTTAAGCGGGGAGGGCAGACTGTCAGTTTTGCAGACAGGGTAGCTGTCGTGTTTGCGGTGGAGTACATTCTGCCAAACTCTAAATTACCCACACAGTGCTTTGTGATATTGGCGTGCACTTTCATTATAGTCTATAAAGCACTGCAAAGAAGCAAAGTATTTCTTAAAACTTACAATTCCTTTATTATTCTACACTGGTTATCTGCAAAAACTTGCATTATAGTCCTGTACAATACTAGGGCTCTATGACCGATTGGTGATGCCATTCGAAATGCTTACATTCTTAAAGGTGAGGATAGCAAACTGTGGTAGTCCTCTGAGACATCTATGGCTGAGAGTATATTGGGGACCACAAGTCCATGAAGCGCATTTTTACTGCTGACAACTCACCGCGAGCTGCCATTTTAAACTTTTGATGGCTACAGATGAACTTATGCCAGGGTGGTTTATTAATATGTCTTTTTTGTGTTTAGGCTACTTTAGAATACCAGTTCCACAATGTTACAGAAGCTGGAGTTTAAATTATTGGTTAGTTAGATAAGGACATTGCTCATCGGCTATGAATGGGAAGAATTAACCGTGAAAGCTCGCTGACTTGTTGTGGTTCTGTCCTTCATTGGAGAACAGGTGCTTTTAGTCTGGTTAAACTATGCCATTAACACCATCTTGAAATGGGACAACTAGAGGTTGCTGCTGTAAACAGGAAGGCTTGTCAGACTCCCCAATGAGGTTCCAGCAGATTACAGAGGACGACCTGTAACCTAATGAATTTGCCTCTATGTTTTCTGTCTGTTGTTGGTGCAGCATATTGTCCTTACACCAAAAGACCCAATGTTTTGGATGCAGAAGTATCTGGGAGCCACCTTGTGTAACTATTTCAGGCCACGGTTCCTTTATGCATGTCCCAGGGAGCAAGCGGATTAAATTTGGCCATATACTGTAAGATTTATTCATTTTAATGGCAAGCAAAATCTAGCTCGCTTATTTTCAATCATCTAAAATGCCTACAGTTCTCTTAGTGAGCAGTGAATATTCGCGTCCCTGATGACAGTCTTACCTACAGAGTGGAGAGGTGTGCGAAGAACATTCTGCTTAGCACCCAGCATTACCTATATGCATAAAACATACTGCTCATGGACATAAGTATTTGAAAATGGTTTGCACAGTGACATAAAGGCTTGTGGTGATTGAGGGTATGTAGTTACTCTTCATATGTCCAAACATGAGGACCTCTAAAGGGACCGAAAGTCCTCAAACCAGAAGTAGATCAGTTTGAACCTCTTGGGAATCTGTCTGCAAGCTGGTTTACCAGTCAGTGAGGAAGTTAAAATCCCCTGAGCCAGGGAACTCTCTAAATGGTAAAGAGAATCTGCAGCTGGACTTTGCAAGTAAGAGGCCCCATCAGCACTTCTGTTTCCTGCACACACCACTGCGTTCCCTTCATCCAGGCAGCTCCTTCTCTGCCCTCTTCAGATCACATCAAGATACACTCTCTCACCAGTTCAACTGTAAGCATTGAACTGCTGAGAGAGGACTGCTTTGTTATCCCAAAAGAGAAACAACATTGACGATTATAAAGGAACACCAACATAGTTAATCGTTAGCTTGAGCTTTCAAGTACCTTCTTGTAACTGGCCAGACAGGCAGGTTATAACTGGCCACTGCCATACAGACTGCTATTAAACGTTCTGTGGCAAAGTGCGAGTGCTTTAGTAAAGCTACAGTCGAGAACTGCTTAAACAGTGGTACAAGCCATTTGTAGCGTAAGTGGTTGGTTTTTGTGCAAAACAACAAAAAGTGAATGTGTTTCCCACACTCCAAACTTACAATCCCAGCAATCGGTCCCAAAACTGTTAGCAGCAAACTTGGCCAAATACACTCTGGTAGGTAGAGTTCCCAAGCGGAAGTTTAAATACAAAGTGTGGCGTGCAACAGTGGCAATTTCAGTTAGCTAAATACCTAATGTATGTTTTACTTGCAAATAGTCAACAGTCAAATGTGAGGAATAGGCCTGCCAAGGCGAGAAGTTTCCAGCACACGAAGGTGTCTTTTACCAAGCCAACTGTGGCGTGATCTACAAGAGCTGAACTGGACCAAAGATGACAGAGTCCAAGTTCATCCAGGCATCCCTTAACATAGATTAGCCAGTGATTGTATTGGAAATTTCCTAGGGTCGATGCTTCCAAAACCACTCTCAGATATGATGCCCCATGGTGGCTGCAATTTACTTAAATTCAAAAGGCGAAAGCGGGAATGAATTTTCAGTTATCTGCGATTGCGTGCAGGAACTGTATCCCCAAAGTAGTTGAGACTACCGTTTTTTGTCTGTAACCTTGTAAGATAATGCTCAGGATGTGGCAACCAATTTTTTATCAAGTCCGAAGGATGGCGTTTGCTTGACGCTACAAAACATTGGCTGCCTTTTCAATATGGTCAGGCCAGTTCAGTTTTTTAATGAAGCGAATGCCCAAGTAGTCAGAGCTCTTAATGGTTTCAAGCACCTGACCCGTTATCCTTGCGGATTTCCTTCAAGGCGGAGCCATTGAAATAGGCATTATTTTAGTTTTTTGTGTGTGCAAAGATATTTCTGCCTACAGATGCTCTCAAAGTTCTCCAAAGATTTATGCATTGCATTTTGTGTATACATCAATAGCATCAATAGAACTGCGTCATATGCAAAAAGAAGAATGAGTATTTGTTTTTACTGCACAACCTTGGGGCATCCAAGGCTCTCTCTGGATACAAATTCTTTGCATTTGTTTAAAAATAGAACAGCGGGGCAAGTAGACAGCCTTGCTGTACACCAGAGCAGATTGGAAAATGAGGGATGTATACCCCAGAGCTTCCGTAGCAAACAGAAGCGCTTGTTTCTGCATGAACAGTTGTTTTCCACCCCCATTTTTTCTAGTGATTGACAAAATTCTGATCTGTTAACTAGATCAATCGCCAATTTTAAATCTATAAATGATAGTTATAGACACAATTTGAGCACCCTTCTATATTTGGCACACACCATATATGGTTTGACAGCTTGATCGATAGTGCTGATGCTTGTACAGAATCTAGCCTATGCATCGATTAGAACATTATTATTGTCAATCCACCCTTGCAGCCTATTTGAAAGTACACAGCCAGAGATTTTTCAGGTGCTCTCTGATAATGAAATAGGCCTGTAATTACTGGGAAGCATCTTACTTCCTTTTTTGTGGAAGGGCACTATGATAGCACTTTGCTACGAAGAGGGGATGCATTTTTTCCCAATAGCTGCACTAAACATCTTAGATAGGACGAATGACTAGACCTTCAGGTCAGATCGAAACATGTCCACTGGGACACGATCGGGGCCAGGGGCTTTATTGGCCTTTTGCTCTATGACTGCTCTTTCTACCTCCGGGAGTAGCTCCTTAGTTCTCAATTTGGTCTATGGTTGGCAAGTTCTCCCAAATATGTCAAACCACCACTGCTATTATATACTGCCTTTTAGTGGCCCACCTAGGTGTGTGAGCAAATCTGATGACCATGACTATTTGGACCATCCCTGAACACTCTGGCAATTTTCCCTGAAAAGGATCTACTATTTTTCTCTTCTGCTGCCTCAATCAGGTCGCTCCACACTTGTTGCTGGTAGTTTGATTTCTTCTTCCTTAGTAGGGCTTTGCATTTGCTCCTTTCGCTCTTAAACATTTAATCATTGATTAACGAATGATGCTGGTACCTATATGCGTTAGAGACCTTCGACTTGGCAAGTCTACACTCCTTATGGTACCACCCAGACTAATTCTTTAACAGACCATTCTACCTGGCCACTCTCGATGTAGACCATTTGCGTGTAAGCTTACTTGACAGAGTCCTATAATTTTCTAATATCACAACATGGTCTCCATTTTCCACATCTTGAATATTTAGAAGATATTCCTCTGTGGATGTCATCAGTATGTTCTTGTCGATTGAGTAGCTATCCGCAATCCATTTTACATCTCTACTACTGTTATCTGGGAAGATACTAGCAATATAACATGGAGGACTTTCAAACCCTGTCACTATTCCATGCTTGAAACACAGAGGGTCGTGATCACCCTTAGGCCGCTGAATTACTTGCATTTCATCACCAGTTCCTATTGGTTGTTTTGAAATAGAATACCACTTCTCTTATTGCTTTGGAACATAGAAGCCCCAGGTGATTCGGCCATTTCGGAAGCTTAGCTTTAAATTGTTGAGGAAGTTAGCAGACGATCTCCCTTTACATTGCCTGCTGATAGGAATAGAGCAGGCAATATCAGGCAAAGGGATACCCCAGCTTGCTTCCTCTTTGCTCGTTGCCTCGTTCCATATACATTTGGGCGGGTGAATATCAAAATCTCCACATACTATCAGATAATGAATGCCGTTGGGTTTCACCTTGGCCTTTATTCCATGGATGACTTCCTGTAGTGTTGCTTATTGATCCTCAGGTTTACCACACAGGATGGGCTTCAAATAGACATTGGCAACAACTATTATGGCTTGTGGTTTCTTGTGGGCCTTGGTACGTGCAACAACCATAATCGAGTCGTGAATAAAGAAACTTTTGATACCATGTAAGCTAGTTTTGTTGAGAACCAGGAGGAGAGACCCACCCCCTGCCCTTACCGGATCTATTTGCATTAGTGGCAAAACCCATTTTGCCTGGCACTGATTCAGCTAAAGTACCAATCGCAGCCCAAGTCTCCTGAAACCAGCAAATCTTCTTGGTACTAACAGATGCCACTCAGTCCTCATCCTCAAACTTTGGTTGTAGGCCGGCTATATTCCTGGACATAAGGGTTATCCCGCTGGCTTTATGCTTCGCATCTCTCTAGGTCCATAGGTACAATTGTGGACAGGAAACTAGGTGCCCTTTTAGCTAAAATGAGACAGCAGAGGTGTAATAAGTTTTGTAACCTGCTGTATTAGGGCTGTTCAGTACTGCTGGCAGCCAGTACCAATTAATGCCACCACCTACTACAGGTTTAAGGCTCCTCTTCTGATTGATAATAACAGCTCTATTTCTCCCCTGGTAACTGTCATATTTTTTGCTTCCCTTAGGACACCGGGAGTCAATTTGTAAGGTGCCTCCAGTCTTCTGAGGAGGACTCGCGTATCCTGTTGCTCCGAGTTCTCCTGTCCCAACTCCATCTGGCATTCTCGCCGCAATGCTACGCTCCAATCTCTTCTTTGGGGGATCATATCTAGGCCACTCACATGCAGATGGTCCTTGTTATCATTGATCAGATTCGGAGTAACTGGTGCATGAAGCTCCACGTCACTATATACCTGACTCTAGCCAGCCTGGGAGCTAGGGCTAGCATACTCACAGGGATTAACTAATTTAGTATCCTGCAACACTAGCAAGCTAAGAGCATGAATAGCCCAAAACACTTCTAGTAGGCACGCTTGATTTAATGGTAATGGACATACCGGATCAGGGAATAGATCAATAAAAGTAAATTTTGCTAGTGCTTGGGGAGTCAATATATTATAATTCTCAAATATCCCCAGCGGTTTAGTTTCCACCACCGTGCAGTTTGATTCAGGCAGAAAAACGCTTGCACATGGGTTTCATGGCGCAAAGCTCCTATCATTTGCACCACTTTGCTCTTCACCATCAATTCCAGTGTTGTTATCTTCTAGTACACTTAAGGGAGTCCCTACCTGGATGGCGGTGCCTCTGAAACATTTCCTGCATCCGGGGTTAAAACCCCTTGTTCTCCTTATCTTTTTTGTGCGCTTCAGTGGCAATATAGTTTTTTTTAATTCCCTTAAATTTCTTCTTCTTTTTGCACTTTACTTTTGGACTTCGCACATGGCGCTGCAATGCGGAGTGGGGGGGGGCAGTTGGGGTTCAGGGTTTTTTCATAAAAACTGGATACAGTTGCATATTGTCTTTGTTGCGTTCCTCTTGCTCTCCTAAATAGCTCTCCTGTTTCTATTGTGGGGCCATTTTGCTTTGATGATTTTCCTTCTCTTCTGGCTGGTTTACTTCTATTATGGCTTCCTTTTTTCCCCATTTAGTGGCCAGCACTGTGCTATTTAGTAATGCCTGGTAATTTGCACCAGGGGGTGTGGCAATCTCATGGCGCTCTATTTCGTGCCTCGTAGATTCTACCTTTGTGTTCTTTTTCCTATTGGATGGTAATGGTCCCACTGCGGCCTCTACAATATGATTTTTTGACACTACCCTGTTATCCCCATTTAGTGCCATAGGTTTCATTACATCTAACAGCCGTTACACTCCATGTGTAGATGCTGGGTGGCTTCACTTTAAGGTTGCCAGCACTGGTGGACTTCTCCAGAGTTGCACCTCGCTTATACTCATTTGGTACCAACAAGTCGGTAGTTGGGGCTTCTAATGTTGACATTTCTAAGATGGTTTGAAGTGATACATTGTGTGGGTGCACTCCCATAAGCAAAGGGGGGAAGTGATAAGGAGTGGTGCTCCCTGTTCAACAATAGTTATTGGTCCCTGGTTCTCCCTGGTATTTATAGGATCTTTCTTGCTCTCGGCCATTGTGCAACTACCTGTGGTTTTTCCAATCGCCTCCAGCTTGGGTGCTTCAGCCCCTGCCCCATTACTCGTGGTCACGAGACCAGGAGGGCAACTTACTAGGGCACATCACCAGCATCACACATTCCTATACACAGATTCTAAGGACATATAACACACGCTTTCCCTATTACAGAAACCTAACAAAAGGAACACACATGAGGAACACCTACCGCAAAAGAAGGGAAAAAATCTAAAGCTACCACAACCTAAATGTTGGACTTGGCCCTTCTGGCAGGTTCACCCCCGAGACTTTTTGCTTTTTATGGGTGACTTGGTGTAATGGATTTTGGTTTCTGCGCACTTTACCGCTGTGTCTCAGGGTAAAGTGCGTGCGTGTGTTGGGGTTGGCCTGCCCTCCCATAGGAATGCATGGGGGGATGTATGTGTCCTGGTAGTTCCTGATGCGTGGGGTGTGCAGGCCCGTGTTTGGTATGTGCGGACTCGTGTGAGTGAATGCTGCGCGTTGATGTGTGCGGCGTGCATGTACCTGGTGTGGAAGTGCCACTTCTAGAAGTGGGCACTTCAGTGTGCAGTCTGAAATGTGTGGCTTGTCTGGCGATTGGCTGGTGAGGTCAGGTGACGGATTAGGGAATTCCCCAGAGTCAGGAGGAGTCACCCAGTGGTGAATGGGGAGTTAGCATGTTGATGGCTGGGGAGGAGTGTACCTGGGTCCTGAATAGGACAGGGCTTCCCCCACACAATGCTGGCGCCGGCCCCTGTGGTGCGTCTAATGACCCTAGCCCTGCCAGTGAATAGGGAGAGGGGCTGAGCAAAACAAAGTGCTCAGGAACCTGTTGGAACTGGTTCGCCCCTTCCCTGCACCTTAGACAAAGCCTTGTACTGTATAAAAAGGGGCTGTGTCCCCTTACATGTTGTTCTCTTCCAGGATCCACTTGAGGGGGGGCCTGCTGCTACTGGGCGCCAGGACAGACCGCCACTGGGGACTGCCTCCCTGCTGGAGGGCCCTGTGAGCTGGCTCTGGGCCCAGCCTTTGCCCCCTGCTCTCTGAAGGACCTTTTTGGTTACTGGACCTTGCTTATAGCGCCTGGGAGCGCTTCCTGGACTTCGTAGCGCTGTGCGCGCTGTTTTCCTGGACTTTGTCTGGTTTATAGCGCTGGGAGCGCTGTTTTGCTTTATAGCGCTAGGCGCGCTGTGATCCTGATAGCGGGTGCCCACCCCGCGATTCTGCCGTGTTTTGATTCAGCCTGCGGGTGCCCACCCCGCTTATTTGCGTTTATTTCGAGGGAGCCTACCCCTCTTACGGCCGGAATATTCACCGCTGCAGCCCGGGCTGAAACCGGAAGTCAGGCGGCCGAGGGCAGGCCTCCGGGACAACCGGAACTCCGAGAAGGAGGGCGGGAGCCTACCCCGCCTCCTACCAAGCGCCGCGGTTGCAGCCCGTTCGGAGAAGCGAGGATCCAGGCGGGAGCCTACCCCGCGCTGGACGGAGGAGAGGAGTGCTGCCGGTTCCGTGGAGCGGACCAAGAGGAGAGGAGACAGCGCGGGAGTCCCCTGAGAGCAGCCCGGTAAGTGAGGAGGGCTGGGGGACTCCGTGCGTGTGCCTGTGGGTGCCGGTCCCAGTCCGGCTGATTCTCCCAAGAGGCTCCAACGTTATTTAAAGCCTGCGAGGCTCTAGGGGGCCTGAGCACCTCGAGCGTTGACGCTCCAACGAACGGGGGCATTGTGGTGTCTCGAGTCCCTGAGAGGGACTCCAACGAAGAGCGCAGTGAACGCTCCGACCTCGGGGGCATGTTGTTTCAGAGCCGTGAAGGCTCCCGGGGCATTGTTGTTTGAGCCCAGTGAGGCTCCAACGTTGTGCAGAGCCACGAGGGCTCTAGAGGGCATTGTCTGGTGTTCAGAGCGCCCGGAGCGCTCCAACGAAGGGGAGCACGACTGTTCCGAGCCACGAGGGCTCTAGGGGACATCTTCTGAGTGAACAGAGCCCAGAGAGGGCTCCAGAGGCACGCAGAGTGCCTGAAGTTCGTTTTCCAGCTGCCCAGCACTTAGTGGGCAGCTGCCACGTTTAGGTGGGGGACCATTTTCGTTTCAGCTTGCGCAGCTGGCGCAGCTTGACTAACGCAGGGCGTCCTAGCCCCTACCAGGCCAGTTGGCCCAGGGACTGCCACAGGTGGTGGCTCATGTGGAGTCTTGCGCAATTGTTCCTACTTGCACCTCTGAATGTGTGTTGATGCATCATGTGCCATTGCTTTTACACCTCTGAATGTTTTATGCATCATGTGTGTTCCTTCCGTGCACCTCTGAATGTGTTTTGATGCGTCATGTGCCATTGCTCTACACCTCTGAATGTTTTAGGCATCATGTGTAACGTTCTATTACCCCTACAGGTATTGTGATACGTAGGTGGTTGTTGCTTTCTCCTAGTACAGGTGGTGCTAGTGAGGTTCTAGTTCCCTGCGTGACAGTCTCCTAAAGTAGTTAGGGTTACGTAGGTGGTACTTCCCCGATACCAGTAAGTACTGGTTGTGTGCTATACAGATTATTTTTGTGCTACAGTGATTTTATATATTTTGTGTGCTAACTATCTAAAAAGTGCTAATTCCTGACAGTGGTCCAGGTGGCCCTGTCTTGTACATAATCCCTTGTAAATTCTGCCCGTGCCTGTTGGCACATTGTAAAGTGTGTGTTTTTATCTAATGTGTTGTGTATAATACAAAGGTTATTTTTATAGAATACCTTGTGTGGAGTTTCCTTTGGGGTGGGCCTTGGGTGTTGTTGCTGGGTGCGCGCGCAAACTCTTTACACATCGCCTCAGAGATAAGCCTGACTGCTCGTGCCAAGCTACCAAGGGGGTGAGCAGGGGTTATCTTTGGCGTGTAACTTCCTTGCCCTGACTAGAGTGGTGGTTTCTGCCTGGCTTTGGCGCAAGCCTTAGCCAACCAGAAATCCTCATTTCTAACATTGGTGATCAGCGGTGGGATTTGGACTTGCGTTTGCGCTGTACCGCAGCAGCGGCTGGCTACACCACAAAACTCTGCATTAGATAAATCACATTTTAGGGATTATTGTTTTTGAGTTCCATTATTTCCTCTCCAAAAGGTGTCCTTTGTGAATCATGTACTCCTGTGTTAGCTCAGACACTCAGGTTCCTTGTGTTAAACTCTTCTCAGGAACGTCCGCCAAAATGGAGCCTGCTTTTAACTTCTGTAGTCTGTTTAGATACAGTAGGTTGGAGTTGGTAAGGTTCTGTGAAGAGAGAGACATAGAGGTGGGTGAGTCAGATACCCAGTCCAAACTGAGGGACAACCTGATCCTTTGGCAAAAGGAGGAGTGGGAGCGAGGAAGATAGGGCCCGGGCCGCACGCCGAGAGGGTGGTGGGTCTGAGGGGAGCCCTGAGGAATCTGAAGAGGAGGAAGGTTACCTGACAGGGACGCCAGTAGAGAGTGGAGACCCCATAGATAGGGAGTCCCTTGCTGGGTCCAGTGTCAGGAGCAGCACCCCATCCCTGTCCCTGTCCCCAGAGGAGTGGGTAGATAGGAGGGAAGAGAGGGAGCATCAGCTGGCCATGGAGAAGCTCAGGTTAGAGCATGCCCGGGGGTTGGCGCAGCTGAATATAGAGGAGAAGAAGCTGGAGACCGAGAGGGTCTTAGCGCAGGAGAGGATAGAGGAGGCTGAGAGGGCCTTCACCAGGGAGAAATCAGCGCTGGAGAGTAGACTATCCCCTGCGCACAGTCGTAGTTTTCTGGGCTCCCCAGGGAGGGTTGAGTCCAGTGGTGGCAGCGAGATAGATTTCAGTATAGGAAGTCCCAGTTCCCCCAGTCTGGTACCTAGTTCCCGAGAGGAGGAATGTAGGTTGAAATTCAGAAGCAGTAGGAAGCTGTCTCACCAGTCTTGGGAGAAGTTTTTGGATGATTGCGATAAATCACTGACTGAGTGGGTGAGGGCCAGCCCGGGAGGTGGTTATTGCGGACTGTTGGGTCTGGTTATTAAAGAGCAGCTATGCCGTAGTTTTTATCCCGGATTGCGCCAACACCTGTTGGGGTGTGACGCCTTGGATGCTTGGGACCTTGCAGAGGAAGCAGACCGTTGGGAAAGGGCCCAAGGTTCGCTAGAGTCATTAGGGTGTGACTCCAAAAGTAGTGGTTCAGGGATCTTCCAGCCCAGCGTGGTGGAAGAGGCTCCGTGTAGCCCAGCTAGGTCCCAGTATAGCGAGGAGGGTGTAGGGGCTTACGGCCTGGCTCAGTGGAGCGGGAGTAAGTGGGTGACTGAGGGTCCCCAGACGTATGAAACCCTGCCTCAGGACTTGGGTGGTTTCATAAGGGAACACCAAGTTGGGGACCTAGGCTGTCCTGTTAGCCCATTTGAGGAGGATCACCTAGTGAGTAGAGGACCGGGAGCGCCTGTAAACAGGGCTCCTGTGGTTCTAGTGTCTGGCAGTACCGCTCCAGTAGGGAGGGTACAGAAGTCCAGCGAGAGGAGTGGCCTGGGGCTGTGTTCCCCGGTGGAGGAGCCAGTGGGTCAGAGACCAGCCGGGAGGGCTGAGTCCCCTAGAAGTGACCATGGCGACTACACGTCTGGCCTGGGGGATCTTCGCGCACTGTCAGGTGGACAGGGGACGGGAGATCTGCGCCAGGCAGACGGTCACGCAACATATGAGGCATATGTTACTCTCGGGGGGATGGTGTGTAAATCCCCAGAAGTCCTGGAGTGCCAGGCAATTATCCCACCGAAGGTTCTAGACCAGAGGTTGGGAGGCCAGGTTCAGGAGCAGCCTGACCTGAAGGGTAGGACTACTGTAACAAGTGTCCTGACCGGTTCTTCTTCCGGAGGGACCGCCCCAGTTGGTAGGGAGCAGGACTCTGGAAGGGGGTGCAGAGGGTGGGAGAGCCCACCTCTGACCCCGGTGCAACCTGAGGGGTTAAACCCTAGGTTGGGAGACCAGTTCTCAGGGAGGGGTCCTGAGCTGGTTGGTGAGTTATGTTACGGGGTCGCCTCTCAGAGGAAGAGAGGGCGGAACCCTAGGAGAAGAGGTAGGGGGAGGAGAGCCTCACCCGTAACTTTTGGTCAGTCTGAGGGTACGGACCCTAGGCTGGAGGATCAGTGGCAGTTTAGAACTGCCCTGATGAGGGGTAGAGTGGGAAATGGTCACTATGTGCCAGGGGTTACTACCCCCCACTCTGTGGTTAGGCAAGGACCAGTGGCGCCTAGGTGGTCTAGGGCCTGGTCCTGGCCACGGACAGCTGAGGAGTACCAGGGAGGTAGCCCAGTTGGTCCGCCGAGTTTTTTCAGAGGAAACCCTGTGAGTTCAGAGTGGCGTAAAACCGGAGAGTGTCCCTGCCGTTGCGGGCCTGCGTCCGTGTTTTATCGCCCCAAGCAGGGAAGACCATCACGGTGGTGATTGGTCTACCCTGCGTTTTGGCTGGAAGGGGGTCGTGTTGGACTTGGCCCTTCTGGCAGGTTCACCCCCGAGACTTTTTGCTTTTTATGGGTGACTTGGTGTAATGGATTTTGGTTTCTGCGCACTTTACCGCTGTGTCTCAGGGTAAAGTGCGTGCGTGTGTTGGGGTTGGCCTGCCCTCCCATAGGAATGCATGGGGGGATGTATGTGTCCTGGTAGTTCCTGATGCGTGGGGTGTGCAGGCCCGTGTTTGGTATGTGCGGACTCGTGTGAGTGAATGCTGCGCGTTGATGTGTGCGGCGTGCATGTACCTGGTGTGGAAGTGCCACTTCTAGAAGTGGGCACTTCAGTGTGCAGTCTGAAATGTGTGGCTTGTCTGGCGATTGGCTGGTGAGGTCAGGTGACGGACTAGGGAATTCCCCAGAGTCAGGAGGAGTCACCCAGTGGTGAATGGGGAGTTAGCATGTTGATGGCTGGGGAGGAGTGTACCTGGGTCCTGAATAGGACAGGGCTTCCCCCACACAATGCTGGCGCCGGCCCCTGTGGTGCGTCTAATGACCCTAGCCCTGCCAGTGAATAGGGAGAGGGGCTGAGCAAAACAAAGTGCTCAGGAACCTGTTGGAACTGGTTCGCCCCTTCCCTGCACCTTAGACAAAGCCTTGTACTGTATAAAAAGGGGCTGTGTCCCCTTACATGTTGTTCTCTTCCAGGATCCACTTGAGGGGGGGCCTGCTGCTGCTGGGCGCCAGGAGAGACCGCCACTGGGGACTGCCTCCCTGCTGGAGGGCCCTGTGAGCTGGCTCTGGGCCCAGCCTTTGCCCCCTGCTCTCTGAAGGACCTTTTTGGTTACTGGACCTTGCTTATAGCGCCTGGGAGCGCTTCCTGGACTTCGTAGCGCTGTGCGCGCTGTTTTCCTGGACTTTGCCTGGTTTATAGCGCTGGGAGCGCTGTTTTGCTTTATAGCGCTAGGCGCGCTGTGATCCTGATAGCGGGTGCCCACCCCGCGATTCTGCCGTGTTTTGATTCAGCCTGTGGGTGCCCACCCCGCTTATTTGCGTTTATTTCGAGGGAGCCTACCCCTCTTACGGCCGGAATATTCACCGCTGCAGCCCGGGCTGAAACCGGAAGTCAGGCGGCCGAGGGCAGGCCTCCGGGACAACCGGAACTCCGAGAAGGAGGGCGGGAGCCTACCCCGCCTCCTACCAAGCGCCGCGGTTGCAGCCCGTTCGGAGAAGCGAGGATCCAGGCGGGAGCCTACCCCGCGCTGGACGGAGGAGAGGAGTGCTGCCGGTTCCGTGGAGCGGACCAAGAGGAGCGGAGACAGCGCGGGAGTCCCCTGAGAGCAGCCCGGTAAGTGAGGAGGGCTGGGGGACTCCGTGCGTGTGCCTGTGGGTGCCGGTCCCAGTCCGGCTGATTCTCCCAAGAGGCTCCAACGTTATTTAAAGCCTGCGAGGCTCTAGGGGGCCTGAGCACCTCGAGCGTTGACGCTCCAACGAACGGGGGCATTGTGGTGTCTCGAGTCCCTGAGAGGGACTCCAACGAAGAGCGCAGTGAACGCTCCGACCTCGGGAACATGTTGTTTCAGAGCTGTGAAGGCTCCCGGGGCATTGTTGTTTGAGCCCAGTGAGGCTCCAACGTTGTGCAGAGCCACGAGGGCTCTAGAGGGCATTGTCTGGTGTTCAGAGCGCCCGGAGCGCTCCAACGAAGGGGAGCACGACTGTTCCGAGCCACGAGGGCTCTAGGGGACATCTTCTGAGTGAACAGAGCCCAGAGAGGGCTCCAGAGGCACGCAGAGTGCCTGAAGTTCGTTTTCCAGCTGCCCAGCACTTAGTGGGCAGCTGCCACGTTTAGGTGGGGGACCATTTTCGTTTCAGCTTGCGCAGCTGGCGCAGCTTGACTAACGCAGGGCGTCCTAGCCCCTACCAGGCCAGTTGGCCCAGGGACTGCCACAGGTGGTGGCTCATGTGGAGTCTTGCGCAATTGTTCCTACTTGCACCTCTGAATGTGTGTTGATGCATCATGTGCCATTGCTTTTACACCTCTGAATGTTTTATGCATCATGTGTGTTCCTTCCGTGCACCTCTGAATGTGTTTTGATGCGTCATGTGCCATTGCTCTACACCTCTGAATGTTTTAGGCATCATGTGTAACGTTCTATTACCCCTACAGGTATTGTGATACGTAGGTGGTTGTTGCTTTCTCCTAGTACAGGTGGTGCTAGTGAGGTTCTAGTTCCCTGCGTGACAGTCTCCTAAAGTAGTTAGGGTTACGTAGGTGGTACTTCCCCGATACCAGTAAGTACTGGTTGTGTGCTATACAGATTATTTTTGTGCTACAGTGATTTTATATATTTTGTGTGCTAACTATCTAAAAAGTGCTAATTCCTGACAGTGGTCCAGGTGGCCCTGTCTTGTACATAATCCCTTGTAAATTCTGCCCGTGCCTGTTGGCACATTGTAAAGTGTGTGTTTTTATCTAATGTGTTGTGTATAATACAAAGGTTATTTTTATAGAATACCTTGTGTGGAGTTTCCTTTGGGGTGGGCCTTGGGTGTTGTTGCTGGGTGCGCGCGCAAACGCTTTACACATCGCCTCAGAGATAAGCCTGACTGCTCGTGCCAAGCTACCAAGGGGGTGAGCAGGGGTTATCTTTGGCGTGTAACTTCCTTGCCCTGACTAGAGTGGTGGTTTCTGCCTGGCTTTGGCGCAAGCCTTAGCCAACCAGAAATCCTCATTTCTAACATTGGTGATCAGCGGTGGGATTTGGACTTGCGTTTGCGCTGTACCGCAGCAGCGACTGGCTACACCACAAAACTCTGCATTAGATAAATCACATTTATGGGATTATTGTTTTTGAGTTCCATTATTTCCTCTCCAAAAGGTGTCCTTTGTGATTCATGTACTCCTGTGTTAGCTCAGACACTCAGGTTCCTTGTGTTAAACTCTTCTCAGGAACGTCCGCCAAAATGGAGCCTGCTTTTAACTTCTGTAGTCTGTTTAGATACAGTAGGTTGGAGTTGGTAAGGTTCTGTGAAGAGAGAGACATAGAGGTGGGTGAGTCAGATACCCAGTCCAAACTGAGGGACAACCTGATCCTTTGGCAAAAGGAGGAGTGGGAGCGAGAGCGCAGCGAGGAAGATAGGGCCCGGGCCGCACGCCGAGAGGGTGGTGGGTCTGAGGGGAGCCCTGAGGAATCTGAAGAGGAGGAAGGTTACCTGACAGGGACGCCAGTAGAGAGTGGAGACCCCATAGATAGGGAGTCCCTTGCTGGGTCCAGTGTCAGGAGCAGCACCCCATCCCTGTCCCTGTCCCCAGAGGAGTGGGTAGATAGGAGGGAAGAGAGGGAGCATCAGCTGGCCATGGAGAAGCTCAGGTTAGAGCATGCCCGGGGGTTGGCGCAGCTGAATATAGAGGAGAAGAAGCTGGAGACCGAGAGGGTCTTAGCGCAGGAGAGGATAGAGGAGGCTGAGAGGGCCTTCACCAGGGAGAAATCAGCGCTGGAGAGTAGACTATCCCCTGCGCACAGTCGTAGTTTTCTGGGCTCCCCAGGGAGGGTTGAGTCCAGTGGTGGCAGCGAGATAGATTTCAGTATAGGAAGTCCCAGTTCCCCCAGTCTGGTACCTAGTTCCCGAGAGGAGGAATGTAGGTTGAAATTCAGAAGCAGTAGGAAGCTGTCTCACCAGTCTTGGGAGAAGTTTTTGGATGATTGCGATAAATCACTGACTGAGTGGGTGAGGGCCAGCCCGGGAGGTGGTTATTGCGGACTGTTGGGTCTGGTTATTAAAGAGCAGCTATGCCGTAGTTTTTATCCCGGATTGCGCCAACACCTGTTGGGGTGTGACGCCTTGGATGCTTGGGACCTTGCAGAGGAAGCAGACCGTTGGGAAAGGGCCCAAGGTTCGCTAGAGTCATTAGGGTGTGACTCCAAAAGTAGTGGTTCAGGGATCTTCCAGCCCAGCGTAGTGGAAGAGGCTCCGTGTAGCCCAGCTAGGTCCCAGTATAGCGAGGAGGGTGTAGGGGCTTACGGCCTGGCTCAGTGGAGCGGGAGTAAGTGGGTGACTGAGGGTCCCCAGACGTACGAAACCCTGCCTCAGGACTTGGGTGGTTTCATAAGGGAACACCAAGTTGGGGACCTAGGCTGTCCTGTTAGCCCATTTGAGGAGGATCACCTAGTGAGTAGAGGACCGGGAGCGCCTGTAAACAGGGCTCCTGTGGTTCTAGTGTCTGGCAGTACCGCTCCAGTAGGGAGGGTACAGAAGTCCAGCGAGAGGAGTGGCCTGGGGCTGTGTTCCCCGGTGGAGGAGCCAGTGGGTCAGAGACCAGCCGGGAGGGCTGAGTCCCCTAGAAGTGACCATGGCGACTACACGTCTGGCCTGGGGGATCTTCGCGCACTGTCAGGTGGACAGGGGACGGGAGATCTGCGCCAGGCAGACGGTCACGCAACATATGAGGCATATGTTACTCTCGGGGGGATGGTGTGTAAATCCCCAGAAGTCCTGGAGTGCCAGGCAATTATCCCACCGAAGGTTCTAGACCAGAGGTTGGGAGGCCAGGTTCAGGAGCAGCCTGACCTGAAGGGTAGGACTACTGTAACAAGTGTCCTGACCGGTTCTTCTTCCGGAGGGACCGCCCCAGTTGGTAGGGAGCAGGACTCTGGAAGGGGGTGCAGAGGGTGGGAGAGCCCACCTCTGACCCCGGTGCAACCTGAGGGGTTAAACCCTAGGTTGGGAGACCAGTTCTCAGGGAGGGGTCCTGAGCTGGTTGGTGAGTTATGTTACGGGGTCGCCTCTCAGAGGAAGAGAGGGCGGAACCCTAGGAGAAGAGGTAGGGGGAGGAGAGCCTCACCCGTAACTTTTGGTCAGTCTGAGGGTACGGACCCTAGGCTGGAGGATCAGTGGCAGTTTAGAACTGCCCTGATGAGGGGTAGAGTGGGAAATGGTCACTATGTGCCAGGGGTTACTACCCCCCACTCTGTGGTTAGGCAAGGACCAGTGGCGCCTAGGTGGTCTAGGGCCTGGTCCTGGCCACGGACAGCTGAGGAGTACCAGGGAGGTAGCCCAGTTGGTCCGCCGAGTTTTTTCAGAGGAAACCCTGTGAGTTCAGAGTGGCGTAAAACCGGAGAGTGTCCCTGCCGTTGCGGGCCTGCGTCCGTGTTTTATCGCCCCAAGCAGGGAAGACCATCACGGTGGTGATTGGTCTACCCTGCGTTTTGGCTGGAAGGGGGTCGTGTTGGACTTGGCCCTTCTGGCAGGTTCACCCCCGAGACTTTTTGCTTTTTATGGGTGACTTGGTGTAATGGATTTTGGTTTCTGCGCACTTTACCGCTGTGTCTCAGGGTAAAGTGCGTGCGTGTGTTGGGGTTGGCCTGCCCTCCCATAGGAATGCATGGGGGGATGTATGTGTCCTGGTAGTTCCTGATGCGTGGGGTGTGCAGGCCCGTGTTTGATATGTGCGGACTCGTGTGAGTGAATGCTGCGCGTTGATGTGTGCGGCGTGCATGTACCTGGTGTGGAAGTGCCACTTCTAGAAGTGGGCACTTCAGTGTGCAGTCTGAAATGTGTGGCTTGTCTGGCGATTGGCTGGTGAGGTCAGGTGACGGACTAGGGAATTCCCCAGAGTCAGGAGGAGTCACCCAGTGGTGAATGGGGAGTTAGCATGTTGATGGCTGGGGAGGAGTGTACCTGGGTCCTGAATAGGACAGGGCTTCCCCCACACAATGCTGGCGCCGGCCCCTGTGGTGCGTCTAATGACCCTAGCCCTGCCAGTGAATAGGGAGAGGGGCTGAGCAAAACAAAGTGCTCAGGAACCTGTTGGAACTGGTTCGCCCCTTCCCTGCACCTTAGACAAAGCCTTGTACTGTATAAAAAGGGGCTGTGTCCCCTTACATGTTGTTCTCTTCCAGGATCCACTTGAGGGGGGGCCTGCTGCTGCTGGGCGCCAGGAGAGACCGCCACTGGGGACTGCCTCCCTGCTGGAGGGCCCTGTGAGCTGGCTCTGGGCCCAGCCTTTGCCCCCTGCTCTCTGAAGGACCTTTTTGGTTACTGGACCTTGCTTATAGCGCCTGGGAGCGCTTCCTGGACTTCGTAGCGCTGTGCGCGCTGTTTTCCTGGACTTTGCCTGGTTTATAGCGCTGGGAGCGCTGTTTTGCTTTATAGCGCTAGGCGCGCTGTGATCCTGATAGCGGGTGCCCACCCCGCGATTCTGCCGTGTTTTGATTCAGCCTGCGGGTGCCCACCCCGCTTATTTGCGTTTATTTCGAGGGAGCCTACCCCTCTTACGGCCGGAATATTCACCACTGCAGCCCGGGCTGAAACCGGAAGTCAGGCGGCCGAGGGCAGGCCTCCGGGACAACCGGAACTCCGAGAAGGAGGGCGGGAGCCTACCCCGCCTCCTACCAAGCGCCGCGGTTGCAGCCCGTTCGGAGAAGCGAGGATCCAGGCGGGAGCCTACCCCGCGCTGGACGGAGGAGAGGAGTGCTGCCGGTTCCGTGGAGCGGACCAAGAGGAGCGGAGACAGCGCGGGAGTCCCCTGAGAGCAGCCCGGTAAGTGAGGAGGGCTGGGGGACTCCGTGCGTGTGCCTGTGGGTGCCGGTCCCAGTCCGGCTGATTCTCCCAAGAGGCTCCAACGTTATTTAAAGCCTGCGAGGCTCTAGGGGGCCTGAGCACCTCGAGCGTTGACGCTCCAACGAACGGGGGCATTGTGGTGTCTCGAGTCCCTGAGAGGGACTCCAACGAAGAGCGCAGTGAACGCTCCGACCTCGGGGGCATGTTGTTTCAGAGCTGTGAAGGCTCCCGGGGCATTGTTGTTTGAGCCCAGTGAGGCTCCAACGTTGTGCAGAGCCACGAGGGCTCTAGAGGGCATTGTCTGGTGTTCAGAGCGCCCGGAGCGCTCCAACGAAGGGGAGCACGACTGTTCCGAGCCACGAGGGCTCTAGGGGACATCTTCTGAGTGAACAGAGCCCAGAGAGGGCTCCAGAGGCACGCAGAGTGCCTGAAGTTCGTTTTCCAGCTGCCCAGCACTTAGTGGGCAGCTGCCACGTTTAGGTGGGGGACCATTTTCGTTTCAGCTTGCGCAGCTGGCGCAGCTTGACTAACGCAGGGCGTCCTAGCCCCTACCAGGCCAGTTGGCCCAGGGACTGCCACAGGTGGTGGCTCATGTGGAGTCTTGCGCAATTGTTCCTACTTGCACCTCTGAATGTGTGTTGATGCATCATGTGCCATTGCTTTTACACCTCTGAATGTTTTATGCATCATGTGTGTTCCTTCCGTGCACCTCTGAATGTGTTTTGATGCGTCATGTGCCATTGCTCTACACCTCTGAATGTTTTAGGCATCATGTGTAACGTTCTATTACCCCTACAGGTATTGTGATACGTAGGTGGTTGTTGCTTTCTCCTAGTACAGGTGGTGCTAGTGAGGTTCTAGTTCCCTGCGTGACAGTCTCCTAAAGTAGTTAGGGTTACGTAGGTGGTACTTCCCCGATACCAGTAAGTACTGGTTGTGTGCTATACAGATTATTTTTGTGCTACAGTGATTTTATATATTTTGTGTGCTAACTATCTAAAAAGTGCTAATTCCTGACAGTGGTCCAGGTGGCCCTGTCTTGTACATAATCCCTTGTAAATTCTGCCCGTGCCTGTTGGCACATTGTAAAGTGTGTGTTTTTATCTAATGTGTTGTGTATAATACAAAGGTTATTTTTATAGAATACCTTGTGTGGAGTTTCCTTTGGGGTGGGCCTTGGGTGTTGTTGCTGGGTGCGCGCGCAAACGCTTTACACATCGCCTCAGAGATAAGCCTGACTGCTCGTGCCAAGCTACCAAGGGGGTGAGCAGGGGTTATCTTTGGCGTGTAACTTCCTTGCCCTGACTAGAGTGGTGGTTTCTGCCTGGCTTTGGCGCAAGCCTTAGCCAACCAGAAATCCTCATTTCTAACACTAAACAACTTAAAACTTATAGTAATCCATAAACTTGGCAGAAAGCTTCCTAGCTCTACTACTAGCCTAACTCTGCCATCTCTCCAACCTACTCCATTGGACACAGGAACAAAAAGAATCATCCTCCATAAGCAAACATGGCAAGACGTTGCTAGGAACAAGGGAAAAAATACAAAATTACTCCTGCCCTCTATACACAGATATCTTACTCTTATTCCACACATTACCCCCTTCAACCTAAATGGCTCATTTTTATTGACTGAGACAGGACTAGACAGTTTAGATTGTGATTTATTATAAATCCTACGATGTCTGCTTCTTACATAATCATACACTCCAGGCAGATTCTCAGAAGGGTTCCCTCTCTTTCCATCCAAATAAACAATATTTCCCTTTTTACATTCTTCAATTCTATGTATCACCCCAAAAAATGATCTTCCTGTGTAGTTTCCTTGACATTACCCTTCAACCACCATGGTGCTATACGAGACCTCGTTTCCATCCGCTCTACATTGCAAATGGTGAAACCCCATAATGGAATTTAGCTTAGCCATGTAAGCAATATAGATTGGAATGCTCTGTTCCCCTTTATTTCACCACTTGCCGCAAGTTGGACAGCATCCTTAACGACACAAGTGAAACGCTCAACTTGACCATCGGATTAAGGTGGTAAGAAGTAATCCTTTTATGCTCCACGCCACATCTGACAAGATAATTTGAAACCCTAATACAGTCAACCCGTGGCCTATTATCAGTAACCAAGTACTCAGTAACTCCCTCCTTACAAAAGGCATCTTATAAAAATGTATTACAGTACTCAAAGTCACACTTTCATCAACATTTACGTGTGGACATTTATCATAAGAATTTACAACAATAGCCTAAACATACCTCCTTGTCAGAGCCTGGAAGGGTCCATTCAGATCAATCCCAAATTTCCACCAAGCCCCTTCAGAAAGATCCACAGGCAAGGACTGAACCACACAAAATGTTGCCAAAATATCATTTCCACCACATAATTTGCCTTGCCTCAGCCAATGATCCACTACTTTATCCACCATTTGCCACTGAACGTGTGAAGATTATTACCACGACCCTTGTCAGCATAACATAAGGAGGGGAGGGAATTAAATGTGGCAGTTAAAAGTCCGCTCTTTGGTGAAACATGCCATTGAACTAAGTGTCCTACTGGAATCAAATTAATGGGATATACTTTTCATTACTGAAACTTGGATTCCCCCCGACTCAGAAGTGGATCCAGGAGTAATTTGCTAATCCATCAACCAAGGGCTGAGAAGATAGGAGGGGGGAGTGGCTGTTATCTTTTTTTTAAAAAGGGAGTGAAACACCATACAAATGGATAAAAACCAGGAGGTGGAACTAGTGAGTTTCACCCTGAAAACTAAACGTGGGACTCATTTTGCCCTTGATGGGCAGAGGACAGGCCCACCAGGCCAGCAGAGATTATGGTTCTCCTCCCTGACCCCAGAGACGGACCCCCCTTCCCATATTTAGATATTCTCTCATGCCTGGCAGGGATCTCTAAGTCTACAGAGGAGATACCACACAAGTGGCTACACTGTAGGCTGAGGGATATGTTGAGAGGCTGCCATGTTGTTTTGGGACAGCTCAGAACCTCCGTTTCTTTTATCAAACACAACCTTACACGTGTATATTTGTTATTGAAGAACAATCAATCATCCTGATGTGCAGTGATGTCCTTCCTTGTGTGCTGTGTTACTAATTTATTTCCCTGCCCAAGCCTGCCTTACACTCCAGTGACGGACAGTCTGCAAGATCATGGGCTTGTGCCAACAGAGCTAGCTGAGGGCCTGACAGGGCTAACCCTGCAGTTGCCCCGCCTCTAATTGGGTGGGGGACAAAAGCAAGTTTGGTTGGGGAGGTAAACTGCCAAATTATGGTAGCTGACTCGCTCTGCAAATCTATAAATGACCACCCCTACATCTGCTTCACAGTGTTAAGGGGAACAGAAGTGAGAACGGGCAATGGTGGACAGGAGAGAACGAGAGGGAATATAATGTTATGTTGGCTACTTTTATAGGGCACATCCCACCTCAAGCGTTTGAGGGGTCAGAAGAGGGAAGTATGCGACTTTAAAGGTGAGGGGTACCAGGAAAATAAGAAAGATTAAATGATTGTCTGAGACAGAGGAGATGGTACAACTTCCCTTTAATGCATTGCTGTCTAGGATGCGGGAGATGGCACTACTGCTCAGCCGAAGAGACACCACCACATTAATGCAGTGCTGAAGAAAGCACAGGGAAGGCTCTCTATGCCATGAAGATGAATGAACACTGTGTAATGCTTTGCCTTCTCTAATTAACGTGGTTCAGAGGTCATTGTCTATTCAGTTATATTATTTTATTCCTTTCAGGGGATGAGCTGAGTGATTATCAGGTTTGTAGAAAGTACCACATAAATGAAAAATTAAATAAGTAAATAATATAAGGACTGGGAGAACCCACACAATCATTTAATACAGAACCATAAAGAACACTAAAGATGTCTCAACACCAGTTCAATGGACTAATGTCCCCGTATATCTCACGCAACCTGCTTAATGCATGCATTTCAAGCCATGTAACGCACACACAACAGACTGAACCTTCTATAGACATTGATCTCAAGAGGGGATGTGGAATTGAAGGGGTGAAGGTGTACTAGAAAGCAGTAGGTCACAGGGATTAGATTCAGGTCTTAGAAATCAGGGATAAGAGGGATCCTGGTATGGCACTGAGTTAGAGATCAGAGACACAGTGGGTAGGAAACGCACTACGACCGGACAAAGAGATTCCAGGAAAACAGTTGAGTCCACTTTTCCCATTCTCTTGGTCAATGTTTGATGGAAGCGACAGATCTTACCCCTTCTCTACATCCCAATTGAGACTTTGATGTCCAGAGGCAGCGCTTGACGATTGAGTAGGAAGGAGCAATAGGGAGTAGGAAGGGCTTCAGAGAGAATAGAGACATCAGGTGTCAAGTCAGATGTATTTTCTAGGGTGCTGAAGGGCAGGCCCTGGCACTCTTACTAGCCCAGGGCTACTGATTGGCGTAAGCTTACAGAGTTTTAAGACTGACCCAAGACTGCCATAGCAGCTGCTCCGATAGGCGTTAATGGTCTTAATCTAAGAGGACTCGGGTAGTGTTTAGGAACATTCAGGACCCATGTAAGACTTGCGGCTTATTTCAAACCAGGATTTCAGGAGCACAGTTGGTGGTGATGGAAATCTGCTAAAATGCTGAGGACTAGAGCCAAAACAGCCCCAGCTATGTAAGTGGAGGGCAGAAAAAAAGGGTTACTGAACCAAAGTCTTACAGCTGGAGGACAAGAGGTGCAAAATTAGAGTCTGCTTCAAAAGATATATTTTGCCAATCACTGCACATCCCAAGCCCCATCTTAAAGAGAACAAGCCCGGCCTACTTTTTCTCCACAGACGCCAAGTTCCAAAATATCTTTTAACTTCATCTCTGAGACCAAGATTCTCCTGAATCTGCATTTGATGGGAGTATGCCAATACCAACGTCCATAACAGGAGTATAATAGAGTGGGTGGGAAGAGGGGTGGAGGGATGGGTCTGCTGGCTATTCTGTGTGTGTTGAAGTTAAGGAAGGTGGCTAAGCCCTCTGGGGTGGTGTTTGAGGGCCATGGGATGGGGTTTGGAACACCTCAGATGGCCATGACAACCTGGTAAGGAGTTTATTATCCAAGTGGCACTGGATGCCACGGACTATCCATCAAATTCAGAGACATCAGAATCTTACGGAATAATGGTTTCTTGTATAGCGTTTGTTACATGAAAGAGCTACTTCAAAGCGCTGAGGAACACAAGATGGCAGGAAGAGGTATGAGAGAGAGAGTGCCATCAGGAAAGTGGGAAGACACGAATCTGCTGTCATGTTGGCTCCTAGTGCAGCGTCTCTCAGCCCATAAGTTTGCCTAAAATCAGTGCGTGAGACAGTTGGGGGAAGGAGAGAAAGTGAGAAAGAAGGGTCAACACAGGAGAGTGGGAAGAAGGGTGAGCTGCTGAGTCAATAGAACAGCACTGTGTCATGTAGCTTGAAGAAAGAATTGGATGGAAGATATTGGCTTTAAAATATAGCCTCGCTGTTAAGTGTTTGCTTCATCTGAAGTCTTGTAAAAGGTCCAGTAAATGCAGGGCCAAATTAGACAGAAAAGCAAGCTATATTGTCTCCAATGCAATGAAGAAGAAATTTAAGACTGGGCTGGGCTGAATGACTAGAACTAATCACGCGGGTTCTGAGTGCTCCACTATGCAATTAGACATTTGTATTTCGAAAGGAAGCGTTGTTTTTACATATTTCCTCCAAATATTAATTCACATACCCTCTGTTGAGATAAGCATTCGATCACCCTCCACTACAAAAAGACAGAAATACCTGAATAGTTCAAGTTAGGGGTATATTTAATTAAAGGAATGTAAAAGATCACTGCAGTCTGATAATCTGTTAAAATTGCACTTTTCTTGCCACACGCCATTTTTATTTTTTGGGCGTTCAATATTGCTGCCTTTAAATCAGATGCATTTCCTTTTTAAATAAGACTGACTGCTGACTCTCTGAAACAGAAGTCACATTCAGTTCTCGATCACTGCGGTGGTCGTGTTGTAATGTTCATGTGTTGAGAAATCAAATAGAACGCCTTAAATTAGGTATAAACAATAAAGCATCTCCTACTGGTTTAAAAAAGGCCTTCCAAAAGTATTTCTTCTCTAATTAACGTGGTTCGGAGGTCATTGTTTATTCAGTTCGATCCTTTTATTCCTTTCAGGGGATGCACTGAGAGATTATCAGGTTTGTAGAAGGCACCAAGTAAATACATAAATGAAAAACTAAATAAGTAAAGAATATATTTCGAAGTGTTACCGAGATCCAGAAAAAAGGGGTTTCTGAGCATATATGTTGAATCTGAAAGGTGACCTGTGACCCCCCACCCCTTCAGAATGTTTACTAAATTGCCGTGGAGACTGAGGACAAAGTACAGTTACACACAGATGAGGTTTGCTTAACCCTCTTATGGATTTTGCATATCTCCATAGCATCGGCATAAACCCCTGATGACATCACACAATCTGCACTATGATGTCATGAGGCACGTGGAACATGAAAACAACGTACTTGAACGGGGATAACTCAGCTGTAGCGAAAGCAAGGAGAGGACATTATATAATCAGCAATCACCTCAGAGACTACACAACGAACTGTCCACGTTATTGGTTAAATTAATTAAACAGGCAGAAAGATTACTTGGAAAACACAATCGCTGCTGTGATTTTCCGTTCCACCCCCACAGCCTCGGGGCACATGGTCTTTCCCAAATGTGATGAGGAACACATTGTGACATATTCTGGCTATATATAAAGGTCAGTTACTAGGGAGCCGTGGCATTGAAGACCCTGACTTGGTCACGAGGCAACCTCTGCTGGAGCCAGAGACCAACGAGAAGAGGGAGTCCATGGCTGAATTACACTGACTCCCTCAATGGGAGAGGAGAGGGATACGCTGCCTGCCACAAAGAGAGAATGTGAGTTAGCACACCTTTACCCCCTCTAAATCATTCTAGGCAATTACTCCCTTCTACACCACTTCATGAGGCCTTCTAAACCCGAATTCTCCGAAGACACTTATTTTTCTTCCAATCTTCTCAATCCCCGCCCTTCCCCAATCTGTCCATTCCCTAAACCTGCCTTATTACAAATGTTTTCTGTGTTCCCATGTATACCCCCTCCAGACGCCCATACCTTACTCTCGTTACCTTCAATCACCTCAATCTGTCACACATGATGCCCAAATCATATTGTCATCCCTCCCTTGAACCCAGTCTGTTTAATTCTACTACCCTACATTACGCTCATTATCCCTATTACTCGTATCCCATTTCTATCATCAAGCCCATTCCTTCTGACTGTCACCCACTTCAATTTGTCTCCCATTTTGCACACTACATCCTCCATCATCTGCCAACCTTCCACACCTCGACTCCTTACTTCAAAGCACTTCACTTGTCCCAAACCTTAATTTACCCAATCCCCCCAGAGCCCCTTTTTCCAACAATTCGACCTCTCCATTATCATTACAAGTTTGGGTTACATCGGATATATATGTTTTAATGATTATGTTGTTTATGAAAGTGTTTTATGCTTTTATGGCTTATTGACGAATACAAATGGTTTTGACTGGCTGCATCGGATATTGGGCATAAGCACTGTTTGAGCCTAATCTCCAATTCAGAGTAGTGTGAAACTGCTGCACTTTCAGTTGTCAGGCATAACAGATTGTAATGGAGGGAAAGGGAAGATTTTGGGTGTGGCAAACCCGCATTTGCACATCATTTCCTATTCCGACCTCATTTACTCTGAATGCAGAGGTGAAACCGTGGGGGCGAAACACTGTTAACTGAGTTACCCTGGGGAGATTTTTACTACGCCGTAATTCTGTGTCATTTGTAATAACGTCATTGGTTTAAAACACATTTTTTGATAAAACAGAGACTGTAAAACCCCAGTCACCCAAATGTTGGTCTTACATGAATGTGTTTACAAAAAAAAATGATTTATTCTATATGGAGCACTTGCGCACAATTATGTCACGTCTGGAGCTCAAACAGTAAATTTACCCCCTAATATAGGTAGTGAGTTTGGCTGAATTTGGAAAATAAATACAAGTTTATATGTTTGTAGGGAGATATTTAAGTAGGGTCGAGATTTAGCCAATCCATATTATGGCGTTTATCTCTCTGCAAATTATGTTTTTTGAGTTTTTGTTCCCATGCGGCAGCACCATTTGATAAGAAGGATGGAAAAGCTACTTGGGGAGGATGGAGGGTTGTCTGGTAAAATTGTGAGTGTTCCCTGGGGCCTCCACTGAAGAGGGTGACATTATTTTTCTTCTCCCAGTTTCGAGCCTCTCAATGCTTTGGCTTCTGGTAATGCAGTGACCACCAAGCTAGGTATTCAGGGCACGAGTCGAGGGTACAAGCGGCTGGACGGCGTCCACCCACTATTTTCACTGGGTGAACGCCATCCACCCTGCCAAGAAGTCAGGCCCCACTGAATAATGTGCTGAACTAGTCCAGTCCACACTTTCAGCAGCGCCTGCACATTGTCTGCTTTCCATCTGCAACAAGGCGCAGGCGGGGACTGGCTTTCTTATTTTACACTCCTGCTGGCCCATAACAAAGGCCGATTTTGAGTTGTCATCAGACCTCCTTTTGTTCGATTCTCCTGGCTGGGAGCAGTCTGGAGCCTCACACCTGATGCAAATGAAGCGGAGGGGAAACAAAGGCCCACGCCTTGTTAGCATTTAACACATACTTAAGAGAGGCAGCTTTTCACTTTGTTCAGTCCCTGTTTATGGGATATGCATGCACTGTAAGAATGTCAGATGTGTTGGCCTTTCTCAGTATTTCCACAAAACGAATTGCATTTATATAGAGCTTTCTTCCCCTAAGGAGGCAGTGAAATAACTTAAGTACCACAATTTATTCTTGTATAGCCCTACTCATTCCAATGCAGATTGTCAGAGCTCTTTACATCAACATGTGCACATTACATGTACAATAAATTATATGTTTGTAAATGAATGAACAAGATGTGTTACATAAAACTGGGGGATTGCAAGGTGTAGAAGTCACATATCATCTTCCATAGCTCACTGTGCTATTATCCTCGCAATGCGCTCAGTGCTTAATTTGTAAAATATTAAGTGCCAGGGCTCTGACCAGGAGGGGCCACTGCAGCTTGCACCACCCCTCGCCCCTGTCATTGCTGCCAAAATGACTACTAACCACCTCTATCGCATGTAAAAGCGACAGCTCAGATTATTCCAGGTCCCCAAAGCTAAAGGAATGGCTGGGGAGGCAAGTGTGGACATATTTTAAATTGCATTGTAATCCTAAACACCGTTGTTCTGCTCATCTCTAAATTAGATGAGCAGGGCCACCATGACTGTTTTAAGTATGGTACTGACACTTAGGTGCCGGTGTCCAGCACTGAAAACAAGTGCCGGTGCTGAGCACCGGAAAGCACCGGCTCAAATTAAGCACTGAATGCGCTCAAACGTACACATGAAAGGCCTGGTAAACATATATGTGAGGGCTTTAGATCTGATGTCACTTCCTGTAAAGACGTATCTTGTGATGCCACTGTCTATGATGTCAATTCTGTGATGCCATGTGTGATGTCGCGTGCCGTGGTCACTTGCATACTGCCTAACTAGGTTAGTCCCCCCGCTTCTGTTTTTTAGGACTTGTGCCTTGTGGGTATGCCTCCTGTAACAGATTTGTAGCTGATGCAGCAGGTCTTGACAGAAAGGTAAGCTATATTCTCTCACATGCAATGAACAAGAAATGTAAGAGTGGGCTGGGCTGAATGACTAGAATTAATCACACGGGGTTTGAGTGCTCCACTAAGTAGAAAAACACCCATGCAATTAGATATTACGAAAATATGCGACGTTTTAACATATTTCCTTCAAATATTAGTTCATGCACCCTCTGTTGACATGCCCATTCGTACACACGTCACTACAAAAATACATAAACACCTGAGTTGTTCAAGTTATGGGTATATTTAACGAAAATTTAAAAGATCACGGCAGTCTGATAATCTGTTAAAAATGCACTTTTCTTGCCACACGACATTTTTACTTTGTGGGCGTTCAATTTTGCTGCCTTTACGTTAGATGCCTTTCCTTTTTAAATAAGACAGACTGCTGACTCTGAAACGGAAGTCACATTCAGTTCTCGATCACTACTGTTGGTCGTATTGTAATGTACATGTGTTGAGAAATCAAATGGAACGCCTTAAATTAGGTATAAACAATAAACCATCTCCTGCTGGTTTAAAAAAGGCCTTCCAAAAGTATTTCTTCTCTTTCATGCACCTGTCTAATGTTCCTCCTATCGTAGCTGTGCTGGCAGCTTCTTGCACCCTCCTCCTTGCCCTGACTCCTTCAAATGACGTGGGTCGATGCTGTGCATGCCCACCTCTTCAAAATTTGGCTGCATTCAATTCTGCATCATCACTGGGGCGCGCAGCTGTGGTGTGTCAGCAGTGGTGTGTCAGCAGTGAAGTGCACAGCAGTGGTGTGTCAGCAGTGAGGCACACAGCAGTTGTGCGTCAACAGTGGAGTGTCAGCAGTGGCGTGTCAGCAGTGAAGTGCACAGCAGTGGTGTGGCAGCAGTGGTGTAGCAGCAGTGATGTGCACAGTAGTGGTGTGCACAGTAGTGGTGTGCACAGTAGTGGTGTGTCAGCAGTGGCGTGTCAGAAGTGGCGTGTCAGCAGTGAAGTGCACAGCAGTGGTGTGGCAGCAGTGGTGTAACAGCAGTGAAGTGCACAGCAGTGGTGTGTCAGCAGTGGCGTGTCAGCAGTGGCGTGTCAGCAGTGAAGTGCACAGCAGTGGTGTTTCAGCAGTGATGTGTCAGTAGTGAAGAGCACTGCAGTGGTGTGTCAGCAGTGGCATGTCAGTAGTGGTGTGTCAGCAGTGAAGTGCACAGCAGTGGTGTGTCAGCAGTGAGGCACACAGCAGTGGTGTGTCAGCAGTGGCGTGTCAGCAGTGGTGTGTCAGCAATGAAGTGCACAGCAGTGGTGTGTCAGCAGTGAAGTGCACAGCAGTGGTGTGTCAGCAATGTTGTCAGCAGTGGTCTGTCATCATTGGAGCACACAGTAGTAGTGTGTCAGCAGTGGCACGTCAGTAGTATTGTGTTAACAGTGGTATGTCATCATTGTGGAGTACAGCAGTGGTGTGTCATTATTGAGGCACACAGCAATGGTTTGTCAGCAGTGGTGTATCAGCAGTGGACTGCCATCATTTGAGCGCACATGCAGTAGTCTGTCTGCAGTGGTGTGTCAGCAGTGGTGTGTCATCATTGGGGGGCACATCAGTGGTCTGTCGACAGTGCTTTGTCAGCAGTGGCATGTCCTCATTGTAGAGCACAGCAAAGATGTGGCAGCAGTGGCATGTCAACAATGGAGTGTCGGCAGTGGTCAGTCATCATTGGGGGCACACAGCAGTGTTTTGTCAGCAGTGACTCTCCATCGTCGTTAGGGTGCACAGCAATGGTGCGTCAGCAGTGCTGTGTCTGCAGTCATGTGTCAGCAGTGGTGTGTCAATGATGTGTCAGCAGTGATGTGTAATTATTGGCGTGTCAGCAGCAGTGT
Source organism: Triturus cristatus (assembly GCF_964204655.1). Classification (NCBI taxonomy): domain Eukaryota; kingdom Metazoa; phylum Chordata; class Amphibia; order Caudata; family Salamandridae; genus Triturus; species Triturus cristatus. The sequence goes on from NC_140588.1 coordinate 213,811,833, forward strand.
GTCAGCAGTGGTGTGTCAGCAGTGAGGCACATACCAGTGGTGTGTCAGCAGTGGTGCATCAGCCGTGATGTGTCATTATTGGTGTGTCAGCAGCGGCATGTCATCAGTAATGTCAGCTGCAGCGTGTCAACAGTGTTGCGTCAGCAGTGTTGTGTCAGCAGTGGTACGTCAGCAGTGATGTGTCAGCAGTGATGTCAGCAGTGATGTGTCAGCAGTGGTGTGTCACCAGTGGCGTGCCAGCAATGGTGTGTCAACAGTGAGGCGCACAGCAGTGGTGTGTCAGCAGTGAAGCACACACCAGTGGTGTGTCAGCAGTGGTGTGTCAGCAGTGAGGCGCACAGCAATGGCATGTTAGCTTTGAAGCACACAGCAGTGGCGTGTCAGCAGTGAGGCGCACAGCAGTGGTGTGTCAGCAGAGGGGTGCAGATCAGTGGTTTATCATCATTTCGGGGTTCAGCAGGGGTCTGTCATCACCAGGGCATAGAGCAGAGGTCTATCATCATTAGGGCGCACAGCTGTGGCCTGTCATCATTGGGGCGCACAGCTGCCGTCTGTCATCGGGGCGCACAGCTGTGACCTGTCATCATTGGGGCACACAGCTGTGGTCCCTCATAATTGTGGGGCCCAGCAGTGGCGTGTCAGCAGTGGGGCGCACAGCAATTGTCTGTCATCATTGTGGGGCCCAGAAGTGGTGTGTCAACAGTGACGTGTCAGCAGTGAGGCACATAACAGTGGAGTGTCAGCAGTGAGGTGCACAACAGTGGCATGTCAGCAGTGGGGTGCACAGAAGGGGTGTGTCAACAGTGGCGTGTCAGCACTGGGGTGCACAGAAGGGGTGTGTCAACAGTGGCATGTCAGCAGTGGGATGCACAGCAGTGGTGTGTCAGCAGTGAGACACACAGCAGTGGTGTGTCAGCAGTAGCATGACAGCAATGGTGTGTCAGCAGTGAGGCGCACAGCAGTGGCATGTGAGAAGTGAGGCACACAGCAGTGGTGTGTCAGCAGTGGCATGTAAGCAGTGGTGTGTCAGCAGTGAAGTGCACAGCAGTGGTGTGTCAGCAGTGAGGTGCACAACAGTGGTGTGTCAGCAGTGAGGCACACAGCAGTAGTGTGTCAGCAGTGGCGTGTCAGCGGTGGTGTGTCAGCAGTGAGACACACAGCAGTCGTGTGTCAGCAGTGGCGTGTCAGCAATGGTGTGTCAGCAGTGGTGTGTCAGCAGTGGTGCAGCAGCAGTGGTTTGTCAGCAGTGGTGTGTCAGCAGCAGCATCAGCAATGATGTGTCAGCAGTGGTGTGTCAGCAGTGGTGTGTCAGCAGTGGTGTGTCAGCGGCGGCGTGCCAGCAGTGGTGTGTCAGCGGCGGTGTGTCAGAAGTGGTGTATCAGCAGTGGTGTATCAGCAGTGGTGTGACAGCAGTGGTGTCTGCAGGGGTGTCAGCAGTGGTGTGTCAGCAGTGGTGTGTCAGCAGTGGTGTGTCAGCAGTGGTGTCAGCAGCGGCATGTCAGCAGCGGCATGTAAGCGGCATGTAAGCAGTGGTGTGTCAGCAGTGATGTCTGCAGCGACGTGTTAGCAGTGGTGTGTCAGCAGTGGTGTGTCAGCAGTGGTGTGTCAGCAGTGGTGTCAGCAATGGTGTGTCAGCAGTGGTGTGTCAGCAGTGGTGTGTCAGCAGTGGTGTGTCAGCAGTGGTGTCAGCAGTGGTGTGTCAGCAGCGTCGTGTCGGCAGCGGTGTCAGCAGTGATGTCTCAGCAGTGGTGTGTCAGCAGCGGCATCAGCAGTGATGAGTCAACAGTGATGTGTCAGCCGTGGTGTGTCAGCAGCGATGTGTCAGCAGTGATGTGTCAGAAGTGGTGTCAGCAGCAGCGTGTCAGCAGTGGTGTGTCAGCAGTGGTGTCAGCAGCGGCATGTCAGCAGCGGTGTGTCAGCAGTGGCGTGTCAGCAGTGGCGTGTCAGCAGTGGCATGTCAGCAGTGGCGTGTCAGCAGTGGCGTGTCAGCAGTGGTTTGTCAGCAGTGGTGTATGCAGCAGTGTGTCAGCAGCGGTATGTCAGCAGCGGCATGTCAGCAGTAGTGTGTCAGTAGTGACATGTCAGCAGCGGCGTGTCAGCAGTAGTGTATCACCAGTGGTGTGTCAGCAGCAGCGTCAGCAGCGATGTATCAGCAGCGGTGTGTCAGCAGTGGTGTGTCAGCAGCGGTGTGTCAGCAGTGGTGTCAGCAGCGGCGTGTCAGCAGCGATGTGTCAGCAGTGGTGTCAACAACAGCATGTTAGCGGTGGTGTGTCGGCAGCAGGGTGTCAGCAGAAGCTTGTCAGCAGTGGTGTGTCAGCAGCGGTGTATCAGCAGCGGTGTGTCAGCAGCGATGTGTCAGCAGCGGTGTGTCAGCAGCGGCATGTCAGCAGTGGCGTGTCAGCAGCGGCGTGTCAGCAGTGGTGTGTCAGCAGTGGTGTCAGCAGTGGTGTGTCAGCAGCGGCATGTCAGCAGCGATCTGTCCGCAGTGGTGTGTCAGCAGCAGCATGTCTGCAGCGGAGTGTCAGCAGTGGGGTGTCAGCAGTGCATGTCAGCAGTGGTGTGTCAGCAGCAGTGTGTCAGCAGTGGTGTCAGCAGCAGAGTGTCAGCAGCGATGTGTCAGTATTGTTGTGTAAGCAGTGGTGTGTCAGCAGCAGTGTGTCAGCAGTAGAGTGTCAGCAGCGATGTGTCAGCAGTGGTGTCAGCAGCGGCGTATCAGCAGAGGCGTGTCAGCAGTGGCTTGTCAGCAGTGGGGTGTCAGCAGTGGCTTGTCAGCAGTGGCTTGTCAGCAGTGGGGTGTCAGCAGTGGCATGTCAGCAGTGGCTTGTCAGCAGTGGCTTGTCAGCAGTGGCTTGTCAGCAGTGGCTTGTCAGCAGTGGTGTGTCAGCAGTGGTGTCTACAAAGGCGTGTCAGCAGTGATGTGTCAGCAGTGATGTGTCAGCAGTTATGTGTCAGCAGGGGTGTGGTGTGTCATCAGTGGTGTGTCAGCAGTGGTGTGTCTGCAGTAGTGTGTCTGCAGTGGTGTGTCTGCAGTGGTGTGTCTGCAGTGGTGTCAGCAGTGGCGTGTCTGAAGTGGAGTGTCAGCAGCAGTGTGTCAGCAGTGGTGTCAGCAGCAGAGTGTCAGCAGTGATGTGTCAGTAGTGGTGTGTAAGCAGTGGTGTCAGCATCGGCGTGTCAGCATCGTCGTGTCAGCAGTGGCTTGTCAGTAGTGGCTTGTCAGCAGTGGGGTGTCAGCAGCGGCATGTCAGCAGTGGTGTGTCAGCAGTGGTGTCTACAGAGGCATGTCAGCAGTGGGATGTCAGCAGTGGTGTGTCAGCAGTCATGTCAGCAGTGGTAGGTCAGCAGTGTCAGCAGTGGCTTGTCAGTAGTGGCTTGTCAGCAGTGGGGTGTCAGCAGTGGTGTGTCAGCAGTGGTGTCTACAGAGGCATGTCAGCAGTGGGATGTCAGCAGTGGTGTGTCAGCAGTCGTGTCAGCAGCGGTAGGTCAGCAATGGTGTGTCAGCGGCAGTGTCAGCAGTCGTGTCAGCAGCGGCGTGTCAGCAATGGTGTGTCAGCAGCGGTGTGTCAGCAGCGGTGTGTCGGCAGCGGTGTGTCAGCAGCGGTGTGTCAGCAGCAGCATGTCAGCAGTGGTATGTCAGCAGTGGTATGTCAGCAGTAGTGTGTCAGCAGTGGTGTCTGCAGTAGCGTGTCAGCAGCAGCATGTCAGCAGCAACGTGTCAGCAGTGGTGTGTCAGCAGCGGCATGTTAGCAGTGAGGTGTCAGCTGTGAGATGTCAGCTGTGAGGTGTCAGCAGTGGGATGTCAGTAGTGGCTTGTCAGCAGTGGGGTGTCAGCAGTGGTGTGTCAGCAGTGGTGTCTACAGAGGCATGTCAGCAGTGGGATGTCAGCAGTGGTGTGTCAGCAGTGGTGTGTCAGCAGCAGTGTGTCAGCAGTGGTGTGTCAGCAGTGGCGTGTCAGCAGTGAGGTGTCAGCAGTGAGGTGTCAGCAGTGAGGTGTCAGCAGCGGCATGTCAGCAGTGGTGTGTCAGCAGTGGTGTCTGCAGCAGTGTGTCAGAAGTGGTGTGTCAGCAGTGGCGTGTGACCAGTGGTGTCTGCAGCGGCGTGTCAGCAGCGGCAAGTCCGCAGCGGTGTGTCAGCAGCGGTGTGTCAGCAGTGGTGTGTCAGCAGCAGTGTATCAGCAGTGGTGTCTGCAGAGGCGAGTCTGCAGCGGAGTGTCAGCAGTGGGGTGTCAGCAGTGGCATGTCAGCAGTGGTGTGTCAGCAGCAGTGTGTCAGCAGTGGTGTCAGCAGTAGATTGTCAGCAGCGATGTGTCAGTAGTGGTGTCAGCAGCGGCGTGTCAGCAGTGGCTTGTCAGCAGTGGCTTGTCAGCAGTGGCTTGTCAGCAGTGGGGTGTCAGCAGTGGCATGTCAGTAGTGGCTTGTCAGCAGTGTCTTGTCAGCAGTGGTGTGTCAGCAGTGGTGTCTACAGAGGCGTGTCAGCAGTGATGTGTCAGCAGTGGTGTGTCAGCAGTGGTGTGTCAGCAGTGGTGTGTCAGCAGTGGTGTGTCTGCAGTGGTGTGTCTGCAGTGGTGTGTCTGCAGTGGTGTCAGCAGCGGCGTGTCTGAAGTGGAGTGTCAGCAGCAGTGTGTCAGCAGTGATGTCAGCAGCAGAGTGTCAGCAGCAGTGTGTCAGCAGTGGTGTAAGCATCGTCGTGTCAGCATCGTTGTGTCAGCAGTGGCTTGTCAGTAGTGGCTTGTCGGCAGTGGGGTGTCAGCAGTGGTGTCTACAGAGGCATGTCAGCAGCAGGATGTCAGCAGTGGTGTGTCAGCAGTGGCGTCAGCAGTGGCGTCAGCAGTAGTGTCAGGAGCGGTGTGTCAGGAGCGGTGTGTCAGCAGCGGCGTGTCAGCAGTGGTGTGTCAGCAGTGGTGTGTCAGCAGTGGTGTGTCAGCAGTGGTGTGTCAGCAGTGGTGTGTCAGCAGTGGTGTCAGCAGCAGAGTGTCAGCAGCAGTGTGTCAGCAGTGGTGTCAGCAGCAGAGTGTCAGCAGTGATGTGTCAGTAGTGGTGTGTAAGCAGTGGTGTCAGCATCGGCGTGTCAGCATCGTCGTGTCAGCAGTGGCTTGTCAGTAGTGGCTTGTCAGCAGTGGGGTGTCAGCAGCGGCATGTCAGCAGTGGTGTGTCAGCAGTGGTGTCTACAGAGGCATGTCAGCAGTGGGATGTCAGCAGTGGTGTGTCAGCAGTCATGTCAGCAGTGGTAGGTCAGCAGTGTCAGCAGTGGCTTGTCAGTAGTGGCTTGTCAGCAGTGGGGTGTCAGCAGTGGTGTGTCAGCAGTGGTGTCTACAGAGGCATGTCAGCAGTGGGATGTCAGCAGTGGTGTGTCAGCAGTGGTGTGTCAGCAGCAGTGTGTCAGCAGTGGTGTGTCAGCAGTGGCGTGTCAGCAGTGGTGTGTCAGCAGTGGTGTCAGCAGCATCGTGTCAGCAGTGGCGTCAGCAGTGCCGTCAGCAGTAGTGTCAGCAGCGGTGTGTCAGCAGCGACGTGTCACCAGCAGTGTGTAAGCAGTGGCATGTCAGCAGTGGCATGTCAGCAGTGGTGTGTCTGCAGCGGCGTGTCAGCAGTGGTGTGTCAGAAGCGGCGGTGTGTCAGCAGCGGCGTGTCAGCAGCAGCGTGTCAGCAGTGGCGTGTCAGCAGTGGTGTCTGCAGTGGTGTCTGCAGTGGTGTCAGCAGTGGTGTCAGCAGCGATGTGTCAGCAGTGGTGTGTCAGCAGTGGTGTCAGCAGCGATGTGTCATCAGTGGTGTGTCAGCAGTGAGGTGTCATCAGTGGTGTGTCAGCAGTGAGGTGTCAGCAGTGAGGTGTCAGCAGTGAGGTGTCAGCAGCGGCATGTCAGCAGTGGTGTGTCAGCAGTGGTGTCTGCAGCAGTGTGTCAGCAGTGGTGTGTCAGCAGTGGCGTGTGACCAGTGGTGTCTGCAGCGGCGTGTTAGCAGCGGCAAGTCCGCAGCGGTGTGTCAGCAGCGGTGTGTCAGCAGTGGTGTGTCAGCAGCAGTGTATCAGCAGTGGTGTCTGCAGAGGCGAGTCTGCAGTGGAGTGTCAGCAGTGGGGTGTCAGCAGTGGCATGTCAGCAGTGGTGTGTCAGCAGCAGTGTGTCAGCAGTGGTGTCAGCAGTAGATTGTCAGCAGCGATGTGTCAGTAGTGGTGTCAGCAGCGGCGTGTCAGCAGTGGCTTGTCAGCAGTGGCTTTTCAGCAGTGGCTTGTCAGCAGTGGGGTGTCAGCAGTGGCATGTCAGTAGTGGCTTGTCAGCAGTGGCTTGTCAGCAGTGGTGTGTCAGCAGTGGTGTCTACAGAGGCGTGTCAGCAGTGATGTGTCAGCAGTGGTGTGTCAGCAGTGGTGTGTCAGCAGTGGTGTGTCTGCAGTGGTGTGTCTGCAGTGGTGTGTCTGCAGTGGTGTCAGCAGCGGCGTGTCTGAAGTGGAGTGTCAGCAGCAGTGTGTCAGCAGTGATGTCAGCAGCAGAGTGTCAGCAGCAGTGTGTCAGCAGTGGTGTAAGCATCGTCGTGTCAGCATCGTTGTGTCAGCAGTGGCTTGTCAGTAGTGGCTTGTCGGCAGTGGGGTGTCAGCAGTGGTGTCTACAGAGGCATGTCAGCAGCAGGATGTCAGCAGTGGTGTGTCAGCAGTCGTGTCAGCAGTGGTAGGTCAGCAATGGTGTGTCAGCAGCGGTGTGTCAGCAGTCGTGTCAGCAGCGGCGTGTCAGCAATGGTGTGTCAGCAGCGGTGTGTCAGCAGCGGTGTGTCAGGAGCGGTGTGTCAGCAGCAGCGTGTCAGCAGTGGAATGTCAGCAGTGGTATGTCAGCAGTGGTGTGTCAGCAGTGGTGTCTGTAGTAGCGTGTCAGCAGCAGCATGTCAGCAGCAACGTGTCAGCAGTGGTGTGTCAGCAGTGGCATGTTAGCAGTGAGGTGTCAGCAGTGAGATGTCAGCTGTGAGGTGTCAGCAGCGGTGTGTCAGCAGTGGTGTGTCAGCAGTGGTGTGTCTGCAGCGGGGTGTCAGCAGCGGTGTGTCAGCAGCAGTGTGTCAGCAGCAGTGTGTCAGCAGTGGTGTGTCAGCAGTGGCGTGTCAGCAGTGGTGTGTCAGCATTGGTGTCAGCAGTGGTGTCAGCAGCGTTGTGTCAGCAGTGGCGTCAGCAGTGGCGTCAGCAGTAGTGTCAGGAGCGGTGTGTCAGCAGCGGCGTGTCAGCAGTGGTGTGTCAGCAGTGGTGTGTCAGCAGTGGTGTGTCAGCAGTGGTGTGTCAGCAGTGGTGTGTCAGCAGCGGTGTGTCAGCAGCGGTGTGTCAGCAGCTGCGTGTCAGCATCGGCGTGTCAGCAGTGGCGTGTCAGCAGTGGTGTCTGCAGTGGTGTCAGCAGTGGTGTCAGCAGCGATGTGTCAGCAGTGCTGTGTCAGCAGTGGCATGTCAGCAGTGGTGTGTCAGCAGTGGTGTGTCAACAGCAGCGTGTTAGTAGTGGCGTGTCAGCAGTGAGGTGTCAGCAGTGATGTGTCAGCAGTGAGGTGTCAGCAGTGGCATGTCAGCAGTGGTGTGTCAGCAGTGGTGTCTGCAGCAGGGTGTCAGCAGTGGTGTGTCAGCAGTGGCGTGTGACCAGTGGTGTCTGCAGCGGCGTGTCAGCAGCGGCATGTCAGCAGCAGTGTGTCAGCAGCGGTGTGTCAGCAGTGGTGTGTCAGGAGCGGTGTGTCAGCAGCGGCGTGTCAGCAGCAGCGTGTCATCAGCAGCGTGTCTGCAGTGGTGTCAGCAGTGGTGTCAGCAGCGATGTGTCAGCAGCGGTGTGTCAGCAGTGGTGTGTCAGCAGTGGTGTCAGCAGCGGCGTGTCAGCAGTGGTGTGTCAGCAGTGGTGTGTCAACAGCAGCGTGTTAGTAGTGGCGTGTCAGCAGTGAGGTGTCAGCAGTGAGGTGTCAGCAGCGGCGTGACAGCAGTGGTGTGTCAGCAGTGATGTCTGCGGCAGGGTGTCGGCAGTGGCGTGTGACCAGTGGTGTCTGCAGCGGCGTGTCCGCAGCGACGTGTCAGCAGCGGTGTGTCAGCAGTGGTGTGTCAGCAGTGGTGTGTCAGCAGCGGTGTGTCAGCAGCAGCGTGTCAGCAGCGATGTGTCAGCAGCGGTGTCAGCAGCGGCGTGTCAGCAGTGCTGTGTCAGCAGTGGTGTCAGCAGCAGCATGTCAGCAGCGGTGTGTCAGCAGCAGTGTGTCAGCAGTGGTGTCAGCAGCAGCTTGTCAGCAGCGATGTGTCAGCAGTGGTGTATCAGCAGTGGTGTCTGCAGCGGTGTGTCTGCAGTGGCGTGTCAGCAGTGGTGTGTCAGCAGTGGTGTGTCAGCAGCAGTGTGTCAGCAGTGGTGTCAGCATCAGAGTGTCAGCAGCGATGTGTCAGTAGTGTTTTGTAAGCAGTGGTGTGTCAGCAGCAGTGAGTCAGCAGTGGTGTCAGCAGCAAAGTGTCAGCAGCGATGTGTCAGTAGTGGTGTGTAAGCAGTGGTGTCAGCAGCGGCGTATCAGCAGCGGCGTGTCAGCAGTGGCTTGTCAGCAGTGGGGTGTCAGCAGTGGTATGTCAGCAGTGGTGTGTCAGCAGTGGTGTCTGTAGTAGCGTGTCAGCAGCAGCGTGTCAGCAGCAACGTGTCAGCAGTGCTGTGTCAGCAGCGGCATGTTAGCAGTGAGGTGTCAGCAGTGAGATGTCAGCTGTGAGGTGTCAGCAGCGGTGTGTCAGCAGTGGTGTGTCAGCAGTGGTGTGTCTGCAGCGGGGTGTCAGCAGCGGTGTGTCAGCAGCAGTGTGTCAGCAGCAGTGTGTCAGCAGTGGTGTGTCAGCAGTGGCGTGTCAGCAGTGGTGTGTCAGCATTGGTGTCAGCAGTGGTGTCAGCAGCGTTGTGTCAGCAGTGGCGTCAGCAGTGGCGTCAGCAGTAGTGTCAGGAGCGGTGTGTCAGGAGTGGTGTGTCAGCAGCGGCGTGTCAGCAGTGGCGTGTCAGCAGTGGTGTGCCAGCAGTGGTGTGTCATCAGTGGTGTATCAGCAGTGGTGTGTCAGCAGCGATGTGTCTGCAGCGGTGTGTCAGCAGCTGCGTGTCAGCATCGGCGTGTCAGCAGTGGCGTGTCAGCAGTGGTGTCTGCAGTGGTGTCTGCAGTGGTGTAAGCAGTGGTGTCAGCAGCGATGTGTCAGCAGTGCTGTGTCAGCAGTGGTGTCAGCAGTGGCGTGTCTGCAGTGGCGTGTCAGCAGTGGTGTGTCAGCAGTGGTGTGTCAGCAGCAGTGTGTCAGCAGTGGTGTCAGCATCAGAGTGTCAGCAGCGATGTGTCAGTAGTGTTTTGTAAGCAGTGGTGTGTCAGCAGCAGTGTGTCAGCAGTGGTGTCAGCAGCAAAGTGTCGGCAGCGATGTGTCAGTAGTGGTGTGTAAGCAGTGGTGTCAGCAGCGGCGTATCAGCAGCGGTGTGTCAGCAGTGGCTTGTCAGCAGTGGGGTGTCAGCAGTGGCATGTCAGCGGTGGCATGTCAGCAGTGGCTTGTCAGCAGTGGCTTGTGAGCAGTGGGGTGTCAGCAGTGGCATGTCAGCAGTGGCTTGTCAGCAGTGGTGTTTCAGCACTGTTGTCTACAGAGGTGTGTCAGCACTGGTGTGTCAGCAGTGATGTGTCAGCAGTGATGTGTCTGCAGTGGTGTGTGCAGTGGTGTGTCTGCAGTGGTGTGTCTGAAGTGGAGTGTCAGCAGCAGTGTCAGCAGCGATGTGTCAGCAGTGGTGTGTAAGCAGTGGTGTCAGCAGCGGTGTGTCAGCAGTGGCGTGTCAGCAGCGTCGTGCCAGCAGTGGCTTGACAGTAGTGGCTTGTCAGCAGTGGGGTGTCAGCAGCAGCATGTCAGCAGTGGTCTACAGAGGCATGTCAGCAGCGGGATGTCAGCAGTGACATGTCAGCAGTGGCGTGTCAGCAGTCGTGTCAGCAGCAGTAGGTCAGCAATGGTGTGTCAGCGGCAGTGTGTCAGCAGTCGTGTCAGCAGCGGCATGTCAGCAGCGGCGTGTCAGCAGTGGTGTGTCAGCAGTGATGTCTGCAGCAGGGTGTCGGTAGTGGCGTGTGACCAGTGGTGTCTGCAGTGGCGTGTCAGCAGCGACGTGTCAGCAGCGGTGTGTCAGCAGTGGTGTGTCAGCAGTGGTGTGTCAGCAGTGGTGTGTCAGCAGCGGTGTGTCAGCAGCGATGTGTCAGCAGCGGTGTCAGCAGCGGCGTGTCAGCAGTGCTGTGTCAGCAGTGGTGTCAGCAGCAGCGTGTCAGCAGCGGTGTGTCAGCAGCAGTGTGTCAGCAGTGGTGTCGGCAGCAGCTTGTCAGCAGCGATGTGTCAGCAGTGGTGTATCAGCAGTGGTGTCTGCAGCGGCGTGTCTGCAGCGGCGTGTCTGCAGTGGCTTGTCAGCAGTGGTGTGTCAGCAGCAGTGTGTCAGCAGTGTTGTCAGCATCAGAGTGTCAGCAGCGATGTGTCTGTAGTATTGTGTAAGCAGTGGTGTGTCAGCAGCAGTGTGTCAGCAGTGGTGTCAGCAGCAGAGTGTCAGCAGTGATGTATCAGTAGTGGTGTGTAAGCAGTGGTGTCAGCAGCGGCGTATCAGCAGCGGCGTGTCAGCAGTGGCTTGTCAGCAGTGGGGTGTCAGCAGTGGCATGTCGGCGGTGGCATGTCAGCAGTGGCTTGTCAGCAGTGGCTTGTGAGCAGTGGGGTGTCAGCAGTGGCATGTCAGCAGTGGCTTGTTAGCAGTGGTGTGTCAGCACTGGTGTCTACAGAGGTGTGTCAGCACTGATGTGTCAGCAGTGATGTGTCAGCAGTGATGTGTCAGCAGTGGTGTGTCTGCAGTGGTGTGTCTGCAGTGGTGTGTCTGCAGTGGTGTGTCTGAAGTGGAGTGTCAGCAGCAGTGTGTCAGCAGTGGTGTCAGCAGCAGTGTCAGCAGCGATGTGTCTGCAGTGGTGTGTCTGCAGTGGTGTTTCTGCAGTGGTGTGTCTGAAGTGGAGTGTCAGCAGCAGTGTGTCAGCAGTGGTGTCAGCAGCAGTGTCAGCAGCGATGTGTCAGTAGTGTTGTGTAAGCAGTGGTGTCAGCAGCAGCGTGTCAGCAGCGTCATGTCAGCAGTGGCTTGTCAGTAGTGGATTGTCAGCAGTGGGGTGTCAGCAGCGGTATGTCAGCAGTGGTCTACAGAGGCATGTCAGCAGCGGGATGTCAGCAGTGATGTGTCAGCAGTGGCGTGTCAGCAGTCGTGTCAGCAGCAGTAGGTCAGCAATGGTGTGTCAGCGGCAGTGTGTCAGCAGTCGTGTCAGCAGCGGCATGTCAGCAGCGGCGTGTCAGCAATGGTGTGTCAGCAGCGGTGTGTCAGCAGCGGCGTGTCTGCAGCGGCGTGTCAGCAGCGGCGTGTCAGCAGTGGCATGTCAGCAGTAGTGGTATGTCAGCAGTTGTATGTCAGCAGTGGTGTGTCAGCAGTGGTGTCTGCAGCAGCGTTTCAGCAGTAGTGTGTCAGCAGTGATGTGTCAGCAGCGGCATGTTAGCAGTGGTGTGTCAGCAGTGAGGTGTCAGCAGTGATGTGTCAGTAGTGGTGTGTAAGCAGTGGTGTCAGCAGTGGCGTGACAGCAGCGGCGTGTCACTAGCGGCTTGTCAGCAGTGGCTTGTCAGCAGTGGGGTGTCAGCAGCGGCATGTCAGCAGTGGTGTCAACAGTGGTGTCTACAAAGGCGTGTCAGCAGCGGCGTGTCAGCAGTGATGTGTCAGCAGCGGCATGTCAGCAGTCGTGTGTCAGCAGCAGCGTGTCAGCAGTGGTATGTCAGCAGTGGTGTGTCAGCAGTTGTGTCAGCAGTGGTGTCAGCAGTGGTGTCAGCAGCGGCGTGTCAGCAGTAGTGTCAGCAGCAGTAGTGTCAGCAGCGGTGTGTCAGCAGCGGCGTGTCAGCAGCGGCGTGTCAGCAGTGGCTTGTCAGCAGTGGTGTGTCAGCAGTGGTGTGTCTGCAGCGGCGTGTCAGCAGCGGTGTGTCAGCAGTGGCATGTCAGCAGTGGCATATCAGCAGCAGTGTGTCAGCACTGGCGTGTCAGCAGAGGTGTCTGCAGCGGCATGTCAGCAGTGGTGTCAGCAGTGGTGTCAGCAGTGGTGTCAGCAGCGATGTGTCAGCAGTGGTGTGTCAGCAGTGGCGTGTCAGCAGTGGTGTGTTAGCAGTGCTGTGTCAATAGAAGCGTGTCAGTAGTGGCATGTCAGCAGTGAGGTGTCAGCAGTGAGGTGTCAGCAGTGAGGGTGTCACCAGTGAGGTGTCAGCAGCGGCGTGTAGCAGCGGCGTGTAGCAGCGGCGTGTCAGCAGTGGTGTGTCAGCAGTAATGTCTGCAGCAGGGTGTCAGCAGTGGTGTGTCAGCAGTAGCGTGTGCCCAGTGGTGTCTGCAGCGGCGTGTCAGCAGCGGCATGTCCGCAGCGGTGTGTCAGCAGCGGCGTGTCAGCAGCGGCGTGTCAGCAGCGGCGTGTCAGCAGCGGGTTGTCAGCAGCACCGTGTCAGCAGTGTTGTGGCAGCAGTAGTGTCCGCAGTGGCATGTCAGCAGCGATGTGTTAGCAGTGGTGTCTGCAGCGGCGTGTCAGCAGCGGTGTGTCAGCAGCGGTGTGTCAGCAGCGGCGCTTCAGCAGCGGGGTGTCAGCAGCGTTGTCAGCAGAGGCGTGTCAGCAGCGATGTGTCAGCAGTGGTTTCTGCAGTGGCATGTCAGCAGCGGCGTGTCAGCAGTGGTGTGTCAGCAGTGGTGTGTCAGCAGCGATGTCAGCAGCGATGTGTCAGCAGTGGTGTGTCAGCAGCTGTGTGTCAGCAGTGGTGTGTCAGCAGCTGTGTGTCAGTAGTGGTGTCAGCAGAGGTGTGTCAGCAGGGACGAGTCAGCAGGGGTGTTTCAGCAGTGGTGTCAGCAGCGGCATGTCAGCAGCAATGTGTCAGCAGTAGTGTGTCAGCAGCAGTGTGTCAGCAGCAGTGTCAGCAGTGGTGTGTCAGCAGCAGTGTCAGCAGTGGCGTGTCAGCAGCGATGTGTCAGCAGTGGTGTCTGCAGCGGCATGTCAGCAGCGTTGTGTCAGCAGCGGCATGTCAGCAGCAGCGGTGTCAGCTGAGGCGTGTCAGCAGCGATGTATCAGCAGTGGTGTCTGCAGCGGCATGTCAGCAGCGGCATGTCAGTAGTGGGTGTCAGCAGTGGTGTGTCAGCAGCGATGTCAGCAGCGATGTGTCAGCATTGGTGTGTCAGCAGCGATGTGTCAGCAGTGATGTGTCAGCAGCTGTGTGTCAGAAGTGGTGTCAGCAGCGGCGTGTCAGCAGCGGCATGTCAGCAGCAATGTGTCAGCAGTGGTGAGTCAGCAGTAGTGTGTCAGCAGCAGCGTGTCAGCAGCAGAGTGTCAGCAGCGGTGTGTGCACATTCACGCATTCTTTAGAGAAAGAAAACATCAACCGCACCTCAAGCGTATAGTAACAATGTAGCATAAAATGAAGAAAAAGCATCCCACAGGAAGGATATAGCAACAAGTAGCATAGAATTAACAAAATGCATCCTACACACGAGGCCGTACCTTAATAGCATAACCGATATCACCAAAAAAAGCCATAAATAAACCAATCAGAAACGCATAATCCTGTAAAGCTTACCTTTTATTCCGAGCCCTCATCCACAAAAGCTTAATTTTTATGCCGAGTCCGCCGTCTGGATGCTAATGTTACGGACATCCCCTCAAAACGCTTCCAACGGCATGTGCACATTTAAGCATTGTTTATATTTTAAAAAAGCAATTAGTAACAAAGTAGGGTAAAAAATAGTGTAGAATGCCTTCCACACGCAAACGAATGCAATAGTTTAAAAAAAAGTGCAGCAAGTCAACATTAAATCCACCGTCTCACGCCACCAGTAAAAGATCCAATCCCGCTGGACGTGGCCTAAAAAGGACAGGGTGGCAACCAGGAGGGGCTAAAAACCCTCCAGCACAATCAACAAAGTCTGTTCTGAATAATGACGCATACCAATCAAATTTGCAGGCAGAGCTGAGACACGACTTCTGGAACCGTACTGATTCCAAGTAGCCTTCGCGTAGCGAGAGCATTCGCATGCGCTGCTAAGGCCGGGCGAGACCTAAAAACATTCCTTCTGACTGTCATCCACTTCAATATGTCTCCCATTTTACACACTCCATCCTCCATTATCTGCCAAACTTCCACACCTCAACTCCTTTCTACATAGCACTTCACTCGTCCCAAACCTTAATTTACCCAAACCTCCCCTGAGGCCCAGTACTGTGAAACTGCTGCACTTTCGGTTGTCAGGCATAAGAGGTTGTAATGGTGGAAAAGTGCAGATTTTGAGTGTGACAAACCCGCATTTGCATGTCATTCCTATTCTGACCTCATTTACTAAGAATGCGGAAGTGAAATCGCCGGGGTCAAAACACTGTTAATCGAGTTACCCTGGGGAGATTTTTACTACGCTGTAATTCAGTGGCAATTGTAAACCAATTGATTTCAATTTTGTTGTTGTTGCTAACACAGAGACTGTAAAACCCCAGTCACTCAAATGTTGGTCTTACATGAACATGTCTACAAAAAAATTGGACTTATCCATTATCGAGCACCAGCGTGGAATTATGTCACGTCTGGAGCTTAAACAGTAAATTTACCCACTAATATAGGTAGTGAGTTTGTCTGAATTTAGGAATTAAATACAAGTTGAAATTTCTGTAGGGAGATATTTAAGTAGGGTCGAGATTAAGCCAATCCATATTATGGAGTTTATCTTGCTGCAATAATGTTTTTGAAGTTTTTGTGTCCATGCGGAACCATCATTTAAGAAGGATGGAAAAGCTACTTGGGGAGGATGGAGGGTTGTCTGGTAAAATTGTGGGTGTTCTTTATCCCTGGAGCCTCGACTGAAGAGGGTAACATTCTTTTTCTTCTCCCAGGTTTGAGCATCTCAATGCTTTGGCTTCTTGTATTGCAGTGACCACCAAAGATGGACTGTTTTCTACTAGGTATGATAATCAGCCTTCTGTAACTGATTTGTAGTTGATGCATCAGGTCTTGAAGATGATGCAGGGCTACTACAAACAAGAGGGATATCAACTGCAAACAGAGCAATATTTTTCTAATAGTGCAAAAGTAATTGAACCAATCATCATTGGGCCAATAAAAGTGGTTTATACTAATAGTAGCTCCACGTTATATTCATGCCGTCTCCATCTTCTTTGTGATAAGTGGGTTGAAAGATAGGTTGCTGTTTTAATGTATAAGCAAATGCTTGTTTAAAACAAAAAGATAGAAAAACATTTAGCAAATGGGAAATTATTCAATTTATAAATGTAACTAATTATTCCATTAGGATATAGTGGGTTTCTTGAATAATCACCATTACGATATAGTGGGTTTCTTGAATAATCACTCTATCATTAATTTCATTTATTTTCTAAATTTTCAGTCCTATTTACTACAAAGTGGTGGAGCGCGGCATTAACCGCCTTGGCTTAACACCACGCTCCACCACTTCAAAACGTCGGGCTGCACTGTATTTACAACCCTGCGTCTCCCCCTGCACTGGCGCTAATTTTAGCTGCCTAGCGCCAACGCAGACACCCTTGCACCATAGTGCACCATAGTGCAAGGGTGCCTGCGTTGTAGGGAAAGATTGTTTATGTGCAAGAAGGTGTCCCTTCCTGACAATGAAGGTGTCCCTTCCTGCACAAAAACATTCTGAAATGGCATTTTGAAACTTCCATGTGTGCTGCTTAATTCAGCACACATAGATTGCAAAACATTATTTTTTTTAATTGCTTATGTGCAGGAAGGGTCAACTTACTGCACATAAACAATCAGTATTCTTTTGCACAACGCAGCACACACAGAAACAGCAACAACAAGGAGAAATGAAACATTTCTCTTGGTTGCGCATGCCCCTTCTTTACGATGCCCACCTCAAAAACCACTGGGTTTGACGCTGCCCTTGTGAATATATGGTGCAGCCTCAAAACCAATGGGTGTTGCAGTGCACCACAACACCCATTGCCCGCCCCTTACACACTAAATGTAGCGGGAAAGGGGTCCTTACTTACAAGGCAGCATTAAGCCACGTTAAGTGGCTTATAGCTGCCTTGTAAATAAGACGAAGCTGATATAGCCACCTGAACGTCACTGAAAGTGACGTACCTCTGGAAATAGGGGCTTGTAAGTATGCCCTATAGATTAAAGAGCGCTTAAAGATGGTGAAAAATGACAAAATACTTTGGGGGTTATTCAGTGTTTGGTGGATGTGGGACATCTGCAAATAATTGGTGGATTACTGTCAATACTAATTAGAGTTTAATCCTGGATATTCTCACTTATTAGTGCACATAGAACATTCACCATTTTTGGTAGACCTTCCACATCCACCAAACTCTAAATCCCTTTTGCCATTTTTCTAATTTCGCATGGAAGCCAACTGAGCTAATCCTTTGCTTAAAATGGTGGTGAACGTATGTCTGTCCATACATTTGTTTTTTATTTGACCTCACCTTATCCAACTTAAATCATATTCAATTCAAATAATCTGCAAAACCTTGAGGCTTCAAGAAAGGAGAAGTGACAAACTGAGCTAGAATTCGCAGGGAAGGGCAAAGTGGCGAAAGAATTATGAAGAAAAGGGACCTCATCTGCATAATACTGCAAGACACAGCTATTACCCGCCCTCTTCACATCTTCTCTAAAACTCACATAGCCCATCCAGCAGTCTCATAGAGAATACCTCAAAAGTAAGATTTAAGCACACCATGAAACACAGACTAGACAATACAATATGTTCCTTAGAACTTCCATAGTAATCCTTTGTGTGAAGAATCCAATCAACTGCTGACATTTATTTTTCTTTTTTCCCCTGCAGAAACGCTGAAGCTGTGCTCCTATCTTGTAAAACATGAATATATTAATCTCATGGACTAACTTATGGTTTACCCTTATCTTGACAGACTTCTGGACAAAGGGGTAAATGTCCATTTTATGTAACACCACATTTGCAGCATTTGATTCCTCTTTCGTGGGGTTTCAAACTGAGGTCTGCGAAAAAAAGGACAGAGGTTTTCACATGTGTCTGTGAGTGTGCTACTAGCGACTTATCTACAACATCAAGAATGAAGCTGAAGTGTTGGAGAACAGTCGAGAGAATGAAGTCAGTGGATCCTAGAATCCTCACTAATATGGGGAGTGATGAGTTGAGATGAGGGGCCATGTGCAGTTTCTTGAAGAGCAGCTAGAATCTGGAGAGCAAGCATTGCAAGCAGAAATTATGTAAGCCGTTAGGCTCTAAACAAGAAGATCTCAAAAGCAGCAAAAGATGGAGGTACAGTCCATCAAAGCATAAAGTGCCTAGAAGAAAGAGCATAGTGCTGGTGCAACAGCCAAGAAAGAAGCCACTGATCCACCACGGACAATCAGAACGTCTGAACAGTATAGAACAATCAAAGTACATATCTCCAGAACTTGATTACCTGAAATCAACTTAGCCTGAAAAGACTAGGGTGCAAACTGGAACAGTATTTTCTACCCCAAAAAAACACCAACCCATTCCAAATGTACTGCCTTAGAAGTTGAACCTTCTTACCCAAAATCTCTTCTATTAGATCATCCTTTGCTATTCTATGTGGTTTGGTTTAAGCCGTTACAATGTAAAATTCCACACGAACAACAGATTACACCCTCATAATGCTTGCCGCCACCGCACACCTATCATCGTTGCCTTTCAGACATTCATCCACTTCATGCCCCATATCTTTGCACTCATTTTAATTTTGGTTCGTTGTTTGAGTTACTTACACCCACAATTGTACTACTTATGCCACTCTACTTTACGCCACTCCACTCAACACCACTCCAAACAATTGCATTCTACCTCACTCTACACCACTCCACTCCACACAACGCCATTCCGTGCCACTCTACTCTACATCACACCACTCCACTCTAACCCACTCTACACCAATCTACCCCATTCCACTCTACACCACTCCATTCTACACCACCCCACTCTACACCACTCCATTCCACTATACTCTATGCCACTTCAATGTATGCCACTCTATGCAATTCTACTCTACAGCACTCTACTCTACTCTATGCTACTCTACTGCACACCACTCCATTTAACTCTACACAAGTCTAAGCCACTCTACTCTACACCTCTCCGCTCAACGCTACTCCATTGTAGTCTACGCCACTCCACTCTACACCACTCCACTCTATTCATTCAACTCCACTCCAATATATGCCACTATACTCTACCACTTCACTGTACGCCCACTCTACTCTATGCCACATCACTTCACTCCACTGCACTGTACTCTACGTCGCTCTACTCCATGCCACTCTACACTACTCTAGGCTGCTCCAATCCATGCCACTGTCTTCTACGCCACTCTCCTCTATGCCACTCTATGCCATGCCACTAACTTTTAGCCATGCTGAACAGCTGCCACGCCGCTGATCAATATGGCTAAAAGACTGGCAAAGCCAATAGATCTTGCATAGGCAAGAGCTATTGACTTTGTCCATGGTTGTTTGTGTATGCTGCCGCCTCAGGGCTTTTCAGGTGCCTCCTGCTTGGGCAGCAGTGTCAGCCTACTTCAGCTACTGATTAGTTTTTGTGCCATTCACATTTTACTTCCACCTAGCACAGCATACAACACAAGGCAGTGGGATAGCCCATTTCAACCACTGATCAGTTAGCCAGCTATTCATATTTTTGTATGCCCACAGTATTTAGGACAACACTAAGGTACACAAAACTGTGATGGATAAAATACTTGAATTAATCTCAGCAACTGGTAATTACTCAGGCAGCATCCCAATCAATTATTTTGCACACCATGCCATCGTAGTTTAGACCTAGCCATATGAAAATCTTTTCTGACCCTGCTCCAATGGAAACAGTCCAGCTTGAACTACCAGGCAGGTCCTTCATGAGATGAAGTAGGTTTAGGGCCGTCAATGTGTTCTCGGATCTTCTGCATTTTTTCCACTGAAGAAGAGGTTGATGGCATTGCACTTATCTGTGGAGTGAGAATTATGGGAATCTGGCAGGAGGGATACAGTTCTTGATTGTCTTGAAGAACGTTCTGCTTCTTTTGGTGGATCCATTGATGGTGATGGTATAGTACTGTTCTTAGGCTGATGTGATGACCTGTCTCCATGTTGCACTGAGGGCCTTCATTATCAAGAGCTCCTCAGGAGTTCTGTTATTCTTACCTGTCTCATATGGATTATTTATTGTCAGCCATGTCTTTAGAATGCCAGGGCGCTAAAGGCTTTGGCTTGCACTTGCACTTTTTTAATTTGGGTGCGGATGTTTGTAGGAAGCTGGCTCTTTATAGACTGTACCAAAAAGAGGTATACTGTGCACAGAGTCCAGTGAGTCCCCAAAGGTATGGCAGAGGTTAAAGTAGATACTACCTTACTCTCAATGTAGTGTTAACTGGGCTGAGCAGCTAGGCTTATCAGAGGGTAGTGTTAAGCATTTACTGTACACTCTCAGACAAAAAATGACGTCTCACACTCAAAGACTGAATCCAGACCAATTGGTTGTACAAAAAGTTGTTACTTTGTTGTTTTAGTTCTCAAACTAAGAATCATTTAGTGCAGGTAAGTTTCACAGTGGTTTAAAAGTAGCAATACTTTACAAGAATGCAGAAATGTTTTGTAAATGCAGCTACATACTTTACAGTATTAAGAATGTTTTCTGTAGATGCCAATCAAGTACAGTTGTATGCTTTTGCAGTGATAAGGTTTGGCAGTTCAGATATAACTCAAATGCAAATCTATGGAGGAAAACAATGCTAAACAGTTTGCAGGTAAGTACCTAAACTTACTTCCCCAAGCTTCAGGGGTTTAGGCCAACACAAGACAAGGTTCAAGACCAAGTAGGTACTGCACAATCCCAGCGGCATTGTGGCGGCAGAGAGCAGAGGTCACTGGGCCCAATGTTATCCAATGGAGCCGGGGGGTACCTCAAAGTGGCACGGTTTGAAGGTAGGTACCCATGGTCTAAGGGCAAATGCCCCGGGGTCGAAGTGAGCACAGGGTGGCCGCAAAACAGCACCTAAGCTACACCAACAGCGGCACAGGGGCGGCCTGGTGTAGGGTGCAAGTCAGTGTCGGGCACCTTATGCTTTTCAACACAGTTTGTCGTTTTCAGAAAGAGGCTGCAGGCTTGGACCAGAAGGCTGGATGAAGGCAACCAAAGGTTGGGCAGGTAAGTTGGATAGCTGGGGGACACCATCAGCTGGGCTCCCTAAAGTCAGGGGGCCCAGGATGCAGGGGTGTCTCTTGCTGTTGGGGCTTCTCAACTGGTTCAAGTCGCAGTCGGGCATCGAGGGGGAGATGGGGTCATGGATAGGTCAGCCACTGATGTAGACGAGGTCAGGATCGCCAGGGAGACTTCACAGGATAGGTGAGTCACTCGAATTCAGGCAGTGGGTGTCGGGTGCAGATTGTGCTGGGGACAAGGATCCGCCTGGATCTGGAGTCCTTGAAGTTGGAGTTTCTTTGTTGGACAATCAATGTCCTCGGAACAGAAGAGTCTTTTTCGAAGGCAGGGCAGGTCTCCAGGGTTATTGGAGGCTGCTTAGCTGCAGGACTCGCTGGCTTCAGCTCGCTGGTTCTCTGAAGCAGAGGACAGGCTGGCAAGGATGGGTCCAAAGCAGTTGTTGTCGTCATCTTCTCTGCAGCATGGCTCTTCGGTTCTTCTTCATCTTAGGCTGTCGTATCTAAGGAGCAAGGTTCAGGGGAGCCCCTAAATACCTAGATTGAGGAGCATTACAGGGCGATGTAGGTTGGGACCAATGGGTCCCTACCCTGGGGTGTCTACACACTGCTTTATGCCACCCTCCAGTGGGGGGGAATATGCCTTGTTCTCATTGTTGGAGTGCCCTAATCTTCAAGATGGAGGGGACTGAGATGTGTGTTTCACTTTGCCTCCCCACCCCTCGCAATGGTGGGCATACCTCCCTTTCTCTTAGGTTTTCCTGCCAATTCTCCTGCCCAAAGTGGGGGTCAGAACCGGTGGGAGCCAACTCCTGACAGCAGCAGAGGCTTTGGCTAGCTTACAAAGGAAGCAAGCCTTTGAGGCTTCCAGTTCGTGGAACCTGCCCACCCTGGGGGAGGAGGCATGACACCTCTGCACAGGATGTGCTTTGTTTCAGGACCTAGAGAGGTGGCAGATGGAGGGTAGCCATTCAGGAACCACTGCAGGGATTGTCGTTTTCCAGGGGGCATCTCCAAGATGCCCCCTGAGTGCATTTTATATTAAATCCAACACTGGCACCAGTTTAGGTTTAATGTGCTGTGAAGCTTCATACCAAACTTCTCAGTCTTCAGTAAAGCCACCATGGAGCTGTGGAGTTTGTGCTGACAAACTCCCAGCCCATGAACTCAAAATGGCTTAACTGCACTTACAATGTCTGTGAATGGCACAGACACTGTAGCTGATTTTTTTTTTTTCCACAGAGTTTAATGTAGCGCAAACTTGACCCGGTTTCGGGTATCAGAGCGCTTTACATAGCACCAGTTGCGTTATATGAGGACACATTCAATTTTGTTAGGCACGGGGAGATTTAGTAATTTGCCCAGAATCACAGGATGTTCAGCGTCATTGCCGAGACCCAAACCCGGTTCCCCAAATTCGAGGTCGACTGCCCTAGCCGTTAGGCCAACTCCTCTCCCCTATTGCTCATGCAGCTATACTCTCAGCTGTGGTATAGTGTACTGCCTTTAGGGCTGTAATGCCTGCTAGAGGGGTGATGTACCCATGCTGCAGGCAGTGTGGGTGGACATTGCACACAGGAATGTGGGCCATGTCAACTCTTTAGTTTGGTCTGCACCAAAACACACAGCCTACAGTGGCAGTGTGTGGGTGTTAAGGTGAGGGGTCTCCGAGGGTGGCATGCCCACAGAGGTACCTCTCTAGTCAGAGGCCCTTGGTATCAGGGGTACCATTTGCAAGGGACTTGCATGTGGCCCAGGGGTGTGCCAATTGTGGAGACAAAGGTACCATTTTGGGAAAGAACATAGGGCCCTGTAAGCCTGATTGGGCACACTCAGTCAAGTTGGCATCATGTATCTGGCAAAAAGGTAAGGGGTAACCATGCAAAAAGGTGCACTCAAAGACTGAATTCAGACCTTTAGTTTGTACAAAACGTTATTTTGTTATTTTATTTCTAGAACCAAAAATCACTTAGTGCGGGTAAGTTTCACAGTGGTTTAAAAGTAGCAATACTTTTCAAGAATGCTGTAATGTTTTGTAGATGCAGTTATATACTTTACAGTATTTAGAATGTTTTTGATAGAAGTCAATTAAGTACAGTTGTATGCTTTTGCAGTGGTAAGGTTAGACAGTTCAGTGCAAAAGATAGAACTACAATGCAATCCAATAGAGGAGAACAATGTTAAACAGTTTGCAGGTAAGTACTCAACTTACTTCCCCAGGCTTTGGGGGTTTAGGACAACACAGGGCAAGGTTCAAGACCAGGTAGGTACTGCACCACCAGCGGCACTAGGGCAGCCGAATGCAGAGGTCGCTGGGCACATTGTTATCCAATAGAGCCTGGGGGTACCTCGAAGAGGCACGGTTTTCAGGTATGTACCGACGGTCTTAGGGTAAATGTCCTAGGGGGTTGAAGTGGGCACAGGGAGGGAGCCACAATGCAGCACCAAAGCTACACCACCAGCGGGACAAGGCAGTCGGGTGCAGGGTGCAAATCAGCAGCTGACGCCCAATGTTCTCCAATGGAGGTCATCGGTTTCAGAAAGAGGCTGCAGCCTTGGACCATGAGTCTGCACGAAGGCGATCAACAACTGGGCAGGTAAGTTGGATAGCTGGGGGACACCTGGGCGCCGTCAGCTGGGCTCTCCAAAGTCTGGGACGGAGGATGCAGAGGTGCCTTTTGGTGTCGGGATTTTCTCATCTCGTTCTTGTCGCGGTCGGGGGGACCCTTCGAACAGAGGCTGCAGGAGTTGGGGGGGGAGGTCCTTGAGAGGTCAGCCACTGATGCAGATGGTGTCAGGGTCACTGGGGAGACTTCACAGGATAGGTGAGTCACTCGATCTCGGGCCATTGGCATCAGGTGCAGAGTGTGCTGGGGACACGGATCTGCCTGGATCCAGAGTCCTTGAATTTGGAGTTCCTTTGTTGGATTATACGTGTCCTCGGGATACAAGAGTCTTTTTCGAAGGCAGGGTTAGTCTCTGGTGTTCTTGGAGGCTGCTGGCTGCAGGACTCACCAGTTTCAGCTCACAGGGTCTCTGAAGCAGGAGACGGGCTAGTAGAGCACGGGCCAAAGCAGTGTCGTCATTAGGGGTGGGCGGAATTTGCGAAACCCACTTCCGCAAATTATCGCGAAAATGTTTAAAATTATCGCAAACAAGCGGAAATATCGCGAAGATGCAGAATTTTTTTTCCGCATGTTCGCGAGATTTTCTGCATGGTTGCGGGTCGCCAACTTACCCATGTGGTTGCTCGCGGGCGTGGCCATCTTGTTTTGAGTTGTCTCGCGGTGCATGATCGCGAGAAGAAAGACGTGATCGCGCAACGCATGACGTCACTGCGGGCGCGAACTGTCGCGAGACAGCGCAAATGGCTAAAAACAATCCAACATCTCACGGAGAACGCGACCAGATCAAGAAAACTTGTCGGCGAACGCAGGGATTCAGGTAAGGCGATCACGTGCGCGTGAGAATGTATTATTTTACAGCGCGAGCAAGAAACAAATTATCGCCAAGCTGCAGAAAGCGGAAATTTTGACATTTTCGCGCTCTCCGCGGAACGCGAAAATGTCAAATTATCGCAATTTCACCGAACGGAACGAAATTTTCGCCCATGCCTAGTCGTCATCCTCTTCTCTGCAGCACGGCTCTTTAGGTATCTTTTTCTTAGGTTGTCGTATCTAAGGAACTAGGTTATGGGTGCCCCAAAATACCTAGATTTAGTGGCGTTACAGGGTCCCTTCCCTGTGGTGTCTACACCCGCTCTCATGCCACCCTCAAGTGGGGGGGAGGCATATGCCTCAGCCTGATTGGGGAAGTCCCCTCATCTTCAAGTTGGAGGGGACTGAGATGTGTGCTTCGCTTCACCTCCTCTACCTGAGGGGGTGGGATTGACAAAGGTAGGTACACCTCCCTTTCCCTCTAGGTTCCCCTACCGATTCTCCTGCCCAAAGTGGGAATCAGAGTCAGTGGGAGCCAGTTGCTGATAGCAGCAGGGGTAGATAACAAAGGCAGCTGGCCTTTGAAGCTTCCCCTTGTGGACCCTGCACATCCTGGGGGAGCAGGCATGACACCTCTGCCCAGGATGTTCTTTGTTTCAGGACCCAGAGAGCGGAGGCTCTCTATGCAGGGGGCAGAAACCTGTCTAGAGGTGGTAAATGGTGGGTAGCCATTCGGGAACCACACAAGGGGCATGTCGTTTTCCAGGGGGAAATCTCTAAGAAGCCCTATGAGTGCATTTTACATTAAATCCAACACTGGATCAGTGTGGGTTTAATGTGCTGAGAAGTTTAGTATCAAACTTCTCAGTCTTCAGTAAAGCCATCATGGAGCTGTGGAGTTTGTTCTGGCAAACTCCCAGTCTATGTACTAAAAATGGCTTTACTGCACTTACAATGTCTGTGAATGGCACAGACACTGTAGGGGCATATTGCTCATACAGCTATGCCCTCACGTGTGGTATGGTGTACCCTGCCTTTAGGGCTGTAATGCCTGCTAGAGGGCTGAC
Source organism: Triturus cristatus (assembly GCF_964204655.1). NCBI lineage: Eukaryota > Metazoa > Chordata > Amphibia > Caudata > Salamandridae > Triturus > Triturus cristatus. The sequence continues at coordinate 213,836,524 of NC_140588.1, forward strand.
TTACCCATGCAGCAGGCAGTGTGGTTGGGCATTGCACACAGGAATGTGGGCCATGTCAACTTTTTAGTTTGGTCTGCACCAAAACACGCAGCCTACAGTGGCAGTGTGTGGGTGTTAAGGTGAGGGGTCTCCGAGGGTAGCATGCCCTCAGAGGCCCTCTCTGGTCACAAGGCACTTGGAACCAGGGGTACCGTTTACAAGGCACTTGCATGTGGCTCAGAGGTGTGCCAACTGTGGAAACAAAGGTACAGTTTCAGGAAAAAACATGGGCTCTGTAAGCCGATTGGCAGGTACCCAGGGCACACTCAGTCAAGTTGGCATCATGTATCTGGCAAAAAGGTAAGGGGGTAACCATGCAAAAAGGGGCACATAAAGACTGAATTGAGACTATTAGGTTGTACAAAACGTTATTTTGTCATATTATTTCTAGAACCAAAAATCACTTAGCGCAGGTAAGTTTCACAGTGGTTTAAAAGTAGCAATACTTTTCAAGAATGCAGTAATGTTTTGTAAATGCAGTTATGTACTTTATCATATTAAGAATGTTTTCTGTAGATGTCAATCAAGTACAGTTGTATGCTTTTTCAGTGATAAGGTTTGACAGTTCAATGCAATAGATAGAACTACAATGCAAATCTATTGAGGAAAACAATGTTAAACAGTTTGCAGGTAGGTACCTAAACTTATTTACCCAGGCTTTGAGGTTTTAGGACAACACAAGGCACGGTTTAAGACCAGGTAGGTACTGAACTAACAGCGGCACTGGGGCGGCTGAGTGCAGAGGTCACTGGGCCTAATGTTTTCCAATGGAGCCGGGGGTACCTCTAAGAGGCACAGTTTGAAGGTAGGTACCCACAATGTTAAACAGTTTGCAGGTAAGTATTCAACTTAATTCCCCAGGCTTTGGAGGTTTAGGACAACACAAGGCAAGGTTTATACCAGGTAGGTACTGAACTAACAGCCGCCCTTGGGCGGCAGAGTGCAGAGGTCACTGGGCCTAATGTTATCCAATGGAGCCGGGGGTACCTTGAAGAGGCACGGTTTGAAGGTAGATACCCACAATGTTAAACAGTTTGCAGGTAAGTACTCAACTTACTTCCCCAGGCTTTGGGTAATTAGGACATCACAGGGCAAGGTTCAAGATGAGGCAGGTACTGCACCACCAGCGGCACTAGGGCGGCTGGATGCAGAGGTCACTGGGCACAATGTTATCCAATAAAGCCTGGGGGTACTTCGAAGAGGCACAGTCTGCAGGTAGGTACCCACAGTCTTAGGGCAAATGCCCCAGGGATTAAAGTGAGCACAGGGTGGCCACAAAGCAGCACCAAAGCTACACCACAAGCGGCACAGGGGTGGATGGGTGTAGTGTTCAAATCAGTGTCGGGCAACCAATGCTTTCTAACGGAGGTCGTTGTTTTCGGAAAGAGGCTGCAGACTTGGACCAGGAGGCTGGATGAAGGTGACCTACGGTTAGCAGGTAAGTTGGATAGCGGGGTACACCATCAACTGGGCTCCATAAAGTCAGGGGGCGGAAGATGCAGGGGTGCCTTTTGGTGTTGGGGTTACGCAACTGGTTCCAGTTGCAGTCGGGCTGCAGGCATAGAGTGGGAAAGGTGTTCCTGAATAGGTCAGCCACTGATACAGACGAGGTCAGGATTGCCAGGGAGACTTCACAGGATAGGTGAGCCACTCAAAATCGGGCCGAGGGCATCGGGTGCAGAGTGTGCTGGGGACGCGGATCCGCCTGGATCGGGAGTCCTTGAAGTTGGAGTTTCTTTGTTGGACAATTCGTGCCCTTGGAAAACAAGTCTTTTTTGAAGGCAGGGCAGGTCTCCAGGGTTCTTCAAAGCTGCTTAGCTGCAGGACTCGCTGGTTTCAGCTTGCATGTTCTCTGAAGCAGAAGACAGGCTGGTAGGAATTGGGCCAAAGCAGTTGTTGTCGTCATCTTCACTGCAGCACAGCTCTTTGGTTCTTCTTCTTAGGTTTTTGTATCTAAGGATTAAGGTTCAGGGGTGCCCATAAATAACTAAATTTAGGGGAGTTACAGGGGGTGCAGATTGGGACTAATGCGTCCCATACCTTGAGTCTCTTCGCCTCTCTTATGCCACTCTCCAGTGAGGGGGAGCATATGCCTTGTCCTCATTGGAGGAGTTTCCTCATCTTTCAAGATCGAGGGGACTGAGATGTGTGCCTCTCCCACCTGAGGGGTGGGGTCGGCAAAGGTGGGCACACCTCCCTTTCTCTGTAGGTTTTACCACAGATTCTTCTGCCCCAAGAGGGGTCAGAACCGGCAGGAGCCAACTCCTGATAGCAGCAGAGGCTTGGGGCTAGTTAACAAAGGCAGCAAGCCTTTGAACCTTCCCCTTCGTAGAACCTGCCCATCCTGGGGGAGGAGGGCATGACATCTCTGCCCAGTATGTGCTTTTTTGCTGGACCCAGAGAGGTGGCAGATGGCGGGTAGCCATTCAGGAACCACTCCAAGAATAGTCGTTTTCCAGGGGGCATCTCTAAGATGCCCTCTTAGTGCATTTTACATTACATGCAACACTGGCATCAGTGTTGGTTTAATGTGCTGTGAAGTTTGGTACCAAACTTCTCAGTCTTCAGTAAATCCATCATGGAGCTGTGGAGTTTGTGCTGACAAACTCCCAGCCCATGTGCTCAAAATGGCTTCACTGCACTTACAATGTCGGTGAATGGCACGGACATTGTAGTGGCATATTGTTCATGCAGCTATGCCCTCCACTGTGGTACGGGTGACTTAGCCATGCCACAGGCAGTGTGGGTGGGCATTAAACACATAAATGTGGGCCATGTCGACTCTTTAGTTGGACTGCACCAAAACACGCAGCCTGCAGTGGCAGTGTGTGGGTGTTAAGGTGACGGGTCTCTGAGTGTGGCATGCCCTCAGAGGGTCCTCTATGGTCACAAGGCCCTATGTACCAGGGGTACCATTTACAAGGGACTTGCATGTGGTCCAGAGGTGTGCCAGTTGTGCATTCAAAGGTACAGTTTTGGGTAAGAATATAGGCCCTGTAAGCCTGATTGGCAGGGACCCAGGGCACACTCAGTCAAGTTGGCATCATCTATCTGGCAAAAAGGTAAGGAGTAACCATGCAAAAAGGGGCACTCAAAGACTGAATTCAGACCATTAGGTTGTAGAAAACATTGTTACTTTGTTATTTTATTTCTAGAACCAAGAATCACTTAGTGCAGGTAAGTTTCACGGTGGTTTAAAAGTAGCAATACTTTTCAAGAATGCACTAATGGTTTGTAAATTCAGTTATATACTTTACTGTATTAAGAATGTTTTCTGTAGATGTCAATCAAGTACAGTTGTATGCTTTTGCAGTGATAAGGTTAAACAGTTCAGTGCAATAGATACAACTACAATGCAATCCTACAGAGGACAACAATGTTAAACAGTTTGCAGGTAAGTACTCAACTTACTTCCCCAGGCTTTGGAGGTTTAGGACAACGCAGGGCAAAGTTCAAGACCGGGTAGGTGCTGCACCACCAGTGACACTAGGGCGGCCAGATGCAGAGGTCGCTGGGCACAGTGTTATCCAATAGAGCCTGGGGGTACCTCGAAGAGCCACAGTTTGCAGGTAGGTACCCGCGGTCTTATAGCAAATGCCCTGGGGGTTAAAGTGAGGACAGGGAGGGGCCACAATGCAGCACCAAAGCTACACCACCAGCGGGACAGGGCAGTTGGTTGCAGGGTGCAAATCAGCGTCTGACGCCCATTGTTTTACACTGGAGGTCGTCGGTTTCAGAAAGAAGCTGCAGCCTTGGACAATGAAGCTGCAGTAAGGTGATCAACAGCTGGGCAGGTAAGTTGGATTGCGGCGGAACACCTTGGCACCGCCAGCTGTGGTCTCCAAAGTCGGGGATGGAGGATGCAGGGGTATCTTTTGGTGTTGGGGTTTTCTCAACTGGTTCTTGTCGCAGTCGGGGGGAACCTTCGAACAGAGGCTGCAGGCGTTCAGGGGAGTCCTGGATAGGTCAGACACTGATGCAGACGAGGTCAGGATCACGGCGCAGACTTCACAGGATAGGTGAGTCCCTTGAACTCGGGCAGTGGGCGTCGGGTGCAGTGTGCTGGGGACACGGATCCGCCTGGATCCGGAGTCCTTGAAGGTGGACTTTCTTTGTTGGAGAATCCATGTCCTCGGAAGACAAGGGTCTTTTTCGAAGGCATGGCAGGTTCTCCATGGTTGTTGGAGACTGCTTAGCTGCAGGACTTGCTGGTTTCAGCTCGCAGGGTTACTGAAGCAGAAGACAGGCTGGTAGGGATGGGGCCAAAGCAGTTGTCGTCGTCATCTTCTCTGCAGCACAGCTCTTCGGTACTTCTTCTTCTTAGGTTGTCGTATCTAAGGAGCAAGGTTCAGGGGTGCCCCTAAATACCTACATTTAGTGCTGTTACAGGGGGGTGCAGGATGGGACTAACGGGTCCCATCCTTGGGGTGTCTACGACGCCCCCTCTTATGCTACCTCCAATCTTCAAGATGCTGGGGACTGAGATGTGTGCGTCACTTTGCCTCCCACACCTGAGGGGTGGGATTGGCAAAGGTGGGCACACCTCCCTTTCTCCCTAGGTTTTCCCGCCAATTCTCCTGCCCAAAGAGGGGTCAGAACTGGAGGGAGCTAACTCCTGATAGCAGCAGAGGCTGGGGTTAGTTAACAAAGGCAACAAACCTTTGAACCTTCCTCTTCATAGAACCTGCCCATTCTGGGGGATGAGGGCATGACACCTCTGCCCAGGAGGTGCTTTTTTGCAGGACCCAGAGAGGTGGCAGATGGCGGGTAACCATTCAGGAACCACTCCAGGGATGGTGGTTTTTCCAGGGCAAATCTCAAAGATGCTCTCTGAGTGCATTTTACATTAAATCCAACACTGGCATCAGTGTGGGTTTAATGTGCTGAGACGTTTGGTGCCAAATTCAGACTATTAGGTTGTACAAAACATTGTTACTTTGTTATTTTATTTCTAGAACCAAAAACCACTGTGCAGGTAAGTTTCACAGTGGTTTAAAAGTAGCAATACTTTTAAAGAATGCAATAATGTTTTGTAACTGCAGTTATATACTTTACAGTATTAAGAATGTTTTCTGTAGATGTCAATCAAGTACAGTTGTATGCTTTTGCAGTGATAAGGTTAGACAGTTCAGTGCAATAGATAGAACTAAAATACAATCCTACAGAGGAAAACAATGTTAAACAGTTTGCAGGTAAGTACTCAACATACTTCCCCAGGCTTTGGGGGTTTAGGACAACACAGGGCAAGGTTCAAGACCAGGTAGGTACTGCACCTCCAGAGGCACTAGGATGGCCGGATGCAGAGGTCGCTAGGCACAATGTTATCCAATACGGGGGTACCTAGAAGAGGCACGGTTTGAAGGTAGGTACCCGCAGACTTAGGGCAAATGCCTGGGGGTTGAAGTGAGCACAGGGAGGGGCCACAATGCAGCACCAAAGCTACACCACCAGGGGCACAGGGCTGTCGGGTGCAAATTAGCGTCTGATGCTTAATGTTTTCCAATGGACGTGGTCGGTTTCGGAAAGAGGCTGCAGCCTTGGACCATGAAGCTGCCCGAAGACGATCAATGGCTGGTCAGGTAGGCTGGATAGCTGGGGGACACCTGGGCACCATCAGCTGGGCTCTCCAAAGTCTGGACGAAGGATGCAGGGGTGCCTTTTGGTGTCAGGGTTTTCTCATCTGGTTCTTGTCGCAGTCGGGAGGACCCTTCTAACAGAGGCTGCAGGCGTTGAGGGGGAGTCCTGGAAGGGTCAGCCACTGATGCAGACGAGGTCAGGATCGCTGGGGAGAATTCACAGGATAGGTGAGTCACTCGAACTCGGGCCATTGGCGTCAGGTGCAGCGTGGTCTGGGGACGCGGATCCGCCTAGATCCGGAGTCCTTGAAGTTGGAGTTTCTTTGTTGGACAATCAGTGTCCTCGGGATACAAGTCTTTTTCATAGGCAGGGCTGGTCTCTGGGGTTCTTGGTGGCTGCTGGCTGCATGACTCACCAGTTTCAGCTTGCAGGGCACCTGAAGCAGGAGACAGGCTGTTAGAGCTGGGGCCAAAGTAGTTGTTGTAGGCCTCTTCTCTGCAGGACGGCTCTTCAGGCCTCCTTTTTCTCAGGTTGTCATATCTAATTAACTAGGTTTATGGTTTCCCTTAAATACCTAGATTTAGGGGCGTTAGAGTGGGGTACAGGTTGGGACCAATGGTCCCTTCCCTGGGGTGTCTACAACCCCCTCTTATGCCACCCTCCAGTGGGAGAGGGCATATGCCTCATCCTGATTGGGGGGGTCCCCTCATCTTCAAGATAGAGGGGTCTGAGATGTGTGCTTTGCTTCACCTCCCCCACCTGAGGGGTGGGGTTGACAAAGGTGGGCAACACTCCCTTTCTCTCTAGGTTTTCCTGCTGATTCTACCGCCCATAGTGAGAATCAGAACCAGTGGGAGCCAGTTGCTGATAGCAGCAGGGATAGCTAACAAAAGCGGCAGGCCTTAGAAGATTCCCCTTCGTGGACCCTGCCCATCCTGGGGGAGCAGGCATGACACCTCTGCCCAGGATATGCTTTGTTTCAGGACCCAGAGAGTGGAGGCTCTCTACCCAGGGGCCAGAAACCTGTCTAGAGGTGGTAGATGGTGGGTAGCCATTCAGGAACCATACAATGGCTTGTTGTTTTACAGGGGGCATCTCTAAGATGCCCTCTGAATGCATTCTACATTAAATCCAACCCTGGCACAAGTGAGGGGTAACATACCCATGCCACAGGAAGTGTGGGTGGACATGGCACACAGGGATGTATGCTATCTCGATTCTTCAGTTTTGTCTGCACCAAACACGCAGGTGGCAATGCTAAGGTGAGGGGTCTCTGAGGGTGGCATAATACATTCTGAAGCCCTCAGAGGCTTTTTTCAGGTCACAAGGCCCGTGGTACCAGAGGTACCTTTTACAAGGTACTTGCATGTGGCCCAGAGGTGTGCCAATTGTGGAGAAAAAGGTACAGTATTGAGAAAGAACACAGGCCCTGGGAGCCTGAGCGGCAGGGACCCAGGACACACTCAGTCAAGTTGGCAACATGTATCTGGCAAAACGTTAGGGGGTAACCATGCAAAAAGGGGCACTTTCCTACAATGTTCACCTAGTTTTCCAAGAAAATGTAGAGTGCAGGCAGACAGGCACTGTGCAGAGTACAGGCAGAGGGCTCACTTGGCAGACTCCTAATGTAGTTCAGGAACAGAGTCCCCCATGCACCGTAGGTGCTGGATATAAGGTCAATACTTAATTTTGTTTCCATTAACTACTTCCATCTTTTTCTGGATGAAGATTTCTTTGAGGATATTAAGCCCCAAACAAATGTACATACCTCTCAGTTTCTGAGGACTCATTGAGACACTCTGTTGCCTCAATCTGGGGCCCACCTGGAGGCTCAAAACATCACTTGTGGAGTTAAAAGAAATTCTGAGCCTAACACTGAACATGGGAAACTTACACAACCCAACTGTACAGTCCTTCTACTCATGCGGTTTGAGCAAAACCCAGCTTCGCACTGGTCATGAGCACAGCTAGGTTTTGGATTTTGGAGCCTGTGTTGCTTTTCAATGATAATTCTGTTGCATTGCTCCAGGATCACCCATACCATGACAGACTGTTAGAAATACAGACTTTCGTGGAACATTTGTCTGCCAAGTTTTTAGAGATTTATATTCTTGGAAAGAATATAACAGTCAATGAGTCCTTGATCTTGTACAAAGGGGGATTTCTGTTTATGCAAAGCAAATCAAGTATTGTATTGTAATGGCATTTACATAGCGCTTACTACCCCTGACGAGGCGTCAAAACACTTTTTCGCCGAGAGCACGCTACTCCGGGACCTATAGAGGATTAGTGTTGAATTAGTATAGTGAAACATGCAAGTAAATTTTAAGTGATGGATAGGTTAGTCAGTTATTTGGATTCGGATAGGATAGCAGAAGGATAGAAGAGGAAAAAAAAGGTTTGTATTTATATAGTGCTTGTTACCCCTGATGGGGTGTTGAAGCACGCTACTCTGCAAACTCATAAAGATTAGTGCTGAATTACTATGGTGAATATGAAAGTAATTTGAGTGGTGGATATTAGTCAGTTATTTGGACTAAGAAGGATTGGGGAGGGATAAAAGGGAGGAAAGGTTTGCATTCATGTAGCACCCGTTACCCCTGATGGGTGTTGAAGCGCTTTTGTGGCGAGTAGGACGCTACTCCGTAATCCATAAAGGATTAGTGTTGAAAAGTAGTATAGTGAAGTATGAAGTAATTTGAGTGGTGGATATATATCATTGAGGTATTTGAATAGAGAAGGGTAGGTTGCGGGATAGAAGAGGGAAAGAGGTTTGTATTTACATAGCGCTTGCTACCCCTTGATGGGGTTTTGAAGCGCTTTATTGGCGAGTAGCACACTACTCTGGAACCCCTTAGGATTAATGTTGAATTAGTATTGCAAAACATCAAAGTAATTTGAGTGGTGGATAAGTTAGTCAGTTATTTGCATTGAGAAGGGTTGGAGAGGGGTGGAAAAAGGAAAAAGGTTTGCATTTATATAGCGCTGGTAACCCTGATGGCGTGTTGAAACGCTTTATTGGCGAGTAGCACGCTACTCTTGAACCCATAAAGGATTAGTCGTGAATTCGTATAGTGGAATATGGAATTCAAGAAGTGAACATGTTAGTCTGTTATTTTGATTGAAAAGGAAAGTATGACCCTGTTACAGCATCAGGATGTACACGTTGTGGGAGAGCTCTACGGGTTATATGTACAGCCTGAGAGTATATACAGGAAAACACTCCACAATAATGCTGCAGGTTGCTCTTTCACTTTAGGAGTTAGTGAGTAGATTGTATGGCAGCTGGATCCCTCCTACCCCAGGCATACTAATCTTTATACCCCCCTGGGGTGGCATATAAGGGATGTTTAACCTCAATTTGCCCCAGAGAATCAAAATGCCCATTAGACCACCGGGAAATTGCTTCATTTACTGTTTTGACTTGAGCCTTCCTGCTGGACATGGGCCTATGCTCCCTATATTCCCTGGGACAACAGTTTTTCTGCCCTTGGGGGGGTGTTTGCTCCCAATCTACTCCCCAGGGGATAAAAAGCCTACTAAATCAAAAGTGAATTGCAGAGTTAACTTTTTTGGGTGTGTGAGGCCCCTAGGACAAAATATGAAGAGTGGGCAGCCCACCTTATCATTGGTCTCAGCCCCTGTCCCTAAAGCCTTTAAAGCCCCAACAGTCTTTCTGCATTCCTGGTGCACTGAGCATCCCCATTCCCATGGCAAGCAAGAGGAAATTAAAATTGGTCTGGGGGCAAACATCAGATATGGACGCGCAGATTGGGGGTAAATTCAAATGTCATTTTCTTGCTATACTACCATGCTGAATGGCTGACATATCTGAAAACTAGACAGCAGGGGAATCCAGTGCAGGGTGTCAGTTTGGAGGTGATTCATAAATTTGTCAGTCAGCCCCTTCCCGTCAGGGGGAAGGAGTAATCTACTCCGCGTTCCTCTGGTGGAACAACTGGTCATCCGCCTTAATATAACTCACCCCCTAAGCATCAGATAGGGCCTAATCAAATTTATAAGGGGGAGGCTTGTCTCAACTTTTCCCACTTCAGTGTCTGGGTTCCCCTCCTCCAGTCTCAGGAATGTCATCAATACCTTTCCACTGGAGAAGCATACTCATAGGCATGTTGTGTATATGAATAGTCAAGGGCTTCTAAAATGGAAACCACAGACCTGTGTCACTCTATTTACTCATACACTGCACACCACCACACTAGCATACACACACATGCTTAAGTGCATAGAATCTTGGTGCTATGACCCAAGATCACAGTGACCAGCAGAACACTAATGATGCCACCACTGTGCCACACGTGTGAAGCACCTGACAGGGACAGTAGTTCATCTGTCAACATGAAGATTTCGATTGGTGCGCGCCTTGAAGTCCAGGACCAGCATAAGTCCAGAACCTCTCGCAAGTCAATGGCAAGCCCAGTCTTCTGAATACACACTACATTAGTGACTCGCCATGCAAACTTCCACTATTTCCCTCAATCATCATGTAAAGTTGTCTAACTAAGCCTTTGCGTGACATCACTGACAGCTTTCACAACCATACGTCAAAACAATAACTCACTAACACTTGACCAACTGATTGACACTGTCACCACCCTATTTCATGCGCCTGCTATTTACAATGAACCTGAACCCACAGCAGCTCCTTTTTAAGATCTTGACAGCATTCTAGATCACCTTCACACTCTGGTCCCTCTGAACATTCTTGTGGTTTGAGTTTGTAACAGATACACAAACACCCACATACAGAATACAATCTCCTCTCTACTTCATGCTGCCCAGATACTCTTTAATATTCACACATGCTCTACTCACAACACAACAACCTCATACTGACCTCTGGACACAGAGGCTACCTTCGTGTTCACATCCTTCTGATCATGCCTGCATGCACATACCAGTTACACAACCTCCATGATGATTCACTGATTGTCAACTCATCTATCTCTAGATATAAAATTCTATACTTTATCCCTGTACCACAGTGCACAACAATATCTCTACTTCACCCAGTCCCAACATCTTCTATGACCTCAGAAACACACTTCCCTCACTCTTAGATCCACAATTACATCTCAGAACCTTTAACCCTCCAGCGCCACATGCAGAGCAATGGATATATTGATATTCCACCTAAAGCCAAACATATTTTTCACAAGACATGCCCAGGGCTAAGGAAATCCAAAGCTAACTTCAACCATGATTTCCCAATAACTTCCGTTAGTGACAAAGGTGGTTGACTTACAATTTTTACCGCCGCTACTGGCACATGCACAGCACTCTTTCAATTTTTATTTTATTTGTGTGAGAAAATCAGAATTATTGGCTCATGCTCCTGTAAGCCATACAACGCTAAGGATGCCTTTACAGTTGCACCTTTTATCACCAAAGCAATCAATATACATAAAAGTATTGTTTTATAATGTCAAATATTTTGTCATGTACTTTTGCTACTGTTATTGATAAAAATAGCTATTTGTAAGAGCTCTTGTTTTTACTCTTGGTGTAATCATGTATTATTATTTTATTGTCAACTACGTTTATGGTTGTTTACATACCGAATAATGTTTTTGAATCGAATCGCCTTTACAGTATTATTCAGTTTATTACGACTAGAAGTGGTACAATCAGAGTCTTCTTCAGACGTTTACTCTAATGCAAACATAAAACAGAAACTTCTTCGCTTCTGGGAATTGATCTCCATCAGTCAAACCATTCACTAATTTCTTTTTTATGTAATTCATGAAGGGTCCTTCTTTATCACTTCATCTCATTTTCCATTACTCTGGCTAGTCCCTCTCCCACCATCATGACCAACTGTTACTTTGTTTTTGTCCTGCATTTTATCTCCTTCTTGGCTGCCCAGGAATCTCAGGTGGGAGTAAGTTACTAAATGTTGCAGACTTTTCATTTATTGTACCTCAAAATTATACTCCATGATCCACACTTGGATCTCTGGGAGCTACACCTCCATCAAATACTCAAAGATATATGAAAGAGGTTTGTGGTCAGCTTAGCTTTAAATTGATTGACTGACTAGTAATATACAAATACCTCCATCTCCACTGCAGAATACTGTATGTCACTACTCACGCCCTAAGAGACAAATGCAACATTTCTTTTATTCTTCCATTATTGTACACATATATGTGGATGACACACACATCTTCTCTTTACCCTCTTTCACTATAAAGGTAAATTCCTACATCTCTACCTTTAACTTACCTGTTTCCTAACTATCTGCTACTATGTCACCATTGACTTTCTTCTACTTAATGCTGTAAAATCGAAAATCTCCACCACCCTTCTCATCTCCTTCCCATCTCGGAGACCATCATTCCATCCTCCACAAGGAGAAACGAGGGAATGATTATTGAGACTATTGATTCACAATTGAGGAATCATCTCTTCCACAGGATAGGGACAGAGCATCAGCTCCCAAGCATTAGAAAGCTCCAGCATCACCTCCCTTTCCATCCCACTACAAATCTCCTTTGTACATCTGTCATAAGTAATCTAGATCACTGCAACAGCTTGTTCATGGAACTCAACAAATATGCATTCTCTCCAATTGACAATGTTAGCAGCTTTTCAACCTAACATTCTTCTCCCTTTCACTTAAAAAAACATCGCCCCCTCCTGCCGTTAGGGTGTTTGAATCGCAGCCAATGGCAAAGACCAGCATGAAATCTTTATCCTAATCTTCAAATCAATTTATGGGCTGGACCTTCACCCGTCACACCTCAACTTGATCACTGCAATCTGCTAATGCACACCTGCTCCCAGTTCCCACTTGTGCTATTTTTCCCTACTTTGTACCCTGAAACCCCCCTCCCAGAGAGCTCAATATCATTTCCAAATGATCCACCATTAAAGCTAGCTTCAAATCACCTCACTGACCAGAAGTTTTACCACCATGGGGTAAAGGCCGCATCCAGCCATCTGTCTGCTCACCATCAGCCCGGGAAAATATAAAAATGTGAATGTGTTTTAAGTAAGTGTAATGTGCATGTCCTGTGAGTACATCATCCTGCACCTTGGCTTCCCTGACCACCGTTCTATGTAAATCAACACATCTGTTTATTGTCCTCCATACTGCAATTGATCTTTTATACGATTTGTTATTCAAATCCAATCCCAATAAATTGTGCCTAAACCAACAGCAATCAAGCCTTACCTATTAAGTTTAGTTTCACAATGATAAAAAATTCCAGCCACACATACTTACATGTCCTTTGTGCACGTATAAAACCATTTTGGCTATCACACAGAGAGGCAAGTGTTTGAACTAATGTTTTAGCAAACATTTTATTGTCTTAATTCAAGAGAAAAATGGACAGTTTATTTCCTTTAAGAAACTTAACATCACTAAATTCATTAATAAAGGTGAAAAATGTAAACTTTTAAGTGCTCCCATAATGTCAAATGTTGTACTTAGAGACACAATCTGGGCATGCAGACCTTGCTCAGAACGGGATTCAGGAGTTGGAATTCTATGAGGATAGCTACCCTGAGTGATGTTTGGAGACCGAGGATTCTAAAAGCATTTCACCTACTTAAAATTGAATATGAGATGGCAGATACTGAGGCTTTTCCTTACCTGCATCTGTGCTAGACCCTAAAACATTTGTGGATCTTAAGAATGAGGCACAGGACACCTCGTCCATAAAGTATAAAGTGTTAAATTAATCTTTTCATACACAATGGCATCCAAGATCTACAAACCTCTGTTCAACAACCATGTAGTATGAAATTTCTCCAGGCTCGATGGCTGGCTGATCTAGACCATATTGAGAAAGCTGTTTAGGAATAAATGATGTAACCTAAAGAAGTGAGGAATCGCCAAGCTCCAGGCAGGTACAATATAAAATTTGACGTAGCGACTCTGATTACAAGCAATTGGTGCAACATTTATTCCTCCAAATAAAATCCAACTTCACTGAGTTGCAATTTGTTGTGTAACAAAAATACCACGAAACTATGAGTCTTTCCTCATAAATAGGGAGTAATATGCAGATTTTAGTCTTTACTACATCAAAATCAGCATGATCTGGTACTTACCAGGATTCACCCCCTTTCAAGTAATATCCGCAGCTTTGACCTGCTGAAATGTATCCAGAGGATGTGATTTTTATTTCACTACTTAATACTACTGCTACATATATGTGCAGGATTTGGAGTTACTGTACATTTTGAAATTTTAAGGCCAGCTCATAGTGAGAGCCTGTAGCTACTATACTCAAATACAGATGTTATGGTTTGGTAAAACTAATAACCATGCATGTTTGCGAGGAAGCAGCCAACCACATACTTTTTGCCTTATTTGGAATGCCATAGTTATGTGTGTTTTGGAAGGCGGTTGTGGAATGCCTCAGTAGCATCATTGAGCTCTCTGTGCCTTTACATACTGGCGTAATGTTGTTTGGGATGTCAGATGCCTAGAATCCTGCCTTTGAAATATGTCAAGCTTTTAAGGATGTAGGATTGGGCGCAGTGCATTGAGAAATTGCCTGACTGTGGAGGCGGAAGATAGACACCACATTTTGCGAACTGGTGCACGGCAGCAGAATAGGATATCCATACTGGTTGAGGTTGTCTTTACATGTTTATTAAACTAGGAGACCTGAGGAGAATGTTCTTTGAAGAGAGACTAACTGGTCTGAATGAAAGTGGTCATCCAATAATAAATTATCTATGAACCACATTGAGAATCAGAAGTCAAGTAAAAAATTGGGGATACTGCTGTTAAACCTGGTAGGGTCTCCAACACTCTTGCCCAGCTGAAATCTATGGGAGCCATACCAGGAGATGGATGGCAAACACTCGGTCGCCATGATCATCACTCTGATACACCTGGATGAGATACCCCATGGGAGGTCTGATTTCATTGAATAATGGAGGATGAGCCTCTTTCTCCAGCATTCATCAGAGTCACTCTACTATGTGTGCTTTGGAAGTTTGGGAAAGCTGCCATTCGTTACTGGTCTCTCTGGGATCAAGCCGTCCTGTGTCTGTTTCTGATGTTGCGGAGGTTGTATCCAGGCCTAGCACCACACAGGCGTCTTTGATTTTGTTAATTGCGAGTTAATGGCCCTTGAGGGTGAAGTGAAGGCAGAAAGGGTACCATCAGCTGGTGGGTATTTTTTCTCTCAGCGGGTAGGAGGTTACATCTTTCAATTCTCATCGTTTATCTAGGGTGTAAAGGGAAACTTCTTGAAACAGCAACAAGGCATCGTCACAGAATATCTTGTTTTTTAGCTCTGCAATGCCTGGAGATTCCGATGTGGACAGTGCAAGGGATTTTACTGATTTCACCCTATTCCCTGTCACTGTGGGAGAAGACATAGGAGGGCTCCACTCTTTGCCGTTGTTAATTGTAATGTCCTCTATGCGCATGGCAGTGCTGAAAAAGGTTGAATGGTCTCGTCGAGGCCCTTGTAAAAGTGTCTTGTTGGGTGACACAAAGCTCTAAGCTGCCTCGGGCGTCTGTTATGGGAGAGGGCCCAAAAGACCGCAGGACTAGAAGCAGTTCTCTTGACTGGGGGTGAATGTTTGATTTGCTCTGCATTCCGTCCATTTGTGTGTCTTTTGCTTTCTTGCCCTAAGTGCGCCGGATATGCCCAGACGTGGGTCCCCGGCTCACTGTGCCACTGGATTCAAGCTAGCCTGGCTGATGAAGGGTGATGCCCCAAAACCAGTAACAGGATGCCTGTTTCCGGTCCAGGGAGGACCTGGCTTGGCAGTTCGGGTAGACTGTTCCATGAGCCACAGGGTCAATACTGATTTGCTTCTGGCTGGGTCTAAACTGGGGTGGCATGGTGAGTACAAGAACGATGGATTTAACCCAGATCGCTTGACTGGGGGATGAATGTTTGATTTGCTCTGCATTCTGTCCATCATCTGTGTGTCTTCTATTTTCTCAACCTAAGTGTGCCGGGTATGTCCAGACGTGGGTTCCGGGCTCACTGTGCCACTGGATTCAAGGTAGCCTGGCTGATGAAGGGTGATGCCTCAAAACCGGTCCCAGGATGCTTGTTTCCGGTCCAGGGAGGACCCGGCTTAGCAGTTCCGGCTGGACTGTCCCCAAGAGGCACAGGGTCAAGACTAATTTGCACATGTCTGGGTCTAAACTGGGGGGGGGCATGGTGAGCAAAAGAATGATGGATTTAACCCAGATCTCTTGACTGGGGGTGAATGTTTGATTTGCTCTGCATTCAGTCCATCATCTGTGTGTCTTTTACTTTCTCATCCTAAGTGTGCCGGGTATGCCCAAACGTATGTTCCGGGCTCACTGTGGCACTAGATTCAAGGTAGCCTGGCTGATGAAGGGTGATGCCCTGAAACCGGTCCCAGGATGCTTGTTTGCAGTCCAGGCTGGACTGTTCCCAAGAGGCACAGGGTCAAGACTGATTTGCATATGGCTGGGTCTAAATAGGGGGGCACTATTCTTGTGGGGACTTGGGTGCGATAACACACTCACACTGTGGGGACTTGATTGCACTGTGCGGACTTGAACACAGGTCCCCACAAGGCAATGTCTTCTGAATGATAAACAAGCTTTGGCATAGCCAATAGGTCTTGCCTTTGGGATTTATGTGTTTAGCCAGAACTTTTGGCTATGTTGTAGAGCATTGTGGCTGCTGTGCATCATGCTTGAAAGTTATAATAAAAAGTGTTAAGCATTTTTGTTACCTTTATACAAACCAAGATGACATTATATACAACTGAACAACCTGATTAAAAAAAGATTTTAACATAAAAAATGTCTTCTAGTTTTTCAAGTCAAGTCAAATAGGCTTTATTTCGACATAAAATATCTTAAAAAGCGTACATACATTAAAGGTCATTTAGAGCATTTACTAAATAGAAAACATAAAAAACCCTAGATATTCTAAAATTCAACATTTTTTCTACATTTGTCTAAAAGGAAAATTATTTAAATTAGCTAAAAGAATTAAAATCATGATTAAACAATTTGCCTAAGTCTTTTTGACCGTATTCGCCATGCCCAACCTAAATACTTCGAGGTGGCGCATGCGAAGAATGGGCGAGTGTCTGTAAGTAAAATTCGTAATGCCACGTTACAATGTCTAGTGCCCAAAGTAAGGCACATCGGTTTTAACCATTTCATTCGGGGAACCTTATAGGCGGGGCACTCGAATAACAGATGGGGGACAGATTCATAACGCTGAGGGCAAAATGGACACCATGGCGCAGTCTGGTGTGGTATTTTCCAGTGGCATGTGAGTTCCATAACCGGGAGAAGACCTATTCTGAATTTGAAATACAGAGATCTATCCCATGGGGCAGTAACAATGTCCAGGTACAGTTCTCTGATAGGGACATCTTTATGCTCCACAAAATTTCTGGTGGATTTGCAGATCGTTGAGGAAGAATTCCTTTTACTTGCCACCCATGTCCAATAAATTTGTTTTAGCATGGATTTGGGCGGGGCCGACTGTTGGTGCCATGCTTCTTCCAGCCCCAGATTTATAAATAGAGCCTTGACGTCCCTTAGCCATTTTATTTTTGCCCAGCCGGGGCAATTAATTATCTCCCGTAGGCCATCCGCATAACTTGAGAGCTCTGGCACTCTCCAGATGCGGGCCCACAGTAACAGGGGGCGTAGTTTTGCTTGATCTTCAATCGCCCGGCAACCCATGTCCAATTGCAGGGGTAAAATGGGAACAGAGGGACCGAGAGACATTAGGCTTCTCTGGAAGGCATTCTCAGCTCGAGTTAGCACTTTCATATTTGACATCCCCCAGAGCTCCGCCCCGTAAAGTGCTGCACTTACTCCTCTGGCGGAGTAAATATCCATTACTGCCGCTATTGGTCTTGTAGATGCTGCTCTCTGTTCTTTCAACAGGGCCCCAGTCACTCTTTTTAAGCTCAACAACATTTTGGTCAAGTGGCAGTCCCATTTCATTGTATCCACCAAGCGAATGCCCAGATAGTCAAACGTTTTAGTTCTTTCTAGAGCAACGTGCCCCAATGTTGGAGGGGGGCCAAGCTTGTGTGGGGGATTCAAAATGAGATACTTAGTTTTGTCTGTATTAATACAAAGGCCTCGCTGCTTACAGAAGGTGTCAAATCCAGAAAGAAGCTGCTGGAGGCCCATCGGAGATTTTGACAAAAGTAAAGTATCGCCAGGTAAGCCATCAGGTCCAGCTGCTTTGCGAGGAACCAGGGATTTTATGGCAATTTCAGCCTCTTTCCTGGAAAATAAACTCTCCTCATAGTTGCCGGCACCTTGAAGAATCTGAGGTAAGGGGAAGACCATCGCTTCTGCAGCAGGTGCAGTATACAGCTTCGAGAAGTGTGAGTGCCACTGGTCCTCGGTTATATTGCATGTAATGACGGTATCCAGGGGTCTATGTTTTTTTCGTAACAGGTCCCAAAAACCTTTTGCATTTTTTTCTATGCTTGCTGCGCGAAGCTCCTGCCAGAAGGTGTCTTCCCAGTCTCTCCTGGCTATATTAATTGTGGATTTGTAGGACTTACGTTTAGCAGCTATTGCTAGTGCATCACCACTCTTTACTGCCATGATTAGAGCTCTTTTTCCAGCGCGGCACGCCTGTGAGTACCAGCCTAATTTGCCCTGTCGCTTAACATGGTTTTTGTTTACCTTGGGATTTGGTTTGGCCAGGAACAAGTCCCCTATCGCTGTCGAAACCTCACTGAACATGGCTGCTGTCTTATGCGGGCTAGGAGGTTGATTTTCCAGGGTTTCAGAGGCTGCGGCAATAACGGCTCTGATGCAAGATAGTTTTTCTTCATCAATGGCCACTTTGTCCCATTTTAAACGTCTGAGACAATTGGAAGGGACCACCCCCCCCAATGACCTCTGCTCGAGTGCCGCAGGAGCTCCAATTAGTAAGCCACTGGCCCTCCACCAATGTATTAGGGATAATGAGAGTGCATTGTGATCACTTTCCAAGGAAGGCAAGACTATCATATCCTCCAAGTGGGCCCACAAGGAAAAGTTTAAGAGGATATAATCTATCCTAGATGAGTGACCCACCCTATTATACGTATGTGCACCCTCTGGGTCTGACCGTGTTCTCCCGTTTGCTGCTCTCAAGCCAAACTCACGTGTAAGGGAATTCAGTTGGACGATTCTGGGTGTCCACCTTTTGACAATTGGAAGATCGAGGGGCGGAACGCCTCTCCTCGAATCTTCGTCAAACAGGTCCAAGGATTCGTCGGCCATCAAAGGCTCGAATGTGCAGTTAAGATCCCCCATCACCAAAATTAATGAGTCGCCACGACACTCCCCCAGGGCTGCTTCTAGAGCCAGGAGGGTTGGTGACGAGGCCCTCCCAGAAGCCCCTCGTGTATAAATGTTAAAAATCTCCAGCTGCTCAACTTTATTTGGACATATTACAGTGAGCCACATCAAATCTGGTGATTTTTGGGGATGGTGATACACTCGCCAACCTAATGTTATATCGACCCAGACTAAAAGACCTCCAAATGGGCGCCCTCTTCCTGATACTGGTATACCTGCCGGGACAGAGAAGGAAGCATATCCTACTCTGTGCCTTGGTTCCACGCACCACGTTTCTTGAAAGGCACAGACGGCGTGGGGCTCTGTAAGCGCCACCCAGTCCGGGGCGTCCAACTTGTTATTCAGGCCTGCCACATTCCAACTGATAGCCTTCAGGATAGGACGAATCAGTGGCCCTGCACATCCAGCAACCCTGCTCGGGGACCCCGAGTATTCTACTCCTTCCATGAGCTCAGTAGACTCAGATCGACTGCCTGAAGGAGAGGAGATGGTGGTGAAGGACGTTGGCTGGAACGTGTGGGGGGTAACTAATGACGAGGGGACACTCACTGCTGTGTACAACCCATTTGCCTTGGGTGCAGGGGCGTTTAATGCAACTTGATTATCGAGTCACCAACCCCATCCATGGGGTGGAGCCGCTTGAGTCGGCGTCCTTGCCCTTACTCTGGCATCCAAGGTTGGATAGTGAGGATACCATGCACCTCTGCCCTCATCCGGCAAAGGCTTCTCAAACCCAGATAACGGAGGGGGACGATAGAAATACCCCAAGTCCCTGGTTTGTATGTCGCAAAAATTGTGTGGCGACTGCTGACTGCAGATCATACCTGCTGCTCTGGGATCACTGAAGTTAATTAGCACGCAATCCCCGGTTAAGTCCTTGCGTCTATTTCCAATCCACCCCACACGGCGGACATGGGCTATCCTACCATCAATATGCCCTGGGAGAGGTCTATTTAATCTGAGCCAGGACAGGGTCTTGTGTTTGAGATCAGAGTACAACTCGCAAGAACCCTCTTCAAGCTCCGGGACCCCCGTGAGGATTACCACATACGGTTGGCACCCAGGGGGGAGGCTAGCATTGGGTGTGCTAATTTTTGTCCTGCCCGGTGGTAATTTAACTGGGGGTTTAGCTAGAGGTTTAGGCACAACCTGACTGCCGGAAATGGAAATAGGTACAATTATATTTCCATTCGGCACGGTTGGCGTATTTTCAGCTACCTTGGAGGTTGACGCTATATCCTCTGGGTTAGGGGCAAAATTAACTTTAACTTTGGAGGTCTTTGCTGCTTGACTATTTGATTTTTTCCTTGGGGGGCCCAGACTAGGTATAAGATTAGAAGTTTGTGGAGCAGGACTGATACCTGTATTTGGCTGCAGTAACTGTGGGGCCTTCCCAGGTATAGGTACTGTATGGCAAGACATTGACTCCGAGGGTACTAGTGTTACTGGTATTACTGTACCACACCTTCTAGTTTTTGGGAATTGCTCTGCTGGCAACTTCTTCCTGCCTGTTTTCATGCTTGTTTGTTAGAATCTTTTTTGTTATGGGGGAGTGGGACATAAATAATGGGGGAGTGGAGGCTGTAAAACAGTAATTTAATAAGAACACGAGCTGCGAACGAACACTAGGGGAGAATCAATAGATGCCAGAATCTGAGGGCAGACTGACGTGATGCTTCGGTGGTGCGCTGATGCAAAATGGTGGTGGTGAGTAAGGTTTGTTGCTCAGGTGGTGCCACTATATGGTGTGGATTGGAGATACGTTGTGGATTGTAGAGTTGTGGAGTTGAAATGTGTTGTTTGGTGTGTAATTATGTGGTGTGTATTGGAAATGTGTAGAGTTGAATTGTGTGGCCTGGAACTGTGGTGTTGAATGAAATTATGCTTAGCGAAATTGTGTCATGGTGTGGAGTGCATTTATGTTGATTGGTGGTATGTGGCATAGAGTGTAATTATGTGGTGTGTGATTACATGGCACTGAGTGGTATTATGTGGAGTGTATTTATGTTGCATTGAGTAGAGTGTAAATATGTGGCGTGTAATTATGTGGCACTGAGTGGTATTATGTGGAGGGTAATTATGTTGCATTGAGTAGAGAGTAGTTATGTGGCTTGCAATTATGTGGTACTGAGTGGTATGTGGGGTGTCTTTATGTTGCATTGAGTAGAGTGTAATTATGTGGCGTGCAACTATGTCACACAGAGTGGTATTATGTGGAGTGTATTTATGTTGCAGTGAGTAGAGTGAAATTAGGTGACTTGTAATTATGTGGCACGGTGTTATTATGTGGAGTGTATGTTGCATCGAATAGAGTGTAATTATGTGACGTGTAATTATTTGGTACTGAGTGGCATTATGTGGAGTGTATTTATGTTGCATTGAGTAGAGTGTAATTATGTGATGTGCAATTATGTGGCACTGAGTGGGAATTTTATGGAGTGTATTTATGCTGCATTGAATAGAGTGTAATTGTGACATGTGATCATGTTGTACTGAGTGGTTTCATGCTTGTTTGTTAGAATCTTTTTTGTTATGGGGGAGCGGGACAAAAATAATGGGGGAGTGGAGGCTGGAAAACAGTAATTTGTGGCATAGAGTGTAATTATGTGGTGTGTGATTACATGGCACTGAGTGGTATTATGTGGAGTGTATTTATGTTGCATTGAGTAGAGTGTAAATATGTGGCATGTAATTATGTGGCACTGAGTGGTATTAAATGGAGGGTAATTATGTTGCATTGAGTAGAGAGTAGTTATGTGGCTTGTAATTATGTGGTACTGAGTGGTATGTGGGGTGTATTTATGTTGCATTGAGTAGAGTGAAATTATGTGACTTGTAAATATGTGGCACAGTGTTATTATGTGGAGTGTATGTTGCATTGAATAGAGTGTAATTGTGTGATGTAATTATGTGGTACTGAGTGGCATTATGTGGGGTGTATTTATGTTGCATTGAGTAGAGTGTAATTGTGACATTTGATCATGTCGTACTGAGTGGTATTATGTGGAGTGTATTTATGTTTCAATGAGTAGAGTAATTACATGGAGTGTAATTATGTGGTAGTGTGGTATTATGTGGAGTGTATTTATATTGCATTGAGTAGAGTGTAATTATGTGGCGTGTTATTACATGGCACTGAGTGATATTAAGTGCAGTGTATTTATGTTGCATTGAGTAGAGTGTAAATAAGTGGCGTGTAATTATGTGGCACTGAGTGGTATTATGTTGAGTGCATTTACGTTGCATTGAGTAGAGTGTAAATATGTGGCGTATAATTATGTGGCACTGAGTGATATTATGTGGAGTGTATTTATGTTGCATTGAGTAGAGTGTAATTATGTGGCATACAATTATGTGGTACTGAGTGGTATGTGGGGTAGATGTATGTTGCATTGAGTAGAGTGTAATTATGTGGCGTACAACTATGTCACACTGAGTGGTATTATGTGGAGTGCATTTATGTTGCACTGAGTAGAGTGTAATTATGTGGCATGTAATTATGTTGCACAGTGTTCTAATGTGGAGTGTATTTATGTTGCATCGAATAGTGTCATTATGCGATGTGTAATTATGTGGTACTGCATGGTATCATGTGGAGTGTATTCATATTGCACTGAGTAGAGTGTAATTATGTGGCATGTTATTATGTGGCACTAAGTGGTATTATATGGAGTGTATTTATGTTGCAATGAGTAGAGTGTAAATATGTGGCGTGTGATTATGTAGCACTGAGTGGTATTACGTGGAGTGTATTTATGTTGCATTGAGTAGAGTGTAATCATGTGGCATGTAATTATGTGGCACTGAGTGGTATTATGTGGAGGGTAATTATGTTCCATTGAGTAGAGAGTAGTTATGTGGCTTGCAATTATGTGGTACTGAGTGGTATGTGGGGTGTATTTATGTTGCATTGAGTAGAGTGTAATTATGTGGCGTGCAACTATGTCACACAGAGTGGTATTATGTGGAGTGTATTTATGTTGCAGTGAGTAGAGTGAAATTAGGTGACTTGTAATTATGTGGCACGGTGTTATTATGTGGAGTGTATGTTGCATCGAATAGAGTGTAATTATGTGACGTGTAATTATGTGGTACTGAGTGGCATTATGTGGAGTGTATTTATGTTGCATTGAGTAGAGTGTAATTATGTGATGTGCAATTATGTGGCACTGAGTGGGAATTTTATGGAGTGTATTTATGCTGCATTGAATAGAGTGTAATTGTGACATGTGATCATGTTGTACTGAGTGGTATTATGTGGAGTGTATTTATGTTGCAATGAGTAGAGTAATTACATTGTGTGTAATTATGTGGTAGTGAGTGGTATTATGTGGAGAGTATGTTGCATTGAGTGCAGTGTAATTATGTAGCACATAATTATGTGGCACTGAGTGGTATTATGTGGAGTGTATTTATGTTGCATTGAGTAGAGTGAAATTATGTGACTTGTAAATATGTGGCACAGTGTTATTATGTGGAGTGTATGTTGCATTGAATAGAGTGTAATTATGTGATGTAATTATGTGGTACTGAGTGGCATTATGTGGAGTGTATTTATGTTGCATTGAGTAGAGTGTAATTGTGACATTTGATCATGTCGTAGTGAGTGGTATTATGTGGAGTGTATTTATGTTTCAATGAGTAGAGTAATTACATGGAGTGTAATTATGTAGTAGTGTGGTATTATGTGGATTGTATTTATATTGCATTGAGTAGAGTGTAATTATGTGGCGTGTTATTACATGGCACTGAGTGGTATTAAGTGCAGTGTATTTATGTTGCATTGAGTAGAGTGTAAATAAGTGGCGTGTAATTATGTGGCACTGAGTGGTATTATGTTGAGTGCATTTACATTGCATTGAGTAGAGTGTAAATATGTGGCGTATAATTATGTGGCACTGAGTGATATTATGTGGAGTGTATTTATGTTGCATTGAGTAGAGTGTAATTATGTGGCATACAATTATGTGGTACTGAGTGGTATGTGGGGTGGATGTATGTTGCATTGAGTAGAGTGTAATTATGTGGCATGTAACTATGTCACACTGAGTGGAATTATCTGGAGTGCATTTATGTTGCTCTGAGTAGAGTGTAATTATGTGGCATGTAATTATGTAGCACACTGTTCTAATGTGGAGTGTATTTATGTTGCATTGAATAGTGTAATTATGTGATGTGTAATTATGTGGTACTGCATGGTATCATGTGGAGTGTATTCATATTGAATTATTATCTGGAGTGCATTTATGTTGCTCTGAGTAGAGTGTAATTATGTGGCATGTTATTATGTGGCACTAAGTGGTATTATATGGAGTGTATTTATGTTGCAATGAGTAGAGTGTAAATATGTGGCGTGTGATTATGTAGCACTGAGTGGTATTACGTGGAGTGTATTTATGTTGCATTGAGTAGAGTGTAATCATGTGGCATGTAATTATGTGGCACTGAGTGGTATTATGTGGAGGGTAATTATGTTCCATTGAGTAGAGAGTAGTTATGTGGCTTGCAATTATGTGGTACTGAGTGGTATGTGGGGTGTATTTATGTTGCATTGAGTAGAGTGTAATTATGTGGCGTGCAACTATGTCACACAGAGTGGTATTATGTGGAGTGTAATTATGTTGCAGTGAGTAGAGTGAAATTAGGTGACTTGTAATTATGTGGCACGGTGTTATTATGTGGAGTGTATGTTGCATCGAATAGAGTGTAATTATGTGACGTGTAATTATGTGGTATGAGTGGCATTATGTGGAGTGTATTTATGTTGCATTGAGTAGAGTGTAATTATGTGATGTGCAATTATGTGGCACTGAGTGGTATTATATGGAGTGTATTTATGCTGCATTGAATAGAGTGTAATTGTGACATGTGATCATGTTGTACTGAGTGGTATTATGTGGAGTGTATCTATGTTGCAATGAGTAGAATAATTACATTGTGTGTAATTATGTGGTAGTGAGTGGTATTATGTGGAGAGTATGTTGCATTGAGTGCAGTGTAATTATGTCGCACATAATTATGTGGCACTGAGTGGTATTATGTGGAGTGTATTTATGTTGCAATGAGTAGAGTGTAATTATGTGGCGTGTGATTATGTGGCACTGAGTGGTATTATGTGGAGGGTGATTATGTTGCATTGAGTAGAGAGTAGTTATGTGGCTTGCAATTATGTGGTACTGAGTGGTATGTGGGGCGTATTTATGTTGCATTGAGTAGAGTGTAATTATGTGACTTGTAATTATGTGGCACAGTGTAATTATGTGGAGTGTATGTTGCATTGAATAGAGTGTAATTATGTGATGTGCAATTATGTGGCACTGAGTGGTATTATATGGAGTGTATATTTGCTGCATTGAGTAGAGTGTAATTGTGACATGTGATCATGTTGTACTGAGTGGTATTATGTGGAGTGTATGTTGCATTCAGTTGAGTGCAATTATGTGGCGTGTAATTATGTGGCACTGAGTGGTATTATTTGGAGTGTATGTTGCATTGAGTGCAGTGTAATTGTGTAGCACATAATTATGTGGCACTGAGTGGTATTATGTGGAGTGTTTTTATGTTGCATTGAGTAGAGTGTAATTATGTAGCATATAATTATGTTGCACTGAGTGGTATTATGTGGAGGGTATTTATGTTGTATTGAGTAGAGTGTAATTATGTGGCGTGTAACTGTCGCACTGAGCAATATTTTGTGGAGTGTATTTATGTTGCATTGAGTAGAGTGTGATTATGTGGTGTGTAATTATATTGCACAGTGGTATTATGTGGAGTGTATTTGTGTTGCATTGAGAAGAGTGTAAATATGTGGCGTTTAATTATGTGGCACTGAGTGGTATTATGTGGAGGGTAATTATGTTGCATTCAGTAGAGAGTAGTAATGTGGCTTGTGATTATGTGGTACTGAGGGATATGTGGGGTGTATTTATGTTGCATTGAATAGAGTGTATTTATGTGGCATGTAATTATGTGGCACAGTGGTATTATGTGGAGTGTATGTTGCATTGAATAGAGTGTAATTATGTGGTGTGTAATTATATGGCACAGTGGTATTATGTGGAGTGTATTTGTGTTGCATTGAATAGAGTGTAATTATGTGGCACTGAGTGGTATTATGTGGAGTCCATTTATGTTGCATTGAGTAGAGTGTAATTATGTGGTGTGTAATTATGTGGCACTGAGTGGCATTATGTGGAGGGTAATTATGTTGCATTGAGTAGAGAGTAGTTATGTGGCTTGCAATTATGTCACACTGAGTGGTATTATATGGAGTGTATTTATGTTGCATTGAGTAGAGTGAAATTATGTGGCGTGCAACTATGTCTCACTGAGTGGTATTATGTGGAGTGTATTTATGTTGCATTGAGTAGAGTGAAATTATGTGACTTGTATTTATGTGGCACAGAGTTATTATGTGGAGTGTATGTTGCATTGAACAGCGTGTAATTATGTGACATGTAATTATGTGGTACTGAGTGGCATTATGTGGAGTTCATTTATGTTGCATTGAGTAGAGTGTAATTATGTGATGTGCAATTATGTGGCACTGAGTGGTATTATGTGGAGTGTATTTATGTTGCAATGAGTAGAGTAATTACATGGTGTGTAATTATGTGGTAGTGAGTGGTATTATGTGGAGTGTGTGTTGCATTCAGTTGAGTGCAATTATGTGGCGTGTAATTATGTGGCACTGAGTGGTATTATTTGGAGTGTATATTGCATTGAGTGCAGTGTAATTATGTAGCACATAATTATGTGGCACTGAGTGGTATTATGTGGAGTGTATATTGCATTGAGTGCAGTGTAATTATGTAGCACATAATTAGGTGGCACTGAGTGGTATTATGTGGAGTGTATTTATGTTGCATTGAGTAGAGTGTAATTATGTGGCTTGTAACTATGTTGCACTGAGTGGTATTATTTGGAGTGTATGTTGCATTTAGTAGAGTTTAATTATGTGGGGTGTAATTATGTGGCACTGAGTGGTATTATTTGGAGTGTATGTTGCATTGAGTGCAGTGTAATTATGTAGCATATAATTATGTTGCACTGAGTGGTATTATGCGGAGTGTATTTATGTTGCGTTGAGTAGAGTGTAATTATGTGGCGTGTAACTGTCGCACTGAGCGGTATTTTGTGGAGTGTATTGATGTTGCATTGAGTAGAGTGTAATTATGTGTCGTGTAATTATATGGCACAGCGGTAATATGCGGAGTGTATTTGTGTTGCATTGAATAGAGTGTAATTATGTGACGTGTAATTATGTGGTACTAAGTGGTATTATGTTGAGTGTTTTTATGTTGCATTGAGTAGAGTGTAATTATGTAGCATATAATTATGTTGCACTGAGTGGTATTATGTGGAGGGTATTTATGTTGTATTGAGTAGAGTGTAATTATGTGGCGTGTAACTGTCGCACTGAGCAATATTTTGTGGAGTGTATTTATGTTGCATTGAGTAGAGTGTAATTATGTGGTGTGTAATTATATTGCACAGTGGTATTATGTGGAGTGTATTTGTGTTGCATTGAGAAGAGTGTAAATATGTGGCGTTTAATTATGTGGCACTGAGTGGTATTATGTGGAGGGTAATTATGTTGCATTCATTAGAGAGTAGTTATGTGGCTTGTGATTATGTGGTACTGAGGGATATGTGGGGTGTATTTATGTTGCATTGAATAGAGTGTATTTATGTGGCATGTAATTATGTGGCACAGTGGTATTATGTGGAGTGTATGTTGCATTGAATAGAGTGTAATTATGTGGTGTGTAATTATATGGCACAGTGGTATTATGTGGAGTGTATTTGTGTTGCATTGAATACAGTGTAATTATGTGGCACTGAGTGGTATTATGTGGAGTCCATTTATGTTGCATTGAGTAGAGTGTAATTATGTGGTGTGTAATTATGTTGCATTGAGTAGAGTGTAATTATGTGATGTGCAATTATGTGGCACTGAGTGGTATTATATGGAGTGTATTTATGCTGCATTGAATAGAGTGTAATTGTGACATGTGATCATGTTGTACTGAGTGGTATTATGTGGAGTGTATTTATGTTGCAATGAGTAGAGTAATTACATTGTGTGTAATTATGTGGTAGTGAGTGGTATTATGTGGAGAGTATGTTGCATTGAGTGCAGTGTAATTATGTAGCACATAATTATGTGGCACTGCGTGGTATTATGTGGAGTGTATTTATGTTGCAACGAGTAGAGTGTAATTATGTGGCGTGTGATTATGTGGCACTGAGTGGTATTATGTGGAGGGTGATTATGTTGCATTGAGTAGAGAGTAGTTATGTGGCTTGCAATTATGTGGTACTGAGTGGTATGTGGGGCGTATTTATGTTGCATTGAGTAGAGTGTAATTATGTGACTTGTAATTATGTGGCACAGTGTAATTATGTGGAGTGTATGTTGCATTGAATAGAGTGTAATTATGTGATGTGCAATTATGTGGCACTGAGTGGTATTATATGGAGTGTATATTTGCTGCATTGAGTAGAGTGTAATTGTGACATGTGATCATGTTGTACTGAGTGGTATTATGTGGAGTGTATGTTGCATTCAGTTGAGTGCAATTATGTGGCGTGTAATTATGTGGCACTGAGGGGTATTATTTGGAGTGTATGTTGCATTGAGTGCAGTGTAATTGTGTAGCACATAATTATGTGGCACTGAGTGGTATTATGTGGAGTGTTTTTATGTTGCATTGAGTAGAGTGTAATTATGTAGCATATAATTATGTTGCACTGAGTGGTATTATGTGGAGGGTATTTATGTTGTATTGAGTAGAGTGTAATTATGTGGCGTGTAACTGTCGCACTGAGCAATATTTTGTGGAGTGTATTTATGTTGCATTGAGTAGAGTGTAATTATGTGGTGTGCAATTATATTGCACAGTGGTATTATGTGGAGTGTATTTGTGTTGCATTGAGAAGAGTGTAAATATGTGGCGTTTAATTATGTGGCACTGAGTGGTATTATGTGGAGGGTAATTATGTTGCATTCAGTAGAGAGTAGTTATGTGGCTTGTGATTATGTGGTACTGAGGGATATGTGGGGTGTATTTATGTTGCATTGAATAGAGTGTATTTATGTGGCATGTAATTATGTGGCACAGTGGTATTATGTGGAGTGTATGTTGCATTGAATAGAGTGTAATTATGTGGTGTGTAATTATATGGCACAGTGGTATTATGTGGAGTGTATTTGTGTTGCATTGAATAGAGTGTAATTATGTGGCACTGAGTGGTATTATGTGGAGTCCATTTATGTTGCATTGAGTAGAGTGTTATTATGTGGTGTGTAATTATGTGGCACTGAGTGGTATTATGTGGAGGGTAATTATGTTGCATTGAGTAGAGAGTAGTTATGTGGCTTGCAATTATGTCACACTGAGTGGTATTATATGGAGTGTATTTATGTTGCATTGAGTAGAGTGAAATTATGTGGCGTGCAACTATGTCTCACTGAGTGGTATTATGTGGAGTGTATTTATGTTGCATTGAGTAGAGTGAAATTATGTGACTTGTATTTATGTGGCACAGAGTTATTATGTGGAGTGTATGTTGCATTGAATAGCGTGTAATTATGTGACATGTAATTATGTGGTACTGAGTGGCATTATGTGGAGTGTATTTATGTTGCATTGAGTAGAGTGTAATTATGTGATGTGCAATTATGTGGCACTGAGTGGTATTATGTGGAGTGTATTTATGTTGCAATGAGTAGAGTAATTACATGGTGTGTAATTATGTGGTAGTGAGTGGTATTATGTGGAGTGTGTGTTGCATTCAGTTGAGTGCAATTATGTGGCGTGTAATTATGTGGCACTGAGTGGTATTATTTGGAGTGTATATTGCATTGAGTGCAGTGTAATTATGTAGCACATAATTATGTGGCACTGAGTGGTATTATGTGGAGTGTATATTGCATTGAGTGCAGTGTAATTATGTAGCACATAATTAGGTGGCACTGAGTGGTATTATGTGGAGTGTATTTATGTTGCATTGAGTAGAGTGTAATTATGTGGCTTGTAACTATGTTGCACTGAGTGGTATTATTTGGAGTGTATGTTGCATTTAGTAGAGTTTAGTTATGTGGGGTGTAATTATGTGGCACTGAGTGGTATTATTTGGAGTGTATGTTGCATTGAGTGCAGTGTAATTATGTAGCATATAATTATGTTGCACTGAGTGGTATTATGCGGAGTGTATTTATGTTGCGTTGAGTAGAGTGTAATTATGTGGCGTGTAACTGTCGCACTGAGCGGTATTTTGTGGAGTGTATTGATGTTGCATTGAGTAGAGTGTAATTATGTGTCGTGTAATTATATGGCACAGCGGTAATATGCGGAGTGTATTTGTGTTGCATTGAATAGAGTGTAATTATGTGACGTGTAATTATGTGGTACTAAGTGGTATTATGTTGAGTGTATTTATGTTGCATTGAGTAGAGTGTAAATATGTGGCGTTTAATTATGTGGCACTGAGTGGTATTATGTGGAGGGACTTATGTTGCATTCAGTAGAGAGTAGTTAAGTGGCTTGTAATTATGTGGTACTGAGGGATATGTGGGGTGTATTTATGTTGCATTGAATAGAGTGTAATTATGTGGCATGCAACTATGTCACACTGAGTGGTATTATGTGGACTGTATTTATGTTGCATTGAGTAGAGTGTAATTATGTGGCGTGTAAATATGTGGCACTGAGTGGTAATATGTGGACTGTATTTATGTTGCATTGAGTAGAGTGTAATTATGTGGCGTGTAATTATGTGGCACTGAGTGGTATTATGTAGTGTATTTATGTTGCATTGAATAGAGTGTAATTGTGACATGTGATTATGTGGTACTGAGTGGTATTATGTGGAGTGCATTTATGTTGCAATGAGTAGAGTAATTACCTGGTGCGTAATTATGTCGTAGTGAGTGGTATTATGCGGAGTGTATTTATACTGCATTGAGTATAGTGTAATTATGTGGCATGTTATTACTTGGCACTGAGTGGTATTATGTGGAGTGTATGTATGTTGCATTGAGTAGAGTGTAATTATGTGGCATGTAATTATGTGGCACTGAGTGGTATTATGTAGAGTGTATGTTGCATTCAGTTGAGTGTAATTATGAGGCGTGTAATTATTTGGCACTGAGTGGTATTTGGAGTGTATGTTGCATTGAGTGCAGTGTAATTATGTAGCACATAATTATGTGGCACTGAGTGGTAATATGTGGAATGTATTTATGTTGCATTGAGTAGAGTGCAATTATGTGGCGTGTAACTATGTCGCACTGAGGGGTATTTTGTGGAGTGTATTTATGTTGCATTGAGTAGAGTGTTATTATGTGGTGTGTAATTATGTGGCACAGTGTTATTATGTGGAGTGCATTTATGTTGCATTGAATAGAGTGTGATAATTTGACGTGTAATTATGTGGTACTGAGTGGTATTATGTTGAGTGTATGAATGTTGCATTGAGTAGAGTGTAAATATGTGGCATGTAATTATGTGGCGCTGAGTGGTATTATATGGAGTGTATTTATGTTGCACTGAGTAGAGTATAATTATGTGGCATGTAGTTATGTGGCACTGACTGGTATTATGTGTAGTGTGTTTATGTTGCATTGAGCAGAGCGTAATTTTGTGGCTTGTAATTATGTGGCACTGAGTGGTATTATGTGGAGTGTATGTTGCATTCAATATAGTGTAATTATGTGGCATGTAACTATGTGGCACTGAGTGGTAATTTTTGGAGAGTATGTTGCATTGACTGCAGTGTAATTATGTAGCACATATTTATGGGGCACTGAGTGGTATTATGTGGATTGTATTTATGTTGCATTGAGTAGAGTGTAATTATGTGGCACTTAGTGGTATTATGTTGTGGGTATTTATGTTGCATTGAGTAGAGTGTAGTTATTTGGCTTGTAATTATGTGGTATTGAGTGGTATGTGGGGTGTATTTATGTTGCATTGAGTAGAGTGTAATTATGTGGCGTGCAACTATGTCACACTGAGTGGTATTATGTGGAGTGTATTTATGTTGCATTGAGTAGAGTGTAATTATGTGACGTGTAATTATGTGGGACTGAGTGGCAATATGTGGAGTGTATTTATGTTGCATAGAGTAAAGTGTAATTATGTGATGTGTAATTAGGTGGCACTGAGTGGTATTATATGGAGTGTATTTATGTTGCATTGAGTAGAGTGTAATTATGACGTGATTATGTGGCACTGAGTGGTATTATGTGGATTGGCTTTACGTTGCATTGAGTAGAGTGCAATTATGTGGCATATAATTATGTGGCTCAGTGTTAATATGTGGAGTGTATGTTGCATTGAATAGAGTATAATTATGTGGTGTGCAGTTATGTGCCACTGACTGGTATTATGTGTAGTGTATTTATGTTGCATTGAGTAGAGTGTAATTATGTGGTGTGCAACTATGTCGCCCTGAGTGGTATTTTGTGGAGTGTAATTATGTTGCATTGAGTAGAGTGTTATTATGTGGTGTGTAATTACGTGGCACAGTGGTATTATGTGGAGTGTATTTATGTTGCATTGAATAGAGTGTGATTATGTGACGTGTAATTATGTGGTACTGAGTGGTATTATGTTAAGTGTATGAATGTTGCATTGAGTAGAGTGTAAATATGTAGCGTGTAATTATGTGGCACTGAGTGGTATTATATGAAGTGTATTTATGTTGCACTGAGTAGAGTATAATTATGTGGTGTGTAGTTATGTGGCACTGGCTGGTATTATGTGTAGTGTATTTATGTTGCATTGAGTAGAGTGTAATTATGTGGCTTGTAATTATGTGGCACTGAGTGGTATTATGTGGAGTGTATGTTGCATTCAGTATAGTGTAATTATGTGGCATGTAATTATGTGGCACTGAGTGGTATTATTTGAAGAGTATGTTGCATTGACTGCAGTTTAATTATGTAGCAGTTAGTGGTATTATTTTGCGGGTATTTATGTTGCATTGAGTAGAGTGCAGGTATTTGGCTTGTAATTATGTGGTACTGAGTGGCATTATGTGGAGTGTATTTATGTTGCATTGAGTAGAGTGTAATTATGTGACATGTAATTATGTGGTACTGAGTGGCATTATGTGGAGTGTATTTATGTTGCATTGAGTAAAGTGTAATTATGTGATGTGTAATTATGTGGCACTGAGTGGTATAATGTAGAGTGTATTTATGTTTCATTGAATAGAGTGTAATTATGACATGTGATTATGTGGCACTGAGTGGTATTATGTGGAGTGTATTTATGTTGCATTGAGTAGAGTGCAATTATGTGGCATGTAATTATGTGGCTCAGTGTTATTATGTGGAGTGTATGTTGCATTGAATAGAGTATAATTATGCGGCGTCTAGTTATGTGGCACTGACTGGTATTATGTGTAGTGTATTTATGTTGCATTGAGTAGAGTGTAATTATGTGGCTTGTAATTATGTGGCACTGAATGGTATTATGTGGAGTGTATGTTGCATTCAGTAGAGGGTAATTGTGTGGCATGTAATTATGTTGCACTGAGTGGTATTATTTGGAGTGTATGTTGCATTGACTGCAGTGTAATTATGTAGCACATAATTATGTGGCACTGAGTGGTATTATGTGGAGTGTATTTATGCTGCATTGAGTAGAGTGTAATTATGTGGCACTTAGTGGTATTATGTTGCGGGTATTTATGTTGCATTGAGTAGAGTGTAGTTATTTGGCTTGTAATTATGTGGTACTGAGTGGTATGTGGGGTGTATTCATGTTGCATTGTGTGGAGTGTAATTAAGTGGCGTGTAATTATGTGGCACTGAGTGGTAATTTGTGGAGGGTATTTATGTTGCATTGAGTAGAGTGTTATTATGTGGTGTGTAATTATGTGGCACTTAGTGGTATTATGTGGAGTGTATTTATGTTGCATTGAGTAGAGTGTAATTATGTGACATGTAACTATGTCGCACTTAGTGGTAATTTGTGGAGGGTATTTATGTTGCATTGAGTAGAGTGTTATTATGTGGTGTGTAATTATGTGGTACAGTGGTATGTGGAGTGTACTTATGCTGCATTGAATAGAGTGTGATTATGTGACGTGTAATTATGTGGTACTGAGCGGTATTATGTTGAGTGTATTTATGTTGCATTGAGTTGAGTGTAAATATGTGGTGTGTAATTATGTGGCACTGAGTGGTATTATATGGAGTTTATTTATGTTGTATTGAGTAGAGTATAATTATGTGGCGTAAAATTATGTGGCACTGAGTGGTATTATGTGGAGTGTATTTATGTTGCTTTGAGTGGAGTAATTATGTGGCTTGTAATTATGTGGTACTGAGTGGTATGTGTGGTGTATTCATGATGCATTGAGTAGAGTGTAATTATGTGGCGTGTAACTATGTCACACTGAGTGGTATTATGTGGAGTGTATTTATGTTGCATTGAGTAGAGTGTAATTACGTGGTGTGTAATTATGTGGTACTGAGTGGTATTATGTGGTGTGTATTTATGTTGCATTGAGAAGAATGTAATTATGTGGCGTGCAATTATGTGGCACTAAGAGGTATTATGTGGAGTGTATGTTGCATTCAGCAGAGTGTAATTATGTGGCGTGTAACTATGTCGCACTGAGTTGTATTTTGTGGAGTGTATTTATGTTGCATTGAGTTGTGTATTTATTTGTCGTGTTTTTGTGGCACAGTGGTATTATGTGGAGTGTATTTATGTTGCATTGAATATAGTGTAATTATGTGATGTAATTATGTGGTACTGAGTGGCATTATGTGGAGTGTATTTATGTTGCATTGAGTAGAGTGTAATTGTGACATTTGATCATGTCGTACTGAGTGGTATTATGTGGAGTGTATTTATGATTCAATGAGTAGAGTAATTACATGGAGTGTAATTATGTGGTAGTGTGGTATTATGTGGAGTGTATTTATATTGCATTGAGTAGAGTGTAATTATGTGGCGTGTTATTACATGGCACTGAGTGGTATTAAGTGCAGTGTATTTATGTTGCATTGAGTAGAGTGGAAATAAGTGGCGTGTAATTATGTGGCACTGAGTGGTATTATGTTGAGTGCATTTACGTTGCATTGAGTAGAGTGTAAATATGTGGCGTATAATTATGTGGCACTGAGTGATATTATGTGGAGTGTATTTATGTTGCATTGAGTAGAGTGTAATTATGTGGCATACAATTATGTGGTACTGAGTGGTATGTGGGGTGGATGTATGTTGCATTGAGTAGAGTGTAATTATGTGGCGTGTAACTATCTCATACTGAGTGGAATTATCTGGAGTGAATTTATGTTGCACTGAGTAGAGTTCAATTATGTGGCATGTAGTTATGTTGCACAGTGTTCTAATGTGGAGTGTATTTATGTTGCATTGAATAGTGTAATTATGTGATGTGTAATTATGTGGTACTGCATGGTATCATGTGGAGTGTATTCATATTGCACTGAGTAGAGTGTAATTATGTGGCATGTTATTATGTGGCACTAAGTGGTATTATATGGAGTGTATTTATGTTGCAATGAGTAGAGTGTAAATATGTGGCGTGTGATTATGTAGCACTGAGTGGTATTACGTGGAGTGTATTTATGTTGCATTGAGTAGAGTGTAATCATGTGGCATGTAATTATGTGGCACTGAGTGGTATTATGTGGAGGGTAATTATGTTCCATTGAGTAGAGAGTAGTTATGTGGCTTGCAATTATGTGGTACTGAGTGGTATGTGGGGTGTATTTATGTTGCATTGAGTAGAGTGTAATTATGTGGCGTGCAACTATGTCACACAGAGTGGTATTATTGTGGAGTGTATTTATGTTGCAGTGAGTAGAGTGAAATTAGGTGACTTGTAATTATGTGGCACGGTGTTATTATGTGGAGTGTATGTTGCATCGAATAGAGTGTAATTATGTGACGTGTAATTATTTGGTACTGAGTGGCATTATGTGGAGTGTATTTATGTTGCATTGAGTAGAGGGTAATTATGTGATGTGCAATTATGTGGCACTGAGTGGTATTATATGGAGTGTATTTATGTTGCACTGAGTAGAGTATAATTATGTGGCGTGTAGTTATGTGGCACTGACTGGTATTATGTGTAGTGTGTTTATGTTGCATTGAGCAGAGTGTAATTATGTGGCTTGTAATTATGTGGCACTGAGTGGTATTATGTGGAGTGTATGTTGCATTCAATATAGTGTAATTATGTGGCATGTAACTATGTGGCACTGAGTGGTATTATTTGGAGAGTATGTTGCATTGACTGCAGTGTAATTATGTAGCACATAATTATGTGGCACTGAGTGGTATTATGTGGAGTGTATTTATGTTGCATTGAGTAGAGTGTAATTATGTGGCACTTAGTGGTATTATGTTGCGAGTATTTATTTTGCATTGAGTAGAGTGTAGTTATTTGGCTTGTAATTATGTGGTATTGAGTGGTATGTGGGGTGTATTTATGTTGCATTGAGTAGAGTGGAATTATGTGGCGTGCAACTATGTCACACTGAGTGGTATTATGTGGAGTGTATTTATGTTGCATTGAGTAAAGTGTAATTATGTGATGTGTAATTATGTGGCACTGAGTGGTATTATGTGGAGTGTATTTATGTTGCATTGAGTAGAGTGTAATTATGACGTGATTATGTGGCACTGAGTGGTATTATGTGGATTGGCTTTACGTTGCATTGAGTAGAGTGCAATTATGTGGCATGTAATTATGTGGCTCAGTGTTATTATGTGGAGTGTATGTTGCATTGAATAGAGTATAATTATGTGGCGTGCAGTTATGTGCCACTGACTGGTATTATGTATAGTGTATTTATGTTGCATTGAGTAGAGTGTAATTATGTGGTGTGCAACTATGTCGCACTGAGTGGTATTTTGGGAATGTGTATTTATGTTGCATTGAGTAGAGTGTTATTATGTGGTGTGTAATTACGTGGCACAGTGGTATTATGTGGAGTGTATTTATGTTGCATTGAATAGAGTGTGATTATGTGACGTGTAATTATGTGGTACTGAGTGGTATTATGTTAAGTGTATGAATGTTGCATTGAGTAGAGTGTAAATATGTAGCGTGTAATTATGTGGCACTGAGTGGTATTATATGAAGTGTATTTATGTTGCACTGAGTGGAGTATAATTATGTGGCGTGTAGTTATGTGGCACTGGCTGGTATTATGTGTAGTGTATTTATGTTGCATTGAGTAGAGTGTAATTATGTGGCTTGTAATTATGTGGCACTGAGTGGTATTATGTGGAGTGTATGTTGCATTCAGTATAGTGTAATTATGTGGCATGTAATTATGTGGCACTGAGTGGTATTATTTGAAGAGTATGTTGCATTGACTGCAGTTTAATTATGTAGCAGTTAGTGGTATTATTTTGCGGGTATTTATGTTGCATTGAGTAGAGTGTATTTATTTGGCTTGTAATTATGTGGTACTGAGTGGTATGTGGGGTATATTTATGTTGCATTGAGAAGAGTGTCATTATGTGACATGTAATTATGTGGTACTGAGTGGCATTATGTGGAGTGTATTTATGTTACATTGAGTAAAGTGTAATTATGTGATGTGTAATTATGTGGCACTGAGTGGTATAATGTAGAGTGTATTTATGTTTCAT
This sequence comes from Triturus cristatus, assembly GCF_964204655.1. Lineage (NCBI taxonomy): Eukaryota > Metazoa > Chordata > Amphibia > Caudata > Salamandridae > Triturus > Triturus cristatus. Next base: position 213,874,102 of record NC_140588.1, read on the forward strand.
TGAATAGAGTGTAATTATGACATGTGATTATGTGGCACTGAGTGGTATTATGTGGAGTGTATTTATGTTGCATTGAGTAGAGTGCAATTATGTGGCGTGTAATTATGTGGCTCAGTGTTATTTTGTGGAGTGTATGTTGCATTGAATAGAGTATAATTATGCGGCGTGCAGTTATGTGGCACTGACTGGTATTATGTGTAGTGTATTTATGTTGCATTGAGTAGAGTGTAATTATGTGGCTTGTAATTATGTGGCACTGAATGGTATTATGTGGAGTGTGTGTTGCATTCAGTATAGTGTAATTGTGTGGCATGTAATTATGTTGCACTGAGTGGTATTATTTGGAGTGTATGTTGCATTGACTGCAGTGTAATTATGTAGCACATAATTATGTGGCACTGAGTGGTATTATGTGGAGTGTATTTATGCTGCATTGAGTAGAGTGTAATTATGTGGCACTTAGTGGTATTATGTTGCGGGTATTTATGTTGCATTGAGTGTAGTTATTTGGCTAGTAATTATGTGGTACTGAGTGGTATGTGGGGTGTATTCATGTTGCATTGTGTGGAGTGTAATTAAGTGGCGTGTAATTATGTGGCACTGAGTGGTAATTTGTGGAGGGTATTTATGTTGCATTGAGTAGAGTGTTATTATGTGGTGTGTAATTATGTGGCACTTAGTGGTATTATGTGGAGTGTATTTATGTTGCATTAAGTAGAGTGTAATTATGTGGCATGTAACTATGTCGCACTTAGTGGTAATTTGTGGAGGGTATTTATGTTGCATTGAGTAGAGTGTTATTATGTGGTGTGTAATTATGTGGCACAGTGATATGTGGAGTGTACTTATGCTGCATTGAATAGAGTGTGATTATGTGACGTGTAATTATGTGGTACTGAGGGGTATTATGTTGAGTGTATTTATGTTGCATTGAGTTGAGTGTAAATATGTGGCGTGTAATTATGTGGCACTGAGTGGTATTATATGGAGTTTATTTATGTTGCTTTGAGTAGAGTAATTATGTGGCTTGTAATTATGTGGTACTGAGTGGTATGTGTGGTGTATTCATGATGCATTGAGTAGAGTGTAATTATGTGGCATGTAACTATGTCACACTGAGTGGTATTATGTGGAGTGTATTTATGTTGCATTGAGTAGAGTGTAATTACGTGGTGTGTAATTATGTGGTACTGAGTGGTATTATGTGGTGTGTATTTATGTTGCATTGAGTAGAATGTAATTATGTGGCGTGCAATTATGTGGCACTAAGTGGTATTATGTGGAGTGTATGTTGCATTCAGTAGAGTGTAATTATGTGGCGTGTAACTATGTCGCACTGAGTTGTATTTTGTGGAGTGTATTTATGTTGCATTGAGTTGTGTATTTAGGTGTCGTGTTTTTGTGGCACAGTGGTATTATGTGGAGTGTATTTATGTTGCATTGAATATAGTGTAATTATGTGATGTGTAATTATGTGGTACTGAGTGGTATTATGTTGAGTGTATTTATGTTGCATTGAGTAGATTGTAAATATGCGGCGTGTACCACAGCTCAAGTGCTTTTACATGGAACCTGTAAAAATAATTTCCAAATGGTCAAGTGGGTGTTTAAATAGGGCAAGTAATGACAGGAAAGGTCGGAATTAGCAGCAATCACAGGAGGAACGTTTATCTCTGTGATCTGTGGCACGCTCATGCATATTTCATTCCAATGCATCAAACTGTGCAGTAAATCGATAATTACCACAGTGCTGTGTGAAGGAGAAATACCCCAGACCAGGCCCCTGGCAGCACTTTGGGCGCTGCTGTGACACATACTTCATTGGATGCCTGCAGGCACTGGTGTGTGGCTTCCCGCCATCTCCCCATCTCCAGGAATAACAACGTGTTCTCTTGACGCAGTCAATCCCGGGACCTCGAAATCGATGCCTCGGATTTTATCACTGTTAGAGGGAAGCAGCGGACAGCTGCTACACTGGGTAAACATTGACAGATTCATAAATACACCACCTTCCCAGCAATTAGCTGCTTAAATTCATCGGATCCGGGTGCATAACAAGCTGCGAGGATATTATGAACAGCAGGAATTTAATTATTATCTGGAGTGACTTTGCATCTGCTTTGCATTCAGAGCAAGAGGCCCAGATAAACAACCTCCAGTGGGGGAAATTTTTTGTAGCACAGAACAGAACTGAAGAACAAGCATTTCAAAGAAAAGCAGGGCGGCGCGGTAAGATCAATTAGTAACCTGATAAGCGAAAGCATGTGACCCAGAAGGAATGCAGCTAACAGCCTGCTCGCTCCTTAGAGCAAAACGCCATGGGAGTGAACATTTTAAGAAAAGGTGGGACATGCACCCGCTTTTGGCCAATTGCGTGCTTTCATTTTTTGAAAGCCACATGCAAAGGCAAATAGAATGTGACAACCACAAGCACGAGCTTACAGAAAGCTTTCAGCATGTCTGGAGTGATTTCAAGAGGCCCTCTCCTAGAGCAGTGCATGTGTGCTGCGCTATGCTCGACCTAAAAATGACTTCAGGAACATCCGTTCTAATTTTTATAACTTTTTTAAAAATTGCCTTGTGGGGACCTGTGTTTTATTAAGTGGGTTTATATTTTTGCTCAGCTCTGCCCCTGTAGACAGGAGGCGGTACTGCAGTCTTAAACACAGCATTTAAACACACTTTGCTCACCAGATCCAGACACTAGTAGCAGAAAGGACAGATATTTCACATTAAAAGCTGTCTATCCCAATGTTTTTTCAAATATTTAGAAATTCAAACTATCTGTTGCTCTATTTATTAATACAAAACCTTATTGACAGTTTGACATGAAGCTACTGAATTTAGACTTTTGGGGTCTAAAAATTGTTAGTGGTTTGATAATATTGCTCAAAGCAATTTGAGTCAGTTTTGAATCCCATAATACTTCACTATTGCCATTTGATCCATGTTTTCAAATAAAGAATGATGGTGGAATACAATGCAATGCAATATAAACTGGTTTGATCATTTTTGGCAAGTAACCGAGAGGCATCAAAGGAAATTGTTCCAGTTTAATGCTTATGCCAGTAATGCAGTGCCTTATATTGCTTTGCCTTTGTTTAAATATTAATATGCACCATGGAATATGTTCATGAGGGACTAGCTTTGTTTTGTGGTGAGGGCACCATCTTCATAGACAGTGAACTGAAGCAATGTTATTCCCACAGCATGGGGAAGTTTATTTTTAACAGAAAAGGCATATGCTTATAATAGTGAACTTCTTAGAAGATATATTTAAATATCACCATAATATGTACGTACATTTAAAACATTTGAACTCCTTAAACTGTTCCTAAAGCTTTCCAAATTAAAACAGTTTGTTGCCATTCCCTAGGCTGGGTAAAGAATCATCATAAAAAGCATTGGCAAGCCAATAGCTCTTGCCTGTGCAAGAGCTATTGGCTTTGCCAATGTGTTGCATCCATTTTGTTCACCAGCATCATGCATGAATGCTGTTCAACATTACCAAAAGTTAGTGGCATAGAGGAGAGTGGCGTGGAGTGCCATATTGTGGAGTAGAGTGTGGTACGGTGGAGTGGTACAGAGTGGCATGGGGTGGTGTTTCATAGAGTGGGGGGTTGTGGAGTAGAGTGGAGAGTCGTGGTGTTTCATGAACTGTTGTAGAGTGCAGTAGAGTGCAGCAGTGTTTACCACACATACATTCAGAACGCAAGGTAAGAATATAAGGTAAGTGAAACTTTATATATTTATATATATATATATATGTGTGTGTGTGTGCATGTGCGTGTGTGCGTTCCTGTGTGTATATTTATATATATATATATATATGCTTCACCGTCTGCGTCTCATTAATCTGATGAGGACGCACGGTACTGAAGACTCCGATATGTTTCCACTTCTTCTTTATTAATTTTGATTCAACACCATAGTGCAACCAAACAGATGGACGGTCTACGCATTTCAACACCCAGCATTCTACTGGAAGTTATATATTTATATATGTGTATGTGTGTGTGTATATATATATATATATATATGTATATATGTTTATATATTTATATACATTTGAATATATGTATATATCACTTTTTTGTTTAATTGGAGGACCCTTACCACCCAGTAAACCCACCCCTAACCCCTAAAAAAAACTTTACTACCCTTACCCAACCTCTAACACACTCCTAAACCCTAAAACACCGTTACCACCCTATACCCTTAGCCACCCCAACCCATACATTTGATATATATATATATACATATATATATATATATACACACACACACACAAATATTGACCTTAATTATACTTACCTTGCATTGTAAAGGCATGCATGGGAAAGGCATAATTGCGGTAAAGGCAATGCATGGTAAAGGAATTGCATGGTAATGGATGCGTGGTAATCGCATTGTGTGGTTCCGACCATATGGTAAAGACTGTTTTCCCAGTCAGGGCCCTTCTCTCCCCAGGTTGCAGCTCAAAGCAGTGTCACCTGGGTTTCTCCCTCATGTTTGCTCTTCAAGGAGTAACTCTGCTCCCCCTCTCAGGTACACCTGAAGTTTGTAGTGCTGATCCCATCACGGTCAATGGAAACACTGCTTAGCGCCTGTTCAGTCCTGTTTGGGAGCCCTGGATGGCTGATGTGCACCACTCACTGTGGCCATCCTGTATTTGCCAGCCACATGCGCTCTGAGTTTCATCTGAGCACTTTTCAGCCAGGCGGGCTTGTTGCACCTAAATTTTCATCAACTGAGCCTCTCCCATATCTCAGGGCTCCCAGATCAGCAAATTTATGAAAATCTCCAGTTGAGTGGCTTTATTTACTAGGTTTGGTGAGGACCTGGAACACAAAGCTCTGTTGGTTTCACCCTATCCACTGCCTGGATATTAGTTAATCACCCTTTTTTCCATGCTCTCAGATGCAGAGACAAGGCCGAAGATAGTGATAGAAATTCCAGTAACAAAACTCACTTGGGATAGTTATTCAGTGTCATGTGTATCCCCACTCTTCTGAATGGTGAGGTGAATGGGATTGGTGAGAAGGTACATTGACGCAGACAGAGTATCCACCAGATAGACTGCTACCAAAGGTAAGTAGCTTTTTTTCTGATGGATACTTTTAAGTAGATTTTTTTCTGATGGATACTTCTAACTGCAGATTCTGCACCTCTTGAATCATTACCCAAGTAGCATTGCCATAGTGGCGGATCTAAAGAGATGGTCAAATCGGGACGTTTGCAGCACAGATCTGGCAAAATGGCCATGCCCGCAGTCTTCAGTGGCAAAGCAATAATGCATGGGGATGGTAAGGACTGAAGCCTACACTGCAGCCTAGCAGATAATGCAAAAGAAACAGTATTTGCCAAGGGTAGTATGAGTCCTGATGCTCTAAGGAGGCTCCTTCTTGGCAAAGGCATACCAGATTTTGATGCACACCACAACCCATGAGAAACAGTCTGCTCCTAATCACATTGCTTTTCTTGGAACCAGCATAGCCCAGGAAAAGCTGATCATTAATCCGGTTCTGAAGCAAAAACATAATGCAGCACAACCCATCCCAAAGTAAGACAATGAAGACACCAACAGTCAGATACACAAGGGGCAAGAAATAGCAGAAAAGTCCATAATTCCATGTAGATTAATTCCACCACACCGATAAAAGGCTAAACTGGCCAACTTTTACAAACATGCTATAATGGGTGGGTAGCTTTAGGTATTACACCACATATCCATATTCTGGCAACTTACAAACAGCAATCTGCTTGCAATGTTTAGGGGGTCACAGCTGAATTTAAAAAAAACACACACAAATGCAGACTACTTGGCCTCACAGAAGATTTATTACCCAGGAAGACACTGAAACAGGAGGCCTTACTTCTTCCTACTTGAACGTCATACAAGTTTGGGCTCAATGGAAAATTTTATGTATTGAAAAATCAACAAAATTGAATTGGATACTGGACGCATTCTTGAGATTCCTGACAATTGAATCTCACTTCTTGTTCATCATTGTAATAGTTGTTAATATTAGATTGCCTGAATTTGGGCCGGAAACAAAACACTATAGTAGACGCTCCTTTTCTAATTGTTGTGATGTAAATTGCATAGTTTTGTCTTCTATGCAGTGGGGCCATGAAAAGTTGAGTGTGGGATCACTGATGATAATACGATACACTTGTGCAACGGTAGGGCCTACATTGCTTTGGCTTATCTTTTGAGTGTGTACTAGTGTAGATCAATTCTTACGATTTTGCAGGTGGTGGCTACCTGCAGTCATCCAGGAACCAGGACTTACTTTAGTCATCAGACTTTGACCCAGAGCAAAAAAGAGAAAAACAGAAAAGGGAGAAATGAGAAGGAAAAATAATATCAAAACAGCGAGAAAAGGCAAAAGCAATGATGAAGAAGAGACTCCAAGAGTGAGATAAGGAGATCGGAAATGTGGGGTGGAGAAAGAAAGATGCATGGTGTTGTGTCATCACTAGACCGCCAAGGTATTTGGCAAGCTTGTCATTTGGCAGTGCTTTAAGAAAGCTTTGTGTCCTAGCACATTTCTTAACAAATGAAGCACTAACTAGATATTCTAAGGCCTGGTATCACAGATTGAGCATAAACATTTACAAGATTGCGCACACTCGTTCACATTGTGTTAGCTTGTTCCTTTGAGCTTTTGCTTTCTGAACTCAAGTGCAACTACTGTTTGCCTTTTTCTTTGGCACTTCCTCAAAACTGAATTCACAGCATATAATTTACCAATAGGGTAATGTAGGATGGATAACTTCATAAACATTTTGAACTAAAATTTCACACACTAAAATGAATTCCTGGATAGTATCCTCACTCACTGGAGATAACAAAGGCATACTGAATGAATGCTCAGCAAAAAGGTGTTTAATGCATTTCCTGAGACGTTAAGAAGGTTTACTTCTGCATAGGTGTCTTACCTTTGAATGCGCCTGACCCGGCTCCTGCGTTAAAGGCCACCGTAACAATGTAGACAGCAAGGGATAGGAAAATTAGAAAAATCTTCCCCGTATCGTGCTGAGCCATTATAAGATGCTAAAACAAAAACCAAAAACATGCTGTAATTGTCATGCATTGACTGTACTTCTTTGCACTGAAATCTTAAACAACAGTATGATTAAAATATTTGAAAGTCTGTGAATTATAGTTACGCGACATTGACCTACAAAAAAGCATACTGTGAGGAACAACGTATCATCCCAAAACGTAGGTCAGGATAATATTACATTAAAAAAATCTTTAGTTAGGTAGGTTATTTATTATTGTTTAGACATGTCTATAAAACAATGTACACACAGTGACAGTAAAACTCCCACACCCTACCCCCATTAACCACCACCTACGCATGCCTCCCCATGGCAAGCCACAGTAAAAGACACGTCATATGAATATATATAGGGCTCCCGGTATTACGGTATTTATATTTTTGTCATTTCCGTCTGTATTTATCCATATTTATTTTTTGCAAATTTTACCAGTATTTATCCACATTTATTTTAGGTTTTGTGAAAAAATTAAGCTGAAATGTGTATATTTCTGCATTTATTCAACCAATTAATGTGCACTTGTGCCTCAACGCCTGACATGTTTCAATGATATATACACACTCAGATGGAAAAATCTGAACTTGTTAGAAAATATGTACATTTTAGTATCAAGGTTGTGCACATCTACTGCAGTTTAAGGTTCTTTACTAAAATCCCTATATTTTGTTAATTCCCTTGTTTGGCAATCCGCACAGCTATTGTCTGGCAGTCATGATTGACAGCATTTAGAATCACTCAAAAACAACCCATATTTACATTTTTATCCACATTGAAAAATAAATACAGACAGGAAAATAAATGGTTTTCTGTCTGTACTCATCTGTAAAAATCAGTAAAAATGCAAAACAGGAATCCTGAATTATATATTAACAAATTTGCTGTTTCAGTATTCCTCCTCATAATCGACACAGATCCTTTCAGCTTTAAGGAATAACGTTCTCTAACAATACTTCTAGCCCAAGCTACCTTTCAGATCTTTTGCTAGTGTACAAGCTATATCAAAAAACTCCATGTTCGTGGGAAGTGCCAGTGCGATGACGTATATTATATTTTAAAAACAATGGTTTTAAAATCTGACATCGTAAACTATAACAATGCAAACAATCTAACAAGAAATGCGCATTAAAATTTAAAACACAAACCACAGTTGCATCCACTTTTAAAAAATGAAAATTCAACGCCACCTGAAATTTTTATAGCATCAGGCACAACTGAGGGCTTGGCAAAGCAGCTATATAAGGATACATCCTACAATTATTCCAGGAATCCAACATGAAGACTTGCACTTATGAAACGAAACTTGATAGAAGAACCACTAAGTGTCCATTATTTATGTTTGTACTCACGGTTTACCCCATGTACTAAAGTCACTTCAATAACTGATAAGACGTGTGCCTAGGAATGTTATCTGTCCGCTGAGGGTTTCCTTGAAACGTAACACAAATCTGCGTTAAAGGCCACCGTAACACTGTAGACAGCAAGGGATAGGAAAATTAGAAAAATCTTCCCCGTATCGTGCTGAGCCATTATAAGATGCTAAAACAAAAACCAAAAACATGCTGTAATTGTCATGCATTGACTGTACTTCTTTGCACTGAAATCTTAAACAACAGTATGATTAAAATATTTGAAAGTCTGTGAATTATAGTTACGCGACATTGACCTACAAAAAAGCATACTGTGAGGAACAACGTATCATCCCAAAACGTAGGTCAGGATAATATTACATTAAAAAAATCTTGATAGAAGAACCACTAAGTGTCCATTATTTATGTTTGTACTCACGGTTTACCCCATGTACTAAAGTCACTTCAATAACTGATAAGACGTGTGCCTAGGAATGTTATCTGTCCGCTGAGGGTTTCCTTGAAACGTAACACAAATCTGGTGCCCTGGATTCTCTTCTACAGCCACTCTCAACTCCCCCTTCCAAAGATGGGACATCTCCATTACTCTAAATGTTTTCATCTTCAGTAGTGCCCCGTTATTCAATAGTCTTTCTCTGACTTGCGCAGCCCACTTTAGCTCACTCCGTATTAGTTCTATAGCACACCAGATTCCCTTCCACTCGTATCGCCGGGCACATTGTGCCTTTGAGTAGGCCTAGCAATTTATCAGGTATTTGCCCTCACACATCTCCCAGCTTGCCTCTGTACCTAGGGTCAGCAATTCAGCCCCATATAAGCATTGACTTGGAACCATAGCGTTATAGGCTGTAAGTACCGGGGTCAGAGAAGGTCCTCTGTATGTGGTTTTAAATTTGACTAGGCCACCATTCGTGGAAAGAGCACGAGCCTCCACCATTTCTTTGTGCAGGGGCGAATGTTATTTGTTATAAAACATCATACCTACATATTTATAAGTAGTTACCACCGCCACCTTATCGTTGCCTAATACCTACTTATATAGTTTTATCTTTTTCCCCAAAGGTCTTTATTTTTGTTTTCTCCATATTCCCCTTTAGTTTATTAGCCACAATACACATTAAACCTCCCTAACTTCCTCTGTAGGCCCACTTGTGTCAAATCTAAAATGGCCAAGTCATCCGAGTAAAGGATGTCTTAGCCCATAGGGATTCTAGAAGAGAGAGACCTATTTAAATCTAATTCTACTTGGCCCCAATTCTGGTGATGAAGTTCCTGAATGATTGCAAGTAAGCTACAGGGAATGTTCAGGTGCCGAAGTTTCTCCCACAATATAGTGCGATCCACTAGGTCGAAAGCTGAACTAAAATCGATAAAACAGCAAAAAAGATTCTCTGTCGTTTCCATTGCCTTCTGCCCAAGAGCCCACAGACTGAAGCAATGGTCTATCATAGAATGGCCTTGTGTGAAGCCTCCTTGCTCCATAGGGACTATATTAATGGTCTCAATCCAATCTTTTAGTGTCTGTAAATCACCTTCGAATACAACTTAGCTCCGACATCAAGCACATTTATCAAACGGTAATTTTTGGGGTCATCAAACTCCTTTTTTGTGGATTGGCTTACTTTTTGCACCCTTCCAGCTCAGAGGAAATTTACCTGTCTGAGTTGCAAACACAAAAACTTTGGAGACAAGCATTGGCATAGCCAATAGGTCTGGCCTTTGGGACCTTATAACACTTGATGTTGTTGCGCCAAGGATATTGTGCTGGGTAACTAAACACTTATAAGGTCCCAAAGGCGAGACCTATTGGCTATGCCAATGCTTGTTTTGTTATGCCACTGCTTTACTGTGAGTGAAAGCATTTTGTTAATGCACGTGTACACATCTGCCTAAAAAGAAACCAGCTTCAGGGCCAGGGCTGTTGGGCCAATCTCTACTTTAATTTCATGTTTTAAATATTTATTTTTTCCGATGGGTATATTTTTGCAAGCAAACGCATGCTACCTTTGCCTAGTGGCAATTTTACTTGTTATTACCTTCACAAATGTAATGCTCACTGCACGGTTGTAAAAATACATAAAAATGCAAGCTTGCCAATGTCAGACAGATTGACTTTGCCAGTGCTTGTTTTAACCCGAATGTATGACCTAATTAGGGTCACTAGTATGTCGCCTGGACAGTAGCTGCTACTCTCAGCTTAGTGTTCGTGCTAAGACGTGTTCAGAGGAAAAGCTGATGAGTCTAGAATGGTAACTTGCAAAAGTGCTTCTGTACTCTTTCGCCAAGGCACGGGCGTCCATGAGCACTACGCTCCGCGGGACAGATTCAGCCTGTGGTGTGTGAGGTACCTTGAGAGTGCACCTGTATCTGAGAGCCACCCATGCTCTTATTACATTACTCTGATTCACTACACATTCCACCTCCGAGTTGGAGCATATAAGTTTACATGTGAAACTTCTACACTAAACACTCACACATTCGGATCACAGCTTCCTCTGAAAATGAACATTTATGGAACATTTCTGCTTTACTAGTTTTATGAATAAGAAAACAAAAAGAGAAAAACAAAATAACATGAACATTTCAATTAAAAGTCCGCTATTTGGATTTGCCAAGTGATGCGTTCTTAGTACCACCATACAAAGCACGGTCATAAAGATCTTAGTATAAGATACAGAAATCGTTTAGGTGTACAAGGTACGTGGAGCGGTTTTAGAGAAGCACATAAATATGCTTATACTTTAGTCTAAGGAGCAAACTTTTAAATTCAGAAACCGCCTCAGATGCACAACACATTTATAAGGCTCTTCAGCTGACGCTGTGTGAATTGATAACATAACATACGATTTGAAGCTAGAGTTAGAACATTGTTTGATTTTCTTGCAGAAAACTGATGCATGGGCACAGGAAGGCTCAGTGTGTTAAAGTGCCTGCTGCCGAGGTCAGTGTGTTCCTTTCAAGTCACAGGCTCCCGTACCATCAGGATCACACAACATCTCATCCTTCTGGGGTCCAGCGGCGTAACAAAATAGAGCGGGGGGCTTGCAAAGTATAAGGGGGCCCCACGCTCCTGACATAGTCAGGAGTTCTGAGCTCAGAGTCCCGCCGCCTGTGAACTGTGCCAGAGGGGGCCCCCTGGAGATTGCCCCTCCCCCTGCACTGCGGGTGCTATTTTTACGCCACTGCTGGGGTCAATAAAATGAGCGGTATTGAATTGGCTCAGACGTAAATGCACAAGTTTGCCTATGGTTAAAAATAAAGGAATTACATTTAAAAAACAAGCAAAAGTGACGTGAAATTGATCGCGATCATGAACAAAGGGGGGCGGGAAGAAGGGGAAAATGAAACTGACGAGTGGGAGAAGGGAGGGGGTAGGTGAGGGGAGTCATGCGCTGGAAGGCTAGAAGGCTTCATGAGCCTTGACAGAAACCCACATGGCGGCTGTTTTTTTTTTAAGAACTTTTTTTTTTGAACAGGCGCTTGGCACACCCTTACCAGTTTCACAAGGGAATGTTCTGAGAAAAACACCAGTAGACCCTCCCTCGGGGGTGAGCCACCTTCCTCTCTCAGGAACCCCTCTAGCCCTATAAATATTACTTACGAATCTGACCCAAATGTTCTCCGAGACCACACACCTTACAGGTTTGTTTGCCTTACTTCAGCCACTCTGGACTAACTTTCAAAACATATGCAAATCTTTGGCCTGGAAGGTGTGGATCATCAAGTCCCAAATTGCCTTCTTGTAAACACGTTTCTTTCTACTAATTAGCGCTGCATATTCCTTTTTTATGGCATCAAATCTTTTTTTAACCCTGTGGCCTCTCTGGGAGAAAGATTGCATTTCTGTTTGCCATTATATCACTGGATATAGAATATATTTTATAATATACCCCATAACTACAGGTGCATTTTTAGCAGGAACTAAAGATCTTTTAACACCAGGACCAAGAGCCCGGCTTTAATAGACATATCTGGGGGAAGGAGGGTTAGTGAGTGGAAGGTGGAAGAGGTCCTAACTGAACTTACCTTTACCTAGTTTTCAAGAAATATCTCACATTTCATTATGTAAGCATATCCTCGTTGAATTTGAATTAGTAAATCTCATCTAAAGGTAACAGGGGACTTCAGTTCACATTTTAATGCACTTTAAGAGGTGCTGTGGAAAGCCTGTTGTCAAAAGTTCAGGAATCATAGTAGTATTTAAATTCCTTTTTGTAAACTAATTGTGTACGTTTTTCTATTGCCTGAGGATGACTAGTGAGGTCTCAGACATATTATGCTCTGTATATAATAGTTCGTTAATCTTAGCTACTGTTTGAGGGTAGCCAGACAACAGGTCAGGACCGAGGCGGGCACTGAAGGTGTCAAAATATTAAATCCAGGTACGATAAGAGTACAGTGCAGCAATTCTGTACTAGCCTCGAAGAGTTACATACACATGTATGTTATGGGGGTGTGGAGTAGGATGATTGTCCCATCACAATGGAATGTATCCCATGATTGGGTCTAAAAAAGAGGTACAAAGCAGGGCAGCGCTATATTTAGAGATTTATGTACAAAGCTGAGTGATGACTGCCTAGGAGTGCTTATCTAACTTTGCCTTAAATACTTAAATCTGGCAACAGAATTCAGTCATCCCTTTCAGTTGGTTGGAACCTGCCATCATCCACTTATTGAATGAGATCGTAGACAGAAGCCAAGAGAAGATTGGGTAGAGCTGGCCTGGTTCTGCCTGCCTTGCCAGCTATGTGTGAACTGGCATGCTATCACCATGGCCTATTCAACTGTGGGTCCATTCCAGGCTCTTGTGTCCTCGTCAGTGTAACCTGGTGTGGACGATTCAAGAACATATTGATTTCTTGATAAAGGGTCAACAGTGGGGATTGGGAAAAGCTATTTATTGTTGAAGAAGCTTTGCGAGGCACTCAGCGATATCCGGAAATACGTTTCAATTTCTGGAAAGAGTGATTCCAATGAGGTTACTTTCAGTGGCGGCTGATAGGGAATGGGGGTGGCAAGAAGCGGGGGGTTAGAACATTTTTTAAAAAGAAAGAAAATTTACCTGCGTTCGCATCACAGCCCCCGCCTCTCCTCCATTGCAGGAAGCACCCGGGCTCCCCTAAGCCAATCACAACGCTGCAATGCAGCATTGTGATTGGTTCCCCTACGCCAATCACAATGCAGCAATGCAACATTGCGATAGGTCTGAGCGCCGTAGTTTGAAGCTCAGATGGGGACACGGAGCCTGTACATGTTCCTCACCAGGTTGTGCATTACAGCCGGGTGGAGAAGATGCAATGTGTGCATAAACTTTGGGTTGGCCCAAGAGGGCCGGCGAAACAGTTCATGCGCACTTAGGGAGTGAAAAACACTGCTCTCCCTGGCCCCTTCTATGGCCAGGCCCTCCCCGCACCTAGGAACAGAAAAATAAAATGACAATAACGTTCAGTTTATAATTTTATTTCTCCTCTGCACTGCTCTCAAAGCAGTGGGGCGACGCTCCTCCGCCTTAGTGGAGGAGCCACGACTGGTTACTTTTCCGGAATTAAGAAAAAATAACCCCATTAGAATCACCTTTACATCTTTTTTTTTAAATTCAGGAAAAATAACCTCGTTGGGATTACTTTTTTTTCATTTTGTGACAATCTTATCAATGTTCAGATAAACTTTAATGAAATAAAAAAATTAAGAAACCTGATAGAAATACCTACAGCAACAATTAGAATATCTGAAGAGCCATTCCACATAATTAAAGAGCATATCATACAACACGACAGCAGATTCGTCCCATACCATCTTGATCTTTTATCATTACAAAGTTTATCTGAATAATGAAGACACACTTTTAACATGAGCTCAGGCATCATTACAACATCCATCTCAAACTTTTACGTACTGTACACTCAACCACTAGAGTTGACAAAGCACTCCTCTTAAGGCACTGGACCAATAATCCTTATCGGGAAAGGCCATACAGCCCATAGGTGAGGTATTCTGACACTGACTCTCCAAATGCACCCCAGATAAGACATATCTCAACCAAAAGCAAAACATACATAAAGTTATCTGTCTGTACTTGGGTTGTTGTATCACTCTTGTATATGTGCTTGCTTAGGAACAAAACTCCACTGAATGCTAAGGCAACTTCTGTGGATCTTAACTAAAATGTAGTCTGATAACAGAACCACATTAGTCCCTTTATCACTTCACTCCAAGCGTACAGAGCAGGCAAGGCTTATTCCACGTGGAACTTATTTGCTGTGTAAAATAATAATCTAAACCAAGTATCCACTAAGAGCTTCAGACCTATTAATTGTAGAAATATCTTTATTTTGAGGTGAGTAAAGTAGGACAGTCAGAATTAAGCTACGTACAAAAACACAGAAGGTCGTTGCACCTTTTGTGACAAAGGTACAGCACTTCACTGTAATGCACCACACACAAAATAACATTGGAGTCTACAGACCATGTCATCCTGTGGGCTGGAGATTACAAATCCTTTGTAAACTCCATAAGCGTTCCAGTCTAGTTAAATGAACCCAGCAGCCAGATAAAATGTTAACGTGTATATAAAGGATTCTAGGATATTTCCACAATTTTTACTCACTTCTCAGAGGCCTTGGGTTAAAGTGAGTACCAGCTTAAAGATTTGAACCCAGGTTACTGAAAACCCACCAAAAATAGCCATTATGCATAAAAGGAACAAATACTAATGTTAAGGCTTCAGAGTCTGGTTATCAGGTCACCTGTGATGGAGAGGTCGATGACTAGGGCAATAGGAAATTCATGGGGAACCGACACACTTCAAAGTCATTCCAAATGTTAATGTTCTAACAGGGAAGCTACTGAAGCTAGGATTGGAAGTGGCTCCCAAACTATGCTCTCTGGGCTACCAAACTTTAGAGGCCTATATCTTGTAAATTGCTTTTCTCCGTTTTTCTTCTTTTTAGCAGCTGGACACTAACAAAATTGCTGACAATTATCCAGAAACAGCATCACCATGTAGGAGTAAAGGCATAACCCACTGACCTGCTTTTATGAATGCATGGGATGTGTACAAGAGAGTCTGGCTCAGCAGAGGCATCTGGATAGTTGCTGGAAATGCATGCTGCTGGGCCTATGCTGTGTAGGTCTTTGTATATGTAGCTGAGAAGGTAGAATTCTGCATGCTTTGTATCAGTAGCCAATGTAGTTCCCTTAGGTGGACGACCTGCGTTTCCGAGCTTCTGAGGACTATGGTGTCATGCCGACTGTTTGAGCTCTTCAGGTGAGGAAGGCGCAGATCCATTTCATAAAGTGATGTTAGACCGGCATGGGCAGTTGAGGACCAGACAGTCAGCTGTGTTCTGGATGATCTGAAGTCTTTTCGTGAGTTAATTGGTGATTCCCACGTAGAGGGTGTTTGCATAGTTATGTCTGCTGGTGTTGAAGGCTTGGGTGATGGTTTCTTGGTGTTATTAGGTAGCCACTTAAATATGTTTTTAGCATCCTCAGGGTGTGGAACGAGGCGGTGGCAATTGTGTCAACTGGGGCAGACATGTCCAGCCTGCTGTAATAATGATTTAAAGGTTTCTTGTTCGTGTGCTGGGGGTAGGAGTGGGTCCGAGGTCTATAGGCCACCAGGCGAAGTACCACAGCGAGGCATCTATTTCCAAAGATCACCAATTTGGTCTTGTCTGTGTTTAATTTGAGGCAGTTGGACTTCATCCAAGAGCCCACTTCAGTTATGCATGAGTTTAAATTGCTACTGGTGCTGGGTGTTTTGTCCATGAGGAATAATATCAGGTGTGTGTCTTCAGAGTAGGTAAGTATGATGATGTTGTGTACCCGGATGGTGTCTGCCAGCGGCATCATGGTGATATTGAAGAGCATCGGGCTCAGCGAGGAACCTTTCTGTACTTCACAATTTAGTTTCCAGCTTCTGAGAAATATGGTGTCATGTGGATTGTTTGTCCACATCTACCGGTGAGGAAGGAGCCGACCAATTTGAGGGCAGGTTCTTGGATGCCAGCTTCGAGAAAAAGTCTAATCAAGATGGTGTGGGAGACTGTGTCGAAGGCTGCAGAGAGGTCGTGAAGGATGAGGGCTGCGTTTTTTACCTCTGTTGAGGATCATCTGGATGTCATGTGTTGCTGCGATGAGAGCTGTGTCTGTACAATGGTTAGGTCGGAAGCTTGATTGCATTTAGTACAAGGCCTGAACATATATTGTGAAAATGTTGTTGTTCATTATTCGTCCATGAGGCGACATGTCTATCACAAGAGATAAACAATTTCAACCTGGCTGAAGCCTCGACACGGAAGCATGGATACTGTTATTATAAATACACATGCATTTCCATGTTCAAATCAGAGGAGCACTCTACTGTCACTGCAAAGTCGCTGTTGTCATAGTCTCAGCCTAGCTGATTCCTGTTAACACTCTGCGATGAGGGATGTCCAAATTGTGACCAAGACAGGGACCTGCATACACTTGTCTTCAGGTAATGGGGAGTTAGATCATCCAGTAGGGGATTTTTGGCAAAACACCCGCCCAAGTCAGCTAGGTTAGGGAGCACATAGTAGAACTACACTATACACATAACTTGTATACCAGCATAAATGCACTGTTTTAGCACAATGGTGGAACAATGTATCCGTTTCACTTTTCTCATACTGCTAATCTCTTTTATCTG
Source organism: Triturus cristatus (assembly GCF_964204655.1). NCBI lineage: Eukaryota > Metazoa > Chordata > Amphibia > Caudata > Salamandridae > Triturus > Triturus cristatus. Next base: position 213,891,214 of record NC_140588.1, read on the forward strand.
CTTCTGTCTATTAATCATTGAGGCACATATATTTTATAAAAGATTCACACTGGTTTAATAAATATTGAAAAACCCCTTTGTGTATTTCTTGTGTATCATAAAGAGTATGCACGAGTGACTGAGTGAAAAGGTTCTAAATCTGTTACCATGATTCCTTGGGAAGTCAGGGTTGTCATGTTCTGAGGTTGCCCAAACCATTTGTTACCTTAATAGCTTTAGGGGGCACATATGCTGGCACTGTAAACTAGCAGGACTATAGGCCCACATATCCTGAGGGAGTGCATATAATCAGTCTGGCACCATACCAACATTTATGTTGTCCAACAAACAAATAGTTCCTACTGAGAAAGTGGAAACCGTACGACACTACCTGGTGGACACAGGTGCCACAAGGGAACAAAAGTGGATGTTCCATGTGAACAGGCTGAAGCCTTACATCCAGAGAGACTACATAGTAAATGTCATGGATATGGCAGATGAAATTGAGGAAGACAGTGAGACTCTACCTGACTTGCTGCATAGTGACATGAAGGATGGTACTGTTCAGTTAGCCCCTGAGGTAACACCTGAACAGCAGAGAGAGTGTAGAGATGTGTTGAAAAGGTTTTCCAACCTCTTCTCGCTGACTCCATGGTTGACAACTGTTTGTGTGCATACCACAGACAAAGGTGATAGTCTGCCAGTGAAGGACAGAGTGTATAGAATGTATGACCGGGTTCAGGGATGCATTAAGGTAAAAGTTACCAAAATGCTGGATCTGGGAGTCATTGAGAGATTTTTTAGCCCTTGGTCTAGTCCTGTGGTTCTAGTACGAAAGCAAGGGTCAACGGACTTGCTGTTCTGCAAAAACGACCAAGCCCTCAATGAGGTAACTAAAACCGATGCCTATCCATTCTCCAGAGCGGATGAGCTTGTGGATTGGGTGGGCACTGCAAAGTATATGAGTATCTTGGATCTGACCAGTGGATAATGGCAGATCGCTTTGGCAAACAAATGCTAAGGAGAAGACTGTATTATGTACGCCAGTGGGGCTATTTCACTTTAAGATGATGCCCTTTAGGTTGAAGAATGCTCCTGACACATTTCAGCACCTGATGAACCATGTTCTTGCAGGGTGGGAAGGGTGCTGTGTAGCCTAATCAGACAATATTGCGGTGTTTGTAAATTCAGGGAAAGACCACTTGAGGCACCTTGAACAATTGTTGTAAAGAATACAAGAGAAGAAACTGACCATCAAGGCAACTAAGTGTCAGGTGGGACAATACGTTGTAGTCTACCTTGTGCATGAAGTGGGAAATAGGAAGATTCACCCACTGAATGCCAAGATTCAGCTGTGATGAAGTGGGAGGCACCTACTACCCAGACTGAAGTGAGGGCCTTTTTAGGACTCACCGGGAAGTATAGGACCATAGTGGGAAACTATGGGAGTATTGTTGCCCTACTGACTGTTTTGACCTTTCGGAAGCAGCCCACAAAAATAATATAGACTGCAGGGTGTCAAAAGGCATTTGAGAAAATGAAGAAGGTGCTATGCACTGCACCAAACTACAGTCATCATTTCATTGTAGTGACAGATGCCTCTGACAGAGGAGTTGGAGCGGTGTTAGCTCAACTGCCTGACAAAGGTAGAGAGTGTACGGTAGCCTTTATCAGTAGGAGGCTACTACCCAGAGAGAGGAACTGTGCGGCTATTGAGAAGGAGTGCTTTGCCATATTGTGAGCCTTGCGTAAGTTCTACCCATATTTGTTTGTTACTAACTTTGTGGTGCAAATAGATCATAATCCACTTACATGGTTGATGGCTATGAAGGGAGAGAATCCCAAGTTATGAGATGGTATTTTTCTTTGCAAGGGTTAGACTTTGTAGTGGAGCACAGAGCCAGACTGAGACACAGGAATGCTGACAGACTTTCCCGACAGTTTTAACTGTCTGACCACCCAACTTATCTAGGTTAGTAGGTGGTTTGGGGTGTTCTGATCTGGGAGGGACATCTGTTGAGATGGAAAGTTCCTCTGCATGGTTACAGATGTATAACCCTGACCTGAGTGTCCGATTGTTCTGTTGTCTGTATACATAATGCATATTTTTTGTCATAGGCGAACACAGATCATGTGTGTGCACCATGACATATGCCTGTCTCACAAACTACAGTGTTGTTGAACCAAGAGGGGCACCTAAAGTGCTACCCTCATAGTAGTGAAAGGCTACTGCCTTCATCAAGAGTTAAGCAGCACAAGTGTTGTGGTGGCAGCATATCAGGCACTGATCAGCATTAGTGAGCAGGTCCTTTTTATCCTGTGCCACTAGCGGGAGGCCTACAGTTTCACTCACCTAGTTAGATGTTCCTCTACTGTGCGATTAGATTACCCCTGGCTGACATCAGCTAGATGTGGAGTGCTGTGCAGCACAGGAGTAGTGACTGCGCTGGATGTATGTGCACCTAGGAAGGGTACAGTACCGGGATAGAGCACTACTGTGCAGTATATGTGTCTTTTGTACATGTACATGTACTGGGTGTATGTATGCCTGCGAGGAATACAATACATGAGAGATGTAGTGCTGTGCTGTGTGTGCGTAATAAAAGCATGTGCTGGGTGTATGTGTGCTTGCAGACAGTACGATACTTGAAGGGTGAAGTGTTGTGCTGCACGCACATGGTGAGCGTGTGTGTTTGCTAATAGCACATCCTAGTGCAATACAGAAAAGCAACAGTACTGAACTGTGAGCACAGACTGAATGTGTGTGCTTAATGTATGTGTGCCTCTAATGGTACTATGCATGCAAGTAACAGTATTAGAAAATAAGTGTGCTTTGAAAGTACACGGAGTGCAAGAGTGCAAGAGTGCTTGCAAAATACATTACAAATAGGACCCTGGGTCCAATTTTGGGAAGAGAAGTAGAGATATCCCCCCCCCTTTCAAGGCAGATTTGTGTATTGCTGCATTCTTGTGAGCATGGTGGGATGTAGACTGGAAAAAGGGGGGGAAGGGACTTCAAAAGGTTGCTCTTTGATCAGTTGATATATCACAAGGAAGGAGCCTGGACACATCTCAGGAAGGGGTTGGAGCTGATAAGAGAATCAGAAAGAGGAGGGCTAAGAGCCCGGAGTTAAAGTTTTGATGCACATATCACTGTGGCTGACATCCATGTGTGAACTCTGGTCATTTCCATTAAATCTATTGTGGGTCAATCAGCATTCCGAGTCTTGCCTGCTGTGACAGACATCCTTTCATGGGAAAAGAGCAATAAGAGATGCGGACACATCAAAAGAAGTCGAACCCCAACATAACATTTCTAGACTCAGACCCTAAATCACATTTTGGTGTCTGGAAATGGACTATAAGAAAGGGAGGTTGAGACCTCACAATTTGGCATCTGCTAAGCAGCTAGACAGATTCTGTGAGGAGGGGAAGCTCTGCAAGACTTCTGCCTGTGACTGGGGACAAAGGCCTGCTAGTCTCCCTGCTGGGTGAGGGGACATCATCCAGGAAAACCATGATCACCTGCCCTGGAGCCTGGAGCGCAGGCACGTGCTTTTGGGAAGAGGAAGCGAGGTACAGTATAGAGCCCGACCAAGAGGACACACTGAGTAAGGTGTGAGGAAAATGGCTGAGCACAAATCGGGTCATTGCCTGTGTGCAGAAACAGTCTGGTGACCCCGTATGCCAGGAGGGCCATTGTGATCTGAGCCGTGCACGGAGTGCTGTGTGGGAAGCGCCAGGCCCGCACTGCCTCACTATGATGACCCCGCAAGCCAGAGGGGACCACCGTTGAACTTATTTAATTGTTAGATGGATAAAAACAGTTCGGCAGCTGACTGGGTAGAACAAAGCTGTATTCGGCTGATGCAAATGTGTATCACTCTGGGTGTGAATCAGTTGGAATACTTGTTTCTGGGAGGGCTAGCTGCACAACTAATATCTCTCCGTAGGTTGAAGGTGGGATCCTAGAGGGGGCAGTCCTATAGCAGGTATCTCCTCAGGAGATCCTCTGCCCAGGGCTGGATGCCTGAGATCCTGTGCCCGGGTTGGATGCCCAAGATGTTAGGCCTATTTCCATTAGTGCAATTAACAGAGAAATTGATTGGATTATCCTAAATATAACTCCCGGACTAAACAAGATCCCGGGGACCTCTTTAAGGCAGATAAGGACATTTGGGCCCCTTTTTTTGCTTTCTATTTTAGTGTTTTATTGTGTGGATCCCCTTTGCCTCCTTCATGGGCTGGGGCTGAGATAATCCCAACTTTTAAAAAGGGATCAAGGTCGCTTCCCTCCAACTCTAGGACTATCGGCCTGTTCAACAGTTCCCAGAACAATCTTTAGTCGGATTGTGTTGAGTAGACTGCATGGTTGGATGGAAGATGCGGGCCTATTGATTCCCTTGAAAGCAGGCTTCAGGAACAGTATTAGCACAATTGATCTGGTGTTTCACCTTCAATTAATATTTTGGAAATATGTCACCCTGAGGTGAGGCCGTTTATATATAGTCTTTGTGGACCTTCAGGCTGCTTTTGATCTTGTACCAAGGGAGTTCCTGTGGAAGTTTATGATGAATTTGGGAACTCCAAAATATCTTGTTATTATCAGGCTCCACTCCAATAATTTTACCCAGGTTAGAGGTGGTTCTCTGGGTGAACTGACAGTCCCTATTCTTGTCACTCGGGTGTAAGGCAAGGGTGTGTGCTAGCCCTGACCCTATTTCTTTTATATATCAATGACTTAGTGGCCCAGCTGGTGCAGTGTGATAATGATGCCCGAGTTTTGCGAATGGGAGGGTTCTGGCTCTCCTGTTTGCACACAGTGGCGTAACGAAACTTGAGGGGGTCCCTCTGCAAAGTACATGTAGGGCCCCGCTCTGGGCTCATTTAGGAGCTTACAGGCCAGGGTACTGTGCTGAGGGGGGGCCCTGGAACTTGGCCTCCTTTCCTCTGTTACGCCACTGTTTGCACATGACACTCTTTTGAACTCGAAATCCCCATAGGGGGTCAAAAGCTTTTGGAATTTTCTACAAGCAGAGAGGCCTGGAGATTAATATTACTAAAACTAAGTATACAGTCTTTAATCCCTGTCCGTCGGCACAATCACATCCGATTCTAAACAGCATCCGCTTGGAGAGAGTCCGCATATTTGATTATTTAGGGGTTACGCTTAAAGAGCAGTTTATCTGGTCCCCCCATATTCAGAAGCATAGACTCAAGTTAGAGCAATATTTAGAGGCGTGATGGGGTCTCTATGCGGTTCTCCATTTCGTTCAGTATCCCCAGCTCTCCAAATTTACAATTTGCAAGCCCTTTGGGTGTCACTATATGAAGGGGAGCTCTGGGGCCATGAGAACTTTAGGAATTAGGAGCTAGCAGAAAATAACTTCCTGCGCCTCCTCACTAATCTCTCCAACAGCACTCCTCTTGTTCCCCTCCAGTTAGATTTGGGCCACAGATCTCTTAACAGTTAAGTGGGTCTTAGACCACTATTGTATTTGAGGAGGGTCTGGGCATCCCCAGAACTTGCGCCATACTACTTGGGCTTGGAGGAGTTACTGAAGTTACCTAGGGTTTCTAAAACCTTGTGATTCAGGTTTATAAAATGCCGGTTGACTGAGATAGGATGTGGGAATCTCTGGTCTACTCCAGAGGCTGCCTGTGGGACTTCGAAATCAACTTCATCAGCACTTTAATGATCCTATGACTTCTAGGAATTGGAGAGTGGGGTCCGTGACTGCGGCTTTCCTCGAGTGCAAAGCTGATTACATCACAGAAGTTTACCTAGATGAGATCGCACCCCCTCTTGTTAAAGCACTGTACAAGAAATTCCGGTTTGGGGTCCTGACACTCTGTCCAGTTACGGCCAAGTGGTAGTGTACCTCTTCAGAGTCAGATGTGTCTACCCCTTCCGTCCCCAGATGACAGAATCTATCGATCATGTTTTCATTTTCTGTCCACTCTATCACGGGTACAGGAAGAATTGGATCTAGCCGATTTGCCACAATATGGGGTTTAGGGATTACAGATCGGTGAATAGGATCCTGAGACGCGATACCAACCAACCTATTGTATTTGCTGTCTTCTGTTTCTTGCTGAACATGTGGATGATCAGGAAAAAAATCTAGCCCCTGGAAGGATGCTGCCTTAAGATAGCTTTTGTTTTAGAGCGGGAAGAAATGTGTTGTGACTGGTATATATTGCAAGGGCCCCCCACTGTTTTAGATATATGATTGTATCAGGCCATTTATGCTGTCATTTCAATTAAGTTTATGTAAATCTTACTTATTTTTGCCACTTTACGCATGCAATTGAACCATGCCCTTTGTGCACTAATTACTGATTTTATGTACTTTAATAATTTATCTTATTGCCTGTTTTTTATGCTTTTATTGTATGTTTGGATGTGCTGTTACTGCGGTTATGCCGAATAAAGATTTATTATGATGATGATGAACTTATTTGGGCCAGGAGTGTGAGACTTGTGTCTGCTGATATTAGCGACCCCCTATACCAGGAAGGGCCAGATGTAATGAGGGCGATAGCATCAGAAGAGTCTGTGACCAGACTGAGTAACGCGGTAACCTCGTATGCCATTAGGGGCTGCCAGTACCACTGTGGCCAAGAGTTCGGGTCATTGCCCAGATGGAAGGATTACTGCTTTTTCCAGCAGGTCAATGTATACAGTAGGCTGCTCAGTTGTAAGTTTGATTTTCTGTGATATGCCTTTGACAACGCAGTAGTCCAAAATATAGCCCCCAAAAACTCGACAAAACCTCATTGGGTCTTTAAGCTGACTATTCAAGGTGCATGAAGACTTCCCTTTCCTTCGTCTGTTAAAGTCAAAACGTGAATGCAAAGACACAACAGTGACCAAAATTTTAAGGTGTTATTTGTAGGTGATAGATCAAGTTTTGAATAGCCAACTGAGTTTGTCAGGATGCATAGCAGGCTTATCCCAGGACATCAGAAGTAAAAGGCCCCAACAACCACAGTTGAGCCCAGTAGCCTGTGCGTGCCCCGTGGACCTCTGAAAGGGGTTCTGATAGACAGTCTTCACCGGAATTTCATGAGCCTTGCAGCTGTACAAACCCTGGCTTCTGGATGTAGGCAGGAGGAGGAGTGGATAAAGTCAGAGAACTGTTTATGCTTGTTAGCTTCCCCTTTTTTTCAACAACGGAAAGAACAGGTAGATAAGTAGATAAGAAAGAACGATAGCAGCACATGTTGAAACCGCACCTGTCCTCACACCGTGAGAATGTAGTCATGCTTTGCTGAGATTCCATTTTGTATAAAGCTTAACTTACTAAACCAACTGACTGCACACAGGTGTGACTCAGCTATTTCCATACATGTCAGTATATAAAGACCGCACCAGCTGCGTCTGGCAGAGCATGCTCGGAAGTTGACCACTTTGTATCTCTCAAGCTTAAGCTAACATATCTCCACAACTGTGTTTGATCGCTGTGTCTCATTCTCATTAACAGACAGGTATACCTGGTTGTGCGTTCACAAACTGGGGGCCCGTCCAGGATCTAGGTCAATCCAGACTGACCATAAGGAGCCACGGTCAAGGGGCCGGTTGAAGAACCGACTGACTTTGAAGTATGTACCCGCTGAAGGGATTGTGTTTCCCGCGGAAGCAGTCTGAGGGGATCACCAGAGCCATGAGACACAAGGTTGACTCAGATGGCTCTAAAAGACCTCAGAGGCAACACAGTAGTTGAGACCTAGTAAGAAGTGCCACGGATGTGTGTAATGATGTGAAATGATATGAGAGACGTCTAAGGATAAATATGGCCTTAGGGACAGTACAGTGCATTGTACTTTGTTACATGATGGTCCAGCATGTTATCTTTAGTGGATAGTGGTAGGACGGGAAGCATTTGCATTGTGATAAGGAAGATTCAGCATTACTGCACTAAAATAATTATCTTATAGAAGTAGTGAACATGGTTAGTTGTTGTAGTAAATTGTGTGTTGTAAATAAACATTATGTAGATGAAGTACAGCCATGTCCAGTAGAAGGAACTCCAGCATGGAAGATGACTGAACAAGGGATGGCGACTGGGCAGTTTTTGCATTTATAGCATGAAAATACTGAAAAGGATCCCTCATTACAGCTTCCATTGAATGGCACTTTTCATTTTGATGCATTGCATTATCTAAAGGAATGCATGTTTGAGAAAGGAAAGTGAGACTGTTGCAGTTCGATGTCCTGAACAGGTGGGAAAAATACGCCACGCAAAAACATATGAAGGAAATAATGAAGACGGAAAGGAAGAAAGCAAGGAAATATGACAGAAAGAAAAGGGCTGATGAGTTTGCTGAAGAGATGAAGGAACGTCATATGAAGGACAGAACGACATTTATGGCATATAAACCAGAACAGATGGCCTCGATTGATTCTATTTCAGAGGACACTATAATGAAACACATTTTCACTAAAAGACCACACCCGCCACCCTATCAAGCGGCTGCAGATCAATTAAGGCAAATAGAGGCCATATCAAAACCCCCGGTTACGATATGCCTGAATTAGAAGAACAGGGAGACCCAACGGAGGATGACCCTCCTTTCCCTCCTCTTCCCCCAAATGTTCTGCATTTAGTGGGACCTGATATAAGTCACTAAATTATTAAGAAGCATCATAACACAAGATATGCGAGATCAAATTTAAATATTCCGTCAGAACTGCACTAAACATGGCACTAAGCAGGATGTCGATAAGGAGGATAGGAATTGAAACACTTGTAAAAATGCAGTGAAAACCATTATAATACTAGAAATGGGAAACGTTACATCCTTTATGTATACGTTATAATTCAGTAAGGTTTAAACAAGGTCAGCTGCAGGACCAGTCGCTGCCCAATAATTTCACCTATTATGACAGTGGATCTGAGACATTTGCTTGACGGATGTTGAATGTAACACTGCATTTTCCCTATATCTTAAATGGATTGATAAGTAACAATCCATATGTGCTACTATGATAGCCCCTATGCGTGAAGTACAAGGTTTTGACGCCAATCACCCTCATTATCATGTACATGTCCCCTGGCCTAAAAAGGAGCTCACTGCCTTTTCCAAACAGTACCCAGATATAAGGGAAAACCATGATGAATGGGATGCCAGGACGGAAAAGATATTGCGCAGAGGCCATTTAACATTGAATGACTTAAGGCCAAATGTTTTCCTGCATTCTCCCACCTGATATATGGAAGAAGTGCAGCAAACAAAACTTTGAAGATGTTTACTGGACCACAATTAATAATACTGGATGCCTGGAAAGCTGAGGGTCAAGTCACTGATGAAATAGCTGCACTGCCAGGCAAATTAATGGTTAGATTACATAGATTAGTGCCCCTTAAGAGACAAGATTGGACAAAATTTAACAACTGTAAACAAGAAAAGGGCTCAAATGTAGCAGCCTTTGTCACCGAACACAAAAGCTGTTCTCTGCCCATAGTGGGATGATGCTGCTGACGAGGGGGTCCAACAAGCAATCTCCAGTTGTTTGGTAAATGACCATCTAGAATGTATAAGATTAACCATCCACACTTATGAACCAACATGGGGAGTAAATCCACTAACAGAAGTACTGGTCATTCCCCAATATTACACTGAAAGAAGGGCAGGGGAAGATTAGAATAAGGATAAGAAACATAAGGAGTTAAACAGTAAAGTGTTGTTCCAGCAACTACAGCAACTACAGCAAGGCACAGTCAGGTCCACATTTCGAGAGCAATAAGGGGATACTCTGTACCAAATTACAGACCCCAGAATGCTAAAATATATAATAAGTGCCACTATTGCAAATACCCTAATCATTGGATTAGAGAGTGTCCATTACTACAGAAAACAAACAGGCGATGCTCCATGCCAAGTGGACATGCCTCAGGGGGATACAGAAATTCTTCTAAAAGAGGGTAACAACAAAATAATGATATGCCCAATAATAGCCCCTATGCCACATATTATGCTAATGACACTAGTTCCCGGGGATACTAACAAAACTACCTTGTTAGATAGTGAACAGATCCCAGATGATAACTGTCCCCTAGCCCGATTACAATTTTGTATAATAGGGAAGCCCGGGAAGGAGTGTGGACCAGGTGAAGATCCCAGTAGATCCAAGAGGGCCATATATTGACGCGATGGTAGAAGTACAAAATAATAAAATCCTCCTGGAGACTGAGTCTACTAATTACTCAATTTCTCAAAAAAAATAATCCCACATACACTCCACTCGGGTAAGTACAACACCTCTGTGGGTTTTTCTAACATCCCCATATATAGCCCTGTCTCCGCCCCACTGACATATATCACTGGCCCAATAACTGAAAATAATCTTTTGTGTTAACAGATAAAAATGCCCATAAGTTGTTGGACATAGATTTGCTTAAATACTGTACCAGAATGTACTGCCAATAGTATTTACCTCAACAGTACAGAAAACCCACCCCTTACTCACCCGCACTTACACTGTCCAATCCCAAACAACAATTCCATAATGGGTGTTTGACGGAGTTGACAAAAAGGCCTGGGTCTCTGGTAAAAATGACATGGGGCATATGACAAAAGCACCTGCACATATAATATTTAAACCAAATGTTACCCTTCCACAAATAACACAGTACAAAATTTCACTGGAAGGGGAACACGGAATAGAGATAGTTATACAAGACCTGGTTTGGAAAGGGGTGATAAGAGAGATACAGGGTTTCCCATGCAATAGCCAAATCCTCCCTGTATTAAAAAAGAGTGATGATCTCACTAAGGAAGATGTCTGGAGGTTTGTGGTTGACCTCCACGAGATTCACAAAATATTGAAACCACATTTTCCCGTGGTACATAACATTGCCACCGTGTTAGCTGACATTCGTCCTATTGCATGTTACTTTTCTGCCATGGATTAGAAAAATTATTTCTTTTCCATTCCCCTGCATGTAGACTTACAATACCTATTCAGTTTTTCATTCGAAAATCGCTCCTGTTTCACATGTATTACACAGGGCTTCAGGGAAAGCCCCTCTTCTTTTTTGCAGGCACTAAAAGCACAACTAGACACCTTTCAGTTGACACCAATCACCACTCTCATAAAATACACAGATGATATATTATTGGCCAGCACCAGTGAAACAGATTGCGCTTATGACATCATTGCCCTATTAAATTTCCTTGGTACATATGGCCACAAGGTCTCTCCCACTAAATTGCTACTTAAGCCGACTCCTGTTGAAGGGGGAAACGAGACTTGACCCTCAAAGTGTGAAAGCTATACTGATCATTCAATCCCCTACAACACAACAACAAGTACAAGCGTTCCTGGGTATGGCAGGCTCTTGCAGACAATTGATCCCTATTTTTTTCTTTCTTTTAAAACCCTTGTAAAAACTCACAACTAAAGACAACCCACAACATTTACTGTGGTTAACTGAACACCAGAATAGCTTTCTGCAAATCAAACAGGCACTTTGTGACGCTCCTGCTCTTGGAATGCCTGACTATACTAAAGTATTTAATCTTTTTGTACATGGGTAGATGGGTGCACACTTGCTGTTTTTGTACAATAGGACCACCAGAAAATGCCTTGCGCCACCTTAGAAATGGTTGCTCAAGGCTTACCAGCATGTCTTTGTGCAACTGCAGCAGCAGCTGTTTCTCTAAAACAAGCAGAAATACTGATTCTCAGACACAAAGTGCATCTGTGTGTGGCTCACTCTGTAGATATACTTTAAAAAAAAAGCAGACTCAACATTTGCTAAATGCCAAACTAACACATTATGAGTAATGTTTATTTAGTCCTCATTTCACAATACATTGATATACCACACTTAATCCAACAACCCCCTTGCCTTTTCCTCAGAATGATACGGACATGCCCCATGATTGTGTACTGATCACAGAATAACTGACCAAAGGGAGAATAGATTCATAGGACACACCAATGGAAGAAAGCGATGGTGACTTATGGGTTGATGGCTCTTGCTTTAGGCTCAAGGATGGGACAACCACAGCAACCTATGTTGTTACCACCTTACACAATGCCATTGAAATGTGTATGCTATTCAAATTATTGGCACATGCAGCCAAATTAATAGTATTAACAAGAGCATGTGAGCTGAGCAGTGGATAAACTGTGAATATATATACTCCTAAGAACTCTCAGCCCTAGACAAGGCTCACTGCTGCAACCCAAACCCAGACATTCTTGCTAGCATTCGGGTTAAAGCCTCCGAATATCATCCAATGTCAGCTGCCTGGGCCGCGAGGCGATGGCCCTTCAGATATGGCAAGGGTGAGCGGCCGGCAGAACTCTGGCTAAGTTGCTGCATAAGCCCCACGCGTCTACTTATATGGCGGGGATACGCTCCGACTCGGGAGACAGACTCAAAACACCAGATGATATTATAAACACAACCACTAGTTTTTATACTCAACTCTATACCGTGGGCTCCGTAGAGGACCCTGACACCCTTCAGCAATATTTTGATTCAATCAACCTCTTGTGGCTCAGCCCGGCACACCATGAATACATTGATGCCCCATTTACCAATGAGGAAATCACCCAGGTTATTTTGGGACTCCCTGTCGATAATGCCCCCGGGACGGACGGCCTCACGCCCACCTTTTATAAAGAGTATGCCCCACTCTTGATACCCCATCTGGTGGAAATGTATAATGAATCCATCGAGGTCGGTTGTCTTCATCCCTCGCTCCGTGAGGCGCTCATCACACTTATATTGAAACCTGACAAATCACCAACATCGTGCGATTCCTACCGTCCACTTTTGCTCATCAATACTGACAATAAAATACTGGCCAAAGTGTTGGCAAACCAGCTGCTTGCCCTCATGCCGCTAATAGAACGTCCAGACCAATCTGGCTTTATTCCTGGCCGCGCCACCTCGCATAACCTCCGAACCATTTTCTCGATTATACATCAAATTAATCCCTCTCTCCCCGCGGTGGCTGCACTTCTCGATGCTACTAAAGTGTTTGACTCTCTCAAATGGCCTTTCTTGTTTCCTCTTCTGGCCCGCCTGGGCCTCACTGCGGGCTTTATTTAAAACATTAAACTGCTATATACTCTCCACACGGCTCACATCAAACTTAGCGGCCAGATCACCAACCCCATCAAAATCACTAGGGGCACACGGCAGGGATGCCCACTCTCGCCATTACTCTTTGCTGTTGCCATGGAACCTCTTGCTGCACGGCTCTGCCAACATCACTCACACAGGGGCATTCGGTTCTCTGCCCGCGCTTTGGTCACCTCCATGTAAGTGGACGAGATTGCATTATTTATCCAAAAGCCGCACAAGAATCTAGATCCTATGACCAGAGAGGTCATATGCTTTGGGGGACTTTCGGGCATACAAGTGAACTGGAGCAAATCCATTTTATTCCCCCTGACGGATGCCACACAACCTTGTTCGACCGAGTTTCTGCTCAAATGGGCAACTGAGCCAATTAGTAACCTGGGCGTCTGGCTCAGCAGAAACACAGACGAAATCTGGTCCGCTAACTATGGTAGAGCCATTGAACGGCTGGAAGCCAAAATCCCAATCTGGAACAAACTTCCACTTTCCTTATCTGGCCATATCGCAATTGCTAAAATGATTTTCTTGCCAAAATTCCTCTATTTGTTCCTAAACATACCACTCCCGCTCACCATGCAATTTATTAACAGACTCCAATCCAATCTGATCTCCCTGGCATGGGCAGGGTGCCAACCGCATATCGCCTATGCTATTCTGACGCTCCCTTTTGCACGCGGGGGCCTTGGGGCCCCTGACCTGCAACTATATGCTTACAGCGCCCAGGCTAGCTTCTTGCATTTTTGGCTCCACCCGACACCATTCCAACCACACACAGCTGTAGAGGCGGACTTGGCCTCCCCCGGCCGCTTAGCACTGCACTGTTTCTGCCCTATAAAACCCCCCGGAAAGAGATAAAGACTATTGAATTCTTGTGTTGGGCCGTGGAGGGACTCCGTAAATACAGCGGTACTGACACCTTATACGCTCCATCCATGCAACTTACTGCAAATCCCGCCTTCCCCCCACTACAAAATACTGGCACAGTGCGCCGCACGAAATCGCTTGGTATTAGCATAAATGCTGACCTTTACCCAGACGGACAGTTCCTTCCTCCCCCTAAACGCACCGCCACACTGACATCCACACTATTGGATAGCCTGCTGTATCACTAGATGCATGTGACACACAAAAGCTCTAATAATTTACTGCCAGCGCCACCTCCCACTAACGCACCGTTGGAATATATCCACACAGCCACTACACACCGTAAGCTTGTCACCAGACTGTACCCACTATCCATGGCGGCTACATCTGCTAGCACCGAGCTGGCACACAGTGCCTGGTGGGCGGTCCTGCTCACACGCCCTACACCTGAGCAATACTGTTGCAGCCAAACAGAAAAACTTTCCCCTAACTACAGACTCAGACAGTTACATTTCAAGTTCCTCCACAGGCTATACCGTACTCCAATTGCGCTGCGCAGGATGGGCCTTATTACGGACGCACGCTGCTTACGCTGTGCGTCGCCTGGCGCCTCTTTTATACATTTAGCTTATTCCCCACAAAGTGGCAGCCTACTGACTGGAAATGTGCGCATCCATTGGTGCTATCGCATCAACCACCCTTGCACCAAACCCCCTTCTGTACCTACTTGGCTATGTCAAGGAAGTGCCCAATGCCCACAGGTGCCTTGTGGCAATGTTGCTGGTCCTGGCCAAACACAGAGTGGCAATGCACTAGGGGCGAAGATCGGTACCTGCGCTCAAACTTTAGCTTGCTGATGTGACATATTGTCAGACACAACTAACAGAATTTTGGAATCTTATGCCGAGCGCTAGCAGGCAGCACGATATATGGGGACCTCTGATCACTTATTTACATAGTCTGGTGGACAACACCTCGGATCACCACGACCCAGTGAGTAGCTCGGAGTGCACACCTGCGCGGGCGACAGATGCCTAGATAGGGGACACGTGGAACTCCACATATAAGATTACTGTTATGTCTCTATTTGCCTCTCTAAAACCCCTTCCGCTTTCATATGGGATCTGTTTCTTTCTGATGCGTATCTCAGAAACAATCACAATTCCGCCAAGTTACTAATGTACCGAAGAATGTGCCTTAAATCCTCTGTAACAGATTGATGCCATTGCTGAACAGCATGTATCATTGTGCTTATGTTAAAGCCTCAATAAAAACTTAAATCAAGTTTTTTTTTAAACTGTGAATGTATATACTGATAGCCAATTTGCATTTGAAGTTGCACATACATTTGACAGGCTTTGGCCAGAAAACGGTTTCCTCACGTCTCAAGGAACAAAGATACAATATGGTCCTCTGAATAAATACTGAATGCTTTATCACTGCCAAAAAGAGTACCCATTGTCAAATGTAATGTACACATAACAGCTGATGTGGTAAAGGGAAATGCCTTTGCTGATGAAACAAACAGACAAACACAGAATTTCATTAACATTAATTAGTTCTACTTTTTGGTTTGCCCTAGATGATTCCAAGTGACAATGGGGTGCCCTTCCACAATAAGGTAATGGAGTTGTTCTGCAAGGCAATGGGAGTACAACAGAAGTTCAGCTGGTGCCATCAAATGGAGAAATAGTATCCTGAAGGCCAAGATAGTTAAAATATGTTCAGAGTCCACAATGACTTAAGTGATTGCCTTGCCACTTGTCCTTATGAATATGCGAACTACCCCAGATACTGTAACACATCTCAGCACACATGAAACAGTGGCTAGAAGGCCCCTCACCTGTTCGGGCGTCCCAAAAGACATTGCTAACAACACAAATAACTGATAACCTGCTCCAAGAGTATTGTGTTAAATTGACAAAACGTGTTTCTGCCATTCATAAACAGGTGAACGACCCCTTGCCCTTGCCTCAGCAGGGGCTTGATACAATAATTAACGCGGCAAACGGATGATGGTCAAGAACTTTCGGAGATCTAATTGCCTACAACCATGCTGGAAGGGTCTGTACGAGTTCCGCTAGCAACACAAACAGGCGTGAAGTGTCCAGGATGTAAGAATTGGATTCATGCCTTAAATGTGGAAAGAGCTCCCTAGCTCAGACATTGCCACCGGCTGCAGCACACAGTATTACACCAACAAATGTGCTACCTCACCCCCCTCAGCCCATCAAGGATGCTGGCCCGCAATACAAGCCGTGCCCAGGCCTTACAGTAAGTCCACCTTCTTGACCCAACCAACTATAGTTTACTATTGGGTCCAGAGCTGCGAAGTACTGGTGACCTCTCAGGGCCTGGCGATGGTAAAGAATAAAGACCCTTACTGCTCAGGAGGGACAAGGAGAATGGAAAGGAACCATTCTGACAAAGAAATTGGGAATACCATTTGCTCTGATCATTACTAGACTAACAGCCGTTGTCATCTGCTTGCATGATTTATACTTCCTGAAATTACTAGGTTCAAATAATACCACACTTACTGAAGATCCGCACGATCACGATTCCAAAAGTACAGTGAAGGGGGTTGCCATACAATGATGAATGCCTATCATAAGGAATTAAATGTCTCTGATTGTTGGATTTGTCTAAAACCTCCTTCTGTAACACAACACAAGATGAATGTGTTGCCTTCGAGTTTGACACTTAATGATTCTTGTTATATTCAATCTAAAGCAGTGATCACCTGGTTTTCTGGCCCGAGGGGTATTGATGTCAGATGCAAATACAGAGATGAAATAGTGGTACCTTTGGGTTGTTTTGTCGAAGGGGAAGGTTCCCCCTACAGGGACGCCTTCAAAGATAGTGTCATGAGTAAAAGATATAAACAAATTGTCCTAGGGAAGAATAGTTCAATTTACAGCACCTCTACCTTAATAAGCCTCCGGCCTTATGGGTAACAAGAGGACACTGACAATTTTGTCAGTCATCAAATGGATCACGAGCGATGACACGGAGTAACTGCACCCATGTATTCAATCTGGACAACGCCTCTTGGCCCTCATTACCAGTGGAGCTGGCGGATACCTCTGCTCAGGAGTTTGGTGATTTTCAGCTAGAAATATTATCTATGCTAGGGGTAGCAATGAATTCTAGAAGTATCAGGTAATTAGGCCGATTGCTAGAAGCAACAATAAATGAAACAACATGTGTCCTAGTAATATTACGGTAGAAATGGCAGCCATGAAACAGGCAACTCTCCACAATCGTATGGCACTTGACATGCTCCTCGAAGAGAAAGGGGGCGTTTGTAAAATAATGTACACTGAATGCTGCACGTTTATACATGTAAAGCCCCGAATGTTTATAAGGCCATGGAGAATTTACATGACATAGTGTTACAAGTGCATCATTTTGCTGAACTAACATGTGGAATGATATTTCTTCACTATTTGGAGCCCGGGGTTGGACTATATTAATGGTAATAATAGGTATAATTATTACAATATTAGTCAAGTGTAAATATGCTTCCTGTTTGCTGTCAGGTATGTACCAAATTGTGCATCCCCCCCACCAAATAATGTTCACAGTTCAAGTGTCATGATACAGCAGGAAAAACTCTCCCCTCTAATGCAAATAAATGTTGAATAGCAAAGCATGAATACATTTTAATGGTGAGAGGACAGGCGCGGTTTCAACATCTGCTGTTTTTCGTTCTTTCTTATCTAATTCTTATGTTCTTGTTCCTTCAGTTCTTGAAAACAATGGGTAAGCTAACCAGCATAAACAGTTCTCAGACTTTACCCAACCCTCCTTATGCCTACATACAGAAGCGTACAGGGTTTGTACAAATACATGGCTCATGAAATCACGGTAAAGAGACAACATGGAGGAGCAGGTGCTCAATATCACATTTATGCTCCCGCAAGTATGAGGTGGAAGGCTGTTAGCATTATAAGAGGTGACTTGGAGGTTTGGAATTATATTAGCATCTGAAAAGACAGACTGAAGCCCCATACTACCAGAATATCAAGAAGAAATATCAACATGCCAAAATATCAACAACCAGAATATCATGAAGGTAAGCATATTTGGGTATCGGCTTGCTACGCTTAAGTCCATATTATATGATTTTGAATAATATGTATCTTCCAGGTATGCAGATGTGTAATTACTGACAGTAAATCTATACTTATCAATATATACTTACCTTCATGATATTCTAGCTGCTAGTATTTTCATCATAATATTTTGGCATGTCGATATTTTTGTACTCAGTAATCTGACAGACTCCCCGAAGAGTGCTAGCAATTATGAAAATGTATCTGGAGGAACAAAGGGATCAGATGAGGAAGACACTATGTAGAAAGACCGTACTGCCAATGCGGGAAACTGTTCTCCTACCTTGCAGTGAGTACTGGAAAGAGTTAGTGAAGAATGATGAGGGAGTAGAGGACCTTCATGAGTAATTTCAGCAGCCATGTGGGCATGTGGTTATTAGGGGACGAGATGGAGATCTTTATCTATGTGGATTTCTAGGTCTGCGGCAATACCGCAGAAGCAATAACTATGTTACTATACCCATAAACTATTACCATGAATACTAGCACTTTGCACAGATACATGAGAAATGCCTTGCAAAAAGATCATTCATGCAAGCTTTAATGCAAGTATTTGTGCAGAGTAATCAACAGAAATGCTGGTGATAAAAGGCTAGTTTTTTTCCACAATGTGATGCACGAGTACCACATTTGTGTAATACAAGAATATTCCATTAGTCTTAACCAGGCGAGTCTGATAAATGTGAGTAAACTGATTAGTACAGTTTTTGTAAATGTTGTGGTTGAGCGCCTGAGTGGAAGTTACAGATATTCTTAGATGTGATGGGGACAGAGGATTTTGGTCTTTACAGGCCAACTTGTGCGCAGACAACTAGCTTGTCTTATCACTGCCATTTTTTATTATTTCCTTTGATAGTACCAATGTGAAGAGACATTTTGGCCAAGCAAGTACATTTTAAAGTTAATGAGGGGGTCCTAGCCAGCTAGGCTGCAGAAAGGAATTTCTGGTTTAGTTCTCAACTGATGTGCCTGTGGCAGTGTTTCAAAGGAGTGGCAAATGTCTCCCCTTTGGCAAATATAAAAAAATAATAATAATTGCATCATATAGTGGGGGAATTGATTGAACTGGATTATGCTAGCCTCTTCGTGATGACCTCATCAGAAATATAAGGATATGGATGAGAAATGCGAAAGCCCGTTGCTTCAAAAGGGCTTTGTGGGCTTGCAACCAACTCAGCACGGAAAAGAAAGCAGAGCCAGATGAGACACACAGACTTTGCAGAAAGGTAGGAATGCACTCTTAGGCAAATCATGTTTTTACTGTTGCCAGGGTATGACAGTGCTTATTGCTGGAAGACAGAAGCATGCATGTTGATCCACGTGGCTGATGCTCTCACCATATCTGTAGAGCAGAACAAGCTATTGCCAGATTTATAAAGTTGTCTCTTGCTGGAACAGATTGGATTTGATGAAGCTGTGAAGTACAACATTTCAGAACTGAGGTACACAAAACCCTTGGGGAATACACAGTATACTGATTCTCCTGGTATAGACTGGATGCAGATCCAGAAAGTCAAACATTAAGTAAGTGGACAATACCTGTGGTCTGGGAGCAGGTCCCAGATCCATTGTTCCCTCATGCTACCAGTCCTACCTCCGCCTCGCTCTTCCTGCACTTATTACTGTGCCTTTTCCCTCACTGAGTACGTCCCCTCCTTTTGTGCCTCTCTCCTATGAGATCTCCTGATTGTGCTGCTGTTGCTGTGACCACTTGTGCTTCCTTCCCCCTCTGACTTGTTTTGCACCTTCTCCTCCAGCTACCCATGTGTGCCTCTTCTTTCCTTTGCTTCCTGTGCCATTGATCTTTACTTGTCTGTTGTGCCTTTTCTTTTTTACCCTTTTTGGCCTTTTGTGACTGTTTTTCGCACTCTCCTCCTGATCATTTTGCCACCGCTCTGCCTGTTTCCCACCTTTTACCAAGCCCCTCCCACCTCCTAGGACCTACTTAATGAGCCCACAGCGAGTGCTGCAGGCGTGCCAAAGACAAGCCTTTGTGTGCCCATTCGTGCCCGGACCACATCAGGGCCAGGAACCCTGGCTCTCATCACCCCACAGCTAATCCGCCACCGACCTCCACGCCCTGAACACCGGACGCCTCAACAACCACTATTTACGCACCACACTCTATGGAAAAACCATTTTCCTGAACCAGTTGTACCATCACGCTGCAGAGCTCCACGCCAACCTCTCACCATGCCAGACCAACAGTGTACCACCAGCTCTATTATTTACTCTTCAACATGTGCTCGATGTACAAGCACTCCACTCAGTTGAGACATCTCATCGTCACCCTCGCACCCGTCATAGTCTTCCTCATTTTAGCCCTGGCTCAATCTGTTATCTGCCCCGATATCGCCACAGCTACACCCGATGGATACAAAATCACCCACCACTATCACGTCAACAGCCCCGGAGGAGAAATAGCCATCATCTACTTAGTTACCATCTAGTGCACCACCACTGAGAATACCACCACCCCCATGGAACACCTCAACTTCAAGTTCCACAAGGACAGCAAGTCAACCATCAGAGGGGCACTTGCATACCATCCGCGCCCCAGCTTCTACAACACCATTGCTGACTTTGACGCACCCCTCGACCTGGATTACAACTACATCTTCCTTAACTACCTCAACTTCCACCTCGATGATCCCAACGACAACACCGCCAATCTTCTCGACAGCATGAAGAACCTCAGACTCACTCAACTAGTCTGCAACCCCATTCAATCCACAGGACACACGTTGGACACCATCTTCCCCTCCAGCAACTGCGTCAAGTACAGCCACCTCACAGAAGTCACATAGACCAACCACTCCATCGTCCACTTCATAATCTCCAGGCTCTACACCGCCACCCCCAAGATGGCAAGTGCCACCCACTGCAGCTGGAGCAAAGTGTCAGAGATCCATTGAACAGACACCCTCCACACCTGTAACCCAGCTGCCACCACCAACGTGCACCAGGGAGTCAAAACCTTTAACACCTGGATCACCAACTGAGCCAACAGCATTGCCCCCATCAAGAGCAACAGACACAGAAGATCCTCCAAACAGGCCAGCTGGTACACCCAAGAACTGAGAAGGGCAAAACACGATTGCAAACTGGAGAGGTGATAGATGGCGCACCGGCAAGGTAACCTCTGACAGGGCGGCCTTCAAGACCTCCCTCAACCTCTACCACTGCCTGCTGAGGGTAAAAAAGAAGAATTCCCTAGCCGCACGCATCGAAACCAGCTCCAACCACAGCAGAACTCTTCAACAGAGTCAAAGCCACTGAAAACAACATCACCCCCTCACAAGAGCTCTGCGACAACCTCACTGACTCCTTCTATGACAATATCACAACTTTATACAGAAACTTCAAACACCAACCCACAGGGACTTCCTAAACCAAAATACCCTCAGTGCAACCAACACAGACCCCGACTGACCACTTGGAACCAGCTCTCCACCCTGGATATCACCTCCATCTTGAACTCCATCCCCTCAGGAGCTCCAACAGCCCATGCCCGCATCACATCTTCAACCTCAAAAGCCACAGGATCAGCCAGGAACTCACCGCCCTGCTCAACAACTTAATCACCACTGCCACTTTTCCAGAAGTCAGGAAACACACCAAAGCCAAACCCCTACTTAAAAAGCCCTCCGCCAACTCAGCGAACTCATAAACTACCAGCCCATCTCATTGCTCCCATTCCGGGCCAGAGTTCAGGAAAAAACTATCAACAGACAACTCATGAAACACCTTGTGCAGAACTAGCTACTTGACGCCTCCCAGACTGGATCTCGCAGCGATCACAGCACCGAGACCACCCTGATTGCAGCCACCGACAACATCTAAGCCCTCTTCAACCAGGGAGAGATGGCGGCTCTGATCTTCCTCGACCTCTAAGCTGCTTTAGACACTGCATCACACCATACACTGATTGAAAGACTTCACAACATCAGCATCCAAGGGGACACACTCAGATGGATTACCTCCTTTGTCACAGGAAGGACACAGAGGGTCTGCCTACCAACCTTCACCTCCGAGTCCAAGGATATCATCTGCAGCATTCCTCAGTGCTCAGCCCTACACTCGTCAACACCTACTTGACCCCACTGGCCAACATCGTCAGAGCACATGGGCTCAACATTATGTCCTACACAGATGACACCCAACTCATTCTCTTTGATGGCCCAACTGTATTGTCTTGTGAGTTAGAGATTAAAGGACCATTTAGTCCCATATGAACTATGTAGAACAGTGACGTAGGTGCTTGGGTGTGGGTGATAGAATTCATTCTGTAGAATCTTCAGTTAACAGTTGCACACTGAGGAATCAAGACGTGTAATACCAAGCTCCATGTGTGGTGTTATCCTTTACATGTACCCAGGCAGGAGAGAATGCTACAACTGATGACGATGAGAGGGTATTGCATAAATGCTGTGAACCAAAGAACAGAGCATGCCCTCCCAGAGAGGTTGTTGTTGTCCAGCAAACTGCTTTTGAGTGCCAAGAGTGCCCCAGTCGAAAAGAAAATCGGCAGATGGCGTATGTGGAGTCAAATCGCCACTCCAGCCAGTGCAAGGCGAGTGAGAAAAGTGAAAGCCTTATCGAAAGTTTAACACAGCCTAACATACAGAGCAGTCATTCATGGGGTACAACAACGCTAAAGATATAGACAACGAGGTACAGCAAAGTGCTAAAGGCATTTATATCTGAGTGCAAAGAAGCGCTATAAGTGGAAATATTTCCAACACAAAGAAACGCTAAATGCAGTAGAAACAAGGCACAATACAAAAAGGCGAAAATGGTGAAGATACTGTGCAAGTAATCAAACCCTACTCACCGAAAAAGAAAAAGACAGTACCTCACAAGCAGAGAGTGGGCGCCATGTCCCAAATATTGGCACATGGCTAGTGCTTAAAGAAGATACAGGTCTGATTGGGCAGCCGACACTATAGGAGTGGGCTCCGCTCTGGGCAGCAGAAGTTTCACAGGTTATGATGCTGTTGCATTCTTGAACCCACTGCCTCCCTACGATACCGCCAAAAAGCAAAATGTAGGCGACAGATGGACTGCCTGGATCGAAGCATTTGATAATTTCATTGATGTACTGGAAGAAGTAAATGACAAAAAATATCATTAAATATCTGAAGAATACAGCGGGTGAATAAGTAAATGAAATGATTAAGAAAAAAACACATGGTGGTGAACTGAGGCACTGTGAAATCAAAGAGGCATTAATCACCGAGTCTAATCCAATGATGAATATAGACTACAAAACGTATACATTCAGACAGGAAAGGCAGAAAACTGGCGAAATGATGGATGAGTTTGTTTATAGACTTGATTCCCTCATCAAGCTTTGCAAGTTCAACAATGAAGAGGTCATGCGCAGGATGGGCCTTATTACGGAGGCACGCTGCTTGCGCTGTGCGTCGCCTGGCGCCTCTTTTATACATTTAGCTTAGTCCCCACAAAGTGGCAGCCTGCTGACTGGAAACATGCGCATCCATTGGTGCTATTGCATCAACCACCCTTGCACCAAACCCCCATCTGTACCTACTTGGCTATGTCAAGGAGGTGCCCGATGCCCACAGGTGCCTTGTGGCAATGTTGCTGGTCCTGGCCAAACACAGAGTGGCAATGCACTAGGGGCGAAGACCGGTACCTACGCTCAAACTTTAGCTTGCTGATGCGGCATATTGTCAGACACAACTAACAGAATTTTGGAATCTTATGCCGAGCGCTAGCAGGCAGCACGATATATGGGGACCTCTGATCACTTATTTACATAGTCTGGTGGACAACACCTCGGATCACCACGACCCAGTGAGTAGCTCGGAGTGCACACCTGCGCGGGCGACAGATGCCTAGATAGGTGACACGTGGAACTCCACATATATGATTACTGTTATGTCTCTATTTGCCTCTCTAAAACCCCTTCCGCTTTCATATGGGATCTTTTCTTTCTGATGCGTATCTCAGAGACAATCACAATTCTGCCAAGTTACTAATGTACCGAAGAATGTGCCTTAAATCCTCTGTAACAGATTGATGCCATTGCTGAACAGCATGGATCATTGTGCTTCTGTTAAAGCCTCAATAAAAACTTAAATAAAACTTTTTTTAAACTGTGAATGTATATACTGATAGCCAATTTGCATTTGAAGTTGCACATAAATTTGACAGGCTTTGGCCAGAAAACGGTTTCCTCACGTCTCAAGGAACAAATATACAATATGGTCCTCTGATTAAATACTGAATGCTTTATCACTGCCAAAAAGAGTAGCCATTGTCAAATGTAATGTACACATAACAGCTGATGTGGTAAAGGGAAATGTCTTCGCTGATGAAACAATCAGACAAACACAGAATTTCATTAACATTAATTATTTCTACTTTTTGATTTGCCCTAGATGATTCCAAGTGACAGTGGAGTGCACTTCCACAATAAGGTAATGGAGTTGTTCTGCAAGGCAATGGGAGTACAACAGAAGTTCATTGTGTATATCACCCCAAGGCAGCCGGTGCCATCAAATGGAGAAATAGTATCCTGAAGGCCAAGATAGTTAAAATATGTTCAGAGTCCACAATGACTTAAGTGGATGCCTTGCCACTTGTCCTTATGAATATGCGAACTACCCCAGATACTGTAACACATCTCAGCACACATGAAACAGTGACTTCAAGGCCCCTCACCTGTTCGGGGGTCCCAAAAGACATTGCTAACAACACAAATAACTGATAACCTGCTCCAAGAGTTTTGTGTTAAATTGACAAAACGTGTTTCTGCCATTCATAAACAGGTGAACGACCCCTTGCCCTTGCCTCAGCAGGGGCCTTGATACAATATTTAACCCGGCAAATGGATGATGGTCAAGAACTTTCAGAGATCTAATTGCCTACAACCATGCTGGAAGGGTCTGTACGAGTTCCGCTAGCAACACAAACAGGCGTGAAGTGTCCAGAATGTAAGAATTGGATTCATGACTTAAATGTGGAAAGAGCTCCCTTGCTCAGACCTTGCCACCGGCTGCAGCACACAGTATTACACCAACAAAAATGCCACCTCACCCCCCTCAGCCCATCAAGGATGCTGGCCCGCAATACAAGCCGTGCCCAGGCCTTACAGTAAGTCCATCTTCTTGACCCAACCAACTATAGTTTACTATCGGGTCCAGAGCTGCGAAGTACTGGTGACCTCTCAGGGCCTGGCGATGGTAAAGAATAAAGACCCTTACTGCTCAGGAGGGACAAGGAGAATGGAAAGGAACCATTCTGACAAAGAAATTGGGAATACCATTTGCTCTGATCATTACTAGACTAACAGCCGTTGTCCTCTGCTTGCATGATTTATACTTCCTGAAATTACTAGGTTCAAATAATACCACACTTACTGAAGATCCGCACGATCACCATTCCAAAAGTACAGTGAAAGGGTTGCCATACAATGATGAATGCCTATCATAAGGAATTAAATGTCTCTGATTGTTGGATTTGTCTAAAACCTCCTTCTGTAACACAACATAAGATAAATGTGTTGCCTTCGAGTTTGACACTTAATGATTCTTGTTATATTCTATTTAAAGCAGTGATCACCTAGTTTTCTGGCCCGAGGGGTATTGATGTCAGATGCAAATACAGAGATGAAATAGTGGTACCTTTGGGTTGTTTTGTCGGAGGGGAAGGTTCCCCCTACAGGGACGCCTTCAAAGATAGTGTCATGAGTAAAAGATATAAACAAATTGTCCTAGGGAAGAATAGTTCAATTTACAGCACCTCTACCTTAATAAGCCTCCGGCCTTATGGGTAACAAGAGGACTCAGACAATTTTGTCAGTCATCAAATGGATCACGAGCGATGAGACGGAGTAACTGCACCCATGTATTCAATCTGGACAACGCCTCTTTGCCCTCATTACCAGTGGAGCTGGCGGATACCTCTGCTCAGGAGTTTGGTGATTTTCAGCTAGAAATACTATCTATGCTAGGGGTAGCAATGAATTCTAGAAGTATCAGGTAATTAGGCAGATTGCTAGAAGCAACAATAAATGAAACAACATGTGTCCTAGGTAATATTACGGTAGGAATGGCAGCCATGAAACAGGCAACTTTCCACAATCGTATGGCACTTGACATGCTCCTCGAAGAGAAAGGGGGCGTTTGTAAAATAATGTACACTGAATGCTGCACGTTTATACATGTAAAGCACTGAATGTTTATAAGGCCATGGAGAATTTACATGACACAGTGTTACAAGTGCATAATTTTGCTGAACTAACATGTGGAATGATATTTCTTCACTATTTGGAGCCCGGGGTTGGACTATATTAATGGTAATAATAGGTATAATTATTACAATATTTGTCAAGTGTAAATATGCTTCCTGTTTGCTGTCAGGTATGTACCAAATTGTGCATCACCCCCACCAAATAATGTTCACAGTTCAAGTGTCATGATATAGCAGGAAAAACTCTCCCCTCTAATGCAAATAAATATTGAATAGCAAAGCATGAATACATTTTAATGGTGAAAGGACAGGCGTGGTTTCAACATCTGCTGTTTATCGTTCTTTCTTATCTAATTCTTATGTTCTTGTTCCTTCAGTTCTTGAAAACAATGGGTAAGCTAACCAGCATAAACAGTTCTCAGACTTTACCCACCCCTCCTTATGCCTACATACAGAAGCGTACAGGGTTTGCACAAATACATGGCTCATGAAATCACGGTAAAGAGACAACATGGAAGAGCAGGTGCTCAATATCACATTTATGCTCCCGCAGGTATGAGGTGGAAGGCTGTTAGCATTATAAGAGGGGACTTGGAGGTTTGGAATTATATTAGCATCTGAAAAGACAGACTGAAGCCCCATACTACCAGAATATCAAGAAGAAATATCAACATGCCAAAATATCAACAACCAGAATATCATGAAGGTAAGCATATTTGGGTATCGGTTTGCTACGCTTAAGTTCATATTATATGATTTTGAATAATATGTATCTTCCAGGTATGCAGATGTGGAATTACTGACAGTAAATCTATACTTATCAATATATACTTACCTTCATGATATTCTATCTGCTAGTATTTTCATCATAATATTTTGGCATGTCAATATTTTTGTACTCAGTAATCTGACAGACTCCCCGAAGAGTGCTAGCAATTATGAAAATGTATCTGGAAGGAACAAAGTGATCAGATGAGGAAGACACTATGTAGAAAGACCGTACTGCCAATGCGGGAAACTGTTCTACCTTGCAGTGAGTACTGGAAAGAGTTAGTGAAGAATGATGAGGGAGTAGAGGACCTTCATGAGTAATTTCAGCAGCCATGTGGGCGTGTAGTTATTAGGGGACGAGATGGAGCTCTTTATCTATGTGGATTTCTAGGTCTGCGGCAATACCGCAGAAGCAATAACTATGTTACTATACCCATAAACTATTACCATGAATACTAGCACTTTGCACAGATACATGAGAAATGCCTTGCAAAAAGATCATTCATGCAAGCTTTAATGCAAGTATTTGTGCAGAGTAATCAACAGAAATGCTGGTGATAAAAGGCTAGTTTGTTTCCACAATGTGATGCACGAGTACCACATTTGTAAGACAAGAATATTCCATTAGTCTTAACCAGGCGAGTCTGATAAATGTGAGTAAACTGATTAGTACAGTTTTTGTAAATGTTGTGGCTGAGCGCCTGAGTGGAAGGTACAGATATTCTTAGATGTGATGGGGACAGAGGATTTTGGTCTTTACAGGCCAGCTTGTGCGCAGACAACTAGATTGTCTTATCACTGCCATTTTTGATTATTTCCTTTGATAGTGCCAATGTGAAGAGACATTTTGGCCAAGCAAGTACATTTTAAAGTTAATGAGGGGGTCCTATCCAGCTAGGCTGCAGAAAGGAATTTCTGGTTTAGTTCTCAACTGATGTGCCTGTGGCAGTCTTTCAAAGGAGTGGCAAATTTCTCCCCTTTGACAAATATAAAAAAAATAATAATAATTGCATCATATAGTGGGGGAATTGATTGAACTGGATTATGCTAGCCCCTTCGTGATGACCTCATCAGCAATATAAGGATATGGATGGGAAATGCCAAAGCCCGTTGCTTCAAGAGGGCTTTGTGGGCTTGCAACCAACTCAGCATGGAAAAGAAAGCAGAGCCAGATGAGACACACAGACTTTGCAGAAAGGTAGGAATGCACTCTTAGGCAAATCATGTTTTTACTGTTGCCAGGGTATGACAGTGCTTATTGCTGGAAGACAGAAGCATGCATGTTGATCCACGTGGCTGATGCTCTCACCATATCTGTAGAGCAGAACAAGCTATTGCCAGATTTATAAAGTTGTCTCTTGCTGGAACAGATTGGATTTGATGAAGCTGTGAAGTACAACATTTCAGAACTGAGGTACACAAAACCCTTGGGGAATACACAGTATACTGATTCTCCTGGTATAGACTGGATGCAGAGCCAGAAAGTCAAACATTAAGTAAGTGGACAATTCCTGTGGTCTGGGAGCAGGTTCCAGATCCATTGTTCCCTCATGCTACCAGTCCTACCTCCGCCTCGCTCTTCCTGCACTCATTACTGTGCCTTTTCCCTCACTGAGTACGTCCCCTCCTTTTGTGCCTCTCTCCTATGAGATTTCCTGATTGTGCTGCTGTTGCTGTGACCACTTGTGCTTCCTTTCCCCATCTGACTTCTTTTGCGCTTTCTCCTCCAGCTACCCATGTGTGCCTCTTCTTTCCTTTGCTTCCTGTGCCATTGATCTTTACTTGTCTGTTGTGCCTTTTCTTTTTCACCCTTTTTGGCCTTTTGTGACTGTTTTTCGCACTCCCCTCCTGCTCATTTTGCCACCGCTCTGCCTGTTTCCCACCTTTTACCAAGCCCCTCCCACCTCCTAGGACCTACTTAATGGAGCCCACAGCGAGTGCTGTAGGCGTGCCAAAGACGAGCCTTTGTGTGCCTGTTCGTGCCCGGACCACATCAGGGCCAGGAACCCTGGCACTCATCACCCCACAGCTAATCAGCCACCGACCTCTACACCCTGAACACCAGACACCTCAACAACCACTACTGACGCACCACACTCTATGGAAAAACCATTTTCCTGAACCAGTTGTACCATCACGCTGCAGAGCTCCACGCCAACCTCTCACCATGCCAGACCAGCAGTGTACCACCAGCTCTATTATTTACTCTTCAACATGTGCTCGATGTACAAGCACTCCACTCAGTTGAGAGATCTCATCGTCACCCTCGCACCCGTCATAGTCTTCCTCACCAAGACCTAGCTCAATCTGTTATCTGCCCCGATATCGCCACAGCTACACCCAACAGATACAAAATCACCCACCACTATCACGTCAACAGCCCCGGAGGAGAAATAGCCATCATCTACTAAGTTACCATCTAGTGCACCACCACTGAGAATACCACCGCCCCCATGGAACACCTCAACTTCAAGTTCCACAAGGACAGCAAGTCAACCATCAGAGGGGCACTTGCATACCAACTGCGCCCAAGCTTCTACAACACCATTGCTGACTTTGACGCACCCCTCGACCTGGATTACAACTACATCTTCCTCAACTACCTCAACTTCCACCTCGATGATCCCAACGACAACACTGCCAATCTCCTCGACAGCATGAAGAACCTCAGACTCACTCAACTAGTCTGCAACCCCATTCAATCCACAGGACACACGTTGGACACCATCTTCCCCTCCAGCAACTGCGTCAAGTACAGCCACCTCACAGAAGTCACATAGACCAACCACTCCATCGTCCACTTCATAATCTCCAGGCCCTAAACCGCCACTTCCAAGATGGCAAGTGCCACCCACTGCAGATGGAGCAAAGTGTCAGAGATCCATTGAACAGACACCCTCCACACCTGTAACCCAGCTGCCACCACCAACGTGCACCAGGGAGTCAAAACCTTTAACACCTAGATCACCAACTGTGCCAACAGCATTGCCCCCATCAAGAGCAACAGACACAGAAGATCCTCCAAACAGGCCAGCTGGTACACCCAAGAACTGAGAAGAGCAAAACACAATTGCAAACTGGAGAGGAGATAGATGGCGCACCGGCAATGTAACCTCTGACAGGGCGGCCTTCAAGACCTCCCTCAACCTCTACCACTGCCTGCTGAGGGTAAAAAAGAAGAATTCCCTAGCCGCATGCATCAAAACCAGCTCCAACCACCGGAGAACTCTTCAACAGTGTCAAAGCCACTGAAAACAACATCACCCCCTCACAAGAGCTCTGCGACAACCTCACCGACTCCTTCCATGACAATATCACAACTTTATACAGAAACTTCAAACACCAACCCACAGGGACTTCCTAAACCAAAACACCCTCAGTGCAACCAACACAGACCCCGACTGACCACTTGGAACCAGCTCTCCACCCTGGATATCACCTCCATCTTGAACTCCATCCCCTCAGGAGCTCTGACAGCCCATGCCCGCATCACATCTTCAACCTCAAAAGCCACAGGATCAGCCAGGAACTCACCGCCCTGCTCAACAACTTAAGCACCACTGCCACTTTTCCAGAAGTCAGGAAACACACCAAAGCCAAACCCCTACTTAAAAAGCCCTCCGCCAACTCAGCGAACTCATAAACTACCAGCCCATCTTATTGCTCCCATTCCGGGCCAGAGTTCAGGAAAAAACTATCAACAGGCAACTCATGAAACACCTTGTGCAGAACTAGCTACTTGACGCCTCCCAGACTGGATCTCGCAGCAATCACAGCACCGAGACCATCCTGATTGCAGCCACCAACAACATCTGAGCCCTCTTCAACCAGGGAGAAATGGCGGCTCTGATCTTCCTTGACCTCTAAGCAGCTTTAGACACTGTATCACACCATACACTGATTGAAAGACTTCACAACATCAGCATTCCATGGGGACACACTCAGATGGATTACCTCCTTTGTCACAGGAAGGACACAGAGGGTCTGCCTACCAACCTTCACCTCCGAGGCCAAGGATATCATCTGCAGCATTCCCCAGTGCTCAGCCCTACTCTCGTCAACACCTATTTGACGCCACTGGCCAACATCGTCAGAGCACATGGGCTCAACATTATGTCCTACGCAGATGACACCCAACTCATTCTCTTTGATGGCCCAACTGTATTGTCTTTTGAGTTAGAGATTAAAGGACCATTTAGTCCCATATGGACTATGTAGAACAGTGACGTAGGTGCTTGGGTGTGGGTGATAGAATTCATTCTATAGAATCTTCAGTTAACAGTTGCACACTGAGGAATCAAGACGTGTAATACCAAGCTCCATGTGTGTGGTGTTATCCTTTACATGTAACAATACAACAAGGAATCTGTCAGTCTGAAAACAGGGGCACAGTCGCTGAGAAAGTTAGAATAAGCGAAGAGTTTGAAAAGGGAGCCTCAGAGTGCTGTAGGATTCATTAGGATTTCCATCAAAAACCAGTGATTGGTGAATATCATCATCTGGATATCCACTCCTTCCCACCACTGTGATTCACTCCATCTTGGAGTTTCATTCGTGGTTAGTTAATAACCGGAGCACGTTTTCGAGGCCCATGGAAGGTGAAGGAGAGAAGGACAGCCAAGCCGCTAGTAAGGGCAAGATATGAGATATATACCAAAAATGATATATAAGTGATGCAGTGCAGTAAGGTGAAATGTTAAAAAAGGATAAGGAGGAAAAAAGAAAGTTTATTGAGAAATATTCCTACCAATCCTTATCTAAAAATGGTGCAGAAACAGCTTCTAACAAATAGGCTGTTTGATAATAGGGTCGACATGTTTCAGCCTGCTTGCCTGGAGGGTCAAATGGCTTTCGTCAGGACCTGCATTTGATTATCGCTACTGCAGCAAAAGTGAGTGAGAAAATTATAAATTGTGAGACAATGTTAAAAAATACAACCTTGTTATGGTGTATAACTTCTTCGTATTGTCAGTGTGTATATGAACATCTGTGGAAATACGAAAAGAGAATCGCAAAGCAACAAAGTGAGTGAAACCATCTGACAAATACTCGCTTAAAACGCTATGCCTTAGTCTCGAGTGCTTACCTGATCAGCACGAGAAGTGAGCCTCACCTCACCCGGTAATGACTCAGGTTAGGAGGCCCCGCCCTACAAAATTGAATAAGATGTGGGGAAAATGAGTACGATGAACCATGAGGTACGATGGTTCAAATCTATAATTAAAGACATTCGTCTGAATGTCCATTGTATGCTCAGCTTTGAACGCTGAAGTGACTTCACTCAAGGAAACAAAACAACTCTTAGATGATAAACTCTGCAGACGCGACAATACTAAGACACCGGTGAAACACGCTGACAATACGAAGAAGTTATACACCATAACAAGGTTGTATTTTTTAACATTGTCTCACAATTTATAATTTTCTCACTCACTTTTGCTGCAGTAGCGATAATCAAATGCAGGTCCTGACGAAAGCCATTTGACCCTCCAGGCAAGCAGGCTGAAACATGTCGACCCTATTATCAAACAGCCTATTTGTTAGAAGCTGTTTCTGCACCATTTTTAGATAAGGATTGGTAGGAATATTTCTCAATAAACTTTCTTTTTTCCTCCTTATCCTTTTTTAACATTTCACCTTACTGCACTGCACCACTTATATATCATTTTTGGTATATATCTCATATCTTGCCCTTACTAGCGGCTTGGCTGTCCTTCTCTCCTTCACCTTCCATGGGCCTCGAAAACGTGCTCCGGTTATTAACTAACCACGAATGAAACTCCAAGATGGAGTGAATCACAGTGGTGGGAAGGAGTGGATATCCAGATGATGATATTCACCAATCACTGGTTTTTGATGGAAATCCTAATGAATCCTACAGCACTCTGAGGCTCCCTTTTCAAACTCTTCGCTTATTCTAACTTTCTCAGCGACTGTGCCCCTGTTTTCAGACTGACAGATTCCTTGTTGTATTGTTATATTGGATGGGGGATTGAGTCTGTCTTGGTCTTTAAATTTTCCCTCGGACCCTCCCCTTTTTGGTATTATTACTGTGCAGCTGATGGCTGCGGGTCCTGTTTTAACCCACACTTGATGGTTTATTGAACTGACAGTTCATCACCATACAAGTACTTGCACTGTTTGTTCTGCTGGTGACTTCCTCTTTTAAACAAGACATATACCTCACTCTCTGCACGATGGCAGAATTTAGTGGTTTAACCTATGATGACTCTACTCTCCAATCTATATTGGATAGTACACCTAGTATATTAGATACTACATTTACCTTACCAGGCACCAATATTGATGATTGGAGCAAGATAATTACATTAAAGAAATCACACACACGCACAACAATACACGGTGCGATCATGGCTGAATACTTACGAGGCAACTGTGCCCCTACAGGCCTAATAGTTACCAACGCACCTCGTTTATTTTTGCAAGATAAAAGATTTCTAAAAGATTGGTCCCTCATAGCGTGGCGCTGCACGCGTGATTGGCTTATTTTAATCATTAGTACATCTAAACGCATTGCAGACACCATCCTTCTAGAGATACAGACTTTAGAAGCCCAAATCAAAGTCACCGTCACTGCTACAATTTTCAAAAAGAACCAGGATGAAGCCAATAAAAGCAATAAAGATTTGAAAGACGCTATACTAGTCTCCAAAATAGAGAAATTCAAAAAAGACCTTGCTAAATTCAAACATGAGGTGATATATCCCTACACCAGCGATTCCTACGTAGCACCCGAGTTCAACAACAAAGGGCGCAGATATGGGTCCAATTACTCAGGGAGTAGTTCGGATGATGACAATTACGAGAATGGGGGTCCACAACCCAACAGACCACAACACAGGGGTCGAGGTAACAGAAGGAACTGGAGAGGACAATATACTCCTAATTTCCAACAATGGTGGCCTCCGACACCGTGGGGATACCCCCCACCACCCCAGGCTTTCCAGCCCTTTCAACCAAACCAATTTTCAGTACACCAGCAGGACCCTAATTTCCAGCCTTTTTTAGGGTCGGGCCGAGGGAGGCCCAGGGCAAAAAGAAGAGGACAGCAACCACATGTGCATTGGAACCTGCCCCCACAAATGCCCCAACAAATGAACACCCGCAGCCAAACCAAGAGAGGACAACCACAACCAGGAACGAGTACCGAGACAATCTAGTACTGAACCTGAGTAACAAGATCTTGACACCTGATGAGACATCGATACTCAATAAAGGCCTTGGTTTTGTGACCACCAGTCATGGAGATGACTTTGAAGTACGATGTGATCTGGCGAAATTTTTCCGCAAAATAAGGCTACACTATTTCTTTAAGAATAAAGAGACGACTAAAGGTACACCGAGTGAACTCAACACCGGCCTAAAAAACAAATCCACCTTTAATCCACCTTTACATGAGGTACCACCACAGGTGTTATCCTTTGAACAAGCGGTAACCGAAGAAATCACTACCTTATGTAAGAACAAAACAAGATCAGATCACTTCTGCAATCTACCAAAGAAAGAACGCTTGGCCTTGAAAACACTTATGGAAGACAGAACCATCATAATAAAGCCAGCCGACAAAGGCGGAGCAGTGGTCATCCAAGATATTGAAATATATCGCCAAGAATGCCTCAGACAACTGGCGGATCGAAGATTTTATAAACCTCTTCAACAAGATCCCACCAAAAGGATTCAGAAAATTATCATTGAAGCAGTAGATGAAGCATCATCTAATGGATGGATCACTTCACAGGAAGCATCGTTCCTCAATACCCCTCATCCTGTGATGCCTTACTTTTACACTCTTCCCAAAGTCCATAAAGTCCAACGGCCCCCACCAGGGAGACCCATTATATCAGGACAAGGATCACTACTAGAACCTCTATCCACCTTTGTTGATCACTTCTTGAGGCCTCTAGTCAAAGAGATGCCTACTTACCTGCAGGACACAAAAGATATTCTACGTCTCCTGCCTACAGTTGATTTTGATCCCGATAGAGACATTCTAGTATCATTTGATGTGGAATCATTATATACCTCTATTCCGCAAGATGAGACCCTTGAAACCATCTTTTCCATCCTGAACAATACACACCTAGATACCATCACTCCCGTTCATTTCATCATGACCCTTGCACATTTGGCTATGAAAGAAATTTTTTTCAAATTTGAAGACACCATATACCTGCAGGTCTCCGGGACCAGCATGGGGAGCATTTTTGCTCCTAGCTTAGCCAATCTCTATGTGCATTCATTCGAACAAACACATGTGCTAAATGATGATAACCCCTTCAGTGACTCGATCCGACTGTGGAAGCGCTATATTGACGACATCCTGGTAATCTGGCGCGGTGATTTGTCATCAGTAAAACCCTTTTTAGATTGGTTGAACACCAGAAACAACTTCTTAAGGTTCACAGTGGAAGCTCACAAAGAGAGATTAGCCTTTCTTGATCTCTCCATCTTCAGTACTACAACCGGCCTTGAAAGTGAACTGTATAAGAAACCAATGTCCCGTAACTCTCTCTTGAGATATGACAGTCAACATCCAAAATCATTGCGAGATAATCTTCCTTACGGACAGTTTTTGCGTGTAAGACGCAACTGTTCCACATCTGAAAAATATCAGATGCATGCAAAGAATCTCACTGAACAACTTATTGTTAAACAATATCCGAGATCTCTGATCAAGAAGGCGTTCAAACGCGCTTCCAATAATCACAGAGAAGCATTGATAGAGCCACCTATTGTAAAACCACCACTGGAGCGGCTCACGTTCGTACACACCTTCAGCACTCTTACCAATGGAATTCAAAAGAGTGTGAAGAAGCATTGGCGCCTTTTGAACTCATGCAAAGATAAGATACCTCTGCCTTTGTTCTCTCTCAAACGAGGAAGCAACCTTAGAGACAAATTGGTTCATACACGACCCCGTGAAGCAAGACCGCGTCCCATTGGTACTTTATGGGACCTACCTGCAGTACAAGGACACCACCCATGTGGGACGTGCTCAATATGCCCGCAGACTAGCCATTCCACAACACTAGACATAGGCACGAATAAACCATGGGAACAG
Source organism: Triturus cristatus (assembly GCF_964204655.1). Classification (NCBI taxonomy): domain Eukaryota; kingdom Metazoa; phylum Chordata; class Amphibia; order Caudata; family Salamandridae; genus Triturus; species Triturus cristatus. The sequence goes on from NC_140588.1 coordinate 213,927,354, forward strand.
AGATCTTTCACAAACTGCAACAGTGAAAATCTAATCTATATGATTGAATGCCCCTGTAAACTCCGGTATATAGGGATGACCACACGGAAAGTCAGACAGCGAATGCTAGAACACAAAAGCACCTTTCGCTGTAACAAGACTAATACGAGACTGACACGTCACTTCCATGAAATGAAGCACCAAGCCAACGATTTTTGGTGGACAGTCCTAGAGAAACCCTTTATTCCATCACATGTAAGCGACACATCTCGCTTCTTGTTTTCAAAGGAACAACGCTGGGTGTTCAAAATTGGTACTTTTCAAACAGGATTGAACGATGATATTCCGTGGAGTTCATTATAACTCTCCACTAAGGTTCATCCAGAGATAGTGTTTAAACATTAGGACTATCTACCAATAAACACAGGATACATCCACAGCTTTGCTATATTCATGGGTTAAACCCGATCACAGTCGTCTGCGGAATCCCATGAAATGGCGATTACTATTCACCTCATCTATATGTGCACCATTGCAAGATCTAATGTATCTATCATATGACAGTATGTTTGCGCCACACTGATTGATAAAGCTTTATCAAATATACGGAACTACAACTTCCTTACACGGTGACGTCATTCAGCAGTCATTCTCTAGTCCCGCGTGAGCTCGTTTTTCTCCATGACCCCTTTGGAACTACACCTTCCTGACACGCTGACATCATCCTGTAGTCATTCTCTAAATCCCGCGTGACCTCGGGCTTTCCATGGCCCAATCAGAGACCATAACAAAACAAACACAGCTACCCATTGGCCCCGCGTTGACGAATCAGGTCGTCGCATAACCAAAGGACATGCTTTTTAACACATCTCACCTGCGCTGCCGGTTACCTCCCAAACGGCTCAGATTCCACATCGAGGTACCGACGGAGAGGTAAGCGCTCTACAGCTCAACACTTTGAAACTCTTAAACTTGGTAACAGTTGCGGCGCAATTGAACACTGCGTGTTTCACCGGTGTCTTAGTATTGTCGCGTCTGCAGAGTTTATCATCTAAGAGTTGTTTTGTTTCCTTGAGTGAAGTCACTTCAGCGTTCAAAGCTGAGCATACAATGGACATTCAGACGAATGTCTTTAATTATAGATTTGAACCATCGTACCTCATGGTTCATCGTACTCATTTTCCCCACATCTTATTCAATTTTGTAGGGCGGGGCCTCCTTCTAACCTGAGTCATTACCGGGTGAGGTGAGGCTCACTTCTCGTGCTGATCAGGTAAGCACTCGAGACTAAGGCATAGCGTTTTAAGCGAGTATTTGTCAGATGGTTTCACTCACTTTGTTGCTTTGCGATTCTCTTTTCGTATTTCCACAGATGTTCATATACACACTGACAATACGAAGAAGTTATACACCATAACAAGGTTGTATTTTTTAACATTGTCTCACAATTTATAATTTTCTCACTCACTTTTGCTGCAGTAGCGATAATCAAATGCAGGTCCTGACGAAAGCCATTTGACCCTCCAGGCAAGCAGGCTGAAACATGTCGACCCTATTATCAAACAGCCTATTTGTTAGAAGCTGTTTCTGCACCATTTTTAGATAAGGATTGGTAGGAATATTTCTCAATAAACTTTCTTTTTTCCTCCTTATCCTTTTTTAACATTTCACCTTACTGCACTGCACCACTTATATATCATTTTTGGTATATATCTCATATCTTGCCCTTACTAGCGGCTTGGCTGTCCTTCTCTCCTTCACCTTCCATGGGCCTCGAAAACGTGCTTCGGTTATTAACTAACCACGAATGAAACTCCAAGATGGAGTGAATCACAGTGGTGGGAAGGAGTGGATATCCAGATGATGATATTCACCAATCACTGGTTTTTGATGGAAATCCTAATGAATCCTACAGCACTCTGAGGCTCCCTTTTCAAACTCTTCGCTTATTCTAACTTTCTCAGCGACTGTGCCCCTGTTTTCAGACTGACAGATTCCTTGTTGTATTGTTATATTGGATGGGGGATTGAGTCTGTCTTGGTCTTTAAATTTTCCCTCGGACCCTCCCCTTTTTGGTATTATCCTTTACATGTACCCAGGCAGGAGAGAATGCTACAACTGACGACGATGAGAGGGTACTGCATAAATGCTCTGAACCAAAGAACAGAGCATGCCCTCCCAGAGAGTTTGTTGTTGTCCAGCAAACTGCTTTTGAGTGCCAAGTATGCCCCAGTCGAAAAGAAAATCGGCAGATGGCGTATGTGGAGTCAAATCGCCACTCCAGCCAGTGCAAGGCGAGTGAGAAAAGTGAAAGCCTTATCGAAAGTTTAACACAGCCTAACACACAGAGCAGTCATTCATGGGGTACAACAACACTAAAGACATAGACAACGAGGTACAGCAAAGCGCTAAATGCATTTATATCTGAGTGCAAAGAAGCGCTATAAGCGGAAATATTTCCAACACAAAGAAACGCTAAATGCAGTAGAAACAAGGCACAATACAAAAGGCGAGAATGATGAAGATACTGTGCAAGTAATCAAAACACAACTCACCGCAAAAGAAAAAGACAGTACCTCACAAGCAGAGAGTGGGCGCGATGACCCAAATATTGGCACATGGCTAGTGCTTAAAGAAGATACAGGTCTGATGGGGCAGCCGACACTATAGGAGTGGGCTCCGCTCTGGGCAGCAGAAGTTTCACAGGTTATGATGCTGTTGCATTCTTGAACCCACTGCCTCCCTACGATACCACCAAAAAGCAAAATGTAGGCGACAGATGGACTGCCTGGATTGAAGCATTTGATAATTTCATTGATGTACTGGAAGAAGTAAATGACAAAAAATATCATTAAATATCTGAAGAATACAGCGGGTGAATGAGTAAAAGAAATGATTAAGAAAAAAACACACGGTGGTGAAGTGAGGCACTGTGAAATCAAAGAGGCATTAAACACCGAGTCTAATCCAATGATGAATATAGACTACAAAAGGTATACATTCAGACAGGAAAGGCAGAAAACTGGCGAAATGATGGATGAGTTTGTTTATAGACTTGATTCCCTCATCAAGCTTTGCAAGTTCAACAATGAAGAGGTCATGCGTACTCATGGATGCTAGAGTGGAAGAAAGTACTGACAGACAAGCAGCTAACATGGAGGCCAGAACTGCCCAAAATGAATCTGCCCTGAGTGTGAAAAGTAAGCTGAAACACAAGGTAGAAAGCCATAAAGCAATGTCTCCAAAGAAAAAGAAGTTGGTTTTTTCGATGTAGATTTTCCTTTCCACATGAAGGTAACCGCTCTGCCAGTGGACAGATATGCATAGGGCTTCGGGAAAGAGAACAATTTTGTAACGGTTTGCAAAGCGTGGGGAAGATAAGCCGCATCACGTCAAGAAAATAAAATGGCGGAAACATCAAGTGCATCACAATGAGAAAACACAATGGATGCCAGAAAGTAAAACAAATTCAAACAACTCCCACAACGCCAAGTGGCAACATCAGTTGAGGCAAGTAGAAACTGAACGATGTCGACTGACGTCAAAGTCCTCGTCTAAATGTTGCCACAGTCATTATCAAATGACAGCGACGAAGAGGGGTGTGTGATGTCAATATCAACCACTGAACAATGTGCAGATGTAGGATTAGCTTCTTATAAGGAAGAGTGCGAGTCGAAACAAGATCGACAAGTGAAAGTGTGAAATTAATTTGGACACTCTTCCAAAATCACACTGAACATTAACAGGTGCTCCATACCGTTTATCATAGACAGTGGCACGTCGATAAACATTATGCCAGCGGAAAAGTACCATGAACTGTCTCTAGAGCACCGTTTAACCCCAATGAAAACCAAATTGTATGCATGGGATGCTCCAACGCCCCTGCAAAGTCAAGGCTCATTTATGGCAACGGTGAATCATAAAAAGACAAAAGTCCACGCAGCAATTCATGTCCTCTAAGGCACTTCATCAAGTGCATGTTTACTTAATTTTAGCACTGCTGCTGACGTGCAGCTGATTTCTGTAAACTACGTCAATGCCTATTACAAGGTAATACATTTATTTACATCTCTGTTTCATGGACTAGGAAGACTTAAGACAATGAAAGAACAACTTCACATAAATGAGGACATCCATCCTGTTGCTCAAAAACATTGTCGAATTACATTTGACTTGAAAGAGGCTGTTGAGAAACAAACTGAGACATTATTGAAACATGATATCAATGAGTGATCCACTGCTCCGACGCTATGGGTGTCCCCCATAGTGGAAGTGTCGAAGAAGAATGGTGGAGGAGCCGAGAGCGCATCTGTGTTGATATGCACGAAGAGAACAAGGCGATTGAAAGAGAATGACATCCAGATCCACATATTACTGTAATGATTATGCAGCTAAATGGAACCAAAGGCTTTTCCAGCCTTGATTTGAACAAAGGATATCACCAACTGGAACTGGAAGAAAACTGCAGGTATATTACTACCTTTTCGACTCATGTTGGACTGTTTGAATAGAAACACCTACATTTTAGAGTGTCCTCCGCTGCAGAACTCTTTCAGGATGTAATTCGTTGCATGATATAGCCAGTCACAAATGTTTTTAATGACAGTGATGACATATTAGTTTTTGGGGCCACACAAAAAGAACATGCTAAAGCTCTTACATAAGTTTGTCAGATACTTGCTGATGCAGGTCTGACTTTAAACTGCAGAAAACAAAACTCAAGGTCTTCTGTCATATCTTTTCAGATGGGGAAATGACTCCAGATCCAAATAAAGTACAAGCCTTGTCATCCACTCCCCTCCCCCCACAAGATGTAATTATGCTGTGATCCTTCCTTGGTATGGCCAGTTAGTTTTGTTCAAGGTGTATATGTGACTATGCCACTGTGCCTACCTGTTAGAAATAGGATTTCTGGTTGGCTAAGGCTTGCGCCAAAGCCAGGCAGAAACCACCACTCTAGTCAGGGCAAGGGAGTTACACGTCAAAGATAACCCCTGCTCACCCCCTTGGTAGCTTGGCACGAGCAGTCAGGCTTATCCCGGTGGCGATGTGTAAAGCATTTGCGCAACACACACAGCAACAACATACTAGGCACACCACAAAAGGAACTCCACAAAAGGTTATATATAAAAATAGCCTTTGTATTATCATAAAACACATTAGATGGTAATCATACAATATACACTGTGCCAACTGGCACTGGGCAATATTTACAGGGGATTATTTACACATACATAAACACAAGGATCCACCCACAGGTATAGTGAATCAAGAGTCTCCCGTTTATACAATATGTATCCCACAGTCGTGGAGAGTACACATCAGTTGTTAAAATACCCCTCACACACCAAAAGGGCCCTTGGTGTCATGCTTCATCATAGGGGTCTTCCCGCCCCTCTACGGGATGGGGCGTGCTACAACCTACGTTTGCGTGGGAGCACTGTTCTTATTGAGACTGCTATGTGTGGTGCAGGGGTGTGCGAGGAAGGGTCAGGAGTGGATGGAGAGTAATTTAAAAAATACCTGGCTCTCTGGTCTAGGAAAATTTATTCTGCCGTCTAAGCTGGTATTAGTAAAAGGTGAGGGGGAGGAGGGTGTATGCCTCAATGAGCTAGGCCTCCGAATGGTGTCGACATGTTTCGAAGCTTCCCCATGCTTCTTCGTCAGGACCTTAAGGATCCCTTCCTACGACGCACTGTGATGTGTAAAAAATAACAACAGAATAGTGAGTGAAAAAATTCAAAATGGAAGTAAATAGCCTCCAAAAGTTGGTAATGCCCCAATGGGTCTTAAATACTCCTATTAACTTGCTGAAAAGAGAAAAGTATCCTCATGAGCTCAAATACCGAGTGGTAGGAGTGCCAAATAGGCTGCGCCTCCAAGGATCAGTGTCCTGCCCAAATAACCACCCCGGTCGGCTCCGTCGATGGAGCCGACCGGGGTGGTTATTTGGGCAGGACACAGTAATTACTGGCAAACACTATACTCAGCATCATCCTGTAACATAAATCATATCATGCACAGTATCACATCAGGCGAGAAATATATTCTGCGCCAACCTCATAAGCCTAAACATAGTAGACCATAACCTCCTAAACAACTCGCATTAGGAAATAAACTTACTAACATTAACCGCAGTAGGGAATTACTCATACCTGAACCACAGTGGAGAATAAAATAAAACATACCACAGTAGGTAAAATCTCATAATCATAAAATCACATCTAGAAGCATAAATCAGGGTGCATAAAACATACTATATAAATTAAATTTCCTAACACCTATACAAATCACATTAGTGCCTGGCACCATTCAAACCTAATAGTCCCCCTGGCCAAAAGGCCATCTCTAAGGGGCTCAAATGCCCTACGTCCAGACGTCAGGGCACACTGCCAAAGCAGCGAAAGTCAAGGGTGCGCAATCTGCGCAGACCTAAACGCTGCAGCTGCCCACTACTTGCTTGGCAGCTGGGAAAGTATGGGGCAAAGGAGTGCATCTCACTCCTAACTCAAAACATGCCCCCAAAGAACTGTGCGCCTAAATGGTGCAGCTGCCCACTACTTGCTGGGCAGCTGTAAATACCAAATGCGGCCTGGACATTCCTGGTGCCCTTGGAATCAATTTGCCAAATGTTGCAGCTGCCCACTGTCTGGCGGGGCAGCTGAGAATGAGGAACATGACGGGGCCCGGGCACATCTGTGCCCTCGGGGCCCCACTGGGTGTTTTCAATAAAATTGGCCCCCATGTTGGAGCACACAGGCTCTCCTAAACAGGTATGCCCTAAAAATAACTTGCCCCCAAACGTTGGAGCGTGATGACTCCTAAAACAAAACATGCCCCACAAAGGAACTGAACTGCTCCTTCAATGGTGGAGTGGCATGCTGCCAGCTGGGGCCGCTCGCCAACTGTGCACTTTGGGTGGGGACTCTGCTCCTCTCCCAGTTGCTCTGCAGCAGCCCGCGGGACTCCCTCGTCTCGCCTGGAGTATCTCGGGGTAGCGGCATTGCTCTCTTCACCCGGGCCTCCTCCTGGGACCCGGGACTCGTCATCAGTACTCGGGGAGGCGGGGTAGGCTCCCGTCCTCCCGCAGCACAGCTACCGGCCGCACTTCTCCTTCTCGCGTTCTCCGGCGGGTGGGACTTCTGGTTTTCGATCGGGCCGGCGGCGGTGAAACGCGGGTTGGGCTCCCGCATTAAAGTAAAGTACATTTGCGGCATATGCAGCGGGGTGGACATCCGCTAAGGAATAAACAACGGCCGCAATGCGGGGTGGGCACCCGCTATTTGAGTATAAAAATAAGCGGGGTGGGCACCCGCAAAGTAACAAGAAATGCGGCATGAAAGCGGGGTGGGCACCCGCCGCATTGGCATAACAGGGGAATCCCTACGCAGTGGATGCCCCCCAACAAGGGCTGCAGCGCAGCACTGCGCAGTCCACATTCTCCCCTTTCCTGGGGAATCATTAAAATTTAGCGCTCAGAGTCCTGAAGGATAAGGAAGAGGAAGCAAAGTCAAAGGGGTCCTAGCAAAAAGGTCCTCAAACATGAAAAGGGCAATGCAGGGCCCAGGGAGGCAAGCCCTCATGGTAGCCCCCCTGGGCAGAAGCAGCAGCACGCTCTGGCAGGAACAGCACTCCAGAAGACTGAACATTTACATGGGGTCACAGCCCCTATATTTATAGTACTAAATTCCTTTGTCTAAGTGCAGGGCATGGGAGAACCAGATACAACTGGTTCAGGGGCACTTTGTGTACATGACTCCTTCCTTCTTTTCACAGTACAAGCCAGGGACATCAGACGCACCACAGGAGGTTGAGCCAGCATTGTGGTGGGGAGGCACAGCCCTATTCAGGTCCCAGGTGCAACTCCTCCCTCTCATCTACATGCAGATCTCTCTATTCACCACTGGGCAGACTCATCCTGGCTCCTGGAATTCCCCAGCCCTCTCAGCTCCTGTCAATCACAAGCCAGATATGCAATTCACATCATGCAAGCAGACACATAGGGCACAGAAATGCCAACTTCTAAAAGTGGCATTTCTAACATAACCACAATAAGTCTGCGCACACTATTGCGCACTGCATTTTTTCACACGATTTCAGACATACCAGAGTTGACCACACAGCTCCTCTCATAACAGGAATTACCGCTGACACACACTGATCAGGGCATCCCTATGCATTCCTATGGGAGGGCAGGCCAACCTTCCAAATGTACCACAGAGAGCGCATGCACTTTACACTGGGCCACAGTGCTAAAGTGCACAGAGGCCTAAAATCACTACTACCATCAGAGCTTAAGGCAAAAAGATCAGGGGTGAACCTGCCAAAAAGGGCAAAGTCCAACACTGCCCATTTGAACGATTTAACGAAACAAAATGTTCCATTTCAATGGTCATGTGAATGTAAACAGAGCTTCGAGCATGCAATTGACAATGTCACTGAAATGGCATATTTGGATCTGAAACCGCAGACCGAGGTTGTTGTTGATGCAAGCCCAGTGGGGTTGGCTGCCATCCTTGCCCAGCACACTGGACCAGAGGTGTGGAATTCCTTTAGCCCAAAGACCAGGAAAAATTGTTTGGTGTCAAGGACAACACGTTTTCAGTTTAGTTTGTTCTTGGGACAAGTAGGCCCAACCCCCTGCAGCACAAACCCTTTGGCTGCCAGATTAGCTACCACATCATGGATCAAGGAAGGGCATTGTCTGCAGTTAAGGTAATAGTTGTGTCATATGTTAATGCCATTCCAACTTGTATTTTTGGTTCATTAATAGAAAGCCTTTATTGTTAGGGTGAGTGCTCTAAGGACATGCTGTAAGTTCAGACTACACTACTGACATTGATTCCAGTATAAATATGTGTAAGTATGTTTGCAAAGTTTAATAATATGCGGCTGCGTATAATGCTTCCAGGATGCTCTCTGATTACATGCAAATATATGCAAAAGCTTGAAAGCAAGATTGATGATTCTTTAATTTCAAAATAAAATGTTCATTAAAAAATGCAACTAGAAACAAAATGTTTTCCTAAACTACACAGAAATTGTAGGTACCATTTCTTTGGAGCATCCTTTAGTAAAATGTGTTGATGCATACTAGTATTTCCCCAAAAATATCTATATTCTTAAATCAATGTAACTAGTTTAAACAAAATTATAGGAAACATGACAACAAACAAGCACTGGCAAAGCCAATAGGTAGAACATTGATGATCAGCCCTTTGGTTTTGTCAATGCGTGTCCTGTTTTGGCATGGTTTATATACAACTTTATTGTTGTGGGAGCGGCTGGGCCCTCATCATTATAATAAACATTGGCAAAAGCAAAAATATTTTTAGTCTCAAAAACCACACATTGCCCCAGTAGTTCCTAGCACTGAACAAACCTACTTTGCGCGCCAATATGCTCCTTGTGAAAGAGAAGAATGCTGTCATTCACAGTGAAACCAGCCAGTAGATAGAGAGAGAGGGGAAGGGGGAGGCAGACAGGCAGACAGACAAATATTTTTTGTCAAATTCTTTTTATTAAACATAAGCAGTATGAAGGTGGCATTGCAGTAAAGAGGAAAGAACACTTCCCACAGTTGTTAAACAAGCTAATGAAGGTACAAATTCTTCACATGAGGAAGCCGTTATCGTTAGCTGGATACTAGTTACAAGCCGTCCCTACTATACTTGTGCGTTGAGCATCTTATGTCGTAGATCTTTATAACCCCTACCCAGCTATCCCACCCCCCACCCTCAACACAAACAACGAAAAAACAATCGCAGTGGTAACTAAATGGTGTGAACACTGGCCACGCAGTATGATGTGTGATTCTGAAAGCGCATTGTGGGACTCCGGGGTCTGTTCAAACGTTTATGGAGGGGGATCCCCGAGCGCACCTGGGATTATCAGTGCTGGGTTCTGTTTACCCTAAAACTGGAACAAGTGCATAGCCCGTAATGAGGGTGAGCATACCGCCAAGGGGCAGTCCTGCATGAGATATGCGACTAGAGGGCTCCATTTGTATTTAAAAAAAATTGTAATCGTTCCTGAAAAAATCTGCCATTCTTTCCATGATGAGTAATTTCCAGAGGCGTGAGTGCCATTGTGACAGCACCGGTGCCGCCTTCTTCTTCCATGCCGCCGCAATTGCGATTTTGGCCGCTCCTAGGCATCCCCATATTATAGCCCAATCCGCTTTCGTTTAATGTTCCAACTCTGGGTCTCTTATACCCAGGAGAGCTCCGTCTATGGAGGTTGGAATGGGTAGCCAAGCATATCCTTCATGTGAACCAAGATTTCCTCCCAGAAAGTTTTGATCGTGGGGCAACTGTAATTCCGTGTGAAGGTCTTGCACCTTGTCATGAGTGACCATTGCTCGTTTGTCCAGTTTCTGCGCCTGCGTCCCCATCTCCAACACAGGGCAGACGTGCGCTCGGTTAGATCTGTTTTGAGTTGATCCATGTAAGACTTGATATCCAATTTGATTTTGGAGCGGATTTCAGCCTTGAATTCCCTAATTCCCTAAGAGAGGTCATTAGGTCGTCTTTAGTGAGCGTGATGGTGTCGTTATCTCCCTTGTTCCAGTGCCTGTCTTTTCTCAGTGGGGGTGATGAAGCTGGAGACTCAGCCTATCACTTTCTTCGGTGGCATAGATGCAGTCCAGCCGGCCCCGTCTCCGTGAGTGAGCAACCTCCACAAGGTGACGCGGGCCCCACAGCAGATGTGTCTTCCTCCTCTGGCAGCTAGTGGTGACTCAGGGGCAAACCGCCCCACGCGAAGGTTGCACCTAAGAATCTGACACCCCCTCGGAGGGATACTGGGTTACCCCCTTGGACTCCACTGGACCATCTCTAAATCTGGCGCTGCACAACAGTCAACTTTAGGGCAATAGTCCCCTAGGCAGGGACTCAGCTTTTGGTGCTGTTCTATGGTCACCGGTGTATGTTTGCCCTATGGAGGCCCTCCGCTCAGTGCCGCTTTAAGCTCCTGGTGAAAGTCATGACGGCTGCCATTTTGAGGCCAGGCAGCCCGAGGCCAGCACCCCGCGCCTGTCTAGATCCACTCACAAGTGCCCAAATGCTTGCGGGGGCTGCTAACCGAGACCCCCGGTTCTCAGTGGGGTCACCGGCGTCACCACCCACCTCCCCTCTCACTGTTATTCGTCAGGGCAAAGATGGCGGGCGCGGGCCTCATCGCTGCAGCAGTCTCTTCTTGCTAGATGCACCGTCCGGTCGCGTAGCCCTCCTCTCATCGGCCCGCACACTGTAGCCTCACTACAGGCTGACACTGGCCCTTGTGGCGGCTCTCAGGGCTCCTCCTCAGCGAAGTCGTGGAGTCGCTGCTGCCCCGACTGATGCCGCCATTTTGGGAGCTTCAGCTGCTCTTTCTTGCTTCTTCTTCGGCCGCTTTTCTCTCTGCTCCCAGCTTGCACAGGAAGAACTTTCAGTTACTCCCGAAGGCATCATTTTATGAGGGTCGAGAATTGTAATTCCTGTGAATCTAAGAGAAGTCGATGAACTGGCACATGAGGGACATCGTGAAGTTGTTGCTACTAAATGAGCTCTACGGGACCTAGTGTGGTTCCCTCGTCTGGATGAAAGCGTAGAAAAAAAATTAAGGGCCTGTCATTTGTGCAACTGCTTGTCATCCAAGACACCCCACACCCATTAAACATGTCTGATCTTCCAAAGCATGCATGGGAAAAGATTGCAATTGATTTATTTGGTTCCCTAGACAATAGACATCATCTACAAGTAATTGTTGAGGAATACTCCCATTTTCCTCTTGTGGAAGATCTGCCGTCAACTACTCATGACAGAGTCACTGAATGATTAGAAGGCATTTATGCAACATGGGGTATTCCTGTAATTTTGAAGTCTGTGAAGTCTGACAATGGGCTGACTCTTAATAGTAAAAAATTGTAAGTCTTTCTTACTCATTTAAATGTCAAGCATCAGAAAAGAACACCTCTTTGGCGTAGGTGAATGGGGTTGCCGAGAGAATTATGAGCACCCGCAAGACGACCGTTCAGCGTGCTGCGCTGAAAAAGCGGGAACTCAAATCAGTTCTTCAGTGTACACTGCATGCATACGGGTTAATTCCCTATTCAACCATGTGTGAAAGCCCTGCCACCTTCATGTTTGCTTGAGCCATGGGAAAAAAATTGCCGCAATGGATCGCCCAAAGACCTATTGAATAGATAACTTCATAATACTGATTTGTCTCACAAAATACAAAATGAAGCCCTATGCAGCTAGAAGCTACTGTGCTTAGAGCATTTGTTCAAAACAGGAGACCAAGTCATTGTCAGGCAGAAACAGAACGCAAGTCTGATGTTCCTTTGATGTTGAACCACTGAGCGTTGTGACCAGTAAAGGACACATGGTAACTGCTAACCGTCCTGGAAAGTCCATTACATGAGATTCTTCGTCAAGAAAATAAAATGGCGGAAACATCAAGTGCATCACAATGAGAAAACACAATGGATGCCAGAAAGTAAAAAAAATTCAAACAACTCCCACAACGCCAAGTGGCAACATCAGTTGAGGCAAGTAGAAACTGAACGATGTCGACTGACGTCAAAGTCCTCGTCTAAATGTTGCCACAGTCATTATCAAATGACAGCGACGAAGAGGGGTGTGTGATGTCAATATCAACCACTGAACAATGTGCAGATGTAGGATTAGCTTCTTATAAGGAAGAGTGCGAGTCGAAACAAGATCGACAAGTGAAAGTGTGAAATTAATTTGGACACTCTTCCAAAATCACACTGAACATTAACAGGTGCTCCATACCGTTTATCATAGACAGTGGCACGTCGATAAACATTATGCCAGCGGAAAAGTACCATGAACTGTCTCTAGAGCACCGTTTAACCCCAATGAAAACCAAATTGTATGCATGGGATGCTCCAACGCCCCTGCAAAGTCAAGGCTCATTTATGGCAACGGTGAATCATAAAAATACAAAAGTCCACGCAGCAATTCATGTCCTCTAAGGCACTTCATCGAGTGCATGTTTACTTAATTTTAGCACTGCTGCTGACGTGCAGCTGATTTCTGTAAACTACGTCAATGCCTATTACAAGGTAATACATTTATTTACATCTCTGTTTCATGGACTAGGAAGACTTAAGACAATGAAAGAACAACTTCACATAAATGAGGACATCCATCCTGTTGCTCAAAAACATTGTCGAATTACATTTGACTTGAAAGAGGCTGTTGAGAAACAAACTGAGACATTATTGAAACATGATATCAATGAGTGATCCACTGCTCCGACGCTATGGGTGTCCCCCATAGTGGAAGTGTCGAAGAAGAATGGTGGAGGAGCCGAGAGCGCATCTGTGTTGATATGCACGAAGAGAACAAGGCGATTGAAAGAGAATGACATCCAGATCCACATATTACTGTAATGATTATGCAGCTAAATGGAACCAAAGGCTTTTCCAGCCTTGATTTGAACAAAGGATATCACCAACTGGAACTGGAAGAAAACTGCAGGTATATTACTACCTTTTCGACTCATGTTGGACTGTTTGAATAGAAACACCTACATTTTAGAGTGTCCTCCGCTGCAGAACTCTTTCAGGATGTAATTCGTTGCATGATATAGCCAGTCACAAATGTTTTTAATGACAGTGATGACATATTAGTTTTTGGGGCCACACAAAAAGAACATGCTAAAGCTCTTACATAAGTTTGTCAGATACTTGCTGATGCAGGTCTGACTTTAAACTGCAGAAAACAAAACTCAAGGTCTTCTGTCATATCTTTTCAGATGGGGAAATGACTCCAGATCCAAATAAAGTACAAGCCTTGTCATCCACTCCCCTCCCCCCACAAGATGTAATTATGCTGTGATCCTTCCTTGGTATGGCCAGTTAGTTTTGTTCAAGGTGTATATGTGACTATGCCACTGTGCCTACCTGTTAGAAATAGGATTTCTGGTTGGCTAAGGCTTGCGCCAAAGCCAGGCAGAAACCACCACTCTAGTCAGGGCAAGGGAGTTACACGTCAAAGATAACCCCTGCTCACCCCCTTGGTAGCTTGGCACGAGCAGTCAGGCTTATCCCGGTGGCGATGTGTAAAGCATTTGCGCAACACACACAGCAACAACATACTAGGCACACCACAAAAGGAACTCCACAAAAGGTTATATATAAAAATAGCCTTTGTATTATCATAAAACACATTAGATGGTAATCATACAATATACACTGTGCCAACTGGCACTGGGCAATATTTACAGGGGATTATTTACACATACATAAACACAAGGATCCACCCACAGGTATAGTGAATCAAGAGTCTCCCGTTTATACAATATGTATCCCACAGTCGTGGAGAGTACACATCAGTTGTTAAAATACCCCTCACACACCAAAAGGGCCCTTGGTGTCATGCTTCATCATAGGGGTCTTCCCGCCCCTCTACGGGATGGGGCGTGCTACAACCTACGTTTGCGTGGGAGCACTGTTCTTATTGAGACTGCTATGTGTGGTGCAGGGGTGTGCGAGGAAGGGTCAGGAGTGGATGGAGAGTGATTTAAAAAATACCTGGCTCTCTGGTCTAGGAAAATTTATTCTGCCGTCTAAGCTGGTATTAGTAAAAGGTGAGGGGGAGGAGGGTGTATGCCTCAATGAGCTAGGCCTCCGAATGGTGTCGACATGTTTCGAAGCTTCCCCATGCTTCTTCGTCAGGACCTTAAGGATCCCTTCCTACGACGCACTGTGATGTGTAAAAAATAACAACAGAATAGTGAGTGAAAAAATTCAAAATGGAAGTAAATAGCCTCCAAAAGTTGGTAATGCCCCAATGGGTCTTAAATACTCCTATTAACTTGCTGAAAAGAGAAAAGTATCCTCATGAGCTCAAATACCGAGTGGTAGGAGTGCCAAATAGGCTGCGCCTCCAAGGATCAGTGTCCTGCCCAAATAACCACCCCGGTCGGCTCCGTCGATGGAGCCGACCGGGGTGGTTATTTGGGCAGGACACAGTAATTACTGGCAAACACTATACTCAGCATCATCCTGTAACATAAATCATATCATGCACAGTATCACATCAGGCGAGAAATATATTCTGCGCCAACCTCATAAGCCTAAACATAGTAGACCATAACCTCCTAAACAACTCGCATTAGGAAATAAACTTACTAACATTAACCGCAGTAGGGAATTACTCATACCTGAACCACAGTGGAGAATAAAATAAAACATACCACAGTAGGTAAAATCTCATAATCATAAAATCACATCTAGAAGCATAAATCAGGGTGCATAAAACATACTATATAAATTAAATTTCCTAACACCTATACAAATCACATTAGTGCCTGGCACCATTCAAACCTAATAGTCCCCCTGGCCAAAAGGCCATCTCTAAGGGGCTCAAATGCCCTACGTCCAGACATCAGGGCACACTGCCAAAGCAGCGAAAGTCAAGGGTGCGCAATCTGCGCAGACCTAAACGCTGCAGCTGCCCACTACTTGCTTGGCAGCTGGGAAAGTATGGGGCAAAGGAGTGCATCTCACTCCTAACTCAAAACATGCCCCCAAAGAACTGTGCGCCTAAATGGTGCAGCTGCCCACTACTTGCTGGGCAGCTGTAAATACCAAATGCGGCCTGGACATTCCTGGTGCCCTTGGAATCAATTTGCCAAATGTTGCAGCTGCCCACTGTCTGGCGGGGCAGCTGAGAATGAGGAACATGACGGGGCCCGGGCACATCTGTGCCCTCGGGGCCCCACTGGGTGTTTTCAATAAAATTGGCCCCCATGTTGGAGCACACAGGCTCTCCTAAACAGGTATGCCCTAAAAATAACTTGCCCCCAAACGTTGGAGCGTGATGACTCCTAAAACAAAACATGCCCCACAAAGGAACTGAACTGCTCCTTCAATGGTGGAGTGGCATGCTGCCAGCTGGGGCCGCTCGCCAACTGTGCACTTTGGGTGGGGACTCTGCTCCTCTCCCAGTTGCTCTGCAGCAGCCCGCGGGACTCCCTCGTCTCGCCTGGAGTATCTCGGGGTAGCGGCATTGCTCTCTTCACCCGGGCCTCCTCCTGGGACCCGGGACTCGTCATCAGTACTCGGGGAGGCGGGGTAGGCTCCCGTCCTCCCGCAGCACAGCTACCGGCCGCACTTCTCCTTCTTGCGTTCTCCGGCGGGTGGGACTTCTGGTTTTCGATCGGGCCGGCGGCGGTGAAACGCGGGTTGGGCTCCCGCATTAAAGTAAAGTACATTTGCGGCATATGCAGCGGGGTGGACACCCGCTAAGGAATAAACAACGGCCGCAATGCGGGGTGGGCACCCGCTATTTGAGTATAAAAATAAGCGGGGTGGGCACCCGCAAAGTAACAAGAAATGCGGCATGAAAGCGGGGTGGGCACCCGCCGCATTGGCATAACAGGGGAATCCCTACGCAGTGGATGCCCCCCAACAAGGGCTGCAGCGCAGCACTGCGCAGTCCACATTCTCCCCTTTCCTGGGGAATCATTAAAATTTAGCGCTCAGAGTCCTGAAGGATAAGGAAGAGGAAGCAAAGTCAAAGGGGTCCTAGCAAAAAGGTCCTCAAAGATGAAAAGGGCAATGCAGGGCCCAGGGAGGCAAGCCCTCATGGTAGCCCCCCTGGGCAGAAGCAGCAGCACGCTCTGGCAGGAACAGCACTCCAGAAGACTGAACATTTACATGGGGTCACAGCCCCTATATTTATAGTACTAAATTCCTTTGTCTAAGTGCAGGGCATGGGAGAACCAGATACAACTGGTTCAGGGGCACTTTGTGTACATGACTCCTTCCTTCTTTTCACAGTACAAGCCAGGGACATCAGACGCACCACAGGAGGTTGAGCCAGCATTGTGGTGGGGAGGCACAGCCCTATTCAGGTCCCAGGTGCAACTCCTCCCTCTCATCTACATGCAGATCTCTCTATTCACCACTGGGCAGACTCATCCTGGCTCCTGGAATTCCCCAGCCCTCTCAGCTCCTGTCAATCACAAGCCAGATATGCAATTCACATCATGCAAGCAGACACATAGGGCACAGAAATGCCAACTTCTAAAAGTGGCATTTCTAACATAACCACAATAAGTCTGCGCACACTATTGCGCACTGCATTTTTTCACACGATTTCAGACATACCAGAGTTGACCACACAGCTCCTCTCATAACAGGAATTACCGCTGACACACACTGATCAGGGCATCCCTATGCATTCCTATGGGAGGGCAGGCCAACCTTCCAAATGTACCACAGAGAGCGCATGCACTTTACACTGGGCCACAGTGCTAAAGTGCACAGAGGCCTAAAATCACTACTACCATCAGAGCTTAAGGCAAAAAGATCAGGGGTGAACCTGCCAAAAAGGGCAAAGTCCAACACTGCCCATTTGAACGATTTAACGAAACAAAATGTTCCATTTCAATGGTCATGTGAATGTAAACAGAGCTTCGAGCATGCAATTGACAATGTCACTGAAATGGCATATTTGGATCTGAAACCGCAGACCGAGGTTGTTGTTGATGCAAGCCCAGTGGGGTTGGCTGCCATCCTTGCCCAGCACACTGGACCAGAGGTGTGGAATTCCTTTAGCCCAAAGACCAGGAAAAATTGTTTGGTGTCAAGGACAACACGTTTTCAGTTTAGTTTGTTCTTGGGACAAGTAGGCCCAACCCCCTGCAGCACAAACCCTTTGGCTGCCAGATTAGCTACCACATCATGGATCAAGGAAGGGCATTGTCTGCAGTTAAGGTAATAGTTGTGTCATATGTTAATGCCATTCCAACTTGTATTTTTGGTTCATTAATAGAAAGCCTTTATTGTTAGGGTGAGTGCTCTAAGGACATGCTGTAAGTTCAGACTACACTACTGACATTGATTCCAGTATAAATATGTGTAAGTATGTTTGCAAAGTTTAATAATATGCGGCTGCGTATAATGCTTCCAGGATGCTCTCTGATTACATGCAAATATATGCAAAAGCTTGAAAGCAAGATTGATGATTCTTTAATTTCAAAATAAAATGTTCATTAAAAAATGCAACTAGAAACAAAATGTTTTCCTAAACTACACAGAAATTGTAGGTACCATTTCTTTGGAGCATCCTTTAGTAAAATGTGTTGATGCATACTAGTATTTCCCCAAAAATATCTATATTCTTAAATCAATGTAACTAGTTTAAACAAAATTATAGGAAACATGACAACAAACAAGCACTGGCAAAGCCAATAGGTAGAACATTGATGATCAGCCCTTTGGTTTTGTCAATGCGTGTCCTGTTTTGGCATGGTTTATATACAACTTTATTGTTGTGGGAGCGGCTGGGCCCTCATCATTATAATAAACATTGGCAAAAGCAAAAATATTTTTAGTCTCAAAAACCACACATTGCCCCAGTAGTTCCTAGCACTGAACAAACCTACTTTGCGCGCCAATATGCTCCTTGTGAAAGAGAAGAATGCTGTCATTCACAGTGAAACCAGCCAGTAGATAGAGAGAGAGGGGAAGGGGGAGGCAGACAGGCAGACAGACAAATATTTTTTGTCAAATTCTTTTTATTAAACATAAGCAGTATGAAGGTGGCATTGCAGTAAAGAGGAAAGAACACTTCCCACAGTTGTTAAACAAGCTAATGAAGGTACAAATTCTTCACATGAGGAAGCCGTTATCGTTAGCTGGATACTAGTTACAAGCCGTCCCTACTATACTTGTGCGTTGAGCATCTTATGTCGTAGATCTTTTTAACCCCTACCCAGCTATCCCACCCCCCACCCTCAACACAAACAACGAAAAAACAATCGCAGTGGTAACTAAATGGTGTGAACACTGGCCACACAGTATGATGTGTGATTCTGAAAGCGCATTGTGGGACTCCGGGGTCTGTTCAAACGTTTATGGAGGGGGATCCCCGAGCGCACCTGGGATTATCAGTGCTGGGTTCTGTTTACCCTAAAACTGGAACAAGTGCATAGCCCGTAATGAGGGTGAGCATACCGCCAAGGGGCAGTCCTGCATGAGATATGCGACTAGAGGGCTCCATTTGTATTTAAAAAAAATTGTAATCGTTCCTGAAAAAATCTGCCATTCTTTCCATGATGAGTAATTTCCAGAGGCGTGAGTGCCATTGTGACAGCACCGGTGCCGCCTTCTTCTTCCATGCCGCCGCAATTGCGATTTTGGCCGCTCCTAGGCATCCCCATATTATAGCCCAATCCGCTTTCGTTTAATGTTCCAACTCTGGGTCTCTTATACCCAGGAGAGCTCCGTCTATGGAGGTTGGAATGGGTAGCCAAGCATATCCTTCATGTGAACCAAGATTTCCTCCCAGAAAGTTTTGATCGTGGGGCAACTGTAATTCCGTGTGAAGGTCTTGCACCTTGTCATGAGTGACCATTGCTCGTTTGTCCAGTTTCTGCGCCTGCGTCCCCATCTCCAACACAGGGCAGACGTGCGCTCGGTTAGATCTGTTTTGAGTTGATCCATGTAAGACTTGATATCCAATTTGATTTTGGAGCGGATTTCAGCCTTGAATTCCCTAATTCCCTAAGAGAGGTCATTAGGTCGTCTTTAGTGAGCGTGATGGTGGCGGTATCTCCCTTGTTCCAGTGCCTGTCTTTTCTCAGTGGGGGTGATGAAGCTGGAGACTCAGCCTATCACTTTCTTCGGTGGCATAGATGCAGTCCAGCCGGCCCCGTCTCCGTGAGTGAGCAACCTCCACCAGGTGACGCGGGCCCCACAGCAGATGTGTCTTCCTCCTCTGGCAGCTAGTGGTGACTCAGGGGCAAACCGCCCAAGCGAAGGTTGCACCTAAGAATCTGACACCCCCTCGGAGGGATACTGGGTTACCCCCTTGGACTCCACTGGACCATCTCTAAATCTGGCGCTGCACAACAGTCAACTTTAGGGCAATAGTCCCCTAGGCAGGGACTCAGCTTTTGGTGCTGTTCTATGGTCACCGGTGTATGTTTGCCCTATGGAGGCCCTCCGCTCAGTGCCGCTTTAAGCACCTGGTGAAAGTCATGACGGCTGCCATTTTGAGGCCAGGCAGCCCGAGGCCAGCACCCCGCGCCTGTCTAGATCCACTCACAAGTGCCCAAATGCTTGCGGGGGCTGCTAACCGAGACCCCCGGTTCTCAGTGGGGTCACCGGCGTCACCACCCACCTCCCCTCTCACTGTTATTCGTCAGGGCAAAGATGGCGGGCGCGGGCCTCATCGCTGCAGCAGTCTCTTCTTGCTAGATGCACCGTCCGGTCGCGTAGCCCTCCTCTCATCGGCCCGCACACTGTAGCCTCACTACAGGCTGACACTGGCCCTTGTGGCGGCTCTCAGGGCTCCTCCTCAGCGAAGTCGTGGAGTCGCTGCTGCCCCGACTGATGCCGCCATTTTGGGAGCTTCAGCTGCTCTTTCTTGCTTCTTCTTCGTCCGCTTTTCTCTCTGCTCCCAGCTTGCACAGGAAGAACTTTCAGTTACTCCCGAAGGCATCATTTTATGAGGGTCGAGAATTGTAATTCCTGTGAATCTAAGAGAAGTCGATGAACTGGCACATGAGGGACATCGTGAAGTTGTTGCTACTAAATGAGCTCTACGGGACCTAGTGTGGTTCCCTCGTCTGGATGAAAGCGTAGAAAAAAAATTAAGGGCCTGTCATTTGTGCAACTGCTTGTCATCCAAGACACCCCACACCCATTAAACATGTCTGATCTTCCAAAGCATGCATGGGAAAAGATTGCAATTGATTTATTTGGTTCCCTAGACAATAGACATCATCTACAAGTAATTGTTGAGGAATACTCCCATTTTCCTCTTGTGGAAGATCTGCCGTCAACTACTCATGACAGAGTCACTGAATGATTAGAAGGCATTTATGCAACATGGGGTATTCCTGTAATTTTGAAGTCTGTGAAGTCTGACAATGGGCTGACTCTTAATAGTAAAAAATTGTAAGTCTTTCTTACTCATTTAAATGTCAAGCATCAGAAAAGAACACCTCTTTGGCGTAGGTGAATGGGGTTGCCGAGAGAATTATGAGCACCCGCAAGACGACCGTTCAGCGTGCTGCGCTGAAAAAGCGGGAACTCAAATCAGTTCTTCAGTGTACACTGCATGCATACGGGTTAATTCCCTATTCAACCATGTGTGAAAGCCCTGCCACCTTCATGTTTGCTTGAGCCATGGGAAAAAAATTGCCGCAATGGATCGCCCAAAGACCTATTGAATAGATAACTTCATAATACTGATTTGTCTCACAAAATACAAAATGAAGCCCTATGCAGCTAGAAGCTACTGTGCTTAGAGCATTTGTTCAAAACAGGAGACCAAGTCATTGTCAGGCAGAAACAGAACGCAAGTCTGATGTTCCTTTGATGTTGAACCACTGAGCGTTGTGACCAGTAAAGGACACATGGTAACTGCTAACCGTCCTGGAAAGTCCATTACATGAGATTCTTCGTCAAGAAAATAAAATGGCGGAAACATCAAGTGCATCACAATGAGAAAACACAATGGATGCCAGAAAGTAAAAAAAATTCAAACAACTCCCACAACGCCAAGTGGCAACATCAGTTGAGGCAAGTAGAAACTGAACGATGTCGACTGACGTCAAAGTCCTCGTCTAAATGTTGCCACAGTCATTATCAAATGACAGCGACGAAGAGGGGTGTGTGATGTCAATATCAACCACTGAACAATGTGCAGATGTAGGATTAGCTTCTTATAAGGAAGAGTGCGAGTCGAAACAAGATCGACAAGTGAAAGTGTGAAATTAATTTGGACACTCTTCCAAAATCACACTGAACATTAACAGGTGCTCCATACCGTTTATCATAGACAGTGGCACGTCGATAAACATTATGCCAGCGGAAAAGTACCATGAACTGTCTCTAGAGCACCGTTTAACCCCAATGAAAACCAAATTGTATGCATGGGATGCTCCAACGCCCCTGCAAAGTCAAGGCTCATTTATGGCAACGGTGAATCATAAAAATACAAAAGTCCACGCAGCAATTCATGTCCTCTAAGGCACTTCATCGAGTGCATGTTTACTTAATTTTAGCACTGCTGCTGACGTGCAGCTGATTTCTGTAAACTACGTCAATGCCTATTACAAGGTAATACATTTATTTACATCTCTGTTTCATGGACTAGGAAGACTTAAGACAATGAAAGAACAACTTCACATAAATGAGGACATCCATCCTGTTGCTCAAAAACATTGTCGAATTACATTTGACTTGAAAGAGGCTGTTGAGAAACAAACTGAGACATTATTGAAACATGATATCAATGAGTGATCCACTGCTCCGACGCTATGGGTGTCCCCCATAGTGGAAGTGTCGAAGAAGAATGGTGGAGGAGCCGAGAGCGCATCTGTGTTGATATGCACGAAGAGAACAAGGCGATTGAAAGAGAATGACATCCAGATCCACATATTACTGTAATGATTATGCAGCTAAATGGAACCAAAGGCTTTTCCAGCCTTGATTTGAACAAAGGATATCACCAACTGGAACTGGAAGAAAACTGCAGGTATATTACTACCTTTTCGACTCATGTTGGACTGTTTGAATAGAAACACCTACATTTTAGAGTGTCCTCCGCTGCAGAACTCTTTCAGGATGTAATTCGTTGCATGATATAGCCAGTCACAAATGTTTTTAATGACAGTGATGACATATTAGTTTTTGGGGCCACACAAAAAGAACATGCTAAAGCTCTTACATAAGTTTGTCAGATACTTGCTGATGCAGGTCTGACTTTAAACTGCAGAAAACAAAACTCAAGGTCTTCTGTCATATCTTTTCAGATGGGGAAATGACTCCAGATCCAAATAAAGTACAAGCCTTGTCATCCACTCCCCTCCCCCCACAAGATGTAATTATGCTGTGATCCTTCCTTGGTATGGCCAGTTAGTTTTGTTCAAGGTGTATATGTGACTATGCCACTGTGCCTACCTGTTAGAAATAGGATTTCTGGTTGGCTAAGGCTTGCGCCAAAGCCAGGCAGAAACCACCACTCTAGTCAGGGCAAGGGAGTTACACGTCAAAGATAACCCCTGCTCACCCCCTTGGTAGCTTGGCACGAGCAGTCAGGCTTATCCCGGTGGCGATGTGTAAAGCATTTGCGCAACACACACAGCAACAACATACTAGGCACACCACAAAAGGAACTCCACAAAAGGTTATATATAAAAATAGCCTTTGTATTATCATAAAACACATTAGATGGTAATCATACAATATACACTGTGCCAACTGGCACTGGGCAATATTTACAGGGGATTATTTACACATACATAAACACAAGGATCCACCCACAGGTATAGTGAATCAAGAGTCTCCCGTTTATACAATATGTATCCCACAGTCGTGGAGAGTACACATCAGTTGTTAAAATACCCCTCACACACCAAAAGGGCCCTTGGTGTCATGCTTCATCATAGGGGTCTTCCCGCCCCTCTACGGGATGGGGCGTGCTACAACCTACGTTTGCGTGGGAGCACTGTTCTTATTGAGACTGCTATGTGTGGTGCAGGGGTGTGCGAGGAAGGGTCAGGAGTGGATGGAGAGTGATTTAAAAAATACCTGGCTCTCTGGTCTAGGAAAATTTATTCTGCCGTCTAAGCTGGTATTAGTAAAAGGTGAGGGGGAGGAGGGTGTATGCCTCAATGAGCTAGGCCTCCGAATGGTGTCGACATGTTTCGAAGCTTCCCCATGCTTCTTCGTCAGGACCTTAAGGATCCCTTCCTACGACGCACTGTGATGTGTAAAAAATAACAACAGAATAGTGAGTGAAAAAATTCAAAATGGAAGTAAATAGCCTCCAAAAGTTGGTAATGCCCCAATGGGTCTTAAATACTCCTATTAACTTGCTGAAAAGAGAAAAGTATCCTCATGAGCTCAAATACCGAGTGGTAGGAGTGCCAAATAGGCTGCGCCTCCAAGGATCAGTGTCCTGCCCAAATAACCACCCCGGTCGGCTCCGTCGATGGAGCCGACCGGGGTGGTTATTTGGGCAGGACACAGTAATTACTGGCAAACACTATACTCAGCATCATCCTGTAACATAAATCATATCATGCACAGTATCACATCAGGCGAGAAATATATTCTGCGCCAACCTCATAAGCCTAAACATAGTAGACCATAACCTCCTAAACAACTCGCATTAGGAAATAAACTTACTAACATTAACCGCAGTAGGGAATTACTCATACCTGAACCACAGTGGAGAATAAAATAAAACATACCACAGTAGGTAAAATCTCATAATCATAAAATCACATCTAGAAGCATAAATCAGGGTGCATAAAACATACTATATAAATTAAATTTCCTAACACCTATACAAATCACATTAGTGCCTGGCACCATTCAAACCTAATAGTCCCCCTGGCCAAAAGGCCATCTCTAAGGGGCTCAAATGCCCTACGTCCAGACATCAGGGCACACTGCCAAAGCAGCGAAAGTCAAGGGTGCGCAATCTGCGCAGACCTAAACGCTGCAGCTGCCCACTACTTGCTTGGCAGCTGGGAAAGTATGGGGCAAAGGAGTGCATCTCACTCCTAACTCAAAACATGCCCCCAAAGAACTGTGCGCCTAAATGGTGCAGCTGCCCACTACTTGCTGGGCAGCTGTAAATACCAAATGCGGCCTGGACATTCCTGGTGCCCTTGGAATCAATTTGCCAAATGTTGCAGCTGCCCACTGTCTGGCGGGGCAGCTGAGAATGAGGAACATGACGGGGCCCGGGCACATCTGTGCCCTCGGGGCCCCACTGGGTGTTTTCAATAAAATTGGCCCCCATGTTGGAGCACACAGGCTCTCCTAAACAGGTATGCCCTAAAAATAACTTGCCCCCAAACGTTGGAGCGTGATGACTCCTAAAACAAAACATGCCCCACAAAGGAACTGAACTGCTCCTTCAATGGTGGAGTGGCATGCTGCCAGCTGGGGCCGCTCGCCAACTGTGCACTTTGGGTGGGGACTCTGCTCCTCTCCCAGTTGCTCTGCAGCAGCCCGCGGGACTCCCTCGTCTCGCCTGGAGTATCTCGGGGTAGCGGCATTGCTCTCTTCACCCGGGCCTCCTCCTGGGACCCGGGACTCGTCATCAGTACTCGGGGAGGCGGGGTAGGCTCCCGTCCTCCCGCAGCACAGCTACCGGCCGCACTTCTCCTTCTTGCGTTCTCCGGCGGGTGGGACTTCTGGTTTTCGATCGGGCCGGCGGCGGTGAAACGCGGGTTGGGCTCCCGCATTAAAGTAAAGTACATTTGCGGCATATGCAGCGGGGTGGACACCCGCTAAGGAATAAACAACGGCCGCAATGCGGGGTGGGCACCCGCTATTTGAGTATAAAAATAAGCGGGGTGGGCACCCGCAAAGTAACAAGAAATGCGGCATGAAAGCGGGGTGGGCACCCGCCGCATTGGCATAACAGGGGAATCCCTACGCAGTGGATGCCCCCCAACAAGGGCTGCAGCGCAGCACTGCGCAGTCCACATTCTCCCCTTTCCTGGGGAATCATTAAAATTTAGCGCTCAGAGTCCTGAAGGATAAGGAAGAGGAAGCAAAGTCAAAGGGGTCCTAGCAAAAAGGTCCTCAAAGATGAAAAGGGCAATGCAGGGCCCAGGGAGGCAAGCCCTCATGGTAGCCCCCCTGGGCAGAAGCAGCAGCACGCTCTGGCAGGAACAGCACTCCAGAAGACTGAACATTTACATGGGGTCACAGCCCCTATATTTATAGTACTAAATTCCTTTGTCTAAGTGCAGGGCATGGGAGAACCAGATACAACTGGTTCAGGGGCACTTTGTGTACATGACTCCTTCCTTCTTTTCACAGTACAAGCCAGGGACATCAGACGCACCACAGGAGGTTGAGCCAGCATTGTGGTGGGGAGGCACAGCCCTATTCAGGTCCCAGGTGCAACTCCTCCCTCTCATCTACATGCAGATCTCTCTATTCACCACTGGGCAGACTCATCCTGGCTCCTGGAATTCCCCAGCCCTCTCAGCTCCTGTCAATCACAAGCCAGATATGCAATTCACATCATGCAAGCAGACACATAGGGCACAGAAATGCCAACTTCTAAAAGTGGCATTTCTAACATAACCACAATAAGTCTGCGCACACTATTGCGCACTGCATTTTTTCACACGATTTCAGACATACCAGAGTTGACCACACAGCTCCTCTCATAACAGGAATTACCGCTGACACACACTGATCAGGGCATCCCTATGCATTCCTATGGGAGGGCAGGCCAACCTTCCAAATGTACCACAGAGAGCGCATGCACTTTACACTGGGCCACAGTGCTAAAGTGCACAGAGGCCTAAAATCACTACTACCATCAGAGCTTAAGGCAAAAAGATCAGGGGTGAACCTGCCAAAAAGGGCAAAGTCCAACACTGCCCATTTGAACGATTTAACGAAACAAAATGTTCCATTTCAATGGTCATGTGAATGTAAACAGAGCTTCGAGCATGCAATTGACAATGTCACTGAAATGGCATATTTGGATCTGAAACCGCAGACCGAGGTTGTTGTTGATGCAAGCCCAGTGGGGTTGGCTGCCATCCTTGCCCAGCACACTGGACCAGAGGTGTGGAATTCCTTTAGCCCAAAGACCAGGAAAAATTGTTTGGTGTCAAGGACAACACGTTTTCAGTTTAGTTTGTTCTTGGGACAAGTAGGCCCAACCCCCTGCAGCACAAACCCTTTGGCTGCCAGATTAGCTACCACATCATGGATCAAGGAAGGGCATTGTCTGCAGTTAAGGTAATAGTTGTGTCATATGTTAATGCCATTCCAACTTGTATTTTTGGTTCATTAATAGAAAGCCTTTATTGTTAGGGTGAGTGCTCTAAGGACATGCTGTAAGTTCAGACTACACTACTGACATTGATTCCAGTATAAATATGTGTAAGTATGTTTGCAAAGTTTAATAATATGCGGCTGCGTATAATGCTTCCAGGATGCTCTCTGATTACATGCAAATATATGCAAAAGCTTGAAAGCAAGATTGATGATTCTTTAATTTCAAAATAAAATGTTCATTAAAAAATGCAACTAGAAACAAAATGTTTTCCTAAACTACACAGAAATTGTAGGTACCATTTCTTTGGAGCATCCTTTAGTAAAATGTGTTGATGCATACTAGTATTTCCCCAAAAATATCTATATTCTTAAATCAATGTAACTAGTTTAAACAAAATTATAGGAAACATGACAACAAACAAGCACTGGCAAAGCCAATAGGTAGAACATTGATGATCAGCCCTTTGGTTTTGTCAATGCGTGTCCTGTTTTGGCATGGTTTATATACAACTTTATTGTTGTGGGAGCGGCTGGGCCCTCATCATTATAATAAACATTGGCAAAAGCAAAAATATTTTTAGTCTCAAAAACCACACATTGCCCCAGTAGTTCCTAGCACTGAACAAACCTACTTTGCGCGCCAATATGCTCCTTGTGAAAGAGAAGAATGCTGTCATTCACAGTGAAACCAGCCAGTAGATAGAGAGAGAGGGGAAGGGGGAGGCAGACAGGCAGACAGACAAATATTTTTTGTCAAATTCTTTTTATTAAACATAAGCAGTATGAAGGTGGCATTGCAGTAAAGAGGAAAGAACACTTCCCACAGTTGTTAAACAAGCTAATGAAGGTACAAATTCTTCACATGAGGAAGCCGTTATCGTTAGCTGGATACTAGTTACAAGCCGTCCCTACTATACTTGTGCGTTGAGCATCTTATGTCGTAGATCTTTTTAACCCCTACCCAGCTATCCCACCCCCCACCCTCAACACAAACAACGAAAAAACAATCGCAGTGGTAACTAAATGGTGTGAACACTGGCCACACAGTATGATGTGTGATTCTGAAAGCGCATTGTGGGACTCCGGGGTCTGTTCAAACGTTTATGGAGGGGGATCCCCGAGCGCACCTGGGATTATCAGTGCTGGGTTCTGTTTACCCTAAAACTGGAACAAGTGCATAGCCCGTAATGAGGGTGAGCATACCGCCAAGGGGCAGTCCTGCATGAGATATGCGACTAGAGGGCTCCATTTGTATTTAAAAAAAATTGTAATCGTTCCTGAAAAAATCTGCCATTCTTTCCATGATGAGTAATTTCCAGAGGCGTGAGTGCCATTGTGACAGCACCGGTGCCGCCTTCTTCTTCCATGCCGCCGCAATTGCGATTTTGGCCGCTCCTAGGCATCCCCATATTATAGCCCAATCCGCTTTCGTTTAATGTTCCAACTCTGGGTCTCTTATACCCAGGAGAGCTCCGTCTATGGAGGTTGGAATGGGTAGCCAAGCATATCCTTCATGTGAACCAAGATTTCCTCCCAGAAAGTTTTGATCGTGGGGCAACTGTAATTCCGTGTGAAGGTCTTGCACCTTGTCATGAGTGACCATTGCTCGTTTGTCCAGTTTCTGCGCCTGCGTCCCCATCTCCAACACAGGGCAGACGTGCGCTCGGTTAGATCTGTTTTGAGTTGATCCATGTAAGACTTGATATCCAATTTGATTTTGGAGCGGATTTCAGCCTTGAATTCCCTAATTCCCTAAGAGAGGTCATTAGGTCGTCTTTAGTGAGCGTGATGGTGGCGGTATCTCCCTTGTTCCAGTGCCTGTCTTTTCTCAGTGGGGGTGATGAAGCTGGAGACTCAGCCTATCACTTTCTTCGGTGGCATAGATGCAGTCCAGCCGGCCCCGTCTCCGTGAGTGAGCAACCTCCACCAGGTGACGCGGGCCCCACAGCAGATGTGTCTTCCTCCTCTGGCAGCTAGTGGTGACTCAGGGGCAAACCGCCCCACGCGAAGGTTGCACCTAAGAATCTGACACCCCCTCGGAGGGATACTGGGTTACCCCCTTGGACTCCACTGGACCATCTCTAAATCTGGCGCTGCACAACAGTCAACTTTAGGGCAATAGTCCCCTAGGCAGGGACTCAGCTTTTGGTGCTGTTCTATGGTCACCGGTGTATGTTTGCCCTATGGAGGCCCTCCGCTCAGTGCCGCTTTAAGCACCTGGTGAAAGTCATGACGGCTGCCATTTTGAGGCCAGGCAGCCCGAGGCCAGCACCCCGCGCCTGTCTAGATCCACTCACAAGTGCCCAAATGCTTGCGGGGGCTGCTAACCGAGACCCCCGGTTCTCAGTGGGGTCACCGGCGTCACCACCCACCTCCCCTCTCACTGTTATTCGTCAGGGCAAAGATGGCGGGCGCGGGCCTCATCGCTGCAGCAGTCTCTTCTTGCTAGATGCACCGTCCGGTCGCGTAGCCCTCCTCTCATCGGCCCGCACACTGTAGCCTCACTACAGGCTGACACTGGCCCTTGTGGCGGCTCTCAGGGCTCCTCCTCAGCGAAGTCGTGGAGTCGCTGCTGCCCCGACTGATGCCGCCATTTTGGGAGCTTCAGCTGCTCTTTCTTGCTTCTTCTTCGGCCGCTTTTCTCTCTGCTCCCAGCTTGCACAGGAAGAACTTTCAGTTACTCCCGAAGGCATCATTTTATGAGGGTCGAGAATTGTAATTCCTGTGAATCTAAGAGAAGTCGATGAACTGGCACATGAGGGACATCGTGAAGTTGTTGCTACTAAATGAGCTCTACGGGACCTAGTGTGGTTCCCTCGTCTGGATGAAAGCGTAGAAAAAAAATTAAGGGCCTGTCATTTGTGCAACTGCTTGTCATCCAAGACACCCCACACCCATTAAACATGTCTGATCTTCCAAAGCATGCATGGGAAAAGATTGCAATTGATTTATTTGGTTCCCTAGACAATAGACATCATCTACAAGTAATTGTTGAGGAATACTCCCATTTTCCTCTTGTGGAAGATCTGCCGTCAACTACTCATGACAGAGTCACTGAATGATTAGAAGGCATTTATGCAACATGGGGTATTCCTGTAATTTTGAAGTCTGTGAAGTCTGACAATGGGCTGACTCTTAATAGTAAAAAATTGTAAGTCTTTCTTACTCATTTAAATGTCAAGCATCAGAAAAGAACACCTCTTTGGCGTAGGTGAATGGGGTTGCCGAGAGAATTATGAGCACCCGCAAGACGACCGTTCAGCGTGCTGCGCTGAAAAAGCGGGAACTCAAATCAGTTCTTCAGTGTACACTGCATGCATACGGGTTAATTCCCTATTCAACCATGTGTGAAAGCCCTGCCACCTTCATGTTTGCTTGAGCCATGGGAAAAAAATTGCCGCAATGGATCGCCCAAAGACCTATTGAATAGATAACTTCATAATACTGATTTGTCTCACAAAATACAAAATGAAGCCCTATGCAGCTAGAAGCTACTGTGCTTAGAGCATTTGTTCAAAACAGGAGACCAAGTCATTGTCAGGCAGAAACAGAACGCAAGTCTGATGTTCCTTTGATGTTGAACCACTGAGCGTTGTGACCAGTAAAGGACACATGGTAACTGCTAACCGTCCTGGAAAGTCCATTACATGAGATTCTTCGTCAAGAAAATAAAATGGCGGAAACATCAAGTGCATCACAATGAGAAAACACAATGGATGCCAGAAAGTAAAAAAAATTCAAACAACTCCCACAACGCCAAGTGGCAACATCAGTTGAGGCAAGTAGAAACTGAACGATGTCGACTGACGTCAAAGTCCTCGTCTAAATGTTGCCACAGTCATTATCAAATGACAGCGACGAAGAGGGGTGTGTGATGTCAATATCAACCACTGAACAATGTGCAGATGTAGGATTAGCTTCTTATAAGGAAGAGTGCGAGTCGAAACAAGATCGACAAGTGAAAGTGTGAAATTAATTTGGACACTCTTCCAAAATCACACTGAACATTAACAGGTGCTCCATACCGTTTATCATAGACAGTGGCACGTCGATAAACATTATGCCAGCGGAAAAGTACCATGAACTGTCTCTAGAGCACCGTTTAACCCCAATGAAAACCAAATTGTATGCATGGGATGCTCCAACGCCCCTGCAAAGTCAAGGCTCATTTATGGCAACGGTGAATCATAAAAAGACAAAAGTCCACGCAGCAATTCATGTCCTCTAAGGCACTTCATCGAGTGCATGTTTACTTAATTTTAGCACTGCTGCTGACGTGCAGCTGATTTCTGTAAACTACGTCAATGCCTATTACAAGGTAATACATTTATTTACATCTCTGTTTCATGGACTAGGAAGACTTAAGACAATGAAAGAACAACTTCACATAAATGAGGACATCCATCCTGTTGCTCAAAAACATTGTCGAATTACATTTGACTTGAAAGAGGCTGTTGAGAAACAAACTGAGACATTATTGAAACATGATATCAATGAGTGATCCACTGCTCCGACGCTATGGGTGTCCCCCATAGTGGAAGTGTCGAAGAAGAATGGTGGAGGAGCCGAGAGCGCATCTGTGTTGATATGCACGAAGAGAACAAGGCGATTGAAAGAGAATGACATCCAGATCCACATATTACTGTAATGATTATGCAGCTAAATGGAACCAAAGGCTTTTCCAGCCTTGATTTGAACAAAGGATATCACCAACTCGAACTGGAAGAAAACTGCAGGTATATTACTACCTTTTCGACTCATGTTGGACTGTTTGAATAGAAACACCTACATTTTAGAGTGTCCTCCGCTGCAGAACTCTTTCAGGATGTAATTCGTTGCATGATATAGCCAGTCACAAATGTTTTTAATGACAGTGATGACATATTAGTTTTTGGGGCCACACAAAAAGAACATGCTAAAGCTCTTACATAAGTTTGTCAGATACTTGCTGATGCAGGTCTGACTTTAAACTGCAGAAAACAAAACTCAAGGTCTTCTGTCATATCTTTTCAGATGGGGAAATGACTCCAGATCCAAATAAAGTACAAGCCTTGTCATCCACTCCCCTCCCCCCACAAGATGTAATTATGCTGTGATCCTTCCTTGGTATGGCCAGTTAGTTTTGTTCAAGGTGTATATGTGACTATGCCACTGTGCCTACCTGTTAGAAATAGGATTTCTGGTTGGCTAAGGCTTGCGCCAAAGCCAGGCAGAAACCACCACTCTAGTCAGGGCAAGGGAGTTACACGTCAAAGATAACCCCTGCTCACCCCCTTGGTAGCTTGGCACGAGCAGTCAGGCTTATCCCGGTGGCGATGTGTAAAGCATTTGCGCAACACACACAGCAACAACATACTAGGCACACCACAAAAGGAACTCCACAAAAGGTTATATATAAAAATAGCCTTTGTATTATCATAAAACACATTAGATGGTAATCATACAATATACACTGTGCCAACTGGCACTGGGCAATATTTACAGGGGATTATTTACACATACATAAACACAAGGATCCACCCACAGGTATAGTGAATCAAGAGTCTCCCGTTTATACAATATGTATCCCACAGTCGTGGAGAGTACACATCAGTTGTTAAAATACCCCTCACACACCAAAAGGGCCCTTGGTGTCATGCTTCATCATAGGGGTCTTCCCGCCCCTCTACGGGATGGGGCGTGCTACAACCTACGTTTGCGTGGGAGCACTGTTCTTATTGAGACTGCTATGTGTGGTGCAGGGGTGTGCGAGGAAGGGTCAGGAGTGGATGGAGAGTGATTTAAAAAATACCTGGCTCTCTGGTCTAGGAAAATTTATTCTGCCGTCTAAGCTGGTATTAGTAAAAGGTGAGGGGGAGGAGGGTGTATGCCTCAATGAGCTAGGCCTCCGAATGGTGTCGACATGTTTCGAAGCTTCCCCATTCTTCTTCGTCAGGACCTTAAGGATCCCTTCCTACGACGCACTGTGATGTGTAAAAAATAACAACAGAATAGTGAGTGAAAAAATTCAAAATGGAAGTAAATAGCCTCCAAAAGTTGGTAATGCCCCAATGGGTCTTAAATACTCCTATTAACTTGCTGAAAAGAGAAAAGTATCCTCATGAGCTCAAATACCGAGTGGTAGGAGTGCCAAATAGGCTGCGCCTCCAAGGATCAGTGTCCTGCCCAAATAACCACCCCGGTCGGCTCCGTCGATGGAGCCGACCGGGGTGGTTATTTGGGCAGGACATAGTAATTACTGGCAAACACTATACTCAGCATCATCCTGTAACATAAATCATATCATGCACAGTATCACATCAGGCGAGAAATATATTCTGCGCCAACCTCATAAGCCTAAACATAGTAGACCATAACCTCCTAAACAACTCGCATTAGGAAATAAACTTACTAACATTAACCGCAGTAGGGAATTACTCATACCTGAACCACAGTGGAGAATAAAATAAAACATACCACAGTAGGTAAAATCTCATAATCATAAAATCACATCTAGAAGCATAAATCAGGGTGCATAAAACATACTATATAAATTAAATTTCCTAACACCTATACAAATCACATTAGTGCCTGGCACCATTCAAACCTAATAGTCCCCCTGGCCAAAAGGCCATCTCTAAGGGGCTCAAATGCCCTACGTCCAGACGTCAGGGCACACTGCCAAAGCAGCGAAAGTCAAGGGTGCGCAATCTGCGCAGACCTAAACGCTGCAGCTGCCCACTACTTGCTTGGCAGCTGGGAAAGTATGGGGCAAAGGAGTGCATCTCACTCCTAACTCAAAACATGCCCCCAAAGAACTGTGCGCCTAAACGGTGCAGCTGCCCACTACTTGCTGGGCAGCTGTAAATACCAAATGCGGCCTGGACATTCCTGGTGCCCTTGGAATCAATTTGCCAAATGTTGCAGCTGCCCACTGTCTGGCGGGGCAGCTGAGAATGAGGAACATGACGGGGCCCGGGCACATCTGTGCCCTCGGGGCCCCACTGGGTGTTTTCAATAAAATTGGCCCCCATGTTGGAGCACACAGGCTCTCCTAAACAGGTATGCCCTAAAAATAACTTGCCCCCAAACGTTGGAGCGTGATGACTCCTAAAACAAAACATGCCCCACAAAGGAACTGAACTGCTCCTTCAATGGTGGAGTGGCATGCTGCCAGCTGGGGCCGCTCGCCAACTGTGCACTTTGGGTGGGGACTCTGCTCCTCTCCCAGTTGCTCTGCAGCAGTCCGCGGGACTCCCTCGTCTCGCCTGGAGTATCTCGGGGTAGCGGCATTGCTCTCTTCACCCGGGCCTCCTCCTGGGACCCGGGACTCGTCATCAGTACTCGGGGAGGCGGGGTAGGCTCCCGTCCTCCCGCAGCACAGCTACCGGCCGCACTTCTCCTTCTCGCGTTCTCCGGCGGGTGGGACTTCTGGTTTTCGATCGGGCCGGCGGCGGTGAAACGCGGGTTGGGCTCCCGCATTAAAGTAAAGTACATTTGCGGCATATGCAGCGGGGTGGACACCCGCTAAGGAATAAACAACGGCTGCAATGCGGGGTGGGCACCCGCTATTTGAGTATAAAAATAAGCGGGGTGGGCACCCGCAAAGTAACAAGAAATGCGGCATGAAAGCGGGGTGGGCACCCGCCGCATTGGCATAACAGGGGAATCCCTACGCAGTGGATGCCCCCCAACAAGGGCTGCAGCGCAGCACTGCGCAGTCCACATTCTCCTCTTTCCTGGGGAATCATTAAAATTTAGCGCTCAGAGTCCTGAAGGATAAGGAAGAGGAAGCAAAGTCAAAGGGGTCCTAGCAAAAAGGTCCTCAAAGATGAAAAGGGCAATGCAGGGCCCAGGGAGGCAAGCCCTCATGGTAGCCCCCCTGGGCAGAAGCAGCAGCACGCTCTGGCAGGAACAGCACTCCAGAAGACTGAACATTTACATGGGGTCACAGCCCCTATATTTATAGTACTAAATCCCTTTGTCTAAGTGCAGGGCATGGGAGAACCAGATACAACTGGTTCAGGGGCACTTTGTGTACATGACTCCTTCCTTCTTTTCACAGTACAAGCCAGGGACATCAGACGCACCACAGGAGGTTGAGCCAGCATTGTGGTGGGGAGGCACAGCCCTATTCAGGTCCCAGGTGCAACTCCTCCCTCTCATCTACATGCAGATCTCTCTATTCACCATTGGGCAGACTCATCCTGGCTCCTGGAATTCCCCAGCCCTCTCAGCTCCTGTCAATCACAAGCCAGATATGCAATTCACATCATGCAAGCAGACACATAGGGCACAGAAATGCCAACTTCTAAAAGTGCCATTTCTAACATAACCACAATAAGTCTGCGCACACTATTGCGCACTGCATTTTTTCACACGATTTCAGACATACCAGAGTTGACCACACAGCTCCTCTCATAACAGGAATTACCGCTGACACACACTGATCAGGGCATCCCTATGCATTCCTATGGGAGGGCAGGCCAACCTTCCAAATGTACCACAGAGAGCGCATGCACTTTACACTGGGCCACAGTGCTAAAGTGCACAGAGGCCTAAAATCACTACTACCATCAGAGCTTAAGGCAAAAAGATCAGGGGTGAACCTGCCAAAAAGGGCAAAGTCCAACACTGCCCATTTGAACGATTTAACGAAACAAAATGTTCCATTTCAATGGTCATGTGAATGTAAACAGAGCTTCGAGCATGCAATTGACAATGTCACTGAAATGGCATATTTGGATCTGAAACCGCAGACCGAGGTTGTTGTTGATGCAAGCCCAGTGGGGTTGGCTGCCATCCTTGCCCAGCACACTGGACCAGAGGTGTGGAATTCCTTTAGCCCAAAGACCAGGAAAAATTGTTTGGTGTCAAGGACAACACGTTTTCAGTTTAGTTTGTTCTTGGGACAAGTAGGCCCAACCCCCTGCAGCACAAACCCTTTGGCTGCCAGATTAGCTACCACATCATGGATCAAGGAAGGGCATTGTCTGCAGTTAAGGTAATAGTTGTGTCATATGTTAATGCCATTCCAACTTGTATTTTTGGTTCATTAATAGAAAGCCTTTATTGTTAGGGTGAGTGCTCTAAGGACATGCTGTAAGTTCAGACTACACTACTGACATTGATTCCAGTATAAATATGTGTAAGTATGTTTGCAAAGTTTAATAATATGCGGCTGCGTATAATGCTTCCAGGATGCTCTCTGATTACATGCAAATATATGCAAAAGCTTGAAAGCAAGATTGATGATTCTTTAATTTCAAAATAAAATGTTCATTAAAAAATGCAACTAGAAACAAAATGTTTTCCTAAACTACACAGAAATTGTAGGTACCATTTCTTTGGAGCATCCTTTAGTAAAATGTGTTGATGCATACTAGTATTTCCCCAAAAATATCTATATTCTTAAATCAATGTAACTAGTTTAAACAAAATTATAGGAAACATGACAACAAACAAGCACTGGCAAAGCCAATAGGTAGAACATTGATGATCAGCCCTTTGGTTTTGTCAATGCGTGTCCTGTTTTGGCATGGTTTATATACAACTTTATTGTTGTGGGAGCGGCTGGGCCCTCATCATTATAATAAACATTGGCAAAAGCAAAAATATTTTTAGTCTCAAAAACCACACATTGCCCCAGTAGTTCCTAGCACTGAACAAACCTACTTTGCGCGCCAATATGCTCCTTGTGAAAGAGAAGAATGCTGTCATTCACAGTGAAACCAGCCAGTAGATAGAGAGAGAGGGGAAGGGGGAGGCAGACAGGCAGACAGACAAATATTTTTTGTCAAATTCTTTTTATTAAACATAAGCAGTATGAAGGTGGCATTGCAGTAAAGAGGAAAGAACACTTCCCACAGTTGTTAAACAAGCTAATGAAGGTACAAATTCTTCACATGAGGAAGCCGTTATCGTTAGCTGGATACTAGTTACAAGCCGTCCCTACTATACTTGTGCGTTGAGCATCTTATGTCGTAGATCTTTATAACCCCTACCCAGCTATCCCACCCCCCACCCTCAACACAAACAACGAAAAAACAATCGCAGTGGTAACTAAATGGTGTGAACACTGGCCACGCAGTATGATGTGTGATTCTGAAAGCGCATTGTGGGACTCCGGGGTCTGTTCAAACGTTTATGGAGGGGGATCCCCGAGCGCACCTGGGATTATCAGTGCTGGGTTCTGTTTACCCTAAAACTGGAACAAGTGCATAGCCCGTAATGAGGGTGAGCATACCGCCAAGGGGCAGTCCTGCATGAGATATGCGACTAGAGGGCTCCATTTGTATTTAAAAAAATTTTTAATCGTTCCTGAAAAAATCTGCCATTCTTTCCATGATGAGTAATTTCCAGAGGCGTGAGTGCCATTGTGACAGCACCGGTGCCGCCTTCTTCTTCCATGCCGCCGCAATTGCGATTTTGGCCGCTCCTAGGCATCCCCATATTATAGCCCAATCCGCTTTCGTTTAATGTTCCAACTCTGGGTCTCTTATACCCAGGAGAGCTCCGTCTATGGAGGTTGGAATGGGTAGCCAAGCATATCCTTCATGTGAACCAAGATTTCCTCCCAGAAAGTTTTGATCGTGGGGCAACTGTAATTCCGTGTGAAGGTCTTGCACCTTGTCATGAGTGACCATTGCTCGTTTGTCCAGTTTCTGCGCCTGCGTCCCCATCTCCAACACAGGGCAGACGTGCGCTCGGTTAGATCTGTTTTGAGTTGATCCATGTAAGACTTGATATCCAATTTGATTTTGGAGCGGATTTCAGCCTTGAATTCCCTAATTCCCTAAGAGAGGTCATTAGGTCGTCTTTAGTGAGCGTGATGGTGGCGGTATCTCCCTTGTTCCAGTGCCTGTCTTTTCTCAGTGGGGGTGATGAAGCTGGAGACTCAGCCTATCACTTTCTTCGGTGGCATAGATGCAGTCCAGCCGGCCCCGTCTCCGTGAGTGAGCAACCTCCACCAGGTGACGCGGGCCCCACAGCAGATGTGTCTTCCTCCTCTGGCAGCTAGTGGTGACTCAGGGGCAAACCGCCCCACGCGAAGGTTGCACCTAAGAATCTGACACCCCCTCGGAGGGATACTGGGTTACCCCCTTGGACTCCACTGGACCATCTCTAAATCTGGCGCTGCACAACAGTCAACTTTAGGGCAATAGTCCCCTAGGCAGGGACTCAGCTTTTGGTGCTGTTCTATGGTCACCGGTGTATGTTTGCCCTATGGAGGCCCTCCGCTCAGTGCCGCTTTAAGCTCCTGGTGAAAGTCATGACGGCTGCCATTTTGAGGCCAGGCAGCCCGAGGCCAGCACCCCGCGCCTGTCTAGATCCACTCACAAGTGCCCAAATGCTTGCGGGGGCTGCTAACCGAGACCCCCGGTTCTCAGTGGGGTCACCGGCGTCACCACCCACCTCCCCTCTCACTGTTATTCGTCAGGGCAAAGATGGCGGGCGCGGGCCTCATCGCTGCAGCAGTCTCTTCTTGCTAGATGCACCGTCCGGTCGCGTAGCCCTCCTCTCATCGGCCCGCACACTGTAGCCTCACTACAGGCTGACACTGGCCCTTGTGGCGGCTCTCAGGGCTCCTCCTCAGCGAAGTCGTGGAGTCGCTGCTGCCCCGACTGATGCCGCCATTTTGGGAGCTTCAGCTGCTCTTTCTTGCTTCTTCTTCGGCCGCTTTTCTCTCTGCTCCCAGCTTGCGATAGCACTCCTGCACGGCACCACCGGTATCACGATGCTTCAGACGCCAGTTGAGTGAGTTTTTGGCTTACCCTTCACATCGGATAGCACACTCGGACAGCTACATGGCTCTGGAGCCTAGGTGAATCACGTCCACCCCGACATCTTGCCCCAGACAGACAACATTTTAATATAAAAAAAACATGTCTTGATTAATGCCAGACCTAAATAAGGGCCCAATTCTTAAAGAAAGCCACAAAAGTGCAGCTATGGTTTATTTCCTTGCATTAGTGCAGATTTAAGGCTTTCATGTATTCACAAGAATTTACATGAGTAGGTTAGGCAATCTGACGCCTAGAAAATATTTGTGAGCTGCATTTTAGCATGAGCAAATATGCATGTGTAGATTTGCTTAGGCGGAAATCTGTTGAGCAGTAACAGGTTCACTTTCCCACCAACCACTTTTTTCCCAAACTCTGGATGGTTGACCTCTGTCCGTGTCAGGGGTACATTTCCAGCCTTACTCTGTAGAGTCAAATATTAGAGACGAGCTGATGAAAACCCATAAAACATGCTAGTAGGTTTGCACAGACTCAAAATGGCATTCCAACCATTGGGAACTATTGCTTACCGCTGCCTCCAGCTACAGTCTGTGGAAAGATGGCAAATTAAGTGAATTGCTAGTATTCAAATCCTACTATGGTATGAGCTCTGGCACAGTCAGAGATCTTCTTATCAGAAGTCTAATATAAGGAGATGGCTGCTATAATTTGCCACTGCACTACATGGCACCAAAGTGACAAGTGGATTTTGTTACAGGACAAGTGGATTTATGAAGCAGCCTGTCCCATGGACAAGTAGATATTTTATTCAATTCCAAAACCCCTGCTGGACATCCCAATGCTATCAAAAACATTGTGGCATTTTATTCAGAGATTGTCATTGACAGAATGTGCCTATTGACAACCTGAAAAAGAAAGTCTTGCTGTGGTGTGGGCTTGTGAGCATTTTCATGTGCTCCTGTATGGAAAGCCTTTCAAGGTTGTCAACGATCACCAGGCATTGGTCACCATTTTCAGCAATCTTAAAGCCAAGCTGCTCCTCGCTTTTCGAGGTGGGGGTTACAACTGCAGGAGTAGATTACACGATTGTGCACCATCCAGGAAAAGGTCAGAATCCTGCTGATTACTTCTCACATGTCCCAATACGATATCATGGCAATGCTTCTGAAGCTGCAGATGCTTATATTATTTTCATTGTAAAATCCAGTACGCCAGCTGCCATATTGTACAGCAAATCAGTGCTGCCACTAGCACTGACAGAGATTTGCAAATCCTCAAAGACATTATTATCCCTCAATCATAGAGAAAGCATGCTTGCTCTCTTTATGATGACCTAGAATACCACAGATTCAAAAATGCACAGGAAGAACTTTCAGTTACTCCCGAAGGCATCATTTTATGAGGGTCGAGAATTGTAATTCCTGTGAATCTAAGAGAAGTCGATGAACTGGCACATGAGGGACATCGTGAAGTTGTTGCTACTAAATGAGCTCTACGGGACCTAGTGTGGTTCCCTCGTCTGGATGAAAGCGTAGAAAAAAAATTAAGGGCCTGTCATTTGTGCAACTGCTTGTCATCCAAGACACCCCACACCCATTAAACATGTCTGATCTTCCAAAGCATGCATGGGAAAAGATTGCAATTGATTTATTTGGTTCCCTAGACAATAGACATCATCTACAAGTAATTGTTGAGGAATACTCCCATTTTCCTCTTGTGGAAGATCTGCCGTCAACTACTCATGACAGAGTCACTGAATGATTAGAAGGCATTTATGCAACATGGGGTATTCCTGTAATTTTGAAGTCTGTGAAGTCTGACAATGGGCTGACTCTTAATAGTAAAAAATTGTAAGTCTTTCTTACTCATTTAAATGTCAAGCATCAGAAAAGAACACCTCTTTGGCGTAGGTGAATGGGGTTGCCGAGAGAATTATGAGCACCCGCAAGACGACCGTTCAGCGTGCTGCGCTGAAAAAGCGGGAACTCAAATCAGTTCTTCAGTGTACACTGCATGCATACGGGTTAATTCCCTATTCAACCATGTGTGAAAGCCCTGCCACCTTCATGTTTGCTTGAGCCATGGGAAAAAAATTGCCGCAATGGATCGCCCAAAGACCTATTGAATAGATAACTTCATAATACTGATTTGTCTCACAAAATACAAAATGAAGCCCTATGCAGCTAGAAGCTACTGTGCTTAGAGCATTTGTTCAAAACAGGAGACCAAGTCATTGTCAGGCAGAAACAGAACGCAAGTCTGATGTTCCTTTGATGTTGAACCACTGAGCGTTGTGACCAGTAAAGGACACATGGTAACTGCTAACCGTCCTGGAAAGTCCATTACATGAGATTCTTCGCATTTCAAGCACTTGCCTTAACCTTTGCCAACTTCAGATGTCAGAAGTAAGACTTATCCACCTCAGAATCCAGAGAGCCCAACAACTGTACCTGTGTCTTTATCTACAGTGCAGGTAATGGACACATCTTCTGTATTTCCGCAGCCTCACATGACAAGATCTGTGTGTTTGATTTGAGCACCAAAACAACTTATAGAAGGGTTGTGATACACATATGTAGTTATGTGTATTTTTTATTTAACAAAGGGAGCGATGTAGTGTCTTGTGAGTTAGAGATGATGGGACCCTATTGGCCCCTGATGGTATTCCATAGAACAGTGACATGAGTGCTTGGATGTGGGTAATAGAATTCCTGCTGCAGAATGTTTAGTTAATGGCTGCATGGTCCTTTACATGTACCAGGGCTGGGGAGGACACTACACTGACCACCACCAGAACCAACTTTCACAGATACATGACAAGCATCGCAACCTGGATGAAGAACAATTGCCTGAAGCTCAACACAGGACAAGACTGTGGTACAGATCTTCAGCAACAACACCAAACCCTGAAACAACTCCTGATGTCCCTCGGAACTAGGACCCGCACCCACCTCCACTGACCATGCCAGAAACCTCAGAATCATCCTCGATAGTAGGCTGACCATGAAATCGAAGATCAATGCCATCTCCTCCGCCTGCATCCACACACTAATATGCATGCCACGGAGAATCTTCAAATGGCTTCCCCTGAACATGAGGCACACTATGACACAGGCACTCATCACCAGCTGACTGGACTATGGCAAAACTCTCTATGCAGGGATCACAGCACACCTCCTACAAAGACTTCAAACTTTACAGAACGCAGCAGCCAGACTCCTCATTGACCTCCCTCGTGACAAACCCACATCACACCTTACCTTAGGCAACTCCACTGCCTCCCAATACAGAAGAGATGGCAATTCAAGCTGCTGACACACGCACACAAAGCCCTACACAACCATGGACCCGTCTACATAAACCACCGCCTCAACCATCCAGAAGACTACACTCTGCTTCCCTATCAGTTCCCCGCACACCCCGCATCCACCTAAGCAAATGCGGAGGAAGCTCCTTCTCCTACATCACATCAAAGACCTGGACAGCCTTCCCCGCAGCTCTGGACCATCACCTTACTACCAGAACTCTGAAAGGCCCTCAAAACCTGGCTGCACTAATAAGTCCATCAGGACTTGGAAGCGCCTGTATGCCCTATTAAGTGATAAGCAGCATTATATAAATCCTTGACTGATAAATTGAACTGAGGAGTTTACCATAGTGGAGTCACTGCATGTGACATGCTTTTGGGGTTGCCAAAGAGACAAACATTAGAAGCACCCTTAAATTATGCAGCACAAAAAGAGAAAGTCAGAGCAACCAGTCTCTTGAAGAGCAGATATTGAATCAGGAGAGACTTGGGTGCTTAAAATGTAACACTAAATACCTTGCCCTGCTGCTAAAAATATAGATATTTCAGAAAAATGCCTCCTTAAGCAAATATGGCAATGGCAAGACACTGGGAACTGTGAATACCAGAACTGGACATGAATGGGGTCTGAGACTCCATTCAGGATGTATTGCACTGCTCAGACAAAGTGGCCCTAGGAAACGTGGAACAAGCACTATAGACACTGACTGGTCAATGACTGAAACTAAGATATATACCTCATTTGTCAATTATAAAAGTCCCCACTCCTCATATTGGGCCTCATGTAGGTAAATAAATTTTACCGGTTCTTAAATACCGAGCCGTACCGAATCGGTAAATTAGAATCGGTAAGTTATATGTAGGTAAAAATTCGGTAACAGTTACCGATTCGGTAACATTCGGTAATCACGAATCGGAATTCACCGAATCGGTAAATACCGAGGTGGTATTTACCGAATCGGAAAATACCGAGGTGGTATTTACCGAATCGGAAAATACCGAGGTGGTATTTACCGAATCGGAAAATACCGAGGTGGTATTTACCGAATCGGAAAATACCGAATCGGTATGTACAGATTCGGTAAATAAAATCACATGACTTGACGAAACAGCTAATCCTGTGCAACGACAGCCCACCCAACCAGGAAGTGCCCACACCCAGGCAGGTGTACATAATTAGCCGAAGTGGCCACACCCAGGCAGGTGTACATAATTAGCCGACCCTGGAGAGGCTTGGAGTGCAGAGGAGAGGCAGGGAGCCGTTGCATGTGCGAGCGGGTAAACGAACAGCATGTCCAGCCAGAGAACACAGAAAGACGGAGGGGAAAGGAGGAGGAAGCTGAAATTTAGCCCCAAGGAACTCCAGGTGCTGGTGGAGGAGGTGGTGAAGCAGCACCAGAAGCTGTTTGGAAGGCAATCCCTGCAAGTGCCTGAGGCGGAAAAGCGCAACATATGGCTGGCCATCCAGGCGCAGGTCAATGCTGTGGGAGTGACCCACAGGGACATTGAGGTCCTCAAAAAGCGCTGGTATGACCTGAGGATTGTAACCAAGAGGAAGATGGGCGACATCCAGAAGGAGGCCAGCCAGACCCGAGGTGGAACCAACAGGGCACCTGCCCTCACCGAACTGGAGGAGCTGGTGGCCGCCACAATCCAGCAGGAGAGCGTCGTGGGTCTTGGGGACGCCGACAGCTCTGCCAGAGCCGCAACACACCAAGGTAAGACGAAAGCACAGCAATGTAGCCCCCCCTACCCCTATCCCACATCCCCCATTGTGAAACGAGAATCACACTGCAGTCCACACGTGTCAGTGCAGACAGGCAATGCATTCCGGGAGATGTAGTCAGGGCAACACTAACCATGACGTAAATGTTACAGGGCAACAAGGCATGTCACGCACTCGAGGCACAAGGAGACAGAGGACATATTGGAATGTGAAATGTTTTATTGTGACGCTTGCAATGCAGCCCTTCGGGGACACTGAGCCAATGTTGTATTTCTGTCCACAGATGTGACATCATGCAGGACAGGGCATGCTGCAGGAGAGACGGCACACCGGCCACAAGTATCACCTCTAGCCAGCACAAGTTCAGACCAGGGAGCAGGCCCA
This sequence comes from Triturus cristatus, assembly GCF_964204655.1. Lineage (NCBI taxonomy): Eukaryota > Metazoa > Chordata > Amphibia > Caudata > Salamandridae > Triturus > Triturus cristatus. The sequence goes on from NC_140588.1 coordinate 213,971,270, forward strand.
CTGGCAGCCGCACCACCAACACAGCCAGCCTCGCCGCACCCAGAGCCAGCATCACCTCACCGAGAGCCAGCATCACCACAACCAGAGCCAGCATCACCACAACCAGAGCCAGCATCGCCACTCATGTTCGAATCACCGGCCACATCTCCGCTTGCAGGTGTGAGAATGAGGAGGCGTCCAGCAGCCAGGCTACGAGCCTTAGACACCTCGTCAGACGACAGCATGGGCCCAGAAGACCGCACCGGGCCCCAGGAAGGGAGCCATGCCACTGTGCCCCACACCTCACAGGCAGCACAGACGGGAGCAAGAGGGCGCCGCAGGTCGCGTGTCCAGAGTCCACCAGCACCCACTGACGGCCATGGTGTCTTCTTGGGTCTCGAGGGCCAAATGTTGAAGCAACAGCGCCTGCAATCAAAGGCAGTCATGTCAGTCCAGAGGCACATGCGGGGGTGATGAGGACAACATTAGTCAACATGGACAGTAACATTAGCGGCATGGCTGCGGGCATTCGGGACATGTCCCAGTCAATCCAGCAGTTGTGCAGCAAATTAGATGCTGACATCGAAGCACGGCGCCGGGAACGCCAGAGAAGGGACACTACCAGCAGGGCACTCAACCGTCTGGCAACTGCGACTTCTCTACTGTGCCGGCGCTCTGTGACGATGCAGGAGGGCCTAACACAGTGCTGCAGCGACCTGTCTCGGGGGATGGTGCAGGTGACAAGTGCACTAGGGGTGCTATTGACTAGTCAGGCGTCGACAACTGCTGCAGGGGATGCTGCGGAGAGCATCGACACCAGCAGCAGCATCACACCCCCCGTCCCAGAAGCACGCAGGAGCAGCAGGCGGCTTGGGGTTGGCTCTAGTGAGGATGCACAGGCCGTGCAATCCACCACTGCAGCGCGTATGCGCAAACATTGATGTAGCCCTGCTAAGCCACTTCCCATTGGGTGACGTAACCCTGGACATACTCCTTGTATAGATGGTATATTGCCTGATTGGCCTGTTCATGTGTTCATGGCGTGGTGCCACATTAAAACTACGTCAGGACTTCTCACAACTCGCTGTGTCCCCTCACTTACTCAGAAATAGTTGCATGTGATCTCTGCCCGTCTCTCTCTCCCATCGATTGCAGTTGGCACTCTAGCTGCGTTGCCCTCTGGCTGGCCTGACTCATCCTCGTTGTCCTCAAAATATGTTAGTTCCACATCTGTACTTTTTTTCGTGGCAAGGTTGTGCAGCATTGCACAAGTGGCAATAATCTTGCAGCAGGTGATGGGTTTGTACTGGCGTGCGCCTCCGCTCTTGTGCAGGCAGCGGAACCTGCTCTTCAGTAGTCCAAACGTGCGCTCCACCACATTGCGTGTTGTTTTATGTGCCACGTTGTATCGTCTCTCACTCTGGGTTGCTGGGTGTAGGTAGGGAGTGAGGATGAATGACCGGCATGCATATGCACTGTCGCCTGGATGAGTAAAAGGGAACCATCAGTAACATGCCTCTATACACTATGATTTGCAGGTTTCAAGGGGCGTCACTGTTACTTACCTAGCAGGTATCCCTCTCCGAATTCTCCGGCACTCAGTCGTGTGTAGCTCCCACTATTCTGGAAGATGTAAGAGTCGTGGGTGCTCCCAGGAAACTTTGCAACAATATCTGTGATGATGTTCCCTGCATCACAGATCACCTGCACATTGATGGAGTGGGTGGACTTCCTGTTCCTGTAGATGTGCTCTGTATCAGCTGGTGGACAGATTGGGATGTGTGTACCATCAATACAGCCGATGACATGGGGGAACTGTGCCATGTGATAAAAGTCTGTTTTTGTTTTCTGCAGTGCAGCCTGTGTGTTTGGGAAGCTTATGTAGTGGTGCATTCTCTGCATCATGGCATCCAGGAACTTCCTGAAGAAACGTGACAGGCAACTCTGGGATACCCCACCCACCGCAGCTATCACCACCTGATAACTGCCGGATGCCAACAGATGTAGGCTGCAGAGCACCTGCACATGTGGGGGTATGGCGTGCGCCCTTCTTATTGGCTGGTCCAGGAGTGGGTGAAGGTCCCTGATTAAGTCCATGATGGTTTCGGGGTGTAGCCTGTACCTCTCATGTATCTCTGCATCAGTCAGCTGGAATAGTGTGATGCGCTGTCTGTAGATTTGTTCCTCCCGTCGCCACACCCTCAGTCCTGCTGCCTGTAGACGTAGGCGCCTTGCAATGACGCACATGGTGGCCATGTTGTCCACGCTGTTGCATTTTGGGTTTGCCTATATGCATTGTTGATGGTTACCACCTGCTTTCAATCCGTGTTAATTACCGACTCTTATTTACCGATTTTCCTGGATTTCTTAATTACCGAGTGCTCCTACATGTCATTTTAAATTTTACCACTTCATATTTACCACTTCATGTTTACCGAATCGTTAATTATGTATTCGGTAAATCTGATTCGGTATTTTGGAATTCGGTAAATATGAATCGGTATTTACCGCCTCATATTTACCGAAAAGTGGTTTTTGGACTCCTACATCTCACTTGTCTGAATACCGGTCGGTAACGGCATATTTACCGAAAATCGGCCGTTACCGACCGGTATTTGGCTACCTACATGAGGCCCCATTGTCTCCATAACAAGCAGGTGCTCGTCTTAGAGACCTAAGGAGGAGAATATTTCTGCCTTAATTAAAGGAGGGATGGCTAAGTGTATACAGTTTATGAGTTAGTCGTTGGTAAGTGGAAGTTTTAAGAAACTAAATATCAGTTTGGACAGTCTGCGGCATTCCCATAATCCTTGAAATGTTCACTACAATGACTGAAACATAGTGGACAATAAAGCCACGGGGGCATTAGTCAAAGACAATTTGTAAGCGAAGTGAAAGTACTGAAGTTGTTATGGGTCTTAATCTTGGAGTAACAGCATAATATTCAGGACAAGATATGTTGCGATTGTACTACTTAATATCGAGGATAGGAATATTGTGGCAAAAGAATATCATCGACAAAATATTGACAACCAAAATATCAAAAGGTAAGTGCATATAGAGTTAGAAAGACTTACTATTCCTAAATTCCTAACTCCACATCTATGTACCTTGAAGATATATGTATTACCTACTGGTGGTCGCCAGTAGGTAGTCATGGTTAGGACCATGTTTCCATAGGAAAAGCGTTTTTTGACTTGCCTATACCTTTGGCGCCGGTTGACGAATCTTCACGAAATTTTCCCCAAAAAATGTCCTGTGATTCTTATTGCGCATGGAAAGTTTTGGGGAGATCAGTCAAGCAGGAAAAGGCAGATAGGTAGCTATTGGTCCAGAAAGAACCATTTTTGCTATCTGATGTAAATCCGTTCAGTAGTTTTTGAGAATTTCTTTAATATATAGGGACACGGATCTTCCAAGGATCCGACATCCCTGTGCTGAAATATGATTTACTGCCAACACTTCAACCAGGAAGTGTTGACAGCCATCTTGGGACTCTGCTTCAGCCAAGTCCCACAAAAAAAGTTTTAAAAAAAGAGAAGGGGACAGGGTAGGAATACCCTCACCCCTATGCCTCTTGGAGTAGGGGAGGGGGAGGGGTGGTCCCGCAAGGACACCACTGGGGGCAAGAAAGCATGTTTTCTATATTTTTTGGCTGGACTTGTGCTGGATACGCGGCTCCCGCTGACTATTTTGAAATAAAGAAGCACTAGCTCCTGCACTTTTCTACTATTTAGCCCCCGGGTAGGCCAGGTCCTGGGGGCACGCAGGAATAATAAAAGGAGGGAGCGCATGGGGGCCCCATCCTGATGCTATTTTAAACCTCGGTGGACTACCATCTCACCAGGGCTGTTTTAATATAATGGATGGGGCAGCATGGACCCTCTCCTTGGCTCTTTTGAGCCCCGAGGACAACCACTTATCCGGGGCTGTTTTCAGCTTGGAGGGGACCATACAGACCCTCCTCCGGGGTGGGTTCAAGCCCTGGGTACCACCACCTCCCTGGCTTTAAATTAAAACCAATAAGGGAGCACGCAGACCCCCCAGGCCCCGAGACCCGCTACCTTCCCGAGGCCTAAAATGTAAATAAAACTGGGAGAAGGCTGTGCGGCCCCAATCCTAGGCCATAAAAGGCCCTGAGGACCACCACCTCCCCAGGGCCGGCCCGTGCTCACAGAAGGAGGGGGCCGTGTAGCCCCCCCCCACTTGGAGTCAATAGTGGGGACCACCACCCCCCAGGGCCGGCCCGTGCTCACAGGAGGGGGGGGGGCACAGCCCCCCCCCACTTGGAGTGAGTAGTGGCCCTGGAGACCGCCACCCCCCAAGGCCGGTTCCTGATATGTCCTGGGGTGCCCACCCCTGGGATATATCTGTTTGCTTTGACAGCACCTGCCAAGACAGAGAAAATATTCCGCTTCCAGCAGGCGAGAGCTGACAAAATGCTCTTGCTTGCTGGAAGCAGAGGTTTCGTCTGTTTCTCTGCCCGAGGTGGCAGGAAACAGACAAAAGGATTGCTCCTGCATTCCCACAGCCACTCACTCACCCATACACCCACTTACACACCTATAGAGCCACTCAGACACCTACTCACACAGATACACAGTCACACAGCCACTCACATAGTTTATGTTAAAAATAGTTTTGTTTGTGTTACTAGCACAAAAAGTATAGTAATTAAACTTTTGTAGTATCTTAGTATATATGTTGAACACTCAGAAACTTTTATAAAACACTCACACTCACCGGATGATATCATCAGTAATGTCATTTGGGATATCATCATTTGAGATATCATCAGTGATACCACTGACCATGTCAGGAGTGATGTAATATGCGGGGGCATGTCCTTTATGGCTAGAATCTGTGCTACTTATAGCTTAGACATGCACTGGAAGTAGTTTGGTTTATGAACTAAATTAAAGTAAAAAGGTCTGCCACAAAGCATGAGTAATCACTTAAAAGTTGCCCAACGATCAGTCTTCCTGTTAATTTTGCAAGCAATTGATTTGATATATCTGGAGAGCTGCAAGTAAATGTATCGATTAGAGAGAGGAGGCTGAAGTAATGACCAGGAGACTTAATAAAGATGTAGATTTCTTCTTTATTTGGCAACCCCGAGCGAGGCCCAGGCAAGCAGCAATGTCACCAGCTCCAATGCATCTCCCTAACATTCTAACACACATTAATAAGTACTGAGAACACTCTAAGTGTTCTGATTCTTAATTCCACAGAACCAGGACAATTCTTCCAAAGAGAAATACAAAACAATACAAAAAAAAACAATACTACACATCCCCCTTCTTACAGAAAAAAAAGAAGAAAATTGGAGAAAAAAAACTGGTGAGACTGCACAAGATAAAATGGAAATTGTGAATCATGGTCTTCAAGTCACTTCAGTTTCACAATGGTTCTACCGAAGGTGCTAATTTTCTTTCCGCTAAACTCACCTTGCCCAGAGCCAAGGCACAGCTCAGAGCAAGCTTCATTCCTCAGATCATCTCCACTCTGAACACAAATATTGGAATCAACAGGATAGGAAGAAGACAAACTCTCAGTGTGGACATTAATCCACCAATAGCTCTGCTCGTTGTTGAGCATAATTCAACATGTGACAAGGAACATTCTTAACTAATAATAAACGACTCATATGGCATACACTGCCATCAGTTAATCTCACTGTGTTGTTCATGACCTTGACAATTTGTACAGGGGCACTAAATTTGCTTTTACCTTTAGCTACCTTTCAATTGGATTTTACACAAAACCATTGACCAACAGTCAACTTTACATCACGGACACCATGTTTCATTTCAAAGTTTTTTTTGTCCTTAAGTTGAGATGTTAAAATACAACTCCTGATCTTTTTTGTATCTCATTCCACTTGTTTGCTTCTATTCATCCAACATGGGTTGATCTTAGAGTGAGGAATACGGCCTCTCATAACACCAAAGGGACTCTCACCTTTGGCATCGTGACTAGTAACCCTGTAGGTCCATAGCATTTTCTTAAGTTCACAATCAATATTTTTCCTGCTTTGATTAGTCATTTGCAACACATCCTTAATAATGCGGTTGATCCTTTCCACACCACCATTTCCCCTAGGATGATAGAGAGAAGTGCATCTATGTGAAATCTCTACCACCTCAAGTAATTCCTTCATTTCAACACACATAAATTGGACACCATTATCTGTAAGAATGGTTTGAGGGATACCTTCACACACTGTCCAGGAATTTAATGACACAACTAGTGTCAACTTTATTGACTACTTTAAGTTCAATCCACCTTGAAAACAAATCCACTAACACGAGAATATACCTCTGAGACTCATCAGACCACACAATGGGACCCATAATATCCAATGCTTCATCATACCAGGGAAGAGAAGTGCAACCTAAAGAGCTTAAAGGAGTGTTGAGGGTTTTCTGAGATTTATCAGAATCCTTACATTCCATGCACGATCGCACAAACCTCTCTGTTTCAATATCAATTTTAGGCCACCAATAGAATGATTTGATGTTTTTCTTAGAACATGTTATACCAATGTGACCTTCATGATAAAAAATAACTAATTTTACTCCTTAACTTGCGTGGAGGAATAATCTTGTCCCCTATCTTAACAAACAAACCATCAACTCCTAGTTCATTTTTAACTTCCCATAACGCTTTTAACTCACCAAGCAGTTTGGATCTAATACAACCCCAACCACATTGAATTTTGGTCCTGACAAGGTTAAGAGTTTCATCCTCCTTTTGAGCTTTTTCCCATTCTTTTTTTTGTAAGCCTTTTTCATTGTCTTTCGAAAAAAAACTCGCAACACACACATCATTCCAAGGACTGGCATCCACTTCCCTCAGAGGGAGAGACATTCTAATAAACAAATCAGCAGTGACGTTCTTTTTCCCCGGAACATATTTAACATCATAAATAAAATCTTGTAGGCGCATGGAAAGTCTGGCAATTCTTGCAGATGTCCTAGATGATCAGTAGTAAGCAATTTAGCTAAAGGCTTATGATCAGTTTGAACAGTAAACCTCCTCCCGCAAAAGAACCTCCGAAAATGTTCTGAGCCCATACGCAGGCCAGTGTCTCTCTTTCAATAACGGAGTATTATTGTTCCGTGGGGGAAAGTGACCTGGAGGCGAAGGCTATGACAATTTCTGCGCCACATCATCAATTTGAGTGAGGACACAGCCCAAACCCTTACCACTCACATCAGTAGTGATAAAGATTGTGGCAGAGGGATTAAAAGCTTGTAACTTAGAAGCTTCGCTGATGGCCCCCTAATATCAAGAAAAGCATTTTGACTTAAGTTAGTCTATTAAAATTTGGACTTGTTCTTTTCATAAGTTCGTTCAGAAAAATTTTCAACAAATTTAGAGTTAATTTCTGCCAAGCCCAGAAATGAGCATAGCTCATCTTTGTTCTTGGGAGAAGGAGCTTTGTTGATTGCTTCTACAAGTTTCTCCTTGGGTTTGATAACTTTCTCGCTAATTTCATATGCCAGGTAAGTGGTTTTTTTTTCAGCAAACTTACATTTACTCATTTCAGCAGCTAAACCTTTCATACAAAGAATGTTGAGTACTTTCCTTAAAATTTCATCGTGATGCTGTTTAGTTTTACCCATAATCAAGATGTCATCTGAAAAATGTCACCTCTTTTAAGTCACTGAAAAGTTCAAACATAAGCCTTTGGAAGAAGGCTGCTGCAGATGCTAAACCAAATGGCATACGTTTGGATTGGAAGCATCCAAAGGATGTGCAACAGGCTGTAAGATGTTTACTTTTTTATTCAATACCACCTGGTGATAAGCAGCAGACATGTCTAAAGTGGAGAACCATTTTTCATTTCTAGTTAAAGTTAACATTTCGTCAATGCGTGGGAAAGGAAACTGATCCACGATGATGTTATCATTGAGACCTCTCAAATTCACACACAGATGCACCTTGCCATTGACACGTCTGCCTACAACTAATGGAGATACCCATTCAGAGGCTTCTATGGGATCTATGATACTAGAATCCTGCAATTTATTTAATTCTGACTTAACTTCATCTCTAACAATGAAGGGAATGCTGCGTGCTTTGCGAATTTTAGGTGGGGCTTCCTGTTTTAACCTAATAACATGAGCGAAACCCTTCAATTTTTCGATTTTGCCATTGCGGACAGCTGGAAATTCATGTAAGACCCAGTTCTTAGTGTTTACTCTGGACTGCTGGGATCTAGTATAATCGCAAGTTTTTCTGATCCTTCCAGACCAAAACTGAGGGTCCCTCTTTAGCCACGTACAACTTACATAATGCATGTCTACCCTTGAATCTGAAAACAAGTTGCCTAAAACCAATGACATCAATCTTCTCCCCAGTGTAGTTCACAAGGTTGTTGACCCTTACTACACAGAGATCTGAGTACCGGTACCTTAGCCCCTCCTCTAATCCCAACCCTACCTCTTAGTGGACCTCGCCTTTACTGACCGTCCTCTTTTCTGCCACCCCTTGTCCTACTGCTGAGAGGGCATAGTGAGTGTTTGTTGCCCCTCCCCCTACATGGAAATGCCCCTCCTGCTCTTTTCCCAGAAAGTAGGGTACAAGTCTGTGATGCCAATGGTGGTCCAGTCAGCGTTCTCCTCGAGTCTGAGGATGTGAGGGAGTTGGCCTAACGGCTAGGGTGGTCGACCTTGAATCTGGGGAACTGGGTTCGAGTCTCGGCGAGGACGCTGAACACCCTGTGATTCTGGGCAAATCACTTCATCTCCCTGTGCCTAACAAGAATGAATGTGTCCTCATGTAACGCAACTGGCGCTATGTAAAGCGCTCTGATACCCGATACCAGGTCAAGTTCGAGCTATGTAACAATCCGTATAAAAAAAAATATGAAGAGGTAAAGAAATTAAGGGAATTGAAAACCTAGGACAGCGCCAATACCCGCTCGTACTCTCTCTTTTCCCAACCATGGGAACTGGCACAAGTGGAGGAGTGTGTGTGGGAGGCAACTCTCATATCCTCCAAAACACACTGCTGCCCAACCACAAGAGCTGACATATCCCTCATAGGGGAACAATTGCATAGCAACAGTGTCACAGTGTGCTCCCAGGCAGTATGGTTCAAGAATTCCAAAGCCAGAAACCCAAACCTCTTATGAAGCCTTGGTACTGGAACAGCTTTCATCCAACAGACCCCCTTTGTGTACCGAGGCAACCAACATTGTCAGGATGCCAGTGAAATGGTGAACAGTACACTTCTCAAAATGTGTAAGATAACAAATGTATTAGTCAGTGAATCAAAAGCAAACTATGAACATATTACTCACACAGAAATGTAGTTAACCCAGTGTCGCCTTACTATAAAAAATGTGAAGGACTCAAGGTGTGATATCAGCCAAAAGATTTTTGCCCTGATCCTTGATTTGTTCAATGAGATTGAGGATCCAAAAAGCAAGGATAAGAGATGGGGCTCTCACCAACCATTCCCTAGACATAATTCACAAGGCTGGACACGTATGGTGATTACTTTAGATCTGTCAATAACTCTGCAAGGGGCACTTACATACGTTGAACTTCCCCTTTGTTCTGGATGAGACTTCAAAAACAACTATGAGCCTATATTTTACAAATATCAATCAATAAGCTTTATTTGATCATAAAAAAAATCATAAAAGCACATCAACAGTATACAAAACTCATAGAAATACAAACCCAGATTAAAAGATGATAAACATAATAAAAACAGCCTAAATATATATCCAACAGTTTAAAACAGTAGAGATTGCCTACAATGCAGGGTAAATTTGAGAAATGTTGCAATGCATGCACAAACCTCAGGGAAACAGAGCATCTGTAAATATAATAACACAAGAATACATCTGATCAATGCGGCACTCCGGAGTGGCGAGATTAAAAACCTTTTGGTGTAAATACGATAAAATTTACAAAAAAATACAAAGTTTGCCAGGGTTTCCGGAGAGTGCTCAACACAAAGACAGGTAAGGACAGCAGATGAATTAAATTGACCCAAGCAAAAGCAAAGCTGGCATCTAATGGTTCCAAATCTAAATCTAGGCAGGATTAATTTATCCCACGTGTTGGTCACCATGTCGATGTACGGCTCCAAACGTTGTGTTGTTTGAATCAACATATAATCTTTATTTGCGGGTTTCTGAAGTTCAACGTTCCCTATTGCCCCTTGCCTGGCGTCCATGAAATGTATTTTAAGCCAGTGTTTATCCATTGTAGATAACAATTCCGGGTTTAAGAAGAAAGAGGGCCAACTAGCTTAGTGAAAACATCCTTGGTATAGCATAACCAATGGATCCAGAGGCCCCTACACAGGATAAGCAGTCCGTTATACTCTTGCCTATAGCCACTGAATCCTGTTCAGGGAGCCAAATTAGCATTGTTTGCCCACAGAGCCACCTCGAGTTTATAGAGGCCCATGGGCACCCTATCTGGACCTGGGATTTTATTTGCAAATCTAGAAAAGATAGCCACAGGAACCTCCTCCAGAGAAAATTCAGTTTCAAGGAATAACATGGGACAGTATTTATTTGATACTAACCTTGTCTTTAAAAAATAAAAAGGTATAATTGTAAAAAATAAATAAAACATTAGCAGAGGCGAGTAGTGGAAACGTGAACAGGTTGTAAATACCTAAAATTTCCGTGTGAGGCTGTGTCTAGCCCTGTTATGTATTCATTCATTGTTTCAGTCATCCACTGATTTGTGATATGTATGTCCAGATGCACCTATTCATTATAGTAAATGTACCTTCCTGATAACGTTATGAAATAATTGTTATTAATAAGAACAGCTGTTTCATAGGAGCAGTTTCTTGGTGTGTCTGGTTTCAATTTTACAGTGCATGGAAATGAATGCTTTTGGTCCTCTAAGATGTCATTTCAGTGCTTGGAGGTAGATGCTCAAAGCTTTGAGGACATTTTGGTAAGCTCCAACATTGTTTTAATTAACTCAGAGCAAGGATGATCATATTGACAATAGTTTGCTCAGCCTTGGAAGGTGGGATGTCTTTCCCTGTATAAAAACTTTGCTTATGCTGGAGAACTAGAGGTGCACATTAAGACACAGAACCCACCACTGTAGTAACAGAGAGTACCATAGAGCTTTTAGACTGCTGAGGGTACACTGAGTTGGAAATCAGTTAGGTCAGAGTAGTGTCTTGGAAGGCAGGTAGGTGTGAGGTATAGCGTATTGCAACCTAGAGTGTGTTCACGGTGAGTTCCCAACGTCAGGAACATCTGTCTGTGGGAAGCACTGGAAACAGCAGTAGTACAAATGTTTGGTTAGACATATGTTAAGTCAGGGTAGCTTGACAGCCTGTGGATCTGGGACAGACTTGGTAGGGATGGGACACATAATTACATGGTAAGTCGACGCGGAAGACTCAGGATGCCCTCAATCACAAACACGGATGGGTAGGCTGAGGCCTTTAAGATGTTGGCAGGCCTAGATTTAGCAAGTCATCTGACCTGTCATTGATCATTGAAGGTTGATGGAGGTGAGGCAGGTTCTTTCATATTTAAGGCTAAAGTGTGAGCATCGTCCTGATTCTTTTCATGGCTGTTATCTTTTTAAGCTTTGTCAGTGCATATGGATGTTTATTGCAGGTATTTAGCCTTGCCTCAGTTCTTGGGAGGTTTTTACTCCTATATGATATTTCCTCCTGCATTTTTTGACTCTTTGTAAAACACTCCCTAGCGGGCGGAGGTTGTCACAGGAAGGAAGATGGCGGAGGTTGTTACGGGAAGGAAGATGGCGGACTAGTGCCGCCTCGTCTCACAGCACAGCGAAGCTCCTGGCTGGCTACCCCCAGTACCTGTCATTACCGCTAGCCGCTGAATGAAGGCTATGAGGCGCCTACTTACCTAGATGAGTGATACGCTAGAAGGCTTATTTTTCTGTCTTCCCCAGCGTTGTAGCTGACTCCGTAGCGTGGATGCTTGGACCGAGGTGTAATTTTCAGTTGCTTTGACAGACGGCGAGGCGAGTCTGCTGGCTGTCCGGCCCCTGCAGATTGGGGCTCGGTTGGTTGTGCCTTTCTGTTTTTCGAGTTGGAGTTAAAGACCGACATGGCGCCGCTGAAAAACACAGCGAAAGCAGCCCGCGTTACAAGGACTACGGGCTTACAACCCCCACCGCTCGGCGAAGAAGGCTGGACGGCGCGGAACAACAAGAATGAATCTAAAGTCACCCCAGCTCGAGTGGGCAGACCCGTACTTCGGCTCCTGGAAGCAGGTAAAACCGCTGATTTAATTGCGGAGGGAGAGCTTCTCATACAAACGGCTGATGCAATAGCTATAGCATCTATATTGTGTAGCGCTGCGCAGAAAGATACACAGGAGCCAGCCGCTAACAACAGACTGTCTTTTGAGGATCCAGTGGGGAACTTAGAAGTGGAAACCGAATGTGATGATGCTGGTGAACCACCCAGAGTGTTGGACCATTGGGGGGCCACTGAATCGGAGGCGATTCCAGTCACTCAGGAGGATGCCATCGCAGAAGTGCCTAACGTAGCACTGGGGGGCACTGAGGATATTGCGTTAGATGCTAACAGCGATAGCCCTAGTAGTACTCTCCAGAGCTGTAGCCTGTCTAGTCCCGAGGTGGATCAGAATGGTTAAAAAAGGTTACTATGTGGCCAAGACTGTACTCCCAAGCGCTCTGATCTGGGCACTAAACCAAAAAATAAGAGTTTAACTGTATCTAATGCTATGCCTGAGGTCATGATTGTAGGGAAGAACCGACGGGATCCACAAAAGACCCTTAACACTACTGGGAATAAAAATAAAAATAACAGCAAAAAGGATCTCAAGGTAGCCAAACCTCGCAAAAGATCGATGGACCTGCAAGGGGCTAGCTGGCATAATAGCTCTGTAGGTCGGCGGAATGGAGAGCAGCCCACTAAGAAAGTGGGTCCAAGCAAAGGGAGAGGTCAAGGCTCTGAGTTCCCGTCTGTCGGGTTCTGGTCCTGGCTGGTCAAGTGGCCAATGTGCGGAGGACTTTGTGAATTGTAAAAATATTGAAACTATTGGGGAACAAGAGATACCCTTAACTAACTCAGCGGACTACTCTAATGGGAACAGCTCTGAAAGCTCGCCCGGTCAAAATGAAGAGCTAGGTAATATGACCAAGCCAACCTCACTAGATTTGGTGCAAGAGACAGATGAGCTGCCTTCTTCTAAAGAGCCGTCTCTTGCGGTAATACTGCAGGCCTTACAAGAACAACAACGAGAGGCTCAGGATCGTCATGCTCAGATTAGAGCGGACTACCTTAGTATTAAGTTATTATTGGATGAGGTGACGGGTACTGTGGCCGGAATTACAAGAGATATGTTTGAGTTACAAAACTGGGTAGCAGAGACAGAGGAGTCAGTTACTGCTATAGCGAATACTGTGCAGGCTCACAACCTACAGCTCTTGGCTTGTCAAGCTAAGATTGAAGATTTAGAAAACCAGCAAAGGCGAAATAATTTAAGATTGTTTGGTGTTCCAGAGGGTGAGGAGGGTGCTGGCCCCCGAGCATTTGTGGTCCAACTTTTTCCAAAAAGCCTTTCCGGATCTGTCTGATTGGGATTGGGTTTGGGACTGCCAAAGAGCACATAGACTCCCTATTAATGCGCAGAGGCTCAATGCTCGGTATCCTCGGCCTATTCTAATTTTTTGGGGGAATTATTTGTTAAGACAGGCACTGTCTTTTAAAGCGCTGCCAAATTCGCCAGTAGGGGTTGACTCTTTATCGATTTTTTTAAGATCTGATTTGAGCCGCATTACAATGGAAAAAAGATGGAAAATGAGACAACTCATCAATCCATTTAAAGTGACCGGGGCTCAGGTCTTTTTGCAGGAACCTGCCGGATTGAAAGTTATCAAGGATGGGCAGTCACAATTTTTCGTTTCGGACCTCGAGGCTAAGCAAGTATTAAGCAAATGGCAAATGACATGAACCTTTGGCAGGACTGACCGATCCAATAGGAATTGATAAAGTAGACAATGTTCTGGGGTTTTTTTCTGCAAAGGGGATCGGGAGGCGTAGACTAGAAAAGTATAGAGGCTGGGCTTGGGGCCTTTTGTTGCAGCCTCTGTGGCAGCTAGGGGTTTAGCTTGTTATATTTCATTTCTTTTCTTGCAGCTGTGGGGGGCTAGCCGGGGCTGGCTCTGTGATGCGCTGAGACGTTAGCTGTCATTTTCAGCTTTTTGGGGAGGGTGATTCCTTCTTTAGGAAACTGGGAAGGGGGGTAGGTCGTTTTTGAGGGGGCTGCAGATGGGCACTCCTGGGAGGGTTAAGGGTATAAAGAAAGAAAAAGTCAAATAGAAGGTTTACAGTTTTTTGTTTTGGTGGTGTGAACTTTGGGATTATTACCTTTTTGCTTTGATGATTGGTAATTATATTAATGGGTATGGCAAGGATTAGGTGTCTATCTTGGAATGTGTCTGGGTTGAATAGAGGATCTAAAAGACAATTAGTACGGGAAGAGCTTAGGGCTTATAAACCCCATATAGTACTTTTAATGGAAACGCATTTAGCGTATAAAGATCGTGGCTTTCTCAATCAATTGGGCTTCCAGAATATAATATGTACTTCACAAAATGTGTCAATCAGGGGGACTGCCATTTTGGTGTCTAAAACACTCAATTGTCAAATCCATAAGGTATTAGCGGACCAAAGAGGGAGGTGGGCCCTAGCTCAAATTGAGATTAACACTTTGAAATACGTGTTCTGTGTTCTATACGGCCCTAATGTTGACGATCCGACATTATTTGATGATATTTGTCTAGAATTAATGGGATGGTAGGGTGTGCTTGTTGTAATGGGAGATTTTAATTGTGTTATTAACTCTGGCACGGATTCTACTAGACGGCCACTTACTCCTAGAATGGCCAAGGTGAGGGCTTCCATTTTAGAATTAGGGCGTTTGCACTCGCTGCAAGATGCGTGGCATTTTCTATTTCCAACTGCACCGGGGTACACGTACTATTCTATGCCACATTGGCAGTACTCTAGGATTGATATGGCCTGGGTTTCAGATACCATACTGGCGGGGTCAGACATGGAGATCTGTCCTAGGATCACATCTGATCACAACCCTATAATATTTTCCTTTTTGGCCAATTCTATTTCTAAAACGAACCGTTCCTTTTCTTTTCCACAGTATTTGGTTACAGATTCTGAATATTTGGCTTTTATCTCTCAAAAAATCTCAGAATATCTTACAGATAATATAGGGTCTGCTTCACCATTTGTGGTATGGGATGCTATGAAAGCATTTATTCGTGGAGTCAATCAACAGTTTGTTTGGCAACAAAATAGAAAGCGGGAGAAACTAACTAAGGAAGCTTATCAAAGGCTTGTTATTTGCGAGCTTCAACATGCTGAGGCTGTCCGAATGTGAAAGGTAGATCAAGACTCTCTGTATATATCTCTTCGCGAGCACAGGGCCGCGATTAATAGGGTACTTAAAGAGAAGGTAGCGGCTTGTTTTACCAAGCAAAAGACACTGCAATATGAGTATGGGGACAGGATAGGGAAAGTCTTAGCACATCAGCCGTCTTAAAACTAAAATTAAAGCTATTAAAGGCAAGGGTGGAATTGTATACAGGCGCCCCCAGGAGATCGCAGATCAGTTTTCCATTTTCTATCAGCAACTATATTCTCCCAGTTCAACACAAGATTTGATTGGTATGCAGAGTTATTTGCAAGTGAGCAATTTACCGACGTTGACAGAAGAGAATTCTCTTTTATTAGAGCAGGAGATTACCGTGGAGGAAATTGCGAAATCAATTGGGGGGCTCCCTCTAGGGAAGGCGGCTGGTAACAATGCTATTCCGGCAGAGTTTTATAAGTGCTGTAAGAGCCTCCTGACCCGGTGCTTCGAGATCTAATTGCCCAAGTGTGGGTTACTGGTCGGGTACTAAATTCATGGAATATGGCCAACATAATTTGTTTTCTAAAAAAAGATAAAGTCCCAGAGGAAGGGGCTTCGTATCGCCCAATCTCTTTAATAAATGCAGATGCTAAGGTGTTTGCTAAGATATTGGCCACCCGGTTAGCTCCAATGATGGCCAGCCTGGTTTCTCTGCAGTAGCATGGGTTTATTCATGGGAGAGACACCAATGCCCATGTCAACACGGCAGTGGCGGCTTTTGATGCTGCGGGGAAGTTAAAAATCAACCTGGGCATGGTCTTATTGCATGCAGAAAAAGCATTTGACCGGGTGGCCTGGGAATATCTCTGGGCAACACTCACAGCATTTGGGGTTAGGGAAAAATTCCGGAAGCTGGTTCGTGCTATGTATTACAACCCTAGACTATGATATTTTAATATTCAAACTACTCCTTTTTCTATTCATTGCAGCACAAGGCAGGGCTGTCCCCTTTCTCCCCTTCTTTTCGCTCTTTATATAGAGACATTTATTAGGGCATTGTTGGCCAATAATACGATTTGTCCTTCGAATATTGGACAGGGCCTCTTGAAACTCATGGCGTATGCAGACGATATCACTATTTTCACGGAGGAGCCTAAGGAGGCTATAGAGAGCATTAATAGGGAGGCAATGAGTTTTGGCCTTTTTTCAGGTTATAAACTGAATAGTGATAAAACCCAAGTTCTTCTTATTTTTCAGCCGGAATTTCCAGTGGAAGGGACTTCTTCGACCGCTACCTACTTGGGGGTACGAATCTCGCCTAAGATTGAACTCATTCACTCTTTAAATTATGATTTTCTAATAGCTGCTGTTATTAAGAAACTGAAGTTGTGGCACGAGCTCCCATTAAGTATCTTAGGGAGATGCAATGTCATAAAGATGAAGATACTCCCCAAGTTCTTGTATTTATTTAGGTCGATTCCGCTTAGGATTTCCAATTCGTTTTTGATAAGCTGGATGGGGCCTTGAGCAGTTTCATCTGGGGTTATAAAAAATCAAGACGTGCCATTGGGTCTATGAAGCTCCCATATAATCAGGGCGGTTTAGCCCTCCCTGACTTTAAACTTTATTGTTGGTCTGCTTTCATCGGCCGTTTGCGCAGCCTTCTGAACCCAGAGCAAACGGATTTTTGGTATTGGTTGGTTCTTGGTTCTGAGAGCCAGATGTTTCTGTACAGAATCAATTACCCTAATTATTTTAAACGTGTACGGTTTAAGACCATTCAAGACTGTATATATATTTGGCAGGTCATTAAAACCAGATCCTCCTTATCTCTTATACATGACAAACTTCCCCTCTGGGGGAACCCAATGCTGCCCAGAGTATTTCAGGATGCAGCGGCCAGTCAATGGGCTAGGTACGGTGTGCATTGTCTTGGGCAATTACTCGATTGTAATGGCATTAAGTTATTTGTGAATCTTCAGCTAATTTTTGATATTCCTCAACGGTTGTTTTTTAAATATATACAGGTTAGGAATTATTTTGTTAAAAACTTAGCTGCTCGGAGTGTCTCTGGTTCTGATATGTGTGAGTGTTTGTATTCCCAGAACCGGCAGGCTACCATTAGTAAGGCGTATCAAATCCTCGATCAGCATAGAGTAGAGGGCTGCGAGAAAATAGCTTCTAGCTGGAGCGAGATCTTGGGGGAAAATATTGCTACAGAAAAGGTGAAGATAGCCCTTAATACTATTGCCCTTTCTGTACATTCAGTGAACTTACGATTGCAGCATTTCCGGACACTTTGCTTACTTTATTACACCCTGGAGAGGATGGTCTCAAGGGGCGGCTGGATTGGGAAAGATTTATGGTGGATTGCGTCATAATTGCCCCAAATGTGGGCTATATGTGGCTGGTATTACTCATATGTTTGTTTTGTGTCCTGCTTTAAGTCTTTTTTGGGATCAAATATCAGTGGCAATTAAAATTAGACTTGGGCGTGAATTCATATTCACGACAGCCAAAAAGATGCTAGGACACAAGGAAGATTGTGGTCGGTATAGTTCCATAATGGCAGTCATGTTGGTTGCTGCCCGGCTGGCGATAGGTAGAGTTTGGATCTCTCCCAAACCCCCACAGTGTTGGAATGGTGGTTAATTGTTAAAAAAACGGGGGGAAGGGAGAAGGCGCTAGCTAAAGCAAGAGGTATTCAGGCCCTGTTAAAATATAGGTCTATATGGGGTTGTTTGGAAGAATCATATGGCTAATAAGAGGGGGAATTGTAGTTGTTGGTTCTCTGTGATTCCTTTGATATTTGTTTGCTTATAATCTTCTTGAAATGTTTGTTTTCTCTTTACAGACTTTCTTATGTATATTTGGATGTGTAACTTTTTAGGGGCATTCCCACCCCTATTCTATCCTGCCTTTTCTCTTTGCTTGTACTTCTTTTTGACAATAAAAAAATGTAAAAAAACTAAAAAAGGACAACACTCCCTAGCTTTGTGTAATGCATTGGCTGGCTGGCAAAGTGACTACCAAGAGCACTCACCCTGACCTCAGGTTCAGGGAACGTGCGACCAAGGCGAGAACCCCCTGCATCCAATCCTTAAGAAAATGGGTTGAAGATAACATTAGCTTCAATTACTGGATACATTTTAGCAGCATCATTCACAAGTGTTTTACTGTGTGTTGAGTGAAAAAAGCTATTGAAGAATACTACTCTCAATTGCTGTGAGAAGAGTGAGTATTCAGCTCTCAAGAGGAAGGGGTCTAAAAGTAAAAATGCATAGGGAATGATAATTGGCTTGAATATTCTGTTCTGAAGTGTGAAAGGTCTCTTATGATCTATTGGATGCAACAAATAAAGCTTTATAAAATATACATGTGTTTGTCAAACTTCAAAAATTAAACATTTTGGACAGAACTGATGTAAGAATGATAATCACTTTTGTGAGCGAGTAAAGTTAGATGCATATTTATCTATATTAGGAAGTGACAAGTCAGCTCATAGTCTGATAAAGACCATACAATGTGGTTGCTGAGAGCAGTGATATGTGCTAAAAGAGATCTTCTGGGAAATGGAAGCTCATTAGGAAACCTAGGGCAGAAGTGGGACTGGGGGGTTTGGTACATTTCACAAGTGTGTACAGAGCATCCTTCAGAGTAGAAATCAATATGTAATATTTTGAGGATATTTGGTTCAGCTTGCTAGAAGTATACATTTCTAACTAAAATGTTAGGGCTTGAGAAATTGTACTGCATGGTAAACATCCCAAACGCATGCTTTCCTTCTTTATCTATTTTCCTGACTTGATAGCTAGGTCTATTCCTGCTCCTTTCCTCTATAAATCATTCAGCTTATATGAGAATCACGAATGAACCAATATTGAATGTTGTTGGAAAATACATTCGCCATATATAGATATATTGTAGCAAGAACACTCAGGTACTTTGAGAGTAATAGGGATAAGTATAACTTTTGGAAAACCTCAAGCCATATTCTACTTTTAAGTGTTTCAGCCATCCTGCTACTCCTCATTTGGAAAGATTTTCCGTATTAAAAGAGTGCCCCGCGACTGGTTTCCCCACTGGTGAGGCATTGGCAGATGTAAAAAATGCCTTGCATTTTGTAGTAGTGTGAACTACAGACTAGTATTGATGCTCTCTAAACACCCATTGTTACACTGCCCAAAAAAAAAACCTAACATCATCCAGTCTCTCACTGAACTGAAAACTGCAATGGCCCTATCGCAGGTATCAGTCCATGGCAGAGACTGCAAACTTGAAATGACCAAACCAAGCCTGACCCCGGGGAATTAGGGAGACCACACCACCCTTCAATCTGAAAGCTGTTCAAGTGGCTGTTCAGGGTATTTTTTGCAACTATTATCTTATGTGTTCATCTTGCTCCATTCTGAGAAAATATCTGTGGCAGAGCAAACGTCCACAGGTCCTGAAGAGAACATGGAGTCTCAAGCTCCTCAAAATTCCATGAAAATGTCTGGCTTCTCTCAAGTGCAACTTCCTGTTCCTGGCAGTCTAATGAGTAACAGCTTACATCTGGTATGTGAAATAACATCAACAATCTCAGTGCACAGTAGCATCAAGGTCTACTAAGTAACCATATGCCAATAGCAATGAGCCCCTAAAGATGTACACACACAATGCTTTATACCTTGGCAACCATAATTACTTGGCAAAACAATTACTCACCCCAAGGGCCCGTTACTCTCTGTAAAGCTCAGAATCCATGCTTCTGGAGCCAGCCTGACTCAAGAAATAAAGAACTAGTCCTAAATCACTTTCAGGAAGAGCCCTGGAATTTGGAACTCAGTTTCCTCTGTCATGCACAAAACCCCTCTTTTGAACCTTTGAAAAAACAGAATTTGCCATAACCTAGTACTGGCAGGAAGGCTTGCTCGGCAGTCTGCCCGGCTTCGGTTTCACAGCACAGGAGACTCACTGAATGAAACTTCTGTTTAAGCATTTAAGCTATCTGGAATTAACCGTACCGGGACAGATGTCTTTTCACAAAAAGTACGGGAACGGTTTTTCATAAGTTAAAAAAAGTATGGGCACTTTGTACCCCTCCGATCTCGCCCACTTCAACCTCTGGGTCTTAGACTGTGGACATGGGAGAACGTTGTTAAATGCATCACATATCGCAAACACCGAGGACACCAGCAAACTTTCATCCAACCATACGTCACATTTCCCGTCAGAAAAGGGTACATTATGGCCTCAATCCGCAAAAAAAGGACATAGGCGAGAAATAAAATGAATTTATGATAGTAAGTTACACTTTCTGATTCACAGAATCAAAAATTGGATACGTTTGGGGCCATAAATTGCAATGGGGTGGAGTGTCCTCCAACATGGCAGATTTTCCAGTCACAGATGTAGGTTTTGGGTGGAAAGGGTGCTAGAGGCACAAGGCAACAAATGTGTACAAACGTGTGTGTTTGTGCATTTTCACAAACATATCACAGGAATTTTTGCACCCTGAAAACACACAGCAATTCACTCTTTGGAATGAAGTAGTAAGTGACCATCTCTGATGGAAAAGAGGTGACACAATGCTGGAATGAAAAATATGTAGTCTGGGAACCCACAAATTTTCGGATGTAGAAAATGGGAGGGATGAATAGCAAGTGAAGCCAGGCAGGGTAGAGTCAAAAGAGAGCAGAGTCAGAAGGAAGAGAGCCACAGACCTGCCAGTGTGCAACAACCCACCGTGTGCGATGAGGACACCAGGACGGGTTCGAGACCTTAAATCCACTACCTTAGAAGATCTGAAAGTGCTTCTGAAGGGGTGTGGCTTTCAAGGCAGGGAACGGGGCTTTGGGCACTGCCCGTGAGTTAGAGTGACCATCCAAAGATAACAATCTGAAGTTTCAAAGGCTGACACTGACGTCTTGGGAAGGTTGTAAAATCTCGATGGACATCAGCTCAGCCTTGAACACAATGTGAGTTGGAAGCACTCCCTATAAGAGCATTCCAACTCGCATTGTCCTCACTAGGTGACCGAGTGAAAGGAGCCAAAATCATGTAAAAGTGACACACGGTGGCACTGTGTGAGTTGACAGGTCTGAAGTCAACATCAGCACACCAATGGCCAGCAATTATGTGCATTATTTTTTACTAAGGCTGCCTCCGAGAAAACTTGTGTGCAGAAAATTGATCTGGCTCTGTTGGCCTAAAAGAGACTTTGTGTAATATATGTTAAGAGATTTGCAACATGAAATTGTGTGGATGAATTATGTGCCTGCTGATAGCTATTATGTGTAACCCAATCATAATCCTGGTAAAATAGCTCGGAGGGTTATGTGTTAGCTACAAACAGCAGCCTGTAAGCCTCAAGGATAAACATTAACATAGGTTTTTCACCAACGTTTCATTCTTCTAAGGTTGATAACATGAGTGCAACTAAGTTAGGAAGAAGCAATTAACAAATAAGTTCCAAAAACACTTATTTGTATTGTCTGTTAAATAAACGATCATTTTAAATGTAATAAACCATATAACGCTATATGTTTAACATACAGAGTGAGTTTGAGAGAGTAAACTATTGTCTGTCTATTTCTTTGCAGATGTTTGAAGCCACCCTGTTGGCTGATTCTTTGTTTCTACTGACACGATAACTACTGACACGATAAAACTCATAAAAAGTACTTTCTAATTTCCTTTTAAAGGAGTTGTCGTGGGGAAAAGACCCAGAAATTCCTTCTTCTGCTTGGAGGCAGCAGCATCGCTCCACATACACTCTGGGGCCTTTTAACAAACCCCTTGTGCCGCCAGTACATCACTTTTTCCCATTTTAAAAGTGACTTGTAAATAAGCCCCAGTATGTGCGCATACACCACTGCATGTTCCCTAGGTAACAGGGAAGCAGATTCATCAGGGGCCCTTATGCCTTCTAGTAGCTGCCAGAATTGAAGTCCACTCCAACAAGTAACACACACATATTTCACAGAGAACTTACAGAGAAGAAAATACTCTCCCTGCTATAGATTTCTTTAAAGCTACATTACCGAATAATTTGCTCTCTCAAATTTTCAGACTTGTGGGAAATAAGCATTAGATTAGATTAATGCTTGGAAATCAACTGACATATATTTATACTAACAAGCCTAGGATTCTTCTTAATCCCCTGAAAGTCAGAAATCTACTCCAACTGTAGGGCTAACCATACAGTGGTAGATTATCAACTTTTTACATGGCCTAATATATTTAAATAAAACAACAGTTGATGGAGAAAGCAGCTTGTCACAGAGCCTCTGGGTTACTAAAAAATCCCTCAAAGCATTAGGAAACACAAGTGCAATTTCTGCTACAGGAAATGTTTCCTTAATTTGAAGAGTGTAATGATCAAATGAAAGCTGTATATTTTTATTAAATATATTGACTTCACATACCATAAAACAACCTCGAAGGATAAAATTGCTAATGCCACCGTAGTCGAAGTCGCGTTGGCCACATCTCCACTGTACGTTAACACAACGGAAAAGTTCAAAAGTGTGGCTATAGTTGTCCATGTAGCATAAACTGCGATTCCATTATGGACCTACAAAATAATTAAGATCTTAAAAGTATGAATAACATTACGAAAAAAAGGGTCATTTTTTCCTATGTATTCATTCTCGTTTGCATGAATCTCTGGAGATCCAACGCCTAGTTGAAATAACCTACTGCACCAGTACCTAGGGAGCCCCTAATAAACGATGCACTGAGTCCTCTCCTTTTTAGGTCTCGCCTGACCCAGCGCATGCGCTGGTCTGGCGAGACTTATTGAGAGGGCTCCAAAAAGTGCTACCAGGCCAGCCTAGAGCTACAGTGTATGTGCGCGGGCGCGCGCGCCGCACTTTACCGCGATTACTTTCACTTTCACGGCCGCACCGCCGCTTTGAAGTTTGATCCCGATCGCAATCACTTTCGCGGCTGCTTGGCATAGCCGATAGGTCTCGCTTTTGGGACCTTATAAGTATTTAGTTATGCAACTGTTGCATGGCTAAACACTTATAAGGTCCAAAATTCGAGACCTATTGGCTATGCCAATGCTTGTTTTTATTGAAACACAAAATGTCTTAGAACATTGGAATGTTGGGAGCTCCATTGAAAACAATGGAGTGCTCCGGGCTTATAATGGCTGGTATAAGCCCGGAGCACCAACATTCCAATGTGTCTTTGTTCACAGCTCTGGCTGTGAACAAAGACTTCATGGAGCCTGAGGGGATTTCAGTCCCCTCTCGCTCCCTGAAGGCTTTGTGTTGTTAGAACATTCTGCCCTCTAGTGGCAGAATGTTCTAATAGCCTTATAGCCCTTCGTAGCAGGGCTATACCGGCTTTTAAAGTCCCTCTGCTTTGTTAAAGTCCCTCGCCTTCGGCTCGGGCCGTTAACGCTGCAGCGGGCCTTTAACAGCCGGTATAGCCCGCTACGGCGGGCTATAATGCTATATTACAGTCATCTCATAATAAGCAACAATGCGACACATTTAAGCACTTAGTGGAAGGAGCTCATGTGTAATTCATCTTTTGAAGAAATAAGATTGCGCCATGAAAATACTTTAAGGTACAGAATTTATCCTTCAGTCCAGTATTCTTTTGGAACATCTAACTCTGAAAAGTGGTAGTGGAGTTTTCCCAAACAGAGAGGGATGACAATCCCTGAAACCAAACATAAGACACTTGATGAAGACTTATTGCTACTAAAGAGCTTTTACAAGCCATTTCTCATGGAACGGTGTCAAACTGGAAAATGTGGAGAGGTCACTGAAGAAGAATATCGAATGATCTACATCGATTTTGTGATTTAAAACAAAGTACTGTACAGTAACAAATTCCTTACGTTCTTGTTCTATGTGGCCCTTTTCTACCATATGAGTGAGATTAGCTTGAGAGCACAGCACAGTGAGTAATCACATTCAAGTTTTGCATTTTATTAAGGCGTCCAACAGCTACACAGTATGATTCTTTGCTGAATGTATTGCTCCATGTGGGCTGATGTTTAATAAGTTTGGCAAGCTGCATTTGGGATTTGAATGCTGAGTTCAATTTTCCATCCAGTTCTCTCTTTTCCTAAATAGGATAAACTTTACTGCCTAAATTGGGATAAGGTAGACTCGAATGTTTACTGCATTTGCCCCACTGTGGGATGTCTCTTTTTAAAAAAGTACATAAAACCCTAACCGACATTCTTCATCATCGAGCTCCTCAAGGCCAAGATTGTAACACTATTATGAGGTGGGCAGCCTTGGGAGCACTCTGCGAGGTGTTTTACTGTGTGTTGAGTGAAAAAAGCTATTGAAGAAGACTACTCTCAATTGCTGTGAGAAGAGTGAGTATTCAGCTCTCAAGAGGAAGGGGTCTAAAAGTAAAAATGCATAGGGGATGGTAATTGGCTTGAATATTCTGTTCTGAACCTCCATGCTGCTGAATTATAAAGTTAACAAGGAAATATGGTGGAATTTTGTGATGCATCCCCGGCAGTCAATTTTGGATATTAAGACCACATTTACAATGACAACACAACATGGACAAATTCCACTGGTCTACAACCACTGTCTGTTACTATCTCCTATCCACCCGACCCCTCTGTTGTCTTGTTTCCCTATTAGCATGTCTGTGTCTCCCAAATAGTATTTCTTGTTGTCGTGTATTTTACTTTGGCACATGATGAATAGTGACCTATCCACCTGACCTCAGGTAGCATGCCTTATCACACTCTACAGGAGGCATCTTGTGGGTGAGCAAAACTTACAGTGTATTGGCACTCTCCTTATGCATGGTCAGCCAGTGTTTCTACATGTCAGGGTGCTGAATGTGTACAACTGCGTACATGTGTATCACTGATACCCAATACCAATATTTTCCCCTGAAAGTTTGTGAGGATTTTGCACCTAACCTAAATGCATTGAAGATCAGTTGTGGCAGACTTCCTCGATCAAGAGGAGATTCTGCATTGAGAAGAAGGGCAAATAGAGGAGTAGTTGTATACTTAAAACAACATAAAACCTATCTGAGAAAATGTCAGAATTTAAATCAAAATGCTTACCATTTACTTTGCACACAGTAAAATCTCAGATTCACTCTGGAATTTGGCCCTGGGGATGCTGAACCTCAGAGTATCAATCTCATCTAAGAAAACATCTACACCAGTTTCACCTTCTGCCTTAGAAGCAGGCCCTGAGTGGGAATGAGGGAGCTGTAAGTACAGGGGAGGAAGAAACTGAATATGCAGGGACTGATGTAGATTCCCTCAACCTACCAGTCAACTCTGGATTTTTCGTTCAGGGAAACTGGTTGTCAACAGTGGTGGCTCCTCTGCTAAGGTAGAGGAACGTCACCCCACTGCTTCAGCTGCCAGCTGAATACAAAACATAAAATGATAATAACGTTCGTTATTATCATATCGTTTTTTGTATTCAGCTTGAATCTGAAGTCAGGACGGAGGTGGCAGCACCTAAAGTGCGCATGATGCTTTGGCCGGCAGTCTTGGGCCGTCCAAAGCCACATGCGCACTCTGCAAGTTATCCACGCTGGCTGAGAACATGCACAGCCTGCCAGCCCCGGTGTAAGCGCTGAACCATGTCGCTCTGACCAATTACAACGCTGCCAAGGCAGCATTTTGATTGGTCAGTTGATTCTGGGAGGCAGTGCACTTCCTGCCGAGAGGAGGATGGAGAAAGAATAGGGGGCGGCCAGTGGTAAAGATGTAAGTGCTTTTTCTTATTATTCCTCTCCCTTTCCTCCTCCTGCCCCACATTTGACCCCTGGTCGGTAGCAGCCGCTACTGGTTGTCAACTTCTGTAGGCTCACCGCATTGGCTCCTATATAGACACCAATTACCATTCAGGGTCTGTCCAGCCCCCACACAACACGTGTACCTAACCATGCACAGACGATGGAGACTATACAGCTATTCGACAATGGGGACTATACAGCTTTTTTAGGGGGAAATCTTGTATGCCCTCTCCTTTCCAACTGTACAAGTGAAAAGGCCTGTGCCTGTGCAACTATAACCAGCTTACACCAGCCAACAGTAGTGTTCACCCTCTACAGATAAGGCGCTGATCGATAGTAACTTTTTGCCTACTCTTGTAGCTGCTTTGTGTTCTGCAAATTCTATAAACGTTGAGTTCCTCAATGTTGTGCATTTGGTTTTAATTCTTCATACTCGAGTGCCCGTGGCGTGCATGTTTTCTGAGCATGAACAAAATAGACCAATCTACACATTTTTTAGAGACTTTACTCCATCACCACCCAAAAATGTACTTTACCTAGTTTTACCTGTTTGCCCCGATGCACAATAGGGGCCCTAAAGGGTAACATTCAAGCCAAACCTATAGTACTCAAACTAATAACTTACAGAAAGCATCATTGTTTCCTCTGCGAGGTGCCCAGGGAGTATCTTTAAATATTTCTAAACATTTTCTTCGTCACAATCCAGCATCCATGCCAGAAAATAAGCATGATACGATAGGTAGTTTTTGATGTTACCATAAAAATTTACACCAAATATGTGAAGTAGTTCAAGTGAGTCTACACCTCCAGGCACAACCATGCTACATTAGCTTCAAGAGGCGCCTGAACACTGAATACAACTGAGAAATGATAGACAGGAAATAACTCCCTAAATCAGACCACTTTCTGACTTCCTGCCATCGTCCTTATTCAACTGTCGTTTAATTTGTGCCAGTCGTTGCGGACCAATAAGGATTTTTTATCATCTTTGACCCATAGCAAGAGAGAGAAAGGCAGAAACAGGAGAAAGGAGGAGGAAGAGAAACACAAGAAAACAGCGATTCACAGGGAAAGCAGAAAAAAATTAAAAAAACAATTATGGCAAAGTCAATAGGTCTAGCCTTCAGCAAACCAATTGGCAAAGCAGCATATGGCAAAAAGAGGAAATAATAAAAACAAAACAAAAGTCAACATAGGCATAAGTCATCACACTTGTGGGCATATGCATCATGATGCCAAGTCGACTAGGCATGCTGTGTTAAATGCCTGCATGCTTCACCACGCATTCACATATGGCATGGTTCAGCATCCATTTTGTTTTTACTCACCGTTCCAAGACAACGGACGCCAATCGTGGAGCAGTAAATATAAAGAAAGTCAAATGTACACAAACATGAAAAAAGGAGTAGTCTGGCAACAAATTGAAGCAGCTGAGCCCTCCAAAATATTTTGTAAAAGCATTTCTTAAATGAGCACAATGAGTGAAACACAGAGGCGTGGGCAACAAGAGATGGAGGGGGGGGGGGTGTTTCACGATCAAGGTAGGAGCCTGAGGTGAGAGGGAGAAATAAATGTAAAAAAAGAAAAAAAAAAGAAAAGATATAGCAACTATACAGGAAGGCTGAGGAGGGAGTAACACGGGGTGGAGTGAGCATTTAGGTGGAAGCAGCTAATGAGGAAGAGAGGGCAAAATAAAATGCCTGCAATCCCATACAGTGATGAAAGACAGCAAAAAGAAGTTTCCCTATATGTAAGCAGTGGAAGGATAAAAGCCATCCAATTAAAAGATTGGTAATTAAACTGTGCTCCAGAGGAGGGAAAAACACAAGGAGGAGGAAAGCCATTGAATAGGAAGCAAGCAAATGAGACTGCCAAGAAAGAAAGTCTGTGCCAAGAAACAGGCTGGCACAAAAATGTACTAGTGCAGGACACAATATGCCTTTTTGACAACATACCCCTAAAAGCTGCCTGTAGGCAATGCCCAAAAAGTGAGATAAAGAAACAAGAAGTGTAGAGTGGTGGAGGAAAGAAGCATGGGGTGGATTCAAGACTAAGCTTCCTTAGTAATGGCAACCCTGGCATTCAGCAATGGGCCATAAGACAAAATTGGACACCTGCACATTTTATTTTGTTTGTTTGTTGGTTTTTATTTTATTCAACAGATATCTGTGAAGTAGCTAATGGTGTGGTACTGCACACAATCCTTATATTAACAATAAAGAGGAACTTACGAGAATCCGGATGAGCCAAAGGTCTATTTTTCTAGACTTCTGCAGCCATAAGCCATTAATGTACAGTGCGCGGTAAGAGATGATGAGGACACAGTAGTTTGTGAAGGCAATGAATGCCAGGAACACCAGGGCTGTAATGATATACCTATAAAAGAAGAAGTGGAACAATAGGTGCATGGAGATAGTGTGGCATTTTCACTATATAGACAAATTAACAGAGTTAGTCAGGGGTTCAGTGTTTAAGAGCTGGGAAGTGCTGCTACTGTTCCATCAAAAGCACTACACTATGGGCAAGAAGTTCAGCTACTTGGTCATAAGAGCACCTCTGCTGAGAAGAGCTGGTACTGTCCCAATGAAAATTCAGCAGATCTGCTGATAAGTGCTAGCATTGTCAAATAAAGAGTGGCAGCCATGCAGATCGATACAGATGCCTCCTTCTCCCTAAAAGCCGCAGTATTGTGTCTTGGCGGTGAGGTGTATAAAATGTCTACATGCCACCAGATACAGATGTCTTTGGGTGTCAGAGGATAACAGGGAGTTACAAGGTGAGCAGCCATTTTTGATAGCTTTCTTGAATCAATACCAGAAGGGGGGTGGCGATGGAGTGTCCCAACACCGAGATAGCAAGCCGGAAGAAAAGGATGCAATGTGATCTGTAATTTTCCTCTCACTACTTTTAAGCAAAGGCTGGTAGGATTCTGCTTGCTTTTTCCACGACTTGAAAAAAGGGACGAGTTATAAACACATTTTTCATTGAGAATTTGGATAAACCTTTAAAAATCTAAAACCAAACCCCCAACTTGACTAGTGAAAACCCATGCGGCCCTAATGAATGCCTTCTGGGTATTTACTAGGATGATCCCATCCCTACCTCTAATTGCTGTTTGCTACATCAAAAAATAGAGAAGGTCATATTCATATGAACAGTGATCTATCTACTAGGGATCCATCCATGCTGCATGGGGGAAACCAATTGATGTATTATCCCAGCCAAACTATTACTCAAGGCTTTCAAAAACACCAGTGTTAATCAAAGGATATTAGGTAGTAAGAAGGACATTTCCTGGGGTGTTTATTTTTCTCCAGGAATATCACTATGTTTATTTACATTTTTGATAAAGGGACCTTTAATTGCTCAAAAAACCCATTGATTTTATCAAGGAAAAATGGGCTAACATGCCATTTAAAATTCAGATGGAATTTATTTTGAACCAGTGGACTTACTTCCAAGCTGACCTTTTATTCCCATGATTTTCTCCCCCAATGTAAAAGGGTTGTTCAAATTTAGTAGGGAGTTCTTCATAAAGACGCATTTTAGCCACAGCCAGAATGTCCTAGGATACTCAACAGAACAGTCTGAGTCTTCATTATAAAGTTCAGAATAAAATTCCCAAAAGACATCTAAAATTCCCACAAATTTGTTTTATCATCATACCAACGATATTATATACCCTAAAACTATATTTGTGATGTCCTTTTTGCTAATATTAAAGGCCAATGTCTCACCCACTGACTATGCTCGAACATTGAGTGCTTATGATACACCCTTTCAATAATGTCTCTGAGCTGCTTTTATGCAAGCAACATCTGACCACTTAATGTTTGTAAATCTCCTTTTCCTCATCCAGGCACAGGCGAGCGGATCAAAAACCCATACTCAAGCTCTAGATTTGAAAGTTGTATACACGTGTTTTCCTTTTGCCAGCGAGCTTCTTGACCACTATGACTAGTAACACTAAGCATGGCCCCCTGTATCACTACCTTAGCAGTATTCTAAAGGTGTTCAGCTGGGGAGTCTCCTATAAGCTTATCTGATCATTCTTTGTTTTATCAATAACATCAATAGATCAGCACATGCAAGCTCCCTCTGTACCGATGCAGAGAGGAACCGGTGGGCAGCCATCTTCCTTGAGTGTTTGAGCAAGCCTTAAAGATTTCTCAGAGACCTCATCACTTTTGGTAAGAAAGTCTGTATGTTCCCTGAAACAAATCCTTTATACTGCCTTTCACAGCGTCTAGGGGGGCAAGATCTACTCCCCTCTATTACTTGCCAAAGTGAAGCTCCACTCTTGTCACCTCCTCTCATGGCAGTCCAGGGCATTTTGTCTTATTTTCTGTTTTGCCTCTGTATCCCGGCCTCCTAGCATCTGCCACGGGTTCTGCTCTCACCATGAGCCAGCATCCAGCAGGCCACTGAGCTGCGTGCAAGGAGGAGCTTCAACCCCTGCTTCCTATGAGAAGCTGTGTGTATGGCTAAGCACTCAGTACTGCACCAAATCCAATTCTACACCCACAAGCAGGTAAACAATCAAGCCTACATTGATGTTTTTCCGGGAAACAGCCTTTACCACGAAGGCTTTTCTACGCGTTACGTTTGCAACGGTACACTTACCTCGGAAACGTATTGCTTCCACGACCGTCTTTACCACGCAAGCAAAGTCTTCACGGAACGTCTTCTTCCTCATCCGATTCAGTCCTTTTTTAGTGTCGGTGAAGACATGAGAAAAAGGCAAAAAAAAAAAAAAAGGGGGCTTGGGGGGTCTCCCCCCCCATAAAAAGCGTGGTAAAGGAATAATCGAGGTAAAGGATATGCGTAGAAAAATCATTCCGTAGTAATGCATGCGTGGTAAAGGCAAGCGTTGCAACGGAATGCGTAGTAACGACATATATTCGTTTTTCCTTTTCACTCCCTCGGGGAACCACATGCATCGCTCAGCAGCTGCACGAATAATGTGCTATCAAAATCATGTAAGGCAATTTATGATGACAGATCGGCAGATGCCACCCCAGGCAGCATGATTTCCACCCATCCATATCTTTCTTAATGCAAACCTCATTAATTAAACTGTGTTTTAGAGAGGAGTCACCCATCCCTTTATACGAGCATTGCTGGGAACTCGAGTCCACGTACCGAGTCTCAGAGACTTGGTTTAAGAGTTGAAGTCCGAGTTAATTTTGTGACCGTCACTCTTATCTACTGCAAATACACCATAACCTGTTTAATTTCTGCTCTACGTTCAGCTTTGCTGTGTTATGGGGAAAACATATACACAATTTCACATGTATTTTGAGAAACTGCATACTTATATTTTGTGGTGTAGGTTTGTATTTGAGGGTAGGTGAATGGCGATACAGGGCCTCTCCTCCACCACCCCAGAGTGAATACATTCTCCTGCATGGCTTTGGTCACTCTGCTTACAATCTCAAAGTGATGTTCATCAAAAAGATACGAGGAGTTACCACCTAAAAGTATCCCTTATAGGTGCCATCTAGAAACTTTCCATTCAATCTTTCCTTTCTGTGTCAGTTGATTCCCCCAGTCTCCCTCCCCTCTCCACCTATCCAGCTAACCACAAGCCTCCACAATGTGTCAGTTGTCAATTCTTTTCAGTCCGAGTCCTTTCCAAATGTTTGTGTGCCTCAAGGCACCATTTCACCAAGCAAAAGAAAAACCCCAAAAAACTCCCTACACAATTCTCTGTTCTTCCCCTCAAGTCCTCCCTCTTATCCAGGACCATGGAGGTCCCACAACACCCTGCTGTTTTTACCTGCTCCTCCACAGGATGATACTCATCAGACTCAGATAAGCCTAGTCAACCTATCTAGCTTTTTTCTTGCTTTCTTTTTCCTGGTCTGGCTAGGTAGGCGTGGAGAGAGGGACTCTGCTGAGGGTCGGGCTTGCCGTTTCCTCCTCAATGTTGGCAGCGAGGTACTTGTTTCTGGCTGTCGCTGGTGTAGTGATATGATTCCTGGAGGCCCAAGTGAATGTCAAGCGGTGCTTAGTGGAAACTATACACACCTAAGGTGGTAGGTAATAGAACACAGGGGTTCAGCAGAGTAACAAAGATGACGGTAAGTATTTGGCACATTGTATAGGATGGCAGTAATCGATAGGAGCAGTTCATCCTCACCAAAGCTCCACTGACCACCCTCAACGCCTGCATCCTCTTCTGCAAGAAGTATCTCAGTGTCTCTGGTTGAAAACATTTGATAGCTTTTTTTGTTATGACTTTAAATGGTGAATACTCCTTTAGATATATCACAGTTTAGACTTATTCTCGATCCCACAGGAAAAGCCAGCCAATGTTGAGAGCGTTGTTGAGCATCCACACAAGGTAAAACCAGATTGGGAATAGATCTGGCTTTATATACATCCATCCATTTTCGTTTCTAAGGTCAAAACAAAAAGCAATGAATTAGCAACAATACATGTGTTAGAAAACTAGAACAAAGTGTTTAATCTCATATATAACCCTAGGTTATAGGCATCTCCATAAAGACAGCTCTCACATATGCCAATGTTCAGGTTAAATGGAGAAAGCTCCCAAAAAGAGGTGCTGCAACAAAAATTGCCTATGGAAAAAGAACAGCTTTATAGAATTTCAATATCTTCAAATGGCTCAATCATTACTTTACGCCACTGGTCTCCGGGCCAGACAAGATGGTGGTTTTGGGAAGAGCTGCTTGAAAGCCAGCCAGCCTAGTTCAAACTTGAGATAATGGTTACTTTCAGGATAGTAATGTCTTTTTGAGATGATAAAAAAGCAAATTTTAACTGTCCACCTGAGAAAAAATGAATGGGTGGCAAAGTGAGCTAAAAACACTGATGGATTCAACCCAGATCTGTGACTGGGAGTGTGTGAAAAGTTTTGGCGCTCCGCCCATCATCTCCTTGTGTTTGCTTTGTTCACTTTAAGTTGGCAGGGAATGCCCTGACGTGGGTCCCTTGCTCACTTTGCCACTGGATTCAAGCTAGTCTAGCTGATGAGGGGTGTTACCCTTAAAACGGTCCCAGAATGCTTGTTTCCGCTCCAGGGAAGACCTGGCTTGGCACTTTGGGCTGGACTGTTCCCATGAGGCACAGGGTCAAGACTGATTTGCATTTAGCTGGGTCTGAACTGGGGTGGCGTAGTGAGCTAAAGAACGGTGATGGATTCAACCCAGATCTGTGACTGGGGGTGAGTGTCAGAAAGGTTTCAGTGCGCTGTCCATCATCTCCTTGTGTTTGCTTTGTTCACACCTTCAATTAAGCCATTGATCAATAGCTACTGATTACTCTACTCCACGGGCTAACCCAATATTCCTCACCAAGAAAAGAGGAGTATGTTCTGGAGATGCAAGAGTGCCACCTTAGAGTAGAGTACCAACTTGCCATGGATAAGTGATAGAAATCGAAGTCTCTAGTTGGCAGTGGTATACACCTGTCCAAGTAGGGACCCTACCTTCTAGTCATGGTAAGGGGATTACACAGCTAAGAGAACCCCAGCTCACCCCCTTGGTAGCTTGGCACGAGCAGTCAGGCTTATGTAAGAGGCAATGTGTAAAGTATTTATACATAACACACACAGTAACGCAGTGAAAACACTACAAAATGGACACGACACCTGTTTAGAAAAATAGCAAATATTTATTTAATCTAAACAAAACCAAAATGACAAAAATCCAACATACACAAGGAAATATATGATTTTGTAAAGTATAAAGCAAAAATACAGTTCCTTGAAGTTGATAGCGCCAAACAGGGCTATCACGGAATTGTGACCAACAAATCTAACAGTTCAGTCCGACCTGGATGGAGTCGAGCGCTGGTTACAGTGTCTGGGAAGACCCGCAAACAGTATCTTGGATTTGAAGAGGCCTCGAGGACCTTGTGGTGAAGTGTAGAAGTGAGGCGTCGCTTGAGTTGAGCGGCATCGGTGCTGCATATCAGTACGGAAGTCGGTGAGCACCTGATGTCACACGCTTTGCAGATCAAACTCCATGAAGTTGAAGTCAGGAGCGCTGATGACTGCTGTGTCATCGCAGGCGGTGTGTCGTGCACTTCACGATACGGTGTCCGTGGCTTCGGTGCAGGCAGCGGCGTGGCGTCTGTTCAGCACGGTCGTCGGTTGACCCAGGGATGCGATGTTGTCACGGTCGGTATCTCGTGCTCCTCACGAGGCGGTGAGATGGGCTTCAGTGCAGGCAGTGGCGACAGGTGACGATGTCAGAGTCGGTGGTGCTGTCGTCTGCAGACCAGGGGCTATGGTGCCGTCGAGGGCGGTGACCACGGCTACAGTGTAGGCAGTGGAGTCGGTGACGGTGCGAAGCGGTGTCGTCGGTAAAAGTAGGGTTGTGTGGTTGTAGAAGTCAGTGTCCACAGCCACGGTGCAAGCAGCCTTGTTGCTGACAATGTGAAGCGTCGTCGTCGCTGAGACTAGGGCTGCGGTATCATTGAGATCGGTGCTGAGCTCACCCAGTGAGCGGTCACTGTGATGGCTTCGGGAATCCTTTTCTAGAAGTTACAGCCCAGCAAACACCTCCAGTGGCCCAGAACTGGAATTGACGCCACTTGGCAAATTCAGAACTACCAGCAATGGAGTCAAGGTGCTGTAGGTGAAGTCTTTGATGACCCTGAGACTTCCAACAGGACGCAAGCAGGCACAAGCCCTTTGAGAAACTTCACAAGCAGGATACACAGCAAAGTCCAGTCCTTTTCCTCTCCAAAGCAGAAGCAGCAACTCCAAGCCACCACTGCAAAGCAACACACAGCAAAGGGGTAGTACTCCTCCTTACAGCTCTTCTCCTTGACAGAGTCTCCTCTCGTTCCGGAAGGGTTCTAAAAGTCTGCGGTTTTAGGTCCAATACTTATACCCCTTTTGGCCTTTGAAGTAGGCATTTTTCAAATGATTTTCTTTGCAGTGCACACATTCTTGTCCTGCCTGGTCTTATCTCCAGCCACACTCCAGGGGGCTGAAGACAGCATTGTGAGAGGCCAGGCATAGCCCTATTCAGATGTATGTGACAACTCCTCCTACCACTCTAGCTTAGGAATGCCCATCAGCCTGGTGATGGGTCATCAGGATATGCAGGGCACAGCTCAACTCCCTTTGTGTGACTACCTAGAGTGAATGCACAAACAACCCATCTGTCAGTCTGAACCAGATGTTGATTCCACAACAGGAAGAGGCACAGGATGATAAAGCAAGAAAATGCCACTTTCTAAAAGAGGCATTTTCAAACACACAATTTAAAAACCACTTTCACTAAAAGATGTATTTTTAAATCCTGAGTTTTGGGCCCAAACTCCAAATCTCTTTCTCTTCCCAATTGATAGGTACACTTGCAAAATGTTGCAAGGCAGCTCCAATGATAACCTATGGGAGAGATAGTCCTTGCAATAATGAAAAACAGAATTATCAGTAATTCACTATCAGCACATGTAAAACATACCAGTACATGTCCTACCTTTCACATACACTGCACCCTGACCCATGGGGGGCACCCTGGGCCTACCTTAGGGGTGCCTTACATGTAGTAAAAGGGAAGGTTTGTGTCTGGCAAGTGGGTGAACTTGCCAGTTCTACATAGCAGTTTAAAAACTGCACGTGCAGACACTGCAATGACAGGCCTGAGACATATGCACAGGGTTACTCATGTGGGTGGCACAACCAGTGCTACAGGCCCACTAGTAGCTTTTGATTTACAGGCCCTGGGCAACCATAGGGCACTTTACTAGGGACTTACCAGTAATTCAAATATGCTAGTTATAGAGAACCAATCCGAAGTAGATATGCACTTTAGCACTGATCCACAGTGGAAATGTGCTCAGAGTCCTAAAGCCAACCAAAACAAGTCAGAAAAAATAGGAGGCAAAACATGGGGGGGTAAACCTGTAAGAAGAGCCAGTTCCAACAATAAGCCTACAGATAAGCCTGCCGATTTCCCAAAGGCATCCTAGATAGGTTCATCAGAGGAACATAAGAGGTGGACAGTACTGAAGAGCAAGTGAAGCCAATCACCAAATTTGCTGTATTACAGCCCTGAAGCTGGAGGAGTCAGTTAGAACCCAGACAAAAGGGTAGATTGGTGCTTACCATCATCTCAGAAACATCTGATCAGCAAATAGAGACGAAGACACTAGGAAGATGATAACAGTTATCATCACCACTTGGAAAGAAACATAGGCTAGTTGTGGTGACCCAGTGCACTAATGGATCTACTACAAAGGTATGTATTTGCTTCCAAGGTCATAGCTTCAAATCTAAGTCAATCCATTGAGAATGTCATTCTTCTGAGAACCATACAATGAGAACCATTGAGTCAGATAACAATAAATAATTGTTGTCAGCCCAAAACAATAAGCCCTCCCACTCCCCACCACGGGTGAATTGTCTGCTTTACAAATACCCCAGTTATGTTATGTATGAGACATATCTGTTATTCAGGGCCC
Organism: Triturus cristatus; assembly: GCF_964204655.1. Taxonomy (NCBI): domain Eukaryota; kingdom Metazoa; phylum Chordata; class Amphibia; order Caudata; family Salamandridae; genus Triturus; species Triturus cristatus. The sequence continues at coordinate 214,007,802 of NC_140588.1, forward strand.
TGCATTGTGATGCCTCACACATTGCCTCTTCCTACCATTAAGCTAGCATATGTCAGACACCAGGTTCTAGCGGTGATCAAGTCCTCAATCTACAAGAGGGTGCTGCTCTCTGATCTGATGCTTTGGTGGAAAGCGAGGTGACAGTGTGCTTCTAGGTGTTAGGCAACAGAACTGGGAGAAAAATCATCACATAAGTTTTCAAAAAAGCTACTGGAAAAAATTAGTGCTGATTTTTGTGTCACCACCAATGAGAGATAGCTGCCAATAGTTGTCGACAAATACTCTCTGTATCTAGAAATGAAATATTGAATACTCCCACAGAAGAGGCACACTTTCCTGGCTGCTGTTGTCATGACAAGTCTTACTGCCGTCAACATTTCTGCTCATTCATCCTGGCATCCAGCTACCCTTCTCCCTTGACAGAGGGAACGGCGATCAAATACCAGTAGAGTAATAACAAGGTGAAGCAGTGGAGATGCACCAGAATCTCAGACATCCGGGTAGGAAATCTCATGCAATACCCAGGAGCAAAGCTTAGGATGCCCTTCACATCATAATCATTCAGGGAAACTACCCAGAGAAATGCAATGGTTTTGTCAAAAGGATTATCCACATTAAAGAGAATGTGTCTCCATATAAGAGCTATCAAGGTTTTTACTCTGAAGTTTATGAGGACTCTGAAGACTCTCCCAAACTTTATGACAGTGACAGAGCACGTGACAGGTCATCATCACTACATCAAGGTACAAGCCAAGGGGCACTGAGCATGCTATTTTGGAATATTAGCCATCCAGCAGAAACATACAGGCGCTCTCTACAACTAAGTTCTTCCAGAGTGTCAGCCAAAGACAAAAAGACTTGATATACCTTGAGACCTGACTCGAGGCATGTTCATTAAGCCTGACCCCTCACTTGGACATGATCAAGCTTGTGACCCCCAGTTTTATTACAAACAATTTCCCCAAAAATTTTACTCATCCAGTCAACTGGATCTCCACCCAATTGGACCTCCATTCAACTAACCGCCAAAGCCACTTCACGTGTTTAGGTGTTGTCCTTCAGTCAATTATGTGAAAGAATGTATTGGTTACCAAAATGGTTGTTACTCAAGTTCTTTATGTGAAAGGATAACACTCATAGTGAACTGTGGGAACATGCCCTCAACATCAGGCGTGTTCTGTGCTTGGATGTGAAAGATTGAATAAGAAATTGAGCTTGACGATGATGATTGTAACTGTGCCACTGCAACCCAGCCAACAAAGCTTGACATAAGCACTGTGGGTCTTATATTTACTGCCAAGCTGAGGTCAATGCAATTACAGTATCTAACAGGTACTAAAAAAAGGTATAACTCCCACTAGACAGTAACAAAGGGAGGTGTGTGTAATACTTGAAAAGCTATGGTGTACTAACCCACTCTGAATTAAAAGGGTTTTGTATTTCATGTTCAAAATATACTTTATTGAAGTTCTATGAACTTAGACTTACTTACTCTTCCTCACTTAGAAGAGAGCAAGGAAAAACAAAAATAGATACATTTTGAATATGTTTTTTTATATCTATGTGTATGTGTGCACATCTAAATATATAAATGCATACACACACACACACACATGTTACCATCCTTGTGGGGACTATGTGTGAATACCTGTCTTGTGGGGACTAACCTTTCCCAATGTTTTTAAAACACACTAATAACAGAAAAATGTTAAGTAAAAATTTATGATACAGGATCCTGCTTCAAATTTGCAAATATATTGTTATTTAATTATGCGCACAGCACCATCCTTGTGGGGACTTGAACACGTGCTACCATCCTTGTGGGGACCTAGTCCATAACACTATTTGTGATTGAATACAGTCGAAGGCACATGGCTAAATGTTTATTTTATCAACAATATACACCAACAGCATTATTATCTATTCATATGTGAATTGCTGCATCTATACTAGTTGAGTACATTACAGACAGATTATGTTAATGTGCCAGAAAATATCATATCATATGCTTAAAGAAAGACACTTAAAGCTGTATTCAACCTCTTTATTAGTGCTTAAAATCATCTTAGGAGATAAGGGAACTAACACATAAAGAAATTAACATATGGAACCAAGGAATATGGTCAAGTGGAACGCGGAGGTTGATTAGCTGCTTAAATGTTTGCCATAATAGATGTTCAAGTCCCCACATAGATAGTGGGTGAAGATCATTGTGTTTAAGTCTCCATAGTAATAGTGTGTACATTCAAAGCTTAAATCCCATTATAAAGAGTGTGGAGCTAATGATGTTCAAGTCCACACAAAGGCTGTGTGTAATTATAGGAATGCAACCCACAAAGATGGTATGTTATTATAGCGATGTTGAAGTCCCCACAGAGATAGTGTGTTATCATAGAGATGTTCAAGTCCCCACAGAGATGGTGTGTTATTAAAGTGATGTTCAAGTCCCCACAAAGATTGTGCGTTATTACAGTGTTGTTATAGTCCCCACAAAGATAGTGTGTTTTTATGGTGATGTTTAAGTCCCCACAGAGATAGTGCATGAAGGTGATTGTGTTTAAGTCCTCATTAAAAACGGGCCCGATTCACAAAGGTAAACTTAGACAAAGTCTAACTTTACTACTTTTTAGTATTCACAAAGGTAAATTTAAACCGCAAGTCAAACTTTACTACTTTTCAATATCCACAAAGCCTCATACAGAGAATGTGAAGCTGATGATGTTCAAGTCAAAGCAAACAAAAGGAGATGATGGATGGAGTGCTTAAACCTTCCAGTCACTCACCCCTAGTCGCAGATCTGGGTTGAATTCAATATCGTTATTTAGCTCAATTCGCCACCCCAGTTCAGACCCAGCTATATTTAAATCAGTCTTGACCCTGTCCCTCATGGGAACAGTCCAGCCCGAACTGCCAAACGAGGTCTTCCCTGGACCGGAAACAAGCATCCTGGGACTGGTTTCGGGGTAAAACCCCCTCATTAGCCAGGCTAGATTGAATCCAGTGATTGAATCCAGTGGCAAAGTGAGCAAGGGACCAATGTCTGGGCATACCCTGCCAACTTAAAGCAAACAAAGCGTTTGCAAGGAGATGATGGAAGGAGCACTGAAACTTTTCAGTCACTCACCCCCAGTCACAGATCTGGACTGAATCCTTCATCGTTCTTCAGCTCACTTCGCCACATTAGTTCAGACCCAGCTATATGCAAAAAAGTCTTGACCCTGTGCTTCATGGCACCCCTTGTGCTTCAAGTGGAAACAGAGCTTGCGTTTAGTTACAGGAATGCTCAAGTCCCCACAGAGATGGTATGTTTTTATAGTGATGTTCAAGGCCCCACAAAGAGTTTTTCATTATAGTTTTTTTCAAGCCCCCACAAAGATAGTGTGTTATTATAGTCATGTTTAAGTCCTCACAGAGATAGTGCATGAAGATGATTTTGTTTAAGTTCTCATTAAAATAGGGTCCGATTCACAATGGTAAACTAAGACAAAAAATCTAACTTTTCTACTTTCCAGTTTTAACAATGTAAACTTAAACCAAAAGTCTAACTTTACTACTTTTTAGTATTCACAAAGCCCCATACAGAGAATGCGAAGCTGATGATGTTCAAGCCAAAACAGAGCTTGTGTGTAATTACAGGAATGCTCAAGTGCCCACAGAGTTGGTGTGTGACTATAGTATTACCACGGTCGCCAAAGAGAATGTCTGTGATTATAGACATGCCCAGGTGCCCACAGAGATAGTGTGTGATTATAGACTTTCCCAGGTCCCCACAGAGATAGTGTGTGATTATAGAGATGTTGAGGTCCCCACAGAGATAGTGTGTGATTATAGAGATGTGGAAGTCCCCACAGAGATAGTGTGTGATTATAGACATGCCCAGGTCCCCACAGAGATAATATGTGATTATAGAGATGTTCAGGTCTCCACAGAGATAGTGTGTGATTATAGATATGCCCAGGGAAGCACAGAGATAGTGTGTGATAATAGACATGCCCAGGTCCCCATAGAGGTAGTGTGTGACTATAGAGATGTCGAGGTACCCACAGAGATGGTGTGTGACTATAGTATTAACATGGTTGCCAAAGAGAATGTGTGTGATTAGAGACATGCCCAGGTCCCCACAGAGATAGTCTGTGATTAATAGGATGCACAGGGATAGCACACAGAGATAGTGCATGATTTTAGTCATGTACAAGTCCTCACAGAGATATTGTGTGATTGCATTGATGTTTAAGTCCCCACAGTTATAATGTGTGATTGCAGTCATATTCAAGTCTCCACAGTGATATGTGTAATGGTAGGTATGTTGAAGAACCCCTACAGATCATATTGGTCTGGTGGCCTATTAAATTAAGGAATCCACTTGAGGGATATGTGTTGACCACTCTCTCACATGTTTGAATCCTGGTGCTACCGCTCAGCCTTTATTCCTTCCAAGGTCTATAGAGTAAGTACAATTTACTTGGATAACAAAAAACATATGGTATTCAGCAACAAGATACGCTCAGGTGTGAATGTGCACTTTATACATGCACATGAGATGATATGATGTGATAATGGTGGTACTCAAACCACCACTATGATAGACTGGAATTATCCCATATCTACGAATCCCACTTCAAATGCAGCATTAACTGATTTAAACTGTGTTCATCCAGGAAGGTTCACATTTCCATCTTATCAACTCTAGTCTCCATTAAGAAAATAAAACTATTTCTGATTGCAATAAACTCCCCATGCTGATTTGTTCTGACACTTTAGGATTATTACAATAGAGAAATGATCCTCTCCTCACAAAGCATATTCTTCATGTGAGAAGTGGGATTTTTCGATTGTTAGAGGGGTGAGGTGGCATCGCCTCAAACCAGCACCACTGGTGATTGGGAAGCACTCCGGAATCCACAAAACCCAGGATGCAATATATATATATATATGATTGAAAAAGGCTTTCTGAAAGCTGAAACGTGTATCTCTTATCTCAGGGGTTGCGGGGGGACCTGTGAAATAAATAGTTGCCACATCTTGATTACCTCGTATCCGTGCCTTTGTCCATGGAGTTTTCTGTGCACATATACCTTGTTTAACAAACTTCAAACATTCACTGTGTTTAGGAACACAAATTCTGTAAGTGGATTTCCAGAATGGATCTAGCAGTCCTTTGTGCAAGAGTAGAAAAAATCAAGTTGGCAGTGGTACATCCTCCTTTTTATGGGAAGACACATTCTCATAATGTGCCCAGGTGAAACAAGGGAAACTTTCACAACGTTGAAACATCTATATGTTCAGCCTTTTATATTTGGAGTGTAAAATGGAAATTCTTAAACAAGGCTTAAACATTCTCAAGAGTGCCCATGTCAGCTACAAACGACTTTCTCAGCGTTGATGGTTGTGTTATTTGAAGGGCAAATCATATACAAAGAGTCTTACAAAATTTATTCCTGAACTGAGCTGGTATAGAGAAAGTCACTTTGGCTGACATTCAGCTGCCTTTTTCATGGAAATAGAAACCTCAGAATGTGCCTACTTTAATTACAGGAATCTTTCAAACTGTTAACAAAAATCTTTTTGAGTAGTGAGCCTAAATGTTGTACTTTGGTGTGTGTGGGGTTTCGAACTAAGCTTCCTAATAGGAGCCGGTGAATCCTTTGATCAGGAATAGAGAAGGACAATTTGATAGTCATGCACTAGCAGTTTTTGTGAGGAAAGAAACGTTAAAATGTGCCAAATTAAAGATAGGAGTCCTCCACAAAGTTGAAAAACTTGTTTTTGGTAGTGGGAATTTTATACATACAGTCTTAAACACTAGGACCTAATTTATGAAAAGTGTTGCATCGCTGCATGAAAGCGTGTGCCCTCTTGCGACATGATGGATGTGCCGCATTTATTGTACGGCGTACCATGTCGCATGGAATGACAGATATGTCAGGAATCCTGACATATCTGTGGGCGTGCAACCCACGCATTGCTGGAGTTGTATCGTCAGCATGATGCAACTCCAGCAATGAATGCGGGAAGCCTATTCCCATTGCACTGTGTCACCCTTATGCCTGCTGTGAGGCAGGCGTAAGGTTTTGACACACTAGTGTCCTAGAAGTGGCACAGTGAAATCTGATAGATTTCACTGTGCCACTTCAACTAGGCTTTTTGCGGGGGAACACCCACCCTACATACATTATACACGACGCAGGTATAATGTGGCGCAGGGCTTTATAAAGTGAGGCATCTGCTTAGATGCGTCACTTTGTAAATATGGTGCAACATGGCACATATTTTATGCTGCTGCACCCTCACAAAAAGTGAAGCAACAGCGTGGCATAAGTGTAACAAGGGGTTCATAAATCAGCTCCTCATTTTGCAATTAGGTTTGTGGTCCCTTTATGCCGGAGTGAAGAAAATGACTAATAGTTCTCTAACTACACTTCACATGAGAAAAGGGACATTTTCAAAATGGGCAAATGTTAAATATGGTGAATGAAACAAATATTGATTCCAAAATATCATGTGACATAAATATGTTGTCAAAAATATCACCTCTGCAAAAATATAGTGTAACAGAATATCAAAATTAAGAATGCAAGTTTTATTGTATACAATTTGATAATGAAGACAATTGTAATTAATATTGTGTACTTTAGTATACTTGTAATAAACATTGTTTTTTATTAAATATATATATATACTTATAATATTAGTCAAACTTTCTTTTTTTAAATATAGTTTGCATTTTTAAATGTGTAATTGAATTTTTAAAAGGCAAGTGGATGGATCAGGTGGCTCAGTGGACTAATGTGTCCACTTCAGGGCCTTGTGTTCAATTTCATGATCATAGGTTCAAATCCCGGCGGGTCCACTCAGCCTTTCAACCATCTGAGGTCAATAAAATGAGTACCGTTGCGTAACAATAAACATCTGTTAGTGCTAAGGTGCCTATGTGTGATACACAAATACCTATTTTAAGTAGTTTATAATTTAGTAGTGGGATATTGGGTTTTTGGGGGAATATGGTGGGAGGTTAATAACATTTTAACTAATTGTTTTTTAATAAAGTAATGTAAGGCAAAATCAATATATAAATGATCAGTATGTAATGTTTAATTCTTCTTTAATTTATTTGGTTTTAATTTCAGATTTTTAATTTATATTTTGTATTGTGCAATTAGTTATACGTAATTTAGCAGCATGTTCAGTTTGCAGGGGAATAGGGTGAGATATTAAATGAAAACAGTTTTCTTTATTAATTTTTTATTTAAATACTTAATTTATAAATCATATTTTTTTTCATTGAATATTTAAAATGAAAACATTGTTTTATTTTGAATATGCAAGAAATAATTTGTATTATACATCAGCAAGTGTATATTATATTCATTATTTTTATATGTATCATTTATTTAAATTTTATCATTTTATTTATATTTTAATTTATCTTCTTGGTGTTTGTGGTTTTTTCAGTAGTAGCGAGAGAAGTGAATTTTACGTATGTTTATTTAAATATTTCATTTAATGATTCGTTTATTTAGTATATTTTTAATAAATTGTGCATTTTATTTAAATGTATACAATATGTATTTTCTAGTTTAACTATGGTTAATCATTTTATGTTTTAGGTATCTAAATATTTTTTTTAATGACTGTATTGGAATGGTATATGTAACCTTTCTGAAGTACAGCACTGTTTCTACTGTTGCTTAAATTGGAGTGGGAACAGTAAATCTAGTCCACCCAATTTCTATTCTTTCCTTATTGCTTAATTGGGGCGGGGATAGTTAATATAACCCTTACAAAATCCCAAACTTTCCCTACTGTTGCTAGGATGGAGTGAGAATAGTATATATAACCCATTTTAATTCCAATACTTTTCCTTCTGTTTTAAATACATTGGGGTAGGAATAGCAAAGCTAATCCCTCTAAAGTCCAACACTTTTCCAGCTGTTGCTTACATTGCAGTGGGAGTAGTACATCTAACCTCTCCCAAATTCAGCACTTTCCCTGCTTTTGCTTAGGGTGGAATGGGAATAGTAAATGTGACCCCCTCAGAGGTTCAACACCTTCCCAACTGTTGTTTAGACTGGAGTGGAAATGGCCGTTTGAACCGCTCTGAAATCAACACTTTCCCTACTGTTACTTAGATTGGAGTGGAAGTAGCAAACACCAACTTTCTAGAGGACTTGCTCCATTCACAGAGAAGCTTTGCCTGGTATCTGCTGCTGCCCCTGTTGCTGCGGCTGACCCTTGGTCGAGGCCCACATCCACCCGCAGGCCCCTGCCTGCACCTCATATCTGGCGGTCTAGTGGTAGAGCATCACTGCTCTGCTGCTGGGCTGTTCCTCTGCCTCTCTTTTCTGATTTCTGCCTTAGAGCCTTTATTCAGCTTTTTCCTTTTTTACCTTTTTCTTCTGTTTGTTTTTCACCCTCGTCCCTGTTGCGGTAATCCCCATGGTTCGCCCTCTCCAGTGACCTTTCCCGCTCCCACATTTCCTGCCACCCAGCTGTCCAGCCCCCCAGCTTAACTGAATGGCAGCTGCTGGCGTGCCAAAAATAGGCCTGTCTGCACAGGTCCGTGCGTGGACCATCCACAGCGCCTGGTATCCTGGTTCTCGGACCTTCCACCACTATTACGCCAGCACCCTCCTCGCCCACAACTCAGGACGCCATACCGCCTGCCACCTTGCATCACTGAAGAAGACCCAAGGTCCCTTCTACTGCCAGAACTGCAGCCACATCCTCACCCATGCCAGCATGCCAGATCCTCTTGTCGCCCAACCGACCAACAGCACACTCGTCCGACTCAACTGCATCCTCTTTAATGTGCGATCCCTCCACAAATACGCCACAGAAATCTGGGACCTTCTCGACGTCGCCTCTCCCAACATCACCTTCTTCACGGAAACCTTGATCAACCCCTGATCCGGACCGGGCATTACCATCACCGTCCCGGACGGCTACAGAATCACCTGCAAGGACTGCATGGACTGACCAGGAGGAGGCATCGCCATCATCACCATCATCCACGAGAACACCCTCGGACTGACCATGCACTCAAACGACCCAATGACAACCATCTTGAACCTGGACCTTGAAATGGTTATTATGTAATGTTTTAATTGATTAATTGTACTTTCATTTATTTGGGTTTCATTTCTGATTTTTAATGTATATTTTGTATAGTATAATTAGTGATTGCTAATTAAGCAACATGTTCAGTTTGTAGGGGAATAGGGTGAGAAATGATGTTGTTTTCTTTAAATATTTAATTTTTAAATCATTATATAATTTTTTCAATGAATATCTGTGCAACAGTAGGGAAAGCATTGGATGTCAGAGGGGTAACATTTACTATTCCCAATCCAGTCTTTGCAACAGAAGAAAAAGTGTTGGGCTCTTAAGGAGGGGAAAGGAGTTGACCTAATGGCTAGGGCGCTCGACCTCAGACCTGGGGAACTGGGTTTGAGTCTCAGTAATGATGCCGAACATCCTGTGATTCTGGGCAAATCACTTAATCTCCCCGTGCCTAACAAAGAATGAATGTGTGTCCTCATGTAACGTAACTGGTGCTATGTAAAGCGCTCTGATACCTGATTGGATTCGGGTCAAGTTCGTGCTATATAAAATTCTGCAAAATAAAAAGGTGTGAAATGTACTGTTCCCAATATAGTCTGTGCAACAGCAGGGAAATCATTGCACTTCAGAGAGGTAACATTCACTATTCCAGTCTGTGCAACAGTAGGGAAAGTGTTGGACTCAGGAGGGGTAACATTTACTTGTCCCACTTTAGCCTCTGCAACAGTAGGAAAAGCATTGGGCTACAGAGAGGTGAAATGTACTATTCCCGCTCCAGTCTATGCAACAGTAGGATTAGGTGGTTCACTTCAAACACATAACCTACATGAAACACAACACTAATAATTTAATTAGATCTTAATATAAACTTTATTAACTAACCCAAAACAATATATATAAAAAAAATAAACAATTAGCATAAGTATTTACCAATTTAATAATCAATTATCAATAAAAACAAATTGGCCATTATTTATTACTTAAGTAACTTACCACACTAAACCCCACAAAACCTAGTAGCCCACACTTAATGCCATAGTCAATTGCTAACTGAATATTAATTAATACATTGATATGTAATCATTAATCAATCTGTTCTTAATTAAGAATTATATATTCATTACTTTGTTAATTACCAATTAACTTTCCACCCTATATCGCTACAAACTCACCAACCTGCACAAATAACTTACAAAATATCATTACATAATAATAATCAATTATGTCAAGAATGGCAATTACAAGCCCATTTCGGTCATAAGGCTTTGAGAGCGGCTAATTTTAAACGGATGACTTTTTTAAATAGATGGCTAGCATACTACACTCCCAAGACTCTGAGTAAACGATATTCAGACGTGGAAAATAGATGCTTCCGTTGTCAGGCTGAGGAGGAAGGAAATTGGCTCCATATTTTTTACACCTGTCCTAAACTTAATGAATTTTGGGGAAACATCTTTGTAGCTATATATCAGGCCATCCAAAAGCCGGTAGATCCTGAAGTTGAAATTGCCTTATTCGGAATCTCCAGAGTCAAGCCAGGCCTGACCAAACATGAAGAAGCATATGTGATGATTTGTTCATTGATGGCATGTTCATTAATTCCTCAAAACTGGAGGTCGCTAGAGATACCCTCCTTTATAAAATGGTTCAATAAAATGAAGCGTATGAGGGGGGTTGAGGAAGCGTATGCTATGAGGGCGGGAGCAACAAGTACATTTGTGAAGATTTGGCAGTTATTTGACAATGGTATTATGAAATGAGGTTTTATCGTTTTTTAGTTTTAGTATTTTTTCCCATTTTCCGCCCTCAAGAAGCTTTAATATAGGGAGCCTGAGGATAGGAAGAAGGCGAAAGGAGAAGGGGAAGGAAGAGGGAAGAGAAGGGAAGGGGAAAGAAGGGAAAAGAGGAAAAAAGAGAGAGAAAAAGGAAGGAAAAGAAAAAGGGGAAAAAAGGAAGGGAGGGGGAGGAAGGGGAAGAGAAGGGGAAGGAAAAAGAAAAAAAAAAAAAGAGTAACGAGCTCTTGAAAAAGTAGGGGGTAAATGTCTTCAACGGCTGAACTGTTCTTTACATAAGGTTACATTTTTTTTTTAGGAAAAGTTTACTGTTTTGATTTATTATAAAAGAGGATTTAATGTCTATGAACTGCTATGCTCTTTACGTAGACTCCTCCCAGCACATAGTACTTTAAAGTATTTTTGCACTTTAGCTAAAGAACTTCCATGTACTGGTTTAGCATGAAAGAGGGTTTAATGTTTATGATAATGCTGCTATGGATGTTAACCCCTTGTGTGCCACGCCCTTTCCCCGCCCTGTGCCGGGCGTTGCATTAGCGGGCGGGGTTCATGACGAGCTGGACTCGTCATGGGCACAGCGCAACCGCGGCCCATGACGAGTCCAGCTCGTCATGGGCACAGAAGGGGTTAAAGGTTTATAGTCTAAATATTTTGAGTATTTGTCTTTGCATTTTTTTTTGCACTTTCTCACTTTTTGCACTTTAGGAATTGGGGTCCAGTTCTAGGAATGGATTTCATATTGAGTTAGTACTAAGCAGCAAATACTGTTTTAAAATCCATATGTACTATATTGCGACACTTGGTAGTAACATTAGACTCTATGTTAAAATATTTATAGTTTTCCTCATGCGTTTTTGCACTTCACGTAAATGTTTTTTTGTTATTCAGTCATTGTATTTTAGTACATCAATGTCTAACTGTCTCAGGTGGTATATTATGAGGATTATGATTGATTTGTACATGGAGAATATTTCCTGATTGTTTGTTACTATCCCTGTTCTGCTCAATAAAAAATTTTTTTTTTTTTTAAAAACAGTAGGGAAAGTGTTGGACTCAGGAGGGGTAACATTTACTTGTCCCACTTTAGTCTCTGCAACAGTAGGAAAAGCATTGGGCTACAGAGAGGTGAAATGTACTATTCCCGCTCCAGTCTATGCAACAGTCGCATTAGGTGGTTCGCTTCAAACACATAACCTACATGAAACACAACACTAATAATTTAATAAAGATCTTAATATAAACTTTATTAACTAACCCAAAACAATATAAATAAAAGAAATTAAGCAATTAGCATAATTATTAACCAATTTAATAATCAATTATCAATAAAAACACATTGGTCATTATTTATTACTTAAGTAACTTACCACACTATACCCCACAAAACCTAGAAGCCCATACTTAATGCCATAGTCAATTGCTAACTGAATATTAATTAATACATTGATATGTAATCATTAATCAATCTGTTCTTAAATAAGAATTATATATTCATTACTTTGTTAATTACCAATTAACTTTCCACCCTATATCGCTACAAACTCACCAACCTGCACAAATAACTTATAAAATATCATTACATAATAATAATCAATTGTATAATAATAAAGTGTTCATAAATTGTTAATTAATTATTACTTAATTAACTTCCCACCCTGCACCCATACAAACCCAGCAACCTACACCTGATAAATAACTTGGTAAATGATTTAGGTAATTATTATTCAATTAAATATTGATAATACATTTATTATTATTATTAATTGCTTAATTATACTTAAATAACTTCCTACCTTACAGCTCTACAAACCTAGCTACCCACTACAAGAGTTTAAATTACTCTTATAATTAAATTAGAAATTACTTAACTTTACAATCTATATTTAAAAATATTATATATATAAAAAAGATATTTAAAAAAATATACCTTTACAACTATATTATTGAAAACGATATTTACAACAATGATATTCTTGAAAATTAGGAGGTCTATCAGGATGGCGGTCGGAAGAAAATGGTAGCGGGAAAAGACCGCCGCAAGGACCCCAGTATAACCACCGGTCCGATTAGCATGCTCCGCAGTCGAAATCTGACCGCGGCGGTACGATCGCAGGCATCAACATTGCGGCTGTTGCTGCTGCCAGCAGCACCGCTGTGATGTGAAAAGGAGCATGTCATGCATATCACTGCACTGCGTGGCAGGCACTGCACAGTGCCTGCCACCTGCTACAGGGACATGTGCACCCACACACCCCCCAACACATTTGGGGCCCGCAATGGGCCCGAAGAGACATTTTCTGCATGCCTGTCCATGGCGGTGCCACTGCCACGGAAAGGCTGGCTACCGTCGGCATCATAATCAAGCCTGCGGAGCCTGGCCCTGCACCGGCACCATTGTAGCGGTCCAGTTCCACCTGCTAGGCAGGCGTGCGGACTGGTACCGGTGAAAAAGTGGCGGGCGGAAAATCTCACCACCGCGGTCATCACCACCATGCTAATGGGACCGGCGGTTTTCCGGGTTGCGACCGCGGGTGGATGTCTGCCTCCGGTCCGGCAGTTCCCACCACCGGCCTGGCGGTGGTCATCCGTCCATCATCCTAATAGGCCCCTATATTACTATCACGATATTGTTGTGTCACAATATTTTTTTCTTGATATTTCTGCATCCAATATTTCCAACTCAATATTTTGTCTGAACACTACTTTCTGTTACTTTAGGGAGCTTTCCAATGCAAATCATGATTTGCGTTGAAAAGTAAATCCCACCACAACAGTTTGCACTGGGTTTGCATCACGTTGGGTCTAAATCACATTTTGAAACCGCCAACCTTATACTGTAATACTATTTTTAAATTATAACTTACATATTCTCAGTGTTTTCAGTCACAGGATGGGACTTCAGAGCACTATTCACCAGTGCACCAATCAGAATTCTGTTCTCTGGGTAGTTACATAAACAGAAATCTGCTATGATTGCATTACTGAATTGAGCTATTATAACATAAGACAGTTGTTCCCAACAATCACTTTTATAAAGTTCCCATATTTTTTTTATGCACTTCAGCCTGTCAATGAACTGCAAAATATTAGGGCCATATTTATTACCAATTAATGCACTGCAGCACAGCAAGTCACCTTGCTGTGCTGCACTGCGTGACAAGGAATGGGCAGGAATTCACCTTTTTATAGCAATAGGTGCATTCCTGCCTTTTCCCCTGCACTGGCACTCTTCTTTTGGCTGCCTAGCGCCAATGCTGGCACCCTTGCCTGCATTGCATTGAGGATTGTTTTTGTGTGGCACCTTCCTTCACTAAAACAATTCCCTGAGGCTTTTTCCTCTTTCTATGTGTACTACACAATGCAGCACACGTAGAAAGAGGAGATAACTAGGAGAAAAAAATATATTTCTCCTTGTTACGCCTCACCTGGGAAGGTGTTGGCTTTTGGTGCATTCCCCGCTCTACTACTTCTGGTAAATCTGGAAATACATCAAAATCATTGCATGTTGCGTGGGAACACTTATGCAACACCCATGGAAATGGCTCCATGGCGCATAGTAATACAATGCAGCGATTTGCGCTGCATTGCATTACTCAAGATTTAAGGAGCCACTCAGGACCACACAAGATGGCCTGGCATGACTTCATAAATCTAATTTTAATTTTCATCGCTCTTGCATGGGTAAAGCAAAGGGGCTTGTAAATATGCCCCTTAGTATGAGGCGGTTACTGAGGCACCATCTTCAGCGCAGCTAAACAAATATATAAATGGTGGAGACTGCAGCTGCCCAGATTAAGACACATGACGAGGAAATGGGGAGAGCTCTTCTCTTCAGAAGAAGAAAGCTTTCTGCTATGATACTTGAAAAGAACAAGCTGTCAGACACAAATCCCCTACATGTTTCTCATGCTAGCAGTGACAACAGGGAGGAAATTTCACTTACACCTATGAAAAGGGGCATTTCTCATCCACTTATGCTGACTTTCAAACTCAGTCTGGAAATTTGCCTAGCACCAGTAAGTGAATTTTGTGGAGAAAAAAAATGAATAATGTCTTATTTCAGAAATACTTAAAAATGCTACCATCTCTGCACATGCATTAGAGACTTATATACAAATATATATATATGTATATATCTATATATATATATATATATATATATATATATATATATATATATATATATATATATATATATATATATATTACCTACTGGCGGTCGCCAGTAGGTAGTTATAGTTAGGACCCCTTTTCCATAGGAAATCCGCAACATTCTATTTTGAATAACTTTGGCGCCGGTCGATGAATCCTCGCGAATTTCTCAAAATAGGTGGGGCGCTACGCTCCGCTCCTACCCTGAAAGTATCGGGGAGATTCGTCAAGCGGGGGCTGAGATAAAAGGGGGGTCCCAAAACGCGTTTTTCCCATGCATTTTTCCATAGGACCTTTAGAACGAGCTACAGCCCGAACGGCTGAACAGAATTACTAGAAATTTGGCAGAGAGGTAGTCCGTAGGTCAAGGAAGTGCCTTTTGTAGGTTTGGTGTAAATCTGTTCAGTAGATTCTGAGAAAATAGCCTTTAAATCAATATATATATCTGAGCCCGCTTACGGTACGCTTACGGTACGCTTACCGTACGCGTACGGTGGCGTGCGCGAGCGAGATTCTGATTGGCTGTTAGATCTTAGTAAAC
This sequence comes from Triturus cristatus, assembly GCF_964204655.1. Lineage (NCBI taxonomy): Eukaryota > Metazoa > Chordata > Amphibia > Caudata > Salamandridae > Triturus > Triturus cristatus. Next base: position 214,023,348 of record NC_140588.1, read on the forward strand.
ATTCGAATCGGCCAAAACCAGGAAGCGGCGGCCGCCATTTTGTGTGTTTCACTCAGAAAAAAAAGAGTGAAAACAAGAAAAGGGGGCAATGAGGAGAGTTACAGACCCCCTTACATTTGTGAGGGGGTCAAAGAAGGACTGTAAAGTACAAAGAAAACATTTATTGATTTTTAAAAAAATCACGGGGTACGCGTACGGTAAGCTTACGGTAAGCGTACGGAAGAAAAAATAAATTAAAAAAGAAATGAAATGCGGATTTAAGAGTTTAGATATTAGGGAGCTCTAAAAAGAGCTGTTGTGTTTATGAAGTCATTTTGTTAGTGGTACCTACAAGTAAGTACCGATGCAGAGTCTAAGGTTCAAGAGGAAGACTCTGTTCCCTTCATCATTGAAGTGCACACCATCTCCTCTATAAATGTCTTGCATGTCATAACGCAAGTTGTTGTGGTAAATGGCACCCATACCATAGTCACGGAGGAAAGCAGAAACAGATTTGTTGAAGTGCTGTCTTGCTTTGTCAATCCGCGGACAGAAATGATTGGACCAGTTCCATTTTTGCCTTTGGCATATGTTGGAAAACACAAAGGCAGTTTTAGGGAAAAGTGAAAACAGTTGTGCAAAGGTGTCCTTCATAAGCATTTCCAGACCTACCCCAGTCAAAGTGCCTAGGTCATTGCCACCACAGTGCACTATTATGAGGTCAGGGTGTTGGATTTGCATGAAGGATTTCACCAATGGCATCAATTGGTGCCACTTTAACCCTCTCTGACCAATCCATTTAATGTCTACATTTGGCAAAGCAAGGTCTCTCACCATATCTGTTTTCTCTGCAAACTTTTCACTCCAGAAGACATAGCTGTGCCCTACAATCGACACTGTGAACATCTTCAAAGGAGAACTGGATGCACTCAGGAGGTGTCTTTCAGTAGAATGGCAATATGAAAAGAAAGACAGTTTGGAAATGGAGGCATACATATTTTTTTCAAAACAAAAAGAACTGATTGGCTGTTTCATACCATTCTAGAATAAAAACTAGGCTGTATGTGTAAATTAATAGAAGCATGTTTTGTATTGGTACAAAAAAATGTGTTACCAAAGAACAGTACTATGGATTTGCTGTTAGGTTTGAAAAGTCAAGCACTCTTGCTCTGTGGAATTGAAACATTGTGTGGCGAACTTCTGACCTAACTCCACACAGCAGTGTTCCATGAGCTGTTGCTATGGTAGCAGGCAGAAGTCAAGTTGGGGGAAGGGTACTAGGCAGAAGTCAAGTTGGGGGCAGGGTACTTTTGGAAAAGGGTTGGTTTTCAACCAATAGAAATGTGTGATTACATTTGAAAAAAAGGGGGAAGCACTGAGATTTGAAACTTACATGTATATGTGTGGAAAAATAGAGGGAAAGTTTGCCATTATCTGGTTCTGCTGAGAGGAGAGAGGTGAACAGAACAGAGATCCTGGCTCTGATAATCTGCTGTTTGAGTGCCACATTTCTTTCACAACTAACTAATTTTAAAGGTGAGGTTAGAGTTTGAGAGGAGATGTATATGGTAAATTAAGAAATGAATAATAGAAATGGAAATTCTTTTTGTTGAAGTTGCGTTTATCATTTTCTGTTTTGGGAGAAATTTAAATGTGAGGAACATATAAAATAATATGGACTATGTTTTCACGATAAATTAAGGTGTACTGGAAAAAAAAAGAATAGTTTAAGGGTTTGAGGTTGGACTCAGTAATGCAAATACATTCAGCATCACTAAGGCTGGTTGCCCTTGCTGGAATGTAGGCAGCCACCCAGGTTACACATGGTGGTGGTCTGAAAAAGCAGTTTGGACATGTGCATTTAAAAAAATCAAAAAAGTGGTTTCATAATGTGTCAGTCTGTAAAAGTGATTTTCACTTGCCAAAAAAAAGAGCAGTAAGTGTGTATTCAAATTGGCAAAGAAATTTCGTTTTGGGACTAACGTGAAAACATGACTCTGTGTGGAAATAGGAATTACAGGCAGAGATTTATTGCGTTTTTTTCTGGTGATTTCACAGTTGCATTAGTAGGAAAAAGGGGGAGCGATTTTTTGGGGGAAGAAGCAGACTCTTAGCACACACCCATCTGCTTGCCATGTATAATCATGCACAGTATTTACAAGTGAGTGGGGTTTTCAGGTTTTAGTCTGTAATGCAAATACATTCAGCATCACTAAGGCTGGTTGCCCTTGCTGGAATGTAGGCAGCCACCCAGGTTACACATGGTGGTGGTCTGAAAAAGCAGTTTGGACATGTGCATTTAAAAAAATCAAAAAAGTGGTTTCATAATGTGTCAGTCTGTAAAAGTGATTTTCACTTGCCAAAAAAAAAGAGCAGTAAGTGTGCATTCAAATTGGCAAAGAAATTTCGTTTTGGGACTAATGTGAAAACATGACTCTGTGTGGAAATAGGAATTACAGGCAGAGATTTATTGCGTTTTTTTCTGGTGATTTCACAGTTGCATTAGTAGGAAAAAGGGGGAGCGATTTTTTGGGGGAAGAAGCAGACTCTTAGCACACACCCATCTGCTTGCCATGTATAATCATGCACAGTATTTACAAGCGAGTGGGGTTTTCAGGTTTTAGTCTGTAATGCAAATACATTCAGCATCACTAAGGCTGGTTGCCCGTGCTGGAATGTAGGCAGCCACCCAGGTTACACATGGTGGTGGTCTGAAAAAGCAGTTTGGACATGTGCATTTAAAAAAATCAAAAAAGTGGTTTCATAATGTGTCAGTCTGTAAAAGTGATTTTCACTTGCCAAAAAAAAAGAGCAGTAAGTGTGCATTCAAATTGGCAAAGAAATTTCGTTTTGGGACTAATGTGAAAACATGACTCTGTGTGGAAATAGGAATTACAGGCAGAGATTTATTGCGTTTTTTTCTGGTGATTTCACAGTTGCATTAGTAGGAAAAAGGGGGAGCGATTTTTTGGGGGAAGAAGCAGACTCTTAGCACACACCCATCTGCTTGCCATGTATAATCATGCACAGTATTTACAAGCGAGTGGGGTTTTCAGGTTTTAGTCTGTAATGCAAATACATTCAGCATCACTAAGGCTGGTTGCCCTTGCTGGAATGTAGGCAGCCACCCAGGTTACACATGGTGGTGGTCTGAAAAAGCAGTTTGGACATGTGCATTTAAAAAAATCAAAAAAGTGGTTTCATAATGTGTCAGTCTGTAAAAGTGATTTTCACTTGCCAAAAAAAAGAGCAGTAAGTGTGCATTCAAATTGGCAAAGAAATTTCGTTTTGGGACTAATGTGAAAACATGACTCTGTGTGGAAATAGGAATTACAGGCAGAGATTTATTGCGTTTTTTTCTGGTGATTTCACAGTTGCATTAGTAGGAAAAAGGGGGAGCGATTTTTTGGGGGAAGAAGCAGACTCTTAGCACACACCCATCTGCTTGCCATGTATAATCATGCACAGTATTTACAAGCGAGTGGGGTTTTCAGGTTTTAGTCTGTAATGCAAATACATTCAGCATCACTAAGGCTGGTTGCCCTTGCTGGAATGTAGGCAGCCACCCAGGTTACACATGGTGGTGGTCTGAAAAAGCAGTTTGGACATGTGCATTTAAAAAAATCAAAAAAGTGGTTTCATAATGTGTCAGTCTGTAAAAGTGATTTTCACTTGCCAAAAAAAAAGAGCAGTAAGTGTGCTTTCAAATTGGCAAAGAAATTTCGTTTTGGGACTAATGTGAAAACATGACTCTGTGTGGAAATAGGAATTACAGGCAGAGATTTATTGCGTTTTTTTCTGGTGATTTCACAGTTGCATTAGTAGGAAAAAGGGGGAGCGATTTTTTTGGGGAAGAAGCAGACTCTTAGAACACACCCATCTGCTTGCCATGTATAATCATGCACAGTATTTACAAGCGAGTGGGGTTTTCAGGTTTCAGTCTGTAATGCAAATACATTCAGCATCACTAAGGCTGGTTGCCCTTGCTGGAATGTAGGCAGCCACCCAAGTTACACATGGTGGTGGTCTGAAAAAGCAGTTTGGACATGTGCATTTAAAAAAATCAAAAAAGTGGTTTCATAATGTGTCAGTCTGTAAAAGTGATTTTCACTTGCCAAAAAAAAAGAGCAGTAAGTGTGCTTTCAAATTGGCAAAGAAATTTCGTTTTGGGACTAATGTGAAAACATGACTCTGTGTGGAAATAGGAATTACAGGCAGAGATTTATTGCGTTTTTTTCTGGTGATTTCACAGTTGCATTAGTAGGAAAAAGGGGGAGCGATTTTTTGGGGGAAGAAGCAGACTCTTAGCACACACCCATCTGCTTGCCATGTATAATCATGCACAGTATTTACAAGCGAGTGGGGTTTTCAGGTTTTAGTCTGTAATGCAAATACATTCAGCATCACTAAGGCTGGTTGCCCTTGCTGGAATGTAGGCAGCCACCCAGGTTACACATGGTGGTGGTCTGAAAAAGCAGTTTGGACATGTGCATTTAAAAAAATCAAAAAAGTGGTTTCATAATGTGTCAGTCTGTAAAAGTGATTTTCACTTGCCAAAAAAAAGAGCAGTAAGTGTGCATTCAAATTGGCAAAGAAATTTCGTTTTGGGACTAATGTGAAAACATGACTCTGTGTGGAAATAGGAATTACAGGCAGAGATTTATTGCGTTTTTTTCTGGTGATTTCACAGTTGCATTAGTAGGAAAAAGGGGGAGCGATTTTTTTGGGGAAGAAGCAGACTCTTAGCACACACCCATCTGCTTGCCATGTATAATCATGCACAGTATTTACAAGCGAGTGGGGTTTTCAGGTTTCAGTCTGTAATGCAAATACATTCAGCATCACTAAGGCTGGTTGCCCTTGCTGGAATGTAGGCAGCCACCCAAGTTACACATGGTGGTGGTCTGAAAAAGCAGTTTGGACATGTGCATTTAAAAAAATCAAAAAAGTGGTTTCATAATGTGTCAGTCTGTAAAAGTGATTTTCACTTGCCAAAAAAAAAGAGCAGTAAGTGTGCTTTCAAATTGGCAAAGAAATTTCGTTTTGGGACTAATGTGAAAACATGACTCTGTGTGGAAATAGGAATTACAGACAGAGATTTATTGCGTTTTTTTCTGGTGATTTCACAGTTGCATTAGTAGGAAAAAGGGGGAGCGATTTTTTGGGGGAAGAAGCAGACTCTTAGCACACACCCATCTGCTTGCCATGTATAATCATGCACAGTATTTACAAGCGAGTGGGGTTTTCAGGTTTCAGTCTGTAATGCAAATACATTCAGCATCACTAAGGCTGGTTGCCCTTGCTGGAATGTAGGCAGCCACCCAGGTTACACATGGTGGTGGTCTGAAAAAGCAGTTTGGACATGTGCATTTAAAAAAATCAAAAAAGTGGTTTCATAATGTGTCAGTCTGTAAAAGTGATTTTCACTTGCCAAAAAAAAAGAGCAGTAAGTGTGCTTTCAAATTGGCAAAGAAATTTCGTTTTGGGACTAATGTGAAAACATGACTCTGTGTGGAAATAGGAATTACAGGCAGAGATTTATTGCGTTTTTTTCTGGTGATTTCACAGTTGCATTAGTAGGAAAAAGGGGGAGCGATTTTTGGGGGGAAGAAGCAGACTCTTAGCACACACCCATCTGCTTGCCATGTATAATCATGCACAGTATTTACAAGCGAGTGGGGTTTTCAGGTTTCAGTCTGTAATGCAAATACATTCAGCATCACTAAGGCTGGTTGCCCTTGCTGGAATGTAGGCAGCCACCCAGGTTACACATGGTGGTGGTCTGAAAAAGCAGTTTGGACATGTGTATTTAAAAAAATCAAAAAAGTGGTTTCATAATGTGTCAGTCTGTAAAAGTGATTTTCACTTGCCAAAAAAAAAGAGCAGTAAGTGTGCTTTCAAATTGGCAAAGAAATTTCGTTTTGGGACTAATGTGAAAACATGACTCTGTGTGGAAATAGTAATTACAGGCAGAGATTTATTGCGTTTTTTTCTGGTGATTTCACAGTTGCATTAGTAGGAAAAAGGGGGAGCGATTTTTTGGGGGAAGAAGCAGACTCTTAGCACACACCCAGCTCCTTTCCATGTATAATCATGCACAGTATTTAGAAGCGAGTGGGGTTTTGAGGTTTCAGTCTGTAATGCAAATACATTCAGCATCACTAAGGTTGGTTGCCCTTGCTGGAGTGTAGCAGTCTGGACATGGGCTTTTTAAAAAATCATAAAAGTGGTTTCATAATGTGTCAGTCTGTAAAAGTGATTTTCACTTGCCAAAAAAAAAGAGCAGTAAGTGTGCATTCAAATTGGCAAAGAAATTTCGTTTTGGGACTAATGTAAAAAACATGACTCTGTGTGGAAATAGGAATTACAGGCAGAGATTTATTGCGTTTTTTTCTGGTGATTTCACAGTTGCATTAGTAGGAAAAAGGGGGAGCGATTTTTTGGGGGAAGAAGCAGACTCTTAGCACACACCCATCTGCTTGCCATGTATAATCATGCACAGTATTTACAAGCGAGTGGGGTTTTCAGGTTTCAGTCTGTAATGCAAATACATTCAGCATCACTAAGGCTGGTTGCCCTTGCTGGAATGTAGGCAGCCACCCAGGTTACACATGGTGGTGGTCTGAAAAAGCAGTTTGGACATGTGCATTTAAAAAAATCAAAAAAGTGGTTTCATAATGTGTCAGTCTGTAAAAGTGATTTTCACTTGCCAAAAAAAAAGAGCAGTAAGTGTGCATTCAAATTGGCAAAGAAATTTCGTTTTGGGACTAATGTGAAAACATGACTCTGTGTGGAAATACGAATTACAGGCAGAGATTTATTGCGTTTTTTTCTGGTGATTTTACAGTTGCATTAGTAGGAAAAAGGGGGAGCGATTTTTTGGGGGAAGAAGCAGACTCTTAGCACACACCCATCTGCTTGCCATGTATAATCATGCACAGTATTTACAAGCGAGTGGGGTTTTCAGGTTTCAGTCTGTAATGCAAATACATTCAGCATCACTAAGGCTGGTTGCCCTTGCTGGAATGTAGGCAGCCACCCAGGTTACACATGGTGGTGGTCTGAAAAAGCAGTTTGGATATGTGCATTTAAAAAAATCAAAAAAGTGGTTTCATAATGTGTCAGTCTGTAAAAGTGATTTTCACTTGCCAAAAAAAAAGAGCAGTAAGTGTGCTTTCAAATTGGCAAAGAAATTTCGTTTTGGGACTAATGTGAAAACATGACTCTGTGTGGAAATAGGAATTACAGGCAGAGATTTATTGCGTTTTTTTCTGGTGATTTCACAGTTGCATTAGTAGGAAAAAGGGGGAGCGATTTTTTGGGGGAAGAAGCAGACTCTTAGCACACACCCAGCTCCTTTCCATGTATTATCATGCACAGTATTTAGAAGCGAGTGGGGTTTTGAGGTTTCAGTCTGTAATGCAAATACATTCAGCATCACTAAGGTTGGTTGCCCTTGCTGGAGTGTTGCAGTCTGGACATGGGCTTTTTAAAAAATCAAAAAAGTGGTTTCATAATGTGTCAGTCTGTAAAAGTGATTTTCACTTGCCAAAAAAAAAGAGCAGTAAGTGTGCATTCAAATTGGCAAAGAAATTTCGTTTTGGGACTAATGTGAAAACATGACTCTGTGTGGAAATAGGAATTACAGGCAGAGATTTATTGCGTTTTTTTCTGGTGATTTCACAGTTGCATTAGTAGGAAAAAGGGGGAGCGATTTTTTGGGGGAAGAAGCAGACTCTTAGCACACACCCATCTGCTTGCCATGTATAATCATGCACAGTATTTACAAGCGAGTGGGGTTTTCAGGTTTCAGTCTGTAATGCAAATACATTCAGCATCACTAAGGCTGGTTGCCCTTGCTGGAATGTAGGCAGCCACCCAGGTTATACATGGTGGTGGTCTGAAAAAGCAGTTTGGACATGTGCATTTAAAAAAATCAAAAAAGTGGTTTCATAATGTGTCAGTATGTAAAAGTGATTTTCACTTGCCAAAAAACAGAGCAGTAAGTGTGCATTCAAATTGGCAAAGAAATTTCGTTTTGGGACTAATGTGAAAACATGACTCTGTGTGGAAATAGGAATTACAGGCAGAGATTTATTGCGTTTTTTTCTGGTGATTTTACAGTTGCATTAGTAGGAGAAAGGGGGAGCGATTTTTTGGGGGAAGAAGCAGACTCTTAGCACACACCCATCTGCTTGCCATGTATAATCATGCACAGTATTTACAAGCGAGTGGGGTTTTCAGGTTTCAATCTGTAATGCAAATACATTCAGCATCACTAAGGCTGGTTGCCCTTGCTGGAATGTAGGCAGCCACCCAGGTTACACATGGTGGTGGTCTGAAAAAGCAGTTTGGACATGTGCATTTAAAAAAATCAAAAAAGTGGTTTCATAATGTGTCAGTCTGTAAAAGTGATTTTCACTTGCCAAAAAAAAAGAGCAGTAAGTGTGCTTTCAAATTGGCAAAGAAATTTCGTTTTGGGACTAATGTGAAAACATGACTCTGTGTGGAAATAGGAATTACAGGCAGAGATTTATTGCGTTTTTTTCTGGTGATTTCACAGTTGCATTAGTAGGAAAAAGGGGGAGCGATTTTTTGGGGGAAGAAGCAGACTCTTAGCACACACCCAGCTCCTTTCCATGTATTATCATGCACAGTATTTAGAAGCGAGTGGGGTTTTGAGGTTTCAGTCTGTAATGCAAATACATTCAGCATCACTAAGGTTGGTTGCCCTTGCTGGAGTGTAGCAGTCTGGACATGGGCTTTTTAAAAAATCTGAAAAGTGGTTTCATAATGTGTCAGTCTGTAAAAGTGATTTTCACTTGCCCAAAAAAAAGAGCAGTAAGTGTGCTTTCAAATTGGCAAAGAAATTTCGTTTTGGGACTAATGTGAAAACATGACTCTGTGTGGAAATAGGAATTACAGGCAGAGATTTATTGCGTTTTTTTCTGGTGATTTCACAGTTGCATTAGTAGGAAAAAGGGGGAGCGATTTTTTGGGGGAAGAAGCAGACTCTTAGCACACACCCATCTGCTTGCCATGTATAATCATGCACAGTATTTACAAGCGAGTGGGGTTTTCAGGTTTTAGTCTGTAATGCAAATACATTCAGCATCACTAAGGCTGGTTGCCCTTGCTGGAATGTAGGCAGCCACCCAGGTTACACATGGTGGTGGTCTGAAAAAGCAGTTTGGACATGTGCATTTAAAAAAATCAAAAAAGTGGTTTCATAATGTGTCAGTCTGTAAAAGTGATTTTCACTTGCCCCAAAAAAAGAGCAGTAAGTGTGCATTCAAATTGGCAAAGTAATTTCGTTTTGTGACTATTGTGAAAAGAAATGTAGTAATATATTTAAATAAAATAAAGGAAATTTTTTTTTAGTTTTTTTCAGGTATTGCTGAAGAGCAGTGAACAAAATTTAAGATGCCTACAAAATCCAGAGTTCAAAAAACGCTAAAAAAAAAACTATATTTGAAGACAACTAGAGGATCAAAGTTAGTAGAAGATGCTGATGTTGGGAGGAAGAAAAAATCTTCTGGTAAGCAAACAAAAGATTTTCTAAGGAACATATTCAAAAAAAGGAAAAATGTACAAAATGTCTGTACTGGAAAGAATGATTTCAATCGAAAAGGACAGGAAAAAATTGAGAATTTAGTTAATGCAAATATACCTTCTGCAACTAAAAAGATAAACTTAAACAGAAAAACAGCGTTTAAAGAGATACGTAGAAAAATGTTTCAGAGGAGAGTTATGTCCAATTTGATAAAGGATGTGAAGAAATATAAGCAAAAGGCAAAGTTTTATAAGAGAAAAAAAGAAATTGAAGCCATTGCAGCAAAGGCATTAGAATTAAAAAGGAAACTATTCAGATTAATTTTGAATAGGATGCGTACATTAGACAAAATGGTTAATGTACTGAAATCACATAGCAAAAGGAAAAGAGTAGTGAACAGAACAAACTTTTGTAAAGTGTTTTTAGGAAAGTGGATGCATAGTTCAAGTAGTGAACCTTTTTTTAATGAAGAGAGCTATTTTCAAAGTAATAGTTTGCTGCATGCAGTTGACACCAGAGGTCGTTCATACGAAGTAAAAAATGGTTGCATAATGGAGAAGGAGATAATGGTTCCAAGAGATGAGGTACAAGTGATGGCAGATGAGGCAATGGGGAGACGTCCTAAAGCCCCAGTGTACACTTGGAATTGTAGTAGTATTTGCACTGTGCGTCAGGAATCTATTGACAAATTTCGAGAGTTTCTAAGAGAATATAGTAAAAAAAGTATAAAACAGAAGATTAAGGTGCTTCAAAGTCTGGATCCATGCAGAGTGAGAGAGAATACTGGTTTGCAGGGTCATTCTCTGGCTTGTCTATCTAGAAAAGTGTGCAATAGTGTTTTCCATCATTTTAGGATGCTGGCTGTTCATCATACTGAAATGAGAAAGTTTGTGAGACGGTTGTATTTTGCCAAAAGTCCAGCAATAAAGTTAAATGAATTGAATAGGGCTCTGTTCCGAGGAACGGTATCAGATGTAGAGAAGGTTGTTGATGAAATTCAGTTTTGTTACTTTGGTCCTGAACAAAACAGTGCAGAGAAGGATACACTAAATGAGGAAGAAGTGGAAGAGAATGTAGAACCCTCTGTAAGTTACACATTTAATGATCACATAACAAAATTTGCAATTGTCTCTAATGAAAGACCAAATTTTACTTGTATTTGTTGCCGCAGAACTCATTATAGAAAACAAACTAGGAATGTTAATCTCTACAGAAAGAGTGAAAATGAAGATAATTATAAGTGGAAGGATTTTGCCACATATATATTTCTAGAAAATTGTTTTGAATTGGGTGAAGATCAGCGTATTTGTAAATACTGTTACAACAAGTTAGAGGAAAATAGAATGCCGACCAGAGCTGTACATAATAATTTAGAATTGGATGCTATTCCTGCTGAACTTTCTGAATTAAATACATATGAGTCTATACTCATTCAATGTGTTCATCCGTTCCAGACCATAGTACGTATGGAGCCCAAAACTGGTAAATTACCTCCTTCAGATTTACTGAGAGGTTTAAAAGGTAGAGTGGTGTATTTGCCCTTGGATTTGAAAAAAAATATGGAAACTATTGATGCGGATACTTTGGAAACTGAACCATTAATTATTCTGGTTAATGGTGTACCTACAAAGAATAAGAAGATTTGGCAGGAGCTGGTAGATGTACGGAAAGTACAAAAAGCAAATTTGTATTTGAAAAGGAATAACAAATGGTATGAATCAATTTATATAGAAGAAGAAGAAGAAGAAGATTTACAAGAAGACACAGAAACACCAACTGGACAAATTGAAAAAGTGGACAAGTCAAAGGAAGAAGAAATTTATGAACATTTTAGCATACATCCTCTTCATTCAAAAGACGTTATGGGAGACAATATTGATCTCTTTCAGATGAAGAAAGCAAAAGGAACTCCCGTGAGTGTATGGGAGGAGAGCTTGGAAGCTCGATGTTTTCCCCAGCTGTTTCCTAAAGGAAAAGGAGGACGATACGATGAACGTCCAGAACAGATTCCAGCTTCTGAGTATCGGACTACAAGACTATATGCTGAAGATCCCAGATTTCGACAAAGTATTCCTTATTTGTTCCATCTTTTATTTGAAAGAGACTTGTCTGCACTGTCTTATGCAGTAAATCACATTTTAAAAAGTGGAGTACATTTACAAAATGTGTCTGCTAAGGATTTTATGGAGAAAGTGCAGCACCGAGATGATCATTTGGAAACACAATTGATCAATCTGATGGCTTGTCAGCGTGGGACAAATGAATATTGGTACCGACGCCATGGTGAATTAAAATGCATGTTACGGAATTTAGGAACACCAACATGGTTCCTTACCCTAAGCTGTGCCGAGTACGCTTGGGATGATTTACTGGATTTTCTACGAGAGGCAAATTCAAACATTAAAAACATTGAATACAAGACAGCAGGAGAACTGTGCTCATTGGATCCGGTTAATGTTTGCAGATATTTCAATCATAGATTTGAGGCTATGATGTCCTTCATCTGCAATAAAAAAAATCCACCTCTTGGAGAAGTAGAGGATTTCTTTTGGAGAAAAGAGTACCAGGCAAGAGGTGCTCCTCATATTCATATGCTGTTGTGGATCAAGGATGCCCCAAAGTTTGGAACAGATACTGATGAAGCAGTGTTATCTTACATTGAAGAATATGCAACATGTGCTATACCAAAAAGCACAGAAGAGAAAAAGTTAAAGGAGCAAGTTTTACGTTTCCAAAGTCATCGGTGTGGAAAATACTGTCGACGGAAATACAAGAGCAAAGATAAATACTACACTAAATGTCGATTTGGATTTCCAAGACCTGTTCTTTCAAGTGGAAGAGTCAACAGTTTTATGTCAGCTGTGAGACATACTATCACAAGAAAATCACCTAAGAATACCTACAACCTAAAAAGAAAAGAAGAATCAAAAAATATAAATGACTACAACCCAGTCATTTTATCTATGTGGAACGCTAACATGGATATACAGTATGTAGCTGACAATTCCATTGCAGTTGCTCGATATGTAACGTCTTACATTACAAAATCAGAAAAAACAGAATTGAAGGAAATGTGGGAAGAGATTTCTCACGAGAAGACTGTCAGTAAGAAGCTGTACAGTTTCAGTTTGAAGATGTTATCGCATCGAGAAATTGGATCCTACGAATGTTCAGATAGGTTATCTTCTGCAAGTCTCTACTCGAAGTCAAGAAGAATAATTTGGGCAAGTTTAGGCCTTGCAGCAATGAGAAATCGGGTACTGAAATCTGTAGGAGAAATTGAATATTTGGCCGAGAATGACCCAGAAAGTACAGATATTTTGAAATCAAACATGTTGGACACTTATTATCCCAAGAGAAGTCATCATCTGGAGAACATGTGTCTCTATGAAGTGCTGCAGAACTACATTTATTCACGGAAAGCCGCAGAAGACATCAACAATGGAAAATATAAAGTCGTTGGTGAAGAAGGATGTTTGGTGAAGCAAACAAAAGGAAGTTTGATAAATCACCGGAAGCTGAGTTGTGACACTACTGACAAGAAGGAATTTTACTACTTGGCTCTTTTACAGTTGTTTAAACCATGGCGTACAGAGGATGAACTACTGGGAGAATTTCAAAGCTATGAAGATTCTTTTAATGCTTGCAAAGACAGCATACAATGCAGTACATTCTCAACTTATCTGCAAATGTTAAATGAAGAAATTGAACAGGAAACTACAATTGCAGCAGAAATAGCTAGAGACAGTTCTCAGGACAGCCAAAGTTCAGGAACACTCAGTCAAGATCCCCTAGGACAACCAATCGTTGAAAATGAAGCATCAATAGCCATGAATGAAGTGGAAACGGCTATGAATCAAGCTCAAGAAGAATTTATAGACTTAGAAAATTTGGAAAGACAACTGAATCAAGAGCAGCAACAAATTTATGAAGAGATCAAAAACAAAATTGATCACGGATTTCTACATGAAAAAAAAGAGTGCTCATGCACATCATTTCATCCAATCAGGATGTATGTAAGCGGACAAGCTGGAACTGGAAAAAGTTTCCTAATAAAAGTCATCAGAAGCTACCTACAGCAAAAAACTGATTCTACTTTGTCTTGTGTGGTTACTGCTCCAACTGGGTTAGCAGCATATAACATAAAAGGAATCACTTTACATCGTTTGCTAATGTTACCAGTGGAGCATGAGAACAAAATACAATACAACAAGCTAACTGGAGAAGCATCCTTGGAAGTTTCAAGAGTATTGAAGAAGATGCAAGTTCTCATTATTGATGAGGTGAGCATGGTATCAAACTTAATGCTTGCCTTTGTGCATTTAAGAATGCAGCAAATTTTGAAGACAGACTATGACATGTTATTTGGTGGAAAACACGTCATAGTTTTTGGAGATCTTCTGCAGCTTACTCCAGTTAAAGGACAACCAGTATTTAATACTGTCACACATGAAGACACGAAGAAGTCATTGGGAAGCATCGGAAATACAAATATTTGGTCCTTCTTTGAGTACAAGGAACTTACTACTAATATGAGGCAAGCAAGCGATGAAGAATATGGAAGTATTCTGAAAGATATCAGAATTGGACTACTCACAGAAGTTGGCAAAAAAGCATTACAGAGTCGGCTGCTACATAATTTATTTCCAAAGGAAGAAATAGTTGCAGAGAAAATATACAAGAATATTGCAGAAAACAAAAGTGTCATCTGCTTAATGCCAACTCTACGTGAATGCTCAATATTTAATGAGGAGCTTTTGAAATTGGAAAAGGAAGAGATCAGGAAATTGGAAGCAGTGGACAAAATTGAGGATGGAAGAATTACTGTCACAGTAACAGGCAAACTGAAAAATAAATTGGACTCACTAGAGAAGAACATCTCCAAAACAGCTGGATTAGAAAAAAATCTATATGTTTGCATGAACTGTAGAGTATTTTTAAGAAGAAATTTGGATGTTGAAAAAGGTTTAGTTAATGGAGCTATGGGAAGAGTTGTGGGTTTTATTAATTATCAGAAAAAAGAAGGAATTGAATGTTTAAAAATAAAATTTGATCAGATAGAAGAAGTTAAAGATATTTGTCGTTGTACAGTTCGTTTCATGCTTGTGAAAGACTTATATGTACGTAGGAAGCAGTTTCCGTTTTCTCTAGCATATGCTGTAACTATTCACAAGTCTCAAGGATTGACTGTAGATTGTGCTTTTGTGAACATTGGTTCAACTGTGTTCAAAGAAGGTATGGCATATGTTGCTTTGTCACGAGTGAAAACATTATCAGGTTTATTCATGATAGACTTTGATGATTCAAAAGTTAGTGCTGATACAAACTGTGCAAAGGAGTATAATAGATTAAGAAGAAGCTATGCTCCTCATTTAGGTCAGTATCCTGTGTTGGAGAAACGTGTAGTTTCTCGTAAAAGAAAAAATGAGAATATCTGTAATGAAGATGTAGAGAAGAGGAAAAAAAAGAGGAGTGATGTAATTGCAAGCAAAAAGAAAAAGGAAAATGAAGAACAGGTTGTAGGATGTCATTTTGAAAATAGCTCTGGTGTCAACTGCTACGCAAATGTAGTGCTGAATGTTGCATTTTATCTGGAAAGTTTGAAAGAGCAGATAATAGTAAATCAGGGAAAAAGATTCTGTTCAGAGCTGAGTCTCCTTTTTCAAAAGCTGAGTAAAGATAAAACTCAAATAGAAAGTGCTACTGAAATTAGAAAACTTTTAGATATATGTTCAGGACGAACACAGTTTTCTCAAAATGAACAGCAAGATGCACACGAATTTTTGATGTATTTTCTTCAGGTAGTGGAAGAAGAAGGAGTTCCCATTGAAATTTTTTTTGGTCTCTCTTATAAATGGGAACATAGTTGTGAAAATTGTTATAATATATGTGGCTCTAATGTTGATAATGAAAGGTTTATTTATTTGACATTGCCAGAGAGTAAAACAGTCACTTTTGCAAAATTAGTTAAAGATGCTAATCATAGCATGAAATGTGGTGAGTGTAAATCTGACATGTTTTCAACATTAATTTTAAAGGAATACGGACAGTATGTAATTTTAATGATGCAACGATGTAGAGCTGATGGTTCAAAATTGGATACTTTAATAAAGAAGTTTACAGGACAGCAATTATCAATTTCAGGAAAAACTTTTGTAACTGTTGCAATAATTTTCCATGATGGACCTACTGTTACTTCTGGACATTACACAGTTTATCTTAAATGTGAAAAAGGCTGGACACTGTGTAATGATTCCCAATTAATTTTCAAACAACGTTTGCCTTTTGATTTAGCAAATTCCTATCTAATCTTCCTGAAACCTAAATTTTAGAGAGATTTGGCAAGATCTGGACAAAATAATTTTACCATTTTACTGGATTACCATTGCAATTTTGTAAAAAAAAGATTTTTTAAATTATCATTTGGCCTAATGGAAAGATAACCAATTGTAATGTGGACTTTTTTAATTTTTAATGAAACTTTCAAAAACCAATAATTTAGAGATAATCGGTAACATCTGCACAATTTAAATTTTGGAATGTTATTGGACTGCCATTGGAAATTTTTTCAAAAATGATTTAAAAAATTACTATTTGGCCATGTGGAAAAGTAACCAATTCTATTGTGGACTTAATAAATTATTCAAAAAATTTTCGTGAACCAAAATGTTACAGAGAATCGGTGAGATCTGGACAAATTAAACTTTAGAATTTTATTGGACATGCTAGAGGAATGGGGAGCTAATAACATGGCTTGCAGCCAAAACATGATGAGGATTCTAATTAAATACGCCAAAAAAGATTTAGAGGAAATACATGAATTAATAACTAAATTAGAAACAGAAATCTCACTACTAAACAAAGATGAAACAGTCAAGTTGCGCAACGAAATGGAAGACCGCCTCGAAAAATATGAGGATGAAATCCAACAGCGGAAACATAGGAAATTTCTACACGACGAGGCAGATTACAAAACCGGACAAATACTAACATTTGCCAAAAGATTTGATGCACTTAAGAAAAATTATGCCTCCAAACCTCTGGTCACAAGGGATGAGCCAAGCAGTGAATCTGACATTACTGAAAGTGACAATGAACTATTGGCCAATACTACCACGACAGGTACAACTACTTTTTTAGAGGAAATGCGCCTGGTCAACTTGGATCAGAATCTATCCAGGAACCGTGGACCAGGCAGAGGAAGAAACAGGGGCAGAGGACGAGGCAGAGGGTCTGGAAGAGGAGATACAAAATCTCCAACAGCCATAGAAAAACGAGAAGATCCAGGTCAAAAAAGACAATATTGGCTGAGAAACAAAACAACAAAAAAGAATTAGAACAAGAAAACCTTGTGATCAATCTGTCGGATTACATTCCAAGCAAAACTGAATATCAAATATTAAACAAAGGCCTTACCTTTTGCCCTCAAAAACATTTCAACTACACCGACACCAAGATTGACCTATATAAATATGTGCGGAAACTGAAACTTGTCAAAACACATGCCAAAAAACCCATCATTAACATAGACCCCACTCATATTATTGAGGACTCAAATGTATCAGATACAATACAACAATCTGCCTTAACAATTGAGGAAATACCTAACCTCCAAACTCTGTTTGACCTCGCCTACAATGTGGATGATCATGAATGCACTGAAATGGAAATGTTACATCAACTTGACATTAATACCAAACAACACACTCCCAGTGGTCTTAAGAACAAATCCAAGTACTGCCTACAGTTATACCCTGGCAACAAAATTGATTCTTTTTCAGAGGCTGTCATGCATGAAATAGACACTATGGTCAAAGTAAGAAACACCAAAGTAAGAGAAAACACATCTCAATCTAAAATCCTAGCATTACAATCACTCTCCAACAATCCCTACATTATCATCAAGCCCGCGGACAAAGGTGGCAACATAGTGATCCAAAACGTATGTGACTACAAGGCTGAGGCATACAGACAACTCAATGATTTGGATGAATATATTCAACTACAATCTAATCCAATCTACAAAATGATTGATGAAGTCCGTAGAAATCTGGACAATTGGCAATCACAAGGCCTCATTAATGCAGATGAACGAAAATTCCTTTTTGTAGAGAATCCTACGATCCCGACTATCTACTTTCTGCCCAAGATTCATAAAACCCTCATTAATCCCCCGGGCAGACCTATCGTTTCATCCTGCAATTCCTTATATGAGAACATCTCATCATATGTAGACCACTATCTGGCCCCCATGGTCCGCGACCTGAACTCTTACATTCAAGACACGGGAGACTTTCTCTGCATCTTGTCTGACATTACTTGGGACCCAGCATACCTAATGGTCACAATCGATGTTGTCTCTCTGTATACCTCTATCCAACATAAGGTAGGACTCAATGCGTGCGCATACTTCCTCAAACAAAGACACATAGGTGAACTTGAACATTCCGCAATGTTACTTACTATGATACAGTTGTGTCTCAACAATAATATCTTTCTTTTCAATCATCAAATATACCATCAACTCTGCGGCTGTGCCATGGGTGTCTCTTTTTCACCCAACTACGCTAATCTCACTATGGGATGGTGGGAGAAAGAAATAGCCTGGGGCCCCCACAATCAAAACGCCTTGGAAAAGATCGTCCTTTGGTCGAGGTATATCGACGACCTCTTTTTAATTTGGAATGGGAGCAAAGAGGAATTCATGGAATACTTTGCTATCTTGAACAATAACGACATTGGTCTATCATTTACATGTAACATCAATCGACACACAATTGATTTTTTGGACATCACAGTCTACATAGATGAAGGCCAATTGCATACCACCCTATATCGTAAGAAAACAGCAACTAACAGCATTGTTCACGCTGACAGCTTCCATCCACATGCACTCATTAGAAGCATCCCTTTCGGGGAGTTCATGAGAATGAAAAGAAACTGTTCAAAAAATGAGGACGCATCCAAGGAAATTGAAAAAAGTGCACAAAGACTCAGCAACAGAGGATACAAACAACGTGATCTAAACAAAAGCAAGAACAAGATTGATAAATTAACACGGACTCAAATTTTGATCAATAAACCACGAGAAGATTCTAAGGAGACACAATCATGTCCGCGATTAATCTTGACCTATAGCAAAGAAGCACACATAATCAGACAGAGCGTGCAAAAATACTGGCCACTACTCCAACAAGATCGAGATCTGGATAAAATTATTGGACCTAGACCTCTCATCACCTTCCGCAAAGCACCTTCAATCAAGGACACTGAAATAAAGAGCCATTTTCAATCAAAAAACATCACAATGAATTGTCTGACACAACAACAAATCGGATTCAGGAAATGCAACAACTGCAAGGCATGCAAAATTGGTATAAATAAGAAAAACATCAGAGATCCGAATGGTAGAATAATTGACATTACAAAGAGAATAACCTGTACCACCAAGTTTGTAGTGTATTGTATTGAATGCAACTGCGGAATGAGATACATAGGGAGCACGATCTGCATGTTGAAAAAGAGGATTCTCGAACATATTAGAGCTGTAAAAAATCGAGACCTATTATATGCAACCGCCAAACATCTTCTCACATGTCAGAATGGAGAATGGCGAAATATGAATTTCTTTGCCATAGATACAGTAGAAGAAAGTGAACGCTTGGGAGATCGTAAGAAAACGCTCCGACAGCTAGAATCGAAGTATATCATCAGATTGCGGACAAAAAATCCGAAAGGAATGAACATTGATGAGGAACTTTACGTTCACCTATAGTGACAAACATGAGACTGCAACAATAATTGTTTGAAGTTTTGTACTAGACATGTACTGTTATTTTCAAAGTATCCTGCGATATACAGAATGTAGATACATATCTTGAATATGCAAATTAACATCAAGCCACTTCAACTTAAATACATTATCAGTCTGTATGCCCTCGTACTATACGATTACCCTGTCAATAATTCAAACTGGCATAGTTGCACATACTACCATTTGACATGTGGCTTTACAGAAATGAAGACCGGTATTTTTTCTGTATAATACGTTTTTCGAAAATAATTTATTTGCATCCAACAGCATTACAATCACGGTTGTTATGATATACTAGAAAAGTATAACAATTATTTACATTAAGTTTTACTGTTATTAGGTGATTGGTAATCTTTTTTGAACTACAACTCCCAGAATTCAATGGGAGCAATGACCTTACAGGAAATGACATATAACATCAGCTGATAGTAATGTCACCTACCGTGAGAAATGCCGTCATGGCCGAAACGCGTCGGATAGACAGACTGGGCTTCATGTAAAATAAAACTTTGAAAAGAATTGTTTCCAGAGTGCGGCGTCCTTTGTAAGAAAATTGAAACCGGCCTGGGCTTGGCCCCACGCTCGCACCCGCTGCTGTGCGATCCGTCTTTAAACTCCATTGCTTTAAAAAAAATATATATATATAAATATATATATATAAATAAATATATATATATATATATATATATATATATATTACACACTGTCACCTTGTTTCTGTGTGCTTATGCTTTTTACCGAATTTGAATGTTATACATAAAATGCCTAAATTTGAGTGTCTTTAGTATGTTGCAGGCTTGTCTTCCTCACACTTCACACTCTAATAAGGAAGGGGGCTGGAGGCAGAATTGTAAAATTAAACTTGCTGTGGTCGGTTGGCAAAATATTAATTATATCATATAAGAACTGTGCCACTGATCCCAATATATTATTTTAAGGTTTTTAGAGGTGCTATGATTGACAGTTCTCCATCAGAATCACAAACTTTCACCCCACTGTGGTGAGTCAAAAGGTTGCAAAATATATGTATGTCAAAAAAACACGAGAGGGATCATAAAACGTAACATGTCACAGAAAATGTTGGAAACTGGTAATCAGGGCCATTTTCTTATGCAGTGTATAAGAAATATTGCATCTAGTTTAATTTAGTGTTCAACTTTACAATGATATACCTTACCTTTTTTAAAATCTAATTCCATTCCATAAATCAGGGTATTAATTAGGGTATTTCATTCATTGACTTTGCATAGAAAAAAAGAGTAAAAAGAGTACAGAAAGACGTGTCCCAAAAGGGTTATTCATAACAAAAAATAATTCAAAATCTAATGTTACGCATGCACCACACAGATGATTCAAATTTGCTCAGTTTTTTTGTAACAAACTCAGTTTTTTATTTTACATTTTTCATGCTTTGTTTAAAACCCAGAGGTGTAAGGTCCATAGTTTTAAATGACATGATAGACACAAAGCTTCTGTTTGCATCTATCCAATTTTCTAGAAATGTTCTAGCACACAGAAAAACAAGTTGAATGTCATATGCTTATTGAAGGTGAAGTCACAGAAAACTCTCTTAGGAAGAGTCACAGTTGTTGGACTAAGTTACTTGGTCTGATTTAGCAGGGTGATCCACGCCAACGAAGTAAAGGTCCAGTGGACACATTTTGGCAAAGGGTTATAAAAGGCATTACAAGGCCAAATGGGCGACCATAGTAATCAAACATGACAGGCACATGCGTGGCCTTTGTTTAAAAACTTCATAAACAGTACCTGTAAAATTATGAATATTTTTAATAAAGCTGATTATAAGAACATAAACAATTTAGTGATAAACAAGAACTAATGTAAAGATGAGAAATTGAAGATTTCAAAAACCATGACAAGGACTCACCAGCGATTGTATAAAGTCAACGCCAAAACAAGATCATTTCTTCGCTTGGCTCAAGGAGATGATAATTGTAGTGAATACTTAGGGCCAGATTACGAGTTTGGTGGTCCGCGGACTGCCAGATTGGTGGTGGAGCAGTGGTAGTTTTCATGGTAGTTCCACCCCCATGAAAACCGTGGCAGAGAGAAAACAAAGGAGTCCTACAGGGCCCTCTGGTGCCTCACGCCATGTGGATGCAGACAGGGGTGCACATCATGTCTCCCCCCCCCCTGTGTTTCAGCACACCGGATCCTGTACGGCATGGAATTTACAGTCAATGCCATGAATGAACTGTTTTGAGCATTCCCATTGCGGTGCCCATTTTTAGCGGCATCACCGTGGGAACGCCAAAACCCATCCCTCCAGCCAGGAGGAAACTCCTAATCTAGCAGGTGGCCCGACCACGGCTTTGGTGCAGTGGGAGCGTGGCAATGGTGTACTGCCCACGCCTGCTTTGTCAAAAGTCGCAATCATCCGGCCCTTAGAAGCTATTCTGGAGTATATTCTTGCTTTTCAGGGCTAACAAATGCTTTAAAAATATGCAAGAAGGACATTTTTATCTATGTAGGACTGTCTATGGACGGCCAAAAAATCTCCAAAGAGAAAAAGTTGAATCGGACTCCATGACCACAGAGTTCTTATAAGCATCATATGTCTCTCCTTCTGTGGTCATGCTACTCATGGCGCATCAATAACTTCCTTACTCACATTTGATGTTTTGATTTAAGAAGTTGGAAATCACTTTTTTTATACTATTGATACTAATGCTTAGAGGCGCCAGCTTTGCAAATAGCAGTTTACTATGGCATCTGGTGCAGAAGCAACATGTACAATGTTAAACAAAATGAAGCTGAAAACATAATTTTCATACTATTTACATTTAGACATATAGTTCATTACCTACTGCCCTTTCAGAAAATTGATACATAAAAACATCCTAGATTGCGAATCTTTTATGTTTGCGATTCTTGAACAACTAATGTAACAGTTGCTCCAAGGTGTTGACAAATAGTAGAAATTTGGGTGTCCTAAGTATTTTGCAGTCTCAAACATTGTGATTTACAAAACAAAAGGGATTGTGATAGTAAAATAAATTTTGAATATGTACTAACCCCATTTTGCCATTCAGAAAATTGTTTACAAATCATAACAAGCATTGGCACTGCTAATAGGTCTCGCCGTATTTTGGAGTTCAGTATATAAAAAGTACTATAGAGTTGTGTAAGTATTAAAGAGCAGTGGTAGCAAAAAGGAAAACAAACCCCGACAACATCAACAGAAAAGGAAAAAATAAATGATCTACCATATTTTGCAATAAGACGCAATGCTTAATATTAGTGAAATAAAATACTCTGTGTTTTTTAAATATTATTTTTAAGTTTGACAGGTATAGATTATTAATCACACTAACAGACACAGCCGGGTCTAAAAAGCTGGTGCAGAGACAACTACATATGCACTTTGATTTACTTCCAGTCACACCTTACATGACTCCGGCATCTCTGTTCATGTCCGCTGGCAAAACGGAAAACAAACCCCGACAACGTGAACAGAAAAGGAAAAAAAATCATCTGCAGTATTTTTTCATAACACGCAATGCTTAATATTACTAAAATAGAATGCTCCGTGGTTTTTTAACATAATTTTTACGTTTGACTATTTGCTATAGTTGTATTAATGAGCCCAAGAGAACCAGTTTTAATTGACCCGGATCCTGCCGGTGCTCACCATCGTTAGCTCTAAAAAGCTGGTGCTGGAACAAGTGCATAGGCACTGCGGTTTGCTTCCAGCCACACCCTACATGACTCCAGCATCTCGGCTCATGTCCGCTGGCAAAACGGAAAACAAACCCCTGCAATGTCAACAGAAAAGAAAACGAAAAATGCTCTAACGTATTTTTTAATAACACCAGCTTTAATTGGCCCGGGTCCTGCCAGTGCTCACCATCATTAGCTCTAAAAAGCTGGTGCTGAAACAAGTGCATATGCACTGCGATTTACTCCCAGCCACACCTTACATGAATCCAGCATCTCCGCTTAGGTCTGCTGGCAAAATGGAGAAAAAAAAAACAACAACGTCAACAGAAAAGGAAACTAAAAATGCTTTAACTTATTTTTTAATAAAACCAGCTTTAATTGTTGCGCACCTGCAGGACCCAGGCCATCGTTAGCTGTAAAAAGATGGTGCCGAAACAAGTGCATATGCACTTCGATTTACTCCCAGCCACACCTTACATGACTCCAGCATCTCCGCTCATGTCCGCTGGCAAAACGGAAAACAAACCCCGACAACGTCAACAGAAAAAGAAACTAAAAATGCTCTAACATTTTTTAATAACACCAGCTTTAATTGGCCCAGGTCCTGCCAGTGCTCACCATCGTTAGCTCTAAAAAGTTGGTGCTGAAACAAGTGCATATGCACTGCGATTTACTTCCAGCCACACCTTACATTACTCCAGCATCTTTGTCCATGTCCGCTGGCAAAACGGAAAACAAACCCCAACAACTTCAACAGAAAAGGAAACTAAAAACACTCTACCATATTATTTAATTAATTTCACACAATGTTTAATATTAGTAAAATAAAATGCTCCGTGTATTTTTTTAATATCATTTTAAGTTTGACTGTTGGAATAAAAGTCATACTGCAGTTACCATCACAATAATTCATAACAGATGCACGTTGTAACATAAACAAAGGCACAGGGGTTTTTTGGTCGGAAATGACGTGAACCTGCAGTTAAGATAAGGATAATTGCTAACAGATGCACGCTGAAATAGAAACAAAGCCACAGAGCTTCTTTAGGTCAGAATGGAAGTCAGACTGCAGTTACGATAAGGATAATTGCTAACAAATGCACGTTTCTGTAAACAGGGGCCACCACATGCTACCCAGTGTGATGGCCAAACTAAATACTCACTAAGTGAAATCGCCAGAAGGAGAGAAGGGTGGGACTTTCACAGCCCAACACCAATACAAAGGCTACATTTTTGAATGGCACAGCCAACAGCCAATAGAAAGCAGTTAATTTTTTAATACACATAGAATACAATTTGGAAGGGGCATGAAACAGGCGTCCATTCCTGATTGCAAGTCAGTTTGATATCTATCAACGGATTACTACTACAGTTCCAGTTGCTAACGACTGATCAGTTTACCTACTCTGGATATCAGGGGGGTGGGTTCTCTTGAGAATCTGGATGAAAGCCTCGGGGGGAATAAGCAGCTGTCCAGGGGCTTTTTTTCAAATCAAATCTTAGTATAATGTGCCTTTACTGCCATCCAGTCCTGACAATGTATATGCCCTTTTGCCTCAGAACAGAAACCACATGACTGTCATCACTGTCTGTAGATCATGTTACCACTAAAACAAACTTGGACAATTTCCCAATTTCAGTTAGAACATCCGCACAGTCCTTTTGTTCGGAAATTGATAGTAAAAGGGCCTAAAAATCATTAAGCAAAGTCTGTGAAGACTACACAGAAGGGGGACATTTGCTGGTGGATAATTAAGATTTGGGTAGGATTTCTTCAGGGTTGCACTGGCTTCATGTCCACCTTGTCATTCAGTCAGTACCATGTATTTATTTAGACATTAGTCTTTAAAACATTTACACAAATCAAAACATTTGCATAAAATGAACTATTACTTAAAAAGTATAAAACCGTTCTAGCTAAAATCCTGTCTAGAACCACAACTCTTAACTTAAAATTCCATAAGATATGTACACCAATGAAATGCTCAAACATTTGCTAAAAATGAATTCACAGACAATAGAAATTGTCCCAGAGCACAGGATACAACTAAAAATCACATTTGCCCTAGTAAATTGACCACTTGTCACCTTTCTCTAATCTTGTATTTTTATAAAATTGGTTTCAGAAATCATTTTTATTTGCGTAGAAACCAGAAGCAATCTAGTAAAATGTGCATTAAATCCCCTTTGATATTAAGACCACATTGACACATTTTCATCTCATCCATAAAAGGGCCCCGCACTTGAGAAACTTTCTCTATGACCAATTTATGTTAAGTCCATGTCCACCATGTCATCCACTGACACATATTCAGTCAAGGAATTCCTTCTCAGGTTAGACACCATAGCATTTAAAATCAGACTTTGATGAAGATACATATTGTATTTAGCCAGTTAGTAACATCAGGCTAGGATTTTTCTATTTCTGGAACAGCAGGTTTCTCACCTTCCTATTCATCTGTAGCCTATAGAAGGCAAACACTTGAAACTGCTGGAACATGGGCCAACTAAAAACTCATGTGGTCCACCAGACTCAGCAGAGTAGAAGGAAGATGGATGAACTTTGATAGGGCTGGTAGGGTTTCTCAATTGGGCAAGTCATTTGGTGCAGAGAAATTGCTTTAATCTACTAGTGTCTGGATTGCCATTCGTCTTTCTGAGACAGATTAAATATGTACCATAATACTGTACTACAGCAGCACCCTATACTTTAAGTGCTGTGAATGTTAAGATTTGTGGCATTTAGGGCCACCATAAAACTGAGGGCCTACTTTAAAGTTTGGCTGACAGTTTACATCATCACAAATGTGAGGGTTATCCTGTGCACCTTATTACAAGTGCATTAAATTTTGGTTAGTAAAGTAGTTCAGGGCCATAGGGAATCTCTTGTAGGTCACAAGCTTAACACATGCTAGTCTACAATTCATGTTCTGAGGAAATTTAGTGTCATTATGTTAATTAATATTAGTGCAGGTTATTGGATAAGTCAAAACAGCATTACTGGGTCCTCAAAAACAAAATAAAGAATCATGTGACATTAATTTATAAAGATAAAGAGTGCCCTACATCATTGCTTGCTATTTCTGGCATGAACATGTTACTTAAGTTGTTGTGATACTTTGCAGGCTTAAAACAGAAGGAAAATACCCGGGCCCAGATTTATAAGCAGTTTACTCAGGGGTTGAGTCACAAAAGTGACACAAACCTCTGCAAAATATTTTTGTGGATTTCCTTTCCAGCGAGAAATAGAATTTGCTTAAAGTACCTGAAAGCACTGATTTGCATTACTCTGCATCTGCATCATAGGGGCATTGCATGGGTGGTACATGGTGCAAAATCCTACAACAGAAGGCAAGGTTTTCCACCCTAAAAATAATGCCACTTTAAAGCAGTCATTGAAAAGGAGAAACGCTTTTATTTCTACTAACTACTCCCACATTGCATGGGTGCTGCAGTGTACAGTACACATCCAAACAAAAACGCGTTTTAAACTTTCTCTAGGCATAGTATTTTATACTGAATGGCAACCCTTCCAGTAAAAAACCTATGCTAGACTCACGCAGACACCTTTGCACTGTAGTGTGTGACACTTTCTTGCTTTCTCCCTCTCATGCCATGAAACGCAAGAAATGTGGCTGACTGCGTTGTGTGACAGTTTTGTGAATCTGGGACTCAGAATTCCATATAATACCTGGTAGTTTAACATAAACTGAGCTGTGATAAGACTTGCAAGAAAACTTAACTTCAATGTAAATGTAAATAACCAAAAGCCCCTTTAGAAAAAATAATGCTCAAATCCATGTCGAAGTTGGCATTGTGAAATCAGGCTCTGTGACTTTAATATCTATCTCCTAGCAATTGTATATATTTTTGTATAAAAGGCTATGACAATTGTACCAACAAATGTGGCTTAGTAAATAGCTGTAGGCTGCTGTGATGGGTATCCAGTTTCAGACTGTGTTTTCCACCATCCGAGCAAAATAAATTAAAGTGCGGTATGTGTGTGTGAAGGGCCTTACTCCGCCATATCACATCAGTGTTACCCAGGTTCTCATGGAGATAGTGTATGATTATAGTCATGTTTAAGTCCCCACAGTGATAGTGTGGAGTTACAGTCATCGTCAAATCACCGCAGAAATGAGGAGTGATTATGTTCATGTTCAAGTGAGATCATAGTCCTGTGCAAGTCCCCAGACGTGATGGTATGAGTTCATGGTCATATTCAAATGCTCACAGAGATAGTGTGTGATTGTAGTGTTACCCAGGTCTTCATTGGGATAACGTGAGAGTATAGCATTGTTCAAGATCCCCAGTGATAGTCTGAGATTTTAGTCATTCTCAAGTCCCCACAGTGATGGTGTATGATTATAGGAATGTTGAAGTCCCCACCTTGATAGTGGCTGATTATAGTCCTGTTCAAGTCCCCAGGGAGATGGTGTGTGATTATAGTGTTCCCTAGGCTCTCTTTGGGATAGTATGAGATTATAATCATGTTCAATTCCCCACAAAGATGGTGTGATATTTTAGTCATGTTCAGGTCCCCACAGTGATTGTGTGTGATTAGTCATGTCTGAAGAGATAATGTGTGGTGATGTGGATCAAGGAAAAAGATGAATAAAATCATAATTAATCATAGAATTCCATTTAGTGATATTGAGTAATTCATTTATTAGTTCCAAATCCCATATTCAAAAAGCGATTCTGAAGAATCAGGATAACTTATATTCGATAAAACCAGTGAACACTTGTTTCGCCCCCTTCTGGCATGCAAGCCTGGCGCTTTTTCAAGGCGTACAGCATCAGTATAGTATGAGTAGTCACGTCACATGTGTAGCAAGGCTATAGGAAGCATTTACCCATGCCTATGCCTTCTTATGTGTAAGGTTTATAAGGGGGAAATAGCTCTGCCTCCTCATTATGTATGCACCAAACACAGGAGACGTTTAAATTTGACAAAGCATGATCTCTAAGGCAAAGAGGGCCAAAGGGAGGAAGACCCCACAGCACACCCAAGAAATATGGGTGCGTTAAAAGTTTGCAGAAAATCAGTACCCTAGCTTCTAATAAAAAAAAAAGAAATTAGAAGTAGTGTGTCAAATGGGACTACAGAAGTACAAGCATTCACTTTCCTAGAGTGCTAGTTTTCAACTGTTACCAGTACGGTCCCACTAAGTATGTAATCTCAGATGAGAAATGCAGGTACTCTTCTTTAATGGGGCCATCCAGCCCTGCATCACTAACAATCACCAACAGTAAGATTTTTAGAGTGCTGCTTTGTTTGATGATTTCTGCAGGGGTTTAAGAAGTAAACCGGATGGTCCTTTAAAATTTAAGAAGTGCTGTAATGTAGTATATGACAATGCACACCCATTTAATGCACTGGTTAGAAACAATGCTGGCATTTTGACAGAACACAAAGCAAGAGACACAGGATGCAACTAGACCTGAATTTCAAACAATGGGTCCTAGCTATCCTTACAGCGAATACAAGAAAATATCAATACATTGTGCATTTTAAGCTTATTAGTCAAACGTGATAGGATTACAACAAACATATTTTAGTGGATTTGACAATGTTTATAGGCAACTGCAGGCCTGCCAACTCACACGGTGCCACGCTGTGAAACACAATATCGGCTCCCTTCACACAGTCATGAGGTGAGGAGGCGATATCACGAGGTAGCAGAGAAACACGCCAAAAACTACTGTGGACTGTGGATTTCCAGCTCATTTTCAGAGATTTTGAACAGCAACACCCATTAAGGGGTGTGACAACACCCAAGGACATCAGCAACAGCCTTAGCAAGCTCCTTTTTTGAAGAAGGCGTTTGGGGGGGTGGGGGCAACGGAGGCAGGGGGCAAAGGAGGCAAAAGTGTCTCCCAGGTACTTTTGACCACGAGGCCCTGCACCCTCCAATACCCCACCCCCTCCCACACAGTGAAATGCGTGTTTTAGTGGGCAGGCCTGCAACTGATGTAGATCGTTAAAAGAGCAATAGCTGATTTGACAACTAAAAAGCAGCTTTTACAGATTTCAACGCACAGCCTTATGGAACCAGTTTTCACAAAGTTTTTCAAGACAACAGCCATTTTGCCAGAGCTCAGAAAAATTCCTTCTGTAAAATGACAATGAACTCATTAAATATTCTGTAATTCCATCTTCAGAATGGTGCTGCTGTCTTACTGTTGGCCAAAGGTACATTTTCAGTCTGCTCATTGGGATGTTGCAGCATATGCTTGTTTAAGGGTGCATACCTGTACAGGTTTCAGAATATTGAGTTTAGTGAAATAATGCCCCTGACTTAGGGCTGAATGACTGGTTCTGGAGGATGAACTAAAGATTCAACTGATTAAAGATGCCTCAGTCAAGCACTTAGTGACACTTACTACAGCGACTGGGGATCCGCCCACACAGAAAAGTTGCAGTACTTTCCATAGGGAATTCTTTGACCACCTGGCCTGTTTTTTCTATTTCCCTAATAAAAAGATCTGCCCTCCACAGTAAAGGCCTTTAGGAATACATTCCTGGTTTAACAAAGAGTGTAGGGTCCTGAGAGGGAGACTGACTGTAGCGATTAAGAACAGGGATCCATCTAGCATATGCAAAGCCAGGAAGGATTATAAACGGCACAGGGCAAAGCTAAAAAAGAATGGGATGAAAGGAGATGGGAAGATCCAGGGGAGGCCATTGGGCACCCTGACAGTAGGCTATTTTAGTCCCTTGTGTCTAAAACAAACTTCGAGCGCTCACCTCCTTTGGCCAATATCATCCCGGCCGTAGAATGGCATAAACATTTTAGTGAGTTATATTCCATCAGTAATATTAATGGCAGCTCACAGATGCCCTACGAGCTAGGTGCTTTACCATGTACGCTTAAATTCACTAGGAAAGAGATAATGCGGTCTTTAGCTGCTATCACTCCTGCAAAAGCTCCCGGTCCCGATTGTATCCCAGCAATCTCTTTCGTGCTGACAGGGACAACTGGGCAACCTACTTCATTAATTTGGCTAACGATATTGCAGGAGAGGGGAGTATCCCAGACACTTAAAAAAAGGGACAGGTCGAAGCCCGCCAACTTCCGCCCAATCAGCCTGATAGATTGTGCTCAAAAGGTCTTCTGACGGTTGCTCTTAGCTAAAATCCAGACCTGGATGGACGAGAATGACATCCTCTCCCCACTCCAGGTGGGCTTTCGGCAGAAGACAAGCACCATCGACTAGGCGTTTCACCTCGTTCTGCTGTATTGGAAGGTAGTTGTGTTGGGCAAAGGCAGTTTATATCTTGCCTTTATAGATCTCAAAACATCTTTCAACCTACTCCCCAGTGACCTACTTTGGCAGGTCCTCCGGAACATGGGAACTGCTGGTCAGGTTACATGAGGACAACTTTGCTCGTGTGAGATGGGGAAATCAGAGGCAAACCAATGAGCCATTTAAGATCCGGCGGGGGGTACACCAATGGTGTGTTTTGGCCCCAACCTTTTTTCCCTATATGTAAATCAATTTGCCGACCTTTTGTGCTCCATTCCGGCCGACGCCCCCTCCCTAGCAAATCATAAAATAGCTACATTGTTTGGGGATGACACCCTTTTGGTGTCTAAAACCCCGATGGGCCTTCAAAAGCTTTTAAACCACTTTAAGGCCTTTTGTGATTTGAGGGGTTTGGTCATCAATACTACCAAAACCAAGTTAATGATGTTGAACCCTCACAAATCCTTTAAAGGTAATCTGGTCTTAGATAATGTCCCGCTCAAGAGGGTCAGTTACTTTGAGTACCTAGGAATTAAGCTGTCTGAGGGAATGGCCTGGAAGAACCATCTAGAGAAGGCGTCCCTGAAATTTTCCTAGTTTACCGGGGCTTTGCGGCAGGAGCACAGCCTTTCATACACCAAGCCCGTAGCCCCCGCCCTCAAATCGTTCTAAGGTAGTGAGTAACGTGCTTTATGGGACTGAGTTGTGGGGTGCAGTTAATGCAAACATGCTTTCAACAGTGGAAAATAAGTTCCTTAGCAGCTTGGTCTTACTTCCCCAAAGCACCCCTCTTCTCCCCTTGAAACTAGATTTGGGCATTAAGTCCATTAATGACTGAGCGAGTCTATGCCCATTGCTCTTTGGCATAGACTGGGCAGCACTCCTGATTTCGCTCCCTATGCTGCTGCCTTCAGTGAGGTTTCTGCCTTGGACAAAAACCAAAAAATTGGGTGGATTAAACATGTGGACACCCTCCGGGCATGTATAGGCCTTCCAAAGGAGTTTGTTGGTCCTTAGCCTTCATACTTTAAGGATCAAATAAAAACTCATTACTGGGCATGGGTAGAGGAGAATAACTTCGTGAAAACCCCATCACAGCACCTTAACTGATGTCTTCAGTGGCATAAAATCCATTAATCGGTTAGAAAGCTATTTCGATATCATTAAGGTACCGGCAGACAGGAAATTGTACACCCAGTTCAGACATGTCAGTTTACCTATAAATGGCTTCGCCAACTCTGGGTTGACAAACAACTCTCAGCCAAAGGACTGTCCTTTCTGCTTATGTCCCCAAGAAACTATAGGCCACGTATTCTTTGTCTGTGCTGCTTATGCCAGATCGAGAAGGAATTGGCTGGCCCCTGTACGTAGACAACTTGGGACACACAGCTACAATGAAGCCATATGTATTTTAAAGTCAGATACGAGACCACTATTCGTTTGTGTAGTCGTGAAATCTTTAGGCCAGTTCTGGGCTATTAGAAGGAGGTCTTTGTCTAACTCCCCGATTGTTATGGACTAAACAAACTGAATCTATACTGATTAGTCACAATGGGTGTGCTCTTAAACTTCAATACTTTTATTGCGAATTGGTTTTATGGTAATATTTTAAGTGTTTTTATTTCTTTTAATTAGTCATTGCGACAAGGGTTTTATAATGGCTGATTATGTTTAGCTACGCTGTATACCGCAGTGACTGGGACGCAAATAATATTTATTAATGCACTAGTACTTTAGTCTGTGTCCCTATAGGCCGAAACAGTAAATAGTGAGACTTGTCTAGGGTTCATCTTCTCCTGTGTCTATACAATGTAACATGAATATCTTATCTTTTAAGAGCTTGTATATGGAGTATTTTACAGTACTCTTATTCCGAATAATATCGACAAGGACTCCTGTGTTTGCATCTTTTACGGTTCTATAAACCGAAATAAAGATTTATTGACTTGACTGTCAAGTACTAAAGCATCTTCCATTCTTCCTTCGATTGAATAAATTAGTCCCAATCAGTTGACAATAGTCCCACCTTTTAAGTATTCTGTCAAGAATATGCGCTATCCTAAAAAAATAATACAATAACATCACACATTGAGCAATTCTCATATGGGATTAATGCGCTACATCCACGCAGGAAGTAGTGTATAGTGCTGATCTCTGACAGAAAATGTATTCCAACGATATTGAGGGGCATACATATCGATTAAAAAATATAGATTACAAAAATACTGTTTCCCTATACTCATAATAGAAAGATTAAAATATCGAAAAAAGTATTTTTTACACAAATATCGTTTAAAATCTACAAAAATATAGTTTTTTTTAATATATTCATATATATATATATAGATAATTAGAAATATTACATCTAAAATATAAACATCAGTATAATGTAAATTAAATAACTTAAGTAACATTTAATACTATATATAAACCTATACTTTTATAAATGTACACACATAAATATACACATAAATATGTGTGTGTATATTTTTATATGCATATATATATGTGCAGCACTACTATTAAAAATATATTTACATTTTTTTATTCACGACTATAAAAAGAATATATATATATATATATGTATATATATATATATATATATATATATATATTTATTGCTGCTAAACGCCTCATATTATAATGAAGTGAAACCTGTACGCCGTGGGTTGAAATATCTGGCTTTATTGCACGTGTGAAATCATCCACGCGTTCCGGTCATACTCACCTCCTTGTTCACGATGACAAGCCAATTTTTTCATCACAGTTAAATTGACCTCTTCCCCTTACAACATAATCGTAGAAAGAGGACAACATAACTTTTTCTTTCTCTTTCACATAGCTCTATTATTACCACAAACTTGGCAGCCATCTTGTAGCGTACATTGCTTGCCTCTAACAGTACTTATTGAGGTTACTTGGGCACAATACAATTTATGATTGGAAAGTTCCTGATATATGTCATGGACAGTTCCATTTAACTTAATGTGCCCTAAAGTGCAGTGCGTGCATATTTATTTCATGGTTTCCTCGTTTTGTCTTTGCCTCATATTTTAGTGCTATGTTTCTACTGAAATATTTTTTTGTCTCATTTTTTATATTTATAAAGTGCTTAATGGTGCTTAGAAAGTGCTTTCCTTACTACTGGGTGGCTTCAATCTTTATTACTGATGGCCCTTCTATGCTGCAGTATTCTTTTATGAACTGGTAGTGTTTTACTTCCCACATAATTTCTCTGACAGGGACATTTTAGAATGTACACCACAAAACTCATTTTACACGATAAGAAACCTCGTATTCTCACAGTTTTGTTAAAAATGGTTTGTAGAGTTGAGATATTATATATATATTCAGATTCAGGGATATCTTAAGGAGGCCATTCAAGTTCTGGGTGGGAACAAAACCAGTTCATAGATGCACGGATTCTGTATTGTTAATGAAACCTGGGAATAACTCAATAAACTTTTCAGCATTTTGACCATTGCCTATGGTGAATGTGGACTACAAGATTTTGTTAAAAGTGTTAGCCACAAGGATCCAATAGACTCTAGGCTGCATAGGTTACCATCGCCAGAAAATGTCTGTTCCAGGGCAGAATATGTCAGTTAATTTAAGAGACCTAGTTCTCATCAGTTAAGAGATAGTAGATTTGGAAATGCTTCCACTGGTCATCTCATTGGACACTGAAACAAGCCTGGAACCTGGAAATATGTGCTCTAAGATGAGAATAGTTCTCTCCCAGGTTTGTGTGATCCTCTATACTTTTCAAAACAATTGCAGTCCCCGATTGGGCAGGTCTGGCTGCCACAGGAGGGTAAGTACTTGTTTCTCTTAGCCAGTACTTTGTTTAAAATTTTGCTCATCACCAAGGATGGTCTATAGGCCAGCATTAGAAGGAAAGAAGAATGAAACAGCCATAAGTGGAGTCCAGGGTTAGTCACCACATCCCATTCAGCTTGGGTCTTAGTCTGGGAAATCCTGTGAAGTAGTCATACTGCATAATTTAAAGAGAGAAAGAAGACCTAGTTGCTTGAACAAGGAGCTGGATTATGCCTGTAAGGAGAAGGTTACCTGATCTAAGGGGAGAGAATCAAAGTTCACCTATCTGGAAGTACATGCATGGGTGGATACCTCTATGGATGGGAATTTTGTCCAAGAACCCTGAGGTAACCCCAGACCATCTGCCCAAGAGAAGCTAGAAAGAGTTCCAGGCTAAGGTTCAGCTCGGTCACCTTCACAAGTTGAGAAGGCTGAGTGTGCTTCACCTCCAACTCCCCCGTACTTGTGAGGCCCCCTGACCCTCCTTGCTTTGTCACTGCTGTATGAGACCCAGATTATTGATCTTAATCCCCCAGACTGTAGGTGCTTATGGTTGGAGGGTGTTGGTCTTAATCTGTATCAGTTTGGACCATCAAAGTAACACTCACAGCTAGGGATATGTGAGTTTAAAGTAATCTGCTATGTAATTATGCTAAATGCAAATCTGCCATTTGGTACTGTATTTTAGTGTGAAACGCTTGTTTGCATCAATTTTTGGTGCAAGGACACATTTCGCAGTAAACCAATTGCACAAAAAACACAAGTGCTGCGATCAATAGCTAATCACGCTCAGGTGATATACATTATTTCCATACACTTGTGGTAACAGCATGTAACTACACAATGTGGTGTAAAGGCATAATTGCAAAAAATGTCACATAAGTAGCATATCGTGAAATTGCTGAAATTACAACTGCAAAATTTGCATTTCATCTGGGTCAACGCATAGCACCTGTGAAATTTCTAATTAAATTCACAGTGCCATAGGAATTCATACTGGGTGTCTCCCATTCAGGTGTGTGCCGTTCATATGCCAAATATCTATTAAAAACAGTAGATTCTGAGATGCAGGCCATTGCAAAAGAAAATGCACTTTTTGTTACAAACAGTGGGAAGCGCCCCTCTAATTTATCAAGTGTTGCCAACCGAGTATACCAGTGAAGAAGAACTATGATGCGTATTGGTCACGAGTAGCTAGCCACCTAGCCAGCAGTGCTCTTAGTAGCATATAAAATCTCAACTAATCCACTTCCTCTCTTACTAACAGGAAAATCTGTTTGCTGCATTTAACTTTCCATGTCTCAGCATTTCACGATTAACATCTTTCCAACTGAACTCTGTCTGCTTCTATATACGCCACATTGAGCCCAACAGAAATGCCTGATGGGATACCCTTTTGTACCCTGAAGAATCTGGGGTATGTAAATTCTCTGAAGACTGAAGTCAGGGAACTTGAATTATGGTTAGTGTTTCCATACCGAGTAGGTCCCAAGGTCTCAGGTGCTATTCCCCAATATCTGGTATGTGCTTTTGCCCCAGTCTTGGGTGATCAGCTGTCTAACCACACAAAGTACCTGCGCCATCTGCTGAGCATGCAGTGGGTATATTTGTGTATTGGGAAGCCCAAGCAGCATGTATGCCTGGGAATCTGGCAATACTAGTTTGAAACATACTATCATTAGCATCCATGACCAGAACTGCTGGAGTTTATTGCAGTCCACCTTGAGTATAGTAATGTGCCATGTTCCTCCATACTGTCTCCAGCATGTGTCAGGGCATCTCAAGCACCATATGTAGTAGGGTTATGATAGCAGTAGAGTGATAGTTTAGTGATGGCCGGTCTTGCCCTAATACTTCTTGGCGACTTCTGTTATGTATCTGTGAGCTGATGACTTAACTATAGTCTGTGTGGGTGTGGTAAATAATTTAATTACCGGTACTTAATTTGATGCGGAAAATCTATAATAATAGCTCAGTAAAATAAGAGGCAGAATCCGTGGTATTAGAGGTTCGGAACGGGCTTTATTCCAAAATCAATTCGAATTGAGGACTCCATATTCCATCACCACGAAGGTTCAGGAAGTGAAGGACAATACTTTATTGACAGATAATCATATTTATAGAAGAGGCATTATAGTGAAACAGATGCAGGAGGCGTAACAGTTGATAACAGAGAGAAAACATACATGCGTAACTAAAATGGGTGTAACTAGGCGTAACTAAAGAACGTCATTAGGTATGATGTCACAAATGGGTGGTTCCATGAAAGAATTTCGCAATGTCAGCAGAAATACTTGGCAGAGATGCGCGCGCAGCAGCATGACGTGTGATTGACGTGCAACTAGGGGGAGAATGGGACTTGACATTTAGCTCTACATGTGGAGACAGAAGTCTGGGGTTATGTCAACCTAATCCCAAATCATATCTAACATCCTATGTTTAAAGAACTATGTTATACAAAAGGAAAGGTCTCTTAGGATAGAATCTTATTCTATACTGACTATACTGACTGTTAGTGCGTGTACAAGCGTCTAAGTGTCTACACTAGATGCGAGGGCAGAAATCTTCCATAGTAACAGGGCTATGAATTACTTGCATAAAGACAGAGAAGCCGGGCCCTTTGCTCGGTAGCTGGAAGAATGTTTACTTAAACTACTAGACAGGAATGCATTGGATGGGGAGCGGAGCAGAGCAGATAATCTTGAAGGTGAAATACAGTTTTTGGCAGGCAGACAGGCCGGCAGGCCGAGTCAGGCACCGTTAGCCGCGCAGGGAGTAGGACAAAGTTCATGGATACAGATGCGAGCTCAGACTGGAGCTTTCAGAGGCAGAAGGCAGGAAAAGGCTTAATGGCAGAATCTGGGCCTACTCGCCTGGACTGTAAAATGGGATAAATGAACCATATAAAGCCGGTGGCCTTTCATACTTAGGAATAGAATATCCGGCCCATTCATGGCGGATCTGAAAGAGGACATGTTGACGGTGGACGCACATGTGTTTGCGTCTTCATAACTGGAACTGGAGAAAACAGACATGTACTTGTGATTTATACATGAAACCGTTGGGGTCCAAGATAGGGGACATAACTGATCATAAAAATCCATATTTCCACATTCCCTCCTTGTCCCCTACTTGCCCTTAAGAGATATCAATCTTCATCAATCCGTTGATCTGTTCATATAACATCATTTGTTCTTCTTTCTTCTTCCGGGATGAATGAAATCTTGGTGGTGGAATACACGATGTGGCACACAAACCACAAATCGCTGGTCCACATTGTAGGCATAAACAGCAACTGAATAATATGAGAAAGCCAATACCTAGGAAGGAGAGCATTCTCCATCCCCAGGCTGACAACACGCCCCAGAACCAACCGGACCAAGTCCAGGTGCCTGGATTCTGGTGTATCTGGCTTACAATCTTATGAAGGCGAGTTATGGCTTTATATACAGACGGCGAATTTTCTGGTATGAAAATGCAACAACTTGATCCGATGACCCTACAAGCTCCGCCCCTATCGGCCAGGATGACGTCAAGGACAAGACGATTTTGAAGCACAACAATCCGCATAGCAGACTGCTCTTCTGTTAAATTGCCTAAGGCGGAAATAGTTTCGTTCACTACTGCTTCAAGGGTTCTGGTTAATCTACGTATCAGCTTACTATTAGTGACTGTACCTATATAGGGGAAGAAACCTTTATTGAAATCTGTGTATTTTTCCCATGCTGTTTCAGTGTAATCGACGATTGGGAGATCTCTCTGCTGTCTATTGTGTACTAAATGAGTATTTCTATGATAATCAGGAGGAGCTAGGAAAACAGGTGGCAAAAGGAATCCGATGTAGCAGGTACCATCCCAGTCTAGAGGCAAACGTGTATATGCAGTCTGACCACATACGAAGTAGGAATGGCGAGAAGCTCTAAATGTAGACTTGCCTTGATCACTGAATTCTATTACAGTGGTGCATCTACTATGGCCCATATGTATGGAACCATTCTTTCTTACACACAATTCACCTTTAACTGGAAATACTGACATAGCGGGCAAAATTGGTGCAGCTTCGGATTCAACATTCAGGATCATGAGATTAAGCGTGAAATTCCCTAATCCATATACTTCATTTTCTAGATCAGTTCCTGTTCTTTTGGGAAGTCCCTCCTTGTTAGGGTAGCAGACTTTAAGCAAAACTAAGTTCAGGTTTCCCCATACCCAGTTATCTTGATAAACTACGGAATTCGAATCTAGGGAATTAATTAAACTAAACCATGCTCCACAGGAGCCATTGTGTGTGAACGGATATGGAAAGAGAGGCAGAATTCCCTTATAGTTCTGATAGGGAGGGAGTCGGCCACATATCCAACAATTTGTAGCATTGCTAGCCTGATGGGAATGATGTAACATACTAATAAAAGTGTTATTGCGCAGCGCAAATCTATAGGACAACTCATGCGGGGGTAATTCACTAAAAGAATGTTCAGCAGTAACATTGTAAACATGTTTAGAAATAGGATAATATATGTGCAACAATATACTTGCAGCTATTATTAAAAGACTTAAGAAAAACAAGATTAATAACGTCACTGTGCAATGACTACGCAGTGATTTACAGTACGCATGCTTTTTCATCTGAATTTTTCCGTTTCTTTCTCTATTCAGGTCTAGGGGATACATGTCAGAGACAAATTCGACCGATTCACCTTGGAGAGGACTTAAACAATCAAATTGTCTGACTTGTTAGACCGTAGTTTTATTTTATATAGTTCCTTATCACTCCGTTCAACCAAAGGAAGCTTTGAGTCAATCGGTGAAGACACGCGAGGTGTATCGTTTACATCAGACGGTAGTCCATGAAATTTCTTGATATGACTTGAATGTATCCAACCTTTGCGACCTTCGATCTTCACGGCTGTCCTCGTGGTGAGCAGTACAAGTTGAGGCGATTTCCACCTAGGATCCAGCTGAGTCTTTCGGTCAAAATTCCTCACTAACACCAGGTCCCCGGGAACTACGTCATGGGGTTTCACCTCGGTGTTGTCGGGAAAGGCTGCAGCTACCTGTGAACGACAAGATTGTAGTGCAGACATCAAGGAAGCCAAGTAATCTGTCAGCATATTACAGTCAACATCAGTTATTTTGCGTGGTATAGGCGTCCCCCACATATTTGGTGGTCTGCCAAAGATCACCTCATAAGGGGATAGCCCTGTTCGAGAGTGCGCTACCATTCTCATGTAAAAGAGTGCTACTGGTAAGGCTACTACCCAGTCGACACCTTTCTCTCTACATATTTTGGACAATCTAATTTTCAGAGTTTGATTATGTCGTTCCACGAGACCTGCTGCCTCGGGGTGTCGGACACAGTGAAATCTCCACTGATAGCCTAACAAAAGTGAAACGTGTTTCATTAGTTCGGATGAGAACGGCTGGCCGTTATCTGAGTAGACAACACGTGGTAAACCGTACCGTGGGAAGAATTCTCGAACCAACTGTTTGGCAGTAGTCGGGGCAGTGTAATCTGAAACCGGGTATGCTTCTGTCCAACGGGAAAGAGCACAGACAACTACAAGAACATATTTGAATCCTCGACATCGTTCCATCTGGATATAATCCATCTGGAGGACTTCAAAAGGGTGCTCAGGAGGCTGAAATCCACCCTGTTCTACGGGAATGCTTTTACCTGGGTTGAACTGACAACAGATCATACAGGTACGAACTTTTTGTTTAGCTGCTGCTCGTAAATGTTTGTTGAACCAAATGTGTTGAATGCTGTCTAGCATAGCTTTTTCTCCTAAGTGTGCTGGACTATGTATTGTATTAATGATAACTTGAACCATAGAATCAGGAAGGAACCATACAGATTTTTCCTTCGTCATCCATCCTTGATCCGTTTGGATCCCTCCTAATTCAGTCCATTTCTTTATTTCATCTGGTGTAGCATGTGTCTGTATGTCAATTACGTCAAGAGCGGGATCCTTAACCATCATGCAATGTGTTGGTGTCGGAACTATTGTCTTTGTCATGTCAGATGTGTGAGTTTGAGCAGTCTGTTTAGCTGTTCTGTCAGCTAGATCATTGCCTTGGGAAATGATATCAGTAACTTTCGTATGAGCTTTACATTTCATAATTGATATTGCAGTGGGTAGATGTATTGCATCTAATAAGGCATGAATGAGGGGTCCGTGCTGAATGTGGGCACCGTGAGAAGTTAAATAACCTCTCTCTCGCCACAGCACGCCGAAGTCATGTACAACTCCGAATGCATAACGTGAATCAGTGTATATGTTGACTTTCTTATTTGTGGCTTGAATACAGGCTTGTGTCAGAGCGATGAGCTCTGCTGCTTGAGCTGACAAGGTATTTATGCAATTTGTTTCAATGACTTCAGTGTCTGTTGTGACTGCGTAAGCGGCCACTAACTCTCCTGTACTTGTTCTCATACATGAACCATCTACATACAACGTCAGGTCTGGGTCTGACAATGGGACGTCTGTCAAGTCTTGTCTAGGTTTCGTCGTGATAGTAATAACTTCAATACAATCATGTGCTAGTGGGTCTGTTCCGTTTACTGGTAAAAGTGTGGCAGGATTCAATGTACTACAACGTCTGATTTCTATGTGTGGCTGAAACAATGTTAATTCGTAACCGGTGAGTCTTGCTATAGTCAAGTGTTGTGTTTGTGTGTGGTTCAAGAGAACCTCTACTGCATGTGGTACTTGTACTGTCAATTGGTGTCCTAACACTATGGCATCGCTTTGTCGGATTGCTAAAGCTGTCGCTGCCACTGATTTCAGGCACGCAGGCAGAGCCTGAGCTACGGGATCTAATGTACTAGAAAAATAAGCACATGGTTTGTGTGATCCTGCTTGTTCCTGTGTGAGTACTGACAAGGCAGTACCTTCGCGTTCTGTAACAAAGAGTGTAAACTGTTTATTGTAACATGGTGTTGCTAAAACAGGTGCTTGACATAAAGCTTTCTTTAGGCTTTCAAAAGCTTGTGTATGTTCCTGAGTCCAAGGGAGGACAGTCGATGTGGCTGCCTCCTGTGTTGTCAACTGAATGAGTGGTTTTGCTAGAAATGCATACTGAGGGATCCACTGCCTACAATATGAAGTGAGGCCTATAAAAGCCCGCACCTCCTTTTGTGTCTTGGGTATTGGCATGTTAGCAATTAACTGGATACGGTCGGGTGTAAGCTGCCTTCCCTCCTTGGACAGCGAGTGCCCAAGGTAAACAACTCGCTGGACACAGAATTGCAGCTTAGAAGGGGACACCTTGTGCCCCTTTTCGGCCAAAAATTGTAAAACCGTCAGTGAGGCTTTTTCACATTCAGGTTCGCTTCTAGCGGTGATCAGCAGATCATCGACATATTGAAGCAGGGCAGTGTTGACTGGCATGTGGATACTGTCAAGTTCTCGTTTCAGTGCTTGGCTATAGATGCTGGGGCTTTCTGTGAATCCTTGAGGTGCGCGTGTGAATTTAAAGCTTCGTCCATTTAAACTAAATCCGAACAAGTATTGGCTTTCCGGATCTATTGGGACGCTGAAAAAGGCATTCTTGAGATCAATTACAGTAAAGAATGTTGCTTCGGAATCAATGGCTGTCAGTAATGAAGAAATGTCTGGGACTACGGGGTATTGTGGTACAATACATTTATTTAATTTGCGCAGATCAATAACCAATCGATATACTGGCGGGGCTTTTGGATCAGTTCGTTTAAGAATCGGAATTATCGGGGAATTACATACATTGGAGTCGGTTTCCACAACCACTCCTTGGGTAATAAGCTCGTCAATGATTTGCAGTAAAGCCACTACAGCATCTGGGGGTAACTTGTATTGTCGCATTCGTGGTAGTACCACTCCTGTCTTTAGTGTGACTCGATATGGTGTAATGTTCATGCAACCAACATCTGTAGGGCCTTGTGCCAATAAATGTGTGGGTAAAGTCTGCAGTCGGTGATCCATGTCTCTGGACACGTAGTGCCCTTTGAAATCACGTAAAAACAATCTTACTCCTTCCGGAGAACAACATATTATAGCTCCTAGAGCTTTCAATGTTTTTATACCTAACAGGTTTTCTGGACATGATTTAGTAAGCAATAAATCTGTAGTTCGTGTCAAGGGACCAATCGTAAGGGGAAGAGGCTGTGATACTTCGTTAATGATAGGTTTTCCTGAAAAACCAAGGGAAATATTCTGTGAGCCTGAGAGGGGTGCCCCTGGAACTTCACTACGTTTTATGGTTGTTCGGCTTGCCCCTGTATCAAGTAAAAATTTTCTATCTTGGCCTAATAGTTCACTGTGTACATAAGGTCCTTCTTGATCTACAGGGACCTCGATAAGGGGTAAGCCAACTTCCCTCTCTAGGCTGTTTTATGAGTATCGTTGATAATCAGGATAGTCATACTGTGCGGTCTGGTACATCTGTTGTGTCGTTGTTTGTGTGGCAGCAATAGGCTGCGGTGGTGGAGCTGGCATAGATTGTTGCGGAGCCGGCATGGACTGTGCATGCTGCGGGGCTCCTTGTTGGTTCTGATCCTGTCTAAGTGGCCGTGGTCTTTCTTTTGTATTACCTATGGCGATATTATGTTTTAAAACTGGACAATCGTGTACATAATGACCTGGCTGTTTACAATAGTTGCATGTCCCTTTTACAGAACCCACTGAAACACTGGACTGTGT
Source organism: Triturus cristatus (assembly GCF_964204655.1). Lineage (NCBI taxonomy): Eukaryota > Metazoa > Chordata > Amphibia > Caudata > Salamandridae > Triturus > Triturus cristatus. Next base: position 214,066,123 of record NC_140588.1, read on the forward strand.
CATACCCTTTTTATGACCGTCAGCTGGAACTGTCTGGGAAACTAGCATTTTCATTTTCGTGTCTTTCATGCGTCTTTGTTCATGTTCTTGTTCCTCTCTAATTCTATTGTGATGGTACTGTAGCATTTGTAACATTTGTGACGGAGTGTTACCTTGCCAGGTACTCTCGAATTTCAATACTCTATTCTTAACTTGGGGCAAGGAATTTTCAACTAATTTTGTCACAAACAGATGTGGATACGATTCGCTACTTGCTTTTATTCCACTATTTATACCAAAACATTTTTCGAATCGGGCATAGAAATCACTAGTGTCCTCATCACACAATTTATGAGGAAACGTAACAGTTCCTCCTGTATCTCCACTTTCTGGTACTCCATGGCTCTATTAATACTCTCAGAATCTCGCCCTGACTGGACAAAGTGATATATATTTTCTAAATGTGTAGTCATTCCTGGTAGCCTCCCTAAATATATTGCAGCTCGTCGGATACGTAATGATGCCAGCAGCATTTCGTCCTCTTTGCCGGGCACAGGGTCATATCTACAATCTATTAGAAGTTCCTTAAGCATGTCGGGAGTTACTAGTTTGGGCGTACGTTGGTGGGCTAATTCTTGAAAGGAAAGTTTATTTACTCTGGGTGGCGTGGAAAAAATGTTTGCTGTACCTCCTGTAGCACCACCTGGGGTGCTGGACGTGAAAGGATTCGTTGAACGTGATATAGCAACCATAGGTGTGGGTACAGCTGTAGAAACAGGTGTGCTTGCCGGAACTTGTGTCGGAGTTTGTTGTTGCGGAGGTACAGATGGAGGAGGGTCTTGGCATTGAACCCCCTCGGCAGGCGGTCTATGTGGCGCAGTATTAGCATACTCGGGAGCTGCGTCGTCTAAATAAGAAGAAAGGAAAACATCTTCTGCGGTTCTGGGATGCCCTTTGGGATGTGCTTTTATCGGAAACAATGGGGGTGGCAAGTCTTTTGGTATCTCCGGAGTAGCCTTAGGTAACCCTTCGGCCAGAAGAGGATACATACCATTCATAAGGGCATTTCTTTGTCTGTCTACTTGTTCTGACTTTACTCGAGTACCTTCTTCAATTAATAGATTTTCTCGAACTTTATTTGAATTCTCCTTACTTTTCTCTTCCTGTCTGAGTGCTTTTTCTGTACGTCTATATGATTCTTTACGCCATAATTCAATGGCATCTTTCTGTGATTGTCTAGCTTTCTTTTTCCATAATTCTTCCTCTACTTTCATGATGCAATCTGCATCCCAGGTCCCAGCTGTGGGCCATCTCTGACTTTCTGGTAATTCCTTGGTGTAGTCTACCCATAAATCAAGAAATAATATGGCGTCTAGGCCATGTTTATGATACATGAAGTACCCTGGAGTGTCCCTAGGAGGAATGGGAACAGCTTCTTCGAGTACCCCTTTTCTAGTTTTGATCTGTCTTAATCTCGAAAAGAGCGGCATATTGAGAACTGATCTGATACCTAATTTTGAACACGTTTAATACAACAAAACACAATAATGAACAGTCATTCACACCACAATATGCAGAACGTATTTAAAACATTTTAACATTTAACATTTAATAAACAACGATGATGGCCATTTAGGGAACTAGTCACTAAGCATAATACTCAGCACTAACTAGGTAATTCTGAATTATATACTAGACATACTTGATATACTGCTAAACAGTACAGATACACTGCTGAAACAGTGCAGACCGGATTTGTGTACCCAAACCCGTCTTGACCGGCACAACCTATGTGCACGTCAGAACGCCTCCCCGGCAATGGTACTCACCGGGTAGCTCGGAACGGAAGGCCTCGGAACTGAACTGAACTGGACTCGGACCGTACTGGACTCGACTCGAAACTTCGGAACTTCGGAACCTGGTGGGCCTCTGTATACCTCGGATCTTGCTCTCTCAGCTAGGCTCTGGTCGGGATACTTCGCACTTCTCACCGCCTCGTCTGGGTGTTGATCGCAGCCTCAGTTACCCCCGCTCGGCAGGAGGGAGATACAGGAAATCCTGTGGGTACGCGTTGTTGTCCGTCCAGCTGTGGCAGGAGACCGGGCCTGCAACGCACCTCCGGCGCGTGAGATGAGAAAGTGTCCCTGTTCGGGCGCCATATATGTGGTAAATAATTTAATTACCGGTACTTAATTTGATGCGGAAAATCTATAATAATAGCTCAGTAAAATAAGAGGCAGAATCCGTGGTATTAGAGGTTCGGAACGGGCTTTATTCCAAAATCAATTCGAATTGAGGACTCCATATTCCATCACCACGAAGGTTCAGGAAGTGAAGGACAATACTTTATTGACAGATAATCATATTTATAGAAGAGGCATTATAGTGAAACAGATGCAGGAGGCGTAACAGTTGATAACAGAGATAAAACATACATGCGTAACTAAAATGGGTGTAACTAGGCGTAACTAAAGAACGTCATTAGGTATGATGTCACAAATGGGTGGTTCCATGAAAGAATTTCGCAATGTCAGCAGAAATACTTGGCAGAGATGCGCGCGCAGCAGCATGACGTGTGATTGACGTGCAACTAGGGGGAGAATGGGACTTGACATTTAGCTCTACATGTGGAGACAGAAGTCTGGGGTTATGTCAACCTAATCCCAAATCATATCTAACATCCTATGTTTAAAGAACTATGTTATCCAAAAGGAAAGGTCTCTTAGGATAGAATCTTATTCTATACTGACTATACTGACTGTTAGTGCGTGTACAAGCATCTAAGTGTCTACACTAGATGCGAGGGCAGAAATCTTCCATAGTAACAGGGCTATGAATTACTTGCATAAAGACAGAGAAGCCGGGCCCTTTGCTCGGTAGCTGGAAGAATGTTTACTTAAACTACTAGACAGGAATGCATTGGATGGGGAGCGGAGCAGAGCAGATAATCTTGAAGGTGAAATACAGTTTTTGGCAGGCAGACAGGCCGGCAGGCCGAGTCAGGCACCGTTAGCCGCGCAGGGAGTAGGACAAAGTTCATGGATACAGATGCGAGCTCAGACTGGAGCTTTCAGAGGCAGAAGGCAGGAAAAGGCTTAATGGCAGAATCTGGGCCTACTCGCCTGGACTGTAAAATGGGATAAATGAACCATATAAAGCCGGTGGCCTTTCATACTTAGGAATAGAATATCCGGCCCATTCATGGCGGATCTGAAAGAGGACATGTTGACGGTGGACGCACATGTGTTTGCGTCTTCATAACTGGAACTGGAGAAAACAGACATGTACTTGTGATTTATACATGAAACCGTTGGGGTCCAAGATAGGGGACATAACTGATCATAAAAATCCATATTTCCACATGGGTTTGAGACAATCTTTTTGTCATTGTCTTTGGTGAGGAGCCATATTTCAAAGAGTGTGAGAAGAAATAGTGGCCGATTACGATGCGGACCGTAAAGGCTCCGACCGATGGTAATTGGTCCCTCGGTTTACTTTCCGACCGCCGCATGACAATGCTGGCAGTCGGAAACTAAACCGGCTGGTCACACCGGCTACCTTCTAACGGGCTCAAGAAGCCCGTCAGCCAGTCCGAACCAGCTCATAATCCTAAACGGCAGACCTTTCCGCACCTTAGGATTACGATGCACAGTTACCGGCATAGTTTTCATGTCAGCCTGTCCGACATGCAAATCATGTCAGAAATCATATTTGGGGGCCCCCAGTAGGCCACCTTGGGTGTGCGGCCTCCAGTTAGGGGCCAATGGGGCACCTATAGTGCACCCCTGTTGATCCCTGCACCCTGTGGCAGGCACCTTGAGGTGCCTGCCATGGGGTGCAGGGATGAACAGCACCTCCCATTTCCCTATGGGTGCATGTTTTATGGCCATAATGTATGCTCCCATAGGGAAAGGTAGGAATGCAACCGAACTGTGTTCAGTTGCATCCTAATTAGGCAGTCGGGAATGCCAACCAGGGGTCGGTGGGTCGGTCCCAGGAGCGAGACAGTGTCAGGCAGACTTAAGTCCGCCCAACATCGTACTTAGCCCTATAGTGTCTAATCTGGTGGTATCCAATCAGTTGAACTGGAGTTATGAGGTGTGAAAGTTCCCAGTGAAAAAAAGCACCTAAAAGATCAAAGCGCCAACCACAGGCATCTAGTTCTGTGAGACCAGGACAAAGTTGAAAGTTATGGCTGACCTCTATAGAGTGCAGTTCAGATGCACGAGGTGGATTGGGACTGTTCTCAGCTTACGCTCCAACTTAGAAGAAATAAATAAATATACTGCTTCATATGGTCTCCTCTTGGGACACTGATTTGAACAAAATTATTTTGTACTTAATTATTAAGTGTTGATGCAATTAAGTCGTAAAGAATTCTTTTTACAATACATTTTTTTAAAACAATTCCATTGTAAGCTCTTGAACTTTCTAAAACCTTTACCCAAGCTCACAGGGGGTTATTGGGTTGCCCATTTGTGTATTTCGTTTTCACTTTTAGAAAATTGGATGATGTAATCCCTCTGTTCCAGGGTGCTTTTTTTCCCCCTGCGATTCGGAATATGCAACGCCTGACGGATGCTTTAGACATGGATACGGGTGTCTCTACTGGATCCGTCATACCTTATACACTTGGAGCTTGCGATTTCATGATGTAGCATGTTATGTGAAGACTGGAATCATAATTATCCTGGAACAGAGGAATTCCGTCATTCAATTTCTTGATTGCACAAAGCTATTTGTAAGCCCTAAAGAAGTTCATCCTTATGGACGAAACGGGTTGGCTAGGAAAGAAAGAAAAATAAAGAAGACTTTTATATTGTTTTAACTGGATACTTTGGATTTTTCCTCATTGGGTGCACCTTCAGAATTCTTTTTCCATCTTTGTAAGAGATCGGCTTCAGTGAGTTCAGAATGTTAGAGAGGATTTTTTGAGAGATAGTCTGGTAGAATGGCCAGCGAGTGGTGTACTGGCTGGGTATAGGTGATGGTGTGGATGATGCTGATGAATGGTTGATGTTAAATCTGATTTTATTTATTTTCTCCATCAAGAAGGGGTTGATAGTGCTGCATCTGTTGGCTGAGGGTGGGATAGCTGGTACTGGGTTGGGGTTGCCACACTGTTTGACAGCCTTAAAGTGGGCTCTCTTGAATACACTCTTGTAGTATGTGGCTTTCACTGTGGGTATAATGGAATGACAGCTGCAGCAGAGTGGTTTCAGAAGGATTGGGTCCTCCTGGAATTTTGTTCTTCTCCATTTCTTCTCCAGTCTTCACGTACTGTGCTTGTTTTCAGTAGGTTCTTTGATTTATCAGAGTGCTGACAGCTTATTCTTGGTGGCACGAGTTTTCAGAGTAGCAAAGCATTCTAGCCATCAGTCTTGAGGATTTTATCTTTAGACAGCTGGAAGGGGAGATGAGGCTGTGTTTGTGGGATAGAGGGAGCCCTAGAATAACAGTGGCGACTCTGTACATGACTGTCTTCATGGGGGGCATAGTGCTCTCAACAGTCAACACTATTAGTGGGCCTCACAGATGGTGGTGGCCAATGAATGGCCATTTAAAGACCGGAATAAACCAGCACATACATTGCATAAAACAAACTGATGGATAAAAAATTCCTGCACTCAGTGCTTAATTTGAGTCACTGGTTTCTGGTGCTCAGCACTGGCACTTAATCATCAGCAACGGTGCTATTCATGAGCACCAGTAAAGGACACATTATTTTATGGTAGGAACGGGGAGATTAAGTGATTCACCCAGAATCGAAGGATGTTGAGGCGACGCCGAGACTCGAACATGGTTCCCACTAACTCCGAAGTCAGCAGCTCTGGCCATTACACAACATCCTCTCCCCACTTTCACAGTTAGTAGTTGCTTCTATTTTATGCAGCGCTAACAGGAGAAACGGGCTGGTGCATGCTGCCTCCTGACGAGAGTCCTGTACTTATTTCTTTACAAAGTAACCACTGCCTGCACTATTTAAAGAATGGAGCTGGGATGCGAATGTCACGAGTGGAATGCTATGATTGGAAAGTTTGGAAAATTGCCACAGATGCTGTGGGATGGGATAAGGTAAGAACTCAAGTGACTCCAACGTTGAATCGAGAAATGATGGGAGATGTGAAACAATTGAGAGGTTTCTGAAAATGTGATAACATAGGCATACTAATTTGGGAAATATATTCCTATGAAGATCTTCAGGAGGAATACAAACTCCAATTAAATATGCCTTCCTCCCACTCAAGAAACACTGGACGAAAATCCAAAATGAACCACTCTAGAAAGAAGAGTACTGGGAGAAGCGATAGCAAGCGATAGCAAAGTGCCATCTCCAAAGACTATAAAACACACCCAAACCTTGGGAATGACCCTGCAGACAGGGCCTAGTCCAAAACTAGTCATCTGCTTCTCACACATGAGACACTGCCCTAGACGCATACATTAATTAATGCATTAGACTGGAATGGGAAGAAGTGACACAATCCACTCAGTAACAAGGGTGGCCTCTAAAGCTGGCATGCTACATCTTGTTAGAATGTATGTGTTATTCCTTGCTGTCTATTGCAAAGGAGGACCATGCAGTCAGCTATTTTCCTTCGCACAGCAATAGTCAGACTGCAGAAATGTTGCCTTCTGCTCTCTGTGCACTCTGAAAACAAAATTCAATTAAACACTATTTGAAAATGTGTGATGGATTCTTAGATCAGCGGTAGTGCAAGACTAGTCACTTATGGATTATAGTCAGAGTCACTGAAATTATGCAAAATTGCAGAAATTGTGATTTCTGCATAAGAATGGATTTGCCTCATTTCCTACATAATGCATCATCTGCTGCATAATCTGCAGATTTTAACACAAAAATTATTGCTAGCGCAAGTGAATCAAAAATAACTAAAACACAGCAACACATGTTGCTGCGCAGTTGAAGGCCCTTCTCCAAGGTTGAGTGATCACCTTTCTGTTGCATGATGATGTAATTGGGTTTCAAATTGATTCTAATGAGGTGAACTCTTTGCCCAAATAGTGTTAATGTGTAAAAATGACAAAATAATGAGGTAATATGATCACAAAATGTGCTGCATTATGTTGCATAACTTGGCGTTTCTTGCCACATAATTTAGTCAAATCTGCCACATATTTGGGGCTCCCCTGCCGCATAATTACAGCGCCCCTGAATATAGAATACTGGACTGGATACTCCAACCTCACCAGGGAGAACGTCAGGAATTAATTTGAGCTGATTCCCAGTCACAAAAAGCTAGTTTCACCGAATGTAGCTTTACCATGCTTACTAAAATTCTAAGCTGAGAGTCAATTAATTAGCCTAGTGAGCATGTTTATTTAGCAGATAATGTTATCCCATATTGATAGGGTAACTAGGGAGCCTGGATGTGCTGAGTCTGTCCTCTTTTTTCACCATCTGTACCCTGCACATTTCAGCAGATTTAGCACGTGTCCGGTTTTAAGAAAAGGGCAGCTGGACACAGGTTTATGTGATCTAGTGCAGAGTTAGTTAGCTCCCCCAAACAAAAAGAAACTTAGTTAACACAAATTATACTGTGTAAAGGTTGCATTGAATTTCTCTTACTGTCACGTGGTCTTTGTTGGAGAACACTGGCATTTAAGGTATGTAAAGTATTCAGTGGCCCTGGGTCCATGCAAAATTACATTTTTATATCTATGTTCGTGGAACACTAGGGATTTGGTTTTCAAAATCAAAATGTGGTCACCATGAATATCGGACATTCTACTCAGTCCTTTTTTATAGTTTTCTTGCATTCTGTGGCTTATTGTTCTCATACATAATGATAAAATAATAAAGTTCCAGAATGGAAAGGATAAAGGTAGAATTTGATGAATTACTCTTTAATGGTGCAGTGCGTATGTGCTAACATCAAGGAAAGGCTTGTGAGAACTTAGTGTCAAGAAACCATGCAGCACATAATTGAAAATTTGCCAAGTCGGACATTTTACCTATACATTTCAAATAAGAAAAAACGCACAAGCAAATACAACGCATTTTACTGTCTGTGCTTTTCAAAGTACTCCAGATCTAAAACATCAACACAGAAAAGTATGGATTGAAATGAGAAATGTTGTTTTTCTCTATTCATGGACACTTAACAGTTTACTTACATTGGTATATAGTTCATGGGTTATTTCAAAATATATTTCCAGCCAATGCATAAAGGGGCAAAAATGCGCGTTTTTATAGGTCCGAGAACGGAGATTGCATTCGCCTTTTCACTACTAACAGGATAACATGCAGTGAATGTGTCACTGACGATGGCAACAGTGTAGTGTCCTGAGAGATAGGGCACTAGGACCCAGACGAGGGCAGAGAGCAGGAGAGGTCACCAGACACCAGTTCCGGTCAGAGAGGGCGAGGGGCAGAACACAGGAAGCAGGGACCAAGACAAGACGTGCAGCATGTTGGCTGCAAACGATATTTATAATAAAGCATTAGAAACTGACCTGGCTGTGTGGTGATCCTTGCAGCGAAGCGACGCGACAACTGGCGATGAATGTGGGATCGAAATCCACGCGTCGCAGCGACTGTCGGAGCCTACCCGGTTGCGGAAAGAAAATCGGAGCCAGGAGCCCACCCTGGTCCGAAGTGCCCAGCAGGAAAAAGAACATCGTTGCGGGAGCCCACCCCGGCGCTGAAACTGACGAGGCAACTGAAGGAAAGATTAAAATCCCTCCCGCGCGTAAGTTTCAACGAACTCTCGCGAGAGGAGGCGGCCATTTTAAAGTCAGGCGAATTGAGCCAATCAGCGTCCAAGATAGACGGCGGCCATTTTGAAGGGTCAGGCAAAGTCCCGAACAGCGCGAAATCGCACGAGAGTGCGGCGGCCATCTTGGAGTCAGGCAAATTGGGCCAATAGCAGCACAGGAAGGCCGGGAGGCCATTTTAAAGTCAGGCAAAAAGGAAAATAGACCAAAAAAGGTCTAAATAAAAGGAAAACGACAAGAAAAAGGTGCCAAAGAAAGAAAACAGCACCAGAGGAACAAGAAGGAAGAGGAAAGAAACGAATAAATAAATAAATAAATAAAATAAAAGAAAGGAAGGATATGGGTGACGAAGAGACAAGGAGCACACAAGCTGTGTTCCGCAGGCCACTGCCATTCAACATATCGGAACCGCAAGCAGGCATCAGATGGGAGAGATGTCTACGACAATGTGAACGATACATGCACGCAACGGACGTCGTAGAGAGCAAACAACTAGATCTGCTGGTCAACCTTGCGGGAGACGAAATAGAAGACTTAATCATGACACTACCGAGTGAAAAAACGGCAGATTACAAAGGCGCGAAAGCGTGCCTCACGGAGAAATTCGACCCCCAATGCAACATTGATTTAGAAAGATACACGTTCCACACAGCATGCCAGCAACTAGAAGAGAGCATGGATGACTTCGCGACAAGGTTGCGGAAGTTGGTGACATACTGCGAATTCGATAAATTTGACAATGAAGAAGCAATACGAACGCGCCTCATCGTAGGGTGTTTGTCAGTAGAGTTCAGAGCACGCATCCTAAAAGAACCAACAATACTTGAGAAAAAACTGACGATGGCCCGCACAGAAGCACGGGCCACGGAACATGCCAAACAAATACAAATTGGCAAAGAAAAAGGAACAGCGATGGCACATCGGATGACGGAAAATTTCAAAAGGAACGACAACAGGGAGCAACAACATTCCAGGAAACAAGCGCTCACATGCTACAGATGCGGCTTTGATTTCCCACACGTTGGCACCTGCCCAGCAATAGGCAAGAAATGCAGAAAATGCAACAGGGACAACCACTTCGCAAGCACCTGCATGAGCCGGCAATTGAGGAACGAGAGGGGACAAACAGCCAGACCAAGGACAACAGGCACCAGACATGCCAGACACAGGGAGACAGCAGAGAGAGGCTCGTCGTAAGAGTCGGACGAACAGACGACGGCTGGGAGAGAAGCACGGCTATACCTCATGTCCGACACACCAAAAGAAGGAAGACAGCAGGAACACATCCAGCTGGTGGAGAAACAGCAAATAAAAAAGACGGCCACATTAGACATTGACGTCGGGTGCCACAGAACAAAATTTGTGTTAGACAGTGGTGCCACATGCAACATAATGTGCATGTCAGAGTACATAAAGATGAGAATAAAGCCAACGTTATCGCCATCAAAAGTAGATGTGTTCCTGTGGGGATCAAAGACACCCGTTGAAAACATGGGCAAGTTCACTGAAACTTTAACATATCAGGACATGACATGTCAAGAAGAGATACACGTGCTGAAAGGGGACATCCCAGCACCCTGCCTGCTGAGCAACGTCACGGCACAAGTCATGGGGCTGTTGGCTATGACATATCACATGACAGAAACAGAGACCATACTGCAAGAATATAAAGAAATACTGCAGGGACTGGGGAAGCTAAAAGAAAAACAGGTCACCCTACACATAAACGAAGCGGTGAGACCAGTGGCACAGCATCACAGTAGAGTGCCGATTCACCTACAACCGCAAGTGGAAGAAGAAATAAACAACCTACTGCAGCAAGACATAATTGAGCCTGCAGACGGGCCGACACCGTGGGTTTCACCGATTGTGGCAGTCCCGAAGAAAAATACGTCCAAAATACGGATCTGTGTGGACATGAGCATACCGAACACTGCAATATCGAGGGAACGTCATCCAGGACCTCATCTGAACGACATGATCAGCCGGCTGACAGGGGCGTGCCGATTCTCAAAGCTAGATCTGTGCAAAGGGTATCACCAACTAGAGCTGGACCCACAGTCAAGGTACATAACGACATTCTACACACACCTAGGACTATTCAGATACAAACGGCTCAGTTTTGGTATCTCGTCAGCGGACAAAATATTTCAGGAGACAATAAGACAGGTGATACGACCAGTGCACAACAGTTTCAACTACAGTGACGACATCCTAGTGTTTGGGAAATCGGACGGAGAACATGATAGCGCCCTAAGGCAAGTGTGCAAACAACTAAAGCAAGCTGGACTAACACTAAATGGAGAAAAGTGTGAGCTAGGGAGAAGAGAACTGATCTTCTTCGGGCACATATTCTCGGAAAAAGGGATGAGGCCTGATCCCAGCAAAGTGGAGACGCTGAAGAATACAAAGCCACCGTCAGATGTGGCAGAAATAAGATCATTCCTAGACCTGGCAAGCTACTGTGCCAGATAACTACAAGACTTTGCAACTGTGAGCACGCCGCTGAGAGAACTAACGAAACAAGGCCAGAAATGTGTCTGGTCTCAACAATGCACTGAATTGTTCGAAGAGATCAGGAAGGCCGTGATGACTGTGGAGCACCTCGCATACTTCGACCCTCTGCTCTGCACCGAGCTGACGGTCGATGCCAGCCCAGTGGGGTTAGGTGCAATATTAGCACAACACCTGCCGGGAAAGGAGTCACCAAGGAAAATTGTCTCATACGCCAGCAAAAGCCTGACAGACATTGAGAAGGCATACTCCCAGCCGGAGAAAGAAAGCTTGGCGGTGGTATGGGCATGCGAGCATTACCACATGTTTGTGTACGGGAAGCCGTTCACCATCATCACAGATCACCAAGCACTAGTAACAATTTACGGCAACCCAGCAGCAAAGATGCCGCCCCGCATCGAGCGCTGGGGCATCAGACTAATGGATTACGACTTCAAAATTGTCCTCAAACCTGGGAAAGAGCATAATCCAGCAGACTACATGTCACGGCATCCGCTACCGCATGCAGAAAAAAAGGCCTCAATGGCAGAAGAATACTTAAACTTCGTGTTAAAGCAAAGCACGCCTGCACCAGTAACTCTGACAGAAATAGAGAGAGAAACGGAAAAGGATGACACTCTCCGAGCAGCCAGAGAAACGACGACACAGCAAAGATGGAGACATGTAAACAACAACTGCACATGGAAGGGAGGAGTAAACAAGGAGGAGATGCTGGCTCTACAGAAAATAAGCGGGGAGCTCTCGGAGACAAATAGTGGAATTGTAATGAGGGGCACCAGGATAGTCATTCCAACCTCACTACGACGCCAAGTGGTCAGCATTGCACACGAGTCACACAGGGGCATTGTGGCGACAAAAAAGCTGCTGAGAGAAAAGGTTTGGTTCCCGGGGTTAGATCGTCTAGTTGAAGATACGATGGCGGCCTGTCACTTCTGTCAAACGACAGGTCCGCCCGCAAGACAAGAACCACTACAAATGTCGGAACTGCCAAGAGCTGTATGGACAACAATGGCTGCCGACTTCTTTGGACCTCTAGACACGGGAACTTACCTACTGGTCATGATAGATGAATACTCCAGATTCCCCATTGTGAGATCAGTCTCCTCAACATCAGCAGCCGCAATGTTACCTGTTCTGGACGACATATACGCAGCCTGGGCGGAGCTAGTACTAGGGAGGATAAGCAGAACGAGGCTGCCGCAGGTAGAAGGACTGGCCGCGCCAGGGCACGAGAGCGTGGCAGCCAAAGATGAGGCGGCCAAGAAACAAATGAAAGAATATGCTGACGGAAGACGACATGCCATCAAATCACACCTCCATGAAGGAGATACTGTAATAGTATGACAGAGACAACAACGGAAGTCGGACAGTCCATTCGCCCAAGACCCGTTGAAGATAACACAAGTGAAAGGAACAATTATAACAGCAGAATCCGACAGCAGGCGAATAACAACAAACAGCTCACATTTCAAAGGCTTGAAAAAAGAAAAGGACGAAGAGCACGTGACAGGCATCGAAGGGACAACAACAACAAGTGAGTGCAACGGAGCAGGTGCAGCAGAAGCCACCAGGCCAAAGGAGGGCCAAGGACCTGTGGAGAGGCCAAGAAGAGACATTGTGAGACCAAAGAGACTAACAGAAGAAATGTGAGATGCCGCTCTTGGTAGCATCTCACGGGTCACATCCATTGACACTTTCACATCTTGCAACAGACTATAAAAAAGAAACTGTCCCATTTTGATTACTAACTCATGCTACTGTCGTAATGTCTTTGTGACAAAGGGGGGAGATGTAGTGTCCTGAGAGATAGGGCACTAGGACCCAGACCAGGGCAGAGGGCAGGAGAGGTCACCGGACACCAGTTCCAGTCAGAGAGGGCGAGGGGCAGAACACAGGAAGCAGGGACAAGACAAGACGTGCAGCATGCTGGCTGCAAACGATATATATAATAAAGCATTAGAAACGGACCTGGCTGTGTGGTGATCCTTGCAGCGAAGCGACGCGACAAACAGGTTCTTTCATTTGCCTTTCTAGATTTTTTCCTTCCTCCTCCTCTGGGAAGAGCCCTTTCACTGCCTGTTCAACTTGGCAGCCCTTCCCCCCCCGATCGTGTGCAGGGTGGGGACCCAGCAAAGCACAAGAACCTCTATTGTCATTCACCTGGCTGTGAAAGAGGTGTGAAGTGGAGCTTCCCTCAGCTCTCTTGAGGTTCTGGACTTTTTAAGAGTCCAGAGGTGTCAGGGAAACAACACCCAAAGACCCCTGAGTTCCTTCCTGCCTTGGTGCACAAATAAACAGAGACATGGGCTTCTCGATGGTGGCGTCAAAGACCAAGGTTTATTTCCTGCAGGGACACAGAAGTCATAGGAACCACACAGAGGCAGAATCTACGAGACTGTTCAAATTGCAAGAAGTGGGTTGCTCCTTAAATACACGAAATATGTCTTTAGGCAACATTTACACGAATATTTCTCATGCCCAACCCGGTATCTAAAACAGACAATAAACATACATCAAACAATAATTAGTTGTAGGTTTTCGGTATTCGATCAAGTATCCTTGTCAGTTTTCCATTCTTTGCCCGATCCTCCCCATCATAAAAATCGTATCCTCCCCATTGTAAAAGCCCAGAAGGAGAGGAGCAGAGCCAGGTGCAAGGGATAGAAAAGTAGGATAAGAGGTGTTTATGGATCGTAAACGGGCATGGCTACCGTATTCGGCCTCTTAATCAGGACAATGGACACGAGAACCAGTATAGCAGGATTGGCCTCAGGCAGGGGAGGCAGCTTGATTCTGCCTAGTCACGCAGCGTCAGTTTTTCTCTAGGTTTGAGCTTACGTGTCCTTAATGAGGTGATTCTGCCGGGGTCATCGCTCGTCCATTGACTATGTGAGGGCAAGAAACAAAATGGATGCCGTATCTAAAATGGATGTCATGATTTAGCAACAGAATGCCCTATTTCTCAGTGAATTCATGTTCGTTGCGCAGCGAAAACACTGTCATGCATATAATGGATCATTTACGGTTCATTGGTACTAAAATCGTGCCAGTACTACGATACCGAATACACGGGTTCGGATCGCTACAGAACCTCAGACCGTCCTTTTGCCCTTACATAGTCAATAGCTCACTCTATATCAGAGTCCATCTCTATGTTCATCAGGTCACTGATATGTTGTTGGAGCATCATTCTATCTCGTGGCGTATCTCCAAAAACAGGTGGTCTTCTTACGCGTGTTGAAACACAAAGGCCACACAAGGCAGGACCACACTGAACAATGAGACAGCATGAGAATAAAAATACCAATGCAACACCAGTGACTATCAGAACCTTCCATCCCCATGCAGATAACAGGCTCCAGAACCATCCCATTAGTGACCAGTTACCTTCCTCTACATGAATAGAGTCAGAGATTTTGTGTAACTTAGAAATAGCCTTATATACCGTTGGCGCATTATCTGGGATAAAAACACAGCAACTCGATTGGATCATCTTACATACCCCACCTCGATCTGCAAGTAATACATCAAGGACCATACGGTTCTGTAACGTCATGAGGCGATCCGCTTGAAGCTCAGCTGTCAGGTTACTAAGGGCACCCGCAGTTTCGGTAATAGTGGATTCAACTACCCGTGTTAGTTGACGTAAGTTTCTACTGTTGGCCATAGGCCCCCAGAACGGAAGGAAACCTTTGAAGAAGTCTCCTGCCTCTTGGCCAGCAGTATCTTCCTTATTGAAAACACCTCTCACAACTCTAGTTTTGTGATAATCCGGTGCAGCGTGTATGTCGGTGGCAACAGTTGAGCGATATAACATGAGCCTGAAAAGTCAGCAGGCAGCCATGTATATTCTCTGTCTTGGCAAACAAAATAGGTGCCCTTAGCAGCTAAAAATGCAGGGGAAGACTGTGACGGGAAAACGTATGTTTCGGTACAGTCGCTCTTCCCTAGTCGAGCTTTCGGATTCCTCCCATTTCCTTGCAAACAGACCTGACCTTGGTGGGGTACGACCCAGATCGGAGTCGAGCTTTTACGTTTGTTCTCACCCAAAGTAATGCCATATTCCGTAACGTTCCAACCCATGTAAACTTGCAATTCATCCTTGGGAATAAACGGAGCGTTATTGACATCTCTAACCATGTCAGTAATTCCCTTTACCAAGGCTCTATTAGCGGAGTTATACCTAGTGGAACGTGGAGGTCGTGGGGGGTAGGTCTCTAGGGCATAGGCGAACATGGTCTGAAATGCCCAGAATGATCCATTATAACTAAAGGGCAGAACCAGATAAGGGATACCCTTGTCCATGGTATGTGGTATCAAGCCACACACCCAGCAGTTTGTTGTGTTAACCACTAGTTGATGTTGGTGCAAGAGCTGAATGAAAGTGTTATTTATAAACTCGGAGCGTCGAGCTTGCTCATGGGCAGGAAAAGGATGGAAAGAATGAAGAGAAACAACAGTCGGAGAAACAGAAACATGGGGAGATACTGTAGATGTAACAGGTGCAAAGATCAATTGAATACCAAAAATAATTCCGCCTGCCAGAGTTATTAAAACAATCAGAAGTGTCAGAGCACATTGCATTAGAAAACATTTGCTATACAATATTTTATATAGTTTTGTCTTGCGAGCATTTATGACGTAAGCCCGTCGCAGTTCAGGAAGCTCCATCTTCTACAACCGTTCGCAACGGATGGTTTGTACCTGTTAAAAAATTGCCTCTGTCTACCCTGGGAGTTCCCAAAATAAACAGAAGAAACCGACCTTGTGTCTGGTTCCCTGCAAGTTAAAACAAGGCACACGTTACGACCCTACGGTAACCCAGATGGCAAGGTGAGGGAACAACAAAAACAAAAAGGATAAAAATTATAGAGCGAACTTCCTGACTGAATGGAATGCGATGAGATCAAAACAGTTTTCAGATAGAAAGGTAATTATGCAATGTCATTGGTTCATAGAATGAGAACGTAGGTTATATCTGTATTTCCCGGGTCTTGTCTGATCTTGAAACAATTGTTCTATAGGTACAGTAATGTTCGAGTCCACAGGTGACGAATGTTCGCCTTATATGACACTCTGTTCAGGGTTCGAAAGCACAGTTCCTGGTGAGGTATCAGAGTTCTGTGTTTCAGTTCGTTTGTCCGTTATGTACTCTGCATCACTGAAGGGAATGAGCCTAGGAACAGGTTCTGTCTCGGATGCACCAAATCCCTGTTTAACCCAGTTGTCGTAGGGGAGTGGGAGAGGGACACGCTTCGTATGGCTAGCGTGCACCCAATTCTTCCTTCCAGCTAGGCGTACAGCAGTTCTTGTTGCCAGGAGCACTTGGAACGGGCCCACGAATCTTGGCTGGAGGTTCCGGGTTCGTTCAAAATTCCGCACCACAACTTGATCACCGGGTTTCAATGTGTGACCTGGACTCTCTGGCTGTTTAGGCAAGGATTCGAATACCTGTTGATGAATAAGGCTCAATTTAGCAGTCAGATCAAAAAGGTAATCAATCAACATAGGATATTTGATCTGTTTGAATTCCTTTGGCCTAGGGACTCCCCAAACATTAGCAGGACGACCGAACACAATCTCATATGGGCTAAGCCCTACTCGAGAGTGTACAGTCGCTCTGGTGGACAGTAAAGCTAAAGGCAGTGCGTCTGGCCAAGATAGACCAGTGGAAGCTTGAATTTTAGCAAGTTTCAGCTTCAAGGTACCATTGTACCCTTCAACCAAACCTGCTGATTGTGGGTGATTCGCACTGTGGAATTTCTGGACGATTCCCAGACCCGCACACACACTCTTCATAACTTTCCCTACAAACTCACTTCCATTGTCCGACCAAACAATCCGTGGCATACCATATCTGGGGAAGTACTCTTTGAGGAGGATTTTGGCAGTGGACATAGCAGTGTTATCCTTTAATGGATATGCCTCAATCCATCTTGAAAAGGCACAGACTACCACTAGGACATATTTAAGATTGTTACACCTGTCCATGTGGATAAAATCCAACTGAATCACTTCAAAGGGACAAGAAGGGGGAGCAAAGTGACCAACTGGGGTTGGGGTTCCCTTGCCAGGATTATGCATTAGGCATATCACGCAATTTTTCACCACTCTTTCCGCACATTTAGTAATTCCATCATTCTTCCATACTGGTGCTAACAGTTTACAGATCCCTTTCGAACTAATGTGCGCCGATCCATGCGCCATCGTGACTACCGCAAGCACATACGCATCAGGTAACATCCAACGTTGATGTTCAGACAGATCAACCCAACATCCACTCGAATCCATTTTACCCGTTTTCTCCCTCCATGCATTTTTCTCATTTTCAGTTGCTTCATTCTGGATTGCCTTCACACTTTCAATCGTATTCTCACACATTCCTGATTCAGCAATCCATCTTGCAGACATTTCAACGTACATTCGGCTCATCATGTTCTTGGCCGTCTCTTTGGCGACCTCATCAGCAAACGCATTCCCACAGCCAACATCATCCGTAATCTTTCGATGTGCACTGCACTTCACAATCGCCACTTCATTCGGTAGGGTCAGAGATTCCAATAGATCACTGACTAACTGTCCATGTTGGATCTTAGTCCCATGGGACGTGAGAAAACCTCTTTCTTTCCACAGACGTCCAAAGCTATGTGCTACGCCGAAGGCGTATTGGCTATCAGTAAACACATTCACTCTCTTTCCCTCAGCTAAAACACACGCTCTTGTTAGTGCAATTAATTCTGCAGTCTGAGCAGAATTCTGACTCACTGTTGCGGTCTCCACAATCGTACTCAAAGTCGTAACTGCATACGCGGCCGTCACATCACCATTCTGTAGTTTAAAACATGACCCATCGACGTACAAAGTGCCATCTGGATCTAGTAACGGAGTATCTTTTAAGTCAATCCTACCTTTTGTCTCTTCCTCAGTTCTAAAACAACAATCGTGAGGCTCTGAATTACTCGACTCTTGGGTAGTCGGCAACAGCGTTGCTGGATTCAATATGTTGTTAACGTTTTGCACAGTGGTATTTATAATAGATGTAGGCGCTTATGGTGAGTACACCTGGTATCTATGAGCTTAATAAATCAGTGACGGTGCTCAAGGGTAGGGGAGAACCACCAGCCTCCCTAAAAACTGCGGTCAGACCACATATAATCAAGAAAAGGGTACCCAAGCACACGTTCAATCAATGTAAAATACGGTTAGTATACACATAAACAAATAACACAAATGGGTCTTTGTTTCTTTCTTTTGGGTTTCTTCGGTTTATTGTTCTTTTCTCAAAGTGTATTTCATAGTCTTCAAAAACGTTCCCAAGCCAACACGTGTTTCGTCGCCTTTAGTAGTTTTTTACATGCGACTGTTATCATATTTCCGCATGTGCTCCAAATCTGAGCACCACGTCTTTCGGTCTGTATAGTTGTATCTCCCCCAACCGCGTCTGGCTCCGAATCAGAGTTGACCGTGGAGCACATGCGGAAATATGATAACATTTCATTTGGATATGACTGAACAATAAAAACCCCCCCCTCGTCGTCGGATTGTATGACCAGGAATTATCGTCATACTAGACACTCTGCATATTAAACCATATACAGCCGTGAACAAGTCGCATGTAAAAAACTACTAAAGGCGACGAAACACGTGTTGGCTTGGGAACGTTTTTGAAGACTATGAAATACACTTTGAGAAAAGAACAATAAACCGAAGAAACCCAAAAGAAAGAAACAAAGACCCATTTGTGTTATTTGTTTATGTGTATACTAACCGTATTTTACATTGATTGAACGTGTGCTTGGGTACCCTTTTCTGGATTCAATATGTTGCATCGCTTGATCTGAATGTGACTTGCCAACAGTGTCAGGTCATAGCCTGATAGTCTAGCACTGGTGAGGTGCTGAGTTTTCGTTCGATTCATGAGTGTATCCACAGCATGTGGAACCATGACTACTAACATGTTGTTCATGACTAGTCCAGCAGACTGTCGAATAGACACTGCAGCTGCTGCTGTAGCTCTCAAACAACTTGG
The DNA here is from genome assembly GCF_964204655.1 of Triturus cristatus. Lineage (NCBI taxonomy): Eukaryota > Metazoa > Chordata > Amphibia > Caudata > Salamandridae > Triturus > Triturus cristatus. The sequence goes on from NC_140588.1 coordinate 214,085,384, forward strand.
CAATGCTCTGGCTACCGGGTCTAATGTGGATGAGAATTATGCACAAGGCCGCTGTTTGTCACCAAATTGTTGCGTCAAGACACTCAATGCACAACCTTCTCTTTCATGGACATATAGTGTAAACGGCTTACTGTAGTCAGGAGTACCCAACACAGGAGCTGAACACAGCGCATCACGTAAGTCGGAGAAGCTCTGTTGACATTCATCCGACCATGGCAGAGGGCTCGGAACACCTTTTCCAGTCAGGGCTACCAATGGTTTTGCCATGAGAGAAACATTTGGGATCCATTGTCTGCAATATGATGTAATACCCAAAAACGCACGCACTTCTCTCTGTGTGCTTGGTACAGTCATCTGTAAAATTGCTTTGATTCTCTCTGGGGTCAACCTTCTTCCCTCCTTTGACAAAAGATGACCTAAGTAGGTCACTTCTTGGCAACAATATTGCAGTTTAGAAGGGGAAACCTTGTGATGTAAGTCGGACAAATGACGTAATAAAGAAATTGTAGCTGTTTTGCAAGTTTCCTTGTCATCGGCGGCCAGTAAAAGATCATCTACGTATTGAATCAGAGCAACACCAGGAGGAAGTACAAGAGCATCTAATTGACTTTTCAATGCTTGGCTGTAAATTGAAGGGCTCTCACAATAGCCTTGTGGAGCGCGCTTGAACCTGAAACTGCGGCCTCCTAAGGAGAAACCAAAAATGTCTCTACTTTCCTCGGCTATCGGAATGCTGAAAAAGGCATTCTTCAAGTCGATCACTGTAAACCATGAGGCTGAGGCAGGAATCAACGTCAATAATGCAGTGATATCTGGTACCACAAGAAACTGCGGAATCACTATTTTGTTAACCTCTCTGAGGTCAATCACAAATCTGTAGATTGGAGGTTTGGAAGGGTCAGTGCGTTTCAAAATCGGCAGAACAGGACTATTGCAGACATTTCCTCTAGTTTCCTCTATCACATCTTTCTGTATTAAGTCTTTCACGATCAGTAAAAGTGCACGTTCACCTTCATTTGAAATCCGATACTGTGGGATTCGTGGGAATCTAACATTCGCTTTCAGACTTACCACATAAGGGGAAATTTCCAAAAGGCCTACATCGTTAGGACCAGTCGCCCAAAGAGTATCAGGGAGAGAACGCAGCTCCGGTGGGAGCTTATCCATCGACATGTACATTGGAGAAATGACTCTCTTGCCTAATGTGAGCTGCACTCCCGAAGGAGAACAGTACAGTGTCGCATGCAAGCATTTCAACAGATCTAAACCAAGCAGATTCTCATTACAACCGGTTGTTAGGATAAGGGGTGCTTCTAGTTCGCATGGCCCAACAGAGATTGACAAAGGACTAGAAACAGGATTGTGAACAGGGGCGCCTGAGAAACCAACTGAAGTGTTCGTTAAGCCAGACAAAGGTGCGCCAGGGAGTTTCGCATGCATAATTGAACTTTTTGCCGCACCAGTATCCAACAGAAACGGTTCGACCACACCTGATGTAACTACTGCGACATAAGGTCCACTCTGATCAACTGGAACTGATACTACTCCCTCTCTTTGCCTGTGGCTGTCCTAGTACTCGCTTTTCTGAATCTCTTCATTATTTTCATAGTAATCCTCAACATGATACTGTGAAGTTCTATCTAGTTGCGTAGGTTGTACATTCCGCTGATCGAAATAATTTGATGGGCGATCAACTTGTGGAGTCATTGTACCACGTCCTCTACCACTAGGAGCTTGCATAAACCCGCCATTACCTCTCTGAGCTGGGACACCACTGGTCTGCGCGTGGAGTATTGGACACTCGTTCTTATAATGGCCCTCCTTTTTACAATAGGCACACTGATTCCATGCTAACTGTTGTCGAGGGAATCCATAATTAAATCTTTGGGACGTCCCTTGTTGGGATTGTGGCTGTTGAAACTGGGGTCGCTGCTGTGAATCTGACTGATTCGGGCGAGGCGGATACGCTTGTTGCAATAGTACTTTAGTCTTCAAATCTTTTGTCTTCTTTTCTGACTTTTCCTTTTCTTCTTTCTCTCTATTCTCGTAATACTGAGCAGTCGCGAGTATCTGTGCTGTCGTCGATACTGCCCATGCACTCTCAGAATCTTTTAACTTGTTACTAGGCTCATGTAGTAAATTAAACACGAACTTGTCGACAAACAACCTCTGACCTCCCTCAGTACTCATATCTTGCCCACTGTGATCTACGAAGGTCTCTTCAAATCTAGTGAAGAAGTCAGAGACGCTTTCATCCTTCTTCTGCTTGCATGCTGATAGTTTATCCCAATTTACCCGTAACGCTGGCATCAGCGTTTTCATTAGGTTAATTATTCTGCCAGGTAAAGCAGCAATCAGAGGCTCAGGTTTAGCACCACCAACTTGTTGCGCGTCTGCCGCTATAATAGCTGGCCAATCACCCCCCAGGGCGACAGGGTGGTTCTCTTGCCGAATCTTGGCCCATATAAGTTGTGGCACTACATTGCCGAATAGCATTTCAATGTCTGCCAAATTCATGACACACGCTTGAACTGTCTGCGTTAACTCTTTCTAATAACCAGCAGGATTTTTACGCGGGTCCGGCAACGCTTGTTTTACTGCTAATACTTCGGCCCGCTTCCAAGGGATGTGTATCCACACTCTATGGAAATGTGCCGGAGCAGCTGCAATACCATTAACCGCATCAGCTTGAACTGCTTCGCGCCATATGGGTGGAACTTCCCTCATCGGATATTGACCTCGTCTTTTTCTAATAATCGGTGAACCATCAGAGGCCCTGGTGCTCGAAGAGGAGAATCATCCCTATAAGCTAAAATCAGTTCTATCGCATCCCTTACTTCTGAACCTATCACCATTCCTGCGGCAAACTTTTGCTGAACATTTATCAAATCAGAGGGGACGGAATCTAAGTCATCATCATCCCATTCCTCACGCACAAGAGAACACATCACGTCAAAAACATAACGTTGAGTTGGTTCATTCCATTGCATCAAGGTATCTAACACTCTTCGTGCATCATACTTCGCGGCTTTCGACATCCACCTAAGAGCTGTCGAATCTAACATTTCTCGTTCCTGGGGACCAGGAAGCTGGCTACGTCTCTGCGTAGAGTCAGAAACGGGGGTCCCAATTAAAGACCTGTAGAGAGGAGTTAAGATATTAGTTACAGAATTGGTTATTTTCCGACGAACAGAAAGCGGAGTCAGAATGTTTACAGGGTTCGGGAACAGGGCAGCTGGAGCAGATGAAATAGTAAGGGTGGGAGTAGTAGGTAAAGCAGTTTGCGAAACGACAGGCAAAGGCGGAATAGGCGACCCAGGAAGAGGGGGTGCCGAGGGAACATTAACCACAGGAAGGACAGGAGCTGGAATCAAAGGAAGTGGAGCACCTATTCCAGGCTGACCAGCAGCTGGCTGTACAACAGGTAGTAGCTGTGGTGCTGTAATACCCTGTGCATACGGTGGAGGTGATCTCAACAGGTAAGACAACAGAAGATCCTTTTCATGGTCCTCTATCGGCTTAGCAGGACAAGATGACAATACAGGGTAGCATTTATCAATCGCCAAATTATGTTTTCTATTCGCCATCTCCATTGCTTTCTCAGTCTCATTGACATGCAACTGCCTAGCAGACTCCATTAAAGTCAACCCTTTCTCTTTCTGTTCCTTCTTCGTCTTCCTAATTTCTCTCTGTTTGGCTTCTTTACGCCACACACGAAAAGAATCGAACATTGCCGGCCGGGCTTTCTTTTTAAACAACTTCATTTCTAGATTGTCTAGAATTTCAACTTCAAAGCTACCATGCGGTGGCCAACTAAGGACGCCATCTTTTCTGGTATAACGGACCCATACTTCATTATAAGCAATAGGACCTACACCATGTTTACAATAGAGCTCATATGTAGGAGTTCCAATCGGAGGAACCGAACATGAATCCTCCAACCAGGAATCCCCGTTGCAACTTAACCAGGACAGGAAACAATTACTACTGTTAGTCATTATAAACTAAGGACAAATTCCAACCAAAATGCGCAAAGAACTTAGGCCTACCAAATGAACCAATACCAAGACAAAGATTATCTTAACAAGAGCAACCAATGATAATCTACGAATTCAAAAACAAACGTATCCAGAGAGCAAAACAAGAGCAAAAAGGAACAACCAAACTGAGCGCAACCCACTTAATACTTAACTGAAATGTGGAAGACGTCACCAAGGAGAACCCGTCTACGTCTCGCCGTACTAAGGTCTGCACCTTGGGTCCAAGACAGGGCGACAGTCAGGGCAGCGGTCCTCTGTAGCCGTCTGGGAACGGGAACCCTCGTGGAAGAGATCGTCGGGCCACTTTTACGACATACAGGGATCGATGAAGCGGGGTACCTCCCTCCGGAATCTTCACACGAAGCTCCTCGAACTTTTCAGGCTTTGGACCGGTACCAGATGACGTCGCCCCACGTTGGGCGCCAATTTGAGGTTCTGGACTTTTTCAGAGGTGTCAGGGAAACAACACCCAAAGACCCCTGAGTTCCTTCCTGCCTTGGTGCACAAATAAACAGAGACACGGGCTTCTCGATGGTGGCGTCAAAGACCAAGGTTTATTTACTGCAGGGACACAGAAGTCATAGGAACCACACAGAGGCAGAATCTACGAGACTGTTCAAATTGCAAGAAGTGGGTTGCTCCTTAAATACACGAAATATGTCTTTAGGCAACATTTACACGAATATTTCTCATGCCCAACCCGGTATCTAAAACAGACAATAAACATACATCAAACAATAATTAGTTGTAGGTTTTCGGTATTCGATCAAGTATCCTTGTCAGTTTTCCATTCTTTGCCCGATCCTCCCCATCATAAAAATCGTATCCTCCCCATTGTAAAAGCCCAGAAGGAGAGGAGCAGAGCCAGGTGCAAGGGATAGAAAAGTAGGATAAGAGGTGTTTATGGATCGTAAACGGGCATGGCTACCGTATTCGGCCTCTTAATCAGGACAATGGACACGAGAACCAGTATAGCAGGATTGGCCTCAGGCAGGGGAGGCAGCTTGATTCTGCCTAGTCACGCAGCGTCATTTTTTCTCTAGGTTTGAGCTTACGTGTCCTTAATGAGGTGATTCTGCCGGGGTCATCGCTCGTCCATTGACTATGTGAGGGCAAGAAACAAAATGGATGCCGTATCTAAAATGGATGTCATGATTTAGCACCAGAATGCCCTATTTCTCAGTGAATTCATGTTCGTTGCGCAGCGAAAACACTGTCATGCATATAATGGATCATTTACAGTTCATTGGTACTAAAATCGTGCCAGTACTACGATACCGAATACACGGGTTCGGATCGCTACAGAACCTCACTCTGCATGACAAACACATTGACTTTCCCCGCTCCGTCAGGCCTCTTTCAATTCGCGTCCCCAGTGCTTGCATAGCTGAGAGCCTTCCCGAGAGTTCTGATTTCTCAAGCTCTCCCCTCCTTGCTTATAATTCCTGTTTTTTGACACAAGGAGCAAGGATACTTGTTTTGTGCCTTTCTTATAGTGTTCACGCATACTTTGAGCCTCGGGGGCTTCCATTCATTAACCCCCTTTTCTCTTGCATTCTCCCTTCTGAAAGTTCACTTTGCTCAGGACGTTTGTATGAGGAGGTAGATCTCTGTCCCAGATGTAAAGTTTGCACTTAGGAAGGCATGTGTTCATAAAATGTTCTGTATTCAGGAGTAAACTCAGCGTGTACACACAACAGATCCTCTTAGAAGCACGTCTGCTGAAGCTGTTGAAATCATTGTTAATAATGCTTTCATTTATGAAATAGCTCCCGCTGCGGGCCACACTAAGGCTTTTCTAAATACATACTGCAGATGTTTACGATCGGATTCACGTTTATTTTGCCTGGGTATCCAAAAATTTTTAAGTACAGCTCCCGGTGAGTGCACGAAAGGAGCATGTATATGAAAGCAGCTTATATATGAAAGTCGTGCTTGCTCCAAACTGTCAATGGGGCAAAGAAAATTGCTCATTATTAATGAAGTTCTTGTGCATGGACAGAGTGAGCCCAAAACAAGTGCTCTCATGAAATAATTGTGTGCGTGAACGAAGTGTACATAAATGACTTTTGTGTGAGAAATGCAGGGGGCTATAAAATAAGGGTGCTTACGGCAGAGCGCACCCATGAAAGGAAGCAGTGTGTGCATCAGCGAACATGTGCATAAAGGCAGTATGTGCATGAATCCAATGCATGCATTCAATGAGTTTAGACACAAAGTAATGTGCAGGAGACAACTGTGTTCATGAACGGCTCTTTTTCATTCAAGCATCTATCCATTTATATCACATTATCACCCTTCCATTGACCCACTGAAATCCACCATTTCACCTTTGCATTCTGTCATCCATTCATTCTTTCATCAATCATTTAATCTACATACATCCATTCTGTCATCCATTCATAATAATCCATCTAATCACTCTGCCATTAATAGTCTGCCATTTGGGAAAAAGGGGGTGGTGATGGACAGAGTTTCTGAATAATGCAGAATACTCTTACCAAGTCAAGAGATCATGGTTTTAATCCATCACCGTTTTTTGGCTCACTGCACCATCCCAGCTCAGAACCTGGCTACATGCAAATTAGTCTGTACCTGTCCCAGTGCATGATGGGAACAGGGCAAACCAAACTACCAAGCCAATTCTTATACTGGGAAGGAAACAAGCTTCCGGGGACCGGTTTCTGGCATCACAGCCTTCGTCGGCCCGGCTTGCCTGAATCCTGATGGTGCAATGAGCAAGGGACTCACGTCTGAGCATACCCTCCCACACTGAGTGTGGATAAAATCGATTTGGGAAAAAGGGGGTGGTGATGGACAGAGTTTCTGAATGATGCAGAATACTCTTACCAAGTCAAGAGATCATGGTTTTAATCCATCACCGTTTTTTAGCTCACTGCACCATCCCAGCTCAGAACCTGGCTACATGCAAATTAGTCTGTACCTGTCCCAGTGCATGATGGGAACAGGGCAAACCAAACTACCAAGCCAATTCTTATACTGGGAAGTAAACAAGCTTCCGGGGACCGGTTTCTGGCATCACAGCCTTCGTCGGCCCGGCTTGCCTGAATCCTGATGGTGCAATGAGCAAGGGACTCACGTCTGAGCATACCCTCCCACACTGAGTGTGGATAAAATCGATTTGGGAAAAAGGGGGTGGTGATGGACAGAGTTTCTGAATGATGCAGAATACTCTTACCAAGTCAAGAGATCATGGTTTTAATCCATCACCGTTTTTTAGCTCACTGCACCATCCCAGCTCAGAACCTGGCTACATGCAAATTAGTCTGTACCTGTCCCAGTGCATGATGGGAACAGGGCAAACCAAACTACCAAGCCAATTCTTATACTGGGAAGGAAACAAGCTTCCGGGGACCGGTTTCTGGCATCACAGCCTTCGTCGGCCCGGCTTGCCTGAATCCTGATGGTGCAATGAGCAAGGGACTCACGTCTGAGCATACCCTCCCACACTGAGTGTGGATAAAATCGATTTGGGAAAAAGGGGGTGGTGATGGACAGAGTTTCTGAATGATGCAGAATACTCTTACCAAGTCAAGAGATCATGGTTTTAATCCATCACCGTTTTTTAGCTCACTGCACCATCCCAGCTCAGAACCTGGCTACATGCAAATTAGTCTGTACCTGTCCCAGTGCATGATGGGAACAGGGCAAACCAAACTACCAAGCCAATTCTTATACTGGGAAGTAAACAAGCTTCCGGGGACCGGTTTCTGGCATCACAGCCTTCGTCGGCCCGGCTTGCCTGAATCCTGATGGTGCAATGAGCAAGGGACTCACGTCTGAGCATACCCTCCCACACTGAGTGTGGATAAAATCGATTTGGGAGTTGGGGGTCGGGACAGGAGTGTCAGTTTTTAACCTAATATCAGTGAAAAGGTTCCACTCCAGGATAGCAGCAGAGATCGTGAAGTTGGAGGCTACAGATCAAATGTAAACGTGGGCACATTTTATAGAGATGAAAAGAGATCGTGTGAGGGAGGAGGCCATCCTCAGTCTTGACACGATTTAAAGAATATGGTCTCCTAATGGAAGAACGCGGTTTTGTGGAGGCGCGGGTCGCAGGAATCCCCTTCCATGATCAGTAGCGGCGGCTGCTACCGAACAGGGGTGGTCAGGCGGGGGAGAGGGGACGGAGAGAGAGGGTTCAGGAAATAATAACATTTTAAAAATAGAACTTACCTTTTACTGCCGCATCTTCTACCTCCGTCCTCCTGTCTGCACTCGGCAGGAAGCATGCAGCCTCCCAGAATCCCCTGGCCAATCACAGCCCTGCCTTAGCAGCGTTGTGATTGGTCTGAGCGCCATGGTTCAGCGCTCAGACAGGGGCTGTAAGGTTGTGCATCATCTCCACGCAGGCTGTAATGCAGCCTGCATGAAGAACATGCACAGTGCGCATGACGCTTTGGCCGGCCCGAGACGGCCGGTCAAAGTGTCATGCGCACTTTAGGTGCAGCCACCACTCCTCCCCCAGTGATGCGGAATAGTCTGCCATCCATCCCTTCATTCTGCCATCCATCCATCCACTCAATCATCCATTCCCACATCCATCTACTCTGCCATCTATTATTTCATCCTTTCACACACCTTTCGTCACTTTACTTCCCATCATATACCTGTCCGTCTGCCATCCTTCCACCTTTCCATCCACCTATTCATTTACTCACCCATCCATCTATTCATTCACCCATCCATTTATTCTGTAAAGCTGTCCATTCACCTATCCTTTTACTCATCCTTTCACCCACTCATCCATCTATTGATTCACCCACTCATCCATCCAGCATTCTATTCACCCTTCCTTTCATTCAATATTCATTCCTTCCTTCTTTCCCTTTTCTATTTTCCCACCTTTCGTTATTCCATGCTTCTGCTTGCTCTTCTATTGATCCTATATTCCATTGTTGCGTTAATTATGAAGTTTTGTCGGCCGAGTTGCAGACATAAGAGGTCCATAAAAAACCCCACCCGACTTTGGGCCAGATGTACGTGGCTAAATACCGGCTGGTAATGCCAAAATTCGGTAAATTACAGCGTTACCGACTGGTATTTAGCCATTCCTAATGTAGGTAAGGACTCAGTAAATAAGGAATCAGTAAATACCGATTCCTTATTGGTCTTGCATTTAAGGAATCGGTAATACCGATTCCTTAAATGCAATGTAGGAAGCACATTAAAGAGTGTTTTTGAGCCTTAAGAAATCGGTAATTAACACCTACTTCAAGTTGGTGGTAATTACCAATTTCCTTTAAAAATTAACTTTTTTGTTTTTTGTTAAGTGCCATGTGGCACACATTCATGCCCTTGGGGCATGTATGTGCGCCACATGTGCACACATGCACATTTCAGGGGTGCAACAGGGTGTCCTTTTGACACCCTGGCACCCTTGAAAGTGCTCCCGCTATTAGCGATTCGGTAATACCGAATCGCTAATAGTGAATGTCTTCACATTCATTCCTATGGGCCTCCAAGCCCATAGAAATGAATGGGTAGGGATTCCTTATTACCGACTCTCAATTACCGATTCGGTAATAAGTAATATTAAGGATTCAGTATTTTTTACCGAATCTTTACCTACATAGGAAATACCGATTTCTTAATCGGTAAAATTCGCTATTAAGAAATCGGTATTTCAGATTTACCTACATCTGGCCCTTTGCTGCTAAAGTAGTGATTCACTACACCACTAATTGAATCCTTCTATGTATCTCATCCAAAGTGCTTCAAGGTTACTGCTAGGAGGGTATAACATTGCTTCAGTTAGCTGCCTGAAAAAAATTAGCCTTTAACACAAAATGCTATTCTCTCACTCCTCATGTAATCATAATATAAAAGAACATATTCCATGTTGCATTGTAAAATTTAAACAAAGGCAAAGCAATATAAAGGCTCTGTATTTTTGGTATAAGCATTAAACTGTAACAATTGCCATTGGTGGCCCTAGGTTACTTGCCAAAAGCAAGCAAATCAGCTTATATTGTATCGCATTGTATTACACATTCATTCTTTAATTGTAGGTAAGGATCAAATGTCCCTAATGAAGACCCAAATTGCTTTTAGGAATCCTATAAAACCACTAACAATTTTTAGACCCAAATAGTCTAAATTCAATAGCTACATGGCAATGAAGTTTTATATTAATAAATAGAGAAAAGGTTAATTTGAATGATAAATATTACGATAAACATAGGGCTATGCAGCTTTTACTTTTAAAGCGTTTGTGTTCTACTGCTAAAGTGTGTTTCTGGTGAGCAAAGTGTGTTTAAATGCAAAGTGTGTTTAAGCCTGCAGTACCGCCTCCTGTCTACAGGGGCAGACCTGAGCAAAAATATAAACACACTTAATGAAACACAGGTCCCCACAAGGCAATTTTTTAAAATGTTGTAAAAATTGGCACATATGTTCCTGAAGTCATTCTTTATCATTTAGAATACATTGCCTTGTGGGGACCTGGGTTCAGGTCCCCACAGTGCAATCAAGTCCCCACAGCGTGAGTGTGTTATCACACTCAAGTCCCCACAAGGATAGTAACACAAACCCACACACACACACACACTCTGGTGCTGACATAGAAAGAGCCCCTCAAGCCGTATTTCCCAGGCCTTGCAACTCCTGGCGCACACAGCGCTTGTGGGGTAGAATAACATGCTGCTACTATACTCTTTGCAGTGCACTGATGCCGTTGCTTTCTTACACGTCTTTGCAGCGCACCGGTACTGTTGCTTACTTACATGTCTTTGCAGCGCACCAGTGCTGGTGCTTGCTTATGCATGGATTGCGGTGGAGAGCAAAGAGCTCTAGCAGCACTCTCCAAAGCAGAAGCACAATTTTGTTATGCTGTGTTTTATTGTAGCATTTACATAGTGCTTCACACCCCTACTGGATTGCAAAGTGCTTCAATATGCATCAGTTTCCTGGGTGCTCTTTCACAGAGCATGCTCGAAAAGGGTGTTGGCTGTAGACTGACCTGCATGGGAGGTCTTGGTGAGATTAATGAGGTTTAGAGCTTTTCTGTGAGCATGGTGTGTCATCAGTGCTGCAACTAAGCATGAAATGTTGCAGAGATTGCGAAAATCGATGCACTTTTGGAACAAATACTTAGCACCTTTTAGAGAGGTGTGAATCATGGAGAGGAATGTGAAACTGACATGGATCAGTGAAGTCAACAATATACTAATGGGTATACCCATGAGTGCATGCGTTAGCAGCATAACAAATCACCCAGGAGACACAGTTAAGCAACATAAAGTACTGGATGGAGTCCATGTAGGAGAGGCAGCAGCCCATCCATGAAGGCATGTTTAAGCAACCGGAGAATACTGAAAGGGGTCTAGAAAGCAGCAACAGAGGGGCAGCCATTGAACACACAGCTGGACTGGTTTCTTCCGAGACAACGGTGTAGCAAACATGAATTATTATATTGTGCCTCCATTTAAGTGCATGGAACTGCATTGGAAGCTCTTAGGAGTACCAACAAAACTGCGGTCCTACAAATGCTGGGCCGCCTCACGGAGGACCAGGAACAAAGGGCTGAGCCAAAGCACCTTTGAGCAGACAGTTTTTTTCGTTATGACATGAGCTCTGACAAACAGGGAGAGCTGCCTCTCGACATATCAAAAAGGAGCTGAGAAAGCAACAATGTATATGACTTAACAAGGGTAAAGCTGGAGACCTGGAGGGTCTGTTGTGTCAATTGAAGTCACGAAAAAGTAACAGAATGTATTTTTCTGGCATTTTTACCTGCGATCTGATTTTGCTCTCACTGACTTTTTAGCAAAGTTGTTTGTGTTATGAACAAAGCTATTATCCCCTTAACTGAAAGTCTGGAGTGGAGTTTGAGAGCCATCCTTAACCATTCAAACCTTATTCTCTGTTGTCTAAGTTTCTCTGATGTTTTCAGACCATATGCCACTCGAATTCTAATTATCTAAATGAAGCTGTCCCTGAGTGAATGGGAGGCAGATCATTATGTTCCCATTTGGAGGGTGTCCTTCTCCAAAAATCAGCGTTGTAGTAATCCTTCAGGTATTCAGACAGTTCTTTGATCTGCTTTTCATGGCTACTTTTTGCTTCTTGCTGTGAATTACATTGTGCTCTTTTCTTTTACTTGCTGCTTACCTTATATGACAAAACGTTTTCTAATTTGCATTTCCTAATTGACTCTTAGAGGGCTGTTTGAGTTCCCTTTAGAGAAATCTCCTGGTATTGGGTAAAATGTTGGCCATATGAAGCATTGGAAAATTTGCCTGGAAGTAAATACAAAAAGTGCAGGAGCCTTCTTGATTTTTTCGCAGGAGGCAGCCACTGGCTTCCACTACCTGCTTCCACCACTGCCACACTCCACCCCCACTATTTCTCTCATGACTGACCGATGATAGCGGGAAGCAAGCCTGCAGGGCCCACAGGACTGGCGGGAGAGTGGTACCATCATTCACACTCAGGCCATAGTCATGACAGATACAAGTGCCATACAGTGCTACTGAGCTGAGTATTGGGCTCAATGTAGGGTCAAGTGCAGGTGGTTCAGCTCAGTTTCCCAGCTCAAGACAGCTCAGCGGAGGCTCAGTTAGGGGTCAGCATGGTGTCTTTTCTCAGTACTCACTGAGTGTGCTCTAGAGAATCACAGCAGCTTCCCCACTCATCATCAAATATAGCATCACAACACTGTTGCAGCCCGGTCAACCCAAAGACTTTACCTTCTGCAAGCTGCTTTATTATACTTATGTTTATTTTTTCATAAATCCAGTGTTTTGAGTCATTTCAAAAGAGCCTTACAAATTATACTCCACTTCCCAGGCACCCTTTGGAACTCTTTGTCCCTTGCAATGTCAATGGACATCCCTTTGCTTTCACTGCCAGTGTCCCACCCTTCTGCTTCACAATCCAATCACAGGAAGAAAGACAGAAATGACGCTACTGTGAAGGGGGACGTCACTGTACAGCTGTATATTAACCAGCCTAGTGGTTAGGGAAGGGATTTATAGTTACACTCACTGAGGAATAGAGAAGGAGTTTGACATAAAAATGGGGGCAAAGGGCCTGACTTAGAGCTTGGTGGATGACCAATTCCATTACAAACTTGACAGATGTCCCATCAGCCTTATTACAAGTGGCAAACTCTAAATCAGACCCAAACGGTGAGGGAGTTAGTGCAACTAACCAGAATGAGAGGAGAAAGAGAGAGGGGAGTGAGTGAGATTTAGAAATACAAAGAATCTGAGGAGAGTGAGTGAAATGGCAAAGAGAGAGGAAGGGTTAGAAAGGATTAGGGCCACAATAAAGAATCCTGTCTAAGTCAATAATTTCACATTTTGTATATCGCAAATCAGTCAGTCAAATAAACTTTATTTCGAAGAATATCTCCATAAAAGATGCATAGAATTATACTATTATAAAAATATTTAAAACATGCGTAGAATTAGTTAAAAAATGGTTTAAAATATTTAAAATATTTAAAACATTTAAAAGACCAGGACATCTATATGGCCGCTCGTTACAACAGTCATATACAGTTTAAACCAGTACAAATTGAATCAGGTGAGCGTTTTCAGGTACCGTCTCCTTGTATGCCAAAAAGCACCCAGAAATTTGGCCACAGCAAACACAATATGGGCAGCCATTTCACTCTTGAGGATTCTAAAGGCTTCATGACACCTAGTAAAACCCAAGTTCCAGCAAATGGGGATGATCCATTTTCTCCGCGCCTCACTATAGCCTGGACAAAAAAATATTATATGCAGTTCAGTTTCATCACTTACTCTGCATGCCGGGCAAGTGCTAGGTGCGAACTAAATCCAGTGACTAGTGAGTGCACGGATTGGCAGGGACCCATGCCTCCATTGCAGATACAGCTTCCTTATTAGTACTGGGTGTATATTGTCCAGGGCTGGTTCCAGGCTATAAGCATTTTTAATACAAATAAATTGCTCCGTGAGGGTCCCAGGGGTTGTGCAGGGGTGCAATGTGGGAGCCTTGGAGTCATAGTAGATTTTAGTGAGGGCCTTTTTTGGAAGCCTGGGGCAAGCATCTAGAGGATCATTCCATAGAGTGTCAAGGCCTAGACCCACCAGACTACTCCTTACAAATTTGAGCCAACCAATGTTCCCCGAATTCGGAAGGCTAAGGACTTCCTGCAAGCCCTGCCTATAATGGATCAATTCGGGCACCGCCCACAATCTATGCCAGTAGATCAGAGGGCGGAGCGCCAGATCTTCTTCCAGGGGTCTAATACCTAAGTCAAGTCTTAGTGGCACTAAAGGTGTACTTGGAGGGAGGGCTACTAAGCACCTGAGAAACCTGTTCTCCTCCTTTGCCAAGCAAGACGAGACTTTGTGGCCCCATAATTCACTGCCATAAATAACGGCTCCTCTGGCTTGCGCCCTATAAATGTGGAGCGGAGGGCCTATAGGTTTAAGAGTTGACCTATTCTTCCCCAACAGCCTTAATATCCCACCCACATGTTGTACTAGTTTTAGCTTTGCTTTCTCCTGATGCGGACCCCACCCCATTTTCTCATTGAGGGTTACACCAAGATATTCAAAGGTGTTAACCCGTTCTAGCGTATTGTTCCCTATACGGGGAATGCAGTGGAACCTAGGCGGGGGATTGAAGGCCATAAATTTGGTCTTCGTGGTATTAATCTCCAGTCCGTGCTCTCTACAGAAGTCCACAAAGCCATCCAGAACACGCTGGATTCCCATCGGCGACTTGGAGAGGAGGAGGGTATCATCCGCAAACATAATTGCCGGAACCCTCCTTCCTGCCAGCTTTGGGACGTCAGAATTAGGGACCCCGTTGAGGTGGTCAATGACCCCATTGACAAAGAGGCAGAACAGGGTTGGTGCAAGTACGCACCCCTGTCTTACCCCTCTGCCAACGGGAAACTTGTTGGATAGGGCGCCCTGCTTACCACACCTCACTTGAGCATAGGTGTTGGTGTTAAGTCTAATAATCATCGACAATAGATCACTTGGTACCCCCACTCTAGCCAGCACTTCCCACAGCTTACCACGTGGAACCAGGTCAAAGGCCGCCCTCAGGTCCACAAATACAGTATAGAGGCTGCCACCCTCCAATTGTATTGTTTTCCAATATATGAGGGACAGCCTGAAGACCTGGTCTATGGTAGAGACCTTTTGTCGAAACCCAGCCTGGAGGGGGCTCAAGATTTCCCTATCTTCGATCCAGTCCGAAAGTCGATCCAACAGAAGCCTCGCGAAAAGCTTCTGGGGGACGTCTATCAGACTGATCGGTCTGTAGTTGGCTGGAAGCAGAGGTGAACCCCTTTTAAATATAGGGACAATCTCTGCCCCCAGCCAAGTGGAGGGAACCGCCATACCGTGGACAATGGCATTAAAAAGTACGAGGAAGTAGGGGGCCCAGATTCTAACCTCATGTTTTAAGAGGTCACCTGGGAGCTTGTCAAGTCCTGGCGCTTTTCCCGAGGAAAGGCGAGCAATCGCCATTTCCAAATCCTCCAAGTTAAAATCTTCCATCATGGAGGAATTACCAGTGGTTAGGGACGCTATCTCTCCAGCCTCGGTTCCCAGGTGATCCAGCCCAGCTACACTATAGAGGGATGAAAAATCTTCCTCCCACGCTTCAGGCGCAATATTTGCCTCTATAGCCAGAGCAGGCTCAGCAGAGCCATGTTTCACTATTTGCCAGAACTTCCTGGGATCTCTGACTTTGAGAGCAGATGTCATTTCTGACCAGTTCTCCCAGTCCCAATCTATTTTGGCATTTTCAAGGAGGAGCTTATAAGCGGCCCGCTTTTCCCTAATAACCAGATGGGCCTCCCTGTTTTTGAGTGTCTGGAGAAGGTCTGCCTTGGCTTTCCTACAGCTGGCATTGAACCAGGAGGCTCTTTCTCTCCTCGCTTTCCTCTCCCGAACCACCGGGTTCAATACCTCAGCAAGGTTATTACACAGGGTCAGATGAATATCCCCCAAAGAACGGCATCCATCAGGCGAAGGCAATTGAGGGAGAAGCCTTCCCACCTTTTCGAGGGCTGGGGCCACTAACTCATAAATCGCCCGGATACGATTTGGTTTTTCCAAGAGTTTTTCCCACGTTATTCTTCGCCTATTACTGGATATAATTAAACTTGTCACCAATGCTCTGTTTTCTACCACAACAGCATTGAGGAATCCGTCGGCTGCTAAGGAGAGGGTCAAGCCATTATGATCACTATCCGGCCTGGGGACTATTTTAAATTCTTTGACTAGTTTCCAATCCTGTAATCTAGTTAGTATATAATCTATCCCGGACTCATGGCCTAGTCTATTAAAAGTTGGTCGCGGTGGTATGTCCCCTTTAAACCTGACGTTGCAGGCTCTAAGTGAGTTTGCAAGGGTCATAGTTGTTATTTGGGATACAAGTGGTGAGTATGCCCTGACCGGGGGACCCGCAATAGTTGGAATATCCCAGAGATCATCCTCCTCACTACTGACCCTGTCTAGATAAGCCGGGAGTGGTTCGTACTGAGTGTTAAAGTCGCCTCCGACAAAGAGTGTTACTGAGCTAGAGACAGAGTCGAGAAATGTAGCCAGGTCCTCCATTGTCCCTGAAGTGCCCGCTACTCCAACCGGTCTGGAATATACATTTACCAGTGTTAGACCCATCCCAGTGGGCCAACACAAGGCCACACACAAAATATCCAGAGAGTTGGTTTCTACAATCTCGGCCTTGCAGCCAAGATGAGAACCAACCCATATTGACAGACCACCGGACGGGCGTCCCTTCCCTCCCCATGTGGCTAAAACATTGAAAGTTGCAAACCCAGCATAGCAGTGACTCTCTCTGGCCCATGTCTCGCAAATCTATTTGTGTTACACTTAGTGGAGGACATAGAATTTCACCGCTTGGGGAGAAGTGGGGTACAAGTGTACTTGAAAGGAGCACAATTGGATAGGGAAATGTACAAGTAACTAAAAAAGTGACTTAACAGCATTTTCAGTTTGGGTTTTTTAGGCTTGCCTATTTTTCTGCACTTTTTGCTTGCTTTTGGGACTCGAGCCCTACTATGATAGGCAGACTGGACTGTACATAAAAAAATCACACGTCCTTGAATCAGGTGTTAAAAAGGGGAAATCTTTTTATTTCTCCGGACAACCCACACATTGCATGTGTGTTGCAGTGCACAGCCAACATAGAATGTGTGGTATGCTTAAGAATTTTGCTAGGCATAGGAATTTGTATTAGAGGGGTATTCTTCCAGTACAAATGCTGTACGAAATGGTTCACACTCACCTCTGCAGTTTGGTGCGAGACAATGCATTGCGCAAGGCAGGCTTTTTAGTGCACCAGCACAGAGGATGTCTGGTGCAGCACATCATTTTCAATAAATAAGGTATTCTTTGCTATTTTGCATCATTTGCGTACAGCAGAACAGTAACTTTGGTTGCTTCACTCTGTTGCTCTAAAATAGAATACATTTGAGCCTACATTTTAAAATTCCAGGTGTTTTGTGGTCCTCGTTTTGACTTGACAATGTTGCAGTAAAGCTCCAAATTGGCCTCCAGGATATAACGGGGCATATTTACAAAGAATTGGCGTAGGGTAGCACCGCAAGTCATTTTGCTGCGCTGCCCTACACCAATTTGACAGGGCAAGAATGCACCATATCTACAAGATACAGTGCATTCCTGTCCTTTCAGCCACACACTGGCACACAATTAGGAGCCGTGCACCAACGCAGGCCCCCTTGCACCATGGTTCAAGTGAGTCTGAGTCGTTGACATGATTGTTTATGCACAAGAAGGGACACATTCTTGCACCAAAACAGTCACAAGAGGCGTTTCCCTCATTCTGTGTGTTCTGAAGAATGCAGCACACATGGAAAGAGGACAAATAGAGGAGAAATATAAACATTTCTCCTTGTTACGCCTGCTCTAGGGAAGCACAAAGTTTCGGCGCTGACCCATGTTTACGAGATATTGCAAATCTGGGGCAGCGGCAAAGTCCATGGCTGTTGCGTGGGAACACACATAGCAACACCCATGGAACGCCTCTTGGACGCAGAATAAGGCAAGGCAAGGGAATAGTGCTGCTTTGCTTTACTTCATATCTACAAGGCCATGAAAAGCCACACAGGGTGGCTTTACGTGGCCTTGTAGATATGGCTACGCCCTATACGCCACCGGAAGGTCACAAAAAGTGATGTTTCGGTGGCACATAGAGCTTTAAATATGCCTCAACGTCTTTTTCTGAGACTGAGCGTGGCCAAACGGAAGCGGCCAGGCACAACGGAACCCGGATTTCAGAATTTTAAAGCGGAACTGACACCTCGTGATGGCCTGAAAGGGACCAGTGGTAAAAAATGCCTGTCGAGCCTACACGCGACCCCAAGCACAAATTAAGTAGGACCCCAGTTATAATCCTTTTGGATTTGCTCAAACTGTTTTGACTACATTCTGTTTACAGTATATGTTTCCCACTGAAGAGCAGCATGCCCTATTGATCAACCACTCTTCTTCAAGCACCTCCTCGCTTCCCTTAAGTGTATCAATCAATCATAGGCATTTATAAAGCGCACTACTCACCCGGAGGGTCTCAAGGCGCTAGGGGGGGGGGGGTCCGCTACTGCTCGAACAAGCAGGTCTTGAGCTTCTTCCTGAAGGAGAGGTGGTCTTGGGTCAGGCGTAGTTCGGTGGGGAGGGCGTTCCAAGTCTTGGCGGCCAGGTGGGAGAAGGATCTACCTCCTGTTGTCGCTCTGTGGATGCGGGGGACGGCTGCGAGGGCGAGACTGGTCGAGCGGAGGTGGCGTTTGGGAGCGTAGAAGTTGAGGCGGCTGTTGAGGTAGGTCGGGCCTTGGTTGTGTAGGGCTTTGTGTGCGTGGGTGAGGAGCCGGAAGGTGATTCTTTTGTTGATCGGGAGCCAGTGCAGGTCTCTCAGGTGTCTGGAGATGTGAGTTCGTCTGGGGACGTCGAGGATGAGTCTCGCCGAGGCGTTCTGGATCCGCTGGAGTCTCTTCTGGAGCTTGGCGGTGGTACCGGCGTAGAGGGCGTTGCCGTAGTCCAGTCGACTGGTGACGAGGGCCTGGGTGACTGTTTTCCTGGACTCGGTGGGGATCCACCGGAAGATCTTACGTAGCATGCGCAGGATGTTGAAACAGGACGAGGAGATGGCGTTGACTTGTCTGGTCATGGAGAGGGAGGAGTCCAGGATGAAGCCCAGGTTGCGTGCGTGGTCTGTCGGTTTGGGTGCGTTGCCCAGGGCAGGGGGCCACCAGGAGTCGTCCCAGGCGGAGGGTGAGGAGCCCAGGATGAGGACTTCCGTCTTGTCTGTGTTCAGTTTCAGGCGGCTGGTCGTCATCCACTCGGCCACGTTTTTCATCCCTTCGTGTAGGTTGGCTCTGGCGGTGGCGGGGTCGTTGGTCAGGGAGAGGATCAGCTGGGTTTCATCGGCGTAGGAGATGATGTTCAGGTTGTGTTGGCGTGCGATGGCCGCAAGGGGGCTCATGTAGACATTGAAGAGGGTGGGGCTGAGCGAGGAGCCCTGAGGGACGCCGCAGGTGACTTCCGTGGCTTCTGATCTGAACAGGGGCAGGCGGACTCTCTGTGTCCTTCCGGTGAGGAAGGAGATGATCCATTCCAGTGCCTTCTCCTTGATCCCGACGTTGCTGAGGCGCTGCACTAGGGTGCGGTGGCAGACAGTGTCGAATGCCGCGGAGAGGTCCAGGAGGATGAGGGCCGCTGTTTCTCCGTTGTCCAGCAGGGTTCGGATGTCGTCTGTGGCAGCGATGAGGGCGGTCTCGGTGCTGTGGTTGGCCCGGAAGCCTGACTGGGAAGGGTCGAGGGAACCAGTCGTCTCGAGGAAGGCTGCCAGTTGCTTGTTGATGGTCTTCTCGATGACTTTGGCTGGAAACGGGAGGAGCGAGATGGGGCGGTAGTTCTTGAGTTCGGTGGGGTCCGCCGTTGGTTTCTTTAGTAGAGCGCTGAGTTCGGCGTGCTTCCAGCTCTCAGGGAAGGTGGCGGTGTTGAGGGAGGTGTTGATGATGTCCCGCAGGTGGGGTGCGATGACAGCGTCGGCCTTGTTGAAGATGTGGTGAGGGCAGGGGTCGGTTGGGGAACCGGAGTGGATGGAGTTCATCGTGCTGATGGTGTCTTCGAGGTTGATCGGTGTCCAGGCGTTGAGGGTGGTGGTGGGGGGCGTTGGTTTGGTCGTGGGGAGCGTTGGTTGTGTTCTGAAGCTGTTGTGTATGTCAGCGATCTTGTTGTGGAAGTAGGAGGCGAGGGAGTTGCAGAGGTCTTGCGATGGGGTGATGTCGTTGGTTCCGGCGTTGGGGTTGGAGAGCTCTCTGACGATGTTGAAGAGTTCCTTGCTGTTGTGTGCGTTGTTGTCCAACCGGTCCTTGAATGCTGTTTTCTTGGTGGCGTGGATCAGTTGATGGTGCCTTCGGGTGGCGAGCTTGAGGGTAGTCATGTTGTCCGGCGTTGGGTCTCTTCTCCATGCTTTCTCGAGGGCTCGGCAGTTCTTCTTGGAGCTCTTGAGTTCGTCGGTGAACCAAGGGGCCTTCTTGCTTCCGGGTCTGCTGGGTGGGGTCCTCAGAGGGGCGAGCTCGTCCGCGCAGGTGGAGATCCATTTCGTGAGGTTGTCGGCGGCTTGGATGGGGTTCGGTGAGCTGGCGGGAGGGTGCTGGCTCAGGGATGTGGTGAGTTGTTCGGCTGTGATCTTGTTCCAGCTTCTTCGTGCGGCCGGTTGCTGGTGGTGGTGGACCGTGGTTCTTTTGAAGGTGAAGTGGATGCAGCTGTGGTCCGTCCAGTGGAGTCCAGTGGCGTGGCTGAAGGAGATGTCTTTGCTGGACGAGAAGATGGCGTCGAGTGTGTGTCCGGCGAGGTGGGTGGGGGTGGTCACCAGCTGCTTGAGTCCGAGGGTGGCGAGGTTGTCAAGCAGGGTGGTGGTGTTGCGGTCGTTGTTGTTCTCCAGGTGGAAGTTGATGTCCCCGAGGAGGATGTAGTCAGCGGAGGGGAGGGCGTGCGGGCTGATGAAGTCGGCGATGTCTTCGCTGAATTGAGTGCGTGGTCCCGGGGGTCGGTAGATCAGGGTGCCTCTGAGGGTGGTCTTGGGGTCGGTGTGGATCTGGAAGTGCAGGTGTTCGGCGGATGTCAGGGTGTTGTCGGCGTTGGTCGAGATACGGATGGTGTCTCTGTGGATGATGGCGATGCCTCCTCCAGTCTGGTTGTCGCGGTCTCTCCGGATGATCTTGTAGCCCTCTGGGACGGCGATGTCGGGCGCTGAGGAGTCGTTCATCCAGGTTTCCGTGAGGAAGGCAACGTCAGGAGCTGTGGTGTCGAGGAGGTTCCAGAGTTGAACGGCGTGTCTGTGGACGGAGCGGGTGTTGAGCAGGATGCACTTGAGGTGGTTGCTGCTGGTGTTCGGCTTGGCGGGTGCTGGTGCGGGGCAGGTCCGGATGCAGGTGAACTTGCAGGTGAGGCAGCTGAAGGGTCCGTGGGTGCGTCTCGGGGTGGCTCGGTAGCACCCGGGGGTTCGGCCGGTGTTGAGTGCGTTGAGGGTGGCGGCATCGTAAGTCCGGCGGGTGGGCTGGGGTCTGCGGGGGCCAGGGGTCCTGGCACTGGGCGCGGTCCAGGCGCAGACGGGCGCAGACGGGCTTACCTTTGGCGCACCTTCGGCGCTCATTCGGTGCTCCCGCTGCGCGTGTCCGCTGCGCGGTCGCTCTGGGGGCGTCATAAGAGGGGAGCCGGGAGGGAGGGTCTGCGGGGAGGCGGGGAGCGCGGGAACCAATCGGCGGGCGGGGGGGCGGGGTCTCGTGGGCAGCGGCGGGAACCAGGGGGCTCGGTGGCGGCGCTTGGCGGCCCTGTGGCGGCTGGGGCGGCAGGCGGCAGCAGGAGGTCCAACAGGTAAGGAGCAGGCGGGAGGTGTGGGAGCGACCAGGCCGAGGGCACAGTGGTCACACCTGGGACGGGGGAGAGGGTCCCCTTAAGAGGGGAGCCGGGAGGGAGGGTCTGCGGGGAGGCGGGGAGCGCGGGAACCAATCGGCGGGCGGGGGGGCGGGGTCTCGTGGGCAGCGGCGGGAACCAGGGGGCTCGGTGGTGGCGCTTGGCGGCCCTGTGGCGGCTGGGGCGGCAGGCGGCAGCAGGAGGTCCAACAGGTAAGGAGCAGGCGGGAGGTGTGGGAGCGACCAGGCCGAGGGCACAGTGGTCACACCTGGGACGGGGGAGAGGGTCCCCTTAAGAGGGGAGCCGGGAGGGAGGGTCTGCGGGGAGGCGGGGAGCACGGGAACCAATCGGCGGGCGGGGGGGCGGGGTCTCGTGGGCAGCGGCGGGAACCAGGGGGCTCGGTGGCGGCGCTTGGCAGCCCTGTGGCGGCTGGGGCGGCAGGCGGCAGCAGGAGGTCCAACAGGTAAGGAGCAGGCGGGAGGTGTGGGAGCGACCAGGCCGAGGGCACAGTGGTCACACCTGGGACGGGGGAGAGGGTCCCCTTAAGAGGGGAGCCGGGAGGGAGGGTCTGCGGGGTGGCGGGGAACGCGGGAACCAATCGGCGGGCGGGGGGGCGGGGTCTCGTGGGCAGCGGCGGGAACCAGGGGGCTCGGTGGCGGCGCTTGGCGGCCCTGTGGCGGCTGGGGCGGCAGGCGGCAGCAGGAGGTCCAACAGGTAAGGAGCAGGCGGGAGGTGTGGGAGCGACCAGGCCGAGGGCACAGTGGTCACCCACTCTATTTTAGATTCTGCAGCCTAAGTCTTGCTGAAATAAATCCAGCTGAGGTGTTCTGCTCTCCTCACTCCACTTATGACACTCAAGGTGCAATGCCGTTCACAGTCAGTTGGCTGGAACAATTTATTGTAACTAATCACACCTTGTAACAAAGGGTTTGATGATGCCTCTGAAATAATTGCACGTAAGTTGCTGGCATTAAAGTTGTTCATGTTTTGCTGTTTAGATCTGAAACTTCTTTAATGAGGTTGTTAGCTTGTTATTTAATGCCTCCAGCTGGCTTTTGAAATTTAAGTGCCTTGATGTCATCCTAAGAAATATTCCTTTCTTCTCTCTGTTTTTGTTTATCCAATGGTATGTGCAATTAGTCCGTATACTCATCATTGTGAACGACTGTGTCGTGCTGTAGGATGCCGGTCCCCTAAGAATAGTGGGATTCACCTCATTAGTTGAGCGAAAAGAAACATTTAGTTCTTACGGCCCACGTCCCATAGTCATATACTTAGAAGGCTCAGAAAACTTCTCCTGTTTTGACAACTCTTTTTTGTTCATCTTTTCTAGTTTCAAAAACTTCAATACAGTAATTAGAAAACCCCTTAAGGGATGTGGAGACTAAATGGATCATTAAGTTTGCCAGCTTGTGCCCCCTGGGGCTCTAATGAAATTAAAGTATTGCATTCGTTTCTGTTTTCAAAGAAGCAAAGTGACTTTTTGCCCCAGTTAAGTTTTTTCATTGCATAAATTTAAACAAGTTGTTTCTTGCTATTTTATAAAAGTTTCTGCTTTAAATTGTACTCAGCACAGCTGAAGCACGAATGGCAATATCTGATTAAATAATACAATTCAATGAATAGGCATATGATAGACGATCAAAGGACTTAAGGCCTTCCTCCTGAGAAGACACCAAAGCAGCATCTGACAGTCATGGATTCTCCTCTCCTCCGGGATGTCTGACTTTAATGCCTTGGACGTATTTTAATTAACTCACAACCTGCCTTCCGCCTCTAGTCCTCTTTCTCTTCTGTTCTTCGTAACCCTCTCTCTGGCCACCCCACTTTCCTAATCTCCCCTCCTCTTTGCTGCTCCATATGCAGCGCCTGGATACCCTAATGGGTGACAAGAGGCCGTCTTCAAATCTACTGTTTGATTATCTTGTTACACGTCTTCCTGCCCCTTCCCTCCATTTTTTCTCTCTTCTCCATTTGTTTATGCTGAATATCTTGCATATGTGATGCCAGTTATCTGTAAAGCGCTCAAATACCTTCTGGAGCAGTGGTGATATAGAGAAATTGATAGCTAGATAGCTATATGGCTAAATGGATGGATAGATATAAGGATAGACGGGCGGGCAGATGGATATGGGCTCTGAATGCATGGATTCAAATGTGAAAAGGAGCATAAGATTCGCTGTTGATTTTTGTCCCTTGCAGTAGGGATGCCTGTTTCGGAGAAATATCATAAAAGTGACATTCCAGCTTTTAATGCAACCCAGTTCTGTCTCTGCAAGTGAAAATTGAATGTGTTACCATACCATATTAAATAATTCATTATGAACAGGTTTTATTGTGAACTGCAATCTTTTTGCAGACAATGCCCCAGAAGTGTTAGGATATTTCATTTGAAAGCGAACAAACACATATCTAATACACAAGCCAAGCGCCTCACTAAACAGAGGACCAAGATCACAAAACAGTGATAGATGAAAATACATATTTAATCTGAAACACTAGTAATTATTCTGAGTGCATTCTATTTTAATTTTCTTTTAGCTTGTTTGTACCACTAGGACCGGCAGCCTCAACGGGGGTTGTCGACTTCCGCAAGAAAGCAGAGGACTATCGGAGGCACCTTACAGTCACTTCACCTGGACCAGTTGTCACATCATTTCCTTTGGGGCTCACTTACTTCAGGTTCTCTCCTCCTCCTCATAGGGCCCAACGGTCTTGGCAGGCAGGCAGAAAGCTATGCTCCAGGCACATGGCTAGTTTTTGTGGCTCCTGGATGATGGCCCCTCTCCCAGATGGGAGAATAGAAGACCCCAGTCCTGGTTCCAACAGCAAGAGGTTTTGGCTTTCTTCCTTCTCCTGATGGGAAAGCTCTGTTCAACCATGTATGGAGCTCATACTCCCACCTTATAGTCCAAACTCAAACACATATTGGTGATTTGGTGTCTGGCCTTTAAAGTTTGTTTTGGAAGTGCCAGCTTCATTGAAGTGCTTTCTCCTTTACACTGCTATTTGTCAATGAATGGCTCCAAATCTAAGTGGCCCACAACACAGGGCAAAGGAGTAAACAGGGATCACACCTGGCTGTCAACACCTACCTAAATATGTCCCATAGAGGTTTAAGGCACTAAGCCTTCCTCTCTATCAAGATTCACTTGTAGGTCAACCTTTTCTGCCCCACCAACTCCAAGACAATGAACCCATGCCCCACTGACTAGTAACTTTTCCTAGAATCAAAGGTCCCTTTATTATGCACAGAGGATGCTCTGTTCCTATCTCTTCAGAACGTATACCGGAACCACATCATTTTTCATGATGCAAAAAAGAAAATAAATGTAAATTAATAAGTTACCCTTTCTGAAAAAAATGACTTGATTGAAGAAGTCAAATACATATTGGATTCTAATGCTAAAGCACTGCAAGCATTCTTCAAGCAAAAGGCAAAACTACAAAAGGCTGGATAACAGCAACAATCATGGTAAATGCTTGCCAAGTTTATGCTCAGGTTGTGATTGCCTAGACTGCAGATTGTGTGGCACCAAAGAGAATAGAGGAAAATAGCATCTTAATTTCTATTCCACGATGCAAGGGGATGCTCAGCATTGTTTGAGGCACAAGAAGATCTTACCCATCAAATTCATCCAAGTCCTTAGAAGGGTAGGGGTGTGTGTCAAGGTAAACTGGACCAACAAGCTCCAGTATATCCTTATTGTGAACTCTTCAGGCATTTCTGTGATATGGTAATTGTAAAGGAATCTCAAATGGGTATGTGGCAATAACTCGCCAAAGGCCTTTCAGGCATAGTTTAGTTTACAGAAAAAAACAAATGTCGTTATAGTTAGGCTGACATTTCACTCATACAAAACCAGAGAAATTCAGCTGTTATAGTTAGCTGAGCTTCAGTGATGACATCATCTAGTGACTGAGTGTTTTTAAAAGTGTATGAGTGTTAAATATATATACAAAGGTGTATTGGTGAATCAGTGAGTGTATGAGTGACTGTATGGATGACTCAGTGGGTGCGTGACTGACGGTATAAATGAGTGATTAGGTGTCTCATTGATTGTATGGGTGAGTGACTGGTTGTGTGAATCTGTCTGTCAGTTGATGTCTAAGTGGGTGCCTGAGTGTGTTAGTGGGTACATGGATTGCTATATGGGTGATTGATTGCTTGTCTGAGTAGGTCTATCTTTGTCTGGCTGTCTGTGATTGTGGGTGAGGAGGTGTGTGACTGCTTGTATGGATCAGTGATTGGGTGAGTCTGTGGCTGTATGGAGTACTGTTGTGTGTGTGAGAAGTTGTATGGGTGACTGAGTGTCTGTATGGCTGTGTCAGTGATTGAGTGCATTTGTCAGTATGGGTGAGTAACTGAGTATGTGAAAGGCAGTATACATGAGTGACAGGGTATATGAGTGACTGTATGTGTGAGTGAGTGAGTGAGTGAGTGAGTGAGTGAGTGAGTGAGTGAGTGAGTGAGTGAGTGAGTGAGTGAGTGAGTGGTGAGTGAGTGAGTGAATGTGAGAGTGGCTATTTAGATGAGTGCATACTTCTGTCAGTGAGTGTGTGTTACTATTTGTATGAGAAAGTGAGTGGGTGTGTGTTTAACTGTTTGGGTGAGTAAGTGGCTGTATGATTGACTGTATGGGTGAGTGTCTAGGTGTGTATGTAGTTCTATGGTTGACTCACTCAGTGTGTGAGTGCCTGTATGGCTGTATGAGTGGATATGTCAATGGCTATATTAGTGAGTGAGTGGGTCTATGAGTGGCAGTATGGGTGAGTGAGTGGATGTGTGTATAAATCAATGAATCGGCGAGTGGGTGTGTAAGTACTAGTACGGTTCTGTGAATGGGTTTATGAACGGTTCTGAGGAAGTGGCAGTGGGTGTATAAAAGATTCTATAGGGGTGTGAGTGGGTGCGTCAGAGATGCTGTAGATGAATTCATCACTGATGTCATGAGTGATGTCATCAGTCATGTAGTCTGTCTTGTTCATAACCACTACCTTCCCCCCTTTGTCAGCTTCTCTGGTGACAATGGTTGATATCTTTTTTAGGGTTTCCAGTGCCTCATATTTCTGCTTGTTAAGATTTTTTTCATAAACTCCTGGTTTCATGTGTGTCCTCTCTTCCATTTCATAGATATCATCAATGATTGCTTTATGGAAAGTGCCAATCAGATTGTCGGATTGTAAAGTAGGCATAAATATTGATTTCGGCTTCAGCCCGCTATCTACATTGAGATTGGAAGATATAACCAAATCTGACAAAATTTCCAACATATTGGGTGAGGTTTCCTCAGTATCATCTAATGTGGGGTTAGTTCTTTTGACTGCGGGATACAGACTGTGTTGTTACTATGTCCCTTGTGTCGACTGAACCCCCCTTCATGTTTTCTTGTGCTTGTGTTCTGTATGGAAAAATTAATTCCTGTGCCCTCCCTGAACCTCTCCAGTTCTGCTAAAAAAGAAGATGATTTGGGATTGGTAAGCTCTTGTTGCTCACTGATCTCACTAGTGATTCAATTCAAAAATGTATTGTTTGATTAATAAAAACCTTACAATATACACGCAAAAATTCATAACAATAAAATAATTATAAAATCAAGGATAAAAACATTTAAATTTCAAGTTTGTTACATTATTGAGATATTATGTACTTCCATTCTTTCAATTTTTGGTATTCTAGCTTGTTTCTCAATCTCATAAATTTTTTTACAAAAGCCGAGTTTAAAATTATATCATCTGTATGGAGGCATCTTATTAATGCTTGTCTGCAACTCCTTATTCCACGGACATTAAAATGTCTTTTAAGAATAGTTATTCTTTCAACTTTCAGTTCTGGACAAACACTGAGTAGATGCATGATGTTTTGTTCTCCAAATTTAGATAAACTGCAAGTCATAGGACCCATGTTACTCAACCATGGCATTAAATGACATGTGCCTGGAAATGCTCCAAAACGGGCTTTTATAAAGATTCGCTTAAATTTCTCAGATCAAGGAGTTTCAAGGTACGGTTGCACTTTAACCTGAGTATACCCATTCAGGAGCGGCCACGCATGTTTTCTTTTTGAGAAATCTCACTAGTGATGCTAGAAACATCCGATTCGCTGGCTGAAGTTAAATTCAGAAGTGGCCCAGAATCTTTCCCTAGTAATTGTTGACATAGTTTAATCCCATCAAATTTACAGGCAAATGTAAAAATCCGGCCATTGTGATAACCATTATCATCTCTTTTCGGTTTCTAATTTTTTTCTCCTTTATATATAGTTGGTGTGATGTCAAAATCTTCTTCAAGATGGCATAGTTCTTATCTGTTCCTTCCTTTAGATTGAGACTTTTAATCTTATCTTCAATCTTCTCTACTTCCAAAAGTAAACTCTCTCTCTTGCTCTCAGCATGTTTAATTAGTATGTTCATCATTCCAAAAGATGATGAGAGTATGAGATTTTCCCACTCACTCAATAAATCACAGGTTGACGACAGTCCTACAGGCCATAGGTTCTAGGCCAGCTCCTGAGTCACAGAGAACCCCACAGGGCACCTGCCATCATCACACAGTACCTCTCGGTCTTTTGAGGGGCACGGTAGGAGACAGCCAATCTAAGATAGGATGCTTCTGCTGTACAGGAGGAGTCACAGCAGTGATCCACTATCCAGTGGGGCCCCCGCTCTCCTTGCCGTGTGTCCGTGGGGCCTCAATCTTTGGGGCAGGCAACAGGTAGTAATCCCATTATCCGGGTAAAGCAGGTCTTGCAGCAGAGGCCACTGCCTCTCTGCATCTCCAGCGTCTCTCTAGGGCCTTCATCCTGTTGGTGGTAGGTACTGAAGGGGTCAGCCCTCTCAATGCTCCAGGCTGTATTCCGGTGAGTGGGTCACAGCATCTGCACCTACTTCCTCGATCCCTCCAGGAAGCGCTGCATCTTCACATATCCACAGTAAAATCACCACATCTCCCGGGGCTCCGGGGCTCCGCAGGTGTGGCTTACAGTTCAGGGCCATCTAGACCAGTCACTCTCTTCTAGGCTGTGGGCACTGCATCCAGAACTCAGGGAGAAAACGGAGTATCAGCTACATCTCGACACAAGTCCTCCAAGCAGCCCGCAGGAGCCACCCTTGGTTACCAGAACAGTGATGCTGCTAACCCACCCAGTGAAGGAATAACTTCCAGTAGGTACAGGTAAGGTGGTGGTATATGTAAAGACTGGACTGGGCCCACGGCCTGGGTGCTCTACAGTTACCTCCACTTCTGTCTTCAACTCTGCCCTCCACCGGTGTCAAAATGTCTATCCAGGGGTACCGTGATGCACCCACCGGGCTCTGCTCTGTTTGTCGCTGATCTTGGCTCGTCACCTTGGCTCTAGCTCACCTGTGTACCTCTGCGTCCCTGCCGTAAACTGCAGGGGCCTCCTCCAAGGCCTGGCCGTGAGCCAGTCAAAGTGCTGCAGCCCTCAGGGACTGGATCACCCTCGCAGCAAGGACGTTCCCTCACTTGTACCTCTCAGTCTCCTGGTCTTGTCCTGCGGGTCCGGTCATGCCTAAGGCTCATCAGGTGGCGCAGGTCCAAAGTTTTGTCACCAAGTGTGGTCCGCAAGGCTGCTCCCCCTCCGATAGCTTCCAGATTCTTTCTACGGGGGAGTGCCACAGCTGTGAACCGAAGTATATTGAGGTGAATCCCTGCCTTTGACAGTACGCCCTGGATCTACGCGTGTTCATCAGAGTTTGGGTAGGCTAGAAAAAGCCCACTATCAGGCTGATGGAACAGGATAGGAGGATAACTGTTGGGCCAGGCACGGAGCTTTTCTAGGAAGCGTCTATTGTGGCCACCATCTTGGCCACGCACCCGATAGCACTTTTGGAATTTTATTAGTTGTGAACACAAAATTAGTAGCTATTAGATCCATGGCTTTGCAAAATCACTTAGCATTAAACATTTTGCTTGTAGAAAATGGCAGCATCTGCAAGATGCTACAAGTTCAGCATTGCTGTGCATATATTCCAGATGAAAGTAAGCAAATACAAGAATATGCAAAGAACATTTCTTATCTGAAACCTGAACTAGAACAATTAGAGACACCTAGCGTTTTAGAAAATTTGGGATAGGGAGTTTCAACCATTGTAAATTGGTTTGCCAATGCCGGAGGAGGAATCCTGAAAGCTATTTTATGCCAATATTAATAATAGGGCTTTACTTAGTTTTCTAGTTTGCTTTATTCCAAAGGCTGTAGATGTTGCATTAGCAAATAAAAGACCAGAGAAATTAGTAAAAGAATAGAGATAAAATACATTAAATGATTGCATTAATGAAGAATTCCTAAAATCATAACAATTCATAGGTTTGAAAAGAAAAAGAGAAGCCTCAAATGAAGATGAAAGTGAGCTTTGACGGATTCACATTTGTAAATGTGATGGTTAAGATAATCAGTAAGACGCAAAATAATATAGCTAAAATATATTTGCAATATTAACGTGCAGACTTAAATGAAAGAAATGCATTAACATTTTTTCTAAAATATCGTAAGTAGCTACACATACACGTAATAAGCCTCAAAAACAGTTGAAAGCAGTATTGCTTAACGAGTAGTCTAAGTAAAGTATGCTGAAGCATGCATCAAAGGTGTAATTCTTGACTTTTCTATGATTTTGTTTTTATTAAATATACATTTCTCGTAACTCTGCAAAATGTTTCTACTTATACAGAAATGTTTTTTTTAAATGTATCATTTTGTAGTATTATGAAGAATAATCACACACGGAATAAAGCACATAAATTAAACTTGACCTCTTTTAACATATTTGTTTTATTTCCAAAGGATGATATTGAGTAAATAAGTGTCCTTAGTTTTTGCAGATGTCTTGATTTCTACATACCCTATTGTTAGCTAACATTTATTTTATTTTATTAGAAGGTTAGTGACGTTGTCCCATTCGTGGGAAGGGATGTTTCAATATAAAAAACCCTCATGTATAGTTTAGACAAAAATAACAAAGTTGCACACTTGGAGATTACTGGTTGTTAACCAATTGTGTTTGTGTGAGAAGAAGAGGAGTGAGCCTATTCCTAGGAAGAGTCCTGAAAGATGATTGGACAAGAGAAGGAGAAGATACAACACTAACTGCAACATTATTTTTTAACTGTTTATAATAGTACGTGTTCCTAATGTAGGTTAACTCTATTTCTACTTCATTTTTCCACCCTATTCCACGTCAGACGCCATTCCATGCCATTTACCATATACCATTGATTGTAGTTGCTACTGTTATTACACATTTCTCCTCCTTTATTTCCTTATTGCTTTGAGATTCTACTGAGTTTAGAGAACCTCTCCTTATGGCAAGTTCTGCTTTGTTCGAATACTGACTCGGATGTATTTTGAGATTTATGCTTGATTTCACTCTTTTTTGAATTTGGACTCTTATAGGTTCCTACTGACACCTTTTGCCCTATTCTTAGAATAGGGATTTCTTTATTTATGGAACATGCTTAATGAATAGTATTTTAATTGAATTAATTATTTTTCTTTTATCAGTTCTTTAAAAGATTAAGGGGCTGATTTACAAGCCCCGAATGCCTCATTTGCGCTGCCGTTGCATCACTTTTGTGATGCAGCGGTGGCGCAAAGCCAGCGCCATGCTGTGGGGTATTTACAACGTGATACATCTAGGGAGATGTATCACGTTGTAAAGCCCTGCACCACATGTGGGCGTTCCGGTGCAGGGGGGCGTTCCGGCGTAGGAACGCCTCCTTAAAGTGGCTGAGTGAAATCTTCAAGATTTCACTCAGTCACTTTTATGGCCATGCTGCTTCAAAACCCTGCACCTGCTTGAAGCAGGCGTAAGGATTGACGCAGCATGTCAGGCAAAGGGGCACCCCGAGCCTTGCTGGAGCTGCGTCGCGCTTGCGAAGCGACTCCAGCAATGCGTCACCTTTACGGCAGCAGATGCGTCCCGTATCTGTCTATTCTTGCCCCATAGTGCGCCATGCGGCGCATCCATGGTGGCGTAAGAGGTGTCTGCCGTGACGCAAAATAACTGGCGCATCCCTGCTGATATGCAGGGATGCGGCAGTTATTGTAAATCTGCCCCTAAACATTTTGGAACTAATATGAATAAAATTTATGATTTTGAATAAAGATGCTCTACTAAACTTTGAAATAATAAGACTTTAAAATTTCTCATTTTTGACTAAAGTTTAGATGGAAATTGTGATGACTATTTATGTGATGATTTGCTCCCGATCTTCACAACTACAGAGGCCAAGGTCTGTTGACCTGTTGGGCTGCAGCACAGCAGGGATCGGCCCTATATGTGAGGGAAAACCAAGTTGATTTATACTGATTCCCGTTCCAGCACCTGCTTTGTGCAATGCCTGGCCAAGAGGGATCTCGCACCTTATGGACGGAATGCTGGAATGAGGTTCATGCCCACTTTTTGGGAACTAAAGGTAGTATAGTCATTTGTTGAATCTTATGTTCTAATTGTACATTGCTGATCTAGTTAGTTTCAGATGCTCCTATCTAATCTTTCAAGAGCAGATGCCCCTTCCCTCCCTCCTGAAACGCTATGCCTACTTTGCCTCACACACAGAGTTTAATTGTCGAGCAAATCTATTTTTTGTTGCTTGATTGGACCTTCATTTGCTTCTGTCTTTACAGGTTTTACTCACTGACACCTGCTTCTTAAACCTCCCCAACCTCGTGAATCTTCAGCTTAGCTTTAGGGAATTTCCCTCCACTGGAAATAAAATCAAATTGGATTTGCAATCTTTAAATAACTTGTCCTTGTATGTGCTATTTTAACTCGCTTTGCACTACACAAAAACATGCTTTTATAAGGTAACTGTTGATATGACTAGTTTGATTATTTAGAATTTGCAACTTCAATAATCTGCTAATTAACCTTTATTGTTTGAAAATATGCTATTCTCTGTCATTCTTGTGGAGCAAAATATGCTTCTCTGTCATTTGATATATTGTTGAACTGTTGATGTTAAGCCTCAATTTGAGACAAAATTCAATGCATCCAAGTGCAGACTCTACTTGAATTTGACCCAAACATCTGTATAGTGCAAACCCCATCTGGTGCTGCGTCAGGTTCTGAATAGGTCTATGGTAGAATCAGAACCAAAGATTTGCTGCATGTTTTTTTAATTTTTTTATTTCATTTATTTATTTAGAGTTTTATAGAGCGCGAACCAGACCTGTGAGGGTATCAGAGCGCTTTACAGGATATATAGGAAGTAAACAAAGGACTTTGGGGGGGGGGAAACAGTTAGGATAAAAACAGGGAGATACATTGTACAAAGAGGCAGTCAGTTTCAATCCCAGGATACTTCAGGAGAAAAAAAAAAAACAGGTGGAAACATTTAAAACAACAGTCTCAAAGTGGGTGAGTATCATCCAGGAAGACCATGGATAATGCCGAGATAGTGGGTGGAACAGGGACACTGAGGTGCATGTAATGCCAGCGTTAGGGGAGGATTTTGCAAATTAGGAAAGTTTTGACCTCTTTTGAAGCGAGCCAGAGAGGGAAGTCTTCTGATTGCGGGCGGGAGTGAGTTCCAGATTCTAGGTGCGGCCCCGGAGAATGCCCGATTGTACGTTTTCTTTTTCCGCAAGCGTGACGGTTGGAGCAATAGGTCTCTGGCAGATCGGAAGTTTCTGGCTCCTCCATATATCACAAGTTT
This sequence comes from Triturus cristatus, assembly GCF_964204655.1. Taxonomy (NCBI): domain Eukaryota; kingdom Metazoa; phylum Chordata; class Amphibia; order Caudata; family Salamandridae; genus Triturus; species Triturus cristatus. The sequence continues at coordinate 214,119,021 of NC_140588.1, forward strand.
CTGGGTCAAATATGCTGGGGAATTGGAGTATAGAGCCTTGTGGGTGATGCAAGCCAGCGTAAGCTGGAACCTGGCCTCGAGAGGAAGCCATTTTAGAGCTTTCAAGTGGGGAGAGATGTGGTTGAATTTCTTTGAACCAGTTAGGAGTCTGGTGGCGGCGTTGAGGCAAGCCTTCAGTGGGGCCAACAAGCTCTTGGGTAGACCTGTGAGGGTGGAGCATCCATATTCTAGTCTGGAAATGACTAGTGCCTGGATTGCCATTTTTAGGTCAGGAGTGACGAGGAAGGGTTTCAAGTTTCTTAGGTAGCTCAGGTGAAATCTGGCAGTTTTGGCCATCGAATTGATATAGCCACGTATATTCAAGCTGCCGTCAAGGGTTATTCTAAGGGATTTGGCAGAGTCGACAATTATAGGGGTGCAGTTTAACACTGTGATAGCCATGTAGCAGGGTGACTTTGCTTTTACAATTGCTTCAATTTTAATAAAATCAATCGATCAATCAATCAATCAATCAGGGACTTGTAAAGCGTGGCTACTCACCCGTGAGGGTCTCAAGGCACTGGGGGGTGGGATGCTGGTCAAACTGGGAGGAGGATCATTCGAAGAGCCAGGTATTGAGGTCCTTCCTGAATTGGGTCTGCGACCTAGATTGCCTGAGGGTGAGGGACAGCTTGTTCCAGATCTTGGCGGCGATGTAGGAGAACTACCTTCCTCCGGTTCTGGTCTGGTGGATTCCTGGTGACAGAGGTGAGTGAGAGTTGGGAGGATCAGAGTTGTCTGGCAGGTACGTGGAATGTGATGTGCCAGTTTAGTTATGCTGGCCCTTTATCATGTAGAGCTTTGTAGGCGTGAGTGAGGAGCTTGAAAGTGACTCTCTTGTTGACTGGGAGCCAGTGGAGTTGTCGGAGGTGTTGTGTGATGTGGCTGCGGGAGGGGATGTTGAGGACCAGTCTGGCTGCAGTGTTTTGAATATTCTGACTTGCTTGAAACATGCCATTTACATACACTTGTCAATACTACTAATTTAGTCATCTGTGTTTTATCGGGTACGATTGAATGTACATATGCCACCTTTAATGAAGGTGAAACAGTACCCATTGCAGATAAATAGCATTCGTAGTCTTCTGCTAAACTGTGTATTGCTTCAACTGTAAAATTTCTTACTGCTGTGCAGATGGCCATCCTGAAGGAGTGGTCTGTTGCTCAAGGTAAACACATTATGTGGTTTCTCATGTGCTGCCTTGGAAGCTGTAACTAAAGCCAGCATTCCTAATGCAAAAGCCATCCACCCTCGTAGGATACAATGGGCTACTTCCTTAACAGCTGTGGATGTGGACTTTGTCTTTGATCCTTCTTTGCAAACACAAAACTTTGGGAATATAAACATCCATATTCTTTGCCTTCTTCAATTCTGCCTCTTGGCCAATTAAGTTTATAATTTTTACTGATGGATCTGCACAACTGGCTATAGGTTCTAGGCAACAATATTCTGCTGCATCCGCCATCATTCTAGTCACTATCTCAGATGGCGTTCTCCACCCTCAAACTACTCTTGGAGAATGCACTGCGCAGTTGGAAGAATTGAAGGCTTTACTTCCTGCACTTGAAAATATGAATCCTAGATTTCCCACGCTTATAGTGTATAATTTGCATTATTTTGTACAATCTTTAAATCATAATTTACATTTTTGGAAACAAAATAACTTCAGAGATTAAGAGTAGCACAACCGAGCACAAGTTGCTTTGGGTTTAAAGTGGCAGATCTTAAGGATAGGTTGCCACACATGCATGTTATACATACATTGAGCCATCAATGTGTGAGAGTACACGCCATAGGAAATTCTTTGGCTGATGAACCAGCCAAATCTGCAGTTGCCAAAATAGAAGGTTTTTTTTGTGGAGTTTTATATAGCACAAACTAGACTCGAAGGTCTCAGAGAGCTTTACACGAGCACCAGTTACGTTACAGACAGACACATTCATTTTTGTTAGGCATGGGGAAATTAAGCGATTCGCCCAGAATCACAGAATGTTGAGCGTCCCTGATGAGACTCGAACCCGGTTCCCCAGCTCCAAGATCGACCGCCCTAGCCATTAGGCCACATACTCTCCTCTAGCAGTGATATCTTCCTCTAAGACTCGTTTCGCGAATGATATTTTGGTTGCTGTTAATGCTACTAAAAGCGGCACCCTCTTACCGAAGAGCTTCCCTTCTAAATATTCTTATCATTTAAATGACCAAAATCTTCCTTTTGCCACTAGTCTGGGTGTTGGTGATCGCATGATTCCCAATACAGACCGCAGACATGATTTCAGTGTGGCTGCACTTGAAGGTATATCTTCTGCGCATGCCGGTATGGCTGCCACCATTTCACTCTTACAGCTAAGATATTGGTGGCAAGATTTATACCAACAAACCAGAAACTATGTTTTATGTTGTGACATATATCAACAGATTAAACATTCTACTGTGTCTCGTTCACCACAGACACTATTTATTTCCAACCAGCCTTTTGGCTGCATTTATTTACATCACTGCGGTCCTCTGATTTTTGATACTGCTTTCAAATATATTTTGTTGCAATTGATTCTGGCACTAGATTTCTCTGGGTTTGTCCGCAGGGCTAGGCTAACACTCAAACTCTTCTTAAAGATTTGTATGTCTTTATCAGGACATAAACCTGCTGCTCTTTCCACTCGGACCAAAGTCCGGCTTTCGACTCTAAGGCGTACCGAGAGTCAATGAAGTCCATTGGTGGGCAGGTGCATTTTTCTTCTACATATAGATCCGAGGGTAATTCAGTTGTCGAGAGAATGAACCATGACTTAAAGCAGACCTTAACAGCTTTAGTATTAGGTACAGGGCGTTGTTAGTTGAACCATCTATATGGGGTTCAACAAGCATTAAAAAACCTCCCTAAAAGATCTCTGGGTGGGTAGACCCCGTACAAAGTACTTTTTGGCATCAAGATGTATATTCCAGACCTTGACCGTCCAGACTTTGTGGCAGCTGCCGCAACCCTTGATGTAGCTAACCATTGTGCTGTCTTACAGGACCTACAACAGTTTTTTTATGCTAATTCACACCAACATTTACCTGCATCTCATACTTTGACTACAGCAGTTGCTTTTCCAGTTTCAGGCTGGCTTCTGAAAATTGGAGATTTGGTTCGTGAAAAGGTGGCCATCAGAAAGGAGTTTGGCCCAATATACCGTGCTCCTGTTCTGGTCCTTGGTCTTCAAGGTACGCAAACCGTGATTTTGCAACCACTTCCTGATTCTAAAGACAAACACTTTGGTGCCGATCACGATCCGGTAAAAAATTACCCCGTGCGACTCGTATCCGGTCTTTTTACCGTACGAATCGGACAAGTGCCGTACGAACTGGCAATCACGATTCGCATGGTAAAAAGTCCATACGAACCGCATTGGGAATCATTCCCCACACGTCCTCGGGTCGGAAAATGTGTCCGACACGTCCTCGGACGATTTACCTTACAAACGTGAAAAGTCAAGTCCGACCGAGGAATCACGATCCATCCCGTGCGTCCGAGGTTACAACCGTATGGAAAAAACACCGTCCGCACCGAACTCCTACAGCAACCATGGAGACATGTGCCTGCATACGCGCCCAACACTCCCCCCAGCCCCCGTACGTCCGACACGTACCCCCGTGTATGTACACCCCCACCCGTCTAGGTACACCCCAGTACGTTCGAGTCCTACCCCCACCCCTGTACGTGTCATACCCCCGTGTACCTACACCCCAGTACGTTCGAGTCCTACCCCCACCCCAGTACGTGTCGTACCACCGTCTATGTACACCCCAGTACGTTCGAGTCCTACCCCCACCCCTGTACGTGTCGCACCATTGTGTACCCACACCCCAGTACGTTCCAGTCGTACCCCCACCCCTGTACGTGTCATACCCCCGTGTACCTACACCCCAGTACGTTCGAGTCCTACCCCCACCCCAGTACGTTCCAGTCGTATCCCCACCCCTGTGCGTGTCGTACCACCGTGTACCCATACCCCAGTACGTTCGAGTCCTACCCCCACCCCAGTACGTTCCAGTCGTACCCCCACCCCTGTACGTGTCGTACCACCGTGTACCCACACCCCAGTACGTTCGAGTCCTACCCCCACCCCAGTACGTTCGAGTCCTACCCCCACCCCAGTACGTTCGAGTCCTACCCCCACCCCAGTACGTTCGAGTCCTACCCCCACCCCTGTACGTTCGAGTCCTACCCCCACCCCAGTACGTGTCGTACCACCGTCTATGTACATCTCAGTACGTTCGAGTCCTACCCCCACCCCAGTACGTGTTGTACCACCGTGCATGTACACCCCAGTACGTTCGAGTCCTACCCCCACCCCAGTACGTTCCAGTCGTACCCCCACCCCTGTACGTGTCGTACCACCGTGTACCCACACCCCAGTACGTTCGAGTCCTACCCCCACCCCAGTACGTTCGAGTCCTACCCCCACCCCTGTACGTTCGAGTCCTACCCCCACCCCAGTACGTGTCGTACCACCGTCTATGTACATCCCAGTACGTTCGAGTCCTACCCCCACCCCAGTACGTTCGAGTCCTACCCCCACCCCAGTACGTTCCAGTCGTACCCCCACCCCTGTACGTGTCGTACCACCGTGTACCCACACCCCAGTACGTTCGAGTCCTACCCCCACCCCAGTACGTTCGAGTCCTACCCCCACCCCTGTACGTTCGAGTCCTACCCCCACCCCAGTACGTGTCGTACCACCGTATATGTACACCCCAGTACGTTCCGGTCCTACCCCCAACACAACCTCCTAAGTACGGAGCGCACCCCAGGCCCCAACATCACAACCGCATGTACGAGTCGTACCAACCCACACACAAGGACAGCACCGTACAACCAAATGGCCCATGTACACACCGTACACACGCTCAAAACGCACGTACACAACCAGGACAAAACAAAACAACACAAGAATACACTATTCGAATGGCACAAAGCCACTAAACATGGCCAACAAACACTACAAATACACCTTCACTGACCTGCAACTGCCAAAGACAAACAGAGGCCCAAAACACCACCACTACTTATAACACACCCACCCAAACTTCAAACACTGCCACACCCACCCATAAACCAATAAAAAGGGCCCACACACACAAACCATGAGCCTTTGCAACAGACTCACTGCTGCCAGACACCACAGAACCATACTACAAGCCACACCACACCTTACACTTGCACACCTTCACACAACCACCTTCACAAACACACCCACATCACATTCACACACACACCTGCACAACCATCCACACACCCCCCCCAACATCCACACACACCCCCACCATCCCCACCCACACCCCTCACCATGCCCACTACCAAGAATCCAAAGTTCAGTAACCGAGAGTTGGAGGTCCTTGTGGATCAAATCCTCAGAGTCGAGCCACAGATCTTTGGAACATTGGTCAGAAACACCAGCCTGGCAGCAAAAACAGCCATGTGGCAGACCATCGTCGATGCTGTGAATGCTGTTGCGGACACCATAAGGACCAGGCAGGAATGCCAGAACAGGTGGTACGATCTGCGGAGGAGGGTCCGAGCCAAGAGGCAGGAAGAACACGACCAGGCCAACGCCACCGGAGGAGGGCCCTCCCGCAGACCCGTACACTACCATCCCTGGGAGGAGAGGGTGATGGCCATACTGCCGGTGGAGGCAGTCGAAGGATTAGAAGGACTCCGAGACCCGGGTGAGTACACAAACAACGCACCTCACATGGGGGGAACGGCATCCACAACCAAAATCACAAACAGGCACGCAACCACCCCAAGCTATCGCATGACTCAACCACACTCCATGAACACGCACATGCCACTGGCGCCACCATGCCCCATGCACCCAGCTGGACAATGTCAAGTCACAGGCCACAGAAGACAACAACACATGACACGATAACCCGGATGGCGGGAGGCTGGGCCCCAAAAATCACCTAGTGCGACTCCGAAGCAGACAACAATGCACTCTGCCCATATGGCCTAGGTCACAGCCAGACAAACAGTGTGTACCCACACAGGAATGACTTGCCAGCAAATGGCGGACGCCTTGCATCAACACATGGGGGTGAAGGCACTGTTTTGCACATGACAGCAGCTAATGAACAGCCAACATTGTGAAAGAGTGGCAGCACACACCACCACAGCAGCAGCGCACAGACACACATCACACCCAATGGGTGCCTGGAGATCAGAAACAAACTCACATCAACAAGCCAAGGGCCACTCAAAGATCTGCTAACAGTGTGTGCCCAGGAAGCTGGCCTGAGGTGACAGAGGGTGACACACAGAGGGAGGGAGAGGGGGACAGAGAGGGAGGGAGAGGGGGACAGAGAGGGAGGGAGACACAGGGAGAGCAAATCAGCCGTGTGGTGTGTGGGAATGTCTGCTCGTCAGCAGGTAGACTGCGTGCATGTAGCCAAGGGTGACCCGTGCCAGAACCCCCCCTCTTCTCCATGGCAAAACACAGGGCCATGTCACAACCTGTGCACGAGCACAATGACAGCTACCTGCATCATATAAGTGTGTGGAACAACTCCATGTGCACATGTACAGTGCTACACGGAAGGCGCCAATGCATGGCTCGCAACACCTGCCCACTCCACTGCTGACTGCAGTCACACTTGACGCAGCAAGTAAGACTGTGCCACACATAGTTAAAGGGGCCAAAGTGGTGGCCAAGGGACACACCCATGCACAAGTTATGTTATGTTATGTTATGTTATGTTATGTTATGTTAAAACGGGATTTTTATAGCGCACGGCTACTCCGAGGAGTGTCACAGTGCACTGTGAGTGGAATGCAAGACAGATCCTAATTCCAAGAGGAAATGTGCCAACTTTGAAAATGATGAAACATGGATGTTGCATGGACTAAAATTAACATTGTCTCTCTCACACACAGGTCAACGTCGTGGTGCACCCCCCAACACTGGGGGGTAAGACTCACAGGACCCAGATCTGCAGGAGCCCGATCCCACCGGCAGCGACCACTCTCACCACTCTGTGGACGACCCCGACCGACCTGGCCCCTCTGGTGTCCAACCACCTGCAGCACCTGCGTCAGGTACAACTGTGCCAACCACCACCCCCACTCCTGCCACATCCCAGGAGACACCCAGGATCCCTGCCCCAACACCACAATGCAGCCAGGCTGGCCAGGAGGGACACGGTGTCCCGGGCACCCAGGAGGAGGCAGGCGACAACGCCAATGCCACCCCTCAGGGGTCCCGGAGACCCGATGTGCCCACAAGGGCAGGCCAGGCGCAAGTGGGCAGGGGTGGTGGGAGTGGAGGACGGCGGAGGCGCGAGCCTGACCAGTTGGCTGGGGATCCGGTATTTTCCCATGTCCGTAACATCCTGGACTCATACCGGCAGGACACCACGGGCATGGCCCAGGTTGTGTCCACCCTCAATGAGATCAAGGGGAGCCTCGATGAGATAAAGACCCAGCAGGCCCAGCAACATGCGGAGCTACATGCCTGTCTACTGGTACACCAACGGAGGATGGAGGACAGACAGGCTGCGCAAGTGACGGCATTCCAGGGGATTCACGCTACACTCCGTCGGATGGCCGACAACATGGCCGACCCTCCCTGTGCCAGAAGGCGGAGAACATCACCACCCACAGGGAGGGATCAGGAGGAGGAGGAGGAAACATCCGACGGAGCATCCCAGATGTCGTCACGGCCTGCTGCTGAGGTTCCCCACAGGAGGGCGGGTCGTCCACGGAAAGGACCGTGAGGGTCGGCGCTACATCACCATCTCCCAGGACACCTGGCCTGGCACCTGGCCCACTGGAGCAACAGCATCACAGCATCAAGAGACATTCTCTGCCACATGGCCCTGCTGGTCACTGGCTGACCAATGTTGACAAAGACTGTGGCATGGACTCTGAGGATTTCCAATGGCAAGGACACCAACTCCCCTACTGAACTTTGGATTCCAAATTCCCGGAAAGACACTCACTTTGTTGTCCCCCCCCCCCAATAATAAATCACACTATGAAGAGTAGATGCCTGCTGGTAGCATTATTACCTAACATGTGTCTTGTAAAGTCAAAACATGCCTGAGTCATCTTTTGTCTTCAACCACCCACACCCTGGGGCCTGAGTCTGGCACAGGACACATGGGTCACAGTGTATTAGGCAAGACAGACATGGAGCACCATACACACCCGTGATGGGCCCAACCAGCTGAGGGGGTTACCGAACAACCGTGCTGACACACACATTGAGTACAGCAACAGTCATGCGCAGAGGTCAGGGATCCAGTCCAGTGTCCTGGGGGGCACCCAGGTATGTGTAGACAGGTGGCAGAAACATGTCCTGCAAGCTTGAGTCCGGTGGATGCAGAGAATGGGGGCCTGGCCAACATTGGATGCATGGGGATGGCACATGTCACAATACCCACACATTCATGGACATCATGCCCAATACACAGTCTCAGCCCACACACACAGCTTGCATCTTGCCACTCGACACATTGACACATAGCCACAATCAGGGAATACCATGCCAGACAAGCAGGATGCACCGTGGCAACACACCAGCATTGACTGAGAAGAGGCACCTTGGAGGCATAGGGACACCTTTATTAGTCATGTATTCGGGATTGCAGAGGCAACTCGAAGTACACATGAACACATCATGTGGAGTAACATGTGGGTCCAACACTGGCACCCCCATTCAGCAGCACACATGCGTGTTCGCCATGGAACTGGCACACAAGCGTCGGCTAACAGCTAAATACCCACAGCTGCACACGGAGAGCCTGCCATACACCATAGATACGCGGATGTCGAAGTCCCACACCATGTCAAGCCAATGCTAACCGAATGTGTCCGAGGGCAGTGTCACACACATTGATGCCATCATCACAATCCCCTATCCCATCACTGATGACTGTCAACCAGGCAGACCATCTATTCAGGTGTACACAGCTGCATGTCGTATCCCATGGGGATGCGACATGGCTGCAGAGGAACCAAACATCGACAGGGGCAGTGTGCATACATTGTGAACAACTGCCACACCCAATACACCCCAGATGCATCCCTTACCCCATGGAGACTTCCAAACGTGTCCGTGCCTGTAACGCTGAGTCAGCCCACGATGTCATGTCCATGAGGAATAGCAGTGCCACAACAATGCAACCAGCAGACGGCATGCACAGGTACCTGGGGATGAGAGACACACATGAAGTCAGCCACAAAAAGCACAGCCACTTGCATGTGCATTTACTCGACACATGTATGGATGACAACATGCTAGGTCACAATTATGACTGGGGAAGTACAACCATCACTGGCACCATCACTCCAGTGACACACCCACACACACCTCTGACTCACGTGCCATACATGCAGGTGGAGACACACATCACAACGCATGCCACACGGGGACCAATGCGTGCACACTCAGACACTGGTACTCACCACTATGCAAAGAAGTCGCGTATGAGCCGAGTCTGGATGTCCTCTTGCGGCTCCACATCCTCCACATCACTAGCCCCATTGCCAAGCCTTCCGTCCTCCACGGGTGGATGGTCCACGTCATGTTGATCCAGGATGAGTGGCACAGCTCTTTCAACTGCCATGTTGTGCAGCATGCAGCAGACCATGAAGATCTTGCAGACCTTCGCCGGGGCATATGGGAGTGCGCCGCCGGTCTTGTGGAGGCACCTGAATCGGCTCTTCAGCATGCCAAACGTCCTCTCTATCACTCGCCTTGTCCGGCCATGGGCGGTGTTGTAGCGGAGCTGGGCCGGCGTGATGGGGTTGCGGAGAGGTGTGAGCAGCCAAGGCATGTTGGGATAGCCAGCGTCCCCTACATGGAAAGCACATGGTCATCGTTAGAAGTGGTGAAGCGGTCGTGCTGGTAGGCTATACTGAATACAGGACAGACAGACTGTACCCACCAACAACACATGCCCGTTCGTTGCGCAGCTGCATCATCATATCAGGCATCCCGCTACGCCTCATGATGTAGGCATCGTGTGCTGATCCTGGAAAACGAGCACAGACATGTGAAATCACCATGTTGGACTGCCACACCACAAGGGCATTGATGGAGTGGTAGTGCTTCCGGTTGCGGTACGCCACCTCCCGTGCATGTGGTGGTACCAAAGCTACATGTGTCCCATCTATGGACCCAATGACATGGGGCATCCCTCCCAGGGCATAGAATCCACGCTTGACCTCAGTCATCTGTTCAGGGGTTGGGAACTTGATGAAGTCATCCAGGTGAATCAACATGGCCTCTAAGAAATCATGCAGCACACCGCTGAACGTGCTCTGGGACATGCCACCAACGTGAGCTATGGTATTTTGAAAGGTACCCGTGGCAAGAAAATGTAGGGCAGCCATTACCTTCAGCTGGGGTGTCAGTGCCGTGGGATACCTGTGCTGCGGTTGCAGGTGTGGTGCCAGTCTCGCCGTCAACTCCAGAATCAACGGTTGGGTGAAGCGGTAGAGCCGGATGCTGTCATTCTCCTGCATGGCAGCCAAGTCTGGAATTCTTCGGGCAAGAGGCGGCGCTCTGCAGCAATTTGGAAATGACAAGGAAGAGTGAGTGCACTACGACAACAACTCATGTGTACTGAGCACATGTTAATCTGTCAATACACACATGCTACATAGGGAGTCAGGTATGTGCTACATGGCCAGGACACGTATGGATGCAAGGTGACACTCCTTCCAAGACCCAGCTACACACGGAGATTGAGAACCTCCCCATGCCACGCCATGGGAATAGCTGTGTCCCAGTGCAAGTGAACAGCCAGACGCAACACAGGAGTGACATACGCCCACACATCAGCAGCAGTAGGATGCCGATTACAGAGATTGGTAGCGGAACACTGGAGCCACAGGTCACATGACATTACACTAGGCCAGCCCACACACCTTGCCATGAAGGTGCACATGTCATGACTCACCACACATACCTTGTGAGGATGCTGACATGTCCTTGTCACGCTACTCCGTGTCCCATGCATACATGTGCACCTCACATCCGATACCACATGTGCCATGGTGTGCGGAACAGTGTGCAATGACAATCTACACACAGACACATGTTGGTTGCTGCAACGGCAGCATATTTTGATGGTGCTCCAACATCAACCTGATGGGAAGCCCCCACACATACATGACATAGTCACATTGTGCACCGTGGGTAGTGACATGTCAGGTGTCATAACCCCTGTACCGGGCATCAGGGGACACTTCCGTGTGTTGGTGTCCATGCCATGCCAGTGACGCTCACCCCAAGTGCGCAGTACGACATGCACACATGTCAAAGGAGTCAAGGGCATGCCTGGCACACATCGCACCATCACACAGTACATCTGTAGACATCTCATCATACATCTGGTGCCTTCTCCACTCAGGAGTAATGTTTCACATCACAGGCCGTCACACCTGTGCCCCACACATGTAGTGATGCACAGACGATGCCTCGATGTCAATTAATGGACAAGTATGTCCATCCATGGACAAGTATGTCCGCCCTATCCCTACCTGTGTGCCGCCTGTCACCACTGTGATGTGTGAAAACCGCTGTACTGCTGCCAAGAGGGCCGGTGTACGTTCCCATATCACTATGGGAGTGCTGCCGTATGTGTACCCATCGTGATGGCGAGCGTACAGGCATGTGTACGGACCGTACCACTACGAGTACGCATACGCGAGGCCACCCATACTGATAGGGAGCGTACACACGCCTGTACGCTCCCTATCAGTATGTGTGGCCTCGCGTATGCGTACTCGTAGTGGTACGGGCCGTACACACGCCTGTACGCTCCCTATCACTACGAGTACGCATACGCGAGGCCACCCATACTGATAGGGAGCGTACAGGCGTGTGTACGGCCCGTACCACTACAAGTACGCATACGCGAGGCCACCCATACTGATAGGGAGCGTACACACGCCTGTACGCTCCCTATCAGTATGGGTGGCCTCGCGTATGCGTACTCGTAGTGATAGGGAGCATACAGGCGTGTGTACGGCCCGTACCACTACGAGTACGCATACGCGAGGCCACCCAATAGTGGTACGGGCCGTACACACGCCTGTACGCTCCCTATCAGTATGGGTGGCCTCGCGTATGCGTACTCGTAGTGGTACGGGCCGTACACACGCCTGTACGCTCCCTATCAGTATGGGTGGCCTCGCGTATGCATACTCGTAGTGGTACGGGCCGTACACACGCCTGTACGCTCCCTATCACTACGAGTACGCATACGCGAGGCCACCCATACTGATAGTGAACGTAGTCACGCGTGTACGGGCCGTTGCAATGCATTTGGGGTGCCCTAGGGCCCCGGAACGCACCGTACCTGTGTGTGGAGCTCAAAATTACATAGGGGACACATGAGGGACAAGTATTAAGGCCTACATGCATGCTGGTTGTCATGGAGACCAAGTTCAAAATTCGAATTTCTTCTGGAAGGTGAACAGCAGAAGTCAGTTGGAATTAAAATACTTTGTTGCAATGTGTTTGTGGAGCTGACATCATGCAGGAGAATGAAACCGATAGAGTACACACAGACTGCTAGGTTTGAAGGGATTGGTGGAAACATAGGACGCAAATGTGAGTGACCAATCACTCTGTACTCCTGTGCATGAGACAGGGCAGAAAGGCACATATAAGGCAGCCAGGTCCCATGAGGGAGTACTTGCCTGCACATCTTTGAATTCGTCGACCCAGCTGCTGCTACTGATTCCCTGGAACCATGTCAAGGGCTGTGGAGAGGTCACAGCCATTCACCCTGGAGGAGAACATGGCATTGCTGGATGTGATCCTCCCACAGTACCCCATGCTGTATGGGCGACCAGGGTATCAGGTGAGTGCATAGGCCACTGGCACAGACTGTCCCTATGTTGTGACTGTGACTTCTGGCATTGTGTCCTGGTGTGACACACATGCCATGTACTGTTGGGGGGGTCCCAGGGGGGGGGATACCTGATGTCTCCCAGCAGTGCCCTGAGACAGGAGGGGTGGGTGTGGAGTCCTCACAGCAGTGCCCTGAGACAGGAGGGGTGGGTACAGAGTGCTCCCAGCAGTGCCCTGAGACAGGAGGGGTGTGTGCCTATCACTAACAGCAGTGCCCTGAGACAGGAGGGGTGTGTGTGGAGTCCTCACAGCAGTGCCCTGAGACAGGAGGGGTGGGTACAGAGTGCTCCCAGCAGTGCCCTGAGACAGGAGGGGTGTGTGCCTATCACTAACAGCAGTGCCCTGAGACAGGAGGGGTGGGTACAGAGTGCTCCCAGCAGTGCCCTGAGACAGGAGGGGTGGGTACAGAGTGCTCCCAGCAGTGCCCTGAGACAGGAGGGGTGTGTGCCTATCACTAACAGCAGTGCCCTGAGACAGGAGGGGTGTGTGTGGAGTCCTCACAGCAGTGCCCTGAGACAGGAGGGGTGGGTACAGAGTGCTCCCAGCAGTGCCCTGAGACAGGAGGGGTGGGTGTGATGCACAGTGTGAGCCTTGATCATTGATTGTGACATTGCCATCATTCCACCTGTGTACCCACTATGGCACGTACTGCTTTTTCCCTCACCAGAGGATCATGTCCCTATGACAAAGGTGCAATGCGTTGGCTGCATGACATGCCTTGTTGTTACCAGCTAATTTGTTATCAAATGTCTCTCTGTGACATGTGGCTGGTGTATTGATGTGGTGTCACTTGTTCTTCCTCACAGGTAGGCGCCACTGCCAAGGAGCAGATCTGGCTGACCGCCGTCAGTGCCGTGAGGGGTGTGGATGGTCGGAGGCGGAGCATGTCCCAGGTGAGGAAACGCTGGCAGGATATCCGGTGCTGGACGCGGAGGATTGCACGGGTCCTGCTGGGGGACTCACCTGAGAGCCACAAGAACCGCGGCCGCCGCCGTCTGAGCCACCTCCACAGGCGTGTGCTGCCGGTGGTCTTTCCAGACTTGGATAGGCGCTTACAGGTGAAGCAGCAGCCGGAAGGGGGTAGGTACATGTGTGTTTGTTGTGTGTCACCGGCATTTGTAAGGGCACAGTAGCATGAATTCACTGCCAGGGTTTAAAGGTGCTGTGCAGATCCAGTTTGCCCCAGTATAGCGCTGCGCCCCTGCTACCCTTCCCCTCCTTGCAATGTGTTCCCTGGTCTGTGTGTAGTCACTCCTTCACAAGGTAATGTAGGCTGGCGCTTTGTCCACGAGAACTATACCTGTAGCATCATGTGTGGGGGTGGTGTGTAACAGGTTTTGGGACCTTGGCTGTGCCCTGTCAAGTTCACTGCATGTGGGTTCCATGTCAGTTGGCACTGATGCTGACTCCAGACATGGGAGTTGGTCTCTCATGTGTCATGCCTTACAGCGCGCATGTCCTATGTAGTGGCCTGTGACATGATGTGCATGAGTGTGCGATACGCATAGTGCAGGGATGGTGGCGTGTGTTGCAGTCATTACCATTCAGGAGCATGGAGTTGCGTGGCCACTACTGTCCCCTGGGGCACCTTTTCATCGGTGTTGTATGTGTCATCATAAACGTGGACACTCTCAGTGTCTACAGCGTAGGTTGTGCTCTGTGCCATTGTCCCCTGGCACCATGTATATAGACGTGCTATTTTGTACAGGTGTCCACTGTGCAGCCTGACCTGAATGTCCTTCTTCATACTCACAGTTGCTAGTGCCTGTGTGTCTTGTTATACTCATCTGAGGATGGGCACTGGTACCTCATTATTTGTACAGGCGCACCTTGGCTGTTTGGCGTCCAATCTTGCATTTTGCCTGCCCCTGTGTTTATCACCCAGACTATGAGATGTTGGTGCCACCTGTGTCTCAACTATTTGCCTCGTGTAGGGGGTGGTTGGGGCGGGCAAAGCCTATATGTCAAATCCAGATTTCTACTTGCTGGGTCTGGCCAGTGTGTGATGTTTGTCTGGACACACACGCAAGGTGCAGTGACCGAGTCATGTTGGGCATGTTTTCAGCATTACCTATGCAGCATGTGTCTCAAGTTCATGGATATGGTCCCTGGTCATCGGTATTTTCGCCAACGCTGTGTGGTGCAGATGCAGTGCTGGATTGTCCCCAGGGCCTGGGTGCTATGTCAGACTCCGTTTCCTGTCTTTAGCTATTGTCTCATGCTCTCCATGGTATTTCAGTGGCATGGTGGCTCAACCAACTGTGTGTTTCATGCCCTACATCGGTACCTTGTTTAGTAGATGTTAGAGATCTTCCTTTTCAGGCTATGCAATGTTACCTATGTAGATTGGACACATGTGACAGATGTGTACAGGTGTCTGATTAATTTATGTCTCTCCACCCTGCCCACAGCATCGTCGGGGGACACAGAGGGAGACATGGACACAGACCAGGCGGAGGGACCGAGCACCAGTGCCAGCCGTGACATCGGGGCTGGCACATCGAGTGGGACAGAGGCGGAGGATAGTGCGGCCGAGGACCTGTCGACTGGCACATCAGAATACGAAGCTGATAGGTCCGAGGAGGATGTCTCCGAGTGGGCGGAGGCTGCACCAGCAGCTGACAGCGGAACAACACCTCGCACCGCCCCCTCAGTTCCCATCAGCCGCCTCCCACTTGCTCGTGTCCCTTCCCAGCGTGCCCGGTCACCGCATGTCTCCTTCATGCCAGGCACCGCACCCCCTGCCCCTGTCTCCACTGCTGCCGCCAATGCTGAGTCTGTGGACATCCAGCGGCAACTGCAGGTTGGTCAGGCTGCGATCCTTAATGTCCTCCATGCCCACGGCCAAACCCTCACCAACATCGAGGCATACTTGGAGGGCATTCATTCATCGCAGGCTGACCAACGCAACTTGCTGAGGTCCATAGACTCCACACTGACTGCAGCAGTGGGTCTCCTGCAGCGCGACCTCCCCCCACCTACCCCTGCCCCATCCACACTTCCCACTCCCATGCCTGTCCCACGTACACCCAGACGTCGGCATGCACCCACATCAACAGACACAGGCACCACACCAGCAGGGAAGGTCCACTGCACTCCTCCTGACACGCACACACAGGGTGAGGTAGGCACACCCACTGGGTCGGGGGGCAAACGTGTGACACGCAGCCATAGTGGGAGTCCGCATTCCACCCAGTCCACTCCCTCCAAATCCCCTCCCCTCAGCTCTCCTGGCCACATCTCCCCCAAGGACTCCTTCATGGCCGCTCTGTCCCTGAGCCCCACAGTGACACCACCACGCAAGCGGTCAAGGAAGTCCTCGGTCAGGGTGGTTGATTCTCCCCCCCTGTCTACACCCTCCCCCGGTGGCGCTGCGACCCATCCCTCTGACCCCCCCCCCCCTCCTTGGGGCCTGTGGATCCTTCGGGTGCAGGGGAATCCCTGGAGGACCTTGCAAAGGTGTGTAGTGCCATCCTGGCCTCTGCCTTTGGCCCTGCCCCACCCCCTGTGGTGGAGTCCTCCATCCCTGCACCCACAACGCCTCCCCTTTGCCCTGATGTCCCTGCGGTGCCTGTTGCTTCCCCCCCCCATGATGCACTCACCCCTGTGGAAGACGATGGCATGTAACTGTGCAGGCAAGGTAGGGGACACGCATCCCACTGTGTCCCCCATCCAGCTGAGTCTCATTGACTGCCCTATGGGCTTTGTGAATATTGAACTGCCTGCGATCCACGGACATTGTGCTCATGCTGAATAAAGCTTAATTTTTTTTTCTCATTATAACACTACTGCTATGCTGGTATTGGTGTTGGTGGGGCTGCTACATGGTTTTGGGTGGTGTTTATGTGTTGGGTGTGTGGGATATGTAGTAGTGTGCTGCTCATTGGGGGGACCCTGGGATCTGTGTGCCATCACAAGGTGTTAGCTAACTTTCTTTGTTCATGTAAGCAGTTACTGCATGGTGCAATTGTCCCAGGGTGTATTCCTTCCTCTGTGTACCCTGATATCTTCCCTGCAGGGTGTTCCCAATGTTTAGCGCAGAGCTGTGTCTACATGAGCTGTGTGTGTGACGGAGCCCTTCTACTTTGGCCATGCATGCAGGGCCATGTCTCCACCTGCAACATTCGTGGCATCCTTGGTGATCACTGTACTTGTGTGTGGAGTCTGTTGACATGAGTTCATGGGGACATGTTCCCTTGTAGGCAGTATGCATGTGGGTACTTCCAGCCTCACACACATGTGTTGCACCCCTCCTGTCTCTGGGCACTGCTGGGAGTGATAGGCACCCACCCCTCCTGTCTCTGGGCACTGCTGGGAGGACTCTGCACACACCCCTCCTGCGTCTGGGCACTGCTGGGAGGACTCTGCACACACCCCTCCTGTCTCAGGGCACTGCTGGGAGTGATAGGCACACACCCCTTCTGTCTCAGGGCACTGCTGGGAGGACTCCACACCCACCCCTCCTGTCTCAGGGCACTGCTGGGAGGACTCTGCACACACACCTCCTATTTCTGGATATGTACGCTTGGAACATACACGGTGGGGGTACGCTCCATGCATTCGAGGTGAGGGTACGAGTCTACTTACACTGGTGTGGTGGGGGTACGCTCCATGCATACGTGGGTGAGGGTACGGGTCGTACTTACACTGTTGGGGTGGGGGTACGCTCCATGCATACGAGGGTGAGGGTACGGGTCGTACTTACACTGTTGGGGTGGGGGTACGGTACGTACATACGCGGTTGGGGTGGGGGTACGCTCCATGCATACGCGGGTGAGGATACGGGTCGTACTTACACTGTTTGGTTGGGGGTACGCTCCATGCATACGAGGGTGAGGGTACGAGTCGTACTTACACTGGTGTGGTGGGGGTACGGTACGTACATACGCGGTTGGGGTGGGGGTACGCTCCATG
This sequence comes from Triturus cristatus, assembly GCF_964204655.1. NCBI lineage: Eukaryota > Metazoa > Chordata > Amphibia > Caudata > Salamandridae > Triturus > Triturus cristatus. Next base: position 214,136,883 of record NC_140588.1, read on the forward strand.
CATACGAGGGTGAGGGTACGGGTCGTACTTACACTGTTGGGGTGGGGGTACGCTCCATGCATACGAGGGTGAGGGTACGGGTCGTACTTACACTGTTGGGGTGGGCGTACGCTCCATGCATACGAGGGTGAGGGTACGGGTCGTACTTACACTGTTGGGGTGGGGGTATGCTCCATGCATACGAGGGTGAGGGTACGGGTCGTACTTACACTGTTGGGGTGGGCGTACGCTCCATGCATACGAGGGTGAGGGTACGGGTCGTACTTACACTGTTGGGGTGGGGGTACGCTCCATGCATACGAGGGTGAGGGTACGGGTCGTACTTACACTGTTGGGGTGGGGGTACGCTCCATGCATACGAGGGTGAGGGTACGGGTCGTACTTACACTGTTGGGGTGGGGGTACGGTACGTACATACGCGGTTGGGGTGGGGATACGCTCCATGCATACGCGGGTGAGGGTACGGGTCGTACTTACACTGTTGGGGTGGGGGTACGCTCCATGCATACGAGGGTGAGGGTACGGGTCGTACTTACACTGTTGGGGTGGGGGTACGCTCCATGCATACGAGGGTGACGGTACGGGTCGTACTTACACTGTTGGGGTGGGGGTACGCTCCATGCATACGAGGGTGAGGGTACGAGTCGTACTTACACTGATGTGGTGGGGGTACGGTACGTACATACGTGGTTGGGGTGGGGGTACGCTCCATGCATACGAGGGTGAGGGTACGAGTCGTACTTACACTGGTGTGGTGGGGGTACGGTACGTACATACGCGGTTGGGGTGGGGGTACGCTCCATGCATACGCGGGTGAGGGTACGGGTCGTACTTACACTGTTGGGGTGGGGGTACGCTCCATGCATACGAGGGTGAGGGTACGGGTCGTACTTACACTGTTGGGGTGGGGGTACGCTCCATGCATACGAGGGTGAGGGTACGGGTCGTACTTACACTGTTGGGGTGGGCGTACGCTCCATGCATACGAGGGTGAGGGTACGGGTCGTACTTACACTGTTGGGGTGGGGGTACGCTCCATGCATACGAGGGTGAGGGTACGGGTCGTACTTACACTGTTGGGGTGGGGGTACGCTCCATGCATACGAGGGTGAGGGTACGGGTCGTACTTACACTGTTGGGGTGGGGGTACGGTACGTACATACGCGGTTGGGGTGGGGGTACGCTCCATGCATACGCGGGTGAGGGTACGGGTCGTACTTACACTGTTGGGGTGGGGGTACGCTCCATGCATACGAGGGTGAGGGTACGGGTCGTACTTACACTGGTGGGGTGGTGGTACGCTCCATACGTAAGCGGGTGGGGGTAGGGTCCGTACATCTCCGTCCCCACGCTATGTGATGCTTGTGCGGGCCGTACCCAGGCCTTTGCCACGTGGGTACGATCCGTCCCGCCATTGTTGGGGTGACGTGGGTGTGGGCGTGGTACGTCTCGTACCCACGCTCTTGAGGCGTGGGTACGGGACGTACCGGTCTGGTTGTGTTGCCGGTTCGCGTGGTGACGGACTTCCATTGTGGCGGTCGCTGGCTTAGCTGGACACGCCCCCACCCCCTCGTAGTGACCAGGGCATGGGTGTCAGGTATGTCCTGGGCATGTCTGGTGTGTGACTTTGGTGGGGGTTTTGTGGCCTGCCCTGGTCCTGCCACCCCCACCCCCCCCCCACTTTCCCCCCTCCCTTAGTTGTTCTGACCTTCTGCGGCGTCTGCGTTGGAACCTGTAGAGGAGGTGGACTGCTATGAGGGCCGGGATGACACGTAGGTTCGGGTCCATGTCTGTCCGTCGCGTACGGGTCATCCTTGTTTGCGTCGTCCTGTGTGTCCGTCGCGTACTGGTCCTCCTTGATCGCGTCGTCCTGTGTGTCCGTCGCGTACTGGTACTCCTTGATCGCGTCGTCCTGTCGCGTACTGGTCCTCCTTGTTTGCGTCGTCCTGTCTGTCCGTCGCGTACTGGTGGTCCTTGTTCGCGTCGTCGTGATTTCCCGGAAGTTTTTGGCAGCCGGAAAATATTCACCGTGCTGGATGACGTCGGTGCGAATCGTGATTCCTGGTTCGTGAATGGCAGGCTGCGAGCGTCCCGACGTCAGGTCGGCCCTTTCCCGGATCGCATTGGTAGGTTTATTTTGTTCGGTCGGGCTTTTTTACGAATCGTACGGAAATGGTGTTCCGTGCGATTCGTAATTCCTTGTTTGTAAATTTTGACGACCGGGTACGCGTCGGACGGAGAATATGCTCCGTCCGACGGTTCGTACCCGGTTTTTACCGGATCGTGATCGGCACCTAAGTCTTCATCGAACATGTCAAACTACACCATGTGGCTGATACTTCGTACTATGCCATGGGATAGCCATTTCTTTCCACAAGATTTTTATGTGCAGCCTGAGAGCACCACCCCTGATGATTCTCCATGGCTGAGGGAGGGAGAGGCCAAGTCATCCGCAGACAATGTCCCAGACATGTTACCTGCTGCTAATATCACGTCTTCTACTAAAGATGTCATTTATAATGATCCACCTTTGGCGAGTTCATTTGAGTGTGCCTTTTCAAGTCCTACTGCTGAGTCCCACCCTCCTGTGTTTCAGCTGAGTACCACAGGCTACTATATGTATCAAGATACCTTTTCTTCTGACATTTCTTCTGTTGCCTTCATGCCTCCAGCAAGGATTTGTGTTTTTATCTCATGGTTAAAATGCACTTATCTAGTCCCTACTTGGTTATATGTCTGGATCATACTTTCCTTGGTTTTCTTGTTCATGTGGTTTGGATTTCTTCCTACTGATCAACAGCCATTACCTCCCGGAACATTCTGGAACTGGACTGGTTAATGGGGTATTGGCCACCCAGTCTTCATCGCATTAAATGAAAAGAGACTTTCCCCTTGTTAACATTTAAGGCGTTCCAGTGACTGATGGAATTGTTTGGGATAAAGTTCCTTTCAACATATTTGGTCGGGCTAAGATCCTGCGGATTCTATATGTGTTCAAAGTTTCTATGGGGGATATAATAGTACCTGGATTACATTCAGATGATTGGGATGGTGGCACTGTACATTTTATGCATTCCTTATTAGAGTTATAAATAGTTTTAGAATCACAGGATCTGTGTCTTAGTTCTGATAACTATGCTGATATATTCTGTTACAATCAAAATGCACACCATTTTGTGCAAAGAACGGGTAGACAGCATCCCCATTTTAATTATACACAGTGGGAACATTACCCAACTCCATCTCCGGAGAGTTCCAAAAAGTAAAAAGATTAATATACCTATTTCACAGGATATCACTCTTCAGACCCTATGCCATATTATTTTGCATGAACTCCAACACCACCAAAGAAATACATGCGTACTCAAACAAAGCTGATATATACTACTATGTTTTTAAATCAGTTGGCCCTTAAAAGTTATGATTATTGGAAGGTCACTATTAATTTGAAATCTATTTGGAGTACGAAATTTTGGCAGGTTCAGGGCATGGAAACTTTATTTCAAGCCTGTTTAATTCCTAAACAACTGATTTTCTTGAATGAAACAATTCAGCAAACTGCTTATTTGAGATTGGCAAAAATTTAAGAAATAAATTCCCCGACCATTCCCTCTGTTGCCCACTTTGATAACTGGCAAAGTTTTACAAATTACACTGAAGAACAATTTAATAGCATTGTGGTGAAGCGTACATTTAATTCTTAGTTTTCGAATCCGGGCGGGTGGTTATTGTGGCCGGAGGATACAAATGGTTGTCATGCTCATTTTCTTAATTCCACACCTGGGTTCAAATCAAGTAGACCTGATCCGTGATACTCTCAGTCAACACACTCGGTTATTAACCCCTTCTGTGCCCATGACGAGATTGTCTCGTCATGGAGCACAGTCGCGCTGTGCCCATGACGAGACCATCTCGTCATGGGACCCACCCTTGGGGGAAGCGCTGGCGCTCCCCTCGTGATTCCTCGATTTGTTTTTTTTTTACTGGGGAGGCAGGGGAAGACCTTCCCCTGCCTCCCCCCGCCCCCCGCCCGCGTCATCAATGACGTCAGCGCGCGAGCCACGCTGACGTCACCGGAGGCTTCCCCTTTGCTCTCCGAGGCGCAGGAAGCCATTTGCTTCCTGCGCGTCAGAGAGTAAAGGTCAGTTTTGGGGCTGGGGAGGGGGTATTAGTGCATCAGTGGGTTAGGTAGGGTGGGGGCACAATGTTGGGGGGGTGGAAATGTTTTTTTGTACACTCTGCTTTGTTCCTGCGCTTGGATCGTCCAAGCGCAGGTGATTTTATGTGAAATGGCTAATAAAAAAACGCTCGTTTTCGTTTCTTTGTCGTTTTCTATGTTAGGGGTGCTGCTAGCGTGGGATGGGGGTGGGGGGCGAAATAAAGTAAGCATTTGGGGTTGCAAAGTGGCCAGATTGATTTTATGTGCATCCAAATACACCAGAATCATTTAGTTTTCCAGTGTAGTGCTACTTTCGTTTTCTGGTCTTCCTTTGAACAGCATTGTTGTTCCCCGGGGGCAAAATAAAGTTAGACAGAGGGATTGCAAAGTGGCCAGATTGATTTATTTTACATCTTGTGATCGGTGGGTGCTGGCAGGGGGGTGGGGGGTGAAACAAAATAAGTCAGAGGGGTTGCAAAGTGCCCTGTTTTTTTTTTTTTAGTATGCAAATACACCAGCATCACAGAGTTTGCCAGTGAAGTGCTACTTTAGTTTACTCGTGTAACGTTGAAGAGCATTGTTGTTCCCAGGGGGGTGAAATAAAGTGAGACAGAGGGGTTGCAAAGTGGCCAGATTGATTTTATTTGCTTCCAAGTACACCAGCATCAGAGTTTGCCAGTGAAATGCTACTTTCGTTTACTCGTCTAACTTTGAACAGCATTGTTGTTCTCAGGGGGGGCGAAATAAAGTAAGACAGAGGGGTTGCAAAGTGGCCAGATTGATTTTATTTGCTTCCAAGTACACCAGCATCAGAGTTTGCCAGTGAAGTGCTACTTTCGTTTTCTCGTCTTCCTTTGAACAGTATTGTTGTTCCCAGGGGGGGCTAAATAAAGTAAGACAGAGGGGTTGCAAAGTGGCCAGATTGATTTTATTTGCATCCAAGTACACCAGCATCAGAGTTTGCCAGTGAAGTGCTTCTTTCGTTTTCTTGTCTTCCTTTGAACAGTATTGTTGTTCCCAGGGGGGACGAAATAAAGTAAGACAGAGGGGTTGCAAAGTGGCCAGATTGATTTTATTAGCATCCAAGTACACCAGCATCAGAGTTTGCCAGTGAAGTTCTACTTTTGTTTTCTCGTCTAACTTTGAACAGCATTGTTGTACCAAGGGGGGGCGAAATAAAGTAAGACAGAGGGGTTGCCAAGTGGCCAGATTGTTTTTATTTGCATCCAAGTACACCAGCATCAGAGTTTGCCAGTGAAGTGCTTCTTTCGTTTTCTCATCTAACTTTGAACAGCATTGTTGTTCCCAGGGGGGGCGAAATAAAGTAAGACAGAGGGGTTGCAAAGTGGCCAGATTGATTTCATTTGCATCCAAGTACACCAGCATCAGAGTTTGCCAGTGTATTGCTACTTTCGTTTTCTCGTCTTCCTTTGAACAGCATTGTTGTTTCCAGGGTGGGAGAGTGTACTATTTCTGGAGGTACTGCAATACCTGGTTGATGGGTGAATTGGAAAACACAATGTGCACCATGGTTCTGTGTTTATGGATGTGGTCTACCATACTGCTTATGTTTTGTAAGGATGTAAGCAATGGACAGTGAAACGGTTCCCTTCAGGGCCCTCTAGTCATGTCCATAACTTTTCCGGTGAAACCACTCGCTGATTTCTGAATAGTTAGTGAGAGATCGTTTAGGTAACCATGTTGTTTCTGCTTACATTTCACATGCTTTGCATTCCCTAGGAGTGTTTTTTTTTTTTTAGGCAGCGTATTACTCTTATCAAGTGCATAATTTGAATTGAGCCACATCCAAGTGTTTATAGCGGGCACAATTAGGTTATATCTGAAGGCAGTGCGAGTTTCTCTCAGTGGGCAAGTATGGCGTTCAGTGGGGATGTGGCACTATTGCCGGAGCTGTTGAATTTGGAAATGGGGAACCGGGTTCAGCATTCATGACCAATCCACCACACCACTGTACTGAGGGAGCACATTCCCATGCTACACCGTAGAAGGCCCCACTAGACCTTAGAAGGCTTGATGTCTTAGCACAAGCAGGTGTACTGTAGTGGTGTCAACTTACAAAAGAGTACAAAGTACAAGTAGAGGTATAAAAGTGCAATAAATGGCAGACACGCAAAACACAGGAACACACTGGGTAGGCACTTCTACGGGCATGGAGAACAGAATTTCCTATAATGTAAAGACTTCCTTCACACAATAGAGAGGGTGTGAATTAAGTTTGGAAGTGTCTTTGCAGGAGGAGAACTTTGAGGGTAGTTTTGAAGGACTGGGAAGAGGGAGGGGGTGGTCCGGAGCTGAGGCTCAGTTCCAGATTCTCGCCGCGTTGCTTGTAAAGGATTGGGCCATCGATCTTTCCTTTTTGAAAGTGGGAGGGTCAAGCAATACATTTTGCGCAGTACGTGATGGTCTAGAGCATTATATGCATATGTTACAATAAAGTTTTTTTTCTTCTTTTTATTCTAGTCTAAAGCTTTTCGACGGTGGCTGTTCTGCAGTTTTGTGTAGTTGCATTGTGTTGGTAAGACATTTTTTGTTGTTGTATTTACACCAAATGAGTAATAATATAATGTCTGAATGAATTTTTTTGTAAGTGATGTCATAATGGCGGCATATTTAGTTAGTGGTTTGAGCATGAAATTCTTTGTGATGTGTTTTGCATAGTCTTATGTGTAATTGCTTTTCTCTTTCTTTTTTAGTGGGATATTGTTGATCCATACTGTGTCTGTACAGAGTTGGTGGTGGTAGTGGTTGGTAGTTTAGCTGCCTCTGGCAAGTGAGTGGTATTGTTTTGGAGTATATTTGAGTTTTTGATAAAGGTGCTTTTTGTTTATTACTTATTTTACAAAGAGTTTGTTGTTGTTGACTTGTTTGACAAGTTACCTTTATTAGTAAGCAATATGGCTAGCCGTAGAATGACTGCTCAACAGGTGGTCGGTATGCTTCTTGAATCTTCCTCTGAGCATGATTATGAGACTGACAGTGCGTCTGAGGGAGAGGAGGGAGGGGAAGATTCTGGCAGTGAGTTTTCTCTCAACATGGAATCATCGGATGATGAAGGTACTCTCAGTGCAGATGAAGGTACTCTTGGTGTGGATGAAGCAACTCTCAGTGCGGATGAAGTGCCTGTCTTAGAGGAGGAAACTGCTGTGCCGATGGTGCAAGAGGCATCTGGATTGCAGTCTGAGGCTGCTAGGCTTCCTACTGGAAGTGCTGGACTTTGGGTTGATCCAAACATGGTGCAGCCGGTGTTGCCTGCCTTTAGCGGTGATGCAGGGTGTACAGTGAATTGTGAAAATGTTTTGCCTATACAGTTTTTTCAGTTGTTTATGGATGATGTATTTTTGGGTGAGATTGTTGAGCAGACGAATTTGTATGCTGAACAGTTTTTGAGGAACAACAGCGACAAACTTAGGCTCCAGTCTAGAGCTACCCGGTGGACTCCCACATATCTGGAAGAGATGAAGAAGTTTTTGGGTTTGACTTTATTGATGGGTGTGGTAAGGAAGCCAACCTTGGCTTCATATTGGTCTACTAGCCCCTTGTTGGCAACTGCCATATTTCCTGCAGTTATGACTCGTAATCGGTATTTACTTTTGCTACGTATGCTGCATTTTGTTGATAATTCTATGGCGTTGCCACGAGATCACCCTGACTGTGACCGTCTTTTTAAGATTCGGCCCGTTCTTGATCACTTAGTGGATCGATTTTCTGAGATCTATACTCCAGGGAAAGAAATATCTATTGATGAGTCTTTGGTCTTGTTCAAGGGCCGTTTGGTTTTTAGGCAGAACATCCCTAGCAAGAGGGCACGCTATGGAATTAAGCTGTATATGTTGTCTGAGAGTAGGACAGGATATGTTTTTAATTTTCGTGTGTACACTGGTAGAGATTCTGCTATTGACCCCCCAGGTTGTCCGTCCACTTTTGGAGTTGCAGAGAAAATTGTGTGGGATCTTGCTAGGAGACTGTTTAACAGAGGCCACCATTTGTACCTTGATAACTTCTATACTGCTGTGAAATTATTTAAGGAATTGTATAAAGTGGACACTTTTGCATGTGGCACAATCCGCTCTAACCGTAAAGCTTATCCGAAAGAGCTTGTTTGCAAAAAACTTCAGAGGGGGCAGTGCAGTTCCTTGCGTAGTGATGAACTACTAGCTGTAAAATTTGTGGACAGGAGGGATGTGTACATGCTGACTACCATCCATGATGAGAGAACTTCACCTGTGACTGTTTGGGGTCAGGTTGCTGAAGTGCGCAAACCTGTGTGCATTCTAGACTACAATAAGCACATGGGTGGTGTTGACAGAGTAGATCAGAGGTTGGAACCTTACTCTGCTATTCGGAAGGCTTATGTTTGGTATAAGAAGTTGGCCATCCATTTCTTCGAATTAGCAATGTTCAATGCTTTTATTGTGTTCAAGGAGTGTTCTCCTGCGTCAAAGTTGACATTTCTTCAGTTTCAGCACTCTGTGATAGCTAGCCTTGTTGTTGTGGAACAGGCAAGTGTTCCTAGATTTGGAGTGGTGGAGGATGTGGTTCGATTGAAAGATCGCCACTTTCCTGATTTCATTCCTCCCACACCAGCAAAAGATTTTCCCACTAGGAGATGCAGAGTCTGTTGGCGAAGAGGTACGCGGAAGGAGATTCGTATGTATTGCCCCGACTGTCCATCTAAACCTGGGCTGTGTGTCCCTGCTTGTTTTAGAGCGTACCATACGCAAAAGAATTTTTGGGAGCATTCATGAGTGGTAAAGTTAACTGATTGGTTTGTAGTCTTTGAAAAATTTGATTCTGTTTCAAGGTTGCCGTTAGTGCAATGTGTTTAGTTTCTGATTTTGTGTTTGTAGATTTGTATCTATTTGTGATTTGTTTGTGTTTCTATTTTTGTCTAAAAAAATGCTAAATGTGTTGGCAGTGTGTGTGGACTGGCACTTCTTTGGCGGTGTACGTGGAGCGGTGCTTGGCTGGCGGTGTGCATGGACTGGTGCTTGGCTGGTGGTGTGCGTGGACTGGTGCTTGGCTGGTGGTGTGCGTGGACTGGTGCTTGGCTGGCGGTGTGCGTGGACTGGTGCTTGGCTGGCGGTGTGCGTGGACTGGTGCTTGGCTGGCGGTGTGCGTGGACTGGTGCTTGGCTGGCGGTGTGCATGGACTGGTGCTTGGCTGATGGTGTGCGTGGACTGGTGCTTGGCTGGCGGTGTGCGTGGACTGGTGCTTGGCTGGCGGTATACGTGGACTGGTGCTTGGCTGGCGGTGTGCGTGGACTGGTGCTTGGCTGGCGGTGTGCATGGACTGGTGCTTGGCTGGTGGTGTGCGTGGACTGGTGCTTGGCTGGCGGTGTGCGTGGACTGGTGCTTGGCTGGCGGTGTGCATGGACTGGTGCTTGGCTGGCGGTGTGCGTGGACTGGTGCTTGGCTGGCGGTGTTGGTTGAACTGGTGCTTGGCTGGCGGTGTGCCTGGACTGGCGCTTGGCTAGCGGTGTGCGTGGACTGGTGTTTAGCTAGCGGTGTGCGTGGACTGGTGCTCGGCTAGCGGTGTGCGTGGACTGGCGCTCGGCTGGCTGTGTGTGAATAGTGACTTGCTGCTGGTCACTACACACACTGCTAGCTGAGTGCCACTCCACGCAATCCATCTGCTTGTGTAGTTGCTGCGTCAGGAATGTGGGCGTGTGAAAGTGATGGGCCCTTGAATGGCGCTGTGTGCTGGTGTGAGTTTTGTTATGTGATGGGCCCGTGGCTGGCGGTGTGAATGGTTTTGTATGTCTCACGCGTATGAAAGGTGTATGAATGGCCTGTAAAGAGGTTGGTGCCTTGTCGTGGCTTTACAACTCACGAGCTGTGAGTCAATGGTTCAGTTTCTCGCCCTTTCAATTATTAACAGTGCATTTCATTTTTGTGAAATCACTTGCTAATACAATTGTATATTCTGAACCATCACTCACCCTCGTGCCAAATCCAACCAGTATGTGTGTGTGCTTGAGGATTAGATGGCTGAGCAGTAATATTTGCCTTTCTGAAGCAGGGTGACCTTGTCCCTTTTGTGAATTTTGTAATGTGTTGTTTTTGTGCCTGATGGTGCGAATGGTCTTGCGTGTATCACGTATGAAAGATGTGTGAATGGCCTGTAAAGCGGTTGGTGCCTTGCCGTGGCTTTACAGCTCACGAGCTGCGAGTCATTGGTTCAGTTTTTTCTCCATTGAATTATTGACAGTGCATTTCATTTTTGTGAAATCTCTTGTTAATAAAATTTAATATACTGAACCATCACTCGCCCTCGTGCCAAATCCAACCAGTATGTGTGTGCGTTTGAGGAATAGGTGGCTGTGCAGGATTCTTGGTCTTTTTAGTTTCTCTGCCAAGGTGTATGTTCCATGTAAAAATAACCCACCAACTGTAGATATTGTCGTAAACCCATGGGAGTTCATGGTGATGTCTCTCTTGTGCATTACAAAAAGGTTTTTTATCCTCAATGTCCTGCAAACCTCAAAATATCTGTCACATTGTCCATGCAATATTGTGCCGAAATTCTCACGTTGTAGAAACAATGTCAAAACGTTCTGGTTTTGCAAGGGGGTCAACTGTCTTTTTGGCCTGTGCTCGGCGGCCATCCAGGCAAACCTACCAAACCCATACATTTCTGAAAACTAGACACCCCGGGGCTTCCAGGGAGGTATGGCTTGCGTGGATCCCCCAACGTTTCCTTACCCAGAATCCCCTGCAAACATCAATTTTAGCTGAAAAAATCACTTTTTTCACACTTTTTTGTGTGGGAAAGTTGTGGCATCACCGGGCTCACTCAAATTTCACACCTCCCAGCGTTCCCCTGGGTCTCCCGGTAAAAATGGTGCCTCACTTGTGTGGGAGGCCCAAGTACCCGCGACAGGCAAGGGCCCAAAACGTAGTGATGCGACATCAACATTGCCTATCTCAAAACCACCTGGTTTTGCAAGGGGGGTCTCTTGGCTTTTTGGCCCAGGGCACGGTGGCCATCTAGGGAAACCTACCAAACCCATACATTTCTGAAAACTAGACACCCGGGGGCTTCCAGGGAGGTATGGCTTGCGCGGATCCCCCAACGTTTCCTTACCCAGAATCCCCTGCAAACCTCAATTTTAGCTGAAAAAATCACTTTTTTCACACTTTTTTGTGTGGGAAAGTTGTGGCATCACCGGGCTCACTCAAATTTCACACCTCCCAGCGTTCCCCTGGGTCTCCTGGTAAAAATGGTGCCTCACTTGTGTGGGAGGCCCAAGTACCCGCGACAGGCAAGGGCCCAAAACGTAGTGATGCGACATCAACATTGCCTATCTCAAAACCACCTGGTTTTGCAAGGGGGGTCTCTTGTGTTTTTGGCCCGGGGCACGGCGGCCATCTAGGGAAACCTACCAAACCCATACATTTCTGAAAACTAGACACCCGGGGGCTTCCAGGGAGGTATGGCTTGCGTGGATACCCCAACGTTTCCTTACCCAGAATTCCCCGCAAACCTCAATTTTAGCTGAAAAAATCACTTTTTTCACACTTTTTTGTGTGGGAAAGTTGTGGCATCACCGGGCTCACTCAAATTTCACACCTCCCAGCGTTCCCCTGGGTCTCCCGGTAAAAATGGTGCCTCACTTGTGTGAGAGGCCCAAGTACCCGCGACAGGCAAGGGCCCAAAACGTAGTGATGCGACATCAACATTGCCTTTCTCAAAACCACCTGGTTTTGCAAGGGGGGTCTCTTGGGTTTTTGGCCCAGGGCACGGCGGCCATCTAGGGAAACCTACCAAACCCATACATTTCTGAAAACTAGACACCCGGGGGCTTCCAGGGAGGTATGGCTTGCGTGGATCCCCCAACGTTTCCTTACCCAGAATCCCACGCAAACCTCAATTTTAGCTGAAAAAATCCAATTTTTCAAATTTTTTGTGGAGGAAACTTGTGGCATCACCGGGCTCACTCAAATTTCACACCTCCCAGCGTTCCCCTGGGTCTCCCGGTAAAAATGAAGCCTCACTTGTGTGGGAGGCCCAAGTACCCGCGACAGGCAAGGGCCCAAAACGTAGGGATGCGACATCAACATTGCCTATCTCAAAACCACCTGGTTTTGCAAGGGGGGTCTCTTGGGTTTTTGGCCCGGGGCACGGCGGCCATCTAGGGAAACCTACCAAACCCATACATTTCTGAAAACTAGACACCAGGGGGCTTTCAGGGAGGTATGGCTTGCGCAGATCCCCCAACGTTTCCTTACCCAGAATCCCCTGCAAACCTCAATTTTAGCTGAAAAAATCACTTTTTTCACACTTTTTTGTGTGGGAAAGTTGTGGCATCACCGGGCTCACTCAAATTTCACACCTCCCAGCGTTCCCCTGGGTCTCCCGGTAAAAATGGTGCCTCACTTGTGTGGGAGGCCCAAGTACCCGCGACAGGCAAGGGCCCAAAACGTAGTGATGCGACATCAACATTGCCTATCTCAAAACCACCTGGTTTTGCAAGGGGGGTCTCTTGGGTTTTCGGCCCGGGGCACGGCGGCCATCTAGGGAAACCTACCAAACCCATGCATTTCTGAAAACTAGACACCCGGGGGCTTCCAGGGAGGTATGGCTTGCGCGGATCCCCCAACGTTTCCTTACCCAGAATCCCCTGCAAACCTCAATTTTAGCTGAAAAAATCACTTTTTTCACACTTTTTTGTGTGGGAAAGTTGTGGCATCACCGGGCTCACTCAAATTTCACACCTTCCAGCGTTCCCCTGGGTCTCCCGGTAAAAATGGTGCCTCACTTGTGTGGGAGGCCCAAGTACCCGCGACAGGCAAGGGCCCAAAACGTAGTGATGCGACATCAACATTGCCTATCTCAAAACCACCTGGTTTTGCAAGGGGGGTCTCTTGGGTTTTTGGCCCGGGGCACGGCGGCCATCTAGGGAAACCTACCAAACCCATACATTTCTGAAAACTAGACACCCGGGGGCTTCCAGGGAGGTATGGCTTGCGTGGATCCCCCAACGTTTCCTTACCCAGAATCCCCTGCAAACCTCAATTTTAGCTGAAAAAATCACTTTTTTCACACTTTTTTGTGTGGGAAACTTGTGGCATCACCGGGCTCACTCAAATTTCACACCTCCCAGCAAATGTATAGGTTTGCTAGGTTTCCCAAGGTGCCCGCAGAGCTAGGGTTCAAAAACTACAGCTAGTCATTTTTCCAAAAAAGGGTCATTTTTCACTGCGAAATTGAGGTGTGACCACATTGTGTTTTGCGCCGTTTCCTGTCACGGACACTAGGCCGACCCACACAAGTGAGGTACCGTTTTTCTCATAAGACTTTGGGGAACGCGGGGTGGGTGGAAATTTGTGGATCAACGCAGATTCCAGAACGTTCCACGACAGAAATGTAGGGAAAATGTGTTTTTTTTGACAATTTTTTAGGTTTGCAAGGGATTCTGGGTAACAGACCCTGGTGGGAGGCAGTCAAGTCACCCCATCCTGGATTCCCCTGGGTGTCTAGTTTTCAAAAATGTATAGGTTTGCTAGGTTTTCCAAGGTGCCCGCAGAGCTAGGGTTCAAAAACTACAGCTAGTCATTTTTCCAAAAAAGGGTCATTTTTCACTGCGAAATTGAGGTGGGACCAGGTTGCGTTTTGCGCCGTTTCCTGTCGCGGGCACTAGGCGGATCCACACAAGTGAGGTACCGTTTTTCTCTTAAGACTTTGGGGAACGCGGGGTGGGTGGAAATTTGTGGATCCACACAGATTCCGGAACTTTCCACGACAGAAATGTGTGGAAAATGGTTTTTTTTGGACAATTTTTTAGGTTTGCAAGGGATTCTGGGTAACAGACCCTGGTGGGAGGCAGTCAAGTCACCCCATCCTGGATTCCCCTGGGTGTCTACTTTTCAAAAATGTATAGGTTTGCTAGGTTTTCCAAGGTGTCCGCAGAGCTAGGGTTCAAAAACTACAGCTATTCATTTTTCCAAAAAAGGGTCATTTTTCACTGCGAAATTGAGGTGTGACCAGGTTGCGTTTTGCGTCGTTTCCTGTTGCGGGCACTAGGCCGACCCACACAAGTGAGGTACCGTTTTTCTCGTAAGACTTTGGGGAACGCGGGGTGGGTGGAAAATTGTGGATCCACGCAGATTCCGGAACTTTCCACGACAGAAATGTGGGGAAAATGTGTTTTTTTTGACAATTTTTTAGGTTTGCAAGGGATTCTGGGTAACAGACCCTGGTGGGAGGCAGTCAAGTCACCCCATCCTGGATTCCCCTGGGTGTCTAGTTTTCAAAAATGTATAGGTTTGCTAGGTTTCCCAAGGTGCCCGCAGAGCTAGGGTTCAAAAACTACAGCTGGTCATTTTTCCAAAAAAGGGTCATTTTTCACTGCGAAATTGAGGTGTGACCAGGTTGCTTTTTGCGCCGTTTCCTGTCGAGGGCACTAGGCCGATCCACACAAGTGAGGTACCGTTTTTCTTGTAAGACTTTGGGGAACGCGGGGTGGGTGGAAATTTGTGGATCCACGCAGATTCCGGAAGTTTCCACGACAGAAATGTGGGGAAAATGTGTTTTTTTTGACAATGTTTTAGGTTTGCAAGGGATTCTGGGTAACAGACCCTGGTGGGAGGCAGTCAAGTCACCCCATCCTGGATTCCCCTGGGTGTCTAGTTTTCAAAAATGTATAGGTTTGCTAGGTTTCCCAAGGTGCCCGCTGAGCTAGGGTTCAAAAACTACAGCTAGTCATTTTTCCAAAAAAGGGTCATTTTTCACTGCGAAATTGAGGTGTGACCAGACTGCGTTTTGCGCCGTTTCCTGTCGCGGGCACTAGGCCGACCCACACAAGTGAGGTACCGTTTTTCTCGTAAGACTTTGGGGAACGCGGGGTGGGTGGAAATTTGTGGATCCACGCAGATTCCGGAACTTTCCACGACAGAAATGTTTGGAAAATGTGGGTTTTTTGACAATTTTTTAGGTTTGCAAGGGATTCTGGGTAACAGACCCTGGTGGGAGGCAGTCAAGTCACCCTATCCTGGATTCCCCTGGGTGTCTAGTTTTCAAAAATGTATAGGTTTGCTAGGTTTCCCAAGGTGCCCGCAGAGCTAGGGTTCAAAAACTACAGCTAGTCATTTTTCCAAAAAAGGGTCATTTTTCACTGCGAAATTGAGGTGTGACCAGGTTGCGTTTTGCGCCGTTTCCTGTCGCGGGCACTAGGCCGACCCACACAAGTGAGGTACCGTTTTTCTCATAAGACTTTGGGGAACGCGGGGTGGGTGGAAAATTGTGGATCCACGCAGATTCCGGAACTTTCCACGACAGAAATGTGGGGAAAATGTGTTTTTTTTGACAATTTTTTAGGTTTGCAAGGGATTCTGGGTAACAGACCCTGGTGGGAGGCAGTCAAGTCACCCCATACTGGATTCCCCTGGGTGTCTAGTTTTCAAAAATGTATAGGTTTGCTAGGTTTCCCAAGGTGCCCGCAGAGCTAGGGTTCAAAAACTACAGCTAGTAATTTTTCCAAAAAAGGGTCATTTTTCACTGCGAAATTGATGTGTGACCAGGTTGCGTTTTGCGCCGTTTCCTGTGGCGGGCACTAGGCCGACCTACACAAGTGATGTACTGTTTTTCTCGTAAGACTTTGGGGAACGCGGGGTGGGTGGAAATTAGTGGATCCACGCAGATTCCGGAACTTTCCACGACAGAAATGTGTGGAAAATGTGTTTTTTTTGACAATTTTTTAGGTTTGCAAGGGATTCTGGGTAACAGACCCTGGTGGGAGGCAGTCAAGTCACCCCATCCTGGATTCCCCTGGGTATCTAGTTTTCAAAAATGTATAGGTTTGCTAGGTTTCCCAAGGTGCCCGCAGAGCTAGGGTTCAAAAACTACAGCTAGTCATTTTTCCAAAAAAGGGTCATTTTTCACTGCGAAATTGAGGTGTGACCAAGTTGCGTTTTACGCCGTTTCCTGTCGCGGGCACTAGGCCGACCCACACAAGTGAGGTACCGTTTTTCTCGTAAGACTTTGGGGAACGCGGTGTGGGTGGAAATTTGTGGATCCACGCTGATTCCGGAACTTTCCACGACAGAAATGTGTGGAAAATGTGTTTCTTTGGACAGTTTTTTAGGTTTGCAAGGGATTCTGGGTAACAGACCCTGGTGGGAGGCAGTCAAGTCACCCCATCCTGGAATCCCCTGGGTGTCTAGTTTTCAAAAATGTATAGGTTTGCTAGGTTTCCCAAGGTGCCCGCAGAGCTAGGGTTCAAAAACCACAGCTAGTCATTTTTCCAAAAAAGGGTCATTTTTCACTGCGAAATTGAGGTGTGACCAGGTTGCGTTTTGCGCCTTTTCCTGTCGCGGGCACTAGGCCGACCCACACAAATGAGGCACCGTTTTTCTCGTAAGACTTTGGGGAACGCGGTGTGGGTGGAAATTTGTGGATCTACGCAGATTCCGGAACTTTCCACGACAGAAATGTGTGGAAAATGTGGTTTTTTTGACAATTTTTTAGGTTTGCAAGGGATTCTGGGTAACAGACCCTGGTGGGAGGCAGTCAAGTCACCCCATCCTGGATTCCCCTGGTTGTCTAGTTTTCAAAAATGTATAGGTTTGCTAGGTTTCCCAAGGTGCCCGCAGAGCTAGGGTTCAAAAACTAGAGCTAGGCACTTTGCAAAAAAAGGGTAATTTTGCATTGTGAAAATGTGGTGTGACCACGTTGCGTTTTGCGCCGTTTCCTGTCGTGGGCACTATGCCTACCCACACAAGTGAGGTACCATTTTTATCGGGAGACTTAGGGTAATTCAGATTTGTAAAGGAACTGTTATTATCTATTGACTTTCCATGCATTTCTGCTTTCCAAATGAAAGATATTGTGTAAAAAAGAAGTCATTCTAAAAAATGACTGATAATTCTCATGCTAGTATGAGTATTCCCAATTTCAGAAATGTGCAAATATCTACTGTTTCTAAACTCTATATTTTGTTCCCATTTCAGAAATACATAGGTGTCTTTCATACCGATTTTTCCATGTACACTTTTTTACAGAATAATTACTATATACCCGGTACATAATAAAAAACCATTGCAAGTTACTACTCAGTTTTTGGCTCTGGGTTCGTCGGGTTCTTGGTGAACCTACAAGTCCTATATATCGCCACAACCAGTAATGTCCAGCGGATGCAACGGTATATTGCTTTCAAAGAGCTGTCATAATTAGAAGAAGTTACAGGTGAAAACGTTGACACAAAAGACTGTTTTTTTCAACTAAATTTCAATTTACCCTACATTTAACTGTTTGTTTCTATAAAAAAACCTTGATGGATCTACACAAACGACCCCTTGCTGAATTCAGAATGCTGTCTTCTTTTCGGAAATGTATAGCTTTCCAGGATCCACTATTGCTTTTGTACCAATTTCTGCCACTAACTGGAAGGAGGTCAAAAGCACAAAAAATTGCAAAAATAGGCTATGTCCCAGAAAAATGCCAAAACTGTGTAAAAAATGTTGGGTTTCTGACAAAAGTCAAGTATCCCCGAAAAGCTGGGAAAATGGTGATTTCAACCCCACAAACCCTTTTTTGATAACATTTGCAGGGAAAAACCCAGATGCTTTCATTTGCAGCCCGTTTTTCCAATTTTTCCAAAAAAACCCAAAATGTTGCTGTATTTTGGCTCTTTTCTGTGACCCCTCCAGGGGAATCCACAAACCCTGAGTACCTTTCGAATCCCCATGATGTTGGAAGAAAAGGACGCAAATTTGGCGTGGCTACCTAATGCGGTCAAAAAGTTACAGGGGCCTAAGCGCGAACTTCCCCAAATAGCCAAAAAAAGGCCTGGCACAGGAAGGGGAAAAGGCCTGGCAGCGAAGGGGTTAATACTACCTATTCAGTGGGAAAGTTATGTCAACAATGGTTGGAACATTCCACACTGTCTGCAGTTACATTTCCTTTTAGGTCCCAAATACCCTAGTTCTAAAAGATTTTTCTACGCTACCTTTAAATAAATTTGGAAGTGATCCCAAATAGAAGCTGCTGTACATTTAAGACAAATTTACCAGGATAATTTGGATAAAGTGCTTGCTGTTGTTGATAAAAGTATTAACACGTAGTCATCTCAAATTTATAACTTGAACAATATTGTATCATTTGTTGTTGGTATTGTACAAAGTGACACGTCAACGCTGTTTCATGGGCAAAGTCCGCTTAGCTCTATTATGCAGTTTAGCTGGACACTTCAAGCACCTAAAAATGGGTGTCTCCAATGGCATTACTTGAATTGTACCAGTTTGTTTTTACCTTTTAATTTAACACGTAAGCAACAATTAATGGCCATGAAGGACGTAACCTACACAATGCTGTATTTAGAAGAATTAGAACAACTCCCATTCACTATAGCTGAAATGCTTTCTGCAGTATTGAGATTCAAAGAGTTATTTCACTACTTATTTTGACATTTCAATTCACAGCTTACATGAAACATTTTCCTGCAGGTATATACAAACCACTAGGTAGTAGTTGTATACATAAAGTATGGTCACTCCCCTTTGCCTATCGTTGTGAACGCAGTGACAAGGAAGTGTTTATCGCTGATGAAGAATGCAACTCTACTGTCGGACCTTCACTTGTTTGTAAACACATAAACATTGGTGGCACATGTAGCACTTTGGCACCTAATTTGGATTGTTATTTTAAGGAATCCCGGTTCCCGCAATTCTTCCTTTCATTACAGTACTCTCTAACGGGAGTTATCTCCTTAGTGATCAACCTTGTTGCGGAATGCGGGCTGGAATCCTGTATATTGTATTCATTTTCCAGTTAGTAATTTGTTGCAACAACGTCCTGTTTCCTCCTCCGCATGGAATAACAGATAGTTCACTGTGGCCTTTCATTCCAACTTTGAAGGCAGACTTCAACAAAATAAGCAGACTCAAAGTATTATTGTTTCAGCATGGAGTAGCTCTTAAAACTGTTTGCGAGACCTTCGAATTGCAGGTGGCTAGATCGTCTAGTGAAATACAGTCATTGTTAAACTCTAACCTTTCCCTGCATTTCGGAGAATTAGTGCACCAAAGCTTTAACGCCCCTAGTACGGTTGGCCTTGCCCACTTTTTTAAGGTTGCAGCCTCTAGCCTCAACAGTTCTTTTTAGACCATGAGTAATCCCTGCTTGTATACAAACTGTTCGCTCTACTGTATTCGAAGGATTCCCGTTGCTGTTATTCCTCATTTGTGGTGCTTTTGTTCCTGCTTCTCCACAATGGATGTTCCTTTTGTGGGCACTCTAGTACTGGCATCACTCCAACACTACCCTGATCGTATGAATCATATCTATGGAATGCTACTACAAGAATTGGATCTTGATTGGTCTTTGATATTCCAGCCTGCCTGGTTTACCTGTGTGCAACCTGTGTTCCAATGCATCTGGTGTCCCTTTGAATGGACACTAGACATATGCCTGGCTTCGCAGACACCCTCTGCCTTGAACTTTGAACTCCTAATGAGCCCTTTAGCGATCCATTTTCAGAGCTGTCCTTTGGGCTTGTGATTTCTGCCAATGCGAGTTTTGAGCCTTTGGCCTATGAGGAACAGTGTACATTGATACAGTGATTACAAGATACAGGCTCTGTTAACATGGATGCAGGTTGCCCGTTAACTGTCTCAGCATCGGCTGAGACCAGAGAGAATCTGAAGAGTCTGTGCTTTGGAGCTCATAACTTGGGCTGTTGACCAATCACCATGCACTGCGTTGGATACCTTTATGGATTCTTTGGCATATGAAATGGTGAGTAACATTATGGATTCCTCCGAAATGCCTTAATTTGACAGTTTTTCTAAATTGACTTTTGCATCTAGTATTAATTTTTCTCTCTTTTTAATCATTCACGTTTCTGCAAGGATGCTTTGAGTGTGTTTACGCATTGATGACAGTGGTAATACCTATTAACATTTTGGTGCTATTGTCCTGACCATGGGGGGAGTGTCATGTGTTTCTTGCATGGACCATTGTCGTTTTACCCTTGTGGACCTAACTGTACACGTTGTAGGCCTCATTTTCCTTTGCTCACAATACTATATAAACACGCTTGCCTTTGTGCCACATTGTGCTTTCACACAGAGCCTGCATATGTTTTCGCGTTCTGATCTTTACCTGTGATTTACTATGAGCACAACTGACAAGGTCAAATAATAATGTCCCTTGTTATTCTGTTTGGCCAGACACTAGCTCCTAGAAATAACACAAGACTGTAGCTTTTTGTTGGCGTGCCCACATGTAGTATCATATAGATGAGTACATGAACCACAAACACACACAGGGAACAAGAGCTATGAGACAGGAGCACTGTGTCTGCGTTGATGTAGAGTGTCCATTTGTGTATGCTGAGGTATGGGGTCTGCTGGTAATCCCAGAGATCTTTCATATTATCATTTATCTTTCATAGCAGCGGAGAAGGGTTAGGTCACTCTGTCCTATAAAATGACAGAGCTTTTCATGGTAAATGGATTAATTACCATGCTAACAGTATTTTTATTATGCATTTGTTTTCTAATTGTGTCATGTATACTGCATTACAGAGCACAATAGTTTCAATTAAATATTCTAAACTTTCTTGATGTCTCCTTGTTATCTCATTGTGGACAAGTACGAGTGAGAGTGCGAAAGGGTGTGTCCTGTTACCGCGATCCCTGAGAGGGTTGTGTTCTGGGGGTGCCAATTGACTTGTTTCTCTTGTAAGGTCAGGAGAGCAAGTGAGGAACTATAGCTAGTCAGACTCAGGCTCAGAGATACTGAGGTGATATGGTGACTCAGTCCCTACAGTCTGATGTTTTTTGGTCCCAAGCATAGTTCTGTTCAAGAGGAGAATCCCTGCAATAGTTGCACCATATTTAATGAATAGACCTCAAAGAAAAGAAAAACAATAGTGGGGTGATCCTTTTAAAGGTTCAAGCTTGAACAACCTACAGACAAAAATAGGGTTTCCCTATTTAGCTGAGGAGGATTATTCCCTAACACCATGGATGTCTTTGTATAAGGTGACCAGCGACTCTGGGGACATGTAAGAACTACTCAGGAGACCCATTAAATAAATACCCAACCTAGAACGTTGGAGCACCATGTCATATGGTTCCTATGACTGTGTTTCGAGCATTGTCGGCTCTCTCCGCTAAGTCGGAGGAGCATTGCCCCACTGAGCAGGTCAAAGAGGACAAACTAAAATGATAATAACTCATTGTTATTATCATTTTATATTTCCCCTTGCTCGGGTAGGTAGGGGCGGGGTTGCTCTGCTCACAGAGCAGGGCAGGGAAGGAGTGGTTTTCCCACTCCAAGGGCGCAGGATGCTTTGGCTCACATTCTCAGGCCGGTCAAACTGTCATGCCTACTTTGCATGTTCTCCATACAGGCTGCATTACAGCCTACATGGAGTACATGCCCAGCCTCCCATTCTCTGGCTGAGCGCCGATCCACCAATCCCCCCAGCCCCTCAAACCACCCCCTACCGCAATTAAATACCAGCCGCCACTGGTTTCCAGACAACATAAATGTCAGAATATGGGGACTGAGTTAATCAATTCCATCAGAGTGTGGTGGCCCAATTTCTAGTTAGCTCACAGTGCCCATCCAGACCCCTAACCTTCCAGGGTATCAGATGGTATCTGCAACCTCAGAGCATGACCACTCTAATTCGCCAAGAAACTAGTGGAAACAGATCTACCCTTTTGTTACTACTTAGGCGTGCCCAGAGGGAGACACAAGAAATGTAGAATCTGGTGTTTCAAACATATATTGAAGCAATTGTATTTTTGTGTAAAAAACATGAGCTTCATTTATTAGAAGGAGGAAGCCATTTTTTTTTACCAGCATTACAAAAATGGTGAAAAAGAAAAACAGTTCAGCCATTATGACAATATTGCGTGATTATATTATTATATGATAATACATACATGAATACTCCTACACTAAACCTACCTATACTATACCTACACTATCTGTAGCTTAGTTAGAGTACCATTTGCCAGATATCTTGGGACAACTTATGTGCATGATGTATCAGGCATCCAGTCTGATGATGAAACGGGCTGTCGTCCTTTGCAGGATAGGGATTACAATCAGCAGGGCAGAGTCTCAGTCACCGCTTCCAGGATAATCCATGGAAGTGCTACTCTGAGGAACTCAGCTTAGAGGCATTTCATATAATTGAAGCACACTTCTACTCACACTGTGTCAGAGGTGCAATGCTGATGTGAATATTTGTCTTTCCGATTCAGCGCTGCCTTCACCCAAACAACAGAAAAAGGGCATTGTGCACAAGTTTCTTAGGCTTGGATGGAGTGCGCTAAGCAACTTGATAATATGCCTTCTAAAAAATGTACTGCCTGCAGAATGATTTCTAAGTAAGCTATCATGTGCGTGCAAAGCATGTAAAAGGGTACCATCTAAAAAGATGTCAAGTTTAAGCGTGTAATACAGAATGGAGGCTTTTGCTCACAGGCCCCATTGAACCCCACAACAGCCTGGTGAAAAACATGAGGAGTAAAGAAATACACCAATACAGATTTCTGTATTTCTGCATTCCTGTAAGCTGAGACGGACATGCACTGGAGGACGGGAGAACCAGACTCTTCCATGCATTTCAAATAGCTCTTTAATTCAATTATAGGTCACAAGGAAGGAGCCTGGACACACCTCAGGAAGAGAGATATGGGGCTGATCAGAGAATCATAAATAGTAGTGCTGGGAGCCCACGGTTAACATTTTGATGCACATATCACTGTGACTGACATCCATGAGTGAACTCGGGTCGCTCCCATGAATTATGTTGTGGGTTCATCAGTTTTGAAGTCGTACCTGCTGTGACAGACTATAAGGACTATAAGTAGGGGAGTTTGGGACCCCAAACTTCGTCATCTGCAGAGCTGCAACCAGTACTAGGGGCTTAGGACTGCTGGTCCCCCTGCTGCGTGAGGGGACATCACCCAGGGAAACCAAGACCACCTGCCCTGGAGCACCAGTGCCTGCCTGCTGACCAAGACAGTGTACCCTGTGAGGAAGAGGAGAGCGTTGAAAGGAGAAAGGTCCAGGGGGGAGTTCTATCATGAGTACTCATGGTGCGAGGTGTGAGAAATCCGCTCTTGCACCGATATGGCTGTAGCCCATGAGCTGGATTGATTCAGTGCCCCCATATGGCTGGAGATGCTGCTGTAGACTGAGCCGAGGAGTGAGGGTTGTGTGGAGGGTGCCAGGCCTGCATGCCATCATGGTGGGTGGTCCCGTGGGCCAGAGACGGGGCTACCATGAACATCAACACCTGGTTAACATGACCGGATTTGTGAGTGCCATGGCTGTGACCTCATATGCAAAACCTTAATAAATCTTGATGTTCCAACACCCACAGTCTTTGGGCTTGATTAGCAAAATAGCCTGTTGGGAAACTAAATTTTGCCCTGTGCTGCGACCAACTTTTCCATTTGAGGTGCAAGAAATGTACAAAACACTCAGAGCACAAAGGTTTATTTGCAAACATTTTCAATACTTCCATTTCACCAATATTAGACAGGGGATTTAGCTTGTGACTCATTGCGACCTGTTACATTTGCTGGGATGTACACCTTCATGGGATAGCAGATGTCTATCCTTGCATTCGCATTTGTTGGATTTTGCTTTTTTTTATTGAATCCAATATCCTTTGAAAAAGGGCAGCTATAAAACATAACGCAGACATTATCTGAAAGGCACTGGGGTGAGCTCTGGACCAGAACTGGATACGCCCCTTATTCCATCACTGAAAGAGAGAGAAGAGGACAGAGCGAGAGAGAAAGGGAAAAAAATAGAAAGAAGGAGAGGGCTTGTTTCAACATTTTTTGCACAGGGTGCTTTGTTTCCCAATACGGCCCTGCTCTAGACCACTGCATGCTCTCTCCAAAGTCTGTACCTTCACTCACAAAGCAGAGCCTGTCCTTCATGGACAGCTAATGGCCTTGACTGCAAATCCCAATCCATCTCATTTGAGGAGGTGGTGCTACTTAGTTTCAGCCCTGTCCATCTTCTCCTTGCGTTTGCTTTGGTCTCCCTCAGTTGGTAGGGCATGCCCAGACGTGGGACCCTTGCTCACTTTGCTACTGGATTTAAGCTAGACTGGCTGATGCGGGATGTTACCCTGAAACCGGTCCCAGGGTGCTCATTTCCGGTCCAGTGAAGACCTGGCTTGGCAGTTCCGGCTGGGCTGCTTCCATGAGGAACAGGGTCAAGACTGATTTGCATATGGCTGTGTCTGAACTGGGGTGGCAAAGTGAGCTAAAGAATAATGATGGATTCAACCCAGATATGTGACTGGGGGTGAGTGTTCGAAAAGTTTCAGAGCTCTGTCCATCATCTCTTCCTTTGTTTGCTTTGTTTGCCCTAAGTTGGCTGGGTATGCCCAGACGTGGGTCCCTTGCTCACTTTGACATTGGATTCAAGCTAGCCTGCCTGATGAGGGGTGTTACTCTGAAACATGTCCTAGGATGCTTGTTTACGGTCTGGGGAAGACCTGGCAGGCATTTTGGGCTGAACTGTTCCCATGAGGCGCAGGGTCTGAACTGGGGAGGCAAAGTGAGCTAAAGAACAATGATGGATTAAACCCAGATCTGTGACCGGGTGTGAGTGTCTGAAAAGTTTCAGCGCTCAGTCCATTATCGCCTTGTGTTTGTTTTGATCGCTTAGTTTGCAACTGCAATTGTGTCTGCAAAGCATTAATATATGACATTGTGATTTGTGAAGAGGGAGGACCCCCTTTCACACCCTACCCCCAGAATAGCAGTATGTTACAAAGTGAACATTGTGAGTCAAAAAGATGTGTAGTACATTGTGATTTATGATCCAGTCGCAAAGCCTGTGATTTAGCAAGTTGAAAGCTTTCTGATTGCAGTACCTTTTTGTATATCAGGCTTTTTTATTTTTACCTTTGTTATTGAAGAACATCTTAACTGTGACACAATGATAGCCATGCTATTTATTAACTGTGATCTCTTGCAGGAACTAAAGGAAGGGAAGAACTCCAGGCACCGCGCATTGCCTGCCCTGGACACCTTGCATATATGGCTTTTGAGGGTGGTATATGATCTCACTTGAGACTACCGCATCATATTATTTCCCAGCTTCACTAATTCCAGGATGTAGTGGCCCCCAAACTCTGCATACACGGGTGCCACTGCACCTGCTGCACCATTGATAGATGCGCCTCTGTTTCATTAATATCAATTTTGATCACCTATAAAGCTGACACACCACAATCATAAATGTGTCTTGCCATTTAGATGATATACCCTGTACCCTTGAGATTTCACACCTACCTGGGATCTGCTGGTAGCACACAAACTTCACAGATTTTTGTGTGGGCACTTGACCTTCAGAACTACCTATCTTATCTAATCCCACTTCTGCTGCTACTTGTGCTGACGCTCACACCGTTCGCTCGTAGTGAATGGAAGTCTGAGTCAGTGATGCTTCAAAAGGATTTTTCAGAGAACTCCAATATAAAAAAAAATATGGTTGAACAGAAAAAAATATCACAGATCGCTTCTGAGCAATAAAAAAAGTCGAGAATTACTGTTCTTTTCAGATAGCGAAATCATACTGCAATCAAAGAAAAGAGGAGGCACATCTGTCAAGGCTCACTTTAAAGATGCTGAGGCAATTTCGCTAAGACCATGAAATTTATAAAAAAAGAAAATTGAGGTTACTGAAGTGATATTTAATAAAGAGCCGTATTCCTTAAATGTAATTATTACGCTTGCCTCTGCTCGCGGAGCTGTTGCATTTCCGAAAGCATGACATGGTTTTTAAGCAAGTAGGTCTGGAATGAGCCCTAATTGAAGTGAAGCCTGCCAGGAGGATTTGGGCTGTGCGGCTTTGGATGTACTGCCTTGATGAAACCTGACAGGCGAGCGGTGCTCGGCGTCATTCAGCAACCACAAGAAAAAAGCCACTTGTGTCAAAGGTGTATCTGGCAAGGTAAGAAAGCGCTGCTTCTATCTGTCACTCACTTGCATTTCTAGACAGTGATAATTCTTATTGAGGCCCAGGGACATCTTAAGGAATTTAGGGGCCTGGGGCCAAACGTATTGTGGGGTCCCCTGTTCGGAACAGCTTTGATTTTATGACCCAGTTTCAGCTCTTTCATGCCCCCTTTGACCAGGTCACTGACAGCGCACAGGCTGACTTCAAATTCTAAAGGAGATTACATCTAATATTCAGGGATAGTGACCTGTGTTTTCAATAATGTAACACAGCATCTGCTCACTAATATTACAGCAAATGATGTCTGTGACACCCTCACATTTCTCATATTTAAGGTCCTGTTTTGAGCTAAAATAAAAAAAATGATGGATGTTGCATGAAACATAAACACATTTTTATGCAAAATGTCTGCAATAGATTCTCACACTTCACCCACATGAAAAATAAAGGAAAACTGTATTTAAAACCACCTGTTAGAGACTTGTTCAAGGTCATCAGGGCAAGCTTCTGTGTAGAACAGAGCTGTCTATATCAGAGAACCCCTTAAAAGCTGGGGCCCTGGGCCAAAGCCCACTTTGCCCATGCCTTAGAATGTCTCTGTTGAGGTCCCGGTGAAAGGTCACTGTCCAAGTATAAGGTTTGCTCTTTGCTTCTGTTTCAAATGAACTGGTGGTGTCTGTAGGTAGCAATGAACATAAGTTGTAAGTCAATAGCAATTTATTCATGTTTAAATAAACAGAGACCTATGCACACCCCCCCCACACTACATTAACTATAACTCGCCCCTTCTCTATGCTCCAGCTATACCCTTGGATATTTCATAAGTTATAGCATTCGAAATTATTGCATTAATTAAAACACTTATCGATATCTGAAATTATATTACTTGGCAGAACACAGTGCATGGTACAGTGGTGAACTTTAGTTAATGCAGTGTGGCGAGTGAGGTTCAAGACTATGGGGCAGATTTATGTTTTACTTGCGCCTCATTTACGCCGCCGTTGCGTCACTTTTGTGACGCAGCAGCGGCGCAAATCCTGCGCCATGGTGCGGGGTATTTACAAACGTGACGCATCTCCCAGATGCGTCACGTTGTAAAGCCCTGCGCCACATGTAGGCGTTCCAGGGCAGGTGGGGGCGTTCCGTCGCAGGAACGCCTCCTAAAAGTGGCTGAGTGAAATCTACAAGATTTCACTCAGTCACTTTTAGGCCCATGCTGCGTCAAAACCCTGCGCCTGCTTGAGGCAGGCGTAAGGATTGACGCAGCATTGTAGAGATAGGGCCCTCCAGATCATTGCTGGAGCTGCGTCGCGCTTGCGACGCAACTCCAGCAATGCGCCACTTTTCGGCACAGATGCGTCACGCATCTGTGCCATTTTTGCCCCATGGTGCGCCGCATTATAAATGCGGCGCATCCATGGTGGCGCAGCTGTGGCGCATAATAACTGGCGCATCCCTGCTGATATGCAGGGATGCGCCAGTCGTCATAAATCTGCCCCTGTGTATGGAGGTGCCAGAGTGATATTAATTTAAAGGCAGTGTGTAAGTATAAATGTGAGTTTAAAGTATGACACAGTAATTTGAAATGAGTGCGTAAATGATACATTTATCACATAACTATAACTTTGGAATTTCTTATGCTTCTGTAGTTTAAGTTGTGTTTGTCACAAATAAAAATAACTGAGTGCGTTCCTGGGGGCAGATTTACAAGAAAGTGACGCATCTGTAGAGATGCGTCACTTTCCCTGCGCCACCATGCAAAACCCTTGCGTCACCATGGATGCGCCGTATTTACAATACGGCGCACCATGGCGCAAGGATTGACAGATGCGTCAGAAATTCTGACGCATCTGTTAACGGAAAAGTCACGCATTGCTGGAGTAGTGTTGCAAGCACGGCGCAACTCCAGCAATGCGTGTTGCGGCCTATTTCCAATACACTGCGTCAGTCCTTACGCCTGCTTCAAGCAGGCGCAAGGTTTTGACGCAGTGGCGTCCTAAAAGTCACACAGTGAAATCTTGTAGATTTCACTGCGTCACTTTTATGAGGCTTTCCTACGTGGGAACGCCTACCCTGCATACATAGGGGCAGATTTATGATGACTGGCGCATCCCTGCATATCAGCAGGGATGCGCCAGTTATTATGCGCCACAGCTGCGCCACCATGGATGCGCCGCATTTATAATGCGGCGCACCATGGGGCAAAAACGGCACAGATGCGTGACGCATCTGTGCCGAAAAGTGGCGCATTGCTGGAGTTGCGTCGCAAGCGCGACGCAGCTCCAGCAATGATCTGGGGGGCCCTATCTGTACAATGCTGCGTCAATCCTTACGCCTGCTTCAAGCAGGCACAGGGTTTTGACGCAGCATGGGCCTAAAAGTGACTGAGTGAAATCTTGTAGATTTCACTCAGCCACTTTTAGGACGCGTTCCTGCGCCAGAACGCCCCCACCTGCCCTGGAACGCCTACATGTGGCGCAGGGCTTTACAACGTGACGCATCTGGGAGATGCGTCACGTTTGTAAATACCCCGCACCATGGCGCAGGATTTGCGCCGCTGCTGCGTCACAAAAGTGACGCAACGGCGGCGTAAATGAGGCGCAAGTGCAACATAAATCTGCCCCATAATACCTGACGCAGGTATAATGTCATGCAGGGCTTTACAACATGACGCATCTCCCTAGATGCGTCACGTTGTAAATGGGCCGCAACTTTTACGCCGCCGATGCGTCACAAAAGTGACGCAACGACAGCGCAAAAGTGACTCAAGGGGCTTGTGAATGTGCCCCCTGGTGCATAAATGATACATTTAAAAGATAGCTGTAACTTTAGAATGTCTCACGTCTGTGTAGTTTAAGTTGGGTCTGTATCCCAAACATAAATAAAGCTTTCCTAACTATAACTTATCTTTAACCTTTGTTTTTTCTGTGAAAGAAAAAATATGACAAGCTTGGACATACGAATATGTATAGTCTCATTTAAAGGCAGACACCAGCAATTTTAACTGAACCTAACCTTTAATATTCACACATTTAACTGATAGTACTCTAAATGTTACATCTCATCACCAACATAATTATAAGCCTTCTTGATTGATACAGATATGTTTTTTTCAATGTCTACCATTTCGTCATTCCTCCCCAAGGAACAGAGAAATAATTTCCTCTTAAATCTGATTGGTGTCTTGATGTTTACATCTGCTTATCCTGCAAATTAATTCACATTTGGATAATCTATTCCAGATACACAATCGTAAATGGCCATAGAGGGATACAGGACCACAAAAGCAATCAATTGCTTTGGTTCTGTCATTACAAGAAGCCAGTTGTGTGAAATGTCTTTAAAGGGACTGTGTATTATTAAAATTGTTGTCAAATATAGAGGAGGGAGTCTGGTTATATTTATTAGGAGTTCACAAGATAAATAATTGCAGGAGAGGCCTTTTCAATGGATTTATTTACATAGTGGTTATTCTGAAAATCTGATAAGGCTCCATCACTCTTAGACCAGTGCTGACCACCCCTACCTTGGAGCCTGAGTCCAACACTAGTCACGTGGGTTCAGATTATTTTTAAGACAGGCCGTCACATTTTATTTTTGGCTCAGTTTCCACAAGATACCAAGGGGCAGATTTATGACGACTGGCGCATCCCTGCATATCAGCAGGGATGCGCCAGTTATTATGCGCCCCAGCTGCGCCACCATGGATGCGCCGCATTTATAATGCGGCGCACCATGGGGCAAAAACGGCACAGATGCGTGACGCATCTGTGCCGAAAAGTGGCGCATTGCTGGAGTTGCGTCGCAAGCGCGACGCAGCTCCAGCAATGATCTGGGGGGCCCTATCTGTACAATGCTGCGTCAATCCTTACGCCTGCTTCAAGCAGGCGCAGGGTTTTGACGCAGCATGGGCCTAAAAGTGACTGAGTGAAATCTTGTAGATTTCACTCAGCCACTTTTAGGAGGCGTTCCTGCGCCGGAACGCCCCCACCTGCCCTGGAACGCCTACATGTGGCGCAGGGCTTTACAACGTGATGCATCTGGGAGATGCGTCACGTTTGTAAATGCCCCGCACCATGGCGCAGGATTTGCGCCGCTGCTGCGTCACAAAAGTGACGCAACGGCGGCGCAAAAGTGCCGCAAGTGCAACATAAATCTGCCCCTAAACATTTAGAGTAAGATGCCCGAAAATAAAAAAACATATAAAATAAAAAAATCAGAGGTCTACAGGAAGGTATTTTCGAATAGACAGATATAGTTATTTATTAGCAAATAATAAGGGGGAAGTAAAATGGGGTTAAGGGTAAAGGGAGATGTCAAAAGAAGGGGAGTTTTATGGGTGGTCTCCCAAAAGTGTATTTAAAAAAGGAAATTGTGTGATTATATCCAGAATTCCATTTAAAAATGTCAAGAGGTTTTTGTAAAAAGAAATGCTAAGAGCCCTGATTAAATTATTACAAGGATACCATAGAGAATCGGTTATTATTGAAAAATCAGCTGATTACATCTATCTGAAAGTTTTTTCTTAATACTCATGTGGGCATCATGTGTCTAAAATCTTACTGTGGTGTCTACATTTCTATAGAATAACATAACCTGAGGTTTGCGACTGTTTATGATGGGATGTTTAATCGCATCAAAAGGAGAAAGCTGAAGCGTGTCAGATCTGGACATGTTAGGCAGCCCGTTTGGATGGACGTCTAATAAGGCACTTCATTATTTTTCTGGTAATGAAGTCCTTGCACACGTTTTGATTCACAGCAAACCATTGACCCTCCTAGTGAATCACACAATGTTTTGAACCCTGTTTGGACACATGAGGACTTTGGGGCTGATTGCGAGTTTGGCAGTCCGTGGACTGCCAAACCCGGGGGGATGCTGCAGTGGTGGTGCGCCCCAGTGGTCTGACCGATGTATTCTGATTTTGGCGGTCGGACTGCCATTGGACCACCGCAACAGCCGGGGATTCGTGATCCCTTGGTGGTGTCGCGGCAGTCAGAAGCTATAGTATGTTAGCGGTGCAGCTGCTGCACCTCCAGGAATATTATGGGTTTCCTCACAACCACAGATTTCATGGCAGTGAGCCCGCCATGAGCACGGTGGCGATAAGGAAACTAAGAGGGCCCTACTGGTCCCCTTGGTGCCTCAGGGTCATGGGGATGCATGCAAGGGGGCACAAGGTGCGTGCCCCTGTCTGCATGCATGCTCAGTTCCTGCAGGGCATGGACTTTTAGCCATGCAGGAACTTGTGTTGGCTTTCCCCATGCGGTGCCTGTTTACTAGGCACCGCCCTGAGAGTGACAAAGGACCGCCTGGCAGACAAAGAGGTAACTTGTAATCTGGCTGGCAGCCGGCAATGAGCTTTGGTGGTGTGGGAGCGGGACGGTGGCATGCCACCCGCTTCCACACCACCACACTCCGAATCAGGCCCTTAGTTTTGTTACGCTTAGCTTCAAATAGTAGTATTTTCAAATTTCAAAACTAAGTAGTAGTGTTTTTTAGAAATATAATGCTTTGGCTAAAAATCAAAATCAATTATGTATTAAGTGGGGTGATTTTTGTTTATTCTGTATTTTATAGAGTATTATATGTGCAATGTTATTTTTCTAAAGTTTTTTACAAAGCATTATACAGAAAGTGATTTCGAGATTTAACATCAAATATTTTTCTCAGAGCGGCAGATTTACAAGCCCCTTGTGACACTTTTACGCCGCCTTTGCATCACTTTTGTGATGCAGCGGTGGCGTAAATCATGCACCACGTTGCGACTTATTTACAACGTGATGCATCTAGGCAGATGTGTCACGTTGTAAAGCCCTGCGCCACATGAAACCTGCGTCAGGTTTCATGTGGGCGTTCTGTCGCAGGGTGGGCGTTCCCTCGCAGGAAAGCCCCGTAAAACTGATGCAGTAAAATCTACAAGATTTCACGGAGTCAGTTTTATGACAGTGCTGCGTCAAATCCTTACGCCTGCTTGAAGCAGGCGTAAGGAGTGACACACCACGTTAAGTATGGGCGGCCCCTGTGCATTGCAGGATTTGCGTCGCAATTGCGATGTGACTCCAGCAATGTGCTGCCCGTACGCCACAAGATGCGTCACGCATCTGCCCCTCCTTGCACCATGGTGCACCGCATTGTAAATGCGACGCATCCGTGGTGGCGCAAGGGGGGCATTCCGTGATGCATCTGTTCTGGCGCATCCCTGCTGATTTGCAGAGATGCGCCAGAAGTTGTAAATCTGCCCCAGAGTGCTTTATGGTCCCAAAGTGAACACGAAAAAACCCTTCACAATGGCAATTTTCCATTCCTGGAAACGTATCAAAACCAAGAATGATTGGTGGAAAATCCTCGCAAAAACATACTAATTCTCAACACACTCATCTTTATGACCCTTATTTTTCTGATTCCAACCTATGTCAGAGATTTCTCATTACTTTAAAATATAAATCATAAAAGCACAGTTTATCACATAGTATTTCAAACAGAAAAACACAGAAGTATGAAATGATTAAAAACTATTTAAAAGTCATATGTTAAGAGCCAGGTTAAAGTTTTTATTTTTATTTTTTTAATAAGTTTTTACATAGAACTTAGCAAAAAGACTCCAGCATGATACTGACAGTACAGAGATAAGTACAGGCACAGCAGCAACAAATGACCATCATA
Source organism: Triturus cristatus (assembly GCF_964204655.1). Classification (NCBI taxonomy): domain Eukaryota; kingdom Metazoa; phylum Chordata; class Amphibia; order Caudata; family Salamandridae; genus Triturus; species Triturus cristatus. Next base: position 214,169,677 of record NC_140588.1, read on the forward strand.
TTGCTACGACATAGAATCTGAAATACTGAGACATCTCATAACATGTACATCATACCCAAATCCCGCAAACACCATATTAAGCAACTCAGGGTAGTAAAAAAGCAGTTACTAATATATCCAGATTTAGAGACATCACCCATTTTCTATTCAGAATCAGGGCATACATTACATAATATGGGTTGGGATCATGGCCCATTACCAGTTTTCAATGGGTGTTCCAGGAGGTACAGGTGAGTGAGTCCCAAATATCCCAGGGACGGGACGAGAGTGGAAGGAGCTCAGCATAAGTATATGCTTGTTCTTGCCAAAGTGTCATATCCCCAATCCACTCTTTAAACGTAGGAGCTCGGCCTCAGCCCCATCTACGCAATCGATGGTAACATGTATCCCCAAATACTTCACTTCAGTGGAGCACCCTAAAATGGGAAAGTCAGTGGGGAATGGCGTAACTGAAGCAGTGAGCGGGAAAAGTTGAGATTTGGCCCAGTTGATGTGGATGCCAGAGAGACCACCGAATCTAACGAACTCTCGGAGGAGCGGGTTGAGGTTCTGGAGAGGCTCCTTAACATACAAGGTAACATCATCCGCATAAAGGGAGATTAGGATTGGACAAAGGAAACAGCAGAGGGCCTTTTCTTGATGGTGCTGCCTGATTTTTGCTGCCAAGGGTTCTATGGCAAGGGTAAATAGGAGGGGGGAAAGAGGGCAGCCCTGCCGGGTACCCCGGGTGAGAGGGATGAAAGAGGATGTATGTCCATTAATCAAAACCTTTGCCGTTGGGGGAGTATAAAAGAGGCGTATCCATGATAAAAAACCTATGGGGAGCCTCATGCATTGAAGAATAGTAAAAAGGTAATCCCATTCCACAGAGTCAAAGGCCTTTGTGGCGTCTAAAAAGACCGTCCGCCACTAGTGCCAGTTGTGGATCGACATTCTGCAAAATGGAGAAGAGAGTACAGAGGTTGTGGGAGGTCGCCCTACCAGGGATAAATCCGCCTGATCTGGCAACATTAATTTCTCCATCAATAGGCTGAGGCGGTTAGCTAATAATTTTGCAAGAATTTTCGCATCTGTGTTGATGACGCAGAGAGGCCGATAAGAATCACAGTGATCTACGGGTTTGCCAGGTTTCAGCAGGAAGGTAATAAGTACCTCTCTCGTCAAGCCTGGAAGGATCTGTGACTCCTGAGCCTCCATGTACACTTCTTTCAGCACCGGAATTAATTGATCGATTTATGACTTGTAGAAGTTGGCGGGTAGCCCGTCATAGCCCGGGGCCTTCCCTGATTTAATCTTCATGATGACCTCATCCTCGAACGGTGCCACTAAGAATTCCCTTTGGTTGTCCCCTAACCACCCCAGTGCTATATCTTGAAGACAATGATAAAAATCAGGGGATACAGTCCTACGAGTGCTGTAGAGGTCTGTGTAGAATTCAGTGAACGTGTGTAAGATAGCAAAACTATCTCTGTGGCGCACCCCTGTGCTATCTATTATGTCCATAATGTAATTGGAAAAGCGGAGCAAGCAAATTTCCATCGCTAGTGCCCTACCGGGCCTCTCCACCTCCCCATACCTACGAGCAGTGAAGTATTTACCGCAAAATCAGGCTTCCCGCTCAGCCGTAGTGGTATACTCAGTGAGTTTGTCCCAAAGTGTAACCCTCTGAGCTCCAGATACATCCTGCTACATATCTTTTTCCAGTTGTTTCAACTCCCCATCAAGTTGGCGCAGGCTGCGACGGATGTCCCGGAGGACTCCGAAGCTTTACAGAATCCGTAACGTTAAAAGCCTCCCAGATTGTGCTCATATGCGCAACCGAGCCTTTATTCCTACTAAAGAAATCGGCAATCTCTTCCCCAAGCTCCATCTTAAAGGTGGCATCCAAAAGTGCCTAAGGCATGAGTTGCCAGCTACATGGAGTGGCAATAGAGTTAGGGGGTGCTATTGTCATACATACTGGGGCATGATCTGAATGGCTTCTGGCCATGTGGTCTAACGATAATATCCAAGGAGCGACCCTGCGGGAAACAATCCAGTAGTCGAGCCGTGACCAGGATTCGTGTGCTGTTGTGTAATAGGAACCTTCTCTCCCATCAGGGTGCACATGACAACATGCATCAATGAGCCCATGGTCAATAAGCAGGTGCGCTAGTGTCTCCTAAGTTTTGGTGTAATGGTGAGGAAGAGGATTTGACCTATAAGTGACAAGAGATGTTGTGATGGAGATGACAGCGTGTAGTTATCTCAAAGTATGCTGGCATGACTATCTGCTGGCGAATCACATAGGAAACATTGAAAAACAACAACAATCCCGATCCCACCCCCGCCCACAACAGCACCCCAAACGTGCTGGTAATATACCACCCACACAAGGCCCAAGAAGACCGTGACATTACAGTCCAGGTCAAGGTAGTCCAACAAAAAAACAGCTAACAGGGGGATTGCCCATATGGGGGTCGCCTGTGAGTCACAAAATACTCCCTTCTCCCAAAACTGCAAAGCAGTTGCCCAGTGGAACGGGGATGATGGGGGTGAGAAGGGAGGGTGCTTGGCATAGTCCTGTACTAAAACCTACACCATGTATTAGGCTCACCGTTCCAACATGCAGAGCCCTTATGATGGATGCAACACTTATCTGTCCACGATGAGCTGGATACATTCAAGACCACTGGAGAAGGGTGGAAAATTCCTCATGCTAGACTCAGGCAATAAGTTCACATCCGCATCGTAGCCCAGCAGTCGTTGCAGAGTTTGTGATGTACGACAAAGGAACTCAGGATTGCAATGCCTATATGAGGGTGTCAGTCTGTATTAGGAGAAGGAGATCTGGATGCATGGTCGTCGGAGGCTCCCCGCGGGGAGCTACGTTTGACAAACTTGAGGAAGTCCTCCACCCGGTGCAGGTTTGTGAAGACAGAGTGCTTGCCTTGATATGAAACTCGCAGGCATGCCGGGTAAAGGAGGGAATATTCGATTTGTGCCTTAAGAAGCTTTTGCTTGACCCCTAGGAATTTATGGCGCGCTTCTTGTACCGCAACGGTGAAATCTGGGAAGATGGTGAATTCCGTGCCTTCGTATCTCAGCGACTTGCTCTCATGGGCCATTTTCAGCGCAGAGTCCCGATCTCGATAATTGAGGAGACGAGCCACAATGGGCCGGAAAACACCGCCAGGATGGGGCCGGGGTCCCAAGAAACGATGCGCCCGTTCCACAATGGACTGTGAAGAGAAGGCTTCTTCGCCGCAAGCACCCCTCAGGAGGCATTCGACGAAATACTCCATGTGGCCCATGTTGGTGCTTTCTGGAATACCTATTATACGAATGTTATTTTGGCGAGCTTCGAGATCTTCATTTTTGGCAGTGATGACTTTAAGCAGCTTATCCATCTGCGACGCCTGAAGCTGCAGCTGTGAAGTGGTATCCTCATTGTCTGATATGCGCTGCTCTGCCTCCTTGATCTGCTCACCATGTTTATCCACCTTCTGGATCAAAAAGTCTAAACGACTATTCATAGTATTCATTTTTCCGGAGAGATCTGTAAGGCTATGCTGCATAGCAAGAAGCAAAGTTTTGACCTCATCTCCAGGAGTTGAAGATTGCATTTGTAACGGCTCTCTACTACGTTGGACAGATTCTTCCAAGGTTGAGCGTGTGACTGCCTTCTTGGCATCAAAAACCAGTTTAGGCTGGCGGCCGTCTGGCTTCCCCATTGCAGCTGGAGGAGAAAGCGGTGTGTGAAGCAACACTGACAGCTGCAGAGATGGCTCCAGCGGTGGCCACCGGTGCTGCAGGAAGAAGAAGGAGCAATTGTCAGCAGTGGTAGGTGCCTCCACAGGGGTGAAGTAGGGCGATAGCAGAAAGAGCCGTTGCCGACCCTAGTAATGATGATGATCAATATACCTCTATATAGGAGCAGGGAGCCGCCAGCAGTGTCATAGAAGGTGGAAGCAGCCAGAAGGTTAGTTGGCTTCCCTGTGTCCAACTAGCCAGAACTTCAGATATTGTTCCACAATGAGATATGACGGAAGCAGACAGCAAGTGAGTGAGGAGCCCAGGATACGTGGGCGAAGACCTACTACAAGGCAAAGCTGTCGGCCTGTGGACGAGGGATTAGGCACACTAATGCAAGGTTCTTTGATCCAAGGGATGAGGAAATGGCATGCCTAATACAACACTAAGAGGTGAGTCAGGTGAGCGCCGCTGATGCTGAAGGAAAAAAACAAAAGTGTGAGACATCCCAACAATGTGCCAGTAATGCGCCAGATTAACAGTCCAAGAGCAGCCACCGCCGGAGGAGATGTAGCTTGCAGCAACCAGCAACAACCAGAGCAATAGCCCCCAGGAAGCGTTGGGCCTTGGAGAAAATGTTCCAGTGGGTGCCAACGGCACAGGATGTAGATCAGGTGTGCCCAGGAACTACAATGAAGTGAAGGTCCCAGCACCTCGTATCCTGGGAGGGCCTCCGCCGCTTGTGAGCAGTTGTAGCTATGGAGTTCTGTTCCCCCGTTTATGTCTCTGCACAGTGTTCCCCGCAACAGGAGAACTGGGGCCCCAGGTAGGGGGGCGAGCCACGCATCGAGGACTGATCTGAGGGGGCACGCCTAGCGGAAATCAGGGCAAGAGGACTGTGCACTCCCAGAGCCCCCAGCAGAGCGGGAAGAGGTCTGGTGTGGAGCGGCACCTAAAGAGCAGAGTCGCGACATGGCTTCCGATCACAGGGGTTTTCCCGTTGCCGCACAATATAGCTGGAGCACGGGTGAGTCCCCAGAGGCAGCTGGCATATGGAGGGTAGCACACTGCAGGGTTAGCAGAACTCTGACACTGGCACAGTGGGAAAGGCCTTCAGTGGCGCCCGCCGAGTTTGAAGGATTGTTGCAGGCCTGAGGCAGTGCGCTACACTCACCGTGAAAATAATGGCAACATCCAGGGGTTAGCTTAGAGTGCGCTTAGAGTGGATAGGTGGATGATCTCCAGTTGGTCCGCTCAGCCATCTCCTGCCGAACAATGGGGCCTGACACCACCTGGGAGCCACGGAGCTCGCGTCGCGGCAGCGGCCGCGCAGGACTCCAGGCTCGATCACACGCTCACCACGCTCACAAAGCGTCTGCACAAAGCACACTGGAGACGTCGGCGGCGGGCTTCGGATCCTGAATCTCGCACCGGAAGCAGAGGGTAGGTTGAGGATCAGGCGGCAGGCTTAATAGACAGGATCAGTTGGCAATAAAGAGGATTAATAAAGGATTATGCCGCCAAGCAGCCAGAGCCTACCGGGTGTGTTGCCATCTTGGTCGTGCACCACCTAGCGCCACCCTAAGAGCCAGGTTAAAGTTCCACATTGATTTCCTCGAAATAATCACACATTTTAAGTATGTAATAACAGAAGTAGTTAACACTTCATATTGTAAAAGTTGTAACATCAAAAAAGCTGGGCAGCATTGTCTCATGTCCAGAATTTTTAGGATTGGCACTATCCATCTTTTTCTGGGAACAGAATAACATTTACAGAAAATAAAGATATACATCGTGGATTGTTGTGACAAATTTTCGCATGGGCAAGCACCCAGGTTTTTAGATCAATCATTCATAACCGGGAAACTTGTAAGTCTATGGAAAGACCCCAGATGAGAACGAGTCAACAACATCCTGTCATAGCCCCCAGTTACGTATACAAGATAGGGCTGAATGCCATAACATGACATCAACAACTGGTTTTCCAAGACTGTGGGTTTGACAATTTCTTGTGAGAGTCTGATTGACTATAAATGCATTAAACATTCAGCTTTCAATGTTTTTCTTGAGATTGATGTAATACTGTCCAGTCTGACAGAGTATTCAGGATGTCCAATGTCAATCATAAATTTTATAATACAGTTTAGCCAAGGAATAAAAGATACCCTATGAATCTTTACACAATCATTCATTTTGTCCCGATTGAAGCCAGTGTGTATTGTTGCCCATATTTTATGCCAGAGCAAAATCGGTTAAATCTGAATCAAGTCAGATATATATGGGGTCCCAAGCTCGGCATGACAAATGTTAGTAGCAGTGCTATTAGAGACCACCGATAAGTATCTGACAAAGACATTCTCAATTAATTATAGGGGCTGAAATCGTCATGGCCCCAAATGCCCGCAACATACATGCCAGTTTTAACACACTTAGCTTTGTAGACTTGCATTAGTTCCACCACCGGTCAGCTGCCTAGTCTTCTAGCAAAGTTGGCTAGAGCACCAGTGGCTTTAGAAAATACATTTTTCCTGGCTAAAACCACATGTGACTAAGTTCTCCCTTGATCAAAATGAATGTCCAGATATTGGAATCTAGTGATACACTCCACCTTAGTATTATTAATAAAAATGTTGTGCCATTTGGCACTATCCTTACCACATTTCATTATAAACGTTTTTGAAATGTTCACTTGCAGGCCCTGATTTTGCATGAATGTAGCGAAGCTAGTCACTGCTCTTTGTGGCCCTAATTGGGTACGAGACATTAAAACAGCATCATCTGCATACAAAAATGCAGGAATAGGGCATTTATCAATGAGGGCCAAATCCTGGCATTGGTTGACTAAAACTTGGCCAAGGCTGTTAATATAAAAGTAAAAAGAAGGGGGGCAGGCACATAGCCTTGTCTCATCCCTTTTTTGATTGTAATTCACAAAAAGTGACGTACTGGTGGCGCAGGGGGCTTGTAAATCTGCCCCATAGTTTTTTTGTGTCAGTGGTCTGTTGATGGTCTTGGTCAACTGGTATCTTTAGCACCTGTGTGGGCATTCCTGGTTTTGTTGCTGATATGATGCCAAGGCTGGAGGTTTCCTGAAAAATACTGCCCACTCAGCAAAATATATTTTCTTGTTAAGTAAATTAACGTATTAAAGCTTAAAGTTTTAGAGAGTATGCTTTTGAAAAGTTGTATAAAATGTATCAATTCAAATCAGTTTTTTTAATATCACATTTTCTTCCTAAATTGACAATGATCTGTGTTTTCACTAAAGAGATAAGAAAACTGACCCCTAATTCTCCATGCATTTCAAATCAAATGCCAGCTTGTAGATCAGAAATGCAAGTCAAGGCAGTAGAGAGAAATGTGAACATATTTTCTCCATGCCCACTCTTCAGCATCGTAACTGGGTGGGATATCTGCCTTCATTCACCATTGATCAATTAAAAGATATTCCAATATATTCCAATAGACCTGACCTACACCAGGTCACATCCATCCGACCAGTGTATCAGTAACTGAAGCAAATGTTTTATCCTTTACAAGAGAGGCACATAAGGGCACAGGCAAATACACAGGCTTCACATCCCAGGGGAGGTATAAAGATGAGGATGCAGTCAAACATAAAATGTGTGGATAACATTTGTCAAATCACTCACTAACAGATGTATTATAACACTTTCACCCGTATATTGCCATTACCTGACCTCTTGTAAGTTTTGTTTCTTTCTTAAAAACACATCATTTGGGATTTTGCATAATTAGGATATAATGCACTTGCAAATAAGACAGACAGATATCTATCATATTTTTGATAGAGTACTAGTCCTCCAAACTCCAAATCAGGTGCTATAAATTGAAATTCAAAACTAAAACTAACTGTAATATCTTTTCTTCCCCCTCTCCGTATTCACAGAGTAAGACAAAGTGCTGCCCAAAAAATTGCCTTCAACTTTACTGGGAAACAATACATTTCTCAGTGTACAATATTTCTTCATCCTTTTCTCTGTCTTAGTCAGTGTAGATCTAGGAGTGAAATATAATTTTAACACATTTTCTGCTTATCATATTTACATGGGTCATGTGTGGTAATCAAGAAATGGCCAAAATAACTTTTATTTGAAATGCTTATCCTTTAAAAATGTTTAAAGATATTTAACATTTTTAACAATAAATAAAATAAAAAATTATTTCGTTTTCCAAAACATTTATTCTTAATTATCTTTACAAACGTATTAACAAATTAATGTTAAGTGGCATAGCATTTTTTCTTCCAAAGGAATTGTTTGAGTTTATTTATGATGGCTACACCATCTCTGTCACGCTAGTTTTGGAGTTGATCTCCATGTGGCATAGCAGCATCAACTGGATAATCATCGTCTGCATCCTCAACATCCACAATCATGAGCACTTTGCATCTTATTGCCAAGTTGTGCAGCCTGTGACATTTCAGAATAATTTTGACATCCTTATCAGATGCATATTCAAAAGCACCACCTGTACGATGCAGGGTTCTGAACCGTTCTTTCAGTAATCCAAATGTGCATTCAATTGCATTGCAAATTTTGATTGTGCATTTATGTATGCACATTCAGACTGTGTTTGGTCATCACCGAGCAAGGGTATGAATAAATATCTAAAATCACCTGCAAGAATCACAAAGGTAAGTTCAATTCTAGATTTATTTATACATTACAGGATTACATGAATGAATGATTATTTTCTGTACTTAGCAAACACAAGGAGATGATGGATGGAGCGTTGAAACTTTTCAGACACTCACCCCAAGTCACAGATCTGGGTTGAATCCATCATCGTTCTTTAACTCAATTCGCCACCCCAGTTTAGACACAGCTATATGCAAATCAGTCTTGACCCTGTGCCACATGGAAACAGTCTAAAACTGCCAGGCCATGTCTTCCTCGGACCGGAAACAAGCATCCTGAGACCGGTTTCAGGCTAATAGCCCTTCTGTACTTACCAAGCAGTCATATCATATAAAAGTGGTGTACAGCTTGATCATTTCTAATTCCCTAAAAACATTGAATCATTGAATTGTAAGCAGGCACAACAATGAGTGAAGATAAGGTTTGTGTCGCATACTATTTGGACAATGATGCCGTGCTGTATCTTGCAGTTTCAATACAGTTGTTCTGTTGCTTCTGGTAGAACAAGTGTCACATGTATACAGTCCAGAGCACTGAAGACAGTGGGAAATTCAGAAATTACATGGAATCTGGCCCTTACTGCACTGATTGTTTGTGGGTTTGTTTGAAATGTGATGTGTGGGGGCAGGTCTCAGTAGGTCATCCACTACCTGCTTGAAGACTTTTGAAAATGTGGGTGTTGACATGCATTTATGGAACCCAAATGGACCTTAAAAGCCACCAGCTGCCAAAAATGCAGCACAACCAGTCTCATCAGGGCAGGTACTGTATCCATATATCTATGTTGCGCTGTAAGGGATTGCCTGTGGCATCCAGTAAGCAATATATAGTTTCTATGTCCAGCCAGTACATGCTGAAAATATATGATCTGGACATGTGTAATGGGTTAATGAATCTCTTTATCAACCATGGGACTCTTCTGCTCTTTCGTTGTTGTTGTTGCTTCTGCTGGTGTTGATGCTGCTGAAATTGTGTGTAATTTGCATCTCCTGCTGTCTGAAGTGACACTACAGTAGTACTTCCTCCATGTTCCTTCTGATGTGTCCACTAGAGTCTGAGATCTCCTTTTCTCAGGTGCTTCCATTATTGACAAGCCACACCTGCACTGACTGCCAACACTTGCCTTGCATTCAACTATATCTGCCATGTATATCATTGGTGGGGGTGGGTTATCCATCTTAACAATAATTAAAAGAAAGAAGAAATATGTGTTTTTCAGCCCAATGTGTACATCATAAAATAGATGCTTATATCATTTGTTTATAAATATTGATTGTAAAACGTTCTCTTGTAAAATTTACCACCTGATCCAAATTAGTGAAACATGTAGGTAGTATGTGCTTGCCTTTCTGAGACTCTACTGCAGCTTGCAATTGAAAATTTTAATTCCGCACCTGGTAGTACTGGGTGCGGAGTTACTGATAAAACTGCACATGGAAATATGAGGTGCAAAGAAATTTACAGAAAACCTATTTCAGATTTAACTGGTAGTCCTCCGATTCTTCTCCTCCCTTTATTATTCTCTGTCAGATGCATGCCTGCAAAGACCCTGCATTTGGGGCCTTAAGCCAATAAGATATCAATAGCGTATTACAAGCATTTAAGTGCCATACCCTCAAAGGCTTTAAAGGACCATGACCAGTGGGACATATAGCCTGGGATTAAAAATGAACAGCATGCGTACCATCTCAAAAATGTGTCACCTACTGTTTCCCCGTTGGTGCGAGAGTGCTGCAGGTGCGGGTTTCCCTGTTCCCGGCTCTCGCTTCCTCGCTGTCATGTGGGACTGCCCGTGCTGCCCGAGGCTGCGGGGTCTGCCGTGGATGAGTGGGCCTCTCTGCAGCAGCGGAGCCGCGGGAACCACTTGACAGGCAGAAACCGCAAAAGTCACCTCACAGCAGCCGAGGCCGCAAAAAGTCACCTCATAGCGTCCGAAGCCGCGAAAAGCCGCGAAAAGTCACCTCTCAGCAGCTGAAGCCGTGAAAGTCATCCCGCAGCGGCAGGAGCCGCAAAAAGCTGCAAAAAGCCTCCCGACAGTGGCAGGGGCCGCGGTGGTGTTTGGGAGGCACCTGGTGCCTTCCTTCCTTGCTGCTGCAAGGGGGCCGTGAGGGGCCGCCAGAGGCTCCCTGAGGCCACCGAGAAGCCGAGAGTGCCTCTCCACCTGTGGCGTCGAGAAGCGGAGGAGAGGGGCAAGAGCCATCTGGCTGCCTGGCAGATGCCTTCCTTTTGGTGAAGCCCATAGTGTTTTTCCACGTCTCGCAGTGGGCCGTGAGCCGTGAGCCGGAGCGCAGGTTGAGCATCTGGTTGAACGGAGCAGGCGGAGGTCAGGACACGACCGGGTGAGACCTGCAAGACTTGTGAGATATCAGCAGCTGGAGGTACAGGGGGATAGAGCAGTGCCAGCTGATAAGCCTGATAAGCCGGGTTGAGTCGAGTGGAGCAGGTTGGATTGGCAGCCGTGCAGATTTCCTGCCCCCGCTCCCTCGCTCCTTTGCCACCATAGCACTGAGGTTCTCCTTCCCCCGCTCACTCTCCTGCTCCCCGAGCTCCCCTCCCCCGGGGTCTGAGGGGGGATTAAGAAGCAGCACTTCAGGCACTAGATCTCTGGCAGTGGAGTGTGGAGTGCGGATCCGGTGTGGAGTTTTGTCGCAGTAGCACCAGGCAATTTCTGCCCTGCTTTGGGCTTGGTCGAGCTTCAGCGCTATTCACTTCGGGGTGATCACCATTTGCCTGCCACGGCACCATTTGCCTGCCACGCAGCCCTGCCCTGTCTCACTGCCTGCGATGTGCTCACTGCCGTGAGGGGAACGGCTTCGCGACCGGACTTCATTTCCCAGGGGGCAGTGTGTGGTGGTCGCACCGGGCGCCATCGGAGGGCGACAGAGGCCCATTAAAGCAACCAGAGCCTCCCGCAGCACGGGATGCGCGCGGGCAAAGCCCGGGCCAAGGGCGGGTCCGTCCTTGGCCATCAGTGGCCGAAAGAGGCTGGGCTGGGCTGCGTCTCTTACAACTGGACAATCGTACTCTATGCTGACAATGTGGTAACTTTATCCAATATATATCTGTTTCCAATTTGATATCTGCACGGTGGCCGAACAACTGAGGCTCGTTACTTTGTGTATGACCTATTGCGTGTGGGGCTACCTTACTGGGGGTGTCCTGCTGTGCTAGCCATGGGACAACGAAAACATCAGCATGTACCTACTACTGAAAAATGTCCGAAGGCTAACAAGCCTAGTAAGTCATTATTGAAATATCTGACGGGGGCTGTAGGTGCAATAGAAAAGCAAATATGCAATGTAGAAGAGGCTTTGCATAAAGATTTACCAGGCCCCCCTAAACACATACCATCAGGGGAGGAGACAAACTCCCATGTGCTAACATTAGATCCACAGAATGGATGCATCCAGACAGGTAGTGATGAGATCTCTATAATCGACACAGACATAACAACAATGCCACCGCCAAAAAGGGCCTGTATTCCTAATAAAAAAGCTTTGTCAAACAGTACCTCGTCTACAAGGGGTAAAGCAGTATCCCCCCCTGTTATCAATATTCCAACAACCAAAACTGGGTCGATACAGGGTTTCCACTATCAAAATTAAAGATCGTATTATTTGTCCGAGTAACAAACTTAAAAGTAAAAGCAAAGGCCAACTGGTTAATAACGTTCTAGGAATTATGAGTATATTAAATGATTTAACCATATTGATCAAGGAATCCATTGGTACTCTCGCACAGGGATTGGACAACATCGAGATAAGCTTGGTATCCATTACAGGGCGCTTAAATGAAAGGTCCATTACACTATCTGAGAAATGCGAAGCAAATGGTGTAGATAACAACACACGGAAAGCTTTATCAGTTAGCACCGTTGACTGTTGCAACCAAAGTAAAAGGGCGGGGGATATTAACAGAGCCCCCAGTATTAATAGTATTGGGAATTTAGATCCTAGTGGCCAGTTGCATAGGGCAGCAAAAGTGAGTGGGGGAGGGAGTGTAGCTGGTAGAAAGGAAAGGAGGGATGATTTGACTCAACTTGATACCAGCACCTCCCAAGATACCTGCATGCGCCCCAATCAAGAGTCTTATCCAATTGTTCATAGTTTAAATCTCCTGCCAGCTGCGGTTCCTTACACCGTGATTCTGGCGAATGTCTCTCTATTACCAGCGAGGGAGCAAGAATTCTGGATTTCTCTGAAAAATAAAGCTATTCATTGCTTGGGTACTAAAATAGGTCTGTCACAGGAGATGTTCTCCGCATTTAAAATGGTGAGATGAGTCCCGTGGGTGGGAGACAATAAAAAAAAGTTTAAAGGGGACTGCGTTGTTCTTTCTTTGGGATCCCCAGCCTTGGTCCATGACATTTTCACCAGAACAGCTACAAATAATCTTATGACTGAGGGCATTTACGTTCTTCCTCTGGGATACTTTAACCACCCAAGAACACGTGAAAACCACTCCACCTTATTTGGACCATCCCTATCCCACGGGAACCATTTGTATAACATAGAAGTGTCTAATAGGTTTGGTCCTTTAGTTTCCCTAGAGGAGGTGGATTGACCTATGGACCCTATTGATAGCCATCATTCACGACTGGACAGGGCTTTTAACATCAACAAGGCGGTAAACTTCTCAGTAATCGCAGAGGAACCTACCAAAGCCATAAGGGACATGCAACTAGGGGCTAGCTCAGATAACACTCTGATTTTTAAGTTTAATAATTCTACCAGCCTAAACACTATAGTGGGACATCAAAATCGTACTGTTTCAAATATAATAGGCCCCCTAAAACCGGGTATAAATGATCTTAATAAGGTCAGTGAACTTATTGAAGTAATATCTCCTTTAGACACAGTAAATACGTTCGTTACCGACCCGCAGCTGCAGGGGAAGCAAAGTCAAGAAAATTTTGAGGAGGAATGTGTTCCCCAAAATGATTCTGATAAGGGCTATGTTAGAGTGGTATTTTGGAATATGGCTGGTTTAAAATCATCTAAGGTGGATAACCAAGTTTGGGTAGATTTTATTAACAACTTTGATATTCTGTGTATACAGGAGACTTGGTTACTGGACACATTGCATATTGATGGTTTTAAAACATATCATATCTCTGCCCTACGTTCAGTTCATGGGAGGCATAAGGGGGGAATTTCCATCTATATTTCAAATATGTTGAAGGTCCAAAAGATAAAAACATTAAAGTCGACCCCTTATTATCAAATTATCGATATCCTTTTCTCTATGCAAACTGAGATAGTGATTATTGATTTCTACAACAACATTGACAAGCGTAACTTTGTAGGAATAATAAAAAGCCTTATGGATTTTTTAACTAACCTGGTTGTTTCTAGGGGAAGGGATGTGATCATTATTTGGGGTGGGGATTTTAATACCAGTATCTGCCAAAATCCTGTATGTGGGTTTGGGGATATTGACTCAGGTAATAATGTTCATGCAGCCCACTTCGTCCACTCTGATAGAGGTGAATGTCTTAACGAAATGATGGCTACCTTTGATTTAGGTTTCGCAAATACATTGTGTTCTCCTTCTGTTGAGTTTAGTCTCACATTCATCAGACGGGGATTTAATTCCCTGATAGATTTTATTATTATTCCAATTTGCTATTCTAATTGGTTTGTCCAATTTTGTACTCACACTAGTGGCCTAAGTGACCACCTGCCATTAACTATAAATATTTTACTCCCAACTAAACGCACTCTTTCGGTTTCGGAAAGTCTGGCTCAGAATCAAGATGTTGTACTGGCCCGCCAGAATGGTTTTTCCTTGAAGTGGTGTAGGAAGGACCCTGAAACACTGAATACTAAGATTATAACTAAGGCTTTAATTCCTATCACCGAGTGCCTGCGGGAAGGGTCATCCTATAGGGACATTCTGTATGCTTTTTCCGAAGTAACAGCGGTGATTCAGAATTTGCTGAACCATCCAATAAGGCCTGTACCGAACAAAGACCAGGGGTGGTTTGATACAAACTGTTCCAAGACATATTCGTTGTTAAAGGCTGCCCTTCATAAACCAGTGAGGGACTATGAGGAAATTAGAGTGTGTAGGAAGGCCTACAATTTGGCAAGAAGTAATCGTAAGAAAGAAATCAAAAATCTAGCTTGGAATAATTTGTACGAGGCTTCCCTACGTAAAGATTGTATTTATTTTTGGCAGGCGGTCAAAGCACCATTTTTTGCTACAAAAGAGGAGGCTCGAGTTGAGATAGCAATAGATGAGCTCTCCTGGGTAAATTTTTTCTCTAACCTGTATGGTAATAAGAGCAGTGAGGATATCAACTTATGTCAGGAACCTCTTTTATCTGGATATCCTATTCAGTTTACGCCGATTGATATTCAATTTTGTCACGATGAAGTTATGATGGCAATAAAAGAGAGCAAAAGTGGTAAAGCTCCAGGTACCGACGGGATACCGATTGATTTATATAAAAGCACAATAGAGCTATGGTCTCCACTGCTAACCCAAGTTTTAGAAGCCTGCTGTGCTGAGGGGTTCATTAAATCCTGGTCGGAATCTGTGATAATTCCAGTTTTGAAAAAAGGGGACCGAGAAGATCCAGCTTGTTATCGCCCTATGTCCCTCCTAGACTCCTTTATGAAAATCGCAGGAAGGGTTGTATTAAATAGACTTCAACAGTGGGCCGAGGATAATAACATCTTAAGTAGGGTCCAATATGGGTTTAGGGAAGGGATGGGTACTATCGAACAGGTTTTAAACTTTTCGTTGATTCAGGGTAAATATACACAAGCAAAGGCAGGGAACCTATTTGTGGTAGTGCCGCATTTGATTGTGTTGATCACAGCAGGTTATGGAGTATTCTAGAGGAACTAAAAGTTGATCCCCCCTTAGTACGATTTTTGAGGCAATTATATCAGGGGGCCTCAGCCAAAGTGAGGTATGGATTAAAGGGTGATTGCACCAAATCATTCCGTGTGGAGAAGGGAGTTAGGCAAGGTTGTGTACTGGCCCCGTTCCTCTTCACTTTATATACCAATGCTTTAGAAGAGGAATTGGTGGCCAGGGTGAACGATTCTCCGATAATAAAGAACCAACAGATTGTCTCCCTTTTCTACGCGGATGATGCAGTGCTAATGGCGTGAACCCAGCTTGGCCTACAGAGGGCCCTGTCAACCTACATTGACTTTATGGACAATAGGGGCCTAAAAATAAATGTTACAAAGACTTTTATGATGTCCTGTGGGAAAGGAAAGAATAAGTGTAGAACTTTAGTAACGAGGGACGGCAGAATCGAATCAACTAAAACATTTTCTTATCTTGGAATTTTATTGGAGGTTCGGGGTTCCTGGGGACCAGCCGTTAAGAAAAGAACGCTCCTATTTAAAAGGGCAACTGCGGCACTGATGCTTTTCTCAAGGAAAATGGGGAAAAGGCCCCCGGGAATACTACTGAAAATATATCAAGCAAAATGTATTATTGTAGCCACATATGGCGCAGGGATATGGGGTTTCCAAGATGTTGCACCAATCCAAGTGGTTGAAAATGATTTTTTAAGGTTCATTCTTGCCGTTCCCCGGAGTTCTTCCATTTTTAATTGTCATAATGAGCTGGGAATCACCCATATTTCTGACTTGATTAAAATCCAACCAGTCTTACTTTGGCATAGGATTTGGACCTCTCCTAGTTTAGGTTTGAACCGTGAGATCATAATGGACTCCATGGGATTAGATCAGGCCAAACAAATCCCTTGGTTAAACTATATAAGTAATTTATCTCACGACTTATGCAGACCTGATTTTTATTCTAACCCAGACACTATGTGCACTTTATCGAGAAAGGAGCTTAAATTCTTATGTTTACAGCACTTTGAGTCCCTTAGATTAATGGTGGAGATAAGTAAATACTCTGTGATCCAGCATCAACTGAGCCTGTCTAGTTATTCCATCCAGCTGTATTTAGTATGCTGTCTACAAGAATTTGACAGATATATCTTGACTAGGCTCAGATTTGATTGCTTCCATCGTCTTGTCTCTTTTCCTTCTGTAAATGACTGGTCCAGGAAACTCTGCCCATGTCCTTGTGACAACACTGCTTCTCAATCTACAATGCATGTTGTTTTATTCTGTAAATTTTATGTTAAAGAAAGAGCTAGATGGATTAAGCCTATTTTAAAGCAGGGAGGCTGGCAGCAATGTCGTTCAGCATTTCTCTTTTTAAAATTATTGGACAATGTGTACTGTATTGGAGCTATGACGGGGCTTTTGAAGAGTATAATGAGGAAAAGAAAAAGTTTAACCTGTTAATCCCTATGTTGTAAAATGATGTACTTTTGGAACAGCTATATTTTATCAAGATATTTTAATGCATTTTTTAAGGGACCTGATTTTATTGAATGTGTGCTTTTATGATTTTATTATCTTTTAAAATCGAATAAAGCATTTATTGATTGATTGTGTCACCTACTGACAAAAGAGAATAAATGTGTCTTCCTGGGTAAAGAATATGGAATCTAGATTTGTGTATTAGCACCAAGAATTGGTTAGTGAAATTAGATAAATGATTCACCCCACACTCTTAGAAATGCACCTTAATTCTTGCGGTGCTTCGTTGTCAGGCCAATGACTCTTTGCCACCGTAGTAGAATGGAGCTGTAAACAATTGCATTTCAAGTATCATCAACTTTCGGGCTCTTAATGTTCAGTCAATGATGAGAGGGTTGAACTAGTTTTAAAATCTTTATATTTCATTGAGGGATTAGTAATTGATTTTCTCATTTTTATTCAGAATAGTCCAATTACAGAAGTTTAGAGAAAAAATTGATTGGAGACATCATGAAAATAACTGCGTGATCCATAAAGGAAAAGTCTCTATCTTAATCGAAAAGGACATTACCTAACCTAATGAAAACCCATAAAGATTTTGTTCTGAAAAGGAATGAAATTTCAGAAAATAGTCAAGAAAATGAACTCCTCATAATGAGTAGTCCTGGAAACTCAGCCAAGTTTCTTCAACAGTCGCAGTAGCAACCATTGAATCCAATCAGAAGAAAGTCAATCACAGCAGTAGCTGTGATTCGCACAAAGAGAAAGTCTCCCCACAAAAGGATCAGAGCCGGGAAAAATCACTGTTAGCAGGAACTTACAGCAACTCGAAGAAGTGGAGGACAATGAAGTCGGTAAGAATCGATAGCTGGAAGGGGATGAAGCATGAAGCCGCAAGCATAACGCAGGATTTCACAAAAAGCATTGTCTCTCTGACTAGGAACACGCATATAAATCGAAACACACTATTCATGTTATGAGTTCAGCAGGTTAAGTAATCTTCTTCCAAATAAAACCAATCATCCGATGGTTTCATCTCTATCTGTCGCCTCTCCTCCTGATTCCCACAGTAAACATTCACACTGGTGCATAACTAAACTAAACGTTCCTAAAATGTTGGACGATA
Organism: Triturus cristatus; assembly: GCF_964204655.1. NCBI lineage: Eukaryota > Metazoa > Chordata > Amphibia > Caudata > Salamandridae > Triturus > Triturus cristatus. Next base: position 214,187,499 of record NC_140588.1, read on the forward strand.
GATCCATGTGAATAGGTTCTCATGAGAACCGTCATACCTATGCTGTTAGCTGCTTTCAGTGTCCAATTGTGTGCAAAAACGGCTAGTCTAATGCAATGAAACATGTCCTGGTAAAATCATGCACATGTTGTTTTCAATATGCTGGTTATACTAATATTCTATTCATTATAAAGGCAACAGCATAGCACATTGTCTAAGCATATGGTGTGATGAAGCAAAGAATATATTTTATAAATCAACACATTCTACAATCAGATGCTGGTGCTAGGTCAACAATTTCTAAATAGACATTAATTTAAAATGGAAGCAAGAGTCGAAAGAAATCAGCTTCTAGTCATAGAAACACATTAGAAATGGAAGCTTACTGCATTTAAAGCTTCACGTTTTATTCTACATGTTTAAGTATGCACATTTTCCTATGTGTTATTTATTTATGCAACGTTTCTACGACACAGTTAAACCCAATTTCCTACGTTTATGGCACATTTCTAATGTGGTTATTTAGGTCTTTTGGGTCTAAACTTTTTAACTCTATCACTATTAAATCCCCAAATGTTATTTCCTACTAGTGCTAATTATTGTGACTTTGTATTTGAGGATTCAAAGTTTACCACGCTAATGGTATTTGTAAAAATTATGGTAGCATGTCCTATTCAAGAACCACCATAGGCCCAAATTGCTCAAAATTATGTCCAGGAGAAAGATTGCTGATTCCTGTAAGGTGAAATACATGTCATCCCTCAAAGAGCATTAAAGAAATAATTCATAAGTAGTTGTATGGATCTGCAAACCTTGCAGAGTGTCTCTAGGTATGTTTATAGCAGAATCAGGGCTACGGTCCAGGTCACACATTTAGTGAATCAGGATGGTGTGATGTGGCGGTCAGTACAAGTAACTAAAGTTACTTTGCAGGTTTTAAAGCACAGTATACATAAGCAGCTGCATTCACCTGCAAAGAAGATTTTGCAGCCTAACATCAGCTCACTGGCAGCTCTTGGCTAAGCAGTCTGGAAGTGAGGAAAAAGACTGAGGCAGAAAAAGGTCCTACCAAAGAGTGAAACAAAATATGAAGCCCTTACTTAAAGCAGGAGTTTCCTTTGATTCTTTTCCCCCAGAGATGAATCTATACAGACAAATTACCCCAAAGAGTAACCAGTGGTTTCTACAGCCAGGTCTGTTTTCCCGGACCAGTTTGGGATCTACACCCATTCAAGCTCATAGGTGTCAGCTATACTATCACCTTCTAAGTGGCCTCCCCAGTTAGCAGCCTACCCTACCATTTTCCTGCCCAGTTGCATATCTTCCCTGTCTTAACTACTCTGGATCTCCTTTTATACCGTTCCTCAACACACCCCTCAGCATCCCCGTCATGTCCTTCAACCGTCCCCCATCTTGGTTGAGTCCTGCCCTCTCTCTCACTCCGTACATCCCTCCCCACCCTCAAAGATTTTGGCATTATATCAGAGTGCCCAGAACGCCCTGCTTCTCCCCTCTGGCTTTCCCTTATCCATGCAACCATAAACCAATTTTCCCACACTGGACCATCGTCTTTGAAAACATAGCAGCTTCATTATAATTGGTAAATATTTCAAATGTGCCTTTAAATAGCACTTTAAGTTTAGAAAACTGTATCATAGAGGCCTCTGCCCCAGCTGCTTTAAACCTTGAAATCATGCTCCTAAACACTTTTTGCCTCCAAGCTGGTTCTACTCTCATGTCCGAGAAAACACAATTGTCTGCTGTTTAAATTACTTCTCCTTAACCGCCTTGGCCAGTAACCTTTCCTTGATTCTATATTCCACAAAGTTTACTAACATACCCCTGATGCACTTGCCTTGGCCAACAACTGATTGTCAAATCTTGATTATGGTCTGGGCCACAAAGGTCTTGATTAGGTTTCCCACAAAGGGATACATCCAGCAGCGTGCTCGGTGTACTCTGGAATGCCTGTTATTCCTAAGTTAGTCCTTCTAGCATGATTTTCTTCTTGCCCCTGTTTCTCTTTGAGCCATGATATCTCCTTTTCCAGCTTTTCATTGACGTTTTCCAAAATATGAACCTTATCTTCACCTTTGGACACTCTTTGCTCCATCACGTTTAGCCTAGTACAGAGGTTCACGAATTGTATGAACATTGAGTTAATTTATCCAAAATCTTTACTTGTGAAGTCTTAATCGATTTTACCTCCTTTAATACCTCCTGTAACATACTTTCTAGGCCCAAACAATCCACTTCTATCCACAGAAGTTTATCAAGAAAGCCTCCTCTGCACTGTGCAAGACCCAACGGCTCTTCTTGCCCTGAACTTAGCAACCCTTAAATGTCCAGGACCTCGTCCACGATATCATCAATTTGGGCATTTCCCTTATGTAAGAGTTCCATATCTGGCCCTAGGCTTGGCAGAGCTTTACCCTGAATTCTCCCCATGGCCATAACTCCACTCTTGGCATTGCTCCCGCTGGTATGAAATAAAGCATGCATGCATCCACTTTCAGGATTATCGATAAACGAGCCCCCTCTTGCCCACTTTCCTGAGAAGTATCACACATTTTTCTTTTTCCACCGCTCCCCCTTTGGCAGGTTCCACTCACTGTTCTTGATGCTTTGTCCACACATGCAACATCTGCACTTCTCCTACCACACCAGTCAATGCACCTTGGGCATCTCCAGTCCCCAGGGATCCTGCCCGCAGCTACCTTTCCACACTGTCTCGGCCCCCCACAGCCTTTGAGCCCAAGGCAAATGAGTTACTTAAGATAGTGGGAGGTGTTCCCTTCTCTTCTTCCTTCGCAATGCATGCTGCATATGCAGCAGCTATAGCCTTGGCATACCCTGGCATAATTTTCTATGTACTCACTAGTTCACCCAGCGAGATTTTCTTCTTCTCGCTGGAGTGCTTTAATGTCTTCAAAGATTTCGCTAATTTGGCTAGCATTATCGAGATGCCCCTAAATTGCAAAAGACACAGGGGGAACCGGCATCCAGACCCATAAAAATGCAGGAAAGGGCAGGGGAGGGGCCTTTCTGAGTCCAACAATAATCACCAAAGGAAGGCACAATTCACGAGCCAGGAATGAAAGTTCAAGGGGGAGAGGGTGAACTTCAGCAACAAAGAGTACTCAATCACAAACAAGCATTCCAAAGCAACTGCGGTGAATAGAAAACCAACCTACCCTCCCTGTCATCGGAGATACAACTCACAAGCCAGGAATAAAAGTTCCAGAAGAGAAGGTGAGCTTCAGGCAACGAAGAGCAGCCAGTAACAGAGCAGCGTTTCAAGTGTTCCTGCCGGGGGCGAGCAAACCAGCCCTCTCTACCTGGCATCACGGTGTGGAGCTCTGCACTGCCCCTAATACAGTCACACCATTTGGTTCATTTGGCCCATGCAAGAAAATACCTCAAATGCTGTTTACAGCTTCCTCAGGGGTCCTGCAAGTTCTTCCAGGGACAAGCTCCCTCATTGAGCATTCCATTCTGACCCAGTTGTGAGCCGGGGGGGGGGGGGGGACAGCCGTTATATCGTGCATCTGACACCACTGGGGGAAGCTGCCAAAAGCCGATAGACATTGGCTAGGAGGAAATTACTGCTAGCCTTAAATGTGGCAAGCTCCACTATAATGGAGAGGGAAATGTTGGCCAACCGCCATTGGAAGCCACCCCCTGTTGCCTCGACCACTTGGCATATGGGTGGGGCTGGATCCCGAAAGGCAGGGTCTAGAAGATGCACTTAGGTGACAGTGTCATCCCCCATCGCCAATCCAGTAAATTAAATGAACAAATTTCTTCTGTTACAAACTGTGGTAGACATTTGAAATGAAAATACCGCTGGGTGTTAGACCTGGTATCCTTAGCATGGTTTTCCCCCTAACGTTTTGCCTTCAACCCTCCTGTTGTGCTGACTTTAGGACTCTGCACTCTTTACCACTGCTAACCAGTGCTAAACAGCTTGTTCTCTCTCCTTAAAACCTGATAGAATTGGCTTAAAACCAATTGGCATATTTAATGTACTTGTAAGTCCCAAGTAAAGTGGCACTGCCTGTCCCAGGGCCTGTATATCAAATGAGAATAGTGGGCCTGCAGCTCTGATTGTGCCACCCACCTAAGTAGCCCTTTTTAAACATGTCGTAGGTATGCCATTGCAGGCTCTGTGTGCATTTTTAAACTGCCATTTCAACCTGGCAAAATAAAATTTGCCAGGCCTAAACCTTCCTTTTTAATACATATAAGTAGCCCCTTGGGTAGGCCCTGGATAGGCCAGAGGGCAGGGTGCAGTGCATTTAAAACGTTGGACATATATGTTTGAGTTTTACATGTCCAGGAACTGAAGAACTCTTAAATTCACTTTTCGCCACTGCAAGGCCTACCTCTCTCATAGGATAACATTGGAGTTACCACATTGCATTTAATAAGCTGTAACCTCCAAATGGGAACAGGTAACCAGTTTATGTTTGGTGTCTTTAGATTTGTAATGGAAAATCCTCTTATGGTAAAATTGGATTTTAAAATACCATTTTGAAAATGCCAGTTTTAATAAAGTTGGCATTTTCCTGCCTTTACCATTTAGTGCCTGCAGACTGTCTCCGGGTCACATGAATGAGTGTAACTGGCAGTTGGGCTTTGTATATTCCTTCTAGACAGCCAAACACAATAGAGGGCTTAGGTGTGCTTGGATGAGCCATCACTGGCAGGATGGGAGGATAAAACTAGGCACAGCCCTACTTGATCTTGAATAGGCTGTGTCTTGCCTCCATACAAAGGCCTGCATGCCCCCTGTAGTTAGTCTGTATATAGTGCCTGCAGGGGAGGCAGGAAACATGTGCGCTTCAAAAGGAAACTTCTAGAATCTTCTCCCACTTCAAAGGAGGCACTAGTATAATCTTTGGACCTAAGATACCGACTCTTCAGTACACTTCTGGACTTGTGGAGACTCTGCCAGGAAGAAGGACTGCTGTGATGCTAAAGTGATTGTCACTCTGCTGGACTACTGCCCTGCTGGACTACTGCCTGGACTGTTTCCATGAGAAACAGGGTCAAGACCGATTTGTATATGGCTGGGCCCAAACTGGGGTGGCGTGGTGAGCAAAAGAACGATGGATTAAACCCAGATCCTTGTGATTGGGGGTAAATGTTTGTATTGTTCAGCATTCCATCCATCAATTGTTCTTTTTGCTTTTGGGGAATTGTACATTGCAGAGAAGGGACCATACTGTTGGAATGGATAGACCAAAGGAGTTTGGCTATTATACTAGATACCAATAGTTCAGAACAGATGTTGTTTACTAGTCAAGATGATATGTTTAAAAATAAGTTGAAGGACAAGCTGTCAAAGGTATTTACAAGTGAGGTGGGCGAGCTGGATGGATTTAGTCACAAAATAATACTCAAACAAAATGTCGTACCAATCTTACACAAAGTTAGGAATATTCCTTTCACTGTCAGAAGAGAGGAGGAAAAGGGAGTTAAGCAAATTGGAGAGGGATAAAATAATTGAAGAGGTAAAATCTCAAGAGTGGTTGGCGCCCTTAGTCATAGCAAGTTGGCAAAATGGCAAAATAAGTATATGTATCGATTTGAGAGATACTAAAATGAACATTCGAATTGACAAGTTTCATTACCTAGGATTGGTGAAATATTAGCCATGACCAAGGGTGTGAAGTGATTCACAACACTAGACCTGAAATTTGCAAAGCATCGGTTCGGCCACATGCCGTTTGGCCTTGCTTCCGCTGCAGCAGTATTTCAATGACTAATGTACAATATATTCAAGGGTTTAGATGGAATAGCTTTCTTCCAAATCAACATTTTAATCATGAGGATAACCAGGGAGGATTCAGGTTATATGCAATTGCTTCAAGAGATTGGGTTGACTGCAAAGTTTTCAAAATGCAAATTTGCCCAAGGTTCTGTTACTTATCTATGACATATGGTGTGTGATAAGGGTGTACTGCTCAAGCCTGAGAAAGTAGAGGCAATTACCCATTCGCAACATCCCAAGTACAAGGAGAATATGAGGTCTTTTCTAGGCCTTGCAGAGTATTATGGAAATTATGTCACAAGAAGATGCTATCAGGCAGCTTTTAAAGATAGATGTCAGTTTTGAATGGAACAGCAAATTAAAATTGGATGTCAACACTATCAAGACTGGCATTAGCAAAGCAATGCCCTTGAGTGGGTTTGACCCCAATCTCAGGGTGGTTGATACCATTGCTGCAAGCAATAAAGTGTTTTCAGATTGAAACTAATGGGAAGAAAGTTACTATTGTATGTGCATTGAGGTATGTCACATATTTGTAAGAGTGTTTTTCAATGATTGAGAAGGAGTTACTAGCATGTGTGTGGGGTGTGAATTACTTAAGGCAGTTTGTACTGGGGGACATCATTTATGTTAAGAATTGGCTATAAGTCCCTTGTTAAACCTCTCACTGCCAGTGGAATGACCAAAGCAACACCACGCATCACTGTAATATCATTGCAGCTTTTGGACTATGCATATGTCGTGGAATATTTTCCAGATGTGAAGAAAACGGTAGCAGCTTTTTTAGTAGCGCTCCCCTGGACACTACCAAGGATAATGTTGTAGCTTGCAATGACTGTTGTATGGCTGATGTGGATGTGCCTGGTGCCATTTCTACTGAAGAATAGAATGCTACAGAAAGAAACTATAACCTTTTACAGTTAGTCAAAGAAAAATCTGATCTTCCTGGAGGGAAAAAGATAAGTTGACCCTGGGGTTGAGAAGTGTTCGGGAGATCAGGCGTGAGTTGCCTGTTGATGAATTAGGACATGTTTTGCGAGGTTACTGCATCGTTACACCTATCACTGTAAGGCAGAGACTTATGGACATTAATCATAAAAGACACTTAGGAGTTGTGAAAACTAAGAGAAAAATTTAAGAAATGTATTGGTGGACTGTATGGACACTGAAATTGAGAAAGATCTTGTGTAGAGTGTGGCAATTCATATGTCACAGTTACATTCAGACCACCTTTAGTTCCCATGCCTATAAGCGAAAATCCATGGGAAATCTGGGTCCTATACGAGAAGAGTGGGGAATGTTCAAATATGTTGGTTGACACATTTTTGAAGTGGCCAGAAATCAAGATAGTAACCAAAGCAGATGATTCTTCTGTGGTGCAATTCATGGAGGAGATATTTTTGAGAGTAGGATTACTATAAAAGATCAAAGTTAATGAGCCACAGTTCTGTTCCAAAGAAATAAAGGCATTTGGGAATAAAAATGGGGTGACATAATTACACATCTGTGTTACATCTTGCTGGCAGTGGAAGTGTCGAACAATCCAATGGAGTATACATGGGAAATGTAACAATTTCCTTAAAAAAAAGAAGTTTTGGGTGCTGGTGCTCCAAAAAATGATATAAGCACATTGTACAACACCCACTTTGACAAGTTTCTCACCTTTTAAGATTTTGCAAGGGAGAAAACTTTACACCAAGGATAATTTATACTGGAAGTCTAAGCAAGACTTTGTGAGTGGTCTCCAGGAGTAGTTCGTAGTAACATAGAGAAGAAGATAGTGAGCCCAGTGAGGGTTATCTGTTTGACTTTGGAGTCACAGATCTGAGGAGGAGTGGCCCAAGAACTGAATCCTCTGGTGGCATTCAAGAGTCCTTTAGTGAAAGGAACAGTAAGAGAAGTATGAGGATTAGTGAAGGAACTGGGAATGGAAGTAGAGGAAGACATGTAGTGGTCATTCAATTCTATATGTTTTCTTAAAATACCCCTCACCCACCAAAATGTCCCCTGGTGGCATGCATCATCATTGGCTGCGGGACGGGGCGTGCTGCGACCGATGAACATGTGGGAGAACATTGTAGGGTGTGGACTATAAAGTAATAAGTGATGAGTAGGAGGGTCAAACTTGTGAGTTTAATAAATACCTGGCTACGTGGAAAAAATAGCTTTTATTGGCTCTTTTAGCTGATATTATTAAAAAGGGTGCGAACGGAGAAACACAGTGTGATGGGTGTGTCTCTCCCGGTCTACATGTTTCAAACCTACCCCAAAGGCTTTTTTTCAGGACCATATTGAAAGATATCAAATTCTATTCCTAGAACAAAAACCTTATTGGTCTTCTTAATTATTATTAAGGTAAGAGATTGTCATGCACATATGATACATAGTAGGTATATTTCCTGCCTGATTCAGATCTCATGAGCTCTTCACAGGAGGGGAGGGGCGCTTGTAGTCACACATTCATCAAAGCTGCACCCTCATCCAGCTTACTTTGCCTGCCTGTGGCTTCCTACACAGTAAATATACTGACTAGGTATCGTATGTGCATGAAAATCTCTCACCTTGATAATAATAAAACATGCAATTGTCAGAGCTATGAATTGAAAATGTCGTCTACCCTGATTTAATTGTTGGCTTTTTTTAAAACTCCAAACAACACAAGTCTTTCCTCTGGAAATATTGGCGCCTCAATAGCCTGACTAATGCCCTCAAATTGTTCCTGCCAAAATGTGGACAGCTGCGGGCAAATATAAAACATATGGAGCCAACCCCCTGCACCTTGTTGACAACAAAATCAATTATCTGGTACTGAAGTATATATTTCATGGAGAGTATCCTGAGTGTAATATGCCATTTGGACACATTTATTCCCTGTCTCGGCGATGGAATGCCAGTCACTTTCAGATAGATGACATTGTGTTTTTCCATTATCTTGGACAGAAAACTAGTTATGTCTACTTAAGAGAATAGGCTCTGCAACAGTCTATACCAATGTCCTGTTCCTAACAGTCTACTTTTGGCAGAGCCTTACTGATAGGGTGCTGTCCCTTATTCCCCCCACCTCCCACAGGATATTGGCCTGTAAAAAATGCACTATCTGCCCGAAGCTTATAAAATGTTTCCTACATTGTTCACTACTCCTAGAGAGGAGTTCCTCCCAAGAGATACATATTCCCCACAAGATAAAATCAAAAAGTTTTTCTGTGGTTTTCTTACTAGAATACATAGTTTCCTTCATAGTACCTAGGAAAATCTGCATTGCAAGTTACTGTAAACTATGTAACTGTGCAACAATTGCCTCGCAGCTTTTATACTCATTATTATTCTTATTAAAAAAGCAGGACACATTTGTTTAGTTATTGTGCTCTTGGAAAATACACAGAGATGAACATTTTGAGTGCTGTGGCGCAGTCCAGAAAAAAAGACGCCTGGGGAAGTACGAATCACTCATAGCCTTGAGTTATATTTTACACCAGGCTTCGCATTCTGCCCTATGTATTGCAAAATACAACTGAAACAGGTCTTTGCAAAGGTGTCTGTGTTTATGCATGACATTTTCCTGACACATTGTTTTGTCCACACATTGTCCAGCATGGCAATACAGGGTGGTCTGCAATGTGTGCAAAACTCATAATTGTAAAACCAAATGCAAACAACATTTGCTCCCACTTCACACATGCTACAGTGCTCAGAATGAGGCTGTTGGTATATTAGTCACAAAAAATCTCTATCAGGCCAGTCAGGGCGTGGGTTTACTGAACCTGAACTCTGCTCATGTTCAAACTATACTTCTCAGTGGTTTTATTACAAAAACACATAAGATTCTTACAAGGCGCAGAGTCAAGGTCCTTGATGATTTCTAAATGGTGGTCACAAAAATGCAAGAAATATGGGGTATCTAGCATATTTCCACGAGGGTGGATCCATGCCAGATTTTGACGATGAACACAGAAAATGCAATTAATGCAATTTGGACATCTGGGCGTACAGTGGATACCCAGACTTTATAAAATATCATAATATTATCTATGAAGTTAAGGAATCACTGACATAACATTGCAAGACACATTATCGACCTACATTTTTATTGATACAAAAATATCGATAACAATAATATCGATATTATATACTTACTTAAAAAAATACACTATTATCGAAACCACAATATCTTCATTCAAAATTATCGACATCAAAAATAATATACACATTGTTATCGTTATCTAAAATATCGCACAATGTTTAAATAAATACAACATGTCCAAAATATCGACAACAGACATATCAACAGCAAAAATATTGTTCTTTTAATAATTATGGACAATGCTAAAATAGAGAAAATACACAAAATAAAACACAATAAATATAAATAAATAAATAAACATACATTGCATATCAAATAAAATTAAACACATTTTTTTTCAAAGTATTAAAATATAACTAAAATATAAATTAATAAACATACCATAAACAACAATTATAAATATAAACTTACATCATATAAAGTCACTTTTTAACATTTCATATATATTATAACACACAATGCAATAAATCTAAACGTAAGGAGAAAAAAATGAAAATAACTGACTCTTAATTACTGTTTTCCATATAAGGAAACCAACTACCAAAACAAATAAAACATTTAAAAATTAACCAATAAAAAGACACGATATTAAAACCAACTAATAAAATTAAACAAACAATAAAATAAACCCTAATAAACCAACAAAGCTTACTCTTATTTTACACCTCAAACCAAAAAGGACAAAGAAGGCAAAACTCTGCTGGATTGCTGCCAGAAGCAAGAACTTCATCAAACCAAAACCTGTATCAATTTGCTGAACGTAAGTAAATTAACATTTAGAAAATAAGAGTAAAACTAACATTCTAAAAATGTTCACTTTCGTACTCAAATGAGTAATTTATATATTTTTCCTATTTATATTTCCACTACAGATAAATCGAAATACAACAACAAAATAACAGACAACATCCTAAAACCATCGACCTAATAAAGTAAGTATTGTTCAAAATGCATTTAATAAACCTGTAAAACATCCATCCAAACCCAAAATCCATCCCAAACACCCAACTCACCCTATGTACAAAATTTATTAAACAAATATTAATATCTGTTTTAAATTTTTTACAGGAAAACCAACCACTTAAAAAGATTCAACAAAGAAAGAATTCAAGTCACCATTTATAAATATTTAAAGGCGAACTTTATAAGTATATTCTGAAAAAATTTATTTATGTAATCATTAACAGATATAATATTCTTTTTAAAAAAAATTATATTCATTTGCTATAGATTTTACCACATTACAATGACAGAAGGCGCACAATTTATAACATCCCAAGAAGGAAAAATGTTATTATGTTATATGGGGTATGTCTACACTCAGTAGAAACAAACTGGTCTGAAAGTCAGTTGGAAGTGTTCAAAGTATTACTCTAATAAATGTTATGGTCGTGCAACTACCAGAGAAACAATTGTAATGTATACAAGGGAACATAATCACCCTCCTAATATTACAGAAATTGAAGTTAGGAATGCACTTGATTACACTAAAGAGGCTAGCACAAGCTCACAAATACCTACCAGTGCAATTCTTAAAGAACTGCTGCCTAGGGTACCCAAAGAAGCCACTGGACAAATGCCGCCCATTGCTTCATTAAAAAGTACAATAGCTCACACTAAAAAGGCTACAACATCTATGACACCTACTCCTAAAACATTTAAAGAGGTGATAATTTCCCCAGAACTAGCTATTACTTACAATGAGGAACCCTTTATTCTCTATGGGAATATATGCAAAGAAAAGAGAATAATCATGTTTGCTACTGCAAACAATTTAATAAAACTTCAACAAGCTCAAACATGGATGATGGATGGAACTTTCAAAATCTGTCCCAAACTATTCTTCCAACTATATACTATCCATGGCCTACATCACAATACTAACATTCCCTTTATTTACGCCTTGCTGCCCAATTAACAGAATTCAACATATCTAGAAATCCCAAATAAAATAAAACAAGAGACAAATAATTATTTTCCTGAGAAAATAATTATAGATTTTGAACAAGCTATGATAAACGCTATACTCAAAACATACCCACATACATCAATCCAAGGATGTTACTACCATTTCAATAAGTGCCTATGGAAACACGTACAAAAATCTACACTAAGGGCTCACAGCAGCACCCGCTGCAATGTTAACAATATGGAATGCAACCGCCAGGGTGGGGGTCGCATCCCAATTGGTGGTGCGGGACTGCCGCATCGCTGGCGGACAGTCCCAACACCGCTAGGGTGGCGGGCGGACTGAAGTTCGGCCGCCATCCTAATGGGGCCCTAAGTGTAGAGTATGCAACAAACACTGCATTTGCATACCAGATTAAAAAACTTATCGCATTAGCCTACGTGCCAGTAACTGATGTTGATGAACATTACAACCTTTTACTAGAAAGCCCTTATTACCGACAACATGAACAAAAATTAAGTCCCCTCCTAGACTACTTCAAAGACACCTGGGTAGGAAGACTTCATAGATCAGGCCATAGGAGACAACCCAAATTTCAAATTCCCTGGTGGAATGTCTATCTTACTACACTTAACCAAGAAGCCAAAACCAATAACGCTGTTAAAGGATGGCATAATGCCTTCCAATCAACAACAGGACGAGGCACACCTACACTGCACAAACTAATAATCTCCTTACAAAAAGAACAGAGCTATCAGGAACTCAGAATAGAGCAATCTGTCACACAACTAAAACCTAAACTATCTAAACACACTAAGCAAATGTACCAATACCTTCAACAGCAAGTTAAACTATACCCTATTACAACAGGCCTAGAATACTTAGGAATGATAGCCAAAAGCATACTCTAAAATCTCCAAACAAATTAAATGCATAATACTTATCATGTATTGTATAGCAACACATACAAAACATTTTTATTTCCTCACAAAAATATTTACTTTGTCTAATATATTTTTATATATAAATAATAATATTATCCATCAAAATGCCCAAGCATATAGGGGCGCACTCACGGCAACTTGCACCAGCCGGTTCCTCCCAATCAGGTATCACCATCGGCGTCGTTAAAAGGACATGACCACGCAAAACTTATCTTGCAAGAAATCTTTAATGTAGACCTGACGCGTTTCAAAGCATTCGCTTCTTCCTCAGAGGTCACGGTTCAAACAGTCACAGGGAGCTCCGATGCAAACTCCGCCTTTAGTAGGACGCGCTTAGTACGCGCTTTGCATTGTGGAACATATAGTCAAATCGGAGCATAATAATATATATACACACATTAATTTAGCATGTGAGAAAATAAAAAACAAAAACAATAAAATATAACATTATTTTCCTCCCACAATAAAAATATTTCAAAAACTTACCGTTTCCGTTGTTGTAGACTCAAAATTCCACATCTTCTAAATTAATCCATGTAGTTGATAATTCAAAAACCATAAAAAGTCTCCCCCCCAAAAAATGTAATAATACAATTGTACAAAAAATAAATCCTCCATCAATAAATCCACAATCTGAAAACCATCATAAAAACTCGAAAATGAGTTTAAAAAAAGAAACGCTCCATGAAAACCAAAAAATTAAGAAAGTGTAAATAATTATTATGTTACTAAAACTAATAAACACTTCCTTAATTAAAAAAACACTATATTCCGGCACCCGAAACTTTTTTCGAATAAAACCTAGAAAACAAAAACACACACATTCCCACCCACACAAATGTACACATTATATACCTAATAACATTATTACCAACATTATAAACACAATAGTAACACATATACGAGTCTATGTTAACATTTCTAACTAGACCTCAATAACGTAAAACTAGATAAACAGTCGATACCTAAGTAACGCATAAAAAACATCATAACATCACAAACCTAACTCAGAAAACACTAAATACAATCTAACTACCTTCAAAATTTATTAAAAACATAGGTAAAATACCGAAAATTAATCTTACCTTACTCGACGTGAAGCAGCTCCCAACCGCGAGCTTCTCCCCTTCCAAATGACCCAAAACAACAGCGAGCAGTTACAAAATACAAGCCCAAACAAATATGGCAGCTTTAAACATATTAAAAAAAACATTGTATTTTTTTAAATGTTCTATTTACTTATACATTTTTTTATTGTATTTAATTTAAATACTACAAATTGCATATGATTATTTGAAATGCATTATATTATTTTTAAACTTTGTAAAATTATAATAATAAATATTATAACACATATAGGGGTCTATTAGGATGGCAGACGGATGGCTGCTGCCGGGCCGGCGGTGGCAACCGCCGGACCCGCGGCGGACATCCGCCCGCGATCGCAGCCTGAAAACCGTCGGTCCCATTAGCATGGCGGTGACGACTGCCGCGGTAAGAAATCTCCGCCCGCCACTTTTCCACCGGTACCAGTCTGCACGCAGGCCTAGAGGGCGGAACTGGACTGCTACAATGATGCAGGTGCAGGGCCAGACTCCGCCGTCATGATTATGATGCCGGCGGTAGCCAGCCTTTCTGCGGCGGTGGAACCGCCATGGAAAGGCATGCAGAGAATGTCTCCTTGGGCCCATTGTGGGCCCCGAATGTGTTGGGGGTGTGAGTGGGTGCACTGGGGGGCTACATGTCCGTGTACCAGGTGGCAGGCACTGTGCAGTGCCTGCCACGCAGTGCAGTGACATGCATGACATGCTCCTTTTCACACACCGGCGGTGCTGCTGGCAGCAGCAACCGCCGCAATGTTAATCGCCAGAATCAGACCGCCACGTTCAGATTTCGACTGCGGATCATCCTAATTGGACTGGCGGTTATTCCGCGGTCCTTGTGGGTGCTCATTTCCCGCTACCATGGCGGTTGGGGAGAATTTCCGACCGCCATCCTAATAGGCCCCTTTTTGTCCGATCCTGTCATCAAGCCATCAGAGCAGCCATGAATCTGGAAAACACGATGCTTAACATCCGGTTCACCAAGTTTGTCTCAAGAGCGGAAATGTTTTTTAACTCAGCAGGAGCGACAGTAATCCCCAACCCCCGTTGTTTCTATTCCTGGGGATACTCAAGCCTATACTGGACAGCCAGACTCCTAGGAACTAGTGCTAAGTCTGCTTGTTTTTTCTCTTTCATTAAGTATTTTTAATGGGACCGCCCCCCTTTTAGTAATGAAGTTTTTGTACCCCCGGCACATATACTTTTTTAGATAAAGCATGTCGTTGGAAAATTATGTAAACTTAAACCTGGGATTCCATGCCCCAATGTAATTTTGAAATATCATAGTTTTTAACTTTTGTATTAACAGCTCATTTTTATCTCTTTTCTTACATTTACCACAAAGCATTTCCTAATTGTAATGATTTTAAATAATCAAACAATAAAGTTATTTCCGTGAGTATAAAAAATAGCACAGGCGTGCATTTTTAAAACAATGAAAACCTGTCTGAAGTCTTTAGACTGATTTAAGAAGTCACATATAGTCTTGTAAGTACAAATATTTGAATTGAGAGTTAATATCAGCTGTGTGTGGGAAGTGTGACGCTACAAGATTTGAAAAGTGATTGCTGACCAGTGTGTAGTGTTCACAGACAGAAGAATGTGCAAAGTATTAATGGGCTACATATGCACATCCAAGGCATACAGTAGATTATTAGTTAAACAGTAAAGATAAAATGTATGTAATAACAGTTTAAAAATGGTAGTCATAGCTATATCAAAAGGATACCTGCTTGATCTACAAAAATAATTGGATCTGGACAGTGATAATCACTTTGGAGGACCAGTTCCATATTTGCCTCTAGAACCTCCTCAGTTTTTGAGCAGACTGGAAATACCATAAGAAAGATATGCATTCACATCCCAAGTGATACAACCATGAGACATGCTCTACTTCACATGAATAGAGACATGAAGCATGCTTGGTGACATGTGGCAGAAAACTGTGTCACGTGGCATAAAAATAAACATCTCTGTATATGTCACAGCCAAGAATGCTGAAGCTTCTATTGGACTGGGAATTCACACTCACACAGGTGAAGATGGACCTTTTAGTTAACACATACTGAAATGTACAGAAGACATTGATGCCCAGTTTTCACTAAATAAAAATTATATATGGGATAAAGTATGCCTATCACAGATTCCAAAGATATTGCAAGTCACACAGGAGAGACAGACCAGAAAGTCTCAGAACTCTGAGGTTACTAGCAATATCCTTTGAACATATAGCAGAGGATATTCTAGTCCTTATAACACAAGGTCACGCCATTACCCTTCCCACAAACCAATTAAATCCATGGTGTCTTGCTCTTTCATTTGAAAGAGATAGTGTGTTTGCAGGCATGAAGAATAAATGTAAAATCTGTAGTGTGAAATTAAACACACCAAAAGGCAGTTAAGAATATGTTGCAAAGCGAAACTACAGTCAGTATAATGTAAGTTAGATTATGAAATACTGTACCTCTAAATGTGGAGAAACATGCGGAAATTCTAGCTTTCCTGTAATGACATATTCGTGGAAAACAAATAAACATGTTGCCATAAATATCTTCTTTCCGCTGATCACTGTTCATTTTAGGAAAAACAGATCAGCAAGCGAATTCTCATTGTTTAAACCAAAGGTATCTACATTATCGGGTGCTATAG
The DNA here is from genome assembly GCF_964204655.1 of Triturus cristatus. NCBI lineage: Eukaryota > Metazoa > Chordata > Amphibia > Caudata > Salamandridae > Triturus > Triturus cristatus. Next base: position 214,203,940 of record NC_140588.1, read on the forward strand.
TAGTCAACAATTAAACATATCTGCAAAGTGGTGGCAGGGATTCTGCTAACAATGTTCGCGCACAATGATTGTAGGGTGGCACAGATCTTATTCTCTGCTGAGAGCCTTCTTGTGATTGTGCAATGGGAAGGGGGATGTCTCCTTCCATACCTGGTGGCCTGCCATCCCCTACACTCAGAGTCAGACAAGAAACCAAAATCTGCCCTGGCAAAAATGTTCAGTCCCACACTGTAGGAGGACACAACTAGATTACAACAATGTGAGCCTGGTTGGGTCATTGCAGTCCTGCAGTCTCCCACCCTGCTGCCCACTGGGAATATGACAGAGTGACAGAATGGTCACCCCAGCCATGCTCACACTCATGGTGAAGAGCTCCTTGTTGAAAAAAGAGCAATGTGGGCTTTGGTGGAGGTGTTGAGGTACTGTTTCCCGATGCTCACCCAATGGAGTGTGTACAGTCAGGGCCAGATCTCTGACCTGACCCTCTTTTGTCCGTGCTTTGCTTATATCCAGTGCCATGAGCTGAACTCCCCTTCACCTAACAGTACTGCAAAATATTGAAATTAAGCAACCAGGTTGCATCAATATAAAAGAAGTAACTTTAACATAAAGAAATATGCCTGAGGGACAAAAGTAAATGATTTATGAGCGACAGGTTAGAAGGTAATCCTGGTGCTTATCCAAGGGAGAGTGCACAGTTAAGGCCAGGTACATATGTTCCATGTAGACCTCGGACCTAGACCCTTTTTGTTCATGCCCTGCTGACAACTTTGACATGAACTTTATTCAACTTTACCTGACAGTAATCCAAAATATTGTAATCAGCCGACCAAGTAAAATCAATATAATAGAAGCAACTTTAACATAAAAAATGTCTGCAGGGCAAAAGTACACAATATATGGCCGACAGTGAGGAATTTAATAATGTATAATGCAAACTGATTCAGAAAAGTAATAGCAAGGCATACTCTAACGAAACAAAATAAATAATGGATTTACCTCGGGCACAATCGTAAGAATACATCTCGCATCAAGCTTATCTCACAAAACAACAAGAATAATGAGAATGGAATGTATCCAGAGAATGGCCCTTCAGCGAGTATTGACATTCATCTAGTAGTTTCAAAACAAACAGAGAAAATAGATAATTATGCCCTGTCTTCCTCTGGAAAATTGTTAATTTGACAACAATTGCCTAAGCCACAAAGTCTGGTTCTGGTTAGTTGTTGCAAGCACAATGTCAGTAATTCTGCACTATCTTCAAGCGCTTTTGGGTTTGGCTCAATTAATGCCTCTGTGACATTCAAGTGGCAAGTCATTTTTAAGTTTTGAAGAGGAAGAAACTCAAGTGTTCCACGCTCTGACATTGGCTAAACAAGAAAGGATTATGAGCGTCGTGCTTCAGGAGTGAACTGTACCCTGGGCATGTGTGTTCCTGATGAAGCAGATAAACTGCTTAACCCTCTAACTGGCACATAAAACCGATTATGATTAACGTGCACCAATTCTGCAAAACATAGTTATGGAAAACATGAGATAATCTTGAAGACTTAATTACTGCGTTGTAAAAGCATGCAGAGGAGAGCAAATTAGATGGGAAATCGTCATTTGGTTAACATAGGTTGTACTCAATTAACTAGTATTGGTGAATCTTTTAAAAAATATAATAAAATATAATAAAAATAATGTTAAGTGAAAAATTAATATTTTTCTGAAGACTTTGGAAGCACTAATGAAACTAATGTAATTAAGAGGATATTATGTGTGTCATGTAGGGCTCATTCTAAACTTCATAGTTGCATATGTGAAATTGTGCACCAAGTGAGAAAGGAGAGGATGGTGCGGTAGGTCTATACTAAAACCAAATGTTCTGAAACGTTTGGGTTATGAAATTCTTGCATGTACTAATGTGAATTACTAGAAACTCTAGTAATAATTTATGTTCTGAAATATTTTTATAGGTTGGTACTTTAGAAATGCAGTAATATGTTACACGTGAAAATTTCAATGAAACTAAAATGCTTAATGATTGCAAATAAGTTGAAAGAAATATATAGAAACCCAAGTTTATGAACGAAATGTATATTTTTTAAGTACTTTATATTCTGTGTCTTTTGAGTCAAACTCAGTTTAGGCCTTCATTTAACTTGCTTGATTCAGTTCTCGTGGAAAGGCTCCGCATACTTACAATGTGAAGACAAACTATGTCTCATTGGAAGAGTTCTCATTCGCATACGAGGACTGTTTGCATCAATTTCACTACTTAGGAAACATCTGGTGTCAGAAACTGTCCTCTTGAACTCACTCGTGTGCCTTTACAAAAGGACTATAGTTTGGAAGGTATGCATACAAATGTGAAGACGAACTATGTCTCATTGGGAGAGCGCCCATTCGCAAACGAGGACTGTTTGAATCAATTTAGCTACTTAGGGAACATCTGCCATGAGAAACTGTCCTCTTGAACTCACTCATGTGCCTTTACAAAAGGACCATAGTTTGGAAGGTATACATACAAATGTGAAGACAAACTATGTCTCATTGGGAGAGCTCCCATTCGCATACAAGGACCGTTTGCATCAATTTTGCTACTTAGGGAACATCTGCTGTGAGAAACTGTCCTCTTGAACTCACTCATGTGCCTTTACAAAACTATAGTTTGGAAGTTATACATATGTGTCTTCTTTATGCTGCATAACAATCACCTCATACAAACTGACCAGGGGACTGAGTGGTCTGACCAGATGAGGTGATCCAAAGGTTTCACCCCGGAACTTGAGGATTATATTATACATTGATGTGACAGTAAGAGAGACTTGAGACATGTGCTCTTCTCGCCGACTGAGAGACACATTATTCAGTTCTTCTTACTTTTTGGAACTTCTTAGCTGACTATTTATTTCCCTTTTGGCTGACACATACACTGGGTGCACTACTCCTGGACTCCTTTCCCTCATGGGAGAGTACCTTTAAGCTGTTATGGTTCATCTCCCTTTCTGAACCTTTCCAGAGTTTTGGTAATTAATGGCAATCAAAGAAATTGATTTGATTATCCTGCACTCTTACATATTTAATATCTGAGATTTATGTATTTACTCCTTTAAGAATTTTGATAAACTTAATTTTACCTAAATCCTTTTTCCGTCTTTCCATGATTGGTCTCCAATAACTGATTGTGCATTCAAATCAAATCAAATCAAAAAATAGCTTTATTTGATTTCTTTTTAGAAAATCATAAAAGCAGATAAAATCACATAAATATTATATACATGGTTATACTTCAAGAAAGAATAAAATGCTCAAACTTCGTGCTTTATATTTCCAATGATACACAAACATTTTTTTAAAACTTATTTCATTCCTCTTTGCATCATTACATTTTACCCCTACGGACAGTCACATTATTATGGATTTCCTACGAATCATTATGCTCTTTAAGTACATCGCTATAAGCGATACAATATCCTCATGATTTAAAAGCTGTAATGCTGAAAAGGCGGGACGACATTGCCTAAAACCAAACTTTTTCAAAAAGGATAAAATCCATTTGTTTCTTTGCATTTGATAGTACTTACAGAACAAGACCACATGAAGTGTAGTTTACTCTGAATGATTGTGCATTCAAATTTGGGTATTAAAGATGAATGGGAATTCTAATAGAGAAATCTCTGGAGAGCAGATACTAATGTTAATATTCTGCATAGCTTTAACTAAATTACAGGTTGGCATTGTTTTAGTTTGATTTGATTTCTTCAGGAGATTTGGTCTAGCTGTGATAATACTGTATTTGTTTAGCATAGTTTTCAGAGTTATATATAAGAATCTAATTAGGAGTGTGTAGGGCAGTTAGCTAATATCCTGGTGCTCATTAGATAACTGGATTGGATTCCCTATGTCCGACCCCTGTTGACAGGAAGCAAGATTCATCAGTGTACCAAGTAAATGAACCAGAAGTGGAGTGCTAGGAGATAAAGGGTTAGTGAAGAAAATTGGCCCAGTGGCGCTAAAACACACCTAATCAGCATTTTCAGGTTTCATTGCTGGTGCTTGCAGGGTGGACTGGACATTGATCTCATTTGGCATCTTCCCTTATGGGGAAAACTGGACCTGGATGGGCCAGTTTTTAAAGGCACAAGGTCTTTGTTTTCACCTCTCTCCGGCTCGACAGGGTTGACTGCAGTAGGCAGAGCGAGGGCATACAAACAGAGAGAGATTGAAAGAGTGGAGATCAGAAAGGGAGAATAGAGTGGTGTGTAGCTACCACTGGTGCAGCAGGTGCAGTAGCACTGGGGAAAATCTTCTCAACAGAAGAGGACCTCTGTAAGACAAAATACAGAGCAGGCAGTACCAAGGGAAAGACCAGTAAGAAGCAACAAAGATTGCCAACTCCACACAATTTGCTGGGTATAACTCCACAGATTTTACTGGAGGTAATTCCACTAACTTAATTGGAAGACATAGGTTCAAGAGTCAGACATTATCAAAATTCATTTCTTACAATGATGATCCCATTTTTTACAGGTAATGTTTGCTTTTACAATTTTACTAAGATAGACATAAAACAATACGAACGTACCGGGATAGACATTATTCTAGACAGCCCCTTATCCTAGATCTTCCGCCTCTGCAACAGGTAAATGGACACAGTACCTTCACCTTATTAGAACCATTTGGACAACCCCGAGATCCCGGAGTGTCTGCTCAAAGGATTTTCCGTCTTCTGGAGTTCCCTTTATCTCGCTTTGTCCTTATTGGCTCTAGTAGATTCCCAGAGAGGATCACTCTGCACATTTGAACTGCTGTGTATTCTCCGGCTGGAGAGTAAATCATTTGCGCTAATGGCTTGTCTAGAGAGGAGGACTTTGGACCTATGTATATTGTTGTAGACATTCTCCATCCTTTGCCCCACCTCCCCCTTGACCTATTTGGCTGCTGCCACATTTCTCTGTGCCCTTCATCTAGAGTCCTGAAGAATGTAGCCTACATTTATATTTCGCCAATGCGCGCGTAAGCACAAATTACAACCTGGATTGACAACCCGGGCTGACAACAAAAAAAATAGACGATATTTCAATTTATCCGCACTCCTTATGTTCTATAAAGTGATACAGTCAATGAATCGTTGTATATAGTTGGGCAATCAGATTATCCTAAGTGAACCATTGGATACACTACGTGCATCTTAAGCCATGGTCCAGCATGTTTTGTTTCTAATATATTTTGGTGTGAATGAGTGGGAGTGTTTGTAGTTTGGCAGATATAAGTATGGGTATGATATTTTAGCTTAAGTGAAGAGATGGGGATCCTGTCATGAAAATCTTTGTTTATGAAGTACTTCAATAATCACATCTCCATTTGATACATTGACTTTTGAGATGCGTGGTGTAGGAAACTGGACTGTTTGCAGATATCCCCCCACGTTTTGCCCCCATTTAAACTGCTAGATGCTGGTTTTTTACTCTGACAGTGTACTGAAGTCTGCTAACAGGGCTCTGTGCCAGTGTTCGATACCCTTAAGTTTCATGTGTTATTGGCATCCCCAATTGACAAAAGCTGATCCCCCCCTTACAAGTCCCTGGTAAGTGGTACCTGTGGTATCCAGGGCATGGTTGGTAAAGGGACACTCAGGGCTTATAGCACTGGTTGTGCCACCCTGAGTGACCCAAGCAAACTAATGACAGCAGCCCTGCCATTGCAGATTGCAGGAACAGTGTTCACTGCTCCAATTTGACTTTGCCCAGCACTGCTTTTAGTATATGTCAGTCACCCCTAGAGCAGGCCTCTTGAACTCAGGTGGCAAAGTGCAGTATATTAAGAGTGTAGACATGTAAGTACAAGCTTACATGTCTCTATAGTGACTTTCTTATCAAAATGTGCACTATAAGTGATAGGCAATCCATAGGATAACATGGGACTAGTACCCAGGCACAACCCGGTTGCAAGCTCCCTTATGGGACCACCTAAATATGTTGAGCTTGGTGTTAAACAACTTGCCTTCTCTCCCTGACATAAATCTTTTGTCAAGGGAAGTCTGGCATGGACCAATGTGGCTACCTAAGAGGTTGCCCACCTGGTTACCTAGGCTGGCATGTACTTTGACTGGTTTGACTGGTAGTTTTTTCCATCCCAGCTGCCACCAAGACAGAGTTTTGACCTCCCACCAGGTAGTATGCATGCAGCTAGGGAGTAGAACAAAGGCTTTGGCAGGAAGGAGGTCACACCTCCCTGCCCCAAAGTGGGCTAGTGAAGTGAGACATCAGAGCAGTGAACTTCAAAGACTCTTACTCCCTCTGACATGCAAGAAGGCTGTCTCCCCTTGAAAGACAAGCCCCCCTTGCCCCCAGGTTTGCTGGACCTAGGCAAGGTGGGAAATTAGGTATACAGGACGTGTGCACCTCCAAGAAGGCTAGCTAAGCCCCTAAAGGTGAGCAGTCAATCTGCACACCTAAATTGGGCTTCTGCCATCTTTAGGAGGGCAGAAATAGGGGGTTATAGGTAGATAAAGTGACCCACACCACCGGATGTGTGTTCACCTCAGGGGTAGATTAGCTGTAGGGAGTAGCTGCTCATTGGCTGCTAGCTCCCACATCCCTCCTTCCCCTAAATGTAGGATTTAAGGGATACCCCTGACTACAGAACCTCAGATCTGATTGACATACTTCAAGGAAGGACAAAGAGAAGACAATTTTCACCGACACCAAGACTTTGCCCTGCCACAAAGGAAGAGGGGGATACTGGATACTGGATGTGTGGCACCATTGCTTGGAACTGCATGAGGGACTTTTGTCCATGGCCAAAACCTGGCACTCCCTGGCAGAGGGACCCCTGTGGGAGCTAGAAGCAGTCTCAGACTCCCCTGGAGTGGTGGCACCAGTCCCCTACAACCCGCAGGTAAACAGACATGCTGAAACCAAAGAAGTGATGTCCACTGGGCCCGACGAGAGATTGCTCGGAGAAAACTGGTGCAGTGCAATCTGGGGGTTGTAATCCGGCACTCCCTAAAGCCTTGAGCCATTACGTCACTCCTGTGGACCTTTAGCAGCCTAAGTTCCTTTAGCTTACCGTAGCTAAGGCTTGTTCGTCACCAGTCTAGTGACTGACCCCCTAAGTCAACTCTGCATTAAGACAAATGCTCCCAGTGACAGCAACTGACATCAGCAACAACCCTGCTCTGGTGTACCTGCATCTTCTTATTGGCAGCAGCAGTCCTATGGAAAAAGCAGCCTTGGCGCGACCAGATTCAAGTTGACTGAAAGCTACCGCTGCACCCGGACTCACCGAGCAAGGTAAAAGTGACCCAACTGTTGAACCTTGGTCCTAGAACCCCAAACACCTCTACCCTTCTAGGGTAGAAAGTAACTCGACCCTGACGGGACCATTTGTCACTAAGCGGCTTTACCCATTAACCGCAATGTGAAAAGCCCTGTTTTGAAGTCCACTGACAGCTCACAAGTTACATCTGCATCCGGACCCGTCAGCACAATAAAAATACTCTGACTGTTAAAACGTGGTTCTAGGCCCTCAAAGATCATTACCCTGTGAGGATGGAAAGGAACTCAACCCCTAAGTGACTGCTTGTCACAAGTAGAATTTCCCATTGACTGCAATGTTAAAGGTCTGCAGTATTTAATGCATTTATTTTCTAATTTTTAGAAATGGAGGTCTCTAGTTGGGAATGGTTTGCACCTTTTTCCAAATAGGGTCCCTTCCTTCTAGTCAGGATAAGGGGATACACCACTGAAATAACCCCTGCTCACTCACTTGTTAGCTTGGCACGAGCAGTCAGGCAGAGTGTAAAGCATTTGCACATATCCAACAATAATACAGTGAAAACAATACAAAAGGACACCACACCAGTTTTAGAAAAATAAACAATATTTATCTGTACAAACAAGACCAAAATGACATAAGACCAACATACAATAATCAAAAATACTCACTTTGCCAGAATAACTTTAAAATGCAGTTCCTTGAAGTCGGTAGCTTCTTCCGGGGCTACCGCAGTGCTGAAAACAACAAGATCCATCATTTCCGGCTGACCTCATCAGAATGGGCCAGCGTTACTGTCAGCAGACTCATAAACAGTACATTAGGTTGCAGCTGATCGCGTAGGTGTGGGCCGGTCGTGGCAACCGTCGCAGTTGTGATGTGAAATGTAGTGGTGCGACATGCAGTGCCCTCAGGCCACGGTACAGTCAGCGGCTCGGTGACGGTCCTCCAACGGGGTCAGTGAGATCAGGGCTTTGGTGCAAAGTTAGGCGGTGCTTGTGGCTGTGCTGACAGGTGACGGTGCAACGGCTGTGTCCATTAATGTACTGGGAGCTGGCATCAGTTGGCCCAGACTATGGTGGGGGGGTGATGCGGTGCACCGTGTGACTTACGAGCAGTGCCCCCAAACCACGGTGCGGTCACAGATGTCGAGGTCAGCATGCAGCGACGTTATCGGTGAGACCAGCGGTGCAGAGGGAAGGGAGGTGGTGCGGAGTGGGGTGCCAACAAGTTGCGGTGCCAGCAGCGGCTCAGTGGAGGCGGCAGTTGTCGTCAATGAGACCAGGGTTGCATTGTGCAGTGCGGCAGTGCCCTCTGTGGTACCTTCAGGACACGGAACCCGCAGTGTTGTCAGTGACGATGTTGGCTGCTTCCCCCCTCTGTGGCAACTGAAACCCACAGTTCCAGAGGCGGTACCCAGAAATAAGTGAAGTCTTTGCTGTCCCTGAGGCTTCGTGAACAGAAGCCAAGCTCCATTTAAAGTCCTTGGAGATACTCAGCGACAAGTGAAGAAAGTTCAGTCCAGTTCTTTCACTGCCCAAGGCAAAAGCAGCAAATACAGGCCAACCGAGCAAAACAACAACACAGCAAAAGGGCCATACTCCTCCTGGCAGTTCTTCCAGCTCTTCTTCTTGGCAGGTTCCTTGATCCAAGCGAGTTCTAAAGTTCTGGGGTCTGGGCCCCAATATTTATACTCAGTTCCTCTTTGTTCTCTTAGGCAGAGAGTGTCTTTTCTCAGTCTAAACCAGTTTGGTCCTCTCTGGCCCAGCTTCCCCACAGGAGGTCGAGGCAGCATTGTTCAAGGCAGACCAGGCCCATTCAGGTGCATGGAAATCCCCTCCCACTACTCTAAATGCAATTCAGGTTTATTCAGCCCAGCTTGACTCATCCAGGAAAGGCAGGACATACCTCGATCCCCCCCGGTGGCTGTCTGAAGACAATGCACATCCCCAGCCCCTGTCACTCCAAAGCCAGACAGTCAATCCACAACACAGTAGACATCTAGTATAATGAGGTAACCCAGTGCCCCTCTGAACCTGGGTGTACAAGAGTGTGGAGAATGTCGGGTACAGAACTGATTCTTGGTTTACTGAATAATAACCAATAGAAAAAAATACTCAAACCTTTCAGTAATAATCAATGAAAAGGAAAGAGAAGAAAGGACAAAAACCATAAATCATAAAACACAGCAACAATGAAATCAATCTGAAGTTGTATTTTAAGGATCAATCAATATATTCTTTTACATTTTATGGTGTCTAGATAACATTTAGAAGGCTGTTAAAGTTCATGAACATACTATTTGTTCCCACGGCGCAAGTTAGTTTGCTATTTTGAGTGAAAAGGATAGTAGAGGGATAGAAGAGTGAAGGATCTATACTTTTTGTTTTTGTTTTGGATGTCATAGTAGTAGGGGGAGGCTTGGGATGAGTAAAAAGGAATGTGGAGGGGAAGAGTCAGAGGGAAGACTTGTTGTGGGGGATCGGTATAGTAAAAGAGGTGTCAGATGATGCAAGGAGGGGTAGAGTAGGGGAGAGCCTAGAAAGGGTTATTTTGCTTTTTTGATCCCAACCCACAGTGGGTCAATACCTGAAGACCTTTTCTTTCATTAATTCGGGCTGTCCCTCATATCACCTTGTCCTGATGAAGACACGCCGTGCCTATTAGTAAATCACGCACCTCTCTGGGTCAAAATGTTGACGTGCTTGTGACAATCCTGACCCTACTCTCGCCGCCCCATGTGAAATGGAATTTTAAATCCCAAGCGGTGCGGAGCTTTGTGAACCTAGGGATGGATGCTCTTTGAATGACCAGCTTCAACAATCTGTACAGCACTGCATATATCTTGTTCACTTTTAGCACTTTTTTGCATTTTTTTTCACCATATCACTTGCGCCGTGGGAACAAGCAGAAAGAAGCAAAATAGAGGTCAGAAACGAGCAGCAAGAGGCAGAATATAGGTCAGAAACAAGCAGAAGGAGGCAGAAGAAAGGTCAGCAACAAGCAGAAAGAGGCAAGATAAAGGTGACAAACGAGCAGAAATATACAGAATAGAGGTCAGAAACAAGCAGAATGAGTCATGATAAAGGTAAGAACGAGCAGAAAGAGGGTGAATATAGGTCAGCAACGAGTAGACAGAGGCAAAATAAAGGTGAGAAATGGGCAGGAAGAGGCAAAATAAAGGTCAAAAAAGAGCAGAAAGAGGCATAATAAAGGTAAAAAATTATCAGAAAGAGGCAAAAAAAGGTCAGAAACAAGTTTGATGAGAATTGCTGAGACCTCGTCCGAGGCCCCGCCCCCTTTTTCATCCAATCCACAAAGGAGTCTCTTGGTGCACTATTGGCTGAGGGAAGACGTCCCCTTTATTGCTGAGGGTCGTTAGGAGCCAAGAACCCCTATTGTTGCCATAAGGAAGTCCCCCACAGCGGGATTGCTGAGACCTGTTGGAGGCCCTGTCCTCTTTCCCAACCACTCTGCAAAGGGGCCTCCTTGCAAAATACTGGTTGGGGGATTAAGTGCCCTTTGCTGCTAAGAGAAGTTGGGGGCCAATAATCCTTATTGTTGCCACAAGTAAGTCCCCCACAGCGGTATTGCTGAGACTAGGAGTGAGCGCACTGGTAAACTCCGCTCCGCCAGTGGGATGGTGGAGTTTTTGCCAAACTGCACTTTCCAGGCAGAGTGCGGAGTGTCAACACAGTGCCGGCAAAGCAACATTTATTGCCCACCCCTAGTTACCATTTTTTAGCAAAACCGCACAGTGGACTTAAATGGCTGCACCAGTATATTAGTTCCTATGAGTGTTTAAATCGTAATATTCCACATTTCATAACCCCACTGCTATAGAAGTCACACTATACGAGAAGAAAACTTCTCTTAGAATATAGAAATAATGAAAAGGGGCATATATTCAAATATAGTACATTTATAGATTACAAACAATATCAATTTCATGCGATTTGAAACAAAATTAAAGTGCAAGGAGTCTTGAAATTTCTTTTTTTCATATAATCTTTATTTTCATTTCCAATCAGAAGCATATAGCCCAGTCAACACGTTTCATCCAATAGATGGACTTCATTAGGGATGTGATTCATATGAAGCCATGCCCACAGTACCATCAGTCAGAGGGTGGTACTTTGGGCACAACATTATATGATCCCGGCATGGATAAATGGCAATAATCCTTAGAAAATCCAGAAGACATTGGTGCGATTGGAATATCGATGAATATTTCAATAGATCACTAAACTTGTTTGGTGATTTACATGAGCTGTTCCCAACTTGGATATGTATTATTAACAAGACGCCACGAGCTTCTTGGCTTTCAAGATTTCACATTTGTAGATTGCTTTGCTGATCTTAGTGATCTCATTCACATCCCTGATGAAGTCATTATTTCTTCACCCCTAGTTACCACTCAGACACTCACAGACCCATTCACAGACCCACTCTGGGACTCACAGAACCACTCAAAGACCCACTCAGACATTTGTGCACTCACTCAATAGCCCACTCATAGATTCCCACACTGACTAACCTACGTATACAGCCACTCACACACTGTAGGAAAGTAAGATCTGCTTCTAATGGTTACCCCCGCTTTTTGCACCCACTGTTTTGACTAGTCTGGCTGTGATCCTGCTATTCAGGACCACAGCCTATCTGCTTTCTCCCTTAAATTGATATGTATGTACTTTGGTACAACTCCAGATTGGATACTGGGGTACCCTTATCAGTCCCTAGTATATGGTACACATGTACCCAGGGCATAGGTACCCCAGAGGCCTTCCGTGGGCTAAAGCATGTATTATGCCACAAATGACAGGCCATGCAAAATGGAACCTCAGGTCTGCTACTGCAGCCTGTGTAAGCTGGTGCTTGCACCACTTACGAGAGATGTAGCGTCACTATATCTATATCTATATTCACTGAAAAAACCATAGGTTTCAGACATGTTATAGTTAGCGGAAATTTTACTGATAAAAAACCAATGAAATTCCCCCGTTATAGTTAGTGCAGGCAACTATAACTCACGCGACCGCAATCCTCTGCTGATGCTAATACTGTATTTAGACACTTATTTGCCCATGTCTTCTTCCATAAATTTTTAGCTATACATATATTAGAAATATTTTTTTTTCATAAAGACACATATGTCATCAGCAGAAGATTGCGGTCGCGTGAGTTATAGTTGCCTGCACTAACTATAACGGGGGAATTTCATTGGTTTTTTATCAGTAAAATTTCCGCTAACTATAACATGTCTGAAACCTATGGTTTTTTCAGTGAATTTGCAAGGTTTTTTAAATGCTAATTCCTAACTATAATGTGTGTGAAACCTATGGTTTTTTCAGTGAATTTGTACGGTTTTTTAAATGCTAAGTTACTTTACGCCATTCGTGGCGTGCACGCCCACTTAACGCAGTTCGTTCCGTGCGCGCATGGTGCGCTTCGCGCACCGTGCGCACACGGTGAGCACGCGGTGCGCTATGCGCACCGCGTGCCCACGTTACGCACCGTGCGCACATGGAGGACATATTATGCGCTTCCTTGTGATAGGTAATCTGTTAAATTTAATTTGTAAGTGATGACAATAATATGCCATGCATAGAGAGTGTTTTTTTTTTTTATTAAAATTTTTAGCGTAATCGGCGAAATTTACAAAAAATAAAAATTTACCGTTTTTGGCCTTTGAGGACTCAACTAACATGGCTATGTGCATGGGCGCTGTCTAAACAGCCCCTTTATATGTTTTTTACCTTTATTCACAGCCCCCCCCTCAGATTGCGAGAGAGAAAATGGCGGCCGCCGCTTCCTGGTTTCGACCGATTCGAATGTTTACTTAGATGTAACAGCCAATCAGAATCGCGCTCGTGCACGCCACCGTACGCGTACGGTAAGCTTACGGTAAGCGTACCGTAAGCTGGCTCAGATATATATATTGATTTAAAGGCTATTTTCTCAGAATCTACTGAACAGATTTACACCAAACCTACAAAAGGCACTTCCTTGACCTGAGGACTACCTCTCTGCCAAATTTCTAGTAATTCTGTTCAGCCGTTCGGGCTGTAGCCTTGTCTAAAGGTCCTATGGAAAAATGCATGGGAAAAACGCGTTTTGGGACCCCCCTTTTATCTCAGCCCCCGCTTGACGAATCCCCCCCGAGACTTTCAGGGTAGGAGCGGAGCGTAGCGCCCCACCTATTTTGAGAAATTCGCGAGGATTCGTCGACCGGCGCCAAAGTTATTCAAAATAGAATGTTGCGGATTTCCTATGGAAAAGGGGTCCTAACTATAACTACCTACTGGCAACCGCCAGTAGGTAATATATATATATATATATATATATATAAATATATATATATATATATAGATATATATATATATATCACTACACTTAAAACTTTATACGTCACCCCTATAGCAGGCCTTCACAATCCTGAAGGTAGGGTGCTGGGTTTTATGTGAGAGGGTGCGCCTGCATGAACAGGGCCCCTCTGCAGTCTTCAGAGACCATTCTCCCTGGCTGTACGTGATACTACCAGACATATAGGTAGAGGTGCATTATAACCTCACGGTAAATGCTATCTCAAAAACGACTGCAACAAAGTATGTCGTGTTTGGTGTCAAACATCTTGGAATCATACCTCCTTACCAGAAACTGGTGGGGGAGGTATGATTGCTCCCCTCAGAACAGAGTTCTGGGGGTACCTAAGTCTACTGGTACCAACTTTCTCGAGCCTTGAAGCACAAAATGCCAGACATAGACACAAGTTTGCCCTCCTGCTGCTGAGCCAAGCTTGAGCAGGGGAAGGCAGCACAATAGACATCCTGTCATCGGGAGTTATGACCACCTCCCAGACAGGATTTAGTGTATTGGGGCTGGGTGGATACACTGTCTTAGTGCCAGAAAGTCTAGCTCTGGGGCACATTTGGTGTCCCTGTGCATAGTCCAGCTCAAACCATTCCTGGGAGCCATTTTCTCCTGCTCTGGCACAAAACTGGACAAAGGACATGTGAGTAGCAGCCCTGTTCTGTCCCTTCCCTAGGAGAGTCCCTAGAAACTGTCCAACTCTCTCCAGTGGGTATAAAATGGGACACCTGGCTACAGGACATTAGATTTTATGTGGACAAGATTCTACAAAAAGATACCACTACACTTCGACTGTCTGGACACGCTGGACTTTGCTGGACCTCCCTTGGGCTCAACTTTGTCTTCCCTTGCCGTCCCCAGTCTCGCCACTGTCAATGATCCATATGGGCTCCGTGCAGGACCATGTGGACCTCCAAGACAACAGAAGAATCTCCCTTGGAGTGAAGGAGTCACTCCCCTACAAATGCAGACACTGTAACACATCTGACCTGTTTGCTAATTCTGAGCTTCTGTGGACTCTGAAGGCTCCAGAAACACAAGAGGTGTGTTTTTGAAGGTCTCTGAGTTCAAGCTGCCCTCTCACAAAGTTTGAGGCAGATATCCCTCGTGGGGACCGTGTAACACATACCCTGTGCACCTCATGAATTTCACAGCTGCACATGCTTGTTGTCGTGCAACAATTCTGTGCATTGGGCCATTTGTAGCCCCAACCCCAGTGCATCTTTTCTGAGAAGGACTCTGGCATGCTTGCACTCTGCGCCCTGCTAGATGGTATCCTGTGAACCTGCCTGAGGTCCCTTGCAACTCCTGTGCCTCCGGCCTGCGGGTCCACTTGAGGGTCAATTTTGCTTTATTTGGGCTCCCCTGGTTGCTCAAGGCCTGCCCTGACTTCCCTTGCTGTGGTGAGTCTCCTGGTCCTTGCTGGGCCAGATCAATACAGAATCTGACCATCTGCATTGCTTGCCACTGCCTAGGCTTGTTGGTGCTCCCACCGGACACCAACCCCTTAGCACTATACATCCTTTATGGGACAGCTTGTATCCAGCTCCTGGTTGTCCAAGACATCTCCTGGTCTGCACAGCTGAAGAGTCACGATCACCGTCAACACACCTGAAGTACCTGACATCAGTGGGCATTCGTCTACTGAGCCCCTGGTCACTCCAAAGTGACCCAGACTCTGTCCCCTATGCTTTCAGGTTCTTCTCATCAAGAATCCATGTTTGGATTCCACCGGACACTTTTCGTACTTCCAGCGGCAGCATTTCTTTCTCGATATCCATAGAGAACTACAAGGGTTTCTGAACCACTTCGTGCCTATGCATCCGCCTCCTCTGGGATAGGTAACTCTGGTACAAATGTATCCATGAGTGGGGTGGCGCTCCAACCTCTTAAGTTCCAAGGGTTGTCTTAGTATTCTGCTTGGAAGGGTCCTTAATCACTCATTTTCTAACCATTACTTTCCCATTGAATTGTACGGTGCACGTGGTTGTGTTCTCACTCTGCACCCATCCTCCATGGGGTCCCTACTCACTCACCTTGGGTGATTCCTTGGGGTGCCAGCGATTCTACACCTTCTAGACTAGGTATAGTCTCAAGTTGTGGTTCTTATAGAACATATTTAGTATATGGTTTGGTCTCCCCCTGGAGCCCACTGTGTATTGTGCTACTCACGTTTGATTCTTTGCAACTGGATTATTTAATTTGTGTGCTATCCTCATGTAGAGGATACTAGAGAGTGGTATATATAATAAATACATATTTTTATAACTACTGTGTGGTTTCCCTTTCATTTAACCAATACTATAAGATTGTATACTGGTAAAACAAGGTGCTTAACATTCCTTCAAGACTTAGACTGAAGGCTGCTCTCCATAGCTACCACTAGAATAGCTTTCTATAAAGGTTATCTTTGACCTAATTACCGTAAGGGTTGTTTGGACTGGTACAAGGTGCCCACTTTAATTAGTGGACAGCATATACCAGGCCAACTTCTCACACACACCCACTCTCAAAGGTTACAAGTTATATTTAGGAAATACAATTTAAAAAAAACATCAAAACTCACTGAAAACAACAAAGGTTACAGGGACATTAGAGTTATGAAATAGAATTTAAAAAATGGTGGAAATTCACTGAAAAAGCCAAAGGTTACACAGACGTTATAGTTAGGCTCACATTTCCTAACCCCCAAAAAATTTGCAGTTATAGTTACCTGAGCTAACTATAACCTATGCCCCGCAATGCACTGCTTATAACCTCACACATATTACATCACTTATGACATCACTGATGATATCTTACATGACAGAACCATGTCATGAGTGGTGTAATATGTGAGGTTATAAGCAGTGCATTGTGGGTCATAAGTTATAGTTAGCGCGGGTAACTATAACTGCTCAACTTCTCTGGTTCAGTTCGAATGCAATGTGAGCCTAACTATAACGTCCCTGCAACCTTTAGTTTTTTCAGCCAATATATATATATATATATATATATATATATATATTGTCTACTGGCAGTCGCCAGTAGATAGTTATAGTTAGGACCGTGTTTCCATAGGAAATACGCAACATTCTATTTGGAATAACTTTGGCGCTGGTTGACGAATCCTCGCAAAATTTTCAAAATAGGTGGGGCGCTCCGCTCCTACCCTGAAAGTCTCGGGGTGATTCATCAAACGGGGGCCGAGAAAAAAGGGGGGTCCCAAAACACGTTTTCCCCATGCATTTTTCCATAGGGACCTTTAGTCCAAGGTACAGCCCGAACGGCTGAACAGAATTACTTGATATTTGGCAGAGAGGTAGTCCTCAGGTCAGGGAAGTGCCTTTTGCAGGTCTGGTGTCAATCTGTTCAGTAGTTCCTGAGAAAATCAAAAGTAAAATCATATATATATGTGGCCGGAGCCTAACCACACATCTCATCCTGAGATCTGATTGGCTGTCAGCACTTCATCCAAGAAGTGTTGGCAGCCATCTTGGGACCAATATACATGATAGCACCTCATTAAAAAGCATTGCAGTTAATAGAAGGTTTTAAGACTTTAGTTACATTATAAATCATTTGTTGATGGTACCATACTCATTTTAGGAATTGTGGTATGTTCTAAGGTGATTTCACCATGTGAAAAAGCCTTCTGCTGGGATATCATGATTGAGAGAAAAATATTTTCTCATGCTTTTCCCACAGAGGTTTGGAAGGTGATCTATAAGCTAAACTGAGAGCATATTTTCTGTAAATTCACATTATCTTTCTCAGTCATGTGAGAATGAAGTCTGACATTCTCAGTAAAACATGTATATCCAACAAGGGCAGAGACTGTCAGTTGATTCCTTTGTGTTCTACTGCAGCTTCCCAAAGTGTTCCAAAGAACAACTAGAGCGCTAACAGTCCTCCTTATGATAAACGTATAGCACACCTGAAGCCATCTTGCTTGGATTAAAGTGGTAACTCTTAAAACATTTAATTTAAAAAGGAACAAAATGAGGGGGTTCATTTTTCCATAAAAGTATGATTAGTGCTGCAGAAAGAAAAATTAGGGCACATTTTGAGTGACTTCTCAAATCCTCTTCTATTTCATTAAACAATTCTGACATGCAGACTGAAACATGCACTTTCAATACCAGCAGCAGTTTTCCCTGGTGAGCAGTAGCTTTACTACAGTGATCTAATGAGCAACTAGAGTGCTAACATTCTGAATTTATGGCAAATGTGTGACACATCTGAATGCCTTCTTGATGGAATCAAAGTAAAAAACTGAAAGTATTTCCTACTGAGGAGACTGCAGTAAATGAGGAAATTAGGAAACTTCATAACAAATAAGTCTCCCAAGATGGCCACCAGAGACAAAAGAGCCCAAATGTAGCCCAAATATCACCCAGATGTAGCCCAAGTATAGCCCAATGACAGAATGTCCCAGAGTGTTCTTAAAAACAACTAGAGCGCTTACTGTCTTCATTATGACAAAAGTATGGCACACCTGGAGCCATCTTGATTGGAATAAACTGGTAACACTTAAAACCTTTAATTTAAAAAGGAACACAATGAGGGGGTTCATTTTGCCATAGAAATTATGATTAATGCTGAAGAAAGAAAATGAGGGCACATTTTAAGTGACTTCTCAAATCCTCTTCTATTTCATTAAAAAATTCTGACATGCAGACTGAAACATGCACTTTTAATACCAGGAGCAGACTACCATGGTGAACAGTAGTTTTACTACAGTGATCTAATGAGCAACTAGAGTGCTAACATTCAGAATTTATGGCAAATGAGTGACATATCTGAATACCTTCATGATGGAATCAAAGTAAAACACTGAAAGCATTTCCTACTGAAGAGACTGCAGTACATGAGGAAATTAGGAAACTTCATAACAAATAAATCTCCCAAAATGGCCACCGGAGACAAAATTAGGCCAAAATCACCCAGATGTAGCCCAAATATAGCCCAATGACAGAAGTGTGCAAAACACTTATTATTTTGTGTTTTTGCAGTGTTATACAGTGCAGACTTGTCAGGTATTGGAGTGCTTTACATGAGCATTGGTTACATCACACAAGAACAAATTCATTTTGGTTGTAGACATGGGGAGACTAAGTGATTTGACCAGAATCACAGAATGTCGAGCTGAAGCAGAAACTCTAACCTGGTCCCCAGTTGCAAAGTCTGCAGTTCTGGAAGTAACACCACATCATCTCCCCTAAGTGCAACATTTAATCAAGTGGTCAACTGGATAAAAAACACATAAAGATAACAAATAATTTAAAAGTGCTTTGTCGCTATTTGAAAACTCAGAAAATATGTCCTTATTTTAGTCTTTTAGAGCACTAACCATAATTTTGTTGCCAATAAGACCCTCTCATATATGTAATTTCTAAAGGAAATGCTCTAGGTATTACAGTTTTGATTACATCAAGATGACGTCAGGCGTTCCACACTTTTGTAATAAATATAGAATGTTAGCAATCTAGTTGTTCATTAGGATACTGTTGAGAGGCAGAGGCCAGGGGCACGGACTCTGAAAATTGAAGGCAAGTAGGAGGGTGCAAAGGCAACAATTTAACCACACTGAGCAGGCAGGAAGGGCCGTGGCAGCACAACAGACTATGGAGGGCAGTGGAAAGGGGGGCAGGGGCAACAAACCAACAATACAGGACTGGCAAGAGAGGCTGTGGCAATGTAATAGACCATTGTGGGCAGAAGGAAGAGGCAATGGTAGTACAACCATACATGCCAACAGACCCGATTCAGCCAGGAAACGTCCAATGTTTTTAAGCTCAAATGGGCTTTATTTGATCTGTCTCCTGTCTACATTCTCCTCTTTTTCAATGTAACTCAAAGGGGAAAATCAATACCCCAGCTTTTTTTCAAAATCTCCCTCTTACCAAGTTTAAAATGTTCACAAGTATGGTCATTGGATCATGGAAGGAAATGGGGTAGGGACATGGACTTGGATAACAGAGGACAGGAGGGACATGGAGAGGTGCACCAAACTGACCCTGCAGGGCAGGCATCAGGGTTTGCAGCAGCACAATACACCACACAGGGCATGCGGGACGGGAGTGCAGCACAACAATCCATAGAAAGCAAGAGGGAGGGGACAGGACCATGCACATGGACAACAGAGAACAGAGGGGCAAGAGGCAATGGTAGCTAGCTGACCATAATGGACAGACAGGAGAGAAAGCTGAAGCATAACAGACCATAAAGGGCAGGAGGGACGGATCAGGGGCATTACAATGGAACAGACAAGCCAGGAGGGAGGGAGTAGGGGTCTGCACATGTAAACAGAGGGCTGGGGGCAAGCGGGCAGGGCAGGAGCAGCAAGATAGTCATGGAGGTCAGGCAGGATGGGCACTAGAAGCAAGACACACCATGAAGAGCAACAGTGAGACTGTGATGGCATACACACAGACCATGGAGGGAAGGTGGGAGGGGGTCAGCGGCAGCTAACTGACCACACAGGGAAGGTGGGAGGGGCCATGGCAGCACAGAAGACCATGCATGGCAAGTGGGAGGGTTAATGGCAGCACAATGGCTATGATGGGCAAGAATAAGGGTGCAGGGGCATGCACAAAGGACGATGGAGGATAGAAGGGAGGGTCAGGACCTGTGCACAGACAAGAAAGTTCAGGGGAAGGGGCCTCACAACAGACCGCACGGGGCAGGCAGGAGGAGCAGTTGCAGCACAACAGACCAGGGTGGGCAGAAGGGTGTGGCAGTACAATGGACCATGTGGACAGGAGGAAGAGGATAGGGGCATGGCATGTGGACAGGCAGGGTGGAGGTGGCAGGGACAGGTTACAGTCATCTGACAATGCTGGGCAGGTGGGAGGGGAGTGGCAGCTCAACAGAACACTCAGAGTAGATAGGAGTGGCAGGTCCATGGAACATGGTGGGCAAAAAGGATGGAGCAGGGGCATGCACAAAGACATCGGAGGGCATGGGGAAGGAGAATAGGGGCAGCAAGCTAAGCACAGAGTTTAAGCAGGAGGTCAATGATGGGACATAGAATTGGGCAATGGAGGGCAGGAGGAGTGGACTGGTACATCATACTAAATTGAGGGCAGTGGCAGCACATCAGACCATGCATGGCAGGAGGGAGGAGGCTAGTCCATGGATTCACACAACAGAGGATAGGGAGGAGGGGGATGGGGCAGCAAGCTAACTGTTCAGAGAAGGCGGGTATTAGGAACTTTATTGTTTTTAAAAGGTGTGTCTGTGCGAACTACTTAAAATATGAACAAGTATGCAGCATAATCTCACTTTTATTCAGGAAGAAGAGGACGTTTGTGACTGTGACTCGGGGCTCACTTGGCAGAAACACCCCCTGACCCTCCACCCCCTATCGCAAAATGTAATGCCCGTGAAAAGGGTAGGTGAACACAGTGTTATAGAACATAGTCCTGAGAGCACGATTGAAAATGAAAACTAGATATAGTGTATGGTATAAACTATGCACCAAAAAGTGTGATATAAGATGAACCAGGCGTGAAATATAATATGCAATACATTGTGCGCAATGACAGATTCATTGGAGAGCGCGAGATAGCACAGGCACTAGAGCGTGCTATGCGATATGCGCCTTGGAGTGTAATATGCACAGGGCAGTGTTGTGTAACCTAACTAGTCTCTAAAGTTGTAATATAAAACATGTGCTGGGGAGTGTTACGTTGCATATGCACTGTGACAAAGATATGGATCCCAGATTGTAATATGTATGGCATAGCACTGTGCGTTATAACATAGGCATCGAAGAAGGCACGTTAGATGGGGCAATATAACCCGTGCGAAGACAAGTGTGACATGACATTCACGGGGTGGTGTTACAGTGCACATGGGCTAGAGAGTGTCATAGCATATGCACTAGCTAGTGGAATACAACACAGAGGTGTGTGGCACTCAGCAGGCAATGGTGGGTGTAACACAGCATTGGGCTCTGCCAGGAGCGCGCTGTGACTCTCAAGTGATGTTCGTCCCCTTTCCAGAGAGTAAAATAAAATGTATTACACATCCGGCAGTGGATGTGTGTTTTATTAATCGTGAGGGGGGTTTCTTGCATAGATTTGGTCGAATTTTTGTCGAATTCCCTTTGAATGGCTTGGTGTGCATGTGTATTAACTGTGCCCGTCAATAGCTACCCATGTTTGTATAAATAAACGACAAGGGTGTCTACCGGGATTAGGCACGGTAGGGCATCAGACATGTCAGAGCTTCACTAGTGGTGTAAATACATTCCACGTGGATTCATTGTATGCATAGTCGCCTTTTAATGAATATCACGCAAATCGTCATGGTGATAGGTACGTACGGTTTGTCCAGCATGTCCTAGGTGTGTCTATAAATATATATTTTTTTAAAATAATAAAAAACAGTGCCGGCCCTGGGGATTGGGGTCAAAATAATATAATTAGGAGACAGGCCCTGGGGGATGGGGTCATCAGGGCCAATAAATTAGAATAAGAAGGGGAACTACACAGCCCCCCTTCTTAAAAAATTAAAATAAATAAAAGACTGGCATCGTGCCGGAGGCGACGCCCCCTCCTTGCAGCACTCTGCAAACGCGCCCCCTGGCGAGTTGTAAGTTGGGGAATTAATTCCTCTTCAATACTGAGGGTCCCTGAGGGCCAACTAGCCCAACAGGCATCTCCAGTATGCGCCAGGGAGCTGCGCTGCAGACAGGTGTTCTGAGGCCAAGCCCCTTTTTACACCTCTCTGCAACGCAGCTCTGTGGCGCTTACTGGAGGTACCTAGTGGTCTAGTTTGACCCTAGGGACCCTTAGGTTTCAAGGGGACTTAATCTCTCAACTTAGAACAGCCACAGGGCGCGTTTACACAGTGGTGAAGGGAGGGGACGGGGCCTGAGGTGACGTGTGCAAACACGCACTATGGCACGTTTTAAATTGGGGATATAATTTCCCTTCAATAATGAGGGCCCCTGGGGGCTAACTAGCCCACCAAGTGCTTCCAGTAAGCGCCACTGAGCTGCATTGCAGAGAGGTGGTCCAGGCCGTGCCACTTTTTACACCTCTCTGCAACGCAGCTCTGTGGCACTTACTGGAGGTACCTAGTGGGCTAGTTGGACCCTAGGGACCCTCAGGATTCAAATGAACTTAATCTCCCAACTAAAAATGGACACAGAGCGTGTTTACACAGTGGTGAAGGGAGGGGACGGGGCCTGAGTTAACGTGTGCAAAAACGCCCTGTGGCCTGTTTTAAGAGGTAGTTTTAATCCCCCTGCCCTATTATATACTAGGGGCTTACAGAGGACGTCATGCTAATCACAGGGGGACCCCAACGCATAATGTTCCCTAGTGTATGTAGGTGTTTTCACTGTATTCTAAGTGTATTTTAACATAGCACTGGCTCCAGGACTGGCTAGTCAGACTCAGTTACCACAAGTATCCGTCTGAAAAAGTTGAGGGTACAGGATGATTTTGCAACAAGGCTTCTTTCTGCTCTTCTGTTTATTCTTTCTGCACGTTATCCTTCTTCCTGCACTTTTCTTCGTCTTTGAGGACTTCTGTTGCTTCTTTCTGCACTTCTTTTTTTTCTTTCTGTGCATGTTTTCTTCTTTCTTCACATGTCCTATCTCTTTAGGCATAGTTAGAAATTAGCATTTAAAAAACCTTTGAAATTCACAGAAAAAAACATAGGTTTCAGGCACGTTATAGTTATGAATTAGCATTTAAAAAACCTCAGAAATTCACTGAAAAAACCATAGGTTTCAGGGGTGTTATAGTTAGCTGGACTTTTCACTTGTACAAAACCATTGAAATTCCCCTGTTATAGTTAGTTCAGCTAACTATAACTTGGCGCCCGCAATGCACTGCTGATGACGTCACATATTACATCACTCATGACATGGTCAGTGACATCACTCATGACATCACTGATGACATCTCAAATGACATCACTGATGACATCATCCTTGTAATAGAGTGGCAGACCTCCTCTCACCCTAATATAACCTTTGATACACACATTCAAAAATAGAGACTACAATTTTCAAAACAATGGACATACCAATACCAGTTACAACAACCTCTTCAGTAATTCTAAGATCCACATACACATCCACTCATTCACCAATAGTCCTATACAGTCACTCATACATGTACTCACTCATCATATGTACTCATACACCTATACATCCTGTTACACAATGCCACTCATCCATAGAGTTACTCACACACATAGTCACTCATGCTAATAAAGAATCAAACATACATTTACTTGCATATACAGTTATACACACACCACCACACTTACTTCTACGGAAACTTACACATACTTAGTCTTTTAAACAACCACTTATAGAAACACATACTTATTCATACAGGAACTCTTTCAATCTCTCACTCTCACATATACTCACTTATATACACCAATAGTCACATATACTTGTTTAAAACATATGTAGTTACTCATAAAGACACTATTGAGACAGTCATTCACTCACTAACACACCCATACACACACTCATCCACCCATACAGTCCTGCACACATGCTGTCTTCAACACATACAAACAGTGAGTCACTCATTTATGCAACTATGCACTACGTAATACCGCCCACCGAACCATGCAGACACTCAGACTGATACTCAAAAAACCAACTAATAACCTATATAGACACCCATGTAGCTACTCACCAACCCATGCAGCCACTTATACACAAAGTGAGAGACTGATACAGATATTTACATATTTAAACATTACTCACTAAGCCATGTATTCACTATGATACACTTAATCAGTCATTTACACAATCAATTTTTCAAAAACAAATCATCCATTTAGATACTTATATACCCATTTATTCTTCCATCGACCTTGAGATATACATATATAAAACATATTTAATTTTCAGAAAAACACACATTCACTAGATGATGTCATCAGTGATGTCATCAGTGATGTAATTTGAGATGTCATCAGTGATGTCATGAGTGATGTCACTGACCATGTCATGAGTGATGTAATATGTGACGTCATCAGCAGTGCATTGCGGGCGCGCAAGTTATATTAGCTGAACTAACTATAACGGGGGAATTTCAATGGTTTTGTACAAGTGAAATGTCCAGCTAACTATAACACCCCTGAAACCTATGGTTTTTTCAGTGAATTTCTGAGGTTTTTTAAATGCTAATTCCTAACTATAACGTGCCTGAAACCTATGGTTTTTTCTGTGAATATATATATATATACATATATATATATATATATATATATATATATATATATATATATATATATATATATATATATATATATATATATATCACTTCTCACTTCTCACTTCTTCAGAACACCGGGACACTTCGTACGTCGGTGCATCTGGGGGTCCGAAGTAGCCCCATAAAATTCAAATCAGTTTCACTAAGTACCAAGTACAAGTGCACTCTCGTCAGGAAATGATCACCGCTACGAGTCCATCCGTTATTGGAAGATCTTGCTTTATTCCATATTAAAGAGCATCAGCCAGAAAATTACCCTACGCGTTTCGGCGAAACTCGCCCTGGTCACGGGTAAGTATATGTTCCGAAAACACACATTTATTAAGATTACATGTTGCATGCAACGTCATCGGCATAAACATAAACAAAGGACTTGCAAATCGAAATGATAACATAATGTGGCGGCCATCTTAGAACAGTATTGTATACATTGTGTCGTGAATTTCAAACACAATAAAGTTATAATTGACAATACTACAAACTAAATACTTTGACAATCTCAACTGTATATAACGAGAAACTCACAATTTCTTTACGAATATATATACAAAAATGCTGCCTCTCGTTCTTATATGTCGGGCATCCACGTAATTGGAAATGCAAATCAAAAATAATAAACGTGGCGGCCATCTTGCAACAGTATAGTGTGCATTATGCCATGCACACAAACTGAATAATTTGACAATCTTAGGTGTATGTGACGAGACCTCAAGAAATCATATATGAATCTATTGGCAAAAATGTTGCCTCTCGTACTAAATGATCTCAAAGTGAACAGTTGCATATTAATAAATACAAATGTATCATACATCGACAAAAAAAGGCATATCCTTCCACGTAATCAATGGATATGTGATCATGAAGCTTGTAAGCCTCAGATCATCTCGCATGTAGTCACGCAGGAAAGACTATTAATGAACAAATAACATCCATTAGAGAATCATATTCCAAAAGGGAATACATTAGCTCACCATCTAACAAGAATATAATAGAGTGAGAAATCTCATACATTCAATTCTCTATCCTCATATCGATAGTATATATAGCAAACCAATTCTATCCAAGTGGATAAGAGTGCTTTCCAATTTCAGACGTAATAGCCAGGACTTCTTCATTTCTCAAGACTGTTCTACAGAGACTGAAACAAAAGGAAGAGGAGATCTAGATGAAAAGATCACAATCTAATAAGCCAGAGAAAGATTGGGCTTCATATTATTCAGCTACGCCTGCCACAAACGTTCAACATACAACACACAACAATCAACAATATAAAAATATAAAAATAAATAAGCCAATGGATTTTTTGTGAATAGACACACAGAAGTGCACAGAATGACACTTTCAATTAGATCACGTAATATATCCTGACCAAATTACCCAAAACTAGCACTACCTCCGCTGCACTTTAGGTAATACCCTGAAAATTTGGAAGTGGGAACTTAGTCCTATCAATGAGTTGGCACTAATCGTCCCTTCAAATAGACAGAGTCAGTCCCCCAGATGCCAGGACATCCTGTACCCTCAACTTTTTCAGACGGATACTGGTGGTAACTGAGTCTGACTAACCGGTCCTAGAGCCAGTGCTATGTTAAAAGACACTCAGAATACAGTGAAAACACCTACATACACTAGGGAACACTATGCGTTGGGGTCCCCCTGTGATCAGCACGACCTCCTCTGTAAGCCCCTAGTATATAATAGGGCAGGGGATTAAAACTACCTCTTAAAATGCGCCACAGGGCGTGTTTGCACACGTCACCTCAGGCCCGGTCCCCTCACTTCCCCACTGTGGAAACACGCCCTGTGGCCGTTTTAAGTTGGGAGATTAAGTCCCCTTGAATCCTGAGGGTCCCTAGGGTCCAACTAGACCACTAGGTACCTCCAGTAAGCACCACAGATCTGTGTTGCAGAGAGATGTAAAAAGTGGCATGGCCTGGACCACCTCTCTGCAACGCAGCTCAGTGGCGCTTACTGGAAGCACCTGGTGGGCTAGTTAGCCCCCAGGGGCCCTCAGGATTGAAGGGGAATAATTTCCCCAACTTAAAACGCGCCACAGGGCTTGTTTGCACACATTAACTCAGGCCCCGTCCCCTCCCTTCACCACTGTGTAAACAAGCCCTGTGGCCGTTTTTAGTTGGGAGATTAAGTTAATTTGAATCCTGAGGTTCCCTAGGGTCCAACTAGCCCACTAGGTACCTCCAGTATGCGCCACAGAGCTGCGTTGCAGAGAGGTGTAAAAAGTGGCACGGCCTGGACCCCCTCTCTGCAACGCAGCACTGTGGCGCTTACTGGAAGCACCTGGTGGTCTAGTTAGCCCCCAGGGGCCCTCAGGATTGAAGGGGAATGTTTTCCCCAACTTAAAACGCGCCATAGGGCGTGTTTGCACACGTCACCTCAGGCCCCGTCCCGTTCCTTCCCTACTGTGTAAACATGCCCTCTGGCAGTTTTTTAAGTTGGGAGATTAAGTTCCCTTGAATCCTGAGGATCCCTAGGGGCAAAATAGCCCACTAGGTACGTCCAGTATAAGCCATTGCAGAAAGGTGTAAAAAGGGGCACGGCCTACACCACCTCTCTGCAACGCAGAGCAGTGGCACTTACTGGAAGCACCTGGTGGGCTAGTTGGCCCCCAGGGTCCCTCAGGATTGAAAGGGAATTATTTCCCCAACTTAAAACGCGCCACAGGGCGTGTTTGCACATGTCACCTCAGGCCCCATCCCCTCCCTTCACCACTGTGTAAACGCGCCCTGTGGCCATTCTAAGTTGAGAGATCAAGTCCCCTTGGATCCTAAGGGTCCCTAGGGTCAAACTAGCCCACTAGGTACTTCCAGTAAGCGCCACAGAGCTGCGTTGCATAGAGGTGTAAAAAGGGGCGTGGCCTCAGAACACCTGTCTGCAACGCAGCTCCCTGGAGCACACTGGAGATACCTGTTGGGCTAGTTGGCTCTCAGGGACCCTCAGTATTGAAGGGGAATTAATTCCCCAACTTACAACTGGCCAGGGGGCGCGTTTGCAGAGTGCTGCAAGGAGGGGGCGTGGCCTCCAGCGCAATGCCGGTCTTTTATTTATTTTATTTTTTTAAGAAGGAGGGCTGTGTGGCCCCCCTTCTTTTTATAATTTACTGGCCCTGGGGAACCCATCCCCCAGGGCCTGCACCCTAATTTTTTTCGTTGAAAAAAATTAATTTGGCCCTCCCAAGGCCTTAATCAGCCCCGGGGACCCCAACCCCCGGGTCATGGCCTTTTTTAAATTTAAATTCTTTAGGAGGGGGCTGTGTTGCCCCCCTCCTCTGGCCACTTATGGCTCCGGGGACCCCATCCCCCGGGGCCGGCCTTTGTTTTTTAGTATTTTAAAAATATATATATTTATAGAAACACCTAGGACATGCTGGACAAACCGTATGTACCTATCACCACGCAGATTTGCGTGATATTCATTAAAAGGCGACTATGCATAGAATGAATCCACATGGAGTGTATTTACACCGCTAGTGAAGCTCTGATGTGTCTGACGCCCTACCGTGCCTAATCCCGGCGCCCCCGCCGGTGGGTACTCTCCAAGTAGACACCCTTGTTGTTTATTTATACAAACATGGGTAGCTATTAACGGGCACATTTAATATACACGCACACCAAGCCATTCAAAGGGGATTCGATAAAAATTCGACCAAACTATGCAAGAAACCCCCCTCACGGTTAATAAAAAACACATCCACCGCCGGATGTGTAATACTTTTTATTTTACTCTCTGGAAAGGAGACGCACCTCACTTGAGATTCACAGCGTGCTCCTGGCTGAGACCAATGCTGTGTTACACCCACCAGTGCCCGCCGATTGCCTCACATCTCTGTGTTGTAGTCCACCAGCTCGTGCGTATGCTATGACACTCTCTAGCCCATGTGCACTGTAACACCACCCCGTGAATATGTCATGCCACACTTGCCTTTGTACGGGTTATATTGCCGCAGCTTACGTGCCTTCCTCGATGTGTATGTTATAACGCACAGCGCTATGCCATACATATTACAATCTGGGATCCATATCTTTGTCACAGTGCATATGCAATGTTACACTCCCAGCGCATATTTTATATTACAACTTTAGAGACTAGTTATGTTACACAACACTGCCCTGTGCATATTACACACCAAGGCGCATATCGTATAGCACGCGCTAGTGCCTGTGCTATTTTGCGCTCTCCAATGAATCTGTCATTGCGCACAATGTATTGCATATTATATTTCACGCCCCGGTTCATCTTATATCACACTTTTTGGTGCATAGTTTATACCATATTCTACATCTAGTTTTTCATTTTCAATCGTGCTCTCAGGACTATGTTCTATATAACACTGCGTCCACCTACCCTTTTCACGGGCATTACATTTTGCGATGGGGGTGCAGGGTCAGGGGGTGTTTCTGCCAAGTGAGCCCGGAGTCACAGTCACAAACGTCCTCTTCTTCCTGAATAAAAGTGAGATTATGCTGCATACTTGTTCATATTTTAAGTAGTTCGCACAGACACACATTTTAAAAACAATAAAGTTCCTAATACCCACCTTCATGGAACAGTTAGCTTACTGCCCCATACACCTCCTCCCTATCCTCTGTTATCTGAATCCATGGACTAGCCTCCTCCCTCCTGCCATGCATGGTCTGATGTGCTGCCACCGCCCTCCATTTAGCATGATGTACCAGTCCACTCCTCCTGCCCTCCATTGCCCAATTCTATGGCCCATCATTGACCTCCTGTTTAGCCTCTGTGCTTAGCTTGCTGCCCCTATTCTCCTTCCCCCTGCCCTCCGATGTCTTTGTGCATGCCCCTGCTCCATCCTTTTTGCCCACTATGTTCCATGGACCTGCCACTCCTATCTACTCTGAGTGTTCGGCTGAGCTGCCACTCCCCTCCCACCTGCCTAGCATTGTCAGATGACTGTAACCTGTCCCTGCCACCTCCACCCTGCCTGTCCACATGCCATGCCCCTATCCCCTTCCTCCTGTCCTCCATGGTCCATTTTACTGCCACACCCTTCTGCCCTCCCTGATCTGTTGTGCTGCAACTGCTCCTCCTGCCTGCCCCACGCGGTCTGTTGTGAGGCCCTTCCCCTGAACTCTCTTGTCTGTGCCCAGGTCCTGACCCTACCTTCTATCCTCCATGGTCCTTTGTGCATGACCCTGCACCCTCCTTCTTGCCCATCATAGCCATTGTGCTGACACTAACCCTCCCGCTTGCCATGCATGGTCTTCTGTGCTGCCATTGCCCCTCCCACCTTCCCTGTGTGGTCAGCTAGCTGCCCCTGACCCCCTCCCACCTTCCCTCCATGGTCTGTGTGTATGCCACCATAGTCTCATTGTTGCTCTCCATGGTGTGTCTTGTTTCTAGTGCCCATCCTGCCGACCTCCATGGTCATCTTGCTGCTCCTGCCCTGCCACCTTGCCCCCAGCCCTCTGTTTCCATGTGCAGACCCCCTATTCCCTCCCTCCTGGCTTGTCTGTTCCATTGTAATGCCCCTGATCCGTCCCTCCTGCCCTTTATGGTCTGTTATGCTGCAGCTTTCTCTCCTGTCTGTCCATTATGGTCAGCTAGCTACCATTGCCTCTTTCCCATCTGTTCTCTGTTGTCCATGTGCATGGTCCTGTCCCCTCCCTATTGCTTTCTATGGATTGTTGTGCTGCACTCCCGTCCCACATGCGCTGTGTGGTGTATTGTGCTGCTGCAAACCCTGATGCCTGCCCTGTAGGGTCAGTTTGGTGCACCTCTCCATGTCCCTCCTGTCCTCTGTTATCCGAGTCCATGTCCCTACCCCAATTCCTCCTGCCTACCATGATTCAATGTACCATACTTGCGAACATTTTGAACTTGGTAAGAGGGAGATTTTGAAAAACAACTTGGGTATTGATTTTCCCCTTTGAGTTACATTGAAAAAGAGGAGATTGTAGACAGGAGACAGATCAAATAAAGCCCATTTGAGCTTAAAAACATTGGACGTTTCCTGGCTGAAATGGGTCTGTTGGCATGTATGGTTGTTCTACCACTGCCTCTTCCTTCTGCCCACAATGGTCTATTATATTGCCACAGCCTCTCTTGCCAGTCCTGTATTGTTGGTTTTTTGCCCCTGCCCCCCTTTCCACTGCCCTCAATAGTCTGTTGTGCTGCCACTGCCCTTCCTGCCTGCCCAGTGTGGTCAAATTGTTGCCTCTGCACTCTCCTACCTGCCTTCAATTTTCTCAGTCCGTGCCCCTGGCCTCTGCCTCTCAACAGTATCCCAATGAACAACTAGATTGCTAACATTCTATATTTATTACAAAAGTGTGGAACGCCTGACGTCATCTTGATGTAATCAAAACTGTAATACCTAGAGTATTTCCTTTAGAAATTACATATATGGGAGGGTCTTATTTGCATTAAAGTTATGGTTAGTGCTCTAAAAAACTAAAATGAGGACATATTTTCTGAGTTTTCAAATAGCGACAAAGAACTTTTAAATTATTTGTAATCTTTATTTTTTTTATCCAGTTGACCACTTGATTAAATGTTGCACCTTGGCGAGCGGATGTGGTGTTACTTCCAGAGCTGCAGACTTTCCAACTGGGGAACCAGGGTGGAGTTTCTGCGTCAGCTCAACATTCTGTGATTGTGGTCAAATCACTTAATCTCCCCATGTCTACAACCAAAATGAATTTGATCTTGTGTGATGTAACCAATGCTCATGTAAAGCATTCCAATACCTGACAAGTCTGCACTATATAAAACTGCAACTACACAAAAAATAAGTGTTTTGCACACTTCTGTCATTGGGCTACATGTGGGCTACATCTGGGTGATATTTGTGCTGCATTTAGGCTCTTTTGTGTCTGGTGGCCATCTTGAGAGATTTATTTGTTATGAAGTTTCCCAATTTCCTCATTTACTGCAGTCTCCTCAGCGGGAATACTTTCAGTTTTTTATTTTGGTTCCATCAAGAAGGCATTCAGATGTGTCACACATTTGCCATAAATTCTGAATGTTAGCACTCTAGTTGCTCATTAGATCACTGTAGTAAAACTACTGCTCACCAGGGAAGTGCATGTTTCAGTCTGCATGTCAGAATTTGTTTATGAAATAGAAAAGGATTTGAGAAGTCAAAATGTGCCCTAATTTTTCTTTCTGCAAACTAATCATAATTTCTATGGCAAAATGAACCCCCTCATTTTGTTCCTTTGTAAATTAAATGTTTTAAGTGTTACCACTTTATTCCAATCAAGATGGCTTCAGGTGTGCCATACTTTGTCATAAGTAAGACTGTTAGCGCTCTAGTTGTTCGTTAGAACACTTTGGGACATTCTGTCATTGGGCTATACTTGGGCTACATTTGGGTGATATTTTGTCTCTGGTGGCCATCTTGGGAAACCACTTATTTAATGATAGCACTTGATGTGTCCTCAATATATACTTGAATCAGGAATAATGATGGTATGAGGGCTGTGGAATATTTCTTGATGAATAGACCGATTGATCTTTTTCACCATAACAAAATGCTCCTTAAAATGCTTTTATTCTGCTTGGAAAACAATTTGTTTCTGTTTAATGGTAAGATGTACCAACAGATCCAGGGAGTTGCTATGGGGGCCAGCTTCTCTCCCAGCTACGCCTGTTTATTTATGGGGTGGTGGGAGGAGCTGGTCCTCATGCAACAACACAAGCAGATTTTTACTAGGAGAGTAGTTACTTGGCTCCGCTATATTGATGATGTGTTTATAGTGTGGGATGGCGATGTTGAAAGTGCCACATCTTTCATTGAAGTGTTAAATGACAATTCGCTCAATTTGAATTTTACTTCAGAGATAAGCAAAGAGAAGGTCACATTTCTGGATGTGCAAATCCAGATAACAAACAATAGGTTATCTACTACCCTTTTCAGGAATCCCACGGCAGGTAATACATTACTTCATGCCTCTAGTGCACATCCTCCACACCTCATTAAGAGCATCCCCTATGGGGAGATGCTCCGCATTAGATGCATATGTAGTGAGGTGGAAGAATGCAATAGAAAACAGAGGGAGAGTCGTATTAGGTTCCTGGACAGGGGATATAGCTCAGATGTAATTGAGTCTGCCATTATTAAATCCAAGTCTTGGGCTAGACATGATTTGTTAAAATATAAAGATATTTCAGCTAGCCAGAAAAGAGGAGAGGAACCCATCAGGTTGATTTTAGGATTCTCACGACAAGAAAAACAAATAAGGACCATAGTGAGAAAAAGCTGGCCCATTGTGAAAGATGACCCAATAATTAGAGTATTATTACCCAATAATCCTTCAGTCACTTTCAGGAAAACCAATAGCATGGGTATGGCACTAGGCAAAAGCAACCTGGAGATGGGCAACAAAGGCTCATGGCTGACGACGAGAAAGGGATTCTTTAAATGTGCATCATGCAAGGCATGCAAATATGCAATCAACACTAAGACCTATATTACAGCATTTGGGTCCAAACTATGTGAAATTACCTCGAAACACGTGTCCAGGGATGGCATTATTTTTTACACTCGTGGCATAGGCGTACTCTCCGCTGCCACTACAGTATCCAGAGTTCTATGGGGCTATTTGCTAGTATGACGAGCAGTGTGCGACCTACTCTGTTTTTGTATTTAAGCTCCCTTGAGCGCGTTGGGCTGACGAGCCTTGGTACCGCACCTGCGCGCCGTGAGAGGTATTTTACCTTTAATATTTTGGCAGTCTACTTGGCACCCCTCACACCTACCTGCTCCCTGCTGACGAGAGGCAATTACCTCGAAACACGTGTCCAGGGATGGCATTATTTTTTACACTTGTGGCATAGGCGTACTCTCCGCTGCCACTACAGTATCCAGAGTTCTATGGGGCTATTTGCTAGTATGACGAGCAGTGTGCGACCTACTCTGTTTTTGTATTTAAGCTCCCTTGAGCGCGTTGGGCTGACGAGCCTTGGTACCGCACCTGCGCGCCGTGAGAGGTATTTTACCTTTAATATTTTGGCAGTCTACTTGGCACCCCTCACACCTACCTGCTCCCTGCTGACGAGAGGCAATTACCTCGAAACACGTGTCCAGGGATGGCATTATTTTTTACACTCGTGGCATAGGCGTACTCTCCGCTGCCACTACAGTATCCAGAGTTCTATGGGGCTATTTGCTAGTATGACGAGCAGTGTGCGACCTACTCTGTTTTTGTATTTAAGCTCCCTTGAGCGCGTTGGGCTGACGAGCCTTGGTACCGCACCTGCGCGCCGTGAGAGGTATTTTACCTTTAATATTTTGGCAGTCTACTTGGCACCCCTCACACCTACCTGCTCCCTGCTGACGAGAGGCAATTACCTCGAAACACGTGTCCAGGGATGGCATTATTTTTTACACTCGTGGCATAGGCGTACTCTCCGC
Source organism: Triturus cristatus (assembly GCF_964204655.1). Classification (NCBI taxonomy): domain Eukaryota; kingdom Metazoa; phylum Chordata; class Amphibia; order Caudata; family Salamandridae; genus Triturus; species Triturus cristatus. Next base: position 214,238,212 of record NC_140588.1, read on the forward strand.
TGCCACTACAGTATCCAGAGTTCTATGGGGCTATTTGCTAGTATGACGAGCAGTGTGCGACCTACTCTGTTTTTGTATTTAAGCTCCCTTGAGCGCGTTGGGCTGACGAGCCTTGGTACCGCACCTGCGCGCCGTGAGAGGTATTTTACCTTTAATATTTTGGCAGTCTACTTGGCACCCCTCACACCTACCTGCTCCCTGCTGACGAGAGGCAATTACCTCGAAACACGTGTCCAGGGATGGCATTATTTTTTACACTCGTGGCATAGGCGTACTCTCCGCTGCCACTACAGTATCCAGAGTTCTATGGGGCTATTTGCTAGTATGACGAGCAGTGTGCGACCTACTCTGTTTTTAACAAACAATAGGTTATCTACTACCCTTTTCAGGAATCCCACGGCAGGTAATACATTACTTCATGCCTATAGTGCACATCCTCCACACCTCATTAAGAGCATCCCCTATGGGGAGATGCTCCGCATTAGATGCATATGTAGTGAGGTGGAAGAATGCAATAGAAAACAGAGGGAGAGTCGTATTAGGTTCCTGGACAGGGGATATAGCTCAGATGTAATTGAGTCTGCCATTATTAAATCCAAGTCTTGGGCTAGACATGATTTGTTAAAATATAAAGATATTTCAGCTAGCCAGAAAAGAGGAGAGGAACCCATCAGGTTGATTTTAGGATTCTCACGACAAGAAAAACAAATAAGGACCATAGTGAGAAAAAGCTGGCCCATTGTGAAAGATGACCCAATAATTAGAGTATTATTACCCAATAATCCTTCAGTCACTTTCAGGAAAACCAATAGCATGGGTATGGCACTAGGCAAAAGCAACCTGGAGATGGGCAACAAAGGCTCATGGCTGACGACGAGAAAGGGATTCTTTAAATGTGCATCATGCAAGGCATGCAAATATGCAATCAACACTAAGACCTATATTACAGCATTTGGGTCCAAACTATGTGAAATTGGGCATTTCCTTACATGCAAGTCATAATTTGTAGTTTATGTGCTCACTTGCAGCTGCAACTTAAGATATGTAGGAAGCACAAAGCTGCCTGTGCATAAAAGAATCCTTCAACACATACGGGCAATATGCAACAATGATGTTAATTATCCGGTTGCAAGACATTTTAAGATTAACTATAACAGTGACGCAAAATATTAGAAAAATTATGTTATTGATACTGTTACCACACAAAGAAGAGGAGGGGATGGGGAATCTAAATTGAGAAGGCTGGAAACAACGTATATTCTGCAGTTTGATTCCAAATACCCCAGGGTTCTGAATAACAGTGAAGATTTATATACATTTCTATAACAGTTGGGCAAAGGACAAGTATTACCCTTCTGGGAATCAAACAATAATATATAGGACAAAAAAAGGATATTTTTCTTTATTATTGGTTCTTCCTATAAAGGTTTACATTATAGATCTTCACTATAAAGAAACTTTAAGGCAAATTTTAGGATGATATTTATTTATTTATAATGTTTTAGGATTGATTTTAGAAATTAGCAAAGGAAAGCACATTATATGCTTCCACCTATTTTGGAATGATTTCCGGCAGGGTCTACCTAATATATTTAAATATGTATTTATTGTCATTCTGAGTCTATTTGCACTTTAAAAATACTCTTGCTGTTTGCACATCCCTTCAACCCACAATAGATATGATATGATGTAATATGTGGGGTTGGTAAGGTATTGAGATCTGGATTGGTCACCTTGAAATAACCTGAAATTTTGCAATGTTCAAATATATTTGTATTTGGTTATTTGCACTTTATTTTAATTTTATTCTTGCAAGCACTTGTGACAAATGTTAATATGGACACAATGAAACATGGATTGAATACAAGCATTTATGCTAATATTAGTACCTCTGGATATTTAGGAAAATAGTATCCTTGGGGCAATGTTGGGGTACATATATATAATTTTGTTAACATTTATGAAAAAATGAAAAGAAGGGCAATCTGAATGTTTACATTTATGTAATTATTGTGACTTTCTTCAGTACCTCTTCGCTGCATTGCAGTTTTTCTTCTGTGTCCATTAATCAAGCCACTTGCACTTGCACTTTAAATAGTGTGGTTACAAGCTAATGAGTTGTCATGTCATCAAGGGCGGGATCGCCCGAAACGCGTACTGGCGGAATTGGCTAAATAAAATACAGCACAAGAATTACTGGGTCTGCGCTCGTTTGTTTCATCAGGAAACGAAAGTGAAGACGAGTTGCTGCAGATATATATATATATATAAATATATATATATATATTACCTACTGGCAGTCGCCAGTAGGTAGTTATAGTTAGGGCCTATTTTCCATAGGAAATCCGCAACATTCTATTTGGAATAACGTTGGCGCCGATTGACGAATCTTCGCAAAATTTGCCATACTTTTGGCCAGCTCCGGTCCGCTCCTATCCTGAAAATGTCACGGTGATTCGTCAAGCGGGGGCCGAGAAAACAGGGGAGTCCCAAAACGCGTTTTCCCCATGCATTTTCCAACAGCCCAAACTGCTGAACGGAATAACACCAAATTTGGCAAAGAGGTAGTCCTCAGGTCAGTCATGTGCCTTTTGCTTAAATGGTGTAAATCCGTTCAGTAGTTCCTGAGAAAATCAAAAGTAAAATCACATATATATCTGGGCGGAGCCTAAACACACATCTCATCGTGAGATCTGATTGGCTGTCAGCACTTCATCCAAGAAGTATTGGCAGCCATCTTGGGACCAATATACATGATAGCACCTCATTAAAAAGCATTGCAGTTAATAGAAGGTTTTAAGACTTTAGTTACATTATAAATCATTTGTTGATGGTACCATACTCATTTTAGGAATTGTGGTGTGTTCTAAGGTGATTTTACCATGTGAAAAAGCCTTCTGCTGTGATATCATGAATCATGTTTGAGAGAAAACTATTTTCTCATGCTTTTCCCACAGAGGTTTGGAAGGTGATCTATAAGCTAACTGAAAGCATAATTTCTGTAAATTCACATTATCTTTCTCAGTCATGTGAGAATGAAGTCTGACATTCTCAGTAAAACATGTACATCCAACAAGGGCAGAGACTGTCAGTTGATTCCTTTGTGTTCTACTGCAGCTTCCCAGAGTGTTCTAAAGAACAACTAGAGCGCTAACAGTGCTACTTCTGACAAACGTATGGCACACCTGAAGCGATCTTGGTTGGAATAAAGTGGTAATTCTTAAAACATTTAATTTAAAAAGGAACAAAATGAGGGGGTTCATTTTGCCATAGAAATTATGATTAGTACTGAAGAAAGAAAAATTAGGGCACATTTTGAGTGACTTCTCAAATCCTCTTCTATTTCATTAAAAAATTCTGATATGCAGACTGAAACATGCACTTTGAATACCAGCAGTAGACTTCCCTGGTGAGCAGTAGTTTTACTACAGTGATCTAATTAGCAACTAGAGTGCTAACATTCAGAATTTATGGCAAATGTGTGACACATCTGAATACCTTCTTGATGGAATAAAAGTAAGAAACTGAAAGCATTTCCTAATGAGGAGACTGCAGTAAATGAGGAAATTAGGAAACTTCATAACAAATAAATCTCCCAAGATGGCCACCAGACACAAAAGAGCCTAAATGCAGCGCAAATATCACCCAGATGTAGCCCACATGTAGCCCAATGACAGAAGTGTGCAAAACACTTATTTTTTGTGTATTTGCAGTTTTATATAGTGCAGACTTGTCAGGTATTGGAATGCTTTACATGAGCATTGGTTACATCACACAAGATCAAATTCATTTTGGTTGTAGACATGGGGAGATTAAGTGATTTGACCACAATCACAGAATGTTGAGCTGAAGCAGAAACTCCAACCTGGTTCCCCAGTTGCAAAGTCTGCAGCTCTGGAAGTAACACCACATCCGCTCGCCAAGGTGCAACATTTAATCAAGTGGTCAACTGGATAAAACAAGCATTTTCAATGCAATAGGTCTCGCATTTACTAGAGTTTGAGCTATTGGCATTGTAAATGACAATGCCTTTTATTTACTTGTTGATTTTTAACATATAAATAAAATGCATTGTTATTTACAATGCCAATAGCTTAAACTCTCACAAATGCGAGACCTATTGCATTGCAAATGCTTGTTTTGGGGGTAGGCACGGGGAGATTAAGTGATTTGCCCAGAATCACAGGATGTGGAGTCGACCCGAGGTTCGAAACTTGGTTTTCTAGCTCCAAAGTCCAAAGCCTAGCGTGACACCACATTCTTGTCTCCCCAAATGCTATCCATTTCCCAGTGATTAATCAAACAGCATTTGTAGAGCGCTGCACTGTCACCCCCAGGGGTATCTGGTCGCTGTGTCTCAATCAAAGAGCCAGGTCTTGAGCACACTCTGAAGTCTGCCAGCGAGGGTGTTGTACGGACCTGGAAGGGAAGGTCATTCCAGGTCTTGGCAATGATGTAGAAGGAGTTGCCACAGGGCTGGAAGGGATGCAGGGGTATGTGCAAGGGCGAGTGAAGAGGAGCGCAGGTGTCTGGTGGGTTGGTGGAAGTTCAGTGGATGGATGAGATATGCAGGTCCTAGGTCGGAGGGCTTTGCAGGCGTGTGTAAGGAGTTTGCACTGGCATGTTTCCTGGATGGGGAGTAATTAATCTTGAATTTGGAAATAAGGTCTCCTGTCTATCTTCGGTTGGGTGACATATCCTATATCCTTATGGTCAGGCATCTGTGTGTTTAGCACCTGGTTTACCGGGTTAATTAAGTGGAAGGCAGTAGTGATAAACCAGAGGTATCTGACAAAAAATAGCAGAATCCTAGAAAGTTTCATATCTCTCCCTCAAAGTTCTTGGCGGGCACAAAGGCTGTCTGTCCATTGACTTGGAGCTGTGAGCTCACCAATGGGCCGAGCAGTCAGACTACACTTGCTGGCAACTAAGCAAAACTCCTAGTAAGGTAAACGGTATTGTATGTTACTGTGGTGTTTCCATAGTGCTCGTCTTCCACCGATAGGGTCTTCAAGCGCTAAATAATTTGATGTCTGGAAACCTGCACCACATTGAAAACAAGTGATTTCCGGCCACCCAGAAGTATTTCCGGATGAATAACTCTAGTTAGAGTCCAGTTGCGGATGGGGACACGCCTTTCTGTGTGCGCACCTGCACTTTGCTTATGAGGGGTCAAAGCACGTTTCCACTGGATAATCGTAATTACGTTTGATTGTTTGGAACGCAAGTGTTAAATCATGAGAAACAGTGAAACTTTGAGCGAATGCCCTTCAATTGTATCTTAAAAAGGAGCCCAGCCCATTACTTTTCACACAAACACATTTTGAAAGTTAACCCCACATATGCCAAACACAACCTTTGTCTTACTGGGAAGTGATGGCTTTAATTAGTGCCTTTTTAAGGCCTAGGAAAGATGGCTGCTACTTGGCATGGTGTTGTTTTCATACCCCCACCAATGTATGGGGGTAATATAGGTAGTGTTCCATTTCCCATCCCAGAAATCAATTTTCTGTGGTTCTTGAAAGAAGTAAATCTACTATTTCAAAGTTGCCTTTCATTAGTAGCAGTTTTAACAACTGAATTTAGCAGTCAGGAACTGAAAGGTCACTTGTCAGCCTTTGGAAGGGGCCTCCCACTGCGAGGGCCCACATTAATGTGCTTTTTAGTGACATTTCAACTGTTTGAGCTAGAATTTATTTTATGAAGCCTGCAAAGTAAGCAGAACATTATGGGTTATCCATAATTATGCGGAAAATGACACAACTGCGGGACTAGCATAATTCCAGCGACTATATATATTCAGGTTGACTTGTATGCCAGTAATTGTATATATTCTGTGAGTTAACAGCGGGCAACAGGGGGATGTGTATGCAGCTTTCATGTCCTAAATTCAAATATGATTGGCTGACTTCTTGGCCGTTAATCCTTTCAAGCCCGAGATGGATATATTGAGAACCTTCTGCTCTCCCAGTGCTGCAGAATCTTGTAAGCTGGTTTTGCAGGCCTTATTTCGAGACATCTAGGAACTTTTTTACTAGACACTGTGCTATTCTGGACTAAAATAATTACGGACTCAGTGATCTGAACGCTCGCCGCTGACAAATGTGGTGATCTGGAGGTCAAGAGTATGAATTCTGGCCAGGCACGCACCCTTTCAAGATGGGTATATTGAGTACAATTAATGTGTAATATTCACATCTGATATTTAGAGCGGGTTGAAACGGCAGAACAGCACTAACTGGCGCTATGAGATCTAGAAACACAACACTAACAATTATTTTTTAAGGCATGTATCATTAAAGCCATTATGAAATGTGGCAGGTGGCGTTTCGCTGTCAGGGTCCATAATATAGATTGTGTTTCTTCCATCTCTCTCTTCACACAAAATAGAACACGTCACTCCATTTCTCATTCGCTCTCTGTCGCCCCCTGTCTCATGTAATTCTCTCAAAAACCTCCGTAGGTAAGGCTCTCTTCGTCTAGGAACAGTCGATTTGATGTATTAATGTCTCCTCCGCAATTCCCTGGTACCATGAAGCCTTGCTTGGATGTGACTTTAAAAATATATATATATATATAATCGCAGTCGCTTAAAATTGATCATGTTCGTCGGGCACCCAGTGTTCACTGATGCCGTTTGCCCACCTCAAGGCACTAGATGGATGCCTGCACTGCTCCGTGTTTACCACTAGTGCCATCTAGGAGTCGCGCAAGCTGTACACAGCGTTATTGATATTTTCTTCTGCCTCGTTTGAAGTAACCGGAGAGCTACACTTGTAAATAACTCATTTTATGGTCTTCCATCGCTATGGTCTTCCATCGCTTCTTCATAAATATCGGTTTAACAGCATTAATTTTCAATGAACTTTAGGCATCTAATTATCGATAAGGCGCTGGTATATATATATATGAGCTGCCAATATGGAGATCTGTACAGTCCTAAACGGGAGGATTGGAGCAGCTAATTTAAGACCTTGAAATGAGGGCAATAAATGCGGTTATTTGGCCGCAGTCTAAATTTCTCTAGGGTTTTATGTTTATTGACCATCTCTGGGCCTGCTCGTTCTGTGGGAAGAGGTCTGGACCTTTGATCTTCAGATTATGCACAGCACAGATGCCAGGCGCACCGAAGCAGTACACATCTGTAAGGGGGCCTCGGAGTTGAAAGCTTGTTGAAATGCGGCGCCGATGGCCTCCAGACCAGTTCTCTGTCTTTCTAATGAGAGCAAGAAGCACAGACCAGATCCTATCAGACTTCTGAAAAACTACTAGATTTACTGCAGCAGGAATCGTTTGCAAGCAATATGTGTCCATAAAATAGATACAACGTAACTGGGAGCCGCGGATTAAGACCGCATAATACCCTCGAGTGGATGAGAAATCATTCACTAAGTCAAAAGTACACATTGTACTAAAGTGCCTCTATATAGGATTTACGTTCCCGACGAGGCGCTAGAGTGATTTAACAAATCTTATCGAGAGTTCAAATGGGAACGAGATAAGTGCTACTCGCGCCGCTGCCTTTACTGTGGCACACAAACTCGACTGGTCATGTACAAGGACATTTTGGCCCATTCTGAAATGTTTGTTGTCCACACCATGTTGTTTGGGTTTTTCCTCAACTTTGCAGCGACACACGCCACGAGGCGATTTTTTCCCATGCTTGCAAACCGAGTACATTTAGATGCACACAAGCGTAAGAAGCGAAGTTATGAGGCGCATGTAAAAGAAACCAAGTATGTGAGGTGCAAAGCGAGACGCACGGTGCGTGAGGGAGAACCTTACAAATGCAAAAAGCTTGCAGCGTGCCAGATGCTAGGATGCGCGCGCTTGTGATACAGGTACACGCGCGAGAAGCCCGATGTGGAGCGGGAAATGCATGAGGATGATGAGCGGTTAGATGTACAGTACGAGATGGATGTGTGTGGGTGGTACTCAGAAGTGTGGTGTTTGCGATAAACACAACACGAGAGACCGAGGGAGATGCTTGCAAATGAGTACGCTGCACGCGGTCACAAAAGAGCAGTGTATGAGATGCGCGCAAGCACAACAAACAACAAGCTGTCGCCATTGTGAGGGAAGTGGGATAAGGGAGGGGGTGGCAAATGGTGAGCACTTTCCGGCCGCTTTGATGTTCTCATCAAAGAGGCCGCAAAATGAGCTTTTGTAAACGGGGGATTTGAAAGTGCAAACTAGTGCTTTCAGGCTGCCAAATGGTGCGTGCGCCCGGCGCACATGCACTGTATTTGGAGGCCTGAAAAGCACTAGTTTGCACTTCCAGATCCCCCTTTTACAAAAGCTCTCGCGAGAGCAACGCTAAAGCGCTGGGTCAGGCGAGACCTAAAAACATAAAGATTACAAATCATTTAAAAGTTCTTTGTCGCTATTTGAAAACTCAGAAAATATGTCCTCATTTTAGTTTTTTAGAGCACTAACCATAATTTTGATGCAAATAAGACCCTTTCATATATGTAATTTCTAAAGGAAATACTCTAGGTATTACAGTTTTGATTACATCAAGATGACGTCTGGCGTTCCACACTTTTGTAATAAATATAGAATGTTAGCAATCTAGTTGTTCATTGGGATACTGTTGAGAGGCAGAGGCCAGGGGCACAGAGTCTGAAAACTGAAGGCAGGTAGGAGAGTGCAGAGGCAACAATTTGACCACACTGGGCAGGCAGGAAGGGCAGTGGCAGCACAACAGACTATGGAGGGCAGTGGAAAGGGGGGCAGGGGCAACAAACCAACAATACAGGACTGGCAAGAGAGGCTGTGGCAATATAATAGACCATTGTGGGCAGAAGGAAGAGGCAGTGGTAGTACAACCATACATGCCAACAGACCCGTTTCAGCCAGGAAACGTCCAATGTTTTTAAGCTCAAATGGGCTTTATTTGATCTGTCTCCTGTCTACAATCTCCTCTTTTTCAATGTAACTCAAAGGGGAAAATCAGTACCCCAGTTTTTTTTCAAAATCTCCCTCTTACCAAGTTCAAAATGTTCGCAAGTATGGTACATTGAATCATGGTAGGCAGGAGGAATTGGGGTAGGGACATGGACTCGGATAACAGAGGATAGGAGGGACATGGAGAGGTGCACCAAACTGACCCTACAGGGCAGGCATCAGGGTTTGCAGCAGCACAATACACCACACAGCGCATGCGGGACGGGAGTGCAGCACAACAATCCATAAAGAAAGCAATAGGGAGGGAACAGGAGTCACAGGACCATGCACATGGACAACAGAGAACAGATGGGAAAGAGGCAATGGTAGCTAGCTGACGATAATGGACAGACAGGAGAGAAAGCTGCAGCATAACAGACCATAGAGGGCAGGAGGGACGGATCAGGGGCATTACAATGGAACAGACAAGCCAGGAGGGAGGGAATAGGGGGTCTGCACATGGAAACAGAGGGCTGGGGCAAGGTGGCAGGGCAGGAGCAGCAAGATGACCATGGAGGTCAGGCAGGATGGGCAGTAGAAACAAGACACACCATGGAGAGCAACAATGAGACTCTGGTGGCATACACACAGACTATGGAGGGAAGGTGGGAGGGGGTCAGGGGCAGCTAGCTGACCGCACAGGGAAGGTGGGAGGGGCCATGGCAGCACAGAAGACCATGCATGGCAAGCGGGAGGGTTAGTGGCAGCACAATGGCTATGATGGGCAAGAAGGAGGGTGCAGGGGCATGCACAAAGGACCATGGAGGATAGAAGGGAGGGTCAGGACCTGGGCACAGACAAGAGAGTTCAGGGGAAGGGGCCTCACAACAGAAAGCGCGGGGCAGGCAGGAGGAGCAGTTGCAGCACAACAGATCAGGGAGGGCAGAAGGGTGTGGCAGTAAAATGGACCATGGAGGACAGGAGGAAGGGGTTAGGGGCATGTCATGTGGACAGGCAGGGTGGAGGTGGCAGGGACAGGTTACAGTCATCTGACAATGCTAGGCAGGTGGGAGGTGAGTGGCAGCTCAACAGAACACTCAGAGTAGATAGGAGTGGCAGGTTCATGGAACATAGTGGGCAAAAAGGATGGAGCAGGGGCATGCACAAAAACATCGGAGGGCAGGGGGAAGGAGAATAGGGGCAGCAAGCTAAGCACAGAGGCTAAGCAGGATGTCAATGATGGGCCATAGAATTGGGCAATGGAGGGCAGGAGGAGTGGACTGGTACATCATGCTAAATGGAGGGCAGTGGAAGCACATCAGACCATGCATGGCAGGAGGGAGGAGGCTAGTCCATGGATTCAGACAACAGAGGATAGGGAGGAGGTGGATGAGGCAGCAAGCTAACTGTTCAGAGAAGGTGGGTATTAGGAACTTTATTGTTTTTAAAATGTGTGTCTGTGCGAACTACTTAAAATATGAACAAGTATGCAGCATAATCTCACTTTTATTCAGGAAGAAGAGGACGTTTGTGACTGTGACTCTGGGCTCACTTGGCAGAAACACCCCCTGACCCTCCACCCCATCGCAAAATGTAATGCCCGTGAAAAGGGTAGGTGGACGCAGTGTTATATAGAACATAGTCCTGAGAGCACGATTGAAAATGAAAACTAGATGTAGTATATGGTATAAACTATGCACCAAAAAGTGTGATATAAGATGAACCGGGGCGTGAAATATAATATGCAAAACATTGTGCGCAATGACAGATTCATTGGAGAGCGCGAGATAGCACAGACACTAGCGCGTGCTATGCGATATACGCCTTAGAGTGTATTATGCACAGGGCAGTGTTGTTTAACATAACTAGTCTCTAAAGTTGTAATATAAAATATGTGCTGGGGAGTGTAACATTGCATATGCACTGTGACAAAGATATGGATCCCAGATTGTAATATGTATGGCATAGCGCTGTGCGTTATAACATACACCTTGAGGAAGGCACGTTAGATGGGGCAATATAACCTGTGCGAAGGCAAGTGTGGCATGACATATTCACGGGGTGGTGTTGCAGTGCACATGGGCTAGAGAGTGTCATAGCATACGCACTAGCTGGTGGAATACAACACAGAGGTGTGAGGCAATCGGCGGGCACTGGTGGGTGTAACACAGCATTGGACTCAGCCAGGAGCATGGTGTGACTCTCAAGTGAGGTTTGTCTCCTTTCCAGAGAGTAAAATAAAAAGTATTACACATCCGGCAGTGGATGTGTATTTTATTAACCGTGAGGGGGGTTTCTTGCATAGTTTGGTCGAATTTTTGTCGAATCCCCTTTGAATGGCTTGGTGTGCGTGTATATTAAATGTGCCCGTCAATAGCTACCCATGTTTGTATAAATAAACAACAAGGATGTCTACTTAGAGAGTACCCACCGGCGGGGGCGCCGGGATTAGGCACGGTAGGGCATCAGACACGTCAGAGCTTCACTAGCGGTGTAAATACATTCCATGTGGATGCATTCTATGCATAGTCGCCTTTTAATGAATATCACGCAAATCGTCATGGTGATATGTACATATGGTTTGTCCAGCATGTCCTAGGTGTTTCTATAAATATATATATTTTTAAAATATTAAAACACAAAGGCCGGCCCCGGGGGATGGGGTCCCCGGAGCCATAAGTGGCCTGAGGAGGGGGGCAACGCAGCCCCCTCCTAAAGAATTTAAATTAAAAAAAGGCCATGACCCGGGGGTTGGGGTCCCCGGGACCGATTAAGGCCTTGGGAGGGCCAAATTTATTTTTTTCAGCAAAAAAAATTAGGGTGCAGGCCCTGGGGGATGGGGTCCCCAGGGCCAGTAAATTAGAAAAAGAAGGGGGACCACACAGCCCTCCTTCTTAAAAAAATAAAATAAATAAAAGACCGGCATCGCGCTGGAGGCCACGCCCCCTCCTTGCAGCACTCTGCAAACGCGTCCCCTGGCCAGTTGTAAGTTGGGGAATTAATTCCCCTTCAATACTGAGGGTCCCTGAGAGCCAACTAGCCCAACAGGTATCTCCAGTGTGCGCCAGGGAGCTGCGTTGCAGACAGGTGTTCTGAGGCCACACCCCTTTTTACACCTCTATGCAACGCAGCTCTGTGGCGCTTACTGGAGGTACCTAGTGGGCTAGTTTGACCCTAGGGACCCTTAGGATTCAAGGGGACTTAATCTCCCAACTTAAAAAATGGCCACAGGGCATGTTTACACAGTGGGGAAGGAAGGGGACGGGGCCTGAGGTGACGTGTACAAACACGCCCTATGGCGCGTTTTAAGTTGGAGAAATAATTCCCCTTCAATCCTGAGGGCCCCTGGGGGCTAACTAGACCACCAGGTGCTTCCAGTAAGCGCCACTGAGCTGCGTTGCAGAGAGGTGGTCCAGGCCATGCCATTTTTTACACCTCTCTGCAACGCAGCTCTGTGGAGCATACTGGAGATACCTAGTGAGCTAGTTGGACCCTAGGGACCCTCAGGATTCAAATTAACTTAATCTCCCAACTAAAAGCGGCAACAGGGCGTGTTTACACAGTGGTGAAGGGAGGGGACGGGGCCTGAGTTAACGTGTGCAAACAAGCCCTGTGGCGCGTTTTAAGTTGGAGAAATAATTCCCCTTCAATCCTGAGGGCCCCTGGGGGCTAACTAGCCCACCAGGTGCTTCCAGTAAGCGCCACTGAGCTGCGTTGCAGAGAGGTGGTCCAGGCCGTGTCACTATTTTCACCTCTCTGCAACGCAGCTCTGTGGCGCATACTGGAGGTGCCTAGTGGGCTAGTTGGACCCTAGGGACCCTTAGGAGTCAAATGAACTTAATCTCCCAACTAAAAATGGCCACAGGGCGTGTTTACACAGTGGTGAAGGGAGGGGACGGGGCCTGAGTTAACGTGTGCAAACAAGCCCTGTGGCGCGTTTTAAGTTGGGGAAATAATTCCCCTTCAATCCTGAGGGACCCTGGGGGCCAACTAGCCCACCAGGTGCTTCCAATAAGCACCACTCCGCTGCGTTGCAGAGAGGTGGTCTAGGCCGTGCCCCTTTTTACATCTCTCTGCAACACAGCTCTGTGGCGCTTACTGGAGGTACCTAGTGGTCTAGTTGGACCCTAGGAGCCCTCAGGATTCAAGGGGACTTAATCTCCCAACTTAAAACGGCCACAGGGCGTGTTTACACAGTGGGGAAGTGAGGGGACCGGGCCTGAGGTGACGTGTGCAAACACGCCCTGTGGCGCGTTTTAAGAGGTAGTTTTAATCCCCTGCCCTATTATATACTAGGGGTTTACAGAGGAGGTCATGCTGATCACAGGGGGACCCCATCGCATAGTGTTCCCTAGTGTATGTAGGTGTTTTCACTGTAGTCTGAGTGTCTTTTAACATAGCACTGGCTCTAGGACTGGTTAGTCAGACTCAGTTACCACCAGTATCCATCTGAAAAAGTTGAGGGTACAGGATGATTTTGCAACAAGGCTTCTTTCTGCTCTTCTGTCTGTTCTTTCTGCACGTTATCCTTCTTCCTGCACTTTTATTCGTCTTTGAGGACTTCTGTTGCTTCTTTCTGCATTTCTTTTTTTCTTTCTGTGCGTTTTTTCTTCTTTATTCACATGTCCTATCTCTGTAGGCACAGTTAGAAATTAGCATTTCAAAAACCTTTGAAATTCACAGAAAAATCCATAGGTTTTAGGCACGTTATAGTTAGGAATTAGCATTTCAAAAACCTTAGAAATTCACTGAAAAAACCATAGGTTTCAGGGTCGTTATAGTTAGCTGGACTTTTCACTCGTACAAAACCATTGAAATTCCCCCGTTATAGTTAGTTCAGCTAACTATAACTCGCGCGCCCGCAATGCACTGCTGATGATGTCACATATTACATCACTCATGACATGGTCAGTGACATCACTCATGACATCACTGATGACATCGCAAATGGCATCACTGATGACATCATCCAGTGAATGTGTGTTTTTCTGAAAATTACATATGTTTTATATATGAATATCTCAAGGTCGATGGAAGAATAAATGAGCATATAAGTGTCTAAATGGATGATTTGTTTTGGAAAAATTGATTGTATAACTGACTGATTAAGTGTATCTTAGTGAATACATGGCTTAGGGAGTAATGTTTAAATGTGTAAATATCTGTATCCGTCTCTCACTTTGTGTATAAGTGGCTGCATGGTTTGGTGAGTAGCTACATGAGTGTCTATATAGGTTATTAGTTGGTTTTTTGAGTATCAGTATGAGTGTCTGAGTGTCTGTATGGTTCGGTGGAGGGTATTACATAGTGCATAGGTGCACGAATGAGTGACTCACTGTTTGTATGTGTTGAAGACAGCATGTGTGCAGGACTGTATGGGTGGATGAGTGTGTGCATGGGTGTGTTAGTGAATGATAGACTGTCTCAATAGTGTCTTTATGAGTAACTACATATGTTTTAAACTAGTATATGTGACTATTAGTGTATATAAGTGAGTATATGTGAGAGTGAGAGACTGAAAGAGTTCCTGTATGAATAAGTATGTGTTTCTATAAGTGATTGTTTAAAAGACTAAGTATGTGTAAGTTTCTGTAGAAGTAAGTGTGGTGGTGTATGTATAACTGTATATGCAAGTAAATGTATGTTTGATTCTTTATTATCATGAGTGACTATGCGTGTGAGTAACACTATGGATGAGTGGCGTTGTGTAACAGGATGTATAGGTGTGTGAGTATATATGATGAGTGAGTACATGTATGAGTGACTGTATAGGACTGTTGGTGAATGAGTGGATGTGTATGTGGATCTTAGAATTACTGAATAGTTTGTTGTAACTGGTATTGGTATGTCCATTGTTGTGAACATTGTAGTTTCTATTTTTGAATGTGTGTATCAAAGGTTATATTAGGGGAAGAGGAGGTCTGCCACTCTATCACAAGGATGATGTCATCAGTGATGTCATTAGTGATGTCATTTGAGATGTCATCAGTGATGTCATGAGTGATGTCACTGACCATGTCATGAGTGATGTAATATGTGACGTCATCAGCAGTGCATTGCGGGCGCGCGAGTTATAGCTGAACTAACTATAACGGGGGAATTTCAATGGTTTTGTACGAGTGAAAAGTCCAGCTAACTATAACGCCCCTGAAACCTATGGTTTTTTCAGTGAATTTCTAAGGTTTTTTAAATGCTAATTCCTAACTATAACGTGCCTGAAACCTATGGTTTTTTCAGTGAATTTCAAAGGTTTTTTAAATGCTAATTTCTAACTATGCCTACAGAGATAGGACATGTGAAGAAAGAAGAAAAAACGCACAGAAAGAAAAAAAAGAAATGCAGAAAGAAGCAACAGAAGTCCTCAAAGACGAAGAAAAGTGCAGGAAGAAGGATAACATGCAGAAAGAACACACAGAAGAACGCCCCTGAAACCTATGTTTTTTTCAGTGAATATATATATACACATACATATATATAAATGCATATATATGCATATATATATGTGCATATGTGTGCATGTACAGAGAGGTAGAGAGGTAGAGGTGTATAGATAGGGGTGTAGAGGTAGAGAGGTAGAGGTAGAGAGGTAGAGAGTAGTAGAGAGAGAGATAGAGAGAGGTAGAGAGTAGAGAGCGAGTAATAGAGAGTAGAGAGTGAGTTGTAGAGAGTAGTAGAGAGTGGTAGAGAAAGTATCAGAGAGTGAGTAGTAGAGAGTGAGTAGTAGAGAGTGAGTATTAAAGAGTGAGTAGTAGAGAGTAATAGAGAGTGAGTAGTAGAGTGAGTAGTAGAGAGTGAGTAGTAGAGAGTAGTAGAGATTGAGTAGTAGAGAGTGAGTAGTAGAGAGTAGTAGAGAGTGAGTAGCAGAGAGAGTGTATTAGAGAGTAGTAGAGAGTGAGTAGTAGAGAGAGAGTAGTAGAGAGTAGTAGAGTAGTAGAGAGTGAGTAGTAGAGAGTGAGTAGTAGAGAGTAGTGGAGTAGTAGAGAGTGAGTAGTAGAGAGTAGTAGAGAGTGAGTAGTAGAGTGAGTACTAGAGAGTAGTAGAGAGCGAGTAGCAGAGAGCAAGTAGTAGAGAGTGTGTAGTAGAGAGTGAGTAGTAGAGAGTAGTAGAGAGTGAGTAGTAGAGAGTAGTAGAGAGTGAGTAGTAGAGAGAGAGTAGTAGAGAGTGAGAAGTAGAGAGAGTAGTAGAGTAGTAGAGAGTAAGTAGTAGAGTGAGTAGTAGAGAGTAGTTGAGTTTGAGTAGTAGAGAATGAGTAGTCAAGAGTGAGCAGTAGAGAGTAGTAGAGAGTGAGTAGTAGAGAGTGAGTAGTACAGACAGAGTTAGTAGAGTGAGTAGTAGAGAGTGAGTAGTAGAGAGAGAGTAGTAGAGAGTGAGTAGTAGAGTAGTAGAGAGTGAGTGGTAGAGAGTAGGAGAGAGTAGTAGAGTGAGTAGTAGAGAATAGTAGAGAGTGAGTAGTGGAGCGAGAAGTAGAGAGTAGTAGAGAGTGAGTAGTAGAGAGTGAGTAGCAGAGAGAGTAGTAGAGAGTAGTAGAGAGTGAGTAGTAGAGAGTGAGTAGTAGAGAGTAGTAGAGAGGTAGTAGTAGAGAGTGAGTAGTGGAGAGTGAGTAGTAGAGAGCAAGTAGTAGAGAGTGAGTAGTAGAGAGTGAATAGTAGAGAGTGAGTAGTAGAGAGAGAGCAGTAGAGAGTGAGCAGTAGAGAGTAGTAGAGTGAGTAGTAGAGAGTGAGTAGTAGGGAGTAGTAGAGAGAGAGTAGTAGAGAGTGATTAGTAGAGAGTAGTAGAGTAGTAGAGAATGAGTTGTAGAGAGCAGCAGAGAGTAGTAGTGTGAGTAGTAGAGAGTGAGTAGTAGAGAGTGAATAGTAGAGTAGTAGTAGAGAGTAGTAGAGAGAGAGAGTAGTAGAGAGTGTAGTAGAGAGTGAGTAGTAGAGAGTAGTAGCGAGTGAGTAGTAGTGAGTAGTAGAGTAGTAGAGAGTGAGTGGTAGAGAGTAGTAGAAAGTAGTAGAGTGAGTAGTAGAGAGTGAGTAGTAGAGAGTGAATAGTAGAGAGTAGTAGAGAGTGAGTAGTAGAGAGAGTAGTAGTAGACAGTGAGTAGTAGAGAGTAGTAGAGCGTGAGTAGTAGAGAGTTAGTAGTAGAGAGTGAGTAGTAGAGAGTATTAGCGAGTGAGTATTCAAGAGTGAGTAGTAGAGTAGTAGAGAGTGAGTAGTTGAGAGTGAGTAGTAGAGAGTGAGTAGTAGAGAGTAGTAGAGTAGTAGAGAGTGACAAGTAGAGAGTATTAGAGAGTGAGTAGTAGAGAGTGAGTAGTAGAGAGAGAGTAGTAGAGAGTCAGTAGTAGAGTAGTAGAGAATAGTCAGTCAGTGGCAGTCAGCGGCAGTCAGTGGCAGTCAGTCAGTGGCAGTCAGTCAGTGACAGTCAATCAGTGTCAGTCAGTGTCAATCAGTGTCAGTCAGTGTCAGTCAGTCAGTCAGTGTCAGTCAATCAGTGTCAGTCAGTGTCAGTCAATCTGTGTCAGTCAGTGTCAATCAGTCAGTGTTAGTCAGTCAGTGTCAGTCAGTCAGTGTCAGCTAGAGCAGCTCTGCTGACCTGGTTCTCTGGCTCTAAAGCAGCTCTGCTGACCTGGTTTTCTCTCTCTAAAGCAGCTCTGCTGACCTGGTTTCTCTGGCTCTACAGCAGGTGTGCTGACCTGGTTCTCTGGCTTTAGAGCGGCTCTGCTGACCTAGTTCTTATGCTACAGAGCAGCTCTGCTGATCTAGTTCTCTGGCTGTACAACAGCTCTGCTGACCTGGTTCTCTGGCTCTGCAGCAGCTCTGCCGACCTGGTTCTCTGGCTCTAGAGCAGCTCTACTGACCTGGTTCTCTGGCTCTAAAGCAGCTCTGCTGACCTGGTTCTATGGCTCTAAAGCAGCTCTGCTGATTCTGTTCTCTGGCTCTAGAGTAGCTATGCTGACCTGGTTCTATGGCTCTAAAGCAGCTCTGCTGATTCTGTTCTCTGGCTCTAGAGTAGCTATGCTGACCTGTTTCTCTGGCTCTAAAGCAGCTCTGTTGACCTGGTTCTCTCCCTCTAAAGCAGCTCTGCTGAACTGGTTTCTCTGGCTCTACAGCAGCTCTGCTGACCTGGTTCTCTGGCTCTAGAGCAGCTCTGCTGACCTAGTTCTTAGGCTCTAGAGCAGCTCTGCTGACCTGGTTCGCTGGCTCTACAGCAGCTCTGCTGACCTGGTTTTCTGCACTCACGATGCATGCACCCGACTTCACGAAAATATATTTAAAAATAATATAAGTTTATTATAAGTACAAATATATTATTTTGATAAATATCTTACATAATCTCTTGCCTTAATATGTATATTAAAGACACATACATATCATTTTGGAACATACATTTTTTTTGCGGGAGTCGCGCACCCAGCACGCCCCAGCACGTATATGATGTCACGCGGGACCCGCAACCGCACAAACATCTCGCACCGTAATGCGCATGTGTCGCGAATGCGCGGGAGCAGGAGTCGCAGACTGGTCGCATACCAACCGCGCATATCACGTGATAATAAATGTATATGATGTAACTGAAAAACAGGCAGCCGTCGCACACCATACGCGGATCCTTCATGACTTTTCTAAAATGGTGGCTAGAATGCACGCACCCACCGTGATGTGTACACTTTGAGTGCGCGACTCCGAAAATAATGTAAATGTATTAAAATAAAAAATGAAAACAAAAAAATTAATCAATATTTCAGTTTTAATTAAAAAAAAATTTTTTTTTGCAATTTTCGGAAAAATATATAATGTTATTTAATGAATAAAATATTTATTATAAATAAACAGTTAAAACACTGTAGAAAATCAGTACAAAAAAATAGATATAACTACTACATCACTTAAAAGTTAGCATTTAAAAAACCTTAGAAATTCACAGAAAAAACCATAGGTTTCAGGGGTGTTATAGTTAGCTGCCCATTTCACTCATACAAAACCATAGAAATTCCTCCGTTATAGTTAGTTCTGCTAACTATAACTCACGCGCCCACAATGCACTGCTGATGATGTCACATATTGCATCATTCATGACATGGTCAGTGACATCACTGATGACATCTCAAATGACATCACTGATGACATCATCCACTTGACAATCTGATACACCTCATCATACACTAGTATAACCTTTCATCACTCACTGTAAAATACAGAGTACCATATTTGAAACCATTGACACACCAATACCAGTTACTACATACCCACTCACTGATTCCTAAGTCTACACACACGACTACCCATTCAACAACAGAATCATCTATACATGCAGTCATTAAAACACTATCAAATGCACTTATACACACATATAGACATTGACACATCAGCAGTCATCTTAGTCGGTTATGCAGTCATCCTACTCACTCATGAAAAAAATGTATCGCACTTAAATTTACTCACTTACACAATTATCCAACGACACCTCATTTATTCAAACACATAGTAGCTCATCGTTAATATGTTAAAAAAGTACCATTACAATTATACACTCATTCATATATTTACTCTCACAATCACTGACTCTTACACAAACTTATTTATATACACCAACTCTCACATACAATGCCTTTTATTTTTTTACTTTGTTGAAGATGTACAACTAAAACATATATTCGCTCACCAACACACAAATAAATACACTCAGTCACCCAAACAACTGTTTCCACATGCACTCTTAAACCCATACACCTAGTCAATCAACCATTCACACATCTATGCATTAAGTTACACACACCCCATCCAACCACACACAAACTCAGTGTCCCATACAAATACTCACCCAACTAATCAATAACTAATATACACACTCATGTAGTTAGTGAACAACTGAGGCAGCATGTTATACAACAACAGAGACAGTGCTGCACACATTCACATAGTTTAGTTACTAATCCATGTATTAAGTGAGACACTTTTAATTACTCACTTAAAAAGACAGTCAGACAGCTACTAAATCCTCCATCCAGACAGTTATATATCCACTCAATCTTCAATACAGATAGGTATATATATAATACATATTTAAATTTCAAACTAAACCACATTCAGTGGATGATGTCATAAGTGATGTCATCAGTGATGTCATTTGAGATGTCATCAGTGATGTCATCAGTGATGTCACTGACCATGTAATGAATGATGCAATATGTGACATCATCAGCAGTGCATTGCGGGCGCGTGAGTTATAGTTAGTAGAACTAACTATAACGGAGGAAGTTCTATGGTTTTGTACGAGTGAAATGGGCAGCTAACTATAACACCCCTGAAACCTATGGTTTTTTCTAGGCCTGGGCGGCAAATTCCGTTCCGTTCGCGGAATTTGCGGAATTTGGGTAATTTCGCGTTCCGCGGAGAACGCGAAATTGCCCAAAAAGCTGCGTTCCGCGACTTCGCGTAATTTTTGCTTGTTCGCGGTCTCAATATGCGTGTTCGCGAGATATTTCACCCCGAGCACGCAAAAAGCGATCGCGAACAGGAAAAAAGTATCGCGAACAAGCAATTCCGCATGTTCGCGAAATTTCTGCGTGTTCGCGGAGATTTTTACCGTTTCGCGGAGATTTGCGTAACGCGATTTCGCAAATTCCGCCCACCCCTAGTTTTTTCTGTGAATATATATATAGATATATATAGATATATTACCTACTTGCAGTCGCCAGTAGGTAGTTATAGTTAGGACCTATTTTCCATAGGAAATCCGCAACATTCTATTTGGAATAACGTTGGCGCCGACTGACGAATCTTCGCAAAATTTTCCAAACTTTTGGTCTGCTCCGGTCCGCTCCTATCTTGAAAATTTCACGATGATTCGTCAAGCGGGGGCCGAGAAAAAAGGAGGGACCCAAAACACGTTTTCCCCATGCATTTTCCCATAGGACCTGTTGACACAGCTACAGCCCGAACTGCTGAACAGAAATACACCAAATTTGGCAAAGAGGTAGTCATCAGTTCATACTCGTGCCTTTTGCTTAAATGGTGTAAATCCGTTCAGTAGTTCCTGAGAAAATTAGAGTTAAATAGATAGATATATCTGGGCGGACCCTAACCACACATCTCATGTGAGATCTGATTGTCTGTCAGAACTTCATCCAAGAAGTGTTGGCAGCCATCTTGGGACCAATATACATGATAGCACCTCATTAAAAAGCATTGTAGTTAATAGAAGGTTTTAAGACTTTAGTTACATTATACATCATTTGTTGATGGTACCATACTCATTTTAGGAATTGTGGTGTGTTCTAAGGTGATTTTACCATGTGAAAAAGCCTTCTGCTGTGATATCATGAATCATGTTTGAGAAAAAACTATTTTCTCATGCTTCTCCCACAGAGGTTTGGAAGGTGATCTATAAGCTAAACTGAGAGCATATTTTCTGTAAATTCACATTATCTTTCTCAGTCATGTGAGAATGAAGTCTGACATTCTCAGTAAAACATGTACATCCAACAAGGGCAGAGACTGTCAGTTGATTCCTTTGTGTTCTACTGCAGCTTCCCAGAGTGTTCCAAAGAACAACTTGAGCGCTAACAGTCCTACTTATGACAAACGTATTGCACACCTGAAGCCATCTTGATTGGAATAAGGTGGTAACTCTTTAAACATTTAATTTAAAAAGGAACAAAATGAGGGGGTTCATTTTGCCATAGAAAGTATGATTAGTGCTGCAGAAAGAAAAATTAGGGCACATTTTGAGTGACTTCTCAAATCCTCTTCTATTTCATTAAAAAACTCTGACATGCAGACTGAAACATGCACTTTCAATACCAGCAGCAGACTACCCTGGTGAGCAGTAGCTTTACTACAGTGATCTAATGAGCAACTAGAGTGCTAACATTCTGAATTTACGGCAAATGTGTGACACATCTGAATGCCTTCTTGATGGAATCAATGTAAAAAACTGAAAGTATTTCCTACTGAGGAGACTGTAGTAAATGAGGAAATTAGGAAACTTCATAACAAATAAGTCTCCCAAAATGGCCACCAGAGACAAAAGAGCCCAAATGTAGCACAAATATCACCCAGATAAAGCCCAAATACAGCCCAATGACAGAATGTCCCAGAGTGTTCTAACGAACAACTAGAGCACTAACAGTCTTACTTATGACAAAAGTATGGCACACCTGAAGCCATCTAGATTGGAATAAAGTGGTAACACTTAAAACATTTAATTTACAAAGGAACAACATGATGGGGTTCATTTTGCCATAGAAATTATGATTAGTGCTGCAGAAAGAAAAAGTAGGGCACATTTTGACTTCTCAAATCCTCTTCTATTTCATAAAAAAATTCTGACATACAGACTGAAACATGCACTATGAATACCAGCAGCAGACTTCCCTGGTGAGCAGTAGCTTTACTACAGTGTTCTAATGAGCAACTAGAGTGCTAACATTCAGAATTTATGGCAAATGTGTGGCACATCTGAATGCCTTCTTGATGGAACCAAAGTAAAAAACTGAAAGTATTTCCTACTAAGGAGACTGCAGTAAATGAGGAAATTAGGAAACTTCATAACAAATAAATCTCCCAAGATGGCCACCAGAGACAAAAGAGCCCGAATGGACCCCAAATATCACCCAGATGTAGCCCAAGTATAGCCCAATGTCAGAATGTCCCAGAGTGTTCTTAAGAACAACTAGAGCGCTTACTGTCTTACGTATGACAAACGTATTGCACACCTGAAGCCATTTTGATTAGAATAAAGTGGTAACTCTTTAAACATTTAATTTAAAAAGGAACACAATGAGAGGGTTCATTTTGCCATAGAAAGTATGATTAGTGCTGCAGAAAGGAAAATTAGGGCACATTTTGAGTGACTTCTCAAATCCTTTTCTATTTCATTAAAAAAATCTGACATGCAGACTGAAACATGCACTTTCAATACAAGCAGCAGACTTCCCTGGTGAGCAGTAGCTTTACTACAGTGATCTAATGAGCAACTAGAGTGCTAACATTCTGAATTTATGGCAAATGTGTGACACATCTGAATGCCTTCTTGATGGAATCAAAGTAAAAAACTGAAAGTATTTCCTACTGAGGAGACTGTAGTAAATGAGGAAATTAGGAAACTTCATAACAAATAAGTCTCCCAAAATGGCCACCAGAGACAAAAGAGCCCAAATGTAGCACAAATATCAGCCAGATATAGCCAAAATATAGCCCAATGACATAATGTCCCAGAGTGTTCTAACGAACAACTAGAGCGCTAACAGTCTTACTTATGACAAAAGAATGGCACACCTGAAGCCATCTTGATTGGAATAAAGTGGTAACACTTAAAACATTTAATTTACAAAGAAACAAAATGAGGGGGTTCATTTTGCCATAGAAATTATGATTAGTGCTGCAGAAAAAAAAAGTAGGCCAGATTTTGACTTCTCAAATCCTCTTCTATTTCATAAACAAATTCTGACATGCAGACTGAAACATGCACTTTGAATACCAGCAGCAGACGTCCCTGGTGAGCAGTAGCTTTACTACAGTGATCTAATGAGCAACTAGAGTGCTAACATTCAGAATTTATGGCAAATGTGTGACACATCTGAATGCCTTCTTGATGGAACCAAAGTAAAAAACTGAAAGTATTTCCTACTGAGGAGACTGCAGTAAATGAGGAAATTAGGAAACTTCATAACAAATAAATCTCCCAAGATGGCCACCAGAGACAAAAGAGCCCAAATGTAGCCAAAATATCACCCAGATGTTGCCCAAGTATAGCCCAATGACAGAATGTCCCAGAGTGTTCTTAAGAACAACTAGAGCGCTTACTGTCTTACTTATGACAAAAGTATGGCACACCTGAAGCCATCTTGATTGGAATAAACTGGTAACACTTAAAACATTTAATTTAAATAGGAACACAATGAGGAGGTTCATTTTGCCATATAAATTATGATTAGTGCTGAAGAAAGAAAAATTAGGGCACATTTGAGTGACTTCTCAAATCCTCTTTTATTTCATTAAAATATTCTGATATGCAGACTGAAACATGCACTTTTAATACCAGCTGCAGACTTCCGTGGTGAACATCACACAAGATCAAATTCATTTTGGTTGTAGACATGGGGAGGTTATGTGATTTAACCAGAATCACAGAATGTTGAGCTGAAGCAGAAACTCCAACCTGGTTCCCCAGTTGCAAGGTCTGCAGCTCTGGAAGTAACACCACATACTCTCCCCTAAGTCCAACATTTAATCAAGTGGTCAACTGGATAAAAAAACATAAAGATTACAAATAATTTAAAAGTTCTTTGTCGCTATTTGAAAACTCAGAAAATATCTCCTCATTTTAGTTTTTTAGAGCATTAACCATAATTTTGATGCAAATAAGACCCTCTCATATATGTAATTTCTAAATGAAATGCTCTAGGTATTACAGTTTTGATTACATCAAGATGATGTCAAGCGTTCCACACTTTTGTAATAAATATAGAATGTTAGCAATCTAGTTGTTCATTGGGATACTGTTGAGAGGCAGAGGCCAGGGGCACGGACTCTGAAAATTGAAGGCAGGTAGGAGAGTGCAGAGGCAACAATTTAACCACACTGGGCAGGCAGGAAGGGCCGTGGCAGCACAACAGACTATGGAGGGCAGTGGAAAGGGGGGCCGGGGCAACACACCAACAATACAGGACTGGCAAGAGAGGCTGTGGCAATATATTAGACCATTGTGGGCAGAAGGAAGAGGCAGTGGTAGTACAACCATGCATGCCAACAGACCCGTTTCAGCCAGGAAACGTCCAATGTTTTTAAGCTGAAATGGGCTTTATTTGATCTGTCTCCTGTTTACAATCTCCTCTTTTTCATTGTAACTCAAAGGGGAAAATCAATACCCCAGTTGTTTTTCAAAATCTCCCTCTTACCAAGTTCAAAATGTTCGCAAGTATGGTACATTGGATCATGGTATGCAGGAGGAATTGGGGTAGGGACATGGACTCGGATAACAGAGGACAGGAGGGACATGGAGAGGTGCACCAAACTGACCCTACAGGGCAGACATCAGGGTTTGCAGCAGCACAATACACCACACAGGGCATGTGGGACGGGAGTGCAGCACCACAATCCATAGAAAGCAATAGGGAGGGGACAGGACCATGCACATGGACAACAGAGAACTGAGAGTAAAGAGGCAATTGTAGCTAGCTGACCATAATGGACAGACAGGAGAGAAAGCTGCAGCATAACAGACCATAAAGGGCAGGAGGGACGGATCAGGGGCATTACAATGGAACACACAAGCCAGGAGGGAGGGAATAGGGGTCTGCACATGGAAACAGAGGGCTGGGGGCAAGGGAGCAAGGCAGGAGCAGCAAGATGACCATGGAGCTCAGGCAGGATGGGCACTAGAAACAAGACACACCATGGAGAGCAACAGTGAGACTATGATGGCATACACACAGACCATGGAGGGAAGGTGGGAGGGGGTCAGAGGCAGCTAGCGGACTACACAGGGAAGGTGGGAGGGGCCATGGCAGCACAGAAGACCATGCATGGCAAGCGGGAGGGTTAGTGGCAGCACAATGGTAATGATGGACAAGAAGGAGGGTGCAGGGGCATGCACAAAGGACCATGGAGGATAGAAGGGAGGGTCAGGACCTGGGCACAGACAAGAAAGTTCAGGGAAAGGGGCCTCACAACAGACCGCGCGGGGCAGGCAGGAGGAGCAGTTGCAGCACAACAGACCAGGGAGGGCAGAAGGGTGTGGCAGTAAAATGGACCATGGAGGACAGGGGGAAGGGAATAGAGGCATGGCATGTGGACAGGCAGGGTGGGGGTGGCAGGGACAGGTTACAGTCATCTGACAATGCTAGGCAGGTGGGAGGGGAGTGGCAGCCCAACAGAACACTCAGAGTAGATAGGAGTGGCAGGTCCATGGAACATGGTGGGCAAAAAGGATGGAGCAGGGGCATGCACAAAGACATCAGAGGGCAGGGGGAAGGAGAATAGGGGCAGCAAGCTAAGCACAGAGGCTAAGCAGGAGGTCAATGATGGGCTATAGAATTGGGCAATGGAGGGCAGGAGGAGTGGACTGGTACATCATGCTAAATGGAGGGCAGTGGCAGCACATCAGACCATGCATGGCAGGAGGGAGGAGGCTAGTCCATGGATTCAGACAACAGAGGATAGGGAGGAGGTGGATAGGGCAGCAAGCTAACTGTTAAGAGAAGGTGGGTATTAGGGTATTAGGAACTTTATTGTTTTTAAAATGTGTGTCTGTGCGAACTACTTAAAATATGAACAAGTATGCAGCATAATCTCACTTTTATTCAGGAAGAAGAGGACATTTGTGACTGTGACTCCGGGCTCACTTGGCAGAAACACCCCCTGACCCTCCACCCCCCATCGCAAAATGTAATGTCCGTGAAAAGGGTAGGTGGACGCAGTGTTATATAGAACATAGTCCTGAGAGCACGATTGAAAATGAAAACTAGAAATAGTATATGGTATAAACTATGCACCAAAAAGTGTGATATAAGATGAACCGGGGCGTGAAATATAATATATTACAATACATTGTGCGCAGTGACAGATTCATTGGAGAGCACGAGATAGCACAGGCACTAGCGTATGCTATGCGATATGCGCCTTGGAGTGTATTATGCACAGGGCAGTGTTGTGTAACCTAACTAGTCTCTAAAGTTGTAATATAAAACATGTGCTGGGGAGTGTAACGTTGCATATGCACTATGACAAAGATATGGATCCCAGATTGTAATATGTATGGCATAGCGCTGTGCGTTATAACATAGGCATCGAGGAAGGCACGTTAGATGGGGCAATGTAACCCGTGCAAAGGCAAATGTGGCATGACATATTCACGGGGTGGTGTTACAGTGGTGTTACAGTGCACATGGGCTAGAGAGTGTCATAGCATACGCACTAGCTGGTGGAATACAACACAGAGGTGTATGGCGCTCGGCGGGCACTGGTGGGTGTAACACAGCATTGGGCTCAGCCAGGAGCACGCTGTGACTCTCAAGTGAGGTTCGTCTCCTTTCCAGAGAGTAAAATAAAAAGTATTACACATCCGGCGGTGGATGTGTGTTTTATTAACTGTGAGGGGGGCTTCTTGCATAGTTTGGTCGAATTTTGGTCGAATCCCCTTTGAATGGCTTGGTGTGCGTGTGTATTAAATGTGCCCGTCAATAGCTACCCATGTTTGTATAAATAAACGACAAGGGTGTCTACTTGGAGAGTACCCACCGGTGGGGGCGCCGGGATTAGGCACGGTAGGGCATCAGACACGTCAGAGCTTCACTAGCAGTGTAAATACATTCCACGTGGATTCATTGTATGCATAGTCGCCTTTTAATGAATATCACACAAATCGTCATGATGATAGGTACATATGGTTTGTATAGCATGTCCTAGGTGTTTCTATAAATGTATATTTTTTTATAATAATAAAAAACAAAGGCCGGCCCCGGGGGATGGGCTCCCCGGGGCCATAAGTGGCCTGAGGAGGGGGGCAACACATCCCCCCTCCTAAAGAATAACAAAAAAAAAAGGCCAGACCCGGGGGTTGGGGTCCCTGGGGCCGATTAAGGCCCCTTCCAAATTTATTTTTTTCACCCAAGAAAATTAGGGTGCAGGCCCTGGGGGATGGGGTCCCCACGGCCAACAAATTAGAAAAAGAAGGGGGGCCACACATCCTTCCTTCTTAAAAAAATAAAATGAATAAAAGACCGGCATCCTTGCAGCAATCTGCAAACGCACCCCCTGGCCAGTTGTAAGTGGGGGAATTAATTCCCCTTCAATACTGAGGGTCCCTGAGGGCCAACTAGCCCAACAGGTATCTCCAGTATGCGCCAGGGAGCTGAGTTGCAGACAGGTGTTGTGAGGCCACGCCCCTTTTTACACCTCTATGAAACGCAGCTCTGTGGCACTTACTGGAGGTACCTATTGGGCTAGTTTGACCCTAGGGACCCTTAGGATTCAAGGGGACTTAATCTCTCAACTTAGAACGGCCACAGAGCGCATTTACACAGTCGTGAAGGGAGGGGACGGGGCCTGAGGTGACGTGTGCAAACACACCCTGTGGCGCGTTTTAAGTTGGGGAAATAATTCCCTTTCAATCCTGAGGGACCATGGGGGCCAACTAGCCCACCAGTTGCTTCCAGTATGCGCCACTGCTCTGCGTTGCAGAGAGGTGGTGCAGGCCGTGCCCCTTTTTACTCCTCTCTGCAATGGCGCTTACTGGACATACCTAGTGGGCTATTTTGCCCCTAGGAACCCTCAGGATTCAAGGGGACTTAATCTCCCAACTTAAAACGGCCACAGGGCATGTTTACACAGTGGGGAAGTGAGGGGACGGGGCCTGAGGTGACGTTTGCAAACATGCCCTGTGGCACGTTTTAATTTGGGGAAATAATTCCCCTTCAATCCTGAGGGCCCCTGTGGGCTAACTAGCCCACCAGGTGCTTCCAGTAAGCACCACTGAGCTGCGTTGCAGAGAAGTGGTCCAGGCCGTGCCACTTTTTACACCTCTCTGCAACGCAGCTCTCTGGCGCTTACTGGAGGTACCTAGTGGGCTAGTTGGACCTTAGGGACCCTCAGGATTCAAATGAACTTAATCTCCCAACTAAAAATGGCCACAGGGCGTGTTTACACAGTGGTGAAGGGAGGGGACGGGGCCTGAGGTAACGTGTGCAAACACGCTCTGTGGCGCATTTTAAGTTGGGGAAATAATTCCCCTTCAATCCTGAGGGACCCTGGGGGCCAACTAGCCCACCAGGTGCTTCCAGTAAGCGCCACTGCGCTGCGTTGCAGAGAGGTGGTCTAGGCCGTGCCCCTTTTTACATCTCTTTGCAACGCAGCTCTGTGGCTCTTACTGGAGGTACCTAGTGGTCTAGTTGGACCCTAGGGACCCTCTGGATTCAAGGGGACTTAATCTCCCAACTTAGAATGGCCACAGGGCGTGTTTACACAGTGGGGAAAGGAGGGGGCGGGGCCTGAGGTGACGTGTGCAAAGACGCCCTGTGGCGCGTTTTAAGAGGTAGTTTTAATCCCCTGCCCTATTATATACTAGGGGCTTACAGAGGAGGTCATGCTAATCACAGGGGGAACCCAACACATCTCAAATGACATCTCAAATGACATCACTGATGACATCATCCTTGTGATAGAGTGGCAGACCTCCTCTCCCCCTAATATAACCTTTGATACACACATTCAAAAATAGAAACTAAAATTTTCAAAACAATGGACATACCAATATCAGTTATAACAACCTATTCAGTAATTCTAAGATCCACATACACATCCACTCATTCACCAACAGTCCTATACAGTCACTCATACATGTACTCACTCATCATATGTACTCATACACCTATACATCCTGTTACACAACGCCACTCATCCATAGTGTTACTCACACTATGGAGCTGGACTTTTCACTCGTACAAAACCATTGAAATTCCCCCGTTATAGTTAGTTCAGCTAACTATAACTCGCGCCCCCGCAATGCACTGCTGATGGCATCACATATTACATCATTCATGACATGGTCAGTGACATCACTGAAGACATCACTGATGACATCTCAAATGACATCACTGATGACATCACTGAGGACGTCATCCATGTGATAAATTGTGATAAATTAGTGCATCTTCTCACATCCTAATATAACCTTTGATACACCGCATGGTATGCGTCGGGTACGTGGTTAGTGCGCGATTCCAATGCGACCGGTACGCGACTCCCAGCCTATACGTGACACGTTCGATGTACGTAACGCGACGTTTACGCGCTTCCGCGATGCGTCATCTGTGTCTATCTGCGGTGGATGCGCGGATCCCGCGAAGTATTTAACATTTAAAAAAACATATTTATGTATTTCATATGAATATTAATTGAAGACAAACTCTAAACTAGTCTTAACAGTAATATATTTTGACATCTAATCCTATATTTCTTTTTAATTCAATTTCGCGGCTGTGCGCTGGGTGCGTGCTGCGTACGCGCAGGGTGCGCGGATCCCATGTGACCTGCAAAAAAAGAGATTTGATTGGTTCATTACACTTCCTGTTCTAACTACTGAAAGACCCCACCCATTTCAATCATTCTTCTTTGAGCTTCTTTGGAGAACCACCTCTTTGGAGAGAAGAAGACTTTTTAGACTAAGTTTACACTTAGCTCTAACTTTTTTCAACCAAAAATGGCTTCAGGGCAGCAGGCATCTCCTGCTTCACCTCATAGTTCTGAGGATGAATTTTTGCTGGAGGCACCACTCAAAAAACGTTTTTCTTCAGTGGTGTGGAAATTTTTTTCTTTTCCCGAGGGGCAGAATAAGACCAATGCCACCTTGGGCACATGCAAGATTTGCAAAAGAGTCCTATCGAGATGAGATCCTTACAAGAAATACTCTTGCGGTACGGCAAGTATGATGAAGCACATGAGGACCCTTCATCCAAACAATCTTGCAAAAGAAGAGTGCCGACGGATGAGAAACACTCCTGCTCCTGCGCCATCCACCTCATCGCAGCCGAGCACATCAAGAGTGCATCCATCAGCCCAAACCTTGGACATCCGTCCTCAATTTCAATTTTTAAAAGTGATCTGCACTAAGTGAAATAAGACTTTGTCCTATGGGAAGCAGTCGATCGATCTGATCTGCCGCCGCCAAGAAAGTCACATTTGCTAGTTTTTTTTGTTTTTTTTATTGTTCCCTGAAGTTCATTGTTTGGTTTCTCCTTGTTTTTTTTGGTTTTTTTTCAGAAAAACCAAAAAAATCACAAAAAAAATATAAAAGAAGAAAGAAGAAATAAAAAAGTTCTTGTAAGAACTAACTTTCCTGGTTTAAAAAAAGAGCTAAATTTCTTTGTTAGTGTGTGAAAGTTTAGATGAATGTATCTGTAGTACGTAATTGACTGAATGAATGCATTAGTAGCGTATGGTGAATGTATAAGTGCAGAACTATAAGGAAGTGCTGCAGCATCACACAGTAACCTCTTTAACTGCAGTGTGCTGTAGTACTTCCAAAGCACAGGGATGCAACATATGTATATAAATATGTTGCAAATCTATGCTTCTCTCTGCACGGCTGCTTAAACTGCAGCCATGTGGTGACACAGGCACCCTTGCACCATAGTGCAAGGATATCTGTGTCATGTGCTGTTTGTTTTTCTACAGGAAGACACACCTTCCTGCACAAAAACAATGAGAAAATGCATTTTTCTCCTTCAATGTATGCTGAACATTTCAGCATGCATTGAAGATATAAAAATGTGGAGAAATTAAAACAATTCTCTTTGTTGTACTTTCCTACACCAATTTTAGAATGGTGCACCATTCACACACATATCGAGATTTATGATTTCTGATAAATCTAGACATGTGTCTTGTTCTATGAGTATTAAGTGCAATCATGCACAACAACACTTATAGAACACCCTTTCAACACAAAGTGGTCTAAATGTTGTATTTACATGGAGTATAAAAAGTGCACAGAGTGCCTTTTCCTCTCTTTGTAAATATAAAAGAGTATCGTGCACAATAACTTTGTTACAAAAAGTGACATATTTCCGTTTTTAAATTTCCTTGCGAATGATAGAAGGTTAGCACAGAGTTTTGTCTGCAAAGATGTTCAAAGAAGAATGATTGAAATGATTGCGGTCCTTCAACAGCTAAAAAGGTTAAATATTATGAACCCCTCAAATCTCTTTTTTTGCAGGTCACATGATATCTGATTATGGTCAGATTTCAAAACTACATAAACAGAGTGTTTTTAGAAATGTGTTTCAACTTTGTAGCTTCTTGCAGGCCTCGTCATTCTCCATATTGAGACTTAGTTAAACTTACCTTCACAGTAATAGGAATAAAAAATGGTATTCAATTTTTGCTGTTTTTCATTCAAATATAAATTCTTAAAAATTGCTTATTTTAAAATTTGGATCTGTGAAAGAAAAAAAATATATATAACATATAATACTACTTTTTTTACAACGCAACATAATTTCCACAAAGTAATTTGTTTGCCTTTTTTGCTGTTCATAGAATATATTGAATTTCACTAAAAATAGTGATTTCAATCGTACTCATCACTTAACAGCGGGCATAAAAAAAAACAATCAGAAAGACTGTTAAAAAAAACCCAACATGCTATTCTCAGCAAAATACCACAAGATCCAAATCACAGATACATAAAATGCTTGCGGCCAACAAAAACTCATTCACTAGTCTAGAAGAGGTACGGGTGCTACACACAATCTACTTATTTAAGTACTGCACTTTAGTGTCAATGCCTGACTCATTTAATCAACGCATAAGCAATGACTGGCTTCTAATGCTACTAAAACTTGACAACATGACAGGTTTTAAAATAGTTATCTGTCAGCAAATACACGATGTTACCAAATGCTTCTCTCACAGTGGTTCCCAAATGCACACAGACTCACAGTGTGATTCTAGACAAGCACCACTATCCCTAGGAGTTTACCAAAAGTCATTCACTACAGTGGAAGTGGTAAAGGAACTGCACACAATCTACATATTTCACGACTGCACTTTAATGTCAATGCCTGACTAATTTAATCAACGCATAAGCAAAGACTGGCTTCTAATGCAACTAAAACTTGACAACATGACAGGTTTTAAAACAGTTATCTGTCAGCAAATACATGATGTTACCAAACGCTTCTCTCACAGTGGTTCCCAAACGTACACAGACTCACAGTGTGATTCTAGACAAGCACCACTATCCCTAGGAGTTTACCAAAACTCATTCACTACAGTGGAAGAGGTAAGGGAACTGCACACAATCTACATATTTCACGAATGCACTTTAGTGTCAATGCCTGACTCATATAATCAACGCATAAGCAAAGACTGGCTTCTAATGCTACTAAAACTTGACAACATGACAGGTTTTAAAACAGTTATCTGTCAGCAAATACACGATATTACCAAACGCTTCTCTCACAGTGGTTCCCAAATGCACACAGACTCACAGTGTGATTCTAGACAAACACCACTATCCCTAGGAGTTTACCAAAACTCATTCACTACAATGGAAGTGGTAAGGGAACTGCACACAATCTACATATTTCACGACTGCACTTTAGTGTCAATCCCTGACTCATTTAATCAACGCATAAGCAATGACTGGCTTCTAATGCTACTAAAACTTGACAACATGACAGGATTTAAAATAGTTATCTGTCAGCAAATACACAATGTTACCATATGCTTCTCTCACATTGGTTCCCAAATGCACACAGACTCACAGTGTGATTCTAGACAACAACCACTATCCCTACGAGTTTACCAAACCCTATTTACTACTATGGAAGTGGTAAGGGAACTGCACACAATGTGCATATTTCAAAAGTGCACTTTTGTATCAAAGCCTGACTCATTTAATCAATGCATAAGCAAAGACTGGCTTCTAATGCTGCTAAAACTTGACAACATGACAGGTTTTAAAAGAGTTATCTGTCAGCAAATACAAGATATTACTAAATGCTTCTCTCACAGTGGTTCCCAAATGCACACAGGCTCTCTGTGTGATTCTAGACAAACAACACTATCCCTTGCACTATACCAAAACACATTTCTTCATCTACAAGGAGTACTACATTTTACTGCAGAAACATAACTAATTTCACAAATTCATAAACAATGACTGGTTTCTAATTCTACCAAAATATAAAAACTGCATAGTTATCTGTCTACAAACACATGAAAAAAACAAATCCTTATCACAAAATGGTTTCTGCATGCACACACACTGTCAATAAGATTGTAGAGAAAAAAAAGTACTCCCTACACTTTAGCAGAAGAAATACATTACTCTAATTAAAATAGTCTACATACATCCCCTCACAATTAAATAACTCACCTTTCAAGATGTTTTGTAGATTAAGAAGTATATCAGTCAGACACCAGATATCAGTCACACACCAGATTTTCTTATACAGAATCTCTGCACTGTGCACCTGTCAGCAGAACCAAAGAATGGCAAAGTTTCCCTCTCATTTTCCACACATATACATGTAAACATCAAATCACATTCCTTCCCACATAAATTAATAAGCAAACACACATTTCTATTGGTTAAACATTTCAACCCTTTCCAAATGACATAAACTTCAACCCTTCCCCCAATCTACCTTCTGCCCGTTACCATAGAAACAGGTCATGGAACACTGTACTGAGCACACAGGTCACACGTTCAGCACACACAATGTTGCTAATCAAAACAGCAAGTGTGCTTGACTTCCCAACATATCAGCTTATCATATATAATGTGCCTTACAATCAGTTTTTGATAACCAATAAGAATCATGCGTTTAAAAAACAAAAATATGCACCCTACCTTTCAGTGTAGAAGGTTGTTAAACAACCAATGATTTCTTGTCTTTTTTCAAAATTGCATCTTAGCCACCATTTTAGAAACATCTCACTTTCCAAACTGCCATTTCATTTACAGAGACCATCTGAGTGCATCCAGACCTCCTTACAAGATGCTTACAGTGTGGATTGTGGGACACAGCTACATTTTCTGGAGCCAAAGGTATGCAGAAAACAAAGGCATTCACAAAGACCTAGGTTTTGCCAAATGTAGACATTAAATGGATTGGACAGAGAGGGTTAAAGTGGCACCAATTGATGCCATTGGTGTAATCCTTCATGCAAATCCAACACCCTGACCTCATAATAGTGCACTGTGGTGGCAATGACCTAGGCACTTTGACTGGGGTAGGTCTGGAAATGCTTATGAAGGACACCTTTGCAGAACTGATTTCACTTTTCCCTAAAACTGCCTTTGTGTACTCTAACATATGCCAAAGGCAGAAATCGAACTGGTCCGATCATTTTTGTCCACAGATTGAGAAAGTTAGGAAACATGTGAATAAATCTGTTTCTGCTTTTCTCCGAGACTACAGAATGGGGTCCATTTACAATAACAATCTGCGCTTTCATATGCAAGAGATGTATAGGAGAGATGGAGTACACTTTACTGATGAAGGAAACAGAGTCTTCCTGAACAACTTTAGACTCTGTATAGGTACCTACTTATAAGTACCAAAAACTCTCATTGAACACAACGGCTCTTTTTAGAGCCACTCAAGAACAAAACACTTAAGCTTAATCTTTATCTCCCAACAATTTCATTTTTTTTCCCTTGGATCCGCGAACCCACCGCGAGAGGATCCGTGCATCCAACGCGATAGGATGCGCGCATTTCGCCGTTTTTTTTTGTTTTTTAAAAGGAGGGCCCCAGGGGGTCCTTCTGGGACCCCCTAAGCACCTCTAGAGGGTCAGAGTATTTCCACTCTGCCCCCTTTATATGTTTTACACACTTATTCCCCTTGCTTCTTCAGCCTCGCTTCTACCGAGGCAGAAAATGGCCGCCAACAGTTCCTGGTTTCGAATGTAGAGAGACACTTGACAGCCAATTAGCATTCAGCGCATGATTGGGAGGGTGCACGCTCGGTTCGGGGAGGGTGCGCGTACGGTGCGGGTAGGGTCCGCGGATCCTCCCCGGCCATAGATATCACTAACTTTTTTACCCTAATTTTCTCAGGAACTACTAAACAGATTCACACCATTTATGCAAAAGGCACGAGTCTGAACTGAGGACTACCTCTTTGCCAAATTTGGTGTCATTCCGTTCAGCGGTTCGTGCTGTAGCTACGACAACAGATCCTATGGGAAATTGCATGGGGAAAATGCGTTTTGGGATCCCCCTTTTTTCTCAGCCCCCGCTTAACGAATCACCACAAAACTTTCAGGGTAGGAGCGGAGCGGAGCTGGCCAAAAGTTTGAAAAATTTACCGAAGATTCATCAATCGGTGCCAGACTTATTGGGAATAGAATTTTGCGGTTTTCCTATGGAAAATAGGTCCTAACTATAACTATCTACTGGTGACCGCCAGTAAATAATATATATATATATATTATATATATATATATATATATATATATATATATATATATATATATATATATATATATATATATATATATATATATATATATATATATATATATATATATATATATATATATACCTACTGGCGGTCGCCAGTACGTAGTTATAGTTAGGACCCCTTTTCCATAGGAAATCCGCAACATTCTATTTTGAATAACTTTGGCGCCGGTCGACGAATCCTCGCGAATTTCTCAAAATAGGTGGGGCGCTACGCTCCGCTCCTACCCTGAAAGTCTCGGGGGGATTCGTCAAGCGGGGGCTGAGATAAAAGGGGGGTCCCAAAACGCGTTTTTCCCATGCATTTTTCCATAGGACCTTTAGACAGGGCTACAGCCCGAACGGCTGAACAGAATTACTAGAAATTTGGCAGAGAGGTAGTCCTCAGGTCAAGGAAGTGCCTTTTGTAGGTTTGGTGTAAATCTGTTCAGTAGATTCTGAGAAAAGAGCCTTTAAATCAATATATATATCTGAGCCAGCTTACGGTACGCTTACCGTAAGCTTACCGTACGCGTACGGTGGCGTGCGCGAGCGCGATTCTGATTGGCTGTTACATCTAAGTCAACATTCGAATCGGTCGAAACCAGGAAGCGGCGGCCGCCATTTTCTCTCTCGCACTCTGAGGGGGGGGATGTAAATAAAGGCAAAAAACATATAAAGGGGCTGTTTAGACAGCGCCCATGCACATAGCCATGTTAGTTGAGTCCTCAAAGGCCAAAAACGGTAAATTTTTATTTTTTGAAAATTTCGCCGATTACGCTTACCGTACGCGTACGGTGCGCTTACGCTAAAAATTTAAATAAAAAAAAAAAACACTCTCTGTGCATGGCATATTATTGTCATCACTTACAAATTAAATTTAACAGATTACCTATCACAAGGAAGCGCATAATATGTCCTCCATGTGCGCACGGTGCGTAACGTGGGCACGCGGTGCGCGTAGCGCACTGCGTGCCCACCTTGCGTGTATGGCACTAACTGCGTAAAGTGGGCGCGCGGTGCGCGAAGCGCACCGCGTGCTCACCGTGCGCGCACGGTGCGCGATGCGCACCGTGCGCGCACGGAACGAACTGCGTTAAGTGGGCGTGCATGCCACGAATGGCGTAAAGTAACTTAGCATTTAAAAAACCTTGCAAATTCACTGAAAAAACCATAGGTTTCACACACGTTATAGTTAGGAATTAGCATTTAAAAAACCTTGCAAATTCACTGAAAAAACCATAGGTTTCAGACATGTTATAGTTAGTGGAAATTTTACTGATAAAAAACCAATGAAATTCCCCCGTTATAGTTAGTGCAGGCAACTATAACTCACGCGACCGCAATCTTCTGCTGATGACATATGTGTCTTTATGAAAAAAAAATATTTCTAATATATGTATAGCTAAAAATTTATGGAAGAAGACATGGGCAAATAAGTGTCTAAATACAGTATTAGCATCAGCAGAGGATTGCGGTCGCGTGAGTTATAGTTGCCTGCACTAACTATAACGGGGGAATTTCATTGGTTTTTTATCAGTAAAATTTCCACTAACTATAACATGTCTGAAACCTATGGTTTTTTCAGTGAATATAGATATAGATATATATATATCTCAAAGTACTCCACCAGCCACTGGCAATTTCGTAGTTTGCGAAGAATTGAGCACGGACCTTGAAGTAAGTGTTTAAAGTTGTTTTACTTTCCACAGGTTACAAGCCAGCCATGACACGTTTCAGCCCCGGAGGACCTTGATCACATGACGCGCTCATTAGTTAACACGTGATTTTTCTATAATCTTTTTACCGGTTTTTTACCCTACATTTAAAGTGACTAGTGCCCATAAACTAAGAAAAAAGAGGATGTAGCTTGTAAACATAGAAAAAATACTGGTTGAATATTGACAAAAAAGCTGTCTGCCGATATGTGTCTACACAAATATCTTATGTGCACATTGGCTAGTTGTTATATATTTACGTTGTGTGATTGATACACTACATAAAGAAGAATTATGGTATAAATACCCATTATCCTTATCAGATTTATACGGTTTATAATATCATACATGATATTATAAACATTAAAACTACTAAAAAACCTGTAAAACGAGAACCATGTTGTAAAATTGACAATGTGCAAATATCGCAAAATACAGTACAGAGTTTTGTTGATATTTTTGAGTCAACCAGCTTAATTTCAGAATAAAGTGCTTTCCTCAGCAGTTTTCCTTTACCAATGCTTCTATGTAAACATTCGGTACTCAAGTGCAATAACAGTGGATTTCTTTAAAGTGCAAGTGCTTAAAAACCTCCTTAGTGTCTAAAATGTGTATAAAAGTTAAAACGGTCATTATAGAATAAAAACAAGTTTGTTTTCACTATTCTATCGAGTGGCTCTAGCAGCATGTTCTCAATTGGTATATCGGGTTGTTTCCAGTCATGGTTTGAATACCTTGACTACAATAATATGTATAGATGGTGCTGTCCTATCATCAATCATAGGCATGTATAGAGGTCCTCAGTCATGTTAAGCCCCCCAGGATGCTTGGAGTCAAACTCCAGAATGTGTCTTGTTTCTAGCCTGCGCAGGGCCCTCTCTCTGTTCCCACCCCTTTTGCTGGTCGGTTCGGCCTCAATTAGGAAATATCTCAAATACTTGGGATTGGATTGGTGTTTCCCTCCAAAATTGCGAGCCACTGTATACATTTGATCTAGATTTTTGATTGCTCGAATGTGCTGCAGTATTCTCTTATGCCCCTGCACCACGTACCTCAAACAACAGGGACATTCGAGAATGTACAACACATGATCGGTTTTGCAAGTCAGAGCTTTGTCAATGACTTTTTACTGTTCGCTAAATGGCGTCTGATAAGATGTTTTTGTGATACCATACTGACACGCCTTGCATGTTTTGCATTTCCAGAACCCTTTTCTCTGAGTCAACCATTTCCCAGGTGTTTTTTCTACCAGGTTGTTCTGCACTAACTCATCTTTCATGGAGGGAGCCTCTATTGTAGGTGATGCAGGTTTAGTCGGCAGTAAATGGACCATCATTGGATCATTTAATACGATCATCCAATTTCTCTGAATGATGTGATGTATCTCCTTTTCCTGTCTACTGTACTCCATTATTATTCTAAAAGTCTCCCCTGAGGCACTGGATTTATCATTACTTGTCAGCAGTGCTGGAGTAAGTTTATTGGGTTGAGTGGGTTTGAGTAGTTCTGCCCTCGACGGCTTCTGGCTCTTTGTAATAGCTGCGTCAATGCTTTTTCTTGTATACCCCCTCTCTAGAAATATAACTTTGCTAGCTTCTTGTGCTCTCATCAGATCTTGAGAATTACTACAGATTTGTTTCAGTCTAATCATTTCCCCATAAGGGATTCTGTGGATGAGGTGTTGTGGGTAGGCACTCGTTGCGTGCAACACTGAGTTGCCAGCCGTCGGTTGTCTGTGTGCCCTGGTCTCAATTTTACCTTCTTTAATATACACCTCAACATCAAGGAATATTACAGTTTCTGAACTGATAAGTGCTGTAAATTCCAAATTTATGTCATTGTTATTAAAACTGTCAACAAATTTCTCTGCTTCTGACACGGTCCCGTGCCAGTTAAAAACAAGTCATCAATGTATCTTAACCACAATTTTGCATTGTTTTGTAGTACAGTTCCATAGTTCTTTCGTAGGACCAGCTCCTCCCACCAGCCCATGTGAAGGCAGGCATAGCTGGGGGAAAAGCTGGCCCCCATTGCTATCCCGCGTAGCTGTTGGTACAAGGCACTCTGGAATAAAAAGATATTATTGTTCAAGCAGAATTCAATCATGTCGATTAGCATTTTACTATGTTGCACATGTGGTGCAGGTCTTCTCAGGTAGTGTTGGACTGCCCTGATGCCATCTTTATGGTTGATGCTTGTGTAGAGTGCTGTAATGTCCATGGGTATTAAAAGAAACGTATATTTTACATAAGAAATCGCTGGTGTCCTTTATGTAGGAGGGAAGTTGTTGGACATGCTCCTGCAGGAAATGGTCTACATATTGTGACGCTGTTTCAGTCAGACTATTGCTGAGAATATTGGCCATCCAGGTGGTCTGAGGGGGTTTTTGTTTAGCTTTGTGATGAAGTAAATTACCGGAGTTGTTAGTGTGTCGTTTAAAAAAAAATTTAATTCACCCATCGTGAGTAAGCCTGCACTTTTCCATGCTACAAGTTTGTTATAGTAAATATTGTAGGTTGCTTTCAAAGATAGTGTATTGCTCTTGCGATAGCAACTACGGTCAGATAATTGTCTTGTGGCTTCATCTACATATTCTGCTTTCCCCAGATAACTAGATGGCCTCCTTTGTCAGTGTTTCTTATGATTAGCTTTGGATTTTTCTTTAATTTTTCCATGAGTTGGCGGTATTGATTTTCCTGTCTGTTATGTTTGTCTTTATTTGAACCTCTTATTTTGTGATTAAGCTGTTTTATGTTCATGAAATATGTCGATTGAATCCCTTGCCATTATTGAAGTGAATGTCGATTTTAGTTTAAATCTTGCTGTGTCTTTAAGCTGTTGTGTGTGTTTGGTTGTATCAAAATTTTCTGTTGTTACTGACATAGGAATTTTGGTTATCACTTGTGGATTCTCTTGAGCTAGTTCTTCTAAGTCTCTCAGTATTGGCATATCTGAAGTGGTGAGATTTAAGAGGGGTGATACTAGTAGATGTTCAGTTGATTCCTTCTCATTTAGATCTTGA
This sequence comes from Triturus cristatus, assembly GCF_964204655.1. NCBI lineage: Eukaryota > Metazoa > Chordata > Amphibia > Caudata > Salamandridae > Triturus > Triturus cristatus. Next base: position 214,278,776 of record NC_140588.1, read on the forward strand.
TTTGTTCTTTCATTGAGTAGGTGAAATTTCTTGAGTTCAAGTTTGCGTATCCCCTTGAAAATTTCTGTTCTAGTTGTCGCATAATTGAAGGATTTTTTGGGGCAGTATGACAAGCCAAGGGTCAGTATTTGTTTCTGTGCTCCATTCAAATCCACTTTGGCTAAGTTGACAACTGTATTATTGGATGTTGCCCAGTTTATTATGTGCCTTTCCATTTGCGGGTATTTGGTCTTCTTTGTTCTCCTTTGTTTGGCATATCTCCTCTCCCTTCTTCTGGTTGTGTTGTTTTTCCTTGTTGTTTTGCTGGGGTCGTAGTCGCAATGTCTGTCTGCGTTCATTGCATAAAAATCCCAATTCTTGTTCTAATGACAGCATTGCCGGGACCTGCAATCCTCGAAAGTTCCTGGCTTCGGGCTCAATCTCACTCTCTAAGGCTGAGCTTAGATCCGAGGTCGAAAAATCCACATAGGACCCCTGTTGCTGCCAGTTTTGGGTTTGGTTTTGGCTGACTTTGTCCCGCTGTCTTTGGAGATTTTCAATGAATCATATTTCTGTGCGAAGGTGAAGTTGCACCCGCATTCATAATCAGCCTTTTCCCTGTGGATCTTGAATGTTTTACATTCCCAGATTTTCTCTTCCTCCTTTCGCAGTCTTTTGGTCATGTCATGTCACAGCTTTGTTTCCTCATCACTCTGATTCATCTTGCTGATTTCCTCATTGAGCTGTTCTATTTGTTCCTGTAGTTTTAAGCGGTCAACCTCACCAGTACTAATTTTCAGGAGGACTCTAGATTAGTCTCAGCCCACTCTTTCATCATTCTAGGATCGGAGGTCTCATAGCTCGGCGCTATTAGGATTCTCAGACCGTGTGGAATCCTTCCTACATCCAAGTATCTTTGGAGGGACCTGCCTTCCCACCACTTGCTCTGCTCGCTTTTCATTAGTTTTTCCAATCGTCGCATTTTGTCCCTGAGGCTGGTTGCGTTGCTGTTTATTGGTGCATTCTGGGTAATTGAGTTCATATTGGGACAGTGAGTGTCATCAAACATTTCTAAGGTTGCAGCCTCTCTATCTCTGGGTGTGTAGGCTGACATGTTTGTGGAAATTATTATGTAGTTCAATTATGGATGTGTGTAAGGGATATACGCAACTTAGTATCTGTTATATTCCCTTTTTCCCCATCCCTGCGTGACTCCTCACCCAACCTCCGTGATATGGTCCTACCTTCACTCCAATGCCGGCATATCCCACGTCCTCCAACCCGAGTCCGCCTCACTCTGAGATTAGTATAGACCGTCTTCATCACTGCTGGGGGGCAAGTTTGCTGTAAATCCTCCCGGATGTAAACTTGAGCGTCTGTTGCCAGACTCAGCCTTCCTTGACAGTCAGCTTGCCTGTTGCGAGGAGGGGTCCATGTGAAACCTGGGAAGACAGAACCGGCTTGAAATATCCAAAGTACTCCACCAGCCACTGGTAATTTCGTAGTTTGCGAAGAATGGAGCACGGACCACGAAGTAAGCGTTTAAAGTTGTTTTACAAGCCAGCCAAGCCAGCCATATACATATATAGGACTTTACGGCACATACGGAATACCCGGCACACACGGTAGGGTTTCCGAAGTATATACTTTTCAGTCATATCGAACAGAGCCAGCGTAATTATGTCAGCAGAGGCAGTACACGACAGGGAGGCAGCTGCTGATGCGTTATTCTCAAACCTCCCCAAAATAACCAACAAAGGGGCAACAACAATGGCAACTCTTAGCAATACTGACTTGTCTAATGAGGGTCAAATTAAAAACTTATTAAAACGATTGGAGAAGTGCATGCGTTCTGAGGTAACCAAATGGTGGGAACATAAGTCACTATCAAAATATATTGAAGAGGGGCGAGTATCTAGGGGGCTAAGTATTTTACTAGCCCCAAGTTACGAGAGCCCCAATCCAGAAATGCTCATGGAATGGGGGCACAGCAATTTGGAAGCGTCGGCTAACTTGGTAAAGATTTTGGTGAAGTATGCGGAAATTGACAGACAGGTTCTTGTAAAAGAAATTGATGAAATCAATATACCGTTCTCAAAATTTGAACCCAATGAGCTTATTACAAAATCTAAAAAAGAAATACAGGAAAGGTTGGTCAAGCAGGAAGACAAAATTAAAGCCCGCAAAGTGTACAAATTTGCGCGAGACAAGGAAGATTACGAGCAGGGGCACATTTACACTTTTGCGCGAAAATATGAAAACGCAAAACAATCCAAATTAAATTCAAAGCCTGTCAAACCAACGGCACAAGCAGGAGCAACAACAAGCACTAATATTGACTCAGCCCCAGAAAGCAGTGACAATGAATCACTGATAAGCAGCATGTCCTCAGATGAAGGCAGCCTAAATAGAACAGGGCCATGTGACAAATCCAAGATCCTTCATCTGGGGGAAGAGATCGATTTTTTAGTATTCGATCGCCTGCAGACATTGAGACCACGAAATCAAAAAAACAAAGAACAAGAATTAACAAAAGACGGAGAGAATGCCACAAAAAGCGGAAGCTTGGACAAGAAACCAAGAAAGCAATACTGGCGAAAGAATCAATAAAAGACAACACAATCGTAAATCTTTCTAATATCGTATTATCGAAAGCGGAAAAGCAGCTTTTAAGCCTCGGTCTGTCATTTTGCCCTATCAGTGACTTTGACTACACACGGACATGTGTAGATGTCTTTTGCTGTATTCGAAAACTCAACCTCAAAAAGTTTTTCAGCATTAAAGAGGGGCTAAAGGACCAGCAAGCGATTTCTGATAATCAGGCCAATATCCAACGTATGGCATCAGACACGAGAACCCTGCTCACTATGCACCAACTTGTTCAGGATAACAGCATTTCAGAACAGAGCATGTCAACTCAACAAGAACTAATTGAAGCAGCTATTTCTCAAATAAGAGCTCACACAAGTCCCTTTAAGACCAAATCCACTTTTGTGCCGAATATGCCTAAGGACGCTATCGACACTTTTCATGATGCTATAGTGGATGATTTGAAGAAATTGCACTATCGAATCAAACATCGAAAAAGGTATAAAAGTGAGCAGGAAAATCAATACACGGCACTGATTAAAAAATTGAGTAATGATCATCAAATTATTGTTACCACGTCAGACAAAGGTGGTAATATTGTTATTTGGCCGCAAAATGAATACATTGCTGAAGCACGGAGACAATTGAATGATCTGACATGCTATGAGAAATCTACCCTAAAAGAGTATAATACTGCAAGAGACAATCTAAAAAAAACACTCTTAAAATGGAAAAGAGATGGTATGATTTCAGCAGAGGAATTCAATTTCTACATGTTGAAAATCCTGTTCTACCTAGATTATATTTGATACCTAAGGTGCATAAAAAACGGTACCAGTCCCTGGAAGACCAATCATATCGGCAATACAGAATGTTGCAGAACATATCACCCAATACATTGACTACTTTTTTACATGATTTGGTTACAGGTTTGCCAACCTACATTAAAGACACCGGACATTTTTTAAATAAGATTACGCATATTCCATGGACTGAGGACTCAATGATCATTAAATTAGATATTGAGTCCCTTTATACTAGTATAGAATATCTTGCTGGATTAAAAGCTTTGGAGTATTTTTGGCTACTAGACCATTACAATGTTATAATCACAACAAAATGATTATGGAACTAGTATCCTGGTGTCTTAATAACAATTATTTTATGTTTGGCAATGAAGTTCATTTACAGAAGCGGCATGTGGCGATGGGGGCCTGCTTCTCTCCCAGCTACGCGTGTTTACACGTGGGCTGGTGGGAGGAGCAGGTCCTCAAGCGCACTCACAATTCCATGTTTACCGATCATATTTTAAAATGGATGCGATATATTGATGACGTCTTTATTATATGGAGAGGAGATGAGAAAACTGCCAATGAATTTGTTGACAAAATCAATATAAATCAAGAAAATCTTAAGTTTACAAGTAATATCAACAAACAACAGGTAGAGTTTCTAGATGTTACCATCATTATCCGTGAGGGACGAATAGCTACCACCCTCCATAGGAAGAGCACTGCTGGAAATTCCATACTACATGCCAGCAGTGCTCATCCTAATCATGTCATCAATAATATTCCCTATGGTGAGCTACTCAGGCTTAAACGTATCTGCAGCACGGAAGAAGATTTAGCCATCTGTACCAATCAGGCCCATATGAGATTCAAAGAAAGAGGATACAAAGAGACTATCCTACAACAGGCAGTCAACAAAATGAATGCCAAGCCCAGGGACCTAATCTTAAGAGAAAAGGACACAATTGATGTAAACTCTGACATAAAAGACAAAAAAGACAATGAATCTGTTCCTAGATTTAAAACAACTTACAATCGCCAAGAAAGAAAGATCAGAGCCATTATAACAAAAAGCTGGCCCATATTACTAACTGATGGAGTCATGGCTCCAAGGCTCCCTGCCAATCTGACCATTACATACAGGAAAGGGCCCTCAATGAGAACGCAAATTACAAAAAGTTTTCCAGAATTGAGTAAAAATCAAATGTGGCTTCAACCCCAGCCGGGGTTTGGAAAGTGTTCCAGCTGCAGGGCTTGCAAGTTTGGAACAAACACGACTCAATGTGCCACCCCCTTTAGTTCACAAATGCTCAACATCAAGGGGAATTACAACTGTAGAACTGAATATGCTGTCTATGTTCTGACATGCACCTGTGGCCTAAGATATGTAGGTAGTACTAAGCTGCAGGTGCATGTCAGAATCCTCCAGCATCTTCGAGCAATCGTGAACAACGCTAGCTCATATCCTGTCGCAAGACACTTTAGGTTATTACACAACAATGACTTACAGTGTCTTAGTTACTTTGTAATAGCGGCAGTTCCCAAACCACGAAGAGGTGGGGACAGAGATAAGATGCTGAGAAGGTTGGAGTCGAAAATAATTTTAGAACTAGACAGCTAATTCCCCAATGGACTAAATACGACAGTGGATCTTTACCATTTCTTATAAACATTATCCAAATATTGTCTATATACAACGGTTGTCTTATGAGAACTTAGCACTGATTAGGATTTTTTTTATGCTGCCTCCCTGCAGCGTCGTCATTTTTTTAATATAAACATAAAAAATACAAACAAAAATATGTTTTCATTAATAATCTTTTATCATTGGATTTTCTTGTTTTATTCACATATTAGGTGTGCACACTTATGAAGCTGTTGATAGAACTATGGGTCAATCATTTCCATATAGTTACACCAGTACTATATGGGTGGTCAGGCAGATAGTGTTTGTTTTTTATTAAACTCAAATCGTATTTACACACAATGATTATTAATACATTAAATTAGAACCTGAACATAGGGATTTTTATTAATAGTTTTAATAATAATTTTAGATATATTGTAAGCGAATTTTGCACAGTACTATAAATGGTTTTATAAATCTTGCATTAATTTGCACATGTACTATATGTTTACAAATTGTTTGCTTGATTTGTACATTAAACCCAGTATATATGCATTGAATGGCATTTCAAATTCTACTTTTGATAAATTGCTGCGCAATTTGCACATTTTACAGATGTCAGCAGGATTTTTACAATAGCGTTATTTGCCCACATTCATTATGACTGCATAGTATTGTACACATTGTTTCTTTCAGTGGCGTACATTCTTATTTGTTTGCATAAAATGGTATGGACTATCATGGGTACATATCTATGCATTGCTGATCAATTTAAATATTTATATCGGTAGCATATTATGCTCAAGTATTTTGATTTGCCATTGATTTATTTCCCTTTGTTATAATATTGTTTATCTCATGTTCATTTACATTCATGTATATTAATCATTACCGTTTTTGAATTTCAATACGCTTGCTGTTGCACATTAATCGGCATATGTCAAAATACGGGTTTTTGACCACTTAGAAAACAGACTTATTGACTTACAACACGAACAGCTTATGGAGAGTACTTTGTTTATGTTTATCACATCACGTGGTGTTTTCTAAGCATATTTTAAAAAATGGCGGGCCAAGATCTAGCTATCTGTGAACAAGGGCAAAGGCCCGAAACGCGTCAGATTTGCTGGCTCTCTAACTAAATAAATTTACCTGTGCCTGATTTTTGGGATTCGTGTCATCTCTATCCACTGACCTGGATGTGCTGAGACAGCTTGCTTTTACTTGATAAATATATGTATATATATATATATGTATATATATATATATGTATATACATATTCACTGAAAAAAACATAGGTTTTAGGGACATTATTGTTAGAAATTATCATTTAAAATACCTTAGAAATTCACTGAAAAAAACGTAGGTTCCAGGGACCTTATAGTTAGAAATTAGCATTGAAAAAACCTTAGAAATTCTCTGAAAAAAACAATTGCTTCAGGGATGTTAAAGTTAGTTGGTCATTTCACTCGTATAAAACCAGAGAAATTTGGCTGTTATAGTCATTTGAGATGTCATCAGTGATATCATCAGTGATGTCACTGAGCATATCATGAGTGATGTAATATGTGATGTCATTAGCAGCGCATTGCGGGGGCGCAATTTATAGTTAGCTCTACTAATTATAACAGCCGAATTTCTCTGGTTTTATACGAGTGAAATATCCAACTAACCATAACATCCCTGAAACCTATGTTTTTTTCAGTGCATTTCTAAGGTTTTGTAAATGCTAATTTCTAACTTTAATGTCCCTGAAACCTATGTTTCTTTCAGTGAATATATATATATATATATTATTTATTTGCACCAGAACACTTTATTATCTGACAATACGGATGTGTGGACAATAGGAGCAGCCAATGTTGTCTGGATGGAGGGATTTAACCCAACATTTCATAGATGACAAACAATTGAATTTTACAATTATTCGGCAACATATGGCAATATAATGAGCAGGTTTGGTGAATGCAATAAGGTTAGCATTTATGCATCTATTATGCGCTGCATTGCAAGCCTCAAAGGGTATATTCATTAAAGATATACGTGTTATGAATTTATGGATTTAACCTGGAAAATGCTGTGATATATTAATGATCAAATTGATTGTGTCCACACTTTAATGCCTGTATTGAAAGATTTTCTTTATGTCTATGGATAACTGTGTTCACGTGGCAAACACCACTCAGCACTTGTCACTTTAAAAGTACCGAAACAACGCAATTCTATGTCATGTGATCAAGGCTTTGAGCAAGCTGAAACGCGTAATGGCGACATTGCACTAATAAATTGTTTAGCACATACCGTGGTCCGTATCCGTTCCTTTGGAAGACTGATGACGAGACGGAGTTCAGTGGATATAATCTGCCAGGGAATCCCCTCTTCATCAAAACGGACCCCCCCCTTCCACAACGGGAAAACGCACAGAAGCATTCAGAGGCCCCGGGGCAACCCGGAACCTTGGTGTAGAATCCGTAAGGAATTGCGGTGTTTGACCCCCCAAGCCAGCAAAGACTGTTAATCCTGGATATGCATAAGGAGAACTGAATCGGATGATTCAGGCGTATCTAGCTATATTCCAGGTAGGCGAAATTTGGAATTGCGGGGCAGAAGGGAGTGCGAACTGGGAGAAACACGAATTACGTAGATAACTCCCAGAAGGTCAATCTTCATTTAATTTTTGGGTGCAATGTCGACAGACATAGTACGCGATCGGGAGCCGGCGGCACTGGAGATGTTCAGTGACTGCCCCAAGATGACACAAAGTGCCAAAAGCAGCAACAGTGTAACTAACACCACTGACGACACGGTTAAAGAAAAATTTAAAAAACTGGAGAAATAAATGAAATGTGAACAAACCAAGTGGTGGGAGTCGCGCTCATTGCAGTGCTATATTGATGTGGGAAGGATACCACGAGGCCTGCGGATTTTCATTGTCCCAAACTATGAGAATCCAAACCCACTAATGATGAGAGAGTGGGCCGAGTGCAATTTAGAGTCCTCCAAATGACTAGTCATGATACTTATTAAATATGCGGATTTAGACAGAGCCAAATTACTGGAAGAAATAGACAAAATAATTGAAGAATTGGAGAACATGGGTGAGGCTGATGAGAAAATAAAACTGTGCAAGGAAATGGTACTGCGTTTAAAAAAGAAGAGGATAAAATAAAGGAAAGGAAAGCATTTAAGTTTCAACAAGACAAAACTGATTATGATTTGGGACAAATCTTTACTTTTGCTAGGAAATATGAAGCAATGAGCTCCAACAAAGGCGCAAACTTAAAAAACCCTAAAACAGGCATGTCAAGACGGGGAGAACTAGCATTCGGCACCTCTCAATCAGACTTGAGTTCCACTAGTGACAGTGAATCAGACCGGGAAACGAGTGGCATTAATAGAAATCAAGCACCACAGAAATCAGCATTAGATCAAGAACTCAGTTTTTTATGCCATGAAAGGACACAAACTCTCCCACCAAGATCCCAAAGAACCAATTATGCACAAACAGGAACTTCAGGAGGAGACAGAGGCGGAAATCCTGCAGGAAACGCGTCTAATCAGAAAAAGCCAAAGGCGGGTTGGAGATCAAGAAAATAATAAGTACTAACAAAATTGAAACTATTATGAACCTGGCAAATATACATTTAACCGAGAATGACAAGGAAATACTTAATCTGGGATTGTCTTTTTTTCCAGCAAGAAATTTCAACTATTCAAAAATGAAACTGGATGTATACAAAAGTATCAGAAAATTGAAACTTAGAAAATTCCATATGCTGAATAAAAAAGACGGAGCGTCAGCAAAAGAGACCACCAATGAATTAAGAACTACCAACTTCACCCAATAAGATTCAGTTCTCATCAATGAAATCCAGTATTTATGGAATGCCAGTTCTATCAATGACAGTAAAGCTCATGAAGAGAGGGGGGATGAAGACGCAACATCTGTAATGAATGCCACAGAAATAAGTGATAAACCCATGACTATTGAACCAAAACCATTTAAAAAGAAGTCTACGTTCAACCCCATTCTACTGAGAGATTCAATTGATATTTATCATGAACAAGTGGTAGATCAGAATAAAAAGTTAAATCAGAAGATACAAAATACCAAGTATAAATACAACCGGCTTGATAACAAATATCAGGAATTTATGAAAAAGCTACACAATAATAACGACATTGTGATCCGCAATTCCGATAAAGGCAGAAATATTGTTATCGTGTCTAAGGAAGACTATTTGGAAGAAGCTTACTCCCAATTTAATGACAGATCTTGCTATTTGAGGAGTAGTGTCTTCAATATAAAGACAATGTATACAACATACTACAACAAGCTAATGACATGGAAAATGAAGGGATTAATTACGGCACACGAACACAGCTTTTTGGACTGAGACCCCGGTAATACCAACTATAGATTTTATTTCTAAAGTGCACAAGAATGCTCAAAAACCACCGGGTAGACCAATTATCTTCACCAGAAATAGTTTATTAGAACATTCATCACAGTATGTTGATTACTTTTTACAACAACATGTTAGAACTCTACCATCGTACATTCGCGACACAAGTGACTTTCTTAACAAACTGATGAATTTTACATGGCAAAAGGATTATTTATTGATAGCACTTGATGTCAGCTCTCTATATACAAGCATAAGACATTCAGATGGTTTACATGTGATGGAATACTGTTTGAACAAGATACCAGGAAATGTATCAGATCACAATGAAATGTTGATTTTGTTTAACAAAAAATACTTCCATGTTCAACAACATACTGTATCAACAGAGGGGTGGCGATGGGGGCCAGCTTCTCCCCCAGCTATGCGTGTCTCCACATGGGCTGGTGGGAGGAGCTGATCCTGGGAAAAGAGCATATGCAATATATTTCAAGTCAAGTCAGACTATGGTTATGTTTTATAGACGACCTATTTGTGGTGTGGGAAGGAACAGAGAAGAAAGCAAATAAATTTGTCAATACCATCAATAATAATGATTTGAATTTGCACTTCACAGCCACAATTAGCAACACACAGGTCAGTTTTTTAGATACTCTGGTGTACATTAGCAATGACAGAATTGAGACCAAGTTATTTAGGAAAGAGACGGCAGGGAACTCCACCCTGCACGCAAACAGTTCTCATCCAAAACACCTAATCAACAGCATTCCCTATGGGGAAATGCTATGATTAAGACGTTTACACAGTAACCATACTGATTTGAAGACTGCTCAAAAAGCAAGCAAGGACAGGTTCTTGGAGCAGGGTTATCCCTATAAAATCATTAACAGTGCTATCTTAATTCCATGCAACATGAGAGACATGTACTATTGGGGACTAAGCTGGTCAACTTTGCAAACAACACAAAACAGATTAGTGACATAGAGTAAAATGTAATCAATAATTTTAGAATTATTTTGGAGTACAGTAAACAACAGAGACAAATTCAGACAATCATCAGTCGTAATTGGCCATTGATTTTTAATGACCCGGTCATTGGGACAACTCTACCTCAAAGACCATCGATCACATACAGTAGAGGACCGTCCATGCGTGATGGTCTAGTAAAGACCAGTCCTGAGGTATTAAAGGGCTCAAGCTGGCTACAAACCCACAAAGGCTTTTACAAGTGCAAGGTATGCAAAGCCTGCCAGCTGTCAGGACTGAGCAGACCATGTCTAATGTAAAGTTGTCAGGTCCCACTTTCAAAATTAAAATGGGTTACACGTTTCCATATTCCCCTCTTTGTAGGAGTCAAAAGATGGCTAGATGACATGAATGGGTGGGAGTACGTTTTCTCATGTTTTTCAATTTAAGAGATTCAACAATAATTCTTACCAGGGGAATGAGGGTTTGGAAAGGGTTTGGGAAGAAATGTTTTTATTGCACTTTTTGTCTTTGTAGGGAAAACCAAGGGGATTTAATTGGGGGCTCAGAGATAAGTGGTTGTTTTTTAGTTGCTGTGATTCAGCACACACATTAAATGCATTGTATTAATTGTTCATGTAGTTCTTTCCGATTTACTTTCAGTACCCCTGACGAAGAACTTTAACTGTTCAAAATGCATTGGGTTGTTTTGATAATGCCGGCATAATAGAATGTTGGAAGCACATGTCTTTGTTTAAGCTTGTGGCAGCAAAAGACATTTGAAAATGCAAAATAAAAACGAAACATTCCAAGTCATCATTGCTGTCTCCGGAGTGATTACAATAAGGATGGATGAATCATTGATTGATGTTGTGGATTACTACAGATTACTTTGGATTACATGGAAATAAGTGGTTAATTTGGTTTACTTCAAGAGGGGAGTATCCTCATTACTGCAGTGCAACAGCAGGGGGCACAAAGGTCACCCGTTTTGGCAATATAGATGACATGTTTGTCATGTTTCTGATTTTGACAACCAACAGGGAGAACACTCAAAGGAAGGTTAGCGTTCTAGTGTTTAGTCTTCTTCTTGTGAGCTCAGCAGTATCGTGCGCTTGCAATTAGAATGCTGCGCACTTCAACTGTCGCACTGCCGGAGAATGGTTGTTTCTTCAGTGCGTTAGAAGAAATTCCTGTCAACATTCCCGAGTGTCCTGCTACTCCATTTCTTGGCTATAATTGTACGCTCGCATTGCTTTTCCTGCGAGGTTCAATTCCTTTAGTGGAAGCTGAATTCAGGTACCTCACAAAGTTCATTCTCTGCTCCGTAATTCCTGGCTTCAGTGCTCACTGCTAGTGCAGGCTTTTCTGGGAAAAACAGGTGAGCGCTCTGTTGTTCTTTTCAATTCGCTTGCCTAATCTAGGAGCGTGTACTTTAGCAGGCTTTCATCATTAAACACCAAGCCCGTCCCGATAGTTTTCAGCTTTGGAGAAAAACATATTGAGTTAAAGTCTCATTTAACCTTTAGCATTCCAATATTCTACTCTATTCGTCTGTGTTCAAGGTTAAGTAATTTCTCCGACTTTTGTTCAGCAACTAAGACTTTCAGAATACTGTTTGCGCAACTAACAAGACTTATACTCTGCTTGTGCATTTAAAAAAAAAAGACTTCATCCAGAGACGGCGCTGTTTATCAGAGACTTCTTTCAAAAAGTTAAGTGCAGAATCCACAAAGACAAACATCCAGAGACTGAGCTGTTTATCAGAGACTTCTTACATAGTGGTCAAGGCGCCTTAGGACTACAAGTAGATATAAATAAATATATATTTGTACTTACCATCATTGCTCTGCAGTGCCTTCTGTTCCAGCTGGATTATCTGCTAAAAAAGAAAAGACAGAGAACAATTTGCATTTAATATTGGTTGTGCATTTATCTGTTAAGAAGGAACAAGAGATAACTAGAACATTCATTCTTTTTTCCTCAACACCTCAAACATAACCAGTATTAGAGAGAGGCTAATTCCACACACATACAGGTAACTATAAGTTTAGAGTAGGCACCTAGAGTCCGCTTTTAGGTAAATTGAACTGTAGTAATTCTTGTTTGTATATTTCAGGTGCGTCCACTCATTCTGGGAGAATAGCAGTGAAATCACCGGTGTGGCAGTCTCTCTTTGTTTTTTCCCATTCCCCTTTCCCCCTCGTCTCTAAATTCAGATTTCTCTGGGTAGGAGGCGTTGGGGAGCTGGGAAGATATCATTGAAGTAAATCTCCAGCCGTTCAGCTCCTGTGGAATCAGAAGAACAGGTACTGAATCTTGACACCAGCAGGGCATAAATATGACTACGTATGTAACTCCATTCAGTTCTAAACATCATAAAATTTCTAAACTGTTGACCTGCAAAACCGAATATGCAGTGTACGTGTTGTCATGTCCTTGTAATATGCAATATGTTGGTTGCACCAAGTTACAGGTACACAAACGGGTGCCCCAACATTTAAGGGCCATTAACAACCAGGATAACACGTACCCAGTAGCTCGACATTTCAAAGAGAAGCACAATTCCAACACTCAAAACCTCCGATATTTTATAATTGATTCAGTGCCTCCACGTAGGAGAGGAGGAGATAGGGAGTCCAGATTAAGACAATTGGAAACTCAATATATCATCAAACTGAATTCCCAACACCCTGGAGGCCTGAACATATCGGAGGACCTGTACACTTGTTTGTAACTAAGGAATTTTAAGTAACAAATGCCCACAAATCATTAGTTTTTATGATATCTAAAATTAATCTTTTATCCAATATTTAATGTCATAATTTTACATATTTATATTTAGATTCACATATTTATATATTTTATGAATTTGTATGTATATATTTATAGATGTATATCTATGTGGTTTATGACATTTATTTATTGGAGACATTACAGCAATATTTGCACATTCGAACCCCAGTTTCAAATCATTAGTGATTAAGAACAATAGGGGATTTCAATATCGCAAATTTATTGGGCAAACAACCCACACTTGAGAAAGGGAAAAGAGAAAATAAACACAGAAAAACCTAAAAAAATATATATAACAGGCTCTCTTTAATCAAAAGGCCAACAATGCACCCTAGGTTAGGGGCTGCTAACTTGGATAACCAGCGTCAGATAGGGCAGGTTATGTGTGATCTATTAAGAAATTATTTTAAAAAGAAAGCACACCATAACAAACTAGACTGCGCAAATGGCACTTGGCCCTTTATTCACAGTTTATCATAATTCACATATTATTTATTTGCACCAGAGCACTTTATTATCTAACAATACGGATATGTGGACAATAGGAGCAGCCAATGTTATCTGGAAGGAAGGATTAAACCCAACATTTTATAGATGACAAACAATTGTATTGAACAATTATTCAGCAACATATGGCAATATAATGAGTAGGTTTGGTGAATGCAATAACGTTAGCATTTTGACACTGCATTGCAAGCCTCAAAGGGTATATTCATTAAAGATATACGTATTATGATTTTATGGATTTAACCTGGAAAATGCTTTGATATATTAATGATCAAATTGATTGTGTCCACACTTTAATGCCTTTATTGAAAGCTTTTCTTTATGTCCATGAATAGCTGTGTTCACGACACCACTCAGCTCTTGTCACTTTAAAAGTACCGAAACAATGCGATTCTATGTCATGTGATCAAGACTTTGAGCACGCTGAAACGCGTAATGGCGACTTTGCACTAATAAATTGTTTAGCCATACCGTGGTCCGTATCCGTTCCTTTGGAAGACTGATGACGAGACGGAGTTCAGTGGATATATATATATATGTACATATATATATATATATATTCACTGAAAAAAACATAGGTTTCAGGCACGTTATAGTTAGAAATTAGCATTTAAAAAACCTTAGAAATTCACTGAAAAAAACCATAGGTTTCAGAGACGTTATAGTTAGTTGGACATTTCACTCGTACAAAACCATAGAAATTCCCCATTATAGTTAGTTCAGCTAACTATAACTCGCGCCTCCTCAATGCGCTGCTGATGACGTCACATATTACATCATTCATGCCATGGTCAGTGACATCACTGATGACATCACTGATGACATTATCCACTGACTGTGTGTTTCTATAAAGTTTAATATGTATTATATATATGCCAAGGTGTATTGAAGAATGTGTGGGTGTGTAAGTGTCTGGATGGGGGATTTAGTAGGTGTGTCACTGACTGTTTAAGTGAGTTATAACTTGTGTCTTGTTGAATGCATGGGTTAGTGACTAAACTGTGTGAATGTCTGTATCAGTCTGTGCTGTTGAATAAGCTGCTCCATGGGTTGGTTAGTAGCTATATGAGTGTGTATATGGGTTATTGATTGGTTGCCAGAGTATTTGTATGAGTGTGTGTGTGTGTGTGGGAGGCGTGTGACTCTGTGCATACATGTTTGAGTGATTGATTCACTGGCTGTATGAGTACAATAGTGCATGTGGAAACAGCTGTATGGGTGGGTCAGTGTGTGTATGGGTGTGTTACTGAGTGAATGGATGTCTCAGTGGTACATGTCCAAGTAGCTACATATGTAAAAGGCAGTGTATGTGAAAGTTGGAGTATACAAATGACTATATGTGAGAGTCAGTGATTGTGAGAGTGGCTGTATAGATGAGTGTTTACTTGTTTCAGTGATTGTATAACAGAGTAATTATGTGTTTGTTTCTGTTTGAATAAGTGATCTGTTTTGTGTATAACTCTATAGGTCAGTAAATGGAAGTGTGATTGGTTCTTTGCATGACTGACTAGGTGTGTGAGTAACTCCATGAATGATTGGCGCTGTGTGGGTGTCTGTAAAGGTGTATGAGTGCATATGATAGTGTTGTATTGATAAGTGACTGTATGTATGAGTGATTGTATGGGTGAATGAGTGGATGTGTGTGTAGACCTAGAAATCAGTGAGTGCATATTTAGTAACTGGTATTGGTGTGTCGATGGTTTCGAAAATAGTAGTCTGTATTTTACAGTCCTCCTGTGCCCCCAACATTTTAGTGACGGGTACTGGTGGTAACTGACTCTGACTAACCAGGACCGGGGCCAGTGTTAAGATAAAAGACACTTAGAATATAGTAAAAACACCTACATACACTAGGGAACACTATGTGTTGGGGTACCCCTGTAATTAGCATGACCTCCTCTGTATTTGCCTTGAGCTAGTGCCTGGGTCATTGCATAAGTACATGGGTAGTGACTGGATGATTAGAGTGCTGCAAGGATAGTGCATGGTGATTTTAGAACTGCTTGGGTTTTGGTGGAGTGATTGGATAAGTACATGATGCTGGATGGCTGATTTGAGGAGTGCATGGGTAGTGACAGAGGGATTTCTGGAGTGCATGGGTACAACCTGGATAATTGGAGGAGTGAATCACTACTGTGTAGGTGGTTAGAGGTCTGCATGGGTAGTGCACAGGGGATTGTAGCAGTGTATGTGTTAGTGCCTAGGTCATTCCATGAGTACATGGGTACTGGCTGGAAGATTAGAGTACTACAAGGAGAGTGCATGGTGAATTTATAAGTGCTTGGGTCCTTACATAAGTACATAGGTACTGATTGGATGATTAGAATACTGCAAAGACAGAGCATGGTGAATTTATAAGTGCTGGGTTTTGGCGAAGTGATTGGATAAGTACATGGTGCTCGCTGGGTGATTGGAGGAGTGCATGGGTAGTAGCGATGGCTGGACTGCATGGGTACTGCTCAGGGTATTATAGCAGTGGATGAGTTAGTGCATGAGTCATTGCATGAGTGCATGGGTAGTGACTGGATGATTAGAATGCTGCAAGGAGAGTGCATGGTGAATTTATAAGTGTTTGGGTTTTGGCGGAGTGATTGCATAAGTACACATATGTCATATCAGGCCCCACCCCCTCCTTTTACCACTGTGCAAAGCTGCCCCCTGGTGGGTTTTAATTTGGGGGATTAATTCCCCTTGAATCCTGAGGGTCCCTGGGGGCCAACTAGCCCACCAGGTACCTCCAGTAAGTGCCACAGAGCTGCGTTGCAAAGAGGTGGTCTTAGGCCACGCCCCTTTTTACACCTCTCTGCAACACAACGCTGTGGCGCTTACTGGACGTACTTAGTGGGCTAGTTGGCCCCCAGGGACCCTCAGGATTGAAGGGGACTTAATCCTCCAATTTACAATGTGCCAGGGGATGCGTTTGCACACTTGCTATGTCATGCCCCGCCCCTTCCCTTCACCACTGCGCAAACACGCCCCTTGGCACATTTTAAGTTGGGGGATTAATTCTCCTTGAGTTCTGATGGTCCCTGGGGGCCAACTAGCCCACCAGGTACCTCCAATAAGTGCCACAGAGCTGCATTGCAGAGTGGTGTATAAAGGGGGCGTGGCCTTCGACCACCTCTCTGCAACGCAGCTCCCTGCTGCATACTGGAGGTACCTGGTGGGCTAGTTGGCCCCCAGGGAACCTCAGGATTCAAGGGGACTTAATCCCCCAACTTAAAACATGACCCAGGGCGCACTTGCACACTTGTCACATATGGCCATTCCCCCTCCCTGCACCACTGTTCAAACGCACCCTCTGGTGCATTGTAAATTGGGGGATTAAGTCCCCTTGAGTCCTGAGGGTCCCTGGGGGCAAACTAGCCCACCAGCTATCTCCAGTAAGTGCCCCAGAGCTGTGTTGCAGAGAGGTGTAAAAATGGGCTTGGCCTCTCAACACCTCTCTGCAACGCAGCTTCTTGGTACATACTGGAAGTACCTGGTGGGCTAGTTCGCCCCCAAGGACCCTCAGGATTGAAGGGGAGTTAATCTCCTAATTTACAATGTGCCAGGGGGTGCGTTTGCACACTTGCTATGTCATGCCCCGCCCCTTCCCTTCACCACTGTGCAAACACGCCCCTTGGCACATTTTAAGTTGGGGGATTAATTTTCCTTGAGTCCTGATGGTCCCTGGGGGCTAACTAGCCCACCAGGTACCTCCAATAAGTGCCACAGAGCTACATTGCAGAGTGGTGTAAAAAGGGGGCGTGGCCTTCGACCACCTCTCTGCAACACAACTCCCTGCCGCATACTGGAGGTACCTGGTGGGCTAGTTGGCCCCCATGGAACCTCAGGATTCAAGGGGACTTAATCCCCCAACTTAAAACATGACACAGGGCGCACTTGCACACTTGTCACATATGGCCATGCCCCCTCCCTGCACCACTGTGCAAACGCACCCCCTGGTGCATTGTAAATTGGGGGATTAAGTCCCCTTGAGTCCTGAGGGTCCCTGGGGGCCAACTAGCCCACCAGCTATCTCCAGTAAGTGCCCCAGAGCTGCGTTGCAGAGAGGTGTAAAAAGGGGCTTGGCCTCTCAACACCTCTCTGCAACGCAGCTTCTTGGTACATACTGGAAGTACCTGGTGGGCTAGTTCGCCCCCAAGGACCCTCAGGATTGAAGGGGAGTTAATCTCCTAATTTACAATGTGCCAGGGGGTGCGTTTGCACACTTGCTATGTCATGCCCCGCCCCTTCCCTTCACCACTGCGCAAACACGCCCCTTGGCACATTTTAAGTTGGGGGATTAATTCTCCTTAAGTCCTGATGGTCCCTGGGGGCCAACTAGGCCACAAGGTACCTCAAGTAAGTGCCACAGAGCTGCGTTGCAGAGAGGTGTGAAAAGGGACGTGGCAGCTGAACACCTCTCTGCTATGCAGCTCCCTGGCGCATACTGGAGGTACCTGGTGGGTTAGTCGCCCCCCAGGGACCCTCAGGTTTCAAAAGGAGTTAATCCCCAAACTTAAAACATGCCACAGGGCGCGTTTGCACACTTGTCACATCAGGCCATGCCCCCTCCCTGCACCACCATGCAAACGCACACCCTGGTGCATTGTAAATTGCGTTTGCACACTTGCTATGTCATGCCCCGCCCCTTCCCTTCACCACTGCACAAACACGCCCCTTGGCAGGTTTTAAGTTGGGGGATTAATTCTCCTTCAGTCCTGATGGTCCCTGGGGGCCAACTAGCCCACCAGGTACCACCAATAAGTGCCACAGAGCTGCATTGCAGAGTGGT
This sequence comes from Triturus cristatus, assembly GCF_964204655.1. Taxonomy (NCBI): domain Eukaryota; kingdom Metazoa; phylum Chordata; class Amphibia; order Caudata; family Salamandridae; genus Triturus; species Triturus cristatus. The sequence continues at coordinate 214,297,218 of NC_140588.1, forward strand.
GTAAAAAGGGGGCGTGGTCTTGGACCACCTCTCTGCAACGCAGCTCCCTGCCGCATACTGGAGGTACCTGGTGGGCTAGTTGGCCCCCAGGGAACCTTAGGATTCAAGGGGACTTAATCCCCCAACTTAAAACATGACACAGGGCGCACTTGCACACTTGTCACATATGGCCATGCCCCCTCCCTGCACCACTGTGCAAACACACCCCCTGGTGCATTGTAAATTGGGGGATTAAGTCCCCTTGAGTCCTGAGGGTCCCTGGGGGCCAACTAGCCCACCAGCTATCTCCAGTAAGTGCCAGAGAGCTGCGTTGTAGAGAGGTGTAAAAAGGGGCTTGGCCTCCCAACACCTCTCTGCAATGCAGCTTCTTGTCACATACTGGAAGTACCTGGTGGGCTAGTTCGCCCCCAGGGACCCTCAGGATTGAAGGGGAGTTAATCTCCCAATTTACAATGTGCCAGGGGGTGTGTTTGCACACTTGCTATGTCAGGCCCCGCCCCATCCCTTCACCACTGTGCAAATGTGTCCCCTGGCGTGTTTTAAGTTGGGGGATTAATTCCCCTTGAGTCCTGATGGTCCCTGGGGGCCAACTAGCCCACAAGGTACCTCAAGTAAGCGCCACAGAGCTGCGTTGCAGAGAGGTGTAAAAGGGGTGTGGCCTCTGAACACCTCTCTGCAATGCAGCTCCCTGGCGCATACTGGAGGTACCTGATGGGTTAGTTGGCCCCCAGGGACCCTCCGGATTCAAGGGGACTTAATCCCCCAACTTAAAACATGACACAGGGCGCGCTTGCACACTTGCCATGCCCTCTCCCTGCACCACTGTGCAAACACACACCCTGGTGTGTTGTAAACTGGGGGATTAAGTCCCCTTGAGTCCTGAGGGTCCCTGGGGGCCAAGTAGCCCACCAGGTACCTCCAGTAAGCGCCACAGAGCTGCGCTGCAGAGTGGTGTAAGAAGGGGGCGTGGCCTTGGACCACCGCTCTGCAACGCAGCTCCCTGGCGCTTATTGGAGGTACCTGGTGGTCTAGTTGGCCCCCAGGAACCCTCAGGATTCAAGGGGTCTTAATCCCCCAATTTAAGACGCACCACAGGGCGCATTTGCACACTTGTCACATCAGGCCATGCCCCCTCCCTGCACCACTGTGAAAATGCGCCCCCTGGAGCGTTATACATTGGGGGATTACATCCCCTTGAGTCCTGAGGGTCCCTGGGGGCCAACTAGCCCACCAGCTACCTCCAGTGAGCACCACAGAGCTGCGTTGCAGAGAGGTGTAAAAGAAATGTGGCCTCTCAACACCTCTCTGCAACGCAGCTCCCTGGTGCATACTGGAGGTACCTGGTGGGCTATTTTGCCCCCAGGGACCCTAAGGATTGAAGGGGACTTATTCCCCCAATTTACACTGTACCAGGGAGAGCTTTTGCACACTTGCTATGTCAGGCCTGACCCTCCACTCTGCAAACGTGCTGAAATAAAAAAAAAACATTTGTTTTGGCCCTGGGGTTCTTCTGGGTCCCCCTGAGCAGGCCTAGGGGGTCAGGGTGTTTCTACCCTGCCCCCTTCTCTTGTTTTATACCTTTGTTTCTCTGTTTTCTGGTGACTCGCTTCTACCGAGCCACAAGATGACTTCCAACACTTCCTGGTTTGGAGTGTTGACAGCCAATCACAGTGATGCTCATGCACAGGGCTTAGGCTCCACCCAGATATCGAAACTTTTATTTTTCTAATTTCTCAGCAACTACTGAATGGATGTACACCATTTCAAACAAGGATTTGCAATGCAATAGGTCTCGCAGACCTATTGCATTGCAAATGCTTGTTTTTTTAGACGCTTCCCCCGCTTCCTCCCACATCCTCCCCCTACCTCCTGCTTCCTTCCCCCCGCCCACTCCTACCCTCCTACCACCGATCTGTGCCTGCCACCGCTGACTTTATCTTGTATGCCAATGCTAATAAGAAGCTAGTGAACCACAGTATCAAATGTCTCTGGCATATGTAGGAGTATAAGAGCATTAATATGACTGTTGCCAGCATGCATGCACTGATCATCCATTACTGCCAGCACAGAGATTCTATGCGGCAATGGGGGCAGAAGCCGGCTTGGGAATCGTCCAATATTTAATTGGATTATAGAAAGTGACACAATTGCTTGGTTTTAAGTATCTCTAGGATTTTTGCAGCAGCTGTTAGCAGACTGATTGGTCAATTGAAGGTAATATCTCATCAAGTTCTGTCTTTTATCAAAAGGGTAATAACAGTGCCAATGTTAAAAGTGTCAGGAACAGTGCTTAGAGGAAGTGAAGAATCAACAATATCGACTAATGTTGCAGCAACATGCACAGTAAATAAAGGCATTTGACAGGGATAGGGTGAAGCAGTGAACCAAAACAACAGTGGGCTAAGAGGTACGACATTATCCAGGTCAAGTAATGAGAATTTAGTCCACAATGTTTTTATTGGTTCAGGCAGAATTCCAATAGAATTGTCTGTAACAAAGGATCTAGCTATGAAAGAGCAGAGGCTCTCAAATGTTGGTTGAAATACATGGTCAGTTGATCGCACAAAGCTTGAGAACACAGAGAGTCATTTAAGGAGTTGACCATGGAAGAAAGTTCATTCACTGCTTAAAATCTCCATTTGGTTGTAACTTGCATTAAGGATACATGCTGTGAGAAAAAAAAGAAAACTTAGTATTTTTGATGGACCATTTACGTTTATACAGCGACTATAATTTTTCAATGATTGCTCACATAGGCGTTGCGACTGTCATTCTGCATGCTTCAATTTTTTTTAGAGTTCTTTAAATTCTTTTTGAATGAGGGAGACAATTTGGGTTTGGTTTTCATGTTTTGCCTTGCTGGAAGGCAGTTCATCATCAATAGTGGCGAGCATGGCGTAGTATAAAGCATTATTAATAGATTGATCTGAGATACTAGGAAGAGAACTCAGACAATAATTAAGCTGAGAACGTATTCTATTAAGAGACCTTTTACTCGATTCATTTATCTTAGCGTCACAGTGACGCATGTTAGATTTAGAACCGTGACATAATAGCTAGGGGAGAAGATGTGGTCCGTCGGCTACGCTGCCGAATTTAGTGCAGGAAACCAGGGTTCGAGCCTCGAGGTCACGTCCACATCCTGTGATTCTGGGCAAATCACTTAATCTCCCCGTGCCTGAATTTGTAATGTAAATACGGTGCTCATGTACAGCGCTCCAATACCTTCGGGTCGAGTTCGCGCTATGGAAATTAACATGGTGAAAACACGTTTTGGTACTCCCCTTTTTCTCAGCCCCCACTTGATGAATCACCTTTTCAAGATAGGAGCTGACCTAAAAAGTGCAACTTTTTGGAAAATTTCATAAAGATTCGTTAAACGACGCCAAAGTTATAAGCAAATCAGGAAATGCTTTTCCTAAGCAAACTAGGTTGTAACTATAACTATGCCAGTAGGTAATATTACCTACTGGCAGTTGCCAGTAGGTAGTTATAGTTAGGACCTAGTTTCCTTAGGAAAAGCATTTTTTGTTTTCTCAATATCTTTGGCGCCGGTTGACAACTCTTTGTAAATTTTTCAAAACCAGGGGGGCGCTCCAGTCAGCTCCTGTCTTGAAAGTTTTGGGGGGATTCGACAAGCAGGGGCCAAGAAAAAAGGGGGGTCCCAAAGCGTGGTTTCCCCATGTTATTTTCCATAGGAAAATTTACACACGGCTACAGCCCGAACTACTGAACGGAATTACACCAAATTTGGCAAAAAGGTAGCCCTTGGTTCAGAAAGAGACCTTTTTCTTAAATGGTGTAAATACGTTCAGTAGTTTTTGAGATACTAAAGGAAAAACATCTTTATATATCTGGGCGGGACCTAACTACACAAGCATGAGCTTGGCTCTAATTGGCTGCCAACACTTCAATCCAGGAAGTGTTGGCAGCCACCTTGGTGCAATGCTTTTTAGGTCTTGCGTAGCGATGCAGCGCATGCGCTGCACGCTTGGTGAGATCTATTGTTGTCGATCTACCCAAACACCACTGCACTACCCTAAACCCTAAAACACTACCCCCAGCACGACCCCCTACATTACACAAACACCACTGCACTACCCTAAAACATCACCCCCAGCATGACCCCTTACACTACCCAAACACCACTGCACTACCCTAAAACATGACCACCTACACTACACAAACGCCACTGCACTACCATAAACACTAAAACACTACCCCCAGCACGACCCCCTACAGAACACAAACACCACTGCATAACCCTAAACCCTAAAACACTACCCCCAGCATGACCCCCTACACTACCCAAACACCACTGCACTACCCTAAAACACGACCCCCTATACTACACAAACACCACTGCACTACCCTAAACCCTAAAAGACTACCCCCAGCACAACCCCCTATACTACACAAACACCACTGCACTACCCTAAACCCTAATTCTACCCCCAGAACGACCCCCTACACCACACAAATACTACTGCACTGCCCTAAACCATAAATATACCCCCAGCCCGACCCCCTACACTACCCAAACACCACTGCAGTGCTCTAAACCCGAAAACACTACCCCCAGCACAACCCCCTACACTATCCAAACACCCCTGCACTGCCTTAAACCCTAAAACACTACCCCAGTAAACAACCCCTACACTACACAAACACCACTGCACTACCCTAAACCCTAAAACACTACCCCAGCACGACCCCTACACTATACAAACACCACTGCACTACCCTAAACCCTAAATCTCCCCCCAGCACGACACCTACACTACACAAACACCACTGCACTCCCCTAAACTGTACAACATGACCCCGACACTAAACAAACACCACTGCACTCCCCTAAACCCTAAAACACAACCCCCTACACTACACAAACAGAACTGCACTACCCTAAACCCTAAAACCCTACCCCTAGCATGACCCCCTACACTACACAAACACCACTGCACAGCTCTAAACCCTAAAACACTACCCCCAGCACGACCCTCTATACTACACAAACACCACTGCACTGCCCTAAACCCTAAAAAACTACCCCAAGCAGAAACCCCTCTACTACACAAACACCACTGCACTACCCTAAACCCTAAAACACTACCCCCAGAACGACCCCCTATACCACACAAATACTACTGCACTGCCCTAAACCATAAATATACCCCCAGCCCGACCCCCTACACTACCCAAACACCACTGCAGTGCTCTAAACCCGAAAACACTACCCCCAGCACAACCCCCTACACTATCCAAACACCCCTGCACTGCCTTAAACCCTAAAACACTACCCCAGTAAACAACCCCTACACTACACAAACACCACTGCACTACCCTAAACCCTAAAACACTACCCCAGCACGACCCCTACACTATACAAACACCACTGCACTACCCTAAACCCTAAATCTCCCCCCAGCACGACACCTACACTACACAAACACCACTGCACTCCCCTAAACTGTACAACATGACCCCGACACTAAACAAACACCACTGCACTCCCCTAAACCCTAAAACACAACCCCCTACACTACACAAACAGAACTGCACTACCCTAAACCCTAAAACCCTACCCCTAGCATGACCCCCTACACTACACAAACACCACTGCACAGCCCTAAACCCTAAAACACTACCCCCAGCACGACCCTCTATACTACACAAACACCACTGCACTGCCCTAAACCCTAAAACACTACCCCAAGCAGGAACTCCTCTACTACACAAACACCACTGCACTACCCTAAACCCTAAAACACTAACCCCAGCACGACCCCCTATACTACACAAACACCACTGCACTACCCTAAACCCTAAATCTACCCCAGCATGACCCCCTACGCTACCCAAACACCACTGCACTACTCTAAACCCTAAAACATGACCCCCTACACTACACAAACCCCACTGCACTACCGTAAACCCTACAACACTACCCCCAGCCTGACCCCCTACACTACACTAACACCACTGCACTACCCTAAACCATAAAACACTACCCCTATACTACACAAACACAACTGCACTACCCTAAACCCTAAAACACCACCCCCAGCACGACCCCCTACACTACATAAACACCACTGCACTGCCCTAAACGCTAAAAACACTACCGTCAGCAGGACCCCCTCTACTACACAAACATCACTGCACTACCCTAAACCTTAAAACACTACCCCAGCACGACCCCCTACACTACACAAACACCACTGCTCTACCCTAAATCCTAAATCTATCCCCAGCATGACCCCCTATACTACACAAACACCACTGCACTACCCTAAACCCTAAAACACTACCCCCAGCACGACCCCCTGCACTACACAAACACCACTGCACTACCCTGAACCCTAAAACACAACCCCCTACACTACAAAAACACCACTGCACTACCCTAAACCCTAAAACACTATCCCCAGCACGACCCCCTACACTACCCAAACACCACTGCACTATCCTAAATCCTAAAACACTACCCCCAGCACGACCCCCTTCACTACCCAAACACCACTGCACTACCCTAAACCCTAAAACACTACCCCCAGCATGACCCCCTACACTACCTAAACACCACTGCACTACCCTAAACCCTAAATCTACCCCCAGCACAACCCCCTACACTACACAAACACCACTGCGCTACCCTAAACCCTAAAACACTACCCCCAGCATGACCCCCTACACTACACAAACAGCACTGCACTGTCCTAAACCCTAAAACACTCACCCCAGCACAACCCCCTACACTATACAAACACCACTGCACTGCCCTAAACCCTAAAGCACTATCCCCAGCACAACCCCCTACACTACCCAAACACCACTGCACTGCCCTAAATCCTAAAACACTACCCCCAGCACAACCCCCTACACTACCCAAACACCACTGCACTACCCTAACCCTAAAATACTACCCCTAGCATTACCCCCTACACTACCCAAACACCACTGCACTACCCTAAACCCTAGAAAAGTAGCCCCTACCCCATACGCAATCCCCCTTACCTCTCACTCCTCATGGTTCCTCTCTCCTCGTGGTTCCTGCTTCACGTCGTCTCTGAGGGGCGGTGCATGTAGTAGTGAGGAAACGGAACAGCCTCTGTTTCCTTACAACGACATAAATCGTTTCAATTTTTTTAGAACGCATGGTCATTTACCATACATACCGTTACAATGAAATTCGTTCTAAAGGCATGCGTGGTAAATGACCATGCATTCTAAAAAAATGCTCAGTAATGACTTTGCGATGTACAACACATGTGTGGTAATGCATGCATTTTAATGGTATTGCAAAGTAAAAAAGTGGTTGTAACGGCTGTTTACCGATCGAAGCTGGCCCCTGTTCTTCAGTGAGTCATTTATTTGATAAATTAGGAGGAAGGAATGTGTATTTTTTTACAGAAAAGTGCATTCCCGGCTGTTGTATTGTGAAAGTGTCCGCGTGGCCTGGTTTCACTTCCGGTGAGGGAGTCGAAGAGTCTGTTTGAATCTAAAGGAGTTCTGTTGTTGGACGGGTGCCGGCGCGACACGTCATCAGAAAACACAGCTAATGGAAAGCGTCCTCCCCAAAGTGTGGAGCAGTGCCATGAGAGGTCAACGAGTGTGCATCCCACCGCAGTATGACCGTACCACCTGACCCATGTGCCGCCTCCAGGGTACGGGAGGCAGAAGCAGCACCCATCGCAGGTCCTCTTGAAGACCATCGTAGCACTAATTCTACATTTTGGAACTAGGGCATTTTAACCTTGTTGTTCCTGCCAGATACCAAGAGAAGACCCTGTGTTATCCAGTGCCCTCATTACCTTTTTTGTGGGCAGTGGTGCTTGTCACTTCGCTGCCCCGCTGGTGCACACGACTGGGCTCCCCACCTCGTGTGCCATCTGTAGGGCCTCTGCCCTCGGATCACTGGTTTCGGTTTCTGGAGTGGCATCATAAACAGTTGCTCCCAAAAGACTAGCCTGAACACTTAGGTGAATATCCCCTGTGCCAGCATTCCATGGAAATTCTTTCCTAGCTCTCCCATGTCGACGAGGACGTCATAATAGCAGGGCTCCGCTCGCGACACCGTGTGAAGTCATCGGAGCTATAAGAGGACCTCGTCGGCGTGCTGACGTCAGTACCACCCATTTTTTACGTGCCAGAGGCAAACAGGCGGACCGACACATTTTCACATGTATACATAGTATACTAAATATATATAATACCTACTGGCAGTCGCCAGTAGGTAGTTATAGTTAGGACCAAGTTTCCATACGAAGAGCATTTTTTGTTTTGCTTATAACTTTGGCATCGTTCAATGAATCTTCATGAAATTCTCCAAACTAATTTGTTGTTCATATCAGCTCCTATGTTGAAAGTTTGGGGTGATTTGTCAAGGGAGGGCCGAGAAAAAAGGGGGGTCCTAAAACATATTTTCTCCATGCAATTTCCATAGGAAACTTTAGACAAGGGTAGAGGTCGAACGGGTGAACGGTATTCCCCCAAATTTGGCAGGGAGAAGGGTCTTGGTCCAGAAAGCACACTTTTGTTTATTTGGTGTAAATCTGTTCAGTAGTTTTGGAGAAATATCGGAATTTGCAGATATCGATATTTGGGAATTCTGCCATCTGACTGTCTGAGGCATTACGAGCACGAGCTTGCTGCTTATTGGCTGCGAGCTGTTGCAACTAGGAAGTGTTGGCAGCCATTTTGTGATTCTGTTGAAACGAGTAAGGGGAAAAAAGGGCAAAAAGAGTAGGAAACAGGAGGATAGGAGCACTGTAACCTCTGTGGGGAGTACGAAGCGAAGTAGTCACTCCTACCAGTCTGAAAGTGCGGTGTTGCTCAGAATGACATGGTGCTGAGATGAGATGCTGCTACACTCGGGTATGAAACCGAGAGCCCAAACCATGAGCTCATTGCTGTAAAGTGAGGTGCTCTGGTCTTTGTAGCATATCTGTGCAAGTAGTGTTAGTAGGTGTTTATACCATACAGGGAGTTGGAAGCGAACTACTGACCTCTACCGTGCGTTTATACTATACCGGAAGTGGGAAACGAAGTACTCACGCCTACCGGTGTGAAGACTTGGGGATCAAACCGAGCTGATTGCTGTAAAGTGATGGGCACTGGGTGCTGTAGCATACTGGCCGCTGTAGTATAACTGTGTAAGTAGTGTTAATATGCGTTTATACTATACAGGGAGTAGGAAGCGAACTACTCTCCCCTACTGGTCTGAAGACTCGGAGATGAAACCGTGAGCTCATTGATGTAAAGTGATGTGCTCTGGGCGCTGTAGCATACCTGTGGAAGTAGTGTTAGTTTGCGTTTATACAATACAGGGAGTGGGAAGCGAACTACTCACCCCTACCGGTCTCAAGACTCGTGGATGAAACCATGAGCTCATTGCTGTAAAGTCATGTGCTCTGTGTAGTATTCCAATGTAAGTCATAGTAGAATGTTAGTATGTAATGCTACTAGAATGTAAGTATGTAATGTTAGGATGTAGGGCTGTCATGAGGGGAATCTTGGGCAGTTTGTACACGGTGTTGCCTTGCTGTCTGCTCCTGTTGGTTGCTGTTTAAGCTGTCTTCTTTTCCTGCTATAAATCTACTTATCGGATCCACTGCTGTCTTCCTCTTCACTACATAAATTTGGTGACGAGCAGGAGAAGGTAAAAAGAAGGCAGCACTCAACAATATTTTGAGCTTCCTTGCATTCTGCTGAAGACCCGTTTTCTTGGTGAAGCTGTTTCTACTCATCCCAGGGTTGTCGGCTCATGGAACTATGTAATCCGACCTGGTAGGATTTAAATTTTTGGATTTTGGGCTTCCTCTGCCTCTTCACTACACTTTGGTCGCTGTACAACACATGTGCAAGTAGTGTTAGTATGCGTTTATACTAATTCTGTAGTTATGCAGTAACCAATGCATCATGGCCCTATGGAGCACGACCTCCCAGGCGCAGTTCATACTATGTCCCGGGGTGTGCATCCGCAGGACGTTTATGTTTGCTATTACAGGGTGGGTGCATGGCTTCCACCCTGTGATAGCAAATCCTTGTTTGCCTCGTTGAAGCGAGAGGAGGAATACCTTGTATCGCTTCAATAAAGCGGATCCGGATGGTAAAAATGGAGAGAAAAAAATGAAGCGGGGTCTCACCCGTTCATTTAAATGAGCCCCATGGTGGGTAATGTTCCGGGGCCAATCCTATTATTATATTGCGGGGCCTCTGCAGCACTGGGGATCTTAATCTCACATGTAAATTAGGCGCGGGAGGGCACAGACATGTTTCGCAGCCTAGGGGATCGTCACCTCCCCGGGTATTGTTTAGTAATTGTTCGGGGGGCTTCGAGGCAAACTCAAGTCCTGGGATCGCCACCCTCCGGGACTTTACTTAAATATGCAGCGTGGGCGTTGTCAGTCCCTGAAGCCTAGGTGGCGCTAGGCAGTGCCTTATTGGTTCTGTAATCATGGTCTTATAAAGTGATACACTCATAGAAGCCTTGCAGTTGTAGAATTACCTAGGCTTCATTTATGTAATAGTCTGTTGGTTTATATTTGGTAGGTGCATCGCGAAATTACAAATGTTTTCCCTCATAACCTCCTATAAACCGCCGATTTTCACAATAAACTACAGACAAGTGTTGTCAGAAAAAGAAGACCCCTACACTCACTTATTCATTGGTAAAAAAAATGATTTTTATTAAAACAACACAAATAAATGGAAACACAATTTTATTTGAACAAACAACAGTAAAACATGAAATAAGTGGGTGGGACTCCTCCGGAAGCAGCGTACAAAACCTGCAAGACAAAAAAGAAACGTAAGTATATGTGCCATGTCCAAGAAAAAAGAAAGGTAGTCAGAATGAAAGGAAGAAAGTGAGAATGGGACAGAGAACGAGTGGGTGGAAGGGAGAAGGGGAGGGAGAGTCAAAAGAACAGAGGGAGGAGGAGACAGAGTGTCGGCCTACTGCACCCAGCCCTCACTGTTCACCTCCCTTCACCCGTGTGCCTGGGATGCTGGGGTCCGCGAGAAAGAGTGCGGTCCAGCAAGTCTTTAAAATGAAACAGAGATATGAATGAGTCCAGAGATTACATTATTATCTATGGCAACATCGCTTGCCTGCACCTGCGCATCCAGGCTGCTGCACCCCAGCCCCTTCCCCTGCAGTGTGCTCAATTGCAGCTCCTGCGCACCGAGGCTTCACTGCTCACCTGCCACAACCAGTGTGTCCAACGACGTGCCGATGCGAGCTCCAACTCTGGGGTGCCACTCTCAGGGTGGCACAGCAGGTCTCCGGTCGGGGACGGTGTTTGGATACCACGATGGAAGGCGTCTGAATGCACAGGGCCTCATCTGGTGCCACTAACTCAGTGTCTGAAAAGGGAGAAATAATATAATGGTGGAAACGTCTTGAGGTAAATGAAGGTTTATTTCAAGCTTAATAGAGAACACCAGTTGAGTGTATCCTTCCTTCTTGAAGTACGATCTACCAACTGTTAGTGGTAATCGTGGTTCAAAGAGGAGTTGGAGTGCACGAGAATACACAAGGTTAAATAATAATATGTTATGCCAACGTTCACATACAAAAGAACAGAGCACATGCTAGAAGCATAATGTGCACATGCAATGCAGTGGCGCAAGCCTGTGTGCATGTACACTTAGTAGTCAGCTCACTACAGTGTCCCAAAAGCCAACCCCACGTGTCTGTAGGGCAGCGCTGCCCACTTGTTCAGGCCTACAGTACGGTCCAGCAGGTCCTTAAAATGAGACAGAGATGTGACTGAATGAGGTCAGAGATCACATCATTATGCATTGCAACACCGATTGTTCACACCTGTGCACTCAGGCTGATGCATCCCACCCCTCCCGCCGCAATGCGCTCAATTGCAGCCCCTGTGCACCCAGGCCCCACTGCTCACCTGCTGTCATTGGTGTGTGTCCAAACACGACGGCCAGCAGGGTTCACAATTCAGATGTAGTTTTGATTGCCAGGATGGTGTACACCTCATGGATCCCTTTTCTTTTATTGTACATTGTGATATGCGAGGTGGATGCAGCCATATCACCTGAGGCAGTGTGGAAGAACTGGGACATGTGGCGTAGTCATTATCCTATTTATACGTATGCAAAGTGGGCTGGGCTTGCATACGGCAGGCCAGCGTAGGGATGTGAATAATTATTCCGGGGACCAGGGCGTTGTTCAGTTCCTGCCTGGGCAGGAAGTGTACTTATGCGTGTGTCCCTGTTGCAGTTTTGACGTCGCACAATCTGCTATTTATATTAATGTAGCATGGACCGGGAGGGCGGCAACTATCGCTAATGAGAGGCTGTCCGAAAACATTGAATGGACAACATCACATGTCGTTGTCAAGCTTGTGGATATGCGCAGACACGCATGTCAATGGTGTGCGGTGTTATTGAAAGTGTTGCCATCGCAAAGCGCACACATGTGAATGTGCTCAGATGGAGGGAGGATCAGCAGTGAGTTTACATCATACACAGTGATAACGCTCATTACAGTCAAGCAATGCATGTCAAACGTGAATCTGAAAGTCTCACATATGACACACAACTATAGTGGTAAAGCCTGACAACAGAGCATACTGCAACACAAATCTACACATTACTCTTTACTGTTTGTCACATGTGATCTAGGATGTGCACTCTACCTGTGGCTGATGATACCCCTTCGTGCCACCAATGCCAAGGCCGAAAGGCAGCACAATTATGAAACACACACACACACGAGGGGCATCACGTAACACACATTTGTTTTTTGATGTAACGTTTCAGATGCATGGCCATCAGACGTGGAAGGCTACTGTACAGAGCATGAATATTGATCACCATTATCGTTGCATGTTGTGTGTACTATAAGATATGTGTACACAGCAAAAAACTTTTCAAAAAAGCTCTCTAAGCAGAAGAGATGTCTCTCATCAAACGCTGTAGAGAGAATTACTAAAATGGGTGTGGTCCTCCAACTGTTACAATGGGAAATTTTATGAACAAATCAAATGCTTTTTTTTAAGGTCACATGGCAATCGCGCACCGAGCACGCAAGGAGGCATCACCCGACGCGATTTTGAGTAAATATATTTACCATAATCTAAGTTTATTACAGTTAGAAATATATAAATGTTTAAAATATTTTAGATTATCGATTGCTCTCATATACACTTTAAACTTATTTAGATATAGTTTTGAGGCATAAAAAAAATTGAGGGAATGGCGTACCTGGCGCGATACCATACGTCTATGACGTAACACAGGGCCTGGCAGTGTGCACTTGTGGCATACGCAACGTGCAGCCGGCGCGATCTTATACGTATATGATGTAACACGCGGCTTGGTACCGCGCACCCGTCGCATACCAAACTAGCAGCTGGCGCGACCTTATATGTATATGATGTTAGGCGGGACGCGGTGCTACGAAGCTGTCGGATACGAAATGCGCATCCTTTACGAGTTTAGAATTATGGCGGATAGGATTTGCGTGCTGATGGAGCCGGTACGGGAGTCCAGGTTTCTAAAAAAAAAGAAAAAGTAAGATATACATACTTTTTTTGAAGATATAAAAAAATACATAATTTTTCAAATAAAAAAAAGGATAATAGAGTTCTAAAATATAACATAAAAATAGAAAAATATAGGTTTTAAAAAGATTAAAATATGAAATTAACATTTAAAAAACCTTTGAAATTCACTGAAAAAACCATAGGTTTTACATACATTATAGTTAGGAATTAGCATTTAAAAACTGTAGAAATTCACTAAAAAACCATAGGTTTCAGGGAAGTTATAGTTAGTTGGACATATGACTCATATAAAACCATAGAAATGTGCACGTTATAGTTAGTTGAGCAATGCACTGGTGATGACGTCACATATTGCATCACTCATGACATGGTCAGTGACATCACTGATGACATCACTGATGACATCTCAAATGACATCACTGATCACATCACTGATGAGATCAGCCACGTGATAATCTGATGCACATACTGATGCCCTAATATAAACTTTGATACACGCACTCTAAATGACAGACTACTATTTTGGAAACCATACACACAACAGTGCCAGATACTACATACAAACCACTATTTCCTAGGTCTACACACACATACAGTCACTTATACATGCAGTTACTCATCAATACAGTACTATAATATGCACTCATATACCTATACATACAGTCACACTCCGCCACTCATCCATAGAGTTACTCACACACCTAATCAGGCATGCAAAGAATCTATTACATACCCATTTACTCATGTATACAGTTATACACACCAACTCCATTATTTATACACACACCACATCCCTTATTTATGCAGATACTAACACATACTTACTTATACAATCACTGATACAAGCAGACACTCATTTATACACCCACTCTTCAAATAACTTACTCTCACATATCGTCATTTATATACTCCAACACTCACATGTACTGCCTTAAAACATATGTAGTTACTCACACATATACCACTGAGACATTCATTCACTCACCAAGACACCCATACACACTCAAACTCACCCATACAGGCCTTCCGAGATGCACTTTTGAATCCATACAACAAGTGAATCACCCAGTCAGACATCTATGCACATAGTCACACACACCCCCACCCACCCACACAGACACTCAAACACCCATACAGACACTCACACAACAAATCAATAACCCATATAGACACTCATGTAGCTACTCACCAACCAATGCAGCCGCTTATACCTCAACTGAGACACTAATACAGACTTTCACACAGTTTAGTCACTAACCCATGCATTCAGTAACACATGTTCAATCACTCACTTATACAGTCAGTCACGCACCTACTAAATAATTTATTCAGGTACTTGTAAATCCACTCATTCTTCAATACACCTTGGCACAGATATACATGAAAATTATTTAAACTTTACAGAAACACACATTAACTGGATGATGTCATCAGTGATGTCATTTGAGATGTCATCAGTGATGTCATGAGTGATGTCACTGACCATGTCATGAGTGATGTAATATGTGACGTCATCACCAGTGCATTGCGGGCGCGCCGGTTATAGTTAGCTCAACTATCTATAACGTCCCTGAAGCCTACGTTTTTTTCAGTGAATATATATATATATATATATATATATATATATATATATATATATATATATATATATACACAAATGCATAACCAATAAAGGCATAAAGAAATAGCAACAGATCAAGCTTTTCTCACTATTTAAACATAAGCATGATTAAGACATATTAAAAACATTCATGCCAAACAGTAAAAGCATTTTTTTGGTAGAAACAGGTGGACAATGGGGAGGCGGGTGGGACAGTGAGGAATCCACAGGCAGATACTGTATCCACCAGAAAAAGTGTTATCGAAGGTAAGTAACTTGTTCTTCTGATGGATACTTCTGTCTGTGGATTCCTCACCTTTTGAATAGAATCCCTAAGCCGTTCCTCACCCAGAGAAGGGTGTCTACCTGACTAGACCAAAAAATCTTGCAAAACAGATCGAGCAAAATGGCCATCCCTCCTAACCTCTGAGTCCAATTATAATCGAATAATTTTTCGTCTAAATTATATTGAAAATAATGCTTTAAAATACTTTTATTAATAAATTTAGACAAACACTTAAAGGAACACTTTTATTTATAATTAATTTAAAGATATTTCATACTTTACAAATTACACCGAAGTCACGACCCAGCGCGACTTTTCAAAATGGCTATCGGACTGCGCGCAGCCATCGTGTAGGGTGCATGAAGGGAGCACGACTTCTGTATAATATTTGTAAAAAAAAGAATGAATATAGTTTCTCTAACTAAAAATTATTCACAATTTTTTTTTAATATATATATGTATATATATAGAAAATAAAAAAAACATAGGATTGAGGTACATTAGACTTACAAATTTTCATTTACAAAACCTTTGAAATTCACTGAAAAAACGATAGGTTTCAGGCACGTTATAGTTAGAAATTAGCATTTAAAAAAACATAGAAATTCACTGAAAAAACCATAGGTTTCAGGAAGGTTATAGTTAGCTGGGCATTCCACTCGTACAAAACCATAGAAATTCCGGTATTATAGTTAGTTCAGCTAACTATAACTCGCGCCCCTGCAATGCACTGCTGATGAAGTCACATATTACATCATTCATGACATGGTCAGTGACATCACTGATGACATCACTCATTTATTTATTTATGAGATTTGTGACATCTCAAATGACATCACTGATGATATCATCCACGTGAAAATCTGATGCACCTCTTCACAACTGAATATGACCTTTGTTACACCCATTCTAAAATACCAATTACCATTTTCGAAAAAAGTAGACAAATCAATTCCAGTTACTAAATACACACTGACTGATTCCTAGGTCTACACACTCATCTACTCATTCACCCGTACAGTTTCTCATACATGCAGTCACTCATCAATACAACACTATCATATGCACTCATACACCTATACAGACATTCACACACTGCCACATATCCAGAGTTACTCACACACCTAGTCAGTCATGCAAAGAATCAATCATACTTCCATTTACTCATCAATACAGTTATACAGACACCACCTCACTTATTCATACAGATACTAACACATAATTACTCTCTTATAGAATCACTCATACAAATACACACTCATCCATGCAGCCACTCTCACAATTACTGACTCTCGCATATAGGTATTTATATACACCATCACTCACATATACTGCCTTTTACATCTGTAGTTACTTGCATATGTACCACTGAGACATCCATTCACTCACCAACACACCCATATACACAATCACCCACCCATACAGCTGTTACCACATGCACTCTTGAACCCATACACCCAATGAATCAACCACTCACACATCTGTGCACAGAGTCACACACCTCCCACCCACCCACACACACACTCAGGCAGCCATACAAATACTCAGGCAAGCAATCAATAACCCATATAGACACTCATGCAGCTACTCGCCAAACCATGCAGCAGCTTACACAACAACAGACAGACTGATACAGACTTTCACACAGTTTAGTCACAAACCCATGCATTCAGTAAAACACATTTAATCACTCACTTATACAGTCAGTCACGTACCTACTAATTCCTCCATACAGACACTTATACACCCACTCATTCTACAATACAGCTTGGCATATATATAAAACAAATTTTAACTTTACAGAAACACACAGTCACTGGATGATGTCATCAGTGATGTCATTTGAGATGTCATCAGTGATGTCATCAGTGATGTCACTGGCCATGTCATGAATGATGTAATATGTGACGTCATTAGCAGTGCATTGCAGGGCGCGAGTCATAGTTCGCTGGTGAGGTGGTGTGTGTATAACTATATAGGTGAGTAAATGGGAGTGTGATTAATTCTTTGCATGACTGACTAGGTGTGTGAGTAACTATGGATAATTGGCAGTGTGTGAGTGTCTATATAGGTGTATGAGTGCATATGATAGTCCTGTACTGATGAGTGACCGAAAGTATGAGTGAATGTATGGGTGAGTGAGTGGATGTGTGTATAGACCTAAGAATCAGTGAGTGGGTACATAGTTATTGGTGTTGGAGTGTCTAAGGTTTTGACAATAGCAGTCTGTAATTTAGATTGGTTGTATCAAAGGTTATATTAGGGTGTGAGAAGATGCATTAGATTATCATGTGGATGATGTCATCAGTGATGTAATCAGTGATGTCATCAGTGATATCAGTGACCATGTCATGAGTGATGTAATATGTGAGGTCATCAGCAGTGCATTACGGGGGCACGAGTTATAGTTAGCTGAACTAACTATAACGGCCTAATTCCTCAGGTTTTGTACTAGTGAAATGTCCAACTAACTATAACGTCCCTTAAACCTGTTTTTTTTTCAGTGAAATTCAAAGGTTTTTTAAATGATCATTTCTAACTATAACGTCCCTGAAACTGGCCTGGATGTGCGCGAGGGTGGCACACTACTGGCGGAGAGTGTGCACAACAATCACTGACATTACAGGGAATGCCCTTTTGCCATACCCTAGAACGTGCCTACTAGGATATGTTAAAGAAATCTCAGACGTGCACCACTGATTAATTGCAGTACAACTGCTACTGGATAAAACGCAGGGTGCGGTGCACTGGGGTTGAAGGCTGGCGCCCACAGTGCGGACATGGCTGAGCGATGCCGCACAGTGTCAAACACAGCTTACTACCTACTCGGACCTTATGCCTCCGAGATGCTGACCTATAGGCACTTGGGGCCCACTCTTGTTATTTCTGCGTCAGTTCTCTATCAAATGGGATAAAGTAGACCTCTTAGTCTTTCTCCCATCTATTATTCGGCATACTATGCCAGAGATTGTATGATGTTTAGAACCCAAGGCTGAACTAGTATACACTATCAATCCCTTCTCCGCTATTACACGTCGTGTCAAACAAGCACTGACCCGTAGGACACAACCAATGCAAGACCCTGAGAGAAGCTGGTTTGACTCTGAGTGGTAATTATCAAGAAAGCAGCTTAATTTTGCACTAAAGCAGAAACCAAAAGACCCGCAATCAATTAGGCAGGCTCATTTGCACTTTAAACAGATCATTGCCTGGAGAAAAAGGGTATTATAGAAACGTCATGGAATTCAGGATAGTAAATACTTCTGGAAGGAAATAAACAATAACTACCTTAAGGGGTCCCATGAGCCGTCAAACGAGGTCCATATTGCAGAGGAGGCCTGGGTAAATCATTTCTCAGCAATATAAAAATACCACCCGCCAATAAAAGTAGACCAAGTGGCATACAAAAGCCCTAGGGACCCAAAGACGTATGGCAAAGCTACCTCACAGTATCCTCTCCAGCCTGTGACCCTGGCTGAGGTCCTAAGAGCCCTAGATGAGATTATTATTCTGATCCATAAAAAAGTTGACAAATCCATACCCCAAAATTATCAGCAGATATCACTGTTGGATGCCACCACGAAGATTATGGGGTGTATCCTGCTAACCAGAATAGACTATTTGCTTCAAAAAGGGCTGAGTACAGGCCATCAATGCCTGTGCCTAAATACCATCATTGGAAAGTACACTGTGGCAAAAAAGGGACCACTATATCTCTCCTTCATGGATTTGTCCCAGCTTTTGATTGTGTCTCGCATTCAAGGCTCTGGAGAATCATGCAGGACCTGGGGATTGAGGCAGGAATCACCAACTATATAAGGCAACTGTACATGGACGCAAATGCCTGTGTGTACTTTGGAAGAAAGGGTGAATGGTCTGTGAGGTTTCACATCAAAAGAGGGGTCAGGCAGGGTTGCATGTTAGCCCCCTTCCTATTCTTACTATACACGAATTGGGTAGAGTCAGCCCAAAGTTTATCCCCCAGGGACACAGCGATGCTAGGTTTTCTACCCCTCCCAATTCTATGTTAGGCAGGCAATGCTGTATTAACTGCTAGAACAGTGAGGGGGTGACAGGGCCTAATAGATGATTACATCACTTTTATGGCGGACCTGGATTTGAAAGTAAATCGCTTCAAATTCTACACCATGACCTATGGAGACAAATCTAGGATCAAACCTGTTTTTCATGCAGAAGGGCATAATTTGAGTGAATCACCCACCTTCTGCTATCTAGGGATATTCTTTGATAGCAAAACGTTGTGGTCCCTGATGGTAACTAACAGATGTGTGCAAATATAGAAATCCATCAATGGGATATCCACGTTTAAAGAGAAACTCGGTTTTAAGGCAATAAGGGAACTCCTCGCCATATATATGCAAGTATAACAGTGGCAGTGGCTTCATATGGAGCAGGGGTCTAGGGAATGGTCAATACACAGAGCATCCAAAGGGTTGAGGATTCATTTTTCAAACATACCCTTTCCCTCTTTCCCAGTTGCTCGAACTATGTAGCCCATGCCGAGAAAACAAAAATCCCATACATCTCTGACAGATTAAAGATGTCCCCGATATTGCTTTGGCATACAATTTGGTCACGTGAAGAAACGGGATTGAATAAATTAATTCTCAGCAATGTAATGGCTCTGCAATGGAAATCCCCTTGTTGAGATATGTTGAATCTGTATGCGAGGAGATCAAACTACCGAAACCTTTTATTAACCCTTGTCCTGTAAACTATTAGATAAAGAAAAGTTGCAACATTGCGTTCAGAACAATGCCATGTGAAGGAGAATGGCAGGCAAGGAAGTATAACCATCTGTTGTTGCTTATGATAGAATGGCCCCCCAGGAGGGCTCGAAACCATATCTGACCCTGGTACGCAATGACCAGGCAAAGGTTCATCTTGACCTGATTTAGGGCAAATACGCTGCCGTTGTTGGTAGGGTTTCCAAATAATTGTCACTCCTTGTCAGAGTTAGCATTGTGCCTTAGCGACAGTGTGTCACCTACACCCAATTTTCACATTGTATTTTCTTGTAAATTTTATGAAATCCCTGGAAGAGATATATTTTACCTGTATTTAAAATACTTAATTTTAGACAGTGCAGACCAGCACTTTTGTTGTTACAACAAATACATAATCCTTAAGTGTGCCGTGTAATGTCTTCTTAATCTGGTAGGTACTGAAAATAAGAAAAGCCTGCGGGGGTATCCCCATGACTAAAGTACCTCATAGGATAACTGTTGTACTTTAAATGAGTTACTCAAGTGGATGAAATTGGTATCTCTTTTAATTGGTCATTTTTTTGATTGATTATAATTGAATTGTACATATGAAAATATATTTTTAATATTTCAAGTTTTTAATCAAATGTTTTGTTTATTTTTATGTCACTGAAAAGTATTGAATAAAGTTATCACTGACTGATAGCTCTTCCTGGGCAGGAAGAGAGAGGGGGAGCTGACATGTACACCTGAATAGTCAGTGTCTGGTTGCCCAAACAAAGGGCTGATAACCCCCTTTGGAGCCAAGGCTGGGATGAAAGGGGGTCCTGTGCACTTCAAGGTCCTGCTTTAAAGTTACCCTTTTTCAAAGGCACAACTGGGTAGAAAGTATTGGGGCTCTGACCCTACCAAGGGAGTAGGCTACAGGGCATGTGACAAACTCTGCCAGGATAAAGGCTGCCGTGCTACAAGAATTTCCACTCTGCTTGACTGCTGCTCTAGAAGAACTGCTTTTCTGCTTTGCTGCACTGCCCTGCTGCCTGCTGATCTCTGCCCTGCTGTGGACAAGGACTAGACCATCTAACTTGAACCCAGAGTGACTCCAAGGGTTTGCTGGCTTGCTCTCTGTTCTGAAGTCTCAGGGCCGTCAAAGACTTCCTTCAACTTTGCAACAGCTAGTGGGCTCTGCCATTAGTGAGTCCTGCACTGCCAAGTGGTGCCTTTCCAGTTCCTAGGCCCTTGAAAGGTAATTTCTTCTGTCCAGAACCATCAAAATCTACACATTGATGCCTTTGCGCCACTCTGAACCAACGCATTGGCTTACGACTCCGACGCAGGAGCCTATCTGCCACATCCCTTTGACAGACTGCACGGCTCGATGATGATGGACAGCGAGGATCGACGATGACGCAGTGACTGCATCGTAAATGGTTTAGTCGACGAAGCCTTCAGCACCTGCATGGATTGGAACAGATGCATTGAGGCTTCGATATCGATTCTTGCTGCATCAAAGGTACTTTTTCAGTGGAACCTGTATGAGTCCTGTAGCTGGCCCTCCATTACGGTCAGCCTGAACTTCGGATTTTCCCCTGCCCAGCGCGACCTCAAGTAACCTCTAAGCTCTATTTGACTCTTAGCACTAGATTTTGATTTATTTTTCAAAAATTCATAACTCCGGTTCTACTTATTGGATTTTTGTCATTTTGGTCTTGTCTTACTCTTACTTACTGTTTATTTTGTGGTGTATGCATTGTGCTACTCTGTGTGTGTGTGTGTTGCACAAATACTTTACATATTGCCTCTTGAGCTAAGCCTGGCTGCTCTGTGCCAAGCTACTAAAGGGTTAGCACAGGTTATCCTTTAGTGTGCACCTTGCTTACCCAAACTAGATTGATGGTACTGACAGCCAGAAACCCCAGTTCTAACATAAAACAAATGATTTTTGTGAACAAAACAGTACAGCAAACCACCTGCCTGGGTTTCGCTAAAATTAAAGACATGAATCCACCAAACATTCCCTCCATGGAATGTTCTGATAATTTGAAGCACTTTGCAAATTACACACAGGAACAGCTCAAAAACATGATACAGAATGCTACATATATTCTTCACTTTCAGGTTCAGATGGAAGGTTGGTGTGGAGCAATAGACACTAATGGCTGTCATGCACGTTTTTTAAACTCCGCAAAGGGATTTAAAGCAAGCAGATCAGACCCACCTTATGTGCAGACACAACACTGGAGAGTAGTTAATACCTACAGTGTTGGAAAGTTATGCCAGCAATGGTTACAATATTCAACTTTATCTGCAAATGACATGGATTTACAAGATTTCTTGTTAGGTCCTAGATCAGTTTGTTCTAAATGCTTTCTATATACCATATACAATGAGCTTTGGAACGTTCCCCATCAGTAAGCTGCTGAACTTTTCAAGCAGTTCATAGGGATAATTTGGAAAAGGCTTTGGCTGTTATAGATAACGGCATGACCACATTGTCAACTGGCATTTAGCCTTTGAATAATATTGTGTCACCTGCATTTGATATAATACAAAGTGACATGTGCCTCTTACAGCACAGGCAAAGTCAGCTTTGATCAATTATGCAATTGGGTTGGATATTGTTGATTTTGAAATGGAATTGCGTGCTCTGAAAATATCTGAACGCGGGTAACTTATTTTTGCCTTATATTTTAACTTGCTCACAGGAAAATAATGTCAAAAAAAGACGCAAATCACACAATGTTAAGCATTAAGCATTTAGAAAAATGGCACTTCACAATAGCCGAGACCTAATCTGCCATGTGGTTAATCCATGGATCTATCTCACTGCCAATTTCTACGTTTCATTTTGCACGTTGTTTAAAACACTTTTAAGTGGACAGCTATGAGGCATTAAGGGAGAGGTTTGGTCATGAAACAAGGGTCCTGCCTTTCGATTGCAGATGTCAGAATGGGGAAACTAAGGTATATTGAGAGGAAGCAAATGTGAAACTTCATTTGGGTTCATTAGTCTGTAAAGAGGTCACACCTCATGGCATGTGTAATGTGTCCATGGCCAATTTGGCGTGTTATCTGAAAGGTGCCCCAGTTGCCTTAATTCAACCAGTTTTCAGATTACTTTCAAATGGAAGTTATTTGATTCTGAATGACCAACGTTGCTGCGGGATGAAGCTGGGAGTCCTGTATCTGGTGACGGTTTCTAGGGTCATAAGCTGCTGCAACAATGTATTGTTCCCACCTGCACACACAGTCAGAGTAATTACAGTATGGCATACAATTACTATTTTTATAGTTAACTTTGATAAGTCAACTGAAAGCCTTATTGTTTCAAAAGGACATTGTGTGAACATCTGCAGACTTTTGATCTGCAAGTTGCGAGGTCTTCCTCTGAAACACAATCACTACTACGCACCAATCTCCCTCAATATTTTGGTGAATTTTTGTACCGCAACAATAATGCTTCAAATACTGTGAGAGTGGTACTCTTTTTAAAAGTGATTGGGTCTGCTTTGTCACGACTTTCCAGACTGTATTCAGAGTGATTCCCTCCTTTATGCACTCTTTGTTTTCCAGTGTATTTGGCAGCATACATTTAGTGTTATTCCTGATTGTTGGAATTTTGGTCCGATTTTTGTTGGTCCACAGTGGGTGTTCCACCTTGAGGACAAATATGGATGGAACTACCATACGTCATGCTGTGTTGTGAATGTATAATATGGTACTTTAGAGTGTCTTTGATACAGTAACTGAATGACAACTGGTCTTTGTCCTTCCAACATATATGGTTACACTTCATACAGCCTGTGTCCCGCTTTCTGTTATGCACTTTCGAGTGTGCACTGGATATTTGCCTTGCTATGAGACTGGTTCGATCTATGGATATGAGCATGCAAATGCATCCATTGAGTGTTGATCTTCAGTATTGTCCTATGAGGCTACTGTTGCTGAGAGATGTGTATTGTGAGCTATTTCTGGATGCTTCGGCTTCTGGATTTCTGGATCCTGGCTCCTCCTCTGGGGGTACACTGCCTGTTGACACATCATCAGCGGCTGCTGATTGGGCAGGATCCGACCATGTTTATCCTTTGGAATTTGCAGCCGGACAACTGTGACAACATTGTCTGTGGCAGCGGGTTCCTTCGTGGAACTTATTGACTCTCCAAACGTATAAATCATATCAGGAGCCCCCTGAATTATAATTCGGCATTATGTTCTTATTTCAAATTGTTTTTCATTGTTTTATCAATTGCATGTTTTAATTGTCATTTTTTAACCCATTACAGCTTTCATTCGCTTTTATTATTAAGCGCATTTTCTATTCATTTTTTTAATGATTAAGGCTAATTTAGATTTTTAGATTAGCTTTTAAGCTTACTCTTCTTCTGGCCAAGGAGTAGGTGTTGTGAGGTTCAACATGGCCCAAGCACAAATTGCCATTTTAGTTACACTTTTAAACTTGACTTCTTTTCAAAATTGTGACTTCCTACATGTTATGCACGTATATGATAGCATACTTAAAAGTTATCTCCTTCTTTTCTATCGAATGATCTTCTCCTTGCAGTTTCATCCTCTCAAATCACTAACTTGCCTTCTGGGTAACCATTCCTAGTGGTCTAACAATATATCACCTTTTCTAGGCTATCTATGATTCCGGGTTTGACTCATCATTCATCATAAATTGCAAATGCTCCTTCAGTATAATGACTTGTTCATATATAATACTACCCATGCTCCTCTAGGCTATCTACTCATCCCATTCTCAACTTGGATGAATTATCCCTAAAAGTCACTCCTAAGATCACACCTAACTCCCACTAACCTAATCTATCACAAGAAAAGGGAGGAAATGCCTTTAACAATTTCCTAAGAGCACAAGTCTATCTCAATAATTAAAAATATCTACCACCAACTTTGGGTTTACTTAGTAGCGTGCTGTCCACTGTTGTAGGGATTCTGCACATATGCAGAACTATGCGCAGGAAACCAGGACCTCAGTGTGTAGTGGTGTACCAAAATACCCACCTCGGTGCCCAGAGCCCCTATCCGACTAGCTACAGTGTCTCATTCGTTCTCCGTACTACAGCAAAGCTACCAATGATTAGACATCCTAGAACATGTAACTCCCTCCTCTCTCAGGATACGTGGGAACAAGAACACTCTTTCGTTCAAACTCTCGTACTTGTCCACGTGAGTAAATAGAGTCAAAGTATAGTTTAAAATGTTAATTTTAACTAGCGTGCTCTATAATGCAATACACGAGTCAGTACTAGCAGCAAAATGCATAGGATCAAACAAATCAGCATGGTTACAATTCCGTATAAAACAAAAGGGTAAATCATATTATAATGATAGTGGAAACAGGACTATAGCGCCTTGCCACCCTCCCCATGCCAGGCTTTGTCAGGGGACCCCATACCTCTGAGTTCAGATGTAGGAATCTACATCTCCAGACAAGCCCAGCTCTTCTATCCTGGAAAGTGTTTTCTCCAAGTGTGTTAACATGCATGCACAGCAATATTAAAAGCACCAGTTTTCCAGGGTTGCAGCTGTGTTCTATGTTATGGCTAGGGACGTGAGACTGACCAAAGCAATTCAACAGAGCTCATTGTTTTTTTACCTTGAACACGCTGTGCAGACGAGGAGCAGAGTGTTCAACTGAATACAGGAAATACAGACAGTTCTCATGTGAAAGCGAGCAAGCAAAGTGTTTACTCGGAATGTGTCATGTAGTAACGTAAGCAAAAAAGCGGCAAAATGGCGTCCAACTTATGCTAACTTAGCAATGTCTGTAGGAGTGTCATTATCCTCACTATCCCCTCCCCTTGGTCAGTCCATGGGACAGTGGTCTTAGAGAGAACACAGTTTTCAAAAGTCTGAGCAAGAAACAAGAGCATGTGTATCAGTGATACCATTGATTTGCGAGGAATATTCGGAAAGAGAAAGAAAGCGAGATAAGGGAGAGAAAAAAAAATGTTTTGTCTAAAAAGGCATACATAAAAAATAAAAAACATCCATCATGGATACTGTGGCTGATTCAATTCAGCAGGGTGTACGAACAGTATGTAGCAATAGCCTCCAAGAGGAAGTCATTGTTCTCGGCAGAAAAGAGCGTTGCCATCCAATTAAGTAGAGTGAATGAACATACATGTTTTTTAATTACGGGTGCTTCAAGCACCATTAGAGGACAGCTTGCGTGATATTCAAAGTAACTGCGTTGTAGGAAATCCTTTGCTGCTGCAAAGATATACCATTCAGCCAGAACTTCCAGCGCCGCTGCGCAGGCCATAATCCCAACACCAGAACATTCTGCTTGCTCATGGGCCACTAAAGGACTCATCAGCAGCTCAAAATCAGGTGGAGGAAATGCTGTATTGGAGAGGCAAAGATCCAATGCCCATTCAAAGGGACAATCCAAGCAATGGAAGACAGGTTGCACGCAAGTGAAATAGGCAACACAAAAAGATAATCCATAAGCCACGCTTAGTGTGGCCAGGGTCAGAGCACCATAGCATTCAAGTATGCGGCTACGGAGTATCTCCAGCCGGAGTTCGCCATGCAGAGCCACAGGAAGTGCATCAATTTCGTAGCAGGCAAATCAACAGCAAGACCAGAGCGGCTAAGGCAAGTAATAAGGGGAAGCCGCGGAAGAGGTTGGAAAAAATAGAATGAATAAAAGCTGGTATCACACCAAATATAGTTTGGAAAGAGGTCACAAGGCCAGAGCCCACAACTTTGAAAAAATGGGCAATGCCAGTAGTGTTAGAAGCATTGAAGGTAATGTGAATTAACACACCGAAATGTAGTGGGAAGTCAGTATTAAAAAGCGATTGGACCTCTGTTATGTTATATATGTTATATTTAATTTGTACAGCACGCAGCTTCTAGAAAGTGTCCCGGCGCTAGCTTCGGAAAAGAGAAAGAAGAAATGCACACCAATACAGACTAAAAAAGCAATGTTTTTAATGTTTTCTTAAACAAAAGAGGATCCTGGGTAGCCCGAAGAGCTAAGGGCAACAAATTCCAGGCAAGACCAGCTTTACGCACAAAGGAGTTCCCCCCCAGTCTTTGGCGGTTAAACCTGGAGGTCTGAACCAACAGCTGACCAGACGAACGCAGCTGTCTCCCTGGTGTGTAAAAGGCAAACCTCTTCCGCAGATAGATAGGTCCCAGACCATAAAGGGCCCGGTGGGCAATGGATAACATTTTGTATTTCAAACGGGATTCGACTGGGAGCCAATGCAAGGAGCGCAGGTGAGTGCGAACACTAAGCCTTGAACGCAAGCCCAGAAGAAGCCTGGCCACCGAGTTATGAACAACTTGCAATTTCTTAACTAAAAATCCTCGACTGCCAACCAAGAGGGTGTTGGCATAGTCCAAACGGGATAGAATGAGGGCGCGGACCACAGTTTCTTTGGCCCTACCTGGCAGAAGAGGAAGGAACTTCCTCAAGGTTTTAAGAGTGCCAAAACAGGCACCGGCCAGCTTCTTCACCTGTTGTTGCAAAATTCAGGTTTTCCTCGAACCAGACACCAAGATTTTTTACGGCGCCTTTACTAGTAATTGGTCGAGGAAAACCCAGTGGCCAAAGCTTATCTTTAAACTCAGATGAAAAGGAGCCGTAGAAGAGAACTTCAGATTTGCCTTCATTACATTTCAGCTGAGCATTCGCCAGCCAGTGAAAAACTGACGACAAGCAATGTTGAGCAGCCACAACCGAGTCATCTTCCCTGTTCCAACAAAATAGGAGCTAAGTATCATCAGCATAGGCCATCACTTTAGCCCCTAGTGATTCTGCAAGATAGACCAGCGGAGTCATATAGATGTTAAATAACAAGGGGCTAAGTGATGACCCCTGCAGCACGCCCGTAGTCACCTGCAATGGCGCAGAGGCACATGGAGGAAGCCAGACCTGCTGTGACCGACCCTCCAAGAAGGACTTAAGCCACTGCAAAGCTGAGCCAGCAATGCCTATTTCTGAAAGTCGATCAAGGAGCAGAGAATGGGGCACGGTGTCGAAAGCAGCCGAGAGATCTAACATCACCATGGCTGCTTTCCCGCCGGCATCCAAACAATCCCGGATCGCCTCCGTCACCTCAAGCAGTGCTGAATCCGTGCTATATAAAGCACGGAAGCCGGATTGGGCCGGGTGAAACAAACCTGACACCTCGACATAGTTAGTAAGTTGATATGTAACCACCCTCTCGCAAACTTTAGACAGACCTGGCAAAAGTGAGATAGGGCGGTAGTTCTCAGGTAGAAGAGGGTCAAGAGATGTCTTCTTAAGGAGGGGAAGAATCAGTGCCTGCTTCCATGAAAGCGGAACATGCGCCTCAAGCAGCGATTTATTAATCATATGATTAACTTCTGAATTGATGGTATCTGCCACATCAGACAAAAGTCTGGCAGCGCATGGGTCTTTAGGTGATCCCGACTTTAGTGCCTTAAGAATCTTAAGAGAGCCAGGAAGATCGATCGGTCTAAACGCAGAAAAAGAGGGGACTGATTTTTACTTCGGCCTCGCCAACATAGCACCACTAAGCTTCCTAGGGGAAGTCAAAAACGTCTCTTTAATGCTAATTATTTTATCCCTGAAAAAGTTTGCCAAGGTGTTGCACCAAGTCTCCGAGGGAGATGTCACTACCACTTGGGCACTAGGGGTCAAGAAATTCTGTACAATAGCAAATATTTATTTTGGATTGTTGTTGGCCCTCTCAATGCGGGTGGAGTAGTGCTGGCCTTTGGCCTCTCCAAAGGCCGTATAATACAGTTTGTGTTTGGTTCTAAGGGCACGTTTAGCAATGGAACAGTAACCGCTGGAGCGCCAAGCTCTCTCCAGTAATTTACACGCATGTTTTAAATTCCTCAGCTCGAGGGTAAACCAAGGCTTAGAGGGGGACTCTTCGTTGACATGGTGCAGACAGAGTCTCAATCGAACTTGTGATCCAGTCGGCAAACTGGGACACATTTTCCTTCAGGTCCCCCTGGAGGGAGGGCCGGGAGGCTGTCAGAGAGCTACTAAGCTGCCCAGGGTCCATTTGCCTAGTGGCTGGAGGACGATGATAGTTGGCTGAACGTAAAGGATGTTTAATATCCCAAGAAAAAAATATGGGGAAATGATCTGACCAAGCTACTGGTCTTGGCCTCACCACTAAGATAGGAAAATTGGAACAGATGATATCCAAAGTATGCCCGCCCAGTATTAGCCACGTGAAGGACGAACATTTTACGGGCAGATGGGAGAGAAACTTCTTTTTGGGATAACAATGCTCTTATTCTGCTTCAAGGTCGGAATGGATGGCCAAATTGAGTTATCAAGTCACCCGTGTGGAGGTGGGAAAAGAACATTTTTACAGCAAACTACACGCTGTGAAACAGTTACTATGTAAGGGATGCCTGCTAACGTGCCGCAGCAGTCCTCATTATTTAAAAGCAAATAACTAACATTGGCAAGCAGTGTGAAAGTCGGTGATATAGAGGGCACGGGTCTACCCCTTAAAACTCATGCCAGAATCGGGGCCGTAAGGTTGCAAGCGGCGGTGTAATTTGATATTTTTACAGACAAGGGAATGGCCTATTGTGTTTTCACATGATTCCCCAGTAAGGTATACTTCTTTGTCATCCCTAAGGCATCTGTATGTGAAAGGCAGAGACCGTACTTCATGAAAGAACGCACTTCGCAATGGCTCATAACGACCCAGTGGATAGTGTTTCATAAACGAGGTGAATTTAAATAAAGAAAATGGGAGAATTATCATCTCATGGATGAGCCAGACAGCAGAGTCTGTTTCTGCCATAGAGAATGGTAACGGGTCCAACCTTTCAATGTGCAACAGGGAACATGCAGCATCTTTCATGGACATAAACTGTTGTTTTGCTGTCAAGTTAAATGGTAAAAATATTGATGACGCGTTCAGGTAATCCCAAGGAACTTTACTCATCTTAAGAGTCTGTAAAGTCCAGGCAAACTGCTTTACTGAACGTAATTGATTCTGACCATGATACAAAACAGAAACATCCTCTTTTACAATGTCAACAACAGATGAAACAATATTGTCCAATGTATAAATGCGGGAAGAAAGGGTGTTAATACTATTATCAACAACAGAAAGCACTTTTTCAATATTAGCCTGATCTATTGCCCTTAAACGGGAAGCTGCTTCAATTTGGGATGGTTTCCAGATTTCATTTTAAGTAGCATATATAAATCGTTTTGATCTTGGACCTGCTGGTCCCTTTATAAAGTCTGTCAAATCAATGTCACCTGATAATAATGACAAATGTTGTTTAACTGAAGCCAGTGACGAGTGTTGCAACCAGTTTTAGCAAAGTTTTCCTACCAAATATGTGGTAACTGAATGTGTTTTAGAAAAATGAGGATCAGGCCTATCCTGTGTATAAACAGGAACCCTGGCGAGGAAACGAAGTTGACAAGCATCTGAACTAGCCTTCCAAACCAACCAGCCTAGGGGGTCCACACTAGACAGATTAAAGGTGTCATTTTTAAAAAGTGATTCGTTCATGGTATAATTAGTAAAACTGCTCCAGTTCTCATAAGCAGCCAGAGCAGGTATAGCAGGGGCATTCATTTGTTTAAAAGTTGCCAAACCAAAACAGGTAATTTGATAATTGAGTCATTTAGAAATAAAATATGTGTTGGAATGAGGCAGGCATGGTGCAACGCTTCTATGCCGTGCACCTGCCACGATTTAGAACCCTAGACCGATTTAAGATCAATCGACGATTTCCAAAGCTCATAGCCCCCAACTGATAAATAATCAATAAAGGATTTAGAATATAATAATTTAGTATGGGTGAGCATCACCTTAGAATTAGAGGAGACATTCAAATTAAAATAGCCAGGGTTGCACGTGTCAAAATCAGTAAAATAGGTGAATTTTTTCAAAAACGTATTAGAGATGCCCTTCAAAGGAGCTGGGCAAGGTTCCCATTGTGTATAATTAACAACATTCCTAAACGTATTGGCTTTATGCAGAAAATGATGACCATAATGTTGGAAACAAAACAAATCAGCATAATTTGCAGTATTTAAATATAAATCTTCAGCATCAAAAGCAGCATAATATTACAAATCAGCGAACAAGGATTGCATGGCCTGTACGTACCAATCATCAGATCTTATGTTATGTTTCACGACATCACCCATTGAAACACGAAGTACATTAGGGACATTAATTATCTCTGTAGGTCCATGGATTTGGAAATCTACAGCATCCCAAACAATGCCGTCGATGACTGGCCAGGCTGTGATGTTGACAAAAGTCTGGTCTCTTTTCATGATGTGTGAAGAAGAGTGCGGAGCCAAACTCCATCAACCAGTCTAACAGCAAAGCATTGATAAGAAGAAAAAAGAAAGTCACAAAACCAATGGGCATGAATACAAAAATTGTGATTAGCACCAACCAGATGTAAGTCCAAGGTGGAATCAAATAAGTTAAACCAGGCAACAAAAATGCAAAATTTAGAAGGGGCCTGTGATGCAATGGAATGTGAGTCAAATGAAAAGCGTGATTCATTTGTGGCTTCAGGTCGTACGTCAGGTAATGACATGGAATTGGGATATGCATATTCAGTTTCCACGTTATGTGTTGAAGCAGTAGTAAACAAGGTATTGTTAACAGAATCCATCTCAGTAGTGGTGTTATCCTGCGTGGTGTTAGAAGCGGTCAAACCTGGATCTCTAGATACTTCTGTTTTAGATACTGCAGGCATGATGCTATTCAGGATCGGCCTGATGTTGTAGCTTGACATTGTCAATTGAGATGTATCGGTTGTCTTTTTGACCAGGAAGTGGTAGCAAAATGACTGTACGAGTACCCTGCACTCCAAGCACTGGTACCAGTGCTCAATAAGAGGGGCCAAACTCTTTCTTGTTTTCCACCTTCTCTCGAACCAGGTCTCCGATTTTTGGTAGCCAGCCGACTACTGGAATCTGCAGTCCAGCATCAGTGGGTGAGGGCAAATGTTCTTTTGCAAGGCTGTCTCGGGTCTCTTGTAGATTCTGTAATACAGCCCAATGATTATCTACGTCAAAGGATGCGGCAGATGCCACAATGTCTTGACAATCAAGGTCGGGCACAAACATCTTCATGCCGAAGAGCATTTCGTATGGGGTCCGCCAACCCAGAGATCTTCTAGGGAGATTATTTAATGCAAGTCGTACGCTATACAAATGGGTGAACCAGTTCCTGCCAGCCCCTATGACCCTAGCTGTCAAGGATTGCTTTAAGTCACGGTTCATTCATTCCACAACCAAATTGCCCTCAGGCCTGTATGGAGACAAACATTTGACTTGCACCCCCAAAGACCTCATGGTATTCTTGAACGCTTTAGAGGTGAACGCCGGATCCTGGTCTGAATGAAAAGTGCCACATGCAAAAATTCCCACAAAGACATGCAAATCCCTGATGACAGTTCGGGTGTCAGCACTACTTTGTGGCCAAACCCAAAGAAAGCATGTGCACAAGTCAACTGCAACTAAGATGAACTTATAGGCAGTATCAGAAGAAAAAGCGCCACAGTCATCTTAATAAACACAACCGAAGGGTTTATTAGAAATGCATAGATGTGTTTGTGGTGGGCGCGTTGCCGTTGACGGTTTAATCTGCTGACAAATGTCACAAGAAAGCACGTAGTTACGGGTTTGTTTATATAAACCCCGCCACCAGTAACGCTGCTGCATGATAGAATCAGTCACAGATACTCCAGCATGCGCCGAGGCCATTCCTTCGTGTGTGGCTGTTATCAGTGCAGGCCTGCGGTCCGCGTTGGGAATTATCCTGTCACCAATGTCGTTAATTCTCATGTAAGGAACATTATCAGGACTGAAATGATAAGAGTATTTGGAAGGGAAACCCTGTGGGTAATTATCACCCTTCTCTGTAGCAGCTATTGCTGCCAAAAGTTCAATATCAATCTTATTCATGGATCTTGTAACTGCTGCAACTGAACACATGGCTACTGCTGATTTGGCAGCTTCATCCGCCAAACTGTTGCCAACAGTGTGTACTCCTACGTGCTGATGACCAAGAGTGTGGTACACTTGCCTTTATCACCGCTTCAAGTGCGGGACATGGTGTTACAATCAAAATCCGTTTCCCTTGCGCCAATGCACGTTCCTTTAGGATCGCCATATGGACAGCTGTCAACATTTTTTCAATGTTGGAAAACCTCAATTCTGATAAAGTGTACAAATGTGACTTGTAAGCAATCGGCACTGTGTCTCATTCATTAAATGTCAAGTAAGTGAAACCCACATGTCCTGGGACGATTCTTATCACCAGGTTAGTATGGTTATCACGAGTCAATAAGAATTTGGATTCAATAAGATCAGACTGCAAAGACTGCAGTATAGTGGAATGTTCCGGAAGCCAGCAGGACTTCGAAAAAGTGGGTTGTATCAAGGCATACAAGGGCTTGATACGCTGGGCATAATCGGGGATGTAAGTCCTACCAAAATTAAAAAAAAACAGTAAAGACTGTAACTTTTTCAGTGTAGTTGGAGGGTGCAAATGTGCACACTTCTCCAAGACGTGAGGCGCTAAGCCTCTTCCTTCATTATTGAGCTTGTAGCCCAAAAACAACACTGTGTACTCTGCAATGTGTGTTTTAGCAAAGTTAAATTTGTTACCGTGGTCCGCAAACAGTTTAATATTGCGATCCACGCGACAAAGATGCGGCCATAACACGTCGTCAGTTAGATAAATGTCATCAATGTACGAGTAAGCTTCTTTGTCTATGCTGTCTAACAAAGAGACAACACGGACAGCAAAAACACCGGGGCTATTTTGTATCCCGTGGCCAAACGCAAACATTTTCTTTGTTTTCCGCCCGCGGTGAAGGCGGTCAATTAACTGCTTTCAGGAAATAAATTGTGCCTGTAAAAGCCGTTGGATATGTCTAGTGTTGTTTTATATTTTTTACGAACCAGACTGTCGACTAACGCTGAACTATGGGTATTCTGCACCTCACAAGTCCGATAATGTGAGTTCAAATGTCAGTAATCCAAAACCAAGCAGTACGACCCATCGGGTTTAACTACTGTAAATAGAGGGTTATTCATCGGTGACACACATGTCTCAAGAACTCCCTGATACTCTAGTTGATTCAGAATATCTGCTACGGGTGCCTTGGCCTCCCGCCGTAGAGGATATTGGGGTTGTGGCTGTGGCATGGACTGTAACGGTATCTCATGCGGTGGAGAGTCTTTATCCCAGCCCACCTGATTTCGGTATACAGCTGGTACAAGCACCAAAGCCCACTCTTCTGCAAAAGCCATTGCCTGCTCCTTGGACACATTGTGTGAAAAACTGGGGAGTATTACCTCCTCCCCTTGTGGAGCGGCCAGAACAAAAGGTGGAAGCCAATCTTTTTTTGCCAAACGTATGTCATAAGAAGAAGTCAGTTTTTCCCAAAAATTCCCTTGTATTACACGTTGTATGTCACCTTCAATGAGAAGAACTATGTCATATAATCTGTCAGGGGAAGCCACTCGGGTGTCAGCTGTTTCGACTGTGATGAAAGTTTCAGTTGCTGTCGCCTCCAGAAATGGACGCAGTGATTGCCGCACTAAGGTAACTTCCGCTGCGCTGTCTAGCAACGTTACTGCCCATGTTAGGTTCCGGAGCCGGGCCCTCACCACCTGTGGCATATCTCGCTGTCAAAGCGGCAACTTTCTTTTTCTGAAAAGGCGGGCGCTGACGAGGAAAATCGTCTTGTTTCCCTTTGCCTTCAGTCAGGCGAGGTTGATCTCGTCCCTGCGGGGTACCTCGACCTCTGCCACAATCCTGGCATTCCCCTCCACCGGCTTGTGAGCCCGATGTTGCCTGTGAAGAACGAGAAGAACGCTGATCAGGAACCTGAAACCTGTCAGGAGACCTAATTCTCGCGCAGTTGTGCAAATCATAAGTGCGCTCAGAAAGTTCAGGGACCGGTGACGCTGCACGCGATCTCTGTGTCTGTTGTTGCTTCCCCTGTTTCTTATTTTTCCAATTCTTTTTAGGAAAATTAGGACGGTCGTCTATAGCAGACTGTGCCGTCTGTGTCTGCTGTTGCGCAGGTATCCTCGCAAAAGGCTTAACACCCAAACTATTGTGCCCAATTGTCCTACAAGCTTCAGCAATACTTTTTGGTAATTCGCAGGGTTTCTCCTCCTCCCGGACAAGGCACAAAGCATTAGACACTTGAAAGTTTACTGCATCCCCCTTGACATTCGCAAGGATTAGATCAGCAACTACGTCAAACACTCTGACCAACCTCATACCTAACTCCACAGCCTCCTCCGGTCCATGTTCATCCTGAACACGCTTAATCACGGAGGGAAGTACTGTCATAGAAGGAGTGCCAAAACATTTGGCATACACTGCCGCGAACACTTTACCCCGCTTTTCACAATCAGTTACTTCAGGTATTAATTCTTTCTGCAAACCAATAGTAAGAATCCTTTGTTTCTCCACATGAGTTGTATTTGGAAATACAGCTTCCAGCTGGTCAAATTTATCCGCAAGCCAATAAGGTAAATCTTCCTTATTCTGTGGATGCTTGAACATAACCAAATTAACCATGACTGGGCTAATCGTCAACACAGCAGGGCCAGCTGGTTGCGTGAGCCCTGTGCACCTCAATCAAGGAGGTATGTAAGAGGCGCAACTCGTCTACAGCGACTGCTAGATAACGTGGATATGGTGTGTACCCGGACAAAACTGGCCAAGCGGCCCCCGGAATCGATAAAGGGCCTAACCAGATCGGGGTCATGGTGTGGGGTAGGGCACCATTAAACCAAACACGGTGTTGCCATGCTGAAATTGGAACCTCCAAAGTCGTACATTGCTGATACGCTATAGGGAGTACTTATGAAATAAGCCATCATCACCATCCACTGCCGGAAGCGTTACCCAAGAATAAAAAACCTCAAATGGGTGAGCTCCATGAGCTCCAACCACAACAAGCATTTGCAATGCAATTGGTCTCGCATTTGTGAGAGTTAAAGCTATTGGCGCTGTAAACGATAATGTCTTTTACCAATGTGTTTTGTTTTGGAGTTATGAGGTTTTTGAATGGAATTATGTGGATTGAATAGCAATTGCTAGTTGGGGAATTGTGTGGTGTTGCGTGTATTTGTGTAGTGGAATTATGTGGCATGGTGAATTGATAGGGGTTAGAGCTGCACAGAACAGATAGAATGGAAGATGGAGAGGGATAGGTAGTATGTGCACGGAGTGGTGAATGAACTCCAAATAGAGTATCAGAAAGACAGTGTGAGAAAAAAGTGGACAGCAGGCCACAGAGACATAAAAAGAGTATACCAGTGTACGCAGATGATACTCTGAGAAGAGGACGAGAGTGTGGGGTTTGAGGGACGGAAATCTTGAAAAGGTACATGAAAGAACTTGGACATCATTAGGAGCTCCTGAAAAGATCACGCTTGCTTTTTTGTGATCCTGGTCTTGATTGGGAAGACATTTAAAGACAAAATTCAGTGCAGATTTATCTAATGTGAAGGGAGTAGAGACTGTATTTTGAGAGTCAACTGCAGCAGAACCTCTTTAGGCGCTAATCTTTTGGAGGCAATAGTTCATATATCTCTGTTGACGCCTCTGGGCTACAGAGTCTTGAGCCATTTGTGTTGTCATATCCTTTATAGCTGTTGTTAATTCGTCAAAGCCTGATCTTGTGGCTACATTACCATCAGTAATTGTTCAATCTAATTTCACTATCTATCAATTTGACTCAGATTTTCAACACTGATTGTTCCAGTGCATTGCATTATGGTTCTACAACGTCTATCATACAAGAAACAGTCCAATGTTAAATAGTAGGGTTTGATAATAAAAAAAAATCCCCACTATAGCTGACTTTCCCACAGAGCATCTGAAACACCAGAGACACTGCGATGATCCACAGGCTGTAGGTGGGCAATATCAGCATGCCTAACTATGGATTAAGGAGAACCATAAACGCTTACAATATACTCTATAGAATCTGCTGCCTTGTGATCTTTGAATGAAGTATAATATTATCTCACTTAAAAAACGTTTCGCAACTTACCTATTTCAATATTGGCCGATAGTCCCAATCTCAGCTGACCCATCTAGATGACTTGAATGTTTTCAGCAATTCTTCATTGGCCAACGCCTGATTCTGTAAAAGACCTGAAGTGAACCAATATGAAAGAGACAGGAAGAGTATGCGAGAGAGTAGTGAGAGAGAGGGACCAGTGAAAGAGGCACCTAGAGGGGAAGGGGGTGGGGGAGGCGAGAGGTGGACCAGTACAAAGATAACGGCATTTGTGACTGCCTGTTAGTAATAAAGTATAGCAATATTAGGTGTTCAGTGGGGTGTCTAGATATTTGGCCTGGTGCTGCTGCACCTGCTGCACCATTCAAATTATGACCCTAGTGCATGAAAGATAACAGATCTTGTGACTGCTTGTTAGTTGTGAAACATAGCAATAATCTCAGTGAGAGAATAATACGTTGGGAAGATTCCTTTCATATCATCTTTCATACCATCTAGCTGTAGAACACAGCTGATTAAATACCATGTAGATAGTGAAAAACAGCCTTGGCTGGATATAGGGTGTCAATAGACCAAACTAAAGAAATGTGTTTAGCTACTGCACAAAAATGCCTGCCTAAGTTTGGTATAGCCATACTTCTAAGCATTTTATGGGAATTAACTTTTGGCTTCTTCAGTAGGGAACATAAGCTGTGTCAACTAGCCTTCATTTAACTTTGGTTGGTTCTGTGTTTTTTTGTTATGGCCTCAGCAATGCTGACCGACAGACCACGAGACTCAACTTGTTAGTAGGTTTATCCAAAAAATACCCCTATAACTGAAGCTGGCGAACTCATCTTTCCAGCACTGGACTATAAATGGAAGCTGCAGGCTGGTGGGTTTGGATTCCTTTATAAGGACAACACTATTTTACCTTTATTCATGGATGTGAAAGCAGCCTCTTGCAGAAATGATACAAACCCACATAATTAGCGCCCTTGTTTGCTCCCATGTGTGAACATTCTTTCATATTTGTGGTCTAATATAAGTGTGGGAGAGTTTGTGGTGAGAAGACAGTTATGACTGCTTAATGGAGAGCTGCAGGGTAGTCGATATATTTTCTTTGGCCCATTTAAATTAGAGTGTGAGCAGCACATCTGTAGCCTAATAGATGACAATGTGCAGAATCCATTACAAACAGTCAGAAAAGCAACATTTTTGTCATCTAGGGATTATTTACAACGACGCATCAGTTGTATGGGCAGGCTGGGGCGGTAAACAGATTATGAAGCTGATTACTTGTTTGGCTGTAG
This sequence comes from Triturus cristatus, assembly GCF_964204655.1. Taxonomy (NCBI): domain Eukaryota; kingdom Metazoa; phylum Chordata; class Amphibia; order Caudata; family Salamandridae; genus Triturus; species Triturus cristatus. The sequence continues at coordinate 214,335,692 of NC_140588.1, forward strand.
TAAACCTGAAGTTCAATCCTAAACGTGTGCTAAATTCCTGTGAGTGAGAAAAAACTGAGCCGGTTTGTAAGAAAAAAATCCTGCTTGTTTTAAAAAAATATGGGGGCAGATTTATGATGACTGGCGCATCCCTGCATATCAGCAGGGATGCGCCAGTTATTATGCGCCACAGCTGCGCCACCATGGATGCGCCGCATTTATAATGCGGCGCACCATGGGGCAAAAATGGCACAGATGCGTGACGCATCTGTGCCGAAAAGTGGCGCATTGCTGGAGTTGCGTCGCAAGCGCGACGCAGCTCCAGTAATGATCTGGGGGGCCCTATCTGTACAATGCTGTGTCAATCCTTACGCCTGCTTCAAGCAGGCGCAGGGTTTTGACGCAGCATGGGCCTAAAAGTGACTGAGGGAAATCTTGTAGATTTCACTCAGCCACTTTTAGGAGGCGTTCCTGCACCGGAACGCCCCCACCTGCCCTGGAACGCCTACATGTGGCGCAGGGCTTTACAACGTGACGCATCTGGGAGATGCGTCACGTTTGTAAATACCCCGCACCATGGCGCAGGATTTGCGCCGCTGCTGCGTCACAAAAGTGACGCAACGGCGGCGTAAATGAGGCGCAAGTGCAACATAAATCTGCCCCATGGTGTTCTGCGTTCTTCCTTCTGCCGAAATCTGAAGGGCAGATAGGGGTGATTTTTATGGGAAAGCAAGGAGTCGGGGATAGAGACCAGATGAGTCGTCGTCAGCCGTCTGCTACTAATAAATGATGTAAGAAACGATGGAGCCTAATCAGCTCCCTTCTCATAGCAATATCATGCTTTATATAATTATGTAATTTCTGACTCATGTAGTTAGTGGGAACACTTATGTGAAAGGTTACTTCTGCAGTAAGAGAAAAACGATGTATTTCTCTCTCAGCTTACAAAAACATACAAATCCCTTCGAAACGCCATTTCAGTATAGCTTAGATGGAAAATGAGCAATATAGATCTTAACAGAGTGCACACAACAGGCCGTGCTCCATTAAAGTTTCTTGAAGCTGGTTAAAGAAAAACTGTGAATGACTCGGAGACTGCAGCAATGTAACGGTTTAAACGTGAGGAGAAACGGATACCTTTTTAAATCGAACAGTACTTCTGAACCAATGGCAATATGGAGAAACGTTGATCTGTCCCAAGATATCCGAAAAGAATGGAAGCCAGGGGAGCCTGTGAAAATAAACAGACCCGTGCACTGCAGTGATTCCAACACACAAGTCTTTTGGTTTTTACTCAAAGGCGTGCATGGCTTGAACGGCTGCAGTGTGATTCTGTGCTCGGTAATAAGCGAAAATTAATGAGGGAGCAGTGGGGGAAGGGTGACCTGCTGGACAGCATGTTGAGGGAGCGTGCGATGGGTGCAAAGCGTGAAAGAGAAACACGGCGCAGGCTCCAAAATGAAACTGGCTACTTAAAGAAAGTGACAGTAAACCCTATGGAAGAGACTCCTACAGCCAGTGGGAGGTCTGAGCTGCACCACACCGTCATTCTTCTCACGGTGTCCCTACAGGAAATACAACCACAATTGCAGAGTCCATCTACGTGACCTGCATTCATTCACCCCAAAAAGCTCCCATTTAAAAAGGCTATACAAAATGTCAGCCCCAATAACACAGGCGGAAAAATGTGGAATAGCTGCTGGGGACAAGCAATCACCAATTTTAAAGCAGCCGTCACTGTTCATACATGAGGCATTTAGGAACTCTGCACAAAGTGTGCTTCTGATCAAAGCTGTGCCTCTGCTAACGCTCTTTTCTAAGTTCACATCCTGCGTTTATTTTTTTAGGGCTCGGACTGCACAATACAGTTCACTATTTGAACATATAAGCGGTACAGGCATTTTCCACTTGACATCTTCTGGGTTTCAGAGCAGCATACTCCAAACGTGGGGAACGGGGGCGGGACAAGTTGGGGAGGGAGTGGAATCAGCAGCGCCATGCAAGCTGCAGGGGAGAAAAGAGAGAGCCCCAGGAGGAGGTAATTGCAGCCCTCGAGAGAGCGAAGAGCAACAGCTGACCACTAAAAGTCAATCTTACGTGTAAACAACACGTATCTGTGCCCATCCTCAGTAAAAAGTCACCCCAGAGACCCCACAGGCTCGCCACCTCTCACAACCTAGAGCACCAAAGAGCTCTGTTTTCCATTCCAGACACCAGACGAGTAGCACTTTCCTCACCTGCTCCATGTTTCACTGCACAAACTTTATCTTTCGCTCTGTCTTGTGGGCAGACAAGCCTGGAAGGGGAGGGGAATCAGCAGCACCAGGCAGGCTGCAGGGGTGAAATGAGCACCAGGAGGGAGGAGGAGGCAGCTGCAGCCCAAGAGGGAGCAAAGAGCAGCTGTTCAGAATAGTCCAGACTGCAGTGGGAGGGGGGAGATAGGAAGGAGGAGGAAGAAAGTAGTCTGTGCAGTGAAGGGGCCAGTAGCCATGGAAGGATACAAATGACTGACATGGCTATTATGGGGAGGGACTAACAAGCTTAAAACCAACAAGAAGGCAGCATTTATAACTTGAGCCAATGAAGAAGATGGTCCGGAGAGTGGGCGGAGCTTCCACAAGGCTTCCACACTATAGTGTATACTGCATGCCTCGCAAAGCGATGCAGCACATTTGTGCTGCAACGCTAGGCGAGACCTAAAAATGAGTGTGACACCCGCCTTGGGCACTCCAAAAGTGGTCAAATGACGATGGAGTGCACCGCGGCGATGTGCCGCAATATCCACTTCGGCCATAACGAGAAAAAGCTGAACAACTTAAAGCGTGGCAGCGCAATGGGTAAGTAACTCAATAGTAACTATAAAACCTTTTTATGAATCAAGCTTGAAGAAAAACCTATATAAACATCAATATAGGGAGGTTATCCCATCACAGCTGTTTACCAGAAAACAGAAGCAAGGGTATCATGGACAAGCACAAGAACTACTAAAGCGTCTCGCAATTAAGAACCAGACCAAATGTTAGGTGCGCCATGTTGCAGGGATTCTGCACATATGCAGACCTATGCGCAGGAAACCAGGACCTCAGTGTGCAGTGGTGTACCAAAATACGCACCTCAGTGCTCAGAGCCCCTATCCGACTACCTACAGTGCCTCATTCGCTCTCCGTATTTTAGCGAAGCTACCAATGATTGGACATCCTAGAACATGTTACTCCCTCCTCTCTTAGGATGCGTGGGAAAAAGAACACTCTTTTGTTCAAACTCTTGTACTTGTCCATAACATGAGTAAATAGAGTCAAAGTATAGTTTAAAATGCTTATTTTAACTAGCGTGCTCTATAATGCAATACACGAGCCAGTACTAGCAGCAAAATGCATAGGATCAAACAAATCACAATGGTTACAATTCCATATAGAACAAAAGGAGAAATCATATTATAATGTTAGTGGAAACTGGACTATAGCGCCTTGCCACCCTCCCCTTGCTAGAAGCTAGTTTATTATATTTATAGAAGACCTCCAGGCTTTGTCAGGGGACCCCATACCTCCGAGTTCAGATGCAGGAATCTACATCTCCAGACAAGCCCAGCTCTTCTATCCTGGAAAGCGTTTTCTCCAAGTGTGTTAACATGCATGCACAGCAATATTAAAAGCACCAGATTTCCAGGGTTGCAGCTGTGTTCTATGTTATGGCTAGGGATGTGAGACTGACCAAAGCAATTCAACAGAGCTCATTGTTTTTTTACTTTGAACACGCTGTGCAGACGAGGAGCAGAGTGTTCAACTGAATACATGAAATACAGACAGTTCTCATGTGAAAGCAAGCAAGCAAAGTGTTTACCCGGACTGTGCCATATAGTAACGTGAGCAAAAGCGGCAAAATGGCGTCCAACTTATGCTAACTTAGCAATGTCTGTAGGTGTGTCATTATCCTCACTACATCACCTTTAAGTGCTTTAAGGCCTTATCAATTGTAGTAAGCACTAGAGATAAATCAAATTACAATACAATCAAATTTAGGAGGCAGGGAAAACTGGACTATCAGAAAGACAGAGAGTGGTATGAATAAGCTTTGAGTCTCTCAGGCAACCAGGAAGTGGAGTAATGACAGCAGCATGTCAGCAGAAATACATTTTTACAGGATCTTCCTTCTTAAGTTGGAGCTCCGCTTATAGTCTGAGCACCCTTATGAGCTGCTGCCATGCCTACTGCTGAGGATTCAGGCCTGTGTAAACTCTGACAGGCCTATGTAGATTGAGCAGGGCAATATAGCGTGACCAGGCATCCTGAATTTGGCAGGACAGTCCTGGTCTTTCACCAGCGGTCTGGCCAGATGTCAGCAGTTTTGGCTCAGGTCCCAGATTTCCTTGAGGGTCGACTGAAAACAGAGGAGGGGCGTTTTTTATGTATTACAAAGCAGTACAAGTTAGAAGCTCTTATTAGAAAGGTTACCTGAATAACGTGTATGAAACCGGGTTTAAAAACTGACTTTTTGTTTATTTCCTTAGCGCCCCGTCTCTGTATCTATTTTGATGAGTGCTGTTTTTATGTGCCCCCCTGAAGGATGTTGAATTGAGTCCTTCTTCTATTTTTGCGAAATGTCCCGGTTTTTGGCTTTCAAAATCGAGTCACCCTAGGGCAGCAGCAAGACTGGTCCTAGTGTATAGCACTAACTAGATGAGCCTGTCAACCTCTGTCCACCTCAGCTGGCTGCATCTGGGGACACTGGGTGGTCACCTCATCTGGTAGGGCTCCTCCCCTCATCTTTCATGTGTCAATTACTAAGCCACGAGGCGCACTCTTAAAAGCAGAGCTGTCAGGTTTCCTAATACGATGTGGGATCAGCTGAATGAGTGCATGATTTTCCTACCATTGTTCTATTTGTAGTCCCTATAGTTTCTTATATGTACAAGACTACACATACCGAAATACAAAAAAGCTTTAACTGAAAGACCTACTCATGTATGGAAACTGATATCTTGAGACTCATGTATGAGCCAGTGCATTCCACACTCACATAGGTAATAGTGTCCTTCACCCTCCCAAAAATTCTCATGTCTTGTTTCTTCAGTCCTGCAGATCTACATCGTCATCCACAAGAGATTTACCTGCAGTGAATTCAGCTCTGTCGAAACGCCCACCCTCCCAGTGTCCCTTGAAAGATTTTGCCACTTTCTTCAGTTTTTAGATTCAGCTTCAGAGAAAGCTCATTTTACCCTCCCAAAATATTTCACCTCAATTGACTTCAGCTCTATCACTTTGATCTTAAACCTATTTTACGCCCAAAATCTCTATTGAGTGAAATGGAATCTCCATGTCTTCTAAAAGTATTTCCCACACCACCTTTAGTTTGGAATGTCAATATTGAATCGAGGAATAATTTGTATTCACGTTGCATGAATAATTGCTTATTTACCTGTCTATAAAAAGTATAAAACTCCCCAATCTTTACAGGCACCAAGGTGCAAAATTCAACACAACACCTTTTTCATTTAATTTACAGTGTCAGAACTTTTTGCTGTCAAAGGAATGTCTCCCCAGCGAAGCACATTCAAATAGATTAAAAATATTTTATAAAATATCTGTGACTGACTAGAGGAGGTGTTCTAAAAACGTTTAACCTGAAACTGCTTTACAAAGTTAAGTTTGCTTAAACCAGCCTCCACATCTGCCTTTGGCAACTCATGCACTCAGCCATGATCTTATCCATTCATCCTTCCAAGAATTCATACATTAATCACTCTCCCATCCATCCACTCATCAGTGAGTTTTTAATGGGGGCATGATGGATGGTGTTCTTAGCTTCCATATTTATCTCAACAGTGCTTGGGAGGTAGCCCTGGACTGGAGGTGTGAACCATTTGGGTCCTTCATTTACTCATCAACACAATTCCCATTTCCAATTAGTGTTCAATTTTAGATTTATCAGTGCAAAGTCACATAAAGTGACACAAACTAATGCAAACTCTTGGTGAACTATTTACTTTACAGGGCAAAACTTGTTCTGGAAAGTTGTCAAAAAGAAACACAAATAGCGCTTCACTGTACTTTGCGTTACTCTGTGTTACTTTGCATTAAAGGCCATTTCATAGGTGGTACACGGGTGTTCCCCATGCAAGGACCATCCAGGGTTTTCGGCTCAAAGCCTTGTCAACTAGTAATGGTAGATTGGGCTTTGTACCAAAAAATAACTCCTCCTTGAGGCAGGCATTAAAAAGAATAAAACATTTATTTCTCCTAACTTTTCCATCATTGCACGTGTGCTGCACTGTTCAACAGACATCCATGTGGGAAAAATGTTAAAGTTAACCTAAGGATGGCATTTTGTAAATGAAGGATACCCTTCAAGCAAAAAAACACAAGTCATTGCGATAAATGGTGTACAGCTTAGACAACTGACACTATAGGCCCGATTTGGATATCGGGCGGAGACACACCGCTTTTGCAAACACATGAAGTCTCGGGTTAAAACACCTTTGTCTGAACACTTGTACCATTGTATCTCTCCCAATGTGCACAGCTCCATGTATCTGTCTTGCCATAGGGCTCAGTAGACAGTCCGACAACGCTGCTCTACAATCTGTTGCGACCAAAATGTCTGTTGCGGGGATTCTGTACATACACAGAACTATGCGCAGGAAAACAAGACCTCCGTGTATAGGGTCTGAATCTTCCTACCATCTTAGTACCCAAACTCCCAAAATCTACTAGCCATAGTTTCTCATTCGCTCTCCTACATAATCATGAAGCTACAAATGATTAGACAACCCAGTACACAACACTCCCGAATCTCTCAGGAATCGCGGTAGTAAGACCTACCCTTTCTCTCACTCACTCGTACTTGTCCACAATAAGAATTGACAGAGTCACTGTGATAGTTCAAAATTTTGATTTTAACTATCGTGCTCAATAATACAGTATACGAGCCACTACCAGCAGTGAAATGCATAACCCTAAAACAGTTAGCATTGTTACAATTCCATAGAATATAAAGGGGGATGTCATCATATTCATTCAGTGGATAAAGGACTACAAGGCCTAACCACCCTTCCCTTGGTAAGGTGAAGTTTTATTATATTAAGGAAGATCTCTGGGCTTTGTCAGCAGACCCCATACCTTAGTGCCTAGATTGTAGTTTTACATCATAGGAACAGAATAGCTCTTCTCCCTGGAAAGGTCCCTCTCCGAGTGTGTCTTTAGAACAACATGCATCCCTGAAATATCAAAGCACGAGTTTCCAGCAGTGCAGCTGTGTTAGCATGTTTTGTCTAGGTGCTAGGGACTGGCCAGAACAGAATAACAAGGGGCATTGTCTATCGACCTTACACATCGTGTTCAGACTAAACTCCAGGAACAGTCAGAGAACGCATGAAACAGACAGTTCGCATGTGAAAGGCACAAACAGAATCTTCCAAAATAAAGTAATGTAGTAACGTGTGCAAAAGCAGCATCATGGCAGCAGAGCTCATGCTAACCTAGCAATGTCGACAATGACCCTAACGGCACTATAACACCCTCCCCTTGGTAAGGTAGTAGTATATAGACAAAAGACCAAAACAGAGTTCAAAGGTAAGCAGAGTTCAGAAGCGCCTGAAAAAACCAAATCGGAAAAAATTCAAAGAAAACCCCAAAATATTGTATGTTGTTTTAAAATTTTGTCATTTCATGGAAGACGTGGTTAATATGGAGGTGGCAAATCCATCAAAGTACGTGAATTTAAGAATGCAATTAGTTCCAAAAGGCCATCAGGAATGCAATTGGTTCCAAAAGGCCATCCCAATCATTAGTAGAAAAAAGAGATGCCATCCAATCAATTAGGCTGAAGGAACACACGTGCTCCTCAAAAACCGATGCTTCCAAGAACATATCCGGGCAACTTGCGTGATATACGATGAAACTCTGTTGCAAGAGGTTCTGTGCAGCCGCACTGGTATTTCACTCAGCAAAGACTCCAAGTGCAGCCCCACGCGCCATACGGCCATCCCCAGAACAGGCCTGCTCATGGGCCACTAAGGGACCCATTAACTGGTCATAATCCGGGTTTGAACATGACATATTGGAGAGGCATAGATCCAAAGCCCAATTGAAGGGGCATCCCTGACAGTAAAACACAAGTCAAGTTGGCAAAAAGAAAAGTTAGTCCATAACTCACGCTAAGCATTGCTAATGGCAAGCATCCAGAAAGTTGTTGCATTCAGTCACAGTACAGTTGCAATTGGCCTGGACTGTGCATTTACACAAGCCATTGTGTAGCAGGAGCAGAAGAATCATGATTCCACCGTCTAGCGCCAGTAATAATGGGAATCCTCCGAAGACACTAGAAAAAATAGAATAGATAAAAGCCGGTATTACTCCAAATAATGTCTGAAAAGCGGTCACGAGGCCAGATCACACAAGTCTAAAAAAATGAATAAGGCCTTTGGTATCAGACGCATTAAATATTTGATGTATCAGCTCCCCAAAGTGAAGTGGGAGGTTCGTGTTCAGAAGTGACTGAATCTCTCTTGATGTTCTAGTCACCTGTAATTCGAAGGTCTATCAAACCAAAGTGAAAGCCACTTCTTGTTGAAACAATAGCGCTTTGAGTCTGCTTAATTTGTTGAAATCTGTTTTCAAAGTCAGAATGGAAGGCCAAATGGAACTATCTACTTTCCCATGCAGGGTGGAAAAAGCACATTGCTACAAGTAACACGTTGTGAAACTGTTACCATATACGGGATGCCTGCCCCGTAAACCACAGCAGTCGTGGTTATTCAAAATAAGATAACTGCCGTTAGTAAGTAATGTAACAGTAGAAATCATTCCTGGGACAGGAGATCCTTTAAAAAAACAAGCAAGATTAGGCGCGGATACATTACAAGCGCCGTGCAACTTAACGTGTTTACAAACTAGGGAATGTCCTACTGTGGAATTGCGTTCTTCCCCTGTTAGGAAAACTTCTATATCCTTCCGTCGACATCTGTAGGTGAAAGGTAGGGACCATAATTCATGGAGAAACGCACTCCCCAGGGGTTCAAAACGGCCAAATGAGAAATGTTTCATGAAAGATTTAAAGTGAAAATGGGTGAGAGCTAAACCCATGAATTACCCCTACAGCTGAATCTGTTTCTGCCACAGAGAATGGCAAGTGTTCTAATTGTTAACTGTGTAATAGCGTGTATGTAGCATCTTTCATGGAGATAAATCTCTGTTTATCCGTTGGATTAAATGGTAAAAACAAAGCAGAAGCATTCACATAATCCCAAGGGACTTTTCCCATTTTGAGAGTCTGTCCAGGCAAACTGCATCACTGATCGTAATTGATTTTGACCATGATATAACACAGATACATCATTCTGAACAACATCAATAGCAGATGAAACAATATTATCCAAGGTATAAATGTATGAAGACAGTGTATTGATAATATTGTCGGCCACTGCAAGGACTCTCTCTAAATTTGCTTTGTAAATTTAGCGCAGACGAAGCGCTGCTTCAATCTGCGAAAGTTTCCATACTTCTTTCTAAGCTACATAGATAAACCTCTTTGTTCTAGAAATCCTAGGACCTAAGATAAAATCTGCCAAATTGATGTCGCTCGACAATAGTGACAGGTGTTGTTTTACGGACGACAAGGTGGAGTGTTCCAACCATTGTTGGCACAATTTACCTACCGAATATGTGTTGACCGAATGTGAATGTGGAAAACGAGGATCTGTTCTAGTTTGTGTGAAACCAGGCATTGCATTATAAAAATGCAGTTGGCATGCATTTAAATTGGTTTGCCACACCAACCATCCAGGCGGGTCAACATCAGAGACATTGAAAGTGACATTTCGAAACAAAGCTTGTAATACATTGATCGCATAATTCGTTTGTGTACGCCAATTGTCATATTCCCCTAAAGACTAAATGGATGGGATATTTACATTTTTGGCACTAGCCAGGCTAAAGAAAGCAGTTTGGTGCACTGTATCATTTAAAACTAATATTTGAATCGGGATTAGGCAGGCAGGATGCAAAGCTTCAGTTCCCTGAACCTGCCAAGCCTTAGTGTCCCAAATTTATTTCAAATCAATGGTATCTCTCCAGTGATCATAACCCTGTGTGGCCAATTCAGTTCTAGAGGAATTGGAATAGATTAATTTAGTGTGGGTTAGAATAAATGTGGATTGAGATGACAATTTCAATTTTAAGAAATAGGATTCTGGAATGGACGTGTTATAATCTGTAAAATAGGTGTACTTATCCCTAGGGGTTTTAGAACTCCCCTGTAAGGGAGTTGTACAATGTTATCATTGCGTGTAATTAAAAACAGGTTTTAATGTGTATGTTTTGTGAAGACATGATGCCCATAGTGTTGATAACAGAATAAATCATCATAATTGGCAGAATTTAAATATAAATCTTCAGCATCAAAAGCAGCATAATACTTTAAATCAGAAAACAATTAAGGCACTGCTTGTACATCCAAATCATCGTAATGTATGTCCGGTGTTACCACATCTCCTAAAGAAACGTGAAACACGTATGGTATTTTGATGACTTCCATCGAGCTGTGAATTTCAAATGCTACTTTATCCCAAACGATGTCATCTGCAACTGGGAAAGCTGAAATGTTTACAAGAGTTTCATCACTTTTCATGATATGGGACGATGTATGAAGGGCCAGAATTCCATCAACCAACTTCACAGCAGAGCGTTCTGGCAAATAATGACCATTGATGAGCAAGAAAAATACTGTCACAAATCCAATTGATATGAAGAGGAAAATCAGGATAAGTACCAACCAGATGTAGGTCCAGGGTGGGAGCAGGTAAGTCTTTTTGAACCAAGAGATGAAAATACTTGTCTTTGTCGGTAGAAGTGTCAACGTAGAATACAAGGAGGAAGAGTCATAAGAGAAGCTCGTACAGCCCCCAAAATAAATGCTTACACCCATGTTCATTAAAGGTGGTAGGGCAGCATCAGTTAGATGTTGTCTAGGACTGCTTGGCACTTCACTGTGGGACTCATCCGCAGGCTAAGTATACTTGACTTCTGTGCTGGAAGAGGATGGAGGCAGAACAGGCAAAAGGTCAATAGTAGTTTCCATCTCACCCTCAGTGATACGTGGATTAGTCAAAGAGGTTGGATGCACCGGATTCATAGAGATAGCCTTGCATGAAACTGCAGGAGTTACACTGTTCAGAATCGGCCAGACGTGTAGTTTGACATTGTCCACTGAAATATATCTGTGTCTTTGCGACCAGGCAAAGGTGGTGGTATTACCGTACGAGTACCCTTCAATCCAAGTACTGGAAACGGTACACGATAAGAAGGACCTAATTATTTTTTGTTCTCCAGCTTTTCTTGTAGCAAAACTCCAATCTTAGGAAGCCAGCCAGAGACCGGAATCAGCAGTGCTGTATCATTGGAAGAGGGCAATGGTTCAGTTGCGTAGCAGTCACAAGTCTTTTGTAGGTCCTGTAACATAGTAAAATGATTATCTACGTCAAAGGTTGCGGCAGCCGCCACAACATCTAGACCATCAAGGTCTGGCACAAACATTTAAATGCCAAAGAGCATTTCATATGGGGTCTGCCGACCCGGAGATCTTCCAGGGAGATTATTGAGTGCACAGTGAACACCATTCAAATGGGCCAGCCAGTTACTGCCAGTACCTAAGACCCTAGCTGTCAAAGATTGCTTTAAGTCACAGTTCATTCGTTCCACTATAGAAGTGCCCTTAGGCCTGTATGGAGATGAAAACTGCACCAGCACCCCCATCGGCTTCATCGCGTCCTTGTAAGCCTTAGAGGCGAACGCTGGACCTTGGTCAGAGTGGAAGGTGCCACAGGCAAACATCCCGACAAAGACACGCAAAACTCAACTGAACTCAACTGAACTCATTTTGAACGTCAGCACTGCGTTGAAGCCAAACCCAAAGGAATCTACTGCACAAATCAACTGCAACAGAAATGTATTTATATGCAGTATCAGAAGACAATGGACCGCAGTGATCAAGATATACACAGCCAAATGGCTGATTGGAAATACATAGCTGTGTTTGGTGTGGGCGTGAGACCGTAGACGGTTTGATTTGCTTACAAATGTCACAAGAAAGCACATAATTACGGGTTTGTTTATATAAACCACACTACCAATAACGTTGCTGAAAAATAGAGACAGTCGCAGACACCCCGGCATGCGCAGAAGCAGTGCCTTTGTGTGCGGCAATGATCAAAGCAAGTCTGCGGTCCATGTTGGGAATCAGCCGATCCCCAACTGACGGAATTTTAGCATAAGGAACTTGTTCAGGAGATAAATCATAAGAATACTTTGAGGGGAAGCCCTGTGGATAAGCTTTTCCATCCTTCGTATCAGCTACAGCTGCCAAAATGTCATTATCTATCTTAGTCATCGACATTGTAACTACTGCAATGGAACAAGTGGCTACTACAGATTTGGCTGCCTCGTCAGCCAAAGAATTACCAACAGCATGTGCTCCCACACGCTGATGGCCAAGAGTATGTATAACCTGTGTGAGTTGCAGACATTTTTTAAGTTCCGCCACTCGAACCCAAAGTGTTTTATGCTTTATTGCGCTGCCTATAGAGCCTCGATAGTCATTTTGACACCAAAAGAATAAGTTGTCATTAAAATACTGAACGCAGTAGTAAGAATTGCATACAATAAGAGTATTCACATTAGGATCAGCAAACTCGAAAGCTAGAACAAGAGCATGCAGCTCCGCTAATTGCCATTTAGGCTGCCGTAAAAAAAAAATCAACATTCGAAAATCCCATTTCAGCCGCTGTGTACAAATGTGATTAGTATGCAATAGGTACTGTGTCTCCCTCATTGAACATCAAGTAAGTGAAACCCACTGTCCCTGATACTATACGTATCACCAGGATTGTGGTATTATCACGCATCAACAAGTAGTTAGTCGCAAGCAGATCTGACTGCAAAGATTGTAGAATAGTGGTATGTTCCAAAGGGCAGCTGGCAGAAGAATATGTTGGTTGTATCAACGCCTAGTGCGGTTTGATATGCTGGGCATAATCGGGGATGTAAGTCCTCCCGAAATTAAAAAATCCCAGCAAAGACTAACGTTTCTCCAGTGTAGACGGAGGTTGCAACTGTGCACATTTCTCCAGAAAGTGGCGGGCCAACCATCTACCATCATTATTGAGATCATAGCCCAAAAAAGCACTGCAAAACAAGTGATGTGTGATTTAGCAAAATTGAATTTGTATCCATATTTGGCAAATGATAAAATGATGCGGTTGACTCGGGCAAGATGCAGTATTATTTTGTCATCCGTCAGATAAATATCATCTATGTACGAAAACGCAGCAAAAGCCCCGGGGCTATTCTTATACCCCATAGGCAAGTGCGTGCATTTTTTCTGGTTCCGACGGCGGTAAATGCTGTCAAGTCACGGCTCTCAGGAGCCAAGTTATGACTGTAGAAACCATTGGATATATCAAGAGTAGTTTTATATTTTTTACAAATAAGGCTGTTTACTAGCGCAGAGCTGTGTGTGTTCTGTACCGCAAATGTACGACAATGACTATTCAGATTTCGATAATCCAATACAATGTGATGTGAACCGTCAGGTTTTGATACCGTAAAAAGAGGATTATTCATCGGTGATACACAGGATTTGATTACTCCTTGATACTCCAACTGAGTTAGAATGTCACAAATGGAAGGCTTAGCTTCCCGTCTGATTGGATATTGCAGATGTGGCTGTGGCATAGACCGTAGCAGTATTTCATGTGCCGGTGAATCTCTATCCGAGAACACCTGATTACGGTACACTGACGGGGCAAGGGCCAAAGCCCACTCAGATGCTTAAGCCTTTGCATGTTCCTCAGGGACATAATGAGAAAAACATTGGAAGTATCACATTCTTCCCTCTGGAAGCAGCTAGCACAAATGGTGGAAGCCAATTTGCCTCTGCCAATAAAATGTTGTATGAGGAGGTAAGATTTTCCCAGAAAACCGCTGTGATTGTATGCTGTATATCACCTTGAATTTGGAAGACAATTTCATAGAGTCTACCCAGGGGGGGAACTCGTGTATCTGCTGTTTCCACTATAATAAATGTATCAGTTGCTCTAACCTCCAGACAGTGCCGCAGTGCCTCCCACACTATGGTATCCTCCGCTGCACTGTCGAGCAGAGATCACCACCCATGTCCAATCCAGAAGCCACGTTCTCACAGTCTGAGGCATACTTTGCAGTCAAAGCAGCAATCTTCTTCTTTTGATACAGGGGTCGAAAACGAGGCAGGTCCTCTTGTTTGACATTAACATCAAACTGTCAAGGTTGATCCCGTCCCTGCAGTGAGGTCGGACCTTTGCCATGATCCTGGCGTTCCCCACCACCATTTTGAGAGTCTGATGTGTCCTGTAAAGAACGAGGAGAGCGCTGATCAGGGACTTGAAATCTATCAGGAGTCTTAATTTTCACGCGGTCGGCAAGTCATAAGTACACTCAGAAGAGTCAGGTGTCAGTGAGCCAGCACGCGAACCCTGCTTCTATTGTTGCTGCCCCTGTTTTTTATTTATCCTTTTCTTTTTTAGGAAAGAACGGGTGCCCATCCTTATCAGTCTGGGCTTTTTGTTGAATTTGAGCTTGAGTCTGCGTTTGAGTAAAAGGCTTAATTCCCAGACTTTTGCACCCTAAGGTTTTATAAGCTTTAGCAATAATCTTTGGCAATTCGTGCTGCTTGTCTGCGTCAGCAACAGCCTCCAAGCTTTGCGCCACTTGCAAGCTTACAGCATCACCCTTAACATTAGCAAGGATCATATCGCAAACAATACCGAACAATGCCACAAGTCTCATTCCCAATTCCAGGGCCACTTCGGCCCTATGTTCATCTTGAACGCGCTTTATCACGGAGGGAGAACAGTCATTGAAGAGGTGCCAAAACACATCGAATAAACCGCTGCAAACACTCTACCCCAAGTGTTACAATCAGCTAATTCGGGAACTAGGCCTTCAGGTAAATTCATGGTCAGGATCCTGTTTTTCTCCGCAGGCTTGGGATTTGGAAAAACAGCTTTGAGTTGTTCAAATTTTTCAGCAAGCCAATAAGGAAGTTTGTCTTTATTTTGCGGTCGCTTGCCCATTACTGAATTAATCATGACAGGACTGATGATTACATCACCAGGTCCCGGTGGTTGCGCAGCAACGCCAGGTGGTCCCACCTGGAAGTTGCGCAACATGAACTAAATAACAGCTCTATGTACATGTATTAACGATGTATTCAAGACGCATAGCTCTGCGACTGGAACAGTTAGGTAATTTGGGTGTGGGGTATACCCAGCCAAAACGGGCCATGTGGCCCTATCAATTGACAAGGGGCCTAAATGGACCGCTGTAACAGGGTGAGGTAGGGCACCATTAAACCATATTGCATGTTGCCAAGCCGTTAGCGGAACTTCAAGAGCTCTATAAGGTTGATAATTCTGAGGCAGGGCAGTGGCAGTATACTTATGAAATTAATTAACTGTTCCATCGACTGCCGGAAAGGTGACCCAAGAATAAAATACCTTGAAACAGTGAGCTGCATCTGCTTCAACAACAAAAATAAGCACAACACCAGCTGCAGGGACTCCATATTGAGTCAAATAAGCCGTGACTGGTGTGCCGTTAGGAGGTGTTATGGCAACCGCCATAATTAATAGTAGAGAATACCAACTTATGTGTGTCAGCGCAATAACGGGTTTACAAGAACGAGAAAGACCTTTTAAAATCCAAGCTTGCAAAAACCTATAAAATATCACAATATAGGCGGCTACACCATCACAACCGTCTCTGGAAACAGAAGTGAGGGGTTTGTGGACAAGCACAAGCACTACTCAGGAGTCTTGCAGATAAGTACCAGAACAAACGTTGGCGGCGTCATGTTGCAGGGATTCTGCACATACACAGAACTATGCACAGGAAAACAAGACCTTGGTGTATAGGGGCTGATCATTCCTACCATCGTCGTATCCAAAATCCCAAAACCGACTAGCTATAGTGTCTCATTCGCTCACCTACATATTCATGAAGCTACAAATGATTAGACAACCCAGAATACAGCACTCCTGACTCTCTCAGGAATCGCGGTAGCAAAACATACCCTTTCGCTCACTCACTCGTACTTGTCCACAATAAGAATGGACAGAGTCACTATTCTAGTTCAAAATGTTTATTTTAACTATCGTGCTCTATATTGCAGTATACGAGCCACTACCAACAGTGAAAGGCATAAACCTAAAACTGTTCGCATTGTTACAATTACATAGAATATAAAGGGGGATGTTATTGTATGCAGACAGTGGATAAAGGACTATAAGGCCTAACCACAATCCCCTTGGCAAGGTGAAGTTTTATTATATAAAGGAAGATCTCTGGGCTTTGTCAGCAGACCCCATACCTTAGTGCCTAGATGGTAGTTGTACATCATACGAACAACATAGCTGTTCTCCTTAGAAAGGTTCCTCTCCGAGTGCGTCTTTAGAACAACATGCATCCCGGTAATATAAAAGCAGGAGTTTCCAGCAGTGCAGCTGTGTCAGCATGTTTTGTCTAGGTGCTGGGGACTGACCAGAAAAGAATAACACAGGGCATTGTTTATCGACCTTGCACATCGTGTTCAGACTAAACTCCAGGAACAGTCAGAGAACGCAGATAGCAGACAGTTATTATGTGAAAGGCACAAACAGAGCCTTTCAAAATAAAGTCATGTAGTAATGTGTGCAAAAGCAGCATCATGGCAGAAGAGCTCATTCTAACTTAGCAATGTCGACAATGACCCTAACGGCCATATAACACCTCTTGATCAGACACTTCTCCCTGCAGACGCTTGACCTCATTATAAGGGTCCACTATGGCAAACATCATGCAGAGCTCCATTCTCTCTGTGCTCTCGCCTGACTAATCCCCAATAAAAATACAAGCATGAATGGCACAAAAGCAGGCAACTTCATCCTCGTACCTGTTACCCACAGTGACAAAATCCTCCCCCTTCCCATGAGCAGCACACTTTACCATGGCCAATTCCTTTGTTCGCCGTAAGACTTCCAACAGTCGTCTTGCATATTCCCCATTCCTGATAGGAGAGCCTGATGACGTTAAGAACCCCCTCTGTGACCATAGCTGTCCAAAGTCATGAGCCACACTGAAACCTTACTGGTGACTCAGATTTGATCAGAAGCAAGGCATGCACTGGTAAAGGCAGTGATTTCAGCTACCTGTGCAGAGTGGACTCCTTGTAAACAAGCAGCTCCCACAACACCAGAAATGGTACAGACAGCAAAGGCTGCTCTCAGGTAACCCTCATTGTCTCTCAGGCATGAACCATCGACAAAAAGAACTTGGTCTGATTCAGGCAGTGGTTCATTGACAATGTCAGGTCTTGGTTTGATACAGAGTTCAGTCACATCCAGACAGTCATGGATCTCGCAATCTTCCCCTTCAGCACTTGGAACAGGCATCAAATTAGCAGGATTTAAAACAGAACATCTTTTCAAGGTGACATTTTCTGAGGCCAGCAAAATCTTTTCATAGTGGGTAAGCCTGTTATTAGTCAAGTACTGTGTTTTGGTACTCGTCATCAGGAGCTCAAATGAGTGTGGAACATACACAGTAAAGGGATGACCCATTACTATACAAATCTTTCTGACACCGGTTGCAGCAATGGATTTGGGTCATCCGCACAAGGCTGAAGCTACAGGATCTAATGTAGCTGAGAAGTAAGCCACTGGTCTACGGACACCCCATGTACCTGGGTGACTAGAGACAGTGCACAACCCTCTCTCTCACAACAAAACAATGACAATGCTTTGTTGTAATCAGGCATTTCCAGAGCTGGGGCGCGACACGGGCTTTCTCGTACCTCTAAGAAGGCCACCATGCAGTTGTTATCCCATGGTACCGGATCACTCACCTCCTTGTGCGTCAACCTCTGCAAGGGCTTCGCCTTCAGCGAAAAGTTGGGAATCCACTGTTGACATGACCCAACCATTTCCAGGAACATTCTGACTTCTTTCTGCTGGACGGCGGATTCATTTTCATGATCCCTTCAATGCGGTCTGGTGACACCTTTCTCTTACCTTTCTCAATGCGATGACCCAAATACTGTTCTTCAGGCAAGAAATACTGAAGTTTGCCCGGGGACACTTTGTGTCCATTCTCTGCCAAGTGATTTAATAGAGCAATGGTATTATCCCTACAAGCCTCCTCAGTCTCTGACACAATCAGCAGGTCGTCCATGTACTGCACAAGGACTGAGCTTTTTGGCAGCACCAAGCTCTCAAGGTTCTGTTTCAAGATCTAGTTAAAGATAGATGGACACTCAGTATACCCTTGTGGAATACAACACCATGTTAATACACTGTTCTCCATCCGGAAAGCAAATCAATCTCTTTAAACCATTCAGTTTCGTAAGGGATTTGAAATAGGATAACAGATTGATTCGGTATCACAGGATAACATGGAATAACAATCGCGTTGACCCTTCGCAGGTCCTGCACAATGTTGTACTTCCCACTCGGTTTCTGTAACCCCATTATAGGTGAATTTCACTGACTTATCATGATCTCTTTTCGGGTGCCCTGAGAAATAATTGTCTCAATCACTGATGTAATACCTGCCACTGTTTCAGGGGCAGGTATTACATCAGTGATGAGGTTGTACTGACGCGTTATTAGAAATTCAGCATCTGGCTTGGTCTGTATGTGGACTAGCTCAACCTCTCAAATCAGTCCTGTCTCTTCTCCTGTAAAATACCACACCACAGGGGAGACAGTGTCTCTCAGATCATATGGCATATCATCCACTGTTAGTACGGGAAACATGTCTAAACAGTGATTCTGATTAGCCCATTAGAATGCAATGTTATCATCATTAGTCTGAAATTCCACTCCATTGGGCGTACAATAGATTGTACAATTCAACTTATACAAGAGATCACATCCCAACAAACAGACTATACTCCAATCGCACACCACAAACTGATATTGATACTGAAAGGTTCCTATTCTCACTGGTATCTCATCAGTCAACAGGTTTGTCATTCATATTGGCAACTCCTACAACTTGGATTGATTGTCCTGAGAGAATGTAATGGGGTGATCGTTTACATTGCTTCAACAAACAGTCCATGCTGGTCTACCTCTAAGACTGCTCCAAGGGTCCAGTCTTCCTCACCCCTCAGGCACCGTCATTGCAATGGGTTTGGATCAAATCCATCCAGAGTCTCCATGAAAGGCATTTGATGATACGCTAAATTACCCTGAGAAATTTTCGGTGGTTGGGGCACCTGCACTAGCTGATTCGGACCCCCCTGTTTATTACGATGCTGATAAAATCAGGCACCTGCATACCTTCCTCATATTGAACCTGATTTGCTGGATTTGCTCGACACTCCTGCTTCCAATGTCCGATTTTGCGACAATAATGACAAGCAGTGAACCTTTTCAAGGTACCAATATCTATCCCTGACTTGGGATCTGTTCCCTTCCCCTTTCCCTCATTTGTATTGTTTGGTGCATTCTGAGTCCCTCCTTGATTGTTACCCTGATTTCGACCTAAGGACCCTCCATTTGTCTGCCCCTGTTCTACCCTGTTCGCATTCCTTATCTGGACCAACATTAGTTTGTCCTTGATCTTCTTGAGCTTAGAATCCTCTTCATCGCTACAATATCTGTCATGCCATAGGATCTCATCCACAGACTTGTTTTGCCAGCAGATTAAGTGTTGCTGAATCATGACAATTTTTTCTGGTCTCAATCCCAGCACAAACTTGCACACAAACTGTCCCATGTCTTTTGGATCCAAAGTATCCAACCCACTGTACTGCTTGATGGCTTGCAAAAGCCGTTCATAGTAGGCATGTACTGATTCCTTAGGCTCTTGAGTGGTTCTGTATATCTTAACCTAATCAATATCTTGTGGGGCAATCTTAGACTGTAACCATTTAATTACCTGTTCGTACTTTTTCATAGCCAAAGGTGAAGGATCATGTGTTATGGGGTCTCTATCTGGTTCTGTAGAAGGCCAATCAGCAAGTGATTTAACAAGCAGACCACAAGTTGCGAGGAACTACAATGTCAAACAGTGTATTCAAATCAATCCACAACACCTTGGACATCTTTACAAAGCGATTGACTTGCTTGTACCATTCAGCAGGTATCTCCCTCCGCCGAGGGAAGTCATTTTTGAATGCTGCTAAATCACCCCTGCTCCAAGGCACATGCACGTACCCTCCGCTTGGTACCTCTCTCAATGGGTAAACTTCAATTCCTGGTATACCCCCTGCTGGCGGAGGTGTTTCCCCCGTCACCTTCCTATTCTTCTTCGATCATATTTCTTCCCATTTATCAAGCATGTTCCATGCGCCTAACCCTAGGACCAGCTCTCAAATGTGTCTTCAACCCTATGACCCTTTTCTCCTCAAGTTCCTGATCAGTGTAAGTCAACCTATGGTTTCCTCGCAGCATTTTCATTTTAAACAGATCCACATCATGCGTTTGGGCCAATTCTGTCAGTTTCTCATGTGTTCGCCTTGCTTTACGAGTGACTTCCTTAAGTACAAACAATTCATCCTGTTCATAAAGTTCTATTCTTTCTAAAGGTAAGTTTCTACAGATTATTTCATCCACCTCTGCTTTCAGCCTCACTACGACTAGCAATTTCGCCTTCACTGCAGCTTTAATCGTTCCCGGACTTGACGCACTTAGCTGTCCTTCCTCATCGCCACTCTGCTTTCTTCATCGGATTTCTAATCCTGTAGTCTGCAAGACATACTGCGCTGCGCTGCAGAGGCTCCCTGATTTGTTCCTACCTCTGATATCCTTCCCCTGGGTCCTCTAACTGGAGCTTCACACATCCTCAAATATGAATTGGAATTCGCCAGAGACACAGATCGTATTCTACTAGACCTAACACGCACCCTTGAAGAGTCTGGGGTTGCTGGCAGTGGGGAACTAGCTTCTACAGGCACAAAAAATGGACCGTTCCTATTCACTGCCACATTTCCTCCCGAGTTGATTCTTTCTCCCAATCTTGACTGCTGTTGACTAGCGTTCTCTCCTCGATTCGGGTCATTCACAGAGACTACATGTCCAATAGGGATCACTGACAAAATATCGACGGACAGAATATCGAGTTACCTAAACATCGACACCAAAATATCAAAGTCAAGAATATCAACATCCTATCTACATCATGGTAAGTAAAAAAATACCGGAAAAAATATTGATGTCAAAAATATAGTTGTAAAAAATATCGGGTTTTTTCACATTTTATAAAAATAATGCAAAATAAAGCAAATAATACATATAATTAAAAGAAACATAGTTAAAATATTAAAACATGTTTAAAAATTAATAAATGATACACTTAGGGGCCGATTACGATCCGGGTCGGAAGGGCACCGAACGCAATCCGGCCGGAAAAAACTACGACCCGTACGCGTTTTCCGCCCGACTCGTACAGCTGTACGAGCGAGCAAGTACGATGCGAGCTACGTGAAATTCACCGACCGAGTCGTTTCCGGGTCCGAAGCGCTCCGTACGTCTCGGTCGTAAGCTAATCATGGCGTGCAATGGATGCAATTTATGACCGAGCCAGTACGATGCACGCATCGGACAGCCTGTGCGAGCCGGAGTGTCCGGCTCGCAAAATGTCCCGGTGGTTACCTTTGGGGGTCCCGCGTTGGACCCCCTGTCACCCACAGCCCTACGACTCGGACACAGGGGGAGACCCAAGGGTCCCTCCAACACAGGCATG
The DNA here is from genome assembly GCF_964204655.1 of Triturus cristatus. Taxonomy (NCBI): domain Eukaryota; kingdom Metazoa; phylum Chordata; class Amphibia; order Caudata; family Salamandridae; genus Triturus; species Triturus cristatus. The sequence goes on from NC_140588.1 coordinate 214,357,426, forward strand.
TACGGTGCGGATGGCACTGACGCGTACCCACTGTAGGGGGCACCCTTGCGTGAGACGTACCCAGTCAATGGGAGCCCATGTACGCGTCGTACGACCGGCTCCCAATGACTTCTATGGGAGTCCGACCGAACCGAGTCCGGCAGTATACGGCCGCATCGCACACCCTCGGTCGGACTGCAGGACTCCGGCTCGGTTGGAAAACACTCCGGATCCGGCTCGGTCGGAGTGCTGTCTGACCCGGATCGGAATCGGCCCCATAATGTTAAAATAAATTAACCCCTTCTATGCCCGGTTGCGCTGTGCCCATGACGAGACTATCTCGTCATGGACCCAGCCCGCTAATGAAAGGCCCGGCACTGGAGGGGGAAAGGGCGGGGCACTCAAAGGGTTAAACATATACATATATAAAATAATATATATACTAACTCCAGAGAGTGCAACAGTAGGGAAAGTGTTGGATAGTGTAGGGGTAAAAAATACAATTCCCACTCCAGAGAGTGCAACAGTAGGGAAGGTGTTGGATAGCATAGGGGTAAAAAGTACGATTCCCACTCCAAAGAATGCAACGGTAGGGAAAGTTTTGGATAGTGTAGGGGTAAAAATTACTATTCCCACTCCAGAGAGTGCAACAGTAGGGAAAGTGTTGGATAGCGTAGGGGTAAAAATTACTATTCCCACTCCAGTGAGTGCAACAGGAGGGAAAGTGCTGGATATCGTAGGGGTAAAAATTACTATTCCCACTCCAGTGAGTGCAACAATAGGGAAAGTGTTGGATAGCGTAGGGGTAAAAATTACTGTTCCCACTCCAGTGAGTGCAACAGTAGGGAAAGTGTTGGATAGCGTAGGGGTAAAAATTACTATTTCCACTCCAGTGAGTGTAACAGTAGGGAAAGTGTTAGATAGCGCAGGGGTAAAAATTACTATTCCCACTCCAAAGAGTGCAACAGTAGGGAACGCGTTGGATAGCGTAGGGGTTAAAATAACATACTTATAAATTAGATAATTGTTGTAATTAAATAGTGATTTAGTAATAAATTAACAATACATTTATTAAAAATACCAATAAATTAAAATTAATAATAACTTTAAGAACATTAAATTACTTCCCACCCTATCCCCCAAATACACAACCCACATAAAATTTCACACAATTAATTTAATTATCAATTAATTAATCAATAAAAAATAATTTCCAATTCATAATCAGTTAACAATAAATGAATTATCAATACCAATACATAATAATTAATACAAATTAATTAGCAATTAATAATTAATTACTAATAAATTAATTATCAATACCCAAAAATAAAATTAATAATTACTTAATTACAATTAAATTACTTCCCACCCTATTCCCCTTTAAACCCACAACACGCTCCAATAATAAGTTAATGCAATTAATATAATTATCAATTAATAAAATGTAATTACCACTTAATAATTAATTACCAATAAATTAATTATCAATACCAATAAATACAAATTAATAATTACTTAATTACAATTAAATTGCTTCCCACCCTATACCCCTATAAACCCACAACCCGCTACAGAACTAAAACGCAAAATCTAATTAAAAATAATTAATAATTCCTAAAAATTAATATTTAATTTACTATAATTAAATTACTTCCCACCCTATTCCCCTATAAACCCACAACCCGCTACGGTACTAAAACGCATAATTTACTTTTTTTTAAATTACTAACTTCTTTTTTTTTTTTGATTTCAAAAGAATTTATTATTTTAAGGGAGTAAAAACAAGCATAGAATACAATCAAGAATGCTACAAATGATATCAGCTAAAAGACATTCAACCTGGTAAAATGAAAGTTAAAACTGAAAAACACCTTACAAAGTTCATTAATTTGGAAGTATCAGAGGAATGCATTGAATAAGGAAGAATCAATGGATAATCAGGAGTCGTATTTATCAAAAGTATCATCATCATAGATTAACTTAGGGATGAAGGGAAAGAAAGGAAAGAAAGCAAAGATAGAAAAAGAAAGAAGAAAGCAGAAAGACAAGATGAGAAAAGAGAGAAGGATTTCCAAAGGATTCACCCAACAACAACACCATCATTAACCAGGCACATCAAACGGGTATTGAGCCACCAAACCCTCTGAGGCTCTTTGCATATACGTATCTAAAGTCAGCCACACATCATTAGATATAGACGGAGAAAGGTGAGCATGATCAACTGACGTATGAGCACTACGCAGAAAAGAAACCCATGCCCACTGAGTATGATAAGAGACTGAAGAAAAAGATTTCCACTCCATGAGAATTACCTTGACTGCTATAGATAGTAAAAGATCCAATAATTGTAATTCCATGGCATCTAAGGGCAACGGGACCGAGGCAGCCAACGGACCAAGAAGAATTAGTGGAAAAGAGAGTTGAAACTGAATATCAAAGATAAGCATGAGATGTTTGTGAACTAGACCCCAAAATGGTTGGAGAAGAGAGCAGTCAAAGAACATATGTTGGAAATCACCAGGTGCTAGCCCACAACTCCAACATCGATCATCGTCCTTGAGATTTAGCGCGTGTAAACGAGTGGGAGTCCAGTGAAGAAGATTAATAGAGAAAAACTTAGATTGCATTAGTGAGGGGGCGATTTTGTTACGAAGAGAAAGCTTACCAATATCTTGCCATGTGTCTGAAGAGATATGATCGGTAACACTATGATCAAAATGATGTAGCCATTTTTGCTGTGCAACAGTTTGGGTAGGAAGTGACGAGGACGACAAAAATTTATAAATCTTAGATGCAACATGACCAGACTTAATCCATAAGTGAAGAAGCATAATCATAGGGGAAGAAGGCTGAAGCTGTAATCTAGCAAGTGCTACTTTTATCTTAAGAAAAGTGTAAAAATCTATATTAGATAAAGAAAATTGCTGGGCCAGGGTAGAGAAAGGAAGAGGTTCATTTTGGGAACCATACAAATGTTTAACAAGCGAGATACCTTTCCCCGACCAATAAGACATCAATTCCGGATCAATATTAATCTTAATTTTGGAATTGCGCCAAATGGATGACCATCTAGTTTTATGCAACGGAATCGCCACTCTCATATCAATTTTACGAATTGCAGCAACAGTATCCAAAATAATAGATCTAGAAAATGGAATGAAAAGAGTATTTGTGGTTAAGAAAGAGGCAGTTGGAAGAGGAGAGGCCAATTCCTGTTCTATTAGCAACCAAGCTGGAACATGCATAAGGGGAGGGGAAAACCAGAGCGCACCTTGAGAGGCTAGAAAAGCAGATTGATATTTCCCCCAATCAGGAAGATTACATCCCCCCAACTCATAAGGTTTCCTCAAGAATTTATAGGCAATTCTAGCCCTTTTATTATTCCATAAGAATTTGGAAGTAATTAAATCAAGATCATGAAAGAAGGCATCAGAGAGCTTGACTGGAAGCATAGAAGAGACAAAATTAATAATAGGTGTTATCATCATTTTAAGAGTTTGGAGCCGACCCCACCAGGAGATATGCTTCGGAGACCAATTTTCTAAAAGATGCCGCACTTTAAGAATAGTTTGAGATTCATTATAAGTAACCGTCGCATAGAGGGTGGAACAAAAATAAATACCCAGATACTTTAGTTGCTTAGATTGCCACTTAAAACCCGCCGAACCCATATGAGAGGAGAAGCAGTAAGCATTTAAGGGGAACATTTCTGTCTTATCTCTGTTCAGTGTATAACCTGAAACCTTTGAGAAGGTGGAAATGATCTCAGAAATAGCCGGGATGGCACGCACAACATCATCTGAAAAAATTAGAACGTCATCGGCATAGGCAGCTACTTTTAACTGATGGGAACCAAAAGAAAATCCCATAATGTCTGGATGTACGTCAATCAGTCGGAGAAGAGGATCAATGGACAACAAAAATAAAAGAGGAGACAAAGGACACCCTTGTCTAGTACCCTGGCAAAGGTGAAAAAAAGACGAGGTAGCCCCATTCACTCTTATATTAGCCCTAGGTCGGGAGTAAAGAGACATAACCATACGGATAAAGGAATCACCAAGATTATGTGCACATAAAACAGCTCGTAAAAAAGGCCAGGAAACCTTATCAAAGGCCTTTTCAGCATCAAGGGCCAAGGCCGCCGCCGGAAGATTGGATCGCTTAGCAGCACCTAGAATATGACAAAAAGTACGGATATTATCACGCGCAAGACGACCCTTTACAAAACCTGTCTGGGAAGGATGAACCAATTGAGGGATAAAGGATTCTAATCGTCTAGCTAAGATTTTAGCAAAAATCTTAGCCTCCATGTTAAGCAGGGAAATGGGACGAAAATTCTTGGGGTCTGAATGATCCTTTCCTTCTTTGGGGATTACTACAATAGTAGCATCAGCAGCAGAGCCAGACACAGAACCATCTTTGACAAACGCATCAAAGACCGATTGAAGTTTCGGAACAATCACAGATAAGAAGGTCTTATAAAACAAAATAGGGTACCCATCAGGGCCCGGAGCCTTACCGGAACGAGTGGCTTTTATTGCGGAAGTAATTTCATCAGAGGTAATCGGGGCATTTAATGAATTATTATCATCCTCCGGTATAGCTTTCAACGGTACTGTCTTCAAAAACTCCTGGCATTGTTCGAAAGACGCCTGCATAGAGGGGGTATATAAATTATTATAGAAATCGCGAAAGACCTCAAGAATTTCTTCAGTCTGAAATTTTCTCTTACCAAGATGGTCGGTAATAGAAGAGATTTGGGAGGATTTATTAGAAGATTCCTGAAACTTTAATGTAGCTGCAAGAGTCTTGCCCGCACGATTTTTTAACAGCAGCCTCTTAGATTTCTGAGCCTGAAAACCAATATGCGCTCTCTTAGTGACAATAGTATTATACGCATATTTTAAGTTCTTAATAGATTGTAAGCATGACCTATCCTTAGACTGTCGAAAAAGATCTTCCTGGCATTTAATCTCATCCGCTAAATCCGTGAGTTCTTTTTTAATGGCAGCGTTTCTCCTGGACATACACTTAATGACCTGACCACGAAAAGTGCATTTAAAAGAGTCCCAGAGAACAACAGGAGAGCTTACTGAACCAACATTCTCACGGAAAAACGTCTCAATATCATTAGAAAACTCTCGAACTTGGGAAACATCATGTAAAATTTCCGTGTTTAGTCTCCAAGATCTAGACCTTACCCGAGGGGCAAAAGACATAAGTGTGAAAGTTACCGCGGCATGATCTGAAACTAAAATGGGGTGAATAAGCGGAGATGAGGAAGCTTGAACAAGAGAAGAGTGAACCAGAAGGTAGTCAATACGTGAGAAGGACGAATGAGGGGAGGAAAAAAAGGAGAAATCACTGCCAGTGGGATTGTGAAGACGCCAAACATCCTGAAGATGGGTCAGAGAACACATATTAATCAATTGTTTATGTGCTTGAGGGGGACGAAAGTTAAAGGCAGAATTCCTATCCAAAATAGGGTCCATTGGTAAATTAAAGTCACCACCAACAATAAGATTGCCAGAATGAGGTGTGTCATTTAGCTTTTTGGTGATCGTTTTCCAAAAAGCCGGATCATCCTTGTTAGGGGCATAGATGTTCATGACAAAGAGAACAGCATTACCATCGGACACCTTAGATAGTAACCAGCGTCCCTCTGTATCCTGTTCAGAGGAAACGATAGACAGACCAGAATGTTTAGAAACTAAAGTGATTACTCCATTCCTTTTACCACTAGCATCCGAACAAGCAACATCAGAAACCCACTCTTTCTTCAGAAATAACGCCTCCCTAACAGAAACCTTTGTCTCCTGAAAAAGGACGAGATCCGAAGAAAGAGATTTGCAATAATCTAGAATCTTCGACCTTTTAACTGGATGATTTAGCCCTTTGACATTAAGGGAGAGTACATTCAATCCAGACATAGATCTAATAGCAGAAGAAAAAGATATTGCACAAATGATATATGAACTACAGCCTCCAAGAGACCTCGCCTCCAGACACTAGACATCAACACAACACCGGGAGAATCCCAGGAGGAAATCCAAAGAGAGAAGGAAAAAAGAGAGAAAGAAGAAAGGAAGAGGATAGACAGAAAGAGGGAGAGAAGGGCCAACAAGGAAGGTCTGAAAAAGACCGAATTCATACAAGGGGGGACATGGGAATGAGCAAAGAGCCCAACATGAGGAATAGAAACTATCAGCATAAATAGCCCCAAAACAGAACAGAACAGATTATGCGTTATTATAAAAGAAGAACTGTCTAAAGGCTATGAACAAGAATCAATTATCGTTCTGGAAACAGTACATCATATAAATCTATACAGGCGACATGATAATCAAATTTGAGAGAGAGGAAACACCTAAACAGGATCATAAAAAGTGTAAAAAGCAAAAAGAGAGAAAAAACAGATGTAAACAGTAATAGCTGATACAAAAAAAGAAAGAGCAATAATAAATAAAGTACTAAATAATACAGTCAGAAGAAAGTAAGTGAAACACAGGGGAGAGCGGCATATAGTAACAGACTAATGTATCAAACAATAAAGTCTTATGATAGATACATAGTATAAATGAGATTATCCATAAAAATGCAAAATCTATAAATAAGCTAACAGATAACTGTCCACAAAAACATATTTCTCGTTGCACTCCATATAACTGAGAGAGGTGAGAATATCTTAAATATAGGAACATGGAAGAGAAGAAACATAGGCCTATCAATTACAAAACAGCTAAAAAATTCCGACCTATTCGAGAAAGACACTTAATAATAATAACGATACAAACCAATAAATGCTATAATAGTGACATAGAGCTAAACACAAAACTCTAACTATAGCAATTAATAAGCAACAAATACTCATCCATGAATCAAATATGTAATCAATACATTAATAAACACTAACGTACTCCACAAATATGAGACAACCACAGACGATGAAAATCATGCACATAACCAAAACAATAGAAGATAAGAACTCATACACTAGGATAAGAAACGGACCGGGAGCTAATATGCGGAAAGACAATTTGGGAAGGAAAAAAGTAAAAAGGATGGCACCCGCGCAAAAGTGACGTTAAACCAACACGAAACAATACCACAAAATCTTGAAAGGGTCATACAATAGAACTAACAACAAAAAAAAGACCAATGCACCATACCGATATGGAGGGACCACCAACAGCCGACAAGAGCACAACAAAAACAATGGACACTAAGACCACCGTGCAGGACTAAGAGAGACTAAGCTCAATAATACTGGCAAAGAAAAAACACATAGCAGTATGCATAAGCGCCTCAGGTGCCAGCAGAACCAGGATCAAGCGAGGCCTCCATTTGAAGTTCCATCTGAAGCTCCATCTGATTATCCAAAAACGAGACCAAGTCAGCAGGTTCATCGAAGATTCTAGAGCGACCTTTGAAAGTAATGCGGAATTTTGAGGGGCCAGCAAAAGAAAAGGGGATATTCATCTCCGTTAGACGCTTCCGCAAATTAAGAAAACCCTTCCTTCTTATGACCGTGTCTCTGGCAAAGTCCTGAGAGATTGAGATGCGATGACCATTCCACGAAACAACTCTAACCTTCCGCATATGAGCTAGAATTTGTTCTGTATGCTGATGACGCAGTGGCTTAAAAATTATCGCCCTAGGTTGCGTAGCAGACTTAGAACGAAAAGTGGGAACACGATGTGCACGTTCCAGCTCAAAATCTCTTTGGAAGGAAATTTGCAATGTAGAAGGAATCCATTGATAGAGGAAATCAATCATCGAAGACGCATCCTTCTCAACATCTTCAGGAAGCCCAAAAATGCGCAGGTTAGATCTGCGGTTACGATCTTCTTGCTCAGTGAGATCCTTCCGCAAAGCAACCATTGATCGCTCAAGTTGTGAGAGAGATCTGGACTGCTTTTGCATGGAATCCTCTGCGCCACTAATACGTGCTTCCGTGTCCGAAACACGAAGAGACAAGGCCTTGAAATCATTCCTGATAGCTAACACTTCCACTTGCAATAAATCTGTGTTGGTCTTGGTAGACTGCGCAATTTCATAGACCTCATTAAGGCGCGTCAGGATAGTCTCAAGAGTGGGACTAGGGTCTTTTTGCGGAGATTCAGGTGTAGGAGATAGCTGTTTGGCCCTTTTAAGAGACGCTTTAGATTCCTTTGCGTCTTTAGCATTTGAAGACGGGCCCATATTCGCGGCCATAGAGCACACCACCTCAGCAGGAGTACAGAACACCACTCCAGACAAATTACGAGAAGGGAATGCCAAGTGAGGAAGGAAAACCTCAATATGTCAAAAGGGAACGAGCAAAAATGGATAGCGCACTCTTAGCAAGAGAGCAGAGAAATACTAAAGGTAGATTCCAGGGACAGGGAAGGGAACCACCTCACAAAAATATCCCACCTTGCAGGTATCAAAAGGGGTCCTACCAGTCAGGGATGACCCAAAGGCCGGAAAGCATTAGTCCAAGAAACCCCACTAAATGTCCTTGACGGAGTTCCTGACAGACGATATCTTAGCAAAAAACGCAAAGATGAAACAAAAATAGGCAGTAAGGCAGCAGGCAGAGAAGAAAAAGCAATATGAGTTGAGGAAGTAAAAAAAAAAAACGTCACCAGTATCTGTTTAACTGCATTCCTGGCCCTTCTGTGGCAATGTCAACATCGAGGAGAAAGCTCTCACCGCACCTGAAGAGACAAAATGGCGGCCGCTCGCGAAACCACCGAGCGCCGTCAAACAGGAACCAAAGTGCGAGTTCCAGCAGCCTCAGAAAGCAGGAAACCCTCTCCCAGACATCCGTGACATGTTCTTATCCATGCGGCCGATATCCGCGATGACCGGGGCCGCCGAAAACAACCGCTATTCCTCCGTGGGCTCCAGCTCAGCACGGAGCTCAAACGCAAACCGCCATATCGTCGCGGCGCGCAAGCCACGCCCCCCTTTAAATTACTAACTTCTAAAAATGTTCTACATATATTTTTAAAAACAGTACAATACTGAACAAAAAATGTAGAACACATACATATAAAATACATAACACTAATATAAACATCGATATTATTAACATCGATAGTACTATCTTCGATATTAACAAAAACGATCTTTCTTACCTTCGTTTCGATATTCTGATCGTCGATATTCTTGATGTCGATATTCTGTCCCTACGATATTAAAAACTCGATAGTAATGTAGGTCAATAGTAAAAACTCGATATTAAATCTGTGCACCGTTCAATAGTGACCGATACCGTAAGGGCTTCCGGTAACCTTATAGCAGTGTTGACTCCATTCGTCTCTGCACCTCCAAATGCTGGTATCCCTATCCCTTCTGCTCCTGTTGAAATCTTCCCCGTTACTCCAGCACTATGGCCTATCTGTGGCGTTACCATTATTTCCATACCCACTGCATTTGCCACTTCCCTCCTTCCTTCCTCTGAATGTTGAATGTGCGGTGGAAGGCACTCTGCTAACAACCTATCTAACAAACTGTCATCAGTGTCACTCCCACAATCTCCATCTCCATTCCCATTCCGAGTGTCTCCCTCTTTTACTAATAGTGAGTACAACCTCTCTCTATCAATGGTATCTACTCTCCATCTCTTCAACTGCGCATCCCATCGTGCATCCTGATATGCTTTCATTGCCTTCCTCATCCTTCCCTGACATTTTTTCCTGTTCTTTGCCTGAGCTGCTTGCATCCAAGCATCTAGTGCCTCAAACTGTGTTGGTCTGGGTGGGGGCCGTAATGAAATGAACCATAGCGTGGAAAAGCCAGATCTCCTTTCTCAGTAATCTTATGCCAATTTTGAATGCAAACGATAGTGTGTAGTCCAACGTTCATTGCTATGTATTGTGCTGGGTAATCCTCGTGTGGTGCTTCCTCACCTCTCCCCTATCTCCCCTACATAAGTCACGTAATACTTTTAAAACATCACATTGTTTAAATCAGTTTTCTTCAAACAACAAGAGTCCTTGATTTAACCTTCCTGCTGATCACCAAACAATCCCAGCGTGGGGTTACACTGACTGACAGATCCCAGTGCGGCAGACCCTGACATCACCCTTTGCCTTCTCACAGCCGTTCACCCTACTTCACAATTTCACCTTACACAATCACTCTCACAATCATGAAAACAAGTATTTGTCTGCCTTTCTAAAAGATCAATAAAATTGTTTTACTCAAGAACATTCACACACCGTGACCCTCGACCTGCGCTGGCCACTCAAATCGATATAGTTGACCCCTGAGCATGAGGCTTTCCACACGATTCTAACAAGTCCACTCACACAAAGTTCCCTGCCTTAGGCGGGTTGTCGGTAGCGCTTCACGACTTCTCAACAAACCAATGATCTTACAATCATAACGAATCGGTGTTTTCTACACCACAAATATATCCCGAGATCTTCGGCTACTTTTGAGCCCGATAACCAAACAAAATGAAATTCTTGGACCGTGCACATCCGACCCGAAACCACATTCACTTGACTGTCATCCCAACTCCTCAAGACATCACACAATCAAATCATCACTGCAATCTATCACACAACGCATCCCTATTGATACTCACTCCTCCGATCCCCACTGTTCTCGCTGCACTATCAATCTCCGTCAGTCTCCGCCAAAATCGTCATTCTCTGTTCTCGATCATGGCGCTCTATTTTGGGGCTCTCTGGGTCTAAATCTTTTCGAGAGTTTTCTAGATTTTCCCCTCACTTCAAGAGTCAACCCTCCTACACTGATGCCAACTGAAGGAGCCTTGTTCCAAGGTCTAGACTTACTCTGGAACCCCTGGCCGATGTTTCTTTTTGTCTTCTTGGGAGTGTGGAGTGGAAAGAATTATTGTTAGCCAATTATACATTACAGTTCCAATGATCCATGACTCCAAAGAATCACAGACTCCCAAATCAGTTTAGTTAATTTATTACAAAGCAAAGAACAGTTGGACATACAAACACCTCAAGATGAGGGTATAGAAATACATTGGAACTAATACAAAGCCAAACATACAAGTAAAGTTAAGATGATGCAGCACACATATAATGACCAATTTGAGAATCAGGATAAAAATTATCGCCCTGACATCCAGAGTCCCCCTCATTGGAGGTTCGTAGGTAAAGAGCATTAGGTTATCCCTACACTATCACCAACGTAACATCCCTAGTTAGTATTTCCCAGGCAAGTTTTGGAAAGGGGTCAGCATGTAAAGGCTTCCTAAGAAGACCATTCACTTGAATGGGTCAAGTAGCATTAAGCTACAGAGCTCGTCCTAAGATGCTCTCTCTCTGAAGGCAAGGCAGAAGTACCCAGACTCTGTCCCGAACCCAAATACAAGAATTGAATACAAACTCCCACCAGACTATGCGGTATCACCCCATCCACGCAAGACATCTCCTCGTAGGTAACTTTCCATGCGGCAGCGATGATGCCAGGCCTTGGCTATATGCAAAAAGAACTATTGATGGACAGAATGCAGAACAATGTCATACATTCGCCCCAGTACAGAGATCTGGGCCTAAATCCATTGGTTTTTCCAGTGGCATGGAGAGCATACCCGTCCCACTCGGGGTGACAAATGCAAAAAGAACTATTGATAGACAGAATGCAGAACAATGTCATACATTCACCCCTGTACAGAGATCTGTGCCTAAATCCATCTTTTTTTGTGTCTTTTGCTTTCTCGCCCTAAGTGCGCCAGGTATGCTCAGACGTGAGTCCTGGGCTCACTGCGCCACTGGAATCAAGCTATCCTGGCTGAAGAGGGGTGAAACCCTGAAACCAGTCCTAGGATGCTTGTTTCCGGTCCAGGGAAGACCTGGCTTGGCAGTTCAGGCTGGACTGTTCCCATGAGGCACAGGGTCAAGACTGATTTGCATATGGCTAGGTCTAAACTGGGATGGCATGGTGAGCAAAAGAATGATGGATTTAACCCAGATCTCTTGACTGGGGGTGAATGTTTTGATTTGTTCTGCATTCCGTCCATCAATTGTGTGTCTTTTGCTTTCTCGCCCTAAGTGCACCAGGTATGCTCAGACGTGAGTCCTGGGCTGACTGTGCCACTGGAATCAAGCTATCCTGGCTGAAGAGGGTTGAAACCCCGAAACCGGTCCTAGGATGCTTGTTTCCGGTCCAGGGAAGACCTGGCTTGGCAGTTTGGGTTGGACTGTTCCCATGAGGCACAGGGTCAAGACTGATTTGCATATGGCCAGGTCTAAACTGGGGTGGCATGGTGAGCAAAAGAATGATGGATTTAACCCAGATCTCTTGACTGGGGGTGAATGTTTTGATTTGATCTGCATTTCGTCCATCAATTGTGTGTCTTTTGCTTTCTCGCCCTAAGTGCACCAGGTATGCTCAGACGTGAGTCCTGGGCTGACTGTGCCACTGGAATCAAGCTATCCTGGCTGAAGAGGGTTGAAACCCCGAAACCGGTCCTAGGATGCTTGTTTCCGGTCCAGGGAAGACCTGGCTTGGCAGTTCAGGCTGGACTGTTCCCATGAGACACAGGGTCAAGACTGATTTGCATATGGCAAGGTCTAAACTGGGGTGGCATGGTAAGCAAAAGAATGATGGATTTAACCCAGATCTCTTGACTGGGGGTGAATGTTTTGATTTGTTCTGCATTCCGTCCATCAATTTTGTGTCTTTTGCTTTTTCGCCCTAAGTGCGCCAGGTATGCTCAGGCGTGAGTTCTGGGCTCACTGTGCTACTGGAATCAAGCTATCCTGGCTGAAGAGGGGTGAAACCCCGAAACCGGTCCTAGGATGCTTGTTTCCGGTCCAGGGAAGACCTGGCTTGGCAGTTTGGGCTGGACTGTTCCCATGAGGCACAGGGTCAAGACTGATTTGCATATGGCCAGGTCTAAACTGGGGTGGCATGGTGAGCAAAAGAATGATGGATGTTTTGATTTGGTCTGCATTTCGTCCATCAATTGTGTGTCTTTTGCTTTCCAGGCCTTGGCTATATGACCTTGATTCCCAGGCTCTCTCCTGTGAGAAAGAACACCATCTCACACTATCAGCATCGCCGTTCAATGTATCTTCTACTCCCTAAGCCTAACTCCTAAAACAAAGACATTATTCTATCTAACAAAGATGCATTTCTCCACCTGCAACGGAAATGCGAAAGAGCAAGGTCTGTATACTCATGAATTCAGCTAGCAACTTGACTCGAGAGTAACAGGAACAAAACAAATGTTAGGTCAACAGATTTCGGCCAATATTAAAAACAGCATGTAAATTCATAAGCACGCGTATACATGAACATTATTACTGAGCACATTTAAATCAATGCATTACATAAGCATTCAAATTATAATGTTCATTAGTCACGTAGAATTCTTCACATCAAGATTTAAGTTTAATCATACGTAATTGAAATGTAGATTTCTCCACGTTATATGAAAATATGTCTATCACTTCCCTTTACACATTATTACAGTACACAATCTAATGACCCAAATGTTAACACAATAAAAGATTTTATGCAGGTGCAGACTACCCATGATTATGAGGCACCCCATAAATCAGTAATTCCTTTAATGACGGCAGAGCCAGGCTCAGTTCCCAGTCAGGATTACAATGTCAGTTTCCGACAGCCAATCCATTTCGGCCTTTCCGATATGAATTGGCTGTCAGAAACTGACTTTGGGGCCCACTAGCAGGGCCCTCTTCCCGCCTGGTCCCCCGCATATTGGCCTGGGAGCACCAATGGTGCTCCCCTCAGCATCCCTGCCTGCCACACGGTACAGGGATGTTCACAAACTGCCATTTCTCAAAAAATGCTTGTGCTGCGGGCAGTTTCCGCCCGCCACACAAGCTCTTATAGGGAAATGGAAGTTTCTGACCGCACTGTGTAGGGTCGCATCGTAATCAGGTGTTTGGAACTGACAACCTATAGTCGGGCAGTTCCCTCATCGTAACGATGTTGGTCAGAAACATCGTAATGAGGGCCTATATGTGTGGAAAAGGCTGCTTTATTGAAACAGGTGCATATCACATAACATACCTTGGGTTTAACACCTTACATAACTAATGCCTTGCTATACATAAAATAATATATTCCTCCTACCCCAACCCCTAAATCACACCTCCTCATAAACATACCCCTCAAATTTACATCAGAACATATTGTACTCTCATGCTTAACAATAAATCAATTAGCCAGTGTTTAACCTGACCTTCCTATGACATAACTTTAACTCCAAGACTTCCGGTGTGGGCTGGCTGACACCCCCCCCCCCTTTCGACCTGATTAGCCCATGTAAATCAAAATAACGTTTAGAAAAGGCCTGCAAACTTGTGATCCAACGGTCTTCTCTTGCACCCGTCTCAAGCGACAACCAAAAACAAACTCCTGCCCCTTATGCAACTAGCCTGCCCTGACATAATCATAACAAAAAAGTACTTCCCCCCAGACTTAAGAAATAAGGAGTGGGTGGGTGGGTGTTATATTGATGATTCAGAGATAATTTAGTATGTCAAATTATCTTTATCCCAAAAGACAGAGGTGACATCTTGCCGTCCGAATCCACGGTCTCGATATAGTTAAAAAAATACTCTTTCCATTCTGTCCATTTTAAAGCTGGTTCAGAACCACTAGACCAAAAAGCTTGAGGATGACTCAATGAAAAGGTTTGTTGACTCATGTTGCTAACAGCTACAAGAATAAATAAAGTTCCAAAAAGTGTAAATACCAGCACAAATACAGTGGAATTGTTCAGTGTAAGTTACAGCAAGACACTGTCCTTTCTTCACCACATAAATTAAAGTCAAAAAATTTACTTCCAGAATCAAAGTTCCAAGTTGAGAAAAAAAAAAAAAAAAAAAATGTAGATTTAGTGAATGAAAGATTAAAAGGATTCACCTGAATGTGAAGATGCAGTGAAGTAAGTCAATCGCTGAAAAGAAATTCCTTCAAAATTCGAGGTGCAGTAGGAAATGCGTCTTAACATCAAAAACGCTCTTCATAAACTTGAAATAGGCCTTCCCAATTCAAAATGGCCGCTACGTGTCATGTGACACACCACGTTCCGTAACAAAACGTGTGACGCACACACAGAGTTCTCCTGAATCACTCACAGCTTGAGGAGCTGGTCACGAGCGTTGAACAATCAGCTGGTTGCTATGGACTGCCGTTAGACTTGAATCTATTAAACGGTAAGGTCCAGCACAGCATATGTTCAACTGTGATAGCGATTGAAATTGATTAAATTAATCGCTCACCAGTACAATAGGTTGCTCTCCTCTGCAGCATGAGCTCTTCAACTTTAAAGTTTCGGTTACCGGGAACTCTTTGAATTGCGTCGCGTCAACTCTGCCTGTATTTTTTTTGCTTTTCGTTTAAAAGAAAAAAAATTCTCCGTAAGTAGTAGGTTCGTGAGAAATCCCAATCATCACCAATTGTTAGATTGATGATTCAGAGATAATTTAGTATGTCAAATTATCTTTATTCCAAAAGATACAGACAGGTACTGCAGCACAACCGGTCAGCTGGCCGTCCGCTCATCTCCTAGTGTGTAATCACTCTTGACTTCGCGTTCCATGTTCTATGGAACGCGAAGACAGAGAGCGAGCAACAAAACATACTAAAATGCATAACATAACAGTGGGAATTTTTTTTCACAATTGTGGATTAAATACCTGCTGGGCTACATCCTATACCGATATAGCCCAAAGCGCACAGTCCTCTAGACCATGTCTCCCTCCCACCAATGCCCCCAGGGGGGTAGACGTCCCCTCAGGCCGCCGTCCCCAAAGCCCTATTCTCAGACTCATGCACACACCTTTGCATTGTGATGCAAAGGTGTGTACCTGACGCTAGGCAGGCTCAAAGAGCGCCAGCACCGGAGGGCAGGGGGGTAGGGTTAAACAGTCCAATGTCACTGTAGAGATGGTGATGACCTGCTCTCCCCCCTCACACAACACAGCAATCTTAGGTGCTGTGCTGCAATGTTTGACATATTTGAAAAGCTGCCACAAATTGGTTGTTTGCAGCATGCTCCAGTTTACACAAATGACCCTCTAATGTTCCTCTGACACTTATTCGCTCCACAGTACAGCACTTGCAACGTAGTATGTTTCGCAATATGACGCAGTGTCTGAAGATATAACAGGCATACGTCGCTCTTTTGTGACAATAACGTCATGCCAATCAATCAGAACGTTTCCTTCCTCTGACGTTAATCTAAGGAAATATTCTCCTCTTCCGTAACTTTCTGGAAGGTTCCTGTGGGATCTCATCTCTGCTGCATTCCATGGCTGTGTAGAGTTGGGCCCTAGGCCCTCATGCTAGGTGAAATGAGTGACACGGACACATGGTTGGGGTAGTGGAATAATGGCCACGAGCACGTGTGCTCGGCCTTTTTATTGACAGCGTCACCTGACCCAGTGACGTCTGTGGTGGGTGGGTGTACAGTGTACTACATACATGCTGGAACACTAGAACGTGTCCATGCTAGGACGCTACATCCCTCCCAATTTTTAATGACAAAAACCCAAAGTCAAAGTTCAACCTGTGGGAGAAAGAAAACCCCCATACATATGTAAGACAGTGACCAAACTTCCGTAGAGTCTCTTACGCCTCCGCTGCATGGTGTCCCAGACGATGTTCTTCTTGTCGCGGAGACTACCAGTTCACTGTGGCACCAGCCGTGGGTGCTTGATGGATCCAGTCCGTTGATGACTCTGCCTTGAAGTTGTACTCAGTCTTATCTTTACTGTACTTCCATGGCGACAAACGCAGTTGAAGTGCTTGTGGTTCACCGCTAGCTGTTGCTGTTCATCTTTCCGTCCTGTCCTCTTCTCCATCTGTGGCGTGTATTCTGTTTTTGGCACCAAGACGGATTGGTTGCAAGACACCCCTCTCACCATGATGCCCCTCTCACAGGTGTTCCCCTGCCACGGGATATCCCTGAGGCCCTCTTCATCAGATCTGTCCTGGGTTGAGTGTCCTGTGAGACGACAAGTCTCACCTCCGATTCCGCAGTTAGACCTGGAGGGTAGCTGTTGGCTCCTGTCTTTTCGCGTGATGTCTTCATCCTCCTGGGACCTTTGCTGAAGGGCGGCTGATGACCATCTCTCGTCACGGGATGCTCTCTCTCACTGGCATCCCTGAGGCCTTTGCCCCTGAGTCCCCACGGCTGGCATTGTCCAGTGTCCGTGTAACCCCAAAGGTGGGTGTTCCGAATGGTCCGGCCTGCTCACCTCTGCAGATCCCAGGTGTGCTGAAAGCATCGTCAAACAGATGGTCTTCTCTCCGTACCACGGGTGTTCTTCAGGACTTGCACACTGTGTTCTGCCGCTTGTCACCTTCCTTGTCTTTGAGGTGTGAGTAGTCTTGCCACACTCTTCTCTCTTTCCTCGATTCCTTTCTCCGTGAGGATGTCATGTCACTCTGACTTCTTTTGTTGCAGTGGCAACCGTGCCACTCGGATCTCTTTCTTTCTCCTTTTCCTTTTAGTGGCAGACGTGCCACTCTGATGTCAACTTCCTTCTTTTCTTGTGGTGGCAAACGTGCCACTCCGATATCTTCTTCCTTCTTTTCTTGTAGTGGCAAATGTGCCACTCCGATATCTTCTTCCCTTCGCTTCACGACCTACTCTGGACCGTTTCTGTTCACCTCTTGGTCTGGCCAGGCTTCTCCATGCAGCGCGCGCACTCTGCATGTGTTCCCCCTGGTCTTGTCCTCGTCCGAGAACACTCTCTTCATCTTCCTCAGCATTCCGAGTTAGGGTCGTGACCTTCTCTTCATCTTCTCCTTCTCACCAGTTACTTTGGTTGTTGAAGTTTGTGGGGCTATACTCTTGGTCCTCTTTGTTCTTGAGCTTCTTGGACCACTTGACGGTCCGCGCTGCCGATCACTGGCAGGATACCTTCGGTCTTGTCGTCAGACCTCCAGTTCTGTAGATTCACTGACCCGTGCGTCGGTCACCTCCTTGTGCAACCCCTGGCGGGTTGACTTCTGTGGTGCGACCATTTGGCTGGTCGGCTTGGCCTTTATGGTGCGACCGTTTGGCTGGTCGGCTTGACCTTTGTGGTGCGACCGTTTGGCAGGTCGGTGTGTCACGTCGTGTGACTACCTGTGTTCACGAGGTGCGTCACGTCGTGTGACTACCTGCGTTCGCTGCCTTGTCAGGCGCTGGTGCGTGCTACTCTTCGTACCGTCGTGGTACATCTTCAGTGTAGCGTTGCTCCTTGTACCGTGATCTGTTGATGTGGTGGCTTCTTGGCGCCACTGGGTGTGCCTCTGCATCCTTGCCGTCAGTGTTGGATACTTGCTGCGCCCATCCTCTTCAGTGGGTTCCTCTCCTGTAGGCGCTGCTATGTACCTTCCGCGTCCGAGGTACATCTGCGCTGAGTCCGTTCGCACTCTCGAGGGTTCGCTCTACTTGATGCGGCGACAGCGCAGTCCTTGCTGGGGTGGATGTGGCTTGACACCATTTTCCTTTCTTCCTCCTTGTCGCTGCGGGATGGCGCTGCATCCCTGTGGCACACTGTCTCTTCTTCCTTGCGCTTCTGTCGCGTTCCTGCACTTCTGGCGCATTCCTGTGCGCCTCCGTCGCGTTCCCGTGCGCTCACCATTGCGCATCAGTCTGCCCTTGCGGTACATGCCTTGCTGCCTCTTTTTTAGCCTCTCTATACTTTTCCTGCAGCTGGTGCAATGCTGCTCTCTGGCCACTAGATGGCAGTGCAGGGTATGCTTTTCTTCCAGTCAGCAGCAACCTTCTCTGCTGCTAACCTCTTCTTCCTTGTTCTTTTCCAGGCTTTGGTAGGCTGTGCAGACGGGCTGGAGCTACGGCAGAGCAGTGGAGGGCAGGCCACGTGGCTGGACAGCAGGTAAGTCTTTTCCTTTATTTATTGAGAGGCGGGGGGGGCACAGGCATTGACAGTGAGCTGCAGGGGTCCAGGCATTACTTCGTGTGTGCACGAGTTGGGGGGGGGGGGGAAATGCTCCATTGTCACGCTGGAAATGCTTCATACCTTCATTCCACCGGGGTCCTGCAGGGTGTAGGCATTTTCCAATGGCCGGTGGTGGCCATTACTTATTTTGTTGATCGCCCTCCCTGCCCGCGGCAGCTTCCAGCAGTCTTCGCGCGGCAGGGAGGGGGGGGGTTCTCCAGCACGTCTGTCCCTATGCGGGGTAGGCACCCGCTGTTCTCCCTAGTGTTTGTACGGCCAGGGCCGCGCGCTGCCTCCTCTCGCCTTCCTCCGCCCCCGCAGCCTCACTCGGCTTGCTTTCTGTGCGGGGAGTGGGCGGAGGGTTGGCGCTGCATCCGGAGCCTGCCCGCTCCTTTCGGCAAAGTCAGTGGCTCCTCACGGGACAGGGGAGTGGACAGCTAGTCCCTTTCGCCGGCTGGGCTTCCCTTCATCGCGGGTGGGCTCCGCTTTGACATTCAGTTCGTCCCACCCCCGCAGCAGGTCTCCGAGCTCCACGGACCGCGCGGGGGGGCTGCTGATGCCGCTTCACTCCCAGGGATGGAGGAGCGGGGTGGGCACCCGCTAGTTCACTTTCTTCCCGCTGCCTTCAGTGGTGGATGAGCGGTTACTTCGCGCTCAATACTGCGGGGACATAGACGACGGGGCTGCACCCGAACTTGGCGCCATTTCAGCTGCATTTAACATCGCGCTCGCAGCGCTCTGACCCGGCAGCTCCCTTTCTTCGCCTTCGCCGCGATCCGCACACACCGCGCGGGGGGGGTGTGTTCGTGCTGCCCCGGGCTGCTCGGCCTCCAGGGCTCACCTTCTGCCCGGTTGGGCGTCCTCTAACACGGGTGGGCTCCGCTTGGTTCCCTCAGGGGTCACTGCGGCAAACTCGGGGTGGGCACCCGACGTCCTCTTTACCTTTGGGGCACTCGGTCGATGCGGGTGGGCACCGATCGGTCCGCTATTCACCACCGGGCACGGTGGCAGGCTCGACGGGGTCGGGGTGGGCACCCGAACTCCGCTTGCAGGGTCACAGCCTCACGGCAGATGCGGGTGGGCTCCGCTGCGATGATCGCCGCTCTCTCCGGCGCTGCTGGCTTTGTCGGTGCGGGGTGGGCTCCCGGTCACCACCGGACACGCTGCGGGCTCAGCCTCGCCCTGCCGGCTTCTCAGCGCGTCGCGCCTTCTTGCGGAGGGGGTTGTCCTCACTGGGGGCAGTCCTCTCTCCCTCCTTGTTTTCCGTTCGTTGGTGCACAGATCGGGGCTGCACACGCGGGGTAGAGTACCCGCCTCATCGCCATTGTAGAGTTGGGCCCGAGGCCCTCATGCTAGGTGAAATGAGTGACGCAGACACATGGTTGGGGTAGTGGAATAATGGCCACGAGCACGTGCGCTCGGCCTTTTTATTGACAGCATCACCTGACCCAGTGACGTCTGTGGTGGGTGGGTGTACAGTGTACTACATACATGCTGGAACACTAGAACGTGTCCATGCTAGGACGCTACAGGCTGGTGGGTTTATGCGGAAAAGCCGTCCACACTCAGTCATTGAAGTTTATGAACCACAGCGGCATAATAGGCATCTTCAGAGGAGGAGGCCACAATGGCTTCACGGATGTCTCTCCCATCCTCGGCTCTTGTCATCCTAGGATAATGCAGCCCGGGTGATATGTGAAAAACGCTCCTCGGCGTCTACAGATTACAAAATAATGGATATTGTACACAGACGCGGCCGAGCCGACTATGTTCCAACAAAATGATAGGGAAGCAGCATTGTGCTGAAAGCGTACAGTCTGAAAACTGAGCGAGAAAGATGGCCCTATAATCAGCGTGTGATGCGAAATGCAGGGCACATCAAAGCAACTGTGTTCAGTGCAGCTATTGTGCTCAAAATGAAACCGCACTGCACCACAAATTCAGTAGTCCGCTTCAAGTTGGGGGTAGTATAAGAGAAACACGACTACTAAAAAGTGGCATTTTGATTACAACAAATGGGCATATCAGTAACAACCGGCGATAATCATCGCTAAACGCACTTAGCGCTACAATAATTATCGCCGGCTAGCGTGGATTTTTATCACTGAGATAGCGTGCTATTAGCAACGCTTATCTCAAAAGCGATAAAAATCCCAGCGCTAACTGCCAAACGTAAGATTATCGCTGGAAACCCAGCGATAATCCCACAAAGTTTGGCGATGGCTTGCTGATAGGGCCTCACATACTTAGCCATGATATCCACCTTCCATAGGCTATCATGGCTAAGTCAGTTTCAAAGCAGGCGTAAGGAAAGTAGCGATAATAGAGGTTATCGCTACTTTTCTTGTCGCTATGCTGCTTTGCGTGAGGCTTGAAAATAGGAGAAATGTCGCTTAGCGACATTTCTGCCGTTATACTGGGGAGGAATTCAGGCGCTAAGGTAAGGTTTCACGCGATAGCGTGACCTTGCTGATATAGCGATAAAACTATCGCTGCTTTTCGGCCGAAAACGGACGCAAAAGCGGCAATAAGTTCATATCGCCTCCTTGTAGATATGCCCCTTAGATTTTTCAAGGAGTGTCTTGTTTAGGGGCATATTAACAAGGGCTTTATCTCCGCTTTTTTGGCTTTAAAAGCCAAAGAAGCGGAGATAAAAATATCACCCTATCAACAACAGGGTGCTAACATGCAAAATCGCATGTTAGCACCCTTTTTCACTACGCTTCCCTTTGCATCTCTAATGAGATGCAAAGTGGGCGTTTCAGAGCAAAATATTAGGAGAAATGTCGCTAAGCGACATTTCTCCTATTATCAAGCTTCACGCTAACCCTGTTAGAGACCAAAAAAAGCAGCGCTAACCACGGTTAACACTGCTTTTTTACGTCTGCTAATTTTCAGACTTAGCCATGTAATCCAATGGGAGGTGGATTACATGGCTAAATCCACCATGGGCTATCGACAAGGATATCCCTATCCTTGTAGTTTTATCTCCGCATTACCAGCGATAACCTCCCAAAATGCCGGATTTTTTATCGTCTGGGCGGTTAGCATTGTTAATAACACGATAACCAGGCGAAATTATCCAGCGATAGCGGGCGTTAAAAAAATTAACGCTAAGCGCCCTTAGCGTTAATTTTCCCCGTTCCTTGTTAATATGCCCCTTAATTCGTGAGTAAATTTCATACTGGCTTGATCTTTAAGCAAGCATTGGCAAAGCCAATATGTCTGGTTTTGGCTGCCAGCTATTGGCTTTGCCAATACTTGTTTTAGCACCGGGTTTGCAAAACGTTATTTTTATGTAAGTTGTAGGCTCTCATCAATGTAGAAAAATGGCAAAAAAAGCATACATTCCCATAGTGGTCCCTGCCACAGAAGCAAACTACTTTGTGCTTGCATCTGCTTCTTGTGAAAGGGTAGAAGGCCGTCACTCAAAGTGAAGTTAGCCAGTGGCTGAAGTGGGCTGACCAGTTGAAACAAGTTCCAAGTAGACGTATCTTGAAGTTGAAGTATGTATTTCCAGATCCTAAAACTCCACCCAACACACAGAGCGTCTTCCCAGTTGAATGAACGAACGACAACTGACCCACCATTCGAACCTCCCTCTAGAGAACACTCCGTGCGTGAGCCACAATTGAAATGCGGCTGCCCGCGGCCCCCGCAGGGGGCCACCCTAAGCAGGCGGCCACCCTTAGTCGCATTTGGCACTCCCCCACCCCCACTAATACGGGGGACTATAGGAGGAGTCCCCTGGCCAGATACGTCACTTCCGGCACAAAGAGGAGGGGGAGGTATTTATGCCTCCCCCGGCCATCTTGGCGTCCTCTTTGCGCCGGACACGCCATCTTGTTGGTCGCTGTTCCCTCGCTGGTCACGAGTGTCCATGGTGTTGGACTTCGCTGGGGCGCGTCGCGCCGTTTGTCAGGGATTTCTCGATGGTGAATCCGGAGCATTCTGCGGGAATCTCAATTCCGGTGGTAGACAGCAATGTGGGAGGTTCGGAGCGGCTGTGCTTCGGTAGCACTATTTTACAAATTGTCCTGCTCCGAGCGTTTTGGGGGCACTCTTGGCTGGAAAAGTGTTGTTTAACCCAGTGATAATTGCAGCAACGGATACGCTTGTGTGAGGCGTAAAGCAAATCCACACTGTCTCGGGAGTGCTAAAAGCCTTTTATTTGAGGACACGGTGAGCAGCACGGGCCAGGAGATGCAGCTCCTAGGCGTGGTGATTGTGCGGCGCCATTTGGGCTTATGGTTCTGCCCGGTCGGTTATGGGGCATGCCTGGGCCGGCTCGGCATTGGGGAACAGCGTAAGCGGCGTGGCCGGGAGCGGTGAAGGGGTCGCTGCATGCGGGTGGTGTGTGTTCCCTGCGCTCACGTGTGACGAGCTGTCGTGTCGGGCTTACAGGAAGCCGTGGCTCAGAGGCTGTGGCAGGGGTCCTTGTGCCCCTGCCAGCATGCATGTGTGACGAGATTTGTCCATACGGTTGCTCCAGGAGCGTAAATTATTCAGTCGTCGTTTGTTTTATCGCGAGTCGCCCCGTCACAGACTGGCCCCTAGACTGATGGTTTCGGTCCGCCTGGGGCCCGTATAGGTCACAGTGCCTGTGCCCAGGTGTGCAGCGTGATCAGGGGCGGGATAACTTGTATTAGTCTCCCGCCAAGTGAGGGGTGAGTCGGTTGCCCCCCCCCCCCAAGCCTCTGCGGGGAGGTGCTGCCCAGCCACGACTTGTGATGCCGGGGGGAGGGGGGGGATTGAGCTCCCCTAGTACGGTCTGGCTCCCTCTGCTTAGCAGCGCTGAGAAGGTTAGATCTAGGGGTTGGATCTATGGGAGCCCCTGCACATGTCCTACTACGGTTATGCTATTTTGTTGTTTGGGGGCTGTGAATGTTACAATGTCCTTCGGTTCCACACCACACTCTGGGTGCAGGCAGCGTTAGTGGGCTACGAGAGAATACTGGCCGCCTGAGGTGTAAGGAGGTAGCGTTGCGGATAGAGCGGTGGACTTCCACGCTGGGGAACCAGGTTCAAGCCTGGGCAACGGCGCTCAGCACCCTGCGATTTTGGGCTGATCGCGTAATCTCCCCGTGCCCGACAAAAATGAATGTGTTCATCCGTAATGGTGCGCATGAGCGCTCTGATACCTGATATTTTCTTGTAAAGTTTGCCGGGATTCCACGCTGTTTGTCATGATTTTGGTCACGCGGTGTAGTGTTTGAGTTCCGTTGCCAGACGCGATTCGCGCCTCGTTATGTTCACATTTTCGCGGAGGTTGTCGCAGTTTCACTAGTTTCTATATGGTGATTTGCCCCTGGGGAAGCCTCACGCTGGCTGCGCATCAGGTAGGATGCAGCGCAGCCAAGTATTCGCCGTGGTCGGGCAAGAGCGGGAGGCGGGCTCTCCGATGTCACTGCTTTGGGCGCTGAGCGCGATTCAGGGTGGTTATTTCTTGCGGTATGGTGGAGGATGCTGCCCTGGCAACAACGGCAGCAGTAGCGAGTAAGTAGAGTCCTCACTCCCACGCAGCCAGCCATCAAGTGGTCATGCTAGGGTGGTGATTCATGGTTTTGGCAAGGTGGGGCACCGAGGTAGTAACCACGGTGCTGTGGCGGTTTTCTCGGTAACCATTATGATTAAAGCTTGCACGGTCGAGTACAAGAAGAAATCTATACATCACTGTTGTTTTGTGAAAGTGTTTATACATCGTGGTTCCCAACCTGTAACTCATGATAGGCTGATCGGTGGAAAAGGGTGGAGCGATGGTCATTTAATAATTGGCGCTAATGCTTCAGACAGTTATTCCGTCCCAAGAGTCCTCGTCGTGCCCCCGGTAAGTCAGACGTTATTGAGGAGTTGGAAATATGGCAATTAGCATTGGGACGATCGTCGAATCTTGTGTGCCTTGCAAGTCCAGGTTCAGCAGCATAGGTACTAGTGCTGAATTCCCGGCATATGTAATTTGTTGACCACAAATATGCAAGAACGGGTTGATATGTCGCCTATGCATTGAATTGGATGCCAGCTGCACTGCATAGCAACGGATGATAGGGCATGGATGTATGTGGCACAGTTGATACTGGTGCAAGAGAATCATTGTTTTACTGTAGGAAACAGGGAGGTTATGCCCAGGTTCTCTCTTTCTTTGCCACCGGTTACCAGCCCATTGGTGGGGAAATATAATTTTACACTTACTCGGGGCGATTACAACGCATAAGAGGTGCCGCGAAATGTTGTCGAGACTGCATAGGGCAATTGGCTACGGGGGCCTTTAAGAACATCTGCTGGCACCATATAGAATCAGGTATCTTGTACACTTGGGGGCGTTTCTAGCTCTAAAAGAAACCTGACACAACCCAGTAAAGTTTCAGTGCATGGCCTTATTTGGTTGGGCAATGTCATTTGAAAAGCATTAAACCAGTCAGCCCTGGGTATTAGGCAGGTGTACGATTAGCTAAGATGTTTGTTCAAAATGGGGGAGAGCCTAGCGACCATAATCAATGGGGGAACCTGGAAAAGCTTTACAAACCTATGACGTAGATTACCTGGGGAATTATAGATTGACAAGCTCCAGGGATAAGGCCCTGAGCTTTCACCCCACGAGGGACCATCACTAATTCCGAGCAAACAGGCGAGGAGCATACTAATCCCCCAGCAAGTGTGGCACAAGAAGAACGGGTACACATGATTGTGTGTCCTCATGTCGCCTGGTCTAAGCAATCCAGGTCACACAACAGAGGGCAAAGTCAAGGCTTCGGCCCCTGATGGACCATGTTTTAATATTGGTTGTGTGTGGATAGGGCTCGCTATATTGTCGTGTCTTGCTATGTATGGTAGATGCAGCTATAGATGCCCTATGCAAGCAAGGGCAGGGTACAGGTAGCCCGTGTTAGACATATTCATCTGCACTTTAGCCGGGACAGCAGGCGGGTGGGCAGCCAGTCCATGGTAACACCCATCCAATCAAAGCAAATTGTTAAGGTCATCTAGGGCCGCATTTACACAGCCCAGTAATATGTCCCTGGGGTTGGCAGTGTCGTGAATTTCTAAATTCACCTGAGCAGGAGGTATGACCGGGGGTTAGACTAGCAGTAGTTGGGAGGGCTAGTCTCCACCTAGGGGGGTGACTGGCTGAATTTGGGTAGTAGTTCAAACGTTTCACAGCGACTACTCGTGGGAGAGTGTCAATTACCTGTGCATAGTTCGACTGGACACTCTGTATCATAATAATTTAAATACTCACTGTAGTTGCAAGCGTGAGTTTCCCTCAATGTTAGCAACTGCTCACAATTTTAGCAGTACGGCTGCTTGGGAAGTCTGTGGGCAGCCACCACAAATAAAACCGAACAGGCACCAGTCTGACAGGAAAGGAGGGATGGTGATTTGATTGCCCACTTACCAGTATAACTACTTCAGGGAGGAAATGGGAGTGATTCAGAGGACTCAGGTGGTTTGATAGCAACCCAAGACTTTCAGCTTATGCCTGTCACTTGACAGGGTTTGCCACTTGACACCTGTAGGGTGTCAAGTGGCAAACCCAGCGACCATGTCTCATAGTCCATGGCGGGACAGTCCTCATTTGACACTGGGAACCATCATTTCTAAGAGTATCACTGGTAATATACACACGAGTCCTTGGTCCCGTGGGTTATGTAATTCCACCCTTTAGGGTTGAATGTCATATTCAACGATTTGCTCCCTGCCACAGCAAACGGAGAGGAGCTGGCCTAACGGCTAGGGCTGTCGGCCTAGAATCTGGGGAACTTGGTTCGAGTCGCGGCAATGATGCTGAGCATCCTGTCATTCTGGGCAAATCAATTAATCTCCTCGTGCCTAACAAAAACAAGCATTTATAATGCAATGGTCTCGGCATTGTTAAAGTTAGAGCTTTTGGAATTGCTCCTGACATTATTCAAGTTTCTTATGGCCAAAGGTATGTTCTTATGTGCTTCCTGGAGGCCATCACATCCTTGCAGGGCATGTGAGGCACTGGTCCATTACCAGAGAAGCATGCACCGCTCCATGTGCAAATTCGCAGGGCAAGGGGCTTTGGCTTCATCAGGCATGAGCCATGCCGGGCGAACCCCAAAGCTTGTGACAAAGTTGGGGTGCACTTGGCACAGGTGGGCTTGGATCTGTTCTTACAGGACATGAATATGGCCCGGGAAGTTGCAGGTGGCAGTGAGAAAGGAACTGTTTTGGTGGGGGGGCTCTTTAGGCGACGGTAGCCGCCTCCAGAGCTGTGGCGGAGTTACACGGCGATCTGGAAGCATATGGGTAGCAAAGGGGTGCCAGAGCCAAATCACAGGAACCTCGTGTGGAGGGTCCTGGAACAACTACGTCGGCGCCCCGTTAGTCCTTCGGGCGGTTGTGGGCCTGAACAACCGGGGGTTTGCCTTGCTATGCTCCGCCCTGAAAAGGGCGTGAGTAATAAGGGACCAATGTGTCACATGATCCAGTAAGGGGATCACCCGTGATCCAGTAAGGGGATCACCCCCCATAAGGGTAGCGCTGATTGGTTTCTACACAGTGCGTGGCTCATCAGGCGGGCAGGGCAGCATAGGTTTATACAGCTGCCTGCCCTTGGATCGCCCGTAAGATAACCCACCATATTGCATACTTTTGTATGGAATAAACCTGCAGCAATATTTTTCCCAAACAAAAGTTGTGTTGTGTATTTATTTATGCATGCATACTCTGTTGTGGTAAGGGTGGGGCCTGGTGCCATAATGGGACTATGCGGCTGCCCGCGGCCCCCGCAGGGGGCCACCCTAAGCGGGCGGCCACCCTTAGTCGCATTTGGCACTCCCCCACCCCCACTAATACGGGGGACTATAGGAGGAGTCCCCTGGCCAGATACGTCACTTCCGGCACAAAGAGGAGGGGGAGGTATTTATGCCTCCCCCGGCCATCCTGGCGTCCTCTTTGCGCCGGACACGCCGTCTCCCACCCTACCGCTTACCCGGTGTGGGGTTGGCAGGCGAATTACATGTTGTAATGTTTTTCTTTGTCGTTGCAGGCAGAGTTACAGGGCGATCTGGAAGCTCGTGTGGAGGGTCCTGGAACAACTACGTCGGCGCCCCGTTAGTCCTTCGGGCGGTTGTGGGCCTGAACAACCGGGGGTTTGCCTTGCTATGCTCCGCCCTGAAAAGGGCGTGAGTAATAAGGGACCAATGTGTCACATGATCCAGTAAGGGGATCACCCGTGATCCAGTAAGGGGATCACCCCCCATAAGGGTAGCGCCATATTGCATACTTTTGTATGGAATAAACCTGCAGCAATATTTTTCCCAAACAAAAGTTGTGTTGTGTATTTATTTATGCATGCATACTCTGTTGTGGTAAGGGTGGGGCCTGGTGCCATAATGGGACTATGAACACATAAAGCATTTGTAAAGTATCGCGCGCGATACCCGCACGATGCATAGCATTCCTACCGAAGCATAACATTCCTACACTATTACACCCGTGCTGTATACCGTAGTGGGCAAGAGAAGATGTGAATGACTCGATTCCAAACCAGTAGATGAAAAGGGCTGGCTGAATGTCCCTATACACGGAATATTATGCATATCCTTTTAGTAAAATCAAAAGGTCTTGGATAATGCCAGACCTAAATATAGGGGTCCCTCTAGGACACGTTTGTACACAAATACTCAGTGATTAATTTATTTGTATTAATTTGTAGTTTATTATAAACCAAAGTTTTTGCAACTTCTTAGACTGTGATATGGATGACATTCTGTAAAAGCTATGGATTTTGCTGTGATAATTTCATTGCGCCCTTTGCTCTTCCAACTGGTATATTGGTATCTGCAGACTGAACAAAGTGATGTTACTGCACACAGGGCTGGAATAACGATTTTCCACACTCAAGATTTAAAGATTATCTCAAAAACTGCATATCTCAAAAACTGCAAACCTAATTAGACTTTTTAAATTATTCTAAATGAGTTTATTTAGAACTTTTGGGTCGGATCTGCAAAAATGCTGCTATTCGCAAATCAGTCAAAAATTAATTTGTCACCGCCAATAGTGCCTTTCACGATGTGCAAAACATTTCAAAATAAGGATTTCTTAAACTAGCAAAGGTAGTAACAAAATAAGAAATGGCAAAAATGTGACTGGGGTTATCAATTATTAAAAAGTGAAAGTTAAATTGTGACATTCTAAATCTAAATTTGAATAAGGCTCTAAGTGCAAATACTTGCACAGCTTTTAGCCTTTAGGATTTACAGTCTAGTGGAGGAAGACAATAGCTGCAGAGTAATAAAGAGTAGATAAACAACATCAAAGGCTTCAAAATCACAAAGCTGAATCCCAAGGAGTTTCAAATATCTAGATGGTACACTACACCAAGTGCCCCCCCTTCTGAGTGAGTAGTACACAAAGTCCCCTCAATTCTTAGACATATGTGTGTTGTGGGTAAGACATCAGACAATGTGACATACATTTGGGAACTGTTATGTTGGGGGCAATGCTACTTTGTATATTAATATATATTTAGATACCCATGTTCGAAATGGCAGTGGGCATGCCAGATAACTACTCTATGGCACATTTTCCCTCATTCTAACAGATCACGGTAATTAAGTCACACCAGGGCGCACTGTGGTAAGGAGCATGTATGGCATGGACATTAGCTTTGTAGACATGGACAAATGTGGTAAGGCATGGTGGTAGACCAAAGAGATTAGTTGAATAATGCACAACAATACTACCTGGAAGGGAATGCCACCTGTAGCTTGTGATGCTCAGCTGATGTTAAGCATGCCACCGCAGGACCTAGCCCCCTGACCAGATGCAGTGATTACAAATTAAGTTTGTGATGAGTGAGACTTCGGGTATCAGATCGATTTACATGAGCGCCAGTTTTGTTACATAAGGACACATTCGTTTTTGTTAGGCATGGGGAGTTTAAGTGATTGGCCCAGAATCACAGGATGTTGAGCGTCGTTGCCGAAACTCGAACCCTGTTACCCAGCTTTGAGGTCGACC
The DNA here is from genome assembly GCF_964204655.1 of Triturus cristatus. Taxonomy (NCBI): domain Eukaryota; kingdom Metazoa; phylum Chordata; class Amphibia; order Caudata; family Salamandridae; genus Triturus; species Triturus cristatus. Next base: position 214,387,308 of record NC_140588.1, read on the forward strand.
GCTCTAGCCGTAAGGTTACATCACTTGAAGGAAGCCAACTATGTCAGCACATGCGGTGATCTGGCTGTTGAGGTTCTCTATGGCTTCGGCAAGTTGCTGGCATGCTCGGGCCAGCGTACAGAGAGTCAGAAGCCCATTCCTCTTCTGTCGCACATTATGTGATTGAGGAGAAAATCAAGTCCAGTAGGTGTCCAGGTTCAGTAATGAGATGGGTGAGGCCAAGAATTCCGAGGTTATTTAGAAGAGCCAAAGAATTTGGGTCAGTGTGGTCTTCTAGGTGAAGTAAAGTTCTCCAAGGAAGATGAAGGTGTTGGCATTTATGATGAGGGGTGCAACGAAGTCTGTGATGTCATTGGAGAAATGAGTGCAGGGTCCTGTTCATCTGTATAAGAGGGTTACACCCACAGAGAGGCTGGATGTGATGCATAACTTGAACATAAAGTGTTCCATGTAGCTGGTGGGGGTGACAGTGTAGGGGGTTCAGCTGATGGTATCTTTGAATAGGATGGCGACTCCACCTCTGGGCTTGTGCTGATGGTCCTTACTGGCAATCTTGTCGCCAGCAGGGATGGTTGTAGCGATCTCTGGTGCAGAGGTTGGGTTCAGCCATATTTCCGTGAGGAAGAGCAGGTCCATGGCATGGTCATGCAGTAGGTTGCATATCTCCATGGCATGTTTGGTATGCAAGCTGTTTTTGAGGAGCATGCACGCAAGTGAGGCAAGTTGGTGTTTGCTCTCTGTGAGCATTTGCAGGTGAGTGGTTTGTGGGTGCTGTTAGTGCGAGAGGGGTGAATGTTGGGTAGGAGAAAGTGCATGAGAACTTGCAGGAGGCACTGTGAAAGTTCCTTCTGTGTTGTGTGGTGCGGTGTGGTAGCACTGCAAGGAGTGCTGCCCGGGATTGAGAGCTCAGAGGAGCATGGGAAGGGTAATGGTGGTGGGTGGAGAACCAGGGTTCCTGGTGCTGGGCATGGTCAAGCATGGACAGGAGGGGGTAGGCGCATAGGGTGCTGTGGGCGGAAAACTATTGATGTCACTTTGGGCCTGATTATGATGTCAGGCGGACCATCACCAGCAGGACATCGGTGGAAGTCCGCCCAACATCTAGGGCAGTGGTCCTACCGCCAAATTATGATACCTGTGGTTCAAGTGCAGAAGGCGGGGAAGGACTGCCACCTCCCACAGGCTCAAGGAGCTCTTCGGGTCGTGGCTGGAGCCTAATCCCAACAATAGAGGTGATGCCTGCAGAGGCACCACCGTAGGGATAAGGATATCAGTTTCCGACACCCTATCCATGGCGATCGGAAAGCCATTGAAAGGCTGTCTGAAACGGATTTTGGAGGCGTCTACCAGGGCCTCCATAGGCCTCCACAATGTTGCCTGGGGACACATGTGGTGGCCCCACAAACATCCATGCACCGTGTGCTAGACACCACATGGTTCCTTTCACATGGTGTATGGATGTTTAAAAACATCCCATTTTATATTGTGGTTTGTGCTGTGGCTCTTTTCAGGGCCGCAGCACAAGTCGCAACAGAAAAAGAGATGTTTATGACCACCTACACGGCAGTCACATCTAAATCTGGCAGGTGGGATCTCTGACTACTTGTCAGGCGGTCCCAACTCCCGCTGCAATGGCTGTCAGCATCATAATTAGGCCCTTTTCTTTCGAGGTGGATGATAGGAAATCCAGTGATTTCACTACCTGTGTAGATAGGTGATCGGAAATGAATTCCTCTTGCTTGTCTTCTTCTTTTAAAGACGGTTTTTGGCTGGAAACCAGAGATGTCCCTTCCTATGGAGGAGTGAAGTACTTTTACCAGTGTTCATCACGGGGTGTTCCATTGAATTTCATACAATGCATGTATGCTATTACGTAGAGTAATTATCAGACCAAGGAGGAATATAACGCCAAAATGAGGATTTATGTGAGAGATTTGCATCAGAGAATTTGCTTACAAAACACATGTGCACGCCATGAGGGGTTTGTTACACATATGCACAGGTGTCCTGCATTTATCTACCTGCATTAGAGAACTCATTCCTGCATGACTTATGTATATGTACTATGTGATACACAATATGAACTTCAAGTCTCATGATGCAGTCTGTTTATGTATACGAAGAAGGGGATGGAGCAAATGGTGCATGCACATTTTGTAGCACTTCTGGGGCAGATTTACGAGTTCTAACGCATCTCTACAAATCAGCAGGGATGCACCAGAAAAGATGCGACTCGCAATTCCCTCCCTGCACCACCATGAAAGCGTCGCATTTACAATGAGGCGCACCATGGTGCAAGGATAGGGCGATGCGTGGCGCATCCTGTGGCGTAAGGGCGGCGCATTGCTGGAGTCGTGTCGCAAGCGTGATGCGGCTCCAGCAATGCTCAGGGGTGCCCTATGCCCAACATGCTGCGTCACTCCTTACGCTTGCTTCAAGCAGGTGCAGGGTTTTGACGTAGCATGGACGTAAAAGTGACTCCGTGAAATCTTGTAGATTTCACTGCGTCACTTTTACGAGGTTCCTGCGATGAAACGCCCACCCTGCCCCGAAACGCCCACATGAAACCTAACGCAGGTTTCATGTGGCACAGGGCTTTACAACGTGACGCATCTCCCTAGATGTGTCACGTTGTAAATAAGGGGAAACGTGGTGCATGGTTTACACAGCCGCTGCGTCACAGAAGTGACGCAACGGCGGCTTAAATGTGGCGGATGGGGCTTGTAAATCTGCCCCTCTGTTTTTAACATTCACTTTGGTACTTGTATGATGTGTGGTGAGTGTGGCTTTTCTGTCCACTTCATAAACAAAGAGTGGTCTCCCACGTGGCACAGTGGGTGCAGCTGCAGATGTGTTTATGCTACTGACTCCAAATATTACCTAAGGTTTGAAAAGTTTCTTCATTGTCTGCTCTGGTGGCAGGAAGATGGGTCTTCTCTGCATGTTCTACCAGCTGTTGCTGCAGACTCTTGCCCTAAGGTGGCCAGTAACTCGATGGGACATGAGCAGAAATCTTACCAACGCTTCCTTATTTTATCAATGCTTCCATTGGTAACACCTACAGAATTGATACACTTCTAGATGCATGATCAAATACTGTTCTTCATCACTTTAGGGACTGTACTTGATGTTTTGCCAAACTACTTATCATTTTCCTGGACCTACTCTTCAGCAAGTATCTCCACTTTTGTGTCACTGACTTTTCTTTTTTCCCTCCTACTCTATGTGACTCCTTGCCTGCCATCCTGAAAGAGTGGTATTCTGGCCTCCTATCCTGCTCTCCTTGGCATTACTTCACAGCAGAATCCTTCTACTTGAGCAGTCGCAATTTGTGGATGCGACCAAATTGTAATAGCGTGTTGATAATTTGCAAATGTCTACCTCCAAATAGCTATTTATAACAAGCAGATGAGCTCATACCTCGCCCTGTGAGTCTCTAATTGTGAATCATTACTGCGCATAAATAAATGCAATTCGTTCCATTCATACATCAGGGCTATTGTCAATGTAAAGATAGTTCACAATCAAAAAGTGAAAGCTAATAAAATAATTCCCCTCTCCTTTTAAGTACTACAATGCAATAAAAATATCAATAACCTAAAACACCATTTAATATTTGTGCAAATGAGAGCGCTACAGAAACACCCCAAAACGCCACTTCGCACAAGAGTATTGCAGCTTCCCACGAATCCATATAATATTTTATACAAATAATTCAGCATCTTCACCAAAGAGATAAAAACAGCAATAAACAGTAAATGTGTTATATAGCACTTCATATTAATACCATACATAGAATTCCTTAATGGTGAGTTAAGACAATTGAACAATTGAGGGATTTTGCATACCAGGTGTATCCTGAATTGAACTTCAATATCTCTTACTGCAGTTTCCTTTCCATGAGTGTTCCAGGTAAGGAAGACCTCATCATTGCCCAACCAATTGCTTGAGAAAATGCATCCCTCAGTACATCTTATTGTACTGAGTACTACACTTCGTAGCTGCTCTAAGCAATCATCTTAATTCCTAAAATACTATTATAGCAATCAAATCATAATCTCAAACGGGTGCAAGACAAGTGACCCAATCCTACCTAAGGAGGCCCCTAAAATGTAGGGACCCTGGACAAGTGCACACTTTGCCCATGCCTTAAAACGGTCCTGCAAGTAGGCAAAACAACATTAGAATTATTAAGTCTGGTCAGGGGGGGCATGGCCTGACCAAGCACCAAGATGGTGGTTTGATCTGGGAGCTCCTGAGTGGCTGGGCTTGAATAACTGCCTAGCTGCATCCCATCGTGGCGATTCGTGCCCCCGAGTGCCACCACGACTGCCAGAGGCTCCGAGACATGGGTGGAGCACGGTGGGGCTGGTGAAGGTGTCACTGTTTCTCACGTGCGGACCTGAGATGGCAGCAGCCTGACACAGCCCTCGGAAGCCCCGTGACGACAGGGGTCAAGGGGGCGAGCCTGATTGCAGGGCTGCTGCAGTGAGGTGCGGCTGCCAGGAAAATCGAGGCTGGGCTTGGAGGCCCAGCGGGATCTAGTGATGGACCCTTGAGCTCCTGGACATCCTGCCCCGGCTGAAGCAGTGAGTCGCATGCTTGAACATGGGACCCCTGGATGGGCGGATTGCCCCATTCCACCATAATGATTGCGGGAGCGGCACAGGAGTCTGGCCTGTGACAAACCAATGCAGGCGGTGGACTCGCCACGGCAAACCTGCGTGGCTGACTCCACAATGTAAATCACGGGGACTGCGAGGCTAAGAGACATTGCTGCTTTACATGCCATCTTTGTTCAATGGGGGAATGAGAAGTACTGCAGCCTGAAGATTGTTTTAACCCAATTGCGGCGTGACAGCCCCACTCTCTGCGATAGTAAGATGCTGTGAGTGCACCACATGTAATCCAGCACCCACATCCTCTCTCTGACCTCATACTAATTAAGTAGCACTACCCCTTTTCAGCCTCCAGATGCTAAGTTCATTGCCCTCCGCACTCCCTGGTCTGTCCTCTAACCAACATTGGTTGTGGGGACCCCAGACAATGGCAGCTCTCTTTTTAGACTGCCAAAACCTCTGGGGGGGAAGGTTGATGATGAGGCCACATGTTGGGACCCTCCAGACCTAGCAGAAACCCCAGATTCTGAACAACCCTCCTTGGAGGGCACAGCAGCCATAATGGCGGAACTACGCACGGGCTTCAAAGCCATTGATGCGTGATTCGACAACGTGATTCGACAACCTGGTTGCTCGTCTCGATACCATGCATGGCAGATTGGAACAACACAGGCTTGCATTGACACAGCATAGAAGCACATCTCGGAGGTGGAGGATGCACAAACGGTCATTGCCAAACGTCTTGACCACACAAAGTTCCTCCTCAAGACAACGGCGGTGAAGGCACAGTACTTGAACGCAAGGTCAAGCTGCAACAATCTCCGGATAGCCGGAGTGGCCGAGTTTACTAACACAGGCCACGTGATGACATATGTGGAGCAGCTTCTGGTTGAACTATTTGGCAGAGACAGTTTTTCCACCACATTTGCAGTGGAGCGAGTCCACAGAACGCTGACCCCCAGTTTGGCACCTGGGACTCCCCCACGCCTTTTTATAGAGCAATTACTCAATTATCACAACCGGGATGCCGCCTTGCGCAAGGCCAGAGAGGAAGACCTACAGTTTCAGAGAACGTCACTGTCACTTTACCTAGACTTTACACCAGTAGTACAGGAGGCCAGACGTAAATTCCAGGATATCAAGCAAACTCTGAAAGGAGAAAATATTTGTTATGCTATGCTATACCCGACTCACCTCCGTATTCAGCTTAATGGCAAAACTTCCATCTTTGATACACCCGCGGATGCTGCTGACTTCTGGAGATGCCACAAGTCGACCAGGAGCTCTTGCCCTGGAAAATAACTTTCTACTTCCTGCTGCTGTGAAAAAACAGAATGGTGAACTTTCAACATGTGCGACAGGTCCAATAGGCACGGATTCATTGCCAATTAGAGGCTGATGCGACAAAATATTTTTTTATTGATGTCACAACTACTGTCCTCCTCCTTTTCAAATGCAGTTACATATAATTTACATATTATTGATATTAATCTAAGTGGTCTGCTTGGGGCGTTGCTCAGCCCCCTAGGAGATCTCCTACCCTTTTTGTTCTCTTCTTTTTGAGTTATGATGCGCTGGGATTCACCGAATACAGATTAGGTGGTTATCCGATGTGGGAGGGGGGTGGTGGCTTGGGAGTTCATGTTGAATGGTTTGAAGTTTGTTTGTACTCTGCAGGGCACTATTCTATGCACTGGCTGGCTGCTGAGCTCCAAATACATGGGCACTTTAGTCCACATGCCACTACTGCTGCTGTAGCAGGCCCAGGGAGGAGAGTGGGGGCGTTGAAGCTACGATGCATGACATGGAATGTGAGGGGTCTGTCAAACCCCTGTAAGGGAAGGCAGGTCCTGGCACATTTGGCTAGGCACAAATACACATAGCCCTACCACAGGAGACCCACAACGCCCCAATCTCAGACGACCGATTTGCCACTACCTGGGCACCATAAGATTTTTCGCTAGTTACAGCACCTATTCCCGTGGAGTCTGTGTCCTGATTCACAAAGCGCTACCCTTTATGACCCAGACAGTGATTGAGGATCCCAAGGACAGATACTTACTGGTAGCGGGAGCTAGGGCACAAATCGGATAATCCTAATCATTGTTTACTCCCCTAACGTGGATGCACATGGCTTTTTTGCTAGTATCTCCATGCATATTTCTGGCATACCGATCGACTCCATCATATTTGGGGGTGACTTTAACCTCACGCTGCAGCCCGCTTCCGGCACTACAGGCGCAGGCCACATCACAAAACCGTGTTCTACAGAGGAACTTGTGACTTTACTGTGCACACACTTAATGACCGATGCCTGGCGACATCTGCATCCCACTGACAAGGGTTTGTCTTTCTATTCTGCGCCACACTGTACATGGTCTCATCTAGACCAGTGGTACATAGCCCCAGACCTCTTGATCACAATACAAGTCAGACTATTTGCCCCCTACCCTCTCAGACCATTCACCAGTAATATTATTGCTGACTTTACCTAACATTGCACGCCCTTGTAGATCTTGCTGCTTCCCAGTTGATGCTCTGCTTGACGCAGTCTTTAAGAGTGAGGTACAGGACGCATTCGTTGAATATTTTCAGACCAATTGGGGTTCTGTGCCTTGCTACACAACTCTATGGGAAGCCTTCAAGGTATATATCTGGGGCGTTTGTTTAGCTAAGCAGGCCGGGGTCCTGCGCAGCATCTGCCGGGACCTTGACACTACCAAGTGGGCGCTGTGGGATGTAGATGCTCGGGTGCTGGAGGGCGCCGCTCTTACCCGGTTGCATCTACATGCAAAACTCTTGGGAGACTTCCAGGAACTCACTATTCGCAAGACCGCCTAGTTGGGAAAAAATGCACTCGTTCATGTATACGGGAAGGGAGAGAGACCGGTACGCACCCTGGACCAGCTGCTCACCCCTCGGCAGCACACAGCATACATCACTCAGCTCCAAGCAGAGGACAGCACTTGTGTCACGCAGGGCACTAACATCCTTTCTACCTTCTTGTCATATTACACTCGTCTATACACTACATGCTCCACATAGACTGGCACAGCTCTCTCTGATTATTTAAAGGAGATAGCAATGGTGTGGATTGAGGAGGGGCAGCAACAATGTTTGGCTTCACCTATTGGCGGGGATGAGATAATTGATGCAATTGACAGCCTGGATGGCTCCCGTGCCCCTGGCACAGATGACCTCACAGGTGTATTTTATAAAATTTACAAAACTCTATTGGTCCTGCATCTTCTGGAAGTTTACGCAGAGGCGTTAGACTCAGGCGAGCTCCCTCCTACTATGCGAGAAGCTATTGTGACTCTACTTCTCAAACCGGCAAACCACCTGAAAGGTGTGCTTCATACAGGCCTCTATCGCTCTTAAACCAAGATTACAAGATATTGACTAAGGTACTCGTGGCGTGCATATCACTCTTAATCGATCAAACCATCTCCCCCCTTCAGTTGGGATTTGTCCCAAACCAATTGACCTCGGTTAATCTGTGCACAAAGGTTTGCGGTTCTTAACCAAGTCGACTCTGGGGGTCAAGGGGATGCAGACAAGTTCATAAGCATAGCAAGACTCTTCAGCATATTTTATGGAATCACTTTGAGCAGGAATTAAAAACAGACAGAGCTTGCTGGATGGAACCATAAAGGAGAGGGTAAGCTGAAGGCTCTAGAGATGACCATTTTTAATTTTGCCCCTGCGGAGTCACTTATAGCTTGGTAAAGCAGGTAAAGGGCCATACATTGACAGTTCAAACACCCTGCCAAACTAGTGGTACCCCCATTTAGAGGTGGAGGAATTGCAGGATTGCCATCTGCAAGACCACATCTGGCTCCACCAGTGGAAACTCTTGTCCTCACAATCCATTCCCAACAGGGCTGTCACATTAGAGTGACAGCTGGTTGCCCTGTTTAGGTGGGGTATCTGTCACTAGATTTCCCTTCCATTCACAGTAGTCTGAGCAAAAATAAAACAACCAACATTGTACAGGAACAAAACCATCTAAGCATCATGGCCATTATTTGTTTTTCAACAGCTAACTCCTGCTTTTGTAGTTCCTCAAAATAGTTTGCAGAGCGGTGCCTACACAACATAGCAACTGCTCAGCAAATACATCTGCTTTCATAGCAATCACCTAACTGGTGGTTTCTCTGAAGGCTCTTAGATCCCCGTCAGGCAGGTGTGGATCTCAGAAGAAGGCAGGTGGGCCTTTGCCAGAGGAGAGAAAATCACAACCTCTATTTACCTTACAGGTGGGGACATCACCAACTAGGCAGTGAATGTGCCTCATATTTTGGAAAGCAGACGGCAATGATCAACAGCAAGATGTTTCCCATTAATAGCATTCCAAGGGCCTCATTCTACTTCTCATGCTCATTCTGGTCCAGGATCCTGAATGAAGAATTACAACTAGGGGAAAAACTGCTCACTACTGGCCTTGGACAAACCAAGAAAGAAAGAAATGTAATAAAGGACATGTCATTTTGGGTATATAATCTGATACACAGGTGTTACAAGAGGTCACAAGGCTTTCTCAGCCTACTAGGTTACTGGGTGTTTACCAAAAGAGAGAATACCGTCAATCTTTTGGTTCTAGAATTCTTTTAAAAATGCAGCATCACATGAGGCAGAATGCCATAGCTGGAGAAGCTGGTCCACAACTGACTTTTCTATTCCTACCTATATACCATCCCAACAACACTAAATGATTAGCCATATTCATCAATTAAGTTATAAAATGTGTACAAGGAATCTCTTTGGCAGACTATGGAAAGGAAAGATCACTTACCATGAGCATTGACTGACCTCTGTTAATGCATGATCAGAGTGGTGACCAAGATTGAGGGCCTAATAGAGTTTAGCAGATGAGATGCTGTTTCCCTGTCATGGAGGAAATAGTTCATCTGTCAAGTTCCTGGAATTCTGTTCACCATATTTAGGGTTTGACCTGAAGGATCACCATCTGTCATGATGGATGACCCCAGTCAAACATCAACAGTCTCCCCATCTGCCATTGATGGATGCAACTCAATCAGCGTTGGGAGGGGGGACTTCTGGCCACCATCAGAGTGGGATGGGGAGACCTTCAAAATCGAGCGTGTTCGATGGTGGCCACATTTGTCATGTTGACAGATGCATCTGTCAACACACACCTCCTCAAAATAAAATTATCAACAACACCTGTACCTCACAAAACAAAACACACTCCTCAAATCATAGAAAGCATTTACTAATCACAAGACAAAGCACAAGAAGCAGACCTACAACAGCTTCTTTTTTCAAAATGTCAGGGAAAAGACAACCCATGTTCTCAGAAAATGAACAGTAATGGTGGAGTAGGTAATTAGGGTTAAGCCACGTTTTTTGGAACTGCGGTCCAGATGGCAACCATTAGACATAGAAGGCAAATGTGGGGCAGAATAGTGGATAAAGTGAATGCTGATTCTAATACCAGATGCTCAGAGAAGGACATCCGCAAGTGGTGGTATGATCTGCGGAGAAGAGTAATTTCCCTCACTTCCAGGGCAGATGCCGATGCCCTAGCAACTAGCGGTGGCTCTCCCAGAAACTCAACCTAATGTCCTGATGGTATAAGGTATTTTCCATACTCCATATAGAAGGCATTCTGGAAATTCCCGGTGGAGTAGAGACTAGTAAGTATAAATAGCACTTACAAATTCACTCTCTCTGCACTATGGCACCAATATTCTCTAACACAAATCTCTCCAATAATGAGAACCTATTAACACAACTCTCGTATGTGATGTATGTCATAACTGAATACATACCTCACCTAATAACTAATGACCATTTCATCACTCAGTTACACCTTATTCCTTGACACAGGTTGTAGGAGAATGCCCCTTTTTGTGTGGTCACCCACCTTTTTTTGCTATATGTTGTTTCTGTTTTTTTTACTCTTGAAGGAAAGGGCCTCTTTTGACATGGTTCGCTACCACTTGTCACCTGGAACATTATATGATTTCGACTGAAAGTGCACTGGGTCCCTGCTAACCAGGCTCCCAGTGTTAGAGCTCTTTCCCAAAACTGTGCAACGGTTCGCACACGTTCAGGAACCCCTGTAAATCCCTAATAAATTGTGCCACTGGAACTTAGGGCATTGGGACTGAAGAGGTTCCACTACGGCAGCAGCAGTAATTGTGCCAACCTAAGGACCCCTCACCAAGACCTTGCAAACTGCCATTGCAGGCTGCGTGTCTTGGGGCAGAGAAAACTGAAGAGTCAACATGGCCCACATGTCTGTGTGCTATGCCCACAGACACTGCATGAGGTATAGATAAGTCACCCCTCCTGCAGGCCTTACTGCCCTAAGGCACTGTGCACTTTATCACATGTGGTCATATCTGCCTGAGCAGATATGACCCTACAATATCTAAGTACATTTTTTAATATTGTAAGTGCACAGAGAAGCCAAATAGAGTACATGGGGTGGACAGCCAAGCCCGTCTGCGCCTGTCAGCATCCCGGAAGCAGCCAGCACCAGCCATGCTGCACGTATTTCCCCCAATCATAAGGCTGTCTCCTGGGTCTACAGCCGCAACGAGCTGCTCTTGTTCCATCCTCGTCCGTGTAATCGCGCAAGCAGCTGGGAGGTTTTAGATAAACCCTTTACCATCTGCACGAGTTGTGATTACTGCCTGTCTACATGCTTGGGTGGCTATCCTCGACCCAGTACGTCTTTTAGTAGTAGACAGGCGGGGCCTTTAATTAGAGTGGCAATGATTCATACCCACTCGCTAGGGAAACAACATCAGGACATTTTTTACCTTCTTTCTGATAAGACGCTCAGGGGTGTATTCACAAGAACGTGTGATAACTACCGCAAGAGTAGCCTAACAAAACTTTCAACATCGCAGCCTATCGCGGGAAAACAACCCCGTGACAACGTGGAATTAACAACGTGGCGGTACCATGCGATAGTCTGCCGAAACCGTGGACAATGTCCGTGATACAACCACCTCGATGGAGATAAAAACACAAACCACAACATCAAAAAACCTGCGTTGGGCCAAAGCGCGACGAGGGAAACAGTGATAAGCACCGCCCGGCCTGCAACACATACCTGGCAGGCTGGAATAATCACCATAAAAGTAGAAAAAACACCCAAACACAAACTCACCTATACCCAAGCACCATGGGGGCAGCCGGAGCAGTTGCAGAGGAAGAGCGCAATCCCACAAGCACCGTGGACAACCAGCCCGGGACATCGGGGACAGGGAAGGGCAAGGACAAGAAGACGAGGAAGACAAAGTTTAGTCCGCAGGCAAACTGGATCATAGTAACAGAGGTGATGGAATACCATCAACAATTCTTTGTCACCTCCAACGTGTCATTGGGCACCAAAACCGGAATATGGCGGGAGACCGTCGACAAGGTGAATGCCGTCAGAGAGCACAAGCGGACAATGGACGAGGTCAAGAGGCGATGGAATGACATCAAGCAGGAGACCAAGGAGAAACTCTCCACCAACTAGAAGGCAGCAACGCAGACCGGAGGTGGAGGCCCAGCGCCACAGCTGGAGCTGGATGACATGGAGGAGCTGGTGTCGACAGGCATCAGTGTGGAAACTGTGGCTGGAGTCGGGGGAGCGGACACAGCTCGACAGGACACAACACAACCGCGACAGGGTGAGTGACCACCAGGTACTGGGGGGACAGGTGGAGATGGGCACAATGGCACACATGCAAAATCAAGCAGGGCACAGTACACACCCACAATGACCCTGGCTCCTCGACCAGACCTACAGACTGTCACAATGTACAATGCCATGTTGTCTGAATGTCAACATGTACCATGCGGCTACATACATGTGGACATATTATAACACACCATCTCCCCTTAACATCGCAGGGGCATCGTCAACACCTCCTGCAGAGCAGTCCCAGCCACTCTTCACTGATGATGAGGAGGACAACACCAGCATCGACACCCAAATCATCCAAGATATCATTGACCTCATTCGCCGCTCACCTCCAGAATCAGGGCAGCCCAGCTACATCGATGAGACACCACCCACCACCCAAATCACCCAGCAGGAGGCCTCCACAGCCCCAGCAGTCTCCCAAGACCCCCAGGAACAACACATGGCCTTCCAACGCTGTGTGCTGGAGTGCCAGAGGGAGACGGCTGAGCAGGTGCGGGTGGGCTTCGGCATCATGGCTGACGAGAGGCAACTACCTCGAAACACGTGTCCAGGGATGGCTAATGTGACACATACTTTTCTACATACACCGTGGCATAGGCGTACTCGCCGTCGCCACTACATTGACCACAGTTCCTTGGGGCAACTTGCTGGTGTGACGAGCAGAGTGCGACCAACTTTTGATTCATTTATTACGGCTCCCTTGAGCCAACGGGCTGACGAGCCTTGGACCTGCACCTGCGCGCCTTGAGAGGTACTCTACCTGTTTTAATTACATTTTGGCAGTCCACGCGGCACCCCTTTACACTGACCTGCTCCCTGCTGACGAGAGGCAACTACCTCGAAACACGTGTCCAGGGATGGCTAATGCGACACATACTTTTCTACATACACCGTGGCATAGGCGTACTCGCCGTCGCCACTACATTGACCACAGTTCCTTGGGGCAACTTGCTGGTGTGACGAGCAGAGTGCGACCAACTTTTGATTCATTTATTACGGCTCCCTTGAGCCAACGGGCTGACGAGCCTTGGACCTGCACCTGCGCGCCATGAGAGGTACTCTACCTGTTTTAATTACATTTTGGCAGTCCACGCAGCACCCCTTTACAGTGACCTGCTCCCTGCTGACGAGAGGCAACTACCTCAAAACACGTGTCCAGGGATGGCTAATGCGACACATACTTTTCTACATACACCGTGGCATAGGCGTACTCGCCGTCGCCACTACATTGACCACAGTTCCTTGGGGCAACTTGCTGGTGTGACGAGCAGAGTGCGACCAACTTTTGATTCATTTATTACGGCTCCCTTGAGCCAACGGGCTGACGAGCCTTGGACCTGCACCTGCGCGCCATGAGAGGTACTCTACCTGTTTTAATTACATTTTGGCAGTCCACGCGGCACCCCTTTACACTGACCTGCTCCCTACTGACGAGAGGCAACAACCTCGAAACACGTGTCCAGGGATGGCTAATGCGACACATACTTTTCTACATACACCGTGGCATAGGCGTACTCGCCGTCGCCACTACATTGACCACAGTTCCTTGGGGCAACTTGCTGGTGTGACGAGCAGAGTGCGACCAACTTTTGATTCATTTATTACGGCTCCCTTGAGCCAACGGGCTGACGAGCCTTGGACCTGCGCGGCATGAGAGGTACTCTACCTGTTTTAATTACATTTTGGCAGTCCACGCGGCACCCCTTTACACTGACCTGCTCCCTGCTGACGAGAGGCAACTACCTCGAAACACGTGTCCAGGGATGGCTAATGCGACACATACTTTTCTACATACACCGTGGCATAGGCGTACTCGCCGTCGCCACTACATTGACCACAGTTCCTTGGGGCAACTTGCTGGTGTGACGAGCAGAGTGCGACCAACTTTTGATTCATTTATTACGGCTCCCTTGAGCCAACGGGCTGACGAGCCTTGGACCTGCACCTGCGCGCCATGAGAGGTACTCTACCTGTTTTAATTATATTTTGGCAGTCCACGCGGCACCCCTTTACACTGACCTGCTCCCTGCTGACGAGAGGCAACAACTTCGAAACACGTGTCCAGGGATGGCTAATGCGACACATACTTTTCTACATACACCGTGGCATAGGCGTACTCGCCGTCGCCACTACATTGACCACAGTTCCTTGGGGCAACTTGCTGGTGTGACGAGCAGAGTGCGACCAACTTTTGATTCATGTATGCATGTGTGGATGAATGTGGGGACAGTGATTTCCCTTGCGTCAATGTTGCTCATCCTGTGGGATGCCAGCCAGAGAGTGCTACATTTCATTTTGTGTCCCAGGTCCCGTGGACACTACAACAGGGACACATGCATCACTCACTTCCTTGTCCGGACATGGACTGAACCACGCCCAGACCCCACGAGTCATTGTTGCAAGCCCTGGGCTGGTCTGGAGTACGGCAGGCCAGACCACTCCACTTACGCTCCAAGGGGGGGCCCTCATTGCTACCCGTTGCAGGCGTACTCACTGGTGGTGTGCAGGTCACTGTTCTAGTTGTCAGCATGTCACAGCCACTCACTGAGGGCAGGTTTGCACGCACACCACACCCATCCGGCACAGGCATCACAGGCCATCTGGCTCCACCAGCATAAGGGGCCGACGACGTCACATTCCCCAGTGCCGGTGGTGACTGGATGACGGACGCCACGGGTCTCAATCATAAAAGGCTCAAGAGTTGCTGCGCACATGGTTAGTGGCAACCGAGGCCTGTGTACGCCCGGGCCTACCACCACGTGGCCTGACTGGGGTTGCACAGGGTTAGTGGCAACCAAGGCCTGAGTACGGCAAGGGACTACCAACATGTGGTGCTGACTGGGGTTGCACAGGGTTAGTGGCAACCGAGGGCTGCATACGGCATGGGCCTACCACCACATGGCGCTGACTGGGGTTGCACAGGGTTAGTCCACCTGGAGCATTTTGGCCGGCAGAGGCACCTCGCTATGGGACAGTGACTTTGGGTGCACTGAGTCAGTGGCACCTTAAGCTGCTGAGCGGGTGTGCAGCCTGCGATGATGCCCCGTCCCGGCGGTCCGGACGACTCAGATTTCGTGTGCCCTGCTGGACCGCAGTGTAGGCCAGATCCAGAGGGAAGTGTGGGCTTACCGTCACGTGGCGTTGCTTCCGGGTTTACAGAGTTAGCGGCACCCATTGGGCTGATCGGGTGTGCAAAAGACACACAATTGATGTATGTAATGCTGAACAAATCAAAACTGAGCGGGTGTGTAGCCTGCGTCATATGCCATGGAGTAATCAAGATCCAGCACCAAACGTGAGACCTGGTGGCCTGCTGATCGTGGCTGCATGGTGTGGAGGGTGCCATGTTGGCGGGCCCCGGGCTTGTGGTTTGCAGCGGTACATGGTGGGACATCCTGTCTACACGCCAGTGGTAGAAGGTGAGCAGTGAGGCCCGGGTGTGCATGTGCGGGCATGCTCCCATGGGTGGCAGGAGGCTTTGGGGTGCCTCTACCTGGGTGTGCATGGGCGGGCAGGCGATATCATCTTGTGCAAGTGTCTGTACTGTGCCAGTCATGTATCTGGACTCTGTTTCAGATGACGGCTCTGACCTGGTGTACAGCAATACATACCGGCACGTGGTTGGAGACACACCAGCAGCAGCAGGTGAGCAGTATGGCCTGGGTGCGCAGGGGTGGCACTCTCTCTCTCTCTCTCGCTCCCTCTCTTCTTCTCTCTCTCTCCTTTGCTCTCTCTCTGTCCTTTGATGTGCGCAGGACACACCTTCTCATCATGTTTTTTGTCTTGCAGGCTGTGACCTATGGAGTGTCCCGAGGGGAGCTGCCATGTGTCTTCATTTAATTTCAGTGTTTATTTTAATAAAGTTTCATTTGTTGCTTCGAAAGTCAATGTGTGATACTCATTTCTGTGACGACACATGCATGTCACCAGTTGTGATTGTGCGACATCAAGCGGATTATTTTGTACAAGTTTAGGTGTAGCTGATGTGGCATGTCTTTGTTCGCGGGGGGTGCCAGGGAGGGGTGGTCCGGAGGGGTGGTGGTGGTGGGTGTTGTGGCCCAATTGGGTGTCCGGGCCGCATTATGAGTGGCTCCATGGAATCTGTTGCACTTCCGATGTAGCCCTGGGCTGGGCTCCCTTTTGCGGTGCAGGCTGCCGCCAACTTTACACCAGGTCAGAGCAGGTGTAAAATTCCTACTGCTAACTCGCCTTGGGGCATATTATCAAGATAGGCGATAACATTATCGCCGCTTTAGCGGCAGAAAACTGCCGCTAAAACGGCGATAATGGGCTTGATAATATGCTCTATGGAATTCCAATTGAAGACCATGTTAGATGTCCATCACATCTAACATGGGCTTCAATTGGAATTCCACAGAGCATAATATCAAACCCATTATCGCCGTTTTAGTGGCAGTTTTCTGCCACTAAAGCTGCGATACTGTTATCGCCTGGCTTGATAATATGCCCCCTTATCACCGGTATTGTGTTCTTATCGACGATCTGGCTGGTTGTTGAGAAAGTTGTGGTGTGATGTTGTCACGGCTTTTGGCACAGGAACGCCTACTCTGCATCTCATTAGCGATAGTTGAGGGGGTCCTCTGTGGCGATGTTTTTTGCGTCTGCTATCGTGGGTAAACTGGTGCTGTCAGCTGTTAACATAGGCTTGTGAATAGGGAGGTATATTTATCATGACTTTGGCTGCGATAAAGTGCCGTTAAATTGGGCGATAGCTCCTTGTGAATATGCCCCTCAATCTCTTATTCATAACTGAGACCTGGCTTAACACATTTTCTAACCCTGTAATCGAGATGGCCATTCCTGGGGGATATTAGATTTCCCGTGCTGACCGCAAATTTGGTAGGGGCGGTGGTGTTGTCGTTGTGTATAGGGATAAGTGGGCGTTCCATCCTGGTGAGTCTTTGTCGCTGGGAGAGGGAGAAGCCTTGGACTTTTGCATCACCATTTCTCCCCATTTCTCGCTGGGTGACTCACTGGTCTACAAACCCCCCGGGCATGCAGGTTCTTTTCCTAAAGCCTTGGAGGATGTTATAATTTCCCATGCATTACGCTTCACTCACTATCTTTTCCTTGGGGATCTTAATATTCATCTGGATCTGGAAGACGCAGGGGATTCATGGGAATTTTTTGACTCACTGAGCGTTGCCCAGCTCACTCAATAGGTCAGTTCACCCACGCACCTTGGCGGTCATATCCTTGATCCAATTTGCTCCAACTTTCCCATTATCATTGAGGATCCTCTTCCGGTTCTTTGGTCAGATCATTTCCTGACCTATTTTTCCTGGGCCATGGACAGTAATTTGTTTCCAGGCCCGCCTGGCCAAGGTCGGGCCTCCACCAAAATTGACCCTATGACTTTTATCGAGGCCCTGGCTGGGTCACGGCCAGTCCTCCCTAAGGACCTGGAGGGGACTCTTGCTAGCTTTTCCAGGTGGATTATGTGGGCGGTGGAGCACCTCTCTCCTGCGTCACTTCAAAGGCGTTCCAGGGGCTCTACCTCAAAACCTTGGTTTTCTTCTGAGCTCAAAGCCCAGAAGCAACAACGCAACAAATTGGAACGCTATGGGGTCAGGACTACTGCCTGCTGGCTAAGTTGGTCCTTAGGAAAGCCAAGAAAGTCTACTATATCTCTATATCCCATGCTAAAAGCCTTCATTATGTGGATCCCATTACTCTGTCCAGAAATAACTCCAACAAAATCTTTTCCATTGTGCAGTGCTTTCTGGCTCCTAGAGCAGAGACTATCACACTTCCTTCCTCAGCTGCCTGGTACGAGAAACTTTCCATATTTCTTTGCTGATAAGATTCATACTCTCCAGGTGACTTTTAATATCAGCAACCATGCTGCGGCAGGGATCCTGCCTCCAAAGGTGCCACCTGTTACCACACATATATCTCCTTTTCTGGTGGCCTTCACTATTGATCCGCCAGACTCACAGATGGTCCTCAAGGCCTTGAAATCAGGCTTTCTGTCTGACCCCTGTGCAGCTAGGCTGCTGGCGTTGGTACCTTAGACAGTCGACCCAGAGGTTAACAGGCTTATCAACCTGTCCCTCCAGGAGACATTAGTCCCTGCAGTGTGGAAACAGGCCAGTGTGACGAAGGTCTGCAAAAGGTGGTAAACAAACAGCTTACCGACTTCCTCGAAGGCTCTGGCCTGCTCCAGCCGGCTCAATCGAGGTTCAGAGCCGCTGATAGTACTGAGTCGGCTCTCGTTGAAATCTCTGAAGCCATTTGGGAATGCCTGGATTATGGCGGCAGGGCGGCTTTGATTTTGTTGGACCTCTCTGCGGCATTTGATACCGTACCTCATTCCCTGTTGCTGGCTTGCCTCTCGGACATAGGAATCTCAGGGTTGGCCTGGAGTTGGTTGAAGTCATTCCTGCAGGGTAGAACCCAACAGGTTTGGCTCCCTCCTTCCTCTTCCTCCTCACAGATAGTGACCACAGGAGTGCCTCAGGGGTCCTCTTTGAGTCCCCTTCTTTTTAACGTATATGTCACTCCCCTGATTCAGTTGGTTTAGCAGCTTGGAGCCAAAATTATTGCGTACACCGATGATACACAGCTTCTGTTTACTTGGAAAAAAACAGAGTTTTCCACCTCTTCGGCTAAAAACTGTCTGACAGCAGTCTTTCAATGACTCTCCTCTGCGCCATTAAAATGCAACTAGGATAAATCAGAAATCCTCCTTTTTGGGAGTTTCCCCCCTCATTTTAGGGAAACACTCTGGCTGTCAGAATATCCCATGCCTGCTTCGGTGGGCCAATCCGCTAAAAACCTTGGGATATCGTTTGATGAGAAACTGTCTTTTACTACTCAGATCAAGAAGCTTGCTGGTCACTGCTTCGGTATACTTAAATCCCTTGGAAAATTTCTCCCGCTCCTCCCTAGGCGGCCAAAGAATCGGTTACTCGAGCCCTGATACTCTCACGTATTGACTATGCCAACGCCTTGTACGTTGTCTTGCCGGGCTATCTGCTGAATAGACTGCAGGTAGGCCAGAACGCAGCTGCCAGGCTTCTTTTTACATCCCTATCAGAACCAGCATAAGACAACATCTGCGCAATCTCCACTGGCTGCCTGGCGCTGAAAGAGTTAAGTTCAAAGCCCTTGTCCTGGCACATTATGCCTTGTATGGATTTGGTCCCCTTTATCTAAGGACACGTTTCAGGTTCCATGTTCCTGCTAGACAGTTGTGCTCAGCTTCTCAGCTACTTGCTAACATACCTCATTTTCGTCTCAAGAGAATGGGTGGCAGTTCTCTTGCTTTCATGGCCGCCTCGGCCTGGAATTCGCTTCCATTTGACCTTGGCAGCACCCTTGACCCCATCCTCTTGAAAAAAAGACTGAAAACGTTTATTTTCATCTTCTTTACCCTTTCATGGCTTGCGCTGGGACACTCTTTGGAGTATCTGTGTGCATTACAAGCTTCAATAACATAACATAACATCCCACTTCGTTATAGGCGGTTGTTTGTATTCATTCTTTTGCATAATAGAGGGATTTATTTGTAAGTCTAGGAAAAGCACTCCTAATTGGTCGGTTTCTGCTTACCATAGTGTTTCAGATGTCTCATACAGTCTCACTTTCTCATATTGCTTATGAGATAATTTGTCAAAATCAAATCAGTTCAAATCAAGGCTGCTCAATTCTAAGCGCTGCGCTTTGATATCTAGGCGCGGTCTGCATTTTTAAAAGTACCTTATTTTGTATTTTTGTTGTAATTACTTGGCCATTCTCCCCTGTTTTTAATAGGTCATTCTCACCTGCACTTTAAATTGGGCCCTCACCGCTGCTTCAGCGGATCCCCCCAGCGCGTTTTGTGCCCTTCTCGTGCATTTTCGGCGCCATCTTGGATAGGGGACGCTGTCAGGACCAGGCGCGACGTAGCGCTCCAGCTGTCAGGTGGTCTTGGTTAGAGGCAATTACCAGGGAAAGCTTACATAAGGGGCTCTGAAAGGCAGGATAGCAGCTCAAGGCTGCTCAATTCTAAGCGCTGCGCTTTGATATCTAGGCGCGGTCTGCATTTTTAAAAGTACCTTATTTTGTATTTTTGTTGTAATTACTTGGCCATTCTCCCCTGTTTTTAATAGCTCATTCTCACCTGCACTTTAAATTGGGCCCTCACCGCTGCTTCAGCGGATCCCCCCAGCGCGTTTTGTGCCCTTTTCGTGCATTTTCGGCGCCATCTTGGATAGGGGACGCTGTCAGGACCAGGCGCGACGTAGCGCTCCAGCTGTCAGGTGGTCTTGGTTAGAGGCAATTACCAGGGAAAGCTTACATAAGGGGCTCTGAAAGGCAGGATAGCAGCTCAAGGCTGCTCAATTCTAAGCGCTGCGCTTTGATATCTAGGCGCGGTCTGCATTTTTAAAAGTACCTTATTTTGTATTTTTGTTGTAATTACTTGGCCATTCTCCCCTGTTTTTAATAGGTCATTCTCACCTGCACTTTAAATTGGGCCCTCACCGCTGCTTCAGCGGATCCCCCCAGCGCGTTTTGTGCCCTTCTCGTGCATTTTCGGCGCCATCTTGGATAGGGGACGCTGTCAGGACCAGGCGCGACGTAGCGCTCCAGCTGTCAGGTGGTCTTGGTTAGAGCCCCATATACATCTCACATGCAGACGCGCAGCGTGTGCGCGCGGCGTGTGGGCCGTAGTCACGCCGGAGTCACGCCAGAGTCCAGCCCATCTGCGCCCGTCCGCACTAAGGACGGGCTGGATGGCGGATTGACAGTATACAACGACCGGGTGACTACTGGGATTGGCTACTCGAGGCAGGAGTTCATTGCTCTGAAGCCGTCCAAACTCCCTTGCCATCATGGATACGTCCCGGAAGGGTTCTTAACCTCCCCCAGCTGCCACTGTTTTCGGTCTTCTACTCGGGGGCCGATTCCCCTTGTTGTAGCTTCAAGTCCTAAGCCAGGAACTAGTTCGAGGAGCGACAAGGGTTTTCTTTTAAATGCGAGGTCCTTAATCAAAAATAATCTTGCCTTCAAGGATTTTGTACTGGCCAGAGAACCTGACTGGGTTTTCATAACTGAAACCTGGGCTAAGGATTCCTCAGGGCCGGATCTGGTTGAGGCAGTTCCAGAAGGCTACACTCTAGTGAGGATGGATAGAGTGGGTCGTATGGGGGGAGGGATAGGTATCCTTTATAGGGACCACCTGTCCTGCCATATCACTCCCTTAGAGGACTTTCAAGATTCATTTCAGGCTCTTCAGTTCTCAATTAATGGATCATACGGAGTGCCGTTTAAGGGCTTTCTCATTTATAGACCCCCGGGGACTAAAATTGATTTTGGCCATCAAGTGCTCAACATTTTAGAGTCACATTTTGGCTGTGACCACTTCACTGTTCTTGGGGATGTAAATTTCCATTTAGAAAACCTGGAGTAAACTGAAACTCTATCTCTACTGGATATCTTCTCTGGGTGTGGGTTGACACAGTTAGTTAAAGGTCCTACCCATAAGGCTGGTCATATGCTTGATGGGGTATTTTCCAATGACACTCGGTTGGCTACTGAGATGTCCTTCCCTCTCTCATGGTCTGACCACTATGCGATCCCTTTGGTTTTAACGACTGCCTTGGTCAGCAGTAAGGGAAACGAGTCTAGTAAGATGGAACCGAGACGTAATTTAAAAAATCTAACTAACAATGTGCTCACCCCCAGACTATCGGGGCTACTGATTTCCCCAGGAGAGCATGTAACCTCTGCAGTAGAGAGGTTGGAGAACGGTATTAAAACAGCTCTTGATGAACTGGCACCGGCTACATTGCGCTATTCCGCTAGAAAAAGCCCCTCGGCCCCATGGTTCTCTGAATCATTAAGACTTCTCAGGCAGGGTCTACGGAGACAGGAACGTCTCTGGAGGACTAGCTGGGATTTGCGTGAGAGGGATAGTCATAAAATCCTTCTAAAGAAATATAAGAAGGAGGTAATAAGAACTAAACAAGAATATTTCACCTCTCTTACTTCCTCTCTCTCCTCACCGAAAGACCTTTTTAATATCGTAGACACGCTTATCTCATTAAAGACGCCTGACCCGGTGGTCAGTTCACAGCAGCTCTGTAATGATATTGCACAATTCTTTAATTCTAAGATTGTGGATATACATTCAGCATTAGAGCTTCAAAAGGTAACCCTATCTACCTCTTTATGCACTCCTGTCACTCTGTCACCACTTCCAGAGGATGTGTCCCTAGGGTGTTTGTCCAGTTTTCCATCCCTCTCCTTACTGGAACTCGAAGTTCTCCTGTCTAAGATTAGGTCGGGTCCCCTTTAGACCCCTGCCCTTTGAAACTTCTGAAACAATGTAAGGATTGTTTCTTGCCTCCCTTATTGGGTATTATGAACAGGGCAATGAAGGACGGGATTTTCCCCTCTCAATGGAAGAAAGCGGTGGTTAAACCCCTGCTAAAAAAATCTACACTAGATCCAGGTGTTCTTAAAAACTTCCGCCCCATTTCGCTGCTCCCAGCTCCTGCAAAGATGCTGGAAATTCATCTTAACCAGCATCTTGCAGACTTTCTGGAAACCTTTGATCGGTTAGACCACTCGCAGCATGGATTTAGGAGAGAGCACAGTACCCAATCTGCCCTTACTATTGTGCTTGACAACATCCGCACCAGAGTAGATAGGGGTCAGACTACTCTCCTTATCCTGCTGGACCTTTCGGCTGTGTTTGATACCCTATCTCCCTCAGTCCTAACATCTAGGCTGAGAGAGATAGGGGTGGAGGGGCCCGCACTTAGTTTGCTGGCCTCTTTCCTGAACCAGAGGGAACAGAGAGTAAAGCTGGGGGAATTTTTGTCTCCATCTCTTCCTGTGCATTGTGGGGTCCCTCAGGGGTCGGCATTAAGTCCGACCCTCTTTAACATCTATGTGACCCCACTTGCCAGGCTTATTAGATCTTTTGGGATGGAGGTAATCTCCTATGCCGACGACACACAGATATTGCT
This sequence comes from Triturus cristatus, assembly GCF_964204655.1. Classification (NCBI taxonomy): domain Eukaryota; kingdom Metazoa; phylum Chordata; class Amphibia; order Caudata; family Salamandridae; genus Triturus; species Triturus cristatus. The sequence continues at coordinate 214,410,578 of NC_140588.1, forward strand.
GTCTTTCGCCCAACCTGCCCTCTCTGCTGCCTCCAATTTTAGGAATTGTATGAAAGCAGTCGCTCAATGGATCATCTGTAATTCATTGAAGCTTAATGGGGAAAAGACAGAGATTCTGGTGTTTGGTGGAAAGGAGGATATTTGTTCGGCGGACTGGTGGCCCTCCTCGATGGGTGTGTGTCCGACACCGACGACCCTGGCTAAAAATCTAGGAGTCTTGATTGACCCCCTCTTGGGGATGGACCAACAAGTAAAGAGGACCATCTCCACTTGTTGGGGCCTAATAAACATCCTACGGAAGATCAGACACTATCTGTCCCTTCAAGCAGGGAAAAAAATTGTCTTGGCATTGATTGGCTCCAGACTTGATTATTGTAATGCTCTTTATTTAGGCATTAACAAGGGCCTGTTAATGCGACTTCAAATGGTGCAGAATGCTGCTGCCAAGCTTGTATTGGACTTGCCTAAACGGGCCTCTGTTCAGGCTGCCAGAAAGATCTTACACTGGCTTCCAATTGAGGCCAGGATTTCCTTTAAGTCCTTGTCTCTGATCTACAGGGCTTTGGCCACCAATAGGTCTGGAGGCTTAATGGACCTGTTGGTCCCTTATACACCTTCCAGAACCCTTCGGTCTGCCAATAAATCCCTGCTATCAGTCCCCCGGATCCGTAAAGCTAAGTGGGGCGGCAGAGCTTTTTCAACTCTGGCCCCTAAGTTGTGGAATATTCTGCCTTTGGAAATCAAAACTCTTCCCTCCATGTATGTTTTTAGGAAGGCCCTTAAGACGTGGCTATTTGCCAATGCCTACTCTTAGATTTGATTCTGCCTTTTTATGAATTTTTTTTGATTAGGCGCCTTGATGCCTTCGGGCTTAGTAGCGCGATTATAAATTTATTTTCATTCATTCATTCAATCTTAAGAATGTTGTACTTTTAAATGTGCTTATAATACTAATCACTGGTTCGAAAAATATTGTTTGAAAATTTGCACTACATTCACTTTTAGTGTCTTGTGGTGTTGCATTTTATCAATACATTTCATAACCAGGCTAGGATAGTTTAAGTTTAATTATTGACTTACAACTGTTTTATTGATTCAACTTCATGAGCTATTTCTAAGGCATAGTACGATAGAGCATGGTACAGGAGAGTCAAACCAGTCTACTTTTGGAAGCCCACACACACTCCTGCAGCCCCAAAGTGTGAAACCACATTTAACTTCATTTCACTCACTATTAATCTTATTAAAACTTTTAACATTCATAAGAATAAAAACAACTTCAATGATCTTCTATCATTCATGGAAATATATCATGTTTGTGATGGACTAATATGTCTGGCTAACTGTAAATGAAGCCCCAATTTTTAGGAAGTTAATATAATATATGTTTTGAAATAGACTATCATTTGCTAATATTTTGTCTGGTTTTCAAGGTCAACCAGGAAGATCTCAATCATGAGACTGAACTGTGGTGGCCACTCTGCCTAAAGATAGAAGTTCTGACTCCTTCAGTGGGAACAGCTCACCTGCCAATTAGGTACATCTTGAAAGAAGCCTGGAACATCAGGTTTGTGGGGCCAGCACCCAACACCTCTCCCGCAAGACACCATAGCTAATACTTCCATCTGTTGTGCTATGCAGCTGTTGCTTAGCGAGTCAGAGGTTGAGCCAGGAAATCGTGTAGACACTGTGATGTAGAGACCTGGTATAGAAACCAGCTGCATATTTAAGGTGTTGAAATGCTTCTGATTGCAGTATATTTGCTCCCAGCCATAATGTGGTACCATTGCAACAGAAGTTCCACCCATGGCACCAACAACATGTGGTATGCCTCCCAAACCATAGAAATCACCATTAGTATTTTTGAGCATGGCATTACCTATTGGAATTTGGATGTAATAATTTCTATATATGATCATAACATCCAGGACTTGGCTGAGGATATCACAAACACTCGGCTGCAACATCCCATTTAAGTCACTGTGTATCAAAAAGAGACAGTGACACATAACTGCAACACCGCCCTTATCTTCACAATAGGCGGAATAACAGTCCAAATTATTATGTCCAGCAGCAGACCTGACAGTAATTGTACTGCAAATTTTTGAATGGTGTCACGGTTCAGCCAGTACTTCTTAATGATATGCTTTTCCTGAAAGGTTTGCAGATCAGGGTGTTGTTTGCAGACTCTTTCACTGCGTTGACAGCAACATCTTCTTCCTCCCTTGGTCAGTGGATGGGCATATCTAGAACATATGAGTCCAATGTGTCAATATTGTATGTTTACACATGGGGTTTTGACATATTTTAGAAATGTTCAGAATTTATCCCATGTAAACATGAATACATATAATAAAATCAAACATTTTTCTAAGTATTTCTTTTAATAATTTTATTTTTGTTTTCATAAACATTTTAACCCCTTTGCTGCGGCGCGAATTCCGCCGCAGCGCTGGGGGGGTTTGGGGGCTTGACGGCTCCGCTGTGCTCATGACGGAACCACGCCGTCATGAGTCACGGGTGAGCTGTGCTCATGACGGCGTGGTTCCGTCATGACTCCACCCACTGTGCTAATCGCCCGCACAGGCGGGGAATTAGCGCCGCGTGGGAGGAGCGGCCGCCAACGGCCGCAGCATGACGGAACCACTCCGTCATGAGCACACGGCGCCCGTGGCTCATGACGGAGTGGTTCCGTCATGAGCGGGGAACGGGTTAAAAGAACTTATTTTCAATATTAATATGTTCTCCAATCGCAAAACATTCCTACATTGAATGAAAAAAAACTTGGAGCTCAAAAATGTTATATTATTTGCCCTAAAAAAGTATTTCTAAACAATAACATTTATGTAACTATATATGCTGTGTATTCATTTTTAAATGTTTTTCTGAATATTATGTAATGTAGTGTCCCTTAAGGTTGGAGTACATTACACCCCAGATGGTGTAGGTCTATATTTTGTATTGTAGATGTTCTAGTTGTGTTTAATGGAAGCATCTTCGCATATGACAGATGCTTGCATCGAAAATGAACTATGGGTTCGCCATACTGTGAGGCATAACTAATGCTGACAATGTAGCTTTATGTTTGCAGATGTAACATGGTGGTGCCTGATGTATTCATCATGATGACGAATTAGTATTTGTAGTCTGTGTCTATCTTTTCCAGTGTCCTCTGTCTCGCACTGGTTAAAATGATCTGTGATTGACAAAATCAATGTAAGTTGTGTAAGTGTCCAATGACGTAATTTCTTTCACATTGACATACACATTTTTTAAGGGCAATTTTGTCACTTGCTTCATAGCCTTCAAGTGTAGCAGACCTCCTCGCCTTCTGTTGCTGGAAACCACCATGGCTGAAGAAGCAGGTATCAATGACCACCACTTCACTCAAGAAGACCTGGACATCCATGTAGAACAGTCTGGACCAACTACAACATCTTGTATGGGCCAGTATCGTCAAAATGATTGTGAGTAAATTCATGTTCTCCATGTAATGTTATCATATTCACATCCTGGACTCATCGCTCTCAATGACCCAGCAAGTCAATACCGTCTCCTCCTCCTGCTTCAGCACCCTCCGCCTTCTTCGCAAGATCTACAGATGGATCCCCACTGAAACCAGAAGGACGGTCACCCAGGCCCTCGTCAGCAGAAGACTGGACTACAGCAACGCAGGAACCACGGCCAAACTCCAGAAAAGTCTACAACGCATACAGAACGCCTCTGCACACCTCATCCTCGACATCCCCCACCACACCCACATCACAGCCCACCTGAGAAACCTGCACTGGCTCCCAGTCAACAAGAGGATCACCTTCAAGCTCCTCACCCACGCTCACAAAGCACTCAACAATGCCGGCCCAGCATACCTCAACAAACGACTCACCTTCTACACCTCGAACCGCTAGCTTCGCTCCGGCCTCGCCCTCGCCCTTGCCACCATTCCTCGCATCCACAGGACAACCACCGGTGGCAGATCTTTTTCCCACCTCGCCGTCAAGACATGGAACACCCTCCCCACCCATCTGCGACAGACCCAGGACCTGGTGACCTTCAGGAGACTTCTCAAGACCTGGCTGTTCGAGCAGTAGCTTCATCCCTCCCCCCTCCTCAGCGCCTTGAGACCCTCACAGGTGATTAGCGCACTCTACAAATGATTGATTGATTGATATCATATATTTTTTTTTTAAATAAATAGACCCATACTTTTTGAAATTGACCATAAAAAGCAAGGCAATGTTAAACCATAGTTTATTTTGAGATATTGTGTCTATAATATCAATACACAGGCTTGATGAGCCTAAAATCACATTTATAAATATGGAAAACATAGGTCCTTGGGGAACCACCCACCCACCTTTTAATAGAGTAATGCAAAGCATGGTCAAACAATTATGTAAATATATGTTATACATAGATATATAAGCTCCATAACTATTAAGAATTGCTTTGAAATATTCCATTGGAAATTTGTGAAAAATATTTAAACAGCATGATACGTTCTGACACAAACAAAAAGATAACATTGTTGACGGCATGCAGGCCCAACCTTTGACATGGGGAGGCTGTGTTGTCTACTTGGACAACATCTATAATAGTGACATAAATATTAACATCGGTAGAGTGTCACTAAGTATATCAGGTTTTAATGTGAATGTTGTTTGAATATCAAATACCTTTTCTGACATGGCACTATCAGAGACAAGGGATGCCTAGGGCTTGGTAGCTAGCATTCTAAACTTTAAGACAATGATGAAAGATCTTTGAAAAAAATACAATTGTCTTAAACAATGACCACACATGTACTAATTTGTGGAATGTGTACCCGTAGCAATTTTAGAATATGTTAACCTATATATAGAACACAATGGTTTAGAGTTACTTTGAGTCAGATGTCCTACTCCATCACAATGCGACTTATCTACCATGTTTAGAAAGAAAAGTGCTAAACTTTAAAATAATCTAGGTCGACAGTGGAGTGTCGATCTAATTTTGAATTCAAATTCCAAAAATATTGATCAATAGGGCCAAAAGGGTCATCACTCTACATTTTGACATGGCCTATGATGACTTAAATACACTTTTGAAAACAAGATGCTCAATGTATGGTTGGCATTAATTGTTAAGTTAGTTGTCATTTAATTGAGTCAAAAGATAAATGATATCCCATAAACCATAAACAACACTATAGTCTATTATTTACACTAAGGTGGATGGTATTTCTGTCAGTGTATTGATGAACAAATATGTAATCCAAAATGTCATTCAACAACATTCTCGGTTCCTAGAAAATATACTTATTTAGACATGAGTATATTTGTTAATTATTGCGGTACCAGGAAACATTATGGGTAATGTTTCTTTCATTGCTTCATTCTTGTCTTACTGCTTGTAGGTTAGGACCCATTTCAAAAACAAGATCTGGAAGGCCACTGGCAAGCAAGTGCAGAAGCAGAGTGTCTTCCAGCACAGCAGAATCCACTGCCACAAAAGGTGGGAGAACCTTTGACAAAGTACAAACCTCATCACCCTGGAAAACTGAGAAGATCCTTCCAGTAAAAGAAGCAGGTATATTGGTATTGACCCCGTGATGCTGAACATTCTGGCAGTGGCATACTCTGACCTGGATGGTGAGCTGAAGGCCATGGAGCAGTGGCAAGAGGGTAACTGCATTGATGTATAAAACTTTGCATGTTGTTATTAACCATTCTTTATATTTTGCAGGTTGTAGTATCATGTCAGGAATCTAAGGCCTGCATTTATTGGCTGATGCAGAGTTATAACCAAAGGAAATGATGGACGGAGTGTTGAACATTGCAAGCACTCACCCCCAGTCAACTGATCTGGGTTTAATCCATCACTGTTCTTTAGCCCACTCTGCCACCCCAGTTCAGACATGGCCATATGCAAATCAGTCTGACCCTGTGCCTCATGGGAACAGTCCAGCCCGAACTGCCAAGCCATGTCTTCCCTGGACCAAAAACAAGCTTCCTAGGACTGGTTTCTGGCATTTCAGCCGTCTTCAGCCAGGCTTGCTTGAATCCAGTGGCAAAGTGAGCAAGGGACTCACGTCTGAGAGTTTTGCCAAAGGTTACTCCATCCCATGCACCATGATTATCCCACTCACCTTTTTACAAGTGCACTAGCAAAAAGACTGATGTGACTTCTCATATGTTTGTGAAGATGTTAACATTTAACAATATAGAATTCAGCAAATTCAGATTTAGAAAATGTTGAGAATAGAAGCAACATAAAAAATATTAGACTATGGTCTAGATTTTGGGCCTGAATTTGAGATTTGTAGGTGGGTTATTCTGCCACAACATTACTGATTCCATCTCTGCTTTATTATAAGTGCATTACAACACAACGCACTAGTAATAAGCCAGACAGGATATCTATCCCTTTTATGGTGGAGTAACCTATCTTCAAAACTCAAAATCAGGGCCCAAAGTAGACCTTTTGTTACTGCTGGACAAATATCCCATCCGTCTTATAATATGTGAATGTACATCCAAGGCATTCATAAGTGTTTAAAGGCAGATGGGATATATCTCACATTTGTCACGCAGTAAACAAAACTTCAAAATATAAATGCAACACAATGACAATACTGTAGTTGTAGTTGTTTGCTAATGTCATATGTGGTAGAGAAGGATTATGCCAGACAATAAAATATTTTTATATTTATCAAGTGGTTCCTGAGACTCACACTCCTATGACATATAGAAAAATTGGCCAAGCAGTTCATATGTAGATTAACCATAATGTTCTTGAAGACTTGTGACTGACTGTGTAATATATCACATAGATCATTTCCCTTTACCAAAGCTCTAATTTGTCAAAGACATCCAGGAACAGGCCATGTGTCTGAAGAAACTCCTATTAAAAAGGTGTCCTAAGATTTCACATAAAAAATGTTTTATTTCTGAAAATGTTTATATAGTCATTGAACTCCGAAAACAGATTTGTCTGAATGTAAATGTTGGCCATACCCTATGAGTGGTCACCATGTGCAAACAATTGGTCTCAGCATATTTTAAAATAATCAAAAATAACCATTTGCCAGGTTTCCTTTTTAATATATTAGAAAGTCCTTGAAGAAAATGCCTTAGCTTTTTAAATCATTATCAAAGCATATACAAGTTGTAATGTGTTGGGCAAAATGTTTGGGCTGCATTTATAGCTTGTTGGCTTGGTTACTCATGCCTCCCTTATTGCAAGTGTTAGGTAATATAATCCACTTTTAACAAGGCCAACTGAATATCCCTGTCATTTCTGAAGGAGCAGACTGTATTCTAAAATGGCAATCAGGCCCTTTAAAATGTTGTTTTGTGTGGCCTTTATTAAGAATAGCATGGTTAAATGCATTATGTTTGGGCTACTTTGGTGTGTGCGCGTTTTGCAATTTTCCTCTGTAGTGTGTTACTAATGTGTGTATATGTGTGCTTTCAGCTTCTTCTAGAGCTAGCAAGGGAGACTCTGGCAAGTCTTTGGGAGAGCAGCAGTGGAGCCACTGGGCGTCAAAAGGTGAAGTCACTGATACAGAGAGGCAGAGTGTCAATGAGGGTGGCATGGCTGAACAGGAGGCCACAACTACCTCTGACTTTGAGGCCTTAAACCCAGGCCAGTCCCACTGTTTCTCTGTGTACCACCATCACTTCTGCCATCAGCACCCTCGCACCTGTCTCCTTGGAAGTCGACACCCAGTCTGGAAACAGTCCGGGGTCTCCTTTGCCCCAAGCACCTCTCCTCCTGCCTCCCTCCCACTAGCGCTGGTCTTAGAGGAGGCCCTGGAAGTTCTAATCTAAAGAGCTTGTCTGTAGGGCAGACAGCATTGTTGCATGTCGTCCAGGGTCTCATTCAGCAACTGACACAAGTCATCATCATCCTGGATTTCATGCACTTTGCCCGGTCTGCTTTACAGAGAGGTTTGGGATTTGCTGTCCCCTATAGTCTCCTCTGATGCTAGTGCTTCTAACACATCTCCTCTAACCCCATTACCCCAACACACTTCTCCCCTGCCCACAGCTGTAGCCCTGACATCATTCCACCACCTGCCACCATTTCAAGCTCTGATCCTGTTCCACATCTCATCACAATTTCTCATTGTAACACCAAACTTTCACATCCTACTATCCATTCCAAAAGCCAAAATCACCTCAAATCCCCTAAAACCTCCCATAACCCTAACACTCCTATACCCCCAAGCCCCTCAAACTTCACCATGCCACCAAACCTCACCATGCCTCCAAACCTCACTATTCCAGTCAGTCTTCCTATCGAGAACCACCGGGCCTGCCTCACTTAAAAAAATTCTAACAACCAAATCCCATCCCTGCAAGTAGGTGCCCAGAATGACACAAGCTCCAGTGGGATAGAGGGCCCACTTAGGAGGAGATTGCTACATGTGTTGGGTGGCAAGCAGTATACCTGGATAGATTTTAAGCTTCATTGAATTTTGGACTGCGATACAGTGCCTAATTTGTAAAAGGAAATAAGTGCCAGGGCTCTTGCCAGGAGGCCAATGCAGCTTGCACCACACATTTCCACTGCCATGCTGCCAATAATAGTAACAAAACTACTAACCACCACACTCCTACAAGTGTGGCAATTCAGACTATTCCAGGTCCCCAAGGCTATAAGGTAATAGTCATGTTTAAAGTTAATTGAATTAATAATTAACTGTTCCTGTGGTCATCTCTGAATTATCCAGAGTGCGCCACCTTGTGGCAGACGGTGTTGACAATTAAGTGCCGGTGCTGAGCACCATAAACCTCCAGCTCAAATTAAGCACTGCTGTGATAGGACAAGTGCCCTCCCCTGGACTTTATTTTTCCAAATTGTTTTGGTCATATTCACAGATACCAAGAGAAGGACGTTTTTTGTTGCCCCTTCTAATTTGTATTAATTTTATATTTCCAAAATGATATGTGTTGTTATAAACTGTTTTTCTCAAAAAGGTCAATAAAGTTCCCGTTGTGATTGCCTATAACAGTGTGTTGCATATGTTGACTATTTTAGTCAATTTCCAGGTCCTGCTATATACTATGGGCGAGATTTAGTAAGATTTTGCAGCATGTTTGCGTCACAAAAGTAACGCAAATTGGCGCAGAATTTGTTTTTCCTAAATTACTTTCCAGTGCCAAATTTGTTTAGTGCTGGAAATAACACAAATTGCCTTACTTTGCTCCATGGGGGCGTACCCAGGGTGATGCATGGGTGTTTTCCATACTTTACAAATTAGTGCGGTATGGGGACCTCTTTCTAAGGAAGAGGAAGAGTAAAGGAGGCAAAATAATCTTTGTGTTCATTTTGTTAAGATCTGTCCCAAAAGGCCCAAAACTTCCCCAAAGGAAAAACGTGCAGCACCACCAGTAGGTGGAGTTGGATTGGAGATTGCTATAGGGGATAGAACCCTGAAGACCCATCAGTTGGCAAATACACTACAGTCATCAGCTCCACATCTCACCCTTTTGATGACACTGAAGTTTGGAAATACAACTCTTTTTGACATCTCAGTAATGATTGACTCAGGTGCCACAGAAAATTTCTGTGACCTGAACTTCACTTCAAGAATTGGATTGAAGGCTATTAGGAAGTCGAAGATTGAGGCAGTGAGGGTGGTGGATGGAACAAATCACTCCTCAGGTCCCATTGTGAGTCATGATGAACAGGTAGAATTAATATCTCAAGATGGTCCTCAAGAGATCATACAGTTTTAGGACGTCTTTAATGAAGTGGAAGCAAAGAAACGTCCTCCTTATCGGTCACACGATTGTAAGATTGAGTTGGAACCAGACGCCAACCTTCCTTGTAGGAATCAACATCTAAAGGAGCATATTCAAAGGTATCTGAAGAACGGGTTCATTCGGCCATCCCAGGCTCCTATGTCCTCCCCATTGTTCTTTGTACCAAAGAAGGAGATAGGAGATCTGTGAATTAGTATTGATTACAGGGCTCTGAATCAGATAACGATCAAGAAGCACTACTCCTTGCCTTTGATTTCCGTTCTCCTAGATCACGTTAAAGGAGCTTTGGATATATACCAAATTGGATCTGAGAGGGGTGTATCATCTTATTAGAATCAAAGAAGGAGATGAGTGGAAGACCGCTTTTAGGACAAAGTATGGACTCTTTGAATATCAAGTGATGCTCTACGGTCTATGCAACGCCCCTGCCCCCTTCCAACATTTCTTAAATGATGTGCAATCATATACATAGACGATATTTTGATTTACTTAAGATCTGAGGAAGAACATCATGAGCATGCTAGAGGAGTGCTATAAAGTCCTAGAAAAAATAGCCTTTATGTGAACCTTGAAAAATGCCCCTACAATGATCAAACAGTGGACTTTCTGGGTGTCATACTATCGCCTGAGTGTGTAACCTTAGAAAAGCAAAAGATGAAGGCAGTAATTAAATGACCCTCTCCTACCTCAGTAAAAAGAAATTCAAACTTTTATTGGGTTTGCTAATTACTACAGAAGGTTTATCAAAGAATTCTCCCAGAAGGTAATTCCATTGACTCGGTTATTGTGAAAAGGAATTCCATGTATGTGGTTCAAAGAAGCTGAGGAGGCCTTTCAGTTTCTAAAAGAGAGCTTTACTTCTGCCCCAATTTTACTCCACGCAGATCTTTCAGAACCATTTTACGTGGAGACGGGTGCCGCAGATCAGGCCATTGGAGTGGCATAAGGATAAGGAAGCTGGACAGTTGCATCCTGTAGCTTATAGGTCATGAAAACTATTACCTGCAGAAGTAAATTACACAATTACAGAAAAGGAGTTACTGGCAATAAAGGATGCCTTTAAGGAATGGAGGCATTACCTGATGGGGGAAAGACATACGGTAACAGTATTTACAGATCATAAGAACTTGCAGTTCCTCAAGTCAGCGAGGACTATTACTCCCAGACAGTTGCATTGGTCCCTTTCCTTTGCAGACTATAACTTTGTGATACCTTACAGCCCAGGAAACAAGAATGGAAAGGCTGATGCCTTCTCCAGACTCAATACTAAAGGATAAAGGATGGTTAGCAAGTATCAGAAGATCATCCCAGAGTCAAAAATTTTGGAAGCGATTGATTGAGTTAAACATTGGATGAGAAAATTGAAAGTTCCCTAAATCCAGAAGAAAAGCAAGAACGGGTGAATTAGGATCCTTCTAGGGAAATCCAAAATTATCTGCCATTCCATAATAGAGCCTTGTACTTGCCAACTCCAGAATTACAAGAGAGAGTCTTATTTGACTGCCATGAAAGTCCTTTAGCAGGCCACAAAGGAGTCAGTACAACAGAAGATTTGGTGAGAAGACAATACTGGTGGTCAAATATGATTAAGGACATTAAGCAACAAGTGGCAATTGTGTAGGAAAATCAATCAGACAAGCTCCCCAAGGGCACTTGCAACCATTACCCATTCCCCCTTACCCATGGCACACTGTCACCATGGATCTTATTGCTGATCTGCGCTCGTCAGAGTTTTAATTCCATTCTAGTCATGGGAGACGCATTCACAAAGATGGCCCATTTTGACGCTTTTAGGCACATTCCCAATGCAAAAGAACTGGCACGAGAATTCAGTCTCCATTTTGTAAGAATTCACGGTAACCCAAAGGTTATCATCTCTGATAGGGGAGTCACACTTCTTGTCTCAATTCTGGAGGGCATTCACTCAAGGTCACAGTACTTGGTCGTCGGACCACTGATAAGGGCAGACACACCAGGAACGGCAGGAAATAAAATGCTACAGCCAATAGAAACAGAGGAAAAGTAATTGGCAAGCACAAGAATCAATGAAAGGCAAAAAAGGCAAGGGGCCCCAGTTAAGATTTATATTGAAAGAAGTGTTGGCAAATAGATGGGTGTGTAGGTCAGCAGATGGGTAGGTTGAAAGATGAACACAAAGGTGCATACATGTTCACATGGGGGATGAAATGGGTATTTGGTGGAATAAGTGGATGGCTGAGGGAACAGCTCGATGGGTGAGTGAGTAGAGGATAATTAAACAGCTATGTGGAGGGATGAGCAAATTGGTCAATGAGAGAGTAGGTGGATAAATTAATGATTAGGTTAGTGAACAGATGGAGGAGTGCGTAGATGGTAGAGGAGTATGGGGTGGAGGATGATTAGGTGTTGCAGTATTAATGTTGGGGAATGAACAAGTGAGTCACTTAACTAGTAGAGGAAGTAGCTGAATTTATGAACAGGTTGGTGGATTAATTTGTGGATGGATGACTTTTGGTAGAAGGGTTTACGAGTAAACAGGTGAATTGATGCATGAGTAGGTGAACAAACAGGCAAATGGAGAATTATTGGATTGTAGGTTGAGGCATGTAAGTAGGAGGATGGATGCATGAGTAGTTAGATGGTGGGTGAGTAGGTGGCTAAATGTCTGGGTTAATAGAAGATAGACCAGGTGGTTAAGTGAGCGGCTGGATGGTGCATGAGTAGGTGGATGGCTGATGAATAGGGGGATGGATTAGTATTTGTATAGAAGAGTGAGTAGGTAGATTACGTAGGGGATGAGCAAAGAGACTATTGGAAGGTCAGTGGATCCGAACATCAATAAATAGGATGATGGGTACATGAATGTACTCATGTGTCAAGCTAGATTGACACAGAATGAGTAAAATGGAAGGGAATGAGTCAGTAGCTTGATGGTTGACTTGTGAGCAGCCAGTTTGTGGATGCTGAGTGAGTAGATTGCTGGTTGATGGTTATGTAGATCAATGAGTAAGTGGATACATTTAAAATTGGTGGTAAGATGAGTACATTGCTTGAAGGCCGAGTAGGTTAATTGATGATAGATATGTAGGTGTATGAAGAGTATGTATGTGGTTGTGAACAAGTGACTGACAGGTTTAATGGTGCTAGTCAGGAGGATGTTGTTCAATAGATAGATGGTGAATGAGTAAATGTTTGAATGGGAAGTGGATGTTTAGGTAGTGGATGAGTAGGGGGATGGATGAGGGAACGGGTAGAAGAGCATGTGCATGAATCACTGATTAGGTGTGTGAGTAACTAGAAGGTAGATGAGTGAATATGTGTAACAATGGATGGGTAGGTGTATAAGTGAATAGTGAGATGTGAAGGTGGATCGAAGACGGAGTAGTTTGATGGTGGATGAGAACGTAGCTTACATGTTTTGGAAGCACTAACAGTGTGCAGATTCCAGGGCAGTCACATCCAGTAAAATAACCCTCTGTCTATCCCCCAGCTATGGGCAATACAGGAGAGTTTACATACCTCACAAGTCTTTCCAAACATTTTCTCTTCTCCAACACCTTTCATCAACACTTATCTATTGATGAAAAGTGGAAGGACTCAAAGCTGCAAAGCTTTTTGTAGTGAGACTAAATGTACTGAGTCACCTTTCCATTTTTAAAGGGTGGCTATGTTCTGTCCCTCGAAGGTGGTACATGAAAAGCAGACAGAATTTTCTTAACAATTAAGCTTCTGTGGAGTGTGGTACATGAAAACAGAGCGCATTTCCGTACCAATGAAGCTTCTGCCTGGTATTTTCAGATAAATAACTAAATTGACACCAAACAGGATAAATTATCTTAAAAATATAATGTATTCTATTGAACTTTAGTTGAACAACCAATGATCATTTTTTAATTTCAAAAGTGATTTTTTCAGTTCATCATATGAAAAAGAAATAACCTATACCAAAGTATAGTAGTAAAGAACAGTTGATTCAGGAAACAGACTCATCACAGAGGCACCACATAGCTATGAGCTTAACATTCACCTCATCTATGGTAGGAAGGCTCGCACTGCACCATTATAAATTAAAACTTTAAGTACCTCCTATTTCTCATCATCATCAGCATCATCAGCATCATCAGCATCATTATCTTCCGCAACACCATCTTTCTCTGTACTTTCAGACCTACTCAGCTTCATCCACAGGTCGAGGGCCTTAAGGACCACATATATAATATACTCTTAGTGCCCAGTGGAGAACAGCTATAGTTAGGACAGTGTTTCCATAGGAAATGCCATTTTTGTGTTGCAAAACCTTGGTGCCAGTTTGACAAATCTCCACTAAACGTTTTTTAAAAGTGCTACTATTTGACTAGGCACTATTTGTGGACGACACCAGAACTAACTAACTATGCAAAAGCCCTCTTGGAGATCAAAGGGTTAGAGGGGTCGCATAGGATTCCCTGGTTGTCTAGCATCAAAACTCTGTTGTCTGATCTCGGGATGCGTAACCTATGGGCTAACCCCGATACTGAAGTTTTCCCGGCAAAAAAGGTCCTTAAGGATGCGTACTGGAGCTATATTAAGAACAGGAGATGTGCTTCCTCTATAGGTCCCACGATGACTGTTACTTTCCTAGTTTTTAAGGACGAGCCTGTCTACGAAAACTACTGGGATACTATCCTGAAGTTTCTCGATCGCAAACTGTATCACCAGTTCAGAGTGGGTGCCCTACCACTGCGAGGACTCACCAAAAGTTGGAGTCCTCTTGGTAGTGACAAATGCCCCTTTTGTCCAGACATGACGGAAACTATGGATCACTTCCTTTTTTGTTGCCCAATTTACCACCTCCCTAGACGTATCTGGCTTCGACCTGCCTGCAGATTAATGAGTACCCGCTCTGCACAGGTTGCTAGTAGAATCTTGAAAACAGATACCTCAAAACATATAGTAATTGGTGTTGCAAAATTTATCAGTTGGGCATGGATCCTTAGGGCTAGGAAACTTAAATCGTGATTTGCGTTGTTAGCTGTCATAAACTAGTATTCTCTTTGGTCCCTGGGCTAAAAGGCGCGTCCCTATTTGCACTTTATTGGATTTTTTTAACTTGCAGTGATTATTTTTAATGTATTATTTTATGTAATATTTTAAAGGTTTTAGAGTCTGTTTTGTATTGTATATGAATTGTACTGTAGTCGAAATTTTATATGTGTAGAATGTCTTTTATGATGTGAATCGAATAAAGACTTTTTTGACTGACTGACTGACTAGTTTGTGCTTGGAAAGTGTTGGGGTGAGAAAAGGCTGCGAAAAAGGGGGGTACCAAAACATATTTTTTCCATTCAGTTTTTCATAGGAACTTTAGACACAAGTCAACCCAAATAGCTGAAAGGATTAAACCACACTTAGCAGAAAGCTAGATCTTTGTCCATGAAAAGTGGCTATTGTGTTTTGGTATACATCCGTTCAGTCGTTTTAAGTCTAAAAAATGTATAAATATCATGCCACGGTAGATCCACTGGGCAAACAGATCTTATGGAGAGATATTATTAGCTGCCACAATATCAACAAGGATCTGGTGGCAGCCACCTTATAACCTATTGGCTAAGTCCAGAGACCTAAAAACAATAAGGGGGCAGGGTAGTTATATGCTGACCCCTTAGGCCTGGCAGTGGGGCCAGCAGTTTGTTTTAAAATTTTGAAGCGAATGCAGGGAGCATTTGCAATTCCATAAAATACCCCGTGAGTGGGCCACAGCTCGGGGACGTGGCAAATTTATTAGGGGTGTTGGGGACGCATAGCCTACCTGCCCAAACCTCCAAGAAGCCTCCCTGGGCAAACAGCTTATTAAAGGGGAGGGGGACATGCTACCCCCTACCCAAACCTTAAAAGTCCCAAGGACCCCCATCTCCTGGGAAAATGTTTTTAATATGGGGAAGGGGTGGCCATACAATGGCTCCCCTCATCCCATAACCCATGGCCGGTTCAGTAACAGTGTCCTGGGGGTCCGGGACCACCTGGACACTGTCTTTTTTCCTGCCCGCAAGCCCGGATAGGGAAAGTGCACTCTTCTTCCATCGGACAAGAGCAGAAAGCTGCTTCAGCCTGGTGGGAGAACAAAACATTTCCCTGCCTGAGCTCTTGGGTAAGAAAATAGAGTGTATTGCTCCCACTCCACAGGAGCAAAAAAAAGTGCTCCCATGGGTAGAGAGCAATGCCGGCTCCCGCTGCACCTGCAACGGGAGCATGCAGGAAAAAAGGTGGTGATGCAGGGACTATGAGCCTCCAACAAGGGAGAAGCTGTGGCGTTCCTCAGGTGGACACTGGAGCATGAAACTTCATTTTAAAACATAAATAAAAATGTGGCAGGCTCCTACAGGAGCTTGGGGCTGGCAAAGCCTGGGGTACTCTGGGGCTACCCTCATGGCCCCAAAGTAAAGTAAATGTGCAGGGTGCTTGGATGGGCTCCGCAGCACCCCTTAATTTAAGAAATAATTATCAGCTCCTGCGCTGCCCTAGGGACCACTAGTAAGGACCCAGCATGCCTGTCGGGGCCCTGGGGCTAATTCCATGACCCCCATCAATAAAAAAGTGGGCACCTCATAATGACCTGTGAGAGTTTTTTACATTTATTTTAGTTTTGTGATGTCCCTAAAAGGGTCAGAGGCACCACCACATTTAAAAAAATGTGTGGGCTTCAGGAAGTACTGCAGCCCTCCAGCAACATTAGAAAAAAACTCTGATTTTATTTTTTGGCTCAAAAATGTTAAAAGGAAAATTCTGAGATATATATTTGAAAAACCAATATGTTATTGACTATTTAGTTACACATTTTTCACCCACAAAATGTATTAATAAAAACTATGTAAAAAATAGAGATGCACAGACATGTACTTAAATACAACTTTATTAAATATTTTTAAGCAATTAATACTATAAACATTGCATTGTGTGTATTATTAAAATGTACATTTGATTGAAATTATAGGTGATTTGTGGAGAAAGATGATAGCTCTGTTTAATATGAAGGGGGTGGGTGCCCTAAGGTAGTGTTAAATCGCACCATTGCCATGAGCGATGTAATATGAGAGGCCATAAAAGGTGCATGGCAGGGCCGTGGGAACCCCCTCCCAGAGCCTCATTAGGCCCTAAGGACCCCATCCCCCAGGGAATTATTTATTGTAAAGTGGAGGGGGCCCACATGGCCCCTCTCCCGAGCCTTATTATGCCCTGGGGACCCCATCCCCAGGGCCTTTTTTTATTGAGGAGGTGGCTGTGTGCCACCTCCTCCCTGAGCCTTATTAGGCCTTGGGATCCCATCCCCCAGGACCTTTTTTATTATTAAGGATGGGGGTACGTGGCAGCCCTTACCAAGCCTCATTAGCCCTTAGAACTTCATTCCCCAGGGCCATTCAATATCATTAGAGGGGAGTGGGGGTCAGGTGGCCCCTTTCCCTGATCCTTGTTAGGCCCTAGGGATTACACTCCGCAGGGCCATTTCTAAAAATTAAGGGAAGGGGACCATATGGCCCCCCTCCCCAAGCCTTGTTAGGCCTTGAGGACCTCTGGGCTATTACTAAAAATAAAGGGGAGGGGGCCTGTGGCCCCCTTCCCGAGCCTCTTTAGGCCCTGGGGACCCCATCCCCCAGGGCCTATGTTAAAAGATGAGGGTGGCATGCACGTCCCCCCTCCTCGTCCATTGTCGGCACCAGGGACCTCATCCCACCTATTATGAAAGGTGGCTGCCCTGGTGCCCTCTCATGGCTCCCACCATACATTCGATTCGGCCCTGGGGACTTGCCACGCACTAATCAGTCAGAACAAAGCACCTTTTTAGAAAGTTTCATGGACATTCGTCAAACTGTGCCAAAGTTACTAGCAACACAAAAAACATATTTTCTTTGCAAAACTAATGTCTAACTATAACTACCTAGTTGCAACCGCTACTAGGTAATATAAGACCCAAAACTTCCTTTTTACTAATGTGTAGTATATCTCGAAAAGCCCGAAAGACACACAAACTTCTACTCCCAATACCCTATTGATAGAGCGCGGGTCACCAGCTCGGGTTAAACACACACATACCTAAATACTCACCTGGACCCAGACCATTCACACAAATGAGCTAGCAAGCCCCGCTGATATCAATTTTCGAGTTTACCTGCAATTTTAATTTCAACTTTACCAAGTCTTACCAATTTTATCTCCTTAATAATTTCTTTCTCGATGAATCAGGTTTCCGAGATTGTTTAAGGTAGAAAATGACATTTATCTTATACTTGAAATAACCACAACCTCAGAAAGTTTGGAAAACCTTTATCTAAACTAATAATTTTGTGAGTCAAAATCAATCACAGCTTAAACACATTATTTCAAGAGGCAGAATTAAGTCAAACAAAACATAGTCAAAATAATGATCAATGAAGACGGTACCTGAAAAAGGAAAATAGAGAGAGAGAGCAGGTACAATGACTGTCTTCTCAGATTTATATTTACCTAAGGTGATAGATGAAACCAACTCTTTGAAGATAAGCCAGGTAAAATCTGCCAGGACAGGATGCAGACAGAGGATTTGGATAGATTCGGATCTGCGAAGGTGACCTCTTCTAAGTGCAACGCCAGTGTCGCACCCCTCTCTGATACTACTCTCCTCTGGTGTCCCTCTTCCGCAATTCGATCTAGATGATTAGATTAGTGATCAGTATCTCAATTTCTCGAGCAGAGTTTCTGGCAGCAGCAGGGTCTGAGACAGCGTCTCAGACAGGATAACAGCATACACATTGGGTCGGTGACGAGTCGGAATGGTGGATCTGACAAGTCTGACAAACAATCTAACTAACTTACCTTTTTTATATTATTCTTTATTCATGTACCACCCCCAATGTATCCAAATTTGTGTTTTCCCTTATTCTAATTAGTCAGGGCGAGAGGTGAGTTCATCACACCATATTAAAAGTAATAATTTTACTGTGGACTATTGTTCTATGTTTCCGCCCTTTAATTTACTTTCCCTTAGCTTTATTCCCACCCGCATTTCACATCATGTTCAATAAGACTTTGCAACAATTATTTGTTTCAAGCTTTAGGTCCACACGTTCAGTTTCCCAGGCAACTTCAGCTTGAGGTGGCCTTGGATGTAAGTAAGTAAAAGTAAAAGTAAACTTATATAGCGCGGCTACCACTCCAAGGAGTATCTTGGCGCTAAGTCAACCAGATGGAATGGTAGGGGGGAGACAGACACATTTCACGCTAAACACTAATATCTATACCATTGCTGAGCAGGCTGCATCAGTGAGGGAAAATACCCATGTCTTTAAAGCCTTCCTAAACTGGGATTCCTGAGACAGGGATCGTATAGAAGGAGGAAGTTTATTCCAGGCCTTAGCACCCAAAACAAAAAGAGACTTGCCACCTTTTGTGGCTAGCCTGAATCTGGGGATTGTCAACAGATTCAGACCTGAAGATCTTAAGCAACGTGTCGGGTGGTAACGTTTAAAGCCATTGCATAGATATTTAGGACCTAGATGATGAAAGGTCCTGAAAGTAAGAAAAAGGATCTTAAAAAGAATCCTTTTACCGATTGGGAGCCAATGAAGCGCATTCAGTGCTGCTGAAGCTGATGACTTACGAGGCCAGCATAGTACTAAACGAGCTGCAGCATGCTGGACCATTTGTAGTCTGTGGAGTACTGATTTATTGGCTCCAGCATATAGACTATTACAATAGTCCAACCTGGAGGCAATTAAGGCAACTGCGACCGTTTTCCTAGCTGGCAAAGGAAGAAGGTCAAAAAACTTTCTTAAAGTTTTTATTATGTGGAAGCATGAACCAGCTACAGCCAGCGCTTGTTGTTTGAAGGATAACTGACAATCAAACTTAATACCCAGGTTTCGGGCAGAGGTGATGGTCTTAGGGGGGGCTTCTGCAACATCAGGCCAGCAAGTTGTCGGGGAAAACAGATTTTGCTTTCCGAATGGAATGATTTCCGTTTTGCCAGCATTTCATGTAAGATGATTGTCAGACATCCAGTGAAATATAGCTGCTAGGCACTCTTTAAGATTTTCCTCAGTACCCGACCGCTGACTGTCCAATACTAAAATAAGCTGAGTATCATCAGCATACGAGATAGTACTGATCTGAAAGCTTGCAATCAATTTCACCAAGGGAACCATATACAGATTGAAAAGTAAAGGACTTAAGCTTGATCCCTGGGGAACTCCAGAGCTAAGGGCCTTAGCCTCCGATTGGAAACCACCTAGCACTGTAGTTTGGCGTCTATCTGTAAGGAAATTCTTAAGCCAAGCCAAAACCACCCCGCCTACTCCTGCGGCAGCTAAACGGTTCACAAGAATGTTATGTGACACCGTATCGAAGGCTGCCAACAGGTCGAGTAGGATTAAAACAGCCTTCTTTCCCTGATCCAATGCCGTCCGAAGGGTCTCTGCTGTAAACAGCAGGGCAGACTCGGTAGAATGGTTAGACCGAAATCCTGACTGATTTGGGTGCAGAATATTATTTTCTTCCAGGAAGCTCGTGAGTTGGTAGTTCACGAACTTCTCAGTCATTTTGGATAAAGCCGGGAGCAGGGAAATCGGCCGTAAGTTGGAAAGGGTGGTCGGGTCAGCTAATGCCTTTTTATGAAGAGGTTTAACAGCAGCAAGTTTCCAATCGTTTGGAACATCAGCTGTGGCTAAAGATGAATTAATGATCTCATTAATGATGGGGTTAATTGCTAATGCTAAGGTCTGTAAGACCGAAGGGGGACATGGATCAAAAGGAGATCCAGATTTGCAGGCAAGGATAGCTTTCAAGGAATCTTCCAGGGAAACCTTGGAAAAAATTTCCAAACTAGTTGAACATTTCTCCCTTTCTGTGTTTTCAATCGTTTCTGAAATAGAAGATGTCGAAGGGAAGATCCTTACAATATCAAGAATCTTATTCTCAAAATAATCTGAGATTTCGTTACAGAGTTTTTGGGAAGGTGGAATTTCCTGCAAAAGGACTGAAGGATTTACAAAATCGTTGACTATTTTAAAGATTTCTTTTTCTTTTTTCCCTTGAGCCGCTATAGAAATGGCCTGTAGGTAATAAGCTTTCCTAGCCGACTTTATGCCTGCATGGTAATGTCTTCTCGCCTGTTTATAGGTGTCGCGGGCAGAAGCTTCATAAAGCCTACGCCATCTCCGTTCCAGTGTTCTTAACTCTGTCAGTTCTAATTTCAGCGTTACAACAAACAAATGATGGACGGAATGCTGACAATGCAGACATTCTCCCCCAATCAAGAGATCTGGGTTAAATCCATTGTTCTTTTGCCCACTACGCCACCCCAGTTCAGACATGGCCATATGCAAATCAGTCTTGACCCTGTGCCTCATGGGAACAGTCCAGCCCGAACTGCCAAGCCATGTCTTCCCTGGACCGGAATCAAGCATCCTAGGACCGGTTTCTGGCTATCAGCTGTCATCAGCCAGGATAGCTTGACTCCAGTGGCGTAGTGAGCACGGGTCCCACGTCTGGGAATACCCATCCCACTTAGGGCAAAAAGCGTTATAACAAACAAATGATCGACGGAATGCTGACAATGCAGACATTCTCCCCCAGTCAAGAGATCTGGGTTAAATCCATTGTTCTTTTGCCCACTACGCCACCCCAGTTCAGACATGGCCATATGCAAATCAGTCTTGACCCTGTGCCTCATGGGAACAGTCCAGCCCGAACTGCCAAGCCATGTCTTCCCTGGACCGGAATCAAGCATCCTAGGACCGGTTTCTGGCTATCAGCCGTCATCAGCCAGGATAGCTTGACTCCAGTGGCGTAGTGAGCACGGGTCCCACGTCTGGGAATACCCATCCCACTTAGGGCGAAAAGCGTTAGAACAAACAAATGATGGACGGAATGCTGACAATGCAGACATTCTCCCCCAGTCAAGAGATCTGGGTTAAATCCATTGTTCTTTTGCCCACTACGCCACCCCAGTTCAGACATGGCCATATGCAAATCAGTCTTGACCCTGTGCCTCATGGGAACATTCCAGCCCGAACTGCCAAGCCATGTCTTCCCTGGACCGGAATCAAGCATCCTAGGACCGGTTTCTGGCTATCAGCCGTCATCAGCCAGGATAGCTTGACTCCAGTGGCGTAGTGAGCACGAGTCCCACGTCTGGGAATACCCATCCCACTTAGGGCGAAAAGCGTTACAACAAACAAATGATGGACGGAATGCTGACAATGCAGACATTCTCCCCCAGTCAAGAGATCTGGGTTAAATCCATTGTTCTTTTGCCCACTACGCCACCCCAGTTCAGACATGGCCATATGCAAATCAGTCTTGACCCTGTGCCTCATGGGAACAGTCCAGCCCGAACTTCCAAGCCATGTCTTCCCTGGACCGGAATCAAGCATCTTAGGACCGGTTTCTGGCTATCAGCCGTCATCAGCCAGGATAGCTTGACTCCAGTGGCGTAGTGAGCACGGGTCCCACGTCTGGGAATACCCATCCCACTTAGGGCGAAAAGCGTTACAACAAACAAATGATGGACGGAATGCTGACAATGCAGACATTCTCCCCCAGTCAAGAGATCTCGGTTAAATCCATTGTTCTTTTGCCCACTACGCCACCCCAGTTCAGACATGGCCATATGCAAATCAGTCTTGACCCTGTGCCTCATGGGAACAGTCCAGCCCGAACTGCCAAGCCATGTCTTCCCTGGACCGGAATCAAGCATCCTAGGACCGGTTTCTGGCTATCAGCCGTCATCAGCCAGGATAGCTTGACTCCAGTGGCGTAGTGAGCACGGGTCCCACGTCTGGGAATACCCATCCCACTTAGGGCGAAAAGCGTTACAACAAACAAATGATGGACGGAATGCTGACAATGCAGACATTCTCCCCCAGTCAAGAGATCTGGGTTAAATCCATTGTTCTTTTGCCCACTACGCCACCCCAGTTCAGACATGGCCATATGCAAATCAGTCTTGAACCTGTGCCTCATGGGAACAGTCCAGCCCGAACTGCCAAGCCATGTCTTCCCTGGACCGGAATCAAGCATCCTAGGACCGGTTTCTGGCTATCAGCCGTCATCAGCCAGGATAGCTTGACTCCAGTGGCGTAGTGAGCACGGGTCCCACGTCTGGGAATACCCATCCCACTTAGGGCGAAAAGCGTTACAACAAACAAATGATGGACGGAATGCTGACAATGCAGACATTCTCCCCCAGTCAAGAGATCTGGGTTAAATCCATTGTTCTTTTGCCCACTACGCCACCCCAGTTCAGACATGGCCATATGCAAATCAGTCTTGACCCTGTGCCTCATGGGAACAGTCCAGCCCGAACTGCCAAGCCATGTCTTCCCTGGACCGGAATCAAGCATCCTAGGACCGGTTTCTGGCTATCAGCCGTCATCAGCCAGGATAGCTTGACTCCAGTGGCGTAGTGAGCACGGGTCCCACGTCTGGGAATACCCATCCCACTTAGGGCGAAAAGCGTTACAACAAACAAATGATGGACGGAATGCTGACAATGCAGACATTCTCCCCCAGTCAAGAGATCTGGGTTAAATCCATTGTTCTTTTGCCCACTACGCCACCCCAGTTCAGACATGGCCATATGCAAATCAGTCTTGACCCTGTGCCTCATGGGAACAGTCCAGCCCGAACTGCCAAGCCATGTCTTCCCTGGACCGGAATCAAGCATCCTAGGACCGGTTTCTGGCTATCAGCCGTCATCAGCCAGGATAGCTTAACTCCAGTGGCGTAGTGAGCACGGGTCCCACGTCTGGGAATACCCATCCCACTTAGGGCGAAAAGCGTTACAACAAACAAATGATGGACGGAATGCTGACAATGCAGACATTCTCCCCCAGTCAAGAGATCTGGGTTAAATCCATTGTTCTTTTGCCCACTACGCCACCCCAGTTCAGACATGGCCATATGCAAATCAGTCTTGACCCTGTGCCTCATGGGAACAGTCCAGCCCGAACTGCCAAGCCATGTCTTCCCTGGACCGGAATCAAGCATCCTAGGACCAGTTTCTGGCTATCAGCCGTCATCAGCCAGGATAGCTTGACTCCAGTGGCGTAGTGAGCACGGGTCCCACGTCTGGGAATACCCATCCCACTTAGGGCGAAAAGCGTTACAACAAACAAATGATGGACGGAATGCTGACAATGCAGACATTCTCCCCCAGTCAAGAGATCTGGGTTAAATCTATTGTTCTTTTGCCGACTACGCCACCCCAGTTCAGACATGGCCATATGCAAATCAGTCTTGAACCTGTGCCTCATGGGAACAGTCCAGCCCAAACTGCCAAGCCATGTCTTCCCTGGACCGGAATCAAGCATCCTAGGACCGGTTTCTGGCTATCAGCCGTCATCAGCCAGGATAGCTTGACTCCAGTGGCGTAGTGAGCACGGGTCCCACGTCTGGGAATACCCATCCCACTTAGGGCGAAAAGCGTTACAACAAACAAATGATGGACGGAATGCTGACAATGCAGACATTCTCCCCCAGTCAAGAGATCTGGGTTAAATCCATTGTTCTTTTGCCCACTACGCCACCCCAGTTCAGACATGGCCATATGCAAATCAGTCTTGACCCTGTGCCTCATGGGAACAGTCCAGCCCGAACTGCCAAGCCATGTCTTCCCTGGACCGGAATTAAGAATCCTAGGACCGGTTTCTGGCTATCAGCCGTCATCAGCCAGGATAGCTTGATTCCAGTGGCGTAGTGAGCACGGGTCCCACGTCTGGGAATACCCATCCCACTTAGGGCGAAAAGCGTTACAACAAACAAATGATGGACGGACTGCTGACAATGCAGACATTCTCCCCCAGTCAAGAGATCTGGGTTAAATCCATTGTTCTTTTGCCCACTACGCCACCCCAGTTCAGACATGGCCATATGCAAATCAGTCTTGACCCTGTGCCTCATGGGAACAGTCCAGCCCGAACTGCCAAGCCATGTCTTCCCTGGACCGGAATCAAGCATCCTAGGACCGGTTTCTGGCTATCAGCCGTCATCAGCCAGGATAGCTTGACTCCAGTGGCGTAGTGAGCACGGGTCCCACGTCTGGGAATACCCATCCCACTTAGGGCGAAAAGCGTTAGAACAAACAAATGATGGACGGAATGCTGACAATGCAGACATTCTCCCCCAGTCAAGAGATCTGGGTTAAATCCATTGTTCTTTTGCCCACTACGCCACCCCAGTTCAGACATGGCCATATGCAAATCAGTCTTGACCCTGTGCCTCATGGGAACAGTCCAGCCCGAACTGCCAAGCCATGTCTTCCCTGGACCGGAATCAAGCATCCTAGGACCGGTTTCTGGCTATCAGCCGTCATCAGCCAGGATAGCTTGACTCCAGTGGCGTAGTGAGCACGGGTCCCACGTCTGGGAATACCCATCCCACTTAGGGCGAAAAGCGTTAGAACAAACAAATGATGGACGGAATGCTGACAATGCAGACATTCTCCCCCAGTCAAGAGATCTGGGTTAAATCCATTGTTCTTTTGCCCACTACGCCACCCCAGTTCAGACATGGCCATATGCAAATCAGTCTTGACCCTGTGCCTCATGGGAACAGTCCAGCCCGAACTGCCAAGCCATGTCTTCCCTGGACCGGAATCAAGCATCCTAGGACCGGTTTCTGGCTATCAGCCGTCATCAGCTAGGATAGCTTGACTCCAGTGGCGTAGTGAGCACGGGTCCCACGTCTGGGAATACCCATCCCACTTAGGGCGAAAAGCGTTACAACAAACAAATGATGGACGGAATGCTGACAATGCAGACATTCTCCCCCAGTCAAGAGATCTGGGTTAAATCCATTGTTCTTTTGCCCACTACGCCACCCCAGTTCAGACATGGCCATATGCAAATCAGTCTTGACCCTGTGCCTCATGGGAACAGTCCAGCCCGAACTGCCAAGCCATGTCTTCCCTGGACCGGAATCAAGCATCCTAGGACCGGTTTCTGGCTATCAGCCGTCATCAGCCAGGATAGCTTGACTCCAGTGGCGTAGTGAGCACGGGTCCCACGTCTGGGAATACCCATCCCACTTAGGGCGAAAAGCGTTACAACAAACAAATGATGGACGGAATGCTGACAATGCAGACATTCTCCCCCAGTCAAGAGATCTGGGTTAAATCCATTGTTCTTTTGCCCACTACGCCACCCCAGTTCAGACATGGCCATATGCAAATCAGTCTTGACCCTGTGCCTCATGGGAACAGTCCAGCCCGAACTGCCAAGCCATGTCTTCCCTGGACCGGAATCAAGCATCCTAGGACCGGTTTCTGGCTATCAGCCGTCATCAGCCAGGATAGCTTGACTCCAGTGGCGTAGTGAGCACGGGTCCCACGTCTGGGAATACCCATCCCACTTAGGGCGAAAAGCGTTACAACAAACAAATGATGGACGGAATGCTGACAATGCAGACATTCTCCCCCAGTCAAGAGATCTGGGTTAAATCCATTGTTCTTTTGCCCACTACGCCACCCCAGTTCAGACATGGCCATATGCAAATCAGTCTTGACCCTGTGCCTCATGGGAACAGTCCAGCCCGAACTGCCAAGCCATGTCTTCCCTGGACCGGAATCAAGCATCCTAGGACCGGTTTCTGGCTATCAGCCGTCATCAGCCAGGATAGCTTGACTCCAGTGGCGTAGTGAGCACGGGTCCCACGTCTGGGAATACCCATCCCACTTAGGGCGAAAAGCGTTACAACAAACAAATGATGGACGGAATGCTGACAATGCAGACATTCTCCCCCAGTCAAGAGATCTGGGTTAAATCCATTGTTCTTTTGCCCACTACACCACCCCAGTTCAGACATGGCCATATGCAAATCAGTCTTGACCCTGTGCCTCATGGGAACAGTCCAGCCCGAACTACCAAGCCATGTCTTCCCTGGGCCGGAATCAAGCATCCTAGGACCAGTTTCTGGCTATCAGCCGTCATCAGCCAGGATAGCTTGACTCCAGTGGCGTAGTGAGCATGGGTCCCACGTCTGGGAATACCCATCCCACTTAGGGCGAAAAGCGTTACAACAAACAAATGATGGACGGAATGCTGACAATGCAGACATTCTCCCCCAGTCAAGAGATCTGGGTTAAATCCATTGTTCTTTTGCCCACTACGCCACCCCAGTTCAGACATGGCCATATGCAAATCAGTCTTGAACCTTTGCCTCATGGGAACAGTCCAGCCCGAACTGCCAAGCCATGTCTTCCCTGGACCGGAATCAAGCATCCTAGGACCGGTTTCTGGCTATCAGCCGTCATCAGCCAGGATGGCTTGACTCCAGTGGCGTAGTGAGCACGGGTCCCACGTCTGGGAATACCCATCCCACTTAGGGCGAAAAGCGTTACAACAAACAAATGATGGACGGAATGCTGACAATGCAGACATTCTCCCCCAGTCAAGAGATCTGGGTTAAATCCATTGTTCTTTTGCCCACTACGCCACCCCAGTTCAGACATGGCCATATGCAAATCAGTCTTGACCCTGTGCCTCATGGGAACAGTCCAGCCCGAACTGCCAAGCCATGTCTTCCCTGGACCGGAATCAAGCATCCTAGGACCGGTTTCTGGCTATCAGCCGTCATCAGCCAGGATAGCTTGACTCCAGTGGCGTAGTGAGCACGGGTCCCACGTCTGGGAATACCCATCCCACTTAGGGCGAAAAGCGTTACAACAAACAAATGATGGACGGAATGCTGACAATGCAGACATTCTCCCCCAGTCAAGAGATCTGGGTTAAATCCATTGTTCTTTTGCCCACTACGCCACCCCAGTTCAGACATGGCCATATGCAAATCAGTCTTGACCCTGTGCCTCATGGGAACAGTCCAGCCCGAACTGCCAAGCCATGTCTTCCCTGGACCGGAATCAAGCATCCTAGGACCGGTTTCTGGCTATCAGCCGTCATCAGCCAGGATAGCTTGACTCCAGTGGCGTAGTGAGCACGGGTCCCACGTCTGGGAATACCCATCCCACTTAGGGCGAAAAGCGTTAGAACAAACAAATGATGGACGGAATGCTGACAATGCAGACATTCTCCCCCAGTCAAGAGATCTGGGTTAAATCCATTGTTCTTTTGCCCACTACGCCACCCCAGTTCAGACATGGCCATATGCAAATCAGTCTTGACCCTGTGCCTCATGGGAACAGTCCAGCCCGAACTGCCAAGCCATGTCTTCCCTGGACCGGAATCAAGCATCCTAGGACCGGTTTCTGGCTATCAGCCGTCATCAGCCAGGATAGCTTGACTCCAGTGGCGTAGTGAGCACGGGTCCCACGTCTGGGAATACCCATCCCACTTAGGGCGAAAAGCGTTACAACAAACAAATGATGGACGGAATGCTGACAATGCAGACATTCTCCCCCAGTCAAGAGATCTGGGTTAAATCCATTGTTCTTTTGCCCACTACGCCACCCCAGTTCAGACATGGCCATATGCAAATCAGTCTTGACCCTGTGCCTCATGGGAACAGTCCAGCCCGAACTGCCAAGCCATGTTTTCCCTGGACCGGAATCAAGCATCCTAGGACCGGTTTCTGGCTATCAGCCGTCATCAGCTAGGATAGCTTGACTCCAGTGGCGTAGTGAGCACGGGTCCCACGTCTGGGAATACCCATCCCACTTAGGGCGAAAAGCGTTACAACAAACAAATGATGGACGGAATGCTGACAATGCAGACATTCTCCCCCAGTCAAGAGATCTGGGTTAAATCCAATGTTCTTTTGCCCACTACGCCACCCCAGTTCAGACATGGCCATATGCAAATCAGTCTTGACCCTGTGCCTCATGGGAACAGTCCAGCCCGAACTGCCAAGCCATGTCTTCCCTGGACCGGAATCAAGCATCCTAGGACCGGTTTCTGGCTATCAGCCGTCATCAGCCAGGATAGCTTGACTCCAGTGGCGTAGTGAGCACGGGTCCCACGTCTGGGAATACCCATCCCACTTAGGGCGAAAAGCGTTACAACAAACAAATGATGGACGGAATGCTGACAATGCAGACATTCTCCCCCAGTCAAGAGATCTGGGTTAAATCCATTGTTCTTTTGCCCACTACGCCACCCCAGTTCAGACATGGCCATATGCAAATCAGTCTTGACCCTGTGCCTCATGGGAACAGTCCAGCCCGAACTGCCAAGCCATGTCTTCCCTGGACCGGAATCAAGCATCCTAGGATCAGTTTCTGGCTATCAGCCGTCATCAGCCAGGATAGCTTGACTCCAGTGGCGTAGTGAGCACGGGTCCCACGTCTGGGAATACCCATCCCACTTTGGGCGAAAAGCGTTACAACAAACAAATGATGGACGGAATGCTGACAATGCAGACATTCTCCCCCAGTCAAGAGATCTGGGTTAAATCCATTGTTCTTTTGCCCACTACGCCACCCCAGTTCAGACATGGCCATATGCAAATCAGTCTTGACCCTGTGCCTCATGGGAACAGTCCAGCCCGAACTGCCAAGCCATGTCTTCCCTGGACCGGAATCAAGCATCCTAGGACCGGTTTCTGGCTATCAGCCGTCATCAGCCAGGATAGCTTGACTCCAGTGGCGTAGTGAGCACGGGTCCCATGTCTGGGAATACCCATCCCACTTAGGGCGAAAAGCGTTACAACAAACAAATGATGGACGGAATGCTGACAATGCAGACATTCTCCCCCAGTCAAGAGATCTGGGTTAAATCCATTGTTCTTTTGCCCACTACGCCACCCCAGTTCAGACATGGCCATATGCAAATCAGTCTTGACCCTGTGCCTCATGGGAACAGTCCAGCCCGAACTGCCAAGCCATGTCTTCCCTGGACCGGAATCAAGCATCCTAGGACCGGTTTCTGGCTATCAGCCGTCATCAGCCAGGATAGCTTGACTCCAGTGGCGTAGTGAGCACGGGTCCCACGTCTGGGAATACCCATCCCACTTAGGGCGAAAAGCGTTACAACAAACAAATGATGGACGGAATGCTGACAATGCAGACATTCTCCCCCAGTCAAGAGATCTGGGTTAAATCCATTGTTCTTTTGCCCACTACACCACCCCAGTTCAGACATGGCCATATGCAAATCAGTCTTGACCCTGTGCCTCATGGGAACAGTCCAGCCCGAACTGCCAAGCCATGTCTTCCCTGGACCGGAATCAAGCATCCTAGGACCAGTTTCTGGCTATCAGCCGTCATCAGCCAGGATAGCTTGACTCCAGTGGCGTAGTGAGCATGGGTCCCACGTCTGGGAATACCCATCCCACTTAGGGCGAAAAGCGTTACAACAAACAAATGATGGACGGAATGCTGACAATGCAGACATTCTCCCCCAGTCAAGAGATCTGGGTTAAATCCATTGTTCTTTTGCCCACTACGCCACCCCAGTTCAGACATGGCCATATGCAAATCAGTCTTGAACCTGTGCCTCATGGGAACAGTCCAGCCCGAACTGCCAAGCCATGTCTTCCCTGGACCGGAATCAAGCATCCTAGGACCGGTTTCTGGCTATCAGCCGTCATCAGCCAGGATAGCTTGACTCCAGTGGCGTAGTGAGCACGGGTCCCACGTCTGGGAATACCCATCCCACTTAGGGCGAAAAGCGTTACAACAAACAAATGATGGACGGAATGCTGACAATGCAGACATTCTCCCCCAGTCAAGAGATCTGGGTTAAATCCATTGTTCTTTTGCCCACTACGCCACCCCAGTTCAGACATGGCCATATGCAAATCAGTCTTGACCCTGTGCCTCATGGGAACAGT
Source organism: Triturus cristatus (assembly GCF_964204655.1). Classification (NCBI taxonomy): domain Eukaryota; kingdom Metazoa; phylum Chordata; class Amphibia; order Caudata; family Salamandridae; genus Triturus; species Triturus cristatus. The sequence continues at coordinate 214,441,042 of NC_140588.1, forward strand.
CCAGCCCGAACTGCCAAGCCATGTCTTCCCTGGACCGGAATCAAGCATCCTAGGACCGGTTTCTGGCTATCAGCCGTCATCAGCCAGGATAGCTTGACTCCAGTGGCGTAGTGAGCACGGGTCCCACGTCTGGGAATACCCATCCCACTTAGGGCGAAAAGCGTTACAACAAACAAATGATGGACGGAATGCTGACAATGCAGACATTCTCCCCCAGTCAAGAGATCTGGGTTAAATCCATTGTTCTTTTGCCCACTACGCCACCCCAGTTCAGACATGGCCATATGCAAATCAGTCTTGACCCTGTGCCTCATGGGAACAGTCCAGCCCGAATTACCAAGCCATGTCTTCCCTGGACCGGAATCAAGCATCCTAGGACCGGTTTCTGGCTATCAGCCGTCATCAGCCAGGATAGCTTGACTCCAGTGGCGTAGTGAGCACGGGTCCCACGTCTGGGAATACCCATCCCACTTAGGGCGAAAAGCGTTACAACAAACAAATGATGGACGGAATGCTGACAATGCAGACATTCTCCCCCAGTCAAGAGATCTGGGTTAAATCCATTGTTCTTTTGCCCACTACGCCACCCCAGTTCAGACATGGCCATATGCAAATCAGTCTTGACCCTGTGCCTCATGGGAACAGTCCAGCCCGAACTGCCAAGCCATGTCTTCCCTGGACCGGAATCAAGCATCCTAGGATCAGTTTCTGGCTATCAGCCGTCATCAGCCAGGATAGCTTGACTCCAGTGGCGTAGTGAGCACGGGTCCCACGTCTGGGAATACCCATCCCACTTTGGGCGAAAAGCGTTACAACAAACAAATGATGGACGGAATGCTGACAATGCAGACATTCTCCCCCAGTCAAGAGATCTGGGTTAAATCCATTGTTCTTTTGCCCACTACGCCACCCCAGTTCAGACATGGCCATATGCAAATCAGTCTTGACCCTGTGCCTCATGGGAACAGTCCAGCCCGAACTGCCAAGCCATGTCTTCCCTGGACCGGAATCAAGCATCCTAGGACCGGTTTCTGGCTATCAGCCGTCATCAGCCAGGATAGCTTGACTCCAGTGGCGTAGTGAGCACGGGTCCCATGTCTGGGAATACCCATCCCACTTAGGGCGAAAAGCGTTACAACAAACAAATGATGGACGGAATGCTGACAATGCAGACATTCTCCCCCAGTCAAGAGATCTGGGTTAAATCCATTGTTCTTTTGCCCACTACGCCACCCCAGTTCAGACATGGCCATATGCAAATCAGTCTTGACCCTGTGCCTCATGGGAACAGTCTAGCCCGAACTGCCAAGCCATGTCTTCCCTGGACCGGAATCAAGCATCCTAGGACCGGTTTCTGGCTATCAGCCGTCATCAGCCAGGATAGCTTGACTCCAGTGGCGTAGTGAGCACGGGTCCCACGTCTGGGAATACCCATCCCACTTAGGGCGAAAAGCGTTACAACAAACAAATGATGGACGGAATGCTGACAATGCAGACATTCTCCCCCAGTCAAGAGATCTGGGTTAAATCCATTGTTCTTTTGCCCACTACACCACCCCAGTTCAGACATGGCCATATGCAAATCAGTCTTGACCCTGTGCCTCATGGGAACAGTCCAGCCCGAACTGCCAAGCCATGTCTTCCCTGGACCGGAATCAAGCATCCTAGGACCAGTTTCTGGCTATCAGCCGTCATCAGCCAGGATAGCTTGACTCCAGTGGCGTAGTGAGCATGGGTCCCACGTCTGGGAATACCCATCCCACTTAGGGCGAAAAGCGTTACAACAAACAAATGATGGACGGAATGCTGACAATGCAGACATTCTCCCCCAGTCAAGAGATCTGGGTTAAATCCATTGTTCTTTTGCCCACTACGCCACCCCAGTTCAGACATGGCCATATGCAAATCAGTCTTGAACCTGTGCCTCATGGGAACAGTCCAGCCCGAACTGCCAAGCCATGTCTTCCCTGGACCGGAATCAAGCATCCTAGGACCGGTTTCTGGCTATCAGCCGTCATCAGCCAGGATAGCTTGACTCCAGTGGCGTAGTGAGCACGGGTCCCACGTCTGGGAATACCCATCCCACTTAGGGCGAAAAGCGTTACAACAAACAAATGATGGACGGAATGCTGACAATGCAGACATTCTCCCCCAGTCAAGAGATCTGGGTTAAATCCATTGTTCTTTTGCCCACTACGCCACCCCAGTTCAGACATGGCCATATGCAAATCAGTCTTGACCCTGTGCCTCATGGGAACAGTCCAGCCCGAACTGCCAAGCCATGTCTTCCCTGGACCGGAATCAAGCATCCTAGGACCGGTTTCTGGCTATCAGCCGTCATCAGCCAGGATAGCTTGACTCCAGTGGCGTAGTGAGCACGGGTCCCACGTCTGGGAATACCCATCCCACTTAGGGCGAAAAGCGTTACAACAAACAAATGATGGACGGAATGCTGACAATGCAGACATTCTCCCCCAGTCAAGAGATCTGGGTTAAATCCATTGTTCTTTTGCCCACTACGCCACCCCAGTTCAGACATGGCCATATGCAAATCAGTCTTGACCCTGTGCCTCATGGGAACAGTCCAGCCCGAATTACCAAGCCATGTCTTCCCTGGACCGGAATCAAGCATCCTAGGACCGGTTTCTGGCTATCAGCCGTCATCAGCCAGGATAGCTTGACTCCAGTGGCGTAGTGAGCACGGGTCCCACGTCTGGGAATACCCATCCCACTTAGGGCGAAAAGCGTTACAACAAACAAATGATGGACGGAATGCTGACAATGCAGACATTCTCCCCCAGTCAAGAGATCTGGGTTAAATCCATTGTTCTTTTGCCCACTACGCCACCCCAGTTCAGACATGGCCATATGCAAATCAGTCTTGACCCTGTGCCTCATGGGAACAGTCCAGCCCGAACTGCCAAGCCATGTCTTCCCTGGACCGGAATCAAGCATCCTAGGACCGGTTTCTGGCTATCAGCCGTCATCAGCCAGGATAGCTTGACTCCAGTGGCGTAGTGAGCACGGGTCCCACGTCTGGGAATACCCATCCCACTTAGGGCGAAAAGCGTTACAACAAACAAATGATGGACGGAATGCTGACAATGCAGACATTCTCCCCCAGTCAAGAGATCTGGGTTAAATCCATTGTTCTTTTGCCCACTACGCCACCCCAGTTCAGACATGGCCATATGCAAATCAGTCTTGACCCTGTGCCTCATGGGAACAGTCCAGCCCGAATTGCCAAGCCATGTCTTCCCTGGACCGGAATCAAGCATCCTAGGACCGGTTTCTGGCTATCAGCCGTCATCAGCCAGGATAGCTTGACTCCAGTGGCGTAGTGAGCACGGGTCCCACGTCTGGGAATACCCATCCCACTTAGGGCGAAAAGCGTTACAACAAACAAATGATGGACGGAATGCTGACAATGCAGACATTCTCCCCCAGTCAAGAGATCTGGGTTAAATCCATTGTTCTTTTGCCCACTACGCCACCCCAGTTCAGACATGGCCATATGCAAATCAGTCTTGAACCTGTGCCTCATGGGAACAGTCCAGCCCGAACTGCCAAGCCATGTCTTCCCTGGACCGGAATCAAGCATCCTAGGATCAGTTTCTGGCTATCAGCCGTCATCAGCCAGGATAGCTTGACTCCAGTGGCGTAGTGAGCACGGGTCCCACGTCTGGGAATACCCATCCCACTTTGGGCGAAAAGCGTTACAACAAACAAATGATGGACGGAATGCTGACAATGCAGACATTCTCCCCCAGTCAAGAGATCTCGGTTAAATCCATTGTTCTTTTGCCCACTACGCCACCCCAGTTCAGACATGGCCATATGCAAATCAGTCTTGACCCTGTGCCTCATGGGAACAGTCCAGCCCGAACTGCCAAGCCATGTCTTCCCTGGACCGGAATCAAGCATCCTAGGACCGGTTTCTGGCTATCAGCCGTCATCAGCCAGGATAGCTTGACTCCAGTGGCGTAGTGAGCACGGGTCCCACGTCTGGGAATACCCATCCCACTTAGGGCGAAAAGCGTTACAACAAACAAATGATGGACGGAATGCTGACAATGCAGACATTCTCCCCCAGTCAAGAGATCTGGGTTAAATCCATTGTTCTTTTGCCCACTACGCCACCCCAGTTCAGACATGGCCATATGCAAATCAGTCTTGACCCTGTGCCTCATGGGAACAGTCCAGCCCGAACTGCCAAGCCATGTCTTCCCTGGACCGGAATCAAGCATCCTAGGACCGGTTTCTGGCTATCAGCCGTCATCAGCCGGGATAGCTTGACTCCAGTGGCGTAGTGAGCACGAGTCCCACGTCTGGGAATACCCATCCCACTTAGGGCGAAAAGCGTTACAACAAACAAATGATGGACGGAATGCTGACAATGCAGACATTCTCCCCCAGTCAAGAGATCTGGGTTAAATCCATTGTTCTTTTGCCCACTACACCACCCCAGTTCAGACATGGCCATATGCAAATCAGTCTTGACCCTGTGCCTCATGGGAACAGTCCAGCCCGAACTGCCAAGCCATGTCTTCCCTGGACCGGAATCAAGCATCCTAGGACCAGTTTCTGGCTATCAGCCGTCATCAGCCAGGATAGCTTGACTCCAGTGGCGTAGTGAGCATGGGTCCCACGTCTGGGAATACCCATCCCACTTAGGGCGAAAAGCGTTACAACAAACAAATGATGGACGGAATGCTGACAATGCAGACATTCTCCCCCAGTCAAGAGATCTGGGTTAAATCCATTGTTCTTTTGCCCACTACGCCACCCCAGTTCAGACATGGCCATATGCAAATCAGTCTTGAACCTGTGCCTCATGGGAACAGTCCAGCCCGAACTGCCAAGCCATGTCTTCCCTGGACCGGAATCAAGCATCCTAGGACCGGTTTCTGGCTATCAGCCGTCATCAGCCAGGATAGCTTGACTCCAGTGGCGTAGTGAGCACGGGTCCCACGTCTGGGAATACCCATCCCACTTAGGGCGAAAAGCGTTACAACAAACAAATGATGGACGGAATGCTGACAATGCAGACATTCTCCCCCAGTCAAGAGATCTGGGTTAAATCCATTGTTCTTTTGCCCACTACGCCACCCCAGTTCAGACATGGCCATATGCAAATCAGTCTTGACCCTGTGCCTCATGGGAACAGTCCAGCCCGAACTGCCAAGCCATGTCTTCCCTGGACCGGAATCAAGCATCCTAGGACCGGTTTCTGGCTATCAGCCGTCATCAGCCAGGATAGCTTGACTCCAGTGGCGTAGTGAGCACGGGTCCCACGTCTGGGAATACCCATCCCACTTAGGGCGAAAAGCGTTACAACAAACAAATGATGGACGGAATGCTGACAATGCAGACATTCTCCCCCAGTCAAGAGATCTGGGTTAAATCCATTGTTCTTTTGCCCACTACGCCACCCCAGTTCAGACATGGCCATATGCAAATCAGTCTTGACCCTGTGCCTCATGGGAACAGTCCAGCCCGAACTGCCAAGCCATGTCTTCCCTGGACCGGAATCAAGCATCCTAGGACCGGTTTCTGGCTATCAGCCGTCATCAGCCAGGATAGCTTGACTCCAGTGGCGTAGTGAGCACGGGTCCCACGTCTGGGAATACCCATCCCACTTAGGGCGAAAAGCGTTACAACAAACAAATGATGGACGGAATGCTGACAATGCAGACATTCTCCCCCAGTCAAGAGATCTGGGTTAAATCCATTGTTCTTTTGCCCACTACGCCACCCCAGTTCAGACATGGCCATATGCAAATCAGTCTTGAACCTGTGCCTCATGGGAACAGTCCAGCCCGAACTGCCAAGCCATGTCTTCCCTGGACCGGAATCAAGCATCCTAGGACAGGTTTCTGGCTATCAGCCGTCATCAGCCAGGATAGCTTGACTCCAGTGGCGTAGTGAGCACGGGTCCCACGTCTGGGAATACCCATCCCACTTAGGGCGAAAAGCGTTACAACAAACAAATGATGGACGGAATGCTGACAATGCAGACATTCTCCCCCAGTCAAGTGATCTGGGTTAAATCCATTGTTCTTTTGCCCACTACGCCACCCCAGTTCAGACATGGCCATATGCAAATCAGTCTTGACCCTGTGCCTCATGGGAACAGTCCAGCCCGAACTGCCAAGCCATGTCTTCCCTGGACCGGAATCAAGCATCCTAGGACCGGTTTCTGGCTATCAGCCGTCATCAGCCACGATAGCTTGACTCCAGTGGCGTAGTGAGCACGGGTCCCACGTCTGGGAATACCCATCCCACTTAGGGCGAAAAGCGTTACAACAAACAAATGATGGACGGAATGCTGACAATGCAGACATTCTCCCCCAGTCAAGAGATCTGGGTTAAATCCATTGTTCTTTTGCCCACTACGCCACCCCAGTTCAGACATGGCCATATGCAAATCAGTCTTGACCCTGTGCCTCATGGGAACAGTCCAGCCCGAACTGCCAAGCCATGTCTTCCCTGGACCGGAATCAAGCATCCTAGGACCGGTTTCTGGCTATCAGCCGTCATCAGCCAGGATAGCTTGACTCCAGTGGCGTAGTGAGCACGGGTCCCACGTCTGGGAATACCCATCCCACTTAGGGCGGGAAGCGTTACAACAAACAAATGATGGACGGAATGCTGACAATGCAGATATTCTCCCCCAGTCAAGAGATCTGGGTTAAATCCATTGTTGTTTTGCCCACTACACCACCCCAGTTCAGACATGGCCATATGCAAATCAGTCTTGACCCTGTGCCTCATGGGAACAGTCCAGCCCGAACTGCCAAGCCATGTCTTCCCTGGACCGGAATCAAGCATCCTAGGACCAGTTTCTGGCTATCAGCCGTCATCAGCCAGGATAGCTTGACTCCAGTGGCGTAGTGAGCACGGGTCCCACGTCTGGGAATACCCATCCCACTTAGGGCGAAAAGCGTTAGAACAAACAAATGATGGACGGAATGCTGACAATGCAGACATTCTCCCCCAGTCAAGAGATCTGGGTTAAATCCATTGTTCTTTTGCCCACTACGCCACCCCAGTTCAGACATGGCCATATGCAAATCAGTCTTGAACCTGTGCCTCATGGGAACAGTCCAGCCCGAACTGCCAAGTCATGTCTTCCCTGGACCGGAATCAAGCATCCTAGGACCGGTTTCTGGCTATCAGCCGTCATCAGCCAGGATAGCTTGACTCCAGTGGCGTAGTGAGCACGGGTCCCACGTCTGGGAATACCCATCCCACTTAGGGCGAAAAGCGTTAGAACAAACAAATGATGGACGGAATGCTGACAATGCAGACATTCTCCCCCAGTCAAGAGATCTGGGTTAAATCCATTGTTCTTTTGCCCACTACGCCACCCCAGTTCAGACATGGCCATATGCAAATCAGTCTTGACCCTGTGCCTCATGGGAACAGTCCAGCCCGAACTGCCAAGCCATGCCTTCCCTGGACCGGAATCAAGCATCCTAGGACCGGTTTCTGGCTATCAGCCGTCATCAGCCAGGATAGCTTGACTCCAGTGGCGTAGTGAGCACGGGTCCCACGTCTGGGAATACCCATCCCACTTAGGGCGAAAAGCGTTACAACAAACAAATGATGGACGGAATGCTGACAATGCAGACATTCTCCCCCAGTCAAGAGATCTGGCTTAAATCCATTGTTCTTTTGCCCACTACGCCACCCCAGTTCAGACATGGCCATATGCAAATCAGTCTTGACCCTGTGCCTCATGGGAACAGTCCAGCCCGAACTGCCAAGCCATGTCTTCCCTGGACCGGAATCAAGCATCCTAGGACCGGTTTCTGGCTATCAGCCGTCATCAGCCAGGATAGCTTGACTCCAGTCGCGTAGTGAGCACTGGTCCCACGTCTGGGAATACCCATCCCACTTAGGGCGAAAAGCGTTACAACAAACAAATGATGGACGGAATGCTGACAATGCAGACATTCTCCCCCAGTCAAGAGATCTGGGTTAAATCCATTGTTCTTTTGCCCACTACGCCACCCCAGTTCAGACATGGCCATATGCAAATCAGTCTTGACCCTGTGCCTCATGGGAACAGTCCAGCCCGAACTGCCAAGCCATGTCTTCCCTGGACCGGAATCAAGCATCCTAGGACCGGTTTCTGGCTATCAGCCGTCATCAGCCAGGATAGCTTGACTCCAGTGGCGTAGTGAGCACGGGTCCCACGTCTGGGAATACCCATCCCACTTAGGGCGAAAAGCGTTAGAACAAACAAATGATGGACGGAATGCTGACAATGCAGACATTCTCCCCCAGTCAAGAGATCTGGGTTAAATCCATTGTTCTTTTGCCCACTACGCCACCCCAGTTCAGACATGGCCATATGCAAATCAGTCTTGACCCTGTGCCTCATGGGAACAGTCCAGCCCGAACTGCCAAGCCATGTCTTCCCTGGACCGGAATCAAGCATCCTAGGACCGGTTTCTGGCTATCAGCCGTCATCAGCCAGGATAGCTTGACTCCAGTGGCGTAGTGAGCACGGGTCCCACGTCTGGGAATACCCATCCCACTTAGGGCGAAAAGCGTTACAACAAACAAATGATGGACGGAATGCTGACAATGCAGACATTCTCCCCCAGTCAAGAGATCTGGGTTAAATCCATTGTTCTTTTGCCCACTACGCCACCCCAGTTCAGACATGGCCATATGCAAATCAGTCTTGACCCTGTGCCTCATGGGAACAGTCCAGCCCGAACTGCCAAGCCATGTCTTCCCTGGACCGGAATCAAGCATCCTAGGACCGGTTTCTGGCTATCAGCCGTCATCAGCTAGGATAGCTTGACTCCAGTGGCGTAGTGAGCACGGGTCCCACGTCTGGGAATACCCATCCCACTTAGGGCGAAAAGCGTTACAACAAACAAATGATGGACGGAATGCTGACAATGCAGACATTCTCCCCCAGTCAAGAGATCTGGGTTAAATCCATTGTTCTTTTGCCCACTACGCCACCCCAGTTCAGACATGGCCATATGCAAATCAGTCTTGACCCTGTGCCTCATGGGAACAGTCCAGCCCGAACTGCCAAGCCATGTCTTCCCTGGACCGGAATCAAGCATCCTAGGACCGGTTTCTGGCTATCAGCCGTCATCAGCCAGGATAGCTTGACTCCAGTGGCGTAGTGAGCACGGGTCCCACGTCTGGGAATACCCATCCCACTTAGGGCGAAAAGCGTTACAACAAACAAATGATGGACGGAATGCTGACAATGCAGACATTCTCCCCCAGTCAAGAGATCTGGGTTAAATCCATTGTTCTTTTGCCCACTACGCCACCCCAGTTCAGACATGGCCATATGCAAATCAGTCTTGACCCTGTGCCTCATGGGAACAGTCCAGCCCGAACTGCCAAGCCATGTCTTCCATGGACCGGAATCAAGCATCCTAGGATCAGTTTCTGGCTATCAGCCGTCATCAGCCAGGATAGCTTGACTCCAGTGGCGTAGTGAGCACGGGTCCCACGTCTGGGAATACCCATCCCACTTTGGGCGAAAAGCGTTACAACAAACAAATGATGGACGGAATGCTGACAATGCAGACATTCTCCCCCAGTCAAGAGATCTGGGTTAAATCCATTGTTCTTTTGCCCACTACGCCACCCCAGTTCAGACATGGCCATATGCAAATCAGTCTTGAACCTGTGCCTCATGGGAACAGTCCAGCCCGAACTGCCAAGCCATGTCTTCCCTGGACCGGAATCAAGCATCCTAGGACAGGTTTCTGGCTATCAGCCGTCATCAGCCAGGATAGCTTGACTCCAGTGGCGTAGTGAGCACGGGTCCCACGTCTGGGAATACCCATCCCACTTAGGGCGAAAAGCGTTACAACAAACAAATGATGGACGGAATGCTGACAATGCAGACATTCTCCCCCAGTCAAGTGATCTGGGTTAAATCCATTGTTCTTTTGCCCACTACGCCACCCCAGTTCAGACATGGCCATATGCAAATCAGTCTTGACCCTGTGCCTCATGGGAACAGTCCAGCCCGAACTGCCAAGCCATGTCTTCCCTGGACCGGAATCAAGCATCCTAGGACCGGTTTCTGGCTATCAGCCGTCATCAGCCAGGATAGCTTGACTCCAGTGGCGTAGTGAGCACGGGTCCCACGTCTGGGAATACCCATCCCACTTAGGGCGAAAAGCGTTACAACAAACAAATGATGGACGGAATGCTGACAATGCAGATATTCTCCCCCAGTCAAGAGATCTGGGTTAAATCCATTGTTCTTTTGCCCACTACACCACCCCAGTTCAGACATGGCCATATGCAAATCAGTCTTGACCCTGTGCCTCATGGGAACAGTCCAGCCCGAACTGCCAAGCCATGTCTTCCCTGGACCGGAATCAAGCATCCTAGGATCAGTTTCTGGCTATCAGCCGTCATCAGCCAGGATAGCTTGACTCCAGTGGCGTAGTGAGCACGGGTCCCACGTCTGGGAATACCCATCCCACTTTGGGCGAAAAGCGTTACAACAAACAAATGATGGACGGAATGCTGACAATGCAGACATTCTCCCCCAGTCAAGAGATCTGGGTTAAATCCATTGTTCTTTTGCCCACTACGCCACCCCAGTTCAGACATGGCCATATGCAAATCAGTCTTGACCCTGTGCCGCATGGGAACAGTCCAGCCCGAACTGCCAAGCCATGTCTTCCCTGGACCGGAATCAAGCATCCTAGGACCGGTTTCTGGCTATCAGCCGTCATCAGCCAGGATAGCTTGACTCCAGTGGCGTAGTGAGCACGGGTCCCACGTCTGGGAATACCCATCCCACTTAGGGCGAAAAGCGTTACAACAAACAAATGATGGACGGAATGCTGACAATGCAGACATTCTCCCCCAGTCAAGAGATCTGGGTTAAATCCATTGTTCTTTTGCCCACTACGCCACCCCAGTTCAGACATGGCCATATGCAAATCAGTCTTGACCCTGTGCCTCATGGGAACAGTCCAGCCCGAACTGCCAAGCCATGTCTTCCCTGGACCGGAATCAAGCATCCTAGGACCGGTTTCTGGCTATCAGCCGTCATCAGCCAGGATAGCTTGACTCCAGTGGCGTAGTGAGCACGGGTCCCACGTCTGGGAATACCCATCCCACTTAGGGCGAAAAGCGTTACAACAAACAAATGATGGACGGAATGCTGACAATGCAGACATTCTCCCCCAGTCAAGAGATCTGGGTTAAAACCATTGTTCTTTTGCCCACTACACCACCCCAGTTCAGACATGGCCATATGCAAATCAGTCTTGACCCTGTGCCTCATGGGAACAGTCCAGCCCGAACTGCCAAGCCATGTCTTCCCTGGACCGAAATCAAGCATCCTAGGACCAGTTTCTGGCTATCAGCCGTCATCAGCCAGGATAGCTTGACTCCAGTGGCGTAGTGAGCATGGGTCCCACGTCTGGGAATACCCATCCCACTTAGGGCGAAAAGCGTTACAACAAACAAATGATGGACGGAATGCTGACAATGCAGACATTCTCCCCCAGTCAAGAGATCTGGGTTAAATCCATTGTTCTTTTGCCCACTACGCCACCCCAGTTCAGACATGGCCATATGCAAATCAGTCTTGAACCTGTGCCTCATGGGAACAGTCCAGCCCGAACTGCCAAGCCATGTCTTCCCTGGACCGGAATCAAGCATCCTAGGACCGGTTTCTGGCTATCAGCCGTCATCAGCCAGGATAGCTTGACTCCAGTGGCGTAGTGAGCACGGGTCCCACGTCTGGGAATACCCATCCCACTTAGGGCGAAAAGCGTTACAACAAACAAATGATGGACGGAATGCTGACAATGCAGACATTCTCCCCCAGTCAAGAGATCTGGGTTAAATCCATTGTTCTTTTGCCCACTACGCCACCCCAGTTCAGACATGGCCATATGCAAATCAGTCTTGACCCTGTGCCTCATGGGAACAGTCCAGCCCGAACTGCCAAGCCATGTCTTCCCTGGACCGGAATCAAGCATCCTAGGACCGGTTTCTGGCTATCAGCCGTCATCAGCCAGGATAGCTTGACTCCAGTGGCGTAGTGAGCACGGGTCCCACGTCTGGGAATACCCATCCCACTTAGGGCGAAAAGCGTTACAACAAACAAATGATGGACGGAATGCTGACAATGCAGACATTCTCCCCCAGTCAAGAGATCTGGGTTAAATCCATTGTTCTTTTGCCCACTACGCCACCCCAGTTCAGACATGGCCATATGCAAATCAGTCTTGACCCTGTGCCTCATGGGAACAGTCCAGCCCGAACTGCCAAGCCATGTCTTCCCTGGACCGGAATCAAGCATCCTAGGACCGGTTTCTGGCTATCAGCCGTCATCAGCCAGGATAGCTTGACTCCAGTGGCGTAGTGAGCACGGGTCCCACGTCTGGGAATACCCATCCCACTTAGGGCGAAAAGCGTTACAACAAACAAATGATGGACGGAATGCTGACAATGCAGACATTCTCCCCCAGTCAAGAGATCTGGGTTAAATCCATTGTTCTTTTGCCCACTACGCCAACCCAGTTCAGACATGGCCATATGCAAATCAGTGTTGAACCTGTGCCTCATGGGAACAGTCCAGCCCGAACTGCCAAGCCATGTCTTCCCTGGACCGGAATCAAGCATCCTAGGACAGGTTTCTGGCTATCAGCCGTCATCAGCCAGGATAGCTTGACTCCAGTGGCGTAGTGAGCACGGGTCCCACGTCTGGGAATACCCATCCCACTTAGGGCGAAAAGCGTTACAACAAACAAATGATGGACGGAATGCTGACAATGCAGACATTCTCCCCCAGTCAAGTGATCTGGGTTAAATCCATTGTTCTTTTGCCCACTACGCCACCCCAGTTCAGACATGGCCATATGCAAATCAGTCTTGACCCTGTGCCTCATGGGAACAGTCCAGCCCGAACTGCCAAGCCATGTCTTCCCTGGACCGGAATCAAGCATCCTAGGACCGGTTTCTGGCTATCAGCCGTCATCAGCCACGATAGCTTGACTCCAGTGGCGTAGTGAGCACGGGTCCCACGTCTGGGAATACCCATCCCACTTAGGGCGAAAAGCGTTACAACAAACAAATGATGGACGGAATGCTGACAATGCAGACATTCTCCCCCAGTCAAGTGATCTGGGTTAAATCCATTGTTCTTTTGCCCACTACACCACCCCAGTTCAGACATGGCCATATGCAAATCAGTCTTGACCCTGTGCCTCATGGGAACAGTCCAGCCCGAACTGCCAAGCCATGTCTTCCCTGGACCGGAATCAAGCATCCTAGGATCAGTTTCTGGCTATCAGCCGTCATCAGCCAGGATAGCTTGACTCCAGTGGCGTAGTGAGCACGGGTCCCACGTCTGGGAATACCCATCCCACTTTGGGCGAAAAGCGTTACAACAAACAAATGATGGACGGAATGCTGACAATGCAGACATTCTCCCCCAGTCAAGAGATCTCGGTTAAATCCATTGTTCTTTTGCCCACTACGCCACCCCAGTTCAGACATGGCCATATGCAAATCAGTCTTGACCCTGTGCCTCATGGGAACAGTCCAGCCCGAACTGCCAAGCCATGTCTTCCCTGGACCGGAATCAAGCATCCTAGGACCGGTTTCTGGCTATCAGCCGTCATCAGCCAGGATAGCTTGACTCCAGTGGCGTAGTGAACACGGGTCCCACGTCTGGGAATACCCATCCCACTTAGGGCGAAAAGCGTTACAACAAACAAATGATGGACGGAATGCTGACAATGCAGACATTCTCCCCCAGTCAAGAGATCTGGGTTAAATCCATTGTTCTTTTGCCCACTACGCCACCCCAGTTCAGACATGGCCATATGCAAATCAGTCTTGACCCTGTGCCTCATGGGAACAGTCCAGCCCGAACTGCCAAGCCATGTCTTCCCTGGACCGGAATCAAGCATCCTAGGACCGGTTTCTGGCTATCAGCCGTCATCAGCCAGGATAGCTTGACTCCAGTGGCGTAGTGAGCACGAGTCCCACGTCTGGGAATACCCATCCCACTTAGGGCGAAAAGCGTTACAACAAACAAATGATGGACGGAATGCTGACAATGCAGACATTCTCCCCCAGTCAAGAGATCTGGGTTAAATCCATTGTTCTTTTGCCCACTACACCACCCCAGTTCAGACATGGCCATATGCAAATCAGTCTTGACCCTGTGCCTCATGGGAACAGTCCAGCCCGAACTGCCAAGCCATGTCTTCCCTGGACCGGAATCAAGCATCCTAGGACCAGTTTCTGGCTATCAGCCGTCATCAGCCAGGATAGCTTGACTCCAGTGGCGTAGTGAGCATGGGTCCCACGTCTGGGAATACCCATCCCACTTAGGGCGAAAAGCGTTACAACAAACAAATGATGGACGGAATGCTGACAATGCAGACATTCTCCCCCAGTCAAGAGATCTGGGTTAAATCCATTGTTCTTTTGCCCACTACGCCACCCCAGTTCAGACATGGCCATATGCAAATCAGTCTTGAACCTGTGCCTCATGGGAACAGTCCAGCCCGAACTGCCAAGCCATGTCTTCCCTGGACCGGAATCAAGCATCCTAGGACCGGTTTCTGGCTATCAGCCGTCATCAGCCAGGATAGCTTGACTCCAGTGGCGTAGTGAGCACGGGTCCCACGTCTGGGAATACCCATCCCACTTAGGGCGAAAAGCGTTACAACAAACAAATGATGGACGGAATGCTGACAATGCAGACATTCTCCCCCAGTCAAGAGATCTGGGTTAAATCCATTGTTCTTTTGCCCACTACGCCACCCCAGTTCAGACATGGCCATATGCAAATCAGTCTTGACCCTGTGCCTCATGGGAACAGTCCAGCCCGAACTGCCAAGCCATGTCTTCCCTGGACCGGAATCAAGCATCCTAGGACCGGTTTCTGGCTATCAGCCGTCATCAGCCAGGATAGCTTGACTCCAGTGGCGTAGTGAGCACGGGTCCCACGTCTGGGAATACCCATCCCACTTAGGGCGAAAAGCGTTACAACAAACAAATGATGGACGGAATGCTGACAATGCAGACATTCTCCCCCAGTCAAGAGATCTGGGTTAAATCCATTGTTCTTTTGCCCACTACGCCACCCCAGTTCAGACATGGCCATATGCAAATCAGTCTTGACCCTGTGCCTAATGGGAACAGTCCAGCCCGAACTGCCAAGCCATGTCTTCCCTGGACCGGAATCAAGCATCCTAGGACCGGTTTCTGGCTATCAGCCGTCATCAGCCAGGATAGCTTGACTCCAGTGGCGTAGTGAGCACGGGTCCCACGTCTGGGAATACCCATCCCACTTAGGGCGAAAAGCGTTACAACAAACAAATGATGGACGGAATGCTGACAATGCAGACATTCTCCCCCAGTCAAGAGATCTGGGTTAAATCCATTGTTCTTTTGCCCACTACACCACCCCAGTTCAGACATGGCCATATGCAAATCAGTCTTGACCCTGTGCCTCATGGGAACAGTCCAGCCCGAACTGCCAAGCCATGTCTTCCCTGGACCGGAATCAAGCATCCTAGGATCAGTTTCTGGCTATCAGCCGTCATCAGCCAGGATAGCTTGACTCCAGTGGCGTAGTGAGCACGGGTCCCACGTCTGGGAATACCCATCCCACTTTGGGCGAAAAGCGTTACAACAAACAAATGATGGACGGAATGCTGACAATGCAGACATTCTCCCCCAGTCAAGAGATCTGGGTTAAATCCATTGTTCTTTTGCCCACTACGCCACCCCAGTTCAGACATGGCCATATGCAAATCAGTCTTGACCCTGTGCCGCATGGGAACAGTCCAGCCCAAACTGCCAAGCCATGTCTTCCCTGGACCGGAATCAAGCATCCTAGGACCGGTTTCTGGCTATCAGCCGTCATCAGCCAGGATAGCTTGACTCCAGTGGCGTAGTGAGCACGGGTCCCACGTCTGGGAATACCCATCCCACTTAGGGCGAAAAGCGTTACAACAAACAAATGATGGACGGAATGCTGACAATGCAGACATTCTCCCCCAGTCAAGAGATCTGGGTTAAATCCATTGTTCTTTTGCCCACTACGCCACCCCAGTTCAGACATGGCCATATGCAAATCAGTCTTGACCCTGTGCCTCATGGGAACAGTCCAGCCCGAACTGCCAAGCCATGTCTTCCCTGGACCGGAATCAAGCATCCTAGGACCGGTTTCTGGCTATCAGCCGTCATCAGCCAGGATAGCTTGACTCCAGTGGCGTAGTGAGCACGGGTCCCACGTCTGGGAATACCCATCCCACTTAGGGCGAAAAGCGTTACAACAAACAAATGATGGACGGAATGCTGACAATGCAGACATTCTCCCCCAGTCAAGAGATCTGGGTTAAAACCATTGTTCTTTTGCCCACTACACCACCCCAGTTCAGACATGGCCATATGCAAATCAGTCTTGACCCTGTGCCTCATGGGAACAGTCCAGCCCGAACTGCCAAGCCATGTCTTCCCTGGACCGAAATCAAGCATCCTAGGACCAGTTTCTGGCTATCAGCCGTCATCAGCCAGGATAGCTTGACTCCAGTGGCGTAGTGAGCATGGGTCCCACGTCTGGGAATACCCATCCCACTTAGGGCGAAAAGCGTTACAACAAACAAATGATGGACGGAATGCTGACAATGCAGACATTCTCCCCCAGTCAAGAGATCTGGGTTAAATCCATTGTTCTTTTGCCCACTACGCCACCCCAGTTCAGACATGGCCATATGCAAATCAGTCTTGAACCTGTGCCTCATGGGAACAGTCCAGCCCGAACTGCCAAGCCATGTCTTCCCTGGACCGGAATCAAGCATCCTAGGACCGCTTTCTGGCTATCAGCCGTCATCAGCCAGGATAGCTTGACTCCAGTGGCGTAGTGAGCACGGGTCCCACGTCTGGGAATACCCATCCCACTTAGGGCGAAAAGCGTTACAACAAACAAATGATGGACGGAATGCTGACAATGCAGACATTCTCCCCCAGTCAAGAGATCTGGGTTAAATCCATTGTTCTTTTGCCCACTACGCCACCCCAGTTCAGACATGGCCATATGCAAATCAGTCTTGACCCTGTGCCTCATGGGAACAGTCCAGCCCGAACTGCCAAGCCATGTCTTCCCTGGACCGGAATCAAGCATCCTAGGACCGGTTTCTGGCTATCAGCCGTCATCAGCCAGGATAGCTTGACTCCAGTGGCGTAGTGAGCACGGGTCCCACGTCTGGGAATACCCATCCCACTTAGGGCGAAAAGCGTTACAACAAACAAATGATGGACGGAATGCTGACAATGCAGACATTCTCCCCCAGTCAAGAGATCTGGGTTAAATCCATTGTTCTTTTGCCCACTACGCCACCCCAGTTCAGACATGGCCATATGCAAATCAGTCTTGACCCTGTGCCTCATGGGAACAGTCCAGCCCGAACTGCCAAGCCATGTCTTCCCTGGACCGGAATCAAGCATCCTAGGACCGGTTTCTGGCTATCAGCCGTCATCAGCCAGGATAGCTTGACTCCAGTGGCGTAGTGAGCACGGGTCCCACGTCTGGGAATACCCATCCCACTTAGGGCGAAAAGCGTTACAACAAACAAATGATGGACGGAATGCTGACAATGCAGACATTCTCCCCCAGTCAAGAGATCTGGGTTAAATCCATTGTTCTTTTGCCCACTACGCCAACCCAGTTCAGACATGGCCATATGCAAATCAGTGTTGAACCTGTGCCTCATGGGAACAGTCCAGCCCGAACTGCCAAGCCATGTCTTCCCTGGACCGGAATCAAGCATCCTAGGACAGGTTTCTGGCTATCAGCCGTCATCAGCCAGGATAGCTTGACTCCAGTGGCGTAGTGAGCACGGGTCCCACGTCTGGGAATACCCATCCCACTTAGGGCGAAAAGCGTTACAACAAACAAATGATGGACGGAATGCTGACAATGCAGACATTCTCCCCCAGTCAAGTGATCTGGGTTAAATCCATTGTTCTTTTGCCCACTACGCCACCCCAGTTCAGACATGGCCATATGCAAATCAGTCTTGACCCTGTGCCTCATGGGAACAGTCCAGCCCGAACTGCCAAGCCATGTCTTCCCTGGACCGGAATCAAGCATCCTAGGACCGGTTTCTGGCTATCAGCCGTCATCAGCCACGATAGCTTGACTCCAGTGGCGTAGTGAGCACGGGTCCCACGTCTGGGAATACCCATCCCACTTAGGGCGAAAAGCGTTACAACAAACAAATGATGGACGGAATGCTGACAATGCAGACATTCTCCCCCAGTCAAGTGATCTGGGTTAAATCCATTGTTCTTTTGCCCACTACACCACCCCAGTTCAGACATGGCCATATGCAAATCAGTCTTGACCCTGTGCCTCATGGGAACAGTCCAGCCCGAACTGCCAAGCCATGTCTTCCCTGGACCGGAATCAAGCATCCTAGGATCAGTTTCTGGCTATCAGCCGTCATCAGCCAGGATAGCTTGACTCCAGTGGCGTAGTGAGCACGGGTCCCACGTCTGGGAATACCCATCCCACTTTGGGCGAAAAGCGTTACAACAAACAAATGATGGACGGAATGCTGACAATGCAGACATTCTCCCCCAGTCAAGAGATCTCGGTTAAATCCATTGTTCTTTTGCCCACTACGCCACCCCAGTTCAGACATGGCCATATGCAAATCAGTCTTGACCCTGTGCCTCATGGGAACAGTCCAGCCCGAACTGCCAAGCCATGTCTTCCCTGGACCGGAATCAAGCATCCTAGGACCGGTTTCTGGCTATCAGCCGTCATCAGCCAGGATAGCTTGACTCCAGTGGCGTAGTGAACACGGGTCCAACGTCTGGGAATACCCATCCCACTTAGGGCGAAAAGCGTTACAACAAACAAATGATGGACGGAATGCTGACAATGCAGACATTCTCCCCCAGTCAAGAGATCTGGGTTAAATCCATTGTTCTTTTGCCCACTACGCCACCCCAGTTCAGACATGGCCATATGCAAATCAGTCTTGACCCTGTGCCTCATGGGAACAGTCCAGCCCGAACTGCCAAGCCATGTCTTCCCTGGACCGGAATCAAGCATCCTAGGACCGGTTTCTGGCTATCAGCCGTCATCAGCCAGGATAGCTTGACTCCAGTGGCGTAGTGAGCACGAGTCCCACGTCTGGGAATACCCATCCCACTTAGGGCGAAAAGCGTTACAACAAACAAATGATGGACGGAATGCTGACAATGCAGACATTCTCCCCCAGTCAAGAGATCTGGGTTAAATCCATTGTTCTTTTGCCCACTACACCACCCCAGTTCAGACATGGCCATATGCAAATCAGTCTTGACCCTGTGCCTCATGGGAACAGTCCAGCCCGAACTGCCAAGCCATGTCTTCCCTGGACCGGAATCAAGCATCCTAGGACCAGTTTCTGGCTATCAGCCGTCATCAGCCAGGATAGCTTGACTCCAGTGGCGTAGTGAGCATGGGTCCCACGTCTGGGAATACCCATCCCACTTAGGGCGAAAAGCGTTACAACAAACAAATGATGGACGGAATGCTGACAATGCAGACATTCTCCCCCAGTCAAGAGATCTGGGTTAAATCCATTGTTCTTTTGCCCACTACGCCACCCCAGTTCAGACATGGCCATATGCAAATCAGTCTTGAACCTGTGCCTCATGGGAACAGTCCAGCCCGAACTGCCAAGCCATGTCTTCCCTGGACCGGAATCAAGCATCCTAGGACCGGTTTCTGGCTATCAGCCGTCATCAGCCAGGATAGCTTGACTCCAGTGGCGTAGTGAGCACGGGTCCCACGTCTGGGAATACCCATCCCACTTAGGGCGAAAAGCGTTACAACAAACAAATGATGGACGGAATGCTGACAATGCAGACATTCTCCCCCAGTCAAGAGATCTGGGTTAAATCCATTGTTCTTTTGCCCACTACGCCACCCCAGTTCAGACATGGCCATATGCAAATCAGTCTTGACCCTGTGCCTCATGGGAACAGTCTAGCCCGAACTGCCAAGCCATGTCTTCCCTGGACCGGAATCAAGCATCCTAGGACCGGTTTCTGGCTATCAGCCGTCATCAGCCAGGATAGCTTGACTCCAGTGGCGTAGTGAGCACGGGTCCCACGTCTGGGAATACCCATCCCACTTAGGGCGAAAAGCGTTACAACAAACAAATGATGGACGGAATGCTGACAATGCAGACATTCTCCCCCAGTCAAGAGATCTGGGTTAAATCCATTGTTCTTTTGCCCACTACGCCACCCCAGTTCAGACATGGCCATATGCAAATCAGTCTTGACCCTGTGCCTAATGGGAACAGTCCAGCCCGAACTGCCAAGCCATGTCTTCCCTGGACCGGAATCAAGCATCCTAGGACCGGTTTCTGGCTATCAGCCGTCATCAGCCAGGATAGCTTGACTCCAGTGGCGTAGTGAGCACGGGTCCCACGTCTGGGAATACCCATCCCACTTAGGGCGAAAAGCGTTACAACAAACAAATGATGGACGGAATGCTGACAATGCAGACATTCTCCCCCAGTCAAGAGATCTGGGTTAAATCCATTGTTCTTTTGCCCACTACGCCACCCCAGTTCAGACATGGCCATATGCAAATCAGTCTTGAACCTGTGCCTCATGGGAACAGTCCAGCCCGAACTGCCAAGCCATGTCTTCCCTGGACCGGAATCAAGCATCCTAGGACAGGTTTCTGGCTATCAGCCGTCATCAGCCAGGATAGCTTGACTCCAGTGGCGTAGTGAGCACGGGTCCCACGTCTGGGAATACCCATCCCACTTAGGGCGAAAAGCGTTACAACAAACAAATGATGGACGGAATGCTGACAATGCAGACATTCTCCCCCAGTCAAGTGATCTGGGTTAAATCCATTGTTCTTTTGCCCACTACGCCACCCCAGTTCAGACATGGCCATATGCAAATCAGTCTTGACCCTGTGCCTCATGGGAACAGTCCAGCCCGAACTGCCAAGCCATGTCTTCCCTGGACCGGAATCAAGCATCCTAGGACCGGTTTCTGGCTATCAGCCGTCATCAGCCACGATAGCTTGACTCCAGTGGCGTAGTGAGCACGGGTCCCACGTCTGGGAATACCCATCCCACTTAGGGCGGGAAGCGTTACAACAAACAAATGATGGACGGAATGCTGACAATGCAGATATTCTCCCCCAGTCAAGAGATCTGGGTTAAATCCATTGTTCTTTTGCCCACTACACCACCCCAGTTCAGACATGGCCATATGCAAATCAGTCTTGACCCTGTGCCTCATGGGAACAGTCCAGCCCGAACTGCCAAGCCATGTCTTCCCTGGACCGGAATCAAGCATCCTAGGACCAGTTTCTGGCTATCAGCCGTCATCAGCCAGGATAGCTTGACTCCAGTGGCGTAGTGAGCACGGGTCCCACGTCTGGGAATACCCATCCCACTTAGGGCCAAAAGCGTTAGAACAAACAAATGATGGACGGAATGCTGACAATGCAGACATTCTCCCCCAGTCAAGAGATCTGGGTTAAATCCATTGTTCTTTTGCCCACTACGCCACCCCAGTTCAGACATGGCCATATGCAAATCAGTCTTGAACCTGTGCCTCATGGGAACAGTCCAGCCCGAACTGCCAAGTCATGTCTTCCCTGGACCGGAATCAAGCATCCTAGGACCGGTTTCTGGCTATCAGCCGTCATCAGCCAGGATAGCTTGACTCCAGTGGCGTAGTGAGCACGGGTCCCATGTCTGGGAATACCCATCCCACTTAGGGCGAAAAGCGTTACAACAAACAAATGATGGACGGAATGCTGACAATGCAGACATTCTCCCCCAGTCAAGAGATCTGGGTTAAATCCATTGTTCTTTTGCCCACTACGCCACCCCAGTTCAGACATGGCCATATGCAAATCAGTCTTGACCCTGTGCCTCATGGGAACAGTCCAGCCCGAACTGCCAAGCCATGTCTTCCCTGGACCGGAATCAAGCATCCTAGGACCGGTTTCTGGCTATCAGCCGTCATCAGCCAGGATAGCTTGACTCCAGTGGCGTAGTGAGCACGGGTCCCACGTCTGGGAATACCCATCCCACTTAGGGCGAAAAGCGTTACAACAAACAAATGATGGACGGAATGCTGACAATGCAGACATTCTCCCCCAGTCAAGAGATCTGGCTTAAATCCATTGTTCTTTTGCCCACTACGCCACCCCAGTTCAGACATGGCCATATGCAAATCAGTCTTGACCCTGTGCCTCATGGGAACAGTCCAGCCCGAACTGCCAAGCCATGTCTTCCCTGGACCGGAATCAAGCATCCTAGGACCGGTTTCTGGCTATCAGCCGTCATCAGCCAGGATAGCTTGACTCCAGTCGCGTAGTGAGCACGGGTCCCACGTCTGGGAATACCCATCCCACTTAGGGCGAAAAGCGTTACAACAAACAAATGATGGACGGAATGCTGACAATGCAGACATTCTCCCCCAGTCAAGAGATCTGGGTTAAATCCATTGTTCTTTTGCCCACTACGCCACCCCAGTTCAGACATGGCCATATGCAAATCAGTCTTGACCCTGTGCCTCATGGGAACAGTCCAGCCCAAACTGCCAAGCCATGTCTTCCCTGGACCGGAATCAAGCATCCTAGGACCGGTTTCTGGCTATCAGCCGTCATCAGCCAGGATAGCTTGACTCCAGTGGCGTAGTGAGCACGGGTCCCACGTCTGGGAATACCCATCCCACTTAGGGCGAAAAGCGTTACAACAAACAAATGATGGACGGAATGCTGACAATGCAGACATTCTCCCCCAGTCAAGAGATCTGGGTTAAATCCATTGTTCTTTTGCCCACTACGCCACCCCAGTTCAGACATGGCCATATGCAAATCAGTCTTGACCCTGTGCCTCATGGGAACAGTCCAGCCCGAACTGCCAAGCCATGTCTTCCCTGAACCGGAATCGAGGATCCTAGGACCGGTTTCTGGCTATCAGCCGTCATCAGCCAGGATAGCTTGACTCCAGTCGCGTAGTGAGCACGGGTCCCACGTCTGGGAATACCCATCCCACTTAGGGCGAAAAGCGTTACAACAAACAAATGATGGACGGAATGCTGACAATGCAGACATTCTCCCCCAGTCAAGAGATCTGGGTTAAATCCATTGTTCTTTTGCCCACTACGCCACCCCAGTTCAGACATGGCCATATGCAAATCAGTCTTGACCCTGTGCCTCATGGGAACAGTCCAGCCCGAACTGCCAAGCCATGTCTTCCCTGGACCGGAATCAAGCATCTTAGGACCGGTTTCTGGCTATCAGCCGTCATCAGCCAGGATAGCTTGACTCCAGTGGCGTAGTGAGCACGGGTCCCACGTCTGGGAATACCCATCCCACTTAGGGCGAAAAGCGTTAAAACAAACAAATGATGGACGGAATGCTGACAATGCAGACATTCTCCCCCAGTCAAGAGATCTCGGTTAAATCCATTGTTCTTTTGCCCACTACGCCACCCCAGTTCAGACATGGCCATATGCAAATCAGTCTTGACCCTGTGCCTCATGGGAACAGTCCAGCCCGAACTGCCAAGCCATGTCTTCCCTGGACCGGAATCAAGCATCCTAGGACCGGTTTCTGGCTATCAGCCGTCATCAGCCAGGATAGCTTGACTCCAGTGGCGTAGTGAGCACGGGTCCCACGTCTGGGAATACCCATCCCACTTAGGGCGAAAAGCGTTACAACAAACAAATGATGGACGGAATGCTGACAATGCAGACATTCTCCCCCAGTCAAGAGATCTGGGTTAAATCCATTGTTCTTTTGCCCACTACGCCACCCCAGTTCAGACATGGCCATATGCAAATCAGTCTTGACCCTGTGCCTCATGGGAACAGTCCAGCCCGAACTGCCAAGCCATGTCTTCCCTGGACCGGAATCAAGCATCCTAGGACCGGTTTCTGGCTATCAGCCGTCATCAGCCAGGATAGCTTGACTCCAGTGGCGTAGTGAGCACGGGTCCCACGTCTGGGAATACCCATCCCACTTAGGGCGAAAAGCGTTACAACAAACAAATGATGGACGGAGTGCTGACAATGCAGACATTCTCCCCCAGTCAAGAGATCTGGGTTAAATCCATTGTTCTTTTGCCCACTACACCACCCCAGTTCAGACATGGCCATATGCAAATCAGTCTTGACCCTGTGCCTCATGGGAACAGTCCAGCCCGAACTGCCAAGCCATGTCTTCCCTGGACCGGAATCAAGCATCCTAGGATCAGTTTCTGGCTATCAGCCGTCATCAGCCAGGATAGCTTGACTCCAGTGGCGTAGTGAGCACGGGTCCCACGTCTGGGAATACCCATCCCACTTTGGGCGAAAAGCGTTACAACAAACAAATGATGGACGGAATGCTGACAATGCAGACATTCTCCCCCAGTCAAGAGATCTGGGTTAAATCCATTGTTCTTTTGCCCACTACGCCACCCTAGTTCAGACATGGCCATATGCAAATCAGTCTTGACCCTGTGCCTCATGGGAACAGTCCAGCCCGAACTGCCAAGCCATGTCTTCCCTGGACCGGAATCAAGCATCCTAGGACCGGTTTCTGGCTATCAGCCGTCATCAGCCAGGATAGCTTGACTCCAGTGGCGTAGTGAGCACGGGTCCCACGTCTGGGAATACCCATCCCACTTAGGGCGAAAAGCGTTACAACAAACAAATGATGGACGGAATGCTGACAATGCAGACATTCTCCCCCAGTCAAGAGATCTGGGTTAAATCCATTGTTCTTTTGCCCACTACGCCACCCCAGTTCAGACATGGCCATATGCAAATCAGTCTTGACCCTGTGCCTCATGGGAACAGTCCAGCCCGAACTGCCAAGCCATGTCTTCCCTGGACCGGAATCAAGCATCCTAGGACCGGTTTCTGGCTATCAGCCGTCATCAGCCAGGATAGCTTGACTCCAGTGGCGTAGTGAGCACGGGTCCCACGTCTGGGAATACCCATCCCACTTAGGGCGAAAAGCGTTACAACAAACAAATGATGGACGGAATGCTGACAATGCAGACATTCTCCCCCAGTCAAGAGATCTGGGTTAAAACCATTGTTCTTTTGCCCACTACACCACCCCAGTTCAGACATGGCCATATGCAAATCAGTCTTGACCCTGTGCCTCATGGGAACAGTCCAGCCCGAACTGCCAAGCCATGTCTTCCCTGGACCGAAATCAAGCATCCTAGGACCAGTTTCTGGCTATCAGCCGTCATCAGCCAGGATAGCTTGACTCCAGTGGCGTAGTGAGCATGGGTCCCACGTCTGGGAATACCCATCCCACTTAGGGCGAAAAGCGTTACAACAAACAAATGATGGACGGAATGCTGACAATGCAGACATTCTCCCCCAGTCAAGAGATCTGGGTTAAATCCATTGTTCTTTTGCCCACTACGCCACCCCAGTTCAGACATGGCCATATGCAAATCAGTCTTGAACCTGTGCCTCATGGGAACAGTCCAGCCCGAACTGCCAAGCCATGTCTTCCCTGGACCGGAATCAAGCATCCTAGGACCGGTTTCTGGCTATCAGCCGTCATCAGCCAGGATAGCTTGACTCCAGTGGCGTAGTGAGCACGGGTCCCACGTCTGGGAATACCCATCCCACTTAGGGCGAAAAGCGTTACAACAAACAAATGATGGACGGAATGCTGACAATGCAGACATTCTCCCCCAGTCAAGAGATCTGGGTTAAATCCATTGTTCTTTTGCCCACTACGCCACCCCAGTTCAGACATGGCCATATGCAAATCAGTCTTGACCCTGTGCCTCATGGGAACAGTCCAGCCCGAACTGCCAAGCCATGTCTTCCCTGGACCGGAATCAAGCATCCTAGGACCGGTTTCTGGCTATCAGCCGTCATCAGCCAGGATAGCTTGACTCCAGTGGCGTAGTGAGCACGGGTCCCACGTCTGGGAATACCCATCCCACTTAGGGCGAAAAGCGTTACAACAAACAAATGATGGACGGAATGCTGACAATGCAGACATTCTCCCCCAGTCAAGAGATCTGGGTTAAATCCATTGTTCTTTTGCCCACTACGCCACCCCAGTTCAGACATGGCCATATGCAAATCAGTCTTGACCCTGTGCCTCATGGGAACAGTCCAGCCCGAACTGCCAAGCCATGTCTTCCCTGGACCGGAATCAAGCATCCTAGGACCGGTTTCTGGCTATCAGCCGTCATCAGCCAGGATAGCTTGACTCCAGTGGCGTAGTGAGCACGGGTCCCACGTCTGGGAATACCCATCCCACTTAGGGCGAAAAGCGTTACAACAAACAAATGATGGACGGAATGCTGACAATGCAGACATTCTCCCCCAGTCAAGAGATCTGGGTTAAATCCATTGTTCTTTTGCCCACTACGCCACCCCAGTTCAGACATGGCCATATGCAAATCAGTCTTGAACCTGTGCCTCATGGGAACAGTCCAGCCCGAACTGCCAAGCCATGTCTTCCCTGGACCGGAATCAAGCATCCTAGGACAGGTTTCTGGCTATCAGCCGTCATCAGCCAGGATAGCTTGACTCCAGTGGCGTAGTGAGCACGGGTCCCACGTCTGGGAATACCCATCCCACTTAGGGCGAAAAGCGTTACAACAAACAAATGATGGACGGAATGCTGACAATGCAGACATTCTCCCCCAGTCAAGTGATCTGGGTTAAATCCATTGTTCTTTTGCCCACTACGCCACCCCAGTTCAGACATGGCCATATGCAAATCAGTCTTGACCCTGTGCCTCATGGGAACAGTCCAGCCCGAACTGCCAAGCCATGTCTTCCCTGGACCGGAATCAAGCATCCTAGGACCGGTTTCTGGCTATCAGCCGTCATCAGCCACGATAGCTTGACTCCAGTGGCGTAGTGAGCACGGGTCCCACGTCTGGGAATACCCATCCCACTTAGGGCGAAAAGCGTTACAACAAACAAATGATGGACGGAATGCTGACAATGCAGACATTCTCCCCCAGTCAAGTGATCTGGGTTAAATCCATTGTTCTTTTGCCCACTACGCCACCCCAGTTCAGACATGGCCATATGCAAATCAGTCTTGAACCTGTGCCTCATGGGAACAGTCCAGCCCGAACTGCCAAGCCATGTCTTCCCTGGACCGGAATCAAGCATCCTAGGACAGGTTTCTGGCTATCAGCCGTCATCAGCCAGGATAGCTTGACTCCAGTGGCGTAGTGAGCACGGGTCCCACGTCTGGGAATACCCATCCCACTTAGGGCGAAAAGCGTTACAACAAACAAATGATGGACGGAATGCTGACAATGCAGACATTCTCCCCCAGTCAAGTGATCTGGGTTAAATCCATTGTTCTTTTGCCCACTACGCCACCCCAGTTCAGACATGGCCATATGCAAATCAGTCTTGACCCTGTGCCTCATGGGAACAGTCCAGCCCGAACTGCCAAGCCATGTCTTCCCTGGACCGGAATCAAGCATCCTAGGACCGGTTTCTGGCTATCAGCCGTCATCAGCCACGATAGCTTGACTCCAGTGGCGTAGTGAGCACGGGTCCCACGTCTGGGAATACCCATCCCACTTAGGGCGAAAAGCGTTACAACAAACAAATGATGGACGGAATGCTGACAATGCAGACATTCTCCCCCAGTCAAGTGATCTGGGTTAAATCCATTGTTCTTTTGCCCACTACACCACCCCAGTTCAGACATGGCCATATGCAAATCAGTCTTGACCCTGTGCCTCATGGGAACAGTCCAGCCCGAACTGCCAAGCCATGTCTTCCCTGGACCGGAATCAAGCATCCTAGGATCAGTTTCTGGC
Source organism: Triturus cristatus (assembly GCF_964204655.1). Taxonomy (NCBI): domain Eukaryota; kingdom Metazoa; phylum Chordata; class Amphibia; order Caudata; family Salamandridae; genus Triturus; species Triturus cristatus. The sequence continues at coordinate 214,468,887 of NC_140588.1, forward strand.
TATCAGCCGTCATCAGCCAGGATAGCTTGACTCCAGTGGCGTAGTGAGCACGGGTCCCACGTCTGGGAATACCCATCCCACTTTGGGCGAAAAGCGTTACAACAAACAAATGATGGACGGAATGCTGACAAGGCAGACATTCTCCCCCAGTCAAGAGATCTCGGTTAAATCCATTGTTCTTTTGCCCACTACGCCACCCCAGTTCAGACATGGCCATATGCAAATCAGTCTTGACCCTGTGCCTCATGGGAACAGTCCAGCCCGAACTGCCAAGCCATGTCTTCCCTGGACCGGAATCAAGCATCCTAGGACCGGTTTCTGGCTATCAGCCGTCATCAGCCAGGATAGCTTGACTCCAGTGGCGTAGTGAACACGGGTCCCACGTCTGGGAATACCCATCCCACTTAGGGCGAAAAGCGTTACAACAAACAAATGATGGACGGAATGCTGACAATGCAGACATTCTCCCCCAGTCAAGAGATCTGGGTTAAATCCATTGTTCTTTTGCCCACTACGCCACCCCAGTTCAGACAAGGCCATATGCAAATCAGTCTTGACCCTGTGCCTCATGGGAACAGTCCAGCCCGAACTGCCAAGCCATGTCTTCCCTGGACCGGAATCAAGCATCCTAGGACCGGTTTCTGGCTATCAGCCGTCATCAGCCAGGATAGCTTGACTCCAGTGGCGTAGTGAGCACGAGTCCCACGTCTGGGAATACCCATCCCACTTAGGGCGAAAAGCGTTACAACAAACAAATGATGGACGGAATGCTGACAATGCAGACATTCTCCCCCAGTCAAGAGATCTGGGTTAAATCCATTGTTCTTTTGCCCACTACACCACCCCAGTTCAGACATGGCCATATGCAAATCAGTCTTGACCCTGTGCCTCATGGGAACAGTCCAGCCCGAACTGCCAAGCCATGTCTTCCCTGGACCGGAATCAAGCATCCTAGGACCAGTTTCTGGCTATCAGCCGTCATCAGCCAGGATAGCTTGACTCCAGTGGCGTAGTGAGCATGGGTCCCACGTCTGGGAATACCCATCCCACTTAGGGCGAAAAGCGTTACAACAAACAAATGATGGACGGAATGCTGACAATGCAGACATTCTCCCCCAGTCAAGAGATCTGGGTTAAATCCATTGTTCTTTTGCCCACTACGCCACCCCAGTTCAGACATGGCCATATGCAAATCAGTCTTGAACCTGTGCCTCATGGGAACAGTCCAGCCCGAACTGCCAAGCCATGTCTTCCCTGGACCGGAATCAAGCATCCTAGGACCGGTTTCTGGCTATCAGCCGTCATCAGCCAGGATAGCTTGACTCCAGTGGCGTAGTGAGCACGGGTCCCACGTCTGGGAATACCCATCCCACTTAGGGCGAAAAGCGTTACAACAAACAAATGATGGACGGAATGCTGACAATGCAGACATTCTCCCCCAGTCAAGAGATCTGGGTTAAATCCATTGTTCTTTTGCCCACTACGCCACCCCAGTTCAGACATGGCCATATGCAAATCAGTCTTGACCCTGTGCCTCATGGGAACAGTCCAGCCCGAACTGCCAAGCCATGTCTTCCCTGGACCGGAATCAAGCATCCTAGGACCGGTTTCTGGCTATCAGCCGTCATCAGCCAGGATAGCTTGACTCCAGTGGCGTAGTGAGCACGGGTCCCACGTCTGGGAATACCCATCCCACTTAGGGCGAAAAGCGTTACAACAAACAAATGATGGACGGAATGCTGACAATGCAGACATTCTCCCCCAGTCAAGAGATCTGGGTTAAATCCATTGTTCTTTTGCCCACTACGCCACCCCAGTTCAGACATGGCCATATGCAAATCAGTCTTGACCCTGTGCCTCATGGGAACAGTCCAGCCCGAACTGCCAAGCCATGTCTTCCCTGGACCGGAATCAAGCATCCTAGGACCGGTTTCTGGCTATCAGCCGTCATCAGCCAGGATAGCTTGACTCCAGTGGCGTAGTGAGCACGGGTCCCACGTCTGGGAATACCCATCCCACTTAGGGCGAAAAGCGTTACAACAAACAAATGATGGACGGAATGCTGACAATGCAGACATTCTCCCCCAGTCAAGAGATCTGGGTTAAATCCATTGTTCTTTTGCCCACTACGCCACCCCAGTTCAGACATGGCCATATGCAAATCAGTCTTGAACCTGTGCCTCATGGGAACAGTCCAGCCCGAACTGCCAAGCCATGTCTTCCCTGGACCGGAATCAAGCATCCTAGGACAGGTTTCTGGCTATCAGCCGTCATCAGCCAGGATAGCTTGACTCCAGTGGCGTAGTGAGCACGGGTCCCACGTCTGGGAATACCCATCCCACTTAGGGCGAAAAGCGTTACAACAAACAAATGATGGACGGAATGCTGACAATGCAGACATTCTCCCCCAGTCAAGTGATCTGGGTTAAATCCATTGTTCTTTTGCCCACTACGCCACCCCAGTTCAGACATGGCCATATGCAAATCAGTCTTGACCCTGTGCCTCATGGGAACAGTCCAGCCCGAACTGCCAAGCCATGTCTTCCCTGGACCGGAATCAAGCATCCTAGGACCGGTTTCTGGCTATCAGCCGTCATCAGCCACGATAGCTTGACTCCAGTGGCGTAGTGAGCACGGGTCCCACGTCTGGGAATACCCATCCCACTTAGGGCGAAAAGCGTTACAACAAACAAATGATGGACGGAATGCTGACAATGCAGACATTCTCCCCCAGTCAAGAGATCTGGGTTAAATCCATTGTTCTTTTGCCCACTACGCCACCCCAGTTCAGACATGGCCATATGCAAATCAGTCTTGACCCTGTGCCTCATGGGAACAGTCCAGCCCGAACTGCCAAGCCATGTCTTCCCTGGACCGGAATCAAGCATCCTAGGACCGGTTTCTGGCTATCAGCCGTCATCAGCCAGGATAGCTTGACTCCAGTGGCGTAGTGAGCACGGGTCCCACGTCTGGGAATACCCATCCCACTTAGGGCGGGAAGCGTTACAACAAACAAATGATGGACGGAATGCTGACAATGCAGATATTCTCCCCCAGTCAAGAGATCTGGGTTAAATCCATTGTTCTTTTGCCCACTACACCACCCCAGTTCAGACATGGCCATATGCAAATCAGTCTTGACCCTGTGCCTCATGGGAACAGTCCAGCCCGAACTGCCAAGCCATGTCTTCCCTGGACCGGAATCAAGCATCCTAGGACCAGTTTCTGGCTATCAGCCGTCATCAGCCAGGATAGCTTGACTCCAGTGGCGTAGTGAGCACGGGTCCCACGTCTGGGAATACCCATCCCACTTAGGGCGAAAAGCGTTAGAACAAACAAATGATGGACGGAATGCTGACAATGCAGACATTCTCCCCCAGTCAAGAGATCTGGGTTAAATCCATTGTTCTTTTGCCCACTACGCCACCCCAGTTCAGACATGGCCATATGCAAATCAGTCTTGAACCTGTGCCTCATGGGAACAGTCCAGCCCGAACTGCCAAGTCATGTCTTCCCTGGACCGGAATCAAGCATCCTAGGACCGGTTTCTGGCTATCAGCCGTCATCAGCCAGGATAGCTTGACTCCAGTGGCGTAGTGAGCACGGGTCCCACGTCTGGGAATACCCATCCCACTTAGGGCGAAAAGCGTTACAACAAACAAATGATGGACGGAATGCTGACAATGCAGACATTCTCCCCCAGTCAAGAGATCTGGGTTAAATCCATTGTTCTTTTGCCCACTACGCCACCCCAGTTCAGACATGGCCATATGCAAATCAGTCTTGACCCTGTGCCTCATGGGAACAGTCCAGCCCGAACTGCCAAGCCATGTCTTCCCTGGACCGGAATCAAGCATCCTAGGACCGGTTTCTGGCTATCAGCCGTCATCAGCCAGGATAGCTTGACTCCAGTGGCGTAGTGAGCACGGGTCCCACGTCTGGGAATACCCATCCCACTTAGGGCGAAAAGCGTTACAACAAACAAATGATGGACGGAATGCTGACAATGCAGACATTCTCCCCCAGTCAAGAGATCTGGCTTAAATCCATTGTTCTTTTGCCCACTACGCCACCCCAGTTCAGACATGGCCATATGCAAATCAGTCTTGACCCTGTGCCTCATGGGAACAGTCCAGCCCGAACTGCCAAGCCATGTCTTCCCTGGACCGGAATCAAGCATCCTAGGACCGGTTTCTGGCTATCAGCCGTCATCAGCCAGGATAGCTTGACTCCAGTCGCGTAGTGAGCACGGGTCCCACGTCTGGGAATACCCATCCCACTTAGGGCGAAAAGCGTTACAACAAACAAATGATGGACGGAATGCTGACAATGCAGACATTCTCCCCCAGTCAAGAGATCTGGGTTAAATCCATTGTTCTTTTGCCCACTACGCCACCCCAGTTCAGACATGGCCATATGCAAATCAGTCTTGACCCTGTGCCTCATGGGAACAGTCCAGCCCGAACTGCCAAGCCATGTCTTCCCTGGACCGGAATCAAGCATCCTAGGACCGGTTTCTGGCTATCAGCCGTCATCAGCCAGGATAGCTTGACTCCAGTGGCGTAGTGAGCACGGGTCCCACGTCTGGGAATACCCATCCCACTTAGGGCGAAAAGCGTTACAACAAACAAATGATGGACGGAATGCTGACAATGCAGACATTCTCCCCCAGTCAAGAGATCTGGGTTAAATCCATTGTTCTTTTGCCCACTACGCCACCCCAGTTCAGACATGGCCATATGCAAATCAGTCTTGACCCTGTGCCTCATGGGAACAGTCCAGCCCGAACTGCCAAGCCATGTCTTCCCTGAACCGGAATCGAGGATCCTAGGACCGGTTTCTGGCTATCAGCCGTCATCAGCCAGGATAGCTTGACTCCAGTCTCGTAGTGAGCACGGGTCCCACGTCTGGGAATACCCATCCCACTTAGGGCGAAAAGCGTTACAACAAACAAATGATGGACGGAATGCTGACAATGCAGACATTCTCCCCCAGTCAAGAGATCTGGGTTAAATCCATTGTTCTTTTGCCCACTACGCCACCCCAGTTCAGACATGGCCATATGCAAATCAGTCTTGACCCTGTGCCTCATGGGAACAGTCCAGCCCGAACTGCCAAGCCATGTCTTCCCTGGACCGGAATCAAGCATCCTAGGACCGGTTTCTGGCTATCAGCCGTCATCAGCCAGGATAGCTTGACTCCAGTGGCGTAGTGAGCACGGGTCCCACGTCTGGGAATACCCATCCCACTTAGGGCGAAAAGCGTTACAACAAACAAATGATGGACGGAATGCTGACAATGCAGAGATTCTCCCCCAGTCAAGAGATCTGGGTTAAATCCATTGTTCTTTTGCCCACTACACCACCCCAGTTCAGACATGGCCATATGCAAATCAGTCTTGACCCTGTGCCTCATGGGAACAGTCCAGCCCGAACTGCCAAGCCATGTCTTCCCTGGACCGGAATCAAGCATCCTAGGATCAGTTTCTGGCTATCAGCCGTCATCAGCCAGGATAGCTTGACTCCAGTGGCGTAGTGAGCACGGGTCCCACGTCTGGGACTACCCATCCCACTTTGGGCGAAAAGCGTTACAACAAACAAATGATGGACGGAATGCTGACAATGCAGACATTCTCCCCCAGTCAAGAGATCTGGGTTAAATCCATTGTTCTTTTGCCCACTACGCCACCCCAGTTCAGACATGGCCATATGCAAATCAGTCTTGACCCTGTGCCTCATGGGAACAGTCCAGCCCGAACTGCCAAGCCATGTCTTCCCTGGACCGGAATCAAGCATCCTAGGACCGGTTTCTGGCTATCAGCCGTCATCAGCCAGGATAGCTTGACTCCAGTGGCGTAGTGAGCACGGGTCCCACGTCTGGGAATACCCATCCCACTTAGGGCGAAAAGCGTTACAACAAACAAATGATGGACGGAATGCTGACAATGCAGACATTCTCCCCCAGTCAAGAGATCTGGGTTAAATCCATTGTTCTTTTGCCCACTACGCCACCCCAGTTCAGACATGGCCATATGCAAATCAGTCTTGACCCTGTGCCTCATGGGAACAGTCCAGCCCGAACTGCCAAGCCATGTCTTCCCTGGACCGGAATCAAGCATCCTAGGACCGGTTTCTGGCTATCAGCCGTCATCAGCCAGGATAGCTTGACTCCAGTGGCGTAGTGAGCACGGGTCCCACGTCTGGGAATACCCATCCCACTTAGGGCGAAAAGCGTTACAACAAACAAATGATGGACGGAATGCTGACAATGCAGACATTCTCCCCCAGTCAAGAGATCTGGGTTAAATCCATTGTTCTTTTGCCCACTACGCCACCCCAGTTCAGACATGGCCATATGCAAATCAGTCTTGACCCTGTGCCTCATGGGAACAGTCCAGCCCGAACTGCCAAGCCATGTCTTCCCTGGACCGGAATCAAGCATCCTAGGACCGGTTTCTGGCTATCAGCCGTCATCAGCCAGGATAGCTTGACTCCAGTGGCGTAGTGAGCACGGGTCCCACGTCTGGGAATACCCATCCCACTTAGGGCGAAAAGCGTTACAACAAACAAATGATGGACGGAATGCTGACAATGCAGACATTCTCCCCCAGTCAAGAGATCTGGGTTAAATCCATTGTTCTTTTGCCCACTACGCCACCCCAGTTCAGACATGGCCATATGCAAATCAGTCTTGACCCTGTGCCTAATGGGAACAGTCCAGCCCGAACTGCCAAGCCATGTCTTCCCTGGACCGGAATCAAGCATCCTAGGACCGGTTTCTGGCTATCAGCCGTCATCAGCCAGGATAGCTTGACTCCAGTGGCGTAGTGAGCACGGGTCCCACGTCTGGGAATACCCATCCCACTTAGGGCGAAAAGCATTACAACAAACAAATGATGGACGGAATGCTGACAATGCAGACATTCTCCCCCAGTCAAGAGATCTGGGTTAAATCCATTGTTCTTTTGCCCACTACGCCACCCCAGTTCAGACATGGCCATATGCAAATCAGTCTTGAACCTGTGCCTCATGGGAACAGTCCAGCCCGAACTGCCAAGCCATGTCTTCCCTGGACCGGAATCAAGCATCCTAGGACAGGTTTCTGGCTATCAGCCGTCATCAGCCAGGATAGCTTGACTCCAGTGGCGTAGTGAGCACGGGTCCCACGTCTGGGAATACCCATCCCACTTAGGGCGAAAAGCGTTACAACAAACAAATGATGGACGGAATGCTGACAATGCAGACATTCTCCCCCAGTCAAGTGATCTGGGTTAAATCCATTGTTCTTTTGCCCACTACGCCACCCCAGTTCAGACATGGCCATATGCAAATCAGTCTTGACCCTGTGCCTCATGGGAACAGTCCAGCCCGAACTGCCAAGCCATGTCTTCCCTGGACCGGAATCAAGCATCCTAGGACCGGTTTCTGGCTATCAGCCGTCATCAGCCACGATAGCTTGACTCCAGTGGCGTAGTGAGCACGGGTCCCACGTCTGGGAATACCCATCCCACTTAGGGCGAAAAGCGTTACAACAAACAAATGATGGACGGAATGCTGACAATGCAGACATTCTCCCCCAGTCAAGAGATCTGGGTTAAATCCATTGTTCTTTTGCCCACTACGCCACCCCAGTTCAGACATGGCCATATGCAAATCAGTCTTGACCCTGTGCCTCATGGGAACAGTCCAGCCCGAACTGCCAAGCCATGTCTTCCCTGGACCGGAATCAAGCATCCTAGGACCGGTTTCTGGCTATCAGCCGTCATCAGCCAGGATAGCTTGACTCCAGTGGCGTAGTGAGCACGGGTCCCACGTCTGGGAATACCCATCCCACTTAGGGCGGGAAGCGTTACAACAAACAAATGATGGACGGAATGCTGACAATGCAGATATTCTCCCCCAGTCAAGAGATCTGGGTTAAATCCATTTTTCTTTTGCCCACTACACCACCCCAGTTCAGACATGGCCATATGCAAATCAGTCTTGACCCTGTGCCTCATGGGAACAGTCCAGCCCGAACTGCCAAGCCATGTCTTCCCTGGACCGGAATCAAGCATCCTAGGACCAGTTTCTGGCTATCAGCCGTCATCAGCCAGGATAGCTTGACTCCAGTGGCGTAGTGAGCACGGGTCCCACGTCTGGGAATACCCATCCCACTTAGGGCGAAAAGCGTTAGAACAAACAAATGATGGACGGAATGCTGACAATGCAGACATTCTCCCCCAGTCAAGAGATCTGGGTTAAATCCATTGTTCTTTTGCCCACTACGCCACCCCAGTTCAGACATGGCCATATGCAAATCAGTCTTGAACCTGTGCCTCATGGGAACAGTCCAGCCCGAACTGCCAAGTCATGTCTTCCCTGGACCGGAATCAAGCATCCTAGGACCGGTTTCTGGCTATCAGCCGTCATCAGCCAGGATAGCTTGACTCCAGTGGCGTAGTGAGCACGGGTCCCACGTCTGGGAATACCCATCCCACTTAGGGCGAAAAGCGTTACAACAAACAAATGATGGACGGAATGCTGACAATGCAGACATTCTCCCCCAGTCAAGAGATCTGGGTTAAATCCATTGTTCTTTTGCCCACTACGCCACCCCAGTTCAGACATGGCCATATGCAAATCAGTCTTGACCCTGTGCCTCATGGGAACAGTCCAGCCCAAACTGCCAAGCCATGTCTTCCCTGGACCGGAATCAAGCATCCTAGGACCGGTTTCTGGCTATCAGCCGTCATCAGCCAGGATAGCTTGACTCCAGTGGCGTAGTGAGCACGGGTCCCACGTCTGGGAATACCCATCCCACTTAGGGCGAAAAGCGTTACAACAAACAAATGATGGACGGAATGCTGACAATGCAGACATTCTCCCCCAGTCAAGAGATCTGGGTTAAATCCATTGTTCTTTTGCCCACTACGCCACCCCAGTTCAGACATGGCCATATGCAAATCAGTCTTGACCCTGTGCCTCATGGGAACAGTCCAGCCCGAACTGCCAAGCCATGTCTTCCCTGAACCGGAATCGAGGATCCTAGGACCGGTTTCTGGCTATCAGCCGTCATCAGCCAGGATAGCTTGACTCCAGTCGCGTAGTGAGCACGGGTCCCACGTCTGGGAATACCCATCCCACTTAGGGCGAAAAGCGTTGCAACAAACAAATGATGGACGGAATGCTGACAATGCAGACATTCTCCCCCAGTCAAGAGATCTGGGTTAAATCCATTGTTCTTTTGCCCACTACGCCACCCCAGTTCAGACATGGCCATATGCAAATCAGTCTTGACCCTGTGCCTCATGGGAACAGTCCAGCCCGAACTGCCAAGCCATGTCTTCCCTGAACCGGAATCAAGCATCTTAGGACCGGTTTCTGGCTATCAGCCGTCATCAGCCAGGATAGCTTGACTCCAGTGGCGTAGTGAGCACGGGTCCCACGTCTGGGAATACCCATCCCACTTAGGGCGAAAAGCGTTAAAACAAACAAATGATGGACGGAATGCTGACAATGCAGACATTCTCCCCCAGTCAAGAGATCTCGGTTAAATCCATTGTTCTTTTGCCCACTACGCCACCCCAGTTCAGACATGGCCATATGCAAATCAGTCTTGACCCTGTGCCTCATGGGAACAGTCCAGCCCGAACTGCCAAGCCATGTCTTCCCTGGACCGGAATCAAGCATCCTAGGACCGGTTTCTGGCTATCAGCCGTCATCAGCCAGGATAGCTTGACTCCAGTGGCGTAGTGAGCACGGGTCCCACGTCTGGGAATACCCATCCCACTTAGGGCGAAAAGCGTTACAACAAACAAATGATGGACGGAATGCTGACAATGCAGACATTCTCCCCCAGTCAAGAGATCTGGGTTAAATCCATTGTTCTTTTGCCCACTACGCCACCCCAGTTCAGACATGGCCATATGCAAATCAGTCTTGACCCTGTGCCTCATGGGAACAGTCCAGCCCGAACTGCCAAGCCATGTCTTCCCTGGACCGGAATCAAGCATCCTAGGACCGGTTTCTGGCTATCAGCCGTCATCAGCCAGGATAGCTTGACTCCAGTGGCGTAGTGAGCACGGGTCCCACGTCTGGGAATACCCATCCCACTTAGGGCGAAAAGCGTTACAACAAACAAATGATGGACGGAATGCTGACAATGCAGACATTCTCCCCCAGTCAAGAGATCTGGGTTAAATCCATTGTTCTTTTGCCCACTACACCACCCCAGTTCAGACATGGCCATATGCAAATCAGTCTTGACCCTGTGCCTCATGGGAACAGTCCAGCCCGAACTGCCAAGCCATGTCTTCCCTGGACCGGAATCAAGCATCCTAGGATCAGTTTCTGGCTATCAGCAGTCATCAGCCAGGATAGCTTGACTCCAGTGGCGTAGTGAGCACGGGTCCCACGTCTGGGAATACCCATCCCACTTTGGGCGAAAAGCGTTACAACAAACAAATGATGGACGGAATGCTGACAATGCAGACATTCTCCCCCAGTCAAGAGATCTGGGTTAAATCCATTGTTCTTTTGCCCACTACGCCACCCCAGTTCAGACATGGCCATATGCAAATCAGTCTTGACCCTGTGCCTCATGGGAACAGTCCAGCCCGAACTGCCAAGCCATGTCTTCCCTGGACCGGAATCAAGCATCCTAGGACCGGTTTCTGGCTATCAGCCGTCATCAGCCAGGATAGCTTGACTCCAGTGGCGTAGTGAGCACGGGTCCCACGTCTGGGAATACCCATCCCACTTAGGGCGAAAAGCGTTACAACAAACAAATGATGGACGGAATGCTGACAATGCAGACATTCTCCCCCAGTCAAGAGATCTGGGTTAAATCCATTGTTCTTTTGCCCACTACGCCACCCCAGTTCAGACATGGCCATATGCAAATAAGTCTTGACCCTGTGCCTCATGGGAACAGTCCAGCCCGAACTGCCAAGCCATGTCTTCCCTGGACCGGAATCAAGCATCCTAGGACCGGTTTCTGGCTATCAGCCGTCATCAGCCAGGATAGCTTGACTCCAGTGGCGTAGTGAGCACGGGTCCCACGTCTGGGAATACCCATCCCACTTAGGGCGAAAAGCGTTACAACAAACAAATGATGGACGGAATGCTGACAATGCAGACATTCTCCCCCAGTCAAGAGATCTGGGTTAAAACCATTGTTCTTTTGCCCACTACACCACCCCAGTTCAGACATGGCCATATGCAAATCAGTCTTGACCCTGTGCCTCATGGGAACAGTCCAGCCCGAACTGCCAAGCCATGTCTTCCCTGGACCGAAATCAAGCATCCTAGGACCAGTTTCTGGCTATCAGCCGTCATCAGCCAGGATAGCTTGACTCCAGTGGCGTAGTGAGCATGGGTCCCACGTCTGGGAATACCCATCCCACTTAGGGCGAAAAGCGTTACAACAAACAAATGATGGACGGAATGCTGACAATGCAGACATTCTCCCCCAGTCAAGAGATCTGGGTTAAATCCATTGTTCTTTTGCCCACTACGCCACCCCAGTTCAGACATGGCCATATGCAAATCAGTCTTGAACCTGTGCCTCATGGGAACAGTCCAGCCCGAACTGCCAAGCCATGTCTTCCCTGGACCGGAATCAAGCATCCTAGGACCGGTTTCTGGCTATCAGCCGTCATCAGCCAGGATAGCTTGACTCCAGTGGCGTAGTGAGCACGGGTCCCACGTCTGGGAATACCCATCCCACTTAGGGCGAAAAGCGTTACAACAAACAAATGATGGACGGAATGCTGACAATGCAGACATTCTCCCCCAGTCAAGAGATCTGGGTTAAATCCATTGTTCTTTTGCCCACTACGCCACCCCAGTTCAGACATGGCCATATGCAAATCAGTCTTGACCCTGTGCCTCATGGGAACAGTCCAGCCCGAACTGCCAAGCCATGTCTTCCCTGGACCGGAATCAAGCATCCTAGGACCGGTTTCTGGCTATCAGCCGTCATCAGCCAGGATAGCTTGACTCCAGTGGCGTAGTGAGCACGGGTCCCACGTCTGGGAATACCCATCCCACTTAGGGCGAAAAGCGTTACAACAAACAAATGATGGACGGAATGCTGACAATGCAGACATTCTCCCCCAGTCAAGAGATCTGGGTTAAATCCATTGTTCTTTTGCCCACTACGCCACCCCAGTTCAGACATGGCCATATGCAAATCAGTCTTGACCCTGTGCCTCATGGGAACAGTCCAGCCCGAACTGCCAAGCCATGTCTTCCCTGGACCGGAATCAAGCATCCTAGGACCGGTTTCTGGCTATCAGCCGTCATCAGCCAGGATAGCTTGACTCCAGTGGCGTAGTGAGCACGGGTCCCACGTCTGGGAATACCCATCCCACTTAGGGCGAAAAGCGTTACAACAAACAAATGATGGACGGAATGCTGACAATGCAGACATTCTCCCCCAGTCAAGAGATCTGGGTTAAATCCATTGTTCTTTTGCCCACTACGCCACCCCAGTTCAGACATGGCCATATGCAAATCAGTCTTGAACCTGTGCCTCATGGGAACAGTCCAGCCCGAACTGCCAAGCCATGTCTTCCCTGGACCGGAATCAAGCATCCTAGGACAGGTTTCTGGCTATCAGCCGTCATCAGCCAGGATAGCTTGACTCCAGTGGCGTAGTGAGCACGGGTCCCACGTCTGGGAATACCCATCCCACTTAGGGCGAAAAGCGTTACAACAAACAAATGATGGACGGAATGCTGACAATGCAGACATTCTCCCCCAGTCAAGTGATCTGGGTTAAATCCATTGTTCTTTTGCCCACTACGCCACCCCAGTTCAGACATGGCCATATGCAAATCAGTCTTGACCCTGTGCCTCATGGGAACAGTCCAGCCCGAACTGCCAAGCCATGTCTTCCCTGGACCGGAATCAAGCATCCTAGGACCGGTTTCTGGCTATCAGCCGTCATCAGCCACGATAGCTTGACTCCAGTGGCGTAGTGAGCACGGGTCCCACGTCTGGGAATACCCATCCCACTTAGGGCGAAAAGCGTTACAACAAACAAATGATGGACGGAATGCTGACAATGCAGACATTCTCCCCCAGTCAAGTGATCTGGGTTAAATCCATTGTTCTTTTGCCCACTACGCCACCCCAGTTCAGACATGGCCATATGCAAATCAGTCTTGACCCTGTGCCTCATGGGAACAGTCCAGCCCGAACTGCCAAGCCATGTCTTCCCTGGACCGGAATCAAGCATCCTAGGACCGGTTTCTGGCTATCAGCCGTCATCAGCCACGATAGCTTGACTCCAGTGGCGTAGTGAGCACGGGTCCCACGTCTGGGAATACCCATCCCACTTAGGGCGAAAAGCGTTACAACAAACAAATGATGGACGGAATGCTGACAATGCAGACATTCTCCCCCAGTCAAGTGATCTGGGTTAAATCCATTGTTCTTTTGCCCACTACACCACCCCAGTTCAGACATGGCCATATGCAAATCAGTCTTGACCCTGTGCCTCATGGGAACAGTCCAGCCCGAACTGCCAAGCCATGTCTTCCCTGGACCGGAATCAAGCATCCTAGGATCAGTTTCTGGCTATCAGCCGTCATCAGCCAGGATAGCTTGACTCCAGTGGCGTAGTGAGCACGGGTCCCACGTCTGGGAATACCCATCCCACTTTGGGCGAAAAGCGTTACAACAAACAAATGATGGACGGAATGCTGACAATGCAGACATTCTCCCCCAGTCAAGAGATCTCGGTTAAATCCATTGTTCTTTTGCCCACTACGCCACCCCAGTTCAGACATGGCCATATGCAAATCAGTCTTGACCCTGTGCCTCATGGGAACAGTCCAGCCCGAACTGCCAAGCCATGTCTTCCCTGGACCGGAATCAAGCATCCTAGGACCGGTTTCTGGCTATCAGCCGTCATCAGCCAGGATAGCTTGACTCCAGTGGCGTAGTGAACACGGGTCCCACGTCTGGGAATACCCATCCCACTTAGGGCGAAAAGCGTTACAACAAACAAATGATGGACGGAATGCTGACAATGCAGACATTCTCCCCCAGTCAAGAGATCTGGGTTAAATCCATTGTTCTTTTGCCCACTACGCCACCCCAGTTCAGACAAGGCCATATGCAAATCAGTCTTGACCCTGTGCCTCATGGGAACAGTCCAGCCCGAACTGCCAAGCCATGTCTTCCCTGGACCGGAATCAAGCATCCTAGGACCGGTTTCTGGCTATCAGCCGTCATCAGCCAGGATAGCTTGACTCCAGTGGCGTAGTGAGCACGAGTCCCACGTCTGGGAATACCCATCCCACTTAGGGCGAAAAGCGTTACAACAAACAAATGATGGACGGAATGCTGACAATGCAGACATTCTCCCCCAGTCAAGAGATCTGGGTTAAATCCATTGTTCTTTTGCCCACTACGCCACCCCAGTTCAGACATGGCCATATGCAAATCAGTCTTGACCCTGTGCCTCATGGGAACAGTCCAGCCCGAACTGCCAAGCCATGTCTTCCCTGGACCGGAATCAAGCATCCTAGGACCAGTTTCTGGCTATCAGCCGTCATCAGCCAGGATAGCTTGACTCCAGTGGCGTAGTGAGCATGGGTCCCACGTCTGGGAATACCCATCCCACTTAGGGCGAAAAGCGTTACAACAAACAAATGATGGACGGAATGCTGACAATGCAGACATTCTCCCCCAGTCAAGAGATCTGGGTTAAATCCATTGTTCTTTTGCCCACTACGCCACCCCAGTTCAGACATGGCCATATGCAAATCAGTCTTGAACCTGTGCCTCATGGGAACAGTCCAGCCCGAACTGCCAAGCCATGTCTTCCCTGGACCGGAATCAAGCATCCTAGGACCGGTTTCTGGCTATCAGCCGTCATCAGCCAGGATAGCTTGACTCCAGTGGCGTAGTGAGCACGGGTCCCACGTCTGGGAATACCCATCCCACTTAGGGCGAAAAGCGTTACAACAAACAAATGATGGACGGAATGCTGACAATGCAGACATTCTCCCCCAGTCAAGAGATCTGGGTTAAATCCATTGTTCTTTTGCCCACTACGCCACCCCAGTTCAGACATGGCCATATGCAAATCAGTCTTGACCCTGTGCCTCATGGGAACAGTCCAGCCCGAACTGCCAAGCCATGTCTTCCCTGGACCGGAATCAAGCATCCTAGGACCGGTTTCTGGCTATCAGCCGTCATCAGCCAGGATAGCTTGACTCCAGTGGCGTAGTGAGCACGGGTCCCACGTCTGGGAATACCCATCCCACTTAGGGCGAAAAGCGTTACAACAAACAAATGATGGACGGAATGCTGACAATGCAGACATTCTCCCCCAGTCAAGAGATCTCGGTTAAATCCATTGTTCTTTTGCCCACTACGCCACCCCAGTTCAGACATGGCCATATGCAAATCAGTCTTGACCCTGTGCCTCATGGGAACAGTCCAGCCCGAACTGCCAAGCCATGTCTTCCCTGGACCGGAATCAAGCATCCTAGGACCGGTTTCTGGCTATCAGCCGTCATCAGCCAGGATAGCTTGACTCCAGTGGCGTAGTGAACACGGGTCCCACGTCTGGGAATACCCATCCCACTTAGGGCGAAAAGCGTTACAACAAACAAATGATGGACGGAATGCTGACAATGCAGACATTCTCCCCCAGTCAAGAGATCTGGGTTAAATCCATTGTTCTTTTGCCCACTACGCCACCCCAGTTCAGACAAGGCCATATGCAAATCAGTCTTGACCCTGTGCCTCATGGGAACAGTCCAGCCCGAACTGCCAAGCCATGTCTTCCCTGGACCGGAATCAAGCATCCTAGGACCGGTTTCTGGCTATCAGCCGTCATCAGCCAGGATAGCTTGACTCCAGTGGCGTAGTGAGCACGAGTCCCACGTCTGGGAATACCCATCCCACTTAGGGCGAAAAGCGTTACAACAAACAAATGATGGACGGAATGCTGACAATGCAGACATTCTCCCCCAGTCAAGAGATCTGGGTTAAATCCATTGTTCTTTTGCCCACTACGCCACCCCAGTTCAGACATGGCCATATGCAAATCAGTCTTGACCCTGTGCCTCATGGGAACAGTCCAGCCCGAACTGCCAAGCCATGTCTTCCCTGGACCGGAATCAAGCATCCTAGGACCAGTTTCTGGCTATCAGCCGTCATCAGCCAGGATAGCTTGACTCCAGTGGCGTAGTGAGCATGGGTCCCACGTCTGGGAATACCCATCCCACTTAGGGCGAAAAGCGTTACAACAAACAAATGATGGACGGAATGCTGACAATGCAGACATTCTCCCCCAGTCAAGAGATCTGGGTTAAATCCATTGTTCTTTTGCCCACTACGCCACCCCAGTTCAGACATGGCCATATGCAAATCAGTCTTGAACCTGTGCCTCATGGGAACAGTCCAGCCCGAACTGCCAAGCCATGTCTTCCCTGGACCGGAATCAAGCATCCTAGGACCGGTTTCTGGCTATCAGCCGTCATCAGCCAAGATAGCTTGACTCCAGTGGCGTAGTGAGCACGGGTCCCACGTCTGGGAATACCCATCCCACTTAGGGCGAAAAGCGTTACAACAAACAAATGATGGACGGAATGCTGACAATGCAGACATTCTCCCCCAGTCAAGAGATCTGGGTTAAATCCATTGTTCTTTTGCCCACTACGCCACCCCAGTTCAGACATGGCCATATGCAAATCAGTCTTGACCCTGTGCCTCATGGGAACAGTCCAGCCCGAACTGCCAAGCCATGTCTTCCCTGGACCGGAATCAAGCATCCTAGGACCGGTTTCTGGCTATCAGCCGTCATCAGCCAGGATAGCTTGACTCCAGTGGCGTAGTGAGCACGGGTCCCACGTCTGGGAATACCCATCCCACTTAGGGCGAAAAGCGTTACAACAAACAAATGATGGACGGAATGCTGACAATGCAGACATTCTCCCCCAGTCAAGAGATCTGGGTTAAATCCATTGTTCTTTTGCCCACTACGCCACCCCAGTTCAGACATGGCCATATGCAAATCAGTCTTGACCCTGTGCCTCATGGGAACAGTCCAGCCCGAACTGCCAAGCCATGTCTTCCCTGGACCGGAATCAAGCATCCTAGGACAGGTTTCTGGCTATCAGCCGTCATCAGCCAGGATAGCTTGACTCCAGTGGCGTAGTGAGCACGGGTCCCACGTCTGGGAATACCCATCCCACTTAGGGCGAAAAGCGTTACAACAAACAAATGATGGACGGAATGCTGACAATGCAGACATTCTCCCCCAGTCAAGTGATCTGGGTTAAATCCATTGTTCTTTTGCCCACTACGCCACCCCAGTTCAGACATGGCCATATGCAAATCAGTCTTGACCCTGTGCCTCATGGGAACAGTCCAGCCCGAACTGCCAAGCCATGTCTTCCCTGGACCGGAATCAAGCATCCTAGGACCGGTTTCTGGCTATCAGCCACGATAGCTTGACTCCAGTGGCGTAGTGAGCACGGGTCCCACGTCTGGGAATACCCATCCCACTTAGGGCGAAAAGCGTTACAACAAACAAATGATGGACGGAATGCTGACAATGCAGACATTCTCCCCCAGTCAAGAGATCTGGGTTAAATCCATTGTTCTTTTGCCCACTACGCCACCCCAGTTCAGACATGGCCATATGCAAATCAGTCTTGACCCTGTGCCTCATGGGAACAGTCCAGCCCGAACTGCCAAGCCATGTCTTCCCTGGACCGGAATCAAGCATCCTAGGACCGGTTTCTGGCTATCAGCCGTCATCAGCCAGGATAGCTTGACTCCAGTGGCGTAGTGAGCACGGGTCCCACGTCTGGGAATACCCATCCCACTTAGGGCGGGAAGCGTTACAACAAACAAATGATGGACGGAATGCTGACAATGCAGATATTCTCCCCCAGTCAAGAGATCTGGGTTAAATCCATTGTTCTTTTGCCCACTACACCACCCCAGTTCAGACATGGCCATATGCAAATCAGTCTTGACCCTGTGCCTCATGGGAACAGTCCAGCCCGAACTGCCAAGCCATGTCTTCCCTGGACCGGAATCAAGCATCCTAGGACCAGTTTCTGGCTATCAGCCGTCATCAGCCAGGATAGCTTGACTCCAGTGGCGTAGTGAGCACGGGTCCCACGTCTGGGAATACCCATCCCACTTAGGGCGAAAAGCGTTAGAACAAACAAATGATGGACGGAATGCTGACAATGCAGACATTCTCCCCCAGTCAAGAGATCTGGGTTAAATCCATTGTTCTTTTGCCCACTACGCCACCCCAGTTCAGACATGGCCATATGCAAATCAGTCTTGACCCTGTGCCTCATGGGAACAGTCCAGCCCGAACTGCCAAGCCATGTCTTCCCTGGACCGGAATCAAGCATCCTAGGACCGGTTTCTGGCTATCAGCCGTCATCAGCCAGGATAGCTTGACTCCAGTGGCGTAGTGAGCACGGGTCCCACGTCTGGGAATACCCATCCCACTTAGGGCGAAAAGCGTTACAACAAACAAATGATGGACGGAATGCTGACAATGCAGACATTCTCCCCCAGTCAAGAGATCTGGGTTAAATCCATTGTTCTTTTGCCCACTACGCCACCCCAGTTCAGACATGGCCATATGCAAATCAGTCTTGACCCTGTGCCTCATGGGAACAGTCCAGCCCGAACTGCCAAGCCATGTCTTCCCTGGACCGGAATCAAGCATCCTAGGACCGGTTTCTGGCTATCAGCCGTCATCAGCCAGGATAGCTTGACTCCAGTGGCGTAGTGAGCACGGGTCCCACGTCTGGGAATACCCATCCCACTTAGGGCGAAAAGCGTTACAACAAACAAATGATGGACGGAATGCTGACAATGCAGACATTCTCCCCCAGTCAAGAGATCTGGGTTAAATCCATTGTTCTTTTGCCCACTACGCCACCCCAGTTCAGACATGGCCATATGCAAATCAGTCTTGACCCTGTGCCTCATGGGAACAGTCCAGCCCGAACTGCCAAGCCATGTCTTCCCTGGACCGGAATCAAGCATCCTAGGACCGGTTTCTGGCTATCAGCCGTCATCAGCCAGGATAGCTTGACTCAAGTGGCGTAGTGAGCACGGGTCCCACGTCTGGGAATACCCATCCCACTTAGGGCGAAAAGCGTTACAACAAACAAATGATGGACGGAATGCTGACAATGCAGACATTCTCCCCCAGTCAAGAGATCTGGGTTAAATCCATTGTTCTTTTGCCCACTACGCCACCCCAGTTCAGACATGGCCATATGCAAATCAGTCTTGAACCTGTGCCTCATGGGAACAGTCCAGCCCGAACTGCCAAGCCATGTCTTCCCTGGACCGGAATCAAGCATCCTAGGACAGGTTTCTGGCTATCAGCCGTCATCAGCCAGGATAGCTTGACTCCAGTGGCGTAGTGAGCACGGGTCCCACGTCTGGGAATACCCATCCCACTTAGGGCGAAAAGCGTTACAACAAACAAATGATGGACGGAATGCTGACAATGCAGACATTCTCCCCCAGTCAAGTGATCTGGGTTAAATCCATTGTTCTTTTGCCCACTACGCCACCCCAGTTCAGACATGGCCATATGCAAATCAGTCTTGACCCTGTGCCTCATGGGAACAGTCCAGCCCGAACTGCCAAGCCATGTCTTCCCTGGACCGGAATCAAGCATCCTAGGACCGGTTTCTGGCTATCAGCCGTCATCAGCCACGATAGCTTGACTCCAGTGGCGTAGTGAGCACGGGTCCCACGTCTGGGAATACCCATCCCACTTAGGGCGAAAAGCGTTACAACAAACAAATGATGGACGGAATGCTGACAATGCAGACATTCTCCCCCAGTCAAGAGATCTGGGTTAAATCCATTGTTCTTTTGCCCACTACGCCACCCCAGTTCAGACATGGCCATATGCAAATCAGTCTTGACCCTGTGCCTCATGGGAACAGTCCAGCCCGAACTGCCAAGCCATGTCTTCCCTGGACCGGAATCAAGCATCCTAGGACCGGTTTCTGGCTATCAGCCGTCATCAGCCAGGATAGCTTGACTCCAGTGGCGTAGTGAGCACGGGTCCCACGTCTGGGAATACCCATCCCACTTAGGGCGGGAAGCGTTACAACAAACAAATGATGGACGGAATGCTGACAATGCAGATATTCTCCCCCAGTCAAGAGATCTGGGTTAAATCCATTGTTCTTTTGCCCACTACACCACCCCAGTTCAGACATGGCCATATGCAAATCAGTCTTGACCCTGTGCCTCATGGGAACAGTCCAGCCCGAACTGCCAAGCCATGTCTTCCCTGGACCGGAATCAAGCATCCTAGGACCAGTTTCTGGCTATCAGCCGTCATCAGCCAGGATAGCTTGACTCCAGTGGCGTAGTGAGCACGGGTCCCACGTCTGGGAATACCCATCCCACTTAGGGCGAAAAGCGTTAGAACAAACAAATGATGGACGGAATGCTGACAATGCAGACATTCTCCCCCAGTCAAGAGATCTGGGTTAAATCCATTGTTCTTTTGCCCACTACGCCACCCCAGTTCAGACATGGCCATATGCAAATCAGTCTTGAACCTGTGCCTCATGGGAACAGTCCAGCCCGAACTGCCAAGTCATGTCTTCCCTGGACCGGAATCAAGCATCCTAGGACCGGTTTCTGGCTATCAGCCGTCATCAGCCAGGATAGCTTGACTCCAGTGGCGTAGTGAGCACGGGTCCCACGTCTGGGAATACCCATCCCACTTAGGGCGAAAAGCGTTACAACAAACAAATGATGGACGGAATGCTGACAATGCAGACATTCTCCCCCAGTCAAGAGATCTGGGTTAAATCCATTGTTCTTTTGCCCACTACGCCACCCCAGTTCAGACATGGCCATATGCAAATCAGTCTTGACCCTGTGCCTCATGGGAACAGTCCAGCCCGAACTGCCAAGCCATGTCTTCCCTGGACCGGAATCAAGCATCCTAGGACCGGTTTCTGGCTATCAGCCGTCATCAGCCAGGATAGCTTGACTCCAGTGGCGTAGTGAGCACGGGTCCCACGTCTGGGAATACCCATCCCACTTAGGGCGAAAAGCGTTACAACAAACAAATGATGGACGGAATGCTGACAATGCAGACATTCTCCCCCAGTCAAGAGATCTGGCTTAAATCCATTGTTCTTTTGCCCACTACGCCACCCCAGTTCAGACATGGCCATATGCAAATCAGTCTTGACCCTGTGCCTCATGGGAACAGTCCAGCCCGAACTGCCAAGCCATGTCTTCCCTGGACCGGAATCAAGCATCCTAGGACCGGTTTCTGGCTATCAGCCGTCATCAGCCAGGATAGCTTGACTCCAGTCGCGTAGTGAGCACGGGTCCCACGTCTGGGAATACCCATCCCACTTAGGGCGAAAAGCGTTACAACAAACAAATGATGGACGGAATGCTGACAATGCAGACATTCTCCCCCAGTCAAGAGATCTGGGTTAAATCCATTGTTCTTTTGCCCACTACGCCACCCCAGTTCAGACATGGCCATATGCAAATCAGTCTTGACCCTGTGCCTCATGGGAACAGTCCAGCCCAAACTGCCAAGCCATGTCTTCCCTGGACCGGAATCAAGCATCCTAGGACCGGTTTCTGGCTATCAGCCGTCATCAGCCAGGATAGCTTGACTCCAGTGGCGTAGTGAGCACGGGTCCCACGTCTGGGAATACCCATCCCACTTAGGGCGAAAAGCGTTACAACAAACAAATGATGGACGGAATGCTGACAATGCAGACTTTCTCCCCCAGTCAAGAGATCTGGGTTAAATCCATTGTTCTTTTGCCCACTACGCCACCCCAGTTCAGACATGGCCATATGCAAATCAGTCTTGACCCTGTGCCTCATGGGAACAGTCCAGCCCGAACTGCCAAGCCATGTCTTCCCTGAACCGGAATCGAGGATCCTAGGACCGGTTTCTGGCTATCAGCCGTCATCAGCCAGGATAGCTTGACTCCAGTCGCGTAGTGAGCACGGGTCCCACGTCTGGGAATACCCATCCCACTTAGGGCGAAAAGCGTTGCAACAAACAAATGATGGACGGAATGCTGACAATGCAGACATTCTCCCCCAGTCAAAAGATCTGGGTTAAATCCATTGTTCTTTTGCCCACTACGCCACCCCAGTTCAGACATGGCCATATGCAAATCAGTCTTGACCCTGTGCCTCATGGGAACAGTCCAGCCCGAACTGCCAAGCCATGTCTTCCCTGGACCGGAATCAAGCATCTTAGGACCGGTTTCTGGCTATCAGCCGTCATCAGCCAGGATAGCTTGACTCCAGTGGCGTAGTGAGCACGGGTCCCACGTCTGGGAATACCCATCCCACTTAGGGCGAAAAGCGTTAAAACAAACAAATGATGGACGGAATGCTGACAATGCAGACATTCTCCCCCAGTCAAGAGATCTCGGTTAAATCCATTGTTCTTTTGCCCACTACGCCACCCCAGTTCAGACATGGCCATATGCAAATCAGTCTTGACCCTGTGCCTCATGGGAACAGTCCAGCCCGAACTGCCAAGCCATGTCTTCCCTGGACCGGAATCAAGCATCCTAGGACCGGTTTCTGGCTATCAGCCGTCATCAGCCAGGATAGCTTGACTCCAGTGGCGTAGTGAGCACGGGTCCCACGTCTGGGAATACCCATCCCACTTAGGGCGAAAAGCGTTACAACAAACAAATGATGGACGGAATGCTGACAATGCAGACATTCTCCCCCAGTCAAGAGATCTGGGTTAAATCCATTGTTCTTTTGCCCACTACGCCACCCCAGTTCAGACATGGCCATATGCAAATCAGTCTTGACCCTGTGCCTCATGGGAACAGTCCAGCCCGAACTGCCAAGCCATGTCTTCCCTGGACCGGAATCAAGCATCCTAGGACCGGTTTCTGGCTATCAGCCGTCATCAGCCAGGATAGCTTGACTCCAGTGGCGTAGTGAGCACGGGTCCCACGTCTGGGAATACCCATCCCACTTAGGGCGAAAAGCGTTACAACAAACAAATGATGGACGGAATGCTGACAATGCAGACATTCTCCCCCAGTCAAGAGATCTGGGTTAAATCCATTGTTCTTTTGCCCACTACACCACCCCAGTTCAGACATGGCCATATGCAAATCAGTCTTGACCCTGTGCCTCATGGGAACAGTCCAGCCCGAACTGCCAAGCCATGTCTTCCCTGGACCGGAATCAAGCATCCTAGGATCAGTTTCTGGCTATCAGCCGTCATCAGCCAGGATAGCTTGACTCCAGTGGCGTAGTGAGCACGGGTCCCACGTCTGGGAATACCCATCCCACTTTGGGCGAAAAGCGTTACAACAAACAAATGATGGACGGAATGCTGACAATGCAGACATTCTCCCCCAGTCAAGAGATCTGGGTTAAATCCATTGTTCTTTTGCCCACTACGCCACCCCAGTTCAGACATGGCCATATGCAAATCAGTCTTGACCCTGTGCCTCATGGGAACAGTCCAGCCCGAACTGCCAAGCCATGTCTTCCCTGGACCGGAATCAAGCATCCTAGGACCGGTTTCTGGCTATCAGCCGTCATCAGCCAGGATAGCTTGACTCCAGTGGCGTAGTGAGCACGGGTCCCACGTCTGGGAATACCCATCCCACTTAGGGCGAAAAGCGTTACAACAAACAAATGATGGACGGAATGCTGACAATGCAGACATTCTCCCCCAGTCAAGAGATCTGGGTTAAATCCATTGTTCTTTTGCCCACTACGCCACCCCAGTTCAGACATGGCCATATGCAAATCAGTCTTGACCCTGTGCCTCATGGGAACAGTCCAGCCCGAACTGCCAAGCCATGTCTTCCCTGGACCGGAATCAAGCATCCTAGGACCGGTTTCTGGCTATCAGCCGTCATCAGCCAGGATAGCTTGACTCCAGTGGCGTAGTGAGCACGGGTCCCACGTCTGGGAATACCCATCCCACTTAGGGCGAAAAGCGTTACAACAAACAAATGATGGACGGAATGCTGACAATGCAGACATTCTCCCCCAGTCAAGAGATCTGGGTTAAAACCATTGTTCTTTTGCCCACTACACCACCCCAGTTCAGACATGGCCATATGCAAATCAGTCTTGACCCTGTGCCTCATGGGAACAGTCCAGCCCGAACTGCCAAGCCATGTCTTCCCTGGACCGAAATCAAGCATCCTAGGACCAGTTTCTGGCTATCAGCCGTCATCAGCCAGGATAGCTTGACTCCAGTGGCGTAGTGAGCATGGGTCCCACGTCTGGGAATACCCATCCCACTTAGGGCGAAAAGCGTTACAACAAACAAATGATGGACGGAATGCTGACAATGCAGACATTCTCCCCCAGTCAAGAGATCTGGGTTAAATCCATTGTTCTTTTGCCCACTACGCCACCCCAGTTCAGACATGGCCATATGCAAATCAGTCTTGAACCTGTGCCTCATGGGAACAGTCCAGCCCGAACTGCCAAGCCATGTCTTCCCTGGACCGGAATCAAGCATCCTAGGACCGGTTTCTGGCTATCAGCCGTCATCAGCCAGGATAGCTTGACTCCAGTGGCGTAGTGAGCACGGGTCCCACGTCTGGGAATACCCATCCCACTTAGGGCGAAAAGCGTTACAACAAACAAATGATGGACGGAATGCTGACAATGCAGACATTCTCCCCCAGTCAAGAGATCTGGGTTAAATCCATTGTTCTTTTGCCCACTACGCCACCCCAGTTCAGACATGGCCATATGCAAATCAGTCTTGACCCTGTGCCTCATGGGAACAGTCCAGCCCGAACTGCCAAGCCATGTCTTCCCTGGACCGGAATCAAGCATCCTAGGACCGGTTTCTGGCTATCAGCCGTCATCAGCCAGGATAGCTTGACTCCAGTGGCGTAGTGAGCACGGGTCCCACGTCTGGGAATACCCATCCCACTTAGGGCGAAAAGCGTTACAACAAACAAATGATGGACGGAATGCTGACAATGCAGACATTCTCCCCCAGTCAAGAGATCTGGGTTAAATCCATTGTTCTTTTGCCCACTACGCCACCCCAGTTCAGACATGGCCATATGCAAATCAGTCTTGACCCTGTGCCTCATGGGAACAGTCCAGCCCGAACTGCCAAGCCATGTCTTCCCTGGACCGGAATCAAGCATCCTAGGACCGGTTTCTGGCTATCAGCCGTCATCAGCCAGGATAGCTTGACTCCAGTGGCGTAGTGAGCACGGGTCCCACGTCTGGGAATACCCATCCCACTTAGGGCGAAAAGCGTTACAACAAACAAATGATGGACGGAATGCTGACAATGCAGACATTCTCCCCCAGTCAAGAGATCTGGGTTAAATCCATTGTTCTTTTGCCCACTACGCCACCCCAGTTCAGACATGGCCATATGCAAATCAGTCTTGAACCTGTGCCTCATGGGAACAGTCCAGCCCGAACTGCCAAGCCATGTCTTCCCTGGACCGGAATCAAGCATCCTAGGACAGGTTTCTGGCTATCAGCCGTCATCAGCCAGGATAGCTTGACTCCAGTGGCGTAGTGAGCACGGGTCCCACGTCTGGGAATACCCATCCCACTTAGGGCGAAAAGCGTTACAACAAACAAATGATGGACGGAATGCTGACAATGCAGACATTCTCCCCCAGTCAAGTGATCTGGGTTAAATCCATTGTTCTTTTGCCCACTACGCCACCCCAGTTCAGACATGGCCATATGCAAATCAGTCTTGACCCTGTGCCTCATGGGAACAGTCCAGCCCGAACTGCCAAGCCATGTCTTCCCTGGACCGGAATCAAGCATCCTAGGACCGGTTTCTGGCTATCAGCCGTCATCAGCCACGATAGCTTGACTCCAGTGGCGTAGTGAGCACGGGTCCCACGTCTGGGAATACCCATCCCACTTAGGGCGAAAAGCGTTACAACAAACAAATGATGGACGGAATGCTGACAATGCAGACATTCTCCCCCAGTCAAGTGATCTGGGTTAAATCCATTGTTCTTTTGCCCACTACGCCACCCCAGTTCAGACATGGCCATATGCAAATCAGTCTTGAACCTGTGCCTCATGGGAACAGTCCAGCCCGAACTGCCAAGCCATGTCTTCCCTGGACCGGAATCAAGCATCCTAGGACAGGTTTCTGGCTATCAGCCGTCATCAGCCAGGATAGCTTGACTCCAGTGGCGTAGTGAGCACGGGTCCCACGTCTGGGAATACCCATCCCACTTAGGGCGAAAAGCGTTACAACAAACAAATGATGGACGGAATGCTGACAATGCAGACATTCTCCCCCAGTCAAGTGATCTGGGTTAAATCCATTGTTCTTTTGCCCACTACGCCACCCCAGTTCAGACATGGCCATATGCAAATCAGTCTTGACCCTGTGCCTCATGGGAACAGTCCAGCCCGAACTGCCAAGCCATGTCTTCCCTGGACCGGAATCAAGCATCCTAGGACCGGTTTCTGGCTATCAGCCGTCATCAGCCACGATAGCTTGACTCCAGTGGCGTAGTGAGCACGGGTCCCACGTCTGGGAATACCCATCCCACTTAGGGCGAAAAGCGTTACAACAAACAAATGATGGACGGAATGCTGACAATGCAGACATTCTCCCCCAGTCAAGTGATCTGGGTTAAATCCATTGTTCTTTTGCCCACTACACCACCCCAGTTCAGACATGGCCATATGCAAATCAGTCTTGACCCTGTGCCTCATGGGAACAGTCCAGCCCGAACTGCCAAGCCATGTCTTCCCTGGACCGGAATCAAGCATCCTAGGATCAGTTTCTGGCTATCAGCCGTCATCAGCCAGGATAGCTTGACTCCAGTGGCGTAGTGAGCACGGGTCCCACGTCTGGGAATACCCATCCCACTTTGGGCGAAAAGCGTTACAACAAACAAATGATGGACGGAATGCTGACAATGCAGACATTCTCCCCCAGTCAAGAGATCTCGGTTAAATCCATTGTTCTTTTGCCCACTACGCCACCCCAGTTCAGACATGGCCATATGCAAATCAGTCTTGACCCTGTGCCTCATGGGAACAGTCCAGCCCGAACTGCCAAGCCATGTCTTCCCTGGACCGGAATCAAGCATCCTAGGACCGGTTTCTGGCTATCAGCCGTCATCAGCCAGGATAGCTTGACTCCAGTGGCGTAGTGAACACGGGTCCCACGTCTGGGAATACCCATCCCACTTAGGGCGAAAAGCGTTACAACAAACAAATGATGGACGGAATGCTGACAATGCAGACATTCTCCCCCAGTCAAGAGATCTGGGTTAAATCCATTGTTCTTTTGCCCACTACGCCACCCCAGTTCAGACAAGGCCATATGCAAATCAGTCTTGACCCTGTGCCTCATGGGAACAGTCCAGCCCGAACTGCCAAGCCATGTCTTCCCTGGACCGGAATCAAGCATCCTAGGACCGGTTTCTGGCTATCAGCCGTCATCAGCCAGGATAGCTTGACTCCAGTGGCGTAGTGAGCACGAGTCCCACGTCTGGGAATACCCATCCCACTTAGGGCGAAAAGCGTTACAACAAACAAATGATGGACGGAATGCTGACAATGCAGACATTCTCCCCCAGTCAAGAGATCTGGGTTAAATCCATTGTTCTTTTGCCCACTACACCACCCCAGTTCAGACATGGCCATATGCAAAACAGTCTTGACCCTGTGCCTCATGGGAACAGTCCAGCCCGAACTGCCAAGCCATGTCTTCCCTGGACCGGAATCAAGCATCCTAGGACCAGTTTCTGGCTATCAGCCGTCATCAGCCAGGATAGCTTGACTCCAGTGGCGTAGTGAGCATGGGTCCCACATCTGGGAATACCCATCCCACTTAGGGCGAAAAGCGTTACAACAAACAAATGATGGACGGAATGCTGACAATGCAGACATTCTCCCCCAGTCAAGAGATCTGGGTTAAATCCATTGTTCTTTTGCCCACTACGCCACCCCAGTTCAGACATGGCCATATGCAAATCAGTCTTGAACCTGTGCCTCATGGGAACAGTCCAGCCCGAACTGCCAAGCCACGTCTTCCCTGGACCGGAATCAAGCATCCTAGGACCGGTTTCTGGCTATCAGCCGTCATCAGCCAGGATAGCTTGACTCCAGTGGCGTAGTGAGCACGGGTCCCACGTCTGGGAATACCCATCCCACTTAGGGCGAAAAGCGTTACAACAAACAAATGATGGACGGAATGCTGACAATGCAGACATTCTCCCCCAGTCAAGAGATCTGGGTTAAATCCATTGTTCTTTTGCCCACTACGCCACCCCAGTTCAGACATGGCCATATGCAAATCAGTCTTGACCCTGTGCCTCATGGGAACAGTCCAGCCCGAACTGCCAAGCCATGTCTTCCCTGGACCGGAATCAAGCATCCTAGGACCGGTTTCTGGCTATCAGCCGTCATCAGCCAGGATAGCTTGACTCCAGTGGCGTAGTGAGCACGGGTCCCACGTCTGGGAATACCCATCCCACTTAGGGCGAAAAGCGTTACAACAAACAAATGATGGACGGAATGCTGACAATGCAGACATTCTCCCCCAGTCAAGAGATCTGGGTTAAATCCATTGTTCTTTTGCCCACTACGCCACCCCAGTTCAGACATGGCCATATGCAAATCAGTCTTGACCCTGTGCCTCATGGGAACAGTCCAGCCCGAACTGCCAAGCCATGTCTTCCCTGGACCGGAATCAAGCATCCTAGGACCGGTTTCTGGCTATCAGCCGTCATCAGCCAGGATAGCTTGACTCCAGTGGCGTAGTGAGCACGGGTCCCACGTCTGGGAATACCCATCCCACTTAGGGCGAAAAGCGTTACAACAAACAAATGATGGACGGAATGCTGACAATGCAGACATTCTCCCCCAGTCAAGAGATCTGGGTTAAATCCATTGTTCTTTTGCCCACTACGCCACCCCAGTTCAGACATGGCCATATGCAAATCAGTCTTGAACCTGTGCCTCATGGGAACAGTCCAGCCCGAACTGCCAAGCCATGTCTTCCCTGGACCGGAATCAAGCATCCTAGGACAGGTTTCTGGCTATCAGCCGTCATCAGCCAGGATAGCTTGACTCCAGTGGCGTAGTGAGCACGGGTCCCACGTCTGGGAATACCCATCCCACTTAGGGCGAAAAGCGTTACAACAAACAAATGATGGACGGAATGCTGACAATGCAGACATTCTCCCCCAGTCAAGTGATCTGGGTTAAATCCATTGTTCTTTTGCCCACTACGCCACCCCAGTTCAGACATGGCCATATGCAAATCAGTCTTGACCCTGTGCCTCATGGGAACAGTCCAGCCCGAACTGCCAAGCCATGTCTTCCCTGGACCGGAATCAAGCATCCTAGGACCGGTTTCTGGCTATCAGCCATCATCAGCCACGATAGCTTGACTCCAGTGGCGTAGTGAGCACGGGTCCCACGTCTGGGAATACCCATCCCACTTAGGGCGAAAAGAGTTACAACAAACAAATGATGGACGGAATGCTGACAATGCAGACATTCTCCCCCAGTCAAGAGATCTGGGTTAAATCCATTGTTCTTTTGCCCACTACGCCACCCCAGTTCAGACATGGCCATATGCAAATCAGTCTTGACCCTGTGCCTCATGGGAACAGTCCAGCCCGAACTGCCAAGCCATGTCTTCCCTGGACCGGAATCAAGCATCCTAGGACCGGTTTCTGGCTATCAGCCGTCATCAGCCAGGATAGCTTGACTCCAGTGGCGTAGTGAGCACGGGTCCCACGTCTGGGAATACCCATCCCACTTAGGGCGGGAAGCGTTACAACAAACAAATGATGGACGGAATGCTGACAATGCAGATATTCTCCCCCAGTCAAGAGATCTGGGTTAAATCCATTGTTCTTTTGCCCACTACACCACCCCAGTTCAGACATGGCCATATGCAAATCAGTCTTGACCCTGTGCCTCATGGGAACAGTCCAGCCCGAACTGCCAAGCCATGTCTTCCCTGGACCGGAATCAAGCATCCTAGGACCAGTTTCTGGCTATCAGCCGTCATCAGCCAGGATAGCTTGACTCCAGTGGCGTAGTGAGCACGGGTCCCACGTCTGGGAATACCCATCCCACTTAGGGCGAAAAGCGTTAGAACAAACAAATGATGGACGGAATGCTGACAATGCAGACATTCTCCCCCAGTCAAGAGATCTGGGTTAAATCCATTGTTCTTTTGCCCACTACGCCACCCCAGTTCAGACATGGCCATATGCAAATCAGTCTTGAACCTGTGCCTCATGGGAACAGTCCAGCCCGAACTGCCAAGTCATGTCTTCCCTGGACCGGAATCAAGCATCCTAGGACCGGTTTCTGGCTATCAGCCGTCATCAGCCAGGATAGCTTGACTCCAGTGGCGTAGTGAGCACGGGTCCCACGTCTGGGAATACCCATCCCACTTAGGGCGAAAAGCGTTACAACAAACAAATGATGGACGGAATGCTGACAATGCAGACATTCTCCCCCAGTCAAGAGATCTGGGTTAAATCCATTGTTCTTTTGCCCACTACGCCACCCCAGTTCAGACATGGCCATATGCAAATCAGTCTTGAACCTGTGCCTCATGGGAACAGTCCAGCCCGAACTGCCAAGCCATGTCTTCCCTGGACCGGAATCAAGCATCCTAGGACCGGTTTCTGGCTATCAGCCGTCATCAGCCAGGATAGCTTGACTCCAGTGGCGTAGTGAGCACGGGTCCCACGTCTGGGAATACCCATCCCACTTAGGGCGAAAAGCGTTACAACAAACAAATGATGGACGGAATGCTGACAATGCAGACATTCTCCCCCAGTCAAGAGATCTGGCTTAAATCCATTGTTCTTTTGCCCACTACGCCACCCCAGTTCAGACATGGCCATATGCAAATCAGTCTTGACCCTGTGCCTCATGGGAACAGTCCAGCCCGAACTGCCAAGCCATGTCTTCCCTGGACCGGAATCAAGCATCCTAGGACCGGTTTCTGGCTATCAGCCGTCATCAGCCAGGATAGCTTGACTCCAGTCGCGTAGTGAGCACGGGTCCCACGTCTGGGAATACCCATCCCACTTAGGGCGAAAAGCGTTACAACAAACAAATGATGGACGGAATGCTGACAATGCAGACATTCTCCCCCAGTCAAGAGATCTGGGTTAAATCCATTGTTCTTTTGCCCACTACGCCACCCCAGTTCAGACATGGCCATATGCAAATCAGTCTTGACCCTGTGCCTCATGGGAACAGTCCAGCCCGAACTGCCAAGCCATGTCTTCCCTGGACCGGAATCAAGCATCCTAGGACCGGTTTCTGGCTATCAGCCGTCATCAGCCAGGATAGCTTGACTCCAGTGGCGTAGTGAGCACGGGTCCCACGTCTGGGAATACCCATCCCACTTAGGGCGAAAAGCGTTACAACAAACAAATGATGGACGGAATGCTGACAATGCAGACATTCTCCCCCAGTCAAGAGATCTGGGTTAAATCCATTGTTCTTTTGCCCACTACGCCACCCCAGTTCAGACATGGCCATATGCAAATCAGTCTTGACCCTGTGCCTCATGGGAACAGTCCAGCCCGAACTGCCAAGCCATGTCTTCCCTGAACCGGAATCGAGGATCCTAGGACCGGTTTCTGGCTATCAGCCGTCATCAGCCAGGATAGCTTGACTCCAGTCTCGTAGTGAGCACGGGTCCCACGTCTGGGAATACCCATCCCACTTAGGGCGAAAAGCGTTACAACAAACAAATGATGGACGGAATGCTGACAATGCAGACATTCTCCCCCAGTCAAGAGATCTGGGTTAAATCCATTGTTCTTTTGCCCACTACGCCACCCCAGTTCAGACATGGCCATATGCAAATCAGTCTTGACCCTGTGCCTCATGGGAACAGTCCAGCCCGAACTGCCAAGCCATGTCTTCCCTGGACCGGAATCAAGCATCTTAGGACCGGTTTCTGGCTATCAGCCGTCATCAGCCAGGATAGCTTGACTCCAGTGGCGTAGTGAGCACGGGTCCCACGTCTGGGAATACCCATCCCACTTAGGGCGAAAAGCGTTAAAACAAACAAATGATGGACGGAATGCTGACAATGCAGACATTCTCCCCCAGTCAAGAGATCTCGGTTAAATCCATTGTTCTTTTGCCCACTACGCCACCCCAGTTCAGACATGGCCATATGCAAATCAGTCTTGACCCTGTGCCTCATGGGAACAGTCCAGCCCGAACTGCCAAGCCATGTCTTCCCTGGACCGGAATCAAGCATCCTAGGACCGGTTTCTGGCTATCAGCCGTCATCAGCCAGGATAGCTTGACTCCAGTGGCGTAGTGAGCACGGGTCCCACGTCTGGGAATACCCATCCCACTTAGGGCGAAAAGCGTTACAACAAACAAATGATGGACGGAATGCTGACAATGCAGACATTCTCCCCCAGTCAAGAGATCTGGGTTAAATCCATTGTTCTTTTGCCCACTACGCCACCCCAGTTCAGACATGGCCATATGCAAATCAGTCTTGACCCTGTGCCTCATGGGAACAGTCCAGCCCGAACTGCCAAGCCATGTCTTCCCTGGACCGGAATCAAGCATCCTAGGACCGGTTTCTGGCTATCAGCCGTCATCAGCCAGGATAGCTTGACTCCAGTGGCGTAGTGAGCACGGGTCCCACGTCTGGGAATACCCATCCCACTTAGGGCGAAAAGCGTTACAACAAACAAATGATGGACGGAATGCTGACAATGCAGAGATTCTCCCCCAGTCAGGAGATCTGGGTTAAATCCATTGTTCTTTTGCCCACTACACCACCCCAGTTCAGACATGGCCATATGCAAATCAGTCTTGACCCTGTGCCTCATGGGAACAGTCCAGCCCGAACTGCCAAGCCATGTCTTCCCTGGACCGGAATCAAGCATCCTAGGATCAGTTTCTGGCTATCAGCCGTCATCAGCCAGGATAGCTTGACTCCAGTGGCGTAGTGAGCACGGGTCCCACGTCTGGGACTACCCATCCCACTTTGGGCGAAAAGCGTTACAACAAACAAATGATGGACGGAATGCTGACAATGCAGACATTCTCCCCCAGTCAAGAGATCTGGGTTAAATCCATTGTTCTTTTGCCCACTACGCCACCCCAGTTCAGACATGGCCATATGCAAATCAGTCTTGACCCTGTGCCTCATGGGAACAGTCCAGCCCGAACTGCCAAGCCATGTCTTCCCTGGACCGGAATCAAGCATCCTAGGACCGGTTTCTGGCTATCAGCCGTCATCAGCCAGGATAGCTTGACTCCAGTGGCGTAGTGAGCACGGGTCCCACGTCTGGGAATACCCATCCCACTTAGGGCGAAAAGCGTTACAACAAACAAATGATGGACGGAATGCTGACAATGCAGACATTCTCCCCCAGTCAAGAGATCTGGGTTAAATCCATTGTTCTTTTGCCCACTACGCCACCCCAGTTCAGACATGGCCATATGCAAATCAGTCTTGACCCTGTGCCTCATGGGAACAGTCCAGCCCGAACTGCCAAGCCATGTCTTCCCTGGACCGGAATCAAGCATCCTAGGACCGGTTTCTGGCTATCAGCCGTCATCAGCCAGGATAGCTTGACTCCAGTGGCGTAGTGAGCACGGGTCCCACGTCTGGGAATACCCATCCCACTTAGGGCGAAAAGCGTTACAACAAACAAATGATGGACGGAATGCTGACAATGCAGACATTCTCCCCCAGTCAAGAGATCTGGGTTAAAACCATTGTTCTTTTGCCCACTACACCACCCCAGTTCAGACATGGCCATATGCAAATCAGTCTTGACCCTGTGCCTCATGGGAACAGTCCAGCCCGAACTGCCAAGCCATGTCTTCCCTGGACCGAAATCAAGCATCCTAGGACCAGTTTCTGGCTATCAGCCGTCATCAGCCAGGATAGCTTGACTCCAGTGGCGTAGTGAGCATGGGTCCCACGTCTGGGAATACCCATCCCACTTAGGGCGAAAAGCGTTACAACAAACAAATGATGGACGGAATGCTGACAATGCAGACATTCTCCCCCAGTCAAGAGATCTGGGTTAAATCCATTGTTCTTTTGCCCACTACGCCACCCCAGTTCAGACATGGCCATATGCAAATCAGTCTTGAACCTGTGCCTCATGGGAACAGTCCAGCCCGAACTGCCAAGCCATGTCTTCCCTGGACCGGAATCAAGCATCCTAGGACCGGTTTCTGGCTATCAGCCGTCATCAGCCAGGATAGCTTGACTCCAGTGGCGTAGTGAGCACGGGTCCCACGTCTGGGAATACCCATCCCACTTAGGGCGAAAAGCGTTACAACAAACAAATGATGGACGGAATGCTGACAATGCAGACATTCTCCCCCAGTCAAGAGATCTGGGTTAAATCCATTGTTCTTTTGCCCACTACGCCACCCCAGTTCAGACATGGCCATATGCAAATCAGTCTTGACCCTGTGCCTCATGGGAACAGTCCAGCCCGAACTGCCAAGCCATGTCTTCCCTGGACCGGAATCAAGCATCCTAGGACCGGTTTCTGGCTATCAGCCGTCATCAGCCAGGATAGCTTGACTCCAGTGGCGTAGTGAGCACGGGTCCCACGTCTGGGAATACCCATCCCACTTAGGGCGAAAAGCGTTACAACAAACAAATGATGGACGGAATGCTAACAATGCAGACATTCTCCCCCAGTCAAGAGATCTGGGTTAAATCCATTGTTCTTTTGCCCACTACGCCACCCCAGTTCAGACATGGCCATATGCAAATCAGTCTTGAACCTGTGCCTCATGGGAACAGTCCAGCCCGAACTGCCAAGCCATGTCTTCCCTGGACCGGAATCAAGCATCCTAGGACAGGTTTCTGGCTATCAGCCGTCATCAGCCAGGATAGCTTGACTCCAGTGGCGTAGTGAGCACGGGTCCCACGTCTGGGAATACCCATCCCACTTAGGGCGAAAAGCGTTACAACAAACAAATGATGGACGGAATGCTGACAATGCAGACATTCTCCCCCAGTCAAGTGATCTGGGTTAAATCCATTGTTCTTTTGCCCACTACGCCACCCCAGTTCAGACATGGCCATATGCAAATCAGTCTTGACCCTGTGCCTCATGGGAACAGTCCAGCCCGAACTGCCAAGCCATGTCTTCCCTGGACCGGAATCAAGCATCCTAGGACCGGTTTCTGGCTATCAGCCGTCATCAGCCACGATAGCTTGACTCCAGTGGCGTAGTGAGCACGGGTCCCACGTCTGGGAATACCCATCCCACTTAGGGCGAAAAGCGTTACAACAAACAAATGATGGACGGAATGCTGACAATGCAGACATTCTCCCCCAGTCAAGTGATCTGGGTTAAATCCATTGTTCTTTTGCCCACTACACCACCCCAGTTCAGACATGGCCATATGCAAATCAGTCTTGACCCTGTGCCTCATGGGAACAGTCCAGCCCGAACTGCCAAGCCATGTCTTCCCTGGACCGGAATCAAGCATCCTAGGACCGGTTTCTGGCTATCAGCCGTCATCAGCCAGGATAGCTTGACTCCAGTGGCGTAGTGAACACGGGTCCCACGTCTGGGAATACCCATCCCACTTAGGGCGAAAAGCGTTACAACAAACAAATGATGGACGGAATGCTGACAATGCAGACATTCTCCCCCAGTCAAGAGATCTGGGTTAAATCCATTGTTCTTTTGCCCACTACGCCACCCCAGTTCAGACATGGCCATATGCAAATCAGTCTTGACCCTGTGCCTCATGGGAACAGTCCAGCCCGAACTGCCAAGCCATGTCTTCCCTGGACCGGAATCAAGCATCCTAGGACCGGTTTCTGGCTATCAGCCGTCATCAGCCAGGATAGCTTGACTCCAGTGGCGTAGTGAGCACGAGTCCCACGTCTGGGAATACCCATCCCACTTAGGGCGAAAAGCGTTACAACAAACAAATGATGGACGGAATGCTGACAATGCAGACATTCTCCCCCAGTCAAGAGATCTGGGTTAAATCCATTGTTCTTTTGCCCACTACACCACCCCAGTTCAGACATGGCCATATGCAAATCAGTCTTGACCCTGTGCCTCATGGGAACAGTCCAGCCCGAACTGCCAAGCCATGTCTTCCCTGGACCGGAATCAAGCATCCTAGGACCAGTTTCTGGCTATCAGCCGTCATCAGCCAGGATAGCTTGACTCCAGTGGCGTAGTGAGCACGGGTCCCACGTCTGGGAATACCCATCCCACTTAGGGCGAAAAGCGTTACAACAAACAAATGATGGACGGAATGCTGACAATGCAGACATTCTCCCCCAGTCAAGAGATCTGGGTTAAAACCATTGTTCTTTTGCCCACTACACCACCCCAGTTCAGACATGGCCATATGCAAATCAGTCTTGACCCTGTGCCTCATGGGAACAGTCCAGCCCGAACTGCCAAGCCATGTCTTCCCTGGACCGAAATCAAGCATCCTAGGACCAGTTTCTGGCTATCAGCCGTCATCAGCCAGGATAGCTTGACTCCAGTGGCGTAGTGAGCATGGGTCCCACGTATGGGAATACCCATCCCACTTAGGGCGAAAAGCGTTACAACAAACAAATGATGGACGGAATGCTGACAATGCAGACATTCTCCCCCAGTCAAGAGATCTGGGTTAAATCCATTGTTCTTTTGCCCACTACGCCACCCCAGTTCAGACATGGCCATATGCAAATCAGTCTTGAACCTGTGCCTCATGGGAACAGTCCAGCCCGAACTGCCAAGCCATGTCTTCCCTGGACCGGAATCAAGCATCCTAGGACCGGTTTCTGGCTATCAGCCGTCATCAGCCAGGATAGCTTGACTCCAGTGGCGTAGTGAGCACGGGTCCCACGTCTGGGAATACCCATCCCACTTAGGGCGAAAAGCGTTACAACAAACAAATGATGGACGGAATGCTGACAATGCAGACATTCTCCCCCAGTCAAGAGATCTGGGTTAAATCCATTGTTCTTTTGCCCACTACGCCACCCCAGTTCAGACATGGCCATATGCAAATCAGTCTTGAACCTGTGCCTCATGGGAACAGTCCAGCCCGAACTGCCAAGCCATGTCTTCCCTGGACCGGAATCAAGCATCCTAGGACAGGTTTCTGGCTATCAGCCGTCATCAGCCAGGATAGCTTGACTCCAGTGGCGTAGTGAGCACGGGTCCCACGTCTGGGAATACCCATCCCACTTAGGGCGAAAAGCGTTACAACAAACAAATGATGGACGGAATGCTGACAATGCAGACATTCTCCCCCAGTCAAGTGATCTGGGTTAAATCCATTGTTCTTTTGCCCACTACGCCACCCCAGTTCAGACATGGCCATATGCAAATCAGTCTTGACCCTGTGCCTCATGGGAACAGTCCAGCCCGAACTGCCAAGCCATGTCTTCCCTGGACCGGAATCAAGCATCCTAGGACCGGTTTCTGGCTATCAGCCGTCATCAGCCACGATAGCTTGACTCCAGTGGCGTAGTGAGCACGGGTCCCACGTCTGGGAATACCCATCCCACTTAGGGCGAAAAGCGTTACAACAAACAAATGATGGACGGAATGCTGACAATGCAGACATTCTCCCCCAGTCAAGAGATCTGGGTTAAATCCATTGTTCTTTTGCCCACTACGCCACCCCAGTTCAGACATGGCCATATGCAAATCAGTCTTGACCCTGTGCCTCATGGGAACAGTCCAGCCCGAACTGCCAAGCCATGTCTTCCCTGGACCGGAATCAAGCATCCTAGGACCGGTTTCTGGCTATCAGCCGTCATCAGCCAGGATAGCTTGACTCCAGTGGCGTAGTGAGCACGGGTCCCACGTCTGGGAATACCCATCCCACTTAGGGCGGGAAGCGTTACAACAAACAAATGATGGACGGAATGCTGACAATGCAGATATTCTCCCCCAGTCAAGAGATCTGGGTTAAATCCATTGTTCTTTTGCCCACTACACCACCCCAGTTCAGACATGGCCATATGCAAATCAGTCTTGACCCTGTGCCTCATGGGAACAGTCCAGCCCGAACTGCCAAGCCATGTCTTCCCTGGACCGGAATCAAGCATCCTAGGACCAGTTTCTGGCTATCAGCCGTCATCAGCCAGGATAGCTTGACTCCAGTGGCGTAGTGAGCACGGGTCCCACGTCTGGGAATACCCATCCCACTTAGGGCGAAAAGCGTTAGAACAAACAAATGATGGACGGAATGCTGACAATGCAGACATTCTCCCCCAGTCAAGAGATCTGGGTTAAATCCATTGTTCTTTTGCCCACTACGCCACCCCAGTTCAGACATGGCCATATGCAAATCAGTCTTGAACCTGTGCCTCATGGGAACAGTCCAGCCCGAACTGCCAAGTCATGTCTTCCCTGGACCGGAATCAAGCATCCTAGGACCGGTTTCTGGCTATCAGCCGTCATCAGCCAGGATAGCTTGACTCCAGTGGCGTAGTGAGCACGGGTCCCACGTCTGGGAATACCCATCCCACTTAGGGCGAAAAGCGTTACAACAAACAAATGATGGACAGAATGCTGACAATGCAGACATTCTCCCCCAGTCAAGAGATCTGGGTTAAATCCATTGTTCTTTTGCCCACTACGCCACCCCAGTTCAGACATGGCCATATGCAAATCAGTCTTGACCCTGTGCCTCATGGGAACAGTCCAGCCCGAACTGCCAAGCCATGTCTTCCCTGGACCGGAATCAAGCATCCTAGGACCGGTTTCTGGCTATCAGCCGTCATCAGCCAGGATAGCTTGACTCCAGTGGCGTAGTGAGCACGGGTCCCACGTCTGGGAATACCCATCCCACTTAGGGCGAAAAGCGTTACAACAAACAAATGATGGACGGAATGCTGACAATGCAGACATTCTCCCCCAGTCAAGAGATCTGGCTTAAATCCATTGTTCTTTTGCCCACTACGCCACCCCAGTTCAGACATGGCCATATGCAAATCAGTCTTGACCCTGTGCCTCATGGGAACAGTCCAGCCCGAACTGCCAAGCCATGTCTTCCCTGGACCGGAATCAAGCATCCTAGGACCGGTTTCTGGCTATCAGCCGTCATCAGCCAGGATAGCTTGACTCCAGTCGCGTAGTGAGCACGGGTCCCACGTCTGGGAATACCCATCCCACTTAGGGCGAAAAGCGTTACAACAAACAAATGATGGACGGAATGCTGACAATGCAGACATTCTCCCCCAGTCAAGAGATCTGGGTTAAATCCATTGTTCTTTTGCCCACTACGCCACCCCAGTTCAGACATGGCCATATGCAAATCAGTCTTGACCCTGTGCCTCATGGGAACAGTCCAGCCCGAACTGCCAAGCCATGTCTTCCCTGGACCGGAATCAAGCATCCTAGGACCGGTTTCTGGCTATCAGCCGTCATCAGCCAGGATAGCTTGACTCCAGTGGCGTAGTGAGCACGGGTCCCACGTCTGGGAATACCCATCCCACTTAGGGCGAAAAGCGTTACAACAAACAAATGATGGACGGAATGCTGACAATGCAGACATTCTCCCCCAGTCAAGAGATCTGGGTTAAATCCATTGTTCTTTTGCCCACTACGCCACCCCAGTTCAGACATGGCCATATGCAAATCAGTCTTGACCCTGTGCCTCATGGGAACAGTCCAGCCCGAACTGCCAAGCCATGTCTTCCCTGAACCGGAATCGAGGATCCTAGGACCGGTTTCTGGCTATCAGCCGTCATCAGCCAGGATAGCTTGACTCCAGTCTCGTAGTGAGCACGGGTCCCACGTCTGGGAATACCCATCCCACTTAGGGCGAAAAGCGTTACAACAAACAAATGATGGACGGAATGCTGACAATGCAGACATTCTCCCCCAGTCAAGAGATCTGGGTTAAATCCATTGTTCTTTTGCCCACTACGCCACCCCAGTTCAGACATGGCCATATGCAAATCAGTCTTGACCCTGTGCCTCATGGGAACAGTCCAGCCCGAACTGCCAAGCCATGTCTTCCCTGGACCGGAATCAAGCATCTTAGGACCGGTTTCTGGCTATCAGCCGTCATCAGCCAGGATAGCTTGACTCCAGTGGCGTAGTGAGCACGGGTCCCACGTCTGGGAATACCCATCCCACTTAGGGCGAAAAGCGTTAAAACAAACAAATGATGGACGGAATGCTGACAATGCAGACATTCTCCCCCAGTCAAGAGATCTCGGTTAAATCCATTGTTCTTTTGCCCACTACGCCACCCCAGTTCAGACATGGCCATATGCAAATCAGTCTTGACCCTGTGCCTCATGGGAACAGTCCAGCCCGAACTGCCAAGCCATGTCTTCCCTGGACCGGAATCAAGCATCCTAGGACCGGTTTCTGGCTATCAGCCGTCATCAGCCAGGATAGCTTGACTCCAGTGGCGTAGTGAGCACGGGTCCCACGTCTGGGAATACCCATCCCACTTAGGGCGAAAAGCGTTACAACAAACAAATGATGGACGGAATGCTGACAATGCAGACATTCTCCCCCAGTCAAGAGATCTGGGTTAAATCCATTGTTCTTTTGCCCACTACGCCACCCCAGTTCAGACATGGCCATATGCAAATCAGTCTTGACCCTGTGCCTCATGGGAACAGTCCAGCCCGAACTGCCAAGCCATGTCTTCCCTGGACCGGAATCAAGCATCCTAGGACCGGTTTCTGGCTATCAGCCGTCATCAGCCAGGATAGCTTGACTCCAGTGGCGTAGTGAGCACGGGTCCCACGTCTGGGAATACCCATCCCACTTAGGGCGAAAAGCGTTACAACAAACAAATGATGGACGGAATGCTGACAATGCAGAGATTCTCCCCCAGTCAAGAGATCTGGGTTAAATCCATTGTTCTTTTGCCCACTACACCACCCCAGTTCAGACATGGCCATATGCAAATCAGTCTTGACCCTGTGCCTCATGGGAACAGTCCAGCCCGAACTGCCAAGCCATGTCTTCCCTGGACCGGAATCAAGCATCCTAGGATCAGTTTCTGGCTATCAGCCGTCATCAGCCAGGATAGCTTGACTCCAGTGGCGTAGTGAGCACGGGTCCCACGTCTGGGACTACCCATCCCACTTTGGGCGAAAAGCGTTACAACAAACAAATGATGGACGGAATGCTGACAATGCAGACATTCTCCCCCAGTCAAGAGATCTGGGTTAAATCCATTGTTCTTTTGCCCACTACGCCACCCCAGTTCAGACATGGCCATATGCAAATCAGTCTTGACCCTGTGCCTCATGGGAACAGTCCAGCCCGAACTGCCAAGCCATGTCTTCCCTGGACCGGAATCAAGCATCCTAGGACCGGTTTCTGGCTATCAGCCGTCATCAGCCAGGATAGCTTGACTCCAGTGGCGTAGTGAGCACGGGTCCCACGTCTGGGAATACCCATCCCACTTAGGGCGAAAAGCGTTACAACAAACAAATGATGGACGGAATGCTGACAATGCAGACATTCTCCCCCAGTCAAGAGATCTGGGTTAAATCCATTGTTCTTTTGCCCACTACGCCACCCCAGTTCAGACATGGCCATATGCAAATCAGTCTTGACCCTGTGCCTCATGGGAACAGTCCAGCCCGAACTGCCAAGCCATGTCTTCCCTGGACCGGAATCAAGCATCCTAGGACCGGTTTCTGGCTATCAGCCGTCATCAGCCAGGATAGCTTGACTCCAGTGGCGTAGTGAGCACGGGTCCCACGTCTGGGAATACCCATCCCACTTAGGGCGAAAAGCGTTACAACAAACAAATGATGGACGGAATGCTGACAATGCAGACATTCTCCCCCAGTCAAGAGATCTGGGTTAAAACCATTGTTCTTTTGCCCACTACACCACCCCAGTTCAGACATGGCCATATGCAAATCAGTCTTGACCCTGTGCCTCATGGGAACAGTCCAGCCCGAACTGCCAAGCCATGTCTTCCCTGGACCGAAATCAAGCATCCTAGGACCAGTTTCTGGCTATCAGCCGTCATCAGCCAGGATAGCTTGACTCCAGTGGCGTAGTGAGCATGGGTCCCACGTCTGGGAATACCCATCCCACTTAGGGCGAAAAGCGTTACAACAAACAAATGATGGACGGAATGCTGACAATGCAGACATTCTCCCCCAGTCAAGAGATCTGGGTTAAATCCATTGTTCTTTTGCCCACTACGCCACCCCAGTTCAGACATGGCCATATGCAAATCAGTCTTGAACCTGTGCCTCATGGGAACAGTCCAGCCCGAACTGCCAAGCCATGTCTTCCCTGGACCGGAATCAAGCATCCTAGGACCGGTTTCTGGCTATCAGCCGTCATCAGCCAGGATAGCTTGACTCCAGTGGCGTAGTGAGCACGGGTCCCACGTCTGGGAATACCCATCCCACTTAGGGCGAAAAGCGTTACAACAAACAAATGATGGACGGAATGCTGACAATGCAGACATTCTCCCCCAGTCAAGAGATCTGGGTTAAATCCATTGTTCTTTTGCCCACTACGCCACCCCAGTTCAGACATGGCCATATGCAAATCAGTCTTGACCCTGTGCCTCATGGGAACAGTCCAGCCCGAACTGCCAAGCCATGTCTTCCCTGGACCGGAATCAAGCATCCTAGGACCGGTTTCTGGCTATCAGCCGTCATCAGCCAGGATAGCTTGACTCCAGTGGCGTAGTGAGCACGGGTCCCACGTCTGGGAATACCCATCCCACTTAGGGCGAAAAGCG
The DNA here is from genome assembly GCF_964204655.1 of Triturus cristatus. Taxonomy (NCBI): domain Eukaryota; kingdom Metazoa; phylum Chordata; class Amphibia; order Caudata; family Salamandridae; genus Triturus; species Triturus cristatus. Next base: position 214,511,609 of record NC_140588.1, read on the forward strand.
TTACAACAAACAAATGATGGACGGAATGCTGACAATGCAGACATTCTCCCCCAGTCAAGAGATCTGGGTTAAATCCATTGTTCTTTTGCCCACTACGCCACCCCAGTTCAGACATGGCCATATGCAAATCAGTCTTGAACCTGTGCCTCATGGGAACAGTCCAGCCCGAACTGCCAAGCCATGTCTTCCCTGGACCGGAATCAAGCATCCTAGGACAGGTTTCTGGCTATCAGCCGTCATCAGCCAGGATAGCTTGACTCCAGTGGCGTAGTGAGCACGGGTCCCACGTCTGGGAATACCCATCCCACTTAGGGCGAAAAGCGTTACAACAAACAAATGATGGACGGAATGCTGACAATGCAGACATTCTCCCCCAGTCAAGTGATCTGGGTTAAATCCATTGTTCTTTTGCCCACTACGCCACCCCAGTTCAGACATGGCCATATGCAAATCAGTCTTGACCCTGTGCCTCATGGGAACAGTCCAGCCCGAACTGCCAAGCCATGTCTTCCCTGGACCGGAATCAAGCATCCTAGGACCGGTTTCTGGCTATCAGCCGTCATCAGCCACGATAGCTTGACTCCAGTGGCGTAGTGAGCACGGGTCCCACGTCTGGGAATACCCATCCCACTTAGGGCGAAAAGCGTTACAACAAACAAATGATGGACGGAATGCTGACAATGCAGACATTCTCCCCCAGTCAAGTGATCTGGGTTAAATCCATTGTTCTTTTGCCCACTACACCACCCCAGTTCAGACATGGCCATATGCAAATCAGTCTTGACCCTGTGCCTCATGGGAACAGTCCAGCCCGAACTGCCAAGCCATGTCTTCCCTGGACCGGAATCAAGCATCCTAGGATCAGTTTCTGGCTATCAGCCGTCATCAGCCAGGATAGCTTGACTCCAGTGGCGTAGTGAGCACGGGTCCCACGTCTGGGAATACCCATCCCACTTTGGGCGAAAAGCGTTACAACAAACAAATGATGGACGGAATGCTGACAATGCAGACATTCTCCCCCAGTCAAGAGATCTCGGATAAATCCATTGTTCTTTTGCCCACTACGCCACCCCAGTTCAGACATGGCCATATGCAAATCAGTCTTGACCCTGTGCCTCATGGGAACAGTCCAGCCCGAACTGCCAAGCCATGTCTTCCCTGGACCGGAATCAAGCATCCTAGGACCGGTTTCTGGCTATCAGCCGTCATCAGCCAGGATAGCTTGACTCCAGTGGCGTAGTGAACACGGGTCCCACGTCTGGGAATACCCATCCCACTTAGGGCGAAAAGCGTTACAACAAACAAATGATGGACGGAATGCTGACAATGCAGACATTCTCCCCCAGTCAAGAGATCTGGGTTAAATCCATTGTTCTTTTGCCCACTACGCCACCCCAGTTCAGACATGGCCATATGCAAATCAGTCTTGACCCTGTGCCTCATGGGAACAGTCCAGCCCGAACTGCCAAGCCATGTCTTCCCTGGACCGGAATCAAGCATCCTAGGACCGGTTTCTGGCTATCAGCCGTCATCAGCCAGGATAGCTTGACTCCAGTGGCGTAGTGAGCACGAGTCCCACGTCTGGGAATACCCATCCCACTTAGGGCGAAAAGCGTTACAACAAACAAATGATGGACGGAATGCTGACAATGCAGACATTCTCCCCCAGTCAAGAGATCTGGGTTAAATCCATTGTTCTTTTGCCCACTACACCACCCCAGTTCAGACATGGCCATATGCAAATCAGTCTTGACCCTGTGCCTCATGGGAACAGTCCAGCCCGAACTGCCAAGCCATGTCTTCCCTGGACCGGAATCAAGCATCCTAGGACCAGTTTCTGGCTATCAGCCGTCATCAGCCAGGATAGCTTGACTCCAGTGGCGTAGTGAGCACGGGTCCCACGTCTGGGAATACCCATCCCACTTAGGGCGAAAAGCGTTACAACAAACAAATGATGGACGAAATGCTGACAATGCAGACATTCTCCCCCAGTCAAGAGATCTGGGTTAAAACCATTGTTCTTTTGCCCACTACACCACCCCAGTTCAGACATGGCCATATGCAAATCAGTCTTGACCCTGTGCCTCATGGGAACAGTCCAGCCCGAACTGCCAAGCCATGTCTTCCCTGGACCGAAATCAAGCATCCTAGGACCAGTTTCTGGCTATCAGCCGTCATCAGCCAGGATAGCTTGACTCCAGTGGCGTAGTGAGCATGGGTCCCACGTATGGGAATACCCATCCCACTTAGGGCGAAAAGCGTTACAACAAACAAATGATGGACGGAATGCTGACAATGCAGACATTCTCCCCCAGTCAAGAGATCTGGGTTAAATCCATTGTTCTTTTGCCCACTACGCCACCCCAGTTCAGACATGGCCATATGCAAATCAGTCTTGAACCTGTGCCTCATGGGAACAGTCCAGCCCGAACTGCCAAGCCATGTCTTCCCTGGACCGGAATCAAGCATCCTAGGACCGGTTTCTGGCTATCAGCCGTCATCAGCCAGGATAGCTTGACTCCAGTGGCGTAGTGAGCACGGGTCCCACGTCTGGGAATACCCATCCCACTTAGGGCGAAAAGCGTTACAACAAACAAATGATGGACGGAATGCTGACAATGCAGACATTCTCCCCCAGTCAAGAGATCTGGGTTAAATCCATTGTTCTTTTGCCCACTACGCCACCCCAGTTCAGACATGGCCATATGCAAATCAGTCTTGACCCTGTGCCTCATGGGAACAGTCCAGCCCGAACTGCCAAGCCATGTCTTCCCTGGACCGGAATCAAGCATCCTAGGACCGGTTTCTGGCTATCAGCCGTCATCAGCCAGGATAGCTTGACTCCAGTGGCGTAGTGAGCACGGGTCCCACGTCTGGGAATACCCATCCCACTTAGGGCGAAAAGCGTTACAACAAACAAATGATGGACGGAATGCTGACAATGCAGACATTCTCCCCCAGTCAAGAGATCTGGGTTAAATCCATTGTTCTTTTGCCCACTACGCCACCCCAGTTCAGACATGGCCATATGCAAATCAGTCTTGACCCTGTGCCTCATGGGAACAGTCCAGCCCGAACTGCCAAGCCATGTCTTCCCTGGACCGGAATCAAGCATCCTAGGACAGGTTTCTGGCTATCAGCCGTCATCAGCCAGGATAGCTTGACTCCAGTGGCGTAGTGAGCACGGGTCCCACGTCTGGGAATACCCATCCCACTTAGGGCGAAAAGCGTTACAACAAACAAATGATGGACGGAATGCTGACAATGCAGACATTCTCCCCCAGTCAAGTGATCTGGGTTAAATCCATTGTTCTTTTGCCCACTACGCCACCCCAGTTCAGACATGGCCATATGCAAATCAGTCTTGACCCTGTGCCTCATGGGAACAGTCCAGCCCGAACTGCCAAGCCATGTCTTCCCTGGACCGGAATCAAGCATCCTAGGACCGGTTTCTGGCTATCAGCCGTCATCAGCCACGATAGCTTGACTCCAGTGGCGTAGTGAGCACGGGTCCCACGTCTGGGAATACCCATCCCACTTAGGGCGAAAAGCGTTACAACAAACAAATGATGGACGGAATGCTGACAATGCAGACATTCTCCCCCAGTCAAGTGATCTGGGTTAAATCCATTGTTCTTTTGCCCACTACACCACCCCAGTTCAGACATGGCCATATGCAAATCAGTCTTGACCCTGTGCCTCATGGGAACAGTCCAGCCCGAACTGCCAAGCCATGTCTTCCCTGGACCGGAATCAAGCATCCTAGGATCAGTTTCTGGCTATCAGCCGTCATCAGCCAGGATAGCTTGACTCCAGTGGCGTAGTGAGCACGGGTCCCACGTCTGGGAATACCCATCCCACTTTGGGCGAAAAGCGTTACAACAAACAAATGATGGACGGAATGCTGACAATGCAGACATTCTCCCCCAGTCAAGAGATCTCGGTTAAATCCATTGTTCTTTTGCCCACTACGCCACCCCAGTTCAGACATGGCCATATGCAAATCAGTCTTGACCCTGTGCCTCATGGGAACAGTCCAGCCCGAACTGCCAAGCCATGTCTTCCCTGGACCGGAATCAAGCATCCTAGGACCGGTTTCTGGCTATCAGCCGTCATCAGCCAGGATAGCTTGACTCCAGTGGCGTAGTGAACACGGGTCCCACGTCTGGGAATACCCATCCCACTTAGGGCGAAAAGCGTTACAACAAACAAATGATGGACGGAATGCTGACAATGCAGACATTCTCCCCCAGTCAAGAGATCTGGGTTAAATCCATTGTTCTTTTGCCCACTACGCCACCCCAGTTCAGACATGGCCATATGCAAATCAGTCTTGACCCTGTGCCTCATGGGAACAGTCCAGCCCGAACTGCCAAGCCATGTCTTCCCTGGACCGGAATCAAGCATCCTAGGACCGGTTTCTGGCTATCAGCCGTCATCAGCCAGGATAGCTTGACTCCAGTGGCGTAGTGAGCACGAGTCCCACGTCTGGGAATACCCATCCCACTTAGGGCGAAAAGCGTTACAACAAACAAATGATGGACGGAATGCTGACAATGCAGACATTCTCCCCCAGTCAAGAGATCTGGGTTAAATCCATTGTTCTTTTGCCCACTACACCACCCCAGTTCAGACATGGCCATATGCAAATCAGTCTTGACCCTGTGCCTCATGGGAACAGTCCAGCCCGAACTGCCAAGCCATGTCTTCCCTGGACCGGAATCAAGCATCCTAGGACCAGTTTTTGGCTATCAGCCGTCATCAGCCAGGATAGCTTGACTCCAGTGGCGTAGTGAGCATGGGTCCCACGTCTGGGAATACCCATCCCACTTAGGGCGAAAAGCGTTACAACAAACAAATGATGGACGGAATGCTGACAATGCAGACATTCTCCCCCAGTCAAGAGATCTGGGTTAAATCCATTGTTCTTTTGCCCACTACGCCACCCCAGTTCAGACATGGCCATATGCAAATCAGTCTTGAACCTGTGCCTCATGGGAACAGTCCAGCCCGAACTGCCAAGCCATGTCTTCCCTGGACCGGAATCAAGCATCCTAGGACCGGTTTCTGGCTATCAGCCGTCATCAGCCAGGATAGCTTGACTCCAGTGGCGTAGTGAGCACGGGTCCCACGTCTGGGAATACCCATCCCACTTAGGGCGAAAAGCGTTACAACAAACAAATGATGGACGGAATGCTGACAATGCAGACATTCTCCCCCAGTCAAGAGATCTGGGTTAAATCCATTGTTCTTTTGCCCACTACGCCACCCCAGTTCAGACATGGCCATATGCAAATCAGTCTTGACCCTGTGCCTCATGGGAACAGTCCAGCCCGAACTGCCAAGCCATGTCTTCCCTGGACCGGAATCAAGCATCCTAGGACCGGTTTCTGGCTATCAGGCGTCATCAGCCAGGATAGCTTGACTCCAGTGGCGTAGTGAGCACGGGTCCCACGTCTGGGAATACCCATCCCACTTAGGGCGAAAAGCGTTACAACAAACAAATGATGGACGGAATGCTGACAATGCAGACATTCTCCCCCAGTCAAGAGATCTGGGTTAAATCCATTGTTCTTTTGCCCACTACGCCACCCCAGTTCAGACATGGCCATATGCAAATCAGTCTTGACCCTGTGCCTCATGGGAACCGTCCAGCCCGAACTGCCAAGCCATGTCTTCCCTGGACCGGAATCAAGCATCCTAGGACCGGTTTCTGGCTATCAGCCGTCATCAGCCAGGATAGCTTGACTCCAGTGGCGTAGTGAGCACGGGTCCCACGTCTGGGAATACCCATCCCACTTAGGGCGAAAAGCGTTACAACAAACAAATGATGGACGGAATGCTGACAATGCAGACATTCTCCCCCAGTCAAGAGATCTGGGTTAAATCCATTGTTCTTTTGCCCACTACGCCACCCCAGTTCAGACATGGCCATATGCAAATCAGTCTTGAACCTGTGCCTCATGGGAACAGTCCAGCCCGAACTGCCAAGCCATGTCTTCCCTGGACCGGAATCAAGCATCCTAGGACAGGTTTCTGGCTATCAGCCGTCATCAGCCAGGATAGCTTGACTCCAGTGGCGTAGTGAGCACGGGTCCCACGTCTGGGAATACCCATCCCACTTAGGGCGAAAAGCGTTACAACAAACAAATGATGGACGGAATGCTGACAATGCAGACATTCTCCCCCAGTCAAGTGATCTGGGTTAAATCCATTGTTCTTTTGCCCACTACGCCACCCCAGTTCAGACATGGCCATATGCAAATCAGTCTTGACCCTGTGCCTCATGGGAACAGTCCAGCCCGAACTGCCAAGCCATGTCTTCCCTGGACCGGAATCAAGCATCCTAGGACCGGTTTCTGGCTATCAGCCGTCATCAGCCACGATAGCTTGACTCCAGTGGCGTAGTGAGCACGGGTCCCACGTCTGGGAATACCCATCCCACTTAGGGCGAAAAGCGTTACAACAAACAAATGATGGACGGAATGCTGACAATGCAGACATTCTCCCCCAGTCAAGAGATCTGGGTTAAATCCATTGTTCTTTTGCCCACTACGCCACCCCAGTTCAGACATGGCCATATGCAAATCAGTCTTGACCCTGTGCCTCATGGGAACAGTCCAGCCCGAACTGCCAAGCCATGTCTTCCCTGGACCGGAATCAAGCATCCTAGGACCGGTTTCTGGCTATCAGCCGTCATCAGCCAGGATAGCTTGACTCCAGTGGCGTAGTGAGCACGGGTCCCACGTCTGGGAATACCCATCCCACTTAGGGCGGGAAGCGTTACAAAAAACAAATGATGGACGGAATGCTGACAATGCAGATATTCTCCCCCAGTCAAGAGATCTGGGTTAAATCCATTGTTCTTTTGCCCACTACACCACCCCAGTTCAGACATGGCCATATGCAAATCAGTCTTGACCCTGTGCCTCATGGGAACAGTCCAGCCCGAACTGCCAAGCCATGTCTTCCCTGGACCGGAATCAAGCATCCTAGGACCAGTTTCTGGCTATCAGCCGTCATCAGCCAGGATAGCTTGACTCCAGTGGCGTAGTGAGCACGGGTCCCACGTCTGGGAATACCCATCCCACTTAGGGCGAAAAGCGTTAGAACAAACAAATGATGGACGGAATGCTGACAATGCAGACATTCTCCCCCAGTCAAGAGATCTGGGTTAAATCCATTGTTCTTTTGCCCACTACGCCACCCCAGTTCAGACATGGCCATATGCAAATCAGTCTTGAACCTGTGCCTCATGGGAACAGTCCAGCCCGAACTGCCAAGTCATGTCTTCCCTGGACCGGAATCAAGCATCCTAGGACCGGTTTCTGGCTATCAGCCGTCATCAGCCAGGATAGCTTGACTCCAGTGGCGTAGTGAGCACGGGTCCCACGTCTGGGAATACCCATACCACTTAGGGCGAAAAGCGTTACAACAAACAAATGATGGACGGAATGCTGACAATGCAGACATTCTCCCCCAGTCAAGAGATCTGGGTTAAATCCATTGTTCTTTTGCCCACTACGCCACCCCAGTTCAGACATGGCCATATGCAAATCAGTCTTGACCCTGTGCCTCATGGGAACAGTCCAGCCCGAACTGCCAAGCCATGTCTTCCCTGGACCGGAATCAAGCATCCTAGGACCGGTTTCTGGCTATCAGCCGTCATCCGCCAGGATAGCTTGACTCCAGTGGCGTAGTGAGCACGGGTCCCACGTCTGGGAATACCCATCCCACTTAGGGCGAAAAGCGTTACAACAAACAAATGATGGACGGAATGCTGACAATGCAGACATTCTCCCCCAGTCAAGAGATCTGGCTTAAATCCATTGTTCTTTTGCCCACTACGCCACCCCAGTTCAGACATGGCCATATGCAAATCAGTCTTGACCCTGTGCCTCATGGGAACAGTCCAGCCCGAACTGCCAAGCCATGTCTTCCCTGGACCGGAATCAAGCATCCTAGGACCGGTTTCTGGCTATCAGCCGTCATCAGCCAGGATAGCTTGACTCCAGTCGCGTAGTGAGCACGGGTCCCACGTCTGGGAATACCCATCCCACTTAGGGCGAAAAGCGTTAGAACAAACAAATGATGGACGGAATGCTGACAATGCAGACATTCTCCCCCAGTCAAGAGATCTGGGTTAAATCCATTGTTCTTTTGCCCACTACGCCACCCCAGTTCAGACATGGCCATATGCAAATCAGTCTTGAACCTGTGCCTCATGGGAACAGTCCAGCCCGAACTGCCAAGTCATGTCTTCCCTGGACCGGAATCAAGCATCCTAGGACCGGTTTCTGGCTATCAGCCGTCATCAGCCAGGATAGCTTGACTCCAGTGGCGTAGTGAGCACGGGTCCCACGTCTGGGAATACCCATACCACTTAGGGCGAAAAGCGTTACAACAAACAAATGATGGACGGAATGCTGACAATGCAGACATTCTCCCCCATTCAAGAGATCTGGGTTAAATCCATTGTTCTTTTGCCCACTACGCCACCCCAGTTCAGACATGGCCATATGCAAATCAGTCTTGACCCTGTGCCTCATGGGAACAGTCCAGCCCGAACTGCCAAGCCATGTCTTCCCTGGACCGGAATCAAGCATCCTAGGACCGGTTTCTGGCTATCAGCCGTCATCAGCCAGGATAGCTTGACTCCAGTGGCGTAGTGAGCACGGGTCCCACGTCTGGGAATACCCATCCCACTTAGGGCGAAAAGCGTTACAACAAACAAATGATGGACGGAATGCTGACAATGCAGACATTCTCCCCCAGTCAAGAGATCTGGCTTAAATCCATTGTTCTTTTGCCCACTACGCCACCCCAGTTCAGACATGACCATATGCAAATCAGTCTTGACCCTGTGCCTCATGGGAACAGTCCAGCCCGAACTGCCAAGCCATGTCTTCCCTGGACCGGAATCAAGCATCCTAGGACCGGTTTCTGGCTATCAGCCGTCATCAGCCAGGATAGCTTGACTCCAGTCGCGTAGTGAGCACGGGTCCCACGTCTGGGAATACCCATCCCACTTAGGGCGAAAAGCGTTACAACAAACAAATGATGGACGGAATGCTGACAATGCAGACATTCTCCCCCAGTCAAGAGATCTGGGTTAAATCCATTGTTCTTTTGCCCACTACGCCACCCCAGTTCAGACATGGCCATATGCAAATCAGTCTTGACCCTGTGCCTCATGGGAACAGTCCAGCCCGAACTGCCAAGCCATGTCTTCCCTGGACCGGAATCAAGCATCCTAGGACCGGTTTCTGGCTATCAGCCGTCATCAGCCAGGATAGCTGGACTCCAGTGGCGTAGTGAGCACGGGTCCCACGTCTGGGAATACCCATCCCACTTAGGGCGAAAAGCGTTACAACAAACAAATGATGGACGGAATGCTGACAATGCAGACATTCTCCCCCAGTCAAGAGATCTGGGTTAAATCCATTGTTCTTTTGCCCACTACGCCACCCCAGTTCAGACATGGCCATATGCAAATCAGTCTTGACCCTGTGCCTCATGGGAACAGTCCAGCCCGAACTGCCAAGCCCTGTCTTCCCTGAACCGGAATCGAGGATCCTAGGACCGGTTTCTGGCTATCAGCCGTCATCAGCCAGGATAGCTTGACTCCAGTCGCGTAGTGAGCACGGGTCCCACGTCTGGGAATACCCATCCCACTTAGGGCGAAAAGCGTTACAACAAACAAATGATGGACGGAATGCTGACAATGCAGACATTCTCCCCCAGTCAAGAGATCTGGGTTAAATCCATTGTTCTTTTGCCCACTACGCCACCCCAGTTCAGACATGGCCATATGCAAATCAGTCTTGACCCTGTGCCTCATGGGAACAGTCCAGCCCGAACTGCCAAGCCATGTCTTCCCTGGACCGGAATCAAGCATCCTAGGACCGGTTTCTGGCTATCAGCCGTCATCAGCCAGGATAGCTTGACTCCAGTGGCGTAGTGAGCACGGGTCCCACGTCTGGGAATACCCATCCCACTTAGGGCGAAAAGCGTTACAACAAACAAATGATGGACGGAATGCTGACAATGCAGACATTCTCCCCCAGTCAAGAGATCTGGGTTAAATCCATTGTTCTTTTGCCCACTACGCCACCCCAGTTCAGACATGGCCATATGCAAATCAGTCTTGACCCTGTGCCTCATGGGAACAGTCCAGCCCGAACTGCCAAGCCATGTCTTCCCTGGACCGGAATCAAGCATCCTAGGACCGGTTTCTGGCTATCAGCCGTCATCAGCCAGGATAGCTTGACTCCAGTGGCGTAGTGAGCACGGGTCCCACGTCTGGGAATACCCATCCCACTTAGGGCGAAAAGCGTTACAACAAACAAATGATGGACGGAATGCTGACAATGCAGACATTCTCCCCCAGTCAAGAGATCTGGGTTAAATCCATTGTTCTTTTGCCCACTACGCCACCCCAGTTCAGACATGGCCATATGCAAATCAGTCTTGACCCTGTGCCTCATGGGAACAGTCCAGCCCGAACTGCCAAGCCATGTCTTCCCTGGACCGGAATCAAGCATCCTAGGACCGGTTTCTGGCTATCAGCCGTCATCAGCCAGGATAGCTTGACTCCAGTGGCGTAGTGAGCACGGGTCCCACGTCTGGGAATACCCATCCCACTTAGGGCGAAAAGCGTTACAACAAACAAATGATGGACGGAATGCTGAGAATGCAGACATTCTCCCCCAGTCAAGAGATCTGGCTTAAATCCATTGTTCTTTTGCCCACTACGCCACCCCAGTTCAGACATGGCCATATGCAAATCAGTCTTGACCCTGTGCCTCATGGGAACAGTCCAGCCCGAACTGCCAAGCCATGTCTTCCCTGGACCGGAATCAAGCATCCTAGGACCGGTTTCTGGCTATCAGCCGTCATCAGCCAGGATAGCTTGACTCCAGTCGCGTAGTGAGCACGGGTCCCACGTCTGGGAATACCCATCCCACTTAGGGCGAAAAGCGTTAAAACAAACAAATGATGGACGGAATGCTGACAATGCAGACATTCTCCCCCAGTCAAGAGATCTCGGTTAAATCCATTGTTCTTTTGCCCACTACGCCACCCCAGTTCAGACATGGCCATATGCAAATCAGTCTTGACCCTGTGCCTCATGGGAACAGTCCAGCCCGAACTGCCAAGCCATGTCTTCCCTGGACCGGAATCAAGCATCCTAGGACCGGTTTCTGGCTATCAGCCGTCATCAGCCAGGATAGCTTGACTCCAGTGGCGTAGTGAGCACGGGTCCCACGTCTGGGAATACCCATCCCACTTAGGGCGAAAAGCGTTACAACAAACAAATGATGGACGGAATGCTGACAATGCAGACATTCTCCCCCAGTCAAGAGATCTGGGTTAAATCCATTGTTCTTTTGCCCACTACGCCACCCCAGTTCAGACATGGCCATATGCAAATCAGTCTTGACCCTGTGCCTCATGGGAACAGTCCAGCCCGAACTGCCAAGCCATGTCTTCCCTGGACCGGAATCAAGCATCCTAGGACCGGTTTCTGGCTATCAGCCGTCATCAGCCAGGATAGCTTGACTCCAGTGACGTAGTGAGCACGGGTCCCACGTCTGGGAATACCCATCCCACTTAGGGCGAAAAGCGTTACAACAAACAAATGATGGACGGAATGCTGACAATGCAGACATTCTCCCCCAGTCAAGAGATCTGGGTTAAATCCATTGTTCTTTTGCCCACTACGCCACCCCAGTTCAGACATGGCCATATGCAAATCAGTCTTGACCCTGTGCCTCATGGGAACAGTCCAGCCCGAACTGCCAAGCCATGTCTTCCCTGGACCGGAATCAAGCATCCTAGGACCAGTTTCTGGCTATCAGCCGTCATCAGCCAGGATAGCTTGACTCCAGTGGCGTAGTGAGCACGGGTCCCACGTCTGGGAATACCCATCCCACTTAGGGCGAAAAGCGTTAGAACAAACAAATGATGGACGGAATGCTGACAATGCAGACATTCTCCCCCAGTCAAGAGATCTGGGTTAAATCCATTGTTCTTTTGCCCACTACGCCACCCCAGTTCAGACATGGCCATATGCAAATCAGTCTTGAACCTGTGCCTCATGGGAACAGTCCAGCCCGAACTGCCAAGCCATGTCTTCTCTGGACCGGAATCAAGCATCCTAGGACCGGTTTCTGGCTATCAGCCGTCATCAGCCAGGATAGCTTGACTCCAGTGGCGTAGTGAGCACGGGTCCCACGTCTGGGAATACCCATCCCACTTAGGGCGAAAAGCGTTACAACAAACAAATGATGGACGGAATGCTGACAATGCAGACATTCTCCCCCAGTCAAGAGATCTGGGTTAAATCCATTGTTCTTTTGCCCACTACGCCACCCCAGTTCAGACATGGCCATATGCAAATCAGTCTTGACCCTGTGCCTCATGGGAACAGTCCAGCCCGAACTGCCAAGCCATGTCTTCCCTGGACCGGAATTAAGAATCCTAGGACCGGTTTCTGGCTATCAGCCGTCATCAGCCAGGATAGCTTGATTCCAGTGGCGTAGTGAGCACGGGTCCCACGTCTGGGAATACCCATCCCACTTAGGGCGAAAAGCGTTACAACAAACAAATGATGGACGGAATGCTGACAATGCAGACATTCTCCCCCAGTCAAGAGATCTGGGTTAAATCCATTGTTCTTTTGCCCACTACGCCACCCCAGTTCAGACATGGCCATATGCAAATCAGTCTTGACCCTGTGCCTCATGGGAACAGTCCAGCCCGAACTGCCAAGCCATGTCTTCCCTGGACCGGAATCAAGCATCCTAGGACCGGTTTCTGGCTATCAGCCGTCATCAGCCAGGATAGCTTGACTCCAGTGGTGTAGTGAGCACGGGTCCCACGTCTGGGAATACCCATCCCACTTAGGGCGAAAAGCATTAGAACAAACAAATGATGGACGGAATGCTGACAATGCAGACATTCTCCCCCAGTCAAGAGATCTGGGTTAAATCCATTGTTCTTTTGCCCACTACGCCACCCCAGTTCAGACATGGCCATATGCAAATCAGTCTTGACCCTGTGCCTCATGGGAACAGTCCAGCCCGAACTGCCAAGCCATGTCTTCCCTGGACCGGAATCAAGCATCCTAGGACCGGTTTCTGGCTATCAGCCGTCATCAGCCAGGATAGCTTGACTCCAGTGGCGTAGTGAGCACGGGTCCCACGTCTGGGAATACCCATCCCACTTAGGGCGAAAAGCGTTACAACAAACAAATGATGGACGGAATGCTGACAATGCAGACATTCTCCCCCAGTCAAGAGATCTGGGTTAAATCCATTGTTCTTTTGCCCACTACGCCACCCCAGTTCAGACATGGCCATATGCAAATCAGTCTTGACCCTGTGCCTCATGGGAACAGTCCAGCCCGAACTGCCAAGCCATGTCTTCCCTGGACCGGAATCAAGCATCCTAGGACCGGTTTCTGGCTATCAGCCGTTATCAGCCAGGATAGCTTGACTCCAGTGGCGTAGTGAGCACGGGTCCCACGTCTGGGAATACCCATCCCACTTAGGGCGAAAAGCGTTACAACAAACAAATGATGGACGGAATGCTGACAATGCAGACATTCTCCCCCAGTCAAGAGATCTGGGTTAAATCCATTGTTCTTTTGCCCACTACGCCACCCCAGTTCAGACATGGCCATATGCAAATCAGTCTTGACCCTGTGCCTCATGGGAACAGTCCAGCCCGAACTGCCAAGCCATGTCTTCCCTGGACCGGAATCAAGCATCCTAGGACCAGTTTCTGGCTATCAGCCGTCATCAGCCAGGATAGCTTGACTCCAGTGGCGTAGTGAGCACGGGTCCCACGTCTGGGAATACCCATCCCACTTTGGGCGAAAAGCGTTACAACAAACAAATGATGGACGGAATGCTGACAATGCAGACATTCTCCCCCAGTCAAGAGATCTGGGTTAAATCCATTGTTCTTTTGCCCACTACGCCACCCCAGTTCAGACATGGCCATATGCAAATCAGTCTTGAACCTGTGCCTCATGGGAACAGTCCAGCCCGAACTGCCAAGCCATGTCTTCCCTGGACCGGAATCAAGCATCCTAGGACAGGTTTCTGGCTATCAGCCGTCATCAGCCAGGATAGCTTGACTCCAGTGGCGTAGTGAGCACGGGTCCCACGTCTGGGAATACCCATCACACTTAGGGCGAAAAGCGTTACAACAAACAAATGATGGACGGAATGCTGACAATGCAGACATTCTCCCCCAGTCAAGTGATCTGGGTTAAATCCATTGTTCTTTTGCCCACTACGCCACCCCAGTTCAGACATGGCCATATGCAAATCAGTCTTGACCCTGTGCCTCATGGGAACAGTCCAGCCCGAACTGCCAAGCCATGTCTTCCCTGGACCGGAATCAAGCATCCTAGGACCGGTTTCTGGCTATCAGCCGTCATCAGCCAGGATAGCTTGACTCCAGTGGCGTAGTGAGCACGGGTCCCACGTCTGGGAATACCCATCCCACTTAGGGCGAAAAGCGTTACAACAAACAAATGATGGACGGAATGCTGACAATGCAGACATTCTCCCCCAGTCAAGAGATCTGGGTTAAATCCATTGTTCTTTAGCCCACTACGCCACCCCAGTTCAGACATGGCCATATGCAAATCAGTCTTGACCCTGTGCCTCATGGGAACAGTCCAGCCCGAACTGCCAAGCCATGTCTTCCCTGGACCGGAATCAAGCATCCTAGGACCGGTTTCTGGCTATCAGCCGTCATCAGCCAGGATAGCTTGACTCCAGTGGCGTAGTGAGCACGGGTCCCACGTCTGGGAATACCCATCCCACTTAGGGCGAAAAGCGTTACAACAAACAAATGATGGACGGAATGCTGACAATGCAGACATTCTCCCCCAGTCAAGAGATCTGGGTTAAATCCATTGTTCTTTTGCCCACTACACCACCCCAGTTCAGACATGGCCATATGCAAATCAGTCTTGACCCTGTGCCTCATGGGAACAGTCCAGCCCGAACTGCCAAGCCATGTCTTCCCTGGACCGGAATCAAGCATCCTAGGACCAGTTTCTGGCTATCAGCCGTCATCAGCCAGGATAGCTTGACTCCAGTGGCGTAGTGAGCATGGGTCCCACGTCTGGGAATACCCATCCCACTTAGGGCGAAAAGCGTTACAACAAACAAATGATGGACGGAATGCTGACAATGCAGACATTCTCCCCCAGTCAAGAGATCTGGGTTAAATCCATTGTTCTTTTGCCCACTACGCCACCCCAGTTCAGACATGGCCATATGCAAATCAGTCTTGAACCTGTGCCTCATGGGAACAGTCCAGCCCGAACTGCCAAGCCATGTCTTCCCTGGACCGGAATCAAGCATCCTAGGACCGGTTTCTGGCTATCAGCCGTCATCAGCCAGGATAGCTTGACTCCAGTGGCGTAGTGAGCACGGGTCCCACGTCTGGGAATACCCATCCCACTTAGGGCGAAAAGCGTTACAACAAACAAATGATGGACGGAATGCTGACAATGCAGACATTCTCCCCCAGTCAAGAGATCTGGGTTAAATCCATTGTTCTTTTGCCCACTACGCCACCCCAGTTCAGACATGGCCATATGCAAATCAGTCTTGACCCTGTGTCTCATGGGAACAGTCCAGCCCGAACTGCCAAGCCATGTCTTCCCTGGACCGGAATCAAGCATCCTAGGACCGGTTTCTGGCTATCAGCCGTCATCAGCCAGGATAGCTTGACTCCAGTGGCGTAGTGAGCACGGGTCCCACGTCTGGGAATACCCATCCCACTTAGGGCGAAAAGCGTTACAACAAACAAATGATGGACGGAATGCTGACAATGCAGACATTCTCCCCCAGTCAAGAGATCTGGGTTAAATCCATTGTTCTTTTGCCCACTACGCCACCCTAGTTCAGACATGGCCATATGCAAATCAGTCTTGACCCTGTGCCTCATGGGAACAGTCCAGCCCGAACTGCCAAGCCATGTCTTCCCTGGACCGGAATCAAGCATCCTAGGACCGGTTTCTGGCTATCAGCCGTCATCAGCCAGGATAGCTTGACTCCAGTGGCGTAGTGAGCACGGGTCCCACGTCTGGGAATACCCATCCCACTTAGGGCGAAAAGCGTTACAACAAACAAATGATGGACGGAATGCTGACAATGCAGACATTCTCCCCCAGTCAAGAGATCTGGGTTAAATCCATTGTTCTTTTGCCCACTACGCCACCCCAGTTCAGACATGGCCATATGCAAATCAGTCTTGAACCTGTGCCTCATGGGAACAGTCCAGCCCGAACTGCCAAGCCATGTCTTCCCTGGACCGGAATCAAGCATCCTAGGACAGGTTTCTGGCTATCAGCCGTCATCAGCCAGGATAGCTTGACTCCAGTGGCGTAGTGAGCACGGGTCCCACGTCTGGGAATACCCATCCCACTTAGGGCGAAAAGCGTTACAACAAACAAATGATGGACGGAATGCTGACAATGCAGACATTCTCCCCCAGTCAAGTGATCTGGGTTAAATCCATTGTTCTTTTGCCCACTACGCCACCCCAGTTCAGACATGGCCATATGCAAATCAGTCTTGACCCTGTGCCTCATGGGAACAGTCCAGCCCGAACTGCCAAGCCATGTCTTCCCTGGACCGGAATCAAGCATCCTAGGACCGGTTTCTGGCTATCAGCCGTCATCAGCCAGGATAGCTTGACTCCAGTGGCGTAGTGAGCACGGGTCCCACGTCTGGGAATACCCATCCCACTTAGGGCGAAAAGCGTTACAACAAACAAATGATGGACGGAATGCTGACAATGCAGACATTGTCCCCCAGTCAAGAGATCTGGGTTAAATCCATTGTTCTTTTGCCCACTACGCCACCCCACTTCAGACATGGCCATATGCAAATCAGTCTTGACCCTGTGCCTCATGGGAACAGTCCAGCCCGAACTGCCAAGCCATGTCTTCCCTGGACCGGAATCAAGCATCCTAGGACCGGTTTCTGGCTATCAGCCGTCATCAGCCAGGATAGCTTGACTCCAGTGGCGTAGTGAGCACGGGTCCCACGTCTGGGAATACCCATCCCACTTAGGGCGAAAAGCGTTACAACAAACAAATGATGGACGGAATGCTGACAATGCAGACATTCTCCCCCAGTCAAGAGATCTGGGTTAAATCCATTGTTCTTTTGCCCACTACGCCACCCCAGTTCAGACATGGCCATATGCAAATCAGTCTTGACCCTGTGCCTCATGGGAACAGTCCAGCCCGAACTGCCAAGCCATGTCTTCCCTGGACCGGAATCAAGCATCCTAGGACCGGTTTCTGGCTATCAGCCGTCATCAGCCAGGATAGCTTGACTCCAGTGGCGTAGTGAGCACGGGTCCCACGTCTGGGAATACCCATCCCACTTAGGGCGAAAAGCGTTACAACAAACAAATGATGGACGGAATGCTGACAATGCAGACATTCTCCCCCAGTCAAGAGATCTGGGTTAAATCCATTGTTCTTTTGCCCACTACGCCACCCCAGTTCAGACATGGCCATATGCAAATCAGTCTTGACCCTGTGCCTCATGGGAACAGTCCAGCCCGAACTGCCAAGCCATGTCTTCCCTGGACCGGAATCAAGCATCCTAGGACCGGTTTCTGGCTATCAGCCGTCATCAGCCAGGATAGCTTGACTCCAGTCGCGTAGTGAGCACGGGTCCCACGTCTGGGAATACCCATCCCACTTAGGGCGAAAAGCGTTACAACAAACAAATGATGGACGGAATGCTGACAATGCAGACATTCTCCCCCAGTCAAGAGATCTGGGTTAAATCCATTGTTCTTTTGCCCACTACGCCACCCCAGTTCAGACATGGCCATATGCAAATCAGTCTTGAACCTGTGCCTCATGGGAACAGTCCAGCCCGAACTGCCAAGCCATGTCTTCCCTGGACCGGAATCAAGCATCCTAGGACCGGTTTCTGGCTATCAGCCGTCATCAGCCAGGATAGCTTGACTCCAGTGGCGTAGTGAGCACGGGTCCCACGTCTGGGAATACCCATCCCACTTAGGGCGAAAAGCGTTACAACAAACAAATGATGGACGGAATGCTGACAATGCAGACATTCTCCCCCAGTCAAGAGATCTGGGTTAAATCCATTGTTCTTTTGCCCACTACGCCACCCCAGTTCAGACATGGCCATATGCAAATCAGTCTTGACCCTGTGTCTCATGGGAACAGTCCAGCCCGAACTGCCAAGCCATGTCTTCCCTGGACCGGAATCAAGCATCCTAGGACCGGTTTCTGGCTATCAGCCGTCATCAGCCAGGATAGCTTGACTCCAGTGGCGTAGTGAGCACGGGTCCCACGTCTGGGAATACCCATCCCACTTAGGGCGAAAAGCGTTACAACAAACAAATGATGGACGGAATGCTGACAATGCAGACATTCTCCCCCAGTCAAGAGATCTGGGTTAAATCCATTGTTCTTTTGCCCACTACGCCACCCTAGTTCAGACATGGCCATATGCAAATCAGTCTTGACCCTGTGCCTCATGGGAACAGTCCAGCCCGAACTGCCAAGCCATGTCTTCCCTGGACCGGAATCAAGCATCCTAGGACCGGTTTCTGGCTATCAGCCGTCATCAGCCAGGATAGCTTGACTCCAGTGGCGTAGTGAGCACGGGTCCCACGTCTGGGAATACCCATCCCACTTAGGGCGAAAAGCGTTACAACAAACAAATGATGGACGGAATGCTGACAATGCAGACATTCTCCCCCAGTCAAGAGATCTGGGTTAAATCCATTGTTCTTTTGCCCACTACGCCACCCCAGTTCAGACATGGCCATATGCAAATCAGTCTTGAACCTGTGCCTCATGGGAACAGTCCAGCCCGAACTGCCAAGCCATGTCTTCCCTGGACCGGAATCAAGCATCCTAGGACAGGTTTCTGGCTATCAGCCGTCATCAGCCAGGATAGCTTGACTCCAGTGGCGTAGTGAGCGCGGGTCCCACGTCTGGGAATACCCATCCCACTTAGGGCGAAAAGCGTTACAACAAACAAATGATGGACGGAATGCTGACAATGCAGACATTCTCCCCCAGTCAAGTGATCTGGGTTAAATCCATTGTTCTTTTGCCCACTACGCCACCCCAGTTCAGACATGGCCATATGCAAATCAGTCTTGACCCTGTGCCTCATGGGAACAGTCCAGCCCGAACTGCCAAGCCATGTCTTCCCTGGACCGGAATCAAGCATCCTAGGACCGGTTTCTGGCTATCAGCCGTCATCAGCCAGGATAGCTTGACTCCAGTGGCGTAGTGAGCACGGGTCCCACGTCTGGGAATACCCATCCCACTTAGGGCGAAAAGCGTTACAACAAACAAATGATGGACGGAATGCTGACAATGCAGACATTCTCCCCCAGTCAAGAGATCTGGGTTAAATCCATTGTTCTTTTGCCCACTACGCCACCCCACTTCAGACATGGCCATATGCAAATCAGTCTTGACCCTGTGCCTCATGGGAACAGTCCAGCCCGAACTGCCAAGCCATGTCTTCCCTGGACCGGAATCAAGCATCCTAGGACCGGTTTCTGGCTATCAGCCGTCATCAGCCAGGATAGCTTGACTCCAGTGGCGTAGTGAGCACGGGTCCCACGTCTGGGAATACCCATCCCACTTAGGGCGAAAAGCGTTACAACAAACAAATGATGGACGGAATGCTGACAATGCAGACATTCTCCCCCAGTCAAGAGATCTGGGTTAAATCCATTGTTCTTTTGCCCACTACGCCACCCCAGTTCAGACATGGCCATATGCAAATCAGTCTTGACCCTGTGCCTCATGGGAACAGTCCAGCCCGAACTGCCAAGCCATGTCTTCCCTGGACCGGAATCAAGCATCCTAGGACCGGTTTCTGGCTATCAGCCGTCATCAGCCAGGATAGCTTGACTCCAGTGGCGTAGTGAGCACGGGTCCCACGTCTGGGAATACCCATCCCACTTAGGGCGAAAAGCGTTACAACAAACAAATGATGGACGGAATGCTGACAATGCAGACATTCTCCCCCAGTCAAGAGATCTGGGTTAAATCCATTGTTCTTTTGCCCACTACGCCACCCCAGTTCAGACATGGCCATATGCAAATCAGTCTTGACCCTGTGCCTCATGGGAACAGTCCAGCCCGAACTGCCAAGCCATGTCTTCCCTGGACCGGAATCAAGCATCCTAGGACCAGTTTCTGGCTATCAGCCGTCATCAGCCAGGATAGCTTGACTCCAGTGGCGTAGTGAGCACGGGTCCCACGTCTGGGAATACCCATCCCACTTAGGGCGAAAAGCGTTAGAACAAACAAATGATGGACGGAATGCTGACAATGCAGACATTCTCCCCCAGTCAAGAGATCTGGGTTAAATCCATTGTTCTTTTGCCCACTACGCCACCCCAGTTCAGACATGGCCATATGCAAATCAGTCTTGAACCTGTGCCTCATGGGAACAGTCCAGCCCGAACTGCCAAGCCATGTCTTCTCTGGACCGGAATCAAGCATCCTAGGACCGGTTTCTGGCTATCAGCCGTCATCAGCCAGGATAGCTTGACTCCAGTGGCGTAGTGAGCACGGGTCCCACGTCTGGGAATACCCATCCCACTTAGGGCGAAAAGCGTTACAACAAACAAATGATGGACGGAATGCTGACAATGCAGACATTCTCCCCCAGTCAAGAGATCTGGGTTAAATCCATTGTTCTTTTGCCCACTACGCCACCCCAGTTCAGACATGGCCATATGCAAATCAGTCTTGACCCTGTGCCTCATGGGAACAGTCCAGCCCGAACTGCCAAGCCATGTCTTCCCTGGACCGGAATTAAGAATCCTAGGACCGGTTTCTGGCTATCAGCCGTCATCAGCCAGGATAGCTTGATTCCAGTGGCGTAGTGAGCACGGGTCCCACGTCTGGGAATACCCATCCCACTTAGGGCGAAAAGCGTTACAACAAACAAATGATGGACGGAATGCTGACAATGCAGACATTCTCCCCCAGTCAAGAGATCTGGGTTAAATCCATTGTTCTTTTGCCCACTACGCCACCCCAGTTCAGACATGGCCATATGCAAATCAGTCTTGACCCTGTGCCTCATGGGAACAGTCCAGCCCGAACTGCCAAGCCATGTCTTCCCTGGACCGGAATCAAGCATCCTAGGACCGGTTTCTGGCTATCAGCCGTCATCAGCCAGGATAGCTTGACTCCAGTGGCGTAGTGAGCACGGGTCCCACGTCTGGGAATACCCATCCCACTTAGGGCGAAAAGCATTAGAACAAACAAATGATGGACGGAATGCTGACAATGCAGACATTCTCCCCCAGTCAAGAGATCTGGGTTAAATCCATTGTTCTTTTGCCCACTACGCCACCCCAGTTCAGACATGGCCATATGCAAATCAGTCTTGACCCTGTGCCTCATGGGAACAGTCCAGCCCGAACTGCCAAGCCATGTCTTCCCTGGACCGGAATCAAGCATCCTAGGACCGGTTTCTGGCTATCAGCCGTCATCAGCCAGGATAGCTTGACTCCAGTGGCGTAGTGAGCACGGGTCCCACGTCTGGGAATACCCATCCCACTTAGGGCGAAAAGCGTTACAACAAACAAATGATGGACGGAATGCTGACAATGCAGACATTCTCCCCCAGTCAAGAGATCTGGGTTAAATCCATTGTTCTTTTGCCCACTACGCCACCCCAGTTCAGACATGGCCATATGCAAATCAGTCTTGACCCTGTGCCTCATGGGAACAGTCCAGCCCGAACTGCCAAGCCATGTCTTCCCTGGACCGGAATCAAGCATCCTAGGACCGGTTTCTGGCTATCAGCCGTTATCAGCCAGGATAGCTTGACTCCAGTGGCGTAGTGAGCACGGGTCCCACGTCTGGGAATACCCATCCCACTTAGGGCGAAAAGCGTTACAACAAACAAATGATGGACGGAATGCTGACAATGCAGACATTCTCCCCCAGTCAAGAGATCTGGGTTAAATCCATTGTTCTTTTGCCCACTACGCCACCCCAGTTCAGACATGGCCATATGCAAATCAGTCTTGACCCTGTGCCTCATGGGAACAGTCCAGCCCGAACTGCCAAGCCATGTCTTCCCTGGACCGGAATCAAGCATCCTAGGACCAGTTTCTGGCTATCAGCCGTCATCAGCCAGGATAGCTTGACTCCAGTGGCGTAGTGAGCACGGGTCCCACGTCTGGGAATACCCATCCCACTTTGGGCGAAAAGCGTTACAACAAACAAATGATGGACGGAATGCTGACAATGCAGACATTCTCCCCCAGTCAAGAGATCTGGGTTAAATCCATTGTTCTTTTGCCCACTACGCCACCCCAGTTCAGACATGGCCATATGCAAATCAGTCTTGAACCTGTGCCTCATGGGAACAGTCCAGCCCGAACTGCCAAGCCATGTCTTCCCTGGACCGGAATCAAGCATCCTAGGACAGGTTTCTGGCTATCAGCCGTCATCAGCCAGGATAGCTTGACTCCAGTGGCGTAGTGAGCACGGGTCCCACGTCTGGGAATACCCATCACACTTAGGGCGAAAAGCGTTACAACAAACAAATGATGGACGGAATGCTGACAATGCAGACATTCTCCCCCAGTCAAGTGATCTGGGTTAAATCCATTGTTCTTTTGCCCACTACGCCACCCCAGTTCAGACATGGCCATATGCAAATCAGTCTTGACCCTGTGCCTCATGGGAACAGTCCAGCCCGAACTGCCAAGCCATGTCTTCCCTGGACCGGAATCAAGCATCCTAGGACCGGTTTCTGGCTATCAGCCGTCATCAGCCAGGATAGCTTGACTCCAGTGGCGTAGTGAGCACGGGTCCCACGTCTGGGAATACCCATCCCACTTAGGGCGAAAAGCGTTACAACAAACAAATGATGGACGGAATGCTGACAATGCAGACATTCTCCCCCAGTCAAGAGATCTGGGTTAAATCCATTGTTCTTTAGCCCACTACGCCACCCCAGTTCAGACATGGCCATATGCAAATCAGTCTTGACCCTGTGCCTCATGGGAACAGTCCAGCCCGAACTGCCAAGCCATGTCTTCCCTGGACCGGAATCAAGCATCCTAGGACCGGTTTCTGGCTATCAGCCGTCATCAGCCAGGATAGCTTGACTCCAGTGGCGTAGTGAGCACGGGTCCCACGTCTGGGAATACCCATCCCACTTAGGGCGAAAAGCGTTACAACAAACAAATGATGGACGGAATGCTGACAATGCAGACATTCTCCCCCAGTCAAGAGATCTGGGTTAAATCCATTGTTCTTTTGCCCACTACACCACCCCAGTTCAGACATGGCCATATGCAAATCAGTCTTGACCCTGTGCCTCATGGGAACAGTCCAGCCCGAACTGCCAAGCCATGTCTTCCCTGGACCGGAATCAAGCATCCTAGGACCAGTTTCTGGCTATCAGCCGTCATCAGCCAGGATAGCTTGACTCCAGTGGCGTAGTGAGCATGGGTCCCACGTCTGGGAATACCCATCCCACTTAGGGCGAAAAGCGTTACAACAAACAAATGATGGACGGAATGCTGACAATGCAGACATTCTCCCCCAGTCAAGAGATCTGGGTTAAATCCATTGTTCTTTTGCCCACTACGCCACCCCAGTTCAGACATGGCCATATGCAAATCAGTCTTGACCCTGTGCCTCATGGGAACAGTCCAGCCCGAACTGCCAAGCCATGTCTTCCCTGGACCGGAATCAAGCATCCTAGGACCGGTTTCTGGCTATCAGCCGTCATCAGCCAGGATAGCTTGACTCCAGTGGCGTAGTGAGCACGGGTCCCACGTCTGGGAATACCCATCCCACTTAGGGCGAAAAGCGTTACAACAAACAAATGATGGACGGAATGCTGACAATGCAGACATTCTCCCCCAGTCAAGAGATCTGGGTTAAATCCATTGTTCTTTTGCCCACTACGCCACCCCAGTTCAGACATGGCCATATGCAAATCAGTCTTGACCCTGTGTCTCATGGGAACAGTCCAGCCCGAACTGCCAAGCCATGTCTTCCCTGGACCGGAATCAAGCATCCTAGGACAGGTTTCTGGCTATCAGCCGTCATCAGCCAGGATAGCTTGACTCCAGTGGCGTAGTGAGCACGGGTCCCACGTCTGGGAATACCCATCCCACTTAGGGCGAAAAGCGTTACAACAAACAAATGATGGACGGAATGCTGACAATGCAGACATTCTCCCCCAGTCAAGTGATCTGGGTTAAATCCATTGTTCTTTTGCCCACTACGCCACCCCAGTTCAGACATGGCCATATGCAAATCAGTCTTGACCCTGTGCCTCATGGGAACAGTCCAGCCCGAACTGCCAAGCCATGTCTTCCCTGGACCGGAATCAAGCATCCTAGGACCGGTTTCTGGCTATCAGCCGTCATCAGCCAGGATAGCTTGACTCCAGTGGCGTAGTGAGCACGGGTCCCACGTCTGGGAATACCCATCCCACTTAGGGCGGGAAGCGTTACAACAAACAAATGATGGACGGAATGCTGACAATGCAGACATTCTCCCCCAGTCAAGAGATCTGGGTTAAATCCATTGTTCTTTTGCCCACTACACCACCCCAGTTCAGACATGGCCATATGCAAATCAGTCTTGACCCTGTGCCTCATGGGAACAGTCCAGCCCGAACTGCCAAGCCATGTCTTCCCTGGACCGGAATCAAGCATCCTAGGACCAGTTTCTGGCTATCAGCCGTCATCAGCCAGGATAGCTTGACTCCAGTGGCGTAGTGAGCACGGGTCCCACGTCTGGGAATACCCATCCCACTTAGGGCGAAAAGCGTTAGAACAAACAAATGATGGACGGAATGCTGACAATGCAGACATTCTCCCCCAGTCAAGAGATCTGGGTTAAATCCATTGTTCTTTTGCCCACTACGCCACCCCAGTTCAGACATGGCCATATGCAAATCTGTCTTGAACCTGTGCCTCATGGGAACAGTCCAGCCCGAACTGCCAAGCCATGTCTTCCCTGGACCGGAATCAAGCATCCTAGGACCGGTTTCTGGCTATCAGCCGTCATCAGCCAGGATAGCTTGACTCCAGTGGCGTAGTGAGCACGGGTCCCACGTCTGGGAATACCCATCCCACTTAGGGCGAAAAGCGGTACAACAAACAAATGATGGACGGAATGCTGACAATGCAGACATTCTCCCCCAGTCAAGAGATCTGGGTTAAATCCATTGTTCTTTTGCCCACTACGCCACCCCAGTTCAGACATGGCCATATGCAAATCAGTCTTGACCCTGTGCCTCATGGGAACAGTCCAGCCCGAACTGCCAAGCCATGTCTTCCCTGGACCGGAATCAAGCATCCTCGGACCGGTTTCTGGCTATCAGCCGTCATCAGCCAGGATAGCTTGACTCCAGTGGCGTAGTGAGCACGGGTCCCACGTCTGGGAATACCCATCCCACTTAGGGCGAAAAGCGTTACAACAAACAAATGATGGACGGAATGCTGACAATGCAGACATTCTCCCCCAGTCAAGAGATCTGGCTTAAATCCATTGTTCTTTTGCCCACTACGCCACCCCAGTTCAGACATGGCCATATGCAAATCAGTCTTGACCCTGTGCCTCATGGGAACAGTCCAGCCCGAACTGCCAAGCCATGTCTTCCCTGGACCGGAATCAAGCATCCTAGGACCGGTTTCTGGCTATCAGCCGTTATCAGCCAGGATAGCTTGACTCCAGACGCGTAGTGAGCACGGGTCCCACGTCTGGGAATACCCATCCCACTTAGGGCGAAAAGCGTTACAACAAACAAATGATGGACGGAATGCTGACAATGCAGACATTCTCCCCCAGTCAAGAGATCTGGGTTAAATCCATTGTTCTTTTGCCCACTACGCCACCCCAGTTCAGACATGGCCATATGCAAATCAGTCTTGACCCTGTGCCTCATGGGAACAGTCCAGCCCGAACTGCCAAGTTCTAATTTCAGAGCAGATGAAAACCAGGGGGCCCTCCTTTTAGTTGTTCTTATACTGGGACTAGGAGTCTGAGATCTAATAGGATCTAGTCGGTGCCCTGCCGTTGTTATCCAGTCACAGAAAATTTGATTATCTGCAGATGTATTACCTGTTGTCATCGGTGCACTAGATGTGAGAAATTCAATCACATCGAGTCTACTGGATAATTTCTTCCAATTCGGGTTACGTATTAAATTGGGAATAGTTTTATTGTTTGTACTAAATGTTGTACTTTTATGATTTGATAAGATA
This sequence comes from Triturus cristatus, assembly GCF_964204655.1. Taxonomy (NCBI): domain Eukaryota; kingdom Metazoa; phylum Chordata; class Amphibia; order Caudata; family Salamandridae; genus Triturus; species Triturus cristatus. The sequence goes on from NC_140588.1 coordinate 214,537,919, forward strand.
TGAAAAGGTATTAAAGAATGGTCGGACCAGATCTGGGGGCAGGGTGACTTCACAACAATCCCAGTAAAATTAGAGCAAATGCAATCCAAAAGGTGACCTCCTGAATGTGTGCTTTCATGGGTCAAAAGAGTTAATCCAAGAACGTTAATGATCTCCATGAAGCATTCAACTCCTGGGGCTAGAGGAAAATCAAGGTGCAAGTTTAGATCTCCCAAGATAGTGAAATTGGAGAATCTAAGCACTAGATCGCTTAGCACATCTCCCACCGTTTTCAAAAACTCCTTCGAGGGGCCCGGAGGGCGATAGATTAGTACACCAGAAAAGGTGAAAGACTCATGAATGCCCAGAGAGAAAACTAATGCTTCGGCTCCTTTAATGTCTACCAGTTCATAGGAAGAGCATTTTAAGGAATTGCGATGGATAATAGCAATGCCTCCTCCCCGTTGTTTAGGTCTATCTAGACGCTGAATAGAATAATCCTGCGGTAGGGCTATGGCTAAGTCAGGGTTACACCATGACTTAAGCCAGGTTTCTGTAACCAAAAGCCAGTCAAGCATGTTGTCAGTGATCAGATCGTAAATGTTCTGAGCATTCTTGCAGAGCGAGCGAGCATTTATAAGGCCACCTCGTGCTGCTATATAGTTAGCAGTTGTATTGATAATCAGGTCGCAAGTGGCGACAGCGATGTCATGCTCACTACTATCTAACTTAGGCACGGTATCAGAAACCGGGTCCCTACGACACAGAAGGCAGGGTATAGAGCGTGGCGAATCAACCATAGGTAGCATATCCATACGAGCAGTTAATAGAAGTAATAACTTACGTAGGATCGCCCACCTCCGCGCCTCCTTAGCGCTGACGGGCGCAGACGGGCAAGACTCTGGCCCGACTCAGGCACGAGTCGGGCACGACCGCTGCGCGTTACCGCTGCGCGAGCAGAAGGGAGGGTTAAATAGTATGTCCCCTCACGTCCGCCTGAGCACTAGAGCGCTCAGTGCAATGGCGCCACCAACAATTCAAGTCCCCCAAGATGGCGGCGAGAACCAAACAACTCGGCAATACAGCCCGCTAAAGCAGCGGTGATGACACGATTTAAAGTGCTGGAGTGTGGGCAGAAGTAAGTACAGCTAAAATCAGGGTATAAGTAAATAACTAACTAAAATAAGAAAAACGGGTAATGCTTTAAAAACGCTAGTAGATTCCTGTGCAGCACGCATAAGCGCTAGCAAGTACAAAGCGCCGCGTTCGTAGGTCCAGCTATCCCTTAGGACACAATGATTAGCGGTCAGCTTAAATAGTATGTCCCCTCACGTCCGCCTGAGCACTAGAGCGCTCAGTGCAATGGCGCCACCAACTATTCAAGTCCCCCAAGATGGCGGCGAGAACCAAACAACTCGGCAATACAGCCCGCTAAAGCAGCGGTGATGACACGATTTAAAGTGCAGGAGTGTGGGCAGAAGTAAGTACAGCTAAAATCAGGGTATAAGTAAATAACTAACTAAAATAAGAAAAACGAGTAATGCTTTAAAAACGCTAGTAGATTCCTGTGCAGCACGCATAAGCGCTAGCAAGTACAAAGCGCCGTGTTCGTAGGTCCAGCTATCCCTTAGGACACAATGATTAGCGGTCAGCTTAAATAGTATGTCCCCTCACGTCCGCCTGAGCACTAGAGCGCTCAGTGCAATGGCGCCACCAACTATTCAAGTCCCCCAAGATGGCGGCGAGAACCAAACAACTCGGCAATACAGCCCGCTAAAGCAGCGGTGATGACACGATTTAAAGTGCAGGAGTGTGGGCAGAAGTAAGTACAGCTAAAATCAGGGTATAAGTAAATAACTAACTAAAATAAGAAAAACGGGTAATGCTTTAAAAACGCTAGTAGATTCCTGTGCAGCACGCATAAGCGCTAGCAAGTACAAAGCGCCGCGTTCGTAGGTCCAGCTATCCCTTCAAGTTCCTTTGTGGATTTCCGGCCAGTCTTTATGCGCGTGTGCGGTGTTCAGATGGGATAGGGATTTCAGTCACCCTCGGAGGCCCAAATGAGAACTAATAATAAAATCAGAAAGAAATACGTTAGAACACGGAACGAATGATTTCACTGTATACCACTTATCTCTACTCTATCCCCATTTACTTATTTGAATCCTTTGCATTAGTGTTTAGTAGAATTTACGAGATTTAGTTTAGCAGTAGTATATGCGTTAATATGTGAGCTTAAAGTGGCCATTTTAAAAGCTACGCGCAGCTGCAAAGTTTTCCCACCAAGCGACAGAATACGTCATACTACGTAGGTGCAGTAGACGAATGCGCAATAAAGTTCCCGTGTTTTTGGCGGCCATATTAAGACACTTGGGTTACTTGTTAGTAATACACATAGAAAAGCTTCCCCTGGATACTGTATGTCGTGTTTAATGTAATATTAATATTACAAAACAGGTTGATTATAGTGTTACATGTTATTTGAGAGGATTGCGTCCGAGCAAGTCTCTTTTATTACGAAACCTTGCTCCATCACTATTCCTTTTACTTTTCATATTTTTTATTAATTTTAATGTTATCTTGGACCTTCTTATTGTTTTACCTTAGTAATAAAATTATATATGTAATAATATTATTTTTATTCTAAAGTATCTTACATTTTTTATTTGCCCTACACTTATAATGTGAAAAAAACTACAAATGCAAGAATGGCAAGTAAAAAACTAGGACTATATCAACAACTAATGCTTTCCATGTAGCAACATACATCTATGTCTGTGGCCAATAGTCCTGGTTTTTGGGTATAAAAATTTGACTACCTACGACATCCTTCTCCCGCAGGTAGTCAGAGCATTGGACAATAGCTTATACACATTACTGAAGAGGAGGATAATATTGCTGATGTTTTCCTCTATAGAGATCACAATCTCTCGTACTGTGTTATGTTTGACCTGGTCATCTTTGGAGTAGTTTCTCCTGACTTTTTGTCTTCTGACATCCTGTTTTTAACTGCTTTGCTGAAATAGTTTTTGCTGGCTTTAGATATCTTTGCACTTTTCCACTGCTAACCAGTGCTAAAGAGCTTGTGCTCTTTACCTAAAATACGGTAACATTGGCTTATACACAAGTGGCATAGTTAATTTAATTAAAATATCCTAGTAAAGTGCACCACATGTGCCCAGGGCCTGTAATTTAAATGCTATGAGTGGGTCTGCAGCACTGATTATACCACCCACTTAAGTAGCACTTTAAAAATGTCTCAGGGCTGCCACTGCAGAGCCTGTGTGTGCAGTTCTAAACTGCTATTTTGACCTGGCAAGTTAACCTACTTGCCAGGCCCAACCCTTCCTTTTTATCACCTATAAGTCACCCCTAAGGTAGGCCAGGGGCAGCCCTTGAGCAAGTTGCAGTGTATTCAAATAGGACATATACTTTTAGGTTTTATAAGGCCAGGAAGTGGAATGCTCTTAAATTCATTTTCACTACTACCATGGAATAACATTAGGACTGCCTTATTGCATTTTGTAAGTGTCGTTTTCATTTGTGAAAGATAGGAGAACCAAATTCGCTGTCTCAGAACTTACAATATAAAAACACAACTTATTTTTTTATATAGCACAAACTTGACCCGAAGATATCAGGTATCAGAGCGCTTTACATGAGCACCAGTTTCATTACAGATGGACACGTTCATTTTTGTTAGGCATGGGGTATTTAAGTGATTTGCCCAGAATCACAGGATTTTGAGCGTCCCTGCAGAGACTCGAACCTGGTTCCCCAGCTTCGAGGTCAACTAATCTAGCCGTAAGGCTACATCCTCTAACCTTATAGTAAAGTTGTTTATTAAATTGCAACTCTGAAAATGCCACTTGAAGTTGGCATTTTCTTACTTAAACCTTTTGGTCCCATCTGCCTGTCTCTGAAATACACGTCTATGGTGTGTGACAGCTGGCTTCCTGCATACCCTCTAGACAGCCACACACAAAGATAGGGCAGGTGTGACTGAGTATCCATCTGCATGTTGATGGGTCTTCCTGAGCAGGATGGCAGGGAGGACCTGACTCTTTACACTTGATGGTGTACTATCCCCACTCAAAGGGCTGCATACCCCTGTACTGAGTTTGGAGCCAGGGCATGAAAGACAGGGTCTTGTACAATTCAGGGCATCTCTTTAAAGTCTCCCTACTTCAATGTCCCAATTGGGTATAAGTACTGGATCTCTGACGTCATGAACTCAGAACTCTTCTGGAACAGAAGAAATTCTACCAGAAACAAAGACTGCTGTGCTTCCAGGAGGGAATGCCACTTTGCTGAACTGCGTTGCTGTGTTGGCCTTCTGCCCGCTGCTTCTTGCCGGGGAATGAGAAAGACTGGACCTGCATCTCAACATCCCAGAACCTAAGTACTCTCTAAGGGATCGTTGGCTTGCCTCCTGTTTCGAAAGTCTAAGGGATAACAAAGACTTTGCTTTCATCTTCAACTCAGCACCTGGGCTTTATTTGCTATACGTCTTGCTCTTTCAAGTGGTGACAATCTAGTTCAGGGCCCTCGGAAGTGAGTGTGAAGTGCTGTATGTGCAAGAACCTGCACATTGATGCCGCTATACCGATCACAACTGAGGATTCACCTACTGCGAGATTGGGATCGACAGATCACCGCTGCTGCAGGAACTGGGACCACTGCAAGGAGAAGATCGCCTCCAGCTCATCGCATTCGAAACAATCGCACTTCGAAATTGACGCTTCGTCCACAAAACTGAAGTATCGCTACTACTGCATGGAGAAATCTGGCACACCCATGCAACTGTGTGAGGTCATCGACGCATCGCTTGACTGCACTACATTTCATGCTGTGACAAGGATTAAGGCACTTTTGCGTAGTAAGCCTTGCGTTGGTCCTGTGACTGACCTGTTCACCATCATAGGTGGCCTGAACTCTTGACTTTGTCTTGGTCCAGAGCGACCAATTAACTCTTTGAGAGCCATTTGCTTCTAAGAGGTATTTTTACATTTCAGCTTTGAAAATTCATATCTTGACCTCTTCTTTTGGGATTTTTTCTTTCAAGTCAAGTCAAGAAATACTTTATTTCAAAAAGGTTTCACAATGAAACAAAGTTAAAATACAATTTGTTAGCATCTAAGCTATACAGTACATCGTTCATGTCGGGCTTCCACACAATGAGATATGACATACAAAACTTCTCTGTTTACATATCTGCTCAAGATACTAAAACAAGGACACAAACCATAAACAGATACCTAATGTAGAACACCATGCCTAATGGAAGGGTTAATGCATGTTCTTGGGCCTTTACATTAACTGCGTTGTAATAACCGTGGCTTGTTACCCACTTCTTCAACTCTGTTTTGGTTTGTGTCTTGAACACTTTAACAATAAAATATCAAAAGTGCAATGAGGAGATCTGGGCTGGTAAAACAGCAGGTATTTACTACCATAGTACAAAATGCAAAACTTGGGTCTATACACAAGAACAGGGCAATATGTTAAAAATTGATAGGACCACACAACAACTGCACAGTATAAGATTCAAGTAAGTAATACAAACAAATACACAACTACATCAAAATTGCTTGGTGGGTACATATATCAATAAAAAGGATAGTTGATAAAAACTTTAAATTGTTAAATGCTCTTGAGACGTCAGCAAACGGTTCAGATTGTACTATGGGATAGTTCCCTTGCTAGGTATTGTTACTTCCGCCCAACAGGATCTTTGATTTCTCCTTGAAATAACCTATCTATCCAGGGTCTACAGGTCCGTGGGTTAGATCTGTAGGGGCTGAATGAGAAATGATCTTAGTCCGAATATGGCAGATACTTAATAAGGGGCATATTATCAAGGTCCGGCAATAAATATCGCAAAGCACGCTTAGCGCTTGCATATCTATCACCAGCTGTCTCTGGAATTTATCGCCCGGTTAGCGCGTTATCAACAACGCGCATCGCCGAGGCGATAAAAATTCCAGAGATAGTGGGGATATCGCCGTTTTCCATGGTGGAAAACGGCGATATCCTAGATGATAGGGCCTGTGGTCTTAGCCACACAATCCACCCCCCATGTTAGGTATGCTTTAGTCAGGAATTTAACAGACGTTAAATTCCTGTGTTAAGGCATACTTAACGTGATTTTAAATATCGCTAACCCTCCTTGTCAATATAACGAAGCTGGGTTAGCGATTTTTTCCCAAGGGAGTCTTGTCAGGCACGCCTCCTTTGCATCTCATTAGTGATGCGATGGGAGGCGTGCTGACAAGGGACGCTATTGCCAGTAAACTGTCGCTAACAGCTGTTAGCGACAGCTTGCTGATAGGGCGATAAAAAGTATCGCCGCTTTAGTGGCAAAAAGTGCCGGTAAAGCGGCGATATTGCCCTTGATGATATACCCCTAAGTATTTTGTGATTGAAAATGCAACATAAGGTGTAGTGTCTGACCTGCAGATTCTCAATGCAAACCAGCACTAGCGTATTCCTATCAAACAACGTAAGGGAACAATCCAACACTTGCACTGCTCCGAGTAACTTGGACAGGAGAATATTAGGTGTACACCTGTTTCATCGCTTCCTCTACAAGCTGGGAAAGATTTAGGGGCATATTATCAAGCACGGCGTTAACATTATCGCCGCTTTAGTGGCAGAAAACTGCCGCTAAAGCTGCGATAATGGGCTTGATGATATGCCGCAGAGAATTCCAATAGAAGTCCATGTTGGCACCAGAACATGGGCTTCTATGGGAATTCTCAAGGGCATATTATCAAGCCCATTATCGCCGCTTTAGCGGCAGTTTTCCGCAGCTAAAGCGGCGATAATGTTAACGCCGTTTCTTGATAATATGCCCCGCAGTATCCTCCCAGTAACCCTTCGGTTTGAACATAAAAGTAGCAAGTGGAAGGGTACCCAGCATGAATCTTATATAAAAGGGCTTTTTGAAGAGGGGGCTCAATCTCATCCAGGTAAGGCTCAAAGAAAGGGAATGGCTTTACCTCAAAGAATCTTTTAGTTATGAATCCCAAACATGATAGTTGGTTCATCCTCATCTTTTCAAGCTCCCAGAAGAGGGACTTCATTTTTTGGATAGAGGAGGACGTAATAACTGTTGGATCGAGCACGAATTCAGACAGGCTCAGAGAAACTAGTGCCTGTCTCACAAATGTTAATCAGGGTAACGTCACCCCTCCCTTTTGTCTGTCCAGAATGTCTCTAAGACCCACCCTGTAAGGTTCCAACTCAATAGTAGACCAGATCCTCAACCAATGCATCATTGGCTTGTTGTGCACTTTAGAAATTATAGGTTGGATTCCTAGATCTTGTTTAAAAACTAGAGGAGTGCTTTGAGGAAGTTTACGGGCCATCCTCAAAAAATTATTTTCTGCTACCCCAGTGCATCGATATTGATGTGGCCACAAAGTTCGACCCCATAGACTGTGACTGCAAATGCTTGGGCTCTCCAAACTTCAAGAAGAGGAGATATGGGGTGGAAGTAGATGCATTTAGCAAATCTTAGAGTTGCTGCCACCTGGTGGTTCAACAGGAGCATACTCTTTAAAAACTGACTTGACCATAAATTGGAAGGGGCATATTTACAAGCCCCTTGCGCCACTTTTGCATCATTTTTGAACATGGAAAAGGTGATGTACGGGTGGCACAAAGGGCTTGTAAATATGCCCCGAAGTGGATAAACGAATTACGAGATACTCTAAGTCTTGCACTCTCTCGCGCTCTACACCCTCCAGACTTAAGGCTCCTCTGAATCTCCTGTGGAGATGGATCACCATAAACTTTGTTTTGCTTATGCTAGTGGAAAAAAGTTTAAAGCTTAACCACAGGGTCTCAATTCCTTTGTGCTTCTTGGATCATCATGAATAATAGAGCCAGTATTTTCATGCCCCCAAGAAAAGGGGAATCATTGTCTCCGTTCGAGAGAAAATCTACAGGGCCATTAATAAAAAGAAGGAACAATGTCGGGGCAAGAACGCAGCCCTGGCTTGCCACCTTGTCAAATTTGATAGGGCAGTGGTTAACTCCCCAATGGATCTGCGCGTAGTTGTTGAAATGACTGCCCAGTATGATATCTAAAAGGGGACTAAGAAACCCTAGATCCCTGAGGGTGCACCAGAGTCATTCTCTGGGGAACATGTCAAATGCCTCTCTTAAGTCGATGAAAGAAAGACTGCCCCTGTTAATATCAACCACCTTCCATTTAGTGAGTTGGAATCTACATTACTTATCCTGGAGTTGAGTACCAGCTGAAATTGTGACAAGATCTTATTGTCATCAATCCAGGTTAGAAGACAGTCTAAGATTAATTTGCAAAAGGTTTTTTGACTAGAATTTATTAGGCTTATTGGGCAGTAATTTACTGGGTTAGATTTAAGGCCTTTCTTAAAAATAGGGATAATCTCAGCCCCTCACCAGGCTGTAAGGATTTGTGCATCTGCCATCATGGCATGGGTGACAAGGTTTAAGTAGGGCACCCAGATAACAAGCTTAGATATGAATAAGTCCACAGGGATTCTGCCTGGCCCCGGAGCCTTACCCGCCTTCTTTGAACAGATAGCACTTATTGTTTCTTGAACAGAAAAAAAAATCATACGTCTTTGTCATGTTCTAGTTCCTGCTGGTTTGGAGAAGGTGATGCAGGGGAAACATTTCCCAGCACATCAGAATCTAAGAGAAAAGAAGAAGTAAGAGCTGGGGATTCACTGTATAGATCGAAAGTGGTTGACCTAGTCTTGCAGGAGGATGTTGGACTCTGGCCTCGTCTCGTCTTGACGCCATGAGATATCATGGGTCAAAAAGCTACCTGGTTCCAGAATCGAACAGCATGCAGAGTATCATTCCAGATAGCTGCGTCCCAGCTTACTTTTGCATTCTTTTGAATAGATTTATAGGAGGCTCCAGCTATCTGCATTTCTAAGGGGATTAATAAGTTGGCACTTGGCTGCCCTACAGTCCCTGTCATACCACGTTGACTCTGTGTCCGGAGGCAAACTCCTTTTAAGAGCAGATTTTGGGAAGAACCGCTTTCTCATTTTCTCAAAACACTTGGGGGCAGATTTACAAGAAAGTGACGCATCTGTATAGATGCGTCACTTTCCCTGTGCCACCCTTAGAAACCCTTGCGCCACCATAGATGCGCCGTATTTACAAAACGGCGAAAACTATGGCGCAAGGATTGACAGATGCGTCAGAAATTCTGACGCATCTGTTGGCGGAAAAGTCACGCATTTGCTGGAGTCGTGTCGCAAGCACGACGCAACTCCAGCAATGCATGTTGAGGCCTATTCCCACTACTCTGCGTCACTACTTACACCTGCTTGAAGCAGGCGTAAGGTTTTGGCGCAGTGGCGTCCTAAAAGTGGCACAGTGAAATCTTGTAGATTTCACTGCGTCACTTTTACGAGGCCTTCCTGCGTGGGAACACCCCCTGCATAGATTATACCTGACACAGGTATAATGTGACGCAGGGCTTTACAACGTGATGCATCTCCCTAGGTGCATCACGTTGTAAATAGGCCGCATTGTCTGCGCCGCTGTTGCGCAAGGGCCTTGTAAATCTGCCCCTTGGCATGAACATCCATGATGCTGTGGGATACACACTCGGGCTCTGCTAGAGCGAGAAGGATGGGTACTCTTGTTGTTAACAACACACTCCCATCTTACCTTCCTACCATTACTAATTAGGTCTCCACATGGCAAACGTTGTTGTCTGGCCAGATTGTCCAAATTGCCCAACAAGGTACAAATTCCTTCTGAATGTGGGGCGCCTCTCTACATCTGATGCTGTTCTCCCATTTCAAGCTCTCAAATGGCAGCACAAAGATCTAGCAACTGCAATGCAACCTTGGAGAAGGTTGAAATACAGAGCCTGATAGATGCAGGATGCCCCAAAATTGGTCTTCCTCCCCTGCTATGGGGCATATTAACAACGGCCAGCGATAATTATCGCTGGCCGTGCTTAGCGATAATTATATTATCGCAGGCTATCTCTGGCCTTTATCGCCCTGGTAGCACGTTATTAACAACGCGTTACTCCAGGGCGATAAAAATTCCAGAGATAGCGAGGTTATCGCCCTTTTGCAGGGAACATCGCTGGTTTTCCAGCGATGTTCCCTGCAAAAGGGCGATAACCTTGCTGATACGACCCACAGGGTCGTATCAGCATAATCCACCCCCTATGTTAGGGATGGCTAAGTCAGGATTTTAGCAGACGTTAGGTTTTTGCGATAACTGCCATTTTCGCCAAAATCTAATGTGTGCTAAAATCATGTGGGCTGCCTTGTAAATATCGCGATGTAAACATCAGCGATATTTGCAAGGTAGTCCGTCTTGGGTACGCCCAGTAACGCCGACTTTGCATCTCATTGGAGATGCAAAGTGAGGCGTTGGTAAAAAGAGTGCTAACATGCGATTATGCATGTTAGCACCCTCTTGTAAGTAGGGCGCTGCTTTTATCTCCGCTTTTTTAGCTTTGTAAGCCAAAAAAACGGAGATAAGGCCCTTGCAAATATGCCCTATGTTCGTAAGGAGAGCTTAAGGTTTGAAACTCACAATGAAGTCTCCACCCACTATAACTGCAGCCTCCTTTCCGAGTTTTGAAATAGTATTACTCAATAAGTGTCAAACAGGGAACTCTGCAAACTTAGGCCGACGATGAAAATAAATAATTTTACCCTGTTCCAAGAGGAAACTTTGAGTCCGAGTTTGTCCGGGGAATTAATGGGTAACTTCTTCACGTGGCAGACCAACGAGATTTTAAAACAGATAGATTTGCACTTACCATCTGGAACATGGAATGTTTCGTAGCCTTGTTTTGGAGAAGGGATGGTATCCCATGCTTCTTGGAGCATGATAATGTCACGCCTGTCGCTAAAGGCCCCCCAATTCACTTGGATGATCTTCCTCCTAAGCCCGGCGATACTCCAAGAAACTAGTGAACAATGATCACTAGTACTATGCAAGGGAGTGGCCAGGTTCCACGGGGCTTGAACGGTGGGCTCACTAGGAAGAAAACTCGATGAAATCTCAACAGAGGATATCCCCGCTTTAGGACTAGTTGGATGGTACTGGGTAAAAGGGGACGATGGCTGAATGTTAGAAGCGGCATTGGAGCCACTAGTGAGCCCTTGTGATAAACAAGGATTGGAGGGTGGCCAGCTGGATGGATCTGGGTTCCCAACAGTCTCTGGTCAATCAGCACAAGAAAGAGGCAAAAGGGAATGGGGGCATTCGGCCCTCCCTAGAAGGGAAATGTCGGATTTAAACCGGATCAAGGAATTGAGAGGGGAAGGGTTATGCATTTTTAGAGACAGTAAGCCATTAACAATGGAGGGGTGTGAAAGTTGTAGTTTGATGCAATTTAAGTTATTATCTGGGGAAGGAACATTTTGGCTCTAATGCCATCAGAGTGAATGACGATGTTGCACTTCCGAACATCCCTAATCCAATGGATGACTTTGCTGGACAGGAAAGCCTCACTTATCCTAAGATGTGCCTGAAGTTTGGGGACACCCATCAAGTAAATTGTCCAAATGGAGGAGGATGTGTCCCAATTTAAGTTGGTCTCTGGCTGGTTGGACAGAGAGGGCACTGATGGGTGTGGAAGGCGGGGGCTTGAATGACAGCTGAGTTAAAACTAGTGTGATTGTGTAAGTGGTCAGGATTCGGTAGTGGTACTCTTGGTAATCCCCCTTAAGAAAAGCTCCGGTGAATTGGTTGGGAAGCCACATGGGGCCTAAAGGGTTTTTGCTACGTATTAGGGAAAAGAGACATTAGGGGTCTCCTGCTGTTTGTCCTAGGGGAATGTGAGGAGTTCAAGGGTACTTCTCAATGTGGTCTACTTGATAACGTGATGGTAAGGGGTTGGGATGAGACGAGGCCCCCCTCTCTATGCGGGAGTCTTCGTTTAACTCCACGCCTCAAAGACAATGGTACAGGAAGATGTGATTCTGTCAATAACTGAACCTTCCCACTTAGATCCGATATTACAGCCCTTAGAATGTTAATAATCTCCCAAATAACTTTTATCTGCATGCTGGTATGGACGGCTACTGACACCTGAAGAGCAAGAGCCGATTTCACATTAGGGTCAGTTGTGGGCTGTTCACCAAGGGGCAAAACGGTTTGAGCAGAGAAATGAGGGTTCCAAGGGTACTGCTAGATTAGACTTAGTACTGGGTGCAATATTTGCTCTGGAAAAGACTTCCCGATCTTGCCGGCTAGGGACTGCAGAGGGCAAGCATTTAGAGCTAGAACTTGTTTTACTGAATAAGGGGCTATTTGAGGTTTTTTAGGTTTAGCAGCAGTAGGTTTTGAAGTATCAGGACCCAAACTGAGCTCCACTTCCTCAATAGTGTTACATATATTTTGCAGAGAACGATACTTAGGGAGATGATCTGGGGATTTTGTGTTAGGGGGTTCACCAGAATGTTTATAGCACTCTTCCTTTTGCCCCTTGTTGCTAGGAATACAGAGAGCCCCCAGTTAAAATGCAGAGGGATAACAAATGTATACTTAACTGATAAACAAGATAGTTTAAACACAACGGTAATAATCTTTAAGAAACCAACTATAAGTATTCTGGTAAAATACAATAATACACTTTACATATTGTTGATTGGACAGTAACCAAAACGTACAAGTTGAATCTTCTGCTAGAGCCTGATCGAGGAACTAAAACAGCATTCAAATTTTCAAAACTGCTATCCCGCCCAACTTGCGAGTGATAGCTGCAATCTGGGTATCACGAGTAAATCAGGCTAGTGTGACCAGTTAATAACCAATATCGACAGTGAATCATCACTAACCCAGAAGTTTATCACATAGGTTTAGACCCCTTTTGTGTGAAGAACAAAGAAAAAATGTAGGTCAACACCTTGCCTGACCACAAGGAAATTTAAAGCACCAACAAGAAGCAGAATCAAAGCAGAACTCGGGCTGCAAATAGTTTATGGTCCCGTTTCGCAAAAGTAAATTGAGACGAAAGTATAACCTAACGACTTTTGGTATTCACAAATGGCATTTACTACACGTAAATGCCCTTGGTAAATACCGAAAGTCATAAAGTTCCACTTTTGGAATTCACAAAGGGCATTTACGAGTAGTAAATGCCCTTTGTGAATTAAATGCCCTTTGTGAATACCGAAAGTCATAAAGTTAGACTCTCATCTCATTTTACCTTTGTGAATCGGGCCCAAAGGGTCTGGGCATACACATCAAGCCTTCTTCCAGGTCCCAGCACAACAGGGGGAAATGAGTTAGACTTGATTGAGGCTTGGGAGAAATGAGCCAAAGAGACTTCCAGGGAGCAACTGCATTAGCACGAGTGGCTTACCAGAAAAATAGGGGTAGACAAAGAAACACAAGGAGGGTGGCCCTACCCTGCCTCCTCATGGCAATGACAGGCACAGGAGGGGCCCGCCCCTGGCCTGGGCTTCTCCCGGGAGCCACCTGTGCGTGTCCCGTGCAACGGTATGTGTGTAGGCGCTTTATAGAGTGAAGTTATCAGGAGCAGGTGCAGCAAGTTTTAAGCGCCACCTCCAGGATTTTTGTTGTTTTGGTCTTGTTTAATTTATATCATCAAAATCTATTTTTCTAAACTAGTGTGAAGTCTTTTTATGGTGTTTTCACTGTGTTAATATAATAAATGTTGCACAAATACTTAACACGTTGTCTCTTAAGTTGAGCCTGACTGCTCTGTGCCACGCTACCAGAGGGTGAGCACAGGTTAATTTAGAGTGTGTATCTGTCTTATACTGATTGTGATCCCTACTTGGACAGGGTGCATACCTCTGCCACTAGGACCCAATTTCTAACCCGTAGCTACTGCATTATTTGTCCTGAAGTTGTGTTAGAGTGACACTTAGGTGGAAGCAAGGGAGGCCCTGTGTTCCCATCTGTGATTTTTATTTGTCTCCATCCCATGCGCAGACGTAGCAACACATTATCACAGGATCCATGCAGCACTTATACTTTATGCACCCTCCCCTCTGCAGAAGGCAGGGAAGCATAGAATATTCGTGCAGCACATATGTGGAAGCAGAGCTTGCCATGCTCCAGCATTTGCAAAGGTGCGAGGCTGCCGATTCTGTGCCGCTGTACCGTTTTAAGGGGGAAAAGAACACGCCCCTCCCTTTGTGGATTCCTACGATCTTTTGTTGCAATGAAATGGCAGAAACCTGAAGAGGAAAAACTCCATAGTCATGTCTTACAGTCAAAAAGCAGCCAAAAACTGATGAATGTGGGCTGATCAACACACAAATGACACTCTCAATAGCCAATGGCTGAGAGGGGCTGATGTTAAAATCCTGGAATTCGATTAGCTACTCAAGCACGGAATCAGAATACTTGAGACCTCTGCTTGCCATCAGGGTATCCCTTTAAGGGAATAAGGCCGCTGCATAGATAGGTATTAGAAGTTTTTATTTTATTGTATGCGGAGGCACCTATGACAGTGACAACAATGGGGCAGATTTACAACACCCTTGCGCCACATTTACGCCGCCGTTGCGTCACTTCTTTGACGCAGCGGCGGCGTAATCCATGCGCCACGTTGCGCCTTATTCACAACGTGACGCATCTAGGGAGATGCATCACGTTGTAAAGCCCTGCACCACATGAAATCTGCATTAGGATCATGTGGGCGTTCCGGCGCAGGGTGGGCGTTCCGTCGCAGGAACGCCTCATAAAAGTGACACAGTGAAATCTTACAAGATTTCACTGAGTCACTTTTACATCCATGCTGCGTCAAAACTCTACACCTGCTTGAAGCAGGCGTAAGGAATGACGCAGCATGTTAGGCATAGGGCGCCCCTGAGCATTGCTGGTGCCGCGTCGCGCTTGCGACATGACTCCGCAATGTGACGCCACAGGATGCGACACACATCGCCCTATCCTTGCACCACGGTGCGCCACATTGTAAATGGGAGGCATTCGTGGTGGCGCTGGGAGGGAATTGCGTGTAGCATCTGTTCTGGCGCATCCCTGCTAATTTGCAGAGATGCGCCAGAACTCGTAAATCTGCCCCAGCGTGTATGACTTGCTTGAAGAACACGCATGAGTGGGTCTACTTTATTGTGTTTTTTAAAACAGATTTTGGACATTGCTAAGTCACTGTCTTAACTGGAGACATTTAAATTCATCAATGAGTCAAATTCCTGGTTTACTTTTACTAAGGGGCATATTATCAAGACCTGCGTTAAAATTATCGCCGCTTTAGCGGCAGAAAACTGCCGCTAAAGCGGAGATAATGGGCTTAATAATATGCTCTATGGAATTCCAATTGAAGCCCATGTTCTGGTGTCAACATGGGCTTCTATTGGAGTTCTCTGCGGCATATCATCAAACCCATTTTAACGCCGTGCTTGATAATATGCCCCTAATCTCTTATCTTAACGCATATGAATATACGACAATGAATTAGTCTACAGACGTCTGTTGCTGAACCACTTATCCTCATCGCTGCCTTTCTGTCTCACTTAAGGAAACCAAAACGTTTACTCTGGTTAAGAAAATTCATAATGTGCGCATTTTCGCTGCAGTCACTGAAGTGCAAACATCAATAACACCTGTACAAATGTCACGTCTTTATTGCAACGCCGAGAACCAGGTGCGTGCTGACGTACCCGCAAAGGGCGCGTTCCAGGGTTTATTATATTACTGGCGGAAATGGCGCTTTTATATGTCACGTTTTTATGAGGCCTCTGTTAATATTAATTCTGAGACGCTTTACCACCTGTTTTAAGTCTGCCTGAATTGTCGGCAAGTAGACAATGTTATCGGATGTGGTACATTTTTCTGTCTGAGTGGTTGGTATCCCAGCTGCCAAATAATTGGCATGGCATTTAGGGTATTGCAGTCCTAACGTGTTTTCTTTGGTGCTGTCACGGGTTTGCTCTGAAGTGAGGTTTAGACACATTTGAAAAACAATAAACCACTGATAAGATAGTCCCTTTATGTTCACCAATAATGTACCAAGCAGATCATTGCGCAGAGCATGGGGTCGAGGATGCAAACTGGCTCATCATGAAGGTGACTACCAGCCAATCACAAGAAAATGTTAAGCCACACAAAATGGATTAGCACCACCTTGTAAATATGGAAAATGGCGCTGCCCCACCGGAGCCTCAAAAAAAGTGAGGGCTGAGGGCTTGTAAATATGCCCCCAAGTTTGTCAGCATCTGCACTAAACAAGCTGAGGCTGGTATGGCCATTCTTAGAATAAGGAAAGTGAAACTGCAAGCCACTGCATGCTTGGTTCCGGTGGTTGAAAAAACAGGATTGCTTAAAGTTCGCTCACCATGAGCACAAGCTTCCACAGTACATGCAGAAATCACAGGAGGAGGTGAGGGTGGTCCAGTCAGCAAGACCAATGTAGCAGTAGCTGATGTGCCAGATAGCAAGGGGCATATTTACAATAACTGGCGCATCCCTGCATATCAGCAGGGATGCGCCAGTTATTGTGCGCCACAGCTCCGTCACCATGGATGCGCCGCATTTACAATGTGGCGCACCATGGGGCAAAAACTGCACAGATGCGTGACGCATCTGTGCCGTAAAAGTGGCGCACTGCTGGGGGGTACTATCTTGTTAATGCTGCGTCAATCCTTATGCCTGCTTCAGGCAGGCGCAGGGTTTTGACGCAGCATGGGCCTAAAAGTGACTGAGTGAAATCTTGTAGATTTCACTCAGCCACTTTTAGGAGGCGTTCCTGCGCCGGAACGCCCCCCCCCTACGCAGGAACGCCTACATGTGGTGCAGGGCCTTGCAACGTGACGCATCTCCCAGATGCGTCATGTTGTAAGTACCCCGCACCAGGACGCAGGATTTGCGCCGCAGCTGCGTCACAAAAGTGACTCAATGGCGGTGTAAATGAGGCGCAAGGGGCTTGTAAATCTGCCCCCAACTTCTTTGACAAGCAAATTGTCAAGCTCCTTGAAGGATGGAGGCACACCGAGACTATGCATGGAAGGGACCCCACAAGTAAACTATATAGATGAGGATGCCACTCCGGGAAACATTTTGGCCAATGTTACTTAGAGTTCTCCTACAGGGACCTTTTTGTCAAGAGCATAAACTTTACATCCATGTCCATCAGGATCAATGAATATTCTACCGCACCTCCAAACACACACAAACCGCAGAAGATTTGAGCTGATGTTAATGTATACTCAGGGGAAGGAGTATTGGAAGAGAAGAGACATTGCAGGTTCTGGCATTTATTGGCTGCATGGCTCCTGCCGCGGCTCCCCCTGCAATCCTTAGAGTCACCTAAAAAGTAGAAAGTCCTTTACCATTGATTAGATTACTCACAACATAGTTTTCAGATGAAAAGGTCTTATTACCTGTCTGTGAAATGTCAGTGTGTGTCTCTTATTTATCTGATACAATATTTTGTTCTGCTGCTTGAAATCAGCTACAAGAACAAAACAACAAAATAACAAAAATGTACTTTCTGACTCTTCCAAATAGCAAAATAGTTGTATTGAAGAGCACAAGATACACAGTGCAAACCCCTGACAGTAACCAGCAAACTGACGATCTCCCAGAGGCCTAGGATTACGAGAACACTCACAGAACAACAGAACATAGCATTGACCAATCCCACAGAATATAACATACCCCCTTTTCCTAAAACAAATAAAACAAGCATTGGCATAGCCAATAGGTCTCGCTTTTGGGACCTTATAAGTGTTTAGCCATGCAACAGTTGCATAACTAAATACTTAGAAGGTCCCAAAAGCGAGACCTATTGCCTACGCTAACCGGCCGCGAAAGTGATCGAAATCGCGTTCAAACATCAAAGCGGCCGCGAAAGTGAAAGTAATCGTGGTCAAGCGCGGAGCGCGTGCCCGCGCACATGCACTGTAGCTCTAGGCTGGCCTGGTAGCACTTTTTGGAGCCTTCTCAAAAAGTTTCGCCAGATCAGCGCATGCGCTGGGTCAGGCGAGACCTAAAAAAACAGGGAGGGAAGCTTAAAGCATTTTAAGCGCAAATATAAGCATCACATTTCTGCAGCCAGCACCTAATCCAACATTGAGGTTTTTTTTCTGGTTGGAAATACTGCAGATCCATCAGAACTTTTCCCCTTAGTTCTTTTTGTTTGTGGTAGCAGGAACTTCCACAAGTCCATCAAAACCCTTGTCCCATATCTGATGCTCCAAATCACTGCAACGTGACTTTCCTCAAATTCCACCATCTTCCATTATTCAACTGAAACATGATGCTACCAACTTTAATCATCTGTTTAGGATATAATCATTTAGAGCTTCCTTACTCACAAGTTGTCCCCACACACTCTCTCATCAGATTCCCTTTCTCAAACTTTCTTGGCTTCCTCTTAAACTTATCCTCATGCTTGCAGGCATACTGGTCCTGATATCTTTCTTCCCTTTCACTCCATGCCTGTTTGTCCAAAACAGAACTATTCGGTCTTCCGATCCATGCAGGGGCCGCCATGGTGCAAGCCACCTTTCCTATCAACAAATGAATGGTGCTTCTCCTGTAGCTGCATGAGGGGTAGTTCTGTAACTCCACATCATTTTCTTCACTTCTTGTCTCCAACATAGCCCACCACTCACTGCAACCTGGATACACTTGCCCAACACCTGTTGAAACTTTAACTAAACCATTTCCACTTGGATGGCAAAACTATGTCCTGAGATGTCTGAATCCTCATATCTTAAGAAAAGATTCAAAGTCACATGAAACAAACTGCGGACCATTATCCTACACAACAAGTCAAACGGCAGCTGATATCAGTTGCTACTTTTTCCGACACCCTCATCGGAAATCGCACAGGCACAATGTGGCTCCCATCTACTCTGTGGGTTTTATCGCTGGACATGCAAGGTACACAATTCCGAACAAAGCTTTCAATTGTTCTATCCATGCCAGGCCACCAGAAATCAATGCATCAATTCCAACAACATATTTTCCTCAAATATGTTGGCACCAACAATCTAGCTCTTCTCCGAACAATGCCATGCTCTACTGACAGTTCTTCCAAAACAGGCAAAAGTCGCTCAAACACCTCCTATCTTCTACCTGCAATACCTTTCCACACAGTAATTTTGTTAGCACCAGTTGCAATAGTTAATCATCACGCACCACCTGTTTCCATCCATCTTCACAAATGGCCTCTATAGACTCTTCTTACACACTTGCTACCATCCACTCATCATCCTCGTCAGGAGTGGGGTCACATAACAACCACCACGACAGACAGTCCGCTTTACCATTCTTAATTCCTGGTACATATCTGATGTCAAAAGTATATTTCTGCAATCTATATAGCCTTTTCACCACACAAGTTGCTGCCCTACTCACCTCTTTAGTAAAGAATAAATCTACCAGGGGCTTACAGTTGGTACATAGTTTGAAATGCCCCCCCACACATGTCTGGAAGTGTTGTACTTCCCACCAAAACGTTAATGCCTCTTTATCAATGGTGGAATATATGCTTTCAACTGCCTTCAATGTTCCTTAAGCAATCACCACCACTCTTTCAATCCCCTCAATCATTTGCATGAATACTGCCCCAAACCATAAGAGATTGTGTCAGTCACTACAATGGTTTTGGCTTGGGGATCAAAAGGCGTTAATGCCACAACCCTAACAATAGATTTCTTGATATTCTTGAACGCTTTTTGATATTCACTTGACCACAAAAACTTTGCCCCCTTCTTCATGAGCAAATGCAAAACATGAACCTTGTCTGAAAAATGTTCTACAAACCTGTAGTACTGCTCCCCTAGGCCCAGGAATGAATGTAATTGTTCCATATCAATGGGACAAGGTGTCCTATCATTAGCTTCCAAAAGTTTCAACTTGGCTTTTTCTCCTTCCAAAGACAAAGTGTGTCCCAAATAGTCTACTTCATTCACCCCAAACTTGCATTTGTCTATCCGAATTGAGAGTCCAACCTGTTCCAGTCTCTCCAACACACACTCCAACACAGTATCTTGTTACATGATATCAGAGCCCCACACCAATATATCATCCTGGAAGCATAAAACTTTGTTTAACCCTCGGAAAACACCTTGAATAATCCTCTGAAACACAGTTGACATCAAAACCAGTCCAAATTACGTACACACAAACTGAGAATCTCAATGTGGTGTTATAAATTAAGTCGGGTATTTTGACTCAGGATTGAGCCATACCTGACGATAAGGGTTGCAATTGGGTTCCCCACATTCAGTACGTCTGGATTTTCTGCTTTCTGGATCACCTGGTTTTTGCCTTTTTACTGTGGCTGAGTCTCAATACATGTGTCTTACCCATGGTAATCATATGGCAAACAGACATTGCTTGTTTACTGCCAGTGTTTGCCTTTTAAGATAAGACTGTTGTGATGCAGCAAGGGTAAGGAGCACTTGACTGGTTACACAAGAACTTGTGTGCACACACATGTACACACGTGTGCAGGCTGCACGTGGGAGACTACTGTTGTGTGTAGCCCGGGACATGTGCACAGGCAGCCTGGTGCAGGGGGACTCTGCTGGATTAGATAGTGACCTACGGTAGGCCTTATAATGTTAGTATACACTAATAGGGAAGGTCTTCTTGATTTACTGTTTTGTCTGTAGTGACACTTTAATATACACTTATGGGGGAAAAAAACTGCCTTACAGAGACCAGTGACATCTCCATTCGAGGTGTAACTTTTGTGTGAAAATCAAATCTGGAAGTTCCACAATGATATCTATACAAATTATGGGTCATCCAGATTGTCATATTTCTCTGGCTCAGCTCACGATCAGCGCCTAAGCCTTTTGTCACCCTGCCATGTTAGGTTAATTACATTTCTCTCCAGCAGCAGGAACAAAGGCCACCCGACACAAAGAGGATCAATTACCAATGCTTCACCCAGCTCCTGAGGAGGAAAGGGGAGGGGCAGAATGATCTGCATCAATCAATCAGCTGTCACACTGTACCAGGGATGGGCCTGCCCAAGCCCACATAACAAATGAGGGTGCCAAGACAAATGGAGCTAACTCATGAGGAGACTCTCTTTGAACTTTTGATTTCTAATACTCTGGCAGTGATGTCATCAAGGGGAAGAGCTGAGGCCCTCAGAGGAGATGTGACTAGTGACTCCTGAATGATGCCATTTTAAACTGTCCCTGCATGCTGTGCAGGAGGTTTGGGACAGGGGTGGGGAAGTGATGTGGCACCCTAGGATTGGCCAAGTGTGCCTGGATTCTGGAATATTTCTCTCCCCTTTAAAAGACTCTTACACAAGTGGGAGACTATCTCTTGCCTGGTGATTTTTCTGACCACCATGGCCAACTGGAAAGAATAACCCCCTGATGCCTAGAAAGGACTAAGGACTCTGCCCAGTTAAGCCCAAGGCTAGTGGGTCTCCCCAAGGGCCAGTGAGGCTGGCTTCCTTATATCCTTTGAGGATCAGTTGGGGGAAAGCCCTCAAATGTTGTGCCCAGAAACCAAGACCAGAAGGAAGGCTGACACAGGGAGATAGAAAAGCCAGCTCCCTGAGGACTACACTGCGTCGGAGGTGAGGAGGTCTGCTGCAACTACCCCTGGTGGCTAGAGCTCACTACCTGAGGCAGTAACTACATATGCAGTGCATTTTTCTGGTAAGCACTGGGCACACCTTTCAGAAGGTGCGCCCAGCGCTAACCAGTAAAATGCACCGCCTTATAGTGAATGCGATGCCTCCATGGAGGAAAAAAACTCTGTGAAAAACGTGGCGGCTGCTTTGAAGGAGCTCCATGTTTCACTGTGCAGGTGGGTTTCTGCATTCACTTTGAATGGGGATTGAATGGGGATTAGAGATCCCCTTGCAGATGGGTGCAGTGAGTAACTTCACCCACCTGCAAGGGGATGCCCTTAGTTGTATCTAACTGCCACTAGTTCAGTGTTTGTGACTAATAAAGCTTCAGACGTACCAGTTGCAAGCCTGTCAACTACTGTAAAGGCTTTCTAATTTTCTCATTATTCAGAATCACTCCCACAGCTGGAATAATAGCAAATATGTCTCTCACCAATTGTATGCCTTCGTTTATACTTCTGGTATGTCTGTGTGCAGGTGTCATTGTTAGAGCTTTAAGACATGTGCATGATACATCTTAGAAAACAATAAGCCTAAATAGCAATTACCCTCCCAGTAAGCTGATAGTTGGAAATATGTGTCTTGTCCTCAGATGAAATAAACTTCTGGTATTGTTGTTTGTCACCTTGTAAAATCTGCCATGCTCCTACTCATAATTCACATGTATGTTTACAATTATTATTCAGACATGTCTCTTTCTAATCAGAAATTTCTTTTGAAAACACAAAGGTGCCGATCACGATCCGGTAAAAAAATTCCCCGTACGACTCGTATCCGGTCTTTTTACCGTACGAATCGTACAAGTGCCGTACAAACTGCCAATTACGATTCGCATGGGAAAAAGACCATATGAATCGCATTGGGAATCATTCCCCACACGTCCTCGGGTCGGAAAATGTGTCCGACACGTCCTCGGACGATTTACCATACAAATGTGAAAAGTAAAGTCCGACCGCGGAATCACGATCCATCCCGTGCGTCCGATGTTACAACCGTATGGAAAAAACACCGTCCGCACCCAAACTCCCATAGCAACCATGGAGACATGTGCCCGCATACGCGCCCAACACTCCCCCCAGCCCCCGTACGTTCGAGTCGTACCCCCGTGTATGTACACCCCCACCCGTGTATGTACACCCGTGTACGTGTCGTACCCCCCGTGTACGTTCGTGTCGTACCTCCCCCGTATTGACACCCGTGTACATTTGTGTCGTCCCCCCGGGTATGGACAGCCATGTACGTGTCGTACCCCCCCTGTATGTACACCCGTGTACATGTCGTACCCCTCCGTGTATGTACACCCGTGTACGTGTCGTACCCCCCGTGTATGTACCCCCCCTGTATGTGTCATACCCCCCCGTGCATGTACACCCTTGTACGTGTTTTACCCCCACCCGTGTATGTGCACCCGTGTACATTAGAGTCGTACCCCCACCCGTGTATGTACACCCGTGTACGTGTCGTACCCCTCCGTGTATGTACACCCCTGTACGTGTCGTACCCCCGTGTATGTACACCCCTGTACGTGTCGTACCCCCCCTGTATGTACAGCCCTGTACGTGTCGTACCCCCCGTGTATGTACACCCCTGTATGTGTCGTACCCCCAGCCGTGTATGTACACCCGTGTACGTGTCGTACCCCTCCGTGTATGTACACCCCTGTACGTGTCGTACCCCCGTGTATGTACACCCCTGTACGTGTCGTACCCCCCCTGTATGTACACCCCTGTACGTGTCGTACCCCCACCCGTGTATGTACACCCGTGTACGTGTCGTACCCCTCCGTGTATGTACACCCCTGTACGTGTCATACCCCCCTGTATGTACACCCCTGTACGTGTCGTACCCCCACCCGTGTATGTACACCCGTGTACGTGTCGTACCCCTCCATGTATGTACACCCCTGTACGTGTCGTACCCCCACCCGTGTATGTACACCCGTGTACGTGTCGTACCCCTCCGTGTATGTACACCCCTGTACGTGTCGTACCCCCCTGTATGTACACCCCTGTACGTGTCGTACCCCCACCCGTGTATGTGCACCCGTGTACATTAGAGTCGCACCCCCATCCGTGTATGTACACCCGTGTACGTCAGAGTCGTACCCCCACCACAACCTCCTAAGTACGGAGCGCACCCCAGGCCCCAACATCACAACCGCATGTACGAGTCGTACCAAGCCACACACAAGGACAGCACTGTACAACAAAATGGCCCATGTACACCCCGTACACACGCTAAAAACGCACGTACACAACCAGGACAAACCAAAACAACACAAGAATACACCATTCGAATGGCACAAAGCCACTAAACATGTCCAACAACCACTAAAACAACACATTCACTGACCTGCAACTGCCAAAAACAAACAGAGGCCCCAAACACCACCACTCCTTATAACACACCCACCCAAACTTCAAACACAGCCACACCCACCAATGGACCAATAAAAAGGGCCCACACACACAAACCATGAGCCTTTGCAACAGACTCACTGCTGCCAGACCCCACAGACAACCTACAGCACCAAACTAGAAGCTTTACCACACCTTACACTTGCACACCTTCACACAACCACCTTCACAAACACCCCCTCATCACATTCACACACACACCTGCACAACCACACCCACACACCCACAACCATCCACACCCCCCCCCACCATCCACACCCACACCCCTCACCATGCCCACTAACAAGAATCCAAAGTTCAGTAACCGAGAGTTGGAGGTCCTTGTCGATGAAATCCTCAGAGTCGAGCCACACCTCTTTGGAACATTGGTCAGACAGACCAGCATTTCAGAAAAAACAGCCATGTGGCAGACCATCGTCGATGCTGTGAATGCTGTTGCGGACACCAGAAGGAACAAGCAGGAATGCCAAGCCAGGTGGTTCGATCTGCGGAGGAGGGTCCGAGCCAAGATGACGGATGAACACAACCAGGCCAACGTCACTGGAGGAGGGCCGTCCCGCAGACCCGTACACTACCATCCCTGGGAGGAGAGGGTGATGACCATTGTTAGAAAGGGTAGATGGACCGGGAGGGTCGGCCGGGGACAGGAGGAGAGGTCTCCGGGGAGAGCCGTCTCCAACGATCGTACAGACAAGTAACTTCCCCCCCACAGACAGATACCACACACGGATAAGGTTCAGTGTTCTTTATAAGCACTTCTTAAGGTACGGTTGAATGGTACAAGGAGGTCTGGACTCAGGGGTCCCCTCGATTCAAGTCTCTCAAAGCAGGGTAAGGGGTAGCGGGACAGTCTGTCTACCAGTCAGGTAGTTCGGGTGAGATGATGACTAGCTCACAATCCTCGAGCTTGGTGGCTTAGTTGGTACGGGCCGCGGCAGCGCCAGCAGGTCCCGGTTGAGATGGTCGGTACACGGTCCGCGGCAGCGCCAGCAGGTCCCGGAAAGATGGTCGATGTACGGGCCGCGGCAGCGCCAGCAGGTCCCGACGAGGATGGTCGTTACAACGGGCCGCGGCAGCGCCAGCAGGTCCCGACGATGATGGTTGTTACAACGGGCCGCGGCAGCGCCAGCAGGTCCCGACGAGGATGGTCGTTACAACGGGCCGCGGCAGCGCCAGCAGGTCCCGACGAGGATGGAGGTTGCAGAAGGCCGCGGCAGCGCCAGCAGGCAGGACGATGGTTCACAAGAGCGGGCTACGGCAGCGCCAGTAGTCCGTCAAGGCTGAGTTCTCTCGGTGTCTCTCGACTCCAGGATACAACTGCCTTCCTGCTCCGGAGCTGCCCCAGTTATAGGGCGGGTGCCCTTTGATGTCCGGACCCTCGCACTTGGAGGTCGGAGGGTCCGGGATGAAGGTGTCCAGACACCCAGCAGGGGGTGGAGCCAGTGCCTGGGGGAGCTGGAGGCGATCGGCACCTGGCGGGGGAGAGCCCTTGACACTTCGTTCTCCCATTGACCTGCCAAGTGGTCCGCTCACCTCCTGGGTGGATGGTGGTGCCGGGATGTCGGGGCCGGCCAGGCCCGGGGTTAGGGTCGGGGTGAGGCCACGCGGCCTCGTGGTGCAGGGCCCAAGATGGCGGCTTGACCCGGCCGGGGAAGCCGGTGGGGCTGGCCCCCGTGATGAGTAGAGGTCCGAGGGCAGAAGATCCGTCGGGAGACGGGGTACAGGTGCTTTTCGTGGGGTATGCCTGGTGGGCCGGAGCTTGGGCCCTGTCGTGCGGGGAGGGAGCAAGCCCTCTGTGTGGCCTGTCCAACATGCGTCCCCCCCAGCTGAAGGCGGGGAGAGTCACCCATCTCCTTGGGGACTCTCTTCGTCGAGGCGGAAAAAGCGGGACAGGCCATCCGCGTTGGCGTGGTCTTGGCCTGGTCGGTGCTCCACGGTGAAGTCCATTCCCTGCAGGGAAATGGACCAGCGCAAGAGTTTTGGGTTCTCCCCCCGCATCTGCATCAGCCACTGCAGGGGTCGATGGTCGGTTTGTACCCGGAAGTGGGTACCGAAGAGATAGGGTCGGAGCTTTTTGAGGGCCCACACTACTGCGAATGCCTCCCTCTCGATGGTGCTCCAACGCTGTTCTCGGGCCAGGAGACGTCGACTGATGAAGGCCACCGGCTGGTCATGACCTTCGGGGTTTAACTGAGAAAGGACGGCTCCGATGCCGTGGTCGGAGGCGTCGGTCTGCACCACAAATTCCCGACTGTAATCGGGGGCCTGGAGCACAGGGGCGGTGCACAGGGCGGCCTTCAGCTTCTCGAAGGCCGCTTGACAATCAGGAGTCCAGTTAATCCGCTTTGGTTGGTTCTTGGACGTGAGACCCGTGAGGGGCCCCACGATGCTGCCGTAGTCCTTCACGAACCGCCGGTAGTAGCCGGTGAGCCCCAAGAAGGCTCGGACCTCGGTCTGGGTGACGGGGGGCTGCCAGGACTGGATGGCATCAATCTTAAGTTGTAGCGGGGCCACCAGCCCGCTTCCCACTTGGTGCCCAAGGTAGGTCACAGACCCTTGGCCAATTTGGCACTTGCCGGCCTGAATGGTGAGGCCGGCCCGCTGGAGGGCTTGTAGGACCTCTTGGAGGTGACGGAGGTGGTCGGACCAGTGGCGGCTGTATACAGCGATATCGTCCAGGTAGGCAGCGCTGAACTCTTCGAGCCCCGCCAAGACCTGGTTCACAAGACGTTGAAACGTGGCGGGGGCATTCTTCATGCCAAAGGGCATGACCTTGAATTGATAGTGGCCATCGGGGGTAGAGAAGGCTGACCGTTCCTGAGCCCTGGGTGTGAGGCCGATCTGCCAGTAGCCCGCTGTTAGGTCGAAGATACTAAGGTAGCGGGCGGCCCCCAGCCGGTCGATCAGCTCGTCTGCTCGGGGGATAGGATGAGCGTCGGTCCGGGTGACAGCGTTCAAGCCCCGGTAGTCGACGCAGAATCTCAGTTCGGGTGCGGTGCCGGGGGCAGCGGCTTTGGGAACCAATACAACCGGACTGGCCCCGGGGACTGTCCGAGGGCTCGATGACCCCGATCGTGAGCATCTTGGCCACTTCCTCCTGTATGCAGGCCCGTACCCGATCTGGTACGCGGTAGGCCCGGTGTCGGACAGGGGGACTGTCCCCGGTGTCTACGTCGTGCAAACACCAAGGGGTGACCCCGGGGGTGAGGGAGAACAGGGCAGCGAACTGCAGCAGGAGGTTCCGGCAGTCCTGGCGTTGCTCCGAAGTGAGGGCGTCAGAGAGCCGGACCCCGTCCACGGAGCCGTCATTCTCCTGAGTCTTCAGGAGATCCGGGAGGGGTTCGGAGTCTTCTTCTGCACCACTGTCCGTAGCCATCAGGAGGCTAAGTTCTGGGCGCACAAAGTGTGGTTTGAGTCGGTTGGTGTGGAGGACCCGAAGGGGGTTCCGGGAGGTCCCCATGTCGATGAGGTAAGTGACGGGGCTTTTGCGCTCGACCACTTTGAAGGGCCCCGTCCACTTATCTTGCAAGGCACATGGTTCGGTGGGGGACATCACCCATACTTGTTGTCCGGGCTCGAACTCAACGGAGGAGGCATTGTGATCATACCACCTCTTCATGTCCTCCTGGCTGGCCTCGAGGTTCGCCTTGGCCATCTGTCTGAAGCGCCGGGTCTGATTGCGTAGGGCCAGGATGTATTTGAAGACGTCTGGAGGGGTCTTTAGGGGGGCCATCTCCCAACCTTCTTTTACTAGGCTGAGGGGCCCTCGCACAGGGTGCCCGTACAGGAGTTCGAAAGGGCTAAAACCGAGGGACTTCTGGGGAACTTCTCGGTAAGCGAAGAGGAGGCACGGGAGTAGTACATCCCACTGGCGACGGAGGGGCTCTTCCAATCCCCCAATCATCCCCTTGAGAGTGCGGTTAAAACGCTCCACTAGTCCGTTCCCTTGGGGGTGATAGGGGGTCGTGAATCTGTAGGTGACCCTGCATTGTTGCCAGAGGGACTTCATGTATTTGGATATAAAGTTCGTGCCTCGGTCGCTGACGACTTCTCGGGGGAAGCCTACCCGGGAGAAGATCCCCATTAGGGCCCGGCCAACCACCGGAGCTGTCACGGTCCGTAGGGGCACCGCCTCGGGGTAGCGGGTGGCATGGTCCACCAGTACTAAGATGAACCTGTGTCCTTGTGCCGTGCGGGGGTCCAGAGGCCCCACAATGTCTATCCCCACCCTCTCGAACGGGGTGGTGACCACAGGGAAGGGTTGCAGAGGGGCTTTCAGCTTCCGACCACTCTTCCCGCTGGCTTGGCATGTGGGCAAGATCGGCAGTGGTTCAGGACGTCGTTCCTCATTTTCGGCCAGAAAAAGTGGGTTACTAGGCGGCTGTACATTTTGTCCTGGCCCAGGTGTCCAGCCAGGGGGACATCGTGTGCCAGGTTGAGCAGAAAGTCTCTGAAGCGGAGAGGTACCACCAGTACTCGACCGGCCCCCAGCTCGGCGATTCTTTGCTCGCTGTATAGCAGGTCGTTATCCCAGTAGACCCAGTGAGTTCCGGTGGCGTCCCCTGCATTCTGGGCACTGGCTTGTTGGCGGAGTCCCTCGAGGGAGGGACAGGTCTTTTGTTCCTGGCGGAACTGTTCTTGGGTGGGCCCCCCTTCTTGACGCCACTGAGCCAGGTCAGGAAGGTCCTGGGATTGCGCGTCCCCTTCGGTCGTCGGGTCTGGGGGGCTGGCCTTGTCGTTGTCTTCTACTGGGGCGACCGGGGGCGGAGGTGCCGGCCATTCCGGTTCTTCTGATCGAGGGACGGCACGGGCGGCCATGGACCGGGTGGTTATGCAGGCCCAGTCCGGGAGGCCCAGCATCCCCAGGTGCTCTCTTCTCTCAACGGTGGCCCACGGGGAACTCTCGAGGTCATTCCCCAGGAGGCAGTCCACGGGGGCATCGTCCCGGACCGTCACCTTCAACAGGCCGGAGACCCCTCCCCATTCGAATGGGACGCAGGCCATTTGACACATACTTTCAGAGTTGTCTGCCGAGCGGACGGGGCAGAGAATGTTCGGCAGTATCTGCTCGGGCTTCACCAGGTGACAGCGGACGGCCGTCACACTGGCGCCTGTGTCACGCAAGGCCTCGGCTCGCTGTCCATTAATGGTCACCCACTGACTGTATTTCCTGGTGTTAGCGGGTAGGGGGGCCCGCGGGACCATGTCTCTTCCCCCTAAGCACGCCAGGACCATGGCGGCCGGCTCCCACTCTTGCTGGGCCGGCTCATACTCTTCTGGTTCCTCCGATGATCGCTCTTCCCCCAGGGCGGCGGCAGCTACCTGGCGGGGCTTGGGTGCTTGGTTCTGCGGGCAGCTCGGGTCATTGGCGTAGTGGCCGACTCGCTGGCATCGGTGGCACGTGACGTTGGCTCGGGCCCCAGGACGCCACGGGGGGTTGCCCCGGCCGGCCGGAGGCGGGGTGCTGGCCACGGGTGTTGTTGGCAAGGCGTCTCTTCCTCGCCCCTGGCCCCCTCCTCCTCCCCGAGGACGGTGCTGGCCTGGGTTGCTTCTGTTCTGTTCGTGTGGCCCCCTCCGGCCCACTCGGGTGCTTTCCCATCGGTCAGCTTCGGCGGCGAGCTGCCGGGGGTCAGTCAGCTTACTGTCGAGGAGGTGCTGCCTGAGCTCGACGAAACAGTTGTTCGACAGGTGCTCCCATACCATAAGGTTAAAGAGTTGTTCGTAAGTGGTGACATGGCTCCCCCTTATCCAACCCTCGAAGGCACGGCTGAAATAGTTCACGTATTCTACCCAAGTTGTACCTGGGATCCGGGTGCAATCTCTGAACCTCTGGCGGTACATCTCGGGTGTGAGGCCGTAGCGGGTGAGGAGGGCAGCCTTCATGTGGTCGTAGTACGACATTTGGTGATCTGGGAGCTGCAGTAGGGCATCGCGACCCTCGTTGATAAACCTCCCCCAAAGTCCGGCTCCCCAATCACTCCGGTCGATCCGGTGGGAGGTCATGGCGATCTCGTAGGCTTTAAACCACTGTTGTATGTCGTCTTCTCGGACATACTCGCGGACAACATCCTTGGGGATGTGGACTTTTTTCTCGATTGGCCCCGGGGTATGTGGTCGCTCAGGCACCCCCAGTTCTTTATTTTGTTTCCGAAGTTCTATCTACGCTAGTTGGCGCTCGTGCTCGAGCGTTATTTTTTTCTCCTCCAGCTCTCTCTGTCTCTGCTTCTCTTCTCGTTCATCTCGGAGCCGCATATGCTCGAGGTTGAGTTTCTGTTCAGCTAACTTGAGTTCCCCATCCATCTTGAGTCGTGCCATTTCCAACTCGTGCAATCGGGTTCTTTCTCTTTCTCGGATCTCCTCCTGCGAGAGGCCCGTTCCCTGCTCCTCGGGAGCCGTGGCGTTCCCCTCTGGTGTGATGCTGCTTTGGTCGGAGGGTCCGGCGACCCCAGTTTCTGTCCACGACTCTAGGGCGTGCTTTAGATCATCCTTGGTACTCAGGCCGGTGGTAGCAATGCCAAGTTCTATGCAGAATTGTCTCAGTTCGCGGTGGTTGTATTCTTCTAATTTATCCATTTGGAAATTCTCGGTGGAGCTGCTATCTTTGGCTGACATCGTGTTTTTGTCGTGGGGTGAGCTACTCTCTGTACGATTACGCGTTGATTCGGATCGCGCCGCTGGCCACCAATGTTAGAAAGGGTAGATGGACCGGGAGGGTCGGCCGGGGACAGGAGGAGAGGTCTCCGGGGAGAGCCGTCTCCAACGATCGTACAGACAAGTAACTTCCCCCCCACAGACAGATACCACACACGGATAAGGTTCAGTGTTCTTTATAAGCACTTCTTAAGGTACGGTTGAATGGTACAAGGAGGTCTGGACTCAGGGGTCCCCTCGATTCAAGTCTCTCAAAGCAGGGTAAGGGGTAGCGGGACAGTCTGTCTACCAGTCAGGTAGTTCGGGTGAGATGATGACTAGCTCACAATCCTCGAGCTTGGTGGCTTAGTTGGTACGGGCCGCGGCAGCGCCAGCAGGTCCCGGTTGAGATGGTCGGTACACGGTCCGCGGCAGCGCCAGCAGGTCCCGGAAAGATGGTCGATGTACGGGCCGCGGCAGCGCCAGCAGGTCCCGACGAGGATGGTCGTTACAACGGGCCGCGGCAGCGCCAGCAGGTCCCGATGAGGATGGTCGTTACAACGGGCCGCGGCAGCGCCAGCAGGTCCCGACGAGGATGGTCGTTACAACGGGCCGCGGCAGCGCCAGCAGGTCCCGTCGAGGATGGAGGTTGCAGAAGGCCGCGGCAGCGCCAGCAGGCAGGACGATGGTTCACAAGAGCGGGCTACGGCAGCGCCAGTAGTCCGTCAAGGCTGAGTTCTCTCGGTGTCTCTCGACTCCAGGATACAACTGCCTTCCTGCTCCGGAGCTGCCCCAGTTATAGGGCGGGTGCCCTTTGATGTCCGGACCCTCGCACTTGGAGGTCGGAGGGTCCGGGATGAAGGTGTCCAGACACCCAGCAGGGGGTGGAGCCAGTGCCTGGGGGAGCTGGAGGCGATCGGCACCTGGCGGGGGAGAGCCCTTGACACTTCGTTCTCCCATTGACCTGCCAAGTGGTCCGCTCACCTCCTGGGTGGATGGTGGTGCCGGGATGTCGGGGCCGGCCAGGCCCGGGGTTAGGGTCGGGGTGAGGCCACGCGGCCTCGTGGTGCAGGGCCCAAGATGGCGGCTTGACCCAGCCGGGGAAGCCGGTGGGGCTGGCCCCCGTGATGAGTAGAGGTCCGAGGGCAGAAGATCCGTCGGGAGACGGGGTACAGGTGCTTTTCGTGGGGTATGCCTGGTGGGCCGGAGCTTGGGCCCTGTCGTGCGGGGAGGGAGCAAGCCCTCTGTGTGGCCTGTCCAACAACCATACTGCCGGTGGAGGCAGTCGAAGGATTAGGAGGACTCCGAGACCCGGGTGAGTACACAAACAACGCACCTCACATGGGGGGAACGTCATCCACAACCAAACTCACAAACAGGCACGCAACCACCTCAAGCTATCGCATGACTCAACCACACTCCATGAACACGCACATGCCACTGGCGCCACCATGCCCCATGCACCCAGCTGGACAATGTCAAGTCACAGGCCACAGAAGACACCAACACATGACACGGTAACCCGGATGGCGGGAGGGTGGGCCCAAAAAATCACATAGTGCAACTCAGAAGCAGACAACAATGCCCTCTGCCCATATGGCCTAGGTCACAGCCAGACAAACAGTGTGTCCCCACACAGGAAAGACTCGCCAGCAAATGGCGGACGCCTTGCATCAACACATGGGGGTGAAGGCACGTTTTTGCACATGACAGCAGCTAATGAACAGCCAACACTGTGAAAGAGTGGCAGCACACACCACCACAGCAGCAGCGCAGAGACACACACTACACCCAATGGGTGCCTGGAGATCAGAAACAAACTCACATCAACAAGCCAAGGGCCATTCAAAGATCTGCTAACAGTGTGTGCCCAGGAAGCTGGGCTGAGGTGACAGAGGGTGACACACAGAGGGAGGGAGAGGGGGACAGAGAGGGAGGGAGAGGGGGACAGAGAGGGAGGGAGACACAGGGAGACGGACAGAGGGAGGAGGCTGACACACAGAGGGAGGGAGAGGGGGACAGAGAGGGAGGGAGACACAGGGAGACGGACAGAGGGAGGAGGCTGACACACAGAGGGAGGGAGAGGGGGACAGAGAGGGAGGGAGAGGGGGACAGAGAGGGAGGGAGACACAGGAAGACGGACAGAGGGAGGAGGCTGACACACAGAGGGAGGGAGAGGGGGACAGAGAGGGAGGGAGAGGGGGACAGAGAGGGAGGGAGACACAGGAAGACGGACAGAGGGAGGAGGATGACACACAGAGGGAGGTAGAGGGGGACAGAGAGGGAGGGAGACACAGGGAGAGCAAATCAGCCATGTGGTGTGTGGGAATGTCTGCTCGTCAGCAGGTGGACTGCGTGCATGTAGACAAGGGTGGCCAGTGCCAGCACCCCCCCTCTCCTCCATGGCAAAACACAGGGCCATGTCACAACCTGTGCACGAGCACAACGACAGCTACCTGCATCATATAAGTGTGTGGAACAACTTCATGTGCCCACGTACAGTGCAACACGGAAGGCGCCAATGCACAGCTCGCCACACCTGCCCACTCCACTGCTGACTGCAGTCACACTTGACGCAGCAAGTAAGACTGTGCCACACATAGTTAAAGGCGCCAAAGCTGTGCCCAAGGGACACACCCATGCACAAGTGCACTGTGAGTGGAATGCAAGACAGATCAAAATTCCCAGAGGAAATGTTCCAACTTTGAAACTGATGAAACATGGATGTTGCATGAACCAAAATTAACATTGTCTCTCACACACACAGGTCAACCTCGTGGTTCACCCCCCAACACTGGGGGGGAAGACTCACAGGACCCGGCTCTGCGGGAGGCCGATCCCACCGGCAGCGACGACTCTCACCACTCTGTGGACGACCCCGACCAACCTGGCCCCTCTGGTGTCCAACCACCTGCAGCACCTGCGTCAGGTACAACGGGGCCAACCACCACCCCCACTCCTGCCACATCCCAGGAGACACCCAGGATCCCTGCCCCACCACCACAAAGCAGCCAGGCTGGCCAGGTGGGACACGGTGTCCCGGGCACCCAGGAGGAGGCAGGCGACAACGCCAATGCCACCCCTCAGGGGTCCTGGAGACCCGATGTGCCCACAAGGGCAGGCCAGGTGCAAGTGGGCAGGGGTGGTGGGAGTGGAGGACGGCGGAGGCGCCAGCCTGACCAGTTGGCTGGGGATCCGGTATATTCCCATGTCCGAAACATCCTGGACTCATACCGGCAGGACACCACGGGCATGGCCCAGGTTGTGTCCGTCCTCGAGGGGATCAAGACCCAGCAGGCCCAGCAACATGCGGAGCTACATGCTTGTCTACTGCAACACCAACGGAGGATGGAGGACGGACAGGCTGAGCTCGTGACGGTGTACACAGGAATTCACAGCACACTCCGTCGGATGGCCGACAACATGGGCAACCCTCCCTGTGCCAGAAGGCGTAGAACATCACCACCCACAGGGAGGGATCAGGAGGAGGAGGAGGAAACATCCGATGGAGCATCCCAAACATCGTCACGGCCTGCTTCTGAGGGTCCCCGCAGGAGGGCGGGTCGTCCACGGAAAAGACCGTGAGGGTCGGCGCTACAGCACCATCTCCCAGGACACCTGGCCTGGCACCTGGCCCACTGGAGCAACAGCAGCACAGCATCAAAAGACATTCTCTGCCACATGGCCTTGCTGGTCACTGTCTGACCAATGTTGACAAAGACTGTGGCATGGACTCTGAGGATTTCAAATGGCAAGGACACCAACTCCCCTACTGAACTTTGGATTCCAAACACCCGGAAAGCCCCTCATGTCATACCCCCCCCCCAAAAATAAAAAGTCACACCATGAAGAGAAGATGCCTGCTGGTTGCATTATTACCTTACATGTGTCTTGTAAAGTCTAAACATGCCTGAGTTCTGTTTTGACTTCAACCATCCACACCCTGGGGCCTGAGTCTGGCACAGGACACACGGGTCACAGTGTATTAGGCAAGACAGACATGGAGCACCATACACACCCGTGATGGGCCCAACCAGCTGAGGGGGTGGCCGCACAACCGTGCCGACAGACATATTGAGTACAGCA
The DNA here is from genome assembly GCF_964204655.1 of Triturus cristatus. Taxonomy (NCBI): domain Eukaryota; kingdom Metazoa; phylum Chordata; class Amphibia; order Caudata; family Salamandridae; genus Triturus; species Triturus cristatus. The sequence continues at coordinate 214,572,623 of NC_140588.1, forward strand.
ACAGTCATGCGCAGAGGTCAGGGATCATGTCCAGTGTCCTGGGGGGCACCCAGGTATGTGTAGACAGGTGGCAGAACCATGTCCTGCAAGCTTGAGTCCGGTGGATGCAGATAATGGGGGCCTGGCCAACGTTGGATGCATGGGGATGGCACATGTCACAATACCCACACAGTCATGGACATCATGCACAATACACAGTCTCATCCCACACACACAGCTTGCATCTTGCTACTCGACACATAGACACATAGCCACTATCAGGGAAAACCATGCCAGACATGCTGGCTGCACCGTGGCAACACACCAGCATTGACTGAGAAGAGGCACCTTGGAGGCATAGGGACACCTTTATTAGTCATGTTTTCGGGATTGCAGAGGCAACTTGAAGTACACATGAACGTGTCATGTGGAGTAACATGTGGGTCCAACACTGGCACCCCCCTTCTGCAGCACAAATGCGTGATAGCCATGGAACTGGCACACAAGTGTCGGCTAACAGCTAAACACCCCCAGCTGCTCACGAAGAGCCTGCCATACACCATTGATCCTCTGATGTGGAAGTCCCACAGCATGTCAAGCCAATGCAAACCGTATGTGTCCGAGGGCAGTGTTACACACATTGATGCCATCATCACAATCCACTATCCCATCACTGATGACTGTCAACAAGTCTGACCATCTATTCAGGTGTACCCAGCTGCATGTTATGTGTACCATGGTGATGCTACATGTCTGCAGAGGAACCAAACATCGACAGGGGCAGTGTGCATACATCGTGAACAACTGCCACACCCAATACACCCCTGATGCATCCCTTACCCTAAGGAGACTTCCAAACGTGTCCGTGCCTGTAACGCTGAGTCAGCACACGATGACGTGTCCATGAGGAATAGCAGTGCCACAACAATGCAAGCAGCAGACGGCATGCGCAAGTACCTGGGGAAGAGAGACACACAAGAAGTCAGCCACAAAAAGCACAGCCACTTGCATGTGCATTTACTCGACACATGTATGGATGACAACATGCTAGGTCACAATTATGACTGGGGAAATACAACCATCACTGGCACCATCACTCCAGTGACACACCCACACACACCTCTGACTCACGTGCCATACATGCAGGTGGAGACACACATCACAACACATGCCACACGGGGACCAATGCATGCACACTCAGACACTGGTACTCACCACTAAGCAAAGAAGTCGCGTATGAGCCGAGTCCGGATGTCCTCTTGTGGCTCCACATCCTCCACATCACTAGCCCCATTGCCAAGCCCTTCGTCCTCCACGGGTGGATGGTCCTCGTCATCTTGATCCAGGATGAGTGGCACAGCTTTCTCAACTGCCATGTTGTGCAGCATGCAGCAGACCATGAAGATTTTGCAGACCTTCGCCGGGGCATATGGGAGTGCGCCGCCGGTCTTGTGTAGGCACCTGAATCGGCTCTTCAGCAGGCCAAACGTCCTCTCTATCACTCGCCTTGTCCGGCCATGGGCGGTGTTGTAGCGGAGCTGGGCCGGCGTGATGGGGTTGCGGAGAGGTGTGATCAGCCATGGCATGTTGGGATAGCCAGCGTCCCCTACATGGAAAGCACATGGACATCGTTAGAACAGGAGAAGCGGTCGTGCTGGAAGTCTACGCAAAATACAGGACAGACAGACTGTACCCACCAACAACACATGCTCGTTCGTTGCGCAGCTGCGTCATCATTTCAGGCACCCTGCTGCGCCTCATGATGTAGGCATCGTGTGCTGATCCTGGAAAACGAGCACAGACATGTGAAATCACCATGTTGGACAGACACACCACAAGGGCATTGATGGAGTGGTAGTGCTTGCGATTCCGGTACGCTACCTCCTGTGCCTGTGGTGTACCAAAGCAACATGTGTCCCATCTATGGACCCAATGACATGGGGCATCCCTCCCAGGGCATAGAATCCATGCTTGACCCCAGTCAACATTTCAGGGGTAGGAAAATGTATGAAGTCATCCAGGTGAATCAACATGGCCTCTAAGAAATCATGCAGCACACGGCAGAACATGCTCTGGGACATGCCACCAACATGAGCTATGGTATTTTGAAAGGTACCCGTGGCTAGAAAATGTAGGGCTGCCATTACCTTCAGCTTGGGTGTCAGTGCCGTAGGATACCTGTGCAGCGGTTGCAGGTGTGGTGCCAGTCTCGCCGTCAAATCCAGAATCAACCGTTGGGGGAAGCGGTAGCACCGGATACAGTCATTTTCCCGCATGGCAGCCAAGTCCGGAATTGGTCGGGGAAGAGGCGTCGCTCTGCAGTAATTTGGAAGTGACAAGGAAGAGTGAGTGCACCACAACAACAATTATTTTGTACTGAGCACATGTTAATCTGTCTATACACATATGCTACATACGGAGTCAGGTATGTGCCACATGCCCTGGACACGTATGGCTGGCAGGTGACACTCCTACCAAGACCCAGCTACACACGGAGATTGAGAACCTCCACATGCCATGCCATGGGATTAGCTGTGTCCCAGTGCAAGTGAACAGCCAGACGCAAGACAGGAGTGACATACACCCACACATCAGCAGAAGTAGGATGTCGATTGCAGAGATTGGTAGCGGAACACTAGAGCCACAGGTCACATGACATTACACTAGGACAGCCCACACACCTTTCCATGAAGGTGCACATGTCATGACTCACCACACATTCATAGAGAGGATGCAGACATGTCCTTGTTACGCACCTCCGTGTCCCATGCATACATACGCACCTCACATCCGATACCACATGTGGCATGGTGTGCGGAACAGTGTGCAATGTCAATCTACACACAGACACATGTTGGTTGCTGCAACAGCTGCAGCTTTTGAGGGTGCTCCAACATCAACCTAATGGGAACCCCCCACACATACATGACATAGTCACATCGTGCACCATGGGTAGTGACAAGTCAGGTGTGGTAACCCCTGTACCGGGCATCAGGGGACACCTCCGTGTGTTGGTGTCCGTGCCATGCCAGTGTCGCTCATCCCAAGTGTGCAGTACGACATGCACACATGTCAAAGGAGTCAAGGGCATGCCTGGCACACATTGCACCGTCACACATTACATCTGTACACATCTCATCATACATCTGGTGCCTTCTCGACTCAGGAGTAATGTGCCACATCACAGCCTGTCACACCTGTGCCCCACACATGTAGTACTGCCCAGACAATGCCTTGATGTCCATCCATGGACAAGTATGTCCGCCCTATTCCTTCCTGTGTGCTGCCTGTCACCACTGTGATGTGTGAAAACCACCGTACTGCTGCTAAGAGGGCCTGTGTACGTTCCCATATCACTATGGGAGTGCTGCCGTATGTGTACCCATAGTGATGGTGAGCGTACAGGCATGTGTACGGTCAGTAAGTACGCATATGCAAGAACACCCATAGTGGTACGGCCCGTACACGCGTGTGTACGTTCACTATCACCATGGGTGTCCTCGCGTATGCGTACTCGTACTGGTGCTGCCCGTACACATGCCTGTACATTCACTATCACTACGAGTACGCATACGCGAGAACACCCATAGTGGTACGGCCCGTACACACGCCTGTACGTTCACTATCACCATGGGTGTCCTCGCGTATGCGTACTCGTACTGGTACGGCCCATACACACGCCTGTACGTTCACTATCACTACGAGTACGCATACGCGAGAACACCCATAGTGGTACGGCCCGTACACACGCCTGTACGTTCACTATCACCATGGGTGTCCTCGCGTATGCGTACTCGTACTGGTACGGCCCGTACACACGCCTGTACGTTCACTATCACTACGAGTACGCATACGCGAGAACACCCATAGTGGTACAGACCGTACACACACCTGTACGTTCACTATCACCATGGGTGTCCTCGCGTATGCGTACTCGTACTGGTACGGCCCGTACACACACCTGTACATTCACTATCACCATGGGTGTCCTCGCGTATGCGTACTCGTACTGGTACGGCCCGTACACACGCCTGTAGGTTCACTATCACCATGGGTGTCCTCGCGTATGCGTACTGAATGTACAGGCGTGTGTACGGGCCGTACCAGTACGAGTACGCATACGCAAGGACACCCATGGTGATAGTGAACGTACAGGCGTGTGTACGGTCCGTACCACTATGGGTGTTCTCGCGTATGCGTACTCGTGATAGTGAACGTACAGGCGTGTGTACGGGCCGTACCAGTACGAGTACGCATACGCGAGGACACCCACGGTGATAGTGAACGTACGCACGCGTGTACGGGCCGTTGCTATGCATTTGGGGTGCCCTAGGGGCCCAGAACGCACCGTACCTGTGGGTGAAGCTCAATTTTACATAGGGGACACATGAGGGACAAGTATTAAGGCCTACATGCATGCTGGTTGTCATGGAGACCAAGTTTTAAGTTTGAATTTGTTCTGGAAGGTGCACAGCAGAAGTCAGTTGGAATGAATCTACTTTGTTGCAATGTGTTTGTGGGGTTGACATCATGCTGGAGAAAAAAACACAATAAGAACCCACTGACTGTGCTAGGTTTGAAGGGATTGGAGGAAACATAGGATGCAAAGGTGAGTGACCAATCACTCTGTACTCCTGTGCATGAAACAGGCCAGCAAGTCAGATATAAGGCAGCCAGATCCTACCACTTCGATTTGATAAAGCTTGAATCCTAAGAACCTTCGGTGTGGTGTCTCTTTGTCGTGTGGTGCCGAGTGTACGATCCTAGATACGAGATTCCTCCCCTGCGGAATCTCCCGCCAGTGCCCGGCTACGATACCTTGAGGGTGGGTCTCAGGACAGTCAGGGCCCCCTCCGGGCTCCTCTGAGGTCGCCTTCTAACAGGGTGGGTGCAGAGTCCTCCCAGCAGTGCCCAGAGACAGGAGGGGTGTGTGCAGAGTCCTCCCAGCAGTGCCCAGAGACAGGAGGGGTGGGTGCCTATCACTCCCAGCAGTGCCCAGAGACAGGAGGGGTGGGTGCAGAGTCCTCCCAGCAGTGCCCAGACACAGGAGGGGTGGGTGCAGAGTCCTCCCAGCAGTGCCCAGAGACAGGAGGGGTGGGTGCAGAGTCCTCCCAGCAGTGCCCAGACGCAGAAGGGGTGGGTGCCTATCACTCCCAGCAGTGCCCAGACGCAGGAGGGGTGGGTGTGATGCACAGTGTGAGCCTTGATAATTGATTGTGTCTTTGCCCTCATTCCACCTGTGTACTTTCACTGGCACGTACTGCTTTTGCCCTTCCCCAGAGGAGTATGTCCCTATGGCAAAGGTGCAATGCGTTGGCTGCATGACATGCCTTGTTGTAACCAGCTAATTTGTTCCCATATGTGTCTCTGTGACATGTTGCAGGTGTATTGATGTAGTGTCACTTGTTCATCCTCACAGGTAGGCGCCTCTGCCAAGGAGCAGATCTGGCTGACCGCCGTCAGTGCCGTGAGGAGTGCGGATGGTCGGAAGTGGCGCCTGTCCCAGGTGAGGAAACGCTGGCAGGATATCCGGTGCTGGACGCGGAGGATCGCACGGGTCCTGCTGGGGGACTCACCTGAGAGCCATAAGAACCGCGGGCGCCGCCGTCTCTCCCACATCCACAAGCGTGTGCTGGCGGTGGTATTTCCAGACTTGGACAGGCGCTTACAGGAGATGCAGCAGCAGGAAGGGGGTAGGTACATGTGTGTTTGTTGTGTTTCACCAGCATTTGTAAGTGCACTGTTCCATGGATGCACTAACAGGGTTTAATGGTGCTGTGCAGATCCTGTTACCCACAGTATTGCAGTGCTCTCCTGCCTCCCTTCCCCTCCTTGCAATGTGTTCCCTGGTCTGTGTGAAGTCACTCCGTCACAAGGTTATGTAGCCTGGCACCTTCTCCACGTGTACAATGCCTGCAGCACATGATTATTTGGACAGGCGCACCTTGGGTATTTTGTGTGCAACCTTAATTTGTTGCATCCCATGTGTATTTCACCCAGACTAAGGGATGTAAGTGCTTCCTGTGTCTCCAAATAATAGTCTCATGTAGGGGGTGGGTGGTGCGGGCATGGCCTTCATGTCACAACCTGATATCTCCTTGCTAGGACTGGCCAGTGTGTGATGTTTGTCTGGACATGCACTCAAGGTGCAGTGGGCCAGTCATGGTGGGCATGTTTTCAGTATAACCTATGCTGCATGTGCCTCTTGTTCCTGGATATGGTCCCTGCTCATCCCTATTTCCTGCCACGCTGTGTGGTGCAGATGCAGTGCTGGATTGTCCCCAGGGCCTTGCTCCTCAGTCAAAATTCCATTCCATCTCATTTGCTATTGTGTCATGCTCTCCATAGTTTTTCGGTGGCATGGTGGGTCAAACAACTGTGTCTTGCATGCCCTACATATGTACCTTGTTTTGTAGATGTAACTCTTCTTTTGTTTCAGGCTATGCACTGTGACCTATGTAGATTGGACTCATGTGACATATGTATACAGGTGTATGATTAATTTCTGTCTCTTCACCCTGCCCACAGCATCGTCGGGGGACACGGAGGGAGACATGGGCACTGACAGAGCAGAGGGACCGAGCACCAGTGCCAGCGGTGACATCGGGGCTGGCACATCAAGTGGGACTGAGGCGGAGGAGAGTGAAGCCGGGGACCTGTCGACTGGCACAACAGAGTATGAAGCTGACGGGTCCGAGGATGATCTCTCCGAGTGGGTGGCGGCTGCACCAGCAGCTGACAGCGGCACTACATCTCGCCCGCCCCCTCCATTGCCCCCTCCATTGCCATCAGCCGCCTCTCACTTGCTCGTGTCCCTTCCCAACGTGCCCGGTCACCACATGTCTCCTTCCTGCCAGGCACCGCACCCCCTGCCCCTGTCTCCACTGCTGCCGCCAATGCCGAGTCTGTGGACATCCAGCGGCAGTTGCAGGTTGGTCAGGCTGCGATCCTTAATGTCCTCCATGGCCACAGCCAGGTCCTCAACAACATGGAGGCATACTTGGAGGGCATTCATTCATCGCAGGCTGACCAACGCAGCTTGCTGAGGTCGATAGACTCGACACTGACTGCAGCAGTGGGTCTCCTGCAGCGCTACGTCCCACCCCCTACCCCTGCCCCATCCACACTTCCCACTCCCATGCCTGTCCCACGTACACCCAGACGTCAGCATGCACCCACCACAACACACACAGGCACCACACCAGCAGGGAAGGTCCACCGCACACCTCCTGACACGCACACACAGGGTGAAGTAGGCACACCCACTGGGTCGGGGGGCAAACGTGTGACACGCAGCCAGAGTGGGAGTCCGCATTCCACCCAATCCACTCCCTCCAAATCCCCTCCCCTCAGCTCTCCTGGCCACATCTCCCCCAAAGACTCCTTCATGGCCGCTCTGTCCCTGAGCCCCACAGTGACGCCACCACGCAAGCGGTCAAGGAAGTCCTCGGTCAGGGTGGTTGATTCCCCCCCTGTCTACACCCTCCCCCAGTGGCGCTGCGACCCATCCCTCTGATCCCCCCCCTCCTTGGGGCCTGTGGTTCCTTCGGGTGCAGGGGATTCCCTGGAGGACCTTGCTAAGGTGTGCAGCGAGATCCTGGCCTCCACCTTTGGCCCTGCCCCACCCCCTGTGGTGGAGTCCTCCATCCCTGCACCCACGACGCCTACCCTTCACCCTCCTGTCCCTGCGGTGCCTGTTTCTTCCCCCCCACATGATGCCCTCACCCCTGTGGAAGACGACGGAATGTAACTGTGCAGGCAAGCTAGGGGACACGCATCCCACTGTGTCCCCCATCCAGCTGTGACTTCTGGACTGCCCTATGGGCTTTGTAAATATTGAACTTTCTACGAACATACAATTTTTGATCATGCTGATTAAAGCCATTTTTGTTTCCTTGGAACACTACTGCTTTTCTGATATTGCTGTTGGTGGGGCTGCTACATGATTTTGGGTGGTGATAATGTGTTGGTTGTGTGGGAAATGTAGTAGTGTGCTGGTCATAGGGGGGACCCTGGGATCTGTGTGCCATCACACGGTGTTAGCTAGGTTTCTGTGTTCATGTAAGCAGTTGCTGCATGGTGAAATTGTCCAAAGGTGTATTCCTTCCTCTGTGTACCCTGACATCTTCCCTGCAGGGTGTTCCCAATATTTAGCGCAGAGCTGTGTGTACATTAGAAGGGTGTGTGACGGACTCCTTCTACTTTGCACATGCATGCTGAGCGATGTCTCCCCCTGCATCATTCGTGGCATTCTTGGTAGTCATTGTACTTGTGTATGTGGACTATTGACATGACTTCATGTGTACATGTTTTCTTTTCTGCGCTATGCATGCGTATACTCCCAGCCTCGCACACATGTGGTACATGTACTGCAGGGTCTTTGTGCACCTGACTGAAATTTGTGGGCATGGTACCTGTGGCTACTCCACCCTTTGCGTTTCATGGGCACTGCTATGAGTGTTAGGCACACACCCCTCCTGACTCTGGGCACTGCTGGGAGGACTCTGCACCCACCCCTCCTGTCTCTGGGCACTGCTGGGAGGACTCTGCACACACCCCTCCTGTGTCTGGGCACTGCTGGGAGGACTCTGCACCCACCCCTCCTGTCTCTGGGCACTGCTGGGAGGACTCTGCACCCACCCCCCTGTCTCTGGGCACTGCTGGGAGTGATAGGCACCCACCCCTCCTGTCTCTGGGCACTGCTGGGAGGACTCTGCACACACCCCTCCTGTGTCTGGGCACTGCTGGGAGGACTCTGCACACACCCCTCCTGTGTCTGGGCACTGCTGGGAGTGTTAGGCACACACCCCTCCTGTCTCTGGGCACTGCTGGGAGTGATAGGCACCCACCCCTCCTGTCTCCGGGCACTGCTGGGAGTGTTAGGCACCCACCCCTCCTATGTCTTGGCACTGCTGGGAGGACTCTGCACCCACCCCTCCTGTCTCTGGGCACTGCTGGGAGTGTTAGGCAGCCACCCCTCCTGTCTCTGGGCACTGCTGGGAGTGTTAGGCACCCACCCCTCCTATGTCTGGGCACTGCTGGGAGGACTCTGCACCCACCCCTCCTATGTCTGGGCACTGCTGGGGGGACTCTGCACCCACCCCTCCTATGTCTGGGCACTGCTGGGAGTGATAGACACCCACCCCTCCTGTCTCTGGGCACTGCTGGGAGGACTCTGCACCCACCCCTCCTGTCTCTGGGCACTGCTGGGAGTGTTAGGCACCCACCCCTCCTGTCTCTGGGCACTGCTGGGAGTGATAGGCACCCACCCCTCATGCCTCTGGGCACTGCTGGGAGGACTCTGCACCCATCCCTCCTATGTCTGGGCACTGTTGGGAGTGATAGACACCCACCCCTCCTGTCTCTGGGCACTGCTGGGAGGACTCTGCACCCACCCCTCCTGTCTCTGGGCACTGCTGGGAGTGTTAGGCACCCACCCCTCCTGTCTCTGGGCACTGATGGGAGTGATAGGCACCCACCCCTCATGCCTCTGGGCACTGCTGGGAGGACTCTGCACCCACCCCTCCTATGTCTGGGCACTGCTGGGAGTGATAGGCACCCACCCCTCATGCCTCTGGGCACTGCTGGGAGGACTCTGCACACACCCCTCCTGTCTCTGGGCACTGCTGGGAGTGATAGGCACCCACCCCTCATGCCTCTGGGCACTGCTGGGAGGACTCTGCCCCACCCCTCCTGTCTCTGGGCACTGCTTGGAGTGTTAGGCACCCACCCCTCCTGTCTCTGGGCACTGCTGGGAGTGTTAGGCACCCACCCCTCCTGTCTCTGGGCACTGCTGGGAGTGTTAGGCACACACCCCTCCTGTCTCTGGGCACTGCTGGGAGTGTTAGGCACACACCCCTCCTGTCTCTGGGCACTGCTGGGAGGACTCTGCACACACCCCTCCTGTGTCTGGGCACTGCTGGGAGTGATAGACACCCACCCCTCCTGTCTCTGGGCACTGCTGGGAGTGATAGGCACCCACCCCTCCTGTCTCTGGGCACTGCTGGGAGGACTCTGCACACACCCCTCCTGTGTCTGGGCACTGCTGGGAGGACTCTGCACACACCCCTCCTGTCTCTGGGCACTGCTGGGAGGACTCTGCCCACACCCCTCCTGTCTATGGGCACTGCTGGGAGGACTCTGCACACACCCCTCCTGTTTCACAATATGTACGCTTAGAACATACACGTGTGTGTGTTCGCTCCATGCATACGAGGTGGGGGTACGTGTCATATTTACACTGTTGGGGTGGGGGGTACGCTCCATGCATACGCGGGTGGGGGTACGTGTCGTACTTACACTGTTGGGGTGGGGGGTACGCTCCATGCATACGCGGGTGGGGGTACGTGTCGTACGTACACTGTTGGCATGGAGGGTACGCTCCTTGCATATGCGGGTGGGGGTACGTGTCGTACTTACACTGTTGGGGTGGGGGGTACGCTCTTTGCATACGCGGGTGGGGGTACGTGTCGTACTTACACTGTTGGGGTGGGGGGTACGCTCCTTGCATACGCGGGTGGGGGTACGTGTCGTACTTACACTGTTGGGGTGGGGGGTACGATCCATGCATACGCGGGTGGGGGTACGCGTCGTACGTACACTGTTGGCATGGGGGGTACGCTCCTTGCATACGCGGGTGGGGGCACGTGTCGTACTTACACTGTTGGGGTGGGGGGTACGCTCCTTGCATACGCGGGTGGGGGTACGTGTCGTACTTACACTGTTGGGGTGGGGAGTACGCTCCATGCATACGCGGGTGGGGGTACGTGTCGTACTTACACTGTTGGGGTGGGGGGTACGCTCCATGCATACGCGGGTGGGGGTACGTGTCGTACTTACACTGTTGGGGTGGGGGGTACGCTCCATGCATACGCGGGTGGGGGTACGTGTCGTACGTACACTGTTGGCATGGGGGTACGCTCCTTGCATACCGGGTGGGGGTACGTGTCGTACTTACACTGTTGGGGTGGGGGGTACGCTCCATACGTACGCGGGTGGGGGTACGTGTCGTACTTACACTGTTGGCATGGGGGTACGCTCCTTGCATACGCGGGTGGGGGTATGTGTCATACTTACACTGTTGGGGTGGGGGGTACGCTCCATGCATACGCGGGTGGGGGTACGTGTCGTACTTACACTGTTGGCATGGGGGTACGCTCCTTGCATACGCGGGTGGGGGTACGTGTCGTACTTACACTGTTGGGGTGGGGGGTACGCTCCATGCATACGCGGGTGGGGGTACGTGTCGTACTTACACTGTTGGCATGGGGGTACGCTCCTTGCATACGCGGGTGGGGGTACGTGTCGTACTTACACTGTTGGGGTGGGGGGTACGCTCCATGCATACGCGGGTGGGGGTACGTGTTGTACTTACACTGTTGGGGTGGGGGGTACGCTCCATACGTACGCAGGTGGGGGTACGTGTCGTACTTACACTGTTGGCATGGGGGGTACGCTCCTTGCATACGCGGGTGGGGGTACGTGTCGTACTTACACTGTTGGTGTGGGGGGTACGCTCCATGCATACGCGGGTGGGGGTACGTGTCGTACTTACACTGTTGGGGTGGGGGGTACGCTCCATGCATACGCGGGTGGGGGTACGTGTCGTACTTACACTGTTGGGGTTGGGGGTACACTCCATGCATACGGGGTGGGGGTACGGTCCGTACATATCCGTCCCCACGCTATGTGATGCTTGTACGGGCCGTACCCAGGCCTTTGCCACGTGGGTACGAGCCGTCCCGCCATTGTTGGGGTGACGTAGGTGTGGGCGTGGTACGACTCGTACCCACGCTCTTAAGGCGTGGGTACTGGACGTACCTGTCTGGTTGTGTTGCCGGTTCGCGTCGTCAAGAACTTCCGTTGTGGCGGTCGCTGGCTTAGCTGGACACGCCCCCACCCCCTCGTAGTGACCAGGGCCTGAGGGTCAGGTATGTCCAGGGCATGTGTGCTGTGTGACTTTGGTGGGGGTTTTGTGGCCTGCCCTGGTCCTGCCACCCCCCCCCCTTTCCTCCCTCCCTTAGTTGTTCTGACCTTCTGCGGCGTCTGCGTCGTAACCTGTAGAGGAGGTCGACTGCTATGAGGGCCGGGATGACACGTAGGTTCGGGTCCATGTCTGTCCGTCGCGTACGGGTACTCCTTGTTCGCGTCGTCCTGTCTGTCCGTCGCGTGCAGGTACTCCTTGTTCGCGTCGTCCTGATTTCCTGGCAGTTTTTGGCAGCCGGAAAATATTCACCGTGCGGGATGATGTCGGTGCGAATCGTAATTCCTGGTTCGTGAATGGCAGGCTGCGTGCGTCCCGACGTCACGTCGGCGCTTTCCCGGATCGCATTTGTACGTTTATTTTCGTCGATCGGGGTTTTGTACGATTCGTACGGAAATGGTGTTTCCGTGCGAATCGTAATTCCATGGTTGTATGTTTTGACGACCGGGTACGCGTCGGACGGAGAATATGCTCCGTCCGACGGTTCGTACCCGGTTTTTACCGGATCGTGATCGGCACCAAACTGTCCCTTTTCGGCTCTTGTTTAGCCTTACCTTTGGGTGAGTTATTGTCTTTCTAAAATCATCTTCTTACTTTTTCCATGCATCCTTTATAACATCTTCACTTGGATTCTTACTACGTTCAGTGTGTGTTCTTCTCTCTTCTAACATCATGATAAATGTCTTCTTTAATGGTCTCATCAAGCAGGTTAAATTGTTTTCATATGCCTTATTAGTGTTACTAGGAAGGTAAGGTCTAAAATAATGTCATGCAGTGTCCATTTATTTCTCTTGTGGGTGTAAATTCATGCTCTACTGCAAAGGTACTTTTGAAAGAATCATGTCAATATTCAAATAACAATATTCAAACTGTTGCTGCCTATAAACTAAACTAAGCAATATACTTCATCTAATTGCATATGATGAAGGAATGTGATGGTATATCACCTTCTCTTCAACCGAGGAAGGCAAATGTGCACTCACATAACAATCCTTAGCAATTATATCCTGTGTATACTCTTGCAATAGCCTAGAAAAACATTAGTTGAATACTCTTCTTTCAGATTATTTACAAATTAGGTTTTCAGCTCATCCTGATCTATATCATGTGAAAATATTATGTTAGTAAATGATATTACAGAGTTCTCATTGTCAGGTGTAAAATATATGACAAAATAACAATGCTATAGCTACTAATAATATTGATAAAAATGTAATTCCTACAATATTCTAGCACCTAGTTCTGGTTGGTGAGCAGCCAAAATATCGAAAATAAAATATCGAGATACACAAATATCGAGTTTTAAATATCGAAGGGACACAATATCGATGTCAAGAATATCGATGGACAGAATATCGACCCTAAGGTAAGTAATATCGATTTTTTTTATATCGACGTTAGTAATATCGAAGTTAGTAATATCGACATCAAATATATCGATGTTACTAATATCGATGTCACTAATATCGATATTTATAATATTGCTATGTATTTTATTATGTAATTAATATGTATGTGTTAATTATTTTTTGTTAAGTGTTCTATTGGTTTTAAAATATATGTATACAATTTGTATATGTTAATAATGGTTTTTTTAAGTTAATTTTGTGTTTTAGTACCTTAGCGGGTTGTGGGTTTATAGGGGAATAGGGTGGGAAGTAATTTAATTATATGAATTTCATTATAAATTTTTGGGAATTATAAATTAATTTAAAATAATGTTTGCGTTTAAATTCGGTAGCAGGTTGTGGGTTTATAGGGGAACAGGGTGGGAAGTAATTTAATTATATAAAATTAATTATAAAATTTTAGGAATTATAAATTTATTTTAAATAATTTTTGCGTTTAAATTCTGTAGCGGGTTGTGGGTTTATAGGGGATTACGGTGGGAAGTAATTTAATTATATGAAATTAATTATACATTTTTAGGAATTATAAATTTATTTTAAATAAATTTTGCGTTTAAATTCTGTAGCGGGTTGTGGGTTTATAGGGGAATAGGGTGGGAAGTAATTTAATTGTAATTAAGTAATATTTTTATTTATTTATTGGTATTGATAATTATATTATTGTTAATTAAGTATTAATTGGTAATTAATTTTTATTAATTGGTAATTAGTTTTTATTAATTGATTTAATTGATAATTATGTTAACTGTATTATTTTATTATTTGAGTGTTTTGTGCGTTTATAGGGGAATAGTGTTGAAGTAATTGAAATCTAATTAAGTGATTATTAAATTTGTTTTTGGGTATTGATAATTAGTTAATTGGAGATTAATTATTAATTGGTAAATATTTTAAATTATAATATTTTGGTTATGAAAAATAATTTATTGTTGATTAATAATCAATTGGTAATTAAATATGTTTAAATATTATTTATTGATATTTCTAATTAATATAGTAATAAGTAATTACTAATTGGTAATTAATGTATAATAATTATGATTTTGGTTATAAAAAATATGTAATTGTTTATTTTTTTTTAATTGGTAATTAATAATCATTAATTATTATTTATTGGTATTTATTAATAATTTATTGCTAATTATTTATTTATTGGTAGTTATGTTTTTAATAAATATTGGTATTTGTAAGTAATTTTGAGTTATTTAATAATTAAATTATTAATTATTTTAAAGAATTATTTTATTTATAAGTATAATAGTCAATAGTCAAAAAAGTCTTTATTTCGAATATTTCATCTTAAAAGACATATTAATATTTCATCAGAACAGTTAAGAATTGGAATACAATTTTACATCATAGACATAAAGGACCATTTGATAAATAACAAGTGATAAAAAAAAATATTAAACAATTCAATTAGCAGCGACTTGAAATTGGTTTTAACATACACCACCACATGAATAAGAGAAATACTATACTTCAGTGGTAGAGACGAGGGAGTTAGGGCTATAACGCCTACCCCGTAAAAGCCATGCCCAGCTAATAAATTTAGCTAGACCAATAACCACAAGAGGTGATGTATCTGTCTTAAGGATCCTACTAGCGGCATGGGCTGATCTGACACCTATTTCACGACACACAGGCCGCAACCAAGCTCTTCTAGGTTGATGGTATTCCGGACAAACAAATAAAAAGTGATCAACTGTTTCTATCAGATTCTTACAAATTGGACATTTATCATTGCCATTAGCAGTCCAACTTGAAGTAAAGGAGTATAATGGAAGGGTGCCAGTTCTAAATTGGTGATATAATTTCCGGTCCTGCTGCTTGGTTATTACATCCCAGTATGCCTCAAGAGAGGGTTGGTCCTTAGTGGTCAAGTAAGTTGTAGTCAGGGAACTGCCAATCAGAGAAGCATGACGTTTGCATAATAACCATTGCCAGTAAGTATCTCTAAAAATGTTTGGGGGGGGAAAGACGGTCGACACAGGGTTAGACCACAAGTCGCCCATGCCCATATCAGTCAGAATAAATGTAATTTCTGACAGCCAGCTAATTCTATGGGAGCCCCCGAGGTCTTTACCTCTAGCAGTGCCTTGGCATAAAGGGATAGTTCCGGGGTAGTCCATAGGCGTCGCCAAAACGCCAAAGGCCTATACCGGATCATATCCTCAATAGGCTGACATCCTAGATCGTATAAAAGGGGGATACGTGGGGCGGATTGGGGTAGCCCTACTAATGACCTCAGAAAGTTATTTTGGGCCACCCTCAAAGAATCCAATTTACTAAACCCCCATAATTCGGCACCATACATAACTGCTGGGAGAATTTTAGACCCATAGTTTTTTAACAGGGGTGCAACAGGTTTTGTAAAGGATTGCCTATGTTCTTTGAGCAGGGCTCCACCTAATTGCAAGTGCTTAAGGCTGAACAAATCAATCTGGGGCTTCCAGCTTGAATTGTCACTAAAAGTGACCCCCAGATAACTAAAGGTGGAGGTCTGTTCCAGCGTTGCACCACCCATATCAACCCTGGCTTTGACAGGACGAGGGCCACGAAGGACCATGAACTTGGTCTTCCCCACGTTTACCTCAAGCTCATGTTCGCGGCAGAATAGCTCAAACCTAGACAGTGCTAACTGGAGCCCCTGTCGGGTTTTTGAAATGAGGAGGGTATCGTCCGCGAACATGAGCAGGGGGACTTTCATACCAGCTATCGAAGGTGCATCTGTCGGGAAGTTTGAAAAATATCTTGTTACTCCATTTATAAACAGGGAAAACAAAGTAGGGGCCAGTACACACCCTTGTCTGACCCCTTTGGACACTTCAAATCTCGCAGTCACCTCCCCTGGTTTGCCCCATCGGACCTGGGCATATGTGTGTGTATGCAACATAACTAAGAACCGCAATAATTCGACCGGCATACCCATCTCCCGGAGGACTTCCCACAATTTGGATCTTGGCACCGTATTAAATGCAGACCTTAGATCCACAAAGGCTGCAAAGAGCATTCCCTCCCCTAAGTAGACTTCCTTCCAATATAAAAGCATGAACCTAAAGGCTTGATCAATGGTTCCAACATGCGTCCGGAACCCTGCCTGTAGTGGCGTTAAAATATCGTTTTCAGAGATCCAGCTGGTGATACGACCCAGTAACAAACGTGCTGTTATTTTTTGGACCGCGTCAATAAGGCTAATCGGTCGGTAATTGGCAGGGGCAGAGCGATCATCTTTCTTATAGATTGGCAATATCTCTGCCCCAAACCAAGAATCCGGAACCAAAGCACCACTAGCCAGGGCATTAGCTAATGTTTTTAAATAAGGGACCCATAAATCCTGCTCCTGCTTGAATAAGTCGGCAGGGATGCAGTCAGGACCTGGGGCTTTGCCATTCTGGAGTGATTTCAGAATTGTCACAACCTCGCTAGAGGTAAACTCTAAAACTCCATCTCCACTATATGGCCATGAGGCATTTTGTGACATCTCCCTGGACTTAAATTGGTTTTCAAAATATCTAACCCACTGTCCCGGTTCGACATGGTTAGCCGGAATCATAGCCTGCGGGTTCCTACCCCATTTTAAAAGGGTGCCAAAAATGGCACATGTTTCTGCCCTCGCATGCCTCGTGTAACTCACGCCAGCGTTATTCGTCCCAATTTGACTTTGCTAATTTTTGGGCGGATTTATACGCAGCTCTACAGCTCCTAATCGTTGCCGGATGCCTAGATTTAATTGCTGTAATCAAAGCTTTGCGTGACTCTCTACAGCCTGCATCAAACCACGAGTTTTCCCTCTGACATGCAGACTTGGCAGTGGCTGGTATACTTTTAATGAAAAAGTTTTTAAGCCCTGTAAATAGTTCACTATGGATATCCGGGATGGAGTTTATAATCCCTTCCTTAGAGTCACAACTAGACAGCTTACACATTGCTACGTTAACCATGTTCCTAATGGCGGCCCGAACAGATGGATCCGAAGCAATTTTAGGCCAGCGGACCCTTCTCATATCATTAGACAGGATGGCTTGCACCTGCAGAGAGGGTTCTTTGTCATTACGGGACCCAGTGAAACTACTATCGGATAAAGTCAGCATCAGGGGGTTATTGTCACTTTCTAACCTGTCAGTCACCACCATATCAATGACAACTGCCCACAACTCACAGTTAACCAAAATGTAGTCAATTCTGCTCCCACTTCTACCATTATTAAAGGTTATCTTCCCTAACCTGTCCGATGTCGTTCTACCATTGACAGCCCTCAACCCCATTTCTAAGCAAAGCCCCTTCAAAAAGAGGGCTGCTTGGGTCCATTTGCTAATAGGGTTTAATTCTAATTGGGGGATTCCCCACACGGAATCCTCAGCCTCAGATAAGTTGCCGTCATCGAACCCCAGGGGTTCAAAACAGGTATTGAAATCACCTGCCACCACCCTATGGCCAACTCGGGGAGCATTACAAAGTAATTGATCTAATAAGTAGACTGAAGGGGAACATTTGCCTCCAGGAACTCCCCTAAGATAGGTATTAATTATGAGAATATTAAGGCCCTTTGTAGAAGAGACACGGATGGCCAGTATGTCGGGGCTGTCAGTCGGAACTTCCATGACTGCAATACCCTCACATTGACGAACCCAAATTGTCAGGCCACCCACCGGTCTACCTCTAGTGCCCTTGATGGCTGGTTTAAAGTAGTTCACGTAACCCTACTCGAAAGATGGGGTCAACCGCCCAGGTCTCCTGGAAACACCATATATCTACATGGTCTACAAACGCCACCCAGTCAGGAGAAGCCAGCTTTGATTGCAGGCCAGCTATATTCCAGGAGGAAAATGATAGGTTGTGACGGGCAATTGGTAGGTTCATCAACTGAGGCCCCATATTGGGATCGATGACAGAACATACAGTAGATAAACTTACATGTGCAATAGTAGTAGGTGGGACAGGTTCCACAACTTGTGCCATGGGTTGCATATGAACAGGTGGCTCCCGACAGGCAAACAATAAGCTCCCAGTTAGTTCAGACCAGGGGAGAACAGAACTATCCCCCTGTCACTCATTGTCCTCCAAGGTGGATAAGTCAGCGAAGCGATTATTTAACCTAACTGGCTGGGAGCCTAGTTGAGGGGCACAATAGGAGGCATGTTGCTGCATGAGAGTCAAAGCCCTTACAGGCCTATAAAAATAACCAAGAGGTAAAATCAGAATCTCGTCTTGGGAGGGAACATAATGTGTGGCTATCTCCAGTATACGTTCTACCAATAAGGGAGACCTAAAACTTAGCACCACACAGTCACCTTTCATGGCCTTTTGAGTATGGCCAACCCAGGTTACCCGCCTGACCATTTTGAATTCTTCAAATAGTGGTTGACTCGCCCCAAATTTTCTACCAAGGAAATGCAGAGCTTTATTTTTTAAATTGGACCAATGCTCACTAGACCCCTCCGACAGTGGAGGAACATTAGCTAGGATGACTGTATAGGGGGTAGCTTCTGAGGGGAGATGTAAGCTCATTGGTGCTTCAAAAGCCACTGGATTATAAGTCACCGGCCTTGTCGAATCCTCAATTGTCTGTTGTTCAATCAGCGGTCTTCTTACAACATTATGGGCGGCCATGGGCCTAGTAGATTGTGCCCTTGGTGCTGTGGGGGCCGGGGGGGTACTTATATGGGTTCTTAAAACATGTTGACCAGTAGTAGCCCTTACACTATTTCGGCTGACCACTTCCTCAGTGTTCTGTACAGATGTTATTGCAGCTAATGGTTGAATATTTAACAAATTAGCTTCAATATGATTAAGCCTAATTACCACAGTTTCAAGCTTGTCCAGAACAGGTTGTATAAGAGTCACTAGTTGGTCCCTAAGTATAGAACTTAAAATCTCAGGGCTCTGCTGGTCCATGAGTTGCGTGTTATTTATGCAGGTAGGGGCAGAAGGTTGTACTAAAGATTGTGCACCCATAAAGCCAGGGGCGACTCGAGGGATGGGAGGTTCATTTTGAACTCTACCTTTTCTTTTTTTACAAGGCGGTTCTCTAACTTTAGGCCCTATAACTCTATTGTTCGCTCGAGTAGTTACCATTGCTGGGCTAGAAGGAGGGCTGGAAAGTAAAGGAGGGTCAGTGTGTCCAGAGCTGGAAGGGACACTTACTGGGCCCCCCGGTGAACAGGAACCTTGCCGGATTACCATTGGGTTGTCATTAGCAGCTGTGGACATAACACAAGGCAAGGCTGTAGTAGGATCCAATGATAACCTTCGTTCCACAGCTAAGATCTTATCAGTAATTGCTAATTCGACCCTTGTTAAGTAATCGTCAAGTGTACCCGCTATCCTACCCTCAGCCTTCCTCTTATTCATGGTAGAGAAAGTCTACACACCAAACAGCCCTGTAAATAGGTGACAATATCACTAACCAAATACCCCACAGTTAGTACCAGGTGCTATAATGAGGCCCTGCAATTGCCCAGCTAGACAACAGGATCAAAACCCAAGAGAGTAGGCCCAGCCCAGCCACTAACGGCCACTGACGGGCAAGGACGGGCCCGCCCTTGGCCCGGGCTTCGCCCGGGTACTGCCCGCGCGCGTCCAGCGCTGCGGTGGCACCAGGCGGCCTAAGTAGTGTTCCGGCACTGCCTGGTGTCGTCACCGCATGCGCCAATGGCCAGAGGATGCTGGGAAATGTAGTGCTGATGGGCCGTTCCCCTCACGGCAATAAGGATCATATGCGAAGAGCAAAAAGCACCAGACTGCAGGGTCCGTTCCCCTCACGTTCCCCTCGCGGCAGGTAATGTGGCAGCTGAAATGGCAACCAGGTCTCAGGAGGCGTCCCGCGCTGCGGTGGCACCAGGCGGCCTAAGTAGTGTTCCGGCACTGCCTGGTGTCATCACCGCATGCGCCAATGGCCAGAGGATGCTGGGAAATGTAGTGCTGATGGGCCGTTCCCCTCACGGCAATAAGGATCATATGCGAAGAGCAAAAAGCACCAGACTGCAGGGTCCGTTCCCCTCACGTTCCCCTCGCGGCAGGTAATGTGGCAGCTGAAATGGCAACCAGGTCTCAGGAGGCGTATGTTATTTTTTACTTCTAAGCTATCCAACACTTTCCCTACTGTTGCACTCTCTGGAGTTAGAATAGTAATTTTTACCCCTACGCATTCCAACACTTTCCCTACTGTTGCACTCTCTGGAGTTGGAGTAGTAATTTTTACCCCTACGCTATCCAACACTTTCCCTACTGTTGCACTCTCTGGAGTTGGAATAGTAATTTTTACCCCTACTCTATCCAACACTTTCTCTACTGTTGCACTCTCTGGAGTTGGAATAGTATTTTTTACCCCTACGCAATCCAACACTTTCCCTACTGTTGCACTCTCTGGAGTTAGAATAGTAATATTTACCCCTACGCAATCCAACACTTTCCCTACTGTTGCACTCTCTGGAGTTGGAGTAGGAATTTTTACCCCTACGCTATCCAACACTTTCCCTACTGTTGCACTCTCTGGAGTAGGAATAGTAATTTTTACCCCTACTCTATCCAACACTTTCTCTACTGTTGCACTCTCTGGAGTTGGAATAGTATTTTTTACCCCTACGCTATCCAACACTTTCCCTACTGTTTCACTCCCTGGAGTTGGAATAGTAATTTTTACCCTTACGTTATCCAACACTTTCCCTACTGTTGCACTGTATGGAGTGGGAATTGTAATTTTTACCCCTACGCCATCCAACATTTTCCCTACGGTTGCACTGTCTGGAGTGGGAATACTAATTTTTACCTCTACGCTATCCAACACTTTCCCTACTGTTGCACTCTCTGGAGTTGGAATAGTAATTTTAACTCTACGCTATCCAACATTTTCCCTACTGTTGCACTCTCTGGAGTGGGAATAGTAATTTTTACCCTGACGCTATCCAACACTTTCCATACTGTTGCACTCTCTGGAGTGGGAATAGTATTTTTTACCCCTACGCTTTCCAACACTTTCCCTACTGTTGCACTGTTTGGAGTTGGAATAGTTATTTTTACCCCTACGCTATCCAACACTTTCCCTACTGTTGCACTCTCTGGAGTTGGAATAGTAATTTTTAACTCTACGCTATCCAACATTTTCCCTACTGTTGCACTGTTTGGAGTGGGAATAGTAATTTTTACCCTGACGCTATCCAGCACTTTCCATACTGTTGCACTCTCTGGAGTGGGAATAGTAATTTTTACCCCTACGCTATCCAACACTTTCCCTACTGTTGCACTGTTTGGAGTTGGAATAGTTATTTTTACCCCTACGCTATCCAACACTTTCCCTACTGTTGCACTCTCTGGAGTTGGAATAGTAATTTTTAACTCTACGCTATCCAACATTTTCCCTACTGTTGCACTCTCTGGAGTGGGAATAGTAATTTTTACGCTGACGCTATCCAACACTTTCCATACTGTTGCACTCTCAGGAGTGGGAATAGTAATTTTTACCCCTACGCTATCCAACACTTTCCCTACTGTTGCACTGTTTGGAGTTGGAATAGTTATTTTTGCCCCACTTTCCTTACTGTTGCAGTCCCTGGAGTCGGAATAGTAATTTATATCTCTACGTTATCCAACACTTTCTCTACTGTTACACTATCTGGAGTGGATATAGTAATTTTTTGACATCCGCTATCCAACATTTTCCTTTCTGTTGTTTTTTTTGGAGCTGGAGTAGTAGTTTTATTCTATCTGCTATTTAATATTTTTTTTATTATTTTAGCTAATGTAGGAAATAATTAATTTTAACAATATTTAAATTAAATGTAATTATTTAATTTGTTATACATAATTATTTAATTTTTATTTATGTTATTGTTTTATGTGTGTAATGTTTTTGCAATTTTTAATATTTTTAGATAATTTATAATTTATTAAAATAATTATTAAAACATTATTAAGTAAGTATATATAATATATATTATATGTATATGTTTAATTACTTTTTAAAGAAATTATATTTATTACTTATTAATTTTTAACATTATGAAATATATTTAATTATGTTTATTTTATTTATAAATATTATTATGTTTATTTTACATATATTATTAAACTAAAAAAAACGATATTTATTACTAACGATATTTTTGACATCGATATTTAATTATCGATATTTTTGTACTGACCATGTTGTAGATAGGATGTCGATATTCTTGACATCGATATTTTTGTTCCGATATTTTTGTAGGTCGATATTGTGACCTTCGATATTTAGTCAGTGATCCGTTCTGGTTAGAACGCACATGCTTATCTAAAGTCAGATCTCTTAAACTGATAAGTGTAGCAGTTGTTATTCTTCTTCTTTTGCTTTGCAATTCAGTTAGTTTCTTGCAAGTTTATTTACAACAGTCTTTGCATGGTCTTCCTTATCCCTACTCAGTGTTCTTCTAAAATGCCAGCCCTACTATTCTTTTTTTTTTTATTCATATTTAACTTTATTAGTCACAGTCACATAAGAAAAAAGAAAATATCATTTTATCTTCTACAAGCAAGAAAAAATCAATTCAAAAAAGGCATTTTTAGATTACATTAAATACAATTACAATGAATAAGTAGGTACAGATGGATATATGCAAAAGAATTAACATATCAGATCATGACCAAATCAAGTTTCAGCAATAATTACAAAAGAAAGATAAAAAATACTTTTTAATCCCACTGTAGACTGGACCATAGCCGTTCAAATTTGACCAAAGATCTCGGGCCCTTGCTTTTGACAATGCCAATTCCATTTCGTAGACCCCCCTCAATAGCAACCAAAATTCATTAATAGTGGGGCTAAATTTTTCTATCCATACTCTAGCAATAGTCAGACGAGCACAAGCCATAAAAATTGACACAAACAAATTTGAGACATTGCCTGTATCCAATAATAACCCCAGTAAGATTTCCTTCTCTGATAATACCGTTGTTTTACCAGTTAGCTTACTCAGTTCCTGGGCAATCCTACACCAAAAATCAGCAAGCTTGGGACATGTAACGAACATATGCCGTAAGTCTGCAGCAAATTCGTTGCACTTAGGGCAATAAGATTTAATAGAATTGCTTGAGGTAGACCATTTAGCAATCACTTTTGGGGTATAATACAGCATAAATAAAATGCGGTGCTGTTGTAGTTTTAAATTGATTGAAGTGACAGAAGAACTAATTCTAACAAGTGAATCTGAGACCTCATCAGATGTCACCTCTATACCAAACAAGGTATTTAATTTAGTTGTAACCTGAAGCAAATCATCATCAAATTCATCCATAAAACAGCCGTAAGCTCTCCCTATAAGACCACGATTACCATTCTTGAAAATTACACGAAGAACTTCTGTTGTTGGAGGGAGAGCCAGCAGTCCTTTACCTTGCATAAAGAAGTTCCTAATTTGTAGATATTTAAAAAAAGAATTATACGTAAGCCCATATTCCGTTAGTAATGACTGAAATGACTTAAAACCTTTTTCATCATAAAGCTGCCCCATCATTGTAATTCCCTGTAGTTGCCAGACTTGCGTAACTGAGTCCGAGAAAATATCGGGAAGTTTAGGATTATCTCAGAGATAAGTAAATTCATGCAAATCTGGGAGATTAAACTTTTTACAAATGTCTTGCCAAATATGAAAGGTATGTCGGATAGTCTTAAATCGGACTCTTTTATAAAAGTTGGGATCAGCCATAGACTGAAGCAAGAAGCCCGTATTTGAGCCAGTTGCCAACTGGTAAGACAGCCAAGGTTTCCTCACATCCGGTCCCTTAATTAAAGATTGAATTCGGCTAATGAAGGCAGCCCAGAAATAAGTTCTAAAGTCTGGAAGTTTAAAACCTCCCTGCTTGAAGGAAAGCTTGATATATTTGAGCGCCCGTCTTGCTCTCCGATAGTTCCAAATAAAACTACCGACGGCGCTATCTAAACGCTTAAAAAAAGAGACCGGAATCCTTAAGGGAATGGCGCGAAAGAGGTAAAGAAATTAAGGCAGTATATTCATCTTTATTATATTACACCTTCCAACAATAGTCAGCGGGAGCTTTTGCCACCTGCGTAAATCATTATTGACCTTTTTCAGGAGCGGTGTATAGTTTAAGTCAAAGATATCATCAGTACAGGCACTAAGGCACACCCCCAGATACTTGGCCGAAGTTGTAATACCTAATGTAGATGGGGCATATGGCAATGTAAAATTTAGGATAGACTGTGTCTTGTTCAAGTTCAGTTTGTATCCAGAGAAGGACCCAAATCGCTGCGCTTCTTGAGTTAGTTCAGAGATAGTTTCTACTGGGTTTGTGGTGAAAACAGCAATATCGTCATCGTATGCGGTAACTTTCAGAAGAGTACCATTGAGAGCAACTGGTGGTATAGACGTATTGTGGAGTAAGTGTTTAATAAAAGGCTCAATATATAATGCAAATAATAAAGGTGAGAGCGGACACCCTTGCCGTGTGCCACAAGAGATACTAAGCACAGACGAGGCAAGACCGCTGTTCTTGATCGTGGCAGTAGGTTTGTAATAAAGTTTCTGAATAGCCGAGATAAACCTCCGACCGAGGCCGAAAGAGCCCATCATGCTCCACAAGGGGCCCCAGGCCACCCGGTCGAAGGCCTTCTCGGCATCCA
Organism: Triturus cristatus; assembly: GCF_964204655.1. Taxonomy (NCBI): domain Eukaryota; kingdom Metazoa; phylum Chordata; class Amphibia; order Caudata; family Salamandridae; genus Triturus; species Triturus cristatus. Next base: position 214,597,608 of record NC_140588.1, read on the forward strand.
ACATGATCATCCCAATCTGTTGATCCAGCTGATTTGCAACATCAAATGCGACTATAGCCGTGTTAATGTGCGCAGTAGTGTCCCTACCAGGAATAAAGCCGTGTTTTTTCCTCAGACACTAAATGATGCATCAAAGGGGCAAGGCGAGATGCTAAAAGTTTAGAGAATATTTTAGCGTCTGAATTAATTAAAGAAATAGGTCTATATGAACCAAGGTTATCGGGCGGCTTGTCTTTTTTGGGAAATACAACAATATTAGTCTTATTCCAGGAAGGGGGGGAGTCCCCACCCATAAGTATCCCATTAATCAAAGTTAGCAGAATTGGAGCTAAAAGATCCCTGAATACTTTATAAAATCTGAGTGGTAAAGTATCTTCCCCAACTGCTTTACCTGCGGGCAATGCCCCGATTGCGAGATTGAGCTCTGCAAGATCAGCGTTTCTCTCTAGACTTAAAATCTGAGAAGAGTCCAATAAAGGCAAATCACTCTCCTATATGTAAGTAATAACTAACTGTGCATTAGGACTTGTTTCCTCTCTATACAATTCAGTATAGAATAAGCAAAATTGTTCCACAATCTCCTGCGGTTTTGAGAAAATGTTACCATTAAGCCCAATAACTTTTTTTATATAGACCTTAGCTTTTTGGTCTGCTAACTGGTATGCCAGTACCTGTCTAACCCATTCGCCGTACTCGTACTGCCGTGTTTTAAACTTAATAAAGTCAGTACCCACTTTATCTTTAAGCCTTCTACCAAGCTTTGCTCTCAAGTCCATAACCTGTAAATATATTTGATGTTCCTCAACTTTTTTTAGAATAATAGATTGGGCGTGTTGCTGTTCTAGCTCCGTATATTTCCTGTAATCACTATCCATTAGATTAAAATGAGACCGATTTTGTTTAACTATATATTGTAGTGTGGACCCCCTTACATATGCCTTCAGGCAGTCCCAAACAACTGCCATAGATGTAGAGTGTAGGTTATTAGCAAGGTATTCCTTAAGAGCATCTTGCATAAATATTATATAGTCAGAGTTGTTAAGCAGATGCTTTGGAAATGAGAAGTCTCTAATCTTAGCACCCTCGACCTTGCCCAAAGCTAATATAAGCATTATAGGGTTATGATCCGAGGTGATCTTAGGACATACAACCATACTAGTATTCTCCAACAGCTTGTATTTAACAAATATCATATCTATCCGCGAGTAATGTTTATGCGGATATGAAAAATAGGTAAAGCCTGGCTGTATAGGATATAGCACTCTCCAAGCATCCTCTAGTTAGTGTAAGTAAAGCAAGTCTTGAATTGCTGACCTCACTCGACTCATTCTACTCCTAATTTTAGTGTTTGTAGTGTTGACTTTCTTATCCATTATACAGATTAAATCGCCCATCACCACCAGGTCCCCAGACCAGTTTAATAATTCCAAACTAAGAAGAGTAAAAATATCAGGAGAATCTTTATTCGGGCCGTATATTGTACAAATTGTCATTTTACGGTTAGAAAAAATATCTGAGCTATCACCCATCTCCCATTGGGATCAGCCAAGGTCCGTAAAATTTTGAACGGAGAACGCTTGGCTTTCATTAATGCTACCCCACAAATAGACACCTGATGTGCAGATGATTAAGTCATAACCAAGTTGTTTACAATAATTTCTGTCTTTATAAGCCACATGTGTTTCCACAAGGCCAATTATGTCTGGTTTGAAAACCTTCAACTCTTCCGCAACCAGTCTTCTTTTATTAGCTTGGTTCAGTCCACATACATTCCAACTCATAATTTTAAATTTACTACTTGACATAAAATAAATTCATCTTGATTCCACAATTACTAGATCCATCTGTAAACAAACTGACATAATGAATTTGCAACCAAACTTTAATTATTTTACTTAGTGTACTGTGACTATTTAGCCCTCTTTCCACCCCGCCCAAATGCAGCTTCCACCCCGTATCCATAGAAAGGAATCGACCCTTAAACTAAGCTGTCCTAATTGACAGCAAAAAGAGAACACCAAACGCCCACCTCCCAACTGAGACCCCCCCACTCCCGCCAACCCCCTAGCCAGACCAAAAACAAAAAAAAATTTTTTATCCACAGAAGAAAGATATCTCTTTAACCTTAGAGGATATAAGTGAAATAAAATACAACCAAACAGACATCGTCAAGGGAAAGTGAGAAAACCAAGGAACATACCTCAGGCCGTTACTACAGTTTGCCATTTAAGGAGAGCTTTTTTTGCCTCCTGCTCCGTAAAGAAAAAATGAGTATGGCCGTCTTTAATAACTTTCAGGCGAGCAGGTTCCTGTAGTATGACCTGAGAGCAAATAGCTTTAAGGGGGTCCATAAGTTGGCGTAAAAGCCACCACCTATCCATAGTAGGTTTTGAAAGATCAGAGCGTACAAATATTGAAAAAGAGCCCACAGGCACTGTTGGACGAGCCTTAAAAAAGATGGCCTGCCGTAACAAAAAATTACCCAAAAAAACTAGGATAGGCCTAGCAAAATTTCTTTTGGATTGAGTATCTCGTGAAAGAAAAAGTGGTAGCATGTGTGCTCTTTGAATTTGAGTATCCATGTCCCAATCCTCTAAGTCTGGAAATGCTTTTTGGAAAAGACCGACAATAAATGCTCATGGGTCAGTCCATTCGCTGCCTTCCGGAATTCCGAAAATTCTCAAGTTCATGCGCCTCTGGCGGTTCTCAAGGTCTTCCAGCTTTAATTGGACACTGGTCAGCTGCGACTCATGTATGCCAACGGCATCAGTGAGGCAGAAAGTCAGTTCATTTGCGATTCTTTTCCCAGATGACTCTCCCTATTCTTCCGTGGCGTTCCTCTCTGTCATCTCTTCAGTCAGCAGTGGAGGTAAGCGGGAGCCGTTAGGTGGCGGCCATCAGCTGGGAGTGGGCGGAGGTGCTCTCAGAGGCAGAAACATTCCGCCATCTTCCTTTCCCGGTACATCTATCCTCAGAGGCGGAAACATTCAGCCATCTTCCTTTCCCGGTGTCAGCCCTACTATTCTACTAGAGTCTACATAATCTTCTTTTCTGTATCAGTTTTATTTTCAGTCTATTTGCACAAGTCATTGAATAAGTTTGTCAACAACTGGGTCTTTCTTTTCAAAGTCTTTAAAGTCATACAGTTTCAAGGGGTTCAAGCAATTCTCTGCTCCAGTCAAGCAAATCTAAAATTTGAACATTTAGCTCTTGGCTCACATACTAAGTCCATTCAGGTGCAAAATACCTTTGAGTAGGTACTCTTGTTTTTTTGGATCTCCTTGGCACTTGATGACTTCCGGTGTCACTTATACCACTTACCTCTGTTTCTTCAGTGATTGTGGGTAGAATTGATCAAATTTACACACTAGAGCTCTGCTTCTTTCACTCAAAGTCTCTTGGCCATTCAGCTTTGAAACTTCTTTCTGGTCTCGATAGAGTGCTGTGCCTTCACCTGGATCTTCATGTTGGTTTGGAAGGATCTCGACTGTCACTGTTGCTGCATTATTTTCTCTTCCTTCTTCCTCATGAGCTCCAATGCAATTCTGGGAAATATCAGGAAAATTATTTTCTTCTCCTGGCTACAGTACTTCACCCCTTCTTCCTTGCTGCTATGTCAAATGCAGTCATACATTCACCAGTGTTCCCAGTTCTGGCTTATAGAACACTATTTCTTCTTACGGTTCTCTTGTTGTCTAGGTATGCAGGGCATGCACCCAATTTGACACTCCAGCACTCTTAAATGCACTATTAGTGATTAGAATCACCTGGTAGGGGCCTTTCCACCTTGGCTCCAGACAGGACTTTGTCCGATATGTCTTTAGGAGTACGACACTCCGTCCATCATTTCCTTTGGTTTTGCTTTGTTCGCCATAAGTTGGCAGGGTATGCTCAGACGTGAGTCCCTTGCTCACTTTGCCACTGGATTCAAGCAAGCCTGGCTGAAGACGGCTGAAATGCCAGAAACTGGTCCTAGGAAGCTTGTTTCCGGTCCAGGGAAGACATGGCTTGGCAGTTCGGGCTGGACTGTTCCCATGAGGCACAGGGTCAGACTGATTTGCATATGGCCATGTCTGAACTGGGGTGGCAGAGTGGGCTAAAGAACGGTGATGGATTAAACCCAGATCAGTTGACTAGGGGTGAGTGCTTGCAATGTTCAACACTCCGTCCATCATTTCCTTTGGTTTTGCTTTGTTCGCCATAAGTTGGCAGGGTATGCTCAGACGTGAGTCCCTTGCTGACTTTGCCACTGGATTCAAGCAAGCCTGGCTGAAGACGGCTGAAATGCCAGAAACCGGTCCTAGGAAGCTTGTTTCCGGTCCAGGGAAGACATGGCTTGGCAGTTCGGGCTGGACTGTTCCCATAAAGCACAGGGTCAGACTGATTTGCATATGGCCATGTCTGAACTGGGGTGGCAGAGTGGGCTAAAGAACGGTGATGGATTAAACCCAGATCAGTTGACTGGGGGTGAGTGCTTGCAATGTTCAACGCTCCGTCCATCATTTCCTTTGGTTTTGCTTTGTTCGCCATAAGTTGGCAGGGTATGCTCAGACGTGAGTCCCTTGCTCACTTTGCCACTGGATTCAAGCAAGCCTGGCTGAAGATGGCTGAAATGCCAGAAACCGGTCCTAGGAAGCTTGTTTCCGGTCCAGGGAAGACATGGCTTGGCAGTTCGGGCTGGACTGTTCCCATGAGGCACAGGGTCAGACTGATTTGCATATGGCCATGTCTGAACTGGGGTGGCAGAGTGGGCTAAAGAACGGTGATGGATTAAACCCAGATCAGTTGACTGGGGGTGAGTGCTTGCAATGTTCAACACTCCGTCCATCATTTCCTTTGGTTTTGCGCTATGTCAAATGCAGTCATACATTCACCAGTGTTCCCGGTTCTGGCTTATAGAACACTATTTCTTCTTACGGTTCTCTTGTTCTCTAGGTATGCAGGGCATGCACCCAATTTGACACTCCAGCACTCTTAAATGCACTATTAGTGATTAGAATCACCTGGTAGGGGCCTTTCCACCTTGGCTCCAGACAGACCTTTGTCCGATATGTCTTTAGGAGTACGCAGTCCCCTAGGTTCAAGTCGTGGCACTGATCTTGGTGCAAATTTGCAGTGACGGCTTCAACCTGTCAAGAACCAGAATGCACCACATCAGCCACTCCTTTGCATTAGTCGAGTACCATGTCATCTATGCCAAAGCTAAATTCCTAGAGGACTCCCTATTGTCGGCAGCAAATAAATCCCAGGCGCTGTTCAAAATTGTTAAAGATCTTTCACACCCTACCTGTGTCGCTAATGTTGTCCCTGCATCCCAATTTTTATGCGACTCATTGGCACAGGCTTTTGAGCAGAAGATTGCTACCATCCTGAGCAATCTTGACACTTCATCAAGCTCTGGCACTCAGCCTTTGCTCACCTCTACCTTGACATCGGATATGGAGGGTGATGCTGGCTCAGCACGCCTTAATTGTTTCCCGGTACCATCCTTTGAGGAATTTAGTGCTCTGGCCGCCAGCGTCTCTTCTGGCTCTCCTCTTGATCCACTTCCTCATAAATTTTGGAAGCTATTCCGGACAGAACTCTTCTTGCCATTATTCGCGACCTGCTGCCAATCCCTCAGGTCTGCGCGAGTACCGGACTGCTGGAAGTTGGCAGTGGTGTCTCCTCTCCTCAAAAAGGAAACCTTGGATCCTTCCTGCCCTGCCAATTATAGGCCCATTTCCCTTCTCCCCTTTCCAATCAAAATCTTGGAGAAATGGGCCACAAAACATCTTTCCTGCTATCTGGAGAGTAACGCCTGTCTGGATGTGGCTCAATTTGGATTTAGACCAGCCCATGGGACAGAGTCAGCATTAGTGACCGTGCTCGATGACCTCAGGACGCGTGCCGACCAAGGTCGGGCAGCCTTTTTAGTGCTGCTTGATATGTCGGCCGCGTTCGATACGGTCAGCCATGTGATCTTACTCAGGAGGCTGGAGGAAGTGGGGGTGACTGGCTTGGCCCTGGACTGGCTGACGTCTTATCTGGATAATAGACACCAGGTAGTGGCCCTTCCTCCGTTCAAATCAACCATCAGAAGCGTTGGTCAGGGTGTGCCTCAAGGGTCAGCCATCAGCCCTATCCTTTTTAATCTTTACCTCCGCCCCCTGATTAAGCTGATAAAATCTTTCGGCATTGCAGTTACTAACTATGCGGACGACACCCAACTTATCTTCTGGTTTGAGGGTAAGGAGGCGGTGTCACAAGAGACTTTCCATCGCTGCATGACCTCTACGGCAGACTGGCTGTGCCACAACTCTCTGCAATTTAATAGTTCAAAAACTGAGGTCCTATACTGCCCATCTAGCAGCACCCCGAGGCCTTTTCCATCGAACTTCTGGCCTTCATCCTTCCAGGGCACCAGTTTACCAACAAATTGTGTACGGAACTTGGGAGTCTATTTTGGCTCCAACCTTCAACTGGATGTTTCTGTTAATAGAACAGTGGCCACGTGCATGGCTTTGCTTCGCACGTTAAGGAAAATCTTGCCTTTTCTCCCAGCGCAGGCAAGACCAGAGGTAGTGCGGAGTACCATCCTAAGTAGACTTGACTACTGTAACGCACTACTTCTGGGAGCCCCGGTGACCCTGGTGGGTAAACTTCAATGCGTGCAGAATCTGGCGGCTAAACTGGCTCTGTCACGCCGGCGCGAGGACTCCTCCACTACTGCGCTCAGGGACCTCCACTGGTTACCTGTCCCTCAGCGGATTGAATTTAAAGCCCTCTGCTTGGTGTTTAAAGCTCTTCATGAACAAGGCCCTTTTCCCTTACAGAATATGTTCTCGTGGTATGTCCCGCGTAGGTCTCTCCGCTCTGCCACGGCATGTTTGGTTGTAGTTCCAAAAATCTTAAGGACTCGTTTGGGAGGCAGGTCCTTTCGATTCACAGCAGCAACGCTGTGGAACTCTCAGCCGTTTGCACTGAGGAGTACGGGAGATTTCCCCTCCTTCAAAAAAGCCCTGAAAACTCACCTTTTTCCAAGAGCGGCGTAATTTTTCTTATATAGTAGATCGTTTCTTTTCATGCAGGCTTCTTTCACCATCAGTCTAAGCGCCAGGATGCCCTTTGGGTGACAGTCATTGCGCTATACAAGTATATCTATACATACATACATATTATGTTAACAAGTGCATTTGAGGGTACAGCAAGCAGTCACATTGCTCTTCCCATCAAAATGTCATATGGGGATAAATCCATCTTCCTGTCAGATGTACTTTGAAGACTCATCAACACCAAGGGCAAAGCATCAAGCTATTTCAGTTAAGTGGATGCACAGATTTTTGCCAATTGAGACTTTATGGTCCAGTTAACTGCTTTACTATTTCAGAAGCTTGTGGTGGATAGCTACAATGCAACTTCTGTTCCACTCGTAATGCTGCACACAACATCTTGAAGTTATTATTATTAAAATAAGTTCCTCGATTTTACTCAAGAGAAACCAGCATTCCATACTGTGGGACTGGTTCTCTCAACAGCAATTTAGCCACAGTGAGACTGTCATTTCTCCATGTTGGGTAGGTTTCTTTCCATCTGGAGAAAATACACACCATAACCAGGTTATATCTCAGTACAAACAGGCATCTTGATAATATCCATTTGCATCCTGTTGAATGGACCGCCTGATCTCCCTATGTGAATCAGTGTAACTGGTATTCATTTTTATACATTTGTCTGTTGGCATGTTTTGCAATGATGACCTAGATCCTCTGCAAGTATCCTGGATCTGGGGTTAAACCAGTTCTGCCTAAAGTACCCGACAATAGTATCCCTCCTTAAACGAGTAGGAGCATGGAAGTGTCATGTCATGTGTGGTAACAAACTGGCTGGTAACACTGGCCCCGTAATTCGCTGGAATCCAAATGTGATTTGCATTCTTTCCACATCCTGCTCAGATACAACCCTGCTTTTTGGCCTCAGTAACATATTTCTGCAAGCTCTTAAGTTCTTCCAATGTGCTAGCTGTAGACATTAACATTAAAAAGACTGTCTTCATGAGATTCACCTGTGAATGTTCTGTTAAATGTGAAGGCCACTTTGGCACAATAATGTGCTACTTCGTTGGCATATCTATTGCCAACTTTGACATAGCCATTTTCACTTTGATGAGCTGCACACTTAACTTCAGTAATTTCAGTGGGGAGTTGTATTGCATTCAGTATCCTTCTAACATGGTCATGATTACGTGTTAGTGAGCCAGACGATGTTATGAGTCCTCTTTGTGACCATAACTGCGCAAAGTCATGGGCAATACCAAAGCCATACTGACTGTAAAAAGAGTTACTCTTATTTGGGCTGTTAAATGACATGTTTTGGTAAGGGCAATCAATTTTGCAAGTTGTGCTGAGATTCAACAAATTATTGGATATTACAGACAGCATATCCTGCTCTCAGGAAACCATCATTTGTTCTCAAGCATGAGCCATCCACAAACAGTACATAATCTAGTCTCATTAAATGCTCATCTTTTATGTCCGGTCTTGGCTTGGTGCTTAACTCTGTTACATCTAAACAGTCATGTTCAAACTCGTCAGAGTTTTTAAGGAAAGGGCATCAAAGTACTGGGATTCAAAATCTGACACCTTTTCAACTGTACATTATCAGTAGTCAGAATTTGTTGTTCATATCTGGTCAGCCTGGAGTTGATCATGTATTGGGTTTTAGTTTCAGTAAGCAAGATCTCCACTGAATGGGGTATAATAACAATTAATGGATGCCCTGTCACTATGCTTTCACACCACTCAAGGCTGAGACTCACAGCTGCAGCAAATTTCAGACAACCAGGCAGCCCTGCAGCCAAGGGGTCAAGGGTAATGAAAAATATATCCCACTGGCCTTTTTGCTTCACCATGCATCTGTGTAAGCACTGAGAGAGTGCAGCCCTCCCTCTCACTGCATAACAAAGTACATCTCTTGGAAACAATCTGGCATTCCTAGTGGCAGGGCATGACAGAGATTTTCTCTCAACTGTAGGAGAGCTTTCATGCATTTGCTGTCGCATGGAAGCATATCAGGCACATTTCTGTGCATCAGCCTTAGCAAAGGCTTTGCCACCAGAGAAAAGTAGGGTATCTATTGTCTACAGTAGCCAACCATTCCCCAAACGAGTTTGACATATTTCTGTGTCTTAGAATGGCTCATTCTTAAAATTGCCTCCTCTCTTTCCTGTGACACTTTTCTTATTCGTTTTTATGACAGTTTTTCAATTTATTTTTGCACACTTTATGTCCATTCTCAGCAAGATGATTTAAGAGTGCAATCATATTTTGTTTACAGGCTTCTTTTATTTCTGATGCTGCAAGTAGGTTGGCAATGTGAGGAACAAGAACAGAAGTACAAGGCATCTGTGATGTCTCCAGATTCTTCTTCAGCATCTGTTTGAAAACTGATTGATTTTCAGCATATGCTAGTGGGACTCGGCACCATGCCAAAACTCTCTCTTGAAACACAAATGAGAACAGAAACTGGTTGTCTCATATAAAGGAATTTAGAAGAAAGCTTGGCAAAGGTCCACGAAAGTGAACCATTCTGTTGTGTACAGAACCTGGTATAATATGGTGGCTGGATTCAGTACCACAGGACAACATGGGATTAAAATTTCATAAATGTTTCTCAAATCTTGTACTATTCTGAATTCTCCATTTGGTTTCTAGCATCCTACAATTGATGAGTTGCAAGGACTCCCAATTTTTTCTCGCAAAATCCATCTTTGTAACATATTGTTAATTAATTATGTTATTCCTGCTACTATCTCTGGTGTCATGTGATAGGCGGTGTTCTCTTAAAAATAGCATTGAGTTTGACTGTGATTCCTACACCTTTAATTGGTCCGATTCCTTTTCCTATAAGATCCCACACTTCTGCATTTACAGTCTCTTTTCAATCTGTGGGCAACTCTTCAACTGTTCTCAATGTTTAAAGCTCTACAGCATTTTGTTGTGTCAGTTTAAACTCTATGTGTGCATGAGGCATCTGAAACTCAACTACTTTAGAAGTACAATGAATTGGGCAATTTATATTGCACATTAAGTCACGTCCTAATAGGTTTGCAGGACTCGAATCATACACAACAAGCTGATGATTTTCTGCTAACTAACCTATGTTTACAGGCACGTCACTCAAAATAGGATTTGTAACTTGCTTGTATGTGACTCCTACAACTTGGATCTTCTTTTTGTAGAGGGGTAGATCCAAGACTTCCGCTGTTCTAACAGTGGAACGGTTAGAGCCGGTATTGATGAGAAACAACACTTGGTGGCCATTTACCTCACCTTCTACAAATGGTCAACTCTGGCCTACCTAAAAGACTGCGCCAAGCATACAATCTGCCTCCCCCTCAGGCACCATCATTGTGCCGAATTTGCATCAAAATCATCATTCTCAATCATAGGGAATTGCTGATATGCATTCTGATTCTGAATCTGGAATGTATTTCTGTCTGCTTTCAGCATTTGAGATCAAAATTCATTTTTGTGTTACCCACGTTCTGTTGAGCCATAGGAGAGGATAGGATAGGATACGTATTTGTAAAGCGCAGCGAATGCCGAAGCGTCTTGGCGCAATAGGGAGATGTGGGGGTGGCATCCTTGAAATCTGTGTCTGAATGGGCACTTTCATTTCCTGGACAGGAATTTTCTGCATTTGAACCTGATTTCCTCCCCGCATTTATTTTGCAACATTCAATCTAACTGGATTAAGCCAACACTTGCGTTTCTTATGCCCAATTGTGTTACAAAGATGACATGGTGCCATTTTCTTCAACATTGCAATATCTAGACCTGCACCTGCTTCGATTGGAACTCCCCAACCTCTTCCTTGAACACCGACGATACCTCCTTGCATTCCTTAGTGACCAATGTCCTGCATCTCATTTTAGAAACCGGCATTCTGCATTGCACCAACATTTCCTGCAAAAGACTGATTTTGAAAACCTTTGTGTGCAAACTTCATTTGTACCAACCTGAATGTTTCTTTAAATTTTCTCTGCTTCATATATTGTTCATCACTATAGTACTGCGCATACTTCAGAACCTCATCTAACAACTTTGGGCCCGATTTCGATGTCGGACGGAGCTGAGCCAGTCCGACATCGATTTGGCACTGGGACCGACAAACCTCCTGTTAGTGGTCCCAGCCCAGCAATAAGGATGCGACCGAACACTGTTTGGTCACCATCATATTCTTTACAATAGGAGCGTGCATGCATTCTCCCATTGTAAAGAGAAGAGGTGCAGTTCGTCCCTGCGTCCCTGCACCCTGTGGCAGGCACCTTGAAGTGCCTCCCACGGGGTACAGGGATCAACAGGGGGGCACCATAGATGCTCCTCGGCCTCCAACCGATGCCGTACACCCATGGGGGCCTTGCTGGGCGCCCCCAAAGTCGACTTCCGACAGCCTTCCTGTGTCGGAAAGGCAGGCACAGAAAAGCTGTTGGAAATCAACATTGTAATCCCTAGGGCGGAAAGAGCCACCCTTGGGATTACTGGAGGCTTTTCAAATGGCAGTCTAGGTTTCTGGCCAGCTGAATTCACTTTCCTGTCATATTTAATTAAATCACATCCCCTAAACTAATAGTTGGCCTTCTCATGTATCAATCATGTTGGAGGACCCCTTGAGCAACATGGGACAGAGGTAAGTATACATATAAGTTAGGTAACACAGTACCTGTCAATTTACATCACAATCATTATTTGTATCCACTCAGATTCAGGTGTCATTCAGCACATAACACATACTTATGTATCTTACACATAAGTAGACAATGCCCACTGTAATGTGACACATAGCCATACTTCATACTTGCATGCTGTATATCCAGGCCCAATGGTATGGTGTCCCAGGTGAATTTGACACCATTACACGCTTCACAATAGTTCTGACACATTGCCAGTTTGAAATGACGCATGCTTGTTCCTTACGCTATGGTGCACCATATCGTAAATACGGCGCATCCATGGCATTAAAAAATTACTTAACACAGCACAAGTATTTCTGATGCACTGCTGTGTTGCGGAAGCGATCCGTCAATTCTTGTAAATGAGGCCCTTCAGAAGGTTTGTTCTTTTCATCCCACTGGATGCAATAAGTTCGCACAGGTCAGCCTCTGAACTGCAATAATCAACAGTTCAGCAAAGAATGAGGCAAAGGGCTGTGTGCTCTGCCCCTGTATACTGTATCTAGCTCTGGAAGATGTGCTGCAGTGCAGGCATCAGCCTTTTTATCAGCTTTGAAGAGGCGGACCTGCCAAAATCTCCTGATGTCACCTACACCCTTCATTGATGATGACACTTACACGCAACAGAGTAACCCGATGGAAACAAGGAAAAGGCAGAAGGAAGAGGGTAGGAAGAAAACCAGAACTGAAATGCCCATTAACTGGACTTGTCATGGTGTTGTGGGCTGCACCCTCTTTCCGGTTTCCGCAAAAGTCAGGTAATAGTGGAATCAGCTATAGTGCCAAAAGAAGACCAGGTAGGAACTCAAAGACACCAAAGGATGGGCAAGACATCATCTGAGGAGAAAATATAACCAGGAACACACAAGGGAAGCATGAATGGAACAAGGAGGCAAAGGAAGGGTAGCAGCAGCACACACTATCTGCAAAGAAACCTGAAAGGGTAAAAACTAATCATTATCAGAAGATCTCCTGACATAAATATTGTGGGCCTTAATTATGAGGCCTTGCAACAGTTCTACGCTGCTGTTGCATCGCTTTTTGTGACGCATCAGCGGCGTAAAAGTTAGGACTAACTTTACTACTCCTAAACTGAGAAAAATCCTAACTTTAAGACTTTCGGTATTCACAGAAGGCATTTAGGAGTCCTAAAGTTAGGAGTCCTAACTTTACTACTCCTAAACTGAGAAAAATCCTAACTTTAAGACTTTCGGTATTCACAGAAGGCATTTAGGAGTCCTAAAGTTAGGACTCCTAACTTCTGTGAATACCGAAATGACTAAGTGCCTTCTGTGAATACCAAAAAAGCAGTAAGTTTAGGATTTTGTCTTAAGTTAGTTCTGTGAATCGGGCCCTATGAGATTTTACTGCGCCACTTCTAGGACGCAAATGCATCAATACCTTGTGCTTGCCTCTTGGCAGGCGTAAGGGTGACGCTGTGCTATATCCATAGCCCTCTCCCCTGCATTCCTGGAGTTGTGTCACGCTTCTGACATAACTCCATCAACGCATAATTTCTGCGCCGACAGATACGACAGTAAAACTGAAGTATCTGCCATTCCTTGCTACATGATGCGTCATACAGTAAATATGACGCATCCATCATGTCGTAAGGAGGGCGCAATGAAAAGTGACGCATCGCTGTTTTAACGCAGCGATTCGTCACTTTTCATAAATTAAGCCCTGTGTCTTGTCACAGCAATATAAAGACAAGTTCCTTAACATATTTTAAAAAGTCCAGAATCTACTACTTGCTGGTTTCTTCCTACAACTTGAGTATATATACGATTTTTCTTATTTGAGGGGATTTACAAAAACTTATCAATAAGTATCCATGGAACTCTTCACAAGTCATAGACCTGACTATTTCTGCATTATTCATTGCTGCGAATAAGTGTAGCAGAACGTTTTTTCTTTATTACCAGCGGTGAACTATTTTCCTCTTGTCGAAATCTCCTCAATAAAGATTTCAATGAAATATCAGAGTTTATGAATGTTTTTCTAACCAGTTTGCACGCTTCTAGTAGACTTTTTCGTCACTGCCGAGCAAACTGCGTGTTGCTGGTAATCAGGCCAAAATTCCTTGACCCAGAAATTAAAGATAAGGTAGGTGACCGCAATTCCAAAGTAATTGAATCCCTCCTGATTGAGAGGTAATGGGGAATAACATGCAGTGTTTCTGCTCCAATTGCCAAATTGTCATCACTTCCGTTTGTTCACCTGGACATTTCATCTGCTTTAAGCATGCAAATTGCCTGGATGAAAAACTCGGTATACAATGTAACCTCTTGATTCTAGTAATCCAGTTGGTGACAGTAACTCCTATTACCGGCACCATAAGCTTTAGGAGGAGACTGAGAATAACCCTCTAAGTATAGGTTTATATATAGCCATAATTCTGTCAATGTTCACTAAGTTTGCAAAGCCAATCTACACTATTCGCAAGAAATACCCATGTAACCTCCAAACTACAGGGTCATTTACACCCTCGAATTCATGTCAAGACTGGAGGCTTATATTATTTTGCCTTTCTTTCTGTTTATTACTATGGTAGCCAGTCATAAAGCAAATAATAGAACTATAATAAAGAAATAACAACATCCATCATGGGATGCTGTATATATTAACACAACAGCATGCCCACAGGGGAATGAATCAGAGATGGTGTTAAACCTCAAATTCAAGAAGCAATATGTCCCAGAGATAAAGCACCTTGCAGCATATCAAAAATGCAGTCAATTAAGTAAGGACAGATTTAGTAATTGAGTTCTGGAGCAGAAATGGAAATGTTAAGGATGTTTTACAGAAATTCAGCAGGTGCGGTACAAAGATCATAAATGCTAATGAAAAAAGTCATTTCCATTAGGGCTCTCAGTAAAAAGAGTAATGCAGAATAAAGCGCAAATTCAGAATAATTCCAAGTCCTACTTGAGCAGTAAAATCGATAAGAATTTGGACAGCATTCCTAGTAGCTTCGGAAAGTCTTCTGGCTCACCACCAGAATTGAAAGTCTCATAAAATATACAATTTTCTTGCATAGGAAATCACAAATTTCGGCAAAATCAGCATAGTGTAACCAAAAGAATTACATTCCCAGCAAATCAGAGCACAGCTTTATTAAACGTGATATTGCCTTAGCATTTAAGCACTATCCCACTACTTCAATATTGATTCTACCCACTCTATGCTAATGTCATCCGGAGATGGCGGAACAAACTAGTTACATGAACAACAGCAAACTATTGTGAATGAATGAAGTACAGTGAGCTACTGGAAGGGTCTTAGGATATTCAACATTATTGTGTCCGTGTTTGAGAGTTTTCTTGGAAATAAACAAACATGACTCTGCTTGACTGTGTGCTGCAGGAGGAGACATCCATTTTGAACAAAATTGCGTCAAGGCCTAAATTGAGCCTTAGTTAACATAAGGCAGAAAAACACAATTTAACAAGACATAGCAAACTTGTTTCAAATGCAATATAACTATGTAGGTGTGTAAATGTAAAATTAAAATTAAATCCACATCCTACTGTTAATAATGCACAAAAATACAGAATGCACTGAGGGGCAGATTTACAAGCCCCTTGCCCCTTGCATCATTCCTGTGACGCAGCGGCGTCGTAAACAATGCACCACGTTGCAACGTATTTACAACGTGACGCATCTAGTGAGATGCGTCACGTTCTAAAGCCCTGCGCTACATTATACCTGCATCAGGTATAATGTATACAGGGTGGGCGTTCCGACATGAGAAAGCCTTGTAAAAGTGACGCAGTGAAATCTACAAGATTTCACTGAGTCACTTTTATGACGCCACTGCGTAAAAACCTTACGCATGCTTCAAGCAGGCATAAGGAGTGATGCAGCATGTTAGGAATAGGCATTCCTAACCATTGCTGGAGTTGCGTCGTGCTTGAGACATGGCTATAGCAATGCGCTGCCTTTATGCCACAAGATGCGTCACGCATCTGTCTATCCTTGCACCACGGTGAGCCGCATTGTTAAATGCGACGCATCCATGGTGGCGCAAGGGTTTTTTTACGTGACAGAAATGAACTGACGCATCTCTGCTAATATTCAGAGATGCACCAGTTCTTGTAAATCTGCCCCAAAAACTTTAACAGGTGTCAGACTTCCAATGTAAATAACTTACATGTGTCATCAGTGGTATTTATATAGCGCTCCCACCTACCCCCTCTAAAGACAAGTACTTCCTCTTTCATGCTTCTGGCAGTTAGTTAAGTTCTAATTTAGATACTCCTAAAAAACTGCTTTTTCTGCTGCATTTTTTTAATAGTATGCTTCTGTCTGTTTATACTGCCAGAGTGAGCTATTACTCAAATTAAGTAATGCTGTAACAAGTGGCGCTGGTGCAGATGAAAACATTTTCTTGTTCTCACAATATTACTTTTCTTTGAGTCTGTACTTTGAATTTATACTTGAATTATTTTGTTGATTATCTTGACAGCAGTCTCCAAGACTGGTGCACAGTATTTTGGTTTTGGGTGCCACAGAGGACTCTTTGGTGGGAGCACTCACCTGTCTCTGAGTGTGCTGAGTCGGAAGACAATTCTTTCTCTCCAAACGCTCTGAGGCCCTGAGTGTGGCTCATAAAAGTTAACTTATTCTGTTTTTCTTTTCAGAGGCAGTTAACCTCACCACCAGATTTAAAAAACAACCCTCATTAAAATATTTTACATTTTATTTAATAACCTATTTTGAATTTGAAATAAATTAGAAATAGGTTATTACATATGTTATAATTAAATATTGACTATGTTCTATTTTTATATTATTTTATTATGAATTTTTATTTGTTCATATTTGCACTATTTCAATAATTTAATTTAATTTAACATCATTTCCCTTGGAGTTTTATTTTGAGTCCTTACCTCTATTATTTTCTGTGGTAGGGTGTTGGAGAACCAGTGGTTGGCCAAGTGCAGTGCTGAACATATCACAAAAGTGTAATTTATTACAAAATTGTAAGGTACTACAAAAGTGCAGTTTGTGAATACCAAAAAGTAGAAAACATACTCAAAAGAGAAACTCACTCAAAAGTGCAGTTTGTGAATCAGACCCACAGATGATAATTAAGGAAAAAACAGTCTAAGTTTGATCATAATCCATCCGATGATGATTCGGATGGCGTATTTTGTTTACCTCACTTGAATTCAGATAAACATGATGATTCAGAATTAAACTGGGTTGCACCTAATAAAAATATAATTTATGAATTCCCTTAGAAAAAGTGGGACGCAGAGCACCATAAATAGATATATGATCTTGCAAGGGAACTATTTTTCACTCATCTTTACTATTCCACTTGCTTTAGATGGGCTGGTCAATTTTGAGGAAATTTTCAGAGCCCGAATGTGTTAACTATTAGCTAAAATCATTAGAAATAAAACAAATTAGAGTGTCCTTGTCCCATTATTACTGACCCAGTCCTCGCCACCACGGTCATAGATCCCAAGTTACCAACTTTTATTTCAAACAATAATAAAGATTCCAGAAAAGGCATTGACAGGGGCTGTTTGGCTGCTCATGATAACGTTTTAGATACAATGGGTCTAGTTACCAAGATATTTGAATTGAAAGAACAGGCGAAAGAAGGATCTTTGACTATTGATCGTTATGATTTGTCTAATTCAATCCAAAGGGTAATTCGTTTAATTGGCAAAAACAACTATGTAATCTCGGTTGAATGGTGCAATGGTCTTCTTATGAAATTAGAATCCAAATTAACAAAATGAGCATCAATTGACTAACGACGTGCAGCGAAAGCGGTGTAGTTAGGTGATAATTTTATAAGAGAGATTTCAAAGTATGCGTATATATTCTCTTTTATAGATAAAGACCAACTGACTTTAAAGAAGTTTTTGGTCTACAGGTTAGAGGTAGAAGAGGGGGCAATTCAACTGGTGGCTGTCAATTCAGTAACAGACTCCAGTTCGTGAACCACAGAGATCAAGGAAAACTTAATTACTAAAGTCAAACTTCCTAATTCAAAGTTGCAGAGGAGGCAGAGGCCAGTTAAGAGTACAAACCAGAATTGTCACTAATAACACTTTGGGCCTGATCCACAAACGCTACTTTGTAGTTTTGTTGTATTGCATGAGTACTACAAAACATACTAAAGTGATATTCACAAACTGCACTTTTGTAGTAACACATATTTCACTAAGTTTACTACTTTCAGCATTCACTAACTGCACAAGCCGCAAGTTACTAAAAAAGATCCGCTTCTGAATACGTAAAAGAAGTAAACTAACTCAAATTCTAAACTTACTCAAAACTTCAAGATACCTATGTGAATCAGGCCTTAAATTTAGAACCTATTTCTGTCATCATGGAGGTATGAATATCTTTATTTGTAGAAACTTGATGTCAGATAACTCCAAATCCATGAATGCTCCAGGCAATCAAATATAATTCTATGACAACTCTGATCGAACTTTTTATCCACACTCCTTGTATCTTTCTCAAAAACACTCAATGCTGATCTTTGAAGAGATATAACATTTATTGTCAAAGGGTGCAATTCAATTGACTGTTTTCGATTTGTCAGGGTTTCTGAGCAATTTGTTTTTTGATGAAGAAGAAGAACAAAAAAGTATGTCTTAACCAATTCAATCAGTTTGTACTTCACAGACATTTCAAGAATGAAAGTATCCTCCGTCTCAGATATTACTTTCAGACTGCTTAGGTCTCAGGGACACCTATCTTTCTGTCCAAATGTATCCATAGCACCACAAGTGTGTACAACTTCAATGTAAAGAACATTTTATCAGTTCACTGCACTTCCTTTTGGTCTCTCTTCTGCTCTTTGATGTTTCACAAACCTTTTTAAACCTGCCATTTCTTACCTGGCAATTGTCTTCTGAATTGCCTAGATGACATTCTCATCTTTTCTCAAGACAAGCATATTCTTATTTTACATTTACAAATCACAATTTATTTTTTGGAAAGTTTTTGGTGCGTCATATATTAGTCAAAATCTTTTCTTACTCCAGTGTATTATACAGAGTTTCTAGGTGTTTTAGTATACTCAACATCCTCCACTTTACAACTTCTGGAAATCAAACTTAATAACATTAGGAAAGAACTGTCTCTCTTACAAACTTCTTGCATACCTTTATGTTGTGTCATGGGCATTCTCACATCTTCGAAACAAACAGTGTTCCCAAGACATCTCTATTATCAGACTCTTCAAAGGTTGAAGATTTAGAATATCAGGAAAGGATTCCGATTTAATTCCTTCAGAACCGGGGTCCAAGGAAGAGGCAAATTGGTGATTGGAACTTCTTCTTGGATATTCAGGGCCTCACTTATGAGGTTTTGGCGCAGGGCAGTTGCACAAGGGATACGGTGCATTCCTGTCCTTTTCTCTGCTTTGGTGTACAATGGGCTGCCATGCGCTGATGCAGGCACCCTTGCGCCAAGGTGCAAGGGTGCCTGTGTTGCGGGGCTGATTGATTTTGTGCAGGAAGGGACACCTTCAATTCAGGCAATTTCCTCTTTTTATGTGTGCTGCAGAATGCAGCACACATAGAAAAGGAAAAAAAACGAGGAGAAATGAAAGCATTTGTCCTCGTTGCACCTCCCTAATGCCACCGATCCTGACGCATTTCCAGGTTT
Organism: Triturus cristatus; assembly: GCF_964204655.1. NCBI lineage: Eukaryota > Metazoa > Chordata > Amphibia > Caudata > Salamandridae > Triturus > Triturus cristatus. The sequence goes on from NC_140588.1 coordinate 214,616,962, forward strand.
ACGATTTCTCGCATATCTCGGAATGCTTCAGATTGCATGGGTGTTGCGTGGGAACACCCACAGCAGCACCCATGGAACGCCCAGCAGCAACACCCATGCAATGCTCCTTTCGCGCAGTGTTCTGAGTGAAAGAGGCACATTTTTACAGGGCAATAAAAAGCCACCGAAATTGGCTTTACGTGGCATTGTAAATATGCGGCGGCACCAGAACGTGAAAAAAAAGTAACTTTTAAGTGGCACAAAAGCCCTACAAGGGGCCTCATAAATGAGGCCCTCAATATTCTAGCACTACCCCAGATCTAGTATTGGAATCCTATGGAAGTTAATCAGGACGAGGGGCTTACTGTGGCCAGTTCTCGAATGGCGATGCATGATTGCTGAAGGTGTCTTTTCTGCACATAAATTATTTAGAGCTTCTTGCAAGCTTCTTTACAATACAATGGTTCACAAGGAATCACTCTCTGTGTTAAATTGTTCTCAGAATGGAAAACCAAATGGCAGTGAGTTATATTAATTCTCTAGTTGGCACCAGGTCAAAAACACTGGTAAATCTTGCTAAACTGTTTAGGGACATGGTCATCAACACCACATTTCAGTAAGAGCAGATGATCTCCCAGGTCATAGGACTACAAAAGCAGATTGGTTCTCTAGTCACCTCAAGGATTTCTGCAAGTGGCAGTTACATGTGCCAGTTTTCTGATGCATTTAAAATGGTTGCGGTCCTCTCTGAATAGACCTCTTTGAGACAAGAGTCAATGCCCATGCGTCTCATTTCTACTCCTGGAGGCCAGATCCTATACTTCTAGCATGAAATGCATTTCTCAATCACTAGAAGCAGGATCTTCCATATGCATTTGCTCCTTTCTTGATTTCTCATTGTCTCTCTAAGCTCTAGTGATAATCACACTTTTATGGTTGTCTTAGATTTGGTTTCTAGATCTACTCCAGACATCAATAAAAATAGAAAGTATGGTGCCCAATCACCCATAACTTCCCCCAGAACATTATCACACACTCTGATACTCTCTGGCAACGTTCAGTTCATGGACTGGAAGGTTAGGAGACACAATTAGTTATCCCAGGACTTTTATCAAATGTTCTTGAGTTCATCAAAAAAGCCTAGGCCCCAGGACCTTCTGGGGTCTATGGATCAGCTTGATGCAGGGAATCAAATACAAATTCTATTTTGCCATATATTCTTTCCATTGCCAGTTTTTAGGCCATCTAGTATCTTCATGAACTTCTCACAGTACAGTGAAATATACACAGATCCGAGATGTCCTTAAAGTATAATTACAGAGCTGGAAAACCAGTTGCAGAACACCCTTTAATGTGTAAATTGCCCCATGGTTACATATACCACCTGCTCATAAGTAAACTCATTTATAGGATGTAATGTTGGCTATGAATATGTTTGTTTCTTGACATGATAATTCTATCTCTAAAAGCTTTATCTGCAAAAATGACTGTTATTATACTTAATCTCTTTTAAAAGAGCCTCTAACATAAAAGCTTTTGATCTTTCAGCCAGACAGCTTACTTCATCTTGTATTGTCTTCTCCATATCAAGAAGAACAAACACTTTAATTTCTTCAATAGATTACCATGTTTTTCTCGATCACCCAAAACTCTGTGTCTTAGGCTGCTTGAAAGAATATGAGTCACAAACAGTCTACCTTAGAAGATCTCTGGGTCTATCAGTCAAAACAAAACCTCATTCACTTGTTTTATGTGGAACCTCGACAAGATGGGTCAAGTGGGTCATAGCCCAAGCAGCAATTGATGTGTCCATTTTTGTAGCTCATTAAGCTAGAGGCACTATGGCTTTAAATGCAGTTTTGTCTGGGGCTTGTGCAAGGTATACATTCATCATCTACTTTTAAAGATTTTCACCAAAAAACACTACATCATGCTTCTTTTTTGGCTATTATGTCACTTTGAACAAACATAGTATGAGCCTCCTAGTCTTGACATGAAATGCAGATTTTCCAAGTCACAATTTTAGTCACAATTTTATTAAAGACATTGAGGCCACCGCTTGAAATTGCTTACATGGCTATTAAGAATCTTTCTCTTCCTTTGTTTCAAAATAGTACTAGCGGCTGTTCTTTTCAGCGTAATTATCAAAAGTCCTGCAATCAACCTGAAGATATTTTGGATACCTGTGAATGGATAGTGCTCCTTTTACCAATCTTTATCTGTGTGTTCTTCATCATTCCATTTTTACCTAAATTAACTGTTTCTGCAGCATCATGGAAGATGAAGTGCTCAACCTTGGTGGGGCAGAGGTATATATTTAAATTGCTGATGACACACTTGATTTGTCTACATTGGCAGGCCAACACCTTGGCAGCGTGGGTGTGGTAGTCTCTTTTATATACTGTTTGATGATTCTATAATTTGCTTCATAACTGTTGCTATTGTAATAAATAGCCAAAAAGACACCATAATACCTGTCTCTGTTCCTTCAATAAAATTTGAGCAATCCACAAGTATCACTTGTGAATTTCAGATTAGTACTAAAATGTGCAAATATTAAATTTGTGCCTGCTATAGCATTAATTTTATTAGGAGTTGAGGCAAAATAGTATTCCTCCTCTGTTGGGTCAGGCCCTTACAACCACATTTTTTCTGGTGGTAATTGCCAGAGATTATCAAAAGGAAATGTAAATGGCATGTGAAAAATAGGCAAATTTGCTGCTGGCACTTGTTACTAGCCATACCCACGGATGGCTCCTCTTTAGGGTGTTAGGGCGTTGCCTCCTATATTTGTGGCCGCCTGGCCCCTGAATTAATATAATTAAATATACAAATACATTTAAATGTTTATTTTTGCCCACAGCAGTTGGTTTTTTCAACTGCAGGTAGGTTGCTTACAGTTCCTGAGGACTAAAGGGTAGTGCCTGTGTGCCAACAAGGGTGGGGCTTACAAATAATTAAAAGCAACAGACACTAAATATGCTCAGGCTCACCTAGTTCCACTCACTTGAAAGTGCGCAAGTTGGGTTGGATGGATGCCTTTCTGTGGCCAGCCTAACGTGCAACACAAGCCTCTTTCTACCTGCTCAATCAGTGAGCCCGGGGGACTACCAGCCACAGCACCCTGGTCTTCTAATGAGCGCTGAGTTTGCCTGTCTGAGCAAATCCTGGTGCTGCACTCACGATGTGTTGGTAACACAACAGCAAGGAAGCACCATTTGGATTGGCTCAAGAGATGCAGTTAGGCCTCTAGCGCAGTGGTCTGCACATGATAAAAGAACAGTGGGGTTTGCCCTAATCCTCCTACCACATCTGGACCATAAACATTAGGTTGAAAATGGAGGGATGATGTGGAGGAATCGATAAGGAGCTTTCAGTAGGTACAACATAAATTAGTTCCTACTCACAGGTACAAAATCCCAAATATTAATTAAGCTGAGTATTTGGTTACATACCACCTCCAACTCCAATTGAAACAGGTTTCAGTATCTTTTAATGAATTCTTTAATGCATTATCCTTCTAGACAACAAGTAGGACACAAAATCACAAAACAACAACATCAAAAGTTGGACATTTCTCATTCATTCCTATCCATTCTTAAAAATAGAGGATTTGTAGGAAGGTGGAATCTGACTGCATGGTTACCCCCACTTTTTTCCTGGTGTTTTGCTGGTTTTTGACTAGTCTGACTGGGATCCTGCTAAACAGGACCCCAGTGTATCTGCTTTCTCCCTAAATTGGTTGCGCATGTACTTTCGGTACACTCCAGATTAGAATCTGGGGTACCCTTATAAGTCCCTAGTATATGGTATACTATGTACCCAGGGCATAGGTACCCCAGAGGCCTCCCAGGGGCTGCAGCATGTATTATGCCTCCCCTGAGAGACCATTCAAAATGACACCACAGGTCTGCTACAGCAGCCTGTGTAAGGTGGTGCATGCACCCCTTACTTAGATATAGGTTCACTATATCTATCCTAATCACTGCACATATAAAACTATCAGTCACCCCTATGGCAGGCCTTATCAATCCTGAAGGCAGGGTGCTGGGATTTATGTGAGAGGGTGCCCATGCATGAGCAGAGCCCCTCTGCAGCCTTTGGAACCTATTTTGCAGGGTTGTTTGTGATGCAGCCAACCATATATACTTAAATGCATTATAACCTCGCGGTAAATGCTAACTTTAAAACGGCTGCACGGAAACAATACGTGTTTGGTGTCAAACACCTTGGAATCATACCTCCCCACCAGTTATTGGCGGGGGAGGTATGATTCCACTCTCCTAAAGGGAGAAATATGACACAGCGGGCTACCCGGTACCAGCTTTCTCGACCTGGGCATCACAAAATGGATGCTGCCAGCCACAGACACGAGTCTGACCTCCTGCTGCTGAGCCAAGCTCAAGCAGAGGAAGGCTTGACAATAGGTTTCCTGTCACAGGGAGGTGTGACCACCTCCCAGACAGGGTTTAGTGTATTGAAGCTGGGTGGGCGCACTCCGAGAGTGCTTTGAAGTCTGCACTGGGGGTACATTTGGTGTCCCTGTGCATAGTCCAGCTCAAACCGGTTGCAGGAGCCATCAGCTCTTGCTCTGGCACAAAACTGGACAAAGGACATGGGTGTAGCCACCCCTCTGTCCTGACCCTCCCATAGGTGGGCCCCCAGAGTTTGTCCCACCCCTTCCTTGGGTATAAAGTAGGAACCACTGACTACAGGACTTTAGATTTTATCTGGATTAAACTCTGCTACAGAAACCATGTATATGGTTCAGTCTCCCTCTGTCATTCTAGTGATTTAATATTGTGTGCTTTGTTCTCTATTCTCATAAAGAGGTAAGTAGAGAGTATTTAGTAATAAATACATATATTTTATATATCCCTGGTGTGGTTCTCCTTTCATTTGCTCATTCAGGAGGTAATGATCTGGTAAACATTCCTTCGAGACTCAGCCTGAAGGCTGCTCTCCATAGCTACCACTAGGATAGCTTTCAATAAAGGTTGTCTTTAACCTAATCATCAATAAGGGTCATTTGGACTGGTGCAAGGTGCCCACTTTAATTAGTGGACAGAATATACCAGACCAACTTCTCACATTGGTGTGCAGCGGTTGGGATTCAAGCTTGCTATTGTTTTACCAGATAATCTCATGGAGTGAGCAACTGAAAACCACTAAAGGTATTAGGTACATATAAATAAAGATTAGAATAAGTAAGTTCTACTGAACTTGGAGTTGGGTAAGTCAAGGGTCTAGCACATCCTTTATCCAACTCAAGAGAGTCTCAGTTCCCAGTAGGTTAGGTAGGTGCCTACACCATATAACTCTAGAATGTCTTCTAGGCATGAAGCCAGTGGCTCCTTGCCAACTAAGTATGACCATCTCTCATTCCAAGAATTGAGAAATATGTGTACATCTAGGATACTGAAGACAGGGAGACATGCAAGCACTCAACGTCTCATAGAGAATTTGCTTTTAGATGACCTCAGAAAGACCCCAGGGTCTGATGAGGCAGGCAAGTTGGGTGGACAGCAGAGGAGGAAAGGCCAGGAAGTGAAAACTTCTATGACCTGGACTCCAATGCTGACCAGGAGGATCAAGATGATTCTAACCTGGACAATCCAATTCTTCCTTCAGGTGGGGAAGAAGGCATCAGTGGCCCTCTCTTTACTCCCCCAGGAAGAGTTAACAGTCTACCTAGAAGATCAAGATCTCTTTCTCAGGAATCTAATCATTCTGGTACTTCTGGAGGGTCCTCTGCTTCTCATAAAAGGGAATCCTCTTATGAGAAGAAGTGCCAAGTTCTTGAGTTTGTAAGAGCTAAACTCATAATCAAGAGAGAGCAATTGGTCTAAGATAGAGAATCTCTAGAGCTCCAGAGAGCTTCCAGAAGGTTGGGGCTAGAGCCCCATGGTGGCAGCAACAGTGTCCCTAGAGGTAGAGAAAACACTCCTGACCAAAGGAACCTGAACAATATTGTCCCTCCCTACCAGAGTGGGGATGACATCCACAAATGGATAACTGCACTGGAGAGGGCCTGTAAAGTACAGAGAGTCCCTCAAGAGCAGTGGCCAGCAATCTTGTGGCTCTCCATTGCAGACAAAGGTAGAGACAAGCTTCTCACTGTAAGAGAAGAGGATGCTGATAATTACAAAGTCTTGAAGAGTGCTCTGATTGATGGGTTTGGCTTAACCATTGAACAATACAGAATTAAGTTCAGAGACACCCAGAAGGCAAAGACCCAGGACTGGGTTGACTTTGTAGATTGTGCTACTAAGGCTCTGGAAGGTTGGATACATGGCAGCAAGGTGCATGACTTTGTAGGATTGGACAATTTGATTATGAGGGAGCGGATCCTTAATAATTGTCAAAACCAACTTTTACACCAGTACCTGGTGGACTCTGATCTGACCTCTCCCCAAGAATTGGGAAAGAAGGCAGACAAATGGGTCAGAACCAGGGTAAAGCCAACAAATCAGGGTGGTGACCAGAAGAAAGATTCTTCCAAAAACCAAGAGAAAGGTGGGGATAAATCAAAAGATACATCCGCTACAGGGCCCCAAAAGTCCTCTTCAGGGGGTGGGTCCCAAACTCCTTCTTCCCCTGAAAAGAAACCTTATTGCCATGTCTGTAAAAAGCCAGGCCACTGAAAAAATGATCCCAATTGTCCAAGGGTCAGCTATAAGGAAAATGTTCCTCCCAGCAATACTACCACTCCTCCTGGTACTACAAGTAGTAATCCCTCAGGTGGTAGTAGGGCACCCAAAAAGTTAGGTGGGTTCTCATTGGGAACTGAGGTGGACCACGGATTAGAAATGTCCCCCTCACAGGCCTCCTCAGTCTGTGATGGTGGCATGGGATTTGCCACTTTTACTGTCAGTCCTAATTCTTTGGGCAAGTACAGACAGGATCCACTAATAAATGGTCAGAAAGCTGTGGCATTCAGGGACACAGGGGCTAGTGTCACCATGGTGACAGGGAACCTAGCCCCCCCCTCAACAGCTTTTACCTGAGTTTCAGTACCAGGTGACCAACATTGATGGTATCAGGACAGATCATTCCATGGCTATAGTCAATCTCAGCTGGGGAGGGGTCACTGCCCCAAAGAGAGTGGCAGTGTCCCCAAACTTGCCTGTAGATTGCCTATTGGGTAATGATCTAGAAATTTCTGCCTGGGCTGAAGTTGAATACCATGCCCATTTAAGAATGTTAGGCCTCCCTGAGAAAGTTGGTTGGACCCATAGGGTCCCAACCCAACCCCAGGGAAAGTTTGGAGGGGTGGAGCCTGAAAGAATGGCCCACTCTACTCCACAAGAGAGCAGAAGGGTTGAAGAAAAGTCTTCTTCCCCCCCAGACTATAGGTATGGGTCAACTTCCTCAAGGAACTGATCCTACCCCTAGTGAAGGAACTGCCCCAAAGGTTGGTCAGGCCTGGCCTGGCAACACCCCTGATGGCAGGGGACCCTTCCAAGGTGGTACCCAGTCTGGAACAGGTATCCTGCCCCTCTCTACCCTACCTCAATTAGCCTAGGGCTGCAGAGGTCAGAGAGGTCAGTGAACCCCTAAGGGCCCACTGCCCAGAGGAACCCCCTCATCAACAGATTAGGGGCACCCAGTCTAGTAGCCTTAGTCAGGTGAAAATTCCTCAACACACTGATGGACTCCTCTTACCATTGAATAGGGACCACCCCCAGATGGACTCTGTTGGGCAAAGGCAAACCTGGGACCAAGTGGTTCCAAACCTACCATGCCCCTCCAGTGTTCCAACCAAAGGAACCCAACCCCCAGCTGTAGGCAGCCAGAGGTTGACCCCTAGGTCCAGATACAACTCAGACATGGAAAGAAAGGCCTCCATGGTGACCAGTGCTCTGAGGAAGCTGAGGCCAACTTTATTAGGGCCTCACTTCTCAACTCAGACACCCCACCAGCCTTTTACTTTGCCAAGACACACTACAGGTAGTAATCCCAACTTTTGGAGAAGATCCAATACCCTTAAGGGTAGGGACTCCTTAGTGGACCATAAGACAGGGGGTATCCATGCTAGTGCAGGATCTTCCTTATGTGGCCACTTAGTCAATAAAGTCTCAACTGGGCAAGGTTAGCCTTATCTCCTTTCGTTTGGGGGGGTATGTAGGCAGGTGGAATCTGACTTCATGGTTCCCCCACTTTTTTCCTGGTGTTTTGCTGATTTTTGACTAGTCTGACTGGGATCCTGCTAAACAGGACCCCAGTTTATCTGCTTTCTCCCTAAATTGGTTGTGAATGTACTTTAGGTACACGCCAGATTGTAATCTGGGGTACCCATATTAGTCCCTAGTATATGGTATACTATGTACCCAGGGCATAGGTACCCCAGAGGCCTCCCAGGGGCTGCAGCATGTATTATGCCACCCCTGAGAGACCATTCAAAATGACACCACAGGTCTGCTACAGCAGCCTGTGTAAGGTGGTGCATGGACCCCTTACTTAGATATAGGTTCTCCTTTTATTTGCTCATTCAGGAGGTTATGATCTGGTAAAATAGGCTGCTTTACATTCCTTCGAGACTTAGCCTGAAGGCTGCTCTCCATAGCTACCACTAGGATATCTGTCAATAAAGGTTGTCTTTAACCTAATCATCAATAAGGGTCGTTTGGACTGGTGCAAGGTGCCCACTTTAATTAGTGGACAGCATATACCAGGCCAACTTCTCACAGGATTGTTATATTTTTGTTGAGCAATTTAACCATGAGGTATTCCCATACATACAAGAGAGAGAGAGTCAACTTTCTAATAACTCCGAAATGTGTGTAACCAATTTCTTTATTGGTGTTCAAGTTCCGTCGCACTCCTTGGTTCTGTGGGGTCAACGCGTTTCGGCCCAGGCATTCGGGCCTCTTCTGGACTTGGGTGCAAGGAATAATCAACACCTCCAGGAGGAGTAAAAGCTGGCAACTAATCTCCAAGTGGAATCTCTGCAGGAGTTAAAAATGGAGGTCTAAAAAGGAAGACCCCGGCTTACTCTGAATCTCTTAATGCGGTGTGGGAAGATTCAACTGAACTTCCCCGACATAGATGGGCGTCCGTGTAGATGGCTGGAAGTGAGCTGGATTTATTTAACAGTGACCCAGGCAGTAAGCTTTGCGGAACACACCGCTGAGACAGCCTCGGACACGAATGTCCGTATAGGTTGCTTGTAACCTCTACAGGACGCAGGCATCTAACTCTGCGGGACGCCAAATGCTGAACCGGCAAGGAAGGTGCTCGATCAAAGCTACTGTCGGCTTGCGATGTACATGAGGCAGCTCAGGGGTGGTAAGCTCCACAGATCATGACTAATCACGGTATGGCTTTATTATGAAGACATTCAGTGATTGTCCAATTCTGCCCTTGCTCAGCGTCTCTCTTCACTCTTTGTGTGCAGTGCCATGAGTAACAGCATTGCATACGAGGAATTGGTGGAGAGGAGTCATCTCATCGTGACCTTGCACTTGAAAGCCCTGGCCTGGCTAAAACAAATGGCAGCCCTCTTTCTTGGAGTTGAAGTAGAGGTCACCCACGCCACAGTGTAAAAAAAAGAAAAACAAGAAGTAAAAATGAATGTTTATGGTGGATTTAGTGTTTACCTTACCTATGGTGCACTGGCTGTTTGTGTGTAACTTCTATGCGGCTAAGGCACTGGCACATTGCCCTTCCTGACCTGTCAGATTTCTCATTTTAACAAGCATTGAAAATGCAATAGGTCTCGCCTTTGATTAGGTTAAAGCCATTTGCTTTGCTAATGGTATTGTATAGCAAAGCAAATGGCTTTAACTTAATGAAAGGCGAGACCTATTGCATTTTTAATGCTTGTTTTGTTTTGCTGCCTGCATTCTACGTATTGCACAATAGCACATGCTGTGGCACACGTAAGATTTTATTGTATTCTAATTGCATTTATATAGTGCTTACTACCCCTAACAGACACTGTCGGAGTTGCAAAGACAGACGTTAACAATTGTAAGAAGGTGGTTCTGGCAGTTTGCAAACGGGAAATGAACAATGAGACGAGTGATGTTGTTCCGCTAGTATCACTGAATCGACATCCATCTGGGCCAAGCTGATAGCACTAACGAAAACTAAGAGTCTGGGAGCCACGAGGACACCATTCATCTTTAAAAATGCGTCACTAATGCATCGCGCGCCGCGCTTGGAACCCATGGCGCCAACATGAGGCTGCATGGGGCGGGCACCATGGTGGTTGCGGGCATGCAGTCTCCGACCCTCAAAGGTTTAAAATGCATATATCTCGACTAAACCCCATCACCGCAGGAGAAACAGAAATCCACACTGCATGAGCCATTCCTACCATGAAAGGCAAGACCAAGATGCAGTGAGTGAAGTGTGATGTCCACGGGCGCCCGACCCTTGTGATTCACTTGAGTGATTCCAGGAGATGACATGTTAGGGGCACACATTCACAGTCCCTCATGCTTTACAGCCTCCCTGATAATTGTGAGTGAAGACTGGCAATTGTGGTTAGCTGTGTGCCTGAAGCCTATTCTGAGAAGAACTCTGAAACTCTTTTGTTTAAGGGTGTTCTATGTCCTGAAGTCATAGGAAGTCAAAACATCACCTGCCTGACAAGTGTCCAATTGAGATATTAAAATATGACAGTCTGTAAAATAATCAGCAGGGTTATTTGGCATTTGTGGAGTTCATATTCTAAGTGCTTCTTTGAAAAAAATAGGCTTTGCTTCAGGTTGAAAATTTGTTTGATTGGCAACTCTCGCATATTAACATGCTAAATCAGTTGTATTGTTAATTGTAAGAAATTAGGTTATTATTGTGTGGGTACTCACCTCAAGTAATAATCACAGTTCTTTCCAGGGTGAATGAACAACTAGAGTCACTAAAAAAACCTGAGCTCAACACCCTAGTAGCTATGGCACAGAGCAGACAAGCTTAACAGCTTACTTTTTGTTACCATTTGTTTGCTTGAGAAATGCTTTTTTGTAAAAGTGCCCCATCCCACACTTTCACTTTAATGGCAGCCACGCTCTTTTCTTTAGAGACAACTTGTCTAAAGAAAGGGGCACGACTGACATTAAAGTGTAAGTGACTGTTAGATCTGGGGGTCTCTAGTTGGCAGAGGTAAGTACCTTAGACCAAATAGGGACCCTTGCTTCTAGTCAGGGTACAGGGACACACACGGTAGATAACCCCTGCTCACCCCTAGGTAGCTTGGCTCGAGCAGACAGGCTTATCTCCAAGGAAATGTGTAACATATTTGCAAGTAACAACCACAATGACCCCCCCGGTACACCACAAATGTAGACCACACAGGTGAGTATATCAAAAATATAACTTTATCTAGTGTAGCAGGAGAAAAGACGATCACTTACAGGGTAATTGCACATAAGCTTAATGGTTGCACTAGCTTACTAGGAATTTTCTTCTATGTTAAGAACAGTCTCAAGTCTCTACTCGCTATCATAGGGGGTATTACAGCAGGGCTGTAATATCCAGTCAGCTCTTCTCACCGTGCGCGTTATGCTGCAGCCTCAGCGTGGGCAGATTCTTCTTTGACAGCCCTGGCCGGTCACGTCCGCCCTTCCGCCCGCTCTCGACAATCCAACGAGCGGCGGGAAGGCAGTGCGGCCCTTCTCTTCCTGGGTTCACAGGCTGGGGACACGCTGAATGCTCTCGCGGCTCCTTCGGTGAAGACGGGTCACGCAGGTGACTCGGGCACCACTCCGCCGGCTTCTCGGGACGTCCTGATGTCGCTGGCCAATCCCAGCGCAGCTTCAGCGAGGGGGCTCGATCCTCTCAACCAATTAGAGGGCAGCGGCTTCTCAGGATGCTTCGATGACGCTGGCCAATCCCAGCGCGGCGTTAGTGAGGGGGGCTCGATCCTCTCAACCAATGAGAGGACAGCGGGCTCGATCTTCGCCTCGGGAGCGCTGGCAAGATACGGCGAGATTGCGGGGCGATGTGCGGCCCTCTGGCAGTGCAAAACCCTCACGGCAACAGGGATTCTAGCAGCTGCAGGCAACTTCCCGCTCCAGGCCGGGGCAGCACACTCTTGATAGCTTAGTTCAGTTTCTTGGGAACCTTTTAACCCTGGGTTCCGGGACAGGAGGCCAGCTCTTCTCAGGCCCTTGGAGATTCAGTTTTAGACACAGCACACAGCAAAGTCTTGGTAGTACAAGCAGGCAGGGGCACAGCACACAGCAAGCCCTTTTTCTCTCCTTCAGTTGAACAGCAGAACAGGTCAGCCCTTGGAGCACACAGCAAGGCAATCTTCCTTCAGTTCCTCAGCGGTCCTTCTTCTGGCAGAGGTTCCTCTTGATTGTAGAATCTAAAAATCTGTTGTCAGGGGTCCTGTACTTATACCCCTAAAAGTCTTTGAAGTCTTTGTGCAAGTGGGTCCTGAGCCCGGTCTGATCCAGTTCTGGGTGTTGCTGGAGCACTTTGTTTTCCTGGCTTCTGCTTTCTTTTCAGAGTGAGGGGCAGAGTCGTCAGCCGCCCAGCAGGAGGTGGATGGCGCAATCAGCGCTGCAGACCCACTAGTAGCATCTGTCATCACCAGCCCTGGCACACACAGTGCACTTTACTAGGGTCTTCATGGTGATACAGATATGCCAATCAGGTATATCCAATCAATATGATATTTTACACAGGGAGCACTTACACTCTGGCACTGATTAGCAGTGGCAGAGTGTCCAAAGCATCTAAACCAGCAAAAACGAAATCCAGCACAGCATCAAAAATCCAGGTAGTAGAGGCAAAAGATAGGGGAAAAAACCCACGCCAAGGATGTCAGGTCTAACACGTGTCCCCTCCAGCTGAAAGTGGGGAGAACTACCCACCCTCTTGGGAGTTCTCATCACTAAGGCGGAAAAACCTGGACAGACCATCAGCATTAGCGTGTTCTGTACCGGGACGTGAAGTCCATTCCCTGTAGGGAGATGGACCACCTCAACAGTTTTGGATTTTCACTCCTCATCTGCATTAACCATCTGAGGGGCCTGTGGTCGGTCTGAACACGGAAGTGAGTCCCAAACAGGTAGGGCCTCAGCTTCTTCAGGGCCCAGACCACAGCAAATGCTTCCCTTTCAATAGCACTCCACCTCTGTTCCCTGGGGAGTAGCCTCCTACTAATAAAAGCTACAGGTTGGTCCCCACCCTCGTCGTCCACCTGTGAGAGTACTGCTCCCACACCTTGCTCTGAAGCATCTGTTTGCACTATGAACTCACTGGAAAAGTCAGGTGCCTTAAGCACTGGTGCTGTGCACATTGAAGTTTTCAGGGCATCAAAAGCAGTTTGACAGGCCTCGGTCCAATTCACTTTCCTGGGCTGATTTCTAGAGGTTAGTTCTGTCAAGGGGGCAACAATGGTGCCATATCCCTTGATGAACCGTCTGTAATACCCGGTGAGTCCTAGAAAGGCTCTCACCTCTGTCTGGTTCTTGGGGGGTTCCCAAGCCAGAATGGTATCAATCTTCGCCTGTAGGGGCGCCACCTGGCCGCTCCCTATCTGGCACTTGCTGGCCTTGATAGTGAGGCCTGCCTTCTGCAGGGCCTTCAACGCTTCACAGAGGTGTTGCAAGTGTTCCTCCCAAGTGGAGCTGAACACAGCAATGTCATCCAAGTATGCGGCGCTGAATTGCTCCAGCCCGGTCAGTACCCGGTTGACCAGTCTCTGGAAGGTGGCAGGGGCATTTTTCAATCCAAAGTGCATGACGCGAAACTGGAAGTGCCCCTCTGGTGTTGAAAATGCCGACCTCTCCTTGGCCCCCTCAGTTAAGGCAATCTGCCAGTACCCTGAAGTCAAATCAAAGGTGCTGAGATACTTGGCAGCTCCTAACCGATCCACAAGCTCGTCAGCTCTGGGGATGGGGTGCGCGTCAGTTTTGGTGACCGCATTGAGCCCACGGTAGTCCACGCAAAACCGAAGTTCTGGCAGGCCCCCGGGTGTAGCAGCTTTCTTGGGAACTAGGACCACTGGTCTAGCCCAGGGACTGCTGGAGGGCTCAATTACCCCTAGCGCCAACATCTTGGAAACTTCTTCCTTGATGCTGGCCCTGACCTTGTCAGCTACTCTGTAAAACTTCTGTTTCACCGGTAGACTATCTCCAGTGTCCACATCATGAACGCACCAGTTGGTGACACCTGGGGTCAGGGAGAACAGGGATGCAAACTGACCCAACACCTGGCGACAGTCTCTCTGTTGCTCTGGGGTCAGGGTGGGGGAGAGGACCACACCCTCCACTGACCCGTCTTGCTCCTTGGCTGCCAGGAGGTCAGGGAGAGGATCACTATCCTCTTCCCCTCCATCATCTGTAGCCATGAGCATTGTCACTTCAGACCTCTCAAAGTGGGGCTTGAGGCGGTTCACATGCAAGACTCTCAGGGGCTGCCTTCATGTTGATCAGGTAGGTCACCTCACTCTTGCGCTCTACCACCTCATATGGCCCGGTCCACTTGTCACGGAGCGCACAAGGCTCCACCGGCGCCATCACCCACACTTTCTGACCAGGATGAAATTCAACCAGAGTGGTATTCTGGTCGTACCATCTTTTCATCTCTTCCTGGCTGGCTTCTAGGTTCTCCTGAACGAGCTTCCTGAAGCGCTGCGTCTGGTTGCGGATGGCCAGCACATAGCTGAACACATCCTGGGGGGTTTTCCCACGGGATTTCTCCCACCCCTCCTTCACCAGTGTGAGAGGTCCTCTAACAGGGTGGCCATACAGCAGTTCAAAGGGGCTGAACCCTAAGGACTTCTGAGGCACCTCCCTGTAGGCAAACAACAGGCATGGTAACAAGACGTCCCACTTCCGTCTCATGGGCTCCGCTAGGCCCATAATCATACCTTTTAGGGTGCGGTTGAACCTTTCAACCAACCCATTTCCTTGAGGGTGGTAAGGAGTGGTGAACTTATACGTTACCCCACACTCCTCCCACAGAGACTTCATGTACCTAGAGATGAAGTTGGTACCCCGGTCGGAGACCACCTCTCTGGGGAACCCCACACGGGAAAAGATCCCCATCAATGCACGGCCCACCACGGGGGCTGTGATTGTCCTGAGAAGGACTGCTTCCGGGTACCGGGTGGCGTGGTCCACCAAGACCAGGATGAACCTGTTGCCTAAGGCAGTCTTGGGGTCCAGGGGCCCTACGATATCAATGCCCACCCGCTCAAAAGGGGTGCTCACCACAGGAAAAGGTTGGAGGGGTGCCACGCACTTTCCTCCGCTCTTACCACTGGCTTGGCATGTATGGCAAGACTTACAAAAGGTACTGACGTGCTTCTTCATCTGGGGCCAGTAAAAGTGGGTGACAAGCCTGTGATAGGTCTTGTCTTGCCCCAGATGTCCTGCGAGAGGCACGTCATGAGCCAGACCCAGTAAGAAGTTCCTGAAGCGCTCGGGTACCACCAGCACACGGGCTGCACCGGGCTCAGCAAACTTAGGCTCGCTATAAAGTAAGTCATCCTCCCAGTAAATCAAATGTTCCTTGGACCCTAGGCCCGCTGCCTGGTCTGCAGCCTGCTGCCGCACACCAATGAGAGAAGGGCACTCCTTCTGAGCCTGGCAGAATTCCTCCCTGGAGGGACCACCCTCTTGCTGCCAATGGGTCAGCTCAGGCAATTCCCCCAGTTCGGCCACCTGTTCCCCTGTAGGTTCCAGGGCATCCCCCTCAGGTTCTGCTTCCTCCCGGACCGTGGGAACAGTGGGGGCCGGTTTCCCGCGCCCTCTGCCCCTTCCTCTCCTGGCAGGTTCCTGGGCCATTGTTCCAGGCTCCAGTTCTACTAATCCACCCTTACTGGCTGTCATGGCGGATGTATGTCGTTACAACGCACACTTTTACAACGCATGCACTTACAACGCATTTTTTACAACGCAACATCCATTACAACGCATTCCATTACATAGCATGACACTACAACGCATTTTTAAAAACTACCTTTACAACGCATTCCATTACATCGCATACTACCTTTACAACGCATACCATTACAACGCATAATATTAAATTGCATTTAAGGTAAGTATTAGATAGTATAGGGGTAAAAATTACTTTTCTAACTCCAGGGGGTGCAACAGTAGGGTAAGTGTTGGATAGTATAGGGGTAAAAATTACTATTCTAACTCCAGGGGGTGCAACAGTAGGGTAAGTTTTGGATAGTATAGGGGTAAAAATTACTATTCTAACTCCAGGGGGTGCAACAGTAGGGTAAGTGATGGATAGTATAGGGGTACAAATTACTATTCTAACTCCAGGGGGTGCAACAGTAGGGTAAGTGTTGGATAGTATAGGGGTAAAAATTGCTCTTCTAACTCCAGGGGGTGCAACAGTAGGGTAAGTGTTGGATAGTATAGGGGTAAAAATTACTATTCTAACTCCAGGGGGTGCAACAGTAGGGAAAGTGTTGGATAGTATAGGGGTAAAAATTACTATTCTAACTCCAGGGGGTGCAACAGTAGGGTAAGTGTTGGATAGTATAGGGGTAAAAATTACTATTCTAACTCCAGGGGGTGCAACAGTAGGGAAAGTGTTGGATAGTATAGGGGTAAAAATTACTATTCTAACTCCAGGGGGTGCAACAGTAGGGTAAGTGTTGGATAGTGTAGTGTAATATTATGCGTTGTAATGGTATGCGTTGTAAAGGTAGTATGCGATGTAATGGAATGCGTTGTAAAGGTAGTTTTTAAAAATGCGTTGTAGTGTCATGCTATGTAATGGAATGTGTTGTAATGGATGTTGAGTTGTAAAAAATGCGTTGTAAGTGTAGTGCGTTGTAAAAGTTGCGTTGTAAATGTTGTTCCCCGTCATGGCACGTGTGGATACACAGATCCACGCTGGCAGTCCTAACATTTCCAAGTGAGTTCTGTGCTCTACGTCCTTCCATGGGGAACTCTCCAGGTCGTTACCCAACAGACAATCTACAGGCAAGGCATCACTGACACAGACTTCCAGGGTACCAGAGACTTCCCCCATGTAAAGGGAACACGCGCCATCTTGCAGAGGCGCACTGAGGTGTCAGCTGCCACCACTGGGCGGAGTACATTGGGAATGACTTGCTCTTCAGACACCCACTGACACCTGACAGATGTCACACTAGCCCCGGTGTCTCTCAGAGCCTCTATCTCCCTCCCATTGATGGTCACCTTCTGCCCATA
The DNA here is from genome assembly GCF_964204655.1 of Triturus cristatus. Taxonomy (NCBI): domain Eukaryota; kingdom Metazoa; phylum Chordata; class Amphibia; order Caudata; family Salamandridae; genus Triturus; species Triturus cristatus. The sequence goes on from NC_140588.1 coordinate 214,634,079, forward strand.
TTTTTTAGTGTTAGCGGGTATCAAGGTATCCTGGACCATCTCTTGGTCTCCTAAAGAGACAAGGGTCATCATAGCTAATCCCTCCTCCCCACTGGAAATCAAATCCCCTCCCAAAGCTACACTAGCTAACCCTGGGACTGGAGCAGCAGCTGGTGCTGGGGGTTTCTTGGGACATTTAGGGGCGATGTGCCCCACTTCCCTACAAGCATATCAAGTAGGGGGAGGTCTGTTGTCCTGTCTGCCCTTAGGGGGCCAAGACTTCTTAGGCTTGGGGGCTTGGGACTCCTTTTCCGTGGAACTGTTTTGGGGCCCTTTAGAGAACTCCTTACTGTTACCCTTGTCCTCCCCACCTTTCTGCTGGGGACCCTGTCCACCCTTGGCTGGGATACTTACCACCCCTTTGTTGACCCTGGTGCTAGTCCAGCGGTCTGCCTCTTAAGCAAGCTCACTGGGATCAGTTAACTTGCTGTCTAAAAGATGCTGGCGCAGCTCTGGAACACATAGACTACTCAAGTGCTCCCAACTAATCAAGTGACACAACCCCACATAATCAGTAACTTTGCTGCCCTTTATCCAACCTTCCAGTGCACGCGTGTACATACTCACATACTCCACCCAGGTACTTGAATCAAGCTTCTTGAAGTTCCTAAACTTCTGGCGGTACTGTTCTGGTGTAAGCCCATACCTGAGGCATAAGGCCTCCTTCATAGTGGGGTAGGTTAAGGTACCGGCTGCTTCTAAGGGCGCTAAGACATCCCTCCCAGAGGCCTCAAAATGCTTCCACAAACCTGCCCCCCAACTCTTTTCAGGCACTTCATTCATCTTCAAGGCAAGCTCATAGGATCTAAACCATGCATAGATATCCTCACCCCTCTGATAATTCTGCACCAAATCTTTTGGTATGTATACTTTACCCGCCTGTACTGGTTGTGCGCTGCCACCATCAGGACTGGACTCCACCTGTTTAGCTTTAATGTCCAGCTCCCTCATGCTCAACTCATGAGCCAACTGGAGTTTTCTCTCTTCCAAAGCGAGAGCATTCCTCCTCTCTTCCGCCTTCTTCTCACTGTCAAGGCGCAATTTTCTTTCCTCTGCTTGAGCTTTGAGCTTAAAAAGTTCAATCTCGTGGGCCCTAATCCTCTGATTCTCCTCCAGCTCCTCTGGAGAGAGGCCCCTACTGGAAGGGGTGCTGCCAGCCCTAGACGCTGGCCTATTCACTGGCAAATCACTGGATCCAAATCCATGCTCCTGTGCACCGTCCTCTCCAGTCAAATCCTCTGGCGCAACATGTTTGGCCTCCCACCAGGCCCTCAGAGCTTTCTGTAGCTCTTCTTTGTTAGCGCTGCCCTTCACTGGGCATCCTAGCTGCTTGCAGAATTGCTTCAGCTGCTCTTTTTTGTATGTGAGCAACTCCTTTACTTCAAATTGCAATTCCATCTCCTCGCCTTCTCCATTCAGAGACATGATGCTTCCTAGGTCTTCCAAAAATAGGCTTCAAAAACTTTGTGCAATATGTAACTGCTAACTAAACTAGTGATGTACAGAGAATCACTGCAGGTCAAGTGCAAATACTGGTTCTAATCCGCACCGCTGACCACCAATGTTAGATCTGGGGGTCTCTAGTTGGCAGAGGTAAGTACCTTAGACCAAATAGGGACCCTTGCTTCTAGTCAGGGTACAGGGACACACACGGTAGATAACCCCTGCTCACCCTCTAGGTAGCTTGGCTCGAGCAGGCAGGCTTATCTCCAAGGCAATGTGTAACGTATTTGCAAGTAACAACCACAATGACCCCCCGGTACACCACAAATGTAGACCACACAGGTGAGTATATCAAAAATATAACTTTATCTAGTGTAGCAGGAGAAAAGACGATCACTTACAGGGTAATTGCACATAAGCTTAATGGTTGTACTAGGTTACTAGGAAGTTTCTTCTATGTTAAGAACAGTCTCAAGTCTCTACTCGCTATCATAGGGGGTATTACAGCAGGGCTGTAATATCCAGTCAGCTCTTCTCACCGTGTGCGTTATGCTGCAGCCTCAGCGTGGGCAGATTCTTCTTTGACAGCCCTGGCCGGTCACGTCCGCCCTTCCGCCCGCTCTCGACAATCCAACGAGCGGCGGGAAGGCAGTGCGGCCCTTCTCTTCCTGGGTTCACAGGCTGGGGACACGCTGAATGCTCTCGCGGCTCCTTCGGTGAAGACGGGTCACGCAGGTGACTCGGGCACCACTCCGCCGGCTTTTCGGGACGTCCTGATGTCGCTGGCCAATCCCAGCGCGGCTTCAGCGAGGGGGCTCGATCCTCTCAACCAATGAGAGGGTAGCGGCTTCTCAGGATGCTTCGATGACGCTGGCCAATCCCAGCGCGGCGTTAGTGAGGGGGGCTGGATCCTCTCAACCAATGAGAGGACAGCGGGCTCGATCTTCACCTCGGGAGCGCTGGCAAGATACGGCGAGATTGCGGGGCGATGTGCGGCCCTCTGGCAGTGCAAAACCCTCACGGCAACAGGGATTCTAGCAGCTGCAGGCAACTTCCCGCTCCAGGCCGTGGCAGCACACTCTTGATAGCTTAGTTCAGTTTCTTGGGAACCTTTTAACCCTGGGTTCCGGGACAGGAGGCCAGCTCTTCTCAGGCCCTTGGAGATTCAGTTTCAGACACAGCACACAGCAAAGTCTTGGTAGTACAAGCAGGCAGGGGCACAGCACACAGCAAGCCCTTTTTCTCTCCTTCAGTTGAACAGCAGAACAGGTCAGCCCTTGGAGCACACAGCAAGGCAATCTTCCTTCAGTTCCTTAGCGGTCCTTTTCTGGCAGAGGTTCCTCTTGATTGTAGAATCTAAAAATCTGTTGTCAGGGGTCCTGTACTTATACCCCTAAAAGTCTTTGAAGTCTTTGTGCAAGTGGGTCATGAGCCCGGTCTGATCCAGTTCTGGGTGTTGCTGGAGCACTTTGTTTTCCTGGCTTCTGCTTTCTTTTCAGAGTGAGGGGCAGAGTCGTCAGCCGCCCAGAAGGAGGTGGAGCCAGCAGTGTGGCAGGCAGGCACAGCCCTATTCACTCCCAGGTGCTATCTCCTCCCTCCACTCTACTTGCAAATGTCGTCATTCAGCAAAGGGCTGACTCAGCCAACCTCCTGGGGGGATCCCCAGCCCCTTTCACTCTCAAACCAGACAGTCAATCCACAAGCATGCCCAGGCACACAGAAGGGTTAGACAAGAGAACAGCTACTCTCTAAAAAGTACTGCTCTCCAACTTAGGATTTAAAAACAACCTCTCCTAAAAGATGTGTTATTAAATGCTGAGCTCAGGGATATCAAACACTCATGTCTTATCCTGTTCCTATGAGAAGATAGGCTGATAGCCATTGGCACCAGCCTCCCCCAGGTTAGCCTATGGAGCAAGATAACCTTGCAGCAGTGAACACACAAAGTGGCCGTTGTTCACTACCAGAGCATGTTACCTGCACTAGTACATGCTCTACCTTTTACATACACTGCACCCTGCCCAGGGGGGTACCTTGGGCCTTCCATAGGGATGACTGACATGTACAAAAAGGGAAGGGTTAGGCCCGGCCAGTGTGGACACTGGCCAGGAGGACATGGCAGTCCGGGGACTGCAGGCAGGCCTGCGGCGGCAGGCCTGAGACACCATTTTAGGGCTACACAGGTGGGTGGCGCAATCAGCGCTGCAGACCCACTAGTAGCATCTGTCATCACCAGCCCTGGCACACACAGTGCACTTTACTAGGGACTTCATGGTGATACAGATATGCCAATCAGGTATATCCAATCAATAAGATATTTCACACAGGGAGCACTTACACTCTGGCACTGATTAGCAGTGGCAGAGTGTCCAAAGCATCTAAACCAGCAAAAACGAAATCCAGCACAGCATCAAAAATCCAGGTAGTAGAGGCAAAAGATAGGGGAAAAAACCCACGCCAAAGATATCAGGTCTAACAGTGACGCATGGGTGTTTTTACAAACTAGCATTTGTAATGCAATAGGTGTCGCATTTATGAAACTCTAGTAAATGCGAGACCTATTGCATTGCAAATTCTTGTTGTACTTGTCACCCTAAGTGGGATGGGTATACCCAGACGTGGGTCCAGTGTTAACCATGCCACTGGAGTCAAGCTATCCACGTTAATGAGGTGTGATATCCCAAAACCGGTCTTAGGACGCTTGTTTGCAATCCGGGGAGTACCTGACCTGGCAGTTCGAGTTGGACCGTTCTCAGAGGGAGCAGGGTCAAGAATGAGTTGCATATGGCAGCGTCCAAAATAGAATGGTGTGGTGAGCAAAAAAAACTATAGATTTAAGGTGTACTAGGGGTGAATGGACTTCTCACACATTATCACCTGTGTCGAGCTGTGTGTTTCTGTCTTGCATTATCATTTATCTGTGTGCACTTTCCTTCTTATACATTACCGCCTGTGTCCAGTTCTGTACTTCATTTCTCATACATTGCCTATGTAGAGCAGTGTACTTCACGTTTCGTACAATGCCTGTGTCGAGTTGTGTATGTCACTTCTTATGCATTTCTTCCCACCTATGCAGATTTGAGTACTTCTATTCTAATGGGTCCTTACAGTTTGATAGGGCCAGCCATAAGCCCTTTAGATCAAGTACCAGGCTAGCGTCCATTGAGGATTCGCTGAGGAAAAGTCAAGGGGTACGTGCTACCGGCCCAATGTACGATATTTTGGGGCCGGACAGTGGCCCTATAGCCCCAGTACCCCAGGCTAAGCCCCAGGCTAAACTCCTCTGTGTATTAAATAAAGCGCTCACAGGATCTAAGTGCAGTACTAGTTTGACCCCTGATCCCGCTATTGTTCAGACAAAACCTCCTGCTTCTGCCCCATTATTTACCCAGCCCGCAGCTTATGGGGATAGGGACAGGGAGGAGGCGTGCTTGAGCTTGCCCCCCGAAGCTATCCCATTAACTGTAATCCAGGCGAACGTACCACCTCTCTCACCTCAGGCAAATGAATCCTGGGAGGCACTGAGAAACAAGGCGCTCTGGTGGCTTGGGACTAAAACCGGACTAACAGCAGCCTTGTTCAGTGAGTTTAAAATGGTGAGGAGAAGAGGATGGTTGGGGAGAAGGGAAAAAACATTATCCGGGGACTGTATTGTTCTCACCTTCAAATCCCCAAAACTGGTACACGAGATCCTATGTAGACTTGGTAATGCCCATGTGCTTTATAGTGGACTAAATGTTTTCCCCCAGGGATATTTTTACCCTCCAAGGGTTCACTCCTATCAGTTCTCACACCAGACACCCACTACCTCCACCACTTATAATCAGTTTAGTTTACCCCTTCATAATAGATTTGACATCCTCCCATCTCTGGAAGACATCGATTGACTTACCCCTGTAGCGGGACTTGCAGCACGTCGTAGGCCATCAGAGACCAACAAGTCTAGTCTTCAATTGTCTCCTATATCCTTGATGGAGCCCCTCCGGAACGATAAAAGGCCTAGTGTAACCGCAGAGGGGAATGTTATTTCTCAATGTATGATGTTACTTAGCAACACCCAGCAAGATAGAGCTACAGCAGAGGATCATCTTGTATCTGGTTCAAATAAGCAGGATTCCCTATCACCTATTGATAATATTTATCCTGCATATCTTGCTAATAATGCCGTTTCTCATATAGATCCTTCAAATGCGGATAGTGGTCACCCCGAGCCCGCAACTAAGGGTGATCTCAGGTCTAGCTTGGTGAACGTTCTTTCATGGAATGTGGCTGGTCTGGCTCCCAAACTATCTAACGCAGACTGGCTCAAATTTATTTATGATTTTGACATTTTATGTTTGCAGGAAACCTGGACCGTTGAAGCACTACACATTAATGGGTTCAAAACATTTTGTACTCTGGCTTTGCCCTCCAGTCATGGGAGGAATAAGGGTGGCCTTTGTATCTTTTTATCCCACAAATTGAATGCAAATATGATGGACCTGGTGGCATCTAACACTTACTACCAGATACTAAAAATGTATATTGCTAAATCTCACTGCACCGTTCTTGCAAATTTTTATAATAACATCCCAGCTCCTCTGGTGGGGGGAGTTATTCGGCAGCTGCAGGAGAAAGATCTCTGCCTAATTTGGGGAGGGGACTTCAATGTGGGCCCATGTACCTTGGCGGATAGGGGACATTATGGCCTATCTTTAGATGATGATAGAGACATCTCTCATTTTGTGCACACCCCTATCGGGGAGTTGCTAAACTCAGTTAAATACTCTATGGATTTGGGTTTTGTAAATGACCTCTGCTCCCCACCCACATCATTCAATAGCACTTTTAATGGCCGAGGGCTGTCTTCTATCATTGATTTCTTTTTAATATCTAACAAATACGCTGACAGGATATATCATTTTAAAACTCACTTGGTAGTCTTTAGTGATCATTTCCCTATCAGTTTCACCCTAGACTTGCCATCTGGAGTGCTATCTACTAGATCTATGTCAGCCGAGCCCCTACAAGATATCACCATTTATAGACAAAATGGTTACACGATTAGATGGGCCGGGGTGGACACCTTGCAATTAAATAAGCTCCTCATAACTCAGTATAATTCAGACTTTCTATCCTGCCTAAATGAGAAGGCATCGGATATAAATATCTGTAACTCATATCGTAATATCTCACTAGCCAGTCAAAACAATCTGACTATAAAATCTAAAAGCACCCCTAAGGGTAAACTAGGCTGGTTTGATTCGCAGTGCAGCAAGTCACATGCTGCTCTTAAATCATTGTTGCATGAGTCGAGGAGGGACCAAAAAGCAATCAAAAGGGCCAGGGTAGCGTACAAGTTGTCCAACAAATAACGTAAAGAGGCCATAAAATTAGAACTGTGGCAGGCCCTTAAGCAAGCATCTGCCCTAAAGGATATGATAGGATTTTGGAAGGCACTGAATGCCCCTTTTCTGCCCCACCCCGCAAAATACACCTAGTCTTGAAAATTTAATTGGGGAAGATAACTGGGTGTCCCATTTTTCAGGCTTAAATTGTAATAATGCTACCCCCATTACTTGTGACCTAGCTCAGGTCCCGAAGGCTATCTTCCAATTCGCATTGATTTTAACGTGGATGAGGTGATTCTGGCTATTAAAACAAGCGTAGGTTGAAAAACTCCAGGCCCAGACAGTATACCAGTGGACCTTTACAAATCTTGCCCTTTGTTTTGTGACCCACTTTTAACCCTGGTCTTAAGGGCCTGCTGTTTACATGGCTTCCCCCCAACCTGGATAGAGTCCACACTTGTCCCTATCTTCAAGAAAGGTGACAGAAACAACCCAGCCTGTTATAGACCAATTTCTTTGCTGGACTCCCTGGTGAAAGTGGCCAGGCGTGTTGTTTTAAATAGACTATTGTCATCTGTGGAGGACTCAGGCATCATATCAGAGGTCCAGTACGGATTTCGCAAAGGCCTAGGCAATGTGGAACAGGGCCTGAAACATGAGTCTCATATTGGGAAAATACACCAGGGCAAAAAAGAGAGTCTCTTTATGTGCTTTGCTTGACTGTGTCAATCATCAGAAACTCTGGCACATATTAGAGGACATGGCGGTGGAAACCCAACTAATTTATTTTTTAAAACAGTCTTACCTAGAGGCACGGGCAAGGGTTCGCTATGGCAGGACTGGTGAGCTCAGTGGCAGTTTTCCTGTTGGCAAGCGGGTAAGACAAGGGTGCGTCTTGGCACCCCTTCTCTTTAACCTCTACATCAACAGTCTTGGAGACACCCTATCCAGGGACTGCCAGGACTTACCCAGGGTTGGCAAAAGGCCAATTGGTACGCTACTATATGCTGACCAGGCGGTCTTGTTAGCCCGCACTCCAATTGGCCTACAAAGAATAGTGGCACATTTTGTTTCCTACATGTTAAATCTTGATCTAAAAGTCAACATCTCTAAAACATTCATTATGAAATGCAGAAAGCCCAGCGTGAAGTGTCGTGAAATTTCTATAAATGGTGCAAAACTTAACTTTACTGATCACTTCTCATACCTGAGAATTGTATTCAATAAGGGTTCCTGGTCTAAAGTTAATTGTAGAAAACTGCTTTTTGCAAAAGCAATTGGTGCCTTAATAAACTTTGCCAGGAAATTGGGTAAGCGCCCTACTGTTGACCTGTTGGTAATTTATAAAGCTAATTGTGTTTCAGTCGCTCCGTAATGAGATGGTATCTGGGGACATGTTAACGTGGACTCAATCCAGCAAGTCGAGAACGAGTTCCTGAGGTATCTCTTAGCGGTGCCAAATAGCACGGCTACATATACCTGCCATGCTGAGTTGGGGCTGTCGTACCTGTCCGACCTTATTAAAATCCAGCCGATCTTGTTATGGCATAGGGTCTGGACAGGTGCGACTACAGGTCTCAACCGGGACATTATGAAGGATTGCCTGAATCTTCATCAGGCAAAACACATTCCCTGGCTGGCCTATATCAAAAATGTTATGCAGGACCTAGATCAATCTGCGTTTTTTGATAATCCTGAGACCCTGTCCTGTCTCACAAGAAGGGACTTGAAGGCATTATGTCTAAATCATCTAGAGTCGATCAGGCTATCCTCTAATATTATAAAACCATTGGTCCGGGGCAATCAATTACTTTTGATTAAGGCGGGGATACAACCTTATTTATTATTTACCCATGGTAATTATGATAGGTTATTATTGACGCGCTTACGCCTAGGCAATTTTTATAATCTAGTTACCTTTCCCCAGCCAAATGATTGGTCACGCTCTCTTTGCCCGTGCCCCTGTGATGAATCTGCAGCACAGTCAACAATCCACATCATATTTTTCTGTAAATGTTATAACTTACTCAGAAAAAGGTGGCTTTTGCCTCATTTGTAACTGATAGGCTTGAGACTCTGTTGACCTGCTTTCATTAAGTTGTTGGTTCTGGATGATGAAGTTGTTACTGACCACATCACTAAATATCTGAAAGGGGTGGTCAGAACCAGGAAAACAATGCAAGGCCTGACTTAATTTTAACTGACTACTAGTTTACTTATGCTAGGGTGGCACATCGATGTGAGGCTATGGTATTGATTGTAACATTTTAATCTATGCTACTCAAATCGATCAGTTCGTAATTTTTAATCGGCTGTTATTGCATTTTAAAGTCTTATATTTATGTATGTCTGTTGTTTTCTTTTTTGATGTGTTTTGCGCTTTTATGATTATATATATTTTAATCGAATTAAAGCGTATCTTGACTTCACTTGACTTGAGTACTTCCCTTCTCACACATTATCGCCTGGGTCGAGCTGTGTATTTCTGTCTTGCTTTATCATTTATCTCTGTGCCCTTTCCTTCTCATACATTATCGCCAGTGTCCAGTTCTGTACTTTGCCTATATGGAGCTGTGTACTTCACGTTTCGTACATTGCCTGTGTCGAGCTATGTATGTCACTTCTAATACATTTCTTCCCGCCTATGCAGATTGGTGTACTTCCCTTCTCATTCATTATCGCCAGCACCGATGAAGAGACAATGGTCATCGACAGCAAAGAGAAAGTGGACAGACAACACCACTTTAATGAATATCATAATCACACTGGATGGTGAAGAGTCCCATTTTTTGCCAGGAGAGACAGCTTGAAAAGTTAATCTCGGCGACCTCTCAAGTGAGATCCTTACTGGATACAGTAAGTCCATGTTACAAGCTGGTGTGAATCCAGGATGGGAAAGGAGACACGTGGGCTTGCACTAGAAACTCCTACAACTTGGGCCTTGTGACGAACATGGGCCGATCACTAGTGCTGAACCACAAATGGCACCCTAGGCTCACCGAGCCACAGAAAGCACTCCAGGGGCCACAAACTCAGAGACGGCACCCTGTGCCACCAAACTATTAGCATTACCCCCAACCCCACCAAGATACGGACAACCCGAGACTCACAAGTCGTAGGAGAATCCCAGACCCACTGAACCATATGGAACATCCCTTATCAGCTACTAACCCCAAAAGGACCTGCAAGCCAATAGCAGCCCAGACCCACCAAGTAACAGAGCAACTTGGGCCACCTGAAAGTATCCAAGGACCTCCAATCCACCAATACCGTCCCATGCCCACCGGGCTGCTGAAGGCACCCCATGCTGACACAGCACTAGTCCACTCGGCTGATGAAACAGCCTCTTGTACGGTGAGCCGCTGACAGCCAGGACACACCTAGTGCCAACAAATGCCACTTGGAACTAAAGCCACAGAATACAGCTCTGAAAGCATCAACTTAGGTTTCCATAGCTATTTTGTATTATCACACTAGATTACACCATGTGGAAACCAGGAATATTTCACAGTAAGGACTGAAAAACACAAAGTTTCTGTCCAAAGGCTCGCTCTGTAGGGCATGTTGGCCCACCTTCGCAGAGTATCGCCATTCTCCAGAGGGTGGCACTGAACAAAACACTCCTGGGATTGTTGCCCCTGCTTTTCTGCACGAGTGAAGAGAAGATTCACGCTGCCACCCCTTCGACCTAAACTTACAACCAACAACATGACCACACCCTACACACAAGCCTCTTGGAGTCCTGCGAGATTCAGTTTTAAGGGCAGCACAAGATGTTCACAGAGAGCTACAGACTGTAACGCTTCCTGATCATCACAGCAAAGTGCCAGCCTCACACTAGGCCTGAGAGCGGAAATGGCTGCCAGGCCCTCAGAGAGACCAGGGTGTGCACAGCGCGCACAGCACATATCCGCGGAGCTCACTGCGCCCACAGCACATATCGGCGCAGCTCACAGCTTCAGATCTGAGCGGAGCCGCCTTGATACTCCATCCTCTATAAAACGTTAACTGCAGGCTCGGATGACATAAACACTAACATGAGGTGCTGCGAAGAGGCCAGTCTCAGCCCTGCCTGCTACGTGTCAAACGATGCTCTCTGGTGTTTGGAGGCGCTGGGCCCAAGAGTAGAGCCCTCACTGCGGACTCGGAGCTTTGCCCGAGACCACCAGGGAGTGCCGGCTGCCTGGGCGGGTCAACCAGCGAGACCGCCATTTTACATCTGGCGGCTTCAGAGACAGCAGGGTTGAGATCCGCTCATCTGGTCTTCAGAGACACCTCAGGTGAGATCAACTGACCACTTCACACACTCTGTAAGATCCACTTATCGGACACCTTCACACACAGCACGGAGAGCTCCATTCACATGGTGCCTTCAGAGACAGCTGGGGTGAATGCTACTCTTCTGACACAGTCAGAGACAGCTGGGGTGAGTTCCACTCTTCAGACACCCTCAGGAGCAGCTGGGGTGAGATCCACTCACAGGGTGCCTTCAGAGACAGATGGGGTGAGTTCCACTCTTCAGACACCCTCAAGGGCAGCTGGGGTGAGATCCACTCACAGGGCGCCTTCAGAGACAGCTGGGGTATGTTCCACTCTTCTTTTTTTTTTTTGTTTATTTTTTTATGTTTGAAAAGCTTTATTCAAGAAAGAATAAATACAGAGGCATCAGCCCAATATAAGAAACAAACAAATGGAATGATTTACAATAAACAAGCTGATGTCATTAAGAAAAATAGAACAAAGCAATTTATAAGTTTTTAAGGAAAGACGGGATAGGAAAAGGGGAAAGGGTGATCAGGAAAATAAAAGGGAAAAGGGAAGGGAAAAACATATTATAAATAAAAGATCCTAAAACCTTGCTGTAAAAAAGGAATGAAAGCTGTAGGTATTGCAACAATCAAAATGATACACAGCAAACCCAATAATGTCATAACCCAATCTGATATTTTAAAATAGAAGGAGGAGGGGTAACTCCCTCAAGGTGGCTTAAAGTTTTCCGAAGTGGTGATGGAAACATTCCTTGGGGCCATCCGATCTAAGTATGTGGTAAGAGGTAGCCAAAAAAGGTCCCTATTATGTGAAGGGTTACAGAGGGAAGCAAAGGCCGTATCTAGTCTGTGGAAGTGACACAAGGAATTCCACCAGTGACGAATGGAAAGGTTAGACAGGGTTTTCCAGTTAGAGGAAATGTGTTGAAAGGCGAGAGCGAGCATGAGGTCAAAAAGACCATGAGAGCCTAGAGGGAGATTCAAAGAGTCAGATAAACTGCCCAAAAAGAGAGTAGAAATAGAGTATGGAGAAGGGAGAGTGAAAATACGAGAGACATAGAGCCAGACAGATTTCCAGAATTGGGAGACAGAAGGACATAAAAACAAGAGATGACAAAGATTAGCATTGGGGGCAGAACAAGTCCAACATTTAGAATCAGAAGAGGAAGAAAACCGAGCTAGAGAGAGTGGGGAGAGATATAGTCTATGATATAAGAAGAATAAGGATTGAGTAAGAGAGGCCGAACGAGATATTTTCAAAGATCTAGACCAAAGCTTATCCCATAAGGTAACGGGCCAAGCACAACCCAAGTCTTCCTCCCAAGCAAGTTCTAACTTAGATTTAGGACGCTCTGGATTAGGGGATGAGAAGAATTTGTAAATGAGAGAAGCCTTGGGTAAGGTTAAGAGAATTTTAAGAAGAGGTGCTTGAGAGAGCGAAGAAGGGGAGGAGGGAAGAGAGTAGAAAACATCCAGAATAAGAGTCATTAGGACAGCAAACTTCTGGAAGAAGGAGCGTGGACAGCGAAAAGTTAGTTGAAACTGTGGAAAAGAGCAAGGGGAAGCTCCGTCAAAAAACTGGTTCACCCAAATGATGCCCATCGATCTCCAAGACTTCCAAAAGATGGGTCTGTTTTTTATTAGAATAAGGGAGTTATGCCAGACAGTAGAATTCAAGAAGGATTCTCGAGTAGTAGATGTAGGATTGAAGAGTGGCTTTAGGAGAGAAGAAGTATGTTTAAACAAGGGAAGAGCCAAGTGTGAAACCTTAGCAGAAAAGTGAATAACCTCCTTAAAAGAGAAGGGAAGTAATAATGTGTGCTCGATGGAAAGCCAAAGAGGGGAAGGGGAGAAGGGACAGGAGCAAGCCATCTAGAGGCCTGACGCAGGGAAAAAGATTTATGATACATACGAAAATCTGGAAAATTAACCCCACCATTGGCCTTTGATTTACGGAGTGAAGCCAAAGAGATTCTGGATCGTTTCTTGTTCCAAAGGAAGCGAGATAAACAGGAGTCTATACGTTTAAAGAAAGTTGCGGGGATATGGACAGGTAACATAGAAAGAACGTAAATTAAAATAGGAGCGATCATCATTTTGATGGAGTCCAATCTCCCCCACCAAGAAAGAAAAAGAGGATTCCAAGAAGAAAGTAAACGGTCAATGCGGGACAAAACCGCTGACATATTAAGAGTAATGGAAGAAGAAACAGAATTAGAAAACAATACTCCTAGGTATTTGATTTTAGAACCATTCCAAGCAAAGCCCGTGGGGGCGAAAGCATGAGGAGTGCAAAATTTCGTAAGGGGAAGAATTTCGGTTTTATCGGAATTGATTTTGTAACCAGAAACCTGTGAGAAAGACTCGAATTCGGCGGCAACGGGGGAATAGATGTTTCTGGCGCAGAGATGAAAAGAAGAATATCGTCTGCGTATGCAGAGAGTTTCAGTTGCTTGTCACCGTAAGGAAAACCAGTGATGGAATTATTACTCCGGATAGACGATAAAAAGGGTTCAAGGGCAAGAACAAAAAGCAAGGGGGATAGAGGACAACCTTGACGAACCCCGCGCTGAAGAGGGAAGTACGAGGAAACTTGACCATTGACCAGAACTGAAGCCTTAGGGGCAGAATATAATAAAGAAATAAGAGAGATGAAGCGAGGACCAAAGCCATGCCAGCGCAATGAGGCAAATAGGAAAGACCAGTCAACCCTATCAAAGGCTTTCTCTGCGTCAACCGAAATTGCCGCTAGAGGAATAGAAAGAGATGGAACCTTATTTAGTACATTAAGGAAGAGACGAGAATTATCGGATGTCAACCGACCCTTCACAAAGCCACACTGCTCCCTACCGATAAGATGGGGCATCAAGGGATCAAGACGTAGGGCTAACACTTTGGCAAACAACTTATAGTCAACATTCACTAAAGAAATCGGGCGGTAGTTTTTACAATATTTGGGGTCGCGGCCATCTTTAGGAATGAGGCAGATGGTAGCTTCTTGAAAAGTGCCCTCCGCCCTCCCCGATGAATGAAATGACTGAAAAAGAGACAGAAGTTTAGGAAGTAGGAGGTCAGAAAAATGCAAATAAAATTCAACTGAAAAACCATCAGGACCTGGAGTTTTGCCTTTGGTAAGAATAGCCAACGCCGTGGAGAGTTCATGTAAGGAAAGGTCAACTTCCAGATCCGGGAAATGAAGATGAGAAGTCAAGGGCTTAGGAAGTTTATCTAGGTAGGCTTGGACAAGAGAGGGAGAGGGAGAAGACTCAGGTGTATAAAGGGTACGATAAAATAATTGAAATTGTTTGAGGATATCCTGAGGTTTATGTAATAGCGTATTGTCAGAGGAGTAAATGGAATCAATGAATGAGCGTTCTTTGCGTGATTTGAGATAATTGGCTAGAAGCTTCCCAGACTTGTTGCGACCACCATAAAACCGGGCAGAACTCCGAAGAAGCATTGATGAGGCATTATCGGTAGTTGCCTTGTTAAAATCTAGTTTGGCACGAATAAGTTCCGGAGGAACAGAATTCTTAGGGGAAGAATAGAACTGGCGCTCCAGAGACTTAATATGAGCTAATGTATCTTTCCGTTTCTGAAGAAAGCGCTTCTTTTTTTTGGAAACAAAATCGATGACAAATCCGCGCGCAGTGGCTTTAAAAGAGTCCCATAGGAGATGGGGAGAGATAGTAGGAGCATCGTTTAATAGAAAGAAATCAGTAGTAAAGGAGCGGAAGGAAGAGGAAAAAAGGGGGTCAGTAAGTAAAGAGTTGTTAAAGCGCCAACGAGAGGATCTGGGAGGGGGGGAGAGAAGGTCAAGGTCAGTTACGATAGGAGCATGGTCAGAGATAAGGATAGGTTCAATAGAAGACGACAGCAAATTTTGCGACAAGGAAAGGGAAAGAAAGATATAATCCAGATGAGAGAAAGAGGAGTGAGGAGGAGAAAAAAAGGAATAATCAAGTGTGTCAGGGTGTGAGAGTCTCCAAGAGTCAATGAGAGATGTTTGAGAAATGGTGTCAAGAAATTGTTTGTGGGTCTTGTGGGGAATGAAACGAACACTTGACTTACGATCAATAAAAGGGTCCACAATCTGGTTGCAATCGCCACCTAAAATGAAGAGGTCATCTTTATATTGAAAACATTTGCTAGTAATTGAAGGCCAAAAAAGTAAATCAGGTTGTGTAGGGCCATAAACATTAAACACAGTTAAAGGGATAGAGTTAATTGACAATTGAGCAAGAATCCATCTACCATCAGAATCCGACTCTTGTGCTAAAACTTTACATACCAATTTTTTATGACATAGAATAGCTACACCATTCTTCTTGTTTGCAGAAGGAGAAAATAGAACCGTACCCACCCACCCACGCTTTAATTTGAGAGACTCAGTTTCCGAAAGGTGCGTCTCCTGTAAGAGAACTATGTCGGGATTGTAAGTGGCAAGGTGGGAAAGAATTCTCTGACGTTTGATAGGGTTAATAAAACCTTTCACATTCCAGGAAATTACTCTGAACTTAAACAGTAAATAACATTGTCAGGAACAATATCTACAGCAATGGGCAAAAAGAAAAACAATTGTAAAAGATAAACATAGAAAAGAATAGCTACAAGAAAAGAAAGCTCAAGCAAGGCAAGGGAAATGAAGACTAAAGAAAGTAAGAGTAAGAAAGGGAAGAGAGGGGAAAGGCAAAGAGAAGGAAAAACAAGAAGAGACAGTACAAATCCATAAAGGACGACTGAAAGTAACATACCTGAGGGGAACACTGAGAGGATGTCGGGGCAGTGGATGACGCAACAAAACAAGCATGACCTCCCGGCACCAGGAGGACAATCCGACCGCATCAGGACGAAATGGAAAACACAACTCACATGAGGGAGGAAGGGAATACCTTAGTCGATCTGGGCAAGGAAACAAATACAGAAATAGATGAATAAAAGCACCAATGCGGACAAAGGAGACGTAAATAGATGAATAAACAATATACAATGAAGTGCAGAAAACTCAAGAGTATGGGTAACAATGAAAATGGAGAACACAAAGGCTACGCAAAAAAGAGCAGCCAGCAGGAATAGTCAAGACAATGAGCGAACCTATCAAAAAACTCTTAAGAGCAAAACAGTATGAGAAAAAAGAACATCATAACAAGGCATGGTAACGCAGAAACATTATCAGGGAACTCTGTAAAATAAAAGGAGAGGAACGTTCAGCCACTAGTAGAGGCGGAAGTATCCATGCCAACATTGGATTGTGTGTGAATAAAATTTTTCAGTTCCGCAGGATCTTGAAAAGTCCAAGTCTTATTCTGGTGAGTGACTTTGAAGGTACAAGGGTGGAAAAGACCAAATCTAACACCAAGAGCACGTAAGGGTGCGCGAAGGTTCAAAAATTCCTTTCTTCTTGCTGCGGTGGCACTGGAAACGTCCTGAGCAAGGAAAACTCTCTGGCCCAACCAAGAAACTTGGCGCTTGGCTCTAGCTGCGGAAAGGACAAGGAGCAGGTCAGTGAACTTCAGGAAGAGAATGATAACTCCTCGAGGTTTAGTCGCGGATGAAAGGCGAGGACCAAGCCTGTGCGCCCTCTGAATGGTGAGAGAGGTGGTAGGAGGCATGTCTAAAAGCTTCGGGAGGAAAGTAGAGAAGAACGAGACAGGGTCATCGCTCTCCAAGGATTCTGGCAGCCCGTAAATGCGTAAGTTGTTCCTCCTATTCCGATTTTCTAAATCCTCGGTGTGCTGCTGCAAGGCAAGAACAGACTTCTCCAAGGAGGTGATACGTTGGGAATGAGAGTGCATCTCCGAAGTTTGCAGTTCCACCACCGATATTCTGCTCTCAATAGTTGACCATCTCTCTTCAAAAAGTTGCATCTTGTTGTTGGTTTCCTCAATGAACGGACGCAAGGCCCATATTTCCTCAAGAATTAATTCCATGGAGATAGGGGATGACGGCGGATCTGGAGGAGGAGAGTCTTGTTTTGAACGTTTAGTTGACGAAGCAGAGGAAGAGGCCTTGCCAGAGACTGACTGTGCCAATGAAGGACGACTGGACGACGTTGTCGCCATTGTATCTGCAAAATTGGAAGGAGGATCACCTGATGAGGAGGAGGGAGGAAGCACCGCCGAAGATCCCTTTGAAGGCACAAAAACAAACTTTGGATTGCGAAGCTTGCCCATAGGTGCACTCCGAACAAAACCCCACAAGTATCACAGCTCGGGAGAGCGGCCAACGCCGTCAGCAGAGGTTGAAAGGCACCTTAACAGCACACAGCAGACCATTCAAAGACCCCACCGCCACCTGCACCTGTCACGCAGAAGAACCAAGGCATCCGAAGAAGATGGTGGAAAATAAAGAAGAAAGTCACTGAGAACGGCGTCTGACCATGCTCCTCAAAGTGCAGTCGGACCAAGGAGATAATAAAAATTGCGTGTCCTTAAAGATAAGCCATGGAGGGATAGAAGCAAAAAGAACAATACGGCATTATAAAGTATCTACCTTGGCATGGTCCAAGAATCCAGTTTTCATGAGGAGAAATGTGGTTGCGTGGGAATCATCGCGCCGAAAAACAAAATGGCGGCCGTTATGAGGTGTTCAGAAAACGGCTTGAAACGAAGAGTAGAGGAGTCCCAGCGGAATTATTTTTAGCTCATCCTGAGCAGGACATGTTCCAATTACAGGAACCAGCAGGCGGCTTGTGAAACCATCGCGTAAATAAACGCGAGGCGGAGGAGGTCGTCCCGATGCGGCGGAGCTCCGGAGTCAGGCGGCCATCTTGAACGGCGCCCAAGCCACGCCCCCATGTTCCACTCTTCTGACACCTTCAGAGACTGCTGGGGTGAGTTCTACTCTTGGGTCGAGTTCCCTTCTTCTGACACCTTCACAGGCAGCTGGGGTGAGTTCCCCTCTTCTTACACCTTCAGAGACAGCTAGGATTAGTTCCCCTCTCCTGACACCTTCAGAGACTGCTAAGGTGAGTTCCACTCAAAGGGCCTCATGTAGGTAGCCAAATACCGGTCGGTAACGGCCGAAATTTGGTAAATATCCCGTTACCGACCGGTATTGAGGCACTTGAGATGTAGGTGGCTGATTTCTGGATTCGGTATTTACGGAATCGGAATTTTAAGAAATCGGTAAAATACCGATTCGGTAAATACCGAATCCAGAAATGCTATATAGGGGGCACTCAAGTGAGTGCATTATTGCTGTCTGGTTTCGTTATTTACCACCAACTGCAAGTTGATGGTAAATAACGAATACCTTTCAAAAAGCATTTTTGTGCTATTTGAAAAGTGCCATGTGGCCACATGTGCACACATGCACGAATCAGGGGTGCAACAGGGTGTCAATGTGACACGCTGCCACCCATGATAATGCCTCCCCTTTTACCGATTCGGTATTTACCGAATCGGTAATAGTAACTGGCTTCCCATTCATTCCTATGGGCCTCCAGGCCCATAGGAATGAATGGGAAGGGATGCATTATTACCGATTCGGTAAATACCGATTCATAAATACCGATATTTACCGAATCGGTAATAATTACCGAATATTTACCTACATACTATTTACCGATTCATAAATACCGAATCAGTAAAATTCGGTATTTATGAATCGGTAAATGGTATGTTACCTACATATGGCCCAAAGTGCGCTTTCGGTGATAGCTCCCCTGAGTTCCACTCTCGGGTGCCTTTACACACAGCACGGGTGAGTATTTTTTTTAGATATATAGCGCAAACTAGACCCGGGAAATCGGGCATCAGAGCGATTTACATGACCACCAGTTTTGTTACAGATTGACTCATTCATTTTTGTTAGCCACAGGGAGATTAAGTGATTTGCCCAGAATCACAGGATATTGGGCGTTGTTGCCGAGACTTGAACCCAGGTCCCCAGCTTCGAGGTCGACCGCTCTAAGTTCCACTGAAATAGTCGCTCACCGTCTCCATAAATACAATAACTGAGTGCAGCCGCTGTGGTCATACAGCGAGTGATCGCCGGGTGTGTGAAGGAGGCGCTGGTCCTTGCTAACACCACCAAGGTGTGAAGCGCGGCGATGTAAAATAGAAGATTCAGTTGGAATTGAAGTCCAAGGAAAAGTATCCTTGAGTCGTGAAACCCTAGTTCATCTGCCATACCAGCAAGACAAAAGTACAACTTCACTCTCTCGAGGCCTAGGCGAGGCTATTAGCACATTTTGAATTAAAAAAAAAATGCTAATAAAATCGTTCACAACGCGCATACTGGCGCACACAAGTATAAAAATGTATAGCAAAAGCCTTTCAAAACTAGAAAACGTGTTGGAATGTAAGCTTTTTTTTTAACTGTATGTTTTTAAAGAATAAACATCCGCAACAGTGCATAGAAAGGGTGCGCCTCAGGAGCAAATCTTGAAATAAATACATTAAAAGGGCAGGATCCGTCTCAATGCCAGTGACCGCATGAACTCCGGAATTAGGCAAAGCGTGTTGTCTCCGTGATCTAAACCCCTGGACTTTGTGAATTACATCAGAGAGATGTGTTTAGAGATTAGAAAAACACCGAGGGGCATATTCACAAGGATTTATCACCGAGTCATCGGCACTTTATCAAAGCCAAAGTGGCGATAAATATACCTCCCCATTCACAAGCTGGTGCTAACAGCCCACAGCACCAGTTTACCCGCGATAGCAGCCGCAAAAAACATCGCCACAGAGGATCACCGCAACTATCTCTAAGGAGATGATATGGGTGTTCCTGTGCCAAAATCCGCAACAACACCACAGCATTCTCAACGACCAGCCACATCGGCGATCAAAACACAAAACCGGAGATAAGGCATGTTAGCACCAGGAAATCTACACCTGCACTGACCTGGTTTAAAGTCGGATGGCAGCCAGCACCACAAAAGGGAGACCAGCCCAGGGCCACATCGGAAGTGCAACAGACGCCATGGAGCCGCTCATCATGCGGCCCGGACACCAAAGAGGGCCACTACACCCACCCACACCACCCCAGAACCCCAACCCACACCCGGAACACCCCCCCAGACCACCACAGATGCAGCGCAGACAAAGACAGCGGACCCCCAGGAAGAGTGCCAGCCGCACAGACCCAACATCTGACAATGTCACCATCCACCACAGGCTGAAAGGGACAACCATCCTACACATCCTGACCATCATCACCTAACAGGCCTACGGCACCAACACAAAGGACAAACAACATCCCGCCCCACACCAAGCTGCTGGCTTGGCTGCACCTGTTGGCCCCTGGAACACCCCAAACAACACCCGCCAGATTCGGAGGAGTCCCACAGCCAGCCACATCCTGTCCTGGACATCACCATCACCCTGGTACCCCATTCCCCATACATCCAAAACAATGCGCTGTATCCGCTGTTCACCAAGCAAGGACCATTCGCCATAGCAGGATGCACGCACGTGTTTTGGGGCAATCCACAGCACATATGTCCTACCAGTGCACCCTGATGACACAGCACACAATCACGCAACAGGAAGCACACATCTCACAACAACGTGCAGTCAACATCAGAACAAAGTGGAACCTCCAACAATGTAGCATTCAAATACACAGCCAGTGTGCATGATTCCTTCACACACCAACAGTCCATCATCAACCAGCGTCCCCAGGATGGCAACAAGGGAAATGCACAGCCCCTTGGCAAGTTCAAAATGAACACCCCACTCACCTCAACTCCACAACCATGCAACTCACAACTCTGGCAATGCACATGCCACAAAATCACAACCAACATGCACAACAACATGCCCTCCCACCAGACACGACAGAACAACTTACAATGGTAACCTGGGCAAGCCCGGAACATGACCTATCAACGGCATGGCACCTCAGCCACACAATAGTCGAATGTGGGGAGAGGTGGCAACCAGGCATGTGTGAAGGATGCAGTAGAACCATGATTGGGAAAGTACACAATGCCAAGAGTGGCGGAGATGTGCTGGACAGACCGCAGTATGCAGAACACACACATATCCACGGTGACATACACCTCTGGTGTATGGAGTCTAGTGGACAATGGACGCAACCATGTCACCCCAGCCAGTGGGGGACCTCGCACAAATGTTGCCTGTCACGCCCCCTAAGCGTGACCGGAGTGGGATGGCCTGGCATACGCCACGCAAGCGTAAGGGTGTGAATAAAAAGCACATAACCCTGGGCGTAGTCCTCTTCCAGAAAGCACAACGTCTCTGCCAGGGAGGCGCCTCTCACCCTGACACGAGGCCAACACCTTCCTCATGAGAGGAGTTGCCTGCGATGCTGTGCGCCTGCCGGACCCCGGCACGCTGGACCACGAACCCGTCAGGCCGGCCCCTGTGCAGCCAGGCCACACTGGTCACCTGCCGACACCGACGTGTGTCAAGGAGGGCCCACTATGTTCCCGGCGCAAGCTCCAAGCCTGAGGGCCAGCGGCCACAGCAACAGACCCCCCGATCAGTGAGGCATAGTTCCATATGGGCATCTTGCGACACATTGCGCCACTTAACCTGAACTACGCAGGCCGGTGGGGCCATCAAACCAATGCCAGCGACACTCAGTGAATGGCCCGTGCTGACCGCTGCCTCAGGCCTACTCCATGGTCAAGTAGGTCACAGATTTGGAACTGAACATCGATTATTCAAAGGCAGAATACATTTCATTGCACGCACGGAGAGGCGAAAGAGGATGACGCATTGCAGTCCGGAGGGAACAGGATAATCGTTATGGAGGTGAGCAAACACTATCCACAACTTGCCTTGTGTCACTAACTCTGTGCCTCGCGAGCCAACGACACGTGGCTGTGGTCCACTGCTGACCGCTGCCTCCGGCCTACACTGCAGTCCAGTAGGTCACAGAGTCTTGATTTAGCAATGGTGGAGTTCATATCAGTCTACTGGCATCATCGCAGACTGCATCCCCTCTCAGCACCTGTGCCTCTAAGTCTGAATCCTGACAATCATGGACACTCTCTGGTCGAACTTTGGTGGGTCTGAGTCTATGGACTAGGGGGCAGTTTTCATCCTCATGTAGCTGATACCAAATTTGTGGTGGCAACGAGGTTGTCGCATTCCACTCCTCCATTTGCTGTTTTCTGATAAAATCAAACCTTTCGGCGTCATGCCCTGGAGGACACCTTCCACTGTGCCCCGAAACCCTCCGCAACATACACCTCGGACATTGATGGTGACCTGCTCAGGTCTCATAGGCCATATGACTGCACCGCAAGTCACCGTCCCGTGGCTAGGTGCCTGTGCCAGCCGCAGTGCATCCGGGGCCACTAACTCTGTGCTGCTCCATTCCAGGACCCCTTCTTCTGAGATATTGGATGGCCACTGAAGAGGTGGCCCTGCACTGTATGCAGCCTCCGGCCCCGACTGTGTCCTACCAGGGCACACACATCAAATCGAGTCCGGACCAGCCCGGACGTTGCATCACCGCAGGAGGCACACGCCACCACCGCAAGGACCACCTCAAACCGCCATCTGCTAGAGTCGAAACGGTGGTCCTGACAGACTCACGGAGCTGCTCAGACCTGTCGTGGATGCCATCATCGGCATGATACCCTGCTCAGCACTCCAGGTGACAGTGACTCAGTGCACTGCAAGCCATTGTCTGTTACTTTTTGAGTTTTGAGCTGTGGCGAGGTTGCGCAGCAATGTCACCTCAAACAGTGTGGGAGCCCTGGGACGTCAATGGGTAAGATGATGCATGTCTGACACACCCAACTGCATCTGCATCAGTAGTATTTATCAAAGAGACACAATCCAAGGTCTTTTCTTCAGATGAGTGCGCTCATCTCTAGTGCCCCAACCCCAGTGCACTGCAACTCGCTGACACTTCTGTTTGCATGTTGGCTGTCCTCTGGACTTTCTCCGGCTCCCTCCAAGTTGCTCAGCAGTTATGCATGTGTTTTCTGTTTCCGTTGCACTGGTGTCTAATGTTCAAGTGGTTGCCAGCACCAAACATTCCGTGCGGAATGGCTTACACTCACCCCACACACATCCAGCACATGCGTCACTGTATATGTGGCCCTGCCAATAAAGGGGCAGGGTGCATGTGCCCGTAGAAAGTTCAACATGGTATCTGCTTGTGTCCCTGTGGTCTTGTTGTATGCATGAGGGCCCTTCGCCCGACGCCATTACATTGTGCTGTGTATATCGGATGCAGACGTGTCACCACAGGCAACGGGTTGTAGCTTGCACATGTAGCTTTGTCATCACCCACTCAATTCATAAGGGGAGTGGCCAGGTCCGTTGTACGCAGAGCCAACATGGGTGTTTGACTGGAATTTGAGCGCCCCTGCCCGTGGTTCTGTACTGTGAATATGCAAT
Source organism: Triturus cristatus (assembly GCF_964204655.1). Lineage (NCBI taxonomy): Eukaryota > Metazoa > Chordata > Amphibia > Caudata > Salamandridae > Triturus > Triturus cristatus. The sequence goes on from NC_140588.1 coordinate 214,657,488, forward strand.
TGCATGTGTCTCTATGGCACCTCCTCTCGCCATTGCTGCCTTCCTGTTGTCAGCAGTTTTGTGCCTGGTTTAGGTAGTGGCATCAAGTCGGCGCCTATTGGCCTCCTAGATTGACCTCCTCAGCACTCCAACTGCATTCCAGGTGGTCTGCTAGTGGGTCAGTTGCTGGTAGTGTTCTGTCGCCTCCGTGAAGCTGGTCTTATTTTCCTGCGGTCTGCACCCCGTCTTCCTCTCCCTCTCCCTCTTCTCTTTGGCCTTCCCCAACCCGGTTGTTCCTTGTTGGTGGGTTGTGGAGGTTGTGGGGTTCGAGTTGGCCCCTTGCGCTGCGTCAGTGTGTATCCATATTGCTACACACTTTGGATTGCTTTTGGTGGATTTTTTCTGTGGTTTTTATAGTGCATTGTACCGCCAGACGCGTGGGATTTGCAGGCCTGTGGCTGGTTTTCGCTACCTTTTGTACCGCGGTTGGCCTCATCGCATGTTTGTTTGCGTTCGTGTATCGCATTTATGATGCATGGCATTGATTTTCACGCTGACAGTTTGCGCATTATCTGCTATCGCATGGTACCGCCTTGTTGTGAATCCCACCTTGTCACGGGGTTATTTTCCCGCGATGGGCCGTGATATTGAAAGTTGCGTTACGCTACTCTTGCGGTAGTTATCACACGTTTTTGTGAATATACCCCTGGGTGTTTGCACATTCAGCAAGCTATCTCCTCTTGTGTGAATCCTGGCCCTGCCCCAGCCCTACCATCAGCAGCGCAGACAACCCTGGGAGCCAGAGCCCCCCTCTCCAGGACCCCCTCCCACTGGTGCCACCCTCAGCTAATACAAACTGGGATCCAGGCAGCCCCTGGTGTGAACCCCCTCACACCCCTGACACCAGCAGCCCTCACTCACTAACACCCCCTCCTAGAAACCCTGTCACCTAAGCCACTCCCCAAACCCCACCCGTGTGCAACCCCACTCCCCCAGCAACCTGTCAGCAGCAGTCTGCTGCACCCCGTTCCCTTCTCCCCTGTACACTACATCATTGGGAGGACCCTTCCAGCAGCGCAGCAAAGCCTCAACCCTGTAGCCCCCCTGCAGGTCCGAGCCCCCCTCACATGCTCTCTGTCTGCCAGCCAGGAACAGGCCACAGGCCCGAGCGGCCCCTCCGCAGCCCCAGTCCGGGGAACGTAAACTGATGGTATTCTTCTAAGTCGCCGTGCTGTGGGGACTTCCTCAAAGCTAATAGTGCGCAGGTTTTAATGGACTCTATCACTGAGCTACTGACGGCCTTTCAAAGAAATGAGGTGTACTCGAGCCGTGCTCAGCATCCGACGCTGGCCATGTGAAGGGCAGCGTAAAGACAGACGAAAATGCGCCTCGCTGCAGCACTAGTATCATGATGCCCCTGCGCCAGGCAACCTCTCCCAGCAGAGAGGTAGACACTCCCTCTCTGCGCCAGGCCACCAGAGGGGTAAACTTTCCCTCTGCGCTGGCCACAAGAGGGGTAAACCCCTGCCCCCCCTCTGCACCAGGCCACCTCTCACAGAAGAGGGGTAACCCCACTCTCTCTGTGCCAGCCGACCTCTCCAACCAGAGGGGTAAACCCCTCCCTGTGCCAGGGCATCACAGGGTAAACCCTCCCTCTCTGTGCCAGGGCACTAGTGGGGTAAACCCCCCTCCCTGTGCTAGGGCACCACAGGATAAACCCTCCCTCTCTGCACCAGGGCACCAGTGGGGTAAACCCCCTCCCTGTGCCAAGGCACCACAGGGTAAACCCACCCTCTCTGTGCCAGGGCACCAGTGGGGTAACCCCCCTCCCTGTGCCAGGGCACCGCAGGGTAAAACCCCCATCTCTACGCTGGGCCACCAGTGGGGTAAACCTCTTCCCTGTGCCAGGTCCCCAATGGGTAAACTCTCTCTCCCTCGCTCTCTACGCCGGGCCACCAGTGGGGTAACCCCCCCTCTCTGCGGCAGGGATGACAGGAGCAGTGCTCTGCTTCCATCCTTGGTTGCGTGAAGGGTCATGTAAAACCCAGAGACCCCAATGCACAGTCTCAACAGGAGCATCTGTCCGATTGTCTGTCCTCCAGGCCACCGCAGGACTAGCCGTGCTCAGCATCCACCGCTGGCCGAGTGCAGGACCGCGTAAAGCTCAGACCCCCACCCAAACTTCTCTGCAGCACGAATAGAACCCTCAATCTCCGCTCAAGCCACCGGGCTCCTTCTAATTGTCACTCGGGGATGGCGCCAACGCAGGGAAAGGACACATTTAATGGGTAAACACCCAAAATATCGATTCCAAAATATCGACTGCCCAGAATATCGAAGATAAAATATAGAGTCGACAGAATATCGAATTATCAAAATATAGATAGGTCAGAATATCGAAATTGGAGTACAAAATATCGATTACCAAAATATAGACTTTAAAAATATAGAATACCATAATATCGATTTTTAAAATATAGATTACCATAATATCGATTTTTTTTTGTGTGTTATGTATGGTAGTATATGTGTTAAAATGATGTATTATTTTTGTAATGTATGTTTAATTTATTTCAACAAATGAATGTTATGTAATTTAATTATTGCGTAATTTAATTCCGTATCGGGTTGTGGGTTTATAGGGGAATAGGGTGGGAAGTAATTTAATTATGGTTAATTAAATGTTAATTATATTTATATGTTTTGATAATTAATTAATTGATAACTAATTATTAATTGGTAATTAATTTTTATTAATTGGTAATTAATTTATATTAATTGATTAATTGATAATTATGTTAATTGTATTTGTTATTATTAGGAGCGGGTTGTGGGTTTGTAGGGGAATTGGGTGGGAAGTAAATTAATTGTAATAAAGTAAATAATTATTTTTTTATTTATGTGTATTGATAATTAATTGATAATTAATTAATAATTGGTAATCAATTTGTATTAATGGGTAAATAATTTGTATGAAATGCTAAATAATTTTTATTATTTGTAAAATTATTTTTATTAATTGATTAATTGATAATAATGTTAATTGAATTTTTTATTATTGGGAGTGGGTTGTGGGTTTATAGGGGAATTGGGTGGGAAGTAAATTAATTGTAATAAAGTAAATATTTTTTTTTTTATATTTATGTGTATTGATAATTGATAATTAATTTTTAATTGGTAATTAATTATTATTAATTGGTAATACATTTTTATCAATTGATAATTAATATTTTTACATGGTAATTAATTGTTATTAATTGGTAATTATTTTTAATTAACTTTTTATCGGTATTGATAATTAATGTAATCCTATTTTAAATTTAAATCATTACTTTCCCTACTTTTGCACTCTCAGGAGTGGGAATAGTATTTTTTACCCTCCGCTATCCAACTCTTTCCCTACTGTTGCACTCACTGGAGTGGGAATAGTAATTTTTACCCTCCTGCTATCCAATGCTTTCCCTACTGTTGCATTCTTTGGAGTGGGAATAGCAATTTTTACCCCTACGCTATCCAACGTTTTCCCTACTGTTGCACTCACTTGAGTGGGAATAGTAATTTTCACCCCTACGCTATACAACGCTTTCCCTACTGTTGCACTCACTGGAGTGGGAATAGTAATTTTTCCATTTGCGCTATCCAACGCTTTCCCTACTGTTGCACTCTCTGCAGTGGGAATAGTTAATTTTATCCTCCCGCTATCCAACGCTTTCCATACTGTTGCACTCTTTGGAGTGGGAATAGTAATTTGTACCCCTACACTATCCAACGCTTTCCCTACTGTTGCACTCACTGGAGTGGGAATAGTAATTGTTACCCTCCCGCTATCCAACGCTTTCCCTACTGTTGCACTCTCTGGAGTGGGAATAGTAATTTTTACCTCTACGCTATCCAACGCTTTCCCTACTGTTGCACTGTTTGGAGTTGGAATAGTAATTTTTACCCCTACGCTATCCAACGTTTTCCCTACTGTTGCACTGTTTGGAGTTGGAATAGTAATGTTTACCCCTGCGCTATCCAACGCTTTCCCTAGTGTTGCACTCTCTGGAGTGGGAATAGTAATTGTTACCCTCCCGCTATCCAACGCTTTCCCTACTGTTGCACTCTCTGGAGTGGGAATCGTAATTTTTACCTCTACGCTATCCAACGCTTTCCCTACTGTTGCACTGTTTGGAGTTGGAATAGTAATTTTTACCCCTACGCTATCCAACGTTTTCCCTACTGTTGCACTCACTGGAGTGGGAATAGTAATTTTTACCCCTACGCTATCCAACGCTTTCCCTACTGTTGCACTCACTGGAGTGGGAATAGTAATTTTTACGCTCTCAGTATCCAACAAAATCTCGACTTTTTTAAATTACTTATATTATGTTTACATTTTAAGCTTTTTTATATTATATTATGTATGTTTTATTTAATTGTTTTTAATATTTAATTAATTTTATATTATTTTTAATACATTTAAAAAATTCGATATTTTGGCTAACTATATTTTGACAGTCTATATTTTGGAATCGATATTTTAGTACTTACCTGTTTGGAGATAGGGAGTCGATATTCTGTCCTTCTATATTTTGGTGTCGATTTTTTGTGTAGTCGATATTTTGTCCCTCGATATTTAGTCACTGAACCCATTTAATGAGTGTTTATGAGGACAATCCTGTTGCATAACTTTAAATATCTGTGCTGAGCAGGGCACAACCTTCCGATACCTTGCCAACTTTTTTTTTTATCGCTCCAAAGTCTTTGCATTAAATGAGAATCTCTGCAGAATTTGTTAAATTCTAAATAATCTGATACCAGAGCGGCATATTTCCAGCGCACAGCGCACAGGGATGCCCGTCTGTCTCCTTGGCTCCACCCTTACCTCATTGTACTGGCCCTGGTTGTTGCTCTCCCGGTACAACATTCTTGCAGTCAGATGGTTCAAGATCGCGGCTTTCACTTCTGGCTCCAGAACTGTGCTCGCCCCCCCAGACCTACCCCAAACAGTCTAACTCTGCCCGGCAAGTGACAACTCATGCAGGCAGCTTGTCTCTGCATGTCGGGGAGCCGTCTCCTTATATACACATGGGCTTGGGCAGGAGGGCGGGGCTCACTCTCACCTTCCCAGCCTGTCCTACGCCTCACCTGGAAGCTGCACTCCAAAGCAGGTCTCCGCTCCCCGAGAGGGCAGACTCCGCCTTTCATCCAGAGATGCTGTGTGACTGCAGCACTTTCCCGGTACATCTGACACCTGGAGTGCAAGGTGGGCAGAAAGATGTCACATTGGCATGCTCGCTGCACGCTATCGTCACCGTGTTTGCACACGAATCACACCCCTTGCCCTCTGATCTTTGGATGAATATCCGAGTCGCTTGACCCAGGCACATGTCCACAGCTCACTAGCTTTTCATTGTAACACTGCTAGCGTCAAACACGCAAATACTCGTGTTTAGGGGCGTGCGAGTGACTTTATGCGCAGAGGGGGTTTGATCACATGTTAAAAACATGTTACTGGCAGGATATGCAGCGCTGTGCAGAAACACTCTTCAATGCATTCAAAGGCTAGGAGGGACCCCAAAGGCCAAGCCGGACCCAAACTAGGCCAGGCTGGACCCCAAAAGCGGCCAGGCCTGGACCCCAAATGCAGCCAGACTGGACCCCGACTGCAGCCAGGGCTGGACCCCAAACAAGGCCAGGCCCGGACCCAAACAAGGCCAGGTCAGACCCCTGAGAACCCCAAAGGCCAGGCCGGCACCGAAGCAGCAGCAGGAAGCGGGGCATCACAGGGACGACGGTGCAGCGATAAGTTCAAACCACCAATTAATCCGAAAAACCGCAAACTGTTTACACCCGCAGTCACGTGCAACTATTTATAAACCGCATATTATGCGCCATAAACAGAGTCTTACCGCTACACAGCATTCATGCAGCTTGCAGTGTTTAACAGCAGTTTGAGATTTATTGGGCCATGAGCCACATTTACAATGATTTCCCTTCTCTATGAGACTGTCTGAATTTGTAAATGTCTCGGATTTTACATGTCCTAGCGAGCTGCAGCAGCATTGGAGGCCATAGAAACAGAATACATTCCACAAAACGCCACTATCTTTCGGACAGTAAACGCGCTTGAACCGTTTGGTGTTTTGGCTGGTGCATTTGCTGGGGCCTGTCCATCCAAGTGAACCGGGGCCAGGCCCGAGAGCATCTGAAAAAAATTCGATCTCTTGTCTTTATGGGGCCATGTGCTTCTAATTAGAAACACATGGCCCAATAAAGATAAGAAAGTGCTTTGCAACAACAGCAAAGCAGGCGACCCAGTCGGATCGGAGGCGAAAGGGCGTCCACAAAAAACCCTCATTTCCAATGGCAGGCCACCGTTTAGCATAAACAGTGACACCAGCCAATGGAAATGAGGGGCGGGGCTTAAAGCCCCCTTCTGAAATCCCTCTCTCACAAATCTCTCGCCGAGGCGAGCAGCGCTTTGTGCTGCAACGCCACACGAGTCCTAAAAAGTGCCAGTTGCAGTATGAAATGCGAAGCCCTGTGAGTTTGCTCTATTTTTCACGGTCGCTTGCTTGACAGAAAATAGGTTCAAGCAACTTGTGTTGAACAATGTGGCAAAGGTTGAGTGTTTCACTGTGCTGCGATAGACAAAATATAAATTACAAGCCAGTTTATAGTTCACATTGTGTTCATCTCACACGCTGACATGAAAGTGGCTGTTTTATTTTCGCAAGGCTCCCATAAGCGCGGTGCCGCACACATTAAAAAAATTATCTGCCGTGACTCAAACTGATTATCTCGAATCAATGGGATAACTATTATTTACAATGAAAATGAACGCCTGTTCAGTGCACTTTGAAGCCCACACACACAATGCATAATTACAGTGGCGGCCGGTAAGTTTAGGAGGAAGTGACGGGACACACATGCACACACACACATACACATACACACTCACAGCCATGCATTCACACACACGCGCACAAACACATCCATTCACAACATTCATTAGCAAACATTCATACATACACGCATGCATGCACCAAACATTTTTTGTGCAGCTCTGACTCGGAAGTCCCAGGAGGCTTGGGACTGCTGCCTTCCCTCATTGGCTGACCTAAAGTCAACCAATGAGGAAAGGCAGCAGTTCCAATGTCATCACAGAGTGGGATGGGGTCAGTGAGACTGCTGACCCCACCCCACTCTGTGATTAAGTGTCACTGATTGACACTCGACCCTGGGTGCTTTAGGGCTTAAAACTGAAGCGCCTAGGTGCGAGGCAATCAGTGACGCTACCCTTTGTGACTGAGGGGAGGGCCTCAGGGCCTTTTACTGAGCTGAGGCGGTCACGACCACAGGAGCTGTGACTTCTTCAGCCCAGCAAAGTTGAGGTCAGGCAGCCAGGCGCCTTCACATTTAGAGCATGTCTGGCTCCTGACTGCCTGACCTGAAATTGAACAGTGTCTGTCAGGCTGACCTTTGTTCAGCCTGACAGACACCGTTTGTGAGGAGCAAAAGATGGAGGGCGTGGCCTCTCAACCCCAATTGACTGTCTGCGGCTGCCTAATTACAATGAGAATAAATAAATGAAAATCAATGTGTGCTCCGCGCCCTTCAAAGGCCACATGCACAGTGCATAAATATCAGAGCTCTGCCTCATCTGCGACTCACTCACATGCTTCATACTGTGCGTGGTGGTGGCAAGAACCATGTCGTTAAGGCACTCGTACAACACCCTTCCCAATTTATTTCTCATTTTCGAAAGTGCCCACTTGAAATGTGAAGCCCTGTGAGTAAGTATGACTCCATTTTCAACATCGCTTGGCAGTCTAAAGTAACAGAGTACCTCACACCCTGGCATAACATTTGAAAAATGGCTGGTTTAGTTTTGCTAGGCCCTTGTAAGCACGGTGCTGCCCGAGTTTTAAAAATCCACGGGGAGTCCAACTGAGTATCTTGATGGACTAACTATTATATACAATGAAAATGAATGTCGGTTTTCGAGCTTTGAAGGCCTTCACGTGAGGCTCTGCGATTTCGACTCACATCAGACTGTGCATGGCAAGAACCACGTAACTGTAGATGATAGATTGTGGCATGCCATCATGGAAATGTTAATTTAAAAAAGTTACCATTTTTGATCAAAACATAATTGACATTTTAATTTTGTAATACCCATGCTTGTTATAAGATAATCAATATGGCATGAAGATTTTCAGCTTTACCAACTAGATATGGTGCAGAGACAACCCTGTGTGCAGGTAAGATAATTAAAAACCTAGCTTGTCCCACTGTACAATTTGAAAACTGCAGTAACTTTTAAACAATTTTAAATCAGTAAGATATAGAACATTTTTCAATTTGTTTAAATATTTCAAGTCGACACTTTCACCATTACTTTATAAACCTTTGTGCAGTCTTAAATGTGCTTTAAAATGCCCATTTACTTACTCCTTTTGGAAAATTTTCCCAGGGGGGGAGAACACCCAAAACCCCCATTTGAAGGTCGGGCTTGCTCGCTTCACGACACTAATTCCCAACTTTAACTCCCCACCACTTTCAAATATTACCGGTCACTACTGCCTATACCTGCTGTGACTAGGGCACTAATAGCACAGAGACCCTCATTACAAGTGTCCCAGGAAATGGGAAGGCAATTCCCACCCATAGAGTTGCCGATACCAGATTACTAGCAACCTAATCATTATGATTTGGACCATGAGGTTCCACTAAGAAATGAGGAATTACTGGGGAAATCAGATTCACCCAGTAATTGCTTACTTTGGCCTTGACATTACACTGAGACTTCAACTGATCCTGCAGAGCTCATAATTCTGATGGGGGCACTAACTGCTTTCACCAGCCTATTAGAATGAAGTGGTCGCTCGTAATAAGGCTATAGAGTCCTAGTGCAAGGATTACCAGGGGAACAAATCCTGGGTCCAATAATTCTGTGTCTGAATCCTCACTTTGTGAAACAATCCTGAAGGGCTGTGGGCAGAAGTGCGGTCCAGCCCCTGACTTTTCACTTCAGCACTAGGAGGGAGCGGAGGGCTCCCCTAGTATTGCCCTGCCTCGCTGAGCCCTCTCCCTGGCCCTGATCCCTACCCACTAAAACCTGACCCAAAGTACTCCCCCTGCTTCCATTTACTACGTGTTCAAAGGGGACGTTCTTCGTCTCGGAATGGGTAATGAGATACACAAAAGTAGAATGGAATTCCCAGGGCATCCGAATCTCCCAATTCTGGGTATAATACCTGGCATCTGGTGTAGATATATTGGTCCTGGTTTTCCCTAGACCATATAATGTGCAACTCATAACAAAGCCCTCTGTTGCAAAATTCAGGGCTTCGTTTATGGCAATTTGGCGTAGGGCAGCGCAGCAAGGCACCTTGCTGTGCTGCCTTAGGCCAATGTTAAAGTGCAGGAATTGCACCGTATTTATGCAATGTGATGCATTCCTGTCCTTTTGGCTCACGATGGTGCAGTTTTGGCAACATAGAGCCAACATAGGCATTGTTGCACCGTGGTGCAAGGATGCCTCTGTTGCAGGCAGGATTGCTTTTGTGCAAGAAGAGGCAACTTCCTGCACAAAAACAATCCTACGAAGCGTTTTTCTTTTTCGATGTGTGCTGCATAAAAACGAGGAGAAATTAACATATTTATCCTCGTTACACCTCTCATCTGGAGGCCTACGGATTAGATGCTTCCCCGTGTTACATCACTTTGTAAATCTGGGGCAACGTCAAATTCACATGTGCAGCCCCCATGGAATGCCTCCCAGGCGTAGAGTAAGGCAACACTGCAATTCCCGCTGCGTCGCCTTACTCATGATTTATGGGGCCACTCAAAGCCATGCAGGATGGCTTTGCATGGCTTCATAAATCTTCACGAGAGCCCTGTGCCACGCATGTACCATGGTAAAAAAGTGACACAGGTTTCTCATAAATAAGCCCCTCAGTACATTGTGTTATACATGATAAGCATTATTTAAAATATATCAGTATATTAATTCTTTTCTATTTTGATTGAGATTTTATGCTGAGTCCTTTTCACTAGAGTACATAGATATTTAGAATGAGAAATGTTTTTGAATAACAGTTTTGTAATGTTGAAGAATCAATAGTATTCAGAATCCGAGGAACAATTACACTGAGTGATATATATTTTTCTGGTAATATATTTGTATTGAAAGACACTCCTATTTTAAATAAAAGAGTACAGAAATGAAAAGAGTGTGAAAAATTTGTTTATTAACCATAAAACACAATAGTCCAACAGAAACACTAGCAATGTGAAGGGCAATGGGGTAAATCTCAAGGTGAAAAATAAGTAACTATTAAAATATATTCTGGATCGCTGGTTGAAAAATATGAAAAATGTATCAAAAATTCTTGTCAAAGTAATACATTATCTTAGAGGCCAAAAGTTCTTTATTATAATATGTGGCCTATATTTTCAAGGACTTATCGCCGAGTTAGCGGCACTTTATCACAGCCAAAGTGGTGATAAATTCATCGCACCATTCACAAGCTGGTGCTAACAGCCGATAGCACCAGTTTTCCTGCGATAGCAGCCGCAAAAAACATCGCCACGCAGCACGGATGACTCCGGAAACTAATGCTAATGAGATGCAGAGTAGGCGTTTCCGTGCAAAAAGCCACGAAAACACCACTTCGCAATATTCTCAACGACCAGCCAGATTGGCGATAACATCCCAAAACATGTGATAAGGCTCGTTAGCAGCAGGGATTTAACACCTGCTCTTACCTGGTGTTAAGTCGAAGAAAACCTACACCAGAAACGGGAGACCAGCCCAAAGCCACACCAGAAGAACAACAAATGCCATGGAGCTACTGATCATGCAGCTCGGACACCCAAGAGGGCCACAACACCCACCGCCACTACCCCCAGGCCAGCCACCCCCCCAGGACCCTTCCCGCCCCTCCCCCAGACTACCACGGAGGCAGCGCAGACAAAGACAGCGGAACTTCAAAAAACACACCAGCCTCACAGACTTAACACCAGAGGATTTCATTGCCCACTACAGGCTCAAAAGGACAACCACCCTCTGCATCCTGACCCTCATTGCCCACAGGCTGACGGTACCAACACAGTGGAAAACCAACATCCCTCTGCAGACAAAGCTGCTGGCTGTGCTGCACCTGTTGGCCTCTGGGACCTTCCAACCAACAACTGCCAGAGTCGGAGGAGTCTCTCAGCCAGCCCGATCAAAGTCCCTCACACCTGTCTTGGATGCCATCATCAGCTTGGTACACCAGCACCTTTACTTCCCACACACTGCGCAGGAACAGCTGGAGACCAAGCAAGGCTTCTACGCCATAGCTGGCTTCCCGCATGTGTTGGGGGCAATCGACTGCACACATGTACTCCTCGTGCCCCCTGCCGCCACTGCACACAATTACCGCAATAGGAAGCACACGCATTCCATCATTGTGTAGGCAATAGTAGACCACCGGGGACTCTTCACCAATGTCGTTGCCAACTACCCAGGCAGTGTGCATGATTCCTTCATCTTCTGACAGTCCATCATCAACCAGCGCTTTGAGGCTGGCACCTATAGATGTGCACTGCTCGTCGGTAAGTAACAACTGAACACACAACACAACACACCTCAACTTCACCAACATACAACTCACAACTCTGGGAATGCACATGTTACAAAATCACATACAACATGACAACCAACATGTCCACATACAAGACACGACAACACAACTTACTGTGGCAACCTGGGCTAGCCATGTACACAAGCCATTAATGGCATGGCACATCAGACACACAATAGCAGAATATGGGGAGAGGTGGGAACCAGGCATGTGCGAAGGAGGCAAGTGACCCATGAATGTGAATGTACACAATGCCAACCAATTGTGGCATGGATGGGCTGGACAGACTTCAGTATGCAGACCACGGACATTTCCATGTTGACATACACTGCTGGTGTTTGGACTGTACTGGACAGTGGATGCAACCATGTCATCTCAGCCAGTGGGGAAGATTGAGGAAGAGTAGCTTGTTACGTCCCCCCCTGTAAGCGTGAGCGTAGTGGGCTGGCCCGGCGTATGCCAAGCCAGTGTAGGGGTGTGAATAAAAAGCCTGTTACTCTGGGCGTGGTTCTCTTCCGGAATTGCCAATGTGTCTGCCAGGGCGGCGCCTCTCACCCCGCTACGAGGCCGACGCCGTGAGCGGTGGTTCCTGCATTCCTGTGCACCTGCTGCACCCCAGGCCACTGCTCTCTTGACCCGTCTTGCCCGTCCCTGCGCACCCAGGCCTCACTGCTCACCTGCCGACACATGCGTGTGTCAAAGAGGGCCCACCATGTACCAGTGCAAGCTCCAAGCCCGAGGCCCGAAACCTTGGCAGCCTCCTCAGACCATCGCTGGTCTCCGCGACACAGACCCCAGCACTCCTTTCTCGTTGACATACTCCACCGCTGCCTCCGGCCTCCACTGCGGTCAAGTAGGTCACACATTTGGAACTGAGTCTTGATTTTACAATGGCAGAGTACACATGTTAATTGCAGATTTTATATCAGTGTACTCCCTTCGATGCGGTGCCACCAACTCTGTGCTAAGCATTCCGATGACACGTGTCTGTGGGCCCCTGCTGACCGCTGCCTCCGGCCTACACTGCGGTCCGGTAGGTCACACATTTAGAACTGAGTCTTGATTTTTAACTTGCAGAGTGTATACCATTGTACATGCCTCATCGCAGACTGCATCCCTTTTCAGCTGTGTTGCCACTAACTCTGTGCACCGAAATTCATGGACACTCTCTGGTTGAACTTTGGTGGCGTATGAGTCTATGACCTGGGTGTTGTCATCATCATGTAGCCGATACTGACTTGGTGTTAAGAATGTGTCTGTAGCATTCATCTCCTTCATATTGCCTGTGTCTGCTTGGTTCTGCCCTCTGCATCATGCCCTGGAAGAACACCTTCCACTGTCCCCCAAAACACTCCGCGACATTCACCTTCAACATCAACGAGTACACGCTCAGCTCGGATGGCCCTACCTCAGTGCACCGCAAGTCATCGTCTTGTGGCAGTGTGCCTGTGCCAGCCGCTGTTCATCCTGGGCCACAAACTCTGTGCAGCGCAAGTAATGGACCTTGTCTGATTGACTATTGGATGGCCTCTGTGTCGATGGCCTGGGGCTCATCAGCGTCATGTGTCTGTGGCCCTGCTCTGGCCGCTGACTCTGGGCTCAACTGCGGTCCACCAGGGCTCAAACATCAAATCAAGTCCTGACCTGCCTGCACAACGCATCACCGCTGGCTGCACACGCCACCACCGCCAGGACCACCTCCAACCAACAACTGCCAGAGTCGAAAGAGTCTTACAGCCAGACTATCAGGGTTGCTCACACCAGTCTTGGATGCCATCATCAGCTTGATACCCTGCTCAGCTCTTCAGGCGCCACTAACTCAGTGTAGCACAACTCATGGACCCTTTCTGATTGAGTTTTGTGCTGTGGACAGCTTACGCAACAATGTCACCTCAGGCAGTGGGGAAGACCTGGGACGATGATGAGGAAGATGAGGCTGGTGTGCGGAGGGGAGAAGGCACAGACAATGGGAGGGCAGGAGGCATCAACCAGAAGGCAGAAATGCAGACTGGGGGTGGTAGTCCAGCTACACACCAGGAGCTATGACTGAGTTTTGTGCTGCGGACTGCGGATGCAATTATGTCACCTCAGGCAGTGTGGACGACCTGGGACGATGATCGGGAAGATGTGGAAGGTGTAACACACCCTACTACAGCTGCAGCAGGAATATCCCAAAGGGACACAATCCTAGAAAATTTCTTCACAGGAGCACCCTCAGCTCTGGTGCCCCTACCTCAGAGCACTGCAACTCACGGACCCTTCTGATTGGATATTGGGTGACCTCTGTACTTGCTCTGGCTACCACCATGATGCTTCGCAGTTGTTTGTGTTATGTTGATGTTTTCTGTTTCCGCTTTAATAGTGATCACTGCTGTAGTTGTTGCCAGCACCAACCACTCCCTGAGGGCTGGCTCACACTCACCCCACACCCATCCAACAAAGGCATCACTGGTCAGGTGACCCTGGTAATAAAGAGTGGCTGGGCACACGTGCCCGTAGCCAGTTCAACTGACTATCAAAGTGTGTCCGTGTGCTCATTACATATGCATGATGGCCCCAGGCCCTACCACATTACATTGTGCAGTGTACATCAGACACAACCATGTCACCCCTGGCAGTGGGTAAGACCTTGGACATGCAGCTCTGTCCCCCCCCCTTAATATGTAAGAGGAGTGGACGGGGCTGGCGTACACAAGTCCAGCGTAGGGGTGTGAATGATTATCCCGGGGCTTTGAGCGTGATTCAGTTCTGGAAATGTGCAAACATGTGTGTCTATGTCGCAGTGTGGGTGTACGTTGGTGAGTGTAAGTGGTCCCTGTAGGAGAGTAGGATCTGCTTCACATGGGTACCCCCCCTTTTTGCTGGTGTTTCACTGTTTTTCGACCTTAGTCTGGCTGTGGCCCTGCTAATCTGGACCACAGCCTAGCTGCTTCCTCTCTAAAATGGTTTCCATGTACATTAGGAACATATCTAATTGGATTCTGGAGTGCCTTATAAGCCCCTAGTATATGGTATACTATGTACCTAGGGCATAGGTACCTCAGAGGCCTACCAGGGGCTGCAGCATATATTATGCCACCCCTGGGAAGCACTCCAAAATGGCACCACAGGTCTACTACTGCAGCCAAGGTAAGGGTGTGCTTGCACCCCTTACAGTGGAATAGGCTACATATATCCACACATATATACAGACACATATAAACCTATAAGCCACTCCTATGGCAGGCCTTGACAATCCTGAAGGCAGAGTGCTTGGTTTAATGTGAGAGGGTGCCCAAGCATGAGCTGAGCCCCTCTGCAGCTTTCGTAAATACTTCCTTATGGCTGTTCTGTGATACAGCCATACCATATACTCTTAAGTACATTATAACCTCGCGGTAAATGCTAACTTTGGAATGGCTGTATCAAAACATGTCGTGTTTGGTGTCAACCGCTTTGGAATACTACCCCCCCCGCCAGTTCTGGTGGCGGTGGTAGCATTCTACCCTTCTAGAGGGATAGACATGTTCACACTGGCTAAACCCAGTAGGACTTTAGTGAGCCCTGAGTCCTGCTACTGACCGAAACTCTGGCAGGGGAGGCCTGGACAATAGGTTTCCTGTCGAAGGGAGGTGTGGCCACCTCCCCAGACAGGCAGATGTGTATTGGGGCTGGGCGGGAGCACTCTCTAGTGCTTTGAAGTCCTGCACTGGGGGCACGTTTGCTGTCCCTGTGCATAACCCAGTTCAAACCGGTTGCAGGGGCTACCTGCCCCTGCTCTGGCGCAAAACTGGACAAAGGAAATGGGTGTAACCACCCCTCTGTCCAGGCCCACCCATAGGTGGGGCCTTAGAGTTAGTCCATCCCCTAAACTTACTATAAGTATAAAATCCAGTCCCTAGGACTTTAGATTACCCTGGACGAAACTCTGCAACATATATCCTGGACCTTCGACGTTCTACCTTAACTAGAAGACTGAAGAAATCTCCCTTGGGGTCAAGGAGTGACTTCCCTGCTTGGCAGGCACCAAAGAAGCAACTGACCGGTCGGCATCGCTGAAGCTCCTGCCGGACACCAAAGTCTTTACATCACCAGAGGTGGATTTCCAGACTTCCGCAAGGCTACCCTGAGTCCAAAGCAAAGCTGAGGCCCATGGCTATCATTGGTGACATGGAACCGTGACCCCTGGTCACCGTGAACTTTTGCAGCAACACTATCTCCTGGTCTGCCTCGAAGTTGTGCTTTGGGCACCGAGTAGCCCCAGCCTTGAGCGCCTCCTGCACTGAAGATTGTTGGCCTCCACTCCACGAGTGACCTGTGGGCCAGCTTGAAGCGTGACTGCTCGAGGCTCCTTCGCGATCACTAGCCCATTGGCTAGCAGGTCCCCATGAAGGCAACTCCTTTTCTGCTTGGGCTTTCCTGGTTGCTCCAGACGTGCCCTGACTTACCCTTGCTGGGTGAGTCCCTCAGACGTTGCTGGTCTGCACCGCAGTCCTTTCTCTAAATTCCAGTGACTTGCCGTTGCCATGGCTTGTTGGGTCCATTCTGAGTGCTGACACCGCAGCACTCGACAAACTTTGTGGGGCAGCTCGAATCCGGGTCGTGGACTTTGTCAACGCCTCCTGGACCTCGTGGCTGAAGAGTCAAGCCACCCATCAACTCACCTGAAGCACCCGACATCTGTGGGCATTGGTCCATCCTGCCCTAGGTCACTGGCAAGTGACTCAGACTCTGTCCTCTCTGCTTTCAGGTTCCTTCCATCCTAGATCCGGCCTTGGATCTCTGAGGACACTTCTCCTCTTCATGGCAGCAGCAGTTCTTTGCAGGCTCCCATTGAAATCGACGACGCGACCCGACACCAAAAGACACCTATGCACCCGGCTTCCCTGGGTGAGGTAACTCGAGTACTCCGGTGCTCTCGTGGGTGCTTCTTAAGACCAAAAGGGTTTGGTCCAGACTCAATTAGAAGTGTCCCTAATCTTTACATTTCCAACCGCGACATTGCCCATAGAAGATAATGGGAACCCGCAGTTGTGTTTACACACTGCATACAGTCCCCGTGGGTCCCCTGTGTCACTACCTTGGGTGGTTCCTTGGGGTCCCAGCGATTCTAGAGGCTATAGGCCTAGTGTCTATTCCAGTTGTGGTTCTTATACCACTTTTTTGGTATATGGTTTGGTACGCCCCTAGGGCCCAAACGTGTATTTGTGCTATTACTGATAATTGCTGACTTGTAAACTAAGTACTTCGAACTCCAGTCTCATAAAGAGACTAGAGGTGTGTGTTTTATACTAAATACATATATTTTAAATATATACCTGGTGTGGTTGTCTTTTCATTTGATCATTCATGAGATTATAGACTGGTAAAACAAGTTGCTTTACATTCCTTCAAGACTTAGCCTGAAGGCTGCTCTCCATAGCTACCACTAGGATAGCTTTCAATAAAGGTTGTCTTTAACCTATCACCATAAGGGGTTGTTTGGACTGATACAAGGTGCCCACTAGAATTAGTGGAAAGCATATATCATGCCACCTTCTCACATTGGTGTGCAGCGTGTGGGATTCCAGCTTGCTATTGTTTTACCAGATAATCTCAATTGAATTGATCAACTGAAAACCACTAAAGGTACCTAGGGTACATACAATATCAAGTTTAGCTACAGTAAGTTCTACTGAACTTAGAGTTGTGTGTTAAGGGATAGCACACCCTTTCTACAACTCAAGAGAGTTTAGTAGGCCACACTAGTTTAGGTAGTGCAATACACCACACCACATTAGTAATGTCTAACCAGCCAGGAACCAGTGGGTCCCTACCAGGAACCAGTGAGCTCCTTCCCTATAAATATGAGGATATCTCCTTTGCTCAGCTTAAGGCCTTATGTTCCATTAGGAAGCTGAAGACAGGCAAAAGTCCATCCACCCAGCATCTCATAAAGATACTGAAACTGGATGATATCACAGGGCCTAGTGGGCCTGATGATGTAGACAGTGTGTGTGGGGCAGCACCTGAGGGTGGGTCTAGGGGTGGAAACTTCCCTGACCCTACCTCTAATGCTGACCAGACTGGTGACAATGACCAGACTCTGGTGAACACAGACATCCAGGATGAGGATGAGGAGGATGACAATAATGCCACTTCCTTTATTCCTCCAGGTAGGCCTGACAACAGGGCTAGAAGGGATAGATCTCTGTCAAGGGGATCTATCCAGTCTAACTCCTCTATAGGAACCTCTGTTTCTTCTCACAGAGGGAGGGAAACCTCCCAGGAGGGGAGAGAGAGACTGCTGAAGTATGAGCAAGACAAGTTCAACCTCAGAAAGCAGCAGATGGCCTTAGATGCGGAAGCCCTGGAGCATCCCTGGAGCTCTACAGAGCTAGTAAAAAGGAGGGACTAGAGTCCCTTGGTGGCAGCAATTTCCCTAGAGATAGGGAGAGGTCTTATGACCATAGAACCCTAAGTAAGATTGTCCCTCCCTACTAGAGTGGGGATGACATCCACAAATGGATAACTGCCTTGGAGAGCGCCTGTAAAGTACAGAAGGTCCCTCAAGGTCAGTGGGCAGCAATCTTATGGCTCTCCTTTGCAGACAAAGGTAGAGACAAGCTCCTCACTGTAAGAGAAGAGGATGCTGATGACTACAAAGTCTTGAAAAGTGCACTGATAGATGGGTTTGGCCTACCCACTGAACAATACAGGTTAAAGTTCAGAGACACCCAAAAGGCACAAAATCAGGACTGGGTTGACTTTGTTGACTGTGCTGCTAAGGCTCTGGAAGGTTGGTTATTGGGCAGTAAAGTGTGTGACTTCAAATGATTGTACAATCTGATAATGAGGTGAGGCAGAAGGTACCGAACCAAGGTGGTGACCCAAAGAAGCAAGATTCCAAAAACTCTGACAAGGGTGGGGACAAGGGTAAAGACCAGAAGTCTTCTCAAGGGCCCCAAAAATCTTCTTCAGGTGGGGATTCACAGTCAGGAAAGGGTAAAGGCCAAAATAAACCTTGGTGCAAAATCTCTAAACAGAAAACTCACTGGACTAGTGACTGCACCAAGACCAAAGAAAATACTCCAGCCCCCACCAATGCCCCTAAGGCACCTGCTTCCCCTAGTGCAGTTACAATTGGTGGTGGGAATACACAGAATAAGGGTGTATTAGGGTTGACCCTGGGTTCTGAGTTGGACTCTGGCCTAGTCAGAGTACCAACTCAGCCTGTGCTTGTCAGTGATGGAGGCATGGATATGTCCCCCTTTGTGAATCTCAGTAACTTGGGCAAATACAGACAGTAGCCTTTAAATAATGGAGTAGAAGCTTGGGCATTCAGGGACACAGGAGCAAGTGTCACAATGGTGACAAAAGATCTTGTGGATCCTGGGCAGATTATAC
Source organism: Triturus cristatus (assembly GCF_964204655.1). Classification (NCBI taxonomy): domain Eukaryota; kingdom Metazoa; phylum Chordata; class Amphibia; order Caudata; family Salamandridae; genus Triturus; species Triturus cristatus. Next base: position 214,676,450 of record NC_140588.1, read on the forward strand.
TTGGTGAAATGTACCAAGTGACCAATGCTAGCAATGTCAGAACAGACTATTCTCCGGCAGTTGTTAACTTCTCCTGGGAAGGGGTAACTGGCCTTAAGAAGGTTGTGGTAAGTGCAGACCTACCAGTACAGTGCTTGCTTGGCAATGATCCAGAGACTTCAGCTTGGGCTGAAGTGGAGCTCAGGACACATGCAGAAATGTTAGGGATCCCTGCACATGTCTTTGCTGTGACCAGGTCACAGGCTAAAATGTCTAAAACTGGACAGGCCCTGGATTCTGGAATAATGGTGCAGGTGCCTCATCAGAGGAGGAGCAGTAGGGTTAAGGCAGATCCTTCCCACCTGTCTCAGGATACTGATCAGTCTCCTCAGGGAGATGGTCTTGAGCCTGAAGAAGGAACTGTTCCAGAGGAGCTTGAACCTGACCAGGTTGAGTTCTTGGGGACAGGGGGCCCTTCCAGGTCTGATCTGAGGCAGGAGCAGAAAACCTGCCCCTCTCTTGAAACCCTCAGACAGCAAGCAGGCTGATGAGGCTGCTGGGAATGCTAGTGGCACCCATAAAGTTTATTGGGATGATGGACTCCTATACTCAGAGAGTAGAGACCCCAAGCCTGATGCATCCAGGAGGTTGGTTATACCTCTGAAGGTTAGGGGTTTCCTATTGACACTAGCCCATGATATTCCCCTAGCAGGACACTTAGGCCAGAACAAAACTTGGGACAGAATTGTTCCTCACTTTCACTGGCCTCACATGTCTGAAGACACAAAGGAGATTTGCCACTCCTGTGTAACCTGCCAAGCCAGTGGCAAAGCAGGTGACACTACAAAGGCCCCCCTGATACCACTACCTGCGGTGGGGGTGCCCTTTGAAAGGGTAGGGATTGACATTGTTGGTCCCATGGATCACCAAACAGCATCTGGGCACAGGTTTATACTGGTGGTAGTGGATCACGCCACCAGATTTCCAGAAGCAATTCCCCTAAGGACCACTACAGCACCTGTAGTGGCAAGAGCTCTCTTGAGTGTGTTCTCAAGAGTAGGCTTTCCTTAGGAGGTAGATCTGACAGGGGTGCAAATGTCATGTCTAGTTACTTGACTGCTGTGTGGAAGGAGTGTGGAGTGAACTACAAGTTAACCACATCCTATCACCCACAATGCAATGGTTTAGTTGAGAGATTCAACAAAACCTTAAAGGGCATGATCAAAGGACTCCCAGAGAAGCTTAGGCGAAAATGGGACCTGCTCTTGCCCTGCCTTTTATTTGCATACAGGGAGGTGCCTCAGAAGGGGGTTGGCTACAGCCCATTTGAACTTCTGTTTGGTCACCCTGTCAGGGGTCCATTGTGTTTGGTGAAGGAAGGATGGGAGTTACCTCTCAAGCCCCCAGAGCAAGACATAGTGGACTATGTACTTGGTCTCCGCTCCAGGATGGCTGAGTACATGAAAAAGGCAAACAAAAACCTTGAGGTTAGCCAGGAACTGCAAAAAGCCTGGCCTGACCAAAAGGCTGTGCTGACTGTTTATCAGCCAGGACAGAAAGTGTGAGTGTCGGAGCCTGTGGCCCCAGCAGCTCTCCAGGACAAGTGGAGTGGACCCCACACTATTGTTGAACAGAAGGGAGAGGTTACTTATTTGGTAGACCTAGGAACTCCCAGGAGTCCCCATAAAGTTTTCCATGTCAACAGACTAAAGCCATATGTGGACAGGGCTGACATGGGCTTGCTCATGGCTACTGATGAGGGACAGGAGGAAGAGATCAACCCACTCCCTGAGTTCCTCTCACAGAACCCTGATGATGGGTCAGTTGATGGTGTAGCCTTGGCAGGCAGCCTCACTGCCCAGCATCAAACTTTTTGCAGACAGGTGCTCAATCAGCTCAGACACATGTTCTCACTGACTCCAAGTCAGAGTACCTGGTGCACTCATGAAGTGGACACTGGGGACAGTCTGCCTATTAAAAATAAGATTTATAGGCAACCTGACCATGTCAGGGACTGTATCAGGACAGAAGTCCAGAAAATGTTGGATTTGGGTTTTATTGAACCCTCAGATAGCCCTTGGGCTAGTCCAGTGGTCCTTGTGCCAAAACCTCACACCAGTGGTGGAAAAAGAGAGATGAAGTTGTGTGTGGACTACAGGGGTCTCAATGCAGTCACTAGGACTGATGCCCATCCAATACCAAGGGCAGATGAGCTTATAGATACTTTGACCTCAGCCAAGTACCTTAGCACATTTGACTTGACAGCTGACTACTGGAGGATCAGACTAGCTCATGATGCAAAGCCAAAGACAGCATTTTCTACCCCTAGTGGGCACTATCAATTTGTGGTAATGCCCTTTGGTTTGAAGAATGCACCTGCCACTTTCCAAAGGTTGGTGAATACAGTTCTCACAGGTCTGGAAGCCTTTAGTGCAGCATATCTAGATGATATTGCTGTCTTTAGCTCCACCTGGGAGGATCACCTGGTCCACCTAAGGAATGTTTTGGAGGCCCTGCAAAAAGCAGGCCTAACTATCAAGGCTACTAAGTGCCAGATAGGGCAGAGTCAGGTTGTGTACCTGGGCCACCTTGTAGGTGGAGGCCAGATTCAACCATTGCAGAGCAAAATCCAGCCCATAATGGACTGGGTTGCTCCAACTACCCACACTCAGGTGAGAGCCTTCTTAGGGCTGACTGTGTACTATGGCAGATTTGTCAAAGGGTATTGATCAATAGTGACACCCTTGAATGACTTAACTTCTAAGAAAATACCCAAAAAGGTTCAGTGGACAGCTAGCTGTCAAAAGGCATTTGATGACCTGAAGCAGGCCATGTGTACTGCTCCCATTCTGCAGAGTCCTGACTACTCCAAGAAGTTCATTGTTCAAACTGATGCATCTGAATTGGGGTTGGGGCTGTACTGTCACAATTGAATTAAGAAGGTCAGTATCAGCCAGTAGCTTTCATAAGCAGAAGGCTGACCCCTAGAGAGAAACGCTGGTCAGCCATTGAGAGGGAGGCCTTTGCTGTGGTTTGGGCTCTGAAGAAGTTGAGGCCATACTTGTTTGGTACTCACTTCCTTGTTCAGACAGACCATAAGCCCCTCTTATGGCTAAAACAAATGAAGGGTGAAAACCCCAAACTGCTTAGGTGGTCCATTTCCCTACAGGGGATGGACTGTACAGTGGAACATAGACCTGGGAGTAACCATGCCAAGCAGATGGACTCTCTAGGTATTTCCACTTAGAACATGAAGACTCAACTGGTCAAGGTTAGTTTAATGTCCCTGTGTTGGGGGGGGGGGGGGTTGTGTAGAAGAGTAGGATCTGCTTCACATGGGTACACCCACTTTTTGCTGGTGTTTCACTGTTTTTCGACCTTAGTCTGGCTGTGGCCCTGCTAATCAGGACCACAGCCTAGCTGCTTCCTCTCTAAAATGGTTTCCATGTACATTAGGTACATATCTAATTGGATTCTGGAGTGCCGTATAAGCCCCTAGTATATGGTATACTATGTACCTAGGGCATAGGTACCTCAGAGGCCTACCAGGGGCTGCAGCATATATTATGCCACCCCTGGGAAGCACTCCAAAATGGCACCACAGGTCTGCTACTGCAGCCTGGGTAATGGTGTGCTTGCACCTCGTACAGTGGTATAGGCTACCTATATCCACACGTATATACAGACACATATAAACCTATACGCCACTCCTATGGCAGGCCTTGACAATCCTGAAGGCAGAGTTCTTGGTTTTATGTGAGAGGGTGCCCAGGCATGAGCTGAGCCCCTCTGCAGCTTTCGGAAATACTTCCTTATGGCTGTTCTGTGATACAGCCCTACTATATACTCTTAAGTGCATTATAACCTCGTGGTAAATGCTAACTTGTGAATGGCTGCATCAAAACATGTCGTGTTTGGTGTCAACCGCTTTGGAATACTACCCACCCCCCCCCCCACCAGTTCTGGCGGCGGGGGTAGCATTCCACCGTTTCAGAGGGATAGACATGTTCACACTGGCTAAACCCGATAAGACTTTCCTGAGCCCTGGCATCACAAAATGGATGCCTCTGCCACAGACACGGGTCTGGTCTCCTGCTACTGACCGAAACTCCGGCAGGGGAGGCCTGGACAATAGGTTTCCTGTCGACGGGAGGTGTGACCACCAACCCAGACAGGCAGATGTGTATTGGGGCTGGGCGGGAGCAATCTGGTGCTTTGAAGTCCTGCACTGGGGGTACGTTTGCTGTCCCTGTGCATAGCCCAGTTCAAACCGGTTGCAGGGGCTACCTGCCCCTGCTCTGGCGTGAAACTGGACAAAGGAAATGGGTGTAACCACCCCTCTTTCCATCCCCTAAACTTACTATAAGTATAGGAATTCAGTCCCTAGGACTTTAGATTACCCTGGACGAAACTCTGCAACATATATCCTGGACCTTTGACGTTCTACTTTAACTAGAAGACTGAAGAAATCTCCCTTGGGGTCAAGGAGTGACTCCCCTGCTTGGCAGGCACCAAAGAAGCAACTGACCAGTCTGCATTGCTGAAGCTCCCACCGGACGCCTCAGTCTTTGCATCACCAGAGGTGGATTTCCAGACTTCCCCGTGGCTACCCAGAGTCCACAGCAAAGCTGAGGCCCGTGGCTATCGTGAGTGACGTGGAACCATGACCCCTGGACACCATGAACTTTTGCAGCAACACTATCTACCTAGTCCTCTTCGAAGTTGTACTTTAGGCTCCGAGTATCCCTAGCCTTGAGCACCTCCTGCACCGAAGATTGTTGGCCTCCACTCCACGAGTGACCCGTGTGCCAGCTTCAAGTGCGACCGCTCGAGGCTCCTTCGCGATTACTAGCCCGTTGGCTAGCAGGTCCCCACGAAGGCAACTCCTTTTCTGCTTGGGCTTTCATGGTTGCTCCAGATGTGCCCTGACTTACGGTTGACACCGCAGCACTCAAAAGACTTTGCGGAACAGCTCTAATCCGGCTCGTGGACTTCGTCAACGCCTCCTGGACCTCGTAGAGTCAAGACACCCATCAACTCACCTGAAGCACCCGACATCTGTGGGCATTCAATCAATCAATCAATCAATCAAGAAATTTGTATAGCGCACTACTCACCCGGAAGGGTCTCAAGGCGCTTGGGGGAGGGGGGCTGCTACTGCTCGAACAGCCAGGTCTTGAGCTGCCTCCTGAAGGCGAGGTGGTCCCGGGTCAGTCGCAGGTGCACGGGCAGGGAGTTCCATGTCTTAGCCGCCAGGTAGGAGAAGGATCTTCCTCCGGCGGTGGTTCTCTGGATGCGAGGGACGACGGCGAGGGCGAGGTTCGCGGATCGTAGCTGGCGGGTGGGCGTGTAGAAGGTCAGTCGGCCGTTGAGGTATCTTGGGCCCAGGTCGTGGAGGGATTTGTGTGCGTGGGTGAGGAGTCTGAACGTGATCCTCTTGTTGACAGGGAGCCAGTGCAGGTCTCTTAGGTGGCTCGAGATGTGGCAGCGTCGGGGGACGTCCAGGATGAGTCGGGCAGAGGCGTTCTGGATACGTTGAAGTCGTTTCTGAAGCTTGGCTGTTGTACCGGCGTAGAGGGTGTTTCCGTAGTCTAGTCTGCTGGTGACGAGGGCCTGGGTGACCGTCTTCCTGGTCTCGATCGGGATCCATCGGAAGATCTTGCGGAGCATGCGAAGGTTGTGGAAGCAAGCTGAGGAGACGGCGTTGACTTGTCTGGTCATCGATAGGGAGGAGTCCAGGATGACGCCCAAGTTGCGTGCGTGGTCCGTTGGTTTGGGTGCGGTGCCTAGTGCCGGGGGCCACCAGGAGTCGTCCCATGCGGAGGGCGATGGTCCCAGGATGAGGACTTCTGTCTTGTCCGTGTTCAGCCTCAGGCGGCTGATGTTCATCCAATCGGCGACGTCTTTCATTCCTTCGTGTAGGCTGGCTCTGGCGGTGTCGGGGTCTCTGGTGAGGGAGAGAATCAGTTGGGTGTCGTCGGCGTAGGAAATGATGTTGAGGTTGTGTTGGCGTGCGATGGCAGCGAGGGGTTTCATGTAGACGTTGAAGAGGGTGGGGCTGAGCGATGATCCTTGCGGGACGCCGCAGATGACTTCGGTGGCTTCAGAGCGGAACGGAGGGAGGCGTACTCTCTGTGTTCTGCCGGAGAGGTAGGAGATGATCCATTCCAGGGCATTTCCTTGGATGCCAGTGTCGTTAAGGCGTTGGACTAGGGTGCGGTGGCAGACGGTGTCAAATGCTGCGGAGAGGTCTAGGAGGATGAGTGCCGCTGTTTCGCCGTTGTCGAGCAGGGCTCGGATGTCGTTGGTGGCTGCGATGAGGGCGGTCTCGGTGCTGTGGTTCGCTCTGAATCCGGACTGCGATGAGTCGAGGGATCCGTTCGTCTCGAGGAAGGCGGCTAGTTGCTTGTTGACGATCTTCTCGATGACCTTGGCGGGTAAGGGAAGGAGCGAGATGGGGCGGAAGTTCGTGAGGTCGGTCGGGTCCGCTGTTGGTTTCTTCAGCAGTGCGCTGAGCTCGGCGTGCTTCCAGCTCTCCGGGAAGGTGGCTGTGTCGAAGGTGGTGTTGATGATGTTTCGGAGGTAGGGTGCGATGGTAGCGGCGGCCTTGTTGAAGACATGGTGGGGGCACGGGTCGGTCGGCGATCCGGAGTGGATGGTGTTCATCATGCGTGCCGTGTCTTCGGGGGTCACCTTGGTCCATGTCTGGAGGGTGGCAGCAAGGTGTGTTGGTTCGACCGATGGGTGCGGGGGTGGAGCACCGAAGCTGATGTGGATGTCGGCGATCTTGCGGTGGAAGTACGAGGCGAGGGAGTCGCAGAGGTCCTGCGAGGGAGTGATGTCGTTGTTGCCGGTGCTGGGGTTGGAGAACTCTTTGACGATGTTGAAGAGCTCCTTGCTGTCATGGGCGTTCTTGTCCAGTCGCTCCTTCAGGGATGTCTTCTTGGTGGTGCGGATGAGCTGGTGGTGTCTCCGGGTGGCGAGTTTGAGGGCGGTCATGTTGTCGGCTGTTTTGTCGAGGAGCCAGGCCTTCTCGAGGGTGCGGCAGGTCTTCTTAGAGTCCTTGAGTTCGTCGGTGAACCAGGGAGCCTTCTTGCTTCTGGGTCTGGTGGGTGGGTTCTTCATCGGGGCGAGGTCATCGGCACAGGAGGTCAGCCACTGCGTGAGGTCGAGGGCAGCTGTGTTAGAGTCCGTTGTTCTGCTTGGTGGGTTCTGGCTGAGGGAGGTGGTGAGCTGGTCGACTGTGATCTTGCTCCAGTGTCTGTGGGGAACCTGCTTCGGGTGGTGGTGGATCGTGTTCTTTTGGAAGCTGAAGTGGACGCAGCTGTGGTCAGTCCAGTGAAGTCCGGTGGAGTGGCTGAAGGTGACGTGCTTGCTGGATGAGAAGAGGGGGTCGAGCGTGTGGCCGGCGTAGTGGGTGGGGGTGTTGACCAGTTGCTGGAGTCCGAGGTTGGCGAGGTTGTCCAGCAGGGCGGTGGTGTTGCGGTCGTTGTTGTTCTCCAGGTGGAAGTTGAGGTCTCCTAGGAGGATGTAGTCGGCGGAGTGGAGGGCGTGAGGGCTGATGAAGTCCGTGATGTCTTCGCAGAACTGTGTGCGCGGCATTGGTCCATCCTGCCCTAGGTCACTGGCAAATGACCCAGACTCTGTCCCCTCTGCTTTAGGTTCCTTCCATCCGAGATCCGGCCTTGGATCTCTGCGGACACTTCTCCTCTTCACGTCAGCAGCAGTTCTTTGCAGGCTCCCATTGAAATTGACGATGTGACCCGACCCGACACCAAAAGACACCTATGCACCCGACTTCCCTGGATGAGGTAACTCGAGTACTCCGGTGCTCTTGTGGTGCTAGCCCTAGAACTTCTTAAGTCCAAAAGGATTTGGTCCAGACTCCATTGGAAGTGTCCCTAATCTTTAAATTTCCAACCACGACATTGCCCATAGAAGATAACGGGAACCCGCGGTTGTGCATACAGTCCCCGTGGGTCCCCTGTGTCACTACCTTGGGTGGTTCCTTGGGGTCCCAGCGATTCTAGAGGCTATAGGCCTAGTGTCTATTCCAGTCGTGGTTCTTATACCACTTTTTTGGTATATGGTTTGGTACGCTCCTAGGGCCCAAATGTGTATTTGTGCTATTACTGATAATTGCTGACTTGTAAACTAAGTACTTCGAACTCCAGTCTCATAAAGAGACTAGAGGGGTGTGTTTTATACTAAATACATGTAGTTTAAATATATACATGGTGTTGTTGTCTTTTCATTTGATCATTCAAGAGATTATAGACTGGTAAAACAAGCTGCTTTCCATTCCTTCAAGACTTAGCCTGAAGGCTGCTCTCTCCATAGCTACCACTAGGATAGCTTTCAATAAAGGTTGTCTTTAACCGATTACCATAGGGGTTTGTTTGGACTGATACAAGGTGCCCACTAGAACTAGTGGACAGCATATATCAGGCCACCTTTTCACAGTCCCTGATGGGAATTAGACACCAACGTATGTAATCTAGTTCGGCTGCCATGAGGTTGAACCCCACCTGCACCTGTTCAGCCACCTCCTTCTGGCAGTCTAACACCTGGCCTTGGAATGCGATGTGTGCTTCGTGAGGTGCTGGGAGCAAGCCGTGGTGGTGGGTGCTTCCTGCTGTGTGGTCTGTGCAGGAGGTGGGGTCTCCTCGATGCAGCTAGGCAGCCCTGCTCCTGGAGGTGGGTTGCCTAAGATATCCATGAGCTGTTGTAGGGCGTCGGTGTGGAGGTCCTCTTCATCATCACTGAGGAGTTGTCTGGTCTGCTCTGCAGGAGGTGTTGATTGTTCCTCTGCTATGTGAAGGGGAGATGCATTTTAACATTGTGTTGGCATATATGTTGACGCATTGTTCAAGTTTACACACAGACTGCATGACAATGCACATAGTGACTGTTTGGGAGGAGCTGACTATTTGATGCGGGACAGTGGACATTTGAAATACATCACAGATGTGAGGTTGTACACGTACATTTTCATCTCACAGTTTCCTGCTATGACAGATGTGATTGGCCAGTTTCTTACGCACAAGCGGAACCAGTTGTGTTCTCTGTTCTGTAGTGAAAGTGTTGCACTTTGTACCACATTGTCATCAATGTTGATGTGCTGTTATTGCTATGTGTGTGTGCTACATTGTGGGTGAGTTGCCCCTGCAGCTCAGATATGGCTGCCCCTTATCCCTTTCAGGCGGTGTGCCTTTGACTTCTGTGCTTCTACAGTGCTGGAATGTTGCGGACTTGGGTAAATTGGGCTCTTGGTCGAGTTGTGACTCTTGGGCCTGGTTTGTCTGCAGATGTGTTGTTGACATCAGGGGATGTTTGTGCATGTGGATGTGTCAGAGTGTGACCTGCTCCTTTCCGGATGTGGTCCACATTCAGCCACCTAAGTGTCATGGTGTGCACAATGTCATGATGACTGGACTGCAGCCATGCTAATCGTCGTGTGGTGTCACTTGCATTGTCGGTGTGGCTCACAAATACGCATCTTGGCTGGGTTTTGCATGTATACATGTGTTGGTTGTGAGATTGGTGATGTGTGGGGAGTGACCCCTTTGGGCACATGGTGGACGGGGGCCAACTTGGTGTTTGTATGTGTGCTGCAGTGTGGCACAGGGATCAGGGACATGATCCAGAGTCATTGTGGGTGTGCAGTATGCTCTACTTGATTGTGCATGTGTGACATTGTGCCCATCTCCCCCCGTCCCCCAAGTCCCTGGTCGGTATTCACCCTGTTGATGTTGTGTCAGGTCGTGTTCAGCAGTGTCCGGATCCCCAACTCCTGGCACAGTATCCCAACTGATGAATGTGGCCACCATTTTCTCCATGTCATCCAGCTCCTGGTGTGCAACTGGACCCCCACCTCCAATCTGTGTTGCTGCTTTCATGTTGGCATCGAGTTTCTTCTTGGTTTTGCCCTTCACATCATTCCAGCGCCTCTTGACCTCTTCCATTGTCCTCCTCGACGCTGCAACTGCATTCACGTGGTCCAAGATGGTCTGCCAAATTAGCGTCTTTGTTGCCAATGACACGTTGGAGGTGACGAACAGTTGTTGGTAGTGTTCTATTATCTCCGTAACGATGATCCTGTTTTCCTGCGGACTGAACCGCGTCTTCCTCTTCCTCTTCTCCTTCACCTTCTCTGACCTCGAGGTTCATTGCTGGGCATCTGTGGGGCTTGTGAGGTTCACGTTGTCCTCTGCACTCGGTCCGGGTGCATTCATGGTGCTACGCAGTTACATTTTGATATGATTTTTTTTTCTCTGCTTTTGTAGTGCATTTTACCACATGACGCGTGGGAATTGCAGGCCTGTCGCTGGTTATCACTGATTTTTGTATTGCGATTTGGGACATCCCCACTTTTTTCGCGTTTGTGTTTCGCATTTTTTCGACGTTGCGTTAATTTTAACGTGATCATTTGCCGCGTTATCGTGAGACTATCGCATGGTGCCGCCGGGTTGAGAATACAACGTTAACACAGCATTATTTTGCCGCAATAGACTGCGATGTGCAAAGTTGCTTTAAGCTAATTTTGCGATAATTATCACACGTTCTTGAGAATATCCCCCAGAGTGTGTTGTAAAATAAGAGATATTAAAATGAGAAAAAAATGGTTGTCAACCATTTCGATTTTTCTTTGAAATGTCATTGTTATTGAATATTTTTGTGTGACAGGATCAGTACACAAAAAAACCTTGCGGTTTACACAATTAAGAATAATGTTGTTTATTGCACAGAAATATCATGTACAAAGCAGAGCGCACCATTCGTGACCAAGAAATGTGTTTTTTTAGAGTGAAGTACAAAAATCAGGTCAAATGAGCGTTCAGACGCATTTTTTTAAACGACGTATTTTTGACATAAAGACGCAATTGTTTGTATCTTCCTGCATGTTAGTCACATATTGATATTAACGCTAGGCGGTATCGTGGATTAATGACGTGCACTCGTTCTCAATACTGATAGATGTGACACGTTTGCCAGGTTTTGACCACCTTGAGAGGGGTTCTCGTCTCCGACGACATTTAGCTTTGCCTCTTTTCAAAATTAATACTTGACCAACCTCTTGGTTTTCATCGTTCGTCATTCGTCAAGCCACAAAGAGATGTCTACGCGAGTTCGTCAAAAACAGACCTAAGTAAATTTGCAGCTATTATGTTCAACTTCCTGGCTCTATTTACTCCAATTTGAACTCGATGACTCAGCCTCCCTGCCAGGGCTACATTATCTTGCAATCGTGAAAAACAAATCCAGCGTCTGTAATGGAATAACTCATTCTTGTTATTGATTGTTTTGAATGCATCATTTCAAATAATTATGGAAGGCTAGATTGCTTTTCTGTACTCTCCCAGCGTGTGTCCTTTTAGCCTCAAATAAAGGGAATGCTTTGCTGAGTTTATGAACTATGGCAAACTGAAGTTCCATTTTGCACTAATTATGATTTTGTGCTTAGGAGCTGGCATTGCCCTTTTAACCAGATCTATGAAGTAGTAATGCTTTTTGTACCACCTACCGGGCAACGGATCCAGAAGTGCCCTTGGGGCTGAGCATGGAGTAGTGCCGGCTTTTCACACTCTTGGTGCACTTTTGTGTTACTGTAGGTGACCCAGGTGCTTGTGAGCCCCCCCCCCTTCAGTAATGCGCATTGCACAGGTTTGCATTTCACGCCCAACAGTGTGAAAAGGACAATTCCTCTTTTGCATGGGAACACGGCGTCGTGTACATGATAAAATACCTTTGTCTTCTACCTTTGCCATACTACACATGCAGTTGTACGTGCAAACAGGCCCTCTGGGGATGCAGTTATTGTAAATGCGGCCCTGATGGTGAAGGGAAAAACACGTGTATGGGGACCCTCCAGAAACCTTCCGATAGGGACCTACATTAGCAGAATTGCACCCCCTTCATGGGGGCCCCCGAGACCCGCTCTATGCCTGACCGGGCTCTACATTGCAGTTAAGCACAGGGAATCGGTTTGAACCAGGTCCAGACTGGCCATAGCAGGCACCTGGCATTTTCCCGGTAGGCCGGAAGAGTGGGGGCGGTTTTGGAGCTGTGGGAACCGTTTTTGTTACTGGGGGCGGGTTTTCTAAATGTGCTGCAATATCGCCCCTCTGTAACAGGAGCAGCAGCAGTGTTTCCTACCAGCACCCATATCCTCCTCCCAACCCACCTGGTCCGAAATAATTACCAGGGCAGGTTTGCGGTCCCTGTCCGGCCGTGGTTTGAACCTCTGGCCTGGCTTTTACTGCTGTGGTCTCTCTAGTCCATATGTTAATTCAGAGAGTTTCTATCCAGTGACAAATTTGTAGATATTAGGGCCTAGTAAGTAACCGCTCTTTGTAGTATGTGTAACAGAACTACAATATTACTACTCGCATGTACAACAAGCATTTGCAATGCAATAGGACTCGCATTATTAAAGTGTGAGCTATTGGCATTGCTAAATAATGCAACACCAATAGCTCAAACTTTAATAATGCGAGACCTAACAAACATATTCTAATTAATTGCAAAAACATAGGCAGCGCAATCCCAAATAAGCATACAAAAGTGAACAGTATTCTTGTTTGTATAAACAGACCACGCCCTTATCTGAGCTCTCCTGAAACTGCCCATGGGTTACGTGAACTCTCGAATGAAACTGCTGGATTGTGCAACCCTGTTAGAGGTGCTTTGATTGAGCTGTGACATTTTTGGCGCAACGCTGTAACAGCGATAGATAATACCGACAGATGTTCTTACACAAGCACGTTGGTGTACTCACACATCCCGTTACAAAGTCCTGTCAGGCACCATATATGTAAGTAGGTTTTAACATGTATTCATACTCTTGGGACAAATACAAGCTGAGGAGCTCTGCATGGATTCATTTAGGGATAAATTGGAAACTTAACCTTGAACCCCCAGCTCTAATCACAGCTCCCTCACACGACTGAAACTGTGTGATCCTGGGCAAACCACGTTGAAATGCATACTTAAAAAAAAAGCAACATTTGAAGCGTTTGTAAAACAAGCTGAGCATATTTGCTTCAGCACGGCAGAAATGGACGGCACCTATAACAGCGGAGCACAAAAACCAATACCATCCAAAAGCGCAAGAATTCAACTGACATCTTAAAAGGCCACAAACGCACAGCACATGACATTACAGAACCGTCAGTGAAGCTGGAAGCTGAGTCCCAACAAACAAGAACAAACAACTCGAATGGGATCAGAGAGCATGAACAATAAAACACCATAGGCGCACCCAAGATGCCAAAACATGAAAATGCTGACAACCGGAACAGTGGTAAGAGTGCTGGGATTCCTGAGACACGACCTGAACACCAGTCCTGAAGGTGACGCTGATCCACAGACAAGCGCCTGCACCAGTGAGCAAAGCTCCTGGCTGCTCGCATCTGCTGCACACATACAATTGGACATCACAACTGCAGGTGCCGAACCGCCCATAGGGATAGCCACAGCTTGCCTCGCCATCGCTGCACCCGCCAAGCAGAGAACGCGGAATCTCAGCAACATAGGTTAAACCAGACACCAATGAAGCCTCCTGACCCCACCTCCACTGGTGTACAGTAGCCCGGGGATGCTGAAATCTTGCTCCACAACCTGCCATACTGCAACACTGGAATGAAACAGCTCACAGCCCTCACTGTATGCAGCAAGAACACAACCCAGAGCCGAGGAGCCAACAGGCAATGCACAGTAAGGGAGCATCCCCTTGGCGCGAACCTACATGATAAGTGGTGAAGTCCTGTGCATGTTGAAATGTCCACGTTGAAATGCATACTTTAAAAAAAAAAAGCAACATTTGAAGCGTTTGTAAAACAAGCTGAGCATATTTGCTTCAGCACGGCAGAAAAATTTAAATAAACAAAAAGGCCCGCAAATGGTGAGCGCTCGCGCGCCACTGCGAGCCGTAAGTTTTCAATTATCGCGCCTGTGTCTGGGCAAGATAATTGAAACCACATGGGCTTTGGTGCATGTAACAGACACCAATAGGCCATGGGTGGAGTAATACGCCCGCCTTTGGCCTATTGCATGCTCAAAGCCCAATAACGGAAGCCAAAAGGAAAAGCACACGCACGAGCGTGTGCGATTCCAGGTTTCGTTTTGAAACCCCTGACAAAAGAGCTCTCGCCTGCGCGAGCAGTGCTGCACACTGCAATGCAGGCGCGAGCCCTAAAAATGCTGTTCATAAACCTGTGTGTGGAGACCTCCACCTCTACCTTTCTTGCCTTTCTTTGTGGAGATCTCTGCAACACATGCAGGGATGTCCACTCGTACATATACTTATAGGTATTAAATGTGGGAGAGATAATGGAGAGTGGATGGAAATGGGGAATGCTTACTCTGCTTAGGAAAGGTTAAAGAAGGGCTTTGAGAGGGGCTTGCAAAAAAATGCACAAAAAGAGTGAGAAAATTGCTTTTCACAAACTATGCTTCTGAAATTACTACAGCCAGAAAGGGCACAAAACAGTAGTAAATGTACTCCAGCCAAGACTTGAAGTAAATTCGGCACCACACAGAGGGGCATATTATCAAGCGCGCTTAACGTGATTTTCAATATTGACGGCTATCGCTGGATTACATCACTGAGTTAGCGCATTATCATCAACGCTTAACTCCAAAGCAATAAAAAATCCAGCGATAGCGGCGAAATGCCTGAATATCGCTGGAAATCCAGCGATAAAAAAGCAGCGATAGGGAAATCGTTGATAATGAACCATGGTGGACTTATTCTGACAATCCACCTCTCATTGACAAGATGGCTAAGTCAGGTTTCAATCAGGCATTCAAAAACCAGCGATATTTGCGGTTATTATCGCTATGCAGGTCCGGAGCCAGATTGATAATAGAGGGAAGTTGTGTTAGCGGCAGTTTTCATGTTATTTTAGTGAGGAACGCCTACTTTGCATATTGTTAGCGATAAATATCGCAGACATGCAAAGCGGCAGGATAAACGGCAGCTATCACAAGGATACTAGCACTAACGCATGTTAGCGAGTCCTTGGTGATAGTGCGATAGGAAAATTGCCCCTTTCCCGGCGATATGTGCCGGAAAAGCGGCGAAACTTTCCTTGCTAATATGCCCCACAGGCACTTACAGGTACTGCAACAGACTGCCTTAGAAAATATTGGAAGCGCCAAATAACCATATAAATTTATAAGAAAATATTGCGATGTGTTAATGGATTTTCTGATTTCTAATACATATTTATTTTATCATATATGGGAGCCTAAAATCCCTGTATAAAAGGCTGTATCTCATTTCCATATTAAAAGTGACTTATTATGCACCTAGTCACCTCTAATAAAGAAATGATGTAGTCTCGCAACTGTAATGCCTTATTACAGTTGAGTTCTGAAATCACAATACCTGCTGCCAGTGGCCAAAGCCAAAGGCAGGTCACAGAGCATAATTAAAGCTGCAGTTTCAAAAACAAAAATTAAAGCTGGTGTTTCCTTCTTCTGCTATGTTTTCTAGCTGAACAGTGATAAGCTGAAAGGAAATATTTATTAATCTACACAATCTGAGCTTCAACATTTGTTTTTAAATCTGACTTGCATTAAACTGATTCTATTATATTTTTGTTAAACCAAAATCTACCCGATTTTCAGTATGTTTAAGTTTGCGCAAAAGATTCTAATTTTATTCTTTATGTTTACAAACATTCAATATCTTTGAAATGAAAGAGCAACACACCAAGGATTTAAGCATCTGTGGGAAGGGTGAGCATGTATTGTAGGGAATTCAGTACCCTCTGCTGTACATTATAAGTATATTGCAAGTCATCTTGAAGTTCCATGACCTTATAAAGGAACTAGGCTTTGTTCCTCTGTGAGGTCACAGAGCTCATCAGAGACTTGCCATAGCCTTATAATGTACGTTGGTGGGTACTTAATCCCAAATGTAATAAATAATTTTATATTTTTCAGGAATGCTTACAACACTTGCAACACACCTGGTAATAAAAGGAGTGCTGGTTCTGGACTCCACTATCCATCCCTAGGTGAACACACATTATAACATCAACCAATTGCATAAAGGCTGACCAAATAAGAAATTAACTCAAACACTCAAACCCTGTTTCTGTCTTCACTATGTCTGAGAATGTGTCTGTTGTGTTGCCCCTCATTTGGAGGAACAATTACTTGAGGAGGAGAGCGAGGGTTTATGGGCAAAAGGCCATCATCTTCGGCATGTCCCTGGAAGCAGTCATTGCCAGACAACGCTTTTCACCTAGAGTGATCACTTGACATGGTTGCAAACTTGGAGCAGGAGCTTGATTCACCTAGTACAGACCACCCTCAGGCAATAACCACGTATATTAAAATACTGTATGCACTTGATGTCATGGTCACAGGCTCCTTCCAGAGGATCGGCTCTTAGGCATCTCACAGGCAAGCCAGTCTCTATGCCTGTATCTACAATGCCATGCCACAATGACTGAAGGAAAAGCAAAGGATGGCAAGGGAACTTTATGTCTTTGCCCACTTCACTCATGTGCTTGGTGCAACTGATTTCACACACACAGCATTTCTGCTACCTCAATGGGACACATTTTCCACAACAGACATCGTTGGCACTCTGTCAGCATGCACGCTGTCTGCGATGTCAGGGGCTGCTTCACTGATCTGTGTGCTTCCTTTTCACAACAGCTACATCTTTCATTAGGTGCCTCTCACATCTTGGTTGGTTGCTGGGGACTGGTAACATGAGGCTCATTGTAAGTAATTGCAACTCACACTGAGGCTACAAAGGCATGTGGGGTGGCATTTCAAACATATTCATTACTATCTGCAACAAAATAAACACACATTGCCCTGACAATCACTGCATCTAATCTAGACATAATGTATTACATTTAGAATAGAACCCCCTTTTAAGAAATACAACTTGTCTTTGTTGCAGGTGATGTCGAGTATGCTCTCTCTTCCCTTGCCCTCAAACTCTAAAGACATCCAGTAGGGCACATACATGCACAAGCCATTGCTGAATGTACTTTTTTAATCCTTAGGTAGTGGTTCAGATATCTTGGTCATACAGGAGGTGTTGGTGTACTTCCCAGGTGTTGTGTGCATGATTGTTGTAGCCTGTTATATATTGCGTAACACCATGTGACGGGGATTACATATAGACATTACTCCTCATCTAGGCCTGTTTGACCTCTCATCCTTAGGGTGGTCTCCTCCCAAACTTTTTGCCTGCTTGTTGCCTCTTTCTGCTGTATCTCTTTGTTGGCCTTAGGACTCTGAGCACTTTACCACTGCTGACCAGTTCTAAAGTACATGTGCTTCTCCCCTATACATATTTAGTTTACCTATAAGTCCCTTGTAAAGTGGTTTACTATGTTCCCAGGGCCTGTAGTCTAAATGCTACTAGTGGGTCTGCAGCCCTGGTGCAGTTTACTGCCACTTTGACTTGGCATTTAAAACCACTTGCCAAGCCTTAAACCAAACCTTAAACCTTATATTAAACATGTCACCCCTAGCATAGGCCCTAGGTAGTCCTGCAGGGTGCTGTGTAAATAAAAGGTAGGGCAAGTACGTCTAAAATTTACATGTCCTGGTAGCGACAAACAGCTAAACATCGTTTTTCACTACTGTGAGGCCTACTCCTCTCATAGACTAACATTGGGAATTCCTTAAAACGCTTTTCAGCTGTAATTCCTGATCAGAAATGAGTAGCTGCATCATGCTTTATATCTTTGGAATGGTTTTGATAAATCCTCTCTACTGATAAAGTTGGATTCAACTTTACTATTTTAGAAATGCCACTTTTAGAAAGTGTTTCAATAAAGTTGGGCAACCCAATGTATCCTTGTGGGCGTGGGTATTATAAGTAAACAGGTAAGGATGCCTACAAGGGAAACAATTTGTAAACATACATAAACCATTTGAATTAACCAGGTGTATCATTATAACTCTGTTTATATCAATATGTACAAAGAATTAAGGGTTCACAGTAAGAGCTTATCACATACACAGATAACAGAGATCAAAAAGAAATCACAATTGGGAAACAAAACTAATCATCAATGTATAACTGTCAATCTCCATCAATCAAGCAACAAGACTGTTCTAAGCACAGGATCTACAACTCCAAAATCAAATTTAACAGTAACTAAAAGGAAGAATAGGTTATAGGTCGACATTTCGGTCTCCATTGTGATGTAGCAATAAGACCATCTTCAGGACACAGATAAATATTGTGAGAATCGACAACCCTAGTTAAAGGCATAGGGCCCGATTCACAGAACTAACTTAGACAAAATCCTAAACTTACTACTTTTGGTATTCACAGAAGGCATTTAGTAGTAGTAAAGTTAGGATGTTCTCTTAAGTCTGTCTTAAGTCTGTCCTAAGTCTGTCTTAAGTCTGTCTTAAGCCTGTCTTAAGTCTGTCTTAAATCCGTCCTAAGTTTGTCTTAAGTTTGTCTTAAGACTGTCTTAAGTCTGTCTTAAGTCTGTCTTAAGTCAAACTTAAGACAAAATCCTAACTTTACTACTACTAAATGCCTTCTGTGAATACCAAAAGTAATAGGAAAGACTTAAGACAGACTTGAGACAGACTTAAGACAGACTTACGACAAACTTAGGACAGACTTAAGACAGACTTAAGACAGACTTAAGACAGACTTAAGACAAACTTAAGACAGACTTAAGACAGACTTAAGACAAACTTAAGATAAACTTAAGACAGACTTAAGACAGACTTAAGACAAACTTAAGACAAACTTAAGACAGACTTAAGACAGACTTAAGACAAAATCCTAACTTTACTACTACTAAATGCCTTCTGTGAATAGCAAAAGTAGTAAGTTTAGGATTTTGTCTTAAGGTAGTTCTGTGAATCGGGCCCATAGAGGTCAAAGCAAGATCAAAATGGCCTTTTCAAATCTATTGGAAGTAAACTTAAATTGCGCTACGGTAACCTCATGCAATAGACTTAAATCCTGTTCATACACGATCCACAAACATTAGAAGGTTTCTAACGTTTTTGAAATGCTGGAAGAGACCATGTGACGAACGCTATGGCTGACATTACTACTAAGATGGTGTATGAATAGAATTTAACTCTATTGTGTGAGGTTACCTTAGCTCCATTTAAATCTACTTCCAATTGATTTGAAGTAAAAATTAGTTTAGAAAGAAAACGAATGACCATGTTCAGCATATACCTATATAAATATGTTAAGAATTATCCTTTAACCCCTTCAGCGCTGCGCGGATTCCCCCGCGGTGCTGAAGGGTTCTAGCGCGGGCGTGGTCATGACGGAACGGTTCCGTCATGAGCACAGCTCAACCGATGCTCATGACGGAACCGTTCCGTCATGAGCATCGAAGGGGTTAAGAAGGCATGTGGAAATCCCACTATGCCTAAACATAAAGAAATCATAGGTACTGTCAGGGAATCTTACCAATATATCTGTAATTAAGTTTCATGCATTGCAACAACTTGGAAGTTTAGAGAATGTGTATTCTTCCTGTCTGATCGTGTGCCTATTGTAACATGAGTTCCAGAAAAACATTCAATGACATGCGGAAATTGCACAAATTGGGTACAAATCCAACTTGGTTGACTGCAATTCCTGGTCAGTTGATGGAAATTGAATATAATATTAATGTACTTTCAATAAAATTGCATCATAAAAAGCTTTGGTAAACTGTGTGAGTGCACATTGTGATACCATACCTGCTGCGGCAATCACATCTTGGTAGCTCCTAGAGGCTAAGAGGTGCAGTGACCATAATAAGTGACCATAATATTTGCACATGGGTGGGGACTGATCTGGCTCTGAGAGAATATCTCTCTAGCTGAGGCAGCTTAATTTCAGATATGAGATCTAATATAGGTGCAGTACTGCATTTGTCAAATATTTCTTCCTCTGTCTGTTGAAAAAAGTAACTCTAACTATAAAAATGTTCTACTGTCTCCTCTTCCTTCACTGCAAACCAGTCAGTCTCTTCATCCTCCTTGCTATCATGAACAAAGCAGCCATTGTTGAAAACGTTGGTGCAGTCTGGGGCTTTTTATATATGTTGCATTTGGTTACTACCTGTTTTGTATTGGTGGTAAATTACACATGCAAAACAACCATTCTGCGAATAGTCGCATTAACCGAATGTCTTTTGTACATGCATAAAGGCCTCTATGGATTCACAAGTGGCCACATTTAGCGATTTGGACCTATTGCAAAAGCAAAAAGTCTTTGTAAATCCGGCCCGGAGTGCATGCGTTGGAGAGAGCACAATTTTTAGGTAATCAGGCAATGCCGTCCAGGTCTACGCCATATGCAGTTTTACCAAAAGTACTCCCCACTATCCATTCGCAACAAAGTTGCTGAATGCATTTGAACAGTCCTAGAGCTCCAAGGTATTGAGGTCACTACGTGAAGTCAGAAAAGACCACCACTATTGAGTGGGGAAGGAGGCAACTCCTTTTGTTTTATATTCCCTCACACACCCTAGTGGTGTCATGCTTCATCATTGGGACACCTCGATGCCTAGAAGTCGAGGTGGGCTCGACCATATTTCAGGGAGCTCTTAAGAAGATGTTTTTGGCCAGGGGGATAAAGCTTAAAAGCCCGACAGCAGATCCCAGTATCCCTTTTATTCTTGGACCTGCTGGGGGTAATAATAAAATAAAAGTTTAAGGGTCAATGAGGATATTATGGTCCTAAGACCCTATAGCCAACATGTTTCAGTCCTATTAAGCCCCATAAAGGGTGCTGGACTTTATTCAGGGCGGAATTGAATGCCCCCTGGTATGGGTAGTGGAGGGGATTTCCCTACGCTACTGGTGATAAGGGCAACTAACGCTCCTTATTAATTTCCGTAGACTAATTAGTCTCACATTTCACTCCATCTATATAGAGAGAGGAAAAGAAAAAAAGAAGAAGAGACCACACATTTTTATATATGGAGATCCAGGATTGTTCATCTCTACAGGCGTACGTCTAAACTTATTAATGGTGAAAAAAACTCCACCAGACATACAGAGGTGGCGGGTGAAAAAACACACTTAGTTTATCACACGCTCGTGTCTGTGTACTGCCCGTCTTGGTGGCGGCATTACGCCGCATCCTATCACCTTTTGCTCTTAGGTGTGTGTCTACCCATATTGATCCTACACCCGTGTAATTCCCACGTGGTCAAACACTACTGCTTTTAAAATAATCGCCGTGATTTGTTTTAAAAAAACACATGATCGCGTATCTGCATGCTCACCTTTCACGCTCATGCATACGTATATCCATTATATACATTCATTCTTACCCCATTCTGGGAGGGGTATCGACTCCAAGTGGAGAACCAGCTTTTATGGGGTAGCCCTGTAGTCAGACACTGCGTGTTCGTAGGCGTTTTTTCATCACACCCACGAGATTCAAGTATCCCGAATTGTTGTCCCATAGTTATGGAGGGGGGCCCCAACAAGATGAAAAAGCACACACATAGAGAGACAAACACACGAAAACATAAACACAGAACAGTGTCCGTGAGAGTTGTACTTAATGCTGGATCCCAAACGGGGCCAGCTTGCTCCTCATACCTTATGTCCGTAGTAAAGTCCCAGCATTACTCACGCCATCAAGGGTCCTGCCCCTCATATCATCCTATTCGGAGGTGGTTCCACTGCTTGGGGTACTGCTTCGTCTCGCTGTTACGTTATAAATAGACCGTTTCTAATTAGATGTTATGCCGCCTACTTCCGCATCCCGTAACCGGCGCGAACGTGCCCCCGGTGTGAATCATGGGAAACGTAGTGTTATACTGACGGCGCGCCCCTCTCTGCTTGGTGGATTTTTTTACAAACTTAGCTTTATTAACACGATGTCGAAAAACAACCGTCAGCCAAATAGTGTATCTTACTTCTTTGTGGATTTTCAATTCCCATTTCACGGTTTTAAAGCCAATGAAAATCTGATACAGACAGAAGAGGTTTTAATTCTGACCCGATAAGTTGTTATAGACTGTGTTCCTTTTCGATCTGAAAATACTAGCCACTATAATTCTGGTAAGGAAAGGGGGGGGGTCAGTTCTAATCAGGCTCGTCGGAATAGTAGTACCGTTTATTACAAAGATCTGCCACTAATGTCCTAAAGTGACTGCATCATCAGGCTACTCATCTATGTTGTAGAGTAATACATACATACAAAGTACCGATCAAAAAGATTTTTGGGGGAAAGTATTACGACGTTTTCTAGATTATAACCTTTATACAGGACATAACAGTGATTAGGCTACTATATGATCGCTTATTGGAATGAGTGTCGAGTGTGTGTACTCTCTTATTTGGACTTCGTGATGGTCTCATTGGCTTTTGAGAATAGGTAGCTATATTAAAAAAGCATATTAGATAAGATTTATATCCTTTGAAACAATTCTCACCTTAAGTTATGATATAGCCATGTCATATCATTATTTTGAACTTGATAATCCTAGTTGATTTTAGGTAAGACATGACCACAGTCATAGGAGAATTATTACGGGGTCGGGATTTTCAGAAATATTAGTTTCCATTCCAGTCTTTTAATCATCAAGAGAATTACTTCTTGTTGAGTTGGTTCCATGGTATCGAATCGTTTAGTCCGACAATGTGGGTTTTGAGTCTATATACCCATCGTTGTTCGCGTTCTAGTAGGATTCTGGACATATCACCCTCCCCACTCACTTTCTCAATGATTGTCCATCACAAGTCTGTATCTGTGTGTTTGTACCCAATATAGTGTGCTGTCAGTTTCGTGGATGAAATGGCCCTTCTAATCGTGCTTCTATGCTCACAAATGCGTACTTTGACTTTCCTCCCTGTCATTCCTACATACATGAGTTGGCAGGGGCATTTGATGAGTTAGATGACCTTCTCTGTGTTACAGTTTGTATGTGATCGCTGTTCCCACGCATATCGCATACCAAGGTCTATTTCTTTAGTATGTTCTGTGAAAGGACACACCACGCAAGACCCGCATGGGTAATGGCCGGTGACCATTGGTAAGTTCCATAGTGTTACTTGATGTGTGGATTGTATTTTTGGTTTCCTGAAATCGGTATGTATGAGGGAATCCCTCAGACTTCGGTTCTGTTTGAAAGAGAACATTGGTTTCTCAAATTTGAGTTGGTTCGAAGTTAGGACTGTCCACTTTTTATTAATGATTTTCTTAATTGCATTCGATGATGTATTAAAAGTGGTAACACATATGAGAGTGTCCTGTTCTTCTTTTTGATGTGTTTCTAGTAGGGCCTCTCTGGGTGTGTTACGAGATCGTTTCTTAGCTTTTTCAATAATCTTCTTTGGGTAAGATCTTTCTTGTAACTTCCTAGCCAGATTTTCGGCTTCCATCTTGTACTCTCCCAGGTCCGCGCAGTTTCTGCGAATTCGCAAAAGTTGGCCTACCGGGAGGTTTTCCCTGGGGGGCCCGGGGATGTGCGCTGTTGAAATGGAGTAAACTGTTTTTATCAGTTAGTTTAGAGAACAAAGAGCTGGTAATCCCCCCATTCCTTGAGCTCAATTTAACATCCAAGAAGGATATCTGTTCCTGGTTAGATGTCATGGTGAACTTCAAGTGTGGGTTGAGTTGGTTAATCCATGCGTAGAAGTTGGTCAGTGTGCTTGTGTCACCTTCCCAAATCACCAGGATGTCGTCTATGTAACGCCACCACCCTTTGATGTTATTGGTGTAAGGGTTCGTGGTCCACACGTGTTCCTCTTCCAGTCGTCCTACGTACAAACATGCTATACTGGGCGCGAATGTGCTCCCCATAGATGTACCGTGTATTTGCAGGTACAGTTGGTCCTCGAATCTGAAAAAGTTCTCTTTCAATGCCAGGCTCATAAGTGTGACAACCCAACTGATTGGTGCGTCCCAGGTCCATTCTTTATGATGTAGAAGTGTTTCAATTACTCTGATGCTCTCGTCCTGCGGGATGCTAGTGTATAATGCTTCTACATCCAGACACACAAAAATATTGTGTTCTGGATTGTATGTGACATCCTGGAGGATATTTAACAGATGTTTAGTGTCCTGTATGTTGGACTTGATTTGTGTAACCAGAGGGCGGAGGAACCAATCTGTATATTTAGACAATGGTTCCAAAAGGGAACCAATCCCGGACACAATAGGTCTTCCTGGTGGTGGCACTCTCCCTTTGTGAATTTTAGGTATTGTGTAAAAAATTGGTGTTCTTGGATCTCTGCAGTTCAAGAATTCATGTTCCTTTTTATTTATCCATTCTTGATCCAATGCCTCTGTTGTTAAAGTGTTTATAGTTTTCCTAAGTCGAGCTGTAGGGTCTCTGTAGATGGGTTTGTAGAATTTGGTGTCTGACAGCAGACTGATACAGGCTGTTCTATAGGCTGTAGTGGTCTGTATCACTGTGCCTCCACCCTTATCCGCTGGTTTAATAACCATATCAGGTCTCGTACTGAGTTCTTTAAGAGCCTCACGTTCTTTCTTACTCATGTTATCAAAGACATCTCTTCCAATGGGTAAGTTCTCGATCTCATTTGACACTGCATCTTCAAAAGCTATTACTTCTGGAAGCATCATCGAAGATGGGGGAAAGAAATTGGACTTCACTCGTAAAGATGTATATTTGTGATCATCAATCGGTGGTTCATTTCTTTTTGATCGGTACTTTGTATGTATGTATTACTCTACAACATAGATGAGTAGCCTGATGACGCAGTCGCTTTAGGACATTAGTGGCAGATCTTTGTAATAAACGGTACTACTATACCGACGAGCCTGATTAGAACTGACCCCCCCCTTTCCTTACCAGAATTATAGTGGCTAGTATTTTCAGATCGAAAAGGAACACAGTCTATAACAACTTATCGGGTCAGAATTAAAACCTCTTCTGTCTGTATCAGAATTTCATTGGCTTTAAAACCGTGAAATGGGAATTGAAAATCCACAAAGAAGTAAGAATCACTATTTGGCTGACGGTTGTTTTTCGACATCGTGTTAATAAAGCTAAGTTTGTAAAAAAATCCACCAAGCAGAGAGGGGCGCGCCGTCAGTATAACACTACGTTTCCCATGATTTCCACCGGGGGCACGTTTGCGCCGGTTATGGGATGCGGAAGTAGGCGGCATAACATCTAATTAGAAACGGTCTATTTATAACGTAACAGCGAGACGAAGCAGTACCCCAAGCAGTGGAACCACCTCCGAATAGGATGATACGAGGGGCAGGACCCTTGATGGCGTGAGTAATGCTGGAACTTTACTACGGACATAAGGTATGAGGAGCAAACTGGCCCCGTTTGGGATCCAGCATTAAGTACAACTCTCACGGACACTGTTCTGTGTTTTTGTTTTCGTGTGTTTGTCTCTCTATATGTGTGCTTTTTCATCTTGTTGGGGCCCCCCTCCATAACTATGGGACAACAATTCGGGATACTTGAATCTCGTGGGTGTGATGAAAAAACGCCTACGAACACGCAGTGTCTGACTACAGGGTTACCCCATAAAAGCTGGTTCTCCACTTGGAGTCGATACCCCTCCCAGAATGGGGTAAGAATGAATGTATATAATGGATATACGTATGCATGAGCGTGAAAGGTGAGCATGCAGATACGTGATCATGTGTTTTTTTAAAACAAATCACGGCGATTATTTTAAAAGCACTAGTATTTGACCACGTGGGAATTACACAGGTGTAGGATCAATATGGATAGACACACACCTAAGAGCAAAAGGTGATAGGATGCGGCGTAATGCCGCCACCAAGAGGGGCAGTACACAGACACGAGCGTGTGATAAACTAAGTGTGTATTTTCACCCGCCACCTCTGTATGTCTGGTGGAGTTTTTTTCGTCATTAATAAGTTTAGACGTACGCCTGTAGAGATGAACAATCCTGGATCTCCATATATAAAAATGTGTGGTCTCTTCTTCTTTTTTTCTTTTCCTCTCTCTATATAGATGGAGTGACATGTGAGACTAATTAGTCTATGGAAATTAATAAGGAGCGTTAGTTGCCCTTATCACCAGTAGCGTAGGGAAATCCCCTCCACTACCCATACCAGGGGGCATTCAATTCTGCCCTGAAGAAAGTCCAGCACCCTTTATGGGGCTTAATAGGACTGAAACATGTTGGCTATAGGGTCTTAGGACCATAATATCCTCAACTTAACAAACTTTTATTTTATTATTACCCCCAGCAGGTCAAAGAATAAAAGGGATACTGGGATCTGCTGTCGGGCTTTTAACCTTTATCCCCCTGGCCAAAAACATCTTCTTAAGAGCTCCCTGAAATATGGTCGAGCCCACCTCGACTTCTAGGCGTCGAGGTGTCCCAATAATGAAGCATGACACCACTAGGGTGTGTGAGGGAATATAAAACAAAAGGAGATGCTTCCTTCCCCACTCAATAGTGGTGGTCTTTTCTGACTTCACGTAGGGACCTCAATACCTTGGAGCTCTAGGATTGTTCAAATGCATTCAGCAACTCTGTTGCGAATTGATAGTGGGGAGTACTTTTGGTAAAACAGTGTAAAAACACGGGAGGGTGCACTCCCCTCTTTAGCTCCTCTCGGCCCCCCTGTAAGTTTGGAAACCTTTCCTGCTTACGTTTGTGTTTAACTACGCCATATGCAACCAATGTGGTTTGCACACCAGCGGAAAACTGAACCATGTATAGATTCATAATTGGTACATTGTATTGGTGGCATGTAAAATACCATTTGAATAGAATAACCAGCAAGCACAGAAGAAAGGTAATGAGAAGGTGAGTAACAATACTTTGCATCTTTAAAAAAAAATACCAAGAATTGCTGATTGATCATGTGAAGAACTGTGAGATCCAACTGTGCTGGGGGGAAACTGCCAGTTCGAGGAAGTAGCACGTGAGCACAGGTATAAAGGTGTCTTCCTAATGACTTGAGATAGGGCATTCGAAGAAAGGGGTACCAGGAGTGTGAAAAAACTGGAAGGTATTGGGTGGAAAGGTGCTGCAGGAATCAGGAGTTGAGAAAGCAGCATAACATAAAGGAGATCAGAAATAGTTATAAACAATCAGGATTTTTCCCTAGCTCCTGCAGTTGGAGGAACAACCAAGCACTATTGATGGTTGCAGGACATGTATTCCCCAGTACCAGGACAATTAGCACTCAGTCTGTGATGCAAAGGTGGTCAAAACCTAACTCAAAGGATAAGGTGTAGAGCTGAAGATTAGAAAAAGAAGTGCCTGGGTGCCAGGGGTGCCAAATGCAAACCAGGATAAGCTGCTGCATTTCCTGTCTTTGGCTAATTAATGCTCTTGGTCTCTCTCAGTACTTGTGGACAAGCAACATCAATGGGTGCGAGCTGGATACGCTGTCATTATTCAAAATTGGGAAAAATGTGTCTTATAATGAACTTTTGTATATTTATATGGACAAAGTGCGGCTCACATATACATTGCTGGCAGTAAAGAGATAAAAATAAATCTCTGCTATCTAATCCATTAAGAATGCCGGAATAGCATGTGGTGGCACACTAACCACAAGACAGCTAAGAATTGATGGTGGGTGAGAAATTGTGGGAAGGACATATTTCCATACATATGTAATACATTTAAGACAATTTTTGAACCTACCCAAAGGAGGACATTTAGAGTTATACAGAACATAAGCACCACCATAAATCCATGGTGCGCCCCCTGCCAAATTCACGGTTCCCCATTTTATTTAGAGTAGGGGTAAGCACTAGCATTATAGGTAGGGGTGGAGGCAGAGCCTCTGACCTGGCCACCCTTCTGCCTCTAGGCCACCATGGCTTAGTGATAATTGCAAGGTCCTTTTTAGGGTGGGACAATTGTCACAAAATGCTCCTGCTCTGACCTGCCAGGCTAGGCATTGCAGTCTCAGCTAGGCAAAACAGACCCAGCCAGGGAAATCTATTAATGGCCCCACGTGCAAGAAGAGAACTCCCTGCACATCAGGACCAGGCTTCTGCTTTTCCTCAAAACAATAAAACATTTCTGAGTGGGTGCAATAAGCATGATGCCTGCTTGGCAAAGTTCAGTGCCTTCACTGAAAGTACTGCACAAACAGATCCACTTAAAACACATTTATCCCTTGCCCACGTGAGCAATCTCTGAATTTGGCAGACAGTCCTTTTACAGGTAAACAGAGGTAACATGATCGTCTGAGCTGATTAGCCGGGAGGCTGCCCGCCAATATCTAAATAAACCTGTAAGTCTATTGCTGTCCACTTCTCTGGAAAATAGCTCATGCACTCAATGACCAAAGAGGACTCCACTTTCTAGAAGGCCATTCGTTTAACTTTTTATATTTTCTGGTTGACATATGGCCCCTTCTGAATGGATACCTAGCCTCATATAGGGTTGTATGTTAAATCAAGTACAAAAATATTGGACTACAAAAATCTCAAGGTCAAACTATGGGTAGCTAAAATATAGCATTTCTGTATCTATATTGTGAATATCCAAAAATATCTACAACAAAATCCTTTCCAATAAAAAATATAGCAAGTAAAGATCTAGCTCCAAACAGAATATCTGCTTGAAAAATGTAGAATCTTAAAAAATATGGCACTTAAAAGTATCTCCTACAAAAATGTAGTGTTAAAAAATTTCAGAATACACACACAAAATTACATGTCATGTTTAAAAATGTATTTTAATACATACATAAATATGTAGTGGCTAGATTTACAAACTCTTCAATTCATGGTTTGCTACTAAAAAACAGTGTTTAGCAATGGATACATTTTAGCAGTCATTCCCTTTATACAAACTTGTAGTATTGGTTTAGAAATGGACAAGGAATCACTGTTTGAAAGGGAGACGTTGTAGGCGTCACTTCCAAATACTTATTCGTATCCAAACGTATCAATAGTTTAGAACCGAAATAGCAGATGTAAACCATTGAAAAGTTAACAACACCCAAGTTTGAATGACAAATCATTTTCAAAAGGCAAAGGGTCCTTTTTGTGAATGTTAAGAAAAATGTTGTTTGAGAGAAGGTGCTATTACTGCCCGGGGATATCCTGGACTCAATTTTCTGGAGCCAAACTGCTTGGTGCCTTCCATGAAGTTGTAACAGAACAGTAAACTGCAATCCTGCAGACCTATTTGCTGTGAACTCATGAGTCATCCATCTCAACCATTTAGGTGCTTGAAGAAAATATATTCCATATGGTGAGTCTTTTAGTCAATTAGGAGTCTAATTCTCACAGCAAATTCAAGAATCCATTACTCATGTGTAGCTAATTTAGCAGACAGCCCCGGGCACACTACAAGAGCTGCAGACCTTGTCTTCTACTGCAACATAATCAGAGGGATGTCAGGATGTTCTGTTTCTGCCACAGACTGCATTTCCTCACTGCACTGAGGTAAATTAACGAGGGGCAGTTTGCTTTATCTCTCTTTGTAGATCAAAATACCGGGGCCTTAGAGACAATCGGCATTTTCAATGTTCTGCTGTAATATTATAAATAAAATGTGCTTCTCATAATCCTGCAAGCAGAGTCAAACATTAACTAAAGCTGTATGGGGTCGTTTCACAAAACCATGTATGCGTACTGGAAGTTGTACTACAGGTGTTCTCTTTTGCATATCTTTCTATGTATTTGCGACTATTCCCCAAAATATCCAACTCTCTTATAGTAAAAGTGCAGAGAGGGCACCGTAATTTCTATTTATACCAACTATATATTGCTATCCCCATTTCATTTACATTTTTGGGCCAATTCACAAAGGCAGGTAAAAATTCACAAAAGAGTACAACAAGAGTACTACTTTACGTATTCCAAAATGCTTTATGAATATGGCCTTATATATTTAATGTTAGTCATCAGTGTGCGAAATCAATGGATCATGAAGGAGACTTGGTGAATTATACTAAAAGTGATAGATGGAATGCTTGATGTAATCTTAGCCACTGGTAATTATACCCTCCGCATCCCAATCCTTTGTTTGACGTATGCAAATTAGTCTTAACCCTGCACCAGTGGTAACAGATCAGCCTGAACTTCCAGGTCCGGTCCTCTTTCAACCAGAACACAAGCAGCCTAGAGGGGACAAGAGCACCACCAAGCATGTGTCTATGTTCTGAAGGGCTGCTAGGAGCGTAGCAGCGCCCCAGCAACATAAAAAAAATCACAATAAGTATCCTGGGTCATTGAATCCATGACACCAGGAAAGCTTACCATACTTTTACAAAGCACTCCAAGCTGCAGCTGTGTGCGTTTCAGCTGGAGTGCAGGGACATCTTCTGGTTAGTTGAAGGACTTCATTTTGTGGACTCAAAAGTGTTACAAAAAGACTCAAAGATTTATTATTTTAAATAATGCTTCATTAAAAATGTAATCACTGTTCTTAAACATTGCAATTTGTCAATTTACTTTACACTAAAAAAGTAGAAATTTACTGAAAAAAACAAAGGTAACAGGGACGTTATAGTAAGGTAAAAATGTTAGTTAAAACATAGCATTTTAAACTCACAAAACCACTTAAATTCCCCAGTTCTAGTTATCTCAAGTAACTATAACTCTAGCCCTAAAGTAAATATAACTCGTGATTTCACCATGCAATGCTAATTACCCCCTAAATTACATCACTCATGACATGTTCTACGGCTTACAATGGTACTCGCTACGTAATTACATAGATGCATGAGTAGACCCTGAGTGTTTCATAAGTGTACGCGTATGCCTCAGTATTTCAATGACTGCATCGGTTGTAAGTGAGTGTTTAGATGCCTGCAAAGGTTCTGCTCAAATGTTATAATGATTGCATAGTTACAGCCTTGTCATTGCATAAGTCAATAGATAGTACCTAGGTGATTAGATGAATGTAGACATAGTGATTGCATATTTCAATAACTACATAAATTCCCTGCCTGATTGCAAGAGTGCATGTATAGTTTCTGGATATTTGAATAACTCCATGGATAGTGAATCACTGATTTGATGGCTGCCAAGTAGCGGCTGCGTGATTCCACGAAGGCCTGATTACTGCCTGAGTGACTGAGAAAGTACCTTCATTCCTGTTAGATACATAAGATTTCTCACTTTATCTCTGAACCATTGGTTATCTCCTTCTGTCAGTATCAAACTACCTGTTTTACTGTATACATGTTTTTCTTCTGAGCTATGTGTGAGTGAAATCTGGGTATCACACTTGATATACGATTGCATACATGGCCCTCTAGAAACATACATTGCTTGCTTACTGAGTGTGCACATGCATCAGTAAGTTTCTAAAATGGAAAACAAAATTTTGAAATGTTTCAAAACACAAATCCTTGTGAATGGCGTATCTACATCATTTCTCAAATACTTCTTCTGCTTCTAAAACATATATTCAAAATATCTCAAACAAAAGTTACACTCAAAATTAAGCTAGCACAAGAACTCTTGAGACATTCTGCACTATTTTCCTTTTCAATTTTAAACAAAGCATGTTTAAAGAAAAACATAACTCTCACCATATACAAGAACTTTTAATCAGCCTTACTGAACATAGATCACCATGAAAACATATATGTCAGTTCTTAATAGATGAACAACTTCAAGCCCTCTTTCCCAAAATATATACCTCTCTGCATCTTTAAGCAAACGTAACAGTCCCACCATATATATAGCTATGTGAAAGCACAAAACTATATCGCACCATCTAAGCATATGCAAAGTGGTCATATAAGTCAAAATTCACATTGACAAACACTTCTCAATATATACCTAACAAGTATTACTTCTTTCTAATTCATATACACACAGAGAACATGTTCTCATCTTTTATTTCTCACTACACTATTCCTGTTCAATAATGCTACTAAAAGTACAACTCCCAGAAGGCAAATGACAGATGTATCTACTCTACACATGATGTTTAGACATTTAAAATATTCTTCGTTTCTCTTTGCAATTTTCCACAAAACTATACTGTTATTTATCAATAAAATTCACAATGTAATAGACAGGCACTAATTCATTTTTCTCTTACTTCCCAAAAACATTTATGTTACATCAACAGCTTCTTTGCTGTCAATGCTTATGTCATATGTTTGTGTGATGTAACATGATTCTCTAATGGAATGTAGGAACGCTGGGATTCATTCCTAGCTAGGCGGTTGGTGCTGTACCAGGGTACTGTGCTGCAAGGAATAAAGTAATCTTCAGGATACACCTTCTGATCTTATTATTGAATTTAAAAAGAGGCGACCAGTTGGAGCATCACCTGCTACCCTCTTGCTTATGCAGCACAGGAGTGGTGTTGTTTCCTGAGGAACCCGGAGTCTCCAGTACCTAGAGAATTGAATTATCGGCTGTTTCCCTAAGCTTTAATATGCTGTGTTGCATCAAATGGTTCAAAGATACTGAACATCTTGTCTTATCCGGTATTGTACCTTTATATTACAAATTCACAGAGAGAGAGAGATGTCTCTGGCATTTTATTTTCTATTAATTGAAGATTGTTTGACTTGCACGCTCGGACTACACTCTGTACTGACACTAGAGGGAGTACAGTTTTCACACTCCAATAGTTTTGGGCAGAATCTCGTTCTCACTCTGCTCTCTGCAGCCACTAGAGCGCGCCTTGCTTTCACACTCCGACTATTTCTAGAACGTTTTGGCATATTTTAAGAATGTAAAGGAACACCCTTGTACACCTTTTGGGTTCCATTGTATTACGGTGATTTGCACACCTATCTGGAGCAAATCAAAGCCTATTGCTGCTGTGATTTGCACACTTTTCCAGTGCAGATCCCATTAGTATTTCATTGTGGCACAATTGGATGTGCATATCATCACAGTGATTTGCACACCTATCCAGCGCAGATAAAAGGAATTTATTACAGTGATTTGCACACTTGTCCACGCTAGCCAAGCCAAGGAGTTAAAGAAGTTTGCACACTTTATTGCTACAAGTTGCTACAGTGATTTGCACACTTTATTCGTGCAGATTGTTAAAGTAATCTGCACACTTTTATTGGTCCTGATTTCTACACTATTTATTTGATAATATTTTCATTCAACGATGCAGTTTGAACCTCCCACTACATTTCTACAAAATAAAGGTGTTCCGCCTATTCCCTGGATGCGCTGGAAGGAAGGGTTTTTTACATATTTAAGAGCTATTGATGATGATGATATGTCAAATGAACACAAAAAAATATTCTTCTGCATTGTTTGGGTTCTGAAGGGCACTTGACTTTTCGTACTTTTCCACAAATTTCTTTGGAAGCTGGTGAAACTGATGTGTTTCAAGAAGCGCTACTAAGATTGCAGAAGAGATTCAAACTGATTGTTAGTTTAGCTTTGAACCTGTTTAAATTTTACACCAGAGCGGAAGGAACTGACGAAAGTTTTGATGATTTTCTAACTGCTTTGAGGGGTTTATCCTTGCATTGTAATTTTAGGGCGAATACTGATGAAATGATCAGGGATCGAATCATAGTACATGTGAAAAGTCGGAAGGTTCAAGAACAATTGTGGGTCATGGGGGATCCACATTTGCATGATGTGGTTTTCACAGCCAAGGCATTGAAACAATCTGAGACATGGATGAGATCTGTACATGCGTCAGAGAAAATCAACAAGGATGATCTTGATGTGATTGGTGCAATTGGTGGGGATGGTACTTCTAAAGGTCGGGGAGTTGTTAAAAAAAGGCTTGATGAATTTAATAAGAATCCAACTGGGAGAACCAACAGGTTTGAAGAAGAGAGGTATGTCAGAGAAAACAAGTTTGTATGTTATCGTTGTGGTAATGCATGTCACATTGCCTCCTCACCTCGTTGCTCTGCTAATAGGAAAACATGTGTGAAGTGTGGAAAAATTGGACATTTTGCCAGAGTATGTCGTGATTTTAGGAGAAATGGTAATTTGAGCAAGAATAAAGTGTCATATCTTGTTAGAGGAGCTGGAGGTGATGAAGGGAACATGAGACATGTTTGTGACTCTTTGAAGGATTCTGAGTGAGTTAGGGGAGTGGTTGTGTCTATCTCGGAGGGGTTAGAGGAGAATATGGTAAGAGGAGAAGGTTAAACGTTCTCCCAAGTGTGCTGTGAACATTAATGGGATTGATTTCGAGCTTATGGCAGATTCTTGATCGGCCTGGATGATTGATACTACAGATTATTTTCTTCACAAATTTGGACATGTGTGGAGTATTGATTGTTTAAATCCTTCTGACATTATTGCTGAGAGTTTTAATGGTAGTGTCATTGACATCGTGGGATATGTTGACACTGATATTCTGTTTAAAGGGAGAGAAGTAATGATAAAATTGTATGTGGCACCCAAGGGAGTGGATGTTCTTGGTTGGAAAGATCAATGGAAGCTAGGTATTACTCTCAATCCTAGGAATCACAAACCAGTTTTGGTAATAGAAGAAAAGGAGACGGATAGAGGAATTGTGAGTAAATTTCCTGAAGTATTCACGGAAAAGTTGGGAAAACTGGAAGGATATTCTCACAAAATCAAACCTAAATCGAGTGCCAAACCTGTTATACAAAAGATATGGAATGTGCCTCTTAATGCAAAGGATGAATTTAAAAACATGTTGATGGAAATGGTGAATGAGGGTGTTATTGAAGAGATAGAGTCATTAGAGTGGGTATACCCGATAGTTTTGGCACGCAAACCAGATAATTCTCTGAGACTTTGTGTGGACTTGAGAGCTATTAATTCAAACATTATTGTAAACTGTCATCCTTTGCTCAACATCAATGAAGTGATTTGCATGCTTGATGCGGCCAGAGTGTTTTCCACCTTGGATTTGAGGTCAGCCTACCATCAAATTGAGCTGACTGAGGATTCTCATCATTTCACCGTTTCTTACATCCAAGGGACTATTTCAATTTAGATGTATGCCTTTTCGATTAGCCTCTGCGGCATCTGTTTTTCAAATGACTATGTTTCATTTGTTTAAGAATATGGAAAAATGTGTCAAATGTTTTCAAGACGATATCTTGATATTTTCAAAAGATGAAGTGGAACATGAGAAGCATCTTAGAGAAGTGTGTGATGTTTTGTAGAGTAGTGGTTTAACATTAAAAGGGAATAAGTGTCATTTTTTTGCAAATCTGTTGATGAGTACCTGGGTCACATGTTGTCCAAGGATGGTGTTGTTCCAAAGCAATCTCTGGTAGATGCCATTCTTAAAGCTCCTGCTACTGATAATAGAGAAAAAAAATTATTGTTTGCAGGACTTTGTGAATATTACAGTAAATTAATTGTAAATTTGGAGATGGATACTCTCAGGGAACTCACAAGAAAGAATGTTGAATATCTATGGACTGACAGACAAAAATCTGCCTTTGGGGAAATTAAGAATTAGAATTAAGAATGAGATTGCCCATGCTTTGAAACCCTTAATAATGGGTGCACAATGCATCGTGGAAGCGAGTATGTATGGCATTGGTGGCATATTATCACAAAGGTGTGGTAAGGAACAGTGGAATATTACTTTTGCTTCACGCATATTGTCTGATGCTGAATGAAAATGTGCAGTTATTGATAAAGAGCTTTTGGCATGTGTTTGGGCCATTGAACATTTTCGCAATTTCATCTGGGGGTCACATTTTGTTCTCAAAACTGATCACAAACCCCTTGTAGGGATCCTTTCTCAGGGTGGGGGTTGCAATGCCACTGCTCGGATTGCTAGACTTGTCTAGAAACTTCAAGAGTATTGTTTTGGAGTGGAATATGTGCCAGAACGCAGTAATGTGATGGCTGCCTGTCTGTCACGTCTTCCTATGACTGACATGACAAACAAATTAACCGGTATTGAAGAGGACGTTGTACTTGCAGTGTCTGATTATGTTTCTGATGAGTTTAATTGATTACAGAAGGACAAGTGGATGAAAGATGATGATGACAGTAAGCTTTTGGGGCGGGTTAAAAGATATGTGGAAGTGGGATGGCCAGAAAGGAGAAAGGTGCAAGAAGAACTTGTTCCATTTTTTAGAATAGCTGAGGAATTGGTTGTGGAAAATGGTCTTGTTTTCAAAAATGGAAAGTGTATTCCTCCTAAAGGCATGCAAGTTGACATTTTGAAGTTAGCTCATGAAGGACATCCAGGTATGTCTTTAATGAAAAGACTCATATGCACTTCGTTTTGGTGGCCTAGTTTGGATACGATTGCAGAAAAGGTTGTAAGGGAATGCACTGTTAGTGTTAACAGTGAGAAAAGGTTGAAGCCTGTTCCAGTTCCTCTTCAACCTATACCTTGGCCTACCACTCCTTGGCAAAAGGTGGGTTTTGATTTTTCTGGACCCTTTCAAGGACTTCCTTGTGATTGTCAATTTGCCTCGGTGCTATTTGTTTACCATTCAAAATGGCCTAAGGTGAAACTGGTGCCTCATGCCACATCTAGTGCCATTATTGAATTCTTCAAATAAATTGTTGCTAAGGAAGGTTATCCTGACATTGTGATATCTGATAACGGTACCCAACTTGTGTCTAGAGAAATGCAACATTTTTTTTTTCCGTTTCAGTATTATTAACCATGCGACCACTGCTTTATATGAACCACAAGAAAATGCACAGGT
The DNA here is from genome assembly GCF_964204655.1 of Triturus cristatus. NCBI lineage: Eukaryota > Metazoa > Chordata > Amphibia > Caudata > Salamandridae > Triturus > Triturus cristatus. The sequence goes on from NC_140588.1 coordinate 214,712,949, forward strand.
GGAAAGGTTCAATAGAGTCTTTAAGGAGTGTATCACTTGGGCACGTGAATTTGGTGGTCTGTGGAAGAACAAATTGAGGGAGAAACTGGTGGTACAAATTGAGGGAGAAACTGGTGGTATTGTATTACTCCTCAGAGTACCACTGAGGTCAGTCCTTTTAGGTTGTTGAGAGGTAGACCACCCATATCCAAATTGTGTACTTGGTTGTTCAGGAAGGAACAGACTAAATTTCAAAGTGAATGTTCAAGAGATCAAGGACAGAGTCCAGATGAAGCAAGATAGAGTCAAGACGTTGTAGGATGATAAATGGAAAACCAAGTGTCATTCTTTTGTGGTGGGTGATTGGGTGAAATTGAAGAAATCTGGGGTGTTCATGAAGAGTATGCAGAGATTTGGTAGAGCTATGAAGATCATCAAGGTTTATGGCAAGAGTGTAGTGGCTCAAGATGGGAATATCTGGAATGTGAGACATGTGGCTAAATGTAACCCAGATTTCAATGAAGAGTTTAATGATGTATTTTTCCTGAGAGTGAATTTGGGAGAACAAGTCAGATCTGATTTGCAAGATGCTGATCTAGCACAAAATTATCCTTTTTTGGGTTTAGATGTATCTGATGGGGGAAGCACTAGAGAATGTCTTGCTGAAGAATCTGTAGCATCTAGAGTTAAGATGGGGACGCGTGTAAAGCGTTATCCAACCAGATTTGCTGATTTTGTGTAATTCATTATTCTCCTTTTATTTTTCATGATCACATTATGTGTTTGTATGTTCTTTGTATATAGTTTTAATGTTGCCTTTATTTGTTTAATTTATATAGAGAAAAGGTGTGTTAGATCTACAGCTTCTTTGCTGTCAATGCTTATGTCAAATGTTTGTGTGATGTAACATCATTCTCTAATGGAATGTAGGAATGCTAAGATTCATTGCTATCTACACGGTTGGTGCTGTACCAGGGTACTGTGCTGCAAGGAATAAAGTCATCTTTCAAGATACACCTTCTGATCTTGTTATTGGATTTAACAATTTACCACTAACCTCTTAAACACATAGTGGCATATTCTCAAGAACGTGTGATAACTACCGCAAAATTAGCTTAACGCAACTCTTCACATCGCAATCTATCGCGGGAAAATAACGCCGTGTTAATGTGGTATTCCCAACACGGTGGTACCATGCTATAGTCTCACGATAATGTGTCAAATGAATCATCGTGGACAAGGTGAATGCAGTCGGAGTGCTGAAGAGGACAATGGTCAAGAGGTGCTGGAATGATGTGAAGCGCAAAACCAAGCAGAAACTCACAAACAACCGGAAGGCAGCAATGCAGCCTGGAGGTGGGAGTCCAGCACCACAGGAAGAGCTGGACGAGATGAGGAAAGGGTGTCCACAGTCATCAGTGGGGAGACGGTGGCAGGAGTTGGGGGCCCGGATACTGCTCAACATGACCGGACACAACAGCAACAGGGTGAGAAACGACTAGGGACTGGGGGGACGTGGGGAGATGGGCACAATGGCACACAGGCACAATTAAGCATAGCTCATCTGTGGCCAAACCATGCCCCAGGCCCCCAACTCCCACCAAGAGACCAAAGCACCCAAGTATGCAACATCTCAGCACTGTATATGCACAGAAGCCTGAAGCACACAGCATGTAAGTGATAAGGGGCAACTAAATCAGAGCTGCAGGGGCGACTCCCCCAAAATGCGGCACACACACATGACATGCAGAGCACATCAACATTGACAATGATGTGATACAAACGCAACACGTCCCAACAGAACAGAGAACGCAACTGGTGCAGCAGGTGCATAGATACTGGCCAATCACATTTGGCATTGCAGGGAAATGTGAGTTGACAATGTACAAGTACAAACACACATCCGTGATGTTGTCCGAATGTCCACTGTCCCGCATCAAATAGGCAGCTCCCCCCAAACAGTGACAATGTACACTGTCATGCAGTCTGAATGTAAACATGTACAATGCGTCAACATACATGGGAACACAATGTTAAACTGCATCTCCCCCTCACATTGCAGGGGGAAATCCAACACCTCCTGCAGAGCAGGCTGAACCTCTGTTCTCTGATGACGAAGAGGACCACCACACCTTCGACTTCAACGCCCTCCAACAGCCCACTTCCAGGAGCAGGGCAGCCCAGCTGCTACGTGGAGAACCCACCCCCTGCACAGAACACACAGCAGGCAGCACCCACCACCACTGCTGCCTCCCAGGACCCCCACGATGAACACATGGTCTTCCAAAGCCATGTGTTGGGGTGCCAGGAGAAGCTGGCTGAACAGGTGCAGGTGGGGTTCGACCACATGGCAGCCAAACTAGACGCCATACATGGGTGTCTAAGTTCCATCAGGGACCACTCACAGTCCCTAGCAGACACCCACAGTCCGCTCCATTCTCTCCAACAAATCATGGCTGACATCGCTAGAGTCCTGACTCTGCGACAAGAACGACTGTCTAGTCAGAGTGCCACCAGCGATCTCGCCCGGGAGTTGGGACACATGCGGAGGATCATGGAGAACGTGGAGCGGACGCAGGCGGAAAGAGCGGCTCCCACGGCTGCACACATGCGAGAGGTAGCTGGGTCCCTCAATGCCCTAAAGACCCATGTCATGGCATTGCTGCCACAAGGCCGGACGCTGATGCACGCTGCTGCTGCCATCCACATCTCCTGCCCCTGATATGTCAGTGCCACACAGTGCGGCAGACATTCCACCTCCGGCCCCTGAGGTGTCACTGCCACACAGTGCTGGAGACAGAACACCACCACCCACATGTGAGGCACATGCAACAGCAGAGGATGAAGATTGGGATTAATCTGCCTTCGTGGTCAGAAGGACGCAGTAGCATTCATCTCCCCCATGTGGCCTGTTTCTGCTTGGTTTTGCTCCTGCATCATCACCTTCCACTGTCCCCCAATGCACTCTGCGACACTCACCTTGGACCTCAACATGGACTGACATATTCTGTTTGGTCACCAATGACACAGCTATCAGACTGCGGACTGAACTGCTCCTCCTCTGATGTACTTGTCATTCCCTGAAGGACTCTGGCTGGCCCTCCACGGGCCAACAATGTAACGTGGGGTTTGCATTGCCCTGTACTGCTCCAGCTACAACACTACACTGAATGTGCAATAAACATTCATATTCACACAGATGTGTCATGTCTGTGATCTTTCAAGTGTGGAAGTATGGATGAATGTAGGGTCACTGATTCCCTCTTACATCCATGTTGTTCATGTTTCGGGACTTGGGTCACAGGGTGACACATTGCCGATTGCGGTCCGGGTGGCGCCGACTCTACTACGGAGAAACACACATTAGTTACTTCTTTGTCCAGCCCAGGACGGAACCACGCCCAGAGCCCCAGGGTCATTGTTCACACGCTTACGCTGGACTGGCAAACGCCAGGACAGCCCACTCGCTTAGGCTCACAAGGGGGGATGACAACGCTACATGTCCCAGTTCTTACCTGTAGGTATCTGCTGCTCACAGGTCTAGTTGTCAGCATGCCACAGCCACTCCCTCACAGCTGGTTTACACCCATACCACACCTATCCAGCACAGGTGTCACAGGACATGTGACCCTGCCAATAAATAGGGCCTGGCGCACGTGCTGTATACCATTTCTACTCTCTAACTGGGTGTCTCCATGTAGTTATCATTTATGCATGAGGGCCTAGGGCCCTGCCACCTCACATTGCCCAGTGCCAGGGGTGACATGATTCAAGCTAGCCTGGCTGATGACGGCTGATTAGCCAGAAACCGGTCCCAGGATGCTTGTTTCCGGTCCAGGGAAGACATGGCTTGGCAGTTCGGGCTGGACTGATCCCATGAGGCACAGGGTCAGACTGATTTGCATATGGTCATGTCTGAACTGGGGTGGCGGAGTGAGCTAAAGACAGATGATGGATTAAGCCCAGATCTGTTGACTGGGGGTGTATGCTTGCAATGTTCAACACTCCGTCCATCATCCCCTTTGGTTTTGCTTTGTTCGCCCTAAGTTGGCAGGGTATGCCCAGACGTGGGTCCCTTGCTCACTTTGCCACTGGATTCAAGCTAGCGTGGCTGATGACGGCTGATTTGCCAGAAACTGGTCCCAGGATGCTTGTTTCTGGTCCAGGGAAGACATGGCTTGGCAGTTTGAGCTGGACTGTTCCCATGAGGCACAGGGTCAGACTGATTTGCATATGGCCATGTTTGAACTGGGGTGGCGGAGTGAGCTAAAGAATGATGATGGATTAAACCCAGATCAGTTGACTGGGGGTGAGTGCTTGCAATGTTCAACACTCCGTCCATCATCCCCTTTGGTTTTGCTTTGTTCGCCCAAAGTTGGCAGGGTATACCTAGACATGGGTCCCTTGCTCACTTTGCCACTGGATTCAAGCTAGCCTGGGTGATGACGGCTGATTAGCCAGAAACCGGTCCCAGGATGCTGTTTCCGGTCCAGGGAAGACATGGCTTGGCAGTTCGGGCTGAACTGTTCCCATGAGGCACAAGGTCAGACTGATTTGCATATGGCCATGTCTGAACTGGGGTGGTGGAGTGAGCTAAAGAATGATGATGGATTAATCCCAGACCAGTTGAATGGGGGTGAGTGCCTGCAATGTTCAACACTCCGTCCAGCATCCCCTTTGGTTTTGCTTTGTTCACCCTAAGTTGGCAGAGTATGCCCAGACGTGGGTCCCTTGCTCACTTTGCCACTGGATTCAAGCTAGCATGGTTGATGATGGCTGATTAGCCAGAAACCGGTCCCAGGATGCTTGTTTCCGGTCCAGGGAAGACATGGCTTGGCAGTTCTGGCTGGACTGTTCCCATGAGGCACAGGGTCAGACTGATTTGCATATGGCCATGTCTGAACTGGGGTGGCGGAGTGAGCTAAAGAATGATGATGGATTAAACCCAGATCAGTTGACTGGGGTGAGTGCTTGCAATGTTCAACACTCCGTCCATCATCCCCTTTGGTTTTGCTCAGGGGTGACATGATGGTGTCCGCACCACAGTACTAAATCATAAAGGGTCCATGGCTAGCGGTGCACAGACTTGTGGGCACCGCATACACTGAGACAGGCACAGGCACACCGCCACGGGATAGTGTCTTTCGGTGCACTGAGGTAGGGGCACCTAAAGTGATGAGCAGGTGTGCAACCTGTGAAGATGTGCCGTCCTGGCGGTCCAGACTGGTAAGGATTAGTGTGAGCACTGCTGGACCACAGTGTAGGCCTGAGCCACCGGGCAGTGCGGGCCTCCCACCACGTGGCATTGCCTCGCGGTTCACAGAGTTAGTGGCACCTCAAGATGATGCCGTGTGCACTGATATGGTCTTTGCCATTGGGAAATCAAGACCCAAAATCAAGTGTGTGACCTATTGGCCTGCGGTGCGGGGCTGCATGATGTGGAGGGTGCCATGGTTGTGGGCTCCGGACTTGGAGCTCCCACTGGCACGTGGTGGGCCCTCTTGAAGACACGCCGTGGCGGAACGGTGAGCAGTGAGGCGGGTTGCGCAGGGGCGGGCAATCACTGCTGGGCGGCGGGAGGGGCTGGGGTGCAGCAGCCTGTGTGCACAGGGGCAGGCAAGCAATGATTGTGTGTGCAATGATATAAACTCTGCCATTTATAAATCTGGACTCTGTTTCAGATAAGGGACCTGGTGGATTGCAGTGTATACCGGCACGTGGTTGGAGACACACTGGTGGCAGCAGGTGAGCAGTGAGGCCTGGGTCCGCAGTGTCGCCACTCTCTCTCTCTCCCTCTCTCCATCTCTTTCTCTCTCCCTCTCTCACTCTCTCTTCCTCTCTTTCTCTCTCTCTCTCTTTCTCTTTCTCTCTCTCTCTCTCCCTCTGTTTCTCTCCTTATCTCTATCTCTCTCTCTCTTTCTCTCTCTCTCTCTCTGTACTTTGATGAGCGCATGACACACCTTCTTATCTAGATTGCTGTCTTGCAGGCTGTGACTTACAGAATGTTCTGAGAAGACCCGCCATGACTCTTCAGAATTGTTGTTTTGGTTTATTCTGTAATAAACGTATTATTTGGATATTATGAGATGAATGTATCTTTTCCCTTTTTCTGACCACACATGTATGTTAGGTGTTGTGATTGTGCTACTTCAGGCAAATTGTTTGGTTCATGATTTTGTAGAGTTGATGTGCAATATCTTTGTCCAAAGTAGTCCTGGGGTGGTGGCGGTGGGTGTTGTTGCCCTATTGGGGTTCCGGGCTGCATGATCAGTTGCTCCAGGGCACCTGTTGTTCTTCATGTGTGTCTATGGGCTGTGCTCCCTGGTCTGGTGCCGGTTGTCGTCCGACTTTAAACCAGGTAAGAGCAAGTGTTAAAATCACGTGCCTTATCGCAAATTTTGTGATCTTATCGCTGATCTGGCTGGTCGTTGAGAATGTTGTGGAGTGGTGTTGTTGCTGCTTTTTGCATGGGAACGCCTACTCTGCATATCATTAGCGTTAGTTGCCGGGGTCACATGTGGCAATGTTTTTTGCGACTGCTATCGCAGGTATACCGGTGATATGGGCTGTTAGCACCAGCTTGTGAATGGGGCGATACATTTATCGTGACTTTGGCTGCGATAAAGTGCCGATAACTCAGCGATAGATCCTTGAGAATATGCCCCATACTCTCTAATAGATACAGTTAAAATCATACATTTTTATCTCATCACTGTGATACTCCTTTTATTCAAACTCCCATATACATCTTCATTTCTAATGTACATTTTTAAAGGAATTACAAAGTTATATACACACCACTGAATTTAGTTTGTGGATTATAATGTTGTTTTTGCTCTTTCTGCATAGTTTGGTCACTGTTAAGATTTTTAAAAACCAAGCACAAGAATAGTACACCACTCTCATACAAAGCAAGTTAAAAATGGTAGGGGAGGGGTGGGGTGGAGGGGAGGAACCCCAGAGGTTGCAGAATGCTTCACGTATTGACGGGCTTCTCAGTCTGTGCTTTCTCTACTTTCTCTATTATCTAGCTTCTTTTCCCTTTTTCACCTCTTTTTCTCCTATAAACGGTGGGTGGCACTTCTTATTGCATGACCAAGAAGGGATGTCCAGCTCGCAAGCGTACCAGAAAAAGCTTCTCAGACTACTTGAGACATATGGAAAACACAGCTGTAACAGGTCTAGGGGGTGAGGGAGCGGCCTCCTATCGTCACTTTTCACCTCCTGGGCCAAGATAGCAATGTGGGGGTCCATGAGGAATAGACTTATTGCATCTACCACAGAACACCCCACCTGATGGCCTGCAATAACACACTCACCCTGGCAACTGACCTCAACATAGTGTCCCTAAACGTTAAAGGTCTTAACCACCCAATCAAAAGCAGGGAAATTCTAGACTACCTTGCCAAAACCAAAGGGGATATAATCCTACGACAGTAAACGAAGCTGTCTGGGGAAGATGCAAAACTCATTAGAGGTAACTGGATCTCACAGATGGCTTGCTCGACCGCTGTTAAAAAGAAACGGGGGGTAATTACCTTGATATCAAAAAGATCCAACATCTCACTAGACTCACAGACCAACGATACTGAGGGCAGACTCCTGGCCACACACCTGAGAAGGCGAGAAGAGTCAATTCACGTAGCAAACATATACGGCCCTAACACAGACGATCCAGCCTTCTGGTTGGAGGTGTCCAGCACGTTGGAAAGGTTCCCCCAAAACGACCTCATAGTGGTAGCAGGGAATTTCTACATCCTTTTAGACCACATAACAGATAGACAATCCACCTACCGATACCACCCCACAAGCTCACATGCTGTACTTAAAAACATATGCTCCAAATATAACCTCAAGGATGCGTGGCGCTTCCAGCATTCAGACACCAGAGACTACACCTTTTACTCTAACCCACACAACTCATACACCAGGATAGATTATATCCTCATTTCCGGCTCACACACACGACTAATCGAATACACAGACATAGCCCCAAGGCTGGTGTCGGACCACTCGTGTATTCGTTTAAAACTGGCTGGGTGTCATAATGAGGCTGTTCCAAAGAGATGGCGCTTTTACAGCGATGCACTCTCAGACCTTGCGGATAAAAAAAAGATTGAGGAGGCTATAATAGACTACCTTAAACACAATGACACTCCGGACACTAGCACTGATACGCTCTGGGACGCACTGAAAGCTACCATCAGAGGTACATTAATTGGAATAAAGACAAAAATCAACAAGGGTTCCAACCTGAGATTAAACCAGCTAGAACAGGAGATCAAAAGGTTGGCGCAGTCCCACGCTACTTCCCTACAGAATAGCGAGCTCCTCGCATAGCTAACACAATAAAAATATGAGGGCACCAAAATCCTAAGTGAGAGGGCAGGACTATGGATTAATACATTTAGAGCTCTCAATCTATGCAAAGCTAACAAAGCGGGGAAATTGCTCGCTTTCTATCTCAAACACAAACGCAACCAGTTTGTTATCTCATCCATTAAAGACCCTAACAACAGAACACATACCAAACACAAAGATATCCTTAGAACCTTCAAAGAGTTCTATCAGGAACTCTATAAGAATGAACAGCCCCTGAACTTAGAAGAATGTACCAAATACCTCGGAAAACTTGACTTACCGCAGCTAAAAAGAGAAGAGAAAACTAAGCTAGGACAGGAAATGAGTTACACAGAGATTGAAATGGCAGTCAGATCCCTAAAAGACAACAAGGTCCCCGGCCCGGATGGGTTTACAGCCTCTTTTTACAAAACCTTCCTAGAACAACTAAAACCAACCATGAAACAAGTTGTTAACCACACAGCTGCTAAAGGATCCACGCCACAAACTATGACGGAAGCTAACATAATAGTCATTCCGAAGGAGGGGAAGGACCATCTCCCAACGAAAAACCATAGGCCTATATATCCTGATTAACGTAGACTGCAAGATATATGCTAAGATCCTAGCGGTCAGACTCAACTTGGTTCTTCCCAAACTAATAAGTAACTCCTAAATAGGCTTCCTCCGTACTCGCATGTCTAACGATAACACCTGCCTATTGTGCCACATCATAGAGCATGCCGCAGTTAAGGCTGAACCAGTAGTAGCAGTCACCTTAGATGCCGAGAAGGCTTTCGATAGGGTTTCCTTGGCTTTCCCGGAACGCTGCATGCAATCTTTCAACCTAGGAGAGGACTATATACGTATGGTTATGGCCCTCTATGGAAATCCATCTGCCCGTATTGTCATTAAAGGGTCGCTCTCTGAGCCTTTCACGCTACAACAAGATACCAGACAGGGTTGCCCACTATCCCCATCCTTATTCGTGCTAGCATTGGAACCCCTTATCAGGGACATCAAAGCAGACACTAACATTAAGGGGGTGGATATCAATGGCGCCAAATAAAACTTACTACGCAGATGACATACTAATTGTAACTGAACAACCGAGGGCATCAATTGACGCTCTGATGGACACAATAACTAGATACTCCAGCCTCTCAGCGTAGAAACTCAACAGAGAGAAATCAGAACTCAAACCATTAAACAACTACTGCGCGAGAGATATCCTGCAAGAGTCGGGGCTAACATGGCAAACAGGATACATCAAATACTTAGGCATTGAATTTGGTAACAACATGATAGATACCCTGCACCAGAATGAGAAAACACTACTAGGGAAAATAAAGAACCTTCTGGAATCATGGTCACCAAAATGTATTACATGGTGGGGCAGAATCGAGACTATAAAAATGATGATCACCCCGATGGTTAACTACCTCATCAGTATGTTCCCGCTCTTCCTTACAGATGACTTCCACAGCTGAATAGATAACCTTGTATCTAAATTCCTTTGGCGCGGGAAAAAAGCAAGGATCAGTATCAAAAAACTAAGACTAGAGAAAACACTAGGAGGGGTGAACTTAGCAGATTTCATACTATATCAGATGGCTTTCCTGGTGAAACAAGGCTCATACTGGATTACTCCACCTTCCGGCTACACCCCGGCATGACTAGAGGTTGAGAGGGCCATTCTTAATGATCTAAGCCCCCTATCACTTCTAACAACAAATAGATTATACCCACTTACCTCCAATTCCATTTCTAAATACACAAAAGTAGCACTACTTAAGGTCGATAAAAAACTGAAGCATAGTATTAAAGGGTCTAAGCTGGAATCACTCTGGGCCAATAGCAAGATAATGTACAAAGGCAAAAGCCTAACCCTAGACACATGGATTAAGAAAGGAATACTCTTCCCCCATCAACTAGAAAACAACACATACCCAAGTACTTCCTCAGCCCTCCAGGCGAGGTATGGCCTAGCGGACAGTGAGTTCTACTACTTCTTAAAAATTAGAGTGGCCCTCACAAAAGCCAAACTATCTACCGCTCAACCGTCAATCTCCTTATTTGTGAAAAATATGAACAAACTGGGCCACCAAGTCTCGCAGATATACAAACTCCACCGCCCAAAGTCTTCTAGACTTAATGGTAAGATTATAGCCTTCAAGGGGGGGAACGGCACCCAGAGCCACCAAAAGAAGAGGACTGGCCCTCAATTCGGAGATCCGTCTCTCATAACGAGATCTCCCTGGTTCTCTCCCAAACCAAATACTGGCTACTACACAAGGCATTTTGGACCCCGGCCCGGTTATTTGCACTAGGGCTTAGAAAGGATGCAACATGCTGGAACTGTAATCGGGAGACAGGGGATTTAGCCCACCTTATCTTTCAGTGTTCTGTACTTAAACCGTTTTGGGACAAAGTCTTTGCCCTTATAAATGGTGTTTTTGAGTGTACTATGGTCAGATACTCCTTCAACTTGCCCACGGCATGCATAAACACAAACTTGAGAAATGATTCTGACAAAGACCTACTTGACCTGTTACTAACTTCGGCAGTGAAAATGGTTCTTGCCAATTGGAAGGTCATGAGTAAGATTGCATACAATAGCTGGATAACATAGCACTACAAAACGCCCCCTGGAAGCCGTCTTCCAGGTCGCTGTGGAATTCCTTGGACACGTTTCTAGACTCTTATGAACCCCCATTAACAAAGCCCTCACCACAGAAACAGAATCGGTGACCTCACTGCAGTTACACCTGAATTATTGTATGTAAGTGAAATGTTCTTTATTATGTGTACTAGAACGTCAAAGTATGTAAAGTTGCCAATAATGCTCCCGTGTGGCAAATTATGTATCATCTATCTGTGACCCCCCTCTTCTCTACTCCTTTTTCTTTCCTTTTTCTCTTCCTTAGGCTGTCCCTTTCTCTTCTACCAATGGACGCCTGGTTGGGCTCATGGTGTCCATAAAGGTGCATTACCCAAATGCTTTATCACCACATGTAAATGTAGACACCCTCGCTTAACCGAATATATGCAATCTGTATATCTTGTGAAAATCAATAAAGTATTTGGAAAAAAACAAACAAGCTCACAGCACATTTTAGAAGGAACATGCTACTTCGAAATGAGATATAGGAGCTGTTGTTTACTCCACAGATTCAAAAGCATATCAATGTCTGTATTACATTTCTTTTTTAAACTACAGCCAATAATATGACTTCTTCTTCTACCTAATTTTATTCACTTTCATGCTGACAGCATCCAATTAAATATATATATATATTTTTTGAAACACTTCCATTTTAACTTATTTTCCTTTGGAAACATGCCTCATTCAGCTCCAGCCTTCTCCTAACTACTATGGCTCCTTCACGTCAAAATGCTTAGAGTATGGGGTGTGGGCCACAGCTATATCTATAGGATTAAAGAGACTGCAAAAACAAGAGGTATTGAGAGGGACTTGGGTTTGCCAAATGTGCATATTACTGGGTTTTGCCAGAGAGGGTTAGAGTTTAATCAGTTGCTGGCTTTGGTTAAATCCATTGTGGATACCCAAAATCCTCACCTCATGATTGTGCTCTGTGGTGGCAAGGATCTAGGCACATGGACTGAACGCTACCTTGGCAGAACTGATGACACTTTTCCCTCACACTGTCTTGGTGTACTCTAATATATAAAGCAAACACAAGGAGATAATGGACGGAGCGCTGAAACTTTTCAGACACTCACCCCCAGTCACAGATCTGGGTTGAATCCATCATCGTTCTTCAGCTCACTTCGCCAACCCAGTTCAGAATCAGCTACATGCAAATAAGTCTTCACCCTGTGCCTCATGGGAACAGTCCAGCCCGAACTGCCAAGCCCTGTCTTCCCTGCACCGGAAACAAGCATCCTGGGATTGGTTTCAGGCTAGCAGCCCTTATCAGCCAGGCTAGCTTCAATCCAGTGGCAAAGTAACCAAGGGACCCACATCTGGGCATACCCTGCAAACTTAGGGCGAACAAAGCACACACAAGGAGATGATGGAAGGAGCGCTGAAACTTTTCAGACACTCACCCCTAGTCACAGATCAGGGTTGAATTCATCATTGTTCTTTAGCTCACTTCACCAACCCAGTTCAGACACAGCTATATGCAAATGAGTTTTGACCCTGTGCCTTATGGGAACAGTCAAGCCCGAACTGCTAAGCCATGTCTTCCCTGGACCGGAAACAAGCATCCTGGGACCAGTTTCAGGCTAACAGCCCTCATCAGTCAGGCTAGCTTGAATCCAGTGGCAAAGTGAGAAGGGACCCACGTCTGGGCATACCCTGCCAACTTAGGGTGAACAAAGCAAACACAAGGAGACTATGGACGGAGTGCTGAAACTTTTCTGACACTCACCCCCAGTCACAGATCTGGGTTGACTCCAATATCGTTCTTTAGCTCACTGCACCACCCCAGTCCAGACACAGCTTTATGCAAATCAGTCTTCACCCTGTGCCTCATGGGAACAGTCCAGCCCGAACTGCCAAGCCATGTCTTCCCTGGACCGGAAACAAGTATCCTGGGACTGATTTCGGGCTAACTGTGCTCATCAGCCAGGCTAGCTTGAATCCAGTGGCAAAGTGAGCAAGGGACCCACATCTGGGCATACCCTGCCAACTTAGGGGGAACAAAGCAAACACAAGGAGATGATGGCTGGAGCAATGAAACATATATATGCAAATTTATTCACAGGGTGGTGATAGAAAGAGGTGGCCAGGGCCGAAGAGAATGAGATGTTCACCAGGAGAATTGCACTGTGGACTCAGTTCATAGACGGTTTGTTTATCATGTGGGAAGGCAATGAAGATGAATTGAATGCTTTTCTGGAAAATCTTAATTGTAATGAGTTTAACTTGCTATTTACAAATATGCAGAGCTTTTTTAGTGTGATTTTTTGGATGTGGAATTAGCGGTACTTGGTGATGTATTAACCTTAAGGATCCCTAAAAAGCCACCAACTCCTGCAAATAGCGGTCATCCAGATGCTCTAAAATAGAGCATTCTATATATCCAAATATTAAGGGCCAAGAGAACATGATCCACAGAAGAGTTGTATTATGAGAAAATATGTGGCATGGTCAAACGTTTCCTTAAAAGGGGATATCTTAAAAATGTTTTGGAAGACGCTAAAAAGAGAGCCAGTGAGAAAACATGTGGGGCAACTATGATACTTACAGAGTAACAGCCCAAACGAAAAACTTCACTAAGTGAAAAGACTGTTTTTGGAACACAATATGGCACAACCAAGAATCAAGATGGTCTTGTAAAAAAATTTGGACATCCTGAAGAAGGATGAGCATCTTAAGGATATTGTGGAAATGGTTACCCAGGTAACCACTAAGGATGCAAGATTTTTGTGGGACTTTTGAACATCTAGTTATTATGACCCCAAGAAGGAACAGAAAAACTGTCTCTCTGTGAACACAGGAAGTTTTATAAAATGTAGCTCCTGTAAAGCATGCAAATATGGTTCAAACTGCAGGAGTTATCGAGCTCTTGAAGACCATTAGGTGACAGTGAACGATGCAATCACATGCAATTTCGACTATGTAATCTCTGACTTTAAATGTGGATATGAAAGGTTGTATGTGGGCAGCACCCTCAATAAGCTAAAATTAAGAATATTACAACACATAAGAGCATTAAAAAGAATGGTGATAAGAACTACCCCATGGCCTGCCACTTTAAGCAATATCACAAAATATCATTAGCGACATTCAGTTATTGTGGAATTAAATATATTTGGGCCTACTAAGGGGGAGTTGATCAAGAAAAAGAACTGAGGAAACAGGAATCACGACTAATACTATCAATTGGAACGGAGATACCTTGGGGCCACGATACTGATGCTGTACTGTATGTCTATCTGTAATTATGACATTTAGTGAGACCCCTGGTTTTTGTTACCTTTTAATAATAATATGAGGACTCATGACAAATATGGGTTGGTCCTAATTTGAAGATTTATTGTGGGGTATCCCAAAGCAAAATGGATATATTGGAATGTTCCCTTAGGAGTGATTTGAAACATTATGCAGGATTTTGTTATCAGGTCTGGAAATTGTGCACAGCATACCTTATAAATATTATATACTTTATGTATAATCACATTGCACAATTTGATGCTATGCACTTTATGGATGACTAGCACTTTAAACATATTTAACCTCATGTGCCCTATAGCATTTTGAAAGAACTAGAATTGTAGGAATCGTTACGTTCATGCACTGTGTAATTTATAAGCATCATGCACTTTAGATTTGCGAATTATATCATGATACATCATGTACTATTTCATAATTTAGGTGCAAAAGAGTCCAATATTGAATGTTGTTGTCATGAATTACAGGGTACCCCATAATGTTTGTGAAGATCTGACAGTCAGTTTTTTTTCTGGATCATGCATTCTGCACTTTATGAGCTTTATACACTTTAATGAAATAATTGAATTAGGAAGCACTGCAGGGGTCCAGAGTACCTCCATATTTGCTGGATTCACACGTTAAATAATCCACACCAACTCACAGACCCACTCACAAACTTCTGCACCCAGTTACTCACACACTCAGAGACTCACATACCCACTCACAGACCCACTCACAGAACCACTCAGACACTCACGCTTCCAGCCCCAGATCCACTGAGAGACTCATGCACTATCTTACAGACCCACTCAGACACTTATGCACCCATTCACTCACCCACTCAGACACCCACTTAGACATTCATGCACCCACTCACAGATCCAATCAGACAGCCAGCCATACACTTACTTACACATGCACAAAGGCACTCATGCACATACTCACAGATCAACTGAGGGACTCATGAAACCAATCAGAGACCCATTGAGACACTCTTGCACCCACTCATAGATGCACTGAGACAGTTACGCAGTTCATCAAAGAACCACAGAACCACTGATAGACTGATGCTCCATCATACAGATCCAGGTATAAGTTTTGAATGTGGTGGTGGCTATTTAATATCTGCATTGTTTTGTCATTTCTTGACATATTCGCGGTTTTAAAGATTAATTTTATACAAACTACCTAGAAAAATATTATTTTAAACAGTGCACTAATAAATCCCTAGTGTCTAAAATACTGTAAAATGTGTGCATATATGTGTTTTACACTTTATAAAAAAAGGCGCGACCGTCATGGTTACCAACATCATTGTGACTCTCGGAGTAATCACAAAAACGGAAATACAGTTTAAAAGATTGTTTGTATACAAACTCCCTATAAAAATATGACTCTAAACAGTGTAGTAATAAACCCCTAGTGCCTAAAATACTGTATCAATGAGTGCATATATATGTTTTACACCTCTTATAAAAGCAGCGATTGTTGCGGTTACGACAGTCATTGCGAAGACGGAAAGTAGGATTCAAATGCAGTTTCTTAAACACTTTCTAGAAAAGTATGTGTACTTACATGTTTTTAAGCAGCGATGCAGTTAGTAAGGTGCGTATTGTAATAATTACAATGGATTTTTTTTAGTTAAAATGTTTGAGTGTGGTGGTGGTCGTTGAATGCCTGCTTTTGTTTTGTGGTTTTGCTACATGATCGTGAACATCGTGACGTTGTCGCCAATTTTGAAAAAATTTAGAAGTAAATTAACAAACCTTTGGGCTCTTGTGGGCTCTGACAAGAGCCTTTGTGTTGAGAGGTTGTATAAGATAGCTACAGATAAGCCTGTATGCAGAGTTTCAGGTTGCTCAGAAACACCCAGTTTCCTTCATCTGTAAAGTGAACTCCATCACTTCTATAGATCGCATGCATGTTATGGTCTCTGAGGAAAGCAGCAAAAGTTTTATTAACATGTTTCCTGACTTTATCAATCCGTGGACAGAATTGATTAGACCACTTCCATTTCTGCCTTCAGAATATGTTAGAGTACACCAAGACAGTGTGAAGGAAAAGCATCATCAATTCAGCAAAGGTATCCGTCATTAGGATTTCCAGTCCTTCTCTGGTTAATGTGTTTGGTCATTGCCAAACCAAAGGTTAAGAAACTTAGAAATTCACAGAAAAACCCAAGGTTACAGGGATCTTATAGTTAGGAAATAGAATGAAAAAAACTTTAAAAATTCACTGAAAAAACCAAAGATTACAAGTACGTTATAATTAGGAAATAGAGTTTTTAAAAAACCTTAGAAATTCACTGAAAAAACCAAAGGTTACAGGGACGTTATAGTTAGGAAATAGAGTTTTAAAAAAACCTTAGAAATTCACTGAAAAAATCAAAGGTTACAGGGACGTTATAGTTAGGCTGACATTTCACTTGTACTAAACCAGAGAAATCCAGCAGTTATAGTTACGTGAGCTAACTATAACTGACACCCCCGCAATGCACTGCTTATGATTTAACATATTATTACATCACTCATGATATGGTCAGTAACATCACTGATGACATCACTAATGACATCTCAAATGAGATCACATCAATTCCCCAGTTTTTCTTTAAAAATCTCCCTCTTACCAAGTTCAAAAGGTTGGCAAATAGGGTACATTGTATCACGGAAGGCAGCAGGAATGGGGTACGGACATGGACTTGGATAAGAGAGGGCAGGAGGGAGATGGGCAGGGACACCAAACTGACCTTACAGGGTAAGCGCCAGAAGTTGCAGAAGCACTATACACCACACAGGGCAAGTGGGATGGCAGTGCAGCACAACAGACCATGGAAAGCAATAGGGAGGGGGCAGGGCCATGCATATGGACAAAAGAGAGTAGAGGGGAAAGAGTTAAGGGCAGCAATCTGACCATACCAGACAGAGAGGAGGGACAGTTGCAGCACAATGCACCATGAAGGGCAAGAGGGGGAAGACAGGGGTGGAGGAGAAGAGTTTGGGCCCCCTTTTGAAGTAACCGTAGGAGTGCATTATAATCACCGTTATGAAGAATACAAGATGATTACGCATCCTCAGATTAACCAGACTGTTGTGTGTATTTAAGCAATGCAACTGACAAGGGGGTGAATTAGTATTTTGTTAAGGGATAACAAACTACATGTGTTTTACTGATTTTCTTTATTACACTCATAACCCCTAAGACATTAAGGCATGCCACTTAGAACTGTTCAAATGCATTGAAAGTATTTCTTATTTGTTTATAGGAGGTGTGCACATAATGTAACTTGTGCATTGTTAATTTAGCCTAACTGTGGGCCTGAAATGCATTTCTAATGTATTTTCCAGCTAATGTTTGAATTGCTATTTTGCTTGCCTTGTGGAATGTTACATGCATCTTGTGTTCCCACTGCAGGTGGACAAGGCTTCATTAGTTAAGAGAAATGTGGATTGTTCCTAGTAGATAGAGTAGCCTGAGAATGAAAAATGCAATAACTGATAAAGGATGAGTTCTCATGGGAGAATTAGATGGCACCAAGGATGTACGAAATATCTCAGCATGTGATCATGGAGGCTGAGAAAGGAAGCTGGAGGGTGCTGGAAATGGAAATTTACCAGCTGCACTATATGAGGTGCCTTGATCCAGCTATTTCTTATGTTGTGATGCAGCTAGGGACAGCTGATACTTTACTTTAGGGCTCCTTGAGATATAGACCTCATCTTAACCTTGGTGGCTTCATGTACATAACCCTGGTTGGAGGCTCTAACGGCTGACACCTTGCTTCCCCACCTTTACTGCATTTTTGTCTTTTGATAACATATGTTGCAGAGATTGATATAGCCATTTTCTTTTTGTTGTACTAACTTAATCAGTTTCACAGATTCAGTATCATTCTGTTTACTTTGTATTTTTATGCCATAATGCTTTGATTGGTTTATATTAATCTGTTTCAGAATTTGAATTAAACAAACTAACATGAATTTGGCGTCAACCTGGATTCTTACATGCTAAAGTGGAAATATTAAAACTAGATATCTCGAAAGGAAGTTTCTCTTTATCTTTCATGATACTTAAAAAAAAACATTGGTGCAGATAATTTAGGAGTATGGGTTCCAGCTCTCCCAGAGGCACAAAAGCAGATCAGCAAGACAGGAGGGAGGGTATAGGAGTCTGCAGATTGAAAACAAGGGCTGACAATGGAGGGCATGTATGATGGTCACTGGTGGCACAACACACTGTGGAGGACAACAGTGAAACTATAATGGAGTGCACATAGACAACAGAGAGAAGGTGGGAGGGGGTCAGGGTCAGAAAATTGTCCACACAGCATAGGTAGGAGGGCCACAGAAGACCATGCATGGTGTTAGACCTGGCACCTTGGCGTGAGTCTCCCTTCCACTTTTTGTCGCTGTGCCTCATGTGTTTGTATGGTGTTGGCCGCTCAGCGCACTGTGCCACTGCCAACCAGTGCCACAGTGCAAGTGCTCCCTATGTAAAATGTATATGTTGGTTGGATTCCATGATTGGCTTATTTGGTTTACTGTCAGACCCCAGTAAAGTGCACCAGGAGTGCCAGGGCATGTAAATACAAATGCCGCTGGTGGGCTTGCAGCACAGGTTGTGCCACCCACAGAAGCGGCCTGGTAAAATATGTCTAGGTCTGCCATCGCAGAACCTGCATGCAGTCTGGTACTGACATGCTGACTGGCAAGTGCACCCACTTGCCAGTCCCTAAAACCTTCCCTTAACTTCATGTTAGTCACCCCTATGGTAGGCCCAAGGGCCGGGTGCATTGTAGCATAAGGTAGGACAAGCCCTGAGGTGTGTGGCATGTCCTAATAGTGAATTACCGCCATTTTCGTTTTTCACTATTGTAAGGCTACCCTGTTCTCATAGGCCAGAATGGGCGGTTAAGATTGTTACATCCTATGATCCTAACCGACCCCGGGAACATGGTAGAAAATCGAGTTTAGTATGCCTGAACTCAGAATAATAAGGTACATCTTTTCGTAAGGTTTATTTTAATATTCTGCGTTTGCAAATGCCACTTTTAGAAAGTTGGCATTTGCTTGCCTAACCATTTTAGCCCGCCTCTGCGTGATCTGCTGTCTGGCTTGTGTGAGTGACAGGGCTGGGGAAACCCAGATGGGCAGGGCTAGGTAGCCTGGTGGTGAATAGAAAGATTGACCTGTAGATGGGTGGGAGGAGTACACCTGGACTCTGAATAGGGCTGTGCTCTGCCACCACAATGCTGGCTCCGCCCCCTGGGGAGCGTCTGATGGCTCTGCCCTGCACCCTGAAAGAAGAAGCTTGCATCGCATCAACAAAGTGCTACAGAACTGGACTGAATTAGGCAAGGGCCCCCCTGGCCTGGGAGAACAAAAGAAATGGTGTATAAAAGAAGGAGCCCTGCTCCTAAGAAATCAGATTCGCTTTGAACCAAAAAGAATCTCTGCCTGACAAGGAGGCGCCAGGAAAGCTGTACGGGGGAAGACTGTCACTAGCCTGGGGGACTGGCCTGCAGTGTTGACCTTGCTGCCAAAGGAGAGAAGAGGAACCCTTTACTAAAGACTTTGCTTCATTTTTATTTTCAAGAACCTTGTGCTTTCAAAAAACGATCTCCAAGGGCCTGGAAGCGAGTTTGCCCCCTGAACTGAACCCCAGGACCATTTGGCTCATCCTGACATGTACTCGCCTACCGCTGGACTGTGGTGTTTCTTCCCTCGCCGGAGCCGTGACTCCCGTGCCCATCAGCCCCTCCTTGAGCCGTGACCGGACTGCTTAGCCGCCCCTGCCTTGGGAAGAGCCTCGTTCAATCCGAGCCGCTCTCCCTACGCCGTGCTGGGCTGCCCCCGTCACTTCGCTCGCCGGAGGCCCGCTGCGCACCTTCACCTCTCCCGCCGAAATCGGCGCTGTGAGCATCTCCAAAGCCTCAGACGGCCCGGACATAGAGAACGTACCCGGCCGCATCGCTCTGCTCACTTGCCAACCTGAAACACCCCGCTACTGCTGTGAGCCTGAAGGACCAGACCCCCCTCATAAAGCGTGGGAGCCCCGGACGCCGCCTCACCCTTCTGAAGAGCCGCTGAGCATCCCACACCCGCCTTTACTAGAAGACACAAGGTACTGTAACATACGAACTCAACCGCGAGCTCGCATCGGATCCAGGGTCCGCAACGTTCTGTTTTCCCTGCCGTCTGACGCGTGCCACCCGGTCACCGTCTCAGCGCGAAGTGCACTAAGGCCCACAGTTCACCTTGTTGCCCCGCATAAGAAGAACTTTCCATGTAAAGAGAACTTTCCGTAATCATAGAGATCGTGGCCCCACCGTTTTGTGGAAATGTGGATTTTCCTGATCAGTTATGTCCCCTATCTTGGACCCCAACGGTTCTATATGCATGTTACAAGTACATGTATGTTCCCTCCAGTTCCAGTTTCTAAGACGCAAACATATGTGTGTCTACCGTCAACATGTTCTCTGTCAGATCCGCCATGAATGGGCTGGATATTCAATTCCTAAGTATGAAAGGCCACCGACTTTATATGGCTAAGTTACTCCATTTTTACAGTTCAGGCGAGTAGGCCCGATTCTGTCCTCAAAGCCTTTCCCTGCTCTCTGTCTCTGACAGCTTCAGCTTGAGCTCGCATCTGTATCCATGAACTTTGTCCTACTCCCTGTGCAGCTAACGGTGCCTGCCTCGGCCAGTTTTCGCATGTCTGCCAAGAAGCTGTATTTCACCTTCGAATTATCTATTTTGCTCTCCAGCCGATGCATTCCTGTCCAGTGATTTAGGTAAACATTTCCTTTAGCTCACAAGCAAAGGACTCAGCCTTTCCGTCCTCCTGCAAGTGATTCATAGCCCTGTTGCCATGGAAAGTTTTCTATCCCTCGCATCTCATATAGACACTTAGACGCTTGTACACGTACACAGTCAGTATAGAATAGATTCTGTCCGAGAGTCTCTTCCTTGTGGATAACATAGTTCTTTAAACATAGGATGTTAGATATGATTTGGGATTAGGTTGACTTGACCCCCAGACTTCTCGTCTCCACATGTAGAGCTAAATGTCAAGTCCCCTTCACCCCCTAGTTGCACGTCAATTACACGTCATGCTGCCGCGCGCGCATCTATGCCAAGTATTATCTTATAGATCCACCTATGTCTGATAATTCTAACCAATCATGTTTCTTTTATTCCTTATTACGCCTAGTTTCGATTATGTCACTGTCACGTCATTTTTCTTATCAAATGTTACGCCTTCTACATTCGTTTCATTGTAATGCACTTATTATAAAAATGTATGTCTGTTAATAAATTATTGTACTTCACTTCCTGAACCCTCGTGGTGACGGAACCTGAAGGCCGCGGCTCGAGTCGGCCATTTTGAATGGAATAAAGCCCATTAGAAAACCTCTTATACCACGGATTCTGCCTCTTGTTATTTTGAGCTATTTTACTTTATTTTAAGATTCCGCATGAAATTCAGTCCGGTAATATTTATTTTATTTACCACATAATGGCGCCCGAATAGGGACACTTTCTCATCTCACGCGCCGGCGGTGCGTTGCAGGCCCGGTCTCCTGCCACAGCTGGACGGACCATAAACGCGTACCAGCAGGATTTCCTGTAAGCTCCCTCCGGTCAAGCGGGGGCGACTGAGGCTGCGATCAACCCAGACGAGGCGGTGAGAAGTGCGAAGTATCCCGACCAGAGCCTAGCTGAGAGAGCAAGATCCGAGGTATACAGAGGCCCACCAGGTTTTCCGAAATCCCGACGTCCAGAGGGTCCGATGTCCGCAGTTATCGAGTCCTGTCCATTCTCTGAGGCCTTCCGTTTCAAGGAGCTACTCGGTGAGTACCATCGCCGGGGAGGCGTGTTGACGCGCACATAGGTTGTGCCGGTCAAGACGGATTTGGGTACACAAATCCGGTCTGCACTGTTTAGCAGTGTATATGTACTGTTTAGCAGTATATCAAGTATTCCGAAGTATTCAGTTATTGTCAAGAATTCAGCGTGGTGATTAGTTAGGCAGACTGTCATCATTGTCGATCATTGTTAAAAATGTTTAATGTTTAATGTTTCAAGTATTCAGAAATGTCTTGCATATTGTGGTATGAATGACTGTTCATTGTTCACTGTTTATTATTGTGTTTTTCGTATTAAGTAAGTTCAAGAGTAAGTATCAGGTCAGTTGTCAATATGCCGCTCTTCTCGAAGTTAAGACAGATTACTACCAGAAAAGGGGTGCTTGAAGAAGCAGTTCCTATTCCTCCTAGAGACACTCCAGGACATTTCATGTACCATAAACATGGCTTAGATGCCATATTGTTTCTTGATCTATGGGTAGATTATACCAAGGGGTTACCGGAAAGTCAAAGGTGGCCCGCAGCGGGAACCTGGGATGCAGAGTGCATCATGAAAGTGGAGGAAGAGTTATGGAAAAGAAAGGTTAGACGGTCACAGAAAGACGCTGTCGAGTTATGGCGTAAAGAATCTCATAGACGAACAGAAAAAGCACGTAGACAAGAAGAGAGGAGTAAAGAAAGTTCAAATAAAGTTCAAGAAAATCTATTAATTGAGGAAGGTATCCGAGTGAAATCAGAACAAGTAAATAGACAAAGAAATGCTCTTATGAATGGTATGTATCCCTTACTAGCCGAAGGATTACCTAAGGCTGCTCCGGAGATACCAAAAGACTTGCCACCCCCATTATTTCCAATTAAGGTACATCCAAAGGGGCTTCCCAGAACCGCAGAAGATGTTTTTCTTTCCTCATATCTAGATGACGCAGCTCCCGAGTATGCTAACGCCACACCACATAGACCGTCTGGTGGAGGGGTTCAACGTCAGGATCAGGTATCTGTCCCCGTGCAACAGCAAGTCCCGACACAAGCGTCGGCAAGCACATCCGTTTCCGCATCTGTCTCCGCAGTCGACTCTACAGAGGTATCGACACCCTTAGTTGCGGTGTCACGTTCGACGAACCCTTTCACACCCGACGCCCCAGATGGGGCCACGGGAGGTGCTAGCAGTACTTTTACACCACCTAGAATAAATAAACTTGTCTTTCAAGAGTCAGCACATTCACGTACACCAAAATTCGTAAATGAACGTACGCTTAAGGAACTCCTTGTAAATGGTAGATATGACCCAGTGGTTGGTAAAGAGGACGAAATGGTCCTGGCATCATTACGTATCAGACGAGCCGCAGAGTATTTAGCAAGGTTACCAGGAATGACTACGCATCTGGATAACATATATCATTTTGTTCAAACAGGACGAGATCCAGGATGTATTAACAGAGCTATGGAATTCCAGAAAGTAGAGATACAAGGGGAACTGTTACGTTTCCTCATAAACTGTGTGATCAGAAATCAAGATCGTCCGGGGGTAGACCCGAATGCAATGCTTATTCTTACAAGAGTGGGAAGTGGGAGACCAAAAGATAGACTGGACAGCATTAGCAGAGGAAGAAAGGAGCCGAGCTGCAGGTTCAGGGCTCGGGGATAAAGTTAAACTATTACCAGGTTTACTAGTACAGGTACTGCCACGTTTATTAACTACAAAAAAGGAAGATTGGGGTGCAATTACAGCCTGTAAACAAAAGCAAGATGAAGACACAAGCGATTATTATGCTCGATTTGAAAAATGTTTTGGTATAAATAGTGGTATAAAAGCAAGTAGTGACTCATATCCACATTTATTTGTGACAAAATTAGTGGAAAATGCATTGCCTCCAGTGAAGAATAGAATATTAAAATTCGAGAGTACCTGGCAAAGTAACACTCCGTCGCAAATGCTACAAATGTTACAGTATCATCACAATAGAATTAGGGATGAACAAGAACACGAGCATAGACGCATGAAGGATACAAAAATGAAAATGCTAGTTTCTCAGACAGTACCAGCAGATGGTCACAAAAAGGGTGTGACACATTCTGGTGATTCTGCAGTTCCTGTAAAAGGAACCTGCAATTACTGTAAACAACCAGGCCATTATGTACATGATTGTCCAGTCCTGAAACGTAATATAGCTACAGGTATTGCAAAAGAGAGACCACGATTAGTTAGACAAGATCAGAATGAACAAGGAGCTATGCAGCATGGACAGTCCATGCCAGTTCAGCAACAGTCCATGCCAGCCTCACAGCAACCCATACAGTTTGTGCCAGCTGCACCACCGTTGCCCGCTACTGCCACACAAACTACAACACGACAAATGTATCAGACTGCACAGTATGAATACCCTGAGTATCAGCGTTACGCATGAACCAGCCTAGAGAGGGAAGTTGACTTACCGCTTATCGAGATTCCGGTAGATCAAGAAGGACCTTATGTACATAGTGAATTATTAGGTCAAGATAGAAAATTCTTACTCGATACAGGGGCAAGTCGAACAACCATAAAACGTAGTGAAGTTCCAGGGGCACCCCTCTCAGGCTCTCAAAATGTTTCCCTTGGTTTTTCGGGAAAACCTATTGTTAATGAAGTATCACAGCCTCTACCACTTACGATAGGACCTTTGACACAAACTACAGATTTATTGCTTACTAAATCATGCCCAGAAAATTTGTTAGGAATTAAAACTCTGAAAGCACTAGGGGCCATAATATGTTGTTCTCCGGAAGGAGTAAGGTTGTTTTTGCGTGATTTTAAAGGTCACTATGTGTCTAGAGACATGGATCCCCGACTACAGATTTTACCAGTACATCTATGGGCACAAGGCCCTACGGATGTTGGCTGCATGAACATTACACTCTATCGAGTTACATTGAAAGCAGGAGTGGTACTACCACGAATGCGACAATACAAGTTACCACATGATGCTGTAGTGGCTTTGCTGAAAATCATTGATGAGCTAATTGCCCAGGGAGTAGTTGTAGAAACAGACTCCAATGTATGTAATTCACCGATAATTCCGATTCTTAAACGAACTGATCCTACTGCTCCACCAGTGTACCGATTGGTTATTGATTTGCGTGAACTAAACAAGTGCATTGTGCCACAATTTCCTGTGGTCCCTGATATATCATCATTGTTGACAGCAATTGATTCCGAAGCAACATTTTTTACTGTAATTGATCTCAAGAATGCCTTTTTCAGCGTCCCAATAGATCCGGAAAGCCAATACTTGTTCGGATTCAGTTTAAATGGACGCAGCTTTAAATTCTCACGCGCTCCCCAAGGATTCACAGAAAGCCCCAGCATCTACAGCCAAGCACTGAAACGAGAACTTGACAGTATCCACATGCCAGTCAATACAGCACTGCTTCAATATGTCGATGATCTGCTGATCACCGCAAGAAGCGAGCCAGAATGTGAAAAGGCTTCTCTGACAGTTTTACATTTCCTAGCCGACAAGGGGCACAAGGTGTCCCCTTCTAAGCTGCAATTCTGTGTTCAGCGAGTTATTTATCTTGGTCACTCGCTGTCCAAGGAGGGAAGGCAGCTTACACCAGATCGCATCCAGTTAATTGCTAACATGTCAATACCCCAGACACAAAAGGAGGTGCGAGCTTTTATAGGCCTCACTTCATATTGTAGGCAGTGGATCCCTCAGTACGCATTTCTAGCAAAACCACTCATTCAGTTAACCACACAGGAGGCAGCCACATCG
Organism: Triturus cristatus; assembly: GCF_964204655.1. Classification (NCBI taxonomy): domain Eukaryota; kingdom Metazoa; phylum Chordata; class Amphibia; order Caudata; family Salamandridae; genus Triturus; species Triturus cristatus. The sequence continues at coordinate 214,738,789 of NC_140588.1, forward strand.
ACTGTTCTCCCTTGGACTCAGGAACATACACAAGCTTTTGAAAGCCTAAAGGAAGCTTTATGTCAAGCACCTGTTTTAGCAACACCATGTTATAGCAAACATTTTACACTCTTTGTTACAGAACGCGAAGGTACTGCCTTGTCAGTACTCACTCAGGATCAAGCAGGATCATGCAAGCCATGTGCTTATTTTTCCAGTACATTAGATCCCGTAGCTCAGGCTTTGCCTGCATGCCTGAAATCAGTGGCAGCGACAGCTTTAGCAATCAGACAAAGCGATGCCATAGTGTTAGGACACCCTCTGACAGTACAAGTACCACATGCAGTAGAGATTCTTGTGAACCGAACACAAACACAACACTTGACCATAGCAAGACTTACCGGTTATGAACTGACATTGTTTCAACCACACATAGAGATCCGACGGTGTAATACATTGAATCCTGCTACACTATTACCTGTAATTGGAACAGACCCACTAGCTCATGATTGTGTTGAAATCATTGAAATAAAGACGAAACCTAGACAAGATTTGACAGACGTTCCATTGTTAGATCCAGACCTGACGTTGTATGTAGACGGATCATGCATGAGAACAAGTACAGGAGATTTAGTGGCCGCGTATGCAGTCACAACAGACACTGAAGTTATTGAGACAAATTGTATAGATACTCTGTCAGCCCAAGCAGCAGAACTTATTGCTCTAACGCAAGCCTGTATTCAAGCCACAAATAAGAAAGTTAATGTATACACTGATTCACGTTATGCATTCGGAGTTGTACACGACTTCGGCGTGCTGTGGCGAGAGAGAGGTTATTTAACTTCCCATGGTGCCCACATTCAGCACGGACCCCTCATTCATGCCTTGTTAGACGCAATACATCTACCCACTGCTATATCGATTATGAAATGTAAAGCACACACGAAGGTTACTGATACCATTTCTCAAGGAAATGATTTAGCTGACAGAACAGCTAAACAGACTGCTCAGAATCGCACATTAGACATGACAAAGCCAATAGTTCAGACACCAACACAGTGTATGACAATTAAGGATCCCGCACTTGACGTAATTGACATACAGACACATGCCACAGCAGAAGAAATAAAGAAGTGGACGGAACTAGGAGGGATCCAGACAGATCAAGGATGGATGACGAAGGAGAAATCTGTATGGTTTCTCCCTGATTCCATGGTTCAAGCCATTATAGCTACAGTTCACAGTCCAGCACATTTAGGAGAGAAGGCTATGCTAGACAGCATTCAGCACATTTGGTTCAACAAACATTTACGAGCAGCAGCTAAACAAAAAGTTCGTACCTGTATGATATGTTGTCAGTTTAATCCAGGAAAGAGTGTTCCCGTGGAGCAGGGTGGATTTCAGCCTCCTGACCATCCTTTTGAAGTCCTCCAGATGGATTATATTCAGATGGAACGTTGTCGAGGATTCAAATATGTCCTCGTAGTTGTCTGCGCTCTCTCCCGTTGGACAGAGGCGTATCCCGTATCAGATTACACTGCCCCGACTACTGCCAAGCAGCTAGTTCGAGAATTCTTCCCACGGTACGGTTTACCACGTGTTGTATATTCAGATAACGGTCAGCCTTTCTCATCCGAATTAATGAAACATGTCTCACTTTTGTTGGGATATCAGTGGAAATTCCACTGTGTCCGACACCCCGAGGCAGCAGGTCTTGTAGAAAGACATAACCAGACACTGAAAATCAGACTGTCCAAAATATGTAGAGAGAAAGGTGTCGACTGGATAGTAGCATTACCAGTTGCGCTCTTTTACATGAGAATGGTAGCACACTCTAGAACAGGGCTATCCCCGTATGAGGTGATCTTTGGTAGACCACCGAATATGTGGGGGACGCCTATACCACGCAAAATAACTGACATTGACTGTAACATGCTGACAGATTACTTGGCTTCCTTGATGTCTGCACTACAATCTTCTCGTTCACAGGTAGCTGCAGCCTTTCCCGACAACACTGAGGCGAAACCCCATGACGTTGTTCCGGGTAATCTTGTCTTTGTGAGAAATTTCGACAGGAAAAGTCAACTGGAGCCCAGGTGGAAAGCACCCAAGTTGGTCCTGTTGACCACAAGAACAGCCGTGAAGATCGAGGGACGCAAAGGGTGGATTCATTCAAGTCACGTCAAAAAATTTCATGGACTACCTTCAGATATAGACACTGTGCCCTGCACTCCCTCACAGACTGATTCAAAACTTCCTTTTGTTGAACAAAATGACTCTCAGTGCTATAAATTAAAGCTTAGGCCCAAACAGTCGAGCAATTTGATTGTTTAAGTCCTCTCCAAGGTGAAGCGGTTGAATTGTCTCCGACATGTATCCCTTGGACCTGAGTAGAGAAAATACCCGAGAAATGTTGAAACGACAGGCGTATTGTAAATCACTGCGTAGCCACTGTATTGTGACTTTATTAATTTTGTTTTCTTTGAGTTTTTTAATAGTTACTGCAAGTATATTGTTGCATATGTATTATCCTGTTTCTAAACGTACTTTCAATATAACTGATGAACATTCTTTTAGTGAATTACCCCCACATGAGTTGTCCTATAGACTTGCGCTGCGTAATAACACCTTCATTAGTATGTTACATCATTCCCATCAGACTAGTAATGCGACCAATTGTTGGGTGTGTGGCCGACTTCCTCCCTATCAGAATAACAAAGGAGTTCTGCCGTTCTTTCCACATCCGTTCACACACAATGGCTCCTGTGGAGCATGGTTTAGTTTATTAAATTCCATAGACCCAGACACAGCAGTTTATCAACAACATTGGATATGGGGAAATCTGAATCTAGTTTTATTCAAAGTCTGTCACCCTAATAAGGAGGGTCACCCCAGTAGAACAGGAACTGATTTAGAAAATGAAGTGTATAAATTAGGTAATTTTACGCCTAATCTTATGATTTTGAATGTCAAATCCGAAGTTGAACTAATTCTGCCCACTATGTCAGTATTTCCAGTAAAGGGTGAATTATGTGTGAGAAAAGTTGGTTCCATACACATGGGCCATAGCCAATGCGTTACTACAGTAGAATATAGTGATCAAGGTAAATCTTCATTTAGAGCTTCTCGCCATTCTTACTTCATATGTGGTCAGACGGCATATATGCGTCTGCCTCTAGATTGGGATGGTACCTGTTACATCGCATTCCTTTTGCCACCTGTTTTCCTAGCTCCCCCTGATTATTATCGAAATGTTCATTTAGTACACAATAGAGAGCGTAGAGATCTCCCAGTTGTCGATTATACTGAGACGGCATGGGACAAGTATGTAGATTTCAATAAAGGTATCTTTCCCTATATAGGTACAATATCAAATAGTAAGCTGATACGCAGACTCACCAAGACTCTTGAAGCTGTAGTAAACGAGACTATAGCCGCCCTAGGCAATCTGACAGAGGAACAATCAGTGATGAGAATTGTTGTTCTCCAGAATCGTCTTGTCCTTGACGTCATCCTGGCCGATAGGGGCGGAGCTTGCAGGGTCATCGGATCCAGCTGCTGCATATTCATACCAGAAAATTCGCCATCTGTATATAAAGCTATAACACGCCTTCATAAGATTGTAAGCCAGATACACGAGAATCCAGGCACTTGGACGTGGTCCGGGTGGTTTTGGAGTGTGATATCAGCCTGGGGATGGAGAGTTCTATCCTTCCTAGGTATTGGCCTTCTTATGCTTTTCAGTTGTTGTTTATGCCTGCAATGTGGACCAGCGATTTGTGGTCTGTGTGCCACATCATGCATTCCATATCACAGTTCTCGTTCAAAATGCCGGAAGAAGAAGGAAGAAGAAATGATGCTCCATGAGCAAATCGATGGAATGATGAAGATTGATGTCTCGTGAAGGGCAAGAAGGGGACAAGGAGGGAATGTGGAAATGTGGATTTTCCTGATCAGTTATGTCCCCTATCTTGGACCCCAACGGTTCTATATGCATGTTACAAGTACATGTATGTTCCCTCCAGTTCCAGTTTCTAAGACGCAAACATATGTGTGTCTACCGTCAACATGTTCTCTGTCAGATCCGCCATGAATGGGCTGGATATTCAATTCCTAAGTATGAAAGGCCACCGACTTTATATGGCTAAGTTACTCCATTTTTACAGTTCAGGCGAGTAGGCCCGATTCTGTCCTCAAAGCCTTTCCCTGCTCTCTGTCTCTGACAGCTTCAGCTTGAGCTCGCATCTGTATCCATGAACTTTGTCCTACTCCCTGTGCAGCTAACGGTGCCTGCCTCGGCCAGTTTTCGCATGTCTGCCAAGAAGCTGTATTTCACCTTCGAATTATCTATTTTGCTCTCCAGCCGATGCATTCCTGTCCAGTGATTTAGGTAAACATTTCCTTTAGCTCACAAGCAAAGGACTCAGCCTTTCCGTCCTCCTGCAAGTGATTCATAGCCCTGTTGCCATGGAAAGTTTTCTATCCCTCGCATCTCATATAGACACTTAGACGCTTGTACACGTACACAGTCAGTATAGAATAGATTCTGTCCGAGAGTCTCTTCCTTGTGGATAACATAGTTCTTTAAACATAGGATGTTAGATATGATTTGGGATTAGGTTGACTTGACCCCCAGACTTCTCGTCTCCACATGTAGAGCTAAATGTCAAGTCCCCTTCACCCCCTAGTTGCACGTCAATTACACGTCATGCTGCCGCGCGCGCATCTATGCCAAGTATTATCTTATAGATCCACCTATGTCTGATAATTCTAACCAATCATGTTTCTTTTATTCCTTATTACGCCTAGTTTCGATTATGTCACTGTCACGTCATTTTTCTTATCAAATGTTACGCCTTCTACATTCGTTTCATTGTAATGCACTTATTATAAAAATGTATGTCTGTTAATAAATTATTGTACTTCACTTCCTGAACCCTCGTGGTGACGGAACCTGAAGGCCGCGGCTCGAGTCGGCCATTTTGAATGGAATAAAGCCCATTAGAAAACCTCTTATACCACGGATTCTGCCTCTTGTTATTTTGAGCTATTTTACTTTATTTTAAGATTCCGCATGAAATTCAGTCCGGTAATATTTATTTTATTTACCACAGTTTCACCGTTACTGGGTCTTGTACTAAATCTGCTGAAAATATTAAAGCCTTATTTTTGTATACAACCTGCCTGGTGTCCGTTTGTGGTGCATGCAAAGTATTTACTGTGTGTATAAATGCAAGTGCTTAACCGTGTACGCCCTGAGGTTTAGCCTTGACTGCTCGCGCCACGCACCTAGAGGGTGAGCAGGGGTTATTCTAAGGAGCCATCCTTCACCCTGACTAGAAGTAAAGGGTCCCTGCTTGTCGCTGGTACTTGCCTGCGCCAGCCAGAGCCCCCTCATTTCTAACATTGGAGGCAGCGGTGAGGATTTTCGGATGTGCATTTGTAGTTTGCATACGGTGGATCATTGATCACCACATAGTGAGTGCAGATCAGTAACGCAGCCACAATACTATTGTTTTTGTTTTGCCAAGAATCTCCATTTTTAAGAAACCATGTCTAGTTCACTCCCTGCAGGAAGGGCCGCCTCTATAGTCTCTGGAATGGATGATGTAGATTGAGGAGAAGGCGCACTTGAGAGCTACACAAATGAGGATTTGAAAGGTTTTTGCTCAAAGTTCAGAATTTCCCAAACTGGATTGAAAAACAAGGACCAACTTGTAAAGGCGCTGAGGGCCTGGTATGAGTCAAGGGCACCAGAGAATCTGGTGGAAGTGGTTCCACCAGAAAGCGTCCACGAATTTACCAGAGGCCTGTCGCCAGAAGAGTTGGCTGACAGGGCAGCAACCAGGGCACATGAAGTAGAGATGGCAAAGCTTAATGGGCAGATGGATATGGACAAACAAAGATTAGTCATGGAAGAAAGAAAAATCCAAATGGAACATGAGATGAAGCTGAGGGAGCTGGAGCTGAAAACGAAAAGTTTGGAGCTTAATCCCTCTGGTGGCAGCACACCGCCAGTGCTGGCGGAATCAAGGGTATATATTCCTAAAGATGTGGTTAAGGAGTTTTTTAAGAATGATGACATAGGGCAGTGGTTCAAAGCCTACGAAGTAGCCATGTCCTCCCACCGGGTCCTTGAGAAGGATTGGGGAGCGGGGTTGTGGGGGCGGTTCTTGAGTGAAGGGCGGGACACACTGCTAGATTTGCCCTCAGATGTGTATAACTCTTACCCCCATATGAAGGAGCCTTTAATGGCTAGGTATGGGTTAACTCCTGAAATGTATAGGCAGAGGTTCAGGGGTTGCACTAAGATTCCCTATAGTACGTATGTGGAGTATGTGACTTTTTTTTTGCAGGGCACTGGATGGTTGGGTAAAGGGTAGCAAGGTTGATAATTTTCAAGGGCTTCTTGATTTAATGGCATGGGAGCACTTGTCCAGTAATTGTTTATCTGAGCTACGCCAGCACCTGATTGATAGTAGGCTGACTAACCCTCGGAAGCTTGCTGAGAAGGCGGACCGCTGGGTCAGTACCAGGGTCCACAAGGGTCACGTGGGAGATTCCGCCAAAGGTGGGCAGGGTCCCCAGCAGAAGAGTGGGGGGGACAGGGGTAACCAGAGGGAGTTCCCAAAAAGGCCCCAAAGTAATCCCCAAGGGAAGCAAGGGAAAGGTTCTCAGCCTCCCCCACCCCCGAGACCGACCGGGCCCCGACAGGTCCTCCTGTTCAGAAGGGGCCCCTGAAATGTTACAAGTGTGGTAACCTGGGGCATTTTGCCTCTGATGTAAAGTGTCCTTTGCATGGTAAACCAGCACCCACTGGTGCTCCACCCCGGCAGGTGGCTAGTGTAGCCTTGGGGGAGGAGATGGCAGTCCAAGGTGGGTGGGGTCCCGCAGAGATGTCCCTTGTCTCACTAGGAGACTGTGAGACGGTCCCCCAAACCCAGCTGCCTGATAACACAAAGAAATATAGGCAGTGGGTGACCATCAATGGCCGTAGGGTGAAAGCTCTAAGAGATACAGGAGCCAGTGTGACAGCTGTCAAGTGTCACCTGGTGTCTCAAGAGCAGGAGAACAAAAGAAATGGTGTATAAAAGAAGGAGCCTTGCTCCTAAGAAATCAGATCCGCTTTGAACCAAGAAGAATCTCTGCCTGAGGAGGAGGTGCCAGGAAAGCTGTATGGAGGAAGACTGTCCCTATCCAGGGAGACTGGCCTGCAGTGGTGACCCTGCTGCCAAAGGAGAGAAGAGGAACCCTTTACTAAAGAGTTTGCTTCATTTTTATTTTCAAGAACCTTGTGCTTTCAAAAAATGATCTCCAAGGGCCTGGAAGCAAGCTTGCCCCCTGAACTGAGCCCCAGGACCATTGGGCTCATCCTGACCTTCACTCGCCTACCGCTGGACAGTGGTGTTCCTTCCCTCGCCGGAGCCGTGACTCCCGTTCCCCTTCAGCCCCTCCTTGAGCCGTGACCGGACTGCTTAGCCGCCCCTGCCTTGGGAAGAGCCTCGCTCGATCCGAGCCGCTCTCCCTATGCCGTGCTGGCCGCCCCCGTCACCTCGCTCGCCGGAGGCCCGCTGCGCACCTTCACCTCTCCCGCCGGAATCGGCGCTGTGAGCATCTCCAAAGCCTCGGACGGCCCGGACGTAGAGAACGTACCCGGCCGCCCGCTCTGCTCACTTGCCAACCTGAAACACCCCGCTCATGCTGTGAGCCTGAAGGACCAGACCACCCTCATAAAGCGTGGGAGCCCCGGACGCCGCCTCGCCCTTCTGAAGAGCCGCTGAGCGCCATGCACGCACCTAGAGGGTGAACAGGGGTTATTCTAAGGAGCCATCCTTAGCCCTGACTAGAAGTAAAGGATCCCTGCTTGTCGCTGGAACTTGTCTGCGCCAACCAGAGCCCCCTCATTTCTAACACATGGTAAGCAGGAGGGTTGGTGGCAGCACAACGGCCATGGTGGACAAGAAGGAGGAGGCAGGGGAATGCACAAAGTTCCATGGATGCAATAAGGGAGGGTTAGGGACTGGGCACAGACAAGACATGGCAGGCAAATCTGCTTCACAACAGACCACACAGGGCAGACAGGAGGAGCAGCTGCAGCACAACAGAGCATGGAAGGCAGAAGAGAATGGCAGCAAAATGGACCATGGAAGACAGGAGGGAGGGAATAAGGGTATGGAACCGGGACAGGCAGGGTGGAGCAGGCATGGGCAGGCAGCAGCCATCGGACAATGCTAGGCAGGCCAGAGGGGCAATGGCAGCTCAACAGAACACTCAGAGTAGATAGGAGGGCTGGCGTGAAGCTAGCCGAGCAGCAAGATGACAGCTCTGTAGAGAAGCTCTGCTGCCCGTGGATAAAATCCTTGACTTATCCTGCTTCCTTGGGCGCATACACTCTATACTTGCCCACATATGTTGCCTGAAAGAAGCCAGCATAGATTCAGCCCAGCTGGGGCCCTGTCTGAGATGGAAGAGTGCTGTGGTGGAGCCGGATTGTGAGAGGCCCTAGGTGTGACCTTGGGGTAGCAGCGAGAGACAGGCCAAATTGCTGTGTAGCTCCCTCGCTAAAGCTGAGATGCAGGGGTGCTGGATCTGGAGCTGACATGCCGCAAGTGGTGACACGAGGCGGCCAACCTCACCCAATTTCTTCCGGGTGCCTGAGTTGGCTGGCCCCCGGCTTTGATATCAGCAACTCAGCGCAGGGATGGTGGTGAACTGGAGTGGAGGAGGTGACCGGCATTGGTCCCCTGGCCCTGCCGTTCCCAAGGGTGATAAGGATTTACTTGGCCTTGGCTGAGGCCCATTGTGGTGAGTTGCCTTGAAGCTGGGGAGTGAGGTTCTTGCACGGCCCGTGCAGCCTGCTTTACCTGGGCCCGGCCCTTTGGATGTACCTTGCTGTGGCCGGACCAACTACACTGCAGCCTGGACATTGTGGGGTGCTGACTAGTGCTGCTGTAGTGCCAGAATCTGGATGGTTGCTGTGCTTGGGGACCCCTGCTTTCTCATCAGACTTTTTGCCCTCGGCCCCCTGGGTTCCGTCTCGGCTGCGATCTGAGCCGTGGCATTGACTGACATTTGTACTATCTGGGAGCTGCTGGGACTGGGGCCTACCCTTGATGCCGCCTGCAAAGAGAGATACCATATAAACCCAGTGGATCTGCCTGGTCACTGGTGGCTGTGTGAGGAGTGATCTGCTAAAACTCGCTGACATCATCTACCCCCTGGGGAATGTTGTTTTCACCCCTTGTGACAGAGACAGCTGACATCTGTCTGCTTCGCTCTCTACTAGAGGCCGACCCCAGGGGTCTGTTCAAAACATTACCCTCAGGCTGTCCGAGGCGGATTGAAGCTGCTTGAGCTGCTTGTGTCCCCAAGCTCTGGTCTTCTTCTAAGGATTGTGGTGAAGTCACTTAGTGGACTTCTGCCTCTGACCCTCCTCTGGTGCACAGACCACACTTATCTGGTGCTGGGGATTGCGAGACAGTCTCTTGCTGATCTCATCTGTCCTCCTCATCAGCCACTGACTGGCGTTGCACACTTGCAGGTGAATAGCATAGACTACCAGAGATGCTAGCACTCCAAAACGCACTCCGCCTGTCGATATTGGTGGATAGAATCCCCAAATCTCTACGAATTGCCCCCGATTCCACCTTGCAGTGATGGGCATTGCACAAGGCTTTTATACCTTGCTATCATGGGTAATCAGAAAACATACCAGTCATAGCTAACCTTCAAGGGTAAAAAAAAGGCTAGACAAACAAATCGAGACCCCACACAGGACGATCCGGCTGATAGTGGAGGGGGAGTGGACAGACAAAATGACGACCTGTGAGAAATCATAGTAGACGTCAAGACCAGCCTGCAAACTATTGATGGCAAATTAGATCTCATAGCAAACCGCCAGGATCGCATGAAAGAGAAAGTAAATCAAAACAAAGATAGAATTGACAACCTGGAGACCAGGGTCTCGGCAGCGGAGAATGGGAAGGCTACCTCCAGTGAACACCTTCAACGCATGGATAAAGTCTTGAAACTCATAAAAGAGAAAAATGAAGACCTGGAGGCGAGATTGAGATTCAACAATCTTCACATCATTGGTTTTCCCAAATCCACCAACATTGATAAAATGGAATATTATGTGGAGAGCATGCTTCGTGAGCTGCTCTGGGACCTCCTATCTCCAGCGTTTATTGTTCAGCAAGCCCATTGCACCTTGGGCGCCCAGACCGCCCCCTGGTTCCATGACAAGACCCATATTGGCCCGCTTGCTCAACTACAGGGACCAAGACATGTTTCACTGCTAAGCCCGTGAGCAAAGAGACATACACTTCCAGGGACATACACTGTCCTTTTACCTCAATTTAAAACCCTTGGTGCAGACAGCACGCAGAGAGTTTCTCCCTGCAAAATAAATATTGTAAAAATCAAATATCACGTATGCCCTTCTATACTCCGCCAAACTGCACATCTCATGTGGCGGCAAGCTGCAGCACTTCACTGACCCGAAGGCAGCCCTTAAGTATGCCAAACTAGTGAGGAAGGAATCCCGATTGGCCCGGTCATCGCCACATACTGGGGAGGACCAGAACATGGATGATATTGAATTAAACTGCACATCTCTTTTTTATTCCCTGCACATCTGACAGCAACCACCACTACTCAACCCATGCTGGCAGCCCGATCTAACTGACATTTTGAGCATTTCTTCTCTTTTTCTACCACCTACTCACCTCCAGAAATACTCATGGGTAAAGTAACCCCTTGGCCACCCAGTCTAGGTCAGATTGATTAGTTTGCCTGGCTTTTCTATGCCAACCATGGATGATTCCTCCTTACAAAGTTCTCTATGAGGGTCAATTTCAAGGAGGGTATTGGGTTCTTGAATTCTGCTATGTTTGGGGGTGGAAGTGGGTGGGAGTGGGTAACCATGTCACTGTTCTTGTTTGTTCTTTCTGTCTTCTCTTTCAACAGGACTCATTAGTTGTAACAGATACTATAACACCTAATGGGCCGCACACCTTGTATACACTTGTCAATTCAACACTTTTTTCATATCCCGAACAGCTGTACTTCACCTCGCTTCACCACTGCGACGTTGTGGGGGGGGCAGAGATTTCTTACATTGCACCTCTACCTCTCATGTTATTGAACCATGACCTTCACCATTAGATGTAAAATCAGCGTAAAACGAGGCTAATCCACGCCTATACAGTAAGACATCATATTCATATATGCTTTCTCCAAGAATTATACCTCACACCTTTGACAATTTCTCACCTCAAGGTGGGCTAGTTTGCTGACACACATGTTGCACTTTATTCCAACTATGCACGCAGGACTGCTATATTGCTATGTAAGGGCACACTATAGCACCCGAGCCACACCGTTAACAACACGGACAATCAATTCACTATCATGGCAGGAGTGTTGCACCACCTCCCAGTCATACTTGTTTTCATCTATGGCCCGAATCAGGATTTCTTTGTGAATGTTTGACGCGACATCGCTACTATGGAGCCGGGCACGATTATATATGGGGGGCAATTTTACTGTTGTACTAGATATGACACTAGATCGCTTAGGAATGTCCCACTGACCCCACCCAGGCACCGTTGTGCAGCTACACACCCTCATAAATGAAGATGCCTGGCGAAAAAGACATGGACAAGATATGGAAGGTACATACCTCACATCCAGTACATGGTCACGCTTAGATTACTGGCTCAATTCTTGCAATGCGCTCACATGGGCAAATGCGGTCTCTCACCTACCTAAAACGTTATCAGACCAAACCCCGGTACTCATTGAATTCTCATTCTCGTTGGCAATTCCGCGCGCATTTACATGGAGACTGCCATCTGGTGCTTTCCGCAACTTTTTTAACTAAACAAAGGATCCGTCTTTTCAACTTATGGGAGGCCTTCGTGTTTGTGATTTGGGGGTATGTATAGCAAAACAAGCTGGACTCCTTAAATCAATCAGAGCGCGATTGGCAGTGCTGGAGGGCAAGCTTGGAGCTGGAGCACTGTGTGTCTGAGTTCCCATCTACTGATGAAGAGGCAATGCAGGAATTGTGCTTCCTTTCTCACGACGTGGTTGCAAGACAGTATGGTGAGGGAAACCGACCTAGGAAGACCCTCACAAACATAGATACTTCAGGTCATACGTAGCCTCTCCTCTGACAAGGCGCCATGCTCGGATGGCCTAACGGCCACCTTCTATTTGGAATCTGCCCCTCCGCTGATCCCGCACTTGCAAGCAATGTTTGAGGCCTCCTTGTCTGCTGGCAAGCTCCCTCAGTCGCCCCGAGAAGCTGTTGTAGTCACTATTCTTAAACCTGACAAAGTGGCCGATCAATGTGATTCTTACCAGCCATTTGCTATGATCAACGTAGGTGCTAAAATACTTGTTAAATTGCTCGCCAACTGACTCCATACACTACATAGTTAGCCCGAACCAATGTACTTTGTCCCTAGCCGGTCAACCACGCATAACCTGCGCACCCTTTTTGCCTTGCTCCCTAGCCTTGAAACCAACCTCTCTGCACTGGTCACTTTATTAGATGCCACTAAGGCATTTGACTCCTTAGAGTGGCTATTTCATTTTTTTGTTCTTCCCCATCTCGGTCTGAGCCCCAAATTTGTGAGACTTATCCAGTTGCTATATACGCTTCCAACAGTCCAACTTCGCCTCAATGCATGCTGTCAGATCCTATCCCCATAACAAGAGGCACTCGACAAACCTGCCAATTATCTCCTATTTTATTCGCAATAGCAATAGCAAAGGAGCCACTTGCGGCCAGATTGAGACAAGAAACTGGGGCTAAATTTCACTGCTTGCAACCTTCTAATCTCTGTGTATGAGTGCGATATCACCTTATATGTTCAGAACCCACAAGTTAACCTAGATCCCTTCATATGAGAGGTTATCCGCTTTGGTGGTCACTCTGGTGTATTTATTAATTGGACCAAGTCCATTTTGTTTCCATTGACTGATGCAACACAGCCCCTGACATAGGAATTCCTGTTTAAATGGGCACTGGAGCCCATACACTATCTGGGAGTTTGGCTGAGCAGGGACACTGGGGAGCTGCGGAGAGCAAATTACGGGAGGATGATGACTTGGCTTGAGGAGAAAATCCTGATGTGAAATAGACTCCCTCTTTTTTTGACAGGATGCCTTGAAATAGCCAAAATGATAATATTGTCTAAATTCTTAGATTTATTCATCAATATTCCCACGCCGCTCACCACCTCCTTTTTTAAGCGCATATCCCTAGTCTGGGCCGGCCAGCAACCCCTAATAGCCTGGGAAATATTAACACTTCCATTAAGCCAAGGGGGCTCGGTGAGCCTAATTTGCATTTATATGCATTATGCGCGCAAGCCCAATATTTGCATTACTGGCTATACGCGGTGCACTTTCAGACCCACACCGTAGTGGAAACGGATGCTGCCTCCCCCTGGCCATTAACCACTGCACTATATCAGCGCTATAAAACCTCACGCAGAGTAATTGACACCGTGGAATGTTTGCGATGAGCATGGGATGGCATGCACCGCCAAGCTAAACACACTGTCTTATATACTTTATCTAATCCACTGGCTCATAACCCACTGTTACCCCCCCCCCCTGCAGCGGTGCTTGTTTACCTTCACAGACCTATACTCAGACGAATAGTTTATCCCCCCTTTGCCTCTAATGATCCCTTTGCCTCTTATGATCCCTCTGCCTCACTTTTTCAGATACCATGCTTTATCACCAGCTGTGTGCTGCGTGCCAAACACTACATGACACATTCCCAGAATTACCACCTCAGCTGTCCGCTCTCTCCTCACAAATTACTGTGCCCATTCACACTCCACAGGCTCGTATACTATGGGAGCAAGTCATAAACTCTCTCATAACTGACGAACAATGGAAATTTGCTGTGCGCAGATGGCTGTGCTCTCCCTAACTACAGATAGCAGCTCATTCATCTTTCAATTTCTGCATCAACTATACCGGACACTAATGCAGTTGCACCAGATGGGACTAGTGCAGGATTCGTGCTTCAGGCAATGCATGACCCTACAGGCAACTTTCATACACTTGGCCTGGGTGTACCCTCGGTTTGCGGCGTACAGGCAAAATGTACACTTCACTATTGACCAAATCCTGGGGTACACAATTCCACTTACACCGCTAATGTGTCTACTGGGCTATGTGAAGAATTTCCCAACTTATACCCACAGCATGGGGGTCATGCTCCTATTGCTAGCAAAATGATGTGTTGTCATCCATTGGGGACGGAGACTTATGCTTGGCTTCAGGATGCAACTTATTGCCAAGAACAACTCACCTCTTACTGGGAACAGATGCCCCCAACATCCCAGCCAAAAGGCATTAAAATAATTAAAATCCTATTAAAATTTGAGTACCACCATTCCTCGTTCATCTGTGCCCTATTTTACAGACCCCCACACCATATGCCCACATTTCCCCAGTTGTTGGGTGATATGATAGCTGAGGTGGTGGTCAACAGTTCTCGAATTTTGATTATTGGTGACTTCAACTTTTGGCCTAATGACTTATGAGAAAGTCCCTGTTCCGTTGAACTTACTGAACTTTTAGTAGGAATTAACTGTTCCCAGCACATTAAGGTAGCCACCCATGTCAAAGGGCATACTTTAGACCAGGTTTGGACTGCCAACCTGGAAATCTCCCATCTACAGGTTCTTCCCTGTACATGGTCTGATCACTACCTTATTAGCTTTTTATTTCCTAATGTCCGTCTAAACAACGTCCCTCTGTCAGGTAACTTTATGGCAAGAAATTGGAATCCAGCGGATATTGATGCACTCTGCTCCTTACTAACAGTTTCAGCCCCCGTTGCCCCAGAGGAGTCCCCCCATATCCAAGTGGAAAATATTAATAATTAGCTGGACTCGGCTAGAGACAAAATAGTACCATTGAGGAAAGTTAGAACAAAGAGGCCTCACGATGCCCAACGCTGGTTTTCGGCAGATCTGAAGGCAAAGAAACTACACTTGAGGAAAGCAGAACGCACATAGCGACGTGACTATAGCCCTAATCAAAAGGCCGTTTTTGTGTCCTTACTAAAAGATTATAAAACAACTATCCTTCAAACCAAGGCAGGATATTTTTCTGCTAAAATATTAGCTTCCACCAATAAAGTTAAAGACATTTTCTCCATAGTGAACAAACTCTCCAAATTAGACCGAGTAATTGCTAAACCCGTTCCATCACAATTCCTATGTGACTCGCTCAATACTTTTTTTATTGAGAAAATTGTTACCATCAACGCTAGCATCCCTAAATCCTCCATTCCTCTGGCTACCCTTCACTCTTGCACAAATTCGGCACGTTTAGATCACATTCCACCTATTACTAGAGATGCTTTCCTTGCCCTACTCAAAAAAGTGGGATCGGGCTCTCCCACAGATATCTGTCCTCCCCATATCCTGCGGGAGATCTTTTTGTGCTGTCCGGACCATCCTTTACTCCTTCTTAACAATTCCCATGCCCAAGGGATTGTCCCCAATTTATTCAAGATGGCGGAAGTTGTCCCCATTCTTAAAAAACCCAGCCTAGACCCTCTAGCACCCGACAGCTACCGCCCCATTTCCCTGCTGCCCTATTTGAGCAATGTTTTAGAAACCCATGTTGCCACCTATTTTAGCTCCTTTGTAGAGCAAACACGTTATCTGGACTCTCACCAGGCAAGTTTTAGACCTGAACACTCCACTGAATCCGTAATTTTGGCAGTTATGGACGAGCTGAGAAGGGGGGCCGATCAGGGCACCACCCAGGCCCTGGTACTTCTCAACCTGTCGGCTGCCTTCAACAAGGTCGATCACCATCTTCTGATCGACCGTGTCAGCCGCGCTGGAATTCAGGGCTTGTCTTTGAAATGGACCACTTCCTTTCTTAGCAACCGCTCTCAATCGGTGCGTCTTGCTAGCTTCAGGGCAGAGCAAAGAAAATTGACCTGCGGGGTCCCGCAGGGCTCCTCCCTTTCACCCCTACTTCTCAATCTGTATGTTCTCCCCCTGGTTCTGGCTCTGCGTAAAAGAGAGGTCGTGGTCTTTAATTACGCTGACGACCTTCAGTTGGTATTTAACATTGACACCTCTGCATCATTTGTGTCCAGTTTCCAATCTACTATGAATTTCATTAGTGATTGGATGAACACTAACCAACTCAAGTTAAACCCAGACAAAACGGAGCTGATCCTTACTGGTGGCTTGGCCAACCCTTGGAATTCCAACTTTTGGCCTCTGCTATTAGGGAGTCCCCCTCTCCCAGTCAGCTCGGTAAAAAGTCTGGGAATCGACATCAGCAATGACCTAACCATGAAGGCCCAGATCAGCTCAGTGGTCTCTGCGTGCTTTTTCCATCTCCGACGAGTTTGGAAAATCAGCAGATTCCTTTCCACCGCAGCTCTGACCCAAGTGGTTCTTGCCCTGGACATCACGCGTATTGACTACGCTAACTCCCTGTATACTGGCATACCGGCCTGCCAGTTACATCGGTTGCAACTGGTTCAAAATCAGGCAGCTAGGCTTATCTTTGGTCAGCCCAAGCACCGACACTTGAGTCAACTGTTAAAAAGCCTCCACTGGCTTCCTTTACCTCAATGCTGCCTGTTCAAACTGGGCTGTAACATCCATAAAGCCCTCTCAGGACGCGGGCCCGCCTTCATCGCTTCCAAAACACAGAGGTACATTCCAGCTCGCGACCTACGCTCTTCAAATAAAAATCTGTTGGTTCCCCACAGCTTCAAACGAAAGAAACATGGAGGTTTTAGATATACGATCTTGGCCCCCAAGTTCTGGAATACCCTCCCCTCTAATCTGCGCACCGCCGTTTCCTACACCGAGTTTAGAAAGTTACTTAAGACCTGGCTATTTACCCAGGCGTACAACTGAAGACTCATTCACTGTAATACAACTACCGTCCTCCATCAGCGCCAAGAAACCGCCTGGTGAACGTGCGCTCTACAAATCACTTTTAACATAACATAACATCTAGGAGCCTTTCCTGCTGTACATTCAGGTACAAGAGCCCATCCCTGAATGTTTAAACATAGCAAACCCCCCTTATTATTATCATTACTATTTGTTAGGTGCACTAGTCATCCCCGAGGGGATCTCTCGGGCCATAGCCGCAGATGACAGTTCGCCAAGCAATGACAAGGTTAAAGATTGAACAGCCAGGTTGTCAGAAGTTTTCTAAAACAAGTTAGATCTCTACAAGAACAGATGTACATGGGCAGCTGATTCCATTTATGAGTAGCCAGAAAAGAGAAGATGCGACCCCCAAATCTGGTTTTATGAATACGCTTGGGGCACAACACTAGAAGTTCACTGGATCTAAGCTGGCAGATTGGGATATAAGGCAGTAGTTTGTTTTTCAAATAGCACGGTCCCCTTCCATGCAAGGTTTTAAAGACCAAACTTAGATGTTTGAAAAGGGCCCACTTTTTTATTGGCAACCAACAAAGGAGGTGCAGTAGGGGTTCAGATGGAGGGAGATTGTGCATAAGGTGCGCTGCAGTATTCTGCACCACCAGAAGCCTGGCAAAGAGGCCTCCATTCATACTGACCAAAAGGGAGTCTCCATATTCAAACAACTCACTATCGGAGTCTGGACCAAGGTATTCTTAGCATGCAAATGGGTCCACTGAAACACCTTCCTAAGCATGCGCATCAGGCCAAAACAAGTACTGGAAATGGGTTTAAGGTGCTCATTCACAGAGAGATTGTCATCCAATAGGATGCCTAGGTTTTTTACGTATTTTATAGGTGTCGGAGGTGATCCCAATTCAGGGGGCCACCAGTCTAAGGAACAAACTCAATGAGCTTTCGCAAATAACAGAATCTCTGTCTTGTTTGTATTAAGCTGAAGAAAGTTAGCAGTTATCCATGCAGCGATCTTTAACATACAGTTCTTAAATTTAACCTTGGTGAGTGTTGGATTAGAATTCATGGTGATGACTAGTTGCATGTCATCAGCATAAGAGATGGTGTCAAAGCCACATGACCTAATGAGCTTCTCCAGGGGGGACACATAGATATTAAAAAGAGTGGAATTCAAAATTGATCCCTGTGGCACCCCTTTGTCCAAAGCTATGGATTTTGAAGTGAAGGTGTCCATCTGCACTGAGTGGGTGCATTCTGATAGGTAGTTTTCCACCCATTTTAGAGCTTTGCAACTGATACCAATCTCACCGATCTTTGGACTAGGATTTGAGGGGAGATGGTATCAAAAGCCACTGATAAGTCCAGGAACATTAGCATGGCTGATGTCCCCTTGTCTAAAGCCAGGTTGGTGGTATCAGTGACCTCCATTAAAGCTGATTCCGTGCTGTAAGAAGCACGGAAACCCAACTGAGAAAGATCTAGCAGACAGTGAGATTCAAGATAAAACACCAATTGGTGATTCACCAATGACTCTAACATTTTGAAGAAGAAAAGAAGTTATGATATGGTTCTGTAATTTAACATATCCATAGGGTCGGCAATAGGTTTTTTAAGAATGGGTCTAATCCGCGCTGTTTTCCATTTAAGTGGGAGAGTTGCTAACTATAATGAGAGATTACATAGTTCTGTAATGGGGGCCAACAAGGCAGGAGCCAAAATATTGATAACATGAGGGTAACGAGATCCAGCGAAGATCCAGCTTTAATCTTTTTGATTTTTAGCAGGACCTGCACTTGCTCGGGGGAAGCCAAACTGAACGATTCCAAAATTGGATATTGGGATTGGCCTTGTCTACCGGAAGGTCAAATGATATCAGAATTTGATTATTTGAGAGAGAATTGTAGATATTGTTAATCTTTTGTTCGAAGCTCTCTGCAAGATTATAACAGTGCCTCTGGGATGAGGGGGTTAATGAGCTACAAGTGCTCGTATTTGTGAATTCTTCATGAGCACTCAGACCCCTAGGTCTGGATTACCAATCCTTCCATGAACACGCTTATGCTGCATTAGGACATGCCTCCTTTTTTAAATACCAGTGTGTATACACGACCCAGTTTTTATCATCTTGATTCAATCTATCCCATGATACTTGATGACTGTCAATGTATTATTTTTTATTCTGTTGCATAGCCTTGATGGTTATTCTTATTGCTTGTGTGCTTTGAGAAGCTCATGTCTGTCAACATCTTTGTACTGCACTCTTTTCCCCCAACCTGCTGATCTATCTCTTTTTCTCTTTTTCTCTCTTCTCTTCTATTGAATACAGATACTTCTCTCGATTGAGCAATCCATGGCATGTATGGTATTTCTGATTGTTGGACTTCCAATTCCTGCTTTGTTTTGACTCTTGTTGTAAATGCCAAAAAGACAGTAAAAAACCTTTAACAGAGATATGGTGTAAATACCTGTATGGAATTAGACAAAGCACATGAAATAAAGTGAGTGAACCAGAATAAAAAGAGTAGATAGGAGGGTGGGAGGTCCATGGAATACGGTGGGCAGAAAGGAGGGAGCAGGGGTGTGCACATAGACATTGGAGGGTAGGGGTAAGGAGAGTAGGGGCAGCAAGGTAAGCACAGACCCCAAGCAGGAGGGCAATAATGGGGCATAGAATTGGGCAGGGACATCATGCTAAATGGAAGGAAGTGGTAACACATCAGACAATGCAGGGCAGGTGGGAGGGGGTGGGTACATGGACTCAGACAACAGAGAGTAGGGAGGAGGTGGCTGGGGCAGCAAGCTAACTGATTAGGGCAGGTGGTAAGGGCAGTGGCAGAACAATGGCCACACACAGCTGTAATGAGGGAGCAGAGTCATGGACTTGGACAATGGATGACAAGGATGGGGGGCTGGGACAGCAAGCTTGGATGGAGGCAGCATAATGCCCCCGTGCTTTGCAATGGGTATCTTACTTAACATTTAAAAAACATTGAAATTCACTCAAAAACTCAATGGCTACAGGGACGTTATAGTTAGGAAATAGAGTTTAAAAGCCTTAAAAATTCACTGCAAAAAAAACAAAGGTTACAGGGACATTGTAGTTAGGCTCAGAGTTCACTCGTGCAAAACCAGTGAAATTCAGCAGTTATGGTTACCTGAGCTAACTATAACTTATGCCCCACATTCTACTGCTTATGATCTCCCATATTGCATCACTCATGACATGGGCAGTGACATCACTCATGACATCGCTGATCACATCTTAAATGACATTACTGATGACATCTCAAATGAAATCACTGATGACATTACTGATGACATCATCCACACTCAAGCACCTGCTTAATGATTCATAGAGCCACTCACCCACATAGCCACTAACGCAACCACTAACTCACATATACAGCCACTCATGCATCTTCTCACTGACCAATCCAGCAACCCACACATCCAGTCATATAGATATACAGAAACATACACACCCACTCATAAACCCATACAGCCATTCTCATATTCAGTCAGCTATGCAAATACTCATATAACTACTCGTCCATACAGTCACTCATCCATGTACTCACTCACCCTTACAGTTACTCACCCTTAGAGTTACTCACACATGCACTCACTTACTCATAAATATACTAACACATCTACTCACTCATCTATACAGTCACCGAGACAAGTACATACTCTCCCATACAACCTCTCTCACACACCCAAGCGATGCATTGCTTATGACCCCACATATTACATCACTATTGACATGGTCAATGACATCTCAAATGACATCACTGATGACATTATCTACTGAATCATTCACACACTCAATCACACCTCCACATATCCACTCATATACCCACTCTCCCATCCACCCATAGATCTACTCACACATCTACTTACTCACCCATACAGCCACTAACAAAGATGCTCACTCACCCATAAAGCCACTCACACACCCACTTATTCACCCATATGGCCACTCACACACCCACTCCCACACCTATACAGCCATTCAGACATCCACTAACATTGGGATACACACAGTCACACAGCACTCACATAATATATGATAGAAAAAGTATCACTCAGTATTACACAAAGTATACTGATTTAACTTTTGAAGTACATTAGTATATATCTTTAACACACACAAACTATTTGTAAAGACTCACAATCACTGGATGATGTAATCTTTGATGTCACTGACCATGTCATGAGTGATGTAATATGTAAGGTCATAAGCAGTGCAATATGGGGCCGTAAGTTATAGTTAGCTCAGCTAACAATAATTGTTGAATTTCTCTGGTTTTGAACGTACAGCCATGCACAATGCACTGCTTATGACCTCACTTATTACATCACTCATGACATGGTCAGTGACATCACGCATGACATCACTCATGACATCTCAAATGACATACTCATGACGTCACTGATGACGTCACCCAGTGACTATGAGTGTTTTCTGAAAACTTCCTAAGTTTTAAACATATATACTAAGGTAAGTGACTGTGGGAGTTTCTATGTGGGTGAGTGAGTGGGTGAGTAAGTGGTGTATACAAGAGTGAGTGGGTATGTGAGAGACTGGGAGAATCAGTGGGTGAATGAGTAAGTGATTGGCTGTGTGAGTATCTTTATAGGTAAGTGAGTTGTTGTTCAAGTGGGTTTAATGGGGATGAGAAGATGAATGAGTGACTGTGTGGGTGAGGGTGCAGGTGTGTCATTGGCTGTAAATGGTGAATGAGAGAGTGCATGAGTGGCTGAATGGGTGACTGACCAGATATATAAATGTCTGTATGGGTGAGTACCAGGATACATAAGTGACTGCATGGGTGGATAAATGGGTTTGTAAGTGGGAATATAGGTGAGTTTGCAGGTGTATGAGTAGTTTTATGGGTGAGCTAATGGGTGTGTGAGTGCCTGTATCAGTGAGTAAGTGAGTGTGAGAGAGGTTGTATGGGAGAGTATGCACTTGTCTCGGTAACTGTATAGATGAGTGAGTAGATGTGTAAGTATATCTATGAGTAAGTGAGTGCATGCGTGAGTAACTGTAAGGGTGAGTTAGTGGATGTATGAGTGACTGTATGGATGAGTGAGTGGTTATATAAGTATTTGTATAGCTGATTGATTATAAGAAAGGCTGTATGGGTGTTTGAGTGGGTGTGTAAGTGTCTGTATATCTATATGACTGGATGTGTGAGTTGCTGTATTGGTCAGTGAGAAGGTGCCTGAGGGGCTGTATAAGTGAGTTAGTGGTTGTGTTAGTGGCTATATGGGTGAGTGGCTTTGTGAATCAGTAAGCAGGTGCTTGAGTGTGCATGATGTCATCAGGGATGTCACCAGCAATTTCATTTAAGATGTCATCAGTGATGTCATTTGAGATGTCATCAGTGATGTCACTGACCATGTCATGAGTGATGCAATATGTGAGGTCATAAGCAGTAGAATGTGGGGCATAAGTTATAGTTAGCTCAGCCAACTATAACTGCTGAATTTCTCTGGTTTGTATGTGTGAAATGTCAGTCTAACTATAATGCCCATGGTACCCTTGATTTCTTCAGTGAATTTCTTTGCTTTTTTAACTGGTAGTCATGTTTGTAGAGTGGTGGAGCAAGGAGGCAGGCATCCAACCAGCTCTCACGAATCCCTCTGTGTCACACTTACTAGAGGTAACAGGAGGGCTTCTTGGCCCCTAAAGACCCACCTGTTCCAAGAGGAATTTATCCCCAACCAGTAGTGTGCCAGAAGGTGTGTTAACAGAGTAGTGGAGTAAGGGGTCATTGCCTCCGAAGACTTTTCAGCAATCCTGCTGTGTGGGACTTACTAGAGGTAACAGGAGAGCTTTCTGGCCTCCAAGGACCCTCAGTGGGGAAGGGAACTTCATTTCTCAACAAGTAATGCACCAGGAGTGTGGAGAAAGGGGGAGTGACCTCCAAAGACTTTGTAGCAATCCCACAGTGTGGCACTTACTGAAGATAACAGGAGGTCTTGTTGGCCCTCAAGGACCCTCTGGAGCCAAGGCGACCTCATTCCCAACCAGCAGTGTGCCAGTGGGTGCGGTTGCAGAGTGGTGAAGAAAGGGGGCGTGGCCTCCAAGTCATCTCAGCAATCCCACTGTCTGGAACTTACTGGAGGTAACAGATGGGGTTCCTGGTCCCCAAGGATATTCATCATCCAAGGGGACATCATCCCCCAACCAGCACTGCTCCAGGAGGTGTATTTGCAGAGTATCGGAGAAAGGGGGTGGGGCCTCCGGAAACTTGCTGCTCACACATTTTTTAAATTTGTTTTTTACAGGAGGGGGATGCGTGGCCTCTCTTCTCTGAGCCGATATGGTCCCCAGGACCCCATTCCCGGGGCCTGGCCCTTTCTTTTTATCATGTTTTTAAAATGAAAGGGAGGGGGACTGAGCACCCTCCCTCCTGGGCCGATTTCAGTCCTGGGCCCCATTCCCCCAGGGCCTGATCTTTTTATTCATTTTGTAAAAGAAATATTGGGAGCGGGTCATGCGGCCCCTCTCCAGGGCTGGTTTTGGCTCTTGGGACCCCATCCACTGAGGCCCGGCCTCAATTGTGGGTGCCCTGGTCCCAACTCAGGGCACCAACTGCCAATGTTGGGGATTGCGGGGGGAACCCCGAAGGCCCCCGTGGTCCCTGCCGGGACCCCGTGTCATGCGGAAGCCGGCATTGCTTTTGGACAGAGGGAGCTAATGAACATGAAGCATCCACTGTCCAAAAGCAATTCTGCTCCGCTTCTAGTAAGCAAGATCACTTGCTAGAAGAGGAGCAGAGTTTGCAATGGCTTGGTGGGAGTGGTAATGCTCCCGCTAACCCATAGCAAACAGCAATGACCGGGGTGAGCACCCTGGGACATTGCAGGAGCCGGCTCTAAGAGTGGCGGTCCACAGGGAATTTTTTGGGCTCTAGGAGGAGGGCTGCGAGGTCCCCCTCCATTTTTGTCATTTGCCCCGGGGAGGTGGTGGTCCCCGGGGCATCACACACCCCGCATTCAAATTTGCAAAAGACCTCATTCATCAAAGTTAAAGCCCAGAGGAGGTGGCAGTTCCCAGGTCTGTAAGGGGATCCATGTGGGCCCCCACAATATTTTCAGATTAAGCCCCGAGGAGGAGGCGGTCCCCAGGGCTGGGGGTACCAGAGGACAGCCCATGTAAAAAATAGGCAATGGGGGAGGACATCTGGGCCACCCCCAAATTCATTGCTGAAGAAGCCCACGGGAGGTGGTGGCCCCCGGGGCAATATTAAGCCCTTGGATTGGGGGGGGGTGTGTGCCCACTTCCTCATTAGAAAATGTTCCCAGGTGCTGGACTACCCAGGGACCAATAATAAATAAAGAGCGGCAGGCCATGCTTCATTTAAAAAACAAAAAATTGGCTAGATCCAAGGATCCCACTGAAAATGTTCCCCGTTTTCTTTTTTTAAATATTTTTTGTGGGACTTTGCTTCAAGCCAGTCCCAAGATGGCTGCCAATACTTCCTGGTTAAAGTGTTGGCAGCCAATTAGAATTCAGTAGCATTTCAGAAGGATTTTGAGCTCACAGATATCTGTATTTCTTTTAACTTAAATATCTCTGAAACTACTGAACGGATGTACAGCAAGTTACAAAAAGCACGGTTTCTGGACCAACATCTAGCTTTCTGCAAAATTTGGTGTTATTCCATTCAGCAGACAGCCTATAGTCGTGTTAAAAAAATAAAGTATCTCCATAGACAGAACATGGGGAAAATTCCTTCTTATATTGAACGATGGGGACTACGGTTACAGGAGTATAATTACACCACTGTGTAATCTACTGACTACTTTTCCAGAGAACCTATACAAGGTCATGGTACTCCCTCCAAGACGGATGAGGCCTTTGTCAATTTCATTGTAAAATCAATCACACAAGCTGATATTTCAATAGCCCAGATCATCACTGCCATGATAGTGACATGTTAAATCTGAAGGATATAATTACACATCAGACGTGGTTGAACCAACACATGTATCCGCTCACCATTGCTGGTGAATATCTAAAATACGAAAATGTCAAGGTTGAACTGTCTATAACTCAGGATGGAGTTATACTATGAGAGTCAAGATTTCTGATTCCGGAGAGTCTGCGACAGAAGATAATTGAAGTGGCCCACAAAGAACTTTATGGAATTGTTGCTAATAAATAAGCTCTCCATGACTGTGTCTGGTTTCCTTATCATAATGACTGGGTTGAAAAGGAGAAAGGGGTGGCAGCACACAGTTTCACCTTCCAGCACAGTTCGCCCCTTAGCATTATGGTACATGCAGTTCATTGTACATGCTTACTAGAATATTTAATGGAGTATTCCACCAAAGTCGGTGCAGGCTAGTGGTGTAAATCTCTAGACACGTGTTTCTGGATATCATCCATCATCAGTAGAGATAAAAACAAATTAAATCTGGGGTTGCTGAGCCGGCTGCTACAATTCTTTCAGGTCTTAGTTCCTCTCACAGGCGTCCAGGTGGATCTCCACAAGCTTGTCAGCTCAATAGCTAAAGGGAGCCGTCTCAAACAGAAAGGGGTGGGAGCACACTGTTTCACCTCCTAGCACAGTTTGCCCATAGCATTATGGTAAATGCAGTTCATTGTACATGCTTACTTTAATATTTACTGGAGTATTCCACCAACGTTGGTACAGGTTAGTGCTGTAAATCTCGAGACACGTGTTTCTGCATATCATCCGTCATCAGTGGAGATAAAAACAAATTTAATCTGGGGTTGCTGAGCAGGCTGCCACAATCTTTTCAGGTCTCAGTACCTCTCACAGGCGCACAGTTGCATCTCCACAAGCTCGTCAGCTCAATGGCTGGTTGAAAAGGAATTAAAGGTGTGTCATCTATGCAACTGCCTTTCTCAAAAAAATCATTTCAGGTTCCCCGCTCTGAGATGTCGCCGCGTTTTTGACCGAGATGCCTACATTGTTGCACCCGGCACATTCTATGGTTGATCGCACCATCCCTTCCAAGTACCTCGAACTGAACAAGCGGTTGCGGTCCTCTAAATGGCAATTTTGATCCCGTGGCCCAGCACCACAGGATAGTTGGCTCATCAAATTGCTTCACTCAGTACTTGGTCTATCTGTTTCCCATTTGGACATGCTGCTGTGGTACTTTCACACAGTTGTAGGTTGTGTGGCATCACACCGCCGTTCTAATTCTACGGCTCCTTGGACCGCTATCCTTAGCGGTCTTGCTCTAGTCCACAAGAGATATTTGGCCCCCACTTGGCCATGCTGCAGTGATCCATTGCCAGGAATCCTTAGTGTGAGGCATAGCACCTATCACAGCCATTTTACTCGAGCATGTAATGTAATGTCATGATGATGATCCCTGACAATTGCTTACATGGGATCGAAACGTCGTTGACTCTCTACACCGTAAACGCTATTTAACCTGTCATTACTCATGTGTAATGGTGTCTCTTCACATTTATGCTTGTTTTATTTAATGTATGCAGTGCAAGCATTTGTTCTGCCTGAGCCTCTGTTTTGTTTTGTTTTGTTTTATGTATATCTAGTTGGATGCAGAATTGTGTCCCCACTTTATTCTTTGCAAATATTTGAAATATTAAATTGGTCCTGTCCAGCTGGACAGCACAAATATAGAATTGAGTCCATGCTAATTTCCCTCTGCTCTTATTGGCCTTCTCCGGGACCAGTGTGTTAAAAACTCATTAACACCCAAGGTCTCTGACCATTGTAATTGGGTTCCCTTGTTTCTAATAACACATTTTCTACAAAAACTAGTCACTACACCTTGATTGAGTGATCGCACAAAAGATGCAGAGAAGAAAATCTGGTGCTCCGTTCGATGCAGAACCTTTTCATTTTCAAGTGGTGTCTACCACGGGGCACAAGGTGACTTACCAGCACCCTGGGAAGTCTATTACCAGAGATGCTTCTCTTTAGGCCTTTAACTAATCGTTCATCAGCTCTAACTGTTGAAGGAGAGACTGGGTCTGAACCATCAGTGACTTCTGTTACCTCTACATTGCTGATGCAGATCCTGGACACTGGTGATGACAGTTCCCAGTTTCCGAGTACAAGATCAGGTCGAACACTTAAAGCACCAAAACGAGTGATTGAAGAGTTTAATTGCGAATGTCTATCTATATATTTTGTAAACAGTTTTATTTTTTTATTTAACAGAGGGGCGATGCAGTGTCTTGCAAGAAATGATGGAACCCTTTTGGCTCCTTAGGGACTCCGTAGAACTGTGACTAAAGTATTAGAGCGGAATGAATTGAAGGCTGGTTTAGAATGTTGAGTTTGCAGTCACATGCAGAAGATTAATGACGTATGAAACTAAGCTTTGTGTGAGGCATATACCTTGGCAGGCACCCATGCTGGGGAGGACGCCCCAATGATGCTTGTCCCAGCTTCTACCTATGTATTTCCCGTGTATATATGAACCAGCTGCGAGCCAATCAAAACGCAGCATTTTGGTATTGTACAACCCTCTGATGTACAATTAGACTTAATGGAATGGAATGTTTTGGTTTGAAGGTACATGTGTGATAATTGAGTGGTTGTAGAGCCAGCTGGCTCTTGTCAGCTGGGTCTTGTGTGACATTTGAACTCATTGTCCACCCTTCCGTACAAACATCTATGCAATGACAACCACCCTTGGGCAAGCCCATGCAAATTGTGCAATTTTGTGAAACTATTATGCTTGCATGAAACCCAGGAACTGTTAGTGCTCATCCCACCCAGTCCATGGTGTAACACAGGCCCCCACACTCCTGCGGTGCAGAGAGGACCTGAGCTGCAGGGTGCCCCCTCAGCTGTGTACTCTGGCCCGAGAGCTCCTGATTAAACCTGGAGCGGAGTCCCCTCTATGTAACTTGCAGGGGGTCCCCCCAAGTTTCGTTAGACCACTGCACCCAGCTACACTCCACCTTCATATTCAGGAGTTAGTCAATATGCAACACAAAGTCATTGACGATGTGTATACATCACCTTTTCGGCACAAATTATTTTTTATGCTGTAAGTTGTTTGATGGTGCTGTTTGTGCTGTTTTGCATTGTGTGACTCTGATTTTCTTGCACACGAGCAACCCTGAAAAATTGATGGTAAATCTGAGTCGGGATTTGTTGTGAACTTTTTATAGGTGCCCAGTGATATTGACAGCTGTACTTGCCACTAACCAACATGCCATAAAATATGCATACAGCTTCCAAACTAATTTAATAATACTTTGTTTGGGCTCCTATTGCAGTCAATACAACATCGGGTGGCATTATTTACTTGTCTTTTGTGTGACTGATGGATTGTCCTCGTTGGCAACAAAAACTGTAATTTCTTTCTCCCTCGACGTGATAAGGGCAACAGCAGATGGTGTCATTTATTCTACTTTCGTTTGGGCGCGACTGATGCCAGATGATGTGGTTGTTTGATTATTTCAAAGGGCATGTTATTAATATACCCCCTACAATCACCAAGCACTGTCTGGGACCAGACCAGCCGCCGAAGAACAGCGCAGAGTGGTGCATCTGTCTCTGGGGTAGAGTCTCGATTACAGACACTGCTGCCGGAAGTAAACGGCACAGACATTTTGTTCCATTGTCAGCAGTTGCAAATGCAGTGTGAAGACAATACAAACTAGAGAAAACCTGAAAACACAAGTTCTATCAGGAAACAAACATGCACTAAGAAGCATTTAACGATCTCATCAATTTCAGACCCTAACTAAAAATCACTTTCTGGTGTATCAGTGTTCATCGTATGTCATTTGCACTTGATGTATATTTTAGCACCTACTTTTTCAGGTATCAGCAGAGACTCTGACATTCGATGAGGTTATGAGGAGAAACAGACAAGTAATATTAACTTAATTTTGGTTAGATTTATCTGAGAAAGTCAAATGGATATTAAGGGGTCTGCACATTTTGCATTTTTTCCCTGAGATACCACTTTTTTCACAATATTATGCATTTTATGCAAAATACATTTCGTTGGTAACTCAAATAGCCTTCCCTAAACACAAAAAAGACACACAAGATACTGGCAAAAGACTGGTTAGAGTTGAAGAAGTGTAATCTTGATCCCATCTGGAGATAATGTAGGAGTGCATCATACTCACACATAGTCAGCACTCAAATATACTCTGTCGTGACTATCATACTAAAAGGGGAGAGATATTTTGTACTAAATGGTATTTTTTTTAAAATGTATATTTAGAATGTGATTAATAAAGTTATGTAACAATTTATGTATTAACGTGACAAGACGAAATAACCTGAAATATCATATTTTGAAATACTTAATTCAAATCTCTGCAACTAATGTTTAACGTTTACACGCGTCATTATATTAATCATGTGCAAATGCATTTACACCAAGATGTTTATGATTAATTGTATTTATTTGTGCCTTAAGCAGTTGCATTTATTTTATGTTTGGAAAGTGCATATATTCTGTAACACTGTGCACATGTTAACTTAGCGAACTAGGCCTCAAGAAGAAACTTGTTAAGTTGCTGCTCACATTATGATTTGAAATGCACGTTTAGCCTTCAAGTATGGAATGTATGCTGCTGAGTAGTTTCTATAACAAGTGTGAATAAGCCTCATTATTTAGAATAAGTAGATAGAAGAGCATGGGAATGAGGAGTCAGCCAATGGAATCCTGGTAATATGCAAGTAGAGGAGTTCTCATGGGAAAGGAATTGCCAAGGAAGAGGAAGATAATGTGCTATCTGGCTGAGAAAGGGTGCTGAAATATTCAGTTGTAGCAGAGCTATGGAAATTTTCCAAGGAGGAGCCTCATGAGAGTGCCACGTCACTGGCAGATGAGATTATGTGATGTGTCTAGTTAGGGAGAGAGTCCCTCTCCTATGCCACTGCTTGCGTGGCTTTAAGCTACTTGAACCATCGTTGGAGTGTTTTCTACTGAAGACTCTGATGGCTGACGTAGTAAGACAATAACTTCCTAGGCAATTAATGAATTCAAAGTAATGATGCTAAAGGAGTGTCAAATGAGGGCAGCCACAACAAATTAAAAAATTATACAATAGTATTTATTAATGATATTTTTAGATATAACGTAAGTAACCAGTTTTGTCAACAATAAAATACACATCAATGATGTATAGACATTCAATACAATAGATCCGTTAAAAATTTCAACATCAATACACAGATGCGAACATTTCTGTGGCGAAAAGATAGTCTTCTACGCGCGTTTCGGCGAAAAGTACGCCTTCGTCAGGAAAGGCCACAATTCCTGTAATTAAAAAACATCAACTCAATACTGTCTTACATCAATATTATTTCAATTACATATACAACATGTTGTGACTACCTCCTCTAATTGACACATTTATATTTTTACTCTGTGTTGCTGTGTATATCTACATTATGCATTCTCTATTTATGGATTTTCTATTAAGGTGTGGGCATAGATTATTTCAAGAAGAGGTAAGCAGAAAAGATTAGATAGACACTTAGTAAAAAATACAGGGGTGTATAAATAATAAGAATTATAGAGTAAGTATATATTTCTATGATAACAAAACTTTAAAAAGTGATGCTTACTAAAGAGTGATGGATTCACGGACAGACCAGAGAATTTGATGATTTATTAGACGTTTCCAAAGGGCCTGAAATATTAATGATTAATATTTACATTTTTACGGAAAGGAGGAACTTACTGGAGTAACTTAGTTTAGTGTGAACTGTCCATACCTGTGATTTGATATAGAACTGCTACACGTTTGGTGTCCTCATAGAGGAATCAGGGATTCGATTATTTGCAGTTGATTAAGAAAAAATATACCTATAATAATAACGAATTTTACATCAATGTCTTTTCTTTAACATGTTTATAGATGATATGTTATTTAGATACTGGTAGAGTTTTAGTACCTTTTTTCTGGCGTGAGTCCACCTAGAGAATGATGTAATTGAATATTCTGTGCCGTCTAGAGTCCACAAGAGTTGATCAAATGGAAGCCTTCACTGTTCACCATATAATTCTACAGATGGGAGGTCAAGCGTATATGATAATAATTACTGCCTGCCTGATGTTAATGAATTGCCTAGTGTCTACCGTTAGTTTCAATTTACCTGGTAATATGGCTTATGCGAAGACTGTCCTCAGTTCCGTTCGTAATGCGATGTCGTATGGATGACGAACATCTGATATATAGCGTAAATTTTCTGTAAGAAAGAGTAACAGAGACCTAAGATAAAAAGGTGCTGTTCCCTCATGGTACTTGTTGTGATATCTCGCTTAAATGAGTTATATGGAGTCCTCATTTTAAGATTTTTTTTATTTTTAAAGTAGTAAAACTCAATATGGGGAACGGATTCAACGAACAACTTCAACGTCCAGGTATCATGATGACAGATCCCAGAGCGAGCATGAAGCAGAAAACCGGAAAAGTCTATCTATACCCGTATGTGCTTTCTTTGGATATATTCCACGTTAATTGTCATTTGCGTTATTGTAAACGCTTTTATTTTAGAAAATAAGGTGGGTTGAAGTGTAGCGCATAATTAATCTAAATGGAAGCGCGTGTTACTGGTATTAACCAAGCGGTATATTTAAGACCTGGATTTTATAGCTGACGTGAACGGCCATATATCTTAGTGGCAAATGTTTGCACAAAATCTATTGTTGCAAGCTGGGAATAATTTATCATGCCGGTGTGTACTCTCTAATAGTGTGGTAGGAACTGCTTTCAGTCTACCATAATTTCTATGCGTCCATGATCTGTATTGCTCTCTTACCTGATAGATGATGATGTATAGAAAATGTCTCGGACTCCTTGGTGAACGAGCCGGGGATATAGAGAGATAAACACTTTTGCGCGGACTACGCAGTGTTTAAATATACAGCTAGCAGGGGTGAAACCTGCTTCAGGTGTGGTTACGTGTTGCGTCATTGTGTGAGGGGAGGCCGTTATTCAAATGACCTATTGTCTTGAAGGAGACATTGAGAAAGCGTACTTCAAACCCTAGTGGATAATTGGCGTATATGACGTGTCTATGTACGGTTACACGTGACTTAAATCGCGGAAGAGAACTTCCGATTGACTAGACCGCTGATGTACCAATATCGATATGCGAAGTGAGCAAGATACCACGTTGTTGGTTCGATACTGGTATCTGCTGCAACAAATAATAAAATTGAAAAGTGCATGACATATATGTTCAGATCTGTATTTATAATTGGTAACAAAAATGAAATATTCTTATGTTTGTCTGTATGAAATATTAATTGATGTGGATGAAACTTATTCGAGCATACAGATTAATTGAGCCACTAGTTCTATGTTAGTATCTGTGAAACATATATACTAATATTCTTTGCATATAGGTCATGGACAGTGGAACATATAATATCGTATTCTGGATGTAAAACCTATCTGGGTTATCGAGCGATTATTGGTAACATCAATGGTAAGGCATCTAAAAAGTTTGTTAAGCTCTACTCAGGTATTGTTATTAATATGACTGTAATCATGACTAGGATGGATATGCAAATATACCAAGGGGTTAAATAATTGCATTCTCCCAGGGTAAATCACTGTTTAGGCCATTTCTGAAGGTGTCCAAGGAGAAGATCCAAAAGACCTCTTGCTTTTTTCGCACTTGAGACCCTCCTTTATCTTCTGGTGTATTGATTTTTTCCAGAATGCACCAGTTTAGTTAATCTTATGTATGATGTAGTTGTAGAAAATGTTTCACTAGAGGGGCTAATAACTTCCGAGTTTTAATTGCAGAGCGGTGTTCTGCTATTCTAGTGTATATAGCTCTAGAAGTTTCCCCTACATAGCCCAATTTGCAGGGGCAGAGGATCAAGTAGTTGCCTTTTTGTGTTTTACAATTCCACATGTTGGTAGCTTGAATTTTAAAACCATTGTGGATCAAGGTTTCTCCAGATATTATGGAGTCACAAGATTTACATTTTGTACATCTCATTGTTCCTTTGATGGGATTCTCGCCATTAATGGATTTTTGAATGAATGGTGATCGTTTATTCTGCCAGACAAATTTAGAATGGACTAAGATATCCTTTAGATTTTTATTTCTGCGATAGGCAAAAAGTTTTTTTTTTAGTTTTTTGTCATTGGACACCGCACAGTTAAGAATATGCCAGTTGGTGTTAATAATATGTTTCACTTTGGCATTAAGTGTTGAATGTTTGGTCACACATACAAGCTGTTGTTGTTTGTCTTGTTTCTGAGGTTTCAATAGGTGATCCCTATCATAAAACCTTGCTCGCTTGTATGACTCCCTAATGAGTCTGTGGGGGTATCCTCTCTCTAAAAACTTTCTTTTCATCTCAACCGCTTGTTTATCAAAGTCAGTAAGGTTAGAGCAATTGCGTCTAACCCTAAGAAATTGAGAGAAAGGGATGCTATCTTTTTGACTTCTAGGGTGAAAACTTTGGAAATGCAACAGTGTATTTCTAGCGGTGGGCTTAACATGTAAATCCACTTCTAGATTTCCACAGTTGTTTCTGATGAGAATGTCCAAAAATTCTACTTGTGTGGTGCTACTGTAGGCTGTGAACCGTAAATTTGAATCTGTGAGGTTAAGCCATTGTAAATATTCAGATAGGGTGTCTTCCCCACCAGCCCAGATAAAAAAGATGTCATCAATGTATCTGGACCAGTGGGAAACAGATTCAAAAAAAGGGGCAATTTCGTTATGGATGAAATTATTCTCCCAATGGGCCATATAGATATTGGCTATAGAAGGTGCCACAGAAGCACCCATACTAACGCCTTTCACTTGATGAAAGAGATGGTCACCAAAACAGAAGATATTCTCCGTCAAAATAATTTGTAGACATTCTAATATGAACAATTTGGAGCATGGAATTGCAAATTTATCTATAAACCATGTTGTGGCTTCGATGGCTTCGTGTTGTGGAATGTTACTGTATAATGACTCTATGTCTAGAGTCACTAATACTTCATTATTGGGTCTAAATGGTAAATGTTCAATTTTATTTATCATGTCTCTGGTGTCTTGTATATATGACATGATTTTCGGAATGTATGGTCTAATAAGGTTGTCTACAAATTTTGATAGAGGTTCGGTTATGGTGCCAATAGTGGAGAGTATTGGTCTGTAAGGTGGCTGCTCTACACTTTTGTGGATTTTGGGGACACCATAAATACATCCTGTTTTCTTGTTAGAATGATTGAGATAGTCATATTCTTTGTTAGTGATGTGTCCTTCATTGAGAGCGAAGTTAGTAAGAGTTAAAATCCTTTTTTCTATTCTAGATGTCGGGTTGGTTTTAATCTTGCGATAGAATGATTGGTTTTCTAGCATTTTTAGCATATTTAGTTCATAGTCGTCTGACTTTGATGGCTGACACCTTTCTCCTTTCTTTATTCGATTATGTCTCTACTTAATGCTCTAGCTTAGGGTTGTCATTATTAAGTTAGTGTAGCGAAAGTTAGGTTACTCATGCTCGTTAAAGAGAATCATTTGATGCAATTTAACCTTTATTTTTCCTTCTGATTATCTGCATCATTTCTAAAGAGTTAATCATTTGTTTTTTACTATATAGGGTACATCTCTTAAGGAGATTTGAACTCACTCTGCTCTTTTTACACTTTTATACTATTTAACTAAGGTTGATTTATATTGATTTGTTTCTGAACTTATAAATAAACTTACTAAACTCAGATCAAGTGGATTAATGTATAGCCACATTGGTTGCACTGTACTGAAATGATAACCAGTGATTTGATTCCTTTCACCGCTCACTCTACAAACAGACCTATCCCCTTTGGAGAGAAATTGTGTAAATAGGCCTAGACTTGAACCGAGTCAGAAGTGTCGCATTGTAGGAGATCATTGTTTGATTGAGATACTTTGTTCTTAAATCGGTCTGCTGCAGGCAAAAATCATGTGAAATTATGAGTTATACAAAATTACAAATAATTTCCCACTTTTCGTGTAACGTGAAATTCGGGAATTACGAAATATTATGGCAGCTGCAAAACAATTCACACACTGGCCTAGTAAAAATCAAAAAGGGGTCATTGATTATACCTTTAAAAGAGTCTAAAATGTTACTGTTTCTAACGAAGGCTAATATAAATTGGTTAACAAAAATCGTTATAATAATCAACTTCCAACCTTCTATTCAAGGACTTCTTGTTTGGAGACAAAATTGAAGCAGTGAAATGAGTGCCCATTGAGTATTTTAGGGTCTTTTCCCTACTCCTGGAAATATAATATGAACTCGGAACTAAATATTCTGATTTAGAGATGCCTACCATCTAGGGCTGAACAAAAACATTAAGTCTAGGTATATTAGTTTGTGTCTTGAAAACATGAGCTGGAGAGGTCTATCGTATGTTTAAATCAAGTTAAATCTTTTCAAATGTGGAGTTCACAAAAGGGGAATTGTTAGTCTAATAATAATGAGCTCGATGATTAATGCTTGATAGAAGCTTTCTAGAATGTCATTGGATCATGTAGTCTTTCAGAGTGAAGTTTTAAAACCCACGTCACTGGTTTGAAGGCAAACTTAAAAACAGGTGCCACCAAAAGAACTTGGGGAAGATTTACAAGCCCCTTGCGCCACTTTTGCGTCACCTTTCCCATGTTAAAAGTGACTCAAAAGTGGCGCAAGGGGCTTGTAAATCTGCCCCCTTATATTTTTGAAGCATAGTCAAGTGTCCTGGTGTGAAATAATCTGGTTAGAGCACCCCAGATAAAAATGTCAGAACACAAGGGAGGATAGAAACTAAAGAAAACTCACTATAACACAAAGACAACCAAGGACAACTCAAACTCCTGTAGAAATACAATCAATGTCTATGCCAGTGTCACCAGACTTAAGGTAATGATAGAAACCCAAGAGCCTTACAAAAGATCTTTCACATTATCGAAAGGGGAAAGAAATTAAACCATCCCTCCTACAGGCCTCACAACACTTCAATATCACTACAACTCATCAGTGGCAGGTCTCACAATACATGTTTGCTCTTTAACTTTCTACAAAGCTCTTTACGCTCTGAACAATAAGATCTTGTACAGAATATCAGGAAATCAGAAAGAGTGCAAGTAAACTTTGGCTTAACCTAAGAAGCTTAATTGAGTGAGTAGCATTGTCCTGCTCACCGTTTAAAAGTGCAGTAACCACACTGCAAAATAAACCTGACTTGCTGCTTCGTTACTGATGATATATTGTCCACCAAGAAACAATGACTTTTTCTACACAGAACTTTTCAAATGACCTCTCCACCTCCACTCCACAGCTAAGGACATTCTAATAATGACCTTAAACAGTGGCCTGCAAACCAGACACTAAGCTGCCATTAAGCCTTTTCAAAGATATGCTCCCCACAGGCTGAAACAAAATAAAGAGTGGCTTACATAATCAGATGGAAAGAGATGTTATATTCCATATGGGTACCCTATATAGGCGCAGGTAAAATTGCAACCTTTCACCTATATTCTTCCCTTCATTACATACATAACAGTTCATAGGGACTGACCTTTTACCTAGATACGAGACTGCATTTAGAACGCAGGTTTTTCCCTAGTTTGAATCTCAAACATTATGCATGAGGCTTCTTGGAAGCATAGCAGGACTAACAGCAGGACTGACATCTCCTCCATCATATCTCTGTATAAAGTTCAGGCCCGACGTCATCCTTTAGGCCTACACAGTAACACAGCAAAGTAGGACCCCTGGGGAGAACCATGGATATATATACATCTTGTCTTGCTTAGGAGATAGAGGAGACCGAGACTTCCCGACTGACACACTGACCAGAGACGCTGAGGTTCCTGCATGCAGACGCTCCAGCTGGCAGTGGTCTAACATCCCTTGAGGGGTGCCCAACTCAAGACCAGGACGGGGTCCCATATTCTCTCATTCTCAGGTAATGGAGTTGACTAGATCCTAGAGGGATTCTTGGCATAACACCTACACAGATGATAGGTACATTTAGGTATATCTAGTTAGGAAGTCATCGTAGGAGTAGGCACTTTTTATCATGTGTTTTATATACGTGTATGTATTCATGATTGTTACAAAATGGTAGAGTTATACCATCCACTTACTTTCTTAGTGCTTCTAATCATATCTCTGCTACTGTCTAATGGTTGTTGCAGCTCATCTATTCTACACTAGAATAACAACTGTTCAATAAATCCCTATTGACAAACGACCAGTATGTTTATTCTGTGTATCTCTGAGATGAGCTAAGTAAGCATGAGTGACTGAGCGAAAGGTAGTATATTGTTTCCACGATTCTGAGGGATCAGGGTTGTCATGTTCTGAGGTTGCCAAGAACTATTCTCTCCCCGATAGGAGGAGATTCTAGTGGCACTGTGAGCTAGCTGATACAGACAGGCTAACGTACCCGGTGGGGGTGCACGGAATAAGTCCGCCACCAGTCCCACAGTTTATGACAGCCAAATGAGCAGATCCTGTATAGGTTATATAGGAACTACACGACATGGCGCCACCAACAATGGTTGGGTACTTATTTAACAGTAGAATCTGAGTATTTCAGTCGTGCTATTCTCAGAGACCCCGACTCACAAAACACCAGAGACGTCTGGAGCGGGTGGGCACAAACTCCACCACACCTTAGTAGGCTAAATAATCCTATTTATTGGCAGTTGGTTAATCAAGCTTGGAGGACACAGTGTTCCTAAAAGTTGTGCATAAACACCTTATCTTGGTTCCCTTGTAAAAGCTATTTAGGGCCATATTCACAAGGCGCTATCGTCAAATTAACGGCACTTTATCGCAGCCAAAGTCGTGATAAATTTACCACCCCATTCGCAAGCTGGTGCTAACAGCCATTATCACCAGTTTACATGCGATAGCAGCCGCAAAAAACATCGCCACAGAGGACCCTCGCAACTATCACTAATGAGATGCAGAGTAGGCGTTCCCGTGCCAAAAGCCGTGACAACACCACTCCTCAACATTCACAACGACCAGACAGATCTTCGATAAGAACACAAATCCAGCGATAAGGCGCGTTAGCACCAGGAAATCTACACCTGCTCTGACCTGGTGTTAAGTCGGACGGCAGCTTGCACCACAAAAGTGAGACCAGCCCAAGGCCACATTGGAAGGGCAACAGATGCCATGGAGCCACTCATCATGCAGCCCGGACACCCAGGAGGGCCACAACAACCACCGACACCACACCCAGGCCCAGACCAAGGCTGTGTCCCAATCTTAGCGCCAAAGCCACATCACATTCCGAAAACGCAAGTAGTAGTCAGACAAACATCAGGGATGAAAGCTCCATTG
Source organism: Triturus cristatus (assembly GCF_964204655.1). NCBI lineage: Eukaryota > Metazoa > Chordata > Amphibia > Caudata > Salamandridae > Triturus > Triturus cristatus. Next base: position 214,776,978 of record NC_140588.1, read on the forward strand.
TTACAATGCAGAAGGCGGGAGGACACCTGCACATTTGACCTTGGACCAGAACGCGCCTGGAACACCCTGAGAGAGATGCCATGGCAGACAGGGATGACTCCCACACCACGTATTCCACAAATGAACTATCTGACTCATCCACACCCCACACACAGAAGCCCCTGCCTGTGGTACCCCCACATGAGATGTCCTTGACACACACAGAAACAGAAAGCCACTCTCCCCAACGTTGCACACACATTTGAATTATTGCTCAGAGCTGTGGCATATCCTCCACACAACTGCCGCAGTTCAGAAGAGTGCTGGTTCCACGAGACGCACCAATGCAATGGCAGGTCGCACCGGGCACATGCACAACCACCATCACGTGGAACAGTACCGTGCCTGTATGCTGCATTTACTGGGCGCACTGCCACTGGCAGTGCTGCAGATCAGTTGCCGGCTCAGCTTCCGCACTGCCTACATCACATGCGTCCAGCCCTGGTTCATGCACATTCGAGTGTCCCATGGATGTCTGCCTAGCCAACACAACTGTTGATGAATTGGACTATGACCTGTGTCTGCGCCCCCTGTTGGATCACGATCAGGATTGTAACGGAGACAGCGGTGCATGGAATGCCCTGACATACTGCATATGTATTGGTAGTTGTGCTTGGAAGATTGCACAATTCCTCATGTGCACTGACCACATCGAGGCGCTCCCCTATTAGGCTGTGATGCGGATCGGTGAAACGGCGTGGGCTGAGCACACCTGCCCAGACCACGTAATGGATTGGCTCACCCTGGTGTTCCTTAAACACGACAACGACGTACAATTGGAACACATTGCACATGAAGCTGCACAGGCATACATGGACGAGTAACTATGTTCCTGCAGCCACATCTGGTTGGCACCCACAGCACATGTCCCAACAACCTGTTGCATCGTGGGGAATGCCCACATATCCCACCACAACAGAGGACACGTCTACCTTCGTCCGGGCCCTGGATGTATGTGCGTGAAACAACACATGTGTACACACACATGTGCGAGGTGATGCAGGACCATGCCCGGTGCAACACAGCATCGTATGGCAATGTTGCCAATTCGGACACACTGCTGGGGGGAGAGCACACACATGGTAATGTAGCACGACATGTGAACCTGTCTGACCCTCATACCTGATCACTGTCAGCAGAGCAGACAATCGGCGCACTCCGGAGGCAGAGCACTATGCAGATCCCATGGGAAGTGAGTTGTGTCCCCTCACACGGGGCAATGGGCAGACGCAAACAAAAACATGACTCATCCTGTAAGGCACGGTGGGCTGAGAGCGTTGCCATCCGTGATGAATGTTGCCCAACTTATCATGAACCTCGAAATTTACCCATGCTGCGTGTAAGTGTCTTAAGCATGTCCCTGCCTGTTGTGGCCGTTGCCTCATCCGTACTGACACGCACATGCCAATAAAGTTTATGCAACTTCACTGGTGTCTGACTGTGAGGTGTGTTGTTTGGGTTCTCCACTCGTCTGCCACAATGAGCATCGTCCATACACAGGTAGGAACTGACTGACGCATGTGCAATCGGGGGGTGTCCCTTTGGTAAGCTCCACCTCTGTGAGGCAGGCAGTGTTATTGGATAGGTGCTGGACGACATGTGCACTTACGTGACTACAGCAATGTGAGTATGGTGACCAACCTCTGACCTTGTGGAGCAATGTCATATCTCACAACAGAATGTGTCCACACAGATGTGTGAGTAGGTATGCGACGTGAACTTCTGGTGTCACATGTGGTGTAGGACACCACTCCAGGCCTGCTTTCATTTGGGTCAGTCCTTCACACAGCCCTATTCAATACATGGACGTGTGCCTACATTTGGGGTTGTGAGATTGTTGTTGATGTGCAATGGGGACACAGCTAGTACTCACCTTCACAGTCATCCAATTGGCCATGTGTCTCAGGGATACACATGCGCATAGATGTCAGTTACCAGGGTGTACCTTCATGTGCAATCATTGTCCCTACATTCAGCCATACCTCCATACGTGAGTGAACATAGTGATGACACATCTGTATGATTCAGAATGTTTTATTCACATTCAGGAGATTGCGGGAACTGGGGCTGTACATGGCCATCCAAGCCCACATCACATGGAAGTCCAGTGGCGGGCCAACCAGAGTCCTTTGGGGATTGCACAGTGATTAGGAAAAGGGAGTGTGCAGTCCGCAGCAGGATTGCTGTGTAATTGTCCCGCGGTGATGGAATGGCAGTCCGTGTCGGGGTCCGGGTGAATGTCGCTGAGTGTTCCGGGGGTCAGTAGGAGGTATTTCCCAGGGAATGATGCATAGGTCATGATCAGGCAAGGACAGGCCATATGGCGGTGATGGATGCTACTGCCGCCTTTCTCACACAGTAGTTCCCATTCCCTACTCACTCCCCTGATATGGGTTCTGTGTCCGGTGTGTGTGGCGGGGTGATGGCTGCATCACTGTGTGCCACAAACACATCAGAATGCGAAGGAAGGTGATGGGGCAGCATCACTGTGTGCCACGGACACATCAGGGATCGGAGCTGTGTGTGTCGATTTTCCCGCTGCAGTCATCTGGGAAAGGCTCAGTGGCAGTAATGGCAAGATGAAGTACTGCAGGGCATTGAAGTTCCCAGCTACTACTCGCTGGTGTTCAGCCGTGGCAGACATCCTTCCAGCATGCATCTGTTCCATGGTCTCCATTGACCTCCGCAGCTGTGCTAACTCTGTGCTGTCATCGCTGGTGCCTGTATGACCAGACAGTTCTTGTATTCGATTCATGGCACCAGCGAGGTCAGCCAAAGTATGTGGCACAGCATGGTGCATACAGGGGGTGTCCAATAGGGACTGTACGTGGTCCCTGATGGGACTCAGACACCCAGATATGGCATCGAGTTTGGCTGCCACGAGCTCGAAGCCCAACCTCAGCTGATCAGCCAACTCCACCTGGCAACCCAACACACACCGTTGGAATTCCATGTATTGGTCGGGGGGGTCTTGAGAGACAGCCGTGGTGGTGTGTGTTTACTGCTGTGTGGTCAGTGCAGGTGGTGGGGTCACCTCGAGGCAGCTGGCCTGCCCTGCTCCTGGGGGTGGGGTGCTGAGGCTGTCCATTATAAGTTAGAGGGTGTCTTGACATATGTGCAGGTTGCACTCCTCCTCATCACCGAAGGGAGGCGTGGTGTGCTCTGCAGGAGGTGTTGTTGTCCCTCTGCAATGTAACGGGGAGATGTAGGTTAACAGAGTTTCACATGTATATTGCAGATTTTCAGATGTTTACATTCAGACTGCATGCCAATGTACATTATGAATGTTTTGGGGGAGCTGGCTATTTGATGGCAGTCAGTGTGTTTTTCGACTACATGACGGATGTGTGGTAGTACCCGTACATTGTCATCACACAGTGTCAGGCAATGCCAAATGTGAGTGGCCAGTCACTACACACGAGCGTAACCTGTTGTGAGCTCTGTCCTGTGGTGCTGGTGTTGCACTTTGTGCCACATTGGCGTCACTGCTGATGTTCTGTGATTGCTATGTGTGTGTGCTGCATTGTGGTGGAGTTGCCCCTGCAGCTCTGATTACGTGTAGCCTTCTCCCTTTGAGGCAGGATGCCTTTGAATTGTGTACCTTTCGGGGCCTGATTTGCTTTGGACTTGGGTCATATGTGCTCTCGGACAGATTTTGTGGCCTGATGCACTGTTTGTCTGATGCGTGTTTCGTAGGGCATGGGTTGTGGGTGCACGTGGACATGAAAGAATGTGACCTGCTCCTTTACGGATGTGATCAGCACTGGGCTACCTCCATGTCGATTCGTGGGCCATGTCATTTGTTTTGGCAGCTACCATGCTGTCGGACATGCAGTGTTACTTGCATAGTCAGTGTGGGTCACAGAGCTGCTGCTTTGCTGGATTCATCACATTTGCATGGGTCGAGTGTGATATTGGTGATAGGGGGGGCCCTCTGTGCACATTGTGGATGGGGGCCTACTTGGCATTTCTATACATGCTGCAGTGTGCCAAGCCACTCACGTACATGTTCCACGGTCATTGTGGGTGTGTAGTGTAGTGTCTATGCATACTTGTGCATGAGTGCCATTGTCCCCATCTCCCCCCCGGTTCCTGGTGGTTACTCACCCTGTTGCTGTTGGGTCAGGTCGTATCATGCATCAAGGCACACCAATCCTGCCACCGTCTCCTCACTGCTGACTGTGGCCACCATTTGCTCTAGCTCATCCAGCTCCTCCTGTGTTGCAGGAGGCCCACCTCCAGTCGCCGTTGCTGCCTCCCTGTTGGCGGCGAGCTTATGTTTGGTCTGCCTTTTCAGATCATGCCAGGGCCTCTTGACCTCCTCCACTGACCTCCTCGACACTCCGACTGCATTTACATTGGTTACGATGGCCTGCCAAATTTCTGTTTGGGTTGCCAGTGCCGCAGTGGAGGTGCCGAACAGTTGTTGATGGTGTTGGGTCACTTCCGTGACGATGGTCCGGTCTTCCTGCGGGCTGATCCCCGTCTTCCTCTTCCTCTTGTCCTTACTCTACCCCGAAGGCGGGGTTCCTGGCTGGTCCTCCGTGGGGCTTGTGGTGTTCGGCTTGTCCTCTGCACTCGGTCTGGGTGCATCCATGTTGCTACGCAGTTTGAATTGTTTTTTGGCTTTTTTTTGTTGCTTTTATAGTGCATTTTCCCGCAAGACGCGTGGGATTTGCAGGCCTGTGGCTGGTCTTCACTGATTGTGATTGGCATCATCGCATGTTTTTTTGCATTCGTGTATCGCATTTTTGCAGCGTGGCGTTGATTTTAATGTGGACATTTTCTGCGTTATCTGGTGTCTATCGCATGGTACCGCTGTGTTGTGAATTCCTTGTTGAGACGGGGTTATTTTCCCACGATGGGCTGCGGTATTGAAAGTTGCGTTACGCTACTCATGCGGTAGTTATCACGCTTTCTTGTGAATATACCCCTTAGTGTGCTAAAAACAATGACTACCCAGGAGTTAGACTCACTGCAACAAGCCCTGCCCCTCTCTGAGGAGGAAGATGCAGATAAAATATAAATTGCACCGAATTGTGGAATACAGTCACACTGAAACTGATCGCGCATGGTTTATCATCTAGGGGTGGTTTAGTAGTTTTCATGATTGAGGCACACAAATCAAACAAAACAGAGGTATTTTATTTGTGGGTTACATTCCCAGCAGCAAATGCAAGAACAAAAACATTTCACTCCTACACAGAAGGCAATGCACCAGCAGAATATTGCCTGTTTAAGGACATAGAGGTTCCGCTCACGTATCAGTAACACTTATTTTGGTTTAAAGTTGCCCTACCCATATAAGAAGAAGAGTAAGACTTGGCTCACTCGGAGGAGAAGGGGCAACATGTCCGATATTAGAGACCTACACACCACATCCTGACATTGGAACAATGCCACCAGGAGACTTACTCATACAACATAAAGATTTATAAAAAAATCTATAGAAACTTGACACAATTCATCAATAAGATATTTACAGTCCAACCAGCAATAGGTGCTATAAATTGAACTCAAACTCAAGGTACAGCAACTAAAATCACACCACAAACATTTCACTCAGTAATGGGCAAAATGCTCACAAAACTTGAGCAAATGCCATTCTGGGTAGCTCAGAAAATAACACCACTCGAGGCAGTATTCCTGAATACTACCCCATATGAAAAACACAGAATACTTACAATCTGCTTGCCCATGGGGATAACACCACAAGTAGAGGATTGCACCACTTGGGGTACAGTCTTTGCTGCCATTTATACCAGGACTCATGGTATTCCTTCATTAGCAGTGATACCAGATGTATTGAGACAAATACAAAACGAGTACGGAGCAGAGCCTGCTCTGAATTTAGGGATGAATTTACTAGGTAACTATGCCCAGGTATCAGCCATAATATTAGCTAATATTAAAGGGAAAGCAGCTTCAGTGGCTATCCCCAATGCCTAAGGGAGTTCAGTCCTTTAGAACTGGAACACGAACTACCAAAAATAATTGAAACAGCATATGCAGAATTAGGCAGAGACAGTTTGGGTGGGAAAGCTTCAAAACCACAACTGATGGGCAGTCTTGAAAAGGACACTTCCAAGCAGACACTTGCTTCAACAAAATAGAAGTGGAACAATAAGAAACAACAAAACTTTAAAGGAAACGAATCTCAATCTCCTCCACAGGAGCCCTCCGAAAAGAGGTATCACCTCAGGAATAGGGATAATATTAAGAAACCTGACAGGTATCAGGATACTGATACACGTTCCTCTCGTTCCTTTCAGGGTTCATCGAAAAACTCCAAGAGGGAAGGACGGTCAGACAGACAAGAAGAACATACAAAGTCCAGAGACAAGCAGTATGCTCAAGATTACACTTTCAAAAAAGAAGAGAAGCCAAAGTAAAAGCCACAGTTCAAAAAGATGAAGGTTGCAGGTCTAAAAATCAGCAGGGTAGGCCCAGACATGGGTCCCTTGCTCACTTTGCCACTGGATTCAGGCTAGCCTGGCTGATGACGGCTGATTAGCCAGAAACCGGTCCCAAAATGCTTGTTTCCGGTCCAGGGAAGACATGGCTTGGCAGTTCATGTCTGAACTGGGGTGGCGGAGTGAGCTAAAGAATGATGATGGATTAAACCCAGATCTGTTGACTAGGGGTGAGTGCTTGCAATTTTCAACACTCCGTCCATCATCCCCTTTGGTTTTGCTAAAGATCAGACATGATCAGAATTCTGAGGACTCGATTACTGAACGGGCAATGGGCTCTGACGATGCTAGACAGTGAGGCAGAAGTAACAATAGCTTGCCAGAAGCTGATGGAATTTCTGATGACAGCAGACTAGAATGATTATATCACGGTAGAAACACCAGATGCTAGGGTAAGTGTCTCATATAAAGTAGTTGAAATAACGCTCCAGATGGAGGGGGACAAATGTAGAACTGTGAGAGGTCTCTTCAGGGAGGACCTTATGTTTGGCTATGACATTTTGTTAGCTGAATGAGATTGGCTGCCAGCATTCGTCATGGATTGCCCTAAAGGGGAAACGGTAATTCTACTGGCATTCTCAGATCATATTCCCAGGTACTTGCAACACACATATGCGCAGGAGTGGGCGGTAGCCCAGGCTCCAGCATTATACAAAAACCCATCACATAATTCCTTTAAAAAATACTCCAACCGAACAAGAGCAGTATCCAATAAAGCAATAAGCTAAAAAACAGGTCAGGGAGATCTTAGATCAACTTGAATATCAAGGGGTGATCGAAAATTGCACCTCATCAATGAACCTTTGTTTCCAGTCATGAAACCTGACAATTCATATCATTTAGTTTTAGATTATAGACATTTAAACACTTGCACTAAGACATTTGCAGTTCAAAATGCACACAGTGCCACATTAATGAATAACATTGTGTGGAAAAAATACAAAACAACACTTGACATCTCAAATGGATTTTTTTGCCAAAATATAGCGTCTGAAATCAGGTATCTAACAGCCTTATCAGTGCTAGGGTCTCAAGACAATTTTGTCGACTCCCCCAAGGGTATAAGAACAGCTCAGGGTTGTTTTCTGCAAGAGTAACTGAGTAACTTAAAAATTTAGATGAAGAGGCATTGTCCTATGTGGATGATATATATCTAACAGACGATGACCTAGAGGAGCACTTGAACAGAGTGAATACCATAATTTTGGGATTTGCATGTGAGGGCTACCAATTCACCTTTAAAAAATCAAAAATTGCCCACCTCAGTGTCCTGTTTTTAGGATATAAGCTTTCAAGTGAAGGAAAAAGTCTGGCAGACATTTTTTTAGAAAAATGTGTACTGCTCTAACCTCCAAAATCATTTAAAAATCTACAATCAATCCTGGGATTCCTAAATGTTGGTAGAACATACATTTCGGATTACGCAGAAAGAGTAAAACCTTTCTACGACTTAATAAAACCTGAAAGTAAGACAATGGACACAGGAACACACAGATACACTTTGTTCCTTATAAGCAGACATGATAGCTTCCAAACACTTGCAGGCACGCGTAAACATATGCAACCTTGTGATCCGTATTGTTGCGGGTCAATCTGGGTACACCTATCTAACATATAACGAAGGTGAAACAGTACCAATTGCATACAAGTCACATTTGTACACAAATGCTGAAATGTGCTTTCCATCTACAGAAAATATTCTAACAACAGTACAGACTGCTGTAGTGAGAGAAAGAGCACTGGCTCAGGGGGGGGGACGAATAATACTAGTAACTTCAGTTCCAGCCTTAGAGGCTGCGACAAAGGCAAGCGTTCCAAACGCCAAAGCCTTACATCCGAGATGGATACAATGGGCTAATTCTCTCACTACAACAGATGTAGAATACAGGTACGACCCAAATTTAAAGACACAAGCATTTCTGCAATACGAACAAGAATATCCTCTACTGAATGAAATAATGCCTCTAGATCAGTATGAATATATAATTTACACTGACCGATCTGCTCAACCGGCCATAGGAAGTAAGCAACAATAGTGCAGCATGTGCAATGGTTAAAGGTCGCATTACGGGATGGGAAGTTCCATCCAAGTTGCGCGAAAAGGCAGTCTCTAGGAGACTGGACGGCACAGCTGGCACTAGTAAATACAGATCGAGAATTCCCCACACTAATTGTGTGCAATTCCTTTTACTGTGTGCCGTCATATAATGAATACTTGCAAGACTGGGTTCAAAACGGGTTCAAAGATGCAAAAGGTGGCACAATTGAGCATAAAATGCTATGGGAACAGGTAGTGGAGTTGAAATTCAAACTACCGAGGGCTCACGTGATACATACACTGGGGCCGATTCACAGAACTAACTTAAGACAAAATCCTAAACTTACTACTTTTGGTATTCACAGAAGTTAGGATTTTGTCTTAAGTTTGACTTAAGACAAACTTAAGACAGACTTAAGACAGACTTAAGACATACTTAAGACAAACTTAAGACAAACTTAAGACAAACTTAAGACAGACTTAAGACAGACTTAAGACAGACTTAAGACAGGCTTAAGACAAAATCCTAACTTAAGTCTGTCTTAAGTCAGTCTTAAGTCTGTCTTAAGTCTGTCTTAAGTCTGTCTTAAGTCTGTCTTAAGTCGGTCTTAAAATTGGCTGATGACGCCCCGAAGGGGGCTGTACGCACGTCTTCCATAGCTGCAATTACTCATTCTAAAATGAGAATAGACGGTGAGATTATGGTGGCTGTCATTGCTACATGCAAAAGCAGCAAAGCACTATTAAAATGTTTCCGCTCAAGTACTCCAACAAGTTAGATGCCAATAACATTCCATTTGCTATGTGGGGGCTAGAGTAATTCCAAACATGGATCGTAGGCTAGGTTTAATACTAGCAGCACACGAAGGGATAGGTTCTGCACATGCTGGAGTTACGGCGACTGTTTCATTGTTGAAACAATGCTATTGGTGGCCGGGGGTTAACAAAGCACACTAAAGACTATGTCTTGAAATGCGATATCTGTCAGCAGATTAAAGGTTCCACCGTAACACGTCCAGCGCAGATACCATTGTTAATATCTGACAAACCACTAGCGTGTGTTTATTTGGACCACTGCGGCCCCTTAAAAAGAAATGGGGCTTACAGGTATATCATGGTTGCAGTAGATTCCTGCTCAAGATTCCTATGGTTGTGGCCTCAACGCTCGGCTGACGCTCAAACTGTTATAAAAGATTTGCGAGTCTTTATAGGGACATACGCAATTGGCACATTAAATTCTGGCCAGGGCCCTGCGTTTAGCTCTCAGGCTTACAAGGATGCCATGCGAAGATTGGGTATAGCATTGCAGTACTCCTCTCCGTACCATCCCGAAGAAAATTTGGTCGTGGAGAGGAAAAACTGAAACTTAAAGCAGTCTTTAACAGCTGGAGTATTAGGCATGGGTGAGAGCTGGGTAAAACATCTGTATTGAGTAAAGCGGTCTTTGAGCAATATGCCAAGAAGTTCTCTAGGGGGTGTCACTCCTTATGAGGTCCTATTTGGGACAAGAATGTGGGTACCTGATCTTGATTGTAAAGGCACAGTAGTGGATGAAAAGCCTTTTGACATCCATGATCGTTTGGCTGTTTTACAGGATCTAAATGAATCCAGGACACAACAAAGTAGTGTCCACCTGAAGCAGAACGCCACTTGGGGAAGTCAAATCATTCATGGCAAGACCTGTCTGGATTCCAAAAGTCAGGGATCTGGTCAGAGAGAAAATAGAGGACAAGAAAGAATTTGGGCCATCCTACAGAAAGCCTATACAGGTCCTAGCAGTTGAAGAAACAGGAATTGTACTTCTACCGCCTCTTGCTGGAAAAAAGGAGAAAAGATTTGTCTCAATTGACATAATCAAACCACACTATGTGGCCAATACTGAGTAGCAGGCCACGTGGACTCCAAAATAGCAAACACCCTCCTCTCGCTACATTTCAAGAAGTTCAAACAGAAGGACTCATCACGTTCGAAGAGTCCCCTGTACGGAATGATGGACTATGCAACAAAGTTCAACTTCAAAATCAAACTCAAAATGAAAGACAAATTGCTATTAGACCAAATACAGATGTCTACATCAACATGCCTCGACAAGAGCAAAGTACGATTCCAATAAATCCTGATACAATTCCAACAATTGATCGAACTGCTTCTGGCTACTTCATAAACTTTGATTCGTTTTCTTTGGATCCAAGTGAACCTGAAACGACGCCAGCCCATAAATCACACAAGCAGCAAGTTAAAGATTTTCTGAACCTTCTTAAAAGAACTTACCTGGTATCACCTTCGTTAGAACTATGGATAATTGCCGGAGTTATTTTCTGGTTAGGCTTAGTGATAGTTTTTAACATGCTTATTAATGGACAATACATTCAGCAAAGCTCTGCAGCCCAAAAGGTGGATTTACTTTTAAAACCACACCAGTCATCTCATCGAGAACAAAGAGACTTGTCATTGGTGAACATTACAGCAGTTCCTATACCGATAGTATAGTTTGGGACAAGGTTGATTTCGATATATTCGACCCAACCGAACTTTTAAAAATTCCACATTTATTTAAAATATCATTAAGTGATATCATTACCTCAAGTACATTTTCTGATAATTGGTATTTTGAGACTGTAAACAACATGATTAGAAAAATCTGCTGCATTTTCTAATAGTGAAACATTGAAAAGCACAAAAGATTTTGGAAAAATGTATTGTTATCAACACTATGGTCATCTTTTTTTGCATAAATCTGCTAATCCTAGAAATGTGTTCTCATACCACCAATGAGAACAGTGGCCAACACCGCCGAAAGGCAGTTCAAAAACATTTACACAAAAGTTTCCATATTTTCCAGGGTATAATATATCTGACCCAGCCTCATATTATTATAATGTCGCACCAACATCAGCACAGAAAAATAGTTAACAAACACCAAACAGATTTACTCTGCATCCTTTATTGCACAGTTGTCCGAACAAGGTTTCCACTTATGGAAGAACACCATAGACTTAAAATCAGTCTGGGGTACTAGAGAATGGCAAGTTCAGGGAACGGAAGCTTTGTTTAGAGCATGCCTTATCCCGCAACAGATCATGTTTTTGAACGAGACAGTGCAACAGACGTCTTGCCTTGGACTAGCCAAGAACAAAGACTTGAGCACACCTCGGCTGCCAACTCCATCACACGCAGAGGGTAACAAAACATAACAAAAAGGGATTACATTAGATTACATTATACAACACAATAGATCAGACCCAGATTGAAAGAAATGGTTGATTTGGCGCACCAATAGTTGTCTAGCTAGATTCATGGGTAGGACCGAAGGGTTTAGTATCCATAGGCCAGATCCCCATTATGTACAGAGAGAACATCCAGGGGTAGTGACATCCTACAGCATTGGGAAGTTGTGCCTTGAATGGCTAAAAACCTCAACACTCACACAGGTGAAACAACACTTATCCTTACTGTCACAAGATGTGGATCTTAGGGATTTTTTACTAGGTCCCAGGAAACCACGTCAGAAACGTTTCATTTATGCTGGCATTTATGCTGCCTATAATGAAATATGGAAGATATCACAATAGGAGGCCGCAGAGAGATTACGTGAAATAGACCACATAAATCTAGAAACATCTGTAGCAGTGGTAGACAATGGATTAACTACATTGACCTCCAGGATATTCCTTAGGCAACATTGCATCTTCTGCGATAGACATACTGGAACAAGATTTAGCCATATTACAACTCAGGCAATCTCAATTACGTTCTATTGTGTTGTTAAACAGGACGCTGCAATCTGTGCGTGCAGGCTACGTGCCTTGGTGTTTCATCAACAGTACGTTTCTGTTTTCTGAATACAATCTAACAGATAAACAGATAGAAATGGCACAAAGAGGAGCAAAAGATACAATGCTGCATATCGAAAAACTGGATAGATTACCATTTACAGTGGCAGAATCACCGGTCACAGAATGGCTAATCCATGGCCACATAACTCTACCGGTCACTACTTTTCAGTTTCAATATTGCCTTGAACAAACGCAGGCAGGCAGAGATGAGAAAATGGTTAGGAATACATTCAGGAATCTTGGGAATTACCATACAGATTTCGATCCCGGAGTGGGGATCAAGATGTGTTTCTAAGCGGTACAAACTGTGAGAACGCTTTAAGCGGATCACTCATATCTCAGGATATAATGCTGCACGGGGCTTGTAATGGTTCTGAAGCAAATTTGTCCTGTCATCGGAGGGGTGACCCAGCTGCAGAGATTACTACAGCATTCGGGCTACTTTCGAATGGGAGTTACTTGATGCTGAACAGTCAAGGTTGCTGCAGAATGCTCCCGGGCATCGCATATCTAGTAACCGTGAGCTCCAGGATTACTTGTTGTATGCAAGTATTGTTTCCACCGACACATACAGTTAGGGAGGCACCGTTATGGCCTTCACTGAATGTTTCTTTAATACGGTTTGATTCTCTAAGCAGAACGAATGCCATGCTTTTACAGAAGTTTGTGCCCTTAACTTCCGCTCGAGAGACTTTTGATCTCCAGATTGCAAGTTCTTCGGCAGAGATACAGGCGCTTATCCATACAAACTGCCCTTTCCATTTCGTAGAAATGGTAAATCGTATCTTTAACATGTCTGATATGACAGGCATTGTCCACCTATTTAAGACCATATGTTCAGGACTTCTAGGCACCTTTCAGACGGTACTTGGAGTTATACCAAACTTCATACACTCCGTATTCGGAAGCTTCTTTGAAGGACTTCCAGAAATCCTGTTTCTAATAGCAGGTATCCTGATTGTCTTCTGTCTGCTACGCAATGGATGTCCCAGTCACCAAGGAGATGGAAAAAGCACTCCTGGAGCGTAAATACCATGACCGAATGATACAACATCTAGGCAAGCCTCGCCTGAGAGAACTAAGTGCATCTTGGTTCTTGTCATTTCAACCAGTCTGGATGGACTGCATCTTACCTGTCCTCTGATGCCTGTTTTGCAGAGAAGAAGGCATGTTAGACCATTGCTTGACACTCCCATCATGTGCGCAACCGGACGTGAATGCTTTACTGGACCCGATAACTGCCCATGTTGGTGTCTTTAACGTATTCCAATGTTGATGGCGGCATTCCTTGAGCCACCGCAGGTAGTAACTGCACCTGTTGGTATGGACACCGGCTCCTCCTCTGACACCCAGGCTTTGGCCTGCAGAGAGGCTGCCCCAGCATCTGTGCTCAATTGACGTACTTTGCGAGGTGCTACAGGGGCCGTCTACTGAGGAAACAAGCAACGAAAATGTTGCGTCTACCAGCCAGGAGACATAAACATTTGACTCATTTTTGGCTCGTCATGTGCTGGAAGAAATTCGCCCTTTTTTAAACAAGCTCGAGTTGGAATTTAGAAACAAAATTGTCATTCCTTTCATTTCTTGGGCACACATGGCTTTCAAATGCTTATAGTGGTTCGGACTATAACTACGGACACTTTAGAGCTATGGCTTGCAAAATCTTTGTTTTATAAACGCTTTTAAGTCTTTTTAGAAATTTTAAAATTTTAACTGTAGAGATGTTTTTATAAACATTGTGCGTACCAATATCTAGTTATGCTAGTAGTATGGTAATAAGTTACATATCTCGTCCAGTCGGAATAGGAGTGGGTGTTATATTCCATATAGGTACCCTATATAGGCACAGGTAACATTGCAACCTTTCACCTATATTCTTCCCTACATTACATACATAACGGTTTATAGGGACTGACCTTTTACTTAGATTTGACACTGCATTCAGAACGCGGGTGTTCCCCTAGTTCGAATCTCATACATTATACATGAGGCTTCTTGGAAGCACAGCAGGACTAACAGCAGGACTGACATCTCCTGTATAATATCTCTGTATAAAGTTCCGGCCCGACGTCATTCTTTAGGCCGACACAGTAACACAGCAAGGTAGGACCCCTGGGGAGACCTATGGATAAATATACATCATGTCTTGCTTAGGAAGATAAAGGAGACTGAGACTTCCCCGCTGACACACAGACCAGAGACGCTGAGGTTCCTGCATGCAGACACCCCAGCTAGAAGTGGTCTAACAACCCTTGCAGGGTGTCCATCTCAAGACCAGGACGGAGTCCCATATTCTCTCATTCTCAGGTAATGGGGTTGACTAGATCCTAGAGGGATTCTTGACATAACACCTACACAGATGCTAGGTACATTTAGGTATATCTAGTTAGGAAGGCATCATAGGAGAAGGCACTTTTTATCATGTGTTTTATAGATCTGTATGTATTCATGATTGTTACAGAATGGTAGAGCTATACCATCCATTTACTTTCTTAGTGCTTCTAATCATTTATCTCTGCTACCGTCTAATGGTTGTTGCAGCTCATCTATTCTACACTAGAATAACAACTGTTCAATAAATCTTTATTGACAAACGCCCAGTATGTTTATTCTGTGTATCTCTGAGAAGAACTAAGTAAGCATGAGTTCCTAAGCGGAATGTAGTATATTGTTTCCACTATTCTGAAGGATCAGGGTTGTCATGTCTTGAGGTTGCCAAGAACTATTCTCTCCCCAATAAGAGGAGATTCTAGTGGCACTGTGAGCTAGCCGATACAGACAGGCTAACGCATCCGGTGGGGGTGCACGGAAGCAGTCCGCCACCAGTCTCACAGTTTATGTTATCCAAACGCGCAGAGCCTGTGTAGATTAAATAGGAACTACACGATAGAGACTGATCTACTGGTCCAGTAAAGGATTTATTCTGATCACTCCGTAATCTCCTTATATCTCTCAAATGTCATTTACCTTCTACCCCTCTGCAGCACACATCCCATCCCAATCAATTTGGAAAATATTAACATGAGGGGTGTGAATGCCTCACTGACAGTACTTACCCCACTGCTGTCAAACAATGATGGATAGATAGATAGATAGATAGATAGATAGATAGATAGATAGATAGATAGATAGATAGATAGATAGATAGATAGATAGATAGATAGATAGATAGATAGATAGATAGATAGATAGATAGATAGATAGATAGATAGATAGATAGATAGATAGATAGATAGATAGATAGATAGATAGATAGATAGATAGATAGATAGATAGATAGATAGATAGATAGATAGATAGATAGATAGATAGATAGATACCTTGGTTACTCATTCCAGTGTGGTTGAAACATTTTTAACATTTGTTAAAACAAATCAAAAAGTGTAAACATTAAAAAGAAACCTTATCATGGAAGAGATTGATGAGACATACAGAGTAGTCAGAACAAAGCAATCAAAGGCTTCACATTGGGTTCTTGCTAGAACATTTCTTTCACCACATATCTACTCCTCTAAACAAATTGGCCCTGTAAGAAATTGGGTTTTTATTTGGTGGAGGTAAGTCCCCACCTCAATTATTAATCACAGTCCTTGTCAGTATGAACCTCTACAGTCACTAAATAAACCTGACCTCAACTCGCCGGTATATATAGCACAGAGCAGACAGGCTTAACGTAGAGTAAAGTGTTTATGCAGTTCTAAAGTCAAAATTCAAAACAATAAAAATTCCAAAACTAATTAGAAAATTAGAGTCAAATTTATTAAACAAAATCAAACAAAAATGACAAAAATCCAATTAGGGTAATCGTATATCTGACTTTAAAAACTTTTTAGTAGAGCTTTCACCAAGAAGCACAGAGTACCAATGAAAGGCAATGGTCGTGGTAGAACAGGACCTAGGAACACTTTGACACTGACCACGATGGAGCATGTGTAAAATACACTAACTAGGTTTGTCCTGGTCAAAGATTTTACCTTCTGACTCCTGTCCTTTTAGCCCCATTCCACCACAGGAATACCCTTCTAAAAAAAAACAGTACCTCTGGGAGGCACTGCTCGCAGGTTGGTATGCTGGGGCCAACAGGATGACCCAGTCCAAGTCCACTTGCCAATGGTCAGATGGGCAGTTGCAGGAAAAGGCCTCTTCTTGCACATTGTGTCCCTGTAGCTTTAACATGAGGTCAGTATTACGACCCCTGGAGTCCACATCTTTGATGTGGGCACATGAACGAGAGAAGGTCTAGTTTTATCAGATCTCAGACAGCAGCTTCAGTCCTCTTCTGATCCTCCACAGATTCAGGAGTGTTCTGAAATGATTGCATGTAGGAGCCACATGTATGCCTGGCATGAGCTAGTGGGTGGGAATGACCTATGGGGACACCCTAAACAATTGGTTAAGTTTCCTGGGACTAACCCTACCCTTTTGTCCTTTCAAGATGGCTGAAGTCTTTGGCCATGCTAAACTTAGGCTCTGTGGGCAGTGGGTGTGCATGGGGAGTGCATTATGGTAATCCTAGTGTCCTCCTATATTTAACACCAAAAAACTGCTTGATGTACCCACAGAAATCTCAGAGACAGAAGTCTGGTAGAACAAAACTGAGTTGTCCACAACAAGACATGAGATACACAAAGATTGTTTTGGCATACTTCATTCACCCTTTAAAATGTCTCCTAAATGTTATATGTAAACCCGGCAGACCTGTCACGTATATTGTGACATTCAAGCAGGACCTGCTACTTTAATGTCAAAAAGGATCCTACCAACCCGCTTGCATATTCTGTCATGTTTAGATGGGTCATCCCTACCCATTCAGATCAGCCTATTGTTTTCTCCAAGAGCGAGTTCACAACGCCACACCTATATAAATTCTAATTACTGGCTAGCTGAAGTGAGAGGACATATTTAAGATTTAGCTTCCAGGTACATCAGGCAGGGCAAAGGTAACATTTTAAAAGTTACTTTTCCGTAACATTTTTAAAAAAAAATACTTCACCATTGAGTTGGAATTTTAGTATCTATTAAAAAAGGGATTTATATAATTTTTCTAGTTGCTTCCATTCTCAAGATACGGTATCAGTATTTAATATTGCATCCCATTCTTCCCCTATGGAACAGCCAACCCTGCAACAGTGAAAATAGCTTTTAGGGCTTTTTACTGCAATTACATGATTAAATCAGCTTTCACATGTACTACTGTTGAATACCATGCACCCTGCTTTATGGTCAATAAGGTCTACTTAGTGGTGACTTGTAAATATTTTAAAGGAAGGTTTAGGCCTGTGAAAAAGGAAAATTTTGACAAGTGTAATGTGCAGTTAAAATCAGCACAACCAGTCTTCTGGTGGCAGATCTACAGTCATGTTTACATTGTCAATGTAGTGGATGATACTATGGATGCTGCAGTCCACTTGTGACATGTAATGTTCAGGCCCTTGGTACACCTTGGAACCATATACTAGGGAATTATAGGTAACTTAAATATGTCATTCAGGTGTATTACAAATTCATCATGCTGAAAGGAGGAGCAGAGGCACAGTGTTCTATAGGGCTTGACCCTATAGAAAGGGCAAATTTCCAACACTGGCACCCCCCAGCCAAAAGCTAGGACGGACTACCTTGATGGGCTTTCCTGCTCAGCGATAGAATGTGGACAATTTGCCTCTTCTGCAGCGGCACTTGTCTGTTCTATGACCCTCTGAAACTAACGGTACCCATCTGTCACCAACCTCCTAGGCCACTGAAATGACCCATGGTAAACTTGTCTATTCATCTGCAGACCCCATTTGAGAGGCACCTAACTGTAGCTTGCTCTCAGATGCATCTCAGTATACAGCTAGTACCTCCATGGCCAAAACAGTGATGCCGCCTCTTCTGCACCCTCAGTCAGACTTTTTTCCCAACTTAGGAAAACCTCTGCCCCCAAGGGCAGCAACCAACAGAGGCCACTGACAGCTGTCAGTGTCAATAGTAAGGTAGGGACCTTGGATAGCCAGGGCCATCGTCAATTGGGGGCCTCGGGGAATTCTAATTTCAATCAATCAATCAGTCAATCAACTCAGATTTGTAGAGTGTGACTAATCAACCATGAGGGTATCCAGGTGCCGGGTCCTTGCTGGGATCAGTCAATGAAGAGAAGGAAAAAACAAGGAGAATGCAAAGAAAATGAGGGGAAAGCATGGAGAACACTCAAAAAGGGGCAAAAACCAAGGAGAAAGCAGTGAAGACAAAGGAAAAGCAAGGAGACGGCACTTAAAAAATAAGGGGAGCAGGGAGAAAGCAGGAAAAACAACGGTAAATCAAGAAGGCACTCAAAAATAGTGGGAAAAGCAGGTAGAAAGCAGTGAAAAGATGGGAAAAGCAAGGACAAGGCAATCAGAAAAGAGGGATAAAGCACGGAGAAAGCAGTGAAAATTAGGGAAAAGCAAGGCGGAAGCAGTGAAGATTAGGGAAAAGCAAGGAGAAAGCACTAAAAAAACTGGGGTACAGCAAGGAGTTGATAGGAGCAATAGCAATGCAGCAGCAAGGGAGAGCTGGACCTGGATCCTGCTCAATGGAGTTGCCATGTGGTCTCCATTAAGTAAGTCCTGGGAGGAGGAAAGGTTACTGGGAGGTGGTGGATTGGGCTAACCAGGAGGCAGGAAAGTGGGCAATAGGCGTGAGTGGCAATGAGGGAAAAACAAGGAGAAAGCAATGAAATCGAGGGAAAAGCATGCAAAAAACAGGTAAAAAGAAAGGATAAAGTAGTTTAAATGAAGGAAAAGCAAGGAGAAAGCTGTGACAATGAGGGGAAGCAAGGAATAAGAACTCAAAAACAAGGAAAGAACATGATGACAGAAGAAAGAGCGATGAAGCGGCATGGGTAAAGCTGGGCCTAGTGCCTGCTCAATGGGGTCGCACTGCAACTTTCATTAGGTAGATCATGGGGGAAAGGAGAAGTGCTGGGAGGTGGTGGGCGGTGCTGGACGGGAAGCAGGAAAAATAGGCAG
The DNA here is from genome assembly GCF_964204655.1 of Triturus cristatus. NCBI lineage: Eukaryota > Metazoa > Chordata > Amphibia > Caudata > Salamandridae > Triturus > Triturus cristatus. The sequence continues at coordinate 214,796,350 of NC_140588.1, forward strand.
CAGGCAGGAGTGGCAATGAGGGAAAACAAGCAATGAAAACCAGGGGAAATCAAGGTGAAATCACTCAAAAATCCAGGGAAAAAGCAAGGAGAAAGCAGTGAAAATGAAGGAAAAGCAAGGAGAAAGCACTCAAAAACAACAAGGAAAAAGCAAGAAGAAAACAGTGAAAAGGAGAGGAAAGCAAGGAAAGTCGCTCTAAAAAAGGGAAAAACGCAAGGAGAAGCAGTGAACATGAGGGAAAAGCAAAGAGAAGGCACCTAAAAAAGGGGGAAAAAGCAAGGAGAAAGCAGTGAAAACACGGGAGAAGCAAGGACAAATCAGTGAAAATGAGGAGAGGACAGCAAGAGTGATGCAGCAGCACAGGGAGAGCTGGGCCTGGGATCTGCTTCCATGAGGCTGGAAAGGAGTCCCTCATTGCTCCTGAGGTCTTTCTGGACTTTTAGACAGCTCAGAGTAGGGAACTACACTCTCAGATTAATCTTGGGATGGTATGCTGAGAGTGGCTTTCAGTTCAGGATTCATACCCTTAGACTGAACAGAGGATTGGCAGTCCAGGATGCCCAGTGGGAACCACAGCCCTGCTCAAGGGGGACTCACTCTGTCTGTGTCATGTAGGCTTCTGCCTGGGGTAGGTCTCCAGTTTTCTGTCTATGTAACAATGCAGGCAGCACCTCAAGATCAGAAGTGGCCTCACCAGGGTCAGCCTTGGAGTGCTATTCTCTCAGAGCAGGTAACCCCTGACCTACTGATCCTCCCACTGTGAATTGCCTCCACCTCCTACCCCTTACTCTCCATCAGGGTAGCCATACTCTCTGTCTGGAAATAGTACCTCCAGTAATTGGAGGGTTGAGGCGCCTGGAGTGGCACCCCACCCACCTCTTCTCTCACCCGTGAAAGTTCATTGCCAAGGATGCAGTCAATGGTCATCTGGGGACTGAGAATAACCCTTCTCTGGCCCACTTTCACCCATCTAGCTCAGTGATACAAGGGCAGTAAGGCAGACAAAGTCCTGCCCATGGGCCAGATACCCTAAATACCTGTCCTGGCAGATTCTGCTCTAGACAAACCAGCTTTTCCACCACCATAGTCTGGCTGGCACTCCTGAGAGCAGTGACAGGGATGCCATTCACTGAGATCCATTGTAAGTGACGACTCTCATGATCTGGCACCACCAGTTTTCCTTCAGAATCTAGCTCCAACTAAGGGGCACTAGGGCATGCTTTTCTCTCCCTTCCTAGGTACAACCTTCCACGAAGGCCATATTGATCACTCCTGTTAAGTGCCCACATGTGGGTGGTTTCTTGGTACTGACTGAATCCCCAGCATGTGCCTTGATTGGTAACAATCACAACACCTGAGCAGTAAAAAGCGTGCCTTGTGTTTCTGCACATTAGAACCTCCCTTCTTGTACTCAGAAGGGTTATGGGGCTCCTTTCCCTCCAAACTCATTTAGGGTCCTTGGGGGACGTCTGTATTTTATTCTGGACCTCCCCCTACTTCTGCTGAGGAAGGCTTGAAAGACTCTTCTTGGGGTGATTCAGTGATCTGTCTCATTCCTAGGCTCTCTGGGTACCGTAACCTTGGAATAAATTAGGTGCTGGTGAAACTCTGTCTTCATCAACCAATTATAAAATTGTCATAATCATTTGCTTTGCTCTCCTTCACCCAACCATCCAGTGCCTTACTCGATGAATACACAAAATCTACCCATTGCTGGTGTGACTGCTTCTGGCTATTTCTTAACCTCAGGTGATATTTCTCAGGGTTCTGACCAAACTTGGTGATAAGGGTGTCATTCATGGTCGCATATCTTATCCTGCAAGTTTTATGGGTGGGTTGCTTGTGTTTTAGTTTAGAGAGGACCTGGCCTAGCAGTTTGGGCTGGACTGTTCCCATTGGTGCAGGGTTAAGACGTATTTGCATATGGCTGGGTCTACATTGAGGTGGCATGGTGCGCAAAAAACAATAGATTTGGTTGCGGCCCGACCAATTGCCAGTGGCTGAGATTTTTTCAAGCATTCCATTCATCACTTTGTTTTGGGTGACCTAAGTGTGACGGGTATGCCCATGCAGGACTGTTCCCATTGGCTGACGAGCCCTAATGAGTGCAAAACAGGTTATCGGTTGCTTGTGTTCTGTTTCAGTGAGGACCTGGCCTGGCTGTTTGGGCTGTACTGTTCTCATAGGAGCGGGGTTAAGACTGATTTGCATATCACTGGGTTCAAACTCAGGTTGCATGTTATTTAAAATGTTGTCTATGATGTCATCAGAAATGTCATTGAACTTTCCATGAGTGATGTAATACATGAGATCATAAGCAATGCATGTCGGAGGCACAATTTCTAGTTAGCTCTGTAAACTGTAATTAAAGAATTTCAGTGTTTTTTTGTTTTAAATTGTATTTTTAACTGGCATTAACACCTAACTATAATCTCACTTTAGCCTTAGTGTTTTTTTCAGTGAATTTATAGGGGTTTTTAACTTAGAGTAAAATATTGCTAACATACCTAACTGTACATAGTAGGCCCTTCACTACAAAAGGAGGCATGAGTATGTAGAGGGAGTGAGCTCTCCGTGAAGACCTGCACAGAGAACACAGCCTCTTTGTAATAGTTGCTCCCCCACCTAGCTGTGGTTGGGTGTCTGGACGGAATGGGCACTCCATGAAGAACAGTGCAGAGCACACATGCTGTGCGCAGAAGGGGATTGCCCACCTAATTAGGCTTAAGTGCCTGGAGGGAGTGGGCTCTGCGCACAGTTCATGAGCTAGCCGCAGACTGTGCATAGTTGGGGTATCCCATAAAATGGGGTTTAGATCTCTAGAGGGAGTGGGCTGTACGTACAGTTTGCGCACTGCATGCAAATTGTGTATAGTAGGGTCCTTCCCACTTAGCCAGGCTTGGTTCTCATGAGGGGGTGAGCTCTAGTACATCCTGTGCACTGAGCACAAACAGTGCATAGTAGAAGCTTGCCCATCTAATGGGGCTTGCGTGTTTGGAGTGAAAGGGCTCTTCACTAAGTCTCCACACTGAGTGCAGACTGTGCATTATAAGGGGCTCACCCACCTATAGGGGCTTGGGTCTCTGTAGGGAGTGGGCTCTATTCACAGTCTGCACACTGAACGCAGACTTTGAATATTAGAGGCTTGCCCAGTTAATGGGGTTTATGTCTCCTGAGGGAGTGGACTCTACGCGCAGTCTGCGAACAAAATTCATAAATATAGTGCAAAGTGGCAGTTGTCACTGTGTAGTTATTGTTAGGTCAGAGTTTCCATAGGAAGAGCATTTATTGTTTTGCTAATAACTTTGGCACCATTTGACAAATTTTCACAAAACTTTCCATAACAAAAATTCGTCCACTTCAGCCCCTTCCTCTGAAAGTTTCATGGTGTTACTTTAAGTGGGGCTAAAAAAAAAGAAAGGGCCCAAAGCCATGTTTATTCCCATTGAGAAAATTTGGGAAGTGATATATGAAATATAAATGAAACTTACATTTATGGGGGAGGAGCTTGTCTGACTCCAAGAAGGCAGCTAGCTAGGAAAGCTCTGGGGGTCACTACCACTATCCGACATAATCCTGGTGTTTTATCTGTATAAAACTCCCCACAAAGACATACAAAGTGTGGGAAAGGGCAAACCTAACCAGGAGAGCCAGAGTTTTGGGCGTACCATCGACATCGATCACTGAAGAGCATCCGGGGCCTTCGACCGGAGGCGAGCAGTTCGCAGGTGAAATAAAGGAGCCTGGCCCCCAATGGAGATCGGAATCCTGCTGGGGGTAAATGTACGCCCAGAGAAGATGGTAAGTGCCCTTGGGGGCCCGTTCCGGGGCGATCGGTCAGCACCCCCACAAAATTGAAATAACAGGTGCATCAGAGGGGATAGACCGAGGCTGACCCGCGGCATTGTGAGGCCCAAGTGGGCGCTCCGCAAGTATCGAACCGACTGCGGCTACATAAAGCCAGCTGGAGACCGAAATGAAATCAGTAAGTGAGGTAGCTGGTTGGAAAATAACGGACAACAAACCACAGGGCAATTAAAAGCCGACTTACCCTGGTGGCTGCACTGCCCGCAGCAACACCTAGTCCGCCAAAGATTAGGACAGCCTCAGGGGAAAAAGCAATTAGGGGAAGCGGTGTTGCCACATAAATGCCTGAGACCAAAGGGAGCCAGTGGAGAGATGGTAGCAGGCTCCAAAACAGTGTGCGGTAGGAAAAGATGGGCCCGAGGGCCGGCGGCTCCCGGGTGTGCCGTGGCCTAGTGGAGCAAACTGGTCAGATGAGCAAGCCTCAGTAGGCCAGAACAAGAGGGATTACGCACAGACATACATGAATCAGGCTGAGACAGACGCAGAGGGCTCCTAGAGAAGGCCAGAGGTAATGTGGGGCCCAATCCGTAGTGCAACAGGGGAGAAGTCTTAAGACTGATTTAACTGCACTTGACCGGAGTTCCCCGGGGCCTGGTTTGTGCAAGTGGGAGGGTCAGCAACACTGTAAACCCCCCTACACCTACACACACCCTAACAAAAAACACAAAATCGCAATGTGAGGTGGGGCCACACAGAGAAGTATTGCGAGCTGAGAGCCGACTGCGCAATGATCGAGGTCTGGGAGTGGTCCCCATAGGCCACACCGAAGTGAGGAGAGACTCCCTAAGCCGACAAACCCCACGCAGTTAGCGGATCGCTTCACACAGCAGGATATAAAGTCCTGCATGACTCTGATACCCCAGGAGACCGCAGAGAAATCACAAACCTTCCCAAGAGCAACCACCCTTGCAGCAAAACTGACCCTCAACCACAAAGGGACCTCGCCCGAAATTCCAGAAATTGACTCAGCCCATTCACACCGCTAGCGCTATAGACCTGTAAGCCAACCTGTGCTAGGCCGCCCCAGTGGAAACACGGCTAAAGCGCTATACAGTCCACATAGGAGACAGATAAGACCCACTCTTGGTCTTATGCAGACATCGGGACGAGAGCAGAATACATCACTTCAAGAGGATAAGATGGGAAAACTTGGCAAAACCCAATCCAAGCTACAATTCGACCTGCGAAATACCCCTTGGTCGCGTGAATCCACCATCAAAGAATCAGAGGTAGCGTCTGACGAAGCAGAGACATTGGCTGACACAGACATGAAGCAAACACTCTGCACCATGCAGCAGAGTCTATCAAAAATAGACAGTAAAATAGGCACGCTTACATTCCGAATGGTTAGAATATCGGAGTGCCTCGATAAGCATAACGTAATGGACACAGTCGAACAAAGAGTCTTGAATGCAGAAGACACACTGCAGTCTGAAACAGCGGTGCACAAAACAAAGGACAAAGTCCTCCAGTCCCTGCAGTCGAAAACTGAAGATTTGGACGCTAGGTCCAGGCGGACCAATATCAGAATCCTGGGCATAGCGGAATGAACAAATACAGGGAATATGGAGCAATATGTGGAGCGAATATTGATTGAGCTACTGGGCAGAGACACATTCTCAGAGAAGCATGTGGTGGAGCGGGCCCATTGCGCTCTGACATCCCTCCCGGTCCTGGGGGCCCTACCGAGGCCCATTATCGCCAGCGTGCTAAACTACAGTGATCAAGATGCAGCTCTAAGGATGCCCGGGAACTGTAAACTTTACGGCTGTAAAGTGTAGCGATGTCCCTATTACCGGATTTCACACTGCAAGTTCAAGAATCCTGACAACTGTTCAAACAACCGGCTTCAGGAATTGAACTTCGAATACAGTATGCAATTTCCCTCCAAATTAAGGATAAAGTCGGACGGCAGGGTACGTTATTACACACAGCCTAAGGCAGCAATTCAGTTTATCAAACAAATGGAACAAGCAGCTAAACGCTGCGCCTCTCCGGGAGGGTCCCCGGTCGGGAAACGGAAAGGAGTAAGACACCGAGGAATAACAAAGCACAAAGTGAAAACGGCGAACTCACTGACACATGTGTAACTAGAACTGAGGGAGATATTATGACTTTCATCAAGGGACAATGCTCCTCAACCAAGAGAAAAACTGAATAACAAGACAACACGTACAAGTACCTCACCGCCCACAAGATAGAACATCAGGCACAGGGTTGTTACTGCAACAGAACTGGCAAGTGGCAACAATGGGTAAAGCTGACTTAAGGGTGGGTAAAAGCAGCAACCTGACCCTAACACTGATGATGAACACAAATTAGCGTTCATAACTTGGGGTACAGGGTGAGGTACTGAATGTAGGCTTTGGTGGCATTAACCAGCAGGAGCTTTACTTTTATGTAAATGCATGAACGCCTTGAAGCACCAAAATAGATGCGGGATACAAAATGGTGGAATGGAGGCAAAGAATCTGGAGAGTTGGCAACATCTTCCCCCAAGTGTACCACACCATAAGAAATGTTCTTTAAAAGGTTGAGGGAATGGGATGCAAGTAAGAGAGGGTGGGAGGATACTACTGAAGCTGTGGAAGTTGGGGTTGCTCATAGTGTGGGAGGGTCTCTAACGGTTAATTCTGTTAAAATTTTTATCATGGGGGAATGTATAAATGAAATACCAGGCAATACACCAACACAAATGGTATAAAGTGATAAGCAGGCACAGGAACTGCGGCTACTAACCTGCAATGTCTGGGGCCTAAACAACAACAGAAAAACTAGAAAAGTAGTAGTATACTTAAAGAGGCACAACATAGACATCGCTCTCCTACAGGAAACGCACCTACAACCAGACAAAAGTGTAGAGGTGCAGCACAAAATGCAAGGTCAGTGTTATGCAGCAGATTATACGTTGCCTGCTGGGGGGTGCTCCTATGGGTGAGCCGACGAGCCGGGGTAACCCTGAGGGAACTCCATAGAGACCCAGGTGGCCGATACACAGTAGCGAAGTGCAGTAACGATGATCAGAGCTTCTTATTGATAGGCGTCTATGGGTTGAACTATGACAAACCCCACTATTATTATTCAATGGAAGCAAAACTAAAGCAATGGGCTGGGACACCACAGGTATGGGGAGTTGACTTCAACTGTATCCTGAACCCAGACATAGACCGCTCTAAGAAACCAGCTAGGCTCCCTGCAGCAGTGGCATTGGTCATACTAGACATAATGCAGAGGGGGAAACTTGTAGACATATGGCAGGACAGATCTCCTGAAGCGGAGGGCTACGCCCACTACTTATCAGCATATGACATACATACCAGCATAGATTATTGGGTAATTTTGAGCTGGTTGGGGGTTTGGGTGGTGGACTGCAGTTACCTTCCCAGAACTTACTCCAATCACTCTCTAATCACACTAGCGCTGGTGTATTGGGCACCCAGAATACCTGCAGTCACTTGGCGATTCCTGCCATATTCCCTGCTGGACGCGGTGTTCAAAGCAGATTTAACACAGGCAATAGAGGAATTATTCATACGAAATATAGGATCGGTTGCCCACTTCGCCACAGTATGGGAAACCTTTAAGGTTTATATAAGGGGAGTCGTGATTTCTACTCAAGCGGAGGTTCTCCACTCTATACGTGGCAGACTAGAGACTCTAGAAAAGGAAATAGACAGATTAGGGAGTGTGCTATTAAGCAAGGAGGGGCCACATACCGCTGCTGAACTAAAACAAAAATTAGCAGAATTCCAGGAGGTAGCTAATGCTGAAATAAAACATATGGGAAAGTATGCAACCTCTCGCTCCTATGGAGAGTGAGACAGACCCGGTGCCACGCTGGCAGGACTACTTCAGCCACCAAAAACTTTAGACACAAAGATGGTTAAGAAGGGTGATGGGAGGCAGCCCCTACACACCCCAGAGGACATTGCAGAACAGTTCAGAACTTACTACATGACACAGTACAGTACACAAATTTCGACAAATGACGTGGTGTTGACGGACTACCTATCGCACATCCGAATGCCATGGCTGGCGGCGGAACATAGAGAGCACATGATGGCACCTTTACAGCTAGACAAAATTAAAAGTGAGGTGCGGAGTATGGTGTCTGGGAAGTGACCAGGGTCCAATGGCTTGACAGTGGCCTTTTATAAGGAATTCCAGGAACTACTTAGACCACACTTTCAACACTATATGAGAAAATAGCGGAAGCAGGAGTAATGCCCCCCACTCTAAGAGAAGCAATGATAGTTACACTGCTAAAACCAGGAAAACAACCCAGCCTCTGCTCCTTGTTTAGATCGCTATCCCTGTTAAATGTACCTACTACAATCTATGCAAAAATATTAGCCAACAGATTGGCACCCCTAATACCAGGAATTATATGTCCAGGGCAGACGGGATTCGTCCCAGGGCGCAACCTAACACATAATTTGAGAACACTCTTCAGGGTCATGGAAAGGCTCGACCTGGAGGTCAGGACAGCTGCAGTGTTCCTAGATGCTGCAAAATCATTTGATTCTGTGGAATTGGGTTTCATGTTCGCGGTATTGCACAGAATAGGGGTAGGAAACATTTGTTTGCACCTGGAATTTGTATTATAAAAATGATGCAAACAGCCTGGGTACGAATTGGGAATGTAGTTTCCAGTGCTTTCAACATCTCACGGGGAACCAGACAACGATGCCCATTAGCACCGTTGCTTTATGCTGTGGTGGCCAAGCCGCTGGCCTGTGCAATCCATGAATACCATGTCCATAGAGGATTGAGATTCCCTGGGTACACTCTCAATATATCTGCATATGCAGATGTCACCTTGCTGTATGTTTGTAAGCCAAATACAAATCTCTCACCCGCACTGAGGGAGGTGGTTCAATTTGGTGGACATTCGGGACTTCGAATCAATTGGAACAAGTCAATCATATTCCCCCTCTCACCTGTCACAATGTCTCCGGTCATGGAGTACCCTTTACATTGGACCACAGATTCGGTGCTAAATCTGGGCATTTGGGTCCACTCGGATAGTGTTGCGTGAAAACTATGGCATAGCACTGCAAAAACTAACAGAGAATGTTGACAGATGGATCAGGCTCCCGTTGTCATTGATGGGTGGTGTAGCACTAATGAAAATGGTTGTCCTGCCCAGATTTATATTTTTATTCCAAAACATGCTTTTATTATTGTTTCGTACACTCTTTCAACAATTGCACACACAACTGATCAAACTGGCATGGGCGGGGAAACAGCAGCGAGTGAAGTGGGATTCACCAACATCACCCAATGACATGGGAGGCCTATGTGCCCTGGACCTCTAAATGTACTAAAAGCAGTGCAGAGTACATTTGCGCACTACTGGATACAAGGCCCACAAAACATGCCATATCTGTACCTAGAAAGAGACACGGCGGACCCGCTGACCCTGCCTCAGGTGCTCTACCGTGCTCCATCACGATGACAGGGGGTCTTCGACTCACTGGCGACCACTGCACAGGCATGGCAGCAGGGGAGCTGAGATAACAGTAGGTTGCATGGAGGTACAGGACCTTTGACGAATGTAGGACTAGAAGGCTTCCCTCTCATGCCCCTGTATTTGCAGGTGCTCTTTCTAAATGTGGGTAATTCCCTTAGAAAGCAGAGGCAAGAATATGCCTTTTTCAAAATTCTTTCACATGCAAATTGCATGCACATGTCATTCATGTCATCGAGGGAAGTGACTTCATGGCTACCCACCCTGATTAAAGCCCAGGACCTCATATAGCCCATTATGGAAGGGTTGAAACATGTTGGTGTTTTCGGGTCATAGGACCATTACATCCTTTAGCCCTACATTCTTTTTAATCTTTCCTCCCACCCCCCGAATAATGGATACTTTTGGAGTGGGAGAGGAATTTTATCTTTAAAGTTACACCCCTATACACCCATTCTTCATAAGTGCTCCTGGAAACATGGTTGAACCCACCCTGACCTTTAGGAGTTGAGGTGAACCTGATGATGAAGCATGGCACTACTAGAGTGAGTAGGGGTTATATAAAGAAAGGGGTCTCGTTCCTTTCCCACCCACAATAGTGGGTATGCTGCCATCTGACGAAGTGACCGTCCCCCATCTCTTTACCTCTTCTACAGGAACATTCCCGGTTCCAAAGGGGATACTACTGTGTTTTTGAGTCTATGACAGGGAGGACATATCCCTACTATCCACTTAATTGAGGACCTCTCTACCCTCCTCTCGGATCCCTAACCTTGTGTATAATGGTATGTGTTACTACATAGGCAAGCATGGGCCTTATATGCACCGGAGATCCCACTGTATTGGTGTGTGTGGTTTCCGATGGGTCAAGAGGGAGGAGCCAGAAAAGACTTACAAACTTTGGGTATTCGCACGATAGGGGAATTTTTTTCAGAAGGGGTGGCCAGCAGTTATGAAACAATCCAAGAAAAGGCACCACAAATGTCAGGTATAACCCAAAATCTATTTTATCGGGCTAGGCGCACTTGGAAAGAACTATTGGGGGGGTGACATGATGGAGCCACAAACTATGAGTACTCTTGCAACGCTCATAAAGTCTGAGACGCCATTTTAATTAATAACTACATTTTATTTAAGCATGCAGGAAGCCTGTTGGCCGGCATTACTGAAAGTAAGGCAAGAATGGAAAAGTGACCTGGGAAGCCCACTAAGCGATAAAGAATGGCAATACTGCTGTGCTAGAACAAGAACGATCTCCATGAATGGGTGACACAGACTCATACATTACAAATTTCTGCACAGGGCTTACTATACGCTTGAAAGACAATATAAGTACGGGATGAGAAAAGACTCGAAATGCCAAAGGTGTGGGACTGAAGATGCAGGGTTTATGCATCGGGCCTGGCACTGTCCAGAGATTCAGGACTACTGGCAAAAAATATTTCACGAGTTAGGAACCATAATCAATGCGGACCGAAAACCAGATCCAAAGTTGGCATTGCTGGTATATGACCTAAACATGGTGAAAACTACACACTCATTAATTGTTGTTGGTCTTTTGCTAGCTAAATGGCGGGTGGCCATGAGATGGGTGAGAGGGCCGGCACCCAAAACTGCGGACTAGCACACAGACATGCTGTTCTACAACAACCAAGCAGACACGTACAATGAGCTACTTCAGCCCCAACAGACCCAAAAGCTGCTGGGGACCCTATCCAACATACTTAGGGACTTATTTATGAGCCCTTGCATCACTTTTGCGCTGCCGGTGCGTCACTTTTTGTGACACACCAGCGGCGTAAAAAATGTGCCTTGTCGCTCCATATTTACAAAGTGACGCATCTAGGTAGATGCGTCACTTTGTAAACCCCTGTGCCACATTATACCTGCACCCGGTATAGTGGGCCTCATTTATGAGAAGTGACGCATCTCTGCGTGAAAGCAGCGATGCGTCACTTCTCAGCGCGCCCTCCTTGCGACATCAATGATGCGTCATATTTATAATATAACGCATCATGTCGCAAGGAAGGACAGATACGTCAGTATAACTGACGTATCTGTCAGCGCAAAAAGTGGCGCATTGCTGGAGTTATGTCGGAAGCCTGACGCAACTCCAGCAATGTTCCTTTCACATGGGGCAAGCCCCATGTGAAAGGGCCTGCGTCACCCTTACGCCTGCCATGAGGCAGGCGCAAGGTTTTGACGCATTGGCGTCCTAGTAGTGGCGCAGCAAAATCTCATAGATTTCGCTGCGCCACTCCTACGACCCTTTCTTGCGGGGGTACGCCCACCCTGCATACATTATACCTGGCGCAGGTATGATGTAGCACAGGGGTTTACGAAGTGACACATCTACCTAGATGCGTCACTTTGTAAATATGGCGCAACATGGCGCATGTTTTACGCCACTGGTGCGTCACAAAAAAGTGATGCACCGGTGGCGCAAAAGTGACGCTGGGGCTCATAAATGAGCCCCAATGTATGCAGGGGGGGGCTTTCCCACGCAAGTAAGCCTCGTAGAAGTGACACAGTGAAATTTATAAGATTTCACTGCACCTCTTCTAGGACGCAAATGCATCAATATCTTACGCCTGCCTCATAGCAGGCGTAAGATTGACGCAGGCACATTTCACATGGGACTTGCCCATGTGTATTGACCCATTGCTGAAGTTGCGTCACTTTTGTGACTCACTCCAGCACTGTGTCATTTTTGCGCCTACAGATAAGTCAGAAATACTGACGTATCTGTAACTCCTTGCGACATGATGCGTCATACTGTAAATATGATGCATCATTGGTGTCGCAAGGAGGGTGCAATGACAAGTGACGCATCGCTGTTTTCTTGCAGAGATGCGTCACTTTTCATAAATGAGGCTCCTAGTCCGTAAGGAAACAGGAACTGATAATGGTATAACTGAGGAGAATGACACAACGGTAGCCTAGATGGTGCTGGCAAATTACCGTCTGAGAGCGGTTTATGTGGGTGCGCAATGGTGGGGCAATGACTGCTAAACAGTGGCATGGGAGGGACTGATGCTAGACAAGTGCTTGTTTTGCGAATCCTAAACATGACAGTACTGCTAAAGTGTGCCGTAGTGTAATATCATGGACCGCCACATGGAAATGTATCAGTATGACCGATGAGGGATACTGCATTGAAAGAAGTAATAAGTGACTGTACTGCCTGCTAATGTTGCAAGTTGTACTTGATACGATAAACCATTATAAATAAATGTAAAGAAAATTATATTTAATAAAACTCTCAAATGTCCGGAGGTGCCTTGGCGATGCCTTTACCTCAGTAAGTGAAAAAGGAGATGGTACGTCGGGTCCGAAATGCCAAGATCCCGGACCTTCCCTCTACTTTCAGAGTCTCTCTTTGAGCAACATGCTTGGAGGCAAGATAATTAACAGTGTACATGTTGCAAGAAACCAGCACAAACTTTCAGTTCAGTTGGACAGAAAACTGCAGGTGCCAAGGGGCAACTAGAATGTGACGCACTATAACCTCGACACGGAATGGTGAGAGATTGAAAACCCATATTTATTCTTTTCTAAACAGCATGAAATGGTTAGTAAGCCTTAATTTCTAATTTGCACTACTCCGTATGTCAAGGTGCTGTGGCCACATGAATAAAACCCTTGTGATGCCACTGAGTCAACATGATGGGAAGCCCTGCAGTAGCAAAAACAAAAGCATCCATTTCGAGCTTACTGATGTCAGTACAATTACAAGTCACTGCAAAATTCAATTACAGAAAATGGCCGAAGAGCTTTCCTATAACGAGTTGCTGCACTTTGCAATGATCCATTGGAGAGTGAAAATACATTTCTGGCTCTGTGAGCCTGCGTTAGAGAGGGATGTGCATACCATGGAAGCTCTTGTGAGGTATGACAGCCAAGGACAAGAAATGTAACTTAGAGATCCTGTGGCGCACAGATTAAATTAACTCTTTCAAAACTTCTACAGAAGGTGTCTGGTGTGGTCGGAGGGAGTGGGTGCAGTCCTAGGTCTGATGGCCACCAGGAACTGTCCCATGTGCTGCTGCTGTTGCCAAAGATTAGTATTTCCATCTTGTCTGTGTTCAGCTGCAGGCAGTTGTCCTTCATCCAGTTGGGGACGTTTGTTATGCATCTGTGGAAGTTGGTTCTGGTGGTGGTGGGATCGTCGGTGAGTGCGAGGATGAGTTTGGTATTGTCTGAATAAGAAATTATGTTGAAACTGTGGGATCTGACAATGTTGGCAAGCAGTGTCATATATGCGTTGAAAAGAGTGTGGCTGGGAGATGAGCCCTGGGGAACACCGCAGGTGATCTTCTTGGGTTCAGAAGTGAAAGGTGGGATGTGGATCCTCTGGGTACTTCCAGTGAGGAAGAAGGTGATCCACCTGAGAGTATCCCCTTGGATGCTGATGTGGTGGAGTCTTTCAATAAGCATGTGGTGGAATACAGCGTTGAAGGCTGCCGAGAGGTTGAGGAGGAGCAAAGCTGCTGTTTCTCCTCAGTTGAGGAGCGTTTGGATGTCATCGGTGGCAGTAATTAGGGTGGTTTCAGTGCTGTGATTGCTGTGGAAGCTGGATTGGGGGCGTCAAGTATCTGGTTCTGCTCCAGATGTGTAATGAGTTAATTGGTGGTGATCTTTTCCAGTACCTTCGCTGGGAATGGGAGCAGGGAGATTGGCCAGTAGTTTTTGAGTTCGCTGCGGTTGGTGGAGGCTTTTTGAGAAGTGGTCTGACTTCGGTGTGTTTCCAGGTATCGGGAAATGTTGAGGTGGTGGTAGAGGTGTTGAGTAGGGTGGTGAGTTCTTGGCCTATCCTTTGGTTTCCAAAGTTGATAATGTGGTGCAGGCATGGGTCTGTGGGAGCTCCAGAGTGGATGAATTTCATGGTGGACGTGGTGTCCTGGTTGGAGAGGATGTTCCAGGTGGTCAGTGTGTGGATGTTGTTGGTTTACAGTGGTGGTGTATATGTCAAGGACGTATGTATGTGTGAGTTGGGGTTTGAAGTTTCTGTATATAGTTGCAATCTTGTTCTGGAAGAAGTGGGTGAGGTTGTCGCACAGCTCCTGTGAGGGTATGATTTGTTATCACTGGCAGCTGGGTTGGAGAATTCCTTAACAATGTTTAAAAGTTATTTGGTGTTGTTGGCGCTGGTTTTGAAGTGTGCTGCAAGGGTTGTCTTCTTTGTTGCCCTCAGCAGGGGGTGTAGTAGTGATTGAGGGAGGTTTTGAAGGCTGCCCTGTCGGAGGTGTCCTTGCTGGCGCACCATCCCCTCTCCAACTGTTTGCAGTACCATTTCACTTTTCTGAGGTCTTAGGTGTGCCAGCTGGCCATTGTGGAGGACATTCTATGCGAGTTGAGCAACTCATTGGTATTTATAAAAGAAGGCAGATCCTGATTCATGGCTTTCTCGACTCTCTTGGCTGGGAACGGCAGACGTGATATTGGCCGATAGTTACTAGGAGCTGTAGAGGAAAGGTTAACCTTTCTTACTATGGGCAGGATGGATGCTTTTTCCAAGCCTTTGGAAAGTAGTCTGAGCTAAACATTCCATTAAAGATGTCAACTAGATGAACACATGTTGTATTTGGAACCTGTTGTAAAGTTTTAGGAGGACGTGGGTCATAAGGGGAACCTGATTTCATGGAATTGATCAAACTAAGCAACTGATCTGACCTGAGCGGTCAAAAATATAGAAAAAAAGCTGAACGGAATTACACAAAATTAGGCAGAGAGTTAGAACTTCACTCAGAAAGACGGCTTTTCATTATTTGGTGTAAATCTGGGTTCAATAAATTTGTGTCCAAAGAGGTGCTTGGGCTGGTCATGAAGGGCTTTAAAAAATATGTTTATGTGGACAGTTGGTTCCGCGGGAGTCTCATGGGGTTGCCACGATACTGTATTTTTAAAAAATAGAGTGATGTGATTGGCCCAGGGAACTTTTTTCTCCGCCAGACAAGTCAGAGCCACAGGACAGATCGATCTGATTGGCTGACAGCAACATGAAGAAACATTTTGTGGCCGCCATTGAAAGACACAGGGAACCTTTATGGGAAAAAGTATGTCCTGTCATATGTTATGAGGACAAGACACTGAGGATTTCATGACCTTATAGAGGACCAAACACAAGAGAAAATTTCGGAGGGGGGGGTAATTCTTCAAGCACTAGACAGAGTGGAGCTGCAGGGGCTCTAAGAAGAGGTGAAAAACAACAAAGCCTCATTACCAAGTAAATGGTCTTTTAAAGACCCGTGAAGTACTCGGGTGCGGCTGTGTGTGCCCCGGAGGCTTCCTCATCCCGGGCTGCCACACACGAGGGGGGGGGCTGAAGCCCTTTGAGCCACTGGGCGCTGCGCTCCTGGCGTGCAGTGCTTCTTGGTGGAAGCTGGAGGTCGAAAGGGGCTCCTTTATTTGCAAACACGCACACAGGGACTGGAATGTCTCAGCTTAAAAACAAATGCGCCCTTGGACTCATTTCTAGGAGACATGACCCACCCAAACACCTTTAAACCGTTCCCCTTTCTTCGCTCTACTGAGGGAGGGGCATAAGGCAGGCCTCTGCAGCCCTAGCCAATG
The DNA here is from genome assembly GCF_964204655.1 of Triturus cristatus. Lineage (NCBI taxonomy): Eukaryota > Metazoa > Chordata > Amphibia > Caudata > Salamandridae > Triturus > Triturus cristatus. The sequence goes on from NC_140588.1 coordinate 214,812,260, forward strand.
AATACCTGTGAGGTATGGGGGCACCAGTGGCCTCTCCTCACATTCTGCAGGGGGTCCCATTTGCTTTAGGCCCCTGGAGCAGTGCAATAAACAAACTTACGGTCATAAAAGTCGCCATATCAGCTCATGGGATTTATTTCTTGGAAAAAACGTTCAGAAGACGGAGAGTCCAAAGCCAGTATATTCTTTCTTTGATTAAGCTTTAATTGCTTTTCTGCTCAGTGGCCTTCCTTTAATAATGTCTTCTGGTTCTCGCAGGAGACATTGTCACAAATGTTTTGTAATAAGGTGCCGCAGTAGATCAGTAATGCAAGTGAAGTTACAACTAGACTACAATAAGAAAATTAGTGACATGTTTTTATTTACTGATTTCAGGCTTCCAAGTGCAACATAGAAACAGAGTCCAGCACGTGCCTGACCCCTTTATGACCCCTGGGCCCTTTCTATTGTGCCAGTGATTTTTCATTTTTTTCTGTCTATTTTTATCGGCCCAGTCCTTCTTCATCAAGCCATGTTTATTTGTATTGCTTGTATGCTCTTTGCATGAGGCAACATCCTTTATTATTGCAGATTCTTTTCATCACCCCATATACATTTAAATTGTGCATCTTCTTTTAATAGAGCTTTCTAATTGCTATGACCTGGTCTGTCTAGCTGTAGGTCTGCAATTTGCACCTAATTTAAACCACTTTGGGGTAGATTTACTCACATTTTGCGCAGGGTTAGTGGCACAAAAGTGACGTTAACAGCACAAAATGATTTTTTCCAATTTACATTCCAGTGCAAACTTTTTTTGAATTAGACAGTACCCTGACAGTAACGCACAGAAGCGCAAAGCACTGTTTTGTGTTACTTAGCGCTAAGGTGTTACATGGGTGGTACATGGTCGTTCCCATGCAATCACCCACGCCTTTTGACGCAAAACCATATCTACAAACAATAGTAGACAGGGTTTAGCGAAAAGTTTACACCATTTAAAAAGAGGCATTAAGAAGAGAAATTATTTTTTTCTCCTTTTTTTCTGACTTTGCATGTGTGCTGCACTGTGCAACACACATGAAAAGTAGGAAAAGTTTTAAAGTGTTTCTACATATAGTATTTTGTACAGAACCTGTGCAAACCTATGGTACACGCACACACACACCCTAGCACAATGGGGCTTAGGTGTGTGCGTGGCGCACGGCAGCTGAAATTAGCGCCGGCACTGGGGAGAGGGTTGGAGTGAGCCATTTCTCTGCAGATATGGCACTCTACTTCTCCCTCGCTGTCACACAACGCAGTATTTTTGCTTGCTGCACTGCGTTCCATGACTTTCATGTGTATCTGGACCCTTGTTTCTCTTCTATGCTCACCCTAACTTGGGTTGGTGAAAGATAAAGAGGGTCCATTCCCACATAGATATATCTGGCCCTATCCCTACACCTGACATTATATTCCGATGGCTGACGTGTGCTATGGAATATCAATACCTTAGCACAACATATCATTAAAACAAATAAGGACAGAAAACAAAACGATAAGCAAACCTGTTGGACTTGGCACTTTTTGCAGGGTCATGCTTGAACTTTTTGCCTTCCTCCTATATTTTCTCTGACCTGTTAGGTCTCGCCTGAGTGCTAGCGCATGCGCTAGCTCAGGCGAGACCTATAGTAAGCGGGTTTTCTAAGTGCTGCCTGGTGGCCTAGCGCTTGCATGCCGCAAGCGCGCACTCGCGCAGCCGCCCGATCTGCACCCGTGCTCACCACTCGCGTCCACTTTTTGCTCGCGCTTGTTTCTTTAGTTGCTCGGCACCTCGCTGTTTCCCCGCTGCTCCACTTATCTGGCGCTCACCCTCTTGCTTCTAAGGGCTTAGCCGCTGGCCACATACCGGAGGACCCCAAGCGCACCTGGCAGGATGGCGCCATGCGCAGCCGCATCAGCAGTCATACTTTCAAAGAAAATAAAGTGTGTGCATGTTTCAAATACATACCACTAAAAAGTGTGCACGTTTAAAATACATACCGCAACTTAGTGCAACTATAATTTTCTTTTAGTTGCTCTGCTTCGTTGTGGTATGTATTTTAAACGTGCACACTTTTGTATCGGTATGTATTTGAAATGTACACACACTTTATTTTCTTTTAAAGCATGAATGCTGATGCGGTCGCTAACCCCACCTACTACGCCCTGATTCGAGCTGCGATTGGATTACATAAATTAACAGGGAAGTGCATCAAAAGAAATTAAAAAGTGTGTGCACATTTGAAATACATAACGCTACAAAAGTGTGTGCGTTTTAAATACATGCTAATGCCCCCGGGGCGCCGGAATAACATCCTGTAGCTATCAGGACTGCCACAATACTTGCCCCAGTTTAGGAATGAGTTGCAGACTTGATTCTTCTGGGTTCATGCTAAAGAAATGCCATACATGCACATAGGTGCTAATGTCCCAACTTTGCAATACATAGTGTGCAGGATTATTATGTCTACATCACTCTGCATCTCTCTGCTCCTTCACTCTGCTTTGAGCGCCCTGCTCTCCGTAAAATGTATTAACCTCCACTTGCCCTCAATCTGCTCATGCTGTCACTGCTGCCAGATGTAGTAGTAGCAGTCAGCCTTTTTTAAATTGATTCTATTCCATTCCACGTTGGCCTTCTATGTGCTCTCATGCATAGTTGTATGGATCTTTGCATCGGTAGAAGGCGTGAAAAATAACAGCATAATGGTTTCCATGTACAATTTTCTTGCTAAACGCAAACAGATTAAATACACAATGAAACTTGATAGCAAACCCTCCCTACCCACTCCCTTCTTTTCTGTCTGTGTTCACGCTCAGTCCAAGGATGCATCAATATAAGGTGCATAATCTTTACAATATTTAGCAGAGACCCACACAGCGTCTTAGCCCCAACTCGTCCAATGGAGGTCTAGACCAATCTACTTTGTGTGTGTGCGCAAATATGTACATGTTAGTCAGGGGGTGTATCATGGTGGATAGATATTGTGTCTTATTTGAACTTCTCCGTGTCTGGGCAATAACATATTTCCTCAGGACCCGCTCGCTCTTGTTTATGAAGTAAGGTGCTCTCCGCTAGGCTCCATGAGGCCACAGGTCATGCCCAGGATGCCCAGGAGGGGGCAGATGGATGTTTCCAGAGTATTGTAATAGTAGGTTTTGCCAAAAGTAGGGCTAGAGCTGGAATCCTTAGTGCAGGCCTCTCCATGTGGGGGCGAGGAAAAAGTTCCGAAACACCCCATTAGGAGAATTAAGCATGGGAAAGTAAGTTGTGTTGGACAATAATTGTAATATTCGAGACCAATAGGTCAACAAGCATTGGCATAGCCAATAGGTCTCGCTTTTGGGACCTTATAAGTATTTAATTATGCAGCACAATATCCTTGGTGCAACAACATTAACTGTTGCATGGTTAAACACATATAATGTCCCAAAGGCGAGACCTAGTGGCTATGCTAATGCTTGTTTTTGTTGGTTTTATGACTCTGGGCACTTTACCACTGCTGATCAGTGCTAAAGTGCACATGCCCTCCCTATGTACATTGATGTATTGGTTAGTGACTCCATGATTGGGTTATTTGATTTACTTGTCAGACCCTAGTACAGTGCACTGAGTGTGCCCAGGTCTTGTAAACCAAATGCTGCTGGTGGGCTTGCAGCACTGGTTGTGCCACCTACAGAAGCAGCTTGTAAAGTGTGTCTCAGGCCTGCCATTGCAGAGCCTGTGTGCAGTCTCTGACTGCCATGTCGACTTGGCAAGTGCACCCACTTGCCAGTCCCTAAACCTTCCCTTATCTTCATATCAGACAACCATAAGGTAGGCTCAGGGGCAGGGTGCATTGTAAGTATACGGTAGGGCATGCTCTGGTGTGTGTGGCATATCCTAATAGTGAATTACAGACATTTTCGTTTTTCACTATTGTAAGGCTGCCTGTTCCCCATAGGCCAGAATGGGCAGTTTGATTATTACATCTTATAATCCTAACTGACTCAGGGAACTAGGTGGAAATTCGAGTTTAGTATGCCTGAACTCAGAATGATAAAATACATCTTTTTGTGAAGTTGATTTTAACATTCTGTGTTTGAAAATACTACTTTTAGAAAGTAGGTATTTTCTTGCTTAACTGTCCAAGCCTGCCTCTGCTAGGTTGTGTATTGTGTGTCTGGTTCTGTGAGTGACAGGGCTGGGGGATTCCAGGAGAGAGGGTGAGTCAGCACAGGGTGGAATAGGAAGATCTGCATGTAGATGGGTGGGAGGAGTTGCACCCGGGACCTGAATAGGGCTGTGCCATCCCTACGCAATGCTGGCTCCACCTCCTGTGGTGCGTCTGATGTCCCTGGCCTGCACTGTGAAAGGAAAGAAGGAGTCTTGTCAACATAGTGCTCCAGGACTGACCAGAACTGGTTTGGACTAGGCAAAGGCCTCTCTGCCTTCAGAGAACAAAGAGAAAAGTAGTATAAATATGGGGACCCAGACCCCAAGACTTTAGATCACTTCTGGAACAACAAGAAGAAACCTCTGCCAAGGAGAAGAACCAAAGGAAGCTGTGGGAGTGGCCTACCCCCCTGCCAGTGTGCTGTGTTGCTGGGTTGGCCTACAGTGGTGTTTTCAGTTCCAAGGAGAGGAGAAGGAACTTTTGTGTGTACTTCATCATCTTGCAGAATATTTCTCCAAGGGCTTGAACTTGTGCTTGCTTCCTGCTGAAGTCTCAGGGACAACAGACTTCACCACCACCTCCCCCCTGAATTTCCTTGCTGGTAATTCTATCTGCAGAAGCCTGCGTGTCACTGGGAGCTGGAAGTGCGACGCAACAAAAAGAAGTGTGTCGTCGCCGCAGCTGTAGTCATTGAATCGCCGGAGAAGCGTGCCGCCGCTGCATCTCCCAGAAGCGTGCCTTCGTCGCAGTTGTCTGCTGTCGCATCACCGGAGAAGTGCATCGCAACTGTGAGGGTCGCCGTCGCATCATTGGAGAAGTGTGTCGCAGGGTCTTTCGTGGCTCCACAGTACGGAGTTGCCGCAAGGCTGCCAGGGCGTGCCCACATCGTCTCAACATCATTGCATCAAGGGCGCCATCTTATCGCACCGGACTGTCGCATCGCATCGAGGTGCCATCTTGCCGCATCGCAACCGGGCTGCACCACGAGAATCTACGCATCACTTCCTCTCCGGTAAGGATCAAGACGCATCCCCTACTCTACGCAAGCATTGAGGCGCGATGCATCGTCTCCCCCGAAGCAAGGAACCGATGCATCTCCAACGCTGAAAGCCTTTTGTTTATTTTGCGTTACGCATCCAGGTACTTTTGTGAGAACTGTGTCGCATTTACCATCAAGTGGAACTAAGTTACTTCTACCATATTTAAGTCAATTTTTAGTACAGTATTGTGGATTTTTGTCGTTTGTGGTCTTGTGTTAAGTCTATATAAAGGATACTTATTTTTATAAAACCTGTGTGGTCCATCTGTAGTGTTTTCACTGTATTACTGTATGTGTTCACAAATGCTTAACACACTGCCTCTGAGATAAGCCTGTCTGCTCGTGCCAAGCTACCAATGGGGTGAGCAGGGGTTATCCAGTCGTGTAATCCCCTTTCACTAACTTAGAAGCAAGGGTCCCTATTTGGTCAAAGGTACCTACCTCTGCCAACTAGAGACCCCCAGTTCTAACAAAACCTTTAATTACAAGCATAGTGTGAGCACTTGACATAGGACAAAAGTATAGGTCCCAATATACTAAGCCATTTTGCAATCACAAGCCCTGCGAATCTCCAAATCACAGGGTTTGCGATGCCAAAATTGTTTTAAGGGCTTTCAGACTTGCAAAATGTTTTAGCGACCCATGCCAATTTACAGTAGGAATGGTGAGTGAAATGGCTGCTCCCCCAAATGGGAACTAGTTTGACATGTTTCAGGGGTTTACCAGTCCCCCAGTCAGGGTGGTAACTGGAAAGGTGTCCCCATGCCCCCTTTTGAGAATGGTGTCAGGTGACCCCAGGGAGAATATGCTATCCCCTGAGTTTTCCATGATGGGAATCTTTACTTTTTAAAGCAGCACTTGTTCCTTTAAGGCAAACACGCTGTTTTAAAAAATAGTTTCCTGTTTGATAATTCAAATACAGAGATAGCGGTCTGCTGCTCTTTGCAGGCTGGTCCATCCCTGTGTTTGTAGCCAATGAGAAGGGTTCGAAAAAGTGACCTGCCTAATTAATATTTCTAAGGCGGATCATTCTGTGACCACTGTGATTAGAGATTTTATAATGTGACCTGTTTGTAGATAGGTCGTATTGTGAAATCAGAAGCACGTCACCAAACGTGAGTGAGAAATTTGCAATTACCACCTGTCTTTTAGTAATTCGGTTCCGAAATGCCAAGACCCCGGACCTTCCCTCTGCCTTCAGGCTCTCACTATAGGCAACATGCTTGGTGGCAACATCATTAACAGTGTACATGTTGCAAGAAACCAGCACAAACTTTCAGTTGGACAGAAAACTGCAGGTGCCGGATATGGCAGCTAGAATGTGACGCACTATAACCTCGACACGGAGTGGTGAGAAATTGAAAAATCCATATTTATTCTTTTCTAAACAGCGTGAAATGGTTAGTAAGCCTTAATTTCTAATTTACACTTCAGGGGCTGTGAAGGTGCTGCGGCCACAGGAAGAAACCCTGGTGATGCCACTGAGTCGACATGATGGGAAGCCCTGCTGTAGCAAACAAAAGCATCCATTTCGAGCTTACTGATGTCAGTACAATTACAAGTCACTACGAAATTCAATTACAGAAAATGGCCGAAGAGCTTTCCTATAACGAGTTGCAGCACTTTGCAATGATCCATTGGAGAGTGAAAATACATTTCTGGCTCTGTGAGCCTGGGTGAGAGAGGGATGCATACCATGGAAGATCTCGTGAGGTATGACAGCCAAGGACTGGAAACGTAACTTAGAGCTCCTGTGGCGCGCAAATCTAATTAACTCTTCGAAAACTTCTTCCCTTCCACTATCTGAACATTATATACGAGAGAACAGCTTCCATTGGGACAGTAGGCGCTGGGGATATGGGCCTGGAGGCCTGAGGTGCCCAGTGCCGGACTGGGAACCAAAACCGGCCCTGGCAAAGTGCCGCCCCCAATCCTCACCCCCCCCTCCCCCCCCCCCGGATTGGGGGTGCCGCCGAGCTCTTTGCCAGGGCCGGTTTTCGGCCGATTTTGTTACAGGGCCGATTTTGCAAAAACGGCCCTGAAACAAAACCTGCCCCCACCCGTCCGGCGCACCGGGGGATTGCCCGGTGCCCGCTACGGCCAGTCCGGCCCTGGAGGTGCCCACTGAACCCTGATTATTGCTGTATTTTATCATTCAAACAGCAGCTAAAGGGCCCTTCCCCTATATTAACCTTGGGCAATGACACACAGCTAAACTACTGATTATAAAACTTTAAGGGGCTTATTTACAAGCCCCTTGTGCCGCCGGTGCATCACGTTGCGTGACGCACCGGCGACGCAGCATGCTGCATGATATTTACAAGCACATGTAAAGCCTCCCTGCGTGGCTTTCTGTGTGCTTGTAAATATTGCCCCTTTTCATGCAACAACTTTGCGTGTTAGGGGCATGACATGGGTGTTGCTGTGGGTGTTCCCACGCAACACCCATGTCCACTGATGCATTTCCAAATTTACGAGCAATCGTAAACCTGGAAATGCGTCAAAATGGGGTGGGGTAGTGAGGCACAACGAGGAGAAAAGTTTTAATATCTCTTTGTTTTTTTCCTCTTTCAATGCATGCTGCATTCTACAGCACGCATTGGAAGAGGAAATCATCTTTCCTGCACAAAAACAATCTCCCCACGACGCAGGCATCCCTGCACCATAGTGCAAGGGTGCCTGTGCCGACGCATGGCAGCAGTTTGTGCGCCAGCGCAAGGAAAAGCACAGAGATGCAACATATTGTTGTAAATATGTCGCATCCTTGTGCTTCAAAACAAACGCAGCGCGGCAAAATGACTTGCAGCACTGTGCTGCCTTAGTTTCTCGTAAATAGGGCCCATACTTGATAAAGACAATCTCCAGCTTTTTGTCCATAAATTACTCATGTCATATGTAACAGGAGTACCCTGTGGGGGAGGGGGGCAGATTAATACAAATCACATTGGGGTAGTCTGATATGGGCAAATTATTCCACAAGTACTTCTGTAAAGTCATGGGAATGGAGGGGTCCATAAAATCAGGCAGCTTACAGGTGTACCTTGTAGTACGCTTGTCACCCACGTCTGCCCCTGATGGATGAGGAAAGCAGAAAACCATGACTGAAAATATAGATGACCTCACAGCAGGACTTCCAACAAGATAAAGCAGAATAGCAACACTATAGGAAGAAATGAATCCCCTTTTTAAGGCAAACAAATGAATAAATGTTTATCTATCAAGCATTTGTTCATTTTGGTATGCTCTCTGTATTTGTATAATGTGGTACCCCTACTAGTGCATCGCAAGCTCTTTCAGGACTTGTTTGGTTGTAGGGTTGGACGTGCCTGTGTGGTTGGTCGAGTGCATTGAGTAAGAAAATCCTCGACAGGAAGATCAGTGTGGTGTGTAAAGTTTTGTGAGGTGCTCTAATGTTCTTGCTGAGATAATGACCCTGCTGGTAAGTGTAGTGCACCTGAGAGAACTGAAAGGTGTGCATGTTGGTTGGCTTTGGGTCCCTTCCTGCGTTTGTGTTAATATTCGGTATACTGTGCAAATGTTTTGTTCCCATGTAAGAAGAGTTAATAGGTGTCGAAGTTTAGGGTGTGCTCCAGACATGTTGCTCCAGAGGTGATGCTGTAAGAAGGCATTAGAGAATGGAGAGAGATGTGAAAAACTAGGAAACATACATGCATACAAACATGTCACATGGCACAATGTGTAAAGACCTACAAAATATGTTTGATCAATGATTTGTGTCATTTTAGGGTTAGTCATTTGGCCTACTACAACTTGTGAGCAATCCATTTATGCATGGATTCTTGCATTGCAATGCTCCTTTCGTATTCTTCATGCTTGCATGTGCTTACCAATATATATCATGTCTCCGTTCATATAATGGATGGATCTAACACTGCTCTTATTCTCATTGCATCTTTCTCAGGCATGCATTCTCAAAAACGTTTTGGGAACAGGAGCTTAATTTCACATGTTGTTTTCCCTGTGTGAGCCACTTAAAAAGGCTCATTAGCAGAGAGGATCATATCCAGCCGTGGAACTGATCGAAGGACATCTTACTTATAGCAGCAGGAAATTCTTTGTTTGGTCAAATAAAGTGTTCATGCACTGATTTATTGTGCCAGTATCTAAGATGGGTTCCATCTTATGACATATCTACACATATAATGTTTATTGTGTTAGCTCTATTTACTTTTCCAAGGTTTGCCTTTGGCAATGTCAAAAGCATAATCGGTATAATGATGCTGCTTATATTCTCTACTAGAGTAGTGCATAATGAAGATCTATAAGGCGAGATTCACTTGTGGATGGTCAAAGGTCTCTTAGATCTGTCAGATGGCTGTTTGCATGTCTCAATACTGAGCTTGTCTACTACTACAGAGAGTCGGAAGACCTGTGAAGTCCTGCTAATTCTGCCCACTCTACAGCGCTATACCTGAGGATCTTTGGGGCCAAGAAAGACCTGGCAGGTGTAACCAAAGCCATTGGCATGAATCAAACCTGTGTGGGTTGGATGGCTGTCCAGGTCAGTTGACAGTAACATCATGTGAGCTTCACAGAGGTAAAGGAGAAGGGCCATGTTTTTATCACTGACTAGAATCCAGCATGTTTTTGAATTTTTTTTATGTGGACACGGAAGGTGCCCATAGGTCTATACCATGAAAGCAGCACTGTGTCTGAAATGTTTCAGTACTTTGAGATATTGATTAGATGTGCTGCCTTTGACCTTCGGTTTCTTCTTCATTGGTAAGTATGAAGCTTTGTTGAAGGAAGAGAGGGCCTACATCATCCATTGCCAAAGACACAATGTGGTGTGTCTGGAATGAGATATATGTCTCTTGAAGTAAATGTGAAACTTGTAAGGTTTGTGCAATGTGACGTGATGCTAAAAAGTGGAGGACTAGCCTCAATACTTTGTTTTCAGTGCACTGAAACCTGCACATATGGAAGACAGTGTCCGACAGGTAAGTGCTATTGCTAATTTCTAAATGGGACAGTACAAGGGCTATGCTTGCTTGGACACACTATGAAAACCCCAGGAATAGGAGAATGTGTCCTGGGATCCAGAGAATTGGAATAAGAATTTGACTAACTGATTTTAAATGATGAATTGTTGAGATCTTAATGTCCTTCTTGACTCTGAGATTCTCTACATTGTTTGCTGTAGTTGGTGGAGGTCCAAGTTCCTTCGGCCATGTAGTAAGTGGTTAGAAGGAGGATCATTCCTTATTAATGAGAATGTCTGTTTTCAGTCTTCGGTAATCATAGTCCAGCCAGTTCTTGACTGCAAGCAGACAGGGAACAAGTGTGCAGTGGTCTAAGTCAGCTGTTTTTTTTAAGTGCAGGAGGACGTTGGTGTCATTAGCACAGCAGTAGCAAGAGAAACAAAAATTGTTGATGTCTGATACTGGGCTGAAGTGTTGTTGAAGTCCAATAGCATGGTTGTGAAATCTTGAGCAACACTTTTTTGATGTGGCACAGCAACGATTCAAAGCCTAGAAAAGAGATCATCATTAGTGGCCTTAAGTGGTATGAAGGGATTCAGACTTAGGAGGTTCTTCAATTCCAGGATCCCTCAGTGTGTGCAATTGGATGGGACCATGGGTGTGATCATGGTGGGGGTTAAGTAGGAGAAGGGCTGTCACCAATTTCTGGTCCACTACTGACCTCAAGTCATTCCGGAAGATGATCAAATTTGCCTCGATGCTGCACCCAGGGCAGACCCCAGTCTGACATCTAGTAAGACACCCTTTTGTTTGATAGATTTTGAAGTTACTACAAAGGATTCTCTTTCAATCTGCTTGCCTAAAAATCATCCTTGGTGATGGGTCTGTAGTTAGCCGGGCCTGAATGGTTTATTACCTAGATGTTCAGGAATAGTGTGGTGTAGGCTGTCTTAAGGTATCTTTGGAAAATGCCAGAGAGCATGGTGATATGTTTTATATGGTCCAGCATGGGATACTTGATGACTTAATTAGAATGCTTCTTTCTTTTATCTTGCATCCTCCTTTCCCTCTCCTGGTCCAAATTTTACATCTCTCCTGCCCCCTCTCACTACAGTGAGGTGACCATATAATATCTTAAAGAGCTATACAACTATGCAAGGTAACATTCTAGAACAACCTTTTCTTCTTCAAATCACCAGTGGGCCTATTTCACTTGTATTGTCCTTAGACTCACCTTTCTTGGCCTTACAGTCTCTCGCTGAATCTCTCTTTCTCTCACTCTCCGTAAATATTTCTGTATCTCTGGCTCTCTCCTCTATCCCACATTGGCTCGCACAGAGCAGCTGTATAAAAAATAAAGGAGTCAATCACAGGAGAAGCTGATTAGAAATATAAAGTTTACCTAGCTGTATGTTCATTGTTTAAAACACTTTTGTTAAAACACAAAAACAATTTAAATAAAATGAAGTTTCATTTCATCTTTAGAATAAGGCATGTGTGATTAGAACATATAGGGGCATATTCTCAAGGAGCTATCGCTGAGGTAACGGCACTTTATCGCAGCCAAAGTCGGGATACATTTATCACCCCATTCACAAGCTGGTGCTAACAGCCCATAGCACCAGTTTACCTGTGATATTAGCCACAAAAAACATTGCCACAGATGACCCCATCAACTATCGCTAATGAGATGCAGAGTAGGCGTTCCCGTGCAAAAAGCAGCGACAACACCTCTCCTCAACATTTTCAACGACCAGCCAGATCGGCGAAAAGACCTGCTCTGACCTGGTGCAAAGTCAGACGGCAGCCTGCACCACAAAAGGGAACCCAGCCCAGAGCCACACCTGAAGAACAACAGATGCCATGGAGCCACTGAACATGCGTGCCGGACACCCAGGAGGGTCACAACACCCACCCCCAGGACCACACCCCGCCCCCAGGCACCCCCCCCAACTCCCCCAGACCAAGACACTGCACATCAACGGCACGAAAATATGAACAAAAGCACCCGCCTGATGTCACACAATTGCAACAGTCAACATACATGTGAGCGCTGAAACCCTGATTCACACATTCACCATTGAAAGACCAAACCAAATGTCACATCCTAATTTGTCACCAAACAAGTATTTTGAAGAGTCATGGCGGGGCATCCCTGCACAATCTGTGACTCACAGCCTGCAAGACAATATCCAAGATAAGAAGGTGTGTCAGGCACTCATCAAAGGACAGGGAGAGAGAGACTGAACAAGGAGCGCAAGGCCAATCGGGCCCTTGGCTCATGCAAACATGCCAACAGCTGCGTGTGTCTCGAAATTTGTGCACCCCAAATCACAGGCCTGGCATCAAAGTCAGCGTGAAGTCCAGATCAGATTTAGGAAATGCAAGCAGTAGCAAGACTGAAATCAGGAATGAAATCCCCTTTGTCTCAACACACAAGGCTGAAGGCCAACCGAAACCCCGACCTTGGTCCTGAATGCGGCTGGCAGACCCTGCGTGAGATACCATACCAGCCTCCGACGACTCCCACACCATGGAATGTGCTAATGAAACACCAATGTGCCAACACCCCACACACACTTGTCCCTGCAGGACCTACACCTGCAAGAGATGCCCTTGACACATTGGCTATAAATTACCCATACGTCCAAATGTTGCACACACATACGACTCATTGTCCAGAGTTGTGGCATATCGTCCACCGAACTTTCGCCAGTCTGAGGAGTGCCGGTGCTACGAGCCCGACAAACACAATGACAGGCATTCCCGGGCACATGCACAACCCCTCTCACGTGGAACTGTACCGTGCACGAATGCTGCAACTGTTGGGATCACTGCCACTGGCAGTGTTGCGAATCAGTTTCCGTCTAAGTTTCCTTCTTTCCTACGTCACCTGCGTCCAGCCCTGGTTCCACTGTCGATCATGCACATTTGAGTGGCCCATGGAGGTCTGCCTATCCAACGCAACGGTAGCTGAATTGGATTATGACCTGACAGTGCGCCCCCTGTTGGCCCACGAACAGGAGTGTCACCGGGATAGCCGTGCATGGGATGCACTGATCTTTGGCATATGTGCTGGCAGTTGCGCATGGGAGATTGCACAACTCCTCATGTGCAGTGACCATATCGAGGTCCTCCCCTATTGGGTTGTGTTGCGGATTGGGGAAACGGCGTGGACTGAGCACATCTGCCCGGACCAGTTAATCGATTGGCTCACTCTGGTGTTCCTAGAACCCGCTAATGACGTACTATTGGAACACATTGCACATGAAGCTGCGCTGGCATTCATAAACAAGTAACTACGTTCCTGCAGCCACAACAGATTGTCACCCACAGCACAGGTCCCAACACCTTGTTGCATCGTGGGGAATGCTCACATATACCACCACAACAGAGGTTTGCCTTTGTCTGGACTCTGAATGCATGTGCGTGGAACTACGCGTGTGTACACACACCTGTGAAAGGTGATGCAGTTCCGTGGTCGGAGCAGCACAGCGTCGTTTGGCAACGTTACCAATTCGGACACACTGCTGGGGGGAGAGCACACACATGGCAACGTAGCACGGCATGTGACCTTGTCGGACCCTTTCACATGATCACTGTCAGCAGAGCAGACAGTTGGCGCAGTCCTGTGGCAGAGCACTATGCAGACCCCATGGGCTGTGAGTCGTGCCCCCTCACACGGGCAATTGTCAGATGCCAAACAACACATAACTCGTCCGGCAAGGCAAGGTGGGCTGAGACCAAGCCAGCCGTAATGATTGGTGTTCAATTCTGTCTCCCCATTTCCTGCACCTCAACATGTTCCCATGCTGCGTGTAAGTGTCATAAGCATGTCCTTGCATGTTGTGGCCGTTGCCTTGTCCTTACTGACACGCATATGCCAATAAAGTCTACGCAACTTCACTGGTGTCTATCTGTGATGAGTGTTGATTAGATTGACCACTCGTGTGCCACAATGGGCATCGCCCCTACACAGGGAGGGTCTGATTGACGCATGTACAATGGGGGTGGGTCCCTTTTGACAGCTCCACCTCTGTGAGCCAGACATTGTTTTGGGATAGTTGCTGGCAGACATGTGCACTTACGTGTCTTCAGCAATGTGAGTATGGTGTCCAACCTCTGACCATGCGGAGCAATGTCATAAATCATGACAGAATGTGTCCACACAGATGAGTGGGAGTAGGTATGCGACGTGAAGTTCCGTTGTCACATGTGATGTAGGACACCACTCCTGGCCTGGTACGGATTTGGTCATTCCAACACGCAGCCCTATTCAATTCATGAATGTGTGCCTACGTTGGGGGGTTGTGAGATTGTTGTTAATGTGCAATGGGGACACAGCTAGTACTCACCTTCACAGTCATCCAATTGGCAAGGTGTCTCAGGGATAAACATGCGCATTGATGTCATTCACCAGGGTGTACCTTCTTGTGCAATCATTGTCCCTACATCCAGCCATACTTTCACATGTGAGTGAACATAGACATGACACACCTGTGTGATTTCGAATGTTTTATTCACATTCTGGTGAATGACGGAGCTGGAGCTGTACATGGCCATCCAAGCCCACACAACATGGAAGCCCAGTGGTGGGCCAACCAGAGTCCTTTGGGGATTGAAAAGGGATTTGGAAGAGGGAGAATGCAGTCGGCAGCAGGATTGCTGTGTAATTGTCAAGCAGTGAAGATGTGGCAGTCCATGTCGGGGTCCGGGTGGATGTCGCAGAGTGTTCCGGGTGTCAGTGGAAGGTGTTGTTCCAGGGCATGATGCATAGTGCAGAACCAGGCAGGGACAGGCCATCTGGTGGTGATGGATGCTACTACCTCCTTCCTCACACAGCAATTGCAATCCACGTCTTACTCCTCTGATACTTCTTCTGTGTCTGGTGTGTCCGGTGTGTGTGGCGGTGTAATGGCTGCATCACTGTGTGCCACTGACACATCAGGGTGCGAAGGTGATGGGGCTGCATCACTGTGTGCCACTGAACCATTAGGGGTCAGAGATGTGTGTGTCGAAGTTCCCACTGCAGTTATCTGGGACTGGCTCAGTGGCAGCAATGGCAAGATGATGAACTGCAGGGCATGGAAGGATTGTCGGTGAGCATGGTGCGGACAGGGGGTGTCCGTTAGGGACTGTTCATGGTCCCTGATGGGACTCAAACACCCACGTATGGCATCGAGCTTGGCTGCCACGAGCTCGAATCCCACCCACAGCTGATCCGCCAACTCCACCTGGCAACCCAACACACGGCGTTGGAATTCCATGTATTGTTCGTGGGGGTCCTGGGAGACAGCAGTGGTAGTCATCTTACCTGGAGAGGTCCTTCCCAGGAAGCAGGCACTATTCTCTAGGGACATTGCTGCAGGAAAGTAATTCACAGATCTAACATTTTGGGGCAGATTTACTAATTTCCAACTAAGGGGTATATTCACAAGAACGTGTGATAACTACCGCAAGAGTAGCGTAATGCAACTTTCAATATCGCAACCTATCATGGGAAAATAACCCCGTGCCAACGTGGTATTCACAACAAGGCGGTAGCATGTGATAGTCACCAGATAACGCGCCAAATGTCCGCATCAAAACCAACGCCACGCCGCATAAATGCAATACGCGAACGCAAAAAAACATGAGATGAGGCCAACCGCGGTACAAAAAGTAGCGAAAACCATCAACAGGCCTGCAAATCCCACACGTCTGGTGGACCTATGCCCTATAAAAACCACAGAAAAAATACAACAAAAACAATCCAAAGTGTGTTGCAACATGGATGCACCCTGACACAGCGCAGAGGCAAACCCAAACCCCACAAACCCCACAGACTACCAGCAAGGAACAATGGGGTCAGGGAAGGCCAAGGAGAAGAGGGAGAGGAAGACGGGGTGCAGACCGCAGGAAAACTAGACCAGCACCACGGAGGTGACAGAACACTACCCGCAACTGACCCACAAGCAGACCACCTGGATTGCAGTCGGAGGGCCCAGGAGGCCAATCCAAGAGGCCAATAGGCGCCGGCATGACGTGACTACCCAAACCAGGCACAAACCCGCTGCCAACAGGAAGGCAGCAACTGCGACAGGAGGTGGCAGTCCAGCGCCACCGGAGGAGCTGAAGGAAACCCAGGCCACAGTCATCAGTGCGGAGACGCTGCAAGGAGTAGAGAGTATGGACACAGCTCGAGAGTACCTGACACAACATCAACAGGGACTGGGGGACAGGGGGAGTGGGCACAATGTCATACAGGCACAACGAGGTGTAGCACACTGCACACCCACAATCACCAAGGTCCATGTGCCCGATCCCCTCGGCACACTGCAGCACACCCCCATAGAACAAACAGCACACCCACATTGACGACAACGAGGAACAATGCGCATAGCCGACACTGCAGATCAGAGGACACAACTAGCTTCGCACATGCACAGAAACATGCCTACTACATCTGACGGAGCCGGAAACTATGAAATGGAAATGTACGCGTACAACATCACATCTGTCATGTAGACCAAATCTACAAAGTCCCGCAGAAGAATCCAGCACCCCCAAACAGTCACAATGTACATTGCCATAAAAACTGCATGCAAACCTGCACAATACGCCAACATATATGTCAACGCGAAGTCAATACACACCTCCCCTTCACATCGCAGAGGGGCACACAACACCTTCAGCAGAGCACAGAATACAACACATCAGTGATGCTGGAGAGGACCACCACACCATCGACACCGACACCCTACAACAGCTCATGGATATCCCACGCAATCCCCCAACAGGACTCGAACAGCCAAGCTACTCAGAGGAGAACACCCAGCCTGCAACAGCCCACACAGCAGGAAGCACCCGCAAGCACAGCTGGCTCACGACACTTCACCCACCCACACATCGCACCCTAATGCCATGTTCCTGCACGACACTTCACCCACCCACACATCGCACCCTAATGCCATGTTCCTGCACGGCAAAAGGAGGTGGCCCAACAGGTGAGGGTGGGGGCCGAACCCATGGAATGCGAACCAGGACACATACGTTGGTGTCTATCACCCTTCAGGAGCCACCAACACCCCACTAAGGAGACGCACACTGCTATAGAGACACATGTAGATGCACATTCACAGTACAGAACCACGGGCAGGGGCGCTCAAATAGCAGGCACACACCCATGACGGCCCTGGCCACTCCCCTTACGAATTGAGTGGGTGACGACAAAGCTACATGTCCAAGCTCCAACCCGCTGCCTGCACGTCTGCATCCGATGTACACAGCACAATGTAATGTGGCAGGGCCCAGGGCCCTCATGCATACAACAAGACCACAGGGACACACACAGATATTATGTTGAACTGGCTACGGGCACGTGCGTCCGGCCCCTTTATTGGCAGGGCCACATGTACAGTGACGCCTGTGCTGGATGTGTGTGAGGTGTGTGTAAGCCAGCCCACACAGAATGCTTGGTGCTGGCAACAACTTGAACATTGGATACCAGTGCAACGTAAACAGCAAACACATGCATAACAGAGTCAACTGCATAGCAACATGGAGGAAGCCGGAGTAAGGACAGAGGTCACCTGAAATTCAGTCAGGAGGTTCCATGAGTTGCAGTGCACTGAGGTAGGGGCACTAGGGATGAGCGCGCTCATGTGAAGGAAATGCTAGGATTGTGTCCCTTCGTGTTAGTCCTGATGCAGATGCAGTGGGGTGTGTTACACCTGCATCAACTTCCTCATCAACGTCCCAGGTCTCCCACACTGTCTGAGGTAACAGTTGCATGCGCAGTCCACAGCGCGATACCCAGTAATGGTTCCGGGCGTGTGGCTCGACTACCACCTCCAGTCTGCATTTCTGCCCTGTGGATGTTGCCTCCTGTCCTCCCATTGTCTGTGCCATCTCCCGTCTGCACGCTCGACACATCTTCCTCATCATAGTACCACATCTTCCCCACTGCATGAGGTGACATTGCTGCGCAACCACTCCACAGCACAAATGTAAATCAGTAACGGACAATGGCTTGCGGTGCACAGAGTCACTGGCACCTGGAGTGCTGAGCAGGGTCTCAGGGCGATGATGGCATTCACGACAGGTCTGAGCAACTCTGTAAGTCTGTCAGGACCACCGTGTCGACTGTGGCAGATGGCTGTTGGAGGGGTCCTTGCGGTGGTGGTGTGTGCCTCCTGCGTTGATGCCACGTCCGGGCCGGTCAGGACTCGATTTGGTGTGTGAGCCCTGGTGGGACGCTCTTGGGCCCAGAGGCTGCGTACAGCGCAGGGCCACAGAGAAATGGCATTGATGACACTAAGGCCAACGCTACAGGGGCCCTCCAATTTCCCAGAAGAAGGGGTCCCGGATCTGACTAGTACAGAGTTAGTGGTCCCAGATGCTCAGCGGTCGGCACAGGCACCCCGCCACAGGACGGTGACTTGCGGTGCAGTCAGAAGGGCCATGCGACCTGAGCGGGTGACCATCAATGTCCGAGGTGTATGTTGTGGAGGGTTTCGGGGGACAGTGGAAGGTGTCCTCCAGGGCATGATGCCGAAAGGTATGATTTTATCAGGGAGCAGCAAATGGAGGAGTGTAATGCGACAGCCTCGTTGCCACCACCAATTCGGTATCAGCTACATGAGGATGAAAACTGCCCCCTGGTCCATAGACTCAGACACCACCAAAGTTATACCAGTGAGTGTCCATGATTGTCGGGGAACAGACTTAGTGGCACCGGGGCTGAGAGGGGATGCAGTCTGCGATGATGCCGGTACGCTGATATGAACTCTGCCAATGCAAAATGAAGAGTCTGTGACCTACTGGACCACAGTGTAGGCCGGAGGCAGCGGTCAGCACGGGCCATTCACCGAGTGTTGCCGGCAAATATGGTGGCCCCACCAGCCTGCGTAGTTCAGGTTCAGTGGCACCACGTGTTTGCTCATCTCTGTGACTGTGACCCAGCTTTCGTCCGGACTGAGCCGCATCTTCCTCTTACTCCTCTCCGTGCGACCACTGGTGTGGACTCTGCCATTCGTGATTAGCGCCAAGATGCTGGATGTGGGACCTACTGGTCCGCAGGGTAGTCCTGGTGCCTCATCCACGTGTCGCAGGCTCGCGTTGAACAGGGTTAGTGGCACTACGTGTCGCAAATAGCCCATATGGAACTATGCCTCACTGATTGGGGTGGGTCTGGTGCTGGGGCCACTGGCCCGGAATTGGGGTCACTGCCTTTCATGAATCAGGACACATTTTCGCACATGTGACCAACTGGGCTGAAGAGTAGTCCATAGGGGGCAGTAGAGTACGTCAACGAGAAAGGAGTAAAGCGGGCCTGTTTCGTGGAGGCCGTGATGGACTGAGGAGGCTGCCAAGGTCGCGGCCCTCGGGCTTGGAGTTCATGGCGGCACGTGGTGGGCCATCCTTGACACACGCTGGTGTCGGCAGGTGATCAGTGTGGCCTGGCTGCGCAGGGGCGGGCCTGACGGGTTCGTGGTCCAGCGTGCCAGGATCCGGCAGGCGCACGGCATCGCAGGCAACTCCGCTCATGAGTTTGAGGTCGGCCTCGACCTCGTGGCGGGGTGAGAGGCGCCGCCCTGGCAGAGATGTTGTGCTTTCCGGAAGAGGACCACGCCCAGGGATATGTGCTTTTTATTCACACCCCTACGCCGGTATGTCATATGCTGGGCCATCCCACTCTGGTCATGCTTAGTGGGGGGGGGGGGCGTAACATGCAAGATTTCCTTGAGGTCCCCCACTGGCTGTGGTGACATGGTTGCGTCCACTGTCCACTACACTCCATACACCAGAGGTGTATGTGCCATGGATATTGGTGTGTGCTGCGTACTGTGGTCTGTCCAGCAAATCTCCGCCTCTCTTGGCATTGTGTACTTTCCCAATCATGGTACTGCTGTATCCTTCACACATGCCTGTTTGCCACCTCTCCCCACATTCGGCTGTTTTGTGGCTGAGGTGCCATGCCGTTGACGGCTCATGTTCACGGCTTGGCCAGGTGAGCATTGTGAGTTGTTCCGTCGTGTCTGGTGGGTGGGCATGTTGTTGTGCATGTTGGTTTTGATTTTGTGACGTGTGCATTGCCAGAGTTGTGATTTGCATGATTGTGGAGTTGAGGTGAGTGGGGTGTTCATTTGGAACTTGCCAATGGGCTGTGCATTTCCCTTGGTGCCATCCTGGGGACGCTGGTTGCTGAAGGACTGTCGGAGGATGTAGGAATCATGCTCACTGGCTGTGTATTTGAAAACGACATTTTTGGGGGTTCCACGATGTTCTGTTGTTGCCTGCACATTGGGGTGGGACATGTGCTTTCTGTTGCGGTGATTGTGTGCTGTGTCACCAGGTGGCACAGGTGGGACATGTGTGCTGTGGATTGCCCCCAACACGTGCGTGCATCCTGCTAAGGCGTATGGTACTTGCTTGTTCTCCAGCGTGACCTACGCATTGTGTTGGACGTATGGGGACTGGGGTACCAGGGTGATGGTGATGTCCAGGACAGGTGTGAGGGACTTGGATGTGGCGGGCAGTGAGACTCCTCTGACTCTGGCAGGTGTTGGTTGGGGGTGCCAGGGGCCAACAGGTGCAACCAGGCCAGCAGCTTGGTGTGGGGTGGGATGTTGGTTGTCCGCTGTGTTAGTGCCGTAGGCCTGTTGGGTGATGATGGTCGGGATGCGTGGGGTGGTTGTCCCTTTCAGCCTGTGGTGGACGGTGACATTGTCAGAGGTTGGGTCTGGGTGGCTGGTACGCTTCCTGGGGTTCCGCTGTCTTTGTCTGCGCTGCCTCTGTGGTTGTCCAGGAGGGGGTGTTCCGGGTGTGGGGCGGGGTCCTTGGGTGGTTTTGGTGGGTGTTGTGGCCCTCTTGGGTGTCCAGGCCGCATGATGGGTGGCTCCTTGACATCTGTTGCACTTCCGATGTGGCCCTGGGTTGGTCTCCCTTTTGTTGTGCTGGCTGCCGTCCGACTTAACACCAGGTCAGAGCAGGTGTAGATTTTCTGGTGCTAACGCACCTTATCAACTGTTTTGTGATTTTATCGCCGATCTGTCTGGTCGTTGAGAATGTTGAGGAGTGGTGTGGTAGCGGCTTTTGGCATGGGAACGCCCACTCTGCATCTCATTAGCGATAGTTGCGGGGGCCTTGGTGGCGATGTTTTTTGCGCCTGCTATCGCGGGTAAACTGGTGCTGTGGGCTGTTAGCACAAGCTTGTGAATGGGGAGGTAAATTTATCACGACTTTGGCTGCGATAAAGTGCCATTAATTCAGCGATAGCTCCTTGTGAATATGGCCCTAAGTGCATTGCATCAACAACATTTGCTGTACTCCACTGAGATGCACAAGGGGGAAGCAGGGTGCACAGTCATATCAATTAAGATTGGTCAGCTTCTGCTGTCTTCCCCTGCTCGTGCACTCTTGCAGCCTGCTTTGCCTTTTGCACTGCCTTTGGAAGGTCAGTATGCCCATGATTTGTCGTGGAAGTAAAGGCAAATTCCTATGTTTAGTCATGCTCATAAGGATTCCACACATTACATGTGTGCTGTGCAAATCATCCCACATGCAACACCTGTTTTTGTTAGCAAAATGAAAATTGTTCTCCTTGTTAGCGCTTTATATAATGAAATCCCAGTCCGGCTATTTTAGTAGATCCAGCTTTGAGTTGTAACCTTATGGTATAACTCTGGTCTGCCCAAGTAACACCCCATTAAGGTCCTGCAGCAAAGCTGATTAAGGGCACCTTTCCAGGACAAAATACCTTTTGCACCAGAAAATAAATACCACTACGTCATTTTGCATCACTTTAAATCACATTGTAATGGTGCACAGCTTTAGTAAGTCTGAGCCCTAAGGTATTTCCTCCATGATATCTATAGGTCTTGGTTTCACAAAAATACTAATTTTCAAACCCAGAAACCTCTCCCTCAGAAAAACACCCAGTTCAAATATTCAAACTCGTTGCAACACTTCAGAATGCAGCCACTTTTAATGGACCCTAGCTCACAATCTCACATAAGTACACATACCCGTGTGCAGCTGTGATGTCAGCATTGTATTAAATTTCTTCATCACTGCACTCATAGAGAAACCAGTGGCAAGGATACAACTGTTGTGCAGTTGTCTCCCGCATTTTGCCCACATGTGCCTCAGAGATAGAACAAGCAAAAAGTATCTCAGCATTTTTCCGCCTTGTTTTTATGTTTATATAAACATGAAAATAATCATGGCTAGCTGAATAACCCGGTCTGACCTGGTGTTTGACTGCACATGTGATTGAAGTCAAGGTCCATGCTCTAGCTGATGAGCACAGGGTGTGTATAGGGGGTGCTGTCCAAGCCCTTTCACATAGGTCTCATCATGCTGTAGGCCAGCTGCCCTCTTTTTCAGTTGCAGCTTATGCCTATGACGTGACCCTGGATTCCTCAGAACTTGTGTAAAACAGACAATGTTTGATACAATGGTTCTTATGGATAGATTGAGATGTGACATGCACAGACTTTGAAAGAGTGTGAGTACATCCTCTTCCAGTATTGTTTCCTGTAGAAACATAAGCACAGAGTCCAAAATATATTGAGACACTACACTTCATCACATAGCTTTTAAAATATATTTTGTTCGTGAACTGATATAACATTAATGGAGGTACTCTAAAGGACAAACGTAAAGTGTGATGACAGCAGTGGATGTGAGATGTGAAAAACATTAATCACAAATGAGTCAAACAACTTATATACGAATACCAGAAAAATGGTTTCCTAAAATCTAATGTGATTTAAGGAATGATTGTTTAGGTCCTTATTCATCCAATTGGATGTAAAATCATCATTGTATCAGTTTCAAAGATGAAATTCATTGCTGTTTAGACACCTTGAAAATTAATTTGGTGAGCTCTTCATCAGGATAGTGGTAAGGATGCAACCTTCACCATGATTTTTTATACAATGGGGAAAAAAAGGAAAGAAATCAACTGTATGGCACATAAGCCAGGAGGTAGACAACATTTGAATAGTTGGACTCACCTTCCCAAACTGGAGGAAGTCTGAAAAGAATTCTAATCTACAAGAAAGAACAAAGCGAAAACAAATCCTTCAATGAAAAAAGAAGACTTTGTTTTTGTAAAAAGTTCCACATTTCAAAATTGTGGTTGCAAATTGTTACTTACCCTTTCACGAAGGTCCACAGAAAATCTCCAATAACTGGTAAAATGACAATGGGGGAAAGCTGTCACTAATGTCGAAATATTAAGTGTGTGATAATGGTTAAAATGTGGAGGCGAGAACATACTCTCATCAGAGACATTTAGTGGGAGGTGCTAGCGCAGAAGCGTATTTCATTTTAATCAGTTCAACCCATAACTTTAAAAAGTGGACTCCGACTCAGACTTCCTCAGACAAACAAATATTTGCCACTGTATTAGAATGGAGCATTAATCAAAAATATGTCAATAAACATTATTACAGTTAATTAGTTCAGTCAAGGATGAGAGTTTTAGGATTGGTTCCAACCCTTATTTTTTTATTAGCTTTTTTTATTCAATTAGGAAGTTAGATAAATCCGTGTACAGAAATATCAAGAAATCATGGTTTGAATCAATAAAAATGCATAGAATTGACAAGCATGTTGCATAAAGTAATTAGTACCTATTCTATACTATACCAAATTTGGAAATCCTAAGTAGAACCCATGAAGAGTTCCTAAAAACCATTCAAGAAATTGATTCCCTCATAAAGAGCAGGACAGGAAAACTCAGCCGAGTCTCCCTATGCCAGCAACAGGTGCAGCATACGTGAAAAGGTAATTCACACGTCATACTTCATACGTGAAAAGGTAATTCAAGAAAAATCCCTGCCAAAGAGGCAAGCAACAAGCTGTCAGCAGTAGCAGACAACTAGAGTCTCTAGAGAATGGGGAATTTCCTCATAATGAAGAAATGGAAGAGTCCTAACCTAACTAGGAATCACAAATTAATATAAAACGCTAAAACATGTATCAATCTATTTCAGTGTTAGATTCTCTGGAACCAATGAGAATCAATAATCCAATGGTCTGCAGCTTCTTCCTTCATTCCCACAGTAAGCTTATTTCATTGGGCTTCTGCAATCCCATAATTGGAGAGCTACATGGACTTCCAATTCATTCTTCCAAAATTCCTGTCTGCAGCATGTATTCTATAACTGGTGTTATTCCTGCAATGGTCTCTGGGGTCAAGTGATATGGGGGTGTTCTGGGATTTACTGCATTTGCCTTTAGTAATTCGGACTGGTTCTGCACCTTTGATAAGTCTGATGTCTTTTCCTGTAACATCCCAGACTACTGTAGTTACTGTCTCTTTTAAATAATCATATAAAAAGTTCAAACAGAAGGTGCGCACTCCACGTTTTCCAGGTCGATAATTTAAACAGTTATTAGTTGGTGCAAACGAATAAATCCCCCTGAGTAGGGAATTCAAAAGTAGAAGCAGCTTTTTACGTGGGCAAGACCGAGAGAAAAATTCGCATAAGGATTAATGAACACAAAAGCAATATACGCACAAAACAGGCAAAATCATGTATATACTGAATCCTATACCTTATCCTTTCAGAGTACCTCCCCTGAAGAAGGGCTTAAAAAGCCCGAAATGCATTGGGCAATTGGACAAATGATGCATTGAATAAGAATGAATACAATTCTTTGATTCTATTAAGTTGGAATATCGGTTGAATAAACCTGAATTTATGCTTGAATCAATCTCGATTTACTTGAGTTTAATTTTATAAAAGAGATTGTATCTCTAAGACTGAGTGCAACACGAAGGACATTTTCCTATTCAGGAACGTGCTAGCTGCTTCTTCTTTTAAATAATCAGCCAGTTCTTCCACAGTTAGGAAGGGAAACATTTTTATATTGGTTTGCTGTTTGATCATTTTAAAATCCACATCCTCATTATGTGACTGGAAAGCTGCACAGACCAGTGTAAAATAAATGGTGCACTTAAACTTGCACAGTAAATCTCTCCCTAGCAAGTTCATAGGACTCAAGTCGCAAACAACAAACTGATGTTTTTCTTTAAATTACCCTATCTTTACTGGCACTTTTTCAGAAACGGGATTTGTAAACTGTTTATTTGTAACTCCTACATCTTGGATATTTTTTCTAAAGAGAGGTAAGTCTGGGGCTTCCGCTGTTTTAACAGTGGAACGAGTAGGGGGTGGCCATAGACTTCAACATTTACATTTAGGCCATTCTGGTCTACCTCTAAAACTGTGCCAAGTATGTAATATTCCCCTCCTTTCAGATACCTTCATTGGGAATTATCAGAAACTGAACCATCATTTTTGCAAAAGGGGTATTGCTGTAAAGCCTTTTGACTCATATTCTAAAATTGTGGCAGGGAATTTTGAAATGCATTTGGGTTACTTTTTGGCAATTCATTCAAATTCAATCCAGTATTTCCCATAATCTGGAAATTTATTTGAACTGGTGGAACAGGCATCACTGAGACCTGTACTTGCATAGGCATTTGCATCTGCTGTAGAGGCACATTCTGCATTTGCATTCCCCTAGGCATCTGTTTATTTCCATTAGGATTATCAGGAGTATATCTACACTTCCTCTACCACTGTCCAATTCTATAATAGATGTGAAAGGGTGTAATCTTTTTCATAGAAGCAATATCTATTTTAGAACCTGTACCCACAGGAACACCTATACCTCTACCCTGAGGCACATTAAATCCTCCTTGATGTCCAACCTGCTGAACCACAACACCTTGCATGTTCCCTTGACTTCCTGTAAAAGAAGGACTTTGAAAACATTTCTGTGCCAACTTCGTATGTGCCAACATAAATTTGTCTTTCATTTTCTTCTGCCTCATTTTCAACTCATCACTGCAATATTTTGCATATCCCAAGATTTCATCTAGCGATTTATTCTGCCAGCAGATTAAGCTTTGAGTTATGCGCAAAGAGATCCCTAGTTTCAAACCTTAGACACATTGTGACACAAAACAAAATTCATATTCTTCTCCTCTGGATACTCTTGTCCACTGTGCTGCGGAAACACCTTAACAATCTCTCATGGTATTCATGAACTGTTTCATTTGGTGCTTTTCATTTTAACCTAATCCGTATCTTTTGGTGACACTCTACCTTTCAGGATAGTAATAGCAGCCTCATATTTCTCCATCACTACAGCAGATGGTGCATTCTTCCTAAATCCCCTCACTGGTTCCTCTTTAGTCTTACATTCAGCCCATAAATCAGCAGATAGCACAATATCGAAAAATGTATTCAAATCCATTCACAACACCTTTGAAATCTTTATGAGGCATCTGCTTGTGCATACCACTGCACTGGCTTGTCTCTCCGTTTTGGAAAATTATTTGTAGATGCTGCTAAATCACCTCAATTCCAAGGAACATGAACATACATTACTCCTACTATTTCTCTGAGTGGATAAGCTGACATTTCTCCCTTATTCGCATCATCTTGCTTTCCTGCTATGGCTGCTTCTCTTTTGATCTTTTCATGTTTCTTTGCCCACTTAATTTCTCATTTTTCAGTCTCACTACACTTTTGAATGCATTTAACGAATGCCATAAAGTATATACGGATTTCTGAAACTCTCATGTTCTCTATTGCTAGATCATCTAAATGGAAAAAATTATGAGCTTCTTCATAGATGAATATTTTTGGAAAGATCAATTTTGTATTTCTGGGCTATTTGTCATGTACCATAGCTGCTCTTCTTGTAATCTCCGTACACAGGTAGATCATTCCACTTTATATTTAGAAATATTTAAAGGCTTTTCTTTTTTGGTATCTATCATTTCTTGCACCTTTGTGCTTTCCACTTTCCTCATTCTTGTCACTTCCTCTAATCAAGCTGGAATATAACCTTCCTCATCTGATCTTATGTCACCAGGAGCAATAGGAGCAGTACAAAGTAGAGTCACCCATCTATTAGTGCTTGTATTGTTTGTGGAGGCTTCCATTCAATGATTTGTGAATTTGTGATTTGAGTTGGTTCAAATCCTGTTAGAGGTGTACCTACAGCAATCTGTTGAATTTCCGACCTTAAATCCCCAATTGGAGAAGCACTTGTGATGACTCTTGGCACTGCTTGGGCATTTATAGGAGTTATCGAAGCTGGGCTGTGAACTGGAGTTGTATTAGCCACAGCAGGAACTGCAACTTGTGGTCGAGCCACAACTGGTGGATTATTTTGGAGTACTTGCACAGGTCGTTCAATCTGTGCTACACCTTGGTTTACCGGAGAAATAGCTACAGTACCGCTGGTACTGGCACTTGATTCATTCTGATCAGTTGAGGTTGTATGCGGTGGAGCCTTGAAGATATTATCTGCTCCAAAATATCATCTGAGTCTGTATCCATCTCATCCCCATCTTTCTCTTTGAGATTCCTCCTATTTCCTGTCTTAGTTGCTTCTGCAGTTTTAGGTGGATACAATCTGGTTCCTTCTATTATAGCCTTCCTCCATCTATGCTGTTCTCCGTCCCATTGAGCATCTGCAAGGTTATGCACTGTTTTTTTGTTCTCTACTGGTATTTTTCCCTCTCTTCATCCCTTGCAACTTTTCCCCATACACTCATGGCTTCCTATTGAGTAGGTCTAGGTGGTGTCTTCATTTTGTTCAATTTCCCTTCTAAATTATCAAGAATTCTGGTATTAAATGCCCCATAACTAGGGAAGCTCAATGCACCTTCTTTCTCAGTAATCTTACTCCCTTGGCAAAGCCAAATGCAAGTGTTCAACCCATGCACAGTTGTCATAATATATGCAGGCGTTCCTTCAGGAGGTGCCTCATCACCTTTCCATACTGAAATTGTAGCATCTCTCTTTATCAACTTCTTTATTTCTTTAAAACATTTTATATTTGTAATTTAAATAAAAAAAAGGCAATCTTCAATCAAATGGTATTGTTCTGTTCCGTATACATCAAATTTCAACAAGCCAATCCTATTACTGCTATTAATTTCTCAAATTTCATTAACAAATCTAAATATGTTATTCACTTTTCTACTGTCCAATCCCAGTGCAAAACAGTATGATGTATAACCTCACAAGCAGCTGGTCACTCTCCTTTACAGTTTCTCTTGCATTCACACAATTTTAACAAAATTCTTCAATAAACTAATCCGGACAGAGTTACGGCGAAACCCGCCCGCACTCAAGCACTATGTGACTCACTCAACTCTTACTTCAGTGATAAAATTATCATCATCAAGACTAGTATTGCTGCTTCCTCTCCCCTTAAAGCTCAGCCACTCCTGCTCAGGAACCCTCCCTCCTTAGAGTAGTTCCCTCCCATCACCAGAGAAGCCTTCTCGAGCCTACTGATGAAGGTCAGATCAGGATCCCCGATGGACTGCTGCCCCTGCACATCTTAAGCTGAGTTTTCCTCTCATGTCCATGACCCCCACCAGTGCTATTGAATAACTCCTTTATTCTGGGGTCAGTCCCCAAGGCATTTAAAGAAGTAGAAATTGTCCCCATTCTGAAGAAAGTGGGGATCCTCTTGCCCTCACGAATTATCACCCCATCTCCTTACTTCCCTTCTTAGCCAAGATCCCGGAAGCTCATGTTGCAATCTGCCTCTGTTCTTTTACTGAACAATCCCACTGTCTTGACCCCCATCAGGCAGGCTTCTGACCTTCTAACGCCACTGAGGCTGTTATCTTGATCGTTCTAGATGAATTAAGGAATGGGGCAAACAAGGGCAAATACAGGCCCTAGTACTCCTCGAACTCTCTGCAGCATTTAACACTGCCGACCACAAACTCCTAGTCGACCACGTCAGCGACGCAGGGATACAGGGCCTGGCCCTCAAGTGGCTCACATCCTTTATTGAGGATCGCTCGCAAGTGGTCCACAACGCTCAATTCCATTCCTCTAAAGTCAAATTCACATGTGGGGTGCCGCAAGGCTCCTTCCTTTCGCTGGACCTTTTTAATTTATATTTGTTTATTCAGTCCCTGGTTGAAAAGAAGGCCTGCACCTTCAACTATGCACCTTCAACTATGCTGATGATCTTCAATTAATTTTCGACATTGACAACTCTCCCACCTCCGTCACCAACTTTCAAAAAACTATGTGATACATTAGTAACTAGATGAACGGCAATCACTTGAAGCTGAATCCGGATAAAACTGAATTGATCCCAATTGGAGGGCCCTCAAACCCCTGGAACTCCCAACTTCTGGCTGCCAGAGTTGGGAAACGCTCCCCTTTCGTCTAGATCTATCAAAAGCCTCGGCATCACTATTGACAGTGACCCGTCAATGAAATCCCAGATTGGGACAGTGGTTTCTACCTGCTTCTTTCAGCTCCGGAGGATCAGGAAGATTAGCAGATTTCTTATCACAGATGCCCTGACCCACGTAGTACTGGTGTTAGTCATTTATCATATTGACTATGCCAACTCTCTTTACTTTGGTAAACCAGCATACCAATCCAAAAGACTGCAACTGGTGCAAAATCAGGCCGCTAGATTGATTTATCAGCTGCCAAGATGGCAGCATGTCACCCCGATCATGAAAAAGTTACACTGGCTACCGGTTACTGAATGCATTGCATTCAAGTTGGGATGCATCATATTCAAAGCGCTCAATGGCAAATATCCAGTGTTTGTTTCTTCTCAGGTACAGAGATACTCCCCTATCCGTAATCTTAGGTCTTCCCACCTCAACCTCTTAGGTACTCCTTCTTTCAAACGTAAGAAACTGGGGGGGTCTAAGATTCACGGTCCTGACCCCAAATTTCTGGAATTCTCTTCCTACTGACATTAGATCGACAACTTCGTATTCTCAATTCAGGAAGCTTTTAAAGACCTGGCTTTTTTGCCAGGCGCATTAAAGAACCACTTTGCGGCAGCACTCCCTGGACCTTAGTGCCATGAAACTGTATGGTGTAAGTGCGCTCAATAAATACCTTTAACATGACCTAACACCACAAAGCATTTTCTTGTTTGCTCTAATGAAAGACATACCAGTATTGCATTCGCTGTAAAGTATTTTCCACAATCACAAGTGAAATCTTAACCAGCATGAAATCACCAAATCAATGCAGATTCCCCCGTTTGCATCAATCAATCTTACTCAATTATCCTAATGTTATAGAAGATGGTCCCTCTCATTCTACACATTAAAACCTCCGGAAATAAGTCCTCTTATTCAATTTTACACATCCTGGGATCTTTCGACTACTATGAGTCTGAAATCTTCAACCTATTTTCTTCAACATCCAATCAATACTGTCTTGCACTCATCCATTCAAATTCAAAACACTACTATCTCAATAAAATCCTATTGACAATATGCGCTGCATTACCCTATTAATGCTCACACCTGCAAAACCAAAACCACCGTTTAATACCGCCTCATCAGATCTTCAAGTTCTGGACATTGGATTCAGGAATCAGGAACTTTTTTCAAACTTAGTACTTTATAGCTCCATTCAGGGTATGAACCACTACTCTGCTACCAGAAACTGCTGGTGCAGAAGCATATTTTATTTTTTATCAATTTAACCCGTAACTTTAAAAAGTGGACTCCGACTCCACACCTTGTTCTTCCTCAGGCAAATTCATCTTTGCCACTGAATTAGAATGGAGCATTAATCAAAAACATCTCTATAAAAATTATCATCACATTTAAGTAGTTCAATCAATAACGAGAGTTTTAGGATTGGGTACAAAACAACTTTTTTTCATTAGCTTTTAGTAGATTTGTTTTGTCTTTTTATTCAATTAGTAAATCAAATAAATCAGTTTACAGGAAAATCAAGGAATCATGGTTAGAATCTATAAAAATACATAGAATTGACAAGCATGTTCTATAAAGGAATTAGCCCCTATTCAATACTATATCAGATTTGGAAATTCTAAGTAGGAGCCATGAAGAGTTCTTGAATAGAGGGAGATCTATGGAGCATTCAAGAAATCAAACTTCTCATAAAGAGCAGTGCGGGAAAACTCAGCTTCCTATGCGAGCAACAGGTCCGGCAGTACCCACATCCACAACTTCATAAGTGAAAAGGTAATTCAAGAAAATCACTGCCAAAGTGGCAAGTAACAAGCTGTCAGCAGTAGCATATAGCTAGAGTCTCAAGAGAGTGGGAAAGTTCCTCATAAAAAAGAAATGGAAGAGTCCAAACCTAACTAGGATTCACGCATTAATTTAAAACGCAAAAACATGTGTCAATATATTTTGGTGTGAGATCATCTCGAACCAATGAGAAGCAATCGTCCAATGGCGTGCAGCTTCTTCCTTTAGTCCCATGGTAAGTTTACAGATGTTGACAGTGTACAGTCTAACAGTATCAGTTGGTTGCTAAGCATTCATATACTTGTTGCAACTGGTTGGATTTCTCATGCAAACTCAGCAAATCTAAATTATCAGTTACTTAGTGTTCCAGTGCATAACAATGAACTACTCTAAAGACAAAAACATTTTATTATAGCATCCTTGTGAGGTCATAAGATTCACATCTGCATGTAGGCATGATTTATTTTAATATACTGTTCACTAGTCAGCATTGTCTGTATGTGGTAGCTAGAAAACTATCTAAATAGGATGAGAGCATGCAGGCTTAGGAAACGAAGAAATAAATTGTATAAAGTAAGCACATTCTACAGCAATGAAAAGTTTAAATAAGTCATGTTCAGGTCATCTAATGAGTACATTGGTGCATGGTTCAGCATTTCAAAAAATCCAGTATGTTATTAAAAGAGAAAAGAACGAGGCCTAGTCTGGCCAGAGCAATGAAATTGCAATAGAAATGAAAGCTTAGTTCAAATTAACAAGCTACACGTTAATTTAGCATGTCTTTTAAAAGGCACATTTGCCTACGCTTTAGTTCTGCAAAGCGATTTTAAATTAATGTCTAGCTAATCTTTCAGCCCTGTGATTAGATTCATTCAAGCTAAATGTTCCTGCTCTATCAGAGGGAATGAACAAATGCATGGAGGCGGACACAGTGGTATATGAGAGCCGTGGCTTTCCCAAGAAACTTGTTAAGATATGGGGAAAATGGAAAGGCTATCACAGACTTATAGATGATTTAAGCGAACCATCGGACATGCATATCCAGACCTAATACCTCCTGGTTGAAGGAGACAGCATGGCAGACAAGGCCAATAAAGGGCACCTGAGGAGTTTACCAGATGGGACTCAGAAATGAAGGGGCGAAAAGAGTGGGTGCTGAGAGCTATGGTGGGATCACTTGTATTCATACATGCTTGCTACATGTGTATTGCTCAGTGCCTATGTGAAGAAAATTACAAAAAAAATCTTTTTTTTTAAAGGTGTGTTATAATAGTGAGCCTGAGGTGGTGTTTAAACAATAGGCTACTGTCAAAAAAGGTTGGTCCCATGTTAAGGCGGTGATAGAGCACTGCTTCAGTACAGCTGCTGTGGAGTAGCATGAGTGCCATGAGCCCTGATGCAAGAAAGGAAAATGAACCCCTAGACCTGGTTCTGTAATAAATATCAGCCGTAATCTGGGGTCCAATGAGCCCTCACCCTCCAGGGCACCGGTGCCATGGCACGTGCTACACTATTGTTAGCTATGCCGCTGTGCTGCTAAAGGAAATGATGAAACGCAAAGAGATCTCTCATGCTGCTCTTCCCAGGAGAAAGAGTCATTCACCTACTCAATGACATTGCCAACCATGGGGACCCACTGCCTACTTACCAGTGATATCCATGTTCACTGCATACTTTAGCACTCAGGAGAATATTGGCTTGAACACATTATTCTGGGTAAGGCCAGAAAGTATGATGGTGAATACACTGGAGTAAAGCATGCAAGACATTTATAAGGGACATGAAAAATAGAGAGGCATATTATCAAGACAGGCGATAAAATTATCGCCGCTTTAGCGGCAGAAAACTGCCGCTAAAACGGCGATAATGGGCTTGATAATATGCTCTATGGAATTCCAATTGAAGCCCATGTGTTATCGCCTGTCTTGATAATATGCCCCAGAGTTGTAATTTACCTGACCAGTGCTGTTTTTCATTAAGGCTCAGGTGCCAAAATTTGAGTGAAGTTAGACAGTTGTTTGACTTCAACAAGTGGTTAAAGCTGGAGCATGTGTGAATGTTTGAGTGGCCAAAACAGAAGGGTTATCAGGCATGTCTGACTTAGGCCAAGGCACCATGGGGCTTATTTATGAGCCCCTTGCGCCAGTTTTGCGCTGCCGTTGCGTCACGTTTAGTTACGCAGCGGTTGCGTAAATAATGCGCCATGTTGCACCATATTTACAAAGTGACGCATCTAGGCAGATGCATCACTTCGTAAGCCCCTGCGCTACATTATACCTGCGTCAGGTATAATGTATGCAGGGTGGGCGTTCCAACGCAAGAGTCATAGGTCATAGGAGTGGTCATAGGAGTGGCGCAGCGAAATCTATGAGATTTCGCTGCGCCACTTCTAGGACACCAATGCATCACAACCTTAAGCCTGCCTCATGGCAGGCGTAAGAGTGACGCAGGCCCTTTCACATGGGGCTTGCCCCATGTGAAAGGAACATTGCTGGAGTTGCGTCGGGCATTCCGACACAACTCCAGCAATGCGCCACTTTTTGCGCTGACAGATACATCAGTTATACTAACATATCTGTCCTTCCTTATGACATGATGCGTCATATTGTAAATATGATGAATCATTGGTGTCGCAAGGAGGGCGCACTGAGAAGTGGCGCATTGCTGCTTTCACGCAGCGATGCGCCACTTCCTGTAGATGAGGCCCCATATCTATTAGCACAATGGGGTTAGGGACGTAAAGGCAAAAGCAATACTTCTGCTCATGAAATCTTTACACAACACACACAAGAATACTAAATGCCTTAATGCGTATTTTACTCATATAGAACAGAGTCCCAGGGACATGTGTTCTCAAGACGGAAGGCTCTCACCCACCTAGTTGATGGCATTCTTCATTATCAGGTTCCTCGTTGCACAGGTCAATGAGATCCAGGTGTGAGCTACTACAGAGGAGCACCAAAGCATTTTCTTTGCTTATAATTTCAATGTGGTTGATGATTAGGGGCTTAGGGCATCATTTATTATTTGTCTGATAGCCTGTCATTCCACCAAGGGGGGGGGGGGAAGTAAATTACTCTGCCCCATCGTGGAGGGCCCATCCACCAAATCTAACAAGCATTTGCAATGCAATAGGTCTCGCATTTACACAAGTTTAAGCTATTGGCATTGTAAATGAAAATGCCTTTTTGTTTTTTTAACAGAAATAAAAGGCATTGTCATTTACAATGCCAGTAGCTTAAACTCGCGTAAATGCGAGACCGATTGCATTGCAAATGCTAATTTTCAAAGTGTTGCGGAAAAAAAACTTCCATCTGATCTGCTTAGAAAACTATTGCGGACTGAGAGCCTTACCTTGCGAGCTTGTTTTTGTTTTAATTCTTTGAACTCACTCACCATTCTCTGTACTCCTTAAAATAATGCATGAGGGTCAACAGATAAATGTTAGCTCTGCACGCTGAAACCCACCCCTGCAAAATAAAAATAAAAAAACACTCCAGGGATCAAACTCGTCCTCTTAACCCTTCCTATCAAGAGCTGCACTGCATCCTCGCAAAGGGGGCCTTTGGTGCATGTGTGTACATGCCTTGCAGTATTGAGGCTGTTTGCGTTGCAGCGCTGACATGCGCCCACAAGCTAGCTATTACAATGTCGGACGATAAGCAGATGTACCTTCTAGAAGTTTTAAGTTTACTTTGATAAGCAAATGAAAATATAGGGGTATGACCACTACAACACAAAATGTAATGGTTTCCAAAATTGACAACCCCGTTTCAATAACCAAAGGAGTCCTCACCAAGCCATTGCCCTTTGTCGTTTGCTTTAAAATATATGCCAGTCACCTCTTTGCATTTCATTTCCTTTAGCTAAAATGCAAAGAAAATAAATTAATGACACACACACACACACACACACACACACACACACACACACACACACACACCCACACACACACACACACACACACACACACACACGCACACACACACACACACACACACACACACACACACACATACACACACGGAGAAAGAACGAATAAAACAAGTAGGTGCGAACGTTAAAGTGAAAGTAATCATTTCGCGGGCGCTTTGATGTTCCCAGTGGCCACTTGGCTCACTGAGAACATCAAAGCGCCCGCGAAATGTACAGGCAGGCTGCCAAATGGTGCGCGCGCCCGGCGCACATGCACTGTAGTTGGGGGCCTGAAAAGCACTGTTTGCACTTCCAGATCCTCGTTTTCTATAGCTCTCGCCAGAGCAGCGCTAAAGCGCTGGCTCAGACGACACCTAAAAATGACCTCTAACCAGGTGGTCCTGTATAATGGATTCGCTGGAACCACCATCACGGTGGTTCCTACCAATTCATTTTGCTTTTTGGTGCAGGGCTATGTCAGCGGTTTTCTTTTTTTCTTTTCCAAAAGAAAATCACTAAACAGGCTTTTTTTCTCTGAAAATAAAAAAGGTGATGCTCCCCTTGCCATGGGAGTCATCTCTCATGGCCGGGAGCATTATAAGCCTTTCACTGAAGCTCACCACCATGGTTTGCCTGGCGGTGACGGACAGTAAAAAAATGGTTATATGTCCACCCATCCTGATAGGGAGGTCAGACAAATAGCCATTTCTCCGATGGCCCTTGGTCCGTTGGGCCATTGGAGAGGTTTGGCTATGGCGGTAACAGATTAATTACCACCGTAGCCAAACCTATGGTCCCCCCACATTTAAATTGGGTAGGTGGACTATTATGTTGGCGGTAAGGATACTGTATCGCTGTTGCAACACAATATCCTTACCACCACCATATAAATCAGGCCCTTAGTCCCGTGAGGAAGAGGACCCTGTAGAGGAGGGAAGTGAAGAAGAGGAAGTAGCAACTAAAACTACTTATTAGTGGACTGACAGTATTTTATTAGGTCCTCAATGGTAGACTGAAAGGAATGTGGGGGATAATTCAAACTACTAGAGGGATTTGCCATGTTTCTGTCCATAGAGCACCCTCAAAAGTTCTAAATAATATCATACCCTGGAAGAGGCGTGGTGCCGTGGCCAGGTCGACTGCCGCCGGAATCTGGGGATCATGGTTCAATCCCCCGCACCGGCGGCAGATTATCCCAGCACCATGTGACTCTGGGCAATAGCTTGCTTAATCTTCCCGGCGGCCCCCAGCGCCTAGAGACCCTTACGGGTGATTGTTCGCGCTTTACAAATGTGGATTATTATACCCAGAAGGTTGTGTTATTGTAGCTGTACATCAGTCAGTCAAAGACTGACACAGCTCAAAGATGTCTAAATAAACACGGACAAGGTCTGCACTGTTTAGGGCTTACCAGAGCGACATACGCTGAGAGATATGAAACTAGGTGGGATAATTATGCTAATGCTAAACTCACTTGTATTGATAAATTCTGTATTTGCAGGGCTTGTAGATTTATGGATGTAGAGGAAATTACACAACAGTCCACTTCCACGAGTGGCGAAACGAGAACCAAAATTTGGGGATTGGCGTTCTACCAAATCAGAACAAGTTGCACAGAAGTCTCTAAAGCTTTACCTTTTCCTTGAAATAAGGTCAAATTTAGTATTTGTAATCAATTTTTAACTTTATTAGTCAAAATGAGACAAAGTTAAGGGCAAATTTCTAACGGGTGTTTGAAGTACCCTTTCTAATTTAAAGAGTCCAGTAGTGCGTTTTCGGTTGTTATCGACAGATAATTTCAATGCATTTTTGTTGTTTTCCAAAAATATAGAGAAAATCATACAAATGAGTGAAAGAAGACTCAAAATGGGAACCATGCGAGCAAAAATGACCCACATGCAATCATATCTTGTAACGGTCAATAAAGGTTGATCCATTCAGCAATCTTGATCATTTATCACAGTATAGAAAAGGATGATGCTTGAGACCTGCTTGCTATCTGATGCAGGGCCGGCTTTAGCACTGGTGGCGCCCTGTGCGGCAATGTTTGTTGGCGCCCCCCAATTACCACCTCCGCAACGGATTCCCTCACTACCATCATTGGAAAGTGCCCCCCCCCCCCCAAGTCTCCATAACCACTGTCTCTTCTATTTGTTTAGTTTTATAGCACCACTCATACCAGGTTAAGGTGCCGGAACACTTTACATCACACATACAGTGCACGGAGACAGGCATACATGTGTAAATCAGTGTACAGGAAATGTTACATAAGACAGAGGACAGCATAGTGTAGGAGTCACATGTCATCCATACAGGTATGTAGTATATTTTCAAGGTCCTTGGTCTTGAAAAGCACAAATTCAGAATTTAAAATGTAACACCATTATTAAGAATTGATTTCTACCCAAATGTTTTTGCAATATCAGAATAAGGAAAGACAAGGCAAAAAAACGGTACCTTTAATATTTTCCTTGCAGTTTGCATGCAGCTCTTTGATGACAGTAAATAGCTTACTGCTCTGTATTAGGATTTTGGGGGCATATTATCAAGGACGGCGTTAAAATTATCGCCGGTTTAGCGGCAGAAAACTGCCGCTAAAGCGGCGATAATGGGCTTGATAATTTGCCCTGGAGAATTCCAATAGAAGCCCATGTTGACACCAGAACATCGGCTTCTATTGGAATTTCCAAGGGCATATTATCAAGCCCATTATCGCCGCTTTAGCGGCAGATTTCTGCCACTAAACCGGTGATCATTTTCAACGCCGTCCTTGATAATATGCCCCTTAGTTTATAAACTGGAAGCAACAGAAGAATCTCTCTGACAAAAGCGATAACCTATTGACCTATTTATAATATATGCACTTAGTGATCTGAATGCAATACGTTCATTGCAGTAGGTGTATTACGATGAGTCAAAACTTCCACTACCAGACAAAGCTCCCTCCAGGAAGAACATTAATCACCTTGACATTTTTATTGATGCTTTAAAATTGATGGGACAAGGAAGGTCACCTCAGGCGCTTTTAAAACAATTTACATGGTGCCCCCACCCCAAGGCAGAGCCCGGTGCGGTGGCACCGATCGCACTGCCCTAGAGCCGGCCCTGATCTGATGAAATAGCTAACAACTTTGGACAAGTTACAAAGTAACAAGCCTCACAAAACAAAGAGGACAGGAAAGTGAGCAAAGTAGATAGGGGAGAAGAAATATGCAGAGTCAAGCGAGGGGAGAAGGATAAGGTAAGACCACCAGGAGGATGCCGTACCACCGGCGCTGAAAACATCTTGAGTCATGAGCACGTATACCAGGAACCTATCTAGGTGGGAAGGCTATGCATCTGCTGTTGCTTCTATAAATCTATCAAGTAGATGCCAGATATTGATAAATCTCCTGTTTTAGTTGCGGTATGTAGGGTGCTAAGTGATCTATGAATACTTCTAATGTAAGTAGCCCGTGCCCCTATGTGCGAAAAGAAATATGGGGGCATATTAACAATGGCCGGCGATAAATATCGCAAAGTGCGCTTAGCGCTTGCATATTTATCGACGGCTATCTCTGGAATTTATTGCCCGGTTAGCGCGTTATTAACAACGCACATCGCCCAGGCGATAAAAATTCCAGAGATAGTGTGGATATCGCCGTTTTCCATGGTGGAAAACGGCGATATCCTAGATGATAGGGCCTGTG
Organism: Triturus cristatus; assembly: GCF_964204655.1. Taxonomy (NCBI): domain Eukaryota; kingdom Metazoa; phylum Chordata; class Amphibia; order Caudata; family Salamandridae; genus Triturus; species Triturus cristatus. The sequence goes on from NC_140588.1 coordinate 214,851,028, forward strand.
GTCTAAGCCACAGAATCCACCCCCCATGTTAAGTATGCCTTAGTCAGGAATTCAACAGACGTTAAATTCCTGCGTTAAGGCATACTTAACGCGATTTAAATAATCGCTACCCTTCCTAGTTAATATCGCGTAGCTGCCTTTGCGATATTTTCCCTGGTTGGTTTCACAGCCACGCCTACTTTGCATCTCATTAGCGATGCAAAGTTAGGCGTGCTGGAAATGGGCGCTAAGTCAGCAAAACACGCGACAGCGTGTCTTTGCTGGTAAGGCGATAAAATTATCGCCGCTTTTTGGCTGAAAACGGCCGCAAAAGCGGTGATAATTTTATAGCGCCGCCTTGTTAATATGCCCCCACGGTTGACTGATTTTTAATCAAGAAGGATATGTTTCACTTCAATATTTAACAGGAAGTCTAGTAAAGCACACTCAATGTGATTCAGTGAAAGGGGAATCATAGACACCGAGTGGCCCAATATAACTGTTGGAAAGTCAAGTTTAATAGGTTGATTGAAGATTTTGGAAAGCAACACTGTCCCAGCAGACTTTTAGGAGTCTACAGCCAAAAACATATGGTCGAGTTTCCCTGGCTCTTCATTGCAGTTCAGTTCCATCATATGTTGGAATCAATCAGTTTAGCAAGTCTACATGGGGACCAATATGTTAAATGAGGCATAAATAAGTTGGATAGAGTGAAGGAGGGTATCATTTTATGATGTAGCACTGTGGCGGTAATGTTAGACCAAGTTACCTCAGCGGGAGGTTCTCTATTAACATTTTAAGAATATTTTTCTTACTTGAATGGGAGGGGGGAGCAGGGTTTGAGTATTTGAGACTGTAATACTAGTAGATTTTGGAGGCGATGTGGCCTAATGTTAACTATTTCATTAAAAGTCGGCCTATCTCGGGCTCACTGACCTAACCAATGTAAGCTCTTTTTTACTTTAATTTCAGAAAAGTGTAAAAATCTAGATTGGATACATTTTTAGAAAGCTACATTTCCACTAATGACAGGGGTCTGGAGGCAATGTACAGATCTCTGATTAGAGACATCTCTATCTCTACCCAAAGGTGCCCGTTGATGTATGTAAGATCTATTGCAGTTCTTCTACAATTCCAGAGTGATAGAAGGGTGGAGTTAGATACACGGGGCGCCATTTTATTATCTGGGAGAAGAGCTGCTTTAGTGGTGTCCTTAAAGATTTGGTGTGAATGTAGGGGTGCAACGTGAGGCATTGTAAAGATCACAATTAAGAGAGAGGGGGCTGCCAAGTCTTTTTCTATCCATGACCAATAAGGTTGGGAATCATTATCTAGAAAACATTGTGTTCCTTGGTTGGCAAGATAGGCAGTTTGGTAGTGGAACCAATTAGGAAGGTTACATCGTCTGTTTCTGTGGTGCATTTGCAGGGCCGGACTGACTACCGGGCGTTTTGGAATGCTGCTGAGCTAGGGGCTGATTTCGTTGATGGGGACCTGCGTGTACTGAACGAAATTCGTTTTGCTTTAGTTATTTTGAAGTACATGCAGGTCTCCATGAACGAAATCAGCCCCCACCGCAGTGAAATCAGCCCCCTGCTCGGCAGAATTCCAAAAACGCCCGGTAGTCAGTCCGGCCCTGTGCATTTGTCATTTTTTTTATAGGCAATTCTGACCTTTTAATTGTACCACAAACTAGAGGAGGTCATTTTTCCGACTAATGAGAAGAAGTGGTATGACAGGCGTACAGGTAACATACTAGAATTTAAATTATCATTTTCATGGATTCTACTCTGCCCCATCACGAGATAGGGAGACCATGATTCTAGTAAATCTAGGGCTTTCGATCATTATATCTTATTTAAGCAGTTAGATCTATGGAGAATCACACTCCAGGGTATTTAATAAATTTGGGTTTCCAGTGTAGTCTGGAGTCACCTAAGTATGAAGGGAGGTAGTTTATGTTTAGTGGAAGGACTCCGTTTTTTCCCTATTTCGGCTGTAACCTGAAAATGCAGAGAAATATCGTATAATATACAAGAGTGCAGGAATTTCCAAGATCGCATTTTCAGTTAAAACCATAAGCTGCCATTTTGAGATAGTTGGAATGATTTGAAGCCAATACCTTAAATAGCCTCAGAACTGGTGATCAATTTCAGTAACCTATCAATGGCTAGCAGGAATAATAATGAGGGAAGGGTATAAACCTGTTGGGTGCCCTGCTGTAGGGGAAAAAAATCCAAAAGGTAGCTATTGACTCTAATTCTAGCTGTTGGATTGGCGTAGAAGGCCATAGCTAAGTGGCTAAAGTCAGGGCCTAAGTTGCGGTGATAATAATCGCTTCCAAGGAGGGTGAAGTCACCTTGTCAAAGGCCTTTTCAGCGTCCAGGGCGATGGGCACCACGGGAGAGGTGGAAAGATGAGATTTTTCAAGAATTTGACAGAAGGTGCTAGTATTGTCGCTTGCAAGTCTACTTTTCAGAAAACCTGATCGTAATTTAAGCACATATTGAAAAATAGGTTTGTGAGGTTTGGCTAGAATTTTGCATAGATTTTCTAAAGAATAAAATAGTAGAGCTTGGCATCCATATTATTTAAGGAGTTATGTCTGAAATTCGTTGAGTCCAAGTAATCTTTGCTTTCTTTTAAGCTTACTATAATGTGCAAAGTGGTTGAGGGTGATTTGCAGGGGGAGAAGAATCGTATAAAAGCTAATCGGGAATCCATCTGAACCAGGAGGTTTCCGATTATGGATTGATTTGATGGCCTTGATAATTTCCACTCTAGAAATGGGCAAATTTAGTTTATCTCTATCAGTATTGGAAATAGAATTGTGGTGTAACTAATCTTTGAAAAAAATTTAGACATGCTTCTTTGTCAGTAACAATGTTGGATGTAAATTGATGCAAAAGAAACAATTGATGGACGGAATGCTGGACAATGCAAACATTCACCCCCTGTCACAAGGATCTGGGTGAAATCCATCATTCTTTTGCTCACCACACCACCCCAGTTTGGACCCAGCCATATGCAAATCAGTCTTGACCCTGTTCCTTGTGGGAAGAGTCCAGCCAGAACTTCCAAGCCATGTCCTCCCTGTACAGGAAACAAGCATCCTGGGACCGGTTTCAGGGTATCACCCTTCATCAGCCAGGCTAGCTTGAATCCAATGGTGTAGTGAGCACGGGACCCACGTCTGAGCATACCCTTCCCACTTAGGGCAACATAAGCAAAAGAAACAATTGATGGACGTAATGCTGGACAATGCAAACATTCCCGCCCCCAGTCACAAGGATCATTCTTTTTCTCACCACACCACCCCAATTTGGACCAAGCCATATGCAAATCAGTCTTGACCCTGCTACTTGTGGGAACAGTCCAGCCAGAACTGCCAAGCCACGTCCTCCCTGGTCTGGAAACAAGTATCCTGGGACCAAGTTTCAGGGCATCACCCTTCATCAGCCAGGCTAGCTGGAATCCAGTTGTGTAGTCAGCATGGGACCCATGTCTGGGCATACCCTTCCCACTTAGGGCGACATGCAAAAGAAACAATTGATGAACGGAATACTGAACAATGCAAACATTCACCCCCAGTCAGAAGGATCTGCGTTAAATCAATCATTCTTTTGCTCACCACACCACCCAGGTTTGGACACAGCAATATGCAAATCAGTCTTGACCCTGTTCCTTGTGTGAACAGTCCAGCCAGAACTGCCCAGCCAGGTCCTCCCTGGACTGGAAACAAGCATCCTGGACCAGTTTCAGGGTATCACCCTTTATCAGCCAGGCTAGTTTGAATTCAGTGGTGTAGTGAGCACGGGACCCACGTCTGGGCATACCCTTCCCACACAGGGCGACATATGCAAAAGAAAAAATTGATGAACGGAATGCTGGACAATGCAAACATTCACCCCCAGTCACAAGGATCTGGGTTATATCAATCATTCTTTTGCTCACCACACCACCAATGACCTACCCTCATCATTGAGGTATACAAGCTTTTGTTGCTTTCTGAGAGTGGATCTAGAGATGTGCTTGTTCGTGCCTGCTCATTGATGATTTTGTTATATTAATATTTCAAGCATTTGAGCTTTTCTAGAGCACCTGGATTTTTTTTGTTTGCCTGTGTTGGTGTTCAGTTATCTTGATTTCTTCAGCTAAGGCATCCAGATACTTGATCTCTTTTTTACTCTTAGACATTTTGCTCATGCGTAGCATTTAAGGGTGTCCCATAGGATAACTGAAACAGTTGCAGAGTTTGTGTTCTCTTTAAAGAATAGGCCTAATTCCCTGGAGAAAGATTGAGCCTCAAATACATCATCTATTAATTCAGGATTTAGATGTCAGGAGTTGTTTTTAACAGAGGTACTTGTGTTTAAGAAGGTTAAGGTAACACTGGCATGGTCAGATATATTTATTTGTTCAGTCGCCGCATTGGCTACTGATTGTAGGATGGTCGTGTCTGAGTAAATAGTCAGTGGCTTATTTATGAGCCCTTGAGTCACTTTTGCGCCGCCGGTGCGTCACTTTTTGTGACGCACCAGCAGCGTAACAAATGTGCCATGTTGTGTCAAATTTACAAAGTGACGCATCTAGGTAGATGCGTCACTTTGTAAACCCCTGCGCCACATTATACCTGCGCCAGGTATAATGGGGCAGATTTATGAGGTTTTGCCGTAGGGAAGCGCAGCAGGCCTTCCTGCTGCGCTTCCCTATGGCAAAAGAAAAGGGCAGGGATGCGCCGTATCTATAAAATGCGGCGCATTCCTGTCCTTTTCCCCTGCGCCGGCGCACAATGGGCTGCCTGCGCCAACGCAGGCACCTCTGCACCATGGTGCAAGGGTGCCTGCGTTGCGGAGATGAATATTTTTGTACAGGAAGGGAAACCTTTCTGTACAAAAATAATCACAAGAGGTTTTTCCTCTTTGTATGGGTGCTGCAGAATGCAGCACACATAGAAAAAGGAAAAACGAGGAGAAATAAAGATATTTCTCCCCGTTGCGCCTCCCTTACGCCTCCCCTGGGGAGGCGTAAGCATTTGGCGCTGCCTCAGATTTACGATTTCTCGTAAATCTGGGGCAGTGTCAAAAGGCCATGGATGTTGCTGGGAACGCCCCCAGCAACACCCATTGCACGCCCCTTTAACGCAGAACACTGCGTTAAAGGGACTGATATTTATGAGGCAGCATTAAGCCACAAAAAGTGGCTCAGTGCTGCCTGATAAATATCACGCAGGCTTCTGCGCCACGGAACGTCACAAAAAGTGACGTTCCGATGCCGCAACGGGCCTCATAAATCTGCCTCAATGTATGCAGGTTGGGCGTTCTGAAGTAAGTAAGCCTCATAGAAGTGACACAGTGAAATCTACGAGATTTCACTGCGCCACTTCTAGGATGTAAATGCGTCAATGGGGCAGATTTACAAGCCCCTTGCATGACTTTTGCGCTGCAGTTGCGTCACTTTTTTGACGCAACAGCGGCGCAAACAATGCAGCCTATTTACAACGTGACGCATCTAGGAAGATACAATTATTAGAGTAATCCCAACTATTGACACAAAAACTATTTTAATTTTTGTGGACCAACCCCACACTGGATGCGGAGGTGCAAATGGATGTTCTTCTTCAGTAACAGGCCGACCAAATGGATACATTGTAAAGCAAGGGAAAGGGAATGCAATAAAACTAATGGCAAGGGGCAAGGGACCCCAGTGTCCATCTGAACCTCACTGGTAGACTCCTATTGTTCATCAACGTTGGTGCTCTTGAGCACCAGCGGTGGAGATGCTCAGTCCTAGTTCGGGATGAATCCCATGTCATCGAGGGTACTGTACCCCCCTCCAGGGGAGCACATTCGATCTATCCTGTCCAATGTCCAAACAATGCACCAATTTTGCCTCACCCTAAACTAACACTGTTGGTACTAGAGGCAAAGTACACCCTGACGTGCGCAGCCCATCCCTAGCTAATCTGACTTTTCCTTTGATGCACTGTTCCTCCGTCGGAGGTGCAAATTTTACCTATTTGCTCCAGGCACAGAAGGGTCGGGGAAAAGGGGCTCAGGCACAAAGGGACTGGTGGGAAGGGGATCCTCAATTGCTTTGATCCCCGGGGGTGTTGCCGCATTTAGTACATTCTGGGCTGCCCAAAATTATGGGCAACCCAGAATGCATACTGGCTGTCAGTATAACTATTAAAAACCAGTCCCTCGCTCAACTCACAGGCTTGAATAAGGGTGACTAGCTCAGCTGCCTGGGCGGACTGATAGGGAACTTGTGATGTCTCAACTACCGTGTACAGGGTAGTAATTGCATATGCCGCAGTGGTGGTGCCATCTGGTAATTTGAAACAAGAGCCATCGACATATTGTTCCCCTTGGGGGTCAGATAAGGGAACATCAGTCAAGTCTACAAGTCCCTTCGTCTCTTCCTCTGTCTGAAAATTGCAATCATGTATGTCAATTTCCTCATTCTCAGAAGGGAGGGTTAGTAACATGGCTAGATTGAAAGTGGCACAGTGTTTGATCGTGATATGCTTTTGGAAAAGCGTTAGCTCGGAACCAGTCAGACATGCACTGGTGAGGTGCTGCGTCCTTGTCTTATTCAAAAGTGTATCCACAGCATGGGGTGCCATGACTGTGAGGTCGGTATCAAGTATGAGTCCTGTCGATTGTCGCATTGAGACAGCTACAGCTGCGACCACTCTTTGACAACACACGGCCATTGCTTATCTCCATATTTTTGTGTTAAAAAAGAAAGTGCACAACCAGCCGTCTTGTGTACGTACAGCATAAACGGCTTGGTATAGTTAGGAGTACCAAGCACCGGAGCTGAGCAAAGCACAGTTTTCGATTGCTCAAAAGACTGCTGACACTCAGGCGTCTAATGCAGGGGTTCATGCACGTCTTTAGTGGTTAGTGCAAGCAGAGGTTTTGCTAGTAGGGAATAGTTTGGGATCTCTTAGAATTGAAAATGCTACTGTCCCATTGCTCGTATTTTGTCCTGGATTAAGTTAGCATTCATGGTGCCATTTTATTCGTATCTGCCATTTTGTTCTATGGTCAAAGCTAAGCTCCCACCCCATACTGCTTGCTTCAGCAGAAAACTGTCTCCATGCATCTTACTTGGTGTTTCTCCAAGGCCGAGTTCAGCTGCACTAATGAATGTACTCTCTATTCTGGCATAACTTTGCTGTTAGATAGGCTTGTTCCCACCTTCTAGAATGTTGGGCATGGGCAAAGTAACCTTGGGGCAGAGATAACATGTACCCAGTCTAAGGACTGTAGCTCATCCTTCTGTGTCTCCTTTGTTAGCTAGTGCCTGGACTGGAAATTTCCAGTCTGGGTGTGTTCTAAGGGAATGGAAATGTATAATTCTGTACGTTATGTTGGGGGAGGTCAGTCCCTAGGCAGCCATCTCGTGAGGCTGAACAGAATGGGCTCCACTACAGCGCAATACTAATAAATAACTTTGGTTTCTATTCTCTACTGTCTGACCGACTCTTCATTTGTTTGGAAGGCCGAGAGGTGGTTGGGAGTGACCCGGGTGGCCCTATTTGGGTCACTTCCTTCAGATCCATTGGCGACAATAAGAAGTAATGGCAATAAAAGCGCACACATCTTTCTGCGTTCGCGTAACAGGCATTTTCACAATGGCACTGATGCGCTCAGGGGTCAATCTCCTACCCTCCTTCGACAGTAGGTGACCTAAATAGGTGACCTCCTGTCGACAAAACTGGAATTTTGAAAGGGATACCTTATGACCATGGTCAGCTAAATGAAGCAACAGTTTAACCGTACTATCTCTACAACCCTTTTCTGCATCTGAGGCGATGAGCAGGTCATCAATATATTGGAGTAATACATTACCTGTGGGAAGCGACAAAGAATCCAACTGACTTTTCAACGCCTGACTATAGATACTCGGATACTGTTTGTATAGCCCTGAGGAGCACTACAGAATCTAATGCTCCTGCCAGCTAGGTTGAACCCGAACAGATCGCTGCTTTCAGGATGAATTGGGATGCTGAAAAGGGCATTTTTCGAGTCAATGACAGAAAAAAATTTAGCAGAAGAAGGAATCATCGTCAATAGAGTTGTAATGTCAGGGTCCACTGGAAACTGGGGAATGACTCATTTGTTAACTTCACGCAAATCAATCACAAAGCGATAAACCACTGCTTGGAACTCAGATGGACCCGAAGGTGTTCGTTTGACGATCGGAAGAATGGGACTGGTACAAACATTAGCAGTCGTCTCCTCAACCACTCCTTTCTCTATCAAGTCTTGCACAATTTTTATCTGAGCATGCTCACCTGCCGGTGTAATCTTATAGTGAGGAATGCGAGGTAAAATTGCACCTTCCTTGACACGAATCGAAACAGGCGATATCTGCAACAAACCCACATCAGTGTTGCCCGTTGCCCACAGTGTGGATGGCACATCTCTAAATTCAACAGTGAGAGGCACATTTTTAGACAATCACTGCGTAGCACACACAACATTCTGACCATTATCATATAGACACCCTCCGAGGAGTAATATATAGTGGCATGCAATTGCTTCAATAGATCCAGACCCATCAAATTCTCTCCACAATTAGACGTCAGCAGAAATGGTGAATCCACAGTAAAGGGACCAATAGTCAACACAAGAGGTTTGGAAATGGGGCTCACAACCGGTACACCAGAAAATCATACCGAAACAATATTATGGCCAGACAGAGCCACCCCAGGGACCAAGGAACGTGAAATAGAACTGTTCGTCGCACCTGTATCCACCAAAAACTCCTTAGTCAAACCATGTATGTCCGCACTAACCTATCTTTGGTCTACAGGTATCAAAACTGGTCCCTCACCCTGTCCCCGGCTGTCCTAGCTATAAGACATCCCTGTCACCTCATCCATATCATAGTCATCATGGTAGTTTGCCCCGAGGGTCATCAAAGTAGTTCTGATCCGTTCGGCCCTCCGATGTCTCAGCTGCCTTAGTTCTGCCCTGGCCACCATCTCCACGACCTCGTCCACGAGACCCTCATCCTCGTGGGACAGCTACCTTCTCCAAAAGCACGGAAAACTTGCTGCGCCAGTGTCCCTCCGCATTACAGTACGCATATTGGTTTGGTCCTACAGGCGTAGTATTTCTGCCAGTACAAGGAAGCTGTTGGGCCATACCATCATGTCCTCTACCATTCTCCCGAGAAGCCTGTTCCAACAACACCTTTGTCTTCAATTCTTTATGCTTTTTCTCCACCTTCTCCTCATTTTTCCTGTGCTCATAATACTGTGCCATATTGAAAATAACAGAAGGAGAAGATGTGGACCAGGTACTCTCGGAAGCCTGTAATCGTGTTGCAATCTCAGGGAGCAAATTCGAAACAAATATACAAACAAATAAATGCACACCACCTTCAATCGACAAATCCTGTCCACTAAAGTCCAGAAACGCACTGGGTTGAAATCCTAAACTTACTACTTTTGGTATTCACAGAAGGCATTTAGTAGTAGTAAAGTTCAAAGTCCTAACTTTACTACTACCAAATGCCTTCTGTGAATACCAAAAGAAGTAAGTTTAGGATTTCATCTGAGTTTAGTAGTAGTAAAGTTAGGAGTCCTAACTTTACTACTACTAAATGCCTTCTGAATACCAAACGCAGTAAGTTTAGGATTTTATCTCAGATTAGTTATGTGAATCGGCCCCATAGTGAGGCACTGACCAGTCAGACAGATGAGGCAGCTGCGAGTTCAGGACTCTCTCATGCAGGGATCCCTGGTCCACCCGTCTGACCCGACGTGGCCCGACCTCCCCAACAGTCCGCGGGCGAGGATGGGTCACCCGATGAGGTCCCTGTTTGGGCGCTAACTGAAGGAGGTGACCCGATAAGGGTCACCCAGGTCACTCGCGACCACCTCTCAGCATTCCATACACATGAAGAGTCGGTCAGACAGTAGAGAATACAAAACAAGTAAGCTTTATTCAGGATACACTTGAGGGAGTCCAGTCTGACCAGCCTCCTTGGATCGCTGCAGAGAGACTGACTTCAGACATGACGATACAATAAGTACAGTTCAAAACCAAGAAAGACGCGCCCTAACTTGAAATTTCCAGTTGGTAGCTGGTGAACAAAGGAGATATAGAAGGATGGGTTTCGATCCTGAGACTGGGTACATGCTATTTCAACATCAAGGTCACTCCGGCATGCACCTGCCACTCTAAGGGTGGCAGCAGGCCTATCTAGTGGGAAAGGTATGTACAGACAAAGACAGTGTATTCATTAGTGCAGCGAAGCTCAACCTTGGAGAAATGAAAACAATTGCAGCGCCTTTCAGCTGGGGGAAAACATGAGGGAGACAGAAGCTAATTTCGATCATGACTCAAAATGGCGGCTGAAAATAAAATAGTGCAGCGAATGCTAACTTTAGACATACAATGCATTGATAACTCAGCTAAAACATTTTTATTCCACCATGCTCCAGGGAGGTGATGCATCGGTTCCTTACTTTCACTCAGGGGAGGCGATGCATCGGTTTCTTACTGCAGAGGAGGTGATGCATGAGTTTCTTACTGTGCGGGGAGGTGATGCATCGGTGTCATACTGCGGCCCCTGCGTTGTTGTAGACTTGGTGCTCCGGTGCGATTCATGAGGATTCGTGGGTGCATCGGTTCTCGATGCAGCAGCGGCAACGGCGCTGCATTGATCTCTCCAGCCGTGGTCCCACGATGCGTTGGTTCTCGCAGTCGCACAGCAGGGCCTGCACCAGCATTGATGTAGTGATCTTGGACTTCGGAGATCAGTGCATGAGACTTGGCGTGCGGCGATTTCTCCAGCCACGGGCAGGCACTGCGTCAGTTTCTTCACCAGCACGGTGGCGATGCATGGGAAGTCTTCCTGCACAGCGGTGTTGCATCAGAAACAGGTGCGGATGCATCACGCTCCTTTAGTTGCTTTTCTAAGGCCCAACACAGGAACAAACTCCTCTTGGCAGGTCAGAACTCCCAGCAAGGAAGTTCAGGGGAACTGTTGGTGAAGTATTTGAGCCCCTGAGACTTCAGGACAGGAGGCAAGCTCTACTTCAAGCCGTTGGAGATCTTCTTCAAGCAGGATATATAGCACACAGCACAGTCCTTGGCAGAAACAGCCACTGCAGGCCCACCCCTTACAGCACACAACAAAGAGGCAGTACTTCTCCTTCAGCTTTCCCAGCACTTCTCCTTGGCAGAGGTTCCTCTTGAGTCCAGAAGTATTCTAAAGTTCTGCGGTCTGGGCCCCAAAAATTATACTCAATTTATCTTTGTTCCCTTGTGGCAGAGAAGCTCTGTGCTCAGTCAAAACCAGTTCTATCCTCCCTGGTCCAGTTTCCCAGCAGGAGTTGGAGACAGCATTGTGTAAGGCAGACCAGGCTCATTCAGGTGCAAGGAAATCTCCTCCCACTACTCTAAATGCAGCCCAGGTCTATTCAGCCCAGCCCGACTCATCCAGGAAAGGCAGGACACACCTCAACCCCCAAGTGGCTGTCTGAAGAGAATGCACATCTCCAGCTTCTGTCACTCCAAAGCAAGAGACAGCCAATCCACAAACCAGAAGAGGCGCACAGGATGGCTAAGCAAGTAAATACCTACTTTCTAAAACGTGGTATTTCCAAACACACAATATATAAATCATCATTACTAAAAGATGCATGTTTATAGTCTGAGTTCAGGCATACTAAACGCCATCTTTCTATCTTGTCCCAATGGAAAGTTATATTTATAAGATGTTATAAATAAACTCCCATTCTATCCAATGGGACAGATAGCTTTTCAATAGTGAAAAACGAAATGCACTGTATTTCACTATCAGGACTTGTCACTCACGCTAGTACATGTCCTACCTTTCACAAACACAGCACCCTTCCCAGGGGGGTACCTTGGACCAACCTTATGGGTGACTCACACGTAATAAAAGGGAAGGTTAGGGCCTTACAAGTGGGTGCCCAGCCAGGTCGACATGGCAGTAGAGACTTCGCGCTGACACTGAAAGGCTGCTTTTGTGGGTGGCACAATCAGTGCTGCGGGCCCACTAGCAGCATTTGACTTACAGGCCCTAGGCGCACACAGTGCACAGTACTAGGGACTTAGTAGTAAGTGAAACAAGCCAATCATGGAAACACCAATCCACAATAACAATTTACATGGAGAGCACATGAACTTTAGCACTGATCAGCGGTGGTAAAGTGCCAAGAGCCCTAAAACCAACAAAAAGCAGGGTAAACAACAGAAGGCCAAAAAGCAAAAAGTCTAGGGGTAAACCCGCTGGAAAACTCAGGTCTAACAGTATTGCACATTCAATACTCTCCCTTAAAGTTTATCTTTTCTTCAACAAATGGGATTTCACTACCTTATCCTCTTTATGACTAAGGGATGGTTAATGGTATAACTCCAGGCAGCCAAGGTCTTTTAATAATGAGCTAACATAAGCAACTCACCGGATAGCTGTTCCCTTATCTTACAATAAACAATCCTTAATAATGGCCCTGTTCAGACTTGCCTCGGGATTGACCCAAATGGAGAAGCATAGTAGGATGGAGGCCAAATCAATAAGGTCTTCCAGACAGGGCTCACCGAGCGCTTCATGACAAATGAAGTGCAAGCTAATAGATGGTTGGCTCAACAATTGCCTGTAAATGTAATTTTCTTCAAGTGGCAAAGGAAGACTGTTTGAATAGCTACAAACTCCAGCACCTTAACAAGCTGTTCAGACCCACTGGGACTTATAACTGGTAACAGGGGAGTCAGGGCCTTGTGGATGGTTGGCCAGGGAAGACTAAAACGAGATCCAGCACCCTACATAATTTTAAAGTGCTGAAGGAGATGTGTGGCCCCAGGTGGCCAAACAGTCAAACATGACTTCCAAAAACTAGTATCTATTTTATTCAATTATTTCAAATAATAACATCATAGAATCATACCGAAACACCTTGTCAAGAATTCCTGTCACACAAGGGAAACACGCCCTTATGTAAACAGGAGAGCTGTTACATAACTCAAGGAAAACACGCCCTTATGTAAACAGGAGAGCTGTTACATAACTCAAGGGAAACACGCCCTTATGTAAACAGGAGAGCTGTTACATAACTCAAGGGAAACACGCCCTTATGTAAACAGGAGAGCTGTTACATAACTCAAGGAAACACGCCCTTATGTAAACAGGAGAGCTGTTACATAACTCAAGGAAAACACGCCCTATAAAGGGAGGAACCGGGAGGTACAACGCTGTCGGATATTGTGTTCACACCGACGTACCTGCTTCGTGAAGAGCAGTGTTCCGGAGTGGTGCTCCAGTAAGGCAAGAACGGAGGTAGGTCGAGTCGTTACTCCCTGGGCCGTGTCTTGCCCCATCGTCACCTGTGAAGGACCCGGAAGCTCTACCGGTCAACCATTGAGCTTCGCTTTTTGACTCGGCTGAGTCCAAGCGCAGTGGCGCTTTTGCTGGTTGGAGTCGTAACTCCCAGCCCGACCAGAGACACAGGGACTGCCAGCTGTAACGCACACCAGGAGGTGTTTGCCGCGTTACAGACTCGGAAGTCCACAGGATCGATCGAGCGGCTGCTCTCGGTTCAGTCTTCTTGCTTGTGATTGGGGTATCGGTGACGCATCACCAGGAGGTGACTCCGCGTCCCGGTGCAGTCTGAGGAAGAGGTTGAGCGGCTGCTCCCTTCAGGTAGAGACCCCGGCTGGGTGTTTCCCTGACTCCTCGATTCTCCCCAACACTCTTCGTGCCCCTCACAGCCTACCGATTGGCATTGTCGGCCATTTCATTTCTGCCCTCTGTTGGCATACGCCGGGACCGGCGTATATGCAGAGGACGGTTAGGACCATCCGTGCTGTGGGCTGGTAACGTACTTAGCCTGGAGGATTCCAGTGACTATAACTTGTTTATTCTTTGTATTATATTTGCCTTCATTAAAACAACTAACCCTTCACTAGTGGTTGCGTCCTCATTGTCGTGTCTGTTAAACGATCCTGAGACGTTCAGGGCGTTACAAAATATCCGACCTTAATAACACTAACTGTCTCCCGGTCAATAACAGACATGGCAACACTTGATGATGTGCTGGCTGCTTTAGCGGCCATGCAAGTTGAAGTGGCTGCCTCTAGGCAAGAAACAGCCGATGTAAAAGCCAGACTGGATGCTATCCAATTGGACCCGCTCACGCCCAGCACCTCCCTCACGAATCAGACCCCTGCGGTAGTAGTGGAAATGCCGGTAGCCATCCCCTTGGCGACACCAGAGAGGTACAGTGGGGATCCTAACACAGTGCAGGTATTCCTCACACAAGTGGCGCTACATTTATCGTGCAAACCAAAGGCGTTCCCCACGAGTCAGGCTCATGTGGCTTTCCTTATATCCTATTTGGCTGGAAACGCGGCACAATGGGCCGTACCTCTGGTGAGCAGGGACGACCCCCTCTTATGTGATTGGGGTGCTTTTCGCGAGGAATTCCTGAAGGTATTCGACAGAAGGGCTGACTCGTACACGGCGGACCGTGAAATGCTTGAGTTGAGACAGGGATCCAACGACCTGGTGCAGTATCTCAACGCGTTCCGAAGGCTGGTTGCGGAAACCAAGTGGCCTGTTGCTAAACAGACGGCGCTCTTCCATCAAGGGCTGTGCGATGAGCTCAAGGACGCCGTGGCTCATATTGACCCTCAACCCAAGACATGTGAGGGCCTTATCAACCTGGTATTACGGCTGGAACATAGGCTAAGTGAAAGAAAGGGGGATCATGGGAGAAAAGGAAAATCCCTTCCATCCTATGTGACGGTGGGAAGTCCTGAAACTTCCACCGCATCCAAGGGAGAACCCATGGACATCGGCGCAATACGAGCGAGCCTCACAGCCACGGAGAAAGAGTCCCGCCGTAAACAAGGATTGTGCCTATATTGTGGCAAAAAAGGCCACTACGTACGTGAATGCCCTGCCAAACCGAAGACGTCACGTTATCGGGCCAACCGGTCGGTAACAGCCGTGGTGGACATACCGGCGGAAAACTAGAGGACTCCAAGACCAGAGAAGGGACATCTCGGAGTCACTCATCCATCCCTTCACTTTCCAACTCGGTCACTAAGGGACAACGACACCTGTTTATCACGGTGCACGTGGGAGTGCATGACCAGTGGATACCCGTTGTGGCCATGGTGGA
Organism: Triturus cristatus; assembly: GCF_964204655.1. Taxonomy (NCBI): domain Eukaryota; kingdom Metazoa; phylum Chordata; class Amphibia; order Caudata; family Salamandridae; genus Triturus; species Triturus cristatus. The sequence goes on from NC_140588.1 coordinate 214,866,182, forward strand.
TTCAGGGGCCACTGGCATGTTTATGGACCACAACGAGGCATGCAGGCTAGGGCTAGTGCTTCTTCCCAAAGCTGTACCCGAAGACGTCTATGCTGTAGACGGAAGGCGATTGGTGACGGGGCCCATCGGGCAGCACACGGGGGTCCTTCCGATGAGATATGGGTGGAACCATTTGGAACAAATCGATTTTAACATCATCCGAGCGCCCCAATATGGCGTCATATTGGGATTGCCGTGGCTACAGAAACACAACCCCTTTGTGGATTGGCCAACACATCGCATCGAAATGACGTCACCGTATTGCATCCTGCATTGTGGAATAAGAACGGAATCCCTTGACGCAGATGAGAGCGGGAGTCAGACGGTGGCTACAGCGGCAGAAAAAGATGTGGCTCTCCCCCAGGCTTATCACAGTTTTGAGGATGTATTTGATGAGGTGAAGGCGGAAGTGCTACCACCACATAGACAGTTTGACTGCCAGATCGACCTGGTGCCAGGGGCCAGCGTTCCCAGCGGCAGGCTGTATGCCCTGACGGAGCCTGAAAACGTGCATCTCCGGGGGTACCTGGATAAACTCCTCAAGCTAGGATTCATCCGCCCGTCCAAGTCTCCGGCCGCCTCGCCACTCTTCTTCATCCCGAAGGCTAATGGGGAGCTGAGAGCCTGTGTGGACTTTAGGGCATTGAATGCGATAACCATAAAAAATCGGTACCCCTTGCCTCTCATCAGTGTACTTCTGGAACAGGTCAAGAAAGCTCGTATCTACACCAAGTTGGATTTGAAAGGGGCATACCATCTGGTGCGCATGAGGGACGGAGACGAGTGGAAGACCGCCTTTAAGACCAGGTTCGGCCTTTTTGAGTACCTCGTCATGCCGTTCGGTCTGTGCAACGCCCCGGCAGCCTTTCAGTACTTTTTGAATGAGGTATTCAGAGAGGAGTTGGATATCTACGTGGTCGTATATATCGACGACATCCTCATCTATTCGTCCAGTGTGGAGGAGCACGTACACCACGTCAAAGCTGTGCTCCAAAAGCTGAGGGAAAACATGCTGTTTTGTAAACGCAGCAAGATTGACTTCCACGTCACATCCGTGGAATTCCTCGGAGTGATGCTGAGTCCAGAGGGACAGGAGATGGCAGAACGAAAGATCAAGGCGGTGAAAGAATGGCCGGTGCCCCAAAGCGTGAAGGACGTCCAAAGTTTCATTGGCTTCGCCAACTTTTACAGGCGGTTCATAGATGGATTTTCAGGAGTGGTGGCCCCAATCACACAGCTACTGAGGAAGTCCAAGGAGTTTGTCTGGTCCCCTGAAGCGAACAAAGCCTTTGAGGCCCTGAAAAGCGCCTTTGGTAAGGCGCCGGTGTTGGCTCACCCCGATCCGGATCTCCCCTACGTGGTGGAAGCGGACGCGTCGGATGTGGCGCTGGGGGCTATCTTGTCCCAACGCAACCACGACACAGGGGTGCTTCATCCCGTTGCGTACATGTCCCGCAAACTCAACGACGCCGAACGCAACTACCATATTGCGGAGAAGGAGCTTCTCGCAATCAAGGACGCCTTCACCGAATGGAGGCATTGGTTGATGGGGGCAAGACATGTGGTATCGGTGTACACGGACCATCGGAACCTACAGTTCATGACTGCCACTAGACACCTTTCTCCCAGGCAGCTGCAGTGGATGATCTTCTTTGCGGGGTTCAACTTCCGCATCACATATCGGCCGGGGACGGAAAACCGAAAGGCGGACGCCCTGTCCCGTCAATCTGCAGTTAAGGAACCATTGCCTGCGACCGAGCGTTCCATCATTTCCCCGAGGATGGTATTGGGGGTTATCCAACCGGATACTTTCCTGAGGGGAATAAAGAGAGGGATCAGGTCATTCGCATGGCGGAGGTGGCTCCTCAGTCACAGAGAATGGCAGCTGAAGGACGGGATACCCCTGAAGGGCAGGTGCCTATTGATACCCACGCCTAGGCTAAGGAAACAAGCATTCATCTGGTGCCATGACTCTCCATACGCAGGTCATTTGGGCTTTGAAAAAACGGTGGCTAGCATGGGACGGCATTTCTGGTGGCCAACCATGAGAGTGGATGTCAGGAGGTGGGGACAGGAGTGTCCTACGTGTGCTACCATGAAGGCCGACCATGGCCGAACCCAAGGGCTCTTACATCCACTTCCAACCCCGGATAGACCATGGGATAGCATATCACTGGACTTCGTGGTGGGCCTACCGGTAGACCAGGGGATGACGGCAATACTGGTGGTGGTGGATTACTTGACGAAAATGGGGCACTTCATCCCCTGCAAGAGAGTCCCTACGGCCGGGGAATTGGCGTCACTACTCCTAAAGAATGTGGTACGACTGCATGGATTACCTGGGGTGATCGTGTCGGACCGGGGGTCGCAGTTTACTGCGCAATTCTGGAAGACTTGGTGCACTGCGCTGCATGTTAAGACCGCCCTGTCCACCAGCTACCACCCTCAAACGGACGGCCAAACCGAGCGCCTGAACCAAACGCTCAAACAGTATCTGCGATGTTTTGTGGACCAGGGCAGGGAAGAATGGGTCGACTTGCTATGGGTTGCAGAGATAGCCTATAACAACGCCACTCACAGCTCCACACAGTCATCTCCGTTCTATAGCAACTATGGCCAACATCCCAGGTTCTTGCCATTTCTACATCCGTTCAGAGAGGACAGGATTCCCGCCACAGCGGACAGGGTGGCACACATAAAAGACACATTGATGCGCTCAAGGGCTGTCCTAATAGAGGCCAAGAGAAGATACAAGGCTGCGGCAGATAGGAAGAGAAGGCCCGGGCCACTGTACCGTACTGGAGACTACGTCTGGATATCCACAAGAAACATGAGGTTTCGAAAGAACAGTGTGTTCCATCCCAAGTACATGGGCCCCTATCGAATTACCAAGTGTATGGGTCCCGTGAACGTGAAGGTGTGCTTGCCCCAGTCATTGCGGATACACCCTGTCTTTCATGTATCATTGCTCAAACCAGCACCCTCCAAGCCGTCTGGGACACCTCGGCCGGTATGCGTGGAGTCGGAGGTGGAGTATGAAGTGTCGGGCATACGGGCGTCCAAATGGCGCAGGGGGAAGCTGTGGTACCTGGTTGCGTGGAAAGGCTATGGCCCGGAGGAGCATTCATGGGAACCGGCTGAAGGGGTTCATGCTCCGCGCTTGGTCTCCTTGTTCCATCGGCGTTTTCCTGCCAGCGCTGGACCCGTGGGGAGCCGCTGAGAGGGAGGATGTACTGTCAAGAATTCCTGTCATACAAGGGAAACACGCCCTTATGTAAACAGGAGAGCTGTTACATAACTCAAGGAAAACACGCCCTTATGTAAACAGGAGAGCTGTTACATAACTCAAGGGAAACACGCCCTTATGTAAACAGGAGAGCTGTTACATAACTCAAGGGAAACACGCCCTTATGTAAACAGGAGAGCTGTTACATAACTCAAGGAAACACGCCCTTATGTAAACAGGAGAGCTGTTACATAACTCAAGGAAAACACGCCCTATAAAGGGAGGAACCGGGAGGTACAACGCTGTCGGATATTGTGTTCACACCGACGTACCTGCTTCGTGAAGAGCAGTGTTCCGGAGTGGTGCTCCAGTAAGGCAAGAACGGAGGTAGGTCGAGTCGTTACTCCCTGGGCCGTGTCTTGCCCCATCGTCACCTGTGAAGGACCCGGAAGCTCTACCGGTCAACCATTGAGCTTCGCTTTTTGACTCGGCTGAGTCCAAGCGCAGTGGCGCTTTTGCTGGTTGGAGTCGTAACTCCCAGCCCGACCAGAGACACAGGGACTGCCAGCTGTAACGCACACCAGGAGGTGTTTGCCGCGTTACAGACTCGGAAGTCCACAGGATCGATCGAGCGGCTGCTCTCGGTTCAGTCTTCTTGCTTGTGATTGGGGTATCGGTGACGCATCACCAGGAGGTGACTCCGCGTCCCGGTGCAGTCTGAGGAAGAGGTTGAGCGGCTGCTCCCTTCAGGTAGAGACCCCGGCTGGGTGTTTCCCTGACTCCTCGATTCTCCCCAACACTCTTCGTGCCCCTCACAGCCTACCGATTGGCATTGTCGGCCATTTCATTTCTGCCCTCTGTTGGCATACGCCGGGACCGGCGTATATGCAGAGGACGGTTAGGACCATCCGTGCTGTGGGCTGGTAACGTACTTAGCCTGGAGGATTCCAGTGACTATAACTTGTTTATTCTTTGTATTATATTTGCCTTCATTAAAACAACTAACCCTTCACTAGTGGTTGCGTCCTCATTGTCGTGTCTGTTAAACGATCCTGAGACGTTCAGGGCGTTACACACCTGATGGCATGTTTTGTCCATGCACCTACATAATTCAGCTCATTGTCTAGTGAATCAATGATTCATTTGTAGTCTCAAATAGCGCGATCAACACCCACATGGGTAGCAGAGCATTTTCATAGGAGCAAGAGTACATACAGGTACATATAGTAAGATATATGACGAAATCTGCAACATATTTTAGAGAAAGAGTTTGGGAATCAGAAAAGTTATCATTGTTAATACACAGTAGTCGAACTACACAGTAGGGAAGACTAAACGAGTTCAAACCTAATAGCCAAATACATTACTGAATACAAACCTTAAGGGGTAACTAAAATAGAAAGTGCTTAATTTGTGCTGGTGTTTGCCGGTGCTCAACAAGGCAGGTATTTCGTAACACACATAATTATCACAGTTCATCACATGGTGGTGATGTCTGCCTTGTTTCCGTGAAAGCACGTCAGCGAAATGTTTAACAATCTAAGTATAATTTAAAAATAATAATGCCGGAGTGCTCAAGCCTTTATTACAGCTTTTCATGACCTAAAATGGTCAAAATTCTCACACGTAGGAGTGTGATGGTTAATAGGTAGCGTTGGTACAGGCATTTGGCATCACTGGCATGAATACTGGGTGGTGAAGCTGCAGTGGCCTCTTGAGACTTTTGTTGGGCCCTGCACTTATATTTTTGACAAGTAAGTCCTGGTTCACATACAAATATAGTAGGACAGGGGTCAATTAGTAATGATCATATCAAAATTTCATTTCAAATATCTCCAACTTGAGGTCCGTGTGGACAGTCTTATGTCCAACCATTGTTGGAAGTGTTGTTGAAAAAGTAAAACGTGAAGATCTTTCTAAAGATTCCCTTATAACAGTAAAAACACTTTGAAAATCAGCAGCTAAGAAGGTAACATTCCTCGCTACTTAATTATAGATCCCCTCTTTTGCAAATGTACATGTTTAGGAGTTCACTTGTGTTTTTTGGATCCAAAAACATGCCCTGAAGTGGACTAAGAAAGCTACAAAAATCACAGACTCATAAACATATGCCTGTTACCTCTAACCATACTCTTACAGGTTGTCTGTAGCTAGGCAAGTCTGAGATTTAGGAAAAATCCATTGACATATACACACTTCCCCATTTTTTCTTCCCATACACACACAAAAAGTGAAGCACACTCAGAAAATACACCCAAAATGCACATGTACTCCAAAGTTTCTTCAAAGAAACTTTGATATGCATTTAGTGTTGGAACTAGGGTGACCAACTGGCACCGGTGTAAAGTCAGGAAAGTGAGTGTAAAAATTCAGGACAAAAATTCAGGACGGGAGGTCAAAATTCGGAACAAAAGGTAAGTTTGACAGACACATCAGAGGAGGTTGCGCAATAGTATATACGTAAGTAAATAGACACCCACTTAAGTACAAGTGAAAATAAGTTTATATAAGGTTGAGACAATTGTGCACTTCATGGTTTATCAGTATGTGCGCAGCTTTAAGCAAATGTGCAGGTCTTTCTGTGCTAACAAAACCGCCCTACCCCACCTTTCCAGCTCCCAGAGAAAACACCCGATGCCCAGTCTGGCCTTGCCACCACACTCCAATGGTGCCCCTCATCTTCCCATAGACCCTCTCTCATGTGTATTTAATTTCTTTTATAGTGCTACTCATCCCAAGTATGTAGGGCAGCGTGTCGGAGTGTGTTACAACACACACATATTGTATAGAGACAATGACTCATAAATGTGAACGTAAATGAATAGGAAATGTTGCTTAAGATAATGGGGCTTACAATGTGTAATCATACTTTCATCCATCATTCAGTCTTTCACCATTCATTCTGTCCTTCCATCTGTGTGCCCATCCATGTCCATATTCAAACATTTGCAAACCTATCCATCACATATCCTACCATCCATCATTTCACTCATCCATCCCTCCCTCCACCCTTTTACTCATCCATCCATTATTCTTCCATCCACCCTTTCACCCTATCCATCCGTACACTCATCCATCCACTCTTCCACCCATCCATTCACTCATCCATCCAGCAATCCTTTCACTTACTCAGTCATCCACCCAGTCACTCACTCATCCATCCACCCAGTCACCCATTCAGTCACCCATTCACCCATCCTCCATTTCTCTCTCCATCCCCCTTTCACTTAGCCATCCATCCTTCCATCCGCCCATCCATCTACTCATCCACTCATGAATCCATCCATTGAACCTATCACTTATCCATCCTTTCACTCATCCATCCACCCTTTCACTCCTTCACTAACTATCCATCCTTTTGTCCATCTACCCGCCCTTTCACTCACTCATCCAGCCTTACATCTACCCTTTCACTCATCTGTCCATCCAGCCACCCTTTCACTTATCAATTCATCAATCCATCCATCATTTCACTCATCCATCCACCTATTCACTCGCCTATCATCCACTCTTTCACACATCCATCCATAATTTCACTCATCCATCCAGCCATCCATCCATCCACCCATCCCATCCCTTCACTTACTTACTCACTCAGCTTTTCACATTAATTATGAGGTGAACCTTTGTCTGCAGAGTTGCAGAGAGAGAAGAGGCCCACCAAGAACTCCACCCTTGCTGTAGGTTCTAAAGCAAGGGGTGGGGTAAGGGAAGGGTTCACTATGCCCCTGCTCATAGGCAATCTGTAAAAGTGGATGGCATGAGCAATGCATGATGCACAGTACCTAGACATGAGACAACTGTGACATGGCGTTGTTTCCAGAGCTTTAAGTGGGATGAAAAAATCTAGGAGGGTCTCTCCAAAGGGGGTGTTCGAGGTAATTAAGGGCGTGGCTTAAAACACCTAAGCTAAAAATCTGAGCTTAGTTAAATGTGCCGCCCATCTGGTATTTTTGTTGCTTCTGTCATTGCAGCCAGATATATAATACAACAAGTAACTTTACACCTAGAACAAGTAACGTTAAACCTACAACAAGCCAGAACTATTGGCTTTGTCAATGGTTGTTAGTTGCATAAAATACAAAAGCAGCAACCATGGCTTCCTTGAATTTAATATTGAAAATGCTCAGTTCTAAAATGATTAGACTCTGAAAGAACTATACTCCTTTCCTTTGAACTTCTTTCACCGCCTTCCTTTGATTAACTGGATTCTCACGTAGCAGCAGCATGGGCGTTTTTGCACTTCCATGTGACAGAATGCCCTGACCTAGACAGAGGCTGGAGGAGGCCAACACATGCTTTACCAGCCCAGACTGACCCATTGTCATTATGTATGTGGCAATCTGCTGCATACAGAATGACAATGGGCGGGGTGGGGCTGCTCTTGTGCTCAGAGGAGTGCGAGGCGGCCCCATCAGGGAGCTGAGGCCTTTCGCAGGGGATCAGCACTGCTCCCTGAAAGGCCCAATATTACGGACAAAAGGTATCCGTAAAAGGGATCCTCACGGACAACGGACGTGAGGTCCAATTTACGGACGTTCCGTGAAATTTACGGACGGTGGTCACCCTAGTTGGAACTACCTGACCTTCAAGTGTTCTGCAGTGACTCCCCTGGAAACACCACCTCATCCCGTGACTATGTTTATGACACTGGGGTATCCAACCCTTTATGATTTTTCACAGTTGTATAGAACCTTCGCCCTTAAACATCTTCAGAGCCTGATCTTTGAGTTAATTTGTCCTAACGGCTAGGGCAGTCGACCTTGAATCTGGGGGACTGGGTTTGAGTCTCAGTTATGATGCTGAACATCCTGTGATTCTGGGCAAATCACTTAATGTCCCCGTGCCTAACAAAAAAATGAATGTGTCGTCATGTAATGCAACTGGTGAAATGTAAAGCGCTCTGATACTCGATTCGGGTCAAGTTCGCGCTATATAAAACTCTGTTAAAAAAAAAGGCACAGACAAAACCTCAGGCATGAATCTAAGAAATAATTGTAAATCCGTAGCACACCAGTGCTGATTTACAAGTTCTGACAGTTTCCTAAACGTTTCCAGACGTACACTCACAAAGTTACCACAGTCACAGATTACAGGCATACTTTGAGAATAACTGTTGTCATTTCCTGCTGTTGCCTGTGCAGCGGCTTTTCCACTGTTGTAATAGTGAGTGATGTATGAATGCACATGCTGAAATGCCATAGCATTTTGTGAAATGACCCATTTTTAGGTTTCACATGTAACAGCGCATGCTAGTGCATGCGCTCTCGCTTGTGAGAGATATTATATAAAATATAGGGCTTGCGGCCCGCCAACTCCTTACCATGGGTTCGCATCATTGTCCCTCTCATTTCCTTGCTTTTCATTGGTCAGTTTGTACATGCTTAACTTCCTGTTTGCATGTTTATCTTGTCCCTGGAGCAAGGACCAAGTATTGATTCATTCACTTTCCTTCCGCTGTTCCTGGTCAGATTCAGGTACTCTCTTTTTTGTTTACTTCGCCTTCATCATTGCTTCCTCCCTCCCACATTGGTGCTTGCCTCTACCTTCCACCTCCTCCCACATCGCTGCCTGCCTGCCCAGATGCTGCTTGTTTTTTAGGTCTCGCATGTGCAGCATGCATGCGCTGCATAGAAGGACCTTTAGCCGTCGTTTAGCTCTTTTTCGAAGCACATACTCGTGCTTGTGGCAGCATACACCTTGCGGGAGCACGCAGCGGCGCGCCACAAGCACGAGTATGTGCTTCGAAAAAGAGCAGACTGCGCACGCGCCCATACACGCACGCACCACTCCCGGGCCACCAAACACACAATTGCAGTGCCAGCAGTGTGTTTTTCTTTTACTGTGGCAAGCACGCATGTGGCGTGTGCTTTAAAATATCTGCATTGCTTTAAAATATCAGCATTAGTGAATGTGCTTTAAAATATCCGCATAGCTTTCAAATATCATCCTTAGTTATTCACTCGTGCACTCGCGGGCTCACCTCCTGCTCCCTACCTCATCTCCCTCTCTCTCCTCGCCCACACGTCCCTCTCTCTCCTCGCCCACTCGCTCCGCCCTCTCCGTCTCCTTTTTGAAGACCGCTTGTCTTTCATTTTTTCTCATTTTTTCATTGCCTCTCTCGGGCAGCATGTGTTTATTTATGTTCGATCAGACTACCAGCAGCATGTTGTGTACGGCAATGATGTACGCTCTCGCTAGCAGCACGTGCACAGCAGTGAGGGTGTATGTTTCTTCTGACAGCACAAGGAGTGCATCAGCTGTGATGTATTCTCTCTGAAAGCATAGGAGCGCGCGCTTCTGATATATATTATCATTGACTGTTTGCACTGACTTGCATCGTGCACATACATTGTGGATGTAGGCGCCAAATAGGTTCCTGTGTTTTGTGTCCGTGTTGTTTTTTTAGACTTCTGATGTGTGTGACGGCAAGGGGCTGCATGTTATTTCTAGTAGCCTGGGTTGTTTGTGCATCAGTAATGTTTGTCCTTTATGGCTCCTCGCTGTTCGCGTCAGTGACGCACATTATGTGGGACGTCGTGGGCTCTGCATTGTCAATGCGTGTCCCACCTGCCTGCATTGCCGTGCCTTGGAAATGTTTTTTTCCTCAGCCGTCTGAGGGTGGGTAGTATAGAAATGTGTTATTTCTGGCAGCGTGACCTTTTACGTGTGCGATCATTGGTCGCCGGTTACATCGCAGACAGTGTATCGGCGACCTATGATCTCCGGCAGAGCGGACTTGCACCGGAGATGGGTGCGCTGCGCTGTAACAACAGATGGTGTGCAGTGTTTTATTTGTATTCTCTCTAGCATGTCATGTGCACAGATGACGTGTGTGCTCTCTACCAGCATCATGCACGTTTTCTTCTGCCACAGCGGCCGTGTATTGAATTCTCTGTCCATAGGGTCCCAACTCCTTGTGAGATCTAGGTGGTGGTCGGGAGATGACTTCACTCTTGACTTGGGCACCACCAGAATATTGTTGTGTACTTCAAGCAGTGGTACATCGATTCTTTTTGACCATGCCGTCCCTGGTGCAGATTGCAGCTCTGTGGCACTGGACGCCTTTGTCTTGCTGTGCTAGGGACCAGGAGCAAGGTTAACAGTTCCCTGACACAGCGACGGGTGCGTCCATGTCTTACTGTGTGGCCATGATACATCACCCCACATTAATCCCAGAGCCGAAACTGGGGGTGGGAAGCTGTTTCGGCTGGTGTCGCACAAAGCTCTTTGTCTTGCTGAGCTATGGATCATCTAAAATGAGGTGTGTGTGTAAAGGTGCGCAGCTCAGATATGAGAGGAGATGCAGTGTGGTGTGTGGTAGTAGTGTGCATTTTTTCCTGCATCTTATGGCTTGAATCCCATTTGGCAGCGCACTGTATGCACACGCATTCTTTGTAACTAGACCTGCCTTCACTGCTTCCTGCAAAGGTGTGTCTGTCCACATGTAGCTAATTTGTTGTTTTTCTGAATACTTGATGGCTTTGGCGCAGAACAGTTACTGTTTGCAAACTCTGTGATTTGGTCAATTGCACGGTTTGTTACCTCTCTCTCTCTACCTCTCTCTACCTCTCTCTCTACCTCTCCCTCTACCTCTCTACCCCTCTCTCTCTCTACCTCTCTACCTCTCTACCTCTCTCTACCTCTCTCTACCTCTCTACCTCTCTCTACCTCTCTACCTCTCTACACCTCTCTACCTCTCTACACCTCTCTACACCTCTCTACCTCTCTACACCTCTCTACCTCTCTACACCTCTATACACCTCTCTACCTCTCTACACCTCTCTACCTCTCTACACCTCTCTCTACCTCTCTCTACCTTTCTATCTCTCTACCTCTCTCTCTATCTCTCTCTCTCTACCTCTTTACCTCTCTGTACCTCTCTCTACCTCTCTGTACCTCTCTGTACCTCTCTACCTCTCTCTACCTCTCTCTCTACCTCTCTCTCTAACTCTCTCTACCTCTCTCTCTCTACCTCTCTCTACCTCTATCTACCTCTCTACCTCTCTCTACCTCTCTCTCTCTACCTCTCTCTACCTCTCTACCTCGCTCTACCTCTCTACACCTCTCTACCTCTCAACGAGTTGAATTCCGGGAAGCCCAAACCATCAGTATTTCAAATCTGCGCGTGAAACGTGGGTTGGGTGAGCCGTGCAGCTCAGAAAGGGATGTTCTTTTACCATTGTATTTAATAGAATTGGGAAGCAGGAGAACAGTCTCACAGTTGAGATAGGGATTCACACACACCGGCGACCGCTTTTGAATTGGCTTTAAAACCATTCAAAGATGGCTGCAGCATTTACGTGGGATGCGGTGGACTAAGTGGCAGCCGGAGCCTGATAGCACTGCTGGTCCTTTTAAAAAAAACAAGCAGTGGCATAGCCAATAGGTCTCCCCTTTGGGACCTTATAAGTGTTTAGTTATCCAGTACAATATCCTTGGTGCAACAACACCCATCAGTGTTTAGCCATGCAACAGTTGATGTAGTTGCACCAAAGATATTGTGCAGCATAACTAAATACTTATAAGGCCCCAAAGGCGAGACCTATAGGCTATGCCAATGCTTGTTTTGTTTACTATGTTGCACGGAATTGTAATGTGATCGATATCACTGTCAACACGAATCAAGTTATTTATGAACCGTTGCTTTTACTTAGAATAAACAAAACGTAGTTTCAATTCACTGTGCATCAGAAACCTTTTTCCATGTGAAAATAGCTGTGCAGGTGACATCGCTGTGACTGAGAAGGCATTGACCTGCGGCAGCCAGGGTCGGTGCCGAAAGCATGTGATTAGCTCTCTGTGGAATGAGGCTCTGGATGTCATTCTCCAGCAGCCAAGCCCTCCCTCCCCCAGCTGAGATGTGATCTCACTGTGGCCACCTCTGGGAGACGACACTACTGGGTGTAGGTCGGTGCGCTCTGTTCCCCGGCAGACAGCAGCTGTGCTTGGCAGTCGGGTTAGTGTAAATCCACTTGCCCGTTTCTCTGTGTGCCTGTTGACCAGCCTTGCATGTTAAGCGCTCCTTCCACTCCGTTTGTTAACTCTGGTGTAGATATTTGCATATTGTTTTTTTCAGTATGAGCAAGTATCTGAAGGCACTCAAGAGCGGTTGCATCCGCACTCATTATTCTGCATGCATGCTGGTGGTTTGAGAGCAGTTTCCCAATACCACTGTACCCAGTGCTTTTACAGCATGAGACCTGCTGGAAAGAAAATGTGACATAAAAATTGCACTGCAGCACATTGGTGCTAATGACAGTCTGCAACAATGTATCCTTCACCGTGGTGTACTTTGCTTCGTTAATGTCTCTCAGGGAAGTCACCCTGAGGAGAAATTCAAAATATGACAGGCGGCAGACCCTCAACATAGATCAGAGGCGGTGGACAGAATTACACAATCATGTCAAAAAAGCACGACTAGTCTAGCAAAGCAACCGGGGCAATTGCTCCTATCTTTATAGACCCGCCTGTGTAATTGAAAAACTAGTGAGGGTGGGCATGATGAACACAGGCCCAAAGCAGTCCAGTGAGAGCATGTTTACCTGCTGAACCTGCCACTCCTGCTGTTCAGATCAAGCAGTGAACATGCTCTCCTTGGCCATACATGGCGAGCTTGCTACTTCCCATATCACCAACTCCATCCAGCACCGAGGACCAGAGGCCACCTCCTGCATGTTGTATAACTCAATGCAATCCTCATGTATAAGGTCCGCTGTGGCCCTTGTAGTGAACAAATGGTCAGTTCTGGTTGTGAGTGGCCAGAATACTCACCCAGGTAAATCCACTTAAAGGGAGCGCTCACAGTGTTTACTGTCAAAGTTTAATTCTGTACTGACAAGTCTCCCACAGGTTAGTACTCATTTTCATTAAGTCACAACTTGTTGTCAACACTCACAGGGTCAATAGTTCTTCAGTTTGGGGTTTGGACATTTATAAGGGTGTTGAATGTTGCTGGCTCCTACCATGTTAATTAGACCCCTAAGGCTGCTGTGAGACAACTAACTGTGAGTGATAACCAAATTATTGAATGGGACGAGAAAGAGGTTTGTTTCAGTAAATGTGTTAACAACTCAAGGGATAACGCAGTATATCTCTAGGGTAAGGTTATATGGTCAAATTAACAGTGGGTCCTATGGATCAATTCATAATCAGTTATTCTCATCGAGGTAGGCAACAACAGTCCTCTTCATAAATCAACATAAAATGTCAACATCACCCAAGGTGAGGCCTATTGGCTTTGCCAGTTCTTGTTTTTCTCAGTGTTGGGACCCCTTTAATGACAATCTATCAATTTTGGGGTGTTACAATATCCATCCCACCCTGGAAAGGGGTTTACACCTGCTATTAGGAGTAACTCATACATCTCAGATCATTTCCAGTGTGGCAAGTGCTAGGAGAGGAATTTGGGAATACCCACATACACATGAGTTGTAGGCGTTTCCAACCTTTCAAGAGAAACACCACCCTGGAACACTCACAGTCCCTCTAGTGGGATTTACTTATGCCTGATATTACACCATCACGGGGTAAAATTACACTGAAGCAAAAGTATTTACGGGTACAAGGTCACCTTTTGTGAATAATTTACAATCCTAAATGCAGCCATTTGTATGTGTAAAGCGGATTTACGCAAACAAATGGAGTTGGTAACTGGTCCTCTTGAGTCCACCATTGTTTCACTTAGAGTCTCAAAATGTTTTGTTGAAAAGTAACTTTGTGAAGAGCACCTGCATCTCTCAGTTTTTGTATTTACAGTAAAGAAGGCTTGCATTTGGAAACCAAAGGAAAGGGTTCTGTTTAGGGAAGTGTTCATTTATAATATGAAATGTTACTCTTACCGTAGCCATTCTGAAATACATAGTTCTCATGAAATAGTGTCAAAACACAACGGAAAAAACAATGCAGGATTTTCCACCAAAGTATATTGGACGTTTAATGTAAAATTGCTTTTGTTGCCATTATTTTTATCACCCAACTATGCATCTTAATATACTTTCATAACTAAGTAGACAGGACCTTTGTGCAAAGACTGCATGTGTTAGTGTTTTACTTAGTGAAATCGTAAAAGTAAAAACGCAGCCGGTTTAATCTCATCAGCCTCGCAGCTCAGCATTAATCCTCTTAAATTCTCCAAGTTCTCAAAAGAATTGCCTTGTGCTTCGCTAGTATCAAACGCCTCATTCTGTCCTTTTCTTCTACAATTCACGCACGGAGCCAGATTTGACATTTTTCAAAACATGGGCCCAGAGCTGCAGTTTATAAAACAGTCCTATTTTATATATGGTAAAGTTCACGATGCCTATTTGTGAGTGTTCAGAACCACATCTAGTCTTTGCATGTAGGCTGGATGCATACAGAAATGTGCATGAGTGTATGGCTGGGGTTTGGCCAGTGGCATAAGTGGGGGGGTGGTCCACCCCAGGCGGAACTCTGTTTTTGGGGGCGGCGGAGGTGAGCAAGTTGTGTCTGTCGACTACCACCATTCCCATGCCCCCGACAACAAAACGTCTGTCAGACACAAGACAACGCCCCCCCCCCCCCCTCAGAACAAGTCGTCTGGTGGCCAACTCCGCTCTTACGTGCACAGGGCTTCAAACTTAGGGTCCGCCCCAGGTGGCAGTAGATCTAGCTACGGCAGCGGCGGTGCGTCCATTGGGGCGCAGGGGCGGAGCCCCACTTACCGTCCGACACGCACGCAAATCAATCCCAGACCGGCAGCAATGGCAATGCAATGATGCGTTGCGTCGGACATGAAGGGGGTGGGGCCGGGGGCGAGCACTGACACAGTTGACAGGCAGCGGCTCGCAATTTTATTGCGCATGCTCGAGTTTGTCTCACGACAAGCACGAGCATGCGCATTCGCTGCACTGTCTGCTACTGACTACTACTGAGAGGAGGGGGCGAGAAGCCGAGGGTTGCCTCATGCAGCAGCCCCCCTCTCGGTATCCGGGCGAGCCCTATCCGTGCTCTTTCGCCAATCCAGGGCAGGCGCTGCTAATGCAGCGTCTCTGGATTGGCTGAGAGCCTGATACAGTCTCTCAGACCCGTGGCAGCCTACGAGTAACCGCTAATTGGGTGCCGCGCAACTATGGCCAATCACTGTGGCTTATGTCTGAACACAGTGACAGTGATTGGCCATGAGGTGCGCACTCCAGCAGTCGGTCGCGTCATCACGCACGCGGTGGTGCCACACTGTCTGTGTCTGCATAACCTCGTGGCGGCGGTGCGTACAGGAGTCAGGATCCGTCGTGTGACTGAGTGCCTCGTGTGTCGGACTCGTCACTGTCGTGGTGTGGTGACTGACAATTAACTCTTGTCACCTTGCGTACTCTACTGTTCCGGACTTGTCCATTGGTGGTGAGTACTAGTGCAGTGATGCCCCGGGTCTGCAATACTCTCGGATCTGCATAATGCCCGCTGCACTCTTGCCTTCCTGTCCCGTGTCTGTGAAAATCCATACGTCACTTTATTTTAATCAAGGGATGTGCCGTGCATTTCCCAACCGAGGCGAGGCGTGCACGGCTGCACTGAGTGCACCGGCGAAGACTGTTTCACCCAGGTTTATGCGCCGTGTATCATTTGCCACCCCCCCCTCCCCCCCCCAAAAAAAAAACATGAATGGGAGGCTTTTCCAGAAGCTTATGTGGTGACTGCGCACTCCTCAAAGAAGGCAAACTGAGGTGGTGTGACATCTCCGTGCACACTGTCACCAGTACAAGAGAAGTGCGTGTGTGTGTGTGGGGGGGAGGGGGTGTTGTGGCGTTCAGATAATTAATAGGGGTTCACTGACTGCTTAGGCCAACCTCCAAGTCCCAGCATGTGCTAACAGGCCAGTTTCCAGGCTGGCTTGTTTATAATGAGATATAACGTCACGCGTGCCCCTCACCTTTCACACAAAATACTTCTTCTGTCCTTGAAATGCAAATTCAGAGAACTGGCGACATCCTGGTCTCGTGGTCACTGCACGCGTGACACTGTTCACTGCCTGCACGCGTGACACTCCGACCACTGCCTGCACGGGTAACACTGTTTACTGACTGCACGCTTGACACTCTTCACTGACTGCAGGGGTGACACCCTTCACTGTCTGCACGCTCGTCGCTCTTCACTGCCTGCACGGTGACACTCTTCAATGACTACACGCGTGTCACTCTTCACTGCCTGCATGCGTTCACTGTCTGCACGCGTGTCACTCTTCACTGTCTGCAACTGACTCTGTTTACTACCTGCACGCTTGACACTTCACTGACTGCATGGGTGACACTTTTCACTGACTGCACGGGTGACACTCTTCACGCAGTGGCGGTGCGCAGAGGCGTCCGCCATTTTAGGGTTGGCAGTGGCACGGAATGGCGTTGTTGTCGCTGCACGGATCCCTGCGGCTTTCAAAAGTGAGATGCTGAATTTGCAGCCCGGGCCGTGCTCTTTATGAATATGACGTTCGGTTTGGAGAGAGCTTTGCTGGCCGGTACGAGTTATTGCTCTGGGTCTGAGGAAATGGGGTACAGCTGGCTGTGAGGCAGTTCCCTTGGGCTTCTCTACCTGGGCACTAAAACACAGTGCTAGCAAGTTGTCTCATACTTTGTATTCTTAACTGTAGCCTGCATGAGATGGACACAGTATATGGGGGGGGGGGGTTAAGAAGGTGGCAACTGTGCACGTAAATTATGCTCCGCTTCAGCTTTGATACCAAAATTAGCACGCCGATTTTCCTACTGTTCAGATTCTTTAGCTTACATTTTTCTGTAAGGATGCGTCAAGGTGCAGTTTCTTGGGTGGGTTCAAGGCTCTGTTTTGTGTTATCTGTCAGTGACCAAGCTTTCTGTGGAAAAATAAACCCATGGTACTGCACACTTTTGTTTTTATGCAGATTTATATAGCGTGAACTCGACCCGAAGGTATTGGGGCGCTGTACATACGCACCGGTTACATTACACAAGGACACATTCAGGCACGGGGAGGTTAAGTGATTTGCCCAGAATCACAGGATGTGGACGCAAACCCGAGGCTCGAACCCTGGTTTCCAGCCCCAAAGTCGGCAATCAGACTACTAGCCTCAATTAGTTAAGCCCGGTGTTCTATTTGTTTCAGGCACAGAGGAATTTACTGACGCAAACACACTTACACAATACACTCGCTGCCTGGGTTCTGTAGATCCGCCTACACTGCTGGAGCGGAGACTGAATAGGTTCTTGCACATATTTACACTATTTCACAAGTTATGGTTCTCTGCTGCACTTCTTAATGTATTGATTAAAGGATAATTTGAATTTAAAATTGTGATCTATTATATTCCATAAAGATACTGAAAGCTAAAAATCATATCATTATTACATTTAAATGTAAGCAGATTCCAATGGATAATTTTAACGTAGCAGACTAAAAAAAGTCTGGTTTCCCCGAACATCAAACAAAATAAATATTTTAAGAACACTGTAGTTATTTTATGTTAACTTGAAGAACTGACGCTGGTAAAATTCATTGGGATTACTTGTATTTGAAAAGCAATGCTTGTCTAGTTACAGCACGTTATTTTTATTTTCAGCACCTTCCAAAGCTTGACAACCCTTACCAAATTTTTGGTCATATTTCCGGCGAAGAACAAGACCTCCTTTGCTGCTCTTTCACCCCGGCTACGACCCAGCAAACACCAGAGTTAAAGGTAAGGAAACTGATGCTATTTTTTTTTTAGATTGGAGTTAGAGGTATGTGTGTGGTCACTGTACATGGTGGTTGGGGTAGGCACACATTCTGAACATTGTACCCTCAGTGGATGGAATTTACTAACACCCTTAGCCCTGTGATTTGGGCAATAACGGTTGTTAACAGCACTATCTATCCCTTGCCTTGTTCAAAGCCCTCAAGCAGTGTCTGTTTCAGTGCCTTCAGCAACCACTATGGCACACAGAGGCAGCAGACAGTAAGGCTGTATTTTTAGCAGTCATGTTGTGCAAAGGGGAGCTGTTGGAGATTTATTGCGATACTGCACAAGATATATGTATTTATACTGCAATTTTATATTATTGCACCGCACCTTATATGTTGTACTTTGATTATTGGCAGGTTTCTTTAATATATATTGGTAAGGCCAGCATCGTCATCATGAATACAGTACAAGAGCTGATTACAAGGTCATTCCAGGCACGGCCACTTCAAGAGAAAATAGATTTAAAGCAATTGGGACCTCATCGGCCTGACCTAAAACTACAGCAAACTTCCCAGGACAGAGGAAAAATGTCCACACGTACATTCTCAAACGCCTGGTACACAAAAGCTGATTGGCTTACAGGGTGCCCATTAAGAAATTCTCTGTTCTGCTTCCCCTGCTTGCTGTTTGGTGGTGAGTTTACTTGGACAAATCAAGGAGTAACAGACTTGAAGCATTTGTCTGAAAAAATAAAGAAGCATTCACGCACAAGAAAGCATATGGAAAACCTGACTAGACTGGGGATGTTGGGGGAAGATGCTCCGATTGAGCAGCAGATAAGTGATGCATACCGCAAAGCAATACAGAAACACAATGAAGCAGTTGATAGGAACAGACAGATTCTATCCAAAATAATTGATTGCATTCGTTTCTGTGGTGCTTTTGAACTGGCATTACGAGGTCATGATGAATCGGAAGGTTCCCCAAATCCTGGAATATTCAAAGGCCTTGTGGATTTAATAGCAAGCATAGACAAGGATATGGAAGCACATTTAGCACGTGCTACAGTCTTTAAGGGCACCTCTAAAACAATACAAAATGAACTTCTTGAGTGTATGCTCGAAATTATGAGAAGCCATATTGTGCAAGAATTGCAAAACACAGACTTTGTGGCTATTCAGGCTGATGACACCACTGATGTGGCCACTAAAACACAGTCCGTATTAGTGTTTCGATACATTGACAATGACAGACAAGTTGTGGAGAGGTTCTATGGTTTCACACATTTAAGAGACTCTAGTGCAGAAACCATTACTGCAGCTATACTGCTTCAACTGAGCTTAATTTTTCCAGAGCTGCCTCAAAAAAAAAAACTTATTGCGCAAAGCTATGATGGTGCGTCCGTAATGAGTGGAAGCCTTAGTGGAGTTCAGAAGAGAATTCGAGATGTGTACCCTAATGCTCATTATGTGCACTGTTACGCTCACCAACTTAATCTTATTATGCAACAGGCAGTATCAAAGATCACCGAGACACGAATTTTCTTTCAGGATATAGGAGGCATGGCAGCATTCTTCTCGCGTTCCCCCAAAAGAACAGAAGCACTTCATGACATTGTAGACAAAAGCGTTCCAAGGGGATCCTCAACTCGTTGGAACTTTAACATCCGTACAGTCAACCTAATCTATGAACATAGAGAGGACCTTCTGAAATGTTTTGAAGCCATAGAAGCCAATGATGAGTTTGATTACAAAAGTCAGATTGAAGCCCATGGCTTTGGTAGAACACTACAAGACAGAGAGTTTCAGTTCTTACTGTATTTATTTCATGATATAATGGTAGCTGTCGACCTGTTATACAATCAGTTACAAGCACGAGAGATAGATACTGTCAAAGTGCAAGTATATACTACTATGTTTGTACAAAGCATAAGCAAAGTGAGAGATGGGGTTGACAATTTAGACAGCAAACTGCCAGAGAAATCTTTTTTCACAAACCGCAGGAAAAACATCACCACTATGGTCCGAATTGCAAAGGAGATCTGTGACATTGTAATTGTGCAGGCACGAGAGCGTTTTTCTTTCACTAAACATTTGGTGAGTGCCACATTATTGCAAAGTCAACAGTTTGCCAAATATGATGAATCCTTCCCGGAGCGTGCTCTGAATGAGGCTGTGGGAGCTTATCCTATGCTCAATAAAGAAGAGCTGAGAACTGAGTTGACTGTACTGTACGGAATGCCTGTGTACCGGAAGGCCACAAGTGCCTTGTCTTTGCTGGCTTTAATCCATAAACTTAATATGGAAAAGTCACTTGGAGAGACAGTGGCTTTACATAAAATTGTCATAACCACTCCTATGACAACAGTCGAGGCAGAACGATGTTTTTCAGCCTTAAAGAGGATTAAGACATTCCTGAGAAACACCATGCTTGAGGAAAGACTCAATGCATTGGCAATGCTCTCTGTAGAGAGCAAGCTGGTTCAGAAAATCCCGGACTTTAACACTAAAGTTATTGAAAAGTTTGCTGCTCTTAGAGAGAGACGTGCTGATTTCATTTACAAAAAGTAAACAATGTTGAATGCTGCTACTTTGCAACCAGTTTAGTTTGTTAAATAAAAAACATCTGTGAGTGAGGTACTCAGAAATGCATTGTATCTCGAAGTCTGTTATGAAGCTCTGTGGTTATACACTGAATAAGCAGCTACCTATGTTATATGACATCTGTTTATTAATGTTATAACTGCACTTTCACAATTGCTTTATTAACCTTCCTGCTTTCTCAAATTTGCTTGAAAATGCACCATTTCTCTTCTCTTTTTTCAAAATTTTCTCGGGGGGAGAACCCCCCCGAACCCTCCTTATAGGGGTTCGGGCTCGCGCGCTACGCACGCTCGCAACGGTGAAGTATACCAATCAGATTACGCCCCACCACTTTAAAATGTCACCAGCCGCCCCTGAGCTACGGGCTGCTACGTCCCTTGGTTTGGCACACGTATTTCAATGCACCCATCTTGGCCTTCATTTTCCATGTCAAATGACACATCAGCTGCAGGAGAGGTGAATAAGGGGAACAAATATAAACATTGTGTACTATGACCCGCTGTTAACACACAGGGAGAAGTGGAGGCTAAAAAAACACTGCATTCGCCTCCAAGAAAGACACATCAACACAAAGAAACGCGGTGACCTATATAGTGAGGGAGTATTGATTTGGCTTAGAGGCTGCTCATTCTTTACAGGACACACAGGCTTACAACGAAAACAATAAAATAACTATAAATTGAATGTGCACCTTGCACACGTTTTAAGAGATGACAATAATTATGAGAAAAAGTAGTACATGCACCATACAAGAGTGCTCAGAATTTAGATCTAATGCAAAAATTATATGATGTCCATCAAAAATGTCTAACAGTTGATTCTCGTATAAGTCGGATCATGCTAAACACTCTAAAGTAGGTATACATTTATTTATCAAACTGAGACTCGCAGCCTTGTGAAATTAATATGAATTTATGTATGAAGATATAATTATGAAACATTATTAGGATTGCTCGCTAATATCAATCAATCAATCAGGAACATTTATAGAGCGCGCTACTCACCCGCGAGGGTCTCAAGGCGCTGAGGGGGGGGGGGGTGCCGCTACTGCTCGAAGAGCCAGGTCTTGAGGTGCCTCCTGAAGGAGAGATGGTCCTGGGTCAGACGTAGGTGGGTGGGGAGGGAGTTCCACGTCTTGGCCGCCAGGTAGGAGAAAGATCTTCCTCCGGTGGTGGTTCTGCGAATCCGTGGGATGGTGGCGAGGGCGAGGCTGGTGGAGCGGAGCTGGCGGGTAGGTGTGTAGAACGTGAGGCGGGTTTTGAGGTATTCGGGGCCCATGTCGTGAAGAGCCTTGTGTGCGTGGGTGAGGAGTCTGAAGGTGATCCTCTTGCTGACGGGGAGCCAGTGCAGGTCTCTCAGGTGGGCAGAGATGTGGCTGTGTCGGGGAATGTCCAGGATGAGTCATGCAGATGCGTTCTGTATGCGCTGGAGTGTTTTCTGTAGTTTGGCGGTGGTCCCGGCGTAGAGGGCGTTCCCGTAGTCCAGTCGGCTGGTGACGAGGGCTTGGGTGACTGTCTTCCTGGTTCCAGTGGGGATCCATCGGAAGATCTTTCGGAGCATGCGGAGGGTGTTGAAGCAGGAAGATGTAACGGGGTTGACTTGCTTAGTCATCTTGAGGGAGGAGTCAAGGATGAACCCCAGGTTGCGTGCGTGGACCGTGGGCTTGGGAGGGGTGCCCAGAGCAGGGGGCCACCAGGAATCATCCCAGGCGGAGGGGGATGGTCCGAGGATGAGGACTTCCGTCTTGTCTGAGTTCAGCTTCAGACGGCTGAGCTTCATCCATTCTGCGACGTCTTTCATTCCTTCCTGGAAGCTGGCTCTGGCGGTGGCGGGGTCGTTGGTGAGGGAGAGGATCAGTTGGGTGTCATCGGCGTAGGAGATGATGTTGAAGTTGTGTTTGCGTGCGATGGCTGCGAGGGGGCTCATCTAGACATTGAAGAGGGTAGGGCTGAGCGAGGATCCTTGTGGTACGCCGCAGATGATCTTGGTGGGCGTTGCGCGGAAGGCCGGGAGGGGGACTCTCTAAGTTCTGTCGGAGAGGAAGGAGGTGAGCCATTCCAGGGCCTTTCCTTGGATCCCGGCGCGGTGGAGTCGGGTTGACAGGGTGCGGTGGCAGACGGTGTCGAATGCGGCCGACAGGTCGAGGAGGATGAGGGTGGCCGTTTCGCCGTTGTCCAGCAGGGTCCTGATGTCGTCGGTGGCTGCGATGAGGGCGGTCTCGGTGCTGTGGTTCGCTTGAAATCCGGACTGCGATGGGTCGGGGGAGTTGTTCGTCTCGAGGAAGGTGGTCAGCTGTTTGTTGACGGTTTTCTCGATGACTTTTGCTGGGAAGGGGAGGAGCGAGATGGGGCGGAACTTCTTGAGGTCTGTGGGGTCCGCGGTGGGTTTCTTCAGGAGGGCGCTGATCTCCGCATGCTTCCAGCTCTCCGGGAAGGTGGCGGATGTGAAGGAGTTGTTAATGATGTCCCGGAGTTGGGGTGTGATGATGGAGTCGGCTTTGTTGAAGATGTGGTGTGGGCAGGGGTCCTCTGGGGAGCCGGAGTGGATGGTGTTCATCATGTGGGTGGTGTCTTCCATGCTGGCGGGGTTCCAGGTGCAAAGGGTGGTGGTGGGGGGCATAGACTCGGTGGAAGGGTACGTGGTCTGAGCGCTGAAGCTGTCGTGTATATCGGTGATCTTGCGGTGGAAGAACATGGCGAGTGAGTCGCAGAGGTCTTGCGATGGCGTGATGTCGTTGTTGCTGGCGCTGGGGTTGGAGAGCTCTTTGACGATGCTGAAGAGTTCCTTGCTGTTGTGGGTGTTGTTGTCCAGTCGGTCTCTGAATGCTATCCTTTTGGTGGTGCGGATCAGCTGGTGGTGTTTACGGATGGCGGTCTTGAGGGCTGTCATGTTTTCTGTTGACTGGTCGTTGCGCCAAGTTTGTTCGAGGGTACAGCAGGATTTTTTGGAGTCTTTGAGATCGTCGGTGAACCATGAGGCTTTCTTGCTGTCGGGATTGCTTGGAGGGTTCCTCAGTGGTGCAAGGGCGTCGGTGCAGTTGGTGATCCACTGTGTGAGGTTGAGGGCTGCTTCGTTGGGGTCTGTAGCGTAGGAGGGTTGGTTTTGGCTCAGGGAGGTGGTGAGCTGGTCGGTGGTGATCTTGCTCCAGCATCTACAGGGAGCTTGCTGCGGGCGGTGGTGAGTCGTGGTTTTCCTGAAGTTGAAGTGAACGCAGCTGTGGCCGGTCCAGTGAAGTCCGGTGGAGTGGCTGAAGGAGATGTGGCTGCTGGAGGAGAAGATGGGGTCAAGCGTGTGGCCGGCGTAATGGGTGGGGGTGTTGACCAGTTGCTTGAGTCCGAGGTTGGCGAGGTTGTCTAGCAGGGTGGTGGTGTTGTTGTCCTTGTTGTTCTCCAGGTGGAAGTTGAGGTCCCCTAGGAGGATGTAGTCGGACGAGGCGAGGGCGAGCGGGCTGATGAAGTCTGCGATGGCTTTGCTGAATTGTGTGCATGATCCCGGGGGTCTGTAGATGAGGGTACCTCTGAGGGTGGTCTTGGGGTCGGTGTGTATCTGGTTGTGGAGGAGTTCGGCGGCAGTGAGGGTGTCGTCAGTGGTGGTCGTGATGCGGATGGTGTTTCTGTAGACGATGGCGATGCCGCCTCTGGCTTGGTTGATGCGGTCCCTCCGGGTGATCTTATAGCCGTCCGGGATGGCTATGGCGATGTCGGGGGCTGAGGAGGCGTTCATTCGGGTTTCCGTGAGGAAGGCGACGTCCGGCGCTGTTGTCTCGAGGAGGTCCCAGAGTTCGACGGCGTGCTTGTGGACGGAGCGGGTGTTGAGCAGGATGCACTTGAGGTGGTTGTTGTTCGTGCCTGTCCTGGCGGGCGCGGTTCAGGTCCGGAGGCAGGTGAACTTGCAGGCGTGGCAGGTGAAGGCTCCATGGATGCGTTTCGGGGTGGCTCTGAAGCAGGCTGACTGTCGGCCGGTGTTGAGAGCGTGGAGGGCGGTGGCGCTGTATCTCCATCGGGTGGGTTGGCTCCGGCGGGGGCCAGGGGTCCTGGCACTGGGCGCGGTCCAGGCGCGGACGGGCGCAGACGGGCTATGATAATCATTAATATGATAATTTACATGTTGAAATTTGAATGTGAAATGCTTGAAAAACTATTCTTCAGTCTCTTTGAAATGCACCATTGTATTTTGTAAAGTTGGTGCAAAACTGTAAATGAATTAAATAGAAAGCTTACACATTCCTGAAGTGATCTTTACATGTGTAGAGTATCAAATTTCCTAAAGTGATATTAGTTTCTAAATGTATGCACATATATGTTCTGTCATGCAGTAATAGGCCAGACTTACTTTTGAACAGTTTCAGGTGACAATCTGTAGTAATTGACCGCTTTGACAAATGCATTAATAAATGTATACATGCTTATCTTTATTGAGATAATCGCACATTAATTATGCTATAATGCCTTTTCTAAATACGTTATCTTGACTTCGTTCTTTAAGCCAGCACTTTTTCTCGATGTCTGTGAGAAGATAGGGGCATATTATCAAGTTTAAAATTATCGCCGCTTTAGCGGCAGAAAACTCATGTTGTGAAGGACATCTAACCTGAGCTTCAATTGGAATTCCATAGAGCATATTATCAAGCACATTGTCGCCGTTTTAGCGGCAGTTTTCTGCCGCTAAAGCGGCGATAATTTTATCGCTTATCTTGATAATATGCCCCATAGTTTGTTCTAGCTTCACTCATGCACCGTTCTTGTACTTTCCCATGAGACACAAGGAGAATTGATACATATGTATTTACAAGATTGATACTCCTCTGAGAACCGGACATTTGTAACACGAGACAGGCACAGCAAAGAATGGTCTTTTGTAATCTAATCTGTGTGCCGGAGACAGACAGCTGTTTCCTATGTTTGGTGTAGACAAAACTCTCAAGTGTTTCTAGTTTTGCACCTAATCAGCGAAAGATTGACTCATGGTTGCCTGATGGTAATAGTAACACAGTGGGCATTACATTTGGACTGATGAACTATAATATCAAATGCTCTTCGGAGGAGAAGGGCTGCTCTCATTCGCTCCTGCTGCTCCATCTCTTGTGTGACTACTACTTGGTCATTTGGGCTTTTTGAATAGACCCCTTGCCTAAGCTGAGAACTTTTGCAGACTCTTTCTTGCCCTTAAAACAGCAGGAACTTCTTGCTTAGAGGACATTCCTTGGACTCCTGGCTGAACCATATCTTGTAATGTACTGCTTAGATAATACCCTTTGAACTTATTAATTTGAGCCTTCTATCCTGATTTGTTCTTTACTATGGACTATGAGAACTTTAACTTTAGATTTTGTATTAATGTGTAGTTTTCTACTACACCTGTCATTGCCCTATTCAAGACTCATAAATGAGCTTTCTAAATGATAATTGATGCATTGATTGCTATTACTACTAATTGATATACAATGTAATTGAAACTCTTTAAAGGTCTGAGTTTTTTAAATTTCACAACCATTCTTCTCACAGGGACTGTACTTGGGGTATTTAAATGTACAGCAGAAACAGCCATAAATTGTTTACAGAACATCAGGTTGTGTTATTGCTGTTCTGCATGGCGGCAGAGGAGTTATTAGTCTGTGTGATTCTAGCCCCTCTAAATTTCGAGGGATTCAGACATTCTGTATATTTACAGTATGGTTCTGAGAGTAAAATATCTGAATTTGATTACAAATCTATAGGTTACCAATTCCTGGTCCTCATTGGGTAACCAATGCTGAAACCCTATTTTTTTACACCTCTCAATGCGACGAGCAGGATACAATGGAGGAACAAATGAAGGAAGTATAAAAAATTGAGTTAAGGTAACAGAGTTAGGAGATAAAAATTAATGATAGACCATTTTGGGACCCAGTACAGGAAAAACGCTGCAACAGAACTTGGTAGGGCGTCGGATGGTTTTGTCCATTGATATGAGAAAATTAGGGTGTCCTGTATAGAAATCTGCCATGTCAAGCTCAAGCCCAAATACCTTATGGGTTTGCCAAAGGATAATGCACTACCTGT
Source organism: Triturus cristatus (assembly GCF_964204655.1). Taxonomy (NCBI): domain Eukaryota; kingdom Metazoa; phylum Chordata; class Amphibia; order Caudata; family Salamandridae; genus Triturus; species Triturus cristatus. The sequence goes on from NC_140588.1 coordinate 214,892,741, forward strand.
TCCTCAAAATCGGAAACGACTCTAGGGATGCACATTGCTAATGCGTAAATTGCTGTGATTTCATGCAAAGTTGAAAAAGCTGAAGTGAATGTGGCACTTAAAGCAGAAAAGTTTAAGTGGTTATCGGGTCTGTCGTGGCCTGAGATACCGGAATATACAAAAATGGATTCATAGTATTACCTACATGATGGTCTCAGTGTAGAAGACACCGGGTGTAGTTGTCTGCTTTGTTGGGGTGCTTGTCGTGAGATGTCATCGGCTACATCTTAAGGATAGGAACTTTACTTGTATGATAGTGAGAAGGGGCCATTATCGTTGATCTCAGTGCACAGGGAATAACGGTATTAATTCATGCAAGATCCCTCTGGTCGAGGTTTGACTTGAAATGAGTGTTAAGAATAGATCATAGAAATGTAGTTCTAGTAACCCTGAGATTGTGGAAATCTACCCTTTCTTTAGTGGAGCAGACAGAATTAGTTTTGAAATCGCTTGCATTTGTTGCGTGTTTTGGTTACAGACTGCACTAGGAAATCCTAGAGGAGGGTGAACTGTTGCAAGGAGTGAGGTTTACTCACAGTGTGCCTTGTTGGAATTGGTCAGTTGGTGTACAGCCTGGCTGGGATTGGCCGAAAACATCATAGAGAGTCGCACTGGTACTGTTTACAGTTGCCAAACTAAGGATTGTGGGAGAAAATATTTCCTGATTTTATGGAAAGTTGTTTGTGAACATTGTCAGATTCTAAAACAAAATGAAATTCTCTAAAGCCATATGAAGACTAGTACAGGGAGATATGATTATACCTGTTAGAGAGCAAGTACCAATGCTGCCTGAAGGAATGCCAAGTCATTACATGGCATTAAATAAAGGATGTCATACATGCCTTTGGACTGAGTAATGGAATTAGATCACAGAAAGGAATGTTCCTTTAGCTTTTCGGCGATATGGCAAATATTATGTGAAGGTCATTGAACATTTGAGGAGGACATTATATGAAAAGAAGCCACCTCCCAGACCTGCTCAATCTGAGGCACTTAATGGATGCGAACACATAGCCATTCAGAAAGAAACTAGAAATATCAGGGGAAATGTAGGAGAGCCATAAACACTAATGCAGATGCTCGGTGGGATGCACAACAATAAGCTTGGAGAGATGAAATAGCTGAAGTAACATAAATGTATCCTGTCATAACAGTAGTAGAAGAAGTTAAAGGCAAACAAAAGGAGAAAAGAAAGAATATAGAAAAAGTCAGAACTCACATTATAGCTGACAATAAGGATAGTGACATAGACAATTATGTTTTTAATGATCTTTTGCTGAATCTTCCACCACCATACAATGAGACTCGATCTGGGGAACTGACAACTACATATTTGTGTGACATTCCCAATGCACCTACTGTACCTGTGAACCCAAATGTACCTACACCTTTTACTCCAATAAGAGGAGAAACGGAAATGACAATCCCCTTGAATCTAATTGTTTCAAATGCCCCAGATGCTTTGACTGGTCCAGTTACTATTGGTCCTGTTGTACTTCTTTATATGTGTGGTACACATGGAAATGCAGTCCATACATTAGCTGTTCCCACTGGAATAAATGCTTCTGAAAGTACACCTGAAGATCCAAATGTGAGACAAGTTCTTCAGTCACCTAAGTCCCAATCCAAGGAACTGTCACACGGACTGTAAATGTGAATCCTACATTAAATCATACGAGCAAAGTGCCTACCAAGAAATTGGTTCCGAGGTCACCACCATTGTTTATGCCTTGAACTGGTGAGCCTCCACAAGTAAGCTATAGTACTTCTGGAATCAAATTGCCCATGGGAACACCAAACTCAGCCATGTCTTTATTACATTCACCACCAGATGTGAATAGAGCTACATACAGAGGAGAAATACTTTTGAAAACCCTGCAGAACAACCAGGTCTAACATGCCGAGAATTTGATGATGGGCTTAAAGAGATAGATACCCCAGCTGTTAGTGGAAATCCTGAAACTAATGGAAGAAATGCTCAGAGCCCAGAGAAATAGAGAATCTTAGATGTAGCAAGATTAAAGAAAGAAATAGAGGAATTGAATTTTGGAACTCTTGATCTATCCAGATTAAATGCCTATTACGATGAGGAGTTATTATTCCTGTGTAAAGATATTACTAGACATGCCAGACTGATGCTTGAAAGATTGACTGAATTGGTTCAAAAATATGACATTGATGTGCAAAAATCCAAGGTCCTATAGAAAACTTACTGTTTAGATTTTAGTGACAGAGACCTAACTAATATAAGACCAGCAGGAATGAAGTTACAGATTGAGGAACTGATGACGGTATTGAGAAAGTAGAGTGATTTAGATAAATGGAAAGGTAGATGATCAAAAAAGAAGGAAACAAAAAAGGTTAGAATTGAATTACCACCCTTTGTAATGGATGGAGAAGAAGAGGAAGAGTGAATGCTTCTCATAAGAGAGGTACATAGAGTAGGGTACATACATATGCCTTGGAGTAGAGATGACATTCTTTCCTTCACAAATGATTTTCCAAAATTGAGAGACAATCTAGTGGAGCGGTACTAACAAGTTGAACATTTGTGAAGATTTCACAGGTACTGTTGAAGGATCTGGATATCATATTTGTGATTGTGGTTCCAGTTGATTTGTGGACTAAATGTAAAGTTGCTGTAGATTGGCTCGAGGCTGAGCTGATGAGACATCCTCGAACATGTGTTCCATCTCCAATAGTAATGCAAAAATGCAATTAGGTGATTACCTTTCTGAAAACAAAGTTCTCCCCTAAAGAGATTGATTGGGTGAAAATTAACAGAACGACTCAGGAAATCAAATAATCAGTTCATATCTATCATGAGAGATTAGTGCAGGCTTTCAGAAAATACAGTGGAATGGAGAATGTTGGTGAGAAACAAATTGGACATTTTGTTTACAGATCTGTGCCTGGGTTCAGACCTGAAATTACAGCAGTGATTCAGCAGTATTTGATTTGTTAGCAGAATAAACCTATTGACAAGATTCTGAGGTACTCAAATTACTGTGGGGATGAAATAGAAATGAAATGCAGGAAACTAAAGGAAAATGTAATGATTGCACAAATGAAGGCTGAACAGAGAGGTCAGAATCTGCCAGTTGTTGACAAAATGATTACTCAGCAGGGAGGATATTAGCAGGTCCCTATAATGTAAGTTGTTAATGGATTTCAGCATCAAGAATTTCAGCACAAGGTAGAGGTTGTGGTATTCCAATTGATTCTAGAACAGATGTTGATGTGCTGACTTTGAAGAAAACAAACCCCTGTCATGTCTGCGGCAAGTTAGGGCATTGGAAGCAGGAATGTTGATTTAATGTAACTAATAGTGGAAATGAGGTTCAGTATGGAGGGAGTGCATAGTCCCACAGAAATAATATGTTTCAGACTCAACAGACACAAAGACGTAAAAATCTCAATGTACCTCATGCCCAAGTGATGCAAGTACTCCAAGCCTTAGAAGTAGACCAGAGTGGTCCATATGTGGATGGTGAGGCAAATGGGAATCCTGTCTTATTTCTTGTTGATACTGGTGCTACCCACTCTACTGCAAAAACAGCAGAGGTTCCTGACCTACCCCTCTTAAGAGAAAGAATCCAGGTTGTAGTAGTTCCAAATAAACAAATGACTAGCCCAGTTTCAGAAGCTGTATGTGTAAAAATAGGGTCCTTTGAGGATCAACATCGATTTTTGGTTGTGTGTGATGTGAGTTCTGTCCATCTACTTGGACGAGATCTTTTATGCAAGCTAAATTGTTCCATTTATTGTACCCAAATGGCATTGAATTCCATTCAAATTATGAAAATGTTGTCTGTAAACTTGCCTGGCAAAGAGCTGAGATTGAAATGTACCCCTTACTGATCAAAGATGATCTGCCCACTGCATCAAGAGATACATTGTCACCTGAAGTCTGGGACTTTTCCAGGAAACGACATTGGACTTACTAACGGTATTGAACCAGTCCTCATCACTGTAAAACCAAATACTGGATTTCCAAGAATCCCGCAATATAATTTGACTCCTGACACCATTGGTGGAATTACTCCTGTGATTGACTTAATGATTGAGCAAGGAATCCTGTGAGAGATAATGGGTAGTCCATGTAACTCACCATTATAGGCCTATAGAAGCCAAATTGCAAGTTCTGTATGGTAAGGACTTGCGAAAGGTAAATTCCATTGTTGTCCCTTGTTACCAAATCCAGGTGCCATATTGTTTCAGATTCCGTGTGAGGCTGAGTTGTTCTCCATCATTGATATGTGGCAATCCTTTTTTTCTATTCCCTTATACAGTACCTTTTTGATTTTTGTTTCAGCAGTCGTGTCTTGGTGCTGAGTCCCGCAAGGTTGTAGGAAAACCCCTTAATCTTTAATTAGATACTTAAAAAGAATTTGGAGTCTTTGATGATGCTGCGCCACTCAGTTCTGGTACAGTATATCGACGACTTGTTAGTGCCGCTGAATACCCAAGTGGCTTGCAAAAATATTATTATTGATTTGCTGAATCACTTTGCTGAGAATGGATATAAAGAGTCCCCCACCGATTTACACTTTTACAGGAAAGAGGCCCTGTACTTGGGACATCATATTGAGAAAGGAGCAAGAAAAGTTTCCCAAGAAAGATTCTCAACAATTCTAACTATGAGTCCAACAACTACCCCAAAACAGTTTGCATGTTCCTGCGAATGGTGGGCTACTGTCAACAGTGGATTTCCAACTTTTCCCTGATAGCCAAGCCTCTACAGAGGTAGACACACAAAGGCATGTCTGGTCAAGGACAATGGGATGGCAGATGTGTGAGTGCCTTCACAGAATTGAGAGAATTACTTTAATTCGCCCCTGCTCTGGGAATGGCCGATTACAACAAGTGTTTTGTACTGTTTTGCAGTGAAAGAGAGGGCTGTGTTCTTTCACTGCTTACTCAAATGCATGGTAGTGCACAAAGGGTAGTGGCATATTTTTCAGCCACATTTGACCCTGTTGCCACCACTTTGCCCAAATGTTTGAAAGCCATTGCGTCCACATTTGTGAGCCTTGAGCACTGTGAAAGCATAGTTATGGGTGATCTCCTTACCGTCTTTGTACCCCACTCAGTTGAAGTGCTGCTAACCCATACTTGGACAAAGGCCCTTACCAATAGTCGACTCACCAAGTAAGAGTAAATCATCCTTGGTGCAGAGAATGTCACCCTTAGGAGGTGTACTACTCTGAATGCTGCTACTCTATTGCTCCTTCCTCGAAATGAGGATGCGAATGATGAGATTGCACATGATTATCTTTATGCAACTGATTTGTGTACAAAACCAAGACCGGATATACAAGATGGGCCATTGCTTGAATCAGATCGTGGGTTGCTTGTTGATGGTTCTTATTTGCAAGATCATGAAGGAAACCTGAAAGCAGAATATGCAGCGGTTGCAGGTGTAGTTGAAGCTTCATGGCTGAAATAAGTATTTTCCGCACAAGTGGAGGAGTTGGTTGCCTTGGTAAGAGCATGCTGTTTCAGACTAGCTAAGAGTAACAATTTTCACTCATAGTATGGATTTGGCAGCGTACATGACTTTGGCCAATTATGGGCATGGTATGGGTTTATGACTTCCTCCGGTTTGCCAATACAGAATGGAGAAAGTGTGAGCAACCTATTGCTGTCCCTAGAATTGCACAACCAACTTGCAATAGGTAAGTGTGGTGCCCACAGGCAAGGCACTGACTATGAGTGTCGGCAATCGTAATGCTGATGAGATCGCAAAGTATTATATTTTAAATACCCATACCTTTATCTGGGACCCGATCGATGAAATGTCAGATGCCACAAATTGCAATTTGTTATTATCTGCTGTTGATACATGGGAGAAAGTTAAAAGATTACAGGAGGATGTGCCAGAAGCAGAATGACAAGGTTGGGTTAGAGCTGGATGTACCAAAAGGGAGGAAGCTGATGTATGGGTTTCAACTGATAGAAGACCTGTGTTACATGATAGCTTGTTACCACCGATGACCAGACATTATCGTGGTCCTGTAAATTTATGGAGAGATGCCATGATGCGGCTTTGATGCGCCCACACAAATACAAACTATTAGTCCACAGACTATTTACACTATCATGGAAAAAGCACTCATGAAGTGTGAAGTAATGGCCTTCTGAATTGCTCATAAGACCATTAATTGGAAGTAGTGCATCCTTACACTACCTCCAGAGACAAACAAAGAATACTGACTATATGTCTGCCATCCATGCCTTCTTTAGAGGAGTGTAACACCTGGGGAAGCATCTTTTTATGCATTTACACCAGTACGCATGGTACCCCTTCGTTGGCAATCCTCCTTCATGTACTTAGGCAGGTACAGAGTGAGCACAAAACTGCACCAGCAAAGGACTTAAGAATTAAATTAATGAGGAACTTCCCTACAGTATCCTGCATCATCCTAAGCAATATTAAGATGGAGGATTATGTTCTGGCTATATGTCAGAGCTTGGAAAAGGTTCCTGTTCAAGACTGTGAATGGGAACTACCAAAAATAATCACAAAGGTTTTTACCTTTGTAGGTGGAGATACCTTGGGTACTCAAACTGTCAAGCCACATTTAAAGCCTAAAAATGGCACTGAAGGTTCCATTAATGAGAAATCTGGAACGGAAGGGAAGAAAAAACAGAAACACAAAGGCAAAAAGTGGACTGAGTCACCCGCTTCTCAGGGGTGGTTATAAATTAGGAGACTGCAAAAAAAAAATAATAAACCTGACTGGTGTCAGTATTCTGCTATAGCTCTTCACATTCTTTTCAGGACTCTGAATGTAAAAGATAGAAAGGGGTAGCCAATTTGAGTACTGAAGACAAGAGGAGTACAGTAGGAAGAGTGAAGCAGAGCGCGGGATTGATGTCAGAGTAAAGAAGAAGGAGAAAGGATTGGACACTAAAACCCCAGTAAAGAAGAAGAAAGGACTTTCTAAAAATGTACATTAATACAGCTATGAGTCCTCCTGCAAAGCAGGACTTGAGCCAGAGAGCTCCTTGCCAGCACTACGGAAGTCATAATAGTACATCAGATGCTTCAGAGGTTTCTGGATGCAAAGCCAACTGATGCATTCATACCTATCGAGACTCCAGATCAGCATGTACAAGGTGTAGTGAAGGATGATGCATTCATCACACTGTGCATCCACTCCAAAATCTTAGGTGACACAACATGCAAAATTAAGATTTTTCTCAATTTAGTAGTCCTAAGTTTAGATTTAGGACTACTAAATTGAGAAAAATCCTAATTTTAAGACTTTCGGTATTCACAGAAAGCCTTTAGGAGTCCTAAAGTTAGGAGTCCTAACTATACTACTACTAAACTGAGAAAAATCCTAATTTTAAGACTTTCGATATTCACAGAAGGCATTTAGGAGTCCTAAAGTTAGGACTCCTAACTTCTGTGAATACCGAAATGAGTAAGTGCCTTCTGTGAATACCAAAATGAGTAAGTGCCTTCTGTGAATACCAAAATGGTAGTAAGTTTAGGATTTTGTCTTAAGTTAGTTCTGTGAATCGGGCCCAGAATCTTTGTGAATCCGACCCATAGTTTACGACTTTCTGAATTCACAAAGGTAAACTTAGATTAAATGTCAACGGTAATTTATGAGTAGTATCTTTACGTCGGCACTCAGGTTGGAATTTCCGCCCGGAGTGCTGGGATTCCACCCACACCCAGAGTGGAATCTCTGCACTCAAGCAGAGGCGGAGGTTCCACTCCAGGAATAGAGTGGGATCCCCACACTCACGCGGAGATTCCACCTCAAGTTCTGAGATTCTGTCCTAAGTGCAGACATAAATATACTACTCGTAAAATACCTTTGTGGAAACCAAAAGTCGTAAACTTAGACTTTTGGTCTAAGTTTACCTTTGTGAATAGCAAAAGCTATAATCTTGGACTTTTGGTCTAAGTTTACCTTTGTGAATACCAAAAGTCATAAGCTTATACTTTTGGTCTAAGTCTACCTTTGTAAATAAGGCCCAGGCTGTCTAACACAAACATCTCTTACACAGCCATCTGCATAGAAAAGGTTATCACTGCTGCAGAGGGGGGAGTTCCCAAAGCTGGGAACCAAGTTCAGGAATAAATCTACGAAACTCAACCTTTTGAACAATCTTATAGACCCCCATCACTGTTCTTGAGGTGAAAGGCAACAAAACAGTTATTCTCCCTCCTCTGCCTGGTTCAAGGAGAAACAGACAGGTGTATATCGACCATGTTAAAAAGCACTATGTGGCCAGTCCTCTACAGCTTTAGAAAGGAACTATTCTACTGAAACACCAAGGAAAAACAACATCAGTGCAATTTCAGAAATACCTTGAAACAACCGACTTCTGGGCATGGCTGTAGTTATCAATAATTAGTGCATTGGGTGCAGTGTCTCTAGGGCTCAAGACTGTCAAAAGGGGTGGGGCAGAGAAAGCATTGTAACCTGTGCCTTGTGCTTGTCAAGGACCTGTGCTCCTGCAGAAAAATGTATCTATACATTATTCATTTACAGCAAGCCTGTCCTCTCAGGGGCTGCAGTCTTTTCTCTTTCCATGGAAGACATGTTTTGTATACTTAGAAACAGGCGCTTATGGCACCTGGCAAAAAAACAGAAGAGTCCTGTGTACTCTGGATCAAGTTTTTGTCCAGGTCGTGCAAACACTTAGGTGCCAATTACGATCCGGTAAAAAAATTCCCCGTGCGACTCGTATCCGGTCTTTTTACCGTACGAATCGTACAAGTTCCGTACGAACTGGCAATCACGAATCGCATGGTAAAAAGTCCATACGAACCGCATCGGGAATGATTTCCCACACGTCCTCGGGTCGGAAAATGTGTCCGACACGTCCTCGGACGATTTACCGTACAAATGTGAAAGGTGAAGTCCGACCGAGGAATCACGATCCATCCCGTGCGTCCGATCTCACAACCGTATGGAAAAAACACCGTCCGCACCGAACTCCCATAGCAACCATGGAGACATGTGCCCGCATACGCGCCCAACACTCCCCCCCGCCCCGTACGTCCGACACGTACCCCCCGTGTATGTACACCCCCACCCGTGTATGTACACCCCTGTACGTTCGAGTCGTACCCCCACCCCTGTACGTGTCGTACCACCGTCTATGTACACCCCAGTACGTTTGAGTCGTACCCCCACCCCTGTACGTGTCGTACCACCGTCTATGTACACCCCAGTACGTTCGAGTCGTACCCCCACCCCTGTACGTGTCGTACCACCGTCTATGTACACCCCCCCCCTGTACGTGTCGTACCACCGTCTATGTACACCCCCCCACCCCTGTACGTGTCGTACCACCGTCAATGTACACCCCAGTACGTTCGAGTCGTACCCCCACCCCTGTACGTGTCGTACCACCGTCTATGTACACCCCAGTACGTTCGAGTCGTACCCCCACCCCTGTACGTGTCGTACCACCGTCTATGTACACCCCAGTACGTTTGAGTCGTACCCCCACCCCTGTACGTGTCGTACCACCGTCTATGTACACCCCCCCCTGTACGTGTCGTACCACCGTCTATGTACACCCCTGTGTACCTACACCCCTGTACGTTCGAGTCCTACCCCCACCCCTGTACGTGTCGTACCCCCGTGTACCCACACCCCTGTACGTTCGAGTCCTACCCCCACCCCTGTACGTGTCATACCCCCGTGTACCCACACCCCTGTACGTTCGAGTCCTACCCCCACCCCTGTACGTGTCGTACCCCCGTGTACCCACACCCCTGTACGTTCGAGTCCTACCCCCACCCCTGTACGTGTCGTACCCCCGTGTACCCACACCCCTATATGTTCGAGTCCTACCCCCACCCCTGTACATGTCGTACCCTCGTTTACCCACACCCCTGTACGTTCGAGTCCTACCCCCACCCCTGTACGTGTCGTACCCCCGTGTATGTACACCCCTGTACGTTCGAGTCGTACCCCCACCCCTGTACGTGTCATACCACCGTCTATGTACACCCCAGTACGTTTGAGTCGTACCCCCACCCCTGTACGTGTCGTACCACCGTCTATGTACACCCCAGTACGTTCGAGTCGTACCCCCACCCCTGTACGTGTCGTACCACCGTCTATGTACACCCCAGTACGTTCGAGTCCTACCCCCACCCCTGTACGTGTCGTACCCCCGTGTACCCACACCCCTGTACGTTCGAGTCCTACCCCCACCCCTGTACGTGTCGTACCCCCGTTTACCCACACCCCTGTACGTTCGAGTCCTACCCCCACCCCTGTACGTGTCGTACCCCCGTGTATATACACCCCTGTACGTTCGAGTCGTACCCCCACCCCTGTACATGTCGTACCACCGTCTATGTACACCCCAGTACGTTCGAGTCGTACCCCCACCCCTGTACGTGTCGTACCACCGTCTATGTACACCCCAGTACGTTCGAGTCGTACCCCCACCCCTGTACGTGTCGTACCACCGTCTATGTACACCCCCCCCTGTACGTGTCGTACCACCGTCTATGTACACCCCCCCACCCCTGTACGTGTCGTACCACCGTCAATGTACACCCCAGTACGTTCGAGTCGTACCCCCACCCCTGTACGTGTCGTACCACCATCTATGTACACCCCAGTACGTTCCAGTCGCACCCCCAACACAACCTCCTAAGTACGGAGCGCACCCCAGGCCCCAACATCACAACCGCATGTACGAGTCGTACCAAGCCACACACAAGGACAGCACCGTACAACCACATGGCCCATGTACACACCGTTCACACGCTCAAAATGCACGTACACAACCAGGACAAACCAAAACAACATAAGAATACACCATTCGAATGGCACAAAGCCACTAAACATGTCCAACAACCACTAAAATAACACATTCACTGACCTGCAACTGCCAAAAAAAAACAGAGGCCCAATACACCACCACTCCTTATAACACACCCACCCAAACTTCAAACACAGCCACACCCACCAATGGACCAATAAAAAGGGCCCACACACACAAACCATGAGCCTTTGCAACAGACTCACTGCTGCCAGACACCACAGACAACCTACAGCACCATACTACAAGCTTCACCACACCTTACACTTGCAAACCTTCACACAACCACCTTCACAAACACCCCCTCATCACATTCACACACACACACACCTGCACAACCACACCCACACACCCACAACCATCCACACCCCCCCCACCATCCACACACACCCCCCACCATCCACACCCACACCCCTCACCATGCCCACTACCAAGAATCCAAAGTTCAGTAACCGAGAGTTGGAGGTTCTTGTCGATGAAATCCTCAGAGTCGAGCCACAGCTCTTTGGAACATTGGTCAGAAACACCAGCATGGCAGCAAAAACAGCCATGTGGCAGACCATCATTGATGCTGTGAATGCTGTTGCGGACACCAGAAGGACCAGGCAGGAATGCCAATCCAGGTGGTACGATCTGCGGAGGAGGGTCCGAGCCAAGATGCTGGAGGAACACAACCAGGCCAACGCCACTGGAGGAGGGCCCTCCCGCAGACCCGTTCACTACCAGCCCTGGGAGGAGAGGGTGATGGCCATACTGCCGGTGGAGGCAGTCGAAGGAGTAGGAGGACTCCGAGACCCGGGTGAGTACACAAACAACGCACCTCACATGGGGGGAACGTCATGCACAACCAAACTCACAAACAGGCACGCAACCACCCCAAGCTATTGCATGACTCAACCACACTCCATGGACACGCACATGCCACTGCCGCCACCATGCCCCATGCACCCAGCTGGACAATGTCAAGTCACAGGCCACAGAAGACACCAACACATGACACGGTAACCCGGATGGCGGGAGGGTGGGCCCCAAAATTCACATAGTGCAACTCAGAAGCAGACAACAATGCCCTCTGCCCATATGGCCTAGGTCACAGACAGACAAACAGTGTGTCCCCACACAGGAAAGACTTGCCAGCAAATGGCGGAAGCCTTGCATCAACACATGGGGGTGAAGGCACTGTTTAGCACATGACAGCAGCTAATGAACAGCCAACAATGTGAAAGAGTGGCAGCACACACCACCACAGCAGCAGCGCACACACAGACACTACACCCAATGGGTGCCTGGAGATCAGAAACAAACTCACATCAACAAGCCAAGGGCCATTCAAAGATCTGCTAACAGTGTGTGCCCAGGAAGCTGGGCTAAGGTGACAGAGGGTGACACACAGAGGGAGGGAGAGGGGGACAGAGAGGGAGGGAGAGGGGGACAGAGAGGGAGGGAGACACAGGAAGACGGACAGAGGGAGGAGGCTGACACACAGAGGGAGGGAAAGGTGGACAGAGAAGGAGGGAGAGGGGGACAGAGAGGGAGGGAGAGGGGGACAGAGAGGGAGGGAGACACAGGAAGACGGACAGAGGGAGGAGGCTGACACACAGAGGGAGGGATAGGGGGACAGAGAGGGAGGGAGAGGGGGACAGAGAAGGAGGGAGAGGGGGACAGAGAGGGAGGGAGAGGGAGACAGAGAGGGAGGGAGACACAGGAAGACGGACAGAGGGAGGAGGCTGACACACAGACGGAGGGAGAGGGGGACAGAGAAGGAGGGAGAGGGGGACAGAGAAGGAGGGAGAGGGGGACAGAGAGGGAGGGAGAGGGGGACAGAGAGGGAGGGAGACACAGGGAGAGCAAATCAGCCGTGTGGTGTGTGGGAATGTCTGCTCGTCAGCAGGTAGACTGCGTGCATGTAGCCAAGGGTGGCCAGTGCCAGAACCCCCCCTCTTCTCCATGCCAAAACACAGGGCCATGTCACAACCTGTTCACGAGCACAACGAGAGCTACCTGCATCATATAAGTGTGTGGATCCACTCCATGTGCACATGTACAGTGCTACACGGAAGGCGCCAATGCATGGCTCGCCACACCTGCCGACAGATCCTAATTCCAAGAGGAAATGTGCCAACTTTGAAACTGATGAAACATGGATGTTGCATGGACCAAAATTAACATTGTCTCTCTCACACACAGGTCAACGTCGTGGTTCACCCCCCAACACTGGGGGGGAAGACTCACAGGACCCGGATCTGCGGGAGCCCGATCCCACCGGCAGCGACGACTCTCACCACTCTGTGGACGACCCCGACCGACCTGGCCCCTCTGGTGTCCAACCACCTGCAACGCCTGCGTCAGGTACAACTGTGCCAACCACCACCCCCACTCCTGCCACATCCCAGGAGACACCCAGGATCCCTGCCCCACCACCACAATGCAGCCAGGCTGGCCAGGAGGGACACGGTGTCCCGGGCACCCAGGAGGAGGCAGGCGACAACGCCAATGCCACCCCTCAGGGGTCCCGGAGACCCGATGTACCCACAAGGGCAGGCCAGGTGCAAGTGGGCAGGGGTGGTGGGAGTGGAGGACGGCGGAGGCGCGAGCCTGACCAGTTGGCTGGGGAACTGGTATTTTCCCATGTCCGTAACATCCTGGACACATACCGGCAGGACACCACGGGCCTGGCCCAGGTTGTGTCCGTCCTCGAGGGGATCAAACCCAGCAGGCCCAGCAACATGCGGAGCTACATGCATGTCTACTGCAACACCAACGGAGGATGGAGGACGGACAGGCTGAGCTCGTGACGGCGTACACGGGAATTCACAATACACTCCGTCGGATGGCCGACAACATGGCCGACCCTCCCTGTGCCAGAAGGCGGAGAACATCACCACCCACAGGGAGGGAGCAGGAGGAGGAGGAGGAAACATCCGATGGAGCATCCCAGATGTCGTCACGGCCTGCTTCTGAGGGTCCCCGCAGGAGGGCGGGTCGTCCACGGAAAAGACCGTGAGGGTCGGCGCAACATCACCATCTCCCAGGACACCTGGCCTGGCACCTGGCCCACTGGAGCAACAGCATCACAGCATCAAGAGACATTCTCTGCCACATGGCCCTGCTGGTCACTGTCTGACCAATGTTGACAAAGACTGTGGCATGGACTCTGATGATTTCCAATGGCAAGGACACCAACTCCCCTACTGAACTTTGGATTCCAAACTCCCGGAAAGCCCCTCACTTTATCCCCCCCCCCCCCAAATAATAAATCACACTATGAAGAGAAGATGCCTGCTGGTTGCATTATTACCTTACATGTGTGTTGTAAAGTCTAAACATGCCTGAGTTCTCTTTTGACTTCAACCATCCACACCCTGGGGCCTGAGTCTGGCACAGGACACACGGGTCACAGTGTATTAGGCAAGACAGACATGGAGCACCATACACACCCGTGATGGGCCCAACCAGCTGAGGGGGTGGCCGCACAACCGTGCTGACAGACACATTGAGTACAGAAACAGTCATGCGCAGAGGTCAGGGATCATGTGGAGTGTCCTGGGGGGCACGCAGGTATGTGTAGACAGGTGGCAGAACCATGTCCTGCAAGCTTGAGTCCGGTGGATGCAGAGAATGGTGGCCTGGCCAACGTTGGATGCATGGGGATGGCACATGTCACAATACCCACACAGTCATGGACATCATGCCCAAAACACAGTCTCAGCCCACACACACAGCTTGCATCTTGCTACTCGACACATTGACACATAGCCACAATCAGGGAAAACCATGCCAGACATGCTGGATGCACCATGGCAACACACCAGCATTGACTGAGAAGAGGCACCTTGGAGGCATAGGGACACCTTTATTTGTCATGTTTTCGGGATTGCAGAGGCAACTTGAAGTACACATGAACACATCTTGTGGAGTAACATGTGGGTCCAACACTGGCACCCCCCTTCTGCAGCACAAATGCGTGTTAGCCATGGAACTGGCACACAATTGTCGGCTAACAGCTAAACACCCACAGCTGCTCACGGAGAGCCTGCCATACACCATTGATCCGCTGATGTGGAAGTCCCACACCATGTCAAGCCAATGCTAACCGTATGTGCCCGAGGACAGTGTCACACACATTGATGCCATCATCACAATCCACTATCCCATCACTGATGACTGTCAACCAGTCAGACCATCTATTCAGGTGTACACAGCTGCATGTCGTGTCCCATGGTGATGCTACATGGCTGCAGAGGAACCAAACATCGACAGGGGCAGTGTGCATACATCGTGAACAACTGCCACACCCAATACACCCCTGATGCATCCCTTACCCTATGGAGACTTCCAAACGTGTCCGTGCCTGTAACGCTGAGTCAGCCCACGATTACGTGTCCATGAGGAATAGCAGTGCCACAACAATGCAACCAGCAGATGGCATGCGCAAGTACCTGGGGAAGAGAGACACACAAGAAGTCAGCCACAAAAAGAACAGCCACTTGCATGTGCATTTACTCGACACATGTATGGATGACAACATGCTAGGTCACAATTATGACTGGGGAAATACAACCATCACTGCCACCATCACTCCAGTGACACACCCACACACACCTCTGACTCACATGCCATACATGCAGGTGGACACACACATCACAACACATGCCACACGGGGACCAATGCGTGCACACTCAGACACTGGTACTCACCACTAAGCAAAGAAGTCGCGTATGAGCCGAGTCCGGATGTCCTCTTGCGGCTCCACATCCTCCACATCACTAGCCCCATTGCCAAGACCTTCGTCCTCCACGGGTGGATGGTCCTCGTCATCTTGATCCAGGATGAGTGGCACAGCTTTCTCAACTGCCATGTTGTGCAGCATACAGCAGACCATGAAGATTTTGCAGACCTTCGCAGGGGCATATGGGAGGGCGCCGCCGGTCTTGTGGAGGCACCGAAAGCGGCTCTTCAGCAGGCCAAACGTCCTCTCTATCACTCGCCTTGTCCGGCCATGGGCGGTGTTGTAGCGGAGCTGGGCCGGCGTGATGGGGTTGCGGAGAGGTGTGAGCAGCCAAGGCATGTTGAGATAGCCAGCGTCCCCTACATGGGAAGCACATGGGCATCGTTAGAACTGGTGAAGCGGTCGTGCTGGTAGGCAATGCAAAATACAGGACAGACAGACTGTACCCACCAACAACACATGCTCTTTCGTTGCGCAGCTGCATCATCATTTCAGGCATCCTGCTACGCCTCATGATGTAGGCATCGTGTACTGATCCTGGAAAACAAGCACAGACATGTGAAATCACCATGTTGGACTGACACACCACAAGGGCATTGATGGAGTGGTAGTGCTTCCGATTGCGGTACGCTACCTCCCGTGCGTGTGGTGGTACCAAAGCTACATGTGTCCCATCTATGGACCCAATGACATGGGGCATCCCTCCCAGGGCATAGAATCCACGCTTGACCCCAGTCAACTGTTCAGGGGTTGGGAACTTGATGAAGTCATCCAGGTGAATCAACATGGCCTCTAAGAAATCATGCAGCACACGGCAGAACATGCTCTGGGACATGCCACCAACATGAGCTATGGTATATTGAAAGGTACCCGTGGCAAGAAAATGTAGGGCAGCCATTACCTTCAGCTGGGGTGTCAGTGCCGTAGGATACCTGTGCTGTGGTTGCAGGTGTGGTGCCAGTCTCGCCGTCAACTCCAGAATCAACGGTTGGGGGAAGCGGTAGCAACGGATGCTGTCATTCTCCCGCATGGCAGCCAAGTCCGGAATTGGTCGGGCAAGAGGCGGCGCTCTGCAGTAATTAGGAAGTGACAAGGAAGAGTGAGTGCACTACGACAACAATTCATATGTACTGAGCACATGTTAATCTGTCAATACACATATGCTACATGGGAGTCAGGTATGTGCTACATGCCCAGGACACGTATGGCTGCCAGGTGACACTCCTACCAAGACCCAGCTACACACGGAGATTGAGAACCTCCCCATGCCATGCCATGGGAATAGCTGTGTCCCAGTGCAAGTGAACAGCCAGACGCAAGACAGGAGTGACATACGCCCACACATCAGCAGAAGTAGGATGCCAATTGCAGAGACTGGTAGCGGAACACTAGAGCCACAGGTCACATGACATTACACTAGGACAGCCCACACACCTTGCCATGAAGGTGCACATGTCATGACTCACCACACAATCATTGTGAGGATGCAGACATGTCCTTGTCACGCTACTCCGTGTCCCATGCATACATGTGCACCTCACATCCGATACCACATGTGGCATGGTGTGCGGAACAGTGTGCAATGTCAATCGACACACAGACACATGTTGGTTGCTGCAACAGCTGCAGCTTTTGAGGGTGCTCCAACATCAACCTGATGGGAAGCCCCCACACATACATGACATTGTCACATTGTGCACCGTGGGTAGTGACAAGGCAGGTGTGGTAACCCCTGTACCGGGCATCAGGGGACACTTGCGTGTGTTGGTGGACGTGCCATGCCAGTGACGCTCACCCCAAGTGTGCAGTACGACATGCACACATGTCAAAGGAGTCAAGGGCATGCCTGGCACACATTGCACCGTCACACAGTACATCTGTACACATCTCATCATACATCTGGTGCCTTCTCCACTCAGGAGTGATGTTCCACATCACAGCCTGTCACACCTGTGCCCCACACATGTAGTAATGCACAGACGATGCCTTGATGTCCATTCCTGGACAAGTATGTCCATCCATGGACAAGTATGTCCGCCCTATTCCTACCTGTGTGCCGCCTATCACGACTGTGATGTGTGAAAACAGCCGTACTGCTGCTAAGAGGGCCTGTGTACGTTCCCATATCACTATGGGAGTGCTGCCGTATGTGTACCCATCGTGATGGCGAGCGTACAGGCATTTGTACGGTCCGTACCACTACGAGTACGCATACGCAAGAACACCCATAGTGGTAGGGCCGTACGCAAGCCTGTGCGCTCCCTATCACTATGGGTGTCCTCGCGTATGCGTACTCGTAGTGGTACGGGCCGTACACACGCCTGTACGCTCCCTATCATTATGGGTGTCCTCGCGTATGCGTACTCGTAGTGGTACGGGCCGTACACACGCATGTACGCTCACTATCACTATGGGTGTCCTCGCGTATGCGTACTCGTAGTGATAGTGAGCGTACATGCGTGTGTACGGCCCGTACCACTACGAGTACGCATACGCGAGGACACCCATAGTGATAGGGAGCGTACAAGCATGTGTACGGCCTGTACCACTACGAGTACGCATACGCGAGGACACCCATAGTGATAGTGAACGTAGGCACGCGTGTACGGGCAGTTGCAATGCATTTGGGGTGCCCTAGGGCCCCGAAACGCACCGTACCTGTGTGTGACGCTCCAAATTACATAGGGGACACATGAGGGACAAGTATTAAGGCCTACATGCATGCTGGTTGTCATGGAGACCAAGTTCAAATTTCGAATTTGTTCTGGAAGGTGCACAGCAGAAGTCAGTTGGAATTCTTCTACTTTGTTGCTATGTGTTTGTGGGGCTGACATCATGCTGGAGAATGAAACCGATAGAGAACCCACAGACTGCTAGGTTTGAAGGGATTGGAGGAAACATAGGATGCAAATGTGAGTGACCAATCACTCTGTACTCCTGTGCATGAGATGGGCCAGCAAGGCAGATATAAGGCAGCCAGGTCCCATGAGGGAGCACTTGCCTGCACATCTCTGTATTCCACGACCCAGCTGCTGCTACTGATTCCCTGGAACCATGTCAAGGGCTGTGGAGAGGTCACAGCCATTCACCCTGGAGGAGAACATGGCTTTGGTGGATGTGATCCTCCCACGGTACCCCATGCTGTATGGGCGACCAGGTTATCAGGTGAGTGCAGTGTCCACTGCCACAGACCGTGTCCCTTTTTTGTGACTGTGACTTCTGCCATTGTGTCCAGGTGTGACACACATGCTATGTACTGTAGGGGGGGTCCCAGGGGGGGGAATGCCTGATGTCTCCCAGCAGTGCCCTGAGACAGGAGGGTGGGTGCAGAGTCCTCCCAGCAGTGCCCTGAGACAGGAGGGGTGTGTGCAGAGTCCTCCCAGCAGTGCCCTGAGACAGGAGGGGTGGGGGCCTATCACTCCCAGCAGTGCCCTGAGACAGGAGGGTGGGTGCCTATCACTCCCAGCAGTGCCCTGAGACAGGAGGGGTGGGGGCCTATCACTCCCAGCAGTGCCCTGAGACAGGAGGGGTGTGTGCAGAGTCCTCCCAGCAGTGCCCTGAGACAGGAGGGGTGGGTGCCTATCACTCCCAGCAGTGCCCTGAGACAGGAGGGGTGTGTGCAGAGTCCTCCCAGCAGTGCCCTGAGACAGGAGGGGTGGGGGCCTATCACTCCCAGCAGTGCCCTGAGACAGGAGGGTGGGTGCAGAGTCCTCCCAGCAGTGCCCTGAGACAGGAGGGGTGGGTGTGATGCACAGTGTGAGCCTGGCTCATTGATTGTGTAGTTGACCTAATTCCACCTGTGTCCTTTCAATGGCACGTACAGCTATTGGCCTTCCCCCACAGGATCATGTCCCTATGACAAAGTTGCAATGCGTTGGATGCACACTATGCCTTGTTGTAAACAGCAAATGTGTTCTAATCTGTGTCCCCGTGACATGTGCAAGGTGTATTGATGTAGTGTCACTTGTTCATCCTCACAGGTAGACGCCTCTGCCAAGGAGCAGATATGGCTGGACGCCGTCAGCGCCGTGAGGAGTGCGGATGGTCGCAAGCGGCGCCTGTCCCAGGTGAGGAAACGCTGGCAGGATATCCGGTGCTGGACGCGGAGGATCGCACGGGTCCTGCTGGGGGACTCACCTGAGAGCCACAAGAACCGCGGGCGCCGCCGTCTCTCCCACATCCAGAGACGTGTGCTGGCGGTGGTCTTTCCTGACTTGGACAGGTGTCTACAGGAGATGCAGCAGCCGGAAGGGGGTAGGTACATGTGTGTGTTTGTTGTGTTTCACCAGCATTTGTAAGTGCAATGTTCCATGGATACACTTCCAGGGTTTATGGTGCTGTGCAGATCCTGTTCCCCACAGTATTGCAGTGCTCTCCTGCCTCCCTTCCCCTCCTTGCAATGTGTTCCCTGGTCTGTGTGTAGTCACTCCATCACAAGGTTATGTAGCCTGACACCTTCTACAAGTGTACAATGCCTGCAGCATCATGTGTGGGGGTGGTGTGTAACAGGTTTTGTGACCTTGCCTGTGCCCTGTCCAGTTCTGGACTTGTGGGTTCCATGTCAGTTGGCACTAATGCTGATTCCAGACATGGGAGTTAATCTCTCGAGTGCCAGGCCTTCCAGCAGGCATGTCCCATGTGGTGGCCTTTGACATGATGTGCATGAGTGTGCGTTAGGCATAGTGCAGGGATGTTAGCGTGTGTTGCAGTCATTCCCATTCAGGAGCATGGAGTTGTGTGGCCACTACTGTCCCCAGGGGCATCTTTTCCTAGGTATCATGTGTGTAATCCGAGAATGTCGACAATCTCTGGGTCTACAGCATAGGTTGTGCTCTGTGCCATTGTCCCCTGGCAACATGTATATTGACGTGCGATGTATTACAAGTGTCCACTGTACAGCCTGACCTGATTTTCCTATTACATACTCACGGTGGCCATTGCCTTTGTGTCTTGTTGCAATCATCTGATGCTGCCCATTTGTACATGATAATTTGCACAGCCGCACCTTGGGTAGTTTGTGTGCAATATAGAAGTTTTGCATCACATGTGTATTTCACCCTGACTAAGAGATGTACGTGCTTCCTGTGTCTCCATAGATTTGTCTCATGTAGGGGGTGGGTGGTGCGGGCATGTCCGACATGTCAAGACCTGATATCTCCTTGCTAGGACTGGCCAGTGTGTGATGTTTGCCTGGACATACACTCAAGGTGCAGTGTGCCAGTCAGGGTGGGCATGTTATCAGTATTACCTATGCTGCATGTGCCTCTAGTTCCTGCCTATGGTCCCTGCTCATCCCTATTTCCTGCCACGCTGTGTGGTGCAGATGCAGTGCTGGATTGTCCCCAGGGCCTTGCTCCTCAGTCAAAATTCCATATCATCTCATTTGCTATTGTGTCATGCTCTCCATAGTTTTTAGGTGGCATGGTGGGTCAAAAAACTGTGTGTTGCATGCCCTACATATGTACCTTGTTTTGTAGATGTAACTCTTCCTTCGTTTCAGGCTATGCACTGTAACCTACGTAGATTTGACTCATGTGACATATGTATACAGGTGTATGATTACTTTCTGTCTCTTCACCCTGCCCACAGCATCGTCGGGGGACACGGAGGGAGACATGGACACAGACGGCGCGGAGGGACCGAGCACCAGTGCCAGCGGTGACATCGGGGCTGGCACTTCGAGTGGGACTGAGGCGGTGGAGAGTGAACCCGGGGACCTGTCGACTGGCACAACAGAGTATGAAGCTGACGGGTCCGAGGATGATCACTCCGAATGGGCGGTGGCTGCACCACCATCTGACAGCAGCCCTACATCTGGCACCGCCCCCTCCATTGGCATCAGCCGCCTCCCACGTGCCCGTGTCCCTTCCCAACGTGCCCGGTCACCACATGTCTCCTTCCTGCCAGGCACCACACCCCCTGCCCCTGTCTCCACTGCTGCCGCCAATGCTGAGTCTGTGGACATCCAGCGGCAGTTGCAGATTGGTCAGACTGCGATCCTTAATGTCCTCCATGGCCACAGCCAGGTCCTCAACAACATGGAGGCATACTTGGAGGGCATTCATTCATCGCAGGCTGACCAACGCAACTTGCTGAGGTCCATAGACTCCACACTGACTGCAGCAGTGGGTCTCCTGCAGCGCTACGTCCCACCCCCTACCCCTGCTCCTTCCACAATTCCCACTCCCATGCCTGTCCCACATACACCCAGACGTAAGCATGCACCCACCACAACAGACACAGGCACCACACCAGCAGGGAAGGTCCGCCGCACACCTCCTGACACGCACACACAGGGTGCAGTAGGCACACCCACTGGGTCGGGGGGCAAACGTGTGACACGCAGCCAGAGTGGGAGTCCGCATTCCACCCAATCCACTCCCTCCAAATCCCCTCCCCTCAGCTCTCCTGGCCACATCTCCCCCAAGGACTCCTTCATGGCCGCTCTGTCCCTGAGCCCCACATTGACACCACCCCGCAAGCGGTCAAGGAGGTCCCCGGTCAGGGTGCTTGAGTCCCCCCCCTGTCCACATCCTCCCCCAGTGGCGCTGCGACCCATCCCTCTGACCCCCCGCCCCCGCTCCTTGGGGCCTGTGGTTCCTTCGGGTGCAGGGGAGTCCCTGGAGGACCTTGCAAAGGTGTGCAGCGAGATCCTGGCCTCCGCCTTTGGCCCTGCCCCACCCCCTGTGGTGGAGTCCTCCATCCCTGCACCCATGACGCCTACCCTTCACCCTCCTGTCCCTGCGGTGCCTGTTTCCTCACCCCCACATGATGCCCTCACCCCTGTGGAAGACAACGGATTGTAACTGTGCAGGCAAGCTAGGAGACACGCATCCCACTGTGTCCCCCATCCAGCTGGGACTCCTGGACTGCCCTATGGGCGTTGTTAATATTGGACTTACGTCATACTAGTTTTTTGCTCATGCTGAATAAAGCTATTTATTTTTTTCCCTTGGAACACTCCTGCATTGCTGGCATTGCTGTTGGTGGGGCTGCTACATGGTTGTGGGTGTTGGTCATGTGTTGGGTGTGTGGGAAATGTAGTAGTGTGCTGCTCATAGGGGGGACCCTGGGATCTGTGTGCCTCACACGGTGTTAGCTACCTTTCTCCATTCATGTATGCAGTTGCTGCATGTTGCAATTGTCCCAAGGTGTATTCCTTCCTCTGTGTACCCTGACTTCTTCCCTGCAGGGTGTCCCCTGACTTTAGCACAGAGCTGTGTGTCCATTAGCTGGGTGTGTGACCTAGTCCTTCACCTTTGCACATGCATGCAGAGCGATGTCTCCACCTGCATCATTCGTGGCATCCTTGGTAGTCATTGTACTTGTGTATGTGGCCTATTGACATGACTTCATGTGTACATGTTTTCTTTTCTGCGCTATGCATGCGTATACTCCCAGCCTCGCACACATGTGGTACATGTACTGCAGGGTCTTTGTGCACCTGACTGACATTTGTGGGCATGGTATATGTGACTACTCCACCCTTTGCGTTCCATGGGCACTGCTGGGAGTGATAGGCCCCCACCCCTCCTGTCTCAGGGCACTGCTGGGAGGACTCTGCACCCACACCTCCTGTCTCAGGGCACTGCTGGGAGGACTCTGCACCCACCCTCCTGTCTCAGGGCACTGCTGGGAGTGATAGGCCCACACCCCTCCTGTGTCTGGGCACTGCTGGGAGGACTCTGCACCCACACCTCCTGTCTCAGGGCACTGCTGGGAGGACTCTGCACCCACACCTCCTGTCTCAGGGCACTGCTGGGAGTGATAGGCCCCCACCCCTCCTGTGTCTGGGCACTGCTTGGAGTGATAGGCACCCACCCCTCCTATGTCTGGGCACTGCTGGGAGGACTCTGCACCCACACCTCCTGTGTCTGGGCACTGATGAGAGTGATAGGCACACACCCCTCCTGTGTCTGGGCACTGCTTGGAGTGATAGGCACCCACCCCTCCTATGTCTGGGCACTGCTGGGAGGACTCTGCACCCACCCCTCCTGTCTCAGGGCACTGCTGGGAGGACTCTGCACACACCCCTCCTGTCTCAGGGCACTGCTGGGAGGACTCTGCACCCACCCCTCCTGTCTCAGGGCACTGCTGGGAGGACTCTGCACCCACACCTCCTGTCTCAGGGCACTGCTGGGAGGACTCTGCACCCACCCTCCTGTCTCAGGGCACTGCTGGGAGTGATAGGCCCCCACCCCTCCTGTGTCTGGGCACTGCTGGGACGACTCTGCACCCACACCTCCTGTCTCAGGGCACTGCTGGGAGGACTCTGCACCCACACCTCCTGTCTCAGGGCACTGCTGGGAGTGATAGGCCCCCACCCCTCCTGTGTCTGGGCACTGCTTGGAGTGATAGGCACCCACCCCTCCTATGTCTGGGCACTGCTGGGAGGACTCTGCACCCACACCTCCTGTGTCTGGGCACTGATGGGAGTGATAGGCACACACCCCTCCTGTGTCTGGGCACTGCTTGGAGTGATAGGCACCCACCCCTCCTATGTCTGGGCACTGCTGGGAGGACTCTGCACCCACACCTCCTGTGTCTGGGCACTGATGGGAGTGATAGGCACACACCCCTCCTGTCTCAGGGCACTGCTGGGAGTGTTAGGCACCTACCCCTCCTGTGTCTGGGCACTGCTGGGAGGACTCTGCACCCACACCTCCTGTGTCTGGGCACTGATGGGAGTGATAGGCACACACCCCTCCTGTCTCAGGGCACTGCTGGGAGTGTTAGGCACCCACCCCTCCTGTGTCTGGGCACTGCTGGGAGGACTCTGCACCCACACCTCCTGTCTCAGGGCACTGCTGGGAGTGATAGGCCCCCACCCCTCCTGTGTCTGGGCACTGCTGGGAGGACTCTGCACCCACCCCTCCTGTCTCAGGGCACTGCTGGGAGGACTCTGCACCCACCTCTCCAATTTCACAATATGTACGCTCATGACATGCACGGATGTGGGTGCGCTCCATGCATTCGAGGTGGGGGTACGTGTCGTACTTACACTGTTGGGGTGGGGGTACGCTCCATGCATTCGAGGTGGGGGTACGTGTCGTACTTACACTGTTGGGGTGGGGGTACGCTCCATGCATTTGTGGTGTGGGTACGGGTCGTACTTACACTGTTTTTGTGGGTGTACGCTCCATGCATACGGGGTGGGGGTAGGGGTCGTACTTACACTGTTGGGGTGGGGGTACGCTCCATACGTACGCGGGTGGGGGTACGGGTCGTACTTACACTGTTGGGGTGGGGGTACGCTCCATGCATTCGAGGTGAGGGTACGGGTCGTACTTACACTGTTGGGGTGGGGGTACGCTCCATGCATTCGAGGTGAGGGTACGGGTCGTACTTACACTGTTGGGGTGAGGGTACGGTCCGTACATACACTGTTGGGGTGGGGGTACGCTCCATACGTACGCGGGTGTGGGTACGGGTCGTACTTACACTGTTGTGGTGGGGGTACGCTCCATACGTACGCGGGTGTGGGTACGGGTCGTACTTACACTGTTGTGGTGGGGGTACGCTCCATACGTACGTGGGTGGCGGTACGGGTCGTACTTACACTGTTGGGGTGGGGGTACGCTCCATGCATATGGGGTGGGGGTCGTACTTACACTGTTGGGGTGGGGGTACGCTCCATACGTACGCGGGTGAGGGTACGGGTCGTACTTACACTGTTGGGGTGGGGGTACGCTCCATGCATTCGAGGTGAGGGTGCGGGTCGTACTTACACTGTTGTGGTGGGGGTACGCTCCATACGTACGCGGGTGGCGGTACGGGTCGTACTTACACTGTTGGGGTGGGGGTACGCTCCATGCATACGGGGTGGGGGTCGTACTTACACTGTTGGGGTGGGGGTACGCTCCATACGTACGCGGGTGAGGGTACGGGTCGTACTTACACTGTTGGGGTGGGGGTATGCTCCATGCATTCGAGGTGAGGGTACGGGTCGTACTTACACTGTTGGGGTGGGGGTACGCTCCATACGTACGCGGGTGTGGGTACAGGTCATACTTACACTGTTGGGGTGGGGGTACGCTCCATACGTACGCGGGTGGGGGTAGGGTCCGTACATATCCGTCCCCACGCTATGTGATGCTTGTGCGGCCCGTACCCAGGCCTTTGCCACGTGGGTACGAGCCGTCCCGCCATTGTTGGGGTGACGTGGGTGTGGGCGTGGTACGACTCGTACCCACGCTCTTCAGGCGTGGGTACAGGACGTACATGTCTGGTTGTGTTGCCGGTTCACGTCGTGACGGACTTCCGTTGTGGCGGTCGCTGGCTTAGCTGGACACGCCCCCACCCCCTCGTAGTGACCAGGGCATGGGAGTCAGGTATGTCCAGGGCATGTGTGCTGTGTGACTTTGGTGGGGGGTTTGTGGCCTGCCCTGGTCCTGCCACCCCCACCCCACCCCACTTTCCCCCCTCCCTTAGTTGTTCTGACCTTCTGCGGCGTCTGCGTCCGAACCTGTAGAGGAGGTCAACTGCTATGAGGGCCGGGATGACACGTAGGTTCGGGTCCATGTCTGTCCGTCGCGTACGGGTCCTCCTTGTTCGCGTCGTCCTGTCTGTCCGTCGCGTACTGGTCCTCCTTGTTCGCGTCGTCCTGTCTGTCCGTCGCGTACTGGTAGTCCTTGTTCGCGTCGTCCTGATTTCCCGGCAGTTTTTGGCAGCCGGAAAATATTCACCGTGCGGGATGACGTCGGTGCGAATCGTAATTCCTGGTTCGTGAATGGCAGGCTGCGAGCGTCCCGACGTCAGGTCGGCGCTTTCCCGGATCCCATTTGTAGGTTTATTTTGTTCGGTCGGGGTTTTTTACGATTCGTACGGAAATGGTGTTCCCGTGCGAATCGTAATTCCATGTTTGTATATTTTGACGACCGGGTACGCGTCGGACGGAAAATATGCTCCGTCCGACGGTTCGTACCCGGTTTTTACAGGATCGTAATTGGCACCTTTGAGCTATGAGGGGCCTACGGAACTCCAATCAAGACTTTCTTTACCTACTTAGCCAATAGCGGTGGGCCAATTTCTCTTTCTTGTACTAGAGCCTGTTGCATCCTTGCTAGGTCACTGCTTATGGGAAATTGGCAGTCTGTGGATCAACAAAGGCACATGCACTACTTCCTAAGATGTTAAGTACAATTTCTGCACACCTTGGACAAGGTTCCTCTACTTTAATATAGTTCAATGAGGAAGCTGCTTTCGATATCTGTGTCGAAGGCATTTTACTTTTCAGACACATGAAGGTTACTGGAGTACCATTTATAGCTAGAGATTTGCTCAGGTTGCTCTTAAAGGGCAGATGGTCTGATGTTTGTGTTTATGTAGTTAAATGCCAATCCACACAGAGTTAAGTAAAGTGTCCTAAGATGTATGTTATCCCCAGCCCTATCTAATGTATAGATACAAACTCTCCACAATCATCTTTGCAGGATTGACATGTAGCTCTATATGTGTGCTGCTGATGTGTTGGTTATCTCGAGTTGCCTGAGGTTTACTGTTAATGCAACAACCAGTGGGATCCAGTTGTCTCAGCTTGAATGAGCTGAAAACTGAATTGTTGCTCTTATCTTCCTTCAATTTTTAGTTTTTTTTATGTGAAATTTTATTTTCAAGTAGCTCAATATAAAGATTATTATTAATCAAAACATCACTTCCAAGGTATTATATAGGGCATTAGATCTGCAAGAGAATAACTTATTTTTAAAAAAATTGAACAAGATAGGACAAGAAACAGAAGGTCTGGTCAATGTTCAAGTAGCCTCCCTAATTAGAAATTGCACAATCTTTGCAATAAGAAGACATCTATTGCTGATATCCAAAACATTCTTACAAATCCTTTCAAAAACATCTAATTGATTTTTCATTTTACACATCAAACGAATGAATGAGTCCTTCTATGCCATTTTCACAATGCATGTTGCAATGCCTGGTTTTCGTCTTGAATAGATTACTGTAACTCTCTCTAAATGGGACTATGCACAAAAATATTTAAAAAATGAAAGGCCTTCAAAACCTATTTTTGAGACATAGCCAAAACCACAAAAGCAAATGGACCTACATTTGAAAATACATTGCTTTAGAACTGAAGAGTGATATTCAACACATGTCTATAAAATAATCTGTGCCCCAGCCCTAGATTGCATCAATAGCATGCTATTGTATAGAGCAGAATGATCTTATACTAAGGGTTGAAAAAGAATGGTTCTGCATCAATTTTTAGAGCAGAGCATTTCCTGTACATGTTACTTCTATGAGGAACGTCCTCCTGAAACATGTCTAGAACTTGTAAACCCATGTGACCAGTAGAAAGCTCATCATAACTGCTTCTCTTTAAAAACTTGATCTATTGGTGCCACAGATATTGCACTTGGGTATCCCCTTTGGGTTTTAACACTAAACAGAAATTAGTTGGATTAGATTAGAGAAGAGCTGCTAACTTCCTGTGACCAATCTAAACATGTGTGAGCTAATGAGAAGTTTGAGTATATTTTTTGCTACTTTTTTGATGCAAACGCCTTGGTTTGTAACACGTTTTTCGGGAGTCAGCGACTACGCTAAAATGAATCCTTGTTACATCATTTTTCCCCTGAGAGTTATCTGCAATTCCAGTAACTAACATTGTGGCTTCTGCTGGGTAGGCAGAGTTTCTCACCATGCCATTTTGGATGCTGGTGCTGAATCCAGATCTTACCTTTTATTGAGTACATTTTCCAGTGTGCATTTTTCTTTCAGTTTTGCTTTTGCTACCTTATCTTCTTCAGGTAACCTCTCAAACCAAGATGGCCTCAAGGAAATTCCATGTCAAGGGGCATGGCTACCTTTATAAGCAGACCCCGACTGAGTTTCAGCATGTCACAAGGGTAGTTGTATGTTGCTTATTCTGAATCACTCTGAGCTGTTATTTGCCTTGAGTAATCCTTCCCTTTTTTCTGCTAGTCATTGCCTGCCTTTAGACACTTTTATCTGTACTCAGATTTTTTTTCCTCTGACAACTGGATCTTTCCAGTCTGCTCTTACTGGACTGCACTGAGTCTAACTGTATATCATGCTGAATATTCTAGGAGCAGCAAACCCTCACTAGGTGAACAAAGAAGACCATCTGCATTTCATTTAAGAAAATCAATAATAATAATAATTAATAATTTTCAACACAATGTATTATTATTAATATTAAGAAAAACAAAAATAATGATTATCATTATTGTGATTAATATTAGCAATAATATATATATATATATATATATATATCAGTCTGCAGTCCCAGTCTGAAACCTTGCCTCTAATTTCTTTACTAAATTCAAGTTGTGATGTTTCTTTTCACCTGTAATACCTCACTCATTACAGTTGAGCTGTGACACCATAGTGCCTCCTGCCTTTTCTAAAATGAACAGTAATCATCAGAAAGAAGACGTCTGTGGCAATGTTTTTATTTTAAGTACCTACTTTATTACAGGAAAGAAACAAACTTACTGCATGACTCATTTTGAGCTAATACCTCTTTTGATCTGATTTACAATAAATTGAATCTAATATGTTTTTGAAATACATTACTGCGTTTTGAAGTGTTTGATTTCAATCTATATATTCCACTTTTATTCTTTATGTATGTATAAAAATATTATCCCTTGCATATGAAGGAGCGAAAGAGCAACATGCCAAGGGTTTAAGAAGTTTGTGGGAAGAGTGATGTTGTGATCATGCACTATAAGGAATAACATACCCTCTACTGTACATTAAAATACTATTGCAAGTCACCTAGTCATTCCACGACCATATAAACTTGGCCCGCGGCCTTGTTCTTCTGTAATCACACCATGACGATTTGTATCATTATAATGTAAGTTAGTGGGAACTTATCCCATATAATATTTGTAGAGTGTTCAATTACCAATAAAGGCATCTCAGTGCTAATGAAAGACAGAGCAAAAAATTGTTTGGATGATCTATGATTCAAAATCCAGGTTGTAGTTGTTTCCTACAAACCACAAAATTGGAAAGCCACAACATTACTAATTGAGAGCATTCAAGCTTTCACTACCTGATAGGCAAAATAACCTCCACTCCCCCACCCCCTGGTGGGCCACCCTTATGTTAGAGACATGTAGAACAAAGGCCTGAAGGGGAAATCTTTTTAATTTAGGAATACCATAAGATCATGTGTGAGTTGAATAGAGGGCCAGAATCATGAAGACCTTAAAGCATATGCAAGGGCTTTTTTTTTAAGCTGCTCTATTGGAAGCCAGTGTAAGGTCCACAGGTGCTCAGAGATGTTTAAATGACACAGAAGTTTGAGTATCAGGTGGTTTGAGTAGCATTGACCTCAATATCTCTTCCTTCACCTCTCTGAAATCCATGGCGAGAGTAGCACAATTCTGCAGTGGATGTCATATTGCCTGTGTTGGGATGAAAAGTCTTCTTCATGGTAATGGGTGTGCACCCATGCCCTGAGTGCCCAGCTGTTCTGATGTCTGGAGCTCTAAGGCGGATTTTTGTTGTCATAGGCAAACGCGAATCAAGTGTGTGCAACATGACAAAGACCTTTCTCATGGATTGCGGTATTGTTGGAACAAGAGCGGCACCTAAATTACTAGCCTCATAGAGGGGGAAGGTTACTGCCTTCGCCAGGAGGTAAGCAGCACAAGTGTGCTGGATGCAGCATACTGTATAATGATCAGTGGGAGCGAACAGGTCCTTTTTATGTTGAAGCCTACCAGTCAGTGCAGCTGTCTGTTTTGCTAACGACATCTTTGGGACATTCGTAAAGCTTCGCTGGAAATGGATTCTGCCTGTTGCTTACCATTGGCTTTTTGGTTTGTACCTCACATTTTCTTGCTTTCTATTTGCTGGCGTTATTTGTTTTTGGCTGTCCAACTTGAGTTCATCCCTTTCCTTGCCCTGACCTTATGTACAGCATCCTTCGGAGTGCTCCCTTACTGTAAACAGGCCTTTAAATCTTGTTCTTATCTTGTCACATTTGCTGTGCATTCAAAGACAGAGGTCAAATGTCAGGCGAGGGAGATTGGTGTTTATTTTTCTTTCTCTGACTTCAAGGTAGATGGATTTATGTCGCAATTGTTCTGGTTACTGGGGGTAATTCTGAAGTGTGGTGGAAATTAATGTTTTACCATAAAAAAATCAATGCAGTTGAAGACATTTCCACACATTAGTTTGTCGCTGTATACTTTTACCAGTAAAACTGTATGTCTATGCACATGTAATGGTCATTTCAATTGATTATGTGTTGTCTGTAATAGCAGTGTGCTACCACACCATGCATTCTCCACTTTACCTCACTCCACTCTACTCTGCACCATTCCATGCCATTGCACTCTACTCTGCACCACTCCACACTATGCTACTCACTCTATGCCACTCAACACAGCATTACTGCACTCTACTCTCCACTGTTCCATTCTATGCCACTTCAATCTACACCCCTCTACTATGCATCACTCTACCCCACTCAACTCTACTATGCACCGCTGCACTCTTTACCACTTTACGCCACTCCACTCTGTGGCACTTTACTATGCAACTCTGAGGTCCATGTCACTGTACTCTACGCCTGTCCTCTTAACTCTGTACCACTCCTCTCTAGACCAGCGCACTCTATCCCATCCCCTCTACACCACAATAATGTACTCTGTGCCATTGCACTCTACCCTGCACCACTCCACTCTACAGTGCACCATTCCACTCAATGCCACTTCACTCTACTCTGAAACAATCTACTCTGCACCATTCCACTCTACGCCAATGCAATCTATACTGCACTACTCCAGTCTGCGCCACTCTACTCGTTACTACACTACTCTACACCACTGCTCTCTATGCCAATGAGCTCTATACCACTTTACTCAAAAACACAATGCAATCTATTCCACTGCACTCTACTCCAAACTACTGTGCACCACTGCACTCTACGCCACTCTGCTCTACAAACCTCTACACCACTGCACTCTACACCATTGTACTCTTTGTCACTGCACTCTATGCCACTCTATTCTACTCTGCACCACTGTACTCTACACGACTGCACTCTACCCCAATGCACTCTATGCCACTCTACTATATACCACTGCACTCTATAACAGTCTACTCTGCAACACTACACTCTCTGCCACTGACATCTACCCAGTCTACCATATCCCACTGCACTCTATGCCACCGCAGTCAAATCAGCACCACTCTACTCTTTGCCAGTCTACACTACTACGCTATATGCCACTCTACTCTGCATCACTCCACTCTCTGTCACTGTAATCTACCCTGCACCACTCCACTCTGCACCGCTCCACTCTATGCCAATTCACACTAAGCCACTCTAATCTCCTCTGTACCACTGCACTCTATGACACTGCACTCTAAGGATAGTCTACTCTGTGCCACTGTAGTCTACACTCTTTCACTCTACTCGGAAACAATCTACTGTATGTCACTGCCTTCTGCACCACTCTATTCTACTCTACACCACTCCACTCTACTCCACTTTACTCAAAATAATACATTTTATGCCACTGCGCTCTTTGCCACTACAACACTCTACTCTATGCTGCTGCACTCTACAACACTGCACTCTATGTCATTACACTCTACCTCACTGAACTCTACATCACTCTATTCTGTTCTACATCCCTGTACTTTATGCCACTGCTCTCTACCCCACTTTACTCTGCATCACTCTACTCTACGCCACTGTACTCTACATCAATGCACTCTATGCGACACTACACCACAGCACTCTATGATACTCTACTCTGCAACACTGAACTATGAGCCACTGCACTCTGTGCCACTGCACTCCAACCCACTGCACCACTCCACTGTATGCCACTCTACACCACTGCATTCTATGACACTCTTCTCTGTAACACTCTGCTCTGTGCCACTCTACTCTGCAACACTGAACTCTGTGCCACTGCACCACTCCACTCTACACCACTGCACTCTATTCCACTCTAATCTACTGTGCACCAGGGCATTCTATCCACTGCACTCCACGCCATTTCACCATACACCTCTTTACTCTGCTCTGCACCACTCTACTCTATGAAAATGCACTCTGTTTTACTTTGCCCCACTACACACTTCACCACTGTACTCTACACCACTCCAGTCTAGGCCACTCCACTCTAGTCTGTACCACTCCACTCTACACCGGTGCATTATATTCCACTACTCTATTCCACTTCACTCTACACTTCACCACTCCACTCTATGCCACTTCACTCTGAAACAATCTACTCTACACCACTGCACTCCATGCCACTCTACTCTATGCCACTCCACCCTACCCAATGTACTCTACACCACTTTACTCACAGCCAATGCACTCTATGCCACTGCACTCTACAACACTCTACTTTAAACCACTGCACTCTACACCACTGAACGCTATGCCACTCTACACCATTGCGCTTAATATCACTGCACTTTATACCACTATATTCTACTCTGAACCACTGTACTGTCTGCCAATGCTTTCTACAGCACTCTACTCTGCAACACTCTACGCCACTGCAGTCTACGCCAATGCACTCTATGCCAATGCAGTCTACACCAATGCACTCTAAGACAGTGTACTCTGCAGGACTGCACTCTCTACCACTGAGCTCTATGCTATTCTGCACCATTCAGGGGCAGCTCCTCCATGAGAGCGGAGGTGCGTCGCCCTGCTAAATACCCCAGAACAAATGAAAAATAAAATGGTAATAAAGTTAATTTATTACCATTTTATTTTTCAGCAACCCGTCCTGAATGGAGTGTCAGGACATGGTGGGGCAATTGGTGCTGAGTAGCAAAAAACAAGCAAACAAGCACACACTAGTCCTGGTATTTTTAGAGTCCAACTCGTATTGAGCTAATCGGTAGCTGGCAATAAATCAATCCAATCCACTGAAGTTTGTGTTCTTCTTTTACTTCACAATCAAAGTCACAGGTAAAGAAATCCAAAACACTGCAGCAGACACGTGTTTCATCCCCCCGGACTTCTTCAAGGCTAAAGGACAATGAGAACCCCTGTGAATAGTCAGTTTGTCTCACAGATTCCGTAATACCACATCAAGGTACGGGTAAAGGTCTTTTAAAATGTCCCTGTTGCGGACAGTGTAGAAAACAATCCTCTACTCCTGTCTATTTCCCTTAATGACAGGAAACATGGTGTGCAAATGGGACCCTGATAAGTCCTCTCGTTATTCAATTCCCTGCACTTTTCTGACGTCGTGTGATGTCAGAACGGTGGAGCTGTGCACATATGTTTAAAGTGCACATGTCCATTTGGTCGGCCGGCTTGAGACAGCCAGCCAGGTGTGCGCATTTTAAACTTCTGTAACCTCGCCATCTTAGACAGCTGGGTTAGAGAAAGCACAGGCCTCCAGTGTTCTTAAGAGCACAGAGGGAGGCTACACCCGGTACCAGGATTGGGTAGTGCAATTTTTCTGGGTCCTGAGCTTCCGGAAGCAAAGACACCCAAGTGAGGAGAACGTCATGTAGCAAGTCAGCAAGGTAATTGCCTTTGTTTAAAATTATTTTAATGCAATCCGTATTTTGCCTGCGACACCACCCCAAATACATGCCAGCCACCACTGGCACAATTGCATTCTATGCCACTGCACTCTACTCTGCACCACTCATCTCAACTTTAATACACGCTATGCCACTCTGTTCTACACTGCACCACTGCATTCCACGCCCCTGCACTCTACTCCACTCTAAGCCAATGCACTCAACGCCACTCTACTCTAAACCTCTGCACTCTATTCTGCAGCACTCCACTTCACCCTGCACCACTTTTCTCTACTCTGAAATAATTTACTCTATACCACTCAACTCCACCCTGTGCCACTACACTCTTGGCCACTCCACTCTATGCTATTGCACTCTACACCACTATGCTCAACTCTGCAAAATGGCACTGTATGAAACACTACTCCATTAAACTCTATTCCACTCTACAACACTACTCCACTCTATGATGTTCTATGCAACTCCTTCTACGTCACTCCATGCCACTTTACTCCACTCTATTCTACGACACACTATTCCACTCTACTCCACTCCACTACTCCATGTCAGGATCTGACCCATCGGGTCATCATCGCAGAATTCCCCTCGTCATCCAGGGTCATCCCCGTCGCCAGGTTTCCTCTGATGTCCAAAGTATCTCAGCCACCCAGCACCGTGTGCTCCCCACATCTCAGCTCCCAGCACTGTCACAACTGTGTTCTTGAGTTATTGTATCTTCTTTTAGCCGTTGATTTTATTATGTTTTCAGGTTTGCTATGTCCATAGGCATTTTCTTTGTGCCATTGGTTTTATTATTATAGCTATTTCAGCCCCTTCCCCCTCCGGCACAACAGCAATTACCTTGTGTTTGGTTCTCAGCCCAAGGCACAGCAGCGGCAATGGCCTTGCATTTCTGTAAAGATTGCCGCTGGAGCAGGGTAATTTTGATCCCATCTTAAACATTCTGTAGGAGTGCATTATAATCATGCGTAGTCAGCACTCAAATATATTCTGTGTGATTGATGTTACTAAGAGAAGATGTGGTATTGCATACTTAAAGTACTCCACGCAAAAATAATGAGACATATAACTGTGTGCATAGAAACGTGACTACGAAATTTCTTTGTAACATTTATATATTAATATTTCAGGAGAAGTTAACGTTCAGATGTATCTCATTGAGAAGTTGATAAAACAGAATGTATATATGTAGACTAATGTTTAAACATTTATATGTGTAAGTGGCAATTATTTAAATGTTGGCTCATTTGCAATAACATTTCATAATTCTTTGCAATTTATTCATGCATTAGGAACCTGCATTTGCTGTTTGTGTAGAAATGTGCACATATTTATAACCCTGTGCACTGTTAAAATGACATAAGTTTGAGCCTCGAGAACAGTTTCATTTCAAGCTTACATTTAAAGCCTAACATGTCATTTGTATTTAACCTTCAATGTATAATGTACTTGCTTGTAATTTTTTATTCTTGGTTTCCATTGCAGGTGCGAACAAAGCCTTCTTAACTAGAAAAGAAGGGTTTTTGTTTTAGTTAGATATCAAGGTATGAGAAGATGGATCTTGGCAAGGAGAAGCGTGGTAACGAGCAAGGAGACGAGTTCTCATGGAGGAGGAGCAGAATGTCCTAGGATGAATGAAGTAGCAACTTATCGATGTCGGAAAGGTGGTGCCAGTAACCAATTTGCGCTGGAATCGTGGAAAGTTACTGGAAGAGCATTTGACTTACCTTGGGTGAAACTAATGTATTATGCTGTACTGTAGTGATGGACAGAGGGACATCTTAGGACTTCATGAGGTAGAAACTTCTGCCTCTGTTTCTGCTTTAAGTGGATTCATGATACTAGACCCTTGGTTGGAGTTTCTTCTACTGAAGACTCTTGCAGCTGACCCCTTTCTGATGTCACCTTAATGTAATGCTTCCTGGTTTAGGGTTGTCCCTTTTAAGGCTGTGTAGGGAGAGATAGCATGCTAATGCTTTACTCTTACCTCTCAAGCTGCTAAAAAGACCATCTAATTGAGTAGGGATGTTTGAGTGGGCCGCGCTTTCTCACTGCCTTTTCACCGAGATTCCATGAGATATCACAAGTCTCGGCAGCCATCTTGAGGGTGGCCCTATTTAAACCGCACCCAAGGCCCGAACCACAATTTGCCTTGAGGATTTCATTGAGGAAGGAGCACTTTCCGGCAGCACTCCACACCTTCTGGCACCCTTAAGGGGAGTCGTCGTACTGCCACAGGCATCTTTGACTGAGTCATGAAGAAGAAACAAAACAAGAACTTGAGACCAAAGCCAAAAGATAAGTAAAGGTGCATGCAGGTGATTCTAGAATTAACCCGTTATTGAGAGGATCCACTAACTCTATAGAAGCTCAGGCTACTTCAGCAGAAAGAAGAGAAGTTAAGGCGTGAACTCAGAGAGACTATCAAAGAGCTAATCACAGGTAGATTAGAGGGAAATTTGCCTAAACCCTCAGGGGAACGGAGTGGATCAGAACGTTCTGAAAATAATCTTATGGTACTTATCTTTTATGTTCAACGTTTGACAGTGTAATTCTTAGAGTAAAGACACAAAGCCACGCAGAAACTTACCCATCCTACATATTCCCCCTCTATCTACCTTGCTGTATGTTAGCATCTCAAAAGAGAAGGTAAGGTTAAAGAGTTGATCCATATTGTCTCTGCAGAGACACATCACAGTCACTTCAGGTAAGGTGTGTTGATCCCCTGACACACCACTCTACGTCACTCCAGTACTCCACTCTGCGCCACTCCAATCCATGCCACTATATGCTACTCCACTATGACACTCTATGCCACTCCACTCTATGACACTCTACTCCACTTGAAGCTACTCCATGCCATTACACTCTACAACACTATTCCACTCAACTCTATGACAATCTACTCCACTGTACTCTACAACACTCTACTCCACTCTACACAACACCCTCTAGGCCGCTCCACTCTACACCACTCCCCAACACTCTTTGCCACTCCACTCTGACACTCTACTACGCTCTGACACTCTACTCCACTTTACACCACTCAAGTCTATCACACTCTACTCCCTTCTATGCCCATTCTACTCTATGACATTCTACTCCTTCCACGATACTCCACAACACTCTATACCACTCCACTATTCGCCACTTCATGACAATTCACGACTCTCTACGCCACTCCATAAAATCCCACTCTACTTCACAACACTCAACTTTACTCTATTTCCCACCACTCTCCTTTATGCCTGTAAGTTTTAGCCATGCTGAACAGCTGCCAAGCTGGTGTACATCATGGCCAAAACATATTGGCAAAGACAATAGCTCTTGCATAGGCGAGACCTATTGGCTTTGCCAACGTTTGTTAACTTGTGTCGCTGGAGTTGACCTACAGGCTAACTGGCTTTTTAAAGGTTCCACTTCTCTGTGTTTAAATCACCCTTGGCCTATATCAGGTTGGGGTGAAGTGTTGGGAAGCTCAGAAATGGTGTAAATGTGCCAGGTGTATGTGTGCCTGGAAGGGTGCCATACAAGGATAATGTAATACCGAGTAGTGCACACATGGTGTATGTATGTGCTAGAGGTGCACGTGCCTATGAGTGGTACAGTACCTGGAGGATGTAGTACTGCACAGTGCGTGCAGTATAAGTGCTAGTGCTGGCTCTATGTGTACCTGTGACTGGTACAATACATGAAGGATACAGTGTGCGTACCTTAGAAGGGCATGCTGGATGTATGTATACATGTGAGTGGTGCAATACATGAAGGATGTTGTGTGTGCATGTTAAATGCACATGCTGGATATATGTGTGGCCGTGAGAGGTACAGCACATACAGGATACAGTGCTGAGCAGTCTGAGCATATTAAATGCATTTGCTGGACGTATGTGTGCCTGTGAGTGGCACAGTACATTGTGCATGGAGCACTGTGCAGACTGTGTATGCTGTATGCATGTATTAGGTGTATGTGTGTCTGTGGATAGTACAATACATGGAGGGCCCTGGTTCAATTTTGGGAGAGCCAGGCCTGCATGGTGAAACATGGAGTGCAGGTAGAGAGATCCCCCAGACAGATATGTGGATTGCTGGATTACTGTAAACTGGGTGAAACACACACTGGGGAGGGGAGGACCAGGGCTCTCCTGTATACTTCAAAGGGTGCTCTTTGATTCAGTGAGAGATCACAAGGAAGGGCCTGGGCACATCTCAGTAGGAGATGGGGCTGATAAGAGAATTATAAAAATTAGGGCTGGGAGCCCGGGGCTAAACTTTTGAGACACATATCACTGTGGCTGGCATCCAGGTGTGGTCTCTAGTCACTTCCATGGCCTGTGTTGTGGAACTATCAGCTTCTGTGACATCCCTGCTGCGACAGACAGCCTTTCAAGAGAAAGAGAGATCAGAGGAGTAGTCACTTCAAAAGAAGCAGAACCCTACCATAAAACCGAAAAGACTTAGACACTAAATCACATTTGGTGTCTGAAAATGAACTATAACAAGGGGAGTTTGAGACTACGATAACTTTCATCTTCCAGGCAGCCAGTTTGGCTGTGTGAGGATGGGAATCTCTGCAAGGCTTCTGCCTGTGGCCAGGACTAGAGGTGAAGGCCTGCTAGTCTCCCTTCTGCATGAGGAGACATCACCCTAGGAATCCAAGACCGCCTTCCCTGGAGCCTTAAGCACCAGCCCCTACCTGCTTGCCAAGACCAGAGTGCCCTACGAGGAAGAGGAGAGAGCTGGAATTACAAGGTTAAGTGGAGAGCCCTGTCGAGGAGACACCGAAAGTGAAGTGTAAGGAAAAGGCTGCTGCACTGATTGGGTTGTTGCCCACGTGCAGGACTGAGTCGGTGAACTCTGTATGCCAGGATAGGGCCACCTTGAAGATAGCCATGGAAAAGGCTGTTGTGCAGTGAGGGCTAAAGCTTTGTGCTGTAAAATTGCTGCGACCCAGTATGCCAGGAGCCGCCATGTTAAAGACTGCCATGTGGTAAGTGCTGAAGCCTTGTGTGGCAGCCGTGCGGCAGCACCTTGTCCCAAGAGGGGCTGACAGGAAAACTTATGCTGTCTTGATTGAGCTGGAGCCCGTAGACTGCACATGGCCGTGACCCGTAGGCCACCTGGAGCAAAGATGACTGCGACTGGTCCAACCCCATTACGCAAGTGAGGATGCCATGAGAGCATTGTCACCCAAGTTTGAGATCAACGACAGGAGCATCGGAATCACCCTCCCCCCAATCATGGAGACACTTAGCCCACAGGAGAAGTCCAGGAAACCTTCCATCGCTGCCGGAGCGTGATTGCAAGGGAGAAAGAACCTGCACCTGCCGGGTGCAGCCGCTGAGTCCGCATTCAGCCGACTCACCTAATCGGGGCTTGCGCCACTGTGAGCGCCCGCAAAGGAGATGCACTCTAGGACTCTGCATGCTTTATTGCTACCGCAGCAGGTATGACTTGTTTCTGGCCTATCAGCCCTAGGGAACTCGCTGCTCAGAACGCTATGGTGGTAGGGCACTTGTGACTTGAAATTAAGAGTCAGAGTGAACTCTTAAGACACAGATTCCTTGTAGGGCATTTCCTGGTTCTTGCCAACAGTGAATAGGGAATAACCACCATTGCTAACAAGAAAGGGGAATGGGACAGAAAATTGGCATTGAAACACTAGAGCCGCGCCCTCAAGAGGAATTGTGTTGTTGTTTGTGAAAGTCATATCCTTCGTCTGTGTGGGTAGAGGTAGAAATAAAATACTTCTCTTTTTTCATAAAAGTGAGTACTTGGCTGGACAATGATTCATCGCAGCTGCTACACTCATTTTGAGTTGTGAGCCTGTGTTCACTAAACTGTATTCACACTCCCCCCGCCCCCCAAGGGATCCTTGGACTGCTCAACCTTGTTTACCACTAGGAGTCAAGTGCAGAAGGGGTACTTTGCCCAGCTGCTCAGAATCCATAGTAGGCCGGGCCCAGGGACATCAGGAGTAAAAGGCCTCGAACACCAAGGCTGGGCCCAGTAGCCTCTGTGTGCCCTGTTGCTCTCTGAAAGGGGCTCTTGCAGTCTGGTTAATCCCACCCACCAGATAAAACAAGCACTATACTTCTTTAAATCAATCACCATCTTGTTGTGTGAACCAGGACAGGTTTATTGACCAGGCACTTCAACATGCCAGCTTATAGCATCCTCAATGGCTGACCACAGAGGCTTCAAGCGTGGCTAACCACCTCTGAGGCCTCATGCCTATGATGTCATCCAGTTACACATTCAAGTCTATGATGGGACTTTTAGATAGCCTCATTCATTCCCAACAATAAATGCATCTCAACTAGCGTTTCCTTGATGACCCTTCATCCCTCCCATGTATTTGACCACTGTAGAGGAACACTCTCTACACTCCTTTGCAAAAAGATATGCAGTGTTGATTTAACCTCTGGTGCAGGACTGTAATTTGTAACTCACCAAACCAGCCTTCTACCATCCATATCTCCTTCACTACTGCATCTATTGGTCCTATCCAATCAGAAGACCCGGGCTCTACAATTGGTCCTTTCAATTACAAAGCACATTGTGCCACTAGTATGACCAGGAAGCGCGGCAGCACAAATGTATAACAGTGAAAAACAGGTGCACGTGTATAGTTTTCTTTTATTTCTTTCACCAGGTGTGATAACTATTCGAAATCGTCCCGTATGGTCCTTAGCAGTGGCCAGCAATGGGAAGGCACGAACTGTTGCGGGGTCACTGGAATACTGCTTTCACGTGTGGTGTCTGGCGCCCGTATTTCAGTGGCGCACTCCGAATGAAGCAAAGGGGAGCGGCGGGTAGGTCAGGTGGAGGTTTGCAGGTGTGTCAGCCAGACCCCTCCTTGGAGCAAAGCTATGACAAACTTTGGACTCACACAGGAAGGTAAGGTCGCCCGGGTTGCTGCCGCCGCCTCCTCCTTCCTGCCTGGGGAGCCCGGCCGCCCCACCCCGGACCCCACCCACAACACTGTATGCAGCAGGGCAGAAGGAAGCGGCAGATGTGCGAGGCCCGCCGCCGCCACCACAGCAGCCAGTGCGCGTGTGGTGATGCTACCTTGATAACAGGAAGCGGGAGTGGCTCTGCCGCGGGTGGGAGGAGAGTACCAGCCAGGGCGGGGGGGACGCGGGCCCTGTCAATCACCCACGCTACACGCTGCCCGTACACACAGCCTTCCGCAGAGGCAGCCAGAGCCATCTGAACGTGAATTTATTTTGAAACCAGTTTTGAAGAAAAAAAAGCGACTGTTGTTGCTAACCTGAGCGACGGGGACCGGGAGGAGGAGCGGAGGGAGCAGCAGTGCCTTCAGGCGGGAGACCTGAGGCAGAGACGCAGTCTGGCAGTGGGGTATCTCCCTTCCCCTACACCTGATCTCCTTATTGCCCCCCAAGATCAGTGCCCCCCAGTGTTCCTGACCATTCTCGGCCCTGCCTGCTGCAGCCTGCCAGTCGGACCCGGAACCTCCATGTGTATGCGGTGGGTGTTCTCTCTCCCTGTCTGTCTTTCTGCTGTACCTTCGTCTGGTGATTGCGGATGGGGGAGGATCCTATGAGTCTCAGGGGGCAGGAGGGGAG
The DNA here is from genome assembly GCF_964204655.1 of Triturus cristatus. Classification (NCBI taxonomy): domain Eukaryota; kingdom Metazoa; phylum Chordata; class Amphibia; order Caudata; family Salamandridae; genus Triturus; species Triturus cristatus. The sequence continues at coordinate 214,934,438 of NC_140588.1, forward strand.
GGCTGAAGGGAGCAGCGCGCTGTCATTGTGCGTGCACACAGACACGCGCGCGGCTCATACCCTGAGGCTGGACTGGGGGTGAGGATGGGCTTCCTCTTTTTAACAGAAAATGCTTCTGTTGAGCACAGTGTGTCTGCTTGTGCCTGCACGGAGCCCCGTGCCCGGCCGCGGATGGCACAGGTGAATCACGGTTCTGACTCAGGGCTCTATTCAGTTCCCAGCATCTCTTCACAGACTGTGCGGGCAGTGGCCAGAAGGGACGTGTGCTGCCAGAAGGCAGGCAGGTGTGCACACGGGCAAGGCCACTCGTTAGCAGCCATTGTCACTGCGCCTGTTCCTCACCCTGGTACAGATGCACGGGCGGGAGGGCGTGTACAGATGCGGTTTGTTGTGCTCTGGCGATGCTCCTCCTTGTCCGCGCTGCAGACACTGACAGCGCCAGAGACAGAGCGTATGTAAATAAAGCACGGGCTGTCGAGGGCCCTCCCCCAGATTCCTCGTTTGCTGGGCCCATCACTGCCAAGCATTGTGGAGAGCCCAACGCCCTCGAAGAAATGCCTCGCGCGTACTCTGATGCACATGCTGACGTACACATACACGCACATTCACACAAAACCAGCTCACACGTCTTTGCGCACTCAGATACAAGCGCTTATACAGACCCCCCCCACACAGATACAAGCGCTATATATACATGAAAATCATTACACAGCATGCATGTTGTCTTGCTTTTGCAGAACTGTTTTTTTCTAATGTTTACCACATTCACTTTCATGACGCACTATGCACTTTCATTCTTAGCTTCCATTGGCGACCGAACGCTTCTTCTCTACGCAGGTTTGGACAGGAGGTGCTCAAGCCAGGAGGCCAGGCCACTTGGCTGCGCCTTCAGATAATTATTTTTTCCTTGCCTGGCTTTGTGGTTTCAGTGGTTGCCACTGTTAATCGTCTTGTTTGAAAGCTGGTGTAGCTTTAATGTGCCAGAGCCAGTATGCTGGCACCTGATTTTGAAATGTTTACCTTTGCAAATGTGATGTTTGTATCCTCTGGCATTCTTAACAAGCATTTGCAATGCAATAAGTCTCGCATTTGCGAGAGTTTAAGCTATTGGCATTGTAAATGACAATGCCTTTTATTGATCTGTTTTGATAATTAACACCTAAATAAAATGCATTGTCATTTACAATGCCAATAGCTCAAACTCTTGTAAATGCGAGATCTATTTCACTTCAAAGATGTGGCCCCCATTGTCCGGGGCTGCTTGGAAAGTGAAAACGTGCATGGCACGCTGAATGTTGTACGAAAGTATGTCGTGCCTGCAGTAGGAAAACCTCATTCAAGAAAATAGTGCTTACAGACTAAATAAGACACACTGTGTAATATCAGAACAGAAGTAAACGGGCCAGTCCTTATGGGAGGTTACAAATGAAAACAAGGTGGTACTAAGGAGGTACTAACAAGCCTATTAACGAATCAGAAGCCAGCATTTACAAAGGACAATGACACAAGCCAATGAAAAATATGGGTAGAGAGTGGGCGGAGCTTCAAGTCCATCCTCGAATACAACATGCCTCGCAGAGCAGTGCATGCGTTGCCCAGGCTTGACCTAAAAATGGAACTGTACGTGTCAGCAGTGTGCAGTGAATGAAAACAAAACATGTCAGTAAGCAAGCTGAGGTCCTGGTACTGAAAGTGACCTTCGTGTGACAGGTGCACTCATGAGCCGCAAAGAGTTCAGGGTTACAGGGTAAAGAATTGCTTTGAAAATGAGCCCCAACCTGAATCGTTGTAGGTAAACATACATCATGTGTATACAGGTCCAATGTCCCGTTGACCTGATCTGTTCTAGGTCTGTGAGAACCAAAGTTAATAAATCCATATTCAGGGCTTGATTTAGAGCTCGGCGGACGGGTTACTCCGTTACAAGCTGACAGAGTAATGAGGCGGGTGGGTTACTCCCTCACAAACGTGATGGAGTAATGCGTCCAAACTCTAAACCAGGCCCTAAGTGCCTTAGGCCATCGAGGTGAGATGTAAAACTGATGCTCTCGTTTTTTTACAGGCCTTGACAGCATTGGACACCACTGTGCAGAAAATACAAATCACTGGAATATGCATGCGAGTGCTTATGCTGGGAGGCTAGAGCAGAGCAAGGCCGTTCAGTAGGCCTTTACAGGCCGGGCAGGCCACCATGGCTTGAAGCCATTGTATACATGCTGCGAGGAGCCTTTCTAACTGATATTTTAGGAGGCCCTCATAACATATTGTTAGAGAGCATCTTTTTGCTATACACCACTGCTGTAGAGTGAGTAAGAACAAGGGTTAGAAGAGGTAATGGCTGATACGAGAGTCCCTGTCCTGCAGATGGCAGAAAGAGGAGCTTGGGGAGAAGTGTGCGGTTTCTAGGACCAGATGCAATAAATGGGATGGCAGAGCCTTCCTGCACCAGAGGACACTTATTCAGAATGCTCTTCTTCTGTAAATGAGAGTTGAACCATCTTTACTAATGTGAATTCTCTGCGAAGGGTTTTAAGGGAACAGGAAATATGGCGCTCAGGCAGGTGAACAGTAGGGTATAGAGAGAAAACAGAGAACAAAAGCTTCACGGTGCAAGCAGGCGCAATTCGGCAACGAGACACCCACGCTCTGGATTAGCCTGCACCAGGCCACCTTAACATGGACGCACCCGCCCGTGTGACTTCCATCAGTTTGCTTTCCTATACAGACCTCTTTTAAATTTCGAATCCTTTGATTTCTTCACCGTTACTTCGATATTTGAACGACCCGCCACCATCAGCCCTGAAGAGTCACAGGCCACCACCTGTAGACGAAACACGTGTCGGCTGGCGCTTCGTGTTCTGATCAAATTCAAACTTGCATTAAACCAACATTTCGGGAACCATCAATGCTGACTTACTCCTGATTCTCTATATTATTAATGTTTTTTTTACTCTCAAACGTGCGCGCAGGATTTGTTTATATATCTTTACTAATGTGTCAAAACAGGTTCGCGGCCAGGATCTTTAATACCCCAGTTAGTTGTAGTATCTAATTTCTCATAGCTGTTTCAAAAGCACCTAGAGGCTGCTTGCAATTGTAAGTGAGCTTTATAAATTTATATAGAAACATAAATCATGGAAGGGAAGGGTGACATGGTTGGCAAAGAAGGAGCAAAAGAAGCTGCAGAGGAAGGGCTTGTGTTTGAATAGAGAAGGCATGAGAGCCGTATATCTAGTAAGGGTAGACAGAATGTGTCAAATATGTTTCCATATTGACTGGCAGTGTAGGGAACAGGAAATGCAGTGCATAAAAGTAGGAAACATTTGAACCGTGAAAAACCTCAACACTTTTCAATGCACTTTTCCCTGTTTTAAGGGGTGATTCTTTACGCCTGCAGAATCTGCTTTATCAAATCTTGTTTTCTGTTTTGAAAGATATTTTTCATCTTTTTGAGGGGAGTTCAGAAGAGAGTCTCAGTCCAAATGTAATCTTATAGTCTTCTGTCATTCCAGCTAATTTTCCCAGACCGCTTCATTACAGTAGGAACCTCACAAATGCCAGCCAGTCACATTCGCGCCAAGATCTGGCAATTCAAATGAGGATCATGGGAAAGACCCTGCAGACAAATATTGGGTGCTAGATGATTTCAAGTAAGCGGATGCATGGAATGTAAGCAAAGTGGTAACAGAATTGAAGCATCTGTTGTGTGAAGATTTAGCAGGAATTGCAGGATGACCCCTTTAATTGGGAGAGGTTATTGCAGATTGGCTTTATGGAATCGCCTCAACCCACGGGCAGCCTTTCTCTCTGTATATATGCCTTTAAGAAGGGCCCTGCTTTAAGACAGTGGTAAAACAGCATTTTGCTACCTCCATCTTTGCTGGCAGGTCAGTTGACTTTTCATGGGGTTAGCCCTTGTTTGTTCTTTCTGGCTGCCTAGCAAAGGTCATCGGAGGTCTGGCTACTTTTTAGGTCCAGCCAACTAGACAGAGCTGAGGCATATTGTGGCTTACCAAGAACCGCGAAGGGCTTAAACCGTGTCCCTTGCTTACCATTGGTTGACTTTTCTGTTACTCTCATTTCCCTGCTTCTTATTCGTGTCCCTATTTGTAAATCTTGTGTTAGTCCCTCCCATGGAGCATTGGCACTACAATCTCTTTGGTTGCCTGGCATCTCTGCTTCTGCTGCTTACTTTTCAAGCACTACTTTTTTCTTTTGTGTTAATCACTCCATGAGAGTACATGTGTTTTCGAGCTGTCTCCCTCATGTACTTCTCTTCCCTTGCACTTGTGTTGCTCACTGTCACTCAGTGGTTCTCCTCGCACTCCCTGTTGCTTCCCCTCATTGCCTTCCGGCACCTTTCATGGTGCTGCCCCAATCTGCGCCCTGTTTCTCTCTCCCGGTTGTTCCTTTCTACACATGCGCCTTCTGTTTTGCTTTCCACAAACCATGTTTTGCTTTTCCCTCACTTCAACCTTTCCATGTTGCTTTCAGCCTCCTTCTCAGCCTACCCGTGCTGCTTGTGTTTTCTCATCCTATCCATGTTGCTTCTGCCCCGCTAGCTTTTGAGCATTTTCTTTTCTTTTTAGTAACCGATCCAACTCGGCTCGGTAGCTAAACAGAAAAAAGCACGTACATTATTTTGAAAGCGTGCACACACATGGTGCACGGGCCCACAAAATGACGTGGGTGGCTATGTCAAAGATTTATGTTTTTTAACTCTAGCCAAGTTGTTCATTATGGCAAAAAGCATTTGACAAAGCCAGTAGTTCAAAAAGGAGAGACCTATTGACTTTGTCAGTGCTTGTTTGTTTTCCATTTCTGCTCTGAATTCATTCAAATTAAATGCGCAATTAGAATTTTTATCTACATCCCTGATGCGCTTAATTTTGTTTCTTCAAATAGCTCATAATTGGATCAGTTTGAAAGTAAAACACATGACTGATTAAAATGATCATGTGACTGAGTCATTTAGCAGCTCAATCCCTTAACCAAAGATTGTCCAGTTAACTTTTCTGACTTTGTAATAAGTCCAGATACGTTGTTTTTCTTTCACATTGTTGCAAAACTTGATTTTTAGTAAAACATACTTCCTATGCTGTTATAGTACACAAGTAAAAGTTTTTGTGGATTTTAAATTGTCATTAGGTCGAGCCTATAAGCTGTCTTTTGCAAGACATATTGTGGCTTGCCAAGAACATAGAGGGACTTGGAACCCGCCCATTGTTTACAATGGGTTGGCTAGCCTTGCCACTCTGTAATGCCTGCTTCTTAACCCCTTCGGCGCCGATGACGGAACGGTTCCGTCATGCACGTCGGTTGGGCTGTGCTTATGACGGAACCGTTCCGTCATGGCCCCGCCCGCGCTCGGAACCTTCAGCGTGGCGCGGAAATCCGCGCCGCGCTGAAGGGGTTAATCGTGTCCCATGTTATCAATATTGTATTTGTCCTTCCCATGGAGCATTGCCTCTTTACAATCTATTTGAAAGGTTGCCATCTCTGCTTCAACTGCTTACTTTTCAACCGCTACTTTTTAGGTCTCGTCCAAGCAGCTCTTGTTCATGGCATTCAACATGTTTAGCGCTTCTGGTTGGGTAGTTGGCCTGTGTTTCTAAATTCCTTTACTCTGGTTGGTCAGTACTGTACATCTGCCCCGCCTTTGTGTGCTTGGTTCCCTCCCAGCAGACATCACCAATTGTGTTTTTTTGTTGGCTATTTCTGGACATCTGTTGCCTCCTCGCCTGCACCCCCTCCCTCACGTCATTGCTGCCGTCCTTCCTGCGGCATGCCCGACCCCCTGCATGACACTGCATTGACTTTTGTAGCAATGGCGGCACGCCACGCTTTAGCTTTAAACATCTAAAGCTAAAGTGCAGCATATCGCCATTGCTACAAAAGTCAATAAATAAAAAACAAAGGCGGGCTGATGGAGCATTCCATTTCTATATATTTACTTTTATAGCAACGGAAGCACACCGCTCTTTAGTTTTGAACATCTAAAGCTAAAGCACTGCGAGCCACGATTGATGCAATAGTAAACAAACAGAAAAAGGTGGGCACGTATTTTTTTCTTCTATTTATTGACTTTTATAGCAATGGCGGCACACAGCGCTTTAGCTTTAAACGTCTAAAGCAATACTTGGCGCGATTGCTACAATAGTAAATAAACAGAAAAAAAAGGTGGCCGCACAACTTTTTTTTTCTATTTTTTAAAAACTTTTTTTAACAATAGCGGCACACCGCTCTTAAGCTTCAACTATCTAAAACTAAAGCGCGGCATGCCACCATTGCTACAAAAGTCAATAAATATAAAACACAAAGGCAGGGGGACGTCGCATTTCTTTTACATTTGCAAAGCAATAGCTCGACATTTAACTAGCGTTAGACATATTGCATTGCAAATGTTTGTTTCTTTTGTGTGAAGCAATCCATTAGAGTGCGTGTCTTTTCGAGCCATCTCCTTTGTGTACGTCTCTACCCATGCACTCCATGTTGCTCTCTGTTGCCTGATTGCTTCTCCCTACCCTCCTCCCTCTTGCACTCAGCATATGCTTCTCCCCATTGCTTTCCCTACTTGTGCCTGCAGTGTTTTTCCCCCAACCCCCATGTGACTTTTGCTCCTGCCCTGCCCCCATGTTGCTTTCGCGTCTACTCCCGCGTTAGTTCAGCATTCACCCATCACCATCCCCCACGCTGCTTCACCGTCCCCCCCTGCCCCAGGCCCCCATTTTGCTTCTCCTCCTCCTGTAGTCTCACTTGAAAACCAAACAAATACTTTTGCATGTATAATTTTCTTTATGGTTACCGCTCCAGCTTGGTGTGATAGCTAAAAATAAAATAAAAGTGCCCATGTCATTTTGCAGGCACGCACATGCATGGTGTGTGTGCCTGCCTCAAAGAATTTCTTTTTCAAACTATAACCACGTTGCACAGTATTGCAGATGCTGTGCAGCATGGCTATAGAACACTGGCAAAGATGGTAGGTCACAAAGGTGACAGTCGCGGCTGCTACCTGGAAGCAGCAGTGGGGGGGATTGGGGGGGAGAGGCGGGGGGATCTGGTAAAAAGAAATCACCTCCCAGCCGGCCGTCTGGTTGGCCATTTCTACTGCGTCCTCTTGCTGGCTTCTTGGGGGAAACCGGAAGCACCAGGGCCCCCACGCAGCGGCAGCCAAACACACGCTGTGTTATGATTGGTCTGAGCGCCGTGACACATCACTCAGCCATGGGCTGGAGGGGTGGGCATGTTCTCTATGCAGGCTGTAATGCAGCCTGCATGGAGAACAGGGAAAGTGCGCATGACTGTTTTGGTCTGCCCTAGTGAGCCGACCAAAGAGTCATTGCGCACTTAGTAGGGTTCTACCACTCCTCCCCTCCTCTGCAGCCCCTCCCCGCCCCCTCACTCAAAGCTGCTGCAGAAGGAGGTCAAAATAAAATGATAACATTATGTTATTGTAATTTTATTTTTTCCTTTCTTTTACTGCTTCAAGGCAGTGGGGTGAGACCTATTAGCATTGTCAGTGTCTGTTTATACACTGCATATTGTAGCCGCAAATCTGGGTCACTTAAATTATGCTGTTCCTGTGGCGGAAGTATTAATTATTGAATTGCCACATAATCTGAAATCTGCTGGATAATTTTCAGTTTTCTACACAAAAAAATGTTTCTACCTCAACGGATCAATAATTACTTTTAAAAAAAAGATAGCCACCCGTGGTTCTGGACAGTGTCAGAAACCTTGCCTTTCAGTTGCTTATTGCTGTATTGAAGTGTAAAACCGGTACTAATGGTGTAAACATTTTTCCCACGCAGCACAAAAAATTGTTTAAACAACAAAATAGAAAAATAACGTTGCCACAGACTGTGCCACTTTATGCCACATAGTTTGCCTTGCTACGTATTTTTGCCAATCCTGCCATATAATTTGGTTCTCTGTTGTGGCATCATTCCAGTGCCCTAGAAATATACATCCAGTAAATAAGTAGATGTAGTGCATACCTATGAAAAGTAGAAGGTTTGCAAACAACAAGAATTCAAAGCAATACATTTAACAACACTTTGCAAATACCACGTTGGGACATTTAACCCCTCCCCTGCTCATGACGGAGCCATTCCGTCATGAGCCACGGTTGCCGTGTGCTCATGACGGAGTGGTTCCGTCATGCTGCGGCCGTTGGCGGCCGCTCCGCCCACGCGGCGCTGTTTCCCCGCCTGTGCGGGGGGACAATGCAACTGGGCGGAGTCATGACGGAACCACTCCGTCATGAGCACAGCTCAACCGTGGCTCATGACGGAGTGGCTCCGTCATGAGCACAGCGCCACCGCGCTGCCCCTCAACCCCCCCCCCCCAGCGCTGCGGCGGAATTCCCGCCGCAGCGAAAGGGTTAAAAGACAATATAAAGACGGGATACTAGGATGTAAATAGCATTAGATAAAGGATAATAGTGTCCAACTGATATTTTAATCTCTTACAGTGAAGGAAATCCGCTTGCTTCTTGATCGTCAAGATTTTCACTTTCCTGGCATGCCATCACTTTTGAAGTTATATGAAATATATAAAACTGAGCATGTCCTTTGCAGGTGTGCCTCTCCACACCAAAGAGATTTACCCATTGCAGGTGTGCTGTAACGCATTGTGGCCAGTGCCGGATTAAACCCCTTTGGCAGTCGAAATATCGGGGTCCCCTTTGCAAATTATCTCCTAATACCCAATACACCTGATTTTCTTTTACAAACTGACAGCAGCCAGAAGCTGAGCTTTTAAGAGACAAACTGTTATGTGAATCTGATGTCTCAGGTTTACGTCCTTTACATTGTTAATGGGTACATTACATTAGTACAGTTTTTTCTCTATAGTCTATTTAATGTACAGTTTTTGTTTCTATGAGTTGATTCATTTTTTTTTGTATCTCTTGGAAACCATATTTAAAAAAGCTTGCTTGTAATTTTCTTTCAAGATCAAGTCAATTTTATTGTGATACATTGTCGCGGGCCCCTAAAAGGAGTGGGGCCCATTAGCCGGTGCCTACTTTGCCTTTTTGGTCACCTGGAAGTGATTGTGGCCTTTTCTGAGATAGCAAAATTGTGCATGGTGTACTAACTGTTTGTGCACTTTTTTTGCCTCTGGTCTCGCAAAACATGAAATTCGAAGCCCTTAGTTTAATCCGCAAGGCCATGCCCGGCTGATGCCCCACTACCCACCAGCACTAAAGATGATGTTACTTTACTTATCAGAGACCTAGCTTTAGCTTCCCCAAAGAAACGTGCCACATGCTCTGTACAAGACACCAGTCCAAGGCCTAATACACAAAGCCAGTATAAGTAAGTCTGTAGTTTACTTGCATTGGTTTCCAACTACTTTTGGATCAAATGTCTGATTTCTGTATGTTTCATAAAGAATCCTGTAACTATTTCTGTAAATCTCTAATTTAGGTAGATTTCCAGGCCACAAAATGTATGTATGCTTAATTCTGTGTAGTGCAAAATATTGCATGCCCAAACCAAGCATTTAAGAGCACATGGTTTTTTTCTGAGTATTTTTTCGAAAGAGTTACATATTTTTTCCCTTAGGGAAACTCCTACTATTTTCCACTCTGGAAACGTGCTTAATGCTGCATTTTACAACAGAAGCACATTTCCACGTGTTTCTAGGCTGGGAGAGTACCTGCAAGAGATGTTAATACACCCACAAACTTACCAGTTTGAATTGTAAGTTCCTCCTGCAAGATGCCCATCCCAGGAGTGCCCAAAATACTGTATTTATAAATGGGTGAAATATATACCCCTTGGACTACAAAAACATCCCAAATATCGCCTAACCTCTGAGCAGTCGTCGGCTGCCCCCCAAATCCCCATTTTGGTGTTTATAAATGCACTTTTTTTAGGGTAAAATTCGAAGTATTCTGACTCTTCTGATCAGGATCTGGAATTTGCCTTAGAAAATTGTTGTTTTTTCGCACTTAGGGGAAAGCAGGTGTGCTAAAAGTTTTATGAATCGGGGCCCAGTGGAACTTAGTAGCAGTTTTAGCAAGCCTTGTCAAATAAATAACAAGCATTGGCATAGCCAATAGGTCTCGCCTTTGAGACCTTATAAGTGTTTAGCCATGCAACAGTTGCATAACTAAATACTGATAAGGTCCCAAAAGCGAGACCTATTGGCTATGCTGTGCGGCCGCGAAAGTGATCGCCATCAAGCATCAAAGCGGCCGTGCGGCCGCGAAAGTGAAAGTAATCGCGGTAAAAGCGGCGCGCGCGTCCGCGCACATGCACTGTAGCTCTAGGCTGGCCTGGTAGCACTTTTTGGAGCCCTCTCAATAAGTCTCGCCAGACCAGCGCATGCGCTGGGTCAGGCGAGACCTAAAAAAGGCATGAACGCTTACCTTTGTACAAAGTGCAAAAGCCATATTACGAGACGAAAAGACAATTTGGGTTTTGAGACCCATTGCAAATTGAAAATAGGAAGAGGCATGAAAGGAACAACTTCTTCCAAATTAAAAGTCTCAATGGTATGAATCATTGGTTTATTGCCTTTTGTTGCGGTCACAACCACTGACCAGTTGACGAGTAGGGGTGGTAACTGATTCGCATGGAGTTGGGTGTCCCTGGAGTTGGCAGCGGTTCAGGGGGGACACTGCATGGCCCACCAACACTTTTCTTCATAATATATATATATTTTTTTAATTGAAGGAATGCTAACACAGGAATGGAGGTCCACTGTCTCTCTGCATGTGTTCACAGGCATACCCAGGGGGTTGCCTCCAGCCTAATTACTATTCATGAGCAAAGAGGTTTTGCAACATCCTGTGAATATCCATCTTTCGTTAAAGCCTGATCAGTCCATCAGTTGCCATACTAATGATTGTGCAGGTCGCAACAAGCCGGTGTGTAACTTGCACATGCTGGCTTGCGACCTACCCAGTAATACACCAGGTCTGGAGACCGTGTTACCTCCTCGTCTCTCTGCCCCTCCCAGCCCTGGACTTGGAGTAATGAAGATTACCGGTAATTAACATGGTCATTCTAGCTGTCGTGTCATCCCGCACCCAATTCGTAGACCAACCAATCATGTTTACTGTCTGCCTATTTCCCCTTGCCCATCACATCTCATTCCTTCCCCTTTCTGCACGGGCAGTTTGCAAAACAAGAAATAAAGTAGAAAGCAGACAGTATGAAAAAATAAGTTCGAATTGGTATGAGATCAATTTAAAGCCAAAAAATGCAAGGAAACAAGTTTTACCTACTCCGATTGTATGAAAGGAGTGGCTTGTATGATACACACACGCACAAAAATACTATACATAGAATCCCTCACTATAAATATATTTATAGTGAGGGATGGAGGCAGTGCTTAGTTTGTAAAAAGAAAAAAAAAAAGTGCCAGAGCCCTCATCAGGAGGCCACTGCAGTTTGCACCACACACTGCCACTGTCCGCACTTACACTACTACTATCGCACTGCTACAAGTGTGACAATTCAGACTGCTCAAGGCCCCCAAAGCTATAGGAATGGCTTGGGTGGCAGGTATTCGCCGAGCACCGGAAACCACCGGCTCAAATTAAGCACTGATGGAGCGCCCCTCTTGAGATAGCAGTATGAGGTACTGTGGTGTGTGAGATGACATTAGACTCCTCCTACAAGGAGGAACCTTTGTTTTTACTGTCTGGGATTCTGTTAGGCTTAGTCGTATAATCTCTCAGCACGATAAACATCATATTTAACACGGAGGGAAACCTTTCCTTCTATATTGCCTTTAGCTCATTTGCAGCTCACAGCTAAAAGCAACTGCCGCCTAAGGTAATTGTTTCTTCCGCCGTGTGGCTGCAATTACAAGGGACAGTGGTTTCGGGCACCCTGCCCCCGCCTATGTCATGGGGGCACCGTGCAGTCGGAATATACTTTGGAATCACTTGATGTCGTCATTCACATTGTTTTCGAAAGTTCCTTAAAACGAGCATAAGGACTTACAATGAAAAAAAAACAGTTCTATAACCGCAAGCAGGCATTTAATGGCAGGAAAAACATTAATAAAGATAGCTCGGCAGGTTCAGGGGTCCGTCGTCCAGACTTGTGTGACAGGATGAAAGTACATACGGGATGACTGTGTCCTCCATCCTTCTAAATTGGAGACAAATGAGTAATTACTTCCCCATTGAGAGGCCCCGTGTGCGTGTGCGTCATCTTTGCTCGTCATGTCTGCTGTTTTTGTGAGCCTTGTGTGTTCATAGGTTTACTAAGACAAGGGACAAGCTGCACAGTTGGCGCCTGCTAAGTTACAATGGAAGGATTATAGCGCTAGTTGTTTTTTTTTCTGGGCAGTTTTTATTTAGGGGGAACTCGACCCCAATGTATTGGAGCGCTTTACATGAGCACCAGTTACGATACACAAGGACATATTCATTTTTGGTAGGCACGGGGAGATTAAGTGATTTGCCCAGAATCACAGGATGCTGAGGTGACACCGAGGCTCGAACCTGGTTCCCCAGTTCCACAGTCGGCAGCTCTGGCCGTTATGCCACTTGAACCAGCAGGCTTGAACAAGCACCATCACCAGCCCTGATGCCACGCAGTGCACTGCCCCGGCGGCGGGAGGCAACGAGCCCTCTGGGTGAGGCCTGAGCATATTTGGAATTCCACGTCAGGTTTACTGAGAGCTCCGGCTCAGCTGATTGCGTTCACAAGCGCTAGCAATCAAGACCTGTCTTGTCCGCAGATTAAAATACAAGTGCATGCTGGGAAATGCCAGGAAGGGTGGTGCACGGGGACTGGGAGCAGCGCTCTACGCCGAGGCCTAAGTGAGCTAAAACGATTCTTACCCAGTGACACGTCATTCAACGCCTCGTCAGGGATAGTAAGCGCTCTATAAACACAATTTTAAACCACGTGTATTACTACCCCCTCCCTCTTCCGTGTGAACCGAGTTTGTAGGGCCATTATCAGAGTTAACGTTTTGAAGGTAGTGTGTGTGTGAATTGCCACATCCGCATTTATTGTATAATCCCTTTTATTATGATTGTTCAAACTCCTCCTTAACAGAGCCTACGTCTCACTGACCCAGATACGGAAATGCATGGCTAAACGTAATCCGATATAAAATATACTGTTTTAAAAATATCTTCTGCACACCCTTCTGTTGCCTGTACTGACCCGTACTTAAGAGAATACTTCTACAGCAGCCTGCTTCATTTTTTTTCATATGGAAGTTTCACAATGACTTCGTGGTGTACAATTAAAGGTGAACACACATTTGCCCTTAAAAGTAATACAAAAAATATAATTAATTAACTGTGCGAAAAACACACTGAAAGGAATGTTCATTTTACCTAGAACTCCAGTATCCAGAGTTTGCCCCCCCCCCACACTTCTTCCATTACATTTATACTATAGATCGTACCTAGGTAATCAATTGATTTGTTTTGGTATTTTGTATCTTTCCAACATGGCGCCCTTTGACTACCTAAATGCAATGTTGAGGGCTATACATGATTAACTCTACGCTTGCCTTGTTTTATTTTAAAATTGGTGGGTGCTTACATACCACATGTTTCATATTATATGTATAGTTTATGTATGGGGCATATGATATGCATAAACGATACCGATTCTTCTCAGTAGTAAATAAACTGCTGCAGTAGGTGTATAACAGGGTCTCTCTAGGTGCTCTCATTGTAATTACAGGTAACTGAATGTGCTTATTTGTCTGATTGCTTGACAGTAAAGGGGTTTCAACAAGCACTGGGCTTCCTTTTCACTGTTGGAAGCATCTGTGTTATCTCTTAAGTGCCTCTTGAAAGATTGTATGAGCTACATTTCTTAGGAGCAGAATTTATAAGTGTTTCTTTCAACAGGTTTACATCCACAAATTGCATGCTAAAATTCTTTGCCTGCTATATTCTTTAAAATCGTGTATAAAAAATTGACATTCTATCAAACTTTTACTTACTTCCATCCCCTATTTTTTTTAAGTGCACCACCTTTTCCCCTTTTCCTTCTGCCTACGTCTTCTGTTACACAAGTTACTCTAACTCTTGTGCCTATCCATCTTAAGCTCTTTTTGGAAACTCTATCTATTAATTCCAGCAATCATTTGCTTCTCACAAATCCCCTTCTAATGATCACATCTCTGTCAATAATGTACCACAAATAAACTGTCGTGAACGCATGGAATGCACATGCAAAACTAACTCCAAGAACTAATAGACTGACCACTAACTTTGGGCTCCTGGGTATCATGCTACTCGCCGTAAAGCACTTTGACGCCTCATCAGAGGTAATAAGTGCTATATAAATGCAATTTAATTTAAAACACTCTCCAATGTCATTAAGTGCTTCTGAGATTCTACTGAAGTTGAGGAAAGGTTAGTTAGGTGCCATATTGGAAGCGTTACAGGTAATCTCTGGATAACATAACGTGTATTTGTAAATCGCATGTTCACCCATGGGCATCTTGGCACTGAATAACAGATGTTTATTGTTACCCAACTCAATGGTACTATTTTTATCGATTTCAAGAGGATGAAAGGCTGAGTGGACCCGCTAGGATTTGAACCTCTGACCATGAGGTTGAACACAGACCCCTACAGTGGTCGCATTAGTCCATTAAACCACCAGACCCAGCATGGATGAAGGTTTTTTTCACCGGAGAAATCCAACCGTTTGGCAAAATTACCTGTAAATTCTCTAAGTTTTGAGCTAGAAGTGAGGCTGTTGTAAGACCAGCAACCATGCTAAGGAGATTGTTCTCCTGTATGTTGCTTACAGTAGCAGAGTTGTGTACCATCTGGGTTCAAAAGTCTTTCCTTGTCTAGTGTTAGATGAGATTTAGGTAATCTGTGACGTTCTTGTGATCCACAGACACATTTTCCAAGTGGAGATGGATCTGTACGTCATTTGCAAGCATTTGTACCTGCAAGTGGTAATGTTTGACTAATGGCGCTCCTTGAGTCATGTACATGCAGAAGGGTAGTATTGAAAAAGATGACCAATTGTGTTCTTCACGTGACGTTCTTCCTGGCAAATTTCATGGGCCATGGCCATTCCTGTGATTTCAGACCACTCTTTGCACCTCATTCCAGTCTCTAAGGAAATACTAATTTGTGCTCAAAATCCAGTATGCACACCAATGAGGATTCTGAGTTTTGCAGTAATTACCACATATCTGCCATTTCCCCAGACACTTTTTTGTCAGGAGAAACCACATGTAATTTCCTTGCGAAAAATGCTCAGAATTATTTTTAAACCAACTGGATTGAGTGCACCTACCACAGATCCCACATGTTATCCCTCATCCCGATGCTGTATTTAGAAAGGGTGGGATTCCTGCATGAAATAAATAATACTCTCTGCAGAATCAGTATTTATGGGGTTCACCAATTACCACTCACTTACCTCTCATCTCTGATGATGTCTTTAGTCTTCTGTAGAATGCTTCTTGTGCTGTGTCACATCCTGTGGATAGTTCCAGGATGCTTGGTTGCTGTCTGATTTCCTCTTCTAGGGGAGACGAGGAAGTCTTCTCCTTGCATATCTTCGGTGGCATTGTTCTCTAGTAAATCTAGGCCTACATTGGCTGTCATGGAGTAGATCTTGTCATATTCCACATAGAACTGCAGTACAGGTGTTGAAGATTTGATATTTTTCTTTAATTGGCTAGGACTTTAGGACCTGTTGTTGGTTTCTTGCATATTGGCGGTTATTACCAATCGCTGCAGGAGTTTCTGTTGACTAAGGAAGTATGTCTGAGGTGTGTAATGTCAGGGACAATTGCTAGGGTACAATCATTAACTCAAAAGGTTGCACAATATTCCACTAGTAGAGTTGAGATGTTTATTTATGTCAGGCAGATGTCTCGCCTCGTCTGCATATGCCAGAAGAGGAAAGAATGAGACGTCCAAAGGTGGTAGAGCAATTTGAGGGGGTGGTGCAACAAATGTTCTGCTTTGTTTGTACTATTCTCTTTATTTTTTTTTTCCGATTCATAGAGCAATTAGAGGTTTTCAGAGTGTTGTTTTGTTGCACATGGACCGCTCCTTACAGCTTTTGGTTTTGTTAACTAGCTAACAAGTTACAATGTCTGTTGTTTGTTTCTCTATTTGAAGCAGTTAGTGCAACGCAACATTTTTGTTAATTTCACTGATGTTAAACATCTACTTCTTCTTTGATTCCTCCAACTTCTATCCACATCCTTATGGGAGCTTTTCCAACCTCGTTGCAAGTTCCTTGTTATCCAACTCCTCATTATACACTTTGCTATACAGCGCCTGGATACCCTCCCGGGTTATTAGCTGTGCTGTAGAAATCGACTGATTGATAGACTTTTATACCGTTTAGTATTTTTGTTTTTTGAGAAGGCAACTCTATCCAGTATTATAGGTATGTTTTGGTAGAGTGTTCCTAAGTATTCTACTAGCTAGTTAATTTCTTGTGATCTCTTTTGTACTGCTATTTACCCATGTGTTCTGCAAGAGTCATTTGTTTGCTCTGCTTAGCTGTTTGATCCGGATTGGGTGGCTTCATAGCTTGTTTTGATGGCCTGTGCTGTGTGTCATGTTGGAAAGTTAAAACATGACCGTTGAGTCGTCTGCCCACATTTGGGGTTGAAGTGTGAGATGGTGTAACCATGATACAATGAAGGGCATGATTGGTTAAATACATTAGGTAAGTATGGTAGACGTGGTAAGCATGGCATTAATGTATGGTAGGTTAGGTGGGTATACTATATGTGCGGCACGTATGATAGGTGTTTATGTGTAAGGTAACATATGATAGGTAGGGTAGGCAAGTGTGACAGGGTTTGATCAGTAGGGTAGGTATGGTAAGGTTAGATGTAAGTAGGAGCCGTAGGCAATTTAGGTTAGGTATGACATGTTAGGTAGAGTACTTAGGTACGGAAGGTAGGTGTGGTAGATTAGATATTGTAGGTAGGTGTGTTCGATTAGCTGTAGTGTGTAAGTAGGTAGTTATGTTCCATTAAGTATGGTTGTACATATGATAGAATAAGTAAGGTAGAATGGTGTGTAGATTTTAGTATGTCTGATCAATTGGTAGGATAGTGCCGGTTGGGTATGTCAGGAAGGATATGCATGGTAGGTAGGTCTGGTGCATAGATATGGGTAGGTTAGAGACACTAGGTAAATATGGTAAGTTAGGTATTGTATGTAAGGTTGATAGATAGGTATCATAGGTATGTTAGGTGCATAGGTGTAGTAGGTAGCACTGGTAGGTTATGTATGGTAGGTAGGTATATTGGATTATATTTAGGTATGGCATGAAAATGTGCTAGGTTAGGTGTGGTAGTTTAGGTATGTAGATTAGGCATAGTATGTGTGGTAGGTATGAGAGGTTATTAACGGTAGTTTGATAGATGGGTATGGTAGGTTAATGGTGGGAGGTAGGTACGGTAAGTTAGGTATGGTATAGTTAGATAGGTATAGTAAGTTGGGCATGGTAGGTAGGGTAGATATGGTCCAGTAGGTATAAAGTAGGACTAATGTGGAGTGGTTGAAAAGTCATGGAAATGAAATATGATTTGAATGTTATGATATTGTAAGTCTGTCTTAACAAAATAATTCACTAAACAAAAACTACAATTTGTGAATATTCACATCGATGGGTGTGATAATAATAAAACTCTATTGTTTTTATTTAAAACCCGTTAAAAGCATAATGCAGCAGGAAACGCCTCTTTTGTTTTGTATCTCTCTTCACAGTGTGCTTCTCTAATGAAAACTGCAGCATTGTTTCCTCTTCATGAAAGCCCTTGTGTGTGCACGTTTCTATTGTGTAAACAAAAAAAACTGTAAATGTATCTGTATTTTATCAGGACATCAAAGAGCTAGAAAGGATCACACAAGCAAGATTAGCAAACAGCGCTGCGTTTTTATGGCTAGCAAAGGCATCAACACAGCAACACTTCCCAAACAAAAGAGCTATAAATCAATAATTAAAATGTGGTTGTGTCAGCAAAGTACATTCTACAAAAAACAGAAGCTGGTCATATATGACACGCTTTGCATCATTTTGCATCTGAAAAGGTACCACTTGATGCCCCATCACCAAAACCTAGCGGGAGCAGGACTGCAATCCAAGCAATGGCAAACCATGAAAAACACAAGAAAGCTAATGACTGAAGGGGCTGACCCAACTGTATTCTCTTTGTATGTTTATTGTACTTTTTGAAGAATTGATGACATGAGGCCTTCCAGTTAGCTAAAACTGTGTGTTGGTAGACCAAAAACTGTTCTGTCCACATTTTGGTTAAAAAAAAACCTTGATTCTTTTTGAAAGGTTGAAATATGACATACCTCTCTGGAGCCGTGAAACTGCTACTTATGCTGAATTTCTATTGCCATGAATAGAATCTGTTAGGTTTTCAAAGTATTTCTGTGAGGGCCAGCATCACCATTCATTGTGTCCCAGTTTCTTCAATTTGTCACTACATTGCAGGAGATCAGAAACTCTATGCCATTTAGAACAATTGAATAATATGGCCTTTACTTACTGCGCCTCTCCTGTTCCATTGTTCAGTTTTTGAATTTAAAATTTTTTAATTGGGAGAACTCTCGCTCTTTCAGTGGTGGCAAACGGATGGTTGTATGATAGAGGCATGCATGGCTAAACCACACCTGCCTCTACCACGCAGCCCAAACCACAAAGGTATCTTATTGACACATTCCTTTACCACGTATTTTCGTGGTAAAGTCATGAATGGTAAAGGGGTATGCGTGGTTAAGGTCTGTACCCCCCTCCCCCGCCCTAAGCTACAAACCCCCTAACTCCCCCCGTCCTGAGGTCCCAATACCCGACCCCCTCCCCACGCTGTCCCTGACCCTTAAAATACACTACCCTGATCCCCTCCCACCCCCGCACTGTCCCTAAAACTACCCAACTCCTTCCACTGCCCTTAGGTCTAAAACCCTAACCCCTATTTTAAAAAACTATCCCTCCCCCCACCGAGCCCTAAAAACACTACCCCGCTCTCCCCTAAGCCCTAAAAGCTACCCCGACTACCCATTCCCCTCCCCCTGAGGCCTAAAACCCTGTCCCTTAACATGCACTACCCCGATCTCCTCCCACCCCGCGCTCTCCCTAAAACTACCCCAACCCCTTCTACTGCCCTTAGGCCTAACACCCTAACCCCTAATTAAAAAAACTACCCTACCCTCCCACAGCCCTGAAAACTAACCCAACCCCCCAGTTCTGAAAACTACCCAATCCCCTCATTCCTGAAAACGACCCCTGATCCCCCAGCCCTGAAAACACCCCAACCAGCCCTAAAAATGACAAGCCCACCCAGCCCTGAAAACGACCCTACCGCCCCAGCCCCGAAAACGACCATGATCCCCAACCCATACAAACTACCCCTCCCCCCCCCAAAACCGGGCTCTAGCCCCACTTACCTCACCGCGTCCTCTCTTCCTGGTGTTTTGCTGCTTCTGCTGAGCTGCAGGCAGCAGCTAGACCACGCACTGCCTTATTCACGAATATGCGTGGTTAAGGCAAGTATGGTAGCGCTTGCGTAGTCTGAACACTCATGGGTCTGCCCGCGTTGTTCCGACTGTTTTCCCTAACGGATGCATGTTTGGCCACACATATTCAAGTCATTAGTTCTCTCTACCCTAGTTCCTGCCACTGTCAAACTGATCCTTTTACATGGAGAAGCAATTCTCTATTCCTCTAACGTCTGCAAAGACTGTTGAAGTTCTTTGTGGTTTCTGTCACACAGGCCAATTACAAGCGAATAGCTAATTTGCTGATCCTAAAAACGGGTGGTCACCTTTGTGGTGCAGCACTTCCTGCAGTAAATGTCCTGCTGAATTTTGTAAAAGGTTACTTTTCTTCAGACTGTAGGGTGGTGACAGCTTTTGGCATGCCTTCATTAGATTAGAACTAGCCTCTGCTTCGGGCCACTAGCCTTGATTTTACCTGATTAAGGTGCTGCATTTGACTCAGTATATGATGGTGGTGTCACGCTAAACCAAGTATGATGTGTGTCTGTTCCCACTGTCAGAGTGGATATCAGGAAAGATTTTTCATACAATGCTGCTCACACTGTCTCTTGGCATTCACTTGCAACACCTTGTATTGTACATCCATTGCAAGGCCTATTTTTGTATGTCACCGAAGATGGCATGCAGATGTAGCAGCAATGTGCTACTGAATCCAAGACTGATCAATAAGCTCTATCTGCTTTTCTTGTGAACATCCAATGCCATATAAATTCTAGATGGCTGAGATTTATTTGAGGAATGCTCTCGCATTTTTGGTGAAGAGTTACTTTAAAGTGTGTCTGCCAAATTTTGGGCCAAATTTGCTGCAACCCTCAACTAACAGAGAGCTCGAACAAAAGCATGTGTGAATTTGGCACTGATTTTCTATATATATATATATCTTCTTGCAGTCGCATAAACTGCAGTTGATGCCTTTTCAAATAATTCTCATTTCGCAGTCAATTGACACAATTTCCTGACGCCTGAATTACTTTAATGAGATCATCTGGTTCTGTAATCTACCCTGTTCTTCTCCCCATGTGATCCCTGATCCTCGTGCCCTAGATTGGCTTTGTGAAATCAAAATCCTTAGAATGTCATATCCTTTGGTAGAATACCCAGCAATTCAGTGAATTTTTTTATCATTGTCAATGGTTTGCCTTCAATTCTGCTGAGACTTTTGGCAGCTCTACATTTCCTTCTTCTGACTGCCGGAGTCATTTCTGTCCTTGACCTTTGACCCAAGGAATACAATTGAGCTCTAAACTCTGATCTGAAATCCTGCAAAACAGCATAAATATGATTGTTCATAAATTTGACTAACTTGATAATTAAGGGCTGATTAAGATGGTGAGCACCACCAACAGACTGCCAATGGCAGGCTGTTGGTGGCGGTCCAACTACCGGTGTACAATACTGGCAGTCGGACCCACAGCGGTGGGGGGAAAGACGGCCGCCTTCGCCAGGATCAGTGTTCCCGATGGGGCTGCGGTTGGATTCATAGTCCAGAATGGTGGTGGTGCCGAGGCAGGCACCATTGGGATTAAGATATCCCTTTCCAGTCGCCTTTTCATGGTGGGAAGACCACCATAAAAAGGCAGTCGGAAAGGGAATTTGGGGGCCCCAAACAGGGCCCCTGTCCTTCGTGGGCAGTGTAAAGTGGCCCTGGGTGCACATGCCCACATGTACCTCCGTGCACAGTGAGCCATGCAACACATGTAATCACATTGTAATGCAAAGGCTGGACCACCGCCTGCTTATCGGGCCGTCTCCTGACCGCCGCGATATCAGGGAGCGGTCCGACCGCTGGCTATTGTAATGAGAGCCTAAGTATTTCTAGCCTTTCTTCTTTTCCTATCCTGTTTCTAAATATACACTTTTAGTACACTGGTGGAATCTAGACTGGAAAAAAACGGTTTCTTCAATACAATACGTACCATGAAAATCCATTGGAAAGTTATATCGCTGCAGAAATCTGTGTAAGGAGCTGGCTTTGAAAGTCATTTCCTTTTATGAGCTTGAATTGAGATGAAGTAGCTTTGGTTCCACTGAGTTAAATAAACGGCCCACTATAAACTATATTATAGTCGGGCCACATGAACCATGCTTATTTGAGGCCATCATCTGCTGCATAAACTGCAGATTTTATTTAAGAAAATGTTGTTTCTAGCTCAGACAGATCAAAAGTAACTAAACCACTTTGGGGTAGATTTACAAGCCCCTTGCAAAACTTTTGCACCGCCATTGCGTCAGTTTTTGTGACGCAGCTGTGGCATAAACAATGTGCAATGTTGCAGCTCTTTTACAACGTGACGCATCTAGGGAGATGCGTTATGTTGTAAAGTTCTGCGCCACATCATACCTGTATCAGGTATAATGTATGCAGGGTGGGCGTTCCCACCCAGAAAGCCATGTAGATCTGATGCAGTGAAATTTACAACATTTCACTCCGTCACTCTATGCCTTCTCTGCATCAAAATCCCTACGCCTGCTAAGACCAGGTGTAAGGAATGATGCAGGGCTTTTTGAATGGGACTCACCTATCTGTTGTGGCGCAGTGCTGGAGTTGCTTACTTTCATGAGCAACTCCGGCAATACATCACTTTTGTGCCAGAAGATGCGTAAGAATTTCTGACGCATCTGTTAATCCTTGCGCCATGGAGCACTGTATTGTAAAAACAGCGCATCCTTGGTGGCGCAAGGACATTTGGCCCTGGTGCAAGGAAACTGATGCATCCTTGTAAATGAGGCCAGCGTTGCCTTGCAGTGGAATGTGCTTTGCAAAAGTTGGTTAGTCACCTTTCTGTTTATTATTGGTATATTTTGGAGTTAAACAGATACTCATGAGGTGAAACCTGTGCCCAGACATTGTAAAAAAGTGCAAAAATAACAATATAATGAACTAACACTACCACAAAATGTGGAGCATTATGCTCCATAATTTGCCTTTTCTTGCTGCATGGTTTAGTTTACCCTGCCGTACAATTTGGTCCTCACTTGAAGAATTATTGCTGTTTAATAGAAGAGGGTTTTTCGATACTCCTTTGTAATAAACAATACTTTATGCACATTGGAGTATGCTTGGAGGTTAACACAGTCCATGCACAGGCCCTGATAGAACTATTTATATCTGTTTATGACCTCTGGTGTTTATTTATGGAACAGAGGGTGATATAACATATCTGCGACCATAAAAATGACACAAGGTAATACCTAACCATCCCATTAATCTAACGGTCTATTCTGCCACTGTGGTATAGCTTCTGTTATAGGCCGCCGGAGGAGATTTTGCCTAACCAATACTCTATGGCGTTAGTGTCTATGCCAACAATCAACAGAATGGTTTCCACCTGTTTTGGTATCATCAGGATCCTGAGGAAGATCTTTCCATGTCTCTCCTATTCCTCTCGAAAGCAGGCAGCTATTGCTCTGGTTTTGTCCAGAGTGGATTGTTGTAATGCCCTTTACCTGGACATCAATAAGGGATCCATCCATAAATTGCAGCTTGTACAAAATGCAACAGCAAGTCTTGTGATGTATCTTCCTAAATCCCACCCAGTTTTGGCATCTATTCATAAGCTGCACTGGCTTCCTTTAGAAAATAGAAATCTGTTGAAGTCCCTTTGCCTTGTTCATAAGGCTCTTCATAATTCGGGTTCCGAAGGAATTAAAAGGCTCTTCCAACGGTAGGTAGGTACAACTGCGGTCTGCCAGCAAAACTGGGTTGGTAGTTCCCAGGTTCAGGAGGTCCAGGTGGGGGGCAGGAGCTTTTTCTGTTGCTGGCTCTAATCTTTGGAATTCTCTCCCGTTATTGATCTCTGGGCAAGACTCCCACCTTCTGTTTCGTAAGGCATTAAAAACATGGCTCTTCACACTATAACTGCTAGGCTCCTTTTTGTGCTTCCTATGACCTCCGGTTCTATCCGCAGCGCCTTGACGTCTTTGGGCAAAGTTTGCGCTCTATAAGACCAATATTCATTAATTTATTAATTCACAAGAATTTCAATATGATTCACAAAGTACCTCACCATCAAAGATTTTTTTTTTTTGCTAAAGTTTAGACTTTACCTAACCCATTTCTTGGTGTCCTAGCCTTCCAATGGTTTTTTTCTGAGAAGTATTTGGAATTACGCCCATGCAACGCAACTACCCCCCAATCTGAATTGCATTCGTTTTTTTCTGTGAGCTCAATAAAGTTCAAATAAACCAGTTTCGAAAGGCACTTCGAAGAATTTTAAACATCAGGAAATGTAAGAGGCTTTAGAGCATTTACAATTGCTCCAGACAGATCAAGTGTGTATTACGGTTTTTAGATTTCTTACTCATGTTAATGTCAATTACTGGGGAACTAATGAGTTGTATCAGTGCCAGCTGCCTTAAACTATTTTAAATTTTGTATGGAACCTTTTTTTAGAGTGATTACCTTAACTTTATATTGCAGCATTTTAACTGGAGACATATTTTATGATCGTTTTCCACTGCTGTATCCATGTAGTTAATTAATTGGATGTTTTTACTGTCTTGTTTGTATGCTTTTACGGTTGTTTTAAACCGAATAAAATATTAATGACTGGCTGATTGACAAAGTTGTGAAGCTTCTCGTTTGTAACCCTACGCCAGTACACTGCCTAGCTTTATGGTAGTCTGCCTGATTCACAAAATCTACAGCAGAACATGTACTTCACCTGCGAGGTTTGGAATTTATACATGTACATGTATGCTCTTCACATACATATATATAGAGTCAGGGGCGTAACACTTGACCCTGCAGCGCAGGAGGGCCCACACCCTTCAGGCTCCCCATTCTTACCAAGGCAACGAATATCTATGAGGTATGGGGTAATTAGGGGACCCACGTTACATTCTGCATGGGGGGGCATCATTTTGTGTTACACCACTGTGTAGAGTTCAATCGTATTTTGGTACCCCTGCATGGGTGGAGTCTCTGCGTTGCAGAGTTTACACATACACAGGGTTAGGATATGAAAAATGTTTTTAAAGTACTCTTTCTTTGCTTTTCCATGTTATTGGAAATTCATTGTCCATCAAAAGGCTTCATTTTGCCTCACACACCTGTCAAATAGACAGAACTACTTGAATTATGCGACAGGGGAGGTCAAAATTATGTGGCAGGGTGGACTACATTATGCTTAATAAAAACCAATTTATGCAGCATAATGTGCCACTTTTTGGCATTGTATTACTTAATTATTTTGTCATATTTACTCATGGTTGCACTGTCTGATCAAAGATTTCCCCTCATAAGTATCTGTTTAAAAACATAATGCAACAATAAGCAATTGAAACATGACTAGTCAACTTTTGCGAACAGTCTTCCATGCCATGTTTTTAGTAACTTTTGATCCGATTGAACTACAAACAATTTTTTTTTGTTAAGATTGCCGATTATGCAGCAGCTGATGGATTAGGTAGGAAATGCGGTAAATCCCTAATCATGCGGAAAATGACGAATTGCATAATTGCAGTGGTCCTGGAAATATGGGATTCTTGATGCTGTTTCCCATAGTAAAGGCTTCACCCGCACCTGGGCCATTCAAATGTTAGCCTGGCAGTGTGAATTAGTATGCTAAAAAGACACTGCAGATGTTTGTGAATAACCACAAAGTTCCAACTTTGTAGGAGTGTCCTTCATGTACACTGCACTAACATTTGCACAACAGTTAGGTGTGCTTAACTCTGTTAAGATTCCTGTATCAAGTTGATCCTTGGGTAACCTCAGATTCAGGGGTAGGGCGTACTAGTTTGTTGTACTTATCCTGAAAGTTGAAAATGTTGAGGCTGAGTCAGTAGCACCTTCTATGGGAAGTGCACACACCATATCCAACCATACGGTAAAGTGTTAGCTCTTAAAGTACTTAGGGGCATATCAGCAACGGACGGCGATAAATAACGCAAAGCACGCTTAGCGCTTTTGTATTTATCGCCGTATATCGCTGGAATTCATCGCCCTGTTAGCGCATTATTAACAACACGTTTCTCCATGGCGATGTAAATTCCAGAGATAGCGGGGAAATCGCCGTTTTGCAGGGAACATCGCTGGTTTTCCAGCAATGTTCCCTGCAAAACAGCGATATGCTTGATGATACGACCCTGTGGTCGTAACACAAGAATCCACCCCCCATGTTAAACATACATGAGTTAGGATTTTAGCAGACGTTAGTTTTGGGCAAAAAACATCGTTTTTCGCCCCAAACTAACGTCTGCTAAAATGCGTGGGCCGCCTTGTAAATATCGCGATGTGCACATCAGCAATATTTTACAGGTTGTACTGCTCAGTGACGCCCACTTTGCATCTCATTAGAGATGCAAAGCGAGGCGTCGGGAAAAAGGGTGCTAACATGCGCTACTGCATGTTAGCATTCCCTTGTAGATAGGGCGCTAATATTATCTCCGCTTTTTTGGCTTTTAAAGCCAAAAAAACGGAAATAAGGCCCTTGTAAATATGCCCCTGAGGTCCTAAAACTTGTAGAACTTAACTACCTAAAGCTTGACTCTCAACCTGTGGCAGCCATTTAGCTGATCACCACAAATTGGACCTCGATAGCACGCCATTAGCATTCACTTGGAAGTGTTTTACCATAGGTTTATAGCAGTGATTCCCAAACTGGGGTCCGGGGACCCCTGGGGGTCCCCGAAGTCTCCTCAGGGGGTCCGCGACTACTTTGAGAATCCAATAATATTAACAGATTAATAAAGTGTAGATATATAAAGATGCTAAACGTACAATTGAACATTTTAAAACATACTGTAAATGTGAAGGAATTTGAAATGGGAGGCTAAAAATACAATTAGTATCCTCAGATTAATTTGAGAACGCAGCGCAAGTGTATCAAACTGAATATAGTATGGAGATGAATGGCCTCAATTGAATTTAGAAAAACTCCAACCATTCTATTAAAATTAAATTTTGATGTCTTTTTTATTTATATGTTTTCTAATTAAATACAATGTGTAATTTGTGTATTTGTTTGATGAATGCTTTTTTTGTATTTTTGTGCATTGTTTAGTGGTTCAAATCATCAACATTGCTTAGGCCGGGGTCTCCGACTTCCAGTAATGACGCATGGGAGGTCCCCAGATTCGAATAATGATTCAGTCGGGGTCCCCGGATTCCAGTAATAATTAAGTGGGGGTCCTCAAAAGTAAAAAGTTTGGGAACCACTGGTTTATAGGATTATGGCTTACATTACAGAAAGAAATGGGAAACTGTACGATTTATTGTCTCTGTCGCACGATATACCTTTTTTTTTCAGCTCGATTAACATTTGTAACAGAATTGTTGTGATTCCGTACAATAGTAACGTTTGTATCCGTTGCAGGAATGTGATGTATCCTAAATATCGCAATTTCTGTCATCACCTCACATATCTAAAAGAGAGCTAGTGTGTTTTGGTAGCCTATTTGTTGTAATCTATGCCTCTATTCCACATATGTAGATTAGTTATACATTTGGTATCTCCCTGCCTTTCCTCCCCTCCTTTCCCCCACCCTTGGTACGTCCCTATCTTAGAATGTTGGAAAGAAGCTGACCTTAGAATGTTGGTGTGCCTCAGTAACCAGCTGGTGCCTGAGGATCTGGTTTGAATAAACTTTTTCTCTTCATCATTCCGTGTCTGCAGTTTATTCTAACACTATTCTTTTCATTTGCTAATGGTGTATTAATGTTCTGAAGCTATGGACTCGTGTATCAAAGGGTTTATCCATTCTGCCTATTGGAAAATGCATTACTACATAATAACCTTAGTTTGGAAAAACTGAACCAGCTCCTTGCTCTAAAATAGGGAATTAATTTACAAAAAGGCGCGTGTTTTTTACCTTAGTTTATTTTTATATACCCTGGACCCGCCTTCTTTCTATTTCCGTACTAATCTTTTCTAGCTGATCAGTTTAGATTGCTTCCCAATCGCTCTAATCTCACCACTGGCACCAGTCACCCTTGAAAGCTATCCTATCAAAAAAGCAATTGCTTTCTTAACCAAGTCATGATTTGTTTAGGTTCCCAGGCCCTTAATATAATTTGCATTGGAGTGTGTTTTTAAGCTCAAAACGGGCATTCAACAAGCAGGGAAAACACGTGTGGAAAGTGTCGTGATTACAGAAACGAGCCTTTTCCGACTACCTGTGCGATGGAGTCGATAACACGCTGACCCTCTGGTTAAGCACTTCAAGAACAAGGACGTCAATTCACCAAAATGCCTGGGGAAGCGGAAGTGACATCGCACGCCATTTGACCTTTACTTTGACTCACACACACACACATGCTTACACATACCAACACATTCACACACTCTCATCTGCAAGCATGCATGCAACATACAGTTAACATCTTTTTTGCCTACCTTATCTTACAGATAGGGTCATGTTCCAGCTGATGTTTACACTAATAGCGAATATTATTCATTATTTGTATAATTGTTTTTAACAGAAACCAGGCAAGTGGAGCTCCAACCATTAGGAACAGATGCCCATGTGTTCTAGGCACTGCTTTTTGCCTCCTGTGAGGTCTGGGGTTGAAAAAGCAGTGCCAGTGGTAGCAAGGGGCAAGCCAGGGCCCGCAGCTGCTGCCCCGCAAAGCATACGACATTTTTCCTCACCACCACAGTTTTCATGGCAGTGACCTTGTGCCTCTGCACCATGGGGTACATGCACATGTTGTGGCCCTCTGTCTGCATGTGCCCTCAGTTCCTGCAGGGCATGGACTTCAAAGTCCGTGTCCTGCAGGAACTGCCTTTGACGCTCCTATTGCGAGGCCTTTTTCTGCTGTGGGACCGACAAACATCTGCCCGCCAGAGACTTTAAAAGTTGTACTCTGGTGGACATTTCTTTATGGGTTAGGCGGTCTCGGAGCAGGGCAGCGGCATGGCGGCCCCGCTATGTGACCGCCAAAGTCATAATAAGGCCCCTAAGGCAGAGTAGATACTACATTACCTATAAGACTTTCTGATTATGGAAAAAGTAGGAAAACAAATGTTGGGGTTTGGTGCAAGTTTTTTAGCAACTGGATGAGCTAACATGAGAGCAGGCCCCCCAAAATACAACCAGTCTGGTCAGTTTTAGGGAACAGAGCTAGATTGGAGAAGGGTGTATCCAGGTTGCTGCAAAATAAGCTGGGGACATTCAAAGGTCTTGTAGATGAAGTGAGACTGAAAAAGTATTGTTAACTGCAAAAGATCTTGCTGTTGCTGGTGCACATTAACTTTGTTTATATAGCGGTTACTTCAGGTAGCGTGTTTTTTCAGGAGTAATTCAATACCTATATTTGGGAAGAGCAGGCCACACCACAAAGTAAGGGTTTCCAGAGGAGTAAGACGTTTTTCTGATGTGGCATGTATTCCCAGAATAGTTTAATGAGGCTGAGTGTCAGATCTTAAGTTATATAGCTGCTACAAGTGCAACCAGTTTAAGTTTGTATTGAAGTGAGATGTGAGGCCTTGAACAGTGGTTCCGAAGTTGGAGGGAGAGAATACATTCTTCCTGGTAGTATTGTCTGTGAGATTATAGTGACAGGTCACGTGGTGCTTAATTTGAGCCAGTGATGCCGGAGGTTTCCGTAGCTCGGCACCAACACTTAATTCTCGACACTGGCACTAATGACAGTCAACCACATCATGGCACCCTCTGTCTTATTTTAAAATGAGCACAACAGTGTTTTATAACTCAGTATATCTTAAAAATGAATAATACCTTCCACCCACGCAGTTCTCATAGCTTTGGGTAGCCTGGAACGGTCTGAGTTGTCGCACCTGTAGGAGTGCGATGGTTAGTAGTTGTGTTGGTACTATCATTGGCAGCTGGCAGGGGCTATGGATGGTGAAAGCTGCAGTGGCATCTTGATTAGGGCCCTGGCGCAGAAGTTGGCAGACAAAAGTGTCTTTTGAGGTAAACCATGAAGATGCGGCAGCCATCACCATGGCTGCCGCACCTTCATGGTTTACAACATCTTATACAAACGCCACCCAAAGACACATTGGTCATAAAATGACCTATTATTGCCTTGATAGAGCAACGCTGCCAATAGAACCTTGTAATGGAGGAGTCACGTTGAAGAGTTAACTACTTTGCTGACACTTTATCTTATTGGCAGTGGGCGTGATTCAATGGGATTGTAAGAGAAGTGGACGAAGGGGTGAATATCTGTATTACAAAAACATTCTTACCTGAGGCGGGGTTGAAAGTGTTCAAACAGGCTTAGTAAAAAATGGCTGCCAGGTTGGGCAAAAAGGAATAGAGGAACTATTTATTTGGCACACAGAAGAGTGACCTTATGACTCACAGGAGGGTATCGGTGGGGAAAGGACTGACTTCCTCCCAATATATGACAAAATGTTAAGAACAATTTTTTTTCTCCAAAAATTGTTTTGGAAATTCAAATGTTAGAAGGTTTCAAGCAGCCGGAGACGTCAATCCGATGGCTCCAGGTATGAGAATAAAATGATTTTTTTTTAAAAAGCATTGTTGAAAAAAGTACTTGAGGGAGTATGGGCTGCAGAAAAACATGCCATTTGTTCATTTAGAATAGGGGCACAATAGAATGGCGGAGAACTGACCTAGAACAAACGGTGATTATGCATCTTGTCCGAAGGAGATTTTAGTGGTAATAGGTTTAGGTGTAGTGAAGATTTTCTGGGGAAAGGGCGGGATAAGTGGAATGGAGTAGCTGTATCTGCAGCTGCTCCATAGTGAAGTAATCAGCCCCATGGTGAAATAATTTGGGCACACGCGAGAATCAGAAACATACAATAGAAGGCGTCATGCGTCATTGAGGGGTTAGCCTAGTTTGCTGAAAGAAAGAAAAAAAAGTGTATTGCATAGGGATTGAGAAATTTGCACAATTTGCTTTTGCGTAATTATGTGAAATGTCAGCAAAATTACATGAAATTATGTGAGATGCAAATCCATCCTTTCGCTCTATATTATACCATGAATTGTGTTCTCTTGTCAATTTTTGGCTCGAGAAAGAATTTAAACAAAAAGCACCATGAATAACAATCGCTAACGCACTGTTTTCCCATGCATTTTACCACAAATAGCGTCATTCGCGTTACGTTTTTTCAGTGAATTTCGTTTAATTAAGCAAAGTGGTGTAAATCTCTGAAATTTTGAGTAACCAACAATGCAACATGTCAGAAATTACATACATTATATTAATTACGCTGTAGTAATTCAGATTTCGCTCAGGGCTAGGATTGTGTTCTGCAAAACCCTGCCCGTCCCTGAATAAAGCAATCTTTTTAAAGTCAAGGAATAGTTTGCAACGGTTTCACCATATTCCTCAATTCCTACGATGCTGTCAAGTTCAGGAGCACACAGGAGTGTAGCTATACAAAGTGGATCAGGTGCAGTGGCACCAGGGTGTAGGGTCATGAGGGACCCACTGCTCCCTGATTAGGGCTGCTTTTTCCTACCACAACAGTAGCTGTGACAATAGTCTTCCTTGTTTGCATTAGGGCCCATAGCACTGGGAACACATTTGGATTGCGGTAAGGACAGCTTTGCTTTTCATACTTCCAAGGTGGGTATATGAAGGGATATTATTAAGAGAAAGGTTTGCATCTGTTGTTTTCAGTGCTTAGAGACAGCATAAAGGCGGCATGAAGGGTTATAAAAGGATCAAATTAAAGTTATTTTAATATTACCCTTTATTACCCTTTATGTAGCTCAAGATACGTAGATCTGTGCAATATTTTGTTAACAGAAAAGCAGTCTTACTGGTCCTATATAATGCTATTCCGTGATCTTATAGGGAGTGGACTGAGTTTTTTTTGGTGCATTACTTGTGAAAATCTGCAGCAGTTGCTAGAAACTGCCTTGGAGACACAAATAAAGCGCATGACATGCACGAAGCAGAGACATTTCATATCATTGTAAGTTTGTTTTGCACGTTTGTTCAGCCCTAATCAGAACAGCAAATATATAACCAAGCGTTGGTTTCACAGGTGCAGGTAGGGCAGATACCATTTAATTTCTGTGTAGTCAACTACAACCATTATTGTTTGATTTTGGAAAACCGCAGAGCACGAGCCCCGGTGGTGAGGTTTGCTCTTTCTTTGCTTCTGGCCCAGCTTCTTTATTTAGTTTGGGAGTGTGTGTGAGTGTGTGTGTGCGCGTGCGTGTGTGTGTGTGTGTGTGTCACACAACAACCCATTCCCAGTCAGAAAACAGGTTCCAACACGCTTGGGTTCTTGGTTAATGGATTATTGCGGCTTGAGGTAACGAGTTTCGACCGTACCTACGGTCTTCTTCTCAACCATACCATTTAATTTCGGTGTAGTCAACTATAACCATTATTGTTTGATTTTGTAAAATGGCAGAGCATGAGCTCCGGTGGTGATGTTTGCTCCTTCTTTGCTTCTGGCCCTGCTTCTTTATTTAGTATGGAAATGTGTGTGTGTGTGTGTGTGTGTGTGTAGATATAAACATATATATATATATCACACGCAAAAGGTTGCCCTTTGAGAGATGCCACACGCGGAGGGGTAATGCACAAATCACCGAAGGCAGCAGGATTAGACAGCTTGCTTCAAACCTCCCAAATCATGCCATACGCGTTTCGAGCAACATCCATGCTCTTGATCACTGGCTGCAATGACGAGGAACAACGGACTAGATGAGAACCCTCATTTTATTGGATAACAAGTCCCGCCTTTGTGGGCGTCACAAACTAAGGCATTATGGTCCCAGTAGTTCATGCAGACTCAAGTTTCCCAGTCCAAGTGGATGCCGCTGCCTCCATCATTGTTAAAATATCCTGCCCTGTTGGGTGGAAGGCATCAGCAATGCCGCAGTCCTGCCAATATATACCTTTGGCTGAGGCCTCCTCCGTTCCCTTCAAGTGTCCGTGTACAAAACACTCAGGATCCGCACAAGAAGCGGCAGGGCATTCTCGCGACCGGACCAGCCGCAATAAATCACACGCAAAAGGTTGCCCTTTGAGAGATGCCACACGCGGAGGGGTAATGCACAAATCACCGAAGGCAGCAGGATTAGACAGCTTGCTTCAAACCTCCCAAATCATGCCATACGCGTTTCGAGCAACATCCATGCTCTTGATCACTGGCTGCAATGACGAGGAACAACGGACTAGATGAGAACCCTCATTTTATTGGATACCAAGTCCCGCCTTTGTGGGCGTCACAAACTAAGGCATTGTGGTCCCAGTAGTTCATGCAGACTCAAGTTCCCCAGTCCAAGTGGATGCCGCTGCCTCCAGAACGGCGAGTCTTGAGGGCAGTATAATGGACTACCTGTACCAGCATGCTCCTTTATGTGACGCCCATTTGGGCGGGGCTCGAATTCAAATAAATTTGTTGTTCTTACGAGCCCGCTTCCTGCTTCATTGCCGCCAGTGATCAAGAGCTGGATGCAGCTCGAAACGCGTATGGCCCACGAAACGCTAGCAGCCTGCTGACAATACTGCTGCCTGCGGTGATTTGTGTTCAACCCCGATGTGTGTGGCATCTTCATGAGGGCAACTCTCTTGCGTTTGTATACACGAGCGGCCGACCCGGCCGCGAAGATGCCCCGACGTGAGTTAAGCGGATCCTGAGTGCTTGCGAACTCGAGCACTTGATGGACAGAGGGGGCCTCAGCCGCAGGAATATATTGGCAGAGGAAAGCGGTGCTGCCATTGCCTTTCGCCCTACAGGGATTTTAATTTACTTTGGAGCAGGAGCGGACACCACTTGGTTAAAGAACGGCGAGTCTTGAGGGCAGTATAATGGACTACCTGTACCAGCATGCTCCTTTATGTGACGCCCATTTGGGCGGGACTCGAATTCAAATAAATTTGTTGTTCTTACGAGCCCGCTTCCTGCTTCATTGCCGCCAGTGATCAAGAGCTGGATGCAGCTCGAAACGCGTATGGCCCACGAAACGCTAGCAGCCTGCTGACAATACTGCTGCCTGCGGTGATTTGTGTTCAACCCTGATGTGTGTGGCATCTTCATGAGGGCAACTCTCTTGCATATGTATATATATATATATGTATATGTATATATATATATTCACTGAAAAAACCATAGGTTTCACACATGTTATAGTTAGCTGGACATTTTACTCATAAAAAACCAATGAAATTCCCCCGTTATAGTTAGTGCAGGCAACTATAACTCACGCGACCGCAATCCTCTGCTGATGCTAATACTGTATTTAGACACTTATTTGCCCATGTCTTCTTCCATTAAATTTTAGCTATACATATATTACAAATATTTTTTTTTCATAAAGACACATATGTC
The DNA here is from genome assembly GCF_964204655.1 of Triturus cristatus. Lineage (NCBI taxonomy): Eukaryota > Metazoa > Chordata > Amphibia > Caudata > Salamandridae > Triturus > Triturus cristatus. Next base: position 214,968,179 of record NC_140588.1, read on the forward strand.
ATCAGCAGAGGATTGCGGTCGCGTGAGTTATAGTTGCCTGCACTAACTATAACGGGGGAATTTCATTGGTTTTTTATGAGTAAAATGTCCAGCTAACTATAACATGTGTGAAACCTATGGTTTTCTCAGTGAATTTGCAAGGTTTTTTAAATGCTAATTCCTAACTATAACGTGTGTGAAACCTATGGTTTTTTCAGTGAATTTGTACGTTTTTTTAAATGCTAAGTTACTTTACGCCGTTCGTGGCGTGCGCGCCCACTTAACGCAGTTCGTTCCGTGCGCGCACCGTGCGCGCACAGTGAGCACGCGGTGCGCTTCGCGCACCGCGCGCCCACTTTACGCAGTTAGTGCCGTGCACGCACGGTGGGCACGCGGTGCGCTACGCGCACCACGTGCCCACGTTATGCTGGATGGGCCATGTACGCACGATGCGCTTCGTGCACCGTCCGCACACGGAGGACATATTATGCGCTTCGTTGTGAAAGGTAAACTATTAAATGTTCCATTTACTAATATGCAATGCACAAAAGGTGCCCTGCGGGCACCTTTTGCACATGAGGGGGGGGAAAATGAGGATAATTTTTTTTATATAATTAATTTTTACCGTACGCGTACGGTAAGCGTAATCGCCGTTTTTTCGAAAAAATATAAAATTGAATTTTTTGCCTTGGGGGTTCTTTTGGGACACCTTAATCAAGGCTAGGTGGTGAGGAGCTGTCTAACCTGCCCCTTTACATGTTTTCAACCTTTGTTTTTCCTCCCCCCCAATGAGTGCGAGAGAGAAAATGGCGGCCGCCGCTTCCTGGTTTCGACCGATTCGAATGTTTACTAAGATCTAACAGCCAATCAGAATCGCGCTCGCGCTCGCGCACAGCACCGTACGCGTACGGTAAGCTTACCGTAAGCGCACGGTAAGCGCACCGTAAACTGCCACAGATATATATATTGATTTAAATGCTATTTTCTCAGGAACTACTGAACAGATTTACACCAGACCTACAAAAGGCACTTCCTTGACCTGTAGACTACCTCTCTGCCAAATTTCAAGTAACTCTGTTCAGCCGTTCGGGCTGTAGCTGTGTCTAAAGGTCCTATGGAAAAATGCATGGGAAAAACGCATTTTGGGACCCCCCTTTTTTCCTCAGCCCTCGCTTGACGAATCCCCCCGAGACTTTCAGGGTAGGAGCGGAGCGTAGCGCCCCATTAGTTTTGAAAATTTCGCGAGGATTCGTCGACCGGCGCCAAAGTTATTCCAAATAGAATGTTGCGGTTTTCCTATGGAAACAGGGTCCTAACTATAACTACCTACTGGCGACCGCCAGTAGGTTAATATATATATATTACCTATATATATTTCCGTAGGAAAAGCAATTATGCGTTTGCCAATAACTTTGGCGCCGTTTGACGAATCTTCAAGACATTTTCAAAATGAATGGCCCGCTCATGTCAGCTGCTGTCTTGAAAGTTTCGGGGTGATTCGTCAAGCGGGGCCCGAGAAAAAAGGGGGGTCCCAAAAATATGTTTCTCCATGTTAATTTCCATAGGAAACTTTAGACACGGCTACGGCCTGAACTGCTGAACAGAATTACACCAAATTTGGCTAAAAACGTAGCTTTTGGTCCAGAAAGCATGCTTTTCTTAAATGGTGTAAATCCATTGAGTAGTTTATGCGATATTTAAAGATTTACAGATATCGATATTTGAGAATTGTGAGATCTGATTGGCTGAACCCTCCCGATCATGAACTTGTTTCTGATTGGGTGCCAACACTTCAAACCAGGAAGTGTTGGCAGTCATCTAGTGACTTGGTACAGAGTGAGAATCAAAAAGGTGAGAGAAACATTAAAAAACAAGAAAAGGGGGCAGTGTAGGAACACCCTGGGCCCAAAAAAGCATTTTTGTTGAAAATTCCAGCCGGAGTCGAGCCGGGTGAGCGAATCCGGCTAAACATTTAAAAAAAAGAAGAAGCAAGGTCTCCCGCGCTTCGTTTTTTTAAAGCCCCTGTGTGGGCCAGGTCCCGGGAGCAATGATTTATTATGGTGCGGGGTTCGAATTTCTCTGGTTTTATACGAGTGAAATGTCCAACTAACTATAATGTTCCTGAAACCTATGGCTTTTTTAGTGAATTTCTAAGGTTTTTTAAATGCTAATTTCTAACTATAGCGTCCTTGAAACCTATGGTTTTTTCAGTGAATATATATATATTACCTACTGGCGGTCGCCAGTAGGTAGTTATAGTTAGGACCCCTTTTCCATAGGAAATCCGCAACATTCTATTTTGAATAACTTTGGCGCCGGTTGACGAATCCTCGCGAATTTCTCAAAATAGGTGGGGCGCTACGCTCCGCTCCTACCCTGAAAGTCTCGGGGGGATTCGTCAAGCGGGGGCTGAGATAAAAGGGGGGTCCCAAAACGCGTTTTTCCCATGCATTTTTCCATAGGATCTTTAGACAGGGCTACAGCCCGAACGGCTGAACAGAATTTCTAGAAATTTGGCAGAGAGGTAGTCCCTAGGTCAAGGAAGTGCCTTTTGTAGGTTTGGTGTAAATCTGTTCAGTAGATTCTGAGAAAATAGCCTTTAAATCAATATATATATCTGAGCCAGCTTACGGTACGCTTACCGTAAGCTTACCGTACGCGTACGGTGGCGTGCGCGAGCGCGATTCTGATTGGCTGTTACATCTAAGTAAACATTCGAATCGGTCGAAACCAGGAAGCGGCGGCCGCCATTTTCTCTCTCGCACTCTGAGGGGGGGGGCTGTAAACAAAGGCAAAAAACATATAAAGGGGCTGTTTAGACAGCGCCCATGCACATAGCCATGTTAGTTGAGTCCTCAAAGATCCCCCAAGGCCAAAAACGGTAAATTTTTATTTTTTGAAAATTTCGCCGATTACGCTTACCGTACGCGTACGGTGCGCTTACGCTACAAATTTTAATAAAAAAAAAAACCACTCTCTGTGCATGGCATATTATTATTACAAATTAAATTTGACAGATTACCTATCACAAGGAAGCGCATAATATGTCCTCCATGTGCGCACGGTGCGTAACGTGGGCACGCGGTGCGCGTAGCGCACTGCGTGCCCACCTTGCGTGTACGGCACTAACTGCGTAAAGTGGGCACGCGGTCCGCGAAGCGCACCGCGTGCTCACTGTGCGCGCACGGTGCGCGAAGCGCACCGTGCGCGCACGGAACGAACTGCGTTAAGTGGGCGTGCACGCCACGAATGGCGTAAAGTAACTTAGCATTTAAAAAACCGTACAAATTCACTGAAAAAACCATAGGTTTCACACACGTTATAGTTAGGAATTAGCATTTAAAAAACCTTGCAAATTCACTGAAAAAACCATAGGTTTCAGACATGTTATAGTTAGCGGAAATTTTGCTGATAAAAAACCAATGAAATTCCCCCGTTATAGTTAGTGCAGGCAACTATAACTCACGCGACCGCAATCTTCTGCTGATGACATATGTGTCTTTATGAAAAAAAAATATTTGTAATATATGTATAGCTAAAAATTTATGGAAGAAGACATGGGCAAATAAGTGTCTAAATACAGTATTAGCATCAGCAGAGGATTGCGGTCGCGTGAGTTATAGTTGCCTGCACTAACTATAACGGGGGAATTTCATTGGTTTTTTATCAGTAAAATTTCCGGTAACTATAACATGTCTGAAACCTATGGTTTTTTCAGTGAATATATATATATATATATATATATATGAGAGAGAGAGAGAGAGAGAGAGAGAGAGAGAGAGAGAGACATACATACATGCTAATTTGATGATACTGTCCTGGAACATTGCTGTTATCAAATCCAAACTCAGCTCAGAGAAATGTGGTAATTTCATCGATATATTCGATATATATTTTTTTCCAGGAGACGTGGTCCATAGGGTGGGCTGCACTATTTCAGCATAGAGGCCTCCCCTTCGCCTATGGGACGCCCAGTAAGGGGCTTTATAATTTGGGTTAATATTCATTCACATCGCACCCTTAAAAACTGAACACTAAGTCCGAGGACCTACAGCCTCTAACTCCACATAGTACTAAAGGGAACATGAATGTACTTTTGGTCAACATTTATAACAGATTCTCTACGCAGAATCAGATTTCTCTTACTATAATTGCCCTCAACGAGTTTTTGGGCAGGGCTGAAGGTAGCGATCACCTAATTCTAGCAGGGGACGTGAACACCACCTATGAACCCCTCTAAGTGATGTCAGACATCATGGAGGAGGAGGGATGAGGAATGGGAATTCTTATTATGTTATGTTGGCCTTCACAGAAACACTAAAGTAGCATTCCAACTAGAGTCATTCACACTAAAGTATAGACTACGAGCCTGTAAAAGGCACTCAATATCAGGCAAAGAACTACATTATACCTTTAATTGGATTAACTGCCGCACTAGAATTGATTACATCCTACTAAATCTAGATCTATTGTCCCACTTGATTGACACGAGAGTAATCAAGTGACTTGTTAGCGACCATATTGTCCTTAGTTTAGAACTGGATCACTTGCTCTCCCCTAATCTGACTCAACCCGAGGGTAATCAGACTAATCCAATCATGCTTAGTAATAGTCACAGGAGAGTCAAGTGGCCCATGGTAGAGGGAAATGAAGACACTCTTTCCCAGATATACACCATTGTAGCACACTCACTAGATGACATCATTGAACATTTTCATGATGAGCATCTAATCACGGATATCTTTAATGATTTAATGGGGAAAATTACAAGATTTTTGATAAGACTGTGAACAGTACTGCCATAAGCAATCATAAAACTGCATGGTGCGATGATCAGTGTAAAGATGCTCGAATGGAGTACATGCGTGCAATAATAAATGGTGTAGGAAACACTATGAAATGGTTTATGTAACGCCAAACATAACTGGAAGGAGAGGTTTGGAGAGATTTATTAATTGCAGCAACAACCAAGGACAGTAGACAGTTTTGGCACATACTGGCTTGAAGGACCGCAAACAAGTTGTGGAAGAAGATTCACATATCCAACCCCAGGTTTGGATAGCTCATTTTGGTTCACTTTACGCAGAGGCAGTTGATAAGACTGGCAAGAGAATGAGTGTTCTGATTAAGCCTGTGTAGGTGATGCTAGGGCATCTTGGGAAGTAGATCAGAACACTTTTAGTATGGAGGAAACAAACTCAGCCTTCACAACATTACAAAGGAATAAAGCACCAGGTTTAGACAATTTTCGAGGTGATCTCTTCCTCTCAGAACCTTATGTTTGGAGCCCCATTTTCAATCCTAGTTTTAACTCCATTTTAAAAGGGGGATAGGTACTAGACTAATGTTTGGTGGCAGAGGTAGTCCCGGTATACAAGAAGGGGGATAAAAGTGAACCAAAAATTATAGGCCAGTGAGCCTAATCGATAGCTCACAAAAATTGTTTTGCATGCACCTGCTAGAGAGGCTCCGGGACTAGATTAGGGAGAGACAGATTCTGTCACCCCTGCAAGCAGGCTTCAGAGAGAACCTGAGCACCACTGACCAACTATTTTGGTTTTTAGTAATTTTATGGAAATATGTATTAATCAAAAGAGAACACATATATGTTGTATTGATGGACTTAAGGGCCGCATTCAAACTTACACCAAGAAGATTAAATGTGGGCAGCTCTAGAGCAGCTAGGTGTTCTGAACTACCTATTGCAAGTAATTATCAGACTTCACAAGGATAATTATGCCCAAATCAGATGGGGACGTAGCAGTGAATTAACCGAGCATATAAAGGTGATCAGAGGGGTTCTGCAAGGGTGTGTATTGCACCAACCCTGTTTACCCTATATATTAATAGGCTGATTACCTCCCTATATGTATTAATCAAAAGAGAACACATATATGTTGTGTTCATGGGCTTAGGGTCGCATTGAACATTATACCAAGAGGAAAACTGTGGACAGCTCTAGAGCAGCTAGGGATTCCGAACTACCTATTGCAAGTAATTATCAGGCTTCACAAGGACAATTATGCCCAAATCAGATGGGGACGTAACAGTGAATTAAGCGAGCATATAAGGGTGATCAGAGGGGTTTGGCAAGGGTGTGTATTGGCACCGACCTGTTTACCCTATATAATAATGGGCTGATTAACTTCCTATCTGACTGTAAGGGTGATCCCCCCATGATTGCTGAAGACACAATTGTGTTCCTACTATTTGCAGACAACACTTTTCTTATTTCATTGACCCTGATGGGATTGCAAAACATTTTGGATCGGTTCTTAGTATGTGAGGAATTTGGGCTTGAAGTCAAAGTCGATAAGACTAAATTTATGGCATTTAATCCTCACAAGTCCTTTAGGGGAAGGTCAAATTGTGTGTTCTTTTTTTTGGAGCAAGTTAAACAATTTGATTACTTAGGGGTTAGGTTAACAAATTCATTATCATGGGCTTCCCATATTTCCAAGAGCCAGCTATCCCTTCAGCATGTAATCTCAGCTCTGGTTAAAAAATTGAAATCCTCCACCTAATAGCCAGTCATACCAGCAATTGAAATGGGATGTATGACGTTACAACGCACACTATTACAACGCATGCACTTACAACGCATTTTTTACAACGCATAATCCATTACAACGCATGACATTACAACGCATGACACTACAACGCATTTTTAAAAAATACCTTTACAACGCACTACCATTACAACGCATACTACCTTTACAACGCATACCATTACAACGCATAATATTAAATTACATTTAAGGTAAGTATTAGATAGTATAGGGGTAAAAATTACTATTCTAACTCCAGGGGGTGCAACAGTAGGGTAAGTGTTGGATAGTGTAGGGGTAAAAATTACTATTCTAACTCCAGGGGGTGCAACAGTAGGGTAAGTGTTGGATAGTGTAGGGGTAAAAATTACTATTCTAACTCCAGGGGGTGCAACAGTAGGGTAAGTGTTGGATAGTGTAGGGGTAAAAATTACTATTCTAACTCCAGGGGGTGCAACAGTAGGGAAAGTGTTGGATAGTATAGGGGTAAAAATTACTATTCTAACTCCAGGGGGTGCATCAGTAGGGTAAGTGTTGGATAGTATAGGGGTAAAAATTACTATTCTAACTCCAGGGGGTGCATCAGTAGGGTAAGTGTTGGATAGTATAGGGGTAAAAATTACTATTCTAACTCCAGGGGGTGCATCAGTAGTGTAAGTGTTGGATAGTATAGGGGTAAAAATTACTATTCTAACTCCAGGGGGTGCATCAGTAGTGTAAGTGTTGGATAGTATAGGGGTAAAAATTACTATTCTAACTCCAGGGGGTGCATCAGTAGTGTAAGTGTTGGATAGTATAGGGGTAAAAATTACTATTCTAACTCCAGGGGGTGCATCAGTAGGGTAAGTGTTGGATAGTATAGTGTAATATTATGCGTTGTAATGGTATGCGTTGTAATGGTAGTATGCGTTGTAATGGAATGCGTTGTAAAGGTAGTTTTTAAAAATGCGTTGTAGTGTCATGCGTTGTAATATCATGCGTTGTAATGGATTATGCATTGTAAAAAATGCGTTGTAATGGTAGTGCGTTGTAAAAGTTGCGTTGTAAAGGTTGTTCCCCATTGAAATGTATCGGGCCAAGGCAGTAGGAGCTGCAATGTACCGAGGTGAGATCTGGGGTCTGCACAATATTGGGGCTATTGAAAAAACTGTGAATACATTCATGAGAATGAATCTTGAATTGCCCCGGAACATGCCTTTCACCCCCATTTGCTTGGATCTTGGGCTTAAAAATGTAGTGCATATGGCGGCATTCAGACCCTAGTCTATTAGACTTGGGTTTGGGTTAACAACTCCCCGCTCCCTATGAGACAATCTTTTGCTGAAGTGACTGCTCTTGACAATAAAGGGAGTATATCCCGGCTCCAGTATGTTAAGCAATTGGGGCACAGTGAACTGTCGTCTAATTCAGGTAGCATCAGAAAAGACACCTTGACTTGCCCCAAAAAAAGATACTGGTATCATGTTCATGCTCTTTGGTTGAATCATAGTACTGCTGGGGAGTTAACAGGAAGGTTTTTGTATTTTAAGGAAAATATGCACTGCAAGGAATCCTTGAATCATATTGAACCGCCTCAGGCCAATTCTTATACTTACAATTCGATATGGTATCTTACCACTAAATAATTTTGACAGTAAATGTAAGGGTTGTACTTTTTTACTAAAATGCCCATCTTGTTTGACCAGTCCCGAAACAGAAGACATTTTTTGTTCTTCTGTCCCTCTTACATTAATATTAGGAAAACTTGGCTAATTCCAATTTGTATCATTTTATCAACAAGACAAATGAGGGCTATAATTAGGATTCTTCGTAGTGATACCACAGAATGGCTCATCTGTTTGTCTGTTGCACGCATGGCGCATGGTGCACGCAACAGGACAAAATGCCTTGAAGCTTGAGCCCGACGCGTTTCGTGCAACCAAGCCAACCAAGCACTTAGTCATGGGCAAAACAAAGTCTATGAGCATTCGTACCACTTATCACGCACCTGGTAATATTAACGAGGCCTGCCTCAGTGGGCGTGTGCAGGCGCACTGCCTGCTGGTCCCAGTAGTGCATGTCTGTGCTCCTCAAGTGAGTAGTGGTGCGCTGCCCCATCAAAGCCTGGTATATCTCAAGTGGTTTGGCAGAAGGTCTTGCTTAATCCAAGTTGCACCGTAGAACTTCCCCATCGTTCCTCCTGTCCCTTCACAGCATGGCGCCACCCAGTGCCGGCATGGGTCCGTAACAACATGGCGGGGCTTCCTCTTACAGCAGGATGGGCCGTATTTAATTCCAACAAAAGTTATCCCCATGAAGGAAGCCACACACTGGAGGTAAGTATCACCACTTTATTGGGGAAAGCTGCAGCGTGGAAAACAGGACAAAACGCCTTGAATCTTGAGCCTGACGCGTTTCGTGCAACCAAGCACTTAGTCATGGGCAAAACAAAGTCTGGGAGCATTCGTACCACTTATCACGCACCTGGTAATATTCAAGAGGCCCGCCTCAGTGGGCGTGTGTAGGCGCATTGCCTGCTGGTCCCTGTAGTGCATGTCTGTACTTCTCAAATGAGTAGTGGTGCGCTGCCCCATCAAAGACCGGTATATCCCAAGTGGGTTGGCAGAAGGTCTTGCTTAATCCAAGTTGCACCGTAGAAGTTCCCCCGCGTTCCTCCTGTCCCTTCACAGCAGAAGGACGGCACAAACCGGTCTTGGCAACAAAGGGCTTTATTTAGTTATTACAGCAAGCCTCATGGTTATGAAGTCAGCAACAGCAAAGTGCAGGGGTGCATACAAAGAGAATGACATATATACATATTCACTACAAAACCAAAGGTTACAGGGAGATTATAGTTAAGTTCAGATTTTACACACATAAAACCATAGAAATCCAGCAGTTATAGTTCTCTCAAGAAAAATTTCCTCGTGCCTTAAGGTAACTGTAACTTGTGTCCCTGCCATGCACAGGTTATCTCATAAATAATTTTATTGCAAATGTTGCATTGATATTATCAATAATGTCATAGAAGATGGCATAACTGATGCAATATATGGGGTAATTGGCAGTGCATGGCAAGGGTGCAAGTTATAGTTACCATAGGGCATGAATTATAGTTTCTTGAGATAATTGTAACTATAACTGCTCAATTTCTATGGATTATGTGTGTAAAATCTCAATCTAACTATAACGTTCTTATAGCCCTTGTTGTTTATTACAATATTCCACCAAATCGGGTGCATAGGTGAAGACATTGCCTCATTTGGTTGGGGCCACACCCCCATTTAAATGAGGGAACTCCCTCTTGAGATACTGCTGTTGCTACATTTGCACCAGCGCTATCTGTGTTACAGAAGGGGCCCCACATGCTTCTGTTTTCCCTTCTGAAATACCAAAGAACCCCGGGGCGCACAAAGTGGGCACACATGCCCACTTTCTGTAATACGGCCCCAGATTACAATATAAAAGGTCAGTTTTTTAATGTAACTAGGCATGGGGATATTAAGTGGTTTGTCCAGAATCACAGAATGTTGGGCTGTTGATGGGATTTGAAGCTGGTTCCCCAATTGTAAAGTCAGCAGCTCTGGCATTTAAGCGTATGCATTCCCTCTTGTAATTCAGATGTCACAGGCACACAGTTTCCATCTATGTGATGTTAAGAGGGCGTTCTCTCATTTTCATGGGAGCGTGCCCTAGGCAATAGATAGAGGAATGCCTTTACCATTGTGCCCGTACCATGAGAAGTGGGCACTGGGCAAATGAGATGCTGTAAGGCGCACTGACTGTGGACCTAGGAAATGGCATACAATTACAGCCCCCAGGGTTGACTTTTGGGAGTGTATGTGGATTTTAGGGACGCACTCAGCACCAGTGGCAGCTGGCATCTATGGGGGGGGGGGGGCACGGGGGATGTTGGGCATGCAAATGATATATTTAAAAAAATGCACGCACAAATAATATATTTAAAAAAACATACCTTACTCGAGCACGATATCCTCCGGTCCGAACCTCTTCTTTGGCAGGAACTGGAACCGGATGCAGCAACTCCCTTGGCCAATCCTGGCGCTGCTCTCACCAGGATGACTCGGCGCTCCACAGCGCTCTAAAGGTTTTGGCTTGCTCTAACCCACTTTTCTTAAGCAGTGGCGGCTCCTTCATTGGGGCGTGGGGGCGTTGCCCCACTGCTTTCTCGCAGTGCGAGAAGGCAGAAATATGTTTTGCTTCTCGCACTGCGAGAAAGCAGAAGTGCCTGGAGTGCCTGGTTGTGGGAGGGTGGGTGGGCGGTCCTGCTCGAGGGCAAGAGGGAGTGGTTTGCTCACTGTTGTGGGTACTGACTGTTTGGTCGGCCCCAGGGCCGACCAACCCAGTTATGCGCACTCTCCCTTTTTCTCTATGTAGGCTGCTGCATGCAGCCTACTTAGAGAAAATGGCCCTGCTGGGGCGCTCTCCGGTGCACCTCACCAATCACAACGCTGCCATTGCAGCATTGTGATTGGCTTAGGGAGCAGTAGTTGGGAGGCTGCCTACGCGCCAGGAGCAGCAGGAGCTGACGCGGCGGCGGCGTGTGATGCAGTTGCGGAACTGGAGGAAGGTAAGTTTAAAAAAAAAAATTATATAAAGGGATTACCATTCCATTTCCCCCCCCCCCGCCCGTTCTGCCGGCCGCGACTGGTGCACACACTTCACACATAGACTATTGCAGCTGCTGTTGTCCTACAAACATTAGCAGCACGGTCACTTGCATATTTAGAAAGCACAGGGAGCCACAGCGGCAATCTCACGTGGAAAACCAGACACCCATGCAAGAGGAGAGGAGCGGTTTAGCATTCGTCTTCCACAGCAGTGTGTGGGGCTGCATGCGAAGCAAGACTTTTGAAGATAGGCGCAGGGATACGTGGGTATACAGGCAGCAGCTGCACCTCTATAGAATGTACTTTTGACGGCAGTGCCTAGTTTTACTAATTGCAAAAACAACAGTTGATGGACAGAATGCAGAACATTGTCATACATTCACCCCAGTACAGAGATCTGGGCCTAAATCCATCGTTTTTATGCTCACCATGCCATTCCAGTTTGAACCTAGCCATATGCAAATCAGTCTTGACCCTGTGCCTCATGGCAGCAGTCTAGCCCGAACTGCCAAGCCAGGTCCTCCCTGGACTGGAAACAAGCATTCAAGGACCGGTTTCGGGGTTTCAACCCTCTTCAGCCAGGACAGCTTGATTCCAGTGGCATGGAGAGCACGGGACCCACGTCTGGGCATACCCGTACCACTCGGGGGGACAAATGCAAAAACAACAGTTGATGGACGGAATGCAGAACAATGTCATACATTCACCCCAGTACAGAGATCTGGGCCTAAATCCATCGTTTTTTTGCTCACCATGCCATTCCAGTTTGAACCTAGCCATATGCAAATCAGTCTTGACCTGTGCCTCATGGCAGCAGTCTAGCCCGAACTGCCAAGCCAGGTCCTCCCTGGACTGGAAACAAGCATCCTAGGACCGGTTTCGGAGTTTCACCCCTCTTCAGCCAGGATAGCTTGATTCCAGTGGCATGGAGAGCACAGGACCCACGTCTGAGCATACCCCCACCACTCGGGGTGACAAATGCAAAAACAACAGTTGATGGACAGAATGTAGAATGGTTGATTAGCCAGAAACCGGTCCCAGGATACTGTGACATGGATTGGTAGTTCGAGCTGGACTGTTCTCATGAGGCACTGGGTCAGATTGATTTGCATATGGCCATGTCTGAACTGTGGTGGCGGAGTGAGCTAAAGAATGATGATGGTTGACTGGGAGTGAGTGCTTGCAATGTTCAACACTCTGTCCGTCATCCCCTTTGGTTTTGCTTTGTTCGCCCTAAGTTGGCAGGGTATGCCCAGACGTGGGTCCCTTGCTCACTTTGCCACTGGATTCAAGCTAGCCTGGCTGATGACGGCTGATTAGCCAGAAACCGGTCCCAGGATGCTTGTTTCCAGTCCAGGGAAGACATGGCTTGGCAGTTCGGGCAGGACTGTTCCCATGAGCCACTGGGTCAGACTGATTTGCATATAACCATGTCTGACCTGGGGTGGCGGAGTGAGCTAAAGAATGATGATGGATTAAACCCAGATCAGTTGACTGGGGGTGAGTGCTTGCAATGTTCAACACTCTGTCTGTCATCCCCTTTGGTTTTGCTTTGTTCGCCCTAAGTTGGCAGGGTATGCCCAGACGGGCGTCCCTTGCTCACGTTGCCACTGGATTCAAGCTAGCGTGACTGCAGACGGCTGATTAGCCAGAAAGCGGTCCCAGGATGCTTGTTTCCGGACCAGGGAAGACATGGCTTGGCAGTTTGGGCTGGACTGTTCCCATGAGGCACTAGGTCAGACTGATTTGCATATGGCCATGTCTGAACTGGGGTGGCGGAGTGAGCTAAAGAATGATGATGGATTAAACCCAGATCAGTTGACTGGGGGTGAGTGCTTGCAATGTTCAACACTCCGTCCATCATCCCCTTTTGGTTTTGCTTAATTGTACTAATTGGCACTGTTCGGTCATCACGCTTGTCAATACCTCAGTATGTGCTCAAGATAGAAACACTTGTTTTTTGGACCAGGGTTGTTTTACATCTTGCAAGGTCTTCGTTTATAATGTTTTTTAAAAGTCTGTGCGCTAGGCATTGTCACGTTTATGTGCTGGCGGTTTATGCAGCTGGGACAACTTCTGCTGTTTTTGGGCAACCCATTCCACTCCTTGGCGGGATAATAAAAAAGATACAGATCAGCCTACTCACTCTCCCTGCATCAGTGCACAGGCCGAGCTGTTGAATCTTTTATTTTATGGCTCTTGTAGAAGCTGCGTGCTGAAATGTTCACCAGTAAATCATGCATCAAGCATCAGATAAAATATGATAAAGTCTCATTAAATTCAAAAGGCACCTTTCTCTGACATGCGGGTTCTCTGACATTTATAGGTCACTTTATATCATTGCACTGTTGGTATCGGGGCAGCTTCCAGCTTCTGAACCCAGCCAGCCTCTGCCCCAGCGCCCCAGCTGATGCATAAACACGGCGAGGTGGAGTGCATAAATACCCCGTGTGACAGGCACAAGATACTCCCCAGACTGTGTGCATCCTCCCAGGCTCCAGTGATGGGCAGTCCCGGCCAAGGAGGTCACTTCTGACAAGTCTCAATGAAATGATACACAGCGGGCTCTGCTCTTTCAAGCTGCTACTGTGACAGACAGGACACACTTTGCAGCACACTTTCAAGGTGATAAGTGAACTCTTGCGTAATGCGAGAGGCTTAGAACGAGCATGTTAAGGCTCTTAATTAATGTATCCACTATAAACACTGAATGTAGAGATACATTTTATCACTCAGAATCCATTCCATTAGACGTGTCCGCCTTTCTGTCCGCCTCTCCAAGCATGCATGGATCAGGACCTATCCACCATTCATTTTATCCACTCATCTTCTATCCTGCCGTCCCGTCCACAGGTTAATCCACCTACCCACCGTTGCAACACTCATTCATTCAATCGGAACTTCTTCCATCGATCCACCATTTCTCCCACTTGGCAAGCTTCTTCCCACCCATCAATCCACCCATCCACCCACCAACCCACCCACCCAAAAGGGCATCCATTCATATATCTAGCAATCCATTCATCCACTTTCTCTCTCTCCTTCTGAGTCTACGCACATCGGGTGGAGTTCTGTCTTGGGGAATAAAATCGAAGCTTCCAGCTGGAACCACTTTCCTTTTAGCTGCCAAAGTAGATGTCTATTCAAAGGGACCTTAAAACATCAGAATGAGGGTCACAAAGAGAGAACATGTCCGGATGAGAGTAGTAGATGGGGAAGAAACAAGTGTTTGTGAAATTGCCACTTTAATATACACGCCTTTAGCACGTTTTGTTGGAAATTATAACAAATAAGAAACTATATTTAGCTTATTTAGGCAGTGTCTTGACTAACCTTTTGAAAAAATGTATGCATGTCTTAGTCTCCCACCTCCCACCAATACAACATACAAGCATTAATGGCACAAGTTTAGCTGCAGTAAAATGCTTACTTTTCTCAAGCACTATAGTTTTTATGCATCTGCCATCGCTTTTTCCCATGTTTTGACTGAAAAAGTAAACCATCAGAATAAAAATGGAGACCTATAAGTTGGCCAGAAACGTGATCTGTGTTATTTTTCTCAGCCTCTTAGTGTTCTTCATGAATGTGGCTGTAGTGAGCTCGCCATCCCATTTATTTCCCAGATCATGGATGCTTCTGACCAGCTTTGCTCATGCCCCCTGTGTGGTTTACTTTCTAGGGAGTACTTCATAGTAATTTCAAGTAATGTGTTCTGGGACTGTAGGCACCACTCTTCTATTACTCTCCGAGGGGCATACCACACAGCATTAAACACCAGAATGGTGTTTGGAATCTTTCTTGTTGGTCTTTCTGGCAGCTGGTGAGGGACTTACAATGCTGTGGGGAGTCGAGAAGATGTTTGAGAGGTGATATATTGTGAGGGCTAGGGTGTTTAAGAGGTATCTCCTGGGGTGGAGAAACAAAGCAGTCTACAGTATTAGCACAGCCTTCTGGTTCTGTTGAAATGCTAGTTGTACCATAGGTGGCAGAAAGGTATGGCTACTATAGAATGCTCTGGAGGCTCACCCAGAGTTTCAAATCGATCAGAGGTCTTCCCCCAGTGTAGTGTAAAAACACAGAATTAGGCTTCTGAGGAAAGGCTGCAAGAACATTCTATGCATAGTTTTGCTTGGGTTGTATATATCAAGGGCATTGATGAGTGTCCTTTGGACCTGGTGATGTTGAGAGTATGGTAAACACTTAGGCCCCAGGATATCTTCAGTTTTTGACCTCCAGAGACACTATCTGCACAACTGATTGACCATATGTATGAACCCTTTCTAAATGTCCATTTCTCACAAACAGGAGTACACTTTATACACCAAACTGCTGAATCATAGCAAGCATTTTTCATCTAGTCAAAATATTGTTAGTTGCAGTGTGACTATGTTTGCATGACATTGGTAACAGTTCCTGGTGATAGGAATTGAAGTTTATACTATTGTTTCCCTATTCTCGTTTAGTCTCTTGTACACCACTGCTACTTTAGAGTGTGGAACTTTATATGCATTTTCATACCTGTCTGTTCTGTTTACTTCTGAGGTTTTCTCCCAACCGCAGAGCCTATTTTCCTCAATATTTGCTTTGTTCTTATTTCTCAAGCATGTCAGTATGTATGCCTATGGGTTTATTGTATTTCATCTTTGAAGAAAAGAAAAACAATAGCGTTAGTATCTTTGGGACCAGCCAGTTGGTTACGCTCTCAGTTTTGAAAGAGTCGATCATACTAGTAGGAGTGAGAAAGGAGAGAGCCACGAGGACTGAAGACGTGTTTTAAATAAAAATGTTCCATTTATAGTATACATATGCAAAGATGCACAAAACAACACATGTCTACATGAGGGATCCTTTTTAATGCTATCAATAGAGGCTTGAACCAGGAAGCAGGAAAAGCATACTATTCACAGCTATATGAGACTCCTAACTGGAATTTATTTCATGTTTGATGTACTGTGGTTCTATCCAGTATGATTAGGAATAGTTGTGCTACTGTGGTACCAGTAAATTGTTGTTCATTTTAGTTCCATATTCCCAGAGCATTCTCATTATGTGTCAAACTTCTATAAGGTTTCTTAACTCCCACAACTCTAAACAGTAGTATTGACTGAGCTGTTCTTCACACCTTCTGGTTTGCTTGAAAAGGCATCATTTGCCCACTCTTTTTTGAAAAGTTTTCTCGGGGGGAGAACCCCTGCGAATCCCCCATAGGTGGTTCAGGCTCGCTCGCTACGCTCGCTTGCCGCAGTGAAGTACGACAATTGTTTTACGCTCACCACTTTCAAATGTAACCAGCCGCCAATGTTCTTAAGACAGCTGAGTTAGAGCTGTTTAAAGTGCGCATGTGTGACTGGCCATCGCAAGACGGCCGGCCAAAAAGAAATGCACACTTTAAACAGCGCACAGCCAGCCCACCCTCCTCCCTGCTGAGTGACATGTTGCTGTCACTCAGCAGCGACCCCGCCCCGCCCTGACATTCTGTTCGGGACAGGGCATGAAAAATAAAATGGGAATAAATTACCATTTTATTTTTCATCTCTGGGGGTTTGGGGGACTTGTAAGTGGGGCGACGCTCCTCCCCTCCAATGGAGAAGCCGCCCCTTACCCTCTCGAAACTCTGAAGCCTGTGCACCACCTGCAGTGACGGACAGATTGATTTTGTAATCCTCAGGTCAGTCTGTGGCTGCAGTACTAGGTGAATATACACCTGAGGTGGGCATGGTATGTTTCATAATTGGCCCAGTCTAGCCAACTTTATCAGTAGCAATAACCAACTAGCTGGCTAAGATTTTGCATTACCCACCACTGGTTCCTAAGCTTTTTATACCCATGAAAAAAATGGACCTTTGGCTGCTTTTGACGCTGCGCTGGGAGTTTGTTTATTGTTATGTTGCTTTTGTGTTGGCCTTTCTACCCTTTTGATATCCCTGGGTCTGTAAAAATGAAGGTGAAATGGTTGCTATGCGGTTCACATAAAATACTTAAAAATGCAAGGAGGGACCTGGACGAGAATGAAATGATGCAAGCAAGACTGGCCAGAGCACAAGAGCCTGCAAGCATTGCAAACAAGCCTCTGGTGCAAATAATAATGGTGCTGGTAGCATTTGTGTGAATATTGAGGGCGGGGAGGGTATAACGGGTTTGTTAGTAAAAAGTGCAAAATTCCCAGGGCATGAGTTGGGGGTACACACTTTTTTCACAGGGTGAACACCATCCACCCTGCCAAGAATTTGGGCCCCACTTAATAATGTGCTGAACTCTTCCCGGTGTAATTTCCAAACACTGGGACACTTTCAGCAGCGCCTGCACAATGTGCAGGCAGGGACAGGATGGGACTTTCTTATTTAAGACTCCTGCTAGGCCCATAACAAAGGCAGAATTTGAGAGGTCATCAGGCCTCATTTTGTTCGAGTCTCTTGGCTGGGAGCAGCCAGAAGCCTCACACCTGATGCAAATGAAGCGGAGGGGGAACAAAGGCTCACACTTTGTTAGCATTTCACACATACTTAAGAGAGGCAGCTTTCCACTTTGTTCAGTCCCTGTTTAGGAGATATGCTTGCACTGTAAGAATATCAGATGTGTTGGTCTTTCCCTGTATTTACAAAAAAACGAATTGCATTTATATAGAGCTTACTTCCCCTGAGGAGGCGTTGAAATCATTTAAGTACCACTATTTTTTCTTGTATATCCCTACTCATTCCAATGCAGGGTGTCAGAGCCCTTTACATCAACATCTGCATATTACATGTACAATAAATTATATGTTTGTAAATGAATGTACAGGATGTGTTCAGGGGTGGCTCCTCCACGTGGGCATAGGAGCGTCGCCCCACTGCTTTCTCGCAGTGCGAGAAGCAGAAACATAGAATGGTATTTTAAATACCATATTATGTTTCTGCTTTAAGCACTGCGAGAAAGCAGAAGGTTATGCCTGGTTGAGGGCGGGAGGGTGGGCATTCCTGCTCCAGGCAGGGGAGGAGTGGCTTGCCCACTGTTGTGGGCACTGACTGTTTGGTTGGCCCCAGGGCTAACCAAACCCGTCATGCACACACTGCATTTTCTCTATGCAGGCTACATGCAGCCTACATCGAGAAAATGACCTCCCCATAGACACCTGTGAAGTCCACATCTTAGCTAAACACAATGCTGCCATTGCAGCATTGTGATTGGCTTAGGGGAGGAGAGGGAGGCTGCTTCTTTCTGTAAGGTGTTAGGCTCAGAGAGGAGACACGACGCGGGACCGGAGGCAAAGGTAAGTTTAAATGTTTTTTTAATTTTTTTATTAACCTCCCTCCTCCCCGCGAACCCCCACATGCGTTACCCGCGAGTCATGCCGGCCGCGACTGGATGTGTTACATAACACTGGGGGATTGCACGGTGTAGAAGTCACATAGCTCACAGTGCTATTATCCTCTCAATGCGCTCAAATGTACACATGATAGACCTGCTAAACATATATGTGCGGGCTTTAGATCTGATGTCACTTCTTGTGAACCCACTTCCTGTAAAGTCGTGGCTTGTGATACCACTTTCTATGATGTCAATTCCTGTGATGCCATGTGTGATGTCATGCGCTATGATGTTGTGCGCTGTGATGTAATGCTCCGTAATGTTGCGCACCGATGTAGCGCGCCGTGATGTCAGTTGCATACTGTCTAACTAGGTTAGTCCTCCCACTTCTTTTTTTAAGACTTGTGCCCTGAACATTCTTCTATGGCAACAGTACAATAAAGGCCTAGGAGCAAGAGGAAATCACAGAGTGATATGTGAGTTAACAATACCACCTTCACTCGTAGACAGTGGAGCTTAGAATTGCTGCTCCCAAATCCCCAGTGTCTCCCTATTGTGCATTAGCCATATGGGAGCAAAACTGTACCCCAATATTCAAGATACCCCAAGATTCAAGAACCCCAACATTTTACCTTATGCAATTCTCCCACTGGAAATAATTGCGGACAAAAGCACCCTCCCTGACACCCATTTAGCAGAGTAGTGAAGGCAAGTAACAGGAACCACTCAATGATTCAGTTCTAGATCAGGGAAAAGTTAAAGGGTTTTATTATAAAAATCCCAAAAACAAATGCTATAGCACAAATGCCATCAAGGCTCAATTTCAAGCTTATATAGAATAGTCAAAATTCTGAAAACATTCTAAGTCCCAAATGAGCAGCAAAATCAGAAAAGGGTCGTACATCGTCCCTATTAGAACACAAAAGTCTTCAAAGATCTAGCTCAACCCCAAAATCAAGGGTTCTTATACACAGTTCTTGCATAACAAGTTAGTTAGAACAGAAATCCATCATGGTATAATCGTAAGTAGCAACCCTTTAGCAAATCACAAACGTGAACGTCCATGCCCTAACACATAAGCACTATCCCATTTTAAGAAAGCATCCAGCATCCTCTGTGCTTTTGCTATCCGGAGATGTTCGAACAAAATATGAAACATTTCAACAGTATCACCTCACACAAATGAATAAGACCCGCCTAAGCAGCACAATTACAGCAGAAAGATTTCAGAAAGTACAAAATATCAGGAACACTAGAAAATTAATTGAAAGCTATGTATACATCATCTATATTATCCAAGGTGGCATTGCCACATAAATGTGGCATAGCTAAATCATATTAATAAAACCCACTTCCACAAATCATATTAAAACAGTTTCAACTGTACTCATAACTCATCATTTGCGTATTGGATCCCACAAAAACATTATGTCTATTCCTTATGATTTATTTCACAAAATATAGGCTTAGGAAAACGCTTCCACAGACATTAGGTCAAAATACATGAATAATTGAGACCAGATACTTTCGAGTGGAAGAATGGATTGTCTGAAATTTAGTAAAACAAAAGTTGGGTTAACTTTTGGGCAATATTGGAAATCACCTGATTTAAATCATTGACCCCATCCTATTAAAGTCAAAAACACAGTGAATCATTCATGTCCATTTTATGTTTAAATATTTAATAAAGTCATTTTTTCCACGGATTTTTCCATCTTTTAACAGCATTTAATATCATTACTCAGGCACAAGGCGGAGTCTCACAAGGGCAGCCCTTCAGTTGTTCAAAACTCTAATTGTCCCAGTAGCGTTTGGGGTGCTGTCTCATTCATCTTAATGCCCTGGCATAGTGACTCCCAGTTACCTGAGGAATAATCACGATTTCCTCTTCCTGGGGTACCTTTTCAGCTGTTCATTGCTGCCTGGTACAGCCCTGTAGACCAGCCTAGCACACTATTAAGAGAAAGTAGGGACCATTTTAACATAGTAAAGTCAAGCACGCTTAAATTACAGCTGACCAGGTGGGTGGCCTCCACACTATGCTTTAACCAAAAGAGACCCAGCTTTTGCTAAATTTGTATTTATTAATTTGCTGCTTTTCCCCTTCGTGGTTCTGTGATATAATAAGGGGGCAACAGATTATATATGAGTGCCTCTCCCATGGCACAAACTTAAGATAGACATCAATGGTGGTCTGTAATACTCTGACCCTCCTCTCTAATTTAGCGTTGCGCACAATGTCGGCAACTGCACACCTGCTAATGGCAAAGTTAGACTCTTCAGTGTTGGTTGGTTTTACAGGTTTCTTGTAAGAATGTGCCATCCATTCTACACCAACCAGAATATAAACACTGCTTTTGAGAGACACATGCACACAGGTACACACACATATATACCCACACAATCACCCCTCTACAGTATGGTAACAGGAAAATATCTTGTTGAAGACTACAGAGACATGGAGTAGTTTGCAGGTAGGAGTGTTTTCCTTTACTTTCTACTACACAGGCAGGCCGAAAAAGTGGGTGCACTATAGAAGTTTGATCCTGCGACTTGTGGTCCTAAGGCCATACACGAAGATTGATTTCTTTCCTATAAGGTGTTGAGGAGCTCTTATCACTTTTTAGGAGATATCACACTTTTGGTCCTGAATTTTCACATACATTTGACTACTCTGTTGGGCCTGCAAAAATGTTTTTGGATTCACTTACATTTCCCACAGTGAAGTGTTGTTTGTTTAAGTCTCGCCTTAGACAGCATGCATGCGATGATGGGAAAATCTTTTGTAAAAAAAAAAGCTTTAAACGGGCTTAGAACCCGCCCATTACTTATCAATACTTACCACTTGTTGGCGTCCACATCACTCTCATTTCCTTGCTTCTTATTGCTTGTGCCTCCTGCTCCCTCCCCGCAGCTGGCCTCCACCTGCTTTCTCTTGGGGCTATTGCCCCTGCCATAGAGCATAGACCTAGCACAGCTTCCTGTTTGTAGCCAGTGTCCTTCCACTAGAGATGTGTTCCTCCAGGAACTTAAAAAAATCTTTTTTACTATGCACCCCATAAGAGTGCATGGCACTGTACGGTCTTTCCCCCCCATGCTGTCCATTCATGCTTCTCCTTCCTCCTCCATCGTAGCTCCCTAGTGTCGTCTTCCTGTTGCTCTCCCTCCAACAACTGCCTCCATGCACCTCCCTGGTGTTGCTTGCCCCGACCTGCTAACCATTGTTTCTGTTTCCTCCCTCCATCCACCCAAATCCCTCATGTTGCTTGCGCCACCTGCCTTATATTGCACCAGCACGGGTACTTTAACCCATGCTGCACAGCATACCACACTGCTGTGCCACGTGTGTAAAAATCATGCACAAAGCCAATAGTTCTCACATAGGAAAAACACATTGGCTTTGCCACTGCTTGTTTTCCTACTGTGGCTGCTTTTCCGTAGGGTGACCACCGTATTCAAGGTCATCACAGACACTGTGTGAAATCCTGAAATTTTCACCTATACACTACTTATTGCAGGTGTGTTAGTTCTGTGCAAATAAAACAAGACTGCCACACAGATTGCATTGGGCTTGCATGCGAAAGTCTAGGAAGGGAAACAGTGTCCTTAATGACCCAGAGGGAGGCGGTCACCCTACTCTGCTATCTCCATGTATTTAAGTGAGTAAGGCAGAAGCACTAGAACATACATAGATAGTCATGGTTCTGGCTAAAGCATGGGGTGCACCACCCCGTGTTACGCAAGAGCTGGAGTAATGTACATCTTATCAGAGGGGGAGGAAAGAGTGTAAAGAGAAGATTGGCCTCTAGGCCAAGACGCTTACTTTAATGTCTCAGAAGAGAGAGGACCAGATAGTAAGTTGGTGAATTAGTGCATTTCTATATGTGGGTAAGCCCCCCATCCCACATATTGAATTCTAAGTTTGTGCATTATGAAAAGGCCCGCATCGCACCCCAACCATACATTCCAGTCAGACCAACAACCGTATTTTGATTCTTTTCCAGGGTAACTTCAGTTCAAGGAAATCACCTTCCAGATTAACTAAGTTACAGACTTCAAGTGTCATTCTTGAAACCATATAGTATTTGACCACAATTAGGCTCACACAGCCCGTCCTTGAACGAGCCCCAGGCCTGCACGCCTTTAGGGGGTGAAATGCATGTTGGCTGTCCTGCTACAGGTGGCGATTGACGATAGCCATAAAGACTAAAAAAACGTCATTCACACATCTGTCAACGGCACCGTCTCTTTAGGTCAAGCCAGTAGCAGCGCGGATGCGCTGTTCTGGCGAAGACTTCATGTAGGGGCTCTCGAAACTAACCTAAGAATCGCAAACGCTTGTGCGTGTGCTTTTAGTTTTGGCCCATGCTATTAGCCTTTGCGTGCGTCTTTTTAACAAAGACAGCATGCAATTGGCCGAAGGCGGGCGCATTGCTCCGTCCATGGCTTATTGGTGTCGGTTACCCGCACGGCCGCCATGTGGTTTCAATGATCATGCCCAGACACGGGCGCGATAATTGAAACCAGATGTCTCGCTGTGGCGCGCTTGCGCTCACCATTCGCGGGCTTGTTGACAATAGCAAGTAAAACGCTAATGAATTCGGGCCCTGGGAGCACGTGGTAATCGGTGAGGAGGGAAATGTTTATTTCTTATCCTAAATGTGGAAGATTGATGGGTGTTAATGGCCTGTGCTAGGGAGACATAAGGGCCATCTGGCAGATACCACGTGACTGTCCGGGGCTGCCAATAAATGCCATGGAGATCATTGCGGGAGTTCTGTAACTGTCCTTGCACGGATTTGTCCAAGTTAATAACTTAACCCTGTATGAAATCTTAACTTTTGTTTAGCCTACGACTCTTACCCCCATACCCTCCTGTTCCCGACACGTTCATTGTTGTTGGGAGTTTTTTTCAATGTAACTGTAGAGGATTTGTAAAAATAATGTTCCTTTGGAGTTGAGCTCCATGTTTGTCCTGGTCTTCAGTCTCCCTGATATTTTATTTCATTATTGCTGTTTTTTCTTTACTTCGGGAGGACATTCCTTATAACTCCAGCACAGCGTTGCATTCTCGTGTTTTGCTTAAGGATGCTCTGATCCTACTGACTATTAGCAATCTAAAAAAAAAATGCTCCCATACCAAAATAAAGTACAAAATCTCCTATTTATCTGTGCAGATTTACCATTGCAAAATTAGTCAATATCTGCCTTTCCCACAGTACTGCCAGCATGCACGCGTGAACCTCTATCCTGCCAAGACTGAAGGAGCTGTGCTTTTCACACTGGGGTGCAAGACTCCATCTCCCAGTATTAAAACAATGCTTTAAATTCAAGTTCTATTACATCACTTATAAAATCAACCATTACTAAATAGTTGCACAGCTTCCTATCTCACGCAATTTACGCTCCACTAAGAACCAAGCCATTGACAGAAATGGGAAAAAGAATGGGCATTGGCAAAGCCAATAGGTCTCGCCATGAAACCTTTTGGCTTTGCCATTGTACCTTTTTAGGTTGAAGCATACCAGATGATTTGCTAAAGACGTCTTGGCAACACTCGGAAAGGTGACCTAGGAATGCCTGCCACAAATTGCTTACCATTAACGTTGTGGTTTGTAATTCACCTTTGTTTGCTTTCTGTATTTATATTAGGTTGTACACCATGTTTTTGTTCCTCCTGTAGAGTATAGCCTGTTTACAATTGCTCCTTGTAATCTTCCACGATTGCTCACCTTCTGTAAACAGACTTTTAAAATTTGTTCTGATCTTCTCACATTTGCTGTGCATTCAAAGACTGAGGTCAAATTTCAGGCTCTGTTTTGCAAGCGAGCGTGATGTTTACTTTTCTGTCTCTGATTTCAAAGTGAAGGGCTTTATCTGACAATCTGAGGTGTGACAGGAGGTGGATTTTTAGGTCTCGCCTAGGCAGCGCTTGCGCTGTCTCTTCGAGTCATACTGTATTCGGGTATGGACTCAAAGCTCCGCCCACTCTCCGCCCATATTTTTCATTGGCTTGTGACATTGTCTTTTGTAAAGGTTGGCTTCTGATTTGTTAATAGGCTTATTAGTCCCTCTTTTAGTTCCTCCCTGTCTTCTGTTACTTCCCATGAGAAGCGGCCCTTTTACATGTGTCCTAACTCGGGAGCTCTCACGAGTCGCTAGCTTCAGCAATGGTGGGTGCTTCTTTACATATTTTGCACTTGCATTTCTTGGTTTCCTACTGATCAGCGGTCCAAGGCATCTGTTTGTGCACTTCTCCCTTTCTTGTTATGGTTACTTTGTGGTCAGCTTGTTTTCTTTGAAATGCTCCAGCATGATTCTCTGCACCACTTGTTTCAGATGCTACACTGCTTGCCCATCTTACCTGTGTATGTGTGTGTGTGTGTGGTTTTTTTGGCCCCCCACTTGCACAGTCACGCATGGGTGACTTTTGGAATAATTGCAGTGTTTAATCTGGAAGTGCATGGGCTCAAACGTTAGTTTAGGTGCCCATCTGGTGCTGTTTAATGGCAGGGTTTATTAATACCAGGGCTGCCCAGCCTAGATTCCGCTCATTCCTCTTTCTTCCACCCCACACACTACATTTCTCCTTATCTCACACTTGCCATCCTTGCTTTCTTAGTCACATTTTTTTTCTTTTTATCTTTTTTTTTTACCTTTCTTGCATTCGCATGGGATCAGATTTTGATGAAAAACTAGTACAAGCCCACACTGAGTCATTGCTGTAAGCTGGGGGCCTCGGCTTAAGTATTTTCATTGATTTGAAACTCCAAACAAATAGATCTTTGTGAACCTGTTCTGAGATATGGGCATCTTTGCTTTCTAATACAACAAACTAAGCTGTGTTTTGAGTTGGTAAAATGCGTCACTCTCCAGTGCGTTAATGTGCTGTGAATGTGGCTACAACCCATTCATGGTAGTCCTGGTCCAGGAAGGCTGGCTTGGGTTCGTGCCATCACTTTACGGGCAATAAATCCTCATGAGGGCAGACCCCTCACCAGTAGATTTGCCTCTGATTTGTTGGATGGACATTGAGTTTTTATGGAGGTTATGTTATGGTATTGAGGAAATAGATTATCAGGACAGCTGTCAAACAAGGATTGAATACACGGTGTAGAAGGCCACAGTTACAAGCATTTGCAATGCAATAGGTCTAGCATTTGCAAGAGTTTGAGCTATTGCATTGTAAATGACAATGACTT
Organism: Triturus cristatus; assembly: GCF_964204655.1. Taxonomy (NCBI): domain Eukaryota; kingdom Metazoa; phylum Chordata; class Amphibia; order Caudata; family Salamandridae; genus Triturus; species Triturus cristatus. The sequence goes on from NC_140588.1 coordinate 214,993,805, forward strand.
TTTTTCTGTGTTTTGAAAACCTGCAAGTGGTGCATAAACACGTACTTTGTACTTTTATTCCTTGCTTATGAGAAGCAAGGCTGGCAATAAAAGAGCAACTTCTATAAGTACAAAGTGCGTGTTTCCGCACCACTTGCAGGTTTTCAAAACACATAAATAAAAGGCATTGTCATTTACAATGCCAATAGCTCAAACTCGCGCAAATGCGAGACCTATTGCATTGCAAATGCTTGTTTTTGATTGTGAGCACTTACTCCTAGGGCGTTGAAATGAAAATATATTGGATAACCAGTGTTAGTGGCTGAAGGCATTTCAATCTCTGTAGGATAAAATGATACATTGGTGTCTGCTGTTGCTAAAAAAACACTTTACATGCACACAGCCTCTGTTGTAGTGCTTTACATGGGCCAAAGCTTATCAGGGTTGAACCCTTGCAGAGCAAAAAAAAAAACATGCATTAACATTAGACAAGGGTACTACGGGCTGCTATTTCTGTCCCTTGCTGACTGAAAAAAATTTATCAGTTTATCACAGTCTGGAGCTTGACAACCCCCTTTGTTGCCCGAGGAAGAAGAGAGATGATGCACACTGTCGTTTATCCTTTGATGCCCAGTATCTGAGAGACATTTTCCTTCCAGTTAAATAAACAAATTAACCCCACTGTCAGGGTCGGACTGGCCTATATGGCAACCAGGCACTGTCACACGAGCTGGTCTGACAGAGCAGTATGTGGGCCATTTTTAGGTCTCGCCTGACCTAGCGCATGCGCTGGTCTGGTGAGACTTATTGAGAGGGCTCCAAAAAGTGCTACCAGGCCAGGCTAGTGCTACAGTGCATGTGCGCGGGCGCGCGCGCCGCGCTTGACCGCGATTACTTTCACTTTCGCGGCCGCTTTGATGTTTGATCGCGATCACTTTAGCAGCCGCACAGCCGCTTAGCATAGCCAATAGGTCTCGCTTTTGGGACCTTATAAGTATTAAGTTATGTAACTGTTGCATAGCTAAACACTTATAAGGTCCCAAAGGCAAGACCTATTGGCTATGCCAATGCTTGTTTAGCAGTTGTGGGCTGGTTTTATGGCCAGGTGGGCCAGTTTTTACAGTTGATTTTCTTGATATTAACAACTTTTTAGCTATCTGCTTTACGAATGGTGGGCCACTTTTATTTTGGCACCCAGGCCTATTATGTGCCCCAGTCCGACCCTGCCCACTTGACCCCAAAGGTAGCAATAGCAAGCATTTAAGGTGCGACTTACTTTTACATTTATCTTCTCTAGTGTTTTATTGCTTACCTTCTTATTTCGGTCATTCTTTGACCAATGAGATTTTATGTATCAATCTGTCAAGCACAAGTTTCTATTGCACATATATTAGGCCAGATCCTTGGACAGTCCAGGCCTCGTGTGACGGCTTTTAGGGACCCTTGTAAGGACAAACCCCTTTTATAGGTTTTCCACACCGTTTTCACCAACCGTTTCAAGTACAGACCGTCATCTCTCGCTCATTGGAAGTGTGAGAAGTGTTCGCCCGACAACAGTCAGCCACAGCCACGCACGTTTATGACAACAGAGGGGGGGGGCCTGATGTGTGCAGATATATGTTAAATACTTGTACGTTTTCCTATTCAGCAGGAATTGCAGTTTAATATGATATATAACACTTCCAGAATGACATGTTTTTACTGACAATAACACGCGAACTACGCACCCCAGGCTTGCCATTTTGTTTATATAAAAGAGGGCCTTGCTGCGTTTGTGCACTTGTTTGTTCCTGCTCTTAGTAGACGTAATGAGGAAGCATGGCAAGCAAATTACAGTAAATTGAACAAATGTGGAAATAAAGGGAAGCCAGCCCACGGCTGGTAGTGCGGCATCCGAGGCCGCCATCTGGAGGGTGAGTGTTTCTGGAGCTGGCGTGCCTGACGTGTCAGACGCGGGGCTGGCAGACGCGCCACAGTGTGGGCCCTACTCGCTTTGGAAAGCTTGTGGCTTCCAGGCCACGTGCATGCAGGAAGTGCTGCGGCCTGCTTTCTGTCTATAGGAAGTACAGTCAGGGCTCGGGTTGGGGTACCACGCAGGTGGATGGCGTCCCCCCACTTATTTTACCGGGAGCTCGATAACTGGAGCAAATGGAGCCACACATTCACTCTTTGGCCTCTCTGGGGCGAGATCGGAGCTCATTCAGAACGCTGCTCACGCGCTGGCTTCTCTGATGCAGTCGCATCTAAGGGGTGAGCGAGGGGAGGCAATGAGTCTGATGGTGCAAGCCACCTTTCCTGACGTCACTTCCTGTTGGGACGTCAGCGTCCCCCCACTTCTGTTTTTTAGGACTTGTGCTCTGAGTACAGTGGTGTAACATAGGCCACTGCAGTGCGGGGGTGGGGGGGGGGGCGAGCTCCAGGTTGAGTCCAGAGGGGGGGACCTCCATGTACCTTGCATGAGGGGGGGAACTCAAGTTTCGTTGCGCCACTGCAAAAGTATTTAGACATGCAGCAGGACATCTCAATCTGGAAACAGTATCCTTTTGGAACAAATCTTATTGGTGTTTTTTTGTTTTTTTTTTATATTTTGCACAGAGGGCAAACTTTTTGATTTTTGGATCAGTATTTGGCCTACAGTGATGAGGAGTAAAACGATATGCAACTATTTAGGTCCTAGTGAAAGGAATGAAAACATGGTTGTATTCACTGCTCCACTCAGGAGGTCACTGCAGCTTGCACATTGCCCTTGCTATGCTGCCAATGATGGTAACAACACAACTACTAATTGTCACACTACTACACGTGTGATAATTCTGACTATTTCAGGCCCCAAAGCTAGAGAAGGGCTTGGGCGGCAATAATTAACTGTTGTGGTGGCCATCTCTAAATTAGCCTGACAGCGCCACCTTGTGACAGACTGTCCCAAGCCCCAGTGTTGACAATCAAATGCTAGTGCCGAGCACAGGTAACCACCGGCTCAAATTAAGCACTGGTTGTGTTCTGCAGGTAACTGCTCCCAAAGCTACACACTGTTCTTAGCATGCTGTACATGAATGATACAAACACAAGGAGATGATGGACAGAGTGCTCAAACTTTTCAGACTCTCACCCCCAGTCACAGATTTGGGTTCAATTCCTCATCGTTCTTTAGCTCTCTACGCCACCAAAGTTCGGACTTAGCTATACGCAAATTAGTCTTGACCCTGTGCCTCATGGGAACAGTCCAGCCCGAACTGCTAAGGCAGGTCTTCCCTGGACTGGAAACAAGCATCCTACAACCGGTTTTGGGTAATAAGACACATGGCATTCATCAGCATTATATGGTAAGGTCATATGTTAGCAGTATGCAGTAAGCACACAGTACTCCATATTCATTGTTAAGAATTCCCATCTGAAGCAATGGCACAGCAGCCAGATTGTAGGGCCACCGTTTTCTTGTGATTTCAATGACTCACTAAAGGTGTCCTAAAATTCCTCCTAATCCCCTGTGCAGCGTAACTGTAAATACAGGAATGCCTTACCTTATAACCACTTATTGGGCATTCCTATTTCCAGGATATTCATTGCTCCATCAGCTCTCTTTCCTGGTTCTTACTTCGCATACCCACACGTCCTCCTTGTAGTCGCATGACTCTGTCTTCGACGTTCTAGAACCTGTGAGAGTTGCCGATAGCATTAACCCTGCCACAGGTTACCACAAAGTTGGGAAGAGCCGCAGCATTTAATCAGAGAAGCCGCCTTAGCCTCCCGTAGCGTTGCCTCAGTGGTAGCCCTACAAGCCACTGCAGCAACCACTACTCTGCTCTTTTTCCCAGCTCAGGACAGTGGCACCGTTGGCACCAATTCTGGTTAGACAGAGTGGAGTTAGGGGCTCTGAACCCCACACAGACCACTGGTTGGGCCCACTTCTCTGTGTGCCTGAAGCCCACGAGCAGTACTTCAGCTGATGCTGTATTCAGTAGCATAGCCTAGCATAGCATCAGGAGTTGGTGAGGGTGTAACCTCCATAGGATATCTTAGTGTAGTACATCCATTCAGGGACAATGAGCAAGCTAAGTGGAATCAAACATAATGACGACAGCAATTGACTTTGCATGGCAGGAACATCTTTTTAGGTCACGAGAAAAGTGATGGTTTGTTGAGTGAATAAGCAGTGTTGTGTCAAGATCGACATTGGTGTCCAGTCTCACTCCATATTCCTGGGTGGATTCAAAATGATGCAATGGATTTAAGTCCATCAGGTCTGAAGTAAAAGTATCATGGGCGATGGGCAGGGAAGTAGGGCTTCACCTTTTTTGCAGGCAAAATGCCTTCTTCCTGTCCTACCTAAAAAAAGGGCCCCTGAGTCTCAAGACATCTGATAAACTGAGGTGTTGGATAGGTGTTGGAAGAGTGGTGGAGAAGGCAGGCATGGCATGGCCACTCTTAAGTATAGTTGGCTAAGAGTATGTGCGAAACAGAGTAACTCCTCCCATCAATGTGGCAGCCTCATTTTAATATTGTTGCCCATAACACTATATCTCATCTTATGATTACCCGACTGCTGGGACTTTACAGTGCAGTTACAGCATTGATTTACAGCATCTCTAATAGGAGATGGCTCAATGATTTTACCAGTAGGATTTTGACAATGATCTGTACATTCAATGACTCCCTAACAATACGTGTTTCCAGTATTGTGTCCAGCTACACGTCAGAACCTTCTTACGTGGTGACTTCAGACTCCAAAGAAGAAGGTCCTCCAGCAGGCAAGCAATTATCCATAGCATACCTCCTATCCTTGCGGGCCAATCAGCATACTGCATTCCACACTCCTGTAAATTATTCCGCGGTGCATAAACTCAAACCAGAGGTTGGGACAGCCCTTCTAATTTACTTTTCACCGACAGACAGACATTCTTCTAACCGTAGCAGGCAGGGAAGGCTTCCTCTCTTCTATTCAAGACTCCTCCTTGAAAGGGGCGTCCAATTGACATAGGATTTCCAACATAATATGGCACATCCATACACAGGGAAATTAAAATATGTCACACCATCATAGACAACTCGAACCTTCATTATTGATTATATCACTTAAAACCATTACATGGAAAACATTTGTTGATCAAACCAATATGAGGTCTCTACTTTTATATGTTTCCAAATTAATATATTGATGGGGCAAAAAATGTTGTAAAGTCTTAATTGTCAAATTTAGTTTGAGTTCTCTCTTGACGCATCGCCTTATAAGATACTGACTTTGTGTAGAAGGATCTACCACAGAGCAGGTTATGGTTATTTTAAAAATGTCGCTTTGAAGTCGACCATTATAAGTGTGGTTGAATATTAAATATTGCTGTATTCAGTGGGACTGTTGATTGGTGTCTACTTAAGCAGTCCTGGTATTCTTTGATCTTAATATGTAATAGCCATTGTGGGGGCCATTCTGAAGAATATGGCAGAGAAATTGCAAGGTGAGTATGTGAGAAAGTTAGTGTGCAATTGATATAGCGGTTTAGGTGTGCGATATTTAAATGCAAACCTTTTTCCCTCTTTTATTTTCCACTATCCTTCTCAATCTAAATAACTGACTAACATACCCACCACTCAAATTAGTTTCATATTTTTACTATATTAATTCACCACTAATCCTTTATGGCTTCCGGAGTAGCATGCTACTCCCCGAAAAAGTGCTTTGATGCCTCATCAGGGGTAGTAAGCGCTATATAAATGCAATTACAATACAATTACGAAACAATATCTCAGGTGCAACGCATATTGCATAACCCACTGTAAAATTTGTATTCTAGGTAGTTCTACTGTCCAAATGGTTATATTCAGGGTAAAAAATGTTTTGAATTTACATACCGCCATAGAGCGATTTAACGCCTTGTCAGCGGTAGTAATCACTTTATAAATCCAGTTTCAATACAATAAAATGTCGCGCTGTTAGAAATACCAGCGTGGCTTATATTTATAATATTTTTAACTGTGATTACCACAAAAATTATTAAACAAAAAAAGTTTATTTATTGTTAACTGTGATTACCAATAACAAAAAATAAAAAAAAAATGAACTACCAGCAATATTAAAGTGACTTGAATCGTCAGTTGAAAGGGCTGAAATTAGGTTGTCGACAGGTATAATTCGTAGTTTATTTTATGAGTGCCGTAAAGTTTAACTGTAAGGTGTTAATTGATTTGCACGTGCCGCAGTTGGGAAATAATTTGACAGCCAACCGAACATTTCAGTGAGAGCCAACATGTCCACACTCTGTTTCCGAAGAGTGATGAGACGCAGAGAGGGTGTGGCCTAATGGCTAGGTCAGCCGACTGTGACGCTGGGGAACCAGGTTCGAGTCTAGGGAGGTTCAAACATCCCCTGATTCTGGTCCAATCTCATAATTTCCCTCTGCCTCAAAATGAATGTGTCCGTCTGTAATGCTACTGATTGATGTTCATGTAAAGCGCTCGGATACCTTCGGCTTAAGTTTGCGCTAGTGAAACTGCAAAAAATAGGTAAATGTTATCAATGATACGTAATAACATTGTTTTGACTTTTAGCAAATTATCGTTAGTTATGAAAATGATATATCATATTTTAGTAGTTCAGTAAACAATGTGGAACTTATTTGCAATAAGATTTAGAATGATTGACCGGCATTTGCTTCCAAATTTCCACTCACAAGCAATTTAGAGATAACGCTGCTAAATTTAACACGCATAAACCTCAAGGGGAAGCTGGTTCCCATGGTACCATTCTACGTTGTTTTTTTGTTTACTTTCCAAGAACGATATCCTCTTGGTGCTCTTGTGACCAGTGTTTGAGTGTTGTGTGTGTAAAATTGGATGTGCTTAAAACAGAATTAAAGGGCTTTTCTTTGCATCACACTGCAAGGCTGTGAGTCAGGTGCCAGGGGTGCAACTAGACCTGAACTTCAAGGTGGGGGGGGGGGCGGGTAACACTCCCAGCCAGGGCTGGCCCTAGCACTGGTCGCACATGGTGCAACAGTCTTTTTGGTGCCCCCCCCCCCATTTCCTCCTTCTCCATGATTCCCTCACTCCCACTCACCAACAATGCACCTCATCTCTCTATAGCATCTTTCTGACAAACATTTTTATTTTTTTATAGCGCTACTCATAGTTTACTCTCACTCAGTTCTGTGATCTGCATGGTACATGTTCTTTGTAGCAGGCACATTAACCCTCTGTGGTGTGTGGGTGGCAGGAGTGCCCATGTTTGTGCACGGTGAGCGATGCAACAGTGTGAGAGTAGGGTAAGAGCAGTGATTGCTGGGTAAGTGAGGTGACCATATGAATTTGAGTGCGGATGTAAGTGCAGAGTGGGACGAATGAATGCATGGTTAGTGATGGGCTTGTTTGAGTGAGATTGCAGATTGAGCAGCGAGGGTTACAGGTGAGTGAAGTGTCACATGAGTGCTGGGTGAGGAGTGTGTACGTGTGACTGCAGGGTGAGGCACAGGGTGAACAGCACAAGTGCATTGTGAGTGCAGAGTGATCACTGTGAGTGCAGGGTGAGCGGGTGATCAGTGTAAGTGCATTGTGATCACTGTGAATGCAGGGTGAGCGGGTGAATGGTGTGAGTGCATGGAGATCAGTGTGAGTACATTGTGATCGCTGTTGAGTGCAGGGTGAGCGTGAAAGGGAAGGGTGAGAATGAAGAGTGAGTTGGCTGAATGCAGCGTACATTCCCAGACACTTGCAGTAGCTCAGCATGTTATTGACGGTGGCGAATGGTTTCAGATATAAGTGCTATTATGGCCTTTAAGCATATCTACAGCACTTAGCTGTGCATACTTCGAACAGCAAATATAAATAGAAAGCACTTTTAATTGTGTTCTAGGGCTGCCTGAATGATCTATGAGTGATAATTAAAGGTAACAAAAACAGAAAAGTCCCACTATAAATAAATACATACTTTTTATGTATAACCCTATTTAGTGTCAAGACGAGTTCTTTGCAGGCTCTTTAAACAACACTTGGCGGTCATTTTTTGTTTGACAACCCAACTTTATATTCCTTTTTATGAAATGCATTCTCACACTATGGCAGTAAATGTGAAATAGAAACGTAAGGAATAGGCAAAGTGGGGACCCAGGAGGTACTGGGACCAGAAAAAATACGAAGCCTCGGTAACCAGTTTACAAAGGTAGGTAAATGTGCAAAAGGGGCATGCCGGAGAGAAGACTCCAGACACTGCCCAGCCGAGCCCACAGCAGCTTGGGCTGCAGCAGCCCGGGCTGAGACACACAACAATGGGGGGGCTGAAGCCCTTTTAGCTCTATGGGCGTTGCACGTCTGTCAGGTGCAGTTCATGCTGTCTGGGCAGGACTGGGAACCAGTAGCAGCCATGGCGAAAAAATTCAAACCAACCCTACTTATTCTGGCCCCCACCCATCTTATTCTCCATCTACCCACCCTCTGTCTCTCTTCTCTCTTTTCTTGCACTCTCTTTCACTTACCTCTCTCCCTCACTTCATTCTTTAATGTCCCCGCTGTGCCTCCTGCCAGTAATCCCGGAGAGCTGGAGAGAGTGACAGATGTGCGGCGCGGTTAGTTGTTGGGGCGTTCAGAAACCTACCTACAATGGCTCCAGCCTCTTGGGGTATGCCTGAGGAGGTAAAGGCCAGTCCCGCCCAATGACATAACAAGAAATGATAGACCCCCCCCTCTTCAGAATGTGAAGAAGAGTCGTTTTGTCTCCCATATCTCACAGGTATTGATTGGCCGTTGACTGAATAGGGTGCCACTGAAGCTTTGGGGGCCCCTGAAAGGTTGGGGGCCCCCCTGCCCTGTGGGGGGCTGCAGGGGCTTGTGTTACACCCTTGGTCCAGCCCTGGTGTTATTGAGCTTAACGTATTATAAAACACTGACCTCATTCTGCCAGATATCCGGCATACTGTGGACATCTTTTTCGTTTATGACTGAGAAAGACACTAATGAGGTGAGCACATCCAAGCCTGAGTCGGGGCAGCCACATCATCCTCGGTATCCGGCCCTTCTGGGAGCTAAAGGCTAAATGTTGACGTTTTGAGAACATTTGAGCAGCAATTTGAAATGATCCAGAACCCATTAATTGAACAGGCTTTGAAGAAGAGCATCTGCTGAGGGGACCTTTTTAGGCTCCAACATATGACTAACAGTGACAAAAGGTCCAGGTCACCTGTCCCACTTAGTGTGCCTGTGGTGAGTGCAGTCAGCCGCCTGATACAAACAAGACCTGGCAAAACCAATACGTCTGCCTTGCATTTTGAGCGCTGTTTAAAAAAAATTAAAAGCCTGTTAAAGTGAAAAGCCACATAAACAAACAGTTGCTTTCTGTAAGCAGTGCATCTATGGGATGTAAAATAATCTATCATACACTTCAATGTAAACACTCCATAGGAGGCGAAATGATACACTAGATCATGAAGTGACAGAATAATACATTAGAAGCCCACTTTATCTGCATTTTATAGAGCTGATAACAATAGGCAATACAGACAGCTGTGCTGTCAACCCAGACATATAAAAAAAACAAGCAGAAAAAAGCAAATAGACACATAGCAGCAATTCGTGTAGATTATCGACTTTCTGGGATTTTTCAAAACTTCAGAGGGTTATGCAGTGAAATTGTAGGAAGGTCTATTAAAAAATGAACTTTCTAGTGTGTGTACTCTCACTTCACTAATTTGACTTTTGTAGATTACCCACAAAGCTGACACTTCAAGATGATGAATTTGTGCATTAGCGCGAACCATTTTTGATATAAATTCTCCATGAGAAAGTGTGTTTCTGTGTAGAATTAATTCTGCTACACCCTCAATGACATTTGAAGGGATATGTGGATTTGAGGGTGCCTTCCCTTTCCCATGCTGAAAAAAGACTTTCTACTTTTCATGTGTATACTTTTACATATGTTTTGATGGTTTGAAACCTCATGAAGAATGATTGTAAATATAAGCAAATTAGCTAATTTAAAATGTTGTATGTCTTCAGTATATGCATTTGACATGAGAAAACTAGACCTGAGCGGAGTTCCACATTGACTAAAAAACTCTGCAGTGCTACGTGGAGTTCTGTGCGGCGGACTGCGTTTGGTAACGCCGTTCGTGTTGATTTTCAGTGCCAGGTGTTTGTTCCATGCTGTAAAATCTGCGCAAATGGCACCATGCGCAGTGCAAGAGGGCGCAACCTATTTTCCGCCTCTCAAGTAGATTTTCTACTCAAGGGCCAGCTTTCTCAACACAAACGGAATGTTTCTCAACTCAAGCGGTTGCAACAAACCCTACCGTCCGCATTGAGAAATCCGACTGCCCACATTGAGAAGTCTCACCGGGAGGTGGATTTTTCTCGTGCACCAACTTGATCTTGGTGAGCGAGGAAAAAACGCTGTTGTGAATAACTCCTCATGCTCCGCGGAATGCGGAAAACTCTGCAAACGGACAGGAGTTCACCGCCCAGGCCTAGAGAAATGCCCACTCCATCACAGAGTTGTTTCCATGAATAGAACGCGGTGTGCAATGCCCAAAGATTCATTTTTGTGCCCCTAGTTAGATCCAGTGTAAGGGCTGTAATCTTGTGAAGGACAAATCCTGTGCATAAATCTGCATCAGAACAAAGAAATTATGAATTTACTAGTAATGTTGAAATTTGGGGGTCATGTGAGTTTTTGAAGCCAGCTTTTCTGTGTGTGGCCATTTTCTGTTGTGTACACATAACAGCCCTCAGCTGAAAAACACCACAACAGTTTAATCTTTTTATATTATTCACATATCTATTCAAACACAGTTAACTTTCCTCCACTGGAGTCAATGCTGAACACTCTTCTGCTCATATTCCATAAGGATTGACTGAATCCTGCGTAGGTCTGCTTACATCCTGATGAAACCACCCCCTGTTGCACCTGGCTGAAACGTGTAGATTATTTTATCTTTGTCAAGGACCTCACTCCATTCAGCACATAAATTGATAGAAATTATTCAAATGAACTACATGTGTCGAGAGTTAGATCCTGGCCACCCTATCTGAATTTGTGATGAGTTGTTGAATTATAGGAATGAATAGTGATGTCTACAATTATTTATTTACTATTGTCTTTTAACTGTATAAGTCCAATGTGGTGTACCTTCAGTGGACACAATGATGATAAAACCACTGAGGAAAATAACACAGACTCACCAAGAAAACGCAAAAGGAGCAGGATGAGACAGCCCAGCACACAGTGTGAGAATTTTCACCCAGCCAAAATGCATGCCATACTTTTGCCACTTTGGAGCATCATGCATACACTTGACTGATGAAAGGTATAAGGTATAATGGGTGGCTAAATGCTGATTGTGAGGTGAATGATTCAATCGGCTAAGAACTACCACGTTACAAAAGGTAGAAGTTATGTATTGTGGTGAAGTTAAGGAGAGAGTAAGGAGAGAGCATATTCATACCGGCTTGTGTAGCAGAACCTGTGCACTTAGAGGGCACTGTTGAAAGAGCAGGAATATGGCCAGTCACTACAGTGTCCGCAAGTCTCAACTTTCCTCTCTGTAAGCATTTGAACATCTCTGTTTTCAGCACATTCCCAAAGCATGTATAGTTTTGTTGTTCCCTTATCTTGGGTTGGAGAGTGTTATAAAGCTTTGGACCTAGGCCTCCCAGGGATCATCACCATATTGTAGCTTGTTGAACGTTTTCTGGGCAAATAGTCTTTGCATTGTCTGAAATGAAATGTGACCTGCTTACACCTTTATCTTTAGCATCTGTTCCAGAACACTGTGTAAACGATGGATATAACTTTAAACCGAATCCTGGCTTCCACCATTTGCCACTGTAGTGTTTTAAAGATGTTTTAATATTGTTTAGTTTCTTACAATTGATGAATGTCTTGCTGTATCATTTTGTATTCATTGAGAACTGTCAATGAGTTTTTTGGGTAAGCGAGCCCAAACCACATTATGGTAGTCCATCTAATCCATTACCTCTAAACTGGTTAGCTCGCTTCTTGTTCTCATTGGAGGAATGGAGAAGTCTGTGAGGAGAAGCTACATTTGGACTTGGGTTCCTTTTTCAGAAGAATTGACTTTGTGATAAATGATAAGTATTAATTGGTAATCCTCACAGATTTAGGCCCTATTAGCGGGTGTGGTAATTTTTCCAATGTTAGAGTCCGTGCGAAGGGGATCGTATCCTCCTCATTTTCACCTATTAACAGAATTGAAGCTTTGGTATCAATAATACTTATAAGTTGCTCCCACATCCAAGGGTAGACATGGTCTACACTTTCTGTGATAGTGTTTTGGTTTGCTGTTTATTCTTCTAGAGAAAGGCATGTGAACGTTCAAAGCACTGCTCTAGAAATCTAGGGTATATCCTTAATTGAGCCAAATGACACATAAATAAGAGCGTTATAGAGATAACAATGAATCTATGGACACACTTCATGCAATCTTCCAGTTAGTAGATTCTATTCAAATTAGTTGACCTTCTCAATGTAGGAATGATTGGTCCAGTATAAGTTAGCGCCTCTAAATTCCCCTTGGTCTTTTGATCTTTTTCAGTGGGATGTCTTAGTGTACCTTTCCAAAAGCTGCGGACAGGTCTAGCCCAAACATTGCTGTTTAATGATATCCATGTTTGGTGACAAGAACGTCCTGTTGTAAAACTACCACATTTTATGACTCGCACATGCGTCTGATTCTTATTGGCGATCTTGGCATAGCTAGTTGTTTTCTGAATGTCCCTGCCATTGCCTTGTTACTTCCATTTCTGGAATTTTGCTGGGGTAGAGGAGGTTTGAAATAGGTCTGTGGTTGGATAGTACTTCTGTGTCATTTCTTGGTTTCTTCAGGAGTGCGGTAGTTAGAGGCTCATTCAAACGAACGTTCACTATTGCCTCGATTAGTGATACATTGATGAGATCTGATATGTCTGAAGTGAATGTTTGGAAAACTCCTAGACCTATGAAGTATTGTATGGCTGCACTGGTTGGTTTGAGGCTTGCATTTCCTCTGTCTGCTTCTTAACGTCCTCTATTCTGTTGACTTGGAAGCAGAGAACTGGTCTGACAAGGGATTAGGAGTTGACTGGTTCTACTTGGTCTTCTGATATTTTTCTTGTTTCAGAGTGAAAGAAGGAAAGAGGGAAAGGATATCTTGACAGTGGTGTTGGGTAGGGCATCTAACATTCTTAAACTTTCTGTTAGCTCTTGAATGAAATACGTTTTCCCTCTTGATAAAATGGTTGCATCTTTGATGGAGTTGCAAGATACACCCATTTTTTGTCCAGTACACTTCTCAGTAACATCCCCTTCTTTATAAAGTACCTCATACCACTGCCAACGTCTCCCCCCCTCCCTTCAGGCGATAATGGCACTCAGCACAACCCAGAGAGCAATTAGGACACTTTCTAATTTATTGCAAGAACACAAAATATAGTGCTCACCCAATCCCCACAACTGCATGGGCAACAGACCTAGGCCACGAATTTCTTGATGAACACACATGTTGCCACACGACCCCCCCAACAGTAGGCGGCTCTTAAATACAAACCAAATGAACAAACGTGGTGTCTAGAGATCAGGCCGCGGACAAACTCTAGTCCAACACATTACTAATTACCAAAGGACACAGCTCACTCTAAAATCACAACAAGCCACCATACAGGGTAAACCTCACCTGGTAGTAAAAGGAAAAAAAGGTACCCACAAACCCAAATCAACACAACAGGAAGACGGGAAAGGTTAAAGACGTGATGTTTGCTAGATAATAGTGAAAGTGGTGAATACCACTGACAAGTAATAGTGCGATACCTATGAGCAGACTCAAACCACCACAGTTACTTTGTATAACGTTTATTAAAAACCAATAAAGAAACTAAAAAAGAATAATAATAAAGTACATCATACCCTATCTGCATCTTTGAGTCAGTGAGGCCATATTTGTGCCAGGTTCTTCCCCTTAATTTTAATTTTAGCTAGCTCCTCTTTCAAAAAAAGTTGATGAAATGCTTAGGGTCGAGCAGTACTCTTTTTTATTTTTGCCTTTAAAGCAGCCTTTTTCTGTCATATTTAGTATAAGCCACTTCAGTGCTTCATCAGTGGTAGAGAAACTACTGTGCAAAATGCTGTTAAATTACTCATCGTTTTCCATGGATAAGGCAGAGATTTCAGTAAAAACAAGCATTGGCAAAGCCAGTAGGTCTCCCCTATGTGAGCTTTTGGCTTTGGTAGTGTTTTGCAGCCATGCTGCAGCTAAACTTAATTTTTAAAAGTGCTGTGATGCAGCCAGGGCTTATGCGATATTTTAAATTAGTGCTGGATGCATCAGTCCTTTTTTTATAATAATTTTTTGCCATGCTGCACAGCAGCCACACTGCTATACAGCATGGCTACAAATCATTGTCAAAGTTAGCAATACCCATACTGTACAGCATGAGGCAAAAGCAATGACAGAGCCAAAAGTCTCAAAGGAGAGACCTGTTGGCTGTGCCAATGCTCGTTAGATCTAGGCAAAACACCGGTGTGATTCTGAGCAAATCAGATAATCTCCCCATGCATAAAAAATGTATGACATTTGGCAAAAAAATCCTATCACATAAAGAAAGCAATTGTGCTCATGTCAATGTTTTAGTGAAAACACATTCGAAAGAATATAACATCTATTGTCCCAGTAAAGCAAATACCATCTGATGTCACAATAAAAATCCATTTCAAAGGAGAAAAGGACTTCTTTGAAGTGCTTGTGGCATATGAAAACATATCTACAAATTGCAAGAGGTTCAACAAGGGAGACAGAAGAAGAAAAAATAAAAGTAGTACCTCAATTACAGCTCAAACAGCTAAAGGACAGCAATCAGTACTTGGTCCATGCTCCAGCCATAAGAAGAAGTAAAGCGAGCAAGGGTGGGCCTATTAGAAGACAGCAAATATGAGTGACCATGAAACCAACGAATGTTAAGCAATGGGCAGGCTGCAAGCCCCTTGTTGAATGTAATGTCTCTCGTAAGCAAGACCACAAGCAGCGCATGCGCTGTCGCAGGCAAGACCTAACAATATCTCTCGCAAGCGAGAGCACATACACTGCATGCGCTGTCAAACGTGAGACCTACAAATTGAACCATTTCATTATACTCTATGTTGCAAAAACATGAAATATCACTTAGTAAAAATTATGCCTATTTGTCTATTGTTTCACCCACTTGTGTCTGTCCAAGCCTAATCGGTAAAAAATGCCTGGCATCCATGTGAGTAGAGAATTGTCCACAGATATTGCTTTACGCCTATGCCATCAATGTATTGACAGTATTCACTATATTTTTGCTTTCATCCAGTTGATTTTGGTGAGCTACCAGCTAGAGGAAATACATACAAAGAAGCCAAGATTAGAGTTGGAGATGGCCATTTTTACTTTTCATTTTTTGAAAGATTTGGTGCTTTAGCGCCACTTCTGTCAAATCTATTGTAAAGCTCCAAAAGAGGTGCTGGTGTCCCAGCCTTATGCCCCTTCCTACCTGTGACAAAACAGTTCCTCTACTGGTGCATCTTATCAAAGTGTATTTTAGTGGCGGAATGGGATAGCAATTGTTTTTCTACAAGTTAATGGCTGGGTCTGGTGGCTCAGTGGACTAATGCGTTAATTGTTGGGGCCTGTGTTTGACCTCATGGTCACAGGTTAGCCTTTCATCCTTTTGAGTTGGCTAAAATGAGTGCCATTGAGTTGGGTAACAATAAGCATGTGCTATTCAGCACCAAGATACCCGTCGCGTGAATGTACGCTTTACAAATACACGTTATGTCAAAGCAACAGGCAGCATATCTCACTGGAGAGGGTGGGGTGCTATGAAGGTGAATATGTAGGTGTTGCTTGCAGCAGCCTATGCCTAAAGGAAGCTTCCATAGGAGGTGAAGCCACGTCACTGGCCACGTGCTGGCCGAAAATGTCTACCCATCACAGCGGACAGAAATTTAGAAATGAAAAATCATTTGAAGTCGAAGTGACCGACCGCTATTAAACTACTACCCGATGCTTTATCGTCTAATTCATGTACCGGCTTCTAATATCTCTCTATTTCAGGGTTCATGTCATTTGTAACTAAATATTGGTGATTTCCACTTTTTAAAACGTCCTGCTGCAGCAGCAAATGAGGTTTGTGGCTATCAAAAACGTTTCAGCCTGAACAGTAATTGCCTTTTCAGCTGATTTTATTATGTTTTCCTCTATATCCTGAGATTGCTTTTGCTCTTCTTCTGCCCTTGTCATATTATTTACTAACTTAGAGGTCACCAGATATGAGAACTCTGGCATGCTCAAGGGCAAGGAAAGCCGACTTTGCTGATGCCTGTGCTGTGACTGTTCTGTGTGCTTGTACGTGGGGGACGTGGAGCTTCCACTGCTGCCGCACCTGCGGTACCTCCTCTGTATGTGAGGCAGTGTGTTCTCCTGTCTTTGCTTTACCTGGTTCTGTATTTGTTGGACACCTTCCACTGCTGCCGCACCTGCTGTACTTCCTTTGTATGCGAGGCAGTGCGTGCTGTTGTCTGTGCTTTACCTGCTTCTGTTGGACATCTTTCACTGCTGCCGCACCTGCTGTACCTCCTCTGTATGCAAGGCAGTGTGTTCTCCTGTGTGTGCTTTACCTAGTGCTGTATTTGTTGGACACCTTCTAGTGCTGCCACACCTGCTGTACTTCCTTTGTATGCAAGGTAGCGTGTGCTGCTGTCTGTGCTTTACCTGCTTCTGTTGGACATCTTTCACTGCTGCCGCACCTGCTGTACCTCCTCTGTATGCGAGGCAGTGTGTGCTGCTCTCTGTGCTTTACCTAGTGCTGTATTTGTTAGACACCTTCTACTGCTGCCACACCTGCTGTACCTCCTTTGTATGCGAGGCAGTGTGTGCTGCTGTCTGTGCTTTACCTGCTTCTGTTGGACATATTTCACTGCTGCTGCACCTGCTGTACTTCCTTTGTATGTGAGGCAGTATGTGCTGGTGTCTGTACTTTACCTGCTTCTGTATTTGTTGGACAACTTCCACTGCTTTTGCTCCTGCTGTACCTGCTCTATATACGAGGCAGTGTGTGCTGCTGTCTGTGCTTTACCTGCTTCTGTTGGACATCTTTCACTGCTGCTGCACCTGCTGTACTTCCTTTGTATGCGAGGCAGTGTGTGCTGTTGACTGTGCTTTACCTGCTTCTGTATTTGTTGGACACCTTCCACTGCTGCTGCACCTGCTGTACCTGCTCTATATGCGAGGCAGTGTGTGCTGCTGTCTGTGCTTTACCTGCTTCTGTTGGACATCTTTCACTGCTGCTGCACCAGCTGTACTTCCTCTGTATGTGAGGCAGTGTGTTCTCCTGTCTGTGCTTTACCTAGTGCTGTATTTGTTGGACACCTTCTACTGCTGCCACACCTGCTGTACTTCCTTTGTATGCGAGGCAGTGTGTGCTGCTGTCTGTGCTTTATCTGCTTCTGTTGGACATCTTTCACTGTTGTTGCACCTGCTGTACTTCCTTTGTATGTGAGGCAGTATGTGCTGCTGTCTGTACTTTACCTGCTTCTGTATTTGTTGGACACCTTCCAATGCTGCTGCACCTGCTATACCTCCTCTATTTGCGAGGCAGTGTGTGCTGCTCTCTGTGCTTTACCGGCTTCTGTTGGACACCTTCCACTGCTATTGCACCTGCTGTACCTCCTCTATATTCGAGGCAGTGTGTGCTGCTGTCTGTGCTTTACCTGCTTCTATTGGACAGCTTTCACTGCTGCTACATATGCTGTACTTCCTTTGTATGTTAGGCAGTGTGTCCTGCTGTCTGTTCTTTACATGCTTCTGTTGGACATCTTTCACTGCTGCTACACCTGCTGTACTTCCTTTGTATGTGAGGCAGTGTGTTCTCCTGTCGGTGCCTTACCTGGTGCTGTACTTGTTGGACACCTTCCACTGTTGCTTCCTCTGCTGTACCTGCTCTATATGCGAAGCAGTATCTGCTGCTGTCTGTGCTTTACATGCTTCTGTTGGACATCTTTCTCTGCTGCTGCACCACTGTATTTCCTTTGTATGCAAGGCATTGTGCGCTGCTGTCTGTGCTTTACATGCTTCTGTTGGACATCTTTCACTGCTGCTGCACCTGCTGTACTTCCGTTGTATGTGAGGCAGTGTGTGCTGCTGTCTGTGCTTTACCTGCTTCTGTATTTGTTGGACACCTTCCACTGCTGCTGCACCTGCTATACTTCCTTTATTTGCTAGGCAGTGTGTGCTGCTGTCTGTGCTTTACCTGCTTCCGTTGGACACCTTCCACTGCTGGTGCACCTTCTGTACCTCCCTATATGCGAGGCAGTGTGTGCTGCTGTCTGTGCTTTACCTTCTTCTGTTGGACATTTTTCACTGCTGCACCTGCTGTACTTCCTTTGTAGGCAAGGCAGTGTGTGCTGCTCTCTGTGCTTTACCTGCTTCTGTTGGACACCTTCCACTACTATTGCACTTGCTGTACCTCCTCTATATGTGAGGCAGTGTGTGCTGCTGTCTGTGCTTTACATGCTTCTGTTGGACACCTTCCACTACTATTGCACTTGCTGTACCTCCTCTATATGTGAGGTAGTGTGTGCTGCTGTCTGTGCTTTACCTGCTTCTATTGGACAGCTTTCACTGCTGCTACATATGCTGTACTTCCTTTGTATGTTAGGCAGTGTGTCCTGCTGTCTGTGCTTTACATGCTTCTGTTGGACATCTTTCACTACTGCTGCACCTGCTGTACTTCCTTTGTATGCAAGGCAGTGTGTGCTGCTGTTTGTGCTTTACCTGCTTCTGTTGGACATCTTTCACTGCTGCTACACCTGCTGTACTTCCTTTGTATGTGAGGCAGTGTGTTCTCCTGTTGGTGCTTTACCTGGTGCTGTATTTGTTGGACACCTTCCACTGCTGCTGCACCTGCTGTACCTCCTCTATATGCGAGGCAGTGTGTGCTGCTGTCTGTGCTTTACCTGCTTCCGTTGGACACCTTCCACTGCTGGTGCACCTTCTGTACCTCCTCTATCCTCTATATGCGAGGCAGTGTGTGCTGCTGTCTGTGCTTTACCTTCTTCTGTTGGACATTTTTCACTGCTGCACCTGCTGTACTTCCTTTGTAGGCGAGGCAGTGTGTGCTGCTGTCTGTGCTTTACCTGCTTCTGTATTTGTTGGCCACCTTCCACTGCTGCTGCACCTGCTGTACCTCCTCTGTATGTGAGGCAGTGTGTGCTGCTCTCTGTGCTTTACCTGCTTCTGTTGGACACCTTCCACTGCTATTGCACTTGCTGTACCTCCTCTATATGCGAGGCAGTGTGTGCTGCTGTCTGTGATTTACCTGCTTCTGTTGGACACCTTCCACTGCTGGTGCACCTGCTGTACCTCCACTATATGCGAGGTAGTGTGTGGTGCTGTCTGTGCTTTACCTGCTTCTGTTGGACATTTTTCACTGCTGCTGCACTTGCTGTACTTCCTTTGTATGCGAGGCAGTGTGTGCAGCTGTCTGTGCTTTACCTGCTTCTTTTGGACATCTTTCACAGCTGCTGCACATGCTGTACTTCATCTGCATGTGAGGCAGTGTGTGCTGCTGTGTGTGCTTTACCTGCTTCTGTCTGTGTTGGAAACCTTTTGTTGGTGCTGCCTATGCTGTGTCTCAATTATATGTGCTAGTGACCCTTGGGATAACAATACTACTAGGCTAGTGAAAAGCGACTGGGCGGTGCGGCCTCTTATGATTTCAAGTCTGTTAATGCTGCCTCTTCTTCTGGGGTGGGAGCAGAGAAATTTTAGGGCATGGGCAATGTGGGCTCTGGCCCAGGGCCCCAACCTTTCAGGCCCCCCCCCAAAGATCCAGCTCTGTTCTGCAGAGTCTTGCCCTGATGACCTTGAGTGATTCTTAAACAGATTGTTTTAAACACTGTTTCCCTTAAAAAATAAAATAATGTGAGTGATGTTTGAGAGTCTATTACCGACATTTTGCAGAGAAATCCTGTGTTTATGTTTCATGCAACATCCATAAAAAAAGTTGACTTTTACATTAAAACAGGATCTCTCATGTGAGAAATGAGAGGGTGGCAGAGATTATTTGCAGTAATATTAGTGAGCTGCTGCTGTGTTACAATATTGAAACACATCCCTGAATATTACATGTAACAACTTTAGAATTTGGAAAAGTGTGCTAATGCACTGTCAGTGAGTTACCTGGCCAAAGAGGGTATGAAAGACCTGAAATTGGATCATAAATTGAAAGCTGTTCAAAACAGGGCCCCCCAAAACACAGTCGGCCCCGGGCCCCCAAAATCATTGAAGATGTCCGTGTGTGTGGGGAAGGGGGGGGGGGGGGGGGAGAGGAGCCGGATTGTGCAATTTTAATTGCGGGAGGGCATAAGGTTAATGTAGGGTATTAATATGCAGGTAACTTCTCTGTTTGCTTGAATTGTGCACACGTTCTCTCTGTGACCCGGGCCAAGATACTGCCCCTTTGAAGGGACAGTCCAGCAATAGGCAGTTATTCATGTGACTGGTTACAGCCAAAGTAACATATACAAAAATAACAAAAATGAAAAAAGCAGTATCACTACCAATGAATAGGATGCTGGTAGCTCTAGGCATTTTGGAGACGCGTTTGTTTTTATTGAATATGAATGCACATTCTCTTCTCTGCTACGTGGAATTATGAGCTTCGTTTGTTTTTATTGCAGCTACTACCGACATTCCTTCACCTGCATTTTTTTTTACCATGTAGCAGATCTATTTACTGGCATCTGCTGCAGGCTTACCTCGAACATTATTTTGTTTATATGCTGCATGCACGCGGAGCCGCCTGACTGCCCCAACCAAGGCACGTGCAACTCCTCAGTCTGTGCGCGCGGATGCAGCAGGGATATTTACTTCCAAGATATGTTCTCATCAGAGTTTGAAGCTTGCAACCCATAGCATAGTTCTTGCTACTAGCCACTAGTGCTTCAAATTCTGTGTCAATGGAGTCAGGAGTGCCAGGGGCCCACAGCACCTAGTACCCAAGTGCACACCCTCACACCGCTTCCCTACCTGGCACTCATGCACGAACATGTAAATTCAACAGTTATGGCTGAATTTAACTCACCAGCCAGGAGCATTTATTTACTATGTTGTACTGGGGCACGTAGCACTCTTGCCATGGACCTCCTCTGGTTTCAGAGCACTTCATATTTACGAGTTTGAATTTTTTTCAGCCACCCACAGCATTGTTCAGCAAAAGGGCCCTTCCCAGAGGTGGTATCACAAACAGTTTTTAATGTGAGTCGGTGGGACCTACCAGCACACGCTTTTAGGCACCAGGACTTGTTTTTAGGTTTCGTCTGAACCATGCGCATTCGCTGTCAGGCATTGGGAAAGCCAAGGCTAAAAGTTAGTGGCGTGGAGGATAGTTGCGTGGAGTGTCGTAGATTGAAATGGCAAAGTGGAGTAGAGTGTTATAGAGAGGAGTGGCAGAGAGTGTCGTTTATTTGGAGTGGCACAGTGTGGAGTTGCGTAGAGTGTCATACACTGAGTTGACATAGAGTAGAGTGGACTGGTGTAGAGTGCATTGACGTAGAATGTTGCAAAGTATAGTGGCGTAGAGTGCAGGGGCATTGAGTGCAGTCACATTGAATTCAACAGCATACAATCAAGCATCGTAGAAGGCAGTAGCATAGATTAGAGTGGTGCATAGTACAGTAGAGTGGCGCAGAGTGGAGTGGCGCAGAGTACAGTGGCTTAGACTGCAGTGGCATAGAGCCGAGTGGCGTAGAGTGGTGTAGAGTGGAGTGGTGTAGAGTGGTGCAGAGAAGAGTATAGTGCCATAAAGTGCAGTGGCTTAGAGTGGAGTAGCGGAGAGTGGAGTAGCATAGACTGGAGTAGTGAGGAGTAGAGTGGTGGAGAGTTCAGTGGTGGAGAGTGCAGTGTTGCAGAGTAGAGTGTCAGAGAGCAGTGTTGGAGAGTGGAGTGGAGTGGCATAGAAAACAGTGATGCAGAGTAGAGTGCAGTGGCATAGAGTGCAGTTGTGTAGAGTGCAGTGGTTGGGCATAGAGTGCAGTGGTGCAGAGTGTAGTAGAATGGCATAGAGTTTAGTGGCGAAGAGTAGAATATTTCAGTAGAGTGAGGTAGCGAAGAGTGGAGTGGTGCAGGTTAGAGTGCAGTTGCGTAGAGTGGCATATAGTGTAATGGTGTAGGGTAAAGTGGTGTAGAGTGCAGTGGTGCAAAGTAGATTAGAGTGGCATACTGTCGGTTGGCATACAGTGTAGGGGCATAGAGTTGAGTGTTACAGAGTAAAGTGCACTGGTGTACAGTGTATTGACATAGAGTGCAGTACTGCAGATTGGCATAGAGTACAGTGGCGTAGAGTGGAGTTGTGCAGAGTAGACTGATGTGGCCTAGATTGGAGTGGTGTAGAGTGCAGTAATGTGGAGTGGTGTAAAGTGGAGTGGTGCAGAGTAGAGTGCAGTGGTGTGAAGTGGTGCAGAGTAGAGTGTAGTGGGGGTAGAGAGGAGTATGAATGATATGGTAGCGCACTGCCATTACAGACAGCTCATTTTCAATTAAAATGACCATTACGTTTGCACAGACATACAGTTAATACTATTAATAATAAAACTATACAGTGCACAAACAAACATGTGTGGAAATTGCATTACCTAGTGTAATGATCTGTTTTGATCATGTTAAAATATTTGTTTCCAACACTCTTCAGAAATAACAAAAAATGTGCTTCGGTTGTGTTCCTAATTCTGATACATTCTGAAATACTTACACAGTTCATTTAAATGTTGTCCTGTGCTAGAAAAATACCTCTTTCCTGGTCCCACTATCCAGCAAGATTGTCACATAAATCCTCCTACTTTGAAGTCAGAGAAAGAAAAGTAAACAAGTGGTCTCGAAGACAGTGCCTGACATTTGACCTCAGTCTTTGATTGCACAGCAAATGTGATAAGATAAGAACAAGATTTAAAGGCCTATATACAGAAAGAGAGTTTGTGGAAGAATACAGTAAACAAGGTTTAGGCAATAGGAGGGAAGAACTGAACCTCGAAAGCCTAAAGCATATAAAGCCAGCAAATAGAAAGCCAGAAAATGTGAGTTACAAACCACAATACCAATGGTAATCAACAGGTGGAATGCATTCCTAGGTCAATTTTCTGAAAGTCCCTAAGATGTCTTTAGCAGACCAGACAGCTGTGCTGTCTGGTAGGCTGTGACCTAAAAAAGCTTAAAAATGGGCTTAGAACCCGCCCATTACTTACCAATAATTACCACTGGTTGGCTTCCATGTCACTCTTGTTTCCTTTCTCCTTGTTCGTTACGCCTTCTGCCTCCTCCAGACTACTGCCACATCCTGCTTTCTATCCAGGGCTTCTGTCCTGTCACAGCTTCCTGGTTGTGACCAGTGCCCATCCACTGGCCTCATATTTCAGTAGGTACCTTTTCTGTAAATTTTTGCCATGTACCCTAGAATGCACGCCCCCCTCCTCTCGCTGTCTGTTGCTGCTCCCTCCCATTCCCCATGTCCAACCCCCAATGTCACCTCCTCAGACAGCACAACCAGTCTTACACTTAGTTGAGTTATTAATTGAGGCCTGGGAGATGAAAGTATCTGCCCAGGGTCACACATTGTAGGGAAGCTAGTGTATTGAGATTAGTAATATTTTAACCCAAGATCAACGATCCACTGCCCACAGCTCATCCCATCATGTACCTCTCTGGTGGCTAGTGCGTGAATAACTTAACTTTCTCAGACTGCTCAGACGTGAGTCCCTTGCTCACTTTGCCACTGGATTCAAGCAAGCCTGGCTGAAGACGGCTGAAATGCCAGAAACCGGTCCTAGGAAGCTTGTTTCCGGTCCAGGGAAGACATGGCTTGGCAGTTCGGGCTGGACTGTTCCCATCAGGCACAGGGTCAGACTGATTTGCATATGGCCATGTCTGAACTGGGGTGGCAGAGTGGGCTAAAGAACGGTGATGGATTAAACCCAGATCAGTTGACTGGGGGTGAGTGCTTGCAATGTTCAACACTCCGTCCATCATTTCCTTTGGTTTTACAAAGAAATTGGCAGCAAGGAGAAATGTGGCAGTAAATCTATTCTGCTTAATTAGTTCTAAAGTCTGCATTTTAAAATATTTTGTGGGGTAAGGCACCTGCTGCAGAGATCTTTGTGTGCCCAGTAAATTCCAGGGAATAATAATAATAATGGTAAGATAACTCTGGAGGTTAACACATTTGCTGGAGAGATCTGTGTTTTGTCTAGTCCCAGTTTTAAATGTAAGTACTATAGAGGGTTAATATGTCTCCTGCAAAGCACATCGTGTAACATGCAGATACAATTTTTTATTTTATGCAGCTAGGTAAGTAGGTTACTGCCTTTAACATATAGCTCATTTTGTTACCTTCAGTTTATACATTGTAATTCTTCTAATATAGCACAGTGAGCTATGAAGGACATGTGGCTCCTACACCTTGTAACCCTTACTATTTCATGTACACATCCTGTAAATTGATTTAATCTCATATGATTGCACTATAAAAAGGTTAGATGTATAGGTCTGTCGAAGTATTTACACAAATAACAATTTTCATACCACTATTTTGTTTTATTTATTTTATAGCGATACTCGTCCCAGTTTGTCAATGTATACTGTTTACATGTGATGTAAAGTGCTCTCACATCTTGCATAGGGATGAGTAGCGCTATAAAATAAAAAAATAAAAATAGTATTATTTAAATTGTGTAAATAATGGGACAGACCAACACATGTGACATTATTACAGTGCAATAATATCTCTTATACACAGGGACTGAACATATTCAAAAGCTTGGCAGTCTTAAGTACCTGTGAAGTGATAAGCTGTGTGCCTTTTGTGTCCCATCAATTGAATTTAGGTGTGAGGCTCAGATAGCTCTTAGCTAGGACATTCCAATAAAGGAGGCCTAATGCCCTATTAACTCCTGCCTTTGTTTTGGGACAGCTGGAATTTAATATAAGAAAGCTCTATCCCCGCCTGCACCTTGCTGCTTGGAACGAAAGCAGATAACGTGCAGGTGCTGCTGAATGTGTCCCGCTGTCTGAAACCTACACCGGGATGAATTCAGCACATTTTAGTGGGGCCCGACTTTATAACAGGGTGGACGGCGGCCACCCTGTGAAAATAGTGGCTGGACACCATCTAACCGCATGTGCCCCCGATTTGTACCCTGGATACAACATGCACTGAGAGTGTTAAGAGATACACAGAGTGCAGTGACTACAGGCTGATGGGCTGTCTAGGCTTACCACTCTACCTCTCGTGGCTGTCTTTGCTGTATATATGCTTCAATACCCCAAGCCCAATCACTGTATACACACTCATTTCATATAATCTATTTCGTCTTCATCACATCTCCTCTTCCATGGCTGGCCTACTGGTCTGTCTGTGTTTTGCATCTGTTCTGGGCCTGTTAGTGTCTGGGGCTGTTCTTGCTCTGGCACAGTTCTAGATCTGTTTCGTCTCCGTTGACAAAGCCAGTAATCTTGCATAGGTGTATCCTATTGGCTTTGCCAATACTTGTTTTCATCAGACATTGACTCCAAATAAGAGAGAGAAAGACAGTGAAAAAGCAGAATGGAGAAGCAACCATGATAAAAGAAAATAGTGACAAAGGGAGAAAGAAGGGATGAAAAGGTGTTTGCAAGAGAGAGATAAAGGGGCCGGGAGTTTAGGGAGATGGATTAAAGAGGCAAGAGGTGGACTATTCAGTAAAACTGGCATTCAGCAGTGCTTGGGATGGGCTACTAAGAAAATCTTTGGGTTTATACAATTTTTCTTTCACAAATGAAGATCTGGTCCTAAATTTCATTTACAAACATATTATCCTATTGCGTGTAGATTTCGAATTGTTAACTCCAGTGGGGTAATACTTCTGTAAACAACACTTAGGACACAATATATATGTCCCTCACTTTAGCACACATCAAATGGAAAAACACGAGCAAGTGGTTGTGATGACTTGGCAGTCCTGAGGCCTTATGTTTGCACTACTGCAAAAAATAATGTAAACACTCTTTTCACAATTTTTGTGCTTATTTTTGATGGAAAGTATCAGATTTTGCACCAGTCAATGTCAAAGAAACGGATTTCCACCAGAGCAACAAAAAAAAAAGAAACTGGAGCAGCATAATTGAGCTCCTCTTATACGTTACTTCTTTACTAGGGGTGGGCGGAATTTGCGAAATTCACTTTCGCAAATTATCGCGAAATGTTAAAAATCTCCGCAAACACGCGGAAATATCGCGAAGATGCGGAAGTTTTTTTCCCGCCCGTTCGCGGTATTTTCTGCGTGGTCGCGGCTCGCCAACTTACCCATGCGGTTGCTCGCGGGCGAGGCCATCTTGTTTTCACTTGTCTCGCGGTGCATGATCGCGATAAGAAAGACGTGATCGCGCGATGCATGACGTTACTGCGGGCGCGAACTGTCACGAGACAGCACAAATGGCTACCAACAAACCAACATCTCGTGGAGAACGCGACCGGATCGGGAAAACTTGTCGGCGAACGCGGGGATTCAGGTAAGGCAATCGCACGCACGCGAGAATGTATTATTTTACAGCGCAAGCAAGAAACAAATTATCGCTAAGCTGCGGAATGCGGAAATTTTGACATTTTCGCGCTTTCCGCGGAACGCGAAAATGCCAAATTATCGCAATTTCCGCGAAGGGAACAGAATTTTGGCACAGGCCTATTCTTTACATCGTTTTATATAGATTACTACTTCTTTAGTCCATGTGTCCTAACCTTTTAATATACTAGGGGGGATTTTGAATGTATTACTGAAATGCTCCATGATAGCCATAACAAAATCATTTAATGTGTGTATTAATGTTGAATATTTTATTAGAAATGTAGCCCTTACTCACAATCCTACAAATGATTTAAATTTAACACACAATATTATGTAACCATGATTTATTCCTCTTAATATTTCATACATGTATTTATTTGAAAGTCGGTGGACTACTTTACCAGTATTCACAGCATTCTCCCGTCAGAGTACAATTTAACAGCTATTTTAACTTAGCGTAACCAAAGGCCCTAAGCTTCTGAATTTCAATGTTTAACTTTCACGTGAGAGTTGCATTGTTCGAATGTTCTCCCCTCTGCAGGTGCAGATACAAGGCTTCCTTAGCTAGAATCAGGAATTGTTTGTAGCGATAGTAAGGTATGGGAAGAGTTTCTTGGCAATAAGAAGACGTATCAACGAGGTGGGAGACGAATTCTCATGGTGGAGAAGGGACGCTCAAGACAATTGAATGTGCACCATCAAGAGTGTGGAAGAGGAGCTCAAAGTTGCAAATTTCTAAGATGATGGAAATGTACTGAAAAGAAACGAGTAACAACGTTGCTTACCTTGAATGTTTGCGTGTTAATAGATGTATTGGTAGAGTAGCGGAACCCTTTAGGATTTTATGAGTTACAGTCTTCTGACGTGATTTCTCTCATTGTGTACCTTCATGGTGTGCGTTGTAAGTTTCGAGTACTTTTACAAAAGACTGCCTGATGCTGACACCTGTTCCTTGCTTCCCATAACTTACTTGGGTTTCCATGAAGTTACAGAGTAGGATGAACTAGACTTATCGAATTCTGCAAATCAACCTTCAGATTCTTTTCTTTATTTTTTGCATTGCAGCAACTGATTTTTTGTTGTGTTTCTTATTGATTAGATTGAGATGTATTACGAGTTTCAGATTCAAATACTATATATTTATAATATGCTTTGGAGACTCATTTAAATTAGCTTGTTTTTGAGTTTGTAAAAAAACCCTTTAACTTTCTTTAGTAGTTTTACTCTTATTGAATGAAACTTTGTGACTTTATTTTTTAAATTTGTAATTTGTGTTTACTCCTATTGTCTCTCATGCAACAAATAAAGATTCACCGACCAAAGAGATAAAAGTAGTATCAGTAATAGAGCGTTTTCAAAAACATTGTGCATCCCTTGATCAATCAATCAATCAGGGAATCATAAGCGCGCTACTCACCCGTGAGGGTCTAATGGCACTTCGGGGTGGGGGGGGGGGATAAGCAGATCTGTTCAGCCGAAGAGCCAGGTCTTGAGGGTCTTTCTGAAGGTGGTCTGAAAGGGGGCGCATCTGATGTCTATCGGAAGCTTGTTCCAGGTTTTTGCTGCAATGTGTGAGAACGATCTTCCGCCTGCTCTGGCTCTGTGGATATGTGGGGTTTCAGCTAGTGCAAGGTTGGCGGCTCTAAGGTTTCTTTTGGGTACGTGGAAGTTTATTCTGTCGTTGAGGTATTTGGGTCCGTTGTTGTGTAGGCATTTGTAGGCGTGAGTGAGAATTTTGAAAGTGACTCTCTTCTCCACGGGGAGCCATTATACATAATTGTACAGGCGTAACATATATTTTAACAAAGTAAAGAACGCAGAGCAATTTATGGTTAAAATTGAACTGATTTTTCACTACTTATGGGCTTCTGAAAAGAAAGAGCTTGTGCCTCAAATTTTGTTTCATGTTTAACATATTCAAAAGTGGAGAACACTATTTGTTCCTTTCATCATTATCAACACAGCAGAAATAGTTTGCTCACTTTTTGCCATGGTGCTGTTGGACCCTAGTCACACATACTTCATGTATGTTTGTGTGCTTTCACAAACTCCGATATACCCTCTTCCCACCCTGGAAATGGTCAGAAAGTTACCCCGGACAAGTGCTGGAGTAACTCCTCTTCTTTAATGGGAAGGGGAACTTATCATCCCCATATGTGCTAAGGTTTGGGGAAGTGTTCTCTAAACGGAGAAAAAACAAAAGGAAAAATAAGAATTCATATTGCGGACTCCATTTCCCATGTTGACATCTACGTTGTATAGATTTTTGCCTGGGGGCATGGGCGCCCTCAGGAGATGGCACAACATGTTCCCAGTAGTGTGCCTGGAAACTTTACCCTAGTGCTTAATTTTAGCCGGGGGAGGCCACAGGCACTCATTTATGGAGACCGGCAGTTATTTTCCCTCATCAGACATTTTCCAACAGCAAGAGAGAGAAAACCCAGAAATGAGAAGGAGGAAGAGAAAGACTGAAAAACTGTCACCAAGGAAAACACCAGGAACCTGCAAGAGTGAGATAAAGGGACAGGGGGGTGGCTGGGTGTGCATTTAAGAGGCATGAGGTACTTTCAGGACTACACAGCCTTGGTATTAGGCACGCTGACATTTAATAGCACAGACCGCAGGCTTCTGAGCAGCACTTTGGGCACTGGCACTCATTGTTTTACAAATTAAACACTGACTGGCGCTTCTTTCTGGGCGTACTACTTGGAATGTTTGTCAGCTGAAAAAAGTCAGTTCAGTGGCAAATGGAAATATCCGCTCCTAGTTTACATTTTGTTTTTTTGGTTTGGACCCAAAATGTTTATGAAAATTAGTTGTAGCTCTATTTCCTTCCTTGCACAAGGGCCCATGAAACACTGGTTATGCCACTGGTGCTACATTTATGTAATCCTCTGTGATGCATTTTATTTCTGAAAGGCTTGTTACTTTCTTTGAAAATATCTGAGAGAGATTATTAATCCGATGTGTGATTAGTTCCATCCTTCCTGTGTGTCATTTGTTGGTGGCCTTGATTAAATGTAAATTGATCCTACACGGAGAAACTAAATGATTTGTGCAGACTCACAGAATCTGGATCTTTGGAATACGCTCCATACAGATCTATTTACTCTGGTGGACTCTCCATCTATGACCTGGAATGTGGAAGGGGCAACCATGGGCCCGAACACGCGCATAGATTTGTGTGTATTCATGATTGTTTGTTAGATCATTTACCGCCCTGAATTCCCCTCCAAAAAGGCACATCAACGAGTAATCCCCATATTTCCCAAGGAGTGCAAGGGAATTGGTTTCTCTACGGGGTAAATGTTTCCATGTCAGTTAAAAATAATTATAAGAAAATGTTTTTGCACATGCTTGCCATATATTTTTCAGCAGATTTTCTGATGTGTTGCCGTTCCCCTGGAGAAGGCACAGTGGATCATGATTACGCTTGAAAATCAACTATTAGTGTAGATGTCAGTGGCATGCTCACTGGGATTCTGTGAATCACCAAAGATGTGAAAATATGCCCAAATTTCAGGGTCTGGGATAAGCATTTTCTGGCATCTGAACCCAATACTCACATTCTGAGGCACGTTTTTGCTAAGCATGCTAGGGCAGTGTCCCGGGTCCTGGGCATGGTCTGGGCATAGACGGGACACGGACAGGCCTGCCTTTAGCATGCTTCTCTCTGCTGACAGTCTAAAATAGGATGTGGATGGATGACATATCCCAACTGGTAAAGACTAGAGAGCTCATTTCCAATATGGCACCATTAAAATGGCACAATTGAAAGTGAAGTAAAAATGGCAGCTGCTCTCACTGTAGTACAAGCGGACCATACAGCTACAGTAATTCAAGCTTTGGCAAAGCTAATACAACTTGCCTTTACAATAGATATTGTCTTTGCAAATGTTTTTTAGCCATGTTGTATCCAATGCACTTCCCTATATTTCACCCTATACCTCTCTCAATATATCCTCTACCTCCACTCTCTGGCTCATCCCAAACCTCATTCTACTACTATGATCGCCAAAATAACCCTTTCTAGACTCTTTCCTCCTCTACCCCTCCTTGGATCACCCCAAAGCTCATTTTAATACTATGAACTCCCAAACAACTCATCTAAATTCTTCCCTGACCTATCCCTCCTTTGACTGATCCCAAAACCCATTTCACTACGATGATCTCCCGAATCCATTTCTAGAGATTCTTCCCTCCTCCGTCTCTCCTTATACTCATCCCAAGTCTCATCTTACTACTATGATCTCTCAATAAACACTTTCTATACTCTTCCCTCTTCTATCCCCCATTATCCTTTTTAATCCAACTAACAGACTCATGTCCACTGCTCAAATTAACTCAAATTTCACTATACAAATCCACCACTAATCTTTTTTGGGTTCCGGAGTAGCGTGCTAATTGCCAAAAAGCGCTTCAGCGCCTTGTTTGTGGTAGTAAGCACTAAATAAATGCAATTACATTACAGTTACAATACAGTTTGCCATATTTGTTTTTCTCAATGGCAATGTGGTGCTGCAGGCAGCAAAGCCAAACAATGCTTGAACTTTTGTAATTGTAACAAACAAATGTTAAATCTACACTGCAACAGTATTCATGCTTGAGTCACACATCAATGTTGAAGAATCACTGTTGTGTCCTCAGAAGCCCCACAGGTACTAGTCAGAGAACAGCACTCCCTTTTATGATTCTATTGAAGAACCAGCATCTGCAAAGCAGTAGGTCTCGCATTTTGGCGAGTTGGAGCCATTGGCATTGTGCCTTTTATTTATGTTTTGGTTTTTAAAACATAAATAAAAGGCATTGTCATTTACAATGCCAATAGCTTTAACGCTCGCAAATGCGAGACCTATTCCATTCCAAATGATTGAAGGCATCTCTGAGTTGCCCCTTTCTGTCTCACATGGCCCCTGAAGAGCTCCCCATTTGCTACGAATTAAATAAACAAGCCGGGGGTCACAACTGCGCATGAGAGACCCTCCTGCGGTAAGAGAAACTCCTTAAAGAAAATAGTGCTTACAGACTAAAGAAGACGTACCGTGTAACAACCGAAGTAAAAGGGACAGTCCTCATGGGAGATTACAAATGAAGACAAGGCGGTACTAAGGAGGGACTAACAAGCCTAATAACGAATCAGAAGCCATCATTTCCGAAGGACAATAACACAAGCCAATGAAAAATATGGGCAGAGAGTGGGCGGAGCTTCAAGTCCATACTCCAATACAACATGGCTCACAGAGCAGTGCATGCGCTGCCCAGGTTCGATCTAAAAAGGAGAAATCTGAGTTGCATGGCTTTTCAAACGAGAATGAAGCGTGTTCCAATGGCATACACTTTGCATAGATTTTTCAAATTTTCGTTGATTTAATACACCAGATGAGTGCTTCATGGAGTGTATGCAAATCATAGATTCAATGCATACTCGGTATCCTCTCTGCGTATTCCAGTGGACCTTCGACTTGCTGAACGGTGCGCAGGATTAATCATGTCATAAAGATTTAAAGTTGCATTTTTTTTAAAACATGAGGGAAAAACAGTACTATCAGGTTCCCCATCTCCGTGCGTGAGTAGATTGTACTTTCTGCATTTTTATTTTATATTCTGGTACTTGTAGCCCAAGTTTTAAAATAGGATGAACAGCACTACAGAATGCAGAGGAGAAAGGACTGGATTAGCTTTGCACACATGGAACTGGAAATCTTGAGAGCGAAGGAGGCATTATTTCATGTGGAGAAAACTGTTCCTACATCCAATGGGGTGGGGGGGTGTACCATTACTTACCCACTTTCAAGAAAATACTTGACCGTGCTTTACTTAAAAGTACTTTCTTAAGTAGGAAAAGATCTAAAAATAACACGTTTGTGAATACCTTCAAACTTGTGAGACTGTAGCGGTTCAACAACGTTCACGTGGCCTGCTGCCCAACTCAGGAATAGCCTTTTCCTTACCCTGGTCTGAGATTTCCGCCAGTGAGCAACCTGCAAAACTAGAAGACTATTGTCTAAAGTAAACCAAATCACTGGGAGGGAATGTCTGCTGAGTCTGAGTTGTCATCAGTGATGTTTAGATCGAGCCTGGGCAGCGCATGCACTGCTCTGCCAGGCATGCTGGATTCGAGTAGGGACTTGAAGCTCTGCCCTTTCTCCGGTCATATCTTTCATTGACTTTTGTCATTGTCCTTTGTAAATGCTGGCTTCTGGTTCGTTAAAAGGCTTGTTAACCCCTCCTTAGTATCACCTTGTCTTAATTTGTAACCTCCCAGGAAATCTTTAGCCACTTCTGTTGTTACCAGGTATGTCTTATTTAGTCTGTAAGCACTATTCTCTTTAATGCGTTTCTCCTACTGCAGGCAGGACCTGCTTTCCTGCAACATTCAGCGGCCATGCGTGCTTTCATTTTCCAAACAGCCCGGTACAATGGCAGTCACTTCTTTGAAAAGAAATATAGGTCTCGCATTTGCAAGAGTTTGAGCTATTGGCATTTCAAATGACACTGGCTTTCATTTATGTTTTAATTATCAAAACAGATAAATAAAAGTCATTGTCATTTACAAGGCCAATATCTTAAACTCTCGCAAATGCAAGACCTATTGCAGTGCAGATGCTTTTTTTTTTGCCCGTCTATCAAAGGTCTTGTTCATGTTAAGTTCTAACGTTTATACAGAAAAATATTTGCGCTTGGAGCTTTAGTGTCCTCACTCAATATTGCATCAGTGTACCCATACCTGTCAGTGCTTGTCAGTTGACAGGCACTATTTGTAATGGCAAACAATAGCAATTTGTGATGTAAAAGGTAACATCACCAGGTCCAAGTAGGTTAATGGGAAGGCTGTATTCAGATTTATCTCCTCACGTAATGACTGTGCCCTCGATCTGTCAAAGACTCCGCTCTCCGTAGAGCCATTTTCTTCGCTGAAGGTAAACATGTTTGATTGGCTAGTCCCAGTGCGCATTTTTCGTCTGATTTTGCTGCCCTTCTTGTAGCATCATTCACATGAATAGTTATGTGTATTTAAAGGTGTCTTAAGGTGTTGAGATTGGTTTATGAGTATTTTTGATCAAGGCTCTTTGGAATAATCTTTATACAGAAGTGCCATAACTTAAGATGTATACCACATTAATCCACATTTAAGGGAAGGTGCAGTTAGCTAATTGAGCAAACAAACAAAAAATACAATGACTTAAATGAACACTGAATTAAGAAACCACATAATCACCATATAAAGAGCAACTATTTTAGAGAGCACACATTGGGGAAAAGAATGTGATGTACATGGTTTCCATATAGTGAGAGATCATTGATGCAGGTTAATAACTTAGCCTATTCAGAGAACACCTAAAGATGGTTATTGTGGCTAAAAAGACAATTAGTAGGCAACAGCAAAACAGTCCTTTCCCACAACTACAATCTTGCATGATCCTAGCTTTACGTTTCTCTCAGGCACAGCACCCTGCTTGCTATGTGACGTGTTTGAATCAATGAGATAGGTGATGGTCGGCATCCTACAGAAGGTACCCACAAGGGGACCTCTTGGCAGTTCTTTTACAGAAAGTGTGACACAGGTCAGTTGCAAGCAAGATTTTAAGGAAAATGTTATGTGCATATTTGTAGGAGACCCTGGATCTCAGATTTTATTATGTTCCAGTACTAAGGGCCTTCCACATAGACGTCCCACATTTTGTAATCCTGAGCATTAAGAAGTATTGAGCAAATTTCAATTTAAGGTCACAGGGATGGCTCAAGATCTTTGGATGTGTGGGCCTTCTTGTGCGTGAATTAATGACAGATATGTGTGTCTTTGGCAGGCGTATAGCCAGCTCCTACCATCCTCATAGTGCTTGTGACAGTGAGTTAGCGTGTGGGATCTGTTTTGGACCTGTTACTGGCCCGGTGGCTATATCTTCATCATTGAGACTTGTGTGCATGGTTTTGGCATTTAAGAGGTAAGAATGGAGGAGCTTTGCAAATTGTTTCATGGTAGATGGACATGCTTAGCGAATTGCGGTTGTGCGTGTCGGTGTATGTGTGTGTCAAAAATACAATTAGTGTAACAGAGAGACACAGCTTTCAATGGTGGAGCAGGTCCAGTGGCACCATGACCCAGGTGTTTGAAGGGCCAAATGCACCCCATCTAGTTGTTTTTATTTTTATTCTACAAAGCCAGCTTGCATTACGGCCCACTGCACCATTCTTACGCTACTGGTATAACAGGTCAGTTCTTAATACTCACATCATTTCCAGCGGCTGAACAAAACACTGCATTGAGTTAGATTGTTAGAGCATAAGCTTGGGGTGAAACTAAATCTGCTAGCCTCATTTGGTTTGAATTTCTAGTGCTGACTCTTGGCAGCACAAAGCAATTTTCTGCCATGCCAGAGTGCACCTACTCTGTGCTGTAACTGCTGGAAGCTGGTTAGGGTTTTCCTTCTTTTAATCCTCAAATGCCCTTATATTTTAGTAGCAGTTTCGTCCATTTGCAGGATATTTTGTTTTATGTAAGGAGGGATTTCTGGTATGAGGATTCCTAGCAGTAATGCAATTACTGCTGAAGTAACACATCAGAACTGATTTTACCGCTGGCTATAATTCATCTCGTATGAAATCCGCAGTATAATTTCACTTGTGGTGGGATTCATATCACATTTTCAGTAAAGAGGTGCAAAAGATTTTTTAATTAACTATGGTCATCTCTTCTGCTTAGTTCAAATATTTAATTTGGTTATGTATTTACTCACCTATTTAGGTAATAAACTAAATTTAAAGTAAACCTTGAGCCTTTTATTCCATTCTATTGGATATATGTGGGCACACAAGCAGTTCAATCATGTCAAATTTCGGCAGAAAGTGTTCTTTGCAAATAAAAGAATTGTCTTAAGACACCATATACAGGATCTTACAACAGCCATAGGATGGTGCATTCGGTATCTCAAAATAAGTGATTCAGGAACAGAGCTTAATTTGAGCCTGTGGTTGCTGGTGCCCCTCCCAGCACTCATTTTTGCGGACCAGCATTTAGTTTTTCACTTCACATCAGATATTTACCGAGAGCAAGAGAGGGAAAATCACACAGATTGGTAAGACTGAGGAAGAGCTAGACAGAAAATTAGTCACAAAGGGAGAAAGTAGGGACATGCAAGAGTGGTCAAGGGGCCGTAAGGATCTGGCAGCAGAGGGGGAAGAAACATGAGGTGGATTTAAGAGTTCCAGCCTTAGTATTCTGCCGCCGACCTTTACGCGGTGCTCTCACATGAGAAAACCCACCATCTGCCTGAGCCTCCCCGATGCCTTTTTATTATTACAGTTTCCCTAAAAATCTGAGAGGCGTAAAATGCGCCAAAAAATTGATCAGAGGAAGATGTATTTTTTTAACTTCAGTCCTCTAATAAGTGAGAAAAGTGTATTTTGTGAGCCTTGCCGTACTTTTGACACACTGGGAGTGCAAAAGTACAGACTTGTCAGTGCTCATGTGTGAATTGCAGGCACAGGCACAGGCTCAGCAGAAGCTGTTGAAAATGCAACATTTCACCGGCTGCGTTCAGATGGTCTTCTCTCCACTTATGAAAAGCAAGTAGCAAGACTAGCCCAATTTCCCCCCAAAATAGTGGCTTAACCACCAGGAAGCATCAAAGCTAAAGGCCTTATTTAGAGTTTGGCTTACGGGATACTCCATCACAACGGTTTCAGATGCCGCATCAACCGTATTATCAGTGCATTGTGGCACTTACAGTGGACGGGATATCCATCACGTTTTGACAGAGTATGCTGTTTGTCAATCTCTAGATAAGGCCGTGAGTCTTTAAGATTTGAGCTGGGACATATTTTGATCCCAAAGGGCTGCTGGACTCTTTTTGCCATTACAAAATGGTGCCTGCGTACCTCAAGCACACATAAATACCTGCCCGATGCAGAAAAAAGACACCTATAGGCTTGATATTTTTCAAAAACGGGTGGAAAACCTACCAGGGGAATTACTGTTACCACATGGTATGGAGCAGGTGTTGCTCCCAATTACAAGCTTTCTCCTCTACACTGGGCAATAAAGTGCGCCAACGATCTTTGTAACTTGTATTACCGCCCGGTATTCCCCTCTGTGCATTGTTTAGGTGTGCACATTTCTCCAGGTACAATGAGTAAAACTGTGGCCAAGCACAATTTAGACAACCCCTTGTTTCAAACCGGGCGTAAAGGATGTTTGTTCCCCGTTTTAAGGTTACTGCAGCACACAGAAGGAGTCTTAAACAGAGTCACAGAATGCATAGAAAGCACAGCGCATGGCCTAAGTCTTAGGTTTGTTGCATGTGTAACGAGTTGTCTTATGATGAGCTGCTTGGAAGGCCACTGCAGCCTGCACCAACCGTACCCTGACAGTGCTGCCAATGGCAGTACCAACATAACCCCTAACCATTGCACTCCTACAAGTATGACAATTCAGACTATTTCAGGCCACAAACAGCTGTAATATATTGGCATGAGAGGATGGTATTATTGATTTTCACAGTTATTGTGCTCATCTCAAAATTAAAAGACAGTGCCACCATGTGGTGGACTGTCACTAGAGTTGGTGCTGGTAATTAAGTGCCGGTTCTGAGCATTGGAAACCACAGGCACAAATTAAGCACCGCCGGAACTACATATGCTGCTGATTTTTGTGATATGTCTCAGGGTTTTTATCTGTATGTCGCCTTTAATTCCTTTACATGGTGTAACCCGTTTCTATGGCAGTCTGTCATTTCTAGAAAATAGCTTTCGGTCTTTGCAACACGGCTGCCATTCCACATAATCATAGTTTGCATGTATTAATCCGTCTGTCTGAGCCAAAGACCGGTCTAAGATGTCCCAGGGTTTTGTTTTTATGTCACATCTAATTTTCCTGAGCATGGAAATCGGCTGTCAAACTACAGGCTGTATCTGTAGGCCTCTGTAATGTCTGTCTTAGAATGTGCAAGTTACTTGGAGGGTGTGTAACCTTTACTCCGCTGTCTTTAGTCCGCACAGACTTTACTCCTCAGTCCTCACTCCTCTTGTGCCTTTACTGTGCATGCCTTTACTGTGCATGCCTTTACTCCAGAGGTTAGTGGTTTTTTAGGCTTAAGGGGTGGGCAGGAGTAGAGGAGGGTAAGGGTAATTTTAGGGTTTAGAGATGGGCAGATGTAAAGGAGGGTAAGGCTGATTTTCTGGCTAAGGGGTGGGTAGAGGTAAAGGGAAGAAAAGGGTGATTTTGGGGCTAAGGTCTGAGTAGAGGTAAATGGAGAAAAGGGTTGTTAAGATTTAGGGGTGGGTAAAGGTAAATTGAGGTAAGGATTTTAAGGGTTTTTTGATAACAAAAAAGAAGGGTTTGGGTAATCAAAAAAGATATAAATGCAATTTTAAAAAGCAAAATAACATTGGAGTAAAATGTATATGAGTAAAGACTAGCGTTGTAAATTCAATTATCATTATTTTAAATGAAACTGGCAAGTGAAGGCTTGAGGAGTAAAGTTCGTGGAGTAAAAGCATGCAGACTAAACAGTTTACGGACTACAGTGTGATATCCACTCGAAGAGTGCTCGTCCACAGATCTTTGTCATGATGATGTACCACGTTTTCCGATACTTGCTTCTCTATGTAGTCAACTGGCATTGAACTGCCATTGTATTTTGATCTTCAAGAGATGTTCTCAAGTCTAATGATGCCCAATACATTGCAAGTAGGGAATTGCTATATGTAAACCACGAGAAAAGCTCAGGATAATTCCAACTGAGGCAAACAAATTTAATTCCATCGGTATACATTTATTTTATTTACAAGGTTTTCTATGAAGCTGACTGTTCACCGAGAATTTTTGAGTACAGATTATTACAGAGTCAGTTGCTGAACACTGCACAGGAGCGAGAACTCAGTGTTCAACCTCATTAAATGTAGTGAGTCAATTGCTGGACAAGACCAGGGCAGGATCCCCGTGACTCCACTGTATCTATGCAGTTTGCCACTCATGATGCAGAATGGGCGTGTCCATGCTTTATCCTATCACCACAAACCTTGCACTTTTGGGGGGGGGGTTGTGGAAGTTACATACGTAGTTACACACATAATCTTGTTCTGCTAGCAGTTCTAGTCCATCATTCTTTCTGGTCCTATACTCCGCGCAAAAAAGCTGTCGTTCTGTAAAACACGGCAGTCATTCCCATAATTTCAGTCGTATTGCAGGGGGGAGGGGGGGTGGAGGGGGTCTTCAGAAAGTTTCAGTCCCACAGATCGGTGTGACTTGTCTCTGGGTTTGATTTGTGTGGCCTATTCTAAAGCATTGATTTGCTATTTTGAGTGATCGGGTCATCGAAAACAGCTGTCATTGTATTGAACATATTTTCTGTCAGAACATGTAAGGGTACATGTGGAAGAACACGCGCGACTTACCTTTATGTTTTCAAATACATGTTTCTGGGTCACATTCCACCACAACCAGAGTTTTTGTACTCCTCAGCTTTTTTGGCCCTTTCATTATCTCTTGTCTTCCATTGCCTTCTGGTCATATATATCAAAGCTCATATTTTACAGCACAATTGATGCTTTCAGTAGCCCACAATCTGACAGCTCTTTGCTTTATGGTCATTGTATTTATTGATAAGGTAAACATTTCCTCGCATTTTACTTCAGTGCAACTCATAACACATATTTCACTCTGTTGTGAGGTCATGAGAGGAGTGTAGTATTCTGCAGTGTATGGAGTTAAGTATTGATGCCACAATTTGCTTCACAAACTGTTCAAACAGTCGGTGCAAGGGAACATTTATCCATATGTATAGCCACCAGCACCCGGAAGCACACTTTTAATTACTAAACCTTTATGCTATGTCTTAGATATGTTTTCTATTGATCTCTTTACAATCTAATTTTTCTGCCCACTACAATGGATTGACTTGCTAAACTGTATTACATTGTCATGGAAGTCATATACCATGCTATTGCACTCAGAAGTAATTTTCCATAATTTTAGGCTTAGAGCATACCAAGGTATTTATGGATTTTCTGTGCCAAATACCTTTTGTGGTAGGTCATGGAGGTTCTGTAAGTATACCATTTTCAATTTTCACACCCTCTACAATCTGCTGAATAGTAATACCTCCTTGAGGTGGTTGTAGGACTGGAATTCTATATAGTATAGCAACCAAATCCATGTATCCTCACTCTTGGAGCACATCGCATTATTTGGGGCATATCTGTGGCAAAGATCTTTGTGATATGCTTCTGTGTTTATCTTGTATGTCACTTTAAATTTTTCTTTCTATTATAATAAATGTGCATTCTATTCTGTCCTCCTCATTTGTCAATTATTTTTATAGACTTCAATGTTTGGGTTAGCCCTGGGTAACCAATAAAATAGTATTTAAAGACTTCGCCTTGCTAATGAGTGCTCTGTGAGACTGTGTCGAACTCCTTAGGCCATTGTAGTTGTCTTAACATGGATCTCCCCAGATATTAAGTTCACGGTCTTGGGTCAGTTCCAAATGACCCAGTCAAGATCCTTTTTAGGCCTAAAGATGATGGTTTCTGTTTCAGATCACCTGATAAATTGGTGACAGTGGCAAAAGATACATGTTCATGGCCTCAGTGGCTTCTCGAGGCATCGGAC
The DNA here is from genome assembly GCF_964204655.1 of Triturus cristatus. Lineage (NCBI taxonomy): Eukaryota > Metazoa > Chordata > Amphibia > Caudata > Salamandridae > Triturus > Triturus cristatus. The sequence goes on from NC_140588.1 coordinate 215,033,977, forward strand.
TACTTTTGCTTCTGGTAGGATTGAATAGACACTGTTCTAGTTTCTAATTCGGATTGGGCTGTCTTGGTCTTTTACTGTTCCAAAAGAACCAGATTTTTCACTACTATTTGTATAATGTGCATCTATTACTAGTGTGGTCTTGGGGGCTCTATTTCTGTCTAAACGTTGTAGAACGTAACACAAGCATGGTACACAGAGTGTGTAGTTAAATAGCATTCTAGGTGAAAAGTATTTGATATTTTGTGTGAAGTTCTGTGACATCCTCAAATTCATGTCCTAGGGACACCGTGGCAAAGATTTAGTTATGGCTGGTGAACATTACTAGCGAGGAAGGCCATGGCATGGGTCTCAGGGTCTAAAGTTAAAATTCAGTCTTAGCAAATTAAAGGTAGAGTCAAAGTAAGCATTCTGGAGGAAAGAAAAATTATTTTTATGGCCCAGCCAGAAGTCACTGAACTCAGAAATATACAAGAGAACAGTTCAGATGGGCGTGAATGTAGATAATGGTTATGTGCCCTCCTGAGCTGGATTGCGCTCTGGGCCCAACTATCGACTGAAGATACAGCTTTACTCCCCCATTCAGTGGTGTCGTTTGGAATTTTCATCGGTATGGTTGCTCCATGGCAGGACTCAGGAGCCGTAGCTCCTGGTAAACAGGGATTGTTGGATTGGATAAAAAGTCAATATGGAAGCACAGAAAACCTGGACTAATTATCCCTGGGTGTCTCTTCTCATGCCTCGATAGTGGACATTAATGTAAAGATCCAGGGTATAATGAACTAAAATTCTTGGTCACTGAGCCCTAGGCAGATTTCAAGGAACGCAAATAGTCATAATGCTTAAATATGATTTGCCAAGAATGGTTTCTTGCATCTGCTTGAAATGTATTGGCCCTGAGTTATGGCGGGAGCAAGAGTAAAGTCAGAATGGAAGGTGGTCAATTACCTTTTAAATGTTCAATGGCACTGAATTCCATAGCTTATCCAAATAAGCAGAGAAGGAGAAACCACCCAAGCAAAACATTTGGTAGGTAGGGAGCTCGGATCATAACCTAGATTTAGATCTAAAGGCTTCTTGTTGGTTTGTAGGTTCAGGATTTATTCTGTAGAAAATGGGGGCCACTACTATAACTGTCTCTCTCTTTAAAGCTGAGTGCTTCGAATGACATTCATCTCGCAACTGGGAAGCAGTGTAGATATTGCAAAGCTTGCGAGATCTGGTCCCACGCAAAAGTATGGGGGGCTTTAGTAAGATTTTACACTGTGTTTGCTTCACAAAAGTGACGCAAATTGGCGCAAAATCTTTTTTTCCGATATACTTTCAAGCTCTAAACTTGGTTAGTGCTGGAAATAGCGTGAGAGTAACGCACAACAGCACATAGCTCTGCTTTCCATTACTTAGCGCCAAAGGAGGCATACCATGGGTGAAGCATGGGCGTTCCCATGCAACCACCCAAGGTTTCTGATGCTAAACCCAATTTACTAAATAAAGTTGGCAGGGTTTAGCATCAGAAAACTGCACACTTTTGAAGTAGGGGCAAGGAAGGAGAAATGCTTTAATTTCTCCTTCCTTTTCTGACTTTGTACGTGTGTTGCACTGTAGCGCACACATACAAAAAGGGGAAAAGAGTTAAAGTCAGTCTATGCATAGTAGTACCCTTCCAGTACAAAACCTATGCTAGACTCACGGAGACACCCTTGCACCATGGCGCAAAAATGTCTCCGTATCGCACAGCAGTTGATTTCAGCGCTGGCGCTAGGGGAAGGGGAGGACTGTGCCAAATGTCAGCACATTTGTCACTCTCCTCCTCTCTCCTTTTCACGCAGCACTGCATTTGCGGCTGCTGCACTGCGCTGCGTAAAGAGTGGCAAATCTGCCCCGGAGTCCTTCAAGCAATGTCTTTATCCTCAGAAGTCTGCACAGGAGATAGGAAAGTGGGACCAAGTGTCAACGTTTAGGATAGTCCAGTATAGAAAGTACAAGTATAACATGTTGGGGGAATCGCAGGAAGGAGAAAATCCTAATTAGCAGTATCGTCATTTGGAGCATGGATTGCACTACTGAGTCACGTATCAAACGAATAACTCGACCCATAACGAAGAAACCTACAATCTCGAAAACATTACTTAAGATAACCACACATGGCAGATAGAAAGGTTTGGGAAAGGTGTTCCTCAAAATAAAAAGAGCAATATTAGAGAAAAATCAGGTAAAACATTTTTGGTAATGGTTTCATTGGTAGTGAGTTTCTTTATTTGCACATAGATGCTAAACTGGGGAGCCCGGGTGATATTTAAGGATGACTCGTAAGCTGTTAGCACTGCTGGTGTGCACTGGACAAGGTTTAGTTCTACATGTCCTTGTAGGGAGCTCTAACGCATGGTCATGTTCCCATACAGCTGATTTTTCATGACTAGTTCGCAGAGGCTTCTGCTCATCCAATTTTCATCTTGTCATCAACCAGGGCACCTACGAGAGGCAGAGCTCAATTTGAGCCTGTGGTTGCTTGTGGCGCCCACCGGCACTCATTTTTGGGGACTGATGCTTATTTTTCTTCATCAGACATTTACCTAGAGGAAAAGAGAGGTAAACCAACAAAATAGAAAGATTGAGGAAGAGAAAGACGGAATAAACATCGTAAAAAGAGAAAGTATGACGCTGCAAGAGTGAGATGTAAGGCAGAGTGTCTGGTAGTGGATTTAAGAGGCAAGAGGTGGAATAAAGCCTAGGCAGCCTTGGTATTCATTGCACCAACTTTAACTTGCACCAGCCGCAGGTTCTTAGCAGGGCTTTGGGCACCGGCACTCATTCTTTTACAAATGGAGCACACCAGGGTTGATTCGGGAGTCAGAAATCAACCAAACGCCTTCTCCTGCATGCTCTCAAGGGTTAATCTTGTGAAGAGGGTGGTATAAAAGCGTCAGAACATTGAGCTGTTTATGGGACGGGAGTAACATTATGCCCACAAAGTCTGTACCTACTGTAGATGATATTTGTATAGTGGAGCAGTTTGACACCAGGCTTAGTAATTATAGGAATCCCAGGCAAGTATGGGCTGAGCAGGCCTTCATGGATAAGAAAAACCAGCAGTTGAAGGTTGTATGCAATAGCCTCAAGATGACTAATGTTATATTGATGGTAGTGATAAATTGAAGCCTTAATTACGAAAATGACATACCTTAAAGAAATTGTCAGAGGAAATAACCATCATAAGGGAAGAATTCTGGCAGATGGAAAGGCAAAATTAATTAGTGAGATGATGTGGAAAGAAATGTAGAAATGTGTAAAAAAAATACTGTATAATGCAGAGGTGTTGACTAAGGTGGGCCCCCAAACAAATGAGATAGGAGAGGTTGGATTTATTGAGGCAGTTATTAAGAACATTGAGAACAACCATCACAAGTTCTAAACAGAGAGACCAGCAGACAAATAAGAGCTCAATAGTGCAAAGAGAAAGGGAATAGGGATTAAGACCTATGGGGCAGTGGAATAAGAACAGACATAAAATCTATCTCATGGGAATTCCACAAGTGAATAGGAGTAAAAATGGAAACGCTAATTCTCTAATCAATAATGACTGATACTGATTTAAAGAAACTGGGGACTGAAAATCAATAATTAGCAGTGACAAACTAGCAGCGAAAAGGAACATTATACACACACACAGGTTTTACCATGGCTAGTATCCCATCCACAGATGTGATAAGGCTAGTCTAAAGATCTGGCACAGAATTTGGCCAATCTTGAAATGCATAGCTCAGCCCCAGAACCAAAACAAATTGTTATGCATAGCTTAGTCTTTTTTGAGAGAGAATTAAATAGGATGTGTGATGCAGTAAGATCAGAGTAAAGTAGAAGCCACAGTCCAATGATGGGGAAAATGTGTCCAGGAGGGCATGATGCAAAGTGAAAAGAAAGAGAAACTGTCCACTGATAAGGACACAATCAGAATCCCACCAACCCCCGATTAAGTGAAAGAGTGGCTTCTGATAAGGCAGATGGTTTTTAGACATGTCTACTTAACTAATTGTAGTAATCTACATCGTTAAACATGACATCCTTGGTGTGGTCTCACCCCAAGCTTTTTGCCTTCACCCTGCTATTGCTTAAAATTAGTTTGTGTTGGCATTAGATCTGTGCAATTTACAACTGTTAACCAGTGCTAAAATGCTTGTGCTCACTCCATAAACATTGTAAAATTGACCTATACCTGATTGGCAGATTTAGTTCGCTTATAAGTCCCTAGTATATGGGAAAATATGTAACCAGGTCCTGTAAATTAAATACTAGTGGGCCTGCAGCTTCAATGTATAGCCGGGTCTAGTGGCTCAGTGGACTAATGCATCCACTGCAGGTGCCTGTGTTTGACCTCTTGGTCACAGGTTCAAATCCTGGCGAGTCCACTCAGCCTTTCATCCATGTGAGGTCAATAAAATGAGTACCATTTAGTTGGGTTACAATAAACATCTGTTATTCAGCGCCAAGATACCTACAGGTGAAAGTGCGCTTTACAAATACTTTTTTTTTAATGTGCCACCCACTAAAGTAGCACTTTAAAACATGCCTCATGCCTGCCCTTACAGCCTTTAGTGCAGTGGTGAACTGACAAAGTAAACCTTTCTCTTTAATGCATATAAGTCACCCATAAGAAGGCCCTAAACCGCCCATAGGGCAGGGTGCATTCTATTTAAAAAGTAAGACATGTTTTTAAGTTTTACATGTCCTGGTAGTGAAATACTCTCAAATTCGTTTTTCAATAATGTATGGCCTACCTCTCCTGTAGGATAACATTGGGTTACCTTATTACATTTAATACGTGCTAACGTTTGACTGGAAACAGGTAGGAATGTTGTGTTTGGGCTCAAATGAATTGTAATTTAAAACCCTCTTTATTGGAAGAATCTGATATAAAGTCCCAGTTCTGTCAATTCAACTTTAAGAAAGTTGGTATTTTCTTGTCCCAAACATTTGGTCCCTGCTACCGGTGCCCCGGGTCACATGACCCTGCTGTTAGGCTATGTGTATTCCTCTCAAACAGTGAGACAAAGGGGCTTAGGATGGGCCATCCTGACAGGATGGGAGGGGCGGAGCTGTTCACTGCCCCTCTTGCATTTTGAATGGGCTTACCTGTAGCACACAAAGAACCCTAACACTAGTCTTATGTCAACCCAGATCTCTTAGAGACTTGGCAGGCCAAGTAAGGAACTTTCCAGAACCAGATGTGGCGGTAGCCTAGAAAATTCAAAGGCTGGTACCAGGTATAATTTTTGGCATTCAGAATAACTCTTTAGTACACTCCTGGCCCTGTAGAGGACTTCAGAAGGACTGTCATAGAACCTCAGAGGACTGGACCAGTAAGAGGAGTTGCTCTGGTGGGAGCTTCTGATAAGACAACTCCAAATTCTCAATTGGTTGCAAACACCTTACAATCAGCGGCCCCACATCTCATCATTTCCAGTTCAATAAAGTTTGGCTCCATTGAGGATGAAATCTCTGTTATGGTAGATTCTGGGGGCGACGGGAAACTTTTGCGGCATCAAATTTGCTCAGTCTTTAGGCATACGATTTTTAAAGAAAAACCAGCCTGGATAGGTGTGTGCAGTCGATGGTACTAATTTGTCTTCTGGACCTATTATTTTTGATACTGAAGAACTAATCCTAATTGATCCAGGGTCTCACCAGAGTTATTTAAAATTCAGTCCCATTGACGCCCCTCAATTCCAGTTGGTTTTTGGGCTCCTGTGGTTGACTGAACACAATCCATGAATTGATTGGGCTAAAAGAACTATTGAAATGAATTCAGAATACTGCAAGGAGCATTGTTTTCATTCCAGGATATCAAATCATCAGCCTAATCAATCTTCTTTGCTGGTGGAAACTCCATTGGTGATTTGTGCAGTAGAAACTCCAGAGATTTCTGTGGAATATCAAGATTTAAAGGCAGTATTCGATAAACCGGAAGCTCAGAAGTTACCTCCTCATCGGGAGTATGACTGCAAGATCGAAATTAAACCTGGAGCCTCATTACCTTGCAGTCGTATTTATGCCCTTTCTGAAACTGAGAACAGTCATCTAAAGGAATATTTGGATCAATATTTGGCCAACTGGTTCATTCGGCCTTCCCAGTCTCCAGTTTCTTCTCCACTCTTCTTCATTCCGAAGAAGGATGGCAAACCTTACCATCATGGAAATCTTTATGTACCTGAAAAAGATTTACGTCTTGAAATAATGAAGCACTGTCATGATAACCAATTGGCAGGTCATAAGGGAGTGAAGAAGACCTTGGAACTGATCAAACAAGAATTTTGGTGGCCTGAGTTAGAGGCTCAGGTGAGACAGTATGTGGCCTCCTGTGAACAGTGTGTTAAGGGGAAGTCCAACCGACAGGCCCCACAAGGTTTACTCATGCCTTTGCCCGTAGCTCCATATCCATGGCATACTGTTTCTATGGATTTCATTGTAGATCTGCCCTCTAGTCAGGGATATTCCACCATTTGGGTCCTGGTAGATCATTTTTCCAAAATGGGTCATTTTGTCCCATTGAAATCACTTCCAAATTCTGCTCAATTGCCCTCATTATTCACGCAACACTTAGTGAAGTCTCATGGTATTCCCAAAGTGGTGATTTCAGATCGGGGATCCCAATTCATTTCCCGTTTCTGGAGGGCCTTCTTGAAAAGATTAGAAATGGATTCTCAGTTGTCTTCCAGCTTCCATCCTGAAACTGATGGACAGACGGACATGGTCAATCAAGAATTGGAACAATATCTACGTCTTTATCTGATGGATCAAGAAGGTGATTGTCCAGATTTAATTTGGGCTGCTGAATTTGCGTATAATAACGCCATTCACTCGTCCACTGGTTATTCCCCATTCTTTATAAATGCAGTCAGACACCCAAACACAATGGTGGGTAAGGCAGATAGTGAGGTACTCGCAGTAGAGGAGGTGGTAGGTGAGTTGCAGAAGGCTTTTCTAACTGCAAATCAAAATTAAGAGAAAGCAAAGGATCCTTACAAGAGGCAGGCTGATAAGAAGAGAAGAGAGAACCCTGTTTTTGAGCCTGGCGATAAGGTTTGGATTTCTACTAAGAACATGAGATTAAAAGGAAATAGGAAATTCCAACCTAGATTTGTGGGCCCCTTAGAGGTTGATAAAATGGTGAATCAAGTCAGTGTAAAGATCAAGTTTCCTTCTAATGTTCTCTTACATCCCGTGTTCCATGTCTCCCCAGTCAAAAGAAATCCTATAAATTTATGGAAGGTACAACCGCCAGCTCCAATTCAGTGTCAGTCAGGAGAAGAGTTTGAAGTCAAACGCATTCTTGATTCCAAGATTAAGAGAGGGGAGTCTATTTGGTTGACTGGAAGGGTTTCGGTCTTCTCCCTTTAGTTTTGGCTGATTGTTGTTTCCATCATCTGCGCCTTGACGCCTCTGGGCAAAGTTGCGCATTATAAATCCCTGTTCAATCAATCAATCAATCAATCTGAAGACAGATCTTGGGAACCTGGCTCCAATGTTCATGCTCCCAAATTGGTTCAATCATTCCATAGAACCCATCCACATAAACCCAAGGAGAGGAGAGAAGGGGTTTTGGTGGGGGGGGGGGGGGGCAGAATGTCAAGGCAGTGGTGAAGAGAAACAGACCTCCGTTTAGAGTCAGGCACAAGAGGGTACTTTGTTACCCTTGGAATCGGCTTCGCCGATTCAGCTCTTAATGTTGTTCAAGCAATTCTTTGTACCCCAATATGGCGGTGCTTAAGTAGGTGTTCTATGTTTTGGCAAAATTCTGGGGGTCTAATGCTTTGTGCGCTCGCACCTGGTGTGCGGCCCACTTCAACTGTCATTGTTGGCGAACAGAGCGTATTTTCTTCACGCTCATTCGTCGTCTGGAAATTCCATAGTTCTGGAGACCGGCTTCTCGTCCGAGTCTCTTCCGGACATAGAGGTATTTATCGCTTCAAGAATAATCAGCGGAGGAGTTCAGTTAAGAAGAGAAAGAAAGGAAAATTAATCTCCTCAGCGTGAACTGGTGCTGTGAGTTGAGGGGGGGGGGATATTCCTCACTCAGTAAGTAGTTCACTGAAATTATTTGACATTTTCTGGCCCAACATGTTTATTCAAAAGATTTTGAGCGCTCAGTTATCAGCGCAGCCACCGGTGGTTTAATTGTTTTTGAAACCGGTTGTCAGCTGTTAGCAAAAGTCTTGTTAATCCTTCAAGCAGCGATATTCCAGTCATGGAGTTTTGCATTTATTCTTTTCAGCGCTTATTTCCTGTGATTTTAACAGGAGTTTTTGAGAGAGAGTGGACCTGAATTAGTCCAGAACTGTCAGCGCATAGATTTAATTTGAGGGCAATTCTTTAATAAAGACAACATTACTTAAATGAATTCAGCAGAGGATATCTACGCTGCGTTCAAGTCAAGAAAGTATATATGTGCTTAAAACTAAATTTAAAAAGACTTTCTGAACAATAAGCGGCCGAACAATCTTCTTCAGAAGTAACAACTAGCATGTAGCAATATATATATATATATATATATATATATATATATATATATATATATATATACATATTATTATACTTACCGACCAAGGCATTCTCATTCACCTACAAAAAGAGAAAAGTGAGAGTCAGACTTGTTTAAGCAAGAACATATATCAACATAGACATCTATTATTCAGAACTACATATAGAGAGAGGCAAATCACTGCTGGGGTTCAGGTACGAGATATGTTTGAATAATTCATAGCTAAAGTGTCTTAGTTAGGAATTGTTTTAGGTGTAATATTATTGTCACTTTGTATTATAGGTGCAGAGAAAAGTGGGCAGAACTCCCTAGTGAAGAAGCAGAGCAGTGGAGTCTCTCTTTCATCCCATTCCCCTTTCCCCCTCTTTACTGGAAGTTAAAATATCCTTTGCTTTTAGTGGAGTCGGGGATTGGGGAAATAGTCATCTGCTCCTGTGGAAGACATAGAAGATTCAGGTGTGTGGTACTTGTACAAATCCAGTTCAGTGGGACCTCTAAGCGAAGGTTTTGACCTGGCTCTTTTTGCAGGGATATCCCCAAACATTTTGCCTTTTTCCTCCTATTTTTCCGACCCTCTTTTTATTGACTTTAAGTCTCTGGGCACTTTACCACTACTAAACAGTGGTAAAGTGCATATGCTATCTCCTCTAAAAAATTGTATCATTGGCATATTTGATTTACTAATAAGTCCCTAGTACAGAGCACTGTTTGTGCCCAGGGCCTGTAAGTCAAATGCTACAAGTGGGCCTGCAGCACTGATTGTGCCACTCACATGAGTAGCCCTGCAAACCTGTCTAAGGCCTTCTGCTGCAGTGTCTGTGTGAGCAGTTTTAAACTGCCAATTTGACCTGGCATCTGCATCCACTTCCCAGGCCCAAACCCTCCCTTTTATTACATGTAAGGCACCCCTAAGGTAGGCCCAAGGTGGCACCATGCTCATGGGGCCATGCATTTAAAAGGTAGGACATGTGATTTTGAGTTTTACATGTCCTGATAGTGAACAACTGCGAAATTTATTTTTGGCTACAGCAAGACCTATCTCTCCCATAGATTAGCATTGGAGCTGCCTGGTAACATCTTACAAGTGTATCATCCAATTGGGTGCTGAAGAAAATTGGAGTTTGGTGTCTCTGGACTCACAATATAAAAATGCATCTCTCAGTGAAGTTGGTTTTTAAATGGCAGGTCTGAAAATGTCACTTTTTGAAAGTTGGCATTTTTTTACTCAGACATTCTGTGCCTCTTCCTGTGACTAGAATACATGTCGGGGTCAGGATGACAGTTGGGTTTAATTCACTCTAGACAGTCACACACGAGGGAAGCTAAGGTATGCTCTGCATATCCTGATGGCCCATCACCAGGCTGATGGGTCTTCCTGAGCTCAAGATATGGGAGGAGTTGACATTTGCACCTGAGTAGAGCTGTGCCTGTCCCCTCAAAAAGCACTCTCTACTGCCTGTAGTGTGTCTGGAACCATGGCCAGGAAGGGCAGGGTCTTGTGCACTACGAAGACTTTCCTTTGAAGTTTGCTTTCTTCAAAGGCTGAAATGGGTATAAGTACTGGACCTCTGACACTATATACTCAGAGCACTTCTGGTCTGAGGACATTCTGCCAGGAAGACGAGTTGTGTTGCTTCAGGAGGGACGGACACTTTGCTTTGCTGTCCTGACCTACGGTTTGCTGCTTCTGTCCTGGGAGTGAAAGGACTGGACTTTGCTTTCTACATCCTGCTTTCTGAGGTTCTCCAAGGGCTTGATCTGAGCTTGCCTCCTGTCAAGAAGTCTCAGGGTCATCAAAGCCTTCACCTGCTGCATCTGGGCTTTCTTGCTGAGAGCACTACTCTGGCAAGTGGTGCCAAATCCAGTTCCTGGGCCCTTGTAAGTGAGTTTGTTGTGTTCACCAAGAAGAAACTAGTACATCTACTTCGAATGTGACTTCGGAGCTGGTGGCACTCTCTGACACCATGCTGCTGCCCGCACTGTATCCATGGTTCCAGCTCCACGCAACAACCACATCTTACAATGCAGGCCACAACGCCGCCACAGCACCTCAGAAGAAAAGCCACAGAGGGAGCCTCGACTACCGCATTACCGAAGTCTGTGGCACCCAACTCTGATTCCGCCGCCACACTAATGGCCATGTTGTGGGACGGCGACACGGTGAAATAGATGCCGCATGGCCTGACTCTTGACACTTCATCAATCCCGCATCGCCAGTGAACCGGCACCTCGCCGCCAACGCTGCACCACCTCCCCTGTGCCTTGCAGTGTCCCGTGCATCACCAGCTCAACAACTCCACACTGCCTCCAGTAACCAACGCCTCTCTTGCTTCAGTGACTCCTCATCTCATTTGTGCATCGTACCATCCCAAGCACCAACATACCATCAACATGCACCGACAGTAAGGAACTGATGCAGCACCATCCTTAGGGACACCTCACATCCCCGGTGGTTTACAATTTCTTTGTTTTGTCCTCGTTTCGAAGTTACTGTAACTGGGATCTGCTCCACCATAGTCAGCCCCAAACCTTGATATTCAATTCCGTCAACCATGTAGTTATAGCCACAGTTGGAGCTATTGTGTTCACGCGCACTATAACTGCATTTTAATTTTGAAAATTCATATTTTGGTTTGTGTATGTTGGGTTTTTGTCATTTTGGTCTTGTTTTAATCAGATAAATATTGGCTATTTTTCGAAACTGGTGTGGGAGTAATTTTGTGGTGTTTTTACTGTATTACTGTGTGTGAACAAATACTTTACACATTTCCTCTGGTAATAAACCTGACTGCTCTGTGCCAAGCTACCAAGGGGGGGAGGGAGGAGAGAGGGTGAGGAGGGGTTATTCCTAAAGTGTAACTTACCCTGACTAGAGTGAGGGTCTCTGCTTGGACAGTGTGCAAACCACTGCCATCCAGAGACCCTATTTCTAACAGACGGTATCCAGCTTGTGGACTTGTCGGCTATGGCTCGCATTCTTCATCCCGCCCCATTCACTGGCTTGATGGGAACAGGCTCCCATCAATGACGATGGCCTCCTCAGCCTGGAAATAAAGCTTCTCCAGCTTGGGGATTTCTCCTCTCATCTTCAATGGCCTCACGGAGACTTTGTCCAGCGCTCCTTGGTGACAACGAATCCTTCTTTGCCACAATCTGCTGTCTTGCCCCACTGAACTCTACCATCTCCTTGACTTTTTCACAGAATTTCTTCTAAGTCTGAAGGTAAACTGAGACTGGGTCCTAACCAGCTCGTGTATCCAACCTGCGTTCTTTCGCAGTCAACCTTAACTTTTGACTTTGCCATGGTCTCTTTTTTTTAATTTTTTTATTTACCAATTGTTTTATTATTAAACAGCACAGCATATACATTTTATAACCTTTTGCAGAATAAATAACTATTCATGATACATAATACATGTTGTAAAGCAGAGAGAAAAAACATTAAATATATTGTTGCTTATTAAAGAGGCATAAAAGGAGAGGGAAGAAGGAGAGCAGAAGAAGAAAGAACAAAAAAAATAAAAAATTAGTTCAAGGTCTAATGTGAAAGGATAAGATAACGACTAGAGGAAAGTGAGCAAGCTATTACATATCACAGGCTTTTATCCAAAACAGATATATTATTTAAAGCCCATTATGGGACAAAGATTCCTTCCAACTGTATATGGGAGCCCATATCCGTCTGCCTAAACTTTTCCCCCTTTTACTCTTCCTTTCATAAATTCCCCTTTCCAGATTGAATATTGAAAGAAGCCGAGCCAGCCATGCCTGGAAAATTGGTGCAACTTGATCCAGCCAATCTGATGCAATAGTTATGCGTAAGACAGCCATCACGAGAAAAAGAAAGTAATCTAGCATTGATTGCCCCTGGCTGTTATCCACCCCAAAGAGTATCAGAGCTGGCGTTAACTTAGCTTTAAAACCCAACGTAGATTCAAAGGATTTCACTATGGATGAATTGAGTCCATCAGGACATGTACAGGTGGCAAACATATGTACTATATCGGCATTAAATGCTTTGCATCGTGGACACGTAATACCCTCTTGGCCTCCCCATTGTAGTATCTTGGCCGGTGTATAATATAAAGAGAAGGCTGTTTTGTAGTGTTGGGCCTGAAGCCCGGCAGAGCTAAGTACTATCCGTGCCATCTGTAAGGATTGAATAAAGTTATTTGAATCGACACCGAGTCTATCCCCCCATTTCTTGTTGTGTTTTTCAAGATCTTCTAATTTTATTACAGATAGTTCATTATAAATTCTTTTAATGGTACATCCCTGGATACTTTTTATTGCCTCAATAGTTTCAACTTGACTAAATCCAATACGCCCGCCGATCTTTTTACTAAAAAAACTTCTAAGTTGAAGATATTTAAAAAAAATCCTGGTGTCGATTCCGAACTTATCCGGAATATGCTTAAATTGGTAGAAGCCATCCGGACCTATTAAATCCCCGACTTTCAGAAGACCATGCGTTGCCCATCCTGCCATAATTTTATCTGAAAAAATGTGTGGTAGCGTAGGGTTGCCATACAGTTGTGTATAAAAGTTTATTCTTCCTAAGCCTGTATTTTTCTTTAATGCAGCCCATATTTCAAAAGCTGCTTGTATAGACTTACATGTGGTTCTCTTAAAGTAGCTTGGCTCACTGAATTTCAAAAAACAATTTACTGCATCTTCCCCCAACAGTAGTCTGTATACATCTGGTATCTTATCTACCAAATCAGCGTCTTTAATACCACCGCCCACCAACCGACACATATACTGAAGTGCCACAGCCCAATAATAAAGCTTAAAATCTAGTACCACCCAACCCCCTCTATCAAGACTTTGCCATGGTCTCATGCGACGACATACGCACCAATTATAGACTAATATTCCTTCTTGACTAGTGGTTTGATTTTTAACATGATTCAGAATTGGGTTGACCAGGAAAGTATCACAAGTGATTGCCCAGTTGGTTTCTATACTGGAGCTAGTACTATTGTTGCATTTAGTATCTGTCATCTTTTCTTCACGCAACATGGGGAGTGGGGCAGCTCTCTGCACCACGCGAGTCTTGTGAAGAGTCTGTAGCCCATACTGATAAAGTAACCATTGACTGCTGGCTGGCAGCTGCCTCCTGCTGCTATTGATGTTTCAATAAATCCTTACGAAGTTACCATGGTTGTCTGCCTGTCTTTTCAATGGCGACAAGTGGCAAGAATGGGGTAACAAGGAGGAGAGCACCCTTTTGGGGCCAGTAGCTTATGCAGTGTGCAACCTCTGCCAACACTCTGCGTGGCGCTGCTGCTATGGTAGAAGAGAGGAACACCTTCCGCAAGTACAGACTGCCTTGCTGCTATAAGGTCTGATTTATTCTTCACTTCAATTATTCACAGGGCTCGCACCAGTCTGTGGTGTCCTGGAGCACGTGAGCACTGACACACGCTGCTCCTCATGATACCTCTGATTGTGACGAGTACTCAGCTGACTGCAACTTTATAACAAGCTCGATCTCCATCGGAAAACTCAACAGAACTACGCTCCCTGGTACCATTTTGAGGCTTTGGGCTGTCTTTAATGCTTGGCAAATAGGAAATGTGTCAAACCAGGGTACACTTTCAAACATATCACGTTTTGCTCTAATTATAAGTGACCCACATGGGATTTTATTTCATTTTGGTGCTCATCCACGGTGATGCGCACACTCTCTATATAAGTCCACAGCTTTATTAAATATTCATATCATTTTCTACTTTGTATTAAGCCTTTTGGGGTGACTAATGGCATCAACATAATTTTTTAACATGCCAGGTGAGCCACACGTCATTTTGTACGACTGGAAGGAAGGATTCCAGGTGTATGTTGAGGCAGTAGGTGGTGAAGAATTTTCTGCTTCACAAAAATTAGGTATGCTCAAGCATTGTCTGGGGGCAGAAGGTAGGAACATTTTAAAGCATTTTCCTCCATTACTGGATTTAGGTGCTGATGATTCAGATGGAGACGACTATGAGATGGCAATGAAGCAATTGGATCGCAACTTTGGGGGAGAAAAATGAGGTGGTGGAGCGTTATAAATTTTTTAAACGATCACAGTTGCTTTTGTAGCAGTGGTTAGGTTGTTAGGGTCAACCTGCAATTACAAGGGATTTCTAGACAAAATGTTACAGGACCAATCAATGCAAAAATTAAAGGATATAAGGGTTATAGAGAGGTTGTTGAACACAGAGGGTTTGACTCTACAAAAAGCTGTGAAAATCACAAAAAGGGCAGTGAGCACGAAAGAAGAGATGAAGGAGATGGCGGCTGAAGATGAGAAGAGACTAGAAGAGGTACAAAGTGTTTTTTATAAGACATCAAAAGAAAGGAAACAAGTGATGGATTCCTCGAGGAAAACATGTGGCGATTGATCCTATGTGTCCGGCTGTGGAGCAGGTGTGCAGGAGTTGTAAAATGAAGGGACAAAGTTGCCAGGGTTTGTAAATAAAAGGGGTATCAAACCAATCCTTTGGATGACAACAGAAGCATTAATATGTTGCATGACGAGAAAGTGGAGCTAAATTTGCAGAAATAGTTTTTGCTTGGAAGTGTGCGAGGTGGGGGTTTCGGGGGTAATAGATCTACCATTTTGTGGAATCACTATTGATGGAGTGGAGGTGTGCATGATGGCAGGGTACACATTATTGGGGGAAGAATGAGGGAAAACATTTCCTGAGAAGGAATTATTTCCACCAGACATCAAGCTAGTAGCCTACAGGAACAAACCCATTGATTTGGTGGGTTATTGGATGGGTACACTACAGTTTCAAGTTGAAAAGACGTTCTCTAAAGTGTACATGGCTAAGTATGGGTCAAATATGTTGGGTTGGACGCAACAGATAGAACTTAAGATCAAATTGGACCCCAATCATCCTGACCAGGTGGTGGGGGCTTTGACCAATGTGACCATGGTGAGTGAGGTCAAGTGGGAGATGGAATTCTTGGTGGTTTTCCTAGAAATGTTAGGATTGTTAAAGGGGTTTGCACACAAAATTATCTTGAAGCACCTCACATTGTGCACAGACCACGAGTTTTACCATTGGTGTTGTGAGAACCTTTGAGGAAAGCATTGTTAAGGTTATGTCATTATGATGTCATCGAAGAGATTGAAGCTTCAGAGTAGTTGGCCCCTGTGGTTTTAGCAAAAAAAGGTAATGGCGATTTGCAGATGTTCGTAGATTTGCATGACCTAAACAAATGTATCTGGATCAATCAACATCCCCTGCCCAAAATTGGTGATATGTTGATGACAGTTAAAGAAGCTAAATTCTTCTCTACACTCGATTTGTCTTCAGCATATCACCAGATCGCATTGCACCTGAAGTCAAGGTCCCTCACATCTTTTGTCACCACTGAAAGGGCATACCGGTTTAAGTGCATGCTGTTTGGGATGACATCTGCAGCAGCGGTATTTCAAAGGGCCATGCACCAACTATTCAAGGATGGCATGCTGGTTTTTGGAAAAGATGTGGAAAAACATGATGGGGTGTTGAAGATTTTGCAGGAATGTGGGTTGATGATTAAGCAGAAAAAGTATCCAAATTTAAGTTGGTAAGGGGCATTGAGGAGGCACCGCCCACCCTAACAAAGACCAATTGAGGTCATTCTTGGGATTAGCAGAATACTACTCCCGTTTTGGTCCCAGGTTTGCTGACAAAACTGCATCTATGAGGAAACTCATTGCAAAAAAGGTTGTATTCAAATGGGATGTTGAATGTCAGAAGGAATCTGACATTATCAAAAAATGTATTGCTACGGCTCCACCCTTGATGCCTTTTGACACCAGAGATGAATACATTACATGTACTGATGCGAGTGGTACCGTATTGCTCCAACAAAGGGATAGGAAGGCAGTGACCATAGCCTATGCCTCAAGGCCCTTGAGAGGTGCTTAACTGTCATATTCCACCATTGAAAGAGAAGGTTTGGTTTGTTTGTGGGGTGTATGGCACTTCCAGAAGTCTGTGTGAGGTACTGACTTCATGATGCTCACCAAACATCGACCTTTGGTGGAGGTGTTTGCCAGGAAAGGTACAGGGCAGGTTTCCTCCAGAATTACTAAGTGGGTATTGAGAGTGATGGAATATTCCATCAGAATGGAGTAGGTGCCAGGAAGGAAAAACGTAGCTGCTGACTGCTTTTCCAGATAACCTGTGGAGAATGAGGGTAAGAGAGATGAGGAGGAGGAACGGTGGCAGGTGGCAAGTGTAGATGTGCTCACTGAGGGTCGCATATCGCACCTGGAGTGGGTGCAGGCAGTTAGCGAGGACACCGTATTACAGGAAGTGAAGGAGTATTTGGTCAAGGAATGGCCAGCCAAGGGTTAATCGTCTGATATGGCTGAGTCATACAGGAACATTGACACAGAGTTGTCTGTCTTGGGTGAGGTGGTTTTTAGAGGTGATATGTTGGTTTCAACGGAGGGGTTGAGGAGTTGTATAGACCCAACAGTGTCATGGGAAAGGTGCCTTTTGAGATTATGCCTAGAAAGAAAGCCAGAGGGATGTTGTCCAAAGGAGTGGAAAGGAAAAATTGGGCAGGTAATGTTGATTGACCTGGTAAAGGGTTTGTCATTGGAGAATGGGTGCGTGTGAAGAAAGGAGGTAGAGAAGACAAAGGTTGGCCAAATTCTCTTATCAGTTACAGGTGAGAAAAGAGTATCCCTACACTGTAATATTCAGTGACCGTAATGTATAGAACTGTAAAATAATTGTGAGGATTGCGGATTGCTAGTTGAGGTGTAGAATGGAGGGGGATATTGTTGATGATGTAGATGGGGACAGAGAACAAGATATGCAGTGTGAAAGGAGGCGTGAAGGGCGAAGGAGTGAAAGACACAGTGAAAGTAGTGCTATGCAAGAGTTAGGATGAAACTGGTTTGGCATGAGGATTATGTCATGGAATGACAATGTAATAGCATTTGGGCTATGATATGTGTTCTATCTTTTTGCACTATTTCTTTTTCATGTGGTTTGTGTGTGTGTGTGTGTGTGTCTATATATAGATAGATAGATAGATAGATAGATAGATAGATAGATAGATAGATAGATAGATATTTGCGCATTTTGTGTAAGGGTCTCCCTCTGACCTATGTGTACGAACCTAGTTTTGCAGGTACATTATCCCATCGATATGTTCTTAGATTGTTAGGCTTTATTATTTGCTCTCTGATTTGTTTCTTCCTGTGTTGCTTCCTGGGTTTTATGCGTGCTATGCTGTTTCTTTAGCTTACAAGTTTTATATGGTTAATATGGGAAGGGAGATGTGTTGCATTTAGTATCTGTCGTGTTTCTTTCACGCAAAATGTGAAGCGGGTCAGCTCTTCACGCCGCGTGCGCCTCGAGAAGATTCTGCAGCAAACGCTGATAAAGGAACCGTCAAGTGCTGGCTGGCAGCTCTCTCCTGCTGTTACCAACGTTTCAATAAATCTTTACAAAGTTGCCCCGGCTGCTGGCCTGTCTTTTCAACTATCCATCAATGTTTTAGGTTAGAGCCGTAGGTCATACTGGCAAAGAACATAATAATCAAGAAAAATCATATTTACCTCGTCTCTATAGATATAAAAGCTGCGTTTGACTCCATTATCTGTTCAAAACGTCAGAAGAAGGAGCTGGCTCTATGCCTGATATAAGTGTTAGAATGAAATCACAAATGGCGGTGTCAGAACTAATCTGTATGGGAGTAAGACTGAATCTCTACCAGTATCTGCTGGGGTGAGTCAAGGATGTTTTATGGCATCTATGCTGTTTAGCCTACTCCTGTATGACCAGAACTCCTATGCACTCAATTTGAACCTTGATCACCGATCAATGAACAATAATTTTGTTCCACTTTTATTGAAGATGTATTTATTTAATATGCAGCACTGTTTTTCTAAACAATCTTTATTAGCTTTTTACATATTATTTTCCCTAATACCCCTCTCCCAATATGCAATGCTGTTAACGCAAACTGAAATATCTATGTGTAAATTTCTTGAAAGGGTAACTTCTTATTTGCTATTGAAAGGGTTAACTATAAATAAGTTTAAAACCACGGTTATGGTTGTTGGTGACAGAGGGAAACTCTAAAGTCGGTTTCAGATAAAATGATCGGTACTAGACCAGAGAAATGTTTTGATTAGTTGAGTAGTCATTTTGCTCGTTCACTTGATCGATCTGCTAAAATCGAGAAATCTGCCATGTAACAAAAAGAATTAAGAATTTCAAAGCTGTTCCTGCATGAAGTTAAAGGATATATGTAATATCAATGTTATAACCGCTTCTGTCTTTAGGAGTGAACTCTTTGGCCCTTTAATGGAAAATAAATTCTATAAAGATAGCTTGCCGTTAGGCCGGGAGACCACTCAAAGAACTAAGAATGCAGCTAAACTTTAAGACCATTAAAGATACTGTAATGTGAAACTGTTTGTTTCCTGGATGGAATAGTATATGGAAGACCAAACTTCTATGTACAGACTTGCATTGTGGGCAGTACTTTAAATGGGAAAAAATAAGTGCAGATACTCATGAAATTGAGTTAGGGGCGTGGCTAGTGTGCGGGGTTAGAGGCGGAGTGAGACATGATACAAAAATACTTCTATTGAGTATTCTTTTTGCCCTTGCATTTCCTGGATAGTGGTCTCAAACGTTGATATGTGCAGATTAATAGCTAAAACCCTGAATGTGCCAAGCCATCAACAGTACTATTAGCACGTTCAGGCTAATAATCAATGTGCTCTAGGGCGAGAGAGACTCTGCCACTTACATCGGTTGTGGGACAGAACAAAACATGTGAGAAATATATATACATATTTTAAAAATGGCTTAATCCATCTAGATCTTTCCATCGAATAAAATTTGCAAAAACAGATTACATGCAGGGTTGACTGGGTAGACAGATTGTCACATGGGCAATTACATAATTTTCTTGCCCAGTCATTAACTGCGGGGAAGGAAACTAAGCGGAAAAAGACATCGAACCTTAGCCTGGTGAGCAAAAAAACGGTCAAAGCCCACCTGACACCAAGTTAAATATGGCTGAATATCATTAGAAACCAATGTAAGTTGATGTTGAAATACGAGGTTCTTATTAAGTTCAACGCCTAATCTAAGTGATTCAACGTGAGACCAACATAGCTCTAAACAAAATGTGTTAACTCGTTACACAAAATGAAGGCCAAACGCCAAATGTTCATGTTTCCTTGTTTTGTAATATTTACTGCTTCTTAATATAATAATTCTAATGTTCCTACTTGCTTGCATCCGGTGCAATCCTTATATATTCAAGAGTGCACACAAACAAACAAGCATTCCTCGCATTTCTTTTCAAATTCGTCCTTATTCTGTTCCTCTCAAACATACACTTTCTGTCTTCACATCTCAAACCTCGCAATCCCTCCCACACTCACCTCTCTCCCGTTTATAGCTAATTCTGTCCCCCTATTGTATCCTAACACTCTCTCTACCATCACTCTTTCTATTTCTAATCTGCCCTCTCCACGCCTCTCTACCTCTTTCTATAACCTGTCTGGATCTCTTACATATCTATATCTGTGCTTACCCCTTCAGCCTCTCTATATGTCTGTACTTTAAACTCTCTGCTCTTTCCCCGTCACTCACCCCCGTTTTCCCTCCTCTCCCCTCGGCAGAAAGCCCCACAGCCGGAAAGCTTGCAGTTGCAGACAGTGAGCACTGCAGGGTCCCGAGCATATGCAGAGGCCAGCAGGGTCGAGGTCAGGGGAAGAACAATACTGGCCTCCAAAGAAAAGGTCTGTTGACCTCCCCCCACCTCACCTGTGCACCAGGTTGGCCACCACCTCATCCCCGCCCATCATGGACTCAATGTCCCAGCAGGCAGGCGGGGTGGGGGTGGATTTGCAGGGGCAAGCGAGAGAGGAGAAAGACAATCAGACCCCACTGGGAGTCCAATGGGTGAAAATGGCCCTTTGTACCTGTGTTACTCCACGGCAAACACTAACAAGACAACCCAGCTTCAGCCCTCAAATTGCCCGTTCAGGTCCCATCAGGCAGCTTACGTTTAGAACAACATAAATGTGGAATTTGAAATAGAAACTTTAAATTGTATTTATTTGGACTGTAAATGTCATGATTTATTGTTCTTTTGCTTGAAAGCACAGATTGTACTAAACAAAGCCAGTGAATTATTAAAATAAATGGTGGCATGGTGTTCTGCATCAAAGACTGCTGAAGGGTCCAGGAGGGTGAGGTCAGTAAATCTGTGGCTCTTACTTATGGTGAGACACTGGACTACTCTCCCAAAGCCCTGCAGACTTCAGAATAATTACCTCTCCTTTGGCATAGGTAAAAGAAAACGAGTTCATTGTGCCAAGACCTCAGCAGTCAGTCACTATGTAGCAAGCAAGCACCTTTCTCGTTCAAACGGTCGTTCTCGTTAGCATAAAAAATCTAGAAATTCCACTACTGGTGTGTCTGCGCTTTACAGTTTCACTAGTCAAAACGTGGATAGCCTCCTTGGCATTACATTCAGATTTGAAGGTGAAAATTTGTAAGAAAATGGCTGACAGCAGATACAGTGGCCATTTTCGCTATTGCGACTGAAAGGAAATTTTTCATGTAACTGTTAATGTCTCGAATGATTCACCATTTGTGGCGTCTTGCACTTAGATTGAATCATAACACGTGGGCTCTGAGCAATGTTTTCACCATGTCATTTGAGTGTAGTAAACATACACCCTGAAAGCTCCTATATTGCTCAATATAGTGCTGTAGGCAGACCAGTGACGCAGCCTGTTTTTGATCTTGCCATTCGGGTTTTGCTTCCTTGGAAGTATTCGTCTTCGTTTTTGCTGTTCAGCAGCAGCTGTGGAGGGGCCTTGTTGTTGAAACTACATTTCAGAGAAGAACAGTCCATAACTTTTCACCTACTTAACAATTCAGGTGCATGAGTCTAATTTCATTCAATGGAAGCACAACAGGACTACAACATCCAGAATGCATTAGGCTATCCCACAAAAGTCCAAGACTATAACCTGTCTCTGTGATGACCTTAATGTACATGGTCATCCTAGGAATGAGATAGCCAAAACATTGAGAGACCAAGAAAACTACCACATGTTTGAGAATTCTTTGAGAGGCATTCTCTTCAAGGATGTCTTTTGGACACATATTAAACCAAAACCAGCCACCTTTTGCTCTTCCCCTTTACAGCGTGTGACCCCAGCACATGCTATGCCCAACCCCACTGAAGTAGAGGTTGAAGTGCACTGAAGAAAATATGGAAACTGTGGTTCTGAGTACATTAGGGAATGGGTCAAAGCTGTGGCTAAAAATTACAAAATATTCAGTAACTAATTTGTTGGTCTTTCACCTTCAGGTAATTGCATATAAAATATCACACACCTTAAATGAACAATAAATCCGAGTTGAACTAATCAGGGGGAAATGCACTATTTTATTTAATGAAACCTCTATTGGCTAATGTGGTTGTGTATTAGTGCTAAGAGGTCTCAGTGTTTGACAGATAGCACTGTGAATATTTTAGTCATTATTTTAAACTTGTATTACACTCGGTATAAAATAGTCTGCCACAAAATGCGCACAAAAATTAGGATTAAGATAGAAACACACATTGGCAATGCCAATAGGTCTGGCTTTAAAGGAATGTTGTATGGTAATGTGAAGCATTACAAGAAAACAACATGTGAATGGATTTGTTTTTCTGTTGAAAAGAACTGTAAAATAATATTGGTGTAGGTTAACAGAACAGGAGAGAGTTACACTGTCAAGCCCGACCTAAAAAGTCATGTAAGTTAATGACCACCCTTTTCCCATCTGTGCTGGTGCCTGTCAAAGAAAAACACTATAAGTTATTTAAGACAATTAAATGCATTATGTCTTGTGTTTTCCATGGAAAGTTCAAGCTTAGGCAACTGGATAAATAAAATGATCACAGTTGTGTGGAGGGCAAGCACTTTCTTTCTGGAAGCACACAACTTCTTCTTAATGAAAATATGTACTCCTGGCTCCCAACAAGTGGGCCGAGCCAAACCCTTTCTCTAGTGATACTCATATAATTTTCTGGTGACAGCTGCACTGTCAAACCAGACCATAAAAAGGACTTTCAAAATAAAAATTATACAAATAGCAATCAGACTGTACCTAACATTTTAGATGTCCATTAAAAGCAGACTTATCAACAGATCAGCTAGTAACATCCTTACAATAGTTCTCAAAAACAAAACATCTTTGTCATCATGATGCTTCAAGTGATTCTGTCAATTAAATCCAATACCGGCTTCCAAGTAGCCTTTACATTTGCAGATTAACCAATTTCAAACATTTACATTTCTTTTAGGCAATAGGCATCCTACCAAGAAGGAGTGTTTCTTGCTCTCCTTTGGCTGCACATCACTGGAGATCCCCTCCCTTCCATTTCAACTGAGGCATCTCGACTGTCGGAATTAACCATCATGGGATGGTTATCTTTTAACACAGAGTAGGGGAACTGTATTGGTTCAATTAAAAAAAAAGTATGGGCACGTCGTGCCCCTCAGATCCCGCCCACTTCCACCTCTGCAATTTAGTGAGAGGGAGCAGTGGCACCACACCTTTTTTTTTTTAAAGTTTGAGTTTATTAAGCTACGAAGAAATAGAAGCAAAATGCATGTACAGAAAATATGATACATCTCATATAAATATAAATAGGGTAGAGAGAACAATAAGAATCAAAATACAATCATTATCAAAAAACATGCTGCGTAAAATAGGAAGTAAAGGAAGGGATAGGAAGGGAAGAGGAGGGGGGAGAAAAAACAGGGAATGAAGAGTATATCATAACTTTGTAACATTGAAAGGAAAGTAGCATATGGAAATATTTACTGTGAGCATAAAGAACAATAAAAAAGAAACTATCATATTATGATACCGAAAACGAGGTAAGGGATAATAATGATATGATATTTCAAAAGAAAAAGACAACATGGCGAATTATGGTGGTTTTCGAACTTCATCCGGAGGGGTAATAGGAGGAACAATAGCTGATGCAACACAGGTTAAATAGGTAGTCAGAGGGAGCCACAAAAGATCTTGTTTATTGGATAAGGATATGGGGGTAATGTAATTCGTGTCAAGCCGATGATGAAAACATACTGCGTTCCACCAGACTCTGAAGGTGACTTTGTCTGATTGTTTCCAGTTTGAAGATATTAAATGTAAGGCTACTGCTAATAATAAGTCTATTAATTTAAATTTAGAAGGGGATTGGGGCAATTGAGGTGATAAAGATCCTAGGAAAATATTAGACAGGGAAAAAGGTACATCAGTTTTAAAGATTTTATTAATTTGATTCCAAACTGAATGCCAAAAGTGAGAAATATTGGGACAATCAAAAAGCATATGTTTTAAATCAGCAGGAGTATAAGGACAGGACCAACAAGTAGAAGAAGCATACGAAGAGAAGGATGCCAATTTTGCAGGAGTATATAAAATGCGTTGATAAACAAAATATAGAGTTTGACAAGTGTTAGCTGCTCTAGATGTTTTGCGAATTTTGAACCATATTTTATCCCATATGAGGGTCGACCAGCACTGAGATAAGTCCTTTTCCCAAGCCAATTTAGCAGTTGTCCTATCCCTGTCAGAGAAAAGAAATAAGAGTTTGTATAAAGAGGAAGCAGAAGGAGAGGAAGTTAATAAGGGAAAAAGATTCGAACTTCTCATGGGTGGTTTAGGGGCAGATGATAGAGAGAGAAGATATTGAGTAAGAACAGGAAGTAAAAGATTATATTGAGATTTACAAGACGACGGCAATGAATATTGTGTTTGAAGGTCAGCGAAAGATAGAGGGACATCATTAGATATTAGTTGTGAAATCCATAACAAGCCTTTATGTCTCCAAGAATTCCAGTAAATGGCATGATTCTTTAGACGTAATAAGTTATTGTGCCAAATGGGTTGTTGATCTAGAGAAGAAGGAGAAGGATAAGAGGAAGGTAAAAGAGGGATGAGAATTTTCCGAGTATGGGAAATAACGGGAGGTCAAAAAGATGAAAGATTATTAGTCAAAGCAAGAGACTCTTTAAAATCAAAGGGGGACACAAAAAACTTTTCAATGGAAATCCATATGGGGGATGAGTATCATGTTCAAGGGAGAGCCAGCGGGATGATTGTTTTAAAGAGAAAGCATAATGATAAGATTTTAAATCAGGGAAATTAAGACCACCATTAGATTTGTCTGTCTTTAAGGAGGATAAAGCTATCCGAGGAGATTTACCTTTCCAGAGAAATTTTGTTAAGATAGAATCAATTTTTTAAATATAAAATCCAGGAATGTGTACAGGGATCATTGATAAAGCTTATAAAATCAGAGGGGAAAGCATCATCTTGATGGAATCTAGTCGCCCCCACCAAGAGAGAAAGAGCGGATGCCAACGTTCAATAGTATCATTTAGATTTTTGGTAATATGGTCAAAATTTAATTTCAATGTGTCTGAAATATTCAAGGAGAACCATAAACCTAAATATTTTATTTTAGAAGGTTGCAAAGAGAAACCGGTCTGTATAAAAGAGTGTTTGAGACAAATCACATTGAGAGGTAAAACCTCGCATTTATCTTGATTAAGGCGGTATCCGGAGAGTTGAGAAAATATATCAACCTGGTTAAGAAAAGAAGGAATGGACTTTGTAGGGTTAGAACAGTATAAAAGAATATTATCTGCATATACAGACATTTTGACCTGGTAGGTATCGAGTTGAAAACCAGTGATATGAGTATCTTGTCTAATCTCAGTTAAGAAAGGTTCTAATGCTACTACAAATAAAAAAGGTGATAAAGGACATCCTTGTCTGACTCCTCTGAAGAGAGGAAAATAATTTGAAATCTTACCATTAACAAAAATAAAAGCTTTGGGGACCGAATATAATAAAGAAATAAAATAAATTAATTTTGGAGGAAACCCTATCCATTTTAAGGCCTGAAACATAAAATTCCATCCAATCCTGTTGAAAGCTTTTTCTGTGTCTAAAACTATAGCTGCAATAGGATATTCAAGAGAGGAAGCTTTACTAAGAATTTTGAAAAAACTCTGGAGTTATCTGATGATGATCGACCTTTTACAAAACCCGATTGTTCAGGGCCGATAAGTTACAGGTAATATAGGGTCAATACAGAGAGCAAGAATTTTTGCAAATATTTTATAATCAGTGTTTACTAATGAAATGGGGCGATAGTTTTTGCAGCGAGAAGGGTATTTATTGTCTTTAGGAATTAAACATATCATGGCTTCTTGAAATGTTCCACTGGAGGAACCAGTTGTAACAAAAGAGTTAAATAAATATAAGAGAATAGGGAGAAGAAGGTTAGCAAAATGCGCATAAAATTCAATAGTAAAACCATCAGGTCCAATGCTTTTCCTCTCCTTAACACCGAGACAGCATGCGTAATTTCTGTTAAAGTGATATCATTCTCCAAAGAGATAAAATCAACATGTCGGGATGGGGGAAATCAACAGATTGAAAATAAGAGGAAAGATCTAATAAAGATGGTTGTTGTTCAGGGGTATATACATTTTTGTAAATGGAGACAAATTCATTTAAAATATCTTCGTCCTTAAATAGTACCGGCAGCATTTCGTAAAGAATCTATTTTAGTCAGTTCACGTCTTATCTTCAAGTAAATGGCTAACAATTTTCCCATTTTATTTTGGCCTCCATAATAACGAGAACTACTTTTTAAAAAGATAAGAGGAGGCAGATTCTGTGGATAATTTGTTGAAAGTGAGTTTTGCATCAATAAGATTTTTTTAAAAAGATTCAGTGTTTGAATGATAATAACTATTTTCCAAATGTTTAATCTTGGAGAGTAATTGGGCATTTTGAGCTTCAAAGGATTTTTTTTTCTGTGAAACAAAATGTATTATACAACCTCGGGCTGCAGCCTTAAAAGAATCCCAAACCATTACAAGAGAGGAGTCTGGAGTTGAATTGAGAGAAAAGAATTCAGAGACAAAAGAGCTGAATTGGCTAGAGAAATTAGGATCGGTTAATAAAGTATTATTAAAGCGCCATCTACCAGCATGGGGGGTAAAAGGTATCAAGTCAAAATCAACGTAAACTGGAGCATGATCAGATATTAAAATAGAACCTATTACTGAATGAAGAATCTGCTGAGATAGGTATTTACTTAGAAAAAGGTAATCAAGTCGGGATTGTGATTGGTGTGGGGGGGAATAGAAACTTTACTCTAGAAGGTCTGGATTACAAAGTCTCCAAATATCAATTAAGGATTTGCAACGTATGGTGGAGGTGAATTGTGAGTGCATCTTTGTATTAACAAACTTAACTGAGGAATGTCTATCTAATAGAGGATCTAATATGTGATCACAATCACCGCCAAAAACAATGTAATCATCATCCAATAAAAGAAGTTTGTCTGAGATTTGAGTCCAGAAAACCTTGTCAACTGTAACTGGACCATAAACATTAAAAAGAACTAAAGGTATGTGATTGATAAGAAGTTTAACTATTACCCAAAGTCCCTCTGAATCCGATTCTTGATGGGTAACAGACACCTGAAATTTCTTGTGGCAAAGGTTTGAAACTTCATTCTTCTTTCCTAAAGCGGAGGAAGAAAATACATTGCCTACCCAACATCTTTTTAGTTTAGAGGACTCGGAGTCGGTTAAGTGAGTTTCTTGAATTAGATCAATATCGGTTTTCAATTTAGCTAAATGTGTTAACACCTGTTGTCTTTTTATAGGGTTAGTTATTCCCTTAACAGTCCATGTAGTAACTATAAATACGTCGAATACATTTTGACTTGAACAATAAATATGCAAACAGCAAAACCATTAAATTCACAATTGAGAGAGAGGAAAAGAACAAAAAGTGAAAGTAGAAATATTGTTTTAGGTTAGAGAATAGGGGAGAAGGGTAGCTATGATAGGTGTTATGAAGAAGGAATGGAAATGAGGTTATGAAGAAAAAAGAAAAGGAGACGGACAAAACAGAACAAAGAACAAAAAAACAATACAAATCAAACAATTGATATTGAAAAAGGATAATCAAAAGACATACCACAAAGAGACCATAAAAGCGGGGTAGGTGAAGCCACATGGGGGGATAGCACGCTGAGCAGAGGGCTCCAGGACCAAGACTGCAACAGGGGACACCCTCCAGGCAGAGCAAGAGGGGAAATATATCTAGGGACCACAAAACCGCACCTGAAAAGGAAGAAAAAGAAATTATTAACAAGACATAACAATACAACAATAAGTACAAGAAGGAGAAGGAAAAATACAAGTAATGACAAATATTAATGGAACAATTAATTAATTCATGATCGAGGAATGTCCATGGACTCGTCTCTGCAGGTATCCAAGAAGCGCTGAAGAAGTGCAGGGTCTTCCTAGTTACTTGTTTTGTTATTATAAGTCACCTTGAAAAGGCAGGGATGAAACAGCCCATAACGAGCATTCAAATTGCGAAGCACTGTTCTCATATCCAAGAACTGTTTCTGATGGTCCGCTGTCACTTTGGCATAGTCCTGGGCGAAAAAGAGGTTAGAACCATTCCCAAAAACTTTCCCTTTTTGTCTGGCAGCCTGAAGGACTTTAAGCAGATCAGTATACTCCAGAAAGTACAAAATAACTCCTCTAGGTTTCGCTGAAGAAGAAGAAGAGCGAGGACTCTGTCCTAAACGATGAGCTCGTTGACTATTCAGTGGAGGGGACTCAGGAAGACCAAGAAGAGTTGGCAGAAAGGATTTGAAAAAGGAGAGAGGATCAGAACCCTCGAGACCTTCAGCAAGGCAATAAATGCATAGGTTGTTACGTCTGTTGCGGTTTTCCAAATTTTCCACCTGTTGTTTAAGGAAAGATATCTCTCTATGCATGGAGGAAACCTGATCAGTGGTTGCTTGAATAGTATCAACTCGCCTCACAAAATGTTCAACTTTTTGCTCTGTATTTGACCAATTATCTTCAAGACTCTGGAGACGGGTATTGGTTTCCTCCATGTAAGGCTTGAAGGCACGAATTTCTTCAAGAAGCAGCTCCATAGAAATTGAAGCGGGAGGAGACGTAGGAGAAGGTGGATCCTTCTTAACTCATTTGCCTGGAGCTGAGCTGGCCGCAGAGGGTATTTTGGACCCTGATTTGGAGTTGGATCTAGGAGTGGTAGGAGATAAGCCACTTGTAGCAGAAGGTCCAGAGATTATATCCTCCATATTGTCTTGTTAGACACTAAAAGGGTTAGACTCCTCTATAGGAGTGTGGTCCGTGTGTTGAGCGCCACTACTGTTAGAGCGTGGTTTTGCCATGGTAAAAATAAAATAAATAAATATATGAGACCTCCCAAATGAAATTGCAGAAAGCTAAGTTGAAAAAAAAATAGCCAAAGTCTTATAAAGGTGGTTAAATGCACATTATTCGTGTTGCTGAGGTGAAAAGCAAGATTGAATAAATAATTATTGTCCATACGCTTGTTAACAGGAAGCAAAATTAAAAGGGGGAAGAGCACTGAAGGAAATGTGGAGGTAGTGCTTGAAATGCGGGCATTTTATGAGGTAAAAATGTGCCTCAGGTCGTCAGGCATCGAGCTGTGTAGAAGATATAGCCACAGTCTTATAAGGTGGTTAAATGCACAATATTCACGCTTCTGAGGTGAAAAAGCGAGAGGAAATAAGTAATTAATTATTGCCCAAACGCTTGTTAGCAGAAAGCAGTATTGTAAGGGGAAGAGCACTGAAAAATAAGTGGAGGTAGTGCTTAAAATGCGGGCATTTTATGAGGTACAAATGCGCCTCAGGTTGTCAGGTGGCAAGCAGGAGAGACTATCAAAATATAAATTGGCGGCCGCGACTACGCAAATAGCCGCGGCCGGCAAATAAAGTCAATTAAACATCTTCTGGGTTCACCCAGAGCGTCCGCAATAGTTGCTTATGATGCAGCAGAAGTTCCGACGCATCTGCGCCGAAAACAGGGTCTCCAACA
This sequence comes from Triturus cristatus, assembly GCF_964204655.1. NCBI lineage: Eukaryota > Metazoa > Chordata > Amphibia > Caudata > Salamandridae > Triturus > Triturus cristatus. The sequence goes on from NC_140588.1 coordinate 215,063,478, forward strand.
GCAAAGTGAAAGCCAGGAGGATGTCCGCCGACCTACGGTGTCACTGAGTTCTCCAGTCGAGCGGCTATCACCGATGGCTCCGTAGCCACACCCCCGGCACCACACCTTTGAAACCAGATCTCAGCACCCACGGACCAGTGGAACTGCTGCCTATAAGAAGGGGTCTTATGGGACCAAGTGCGTCCCCCCTTCATCTACCACTGTGAACTGTTCTTCAGATAATGTGTAAGCAGAAAACAAAACCTATACACCAATAAAGAAATACACAGATGAGTTTGAATATGGTGGTAAAGGATGCTACAGCCACAGGATAGCATCCCTGGAAAAGAGTGCAATTATCATTAGTCCAGCAAGTTGCAGCGGGAGAAGGTGCCTTTAACTACACAGACAAGGTGGAGGGCAATTTCCTTGCTTGTACGAAGTTCCCTGGCAGGGTTTCTATGCCGCTGTATAGAAGAACTCTACAATGACAACCACAAAGCTGCCTTAGGGTTTGGATTATTGAATTGACCTCCATCCAGAAACCCCAATCTAGCGTGGCCAAAGGCTACCTGGACCACTAATAAACTTCTTCCTGTTTTAGCTGATCATCCTAGAGACATGCCCAGCTTCATGGGACTTTTGAACTGACATTGCCGTAAAACTGTAGTGTTACTAAGAGAACTTACTTGCAGTCATTGACTCTAAAACATAGGCAAATTTGCCTTGCAGGAAATTGATACACCCTCATCTTTTGCTTGTTCTCTTTGACTTTCTCAAATTGTCGACCCTAAAACCTACATCCTTAAATATTCAGCGTGTAGCAATCGCATGACTTGTGAACCTGAATAACGTTGCAAAATGTCATGCTGTGCTTTATGTTCATCCAGAGTGTTATTATCCAGTTCGTTTACATGCCGATTTTTTCATTTCACCCTGGAGGGCTATATTCCTCTGTACATATGGCTGATCCTGCATCGTTCAAGGGCAGTTGCGGGTCTTCTGTAAACTTTGGTCACAAATGCAATTTTGTAGTCTCATTATGGAGCTATAAAAGCGAATTATGCTCCGTACAGTGTAGTCAGCAGCTTCAGCTACTGCTAGCACTCCATCAACAGAAGTAAAAGACAGACTTCGGGTGGCAATGGCGGCCGATAACAAGCACAGCTCCTTACATCAAAGAAATAAAGATTGTACCGCACACAGCAAAGAAAAATTGATATCCTTTGTTCTCCTGCCTCAGCAGTACACTTTCAAAACGATACCTCCCCAGAACCCTTCCCTAGTGAGAGACATTTCTCACACTCTTTCGCCTGTTTCTTGTCACATTTAAACTCCTTTATTTTGCTGCCTTTTCGTCAATGCTCTAAACATTTTACACACTTTTCTTTTTGCTCGCAGTTCATTTTTAGTCAACATGCAAAAGCAATATTTAAGTAAATACTGTAATTTATAAATGTAACATTAAACTACAACTTGAAAGAAACAATACCGTCCGGTGTTCTAATAGTCGATTAGAGTAGATTTGTATTTTTGTATTGTAAATACTCTGCAAACCAAAAAAATCCTCAAGGACTTGTATAAGGAAAGTTGAAACAAAAGAACATTATTGAGAGTGATTATTGTCAGGAGCCCATGTGGGCCACAGCCCAAGTCTCATTGAAAATATGTCAGGCATTGGCAAAGCCAATCGATCTTGCCTATGCTAGAGCTATTGACTTTGCCAATGTGTTTTAGCCATGTTGTACACCAGCAAGGCTGCTGTTAAGCATGTCTAAAAGTTATTGGTGTAGAGGAGAGTGGCATGGAGTGGAGTGCAGTGGCATAGGGTTGTGGGGTGACGTAGAGTGGAGTAGAGTGACATAGAGTGTTGTAGAGTGGCATGGAGTGTCATGGAGTGGAGTGGAGTGGAGTGAAGTGGTGTGGAGTGGCGTAGAGTGGAGGAGCATAGAGTGCAGTGGTATAGAGAGGAGTAGAGTGCAGAGGCATAGAATGGAGTGGCATAGAATTTCTTAAAGTGGTGTTGAGTGGACTGGCGTAGAGTTGAGTAGAGTTTCTTAGAGTGGTGTAGCGTGGAGTGGCATAGAGTAAAGTGTCATGGAGTGGAGTGTCGTAGAGTGTCTGGTCGGAGTGGCATAGAGTGGAGGGATCTTGTGTAGGGTAGAGTAGAGTGGAGTGAATTAGAGGGTCATAGAGTGGAGTTGCGTGGAGAGGTGTGACGTGGAGTTGAATGTTGGAGATTGGTGTGTCATAGAATGGGGGTCATAGAGTGTCATGGAGGGATGTAGAGTGGAGTGCCATAAAGTGTATTATAGTAGAGTGTCATATGGTGGCGTAGAATGGAGTAGAGTGGCGTGGCGTAGAGTGGAGTAGACTGGAATGTCATAGAGTGGAGTGGAGGGGCGTACAGTGAAGTAGAGTGTCATAGAGTGGAGTGATATAGAGTGGAAGGGCATAGAACGGCGTGTTGTAGAGTGGAGTAAAGTGCTGTAGAGTGAAGTGATGTAGAGTGTCGTGGAGTGTCACAGGATGGAGTGGCAAAGAGTGGCCCAGAGTGAAGTGGCATAAAGTGGCGCAGAGTGGAGTAGAGTAGAATGGAGTAGAGTGTCATAGGATGGAGTGTCGAGAGTGGAGTGGAGTGGATTTGAGTAGAGTGGAGTAGAATGGCCTAGAGTGAAGTGACATAGAGTGTCATAGAGTAGTGTCACATAGATTGAAATGGCGTAGAGTGGCATAGAGGGGAGTAGGATGTCAAAGAGTGAAGTGCCATAGAGTGGAGTGGAGTAGCGTGGTGTATACTGGAGTAGAATGGCGTGTTGTAGAGTGGAGTAGCATGGTTTAGAATGTCATAGAGCGGTGTAGAATGGCGTGGAGTGGCGTTGAGTGAAGTGGCGTAGAGCAGAGCGGTGTATCATAGAGGGAGTACAGTGTTGTTGAGTGTTGTGGTGTAGGTCGTGTGGTAGCGCACTGCCATTACAGACAACACATTTTTTTTATTGAAATTACCATTACATTTGCACAGACATACAGTTTTACTGATAAAACTATACAGTGCACAAATGTTAATGTGTGGAAATGGCATCACCTAAGGTCTAATCTTTGTTAGGCCTCATTCTTACTACCTGTGTGATGTGGACGTGAGGGAAAGTTTACCCACTGGGGGAGGCGATCAGGTTGCATCCCTAATGAAGTGCAAAGCTAAGGGCAAAAGAAGGCAAAACTATATGCGTAATACGACCGATTGAATAATGTGACACTGCAAAATACGCATGGCACTGAGGCAACTGGCATGAGAATGTAGACATTGATAAACTGGTTTATAGAGCAGAACTCTGACATTCAATAGCAGCGTCCCTGGGATATATGTTGGTGACACCCTGCAGCAATTCTAATGATATTTCATTTTCTGGCGCATGGATTTTGGTAGGCTATTGAATGCAATAGGTATGATGATGGCCATTACAGATCATGACATGTCAATAAAAATGCTGGTGTTAACAATGGTAGGGATTATGATTTCAATGTTCTTGATGTAGTTGCGATATGCTACATCCCTGTCACTTCTTTAGTGATGTGACAGAGTGTTGGGTCGGTTGTAAATCCATTGTTTCTCTCAGGCAGGAGACTTTCTCTTGGGCACATACAAGATTTTCTCCCTCAGATAAATCCCAGAAGAGTGCTAATTTTACTGATAATTACGCAGATATAACACAGTTTTATATATTGCACACGTGTCCCAAGAGCTTTAGAGCATGTTACATGAGTATGAGTACGCATTTTTTTAGACACAAGGAAACTGATTTGCACATAATCAGAAGAAGTTCAGTCGATGGCAGGATTTGAACCTGGCTTTGTAGATGGGAAGTCTGCAGCCCTGGCCTTTAGGCCAAATCTACTCCCTTCTTTATTTTATAATTTTAGGTTTGGCGTTAGCCATAACCTATTGATTTTAATACTATTATATGTATAATATACTTACTTATAGGGGTTTTCAGCCAGACCTCTTCATCCAATGACCTATTGTTGTCATTGCCATTTTTCTTCCACCCACTACAGCAATGTGTCCTCCTAATTCAGCCATTGGCTAGCTTTACTGTGAATGACGGCATTCTGCCCATGGATCCAAAACCTAGTTCAGTTCCAGGGAATTTCTATAGCAGCAGGGACTTCACAGTAGGACAAGTGCACTCATTCTGTGCAGCTGGTGAGCTACAGCTTTGCATTAATAATTTAATTCACAAGTTTACAAGTTCAAGCATCAGATCAGAACATGTGCCATCTGCGATGGTTTCTGGCAGGATTAAGGACTGGAAGATGGGAAGAAAACATCCTGATGCTCCCTTGGTGCAAAAATAACGTACAGTCTTCCACACATCCTTTGTCAAACTGGCAGTGCACTGGAGACTGCAAAGCTTGAAGCTCTGTTGTTCAGGGCATCATAGACATAGAAATAAGACTTCGACTACAAGTTTCTCTGTTATATACTGCTATTATATACCTTGTCTCACAAAGTTGCAACCACCATTAGACACATGCACCCGAGTCTTGTTTTACTCTTGAACTCCTACTCATTGGCCATGAAGTGCAGTTTTCGATCACATAATGTGTAAGCCATTAAGAAACGCTTTTTTGAAAACATATTAAAAAAATGTCTTTGAAATAAAAAAAATTACAAGTAATTATAGCAATTCATCATTTAACATTAAAATCCACTGTTGCCTGAGAAGTTAGCATTTCTTAAAAATACATTTTACCTGTTTATATTTCAAGGTGGCTGACATCTCTAAATCCACATTGCAAGGACTGGTATTTACTGTTGCTGGTCTGAATGTTTCCTCCAGGGCCTCTCTTCAATTACTAAATGCCAGGGACTGACCCAGAGTAATGTCATTTACCCCCAGCTTCTGACACAGTGGCTACTTCCCTTGAATGTCTCTTGTAAGTGGCACCTGAAGGGACTCTGGACTGAGCTGTTGCTGTATTTGTTTTTGTGCTGAGTCTCTTTAGCTACTGAAAAAAAAGTTAGGTGGACGAATTCATACTCTTATATTTTTAGATCTGGCTTTGCAAAGACGTTCTATTTTACTAAAATGTTATTTACAGTTGCGGCTCCTGGTGGGAGTGCTGCGGGGCGGGGGAGGGGCAGGGTGGGGGATAGTAAACCACGGAATACGGCCGAACGGAGGTAAGAACATAAATAAATAAATAAAACTAATTACATTGCGCACACTGCAATGCCAAATGGCGATGCAACGTGCGCAATGTAATTCGTTTTGTTTATTTATGTACTTACCTCCGTTCTGCCGTATTCCGCGGTTTACTACCCCTCACCCTGCCCCTCCCCCGCCCCGCAGCACTCCCACCAGGAGCCGCTACTGGTTATGTATGTTTTATTTGCTTATAAAGGGCTTTCAGCCTGCCCTCTACGTCTGTTATTGTGTCATTCACATTTTTCTTCCACCCTCTACAGTATACATCAAGGGCAGTAGGGCAGCTAACTTCAGCCATTCTCTAACTTCACTGTGAGAGACGTCATTCTTTCGTTTCACAATGAGACCATCCACACTCCCTTCATGGACTACTAAGGAATGGTGTGCTTTTTTAGACCAAAATACAGATTATTGCTTTTGACGTTATGTTTCAGATTGAAGAGGTCTCAACAGCTTCCCCAACAAAAAAGTTGTGCAAATTCCATTGCAAAAAAAACAATCATTTACAATGCCAAGAGGCTGGGAGCCAGTAGCAGACCTACTGGCTGTGCCAATGCCTGTTAAATCTTTGTGTTAAACTTTAATCATGTTCACTTGGTCAGATATTTGTTCCCTAATAACTGGCCAATTAAACTCTCCCAAGTTTGCCTCCAGCCTCAGCAAGCCTGCCGCTTAATTTAATACCACAAAATCTTTTATTAGTCATTCACAAGTATTACAATGAAGGTACCAGTAATGGGGACCGCAGGCTACAAAATGCCGAGGAAATTAAGCACAGTTCTTCATTGTGATGTACATGTGGACCAACTGTGTCAATATGGCTGTTAGTGCTTTTTGTAAATCTAACACTGGCATATTTGAAAGAGGTAAAAGGGGAACTTTTGACAGATATTAAAGTGAGGTGAAATAAATTGAACATTAGCAGTAATCAGAATACTGCAACCACTCTGCTTTTTACAGGGTAGTAGCGTGCTCCAATTTGTAGAGGATAATTACCCTTAACATTAGTAATGGACGATTCATTTTAATTTTATGTCCACTAAAAGGAAGGCGAGCAGCAGGATCTTCATTGTTTGCATAACCTATTAAACAAACCTTGGTTAGGTGTTTGTAAATTGCCTGTAGATTACCAGAAGGAACATTTCAGGGCAAGATTGCCTGAAATTGTTGTTGGGGGCACGTTTAAACATCAATTATTTTAGTGGGTGGTAGGTTAGTAGGGAGGGTGAGGAAATATCACAGGAGAGGTGAAACATTTATTGCTGGCTGCTGTGTTTGCTTAATGAGAACAAATTGTGTTTTTTTAAGATTAATGTTTTCAAGAACTATAAAATGTATAGCCAGAAATCTCATGGTATATAATCTGATTAATAATAACTTGTCGTTTATATAGTGGTTCGTACATCATTTTGTTACCTCTAAGCACTATTCCAAACACGTGATCTATTCCCCTGTTTAATTGGACTCAATTTACTGACTTTGGAAGGATAGAAGGCTGGGCTGGTTGTTCTGTGATTAGAACTCATGACCTCAAGGTCACATTAGATGTTGGCAACAGCAGCAAGCGTTTAAATCACTGCCCTCTTGTTGGATTACGTTGCCAGCCATCACTGATTAAAAAGTCATGTGACACCTGGACGGCATTGGGGATGAACAATTGTGATCATTTGCTTACTTTGCACCCTGTATTCCTGCTTCTACAACCTACTCACCTCCTTTTTCTCTCAAACCCCTCTTGTGTCTATCAGTTAGTGGGAGGAGCCAGCCTATCATGGCCGTTCGGAGCTGATGCTCCGTGTTGAACCTTCCTTTCAGCTTCCGGAGCGGCATCCTGCCACACTGTTTTCACACCCAGAACTACGATTTTGCAACCGGAATGCTGGCAGATCACCGGAAGATCTTTATCGCCCTTCTCTAATTTAGCATCGTAGAGATATGCGCTGTGATGTCCCCACCTATGAAGACGCTAAGATGGCGCCTGGTGAGCAGTGAGGTCTTGCCCGGGGCCGAAGGAACTGCACCTTGAGGCCGCCAACCTCCATATCATGCAGCAGACAACACCCCTAACCCTTGGCCCACATCTTGAACTGAGGGCCACTCACTGCGGTGACTAAAAGGACGGACGGGGCTCTGAAAGTGAATGGCCACCGGTGAGCAAAAGTGACAGCTCCGTCCATGCCGGTGAGACGGGGCGCACTTCCACTTCACTCACCATCCCCAATTGGAGAGCAGGAGCACCGTACGAAGAAGTGGGGCTCTCCCAACTCGGACGTAATTCAGTAGTACTCTTGGTGAACAGGGGGACCGACGCCTGACCCCAAAATGTCGCCCGCAGTCAGGTGGACCCGGGCAACCTAACACTGCTCCCGGGGGTCCTCCATTCTAAACACAGCTCAGTTTCTTTACTCCTGGCAAGGACTACTCAGCGGAGGGCATGGTGAGTAGTTGATCGTCCTCCTGTAGCCCCTCTGTTATTTTGCCTTGTCTTCCAGAGTAAGTGGAAGCCCCGCCGCTTCTACCCCACCATCATTGCAATCTAAATGACATTCAAGGTGTCTGAGTTGTCTGTTGCTCACCACGAAACATGGCTTCATCTTTGTTGAGACCAATTCGTTTTTATGAGAGAGTGAGAGGGATATCGGAGGCTCCCCGCCTGATCCTAAAATGGTGGCCGTTTCTCCCCCTTGCAGCTGTAACATGGCAATACTATCCTCCTCGGGAGGTGAGCGATCACTGGCTCTGGCCTCTAGCTGCTTCATTGCTCAATAAACACCCCCATTTGAGCAAAAGTTAATAATGGGACTGGCTGTATGTAACACCAACATCAGAATTCCCTTGCCTCACCCCAGGATGGCTGCCACAGTGGTCCCTAGCATGTTGTGCTACTACTCTGGGACAAAAACTGGACTTCAACCTGACCTTGAACCTATCCCCCATCCTGCTTACCCATCAGGACTTAAAACCTGTTGAACTTACCTCCGACAGTGGAGACCTAGCTTTTGGGCTGATGCCCGGTGGAACTACCTGATAGCTAAAGAGGAGATGGGTTGTGGGCTTCCCCCTCGGCCATCACCTACCCAGCCGGACTTTGGGCAGACTTTCCTTCGTCTTGACGTCGTATTTCCCTCCTACCCCTTCAACCTACCCCCTTACCCATCTACGCTCCATTCATCTCATCTCCTATGCTTTTTAAATGTTTTTCCGTTGAGACCTAGTTATTTGGCCGATGCCCGGTGGAGCTATGTGATAGCTATAGAGGAGATGGGCTGTGGACTTCCCCCTCGGCCGTCACCTACACAGCCAGACCTTGGGAAGACTTTCCCTTCGTCTCTCCGTCGTATTTCCCTCCTACCCCTTTACCCTACCCCCTTACCCTTCTGCGCTCCTTTGACCTCGTCTTCAATGATCTTCAAAAGTTTTTTGGGCAACTGATGTAACCTGTAACTGATGTGATTTGTGTAAAATTGTGGAACCTCATGTGAAGCGCTCTGATACCTTTAGGTCTAGCCAGCGCTATATAAAACTCATCAAATAAATCCTGCTTGGTGATAGCAAGATGTGAGAGTGGTTGCTGGATGACAAGTCTCAGGTGAAAGGTGTACCACAACACTTGTCATCCGAGAGATGCGATACACTTTATTTTGTGCACTGTCCCAACCCACAGGCTGTAGTCTCATGGTCAGCCATTCTGTTGTACAGTAATTCATGGGCATTCGTTCTGTGGTGCAGTAATTGATGGAAGACATTGCTTTTCTACCCTAAAATGAGGGATGTGCAGTTGTACTTTCTTCGTGCTCTTGGCAAACGCTTGAAACTCTTTTCACTTGTTCTTATGTGCTACTGATGACCACCTTCTCTCCTGCAATGCTCCATAATCCTGTGATTTCACTGCAGCTATTAGGTTCCTTTCCCTGCTCCTTGTGCAGTCAGTGCTAGAATTCTCTGCTACTAGAGTAATAGCTATGATCTAGAACCTACATCATCAACATCATCAATACTATGTGGCATAATAGCTGTTGATCAGGGATTCTGTGTAAAGCAAATGTAAAATAGGAATCCTCTGGTACAGTAATTGATAAATAAAGGGAACAATTAAGTGCCTAATTAAGAGTTCAGTGATTGGGAGCTCCAGCTTCAACTGGCAGAGCTCCTGCACTTCCAAGCTTCTTGTTCCACTTCTCATTTAAATGTGGGGGACCTACTCTGTTTTTGACAGCACAACCTCAGTTAGCTCCACTGTCACAAAGCCTTGAACTTTTCCCTGTCCACCACAGGGCTGCTGGGTGGCCACTGATTTTGCCTGCCTTCTTGTGCCGTGGGATGCTTGGTCTGATTGCAGCCCAGACTACCCCCCACCTTCCTGCCTGTGTTGTCCATGTTCATGCCTCTTTCCCCTCTCTCCTGCCTTCCATGGTGCGTTGTGATTTCATGGCCTCTCCTACCTGCTCTGTGTGAATAGCTTTCTACTCCTGGCCCTGCCACTTCCCCTGCCCTCTGTTGCCTGTGTACATACCTCTGCCCCTCCATCTTGCCGTCCATGGTCCATTGATCTGCTGTGGCGTCTTATAGAGTATGCGTGTAATGTTGAGCAGGAATCTTCCTTTATTTGTCAACCTCAGAAGTGCATCCGTTGACAGCACAATAATGCCTTGCCATGAATCTCCCCTAACATTCTTGCCCCCAATTAAATATACATGGAACCATAGAACTAAGAATGTTGAAGAAAGTAAATTCTGCACAATGACATGCAAACCTAGAATGCCAAAGAAAGCTTAATAAAGCCAATACTACACAATACCTCCTTTAGAAAGAAACGAATAGACAATAAATACATATTACATTATTTTGGTTTCTTCACAATTCTTCCATGAGATGTTCTTACTTCAACTACATGGTGGGAATCAGGAAGGTATTATCCCATTCCACACTTTGAAATGGGCCCCTGAATATAATGAGAATCACCATTTGATATGGGGACAATTTCCAATACTAATGCAGTCAGCATCACACTGCACACCTGAAATGAAACCACAAGCAGAAATCCACAAATAATTACTAGAAGTGGTTCTATTTTCTTTGCCCTCATCTACTCCATATTCTTTCTGCCAGCGCAAGGCGACTTGTGTCAAATGTCACCATTTTCCAGCACAAGTGTTTTTCATTACTTTTACCGACCTTTTGGGTTCACTAACTTTGCTTTCTCCTTTAATGACTTTCCTCACACTTTTCACATACTCTCGTTGCCCTGCACTCAATTTCACTTGTTTCATTCCATGTTTGGAATCATAATGCACCTTATTTTTCTTTTGAGAAACCACAATGCACTTCCTTACTTCATTAACAACCCACTCCACAATTACACTCCTCCTCATTCATCCTGGATTAACCTTAGAACAAGGCACTCTTCCTCTTATCAATGAGAAAGGACTCTTGCCTAAAGAACTATGGCAAGCCACCCTATACGCCCACACCATCTTCCTTAACTCCGTTTCCCAGCACACATTGCCCTTACTGGAGAGTTGTAAAATACCCTTGATAATACTGTTGATCTTTTCCACAACACTAATACCACTGGGATGATAAAGAGCAGTAAATCTGTTCTTTACACCAGATGCTTTTAAATAACCATTCATCTCATCAGATTTAAATTGCACACCACTATCAGTGAGAATGTTTGCAGGAAATCCTTCTCTCCAAAATACATCATCCAGATATGTAATCCCAGTTTTAGTATCCACCCTATCAAGAATACACAGTTCAAACCACCTTAAAAACCTATCTGCTAAACTAGAAGAGATCTACTAGAACTTCCATCTTGCCAACATATGGGGCCCATGATGTCCAAAGCTACGTCCTCCCAGGGCAACTTCGGGCATCCCAATGAACTCAATGTGGAATTAAAAGTTTACTGTGACTTATCCACCATTTCATACTTCACACATAATCATACAAATCTCTCTATTTCTGTATCGACCTTTGGCCACCAATACAGATCAGTCCCTCTCTGTTTAGAACAGATGAAGCCTGAATGCCCACCATGGCACAGGCTAAAAGTTGTTTCTCATAAACCTTTTGGGGGAATAACTTTTTCCACCCTTCACACAAAAGACTCACACACACTCAGCTCACGTCTGACCTCCCAGAATCTTCTGAAGGATTCATTATGACAGTTCTTATCCTGATACCCAAACCGTTCACATCTCCAACAATACAACAACTTTACTCTCAGCCTCCAACCGAGCATTACTGTCAAATTTATCGCAATGATAACTTCATTTTACACGCATCAATTTGGGAAAGAGCACCAACTAATACTCTACTGCTAGCATCAGTGGTGACAATAGTGCTGGCAGCAGGATCAAATCCCTGCAGATTAGGTGCTTTGTTAATGGCGTTCTTGAAAGATTGTTGACACACACCGGACCACTCAAAACTCACTTTGTACGTTAGCAAAGTTCTCATGGCATGTGTCTATTCAGAGAATCTATTCACAAATTTAGAATAGAATGTGGGCAAACCCAAAAAATGGTCGGAAGTCATCCTTGAATTTGGGCGAGGGTGCATGATGAATGGCTCTCACCAGTTTTTCCTTTAGACTTATGCTCTCACCACTAAATTCATGACTAAGTATGTGGTTTCTTTCCAGAAAATGTACAGTTTTTGAGTTCTGCTGTTAACTTCTTCTTTTGTAGTACACCCAAGACCTTCCTCAACCTCTCATCATGTTCATTCATACTGTGACCAGCAACCAAGTTGTCATCTTGAAGGAACACAATACCCGGCAAACCACAAAACAACTCCATCATAAGTCTCTTGAACACCACTGCCGTAGAGGCTAGACCAAAAGGCATATGATGGAATTAAAACAACGAAACGGGGTGCAAAATGCTGTTAAGTTCCTACTAGAGGGGTGTAAGGAAATTTGGTCATATGCCAATGAAGGGTCTATAGTGGAGAACCATTTCGCACATCTGGTTAACGAAAGCATCTCATCAGTTCTAGGCAATGGAAATTGGTCAACCACAATGCTGTCAACAAACATCTAAGGTCCACACACAACCAAATTTGACCATTGGCTCACCCTGTGGTGACCATTCGCGGAATCCACTCAGAAACTTTGATAGACTCAATAATACAAGCATCTTGCAATTTTCTGAGTTCCATCTTAATTTTATCTCTCGCAATGATGGGCACATTACAAACCTTGTGTATTTTAGGAATGACTGAGTTTTTAAGTTGAGGAGTAAGACCTTTTGCGTTTTACAATTTTATCACAAAACTAATTCTGCAACTTATTCAAGACCCATTTTTTGTGTCTTCCCCATCACAAGCAACTAAAACTTGCTCAGGACTATTTGTATCGAAGAAGATGTGTAACTCCCTTTGATCTTTCCAATTTAAAAGAGAAGGACTATCCGCTGCCACAGATAGCTTACAAGTGACACGTCTGTTTTTGAATTCGAACACCAAAAGTCTTAATCCCAGCATATCTATATTTTCCCCAGTAAACCTTTCTGGGTTAACATCAGTGGGTTCCAAATGAGGACCAATAATATTCACAAAATTATTTTCCCATACAGAATGTGCAATGATGGCAAAAACGGACGCCGAATCTGCTGCACCCTGTAAAGAAATCCACCAATACTGGTTTACTGCGATCATTCCCATTCATGTTCAGTACGACTGCAATCCTTCTGTAAACCAATTTTGTCAGAGACTCCATCAGACTCATTTCCAAATTATTTCAGACCACCTTCTGTAAGACAAGCTACTCTTCTTTTTTTTTATTGCAAACTCTTGCAAGGTTACCATTAACCCCCCACAGCATTTAGCAGCTTTAGCAGGGCTCTTACCAATTCTGGCAGTAACTGTAGTGCTACCACAATGAAGCAAGTACAGCTGGTGACCTTCCAATGACTGCTGTTTGACTCTTTCCATGAATCCTTGTTACTGTTAGCCCGGTCACTGACTCTTCTTGAATCCACACTTTTTCCTTTTTTTCTTTCAGTAATCTTGCTTACCGATGAATTGTCACCACTTGGGACAGTAGCTCTGGTATATCTCTCAGATAATTCTGCCTTCTTAACTAAGACAATAATGTCCTCTAAATTAGAATCCCCTTCAATCTACAACCTTTCTTGTATGCTTTTGTTTCTTGCAGAGATAACAATCTGTTCACAGATTAATTTGTTATGCAAATTGCCACATCTGCATGTTTCTGCTAATTTCTGGGAGAATGATACATAATCCTTGATCGATTCATTCTCCTCCTGTTTCCTTTGGAAGAATGTACATCTCATGACAGTCACACTTACACTAGGGGTATAATGTTGATATAAGTCTAGAACAGCATTTTTGAATGCATTAAAATCTCCTGGCATATCAGTTTTTTGCATTTGATTGTAAATTCTGAGCCTCTCCGGACCCAGACACTGCATAAGGATTCAGTTTTTTCCTTTCAGAAGATAAAACTCTACCATTGTCTTCTAAAGTAGTGATATAGTTTTAAAAATACTCCTTTGACTCTACTCATTTAAAACAAGGTTTTCTTGGATTTGAGAGGAATTCTCTAGGTATGTTCAAGGTTATACCAACATTAACTCTATCAGAAGTGCCTGCATCCATGGTGATAGGTAAAGTAGAATACTTACCTTCAAGTAACAGTGCTCCATTAAAACATATATACCTATGTATGGAGCCAATGGGTAGTTTCCATATAATTAGCCACATGGAAACACTCACTCAATAATTTGTACTTGTTCACACAAAAGCATTAAGTCTGGAATAATTGTAAAGGTACAAATGGCGTCACTTTGTGGTCACTTAGTGCGACCTCACAAGAAGGCGAAGCATGTACGTAATGATGCAAGCAGCCGATATAGCGAAGAATGCTCCTGTCAGATCGGAGTGTGTGGTGTGAGGGACATGTGTGGCTGATGCTCAGGGTCCTTTTTCAAATGGCAACAGGACAACTTGAAAAGGATTGAACAATACCAGTGACAGTCAGGTATGTTAAAGATTAAACCAGAAAAAAGTGCCCTATTCCGCACTCCAAACCTGAAAGTCGGCAAATCCTCCTAACCTAAAAGTCAGTAAAGTAGGGATACACCGAGTAGTATCATAAACATCCAAATTCAACGCATAACTTTCTGTGGGTTCAAGGGGTTGACAGACTCTTTGTCGCTAAAATGATGGCATACAATGTTGTTCGGGAACCTTCCTTTAATTGTTAACTCCAAGGGGACATCTGTTGGTAGCACAATGCCTTGCCAGGAATGCCCCCTAACATTCCAGCCCCAATTAAATATACACAGAGCCTCACAACTCAGAATGTTGAACAAAGTAAATTCTGCACAAAGAAAAGCAAACCTAGAATGCCCAAGAAAACTTAATAAAACCTGCCCTTTCTACCTACCCTACGTCATCTGTTGTGCTGCTACTGCCCCTACCCCCCTCCTTTGTCTGTGTGCACGACCTTGGTCCCCCTCCTGCTCTGCATAGACAGCTTGCTGCCCCTGCCCTCTTTCGTCCATGACCCTGCTCCCTTCCTCTTGCCCTTCATGGTCCATTGTGCTACCACTGTCCTTCCGCCTGCCTTGTGTGGTCTATTGGGCTGGCACTACTCCTGCCACCGGCCCTATGTTGTCAGCTTGCTGCCCCTGCCACTGCCCTCCTGCCCTCCGTTGTCTGAATCTGTGCTCTCTCTCCTTCCCTCCATGGTCCATTTTTCTGCTACTGCCCCTCCCTCTTGCCCATCATGGTTTGTTGTGCTGCCACAACCTCTCTCACCTGTGATTTGAGATGTCATAGAACATGTCATGAGGGATGTAAATTGTGAGGTCATAAGGTGTGCATGGCTTGGGCGCTAGATATAGTTAGCTCTTCTAACTATAACTGGTGAATTTCTGTGTGTTTTAAATATCAAAACGTTAATGTTGTCAATGATATATTCACCTAACTATAATGCCACTTTAATCTTTGTTATTTAGTGAATTTCTAGTTCTTTTTTAATGTAAAGTAATATTAATTACCATACGTAAAGCCAACCCAAAGGCTGTGCGTGACACGGATTTGGCCAGGCCATGTGTGGCAGGGGGTAGGCCCAGGGCTTGGCCTGCTGTCAGGCCCTACGGCAAGTCCCCCACAGGGCCTTATCTTTTTTAAAGGGGAGGGGTACCCGTTTGGCCCCCGATTGACGAGGGTTGCTCCGACTGATTCTGGCCGGCTGTTGCAATTGTACAATCAGTTCTGCATACCATCCAGTCTTCTGATTTGGGATTGAGAATTGTCTAGACTGGGAGTTATCATACACCCTCTCTGCTTTTTCCTTTTATATTAAGGCGCCAGTTAAAGAAATTAAAGTGTTTAAAGTGAAATTGTGAAGGACGGAAGCCTGTTGTATTCCACACTCGCCTTACTAGGTGGTCCAGGTTTCAAATAGAATCAGTAATAAAGATCAATTTGCCCTGAAGAAGTCCTTTTGATAAGGACGAAACGCGTTGGCTATGTCTCAATCACCCTGATCATGTTTTAAAAAGACTTCATTCAAAATAAAGGAAGAAATTTGGAAGAATATCTGTTGACATGGATTATATACTATTCTTTGTCTTAGTTGTTGTGTGGTGTACCTGTGCTGTTATGTTTCAGAAAGATCAGTCTCAAAAGTGGCAATGTGCAGAATGAAGATATGGATATACAAAGACCACATGATTTAGATCTTGGACATAGTTGAGACAAAGATCACAAAGCCTCTCATCCTTTGAAAAACCTTCCCATACTCCTGTAATCACCTTTAAAAGAAGCAGATTTAGCCTTAAAAGCAAGATAATTCTCCGAATACAATGTGGAAGATTCCATAGGACGTAGTTTGTTTGTTTTTACAAATACTACCTTCTATCACGGTGTTATTCCTCACATACTGTGTACTGAGTAAAATATCCCTTTTCCTACTGACTACATGCAATGATGTTTTATTAGATTTTTAAAAATTCTTTTTGAAACAGTGAATTTTCATTCTGGAAAATCTCAAACATTTCCAATGCTTTTGTGTAGGAAGTATACAGAGCGCTTCTCTTTCTCATAGTCTGGGAAATTTCATGCTTCAATTTTGCTCGCATAGACCCCATTTCACTTCTTAACAACCAGTTCCGCCCCTTCAGAACTGCTGCCATAACAGGCACAACGGTAGAGGTTAACCCAAATTCAAGTCGAAGAGCAGATGGAGAAACCAGGGAATACAGATTACAAATTTGATGCCAAGTACGCCCCTCAACAATGTCAAAGAAGGACCAATGTTGCATGTCAAACACTTCACAGCCATAACTCAATGTTATGTTATGTTATGTTATGTTAAGCTTTTTTATAAAGCGCACAGCTGCCCCAGCAAAGGGGCGTCCCGGCGCTAACCACAAGAATCCAGAGGAGGGAGGAGGAGATCAAGCCACAGGGAAGAGGGCAGTCTTGATAGCTTTGCGAAATGAGGTCAAACAGTCCAAAGTGCGGATTGACAAAGGCAGGGAGTTCCAAAGCTTAGGTGCCAAGAAACGAAAGGATTTGCCACCAGCTCTGGATCTCTTAACTCTGGGGACAGCAGCCAGCATCAATTCGGAGGAGCGCAACATGAGCCTAGGGATGTAGGGGGTGATTAGGTCAGACAGGATCTCGGGAGTTGAGAATTTAAGAATTTTGAAGGTGAGACAGAGGGATTTATATCCAATTCTTTTGGAGATTGGAAGCCAATGAAGGCGTCGGATAGCCCCTCTTCCGGAGCATGATCTAGAAAGGCCAAGGATGGTGCGAGCTGCGGAGTTTTGAGTGCGCTGGAGACGGTTAAGCTCCGCTTTATTGGCCCCTAGCAGCAAAGAGTTGGCATAGTCCAGTCTTGAAAGAATGGTTGCTTGGACTATAAGTTGACGAGTAGCTGAATCAAAGAAGCGGAGGGAGGGTCTTAAAGCGCGTAGAAGCCCAAAGCATGTGCCAGCTATTTTTTTGGTATGTTCTTGAAAGCTTAAGGTCGAGTCGAACAAAAAGCCGAGGTTCTTCACCACCAATTTGGGGGGGGGGCCTGTCCCAGGGATGGAGGCCACCAATGGGAGTTCCAGAGCTCCCTGTTTCTGCCTACCAGAAGAACCTCTGATTTGCTAGCATTGAGCTGGAGACAGTTCTCCGTCAGCCAGCCCGCGATAGCTTCAAGGCCTTGTTGGAAATGAGCGGCATCTTGAGCAAGATCGTCTGAGAGAGCTACCGTAAGCTGGGTGTCGTCTGCATACGAAACCATAGAGAGTCCATGGTGGCGTGCGACAGCGGCCAGGGGCTGAACATAAAGATTAAACAAAGCCGGGCTGAGCGCTGAACCTTGGGGGACCCCCTGCGCAATAGGTTTCATAGAGGAGTTAAAAGGAGGGGCAGAAACTTGAAAGGATCTGTCGGTCAAGAAAGAACGGAACCATTCAAGAGCGGCGTCTTTTATCCCGGCTTCTTCAAGTCGGCGCAGGAGAATCCGATGGGAAACCGTATCGAAAGCAGCACTCAGGTCCAATAATATGAGTGCTGCTGTTTGGCCCCTGTCGAGGATAGAGCTCACAGCTAAAAGAGCGGTTTCAGTGCTATAGCCCGCACGAAAATCGTTTTGGGATTGATCTAAAATCTTATTTTTGTTTATGTGCTCAGCAAGAACTTTGTTGACATGGGCCTCTGTAACTTTTGCCGCCCATGGTAGAAGGGAAATTGGCCGAAAATTCTCAGGCTTGGAAGAGTCGAGGAGCGGTTTTTTTAACAGGGGGAGTACCTTGGCCTGTTTCCAGGCCAAAGGGACCGAAGCCCTGCTGAAAGAGGAATTAATAGTAGAGAGGAGAGGCGGAAGGAGGACCGGGAGACAGTCTCGGTATTGAGTGGGTCTCATGGGGTCCAGAGGGGACCCTGATTTAACTTTAGAGCTGAGAGTCAGGAACTCCTCTTGCGAGATGGGAGGAATACATTCCAGGGGGGAGTAGTGAGTAGAAATAGGAAGGTGTTCTTGCTTTATGGAATGATTAGGGAAGGATTGATAAATGTCTACAACTTTTTGAACGAAGTAGGAGGCCAATTCTTCGCATTGTTTATCAGAAGTAATATGCGACGTAAATGGATCCTTCCTTTTTTTCAAGTCGTTAAGGATTTTAAAAATACATTTAGTAGGGTTATTGCTGGAGGCAATTTGGTTCGTGAAGAAGGCAGTGCGGGCATAGTGTATGGCTTTGTGATAACTTTTTAAAGTAGCCTGATATTGTTTCTTCCTTAACGGGCAATAGTCCTTACGCCATGCTCGTTCACTGTGTTTGCAGATGCTCCGCATTGCGGCAAGAGAGTCTGTATACCAAGGATTGGGGCAGACGCCGCGTCCCTTAGACCACTTTAAAGGGATAAGGGAGTCAAGTGCAGCATAGATCCAGTCACAAATCTCCTTGTAGGCTTGTTCTGGGTCAAGGTTATCTAGGATAGGAAGACTAGAAGACAGGAGGGCCAGCAGGTCCTCCCGTTTGAGTTTGTGCCAACACCGTTTAAGCATGGCCCTAGGCGTGGTTCTGGAGGGGGTCTCTGCCAGAGGAAGGAGAATAGTGATAAGGTAATGGTCGGACCAGCAGACAGGGCTAGGGGGAATGACCTGGAGAAAGGGGATATTGGAAAAGACCGGATCTAAAAGATGTCCAGCCAGATGCGTGGGTTCCAACACCAGCTGTTTAAGTTGGCAGGCTTCCAAGTCCGCGAGCAGAGAGCTGACATTTGGTTTGAGGTGATGGTCGAAATGGATGTTAAGGTCGCCAATAAGAGTGAAGTTAGCTGTTCTAGAGGCTAGAGCGTGAATAGCTTCCATAAAGGCTATCTTAAATTCAGAAGAAGGGCCGGGAGGGCGATATACCAAGAGGCCAGAGAGGGTAAAATTGGCATTGGGAGAGATAGAAAAGCGTGCACATTCGGAGCCAACAATGTCTTCGCGAGTGAAAGTACAGAGAAGGGAAGACTTATAAATGACCGCCAGACCACCGCCTCTGGTATCTCTGTTAATGGTGTGGATGTTAAAACCTGGAGGAAGAGCAAGCCCCGGTTCGACCACCGTATCGGTCGTAAGCCATGTCTCCGTAATAAAAAAGACATCAGGAGATTCAGTTTCAATGAGATCGTAAATTTCGTTGTGGTGTTTCACTAGTGAGCGCGTGTTGAGGTGGAGAATTTTAAAAGGGAGTTTGGTAGGGGTAAGAATGACCGGTGGAGGTGGGGGGTAGGAATTAAACCTGCAGCTATTACAGCAGAAAGGTCCCTCTGCAGCAATACAGTGAACTACACTGCACAGGGGAAGGTTGTATCTGACAGCAAGCAGGAAGTCCCTAGTATACCCCAGCGTACCTGACACACGACCAGCAGAGTGGCTGGCAGCTGGCGGCGTACTGGCGCGGACGGGCGCAGACGGGCTTGCCTTAGGCGCGCCTTCGGCGCGCCAGCGGAGCGCCCGAGTCAGCGTCTGCTTAAGTGCTGACATGGGATGCAAACACTAGAGCGGACCAGGAGTACCTCCAAGATGGCGTCCCCCCAGCCACCACACGTGAAGCCGGAGTGCCGAACTGGAGGCGTCCCAGGTGCTGATGCCCCCCAAAAGCGACAGGTAGGCAAAGAAAAGCGTTGCGCTAGCAATCTGATTTAACAACCACATTTACAGCAGGTAAAATCCCCAACCATAAAATACACGTTAAAAACAGATTTTAAAAGAGTAAAATGCGAGGATAGCAGCAAGTATCAACATATGCTCTAACTCCCGGCTCAAGCCTCAGGAGACAGTGGTAGCGCGCCCGAGTCAGCGTCTGCTTAAGTGCTGACATGGGATGCAAACACTAGAGCGGACCAGGAGTACCTCCAAGATGGCGTCCCCCCAGCCACCACACGTGAAGCCGGAGTGCCGAACTGGAGGCGTCCCAGGTGCTGATGCCCCCCAAAAGCGACAGGTAGGCAAAGAAAAGCGTTGCGCTAGCAATCTGATTTAACAACCAAATTTACAGCAGGTAAAATCCCCAACCATAAAATACACGTTAAAAACAGATTTTAAAAGAGTAAAATGCGAGGATAGCAGCAAGTATCAACATATGCTCTAACTCCCGGCTCAAGCCTCAGGAGACTGTGGGCAGAATTCTTGCCTTGTACACTGATAGGACATGTGCAAAGTGCCTTCTCCCAGTGCACCTATATAATCTGTGGATATCAGAGGCCTGGGACAATGCCCTACTTTTATAATGGTTTATATGATCATTATTTAAGCAATTACTTAAGAAAATTCTACCAAGGTAAGAATACAATTGTGCCTTTTCCATCTTAACACTCCCCGAGAACCAATTAAAGTTTTGCATGATTATAGCCTCCTTCTTTCTATAAATACGGATCTTACTCTTGGAGGTGGTTATTTTTAGATAATAAACCTCTGCATAATTTTCCTAAGCATAAAGGTGTCTTTGGAGACCTATTGAGGTTAAATCCAACAAAATAACATCATCAGCATATAAAAGACAACAAACATCCATTAGACCAACTTTAGGTGGGTACCTATGTACCAGACTGACTCTTTGAAGCAAATTCTGAGTATAGAGCAAGAAGAGAAAAGGCGCCAGCAGACACCCTTCCGGGCTTCAGACCGTTGTGCGTCTCCACTCTTCTCAATAGGCCTTGGTTCGCTCCCATCCACATTTCTGTCCAAGTAGAGGAGTGAAGGGCTATTATTGGCCTCAAAAGATAAGCAGGAATTCCTAGGGCCCCCAATTTTCTCCACAGTGTCCTCCTGTCTACCCTGTCAAACATTTGCAAAGGGAAAGGGGTCCCTGAATTTGAGAATGGGTTCCCACCAACTTTGAGTTGGTGGTAAAGTGGGAATGCTTTGTGACAGCATTTGGTCGCAAAACATTCATGCATCCCATTCTGATTCACTATTTAGAAGGTGGCCTAAACACGCCCCTTCCAAATACCAAATTAATATGTATTTGCAATTCCAAATTGTGATTCTGTAACATTTTACCGAATTCTAATTTGGGATTAATACATAACAATGCGCATTTTTGTAGTCGCAAACGGCCCGATTAGTAGAATATGTCCGTTTGCGCCAGCAAAAATGCTTTGTACATCTAGGCCACGGATCAAGTTTATCATGTGAGTAAGGTTTCCCTTCAGCCCAGAATGTACTTAAAAGGTTGGTATTTTTTGTTTAAGGGAGTAAAAAAAAATGAATACAACTAGATAGTCCCTATTATTTTTAGTTTTTAAACAACAATGCAAGTAGAAATGCTCATGAGTCTATTCGAGCAATTGAAACTATTTCCAAATCCACATTAAAGAAAAAAAAATGCCATGAATGGATGACTACTGGGGAGTTTGCAATCATTTTTGACACAAGTTCAAGGAGATACGTGCATACGCAACGAATGACTCCTGCCTTGCACCTGAGGTATCTAGGAAACACATGGTATCCTTGAGCAACATTCTTAAAATGGAATCTGATGAGCTACATAAATCTGAAATTCATTGGCAGATGAACGGCATGGGAATAACAGGCTCAAAACACAATATCTTCATCAATACATGGCCCTTCTTCCTGGTGGCTTGAACTCCTCTGCTTAAGATGATGGCGCTACTTCAGCATTGAGATGACAGCTGGGCTACTTTGACCTTCCGGCCATGGCTACAGTGAAAACCGTCCCACCCTTCTCTTGGCAAATATTTGGGAGAAGTCTGGTCCTTTAAGCAGAATGAGGGAGTAATACTCAACTTCTGCAGTTGGATACCAGCGGGGCTGGGGAGTGGCACCGGAAGACATGAAGGATAGCCAAGGGTTCTACAGTCATACCACGTACTTCAACTAAATAAACAGTGGGACAGATACAAATACTGCTGCAAAGTGACTTAAACATACAGCCTGGATAAGAGTGAGAATCTTGAAGTGGGAGAGGGAGGAGCTACACTAGATCGCAGTAAGGAGAGTGGTCAGACCCAGACTGATGGGTCATCTAGACTCGCATAAAGGCTGAAAAGTTGGCAATGAATACACAATCAGAATCAGGTGAAAGGACAAAGGATTGGCAGTGTTGCCAAATCAAGACTTTTTGCTATAAGCTTATGGTGTAGGTGAGATTTCTGGATATTTGGAAAAACCACAGAAGAACAAACACACAATATTATTGGGTTAATATCAGACAACAAGTCAGAACTAAAAATAATTCAGTGAACAGGTAAAATACACCAGAAGCATGTCACCCAAAAAAATAATGCCAATTTCTTTTCTACTCATTTGGAAAGAACTGTGGGGGATACACTCTCCCACTCAGATGTTGATTTCTAAGAACTACTGTGAACAATTGGCCCAAAAAATTAGTCTGTCTGTTGCTGCAAGGGGGCCCGCAGCATTCCAGCACCCCAGAAGACTTCAGGGGACTTGGTGTCCTAGCTCCGTCTGTGCTAGGTGGCACTACTGCAGCGTCCTGTTTGGAGGAAGGTGTAGCCTCCATCATCACACTATAAAGTGCACACTGCTGTCCTGTGGCATGGGGGCTGTCTATTGCTGCAAGGGGGCCCGCAACATTCTGGTGCCCCAGAAGACCTGAGGGGAGTTCATGTCTCAGCTCTATCTGCGCTAGGTGGCACAGCTGCAGAGTCCTGTTGGGAGGGGGAGTGTGGCCTCCGTTATCGCTCTATAAAGCACACACTGCTGTCCCATGGTGCAGGCTGTCTGTAGGTGCAAGGGGGTCCAAAGCATGCCAGTGCCCCAGAAGACTTCACGGAACTTCGTGTCCCAGCTCTCTCTGCAGTAGGTGGCGCAGCTGCAGAGTCCTGTTTGGAGGGGGTGTGGCCACCATCATCGACCTGTAAAGTGAACACTGTTGCCCCACGGCATCAAGCCCGGGCAAAGCTCAGGCCAAGGGAAGACCCATCAGTGACAGGAAGAGGCAGGGCAGGGCCATCCTCCTTGGCCTCCTTTTTCCACAAGACACTTTGAAGTAAGGGTGAACTGGCTCCTCAAGCCTTACTGTCCATAGTGGTATCTGGGATGGGGAAACTCTTTGTTCCTCTGCTGGACATTTGCTGTGCAGTTGCTATTTACATGTTAATTTGTGGGGCACTTAATAGGCACTGACCCTGCTGAACTAGCTGTTTGTGACTTCAGGGGAGTCCTGTTTGCTTTTAAGAAGGCTTATCCCAGCTACTGTAATCATTCCTGTCTACTGAGCGCTGCATTTGCTGCTGCTGTCCCGGTTGGTTAGGCCATGGGGAACAGAAAAGTAGAGTTCACAAATGTGGGAGATAAGCGTCCTTGGACAAACAGTACTATACTGCTCTTTTTGACTAATGCAGTGGGCGCTCTCACAGAAGAAATCAATAATGTAGAGGAGCAACTGGGATGCTCTCAAACTCAACAGGTTCTGACTGCCTCTCCGCTCCCAGCAGACAACACTCTCATGCCGGCCCAGACACTGTCCCCTGCCAATGGCCAACTCCATGAAGACCCGACGGCTCAGGCCAATCATCCCTCTGCCGACCCCTGGCTGATTATTGCTTTTGCAACTCTTTGAGCACCACTAAGGAAGGGGGGGTGAGGGCAAAAAAATCTGAGGCACAACTATTTCAGATCACAGCCCAACCAAAATTAAGGTGAAAGGTCGAAAAAGTAGGCATTTACCACCAGTTTGCGAAAATTATAACCCACATGAAACTCTAACCAATATGGAAATTAATGTAATGGGGTTTTTAGATACCCTTATACAGAAAGTCTCAAAATTAGAAGGATTGGTAGACTCCCTTGGCAAGGAGGTTGGGTTATTGCGTGCACAGCTGGAATCCCACCCTATTTCCAATGGCTTGACGACAGTAACCCCCTCTTCTGCTTCCACCACATCTACTAGCCTGAACAACCAATTCATAGCCAAACCGTTGTCTAATCTAGCACAAGGGGAGGAGCCCAAAGTATGGGGCAGTAGTATCAATAAATTCAATGCCAAGCTCCATGTGCCCCTTTCCAGTGGTCATCAAGCGTTGTGCTCTACTCATCCCCCTGGGGAACAAAGGGGGGCCCAAGGTGGTTATCGGTCCCTTGGTAGACATAACAATCCAGCTGCAACTGTAGCTAGAACACCATTGACTCCTGTATCTGATGAGGTAGTGTTGCAGATTCCAACAGCCTGTACACCGTATTTAATAGTTCTGTCCAATGTCCCCCCACTGAAACAAGCTGAAATTGCATCTTATAATCAAGTCAAAAATAAGGTGGTACACTGACTAGCAGGGAAACTCTCTATTACTCATTACCAGTGGTTATTTGAGGAAATATTAATGATCAGGAGAACAAGTTTGATGGGTAATTGCCCCAAAGTGATGGGTGGTGACTGTATTGTGGTAAATTTCTCTAACACTCGGAGAGAAGGATTTATTCTGAGTAAATTCTCATTTCTACCTCTCTCCCCATGTCAATTTCTGTGTTCCCTTTGGGTTTCTTTTATAAATCCCCTATGAGAGGGAGCAGGGAAGGCCAAAGGAAAAAAATGTACTCCAGAGAGGTTTCTAATACTAACCCAGTCCAGCTATTGAGTGTCTTTGTCCCCTTCTGTAACCGATTTGAAGCACTGAGTGGGCTGAACAAACTGGACTGACTGGATCCAGATGAGATTGGTACTACCCCGTCTGATGCGAATCCCAAATGGACTTCTAGTCAGCTTCTAGTCATTCTGAGTTGGAATATTGCGAGCATCCATGGTAAAGACGGGAACCCCGAACGTATAACTTATAAACTTCCTTAAATCACATGATTTCATTAATTTACAGGTGACATGGTACACAAAAGGGGAATTCTTCTTAGAAGGTTACTTGTCTTTTAGTGTAAAGGCAATCCTATCTCAGAGTGTTAGAGCCAGAGGGGGCCAAAATACACTTGTGAGAGTGGATTTGACTTGTAACAGAAAGGTGATTCACTCCAACTCCCTACATTTTTTTGGGGTGCCAATGAAATTTGATTATCCTCCTATTTTTTTTATTTATCAACATATATAACCTCCTGCATGGGAATGAGGACACAGAGGCCTTAGTGAAAGTCGGGAGGTTTCTTGATGCTTGTCTTCTTTCTCCTCCTATCTACCAAACTGAGTTGATTTTATCTGGGGATTTCAATCTACGCCCATGTAGTGTTTGCTCCTTGGCAAAAATTTCCACACTTTGATGGCCACCCTCAGCCTTTGTCTTCTTACTGCTACAACCTACTTCAGATTGCTTGAAAAGTCTTATGTTGCTCCTGCCATTTATCCCTTTTTACTAAATCTTGTTCTCTCCATAAGCCTCCCCTTGCATGTGCATTACACATACTCATGCAATAGGGTATGGATTAGGCCTGCATGTGAAAATTCCACTTTGTTGTAGAGTTTTTCCCACTCCGCCCTCTGCGGAGCGTGCAGAGTTCCGCTCACATTGAGAAGGCTGCTGCTCGAGTAAAACATCTATTCGAGCGACAGAAAGAAGGAGCACCCTCTTGTGCTGCGCATGGTGTTGTTCGCTTAAAACCAGCACAAAGAGCGTGACCTAAAGCACTCCGCGTAGCTGGGCAGAGGTTTTTGGTCACCTCGTGAAGTCAGGGTAGTGGATCTCTGCAAACTCTGCCCAGGCCTAGTATGGATGCAAAGGGATGGAAGAGATGCTTGAATTAATCTAAGCCAATTTCTATTTCCTTGACGTTTCACTGTGTCATTCTAGACAGACCAGCCATTTTCAATTCACCCTTGGTCCTGCCCGGACTTCTAGGCAAGATCCCTTCTAAAAGGGAACAAAATCAAGACTGGTTTCAGCCTACTGAGGGCCGTCAGTGAAGTATAGCATGAGTCCTGGTTTATCACACCAAGTCTTTAAGAATAACTAATAATCGATACAAAATCATGCTAAAAGAACCGGTGAGGTCACATGAAGGGTTCATCCCAAATGTTCATGTGCTAACTTTTTACTTTAGTCCTCCTTATTTACCGTTTTGTAGTTTAGCACATATGTCCCAACATATCTACAAATATAGGCCAGCTGTTTTTGTTGTATTTTTTTTTTTTTGAACAAACGAGATCTTTATTGGTATCATCAGTCGTACAGCTCAACCACTGCCTACATCCCTTCGGGCCGGCAGGGCCAAAGTAACAGTGCTGGGTGGCATGTAGGGGGGGCGGGGCAAAATACACAGCAAGCCGCCTACAACCCCATGTAGGGCCGGCCGCGTCAGGGGGGGGCAGTGGTAACTACACAGGGTGACTTAGATCTCGTTTTTATTAGGTTTTTCTTCTGAAATAATCATTTAACAGAGAGGGAACTAGGGAGGGGGAAACCACAAACCGTGAAGTGTGTGCCAGGGTACGTGCGTCGAGGTAGGTCGTGTTAGTATACGCCGTGGGGATGAAAACTGGGGGCGGGTCGGGGACGTCGTTGCGCATGCAATCCTGCTGTGTCTAACCTGGTGAGATTACTCTCCGCCTCCGCGCTAGGGGGCGCACCCGGCCGGTGTGAAAGGAGGGATGCGATCCATTGGGTGTTGTGGTCAGAGTATCAGGATTCGTGGGAGCCGTGACCTTCCAAAACCCCGGGCTGGAGGGGGTGGGTGGGGGGGGGTGTCCCCGGGCGGCGACAGCGGCGTCACGTGCGTTCCTGTGGGGGGCCAGGCTTTGGTGAACTGAAAGAGTAGTTGGGTCCATTCCATTGCTAGTGGGTACTTTGCCAGCTGTTTTTGTTGTATGGGTCACAAAGTTGCTTAACAGGAAAAATATTTGGTCTGCTTGGTTTTCAAGTTGCTCCTTACATAGAATCTTTGCTATTGTGTTAGACCGGTCCGGGCGGTAAAGCTTGCAGGACAGCATAAAATGCTCTAAATCCTCTCTTTCACCACACAGACATTTGTCAGACACTGCAGGTTTTCTTCTATTCTTAGTTGCATTCAGTAACAGGTACCCCCCTTGATAGTGCAAACAATCTTCTTTCCCTCTGGTTTGTAATGTTGAGCATTCAGCGCTGGATTAAGCAAACCAACATGACACCTCCGAGGAAAGTTTCATTGGGCTTTAATTGTTTTGTGTAGCTTTAAGATAAGAATATAGCGTTTGTCCTTTTGAGTGTCAACAAATTAATGGTTGAGGGCAGGGACAAACCCAGCCTCTTGGTTTCCTTATTCAGTTGAATTGCGTAAGTAGATTAAGCATCCATAGAGAAATGTTCCTTCCAATCTTTCTTGATCCACTAGATTTGTGCCACTCAAACTTAGTCGTTTTAGCCCATAATTGATAAGAGCCATCTGGCATTTGTTTTTGATGGAAGAATGGCCAATGTCCATTTTCAACAACCGATTAGGCAAGCTTGCTGGCAATTTAAGTAGCGATTTCTAAAATGTCCTCCCACAGTGTCTTACACACTCTGTGGACTTGTCCAGCTCCCGCAACTCTGCTCCATAAGTGATTTGACTTCTGATGTTTGCCTAGAAAACGTTGTCAATAAAGCTGCAAAACTGATAACTATGATTGGTCACCATCCTCAAGATGGCATTTGTGGCAGCTTTTGATTTCCCTTTGGAAATTTGCATGTGGGTTTTCCCTTTTAACTTTCTCCTAATTGTTACCCATAGGTACTTAAACATTGCCACTTTTTCCAGTGTTTCCTGATTTACCCCAAAACAATTTTTTTTCACGTTTGCTCCTAAAGGTCAATATCTTGGTTTCACTGGTGTTAATTACCAGAGTGTTTGCTTTACAGTAAGTTTCCATAGCTGAAAGCTGGGCTTCCATGCCTTCAGGGGTTTGTGCTATTAAAATGGAATCATTGACATAAAGAAGGGCTGGAATTTTGAATCTATTTATTGACAGAATGGCGCCAGCTACTTTTTGGACTTCTTGATACAGGTTGTTTATATAGAGGGAGGGCAGGAGTGGTGTCAAAAGGCAGCCCTTCTTAACCCCTCTGCAGGTATATGATTTCTCTGCTTTGTTGTAGTAGATAACCACAGTCACTCTTATCCACTGAAACTGTAGCCTTCCCCACTCATCATTTATATCAAGCTCAACTCTGAGACTTATAGATGAGTTGCAGACCTGCATGTCTTGGCAAAACATTTTGAGAGGGCAGCGATTCAGCATCTATCTCAAAACATTGAGTTTAATAACTTTCTGGCAGACTTCTCAGTTTCTTTCCACCCTAGTCACATGACAGAATCCTCTGCCATTTTTAACTGAGATGATCTCAAACCACAATTGGATGCTATGAAGCCGAAGTGGTCATCCTCCTAGATCTACCCTCTGCATTTGACATGTGACATCATCTTACTCTCTTCCAATTTCTTTCTGAAATTGGCATCCTCCGTAAAGACTTTGGTGGGATCTCCTTTTTCTTTCCATGTTCAAATGATTTCTTTCTCTTCCTCTCTACCTTGTTCCTCTTGGCGTCTGTCGGGGTTCCACTGTTTCCTTACTTTTAAGACTCTTTCTCGTCCCTCCATTCTTGGTCCATCATTGGGCCTCATTTGGAGGAACTTTGCTTGGATCATCAACAGCAGTTGATTAAAACAGTGTGAATAAACTTGTCTGCACTACTTCACTGCAAAGATATTTATTAACATATTGTACATATTCACATGCTGAAACATGTCATTGCAATATTGGCACATATTCCGCTTTTGGCTTTTTGCTCGATCACGCTTAATGTTGATGCAAATGGAGGAAGCAACCTTGAAATGGCCGAGGTAAATCATTTTTCTTTTATTTTAAGAAAAACATTTCAAACTTTTCGCCACACATGCACACACACACGGGCAGCCGCTTTCGAATGCGTTAAAATCCATGTAGTGAATTCAGGGCTCAGATACAACGGTGGGCGGGAGTGGGCATTTTAAAGAAAGCGGTTGTTGATATGAGGTGAGAGGAACTTTGTACTGCTTAGTTTCTGACAATAAATACAATATTTTAAAAAGTGTTTCTTTGATGGGAGAAGCACAGAGAAAGTGAAGACAGGCATTGAATCAGGAGCAAGGAACTGAGATAGGCAGGAATTGAATCATCAGCAAAGGATGGATACAAGTTGTAGTAAATTACTTGTCTACTATTCTCCAGATGGACTCTGTATCTTCCTTTACCACACAAATCCCACTCTAAATCGGCGCAGTAGGTGTGTTTGTCACCAACAGTTGAAGTTGCTTGCAGGCGAGACTTAACATTTTTTTCATGGAGCTGCCCGCTCGTGTGGGTGAAAAGATGTTATTTTTGTTTTTGCTCCTCCGGATCTTAAAAGAAGTACAACACCTTGATCTCACGCTCATATTCACTTTTTGAAATCAGAATATCGGAGCTAAGCGTTAAAATGTGCAGCTGAAAATTAGACGTGTTTTTCTGTGCACAGTGGTCAGGAAATGTAGAAAGTGACCTTGATAAATAACCGTGTCTGGCTTTGAACTGCGCTGGATGCATACATTGTTTTTTCACAAACCTGTGAGCATCGGTGACTGGCAGGTCTAATGTGCACACAACGTTGTAAGCTATGATTCATATTTGCCCCATGAAAAGGATCTCTGTCCGGGACAAACTACGCCATTGTTTTCATTTTCATAAAAGGGGCTTTCTGGTCCTCATGTTAGCTCCAAGTTTGACTTTTAACTCTTATGTTTCAAATATATTGTATCAACTCATTTTTAAGGATTATAGATTGTAACCCAAGGTTGGGAGGTGTAGGTATATGTTTATTTGCCTTTTATGATTTGAAATAAATGATGATGTTTTAAGTAATATGCCTCCGATAAAGCCTCTTTAAAGTGCTTTCGATAGACACAGTGTTCCCTGTAGATCTTGATAGCGTGGTAAAGAACAACAATCCTCTGTCTATGCCCATGAGTAATCCTGATCATGTTGTTGAGGGACATTTTGTGAATTTTCTATAGCTCCAAGTTACCTACATCACAAGACGCTGCCAACAACCCCTTTGCCATAGTTTTTCCTGTAGGGCCCGTTTATTTAACTGTGCTTTATGTTTTAGCATGGATGCCAGAGTTGCCATTATCCAAACAAATGTGAGCAAAGTACTGTGGAGGAGTAGAGTAAAACAGAGATATCTGGAGAGAGTGCCCTCTGTGAAAAACACAAAACACTGAAGCCCTAAATAAACAATCATCAGCAAACCCAATAGGTGTGGGGTTGGCCGCCAGCTTTTGGCTTTGCCAGTGCTCAATGTCTTTTGACATGGGCTCTGTAGCACTTTATTGTTGGGATGCTCTTGTACCTTTAACAATATGTAAAAAATGGCTAGAAGTGAAAATATAGTTTTGGTCTCAAAAAGCACATTTTGTCATAGCAGTCTCTGACACTGAAAGTTAGCAAGGGGGCTGACCCATTACCCCATATGGTATGCTGCAGTGGGTGGAAGAAATATGTGAATGATGACAACAACAGACCAATGGATGAAGAGGGCTGGCTGAAAACCTCTTGAAGAATGTTATATGTATAATTTTAGTCAAATCAAAGGATATGCGAGGGACACTTTGAGGACAGTTCTGGGAGTCTCAGAAGTTTAGCGACACCATCTTAAAAAACAATTTCTGCCTTCCAAAATAAAAAAAGCAGAAATTTAATAAACAAAATGGAAAAACTTACGTTTCTGGAAATATGAAAAAACATGGCAAGGCTGGAGTGCAGAAAGGTATGGACATGGAAGAAATCTGCTGCATTGGAGTTATTACAAAAATAAAAGAATACAGCCAAAATTATTTACATAAAAAAGTCCATGGTCCAGCACTAGATGAAACTGTGAAAACTCTGGCAGAGGCACTTGTGGCATTGCATGACCTTGGCACTTAAACTGGAGATGGAATTGCAATCTCAGGACAAATGCAGATGCCCACAGTGTAATCTTAGCACAGATATTGTAGTCACTGTCATAATCTTGAGCTCTGCCAATTGTGCTCACAGTGAACTGACAGATCACTCTCTGACACACACCATCCATAGACAGATACACACACACACACATAAATACTCTCTCTGTAGATGCACGGAACATACGTATAGTCATACTGCACACAAGGAGACGTACAGGTATACACAGACAGCAGTGAGTCGGAGGGACAGAGATGGTACAGATAGATTGATGGGGGCTTAATTGTTGCTGCGGAGATTCAGGCTCCATGTCCACTTCATTTGTAGCTCTTCGAGGAAGGAAGTCACATGAGTTATGGAGAAAACAGTGGACTTTTGACGCTCATTCAATCTTTGGCCTCTCCTTTGAAAAATCACATTTACAGGATACTGGCAGACTCCATTTTCCATGCCCATTAAACCATGTCCTTCTTTGCATTGAATACCTGTATGTACACTCCATACTTGCCCTCTCAGTTATGATATTATAGCGGAAGAGGTGTGGCGCCGCGCCCAGGGCGACGGAATCTGGGGAACACGGTTCGATCCCCTGCGCAGGCGGCAGATTAGCCCAGCACCATGTGACTCTGGACAATAGCTTGCTTAATCTTCCCGACGGCCCCCCGCGCCTAGAGACCCTTGCGAGTGAATGTGTATTATTATTATTATTACTATTATACAGCGCTTCTATGGAGTAGCTGTCTCTCTCTTGAACAAAAAGGTGTCACATTCAGGTTAACAGTTCGAGCCATTTACAAGCCTCAACTTGTGACCAGCCTTGGGCTTTCGTTTGGCAAACCATGTTACTCCAATTAGGTCAATGACCACAACTCCTAAAGTGCAACGATTTGTTAAGTGACAAACCAACAGTATAAAGTTGGCTTTTAATGTACGTGTAGAGACGGAGCAACCCTAGTTTCTCACAATAGTTTGCAGACATCAATTATAGCAAACTTATTTACATTCATTAATTGTAACAAAATGATTTTAATACCCTAAGCAGACTTTCGGCATTTGTCCTTTGAATTAATATGGTTTCCGTCTTCGAAAATTCTTCTTTATAGACTTAGGGGTTTTGTGGCGAAGTCAATAGGAAATATGTTTTCTTTTCGTCTACCTGCCGTTGAAACTTTGTGCTCACCTTTCGGTCGAGCTTTAAATTCTCCCCTTACAATAAATGTTCCTAGTAGGCGGTTAAGAGCTGCTGAAAGTGGAAGTTGATGACGTCAGGTGAGGTCAGTCAGTGCACAAACACTGAAGCTCAAACGCATATATATGGCCTGTTACGTCTTGTTTACTGAAATGCTTTCTTGTTGGAGTGGAATCTCTTTCTAGCAGCGCCCAGGGCTGTCATCCACTAGCATTCCCGGTAAAAGTGTTCAACCAAGGACTACTCTTTTCTTGAACTCTCTCTTTCCATCCATCCATTTTCTGTCTCTCTCATTCTGCCCCCTCTTTCTCTCGCTTCCATTAGCGCAGCAAGGATGCAGTGGGCCTTGGCGCATGCGAGGAACATGTTGCCTTTGACTGCTGTTGTGCTAGTAGACATGCATGCTGACAGGCTGATTCAGGCAGGAGACTTCTGATTTTTTAAGCCCAAAATGGTTTTAGGTATTTACCCTGTAAAATCTCCTACTCTTCAGTGTAAGTCAATGGGGAAAATCAATTCTTCCGATTGTTTTTCAAAATCTCCTTCTTACCACGTTCAAAATGTTGTCACGTCCAGGCAGGACCTCAAGACCTGGCTCTTTGGATGACCCCAGCATTCTAGGTACCCCCCCTCCTCCCCCCTCAGCTCCTTGAGAATCTTGTGGGTGAGTAGCTGCGCTGATTGATTGACATTTCAGTAGAACACAGCAATTATCAAGGTTTAAGGGGCAGCCCAGTGCTCTGGGCCCCAGTGCAACCGCACCTGCTGCACCGGTGGTAGCTACAACCGCTCTCTTCTCCCTTTCGAATCTCCACTCTTTCTGTCTGTCTCTCTCTCTCTCTTTTTATGCCCCCGCTCTGCCGGCTGCAGTTCACCCTGTGGAGCAGGAGAGAGTAAAAAAGGTGAAAACAATATCCCTGGGACTTTAAAAACTGGCCCTCCCAGGACAGTTATTCCCCAAAAGGGAAAATGCTAAATGAGATCAATGGCCAGTCCAGCCCTGCAAGCGCCAGCAATGGAACCTGCAGAGGCAGATTAGGGGCTGCACCGGGCACAGTACCCCCCTGAAGCGGGACGCTGGCAGTGCTTTCTTGTTGAGCCAATCGCAGAGTGTGGAATAATTGAGTCTTTAAATCTTCAAAATGACTTGTCACAGAGGCATTCATTGAGCTAAACCCCAAGACGCCTACAGATAGTGTAGAATGATTGCTGTTGTGATCTAAGCAGAACCAGACTTTGTGGCTTATGCATTTGTTGTCAAATTAACAATTTTCCTGAGGAAGACAGGGCATAATCATCTATTTTTTCTGCTTGTTTTGCAACTGCTAGATGAATGTCAATACTCGCTGTAGGGCCATTCTCAGGCTACATTCCAATCTCATTATACTGGTTTCTTGCGAGATAAGCTTGAAGCAAGATGTCTTCTTATGTTTGTGCCAGAGGTGAATACAGTATTTGTTTTGTTTCGTTAGTGTGCCATGCTCTTACTTTTCTGAATCAGTTTGCTTTATGCAACATTAAATTCCACTCTGTCACCCATATATTGTTTACTTTTCTCCAGCAGACATGTTTTATGTTAAAATTGCTTCCTTTATATTGAATTTGCCTGGTTGGCTGATTTCAGTATTGTGCACTATTGTCAGGTAAAGGTGAGTTCAGTTTATGTGAATGCGGTCATTGGCCAAGGAACAAAAGGGGTCCAGGTCAGAGGTTTTCATGGGTCATATGCACCTGGCACTGACTGTGCCCTCTCCCTTGGATAAGCACCAGGATTAAATTCTACCCTGTCACCCAAAAATCGTTTATCAGTGTCCTTCAGGCATATTTCTTTATGTTAAAGTCACTTCTTATATATTGATGCTAACCTGGTCGCTGGATTTCAATATTTTGCACTATTGTCTGGTGAATGTGACTTCAGCATATGTATTTATTTATTTATGCAATTTTATATAGCGCGTACTTTACCCAGCGGTGTCAGAGCGCTTACAATAGAGTGAAGTACATTCAATGAGACATTACAGGTAACATGAAGAGGTGACAAGACGTATAACTGCTAGAGTAATGCAGAGTGAGGGTTACATATTTACAAAATATAGATGCGCTAAAAATTACACATTGCAAACTAACTTTGGAGACATATGACTTGTGCAAGGATGTATAACTAATACAGTTATCAAAGCGATGGATATATATTTATACAAAATACAGATTTACTAAAAATGTACACATTGCAAGCTAAAGTTGGAGGGATTGGGGTTTCAAAAGTACATATTCAATCGATGAAGCAGAAGGACGAATTAGTTCTCCAGTGAGGAATATGAAACATGAAATTATTGCTAACAGTGTCTTTGGAAGAGAAGGATTTAAGGTACTTTTTGACGATGCAGAAAGAGGTGTTAGTGCGGAGGTATTGTATTGTAATTGCATTTATATAGCGCTTACTACCCCTGACGAGGTGTGAAAGCGCTTTTTCGGCGAGTAGCACGCTACTCCGGAACCCATAAAGGATTAGTGTTGAATTAGTATAATGAAATATTAAAGTAATTTGAGTGGTTGATAGGTTAGTCAGTTATTTGGATTCAGAAGCATAGCGGAGGGATAGAAGAGGGAAAAAGGTTTGCATTTATATAGCGCTTGCTACCCCAATGGGGTTTCAAACCACTTTTTTCAGGGAGTAGCACGCTACTCTGCAACCCATAAAGGATTAGTGGTGAATTAGTATAGTGAAATATGAAAGTAATTTGAGTGGTGGATATGTTATTCAGTTATTTGGATAGAGAAGAGTAGCGGAGGGATAGAAGAGGGAAAAAGGTTTGCATTTATATAGTGCTTGCTGCCCCTGATGAGGTATTGAAGCCCTTTTTCCGGCAAGTAGCATGCTACTCTGGCACCCATAAAGGATTAGTGTTGCATTAGAATAGTGAAATATGAAATTTGAGAAGTGGACATGTTAGTCTGTTGATTGAAAAGGATAGTGGAGGGATAAGTGAGTGAAGGATTTAGACTTTTTTTGGGAGGTCATAGCAGTAGTAGGAGGCTTGGGATGTGGAGGGGAAGAGTCAGAGGGAAGAGTTTAGAAAGGCTTGTTTTGGGGGATCGGTATAGTAAAAGAGGTGTCAGATGATGCAAGGAGGGGTTGAGTAGGGGGAGTCTAGAAAGGGCTATTTTGGGGAACTTAGTATTGGTATGGGATTTGGGATGAATGAGATTGTGGATGTAGAGGATATATTGATAGAGGTATAGGGTGAGAAATAGGGTAGTGCATTGGAAAGAGTAGTAGAAAGAGGTTTGAGATGAGTCAGGGAGTTGAGGTAGAAGATTTATTGAGAGAGCAATAGGGTAGTGCATTGGATATGCTGAAGTAGAAGAAAGTCATAAATATATAGATCCATAAGTACATGGAAAGTATATAGATGCATAAAGGATGTAAGTATATGTAGATTAAAGATATTGATAGAGGTATAGGGTGAGAAATAGGGTAGTGCATCGAATTTGCCTTTTTTGGGGGGGGGGTAATAAATGTATAGATCCAAGTACATGGAAGGTATATAGATGCATAAAGGAAGTAAGTATATGTAGATTAAAGATGCATTAGATAAACTCTGGTTTTCAAGTGTTATATAGGTACATATCTATAGTCCAAAAATGCTTATATACAGAGGGATATGCTGTATATTTCTGTTTGCATATGGTGCTTATGTGCTTATGTGTGGAAGAGCCAATTCCTAAGTATTTTTGTGAAGATAAGGTGGTTATCCACGGATCTTATTTGGGGGTAAAGAGTTCCATAGTTTGGCTGCTTGAACAGAGAAGGATGTGCCACCCATTGTTTTTTTCTTTTATCTTGGGATTTTGAGGCGAGGTGCCACTCTAGTGGAGGTTCCTAAGTTGAATGTGTTTGGTGATTTTATTCCTGATGAAGAGTGGTCCCATTCCATGTATTTCTTTGTGGGTGATTCAAAGCAGCTTGAACGTGGATCTTCGGGCAACCGGTAACTAGTGCAGGACTTTCAAGGCAGGGGAAGTGTGATCTCGCTGTTTGATATGCAAGAGTAGTCTCGCAGCGGAGTTCTGAATCCCTTGTAGTCTTTTCATGCTCGTTAATGGGGATATGTGGTAGAGGCTATTGGTGTAATCAAGTTTGGACAGAACAAGAGAAATGGTAGCTTGGACATTGTGTGGAAATCCCAAATAGGGGAAGATTTGTCACATGGTTTTTATAGTAATAAATCTTGATCTTACTAGTTTGTCCACTTGGGCATTCATCGATAGCTTGGAGTCCATGGTCATTCCGAGGTTTTTTACTTCCTTCTATATTTTAGGCGGTGATCCTAGTTCATCAGGCCAGACGGCAAGCGGGTCATAATGTTTCCAATCGCCACACGTGAGTATTTCCATTTTGGAAGCATTCAATTTGAGATGGCTCCACGTCATCCATTGATCCACAGCTCTGAGGCAACTGAAAATTGGCGAGTTTCCAATGTCTTTAGGGCATTCCAGTTGAAGGAGTATTTGTGTCATTTGCATAGATATAGCACATGAGGTGAAATTGATTGATCAGTACCGGTAATGACTCCATGTAGATGTTGAAAAGCATGGGTGAGATGATAGAGCATTGAGGGATCCCAGCTTTTGTGGAGTCCGGTTTGGACAAAAAGGTGGGGTATGGATGACATTAGTTCTGTTTCGAAGGAAGGATGTGATCCAGTCTAAAGCAATCCCTTCTATGCCAGCTTCCTAGAGTTATTGTATCAGAGTGTCATGGTCAACCGTGTCAAAGGCAGCTGAGATGTCCAAGAGGAGTAGCGCAGCAACCCCATTGCGGTCAACTGGGTTCTTCAGGTCATCCCAGATGGCGAGGAGGGCAGATTCTGGGCCTCTTCCCGGACGGAATCCTGTTTGGAAGTCTGAAAGTATGGCATTGTCTTCAATGAATTGTGACATCTGGGTGAACGCTGCTCTTTCCATCAGTTTGCCCAGGAAAGGTCCATTTGTAATGGGTCTGTAGTTGTCAGGGTTCAGCGGGTCCAAGTTTGTTTTCTTCAGCAAAGGTCGTATGTTTGACTTTGAGTTCTTCTGAAAATATTCCGGTAGTTATGGAATCGTTGATGATTCATCTTACTGGAGTGGCTGCAGAGGTTGTTAGAAGAATTGTCTTGAAAGTTTGCGGTGGACACAGGTCAGAATGGCTGCCGGCACGCCTGCTTGCTTTGACCAGGTCCATAAATTCATTGTGTGAAATGTGCTGGAAGGACCGGAGAGGCTGAGTTAGAGTATTCTTGGATTGTTGTTTTGTTAAAGAGTTAGTGCTTGTGCTTTGTCTCTGTTTTAAGTTTGAGTCCAATGTGTCTGCTTTGTCTGTGTAATGATTTGCCAGTTTGTCTATGAAATCTTGAGTAATGGGATGTGTTCCTTCTAGGCAATTTGGTTTACGAAATTCATTGAGTATTTTATAGAATTCTTTATTTGCACATTTAGCATTTTGAATTCTGACTGAATCGTACCTTTTCTTTGCTTTTTTGATAGCTGACTTGTATAATCTGTTAATTTTCTGTAGGTGAAGTTTGTCTTGGTTGGTTTTTGTTTTGAGCCAGGCATGTTGCAGCTTTCTAATTTGTAGTTTTATGTCTTTTATCTCTGTATTTCTCAAAGGTGCTTCTTTTCTTCATTCTGTTGTGTGGTTTTGAGTGGTATCAGGATATCAAAAGCTTCCTATAGCCACTCATATAGTTTTTTAACAGAATGTATTGTTTCCAGATCTGTACTGGATGTTAGTCGTGTTTTTAATTGTTCCAAATTGAGTTTGTTCCACGGTCGAAAGGTGGATGCATGTAAGGTGGTTTTAGGTAAGTCGCTTAGTGTTGTTTTATGTTGGAAACACGCAAATGGTGGTCTAACCATGTGACTGGAGTTATAGTTTGAAAGGTTTCTAGTTTGGTATTAGCAAATATGACATCTATGAACTGTCCAGCGATGTGTGTGGGTTTGTGGATGATCTGATGCAGGTTCAGTGCA
The DNA here is from genome assembly GCF_964204655.1 of Triturus cristatus. NCBI lineage: Eukaryota > Metazoa > Chordata > Amphibia > Caudata > Salamandridae > Triturus > Triturus cristatus. Next base: position 215,101,736 of record NC_140588.1, read on the forward strand.
TCTAGGCCAGTGAATATTGTTTTTGGATGGGTCATATTGGGTTTGTCAAACCAAATGTTGAGGTCACCCAGAATGCATATGTTGGAGTGTATTGTTATCAGGTTTGAAACTGTGTCTAGATGTGCATCTGGGAATGCCTCCTTACTAGGTGGAGGTCTGTACAGAAGCAGGAAGTTACAGGAGAAAGACGGTGTAGGATTGCATCTGGTGAGAAGAGCCTCACAATTCTTTATGGAGATGTCGTCAACTTTAGTGATATGTAATGTTTGCCTGAACACAACAGCTAGGCCACCTCCTTTTTTCCCTATACAATTTTGGGTGATCGTTTGATAGCCTAGAAGAACGGCTTCATGCAGGACTGGAGTCGTATTATCTCCCAACCATGATTCAATTATGAATAGTATGTCTGGTTTTGTGTCAGTGAGAGGGTGGTAGATGTGATGTTTGTTTTTAGAGAGTGTTCGAGCATTTAATAGTAGACAGTTTAGAGAATGTGCCTTGGTGACAGTGAGACTTTGTTTTGTAGAAGAGTGATCAGATTTGTGTGGGTTAGGAGCAGGTGTGTTTTTAGTGCTGGAATTATCTGTATTAGGACAGCAATCATGTAGCTGTTCTGTAATGTGTTCCTCATCCAGCAGGCTAAGAAGGCATTTTGATGGGTCTGCATGCGTAGGTGGTGGAGACGGGGTTCGAGAATGAGTTAGTGTGCTGTGTTGTTTTTGTGCGCGTAACCTTGTTGTGCAGTAGACATGGAGAAGCAAAGTTGTGATGTGTAGCTGGTTGCGTATATTGTTTGCGTATGTTTAGGGCGGAAGGTGTATGAGTCAGGGGTGGTGGTGCAGCATGTGGGTCATGTAGTAAGCTTCTAAATTTTCCAATGGATAAGAGGCAGTTAGAACAGAGTTGCTGTGTTGCTGTATGTGTGTTAGGTGTGGTGGAAGAAAGAAAGCTTTGCATTGTAGTTTGTTCATTTGTGTAGCTTGAAAGGTGGGTTTCTGATTGTATTTTGCGATGGTATGGAGGATAACGGACAAAAGAGGGCCAGGTCAGAAATCTACCTGGATCATATGCACCTGGCCCTGACTGTGCACACTCCATTGGGTGAGCATCAGGAAACAGTACCTCAGCACTTCCACCAAACCCCACTTTGCTTCCTTTTCAAAAAGGAGCTCTACACCATAAACATGAGCATGGCTGGAATGACCATTCTGTCACTCTCTCATTTTCCCAGTGGGCAGCAGGGTAGAGGACTGCAATGACCCAACCATGCTCACATTGTCATATCCTAGTTGTATCCCCCACAGTGTGAGGCTGATAGGAACATTTTTGCCAGGGCAGATTTTGGTTACTTGTCTGGCCCTGAGTATGGAGGATGGCAACTCGCCAGGTTAGGAAGGAGACACCCACTTCATACTCCACAATGGCAAGTAGGCTATCAGCAGAGAATGACATGTGCTACCCTACAGTTGTTGTGCAGGAACATTGTTAGCAGAACTTCTACCACCACTTGGCAGATATGTTTTATTAATGTTTTTTATATCACCCAATGTTATAGATACCTTGGTATCTGATTGATTATACAGACTGCAGCCTGTGATCTTAACCACCCTGCTTCCCATAATGCCTTTTGCCAGCTAATATCTGTAATGCATTTTAGCCTGCAATATCTGTATAAAAGGCTGCCTCTAATTTCCTTATTATGGCTGGGTTGTGGCTTCTCTGGTCAACTGTAATAAGAAAATGATGGAGCTGTTCAACTACAATACAGTATTACAGTTGAGTTCTGATGTCATAATGCCTGTTGCCAGCAGACACGATGAAAGGCAGGTCACAGGGCATAATTGCTGCTGTAGTTTAAACAATGAGAATTGGCTTGCTGATCTGGTTTTCTAAAATGAACAGTGATCAGTGGAAAGAAGATCTTTATGGCAACATGTTTATTTGTTTTTCCCCCAGTATGTCATTACAGAAAAGCTAGAATCTCTGTGTGTACAGCATTTTATAATCTAACTTGTATTATACTGATCCTAGTATCTTTTTGCAACACATTCATAACTGTTTTCGAGGGTGTTTGATTTCACACTACAGATTCTACTTTTATACTTTATGTCTGTAAACATACTATCTATTTCAAATGAAACAGCAAGATACCATGGATTTAATTGGTTTGCGGAAGGGTGATGACAATGTATTATAAGGACTAGACTATCCTCAGCTATATGTTAAAAGAATATTGCTAGTCACCTCATAGTTCCGTGACTTGAAAAAGGAACTCTGTTCAGTCTCTCCTCAGTGACTTCCAATATCCTTGCAATGTTTGGCACGCGTACTTTATCCCATTTTTTTTTTTATTTAGTGAAAACTGTGCATCAATGTCTTCTGTACATTTTACCTCTGTGAGTTTCAATTCCCAGTCCAGTAGTAGCTGCAGCGTTCTTGGCTGTGACATATACAGAGAGGTTTATTTTTATACCACATGACAGTTTTTTGCCACATGTCACTAAGCACACCTCGTATCTCTTTCATGTGAAGTAGAGCATGGCTCATGGTTGTGTCACTTGGCAAGTGAATGCATAGCTTTCTTGTGTTATTTCCAGTATGCTCATAAACTAAGGAGGTTCCAGAGGCAAATATAGGAACTGGTCTTCCAAAATGATAACCACTTTGCAGACACAATTATTTATTTATGCAGGTCAAGCCAGTATCCTTTTGATATATCTCATGACTACCACTTTTAAACTGTTCTTGTATACATTTTATCTTTACTGTCCAACTAATAATGTACTGTATTCCTTGGATCTGCATATGTATCCGATCAATACTTTGCATATTCTTCAGTCTGAGAACACTACATACTGGTCAGTATTCACTTTCCAAATCTTACACAGTCAAACTGCCCACTCAAGCTGATATTAATTCTCAATTTAAATATTTGTACTTACAAAGACTCTATGTGACTTCTTAAATCAGTCTAGGGACTTCAGACAGCTTTCCATTGTTTTAAAAATACAAGCCTGTGCTTTCTTTTTATACTCCCTGGGTTTGCTGTTCGTTTTGCTTTTGATGTATTTTACATCCCATGATCTTCTGCAGCCATTATCCAGGGATGCTGTTAACTTCTCTTCACTCCTTTTAGCAGAGACTCACAGGCAAAATAACATCAGGCCACCTAGCCCAGAATCATTCTATGCTGTAATATTGCTCGACATTACTGGTGCATATTTTGTTAATTACTAAATACATTTTATTTAAAAATCATTCTAAAAAAAAGTAAATTTTTATCTTTAAATGCTCGGAAGTGAAAGGCAGTGCAATTAGGACCTAACATTTATGTGAAACATAGGTACATAAGACACTACCTGCTGGTGGAATGAGGTACTGACTGTTTTTTATGTATCGCCTAGAGACAGCTAGAGCTGTCCCATTGGTCTCAATGTTTCTAAAAAAAACAAAGGTTAAAGGGATGTTATAGTTAAGTGGAAATGTCAGTTAAAACCTAAAACCAACAGTTTTAAACAAACAAAACCACTGAAATTCACCCGTTATAGATATCCTCAGTAACTATAACTTGTGCCATGAAGTAACTATAACTCACACCCTCACCATGCACTACTAATGACCTCATATATTACATCGCTCACAACATGTTCTATAATATCATTGATAAAATCACTGCAACATCTGAAATGAAATCATTGATAACAACACTGTGTATGGCAGGGGCGCGAGGTATAGTTACTTTAAGGTGCAAGTCATAGTTACTTGAGATGACTGTAACTGGTAAATTACAGTGGTTTTCTTAATTTAAAACACTATATTTTAACTGACATTTTCACCTAAGTTTAATTTCTTTCTGTGAATTTCTAATATTTTTTAACATAAAGTAATATTTTATTACCATACTTAAAGCCAACCCCACACTGCACCTTTGACCATGCATGACATAAGGCTGGCTGATGGGCCTACATTCCATCACCCATGGGCATACAACCTCCCACATCCAGCCAACCCCGACCATGTGTGGCCTTCTCTGTGGAGACCTCTCTCCAGGGCCACGGGTGTGTGTAGTAGGGTGTGGGGAAGGACTGGCCTCTTCACTGAACCCACTGAGTGAGACCTTTCCTCAGAATGACCGGTGTGCGTAGTAGGGTGTGGAGAGGGACTGACCTCTCCATTTCTTGTCACAATCCTGAGAGATTCTTGCAAGAGTTTCCACAAACTCCTGTTGGATCAGAATTTTTTTCAAGAATGTACAGTTTGATACATCACACTACTAATACCTCTTAGACCTCCTCAGAATTACTTGTGAGTCAGCATGGCTTTACCCTGCCCCCTTATATAGCTTTTTCTGTTCATTATCAAACCACCAGGATTTTTTCCCCATATACAGTAATTTTGGCCATTTCATTTCTGTTTCTCCAACAGTCAGCCAATACGAGCACAAGCTCCTATGGGACTAGCGGGAGCTTCTCTCTTCTGCGAGACGCCGATTGGAAAAAGGCCCTCTCTACCAATTAAATTGCTTTATTTTTTATTTTCCACCACCGTCGGACTCTTGAGAGACCCTCGAGAGACTCTCGCAATCCCAACTGTTAAGAGATACAAATATTTGTTAACCTTAATTTCTCAAAAATACTGAATGGATTTAACCCCATAATTGCAAAAAGCCCACTTTCTGGACCAACATGTAGCTTTCTGACAAATGTGGTGTAATTTGGTGTAATTCCCCCTGTTTTCTCAGTCACCGCTTCATGGATGACCCCAAAACTTTCTTGGAAAGAGCTGAGGTGGATGAACATTTTTTTCTGGGGAACCGTTTGTGAAGATTTGTCAAACAGCACCAAAGTTATTAGCAAGCCAAAAAATCAGCTTTCTATATAAACGTGGTCCCAACGATAACTACCCACTGGCAAACAGCAGTGGGTAGGAAAAAAAACACATACAAGATGCAGGGGTTTTTGGTCCACTCTCTTTGTGCAATGGTCTGTTCATTTCAGTTTTTTTAATTTCCGTATTTACTTTTGGTATGGGCCATTTTTTCCTTGTTGACCAAATGTGTGAACACCAACCTTAGATGGTAGCATTTTTTCTTTTTATTATTTCTAAATGTTTGGTGCATTTTCCATATGTTTGGATAAAAAATAAACTACAGACTTGCTAAGGCCAGACCTACTGACTTTACCAGTGCTTGTATTATAGTGTTTTGTTTTAAAGAGTCCTCAGCTGAGGAATCATTCTAGGAACTTCATCTGGGTGTTCTTTTTCATTTGCAATATTGCAGCCATCTCCACTTATTAGTGTGGCCTTTTTCAAGGCTCAATATGTTTGTATTGATTTTTCAAAGCAATATATCAAGGGTCACCTGAGGGTACGAAACACTGTATAAAGGCAACCAAAATACAGGTCAATAGAATGTTAGGTGTTGGTTCTACAAACCTTTTGTTAGTGCTGCACCCTTGTATTTAATTAGATTTGTAATGTCGTTAGTCAGATATTGTTTTTCCATTGATGTCAAAGAAAGCATGCTGTTTTCATGTAAATATTACTTTATTCTGTTTTAGGATTCTTCTCTCAGTCACTTTTCCAAACACATAGATTTGGGCAGGAGGGTACAGCACAAACCACTGCCGTTTGTCATGTGAAAAAGACTACTTTATTGGATGAGGTGCACAACACAAAAGCATAAACATGACCTAGGCCACTTGCCTTATAAAACTAACCACCTCACTATAAATTCATAACAACTATTGTTTTGCCCTACCCTCCCACCCCCACTTCTCTCCACAATAGGAGAGTCCTCGCCCAAGCCCTCTTAATGTTTTCCCATATCTGCTTTCATGGCTTTCATCAACATAAACCTTTTACTCTCACCAAATGTTTTGCCCCTAGATGCGTGTCCAGTGTATATGGGCAAGTCCTCTCCCCCCACCATCTGTTCAAAACAGGTATAAGCTCCTTCCATAGCATTGCAACTTTCCTGTACCAATCAACCTTTACGCCAAGAGCCTCCATTTCCAAGTGTCTTCCATGTCTCCTCCTATACGCTTGCTTCTCTGCCCATTTCACAAACGACTGCCCAACTATCCAACATCCATCACCTCTTTCTATAGGCCTGAAACACAGCTTAGAGGGGAGATAAAACACAATTAAATGTTCCTACCGCTCGTAACAGATCCTCTGCCCTCCTCACATATCTCGTATAACTATCTGAAGACCACCTCTCCAGCCTCATAATCCTGTCCCTTGCCCAACCCCTTTGTCCCGCTTCAGTCACCGCCCCAACCTTGAAGGACTGGGTCCCATATTCTGTTGCTGGTAAACCCAGTTTACTTAATGCCCTACTCAAAATCATCAGGATCAGGAAAGCTGACACAGTGGTCCCGTCCAGATGCTGAAACACTAAACTCCTTGTCTTCCCACCCTCCAATTGTAATAAGTGTCTCCAATATACAGACACACTCTTCTGCAATGGTTCTCAGGTGTACACTTGAGCTCTCTGACCCGTCTTGTGACTTCTTTACCATTATTCAACAGAATCACCTTGCAGCTTCACCTCTGACCTCTCTAGCCCACCCCCTTCTTGTTTCACAGCAACTCCGACACCCTCAGAGCCCCAAACAACATCCAGCTCGCCAAACAAGCAAACAAATTTTCATTGTCATCTCGGCAAACTACTAACAGCTCTGCCATCACCCTCCGCAACATTGACCATCCTATTGGTTTTCTCAAACACCCTCCATTCCCTGTCTCCCTCACCCATCCTTCCAGCATCCTTGTCCCCAACTCTCCTACTGATTGCGCATATCCCCATGCCAATTTGCCCACAAATATAATCCCCGCAAACTTCTCAGCTGTTGTCACTCTGAACAACCATTTCTCAGTCATGTCCATGATGAATTGTAGCACATCCTCCTGCCTCATCCAAACCTCCTCTGGTCCACGTTGTTTCCGACCTGGGAACTCCCTCCATGGTTGCCAAGAGACCCTCCACATGGACTGAGCCAACCACTCCATTACTAACTGTAAAAGCCATGTTCGCCTATCCTCAACAGTCTCTCTGGCATCGGCATTTTGACTTCATCTGCTCCCAAAGCTTGGCCACGGAACTTCAGCCACTGGAAATGAGACAAAGGAACACTCTGAACACTATATTCTTCTCCAAACATGCCAACACAAAGACTCTCATCAACTTCAGTACATGAGAGTCTCTAGTGGACTGCCTGTTGGTGACTTGTACCACACCACTGTCATGTTATCCACATTAAGTCCCACTTCCTTGTTCCATAAGGATAAAGCAACCACCAAAGGAAACAGCTCAGAGAAAGAAATATTCCTCCTTTCACCCTACAAAGTCTCCGGTCATTGCACTGCATATCAATGTTCCTGCCAAAAGAGGCCGAAGCCCAAGGCTCCTGCTCTGTCTGAAAAAATCTGAATCTTCAACTCCTTCTCCTCACCAAGCCATTCTAAAGAGTTCATATTGAACTATTCGAGAAATGAATGCCACATCCTCAAGTCCTCTCTCACCACTTCTTTCTACCTCAGTCTTTGTTGGGGCAGTGTCAGGACCAATAAAGCCAAACTCAATCGTCTAGAAAATGTCCTGCCTGCCTGTACCACCCAGCATGCAAAATTCTGGTGTCCCAATAGTACCTGCACCTCCCTTACCTGCACTTTGTTTTTGCCCAGTAACTGGCCAATCAATTGTATCAAAGCTGCTTTCTAGTCCTCCGGCAATCAACCTCCTACTGCACTGAGCCAGTCTCAGTCCTCAAGAATGTCAAATATGTGGCTGCGGACGAGCCCCTGGCCTTGATGGCGTGCCAGCGGATCTATTTGTTAACGATAAAGAGCGCTGGTGCTCATATATCCACCATCTTATTAATGCCATTGCCTTGGGTGCATCAGTACCAAAATCCTGGAAGGGTGCAGTGATTATCCCCATTTTCAAGAAAGGAGATCGATCACTGCCAGGTAATTACCGCCCTATAAGCCTTATAGATACCATCCAAAAGGTAGTGGGGCGTGTGATCGTCAATAGGCTCCTGGATTGGGCGGAAGAGACCAAGGCCCTATCAACCTTCCAGGCTGGCTTTCGCCGATCCACAAGTACGGTGGACCAGGTCTTTCGTTTTACCATGATTCAATGGAGGACGGTGGTCCTCGGCAAAGGAAGCTTGTATGCGGCCTTTGTCGATCTAAGGGCCGCTTTTGATCTGGTCCCTCGACTAAAGCTATGGTCGGTTTTACAGAAGCAGGGCGTCCCAAACGATTTGTTATCTATGATTATGAGACTCCATGAATCAAATTATGCAAGAATACAGTGGGGTGGCTTAGGCTCAGTTACCTCAGATTTTCCAGTGGAGAGGGGCGTTAGACAGGGATGTTCGATGGCCCCAGTCCTTTTTACACTTTACATCAATGATGTGGTAGCACGTATGACTTCCGCCCAAGTGGATGCTCCTTTTTTAGATGGTATTAAAATTCCCATTTTAATGTTCGCGGATGACACACTCATCCTAGCTAAAACGCCAAGTGGATTGCAGTGTGCTTTGTCAATCTTTGACCAATTTTGTAAAGAGTATGGCCTTGAAGTAAACATTACAAAAACGAAGTTGATGACTTTTAATCCCCATCGTAGTTTCAAGACAAAAATTACCTTAAACAATCGCCCGCTGGAGGTAGTTAACAATTTTACTTATTTGGGTATGCATATATCCAATGCGCAGGCCTGGCGGCACCATATTGAAATTGCAACAATCAAACATAGGCAATTGGCAGGCGCAATCAGCTCAGAACACAGAAAATCATTCACTAAACCTGTGAAACCTGTCTTACAGGTTTATGAAGCTAAAGCTCTGAGTTCTGTACTTTATGGTGCTGAGCTGTGGGGGTTTGAAAAAATGCCGGCTCTTCAACTTGCAGAGAATATATTTCTTAGGGCCATTACAGGCGTTCCCAAAAGCACCCCGCTGCTGCCCCTTAAGTATGACTTGGGCAGAAGAGCCATTGAAGATATGGCACGGCTCCGCCCAATATTGTACTGGCGCAGGTTATGGACCACGCCTGCGCTTTCCCACTACGCAGGGGGCTTTCTGGACATCATAAGAACTGACCTCCACCATAAAATAGGCTGGCTAAAAGCGCTTAGGGCATCCTTGCTTGAGCTTGGTTTGAGCACACTTTGGGAAGATCCTGCAGGAGCAACCTTCCCTTCTAAAAGTACGATCAAGATCATTTATTGGGAGAAGGTTGCCCAGTGGAACTGGTGTAGCCCAAGTGTTGGTAACATGACTAGAGAGTTCCTAGAGGCCAAGATGTACCCCCATCTTGAGCCTTACTGGGATATCATAACCAAGCCAAGAGATAGGAAGCTTCTCTTCCAACTAAGAGCTGGAGCACTTCCCCTTAGATCTTTAACAGCAAAATGGGAAGCGGGAAATAGTGCTGTTTGCCCTGCCTGTGGTACAAAAAATGAAACCATTGGTCATTTCTTGTTTTCTTGTGAAATCTATGCTGCTCCACGGCGTATATGGCTTACTCCAATGTGCAAAAATCTAGGAACTACTAGTGGCACAGTTGCTCTACGCATTATATGCACCAGCACATTGCCTTGGATTTCAATTGCCACTGCAAAGTATCTAGGATGGGCGTGGATGATTAGATTGAGACTGCTAGTCAATTGACTATTCTCTTGAACCGGGGGAGACTGCTAGTCTTTTTACTATTCCCCCCCCTGCTAATGTTTAGCATTTTATCGTATGTAATCTGTTTTAAAACTTTTAATTATTTAAATATTATTGTTTTAACAAAAAGTATCCACTGTAATTACCGCGGAATGTCTAACCCAGGGCTTTAATTATGTCAACCCGCATGTGATCTGAACAGCACCGCTGCCAAATGAAATAATGTCTCCCTTATGGATGTAATTTAACTAGATTTTATAAAAGTATGTAGTATCGAAATGTATTGTATTTAATAGTATTTTAATGTATCTAATAAATTGTTATTGTATATTGTATCTTGCTTTTATGAATATCCTTCGAATAAAGCATACTTTGACTTGACTTGACTTGAAATATGTGGCTAGACCCACTGTCTCGCCCTCAGCCAATGGACCCCCACATCCTCCTAGAGCTTCCCAAAACTTACAAGCATCTGCTGGCAGTCTGTAGAGCCAGAGGGTCCCACAAAAAATAAATCATCAAGTTAGTGTGTCACCATTGTGAAACCTGACACATATGAACAGCCATTGCAAAAATGAACTGAACTTCTCGAACAGTGCACAGGATATGGAGCAACCCATAGGCAGCGCTTTGTCCATGTAACAAAATGCTTTCAAACTGTATCCTCAAAAGCTAAAAATCCTTTAGGTGCACCGGTAAAATGTGAAATGTTGACTTGATATCATTCTTTGCCATGTATGCTCCGTGGCCCTCCCTCCTTGCCAGTTCTATTGCTACATCAACTGTTGAATATCGTACTTCTGACAATTCTTTGGCTATATAGTCATTCACTGATTGCCCTCCTGGCTGTGACAGGTGCTGAATCAATCTGACCTAACCATGCTCTTTCTTTGGAAGTACACAAAAGGGAGACACCATCAGATGTTCCAGTGGCCAGTCCTCAAATGGTCCCCCTATTCTGCCCCCTTTCACCTCCTCCCTCATATTATCCCTGACTACCCGAGGGTGAGCTTTTGCTGATTTCAATTCTCTGCCAACCCCATGTAGCCAAGTTGAAACCTGGTTGAAACCATTTTTACAGAAGCGTACTTTCCCCTACCTCCCATTATTGCCTCAGCCAGTAAGCCAACCTCACAAACTCAATTGATGTAATAGCCATTCCCCAAAGTACCTTGTGCCACCTACTCATTCGATGCAGAGGACAGGGGCCGGACTGATGGGGATGCACGTGCATCCTTGCTGCCTGTGGATGCCAATTTTAGCCGTGCATTCACATCAGCCCCCACCCCGTTCTCTACATTGAATTAGTGGGTGTCCTCCCACATCTCAAGCCTTCATGTCTAAATTAGCAGAATTCCTTAATATATGACCCCTTGTTAGACACCCAGCCTCTTGTCCTAGCTGTCCTCTACCTATGAGGAGCCCTTGAAAGGGCTGGTAAAATACCAGTAACCTACTGGCAATGAACACTGTTGGTGTAGGTCTGGCTGGTCCCATCATGTGCAGCCACAGATAATTATCCAGCTCTCCCCACTTGCCATCTGTGCCATATGCCAATCAAGCCCTAAATTCCACATTATAGCATACCCACAAATAGCCACCGCCATATGTACTGTGCGCTTTGTGTATAACGTCCATGCTTTTAAACATTGCTATGCAGCATTCTGGGAAATCCTTGCAATACACTCTGGTGTATATCAGAAATGCTGTGGTCCAGTTCTCAATTATCATTGGCACCTTAGGTCTCCGCATCAACTCATAGTCCTCATCTTTCAACCATTCTTTTGCTCTGACCTCCCTACGCAGTAGCTTAAACACTTCCATGAATTTCCCATTCCAGATACTTTCTGTAGTGGACATCATTAAGTGAGCCCCTAAGGCCTTTGTAATCCACATGTACGGGAATTACTTAAACTTAACTTCTTTAGTCTCTTTCTTATCCGGTCGTGCTGCTCCTTGCCCTTTGCTATCCTTGTCTGCTTTCTCCTCATAGTCCAACACTAGATCTACCTCCATGGCTCCCTTTACGCCTTTGCAAACTGCTTGTCCTGGGCCTCTCTTCACACCCTGTTCCATCCAACCAGTCTTGGTATACCAGCCGCTCTTCCGCTCTTGTGCGGCCTCACAAGACCTACACAGGGCTGGTCCTGCAGAGGCTCCACCAGACCTTCAGCAGTTAGCTGGAATGTCCCACATCGCTGTCAGGCTGACCACCCAAGACTGTGCCCTCTCTACCACACATGGCAGTTGAACCACACCAATCTCTTCCGCTTCCGGGTGCAGAGCTGCTCCTACAATCAAAACACCATTGAGCTATCCCGATCAGCTGGCAGAATTGAAGGTACCCCTTTCATTGCCCTCGTCTTTCTCCTCCCAAAGCCAAGCACCCCACTGTCTGCAATCCTCAGCGCCTCCCACTGCCCCACTCTCCTACACCCCTCCCAATAGCTCCCATCTGCACATCTGTTTGCCCCCTGATGCTTGTCTGCCCTCCACTTGCTGACCCCAACAACGCTTTAGCCTTCTCCTTCTTACCACATAACTTCAGCAGCTTTTTGGGAGCCTTCCAGGACCCAAAAGCGGCCTCAAATTTCACCTAGTCTTCGCTCATCATCTCTCGCCCCAGTCTGTCTTCCTCCTCTTCGCATCAGTCTAGCATGATCCTCACCACAGCGGATGCCAGGCCCTCCATTAGATCCAAATGCCCCTTCCCATGTCTCCCTGGCCACTGTGCCATCTCATTCTCCACTTCTCCACCTACTAGTGGCCCTGCTGAGGCTGTTGCTGCTCTCCCTATTCCCCTTCCTGCCATTAGTATTCCTGTTGTGTCTCCTCCTGGCCTCTTTTACCCAGCGTTCGTCTCCCTCTCTTTTTCCCACTCCCTGCTCGCACACGCTGGCAAATGCCCCCCACTGCCCGCACCAATACACTCTCCCGACCTCCTACCACAGACTGCAGCCCAGTGGGAGGATGCGTATGTGATCTGCCCCGCCTCTGCTTCACTGATCACGCCTCAACAGACATGCGGCCTGAAAAAAGGAAGTTCCCGCTATTGTCCCCAGCTGGCTCATACAATAGCAATGCCGGTCAGGTGGAACTGCTACCCCCATCTGTGCCCATCTCTGCCCGCACTCACCACATCTTCTCATTTTAGGCTGAGGTGACGGGCAAGCCCATTTCTCCGCCGACACGCCATCATCTACCTGGCACAGAGGCCTTGTCTGACACTCGAGCACCGCTTCCTGTTTGCTGCCTGCGATCATGTCCCCCAACCTGCTGCCTGCAGCAATTAGAGTGCTTCCACCACATGTGGATCCTCCATCTCCTCCCTGCCAGACTGCCCTGCCCACAACATGGTGAATTTTACCCCTGTCTATTCCCAAAAAAAAAGCCCTGTCTATGCTATCACCCACTGTGTTGATACCTCACAAAATGGTGTCGGGGAGCCCAAATTACCTGGCTTAATATAGCCCACCCTACTAACTATAGCCCGACATGACACTGGCAGTCACTGGACTGCACTATGCCCAAAATCTCCCTGGGGGTGAACTCTCCTGAAGGCTGCCCCCCAAGCCTGCATTCCTCAACAAAGATTAGTTGTAATTTTTTCTAAAAGAGCAGTCATCCAGCGCAATTTCGTAGGAAGTAAGGAAATAAATGTCTGTAGGAAAGTGTGAATACTGTTATTGCCTGAAGACAACTTTGTGTGTTTTCCATCATTTTTACTAACTTTTTTAGTATTCTCATATTAATTTTCTGTTCAATATTTAAATGTTATTTTGTTCCACTCTGTGTTTTCTTTCAGTCTTATTAATCGTGTCTTTTTGTTAGTTGCTCCTAGAAACAGGGTCCCTGGTATATTTTTGCGGATTACAAATAATAAACAATGCCATACAATGCGAATAAGAAATATAATATGCTTTGAGAGGAAACTGAATTTGGCTCATTGCTGTGGCCGCTCTCTCTTCTCTTTGTTGCAATTAACAATCCAAGAGTGTGGTCTGTGACCATCAGTGTGTTGTCAGAGTAGTGCCTGACATGAATATTGCATCCTAAATATCATCTACAAAAATACTGCCCCACTGAGAGTTTTCAATAGAAAACCTACCCCCAACGGGATGACATTTTTGTAAATGATATTTTGACATATAACCGTGGTCATCAGTAGCCTGCTAAATGTTTGTTGGTGTTCAAATGTATAATGTTTATTGTATAAATCCTTGCCTATTGCATAAGTTGGTTTTTTCTTGTTTCCATAAGCACTCAGGCATGCTATTTTGCATTGTCTTATTTGTGTTGTGGTATTTGTTTGGGGGTAGATGTAACAATATTAAGATAAAAGATATCAATCTGCTCAAATGTCGAATCCAGAATATTGATTACCACTATATTGTTAAGGTAAGATTTACTATTGTGATTCCACACCTAGTCACATTGCTGATAACCTACAAGTTTGTAATGTTGAGTTGATATTGGTTTGGTCGATATTAAGGCATTAATATTGTGAGTCGCCACCTGTATGGGTAAAATCTCTTTGCTCTGTTTCTTTACTTGTTGATGTCCGGCTCACTTTGCGGCAGTTACATGACTTTAATAGTCATTTAAAATTAAACACTTCCACTTCCTTACTCTTGTAAATCTGACAGTCCTTCCACAATATGTTTTAATTACCCACAAAAGCAAGCATATTATATGTTAAATGCCACTGAGACAACAGAACTCTCATGTTTATTCCCTACAATTATTGCTCAAGATTTCAGCGTTCATAGTTTCTTTAACCAATTTATTTCCTTGGCCCACTGGCCACAGGAGACATCTTGTAATTACCTACTCTGTTGGCTGAAATAAATGTAAAAAAGTGAGTAATAGAAAACCTTACTCCTGGGGCACACATTGTGCAGACATATTGATTTCAATGTTAAGAGGAGCGGAGTGATTTGTTTCCTATGCACAGGCTTTTCACAAATGAAGATGCCATGTTTCTGATCAAATTAAAATTGTTTTTGGAAGGTCCCACAGATTGTTTTCCTTACTGGTTTATCATCAAATGCTTTATTCCCCAGCAGAACTGGACATACATTTTAAGTCAGTATATTATAATCTCTCATCCTATGTACATATTTCAACCTCAATGGTAGCTTTCATTCTTTGTGGGTCATATCAGGGTAGGTTATCCACTTACAAGCTGCCAATTCTTTCTCTTGATAATTTTCAATCTTCATTGTACAATCACATGATAATGCTAGATGCTATTGTGAGGAAATGAATCCAGTTCCATTTCAACCACCCCCTTTATTGGTAATAGTGGCACTGTTTAAAAAGCTAGAAGTGTCTAGGGGCCACATGTACGTAGGTGTAATTTTGTGAGCTCCTAATAGTGAACATTTGCGATTCGCTGTAAGGAAATCGCAAACCCATATATACTAATATTCATGAAGTAGGTCGCAATTTGCGACCCATTGAGAATTGCTAAAAACACAGGGATAGTGGCCTGCTGGGGAGAGCAGACCACCATGCCTGTGTTTGTTTTTAAATAAAGCAATGCTTTTTTTTTTTTAAATGCATCAGGTTTCCTTAAAGGAAAACAGGATGCATTTCAAAAAGAAAAATTAAATGTTTCATTTTTTTAAGACTAGGCCACTGCCTTCCCTTAAAAAATGTTTTTGCATGTATTCACAAAACCCCTTCCCATTTGAGAATGGGTTACCACCAACTTGAAGTTGGTGGTAAAATTCCAATGATTTGAGACCCCATTCCGGTTGCAAAACATTCTTGCGACTCGCTATTAGGAAGGAACACCCTTAACACACCCCTTCGCTAACCCATTTTGCGATTCGGTAATAGGTTACCAATTGCAAAATTGGTTTGATACATAGGGAAAGGCAGTCTTTCGAATGCAAACTGCCCAATTCTGCAAAAAGCTGCACATCATGTGGGGGCTTTTGGCAGCTAGAAAGAACTCATGACAGATATGTACTCATTTCTTACCTAGTATAGATAGTGCTCTCTTTTACGTTCTACTGTGTTCCAATATATCAATATTTAAACTGTTTATGCAAAGGTATGAAGCAAAAACATAACATGATCTATAAGTCTTTTATTTACCCATCAATCATCGTAATTTATGGTTTAGTGTGGGGGTCATGTTAGCACCACAATGGGAAAGCTTTTGCTTTTATGATTTAAGTAGAGTGGATCCTAGACAAGGAAGTGACAAATCACTTCACATTCCATTCCCTCGCTAGTGACTTCTCCCACATTAGCAAGCTTGACCCTCCCTCTTCCAAAACTGCTGATGCCCTACTACCTCCTTATGTTCTTCCCAGGGTGAAAAGGAGGGTTTCCTGGGCCGCCATTTAGCTCCTACATTTTCAAGGTTAGCATGTTCGATTGGGAGCCATTGTATTTCGTCTGGCCTAAAGATAATTTTCATGTTGTGTTGTGTTTCAAGTTGTGTCATGCATCCTACGCATGGCAAAAATTAATTCTGCACTTCCTCTCATTTCCTACTAAGATCACAGTGGGATTGGCCCAGGTTATGTCCAGGCTGGACTACACCAATGCATTATATGCAGGCCTGCCAAAGCATCTTTTGAATAGACTCCTGATTGTTCAGAATGCGACTGCTTGGTTGGTTCTTTGTCTCCCAAGGTGTGAACACATCTCCAGGTATTTGCTCAATCTGCACTGGCTCCCCATTGAAAACGTATTCTTTTTCTATCAACTGAATGCACAGGGACCTCCATCAGTCAGGACCTGATTATCTCTCTGCCAGGATTGCCTACTACAGCCTGGCGAGAGTGCTACATTCATCCAGTAAGTATCTGGTCAACATTCCTAGAGTTTGCCTCTTAATTATTTTTGGTCCTGGTTGGTTTGAACAAGCTTTCTTTAGACTTGAGTCAAACTAAGGCTGAAGCTGTTTTTAAGAAAAAGCTCAAGGCCTGGCTCTTTTCACAGTAATTGTTATCTTCTTCTGTGTCTCACTTTGACTGTAAAGCGCCGAGACACTCTTGAGTAGCTGAGCGCTCTATAAATATCATCACAATCATTATCATCACCATCATGTATTAACATACAGCTATTAATAACAAATACAATCACAAATTGCAAAAAACACCAGATTGGGTAACATACTCTCCAAAAAATGAAGAAGTACATGCACCAGAATTAGGTCTTACTGTCATTGGAACTTTAAATACTTAGAACAAACACTAATGTGAAGGAACACCTACTACAATCTACAGAGTGTACAAAACCGGCAAATTTAGTTATCCTTGCTCTAGACTCCCAGCATGTCAATAATGAGGATGAGAGACTTAATGACCTATCAAGACAAGACGATCAGGCAAAGTTTGATCTATATATTTCTAAAAATGGAAAAGATTAAAACAACTTAACAAGAAAAACTTATGAGCCACAGTAATTGTGGTGCTGGCGATGAAAGGTGATCAAGTCCAAAGGTTTTATGAACTATTAGCTTTGTACTGTAGAGATTATGACTTAACAAAGTCCATTAACAAATAGTAAATGCACTTTCTGAATACCAAAAGTTGTAAACTTTAGTCTCATTTTACTTTTGTGAATCGGGCCCATCAAGTTTGATATTCTTCGTTCTTTCTTCATCTGATTGCATTCTTCTTCTTTTCACAGCCACACTTTAAAATCCTTAAAAGCAAATAACTTCCAAAAGCTATACCCATTATGATTAAGATTATTATAATTAACATTTTACCAGTCTTTTAAATCCTTTAGCAATTGCACAAAACCAATCTCCAACAGTTTCCCACACACCAGTTTCTCCCAAAGGATAAACTTCACTTAAAATATTAGTCAAATTATCAATATACCTTTTTTTTTTATGTTTGAAAGCTTTATTAGAGAAAAATAAGTATTACAATAAGGTGACATCAGCAAATATGAGAAAAAAGGTATAAGATGGGACAAAGAAAATAGAAGCAGCCAATATCACAATGAAAAACAAAGCATTTTAAGTTATGGGGAGGGAAGGGGGGGGGGGGGAAGGGAGGAGAGAAGAAAACAAAAACATGGTATTTATCGTAGAAGATGGGTAAGCAATAATAGGAAATACAGTAAATGGCAATCAAAAAGTACAGTAAAAAACCATCATATGAGTAATTGCATGAATGAAAAAGAAGTATGAAGAAGGTCAATATAAAGCTAAATAATTACAATATTGAGACTGAAAAATATCATGAAAAACTGCAGGCAAGAGTACATGTGTTCAGGGGGGCTTGAAATTATCTGAAGATAGTGGAGAGTAACTCTTTTTGGCGGATTGATCAAGGTATAGAGTAAGAGGTAGCCAGTAAAATTCAACATTTCGGGAGGGTTTACAGGAGGAAGCAAAGGCAACATCAAGTCTGTGTGAGTGACATACAAGATTCCACCAACAATTGAGAGACAATTTGTTCAGAGATTTCCAATTAGAGACAATATGCTGTAATGCCAGAGCCAGCATAAGGTCAAAAAGACCGCGAGAATGTGGGGGGAGGTCTAAATCCTCTGAAAGGCTACCAAGAAATACTAAAGAAGGAGAAAATTGAATAGAGAGGTTGAAAATGCGAGAAAGGCGAGAGAATAGCTGAGACCAGAAAATACGAGTTGAAGGACAGAAGAAGAAGAGGTGGAAAAGATCCGCAGAAGGGGCATTACAGGTCCAACAATTAGATACAGCATCAGGTTGAAAGCGAGAGATAGAAAGAGGAGAAAGGTATAGTCTGTGGTAAAAGAAAAATAGGGATTGAGTGAGAGAGGCAGTACGGGAAATCTTCAAGGATCGAGCCCATATTTTGTCCCAGAGAGAAGTCGGCCATGAAGAATGTAAGTCTGTCTCCCAGGACAATTCTAATTTTGATTTGAGACGATCTGGATTGGGGGCTGAAAAGTACCGGTAAATGATGGAAGCTTTAGGAGTTGTAGAAAGGACAGTGAGTAGAGAGGAAGATGAGGTAGGTAGATCTTCAGAGGGGAGAGAGTAATAACGATCTAGAATGGTTTCCATAAGGATAGGGAATTTCTTTGCAAAAGAAGGAGGGCAGTGGAATTGAGACCGAAATGCAGGAAATGAGCAAGGGGATGACCCATCAAAAAGATGACGTATCCAAATGATACCTTTCGCTCTCCATGAGGGCCATGCGATAGGTCGGTTGTTAATTAATAGAAGTGAATTGTACCATATAGGCAATAGTAGGAAGGATTCCTGCGTTACTGAGGAAGGTGAAACTAAAGGGCGCAGAAGAGAAGAAGTATGCTTGAATAAAAGGGGATTAAGGCATGGGGCTTTAGAGGTAAAACGAATTACTTCTTGGAAAGAGTACGGAAGCAGTAGTTCCTGTTCAACAGAAAGCCAGAGGGGAGAAAAAGGGGAGGGTTCCTGAGATAACCAGCGGGAAGCCTGTCGAAGGGAAAAGGACTTATGATAGAGGCGAAAGTCTGGAAAGTTGGTACCACCATTAAGTTTAGATTTACGTAAGATGAAAAGCGATATGCGGGCTTTTTTCTGCTTCCAAAGAAATTTGGACAACGCAGAATCAATGCGACGGAAATAGGAGTTTGGAATACGAAGTGGGAGCATGGATAATAAGTAAATCAAAATAGGGGCAATCATCATTCTGATGGAGTCAAGACGGCCCCACCAGGAAAGAAATAGTGGATTCCAAGAGGTGAGTGATGAGTCTATCCTAGATATGACTGCATTCATGTTGAGTTGAATGGAGGAGGATATAGAGCTAGAAAAAAGAACACCGAGATATTTAATTTTTGTAGAGTTCCAAGCAAAGCCAGTAGCCGTGAAAAAGTGGGGGAGACAAAGTTTGGTTAAAGGAAGAATCTCTGTTTTGTCCGAGTTTATTTTGTAACCGGAGACCAAGGAGAATTTCTGAAATTCGTCTAGTAATGCGGGGACTGAGGTAGGCGGGTCAGAAATAAATAAAAGAATATCGTCAGCATATGCAGACAATTTAAGATGACGTTTACCGTACGGGAAGCCAGAGATGGATGGATTATTGCGTATGGAGGTAAGGAAAGGTTCAAGCGCTAAAATAAATAAAAGAGGTGATAAGGGACAGCCCTGACGAACACCACGTTGGAGTGTGAATGGGGAAGTGAGTTGACCATTAACGAGAACAGATGCTTTAGGCATAGAATATATCAAAGAAATATAAGATATGAATTTGGGGTTAAAGCCGTGCCATTTTAAGGAGGCCAGAAGAAAAGACCAGTCGACCCGGTCAAAGGCTTTCTCAGCATCTACTGAAATGGCTGCAAGGGGAATCGATAGTGAAGGGGCTTTACTTAAAACATTAAGGAAGAGTCTAGAATTATCCGAGGTCAAGCGGCCCTTAACAAAGCCACATTGTTCTTTCCCTATAAGATGTGGTAGGAGCGAGTCAAGGCGAAGAGCTAATAGTTTCGCAAAAATTTTATAGTCAACATTAACTAGAGATATAGGTCGATAATTTTTACAGAACTTAGGGTCTCTACCATCTTTAGGGATAAGGCATATGGTAGCGTCCTGAAAAGAGCCTTGGGCTGATCCAGTAGAACAAAAAGACTGAAATAGAGATAGAAGGTGGGGTAAAAGAAGGTCTGAGAAATGTAGGTAAAATTCAACTGGGAAGCCGTCAGGTCCTGGGGTTTTCCCCTTAGTGAGGGAGGATAGAGCAGAGGCCAGTTCCGAAATCGTAAGATCAGAATCAACGGCCGAAATATTAAGGTGGGAAGTATCTGGTTGAGGTATGTTGTCAAAGTAGGATTGAATAAGCTCTGGGGTGGGAGGGTTTTCCGGAGTATATAAAGTTTCATAAAAAGAGTGGAATTGTTCCAAAATTTCTGCATTGGTATGAAGAAGTACATTAGAGGGGGAATAAATAGAATCAATATTAGTACGTTCTTTACGAGATTTTAAATAGTTAGCTAACAGTTTACCTGATTTATTTCGACCTCCATAAAATCGCGCGCTGCTCCGGAGAAGAAAAGAGGAGGCAGAGTCTGTGGTAAGTTTGTTAAAGGCAATCTTAGCCTTAAGCAATTCAGGAGACATAATCTTATCAGAGGAAGTATAGAATTGATGTTCCAGAGATTTAATATGTGCAAGGGTGACTTTACGTTTTTGAAGGAATTTTTTCTTCTTTTTAGAGACAAAATCAATAATAAAACCTCGGGCTGTGGCCTTGAAGGAATCCCAAAGAATATGAGGTGGGGTATCAGGCGTAGAGTTAAGATGAAAAAATTCAGAAGCAAAAGCACGAAAAGAGGAGGAAAAAAGAGGATCAGTAAGAAGAGAAGGGTTGAAGCGCCAGCGAGAAGATTTAGGAGTAGGAGGAAGAAGGTCAAAAACAGTAATAATAGGAGCATGGTCAGAGATAACAATCGGTTCAATAGAAGAAGAAATAAGGTGTTGAGAAAGAGCTGAAGAGAGAAAGATATAGTCTAAGCGGGAGAAGGAAGCATGAGGAGGAGAGAAGAAGGAGAAATCCATAACGTCTGGGTGAGTGAGTCTCCATGAGTCTGCAAGATGAGTTTGGGTAATAGTGTCAAGGAATTGTTTATGTGGCTTATGAGGGGAAAAACGAACAGAGGATCTTCGGTCTAAAAATGGGTCAATGATCTGGTTACAATCTCCACCCAATAGAAAAGCATCATCTTTATGTTGAATACATTTTGCTGTAATGGAGGGCCAAAAAGAGGAATCAAAACATGTGGGACCGTAAACATTGAATATCGTAAGTGGGATATTGTTAATTAGTAGTTTAGCTAAGACCCAGCGTCCCTCGTCATCCTTTTCTTCTAGAACTACTTTACACTGGAGTCGCTTATGAATCAAAATGGCTACTCCATTCTTTTTTTGAGAAGCAGGAGAAAATAAAACAGTTCCAACCCATAGTCGCTTTAGCTTTAAAGATTCGATGTCAGATAGGTGAGTTTCTTGGATAAGGACGATATCTGGATTGTAAGAGGAAAGGTGGGAGAGTACTCTTTGCCTTTTGATAGGGTGATTAAATCCTTTCACATTCCATGAAACAACTTTGAAGGTGAAAGCTTACTAAACTGATCTAAATCAAGAATTGCAAAAGCATACTGTACATGTAATAATAATTCAAACTGTATAGAAGTATTAACCATAAAACTCTTCAAAAAGGAAGAAGGAAGAACAGGTAGAAAAGGAAGAAGAAAAAGGAAAAGGGAGGAGGAGAGGGATGGGAA
Organism: Triturus cristatus; assembly: GCF_964204655.1. Taxonomy (NCBI): domain Eukaryota; kingdom Metazoa; phylum Chordata; class Amphibia; order Caudata; family Salamandridae; genus Triturus; species Triturus cristatus. The sequence continues at coordinate 215,123,650 of NC_140588.1, forward strand.
AAGGGAAGGGAGATCAGTGGGGAAGGAAGAAGGAAGAAAAGAGAGAATGCATAGAAGACAGTACAAATCCAGAAGGATGACTGTATTAAACATACCTGAAAGAGAAAAAATACACATAGGGAAGGTGGGGAGGTGGTGATGCTTTACAAGACGTACGGAGCAGGATCAGGAGGAGAACCACATCGAGACCGCACAAAAGGAACATGGAATGGGACAAGGTGTTGAGAGGAGTATCCGATACATATCCGTCTGGGGAGGAAAAAAGGGAAAAAATGTTAACATACATAATATGTAGACGTAAAAACAGAAGTCCAGAAAGTAGAAAAAGAAAATAGAGGGATATATAGGAGATGCCAGAAACGGATAAAGGAGAGAAGAGATACGAAAAGAGAGTGTAAGAACTGAGATGAGAAGTAAGGAGAATACATGAAGTCAAAGACAAGCCATTAGGGAGACAAACAAGTTAAACAATAAAAGTCCAATTTCAGCCACTGGTCGAAGCAGAAGAGGAGGCGTCCATCCCTTCTTCACTGTGTAGAAGAAGAAAGTTCCTTAATTCTCCAGGTTCCTGAAATGACCAAGTCTTTTCTCGATAGGTGACTCTGAGAGTACAAGGATGAAACAAGCCATATCTTGCTCCCAAGGCGCGCAGAGAGGGACGCATAGCCAGAAATTCTTTACGTCTGGAGGCAGTGACGTTAGAGACATCCTGAGATAGATATACTCGTTGACCTTGCCAAGACACTTGTTTTTTACTCCTCGCAGCTGAGAGAATCAATAAAAGATCTGTGTATTTCAGAAATAAAATGATGACTCCACGAGGTTTTGAGGAGGAGCCCGTTCTGGCACCTAGTCTATGGGCTCTTTGTATACTAATGGAGGTGGAAGTTGGTAGGTCCAGAAGTTTCGACAAGAAAGTGGTGAAGAAAGTTACTGGATTATCCCCCTCAAGGTTTTCCGGCAGATTGTAAATACGGAGATTATTCCTCCTATTTCGATTTTCCAAGTCCTCTGTATGCTTTTGGAGTGAGAGGACCGTTTTTTCTAAAGAGTCTATACGTTGTGTGTTGGACTGAACTTCAGGAAGGTGCTGTTCAACAGTAGAAAGACGGGCATCCATATTTTCCCATTTATCCTTTAAAAGCTGCATATCTGTACTCGTTTTTTCAATAAATGGGTGTAGCGCACGCAATTCCTCTAGAATTTGGTCAGTAGAAGAATGTGAAGGATTGTCTTCTGGCGTAGGAGAATTTTGCTTGAGGCGCTTGCCCGCCGGAGCGGGTGGGGAAGACTTACTGGTGTTAGTATGAGCCAATGATGATTTTGGAGTCGTCATTTTCGCAGATGCAGTGGCTCTATTTGTACCAGATGAAGATGCTCCTGAAGTACTCCCCGATGGTGTGAAGACAAATTTAGGTTTGCGTAAGTTGACCATAGAAAGAAATGAACGTGCGACAATATAGTCTCAATTCCCTGTGAGACGACTAAAGGTGCATGTGAAATATCTCCAAAGAAAGGGTGAAGCACCCAGACGTAACTCCGTGGAAAAGGCGACAGGGAATTAGAGTGTGCTAAATAACGAGTACAAAAAGGGGAGGATGACTAAAATGGAAGCACAGGAAGGAGCATCCTGAAGTAGCTGAGGCGCAGGAGAAACGGGCAGAAAGTCTCAGAGAACGTTGTTGTCATAGCGCCATGAGGAAGAAATTTAGGATAAAAAGTATTTCAGAGCAGTGAGCATGTTAGGGCGGGAAACATCCAGTTGTCAGGGGTGAAGCGCCGTAAAACTGCGTATTTGGACGTTTCCTCTAATGTGGAGGAGGAGAGAAAAAATGCAGTAAAGGCGACTTGCACAATATATATAAATCTCACCCCTGAAGTGAAGTCAGTGTCTGAAAGTTCGTTGGTGTCCAGTGGCACGTCGTGTAGTGACAGCTCCTGTCAGCAGAGGCTCCGATGTTCGGAAGAGCTTCAAAATGGCGGCTCCGTGAGGGGCAGGGAATTCATCGCGGAGAGGGGCGAAAACGGCTCCACAAGCGGTGAAAAGCTGCTCCGCTGATTCCGTTAATGTTCCGCCAGCCAAATCCGGCGACGGTGCTCAATAGCGGTCCCGTTTACATCGGGAAAAATACGCTGTGAGGTGATCGATGCGGCGGAGCTCCGTACCTAGCCGGCCATCTTGCGCGGCATCCAAGCCACGCCCCATCAATATACCTTTTAATGCTCATGCTGTTATCTGGCATAAAACATTGCTGTACCTTGATTGCACAATATACATACCTTATTTTGTCAAGAGCATATCTAAAGCAAGGCTATTCTGAATCACAATAGCATATGTGGTGAACATTACTTCATTAATTTTAATTGATGCCCCTGCACTATTAGTAGCCAACAATCTACCAATGTAGACACGTTTCTAATCTTATCATCATTCAAAGCCTCAACAACAGGAGGAATCAGCACACCAAACATGTTCAAAATAGCCTGATCCATTCGATGTTTCAGTCTTTTTTAATTCATTTCAATCATTTCATTCAACCTATTCAAATTGTACATATTGGGGAAGACCATGGTTAAATAGCACGCACATACCTAATTACATGTAATGTAAAAATAAGCAGGTTTTTTTGTTCTTATTTTGCAACAGGTAGCAAAGAGCCAGGCGAGGGTTTGCTGAAAACCACAGTCTCTATAACTATATGCCTCAATTTGAGCAAGACCTGATCCAACATTTGTCGTGGTGGCCCTGGTACTTCTCATGTGTTGGTTTTTAGGTCTTAATCATCAGATATCTTCCCAGTGATTGTTAGTCCGTCACCATACTGTTTCTACCACCATCCCCTCTACTGGCTTCAAAAACGAAACCTTTTTCAGTGAGAGACTGTTACAATCGAGCTTGCTAACCCTTGAACCAAAATTGCCCCCTCAATAAATTCCAGAGGGGAAGAGGATATCCATTTCATGCAAATCTCCCTTCTAGCCAATAGAATTAGGGCAAATAGGAGTGAACTCCATTTCTTAGGTAGCTTAGTGATAGTCCATTTATACTCTAAAATACCAAAGATCACCAGAGCCAGGCTTACCTTTATTTCTCTAGCCAACATCTCAGAGTCTTACCTACTTTTCGCCAGAAAATCTGAATGAGGGGACACTGCATAAACATGTGCTGATCATCAGCCATCTGGACACCACTTCTGAGACAAGTCTTCACAACATGATTTTCCAATTTTTACAGCGTTTTGGAGTCCAGTTGGCACTGTGTAGTGTAAATAGATGATTTTTCTTTAGAGATGCAAGCTTCACTGATTCACATAGAGTAAACATAGATACTTGCCAAAAGTGTGTTAAATACAGCATCGGCAGGTCCCTTCTCCAAGGTGTCTCTGGCAAGGTAAAGGCTCTGTCAGTACCCTAGACTATCATCAAGTACCATTTCGCCTACTCTTTCTTTATGAGGGGAGCACCCTTGCATTAAATTCACCCCCTCAACGTTCCCTCTCTCTTCCTTGTCACACCTCAGGTGCCCAGCTGGCCAGTTGATAGTACTTAAATCTAGATAACCTGTCACCTGTAATCCAAGTTATATCTTCCCAAGATATCAGACTACAATTCTTGATGATCTGACCCCATCTATTTAGTTCTGCTTCTATCCGAGGTCTTGCGGTGCTATCCTGCAATCATTCCGGCATTCCAGGTGAATACCAAACCAGGCCAAATTCACTGTAAAAAAGTATCCCCAAAACCCGTCTAATATGCACCTATAGCTACATGCAACATTCAGAGTCTTCAATCTGACCTGTTAAAATAATTTGGGATTTCCAAACTCATACAAGAAATGTCTATTAACGTGGCAGATTTTTCATCATGGCTTGAAACATAAGACCTGTCTGCAGTTGATCCTCTCCCCTTAGCAATTTTCTGAAGTTCTTCAACTGGAAGGCCCCACAGTAAAATTACTGCTATGCCACCATCAGTCATTTTCCTGCTGAGTTTTTCCAGGCAATTCTCACCACTCAGAGACCCAGATAAAACTGCTTACTTCTCCCTAAAATTTCTTAAACCCTGATCTGTCAGTGGGATTACATTAAAGATGAAGGTGCATTTTGGGAGTATCAACTTTTTAATAATATTTGTTCTCGCTAAGATCGTAAGTGGGCGACACATCCATGACCTTAACAATCTTCTAGTGTCCGCAGTGCCTTTGTTGAAATTGACTTGGGCCATCCTATCCAGATCCTGTACTACTAGAACTCCAAGATACCTTGGAGTTCTAGGCCATCACACAGAGTATTCCATGCCATTATTTCTTTTTTTTACGTGTTCACCATATAACCTGAGACTTTCCTGAACTCCTCCACAGATTGTGAAATACCAGGAAATGAACATGCTGAGTCCGAGGTATAGACCATCAGATTGTCTGCATACAACCAACTTTTCTCTCCCACCCATTACATACGAAAGGAGTAATACTGGGTTTCCCCTTCATCCTTATCGGTAGAGGTTCAATATGCAGGATGAAAAGCAAGGGAGACAACGGGCACCCTTGCCGGGTCCCTTTTTGTTTTTATAACCTGTTCAGTCCCATTCACTGCAACCCTCGCCATCAGCTATTTGTAGATTAACCGGATTGCTCTTGAGAATTCCTCCACCAAGTGGTAATGTTTAATCACTCCGTTCGGAAAAAGCCAACACACTCTATAAAATGCCTTGGTGGCATCAAACGTTAAGATTGTTAATGTTGTTTTCTCTTCTGCTGCTATATCCTCTGCTCCCAGTAAATCGTGTGCAAGTTCATGTAAGTGCCATACCCTGATTAAGCCCTTTTGGTCCTCATGGATTAGTGCCACAGTTACCCTATCCAATCCCTACGCCAAAATATGAGTGTAGACTTTATAATCACTCTTAAGCAAAGAGATTAGTCTGTAGCATTCACAAAATTAAGGGTCCATGTTAGGTTTCACTATTAAAGCTATTGTGGTCCCATCCCATGATCGCAGTAAAGGATTTCCCCTTGAAAAAATATCTGTCAGTAATCTACCCAATACAGGTATTAGCTCATCCGCCAATACTATATACAACTCATTTGGTAAGCCATTGGGACCTGAAGCTTTCCCCTTTTTTAGCACCTTCTCTGTCTCCTCACCTCCTCCTGACTTACCTCTTTGTTTAGACCTGATTTCAAATCCAGCCCAAGATTCGGGAGAGCAACCTTCCTAAGCCAATTTTCTATTTCATCTTCCAAAATCTTCAAACCGTCAGTATATAACTCTTGAAAGAAGTTGACAAAAGCCTGTTCCTTTTTCTGTCTCTCTCTGACTTAAATCCCCCGGATGCTGTTCCTTAAGTTATCCACCTTTATTTTTCAGGCTAATAACCTCCCTCATCCCTCCCCATTCTCATGGTGGGCTAACTTACTGGCCTTTCCTATGCAAAATACCTTCCAGATAATCAGCAGGCTCCCTCATTGCCTTTCTGATCTTGTTAGTGAGAGTAGTTCCTGTGCTCCACAATGAACGTCTCTATCCCTATCCCTCTGTGCTTTTGTAATACTCACCTGTAACTCACTAAGTCTACGCTTGGATTTGTTATGCTAAAACGCCACTAAACGTATAATCTTCTCACTATTAAATACCTTAAAAGCATCCCAAATTACGCGCAGGGGGCTAACTAATTGTTGATTTAACAAAATTCCACCATATCTTGCCTCAGCTTACTGACCACTATCTGATTCAGCACTAGTGTCCTATCTAAAGTCAATCTGGGGGACTCCAGTCCCTTTCCCAAGAGCAGATCTAATTTTACTGCAGAGTGAGCAGACGGATGCTCTGGAAGGTGACGTATCTCTTTCACTCTACTGGTCAATCCAATATCTAAGAGAAAACAAAGAAGTATGACCATATTTCTTATTTTAAAAGGTGTAAATGGGCTTAGGGTAAGAAGTAGAATGAAGAAGATTTTGGAATACCTAAGGCAGTCAAAATATGTGATAGTAATATCACAAGAGGCTCACTTACTGAAGAAGGAGTGCGTAGAAATCCTAAGGCAGCAAAGATGGATCAGGGATTTTTCATGTACAGGCCAGATATGTTGTGTAGAGGGGGTGGGTCTTTTGATCAAGAGCTCTGCTCATGCTACCCTGGGAGATTACACAGCAATCCCGGGGAGCACTGGCTAATAGCCAACTCAGGTACACAGTACATGGTATGCAACAGTAGGTTTCTATGGCCCAAATGTTGATGACCCCGGTCCCCTCCAGACATTATACTGTCAGCTGTTTGAGGTAGCAGTGCTAATAGGGATAGGGAGTGATTTTAATGTACTATTGGACCCCATACTCGACCAATCCACCATGAGAGGCATAGTTAACTCCCCAAAGACGTTAGCACAAGTGCAGCAGTTAATGAAGGATTTGGGTTTGTTCGATGTCTGGAGAAAAAGGGCTGGTACTGCTAAAACATGCTGTTTTGGTACAGATGTGATAAATGCCCCTAAAATAGGGCCTTGACCCAACATAACATTTCTATCAGCTATATAGTTATAACTACACATGCTTATTCCAATCACAGACGAAACATCTCATTTATCACACTTTGATCCCATCTTACACACCTCTCCATTCTTCTCTTTCAAAATCTATGATGAATCTGTGAATTCTTAACCATAGTCTCCTCTTTCAAATGAAACACCAGTCATACTAAATTGCACTCTTCTTGCATTATATCCTCTAATAACATTTGGTTCTACATCAGTCAGGTCAGAAAAGCCGTATTCGGCACAAATTTCCTTATAAGCACAACATTTTACAGTAGATTATTAGTATTGTTAAATACATTGATCTTCTAAAACTAGAATTTACACAGTGCCAAAGAAGTTAAATTAAAACATCAATAAAATAGAATTATATACAAACGTCATGCATAAATACACCAAATCAGATAATAACTGTAAGGTTAAAATTGAATTCTGCTGACACTGTTTACATTTAACAATGTGACTGTTATGTTTAATGGGGAAATCTAATCGTACAACTTCAGACATATTATTTAGAGAACGATTATAATCAAAGTCTTGATTCACCAATATACTAAAATAAACAGAGGATCTTAACCCTTATGATGGAGGAAGTTGCAGGTATGTGCCACCTTCTGAAGCAGAAGTTGGTTAATGAATTGAGATACAGCAATTCGAAACATTCATAATCTCCTTGAAAGCACTAAGCAAATTAGTCTAAGTATTTTTTCCTTAATATCCAATAAAACCTTCCATATGATCTAACCTACTATCTTTAGTAATAATATTATGCTGTGCATTGTTTGTATGACTTGAAACATATCCAGCAGGGAAATATTATTTCAGGAAGATTCCAATTATTATTACCAAAATAAAAATCATTAAAAAATTTTTTAAGGGCCATACAAAATCTTTCCTTACATAAAGCCATCTTGTATCTGTTAAAAATACAGTCTCTCAATAATATAATTCTCAAATGACAAAATGCAGAAATTTAGACATCCTCCAAAAATAGTAAGCTTACTATAATGCAAGCATGAACAAAAACAGTCTCTTCAAGCAATATATGCAAGCAAATCTAGAAACAATGCAAACAATTGTTCTTCAACAGTCGTGTTAACAAGTACCATATGTGGACAGAAAAGATCTTCAAAGCTATTTGGGCAGGAAACCATTCAACTATTTGGGCACAAAAACCACAGCTACACTCTATAATAATACTAAAATAAGTCTTCTTAAGATGGAGTCATATTTGTCAAAATGGAGGCAAACATAAAAATTCCTAATCTGAGAGACTTATTCAAGGACACTTTAAATTCTCAAACATTCACACTTCAAAACTCCTCTAAAAATGTAAAACAAATCAGTTCCATTTCTTCAGCGGAGAATTTTTTATTGTTATTCATTTTCAGGCTCAGTCATTATGCCAATTCACATAGGTTCTTCAAGCAGAAATCTAAAAACTCTCAGATCAATGTCTCTTTTGCCTGGCACAAATGTTGTCAGATATGCCCATTCAGAAGCTTTAGGCTTCTTGTTTGGCATTCTTACTGCTGTTGATCTTCGAACACTGATTTATCAGTCTTTTTGTCATTCTATTCTATTACTGCTTCAGATGATTTTTTAAAACCTTTTGTTCATACTGTTAAATCTTTGTAACACTACCCTTCTTTCCTTCACACCTTCGGACCATTCAGCTTGAATCAAGCGTGCATCTTCTGATTCATTTTCTTTATCTGTCCCTTTTTCATCTTCATTTACATCTTGATTTGTAGCTCTTGCAACTGGAACACTTTGATTTTCTCTCGAGGCTTCCAAACTTTGATTTTTAAAAATATCATTTTCTTGATTTTAATCTTGTTCTTGTTCTCTTCTTGTTGTTCTTTGTGAATTCCCCCCCCCCCCCACGGACCCACTTAGTGAATTTCAGACATAGCTCTGTGAATCAGCAGCTTGTATCACTACTACATCTGCATTCCACACACACTCTTTTCATATGAGATGCATGGATCCAATACGGTAAACCCCCACACTTCACAGCAGTGTTAGCCACCAATGTGACTTGGTAAGGCCCATTACACCTGGGCTCAAGACATGATTCCGCACAAACTTCTTCATCATGATGCAATCCATAAGTTCTAAGTCATGGTAAGGTTCATTGCTTGCTGAAGGTGTAACAATCTTCACCTAGTGAGAGATAGAATGTTACAATATTCACCAAACCCTTGCAGTGATCCAGAATCCGATCATCATTAACATTCTGAAGCCAGCTGATGAAACAGCAGGAATCCCCATGGCTCTCAACAGTAACATTTCATGTGTTGATAACGCTGTGGTTGTGCTTCTTATGTTGAGCAGAACTGAAGGAAGAGCAGCTGGCCATTTCAATGACTTGGAAGAACACACTTTAGCCAATTTTGCTTTAATCATACCAATAATTCTTTCCGCTACACCTGATACTTCTTCATGGGAATTACGATGGAGTTTTTGCTCGATCCTTTTTGCAACACATAGGACCCTCATTATCTCATTCATCATGCCTTCACGTCCCACAGATAAAGGTCCATGTATGTGCCTTGCCATCCCCAGTAGCATGTTTATCATTTTTATCTTGTGTACATCCTCCTTTTTCCTGTTTCTTTTGATCCCTTGATGTTTCACTTTGCAAATCCCTAAGTTCTTCAAGAGTTTGGACTGACATTAACAGGAAACAATTTACATTTTCAACTTCTGTTTCAGAATTCTTATTTGATAGGAGTGTTCTAGACATAAGAAGACATAATTGAGCAATTTTGTGTTCAAAGTTAAACCATATCATCACTACTTCTATGTGCAACACATTTTACAACAGCAATTTCTTTGGCAATTTTAATGCATTGAGTAAATCCAAAATTCTTGGGTTATTTGTTATTGGAGTGTGAGCAAAAGTCATGAAACCCCACAAAGACTACAATTGCCCAAAGTAATGAACCACTCTACATTTGTAAAGCGCGAACAATCACCCGCAAGGGTCTCTAGGAGTCACATGGTGCTGGGCTAATCTGCCGCCGGCGCCGGGGATCGAACCGTGATCCCCAGATTCCAGAGTCAGTCGCCCTGGCCGCGGCGCCACACCTCTTCCACTCTAAAACCATATTGACTGTCAGTGTAGACTGTAGCACCCAATTATTTGGTTACACAGCATGATCTTGTAATGGCAATCAATTCTGCTACTCACCTTGAAGTTATATTTCACAACTATAATGCCTCTACGAATATGTCAAAGTGCAAACTGCATATGCTGCTTGAAAAATTCCTCAGACAAGAATCATCCACAAATAAAATTAAACAAGACACCTTGAGTGGTACAACTTTGATAGCTGGTCTTGGCTTGATGCATAACTCTGTTACATCAGTACATCAATACAGTAATGGTCTGGGACTGTTGGAGACCATTGAGCACCATTGGCACCCGCCATGAATATAAGCAGGACTTCCTGGTGAGAAGTTTGGTTTTAAGCCATTCACGCATGGCAAGTTTTCTTTACATGACTTATAGGATTGTGCCAAGGAAACGTAGGCCTCCGTGTAATGAGTATTTTTCTTAAGTAATGTGATCACTTTTTTAAGTGCACATATGTAACTTGTGCATTTGCTCTTTCATCTGTGTGCGTCATATGCCAGTTCTGGCTGATTCTAGAATTATATTATTGGGAAGTTATTGCCTGAGTAATATTTGTTTGTTCTTATAGAAGGTGTAAAGTATATTACACAAACTAGAAGTGTTCGATAAGCAGATTAATTCTGCCAGGTAATTCTCATGGTAATAAAAGATGGAAATACAGGCACAGGTAGAGAGGTCTAGTTGTCAGGAACTTGTCCTGTGTTTAGGGGGAGCGGGATGCAACTCGACCATCCTGCGCCCCTCACACCCCATGGAGGGCCAGAAATTCTGGATACCAAACAGTGAGAACTGTGTACATTCAGAATCATCTATTGGATCTGGCTAAGATTCTAACACGTGGAAAATAAACTGACATATTTGTATCAGACTTAAGTGAAGAAAAATATAACGGAAACTGTTTAACTTTGATCCACATATTGAAGTTAGAATTCACTCTCATGCATGGGTGTGTGTGTATTCAAGCTGTGGCTTCCAGACTTTGCCCAGTTTAACAACACCATGCCATCAAACAATCAATTATCCTATGGAGCAATGTAGTGGTAAATTTTAGGAGGCTGGGGGTTCTCCTTTAACTTTTGATATCTGCAATCACATTGCACATTCCCTTGTGGGTCTCCCACGACAATTCATTGCTATGAATTCCCAGGCCTTCTTTTTTTACATCACTTTGCTACACATTGCTTAAAAATAGGCACCATTCAGCTTTTGCTTCTGTGTCTAAAGTCGCTGAATATATTTGGTTAATTAATTTCTTCTTGCTTTTTAACTAATATCAAAACTGATTTCTAAAATGTCAGGCATTGAGGCTGTTCTGTTTTGCTGTTTTCTGTTGTGGTCAGAGTTGACTTAAATAGCTGACATTATTTTGTGCAATATAGATATTAAGTAATGAGATCCAGGATGCAGAGGTACGTAAACCTTTCCCTTATTTAGTACAGTCAGTAATATCCACAACGATCTGCAGTCTTCTTTCAACGCTCTCTCCAACTACCAATCTCGCCTACATCCCCATAGCAACTAGCTGGCACAGATATCACACTTCACTCCCTTTGGCTTGCACAACACAACATCATACAACAGCTGTAGATATTACTTAACGCCTCCCTAACAATATTAAATATAGGTTACAACATTTATTTAAGATGCATTCCTTAATCAACTTAGAATGAAATCCTTCAACTTCATAAGGAGAATGGCAACTCTACCTAATGAATTGGTGGCTGACTTTGGTAACACATTCACTAATTCACTTGAGGAACTATAATTTGAACTTGTTTGAGGAACAATCTCACCTGGAATTATTTCTGAAACATTTTCAATTCTGTCAACCTCATTAGGTACATCATCCTCCCCCATTATCACATTCTAGGATTGACAGTGGAGGGCACTTTACTCCGACCTCGTCCCCAAGGCCACATCTTACCATTACTCAGTTTAGCAGAACAGGAATTAACATCCTTCACTTGTAATGGCTCAGGGAATTTACCCCTTCATACGCTTATGACAGATTTTCACACGTACCGAATCACCAGGCCGTAATTTGACTTCTTTCAAACCATGCATCCTGCCATAATACGCTATGTAAATCTTTTGAACTTCAATTAAATTCTTTTTGACCACTGCAAGGGACCACTTACTCTGATGCTCTACAGACATTCATGCATTATCTTCTTTGGTAAACAGCTTTTTCCCTTTGAGCACTCTGGAAGGACTATACCCAAAACAGTTTGCAGGGTTCCTTCTCCTAATTCATTCCGACATTTATAGCAGCTTGTATGCTACCCATAATCAGCCTGTTAAAGCACTCTACCACTTGGGGTAAAGATAGCAGTGTGTTTGACACAATTTCTTACTAAGAAACCCTTCAACTTTTCAGCTGTGTATTGATGACCATTGTCACACAACAGGGACCTCAGAATACCATCCTTTAAGACAATCCTTTCAAAATATTAAATAACCACAGTAATGTCAATCTTAGCTTGAATATCAATTACAGGCCATTCATGTCGATGAGCACTATTAGATGCTTGAAGGTACCACAAGAGTTCAATATGGGACCCAGAATATCTATGGCTAATGCCCCCCATGTATTATCAGGTAGTTCCTTGATGCCTAACGAGGGTCCTTAAAACTGATTGTGAATTAATACATTGTTCAAATGACCTCACAAACTTTTCCATATCAGAACCGATACCAGGCCCCCAATATGAAGCCTTCGCTCTTGTTTTTAAATATGACAATGCCTAAATGCCCTTCATGCGTACTACTCAAGATCTTTTGTCTCAGACTATGTGCAGGAATCACCCTCTCTGCCCTCAAGAGGAACCTTGGCCTCACACACACACACACATAACTCATCCTTGAGGTCCCAGTACATCCCTAGGCTCCTTTTTGTCAGGCCAATCTTGTACTATATTCCTTTTCACATTCATCAATACTTCATCATTTCCATAACTAGACACTTAGTCTTCCTTGACAATAGCATCATTATCATCCACAACTGCAACATCATCTCAGTCATTCAGTTCATGGTCCCTTAATGACAACGGGGATCTGCTCAAGTAATCAGCTACCCTGTTTTTGCTCCATTGCAAATATTCTACATCATAAGCGCAATCCAAAAGACATTTTGGCAATAAGATGAGTGTTCTTAACAGCATCCTCAGTTTTCTAAACTATGACAAGTGGCTTATGGTCCATTTGCAACGTAAATCTAGAACCCCACAGATACTGCCTGTAATTCTCGATTGCCCAAACATACGCTAACATTTCTCTCTTAATCACTGAAATCTCTTCATTGGGTGATAAAGAGCATGAAGCAAACAACACAGTGTTTTCCACCCCATTCTCCAGAATACTCTGAGCAGTAGAATCAATCCCTTGCAATGGAACTGAAGTGCACATATCTTCCTTTATACTTTAAAATTCCTTCGGGATGTTCTCATTCCATGCAAACTCTTGATGATCTTTTAACAATTGTCTCAACTCATAGGTTTTTCCTGCATAAGTTCTAACAAACTTGAAGCAAAACTCCGATAGATCCAGGAAGGATCTAATTTCGTCTTTACAAGTGGGAGCAGGAGCATCCCTAATGGACTCAATGATCTTCTTCTTAGGAGCAATCTCAGTTCTACTAATTTCATGTCCTAAATAAGTCACCAAATCCATTGCAAAAATTTACATTTTTTCAATCCTGCAGTCAACTCTTTGGACACTTATCTCTTCAACACTGTTTCCAACCTACGATCATGTACCAGTCTATCGCATCCCAGTACCAGAATATCATCCTGGAAATAAACTACTCCTTTGAAATCCTTAAATAATTTATGCATCAACTGTTGGAAGATGCCTGTCGCTGACACTTAGCCAAAGAGCATCTGAAAAAACCTATAATATCCAAACAGTGTGATGAAGGCAGTAAGGTCTCTTTATGTAGGAAGGCGACATATTTGGTGGTAGGCAGAAGTCAGATCAGCTGTGGAGACAATTTCTCCCCATTAGTCTTTTCCAACATCTTATTAGTCCTTGGCAGAGGAAAATTATCTACCACAATGTTCTTATTGAGGATCCTTAAATCTATACACAATCCTATATGCCCATTTTCCTTCCTTTCAACTACGACAGTTGCCAACTATTCTGCACACTCCACTGACTCTGACACCTCTCCACTCAAGCTTGACAAATTTATTAGCTACTTCTTCTCTGACACTCAAAGGTATGTTACTCACCATGAGACAAACTGGTTTAGTCTCTCTGTTAAGTATTAATTAATGCTAAAATCCTTTTAACTTTCTAATCTTTCCTGAAAATACATCAGGAAAGTTGTCACACATCTTCTCTTGCATTCTTCCTACCGGCTCACCCAGCAATAACACCTATACCTTGCTATAAGGGACTGCAATGATACTTAAAGCTCTGCTACCCACAACCCTTCCTGTATATTAGTGTTGTTAGTGTGCACGACAACATGATCACGAATAAGCTCATTATGCAAGGAGCCAAATTTGCATGAAATGGCCAATTTCTTGAGCTCTGACACATAATCCTCAATATTTTCAGATGTCCCCTGTTTACATTAGAAGAAACGATATCTATCTATGGCTGCACTTACAGCTGGTTGATAATAGTTGTTTAAGTCTTCAAAGGTATGTTTAAAAACATATCTACCTTCCTACGTTCTTACCTTTTTTCTATCTGGCAATAATAAACACGCAACCCTTCTGGATCTAAGCTGTTTAACAAGGTTTCCTTTTCCCTTAAAGGAGCGATCTCTTCTGCGCCCTCCTCCTCTATGGCTGAAATATAATTCAGGAAGTAATCCTTCCACTTTGGCCCTTTCATTTGCGGCTCACCCAGTAAGGAAAGAAATGGTTGTAGAGGTGTAAGAATAAATGTTTGGGCGCACGTGATAAGTTATTAATTAATTTAAACACAGGAATGTACAAGGCAACAGCCAATAATGTTATTTAGGTTGGTGTGTGCATCATCGTAGAGTTTGGAATTTATACACAATTGATACTCAGATTGCTGAAGGTGGTGTGTGTATCACCATAGGATGTGGTGTGCGTATCACCATAGGATGTGAAGGAAGATGGTGTGCTTATCACTGTAGAATGTGCTGCACATATCACGTAGGATGTTAGGGTGACATGCCCACAATATGTTTGAAGGGTGTGCGTATCACCGTTATAAATTAACATAATCCACGGGTAACCAAAGCCTTGCTGGCGACTTAATTAGCACAGTGCGCGGTTTCCTTGTACGGCCCAATACAATATGACTGTGACGTCCCGATGTTACATTGCATGCTGAAACCGGTATGCAGTACCAGGATCCAAAGTATCAATGTTGTGGTCCAATCCACGATGGCACGACATTTTGGGTATTACTCTACATTGTGTTCTGGAGGTGGGGTGCAGAACAGTAATTCACTTTATTATGTTGCAGCCCACCTCAAAATGGCTGTGAAGATAGTGGCGTAGATCACATAGTGTAACCTGCACACAGTGCTATCGAGCATAGCTTCATCAGCACACAGCAAATACCACTCACTGAAACTTCTTTGAAAATGCCTGAATTTACCACAAATGTCCAGGTCCACACATTCTTCGAGCTGCTGGCAAAGATCACTTTGGCTAACTTTTCAACAGACTGGTAAGCCCTTCTTCACCAATTTGTAATGATATCCAGGATGCAGAGGAAAGTAAACTTCTTCATTTAGAGCAGTCAGTAACATCTACAATGAGCTGTAGTCTTCTTCCAGCGATGTGTCCAACTGCCTTCCCCCCATTCTAGAATGCATGCATCTCCATTGCAACTAGCTAACACAGACACCACAAGTACATGCTATGAGTAAAGTAGTGAAATTAAAGGAACACCCAACGAAAATGACTGTTGATACTTGTGATTACGGATAACTCAGTGTCACTGGGGCACTATGTTCTTTTAGTACTCATTGTAATTTGGTACCCTAGTCCTATTAGTTCAAGTGAAGTGATTTTCTGTTCATTGTTCAAAGGCATGAGGGAAAAGGGGGGAACTGACACCTGTCTTTGGGCTTCAATATGATTTCTTAAACTGCTGGAGTTTCTGGAGGTGGAATAATATAGGGATGTCTTAGGGGTGGCAGTGCAAGATGAGGTGATAGGACCGCAGGTCTAAGCAAGGCCAAGTGCTGGTGTCAGTGTTTTAAGGGCAGGGGAACTAGCACCTTACACTAGTCACACCTTTGCTGATAAAGTGTGCCATATCAGAAATAGAGGAAAGTGAGAACCTGGATTGTCCTATGGTTTGTGCTTGTCCACGTTTAAAAGACTCACAGCTATACAGAAAGAGTTGCCGTGCTTTAGATCAATCTCAAAAACATATCAGAGCACACTACAGGTTTTAATCGTGAAAATGGGATTGGAGTAATCACTCCCTCTGTAATACAAGGTAGCCTCTCCTTATGAGGTAAAACCAAGGCTCTGAAGTTTCCAGGGGGTCTCTTGTGTAGCAACTTAATTTATCACTGAGTCGCAAACTTTAAAATAGAAATTAAATAAAAACGAATTAAATTTACACTATCTTTTCCGTCGCATTGTGGCAAGCAAGAGCACGCAGAGACCTTTAGAAAATGTGGGCAAAATTCTAAGCATGGTCTGCACTTGACACACATGAGCAGACCCCAAACCTTGCTATTCTTACTTATCTCTGTCCTGAAAGCCTAAAAAGATGTGGAGCATGCATGCTTGATTCTGCCCCCTCAGTACCAGTTCAATGGGTTTTAACACAAGGAATTGCATTTTAAATGAAGGCTAAATCTCGGCCAAGCCACTTTGTGCATTCTGGTTTTCGTATTCCACTCTGCGCCGCCTCTGTTGGGGGTTGCACTTCTGAAGCAGAACTCGCTAGAAGGCTCTTATGAGCCACACAGCTGTCACAAAACTGTCCCATTAGGCCGGGCAGTTAGTGGCATTGTCATTTCGTGACAAATGCTCTTTGCCCACTAATGCCTTTTAATGTAATGCCTCAGCTTTAAAAAAAACTCGCCACAGCAGCTGCGCTTCCCAGTCAGAAGTATTTCCGCGTTGAGTTTTTCAACTTTGATTACTTGGAGCATTCCTGATTGTGTTTTAATGAGGGGCAATTAAACATGTTTGAATTAGTAATGATTATTATCTGTTGGTTTTGAGCGCTATTGAGTGGATTGGTTCCAAAACATACAGACATATGATCCCTCAGAGGGAAGTGCAACTATTGTACAAATGTAGTGGGGAAGATTTTCTCCCTTATTTGAAAAAAGCCGGACCTGGGAGCGTGAGGGCAATCTAATTTGTGAGGACAATCTAATTTGCGAGGATAATCTAGCTTCAGCCAGCCATCGATCTCAGAAAGGAACTGTAAAGTCACTGTTTAAAAGAACACTTTTCATAGTTACTCTCAGGAACCCCCTGCTGGGCAGTGCAGTTGGATGCTGCTCGCTCTTGAAAGAATCCCTCGTTAAAAGATTGAATAGCACAATACACCTAATAGAGGTTACTGAAACCGAACCAAAAGTGTATTTAACCAAAACATAATTTTTAGAAAGAGGGGGCCTCTTGGAAAAACCAACAGTTTAGGGGAAATAGGGAGATAAACAATAGGCATGTGTTCACGGTGCTGTGTCCTTTCATGCATAGTATCAGTTACTGAAAAAAACTTACAGCCCTACTTAATGGACACGAACTATACAGTAGTGGAAACATGAAAATGTTGGTAAAAATAGAGCCTGATTTAGAGGTTGGTGGATCAGGTTACTCCGTTACAAACAGGACAGATATCCTGTCCGCCGTATTACAAGTCCCTTATATCCTATGGCCCTTGTAATAAGGCGGACGGGATATCCGTCACATTTATGATGACGTAACCTGTCCACCAAACTCTAAAACACGCCCTTAGTTTTTAATATTCAAGAAAGTTTTTAAAAGAGGCCTTTGTTCTGTATTGGGTCCGGGGTGCCTTCTGAATGTATTTCTGCTCCCAGCCAATCCGTTTAGAGGAGTAGGGCTCTTACCGTCCGGAGTCCACCGTGCAAGGGCTCATGACCAGGTCTTTTTTTGAAAAGTGAGTTGAATGGAACCTGGTCATGCGGTACAATGACTGACTATTGGGAATGCCCCCTTGAAGGCACTTTTTATAGTTGAACAGTTTTCCCACTGCTGGAAAAAACAAGCATTGGCAAAGCCAATAGGTCTTGTCTACGCAAGAGCAATTGGCTTTGTGTTCTAGCCATGTTGTACACCAGAATGGCTGCTGTTCAGCATGGTAAAAGTTAGTGGTGTAAAGGAGACTGTCATTGAGTGGAGTGTCATAGAGTGAAGTGTCTAGGAGTTGAGTAGAGTGTAGTGTTGTTTAGTGGCACAGAGAGGTGTAGAGTGGAGTGTTATGGTGTGGCATAGAGTGGAGTGTCATAGAATGTTGTGGAGTGGCAGAGAGTGGAGTGGAATGGCTTAGAGTGGAGTAAAGTAACATGGACTGGCATAGAGGGAGTTGTGTAGAGTCAAGTAGAGTGTCATAGAGTAAAGTGGTGTAGAGCGCAGTAGATCGCTGTACAGTGGAGTGGCACAGCGTGGAGCACTGTAGTAGATTGGAATGGCTTAGAGTGGAGTAGTGTGTCATAGAATAGAGTGGAGTAAAGTGTCATGGAATGGCATAGAGGGAGTTGCGTAGAGCATGGTAGAATGGAGTAGAGTGAAGTAGAGTGTCATAAAGTGGAAGGGCGTAGAATGGAGGGGTATTGAGTGACGTAAAGTGCTATAGTGTTGTAGCATTGAGTGGAGTCCCGCACAGTGGAGTGGCAATAACATAGAGTGGAGTAAAGTGTCAGAGTGGAGTGGAGTGGTATGGAGTGGCGGGACATAGAGTGGAGTGGCGTGTCGTAGAGTGGAGTTACATAGAGTGGAGTGACATAGAGTGGAGTGGCTTATCATAGAGTAAAATGAAGTGACATGTTGTAGAGTGGAGTGGCAATAACAGTTTCAGTTTTTACCGTCTTTATTTCGATTTTTCATCATAAAAGACACACATATACACAAAATTACATTAAATACAATTAGTGCGCCGAAGTCATAAAATCATAAATATTTAAATACACATACTAAACAAATCAAAAAGAAACAAGACAAGAAAAGTTAAGGCAAGGCAAATCTAGTTAAAAATCTCAATTAAACATGCTTGTAAAGACGTCAAGGGGAATTGTAAAAACATTTGAGCATATATAAAAAATAGCAGATCGTCAATACTAATAAAATCATAGGCCAAAAAATCAGTGGGATAACACAGTATACAAGTTATTTGGGTCATGATACTATGAGCTGACTGACTTAATCCTTATCAGCCAAGCCCACCCAAGGAATTTGGCCAATCCTATGGTTAGCCATTCAGAAGTGTTGGTTCTCAAGATGTACAATGCTTCACTACTCACTCGGGTGTTTAGTCTAGTACATATAGGTTTCAGCCACTTATTACGTGGTTCACAATAAGCAGTACAGACAAATAAAAAATGACCTAGTGTTTCTTTGCAAACGGTACAACAGGGACAGAAACTTGACTCCAACCTCTGCCAGCCACTAGTAAAAGCCCTCAGAGGCAGTGTACCTACACGGAACTGATGGTATAGTTTCCTATCTAATGTTTTAAGGATAACATCCCAGTATACTTCTTTGTTAGGTACTGCTTTGTGGAGCAAAAACTGGCCTGTCAAATTCATTTTCTCAGAAAGTGCCACATGTTCCATTTTTACCATAGACCAAAAGAGAAGTTTAAATTCATTCTTGGTAGGGAAGGTTTGAGAACCCGGCTCCGACCAAAGCAAGGGAAGACCCATTTCGGTAAGAGTGTTCTTAATTAGCTTTAGCCACGGTATGTCACCTGCCCCTTGTTGCATTCTCACATCCTGTAATTCACGGGCAAACATGGCCAGCTCCGGGGTGGACCATATGCGTCTCCATAACGCCACCATCCTATAGAGGGCCTGGTGTTTAATGGTATGCATGCCCATGTCCATCAAAAGTGGAAGGACTGGTGTTGAGGGGGGGAGACTAACTAAGTTTCGAAGGAATTTATTCTGTATCCTATCCAGGACAGCCAGATCCACACATCCCCAAATATCGGCCCCATATAATATGGCTGAGCTGATTTTAGCACTATAAATTTTAAGTGCGGGCAGTACTCTTTTAGTCAGGGAACACCGCTGTACTTTTACTAGACAACCAGTCAAGCGGGCAAATTTCAAACAGAGTGCCGCTACTTGATCTTTCCATTGTAGCCTATAATCCAAGGTAACACCAAGATAAGTCATTACATCAACCTGCTCCAGTCTAGACCCATTCATTAAAACATGGCCCCTCAGTGGCTTTTTCTTAGTCAGGACCATGAACTTGGTTTTATTAATATTGATCTCAAGATCATTCATATTGCAAAAGTCCATGAATTTATTTATTGCTGCCTGTAAACCCTTCTGTGTTTTGGCCAATATGAGAGTATCATCTGCAAAAATTAAAAGAGGGAATTTGGTCCCACCCAGTGAAGGAGCATCAGTGGGGGTATCTGAGAGGAACTTAACCACCTGATTAATAAAGAGTACAAATAGGGTGGGGGCCAGGACACAACCCTGCCTCACACCGCGAGTTACGGGGAAGGAATCGGTAACCTGGCCCTGGCGACCCCATCTGACTCTTGCAAAGTTACCCTCATGCATCCTGATGGTAATTTCTAATAGTGCACTAGGGACCCCCATCCTTCTCAATGCTGCCCACATCTTCCCTCTGGGGACCAGATCAAACGCTGATTTGAGGTCCACAAATGCAGCGAAGATCTTCCCGTCTCTCAATAACACAGTTTTCCAATAGATCATGACAAATCTTAATATCTGATCAACTGTGCTAATGTGTGCTCTAAAACCCGCCTGCATTGGAGACAGAATATCTACTTCTGACATCCACGAATGGATTTTCCCTAACAGCATTCTGGCTATTACTTTTTGTAGGGCATCGATGAGGCTGATGGGGCGGTAATTTCCCGCATCAGATCTATCCCCTTTTTTGTGCACTGGCAAAATCTCAGCCCCTTTCCAGGAGTTTGGGATCCTAGTCCCTCTAGCTATAGCATTTGCTAAGATTAATATGTACGGGACCCAGTGTGTTTGATCATATTTGAAGAGGTCCGCAGGGATGCAGTCCATGCCGGGGGCTTTGCCATTCTGCACTTGTTTAAGAGCAGAAATAGCTTCAGTTTCAGTGAAAACAATGTGATCAAGTGAGGACACCTCAGACTGCACACTGGCATCTTCCCTAATAGTAGTAAGGGAGATCCGTTCCGTGTGGCTGAACTGTGCCTCGTAATGCTTGACCCATTGCTCTGCAGGGACGTGGTTTACTGGAGTATGTAATTCCCCCGCCCCTCCCCATTTCACAACCTCCCAAAATTTTTGTTGGTTAGATGAGGTACTTGCCTGGTATAAATCTAACCAACGCTGATCATCCCATTTGATTTTTGCCTCTTTTAATGCTTTCTTATAATTCACCCTGGCTATCCTTATATCCGGACATGATTTGGATTTAATAGCCCTTAACAGAGAGCTGTGGGCAATACTACAGGTCTTATCATACCATTTCAACCTAGATTGTGCTGGGACATTAATTCCTCCTTTTACGGGTTTGATAAAAAAAGACTTAATTTTACTAAAAAGAGACTCATGAATTGTCCCTATTTGGTCAAGTGGGGTTCCAGCCTCAAGTATGGGTACCATCTGTTTTGTAGCCGCTAGGACCTCCATGGCAATCCTGCTAATAGTAGCAGTATTGTCTTGGAGCCCAGCCCATCTTACCCTTCTGCAATCATTTGTGAGACCAGCGTCTGCTGTATCAATATTTGTTGCAGGGTTCATGCGGAGACCCTCATCCACTGATAATTTTATTACCAGGGGGTTATGATCACTCTCGGATCTAGTGACTATTTCCATGTCCACCAATATTTTCCAAAACTCTATCTTTAACAAAAAATAATCAATGCGGCTCGAGTTTAGGGAGTTATCAAATGTAACTTTTCCCATCTGGTCTGATTTGGTCCTTCCATTCGCTGCACGCAAATCCCATTCAAGGCAAAGACCCAACCACTGCATAACTGCCTCCGTGACTTTTTTAATTGGAGGAATAGACAAAGGGGGAATATTCCAAATCTGATCAATTTCCCCATATCCCCCGCTATCAAGATTAGGAAACGGTTCGAAACAACAGTTGAAATCACCTGCCACCATGACACATTTGTCACTACTAATATTATTCAGTAGGGAGTCAAGTTCAGCTACCACTCCCGCAGGCTTCCCACCTGGTAACCCTCTAGCATATATGTTGAACAAACAAAGGTCCTGGTTATTTTTACCGGTTAATTTCAACGCTAGGATGTCATTACTCAGAGTAGGAAGTTCCGTGATAGTAATGGCTAAGGATTGTCTAATCCAAATAACTAGACCTCCTGAAGGGCGACCCTTCGATCCTTTACTAGCTGGTTTGTAGTAATTAAGGTAGCCAACCCGATAAATAGCGTCGGTTGACCAACTTTCCTGCAGGATAATAACATCATGTAAATCCACAAAGGAGCCCCAATCAGCCTCTGACGCTTTCCCCCTTAAGCCCGCTATATTCCAAGACAAGACTGCGAGGGTGTAAGTTGTTTTCTCTGCCATCTTGGCGGTTGGGTTGGCGACAGCCTTAGTGATCGTCTGTCTAGGGGTACCTGACAAGAATGTTTCCCTTATTTCCACCCTCTGTGAATTTGCGCTAGACACAGGGACAGTCTCTACCCCAGGGACACTCACATTATTTAAAGAGCAAGTTACTACAGCACTAGAACGCCCAGTAATCGATTGTTCTACATCATGTCAATCCACACCTTCCAGGCCGGAAAGGGGAGCAAACCGGTTCGCAAGGTGGGGATAAAACATTGGATAGAGCGGAGTGTCAAAATGGAATCTCCCTCTAGACCTGTCCCTTCTTGAGTGATGAAACGGGGTGTGGGATCTATTTGCATATAAAGCTGGATAAAAATAATGCAATAGTAAAGTTTGTACATCCCCAACTCTACCGAATCTTGGTTCCCTGCAAATGTATTCGGCAACCCAAGGCTCTCTAAAGCTAACCACCACACAATCCCCCTCAAGATCTTTCTTACCAAAACCTATCCAATCCACCCTCCTTACATTAAGTATTTCAGGATTTAGGTTAGGAGGGAGTGGCCGGTTTTTATTAAGCCAGAACGTAACCTTATTGTAAAGATCCTTGTGTGTTTCCCTCTTGCCATCTACAAGCGGAGCCACGCCAGTTAAAACAATTGTATAAGGCACTGACTCCGGTGGGAGGTTCACACACTGTTTCTTTGCGATGGGTTTGGCGATGGGCTGATGACTAATATTTTTGCCCCTAACGGAAGTTGAGTTTTTCTGAACCTGCTGGTTTTTTACAGGCTTTGGCCTTGCATGGTTCTCTGTAGAAACTGCTTTCTTAGGAGCGGGTACAGTTTTTTGCGGGGCCTTGGGTATAGAGGGTCCCACTTGTGAACTATTACCCCCCGCTTTATTGTTCATCATAATGGTGGGCTTCGGAATGGTCGGGACAGGAGGGGTCAGACCAGCAATTGCTAAGCTGGCGAGGATTCTGTCAGAGGTCGCTATATTATCCTTCACTAGCAGATCTAAGGAATCCATTTTTGTATTTAGTAACCTTGTTCTTTCAAAAAGAGGTAAAAGTAGAGATTTGAATAGCAGCTCAATTTTAGCCAAAAATATCTCTTCTGTAATGCTAATCATAGTCTCTCCTCCCCCTTGCTGGGCAGTAGCGTTAATATTGGGTAGCTGTGGGGGGGATGGTGAGGCATTTCCCAACCCCTCAGCTTGTTCCTCCATGTCCGGTGAGACTACCCTCTTGCGTTTCCCAGGGTTATGAGTGGGTGTTTGTTGTGGATGGGAAAGGGAATCCATTAGTTCAGTACTAATATTGAGATTTGGTGAGTCTGAAAGACCAGAATTATCCCTGGACTGATCTAGGCAAGTGGTCCCGCTATTTGGTAAGTTAACGTGCGCAGTATTAAAAGCATTTTCCTGGTTAGAATCCACTATCTCCACAGTATGAATCTCAGGAGCAGTTACCAACATTACTTCTACATTACTGTCCGAGTTCAACGTGGAACGTGGGACAGGGGAGACAGCCTCATTGATTTTACCTAGTGAAGACCGCTTGCCAGTAATAATATCAAGCGAAAGGCGTTTTTCAACCAGGGCGATCTCCTTCTCTAATATAGCAGTAGAACGTTTAAAAAACTGATCAATTGTACCAGTGAAAGTACCATTAGAGGTTGAGACCTGAACTTGCCTCTCCTTACCAGACCTTAAGGGCATTTTTGTTATTCTTATTAAGATACAGCGGGCGGGGATATAACCAACCTCAATACTCAATCAGCGATGCCACTCAGGCCACAGTATTTATCCTTCCAAATATGGGGACTTTAACGTCACTTTAGACACAAACAGTAACAATAATAATTATACCAGTTAATAAGGTTCAAAAATACGTAATTAGGAAGAAAATGTTAATAATAGGGCCCAGCCCGGCCTCCTCCGGCCCCGGACGGCCACAGACGGTCCCGCCCTTGTCCCGGGCTTCTCCCGGCGTGCTCCCGCGCGCTCCCGCGCAGCGGCAGATGCAGACTCCTTTGTGGATGTTGCAGCGGTGGGAGGATTGTTGGGGGCGGGGCGATGAGGGAGAGCGGCCCAGGTGGAGCGGGCGGGGGATGACCAGAGACTCCTGGGAGATGGAGTCCTATCCCTTGTGCTCGCAGCCCTCAGCCCCAGGTACGCCCCAGTCAGCTGCTCCCAGGTGTTGGAAAGTGCCTCGCAGCGAAGCGGGACCCGCGCAGCGGGTACCGCGAGGCGTGGAATGGAAAACCGGCAAATGTCCTCTGAAATGCAGGGTCAGCAGAAACAAACAGCAATAAGGAGTGGCAATAACATAGAGTGGAGTAAAGTGTCAGAGTGGAGTGGTATGGAGTGGCGGGACATAGAGTGGAGTGGCGTGTGGTAGAGTGGAGTGACATAGAGTGGAGTGGCTTATCATAGAGTAAAATGAAGTGACATGTTGTAGAGTGGAGTGGCATGACAGAGTGGAGGGGCATGCTATAGAGTGAGGTGTTCTTGAGTGAAGGGACATGTCATTGAGGAGCGTGAAGTGCTGTAGAGTGAAGTGGAATAGATTGGAGTGGTGCAGAGTGGAGCTGAGAGATGGGGAGTGTTGCACAATGTAGCGTTTAGTGGCGTGAAGTGGAGTGGCATGCTATAGAGTGGAGGGGAGTGGTATGGAGTAGAGTGTTGTAGAGTGGAGTGGCGCAGAGTGAAGTTGAGTGGCCTAGAGTGGCACGGAGTAGAGTATTTTGGAGTGTTGTGGAGTGGCTTGTTATACAGTGGTTTAGAATGGAGGGGCATAGAGTGTGGAATAGAGTGTTGTAGAGTGGAGGGGCGTAGTGTGGAGTATGCATGATATGATAGCACACTGCCATCACAACAACACATTTTGATTTGAAATAAATATTATAGTTGCACAGACATACAGTTTACTGATAAAATTATACAGCACACAACCGATAATAAATAGAAATGGCATCACCTTGTGTACTAATTTGATTTTGTTTATTTTTTGTACAGTTGAGTGCTGCAGAGTGTTGTGAAGTGTTGTAGAGTAGAGTAAAGTAATTTGGACTGGTGTAGAGGGAGTTGTGCAGAGTGGAGTAGAGTGGCATAGAATAGAGTGGCCTAAAGCAGAGTAGATTTGTGTTCAGTGGAATGGCACAGAGTGGAGCAGTGTTGTAGAATGGAATGGCATAGAGTTGGGTAGTGCGTTGTAGAGAGCCATGGAGTGGAGTGGAGTACAGTGGAGCAGATGGAGTGGCATAGAGTGTCGTAGAAGATGAGGCGTATAGTGGAGCAGCATAGAGTAGAGTAGTGTGCCGTAAAATACAGTGGAGTAAAGAGTCATGGAGTGCCATAGAATGAGTTGCGTAGAGCATCATAGAGTGGAGTTGAGCTTCATAGAGTGGAAGGGCATAGAGTGGTGTTAAGTGCTGTAGAGTGGATTAGAGTGAAATGGCATAGAAGGTAGTCACAAAGAGTGGAGTGGAGTAGGATGGAACGGCATAGGGTAGAGTAGAGTAAAGTGTCAGAGTGGAGTGTTGTAGAGTAAAGGGGCGTAGAGTGGAAATGAGTGGTGTGGAGGGGCGTGTCATAGAGTGGAGTTATATAAAGTGGAGTGGCGTAGAGTGGAATGGTGTGTAGTAGAGTAGAGTGGAGTGGCATAGAGTGAAGTGGCTTGTCGTGGAGTGGCATTTCATAGAATGGAGTGGCGTGACAGAGTGGCATGGAGCTTCATAGAGTAATGTGTTGTAGAGTGGAGGTGTGTGTCGTGGAGTGGAGTGGAGTGGTGTGTCATGTCGTGGAGTGGCGCAGAGTGGAGTTGAGTGTTGTAGAGCAGAGTGGCATAGCTTGGAGTGGCGTGTTGCAGAGTGGAGTGGAGTGGCACGGAGTAGAGTGCCTTAGAGTGGAGTGTCATGGAGTGTAATAAAGTGGAGTGGCACAAGGTGGAATGACGCAGAGCGGAGTGGTGCAGACTGGAGTTGAGTGGAGTGGAGTGTCCTAGAATGGAGTGGTGTAGAGTTTAGAGGCGTATAGTGGAGTGGAGTGGCATGTTGAAGAGTGGAGGGGAGAGGGTAGAGTGGCATGGAGTAGAGTGACATGGAGTGGAATGTCATAGATTGGAGTGTTGTTGACTTGGCATGTTATAGAGTGGCGAAGAGTGGATGGGCATGGAGATGGAGTGGTATAGAGTGTTGTTGAGTTGAGCGCTGTAGAGTGGAGTGGCGTAGTGTGGAGGATGCATGATGTTATAGGACACTTCCATTGCAGACAACACATTTTCAATTAAAATGACTATTACATGTTCACAGACATACATATTTACTGATAAAAGTATACAGCACACAAACAAGAATGTGTGGAAATGTCATCACCTAGTGTATTGATTTGTGTTGATTGTATTAAAATATTTGTTTCCACCACACTTCAGAATTACAAAAAAATGTGCTTAATTTGTGCTTTCGTAATTCTGATATATGATATATATATTCTGATATATTCTGAAATATCATCACAGTTCATTTGCGGACATTTAAATTGCTGTGTGCGATAAAATACAACATTGCAGCGCCTTCCTCCAGCATGATTGTCATGTAAATCCTCTCACTTTGAAGTCAGAGAAAAAGTGAAGTAAAAACCTCAGAATACAGAGCCTGACATTTGACCTCTGTCTTTGAAAGCACAGCAAATGGACAAGATAATAACAAGATTTAAAGACCTGTTTACATTAACAAGCACGGATGTAAGGATACAGTAAATAGGATATGCTCCACAGGAGAGACAAACTCAAACTGGACAGCCTAAAACAAAGTCAGCAAATAAAAAGTTAGCCAATGTAAGTTACAAACCACAAAGCCAATGGCAACCAATGGGCGGAATGCATTCCCAGGGAAGCTTTCCGAATGTCCCCAAGATGTATTTAGCATACCAGACAGCCGCGCTGTTTGGTAGGCTTAAACCAAAATATTCTTTGGTGCTTCTTGCAATATTGGCGAAGGTCAGGCACGCAATCTGCTACAGATTGCTGATCCAACCAGCATTTCTTGGAAAAGGGCAGTGCATTTTCCCAGAGGAACATTGCTTGGTTCATAGTCTCAGAATCGTAGGGACTCTGTAGCCTCAGAGGAAGATGGGGGAATACAGCAGAATCTCAGTCTAAATTAATTCCCACTAGTCATAAGTCTATCAGCAATTTATTTAGAGAGGCCACAAGGTTAGTCTGGTGCTCTGTAGAATATCTAAGTATGTTTATTAATATGATTTTTGCTTTATCCTAATATACATAATGACACAACCAAACAACCAATAACACTGGTATATGTAATGCGTTCAACTCTATTCAAATATTATCCTCATAACACATTTAGCATCATTAGAAACATCATTCCTAACATTTGTATTTGTAACACTTTTGATGTACATAGGCACTGAAATTGTAGTGTAAATTTATTGTAACAGAAGGATATTTTTTATGAAGAGAAATATAGTCCCAATTCTTTACTTGAAATGGTACATTTTCACATTTAATTTGTATCTAAATTTCCTCCAACTGTGTGGATATATACTACATGTACCAGTATTATTGGCTGTTGAATTGTGTCAATACTTATATTAGGAGGAAGAATATAGAGTAGAAATAATATTCAACACCCTTAGATGTTCTAGAGCAGTGGTTCCCGACCTGTCGTCCGGGGACCCCTAGGGTCTGCAAAGCCTCTTCAGGAAGTAGGCGAATACTTAGAAAATGAAATAATAATATTAACAGATTAATAAAGTTTATATAAATACAGAAGCTAAATATACAATGGAACATTTTAAAACATACTGTAAATGTGAAGAAATGTGAAATTGGAGGCAAAAAATTAGATTAGTATGCTCAGATTGATTCGGGGGAGCAGTGCAGGTGCATCAAACAGAGTATAGTATGGACGATGAGTGTCCTCAATTGAATTTTAGAAAAGCTCCAATCTTTCTATTAAAAGTTTAATTTTTTTAATTTATATGTGTTTGTGAATTACATAAAATATGTAATAATTTGTGTATTTGTTTGATGAATGCTTTTTTCTTCATTTTTTGTGTATTGTTTTACAGTTCAAATCATCGACACTGCTTAGGCTGGTGTACCCGGCTTCCAGTAATTATTCAGTGGGGGTCCCTGGATTCCAATAATGATTCAGTGGGGGTCCCCTGGTTCCAGTAATGATGAAGTGGGGGTCCTAAAAAGTCAAAAGGTTGAGAACCATTGTTCTAGGGAGCATCAGGCCAACCTGTTGATCTCTAAAATAAATTGAAGTTAGATTTATTCCTGAAAGAAAGTGGCTTACGCCTAGATGTTGCTCAATATGTAATCAGTACTCCATGTAGTGACATGAAGCTCACACAAAGACAAATTCAAAACATACTTTATGAGTAAATTCCTCAGAAATGGGAAGAAATGTAGCACTGGGCCAAAATACCTTTCTTAAGAGCTTTGTTCCAAATTGTGTATAGCCTCTTTAAGAAACATCAGTGGCACTGTGCCAGCAGCATGTGTGTGGAATACCTCATGTAGCTGCTGTGCAGATCTCTGACAGGCACATACCTGTAGAGTGCAACTGAAGATGCCTGAACTCATTAAATAAACAGGGATATTTAGTGGAATAGATGTCCCTTGCACTGGTTAACTTTATTTGAAACATGGGTTATCCATCTTCCAGTAGGGGTTTTGGAAAGTTTAAATCCAATGTGGGTACTTGACGTATCTGGAAGTAAGGTGTAAATAGGAATAGCGGGGATAGAAAAGGGCAAAGAAATACTGAGGAATAAAAGCGGTGTTGTTGGAGCACACGTTTCTGGACCTACCTTTATTAGGTCTGAGTTTTGACAGAACAATTGTCAAGATGACCTATTGCTAACAATATATACAAAGTGAGCTTTGGGTCTGCCCTTTTCAGTTCTTGTGTTTCTTTGACCGACCTTTTTCAGACATTAGTTTGAGACTTCGTCAATCTTATCTTGGCTTTGCCCAGGGAAGTATTAATCTTTCACGTAACAGTGTTGTTTGTCTGGGTGTTACTTTTCACCTGCACTCTAGTGCTTGCATTGAACTACATGTGAGACTACTTTACAACTCAAGCTCTCTCACTCAACACCTGCTGGCTCCCACTCGAGTATTTTGTTCAGATGTGCAAATGCTGCATGTGCTAGCACATTAAACCCAGACCTACTGGCTTTGCCAATGCTTGTAAAATTCTGTCAGAGCGCAGAGATGTGGGCGCAGCCAAAGTTCCTCTCTAGTGATGCTCACATAGTTGTCTGGTGACAGCTGTGCTGTGAAGCCAGGCCATAAAAACAATATTCTGAAATCATCAACAATAATTTATTAACTAGATAAAATGCTCATTTATCTCCAACTGATAGCACATTTTTATTTTTTATTTAATTAAGTAATTAAGGCGAGGTAGAGATACGCTTTTCTTTTGGAAAATGTGGGAAAGACTGAGGCACATCCCCCATAAATGAGTGTGCACATTTATTCTGCTCTTAAAATCTGACCGCTGTTTGAGTGACTGCACACACTTTGACTGAAGTGCTCCATTTCAAATTGTTTTTTAGAAAAAAGGGGATTGGGCCCAGAAGCGGTCAGGAAGGGCCGATACAACTTTTTATACAAACAAACTCTTGACCGCTGACTTAATGAGGCTGTTTATTGATTAAACAGACTAAGACTATTTTCTGATTCAATTGGTCTGAAGTATTTTTTCACTTCTATTTACGTCTTTTTTTGCATATTCAAACCTTAGTGAAACATGTCTTTCAAAAAGACAGACTACCTACAACATTTAACATATATGCACAGTGCTCGACATTGAATTAAACATAACATACATTATATACAAGATGCAACATGAATGAGTTTACAATCAAATTACAACCAGTCAATTAGATGGTTATTTCTACACCATTAGTAGCTAGAACTGTGAAGGCTGTTGCCTGCTGGGTACACATTTTTAGAGATCTAACAGGGCAAAATATCTTCCAACAAATTGCTCAACATAGACAAGTATTGTTCATTAGTGTGTTATCCCAGTCGCATTTCGAGCCCCTAAACAATTTTTGGGGTTCTCTTCAGGGTTTTTGACCGAATTAAATCTGGAATGAAAGGTCCAGAAACATTTAATTATAACTTTCTCCTCTCTCTCAATCATTTCGTGAATGCTACATTCATTCTTCATAATGTAAATCAAGTACCTGTTTAAATTCCAGCATACTATAACTGTCCATATCGGTTTTTATGTAGCAACTTACAAGAACTACACACAATAGACTGCACATATTTTATAGGTAGGATGTGATTTTTGCCAGGGTAGTAGAAACAATACCATTGTAAATGAGTATGGTAATATTTTAAAAGTTGGAAAGTCGTTAGACCGCAGGAGGAGATTTGAGACAGTTTAAAAATGACCACATTTTCAAAGAGATGTGGATGTAATTGGATGTTGTACCAAAATATTGCAGTCAAAGTGGTGTATAGTGCAATTTGCAAAGTGGGGTAAAGTGGAGTGGCATAGAGGGGAGCTGTGAAGAGTACAGTGGAGAGGCCTAGACTGGAGTGGTGTAGAATGCAGTGGTTTAGAGTGGCATAGAGTGCATTTGCATAGAGTGGAGTGGTGTAGAGTGCAGTGGAGTAGAGCGCAGTGGCACAGTGCAGTGGCACAGAGTGGAATGATGTAAAGTTGATTGATGCAGATTAGAGTGGAGTGGCATGAAGTGGTGCAGAGTAGATTGGAGTAGAGTGGAGTATGCATGATGTGGTAGCTCATTGCTATTACAGACAACACCTTTTCAATTGAAAGGATAAAGTTGCACAGACATACAGTTTTACTAATAAAACTATACAGCATACAAACAATAATGTGTGGAAATGGCATCACCTAGTGTATTGATTTGTTTTGATCATATTAAAGTATTTGTTTCCAACACACCTCAGAATTAACCAAAACGGTGCTTCATTTATGCTTCCTAATTATGATATATTCTGAAATACTTGCACAGTTGATTTAAATGTTGCTGTGTGCTAAAAAAAACATTGCCTACCCCCAGTATCCCTCAAGATGTCACATACATCCTCTCACTTTGAAGGTAGAGTAATAAAAGAAAACACAAAGCTTGCACAGAAGACAGAGCCTGACATTTGACCTCTGCCATTGAATGCACAGCAAATGTGACAAGATGAGAACATGATTTGCAGGCCTGTTTCCAGAAAGGAGTCCTTTTGGAAGAATACAATAGTTGTGAGAGATAGTGTGAAAAGTCTTTGCTCCTTGGTAGGAATAAACTCACACCTAAAACAAATAAAGCCACCAAATAGACAGTCAGACAATGTGAGTTGCAAACCACAAAGCCAATAGTAAGCAACAGGCAGAATGCATTCTCAGGGAAGCTTTCTGAATATCCCCGAGATGTCTTTGGCAAACCAGACAGCCTAGTTGTCTGGTAGGCTTCAACCTACAAAGGGTGCAAGTGGCAGGGTGGAGGTAGTGTGGAGGGTTTGTCATGTGTAGAAAGACCCAAGGAAATTGGAGAACCAACCTCTGAATGTATTTTAACTCAATAATGAATATGTGGAGTTAAAAACAAGGAGAGTTTGGCAATGTCAAGTGTGTGTTAATCCGTTCAGGTAGCTCAGTAGAGCTTTCTGGTCGTGAAGGTTTTTAGAGATGATTCAGTCCTAGTGTGGGATAGTATATAATTGTAGTGATCTGCTTTATTTTTTGTTTTATTTCTGGGTAACATTTCTTATGCCAAGAAAATATTTTGTGGCGGCGTTTTGTGTGCTATATACATAAAAAAATAATGTAGCAGTAGCTTTAAGAGAAAAAGGGCGATGAAAGCACCACAGCTATCTTATTTAAGGATAGTCTAAAATGGCAAAGTTGTATGTCAATATATTAAGTTTTTCCAATATCAAAACCAGAACAACCAAAATCAAAACCGACAACCATTATATTGTCATGGTAAGTAGGCCTGAGCAGAGTTTGTGGAGTTTTACTCCTCAGAACTCCACAAATTGCTGGAAAAACTCTGCTGCACTACGCAGAGTTCCACCAGCGGCAGAGTCTTTTAAGTCGCACTGCATGCACTGATTTTTAAGCTGCAAATGTATCCTGCACTATAAAATCAGCGTGAACGGCACTACACGTCATGCCAGAGGGCACTGCTGCTCTCTGCTTCTCACGTGAACATTCTACTCGAGCCGCAGTTTCCTCAAAATGAGCTTTCTCAACCTGAGCAACGCGACCTGTCGCGACTGCCCGGGTTGAGAAATCTCGCCAGGAAGAGGTTTTCTCATGAGCGTTCGCCAGCTTAACTTTGGCGAACCACTCAAGAGAAAAAACTCTACTCCGCATCACTTCGCAGAGTTTTCGGAACTCTGCACGGAATGCGGAGTGGGCAAAACTCTATGAACTCTGCCAGCGG
Organism: Triturus cristatus; assembly: GCF_964204655.1. NCBI lineage: Eukaryota > Metazoa > Chordata > Amphibia > Caudata > Salamandridae > Triturus > Triturus cristatus. The sequence continues at coordinate 215,156,478 of NC_140588.1, forward strand.
AGGGGAATTCTTCAACCCACCCATTATGGTAAGTATAAATAAGTCAAAATAGATACACTATTCTGAGCTCCACATCTACGTAACTTGGCAGTACATATATGTGGATATAAGAATATTGCATATGTTATTAGTCACATATATTTACATTGACAATATAGTGGTAGTCAATATTCTATTGTGAAAAACTCGATAATGTCTCTCTGATAACCTTATTATCTGCCTCATTTATGTACCACACTGAATTACAAAACGTTTTGTAATCAGTCACTCTAAATTTCCACCACAGCAATGATTGTTTCCTTTGAAAGACGGCATGTTCTACTGTGGCAAGCTTTTAATCACAGGTAGTACTTTTCCAGTAATTACCTAGTTGCTTTCAGTCTGATAGAGTTCTTTATTTACACTGGTTGTCATGTGTATGTATAAATTACAACAAATCGGGCGTGGTTGGTTTTTGCTAGCATGCATTATGTAACATTGTGTTGAGTCCCTTGTGAATTGCAAGTAATAATAGCATAGACATGGATTATATAAACAGCATGGGCAGAGAAAGAAAGGTCTTAACTGTGATTCACAGTGTATAGCAATTATTATTTTAAAGTTTAAATATGAGTGGTGCCATAGTTGTGATGCCAGAGCTGAGAAAGTACTACAGCATTTTCTGAACCTGAGGACAGTCCTTTGGCGTAGATTGGCATAGAGAGTTGAACTCAAAGGTCCTGGGTGGCGTGAGGTACTTGAATGATTAGTCAAGAATGAGGGCCCATGGTTATTCAGTGCAGAGTTTACCAAGCACGGGGGCTTATCTTAAACTGTGTCTGTACTGGAGCAAAGTGTAAGACCTGGGAAGAGTATCCAAGCCACTTTTTTATATAGCTATATCTGGGTAAACTGACTATTGGGTACCACATATCTAACCCCACCATTCCACTCTCACTTGCCAATTTCCCCTTATTCTCACCCTGGGCTTAAACATCAGGGAACTGGCGCAGGCACTAAAGAGCCAATTGCAAGGCTTTTGCCCAAAAATAGTCTGTGCCTGATGTTAACACATGTGGCTGCTGCTACTGAGTGGCTGACGCCATATACTGAGACCACACTTGTAAGTGATGGACTTGGCAATAAATGAATGAGCTAAACGTTCTTGTGACAGTTGCCCATGTGGGCAAAACTGCATCACTAGGGTCCGCTAAGCCTAGAAACTACAGTCAGTATTTCAGAGTTAACATTGATATATTCAGCAATTAAAAGCCTAGTGTAAAAAAATGCATATTTCTCTTTAGCCGCTTAGAGGCTTCTGTGTGTCGAAGGCTATCTATGTATGGTGTACTAATATAGCTTTATAGCCCACCGTACTGGGCTATACTGGCCATTAAAGGCCCGCTCCAGTTCAGTTTGGGCCTTTAACAAGGAACCAGGACTTTAATGGCCGGTATAGCCCAGCTACAGTGGACTATAAAGCTATTAGAAATTCTGCCTCATAAAGGCAGAATGTTCTAATTAAATAACATAAAGTCCTCTCGGAGTCCCAGGGGGTTGAAATCCCCTTTGGGCCCCAAAGCCTTTGTTTCACAGCTCTTGCTGTGAATGATCTACCGCTAATAGCACGTGGAGGCTATGGCTGTTAGCTGTTGACCGTTCACAGTAGGAGCTGTGAACGGGACATGTAGTCAGCCCCTGCTTCTCCCTGGCCTGGCTGAACTGCTTTTTGTAGTTCAGCCAAGCCAAGGAGACCCAGGAAATGAGCAGCATTCATCCTCCCTCTTTCTGAAGCCCTAGTGATACTGAGGTACAGGAGGAGGAGGGAAGGGTGAAGGCTGTGTGTGTCCTTCTGCACAACCTCTGTCTTATGTTTTCCTCTGCCTAAATAACATATTTTCGAGAGGCAGGGGAAAGAGAAAGACAGATGCTGTGTATTTGGACATTGACATAGAGCAGCGGGCCTATAACAATTCATATAGGCCACTCCTGCTCTATTGTCTTCAATGGAGCTCCCAACATTCCAATGTTCTAATCGGAGTTAGATTGGCTAATAGGGCAATCTGGCAGCGCCAGATTGGACAGTCTGACAGGTCAATGTTTTGGCCGGTTTGGTGGCTCTGTGTTGAAATGAAATTAAATGAAAATGTATAAAGCACGACAATCACCCGTGGGTATCTAGGCGCTAGTCGGACAAAAACAGGCTAAGAGAATGTAGGATTATTTGCGGAAGAGCCAGGTTTTTGGATGTTTCCTAAAGTCCAGTAGATTTGTCTTGGTTTTAAGTTCAGTCAGATGAGAGTTCCATAGCCTGAAAGTGCAGACAATGAAGCCTCTCCCACCCCAGTTGGCTTTTTTAAATCTGAGAATGATGAGATTACCGCTTGTGGATGAGCGTAGTGGACGGGAGGGAATGTAACGTTGGAAGCGCTGAATCAGGTAGTCTGGGCAAACAGCCTGTTGAGCTCTAAAGGCAATACAAAGTGCCTTAAATTGAATACGCTTGTCGATGGGGAGCCAGTGCAAGTGAATCAGTGCTTGTGAAGCTGATTTATGTTTTGGAATGCCCATTAAAAGTCGTGCCGCGGCATTCTGCAGTGTCTGGAGCTTTTGAAGGAAACGCTTTCGAATGTTGACAAAGAGAGCGTTGCCATAGTCGACTTTGGAGGAAATAAGAGTAGTAACAACCCTCTTTTGAAGATATTTGGGAATATATGGCAAGACTTTCCTTCAGGTTTTTAAGATAAAAAAAAAGCATGATGAGGAGATTTGCTTTATCTGCCCTTCAAAGGATAAGTTGGTGGCAAAGATTATCCTTAGGTTTTTTGCTCTGTTACTGGGGGTAGGCAGGGGGCCCATTTCCTGGGGCCACCAGTTGTTGGACCAGAAAGAAGGGTTATTACCGAATAGCATAACCTCAGTCTTTGAGGAGTTCAGTTACAAACAATTGCTTCTCATCCAATTCCCGATGTGGCTCATACAATCGTGGAACTGAACTGCCGTGTCCCCGGGATTGTCCATGATGGAAACAACAATTTGTGTATCGTCTGCGTAAGAGACCAGAGAGAAGACAAATGATCTGATCAGGTCTGCAAGTGGGGTCACATAAAGGTTAAAGAAAGTGGGGCTTAGATATGAGCCCTGGGGGACTCCACAAGGCAATGAGAAGGGTGGTCAAACGAAATCACCAAGATAGACGGACTGGATGCGGTCTTCCAAAAAAGAGGAAATTAATTTGAGCGTGTTATCTTTGATCCCTATTGTTTCAAGGCGGCCAATTAGGAGAGCATGGTTGGCCGTATCAAATGCGGCTGACAGATCCAAATGGATCAGTGTCGCATTTCCTCCGCTGTCTATGGTTTGCCTGATTTCTTCGGTGGCCATAATCATTGCCAGTTCGGTGCTGTGGTGAGTACGGAAACCGAATTGTGATGGGTCACAACTGTTAGATTTGTCTAAGAAGGTGCTTCATTCCTTGTTGTACAGTTTTTCAACAAGTTTAGCAGGGAATGGTAGACGGGTGATTGGTCGGTACTTGTGGGGGTCATCCACATCTAGATGGGTCTTTTTTAATAACGGCAGAATGGAGCCTACATAATAATAGCTCATTTTGAATAGGTTATTAAAAATGGTCGTGAGGTGAGTAACTATCACCTTCAGGAATAAGTGAATGATTCAGGCAGGACAAGGGTCCTGATCAACTGTCAAAGGCCCAAAGTGGGTTAGTGTGGAGACATTGTTGATTTCCTTAGAAGATCTGCAGATAGAGTCCGTTGTTTGACTATTGTCTTGAAAAGAGTCGTAGACCGATTTGACTTTATCTTGAAAATGAAGTGCTAACCTGTTGCAAAAATGTTGAGTTGTATTTGGGTTCTTGGCCTCTGGAAATTTTTATATTTTTTTTATTGTAGCAAAGAGCTCCTTATAGGAGTTTATGGCTCCTTCTATTTTGGCTACAAAGTATTCCTTTTTTACTATAAATAGTGTTGGTCGGTTCTGTGGTGTTGTAGGCTGGTCTTGTAGCTGCATGTACTTGTGTTGTAAACATCTTTAAATAGAATAGGTGGCAGTAGCAAGCAGCACTGTGCAGACAGTGGATGCTGTTATCTCATTGTGTGCAGCATGGATAGACCAATTGCTCTTTGTGGTGTTTTTTTTCTTTTTGATAGGGAAGCAATGTAGGGAATTTCAATACCACATTAATCAATTATCACCACACATTTCCCGCAGTAAGCACAAATCCATGTTTTCCCAACCATCACAGACCACTTGGAGAGCATCTGTAAAAATTCAATAGCTGCTCAATTTAGAAATGCGGGCCACTTCTTTTTTACTATCAGGTTCAAATGTGGGCCACTTTCATTTTGGTGCCAGGACCTATTTTCTGCCCCAGCCCAACTCTGGTACTAACTAATCTCTGTTCTAAGTGATGCCATACAATTCAAAGTATGGATGGCTATGTTACAGGGAGCGAATTAAACAAAGACGTATTGGCAATGACAACCACTAAAATGGCAGAATCTTTCCCAGGGGTTGCTTGAAGAGCCCAGTTAAATCACCATATTTTGAGTCAACATAATGTGTACATCAGAACAGAAAACACTAGTGTCTTTCAGCATGTGTCTTGTCTTATATGCCCCACTCTCAGCTGCATCCTAGACTGGACAGAGTATATTATGAATCCCAAACTTCTCTTTACGCTAAAAGAAGAATTATTTTGTCTAACTCATTACCTCCTTACAGCGTCAATGTACGAGGGTCCAGTGACTAAGTTTCAAAAGCTGGTGAATACTTTCAAATGTTTGTTCAGCAGTTATTATTGTCAGGCTGAATTGGAGGACATTAGTGAACAAACTCAGCTGTCTGTAAAACTATGTATTTTTCTATTTCTATTCAGCCTGCATGTTTCCTCCCTCCTTTCACCTGTGTCTTTTTGAAACAGAAATGGTCTTCTCTGCATCTCCCACTTCACTCTTTTTTTGCATTCTCTGTCTGCTGTCTCATTGCCCACAACCCACCTTGAAGAATTTGCATTGTTATTTTTCACTGGTAACCTTTAGCTAAGTTTTGTTCACCTTGAGTTATTTTGTGTGCTCCAGTATCAGTTTGCTATTTTCTATTTGCTATTGTGAAACTGCATAACGAATTACCATTTTATTTTTCATCTCGGGGCTTTAGGGGGATTTTTAAGTGGAGCGACGCTCCTCCCCTCCGCTCAAACAGAGGAGCCACCCCTGGAGTGATTTTAACAGTTTTATTAATTAGTAATTGTGTATTTCCTGTTTTTTGATAGATTTGGTCCTTCACAATCAGCTACGTGCATCCATACCTGGCTAGGCTATATGATAAGAAGTGATACCTCTGATTTTTTGAGCTGGCACCAGTGGCGTAATCCAAAATCATGCACCTGTCCCACCTGCAGAATGTGAAAAGGGGCCCCGGAGTATCCATAGGGTTTTAGCTGATTGGGGTCCCCTGAAGGTTTGGGGACCCCTGCCCCGCAGGGACTGCTGGGACCTGTGTTACAGCCCTGGCTGGGATGAATCAAAGTATTTTGGTTCTGCAACAGTAGTACATTTTATCCACCCTTTTTTCATGCTCATGTGAAGAGGGCACCACTCCCGCCGCCATCCTGCCACAGAATGCCTAGTTGCGACCGCCTCAACATGAAGGTGGAGGGGTGGGGGAAGGACGGGATGGGCGGGGGTCAGGAGGTTGGAAGAAAAAATAATTATAAAAAACGTACCTTTTCCCCGGCAGCCGCAGACGCCCGCCGCCCGCCTCAGAGCTCTCCTAGCAGTCTCTGGGAAGGCAGAGGCTGCTCAGCCAACCCCGATGCTGCTCTGCTGGGAGATCAGTGCCTGGATTGGTCTGAGCGGTCTGCTCTGTGGCTCAGACACTGCCTCTTAGCCTGAGGCATTTCTCCAACCTGGCTGTGTGCACAGCCGCTTTCACAGCAGGGTTGGAGAAATTTAAGTGCACATGTATGTTTGGCCGGCCTAGGATGGTCGGCCAAACATACATGCGCACTTCTAAGTGCCACCGCCTGCCTGTCATGGCCAAGCCCGACCCCGCCTTCTACGCATGTCAAATCCAGTCAAAGAAAATAAAATGATATTGTTTCATTATCATTTTATTTTTCTTTGACTGGGTTTGACGAGTGGAGCGACGCTTCCCCGCCATTACGTAGGATCCACCCCTGCGAATGCCCTACCTGAAGCGAAATTCAACCATGCATTATATAACATTTTCTCATTTGCAAGGCAAGTCAAGACATAATACCTTATAGGCAGTTATTTTCTTGTTTGTTTTGGTATAATGCATTGAATTTTCAATAAATGATAATGACTTAATCTGAGTTGTGAAGTTGTAGCGTTGAAGTGCGTTTGGTTATTTTTTGGGCTCAAGATGTTTGATCATCTATCAGGGAAGATCAGACTTATTAATTGGCGTCCAGTGAGAAAATGGTTCTTCTTCAGTCTCACTGTGCTTTGCATTTGATTTTTTACATTTATCCCCATCCCATCACTTCCCTTTTCATGTCAAAAGAAATTTTAGCAGTTACACTCCTTGTGATCTTTCATATCTCTTTTCTGTGCCCAACTATAGACGTGCAGCCTGGAGAAGGAGGGCCTTCAGTGTTCAAGTTTCCAAACTATGGTGCTCTGCACCCCCCAGATGGAAATTAAAAAATATCACCTCTCCTTTAGGAAAATATAATTAAGACATAGGTGTTTAATAAGGTGCGTAGATGAGCTGCATCTGTCTCCATTGAGAGCTCCAAAATGTTGTGCAGTGCCAAGAGACCCTTCTCATCAATCAATCAATCAATCAGGTTTCTTGTAAAGCGGGACTACTCATCCGTAAGGGTCTCAAGGTGCTGAGTAAGTCAAAGAGCAAGGTCTTGAGGGTGAACACTGCACTCTAGTGATGCTCTATGGCTAGATAGCTAGACAGATAGACAGACAGATGAGGAATGGAAGCTTCCAAGACAATTGTAGCGGCACTCTCTCCAGAATGCCTAGCATGTTCCACTGAATTAAATTGCACAGACAGGAAGAGAGGACTAACATTGCAATTCGCTCTTCTGACACTCTGTCACCCTCGAGCAAACAGGTAGCCATTCTGTAGTCAAAGCGAGGCTGCTGGCATGGTATACAGTATCATGAACCAAAGTGCACTGTGTTCAAACGCGTAATATTCTGTCAGGGGTAGCTTTAAGATTGTGGGAAGTGTTTTCTTTTCATAATTTCAAGAAAATGTCTCCCAATTACCAGATCTTTGAGGAATGTACTTCATGGAATCAGCAGGGTTGACTGCAGCCAGATAGGCCTGTGTTGAGCTAGGTCGTGGGACAGGGGTGTCTTAGTTAAACACAGTTTGAATTTGGATTGCCCGGATGTGCATACATGCTATTTTGTATGCATTAAAGACTATGGCTACAGCGGCGTAGTGTGGGTTGCAAGCGCCCGTGGCAAGGCAAGTATCTTTCCACTTTGCTTTTAAAATTTTGCACCCCTAAGAATGCCCTTCAGAATTTTGCGCCCAGGCAACCGCCACTCTGGCCCACCCCATGCTATGCCACTAAATGGCTAGTAGGTCTGTGTGGATGTACATACACTTCCTTTTGAATGCAGTATACAACAGTTGAACACACAAATGCACCCTCTATGCATATTAAATCTATACATCCCTTAAAAGCTATCAATTTTTGGGAATGTTTTCAACTTTTTGATGTAAGGTAATATCCTCCCATGATGCAGGACCCTCCCGTCAAATCATTTGAAAACGCTGTGGGGAAGGACGTTTCAATAACAATACCATTGTGATCTCCAAGACAGATCTTCAGGCACCCATTGTCGCTAATGCCTAATGGTACGAGGAGAAATGATAGGACTCAGACAGCACATCAAGCGCTGAACTGTGTGCTTTGGGTGTCTTATTCATCACGTGTTTGACAGCTCATAGAGCATACAACTTGGTTAACATTCAGAGGTGCCAAAGTGATGAAATGATGCAGCTATGAAATATTGATTCCTGCTTGCATGATCTTTGGATGCTCTGCCTTCTGTCATTTTTATTCATTTTGCCATAGAGAAAAAGAAGAAAAACATTTCATGTCCAAATGACCTTTTGTGTGATAGAAGGTCAGGCTTCTTGACACTTGCTGGATTTTTTCCCCCCCAAGAGCAAATATATATTCATGAATAATTAGATATGGACTGAATGTCACTGCCAATTGCCAATATATCTCTTCAATTGCGTGGAAAGTTAAACTTTTTCTACTTCTTTTTTTACAATACTTGTGCAAGGGATCACAATTGCCCCACTTTGGAAAGTATAAGAGGGTTGTCGTTTCCCCACTGGAAATCCCATATCAGGACCTAAATGGCAACCTAACTTAAATTGGTTTCATTTAAGGCAATTGTTTTATAAAAGTACTGGATGATTTTCTAATGTGTCTAAAGACATGTTGGAAATAAGACCAACCGTTGCCCATTGATACATGAAGTTTTTGCAGGGTCATCCCAGAACTTTTTGCCTTCCTCCGGTATTTTTTCTGACCTGTTGTTGGTGGATTTATGACTCTGGGCACTTTTTCACTGCTGTTCAGTGCTAAAGAGCATGTGCTCTCTATGGTAAACTTGGTAAGATTGGTCTACACCTGTTTGGCATATTTATTTACATATCAGTCCCATGTATAGTGGTATCCCATATACCCAGGGTCAGTAAATTAAATACTACTGGTGGGCTAGCAGCGCTGCTTGCGCACCCACCAAAGTAGCCTTTCAACCCTATCTTGGGTGGGGATTTCATAGTGACCCAAGGATTAAAAAGTGTCCTTTTTGCAGAGGAGGGGCGGGACAGTGACGTCATAACACTGCACCTACTAGATTTATCTGTAAAACTTATATATCAAACTTGAATTTTTAAAACCTCTTGATGCTACATCGAAGAAGACTGCAGAGAGGGCTTGTGTCTGATGCTTCCTCAAATGTAAAACCACTACTTCGTTATATAGCTATGCTTTGAGTTGGGGAGCTGCATCCATAACCAATTTCTGCTGCCTAAGAGCTTACAGAAATCAATTTTATTTACTGTTTATATTATGTATTATATAATAACACTACATACCTCAAAAGAGCACCTATTTCAGTTTTCCGCTATCTAAAGTGCTACTGTGATTGACCAAGGTAATAAACAACTATCATTTTCCACAATCCCTTTGCATCTTTTCATCTTCAACCACCTCTCCAGATCAGCCCTTTGCACTTGTTCTATTGGGTCACGCACATTGAGATGTTGAATTCAAACTTTGCGTGTACAAAATGCTCAACTGCACTTCGACGCTTCACCAACTTCCTTTTTGTTTTGGCTCCCCTTTCTGTAGCACTTACTAATACTGCTTTATGATATGGGTTTGAGAGACTTTTAAAGGCTTATCTCCAATTGGTAGTGTTTAATCGATTTCCACTGATTTTCACTGTCCACACATGCCTCACTATTTTTGAAAATATTGTTAGGGTTTGGCTATTGACTGGCTATCCTTAAATGATCTTCTCTCTTTGTATGCCTCACTTGTTTTGAAAGACTTCTAGTTTTTCCCTATTATAGATTTGTCCTATTTAACAATTAGTTGGGATTTAAAAAATATATATTTTTATGGATTTTACATCTGTGTTTCAAAACAGGACTTCTACATTCTGTCAGAAAGTATTCTAAACATGTCTAAATCCCACAATGAGTCCAAATTGAACTCTAGCCCAGGATAGCATTTCATAGACTGTCCAAATTAAGCAGATATTGAAATAAAGCTCTATTGGCTTCACCTTTTTAGGTCGAGCCTAGCATAGCACGCATGCGCTGGCCTAGGAAAACGACCTCTTGGAATCACTCTGGACTTGTCACACGCTCGTGCGTGTGTTTTTTTTCTGCATTATTTCAATTGGTCTTTGCATGTGTCTTTCTAAAAAGACAGCACGCAATTGGGCAAAGGCGGCTGCATGTCCCACCTTTCCCAGTAAATGTATGTGCCCACGGCCTACGGCTTGCGGTGACAAGCAGGGGCGCCATCTGTTCAGGGTCATGCCACCATCTGTTTTTAATTACTGCATTCGCCGCGCTGCCGTGCTCACTCGCCTCCGCTTCTCTCTCTCGCCATTCTTTTTAACCAACCCTCCCTTCACATGCCACATGCACACTCACAGCCCTGCCAATGCTCTGTTTGCAGTGAGAAACTTGTGCATTCGCTGTCATGCTAGGCCCATTGCTGTTGATTTGTAGAAGGAGGAAGGCAGCAGAATCGTGTTTTGACAGTGGCGGCCGAGGCAGAGGTAGAGAGGCCTCTGCTTACACACACGGCTCCTGATTTTCTCTACTGTGCTCGCTTTCTGATTTGGTAGTGGCATTATATAATGCAATCTTAACTTTAAGGCAAGCACCCTATTAATCTTTATGTTTGACCTCACAACCGCAGGTTCGAACCCCAGCGCGTCTTCTCCGCCTTTCTTCTTACTTAAGCCAACGGTCTAATTAGATTCATTTGGTTGGCATTAAAGATCTGTTACTCGGCACCAAGATGCAGCATACTCCAGCCCACTTGCACACTGGGATAACTCACTTTCGCCTCCTTTTAATTTGGCTCCTGGTTTTCTGTACTGTGCTCGCTTTCTGATTTTGTACTGATTTGGTAATGGCATTATATAATAGGAGCCAAGAGCGGCGGCGCGCAGGCTGCCATCTGTTTTGGGTCAGGTTTCATTTCCAGACCTTGCCGCTTTCATTAGAAGGCGCGTTCCCTCCACCCCTCCTCCACAAGAGTGCGCTTTCATTTTCTCTAAAACACAAAGGAACCGAAACTAAATCAATTACGCTGACATCTTACTTTTCAGCGGAATCGTCAGCACCGTCTAATGAGCGGGCCTTGGCCAACACGCCTACCCTTGAAGGCAACAAGCAGCTGCTACAGTAGTTAAAGCTCCTTAAAGACCACTCATGTCTTGGGGAGGAAGGGAACGATCCTCGTGGGGTTTCAGTAAATAGCTATATTGTGATGCTTAACCATTTGTTGACCAGATGATCACGCTTCTGGTTAAACAAAACAGAAGAGCGTTAGCAATCATTTTACCCTAACGGTTGTGGAGAAAATCCAAACATCTACAGCAGGTAGGCACAGCGTAACTCTACAGAGTGCATTTTTTCGCTCCCCCACCTCAGAAATCTGCAAGCACTTCTCCTTTCATTCCTTTTCATTTTTTGCATTATGTATCGCGAATTAAGGTATCAAAGCACTTACATAAGTACTAGATTACAGAAATCTGCCCGGTGGGTGATAATGGGTTGCATGGCTAAACACTTATAAGGTCCCAAAGGCGAGACCTATTGGCTATGCCAATGCTTGTTTATCTTAGTCTTGCTGATCTCCATAAACATATCAGTAAAGGCCTCTCAGAAGCAGGCATTCCCAGTCCTATTAAAGCAGTGGATATTTTTTCAAATTTATCATTTTTTGCCCCAGCATCATCAGCATTGAATTCTTACAGGTAACTGTGTGATCTGTTATGGCTTGTGTACCTGAAACCTAACTGCTAAAGCTTTGAGGAGACGACATCTCAACCTGTCCTCTGTGGTGGGTTGCTAGTAAAAGGCAAGAGGTAGAGTCCTTTATGTTCCCACTTTCTCTAGCAGTGCATCCAGTGATTCACCTGTAAAAAGAAAGGGCAGTGGCGTAAAGGTTCTCTTTAGAGAATGCTGCTGAACGTCGGGTTCCTGGATTCCTATCCTGTCTAGTTTTGATCCCACGTCATGCCTCTCGCTTTAGCCACCCTACACTTCTTGTCTCTTTATTTTACTACGCAGCATCCCTCAAGGTCGCACAGAAGGATGCCATCCAGCGGAGAAATACTTTGAGGAAGGTTCATACTTTTCAAAGCATTAGCAGGGGTTGTGGGGTCCTACGTTACGCCACTGGTTCTATCTGTGATTTAGAGCCTACTTACTGCACACAGTAGCCGTGCATTCGTCTGAAGCTAGTGCAGGGTACCTATTAATAATTCTGTTCTACCGTCCATGTGTGTTGGTATCTCCATTTGGGCTGCCATGTTTAGGAAGTTTGAAGGCATGGAAGGAGATTTGTTTAGTTTTATAGAAGCTCTCATTTCCTGTCTTGGAATGCTTATCCTGACTTCCTGCTTCCATGAGTTTGTTTTAGCTTTTCTGCAGCATTTAGCAATCTTTCCTCTCTTGAAGTACTGGGTACAAGATGGATCTCTTTTCCGGAAAACCCTTCCAGGATGGTCAAAGCAGGCCTTCATAACAGTGGTTTCTCTTGTCATACTAAACTCTGTTGCAAAAATGCTCAAACCAGCTTCACTCCTTTTGTCTTCTGGCTCTATCATATTCTTTCTATCCATTCAAACTCCCTCTCATTCTCTCTTCCCTCTCTGATTACTTTATCTCTCTTTGATTCTGTTCAACATCTACTCTTTGTGCTGTAGGTGATCTTTCCTTCATACACATTTGTTTTATTTGAGTTACGCTCTCCTGGTATTGTATTCAGAGGATGTAGAAACTTAGCTCCTGTATATCCAGCCACCTTCTCCTCCTTTGGTGACTGAGAGACAAGAATGTAAGTGTACCTTCTGATCGTTTGTTGTAGTCAATAGTGGATATACATTTAACAACACTTGCAATACACAGTTGCAGCCATGGCTGCACTGCCGCAGTGTTTATTGGGCGTTTCCCTGGGAGGCTGGAAGGGTGGAGGCCGGTTTTGCAGTGGCGGGGCTGGTTTTGTTACTGGTGCTGCAATATCGGCCCCCAGTAAAAAAAAGTAGGAGGCAAGCGTTTCCAGCCCACGGTATCTAGGCAGTGCTTCCCCTGGGGCTGGTCTGAGATAATTGCCAGGGCTGCTTTGGATTCCCGGTCCGGCCCTGGTTGCAGCAATGACTCAGTGTGACTGGTCTTTTCCCATTGCAGCTTAATGTTCCAATACCTCAATCCTGATTTTTCAGCTTTGTATTCCTTTTAGGCTACCAAGGTGTTTCGTAATTTAGGTTAGTGCGCATACTTGTCAACCTCTTGACTCCAATAAATGTAGGTGTTTTGGCATTTGTGAGAGTGAATTAAATAAAACCTTGATTCAAAACTCAGGGTTTTGATAAAGAGCTCGACACTGCTTTCAAAATGCAGGCCCATATTACAAATTCTGTTTTCCTTAGGGAGTTAACCAAGGCTGTCTTTCCAGATAGTGCAACTTGCACAGATTTCTGGGGCGTGTTAATGTTTAACGTGCAGCGTGCTGAGACTTTGATTGCAGGAAAGGGCGTTGCCGTCAAGTAGCTTGTTAGGCATTCACTTCCATGCTGTCTGTGCTCATTTATCTGTCAAGCTCTCACATGTTTCTTTATGTAAACACGCTTTACATAGCACCCGATTCCTGAATATTTTCCATGTGTTATGGCCATGTTTACAGATATATATTCGAATTTTTAATGTGCTGGTCAAATGGTGTAAAGGTTAGACGGTGATCATAAATCTTCATTTTGCATGTATAACCTTGTGGCTTAGGCCCAGATTTATAAACATTCTGGACTCGGATTTCGTCACTTTGCACACATTTTTTATTTTTTATTTACTTTCTAGCCCACATTAGTTTTGTTGTGGAAAGTTGTTTGAAATTAGCTCAAAACAGTGCATTGTGCTGCTTTGCATTACTTTGCATCAATGAGGCGTCCCATAGGTGGTGCATGGACGTTCTCATGCAAACACCTGTGTGATTTTTTAGGTCAAACTGTATCTACAAAAAATAGTAAATAGGGTTTTGCACCAAAAATACTGCCTGTTTGAAGCAAGTGTTAAAAAGGAGAAGGGCTTCTATCTATTCTAACTTTTCCCACTGAGCATGTGTGCGGCACTGTACAGCAGACATCCAACGTGGGAAAAGTTTAAAAGTTAGTGTAAGCATAGGAATTTGCACTGGAAGGGTGCCCTTCCAGTGCAAAACTTATGCTAGACATGACACAGACACCTTTGCTCTATGGTGCAAAGGTGTTTGTGTGGTGCTCAGCACCCTGATTGTGCACCAGCGCTAGGGAGAGAGCAGGACAGTCCCGTATCTTATAAGACATGGTGAATTCCTTGTATCCTTTATTTGCGCCTTGCGCATGGTCAACCTTGCCCTTTCATTCAGTTTGTACTTTCTTATTAAGAAAGCTGAATCTTTGGAATCGTATGGGATAAGAAGAATCTCATGATTTTCTGTACAACTATAGACACTTTACTGTGATGCTAATCAATGTTCTTGCTTTATTACTTTTCCGCACAATAAAAAAAGATTCCCCCCCAAAAAAAGATAGTTAAATCTCTTCACACATTTTATTAAAAATGCCCTCATTCACCTTTTAAGAAAGAGAGTGAGTAAACACAAATGTCAAAAACCCATACCTCACAGACTTTCAGTTGAGCTGTCAATTAAAAATCAGAATTGAGTCCTGTGTTTTATTTTCCTTAAGAGGCAAAAGGCGAAAAGATGATACTTTGCACGATTTTAAAATTGCTTTCAAACAAGTGTCTTCTAGAACAAGCATTTGCAATGCAATCGGTCTCGCCTTTAGGACCTTATCTGTATTTAGCTATGCAGCACATTAGCCTGGGTGCATAAACATCTACTGTTGTTTAATATGGAGGGAAAGTAAGCACCAAACTGCATGACACGCCAGGTATGGGAACACATGGATAGAAATATTGCCTTTCAGCAGGAAATGGTAAAGCTCTGTTTTTAATATGAAATCAAGGCCATCGGTGGTCATATCACTGAAAATACAAGATTTGAAAAAAATATTATTGTCTACATGTGCTCCTGGAAGGCAATTTCTATGGACTGGAATCTAGAGAATGCTAAAACGATTCTGGTATTTTACTGACCTCTGCTGGTCGTTTTCTATCAAGAAAGTTAAATAGAGGCAGTTGCCAGAAAAGTAAAAAAAAGAAAGTCCCTCAGCAGAAAGCAATTCTGGGAATTTACTGACCTCTACCGGTCGTTTTCTATCAAGACAGTTAAATAGAGGCAGTTTAACAAGCAGAAAGCAATTCTGGCATTTTACTGACCTCTACTGGTCATTTTCTATCAAGACAGTTAAATTGAGGCAGTTGAACAGAAAATAATGTCCCTAAGCGGAAGCAGACATGTCCTAGGGCTGATCTCCAGACTCCACAAAGTACATACACATATAAGTATATACTAAAGTATATACAATAGGTCTCGAATGCTCAACCTAAAAATGGATGAACATTGCAAAGTGTGGTTTTCTTTTTAATTTAAAGAAAGTAAAAAATATTTCTGTCAATTAAGGGCATGTTTTCCTTGTTTGCGCTTGTATATCCATGTAAAAAGTGCCCTTATCAAAGAACCCTTTTGTACATATATACATTTCATTGAAAATAATATCACTGTATACATTACATTGACTTACTTCAAATCAGCTCTCAGTGAGTACATTTCACATGATAAAAGGCGTACTTCTCTTTAATGGCCATGTCGGTCGTGATTACTGTACCAACTCCTTTCTTTCATTCTCAGTTGGCAAAGGCTTAGTACATCACCTTTCTTCCTCCCCTCCCCCGATCTATAAGCAAGTTCACTGACTTACTCCCAGACCCTGCAGAGGGGAAAAACTACGATGGCAAATGCTCCAAACACGGTCACTTACTTTATCTTATTGAAAATATCAGTATTGATCCAAGAAGAAGAACATGTTCCTCATCTTCTGCTCAGTCCATGTATTTTTTGAACCTGTAGTGATCTGAAACTGTTGTTTTGAAAATTCAGGGGTGGGGTGGGTTAGGGGTGATGCGCAGTCTTCACCCACATCACAAGACCATTTGCTCTCGTATGTATGGACGAATGCTCAGTCCTGCATTTTCGTAAATGGAAACCTATACACATTTCCTCATCAAATCACTTTTAATTTGGATGGCACATCAAAACAATTGTATTGAAATTAAAATAGCTCCTTGGCAAGTAATAACGTTCTCATTTGACATTTGTACTGTTTGATTCCATTTGTTCATTGTTTAGTTTATCTTGTTTAAAGAGAAAGAGTTTAATTCCAGGGTAAAGTTTGTGCCCCCTAAGTCTTCTCCGGATCTAACTCGGATAAATGATAACTCTGCATTTTCTCCCTGCGAGTGTCCATATCGGCTCCTGTTTACATTGTTCTACAGTGAACAGATGCTTAATGTTTCTTTTAGCGTTGTTCCATGCGGGATGTGGTTACGCCATTCTTGCCTACTTTTGCAAAGTTGGCAAGAAGATCACAAATTTGGAGATCGTCGACAGATTTAGGTTGCTCTTCAAGGTATTATTTCTTGCTACTAAACACTTCATATGTAGCTCTAGAAACATTGAAAACAAAATAAAGTAGATCCTGATTTAAACTACACAAAAAAAAAGATATAAGTAGTTCTACGGTACAAATGTTTATCAAGGAAATTGTACCACATATAGGGGCACCAGTGGACACAAATGTTATTCAATGTTTAAACTTGTACAATGAGGTTTATTGAGTGTTCACCAGGGTCTAAACAAGGCCCTAAGTGTTTCTTCTGGTCTTTTTAGAGTTGCCCCAGTAGCAAATATATTGACTGTGAAGTGTGCATAGTAAAATGAGAAGGGTGGGTTAAGCCCAGTGAAGAAAGTTAAAACCTAGTTACTTTTCTGTAACCAAAACATGAGCAGCAGAAGGACTCATACTGCCTACAACAAGGGTTCCACAAGGTCATATATGTGTTTTTGTTGAAGAAGAAAACCAAAATCCCAAAAGCTCCACACTGTATCAATTGTTCTTGAATGGCTGAATCTGGATGCAAGCCCTGCGACTCTTTTTGTCGAATCTCCGGTCGAGGTCTTTACTGAGCTTATCTCTGTAAATTAGGTTGGTTGGCGGGTTCATGGTTCATGTGAACAATTTTCTAAAGCCGTTCATATAGCCAGCATGAGCCTTTGGTAAAGTGCATTGCAGAAATGAATGAAAAGGAAGATTCGAGACAAATTCAGGTGCTGCAGCAGGCTGGCTAATTTGGGACTTCATTTATTTATTTATGCTTTTTCAATAGTGTGTACTTTACATGAAGGTGTCAGAGTGCTTTACATTAGAACCAGTTACATTACATAAGGACTTCTGAGTACATGAATTACATATAAGATACAGATACATGCGTCTAAACACAAAAAGAAAGCGTTGCAATGGCGTATACGAAAGATGTGCAAGTTAAAATAATAGCTTAGATGTAATGTGCCACTTTTGGCGGGAAGTGAGCGCAAAGAATATAGAACTAGCCTAATTATATTACATAGCATAGGCCTATGTGCGTAAGCTTGCAGTGTTGCTGGCAAGTGAGCAGAAAAGCATGCAGGCATAAAACACCATGTAAACATCCAATAACAATATAGATCATTGAATGGGCATAGAGCTAGAGTCATAAAGCAGCGAGGGACTCCTCTTTACCTTCGGGTCTGATGGAGGTGAGAGGGGTGGCAGTCCTTTGGTCGGTGGAACTCTGGGGTAGATCCGCACAACACGGCGGTGCCGGGGGTCAGACGGGCGGGCTACTCCCAGAGCACATCGAAGACCCACACTCCATGGCAGTCTATTGTGCAGACCGAGGTCGAACGTAGGTCAGGTGCACAGGGGGAGTTGGAGCACCATTAGGCTCACCTCTCATTTTTCACCTTATTTCACTTTCCACTCGATCCTGCATTGAATATGCGCTTCCGAGTGATCGTTTCTTACCCCAGAGAGCCGATCAAACACCATGGGCCGGGGCAGGCCAACAACAGAGGTGTGCTATGGTGAGCTCTCCTCCTGAACATCATGGCTGCCCCGCGCTCGACCATCCCCAGCTCCGGGAGATCACCGACGTGTAGGTAAGCCGAGAGGCAACTTTGGAGCGCCCCTGCAGCTTGGTCCCGGCTCAGATTCCCATTTTCTGCAGAAAGAGGATGGGGTGTGCAGGACAGTAGGACTGGAGACCATCAGTAGACATCCAGTGGTCGGCGAAGGAGGGCGGCTGTGGGCTCGCTCTGCCTCAGAATTGCAGCCCAGCTCTCTCCCTGACAGGTCACAGGGGCACGGGGTATTGAGGAAGGCAGCGACTTCTCAGATCAGAAATAGCTGCTTTGCAAGTAGGGACTGGCATACTGGAGTGGAAGGGCAGGCGACCGTCTGCAGACATGTCTCCTTACACCCAGTGGGATGTGTGCCGATGGTGATTCGAGCCCAGAACTGGGGAACCTCCCAGGTTCCCACTTAATTATTTCATTCCTCTGCAGGGTCTTTGCCGCTACGACCAGCAATCTGTAATCAGCATTGCGTCGCGGCTTGCTGGCCAGGTAGTGGCAACTTGCAGGGGGTCTTTTCTGGGGATTTCTGCCATAAGGCGATCACTAGCGCGGGGAGCTCCCCGGCGGGAGCTCCTACATGGCGGCCATCTTAGTGAGCATTATCATAGTTGGATTGATGTTAAGCTATCCTATCAGTCATCTGATGTAAGATAAAATTGTTATAACTTTCTTAAGGTAAAGTTGTACAAAGTATTGTACCAACTACCAGTTACACACCTGTAGTCAGGGTTTTCTGGATTTTAAATGGGTGTGTGTGAAATTCACATAATTAGCTTTTGCGTAATTATGTAAAATTGACCAAAAATTGCACAAAATTAAGCATAATTATGTGAGTTGCTCAGATGCCATTTGGCACAATATTTAGTTTGAAATGTGTCCATACATCTCTTTTGAGCACAATTACACATTTCGCACCCAAAAAATTGTGCAAACATTACAGGCACTGCAAACAGTATTCGCATTATGGTGGTTCCCTTTTTCTCATGTGCTCTCACTAAATTTTTGCTAAGAACAACACGTAATTAGGTGACATACTTTAATGAAATAATCTCGGGAATTTCACATAACAACCATAATGGGAATTTACGAGAGATAGGACAAGTGGATGCAAATTTAGACGCGGTTTAATTTTAAACTGGTAGTGGTCTTCAGACACAAGTGCAAGTAGGCACCGCAAGTTACATAGCAGGAATCGACAACAGAGTTTCCATTTTCATAACTATCCACAGCAGTGTCCAGGTTGTCTCAGGACTCACATCTCTTAGGTCTCTTTAGGACCCGCAGGCTCCTGAGTCTTCAGCAGCCCCTAGCAGGGCAAGGCGGCGTGCTAAACTACCCATAGATCCCAGGTTTTAATTGAAAGGTGGGTGATGCAAATATTTTGGGCAGGTTTCTGTTCACCAGGACCTTTGTTACAGGAGAGAATGCTGCATCTTTTTGAAGCCAGAAGAGTTGCTAGGCTCCAGAGCAGACTTCCACAGGACTGCAAGAAGACATTCTATATGTGACTAATGGGGTTTTATTGTTGTAATTGTGATCATCAGTTCATAGGCAATCATGCTCCTACTCTGCCAGCTAATTGTCCTCAGCAAAACTAGTGAGACCCACTGAAATTTAGTGTGTGCTTTATTGTACTCCCAATTTGGAGATCTCAAATTTGCTGATGCAGAGAGGAGTGGGGAGCTCCATGCTGGGGTAAAAGTCAGCAGTTATGGAATGCTCCGAAGGAAGAAATGAGCCGTGGCGACTGGCAACACAATGCTGCTGGCCACCCGGCTCTCCAAATAGATGCTCATCTCCCCACACCGATCCTGGCGGTGACAAGGAGCAGGAAGGAAAGGAGAGGACTTCCCTCCTTGTGCAGTGTGAATGCAACCAATCCTGGAGCTGATAGGTTGGAGCAGGCTAACCCAGAGCTCATGTTGAAGCTGGGGGTCTGTGCCTGCAATCCCTCAACTGTTTTACAGTGCTGGCATTGAAGTGCACATGTCAGATTGGCCAGCTGTAGGCGTACATGCGTACTGGGCACCTACAACGTCATCCAACAATTTGCAGGAATCTGCCCCGCCCCACCATACACCTGCTACGGCCGACGGCACACAGAATAATAAAATAGCAATGACCATGTTATTATTCTGTGTTTACCGCTGCACTCGCAGCAAGTGGGGCGACACTCTTCCGCCCACGAAGAGAAACTGCCCCTGGAAATAAATGTCTGCACCTTCATAATTAGCGTGAATTGGCTTTCTTGGGAGAAATACCAAGGTGTAAACTACTTCTGGTTTTCTGGGAAAGTACTGTAGAACATGTTATATTGTATTCATTGCTTTCGTAGAAAGCAACGACAGCTGCATCCAATTGTTAATGTATTTGCCACAGAATGGCTGATTTTATGTGCCATTGTATAACCAATTAGAAAATAAAGTGCTAAAAACATGATACCCTCAATAAAAAATCAAATGTGTTACATTCAATGAAAAATGACTGTATCTTCTTATTTTCTTAACTGTAGCAGGGAATTATCCATTTAAATTAGATACACTGGTCTCTTGCCTCGTTGTGTGTCTGTTAAGAAGGCAAATGTCTGTCCCATTGCAAAACTCTGCCAACTGGGAGAAATGTCATCACTCATGTACCTTTTTATAACTAGCACTAAATTGTACTGTAGCAACAAGTTTGTGAACCAAAAATGTTGCAAGTATTCACTTCGCAATGTAAGGCTTGACCTTAGGTAGGCCTCACTCTCTAGCAATGTGCTGTGTCAACCTGGGCAGGGAGCAAAAGTACCTGAGAACTGAGGCAGCCATTTGAGAATCTGTCATTAGCAATAACATACACAAAGCAATATAACACCACAATTAAAACATAACATGACATGTCACAAGAAAACAGTCGGAAGAAAACACTACACAAAAACTGCCGTACAGCAAACACAATAATACAGCACAAAAAGACAACAGCCCAAAAACAACGGGAAACATCATCAGCACAAGTGGCATAGATTTGGGTGGTGGGGGAGACGGTGCTTGAGCCGTGACACTTCCCAAATACAAGCATTCTTGTCTTGGTAATGTATCTTGAAGATCGGATAACAACGTAAAAGGATTTCTGTACAGGAATACACGGAAATGTTCGCAAACCCATTCCAAGGCAAAACTTTCTTTATCGGTTTGTGATTAAGCACGTTCTGTTTGGGACAAACTCCTACTTGCATTTGCCCCAATATCCTTTCCAGCATTTGGGTGTCCGCTGTGCTGTGCAATGATAGCACCGAACCCGACTTGGCTTTTAGCGAAAAACAACCTCTGTATAAAGCTCCGGATTGAAATATGCCTTTTCAGAAGCATTCTCAATGGCTTGCTTGATTTTCTTAAAACCGTTCTCCCATTCATATGACCAATGAAATGAAGCATTTTTTTTGTCGACTCTCTCAGTGGAGCACTTACAGTGGGAAAGTCTTGAAAATATCTGGAACAGTAGCTGACCATGCAAAGAAATGAATGCACCATAGAAACATCTTGTGGGGATCAGCATTTGACAGAACTTGTACTTTTGCAGGATTGTGTGTCCTACCCCCATCAGAAAAGATATGGTAAAGATATGGAAACATAATTTTACCTTTGAATGCAAATAAATGTGAGTTCCACAAGACAAAGTCAAACCTGTATTAGCAAGTAAACAACATACTTGTGTGAGAGCTTTATCATGCTCTTTTTGTGTAGCTCCGAAAAACAATATGTCATTGCTATAATTGAACGCATTCACGACAGGCTGTATGATAAGTTGAATGACGTCTTGAAAAAGTTCTGCAGCTCATGACACACCAAAACTTAGTCTTTTGTATTGAAACAGGCCAACATGTGTAGAAATGGTTGTAATGTAACTGCAATTTTCTTCAAGTTCTGACTGATGATAACCTTTATTCAAATGAAGGCGAGAGAAGACCTTGCACCATTTAATTATGTTATCATGTCAGCAATGTGTGGACCTGGATGTTGCTGTCATTCAATTGCCTTGTTTGCCTTACACATGCCAATGCATATGCGTAAACCTCCATCACTGTCCTATTTGGGCACTACCACTATGGAAAATGCCCATGGCGTGGGACCAGTAGACTATTCAATGATATCATGATTAAGCAACAATTCAAGTTCTTTTTTAACAGCGTCTTGTAAATGAAAAGCAATTCGGCGATGTCTTTGAGCAACAAGGCAGACGTCCTTATTAATAAGAAGCTTTTATTTCATAGTCTTAAGCTTTCTTAAAAATAAAATAAAAAAACACCTTAAACCCACCCTAATTAAAATAAAGTAAAAAAAATAGTGACTGGTCCAGGATGCATAAGTAGTTGGTACATGCCCTGACAAAGAATGAAAATGCTGCAGCATCCAAATAAAAACAGTACACTATTATGGTGTGAATTCAACGTTTCGACCCAGCCATACAATTTAGACAGTGTCATCATCAGGGCGTAGGTTTGGGAAGCACCTGGCCAATGTATAGAATGAATGCAAAGTCATTTTCTGAGCGTTATTGATGCATGAGATGCTTCAGAGTAAATTCACACATGTGATGACTCTGAGCTGGCTGGAATTGGAACCCAATCCATAATGATTACAAGGCTGCAATGTCGATTTTTTCAAGTAAAAACGAAGCACAACTATCCGCACATCTAATTCCCATTTTTATTTGCATTCTGGATCATTTTCACTCATGTCAGAGTATGTAACAACTACTTATGCATCCTGGATCAGTCTCTACTTTATGTATAGACTTTATAGGACCAAAATACTATATAGTCACTGATTTTCACATGCACTGCGTGGTTGCACCGTTTGGGATCACCTTCTTACATTCAAAGTGATGGAAGCATAAAAACTGCAAGTAATTTTTTCGATTTGTTAAAAATGTAATTAAAACTGTTGAATTAAGAAATGGAACCAATCTCTTGATGGTCAAAATTACTCTTTCCAAAGAAGTAAAGGTTCATGCTTCCCCCTTTAGGGATCACTGTTTTGTTTTATTACTGTATTATCCAGGTCCCAGGGTTACTGGGTTGCCCCGTTTCTTACGCATACATAAGAGGAAAGAGAGGCGGTTGAAGATGTGCAGTTGAACGAGATGTGCAGAGCAAAAGGGCATACATCTCTAACATAAAGCACAAATAACTGAAGGCTGAAACACCTTACACAGGCCTCAATACTATTTTATCCACAGACTCACAATTTCCGAAGTGAAACATTTCCAATATTTATTATTTATAACAATTCATTGTTGTTACTCGTTTATCTTAAACAGTTAACAATTGACAAAGCCAATCGTACTGACAGGTTTTAGGTGTATGTAGGTTGTTGTTTTATATATCTGGATGCAATTACATCTCAGAGAGAAACCAAAATACCGCTCAGGTGGCACACTAAGGGAATCGGAAATTTGTTTCTCATGTTCCCTTTTAGAGAGTTCCCACTATTTTCATCCCACTTAAAAACCTGTCTGCACATATTTCTATATGACTCATTGCAGTTAGCAACTGTGGGTGCTTCCCAAAGCCTGGTTAGAGCATTTCTTCCAAAGTTGATGCCCCATGCAGTGCAAGACACTGGACAAGCACACACTTTAAAGGGCCTGAAGTTGTTGCGCTGGACAATTTGCACATTACTATATTTTCCCACTGCTTTATAAGCCATGATTTATCTCTGAATTTATTTACTTTAAAATGCACCATTTGCCAATCTTTTTTCAATCATTTCTCGGGAGGAGGACCCACCCTGGACCCCAAGTTTCTCCATTAAGATTGCTTACGTCGCTTGCTACATAAAAGTCATGGCCAACTTTTACACCTCACCACTTTCAAATGTCACCAGCTGCCAGTGGTCCAACATAGGCCTCAACTAGTCATTGACTTTATGTCGGTCTTCAGAATAGCCATGGTTTCACCATGTTTTGATTTCTCATTGACACTGCATGCATGCAGCAAAATGTGTGCTGATGCTTTTCTTGTAGTGCCTCGAGGGAAGTTTTTTTGTTTATTTGCTTCTCTCTTACATTTCTCTTCTTGCCTGGTTCACTGTGGATTAATTCACTTACGTGACTTTCATGATTCATGTAATCAAATTTATACAGTCACTTCGGAGGACATGAGGTCAGAGTGGAGTTTATTATTGCTCATTTAAGGTGATACTGCTAGGATGGTGGCATTATATGACGTTGTATTAATTCCATAATTTGTTTCATCAATATGTGATACATTTGCTCAGCCTCTGCTGACCGTGGCGATTTACATTGGTTTCCATGATGAATTAGTCTATAAAAGAATATCATGTTGAGGCTCTTTGGTGCCCTTTCTCTGACTCCCTAGGGATGCTACCCGATTTCTTATTGATTTGCTGCATTTTCTGGATTTATAATATTTTCCAGATTTTGCTCATGCTGCATCTATTTTAAATGCTGCATGCCTTTTTGGCAAATTATTTCTGAGCCTTATTGCTAATTCCCTATGACTGATTATTAGGCATTTTAACAGACTTTGAAGCATAGTATTTTTTGGCCTTCCGTATTGCACTTTTAAAATTTCTAATGAAACTTCTTAGTTTCTAACTAACTGATGCCTTTTTGATTCTAAAGGATAATTAATTGATTGCTATTTGAAATGCTGTTTTGGATCTTACCTTTATGAGCACATTTCCTCATCTGTTCTTCAGGACAGCACCGTCTCTGATGTCCCTGATCCTACACAGGAGCTTTATCTCTATTATATCAGATTAATTGAGATAGAGTCAACAATATGAAACCAGGTAGTACACATAACTGTTGGTAGTGCATTTGTAGTTTTGCAGGTAGTGAAAATAAGATTTATTACATGTATATTATATTATATTATATCATATCTTATTATATTATATTATACTATATTATATTATATTATATTATATTATCTATTGAACCTATGCTTTGATAAACTATTAAAATAAAAAAGGTTGTTTGAAGGACTATGCGGAACACAGGCTTGAATAGCTTCCGGGTCAAATCAGCCTCTCATTCTTATGAGATCAAATGCAAGTAATGTTAATTTGGATAGTAGTAACATTTATGTACAAAGTGTCTTGATTCTGAGCACTGTGTGGTGTGAAAAAAGGAAATGGTTATTTTCATATTTCAGTCCCTAATCCTAGCTTGAGCCTGCATGTGCATGCACCCTTGTACGTCTCAGCTGTTTGAAATTTTCTGCCTCACACAGGTGATTGTATTTTGTGTTTTATGGTAAATTAGAGTCACAAAGCATGATTGGAAAGCCAAGCAATAGGGTACACCTGGCGGAGCGGGTAATGTGCCTGAGATCAGGCGTGCAACGCCCATTGGGCTCAAAGGTCTTCAGCCGCGGCGCCCCCCTCCGCCCCCGTCATGTGTGTCAGCCTGAGCTTAGACAGCTTCCCGGGCACACACACAGATAATTTTGAGCTTATGGCAGCTGCAGCCGAGCACTTCACATATCTTTAAAAGACCATTCACGTGTTACCGAGGCTTTGTTGTTTTTTCACCCCTTCATCTCCACAATGCCTTTTGCTGGACGAATTAGCCCCCCAAATTTTTTAGTAGCCCCCCCCCCCCGAAATTTGACTCTAGTTGCGCCTCTGCCTGAGATACTGTAAAGTGATATGCGAAGAAACAAAATGGCCGAGCAGGACAAATGTTTATGGGACTCCATTTTAAGAGTGATGGATATGTAGTTGACAACTAGCTCGGTCACGTCCCATACTGCTGTTCTGGAGTGTTAGCAAACAGCCCTCAGTATTCTGGGAGTTGTAGTTTTGCTTTCAGTGTCCTACGACCTGTAATCCTTCTTGGAACAGCTTCCCAATGCTGTTGGGTGAAACAAACAGTTAAAATAATAATCTGTTCCTGAATACAGGGAATTAATTAAAAACGATACGGATTGTATTGTGTTTTCTTGAGATTTGTATAAGTGTCTCATACCCCTGACGAAGAACTTCAGTGGACAGTTAAAGGGTTGCTCTGTGGAGCTTGGTTGGTCAATGGTATGTTTATTGTGTAGCCTATACTTTGGTGTGCGTGTGGATTGTAGGGTTGCTCCTTGTTTGTTGTTATACAGTTCTGTCATCACTTATGCACAGCGTAAAGCAAAGAGCAATGAGAGATACAGTTACATATATTACTAATGCATACCAAACTGGAATTATGGGGTGGACAGGGAGTTGCACTGGTTCTGTAATGGAACAGTAAAGGGTCATCTATTAGGAAACAGCCTGGTATTTACCACTTTTCTGTATTCCAGGTTCCAGAGTGTGCAGCTCAGCTGTTGAGTGTATGAAGTAAAGCACTGGAAGCAACATGCACGAATGCCCAAGTGTGTTTGGTAATCAGATTCAACAAAATGCAAGGTCCATTGAGCCTGTGCACATGAGTGCCAGGTGATGTTTTCTCTGTGTCATATTTATTGGTCTTTTGGCATACGCTTGATTTCGAGAACATTCCTTTCTGAAAACTTTCTTGAAGATAACTTATTTTACAGAAATAGAACTTTGAAGCAGAATGGTCGTACACAATAAACTTTTGCAAACTTTTTTTTTTCCCATTTCGATATAACAGCAACTCTCAAACACAAAAGTTCTGTTTGGAGTGGTAGTTATTATACATTCTGTGAATATGGCTTCCCTAAGTCACATAATGAAAATGCATATTTTAAGGCTGCTTATCTTTAATTAAAAAAGCAGGTGGACAGCATTGCAAAAACTGAAGAAGACAATGAATGAGTGCCTTTCAGCATTGAGGGTTCAGTTCACAAATAAAGGGCTTTTTCTCTTGAAGAAACCTTTGTGTTCATTGAACGGCACCTGGAGGCTTAGGAATGGAGTTACTGTATCAAGAACAGATTGGGTTGACATAACTTGCTTCTCATGGAAGTTTCCCTGAATGATTTACAGCTCATTAAAAAATATCGATGGCTTCATAAAACTAGTCCTGTATTTCCTTTCAATAAATGATTGAATGTCATCTCTTAATTCAGAATTAAACTTGGTTTCTAAACAGGAGACCTAACATTTGCTTTTTTAATTTGAGTGAATTTGTTGCTTTTACATAGCTCTCGTGATACCTACAGGTAAAGGTCAGGAGAAATTGTATCTACTTTTTATATAACTTTGGGCCTGATGTACTAACAGAAAAGTCGCAAATAGTGGGTGCAAATTACAAACTGGCAGTTTGCAGCCTCTGTAATTTTGCGATGCGACCTATGTTCTGGTAGTTTGCATCCTGAAATCTCCTGTCGCCGGAGGTACAGACGACCTGCCCAATTAGTCAGGTCGCTGTTTGCGACCACTGTGATTCACTGCAAACACAGGTTTGGTACATCAGACCACCATCCCTGAGTTTGCCTTCCCAAACATAAAAACAGGATACATATCCTTCATTTAAAGTAGCCCAAGTTCCTTATAGGGACTGGTGATGCCTAAAAATTTTCTCATTTGGCAAGAGAATGGGAAAGGCAAGCAGTGACCCCTGGCAGTGCCCCCGAGGCCACACAACACTGATTCCCACAAGGAAACTGTCCAAAGGGACAGGCTCCCATATGCACTTCTGTTACCACCTCCTTTGATGAGTTGTTAACTTTTCGTGACACTCCAAAGTGATCTACAATTAAGGGACATTTCTTTTCACCCCCTCTAATTGCAATTAAAAATGAGTTGCTACCCACCTTTTGTAATTTATACACTATTTTCCAAATCACAAAAGAGGTTTAGTAAATTAGAAATATTTTGTGTGACCATAAATGTTGAGCTTGTGCAAAATCACTGGGTTTGTGATTGAAAATCACAAAAGTGTAGATAGCGGGGGCTTCGGTCTCGCTATTTGGAGGTGAACTACTGCGTAATTTGCACATTTACTACCTTGCACTTTAGTCCTGACGCAATAACTGATCTTCTACAGTTTTCTGCTGATAGTCTGATCTATTTTTAAAACATATTTTAACATAGGTGTTTTAAATAACTGCTCATTTTAAAGTTGTTAAAATCTGGCTCAACGTACCTGTCAATTGTGTTCCGCCATTGATCACGTATACTCTGCCATATCCTAGTGTTGAGCGCTCGGCCCCCGCGATTCCCGTAAGTACATCGGGAATCGCACTGCACCAGGGACTGACGCTCTAGTTGTTTGCTCCGCCGCCACTATATCTGGCACGCTGGAGCGTGCGCGCAGCAGGTGCGCGCAGCGGGCGCGCCAAAGGCAAGCCCGTCTGCACCCGTCGGCGTCCGGAGCGGGACCAGCGCTAGGACCCCTGGACTAAACAGACCAGTAAGGTACGACAGACAGATTTTATTGAATTTAAGACCCACAGTTTGCGTACCCCACAATCTACCCATACTTCAAGGCATGAGAGCTGCGGTTGGCTGTCCAAAGTGCTATTTTAAACTGGAACAATATGGGCAGTGTAAAGGCCAGAGGGGAAAGACAGAGGAGAATTCTCCAGATAATTATATGAAGCCAGGTCCTGCTGTGAGGGCCTCGGAGCAAGCAACTATTACCTCTAAGGAAATCACATTTGATTATATTAAATGTGTGTTGTTAAATGCTCGCTCCGTGGTCAAGCATAGGTATGAAGTGGAAGATTTCATACGCTCTTCCACTCCAGATATTGTTTTTTTGACTGAAACTTGGACAGACAACTCTTCCGCCCCTGACTGGAATATTGCAGTCCCGGATGGATATGCATATTTCTTGCAAAATAGAGGAATAGGGAAAGGTGGAAGGATAGCTATTTTCTACCGAGCTAATCTTAAAGTCCACATAGAATGCATCCCGACTCTTCCAGCAGAAGCGCTGCAATTTCGTATAAAAGTCAATAATCTGCAGATCTTCCAGGGTATCTTAATATACCGCCCTCCTGGCCCCAGAGGAACTTTCGCGCAAACGCTAATGACGCTCCTGGAATCGTACACTGATCCTCACTCTCGAATGGTCCTGGGAGACTTTAACTATCACTTGGAGTTAAACAATAATTCTGAGACCGCGAGACTTTTAGATAACATGGCGGCTTTTAATCTAGGTCAGATAATAGTGGGTCCTACTCACATGGCAGGTCATACGCTGGACGGGATTTTCACTAATGATGTAGATATCTCCCTCTACAATCTAGTGGATCTGCCATGGACTGACCACAAGGCCATTCATTTTAAACTTAAAATGCCTAAAAGGCAGCCCACAGTACAAGTAAGTTCAACCAAAATTTCCATTAGACGCTGGGATAAAGTAAAGGAAGGAGTCTTTGAGTCAGCCTTGGGACCAGGCCCTACTGGGTTAAATTGCGACAACAATACTATAATACAGCATTTCAACAATTGGCTTCTGGGAGCAGCGGATAAGGCTGCACCAGTAAAGTTAGTAAAAATACAGAAAGGGAAGACATCATCTCCGTGGTATACCCCCGAACTTAAAAGTTTAAAGATTACCTGCAGAAAGGCGGAGCACCTCTGGAGGATAGATTATGACAATTCTAAGAAAATCTTATACAATCTCGCCATTCAAGAATACAAGGAGGCAATAGTGGCCGCCAAAAAATATTTCTTTTCAGTTAAAATTAAAGAGGCGGGTAATTCTACTAGAGAACTGTTCAAAACAGTTAATTCGCTGATTAAACCCCAGCAAATTAGTATTTTTAAGCCAGACCAGATTTTCTGTAATGCTCTTGCGGAACATTTTCAAGAGAAGGTTAAGGGAATTTATGACAAATTTTCAAATATAATACAACCTCGGGATACGCCGGTGCCCCCCACACAGCTTTCGAACAGGATGATTCGTTTTCAGCCGATGAGCAAAGAGGAGGTTAATGACATCTTGCTCTCTTTGAAATCTGGAGCTCCGACCGACCCCTGTCCACCCTCTTTTATGCACCGAGCAGCTGATCCGATCTGTAAATACCTTACACCCATTCTGAATCAAATTATAAAATCTGGACAGTACCCCGCTATCTGGAAACGGGCGGCTATCACTCCCCTTTTTAAAAAACCAAGCTTGGACCCGGCCAATGTTAATAACTATCGCCCCATTGCCGGCCTCCCTTTTGCAGCCAAGGTTCTGGAGCAATATTTGAATAAAGTGCTCACAGCTTATTTAGACACTAATAGCAAGCTAGATCCTTCCCAACATGGCTTTCGGCCACGACATTCGACGGAATCAGCTCTGGTTAAGGCAGCCGAAGAGATCCGCAGAGCTGTAGATAGTGGTGGAAAGGCAATTTTAGTACTCCTTGACTTGTCAGCCGCCTTTGATACCGTCAACCACATGGCTCTGGCGCAGCGGCTGCGGGAAATTGGGATAGGAGGAACAGCCCTGGCTCTTCTGGTATCCTTTCTCAGTAGCAGGGTGCAGAAGCTGTTTTGGGAAGGTATGACATCGGATGATTTTCTCCTTCCTTGTGGAGTCCCACAGGGGTCAGCCCTATCTCCCACACTGTTCAGTCTGTCTGTGACACCTTTAGCTGATCTCGTCAGGAAACATGGCTTTGTCTTGGTCTCGTATGCTGATGACTCTCAACTTGTCCTAGCTACCAACATTCAGCTCGGAGCTATAGCAGGCAGATTTATTTCTTGCCTTACAGAGATCATGTACTGGATGGGTCAGAATTATCTAAAGATAAATACAGATAAAACAGAAGTGATGGAGTTTGGGCCAGGTTTGCCCCAGTGGAATAAATCATGGTGGCCATTAGAGGCTGGATTATGTCCGTCCCCAGTAGAGAAGGTTGGAAATCTGGGAGTCCTCTTTGATAACAAACTTAATCTGGGGGCCCAAGTGAACAGTCTAGTGTCTTCCTGTTTTTACCTCTTGAAAACTCTGAGAAAGGTTTTTCCTTTCATTCCATTAGAACTTCAAAAAACAGGGATGGTGGCCCTGTTTCTCTCTAAGTTGGATTACTCCAATGCCTTATTTTTGGGGATCGATAAATGTCAACTGTTGAAGCTGCAGTCATTATAGAACGCAGCATCCAGGCTGCTGCTGGGTCTAAATAGAGGACAGTCAACTTCAGCAGGGATACGATCTCTTCACTGGCTATCTATAAAACAACGTATAGAATTCAAGGCGCTTACTTATGTGCACAAGGCAATTTATGGTGGCGCCACAGAGGACCTAGAGAATCTCTTTGTACCCTATGTTCCTGAACGCCCCCCTGAGATCAGCTATGCAGGGTCTTGTTAGAGTCCCAAAAATCAGAAGAGTACGCTGGGGGGGTCGGACGATCACATATTGCGCTGCCAGGCTGTGGAATAACTAGCCTCAGGCCATGAGACTGCAATTCGACCTCCAGGTTTTCAGGAAAGGATTAAAAACTCGCCTCTTTGAAACCATATGAGTGATTTTCCTATGTTCCCTGCTACTACACCTCAGCGCCAAGACGCCTCGGCATTCGAGCGCTTTAGAAACATATAAACATAAACATGAAAATGCTTTTGTACTTCAGGCTTTCAGACCCTTATTTAGAGTTTGGTGGGTGTCCTGTCCCTCATATTTAGAGTGCATAGATGCTTCATGCTCTCTAAATAGGGCAGACATGACAACCACCATTTATGGCGCATGTCTCACATCGGCCATACCCTAAATAAGGCGCTTAGATTGATCAGTAAGTTGGTTAAGATTTACTTACATTTTATAGAAGGAAAAGCTTAGTTGTGAAAATGGAGGCGAATGAGCAGAGAAGTAATGTTGGAAGAGCATCAAGTGGAAAACTCAACATTTCTTAAAACAAGAATAATATAAAAAATGCTACTTAAAGGGATGATAATTCTGCTGTGACAGCAGCCTGGTGTTTTTAGTTTAGAGTAGTGCTACTTTGGGGGCAGGGCCAATCATCAAAGCTAGTCCCACTGAAGCTTAATGAATGTGTATGTAACATGAGGATGCTCAGGCAACATTATTGTTCAGAGAACATGTTATTAGACAACTTATCCGAATTGCTTTCTTCTGTTATATGTGGTGGCCAGCAGTGAGCAAAAATATATGTTCTTTTGTACATTATACTTAATGTGGGACATAGCTCGACTTGTACATGGTAAACTTCGAAGTCTATGAAGACTGGTAAGAGGTCTCTTGGTATCCTATGTAAAATTAACTGTTTATTTCATCGTGATCTCTATCTTGTTTTGACCAGGTGGTATTGTTTTTAACCAAACTAGTTTATTTCCCTGCTGATCTTAATATTTTGGAAGACCTATTTTCCATGCAGACTCCCCTTTCACATCTTCTCTCATTAACAAGATTGTTTTCAATAGTTAGGAATACCAACAGTGTTCTCTGAGAGAGTTGGGGCTTGCAGATTAATTGGCACGGGAAACAACCTTTACAACGCATTCATTACAACGCACTACCTTTACAACACAGTCATTACAACGCAACATCCTTTACATCGCATGCCATTCCAACGCATGTCACTACAACACGTCATTACAACGGATGCCATTACAATGCATTATAAGGTAAGTAATAGGTGATAGTAATTTTTAACCCTACACTATCCAACACTTACCCTACTGTTGCCCTAAAAGTAATATGCATTGTAATGGTATGCGTTGTAATGGAATGTGTTGTAAATGTATCTTCGAAAAATGCATTGTGATTACATGCGTTGTAAAATCATGCTTTGTAATGGATGTTGCGATGTAACAACTGCGTTGTAAAGGCATGCGGTGTAAATGTTTGTGTTGTAATGTCATACATTCAATTGACACAAGGAAAGAACCAATGTAGCATTAGAATACTTGCTTTGCTACCTCAGGGACAGTGATACTGATTTAATAAACTGCCTTTCTCTTAGTTCTATTACACTAAATATATTCATGCAATACCTGAAACTCTGACATTGCACTTGTTTGGTATGGCTTGCCGGGTCTCAATGTTGGTGTCAACAGTAAAATACCTCAATATGTAGTTACATTTGTTGCATATAGGTGGATTACCTAACATGCTAAATTTGTCGCTGGTTTCAGTCCTTCTCTAGGCTACTGAGTAGGTTTCACAGTTTGTTGACTACAATAAGTTATTCATTGCACAAGACAAGGTGTGTATTCAATCTTATATTCACTTGTCCTCCCTAAGTTTCAGTGCTGTATTACAACTCTACTGGTTCTTTAAGGACAAGATATACAAATGATCTCCTCACCGCCAATTGTATATTGTACATATTGTAAATTAGAATTATATCGTGTATTTCTTGTCAGATAAAGTTTGTCTAAAAGTCTCCTTTTTTAAGGGCTAGCCTTGGGCCTGCAGCGGTTGTAGCGACATCCTTAACCCATTCTAAATTCTTATCCACAATATCCAACTCATTAGTCATTGACAACTCTTTTTTGCGCCAGCACAGAATGCTGAAATGTGTTTGCTTGTGCATGACTGAATGTGACATATCAACACTTTCTTTGAGATGGTGTCGGAGTCACATCAACTGCGCTTTGCAGGATTTTGATATTTCACTCCCCACTACCTTTCTATGATGCCTGCTGCTTCAGTCTGGTTTACATTCAGTACTTTTATGGGTGTACTTTGATTGTGGTAGAAATGTGAATCTGACAGGGGTTGCTTTCTTCTGTGCCTAATTTATTTCACTGTAATCCTTCTAAAAGGCCACTGCATCCCAAGCAGCACTTATCAACCCCTTCTATTGGGTGTGTCTACCTTGCATGTTTTTCAAAAGTAATGAATTTGAGTTACTTGCACTATCAATATGTTCTGCCATCCTTCAGTTTCCTCCAGCACTTCTTAAAGGTTTACTTCTTTCCTCGGCCTGCTCCATTCACAGCCTTAATTTTGTCTCCCCGACACAGCCTGTGATACGAAATTTCACATGATTTCAATAAAACAATTAACAGCATTATGTCATTGTCAGAAAAGGCAATGAATTAGATTTGACTATGTACGCCTTTATTTTGTGCATTATCAGTTCAAATTTTTGTGGTTAATATTTTGGCCAGACTTTTTTCTTCTAAATTGCCAATTCTCATCTAATGAGTACAGTAAATGCGTTTATACATTTGTGTTTTGTGGTAAATCGAGTCACTAAGAATGCCACATCCATTATCTGTCAAAGGGCTGTTGAGGGAAAAAGGGTGGGGTGATGGATCAACACTATGAGGCATTGGTACCAGTTTACAAAGGTAAATTAAACATGGAAATGTACTCATATGTACTCAACTACTGCACCTAGGTGTAAATCTACAGTTTTTTGCTCTTCACCATTTTAAATTGTACACATAATAGCAGCCTTGCACTTTTCCCCCTACTGGTAGGGCCTCCTACAACAGTATTTATGAGTGTAATGTTACTACTCATAACTTTTCACCTGTTAATGGAGGAGCCTGCCACCGTGGCGATCTTCCTATGGTAATGTATCAAAAAAATTATTTAAGTTTATTTTTCTTTAGAAATTATTAAAATATTTAATACATAATATATCAATGTAAACAAATTAAGCTTAGTATTATAAACATGGAACTAATCAAATATAAGTTACAGTATATTTATTCATTAAATTATTTCAATTATAATACAATTTCTTAAAGAATCAGTTTAAAAAAATCCACCGCAGCGACATTTTTTTTTATTAAGATGTATTACATTTTGTCAAATGTCATGGGTGGAATAGATTGAAATTATTATTTTCCTTTCACACTTTTAGCAAAAGTATAATTCAATAGTATTTTTAAATCGAGTTTATTCCATCCTAAAATATTATATATATGGATGTGTGATCGAGACTGCATGTGATGACTGCAACGTGCCACAGGAGATTGAGCACAACAACGAAATAAAAAGTATTTGAGCAGTCAGATGGTGTCTGCAGCTGGTCTTTTTTGGATTTATCAAGTTGCTGGATTTGCATATGTGTGTTATTTTCGCCCTGCCTTCATTATTTTCTTTGAGAGCATGTTGCAGTATCTGCTTGCATGGCCATGTGTTGTGCTTGACTTACTCCAAATCTTGGCCGGAGTACCTTTACTACTGTTTTGTCACCTTTAGGGTTGTAGTAACTTTAGAAGTGTAGTTTGGTAACTGCAAGTTGCTTATTTTTTGGGGTAGGTGTTTCTAGTAGGCTGTCCCTCCATAAACACCTCCTTGCTTTTCCCTAAACCCCTCCATTTTGTAGTACATATTGCTCATTTTACCACCACATGCCATGGTTCCCCATGTACACAGTAAACGTAGATTTGCTGACATCTCTCCGTATAAAAGAAAAGGAGACCTGGAGGTGGAGACCTCCCCCTTTAGGTTAGTGAACTGCATTATGTAGTAGGTAGCATGACTGTTGTACTACCTTATACACTACAAAATGAAATTTATGAATTGGGCCCTTCATGTTTGAAAAAACACTTTCAGTACAGCTGCCATTTTGCATTATCAACTTCCCTATAGACATTGTTTTTACTTCAGTTTTAAGCATGGCCGTGAACTGCTGGCGCGTTTCTTCTCATTTAGGTGTGTTCTGCTATACAAGTTAGGAGTGAGAAGAGGCAGACGAGAGACCACGTTACCCAGGATTAATAAGGACAGGATCGATTGTGAGGGAGGTCCTCCATGTTCAGAAATCTGACTAGCCTGCTTTTGTTTGTGTCTGGAGAAGTTGCAACACAGAAACTTGGGAATTAGGGATCCAAGTCCCTGGAAGCGAGGTTGCTAATCTGGATGTAGAGTCGAAAAGATTTGGCAAAATGAGTTAATTGGAGATAAAATGTTGGGGAATGAATAAGAGACGTGCGATGAAAAATAGGTATTTCAAGAAGAAAAAGGACCAAGCATAAATGTTTGCATAGACATGTTGAGAATTAATGACAAACCGAAACCTTCCTTGAGAGTGTTTACATTCATTCTGATATCTGGGCGGATACATTATGTAAACATGCCTCACAAATTTACATTGGTTCTTACACTCAGGACCTGATTTACAAAGGTAAACGTATACTTTTAAGTTTACAATTGTTTGGTATTCACAAAGGGATTAACGATTGGTGTTTTTACGAGTGCGGAGTCTTCGCACATATATAGATAGGACAGTCCTCCTATTTTTTTATGTGTGGAGACGCTGCACTCATAAAGATACTACTCATATATCCCTTTGTGAATACCAAACAATTGTAAAGCTACACTAAAGTGTAAGTTTACCTTTGTGATTCAGGCCCTCAGTTTTCATCAGTGTGGTTTGCCTTACCACCAGTTAACGTAGCAGGGCACTTTATGTGGATAAGCGCTCCTAGTAATGCACGCTGCTTAAATATTTACTGAAGCTGAGGTGAGATATCTTCATACTGCACATCAATTTTTCCCCAATGGTCTTGAAATTAGCATCCAAATATTCTGTGATCAGTATTGAGGCAGCTGATGTGCATTTCTTTAACTAATGCCTTTCCTTTTCATTGGCACCCATTTGTGGAAATTATCCATGGTAATGGTGTGAATCTGTGATTCTCTAGCATTTGAATTGTTCATCAATATGTTTCTCTGGAATTCTACTGTGATGCAATTGAGTATAAGTAGGTCCCACAGAGATCAGTGCAGACACATAAAAGTCACAAAACACTGGAAGCCTCATTACAGAAATGTGTGTCCCTTTCTTCGAAGTCGTAGGCAGTGCTACCACCAGGCTAGTAGCAGTGCCTACACCAGGATGCTTGTTTCTGGTCCAGGGAGGACCTGGTTAGGCAGTTTGGACTGGACTGTCCCCATGAGGAACAGGGTCAAGACTGATTTGCAAATGGCTGAGTCCAAACTGGGGTGGCGTAGTGAGCAAAAGAACAATGGATTTAACCCATATCTTTTGACTGGGGGTGAATCTTCGATTCATTCAGCCTTCCGTCCACATTTGTTGCTGCAGCACCAGCAGGCTGAGCGCTATGCCAACAACAGAATGGATGTTGGTTATGGGTATGGGTTCTTGCTGATGCGAGTTTACCTACAGTAATAGCAAGGCTCATCGTGGCCAGTTGTTGGGTGTGGCCTCATTTTCATGGAATCATCCCCATGCAAATCAGATCCTGACCCCTGTCGTCTCTAGCAATAAGTGATGACTCTGCTGTCGTAGGTGATGGGTCAAACACCCCTTGCTCACACTATGACCATCTATGTCCAGTGGCCGACAAAACCACTGAGTGGAAATATTTACGCCGGGCAGAGGGGAATATTGACAATTCACTTACCCCAGAGACCTGTAGATTGGTAGAGGAGGGAGCCACAGAAGGTCTTTTCTTTTAGAGGGAGGAAAACCAAAGGGCTCCCACCCACCCATGGGAGATTTTGTCCATAAGTGGGGAAAAACATACAGCTTTATGTACTCAACTTTCCATGCTTCTGCTTACAATGACTCTCTCAAGGAGGGTTTTTCTAACCTTATCTCTCCTGGTCCCACATATTGCTTGAGTGTCTACCATATGGATTTTTTGTGATAAATTCGGATATTGACTCCTGCTTCAAAATAATATGGTGCTAAAAGTAAACATTCGTTTTTCATTAAGTAGATATCATTTTTTCCAAGTCTGATATTAAGATATGATTTCCACCTTGTAGTTATGTATTTTTTAATGGGCAACACATGCCAAATAAAGACTACTTTAACTTGATATTGTTCTCCAGCATTCTATTTATACCTTTCTTTGTTTTCATTTGTAGGTTCTGAAGAACTTCATCGTTTCACCATGGGAAACCATGTAGCAAAACGAGATCACACCACTGAGAATCCAGTCAAGGTACTGTTGGAATACCACTTCTGAACCTTTTTCTTTGAACCAAAGTGGTTTAAAAACTTTAGGCAAAAATGCAATCCGTCTAAATGAGGCGCACTCTTGCCATTATGCACAAACATCTTATTTATGTGGAAAATGTTATTATTTGCTGTGGAAAAATCTTCAAGTTGGTGCTTGTGCGTCTTTGGGTCTTGAAGGTTTTTTGAAGTTTATTTCGAATTCAATACAAAGAGACCTTGGCCAATAGGAGGATCCATGAGTAACACTGCTCTCTCATTGGACAGTATTAGGAATGAGGAGCAGCAAATGGGCTGCCTCTTGACAAGGGCGAGCTGTGTCTTGTTCCCCGAAAGTACGGTAGTTGGTTTTGGCGGAGGGCAGGAATTACCCCAGGCAATTTAGAGAAACAAAAAAATGGATTTGGCTTCTTTCTGACATTAAAGGAAAACATTATGCATTTTAATATAGGCATAGCACAGGTTTTGCCACCAGAACGTTAAATAAAGAAATTAAAATTGATTTCAAGACCCTTTTTCGCACAAGTTTCCCAAAAAAAGGAACATACTAGTTCTTTCTTTATACCTGCATGTTCAGTTAGTTAAATGCTGTTTTTTTCCTCATATAATTAAAAAATGCAGGCTTGAGGTTTCCATCTTCGTGTACCTTACCTGCAATCATTTCCCTAAAATGAACGATATTGTAGTTTTAACATATGCAGTAGAATGAACAAGAGATTTCCCATGCAGTGCCCATCTGTTTCTGATTGTTGCAAAAATGACAATCCAATAGTCCTTACAGTAAATTTGAGACCCCTCAAATTATCAAGAAATGCTCCTCAAATGAAGGCATGACAGTATAACTGTGCATATAATTTGTTTTTAAGTAGTCACTGAGTAAACATCAGGGGCTGTATTACGGAGTGCCCCGGGGGGGGGGGGCGGTGCAATGCTCATTTGCGCCCACTTTGTGCACCCCCTGGCTCTTTGATTTTACAGAAGGGGCTGCAGGCGCTTGTGCTTCTCCTTCTGTAATACCATTGCACTTTCCCAAGGGCTGCACGAATTCTCGTTTGCCCCGGGGGGGGACATCGTATTCATCCTACTACAGATCATTTTCCTTGTTTGCGCCGGGCGCACCAATTACAAGGTGTGCCCGGCGTAAACAAGGAAAATGCGCTGTATCTATGATACAGCTCCACGTTGCCTCCAAAATGAGGGTGGAGTTGAGCCTAACATCTCCATGATATTTCCCCCAGGCAGACACCAGATTGTTTCAAATAAGGTATGATTATCCCAAGGTGTCCATAATATCTCCCGATTAAGGGTGATACAGTGCTCCAAAAATAAGCATCATACAGCCTCGTTAGGCATATGTCGGTTCTGTATAATACGTCACTGATACCAGTGGGATGTATAATGCCAGTGGCATGTATACCTGTTGGTGGTAGTGTGGAAGAAGGTGAAGTTTAGCTTGTGTTGGAGTAATCCTTCTGTGGCACAGGGAAGGGTCAGTGCCTTCCTGCATCAACAGTGGTCATGCAAACAGCTAGCCCCAAACATTGCAAGTTTTGCATTTCTTCATTGTGATTGAAAGAGGAAGTGGAAGTTAGCAGGTGAATGCAGCCATTTTGTTTTGAGAAACCTGATGACAGAATCATGAAGAATATGTTGAGACTCTTTCCTGATGTTGTTCTAGTAGTATTACTGATGCATGGTGCACCAAGGCTCTTTCTGGTAGAGCAAGAAACTGCTGCTCGTGATCTCGATTTATTGCTTTCTTCTTTGAGTCACATTTCAGCAGTGCAAGACGGCCATAAGATCAGGGTGAGCTATTGAAGGTAGTACAGAACTTTACCCTTTTTTGAGTGAACTTGCCTTCACCTTTGTCGTGAAACTGTTTTAATTCAGTATTCTTTGTAATTTACCTACACCCTCACTCCTGCGTTTACCACTCTGTCATCTTATGCCCGATCTTCCGATACTTACCAAGGCAATATGTGTTCTCTTTTCAAGATGGCAATACAAGATTTGATTAAAATTGAAAAAAACTTTTTTGAGACCCATCTGAAAATAAAGATGACATCTATTATTAGCAACCGCGTCTATAGAATAAGTGTAATTCCTGGTATCTCTGATTGCAGAAAAGAAAGGGTATTCCATCAGAGTGTGCTGCAGTGAATATTTCCACCTTATGCAACATTGTGTGGTGCACATTTCCATACATATGCAATTTTCTAAGCCACCTGTTCCTTTTGGCTTGCTTTTGAACCACAGATGCCACATTGATTTAGGTCAGAGAGATGTCCTGCAGCTGTACCCATTACGCTGTATATGTCCAGTGTCCATACTGTTCTTCTCACGTTACTAGAACATTTTCTGGGCAATTGTAAGGTAGCTTTAGGTTGGATTTAATCCTTTTTAGGTCAAGCATTCAAGACCTCTTGTATACACTTTAGTATATACTTTAGTATATATACTTTAGTATATACTTATAGGTGTATGTACTTTGTGGGCTCTGGAGATCAGCCGTAGGACTTGTCTGCTTCCGCTTAGGGACTTTCTTTTCTGTTCAACTGCCTCTATTTACCTATCTTGATAGAAAACGACCAGCAGAGGTTAGTAAAATACCAGAATCACTTTAACATTCTCTAGATTCCAGTCCATAGAAATTGTCTTCCACGAGCACCCATAGACAATAATATTTTTTTCAAATCTTGTATTTTCAGTGATATGACCACTGAAGGCCCTGCTTTTATGTTAAAAACAGAGCTTTGGACTATACCATTTCCCACTGAAAGGCAATATTTCTCTCCATGTGTTCCCATACCTGCCGTGTCACAAAGTTAGGTACTTACTTTCCCTCCATGTTAAAGAACTGTTGATGTTTCAGCACCCAGGCTAATGTGCTGCATAGCTAAATACATATAAGGTCCCAAAGGTGAGACAGATTGCATTGCAAATGCTTGTTTCAAACGTTGTCAGCATGTACTAATACGAGTGGTTTGGAATTGCACCATGTAGAGTTCCCAGGGGGATTGGCCTAGTACTTGTACTTGTTCTGTATTATTTATATGTTCCCTTTGGCTGAGATGCTTAAGAGTATTGGTGCGCAGTGTCAGTTGGATACGAAAGATACCCCGATTCGTCTTGATCTCCATTCACACTTAGGTGACAGCAGAGGTTTTAGAGAGTAGCATGGCAAGGACCAACGATGGATGAATGAAAGCTCACAATGCACAACCCACTTAGAACAGAGGTTCTCCTATCTGTTTAGGCAATAACTGCAGCCATCCCCTTTGAGTAGCAGACAATTCTGGGGACTGATTCAGATCCAAGAGATACCCTCAGGAATCTAAGTGTAGTTTTTGTTAACAGCTTGACCATTGAGCTTCGGATCAGTATCATAATGAAACTTGAGGGGGCCACCCTGCAAGGACCAATGAGGGCCCCCCATGCTCTGGATCCAGACAGGAGCTCTCAGGCCTCGGGCCAGCTGCCCATGCACAGTGCCAGAGGGGGCTGCAGGGGATATTGTTACACCACTGCTTTAGACCTGGCCAGAATAGACGCTTGTCCATGGTCACATATATAGCATTGCAAGCGGTGCACCGACTAGCTAGTTAGCAGTGGGTTACTGGGTAAGTGTATGTAGCATTTGTATAGCCAGGTGTAAAAAGAAGTATATATTTCATGTGCCTTAAAAATTCTACTTTTTCAGTCTAAGCTCATGGAATGTGTTCGCTGTGGTTTGCAAAATTGATGTATGGCTGATCTGCGGACAGAAGTAAAAGTATCAAATGGTTCTCTCCTTTGCAGGCGCATCCAGTTATAACTCATCAAACACCACTTTTAAGCAGTAACCGGAAAACACTCCATTTTGCTGCACTTTAACTGTATTGATGCTTTCTGGAGTCAAAGCAGCAGAAGTGCAGTCCTTCCCCTCAGCACTTCTTTAAGATTGATTATCCCGGTAGGATCCAATGGCGCTCTTGGGGATGTTGACAAGGTCTCAGGACCCCCAGGACGGACTTTCACTCCAGCTTTGGGAGCATAGCTCACGTCATATGGCTTCAGCCCACTGTTCACTGTGTTTTTCTGCATAGTGACCAGCAGGCTCTCAGCTGAACTCCCAGCAGGGTCTCAACCAGGGCCGGACTGGCCATAACGGGCACCGGGCATTTCCCCGGTAGGCCGTTGGGGTAAGGGCCGGTTTGGGGCCCCTGGGGGGCCGTTTTTGTTGCTGGGGGTCGGCAATATCGGCCCCCGGTATCAAAATCGGCCGAAACCGGCCCTCGCAAACTACTTGGCTGCACTCCCACTCACCCCAGGGGGGGGCAGCTGAGCAGTTTACCAGGGTCGGTTTCTGTTCCCAGTCCGGCCCTGGTCTCAACCCAGGAAAAGAGGCACCTTCAGTGAGAGGGGCCAAAGTTTTTATTTCTAAAATCTCAAGTATCGTGACCTACCGCTCATGATAACAAAGATCACTTTGCATACGAATGTCTCCAGAATCAATGCCCTCCTCCAATGTGTTACACCCAACAATCCTGTTCTTAGTTACACAACATGGCGGTCTGAAAGTCATGCGTATATGAGACCCATTTTCTAACAAAGAAGGTCATGTGTCACAGTGGCATAACGAAACTTGAGGGAGGCCCCCTGCAAAGTAAATGCAGGGGCCCCCACGCTCCGGGCTGAGTCCGTAGCCCTCATCCAGGGACGTGCCGGAGCGGACACCCTCACCCCGGAGCTCAGGTCCCCCCGCATGGCGGAGGCTGCGGGGGCGTTTGTTATGCCACTAATGTGCCATATCATGAACACCATATGCAGTTCCAGAAGGTGTGTATGTTCTGGTTTCACTACAACTGCACTGCAGACAATGCATATGAAAACCCACAAGTTTATGTATGAGCTGTAAACAGTACAATAATATGTGCGGCAGACAGTGCAATTTCAGCCTAAAGAGACACGGGAAATCCCTTTGGAGCTTGTGCTCCACCATGCAGTTTCTTTACTACCTCAGATGCTTTTTCATTTAACAACATTGTTTCCAATCACCAAAGGTCCTATAAATAATTATATGCATATAAATTCCTTTCCAGACTTCTCACCCATGACCAAGCAGAGCAGGACTAGGCCCCGATCTGCCAATAATAACAAATTTAGTAGCACAGCTCTTTATTTTTGTAGCAAAGGATTCTTTTTTTCAAACCTTTTTGGTGTTATTAGAATCTATTAATTGGTAACTGTATATTAATAGTTTTAAGAAACTGATGAATAAATGTAAACAAATACTTCTACATTTCAAATTAAAGCAGACTAAAACCACAATCTTTTCAGGTAAAAGCTAAAGATTAATTAATTTTATTAAGCATTTTTTAACTAGCCCTGTACTTGGATTGATCTCAGCAATAGTTCCAGAACACCATTTGGTGTGGGGCGGCTTTATGAGTTACTTTCCAGCCGCTGTTTAGTTTTAGTTATCACAAACTTTCCTTCCTCACCCATCTCTTTTCATTAGTGTTTGATTTCTCCCTTGTTTCTTCAAGTCTCACCTCACCGCCAGATTTTGTTTTCATACCCAACAGATTTCCATGTATTTCTCGCTCCATCTGTACAGGAAAGCTTTCTAATGTATGCAAACGTTAGCGAGCCAACATATATTTCTTGGATGGGTTTTGAGGATGTGTGCAAATGAATGAAGGAAACAATTTTGAGACGTTGACAGCTGAAACAAACATGCCTTTGTGTCGGTGGTGGAATTTTAGATATTGCTTCATTTGTTTTCAGCCAAATTAAATCCAGTAACTCTTGTGTAAGACATAGGAAATTGAGGGGTCATGGAGAATTCAGTGGGGAAAGGTGCAGTACTTTTTCATAAGTACCGACCATTTCAATCTGCTGAACTACTTGTGAATGATAGTACTACGATTCATCACTCGCGGGGCAGCTATGAGAGCCATAACTCACAAACCAATTGCAGGTGATATTGCAATGCCCCTTATGAGGCGGTTCTTTCTGGCATAGAAATTATGGTTAGTGTCCCAGAAAGCTTAAATGAGGACACATTTTCAATGAGTTCTCAAGTCAAGTCAAGAATCACTTTATTCGATTTGATCATTGCAAACATAAAAGTACATAAAATCAAACAATTCATTAAAACTTTGTAAAATAGAAAGTAAAAGTGGACCATCAAAGTTAATCCATCGCAACAAAATGAATTTAAGACACCTGCTAAGAACCCTGAT
Source organism: Triturus cristatus (assembly GCF_964204655.1). Taxonomy (NCBI): domain Eukaryota; kingdom Metazoa; phylum Chordata; class Amphibia; order Caudata; family Salamandridae; genus Triturus; species Triturus cristatus. Next base: position 215,200,339 of record NC_140588.1, read on the forward strand.
AAATAAAAACATATATTTGGTGTGGATAGAAATTGCAAATACATTAAAGCTGGCCTCACTTGTCTAAAATTCATTGACAAAAGCGTGCAGATAAAACTGTATCGTGACATATTAAATTTGGGACAAATTAGAACAATGCGCAACGTATCCGAAATAGCAGCCTGATCATATGTACATACAAGGAGCTCAGAGGGCGTATGCTATCCTAACATAAGCTGGTGGAAAAGAATTCGGTGGAAAATAAGTCAGAAGTTTTCTATGATGAGGGGGCATGTCTAGTGTCAAATTCAGTTCAGTAGGGTTCATTGATTTAATAGTAGAGAAGTGGGTCAACAAATGTTTGGTCAGCGAAAGAACTTCCCTTTTTTGTGCGCCTTATTACTGTTCACTGTACACTATTATTAACAAAAGGGTGCCAGTTCAGCTGAGTGTGCAATAAAATGCCCAGGTATCAATCTTAAACTACCCTGCAAAGATAGTAGTCGTTCATCATATGTTTTTTAGTTTTAACTCTCTTAGGACCAAAAACCAAAGTATGTGATTTAGAAAGTTAGCTTTCAAATCCAGACTATCCTTAAAATTGATGAAATGATCTAATACATGCAGTAGGCCATTGGCAGTACGTGCAATCAGTACTGTGCTGTCCGCGAATAGCAGAGCTGGCTCTAGTCTTCCTCCAACCTTTGGGACATCCTGGCAGTGTTACAGTAAAAGAAAGACTCTAGCAGATTATTATAAAAGATGAAAAGTAAAGCACTAGTATGCAGCGCTGTCCGACTCCCCTCCTCAGCTTAAAGTACGACGTGCACTCCCCATTGGGGCCGTATCCCACAGAAGCCACAAGCCCGTCATGCAGGTTACGTAAAAAAGCGACTAGTGCATTCTCTATTCCCATGGACTCCAGCCCAGAGCTTAGCTCTGTTAACAGTGTCGAAGGCCATTCTGATGTAAATGAAGGCCAAATGAATAGCTCCCTTTTTTGCTTTCTTATATTTGTTGATCAACAAATATAAGTTCAAATTGTGCTCTATCATCCCACGCCCAAGTATAAAACCATATTGTAAATCTACCAGGGTTTTATGCTCATCTGCCCAGGCTGTCAACCGATTCAAAAGGACATGGCCAATCATTTTTACTTTTGGGTCCACTAAGGATATAGTCCTGTAACAAGCTGGGTCGGCTCAATTGCCTTTTTTGAAAACCGTGACAATCACAGAGTCTTCCCAGGATAAAGGGCTGTGTCCTCAGGCCATGGCATTTAAATGCAAGGTAATTATGGGGGCCCAAAGATCCACACAAGATTTGTATAGTTCACTTGGAATTCGATCCGGGCCCGGGCCTTTCTAGAGGGGAGAGCCAGGATCGCTTCTTTTACCTCCTCACAGCTGAAATGAGGCTCACCCCTCTCTCGGGGGCTTATATGAGAAAGAATTGGTCCTTCCAGACGATAGATAGACTCAAAGTGGATAACCCAGATATGAGCAGGGATTGATAGAGCCAAAATGGGCAAGTACTCCTGACTAAAAATGGTCTGGTTCACCACCTTCCAAAAAGCCAAACTGTCCTTAAGTAAACAAGCCCAAGCCTCCCTTCTGAGAGCTCTGTTTCGCTCCTTGCGAGCAGCATTATGCAGGGCCCTAGCCTCCCTTAACTCATCTTTAATTCTTGGCTTCTGATGCAAAGACGCTAGCAGAACTTTATAAGCCTTTGAACAGTTTTTATCAAACTATTTATGTCCAGTAGAAGGGTCGCCCGTCCCTCTTTAGTGAAGGCTTTCTTCACTTTGTTACAAATATTATTAAAATAAACCAGAGCGTCCAAGTCAGAGCTCGCCTCCTGTAAACATGAAATGAAATCAGTGAAACGTGCTACCACCAGACTCTCTAAGAAATCAGTGGGGATAACCTTGGCCTAGCTTCATCTAGGGCACTGCTCCTTAGTTGTAATAGGCTCCTTAAATAGAGGGATGTCACACGCCTAGAGTCATCCCATCTAAAGGTAGCAAATAAAAGGGTTATGATTGCTATGCACATCCCAGACCGTTTAACATTTAATGAGGGAGAAAGATAAACTAGCTGACACTAATATAAACCAGGAAGGAACATCCCTACCCTCATTAAAAGCACAAGTTGTACAAGGGTGTAAATTAAAATCTCCTAAAACCAAGATCAAAATATGTTTTGTCATGAGTTCTCAAATATCTTCCTCATCCATTCCAGTAAAACATTCTGACACGTAGATTGAATTGTACTTTCAAGAACAGCAGCAGTCTGTCAGAAAACTTCTCAGTCTTCTAGTGCAGCTTCGCACTGTGTTCTAAAACACAACTAGAGCACTAACATTCTAAATTTATGACAGAAGTATGCAATACTTGAAGCCAACGTGATGGATTCAAAGCATACAACGTAAAGCATTGACTTCAGAAATGAACCAAATAAGTGGGTTCTTTTTGTCATAGAAATCATAGCTAGTGCTCTAGAAAGCTAAAATGGGGACACATTTTCTAAGTTCTCAAATACATTTCTCAGCCATTTAAGTAAAACAGTCTGACACTCAGAGTGAAACATGTACTTCCAATATCAGCAGCAGTCAGTCAATGAACTCACTCGTAATCGACTGCAGAAACACCACAGAGGTCTAATGAACAAATAGAAGGCTAACATTTTGTTTTTTCTGGACACACGTGAGGCACACCTGAAGGCCATTTTTTGGGATTAGGAGCTATGGATATAAAGCCTTGCCTAAATCGCAGCCTGAAATAAATGAGCAGCGAGAAGTTAATGCAGGTATTAAACAGGTAGGGTAAAAATGTGTGGAGATGTATGGGTTTTTATAAATTTGAGTCATAATGAAATTTCAAAGTAAATAAAAATAGTTTAAAAGGAAAATGACTGCATAAGCACAGCATCCCCTTTCCACATCCGGTTTTTCAACATACCCTTTTTGTCAATTGCTCAACAGAGCCCTAATTTTACAAAAGTAACATTTTGGCAGACAAATATATGTATAGGTACATCTCCATCCAGTCCAGAGCTTCCTCAGATTCAGCTACAAAGAATGATTTTTATACAACCATCACTTTTACTTGTGAAGGAAATATGAGCACATATTGCATTCCCAATTCTAAGTTTACACTTCTCTTCCAGGATGATGAACATCTGTGATGTGCAGCACTGTGTAATCAGGAAAAAGCATAACCTTACTGTTGTGTATCACAAAATATCTGGCCTCCCTTGCCTTTTACAGATGCAGTTCTTGATCATGAATTTAATGTTCTGGTCTTGCTGGTCTTGGGAGTGAACTTGGTGCTGAAGATTTAGTCAGCACTCTATGTAGTCATTCAAGAGCATAGAAAGTTGTGAGCCCTTCAATGGCTCCTGATTGCTCTATCCATTGATCCATGGAAATTGTCAATTGGGCCATTCTGTTTTCTTAGGTAGCCCACCATTCAAGTATTGTTTCTTCAGGGCAGTTCCTCTGAGCCCCCACCCTGACCCTATATTCCAGAAAGCCCTCTCTATGAGGTTGAGAACTTGCTTATGTAATATGTCAGTCACTGGGCGCAATTCCTCCATCTAAGATTTAGTTTGATCGACTTGATGCACCAGTTTTTTCTAGTGCTCCCAGAGGAGGACCTGATTGAGCCTTACTGTATCGATCTTGTGTTTCAGAACTTCTGCTGTTGATGGTGATAACCTCTAGTATTTTGTACAGATTGTCTGCAGATCCTTCTGTTTCTATTTTGTTACCTTCTAACTCCAGCAGCACTTCAGGTTGACAGGCAGAGGCCCCAGAAACCATCCCCAATCTGTGTGGGTCTAGGGTATTTTAATGTTCCTTATTGTCTGCGGTGCAATGCAGTCATCAGTTCTTTTTGTCACCTTTAGCCACACTGCACTCTAGCTGTGCTCACCAGTTCAATCCCCTGAGTCTACTCCCTGGGGGCTCTTTTTAAATGCTAAGCATCACCTCCGCTTCTGCCACTAAATAATGAAAACTGCATGTGCATAGATTTAAGAAAGAGGATCAGTTATTATGGATTGGTAGAGAAAAGGTGGTGGCCAGAGTAGACTGCCTATCTCTCCTCAAGTTGTTTATGGTTCTGTTTATGGCTATGCTTGCATCCTAGTTGCTGGCGAATGGAGGACTGCCAGACAGGACCTTAGCCCATGACCTATGTATGACCAACATTATAAATGTCAGAAAAGTGGGCAATGACTCATGCAAATTCTTGATGTTTGCAGGCCATGTTGTGAGGCTTTGGGGGCCAGTAACATTACTACGGTCCTGATAGATGACCCCAAAATATACCAGGCAGTTTCAGGATCCCTAACTAATCAAGGGTAAATCAGAATTCCTTATTCTGATACTTTGTGGAACAGACTAAGAGGCTAGCAGGAAAGCTTGTATTCTCTTTCACCATCAAATCCTTAAAAATAACCTGAGGGTCTTTCTGAGGCCTCATATCAGTAAAGCCACGTACGCAAGTTCTCATTGAAAAAGCATATAGGGATGTGTCCAAATGATAGAATTATTTGATAGCTTGGTTAGGAAGAATATCCACCTTTAAGATTAACATACTTCTTCCAGGTCAGGCTGGTCTTGGTAATATGAGCCATCCTCAAAACAATAAAAGTAGGTTAACACAATTTCTATTGCAATGACAGAAGACAGACTGAGCCAATTGACATACCCAGGAGGGATTGCAGAGTGGCAAATCCCAAACTTCTATCATACAATCTCACTTTTCTGCTGAAAGACAAGATGGAATGGGCTAACGTAGAAACACTTTAACAATAATTTGTTTGCAGCACGCCCTGGACGATTCTATCTTTTAGGCTTATAATTGAAGCCAACACCTCTAGGCCCTAAGTTTGAATCAAATCTCTCTGTCAAGGGTGATGCTGGATGCAAGAGGCAAGGTTGGTATAATGTAATTGCAACTTCACACCTCTTTACCCAGACCCTCCCATCCCCAGTTTGGCAGCCCAAATTTTTCATCTTGAAACAACAGCTCTAATTTTAAGTCTGAGAAGGGTTGCTTAAAGGTTGGGGACATGTATCAAAGGTAATTTAAAGTCTTTTGAGCAGTGCAAAACTGAGTATCAAATTGCAGAGCCAGATAGATTGAGATACACATGTATCGGACACCGGATAATGCAAACTGTAGTTTTGAGGGACACTACTAGGCTACGCACTGCTTATGAAATCTTTATACAAAAGGCTAGGGAGTCATGGAGTCTCAACTTTATATAGAATCATGTGCAATGAAATACGAAGAAAGTCTGGAAGTAGTAGGAGACATGAGTCGGGGAGCTATAACTCAGCTTCGACCAGAAGGATTGGAAACTCATGTTGGTGATAACTAGGCCATGTGGAGCGTCAATGAGATGGAAACTCTCCTGAACATTTTATGCTGGTTCTACTGCACTTCTCCTGGATTCCAGAACATGGACCTCTCTAGATCACGGTTGGAGTAAGTGGGGACCTACTTTGATGACCCACGACCCCTCAAGACACACTACAATTGTCTGTCTGTGAGTGGATGTCCTGGTAGAGAGGACTATGACATTGGTGGTAGACCTGCCCAGGATCCTGTGCGTGTTCAACTAGGAATCTCATGTGCCATGGCATGTGTACTGCATTCTACAAAGTTTAGACTCAGGACACGTATATTGATGTGCCTGAAACGCATGAGAGTTCTCCTCAGCCGATAGAAAATGTGTTCGCCGGTTGGGGTGCAGGAGATAGCATTCGCCATGAAAATGAAATATCAAATCATGTTTTTGTGCTAAGTACATAATGTAATTTGTGCACCATATTAAGATACGTCTAAAGAGAGTCAAGATGAATGGAAGTGGTAAATCAGCTGCATTTCTTGTGGGAGATCTGTGGATCTAAAATATTTTAAAATAAGCTGCGCTCTGTGCCTATATTTCCTGAAATAAAAAAATATAGTATTTTAATTTTAGAAAGACAAACGTAACCATGTGCAAATAAGAAGGTAGGGAACCTGAGCACCAAGCAGTGGGTGTGGAAAAGCGGAAAGAGCGTAGGGAGGGATTCTGAAGCAAAAATGAATCTGTGAATATGGCAGTTGCCTGAAAGCCAAATCTATCATCAGAATGCAGCGGAAGGCAGGAATTGAGGAACATTCATCTCTTTATAATATTTTATAATTCGAAAAAGTGATCAATGGACCCACTCAATCGGACTTCCTGGTCTGATATGGTTAGCAGGATTGAAATGTTAGCCAGTAGCTAATATGTTTATCATTTTCTCACATTGAATACGTGATTAAGTTTCCGATGTTACGTTTGAGATGTCGTTTTCAAGCTCAGCAGTCGAGGTGCATAACAAAGTATTAGAATTGTCATCCTGAGTGCAATGGGGTGGGGTCAGTGAGCATGGGGCAGGCTCAAGGGCAATGCTAAGAAGAACAAACTATTCTGTAACTATTTTGTTGGTCGTTCACCTTCAGGTAACTACATATGAAATAATGCACACCTTAAAAGAGAAACTAAACGAATCATTTGGAACTGCACTGTATTATGTTATGAAACCTCTGCTGATTAACACATCACCACAGATGTCTATGTGTGTAATCAGAGAGCCACGGAATCAAATCCTGTTTGGTGCATTGTGAAAGAGTGATATGTGTATTTTTTGTGCTTTGAGGTCCCAGCCTGTGACAAGAAAGCTTTGTGAACATGTAAATAATTATTTTAAACTTTAGTTAAACACAGTATAAGGTAAGCTGCCACAAAATGGGCAACAAGATTTAGATTTGATATAAATAAAGTGCTTCCAAATTTTTGTAATATGCAGACTGTACCCAGTGCAAGCAGTTTTATAACTGTCCGGTAAGAGCATGCACTCCACAGTTTACCTGGTCCCACCCTTACAATACCGCTCAAAAAATAATAAATCTTTGCCATAAGGATGCCCAAAGCTCCCAAGTAACCTTTACATTTGCAGATTATCCAATTGCACACACTTACATTTCTTTCAGGCAGTAGGCACGCTGGCAAGAAGGCTAGTTTCTTGTTTAGCTGTCTGTTCCTCCCCCGGCTTCCCAGCACAGGAGACTTCCTCCCTTCCACTTCACTTGAGGCAAGCATGAATTAACCGTCCAGGACAGTTGTCATGTAACAACAAGCACTGGCAAACCCAATAGGTCTCACCTATGCAGGAGCTATTAGTTTTGGCAATGTGTTTTAGCCATTTGTACACCAGTGTGTCTGCTGTTCAGCATGGCTAAAGGTTGGCGGCATGTAGGGAATGGGGTGCAGTAGATTGGAGTGGTGTAGAGGGGAATGGGGTAGATTGGGGTAGAGTTGAGTGGGATAGAGTGGAGTGGATTTTGGTAGATTGGAGTAGGGTAGGTTGGAGTAGCGGAGTTGAGTAGATTAGTATGGTACATTGGAGTGGGGTACATTGAATCCGGATAGATCAAGGTAGGTTGGAGGGGAGTAGATTGGGGTAGATTAGAATGGGGTAAATAGAAGTAGGGTAGATTGGGGTGGGATAGAGTGGTGTAGATTGGAGTGGATTGGGGAGAGTGGAGTGGGGTTGATTGAGGTAGATTGGAGTGTAGTGGGATAGACTGGAGTGGAGTTGAATAGATTGGAGTGGAGTGGAGTGGGTTAGGTTAGAGTGGGATAAATTGAGTGGATATGGTAGAGTAGAATGGAATGGAGTGGAGGTAGATTGGGGTAGTTTGAAGTGGGGTAGATTGGGGTAGTAGAGTGGAGTGGGGTAGACTGGGTGAGTGGGTAGATTGGAGTGGTGTGGGTAGATTGGGTTGGTTGGGTCGATTGGAGTGGGGTGAAGTGGGATATATTGGGTTAGAGGTGTAGATGGGAGTTAAATTGAGTAGAGTGGATTAGAGTAGATTTAGGTAGACTGGAGTGGGGTAAATTGGAGTGGGGAGAGTGGTATTGAGGTAGATTGGGGTGAAGTGGAGTAGATTGGAGAGGAGTGGGGTAGATTGGAGTGTGGTAGATTGAAGTGGGATATATCGAGGTAGTGTGGAGTAGAATGGGGTAGATTGGAGTGAAGTGGGGTATATTGGAATGGTGGGGGTAGATTTAGGTAGATTGGAATGGGTAGATTGGAGTGGGGGACTGCGGTTGATTACATTGAGTTAGATTGGGGTGAAGTGGAGTAGAATGGGGTGGAGTGGGGTAGATTGGAGTGGAGTGGGGTAGATTTGAGTGTGGCAAATTGGCATGTGATATATTGGGGTAGAGCGGAGTGGGGTAGATTGGGGAAGAGTGAAGTACAGTAGATTGAAGTGTTGAAGTGGAGTGGGGTAGACTGGAGTGGAGAGGAGTAGATTGGAGTGGAGTGTGGTAGATTGGAGTGGAGTAGAGTGCAGTGTGATAGATTGGAGTGGGATAGATTGGGTGGGTTATTATAGGACATATTGGAGTGAAGTGGGTAGACTAGAGTAGAGTCGGGTAGATTGAAGTGAAATAGATATGTGTTAGGTAGTTTGGAGTGGGGTAGATTGGAGTGGAGTAGATTGCAGTAGAGTTACTGCAATCTACTCCACTCCATCATACCCCACCATAGAGTTGTATGTGGTAGATTGCAGTGGGGTAGATTGAAGTGTGGTAGTTTGATTTAAGATGGGGTAGACTGAAGTTGAGTAGATTGGAGAGGACTAGATTGAAGTGGGGTGGATTGGAGTAGGGTAGATTGGAGTAGGGTGGATTTAGATGTATGAGTTAGATTTGACTGGAGTGGGGTAGATTTGGGTGGCATGTAGTAGATCGGATTTTAGTGGGGTAGATTGGGTACAGTTGAATAGAGTGTGGTGGATTGGGGTAAAGTGGAGTGGAGTGGGATGGAGTGGAGGTGGATAGATTGGAGTGGAGTCAAGATTGGAGTGGAGTGAGATAGATTAGGGAAGAGTGGAGTGGGGTAGATTGGAGCAGAGTGGGGTAGATTAGGGTGGAATGGGTTAGTTTGGGTGGATTAGAGTAGGGTAAACTAGAATGAAGTGGGGTAGATTGGAGTGGAGTAGATTGAAAAGAGGTGATTGAAATGGGGTAGTTTGCAGTGGGGTAGATTGGAATGGAGCGGGGTAGATTAGAGTGATGTGGGTTGAATTGGAGTGGGATGGAAGTGGGCTGGGGTTGAGTGGAGTGGGGTATATTGCAGTGGGGTAGATTGGGGTGGAGTGGAGTAGGGTGAGTGAGTAGATAGGGGTAGGTTGGAGTGGGGTAGGTTGGGGTACAGAGGGTGAGCTAAATTGGATGGGGTGGACTGTGTTATATTGGAGTTGGGTAGATTTGAGTGGAGTGTGGTAGACTAAAGTGGGGTAGATTGTATGGAATGGAGAGGGGTAGGTTTGGGTAGAGTGGATAGGAGTGTGGTAGAGTGGAGTGGGGTAGATTGTGGTAGATTGGAGTGGGGTGAGGTAGGTTAGAGTGGAGAGGAGTTGGATAGATTGCATTGGAGTTTGGAGTGAAGTGGGGTAAATTGGATAGAGGGGCAAATTGGAGTAGAGTGCAGTGCATTGGAGTAGAGTCAGGTAGATTGGAGTGGAGTGGGTTGGATTGGGGTACATTGGAGTGTGGTTTTTTGAAGTGTGGTAGATTGGAGTGAATTGAAGTGGAGTAAGGTAGACTGGGCTTTATTGGAGCAGAGTGGGGTAGATTTTAGTGGAGTGGAATGGCGTGGAGTGGTATAGATCATAGTGGAGTGGGTAGATTGGATCCTAGTGGAGTGGACTGGGGTAGATTGGGTTAGACTGGGGTAAATTGAAATGTTATGGGGAGATTGAGGTGAGGTGGAGTGGAGTGGAGTGGAGTGGAGTGGGGTAGATTGAAGTGAAGTAAATTGGGGTAGATTTTAGCGAAGTGGGATGGGGTGGGGTAGATTGGGGGACACTGGAGTGGAGTGGGGTACATTGGAGTGGGGTAAGTGGTGTGGAGTGGAGTGGAGTGGAGTGAGTGGCATAGATTGGAGTAGCATGGCATCAATCAATCATTTAATTTGTAAAGCGCACTACTTACCCGTAAGGGTTTCAAGGTGCGGGGGAAGTGCTGCTGCTACTGGTCGAAGAGCCAGGTCTTGAGTTGTCTCCTGAAGGTCAGCAGGTCCTCGGTTTGTCGTAGGTAGAGGAGGAGGGTGTACCAGGTCTTGGCGGCGCAGTGGGAGAAGGACCTGCCTCCGGAAGTGGTTCTACAGATGCGTGTGACCGTGGCCAGGGTGTGGTCAGCAGAGCGGAGTTTCCTGTTGGGTACGGAGAGTCGACTGTTGAGATAGGCTGGTCCGGTTTTGTGGAGTGCCTTGTGTGCCTGGGTCAGGAGCTTGAAGGAGATTCTCCTGTCGACGGGGAGCCAGTGCAGGTTCCTCAGGTGGGGGTTGATGTGGTCGTGGCGCGGGACGTCGAGGATCAGGAGTGTAGAGGCATTCTGGATTCTTTGCAGTCTGTTGATGAGCGTGGAAGAGGCTCCGGCGTAGAGGGCGTTTCCGTAGTCGAGTCTGCTGCTGACTAGGGCCTGGGTGACTGTTTTCCTTGTGTTTGTCGGGATCCATCTATAGATCTTGCGGGTCATGCGGAGGGTGAGACTGCGTTGACTTGTTTGGTCATGGTGAGTTTCGAGTCGAGGATGACTCACAGGTTGTGTGCGTGGTCGGTGGGGGCCGGGGGGGGGGGTCCCCAGTGATGCGGGCCACAATGAGTCGTCCCAAGCTGAGGGGTTGGACCCGAGGATGAGGATCTCCGTCTTGTCTGAGTTCAGCTTAAGTCGGCTTTCCTTCATCCAGTCAGCGACTGCCTTCATTCCCTGGTGGAGGTTGGATTTGGCGGTGAGAGGGTCCTTGGTGAGGGAGAGGATCAGCTGAGTGTCGTCGGCGTAGGAGATTATGTTGAGGTCGTGCTGTTGGGCGATGCGTGCTAGTGGAGCCATGTAGACGTTGAACAGCGTCGGGCTGAGGGAAGATACTTGTAGGACGCCGCAGATGATCTCTGAGGCCTTAGACCAGAACGGGGGGAGGCGGACTCTCTGATTTCTGCCTGAGAGGAAGGAGGTGGTCCAGTCCAGGGCCTTCTCCCTGATCCCTGCGTCATGGAGTCGCGTGCGTAGTGTGCGGTGGCAGACGGTGTCGAAGGCGGCAGAGAGATCCAGGAGGATGAGGGCCGCTGTCTCGCCGTTGTCAAGAAGGAACCTGATGTCGTCTGTGGCGGCGATGAGGGCGGTCTCGGTGCTGTGGTTGCTGCGGAAACCTGATTGGAAGGGGGCCAGGATGTTGTTGTCTTCGAGGTGACGGGTGAGCTGGGTGTTAACTATCTTCTCGATGACCTTTGCTGGGAACGGAAGCAGGGAGATGGGTCGGAAGTTCTTGAGGTCGCTCGAATCTGCCTTGGGTTTCTTCAATAGGGCGTTGATCTCTGCGTGCTTCCAGTTCTCAGGGAAGGTAGCGGTCTCGAAGGAGAGGTTGATGATTTTGTGCAGGTGGGGTGCGATGGAATTGCTGGCTTTGTTGAAGATGTGGTGTGGGAGAGGGTCGGACGGGGATCCGGAGTGGATTGTGCCCATGGTCTTGATTGTGTCCTCGATGCTCATGTTGGCCCTGGTTGTCAGGGTGTCGTGTGAGGTGGGGTGCGGTGGGTCCGGTGCGGCGAGGTCTGCAGGGGTCATCCGGGGTTTAAAACTGTCATGGATGTCGGTGATTTTCCGGTGAAAGAAGGTGGCGAGGGAGTCGCATAGGGCTTGCGATGGCGGGATGTCATTGGCGCTGGAGCTGGGGTTGGAGAGTTCCTTCATGATGGTGAAGAGTTCCTTGCTGTTGTGTCCGTTGTTGTCAAGGCGGTCTGTGAAGGAGGTCCTTTTGGCGGTCCTGATGAGGTGGTGGTGGTTGCGGATGGCGTCTTTGTGTGCGGCACAGCTGTTCGGCATCTTGTCGTTGTGCCATATGTTCTCCAATTTCCAGCAGGTGCGCTTTGAGTCGAGGAGTTCCGGGGTGAACCAGCTGACTCTTTTGCTGGTGTCTCTGTTGGTGGGTTTTTTCAGCGGGGCTATGGTGTTGGCGCAGTCATTCATCCAGCGTTCGAGGGTGAGTGCACCATCATCGGGGTTGGTGGGGTTGGTCGGAGGGTTGAGTGCGAGGCTTGTCAGTAGTTGTTCTTCAGTGACTTTGCCCCAGCAGCGGTGGGGGGTCTGTAGGGTGTGGTGGTGTGTGAGGGGTTTTCGGAAGGAGAAGTGTATGCAGTGGTGGTCTGTCCAGGTGAGTTCGGACGTGTGGCTGAAGGTGACGTGGGGGCTTGAGGAGAAGATGGCATCAAGCGTGTGACCGGCGAAGTGGGTCGGCGTCGTGACGAGCTGTTTCAGTCCGAGGTTGGCGAGGTTGTCCGTCTGGGTGGAGGTGTTGTTGTCGTTGTTGTTCTCCAGATGATAGTTCAGGTCTCCGAGGAGGATGTAGTCGGTGGAGGTTAGCGCGTGCGTGCTGATGAGGACGGTGATGGAGTCACAGAATTGAGGCCGGGGTCCTGGCGGTCTGTAGACAAGGGTGCCTCTTAGGGTGGTCATAGGGTCCGTGTGGATCTGAAAGTGCATGTGTTCGGCGGTGCTGAGGGTGTCATTGGTGTTTGTTGAGACCCTGATGGTGTTTTTGTGGATGATGGCGATTCCTCCTCCGGCCCTCTTGGTGCGTTCTCTCCGGGTGATCTTGTACCCGTCGGGGATGGCTATGGCGATATCTGGCGAGGAAGCTTCGTTCATCCAGGTCTCGGTCAGGAAGGCGACGTCCGGTGATGCGGTGTCGAGTAGGTCCCAGGCGTATTTGTGTGCGGAGCGGGTGTTGATCAGGATTCATCTAAGCTGGTTGGGTTCCATCGTGGCAGGTGAAGCTGCAGTTCAGGCAGGTGAAGGGATCATGGGTGCGCTTCGGGGCATCCTTGTAGCAGGTGTGGGTCCTTCCCGGGTTGAGAGCGACGAGGGTGTTGGCGTTGTAGCGGCGGCGGTCTTCGTGGCTGCTGCGGGGGGCAGGGGTTCTGGCGCTGGGCGCGGTCCAGGCGCAGACAGGCGCGACGGGCTTGCCTTAGGCGCGCCCGCTGCGTTCGTCCGCTGCACGGCGCGCAACGGCCACCATATATGGGGAGGAGCAGCTAGGAGGTGGGAGGTGTGTTAGCAGGGGCAGTGAATGGGAGCGGAGGGGGCGGGGCCACAGGGGAAGCTCTGGCGGGGGCAGGGAAGCGGAGCGGGGCGATCTCAGAAAGGAGACGGGCAGGGGCAGGGATCAGGAGGGCATGGAAGGCAGCAACGGGGCACAGAATAAAAGGGGGCAACAGCAGAGGAAAACGGGGCTCAGAATCAAAGGGGGCAACAGCAGAGAAAACGGGGCACAGAATCAAAGGGGGCAACAGCAGAGGAAGACGGGGCACAGAATCAAAGGGGGCAACAGCAGAGTAAAACGGAGCACAGAATCAGGCAATGGGGCACTGAACAGAGCGGCGAGCGGGGGGCACAGAGGAGGAGCGGACAGGCAGAGAAGGCACGGTAGAGCGGATACAAACCAAGGCCACCACTGGCCACCAGTGATGAGGCGCAGGTGGAAGCCTGCGGGTGGTGGAGGGCCTCGACTTTGGTGGCAATCAGGACACTTCAGCGGGGATGCAGGTGGTGCTGCAGCGGGGGGGAGCGACCTACCAGGAAGGTCAAGGGTCGTTGAGTGTCATAGAGTGTCAGAGTGAAGGGGCTGAGAGTGGAGTGGAGTGTCGTAGTGGAATGTCGTAGAATGGAGTGGCGTGGCATAAAGTGGAAGTGCATAGAGTGGAGTGGGGTGGTGTAGTGGTGGAGTATGCATGGTGTGGTAGCACACTGCCATTACAGACAACACATTTTTTATTGAAATCACCATTATATTTGCACTGAAATACAGTTTTACTGCACACAAACGAAAATGTGTGCAAATGTCATCATGATGTGTTTTGATTGTCTTCGAATATTTGTTTCCACCACACTTCAGGATTACAAAAGAATTTGCTTAATTTGTGCCAATTCTGATATATTCTGAAACATCAGCCCAGTTCATGTTTTTTGTTGTGTGTGAGAAAAGATAATACTACACCATCTCCTCTTACATGTATACTTGCCACATAAATTCTCTCACTTTGAAGTCAGGGAAAGAAAAATAAACATCATGTTCCCTCTGGAGAGAGAACTTAACATTTGACCTTTGTCTTTGAATGCACAGCAAATGTGACAAGATAAGAACTAGATTTAGAGGCATGTTTACAGAAAGCAAGATCCTGGAAGAATACAGTAAACAAGTTTGGGCAACGGAAGGGACAAACTCAAGCTGAATGTCCTAAAGCAAACAAAGCCAGCAAATAGAATGTCAGAAAATGTGAGTTACAAACCAAAAAGCCAATGATAAGCAATGGGCGGAAGGCATTCCTAGGTCAGCTTTCTGAATGTCCCCAAGTTGTCTTTAGCAAACCAGGCAGCTGCGCTGTCTCGTAGGCTTCGACCTAAAAAAGTGGGGGACTGTTTTTTGTTACATTTGAAATAAAGCATAGGCTTATCGTACTCCACAAATCCCGCCACTTTGTTTGAGCTAGCTAACTTTCTAAGCAAGCCACCTCTAGGGAAAGTTAACCTCTCGCTACAACTGAAAATGGCATTTTTTTACAATGTAATCCCAAACGTGTATAGGCATTTGGGAAGAAATGCATGTGTGCAAGTTGTGTCAGTGGTGATCTGGTACCAATTAAATTGGAATTGTTACCTCAAAAGATCTATATTTAGGACTGGTACTAAAGAATTCAGGTAAAGCAGTGTAGATAAACCAAATATAATTAACAAATGAAGACATTTTTAATAGACAATCGGTTTTCTGAGGCAATATTACATCAAGTCATATTACTTTTTTTTTAGAAAATAGTAAAAATGGTTTACTGACCCTCTGTAACCAAAAGTGCTGTAAAATAAACTTTTTCCAAAAATAGTGTTAATACGACCAACAAAAAAATATTCTCCTATATCCAGTTTTTTAAATTTGAGTAGGTGCACATCTTGGCATTTAAACCAACGATATTGATGACTCTTTTAACGTTTGACAACTCTGAGTAAGGAACTGGCTGCCACAAATTAATCTGAGGTATGCAGTTGTGAATAGTAAAATTGCTAATCGCTTCTGTTCAGAGGTTGATTTAAAATTCTGTATCGGTTTCTGCATTATCATATGTTTGCTTTTTTTCTTGGGTGCATGTGAATTTCAGTACGTCTGGAGGACTTAATTATTGAATTGTTATTAGTAATAAATTGCTGACCACTACCATACTGCAAATTACCATCTATGTGACATAAAAGTTTCTAATTTCTCAATATAAGGGTGTCAGATGAGCAGATGTCGAATCTGTTTCTTAACATGGTCTATTTCTTTACCTGCAATGACTTGCAGGCATAAGAAGCAGAAAGGATGTTAGAAGTCTCTCAGTGTTTGGGGAAGTGATAGTGCTTGTGCTTGCAACACCACTAGAGCTGTGCTCTAGTTTCTGTTTGCACGCTTCCTGTTTGCGGTTGTATTTGTATCATGACATGACTGAGACATATTTATAGGAACAATGTCTCATGCACCTAAAACACACAAATATTTGAAGTGAGGACAATATTTGGGCAGAAAAAGCTAAGATGGATTTGGAAATTATCAGAAAAGACCAAAGAATATTGCTCAATATTCTTTGCTCTTTTCTGATAATTTCCAAATCCATCTTAGATTTTTCTGCCCAATTTCCAATGTAATTTATAAAAGAATAAGTGCCAGGGGGCAGAGTTGTTTTCAAGAGCCCATCGCCAGTTCTGCTGAATGTCCGGGTAGCAGAATACCAGGGCGGCCTAGTCTTGATTCCACCTCATGATTCTTTCATCCATCTCCCTACACTGTCTATCCCTTTATCTCCCTTTTGTAACTTCTTTTCCATCACTTCTTTCTCCCTTTGTCAGTGTTTTCATTTCTTTGTCTTACTCCTTCTTTTCTCTCTCTTTGTTTTTCCCTCTCTTGCTCTGAATCGAATTCTGGTGGTAAAAATCAATTGTCCCGTTGCCTAAAATTACTGCTAGTGGGCTCAAATCAAGCACTGGTTGAGACATCAGTATTAATGGAGATAACAGCCCTGTTGGAAATAATGGGCACTTGTACTGGGCTATGGAAAAAATAGCTTTGTGAATGTGATTAGAAAATAGTTTTAAACTTTTTGTATCCAATCATTCCCTTTCCAGCGTGCTTCATTGTTGTCGCGCTGGAATGCTTTTAACTTTATAGTGTACCTTTTGTTTTCATAGATATTTATATCTGAGATGGAACACGATTGATTGATTTTTTTTTTTTGTTTCGCTTGTTTGAACACATTTACGTATTTTCGCCTGGATAATCCTGTGATTGAGGCCAAGCTGTCAAAGGTGAGCCGAGTTTCGCGTACTGAACGATACTTCTTTGCCGGTGAGGTAGGCTGACGGAGGATTCTCTACTGTTCGTTTTCCCGCTACTTATTTCTGTATCTTACGTCTCCATTGATTAGATTAACTCGATATGTTATTTTACCTCAGAATACACGTCATACACCTAGGGGCATATTTACAAGCCCCCATCGCAACAGGGACGTCACTTTTTGTGATGTTCCTGTGGCAATAAACCCTTCGCCTTATTTACAAGGCGGCGTTAAGCCACATAACTTGGCTTAACACCACCTTATAAATAAGGCCCCCTTTCATGCTACACTTAGCCTGAAAGAGGCGTGCAATGGGTGTTGCGGTTGGCGTTCCGCCGCAATACCCATTGATTTTGATGCTGCCCCTTATTTACAAGGGTAATGTAAATAGGAGGCAGCGCCAAAATTAAGACCAGGGGAAACTGGTCTTAACATGGCGAAACAAGGAGAAATGCTTTATTTCTCCTCGATTTTTGCTGTTTCTATGCTTGCTACATTGTGCAGCACACATAGAAACATCAAATCACCATGAATGATTGCATATGTGCAAGAAGGTGCCTCTTCCTGCACATACACCTTCAAACTCCTCACCCACGCACACAAAGCACTCCACAACACCGGACCAGCCTACCTGAACGACAGACTCAACTTCTACACCCCCACCCGCCAGCTCCGCTCAGCAAACCTCGCCCTCGCTGCTGTCCCCCGCATCCAACGAAAGACCACCGGCGGCAGATCATTCTCCTACCTCGCCGCCAAGACATGGAACACCCTCCCCACCCACCTAGGGCAGACCCAGGACCTGCTCACCTTCAGAAGACATCTCAAGACCTGGCTCTTCGAGCAGTAGCGGTTCCCCCCTCCCTTCAGCGCCTTGAGACCCTCACGGGTAAGTAGTGCGCTATATAAATTCCCTGATTGATTGATTGATTAATACACAATCATTAATAACAATGACCATTTGCAACTTCTATCTGTGCTGCACAATGCAGCACACATAAGAGTTTCAAATCTGCATTCTGGATTGTTTATGTGCAAGGAGGGACACCTTCCTGCACATACACAATCATTCCCCACAATGCAGGCCCCCTTGCACTACGGTGCAAGGGTGCCTGCGTTGGCGCTTGACACCTATATTGAGTGCCAGTGCTAGGGGAAACACAGGGGTACACTGCATTCTTGTGAATATGGCACATTCCCGCATTTTCAGAATGGTGATGCGTGGTGTTAGCAATTTTTGCTTAACGCCACTCTTCGCCATTCTGTAGAAAATATGCCCCCTAGTCTCTCCACTCAATGCCCTGACTCCCTGGACAGCATGGTCCCTCATGCAGCAAGACCACTTCCTTCCTCTAGAATATTTACATTGCATGTATGCCCTCCTTATCTTGTTTTCGTCTTAGTACCTACACGTTCTCTAAATGTTTATTTTCCAGACTATGAAGGAAATTAGGGTTTCATCTCCACTCCAAAAAACACCTCGAAAAATTCAACATAAATATACCCAGCTTTCAATGCCACATTCCCATACTCCCTGCGCGGCAGGATGTCAACATGCAAACCTGAAACATTGAAAAGCAGCAGTAGTTGTTTCAATAGGAGCAACAGGACAGCAACATATTCAATTCTACTTCAGACCAGAACCATCAACTGGACACAGATCAGCAACAGAGAAAGTAATACATTTTCAACTTCTGGCTTCAAAAGACTGCAAGGATCTTTCCAAAAAGAGACATCACTGCTAAAGAGAACCTGCAGAGTTCTAACTGCAGATTCCTCACCTTTAGAATATCCAAGTTGCCAAACTGGATCCAATAGATTTTTCAGCATGGCCACTGCTTGTAAGTAAGTGGCATTATGTGGCTTCATGATGATTCCCCTTCACCCCGAAATTAAGGTCTGACGCCGCATATAGACACTATACAAATGCACTGTCAATTCTTTTCTTTCCTGGCCTTCGTATGCACATCCAAAACTGGCTACTACTTTTTCTTTTATCAGTTGACAAGCTTTTTTCTCTCAAATATTGGAGTCTGGGTATAGGCCAATACTCCAAGTCGTGCAGCAAGTATACCCTGATGAACCTGAAGGTGATTTATTACCACGAAGCCAAGCTGTACATTGCCAAACCCCACAGAAAGTTCTGTGAGATCTGCTTACTCTCGAAATCACGGACACAGGCTTGTTCCAGCTCTCTGGTCCGGCGACAGATTGTTGTTGAGGCCCAAGTCTTCAGGTAAGTCTGAATCAAAAAAGAAACACAAGAATTCCAAGTGGGCCTCATCCCTACCATGCCCCTCTCTATCTGAGAGGTCACGAAGACAACAAGGTGCCCCACGGTCTCACTGCTAGTTCTTTACCTAAGAGCAGATTTTGCAGCTGATCTCAATGCACCCCAAATTTCCAGGACACCAAAACAAATTGATGCGTTACTGCTGTCGCATACTCCCTAGGTGCGAACTGTGCCTCCTGAATGCATCGCTAGCTACGAAGTCAACTCCATGCCCGACAAAATGATCCTAGCCGATCCCTGCTGTCTCAGAACCTTTGAAGCCAAAAGAGGGCATTGATCTCATTGTTTTTTTAGACTCCAAATTTAATCTATCTCGACCTTACCCAAAGCCTCACTCTGGCACAATTCTGACACGCTCACCCCTATACATTCTGACTCTGAAAAGAAAGTGCCTTTGCCCAAGAGGTGCCTCCCCAGGTACCCAACACAACTTTTGATCGTAGTCTGAGCAGTGACCACCAGCCTTTGGTTATGATGGTGATGGTGGGGAAGAATTTCTCCTTACAATATGATGACAATTTTGTTTTACCTACAAGAGGCCAGTGGTTGGCCACTTCCTCTGGTACGGGGCTGGGTTCTCCCCCGGGCCCTTCTGTGGAAGTGAGCCTTAGACATTAGACAGGCAGTTCAAGTACTAATTTAGAGTTACCTTCCATGGAGGAAAACATCAATGCCCTCACGGAAGTGCTATAGCCTGTACAGTAATCCTCTGAATCACTACTATCATTCAACGAAGCCCTGAGTGGTACGCTCATTGTCACTTGGGCTAAACCATGCTCATGGCCACCTGTGAACAGAGAGGTTGCATGTTGCCACAGACCCGTTCTAGATGGCCCTGCCTTTCTGATGCAGCAACAGGCAATGCTTTTAGCACGTAACCTTCACCATGCAGGTAAGTATCACACAGGTAAATATTTGTACTTTTACCATGCATGCCTTTAATATGCCGGTATGTATGTTTTACATACTTAATTATTATGATATTATTCTTTTTTTATAAAGGGGTTAGGTGTGAGTTGTGGTAAAGGAAGGTAAGGATAATATAACTGTTTAAGGGTGGGTAGTAGTAAAGGGAGGTAAGGGTAATTTTAGAGCTTAGGGTTCGGTAGTGGTAAACAGAGGCAAGAGTAAATTTTGAGTTAAGGGGTGGGTAGTGGTAAAGGGAGAAAAGGGTTATTTTAGAGATATGGGTTGGGTAGTGGGAAAGAGAGGTAAGGGTAATTTTAGGGTTTCGAGGTGGGCAGTGGTGAAGGAGTTTCGAGGTAATTTAGGGATTAGGGGTGGGCAATTTTAAAGGGAGCTAAGGGTAATTTGAGGGTTTACGGGTGGCCAGTGGTAAAGAGAGCTGTGGGTAATTTTAGGGTGTACCCCAAAAAAGAAAACAAGTAAATTAAATATTAAATTAAAATTATGTGTGTGTATATCGGAAATTTACTTACCTTATATATACTTAACATGCGGGGTAAAGGATTCTGCATGGTAAAGGCTGCATGCAAAAGGCATGTGAGGTATTTGGATTTGTTGTAATGTCATACATCCTTCCACACCCATAAGGCAGTATCCCCAACAATTTTGCCTCTTTAGAGGCATCACTAGGAGCTTCACCTACAGGCAACGTCAGTGCCCACCACCTCAACAACAGGCTCCCCAGTCTTTTTGGGACTGGAGTAGGGGATCCAGCAGGCTGAATTGAGGCGCACAGGGACGGTAAACCTCCCGGGTCACAGCTCCTGCGGCTTGGAGGCTGCTGTCGGTTTAGTTTGGCCTTCGTTGTACACAACCACCTCATTAGAGCGATTTTCAGAGGACCATTTGTCCATTTTGTTTCAGGAAGTGCAGGCTCTATGGACAACAAAGCCGTAGAAATGGTCCCAGCCTCAGAGATCGTAACATGGTACTACTCCAACTATTTTCTTGTGTCCTATTGTAGACCTTTGATCCCTTCATTTGTTTCTGTGTACGTACAAGCTAAGGATACCCGTGCTGTCCCAGGTTCTATCTGCGCTGTATCCAGGAAACTACATGGTGGTGTTGAACCTGAAGGCTCACAGTTGCTACCTCCAGTGAAAGAAGGGCCAGGAGGATTTTCAGTTTGCATTGCTCCATTTTTGCCTCACCATTGACCCCTGAGTGTTCACAAAAGTGATGGCAGTAGTCACAGCGTGTCTTTATAGGTTAGGTGGGGCCCAGTCTTCTCCTACCATGATAAATGGCTGTTGAAGGTGGGCTCCCCTCAGTCAGGCAGAGAACAACTCCAGACAATGGCTAACCTCCTTTTATTGCATGGGTTCACAATTCCCATACCGAAGTCTCACCTGACTCCTGTTATCAGTGCCATGCTGGATATGGCGTATTTTCAGGCCATCCCTCTGGATCAGCAAGTTGTAATCCTGATGTTTCAGCCTCAGGTCTAGGTCTCAGTGAGGATGGCTGTGAGGCTTCTTGGCCTGATGGCATCTTGCATATCTATCATGCTAGATGGACCTTGTGGACTCTGCAGTGGGATCTGATGTCTCAGTGGGTTCAGCACCAAGGGATCCATCCATGTTTCTAAGGAGACTGCAAAAGATCAGCAGTGGGGGCGGCTCGACTGCTATTGGACCAGCAGCAGACCCCTTTTCCTACCCCACCAGAGGTAAGTAGGTCATCTGAGAGAGGTGGAGCTCCAAGGACTCTGGTCTCCAAAAGAGATCTGCATCAACTTGTGGTGGGTGCCTGCTCTAGAGTATCTGTCAGCCATTTCACCCTTTTTCCATTTACTGCACCAGCCATCCTTGTTTAAATCTGCTATTCTGATTCCATTTACTGCACCAGCCATCCTTGTTTAAATCTGCTATTCTGATTCCATTTAGTGGACCAGCCATCCTTGTTTAAATCTGCTATCGGGATGCGTTTTCTCAAAATATTGGTCCACGTTTCCTGATCATCCTTTTGTGTAGCCATATTGGGACAATTTGGTCAATACTTTCCTTATGTGTACTCCCTTTCCCACCACCCTCTTAGCTCCCTATCTATGGAATGGACTCTTTTCCATCTAACATTGCCCCAAATTAGAGATATGCACACTGGTATGAATAATTTGCTTTTGAGCTTCGAGTTCAAGGGTGTCCAAAAATAGACTGACATCAACAAGCTTGAGTTGCGCTAATATGCAGCTCCCGGCATCACTTCCAGAGTAGAGACAAGTTGACACAGAGCCACTTAAGACAACCTACTGGTATGCAGGTGCTATGCTGCAAAATCGTCTGGATCCACTCTGTCCAGGGGCTAACCTAAAGGTGAGGACCCTGAGGTTAAATTGAGTTATCCACCAGAAAGGGCATTATTGGAGATAAGTAACGTTTTCCTCTCTGCAATGAGCATGGATATTGAGTTGTACATGGCCGTATGTAGTTGTAAATCACATGTAGGTTGCCTTGTAAAGTTTTTAGTATTAAAATAATGGTACAACTTGGAGATCTCCACCCAACAGTAATGCAGACAAAGACTTTTGAATCTCCTGTAGTGGGATGAATGTTCTTGTAGAGACTATTTGATAGACTATTACTATAGCCATGAGCCACTGGAAAATGTGAGTCTGGGAAGGGAGGGGATTTGTTCATGTAAATATGCAAACTTGCAGACATGCAAAGTCAGAAAAGAAAGGAAAAATAAAACCATTTCTCCTTGATAGTGCCTATTTGAAATGGGCGTTATTTTTGGACACAAAACTCTGTATACTTTTGCCAGTAAGTAGGGTTTTGCATCAAACATCATGGACGGTTGCATGGGAACGCCCATGCACCACCCATGGAATGCCCGCCTGGCGCTAAGTAATGCAAAGCAGCTCAATGCGCTGCTCTGCATTACTTCCATGTGAATTTCCAGTGCAAAACTTGTTTTGCGCTAAAAATCTCCTTAAAAGCAATTTGGGAAAAAAAGGATTTCTCTTGATTTGCGTCACCTTTGTGACGCAAACACGGCACAACATCATAATAAATATACCCCATACTGTTAAAATACATTATTCGATTTCGTGTTTGTAATGGTTATCTGAGATAACACTGTTCCTGTCAGCAAATGTGAAACTATAAATAAACAAATTCTTAAAAACAAAATACATTATTCGACAGGCAGGGGCATCAGAGGGGCTTATGAAACAGTGGAAAGGTAGAGTAATGTGGATTGGTAGGTGTACTAAGTGAGAAAACACATAATTTTGTGAAATTACCAACAAGTCTTTTCATTCTCTTTCCAGACAGAGAGAGGGAAAGTGTGTGTGTGCGTTTTTAGTCTGTGTGTGTAAAAAGACCTGGTGAAATCCTACAGACACCTCACCATACCTGACTGAAAGCACCTGTACCCAACTATTAATCACAAAATACATTTATTAGGGGGGTTTCCGTTTAACACCAAAATACCCCCCTGAAGCACCGGCTTGGGTTTTGCTGAACTTGCCAGATAAACGTAGACCTCACCCTGCTGTATAATTTTCAGCTTCTAACACAGTAAAGTTGTTTAGCTGAAACAAATCAACAGATATTCCAACCACAGCACACAGGATGCAGCACTGCAGCCCACTCTCTGCAGATGCTCACTGGACCCCTTTCAGCTGCAGCATGCTGTGTTTTGGCTTCTATTTAGGCGGAATATTTACTAAAGTAAACATCCCCAGTTGCTGTACTGGGAAGAGGGATTTCGCTTGCACCAGGAAAGAAAATTCTAATGTACTTAAATGTAATCCAAACAAGGTAAAATAAGTGATCAATTATTAAAAATATTTTGCTACAATGCTCACACAACAAAGACAAAGCAGCAGGTATTTCCAAATAACACTCACATTGATGTATTCCAGAAATGATGCACCTCCATTTAAGGTTATATGTATTGCATCTTACAAGGATCTCCTAGAGAGACTCGTCCATATATTAAATATGAATTATATTATTTTGTTTTGCATACCCGTTTCTTACATTAAAGCAGTGCGTCAATCGCTCTTCTGTGTGAGCCCAAGCTGAAGACAAATTTTAGACCATAGGGTGTGCTGAGCAAATGGGAAACCACTTTCATTATAAGATGTGCCATGCAGTCTTGTTTTTTGTGGCATATAACGTTGTTAGTTTTAAACAATCTGTTTCAGTGCTTAATTTGTGAAATAATAAGGGCCGGGGACCTGACCAAGAGGCCACTGCAGCTTGCACCACCCATCGCCCCCGTCATCGCTACCAAAAAAACAACTAACCATCTTTCTCACCTGCAAGGGCCAACAGCATTAGTAATTGATAATGTATATTGTATTTATAAACAAAAGTTGTTCTGCTCATCACTAAATAATATGAGCAGCGCCACCATGTGGCAGACTGTAGTAAGTGTGGTGTTGACAATTAAGTGCCGCTACTGAGTCCCGGAAACCTATTAAGCACCGGTGCACCGGAAACCACCAGCTCAAATAAACCACTGATCTTTTTTAGGTCTCGCCTACGCAGCGCGCATGCGCTGCATAGGAGAGAGACCTAATGCCATCGGCACAGCTTTGGAGGCAAAAACGTGCATGCGTTGCATTGCTTGCAATGGCAACGCGTGCACATCTGGCGATATCCTTGCAGGAGCGCGTGGCGCCATATGGAGGCGCCATATGGTCGCACGCCCCCGTAAGGGAATCTCGCAGGCCCCCTCCCCTTCTGCCACACGAGGCGCACGTTTGTCTCTCTTACTTTCTGTTCAGGAACTTTTTGTTTAGATTCGAATGGGCGTTTTCCTGGCTCAGCGCGGCACCCGCGAGGTTGCATTACTCCAGGCACGCAAAGCGCAGCTTAGCAGCAACACAGCAAACTTTGCTAACAACAGCTGAGTTTGTATTTTTTTCAGTGTCATCGATTTCCGAGTGGGTAAGTGCAGGGTTTGTCCAGGGTGGGTGGCTGCCTGCTATTTACCCGCCTTCATTCGTGCCTATGCACTCTAGCCAGATAACAGCTGCCAGCGGGGGACCAGAAAGGCAGGGCTCATGCTGCACCTCCTCCAAGAATTCCAGTCATGTGGTTTTCGTTGCAACAGAAAACTCATCTCATTGGTACGAGGGAGGGAAAATGGACGCTTGGCATCACAGGCTGCCATGCAGGGTGAGGGGGAGCAGTTTCGTAAAATTCATGTTTTGGCTTCACCCTGCCCACAGGTTAGTGCAAGCTGAATGAATTATGTTCTGTGCCGGTAGATGGCTGTGGAGTGTCTGGTGAGATCTTGTGAGCCCTTAATACTGAACCTCACCTACATACACGCTGTAGGTGCGAGAGTTAAAAGTCTGCATACTTTTCTTCGCTTCCAGAACTTTTCACTTGGGTTGCTCACTCAATTAATTGTGGCACAGCTTGAAATCGGCTGCAGTGTAGGATAATTGCTCTATATGCCATCCCATATCTAAAGCACACTGCATGCATTTCAGGAATTCTAGTTCTTTGCCAGCATTTCAACATTAAAGTCGTCTTCCAAATGATTTCATCATTTGTTGCTCCTGTTTGCACCCTTGCCTTTCCCCGTCACACATCAGATCCCTAGCGCGGGTGCCGCGATTATAGCAAAAGGAAAAAAATAGATTTTTTCTATTTCTTTACTTTTGCTATAATCGCAGCACCCACGCTTTACGTGCCGCGATTATAGCAAAAGTAAACATACTTGTAAGGTCCCAAAAGCGAGAGCTATTGGCTAGGCCAATGCTTGTTACTCTATGAAGGCGAAAGAAAGGTGTTAAATAAATGGCATTCCTGTGCTTCTATGCAAGAAAGGAAATCATTAGATTTGGGTAAATAACATTTTGGCAGGGCTAGGGGAACGTGTATAGCTCTCTTTCTCAAGGAACATGGGCTTTTTTTTTACTAGCATTGCTTTAAAAAAGCAAAATAATAATACGACAGAAATGTAGTGCTCACTATTTGCCATAAACTGTTACCACACAGGACAAGCTTCCTGCATTCATGGCATTTTCACCAGGTCATGCTCTGTGCTGGTTTGCAGTTTGCTGGGTCGGACGTCGGTACAGATGGTGAGAACCCCCATACATTTTCTGCAAAGTGCAAAATTCCACGAAATCCACCAAGCAGAATGAATTCCTAAAAAAGTGCCATATTGTGCTTGGAATGTCTTCAGTTTGGGGGTCTCGCGTGTTTCAAGTTTAGCTGCAGTATTCGCCCGTTTCTCCTGCCGACTGTTAGTACTGTAACAGGGTCAGAGGTCACGTTAAAGCGCAGGGATATGGTTGTCAAAAATGTGATTTAGTTAAATCAAGAAACTAGTTGTCTGGGCGTTTTGTAGTTGTTAATAAATATTCAATCTTTTTATATATATTTTTTTTAAGGTGAGAAAGTTGCACACTTAATGCAGTGTTTTAGTGAGACATTGCCCTGGTCGGATGGCGCTGTTAAATGTGGCTAAGTTTAATTCATATATTGGCAGCAAAGGCGATGATACCGTTCTCGTTTGCTTTTTTCATCTCCCCTTTTCAGTTGTCAAATGTTTTGACTTTTTTAATGTAATTCTCAGTTGTAAAGAACCGGATGAACTCGTTCTGCAAAAAAAGAAAAAGAAAAAAAGGCAGTGGGGCTGATGCATCAATTATATGGAAATGTGACTGTTCACAATGTAATTAGCAAATCCATGCCATGGCCCCTGTGAACAACCATGGCCTCTGTCCCTGTAAAGGATAGGGATTAAAATACCGGCACTTTGTACATTTGGATGCTGAGACACGATCTCCTATACCCTGCAGGCCCTGTAATATATTTCGCTATTTATACCAATAAGTTGCTAAGCCAATTCCCACCCTATTAATATATTAATCTGGCAGGTGGTTGGCGCCTCCCAGCACACAGTCCCTTTGCACAGTGACGGCTAAATTGATTTCTTTGCTGTGGAAATGGTGAGGGGGTCACAAGGCCATACAAAGCCTTGGTGTGCACAAGCCACCTCGAGAACTTCTGTGGCCCACAGAGACATAATGGGGGCCTAACCTAGTTTTCTTGTATCCATTTTTTGTTTTCCTTCCCCCGCAACCTTGAGAAAGCTCATAGTGGACATAACCTACCCAAGCAATAACGCGTCAGCTGGTCTTCCTACGAATCTAAAATATTGTTTTATAAACCTTTTGCACCATTCATGAAAAATAAAAAGCCCACTTACTTGGGGAAAAAAACTGACTTTTGAGCATGATTGGTTCTCACATAAAATATAAATCTGAAACAGTGTGACTTAAGGCTTCTCTGCACATATGCAAGAGTAATAATCAAAGTACCAAAGTCGCTTCTCTGCGTTGTGCTAGGAGGAGAGAATAGGACCGTGCCATCAGTAGCGGCCAGTCTCAGAGGTGAGTAGTGCGGCGGGGGTGGAAGAGATCACAATGACAATGAAAAAAGTGGGAAAAAACAACTTACCGGCAGCCTGCACCCCGCTGCATTGCCGGTCTTCTGCTCCTCTCGTGGCTCCACTGCAGAAACGGGCTCCCAGACTCCCCTATGGCCAATCCTGAAGCTGCTCTCATGCATGGGAGCAGCTTCAGGATTGGCTTGATCGCCCTCAATTTGCGTTCCCAGGGAGACTTGGAGCCTGTGGTTGCTGTCTCCAACCCAGCAACGCAGCTCAGATTGGAGACACCTTCAGTCCCCATGTCGGTTTGGCCGGCCTGAGACAGCCGGCAAAACCGACATGCGCATTGATGCATGTGAAAGGAACATGTTCGATTTAATCTGAAAATTTGAACAAAGTCAAGTTTTAAGGTGCCTGCTTGTGGAGCTTATGCAGAGTTATATTATCAGAGGTTTCAGGATGGGCAATAGGCGGTAACTGTTCACTACCAAGTTAATGCCCCTCCCCAGCAACCTTTTGGAGGTCTACATGGAGTGTCACAGTGACCACATGGGGACACACCCACGAGAAAAGCAGCCGGCAGCCATATCACGAAGGTGTGCAGTGGCGTAACTAGTGGCACTGCTTTGGGGGTGGTGGGAGTCATGCCTGTCGACTACCACTATCCCCCCGGCCCCGAGAACAAGTCATCTGTTGCCCCCACCTCACCTCCTCCAGACAAGTCTTCTGGTGGTCCCTCGGCTGCCACCCCCTAACCTCCCCCTATCTTACCTGCACCGAGCAGCAAACTTAGGGGCTGCCCTGGGAGCTGTATATCTACCTACGACCCTGAAGGTGTACCTTCCTGCAGAGCACTGCCATGCTTCACTTTTGATACAAATGCTCTTTTTAAAAAAAATACAATTTTCTCCAAGTTGATGTACAATCCTGGCCCGCATGGGGTGCACCTAGTGAAAATGAGCAGTAGCCCAAATCTTGACCATGCACCCTTTTCCTAATACAGCCTGTGGCCTTCTTTGTCACAACCTGTAAATATTTATATGTATGCCTCTCTTTAACAATTATATTTTAAAAAGTGTGTAAAGCTGAATGTATTTTAATGCAGGCTGGATGCAAGGTCTGATGGCTCAGTGGACTAATGTCTCCAAATCTGTGGCCCCATTAATGAAATAGATAGCTAAAAGAGTGACCCATGTTTCCAAATTGGGGCAGTTTCGAACTTGTAACGACAATCAGTACAAGTGTTTTGCAAGGTATGGTTGACTGCAAGGGTTTGAGCTTGCTGCAGGCAATGTTTCTTTTAATATCAGGGAAAATTACAGTAAACAGTGAACAAGTCCTATAAAAGAAGTGGGAGGACTAACCAAATTAGGCAGTATGCAAGTCACATCATGTTTTGGGACATCACGGCATGTGACATCGCATGTTGCATCACAGGAAGTGGCATCACAACACATGACCTACCAGGAAGAGACATCAGATCTTAAGATTTCACATGTGTTCAGCAGGTCTATCAAGAGTACATTTGAGCACATTACAAGATTTTGCATTGGGGTTTTGGCAAAAAATTGGAACAACTTTGATGCAAAATCTGAGCCTCAAATTATACAATTATTTGTTAAAACCCTGCCACAAAGAAATTAACAAGTAGAAATGTGGCAGTAAATCTGTAAAGCGTAAGTGGTTGCAAAGTCTGTATTTTAATATATATCATTTGGGGTTAAGGCACCTGCTTCAGAGTTGTTTGTGTGCCAGCTAAATCTCAGGTAATAATAATAATGCTAAGATAACTCTGAAGGATAACATATTTGCTGGGCAAATCTGTGATTTGTCTAGTCCCAGTATTGAATCAAAGTAGCATAGAGGGTTAATATGTCTCTTGCAAAGCACATTATGTAACACACAGATGACTGATTTGTATTTTAGGTAAATTGGTAAGTGGGTTACTCCTTTTAACTCAGAGATCTTTTTGATACTTGCAGTTCATAAATTGTAATCCTTCCACTATACCACAGTGAGCTATGAAAGACAAGGGCACCATTAACTTGCACCCTGACAGTAAACCTGGCCAAGCAGAACATAAAACAGGCCCACACCTTGTAACCCACGCTGTCTTATGTAACACAACCTGTACATTGATTTACACACATGATTTATTGTCAAGTATAGTTTGTACGTGTGATGTAAAGCGCTTTGACACCCTGCATTGGGATGAGTAGTTCTAAAGTGCTATAAAAGAAATAAAACAAAATAGTGGTATTTAAATTGTTGATTGTTTAAATACTGGAAAAAGACCAACACATCTGACATTCTTTTTTTTTTTTTTTTTTTTTGAAACCGTTTATTGCAATCTCAAAAATATACAGGTATGGGCCTACAACCTTCCGGCCCCGGCCGCTAGAATGACAGGAACATATGACATACATACAAAAACACTTGGCGTTGCAGAGGAGCAAAATCAGGAGGTATCAGCGTCGTGGGCCACATCACTCTGACCCCACAATACGGTTTCATTTTACACAAACAACACAAAAAACCACACCCGCAAGGCAACCTGCAATCGACCGTAACAGCACGTGCTCCCCGAATGGGGGACCCCAGCCATCCACAGGAGTCTAAAGAGGGGAAGGGGAACAGATCGAGGACTGGGGGAATTCCGTGCTCGGGGCTAAGAAAGGAGTCAACTAAGGGGACGGGGCTGGTGAGGCCGCAGGCAGCAATGGTGGCGCGCAGATACCCCCGCGGTAGGCGTTCCAGGGGCCCCATACCTTCACCCATGCCCCAGGCTTACCCCTCGCCACATACACCACCTTTTCTCGGAACATGCACCAATCCATGTGTTCTTTCCAGGCCGACACCGCCGGGGGCCTCTGGGATCCCCACAGTTGAGCAATGTCACGCTTAGCTATCATATATCCCAGAGTCACCCATCGCGTCTGCGGAACCGAGTAGTCAGTTGGTTCCCACACATTCAGCAGGCATCTCCTCGCTTCAGGCAGCAGCGCAACATGCGTAACCACTCGCAGGACCTCATGCACACCACGCCAGAATCGCTCCACCTTCGGGCATTCCCACAAAATATGCAAAAAAGTCGCCAAAGCACCACACCCACGCTTACACAACCCATCCTCAGCATAGCCCATACGCAGAAGCCTTGGCCCCGTCATGTAAACCCGGTGGAGTATCTTAAGCTGGACGAAGCGAAGGCGAGCCGGTATGGCCACCTCCTTCGGAGAGGCCACCGCGGAAATCCAGTCTTCGTCGTCCAACTCCAGCCCGTCGGCAACCCAAGCCTCGCGGAGGCCAGTCAGCAGGCCCGAGCGGTCATTAATCAATTTTTTGTAAATAAGGGAGATCGTGCTGTCCGGAACGTGGCCATCCAGCACTCTATCCTCCAGGGGGGAAGACTCCGGGATGGAGGCGACGTCTGGGAAGACTGAGCCCAGCGCGTGACGGACCTGCAAGTACCGAAAGTATTCACTGCCCTGCAGCTGAAACTCCGTCTGCAACGTCTCGAATGTTTTAAATCCCCCTCTCGTCCAGAGGTCCCCCACTTTACTGATGCCGATCATGTCCCACTTCTCGAAGCCCTTCGAGGTCCACAGGGAGCCCAATCTCTCAGACGCGTACAACGGTGATGCCCGGGTCAAACGGTCCTTCCACCCCATAGCTGCGTTAGCCGCGTGCCATACTCGTACCATGACACGCGTAGGTCCCGTCAGGCGGAGGCCGGGCGCGCCAGAGTAGAGCGCTCGATTATAATCGCCACCAGGCAGGAGCATCTTGTCCATTTCAAATGCCGGGTTTAAGGCGGGCCCGTAAAGGCCATGATTAATTGCAGCCAGCTGGGAGGCCCAGTAATACCGTTTAATATCCGGGAGGGCAATCCCCCCGTCGTACCATGGGAGCGTCAACTTCGCCAGGGCAATACGCGGCCTCCCGTCCCAGAACAGGCGGCGCTGTAGACTCTCCACCTCACGGAAGTAGCGCGCCGGGACTAAATCCATAGTATTTTGGAGAGCGTACAGGAAGCGTGGCAACGACATCATCTTAAACAATGCCGCCCGGCCGAGCGGCGAAAGCGGCAGGCGCCGCCAGCGCGCGACGTCCTCCTTCAAGCGCTGGAGGGGGGGAAGCAAATTCCGCTCGTAGCGGGCCTCCGGGTCCAGAGTAATGTAAACCCCCAAGTACCGAAACCCCTGTGAGGCAATCTGGATCGGACAGCCCCGCGGGAGGACGGGAGCCTCCCCGGAAAGCACATACACACATGATTTAGCCCAGTTGATGACAAGGCCTGAATTGCGGCCGAATGAGCGCAAAACATCAACCAGGACAATCAATGATTTACGCGGGGAGGCTAGGTACAAGAGGATATCGTCAGCGTATAGGGACACGCGGTCCTCATATTCGGGGGTCCAACGGAGACCACGGATGGAAGGGTGCCACCGCAGCCACTCCGCCAGGGGTTCCAAGGCCAGCGCGAACAGGAGCGGCGACAAGGGACAGCCCTGTCGTGTGCCCCGTCCCAGCTCGAATGGGACCGATACTCTTCCATTCACCACCACCTGCGCCAATGGGCCCGAATACAACAATTTGACCCAGCTGATGAACCCCGGGCCAAATCCAAACTTCGCCAGCATGGCCCAGATGTATGGCCACTCGAGCGTGTCAAACGCCATGGTGGCGTCTAAGGACGCCAATATGGCTGGCTCCCGCACAAACGGGACACGCGCGAGCACCCCGTGCAAGCGCCGCAGATTAAGGGCCGTGTTGCGATGGGGAATAAAGCCGGACTGGTCTTGGTGGACCAGGTCGCCCACCACGCCGACCAGTCGGTTGGCTAGCACCTTGGCGAGGATTTTGGGCTCCGCATTCAAGAGCGAGATAGGCCGGTAGGATGTAACCCGGTCTCGAGGTCTCCCCTCCTTGTGGATCACCACGATTGTAGCCAGACGTTGGTCCGGCGGGAGGGAGCCCAGCGAGTGGGCCGCCAGGAACATCGCACGGAGGTGGGGTGCCAGTACATCCGGTCGCAGCTTATACAACTCGATAGGGATGCCGTTCGGGCCCATGGCCTTGCCGGATGCGACCGAGCGTATGGCGAGGGCAATTTCGTCGGCGGTAGGAGCGGCATCTAACGACACCCTGTCCTCCACCGAAAGGGAAGGCAGCGCGATATCCCTAAGCAGGGCATGGGAATCATCCTCCGAGCAGGGAGAAACCGGGGAATACACCTCGCGAAAATATTCCGCGAAACAAGAGACGATGTCTTCTGGCTCGGTGACACGCACACCATCCATCCTCTCGATCAGCGGAACCACACGACTCGCTCTCTCCTTTTTATCCAACCATGCAAGCAGTTTACCAGCCTTATCACCCACATCATACAGTCGCCCCTGTTGCTCTCTATAGAGGCCCCTGGCCGCCTCCGTGACGAGGGCCCTGTAGGCCACCTGCTTAAGTTGTAGGACATGTAGTGCAGCATCCGTCACCCCACCCTCTAGATCACCCTCCAATTCAGCAATTTCGGCCTCCACCCGGGTCACCTCCTCCTGCTCGCGCCTCCGGGCATGGGAAATAAAGGAGAGGGCCTCGCCTCTAAGAACTGTTTTGAAAGCTTCCCACAGGGAGATAGCCGAAGGGACGGACCCCACATTCTCATCGAAATACCGCTGCAAGGATTTAATCAAATCAGCGCGAATGGTGGGGTCGCGCAGGTACCAGGCATTGATTGGAGCTACTCTGCCCTCCCCCCTCGGGAAGACATCAACGTGCAACAGGAGCGGGGAGTGATCTGAAATACCCCGCGCCAAATGGCGCACCTCTCCTACCCTCCCAACATAGGCCGCAGGGACAAGGACATAATCAAGCCGTGAGAGGCTACCATGGGCACCCGAGTGGAAAGTGTACTGCAGCTGCGTGGGATGTTTTAAGCGCCAGCAGTCCACCAATCCCAGTGTGTCTAAGAAGCCGGACAGCCACGCCTGCGCCCGGGGGAGGTCCCTAGGGGGGTGACGATCCACGGTCCCAGAAACCACCGCATTGAAGTCCCCCCCAATCACCAGAAGCCCCCCCGGAAGGTCAAGGAGGAGGCGCCCTAGGTCTGCAAAAGTCGTGGACTGTAACCCCGGTGGGACGTACACTGATACAAAGACAACTACTTTACCCTCCATTCTCCCCACTAAGACAGTGTAGCGTCCCCTCTCATCATGGCGCACCTCGTCTATTTCCAACGGGAGCGAGTTCTTCACCATGATGCCCACCCCCCGCGAGCCCGACGTGAAGCCCGAATGGGCCACCAAACGATAGCCACGCCGATTCATGGCACAAAAGGAATTACCAATAAGGTGTGTCTCCTGCAGAAAGACCACATCTGGCGAAAGTCGTTTCAAATACTGCAGGACCACACCTTGCTTAATCCTATCCCCCAGTCCGTTAACGTTCCAGGACAATAAAGTCAGGTCCCTACCCCCCATCACATACAGAAGCCATCATTCGTCCCCCGGAGAGCACCTTAAAAACACAAATACAATAAAGGGTTTGCCTTGCGGTAAAAACAAACAACACCCCACCCCAACCCACCCATCCCAACAGAACTCCCCCCTCCCTGCACCCCTGCATGAGCCCAAATAGCCCCCCCAAAGTGCAGTGTGCCTGTCGCCCCATGAATGATTAAAACTAACTAGTCCCCCAGAGGAGGAGGGAGAGCCCCCAAGAGACCCCGTACCACCTCCACAGGAGGGAGACTTAACGAACAGTCAAAAATGACGACAATGTTGTCCAGAGCAAGGCCTACTATTAGTCCCTCAGTCGTGATCCGGCGAGCCCTCCCCTCCAACCGCGCCCCCACCACCCCCCCGGCCCCGATCCCCGGGCAAGGAGTCCAACCAGTCCCCGGCTGCCTCGGGACGATCAAAAAAGTGCGTGCGGCCATCCACCTCCACCCGCAATGTAGCTGGAAAAAGCATCGCATACTTGAGGTTCAGGTCCCGTAGACGACGTTTGACTCCGAGAAAGCTCAGTCTCTGCTTCTGGACCGCTGGGGTGAAATCAGGATAGAAGTTCACATCCATATTGTCAAGTCTGACCGGTCCTTGTTGCCTAGAAGTCTGAAGGATAGCGTCTCTGTCCCGAAACTTGAAAATCCGGGCAATGAGAGGCCGCGGAGGGGCTGCGGCCTTAGGTCTTCCTCCGGGAACCCTGTGGGCACGTTCCACCGCAAAGAGTTTACTCAGCCCCCGGGGCTGGAGATGGGTCAGAATCAGATCCTCCACAAACAGGTCCGCCGCCGCCTCCTCACGTCCCTCCGGCACCCCGACAATGCGGACATTGTTCCTCCGGGCCCGACCCTCGGAATCCTCCAGTCGACGATCCATCAGGGCGCTCGCCTGGCCGAGCCGGCGCACCTCCTTTTGGAGGGCCGCCACGTCCGCCGTAAGGCCCGAAGTGGTGTGGGCCAAAGAATCGACCCGGTCATTGGTCTTGGATAAATCGGCCCTCACCAGGCCAACATCCACGTGGACCGAGTCAATCTTTTGCGCCAGTGTGTCAAAGCGCTGGTCCACCGAGGCCTTCATCTCGGCAATAGCGCCCATAACATCTCGCAGGGTCAGATCCGCGGGCAGCGTAGGAGCATCAGTCGGGCCCTCAGGGGACCGATGCGGCACCTCGGGAGATCCCTTCTGGAGGGTGTAGCGGTCCATGCTGTTGGACTGGTGGGCCGCGCCACGGCGGGTCGATTTCACCTTTGCCCGGTCGCCATCTTGCTTTGTGGACATGGTTTCAGTCCCCAAATCGTGCCAATCACCTCTGGAAAGGCCGACAAACCAGTTCACGGGCTCCGGGGGGGGGCCACCACAGGTCCGCAGGACGGATCACAGCCGGCGGGCCAGCAGGGCACCCCAACGAGGCCACACCACCGCACACCGCCCCGCAACCCAACCTCGCCAAAGCAGCAAGGAGGGTGCAAAAGCGAAAGTGAAAGTGCGGGGTACGCGAGTCACCCAGCCCTGCCCGCCGCTGTTGATCACTTTGTCTCCGGATCGCCCCGCAACTCCAATCCGGGGGGCCGGCGTGGAGAAGGCCGCAAACCTCAATCGGTGCTCCCGCCGGTGTCCGAGGTCCAATTTGGAAACGGAAAACGGGTGACACCTCAGCTCGGGCTCACCAACACAGTCCCCTCATCTAGGACAGGATATTTTCAGGATTTATGTAGGAGGTCACGGAGGTCCTCGGGAGCCTCGCACCTACGCGGCCATCTTGGTTGCGCGCTAGGCTCCTCCTCCCCACATCTGACATTCTTGCAGTGCATTCATATCTGTTATACACAAGGACTAAACAAACTCAAAAAGCATGGCTCTCCTAAGTACCTGTGAAGTGATAACAAGCTGTGAGCCTTTGTGCCCCCTCCATTGCATCTACGTGAGGGGCTCCTGATAGCTCCCAGCCAGGATACTGATGGCCCCTTAACGTTGGCTTTTGTTATGGATGAGCTGGAATCTGATAAGCCTCCCCCCACGAGGGGTTTAAGCCCCTTACCAAATGTGTTTCAGCGCGCGCAAAGAAATTTGTTTTATTTATTTATTTATTTACATTACTGCGGTCGGCCGTGAGCTGGGGATTACTACCCTCCCCCCCACCCTGCCCCTCCCCCGCCCCGCCTCACCGCCCCGCGGCACTCCCTCCACGAGCCACTACTGCTTCATGGCTGTTTAGAAGTCTTTATTCCTTTCACATCTGCTTTCACGATTTTACAGTGTTTTTTCGTGCTCGGAGCGGGGCTTGTTTGCTATCGGCCAGTTCCCCGCTATTTCCCTTGCTTCACATCTGCCTCCGAGCTCATTATGGAAATGGAGACAGCGCAGTTTAATTAGCATTGGCTTTATAAAGCAGTCAGGTCAGATGGAGACGAGTGTGTGACTGGGGGTTCATAACTGCAAATAGGTAGATTAACTTTCGCAAAGTTCAGAATCAAGAGGCATGAGTAGCTTTCAGACTCTGTAATGACTCCTGTAATGCTGAAATTCATGTTCACTACAATAATTGGATTTTCTACCCTGTTGAACTTTAAGGAACATAAATTGCTAGAGTACTGCATGCAAATGTATGTATCCATTCTACTGACGTTAGCTAATTCTGCCCATACAAGCTAATATGATTTATCCTGTTTGAATGCAGTATGTTGACTTTAAAACACTTTACTTTTTACCAATCTTTTATTTTATCAACAAAGCAAACTGACATTTTAAAGTATTTTTACCTCATGTATTTCTTGAACTGGAAGTGTGTGTGTGTGTGTGTGTGTGTGTGTGTGTGTGTGTGTGAAAGTGCTGTGAATAAATACCCCTGTGACTGAAATTGCACGCACATATATATATAATTTTTAACTTACAGTGCCCCCTCTGGCTTAAACAGGAGCAGTGTGTCACTGCGCCTTATATATTACATGACCCTGGTTTGTTCTTCGCTTATGTTTGCAAGCCTTGGCTTATTTTAATACATTATTCTATACTGGTATGTGGTCTGAGACTGCATGATGACTAGATAAATTGAATGTGCTCACATGTTAATAGGGCTTTGGGAGACAGCAGACGACAAGAGGTCTGTCCCCCAGTGGTATTGGGGGAATGAAAGGCACAATCTAGTTGACTGTGCGCTTTGGGCTACATCTGGTAAAAGATGTAGCCCAAGGGATATATATAGTCTTCCATTTTGGGCTGCCACCGACCATTTTATTGCAGGTGTACATGGTGGCAGCCCATTTTAGGTAGGGATAAATTATTTAACCTGTACTAGTATAAGTGCCTTTCAGTACTTTGGCCACATAGTTTGCCCCTTAGTAATCCTGTATTCGCCAGTTTTTTTGCAAAGGAGGACGAGCTTTTGAGAGAAGTGCTCCGGCTGTTGTCAGAGGCCAGGCGCTTGGACCTTCCGGCAGCAGGCAGTACGGCCCAGGTGAGTTTGAGAGGATGCACACGAGCTTGTGGTGCGGCCTTAATGACATGGGAAGATATGGGCGGAGCGAAGGACGGGGTCCGGGTCATAAGTGGCTTATCCACAAGACAGCCGGGGCGGGGTGGAGTCCACAGTAAAACAGCATGATGGGTTTTGAAGGCTCCCTGGGGCCGTGGTGTGGAGCATCATGTCAGAAGCCCAGCGATTGCAGGAGGAAAAGGGGGAGCCCTCTGTGCACAAAGACCAGGCACCAGAGATACCTCAGTAGGGGGTATTTGTCAGGGCCAGTTTGAGGGCATTGATTTAGCACTAGGACAACTCCTTGTGGGGGATGGGAATCTAGTGTTGCCCTTTGGCGGACAAGAGTTTGTGGGTCTGAGGAGGATACAGGTGAGGGGAAGGACAGTAGGGAGTCAAGATCTGTTTAGAGAGTGTAGGAATGGTGAGGATAGCAGAGCAGGGTCCCCAGAAGTGGGAGTACAGGGGGTGGGTGGGGGCTAAGCAGGCCCCTGAGGTTGGGCCTGGGAGTCGGCTGCAAGTCACCCTTGATGTGAAGGGAGAGTTGTGGATCCGGCTGGGCAGTTGCCAAGGGCATTTAGAAGAGGGCGACACCACGCAAGTGGCGCATCGCAGTAAAGCTTCCACCATAGTGGCAGCCATGCTCGAGTGGAGCAATGGTGAGAGGTCAGAGGTGGTATGGGGATTTGCCCCACAGAACCCTGTAAGGTGTATGTTAGACAGAATAAGGGAGGACAGAAGGGGAGACAGAGCAATAGGGCAGTGCTGTCTCCAAGTGAGGGAGGGGACCAGGAGAAGTCAGCAGTTTTTTAGGGCACAGCTTACTGGGCCTACTTTCCTCATTTCAGGTACAGAGCGGGCCCCAGGTTCCAGAGCTGGGTGAGGACAGTGCGGCTCATATACCCCAGGGGTAAGAGATGCCATAGCCAAGAAAGGTCAGCCAGGCTGTGTCATAGGACCCAGCAGCATTTGGCACAAGAATGTCAAGGGAGGCGTCGCCATGGCAGACACAAGAGAGGAAAAGAGCATCTCTCTGTGGGGAGCAGCATGGGGAGCGACGGCCATCATCGGTGGAACGCTTGAGTGGGTTTGGCACAGCACCTCATGGATTGTTGGAGGTTAGCCCTGAATTTGGGTGCCAAGAGCCACGAGGTGTGGCTGCAATGGCAAGCGGGCCTGTTGGTCTGGCATGGCAAGAAGAAGTTTCGGTTTATGGAGACAAAAGTCTTGAGGGAGAAAAAATTGTGAAAACAGAGGACCAGGGCATAATGGTGCCACCAATAGAGCGGATGGTAGCTACGTGAGGGGGTGGTTCATTTAATCCCATCTCTAGTGCTGTTTTTCTCGTTCCTTTCCGGGATCAGGAACGCCTAAAGTACAATCGGAAGGCGCAAAAGACGCATACACTGGTAAGGCGGCAGACTTCAGAGCGGGCACTGTCCTTACAGCCAGGCAAGAATGCAATTGAAGAACTGGGTCCAATTATGGTGTCAACACGGGTGGATGCAGGGTGTGAGTGGGAACAGGAGGCAAGATAGAGGCAAGATAGAGGAAGAGGAAGTATGTAAGGGACAGTGGCGTAGGTACAGAGGAAGTGAAAAGAGAAGGGTTAGACGCACAGGAGAAGTTGGGCATAGATCAAGAGACGAGCCTATAGACAAAAGGTAAGGAAGCTTCAACACAGGCTGGGGAGGATGACAAGCATGGGGGCAAAAGGAAGGCAGAGGACACTGTAGGGAAAGAAAGTAAGGAACTCAAAATACAAAAACTCCTATATATGGGGGCACACCTGATTTTGTCCACTAAGGAGTGAATTTGGAAGGGTGAATATGTAGAATGTTTAAACTCCTACATAGAGAACTTAAACCTAAGGAAGTCTCAAAAGAGGAGAAGTATGAGCTGGCTTAGCACCCAAGGGAACACATGACTACTGAAAACTGGACGACACCGTTCCTCATTTATGACATTGTGTATTGCGAAAAATATCCAGAAGGAAGTGTAGCATTATTCAAATATATGGATGTCATACACAAGGCACAAGTATCTTTTGGCGGCACTGCCTGGACACAATATAACAGGGAGTTTAGGGCATGCATGGCATGGGCCCCTGAAGCCCACTGGGCGGAGTTGGACACAGATCTATGGCAGCAGACATTGGGATCAGCTAAATTTGGGAAGACCATATAAATGGCCAGAGGTTTGCCGCTTTCAGGCACGTCCCACCCAGGGGAGGGGTAGGTAACTTCAGTTAGAGTCAGCGTGGCACACAAGGGGTGTGTTAGGACTTCAACAAAGGCGAGTGAGTGAGTATTGTAGATTCTGACATGAATGCTCCAAGTGCTCTGGGAGGCACCCCCTCGTTAATTGCTATGGGAATGCCGGTGGTGTGTCAGAATCCCAGCGTGGTTGCCACAGTTCACTGTGGCAACAGAATTCAGGAGGAGTAAGAGGGTCTAAGGGTAGCTACACGGGAGTAAGAGGGGCACAGGAACCTCGGGGGAAAAGTTTGTTCACCGGTTAAGTTAGATAGGCTCACTTTTTGGTTGGGATCTTACCCGAACAAGAAAGATACCCATACCTTGTTGGAAGATATTTACTTTGGGTGTCAGGTTGGGGTACATTGAACCAAGAGTGCGGCGGTGGACAGAGAATCTGAGTTCAGTGAGAAAACATACACAAGTGGTGCATTACAAGCTTGCGAAAGAAGTACGGGAAGGGAGGATGGCTGGCGCTTTTGACACTTAAGCCCTTTGAAAACTTGACTGTTTCCCCGATAGGGTTCACGCCCAAGAAGTAGACAGGGCAATTTTTGCTCGTTCAACAATGTTCATGGCCGGAAGGACAATGGTTGGTGACGAACTAGCCTCAGAGTCTTACTTATTGGTAGATGTGGCAATGGCCATGATGAACAAGCTGAGCTCAGAGCATGCATGGCCAAATGTGACATAAAATCAGCATTCTGCCCACTACCAGTACACCCAGATGATTTTCCAAAACTGGGTATCCAATTTAAGGGGTCCTGGTATGTGGATAATGCCCTCCCAAAGAGATGTTCAATTTCATGCGCTTTATTGGAATGCTTCAGTACGTTCTTGCAATGGCTTTTCATGCAGAGAACAGGTCACAAGAAGGTGACACCATCATGTTAGGTTGTCTGCGGTAGTTAAGGTAGATCTTTGGATGTGGATGAGTTTTTTAGACTCGTTCAATGGCATTCCAATCCGTGCACTGCTGGAGGTTGATTGGAACGGACAGATATTTTCTGACGCATCAGGTGACATAGGCTTTGGTTTGTATTGGCAAGTATGTAGGCATTTCTTGAGTTTTCCCATTAATGGTAGCTGCTACATTGTGGGGTGCTTGGTTACAACACAGAAAGGTACTGTTTAGAGTTGACAATATGGCTGTGGTTCAGGTGGTTCACAGGTAGTCAGCAAGAGATGCGCAGCTCCTTAAGTTGTTGAGGGTGTTCATGCTTGAATGTTTGCGACAGGATATTCTGTTTGAGCTAGGCAAGTACCTGGTGTGGACAACGATATTGCGGATGCTTTGTCTCACTCGCAGTGGGAGAGGTTCCATGGAGTGGCCACAGAAAAGGACAGGGACAGAACTCGGATACCACCAGAGTTATGGACAGTGGGAGGCAAAGGATGTGTCAACTGGTAGTAGGGTCTCTGGCGGCATCAATGCATAAGGCATATTAACAGGCTTGGGTTGAAATTGTGGGCTCAGGAGCTTGCTGCCGCCAGAGGGAATGGTAGAGGGTTGAGGACGTACTGCAGTTCATCCTGTGGCTGACAGAAAAAGGTTCATCTTGAGTCACGATCTCAGGAAATCTGGCAGGAATTGCCTTCATAGGCAAAATGTTGTGGGGTTTTCCACCATCAGCAGGAGAGTAGGGTAAGAAAGAGGATGTTAGAGGATTGGGCTAGGGAGCAGCGTAGGTCTGAAAACAGGAGGAAGCCTCTTTCTTGGCAAGTTTTTTGTGGAGTGATTCATAGTTTGTAGGGGATTTGTGTTTCACGGGTTGAAACCGTTTTGTTTTCCACACTAACGTTGTCGATGTTTTGGGGCCTTTCGGGTATCTGAATTATTAGGGGACTAGGGTGCAAGGTTTGAGATGGGAAGAACAAAGGTCTGGAAATTCGCTTGCTCAGGTCTAAGACTGACCAGCGGTCACGGGAATTACTGTGTTGTTGGAGGCTCAGGAAGGAGAGGTATGCCCGGTAGCATGGGGCAGGCAGCTCAGAAGACATGCCAGGGGTCAGGAAGGGTTAGTATTCATACATCAGCAAGGGGATCGAGTGACTTCCTTCCAATTATTGGCAGTCCTGAGAGAAGCTGTGACAACGCTGGGATCAGTTGCTGCAGACTTTGGTATGCATTCCTTTAGGATTGGGGCAGTTGCAGAGGCAGGTAGGAGAGGGTGGTTGTTAGAAATGGGATTTTTGGTAGGCTAGGGCATGTGCCAAAGCCAGGCAGACACCGCCACTCTAGTCAGGATAAGGGAGTTACACTCCTAAAATAACCCCTGCTCACCCCCTTGGTAGCTTGGCATGAGCAGTCATGCTTATCTTAGAGGCAGTGTGTAAAGCATTTGCACATAACCAACTGTAATACAGTGTAAGCACTACACAAGGACATCACACCAGTTTAGAAAAATATCCAATATTTTTATATACTTAAGATAAGACCAAAAACGATAAAAATCCACAATACAGTACTTAAAAATCTTTGGTTACCACAATATGCTTGAAAAACAGTTCCTTGATGTCGATAGCGCCATCCGGAGCTATCACGGCGTCGTGAGCAAACAAATCCAAACAGTTCTGGCTGACCGCGGTGTCGTGGGCCACCTACGGTGTCAGAAAGACCCGCAAATAGTACCTTTTAGAAATGCAGGGAGTTGGCAACCTCTTGTTGAGCTTCCGAAAACACGGCGTCTGCAGGCGTCGGTTCCGGAGATCGGTGCAGGCGTCGTCGGGGCCCTCGAAGTCACACGTGTTGCAGATCTATCGCCTCTCTGTTGGTGTCAGGAGCGCTGGCGTCGGGTGCTGCGGTGCGAAGTGCAACGTTGAGGCGTGCGGTGCCCTCAGGTCACGGTGCGAGCAGCGGCTCGGTGGAGGCATCAGATGTCGTCGTCGGTGAGACCTGCGTCGCGGTGCGAGATGAAGGCGGGCTCGTCGCGATGCTGACAGGTCACGGTGCAAGCAGCAGTGTCGTCGTGGCTGAAGCGCTGTCGTCGGCTGATGAACTGGTGTCAATGGCGCCGGCATCGGTAGGCCAAGGCTGCAGTACGGGATGAGGGCGGTGTGTCGTGTAACTTTACGAGCGGTGCCCTCGAACCACGGTGCAAGCAGCGGCGTGGATTTTGGCATGGAGCGGTGGCGTCGGGGATACCAAGGCATCGTCGTGAAGCGAGGCGCTGCAGAGTGCGGTGCCCACAGGTCGCGGTGCGAGAGGCGGCTCAGTGGTGGCATCAGATGGCGTCGTCGGTGAGACCAGGGTCGCGGTGCGGCGTTGTGGTGGTGTCCTCTGCGATGCCTTCAGGACACTGAGTGGGCAGCGGCATCGTAGACGTCGTCAGGTTGCTTTTCTTCTGTTGCAGCACAAAACACACAGTTCCCAGTGCTGAGGGCAGAAGAACTTGAAGTTTTAGCTGTGCCTGAGACTTCTTGAACAGGGGGAGCTCTACCTCAAGCCCTTGGAGAAAACTCACAAAAGTAGATTGCAGAAAGTTCAGTCCAGTCCTTTCACTGCCCAAGACAGAAGCAGCCACTGCAGGCCAACACAGCAAAGCACACAGCAAAGTGGTAGTTCCTCCTCACAGCTTCTCCAGCTCTTCTTCTTGGCAGTCTTCTTGGTCCAAAGAGATCTAAAGTTCAGGGGGCTGGGCCCCAATATTTATATCCCAAAATCCTTTGATCTCTTAGGCAGAGAGTGTCTGTGCCCAGCCAGAACCAGTTCTGCCTTCTCTTGTGTGACTTCCTGGCAGGAGGTGGAGACGGCATGGTCCAAGGCAGACCAGGCCCTTTGAGGTGCAAAGAAATTTCCTCCCCCTTCCCCAATTGCACCCCAGGTCTATTCCACTCTTTACTGACCCACCTAGACTATCTGGAGCCACTCCTGCTCCCCAGCCTTCTGTCATCCAAAACCCAGAAAGGCAATCCACATTCCAGCAGAGGCACACAGGATGACTGAGCAAGAAAATACCTACTTTCTAAAAGTGGTATTTTCAAACACAGAATGTAAAAATCACCTTCACTGAAAGATGCATCTTTAGAATCTGAGTTCAGGTATACTAAACTTTATTCTCCTACCTAATTCCCCGGGCCAGATATGTTTGTAAGATGTTATAAACAAACTCCCCATTCTGTCCTATGGGGAACAGGTAGCC
This sequence comes from Triturus cristatus, assembly GCF_964204655.1. Taxonomy (NCBI): domain Eukaryota; kingdom Metazoa; phylum Chordata; class Amphibia; order Caudata; family Salamandridae; genus Triturus; species Triturus cristatus. The sequence goes on from NC_140588.1 coordinate 215,243,779, forward strand.
TTGCAATAGCGAAAAATGAAATTTTCCGTAATTCGCTATCAGGACATGCCACACACACCACAGCATGTCCTACCTTTCACATATACTGCACCCGGCCCACAGGGGTACCTTGGACCTACGTTAGGGGTGGCTGACATATAAGAAAAGGGAAAGTGAGGTACTGGCAAGTGTGTGCACTGGCCAAGTCGAGGTCTGAGTTACCTTTTCAGGGCTACTCACGTGGGTGGTATAGTCAGTGCTGCAGGCCCACTAGTAGCATTTGATTCACAGGCCCTGGTACACTCAGTGCACTTTACTAGGGACTAACAAGTAAATCAAATATCCACTCATGGAAACAACAATCCATAACACAATTTACCACAGGAGCAATTGCACTTTACCAATGATCAGCAGTGAGGAAAGTGCGCAGAAACACTACGCCAGCAAAAACCGGGAGGTCAGAAAGCAAAAACTCAGGGGAAACATGCCAAAAGATGTCAAGTCTAACAGTGGTCTAACAGTGGTCTAGGGAACAAATAATGGGGCTAGGCAGGTGGTTGTTGGAATGTTACCAGAGGTATGTTGGAGTGGAAATTGGGGAAGGTGTGCATCTTTGTCCCAATGATGTGTTTACACTTTTATCTTTTGCAGTTTTGATTCTGGGTCTTTTGGCCTCTGGCTTGTCGGTGTGGCTGGTTGGACATTCCTTTATAGAGTGGGTGGAACGGGCGTGGGATAGGAACTTGAGTTTTCTAGATAGCTCTTCGTCTGTTGAGTGGTTTGGGAGAAGAGGTATGAGGTGGCACAAGTTGTTGCCCAAGGTCAACTCATTGATGAAGAAGGATACTTGTCCAGATATCTTGATGATACATCTGGGAGAGACTGCCATGGTAGTCGAGAAGGGCCTGGCTTTATTACAATCCATGAAACAGGATTTAAGAGAATTAAAAGCACAGTGGTCAGGGTGCTTTGTAGCATTGACAGAATTAATTCCCAGGAGTTGCTGGAGAGGTGCGGTCAAGCCATCAGCCATAGATAAACTGAGGAGAAAGTTGAAAGTGGAAAATAGACTTTTTGTGGGGACGAAGGTTTAGGAAGGTTACGAGGAGGCTGAGTTTTTCTGGAATGATAGTGTGCATCTGTCAGAGTATGGGATGAGGTTATATTTGTTGGAGTTGAGGGAGTTTTCAGTTAGGATCTTGAGGAGACAGGAATGAGTTGTTGTCATGGGGAGCAGAAAATTCAGGGGTGCCTTTTTCTGGTGGTGGTTAGCCCACGAGTTTGCATGCCTGTACTTAAGGTAATGTTGGTTACTATAGGCTAATCAGGCAGAAAGGGTTGGTCCTAGCGAACTCACACCGGAAGTCCTGGAGTTAAAATGTTACGTCATAGTAATATCAAACTGAGCACAAGTTAATTAGCTCACTGTTAGGCAGAAGGAGAAGTTTAAAGTGAGACAATAAAGAGAAGTACAATAGGCCAGGATGTTAAAGTTTGAAGGGTATGTATACTGGGGTATGGAATGTAGGTTGTTGAATGTATAGTGAGGTTTTAGTTCTGTAAGGCTTTAGGCAGAGGATTCTTTTGTGAGACGCACTTATTTCAATAAAGTGTCCTTTTCCGCACATACAAGAGTCAGTTGTCTGCATGTGCCCCATTTTACCCAATGAGAGGACTGTGCTGCAGTTTTCCTTCTCAGCAAAGCCGGCCTTTGCTAAGATATAACCCTGGGTGTGAACGGACAGAAATTTGGGGCCCTTGATGATAGTAGTGAATTAAATGAGGCAGCAGGGGCGCCCTTTTGTGTTCACTGATCAGTACCTGGACAAGCAGGTACTGGGCCCTGAACACAAACTTCCCCGGACCTTACCCAGTGCACCTAAATCATCGATAACTTAACTGCCTCAAGCAAATTATGGTTTTCTTGATGTGTGTCAGCAGGGGTCAGAGAGTGAAGGGAGGGCAAGGAAGGAGGCTAAAGGGATGTTAAAAACATCGCTGTGGTATAATAATGAATGACTGAAATCACGAACAGGCATGGACAAGGACTGGGCACGGGCAAGATGAGAAGGATGCTGCTGTTGGCATAACCTTAATGCACACAGCTACATGCGCCCCACAGAATATTGGAGCCCTGGGCCCAGCTCGTCCGTCCTGCTTCTCATGTTCCCTAGATTGGCCAAGACTGCCTGATTTTGAAACTCCACCATTCATGTGGCATAATTTCTAACTATGTCCCATACATGCCATTAGACACTGTTCTCTTTCACTCTCTGTTTATGGTCAGATTGTCATGCCATCTTTCGGCCTACTAGCACACTGCTAATGTTTCTGGTTGCATTTAGTGTTTGTGATAAGTCTTGTGTAGCTGCAATGGCTTACTTGACTTCATCTAGTTAAACTCAAAGAAATTTAACTGGCTGAAGCACCATGGTTGTTTAGGCAATTCTCACTTGCCAGACAGATTTTGAAACACGGTGTACATTTTACACTAAATAAATCATCTTACAGTTTATCTCAGGTTGCACAGAAGATGAGAGGAAACATGTTCTGTATTGCAGATTTGTGGATTGCACTATCACCCGGGTAGGGATCCTGGCATTGAAAAGGTGTGAGCCTAGCAAAACCTGGAGCTTAGTCAGACCACTCTAAAAGCCAATTCGTCAGCTTCTTGCAGAATTTAAGAAGTGAGGGCTAGGTTCTTATGTGTAGTGGCAGGCCATTCTGCGCTTTAGGAGAGATGTAAGAGAAGGCTCAGCCGCCGGATCTAGGTTTCCATTTGCGTGTGATGTGTGCACATTAGAGACTGGACGAGCTGAGGTGTCTGGAAGGTTTCTGAAAGCAGATGCTGTTGTTGAGGTATGCTGAGCCAGTGTTATGTAGTTCCTTGAAGGTGTTGGTGAGGTGTTTAAATTGTGTTCATTTATGATTAGGGAGCCAGTGGTGCTCCTTCAGGTGTGGTGTGGTGTGAGTGTGGCATGGGAGGCTGAGAGTGATTCTGGCCACCAAGTTTTGATTGGCCTTCAAGTTAGTTTTTTATTGATTCCGGCTTAGAGGGTGTTCCAATAGACCAGCTTGCTTGTGGCCAGGGCATGCTTGATAGTTTCCTGATTGCTGATTAGGAGCCATTTGAAAGTCTTCCTCAGCATCTCTAAGGTTATGGAAGCATGAGGCGGTGATGGCGCTGACTTGGTATCATTTTGAGTTTTCTGTCAATGAGGATCCTGAGGTTCTTAGCATGGATGGTGGGGATGGGTGTCAGTCCTAGCACTGTTGTCTACCAAGAAGAGTCCCAGGCTAAAGTTCCCTTCCGGAAGATCACAATTTCGGTCTTACTGATGCTCAGCTTTAGACAGTTGGTCTTCATCCTGTGGACAATTTCAATCATGCAGGCATCGAACTTATCTAAGTACTGGGCGTGTTGTCCGTGAGGGACAGAAGAAGTTGTGTGTCAAAGACGTAGGAAAGTCTCACTGATAAGTGAAAATGCTTCAACATATTTCTGTGACTCAAATGTCATGCCTATTCCAATGAAGACTCACAAACAATTGGCTTTAGTTTTTTGGTGGTGAAGCATCATATGACAGGGAATTAAACACTGACTGACGTTTTTGCTGCCCCATAGTCACAATACTTCACTGCCCTGCTTCGGGAGAGGCTTAGCACATCATACTGTTGATACTCAAAGAAATTACGCAAACAAGTAAAATGTATAAATATTCCTTAATCCATTGCTATGAGGGTGCGTGCTTTTTTATGCCTACTGGTCACCCATAGAATTCTGCCTTAAGTATTGAAACGACCCCTTAATTCTGATTCGGCTGAACAAAGAAAACAAAATTATTGTGCTTAGTTGGCATTTGCTTGTTACTGCCTGGGATACTTTCTTGTATATGGTGGTCTCAGTAGAAATGTGTTGAACCTGGCCCTCTTTGCAAGATTATCCCCAAACTTTTTGCCTTCCTCCTGGCTTTTTTATTGCCTCTTTTGTTAGCTTTAGACTTCTGGGCAATTACCCCTGCTATTCAATGCTAAAGTGCATGTGCTCTCTCCTTTAAACATGGTATGGTTGGTCTACACCTGTTTGGCATATTTAATTTACTTGTAAGTCCCTTGTACTGTGGTATCCCATACACCCAGGGCCTGTAAATGAAATACTAGTAGTGGGCCTGCAGCGCAGAGTGTGCCACCCACAGAAGTTGCCTTTCAAGCCTGTCTCCGGCATGCCACTGCAGGGCCTGTGTGCGCAGTTTACTGCCACAGTGGCTTGGTATATAAAGTTACTTGCCAAGCCTGAAACTCCCCTTTTATGACATATAAGACACCCGTAAGGGAAGACCTAGGTACCCCTATGGGCGCTGTGTAGGTAAAATTTAAGACTTTTGCCTTTATTGTGTTGCATGTCCTGGTAGTGACAAACACCCTATTTCATTTTTCACTACAGTCAGTGCTGTTCCTCTCATAGGTTGGCATTGGGAATTCCCTTATATGTTTGTGGTCATTTCTGGTCTGAAGGGAGTAGCATTGCCATGTATGGTATGTTTGGAATAGTGGTGATAAATCCTTCTTATTGATGTCGGTGGATTTTTCATTACTATTGTAGAAAGGCCACTTTTAGAAAGTGGGCATTTCTATGTCCTTATGACTGTATGTGCTTTGCAGCCTGACTCCAATCCATGTATAGGAAAGAGTGACAGCTAGTCTTTGTGCATACATTCCAGACATACATCACACAGGAAGGCTGGGGTTTAACAGGGTTAAATCTGCATACTGAATGGTCCTCCTGGGCTGGGATAGAGGGATGCAGGGCACACTTACATTTGTATAGGCTGTATTATGCCCTCGAATAAAGGGCTTGTTTACCCCTACTAATGTCTGGATTCAGAGCTGGGGTTGAATGCGAGTGTTGTGCACTCCTAAAGCTCTTTTGAAGTTACCTCCACATCAGACATTTTGAATATAAGTCCAGCGGCTCAGAGCCCATGATTTTGGACACTGCAGAGACTTCTAACCTGACACTCCTGGCTCTACAAACTGCAGCTTGCCAGAAGGAACTGCTTTGCTGCCAGTAAGAACTGCCATTGGACTCCCTTGTTTGTTGTGCTGATCTGTGGCCTGCTGGGCTGCAAGTCGGACTGCCTTTTCGTACAAAGTACCCTGTGGTCTGGCCTGCTGCCCACACTCCTGCTTGTGTGCTGCCAGTGACCTCCCAGGGAATGATGGCTTGCCCCCTGATCTTTGCAAACTCAGGACCGTAAGAGTTTGCACCTGAGCAACTCAGCTGTCAGCCCGTTTTCATTGTACCCTAATTAGAGATTGAGATTGATGGTTCCTGGCTCTGGAACCCGCGCAGGGTGAGCACTTCAATGTCTCCTTCAGCACAAAGTGAGGACTTATGCCCGGTGAGTGCATCATTGTGTGCAGTATGGACCCCCCCCAGCCTAGGGGACAGCAACAGGCAACCTAAAGAAGCGATGTGCCGCCCATCCCACTAGAGATACTGGGGCCGGCTGTCTGAAATCCCCTGTGGGCCCCCCATTTTGCATGAGGAAGTTGTCTCACTGGAGGAGCAGCTGCTCGTCGTGTGCCCTTACCAACACTGGGACTGTCCTCCAATACTTTGGGACCATGTCCCTGCACAACTCTCTTCCTTGCAGCCAGGTATTGCCTCGTTGGAGGGGAGGCCAAATAGCTCCATAGTTGTGGGAGCTTGGGGCATTTCTCTGGTCTGCAGGCCCTGCGAAGAGGGACTGAGTTTCGGCATCTGCACCGCACGTTCGTGGGCAGCTTCCTTGTTTTATTCCACATACACGGAGATCTAGCACAGACTCTCTGCTGACTTGGAAAGTGTATGTGCCCTCCTTTTGTGGCATAACTTTGAAGGGAATTCATGGATCAGCTGGCCGGAGGGGAAGGAATCCTCAACAGAGGTCCCATTCCTGCTGAGTCCCTCAGTTACGGTTCTCAATGTTGTAGAGGGCCCAGCAACCTCCATTTGGGGAACAGTTTACTGCATAACATGTAATATGAGCATAGGTGTGCAATATGTTGACTACAGTTCTGGTCGGTAGTTGGTGATCCCTGTGCCTGATTTATTTCATGTGGCATTATAAGCTCTGAGATGTATGTATGTTGTTTTTATGCCTTATACTGGTAGGGATAACGAGTACTATTTCAGGGAGTGTGTAATACGCACAGTATTTGCTTCTTTCATGCTATTTTACAGTATAACAGAAGTTATTTGATTGCACATTGTGATGTTTATGATCATTTCCTAGTTGGCAAAGTAATCACTGTTTTATGATGTTGTGGTCCATACCTTTTGTATAAAATACATTATATTTATATATAATATTGTGTGGGGTCTCTTTTGTGGTGTATTTACTGTATCACTGTAGCATTTGTGTTACTCAAACACTTTACACATTGCCCCTGGGATAAGCCTGACTGCTCGTGCCAAGCTACCAAGGGAGTGAGCGGAGGCTACCATTGATGTGTAACTCCCTTCCCCTGACTAGAGTGGTGTGTTCTGCCTGGCTTAGGTGTATACCCTGGTCAACCAGAAACCCCTTTTCTAACAAAATATAAACACTTTCATATCACTTTGCACAGAGTGTTACACTAGTGGGCCAGATCTAGAAGGTTTTTTTCACTGCATCCTTTAATCAAATGTAACATGAACATTGAGATTATTCTGTTTTCTAAATATGTATATGTGAGAGAGATAATATGTCTTATGAATAAACATTGCATGCACGCCCTTGATTTATTTCTTTACTACACTGTCAGATGACCAAAAAAAGCTAATATGTATTATCCGCATTGCGACATGTGTACCTTTGGAACATGGTAGAATGTGAACACGTGATGTGAATGAATCTTAGTAATATTAATTTGTATGCCATTCTGAGAATGGAGTAAAGCAGGTTATTGTTTTTCTTTTTAATCACTTTATTAAGCACCAAGAGGAATAGCTTTGTTGTTGACTTTCAGGTTCAGCCAGCTAGTGAGCAAGGTCTCTTATAAAGTCTAAATTGACTGGTTTATCTAGTTTAAAATTCACTCCACGCTTGGTATGAACAGCATAGTCTTCTCTATTGAGCTAGACTGACATAGAATGGGGCGGGGACAAGGGAAGACTTAAGGTGTTTCACAACAAATGATAACTGAAACAAAATGGCTTAGTGGTCACATTCTAGGATCTGTCCAATGAGAGATCGATAAATTGCACTACCCTCCTCCCCATAGATGGTACTCAAAAACTACTGTGCAAAAATAGCATAAGCCTAGTGCCATAACAATCTGTGCATGTGATCTCCAGCAACTCAATACGCATGAGTGAGCAGTTTGATAACTGCCTAATGCACAGTGGTTATTTTACAAATCCATTCAGTGATTCTCAGAATACATTGCCAGGTCAAGTTGGAATGGTAATAATGTCAATCTAAATTCCACTGAAAGTCAAGAGATGTTTTGTAGTTCTAAAAATATACATAGACACTGGTACACTGAATTGAACAATTACGGCAAAAAAATAGCAACCAGTTTTGGTGGGTCACGCAGTCTAAAGAAATCTGAGATCCTTCGAAAAAAGTATTGTCCATGGAGAAATACATAGGGAAAGGTACATTTCATAGTGTAGAAAACTTTTTTAAAGAAAAGAAAAAGAATGTACTAATAATTTGGGAATTGAGAATACAAAAATGTTTTACTTTCAAATACAGGGGCCCCCAAAAAAATGTTGAAATATGATGCTCAATACTCTACGTGACCAGCTGAATTTGGACACAGTTTTATATATGTTTCAAGGTAGCTCTTTTGGCTTCTATATCTGTGCACAGAGTTCCAGTGCAAGATTGGAGTCCAAATGCATGCAGCTACATCTTGCAGTACTGAATGGCATGCCTTTGCTTTGCCTAGGCAGCCACAGTTCATAAAGTTTATTAGAATATTTAATGAGCTTCCACAGTCAGGCAAAGAGACAATCTGGTTCTAAAACAGGTCTTTCTCAGGCAGCACAAATTGCACTTTCAAAAGTTACTTTTACACCATAGTTATCAAACATCTAATTGCATCATTAAATAGGATTTTTGAAACTACCTGGAAGATAACTTTGAATTCTTCTTCTAGCATATTCACAAATGGAGATATAAAATTAAAGTTGTATTTTACATGTAGGTCTGCTTTTGGAAAATGAAGCCTTATCTAAACAGTGAAAACAACTTTTGGGTAATTGTTCACTGCAGGGGCACACTATTACTAAAATGTAGGATGTAACGTTTGTATAAATTATATGGGCTTATGGCACACTTTATGGGTGAATTCTTTAATGCATATGAGAATGTTTTCCTTTATGGCAAAGGGTCTTCTTCCTCCCATATGTTACTGCTTTTAAATTGCAGCCCAGCCAGAACACAACGGTGCTCCTGGCCACTTTAAATCTTTGTCATAAATGTGGGTGGTGTAAATACATATTGCAGCCCACAAATAACACTTCCTCACCACTGATGCAATTTCTGTGCCAACTTAAAATGACCTTCTGGAATGTTCAATACCCAAGTTCGATAAAACTACTTTCACAGTACCATTTTAGGGACAGAGCACATGCACTGTGGCAAAGATCGGCAGTATGGCAATCTACATATATATAATATCCGCAAAAAAAGTCCAGAAAAAGGCAAAAAAATAGAAAATATTATGCAGAAAAGAGTGTCATTAATGTTGATATGAACATTTCTATTGTTTTAATGGCTATTATTTTTAAAACAATGTGCATGGCTGTGCTGATGACCCCTTTGAATGTACTAATGCACATATACATTATATACAAAGTGTGATTTCCATGTTAAGTTAAGTTTGACCACCGTTAGCCAATTTCTATAAATTAACTATAGTTAAAGTAGGTTCACCTTATGTTACCCATAGTTAATGTAAACCTCAGTTGACAGCAAATTTTAAAAATGTGCACCTTTGCTGCTGTTATTCTCTTGCTCTTTCTCTCGTTCCAGGAGCTGAGCTACAGTAGTCTGAAAAGGCTAATGGTTGTAAAATTGCCAGGTTCACATGAAAATGCTATTATTGGTAGTTTCAGTATAACTGAATAAATGGTTTCATGTACCTGTGGCCAGGATGGTCTGACCATGATGTACCATCCAGTGCAAGGTTCTGTAGGCCATGCAGCTGTGAGCTTTCTCTGTGCAATTCCTGAAAAAAGAAAGCAAGGACATCTTATCACGAAACACTAGATTTGGAGCTGTAGGGAGTCGTTATTCAATCTTGAAATTGTACATTTAATTGTGCACCGCTGGGTTAGTTAGTTTCAGATGCTCCTATCTACTCTTTCAACAGCACTTTCCACTCTCTTGAGACTTAAGGCTTATTTGCCTTGCTCATTGAGTTTGACTCTTGAGTAAATCTATCTTTCCTTGCTTAATTGAACCCTCATTTGGTTCTGTTGTTAGAGGCTTTACTTGCTGACACCTACTACCTAGTTACCACCACCTCATCTAAATCTTTAGCTTAGCAATAGGAAATTTCTCTTCAAGGGAACTGAATATTTGTGTGTTTACAAAATACAGTTTTAAAAGCCTGGATGGATTGTTGCTGCAAGACAGCATGTAGCAGTTTATCCTGAGAAGAGCTGCTGAGGCTTTCCGCATCAAGCATAAAATCGATTTAATTCTTCATGCCATTTCTGGTTGTAGAAGACAGGTTTTTATATTTAATGTTTTCTATTTTATTTTGAAAGTCTGCCTTCTGAATTATATTCCGTTAGTATAAAACTCACAGAGAATATGTTTAGGTATGATCTGGTTAGTGCTATAACCTGTTTACCTCTTGTCAGAGTCTAAAGTGACCTACAGAGTTCTCTCTTTAAGGGAGTTTCAACCAAAGCCTCCAATGTAGAATTGCCAGGAGCTAGAACTGTGACTTGTGGACTGGGTTTTACATGTTGCTGACCTTCTGTATTGAGGGTAATGATGTGAAATGTGCTGAACTTCCCCGGACAGCTGGCTTTTCCACATAGAGCTTAATTCAGGGGTCCCTTGCTTTTAGCTTCTTCCAGTTTTCAGTAGAAGATAGATATTGACTTACCCAGGATGAAAGTGTGTAAAATATGGAACCCTGATCAGAATGCCGGTGTCTTCTCCCCGACTCTCTTTGTTGCGTACACATCTTCTACCTGGAACCCACTTTTCTACTTCGATCCCTACGTAATGCATGTTTTGCCACATAACGTAATTAAAAATCTCAACCTTACCCTAGGAACACCTTATACATTGTTCCATAAGATTTCTCCATTAAACAAATTTATCTCAAAAGTGATAATATTATATGTTACCAGTATCAGCTTTATTCTAACATGGTTAAGACAGATAATGAAAAATACCCAGCTTTTCAAAAACATAATATGGTTATCACTTGTATATATGTACAGAATCATAGCCTAATATTCACATGTAAAAAATAAAAATAAAACCATGTTTGGACTTCCTTTGGTGTAATTATTTTATCCTTTTTTGAAACATAATATGGTTGCTACTTCTATGTTGTACAGAACCATGGCCTATTGCAGCCCTACACAATGTGTTTTGTGAATACCACATAACATGTACAGTAGTGGACCTTCATCTACCCTCTGAAGGAGCCGTTAAAACCTAGGCCCATTTACACATTTCCATCCAGAGGGGACAGGTCTTTCTAGTAGAATGAGCGGTGAAAGGAATCAAACCAATAGTTGTAATTTCAGTACAGTGTAATCAATGTGGCCGCGTATTAATCCACACAACTTTTTGACCTGAAGTTAGTACGTTTAATTATAAGTTCAGAAACAAATCAATATAGATTGGTCTCAATATAATCATATAAAAATACAAAAAGATCAGATTAAGTCCAAATTTCATTAAGAGATAAAACCCTATATAGTACAAAGCAAATGACTAACTCTAAGATAACGACACAGTTAATCTGAAAGAAGAAATGAAGGTTAAATTGCATCATATGATTCTTTCTAACGAGCATGAGTAACCTAACTTTCCCTACACTGCCAAAAGGGGCAACCCTAAACTAAAGAATTTGAATAAGGATGTAATAAAAGTTGAAAAGAAGAAAGGTGTCAGCCATCTGAGTCTTCAGTAGAAAACCCTGATAATGAGTCAAGTAGGTTAAAGCCACACAAGCAGTAGCTTAGGTCTGCTCTCTAAGGAAACCCAAGATGGACTCTCTCCCTAACTAAACACAGCACATAATATTGTTTGCAGTCAATGTAACACTCTTATGTGGCTCCTCCTTGGGAAATTTCCATAGCTCCGGCACAATAGGAAACCTTTGGCACCTTTCCCACCCAGACAACCCACTATCTCTTCTAGTCCTTGGCCATTCCTTTCCCATGAGAACTCCTCCCCTCTCTTGTTACAACAATTCCTTCTGCCGGCTCCTCCTTCTCGTGCTTTGCTATCTATTAACACAAGACTCCTTTATTCTATAAAATGAAGCTTATCCACCTGCAATAGAAACAGCTCAGCAACATGCATTCAATAATGAAGGTTAAATGTGAATTACATTTCAAATCTTAATATGAGTAGCAACTGAACTAATTTCCTCTCGAGGCCTAGTTTTACTAAGTTAACGTGTGGACAGGGTTACAGAATACGTGCACTTTTCTACAAGAAAAATAAATGCAATTAATTATAGTCTCAGTTTAAATGTGTCTGCACGTAATTCAAATTATGCGTATAAACATTAACATTAGTTGTACACATCCTAAGTATCTCACAATACGACATTTCGTGTTATTTTCTCCTGTTGCGTTAATATCTAACTCATCCTGTACCCATATTGTTCACATTCTAAATGCGTTTCAAGTAAAATATCATTGATATATAATATCCCACTCCTTTTAGTACATTAGTCATGACAGAGTATAAGTGCAGACGATTCGTGAGTATGGTGCACTCCTACATTATCTTCAGAGCTTATGAGGCTTTAAAAGCTCATGTTGCTTTTCACCTTAGAATAAAATATGTTTATTTGGTTAGTCCACAGACGGGTACTGAGACCTGAAGCGCAGGTGTAGGATCCCAAAAGGAAGGAATGGTGACCGAAACTGCTTGTTTGATGAGGCTAGAGTATACCCTGAAAAATGTGTTTCTGTACCTTGACACTTTTAAGTCAGGCATTGGCCAGGGGACCCACAGTTGGTTACAAGCTGGTGGTGTCCTTATTCATAATGCCCCTGTGGTTAATATTCAATGTAGAAATGCTTTAGGAACCCCAAGGTTTCCGCCACCATCTTACAGATAGATATTTCTCCACTCTGCCCATAAAATAGACTTTTGCGTTTGCATTATCATGAGCAAAGGAAAAATGTCTCCCTGACACCATTATTTATTGCCATTGCTGCTCCATTACACAGCAGAGCTATGAACTACAGCAGGGATGTATGTTTGCAAAGAGACTGTAAATCACGGGAACAGGGAAGGACTTCTGTGTGTAATGGGGCAGCTCGCTGTTAAACAACCTTATTGCAATGGACGGGCGAGTCACTGCATTGATATGGTCCTCCATTCCCACCTCCTCTCACAGAGACGTTGGCCTGCATCTCACCCTATACATATTACCCCCGAGCTGTGATCTCTCATGCTTGTGTCTCAAAAAAGAACAGCCGCGCACTGTAATTTGTGGCTGTACATTTTTTTTCTGAGTTACCTCATGTGATGTTCTATTCCAATTTGTGCTTCATTTTACCTTGACTTGGGGAAGGATTTGTACCACCTTATCTGCCATGTTATATTTTTTCTTGCAACTTTTGATGAATGACTGCTGTTAGAAGTGCTAGGAAGCAGCATCTGCTTCTGCTCAGCAAAATGCTTAACTCAACTAGGTGTTAGTTACGCTTGCAAACAAAGTTTAGTGGGGTATTATCTGATAAGTGCAATCTTCTCTTACTGCCAGAATGTCCCTCAACTTTAAGTAGTAAGTGAAGCAGACAATAACTATTCTGATGTCCAAACCATTGTCTCAGAATATCCATCGTTTTCTTTTTTTTAATTTTTTTTATTTTTTTAAAACTCTTTTTATTAACATTTTCATTTTCAACCAGTACTGCAATACCATATCGTTCTTTACAACGTACATTACATCGTTCTTGTTTCAGCCTTTGTCGTGCACTAAGGACCTCTTTCGGTTAATATCCATCGTTTTCAATAAACTAAGATCTCTTGCTAAGGCCATCCACGAAAGACCTGCTTTGCATTCTGACTCTAAGCTCGAGACGTTTTGTACTCCACCTCCCCCTGCTCTCCCCGGTAAGCGAACTATTTTTTGTTGCCGGTGGTGCCACTTACCGCTTTATTGCCGTTAAATTGCCCAATTAAGGGCCATTCAGGGACTTCAAGACCGAAAAACAAATCAAGTTAGCAATCCACACACTGATACTTAATTATTGAACAATATGTTGTATCTAGTGCCCAGTGTGTCTAGACTGAATAATTTAGCAAATAGTTATTTGTTTGCGATTTAATGGTGCTGAGTTATTGAGTAAGAAAACATAGAAACAGCAACAACGACTGAGGCTTCGTGCGCATGGTGTCATCTCTCTCATTGCACATGAGCGTAAAATCTGCATTAGCCTTGCGTGGTTGCAGGTGACCAGAAGGAGAGAAAGACATAAAAATGACAACACCAACACGAAGTGAAATAAGGGGTAGAGAGGCCTTTCTTCAATGTGCTAACCTTTGGCGGCCATTGCTTCTTTTTAACTGACCTTAGCTTTCTGTCGTTTGAATGTCTGAGTACCACATCTGTTCCTATCGTCCTAAAATCTGAACTCCACTTCTTTGTACTTTGAAGATATCATCAAGGTACAGATAGGTAAAGTAATAAACCTATACTTAACAGTATATACTTGACTTCATGATAGTTTTTTGGGCAATATTCTGGATATAATATTTTTGCATAACAATATTAAATCTACAATATTCTGGTCCCAACTGTGTGATTTTTGCACCTGAAGAAGCTTACCGAAACGGGATAATCACTAGGGGTGGGCGGAATTTGCGAAATCCACTTTCGCAAATTATCGCGAAAATGTTAAAAATTATCCCAAACACGCGGAAATATCGCGAAGATGCGGAAGTTTTATTCCCGCATGTTCGCGAGATTTTCTGCATGGTTGCGGCTCGCCAACTTACCCATGTGGTTGCTCGCGGGCGCGGCCATCTTGTTTTCAGTTGTCTCGCGGTGCATGATCGCGAGAAGAAAGACGTGATCGCGCGACGCATGACGTCACTGCGGGCGCGAACTGTCGCGAGACAGCGCAAATGGCTAAAAAAAATACAACATCTCATGGAGAACGCGACCGGATCAAGAAAATTTGTCGGCGAACGCAGGGATTCAGGTAAGGCGATCGCGTGTGCGCGATCGCGAGCAAGAACCAAATTATCGCTAAGCTGCGGAATGCGGAAATTTGGGCATTTTCGCGCTTTCCACGGAACGCGAAAATGTCAAATTATCGCAATTTCCGCGAACGGAACGAAATTTTCGCCCAGGCCTAATAATCACTTTCATTCCCTCCGTTTCAAGGTGTTTAATTTGAGGGCCTCCGCGGATTTCATTTGAAGCTGAACAGCTAATTGGGTTCAATATTTAGTTGCTTGTAACATGCACAGTCACATTCAAGGGTGGGTATCAGAACAGCTCCCAGTTCAGATTTTTGTAAGATATCTCGACCTGCAAGGTCATAGTTTTCCTTTCATTTAAAATGATCAGTTTTGTCCTTTATGAGCCAGTCTTTACAGTTTGGAACACACTGTATTCTGTATAAAGGGCCATATGTACAAAGCATTTTTGCATTTGGAAATGGCCTGATCACGCCATTTCCAAATGCTTTTACGTATGTTCAAAGCACAAATCGCGATTTGGTAGCAAGCTACAGAGTCGAAATTTGTGTTTTTGATTCGTTATTTGAAAGGGGTGTGTTTTGGGAGTCCCTTCCAAAGGCTGAATCTGAATGGGATGTATTCATGTTTTACGACCGAATTCCAGTTACAAAAAAGTAATAATACTTTACCTAGTCCTTGAAGGAGGTGGTAATCCATTTGCAAATGGTAAGGGGTCCTAAGGGGGCTCCCTCCCCTTTGAGAATAAAAAAAAGTATTTTTAAGTCTCATGGACGACTGCCTACTCTTAAAAAATTAAACTTCAAAGTTCCATTTTCTTTTTTAAATGCATCCCATTTTCTATTAAGGAAAACGAGATGCATTTAAAAAAAAAAAAGAAAGCTGACTTTACGAAAAAGCATTTATAAACATGGTGTCTGCTGACCCCAGTGGCCACCATTCCTATGATGGCTGAGATTCTTTATGGGTCACAAACTGCAAACTACCTCATTAATATTCATGAGGTAGATCGATTTGCAACCAACTAGGAATCGCAATTTGAAAGTTTAACGTTTTCATACATCAGGAATTGTGATTTCTTAATTGCAATTTGGTAAGTATTGAAATTACGAAATCTTAATGCTAGATTGTTAGGCACGTGTTCCTTAGACACATTCCAGAAGGAGATGTAGTGGCACCAGTTCATAAAAATTGTTGAGAGACTATAAGTGGCGATTTAAGGGCCAGTGTATTTTAGCATTATGCTACACTGTCAGGGACATCTTAAGGATTTTGGGGGCCCTGGGCCAAACATATTTTGGGGGCCCCTGTTCAGAACAGCTTTGAATTTATGATCCAATTTGAGCCCCTGTTTCCCACGCAGTTTCTGCTTCCTCAGCTGCATTAGCGGTCCACTTTGCATCATAGGCAAACAGACGCGTGCAGCTGACAGCGGTAAGATTTAGTGTTTCCAGCCCTGCTACTAGGTTTTTAATACTTTTTAAATTGTATATTGTGTCTTAATTACTCTGTGCTTTTTAACAATTTCTTCTACCTGCGCGCACTTGTACTTTACTTGATTCTGATTGCCTGCACCTCCTTAGCTGCTCCGATTCGCATCTCGCTTTTTCTCCAGTCCTGGTCCGCCGTGGCTGATACGCTGATTGTGCGGAGGGCTGGGGCTGCTATCGGGCTCCTCACTTCCGCCCACGTATTTTCCGCTTCCTCAGCTGCATTAGCGGTCCAGTTTCATCAAAGGCATTAGCCTATATATTCCCGATGCAAACGGACATGTGCCTTCGGCGCGCCGCTTGTGTGCCAAATGCAAGGCCCTCTGCGCCCGTCAGCATCCCGGAGGCGTCTGGCTCTGGCCATGCTGCCGAGTTCCCCTCCGGTGAATTTCTTCCACTATATTACAATAGGGAAAAACTGCTTAGCCTTTGGCGGCTACATTATGTCAGTGTACAGCCGCTGATCCGAGCTTGGAGGTAGACTTTCGATTTAATAAGTGCAACTGGTCTCTCCTCCAGCCTAGGAAACTCGCATCCAAGATCCTCCCACGCAACAATAAGTGTAAAAACAATAAGAAAACAGAGGACTTAAAGGCCACCCTTTTAAATTGTCGTTCTATGCAAGAGCATGAACCACACATTTATGACCTTCTTTTAGACAAACAGCCTGATCTTTTATTTCTCACTGAGACCTGGCTGTCTGTAGCCTCCAACCCTACTATCACCTTGGCCATCCCTACGGGTTATAAAATCTTTAGAAGAGACCGACAAAGTGGGAAGGGGGGCGGTGTCACCATCATTTACAATTAAAAACTAGACTGCTCTCCCATACCAATGGAAAACATCGAGGGTGCAGAGTCCTTAGGCTTCTGCTGTACCTTATCCCCCCATCATAGCATAGCTGTTTTTCTGATTTACAGACCTCTCGTGCAATTGGAAGTGTTATTACTATGCTTAATACAGCCACCACCTCCCTGGCCTTAAAATACAACAACTGCCTTATTCTGGGAGAATTCAATATGTTTATGGACAATGGAAAAGACCCTTAAACAATTTCCTTGTTGGGGACGCTGCAGGCCTGCAACATGTTTTCATCTATTTCTTCGGCCACCCATGAGAAGGGCCATACCCTAGACCAAATCTTTCACAACGTTCACATATAAGCAAGCCTTCCTCTTCCCATTACCTGGTCTGACCACCTCCTATTAAAATGTGTCATTCCCAACTCTGCCACAGCCCCTCGGGCTCACACAGGGCAGAGGGTCCCTAATTACAGGACTTTCCATAAAATATCCATCCCGATGTTAGCAGATGCCCTCGGTTGTTCCTCACTGGAGCTGTCTGGCTGCCCCGACTCAGACACCCTCTCAATAGATTCATAGCTCCGTACCAACATTGGTACAGTGGTACCAGTTGTTTCCCGCTCCTCAAAGAGGTCGGCCTCACCAGCTCCGTGGTTTAACAGTTCCCTCAGATCTAGCAAAAGAAATTGTAGAAAAATGGAACGGAAATTGCGTAAATCCTATCTACCTGAGGACAGGAAGGTGTATAAAGACACCTTAAAAGCTCATTACATTCTTGTGAAGGCAGCCAAGAAAAACTTCTTTCAAACCAAAATAGAAAATGCCCAAAATAAGAGTAAGGAAATCTTTAGCATAGTTAAATCCTTTACTGTCCCGAAAGCAGGCACAAAGGAAGGGCCATGTACGGAAGAATGGTTTAAGCAAATAGCTCAATTCTTCCACAAAAAGATCTCTGTGATCTAACAAGCCTTCAGTAACATCTCAGAGGAAGAACTGACCTTCTACCTTAGTTCCAATAGCAACTTTCACCTCTTGGATCCTCCATCTTTACTAGTTTCCCTGAGTTTTAGCTTGAAGAGTCACTGACCCTTCTCCAAAGCATTAAGTCTGGCTCTCCTACCGACCCATGTCCAGCGAATATCCTGAACCTATTAGCTCCCACCATAAACCCCACGGTAAACCAGCTCTTTAATGCTTCCCTCCCCTCAGGCAACATGCCGAGATTATGGAAGAATGCTTAGATTCTTCCACTGATGAAAAAGGCTAACGCCAAACTGACGGACCCCGCCAACTACAGGCCAATCTCCCTTCTTCGTGCCCTCTCCAAAGTATTAGAAAAGCATGTAAACAAGGTCCTCCAAAAACACATTGATGATGGGAAGCTCCTTCATGAGTCCCAATCTGGTTTTAGGGCTAACTACAGTACAGAGTCCGCTCTACTGGAAGAGACTGAATTTCTCAAGGGTAAGCTAGACCAGGGAGGCAAGACTGTTCTGATACTGCTCGATACGTCGCCGGCCTTCGATATGGTCCCACATGAGAGGCTCCCGGAGAGACTTGCTAACATCGGTCTGAGGGGGGACTGCCTTTACAATGGATGTCATCCTTCTTGGCAAATAGATTTCAGGACATCTGGCTCCCCCTTTCTCATCCCTCAGGGCTCCATTCTCAGTCCTACCCTTTTTAATATATATCTACCCCCCTTGCATTTCTGGTAGAGGAAGAGAGCGCCAAAATTGGTTCCTATGCTGATGACACTCAGCTGATTTTTACATGTGAAAAAGGAACTGACTTTGATGGAGCAATGACTAGGTCTTGCCTCACAAAGGTTTTTGACTGGCTTAAGATCAATCAGCTGAAGTGCAATCCTGACAAAACTTAAGTTATTTTCTTTGGTAATCCAGAAACGCCTGACTGGAGCTCTTGGTGGCCAAAAGATCTGCTGCCCCCGCCCACGGAAAAGGAGAAAGTCAAAAACGTAGGAATTGTCATAGACAAGACACTCTCCATGCGCTTTCCAATCCAAACTCTAACTGGCGCTTGCTTTGGCATACTCCGGATGCTAAACAAATTCCTGCCACTGTTACCGCATGAGAGTAGAAAGATCGTGGTGCAGGCTCTGGTGACATCAAAGCTTGACTATGTCAACAGCTTGTACCTCGGTCTTCCCAAAGCCCTTTTCCAGCGCCTACAAGTAGTACAAAACGCGGCCAGAGCCATCCTGAGACCTAAACCCAGGCCTAGTATGAACCCTATTCTTAAGTCTCTATACTGGCTCTGCATAAAAGAACGGATCAACTTCAAAGCGATGACCATCTTCTTTTAAGCTTTCCACGGCTTAGGAGCCGGCTACCTAAATAAGCACGTTAATCACTGCACAACATCTAGACCCCTAAGATCTTCCAATGCCTACCTGGCCATCGTGCCTAAAATATGCCGTGCCCGCACTGGAGGCAGATCCCTCTGCTTTCTAGGCGCAAAATTGTGGAATAGACTCCCTGAGTCTCTGAGACTAACCACAGACCTACTCTCTTTCAGGAAGAACTTAAAAACCTGGCTTTTTAATAACTGATGGGTCTTCTACGCACGTTTTCCTCCCGCTGTCATGTGCCAGGACACTCTAGTCTGAGTGGCTGCGCACTTTATTAAATACATTATTTAATTTAATTTCATTAGGTCCCTGACAGTGCAAAGGAACGCTCTTCCAAGTTCTAAGGGCCTTATTTATGAGGCCTTGTTTCACTTTTATGAAGCCGGTGTGTCACTTTTTGTGACTCACCGGCAGCGACAAAAATGTGCCATGTTGCGCCCTATTGGCAAAGTGACGCATCTAGGCAGATGCGTCACTTTGTAAACCCCTGCACCACATTATACCTGCACCAGGTATAATGTATGCAGGGTGGGTGTTCCCCCGCAAAAAGCCTCGTAGAAGTGGCACATTGAAATCTATGAAAACTCAGTGCGCCACTTCTAGGAGGCCATTGCGTCAATATCTTACACCTGCCTCACAGCAGGTGTAAGACTGATGCAGGCCCTTTCACATGGGGCTTCCCCCATGTGAAAGGACACATTGCTGGACTTGTGTCTATTTTCAGACACACCCCAGCAATGCATCAATTTTGCGACTACAGATACGCCAGAAATACTGACATATCTTTAACTCCATGCGACATGATGCGACATACAGTAAATATGACGCATCCGTCATGTCGCAAGGAGGGCGCACTAAGAAGTGACGCATCCCTGTTTTCACACAGCGATGCATCACTTCTCATAAATAAGGCCCTAAATGTGTTTACATCTAATATTCAGGGATAGGTATGTGTGTTTTCAATATTGTAACACAGCAGCAGCTCTCCAATATTACTGCAAATAATCTCTGTGAAACCCTCCCATTTCTTATATGTTAGGCCTTGTTTTGATCTAAAAGAAACTTTTTTTCAGTATACTGCATGAAACATAAACACAACATTCGCAGCTAAATGGCTGTACTAGACTCTCACACATCAGGCACATAAAACATAAATTAAAGGAAAACAGTATTTAAAACAATCAGTTTAAGAAATAATCAAGGTCATTAGGGCAAAACTCTGGAGAATGGAGCTGACTCTGTCAGGGGGCCCCCTGAAAGGCTGGGGCCCTGGGCCAGAGCCCACTTTGCCCCTGCATTAAAACGTCTCTGTACACTGTTCATGTGTTCGGAAGCTGGAGGAAGCCCACACTCCTACTATGCTTCTCTTTCTTATGGTCCTTGACACCCATCTTACCTATGACACAATTGCATACTTTGCTGCACCTCTGGCCTACAATGATTCATGGGCTTAATTCCAAAGGATTGTTTAAGGCATCAGGCACCAATACGTTTCACAAATACTCTCTTACTATTTCAGTAGCATTGCCCGTCAGGTCCACCTCCTCAGTACTTGAGTTCTGCAAGACGCTGAAGACATGGCTCTTCACCTAGGCCAGACCACTGCTCGGCCCAGACGGTACGGTATCGTGCCATTGCCAGGATACAGTTCTGGGTGAATTGCACGCTATACAAATATAGGTAACATACAATAAAATTCCCTTGTTATTCTCCTCCTCCTATTTAATTGTTTCTAACTTTTCACATTTCTATGTCAAGCTATATCAAAATATATCCATTCACATTTCTCATAAACTCAACGCAATTATTAAGCTCAGGTTGAGTGTTTATAAGCACAGTTTCAGACAGTTGTATAGAACCAAACTTAAATTTACCTAATAAGTTTTTGATAACCACATTTTATTATGTTTAATGGTGCAAGCATCATCCACTGTGATACAATTATCAATTAGAGAGCACATGTGGGCTACAATATTACATAGAACAGCAATCTCAAATAACATTTCGCTTATGACAGTGTCCCATAGTATGCCCACCACTTCCCCCATATTTTGGTGCATTTTTTGGGACATCCTTGTGCCTCATAAACCGGTAACCTAATAATTTAAGTAACGCTAGCTATGCACACAAGTGAGTGTTTTGGATGGGCTTGAGTGTGATAGGGTGCCAGTTCAGGGTCAGGGTGCTCCACATTGACGGTGTGCTGTGAAGCACTTCTCACATCACCGGGATCAAATATAGCTTAGTCTGCTGTCTGGAATTTACTGTTATCACAAATACTAGTATGATTTTATCATCTACTAAAGGAAAGTAGACAAAGTATAGAGGAAAACGTGAAATAAAGGGTCTGTCTCTAAAGCGTTCACTGTAAAATTTTGATTTTCGGGGAGAAACCATGCCGCACTCCAATATACATTGTTTGCATTTAGTTTCAGTGGTTTGTTTTGCTGTGTATTGTGTATTTCAAAGATAATGCATAGAGATCGTGGTGTAGTCAAAACTAGGCCAACCATGCTTGGTAACTTTAATTCTTAACTCCACACTCCAACGCCAAACTCTTTGTTTTAACCCTTTTGCCCATCTCGTTGAGATTTTTTTTTTAATACCCACAAGATTGAATGAATAAATCAACGAGATGTGTATAGAAAACGCAGGAAATTAATTTACTTCTAACCCCCCCCCCCCATCCCCCCCTCCAACTCCAGAAGAGAACATGGTGGCAGAACGCTTAGACATGCATTTTTTATTTATTTTCTGAAAGCCAGATTGTTTGCTTGAATGTTCATTCTGAACAAGTTCTGCAGTTCTAATATTTGAATGCCTTCCCCCACTGAATTATTCACATGTCCTGAGGTTGTGATTTACATTTATGTAGGCAGGATAGGGAGCATTCACAGATTTTGTGTTTTGTTCTACTGATGGTGCTTTTGTTGGCTTTACAGTAGATTAATTTGTTGCATGGTGAAGGATCTTGAAAGCCACTCTGTTGCCCCAAAAGCCAGTATAGGGATAGCGGCATGGGAGGATCAGGGGTCATGCTTGTTGCCCCACCCAATCTACCCATGGCATGTTGAGTTGGTTCTACATAGTAGAGGTGAGTGAGCCAGGCCCGAGCCTGAAACCTGGCTGTGGCTCAGCTCAAGGTCATATGAGAACCTTGAGCCAAGCTTTCATGTGGCTTCTGCCTGCCTCTTTCTCTGTAATCCGGATGTGGCGTTATGGCCAGAGCTATCGACTTTGGAACTGGGGTACCAGGTTTGAGTATCTGCATCAGCTCAACAGCCTGTCATTATGGGTAAATCACTTAATCTTGCCATTACTACAATGAAAAGCGACCTCCTCCACCCATATAGGTGGAGGAGCATCACCCCGCCACCGCTGCAGGCACAGCTAAAGTGAAAAATAAAAGGTTAATAAACTGAGTTTATTACCATTTCATTTTGTCCTCTGACAGCCCAAGCTGTGAGTGTGAAGCGGGGCCCTTGCTGCAGATTGGCAGCCGGGCGAAGTGGTGTCTGGCTACAGCAGTATAAAGTGAGCATGTCACTTTGGCTGAAGTCTTGCGATGACCAGCTTGACATGCACACTTTAAACCTCTCCAACCTGGAGCTGTCTGAGACAGCCGGATGGAGAGAAGGCACAGGCATTCAGTGTCTCAAAGAGTGCCGGGCCAGCCCGCTCCAACAAATCCTGGTGCTTTTCTCGTGTTGAATAGCATCAGAGCAGCGTCTGGATTTTTTAGGGGAGTTGGCTCTGGGGCCCCGGACAACTGAAGAAGAACACCAGGACCGGAAGATATGTAGGCAGTAGGTGAATAAATATTGTATTTCTTTCACATATTTAAAATAAAAAAGAAACAATAACAATTGCTGACATGCATTGCGTTAACGTTTTAAAGTTAACTGTAAAGTTTAACTTCAAAACGTTAATGTAATGCATGTCAGCGAATTAGTTACTGTTTATAGCATGCGAGTCGGGCATTTAATTTAATTTTGCTCGAGTCGGCAACCGCACTTGTCCATAGCTGTCAACGTTTCAGATTGCTATGTGTGACATTTTCATAATTTCAGTGAAATTATGAGTGGCATGTAGAAGAATATAAGTGACACTTTCTCGCAAGCAAAATCAAGCAATGAAGACGAGGGAAGCATATAGATATCAGAAATTACACCCATTTGAGCAACAAGAAACTCTAAAAAAAAATCTTAAAACTGCTGGAATGTACCAGAAATGGAAGGGCGCTAACCGAGTGCCCGGGTGACCTGATCGCACTGTTAAACAAATGTGTAGCCATGATATTCAGTGGCTCACCCCGGCGATCCAAATACTAGTTTGTGCGACTGACTAACTCTAAATCCTAGCACAGTGAGCAGACAGGCTCACTGCAGTGTGGCAGCTCAGAATAAATCTGAGAATCATGACCACGCAGAGTACTAACTAGTCTAAGAAGCACATTTTTATTAGGAAGCATTAGCAACTTAGGAATGAAGCCTCACTCCAGGCTAGGCACTTACTTCTTTGCAGGGGGTGCTGTGAGAGTAGCAATTCGGTATGGCCTGCCTGGTGGCTGGCCACTGTTTACGTCGACTTGGACTCCTGGCCCTTGGCAAAGCCGGCCGGGCATGATTGAGGTTCTCAGCTAGGCTGCACAGTGAGGTTTGCTTTGGGCTGTTTAGTGAGGAACCACCACTACGGCGCCTGCCACAGTCTGGGGTTCACTCATCTGCCTGGGGGTGGCCAGGGGGAGGCAGGTCCAGTTGCAGGATTCATTACCACGGTGCAAGCAGCAGCAAGCTGCGCTACCATTGCGGCAAGCAGTCAAAACTTCACTCTTTTTCATGAACTGGCACCTGCTTGTGCCACATGTGGCAGGATGGCCCCTAATACTATTACTCATGTCCTGACCTCACTGTCTCAGTAGTAGCCATTGGGCACTGACTCCTGACTTCAGTGAAAGGTAATGCTGTGCGCCAGATCCTACATGTGTTACATTGTAGCAGAGTAGCTGAGCCAGCTGGCCCCAAGCGTGCCAAAGCAGCGTGCTCTGAACATTGCCACTCCAGCTTTCAGTCAGTAAATGGTGAGTTAGCAGCCAGTGCTCCGGCATGACAGCTGAGGAGGTGCTATAATGCACATCTTTACTTTTCAGTGCAGTGATATGGACCACCACACTGAAATGCGTTAGTCTAACTCCTGATTTGTGGTAGTTGGCAGGGCTGTATGTTTGGCCCACTAATAGGCACTGTAAGAAACTTTCACTGCATTCAACCTCAGCCCCAGAGATCCCAGCTGTGGTTCGTAATAAACACTGTTTTAAACAAGCCACAATTGAGAGCTTTGGCACTGAGCCTAAAGGAATTGCTGGTGTCTCTCAGTGCCAGTTTTCTCGCCACCACTTAATAATGTTTCCAGCCGCCACTAGTAACAGGTGCTCGTGTAAAGCGCTCCATTTTCGCATATGAAAACACTTTTAAATATGTGAATCCAAATACCTGTTGTGCAAAAACCTATTCTGTTTGATTTAATGGATTATAATTTGCCCTATGCTAATATGGGACACGTAGAGGGTTAACATGACAATTGTCTTGCCTTTTAGTTCACTAATGGTTCATGTTTAAAAACTATCTGGCACATGCATCAACAATGCCATTTGCGATTCCTTCTTAGCGAAAAATAAGGATTCGCTAATAAGGAATAGCAAAAGGCTATGCATGTAGAAATCGCATACAAAATAGCGATTTCTAAACATTCCTTAATTGCAACTCGCAAATTGCGAGTCGCAATTAAGGAATACCTCCCCATTTATTCCTATGGGCCTAGAGGCCCATAGGAATGAATGGGAAGACTTTCTCAATTTGTGATTCTCAATTAGAGAATCGCAAATTGCTCATGCAATTTCAAGGGTGCCAGGGTGTCAAAAGGACACCCTGTTGCACCCCTGAAATCTGCATATGAGTACATCTTGCACACACACATGGCCCAAGGGCATGTGTGTGTGTGAAATGGAACTTGCTCCCCCTATTAGCGAAATCGCTAATATTTTTACTTTAATGCATTGCATTTAAGGAATCTCAATTTGAGATTCCTTAAATGCAATCGCAATTTAAGTAATCAAAATTTAGAGATTACTTAAATTGCGATTTTTGCATTTGGGATGATGCATCCCAAATGCAAAAATACCAGTCGCAAAGGGGCATATTCTGAGAATCTGCCCGTTTGCGACCGGTTTTTGCTTTGATGCATGTGGGCCTATAACTTTTAACAAAGTACTTCTGAGTGCAGTTGTATAATGTGACATATTATCAGTTTCCAAATGTTGCACAATAAGCTTTTAGGGATTTTGTAGATACTTTATAATATTTTACGTGATGTTTGTTGTATGATTTACGAGCAAACATTTTTAGGGCTCGGCTCGTGCATGTGTTCTAAGATCCGAGCCACACACTTGGCTCCGCTCTGGCTCGTCTCTCTCTGTTAATTTTTTGGCCTGCTCACCTCTACTACACAGCCCTGATGCTGATTCCACATAAATCCATAAGAGGATTTCTTCACGAGTGGTATTGTGTAATCTGGACTCAAGATAGTCGGGAAGCTTCTGCCCGACAGAATATTTTAAAATCAGAGTCACTGGAAGTATTAGAGGATTTTGAGTTCAGGCTTGAAATGCTCTGTAGGTTTATGTGAATAATTTATTGGGTGACTTATTCTGCTAAAATTGAAATCCTGACTATAGGATATGGGGCAGGTCAGAATGCATCAAGTCACAATGATTAAGTTGTGACATTACATTGACGCTTATTGTAATTATTTGATTAATAGGAAAAATGTTGTGATATTTGCAGCATAACTGAGCTGTAAACTAGTCTCTTTTTTTGACTGATTGATGTGAGGGATTCATGGCAATTGATTATCACAAATGACTTCTAAGGGGCTCATTACGATGGCGGAAAAATAGCCACCGCTAGGCTGGCGGTGGCGATCGTTCCGCCATCGTCATGAGATTTACCCCCCATCACATTATGATGGTGGTGGGTGTCGCGGCGGACGGAAAGTCCGTCTGCTGCTTTTCCGCCAGTAGCAATCGTCACGATTGCCTGGCGGAGCAGTCAGCATGCTCACAATGGCTAGGCTCCGCCGGCACAATTATGATGCCGGTAGAAGCCAGCCTTTCTGTGGCCGTTGAACCGCCATTGAAAGGCTGGCGGCGAATGCCTTCAGGGGCCCATTGCAGGCCCCCCTTGTGTTGGTGGGAGGTATGGGTGCACTGGGAGGTACCATCTCACATTTCACTGCACCAAGAGCCATGCACAGTGTAGTGCCTGCCACATAGTGCACAACATGCTCTTTTTAACAACGCGGCGGTGCTGCCGTCAGCAGCCACCACCGCAATGTTAAAGGTGTGGAATCCGACCGCAGCTCTGGCATAATTGTATATGCAGGACCGCCGCACGCATGGCAGTCGGACCCAATCACCTCTACGGTGGTGGGCGGACCAAGTCCGCCCGCCATCGTAATGAGCCCCTTAGTTCTTGACTACAGTTACTGGTGAAAGAAGTTCTTTCACATTAAATGGCAGGCAGAATTAGAATTGTGTCAGAACTTGAAAAGACCAACAGACTACTTCTGTTTATGCATCTCTGTTCTGTCTGTGAGGCTTAGAGTAAAGCTTCCTGGTCTCGCGAAGCTGTGACCCCCTCCTCGCTTCAATCTCAGAAGTAGCTCAGTGGCCGAGGACAGGCATATTGACCAGATGTCTGTAAGGAAAGTTGCCTTTGCATATGAGAAACTATAGTGTGCCTCACGTCTGAGTTTCTCGTGAATGTGATCTGCATTAATTGGTTCTCCTTGGGAGCATGTACATTTCAAAAATAGGTGTTTTGTATTGTAATTGCAATTATATAATGCTTACTACCCCTGACAAGGCGTGAAAGTGCTTTTCCGGCAAGTAGCAAGGTACTCCGGAACCCATAAAGGATTAGGGGCAAATTATTTATTTCAGTCTTTTAAAAGTTAATCTAGTGAGCTTGTGTGTGCTGTAGTTGTTCAAAACTGAGTTCTGGTAGCGTGTGTTCACTTTCCCTGTCACTCTTGTGCCAGGGTCTTAATTTTCACAGTCCTCACTAAGTTGTCTTAAAGCTCTGGCAATTTGGCTACACAGTGTTTTGCTTGACTTTCAGTGAACTCTTAACTTTTCTGTCTCTGAAGGCATTCCATAGCCCCTGTTTTCACGTTTTGTAGTAAAAGACCAATCAATTAAGACATTTTTGTAAAAGAGGTAAGGTAGGAAGGGTAGTTATAAACCCCTATTGCAATGAGTCTTTGCTTCCAGTTTTGCCAGACATGGTGTGTGTGATTCAAGTTAATTTCAATTCAGGCACATTAATTGTTTAAATAGACATACTTTTAGATCAATCATAAATTTCCAAGGTGCGTTCTGAGACAGATCAGCAGAATGTTGTGACGCAAAGATGCTTATTCCTTGTGGAGCACATTTTGAGTGAGAAGTTTCTCAGCCCAACCTTGATTTTGCTACTCACATCATGACCCACATACAAAGACGACATATTGTAAACGTATGGTTACATGGTATGATGAGCTGAAATATGCAATATTGTACATGAAATTCAAGTTCTAAGAGTACACATCTGCGCCAGCATCTAAAATATGTGTTCTTTTGTATAGTGTTTATATATCTGCCATGGACATTGAAGAACTTTCTGTTATATGTGGCATAACAAACCTAATGGAAAAAGTACTACATTTGAACAGAGCGACAGAAAGGCAAAAACCCTGCTTCCTCATCAGTTTGCATAGAGTCCCCAAGTTCCTTCGAGCTAGAGCCTGTATCGATTCCATAAAAACAACATGGTAACGTTTTCGCTTGCATTGGTTCTAAAACATAGTAAAAATATTTGAATATATTTTTGAGGCATGTCTCAGAAACCTTGATACTAACGGCTTAAAATCAGGTAAAAATATAACAACAGGTGGTACATTCCACAAAGATATATAAGAAACAAATGTAGTCATTGTACAGTCATAATAAATCAAGACAGACCAGTTGTGATATCCCCTCATGTTCCGAGTACATCAAAACACTTAGAATATATGCTACTGAAGCGCGCTTCTGTGTGCTGCGAGAATACATGTTTGATTCGTGGCTGCCGCCTCGTGCTTTTTTCTTTTTCTATCACAGACGACGACCAACGAGGACTGAAGAAGGGAGTGAGCATAGTTCCATTATGGGCACAAGACCCCACCCACACCACAGCAGAATAAACATGCATGAATAAATACACCACACAATTTTTTGTTTGGGAGAAAGTTATTGCTGCAGGTTTATTCCATACAAAAGTATGCAACATACGGTGGGTTATCTTACGGGCGATCCAAGGGCAGGCAGCCGTACTAACCTATGCTGCCCTGCCCGCCTGATGAGCCAAGCACTGTGGAAAAAACCCCAAACAGCACTACCCTTATCGGGGTGATCCCCTTACTGGATCACGTGACACATTGGTCCCTTATTACTCACGCCCCTTTCAGGGCGGAACGTAGCAAGGCAAGCCCCCGGTTGTTCAGGCCCACGACCGCCCTACGGACTAACGGGGCGCTGACGTCATTGTTCCAGAACCCTCTCCTGAGGCTCCTGTGGTTTGGCTCTGGCACCCCTATTGTGCTCTTGCAGAGGTATCATTCTGTACCCAGCCTGCTTCCAGATCGCCCTGTAACTCCTCATGCAACGACAAAGAAAATATTACAACGTCCTCCACAATTCCCCTGCCTGTCCCATGCCGGGTAAGCGGTAGGGTGGGGAACGGCGTGAAGGGAAGCAAAGAGGGTCCAAAATGGAGGGGAAAGGCCTAAATACCCCTCCCCATCCCCCGGCGCGTCGGACATGATGTGTTGGGCACACACTGTAAGGGGACTCCTCCTGGAGTCCCACGGGAGAGTAGGGGGGTGGGGGAAGAGCCCAAATGCAACTAAGGGTGGCCGCCCTCTGGGATGGCCCCCTGTGGGGGCCGAGGGCCGCCGCATTGTTCCATTATGGGCACAAGACCCCCACCCACACCACGGCAGAATAAGCATGCATGAATAAATACACCACACCATTTTTTGTTTGGGAGAAAGTTATTACTGCAGGTTTATTCCATACAAAAGTATGCAACATACGGTGGGTTATCTTACGGGTGATCCATGGGCAGGCAGCCGTACTAACCTATGCTGCCCTGCCCGCCTGATGAGCCAAGCACTGTGGAAAAAACCCCAAACAGCACTACCCTTATCGGGGTGATCCCCTTACTGGATCACGTGGCACATTGGTCCCTTATTACTCACGCCCCTTTCAGGGTGGAGCGTAGCAAGGAAAGCCCCCGGTTGTTCAGGCCCACAACCGCCCTACGGACTAACGGGGCGCCGACGTCATTGTTCCAGGACCCTCTCCTGAGGCTCCTGTGGTTTGGCTCTGGCACCCCTATTGTGCTCTTGCAGAGGTATTTTTCTGTACCCAGCCTGCTTCCAGATCGCCCTGTAACTCCTGCACAGCTCTGGAGGCGGCCCCCGTCGCCTACCGAGCCCCCCACCAACCAACAGCACTTTATTCACTTGCACCCGGCTCCCTCCAGTGTCTCTTGCATGTCCAAGAGGAACAGGTCCATTCCAACCTGTGACAAGTGAACCATATCGGCATCAAAATAGCCTCTCACCTTCATTTGGATCAGCTCATGTCTGATAAACCCAAAATCACTTTGGTCTGCGAACTTGCGCATTGCACTGTTAACCCTTTTGCGGGAATGTTCAACTGCTTCGTTGGACTTGACCCCGTGCCAGGCCAAGCATTGCACTATTTCAGACCAAAAAAGCTCACATTGTCCCATGTGCTTGCTAATCTTCCCCAGGTCAGTCTTCATCGCCTATAAGAGAGCACCCCTGCCCATAGTAGTGAGATCGTTGCCTCCCAGGTGTATTATCAAGATGTTGGGAAAGCCTTCCCGCCCTGCCAGACCCTGTTCTAGCCTGTTCAGTAGGATGGACCATCTCATGCCGGGGAAACCCCACCAGACCAAGTTAGTGTGTGGGAAACCCTGCATCCACTTCCTGCGCGCAGCCCACTGAGCCAGTCTGGCGACGAACGAGTGGCCAATTACCCACACTTGGAATCCTGGCAAAATAAATGCCTGCAATTTTCACACACTTATTTTAATACTTTTCCGTATCTGCAAAAGCATTACATGTTATGCTGTTCATCTTCCCTGCACACATATATATACAGAACGCCAAATCTGTCACTGTAATTCACTGCACACAAATTACAACCGTCTCTTGTCGCTGGGGGGGGGGGGGGGAGGCGCATGACATGCTGCCATTAGCTGTCCCACTCAAGGACGAATGTAGCGCTTGAAGCAACGGCATTCCTAGCGTCCCACTTTCTTTATGCTTTCCTGACCCATGCCCGCCTTAAATGCTGCAGTAGCATCCCCAATCCTAAATTAGTGACTTGAAAACCTCTTGCCAGGGCGGGAAAGCCCTGCACGCCCGAGGCAAGCCCCCATGACCTTATCCATTTGAAATTTAGAGAGAGGCACTTGATCCACATGTATCAGAAAGTGACCCGGGACCTTGGGGCGCATCGCCAAGAAATCTTTGACTCTCGCCACAGGGCAGTATCTGTGGTCACCCAGTGGCATTAGCACTATGTCCCTCCCCTTCCCAGCTTGGTCAGTTTTAGACCTCCTGAGGTGGATCACCAGCCTATCTGACACACATACATCCTGGCTGTCTAATGCGTCTCCTGACTGGTCGTTTTTTGCCCTAGCCACCAATTCACTAGTACGTAATGCCCCAAAGAACGCGAGGCAAAACGCTGCTGCGAAGAGTCGAGCCTCAAAATGTGAAACGGTAACCTGTTCTACCACGTCCAGCTTAGCCTAGAGTGTGTGGAACTCGATGGGGGCCTCTGACTTCTTCTCTGGCCCACCCTTTTAAAGCTGCAGAGATCAGGAAGGACTTAGTGGGATCTTGTTCTCCTCTCAATTTGGCGTCATGGGTTACAGCTGACAAATGAACACGCACCCACGAGTGATTCTTCCCCTGCCTTTTCGCCCAGAGTACGAAACCTTGCACCCGTTGCTCTAGGGGATGCGCAGCTTGGCCCAGTGTCAGTGAAATGTTATGAAAAGTCGATAGCTGATTTCTGTATCTTTTCCTGGTCCCTGGTGCGAGAGAACATTCGCCCATCGCTCTTAGCTGCTGTTCCATCGCAGAAGTCTCCATAGCTGCGCAGGGAAAGGGGTCATCGTCGCTCTCGCTCGTGGCCAGGCCTCCCGGAAACGGAGCCACTGAAATCGAAAGAGAGCGTCAGCCGCTACATTCTTTACCCCCTCAATGTGACGTGCCAGAAACTCTACATTGCAGCGCATGCAGGCCCTGATCAGCTCCCTTAACAGGCACAGAACCAGAGGGCATTTGGCTGTCTGCCCATTGATGGCTTGTACCACCGCCATGTTATCAGACCAGAATTCCACCCTCCTGGCTGACAACGCCTCTGGCCACAGATGTAGTGCGATGACAATGGGAAAGAGTTCTAGTACCGTTATTTTCGCTGTTATGTTCTTTCAGCATTGGGCCATTTTTTAGCACACCATTCGCAGTCCATTATGACGCCGAACCCCTCCCTGCCTGACGCATCCGTGAACAGGCAAATGTCTGGGCTACCAGCCCAGGGGGATCTCCAGATGGCTGTACCATTAAAACTCAGCAGAAACTCATGCCACATGAGGAGGTCCTCCTTTAGACCCTTCGTTAGTCTAACCATGTGATGCTTTTTTCGCACATTGGCTGTGGCCCTCGCTAGTCTCCTTGCGAAGACTCTGCCCGCCGGGACTACCCTGGAGACTCTGAATGACACCCAGGGGGGCTTTGTCCTTGCCAAGGAGATCCTGGATATCCAACTGCAATGCCTGCATCTTCTCAGCAGGGAGCCTGGACACGCCCTTGACCGTGTCCAACTCGATGGCCAGGAAAGTGAGGACCTGAGCCGGACCCTCGGTTTTTCCCGGAGCCAGAGGAACCCCCAAGCGCCCTGACAGTTCCTGAAAATGATGCAGTGCTAAGCTGCAGTCCTGGGTCCCAGCTTTCCCTATGAAGAGGAAATCATCCAGATAATGCGTGACTCCACTTGTATTGCATGACCAAATGAGTGCCCACTGTAGGAAACTGCTAAATGCCTCAAAGTAAGCGCAGGAAACTGCGCAACCCATCGGCATGCACTTGTCAAAGTAAAATTTGCTCTGCCACTTAAAGCCCAGCAGATGGTGACTCTCTGGGTGCACTGGGAGCAGGCGGAAGGCTGACTCTATGTCAGCCTTGGCCAGCCATGCACCCCTCCCTGCTCTTCTGACCATGTCTACCGCCATGTCAAATGAACAGTACGAAACGGAACATGTTTCTTCCTCAAGCCAGTGATTCACTGAGTTGCCTTCTGGGTAAGACAAGTGATGTATGAGGCGGAAAGTTTTTTGGGGACCACCCCCAGGGGAGACACCAGGAAATTATCTAGGGGGGGGAGAAATGGCCCTGCCACCCTCCCCAAAGCCCTCTCCTTCATGATTTTTTCATGCACCACATGCGGACGTTCCTTGGCTGACCTCAGATTTTCTGCGTCCCTGCCAACTAGGGGCCCCTGGTATGGAATCCTGAATCCATCTATGAAACCCTCAGCAAAAATCTTGCTGTCCTTTGTGTTGGGGTACGCCCTGAGCACGGGGACGAGGGTGTCAGTGCAAATTGGTGAGGGTCCCTTTACTGCGGAAACCTTACAATAAGTGAAGTCAGGTGCTGTGGGGGGCCTGGGCCATCGGCTATGAGAGGGATAGGAGGCAGAAGGGTGGGAAGGGAGGGGGCCGCTCTGTCTGACTTGCTACTTGTCTGGCATACTGGCAGCTGGCTGGTTGTTGCAGGACAATGCCGTATGACCGGCGCCACACTTTTGCAAATGTGTCCAAACTTGCAGGCCTTTCCCCATGAGCAAGACCCTGCGTTGTACAACCTGCAAGAGTTTGAGTTAAATCGCTTGCCCCCCTTCCCTGATGGCTGCCCCCCGGCCTCCACGAAAGGACTGTTTTAAGGGACGCTTCGCCACTTGCTTCTGGCCCTTGTAATTTACCTGCCCCTTCTGATTCTTTGATGCCCCCTTGATGTCTGTCGTAAATTTCCCCATATGCTCCACCCAGAGCTGTATTTCTTTCTGGTCCCAGCTCAGGTCTGGACACATCGCCATCCTCTTGCGGAATTCGCGATCGTAGTTATACCACCCGATCCCCCCTGTTTTTTCCGCCTCATCATGGATTACGTGAGAATACTGCCACATTGCGGGTGCCTGTTCTGGGAATTTCTCAGAAACCACTGCTGCCAAAATAGCGAAGGCATCACTCCAGTTCTTAATTGTCTTTTCTGGCCAAGTCTGAAATTTCACCTTTTTATCCTCGTCTTTCCCCCCCATTTTCCTAGTATCTTGACCCTCTACCCCGTGCATCAGAAGGGTAAAGATGTCCACAAATTCCCTTCTCCATATCCCTTCCTTAGCTGTCAGTGGTACTTCCCAAGCCAGGGAGCAGCGTCCCGCTTTCAGTGGTGCTACTGTGACTAGCGGCACCGCTGTCCCTGTGTCTACCTTGTCTGATACTGACGGTACTGCGGGCTTAGGAGCATAAAGGGTTTACCCGCTGGTGGGGCAGCTTTGTCTGTCAGACTGGGGATGGGGGAGGGAGGGACTGCTGGTAGCGGTGATATGGGTGTAGCCGTTGTAGGCGCGCTCGTGGTAGCATTGCCGCTCGCAGCTGGGGTCTCCCTATTGTCGCGCTCTATTGCTGTTTGCGCAGTGTAACCTTGCTGTGACCCTGCTGTCGCTACGGCGGCTGCTGGGCCTGGTCCTTCCTGAGCACCTCCGTGTCCAGCAACTTCACCCCACACTCGCACAATAGATGATGTACTTTCCCCCCGCGTGCCCTCGGCCACTGGCGTGGGTGTCTGTACTGTATTCACAAAACGGGATTTAAAGTCGTCCAAGATGCTCAACATAGAGTCCATCATCTTACCGAATTTATCAGAGTTCGTGTTGTTGACTGTGATCAGAGGTGGCGGGCTGGCCAGGATGACTGCTGGCACTGCTGCCCGTGTGGGTGCAATCACCCTGACTCTCTGGGATGGCGGCTCTGCCGGAAAATCCTTGTTTGTCGGCCGGCGGGCACGCTTCGACCTCCCGGGTGCTGCCTCAGCTGGCCCTGCTGAAGCCGCAGCAGGTACATCCTCAACTATACCAGAATCTACTTGTTTTCGGGCGTCAAGCATCTCTTTAGCCCAGGAGACTCCTCTGGTCTTTGCCATTTCCCAAAAGTCTGCCCAGATAGCTTCCTGCGACGTGCTGGGCTGCGACTCTTCCACTGTGGTTTTTTGGGAAAACAGGGGGGGAGGGGATCCCTGGCTATCCATGCCTCTGCTTCGTAGTGACGAAAACTCTACTCTGGTCCTGCAGAGATAAAGGATCATGAATATCTGACCCCCAGGGCCTTAGTGCTGACCTGCGGGTTGAAACCTCCCCCGTCACGGCTCTGTTTATCAGAGTCCCCCCCCTCACACTTGCCCTTACTTACTTTGATCTTTGTCACCTGGCTCACCCTAGCCTGTCGACACGTCCACTGTCGCTTCCGTACGTCCGTTAACGGTTGCCCTTGTTGGGGGGGTGCGATGTCTGTGTTTGCAGGCGAGTGGGGGGGTGGCTTCTCTATGCTGTAAATAAAACAATGGGTAAGTGCTTATCCGGTTTACCGTCATTACCTGGAGGCGATGTGAACATGGAGGGT
Source organism: Triturus cristatus (assembly GCF_964204655.1). NCBI lineage: Eukaryota > Metazoa > Chordata > Amphibia > Caudata > Salamandridae > Triturus > Triturus cristatus. The sequence goes on from NC_140588.1 coordinate 215,278,678, forward strand.
CTTGGTGATCATGGAGAAAACGGTGGAGAGGGGGGGGGAGTGTTGTAAGCGATGGGTGTACACTTGTTTTACCTCAAACAATTCTGCTGCGACTTGCTCCTGGCTGGAGCGACTGCCTAGCAATTGTCTGTTCCCCCTACTTGGAAAGAACAACGATTAGTGTAATAAACCCTCGAAGCTGCTTGGTATCACACCTGCCCTGCCTCCCCCACTACTGCCGGGTCCTGCTTAAAACGTACTGATTCAGACGTTAGTGCGGCCTCCTGATCGTCCTCCTGGTTGTAGTGTGCGAACTGACGGTGAACCTTGGTGATAAAAATTTACAATCATTAAATCACCTCTCGGTAATCTCCCCGAGGCGATCCCATCAGGGCTTACTAGGCGGGGGTGGGGGCTACTTACTGTATGGTTGGTCGGTAGCTCGGGTTGGGGATGCGGTCTATGCGGGCACCCGCTGACTCCGTTGTCGAACAGACTCCCACCCCCACGTGGCCTGCATACCTCCTGTAAAAGAAAACCAGCATTGTTAAAATACACATTATGCCCCTGGGCGCGGACCGGCGGTAGCATAGCCTTAACGAGTGAGCTCACCGACGCATACTCAGTGATTAAGCAACCTTCTCCATAGTCCATAGAGCGCGAGGTCCCTGGTACCTGATGCAGAAAGCGGACCACGTGCGGAGAGGCCCCACACGGGCCCCCACGAAAGCGGACAATATAACGCGTGAACTTGACCCGAGTCGGGTATCAGAGTGCTTTACATAGCTCCAGTTACTTTATGAGGATACACATTCATTTTTGTTAGGCACGGGGAGATTAAGCGATTTGCCCAGAATCCGCCGCAGCAGGCAAAACAATACCGCCTCTCGCACCCAGGTCCCCCGCTCCGAGGTCGGCAGCACTATGCACGCAGCGGAGCACCGGGGAATCGAACCTGGGGCCTCAGGCATGCACCGCATGCGCTCAACCATTGAGCTACAGCCCCGCAGGGCAAAAGCAGTGGCCACCGTGGCGGAATCCGCCCCCACCAACCTCACTACTTTCCCCCGGACATTGGCCTGGATGTGGCCCGCAGAGCGCTAAGATACTCGAAAATGGGGGGGCAGGCAGTCGGTGCGGAGGCCGTCCCCCCCCGGGCCCCCCAGGCCCCCCAGACGCGCCAACAGCAATGAAGAGCGTGGTCTGTGCCCATACAGGCCGTGATGAGGCAGAAAAAGCATATGAACTGTTTAGACTCTTAGAGCATAATTTGCCCAGAAACACAGGGAATGGAGACGAGGCTGAGATTAGAACCAGGCTCCTCATTAGCCCAATAAACAGATCTGGCCGCTACCCGCATCCCCTCTTCCTGGGAGAGCCACGTGAGCGCCTGCACGGGTGGTGCGGTGGGGGCGAGTCTAGCCCGGGCAAGCGGCGTTGAGACAGCGGACCGGCCTCCCCGCCCGCTCCGGGTCGGAGATGCCGTGCCCCGAATCTACATTGCAAGGAGGGGAGGGGGGGTGGTTTCACAACGGGAGCCGGGGCCTCCGCGACCGGGAAGGAGATTACGTGATTTGCCCAGGCTCACAGGGTGCACGTGATCTCGAAGGCTCGAACCCTGGACTCCCCCCCGCCCCCCAAAGTCGGCAGTTTGACCGACGGAACACCTCCTCTCCCCGCCCCTATTCTCTCTTTGTGCCCGCGAAAGCGGCTCTCGCCGCCGACCCAAATGCTGCCCGCCTGAGAGAAAAGGGGTGCCTTGCAGCATATTCTGTGCTCTGTTATGTTAACTATCTTTCTGATGGGAGTGGGTTATCAAGTGACCTGGCCACGGCGCGGCCTCCGAATGACCGCAACCCCCCTAGCAGCCAACCAGCCTATGCTGGGCCGCCCCGCCGTGTTGCACCAGATGGGGTGCTCAGGCATGGGGGGGAGGATCTTAGGCACTCACCGAAACCACGAGGCGATGGGGCGACACACGACCAACGGCACAAACGGCGTGAAGGGCAGCAAAGAGTGTCCAACGGCACGAACGGCGTGAAGGGCAGCAAAGAGGGTCCAAAATGGAGGGGGGGAGGCCTAAATACCCCTCCCCATCCCCCGGCGCGCCGGACATAACGTGTCTGGCACGCCCTGTAAGGGGACTCCTCCTGGAGTCCCGCGGGAGAGTAGGGGGGTGGTGGAAGAGCCCAAATGCAACTAAGGGTGGCCGCCCTCTGATGTGGCCCCCTGTGGGGGCTGAGGGCAGCTGCAGAATGGTGGTCAGCACACAACCTTCGGCGACAATTACCGTTGAATTTGCCTTTGGCATCCAGGCTTGTACAATTTTCAGCAAAGAAAAGGCTGTTGGGTTTATTGTACGGCGTGTGCAGTCCATTCTTCTCTCCCTTTCAGTCTTGGAGGCGGTACTTAATTACATTTACTGTAGCGCTTTATTCAGTGGAAGCACAATAGCTCCACATTGTGGCGCGAATCTCTTCTCGAGCCACAACACGAGTTCAATACTGAAGTGTCGAGAATGCTTCAGCTCAAGAGGCCTCCTTTGATGAAAATGACAAGGAAAGGGTGTATTGTTGGAGCAGCTGCCCGCTGATAATATTCGGGCAGAATATACACAAGGACTCACCCCCTTTCATTTCATGGCTTTTTGTTTACAGGAAAGCTGCTTCTTGGCGCCCACTACTCTGCATTCGCCAAACCCGGCCCCACGCTCCTCGTTTACATCAAGAAATTTTATATTTTTTCTTCCTATTCAAGACGAGCTTCAGTTCTCGCTATGCCCGCGCCTAGTGTGCTGATAAACTGGCAAATAATCCTTAAATATAGAGATTAAGTGGCGCACGATTCTTTCTTTCGGAATAGGGACGCAAGACCCCGCACCAGCGAGCGCGCGGGCTGGCGTGATTAATGTGGAGGAATAATGCGCGCGCTCGACGTCGTTCACGGCTCATCGCTGCTCAGCGAAAGAAGCCATAAGAACTAGTTATGCTTCTCAGCATTAAAACATTAGCAGCTTATTATTTTAAAATGGGGCGAGACTGATTAATAAATACATAGCCTAATTTTTCCCACACAAAGAAACCAAAGTCTCAAAGACAGTTTCTAGGTGAATTTTCTTCGGACTTCTCTGAAATAGTCGTTTATGCATCATGTCATATGCTTCTTGGTGAAATTAAAACTGTAGTGGGGTCACCCGGCCCCCAGCTCATGTTGCACACACTCTCTGGTCGTGGCTTCTGTAGAAGGGGTCAGATGGGGTTGGCTCACCAGCTCTATTTGCTCTGCCACCTTCATCACTTTGGCGCCACCATCACAACTGCTTATTGTGCCAGGATGAAACACAAACATGTGTATCCATAGGGGACCTCCTTCATTAATGGAGAGTTCCTAAGGCAGGGAAAAGAACAACTGTAGTGTAAATCCTCAGGCAACCTATATCTTTACTTACAAATATAAATGACATAATTAGCACAAATGAATATTAGAGAAATTACATTGTTTTATTTTTACTATTCAAATAATGTACACATATATAACATATACATAAATACTTATAAAAATACAGCTCTAAAACACACTAAAGAGGTGTGGCGCCACGGCCAGGGCGACTGACTCACACCTGCGCCAGCGGCAGATTAGACCAGCACCATGTGACTCTAGGCAATAGCTTGCTTAATCTTCCAGATGGCCCCCAGCGCCTAGAGAACCTTACGGGTGATTGTTTGCGCTTTACAAATGTGGATTATTATTATTATTAATCACCCACATCTGTCATAGCCCATACATAATCACAAATAACACCTGATAGATGATACAGTTCCAAATTGTTCAGGTCTTAATCTGGGGGTGACCCTTCAAGCATGTATTGTCCTATACAAACCAAGATAAACTATTATGACAGAAAATTTCCAATGGCCTAATGTCATCGACAGTTGATGAATATGATACAATTGGAGAAATTGATACACTCAGAAAAGCTCTACACAAGCCTTCCACAGAGGAGCCATATTTCTCGTATTTGAAGAATACCTAGAGATATATAATACATTAAAAGCTATGCAGATACATATAGAAGGATGTGGCGTGTGTAACCATTAACTGTGCACCTGGATATTTCCCTTCAGTATCACCAGTGAATAAACCAAAACGACTTACCATATCATCACCCTAGTGTGTTACATATGAGAGTGCAAGAGATCACACAACATATCAAGTGATGTGTACCAATGTACACTAAAAAGGAAAACAGGAAGAGAAAGATTGAAAAATAAATAGTCCAACTCATGAACCTATATTCGCAGATCTAGTGTCACATTAACAGAGAACCAAAGGAGGTGTCATCATTTGTGTCACATACGAAACCTAATGTGGTTAAACTTTTCCAGGATGTGACCGCTTTCTTTAGAAAAATCCGACTTAAGAAATATTTTCTGAACCATAAAGATACGGTCAACATTGATATATCTGATAATATATATATCCACCCTCTACATTCATTCCCACTCTTGAACAGGTAGGTTCCTGATGTTCCATGTTTGAGAATATTGTTTATCAAAGATTGAAAGCGGCCACTAGGTATGTACCCTGTACTCCCTACAATTTAGGAGCAGAGGAAATTAAAGCTCTTACAGTATTGAGTAGAGAGAAAACAATTACAATTAAACATTGTGATAAAGGAGGAGGAATAGTCATCTTGGAAACTAACTAGTATATCAGCAAAATGACTGAACTCTTAGAGAATAAAGCTCCTTATTCCCTGGTTCTCTCAGATCCTACTCCCAGAGTAAAACGTCAAATCAAACAACTCACAATGAGGGCTCTTGTGGATGGTGAGGTTTGTGAAAAGGAACACAACTATGTGAATGTGAACCATCCTAAAATGGCGAGTATATGCAGAATCCCAAAGATCCAGAAGAATGAGACCAACCCGCCATTTCGCCCCATAGTCACCACCATTGGATCAAAATATGTGGATGCCATTCTACATCCGTATGTACCGCAATTAGCATCATACATCCAATATACCAGGGACATGATTACAACAGTTGACGGCCTTTTATACAACAGGAACCAACACATTTTGGTTACTTTAGACATCGAATCGCTCTACAGTAACCTTCCCCCAACGTGATGCGATTGAGTTAGTTGGTTTATGAGACAATACAATGTACAAGGCCCACGAATGTTCATCATAGAATGTCTATATGTGGTCCTGGAAGAAAACACCTTTGAATTTGGAGGTGACTGCAACAAACAAATTAAAGAAGTCAGCATGGGGGCTTCTTGTGCCCCCACAGTAGCCAATATATACATGACTAGATTTGAACAGAAGTTCATTCACAATGAGGTGGCACCCTTCTTTGAATCTGTAACCCAGTGGGTATGATTCATTGATGATATTTTTATCATTTAGACTGGAACATCGGACACTTTTGAGGAATTATTGCTATGGTTGAATTTTTGTGATATGACTATGAAGTTCACAACACTTAAAAGCCAACAACAGATAGATTTTTTGGGCATCTTGATAAGAAACAATAATGGCACACTGGAGTGGATCTATATGTGAAACCTACAACTAGAAACACATTACTCCACTTTGAGAGTTTCCATCCTAGAGCCCAAAGGCAAAGCATTCCCTTTGGACAGTTTCTTAGGCTTCAAAGGAACTGATCTCTCAGATTGTGATCTAAGAGCTAATTATATGAAAGAGAAGTTCATTACGAGAGGATGTACCGGGGCAGCAGGTGGGACAGTGAGGCCCCCGGCAAATATGTTATTTCAGCCCCAGGGAGGTGGCGGTACCTAGGGCTGCAGGGGAGGCCGCAGGGCCTCCACTGCATTCTATCGAATAAACTGCTTAGTGCCCCAGGAAGGTGACGGTCCCGAGAGCAGAGGAGGGGCAGAGCGGGCCCCTACATTAGTATACAACAGTGCCCTGAGGAACTGGCTTTCCACTGAGCAGTGGGGGAACCATGAGGCTCCCATGCATATTATTACTGACCCGGGGAGGTGGCGGTCACCGGGGCTGAGGGGGATGCCGTAGGGCCACCCCCGGAATTTTTTTAAATTAAATAATCTATGTGCCCCGGGAAGGTGGTGGTCCCCGGGGCAGCGGGGACATCAGCATTTACACCGTTGAGTGTCATGGGGAGGTGGCGGTCCCAAGGGCTTAAGAAAAGCCTAGTAGGGGGGCCACATGAGCACCCCTTCTTGATTACCCACATGCCCCTGGGATTTGGCCCACCGGGGGCTTTAGAAAAAAGATGCGCTAGAGCCTGCGCGTCTGTTTGAAAACAAATGTATCCACACATTTGTGGATATACCCGTGAGTCCACAGCAAAATCACACATTTTTTTTTAAAGCCCGGCGGAGTCCCTGTGGGCCCCCCACCATATCTGGGGGGGTCAGGGTATTCCTTGTCTGCCTCCTTTCTTTATGTTTTACTTTGTTTGTGGGTCTCGGCTTCAAGATGAGTCCCAAGATGGCTGCCAACACTTCCTGGTTGAAGCGTTGGCAACCAATCAAATTTCAGTAGGATCCGCATGTCCACTGCAAGAACTCGTGTCCCAGATATCTATAGTTTTTACACTTTAATTTTTCTGAAACTACTAAATGGATTTACACCAAATCACAAAAAGCACACTTTCTGGGCCAACATCTAGCTTTCGGCCATATTTGGTGTCATTCATTTTCAGCAGTACGAGCTGTAGTCATGTTCAAAAAAAGAAAAATCCCAATAGACTTAACACAAGGTTTTGGGACCCCCTTTTTTTCTCAGCCCCCGCTGGACGGATCACCCCGAAACTTTCAACACAGCAGCTGAACCAAAAAGGGGACGTTTTGTGAACATTTTGTCAAGCGCCGCCAAAGTTATTGGCAAAACAAAAAACGCTTTTGCTATTGGTCCTAACTATAACCACCTACTGGATATATATAAATATATATATCTTGAATATGGTTCCTCCATACCGCGATGCACAGTTAGTATACTGTCGGTGCCCAGCATCTTAGAGAAACAACACCTGTAATTCCATCAAAGCAACAGAAGACGGTACTCTGAGATGTAATTAATTTTCTCATTTTGACCTGATAACATCCTGGAGTGCCACCTTCTGTTGCTGTGCCATGTGTATGTATTTATATATATATATATATATATATATGTGATCAAGGCCTTCTGTAGGCTGAAACGCGTCATGCAGGCATTGCTGTTCTAATGATAATAAATTAAATTTCTCACCCGCATCCTGGGTCAGCGTTCGTTTGTTCCTGGTCTCCTTTGGATTTGAGGCGCACAGGAGCGCTTGAAACGAAAAACTCCGTAATATATATATATATATATATATATATTTATATATATATATATATATATATATATATACATATATACATATATATATATATGATTCCAAGTTTGCCCCAATTCTTTTAGGACGCTACTCCACAAGCAACGATTCTACTGAATCTTTATTAAAAACCGGCACAACCATCATCCGTTTCATACTTTCCCAACACGTTTCGGAGCGGCTGCTCCTTCTTCATGGGGATTTAACGAAACCAGCACAGGAGACGCTGCAGCTGTAATTTCCGCTTTAGCATGCACTCCATGGTGAGTTGCATATTGGGAGCTGTAGTGTCTTTTATTCCCCTCCAGTGGGCTGTATATTACCTACTGGCGGTCGCCAGTAGGTAGTTACAGTTAGGACCTATTATCCATAGGAAAATAGTAACATTCTATTCCTAATAACTTTGGCGCCGGATGAGGAATCTTCGTGAAATTTTCAAAACTAATGGCCCGTTCCGGTAAGCTCTTCTCCTGAAAGTTTGGGGGTGATTCGTCAAGCGGGGGCCGAGAAAAAAGGGGGGTCCCAAAAGGTGTTTTCTCCATGTTATCTCCCATAGGAAATTTTCGACACGGCTACAGCCCGAACTGCTGAACGGAATTACAGCAAATTTTGCAAAAAGGTAGCCCTTCGTTCAGAAAGCGCCCTTTTTTAAATGGTGTAAATCCGTTCAGTAGTTCCTGAGAAATTACAAACATAGTGGTCAAAAAATCCTTTTCCCATAGGAAACTTTAGACATGGTTATAGCAAAAACTGCTGAACGGACTTACACCAAATTTGGCAAAAAAGTACTGCCTGGCTCAGAAAGCGACCTTTTAAAAAATGGTGTAAATCCGTTCTGTGGTTTTTGAGAAATTAAGAAATAAATATAGTGATATCTATGGCCGCGTTAGATCCGCGCACCCTCCCGATCACAAGCTTCATGCTAATTGGCTGTCAACACTCCAAACCAGGAAGTGTTGGCAGCCATCTTGTGCCTCGGTAGAACCGAGGCACAAGAAAATAGAAAAAGAATCTCAAAAGCAAGAAAAGGGGGCAGGGTAGAAACACCCTGACCCCCTAAGCCTGCTCAGGGGGTCCCACAAGGACCCCCAGGGCCAAAAAAAGCATTAAAAAAAAAACGGCGAGATTTGCGCACCCAGCACGAATTTCGGCCGAAATGTAAAAAAAACGAAGCGCGCCACTGGGCGTGTTTACACACTTGTCACCTCAGGCCCTGCCCCCTTCGTTCACCACTGTGCAAAGCACCTCCAGGCGAGTTGTAAATTGGGGAATTAATTCCCCTTCAATACTGAGGGTCCTTGGGGGCCAACTAGCCCACCAGGTACCTCCAGTATGCGCGTTGCAGAGATGTGTTCAGAGTCCATGCCCCTTTTTACACCTCTCTGCACGCAGCTCTGTGGCGCTTACTGGAGGCACCTAGTGGGCTAGTTGGACCCTAGGCACCCTCAGGATTCAAGGGGACTTAATCTCCCAACTTAAAACGGCCACAGGGCATGATTACACAGTGGTGAAGGGAGGGAATGAGGCCTGAGGTTATGTGTACAAACATGCCCTGTGCTGCGTTTTAAGTTGGTCAAATAATTCCCCTTCAACCTGAGGGCACCTGGGGGCTAACTAGCCCACCAGGTGCCTCCAGTAAGCGCCACTGCGCTGCTTTGCAGAGAGGTGGTCCAGGCCGTGCCCCTTTTTACATCTCTCTGCAACGTAACTCGGTGGTTCTTACTGGAGGTACCTAGTGGGCTTGTTGGACCCTAGGGACCCTCAGGATTCAAGGGGACTTAATCTCCCAACTTAAAACGGCCACAGGGTGCGTTTACACAGTGGTGAAGGGAGGGGGCGGGGCCTGAAGTGACATGTGCAAACACGCCCTTTGGGGCATTTTAAGTTGGGGAAATAATTCCCCTTCAATCCTGAGGGCCCCTAGGGGCCAACTAGCCCACCAGGTGCTTCCAGTAAGTACCACTGCGCTGCGTTGCAGAGAGGTGGTCCACGACGTGCCCCTTTTTACACCTTTCTGCAACGGCGCTTACTGGAGGTACCTAGTGGGCTAGTTTGACCCTTGGGACCCTCAGGATTCAAGGGGACTTAATCTCCCAACTTAAAACGGCCACAGGGCGTGTTTACACAGTGGAGAAGGGAGGGGACGGGGACTGAGGTGAAGTGTGCAAACACGCCCTGTGGTGCGTTTTAAGTTGGGGAAATAATTCCCCTTCAATCCTGAGGGCCCCTGGGGGCTAACTAGCCCACCAGGTGCTTCCAGTAAGCGCCACTGCCCTGCGTTACAGAGAGGTGGTCCAGGCCGTGCCCCTTTTTACACCTCTCTGCAGCGCAGCTCTGTGGTGCTTAGTGGAGGTACCTAGTGGGCTAGTTGGACCCTTGGGACGCTCAGGATTCAAGGGGACTTAATCTCCCAACTTAAAATGACCACAGGGCGTGTATACACAGTGAAGAAGGGAGGGGACGGGGCCTGAGGTGACGTGTGCAAACACGCCCTGTGGCGCGTTTTAAGTTGGGGATATAATTCCCCTTGAATCCTGAGGGCCCCTGGGGGCTAACTAGCCCACCAGGGGCTTCTGTGTGTTTTTTCTTTTTTCTTCACATGTCCTACCTCTGTAGGCATAGTTAGAAACTAGCATTTAAAAAATTCACTGAAAAAACCATAGGTTTCAGGCACGTTATAGTTAGAAATGAGCATTTAAAAAACCTTAGAAATTCACTGAAAAAAACATAGGTTTCAGGTGCGTTATAGTTAGTTGGACATTTCACTTGTACAAAACCATTGAAATTCCCCCGTTATAGTTAGTTCAGCTAACTATAACTCGCGCGCCCGCAATGCACTGCTGACGACGTCCCATATTACATCACTCATGACATGGTCAGTGAAATCACTTATGACATCACTGATGACATCATTGGTACCATCAATACACTCATCCAAGGCAGCCCACCCATCATTGAGTGAACTAGTGGATCTATCCAATGCTCCTAGGAGAAAAGCATGGCGGGGAAGGCTTAATAATTACTTCTGGGCCTTATTGAGAAATGGACAACACCTTAAAGAGGTCTACATTTTACTGGAGAAGAGGTCTATGAATTATTTTAGAACCTTCCAAACACAGGAGATGAGAAAGACTATGAGGCAGCAGTGACCGCTCTCTCTGACCATTTTGACCCTCAACTCAATCCTGATTACAAGAGGTTTAAACTATGACATGTGAGACAACGGGAAGGAGAATCCATAGAGTGTTTCTACGCTCAGGAACATGAGCTATCCAACATATGCACCAATGATGATTCAGCAAAGGAAGTTTGCACCCAAATAGTACAAGGATGAAGGTCTTTGGTGTTAAGAAGACTCATCCTGAGGGAGAAGGGAATGTAGTTGAAAGCAATGCTGGCGTAAACACGACCATTTGAACATTCCAATAGTAGGGCGATGCAGATGGAAACACCTCTAGCATGAGTTTTCAGCAAATCAGCACCTGATTGTGCTTGTTGAATCAAGGAGGAAACCATCAACATGCTCTGACACAAGGAGGAGGCAAGACGAAACACTGATAAGAAGAAGCCCTTGCACCAACTGTGGCACAAACCCTCCATCCCAAACAAAGTGCCCAACTCAGTGCTGACTTTTGTGCATATCCTGCCCGCTGTCAGGCACTGGTGCTGATAGACTCCTGCCCAAAATTTGTCACTGTAGAAGTAATAAGGTCTTTGACTTTTGAACATGTGAAACCAACATTGGAGAAAATAATCACTATCTGCGGAATACCTCTGGAGCTGAAAATAAGTTCTGCATACCCGTTCCAAGGGGCAGAGTATCAAAACACCCACGATAATTAGGAGTTCCTCACTGTAAGTTCACTGCGGGGGCTCCTGCTAATAGGGGGATTGGTAGAAAGGTTCATGCTGTCCCCAAACGAGGCCTAATGGATTGAGGTTGAGCACATCAATGAGGTAGAATGGACTATGCAGCATTTCGATAGGGTGTACAACAGAACCCCACACTGTACAACCCAGTGTGCCCTAGACATCTTGCTGCTTGGAAGACCCTTACGAGACATTATTCTATCTGCCTCTCAATGGAGGCCATGTCAGTGGGACATGGAAATGGCTCATTTAAAGCAAATGGCCACAAATGACCAGACCAGTCAGAAGTGGAGAGCTCTATCTGGAAATGTGTCACTACTTGATAAGTGTTGGTGAGGGACTGACAGACAGGGTTGAAATGTAGTATTCCTAATGAGAAGGATCCTTGAACTGTGGTGCGATTTAAAGGTGACAATGATTATAGTCACAAGAGGTTTTGAAAGGGTCACAAGTAATGTATCCTTTTCATCAAATGTATCCTGGTGCTACTGAACATACCACACCCTCACCATCCCCCAATGAGAATGTATTGGTGGGAATGGCTGGAGCAGCTGTGGGTCGTCCCAACACCATGAGGGCAGCCCACCAATTGTACAAACTGAGTAAAGTGAAGAACCACACCTTCTAACCTACAGAGCCAAAGGTAAAATTTCTGGCCAAATCCCAGGCCATATGACAGAGTGAAGACTATGTTTGCTAAGTCATGATGCTGCAATTGTCAGTGGCTTATTTCTGAAAGGCAAGGGCAACCCTACTCACATGGAACAAGGGCACATAATGTAATAGAAAAGCAACAGTTCTTGCGGGCAATGCAATTATAAATATTATTTCTGTAGGCACAACGGCAAAACAAACACTGATGTGGAATGCTAAGAAAGAACCTTAATACACACAATAATAAACACAACCAAACACTTATTTTGTAACAAAAGTAATGACTGTATTATAAAGCATGTGGACTGTGCTCAGTGTCCCAAGTGACAAAAAGCAACAAACCAAGTGACAAAAAAGTTTTTTCATAAATTGAGGTTTCTTAAAACATAACAATGACCAAAAGTTATTGCACAATACAAGTCAAGTGCCTCCTTTCAATCTGGTAGACTAAAAAATGGTTCATTATGAATCTTAGTCAATGGCGTTACGAACCCTGAAACAATACAGGGTCTCATCAGGACCAAAGATATAAGGGACCCCTGAAATAAATAATGGAGAGCTTCTTTAATGTGTTGTAGGGATTCTGCACATACACAGAACTAATCAAAAAACCAAAGGGGGGAGTGAAGAGTTAATACTCAAAAGAGCAATGGGGGTGAACACACCCTCCTGTAGTCAATATATAAGAAATGTTTGTTTCTTATATATACACAGAACTATGCACAGGATTATGGGACCTCGGTGTATAAAGGCTATACCTTCATACTGCCTTAGTACCCACGAGCCCAGGACTGACTAGCTATAGTGTCTCACTGGCTCATCCACTCACAAATGGAGAAAGAAATCATTAGAAAATCCAGAACACAACACTCCCGGATCTCTCAGGAATCGCGGTAAGAAGTCACCCCTTTAGCTCACTTCTCTTGTACCTGTCCACAACAAGATCTGACAGAGTCACTGAATTAGTTTAAAATATTTATTTCAACTAACGTAATCTAAAATGTAGTATACATGCCACTACTAGCGTAATAATACATAATACAAATATTGTCAGCATAGCAGCAAGTCCATACATTATGAAGGGAGATGCCATCTTACAAAAACATTGGAAACGGGACTACATTGCCCAACTCCCTCCCCGTGGACTGAATATGAAGTATTACATAATAGAAGATCTCTGGGCTTTGTCAGCAGACCCCATATCTTTAGGACATAGATCATATTTCTACATCACAGGTGCATATTGCTCTTCTCCCTAGAAAACTCCCTCTCCAAGTGTGTCTGTGTTAACCCCTTCGCTGCTCGGCCTTTCTCCCCGTGCTAAGCCTTTTTTTGGGTTATTTGGGGTAGTTTGCGCTTAGGCCCCTGTAACTTTTTGAACACATGAGGTATCCACGCCAAATTTGTGTCCTTTTCTTACAACATCACAGGGATTCTAAAGGTACCCAGGGTTTGTGATTTCCCCTGGAGGGGACCCAGAAATTAGCCAAAACACAGCCAATTGTTTTTTTTAAAATGGGAAAAAAGGGCTACAGATGAAAGCGTCTGTTTCTTCCCCTGCAAATGGTATCAACAAAGGGGTTGTGGTGCTGAAATCACCATCTTCTCTGCTTTCAGTGACAAGCAGACTTTTGTCAGAAAAAAAAATGTTTTACACAATTTTGGCTTTTTTCTAGGACATAGCCTATTTTTGCAATTTTTTTGTGCTTTCAACCTCCTTCCAGTTAATGGTAAAAATGGTTATGAAAGCAATGATGGATCCTGAAAAGCTTTACATTTCTGAAAAGTAGACAACATTTTGAATTCAGCAAGGGGTCATTTGTGTAGATCTTTCAAGGTTTTTGTATAGAAACTAACAGTTGAAAATAGAAACAAATGAAAATGAGTTAAAAAAACAGCCATTTGTGCCAACGATTTTACCTGTAACTTCTACTAAGTATGACAGGTGTTTGAAAGCAATATACCGTTACATCCGCTGGACCTTTCTGGTTGTGGGGATATATAGGACTTAAAGGTTTACCAAGAACCCGAGGAACCCAGAGCCAATAACTGAGCAGCGTCTTGCAATGTTTTTTTATTGTGTACCGGATATATAGCAATTTATTTGGAAAAATATAAACAGGGAAATATGAGTGTGAAAGTCACGGATGTATTTATGAAATGTGAACAAAATATAGAGTTTGGAAACAGTAGCTATTTGCACATCTCCAAAATTGTGGGTACTCACACCAGCATGTGAATTATAGGTCATTTTTCAAAGTGACTTCTTTTTTACACATTGTCTTACATTTGGAAGGCAGAAATGCATTGAAAGTCAATAGGTAATAACAGTTGCTCACTTGTGTGGGTAGGCTTAGTACCCGTGACAAGAAACGCCGCAAAATGCAACGTGGACACACCTCATCTTTACAGTGAAATGAACCCTGTTTTTTCAAAGTGCCTAGCTGTAGATTTTTAACCCTAGCTCTGCCGACACCTAGGGAAGCCTAGCACCCCTATACATTTTTTAAAACTAGACACCCAAGTTCTGTTACCCAGAATACCTTGCAAACCTCAAACTTAAAAAAAACAAAAACATTTCTGTGGTGGAAAGTTTAGGAATCTGCGTATATCCACATATTTCCTACCACCCAGCATTCCCCCAGGTCTCCCTATAAAAATGGTACCTCTCTCATGTGGGTGCGCCAAGTATCTGCGATAGGCAAGGGCCCAAAACGTATTGAGGAGACATCAAAATGAGCTATCACTAAGCAACCTGGTTTTGCAAGGGGAGTCACTTGGGTTTTTGGCCCCAGGCTTGGCGGCCATCTTGGGAAATCTTCTAAACCCACACATTTCTGAAAACTAGACACCCGGGGGAGTCCAGCAAGATATGGCTTACGTGGGTCCCCCAAAGTTTTCCTACCCAGAATCCCCTGCAAACCTCAAATTTAGCTGAAAAAAGCACTTTTTTCTCAAAATTCTGTGTGGAAAGTTCTGGAATCTTCGTGGATCCACAAATTTCATACCACCCAGCATTCCCCCAGGTCTCCAGATAAAAATGGTACCTCACTCGCGTGGGTAGATCAAGTACCCGCGGCAAGCAAGAGCCCAAAACATATTGAGGAGACTTCAAAATGACCTATCACAAAACAACCTGGGTTTTTGGCCCCGGGCTCGGCGGCCACCTTGGGAAACTACCAAACCCAGACCCGGGGGGAGTCCAGCGAGGTATTGCTTGCATGCATCCCCCAACGTTTTCCTACCCAGAATCCCCTGCAAACCTCAACTTTAGCTGAAAAAAACACATTTTCCATCACCGTGCCGGCACAAATATCCTACTCCACAGCATTCTCCTTAGTCTCCCGAGTAAAATGATACCTCCCTTGTGTGGGTGTCCAGTGCAGAATTGGCTAAAAACGTATTTGTTTTTAAAATGTAGCGCTTAGAATTCCCTTAATCCAAAAGTTTTGGGCTCTTCACAGTCACAGGCCCTTGCCCTACCCACACCAGTGAGGTATCATTTTACTCAGGAGAATAGGGGAACGCTGTAGGGTAGGACATTTGTGCCGGCACGGTGATTCCACCCACAAATATGTGGAACATGTGCTTTTTTCCAGATAAATTTGAGGTTTTCAGGGGATTCTGGGTAGGAAAACGTTGGGAGATCTACGCAAGCCATACCTCGCTGGACTCCCCCCGGTGTTTAGTTTTCAGAAATGTGTGGGTTTGGTAGGTTTCCCAAGATGGCCGCTGAGCCCGGGGCCAAAAACCCAGATGACCCCCCTTGGAAAACCAGTTTGTTTTGTGATAGGTCATTTTGAAGTCTCCTCAATACGTTTTGGGCCCGTGGCTGTCACGGGTACTTGACCCACCCACGCGAGTGAGGTACCATTTTTATCGGGAGACCTGGGGGAACGCTAGGTGTTAGGAAATTTGTGGATACACGCAGATTCAAGAACTTTCCCACACAGAAATTTGAGAAAAAAGTGATTTTTTTCAGCTAAATTTGAGGTTTGCAGGGGATTCTGGGTAGGAAAACGTTGGGGGACCCACGCAAGCCATACCTCGCTGGACTCCCCCAGTTGTCAGGAGACCTGGGTGAACACTGGGTAGTAGGAAATTTGTGGATCCACGTAGATTCCAGAACTTTCCCACACAGAAATTTGAGAAAATAGATTTATTCAGCTAAATTTGAGGTTTGCAGGGGATTCTGGGTAGGAAAATGTTAGGGGACCCATGCAAGCTATACCTTGTTGGTCTCTCCTGGGTGTCTAGTTTTCAGAAATGTGTGGGTTTGGTAGGTTTCCCTAGATGGCCGCAAGCCTGGGGCCACAAATCCAGTAAACCCCCTTGGAAAACCAGGTTGTTTTGTGATAGGTCATTTTGAAGTCTCATCAATACGTTTTGGGCACTTGCCTGTTGCGGGTACTTGACCTAACCACACGAGTGAGGTACCATTTTTATCAGGAGACCTGGGGAAATGCTGGATAAGAGGAAATTTGTGTCAGGACGGTGATCTTATAACTTTCCCACACAGAAATTTTAGATAATGGTGATTTTTTTTCAGCAAAATTTGAGGTTTGCAGCGGGTTCTGGGTAGGGAATTATTGGGGAATCCACGCAAGCCATACCTAATTGGGCTCCCCAGGGTGTCTAGTTTTCAGAAATGTGTGGGTTTGGTAGGTTTACTAAGATGGCCACCGAGCCCAGGGCCAAAAACTCAGGTGACCACCCCCTTACAAAACCAGGTTCTTTCAAAATAGGTAATTTTGATGTCTCCACAATACGTTTTGGGCCCTTCCTTGCCACGGGTACTTGGCCCACCCACAAAAGTGAGGTACCACTTCTATTGGGATAGTTGGAGAAATGCTGGGTGGTAGGAAATTTGTTGTTTCTTTCTGAAGCGTGAAAGTTTTGGCACAATGATGCAAGGAAAATGTGACATTCACATTTTGAGGTTTTCAGGACATTGTGGGTAAGATAACTTGTTGGAATCCACAAGAGAGACATCACCATGTACTCCCATGGGTGTTTAGTTTACGACAATATTTACAGTTGGTAGGTTTTTCATAGATGATATGTACACCTTGGCAGAGAGACAAAAAATATAAATATTAATGCACAGCAATCTGTTCCTCAAGCACACACACATACTGGTTGGATTTGGCACAAGGACGAGTGATGGTTCAGTATATAACATCCTATTAACAAGAGATTTCACAAAATGAAATTTACTGTCAATAAATGAAAGGACAAAAACTGAACCAGTGACTCACAGCTCGTGAGCTGTAAAGCCTGGTCAAGTCCCCAACCGCTTTACAGGCCATTCACACACCTTTCTTATGTGATACACACAAGACCATTCACACCACCAGGCATGAAACCAACACATTAAAACATTCATAAAAAGGGGCAAGGTACACCCTGCTTGAGAAAGACAGAAAAAAACAAATATTACTGCACAACCATCTATTCCTCAAGCACATATACATACTGGTTGGATTTGGCACGAGGGTGAGTGATGGTTCAGTATATACAATTGTATTAACAGGAGATTTCACAAAAATGAAATGCACTGCTAATAATTGAAAGGCCGAGAAACTGAACCACTGATTCACAGCTCGTGAGCTGTAAAGCCACGACAAGGCACCAACCTCTTTACAGGCCATTCATACACCTTTCAAACGTGTGACACATACAAAACCATTCACACCTCCAGCTGCGGGCCCATCACATTACAACGCTCACACCGGCAGACAGTGCCATTCAAGGGCCCATCACTTTCACACGCCCACATTCCTGACACAGCAACCACACCAGCTGACGGATTGCGTGGACTGGCGTTTGGCTAGCAGTGTGTGTAGTGACCAGCAGCAAGTCACTACGCACACACTGCCAGCCAAGTGCCAGTCTACGCACACCACCAGCCAAGCGACAGTCCACGCACACCTCCAGCCAAGCGCCAGTCCACGGACACCGCCAGCCAAGCACCAGTCCACGCACACCGCCAGCCAAGCACTAGTCCACACACACCACCAGCCAAGTGCCACTCCACGCACACCACCAGCCAAGCGCCAGCCTACACACACCACCATCACATTTAGGATTTTTTTAATACAAAAAAGAAAACACAAACAAATTGTAAATAGATACAAATCTACTAACAAAAAATCTGAAACTAAATACATTGCACAAATGCCAACCTTGAAACTGAACAAAAAAAATAAAACAGTGCATACCAGGCAGTTCACTTTACCACTCATGGATGCTCCCAAAAGTTATTATGCATGTGGTACGTTCTAAAACAAGCAGGCACACACAGCACAGTGTCAGATGGACACTCGGGCAGTACATACGAGTCTCCTTCCGCGTACATCTTCGCCAACAGACTCTACATCTCCTACTGGGAAAGTCTTTTGAGGGCGCGGGAGGAGTGTGATCAGGAAAGTGGCAATCTTTCAATCCAGCCAAATCCTCCACCACTCCAACTCTAGGAACACTTGCCTGTTCCACTACAACAAGGCTGCCTATTACAGACTCCTGAAACTTAGCAAAAGTCATCTTTGACTCAGGACAGCAATCCTTGAATACAACAAAAGCCTTAAAGGTTGACAAGTGGAAAAGATGAATAGACAACTTCTTATACCAAATGTAAGCCTTACGAAGAGCAGTGTAAGGTTCCAACCTCTCATCTACTCTATCAACACCAACCCTTGTGTCTATTATAGTCTAAAATTCACACTGGTTTGCACGCTTCGGGAACCTGACCCCAAACAGTCACAGGTGAAGTGCTTTCATCATGGATGGTAGTCAGCATGTACACATCTCTCGTGTCTGAAAACTTCACAGCTAGAAGTTCCTCACTACGCACTGCACTGTCCTCGCACAAGCGTTTGACAAACAATTTATTTTGGGAAACCTTTACAGTTAGAGCGGATTGTGCCACAAGCAACAGTGTTCACTTTGGCCAATTCCCTGAACAACTGCACACCGGTGTAGGATGTATCTACATATAAATGGTGACCTTTGTTAAAAAGTCCTCTACCAAGTTCCCACACAATTTTCTCAGTCACTCCAAAAGTAGACGGACAACCAGGGGGGTTAATCCTGGAATCCTTACCAGTGAACACCCTGAAATTAGAGACATATCCAGTCCTACTGTCACACAGCATATACATCTTAAATTCCATAGCGTGCCCTCTTACTAGGAATGTATTGCCTAAAAACCAAGCAGCCCTTGAACAAGACCAAAGACTCATCCACTGCTATTTCTTTACCTGGAGCATAGATCTAAAAAAATCGATCTACAAAGTGATCAATGACAGTCAGGGTGATCTTGTGGCAACGCTAAACCATTATCGACAAAATGCAGCATCCGAAGCATAAGCAAATACCTCTCACGACACATGACTGACGGAAATAAAGCTGTTACCATCAAGGGACTAGTAGACCAATATGAAGACATTGTTGGTTTCCTTAGCAAGCCCAATAAAAAAGTTAACCCCAAGAACTTCTTCAACTCATCCAGATTTGTGGGAGTCCAGCGGGTAGCTCTAGAAGAGGGCCTAAGGCTGGCACTGTTGTCTCTCAAATACTGTTCAGCATACAAATTAGTCTGGTCAACAATCTCTGCCAAAATTACATCGTCCAGAAACAACTGAAAAAAATGTATCGGCAAAAAGTTTTCAGTATTCACTCAACACCCTGGAACACCAGTAAAGTCTGGCAATTCCGGCTGCGCCATGCCTGGGGCAACCCAGAGGTCAGCACTTCCAACAGGAAGCCTTGCAGCCCCAGGCTCCAGCCCAGATGCCTCTTACTGCACTATCGGCACCTCAATGTCCTCCTCTAAAACAGGCCATTAATCCGCACTAAGAGTAGCTTCATCCGTACTGAGAGTAGCTTCATCATCCAATGATTCCTCGTGGACAGAAAACGCACTGCCTGAATCTTCCATTCCCTCCTCTGCCTCTGATTCAGAGTCAGTTTCTGAACCATAGTCAGAGGAAGACTCAAAAAGCATACCAACAACCTGCTGAGCAGTAATCCTGCGGCTAACCATTATCCTTACTTAGAAAGGAGACTGCACAAACAAGTCAACAACAACCAACACTGTGCAAAATAAGTAAGTAAAAAAAATGTGTGCCTTCATCACAAAGATCTATATACTCGAAAACTATACGATTCACTTGCAAGAGACAGCTACACTCACCAGCACCTACTATGCAGAGACACAGCAAAACCCAACGATATCCCACTAGAAAGAAAACAACAAAACCCCTAGCAACTATGTGACAAAGGGGTAACAAAATACCTATAAAAATGACCTGACAAAGTAGAGTGTGAGGCATACCTGATGAACTAATAAACCAATGTCAGGAATGGTGACGTCCACACCATAAGTGTGAGGAGGGAGGGTATAATCACATAAGAACCAGCCAGGTACTGAAAAAAGGAATCGGGTGATTAATACCAACTATAGCCAGCCAGATAAATCACCAGAGATGAATATCTCGGGAACTTACCCTAGTGAGGAAAGGCCAAAAAAGCTGGCAGAGAACTGGGACCTGATGTCCGAAAAGTATGAGCCCAGACAGGAAGGGATGATCCCTATAATACTAACCATGTGAATACATGTTAGACTGGAGAAAAACTAAGCTGTTACCAATATGGAACAGTGGGGGTAATATAGGAATTGTAAAGAAGGATCTGATTGTTGGACTTATTCTAGGTCAGATGACTGCTATGAGGCACAATTTCTGGCCAAATCCCAGGCCACAAGAGATTGAGAGACTGTTTGCTAAGTTATGATGTTGCAGTTGTCAGTGGGGGCTGCATCTACAGGAAGGGGGGGAAGCTGGCACGCAAAATAGAATAAACATAAATATAACTTACCTGACTGGAACGCCCTCCAACCCGGTCCTCTTCTTTCCACATGAACTGGATGCAGCAAATCCCTTGACCAATCCTGGTACTGCTCTCATGCTGTTATCCAGCAGCATGAGAGAAGTGCCCTGATTGGAAGGAGCGGCCTCATTCGGCACTCCACATCACTCTCGAGACCTGCACTTGCTCTAGCTGGGTTAGAGATGTTTAAAGTGTGCATGTGTGGCTTGCCGTCGCAAGCCAAAAAGATATGCTCACTTTATAAATTGCATAGATAGCCCACCCACCTCCCGTGCTGCAGTCTCTCAGCAGCAGCCCCGTCCACATCCTGACACTGTTCGGGACGGGGGTTAAAAAAGAAAATGGTACTAAATTACCATTTTATTTTTCATCTCTGGGGTTTTGTGGGAATTTTAACTGGGGTGATGCTGCTCCGCTTAAATGGAGGAGCCGCCCCTGGCAGTTGTGTGTTCATAACTGTTTGCTGGTTTGTTTCAGATTCTAAAGTGGGAAGGAATATAGTAAGCCACAAGGCCTTATGCTCATCCAGATGACGTCACATGCTCCTCAGGGACTGGGCTCAGCGTCAGGGCACAAATGAAGGAAGTGGGGGCAGATTGGGGTTTTCCAGACAGTGGACCCTGAGCAGCATGTCTGCCTCTCATTTGTGTGTGTACAGGCCTTGATCGCCCTCCCTAGGCCTGGACATGACAAAAATACTTTATTTATTTTTCCTGAACAAAACGAAACTCTGTGCCAGTAATTGGCAGCTTGAGGTGCTGTTAATGGCCATAGAAAGTGTTAACATAACTGCTATTACAGCTGGGACCTTAGACTAATTGTATTCAAACATTTTAATGCCGTACTCAATCTCCGGTCACCCGAGAACGAAAAATATATTTTCTCATAATTATTCAATTGGCTTCTCTGAACATATATAGCAGGTCAAACATTGCAGATATTTTAAGTTAGCCCTTTGAAAAATGCTTAATTGCCAACATGTTACAGCGTGATCCTTTATCGGAATTGGTTGGAGGGAGTTTGATGGTTGGCAAACCTTTAACATTGCCTTCGCCCCACAAACATGACACTTACTTGCAAACAGGACATGAGTTAAACAAGCATTGGCATAGCCAATAGGTCTCGCCTTTGGGACCGTATAAGTGTTTAGCCATGCAACAGTTGATGTTGTTGCACCAAGGATATTATGCTGCATAACTAAATACTTATTAGGTCCCAAAGGCGAGACCTATTAGTACAAATATGAGAAAAAACACCAGACATTGTTCCCCCTTATCAGTACATACTTTAACCTTTAACTAGCAAATATTAGAAGAAAATACTTTAAAATGTGTTCTACAGCAGAGACAGAAAGGTAATGTCAATAACGAATACGGAGGATTTAATTTGAAGTTTTACTCAAGAAGCATGTCCGGGCCTTAGCAGAATCTTAAAACGTGAACGGATGGCCGGTATTCTTCACTAGGAACGGTGGTAACTCTACAAGTTTGGATGCTGGATAAGGCAGTTATAAGTATGCCTACACAAATATGTGTATGTTAACACGTTTATCAATCAGTATGTACATGTATAAACGTACACCAGGCAAGTTGTATTCCCTATTTGTAATAGCTGTTGCTGCATTAACTACCCTGTCAATGCCAGAGTAGGTTGTCGTGCCTGTAAAGGTAATTCGAGCTGAATGTGTGCCTTCTTTCTGTTTCTATGGTCGAGACCGTTATTCAGTGATATGCCCCTACTAACATGGCGGCCATAGCGTGATTGAATTGACGTCCAGCACAGTCTTGCGTAAAGCGGAAGTGCCAATGTTGACAGCTGCAGCAGCTGGAATGTGTTGAGCGGAGTTGTGGCTCCAGGGGACTAGAGATAATTCTGGTAAGAAAGGGTCCCCGGTGCCCCAGTGACACCATGAATCCTTCAGAAGAATGTTCGGGTCGCAAGAGAAGCATCGAAGAACGATTGAAGCAGGTAAAGGCAGGGAGAGGGTGGCATAATAGAAAAGCGGAAAATGAGATGCTGCCACACACGCATAACAAACAAGAAGGATATCCTATTAAGTCAGTCAAATCGGATTACAAAACATGCCCTTGGGATGCAGCAGTGGGTACAATGTTACTAGTGCACATGCGTAAATGTCAAAAGTTGAAAAGTATGAGAAAAATATGTTTTCCTGTGGTGTTCCGCCCGAACCACGAGTGAAGTGATGTGCAACAGTGACGCACTTTAAGCAACGATGTAACACCTGAAGTTAAAACAAAAAAATGGTGACGTGGATTTTCCCATTTGCTGTTTAACTACAGCTGGCCTTACTAAACACGAACACATTCTAAGACTTCATTTGGGAGTCTGACAAGCTTTGCTAGGTACCTTCTACAATAAGCCCGTCTTTGAAAGTGGGGCGCGCGCGACTGAAAGTGAAAGCAGCGCGTTTGCACATATGTTTATAATTAACGCGAGGGAGGGGCAGAGGAGCGTTTAGAGAGCAAGCAAAGCATCGGGCTTTGAAAGCTGGCATCTGCGCATGCACTAGCGCGTGAATGCAAGCGCTAGGCCAGCAGAAGCATGGGGTAGCACTTTTAAAAGCACACTACTAAATGTCTCGCAGAGCAGCGCATGCGCTGACTCAGCGAGACCTTAAAAAGGCATTACTGATGGCCCATTACAGGGCGGCTCACTGCCAAAATGTTTTCTTTTATTAAAAGCACAGCTCACTTTTAAGAATGATGTTTGCCTCTGTTCCCTAAGGGCATAATAATTGTTTTTCTTAGACTGGCAGACCCCACGCCCTTAGGGATAATCCTAAACTACCCCCCAGTGCACCGGGAAGCTGCCCGCCAGTTTGAGGATCTTTATGAAATGGTGGCGGAAATGTACCAACTTTCCCATTAAATCTATGGCTGCCTCTTCAGGCATTTCTGATGGCTGCCTTGCTTCCAGAAGTTAAAGAGTGCCTCATAATAAATAATTCCACATTTGTAAAGCGCAAACTTGTCACCTCTTAGGATATCCAGGCGCTGTGGGGCTGTCGGGTAGATTAAGTGAGCTATTGTCCAGAGTCACATGATGCTGAGCTGAGCTGCGGCGGGCCATCGAACTGCGAGACCCACGCTCCGGGGGTCAGTCACTCTGGCCGCTGCGCCACACCGCTCCCTTAATAAAATATGAGGTTCTTACTGTGAAAATCCATTTGAGGAATGAGCTGTTACTAGGTAGTAGGGCAGAGCTAACCTGCACTGCATTATCTAATGCAATGTTTGTTTAATATAGAGTATCTGGCGAGGGCAGATCCAGAGTGTGCAAGCAGCCGACTGCAACAGACACAACGCTGAAAAATATCCCGCACAATAAAAGAATGAAGTATCAAGACTCAGAGATTGTCTGCATAACAGAGGAATGGGAAGAATGGAAATCTTTTTAGGGTTGGGGATTGGGAGTTACCTACTACTGGAATAGAAGGGGTAGGAGAAAGGAATGACAGATTAAATTCAGGTGAGCGTTATGGGGTATATTTACTTACGTTTTGCACAGATGCAAGCATGGCATAATACAACACAACATGTAGCATCTATTTACTACACAGAAAAAGGCCCAGGAGCACACACAATAGTGCTGTGTTCAATGTGCAAACATTTACAAATATACCCCAATGTGTCCTCAGGTTACCTGGTTCAGCTATTTTCTAAAGCGATTCCACTCAAATTACTTTCGCCTATCCACCATTCTAGAATTTGGGGACTTAGAATGAGAAGGGTTGTTTTCAGGTTTTCTGCTGTGTGCACTCCTCAGTTTACAATGTAACAAATGCTTCACTTCATAAATTCATGCTGGTGATAGCTTTTCTACAGAGCAATATGTTTTTTGGAAACAGCTAAATATTACACATTCTTTGCAGCAGGCATACTAACCCTCTGCCTGCTTTATGATGAGTCCAGTGTTATCTTGACATTTTTGTTGCCTGAAAATTGTTGGAGGCAAGGAATTCGGCAGCAGGTCCTTAAAAAACCATAATATACTTGCAAACACAACCCCCAAGGGTTGACAAGGGATACTCAAGGGGTTAAAACCTCTTGCGTGTGGGCCCCTAGACACAGGTTCGGGTGCAGATGTACATTGATCGGCCCCAGCACGTGGAGCAATAACCCCAGTGGCAACATGATTGTGTGTGACTCTCCCCCTTTGTCCTCCTTGATTTATGGCACTCCAAACTGGGTGATTGGCAACTGGGTGGCGGAGGGGTCATTGATTTGGCTTCAATGGCCCCCAGGCAGGCGTAAATGGGATCAAGCTTACTTAGGATAGCGTCCTTGAGATCTAAATAGAGGGCTGTTATTTTCCCCAGGAGAGTATCCTCGTCTGCTGGCCTCTTAGCAAACTTTGAGGTAAGATTGGATACACGGGCCTTTTTTACTTATAACTGACAGATGCGCTCTTCCTTTTACCAGTCTGGGCCCTGGTGGCTATACCGCTGTGTTTGGTTTTAGACACATCCCCTAATGCTTGTGCTAGCAGGGAGGCATTATATTGTAATAACAGAGTACACGCAGTCTGATGTCTCTTTCATGTGTTTAATCTCAACACCCACCAAATATGCAGCGATGACCAAACGGCTTCAGATCCAACTGTCCCTTCAGTCCCTTCTCCCTCTGGCCCATGTCATCACATTCCAACCCAGAACCCAGGGCTTAAAGGAGAAGTTACAACACATCTTCCCTTTACAATAATGTGAAAGAACTCAACAGAAAGAAAAGAATAGAAGAAAGATGCAATAAAACAGATTGAGCAAATACATAAGTAAATCACAAAATTTAGAGAAACAGTCAATCACATTTTCAGTTAACTTGCAGATACAAAGATAAGACTTACAAATACTATTTGTACTTAACACAATAATCTTGAAGATACATTGGTGGTCTCCTGATTCTGGACCCATGAATGGACAAATCAGTACGAGTACCATCTTGATTACATTTTGGAGCCTTGGGCTGATACAACGAATCTCTGTAACCATTTGCCGGATGGACACATTTTGACAACCGGGACATACTCCACACATCCCCCTTATCAAGCATAACTACATTCCTCATGACTTTAACAATGCGTCTCGGACCAAAATACTTTGTTTCACCTTTGGGAGACCAAACTGCTTTCTTAACAAACACAAAGTCACCAACTTTCCAAGTAGGTTGACACACACCATTTTTTATATCAAACCTACGTTTGTAATCCTCTTGATATTTGTTCAGTCTCCAATTCTGCACAACACAACCCCTATCTTTCACACTCAACCAAAGAGGATTTAACTTTGAACCAGCTATCCTCCCTTTAAGTTTTTCGAACGGAGAACACCCAAACACACTATTTGGTGCATTCCTATGTGCCCACAATTTCTCTCTCAGGATGGGCTTGAGTGGGGCACTTCTCTCCAGGGCATTCTGAGCAGAAGCTCTCACCAATCTATTCATACTCTCAACTAGCCCATTTGCCTGTGGAGCATAGAGAGCAGTTTTGTGATGTGTAATAGAAAGTTCTTTCAAAAAATCTGCCATTTCTTGAGAAGTGAACTGCACCCCATTATCTGAAACAAGAACATCTGGTATACCTTCACAAGTGAAAGCGTCTTTAAGAAATTCAATAATGTTCTTAGTTACCACTGAACTCATACAGGAAGCAGACACCCACTTGGATGTATAGTCAACTAGAACTACAACAAACCTTTCCGAGGGAGACAAGGTGTCAAAAGGGCCTACAATGTCAATCGCAAGCTTTGACCAAGGACGCTCAGGTATCGCAACGGGGGAAAGAGGAGCAGTCCTGGCTTTCCTTGACTTGTCATTTCCCGCACACATGACACAATCCTTGACCACTTCTTCCACTTGGCGATCTAATTCAGGCCACCAATAAGACTCTCTAACTCTCGCTTTGGTTAAACTACGCCCAAGATGCCCCTCATGAGCGAGATTGACAACTTTCTCTCTCATCCCAACAGGAGGTATCAACCTATCCCCCCGCAAGAGTTCACTTTGAAGAATATTCAATTCTTCACGTACATTCCTGAAACCTCTTCCACAATTTGGAACCATATTCAAAGAAGGCCAACCATTGACAACAAAATTCATGATGATACTTCTTCCCTCATCACCCTCACAAGCATCTTCCCATTCCTTCTTATCAATAGCTGACTCTTTCACCCAACAAACAGTGCTGTCAAGATTATTAATTGAACCTTTCTCTAAAGGCATCCTAGAAAGGAAATCTGCTGGAATATTTCTTAATCCAGGTAAATATTCCACAGTAAAGTTGTACTCCCATAGTCCCTCAACCCACCTTTTAATCCTTGGTGTGGTGCTTTCGACATTCCTACAGGAAAACATGTGTACAAGTGGTTTGTGATCTGTTCTCACAAGAAAAGGTATACCCCATAAGTAAAATCTGAAATGGTTGATAGCCCAGTAGCAAGCTAAAGCTTCACGCTCTATCACCGAATAGCGCTCCTCCGCACCCTTCAATGAACGAGAAGCAAAACCAATCACCTTCTCACTGCCATCCACCACTTGTGATAGCACCGCACCCAATCCTCGCACACTGGCATCAGTGGTTAAAATAGTTTTTCTTTGGACATCAAAGTGTCCTAAAGTAGGCATGCTCACAATTTCCTTTTTTACTTTTCTAAATGCATTTTCACACTCCTCAGACCAATTAAATTCCACTCCTTTTTTAAGCAGAACTCTTAAAGGTTGCATAACACTCGCAAAATTATACACAAATTTTGAGTAAAACTCAGATAATCCTAAAAATGATTTAACTTGATCTTTGTTCACAGGAGATGGTGCCTGTAATATTGCCTCAGCTAAATCTACTTTTGGACTAATGCCCTCTCCAGAAATTGAATGTCCCAAATAGGAAACAGAAGTAACTCTAAATTTACATTTTTCACTTTTTAACGTGAGACCTCGTTCCTTCAACCTTGTCAGAACACGGATTAAGACTTCATCATGCTTGTCCCTATCTTGACCATGGACAAGAATATCATCCTGGAAAAATAAGACAGAATCAATTCCACTCAAAACATTTTTCATCACTCTCTGAAAACAAGCTGCAGCACTTGCCAAACCAAAAGGCATGCAAATGAATCTGTACGCACCTAAAGGGTTACAAAAGATGTGAGATGTCTTGATTCCTCATTTAACAAAATTTGATGGTAAGCCGCAGATAAATCCATTACACTGAATAAACTGGCCCCCCCCAATTTTGATAATGCCTCATTGATGTTAGGTAAAGGTTGTCTGTCTACCCAAATGCAGTTGTTTAGACTTCTCAAGTCCACACACATTCTGATTTTTTTTCCGTTGTCTTTTGGAACCAAAACTATGGGAGCCAACCATTCAGACGACTCTATCTCTTCTATTACCTGCAAGTCAAGAAGCCTATTAATTTCTTCTTTTAAGGGTTCCAACATAAGATTGGGAACTTTCCTTACCTTGTGTACAATGGGTGTGGAGTTTTTCTTCAAAATTATTTTATGTTCAAAATCATTGAGACACCCCAGCTTATCACTAAAAACTTCGGGAAACTTCCCCAAAATATCCTGAACATCACTCTGTTGTGAGACTAACATAACTTGGTTTGGTGCATTGGGGTTCAGAATGATGCCCAGATCCCTTTGATGACGCCAACCCAACAGGTTATCACCTCGTTTTGCAACATATATTTTACCTACTGTTTCTCTTCCCTTGAATACAATAGGATGAATAGAAAAACCAATTAAATCGATTTTCTGCCCTCCATAACCCACCGGATTGATGTCAGGTGTCAAAAGTTCGATATCACAAGAACCAAAAGTGGTATACCAAAACTTATCACTCAAAAGAGTATAAGGTGAACCAGAATCAGCTAACACAGGAACACATTTACCCCCAATGTATACATCACATAAAGGCATGTTAACATCACCACTGTCTACTGTTTTCTCATTATTCACTGCCTCGACTTTGCTATCAGTGATACAGTGTATTGCTAACTGAGAGAACTCATCAGCATCCCTTAACATGTTCACTTTAGTGTTTCTACACATGCGAGCATAGTGACCTTTTTTCCCACAGCTTCTGCAAATAGTACTTCTGGCAAAACAGTTTGGGTAATTCTGTCCGTGGTTTTGACTGCCACATCTGGGACATTTATACTTATTCTCTTTATTAAAAGTAAAATTAGGCTTCTGTTTATCCAATTTAACGGCAAGCTTGTCTTGGTTAGTATTTGCTTTACCAACCAACGCAACAGGTGTTTCACATGACGCACTTTCTTGATCCACTACATTGACACTGGACATAGGAACAGAGGAAGGTGCGCCACTTCGCATCTCTTTGACCCAAAAAGAAGTATGTTCAATGCTTTCCACGATCGTAATAGCATCTTTAAGATTAGGATTTTTTGATAGTAGTTTTTCTTGAACTTTTGGATCATTAGTGCATCGTACTAGTTGATCACGGATGAGAGAGTCAGATAATTGTTCAAATTCACAAGTCTGTGCCAAAGACTTTAATGCTGCCACATAGTTCCCTACTCTCTCTCCTTTAGCCTGTGCACGCATGAAAAATTTGTGTCTCTCCATAACTACATTTATGCGGGGTCCAAAATGTCTCTGCAATTGCAGAAGAGTCATTTCATACACATCATTGGGTTCACCTGCACCTCTGCCAATTGGTATAGGATCCAGGCTATCATAAATATTCCTTCCTTCCGTGCCCAGGTTGTGAAGTAGAATAGCTTGTTTCCTAATTGCAGAAAACTTTTCACCACCAATCGCCAACAAATATGAGTCAAAAAACGGTACCCATTTTTTCCAGGGAAGTACAGGTTCCCCTCGTTCACTTAAAAACTGTGGTGGTTGACTCATGCCACTTCCTGACGCCATGTCTGGATGTTTTCTCACTGAAGATCACTTTTCTTAAATTTATTTTAAATTCAAATGGTAGAGATGAACTTGAAAATATGCATGAATATTCATGTGCAGAATTACAATGTTGGAATTAGAACTGTTGACACTTTTTTCCACATAAAAAAAAAACTTGATAAAAATCGATGTCAAAATCCAGTCCTTGTTGGATTCCTATTAATTTTTTATAACAGGAACCTTCACCAAACAATATTCATTTAATGTACTATTAATTACTTGTTGAATGCTCTAAACAACAAGTAAGCACATAATCCATTTGTGAATAAGGATTTCACATTTGTTTCCTTCCATTCGTATTTATTTTGCCAGCAAGCGTAAAAAAAAAAAAATCTAAAACATCTTCAGCAAATCTTTTTCAGCTGCTCCTTTTAATAATGACATCCTTCGCTGACTCCTTCAGCCTTTGTTTACACAGCTGACTCAGTCCATTAACATTCCATGGCTCACAGGCCTCGAGGAAGCAGCTGTCATCACACGTCTGACTCTCACCTCGCGCTTCTGTTTAAACAATGCGCGTTATTTAAGTGAGGCCATAATTCTCAACATAAACAAGTCTTGCCTCGTAAAAATGTACATAAATCGATCTTCAAGCCACTGTCATCCTGCGCTCATCAAACGCGTCTGAATTACACCTCAAACTTTATTTCCAGAAATGTGCGTTTTTCTTTCTTTAAATTAAGACTGTAATTTCGAAACAAATCAGTCTTGCCTCTCATAAATATGCCATCGGTGATCTTCGCTCTACTCCCAAGAGTCACGCAGGCAGCCTTTCAGTTCAACTATTACTCCCAAAAAAAAAACCGACCTTTGAGCTTATTTCTTCTTTCACTTTAAGTGGCACGCTGGGTTTCCTTTGGTGGGTGCCTCTTGTAGATCGTCGCCAGTATTGTAATAACAGAGTACACGCAGTCTGATGTCTCTTTCATGTGTTTAATCTCAACACCCACCAAATATGCAGCGATGACCAAACGGCTTCAGATCCAACTGTCCCTTCAGTCCCTTCTCCCTCTGGCCCATGTCATCACATTCCAACCCAGAACCCAGGGCTTAAAGGAGAAGTTACAACACATTAGCTGTAACCAACTCATCTGCCTCGGGGCTTAACTCCTGGTGCAGGACTTAAAGCAACACCGATGGAGAAAAGAGTGACAGGCGGGGCTCTGCCAGTTCGATCTCCTTCAAGATGACCCATACTGCCAGCCTTAGGAAACCATCCAAGGTAGTGCCTGTAGTTGGAGGGGGGAGGGGCCACTGTACTCTTACGCTTTCCCATGTTGCACAGATATCACCACCGGGAATGGAGAAAGAGTTATTATAGAATAACAGTACCTGTAGAAGAGCATAAGAAAGATGGGTGGCATAGCCCACACTTGTCTGGCCATAGATGGGCCCATTCTTGGCCTGGTCTTCGTCTGGGCACGTCCCGCTCTGCGGGGTCGTACTGTGCGTTTTATGGCACCTGACTGGTGTTGTGACTCTCCCCCGCCTCCTCCAAGAACAGTAGCACTCTGGGGCTTGTGGGTCCTGGGAGCCCCAGTCACAGTAAGAAGTGTCCCCGACAACTAATATTTAAGCCCCTTTTATAGAAGTGGAGGGTCTTATCCACTAAACAAGATGGATGCTTAGGGTAATGATGGTAGTGAAGAAGAGCATCTGCCATATCTATCTTTTAAGGAGGTGGGTGCAAGGGTAAATTCAGCTAAAGAGTGGACCGCTAACTACGGTGAAGCCCATTGGAGCTGTGCTGCCAGACAGTAATGTTCAAAGTTGGGGGCCCCCAACCCCACTTGTTCAGGTTGGAGTTTTAATTTGTCAGTGAGACCATGTCCCTGTCCGTATTCCATATTAAATTCTTCAAACACACTATCAAGGGAATGGAAACGTTTTCGTGGAAGGTACAGAGATACATTTGTAAAGAAGTACAAAAAACAAGGTAAGATAATCATCTTGGCAAGAGTAATTCTACCAGGTGCAAAAATTCGGATTGACTTCCAAAATGTTTTCTGGGATCTAAATGATGCTATTGCTTTGGATAAATTACCATGAAGTAGGTCTTGATGCGTGTGATATATTTGGATGCAAGGGTACAGGAATGTTGTGGGTGCTCATTTATTTGGCCCACGTCCCTTATCTAAGGTGTGTGACATGCAATCAGGACATGGGGGAACTGACAAGATTTCGACCAATTCATACCCAAGCCAGATACTCATTTAAATTCCTACATAGCATTACACCCCATTTGCAATAGCACCTAGTGTTGAGTTTGAACTAGAACTCCAAGCCCCTTCATTTTGACTAGTTATGCAACATTGAAGCAAGTCTTAGTTTTATCTCCTGGCCATGGCATTGCTGCATGATTCGGAAATACTTTTTGAACACCCTGAAATATCACCTTCTGTATGAACTTTACCAAATAAAGCAGTATTTTTTCTCGCTGAGCCTCAAACTGGAAGTTGCATGCCCAGAGACTGTGGTATCTGCAGTCTCTCTAAATTGAGTTTTCGCTGAGTAACCTCACTCAGTCTGCACGCATGCAGGCCACTCACTGTGTTACTTCATTTATTCAGTGCAGAACTGGTTATGGGTTTTTGACAATACTCATATCATATAGTAAAAGTGATGTTGTTGTCAAAGAGTGGATGTCACATATATGTTGCTGGAGTCTTCTGAAGGTGCTCAAATATCACATCAAAGTGTTTTAAAAAGTGATGGAATGCTTAAATTAATCTCAGTCACTGGTATTTACTCAGGCACATCCCAGTCATCGTTTTTTTGCACACCGTGAGAACTCAATTTGGACCCAGATTTAGGGAAAACAGTCTTAATCCTGCTCCAATGGGACCAATCCAAGTCGACATGCCAGGCCAGGTCCTCCCGAACGGAACACCAGCCACCTAGCACAGTTTTCTCCCTAGTTAGGGCTTATCAGTCAGGTTTAACATGGTTCCAATGACACATAGTGCATGTGACCCACGTCTTGGCATACTCCTGCCACTTAGGGCGACACACTAAAGTATGCAAAATAATGATAGATGAAATGCTTGAATTAATCTTAACCACTGGTAATTACTCGGGGCAGATCCCAGTGCATTGTTATTTTGCACACCATGTGATCTCAAATTGGACCCAGCCAGATGCAAATCAGTCTTGACCAAGCTCTCTTTGGAGCAGTTAATGCCTGACCTGCCCCTCCTGGTCCTCCTTGAACTGGAACACAAACTAATATGCAGCCGGAGCGATTACCAGTAGATGATATTAATTCAAACATTCCATTTATCATCTTGTTGTTGTTGTTGTTGTTGCAGTAGATAACTCAAGTGCGAAGGGCATGCCCAGATGTGGGTCCTGTGCTCACTGTGCCGTACGACTCAAGTTACATCCTATTGACAAGCCTTAAGTATGGCGAAATGGTCTGGGATTGCTTGCTGTCCCTTCTTGAGGGGGCCTTGTCTGGCAGTTTGACATAGACTGTTCCCTTGAGGAGCAGGTTCAGTACAGATTTACATACTGCGGAACTACATCTAGAGTGGCATGGCGTTTAAGAAATGTTTGACTGGTATGCGGTCCTGAGAGATTGCCAGTGGCTGAGATTAATTCAAGCATCCTAACCATCACCTGGTTGTTGTAATCATTGTTGTAACAGCCACCCATCTAATCTTCCTCACAGAGAGGAGCACCTCACCCAGTTCTTGGAAACTTTGTCATGTTGGGCTGAAGCCTTTCTTATGGGTTCTGAAAAGTATTTAGTTCCAGATTAAATTTTTTGCTGCTTGGAACTTCTGATGGTTTATTACCTTGCCTGCTGGACTATAGGTCCTAGGACTATGGTGGCATCTGATAAGCGGACTCTGGACCTTTCTTCATTCTTTCTGTAAGTGCCATCAGTACAACCTCTAACCCTACTTTGATTGATGTTAGCTCTGTTAGTTCTGCACTCTTGTGCCTCACAGTCGTTCTGGTTACCAGCTTTACATATGGTAGTATTTGTAAGTCACTGCAGTCTACATCAACAAGGAGTTCCTTCGAAGGCCATTTCACAAGCTTGATTCTAGTTACGATGTACGCCCTTTTTGCCAGTCCTTAAAGGCTACCAGTCCGTGGAGGTACACTCATTCATTTTTATTCTTCGTGGTGACAGAAACAAACTCTGCAAGATCTAAAAATTAACATAATCAACCTTGATTCGAGAATTAAGCTTGAGCAAGAAGACTAAAAGCATCCATTTGATTTAAAATATTTACCAATAACCAAAGGGTTCGAAGTAAAGAAAAGGAAATAAGAGATTATATGGTTACATACAAACACAAAAAGAAATTTCCTAATTACTCTGACCAGTGCTGTACAAGGGGATCTGACTCATCCTGAATAAAGCTGGGAAATATTCCAGTACAACAAACCATCAGGAATGTACTCAACCTCTTTGCTTGTTGGTGAGTTTGTAGTGAGTTTGGTGCTGTAGTTTTCAGATGATTTCTTTCTCTATGCATTCTTCCTCTGTAGGGTACAATTTACATAATCTGATGGCAGTCCTCTTTTTTGGAATCATAAGGTCATTACTGTGTAGCTGGGGGTGGTCGTGGAGGCACCAGTGTCAGTCAGTTCTCCGTCATGATGGCCAGCTAGGATGCACAAAGGATGGGTTTAAACTCCTTGTTGTCCCTAACAGAAGACAATAATCTTTAAAAATAATTTTCATAAATCCAAATAGGATTCCCCACAGGATGTTTCTCTTTACTCCTATGCACACGCAGTGTAGAAGCTCTATGTCGGCTAGCCGCACAGAACACGCTGCCACGTCATTCACACTGTGGAGTACCCAACCCTTTTGGGTAGCAGCAGGTTCCCGACGATATAATTACCACCTCCTCCCACATCCCTCCCCCAACAGGCAGGAAAATATATTTTATTTTTTATAACCAGGGCACTCTTCCCTTTTCAGAGAGTTAGTAAATAAAAAATGCTTAGCTCCTCCGTGGGGTGGGGGGGGGGGGAGACTGGGGGGCGGTGATCCAAGTCGTTTGTAGGAGCTTGAAAAAAAACTGTTGCATTGGTGGCTGCAATGCAGTCTGTGGACCTCATGTGGCTTTCGGTTTGGGTTGTGATTTACATAACAGTATATGGTAAAAGTTTGGAAAAAACATGGTTTAGGATTAACTTTTATAACGATTTGACTATTTTTTTTATTGAAAGTGATACTAGTTTCTGTTTTTTTTAGTAGAAATACTACACCTCGGAACTTGCAATTTCAGAGAATTAATAAAATAAAAATTAGAGAATTAATATAATAAAACTTAACTGTGATTGTGCTTGAAAAGGAAGCTTTTTTTAATGCATTAAGGGAAATCGAAAGAATAGGTGATATCCAGTTTACATGTGGATTTTTATGCATCTCTGGTTTATAAGCAGACATGAATTGTTTTACAGTTTACTTTATTTAGCCATATTACAAAAGACAAGAGCAAGTGTTCTCATCTGCATAAATGCAGTAAATAAACAATCAAGTAACTTTTAATGGGTTTGTATAAATATCGTGTTCTGAAATGTGAAGAAACATAAATATTGCATCATGGATAGATGAAAGTGATGTATTCCACACAATAAATCATAAAGTTGGGTGCTACATTATGCAGGACATCTGTCCTATGTCTAGGTGTTGATTTGTGCAGGAGAATTTAGTTTCTGGTTGTTGTCAATGAACTCCATTTTTATCAGGAGTTCATGGATTTAGGCCTTCTTCAGGACAAACTCATAAGTACTCCTTGTCGGCATTTGTAGTTGATGTTACAAATCTGCCTTTACATCTCAGCAATTAAAAATCAGATGGTGTAACGTCCATAGTTTTTGCATGGACTTACTCAGGGTAAATGCAGTGGTAACCTTCTAACTTCATGTAATCCTTCTTCGGACATAGTATTCTCAGATGTTCCTAGTCATCCGCTATAATTTGAAACGGAAATTTTCTGTATACCCAGTCGCATGATTGGGGAGAGTCAGATTCTTCCTCTTCATTGAATGTTCCTCTTTCCTCAGGTTAGCATGATCAGCGTTATTTTTATTAGTGTTTTAGATTTCACAAAGCAGGTAAGGTCTGTCCTTCCACTAATGGCGTGACTTTTTGGCTCAAACCGGGGGCCTCATTTATGATGTTTTGACGTAGGGGAGCCCCGCAAGAAATCATGCTGCGCTGCTTTAAATCAAAAGGAAAGGACAGGAATGTGCCGTATCTATAAGATACGGCGCATTCCTTTCATTTTCCCCTGCATTGGCGCACAGTGGGCTGCCATGCTTCAACGCAGGCACCGTAGCAACATGGTGCAAGGGTGCCAGTGTTGCGGGGCTGATTGATTTTGTGCAGGAAAGAACACCTGAATGCAGAATACAGCACACATTGAAAAAGGAAAGAACAAGGAGAAATTTAAAAAAAAAATCTCGTTGTGCCTCCCTAATGCCACCCCTGGGGTGGCGTTAGATTCTGAGGCATTCCCAGGTTTACGATTTGTCGTAAATCCGGGAATATGCCAGATTCCATGGCTGTTGCATGCAAACACCCACAGCAATACTGATGGAATGCCCCTTTCATGCTGTGTTCTGCATGAAAGGGGCACATATTTACAAGGCGATGAAAAGCCATGTAAATATGCCGGGGCACACTGCGCCACCAGAACTTCGAAAAGTGACGTTCCAGTGCCGCAAGGGACCTCATAAATGAGGCCCCAAATATTTGCTTACTAGTTGCAAAAGCCTGGAGTTCTCATAAACGTGTTATGTCTCTCAATGAAATAGTTCTACAGTTGGTGACTTTCTGCCTTCTGTAGGCAAACACAAGGAGATGATGGATGAAGTGCTGAAACTTTTCAGACACTCACCCCCAGTCACAGATCTGGGCTGAATTTGTCATTGTTCTTTAGCTCACTTCGCCACACCAGTTCAGACATAGCTATATGCAGATCAGTCTTGAC
The DNA here is from genome assembly GCF_964204655.1 of Triturus cristatus. NCBI lineage: Eukaryota > Metazoa > Chordata > Amphibia > Caudata > Salamandridae > Triturus > Triturus cristatus. The sequence continues at coordinate 215,315,331 of NC_140588.1, forward strand.
CCTGTGCCTCATGGGAACAGTCCAGCCCGAACTGCCACGCTATGTCAACCCTGGACCGGAAACAAGCATCCTGGGACCGGTTTCGGGCTAACAGCCCTTATCAGCCAGGCTAGCTTGAATTCAGTTAAGTGAGCAAGAGACCCAGGTCTGGGCATACCCTGCCAACTTAGGGCAAACAAAGCAAACACAAGGAGATGATAGACGGAGCACTGAAAGTTTTCAGACACTCACCCCCAGTCACAGATCTGGGTTGAATCCATCATCGTTCTTTAGTATACTTCGCCACCCCAGATCTGTGACTGGGGGTGAGTGTCTGAAAAGTTTCAGCGCCCCATCCATCATCTCCTTGTGTTTGCTTTCTGCATTCTGTATTCATTATTTATCACTGCGTATGTGCCAAGTCTGTATAAGTTTGCGCTAGCCATTGTTGTGGTCACCTTCCGTTCCAGGGATCCAATGATCCAAGAAGGAGTGAGTAAAGCCTTTTCAATTTCAGACCTTTATCGCAAGCACTGTTCTTTCCAACCAATGACCATAGACTGCCATCCAGTACATTTCTAGCAGGTGCTGCATTAATGTTTCTGGGATGAGGCAAGGTAATTTATGTTTACGTATTCCGGTGCTTCCTGCAGCCCCATTGCACACTACATTGTCTTCCTTCCCTCGCGCAGCCTGTTGCAAGCGCCTTCGGATCACTCGGGAATTTGTTAACCGCTGTGAGAAACATCTGTTTGTGAAATGATTCATCTGCCTGCCTTTGTCCGCCTTTTAGGGCTTTGAAAGAAGTAATGGAACTTTTTAGATTCATTTACAGTACTGAGTTGTGCTTTTCAACCATGAACACCCTGCGAGCAAAGGGTAAATTGGAAATCCTTTAGATGGTGCTGATGAAATAGGATTCCAGTGTAATTGAAAGCACGTCTCTGCCGCTTTGTGTCAGCTTGCAAGCAAGACGTCTGCGTCCTGCGGGGAACAGTGGCCGGTGTTTTTTGTTTTTTTTTAACAATATGTTGAATTTATTTCTGTGAAACACCCAGAAGGCAACCCTAGCCGTAGACATCGCTCAGTTATACCTAACAAAGCCCCCCCTGTATCAGAAAATGCCCCTGGCTACTGACGCCTGCCACCTTTTGAGGAGAATTTTTATTGAAATATGTATTGGAGTTGTCATTATTCATCGAAGTTGCTTCTCCTGCCATTTGAAAGGAAACATTTGGAATAGTGGTGGCCAATTGCCAAAGCAGAGTTTCCTACTCTGGTATTTTATACATTGTGGGGCTTCTTTACAAGTCCCTTGCGCCGCCGGTGCGTCACTTTTAACAAGGGGAAAAGCGACGTGTTTGCTGCGCGCGGGGCTTGTAAATAAGCCCATGTGTTTTTGGGCTGTACAAAGTATTGTCAGTGGCGTAGCATTAGCCCCAGCAGCTCCTGCAGTGCGGGGAAGTGGGGCTGAGCTCCAAGGGGCCCCCATAGCACTGTACACAGGTGGCGGGCGACTGGCGTGAGAGCTCCTGACTGGGTCCGGAGCATGGAGGGCCCTTCCATGTACTTTGCAGGGGCCCCACCTCCAGTTTTTTTACGCCCCTGCACTGCCTGCCACCTATTGAAAACTTCAGTGGGCTGCCGGTGTGCAAGATGCTGGATGCTGAGTCAATGGGAGGGGTTAGAGTTTTTTAAGAGCAGGGGGCAGGGGGAAGGGGATGCCCCATTCCAATACTTTTCAGTTGCTTTTGCAGTTTGAGGAGTGCAGATAAAAGCGGTACTCACATTTTTCCCAGATGCAAAGCGAATGCTTTCATAGTGTAATTTTGATAAATACACTTTTCTATGAGTTATGTTTTTTCCCGTCAATACTGATATTCCCAGAGTCTCTGTATTTGGGTTAAGTTATAACATCCACTGATACAAAAAGCATATGAGGGATGAGGCAAAAATGCAGTATTCAGCCGGACTGGGAACGTAATCCGGCCATGGCAATTGAGTTGGACCGGCCGCGGGAGGGATTCGGGGGGGGGGGGGTCTCAAGAGGAAAACACTGCAGCTGCTTTTGTTACTGGGGGCCGATATTGCAGCAAACATTGTTGCACCAGGTGCCACCAGCTCTAAAGCCGGCACTGGCTGTCTCTCATACTGTTGTGGGTAGAAAGTAGGGTAGCAGAGGATCCCATGGAAGGGCGCCTCTGTGGCTTCTGGTGGGGCTATGCCTTGCACAGCCAAATTCAAGAACCGGCATTGTATTCGATACATCCACACCGAATATGCCTCCTTATCCCGCAGTCTTTTTTTCCGCAGGGAATCACAACGCGGTCGTTACAATGACCGCGTTGTGATTCCGCATACCATTACTCCGCAAGTCGGAACAACGACTTGCGGAGGGGGGGCGCTGGATGTTGGAATAGTATAATTTACCATTCCAACTCCAGTCTGTGCGGACAGTAGGGAAGGTGTTGGATTTTAAATCCAACACCTCCCCCCCCCCCACCACAAGTAGTTGTTCCGACTTGTGGAGTAATGGTATGCGGAATCACAACGCTGTCGTTGTAACGACTGCGTTGTGATTCCCTGCGGAAAAAAAGTTTTGTTATAAACGTTGTTTACAATCCACACCTCCTGCTCGCTTAGTGAAGATGTGGATATCATCAATATCCGTGAATACTATGGACAGTGTTATCTTTCTAGCTAGCTTATTTCTCTGCTTTTCTAACTTCTGAGATTGATCTGTATTGAGTGGAACATGCAGATCCACATTCAAGAACTGCGGGTACAAGTACGGCAGCTGAACACAAGGACAGTGTTCCTAGTGAGATCCAGTGTGATGTAGAGCTTTCTGTGTGCGCCATCACACATGACAAGGTACCACTGAGGAAGACATTATACAAAATGGCCCTTGATTGTCTCAATTTTAATGATTGGAGCCTGCTAATTTCGAATGCAAAGAAGTACTCGGGCTGAGGCTGATTATCTCGCTGTCTTTCCGGAGATTGAAGGACGATGCGCACACATCCTTCTCAGCCTTCATCTCTCTTTGAAGTGCTGTCTTGCTTTCAGCGTGTATTCTGAGATGATACCAGGAAGAAGGTTCTCTGGAAGTGCCTCTAAAGATTGCTGCTCTCAATAGGCATCAGTCCAGGCAAGGGGTTATTATGTGAAAGAGAAATCCTACCACTGCAGAGTTTGTCTTTATTTCAACAAAGAAAAGTAACTGTGGTACCATAATACGTCCAAGGGTTATGGGATCAATCAAACCTCACGGCGGTTGTTACTAGTTCAACAACACAGAGTAACATCGGCACTGCATTATATCCAAGGAGTATAGTAAAGATCATACCACCATTGATATTGCCTCTATTTCAACAGATTATAACTTTGGTACCATCATTCGTTCAAGAAGTGTCGTATAAATCATCCCGCTGCAGAGATTGTTCACATTTTAACAATAGAGAACATCCGAGGTACCACAGTACATGCAATCAGCATCATAAACAGCGGCGGCTCCTCTGCAATGGCAGAGGAGTGTCGGTCTACTGCCTCAGAGCCAGCAGCTGAAAAATAAAACAATATTTTATTATTGTTCTATTTTTCAGCTGCAGGCTGAGCAGTATGCAGGAAGGGGTGGGGGTGGGGCTGGGCCATGGGAGTGGGGCGGTGCAGTGGTAGATGCACTTTCAAGTGTGCGTGTCAATTTGTCTGGCTGTCTTAGGCCGGCCAAACTGACATGCGCACTTAGGTTTCTCCAACCCAGCTGTATTGCACAGCTGGGTTGGAGAAACCGCACAGACTCCCTGTGCTTGATCGAGCGTTAATCCAGCCCGCTCAGGCCACTCTCCACACTGCTCTCATGCTTGAGAGCAGCGCGGGAATTGGATGGAGAGTCCGTTATGCCTGGAATTGGAAGCAGAGGAGTGAGAAGTGGCTGGCAGATCCAGGTAAGTCTTTTTTTCTATTTTATTTTTAATATTAACCCCCTCACGCTCTCCCCCCATGCCCCCCCTCCACCCACCTCACCACTCTTTATCTGCATCGGCCACCACTGATGATAAAAATCATACCTCCTTGGCTGGTGCCAATATTTCCACAATGTAGAATAACGTTGGTACTTTGTGATGGCTTAGGAGTAGGGTAAAAGTCAAACGAACCATGAAGGAGGACACAATTACTCCACATTGCTTTTAGTCAATCATAGTCGATTCCTAATGGCAGTCAGCGCTACCTGCACTAAAAAAGTTCAATAAAAAAAAAATCCAAGTGATATGATGAAGCCAAATGGCAATTAAGCTATGGGTGTATATACATTAACATTCTGCTGGCTGAATTGTAGGAAGTGGACAACTCTGCAACTTTTAAAGCTTTAAAGTTTGTCAACTTCGTACAACTTTGCCTAAGGGCTAATGTCCAGCAAAAAGGGGTTTTCTTGGATGAAATCTCCCCCAAAACCCTAAGCTCTTGTCTTCCTTTACACTATGAAGCCTTCTGTTCACACTGGTTTCCTCCGTTTTTTTTATGTTGGCCATCTTCAAGAAGGACCCAAAGTTGGAAAAGTTCCTTTAAAAAACAGTTTGAGAAGTTGGAGGAGCAGAAGCCCTCCATTTTTTTGAATCCGCATTTCAAAGATATTTTGAAGGAAATGACATTGCATGCAAAACCTCTAAAAGGGACAGAGACACATTAAAATGATGGAGGATCAAACCAGACATAAGAGGATAAACCCATGTTTCTGTGACTTGGACTGTTCCAGATAAGGTGTCTGTGTTATTCCTTGATCAATTGATCCATGGGTGCATGATTTTGGTGTTTAAGGCCAAGGAGTCTTAAGATTGAATCAGAAAAATTGTCTCTGTGGAAACATACAGAAATGATGATGGAAACGAGAGAAAGAGGTAACAAATATACCGAATTGGACATCATCACTAGTCACAAAGTGGGGTTTTAGGTGAATGGAGTCCCTCTAATAATTACCTATAGGCAAGTGTTTTCATAAAATGATTAATTCACTGCTTGTAAGGCACTGTGTGGATAATTTGCATATGAGGATGTCTAGGAAAAGACTGAAGATGGACAGAGTAAGACACAGACTAAAATAGGAATTAATGAGTCGAAAAGTGCCTAGGACTAAGAAAAAAACATAGCAGGGAGAGCCTTTTGAAGATCTCAGAAAGATACTTTGAATAAAATAAGTAGCATATATTAATTAGAAAAGGAGACTTTTCTCTCCTTAACTACAAATATACGATATACTTGGGGCATTTAAGAAAAAAAGAATAGAGCGATATTGTTAACTTTTTCAGAGTGATGCACATACCCACAGAGCACATTTCTACCACATCTGTTTGCTATGGTCTATGTTGTGGTTATCACAAACACCATTGTCAGACCACCTTGTAAAAAACATGGGAGAGTTGTGCATACTCTAACCTCGATTGTATGTTGGCAGGGGATGATTAGGAACCACTTTTTGCTCTGAAATTGAAGTGGAAAGTACACTAGAATGAGCAAATGATAATACCTTGAAAAAGAAAGTTATGGACAGCATTCAGAAAGTTTAGAGGAGACACGACAATAGCAACAGGCTTGGATCAGACTGCTTGCAAAGCCTTTCGCGGGCAGATACATCATGGAGCCCAACTAGCTCACTTGACAGCTAGGAGGTAATCCTTCCATTCTCCACTGGCATCTAGATACCAGTGAGCAGCCGGAAAATTATTTCTGTTTATATCAAATACTATAAATCCATTTCCCAGTTTGGATTGTCTCATGCAAAGTCTGGGCATCAGGGTTCACTTACATGTTGTGAATTAAAGTCTCATTTTCATTCACAAGTCTGCTTGTAGTTATGATAAAATAGGCCCTGCAAACAGCTCCACTGTAGTTAATGCTCCATGGCATTCCAGAGGTCAAGTGTCACAGATGTACTGTCCACATTGATGAGGAAGAAGGAAGCGAGGACAGTGTGATCTATCTGAGACTCCAAAGGTCAAGTGCTGTGCATCTACTGTCCACCTTGTGTACAGTAGAACATGGATAGGACAGTGTAATACATCCGGGACTCCACAGACCAAGTTCCGTACATCTACTGTCCACCCTACGTACGGTAGAGCAAGGAGAGGACAGTACAATCTATCAGGGACTCCAAAGGTCAAGTGTCAAACATCTGCTGTCCACCGGGTGTCTATGGTAGAACGAGGAGAGGACATTGTGATCAATGCATCTACTGTCCACCCTGTGTATAGTGGAGCAAGGGTCAGACAGTGTGGGTTATCTGGTACTCCAAAGGTCAAGTGCCGTACATCTACTGTCCACCCTGTGTACAGTAGAACAAGGGTAGGACAGTGTGGGCTATCCGGTACTCCAGAGGTCGAGCGCCGTACATCTACTGTCCACCCTGTGTACAGTAGAATAAGGGTAGGACAGTATGGGCTATCCAGTACTCCAGAGGTCCAGCACGTACATCTACTGTCCACCCTGTGTACAGTAGAACAAGGGTAGGACAGTGTGGGCTATCCGGTACTCCAGAGGTCAAGCGCCGTACATCTACTGCCCACTCTGTGTAGAGTAGAACAAGAGTAGGACAGTGTGGGTTATCTAGTACTACAAAGGTCAAGCGCCGTACATCTACTGTCCACCCTGTGTACAGTAGAACAAGGGTAGGACTGTGTGGGTTATCTAGTACTACGAAGGTCAAGTGCCGTACATCTACTGTCCAGCCTGTGTACAGTAGAACAAGGGTAGGAAAGTGTGGAGCCGTCCGGTACTCCAGAGGTCAAGCGCCGTACATCTACTGTCCACCCTGTGTACAGTAGAACAAGGGTAGGACAGTGTGGGCTGTCTGGTGCTCCAGAGGTCAAGCGCCGTAGATCTACTGTCCACCCTGTGTACAGTAGAACAAGGGTAGGACAGTGTGGGCTATCCGGTACTCCAGAGGTCAAGCGCTGTACATCTACTGTCCACCCTGTGAACAGTAGAACAAGGGTAGGACAGTGTGGGCTGTCCGGTACTCCAGAGGTCAAGCACCGTAGATCTACTGTCCACCCTGTGTACAGTAGAACAAGGGTAGGACAGTGTGGCTGTCCGGTACTCCAGAGGTCAAGCGCCGTACATCTACTGTCCACCCTGTGAACAGTAGAACAAGGGTAGGACAGTGTGGGCTATCCGGTACTCCAGAGGTCAAGCGCCGTACATCTATTGTCGACCCTGTGAACAGTAGAACAAGGGTAGGACAGTGTGGGCTATCCGGTACTCCAGAGGTCAAGCGCCGTACATCTACTGTCCACCCTGTGTATGGTAGGGCAAGGGTCAGATAGTGTGGGTTATCTGGTACTCCAAAGGTCATGCGCCATACATCTACTGTCCACCCTGTGTACAGTAGAACAAGGGTAGGACAGTGTGGGCTGTCCGGTACTCCAGAGGTCAAGCGCCGTACATCTACTGTCAACCCTGTGAACAGTAGAACAAGGGTAGAACAGTGTGGGCTATCCGGTACTCCAGAGGTCAAGCGCTGTACATCTACTGTACACCCTGTGTACAGTAGAACATGGGTAGGACAGTGTGGGTTATGTGGTACTCCAGAGGTCAAGCGCCATACATCTACTGTCCACCCTGTGTATGGTAGAGCAAGGGTCGGACAGTGTGGGTTATCTGGTACTCCAAAGGTCAAGTGCCGTACATCTACTGTCCACCCTGTGTACAGTAGAACAAGGGTAGGACAGTGTGGGCTATCCGGTACTCCAGAGGTCGAGCACCGTACATCTACTGTCCACCCTGTGTACAGTAGAACAAGGGTAGGACAGTATGGGCTATCCAGTACTCCAGAGGTCAAGCACGTACATCTACTGTCCACCCTGTGTACAGTAGAACAAGGGTAGGACAGTGTGGGCTATCCGGTACTCCAGAGGTCAAGCGCCGTACATCTACTGCCCACTCTGTGTAGAGTAGAACAAGAGTAGGACAGTGTGGGTTATCTAGTACTACAAAGGTCAAGCGCCGTACATCTACTGTCCACCCTGTGTACAGTAGAACAAGGGTAGGACTGTGTGGGTTATCTAGTACTACTAAGGTCAAGTGCCGTACATCTACTGTCCACCCTGTGTACAGTAGAACAAGGGTAGGAAAGTGTGGAGCCGTCCGGTACTCCAGAGGTCAAGCGCCGTACATCTACTGTCCACCCTGTGTACAGTAGAACAAGGGTAGGACAGTGTGGGCTGTCTGGTGCTCCAGAGGTCAAGCGCCGTAGATCTACTGTCCACCCTGTGTACAGTAGAACAAGGGTAGGACAGTGTGGGCTATCCGGTACTCCAGAGGTCAAGCGCTGTACATCTACTGTCCACCCTGTGAACAGTAGAACAAGGGTAGGACAGTGTGGGCTGTCCGGTACTCCAGAGGTCAAGCGCCGTAGATCTACTGTCCACCCTGTGTACAGTAGAACAAGGGTAGGACAGTGTGGGCTGTCCGGTACTCCAGAGGTCAAGCGCCGTACATCTACTGTCCACCCTGTGAACAGTAGAACAAGGGTAGGACAGTGTGGGCTATCCGGTACTCCAGAGGTCAAGCGCCGTACATCTATTGTCCACCCTGTGAACAGTAGAACAAGGGTAGGACAGTGTGGGCTGTCCGGTACTCCAGAGGTCAAGCGCCGTACATCTACTGTACACCCTGTGTACAGTAGAACATGGGTAGGACAGTGTGGGTTATCTGGTACTCCAGAGGTCAAGAGCCGTACATCTACTGTCCACCCTGTGTATGGTAGAGCAAGGGTCGGACAGTGTGGGTTACCTGGTACTCCAGAGGTCAAGCGCCGTGCATCTACTGTCCACCCTGTGTACAGTAGAACAAGGGTAGGACAGTGTGGGCTATCCGGTACTCCAGAGGTCAAGCGCCGTACATCTACTGTCCACTGTGTGAACAGTAGAACAAGGGTAGGACAGTGTGGGCTATCCGGTACTCCAGAGGTCAAGCGCCGTGCATCTACTGTCCACCCTGTGAACAGTAGAACAAGGGTAGGACAGTGTGGGCTATCCGGTACTCCAGAGGTCAAGCGCCGTACATCTACTGTCCACCCTGTGAACAGTAGAACAAGGGTAGGACAGTGTGGGCTATCCGGTACTCCAGAGGTCAAGCGCCGTACATCTACTGTACACCCTGTGTACGGTAGAACATGGGTAGGACAGTGTGGGTTATCTGGTCCTCCAGAGGTCAAGCGCCGTACATCTACTGTCCACCCTGTGTATGGTAGAGCAAGGGTCGGACAGTGTGGGTTATCTGGTACTCCAAAGGTCAAGCGCCGTACATCTACTGTCCACCCTGTGTACAGTAGAACAAGGGTAGGACAGTGTGGGCTATCCGGTACTCCAGAGGTCAAGCGCCGTACATCTACTGTCCACCCTGTGTATGGTAGAGCAAGGGTCGGACAGTGTGGGTTATCTGGTACTCCAAAGGTCAAGCGCCGTACATCTACTGTCCACCCTGTGTACAGTAGAACAAGGGTAGGACAGTGTGGGCTATCCGGTACTCCAGAGGTCAAGCGCCGTACATCTACTGTCCACTCTGTGTATGCCAGAACAAGGCTAGGATAGGACAGTGTGATCTATCCGGGAACCTCCTCACAGTGGATTCGCAGCCCTCCGGTTTCTCAATACTGTCCATCCTTTGTCTGTAGTGTCATAAGGTCGTAGCTTTTTGCACGAGTCAAGCTCTCTAACTCCAACCAAAACTAGGACGAATGCACTTGAGCCAGTTCCGAATATTTTGGTTTTATCTGTCGCCATTTACCTTTTTAGGGTCCTTAGAAACATGAAAGGTGTTTGAAGGATTCAAATTGTTCTGTGAGGGCATCCATGCCACCCTATATTCACTCGACCTCCCCCTTCGTCGTTCCTGAAGTATAGAAAGATAACAATACAGCATGTTTTCATCACGCCGGGTATAAAGCATTGACGGGGGCAGACTTTTAGTCACCTGTGTATCGACAGAGACGGTGCTCTGCACAGCACAACGCTGACTGCGTGGAACAGAACAGAAGCTGCGCGCGCGAGAGACTCAGATGCATTAGTGTTAAGTTGCTGTAAGGCAGCGGCCGCCTCAGCTTTTCCTGTCTGATCTTTTGATTAAAGCTTCCCCTTCTACGGCCCGCAAGCACGGTTTGAAATTCTGCTGTGTTTCTTTGATTCCTCCGGGATTACCTGATGCTATTACTGTTCCTGTATATGTTGTATACTTCCTGGAGCTCTGTGTAATGTTCACTCCGGGTTGAAAGCCAGAATAAGGTCTTCTAGTGCAGGCAAATCTCGCGTTTTTCCCAGTGGGTACAATTAGTATGTATGTATTTATGTATGTATGTATGTATCTATCTATCTATCTATCTATCTATCTATCTATCTATCTATCTATCTATCTATCTATCTATCTATCTAACAACGTTCCTGCCCCGTTAACTGCTCTAACGGGGACTTCTGGCATGGACCTCTTCCAGTCTCCACACGAAATTGAAGAACCACAAGAATGTTGCGGTGAGCAGTGCAAGGTTTATTGGTCATAAACGATTACATCCAGGAGTGCTCTGGCTTAGTGCCTGCCATAGACGTGTTTCGCTCGCTCACGCGAGCTTGATCACATGACGCGCTTAGAGATAGGGAACAATAAATACAAAAAGGTGCACTATTAGCTACAGAGAGTGAATACCTTGTGACTAGAACTGAAAAACAGACTGTAAGAAAACATCATTATAGTTTGAAATACCCTCATGCCTCAAGTACAAGGAGAAACATTTTGGAATATACAAAAAATTGGAGATAGGTCAATTCATTATGAAAAATAGCTAGAAAATCACAAAGTGCAAATTAGTCATGGCATTTAGGTAATAACAACATATGGCTCACATTCTTACTGAGGTAACACCATAGCTCGAGATGGTCCTAGTCTACATTTATAAATGTCAGAGCAAGTGCTACAGACATTCCCTTCCAAAGATCAGGGTCATAATAGACACTAGGATTATAGGTGTAAACAATAAAGTGCTAGTGCAAGAATCCGCGTGATAGGCAGATGACACTGTGCCTGTCATTGTACCAATACATAAAGATAAGGACACATTGTATCATTACAGAAAGATAAAACCATATTGTGTGAGCGGATAGACATGAGACCAAGTTCTAAAATTATTGCAAAGAGTGCAAGTGCACAATATCACAAAGCGCTGTGTAAAGAATACTAAAATTAGTCATAAATTAATACTACCTCCACTAAATATATCATCATTTTATAAAGTCAAAAATACTTAAAAGGTCATCTCGGGTCTAAAATCTGAATATTCCATTTAAACAAACAGTCTGTTAAAGTGCTGTGCATTGTGAAAATTGTGTGAAAGAAAGTGCAAGCAAGATTTCATCTTTGTTAAAATACATTGTATGTAGCAGCAGATACTCTTTGTCCAAGCCTGAACAAAGATACAATACAGTTGCTGATAGTGTTAAATAACAGAAATATATACGCTCATAAAAAAGATCACAATATCAGAAAAGTCAATCCATAGGATACAGACAGAGTCTAAAAAAGGAGAGAAACAATGTAACTATTAGACTACCTGTTAATGTAAAAAATATGTTCAGATTACAGGAAGTTATGCATGTCTTCGCTGTTGTTAAGGCCATTCGGCATCTTGGTATCAAGTGCCAAGATAAAATGTGTCTCTAATTGCCGAAGGTTCTTTTCACTGTTCCCACCCCGTCCGGAAATGGGAACAGCCCCTAGTACTGTGTATTCTAAATCTTTAAGTTTGTTGTTATGGACCAACTTAAAATGTCTGGCCACTGGGTAGTTTGGGTCGGAATTGACGATGGCCCTCACGTGTTGCAGGATGCGTTTGTGTACAGGGAGCTTAGTGCTGCCATATAGTTTAGGCCGCATGTGCAGCATACCTTATAGACAGCGAATTCAGTGCGGCATGTCAGATGTTCCTTAATAGGAATCTTTTTATCGCTAAAAGCTGTTGAATATTCAGTAGTATTAGTAGCGAAAGTGCATGCACGGCACAAATTACACTTAAAAACTCCTTTCCTTAACAACCAAGTGTTTTTGGGTGTTATTTCTGGACTCGGTTTAACAAGGGCATCCCTCATAGAGGGAGCCCTTCTAAATGTAATAGCTGTTGTAACAGGTAAAATGGATTTAAGTGTAATGTCTGTTAGTACTATTGGTCATTGAGAGTATATTATTCTATGAATTCTGCTCTCCTGCTGACTGTAGGTGGTAATAAGTCTAACATTTCTTTTATCATTGTCAACATCAAGCGTGGGGGAGACCAAAGTTGTCACACGGTCTTTCTTTGGAAATTAGTAACTCCTCCCAGGGCCTGATTTAATAACGTTTTAGTGTATCCTCGATTTGAAAAGCGAAGGAAAGCCTCATGCTGACATTTGTCACATTCAATTTTCTCACTACAAATAAGGCGAATTCTTATGAATTTGCCATAAGGTATACCCCGTATGGTGTGGTGGGGATGTGAGCTTTCGGCATGCAAGATTGAATTTCCCGCAGTTACCTTACAGTGCAGTTTAGTGTGTAACCTACCCTCGCTGACATATAGAGACACGTCTAGAAATTCAACACTTGACGCATCGATGGTAGCTGTAAACCTCAAATTTTGATCATTGCAGTTAATGGACTTAACACATTCGGTAGCTGTGTTTTTATACTTCCTTTCCAAACCATGCATATATCGTCAATATATCGTCAATAGAACATAACATTGTTAGTCCATTCCATCTGATGTTTGGTTTTGAGGACATGCTCCTCCTTCCAGCCAACATGCAAACATGGGTAGCTGGGGGAGAAGCATGCCCCCATGGCGACACTTTTCAATTGTTGGTAAACCTCTTGATTAAATAAGAAGTAGTTGTTGTAAAGGCACCGTTCTATCATAGCTAGTAGCATGTTATTATGTTCTCTCATTCCAATATCTCTTTCAGCTAGATAATACTTTGCCGCAGTCAGACCATCAACATGTTTAATGCTAGTGTATAACGATTCTATGTCCATGACTACTAGCAAGAACTCTGACTGCCATACCACCTCTTTAATTTTGCTCAAGAAGTCTGAGACATCAAACAACGGTAAAGCAAAGACATGGGGTTGAAGAAAATGGTCCACATATTTTGAGATCTTTTCAAGTTGGCTATTCTGAGCAGAAATGATTGGCCTACCAGGAATAGGGACCGTCTTCTTATGTACTTTCGGGAGAAAATACATGATAGGGATGACTGGAAAGTCCACCTTCAAAAAGTTAAATTCATCCTTTGTTAAAAGGCCCTGTCTCTTCCATTGGATGAGGCCCTTAACCACTTTTTCCTGGATCAGTCGGATCTCTATTTTAGCTGATTTTCTATAACAAGAAATGTCTGAAAGATGGCGATTAGCTTCTGTCAGATATTGATCTTTTTGCCTCAAGACGACATTGCCGCCTTTATCAGACTTGTTGATGATAATATCGTGATTTTTCTTTAATTCGTTCATCAGGGCATGGTATTGGGCATTTTTGAAGTTTCTGCATTTTTGTCTCCTGTTTACATTGATGTTAAGGCGTTTAAGTTCATCAACAACTCTTTCGCTAAAAATATCTACCGTATCTCTCTGCATTAATGGTTGGAAGGTTGAGGATGGGTGGAATGGGCTAATGGCTTCTTGGTTGGTACTAATGCCCATATTGCTCATGGTGTTTTGAGTTGATTCATAATTGACAGTGGTGCAATCAGCATCAGAAAGATGATGGAGTGTTTGTAGCAAGGGGACATCTTTTACTTATAGGTTACTTTCAGAGGTATTGACAGTGGGCATAGCGGTTGCAGGAGAGTATTTGTTCAATTGGAAATATTTCATCAATTTGATCTTCCTGATGAATTTAAATATATCAATTCTTGTTTGATTTTATATATATATATCTGTCCTGCTATATCACTTTGGCACCAGAGGGTTGTAGTGTACTCTATAAATGTTACCCTATCTTATCCTACCCTAGCAACAGATTACCTGATCACCATTTTGCTGCCTGAACATGGGGGTGACTGCCTTTGGTATCTACCAGAGGCATTTCCACTGTCCTTATGTACATCAGGGAACTAGGGTCAGTGAGGAAGAACCTTTATAAGAAACGTTTATGGTACGGACCGGCGGAAAAAATAAAATATGGAGATCTCACATTAGGCGGCTTTGCAAGTTTATGATCAACGTCAAAATGAGTCAAACAGCCTCCGACTATTAGTGATGCCCTTCCTGGAGGGAAATAGTTTGTAATTAACCACTTCTGGACCCAACCACTAAAAAGCGGAATAATGCATAGCATGTCATCTAGAGTAGCTTCAAGCTGGAAAGCTATTCCTACAGGTAAGTAACTGATTTCATATCCCAGTGCGAGTAGGCTAAGCCAGTAATCTTTGGTCACCATTAAGAGTGACGTACAAACGGCCCTTCATCTTAAACTATTGGAAGTGGTCGACAGTCTGGTTTCTTCAGATTGTACAAGACCAAGTGTTCTTTCTTCAGAAGAGAAATTTAATAATTTACTTTAGATTTTTTAAACAGATCACCTCTGAAGTCTGAGAGATCATCCTCGCCACTGTTTGTAGAAGGCCAGCATACCATGTTTTGGAAAACTTAATACCAGTTTCAAGTCAGTACCTAAGTTGATTTTGATCTTATATGCAGTCTCTCAAGTACCTTGACCTCTACCAGTCACATAAGTCAAGTAATCCAAAGTTGGTCAAAAGAGCTTCTGACACACCTCTGAAGACGTCTCATGTGCGTGGGTGAGTGTCCTGAGACTCCTGTTTTTTTTCTCATGATTTTAGAACAGACTTTCGATTATTCCAAGTATTTACATCCTTCAATGGTAGTCACAACATTTTTCACCAAGTTACGGCCATCCAGTTGGATCTCTCTGCATCGAAGAAATGGTACCCATCCTACAGTACCGAAAAAAGTCTGAAAGGAGAAAAAGCTACCTTGGCCAATCAGTGGGCCCTATTTTTTTTAATTTGCAGTACAGCAGAACTCCTGCAGGACCAACTTACCAGATATATCTTTTCTGTTTAATCCTTTTATGACCACCCAAGCACCCCTATAAAATTCACATTTCATGAAATGGCTGAACGGATTTACAACAAATATTGAAAATAGTCCTTTCTGAGTAAAGATCTAACATTCTACTAAATTTGGATTAACTCTTTTCCGTTGTTTTTTCTGCATCACTTCTCAAAAGTTTCTGTGGAAATTATTACGGTAAGTCAATGGCCTGGGATACCCCCTTTTCCTGGCACCCATTTGATGGATCACCCCATAACTTTCCAAGAAGAACCTGAGGTGGATGAAATTTTGTTTTTGAAAGTTTCATGAAAATTCATCAAACACTGCAAACATTATTAGCGAAAAAAACACTTTTCCTATGGAAATTCTCACCTAACTATCACTATACCATTGTGACCTCAACTGTGTAATATAAAGTATCCAGTGGCGGTTGCCACTGGGTAGAAATATTTAGGACCACATTTCCATACGAAAAGTATTTTTTCTTTTCTTGCTGACTTTGGCGCTGTTTGTAGAATCTTTACAAAAATTTCCAAAAGAATGTTCGTCTACCCTAACTCCTAACTGGAAAATATTGTGATGATTCATCAAGCGGAGGGCGAGAAAAAAGGGTGCAATTCCAAAATCATTTTTCGATAGGAAATTTTGATACAGCTACAGCCCAAACAGCTGAACGTATGTGCACCAAATTTGACAGAAAGCTAGAAATTGGGCCAGAAAACATGCTTTTTGCACTTTGGTGTAAATCAGTTATGTAGTTTTTAAACTACTGAGGCTAAAAAAATTGTTTATATCACGCCACAGTGATCTGATTGGCTGCCACCACATCAACAATGTGACGGCAGCCATCTGAGGATTCAGGACTCAGTCTAGAGTCCTTGAAAAAAAGTTACAAAAAGATATAAGGGGCAAGGCAGCGATACCCTGCGCACTAGGCCTGGTGAAGGAACCACTTGAGCCAAAAATGTTTTTGTTTTTTAAAGTTCTGCCTCAAATTTCAGAGGATCCACAAATCCATAGTAATATATATATATTTTTTAAACAAATGCAGGTGTGCCTGAAAAAACAACCTGTCCCCACTGGAGAGGGTCAGGACCCAGAAGGAAGAGCATTTTATATATTTTGGGATGGGGCTGCACGGCCCGATCCCTGGGCCTCACTATGGTGCCAGGGACCCCATTCCCCATGGCCATACATAGATTAAAGGGGGGCTGGGTGCACGCCCTCCTTCCCGGGTACCCCATTCCCTGGGGCAGATTTAAAATAAAAGGGGTGAGGGGTGTGGCCCCCCTCCATGAGCTTGTATCCCCGGGCCCAATACATAAAAAATAAAGGAGGAGGGTGCCCTGCCCCCTCTTCAGAGCCTCTTAAGGCCCTGGGAATCATCCCACGTGGCCAGCTCCACTATGGTTCCCAGGAAGCCCATACTCAGGATGCTATTTCACTGCCCTCAAGAGCACAGGCAGGAAACTAGTCTTCTCCCATCTGGTGGGAGATTAAAAAATGCGCCCGGCGGGTGAGAGCAAACATTTGCTTCCCTGCATGTGCTCTTGTAGGGCAGGGAAACTCAGATTGCTCCCGCCCAGGAGGAGCATAAAAAATTAATGCTCCTGCCATGCAGGAACAATGGCGGCTTCCGATGTTCCTAGTATTCATGCATGCGGATAGCCAGCATGGCCACAAGGGCCTTGGGACACCCCTCACAGCCCCCAATGGTGTGTGCTGAGGGTGTGCTGGGTGGGCACCAGGACACCCACATTATGGCCCTGGGGGATAGGATCCCCAGGGCCCATAAAGGCTCAGGGAGAGGGGCTGTGCACCCCCTGCCCTTACACAAAAAGACCCTGGGGAATGCGGGCCTCTAGCAGCTTAGGGAGGGGGCAGTACACACCCCTCCACATAAAATAAGAAAACAACACCAGGAGATAAAGTCCCTTTGGACATACATGCTGCGGCCCCCTTACCTTATAAAGAAAAATTGACCCAGGGGATTGGGTCCTTGGGGTGAGGGCCATGCACCCCCCCATAAAATAAGAAAACAGCCCCAGGAATGGGCTTCCCGGGGCCTGAAGAGGCTTGTGGAGGTAGGGGGGATGCCCCTGTCTCTTAATATACAGGATGGGCCCCAGGGAAGGGGATACTTGGGGCCTGTAAAGGTTCGGGGAAGGCACTTGCACCCCTCTTCCCTAATTATGAAAAGAGTTTCCCAAGAGGTCACTGGGACATATAAAAAATAATAAATGAGGGTCACGAGCTGCTCATTTTTTATTTACTGCTCCTTGAAGTGTTTTTAAAAAAAACATTTTTGTGAGCGCTGTAGTGTCCTTGGAATGAGGAAGACCTCCACAAAGGCTTTTTTTAATGTTGTGGGGAGCTGCAGGGAGTGCAGAAGCCCCTCAGCAGCAACAAAAACATAAAAACAGTAAGTCTCATGGGTCAGTGAAGGCATGACCTGAGTGGAGCTTACCATATTTTTTAAAGCATTTTTTATTAAAATGTTATTACACTTTTTTATAATAACCACTATTATTAAACATTGCAGTGTGAATTACTGAAAAATACATGTAATGAAAGACAGGTTAGTTTTGGAGAAAGATGATAGAACTGCTTTATATATATTGATTTAGTCACCCCTTAATAAATCCAATAGTCTCCCTTTTTAGGTCACGCCTAAGCCAGCGCATGCGCTGCTCTGGCGAGGCTTTTAGTAAGTCGGCTTCAAAAATCCGACCACACGCTTTTTGTGTGGCCTAAAGAGTGCGGTTATGCGCACGGTTACGCGCACAGGCACCATCTGGCTTTCCACCCTTACACTCGCGGGATGCTGCAGCTGCTTTCACTTTTGCCCCCGCGCGCGGGACGCTGCAGCTGCTTTCACTTTGCCGCATTGCGCACGTACTGCCAGCAACTGCCTCTGAATTGTAATTTTTTCCTTCTGCCTCAAACACCGAGCAATGCAGAATTCTGTGCTACCAGCAATACTTCTCCACGCGCCTCCTGCAGCCCTCAATCGTCTTCCTACGAGATTCAATTAGGCTGATGTGCTCCTCTCACCGCTCGGGCGAACACCTCTTCACCTGGCACACTTTGCAACATGCTCCGCTACAGTCACTCAGGCCGTTCGCCATCCCCTTCCTCCTGCTCACGGTTTGCGGCACCACATGCAAGAACGCAGAATGGTATGTGTGCAGTCAATTCACGTGCGGCACTTGAGGCTTCTTCCACAGCTCCACTTTGTTCGCGCTGGCCTGCGCTCGTGCAGTCACACACTTGCCACACCACATGCTGTCCCTCGCCGAACTTCACAAGTAATAGGCACACTACCTCCTCACGCTCCCCAAACTAGCCCTCCTTACGTTAGTTCTCCTCAGGGATTAAACTTATCACAGCCTCACGGTGCTCTTCTCCCCGTTACCAGCACTAACATTTACACGTCCTGATGCTGTTTTCCTGGCTACAGAGCACCACCGCAGCGCCGTCTCTGCCACCGCTGTGTACCCACACAAATTCACTTAGGGTGGTCTTCTCAGGGGTGGATCCCATCCTCGTCACAATTGAAGTGAACATGCACCATCAGTTTCTTCACAACGGTTTATTAGAAGTCAGGTAACAAGTGTGCGACCAACCCTGGCAAGACATGACAGCAACTGCCAAGACAGGACAGCAGTTGCCAGTTCTAGTCTCACCCATGACATGCTAAACATTCCATGTTCTATGACATCACATGGCTATGCTAGATCAGATTGGATCTAGTTACATTATACAAATGACCATAACACACATTAGCTTCTGCAGGCGAAAACAGCCATTTCTTGTGTTGATGTCTTCTGTACCCTGGATACATCACACTACAAATCTGACCTCGAAGTGACTCGACCTATCTATTTTCCCCACCCTTAATCGATCTGATAATGTTGGGCGCTTACATCACCTCTAAGCTACTAATTCTTTTGGTTTTATATCAGGTAAATTCTGGGTTGAGATGAAGAGCCCAATTGGAGGAAAGAATTTGAATATACTGTCTATAGGCCCCCTAGGAAGAACTCTCAGTTTTGCAAAAACAGAAGGGTTGCCAGTACAAAACATAATGCAGCCATGAACTGTACTGAAATTGCAAAGCACAAAAATAATTTGTGACTTGCAATTTTCACACTGCGACTCATTCTCAATTGGAATAAGGGGGCTTGAAATAGACGTTCTCCTTTTCTAGAAATTCACAACGGCTATCTCTGTGGTTTATAGCTGCTATAATGTTCTCAAGTCATTAACAGGACAACAACAGAAGCTGTCTGTAGTGACGTGTTTGTGTATGCATGGGCTGAATGAACATGCTGTTTGTGGATGCTGTGGGAATGTAATGATGCATGCAATGTTGGTGTGTATGTGTGGGTGATATCTCGGAGTTGATTATAGTTGGAGGAATAATGGAGCCACAACAGGATCTATCACCTTGTGGCTGTAACGTTAGGGCCTACATAAGACTGCAACCTTGCCCATTAAGGACTGCTTACACTTTGTGAAAGACAGCTGCTGGCATCATCAGTAGTGGGGAGGACACAGTGGTCCAAGGGACCAGTGTATGATTCCCCCAGAGGCACTTTGTAAAATTCCCCTGTTTTCAGGTCGAGCCTGGGCAGTGCATGCGCTGTGAGGCATGCTGTATTCATGAAGCTCCGCCCACTCTCCACCCATATTTTTCATTGGTCTTATGTCTGGCCACTGCTAGTGTTATAATACATGTACTAGTTCCCAACCTTCACCCTCCGACTGTTTATGCCCCCTCAAAAAAAAGCTTTAACAAACAACCATTGGAATAGGCAGAAACAAGTTGCCAGCATTGCAAGAATAAAAGAAAACTGAGGACATTTTTTCTTGTAAATACTTTTTTTAATATGGTCGTTCAGTTGTACATAATGTCTTCTTGGTCATATATAAGATAACAAAAATGCTTCTGACACTTTTTTATTATAACTTTTCAGCATGCTACACAGCAGCCACACTTCTCTACAGCACAGATTGAAGACATTGGCAAAGTAAATAGCTCTGGCTAAACACTTATAAGGCCCCAAAGGCGAGGCCTATTGGCTATGCCAATGCTTGTTATATTTTGGTGCTGTGACTCTTCGCCTGAGTGCTGACAGGACCTAAGAGACCAACTGCATGCTGCGCATGCCCTCGAACTTGCATGGCATGTAGTTGCTTGTCTGCGAGGGGTGGATGCAGTCCCTGCAGCAAACCCCATGCCCCGAGCTCCCCACCGCACGCTGCGCAAAGCTGAAGGCCGTGCACGGTGTGGGATTGGGGTTACATATGGTAATACTCCCCAGTAAATAGGAAGAGTCTTCCGAGTGGGCACCTGGACTCATAAAAAAATAATAAATGAGCGATACAAGCCACTCATTTATCATTCACTGCTCCATATGGTGATAAAATACTACTTTACATTAAAATAATCCTAAAAATGTACTAAAAAAACAAAAACAGTGAACATATACTTACCCATATATACTTACTTTGATGATATTGTGAATTCAGATATATTCTGGATGGGATATTTTGGTAGAATGATTTTTCTGTCACTTGATAGTGTGACATACATCTGTTTAGAAGCTAATAATTGTCTTTCACTTCAAGCATTTTCTGAGCCATGTGTCAAGGTTCTCACCGACGTCCATTTTGTTTTCACATCCAATTCAGATGGACATTCTTGCCCTCTATAGCTCTGAAAGGTAGAGGACGTATAAGCAGACCTAAGGGACTCCTTGTGCGAAAGACCTCTATACACTTTTATCCACAAGGCAGAAACTTCAGCATGTCATCAGATGTTCGGTGATCTAATATTGGTGATTACAATATCGAGATTCTGACGCACTCTCTGGGCAGAGGTTGCAAAATGGACTTTCAATAACGCTGACATGTGCAAGGCTCCCTTTGGTTTTCTACTAAAAGTGCCAAATCGTAGATAATACTTTTGTGTGTACAAATCGGATAGGTTTTAAATTGAAAAATAAGCTGATGCTCATATGATTAAAAGTCCTATTTAGCTTGCAAAATAAAATTGATGATTGAACAAATACTGCTTACAAACATACTATTGGAAAAGACAGACATAGGAAGCATTCATGTTATAATAAGATGTCAAATTTGAACGTTGTAACAAGAAATATAATGTGGGCCAATGTGAAAACGAATAGCTCGGCTATGTATTTCTATATTCAGGGGTGCTCTATGCCACTGGTTGGTGACCTCTTATCGCTCTGGGTGGGGACATAAAAAAGGAGCAGTTGTGACATTGGAGTACAGATGCCAAATCTGGTTGTTGGGTACCAGTGAATAAGCTGCAATGGACAATGCTATGAGTGTCCATAAACAGATAACAAAGCTCAAATGTTGACAGTATTCTTGCACTGCAGACCAACAAGCAAGGAAGTGGGTGCATATTACAAATATTAGAACATTGGAATGTTGGGAGCACCATTGAAAACAATGGGGTGCTCCGGTTTTCTAATTGCTCGTAGAAGCCCGGAGCTCCAACATTCCAATGTTTGACTTTGTTCACATCTGTTGCTGCGAACAAAGGTCTCACGGACCCTGAGGGGATTTTAATCCCCTCGACCTTCCTGTGGTCTTTGTTTTGTTTGTTATAACATTCTGCCCTCTAGTAGCGGAATGTTTTAATAGCCTTATAGCCCTCTGTAGCTGGGCTATAACGGCATTAAATTCCCGCTCTCTTGTTAAAATCCCTTGCCTTTGGCCTTTAACACTGAAGCAGGACTTTAATGGCCGGTATAGTCTGCTATGCCGGGATACAAACCTATATGAATGGACCAAAAATGACACTCCGGAAAAAGATAGTATGCTAATCAGCACCAGCGAGATAGCCGTGTTGAAAAAGATCCAAATGAAAGGGCTTTTTTGTGCCTAGGGCGGAATGGTCACCGTTGATTAATAGTTCTAAGAGATGGGGAGACAGTGGCATTTACTGGCCCATTTTTTTTATTCAAAAGATGCAAACGTTGGCAGACTGGAATATCTGCGTCAGAAAGCCGAGAATAAAAGCAACATAACGAAAATGCAGAAGTTAGTTAGCTGTCCCGAGGTTCAATGGAAGATGTTACTGCAAATCGTGAACTTCATTTCAAGTGGAAAACATGAGTAAAGGGACTAGATTAAGGCGTTTCCATTCAGCAGGGCCCATATCTGAGCTGGCAGCAAATTATGGGAAGACAAACTGTTAAAAAAGAACTCGAAGGCAGACAAACCACTCCATGAATGTTTAGCTTCAGTATTAAAAGTCTACTTTACTTTACTTAGTGAAATGGAGCAAACTTTCTTGCACTCTTCTGCTGTGCAATCAACAACGAGAGTGAACTACCTTCGGAGTATTTAGTTATTTGTGAGTTCACAAATGTTTCATTGAGGGCCTGCCTGATGAAGTGATGGTTGGTCCCAACAGTCTGCAGATAAAGTATTTTGTTAACCTATTTAATCTATCAGTTTGCTGTATTCTTCAGAAGGAACATTTGTGTATTTTGTTTGGCATAGTGCTCTTGACGTAAATGTATAGATCGCTAGACAGTGGTCTAAGTACAGTGCTGATCCAAGCTTTTCCACGCAACTCGATAAAATATTACTAACGCCGCTTGGAAAGTTTTTTAAAAACTCAACAGACATTTGGAAGCCACCTGAGGATTGCAAATGGGAATTGGGCACCTATAAACAAAATGGAAAAAACATTCCATTAAATTACAGTCTAGGTCACTTACCTTCTGTAAAAAGGACAATGCTGGAAAAGGGGAAATCATAATTATAAATAGTTAGCTGGAAGATCTTAAACAAGCGCCAACCTTGGTATTGAATTCTGATTGTGTTGTGTCATAAACAGACCAATGGCCTCATTAGAGTTGCAGATGCTTGAATTTTTGGAGGAAATTCAAAAATGGAGAAAAATCAACCAACTAAACTTCCTCCACCCTTTGGATATTATTGTTGAGGAAATTCAACCCTTAACTTTGTACTCAGTATTCACAGTTTCTTCTGGACCCCAACTCCTGGATGTGAGACAACTGGCTTTGACCCAGCAGAAGCAAGTCTACGGTTCTTGCTCTTAGGGAGAACACCAGATGTCTTTTCACCACAATCTTGGATCTCTGACAGTCCTTAGGTCTGTGAAAGCTCTAGTGATAAAGTGTAATCCCCCTCTTAGGGGTGGAGGGATTGTTTCAGGGTATTGTAGGCAGGATGCACTTTACTATAAGGAGCCTCAGATGCTTGGATGCATCTTGGAAAAGCAGACGTTGGGTTAGATGGCTAGCCATCTACTGGCAATGGCTTCACAAACCCGACCTGCCAACACTCCTTTTTCACCAGGAAAGGTTTTTATTTGTTTTTGGCAGGCAGAGGCTGCGATAGGGTACCATTTATTGGCTTCCCATGCACATAAAAAAACATTGCACGGTTGGAGGAAAAGGGCACATCCATTCACCTTCATACACTATACCAATATTTTCACCGGAACTTCCAGAGGACCTCAGCTACAGTCCCCAGAGGATTGCAGCGTGGAGTTTAAAAAAAATAATTTAATGTGATTGTGGAGTTTTAGACCATTTCATCCCAATGCAATTCCTATTCTTTGCCCACTGCTTGGGGGCAGCAGTGAAACCATTGGGGATGGGAGTGTTTGCAGGCATCTGGGTTGAACCAAGTCTGATTTGCATACAGCTGGTCGCTGTCTAAAGTGACATAATGGATTAAAAAAACGATAAAATGATGGACTGGAATGCGCCCAATTAATTATCAGTGGCCGCGATTAATTTAGACCTACCAAGAATCCCTTTTTTTTGTTTCCTAAGCCTGATAAATAGTTAGCATTGACCTAAAAAGTACCACCCAGATAGCATGCTATGCTGTGCCCTGTATAGTAGTAGCTAGTGGGTGACGTAGTTGCAACATGCTGCAGTCCATTTCTGTCAATCACTGCAACTCTGCACCCATCTTATAATGTTTCTGAAGGTATGCCGTCATTCATGGTACTGCCCACAGCCTGTCTTGTAGGGTAGGGAAGTAGAATGCCAATATAAAAAGACAATTGCATATGGACTTCTGAAAGTAGGACACAAATCTATAGTTAGGTGGTAACTGAAAATCCTCCAGTTTCAGGAGGAAACTCTATGAGAGTAGAATCCGTCAGCTGAATTTCCTTTACCGTGCGAACAGTAATGCAGGCGAAAGTCAACCAGTGGGCTCCCATACGCATTTAGTTGCCTGTAGAAATTGGGGTATTTTCAGTTACCACTGATCTTTAAATCTGTATGAGGTCATCTGTCACGGCATTGATGCTCCCATTCATAGATGTCAGCCTGTAGACAGGGGCATTTAGACTGGGGTTAGACCATGCAGACCTTTCTGCTGCAGTGGGAGAGCTGATCAAGGTGTTATAAAAGGAAGGTCACGGCCATATTAATAATTATTAATATTAATATTATAGCTGTTTATTATTATTATCATTATCCACATTATTATTATCATTATGTATTATTACTGTTGATATTTATTATTATTATTAATATCAGTAATATTTGTATTTATTATTTATATAATTATTAGTCTTATTATTGTGGTTATTTATTATTATTGTTAGTATCATTATTATTTTAGTTATTTATTATCATTATAATTATTATTATTGTTATTCGTTATTATAATTCTTTTGATTATCATTTTTACTACTTTTATTGTTAGTATGAATATTATCATTATTGTTGTTATTTATCACTATTATTATTTATTATTTTTATTACTATCATATTAATATGTATATATTATTATTGTTTTTGTTATTTGGTATTATCGTTGTTATGTATTATTATTATGTATTATTATTACTATTATTATTATTATTATTATTAGTACTATTTTTATTATTATTGTTGTTGGTATTATTATTATTATTTTAGCGTACCGTTTCTGGGAGTTGAGGCCCATTTTCATCCTAGCGCCACGTTTTTCATAGTGCCTGTATATATTTAGCATCGAATTAATGCTAAAAAGCCAATATTGATTAAAAGGATGTATTGTTTGATGCAGCGGTGCTTACGTTTTCTCCACGTTTGTCAGTTCATAAATATTGAGATCTGAGTTCAGTTCAGCGGGGAGATGCAGGCGTCTCCCACCCTTGACACATCTCAATGAGGTAGGTGTTCTTTACTGGGCTGATTCATTGTGGTAACACTGTGGCGTTGTTCAGCAGGCGTTCTAATGATACCTCGCGGTTACCGTTTTAGCTCCAAATTTGTTTTGCACAAATGGCTTTGCCACTCCAGTGATTTTTTACCCTACGTGCTTAATGCACTAATTGATGCTCTGTGTACCGGCTGCGGCAGTTATGGAACTGAGTGTTTGACACAATAATAGCTATGTTTATAAAAGATCAATGAGTGTGTTTTGTGATGTTGGTTAACCGTAGAAGACTAACACATACTCCTGTGAAGAGAAGGATCCCAATTCTACTAGGGGTTGAACAGTGGGGTGGTTGATTGCACCCAGCATTCTCTTTCTGCTCCCTACTATTTGCAGGCGAGGATATACAGTGGGTGTTTGTAGGCGCGTCATCGGAGATGGATGTATGACCCTCTAATAAAACTGAGTTTAGGTGGCCTGACACGTTGACAAGAACACTTACATTTAGTGAAATTTGCTCTTCAAATCAAATTTGCAATGCCTCCATCATAAGTGTTACCACATATGAAGGATCAGGATTAGCCACATTCACGACCCCATAACAGCTTGAACTCAATATGAGTGAACTTATTCCATGTTGTTCTACTAAAATAACATAGGTTTGTTTTCGGCAACAGATCTGTAGAGCAGACACTCGAAAAGGGTATACTCATGTGGAGATACAGCTAACCCCTTCTTCTGTCCAATTCTCACATCAACCTGGAATTTCAGAGGAGACAGAACATGAACATTCTTTGACCCTCCCTGGCTCTGTAGAAAACATATCATACATAAATGCACAGTAGAGTTTCAGATTCCAGGATCTGAATTATTTTCCCGCTCACAGATCAATGATGGATGAAAATTCATTTTAACTAATGTCTAATCTCCATCCGAGAGTTGTACATGTACAAGCCTCAATAAGAATTAAGAGAGTTATTTAGCATTTATCAGATGCAGGACATCTGCCAAAGTTTGCCGGAAGTCCCGTCCTCCCTAATTAGAGTTTATACCCATGCGTGGACTCTAAATAGTTTGGACGCATCATCTGCCAGTTTTTTTGGGGCAGATTTCCAACATCTAACAAACTCTAAATACCTGCCATAAGGTCCTGATTCACAGAGATTTTCCATCTGAGTTGCATCACTTTTTTATTGCAGCCCCAACACAAAAGCTATGTTGTGATTTACAGAGCCACACAAATCCCGATTTGCTTGGATTTGAGTGGTTATGTAAAAACAAAAGTACTGCAATGCAGCGAATAGAGTTGCATTGTATTTCCTTCCATCAGGTAGGCATTAAATTGGTGGTGCAGGGGCGGAACTGTGCATCCATCCTTGTATTTTGACTGAAACCCATTTTTACATAGACTTGTAAACATGGGTTTGCGCCAAAATGGTGCGTCTACAGGAGGCAGACGTAATATCTTAATTTCTCCTTGTTACTTTCTCTCTGCATACGTGCTGCATTGTGCAGCACACAGGCAAACAGAAATAAGCCTCTAAGGATAGTTTTTGTGCAGGAAGGCTGCATTCCTACACAAACACTTTCCTGACCGCAACGCAGACATCCTTGTGACATGACGCAAAGGTGCCTGCATTGGCACTAGGCATAAAGAGATATTAGTGATTCTCTGTATGGATGATATGACACGTAGCATTTACTATCGGACACAAACGCCAATAGGAGTAAGACCATTATTATATAGCATTTTGGTATTATATTGTAGGGGAACTTCTTGATATGTTTTTCTAAACTGAACCAGGAGACTCCTGGAGTTACTCACACTTTTGGAAAGTCTAATAGTTGTCAGATTTGAAACAGTTACTTTGGCCCTGAAGAAGTCTCCTGGTTTTCTGGGATGAAACTTGTTGGCTGTGTTCTTCATATTATAAATTAAAGAATACTTTTCAACTTCATATGATTCATTTGACTCTTCGGCTTCTTATTCAACTCACTGGATTCCTTTGGACATAATTGCACAATGAAGGACAATTAAAATGCTCTTATTTCAGGGTGTGCCCCCCCTAACCATTTGTGATTTCGGTCACAAACCCAGCCTTAATACCTATCAATAAAGGTCCTGCACTCCAAAACCTATAGATAAAAGCCAAAGTTACAGGAGTGAGTGAAGCAAAGATAAATTGCTCACCCAAGGTCACAAACACAATACACTGGGAGAATAAGGCCTATTTAAGGGAAGGTTGGGGAGGTTGGCTGCTGTACTTCATGACCAACCCCCCCCCCCCCCCCCGAGCATGCTATTGTCCCTTGGTGGTGCCCGTGTCCTTACTGGGGCAACGTATGAGCAATCATGCAAATTTTAGACTATGCCCTTGGGCTTATGGGTCACTTCTTTGCCAGACTGATGAATACCTGCCCACTAAGAGGCATCCTTCTCCTATGTTTTTTATTTTACTTTAGCAGCTTCGGACTGCGCTTTTCCCTTTTCCGAAGCTGGGTGTCCCTGCTCCTTTGATGGGGCAACTGGTGTACAACTCTTATTAGGGCAGCACAGGGAGCTCACTCCAGCATGGTCCTGTCACCTCCTGCTGCAACACAGCTGATGTGTGTTGCACAGAGCTGTGCATCGTCTTCTCTACTCCTGCCATAGTGGGAGCAGAACTGCTAGTTCATGGCTCCACCAGAGGCAGGAGGAATGGAGTCCTCTCTTGCTTCTCCTCTTCTTTGTCCAAGGGGAATATGATCCCCTGGGACATTATTTATTGTGGCAGGCCACAAGTGATTGGGTCCCTGCTTCATGAAGTTGGCTCGGTAGGCAGGCACGCCCCCTCTCCAACAAAAACATATAAATGACGTTGCTTCGACCTCACCTCTAGGGGCTTAGCTCTCCCCTAGGACATTTTCAGAAAAGGTGGTGATGCTCTGCTCAATCCCCCGGGGAGACAAGGAAGTATCATGGAGCCCGTTGGGCCTATTTTCACAAGATGACATTTTGCTCCTGGTGAAGCGCTATAACCACCAGGAACATCCTCTTCATGTCTCCTGGCTTCAGAACAAGGCTTTTTCATTGGGCTCCTTATGCTCTCTTCGAGGGCTTAATTTGTAAAACATTAAGTGCCAGGGCCCTCTTCAGGAGTCTACCGCAGCTCGCATTACCCGTTGCCCCTGCCAGTGCTGCCAACCCAGTCCCAACACAACTTCTAACAACCACACTCCTACAAGTGTGACAGTTCCGATTCTTCCAGGCCCCAAAGCTATAAGAATAGCTTGGACGCAAGTTATTAGTCATTTGTAATATATTTTAAATTAATAAACAACTGTTGTTGTGCTCGTCTCTAAATCAGCACCACTATGTGGCAGACACCCATAAGTGCCGTTGTTGACAGTTAAATGCCAGTGCCAAGCACCAGAATCCACCAGCACGAATTAAGCACTGCTCTCTTCTAATTTTGGAGGGTGTCTTATTCACCCTTTCTGCAACTGTCCAGAAGAACATCCTCCCTGTCACACTCCCCAGGTACCACAGCCTCCTGCTACGTGCAAGGTACCTGTGTGTCAGCAGAGGCCCAGGCCATTTCACAGCAGTCCCAGGGAAATCCTCCAGAGTCTCCCAGCATATCTATTCACCCAACTGTTCGTAAGGGGGCCAGTGCCACTGGACCGGGAGAGACCCATCCTAGTCCTGGGGTCAGCTAAAGTCCTTCAATCCATCCTTGCACTGGCTTCAGGCTGTTTCTCCTTGCAGGTGGGCATCCATTCAATGTTGTTACTCTGGGAGTGTCTTCTCATCTACCTCACATTTGTGCAGGTGTTTTAAGTGAGGATTGATCGTTCTAGAAGGCAGGCACCCTGGGCTAATTCCAGTGTGTCACATCACTCCACCCCTGTCTCAACCCGCCTGCACAGCATTCTGGGGCAATCCAATATGGCAACTTCACGTTCTTTGTGGATAAAGCTTCCTGAGAGTCTTGGCCCCAGCCCTAGCTGACACAGTTGCTTGATCACTTACCACCAAAACGTCAAAGAAGGGCCATCTGTGTTTGGCTCCAGAGGTATGGCTCTTCTCCTCTGCTTCTAGGGGCCTGGGATGCCTCAATGCAGTTGCAGCGTGACAAGCTCATTATTTGATGTAGATATCTTCCCTACCCCTTCCATTTCCAGGAACTGTGTCGAGCACTGTCAATGGCTTTATTGATCCTCCTGCTGGAGAGCAGAGTAATTTACTTGGCCCAGCAAGGGCAAAGAAGACCTGGAATCTGATAATGAGTTGAGCCAGGGAAATAAGACCATTCTTAAAGTGCCATAAGGAGTGTAGGTATTAAGCCAGGGGATGTAAATATACACTCGGGATATATGTTTCACCCTGGCCTGACTAAAACAAGTGGTATGCAGTTACTAAAGAAAAGTAGAACGAGAACACAGACATGTCAGTGCTAAGGGCATGCGGACCCTGATGGTGAGGATCTGAATGCTCAGGAGCGAGAATCCTCACTCTCCCCAAGAGGTGTCATGCTTTATTATTGGGTGTTGCTCCTCGCCGAGCCGGCGCTGCAGTGCTGGACGGGCACCCACAAGGGGGCTCTTTGCCGGAGATCTTTTGCTCTTTTGCTGTATGTGAGGCTAGGGTGTGTATGGATGGGCTCTCTACTGTAAATTGGTGTTAATGAGTTAAAATAGGCTAAGGGGTACCGTAAAAATTATTTTTATTCAGTGGCTTCCTTTGTCTAGGTCAAAATCAGAAGTGATGGTTGTAACCAGAGGTCATGGTCTGTATATATATATATATATATCATATATATATATATATATATATATATATATATATATATATATATATATATATATATATATATATATATATATATATATATATATAGTCACAATAGAATTTAAACACAATAAAAGCATGATTTAAACAACACATGACACACCTAAAGAGTTGTTGGTACAGTTGTAATTTTGTTCCTAAAATAATTGCAGTCTTGCCAGACCATGCTTTGTCTCAGCCCTTGTCAGAGCATCAAGTTAGTGTATGCAGCAATACATATTTCTGCATAAGTAGTGCCGGTCAAACAAGATATGCCATTTAGACTACGTCCACGCTTATTAGGGCGTTTCACCTTCTGTGGTTCCAATGCAGGTGGTGTGACAGTGTGTTGATGAGTGCCGCTTGCGAGGCTTAGGGCATGATTACGATCTTGGCAGACAGGGTAACTTCATCAGAAATGTGACACATATGCAGTCGCCAAATTACAATTCCATTATATCCTATGGAACTAGTGATATTGCGGACGGTATATCCGTCACATTTGTGATGTAGTATCCCATCCGCTAAGATTTTAATCAGGCCCTAAGTCAACATCCTGTGGCCATAGAAGTACACTAGGAAGTGAATCCAGACACACGCGTAGAGTGTCACAGTAGTGTCACCAGCTTGTGCCAGCTCAGATTAAATAGAGAAAGAATCCTTAGACGAGCAATCCTTCAAAAGGATGATAAAAGATATGAAAGGGAAAAGACTGTAGACAAATGACAAGAGGGTAGAGAGGCAATAGAGGTAAGGTTTTGAGAGCAGGGAGCAACGTAGATCCTCAGCATAGCAGAAAGAGTTAAAGGACAAGTCAAAACCAAATAGCAGGAAGGAAATAGAAGATGAATCATACGAAGTGAGAGAAATAAAAAAAATACGCACTTTTGGGGGAGAAAACATGCAGAATTCAAGAGTCACAAGAGTGTCTCGCAATAAAAACAATGGTGTATTAAAACAAACATTTACAAATGCAGTAGGTTTTTCAATGCATGTCTGCCCTGGGTTTTGGAGAGAGATTTGGATAAGCATTCATATATTACATTCTCTAGTCTCTGAACCTGCTTACATCTTAATGTATTCAGAAGTATTCACATTCGTGCCTTCTCACCATCATACCATGGTCGACGACAATATGTCAGGATTTTCCACCATTAAGCCAGGGCCCGCATGTTGACAAGGTGAGCACTTTTGTGCCATGCATACCCCAGGATGTCATGAATTACCACCATAATGCACTGACCCGCATAATAGCAAGTGAGAGCACCATTGTGCCATGTGTCAACATAATATGATAAGAATTACTAGTGGAAGGAGACAGTATGCAAGAATTATCACTGTACTTCACAACCACTCATGCCATAGATGCCCACAATATGCAGGAATTACCCCCATTATGCCAATGTCAACTTTATGTCAGAGTTTAGCACCATTATAAAGTGATTGTCCATGATATACTTACAACAACCAGTAAAACACACAGAGGGCCAGGCAGGGGCATTTAAAGACTCAGCCTACGTCACCCCAAATTACGCAAGACATAATTATAGGACGAGGAGAGACAAAATAATTCCAATTCGAGTCTCGTGGAATATAGTCCTTTTACGACACAAGCCCTCACCCACCCTTAGGTGGCATGCTTCATCATGAGGTTCCCCTTGTCACCACAAGCTGGTGT
Organism: Triturus cristatus; assembly: GCF_964204655.1. NCBI lineage: Eukaryota > Metazoa > Chordata > Amphibia > Caudata > Salamandridae > Triturus > Triturus cristatus. Next base: position 215,347,064 of record NC_140588.1, read on the forward strand.
TGTGGTGCAGTGGGCTACAACTCTTCCTGACCAACAGAAGAGGAGCCACTTAGCCTACTGTGACGGATAGTTACACCAATGTGAGTGGGTTGGTGTTGGTGAGGTTAAGCAGGGTGTAGTGAAAACATAGGAGTGGTTAAAATGCTTCTAAGTGAACCTAAACCAAATTTGATATATATCCCTGAGGTGCATGTTAAAAATAGCAAAAAGAGGGGAGTGTAACTTTTACCCCAAATGCAATAAAACGGTCAACATGAAGCACGCCACCTATGGCTGGGTGAGGTATTTGTCCTTAAATGTCTATATTGCAAGAGATTCCAATTGGCTAAAGAACAGTTTTTTTTTTTTAGATAGAATTTTAGGGCTTAGAGCTGGAGGGGGGGTCAGGGTAGTGGCGTACTTAACCACCCATATCCCCTTACCAAACATGCCTTTGGGACGAAATTGCATAGTAAAGGAATGCATGGTTAAGATGCATTCATGGTTCAAGCTCCGTTGTAGAGGCCCACACCTAGTTTAGCCATGCGTGCCTCTGTCATACACCCGTTGCCATGAAATACCACTATTGAGCAAAGGCCAGGATTCTATCAGGTCTGGGCTTTTAGCGCCATGGCCTGGAAGGCTAGATGTTTACAATTATTGCCACTGTAGCATGAAGACCAGCATATTGTCAGGTAAAACAGCATGCTTGTCCACAAGCTGCCAAGAAATATAAGCATTGTGATGGTGGCAATAAGGGGGGACATCATGCCATGGATGCCTACAGGTTTCCATGAAATACCAAAGTTTTGCGAGTGCTAGCGTTTCATCAGAGGAGAGCAGTGGGCATTGTGCCCTGTATGCCAACACGTTGCCAAGAATTACCACCATTGAGCCGGGTCCATTGTGAGAAATGGGAGCAACACCCATACACACTCACACATGCACACACAAACATACTCACAGACATGCACACATTTATACAAATTGGCATGCAGGCATGCACACCACAGCATTTTCTGTTTTTTTATACTTACCTTCCACAGCTATGATGGCTCCTGCTCTGCCGCTCCTCTGTGGAACTCTGCTGAGCTGCTTTAGGTGCGGTTTCATCAGCACTTTGAGGATGATGGGGGCGCGGACTCGAGTTCCTGAGGTTGGTCTTGGAGGGAATGCATGGGCGTGCTGGGAGGAGTAAAGTGATAGTGGGTACAGGGGACTACCTCAGAGAGCGTTAAGGGAAAGAGGGTGGAGGGGGGCCAAGGTCTGTGCACAGCAGTGTATCGGAGAGCTCTGGGAGAGGGCGCATGGAGGAGGGGCGCATGGGAGAGCTGGAGGCCTGGGAGATGGGGGATAGAGGAGTGCATGTGGGGGTGAGTGACTTTCTTTTTCTTCTTAGGATACAGGAGAGTAGGCCCTTCATTTTCCCTTGGCATTGTGCCACTGAGTCCATTTTGGGTACCTCAACAGAGCACTTCACCATTGAGGTTTAACCCAAAAAACTGTGATGCCTACGACAACAAAATAGCAAGTTAGAACCATAGTATTAAAGCATCATGAAGACCTTTTCTAGATCTCATAAATTGGTCGCAAGTAATAGCAATGAAAATGTGTTTAGATTGTTCACCTGTATTTATCGAGGACCTTACAGACCTTTATTGAAACGTGCAATGGTAATGATATTTAAGTAATGCCAGGAGCAGTGCTTAATTTGAGCCGGTGGTTACCGTTAGTGGCAAGGGCACCTAATTTTTAACACCGGTACTTATAATAGTTTGCCACTGGGTGGCACTGTTTATGTAGTTTAGAGATCAGTAGAACAACATTTGTCTATAATTCAATATACATTAACAACTAAAACCTGCCGTCCAAGCCATTCTTATAGCTTTTGGGATCTGAAATAGTGTGAATTGTCACACTTGGAAGAGTGTGATGGTTAGTAGTTGTGTTCGGTAATGTCATTGAGGGCGCTGGCAGGGGCAATGGGTGGTGCAAGCTGCGCTGGCCTCCCTTGAAGGGCCCTGGAAGTTATTATTTTACAAATTAAGCACTGACCAGGAGTAAGGTTCGGGCCTTGTAAGTGCTCAAGAAAGAGAAAGGCAAATGGTGCTGTTTAGAACTAACCAGATTGTAGTCAGGTGCCCCGCAGCTGCTGCTGTACATATCTGCAAATTCAATAAATTCTTAAGTGCCAGCTGCACCTAAATGTTGTAATTGTATTGTGATTTATGTTTTACATGGCAATCAATTAAGGTGTTTGTTAAAGGTTAATTTCAAAGAAAAGGCCCCACTTATGTGGAACAGATACAGGTGAATGATATGTTTGAGAAGCAAATGCTTTGTTCAAATGGTGAAAATGAAAACGAAGGGCCTTATTTAGAGTTTGGTGGACAGGTACTCAGTCTCAAACGCCATCTTACTACAAGTGCTATTGTATATAATGCATGTGTAATAAGGTGGACCGAATCTCTAGCTATACAAACAAGGTTTTATCCTGATCAAATGTCCAACGCAAAGTAAGTCCACCAATTAGTAGTTGTAGTAACTTCTATGCTTAATTACAATGTTAGAGTTCCAAAGTCTGTAATGTTACAGCCAGTCTGAACAAAAATTTAGCCAACACGTGTTTTGTCTTGTGGACTGTACCCCTCCGGCTTCATCAGGGCAAATAAGTCACGGTTAAAATGAATCTCCAGTATTATTGGTTATGACCAATAAACTCTCATCGCACCTATATCTCAGCAGTCAATCTGTTATGTCAGTATTATCAACCAAGTCACTGCTTGAGTATCTTCGGCTGCTCGCTGAGTGCTCCTCGTTGTACCACTGCGTTTCGCTGGGATATAATCAGGGCTCCCAGTTTTCCGTTTTTACTGATTTTTACAGATAAATACAGACAGAAAACTATTTATTTTCCTGTCTGTATTTATTTTTAAATACAGAAAAATACGGAAAATAGGTCTTCTTGGAATGTTTTTGTGACTGTCAATCATAGATGCCAATCAGTTGGTGTACAGATTGGGGGGCTTGGGAGATGAAAAAAGACAATGCATTTCATAATTAAGCTTAATTAAGTGCAAATCTACAGTTATTTATGCTATTCTACAAAGAAAGGGTTTTCAGATAACACTATTACACTGTATACCGCTGAAACCTTTTGGACATTCAAATGTGAATATGCATTTATCAGTCAAATAAATGTGGGAAAATACCCATTGCACCTTCAATTATACAGAAAACAGAAAATAAAAATGGATAAATACCAAAATAATTAGCAAAAAATAAATATGGATAAATACAGATGGAAATATAGAAAAAATAAATACCATAAAACCGGGAGACCTAGATATAATACTGGAGATTCATTTTAACCGTGACTTATTAGCCCTGATTAAGTCGGTGGGCTACTGTCTTTCATATATTCCTCTTCGCCACAGATTGGCAACCTAGCAATTGACCCTCACATTTGCTCCACCTGCAATATATTGAATGTCAAAATCATATTCCTGATACTGCACCTATTCTTATTGCACTGGTGCAGGAGTGAAGCACAGGCCCCTGCAGTCCCCGTGGCACGCTATGCACCCGTGGGGGGGGGGGGGGCTTCCATCCTTAGACCTAATAAATCTGTAAAATATAGGAGTCTCAGGGTCCTCTTGTTACATTCTGCAGGGTAGGCCCTGTCATTTTGCATTATACTGGCATCAACAGTTATGTGGCATTCTCTTCTAGAAATATACATTGTCAATGCAGGCACAGTGGCTAATAGTCATTGGATATGTTCAAGCACCTTATGCTCTAATTCAATTCATGTGAATTTATATTTTTTCCTCAACATGCACTTTAATCGTTCCATTAATGTTGCATAGCTTTCCATGAATCTGGAGTAGGTCACTCATTCCAATAAATTACTTTACCTGTTCTTTATCCCCCGGGGTGCCAGCGCTTCTCTGATGGCCTTGATCAAGTCATCCTTTGGCCTTGTGCTCTCTTTTGTAGTTTGATGCCCTAAATAATGTATGGATGCCATCAGAAATGTACACTTGCCTTTAGATACCGTTGTTGTCCCACATTTCTTCAGAATAGACAGAAGCTGCATGAAAATCCTATTGTGTTCTAATTGGACTTTCTGCAAAAATCAAAATATCATCCCATGACATCTACATAAAAACAACTCTTTAGATTGCTGCACTTCCCAGACTAAAAGGCAGACGCAAATACTTATTTGTGTCCAATGGTGTTACGAATAAGGGAGCATTTATGCTTCTTTTTCCAGTGGAACCTGATGACATGTAGAGTGCAAGTCAATAGAGATAAACAATTTAGCATTCCTAACTAGTGCCAACATTTCATAAATCTTTGGCAGCGGACAGCATTCCACAACAATACATTTATTGAAGGAGCAGAGGACTGCATATACATGAAATCAGCCCCTTTTTATGTCTCAGCCTACCAGACAGCTGGTTTGCTAATGACATCTTGGGGACCTTCAGAAAGTTGACCTAGGAATGCATTCCGTCCATTGCTTACCATTGGCTTTTTGGTTTGTAACTCACATTTTCTGGCTTTCTATTTGCTGGCTTTATTTGCTTTAGGTTGTCCAGCTCAAGTGTGTCCCTCCTGTTGCCCAAACCTTGTTTACTGTATTCTTCCAGGAGCTAACGTTCTGTAAGCAGGCCTTTAAATCTTGTTCTTATCTTGTGATATTTGCTGTGTGATTAAAGACAAAGGTCAAATGCAAGGCTGTGTTTTCCAGGGAGCTTGGTGTTTATTTTACATTCTCTGACTTAAAAGTGAGAGGATTTATTTGACAATCATGCTGGATACTCTGGGTCTGCTTGAGGAAGGCTGTACGATGTCTGTAAATGAAATGTGCTGACGATCAAATCAGTATATTGGGTGATGACATTTCCACACATTATCATTTGTGCACTGTATTCGTTTAGCAGTAAAACTGTATGTGAGTGCAAAAGTAATGATCATTTCAATCGAGGATGTGTTGTCTGTAGTAGCAGTACACTACCATACTATGCATACTGCACACTACGACACTCCACTCTACCCTACTCTGCACCACTCCACGCCACTGCACTCTACTCTGTTCCATTTCACACTACACCACTCCACTCCACACTGCGTCGCTGTACTCTTCTCTGCTCTACTCCACTCTATGCCTCTCTACTCTATTCTACTCCACTCTGCACTCAACGGCACACCACTCTACTATGCACCACTGTATTTTTCGCTACTGCACTCTACATCACTCCGCACCACTCCACTCTATGCCACCCTACGCTGCAACACTGTGCTCTATGCCACTGCACACTACAGCAATGCACTCTATTTTGTGCTACTCCACTGTACGCCAATGCGCTCTATGCCATTCCCCATCGCACCACTTTAATCTACTCTGCAGCACTGCAATCTACTCTGAAACAATCTACTCTATGCTGCTTCACTCGGTTTCACTGCACTGGTGGCACTCTACTCTGCGCCACTCCACTCTACTCTATGGAGTGGTGTAGAGTGCCAATGCACTCTACACCACTGTACTCAGAACCAGTGCACTCTATGCCAATCTACTCTGCACCACTATACTTTATGCCACTGCACTTTATGCCACTCTATTCTACTCTGTGTCACTGAACTCTATGAAACTCTATTCTAGTCTGCACCACTGTAGACTACTGCTCTCTATTATATTCTACTCCGTGCCACTGCGCTCTACGCCACTCTACTCTGCACCAATGCACTTTCCATCAATGCACTCCACACCACTGTACTATACACCACTGCACTCTACGTCAGTATACTCTGCAACACTGTGCTCTCTGCCACTCTACTTTATGCCACTTTCCTTTAAGCCACTCTGCGCCACTGAACTCTATGCTGGTGAACTCTATGCCACTGAACTCAACACCACTGAGCTCTACGCCACTCTACTCTGCATCACTACACTCTACGCCCCTGCCCTCTATGCCCATCAACTCTAAGACACTCTAATCTACTCTGCACCCCTGCACTCTACTACACTCTACTCTAAGCCACTGCACTCTATGCCACTTCAGTCTACTCTGAAACAATCTACTCTATGCCACTGCAGTCTATGCCATCCTGTTCCACTCTGCGCCACTCAACTCTGCGCCACTCCACTCTACCCCACTCTACACCACTCCACACCGCGCCACTGCTCTCTACACCACTGCACTCTACGCCATTGCACTCTACACCACTACCCACCATGCAACTGCACTCTGCACCAATTCACTTTGCCCCAATGTACTCTACACCACTTTACTCAAAACCAATGCACTCTACGCAACTGCACTCTATGCCAATCTATTCTTGACCACTGCACTGTACGCCACAATATTCTACTCTATGCCAATGCACTCTACACCACTCTACTCTCCAACATTGCACTCTACGTCACTTTACTCTACACTACTTTATGCCACTGCACTCTACATCACTGCAGTCTACTCTACACCACTGCACTCTACAACACTCTACTCAGCAGCACGGCACTCTCTGCCACTGAACTCTGTGTCACTCTACTCTAGGCCACTCTACTATGTACCACTCTACTCTGCACCACTTTACTCTATGCCACTGCACTGTACTCTGCACCAGTCTATGCCACTCTACTGCACTCTACGCCAATGCACTGTGCACAAATCTAATCTACTGTGCACCACTGCACTCTGACACTGCACTCTATGCCACTTCACTCTATGCCTCTCTACTTTGAACCATTATACTCTATGCCAGTGCACTCTACCCCACTCTATTATGCACCACTGCACTCTTTATCACTTCACTCTACACCACTCCAGTCTAGGCCACTCCCTCTGCACCACTCTACTGTACGCCACTCCACTCTGTGCCAGTGCACTCTACGCCACTACTTTATACCACTTCACTCTATGCCACTTCACTGTACTCCGAAACAATCTATTCTACGCCACTGCACTCTATTTCATTGCACTTTATGCCACTCTACTCCACACCACTCGACTCTACCCATTGCAATCAATACTGACCTCAACCCTACACCACTCTACTCTACATCGCTGTACTCTACGCCATTGCACTGTACTCGCACCCTATTCTCTATCCTGCACAACTACACTACACTCTACTCTGAAACAATCTACTCTACACCACTACAATCTATGCCACTGAATTTTAAGCCACTCTGGTCCTCTCTACGCTACTCCACTCTATCCCACTGCACTCTGTTGCACCAGTTTACGCCACTTTACTCCATGCTACACCACTCTAGCCTAAACCACTGCACTCTATGCCAATTCACTCTACACCACTTTATTTAAAACCAATGCACCCTACGCCATTGTACCTATGTCAGCTACTTTGCACAACCGCTCTTTACGCCACTATACTCTATTACATTCTACTCTATGCCACTCCACGCAATGTCACTCTACACCATTGTGCTGTACTTCACTGCACTCTATGCAACTCTATTCCACTCTGCACCACTGTACTCTATGTCACTGCTCTTTGCACCACTCTACTCTGACACTCTACTCTGCATGTCTGCAGTTTACGCCAATGCACTCAATGCCAATCTACTGCACTCTACACCACTGCACAACTCTACTCTATGCCAATGCACTCTACACCTCTCTACTCTACATCACTCCACTCTATACCACTGCACTCTACCCTGAACCACTCCACGCTGCACCACTCCACTCTATGCCGCTCTACTCTGCAACACTGCTCTCTCTACCACTGAACTCTATGTCACTCTACTCTGTATCACTTCACTCTACGCCACAGTACTCTACACCAATCCACTCTAAGCTACTGTAATCTACTCGGCAGCACTGCACTCTACACCACTTCACTCTACTATGAAACAATCTACTCTATGCCACTAGTCTATGCCACTCTATTCAAATCTGCTCCACTCCAATTTATGCCACTCCATACTACACCACTCTATTCTACACAAATGCACTCTATGCCACTGCACTACACCAATGCTCTCTACACCACTTTACTCAAGACCAATGCACTCCACGCCACTGCACTCTATGCCAATCTACTCTGCACCACTGCGCTGTTTGCCACTATTCTCTACACCACTGCACTCTACACCATTACACTCTGTCATTTTACTCTGCGCCACTGCACTGTACACCCATGCACTCTACGTCACTCTACTCTACCCCACAGCACTCTCTGCCACCTAACTCTATGCCACTCTACTCTGTGCCACCCTACTCATACCCACATTACTCTTTGCCACTGCACTCTACTCTGCACCACTCTGCACCACTTTACTGCACTCTACACCAATGCACACTATGCCACTCTAATCTACTGTGCTCCACTGCACTCTTACACTGCACTCCACGCCACTTCGCTCTACACCTCTCTACTCTACTCTGCTCCACTCTACACCACTCTGTGCCAGTGCACACTACTCCACTCTACTATGCACCACTGCACTCTTCACCACTACACTCAACGCCACTCCACTGTGCAACTCTGCACTCTATGTCAATGTATTCTACTTCACTACTCTATACCAATCCACTCTAACCTGCACCACTCAACTCTCCCCTGCACAACTTCACTCTACACCACTTCACTCTACTCTGAAACAATCTACTCTACGCCACTGCACTCTATGCCTCTACTCTCTACACCACTCTACTCCACTCTATGCCAATGCAATTAATGCTGCATTACTCTACTCTACACCACTATACTCTATGCCACTGTGCTCTACCCTGCAGCAATTGCTCTACTCTGCACCACTCCACTCTACTCTGAAACAATCTACCATACGCCACTGCACTCTATGCCACTCTACTTCACTCTACGCAACTGCACTCTATGCTGCCCCACTCTACGCCTCTGCACTCTGTGCCACTGTACTCGAAACCACTGCACTCTATGCCAATGCACTCTGCATCACTTTAATCAAAGCCAATGCACCCGACACCACTGCATCTGTGCCAACTACAATGCACCACTGCACTTTACACCACTATACTCTACAATATTCTACTCTGCCACTGCACTCTACACTACAGCACACTATGTCACTCTACATCATTACATTCCCCATCACTACACTCTATGCCACTCTATTCTACTCGGCACTACTGTACTCTACATAGCTGCTCTCTGCACCACTCTACGACCCTGCACTTCATGACCCTGCACTCTGACACTCTACTCTACATGGCTTCACTCTATGCTTACTGCACTCTACTCCACTACACTCTAAGCACTGTACTCTATGCTACTCTACATCTCTGCCCCTTATCCTGCACTACTCCACTCTACCCTGCACCACTCTACGCAACTCTACTCTACTCTGAGCAACTCCACTCTATACCATTGCACTCTATGCCACTGCAATCTACTCTGCACTGTTCTACTCTGTGCCTCCCCACTCTATGCTACTCTACGTCACTGCACTGTATGCCAGTGCAACACTTTACTCGGAACCAATTCACTCTACATAACTGCACTCTACGTCAAAATACTCTGCACCACTGTACTTTACACTACTTTACTCTAGGCCACTCTACTCCACTTCACTCTATGATACTCCAACTCATGATATCCTACTACATTAAACTCTGTTCCACTGACACTCTACAGTACTCTACTCCACTCTTTCTACAACAATGCTCGGCTCATCCAGGAAATGTTTTTCTAATCCCCTTACTTCCTCATGAAATTCATCCCACCTTTGACAATCCTCTACTGTTGGATTATGTTGGGTCTGGTGGCTTAGTGGACTAATACATCCACTGTAAAGCCCTGTGTTTGACCTCATGGTCACAGGTTCAAATCCCAGTGGCTCCACTCAGACTTTCATCCTTCTGAGGCTGATAAAAGATTACCATTGAGGATGGGTAACAATAAACATATGTGATTCAGCACCAAGATAACCATGGGTGAACATGCGCTTTACAAATAAACACGTTATGTTGGGAATCGCAAATTTGTTATGTGTCCGTGCCCAAACAGGTGAATACAATACCTTGTTTCCTCTGAGCACTACAATTCTTTGCATTCATAGCTAAGAGAGAACACTTGATAACATCGCTTGCCTTTCTGTACCAGTTTTCCAGGATTCTGTAAAAAGTATGGTGGTTGCTGGATGTCACTGTTACTTGTCATTGACACACTACACTGGTCCCATCATAACCAAGCTTTTTTTAATGTTAATGCTAGCAACCAGATTGTTCTGCTTCAAGGATGTCACAGTAGTTTTTCATTTACCTTGTTCCTCATCTTAAAATTTCTATTGGCAAGCACAACATTAATCTAATGTGTACTTTCCTCTCCAATCTTGTCACTGAAATGCGCGTAATTCTCTAGAAAATGGCCGCAAGCACGGTAAACCTTACAAGTGACAGCGCATGTTGACATGTGTATGATGGGTGCGTTGTCACCTACGCGTTCTTCCTGGCTAGGCCCCCTGAAGTGCCTGACCTTTGCTTTACCATTCATGAGGCAACTGTCCTCCTCTAAATGTAACAAAACACGTGGATACCGGCTCCGCTGTGCTTGTTCAGTGTTGAACCCCTGCAAAGTAGTGCCTGCAGTGCGATTCCTATGTCCACTCAGTTGCTGATGGACTCTTGTGCGTCTGTGCCAGTTACTCCACAACTGTTGATGCTATGCCCAACTCCTCATCGCCAACATCTGTGGTACTCAGTCTTGACAAAATTAAAGAACACTTTGACACGTGTGCTGGAAACAGGAGCCTGGCAGACCATGACTGATAAATCTACAATAGCAATCGCTAAGACGCAAGAACAACAACACAGAACACAGCTGATGGAAAACCCTTGAGTCAAAGTGCTAGGGATTGTCATGAGTACACAACTGAAAATTAAATATGTTCAATGTTAGAAACTGAGTTTCTGGTTGGCAGAGGTATGCACCCAGTCCAAGCAGGAACCACAATCCTTGTCAGGGTAAGTCACAAAAACACCCTAAATGTGCCTGTACTCACCCTCTGGTAGCCTGGCAACTAGCAGCTAGGCTTAACTTAAGAGGCAATGTGTAACATATTTGTGCAACACATCAAACAGTAACACAGTGAAAACACCACAAAAGACTCCACGTCAGGATAGAAAAATAGAGCTTAATTATATAAATAAAACAAGACCAGAACAACAAAAATCCAATAAGTAGAACCAGAGTTATAAATTGTTAAATTATAAACTGAAATATAGCACTTAAAAGCATAAAGCACCAATTGGGATATCTGGTCACGCTGGACTGGGTCAAATCCAAACGTTGATGCCGACCACGATGGAGAGCGGGTCGGATACAGTTCCAAGTAAGTCCAGACGAAGTTTTACTTTCTCAAGAATTGTGACAAAAAATTACTTCAGAGGCATGCCTTTGAAATGCACAGAGCCCCTATCCTTCCTGCACTGGATCCAGACTCACTACAGGGCAGTATGCAGCCTTTTGTGTGTGTACAGGATACAACCTATTCAGGTGTAAGTGTAAGGCTGTGTCCAGCTTCTCCCTCCCACCTACCCAGGACGGCCCATCAAGATGTGGATGACCTATCAAGTCACGCCTAAGCACCCATTGTGTGGCTGTCTGGAGGGAATGCACAAGCCCAGCTATCACCCACCCCAGATGTGTTTTCAGAAAGAAGCAGAAGGCACCAAATGGCTAAAGTAAGAAAATGACAACTTTCTAAAAGTGCTATATCTAGAATTACAATTTAAAATCCGACTTCACCATAAATTGTGATTTTAAATTGTTATTCCAGAGACACCAAACTTTGGAGGTCCAATCTCTTCTAAATTGGAAATTACACCTATAAAATATAATAAGGTAATCCCAATGTTATCAAATGATAGGCCTTGCAGTAGTCAGAAATGAAGGTAAGAGTTTTTCCCTGCCATGACATGAAAACTTGGGCTGTCTAGGACCTACCTTACGGGTGACTTATATGCATTAAAGATGAAGGCGAGGGCCTGGCAATAGGTTTAACTTACCAGGTCAACATGGCAGTTTAAACTGCACACACAGGTTCTGCAATGGCAGGCCTGAGACCTGTTAAGAGGACTACTTAAGTGGGTGGCACAACCAGTGCTGGAGATTCAATAGTGCAAAAAGAACAATCGATGGACAGAATGCAGAACAATGACATACATTCACCCCAGGACAGAACTCTGCGCCTAAATCCATTGTTTTTTGCTCCCCATTCCATTCCAGTTTGAACCCAGCCATATGCAAATCAGTCTTGACCCTGTGCCCAGTGGGAACAGTCCAGCCCGAACTGCCAGGCCAGATCCTCCCTGGACTACAAACAAGCATCCTAGGACCGGTTTTGGTGTTTCACCCCTCTATCAGCCGGGATAGCTTGACTCCAGTGGCATGGAGAGCACTGGACCTAGCACGAAAATTATGGCTGGGTATTTCACCTAGAATCGATTCAACTAAAACTGGAATAGGTGTTACCCTGGGTATACCCCCCACGAGTGGAGGGCCATATCACATCAAGTGAGTTGTGCAAATACTAATTTAAGACACCGGGGATGTATCACATAAAGTGATCACTGCCAGTGCCAATTTATGTCACATTCCCTGCCAAGTTTTCGGAGGAATTGAGTTCTAAGTAGCTTGAGAGCTGGAGTAGCGCTACTTTACCACCTTAGACAGCGGAGAATGATTGCTTCTCACAGGAACTTTAAAGCCATTTGCTACTTTTGAATGGAAATGAAGCTTTATTGGTTGGCACGGCTAAAGTAAACTTCAGAACATAACACAATAACATACAAATAGCAGCACAACACAATTGAAGTGTAACACACAACAGTCAACATCAACCGAAACACAACAACCACAGTACAACAGAACATCACGTGCAATAAAACACACAGCAGCAGAAAAAACAACAGTCCACATTATCATCATGTAATGTATGGTGGATTTGCAGAGTGCTGCTTGTCACCCATGAGGGGGTCCAGGCGCTGAACAACAAAATGCTACACAACATTGGGCACCAATATTCTTGTCACCAATTACTACCTCAATTACCCTGGTTTCAAATGATGGTGTTAAAAAGGTGTTCACAGTAAGCAATGCCTTCATGTACCACCAAGGACAAGAAAGAGCTCAGGTCAAAACTGTTTTGTGATACAGCCCATGGTGTTCTGATGATTGTTGACAATACAGCCCAAAGTGTACTGATGATTGTTTTCGATTTGTACATGATTAGGGTGATGTCAAGTGCAAATACTGTTCTAGATTGTAGGTGACTCATTTGAAACAAAGAAAGGACGATATTTCGTCACACAAACACAGACGTATGTTGCCCTTTCATCAGTCTCCCGCACGCAAGTGCTTCCATTATAAGGTGGCCTCATCCCTGGTCAGTGTTTTTGCCCAGGTGTTTATTAAACATCATTTAGGACGTATTTTGGGACGTTCATCTCTGCTCCGCCCCATAAATGCTCCTTTTCCACCTCGTGCTTGTCCGGTCTCAGAGATGGTTCTCATAAAGTAGGCGTGTCTGTTTCTTTGTTATGCATTACTTTTGGTGTTCTGCTTTAGCGGGGGCAAATATTAGAGCCACGGCTCGCTTTGCCCTTTCCAGTCCACGTGCTGAGCTGGGATGGGAAGGCTTTAAAGCCAAGTGTGCCACGCCAGGATCCTGCTCTCTGTGGTGGGGTGCGACGGCCTCTGCGTGCACTGGCCGCGTGCGTCGGGAGGTGAAGCCCGGCACTGAAGGCTTTCTATAGAGACCTACATTTCACGAGAGGAGATCTTGTTACTATAGAAACTCTTGAAAAACAGGGACCGCTGCTTTAGCGCTGGCTTGGGGAGCGCAATTGCAGAGATGCATTGATACACAGAAAGATAGCTAAAAATGTCGCCATTTTGGAGGTGGACTCAGAAGTAAAAGCAAAACTACCGGGCTGTAAGTGTTTAACCTGTCAAAAGCTCCTCACCCCACCCATGGGTGAGCATGAAATAAGATTGCTCCTTTAATTACTATTTATTTTAGTGCTTTGTTTTCTCTGTGGCTTTTTTTTTTGGTGTTCAGCATTCTGAACAAAAAAAGCGTTTCATAAGTAAAATTTAAGATGCCTTATCCAATATTTTCATGTAATTCCTGACGCAGGGGGTGCATCGCAATGAATGGTTATAATGCAATGTGAGAAAAACCTGGAGAAACCTGTTGAGTCAGACAGTGAGACACCTCTGACTTGGGAGAAGGCACCAAATAAAAGATTAGCAAATGCTGTAGAAAGAATACAACTGAAGACGCATCTCTCCATTTCCAGCACATTCTGTTGGCAGCTTATCCAACTACAAATCCAGCAGTTCCACTACACTCGCCACATCCCACATTTACACATCATACTTTGGCATAGAAATTGCATTTCATTGTGTTCATTAAAAGGAAAAGAAAAATGAAGTTCCCTTTCATCAGAAAGACGACTCTGCCTGTTTGACTCGCTCGGGCTGCAATCGTTGTTCTTTGATGAACTACAGAAGGTTGGCGAGAACTGGCCAAGTATAAATCAATAAATAGGGGAAATGGCAAGTGGCTCGCGTTTCTCAGAATCTTACTATCTGCGGGGAGCTGAGTTGTTTTCAAGAGGTCCTTCTTAAAACAGCTCCCCACGGTTAGAATTTGCACTTTAGCAGCATCCTTTCATCAGTAGGCCTGCTGGGTGCCGAGCGCGCGCTCCGTCACCTCCTCGCGCCTTTCGTATATGTAACCCATTTGTTTGAAGCCATGGCTTCCCTAATTAGACTTGCACATATTGGAAGCGCGCTGCGGCAGTTATTGACCGCGTCCTTGTTCTTTCCAGTGCTGTCAGTGCCCTTTGTACCCTTCGCAAATTGGCAGCCATACTTGCTCGATAAAATGTTTCCTTCCAGGCGGCTTACCAAAATTATTTCTCGTCAAACCTTAAGCTGCCGATTCAACATGGCCGGCTAGCATCTCACACGTGGGCTGCTGGTTTGTCGACTTACATCCTGGTTTTTTCCCAGCTACTCGATAGTAAAACATTTTTTATTGGTAATCCTATTCGATAAGGGAGACATCACGTGCACCTGTATGAGTAAAGCAGCCTTGCCTTTCAATTTGTTTTTAGGTCTCGCCTGACCCAGCGCTTGCGCTGATCTGGCGAGACTTTAAGTAAGGGCTTAAAAAAATGCTACCGCCGGCCTACAGCTTGCAGTGCATGTGCGCGGGCGCGCGCTTGAGCAGAGGCGCCATATGCCGTGATTACTGCTGCGCGCACACCACTCACGTGCTTCCCCAGCGATCACTTTTGCTTTGGCCCCGCGGCTAATGCTTGTCTTTTTTAGTCAGCATTCTATTAGAGTGCACTTTTTCTATCCCGCCCGTGTCTGCTTCTCCTCTAGAACAGCGGACCTCCCTTCATGCTTCTTCTCATCCCTAAACACTGGGTTTCCCATCATCCTGCTTCATGCTGCTTCTCATCCCTAAACGCCGTGCTTCCCTTCACCCTGCTTCTCCTCCCTAAACACTGTGCTTCCCTTCACCCTGCTTCACGCTGCTTCTCCTCCCTAAACACCGTGCTTCCCTTCACCCTGCTTCACGCTGCTCCTGCTTCACGCTGTTTCTCCTCCCTAAACACCGTGCTTCCCTTCACCCTGGTGATTCACGCTGCTTCTCCTCCCTAAACACCATGCTTCCCTTCACCCTGCTTCACGTTGCTCCTGCTTCACGCTGCTTCTCCTCCCTAAACACCGTGCTGCCCTTCACCCTGGTGATTCACGCTGCTTCTCATCCCTCAACACTGTGCTTCCCTTCACCCTCCTTCACGTTGCTTCTCATCCCTGCCCCAAGCTGGTCCAGTGCTTGCCCCAGCCCTCCCTGCTTTTATTATGTCTTGTACAGAAAGGACTCTCTAGGCCCATCCTCACAGGGAATGGCACAGCCGCGAATAATAACGACAGCAGCGTATATTCTATTTCACTTTTCTCTTTGCTATACAACATCAGCAAGCGTTTTGCTTTTTACCGATGCTGCAGAGCATCGGCAAACACATTGATTGACAAATCTAATAGAAAAATAAAGCGCGATCTATTGGCTTTGCCAATGCTCATTTACATACTGTATTGCGCCCTGCCATTGATATCATCCGAAAGTCGATGGTTCTGTGGGCTGCATGCTCTAAAAATCCGTATGAAACCGTTGGACCACTGCAGAGCTGGCTTAACCTTTCATCCCTCTGAGGTTGATAAAATGCATATAGTTGAGTTTTGTAATCAAGATTATTCGAGCACCTGCGCAGTGTATGGTGTAAATGATATTATTGAGAATGTTATGTATATTATGTACAGGACTTCATTTAAAGCTGAATTTACTTGATATCATAACTGAGCGGCTTATTTTTCTGTTGTTTATTCCTATAATGGGGATGACAAACTCACACGGGCAGCATGTAGTAGCTCCTGCTAAAATTACAGCCTATGGTAACAGATTTGTATAGCGCTGAATGTGGCCTCGCAGCGCTGTGTGGGTTGGGTACCATCACACCCTGTCTCGAAGATCCCATCACAGACCGAAGCCTGCTTTGTGTTTGTTTGCACAGTAGTTGCATCAGTAATGTAGGTGTGGATGACATCATATTTGTTTATGTGTGTTGTAAATCTAGCTCAGTTTGCAATCACACGCCTAGAATACCCAGTACAAGGTTTGCAAGCTCTAGTGCAGACCAACGTGTAGTATAATAAGAACCGCGACAAACTGCGCTCCTGCAAGTTTATATGAGACCAACTCACAGAAAGGCAATGTCTGTACTTACAGCGAGTATCAGTGGCTTTAAGAGAGAGTTCAACATGAACAAAGCTAACAAGTGCTTCACTATTGAATTACAAAACATTAAAAACAAATACATTTATTTAAAGTACAGCAACACTTGAAAACCGGAGTTTATTACATGCATCTTTAATCTACAAATACTACCTTCTTTATGCATATATATACCTACCATGTACTTATGCATCTATATATTTATTAATTTGCTTCTAATTCAGCATATCCAATGCACTACCCTATAACTCACCCGATACCTCTATCAATATATCCTCTACCTCCACTCCAACTCATTCCACACCCCATACCACTACTATGATGCCCAAAATAACCCTTATAGACTCTTTCCTCGTCTAACCCTCCTTGCATCATCTCAGACCTCCTTTACTATTCAGATCTCGCAAACAAGCCTTTCTAAACCCTTCCCTCTGACTTTTCCCCCTCCACCTCCCCTTTACTCATCTCAAACCCCCTTCTACTGCTATGAACTCCCCCCAAAAATATATACATATTCGAGACCCTTCCCTTTTCAATCCCTCCACTATCCTTTTCAATCCAAATAACAGACTCACATATCCACCACTCAAATTAATTTCATATTTCCCTATACTAATTCCTCACTGATCCTTTTTGCCTTCCGGAGTAGCATGCTACTCATCGAAAAGTGCTTTAACACCTTTTTAGGGCTAGCAAGCGCTATATAAATGCAAACCCTTCCCTCTTCTATCCCTCCACTATCCTTTTCAATCCAAATAATAGACTAACGTGTCCACCACACAAATTAATTTCATATTTCACTATACTAATTCACCACTAATTCTTTTTGGGTTTCCGGAGTAGCGTGCTACTTGCCGAAAAAGCGCTTCAACGCCTCGTCGTGGGTAGTAAGCTCTATATAAATGCAATTATAATCACATGTTGCCGTGCAGTGGAAAGCCCTTCACAAAGGTTGACTGGGCATCTTTTAGTAGCTCACTGCTGTATTTTGGTGTTAAAGTGGTACTAGTGAGGAGAAACATTTCCCAAGGCAGCGCTAACATGGGCTACAAGCATTGGCATAGCCAATAGGTCTCGCTTTTGGGACCTTATAAGTATTTAGTTATCCAGCACAATATCCTTGTTATTATTCTGTATCCTCGGTTTAATTCTGGGGTGCTTTTTCAACTTGTCTCTAGTTCATTGCGAGTCTTACCGTTACTAATTCAAATTGTGTTAGCTTTGGCTTATTTGCAATGCAAACTTTATATCAATAAGTTGCTGTAACAAGCTGCAAGTACGCTACGGAAGCCCATTTATTTGCTAATTATTTTCCACATATTTTCCATATAAGGTGCAAGACCATAAAGTGGAGTTTTCAGGATTTTGAATAGTTTTTTGTTTGAAGATGTTACTCTCTCCTGCGCACCCCACTCGTGTACTAAGGTTACGAGTGACCTGGCACCCGCCTTTCAGAGGTTCTTGCATCCACCCAAGTCTGGCCTGGCACTTGTGCGTCCCAGCCTGGAACACACCGGGTGATGATCTCCGCACCTCCTTCTACACCCCAGCTCACTACTGTTTGCAATCTGTCACTCACCCCTAGCATTATAAAAGTTTGAGCAGTTGGCATTGCTAATAATAATAATACACTAGCACCTGACTGCCTCAAACTAACTACACAACATAAAACAGACCACAGTTCTTCAAATCATCCACAATACCTGAAACTGATCACAGTACTTGAAACAAGCATATGTGGTACTGTGTGGTATTATGTTGAGTGTAGTTATGTTGTATTGAGTAGAGTGTAAATATGTGTTGTAAATATGTGTTGTGTAATTGTGGTATTGAGTGTTATGATGTGAAGAGTATTTATGTTGCATTGATTAGTGTGTAAATATGTGGTTTGTAATCGTATGGTACGGAGTGGTATGAGGGGTGTATTTATGTTGCATTGAGTAGAGTACATAACTACACTCAACATAATACCACTCAGTACCACATAATTACACATCACATAATTACACTGTTTTCAGTACAACATAAATACACTCCACATACCACTCAGTACTACATAATTGCACGCCACGGAATTACTCTCTACTTAATGCAACATAAATACACTCCACACAATACCAATATGTGCCACATAATTACACTGTACTCAATGCAACATAAATACACACCTTTCACTCAAGTTCGTGCTATATAAAAAATAACACAACCCAAAAAAAAATTGCAATGCAATAGGTCTCACATTACTGGATCTTGGAGCTTCTAGTGTTGCATTATTATTAGCAATGCCAACAGCTCAAACTTTTATAATGCGAGACTTATTGCATTGCAAATGCTTGTTCTTTTATTCCGTAGTATGGGTGCCTTCGGTATTTCATGGTGGTGTCAGCTCTGCTCTTTAGTGTTGTGTTGGGAAACCGAAAGTGCTATTTTGGAGTCTTTCTCTCCCCAAACTCTTGTGAGATCTTGAAATAGTATCGTCTTGCTTGCGTGTTCCTTTATTCCTGGTTAACACTAGAGGTGTGGTTTCCAAAGAGTTTTGGTGATGTGAGAGTGGGATGCACCGGTTACTTGCCGTTAAGAAGGTCTTACGCCACGGCCAACTTCTCCATTAGGTCATCTGTTTATCTCTCCTACACCATTCAGTCTCTTTTGAAAGACTATCATTCTCTAGCTGAAGTTATGGAGCAGGAGACGGACATCATGCCTACCCCGGCAGTCATGGAACAGCAGACAAGGCTGTTGTCAGACATTTCTTTTGATACTTTCCTGCCGGAGCTGCTACAGCAGGCAGGCGGTGCTGTTCAGGCCCAGTGCCAGGTCTGGTTACGCCATTGGAAGGCCTTTATTCGTGGTTAACCCTGGTGGTGTGGATTCTGAAGAGTTTTTGTGATGTGCGAGTGGAACGAACTGGACAGACGCAGAGGAGGCTCGGCAGTGTGATACTGCTGCTCCGTGCTGGATAGCCACCCCCCTTGTTGTATCCCTATGATCGAACTGTATAACACCGTGGGCCCTAATTCACAAAGATTTTGCCACAAACCGATGTGACTTACTCTTGCGGTGTGCCTGGGTTGCTGCTGAATTATTTAAGGAGTTAGCCAGGAAATTGCTAGGAGTACTCCTAATTTACTCCTGGAATTTATGTGTAAGTAAGGAGTATTACAAGAGTAAGTCACAGCTAAATCTTTGTGAATCAGGATACCTGTGTCTTGGCCATTTTAGTGAACACAACATATATAACCCATTTCCTTCCTGTTCCTTCATCATGCCACCTGCGGTTGTGATGCGCACGTGCCCTGCAAGGAGTGGCTGGCAGGTCTCATTTATCAAACTCACCATGTATTACTATTTCAATTCCTTCACCTTGCTGGCGACTTGCAGCTCATTTAATACTGTCCCCGCTGGGCAGTTGGAGCTGTTTATTTATTCATCAATAATTATTCACTTTCCAAAGTCTCTGCAGATGGAGAACTCTCTGCAGACATCATTCATTCAAGAAGGCCTTGGGGCAGGTACTCTGGATAAGTGTAGAGCTGCCACGCGTGTCAGCAAATATTTGATGTTCAAAGTGTTCAGAGCCAGTTTCAGCATTTCACCTCTGGGATTGCACATCCAAAAAGATAGCACACAAAAAGCCAGTGAGTGCTTAAAAGCTACAATTATTGAAAACACGTGGTGGAGAGTGAGGCTCCGAAAAGTTTTGTCTAACAAGTTTGCTGGATCTGCCAGAATGCACTCAACCCCCACCTTCATCTTGAGTTCTTATTCAGCCTAAGTGTCTCTCAGTGGGATTTAGCACATCCTATTGTAATATGACTCACTTTGGCTTGTGACACCTTAGAGCATCTAGTCTTGTAAATTATGACAAAAGTTACACCTGGTTGCGAACACTAAGACAGGTGACCGCACCTTCACGGAGATTAAATTCTATGTACATTTTAGGGAAACTGGAATAATGGCTGCACTGCGGGCTAATTTAGTGTCCATTGTAGAGATTAATCGAAACCTCTGAGCATGGAGAGTGCGGTCAACAGGGGCTTTAGGGAGTTGGGTCTCACAGGACGCCCATGCGCAACCATCACTCAAAGCAACAACGTGGTGCTTAAGGGTCGTAGCACACAGTGGGTTGAAGAAATTATGCAGTGCGCATAGGTCTGGACAGTGGAAGACTGAAGAAATGGAGCAACTATGTATGGTTGATGAGCATGGGGTTCACACATTCATTTGGTACAATATAGGACGTGTCCAGGCAGGGTTAAGATGCACAGATACCTCCAGAGCATCAGGCACAGAGCAGCAAGGGGTGATCCAATATTCAAGTACACAAAATCATGGGTGCAACACAAGATGTAATGATGCAGGGTTCAGGCACAAGGGCCTGTCGCGATTCATTTTAGAGAACCAGGTTGCAGTGATGCAGGTTTCAGGCACGCGGGCCTTTAACGATCATTGGAAGCAGAACACAGTGAAGAATGCTGCATGGAAGCCAGCACACAGTTCATCAGAACTGCGGCTCCCAACTCTTGGTCTCTGCAGGCCCAGGTTCTCCGACCTCCTGACCGTAGACACTTGTACTGAACTTCGTCTCTGACTGATCAAGAATGTTCTCTCATACCAGGCAGTCTACTTCAGCAGAGCTTCTTAGCAGCAGGAGGACAGTCCTTACCCATGTAAGGAAGACAGCCAACTACTTTGTCTCTGGTTCTCACCTTCCTCTACACTGGTGTGCAGAGCTCCCACTGTGAAAAGGTGAACATTGGATTTACAGGAGGGGCTAGCATATATAAAATCCTGTACAACGTTTGCTTTTCCAAGTGCCCAGTCAAATTCTGAGTTAGTTCCAAACGTTTGAAGGCAGCAAACTGAGAGTGAATTGCATTATCCTTTTAATTGACCTCAACTCCATAGCAACCATTTGGAGGGAGCTCTGCAAGCTCTCCTTTTGTGGATGGCAGGTAAACAACTTCTCCTCTGAAGGGGAGGGAGCCCAAGTCTTTCTGTGATGAAGGCCAGGTTTCAAAGCCACAATCTTTGGCCAAGTGTTGCTCTCTGGCCAGGCCACACATTGGCTTGCTGAATTGATTTACTTTCAATCCCTTGGAACAAAATGTCCATTCTTTGAAAGATGATTCAAAGCCCATCATTGCACTTGTCTTTGGAGCAGTGACCCATCCTTGTATTTACTGCACTTGGCTTTACATATAATGTGGGTGGTGGAGAAATCTAAAGAGCAGCGAGAAGAGAGAGCTAGCTCTGGCTACCACTAACCGTTGGGACCCCCAATAACATTAGGGACTATCAACTCATGGGTATGACCCCAACACTGGTACATCACCTCACAGGTGCCCAATACATGCATGATCATCCAAACACATACCACATCTTATGAGGGGAATGAGAAGCCCAGACATAGCATACTACATGATTTTACAAGGAAGCGCTAGTACGTATTGTCACCACTGGGGTTCAGTTAAAAAGGCCTAGACCCCACTGTTGTAATCAGCAGCATGGTTCGTAGTGTCATGAAGTGTTGATTGGGACAATAGATACCCATGCCACAAAGACTATCATGTTGGGTGGACCCCAAAACCCCAAGCCAAGCTGGATGCCACCTATACGCAGAACTGGTGTTTGAGGCCCCTGTGCCTGCACTGAGACGTTCATATGGGTCAGCTCACCTCACCAAGTCATACCGCAACTGGTGCCACTCCTCCACAGCTTACCCTCTGCCAAGGACTCACTTGCCTTGTGCAGGTGTCCGTTAACAATTGGGACAGTGCTCTGTTATTTAGTCATCCTCCACTAGCTCACCCCACCCATTCTGATGGCAACTGGTAGGGCTCAAGCCCAGCTCCCACCTGGCTCACTGGCTTCGAACAGGATTGCCAGATTTTTTATTTGAAGCGGCAGTGCAATTTGTTGTTTGGTGGCCCTATAGCCCTATCTGTCGATTACCCCTGCAGGTCATAATGGCTGATCCCATGTTTGAGAACTTCCCAAGTTCAAACAATTTGGTTCCAGTGCTGTAGGATCTGCATTTACTTCCCGGCACTAGCTCATGTCTGCTCCAATGTACTGCAATTCAATCATGCATTGGACTCTCCGTACGAGGCACACCTTACTTAACTTCAGCGTGTTGTTCTCTCTCTGTTTTGGACTGGGGACCTTTGGCCCTACCTCTAATTCCCATCTCGAGCATTCTGCATTATCATGCCTGGTGATGATCTTGCAAGCCCTTCGGGTTGAAACGAAGTTGACTACAGCCATATGAACCTCTCTGATTGTTTCCTTCCCATGTTGAAATTGCTTACTTAACTACAACGCAACCCAAGGTGCTTTGTTACTGGTGCTGCTGAATATTAATGATCTCTAATCTTTGCCTAATCTTGATTCCACCTCATCCCTCTTTCATCCACCACCATACACTCCCTGCTCTTTCGTCTCACTCCTGCAGGTTCCTTTTCATCCCTGCCTGAAATAAGTTCCAGTCCCTGAAAAGTGTGCTGGTGGATCCCTCCGCAACCACTGGCTCAAATTGGGCAATGGTCATATGGGTGCTACATGTGTTTACACTTGGTATCTTTGCAGTATGTTTTGTGGATCACTTGAGCACTGAGCATGTCATTTCACCTTTATTCTTTGTCATTAGTCAGTTTTTGATCTTTCCTTCTCTTTTATGTAACTTAGTATGAATAATATTTATATGTAGTGCCTCATAGTACACAGGTATAATATTACTTATTAGGAATTGTTATGAAATTCATTATTCTATATTTGATTGTTCAGAAAAGTTCAGGAAACACTGATCTGCCATAGTTGTTTGTCCCAGGCTCATGGGTAAGTTATGGGGTGCACCCTTGAGTATGTATGGAACCCCAAAAAAGTATAGCAGTCGGATGGTGAGCAACACATCAAATTCACACAGAGCACTGGTCAATAGGCTAGTAATACTGGTCTCTTGTACAGGAAAACATATTGAAACTGCGAGAAGGACATATTCATTCTGTTCTAGTGCTTTAAAGGTCGAGCCTAGGCAGTGAGCATGCGTTGTCTTCGAGACATGTGGTATTCACTCTCAGGGGTTTGACCTCACCCATTGCTTTTCATTGGTTCTTTCCTGTGCTTTTGTAAATGCATTGCTTTGAGTGGAAAATTATGGCCATTTGTCCCTCCTTTTGGTGTGTCGTTCCTCTCATGGCCACTGGCCCTGTTACATGTCTCATTTTGCTTCTATTCATTTCAGTGGGCTTTGTGTACTAATTTTTTAGATTGCCTTGGCTCCTCTTCTCAGCAAACACACTCAGCTGATGTTTGGAGCGTTACTGCTTTCCTCTCCCACCCACCGTTTCTCCATGTGCTGTCCCCTTTGCACCACCCCATAACCCGTCATTGTTTTAGATTGCCTCTCGTTTTCTCGGCAAATGCGTGCAGCCGATTTTTGCAACGTTCGTGCTTTCCCCTCCCTCCCACCGTTTCTCCATGTGCTGTCCCCTTCACACCACGCCTGCCCCGTCCTTGTTAGTCTTTGTTTTGTTTCCATGGTTGGACTTCTTTTAGTACAATATGACTTTTTGGGCTTCTTTTGAAGGGACTTATGCTTGTATTAAATTATTTGAATTAGATGTGGTCAGGGCAATGCTGAACAGCCATACAGCACCCAGGCCTAAGACAGCTGCAAGGCCTTTGTGATGCGAAGAGACGGGACCGTTGAGAAGATTCTTGCACAACTTTAAGGTGTTTAAATTAGTCCTCCAGAGGAGTTAAAATACAAGTGTATATTTGTGCATGCTTGGTGTGTGTGTCTGTGTGTGTGTGTCCTTGTGTGCTTGAGGTTGTCTGTGTGTGTGTGCTTCTGTGCTGACTAGCAACTGCTACACCTTTAACGAAATGTACGGGGTCATCGTGTGGTCAATATTTTCCATGCTTTGACTTTGCTCCATATCCATGAGCAGCAGCTACAATTCGTGTATGACATACAGCACCCCTTGCTCTGATCAAGGAGCAACCTGTGCTCGAAACCACACATCCGCCTCAGCTCCCACACGTCTGAGTGAAAGCAGTGTTTTTTTATTTAGAGATTATAGAGATATGTAGACTGTGCTGTGGAACTGTGACTTGGTAGTAAGATCCCTTTTCCCCTTCCTTTGCCTTTTCTGTCCAGCTCCCCCAGGATGCTTGCTCGAGCCAGGGTCACTCCACTAAGTCTGGCTCCCCTAGTCAAAAGGCAGTGTTTTTCACAGAGTACCGCTCTTTTCCCTTCCGACTGCTCTAGATTACAGATTATACTGGACTTGTTCAAGGGAGAGATGGGCGCGAGCCGAAGACCTGTGGGGATGACTTTCAATCTCAGTTTCTGAATGTTTTTATGGTCTTCCAGAATGAGCTGTTTATTCTTTAACTCTATTCCAGAGGCCAGGTTTTATTTCCTTAGCCATTTTGCTAAGCTTGATGTAGGCTGTTTGCAGATGGGTTGTCAAGTTGTATAAAATACAAACTTTGCGGCAAACTGGACATTGGCCACCTGCTAGACCTGTGTTTTTTAGAGTCCCATGGTGGTGGGCTTCATTCAGGTGACAATTTGTTGCTCTGTTTATTTGTTGGCAGGTCACATGATTTGGTTCCTCTAGAGCTAACACAGCAAAATGGCTGCCAGCCTCCTCACTACTTGGCGGCAGACTTTAAAGGAACTGGAGAAGAAAGAGCAGCAGGGATGTATATATAACGCTCACCCTTCTAAATATCCCCTTCTTAAATATTACCCCCAGAATATAGCATAGTGGTACCAAAGCTGACACCCTGCATTGCATGGGGGATTTCAGAGGACCTCAAAGGGACCCTAAAATACAATTTAAGCAGTAGATCTGGCTATGCAACATTGAAGTAGAAATAATTTTCAGTTTCATAATGAAACCTGTCAAAACAATCTTTTTCTTTGCGTTTCTTCTTTATTGATTCATCCGATTTAGTTGCCGACTTACATTTTCAACAAATAGTATTTTCACAGCACAGTCAACACGGGTTTCGCACAAGTAAAATTACTGTAGCAAGGCGTGATTCCTTTCGTACATTGTTGTGTGTACAGACCCATTGGTAAAATACTGTAGAGGCACTCAAGTGGCTGTCTTATGAAAAAACCGCAACATGCTAACATACACATAATGAGGAAATGCGGCGACCGTATCCATTCCTGAGACCGGTTTTGGCTCAATGGTGATCACATCTTGCAAGTAACTCTATACTATAAAAAATCGTGAGCGAAGGCAATGCCGTTTCATTCTGCACATGCGCAAGAATTTTTGCTTTTTAACATTGCCATAAAGTGTTTAAACAAGAAGTGTGCACATGGTTGGAACAAACACACGTGTGTGCCTAAACAGTCCCTCTTTCGATGCTGAGCGCTTCATGCAATGCAGCGGCCACAATCGGTTCTAACACCCACCAGCTAGCTACCATAAGGACATTTTACACTTGCCCTCAGTCTGTGCTTTTTTTATTGTATTCTATGTGCCCACATGCACTATCCTTTACTTGTTCTATATTTTGTTTTACATTTTTAGAGTATAACCCTACTGGCAGCGTAGGTGATGGTGGTGTGGTCACAACGTCATGCTCTGTGACCTCACTATGGGCGAATGTAAACCTCGCCCAGCCCTCTGCCTCCAGAGATGCATGCCTAATGGCCCGTGTACTGGCGAGCTGTTGGCTTTTACCTGCCAACCAGCAGAAAGGATTTCAAGCCCACGGAACCGTATATGGATTTATCACAGGCGTGAGCCAGGGCTGGACTGGCCGTAGCATGCAGCGGGCGTTTTCCCGGTGGGCCGCCAGGGTGGGGGCCGATTTTGGGCCCCGGGTGCCGTTTTTGTTACCGGCGGTCGGAAAAATCACACCCTGTAACAAAATCGGCCGAAACCGGCCCTAGCAAACCACCTGGTGGACGCCCCTACCCCCCAGGGAGGCCCGGCCGAGCAGTTTGCCAGGGCCGGTTGCGGTTCCCTGTTTGGCCCTGGCGTGAGCTGTTCAGTTTTCTCCGTACTTCGACCTTCTGAGCTTAACAAAGTGAAAATAAATATTTTATCAATTTTCTAAATTAAAATGAATATCTTTGGTGGTTGGCTAAGTAATTGCCATCCCATAAATTCTCTTACCCACATGGTGTTACGCCTGTTAATGTTGCTGGTAGAGCATAGGAGGCAGCAAAAGAAAAGAAATGGAGGGGGCACTGGTCCTGGTGGTGACTTATCTATCGCACAATCACTCATCGGCTGATAAGAATCCGTTCAGTGTCTGGCCTGCGCTCCAGCTTTAACTTGCTCGGTCTCCATTCCCCTTGCTTCTGTGTGCCTCATCGTTCATCTGCTTTAATCATCTCTTCTTTTTCCCACCCTCTTTCTTTTTACACTTCCCATGCTCTTCTTTCATTCTTCTTTTCTTCTTCTTACACTCGCTTTCTTATCACCCGTCCACCTCTTGTCTGCTCTTCTCTCCCTCCCGCGTTGTGTTTCTCTCTTTCTCTCCTCATCTCTCTCTATCATTCTCGTCCTGTTTCTTATATTCCTCTGCTCCCTCTCTCTAATTCCTACCCCTCAAGCCCACACTCTCTTCTTCCTAGGTTGTCTTCTGCATACACAGAGGCTCCCTCTTTATGCATCTTTGGCCTGCTGTCCCCTTCTTTCTCTCTTTCTCACATACTCTTTCTACTCCTCTGTCTGGAGTTCATTCACCACTTCATGCAACAACTACCTATCCCTCTCTATCTTCCTTTCTATATATTCTGTGCAGCTCTCACCCCATCTATTCACCATGCCACATAAATCCACTGCACAAATACACTCCACTCCACACAATTCCACAACTCACAATTCCAATTCAACCTGCATAATTCCACCCCACACCACATACATCCACTCCATGCCAAACAAAAAACACATGGGTAAAAGTCATTGTCATTTACAACGCCAATAGCTCAAACTCTCGCAAATGCAAGACCTATTGCATTGCAAATGCCTATTTGGTTTTGCTGTTCATTAGGGGTTGCGCATGAGGAGGAAAATGGTGAATCTTAGGTTCTTCTATAAGTGAGAGGGGATTTTGGCACATGCAAATTCTTACATTCTCCTGCTTCACTAAGTTAGGAAAGGTGATTGTGCCTAGATTGTTGGTTTGACCTGTGCCACACATTCCTTTGGTCTTGCAGTCTGCAAGGTGTCATCCTGACCGTATTTGGTTTTGCACTTATATTATGCCATTCTAAGTTATGCTGTGTTGCTTCCGCGTATTTTTTTTTTATTCCATAAGGTTTCCTCATCTATATTTTGGTATCACTTAATCTCGTCCAGTAGCACTGCACCACTTCCCGAAAGTGAAAGCATAATCCTGGGCCTTTTTCTTCAGAAAGCATCATCCAGTCTTGACAGGCGGTAATACCACGTAACTCATAGTAATGTTTTGAGTGGATATTCATGTTTATGCCTCCAAAAACGGATTCTCTTTCTCCGTTTGTCCCATTTGTG
Organism: Triturus cristatus; assembly: GCF_964204655.1. Lineage (NCBI taxonomy): Eukaryota > Metazoa > Chordata > Amphibia > Caudata > Salamandridae > Triturus > Triturus cristatus. Next base: position 215,375,384 of record NC_140588.1, read on the forward strand.
TGTTTTCCCTCTTTTGCTCATTGTTAATGTCTGATGCAGAAAAATAAGTGCCGGTACTAAAAAAGTGTTTGTGCCCACACCAACAACCACCGGCGCAAATTAAGCACTATCTGTAGGTGTACCTTTGTGGTGTTGTAGTTGTTCGTTTGACGCTGTAAGTAATTTGGCGCTCCCTTGCTGATTGACAATACTGTTCTCTTGCAGATGGACTGTTTCAACGTATCAAAATATGTTGTAATTCAGAATTTCAATGTCAGAAATATAGTCTGGTATGTGCCGCATCCTTAATATCACTTTCATAAAGATCATGTGCATTTCCTATTACTATCTCCAATTGGATGACATGTCTACAATCTATGTTTCTGATGCAATATGTATGCCACACGATATTTATCCCAAAGTACGGGCTTACAATGACAGCATTCTGTTGCCATTGATCTGGGATCAAGCTGTCATCTTCCTTCCGAAGTGGTATTTTGGGACAAGTGCTTCCACAAGTGTGCATATTTGTTAGATGACTGCTGAGGCTTGTCAGTCGAAAACTTGCACTGTGTGGTTATTTGTCGACCTGTGACAATGTCTTCATTGAAGAGGTAGTGCTCAGATTTCTTAATGGTAAACCTCATTGCAGCCCTACTCTGCTCTATCCAAGCTTAATGTCTACTTCCTCCCTTGATCCCATTTACGGTTTCACCCCAAAAGTGTAAGGACTATGAAAATGAAGAATGGGACTCAGCATAATGAGGATTACCGGCATATAATCAAAGCATTTCTGCAGATTATATGGATAGGGAGGCTATCACGCATCTACCGAAGCAGAAGTGGAGGATGCACCTTCTCCCACATTGCAGCAAAGACCTGGAACAGCCTCCCCACGCACCTCCAGACCATCACCTCAATTCCGCAATTCAGAATGGCCCTCAAGACCTGGCTGTTCGAATAAGCCTACCCCGCCTTCAAACACCAGCATACCTTATCGGGTGTTTAGCCGTATTTTATAAATACTGATTGATTGATAAGAATTAAACATCTAACCATCTGGCAGTATTCTGTTTGAAGAAGTAATGCCAGTGAAGCAGTAGTCCGAACATCAATTTCATATGCTGCCTGTGAAGGGCCATGGAAGCTTGGCCGTACCAGCTTTGTTTGTAGAAGACTACAGGTCTAGCATTGCTTCACCATAGGAATAAATATGTACTGTTCAACTTCTACTTTCCAACATACTGATAACGAAAAATCCATCTAAAGGATCATTCTGCAGGTGTTGCATAGTTGCAGCTGAAAATGAGAAGCTTACTTCTCATGCTACAATTTCATCTTGATTTCTTGAACTTCCCTGTCTCGAGATGCATGGCTATGAATTTATATTGTCTGTTTTCACCTCAGATATCCATATGAAAAAGCAGTTTCATGTTTTGGAGAATACAGGAAGATTGACTTTGAAACAGTGTATTAGTTTGTTATTCCTATCTTGTTCCATCACCTTTGAAAGTCAGCTTCAACTTAATAATTTCATACCTGGGAATGATAAAGCTACAAAAAGAGCATATAGATACACTATTTGAATCGCCACAGTATATTGCTGCCTTCTTTTTTGATTTCCTTATCTACATAACTCTCAGGTTTTCATTTTCTCCCCAAATCTTAACAAAAGCTAGATATTTCTCCAAGCGTGGCCGCCACAGGTAAGAGGGGTGGGGCGGGGCTGGGTGGGGTAAAGTCGACAGATGACAAGAGAGGTAAGAATAAATAAAAAATAAATAAAACCACTCACCTTGCATTTGCGTCAACCGCAAGGTAAGTGGTGTTATTTATTTAATTTTACCTCTCTTGTCGTCTGTCAACTTCACCTCCCAGCCCACCGCTCTTACCAGTGCCAGCCGCACCTGTATTTCTCCAATCCAGTTGGGTGCCCAGGAACCTAATGATGTAGGGAAGAGCATTTAATTGTTAAACTCTACAGATAACAAGACCAATTATTAATTTTCTGCATAGTAATTAGGAACCCAAGCAAAAGGCTAGGGTGATTGGTGAGGGAAGGCGGGCATCTGAGCAACTAGACTAATGACATTGTCTCCATAATCTCACCCAACATGGATGGACAAACGAGCACGCTGTCCCTAGCTGATTCTGCCCCAGCTTCACACACCCACTAAACTGAGAATGCTGCCACACTCTAGTAGTTTCTAGTAGCATTCTCACCATTTCGATTGGCTGATTCCACTTAGCTTCCATAAACAGGGCTAATAGTTAACTCTCATCTCTGTGCAGGGCTGTTTACATCATAAGACCCTTTGAGATTTTACTTATTCACCCTCTCTCCGAATTGTTCTGGTCAATGCACATTTCAAGGGAACTGCACCTATATCTCGAAATGAATGATATTGCCATCTTGTGGCAGTGCGACACTTAAGGTCGGATTCATAAAAATACAATTCTGCCCTGTTGGAAAACTCACAGATTGTTTGCATGGTTACGAGCTCCATTGTCCCTTGGCTACTTTTGCTTTATACATATTCCACACACAAAAAATGCACATATTTGCAGTGAGGAGCCTGGTCAGTGGGTTGTAGGCTAAGTTAAATTCACAAAGCGTTTAGTTTTTAAACTATTTTCATATGTTGTTCACTAAAAATACATTTTCAAAGCATAGAGGATGAAGAATATGATGTTTTATATTTCTGCTGCTACAAGTTCCTGAAATAAGTAAGTTGAGGAAAACATTTTTTTCTATGTGTTGCTATTATACATTTAAATTGTTCCCAGTCTCGTGTTTGTCTATGACTGTTTTTACTGTGTTTTAAAATAGTAAATGAATTGTTTTGTCTCATTTACTATGTTAGTTATGCTATTTTAAAATATATTTTAATTATCTTTGAATGCAGCAGTTTATGTGGTATACAGAAAATGACTACCGGCAGTACGGTAGTACGGGTAGGTTTCCCGTTACGTGAGGCAGGATTTCTACCTCACTCCGCGGTACCGCCGACGGAGCCCTTCTTCTATCCAGGGAGGGCTGTGAACAGGACTTACGTACAATAACGTGTCCTCAGACAATATTTGTCGAACAAACCTTAATTAGGATATACACGGGAATATAGGTTGCCTTTTCCTGATTCCCGCCATTCTGTTTTCTATCTGGTCCTGATGAAGCACTTTGGGATCCACTAGGGACCACTTCACAGCACGAAACATGTTGACCCTTGTCTCAAAATCACTTTAGTCACATACTGCACGGGTTGAGAGAAGTGGGATTCTATTTGGTTTTGTTTCCCCTCTCCAATTGGCACTATAGTGCATCTCCATCCCCGTGAATTTTTTACTCTGAACCAGGGGTCCTCTGAATAAATCACTAGGGCCTCCTGGCTCATTTTAACTTCCACTCACTATCACTCCCCAACCCACATACCCTCAGACATAAATGCGGCAACTCCTGAAAAGATCTCCGCCAGAGAGCCCCTAACAAGGGCCCGTGAGGGACTGCAGCGCCACCCCCACGAGGAGCAACCTTGCCCAATGATGATTCTATACACTCGCAAGGGTGTGTGAGGGCACTAAGTACCATACAAAGGAGTACACTCTCTCTCCTCTCTGCACACTCACCTATCCTTTGGAGACATTCCCTATTTTTACAGCTTACCTATCTGCTGTAAACCCCTCCCTTTGAAGGAACTGTAACCATCCATTGTGATTTTGTATCAATCTTAGGAGCATTGGTTCAGGACCTCTTTCTAATTAGCTCCTTGTCCCCCCTCTGTTTTTTGATTTAATACAGAAAGACATTTTATAGGAAATAACAATATATTTTAAATATGTTGTACCATTTCTCTATATTTAACTCCATTAACAAGTATCTTGAAGCAAGTGAGCATTCGCTACTGTGAAGAAGTGGGATAAAGTAAAAAAATGTTCAAACAGCAATTCTGTTGGAGAATATCACTACCCATTGGAGCACAAATCTGTTAATTTTAAATATTAGAACTTTTAATAGCTCAGCACCTCTAAAAAAAAATCTGCTCTCAAACGTTTAGATGAAATATTTAAACAAAAAAGACCAAAATGTTTCCATTTTAAAATATGGAAGGTACTGAGCAGCAGAGAAGATGTTAGCCTGAGTACATCAGTGTGGGTATTTGATAGTGAACCTAAAAAAGCGCTCTCTTTAAATATTTTTTGCCACTTTAAATATATTATGCTTAAAACTCCTACCCCCTTCTCATTTGCTCCATCACTTTACATACATTTTGTTCCCACTACTACCCTTTTGGCAAGTCAACCTCCCTATGGATTGCCTGTATAGGTCCACGGCTTCAACATTGTAAAAGGGAGTTTGATTTTAGAATACCATTTTACAAGAGCGTACGCCAGAAAACCTTTCTTGCAAATCTATATTTGTTTGAATTCCTTCTTCAATATGATGGAGAATGTGCTATATCCCATTTGAGAATGGAATTGCTGAGAAACGTTAGACTTCTAAAGCCTTATAGCCCGCTGCCAAGGGCTAAGCCGGTTGTTAGAGGCCCTGAACCAGAGTTATTGGCCCTCGCCTGTGGCTCGGGCCTATAATGAGGGACTGGTCCTTTTAGAGTTGGTGTAGCTCAAGACAGAAGTGGTATAAGGCAATTAGACCATTCCACCCACTCAGGGTAGAAGGCTCTAAATTCAAAAGGGAGAAATATACAGACAAACATTGGAATGCTGAAGCATAAGACTTAAACCAGCCATTATAAGCCTTGAGCTATTCCATTGTTTTCAATGTTGTTCCCAACATTCCAGTTCTTTAATAGGTAATATTTTACTCATGTGTGTCATGTTCTTGGAGGTGCTTCTGCGACCAAATTAGTGAGAGGAGGCTTCCAGGGCAATATTCTTTGGAGGTGACAAACCCAGAGAGAATTAAGCATCCTGTTTAGGGGTTGGACTAGTATGTGCGGAACAAAAGTGCCCCCAGCAGAGTTTGTGAAAAGGGACAACAATCTGTCAGTGTCCCCAAGTTGGCCAGTGTACCTTAACTGGTGGATACATATTATGCTGAAGGTGAAGGAACAGAATGGTTCAGCATAACCATGGGCAGGGACCTACCAGAGAGCAGACAACAGCTAACTATCATATTGAGCACAGAAAACAACATAAACAGTACTGCAAGGTGAGGCGATAAAGTGGCATTTTCTTTATCCTCCAGTGGCAGGGCCACTGGAGGATAAAGCTTTTTACCAGTTCTTTCTTTTTATTCTTACAAAAACCCAATTGTGTATTAAGCGTATGTAGGCATGTTTGTTTATCTGCATGCACAATGCGCATCTATAAATTGTGCTCCTGAGTGCATATACTTGCCTTTATCAATACCTGTTTTTAGAACAGTCCCTGAAGTTTAATGTATGTATTCAGGATAAATGCGCTTTATATAAGCTTCCATTTTATCCCCCGTGACTCTTTCTTCCCACATTCTCTACCTATGCATATTCCTAGGTTTCTAACAAAATATTATTATCATTATTAGTGCCTGCAAATAGTTTTAATTTGTATCTTTTTATGGTGTTGCTGTTATAGGTTGCTTATGTATGTGTTGTTGGAAGTTCTTATGGTAAGGTCTTGGATATCATATCGTTTATTCTAGTTGTTTACACTTTGTTAAATATCCTAACAATTCACTCCGTTGGCATAGCAGCATCCCATCTGGTCATAACTTTTTTCTGTCATTTTGTTGGAGCATGATTGACATTGGCTATTTTAGTTGTTTTTTTCTGTACACATCATCTGCCATTTGAACCTCACACCCAGAAACGAGGTGTCAAGCTTTATTTACAGTAGTGTGGTTTAATCTGCGTTGATTTGTTTTTCTGGTTCTATTCCCACTCAATAAATAATGTAGTCTGCAGTCTGCTGTACTGGGTATCTCATTGTTTGGTTGCAGTTCTTTTTTTCTTCATTACTTATGTTAATTTCCGATCCCAGTGCCATTGTTGTTTTATCATGTATCACTTTCCAACGCAATTGTGTGGATTTTCTTCTCCGAGGAGATCCATGTTTTTGGCGCATTTTTTCTACTGTTCCAAAACCTACGTCTATGTAATGATCGAAGGGTTTTTGGGCGTTTTTCTCTTGCACTGCTGTGTCTCATGGTTTAGCTGTAAATTTTTACAGGCATACCTGACAGTATATATGCAAATCTATTTCTCTCCTTGCACTACAGATTTGTAGTCCAAACATACACTAGTTTTAAAGGAGATGTTGGTGAGAAGGAAGCATTATTTGTGATTGATTTACACAGAAAAATGTATGGTCCTGCTGCCGAAGAGCAGTAGGCTCAGTAGAATCTAAAGGGCATTGTTCATTATTCTGAGGTCTTCTGGGTAGGCAACATGGTTTCTGGTGAATGCATGTGATCGTACAGCATTGGATAGCAACTTCCCCCAGCTTCCTCTCTAGTTTACGTACCAGGGGCCATATCATACATACGCAAAAACAACAATTGATGGACAGAATGCAGAACAATGTCATACATTCACCCCAGTACAGAGATCTGGGCCTAAATCCATCGTTTTTTTGCTCACCATGCCATTCCAGTTTGAACCCAGCCATATGCAAATCAGTCTTGACCCTGTGCCTCATGGGAACAGTCCAGCCCGAACTGCCAAGCCAGGTCCTCCCTGGACTGGAAACAAGCATCCTAGGACCGGTTTCGGGGTTTCACCCCTCTTCAGCCAGGATAGTTTGATTCCAGTGGCATGGAGAGCACAGGACTCACGTCTGAGCATACCCGTCCCACTCTGGGTGACAAATGCAAAAACAACAATTGATGGACAGAATTCAGAACAATGTCATACATTCACCCCAGTACAGAGATCTGGGCCTAAATCCATCGTTTTTTTGCTCACCATGCCATTCCAGTTTGAACCCAGCCATATGCAAATCAGTGTTGACCCTGTGCCTCATGAGAACAGTCCAGCTCGAACTGCCAAGCCAGGTCCTCCCTGGACTGGAAACAAGCATCCTAGGACCGGTTTCGGGGTTTCACCCCTCTTCAGCCCGGATAGCTTGATTCCAGTGGCATGGAGAGCACGGGACTCACGTCTGAGCATACCCGTCCCACTCGGGGTGACAAATGCAAAAACAACAATTGATGGACAGAATGCAGAACAATGTCATACATTCACCCCAGTACAGAGATATGGGCCTAAATCCATCGTTTTTTTGCTCACCATGCCATTCCAGTTTGAACCCAGCCATATGCAAATCAGTCTTGACCCTGTGCCTCATGGGAACAGTCCAGCCCGAACTGCCAAGCCAGGTCCTCCCTGGACTGGAAACAAGTATCCTAGGACCGGTTTCAGGGTTTCACCCCTCTTCAGCCAGGATAGCTTGATTCCAGTGGCATGGAGAGCACGGGACTCACGTCTGAGCATACCCGTCCCACTCAGGGTGACAAATGCAAAAACAACAATTGATGGACAGAATGCAGAACAATGTCATACATTCACCCCAGTACAGAGATTTGGGCCTAAATCCATCGTTTTTTTGCTCACCATGCCATTCCAGTTTGAACCCAGCCATATGCAAATCAGTCTTGCCTCTGTGCCTCATGGGAACAGTCCAGCCCGAACTGCCAAGCCAGGTCCTCCCTGGACTGGAAACAAGCATCCTAGGACCGGTTTCGGGGTTTCACCCCTCTTCAGCCAGGATAGCTTGATTCCAGTGGCATGGAGAGCACGGGACTCACGTCTGAGCATACCCGTCCCACTCGTTGTGACAAATGCAAAAACAACAATCGATGGACAGAATGCAGAACAATGTCATATATTCACCCCAGTACAGAGATCTGGGCCTAAATCCATCGTTTTTTTGCTCACCATGCCATTCCAGTTTGAACCCAGCCATGTGCAAATCAGTCTTGACCCTGTGCCTCATGGGAACAGTCCAGCCCGAACTGCCAAGCCAGGTCCTCCCTGGACTGGAAACAAGCATCCTAGGACCGGTTTCGGGGTTTCACCCCTCTTCAGCCAGGATAGCTTGATTTCAGTGGCATGGAGAGCACGGGACTCACGTCTGAGCATACCTGTCCCACTCGGGGTGACCAATGCAAAAACAACAATTGATGGACAGAATGCAGAACAATGTCATACATTCACCCAGTACAGAGATCTGGGCATAAATCCATCGTTTTTTTGCTCACCATGCCATTCCAGTTTGATCCCAGCCATATGCAAATCAGTCTTGACCCTGTGCCTCATGGGAACAGTCCAGCCCGAACTGCCAAGCCAGGTCCTCCCTGGACTGGAAACAAGCATCCTAGGACTGGTTTCGGGGTTTCACCCCTCTTCAGCCAGGATAGTTTGATTCCAGTGGCATGGAGAGCACGGGACTCACGTCTGAGCATACCCGTCCCACTCGGGGTGACAAATGCAAAAACAACAATTGATGGACAGAATGCAGAACAATTTCATACATTCACCCCAGTACAGAGATCTGGGCCTAAATCCATCGTTTTTTTGCTCACCATGCCATTCCAGTTTGAACCCAGCCATATGCAAATCAGTCTTGACCCTGTGCCTCATGGGAACAGTCCAGCCCAAACTGCCAAGCCAGGTCCTCCCTGGACTGGAAACAAGCATCCTAGGACCGGTTTCGGGGTTTCACCCCTCTTCAGCCAGGATAGCTTGATTCCAGTGGCATGGCGAGCACGGGACTCACGTCTGAGCATACCCGTCCCACTCGGGGTGACAAATGCAAAAACAACAATCGATGGACAGAATGCAGAACAATGTCATATATTCACCCCAGTACAGAGATCTGGGCCTAAATCCATCGTTTTTTTGCTCACCATGCCATTCCAGTTTGAACCCAGCCATGTGCAAATCAGTCTTGACCCTGTGCCTCATGGGAACAGTCCAGCCCGAACTGCCAAGCCAGGTCCTCCCTGGACTGGAAACAAGCATCCTAGGACCGGTTTCGGGGTTTCACCCCTCTTCAGCCAGGATAGCTTGATTCCAGTGGCATGGAGAGCACGGGACTCACGTCTGAGCATACCTGTCCCACTCGGGGTGACAAATGCAAAAACAACAATTGATGGACAGAATGCAGAACAATGTCATACATTCACCCCAGTACAGAGATCTGGGCATAAATCCATCGTTTTTTTGCTCACCATGCCATTCCAGTTTGATCCCAGCCATATGCAAATCAGTCTTGACCCTGTGCCTCATGGGAACAGTCCAGCCCGAACTGCCAAGCCAGGTCCTCCCTGGACTGGAAACAAGCATCCTAGGACTGGTTTCGGGGTTTCACCCCTCTTCAGCCAGGATAGTTTGATTCCAGTGGCATGGAGAGCACGGGACTCACGTCTGAGCATACCCGTCCCACTCGGGGTGACAAATGCAAAAACAACAATTGATGGACAGAATGCAGAACAATTTCATACATTCACCCCAATACAGAGATCTGGGCCTAAATCCATCGTTTTTTTTGCTCACCATGCCATTCCAGTTTGAACCCAGCCATATGCAAATCAGTCTTGACCCTGTGCCTCATGGGAACAGTCCAGCCCGAACTGCCAAGCCAGGTCCTCCCTGGACTGGAAACAAGCATCCTAGGACCGGTTTCGGGGTTTCACCCCTCTTCAGCCAGGATAGCTTGATTCCAGTGGCATGGAGAGCACGGGACTCACGTCTGAGCATACCCGTCCCACTCGGGGTGACAAATGCAAAAACAACAATTGATGGACAGAATGCAGAACAATGTCATACATTCACCCCAGTACAGAGATCTGGGCCTAAATCCATCGTTTTTTTGCTCACCATGCCATTCCAGTTTGAACCCAGCCATGTGCAAATCAGTCTTGACCCTGTGCCTCATGGGAACTGTCCAGCCCGAACTGCCAAGCCAGGTCCTCCCTGGACTGGAAACAAGCATCCTAGGACCGGTTTCGGGGTTTCATCCCTCTTCAGCCAGGATAGCTTGATTCCAGTGGCATGGAGAGCACGGGACTCACGTCTGAGCATACCCGTCCCACTCGGGGTGACAAATGCAAAAACAACAATTGATGGACAGAATGCAGAACAATGTCATACATTCACCCCAGTACAGAGATCCGGGCCTAAATCCTTCGTTTTTTTGGTCACCATGCCATTCCAGTTTGAACCCAGCCATATGCAAATCAGTCTTGACCCTGTGCCTCATGGGAACAGTCCAGCCCGAACTGCCAAGCGAGGTCCTCCCTGGACTGGAAACAAGCATCCTAGGACCGGTTTCGGGGTCTCATCCCTCTTCAGCCAGGATAGCTTGATTCCAGTGGCATGGAGAGCACGGGACTCACGTCTGAGCATACCCGTCCCACTCGGGGTGACAAATGCAAAAACAACAATTGATGGACAGAATGCAGAACAATGTCATACATTCACCCCAGTACAGAGTTCTGGGCCTAAATCCATCGTTTTTTTGCTCACCATGCCATTCCAGTTTGAACCCAGCCATATGCAAATCAGTCTTGACCCTGTGCCTCATGGGAACAGTCCAGCCCGAACTGCCAATCCAGGTCCTCCCTGGACTGGAAACAAGCATCCTAGGACCGGTTTCGGGGTTTCACCCCTCTTCAGCCAGGATAGCTTGATTCCAGTGGCATGGAGAGCACGGGACTCACGTCTGAGCATACCCGTCCCACTCGGGGTGACAAATGCAAAAACAACAATTGATGGACAGAATGCAGAACAATGTCATACATTCACCCCAGTACAGAGATCTGGACCTAAATCCATCGTTTTTTTGCTCACCATGCCATTCCAGTTTGAACCCAGCCATATGCAAATCAGTCTTGACCCTGTGCCTCATGGGAACAGTCCAGCCCGAACTGCCAAGCCATGTCCTCCCTAGACTGGAAACAAGCATCCTAGGACCGGTTTCGGGGTTTCACCCCTCTTCAGCCAGGATAGCTTGATTCCAGTGGCATGGAGAGCACGGGACTCACGTCTGAGCATACCCGTCCCACTCGGGGTGACAAATGCAAAAACAACAATTGATGGACAGAATGCAGAACAATGTCATACATTCACCCCAATACAGAGATCTGGGCCTAAATCCATCGTTTTTTTGCTCACCATGCCATTCCAGTTTGAACCCAGCCATATGCAAATCAGTCTTGACCCTGTGCCTCATGGGAACAGTCCAGCCCGAACTGCCAAGCCAGGTCCTCCCTGGACTGGGGGAGAATGTCTGCATTTTCAGCATTCCGTCCATCATTTGTTTGTTGTAACGCTTTTCGCCTTAAGTGGGATGGGTATTCCCAGACGTGGGACCCGTGCTCACTACGCCACTGGAGTCAAGCTATCCTGGCTGATGACGGCTGATAGCCAGAAACCGGTCCTATGATGCTTGATTCCGGTCCAGGGAAGACATGGCTTGGCAGTTCGGGCTGGACTGTTCCCATGAGGCACAGGGTCAAGACTGATTTGCATATGGCCATGTCTAAACTGGGGTGGCGTAGTGAACAAAAGAACGATGGATTTAATCCAGATCTCTTGACTGGGTGTGAATGTCTGCATTGTCAGCATTCCGTCCATCATTTGTTTGTTATAACGCATATCATACATACAGCGTATTTTCCATGTTTGCGTTGGGTGCACCTTTTAAAAGATGTGCACGGCGCAAACAAGGAAAATGCGCCGTATTCGGATGAACGTTCTGCCCCTAGGGCAGACGCGAAGTCGCGCTGTCCTTGAAGCAGCGGGGCTGCTTTAAGTCCACTCCGTGTTTCACTGTGCAGGCGGCAACCTGCCTGCACTTTTAAGGGGATTAGAGATCCCTTTGTAGGCGTGTGCAGTGAGTGACTGCACCCGTCTGCAATAGGATGTCTGGGGGGTCCCCAGAGGGCTGCCATCAGGGGTGCACTGTCAGTGCTCCTCCTGACAGCTTCTTTGCCTCTGGCCCCGCGTCTGTAATACGGCACGGGAGCAGAGGCAAAGGGATTCCCTCAATTGCACGGGCCACGCCCCCATGCAAATGAGGGAATGCCCTCTGATGACAGCACTGGCGCTTTATTGCGCCAGTGCTATCGGTACAACAGAAGAGGCGGCACAAGCATCTGCTGTCCCTTCTGATTACAGAAGGAGGCACGCAAAGCGGGTGCAAACGCCTGTTGCGTCCCAGGGGAACTTCTGTAATACGGCCCCAGATGCTCCTACCTCACACCTGCTACCTTGCTCCTGATGCCTCTTCTTCCTCCCCCAGATCCCAGAAATTCAAAGACAGTTGGAAACTAAAGCCTCAAGTGGATTTTCTTAGTGTGTGCATGACAACATGTCTGTCATACTGAGCCTCTTGCAAATATGGGTTTGGCTGTTTCTTGCATTGCTGGAAAGTAGTAGAACAGAATTGTTTTTACTTATTAGGGCCGGGATTACAAGTTGGTCAGTGTATACCGATCCATTGGAATCATGAGTTTAGTTGTATTTCATGCATCACATAATTATTGGACATGTTACATAGCCCAACATTTGTTAAATTTCGGCAGGTCCAACGTGATGAAATTTAACCGGAGAAATATACGGTATCTACTGTAGCAGGCAGATTTTGGTGCAATAAACACCAAAATCAGCATTTGTTTACCCATATACTCATAATAGGTGTTATTTATCGCAGTTGATAAATAACGTACCCCGTGGTATTGTTATTTATCAGGGGCGATAAATAACGCCTCAACTCGTAATCCGAGACTTAATGTTTTAGTGCTGTGGGTGAGGAGGAAGTGGAAAGTTATGGCAGGAAATTCTATTTGGAGATGGGGGAGTGAGACTGAGTTAAAAGGCAATTAGGTAGTTGGAGTAGAGTGGCACACAGTTACAGAGTTTAAGAATGGTTTGTGATAATGCAGTATCCTTCACCCTACACTGTTGCTCTATGCATGTAGTTCACAGTAAAGGAAGGTTTTCATGGGTAATCAAACACAACGTAAAACTGGGAATGGATTCACCCTCAGGAGAATGGTTTCACCAATAGGCTGATGGGTGTTTTATACAAGTTAAGTATCTCTTATTGTGTGCCACAACTGCAACCTCCACTATAAAGTATTCTGCATGCTACATGGCGAGCCATCGGCAATCTGAACCTCAGCCAGAATGTAGTTGTGCGTAGAAGGAGGCCTAAGAGGATTGACCACTCTGTCACATTCTTCCTTTTCAATACCCACAACCTGGCTCATTTTGTTGTGTCATGAAGCACAGCCTTCTTGTATTTGGCTTATGCTGGCCGTGGTGATTGGCATCTACGGAGAGGGGGGAGCATCCGCGCACACAAATAATAATATTAAAAACTAAAACACTTACCAACACGACGTCCTCCCCTTCGAACCTCTTCTTTCACCTCAGGAACTGAAACTGGATGCTGCAACTCCCTTGACCAATCCTGGTGCTGCTTACAGCATGAGAGCAGGGCCCTGAATGGAGGGAGTGGCCTGTCTCGGCAATCCACAGAGCACTGGAGGACTGCACTTACTCTCAACCCAACTGTCTTAGGACAGCTGGGTTGAGAGGTTTAAAGTGTCCATGTGTGGCTGGCCATCTCAAGATAGCCGGAAAAGGGACACGCACACTTTAAACAGTGCGCAGAAAGCCCACCCTCCTCCCTGCTGCTGGTGCCATTTAGCAGGCTCACGCCGTCTTGTCCCTCAGTTCAGGACGGGTAATAAATTACCATTTTATTTTTCATTTCTAGGGCTTTGGGGGGCATTTAAGTGGGGCGACACTTCTCCGCTCCAATGGAGGAGCCTCCCCTGTTTGCTGATGTCTCTCAGCTCTGCTGGACCTGCCAACCTTGAACACTTTGCACACTTGCCTCCACATTGCTCCGGCAGTGGCAGTGAGCAGCACATGTTTCCTGCTCCTTCCTTCTGCTTTCCCAGGATGCCTTGTTGCAGCAGTGTTTCTCTTATGCTGAATGCTCCCACTGACATAACTGACCAAGTTACCCGCAGTGAGCCATGGTGGGAGCAAGCGACAGTAATGCGCCTAGTGTGATGGAAATGAGACTGCTGAATGTTGCGCTGAATGATCTGCTTGCTCTCAGAGACTAGACTCCTCTCCTAAGCTGGTTTGCATAGATAATGCATTTGTCTTTCTTATGCACATATTGTAACCAGAGAGCCTGACCATTTCTTTGTTTGTTTAACATAACATTACCACTGCAAGCTTTGCAAGGCAAATATTACTAGGCAAATGAACTTAACAGTTAAAGCCTCATGTTTTCTCAATAATGATTGCATTGTTTCTGTATCTTATGTTCTGACCCGCTCCACCGTCCAAGATTAGACCTTTTCTGTTTGACCACACTACACGCTGAATTCTAATGCCTAAAATGTAGACACTTAACAATGTCCTTAATTAGCTGTTATCTCTGGTTTCTTTAGCTCAAGGGACAACAGGCAATACTTACCGTCACGGTTGGACTGGAACAGAAAATAGGCCTGGGCACCAAAATAATAGTGACCCTCATTGGTGATTCAGACGAGAGATAAAGAAGTGGTCCATGTTTGCAAACTGGAGCAGTTTTAAATACGCTGTATAAGTGTTTGGAAACTATGGGAAACTGGTTGGATTTGTGCTTGCTGTTGACAATGCCTATTTTAATATCAGGAAATTAACAGCACAAACTGGCCCAGCGGACAATTAAACCGTCCCATAAAACAGAAAAAAAATGGTCCACTCACTGACCTGCCAGACTAGGCCATCGGGCAATGCAGCGGCGGTTTCTGCATGAGAGCAGACGGACATCACCCCCCCCCCCCCCCACCGCCCGTTTCAGCCACGCTAAACATAAAAAATAAAACGACAATAAAATTATTTCATTGGCATTTTATTTTTCACCCGGGATGCCGCAGCTGCCTGGCTTCCCCCAGCTGGGAGAAATGGGGGCGTGCCCTCCTCTGCTGTGGATTGGCAACATAGAGAACTGGAGGAGCTAGCTGGACACTCCAAAGTACCCATGTCAGTTTGGCAGGCTCTCTTGCTCTGGCCAAAGTGGCATACGTACTTTGCAGCTCTCCACCAGCTGTCTTTGACAGCTGGGTGGGGATCAAGCACAAACCTCCAGGGCCTGAAGGAGCGTCCAGCCAGCCTGCTCCGTCCAATCCTGGTGCTTCTCTCATGCTGGTTACCAGCAAGATAGCAATGACAGAATTGGTTAATGGAATTGGCTGGAGCAGGAGTACTCACAGCCGAGGGACCAGAGCAAGGAGAATGTCAGATGTGCATCAAGCAAGGTAAGTGACTTCATTTTTTAATTCATAGCCACTGGCCTTGTCTGCATTCACACATCAACCCACCAGCCATTTGCCCGCCCCACCAATATATCTACCTGCTCCCTGCCCTTGGGGCAGTGCCTGATTGCCCTGTATGCTTCCGACCCTGCTCCTCGCAAGGATTGTCCAGTGGACCCTCAATTTCCTAATCTCCAGATAACTGGCCTGACAGGCTTGGGTTTCTTTACTTCTACCATCTGTAATATTTGCCAAATTAACTTTGAAGGCGTTTGCCATTTTAGTATGGGAACAATGAGCTTGTATACTTTTAAAACAATACAGTATTCAGGGTGCAAGATTCTTGAAGGCGCTTATGCAGTCTCAATACACATCTGGACACTGTTTAATGCGAGTGAGTTCACAACATCCCAATACATTCTAGTTCAGGCTTCTCCAATGAGTAGCTCGTAAGCTACTAGTAGCTCTCCAGCTACCTAAAAGTAGCTCTCCTGTGAGCTGTCCAGTTTACTAAATTTGAAGCTTTTGCTTGGATGAATTAATATATGTATTCCAAAATTGAAATGTGTTCATCTGAGACAATAAAATTTGTATTTTTCAGAACTTTTAAGCTTGTTTGGAAACAAATGGTTGATTTTACAAAATATATATGATGCTAAAATGTAAGTGATAAATCGTGTGGCACTGGGGAAACATGTGACTAATGTAATTGCCTTTGTGCCAAAGGTTGCAGCTATAGCTGCTATGTAATACCCATGTCAAAGCATTCCAAATTGACAAAACCTTTTTATGTTGCTTCCGGCAACCCTGCCTGATTTAATCCATTGAATTGATCATTGCTGGCAGCCCTGCGCTGTGGTGACCACTACCAGTAATCTTGCATAGGGTGGCCACCAATGTAATCCTGTCTGATGCGGTCTTTATAACAACACTACCCATATTAGTAGCTCTTGATGATTTTCATTGAGGATAAGTAGCTCTTATTACCGAAAAGGTTGGAGACCCCTGTTCTAGTTCATTTTTCTAAGCAGTACCTTCCTTTTGTGCCTACTGGTCCATATCGACAACCTACCTTTGCCAGTTTTTATCTTGAAAACTTTAGAGTAGAAGCAGCCATTGCATCTTTTGGGAATCCCCAGCTGGAGCCCTGACTTCGCTGGCAATGTATTGGTTCAAGCAATTTCACTCCCAGTATACCTGAGCTCATCAGAGACCGTTAGTTTACTCTGCCTGTTGTGGATAATGTGGTAGAACTGTTCACTTCCTCCATAGGATTGTGCAGCCTCTGGGCTCTTTGCTACGCCTGGTCTCCTAGTGACAGCCAACCACATTGCTGAGCAGGTGGCATCTGAGCAGCTGCCCAAGTGCCTTTAGGTGTCTTTTAGGCCTAATAGCTACCAGGTGATGTGTACAAAAGGCAACTCTTCCCAAACAGAAATCAAAAACCCTGGAGCCACTGTTTTATGTGAAAATGCTGCCAGTCACAAAAGGCTCTTGCTCGCGTTGTATGTGATATTTTTTCATCTGTCCTGTAAGCTGCACTTTCTTTATCTGCATGGTTATAAGTATCACTGCATTTGCTGTGGATAATGGAGAAAGAATAAAGAGGGGGAAGGCTGTGTGATGAGGAAAGCCCGGGGGCACCAAACACATGGGGCCCTTAAATATAAAAAAAAATAAGAATCAAAGCTGGCAATGAATCAAAAAACATTCAATCAGCACCCTTTCATTTCTATGAATACATATTCGATCAGCATTAAAGCACGTGCTGAAATATTGACAGAAGTGCTGGTTGCTTTAGTGTGAACAAATGATTGACATCTGGTGATGAGTGCATACCCTTGAGACTGCACTGGGCCTTGTCGATAGCAGTATTGACAAAAAAGGTTGTTACAGTGTTGTGTATGGAGCATTGGCAAACACCTTTTTGCAAACCTCACATTCATTGTGTCCGCAAAAACTCTCTTTCAGCTTAATTTGAGCCTGTGGTTTCTGGTGTTCGGCACGCGCACTTAATTGTCAACACTGCCTTTTGAGGCAGGCTGACAGGTGCTGTATGGCTAATATTCTAGATGACCACAACAACAGTCAGTTATGAATTTAATACGCATTACAAACGGCTATTACTTGCCCCCCAAGACATTCTTACAGATTTGCGGGCCTGGAATTGTCCGATTTGTCACACTTGTAGGAGTGCGATGGTTAGTAGTTGTGTTGTTACTACCATTGGCAGCGTGGCTGCGGCAATGTGTGGTACAAGCTGCAGTGGCCTCTTGATGAGAACCCTGGCACTTATGTTTTTTACAAACTAAGCACTGCCTATGTCGCAGTAACAAGCTTGTATTCCAGAGCTTTTCCATATAACGTAATCCAGCTTTAAGATGATCAAAACAAGCATTTGGTATTTTAGCAATAAAGATTGAAAATAAGTGTTGACAAAGCCAATGAGTTGGGCTTTTGTATGGTGAGAATCTTCCACATGTTAAGTTTGAACGGGAAGCAGTGAGACTGGAACGAACTCCCCCTCAGCATCAGACGAAGCCCTACACTGCAAATCTTCAGAAAGGACCTCAAGACCTGGCTTTTCAGATGACCTCGGCGCTGCCCGAACCCCACCCCCCCACGCCTTGAGACCCTCACGTGTGAGTAGTGCGCTCTATAAATCCCCGATTGATTGATTGAGACTAATAATAATGACACTTCTACATCTGACTCCTTGTGACGGTATTGGGAGACACTCCACTCCCAATGAAATCACTGGTAGCGGCATTACATACTTGCCCGTGGGCTCTGATAACATCACAGGAAATAGTCATGTGACCTTTGATTCTAATGAGTTTACAGAAGGTGGCATCCCTTAAGAAATTGACTACGATAAGAACAAGAGATGTAAAATTAAAAAATGACTAACTGTTGCCCTTATTTTATTTTCATCCATACATTAACTATAGTTCTCCCCTAATAGATGCAGCCTTTGCTCTGTACCTCCAAACTGACTATTACACATTTCGTTTAGTCTTATGCAAAAAGCTATCTCCAGGCTGCAAAGGTTCACTTCCTAGCATGGTTATTTCCTGGTCCTTCAGACGCATAGTTATGCAGTCGCAATAAATGAAAGAGGTCAATGAAGCCATAATTAGCCCAAAGGTGCAGTGACTGGACACATTCCTAGATGTATACAGCAAAATGCAAAAAAAAGTCAGAAATTACTTCTTTTGGTTGTTTCCTATACTGAAAAACATGTAAGTGCAACTACTTCACATAGCTTTGTTGAGTGATTTTATGAGTCTGCTCATGTTCTGGGAAGAGGTTGTGCCATCCCTGCAGCCTGGGAGGTAATGGTGTAAAGATGCACTGGTCAATCTGTGGTTGTGTTGGTGGTGCTGTTGTTCCAGGTTTGAAGATTAACTGGCATTATTAGTACAGTCAACAAGCAAGTTGGGGCAGTTGCTGAGGAGCGAAGTAAAGACAATAAGTAACAGGTTGGAGGTGGGTAGATTGCAGCCAAGGAGCAAAGTAGATAATCTCCAAGTGGTTACTGGCTCTTGTGGTACAAGTCAACCACCGAAGACTTGTTGGAACACATCCCTGTGCACAAGTCTTCGAACGTACAAATTGGGAAAACACTTTGGCTGTGCTCTCCTGGGTGGACAAGGAGCATTGACCCTCAAATTCTGTGACTGCACTTAACTTGATGGACAAAGCACCCTGAAAAGAACTACAGTGTTTTTTGATAAAAAAGCTGGCTCAACATTCTTAAGAGTTTTCACAGATTTGAAACAAGACACTCTCTTCAGGATGCTTCAGAATGCTGAGAAAAAGGTTGTATGTGAATGTTTTATTTTGATCGCATGGAATTTTAGGAAACTGCTGCTGGCATTAGTGATAGTGTTCATTAAAACAATGCAGCCCACTCGAGCCCTGCTAATAATCTAAATACACGGGAGTAACTTTGAAGCAGGAAAATTAAGGTGAAGAAGCTTTGATGATTTCCTCAGAAATGTTGCACATCTAGCATCTAGGCCTCATGAGTTTTTTTTTTTACAGGGAGAGAGATTTGGCAAGAGTGATAAATGAGACTTGAAACCAACGTGTGGGATTCAGTAATCTGTTTCTTTCGGCTCCATTAACAACACAAGCCCCACTGGTTTATAAACACGAAGGAAACAAATCACCAGCAGAAAAATCATAATAGCCTCAAATGATTTATGAAAAACTCCAAAGCGCGGCACAGCTCCATTAAACTGCCTTGTCTGCAGTTTCAATAAAGTTTGCCCTGTGGAAACGAAAACATGGGCTTCTGATGTATGATTTCATATTCTATTCAATTGCAGAAATGTAGAAATAACATAAGAACAAACCCAAAGTTGTCCCTGGCACAGGGCCAGGGAGTTTCAGTGCCACTTTAGGATGCACTGAGGTGATCGCTGGTGGTAATCTTCAATATGGAGCCCACTAATGTAATCTTGTCTGATGTGGTCACTATAAGATCACTCATAATATTAGTAGGCCTCGATGAGTTTCATTGAACATAGGTAGCTCTTATTACAGAACAGGTTGGAGACCCCTGGTTTAGAGCATGTCACTAGTGCTGGACTGCTAATGGTACTGCAGCTTGTGATGTAATCATGTTGCTGGGGTTCTCTGTAGATTTTTCTGCTGTCACTTTCAGGTGGGCTGTAGTTGCCTCAAAGGTGAGCCGGGCCAGGTTTGGACACAATCCTCAATAAATTCTCCACTTACCATCAGATGAAGCCTCCGCGTTGTCTATAGATGACAGGAATATTTGCATTACCACTGCGGAAGACTTCAGTAGACACGTGGGCATGTTTTAATGTGATTTCATAATATCGTAATATGTATCACACATTACACAAGCTACCATGAGCTACATTTTTCTTTGATATCTACCAGTCCAAAACTGGCGTTTTGTAACTTTTTTGAAAAGTCAAATCAGTGATTGCTTCTATTGGCAAACATAAATTGAATCAAACATGTGCTCCCTTTCTTGACAAGGCCTTGCTTCTCTGGTATTGTTTCGTACAGTTTTACTCCCTGTGCGCGTGGCCTCCTTAAAGACTTAGTTGGCGCGGTCTATGGTGGTTAATGAGGTAGAACCCATCACTTCCGGTGACAGATTGTAAGGGCTTTGGGCTCTTTGCTGCACCTGGTCTGCTCTGGAGAGCTGGTGACGCTGATGAACAGGTGGCATTTGATAAACCGCTCCAGTATCTTTAGGCCCCCATAGTTAGCAGCAGAGTGCTAGTAGCTAGCAGCGAACTGTACAGAAGCCAACGCTGCTCAAACACGAACCCAAAAGCTTGTGTGGTCTCTTTCTTAAGTAGCACTGGACCCAGCACATTAGGCTGTTTTACTCTTACTGGCTTTGTATGTTGTATTTATTCATCAGCCCTGTTGTCTCCCACTGTATCCACCAGGGGTACAAGAACTTGTACATTTGCATTTCATAACGATAAAAGAACCAGGAAGAGGGGTGAGGGGGTGTACGACGAGGGAAGCACAGGGGCACCAAACACGCTTAAGCTTAACATTTAGAAAAAAAAAAATCAAAAGTAGCAATGAAACAATATGATGTCTGTGTTCACTGATAGGGCCACAAAGTTTCCCACAAAGGCTAAACCATACACAAACATAAGTCTTCCTCACCCACAACTCTCACCCAGTTTTGGTACAATATTAACACAGCGACTACAGGCTGGTTAATCCATGGGAATTCTGGTTCTAGCTCACAACTCTTCTTTCACCTTGTGTGAAGGAGCAGCCCCTTTGCATATATCTAGAAGCTAAACTCCTGGGTCATATTGTGGTAGCACATGTGGGTAGAGTGCGTGTACGGCGTGCGTGTTGGATATCAATATGTGCTTCAAAGTGTGTGAGGCGGTTGCAAGAAAAAATATTTCTGGATCTGTTTCAAAAGCAGCCCGGAACAACTAAAAAAGAATACTAGCTGTACGTAAACAGCGGTACGTCAGATTGAAGATAGTGAAGGAATTGGTGGATAAAATAAGACTGAAATTACCGGACAGGCTGAAAGTGAAAGGTGGATCCAAGTTTGGCTCACCCAAGGAAGTAGTAGAGGTTTCTTCTTCAACATTTACAGTAGCCTTTAAGAGATGGTGGAATAAAAGTGACATTATTATACTTAAAGACAATACTACAACCAGTGACACGAATCCAAAGGTCTCTGCACCAGGACCTTCAGAAAAAGGACAGGGTAGCGGCTTGAAGGATTATCAGACGGTTGGAGTACGGAAAGGATTCAAGTATAGACAGCACCTCGAAGATCAAACCAGTCCAGAAGAAGTCCTAAGTGGAGAGAATGCTAAGTGTAAATAACCTAGATATGTCATAGTGTAATTGGTGTGGTAGCACATGGGTATCGCACATTTATAGAGATAGCAAGTGTATATGTTGGATACAAGCGCGTTTCAAAGTGTGTGTGGTGCTTTCTAATGTACTGCTGTGTAATCAATGGTCCATTTAAGGAATTACTGCGTTGTATACCACATGTACGAAGATGGCTATATTGTTTGAAAACGTTACAGGTAAAGAATTTATAATGTAATGAATATTAAAAAAAAAATCATTATTTAAAACAAAATGTGTGTAGCGGCTGCGAGAAAAAGGGAGAAGGTGTTAGAAGGAGTTGCAGGAGGGCAGCGCTGGAGTAGTATAGCCTGAAAGGCAGTTCTGAGGATTTGACTTAAATTTACCTTTTGCTTGAAAACTACCTGTTTCCTTGGATTTAATAAAAAAAACACATACAGAAAAATGAATAGAGAGGGGGTAGAAAAAGCAAAAGAGAAAAAGAGCGACAGATAGACCGGTAGTTAGATGTGATGGGATTGTGGATTTAGGTGGTGAGAGAAAGCGTTACATACTATTTCCCGCCCCAGCGGGGTTGGGGTCCTGATCTCATTTCCTGCCCAGTGGGTGATGCTCCAGCTAGATTAAAACAATTCCCTCAAATCCACCTGATTTGAGAAGAAATTGATCGGATGGCATCTCGCTGTTATTTATATTTACCAAAGATGAACTGACTAACCGTTTCCGTTCACACCGCAAATTGTTGTAGATAATCCAATCGTCACATAAAAATTCAATCTAAATTTCTGACAGTACAAGACGATAATGTGTAAATCACTGGAATGAGTGAGCCCGGACACAGATTCAAAGATACCAATTACCAGCCATTTGTACAGTATTATCATCAAGGGCAAGGGAGTCTGATCCGTGCAGAGAGCACCGTGTGCAGTGCCAATGGGAATGGCATTGCTCAATGCTAGACAGCAATTTGTACTGCTACATGACATAGGTGTTTACTCCAAATATTATCACTCGGCTACACATATTGTATCCTTTGTAGGACTGTGCTTTTTTCTTTTCAGGTCTTTGTATTGCAAAATGATTGGGGACATATTTTGATAAATTTCGAACATTGCAATGCACCAAAAGCAGTGTTAAATGTGTGCCAGTGTTTGCCTGTGCTCTGTACCGGCGCATATTTCATAACATCAGCAAATATTTATGTCAGTCCACTTCTCTCTCAGTCTATTTTTAAAAAAACACATGAGGAAAGTGTTAAAAAATGTAATATACGATTAAAAAAGAATAATGCCAGGATGTCAGGTCCTTCCTATAGCTTTGGGTCACTTGATATAGTCCAAATTGTCACATTTATAGTACTGTAACAGTAAGTAGGTATTGTTAGTACTGGTGTTTGGCAGCACTGGCAGGGACTGTAAGTGGTGAAAGCTGCAATGGCCTCCTCAGAAATACTTTGGACACTGGCACTTATTATTTTACAAATTAAGCACATACCAAAAGTAGTGCATTTCATCGAGTCTGAAACTCCCCTTTTTTTTTTTTTTTAACCATCTGCACTTTGAAACCCTGAGTACATATGGTGAGGGAGGGTAAGGAAATAGACAGTGAAGGGAGAAGTGGACAAATAAATCTCTCCAATAAGATCATTACATTTAGGGAGTCCAACCTTAATATCACTTCAACAAAACAGCTTAATAACTCCATAATAGTGCTACTAGTCCGAATCCATCTTCTGTAAGTGTTACACCTCTTGCACGCGACACTTATCTTGAATCACCTTCATTTTCCCTCACTAAATCGTACCTTCGTATAGATGGCACTTCGCCCACTTAATGCTACTATCGACCCTTTTTCAGCTGGTAAAAAGGTGCCATCTTGTAGTGTGAATGCTGTACACGACTCTCCTACACTTTAAAGGGTGAACTGAATGAAACAGTAACACTAGCAACCACTTTTTCAGTTGGATTTAATCCATGAAGTACTTTACATTTTTATATTAGCTGCATTTTTAGTTGATAAAACGTGTTCATTACAAAGACAGACAAATTAGACATCATTACCACAACAATATCAACAATTTGGCTTAATTTTAAACAATTTGACACCAATACAAAAAAACTGCAATCAAACATATAAACATCTCAGTCATACAAATCATCCATCCTCACTAGACAGTATACACATTTGAATAATTATATAAAAAGACCTCTTTTTCGCTTTTGGCCAATCTTCTCTAAAATAACACAGTGTAGTGTTTCACAACTATGCCAAATTCTTTCTTTTTGATGGCCTTTTTGTACATTATTTGTTTATAATTATTCTAATGTGTATACTGTCTAGTGAGGATGGATGATTTGTATGACTGAGATGTTTATATGTTTGATTGCAGTTTTTTTGTATTGGTGTCAAATTGTATAAAATTAAGCCAAATTGTTGATATTGTTGTGGTAATGATGTCTAATTTGTCTGTCTTTGTAATGAACACGTTTTATCAACTAAAAATGCAGCTAATATAAAAATGTAAAATACTTCATGGATTAAATCCAACGGAAAAAGTGGTTGCTAGTGTTACTGTTTCATTCAGTTCACCCTTTAAAGTGTAGGAGAGTCGTGTGCAGCATTGGCTTTTCGTTTTGTTCTTTTGATGATATTTGGTTTGGCCTTGCTGCCAATCGAGCCAGAACCCTTCTTGGTTTCCTAGGCTATCTTGTAGTGTGAGCTGAAGTGTTTCTTCGATCCCTGTTTTGATTCACTCTCAGATCTAACTGGACCACTTCTGCAGCATGACAAGCCATAGGCTTTCCTTGGCGGAGTAGAGGGGCATGTCCTCCACTTTCTGGGGAGTTGCTGGGAGCCGTATTGTCTATGCGCGTGATGCACTGGCACTTTTAGGGTCATCTTTCCTTCTATATTGTGCGACAGATTCCCACATTAAGTTTCTTTGCAGCCATTAATAGTGCCTTAAACTTGGTTAACCGCAAACAGCTCCATACAATGATCATTGCAACCACTGTTTATGAAAACAAAACCTTTAGTTTAACTTCTTTCTGGCTGTGGCAGGGTCTCTATGTGCTCTGGAGAAGCTCCCAGTTGGGCGGGTGACACAGCTTTTGCCCTCTTGTGCCTTCCAGGCCACTGCCTTACCATGTATCTTAAGCATTCGCCCTCAGGAACTGATACACATCTGACTTTTTCTAGGCACTCCAATTTCCTCATGTCTACTTTTAGTGTGTTGCTCAAAGTGTGAGATAGGTCTGTAGGTCCCAGGAGGAAACAGGCCTTTACTTCACCTCCATGCACAAGCACCATTTTGTAACTGCCACCACCGTGTCGGATGAGGTGTAGCTCTATCACAACAAGGAATAGCAGTATGGCAGCGTCT
This sequence comes from Triturus cristatus, assembly GCF_964204655.1. NCBI lineage: Eukaryota > Metazoa > Chordata > Amphibia > Caudata > Salamandridae > Triturus > Triturus cristatus. Next base: position 215,400,355 of record NC_140588.1, read on the forward strand.
GTCGTGCAATGTTTCACATTATAATATCCAAACATTGCTCTGCCCCCTCCACTTTCAGACGCTATCCATGGTTAATCTAGTTAATCTCTCTGGAACATATCGTGTGACAAGTCAACAACAAACACTGTCATGCAAACAATCCATGTAACGGGGAACAGGAGTCACCCGGTTAGTTGGCTCTAAAAAGCATTTCTGCAATGTAATGACATCTCACTAGCCCCAGTGAGAAGAAAGTGTGAGCGCGGTCAAGTGTATAATCACAAAGATTGGCTTAAAACTGTATGTTATCGCCACAAATATTTGTGTAATGCCTGCTTAAAGCTCATACAATTTCACATCCGACATGGGCGTATCTAAAGCCTTATATACTTGGCAGAAGTATACCGTGGTAGCTCCAACTACCCTCACTGTAATACTTCATTACAGGGATTGTTTGTATGACAGTATTTGTTGTTGACTTGTCATGCGATATGTTCCAGAGAGATTTGAAGACTAGTAAAAGCCTCCTGTGTTACAAGAATTGTCCATTGTTCAGCTTAGTCCCCTCATGTAGTTTCTGGAATGTAATCAGGTTACTCTCCCTGAATACTTCCCATCCCTGTAGTTCAGGTGCAGTAACAGTGCCAATAAACAGTGATAACCCCTTTAATGGAATCAGAGGTGCATAAGTATGCCCTGGGGTAGCCAGTCTACAACCTCTCACTAAACAAGCAACCTCAACATTGGCTAGCCTCAGGAGTCCCTTATGTGGAGGATTGCCGGGTGAAGCACTGTTTGCAGTGCATTCTATTCCAGTCACTGAGGCAAGTATCCTGTTTCTGTACAATGATGACTCAAAAAGAAGATGGACGGAATGCTGAACATGGTCAAACATTCACCCCCAGTCACAGATCTGAGTTAAATCCATAATTGTTTTGCTCACCCCGCCACCACAGTTTGGACCCAGCCATATGCAAATCAGTCTTGACCCTGCTCCCAATGGCAATAGTCCAGCCCAAACTGCCAGGGCTGGTCCACCCTGGAACGGAAAACAAGAATCCTGGAACCGTTTTCAGGGTATCACCCCTCATCAGCCAGGTTAGCTTGAATCCAGTGGCACAACGAGCAAGGGACTCACGTCTGGGCATACCCTTGCCACTTAGGATTACTATAACAACACAAAAAGATGATCGATGGAATGCTGAACATTGTCAAACATTCACCCAGTCCTCCCTGGACGGGAAAGCAAGCACCCTGGGACCAATAAACAATGATAAGTTCTTTAGTGGAATCAGAGGTGCATACGGATGCCCTGCGGAAGCGAGCCTACAACCTCTCCCTAAACAAGCAACCTTAACACGGGCTAGCATCGGGAGTCCCTTATGTTGAGGATTGCCCCAGTGAAGGACTGGTTGCAGTGCATTCTCTTCCAGTCGCATGGGCAAGAATCCTGTTTCTGTATAATGATGACCTGCCAACCATCTAGACAACCATTGGAATTGGACCACCAAATAAAATATTTCAAAATCTGGCACACCCAGCAGCTGGAGGCAGCCTGAGATTTTTCAGTGCTACACTTTTCCTCCACTTGTCAAACTCCAGATCTCAAAACCGACGCAGACCTGGGCCTAAAACATCAATGTACACGGTTGGGCCTGCGGTTGGTGAGCCTGCATCACTTGGTGTGCGGCACAGGCGCAGACCAGACGGGGGACCTTCCTGGCCCGGTGAATCCCATTTGCCCTTCTTGCTGCCCACCCTCCCCATTGTGTGACTTTGAGGTTTTGACCGGGAGTGGCCCCATGGATGTTCTGTCGATGGAGGCTAAGGCTGCAATTGGCTGGTGCCCTCAAATACAATCATAGACAGGACTTTATGCTCTCACATTGACTGGGCCACTTTGAACCCAATTGGTTGTAAACAATATCCTACTAACCAGCTTTAGACATTGCTTGCCGCAGATGGTCCTCCCATCCCATAACTCAGCTTCTTAGTAGCCCACTTTACGCTGACTGCTCCTACAGTGACTGCCCAGCAAAGGTGCCCTCTGCCACCAACTGCTCGTGCCTGCCCTGCATCCCAACTGGCTTTAGACACTACCTCTGAGAGTGCAAGGTGGGCTGGTGGTTATTTCTTGCCATACGAATGTCATGTGTCGCAGCTGAATAAGCCGGTAACCTCGATAACTTGAGGTGGGTCATCCAATCTTACTCCATTTACTTGCAAACGAGGCTCTGTTGTGTTTTCACCCCTTCTTAGAGCCTCTGCATCTCCACTCTGCATATTAGTAGAAGACTCAGCCCCCCTTTCCCCCCCCCCCGAAATTTTGGGTAGCCCCGCCCCCGAAATTTGACTCTAGTTGCGCCTCTGATATATATATAGTTAGTAAAATCAAAGGTTTTTATCTAATGCCCGATCCAAAATTAAACTTCACTGCAGTTGTGCATCTGTTATATTTAGGTTAATCAATCTGTTTATCTGGATTCCATTTCATCCATAATACATTACATACAGGTCAAAGATTGCATAAAAATAAACAATTGTCATACTCATTCAATAAAATCAAAGTGAAAAATGAGAATAATTTCATTATAAAAATATTCAATATAAAAGTACCGGTGTTTATAGTGTTGTTTCATGCTCGAGCTCTGGGTACTGAGAGACGAAGAATCTCTCACAATTTGGCCAAATAATTAGATTATTTGAAATCTTTTCCTTATCTGCCAGCCAGTTGTAACAAAATTTGAAAATGCAAATACTGTGGCCTCTTTATCAGGCATCTTGCACAACACATATTGCTGTTTTTCTGATAAAATGTGATTTATAGTACCCATAGCAGTTTTAGTACAAAGCACTGCATTCGTGTCTATCAGAATGGAGTGTATCCATCTCAACCTATTTTGTCTTATGAATCAACAGGTCCTCTGTGTGACTTTAGTAAGGGCCTTATCCGTCCAATTTTAAGGATCACTCTGTTGGTGTCAGATTGTCCTTTCTTCATTCCCATTCAGTTATTTACAAGGGTGAGGTCTGTGGTACAGCCATGATTTCTCTGCAATAATTGTTCCTCAAGTAATTTATTTAAGGGCCAAGAGTCAGTACAGCTCTGGGTCGTGCTACACCAAATGTCACAAAAAGCGCTACTCCTACAGACTTGAACCTTGTAATGGCTACAGCCCATTGTAACAATGGCTACAAACCTCTTAAATTCTGGTGAGAGATCTACATTTCAAATGATGGAGGGAGGACAAGATTCTTCTGGCAGCAGACGTTTCCATTGGTCTAAACGTTCTAGGAGATTTCCATTGGTCTAAACGTTCTAGGAGATGTGTTTATTGCTTAATTATCGCCCAGACCCCTTCGGGGCATAACAAAGGCCCCTGCGGACCCCGCAGTTCGGGGGGGGGGGGGGGCGCCGAGCTCCAGGGGGCCCCCTCGGCAAAGTATGCTGGCCTGAGAGCTTCTGAGTGGCAGGAAGGGGGGCCCGCCATGTACTTTGTAGTGGGCCCCCCTCGAGTTTTGTTACGCCACTGCACCCCTTAGTTGTAGGACCCCTTTTTTGATACTGAAATTTCTATTACTCCAAGGGCTGCAGGTGCCAGAGGTAGGTGCATTGCAGTGATATTGTGCTGACCATAAGCAATTAATGTCACAGTGGTGCAGCGGGCCAGCACATTCCTAATTTTCTTGTGCCTTGCCAGTAGCTACTTAGTCACACCCCTCTCTTCATGCCAGTACTTCAATTCTGAACTGCTTTAAGAAATCGGCAAAGGCAGCCGTACGCCATGTATGGTGAGACCTTCCATGGAAGCGGTGTCCGACTCACCCACTTCTGGACCGCCAGTGCCCCTGCCCTTGTGCGCCAGGAGCTTCTGTAGAGCAGAATCCCTTATTTTGACCTCCCCTCGCGGCACAGTCCACCTGTTTTAAAATCAAGTACATTTACATTTATCTCATCAAACTGTCACATTGAAAAGACTTTCCCTTTTAGCTTTAGTGATTTAGGGCATAGGTGGCTAAGTTACTTGCACCCTGTACACGTGGGACTAGTCTGAGCTTAAAAACACTTTCCCTACTATTGAACGGCATGCAGACTTTGGGTGCTGCTCATTGAACATTGCCATGCAGCACTGTACAGTACAGAAGCAGCAGGAGGCCTAGCATTCCCAGGATAGCTATAGCTCCCATGCTCAGCTCATAAATACATGGAGAGTGAGATGTTGCCCATCACTTCTGACGTGATTTAACAGCTGCGCGCTTCTACCCTCTGCTTGCCCGCTTCCATATTACTATAATAGTGTATGCCCCACCCAAGACCGGACTGGCCGTAGCGGGCACCGGGCAATCCCCCGGTGCGCCGCATGGGTGGGGGCCAGTTTTGGGCTCCTGGGGGCCGTTTTTAAAATCGGCCGAAAACCGGCCCTGCCAAAGAGCTCGGCGGCACCCCCCCTCCCCACCTTCCCGGGCGGGGGGGGAGGGAGGGGGGCCGGCCGAGCACTTTGCCAGGGCCAGTTGTGGTTCCCAGTCCGGCCCTGGCGCCACCAGAGACAGCTACCTTGCATGGGATGTGCAGCAGGCAAAGGAGCTCCAGTGTGAAAAGGAGGAAGCACTGGCAAAGCCAATAGGTTTGGCTTTACAAGAAGGTTGTATGGTAATGTGAAGCATTAGAAGTAAATAGCAAGGGAATTGATATGTAGTTGTGTGGAAGCAAATAACTGTAGAATAATCTTGTGTAGGCTAAAAGGTCAGGTGACAGTTGCACTGTCAAGCCAGACCAAAAAATCCATGTTGGTTAATGACTGCCCTTTACCGTCTGTGCTACTGATAGAGAAAATCAACATAAATTATCTAGTTATCTAAGACCGCCTAACACATGTGTGCTCCTCAAAGTTCGAACGTAAGCAGCCGGATAAATAAAACAATCAGCTTCTGGAGGGCAAGCACTTTTTTGTGCACGCACACAATTTCTGCCCAATCAAAACATGTACTCCTGGCTCCCAACATGTGGGCGGAGCCAAAGCCCCTCTTTAGTGATGCTTACATAAGTGTCTGGCGAAAGCTGCATTACCTAGCCAGACCACAAAAATGTGGCAAGTCGCTTTTTGTTGCCAGAAGGGACTCTCAGCAGCACCTTCTTTAACTGTAAAAAGCATGCCCTGGCCGAATACGTATACAAAACGTATGTGTGGCTGTTTTACTGCTAAAAGTGCTTTATGTTATAAGTGAGTGGCAGATCGAAAATTCTGTTACACACCTTGGTGCAAATCACTGGTAAGCAATTATTATATCACCCCGAGTGATATAATAATTGCTTACCATGCATTAGGTACCTCTTTTTGCAAGCTTACCCAATGGGCAAACCACAGGTTTTTTTCCCTAATGTAAATTGTAAAGTAGTGATCTTGGATGTTAAGGCGCAATAAAAATATTCAAGGGATACTGCCCCCTACGCTAAGTTGGTAGCATTTGTGTAACGCACTATCTAACATTAGCAAGGTCTTGCAGCTCTTCTGCTCATCTGGGTTGTCTTCAACACATTCCCCAAGGTTCCATCACAGACTGGAACCTGTAATACTGTCAGGGCTTTAAGTGGGCTGGGTCTTGCTGGTGCTCAGTACCCGCAGTTCTAAAATGCAGATGCTGAGACGGGTCCCTATCAGGCTGTCAATTTTTGCCCTCATCCTTGGGATAAGGGTTACCAGACGTCCCGGATCGACAGTCCTGTTTTTTCACCAGCTATCCCAACAGATTTTGGCAATTTTGGATCTTGCCCCCGTTTTAGAGGGGGTCGACTAAAAACAGTGAGAGACACTTTTTGAGTGTACTAAAGCTGTGCTAGTTAGCAGCTGTTAAAAGTAAGCAATTTAATTAATAGGTGTGAGAAGTTGGCCTGGTATATGATGTCCACCAATTAAAGTGGGCACCTTGCACCAGTCCAAACAACCCTTATGGTGATTTAAGAGGTCAAAGATAACCTTATGAAAGCTATCCAAGTGGTAGCTGTGGTGAGCAGGCTTCAGGCTTAGTCTTGAAGGAATGTTAAGCAGCTTGTTGAACCAGAATGCAATCTTATTGCATTGGTTAAATGAAAGGAGAACCACACAGTAGTTATAAGAGTATATATTTATTATTAGAACACCTTAAATAACTCACAGTACCTGCTACATGCAGATAAACACAAAGCACACAATACTTTAGCACAGAAACAATCGTAAGTAGCACCAATACACAGTGGGCTCCAGAGGAAGACCAAACCATATACTAAAATAGTGTCTAGAATGTGTAGAATCGCACCCCAAGGAACCACCCAAGGTGAGTAAGTAGGGACCCCACGGAGGATGGGTGCAGTGTGAGAACACGACCGCATGCTACGTACAATTCAATGGGAGAGTCGCAATTGCAATTTTAAAGTTAAAGGACCCTTCCCAGTGGATTACGAGGAAACCCCTTGGAACATAGAAGGTTTGATACCGAAATGCCAGCGTTACATATCCCAGGGAAGCTGGGTGGATAGGTCTGAATTGGCATCGCAAAATGCCGTCGTTCTCAATGGGAGTCTTCAAAGAAAGGCCACTGCTGGAAAGAAGAAAGTGTCCAGTGGAATTGGCAGGTGGATTCTTGATGGAAGGAACCTGAAAGCAGAGGGGACAGAATCTGGGTTACTTAGGAGTGACCAGGGGCTCGGTAGACGAAGGCCCACCGTCAGGTGCTTCAGGTACGAAGAAGGAGACCTGGACTCTACAGCTGCAGGGACCAGGAGACGTCGAGGACGACCAGGAGCCAGATACGAGCTGTCCCATGAAGGATGTTGAGTGCTGAGGGGTCGGTGTCCGACGGGAGCACCAACAAGCCTTGGCAATGGCAACCCACGAAGAAGGTCAAGAAAGATTACGGTCTGGCCCAGCAAGGACCAGAAGACTCAACACAGCAAGGGGATTCAGGATAGGCCTGGAACAACGAGGGGAGCCCATGAAAAGTAGCATTGTCCCTCAAATTGACCCACAGGCCGAAGGCACAGGAGTTGCGAGGGGACCTCTAGCAGTTTCACCATACAACAGCTTGCAGGGCACAGACTGCGAGGAGGCCAAAGTCCTTGGCACGAAATGTGCGCAGAGTTAGGGGCTATCGATAGCCCAATGCACGAAGTCGGGAAACACCAACAAGCATATGCAATTGCAAAGGTACGCACTGCTCAGGTGTTCAAGTTATGCGGTCCTCACGAGGGATACTGGCCTCTAACTTGGTGAGAGGGCAGCTCAAACTCAAGGAACATAGGAACCCACCTCCTGTGTTGCTGGAGCCTTCGGAGTCCGCAGGAGCTCTGGATTAGCAGACCGGTCAGTTGTGTTACGGTGCCTGCGAATGCAGGGGAGTGACTCCTTCACCCCAAGGGAGATACTTCACTTGTCCTTGATGCTCCACAGGTCCTGCACGGAGACTGTATGGTGCACTGGCACAGACAATGCTTTGGACAGAGAGGGAGACGAAGTCGGGCCCAGTCGAAGTCCAGCAAAGTCCAGAGTGTCCAGACGGTCGAAGGTCAGTGGTTTCTTGTTCAGAATCTTGTCCATGTCGAATCTAGGGTCCTACACCCGGGTAAGCTCTTTTGTACCCACATGAGAGAGTTGGACAGATTCAGGGGACCCTCCCAGGGGAGGGTCAGGACAGAGGGGTAGTTACACCCATGTCATTTTTTCAGTTTCGCGCCAGAGCAGGAGCTATCGGCTCCCAGAACTGGTTTGAGCTGAACTATGCACAGGGACACCAAATGTGTCCCTTGTGCAGACTTTCAGGCACTTTGGAAGTGCACCCACCCAGCTCCAATACACTAAATCCTGTCTGGGAGGTGGTCACAACTCCCTGTGACAGGATGCCTACTGTGCTGCCTTCCCCTGCTCGAGCTTGGCTTAGCAGCAGGAGGGCAGAAATGTGTCTCTGGTCGGCAGCATCCATTTTGTGCTGTCCGGGTCAAGAAGGCTGGTACCCGGAAGACCAGGGACCCACGAAGCTTGCTTCAGAAGGGTGGAATCATACCTCCCATACCGATTACCAGTATGGAGGTATGATTCCATGGTGTTTGATACCAAACACGACATGTTTTGTTTCAGCCGTTTTCGAGATAGCATTTACCGCGAGGTTACAATGCACCTTTACCTATATGTCTGGCTGTGATACAGACAGCCTGGGAGAATGGTCTCCGAAGGCTGCAGAGGGGCTCTGCTCATGCAGGGGCACCCTCTCACGTAAAACCCAGCACCCTGCCCTCAGGATTGTTAAGGCCTGCTATAGGGGTGACTTATAGGTTTTAAGTGTAGTGACCTATAGATATAGTAAACCTATATCTATCGTAAGTGGTGCATGCACCAGCTTACACAGGCTGCAATAGCAGGCCTGTAATTCCATTGTGCATGGCCTCTCATGGGTGGCATAATACATGCTTCAGTCCATGGGAGGCCTTAGGGGTACCTATGCCCTGGGTACATGGGTACCATATACTAGGGACTTCTAAGGGTACCCCAGTATCCAATCTGGAGTGTACCTAAGTACATGCCAATACAGTTTAGGGAGAAAGCAGATTGACTGGGGTCCTGATTAACAGGATCCCAGTCAGACTAGTCAAAAACAGTGTAACATCAAGCAAAAAGTGAGGGTAACCATAAGAAGCAGATCCTACTTTCCTACAATAGTCATGATGTTGGTTGTAGAAATTAAATTTTATATGCTTCATGCATCTTCTGTGATCCTTTGTTGATGAGAGCTGTCATTCTGCGCCATTCCGTGGATGAAACATTGTAGTCCTCCTTCTATTTTTCTAAAATGTCCCGGTTTTTGGTTCTCAAGATCTGGTCACCCTACTTAGGGAGAAAAAAATCTTAACTCTGCAGCAATACCACCCTTCACTGCCTTTAATGTAACTTCAAAGAGACTCCTTATAGTTCTTTCACAGTCTCATCATTTCAGAACTGAAGCATTTTCAATATTCTATACAACAAAATCAGAGTTGTTGCTTATTCATCTTATGCAATTATCAGCCATTGAAAAAGCCAATTGTACTGGCTTGGTGTAAGTGTTATGTTACTTTTGTATTATAAATCTTGATGCAATGACAGAAGCAGCAAAATACCAGTCTGGCAGCACACTGTAGCTGTGTTTAAGCCACGCCCTCAATTATATCGGCCACACCCCTTTCAGAGACCCCTCCCATTGTTTTCATCCCTCTTAACCCCTTCCCTGCTCATGACGGAACCGTTCCGTCATGAGCCACGGTTGCCGTGTGCTCATGACGGAACGGTTCCGTCATGACAATCCTGTCGGCGGCCGCTCCGCCTGCACGGCGCTGTTTCCCCGCCTGTGCGGGGCGACAACGCAAATGGGCGGAGTCATGACGGAACCGTTCCGTCATGAGCACAGCTCAACTGTGGCTCATGACGGAGCGGCTCCGTCATGAGCACAGGCCCGCCGCGCTGCCCCCCTGCCCCCCCCAGCGCTGCAGCGGAATGTCCGCAGCAGCGAAGGGGTTAAAGGCATGAATCCTGTGATATGTTTGGGTGCGGTGTTCAAACTCAGCTCTAGGTTGGGAGGCAATATCTAACTCAACGAACTGTATACTAGAACTATAAACAATTAGATAAAAAGATGCCAACTTAAAATGGAATCTTGGAAATGCCTGTACTCAAAATCCCAGCGAAAATGACTACTAGATATTTTAAGGCACACTTGCAAAAATGCTGGTCCACAGATCATATACGTGTAGGTACTGAGACTATGACAGTACCGAGCCATCAAAAGCATTTACATGGGATCGTTGTACTTTAGCATAAGCAAGTCGGGAGTGAAAGGAAAGTAATTTACCAATGATTAATGAAATCGCGTTTCATCAAAACACACGGGAATCGGTGGCGCAAAAGCCCAAACCAACAACATTCCACGCAAAAGCGCCTCCTTAATTAATTTCAGAGCCACGCCCTTTGTCTTTCGTGCTTATCTCTTGCTTAATCGTCTTCCTTTCTCCGCCTTTGACTGCAAAAGCAGGCAGCTACACGACTCGATAACGTCCTGTGGGTGAGTCACTTCCACCGGTGCGTGGTTTTCATACCTACTCCAGCCCACCCCCATCAGCCGAACCTGTGTTTTTTTAGCCTTTGCGGCTGTGTTCCCGGGTGCGTACATCAGCCTGGGGGAAGCGTCACAGCACCCCTCCTTTTACCACGCGGTAGTTTGCCCCTGCCAGTGTCAAGCGTGCAGTATGTTTAATGACTAAAGCGCCCTCTTGCGGTCTTTTAAATATCAATATCTTCCAAGCACAGTTTTAGCAGGTGGATTAAATCTCCCATATCACCGGCAAGTTTAAAAAACAGAAAAAAAACAGCAAGCTGCCTTGCTTTTACTGCCTAATAATTTAGCGTGGGAATCTTTTCAGAGCACAAGGGTCATAGTTCGCTGTTAATATTACACAGCAATATAATCTTAGAATGTTGTCACTTTTATAGAAAAGGGATCAAAACGCTGCCAAAAATGTGTATGGTAGCAGAATGTTGTCTGAACAAATGTTATGTTCTTAGTGGTATTCACAAGTGGAGTTAGGGGGCAATATTTTTTATAATTCTATTTAGGGCAGGTATTTGTCAGACAATATTCTGACATATAACCATGCGAAATACAAAAGTAGCTTAACAAGGAAACATACAGTGTTACTCAGCAGAAAACAAGTCTTCATCTGTGCACTTCTTGAAATGAAAGGTGCCCCTCTTTAGTTCTGCACATCGCAGATAGGTTTTAGAACTGGTCCTAGTTTTAGGTTAACTTTTGGCCCACGCTATGGGCATTCGGAAACACATATTTCCATCAAGAAAAGCCTACAGAATACTACTGCACATTGCATATTTAAAACATGTCTCTCTAGGAGGCACTTTAACATACAACACATCAGTCGGTAACAAGAGTACTACACGGGATTTTCTTGTACTCCAAGTGCATTTTTGAAAATAATGCTTCATTGAGAGTGGTGTCTGTGGTGCAACATGAATTTGCAGGAATAACGAAACAAAACATTTTCATAACAAAAAAGCAATATTTATTTATACCTTGTATGATTTACATTTGAATATATTGTGTGAGGATTTCTTTAAAGTATCAGAAAATACCTCTTCCCCAGTTTAATCAGCTGAGGACTTTAGCAGTATCTTTGCTAATAATTCACCTCGTTAGTGCCAGTTTAATCAGTCATGGCTGGTGTCAGGTCAAAGTGGCGGGGGATGGGGACAGAACAAAAAATAAAATAAACACAAAAAAAGTATATAAGATGGCCGGCCAAACCCTCATGCACACTGATAAAAGTGCCCACCACTCCCCCTCAGTGCCTGTCACCCCCCTGCCCAGCCCGAGTCTCCACGGTAGTAGACAAATAAAAAGATAATAAATATGCTTTATTATTGTTTTATTTTTCAAGTTTTGCAGCTGTTGCTGCCAGCAGGGGGGAGCAACGCTCCTCCGCCATAGCGGAAGAGCCGCCCCTGGGTTTAATACCCAAATACAGCAACTAATGGCTGAAAGGTGATCAGTTAAACTTTCGTAAAGTTTCTGCAACTGCAACGCTCCAAATGTGCCTCAGGATTTTTTAAAACTCTTTATATGTATCTGTTAGAAACATTGTGGTCTTATAGCTTGCCCCAGCCAGCGGTACTGGCCATCATCTTCGACCTGTAAGAAGGGTGTGAACGTTTAATGGCTAGTATAGCCTGCTACATTGGGCTATAAAACTATTAGAAGTTCTAACATATCAGGGCGGAAAGTCCAAAATAAAAAAAACAGGCTCCTAGATGAGGCAGGAGTTTACAACTCTTTGCGCTTCTTAAGCTTGAGTGCCCTTCACAGCTCTTGCTGTGTGTGTGCCTGCCATTTGCTAGCATGCGCACACAGCAAGAGCTTTGGAAGTGGGCAGCAGTTAAGCCCTTATTCTCCTGGGGCTCTTCCAAACAGTTTTTCTTTGTTTGGTAGAGGCAAGGAAGACAGGAACTGAGAATCCCTCCATTTTTTCTTTTGAGGCTCCAGTGGCACAGAAACAAAAAGCAGGAAGACTTGTGTGAGCTCTTGTCAGTGCTTAATTTGAGCCGGTGGTTACTGGTGTTCAGCACCATCATGTAATTGGTTTCTGGTGCTCGTCACCATCACTTAATTGTCATCACCGCACTTATGACACTCTCACACATGGTGGCGCTGTTAATCTAATTTAGAGATGAGCAGAACAGTTGTTTATGAATACAATAGACATTAAAAAACATACTAATAGCTGTCTCCCCAGCCATTCCTTTAGCTTTAGGGACCTGAAATAATCTGAACGGACGCACTTGCATGCAAGAGAGATGGGTAGTAGTTGTTTTGGTTCCATCATTGGCAGCGATGATAGGGCAATGGGTGGTGCAAGCTGCTGTTGCCTCATAGTCAGGGCCCTGGCACTTATTATTTTACAAATTAAGAACCGGCTCTCCTCTCTAGCCTCTGGCTCTCTCATTCCCATGAGCAATCCACATAAGCTGCAGAGAGGCCAGGGAGAGTCAGAAGGTGTAAATTAGGACATTGGAAAGTTGACAGCAGCGGCCCTATACCAATATTTATAGCCCATGCTTCTCCATTGGAGCTGTCATCATTCCAGTGTTCTAATTTTTTTTTAAAGTCTGCAAATTATGCCACAAGTGGTGGAATATAAGGCAGTAGAGGCACGCCAATAATTAGCCAGAAAACACTTTGACCTTATTCCAGTGACCCTGCAGATAAGGGGTGGCTGCCTCCCTCTTACGCAGAATGTAAAAGGGTTATAACGTTTAATATTTTCAGGGCTGGCCCTGGGGCTATCCTCATACTTGTATTTCCTATTAGCCTTTTTTGTACCTGCAACTTCCTTCAGAGCTGCTGAGTCACCTTAAAGGGGCCATCCAGTGAATGATGTCCCAATAGACCTCACAACTCACTTATACATTATGAAACAAAGGAACATTATAAAATGCCTATTGTTGGTGATTTTTAGCCTGGGATCCATAAACAGAACTGTTTTTTACATTAGGGGTCCCTTTACCACCTTCATGTCCTTGCCACCACTTGACAAATTCCATATATTTTCACACAGGACTTTGTTGCATCATGCACCTCTTGTCCCATGCCATTTGTCTTTGCCACCTGACGTAGTCCAGAGGTTCAACTATCATTAGTGCAGTAGGTGCAGTGGCTCATGGGCTCGGTGGTATTGGTGTCCCATTACACCCTAATAATAGCAGTCATTTAGTACCTAACCGGAGGAGGAGATACTATTTTCTGTACTTGTGTTATGGTCCTTGGCACTCTTGCTTCACCACTGCATTCCCTGTGTTTTCCCCATAACTGATAAAACTATTGGACTCTCCAGCCATGGGCTATGGTCCATGGTCCTTCCCCCACTGAGTGTGGGACTGTTCTTGAAACTTTCTGATTGCATTGCTCACCATTCTGCTCATTGCTAGGATCATGTGCTCACACACACTGTACATGCTCATCTCTTCAACATGGTTGCACTGTAGCCTCTGGAGGATTAGTGAGCCACAAATCCCTTGCAAGGCTGGCTTACAATACTAATAGCCTGCCTCAATTCCCTTTTCTCTGTCCACAAGCTCTTGTTCCTCATATAATTTTCCAGGTCTTAAGCGATTGCAATGCATCACACTTGAACAGCTCGCCGACCTCTCTATAACATTAGCAGGACTTCCACATTTGCGTCCATTCAAAACCTGCCATCCCTGCTAGCATTGTAGTAGGATATACACTTTTGGTTGCCACTATCATGTACATGTGGCTAGAACCCATTACCATTTTATTTATTTATTTCGAGTTTTGTATTAGCGCAAACTTGACCCGTAGAAATCAGAGCGCTTATTGTTACCATGAAAGTCTTTTCCTAGGTTGCCGTGCTTGAATTGCCTGCCTTCCTAGATTATCATTGGCAAATACACAGTTGCCAAAAGGGGTTGACTACACCTGGCATTTATGGATCTTACGTCAGCTTTTGATAGAGTGAATAGATCCAAACTCTGGGCCATGCTCTTCAAGCTGGGAGTGAATATAATTTTCACACGAGCTCTACTTTGACCTGTCAGTGAGGTATAACCTGGGTGGCAGTCTTTCCACACCTGTGAAAGTTCAAAGAGGGGTTAGACACGGGTGCATCCTAGCCCCACTATTATTCACTCTTTATATCAATAGTCTAGGTCCAACATAGCCCCCGGGCAGGATCCCATCTAATCTCTACACTTTTATACACAGATGATGCTGGCTTGATAGCCTTATCCGTCGCTCTCTGGCTGTCGCACGTGGCCAATATAAAGTAGAGGATCTGGAACCTTGCTCATGTGATAGTAAGACACAGTACACTTCATCATGTTTTGTGATCACTACTGTACCCTAAGGCAGCAGTTTATATTTCCTTTATTAAGAGAGAATCAATGCTTGTGAGCAAAACCTGCCTTAATATATCTGCAAATGCTCCAGAGCCCATTTGTATGATTTGATGTGGCAAGTTTCTTGGCAGGAGCCCTCAGAACTAGGAACAATTTAAAATTATATTCTTATTTAATGCTGGTTATAAATTGTACTGTATATGTTCGGGCAGTAGTCATCAGATTGTATTCATTTTTTTAATAAAAACAATTTTTATGAATGTTCTTTTAACGAAAGTGATTAATTGATGGGATATTTATTTTAAGTGAATTATAACATTTTGGTACTGTATGATTTTATGTCTGCTTTTATGGCTTTGATTAACTGAAGAAAGTATTTCTGACTGGCCTACCATCTTAACTTAACCATTTAATCAGCTTTCTCGCATTTTATGAGCTGCACTTGATGTATGGCCCTCATTAGCTGAGGTTATATACCTTTGATATCACATAACTAAATAGCTGTTCATATCAGATCGTAAACAAATTCAACTATCCTTCAACTACATTTCTCAGCCAATTCATGTCAGTCACTAATGCCCTCTTCAGTTCTTTTAGGATTGCTGCACCATTCCCATCCGCCTCCAACAGAGGGACAGCAGAAGATAGACAAAGCAAATGTGCTTTTTGGCTGTCCAGCTTAGCCCTAAGGAATTCTGCCAAAAGCCTAAAAGCTCCTTTGTCATGTATAATTGAAATAAAATGTGTGCCCACATAAATACCCCTGTGCTAGTTCTATACATCGAAACCACTGTAACGATCATTACCCTTTCGTCCCCCCCCCCCCCGCTTGAATTTTTAACAAATGGGGCCTCCCTGCAGTCCCCTAACACCAATCCCATGCAAAATTAATCAATAGAAACCCCTCCACCCCACCGCTCCTTCTGTCTTATCTTGTCTTCTACCATAGACACTTTGTCGGTTATGAGGGCCTTCGTTGACTGACACAGCCAGAATCTAAGATGTTTGGAGTTTGCGGTGGTTGGCGGGGCCTTTTGCTGAGATGTGGTGGTGCCGTGCTGATTGATGGGTCTGCTGACAGGTCTGCTACCGACTTACCTTGGCGTGGTACGCCCTGACAAAGTTGGTCAGATCCAAAGGGGCGAAGGCACTGCTTCTGGGTCAGAGGACGCGGTTTCTGGTACCCCGCTTGCAGTTTGCCACAAGGGAGAGTCAGGCCTTTCTCATGTCGGGCAGAGGTAATAAGGTCTAATTTGGAGACAATTTCATTCTATGTTCATGTCTTGATTTCTCTGTTGGTGATTGGGGCATTGAATATTTGTCTACAATTGAAGGTAATTTGAGGATGGTGGAGCCTATTGGTTTGTGCGGTAATCCTAATGACTCAAATGTATGGGCTGGGAGTCTAGCTTCTAGTGAGCTTCACTATGTCGAGGTAACGAGCCATGAAGAGAAAGCATGTGATTTACCCCTCATCCTTTGATGAAGAAGGTCCTATACCAGCTAAATATCCCACTAGTAGTGGGACTACATCTGGTTCCTTGCCGCCTCTCATGTCTCAGACAGAGATTCAAGATACGATTAAGGCAGTATTTACAAAAGACATAGCCGCCTCCAAGTCTAAGAAGGGTGGCAGAGTTTCAAACAAAGGAGAGGACAGAAGCTCATCCTTCTCTGATTCTGACAAGTCTACAGGAAAATATCTCAGGAGGGAGGAGATTTGGGACGCCCTGTCTCATGTCATTCATAACTTGAGTATTTCTCCCTTTCGAGTGGAGATCAAAGATGATATTTTCTTTCCACAGTATGTCAAGCTGCACGCCATGACAACTGCATTTCATGAAGCAATTAAAGATATGGTCTTGGCAGAATGGAAGGAAGTGGATAAGGTTACAGTGCCGCATTTCCTGCAAAAGCTGTATTTGCTGGAAGTTTATTATGTGCTTCCACATAACGTTATGGTGGAGACGATTTTTGGCCACTCATATTGGTAAAACAACCATTAATCCAGAGGACTGGTACCCTTCTGACTCCTCTGTTAAAAAAGTTGATGCTGGCATTAGGAAGATGTTTCCAGCACAAAATGTAGCACTCAAGGCACGCTTGTATGCAGCATATACTGCCAAGTCGGTTATTAAGGACTGTGGCTTTACCAGAGAGTCAAGAGTGTCCTGAGCTCTTGGCAGGCATGGAGTAAGAGGTACGTTGTTTTACTGATATCTGTTCTGATGTCGTTAAAGCAACAGCGATGTATTTAGGAGCCTCGGTGGCAGATAGGCATACCCTCTGGATGAGGAAATGGAGAACGGAGGCTGTGAAGAACAATGTGCTGATGAAAATCCCACTTCAAGGCAAGATGCTCTTTGAGGAGCACGTGGATTCAGTGATATAGAAGCTTTCAACGACCGTAAGCACACTCTTCCATACAAAGGGAGATCAAATCACAGGAGATTTTGAGACAGGAAAGTGAGATCTTCTCCCCTTCAAGGTTCCATGCCATATACAGCTCAAAAGCAGAGGTACCAGCCAAGTAGATTCTCCCCTAAGAAGGACACCAATAAGAAGGGTCCAGCCAAAAAGAGATCCCGACAATTAGGGTTCCTGCAGAATTCTTCCAGTAGGAGGGTGAATGCATCACTTCTTGGATTGTTGGTGCCTGAATGTCACAGACAGGTGTGTATTGGGCATAATCAGCAAAGGTAATGCGATAGACTTTCGGTAGCAACCCCAAAGAACAGGGGTGCGAATCACAAGTCTTCCAGCAGTAGGTCCCAAATATGGGCTCTGTGGTAAGGAGTGGAATTGTTGCCCAAAAAAGAGGACTATTGTCAGAGTACCTCCCAGGGAGAGGGGTACAGGGGCATATTCTGTCCTCTTCTTGGTACAGAATGTATTGGGTGCATACAGAATTGTTCTAGATTTAAAATGGGTCGGTTTTTGGCTACAAACTCTTTACTTTCATATGGTGACTCTGCAATCTATTATCCTATTATTAAGGTCAAGGGATTGGTTGACCGCTATAGATCCTGAGGATGCGTATCTCCATGTTTCCTTCAGAAGTTCACACCAAAGGGGTTTGTGGTTTGCACCAGAAAGCACCCACTATCAGTTCTTAGTTGTTCCTTTTGGGCTCAAATCATCCCCAGGGTCTTCCCCAACGTTTTGGCACCTTTAAAAGCCCTCCTATATGCGGAGGGAATCTTTGTCCACCCATACCTCAATGATTGGT
This sequence comes from Triturus cristatus, assembly GCF_964204655.1. Taxonomy (NCBI): domain Eukaryota; kingdom Metazoa; phylum Chordata; class Amphibia; order Caudata; family Salamandridae; genus Triturus; species Triturus cristatus. Next base: position 215,417,986 of record NC_140588.1, read on the forward strand.
AGATCCAGGCTCCTTCAGAGGACTCGCTGATGTCCCATACAAACGGAGCTTTGGAAATTCTTCAAACTCATGGTTTTATCATAAATTTGAAAAAATCCAATTTTAAAACAGTGCAAGATCTCACCTTTATATGGGCACGATTTTAGACTTTCCAAAGAAAGGTTCTGCTACTGCCTGCTTGGATTGCCAAGATTCAGAAGCAGTTTTCGGCCTGGTGAGGCACAAATAGCCGAAGTGGATTTGTGGCTCAGGCTGCAGGGATATCTGGCCTTGACAGTTTTCCTGGTGCCTTGGGCTTGGTTACATCCTCCAATGCAACACCGAATAACTTTTTACACAGGCTCTCATCACATGTTGATTGGATAATGGTAATGTACTGTATGTAGGAACTGCCGACTAGCTTTTTGTTCGACTTGAAGCTCAGTAAAATACTGCGGCCCACCTGGAATGTTATCTTCTTCTAACATCCTCATCATCTGGCATGCTCATCATGTTGCACTGGTTGCTCGTTTGTAAATTGGCTATATTTAAGCTTCAGTGCTACACGCAAAAAGCCCTTTACCTTTCTGGCAGGAGCAGCCCGTGCAGGTAAGAGCGGTGGGGCCAGGTGGGAGGGGGATTTCGACAGACGATGACGAGGGGAAATTAATTATTTATCTAATTTTCCCTCGTGGTCATCTCTCGAATCCCCCCCCCCCCCCCAATCCGGCCCCACCGCCCCATTGCTCTTACCAGCAAGGGCCTCTCCTGCTTTCTGGTCCTCTATATTTGCTAAACAAAATCTAACTTTATAGACCAATCAGAACCTTAAGATCTGCTAATCGGGCATTTAGTACATACTCACAGAATTTCTCGGGTAGGAGCGGGTGATGGCTCTTTATCTTTCCTGGTGGCTCATCACTGGAACTCTTTTTTCCCTATTCCTCCGCATGGTTACGAGTCTTGTATTGGTTATAAAAAAAAAAATGGTTGTTTTAGCCGCGCTTGTTTTTTGAGCTCTCTCCTTTATTTGTTCCACGCATAGTACTACAACTTGTACGCACCAGGATACCACTCTGTGGGGGTGATATGCACTAACAATAATAACAAAGCATAACTGATATATAATGCTGAAAATGAATTAATTTTATGGGCCTTTCTAAAGCTATAGCAAACAACAATCGCTATTTATCTCGTCACCAAACTTTAGGATAAACCTGACTCCCTCAAAGCCCATTGGAAATTGGAAGATCAAAACATGGCCACCTGCTGAGCAGGATCCTCAAGCAATATGATCATTGTGTGGCCACCTAAATGGATCTACAGTGACACTAATAGCTTGCAGCCTTATGGTTTTTAAATCTTTGGTCTGGTTAACAAGTGAATGAAGGAAAAACCTATAAAGCGCCAAGAGTTGCCCAAGGGCATCAAGGCGCTAGAAAAGTAGGTTCTTTTCCAGGCTTACGTATGAAGCCTTACCATCAGACCTCCTGGTCTATCATTCTATCGTCTGTGACAGAAAAGACATAGGAAATCAATAAAACAAGAGAAGAAAGGAGGCTGTCTATATTACCCTTTGGATTTTTAAATAACCTGGGATCACTGGAGATTCACTTTTTTTCCTGGGTCTAAGCGCGTTTCGACTCAAACGTTCACTGTTACAATGCACACATTCACTCATTTGTGTTATTATCTTCCATTCTGTGGCTTTCTTCAAAGCCCATCAAGTCCACATGTCGAGCTTGTTGCCACATAGGACTGTATCATGCATGTTATGATATGTATAGAATTTGTGTAGTTTTAAGTTATTACTATTGTTCTCTTTCTAAGTAAACGTGTCTGTCCTTCCACCGGAGGAGGAGGGCTTCCAAAGCCCCCTTCTGGTTCTTGCAGAGTTGAACCGGCCATATAGACATAATGAACAGCTCCATGCAGGTCAGGTGTGAGGGTAGTGGGATACTTTCAGAACTGAGCAAAAAACACTTCACTCCTAGGCTGACAAAAACACTTAACCCCTTGGCTGACAAAAAACACTTCACCCCATCTAAAACAACAGTTTTGAGAGTGCAGCTCACTTTCTCTCAGCAACATATATGATTTTCGGCTATGTAAAGATAAACGCCTCCCTGAAGCTTTGGAACACATCACGAGTTTATCTTCTGACCTGCGTTTAAAACTTGATTCTTGTTTGCACATTATATATGGAAAAATGTGTTGTAAAACTAAACTAATTGTTTGACTTGTTGTTAAAGAAACGTCTTGGGAAGGGGAGAGCCGAGCCCCGCCCACCTGGAAAGGGTCCACATCACTTGCTGGGTTCCTCGGTGCAGCATGGGGTTCCCAGTCACCCCTACATTTGAGTGGGACTGTTCGGCACTTTCCCACACTGCCCTGCCTGCCTGCTGTTAGAGGCCTGAGGTAGTATCAGTGGGAACGCGGTTTGACAGACTGGGAGCAGTATACCTGGGAAAGGTGTTTACATTTGAATGAGAGTGCAGGTAGGTCAGCCTGTCCATAGGTTTTCTCCTATGCACCAAGGGTCCCTTATAGGGAGAGCCACTCCAAAAGGTAGGGTTGACTTCTCAGGAGTTTGACTTCATACCAATCTAGGCTTGTTTCAGGTTTTTTTTGTCCTTGTTTTTGTTTCCTCTCTGTACTGTGATTTTTATTTTTTTTATTTTGCTGGGTGTGTTTGACTATTTGCAGAGTGGTGGCGGTGGGGGAAGGGGGTCGGAGTCCATGATTTGAATTTTTAAACTGATAATAACTGCCCTTAGGTAGAGTGAGGGTGGAATGATCTTGCATCTCAGCTCCACTAGCCCCAACTCAAGCGTGTAGAGAAATGGTGCAGGTATGTGTGCGCTGCATAAGTGAGCTCGGTCAGGCAGGTCCGTCCACTGGCAGTATCACACTCCTCACCTAAGGCTGTTTGTTATGTATTTTTTCCCAGGGTTGCATCTATCACGCAGACGGAAGACAGTAACCAATGCCAACTGATAAATCAATAATTGAAAATATGTTTCTTGTGGAACCTTCACTGTGTACCTTGTTTACTGTTTTGCATTTGCTGATTCTCAAACACACAAAAGGACTTTTGCACATTTCATCAACCCCTCACTTTGGCTTATGCACTCTGCCTACCACACTGTGCACCGCTGTATTCGTTTTGCACAACCGTTGCCACCGCCTAATAATAGATGACATGTGACCCCCCTGAACTTGGAACACAAATAGAAGCAATTGAGTGAGTCCCCAGGATAAATACTGTACAATCTGACACCAGCTCTGTTCTGTGTTGCAGAATGCTGAATCCACTCCCATCGTGGGTGAACCAGAAAAGGAAGACCATCCGGAAGCAGCCGACCAACCCCGACAAGAGTCAGTCGATGATAATGAAGTGTTTGGTATGTATTGGACAAACTGCAGAACAGGACCAGGCCCGTAACAGTGGGACAGCCTACAACACTTCAAAGGGAACGCCCAAGTCCTCAGAGCCATTTATTAAGAAAAGGTTGCTTGGTTGCATAAGCCAACTACAGGGTGACTAGGTGTCCAGATTTTAGGTTTTGCCTGGAGAGTCCCTGTTTTTCGCCATGTGTCCTAGCAAATTTCAGTAGATTTAGCAGATGACCTGGTTTTCAGACAATGTTGGCTGAACGAAGAGCGAGGCAGGTTTGTATATGTTCCATTGCAGCATTTGTTAGCAGCCCCTAACAGAAAGCACTTTGGTTAACAAAGATGATACTAGGTGCCAAAGTTGCGTTGATTTCCCCTGTACCACACTGTGTGTGTTTTCTGTGTTGCTGAGCACTGTTAATCAAGCCATTCTGTGCTCCTTGATTAATGCAAAGTTGTAGTCCTTCTTCTGTTTTCGTGCAATGCCCCAGTTTTTGGTTTTCCAAATACTGTCACCCTACCTAACCAAAACCAAATGCTTGCTGTCTCCCGTGTGCATGCACTTTCCATGTGTGTAGCTGTGTGTTTCCGCTCCTTGTCCAAGTCCCAGCACGTGACTAGCATACACCCAATACAACTGTTTCAGTTTCTCAGTTGGTACAGGGTGCAATGATTAGGTCTCGCCTGACCCAGCGCATGCGCTGGTCTGGCGAGACTTATTGAGAGGGCTCCAAAAAGTGCTACCAGGCCAGCCTAGAGCTATAGTGCAAGTGCGCGGGCGCGCGCGCCGCACTTTACCGTGATTGCTTTTACCTTCGCGGCCGCATGGCCGCTTGGCATAGCCAATAGGTTTCGCTTTTGGCACCTTATATGTATTTAGTTATGCAACTTTTGCATGGCTAAACACCTATAAGGTCCCAAAGGCGAGACCTATTGGCTATGCCAGTGCTTGTTTTTATAATATTATAAAGCCGTATAGGCAGGTTTCCTTGAACTCTAATGTATCTAGCGCTCACCCCATGTCTCCTGAACCACTCAGATTAATGCAGTTAATAAATATCCCCGAAATTGACACACATGCAACAGAACGCGCTCTGGCAACGAGAAGAATTCTTGTAATAGATGGCTCACGCGCTCTGTGCGAATGAAAGTGCCCTCTAGCAAGAAACATTCTGAAATGATGCTATGCAGTTACTGTATACCTGCCTGCTGGCATATACACCCTTTTATTAATAAAAATGCATGAAGTAATCAAATCACAAACACACCCACAAAAGGGGCCTCGCTGCTGGCTTTTTTTTTACAGTTTTATTTGGCAGTAACTTGGCCCAATTGCATTCGACCCCTTTATAAGGGAACCTCACTATGTTGCACATTTGTGTTTTTAAGGCATAAAGCGTTTTAGCAATTTGCCCGCAATCACAGGGTGTCAAACCAAGGCCAGGATTAGAACCAAGGGCCAGATATACAAAACATGTTACCGGTCACAAACGGCCTGACTGGTAAAATGCTTTTGCCATGTACCAACCTTATTTTGCGACTCAGTAACCTATTGCAGACTCGCAAAATAGGGTTTGCAAGTTGCTGTTTGGAAGGGGCAGGTTAAGGGCATCCTTGCCTAATAGCGAGTCGCACTGGTATGTAGGAATGTTTTGCGACTGGTAATGTCGCAAACCATTCGAAGTTGGTGGTAACCCATTTGCAAATGGGAAGGGGTCTTCATTGTGAATGAGGGGACCAGCATTTTCTAGGAGCAGGCAGTGGTCCGGGACCACTGCTTTCTCTTAAAAAATGAAAAGGTCGTTTTTCATTTATATTTTTGAAATGCATCCCATTTTCCTTTAAGGAAAACCGTCTGCATTACAACAACAAAAATTGCTTTATATAAAAAGCAATCACAGACATTGTGGTCTGCTGACCCCAGCAGGCCATCAATCTTGTGAGTGCAGTCCATTCTCAATGGGTCGCAAAGCGAGACCTACCTCATGAATAATAATGAGGTCGGTCTATTTACGATCCACTAATAATCGCAACCTGTGTCTAAGACACATATGTACATGAAAATCGCAAACTAACTTTTTTGTCCATCTGGCCCTTAGTTCCTCTGTGCCAAAGTCAATCGCATCTCCTCGTTTCATGATACATACATTTTTGTAAGTCAAGACTTTGAGAATTTACTTGTTTTCTTAATTTTTTCTTGACTTCCTGATTTCTCTTACTTCCTATTTTGATGTTTCCTATGAGCTAATTTAGCTGGCATCGTTTCTTGTGCGCGTGCTAATTGCAGGTTTAATTAACTCTGCAGTCAGTATAAACACATCATTCAAACGCCTGAGGGTAAACAAAGAAAAGGTTGAAGCTTTCAAATTTACTGTCTGAACATTAAGTGATCTAAGCAAAGTATGATGGGTTTTGGGAACTCTTGGGATTCATAAAATCATTTATGAGCAGGGGAAGTGTTACCACAGGAGTAGTCTTTTAGGTACTCTTACACGACTTTGTGAGGCGGCCCCAAAACGTCCAACTCTCTATTACTTAAACAGCAAAGAGGGCACAGGCATTTCTATCTTTGCTAATAGTGTATAAACAGTCCCTGATTATTCCCAAATCAGATATTTTGGGCTCTATGCACAAAGCCATGTAAAACTAAGTACAAGAATACTACAGGCGTACTCATTTGTATAATACAGAATGCTTTAGTAAATATACCCCAGAGAGTTATACAATCTCTTCACAGGTAAGCAAGTTCAATATTTGAATCAGCCAGTGGGTGTATGTATATCAACCAAGCACAGCAAGGATGTGAGTCTTAATTCCTAATTCCTGTGACCGTGTAGTTACTACCAAAATCGCCCAAAATGTATGATTGTTATCCGAATCAGTCACTGAAAAGAAGTCTGTCATGCTTTGTTCAGTAAGAGGGACAAATTCATGAACAGATCTCTAAAGGGCAGTGTTTTTATGGACAAGTTACAGTGCTTAATTTGTAAAAAAAAATATATAAGTGCCAGGGCCCTCGTCTAGATGCCACCTAGCTTGTACCACCAATTTCCCTGCCAATGACGGTAGCAACGCAACTACTAACCATCACACTCCTACAAGTGTGATTATTCTAGTGGGGTCCATGGGACCCCTTTTCTCCCCTCCAGAGAGATGCCATCAGGGGGCACACTGACAGTGCGCCCCCTTTTAGGCAGCGCAATGTCAGTACGCCTCCTGACAGCTTCTTTACCTCTGCACCCGCGTCTGTAATACGGCACGGGCGCAGAGGCAAAGGGATTCCGTCAGTTGCATGGGGCAACGTCCCATTCAAATAAGAGAACAACCTTTTGTGCTGGCGCTTTATGTGCGCCAGCACTATCAGAATTACAGAAGGAGACACACAAGCATCTGCAGCCCCTTCTGCAATACCAAAGTACCCCGGGGGCACACAAAGTAGACGCAAATGCATGTTGCGCACCTAGGGTACCTCTGTAATACAGTCACAAGGATCAATCTCGTCTTCCCTGCTTGACCAAGTTGTGTGACCCTAGCCAAATATCACTCTTGTCTGTGATTTAATAGAATATATGGTAGGCCTATATGCAGTGCTTTAAATGGGCCGGTACTGTCCGGTACGGAGTACCGGCACTTTTTTATTTTGAGAGGGAGAGTACCGGCACTTCTCACGAGAAATGCAATACTTTTAATTGGAGAGTACCGGCACTTCTCAGAAACAAGCAGGTACTCTGGTACAGAGTACCTGCACTTCTATTTTTCCATTTCAAGCACTCCCTATGTGTAATTGGAAGAGGCCACATACAGGGTGCACATGAAAACGAACTCGCCACCTAGTTAAGAGGAGGGGGTGCATAATGTGTCGAGGTTCATGTATAAAAAGCATCACTTTTAATAAACACCTCTCAAAACAGTGATATAATCTGATGTAGTAAAGTGAAACGTTTCGGCACGTTAAATGAAGGCACTTGTTTGAATTTTGAAGCGATTTTACCATATTTTTACATGATGTTGTTGCACAACTTACATGCCAGACATTTCTGTGGCTCGACTCGCCCACAGCCTCTTGCAGCCAACTCAGACCTTTGCCTGAGCTCTGGATCAGCCCTCCCTGATAACTTGATCCTCCCCTGCCTCTAATACAAGGTGTTTTTGAAAGATTTCAATCGCAGGGTTCCGCCCCTACCCGGGCTGGTGTTCTGCTTCCCAAGCTGGTAAAGAGGAATTGATATTAGAACGAGGAAAAAACAAGAAAAATAACCTTCCATTTTGCTGGCTGTCTTGCTCCGGTGTGTTTGCTCGGAGCCGCTTCGGGCATGTCATACTCACCAATTACAGAACCTGATAGCACGGCCATCTCCGCCCGAGAACGAAATTGCTTCTGTAAATGGCAAAATTCGAACCGTACACAGAAATAAGCGGTGCGCCGCCGAGCAACCTCGGAGAGGGTGCTTAGTGCATTCTGGGAGTTTGCTTGTCCAGACCCAGACTGCGCGCCTTCTTTTTAACAAGTTCACACAAAAGGTATACTTCTATATTTCTGTACATACCCCATGTATTGAATGCGTAGGTGTGTGTCGGGTCTGGTGGCTTAGTGGACTAAAGAATCCACTGTAGGGGCCTGTGTTTGACCTCATGGTTACAGGTTCAAATCTCAGCAGGTCCACTCAGCCTATCATCCTTCTGAGGTCGATAAAATGAGTACTATTAAGTTGGGTAGCAATAGACTGTTATTTAGCCCCAACATACAGTTGGGTGAACGTTCGCTTTACAAACACACGTTTTGTCATGTTTTGCAATTACTTTGACAATCATTATCCCGTTTGCAAGCGCTTTCCTATCTCAGTTTGTATCACAATCATTGACAAATACCATGATTAAATTATTCTCTCTGCAAGTATGTATTCATCTGGGAATGTTCAAGCACTTCCAGCCTACAAGGAATCCCCTTCTCCATTTAACTTTTTTTAAATGATCTATTGCAGTTTGTAGATAAGTCACCAGGGGGCAACACTCCACTAGCACTTGATTAGACATCAAGATACCTCCCCCACACACCCAGACCAGACCATCGCCATTTAGTTTCCGCGATCAGGGTGCTATGCACAGGGCTTCAAAGCCATCCTCTGTGGATCCATCACACTTGTTGTCCAGCACAATAAGCGCCTGTTCTCCAACTGGAATGACCGGTCTCAACTGGAAAGCGCTAACCTGGTGCTATTCTTCACTAGGGTATTTGCCCCGGCGTGAGCTTTTGAGAAAAATACCTGGGAATCTGTTTTTTTGATTGTGTTCCTTTTGAAAGGACATTTCTCTTTTACCCTGTACAATGCAAGCTTGGGGCTTCTGTGCAAGTTTAGCACATTTTAGTTAAAGGTTTCTATGGCGCGTACTAGGCCTGAAGGCATCATAACGCTTTACGTTAAAGCCGAGAAGAGAATGTGGGTGAGCGGGTTATAATAACTTTGGAAATAAAGGGGCCCTGTGTGGAAAGATGAACTTGCCAATAACAAGGAAAATAAGGAACTGAAGAAAAAGCCTCGGCAAGGCAATATGAATGCGAGCGCAGGCAAAAAAATCTAGAACATGAATTATATAATGGAATCTGGGTTGAAAAACATACAGTGTTGCATAGACTGATGTTATCAAAATATTTATTCAATACGATTTTTTGTAGAAAAGTTTTTTGTTCATTTACAATAAATATACATAGATGTTTCTCTGTTATTTTGTTTAAATACATTAAAAGGATTATATCCGTTGTCCAAATTTACAGTGAATACATGGAAAATGACAAAAATGATACATGAGTGTAAAAAGGGTAATATCTTTTCCCTATTTTTTGACATAAGAATCACATCAGTTAATAAAACATGATTGTTCTATATACATAATGCATGATGCGAGTAGCTGAATGTTACAAAGTAGCTGACGGTAAATTGACACACTACGCGTGTTTCGGCAGAGCCTTCATCAGGGTTGGATTGGGATTAAAAATCGTCACTGGCAGGCTAAAAAAAAGTGGCCCACATTTGCATATTGCCTTTCCACAAAACACTGCTTCGGCGAAGTTTTATAAACAAAAGAGGGGGGGGGGGGAGTAATAAAGAAAATGCACGGATTAGTTTACACTGGTGAAACACACCTGAAAACATCTGCTCAGGCCCCCTGCCCCTGCTCAATATGCATACATTAATGGGCTGGCCCAGGGAGAGAAAGGGAGTGACACCTCTGCCTGTTCCTAAATGGGAGGTAATGGTCGCCCATCTATCTCGAGAAAGGCCACTCACACCCACTGGGCCGCTGGCGGTATCCGAACAATGCAGAAACCACCCAAATCGGCCCCCCAGACTGCTCAAAAAGGCAGCACACAGCTGAAATTCGAATACCAGCCCCTAGGGCATTGCCCGAATGCCTGTATTACCAATCCGACGCCGGCCTTTGTCAGAGGTCCGTTGCAGTATACACTGAAAAGGATGAAAGACATCACAAACCTAGATTTTTATGCCTGAGACATTTTGCATTGTTAATGGTTGTCTTTGAAAAAAGATCAAAAGAATGATGAACTCCTGATCAATGAGTTGTGTCCCGTGTGGAGTTACTAATAGTGTACATCAGAACAGAAAACCCATACACATTTACTCATGCATGTGTAGAAAGTGAGACGCACCAATATGTGGTCGTAGGGTAAAGGGTGACCAAAGTGCGGAGACTGATAGGAGAATCTCTAAGACTTGGAAATAAGATTTGAACCAGACGTGCTAACCAAGACAAAACAGAGGAAAAAGATAACAACATGCTGCTAGTGATTGATCCATCTTTAATGATCCAAGTAGAGACTCTGCAAGGGCCTAGATAGAATCTCATGCAAAAAAAAACAAAATTCTGCTAGGGGAACAAGGTGCGGTAGGGATGGCTGAATGAATTTCCAGGAATGGTAGCCAATTCCTATAAGGGGACAAAGATGCAAGTGTCATGGTTTACTTATGTTGGATGTCCATGATGGTCCAAATGTGATGGAACCAGGGGTTAGAATCAGAGAAATCAAAACTCTGTTACCTTATATATTACATGCTATATCTCTGATGTACTGGCTGCGATTGTCATGATGGTGTAGCCATATGACTCCAGTGTTTTATACAAATAAAACCAATGTGATTGGGCTACAAAATGAGAAAGCATAAAAATGAAATCTACTGTACAATTAAGTGAGCTGTGGTCAGTCACTAGTACTAATGTGGTTACGTCTATATGCCCACTTACAAACCATGTGGATGTGCAACGCTGATGGGGAATGCAACTGGCAGAGGTGTCTAGTACCCTGGAGCTTGGAAATAAAAAGCTACCTTTCCTGAAAATGGCAAAGTATATGCTCATGAGATTGGCAGGGCAAGCTTCTAGGCTGACATAGTCATGTGTTAGATGTGCATACTGACCTGTATGGTCGCCCAGTGGGCGTGCCAAAGAGCCGTGAGGACTCCTCCAGTACTTTGTTAATGGCTGCTGTTATGTCCGGTGATGTGTGATATTCCACAGTGTTCAGAGAAGGCGGAACAGTCCGACCTGGAATCTGTATAAATAGAGGGGGAACTGGTTATGGAAAGCCCAGCCAGAGTAGAACGATCTATGATATCACGTCTAGGTGGAATGACCCATTCGACTAATGTGTAACATAAAGGGACGCCTGTGAGACTCCCTCAAAAGAGCCCCGGTGCAATGATTAATGACGGAAGAAAAAGGAAGTAGAATAGAGTTCCCTGTAGTAGAATACCAGATCATAGGGAACATTCTATGGCTGCTTCGAACAATGATATTGGTTCCAGGCAAAGGGCGGCCCAAACTGGTTCCTGCTGTTGTTGTTTGAATATCGCAATTGTTTAAAAACCGGTGTGACGAACCCCCCTTGGTTATGTCAAAGAAACATATGGCGCCGCGCCTTGCTAGCTGACATTAACACTAACGCGGTTGTCCGCGTCCGTTGATGCCATTTAATATTGATCAAACTCGGCAGATAAGCGAGAAATGGTATGGGAAGCCCGCTAGCTGCACTTGCCGCGCCCAACCTCCATGTACCCATTGATAGTGGCAGGCCAAACAGCAAACCAAATGCTAAGGGATAGAGGTGCAGTATGACGCAAAAAGTACTTGCCTGTCTGATCAAACGGTGAGTCCTCCTAGGTCCGCTGGAGTCTCTCTCCGTGTGGCGCCGCTTTCTGCTGGTGTTTAAATTTGATCAATGCACAGGAATTGCTAGTGGATTGATTTCTGGTTGAGACAGGTGGCAACAGACATCGAGAGAGGACTCATGGAAGGTGCCATATTGGAACGGTATGTCCTCTGGGAATCAATATGTCGGTGGCACTGGTACTGAGTATCCTATGGCTGGTGGTGGTGTGCCATGTTTAGCTGGTGTGACAAACAAGTGTCACATAACAACCCAGCAAGTCTGTACCAAGGGGTCTGGGATTTTAAAAATAAAATCTCCTATGATCGAGCCATAGAATAACTTATGTGCAAAGAAGTGAATAGGTTCAAGCGCCAATTGCAAGTGGTGGATGTAATTAGGGTCATAATGTGTCTACATAGATATCGATCTGCAGTTAATATCCCCTGTGATTCTAGTTATTAAATACAAAAAGTAGTGACTTCGAGGAAAGTAGGAGCTTGCTCGCAGGTATGGGGTACATACAAATGTACGTCTTATGAAAATAGGTAGTAGTCGTAATGGATGTATATTAAAAGGGTAGGAAAAGACAGGTAAGAGCAGTTCCTCTAAATGGCCAATTCGGAAAAGATCGTGATGATTAATCTGATCTGAGAAGGGAAAATTCAATTTCAGATCTTGTTGCCCTCACACACCTGTTAGGGTGTCATGCTTCATCATTGGGCGTGCTCCTCGTCGGACCGGCGCTGCAATGTCCGACGGGCCTGGTGGCATCTTTAGCGGAGATCTTTTGATCTGAGAACGCCGTTTTGTGTGAAGACCATGTGAATGATTGTGGAGGGTAATAACTCCTAAGAATGTGGGGATTCAAAAAAGATTAAAATAGGCCCTGGCCCCTCAGTAATTTTAATTAGGTTAGGTAGGGCTGGGACTAGATAAAACCAGGGAGGCTACTCAGGTGATTCTAGGTATCAGGGTAGCCTATAGTTGACAGAGGTCAACATGTTTCGTGTCATGGGTGCTCAAATTCGAGCGACACTTCTTCAGGACCGTGGGACCAATTATAAGTACATATACCTCAATTTCTTATAACGGGGTACTTAAGGTCAACCACATGTAAAGCTGAACCCAAGTATGGTACAGGATAGATGGCTCCGCCTAAACAGAGGGAGACAAAAAATATAGAGGACAAGTATAAGCCACCCATTAGCAGCTTAGTCAAGAGATAAGGGTCCAACCGTCATGTTGAGGTGTCAATTATCTCCTTCAAAGGACCATGATTTCTACTCTAAATAACGAACTAGTTAGAGAGAGGACATTAAAAGTTTGAACTGGTATATATAAAACGCAACTAAATATGCTCAAGCAGTGATAAACAACTAAATTTCCCTTAAAAATTAACAAGAGAATTTCACAAGAAAATTTCAGAATATCGATCTTACCTCAGAGTGAGGGGGTCAGAGCTTCATAGGTGAGAGAGTAGCAACCGGACCACTGGAACGGTCCCGCTGTGGCAGAGATATAAGCATCGCAAAATAACATACTGTACAACATGTAAATGAAATACTCTATCTCTGTTAAGAGCGTGAGATGTGTTGCTCGGGGTGATAAATACGCTACTGGTGCCGATCTGCTCACTCCTCACATCAGGAATACTTTAAAGTGGTGTGGGCTAAGTAGTCTAGTACACTGTGGTGATGGTTGGTGTACAGAAAGACGGTGGTGATAGTCATGGAAATCCATGGCTGTGGAATAAACCAATATCACAAAACCGCAGCGGTGTGGAATAAACCAATATCACAAAACCGCAGCGGTTGGATTTTGTAGCACAGACTCGTACAAAGAAGAAAAAAATATATCTGGATCGTAACAAGTCCGATCTCTATCAACTAAACAAGACACGTTACGCGAGGTCGATAGGAGGTGTGGTATACATCGTGGTGATCCTCCGACTGTAAGTGCATAGTAATTTTCTAATAAGTGAATACCAGTAATTGCCAAGCCCCATAAGGGTAGCGTGTTATGGCCAAACAGATGTGGGCAGAACAGACCCATAAGTAGAGTGCGTGGTGCTCGTGTTCACCCATGGCTAGAGTTCCGGTCGGGGCTCAGTGGCGATCATATCGCATACAGTGAACATGGTTGAAGACTTACCCAAAAGGTGGCGGGGGGCAGGCCAAAACAGGACGTGTCTGCTCCTCACCTGAATATTACCGGTGTCGGGTTCGCTTCCTGTATTTAACCTCAAGTAGATTGCGAGGTCTCGCGAGACTACGGGGGGCGACATTTTGTCCCAAGAGTGGTGCCTGACCTTGGATATCGAAACCCTATTTCGAGCTGGTTAGTATGGTACGGGGAAGATACACACGTTGAAATACAACGTTATATCTTGATAAACTGTGATATCGTTTCACACAGACCTGGATACTGAAGCTGGCAAGTAGCAAACCCAATAGTGATAAAGGTTACTAGAGGTTATTAGTAGCCGTGTAGCCATCAATAAACCCACATAGAACCCAGATGGTGCTCTCCCTTACAGAGGTAGCAGGGTATATAATTAGAAATGTTACATCACTACCCAGGGCGGAAATGTAATTTATGTGTAAAACAGAAGGTATGGTTCGGTGATAAAAACCAGGGAGTGTAAGCATGTTTATATACACGTTAGTTCCATGTATATATAGAGACAGGAGTTTTTGGGGAATAATACGATACCATTAGAGGCCTTACACCACCGTCATGTTAGTGGAGGTGTGGTACTGACAGAGCCATGTATATTAGGTGTGTTATCACGTTAGTTCTGTCCATGGGATTTCGTCGTTAAGACCCCTTTCTTGAGTGGACAAACGAAAAATCCATCTCTGTTCAGTTTCAAAAAGTTTTTCCTGAGACCATGAGGGGTTACTTTCAATCACGGTCCATTGTAAATCATTGTGTCCATGCGGGTGAGTAAGGTAGTGTGTACTCAGTTTTGTCGTGGATCTTCCACACCGTATATTGCTGCGGTGTTCCATAATTCTTGTCTTAATTGGGCGTGTTGTCATGCCAACGTATCTTAATTTGCAGGGGCAAGTAATTAAATAGACGCAATTATTGGAGTTGCAGTTGGTATGATTTTTCTGAGTCCAGACTTTGCCTGCTTCAAGAGTAAGTTCTTTGGTTGCCTTGGTAAGGTCACACACTCCGCATTGTCCGCAAGGATAATGTCCACGTACGGGATCCATATCCCACAGGGTCCTTTGTTTTGTTGGTTTTTTAATCTTAGGACGGGTATGTACTATGATGTCACGTAGATTGCTTGTGCGTTTATTCGCAAATCTTGGAGGGGATAAAGCCACTTTTCCCGTAGTCAGGATTTTCCAGTTCTTTTTTATGATCTTCTGGATCATGTTAGATTCTGGTGTGAACGTTGTCACGCATGTCAGTGACTCATCGTTGAGTTTAATTTTTGGTTCCAGCAGAGATTCTCGGTTGTTGTTGAGTGCTCGTTTGTTTGATCTTTTTACAATAGATGTGGGGTAGTCTCGAGTCTTTAATTGGTGACTGAGAATAGCTGCTTCCTTTTTGTAATCGCTGGTTTTCTCGCAGTTTCTGCGAAGACGGAGGAACTGTCCAAAGGGTAGGTTATCCCTTAAGGCTTTTGGATGATAGCTTCCATATAGTAATAAGCTATTCCGATCTGTTGGTTTTTTAAAAGTCTTGGTTGATAGCCCACCATCTTGTAAGGTTATGGTGAGATCTAGGAAGTGGATCTCTGTGGATGAAACAGAACGGGTGAACTTCAAGTATGGGTCCAGGGAGTTGACCCATGTGAAGAACCTGTCACACGTCTCACTATCACCTTTCCATAGGATCAGGATGTCGTCAATGTAGCGTTTCCACAATACAATGTTGTCGCGAAAGATGTTATCTGTCAGATGAAGATGTTCGAAATTCGCTACATAAAGACAGGCCAGGCTTGGAGCAAAGGTGCTGCCCATACAAGTACCTTGGGTTTGGTGGAAGAACTGGTCTTTGAATTGGAAGTAGCTCTCACACATAGCTATTGTGGCGCACTCCATAATGAACGACACTGGTGTAGTAGAGGTCCAGTCTTCTTTTAGCAGAAGTTCTTCAATCACTCTAAGGGTTTCAGTTTGAGGAATATTTGTATAGAGTGCCTCCACGTCCAATGTCATAAGGAGATTCACTTGATTGTTGGTATTGAACTCGGATATGAGATTCAAAACATCCCTGGTGTCCTGTAGGTACGATGGTATATGTTTCACCAGCGGACGAAGAAAATGATCACAGAATTTACTGAGGGGTTCTAAGACTGAGTCGATCCCTGATACTATAGGGCGTCCAGGAGGTGAGTTTTGACCTTTGTGAATCTTGGGAAGCGTGTAGAACGCTGGTATGCGTGGTTGTGAGTTCACCAAAAAGGCGGCCTCATTTTTAGAAATCCAGCCCTGAGTTTCTGCGGATTCGACGATAGATTTTATCCTCGTCAACAGTTTCCCTGTGGGGTCCGCCGTTATTCTCTTGTAGTACTTCTCTTGTGAGAGTTGGCGTAGGCACTCATTGTCGTAATCTGTAGTGTTCATTAGGACAATGGCACCACCCTTGTCTGCCGGTTTTATTGTGATGGTGGAGTCTTCGTTAAGGGTCTTTATGGCCTCTCTCTCGGCTTTTGGAAAGTTGTCGTAGTGTGACCTTGTGGGAATGTTATTCATTTCTTTCAAAACTGCTTGTTCAAAGGTTAACACCTCAGGAGGAACCATCCCATCATGTGGTGTAAATGTAGATGGTGGACGCAGGCCTGAATCCATGGATTCCTGGGGGTTCTTGTCTTGAAAGAAGGCCCTTAGGCGTATCTTTCTAAAGAAGTTGTGGATTTCTTTGTGTTGGAGAAAATGGTCCACACGCGGAGTGGGTACAAATCCTAGACCCCTATTTAGAACTTTTATTTCAGTGGGTGTTAGATTTTTGTCTGATAAATTGACCACTAGGTTTTGTTGTTCTTCCTGCTCCTCAATTCCATTCGTTCTTGTTGTTGGGGAATGGATTGGTCCTGCCATTGGACTTGTTTCGTTTGACCGTCCCGTCTTCTGCCTCTTCCCCTGCCCCGGCCTCTTCCTAAAAAAGGCTGTTGGTTCTGGTTGAAGTGGTACATGGGTGCAGGCATGTGGTACATAGGATTCCATGGTGGTTGTTGGCCATAGAAGGGATTCATTGGGTATCCATACATGGGTGGTGGTGGTTGTCCCCAGTTTTTCTTCAAGCTGGAACGACTTTCATTGCTTGATGAACTGCTATTGGAGTTGTAGCGTGGTCTGCTCTCTACCGAACTGCCATCTGAGGAGCCTTCGCCAGTTGGCGCTTGGTAATCCTCCTTAATATAGGGGTACACTTTCTCCTTGTCGAATCTCTTCATATCTTTTTGCAGTTTTGTGATTTTCTGTCGCATAAGATGATTCTTGTGGTCATCTATTTCAGCATTAATTTCTGATAGTCTACTTTTGAAAGCGGTGATGTTAATGGAGGCTTTTAAGTTGTTTTCCGCGATGGTGATTTCAATAAGTAGTTTGTCAGCCAAACGTTTAGCAGTGTTAATAATCAGGATCAACCAGTCCCTGGTGCACTTCCAAGCCACCAGGGACCATTCTTTTCTGAACCCAATGTCTTCCAGGAAGATTCTAGGAGCGTTAGTGACCAGTAGGCCGTACGGGGCGATGTTTGCCCTCAAGTATTCTGTCATCATTGCACCATGAAGTGCAATCTTAGTCTGTAATTTCTTCTGATTTGTAATAGAGTTCCAATCTTCAGTAGTGCTGCAAGAAGGCGTGCTGCTGTCAGTTTGTAGTAGGGAGGGAGCCCGTAGGATTTCCGACACCATGTCGTCAGAAAAACTAAGCCCATGATTATCCATGGTGAGGTGTTGAGGGTTTTTTTGGGGCGTTGGGAATCGGGAATATGTTTCTGCTTGAGACTTAGAGTGAATGATAGTACAGAGTCAAACGTGGTATTAATTCAATTGTATGAATGAATTAGTCCCTCGGCAATGATGCCGTGCATAAGCATGTAATCAGGAAGGGGGGACAGGAGAGCTGGTTGTTTAAAGAGGTCCTGTTCTAATGCTCCCAGGGGTCTACGTAGGAAAAGACAGGTAAGAGCAGTTCCTCTAAATGGCCAATTCGGAAAAGATCGTGATGATTAATCTGATCTGAGAAGGGAAAATTCAATTTCAGATCTTGTTGCCCTCACACACCTGTTAGGGTGTCATGCTTCATCATTGGGCGTGCTCCTCGTCGGACCGGCGCTGCAATGTCCGACGGGCCTGGTGGCATCTTTAGCGGAGATCTTTTGATCTGAGAACGCCGTTTTGTGTGAAGACCATGTGAATGATTGTGGAGGGTAATAACTCCTAAGAATGTGGGGATTCAAAAAAGATTAAAATAGGCCCTGGCCCCTCAGTAATTTTAATTAGGTTAGGTAGGGCTGGGACTAGATAAAACCAGGGAGGCTACTCAGGTGATTCTAGGTATCAGGGTAGCCTATAGTTGACAGAGGTCAACATGTTTCGTGTCATGGGTGCTCAAATTCAAGCGACACTTCTTCAGGACCGTGGGACCAATTATAAGTACATATACCTCAATTTCTTATAACGGGGTACTTAAGGTCAACCACATGTAAAGCTGAACCCAAGTATGGTACAGGATAGATGGCTCCGCCTAAACAGAGGGAGACAAAAAATATAGAGGACAAGTATAAGCCACCCATTAGCAGCTTAGTCAAGAGATAAGGGTCCAACCGTCATGTTGAGGTGTCAATTATCTCCTTCAAAGGACCATGATTTCTACTCTAAATAACGAACTAGTTAGAGAGAGGACATTAAAAGTTTGAACTGGTACATATAAAACGCAACTAAATATGCTCAAGCAGTGATAAACAACTAAATTTCCCTTAAAAATTAACAAGAGAATTTCACAAGAAAATTTCAGAATATCGATCTTACCTCAGAGTGAGGGGGTCAGAGCTTCATAGGTGAGAGAGTAGCAACCGGACCACTGGAACGGTCCCGCTGTGGCAGAGATATAAGCATCGCAAAATAACATACTGTACAACATGTAAATGAAATACTCTATCTCTGTTAAGAGCGTGAGATGTGTTGCTCGGGGTGATAAATACGCTACTGGTGCCGATCTGCTCACTCCTCACATCAGGAATACTTTAAAGTGGTGTGGGCTAAGTAGTCTAGTACACTGTGGTGATGGTTGGTGTACAGAAAGACGGTGGTGATAGTCATGGAAATCCATGGCTGTGGAATAAACCAATATCACAAAACCGCAGCGGTGTGGAATAAACCAATATCACAAAACCGCAGCGGTTGGATTTTGTAGCACAGACTCGTACAAAGAAGAAAAAAATATATCTGGATCGTAACAAGTCCGATCTCTATCAACTAAACAAGACACGTTACGCGAGGTCGATAGGAGGTGTGGTATACATCGTGGTGATCCTCCGACTGTAAGTGCATAGTAATTTTCTAATAAGTGAATACCAGTAATTGCCAAGCCCCATAAGGGTAGCGTGTTATGGCCAAACAGATGTGGGCAGAACAGACCCATAAGTAGAGTGCGTGGTGCTCGTGTTCACCCATGGCTAGAGTTCCGGTCGGGGCTCAGTGGCGATCATATCGCATACAGTGAACATGGTTGAAGACTTACCCAAAAGGTGGCGGGGGGCAGGCCAAAACAGGACGTGTCTGCTCCTCACCTGAATATTACCGGTGTCGGGTTCGCTTCCTGTATTTAACCTCAAGTAGATTGCGAGGTCTCGCGAGACTACGGGGGGCGACATTTTGTCCCAAGAGTGGTGCCTGACCTTGGATATCGAAACCCTATTTCGAGCTGGTTAGTATGGTACGGGGAAGATACACACGTTGAAATACAACGTTATATCTTGATAAACTGTGATATCGTTTCACACAGACCTGGATACTGAAGCTGGCAAGTAGCAAACCCAATAGTGATAAAGGTTACTAGAGGTTATTAGTAGCCGTGTAGCCATCAATAAACCCACATAGAACCCAGATGGTGCTCTCCCTTACAGAGGTAGCAGGGTATATAATTAGAAATGTTACATCACTACCCAGGGCGGAAATGTAATTTATGTGTAAAACAGAAGGTATGGTTCGGTGATAAAAACCAGGGAGTGTAAGCATGTTTATATACCCGTTAGTTCCATGTATATATAGAGACAGGAGTTTTTGGGGAATAATACGATACCATTAGAGGCCTTACACCACCGTCATGTTAGTGGAGGTGTGGTACTGACAGAGCCATGTATATTAGGTGTGTTATCACGTTAGTTCTGTCCATGGGATTTCGTCGTTAAGACCCCTTTCTTGAGTGGACAAACGAAAAATCCATCTCTGTTCAGTTTCAAAAAGTTTTTCCTGAGACCATGAGGGGTTACTTTCAATCACGGTCCATTGTAAATCATTGTGTCCATGCGGGTGAGTAAGGTAGTGTGTACTCAGTTTTGTCGTGGATCTTCCACACCGTATATTGCTGCGGTGTTCCATAATTCTTGTCTTAATTGGGCGTGTTGTCATGCCAACGTATCTTAATTTGCAGGGGCAAGTAATTAAATAGACGCAATTATTGGAGTTGCAGTTGGTATGATTTTTCTGAGTCCAGACTTTGCCTGCTTCAAGAGTAAGTTCTTTGGTTGCCTTGGTAAGGTCACACACTCCGCATTGTCCGCAAGGATAATGTCCACGTACGGGATCCATATCCCACAGGGTCCTTTGTTTTGTTGGTTTTTTAATCTTAGGACGGGTATGTACTATGATGTCACGTAGATTGCTTGTGCGTTTATTCGCAAATCTTGGAGGGGATAAAGCCACTTTTCCCGTAGTCAGGATTTTCCAGTTCTTTTTTATGATCTTCTGGATCATGTTAGATTCTGGTGTGAACGTTGTCACGCATGTCAGTGACTCATCGTTGAGTTTAATTTTTGGTTCCAGCAGAGATTCTCGGTTGTTGTTGAGTGCTCGTTTGTTTGATCTTTTTACAATAGATGTGGGGTAGTCTCGAGTCTTTAATTGGTGACTGAGAATAGCTGCTTCCTTTTTGTAATCGCTGGTTTTCTCGCAGTTTCTGCGAAGACGGAGGAACTGTCCAAAGGGTAGGTTATCCCTTAAGGCTTTTGGATGATAGCTTCCATATAGTAATAAGCTATTCCGATCTGTTGGTTTTTTAAAAGTCTTGGTTGATAGCCCACCATCTTGTAAGGTTATGGTGAGATCTAGGAAGTGGATCTCTGTGGATGAAACAGAACGGGTGAACTTCAAGTATGGGTCCAGGGAGTTGACCCATGTGAAGAACCTGTCACACGTCTCACTATCACCTTTCCATAGGATCAGGATGTCGTCAATGTAGCGTTTCCACAATACAATGTTGTCGCGAAAGATGTTATCTGTCAGATGAAGATGTTCGAAATTCGCTACATAAAGACAGGCCAGGCTTGGAGCAAAGGTGCTGCCCATAAGGGTAACACAGAGGTATTCTCCAATGTATACTCATTTCCTATATTGGTGAAATTCAAATAAGGGGTAATGGTCGGAACTCTTACCGAAGCGCTGAGGCGAGTAGAGAGCCTTTTTTAGACTAACTGAGGGAAGATGATGGGCTGTAGTAGATAGCTGTAATACTTCAGCTACCGAAGTGTCCCAGGAAGGGCCTGGGACACAGCCGCATCTCAACTATGAAGATGCTAAACTGGAATCCAACCATAGTGATTAAAAGTTCTTACATAGCACAACTCGAAAGCAAGAAGTAAAGGGGAGTGGGGAACAGCCAAGCAATATTAGATCAACTAACCTGAGAGAGAATGGGGAATATAAGAGGGGATTAAGGAGGGAGTATTGAGGTACACAGTATCTAGAAGAGAAGAGTCACTTTTTCAAGGTATTAATAAAAATAGGCCAAAAAAATCCATGTACCCCAAATAAAAGCATAACACCTCAAAAGCTGCACAATCTTGGTGTCAACATAGGATTATGATTTGTATCATGTTAATTGATGCTTGCGTAGAGAATGCTTACATCCTGCCCATTGTGTGCCAGTTGCCCCCCTTCTAAGTACCACCTGCGACCTCTGCTTACTCACACTTTTTATACTTTTGAATTATGTCTGTAGCATCCCTTGCATACAGTGAGTTCTCTTCCCTCCTCTATCTTGTTGCTTCATCACCCTAGAGATAACTTTATTGGGGCTGTATGGGAAGTAAAGTGATCACCACATGTAAAGAAACATCTAATCGCCATCTGCTTGTTTCTTATAGTTAGGACCACATTTCCATTGGAAACAGATTTCTTGATTTATTTTGGTGCCATTTGACAATTCTTCATAAAACTTTACCCCCAAAAAGTCTCATCCACTTCTGCTCCTTCTTGAAAAGTTTCAGAGTGATCCGTCACGTAGGAGCCGAGCAAAAGGGAAGGGTCCTAAAACGCTTTTTCCCCATGCAGTTTTCCATAGAAAAATTGAACAGCGATTCAGATAAAAATGGCGAAAAAGAATTACATCAAATTTGGCAGAAAGGTAGATCCATACCCTGAAAGAGTGCTTTTGTGATTTGGTGTTACGCCATTCAGTCATTTTTGAGAAATTAAGGGTCATAATTAATAGATATGTGGGGGTTACCAAGCTATTTGATTGACTAGGGGTGCGTGTTTCAAAGGTTTCAGCGCTCCGTCCATCATCTTGTTGTGTTTGCTATTCTCACCTTAAGTGGCCAGGTATATGCTCAGACGTGGGTCCCTTGCTCGCTGTGCCACTGGATTCAAGATAGCCTGGCTGATAAGGGTGATACCCCGAAACCGGTACTAGGATGCTTATTTCTGGTCCAAGGAGGACCTGCCTGGAAGTTCGTGCTGGACTGTTGCCATGAGGAACAGGGTCAAGACTGATTTGCATATTGTTGGTTCCAAACTGGGGTGACATAGCAAGCACAAGAACAATGGATTAAACTAAGATCTCTTGAATGGGGGTGAGTGGTTGAAAAGTTTACACACTCCATCCATTATCTTGTTGTGTTTGCCAAGCTATTTGATTGACAGACAGCAACTTGTTTGGCTAATAACTTTGTCGTCATTTGATGAATCTTCACAAAACTTTAATTAAAGTTAATCCACCTCAGCTCCTTCCTGAAAATATTTGGGGTGATCCATCAATTTCCATTGAGAATTGTAGTAAACCCTACAGCCAAACTGCACAATGGAATTACACCAAAAGTTGGCAGAAAGCCAGACCTTTATCCCAGCAAACGTGCTTGACGTGATTTGGTATAAATCTGTTCAGCAGTTTATGCAAAATTAGATATCATGGCGGTTTGGTATGCAAGAGTCTCACAACATTCCCATGGGAACGCAACGTCAAATTAGGGAGCGATCTGATAGACCTCAAGGGTCTTTTTTCCAGTTGACCATCTCGCTTTCGCGGGAGCGAAGGGATCCCACAAGAGTGTTTGCTCTGATTGGCTGGTCGCAACAATAACAGAAATGTAGCCTCGGCCATAACAGGACTCAGGGACTTTGTCTCCTTTTCCTGAAAATTACAAATAATTAAGATTTAAAGGGATAGAGACAATTATGTTTTTTATTGTATATGTGTTAGTATTGTAACTGTTAAGTTGTGTTTGTGAATCATATGTGTATCTCGATAGTATCAAGATCGGTGTCAGTTTCTCCATGGAGGCGCAAGGGGCGACGATCCTCCAAACCATCATCCCTCACTCTGTATTTTATTGACTACATATTACAGCTTTCGCATGAAAACAAACAATCTACTGATCATTTGTTTACATATAAGAGCTCCAATATAACCTGGCACCAGAAGAGATCTCTTGTGGGTTGTATTGCGCATGTGTCAGGCGTGGGCTGTTACAGCTCGTCCTTTCACAGATGCAGTACATATTTGACATGCTGTACATGCATCCGGCAGTGCAGTATGTCTGATAATGGTGATTTGGGGGTCAGTCATGTGCCCCCCAGAAGCTCCGACAAAGTAAAAGGGACAGCCTCCCATCCTATCTGAGTTTATGATTGGGCATATGGTTGTGTGCCTCGGTCTGGCACCGTTTGTTGGACCTGAGAAGTTGAAAATAGAGAAATGCGCTTCAGAGGACGTTCCTGCTCCTGTGTGAGTAAAACTATGTTTATGTTGTTTATGTGTGTGTGGGTGTGTGTGTGTGTGTGTGTGTGTGTGTGTGTGTGTGTGTGCACGAGTAAGCATTTATTGTATGTGAGTCTGTATGAGTGTTTGTATGCATGTGTTTTTTCAGAATGTTATCAGCAAAGAAGACTATATTCAAAACAAACAAATTGTAAAAAAAAAACGTTTAAATCGGCGTCTTGGGCATCGAGCAGGTCTGAGAACAAGCAAGAGAGTGGAGATACATGACCTTGTCACCGAGGTTTGACCTGCCCTAGTCTCGTGACTCATTATTTTCGCTGCAACACCCCCCCTTTATGGCTGCACTTATATAAACCCACAGAAGAAACACCTGTGCAACGACCTCAGAGCAAGCAATAAACAGAATTGTTAAGTAGTGCCTGCTAGCCGAGTGGAAAATAAGATGCGGCATACATCTTGAAGTTCTTTGGGTCAATACAGTTCCTATAAGAAGACTGAGCATTGAACAAAGAAGAAAAGCTCATTTTGTATTTTGAAACCCAGATTGGGTTACCCTTTTCGGCACAAGGAGATTCACCAGGATTCAAAATGGTTTCCTGATGGTGCATACTGCCTCCAACTTAGAAATATACACCCCCCTAACTGATGAAAGTGCAATTACTGAACTGAAAGGGAAGTCTGTTGTAATGTCCTCCCTATATTTGGCCAGGAAATGTAGCTTGTCCTCTTTGCTGTCTTGCTCAATCAAAATCTTTTTTACGCCCTACCACTTTATAAATTCACCAGCCGCCACTGATCAAGATACTACCGCAGCCCTTTCATTTTTGTAAAACAGCATTTAATTTGCTTAGAGCTCTGTCAATTGTAGTAAACAGGAAGTGCATACCACTTATCCTCATTCAATTTGTTATCTTCTAAGGAGAGCCTTGTGCTCTTTGGCTGAGCGGAATATCTTATGTTCTGAAGCCAGCTTTGAACTACTGCAGAACTGCAATAGTTGAAGAAGGTCAGTCATCCTGTGCTGTTGCAAGAGGAGGAAGCAGAGGTGGATCAGAGTAAGAAATGAAAGGAATCCATTGTATGAAATTTGTTTTCATTGCCACCTGGAGGGAAAAAGGTGAATTGAAAACTTGTTACCTGCAACCTATGCAATAAAGCTATTTCCTAGTGGGAAAGTGAAACAATGCTCGTTTGGTGCCACAGGAATGAGAAAACATCTGCTAGGCAATTTATTCCACCAGATTGGCTCTTGCAGAAAGAACGCATCAGCAGGAAATAGAAGAGGCCGAAGCAGAAACATTGGCAGCAGCCAATTCTTTGGTTTCTGCAACACCTTCAACTTCTTCTGCTTTGTCAGTAGCTCAACCACCATCTGCTGCAACTGTCCCTCAGTAACATCTTGTAATTCTTCTGCTCCATCAGCACTTCCACCAACACGTAGTGCATCTGTCCCTCCACCAGTACCTGCACCTGGTATTGTGGTGCCGCTGAATCTTTCGAGGCAGAATCATGAAATTATAGAGCAATATGGCAGTACAGCAACATACTGTCTCTTCTGCCGTAGTGCCATTGTTGTGGGAGAGAGAAATATGTTTCCCTCTTGTGCTTATTTTTCTCATGAACCGTTCTCTGAAGAATCAAACGGTTATCCAATTTTCACATCCAAAGCCAATGTAAAATCACTCTAAAGCCAATATAAAATCACTCTGTCTCATTATAGTCAAAACAATACTATAGCCTTATAGCCCGCCGTAGCGGGCTATACCGGCTGTTAAAGGCCTGCTGCAGCGTTAAAGGCCTGAGCCGAAGGCGAGGGACTTTAACAAAGCAGAGGGACTTTAGAAGCCGGTATAGTCCTGCTACAAAGGGCTATAAGGCTATTAGAACATTCTGCCACTAGAGGGCAGAATGTTCTAACAAAACAAAGCCTTCAGGGAGTGCGAGGGGATTCAAATCCCCTCAGGCTCCCTGAAGTCTTTGTTCACAGCCAACAAAAACACATTGGAATGTTGGAGCTCCGGGCTTATACCAGCCATTATAAGCCCGGAGCACTCCATTGTTTTCAATGGAGCTCCCAACATTCCAATGTTCTAATATTTATTAATCTCAATTCAAAACATATGAATTGCATATATTAAAGGCATATTCCATAAATAAAACAATCTAGTACACCCATATGATGATCAAGTGCATGACTCATTTCATATTAACATCAAACTCTTAAATAAATCGGTCTAAAAATCTGTTGACAGAGTGTTTCGGTGGTATCAGATAGGGTTCACACCACCTTCATCAGAATATATCATTTAAAACAATTACTATAAGAGACAGAGAGACATGATTATTTTACCATTGCATTACATAATACATCACTCATTATAACAATATACATGAAATATTCAAATAACTGGCTGCAAATCGGATGTTGTAACATATTTAATCCTAATTTCTTTCTTTATTCATATTCGTATTGTTCATGCATATTACACCGAATAACATACCTTATTGGTGATAATACAATTAGTATATTCACCCATCGTTATTATATCCGCATGCTATAATCATTATGCAGAGTACATTGTTTCTTCAAACGGTTTTCGCATCAAAATATTTTTCAACGACCTACCTGGTGATTCATTCATTGATTGGGGTATAAACTCAATAATACTATATTCTACCCCACGCTTAACAACAGAGACCGACAGGGTTGAAAGTCCTAGTTTTTTTTACGTAACAAGGAAAACACAAAAAAAGGGGGGAGCCAATAGAACTCATTAACCACTCCTTGTTTTTACCCACCCTGCCTTATCCTCTAATTTAATCCCCTTTGGATTCAAACTCACAAAAGCAATGTGTAACCAGTCCTCCTAACTGGATCTGGGCCCTCTCTTGCTCACTCCTTCCTTGCTGCAGGAATCCTACAGTGCACAAACATATCCATTAAAAAAAAAAAAACTTTTTATTGAAACTTTCCCATGATTAGCAAGACACAGCAATTTCACATATGTTACAAATATGGTCAACAGGCACCACACGTTTCTCATGCAGGTACAGTAAAACATATCTATGTTTGACTACCGTTTAATCCAATTGTCAAAATATCCTAAAGCAAGCCAAACCAACTACACTTCCACCTTCCTTATGGGTTCAGAACTCACTTGTTTCACTTTCGGCTAACTGTCCTTTTTAGGTCTCACCTAGGCTGTTCTTGCACTGTCTCTTCGAGTCATGCTGTATTCATGTATAGACTTGAAGTTCTGCCCATATTTTTCATTGACTTGAATCATTGTCCTTGGTAAATTTGGGTTTTTGATTTCTTAATATGCTTATTAGTCCCTCTCTAGTATCTCCCTTTACTCTGTTGTTACCGCCCATGAGGACTGGCCCTTTTACATGTGTCCTTACTCGGGAGCTTTCATTAGCAGTTCGGAGAACTATTTACTTAATTAATGTGCACAGCACTCACTGGACGCCAGCTGCAGTAATGGTGGCAGCTTCCTGCCCAACAGATTTGACTTTTGCTTTTCTTGGTTTGCTACTCATCAGACGCGGTCCAAGAGCATCTGTTTTTTCACTTCCACCTCCCGTGTTTTGTTTACTTTGTGGCCGGCTTATTTAATTTGAATTGCTTTGGCCTGATTCTTGCACTATTTGTTTCAGATTCACCACTGTTTCAAGTTTAATTGTTAGGAGTTTCATTTTATTTATTTAGATTGGCATGTTTTTGGAGAGCCGACACTGAGACTCGAACCCGGTTCCCCAGCCACAAGGTCGGCAGCTCTGTAAGCTACCCCATATTGGTAGCTTCAAATGCAAACTTGTTTTTCTACTTATCAAGAGCCCGGCAGCTCACAAGATGATCCAATGTGTGCATAAGCAGGCTATTGTCTTACCGCAAGCAGGGGCTGCCACCCACCGTGGTATCTGGTTTCTGCTTCCTATTTCTGCCTCACTGCGCCCAGTTTTCCTCGCCAGTCAGATTTAAAACAGCAGCTCATGATTTGTTCTCCAACTCATTTTTAAAATGTATATACTAAATAATGGCAGTCGCGCGTTTTGTTGAGTGGGACTCACTCAACTCATTTTTTTAAATTTACATACTAATTAATGGCAGCCGCAGGTATCGTTGTGTGCGGCTCACTCAACTTGTTTTTTTAATTTACAAACGTAATAATGGCGGCCGCGTGTCTCGTTGTGCGTGGCTCACCCAACTCGTTTTGTTTTATTTACATATATTTTAGTTCGCTCCTGTTTGCATCCAACAGTCTCCCACCTCAGGGCTCTTAGTTACAGTGCGGCAAACAACCACCGGCAGCGTCTCCTGCAGCCAGTCACCGAGGCAGGGGAGCACATTGTTCAGCTCCAGAGTTAACCCTCTGCTGACATAAATTACGCACGTCTCCATGCCTGGATAACTTTTATCGGACCATCTGCAAGTGAAATGCAAAGGTGAAGTACAGGTTATCGGAGCATCCCATGCTCCATCTGGAACAAGCATTTGCAATGCAATAGGTCTCGCATTACTGAAAGTTTGAGCTATTGGCATTGTAAATAATAATGCAATGTCAATATCTCAAACTTTCAGTAATGTGACACCTTTTGCATTACAAATGCATTTGCAGTGCAATAGGTCCCTCATTTGCTAGAGTTTGAGCTATTGGCATTGTAAATGACAATCCCTTTTATTTATGTGTTTTGAAAACCTGTAAGTGGTGCGCAAACAGACACTTGCTACTTATAGTTGTTGCTTACGAGAACCACAGCTGGCAAAAACTGTGCCTCTTTTACTGCCAACCTTGCCTCTCACAAGCAGAGAATATAAGTACAAAGTGCGTGTTTATGCATTGCTTGCAGGTTTTCAGAACACATAAATATGAGGTATTGTCTTGTACAATACCAATAGCTCAAACTCTCGCAAATGCGAGACCTATTGCGTTGCAAATGCTTGTTTACATCAGGAGCCGGGTCCTTCGTCCAGCCACTCCAATTTCATAAGGTAATCCGTAATGTGCATAAAAATACATCGCTACTCAGCTCCTCAAACGTGAGAAAGAATGTGAAAACACATAACCGCCAAAGGTTAGGTTCGATGTTAGCCAGAATTTTTTTACTGAGACCTACATTAACTATGGCTAACTTAACGTAAACATATATTAACAATGGTTAACTTTAACATAAACTCCCACTTTATATGCAAATAATTTTAATATGCAATAGTACATGTTTAATCACAATAGAAAATAATGACAGCGCGTCACCAAAGGCATGAGGTGAAATCAGAACTAGACTGTCTTATTTTTCTGCAACCCTGGCATTGAGTATCACCTCCTTGCCCCTCTCGCTTATTTCCATTACACAGTGAGGCCCCTGTGCCTCATTGTGTTAATGGAAATAAGTGAGAGTAGGACTCAGAGTAATACAATTACTGGTAAGTAATAGAAGCAGTCCGGCTGGTGGGCTTGTAAGAAAAA
Organism: Triturus cristatus; assembly: GCF_964204655.1. Taxonomy (NCBI): domain Eukaryota; kingdom Metazoa; phylum Chordata; class Amphibia; order Caudata; family Salamandridae; genus Triturus; species Triturus cristatus. The sequence continues at coordinate 215,447,178 of NC_140588.1, forward strand.
TCTTTTTTTTTTTTTTTTTTTTTTACAAATTAAGCACTGCAAGGCAGCTTGAGGTCTTTGCTAGTCTTATCATGCCTACATTTTTACACTTCAAGACGGTTTTCGTTTTTGTATTTTGATTTATGGAACAGCACCTAAAGTTCACACAGTTTGATATTTGCATAAAGAGGAAAGAGAAAGGTGGATTGCGGAAGGAAGCATCCCCACTGAAATGAGATAGCTCACATATTTATATTATTATGTCGCAAAATGAAATAACACACTGGAATTTGGTTAAGACCTGGCTCTGAAGACCTGGCCATGGTGCTGCAACACTTCTGTTTTAGATACAGACCCAGCAGCCGTGTCATCATCTCCAGTAAGGGCGTAGACCCAAGCATGCTGATAAACATCAGGCCACGATAATCATTAACATAACAAGCCTTTTTGGAATACAAGCATAAGCCAAAAAAACATTGATAAGTCTAATGCTTATTATTATTCCAAGAAAAGCACGCATTGTGCCCTTAACAATCTCTGCAAACGTTGTTTCAAAATAAACACTGGCTCACGTATTACCCACATTAAAATAACTTTCATGACTTTCATCAAATGTAACTAACAGAAGTAAGGGAAAGCATCCAGAAGGTTTGGCATGTTTACATGACAAGTTGTATGAGCAACTGTAAGAGTCCCTCAAAAATTCCCTCAAAATCTTTGCTAAGGGTAAGATATAGTTTCCATTCTTTTAAATTTTTTTTTTATGATTTGGCCTTCGGCAAGTCCTGTGGCCAACCTCCTGCACATCCAACCCTTTCAGCCTGGCACGGCAGCTTTTGAGGACATGGCCTGGCCTGCAGCCAGGCCCAGCACTAGCTTCTTATGTCACCAGACAAGCTGCACATGGCCTTCAGTCTCTGAGTGTAGTACCTGCACCAGTGCCTTGTACCACTGGACTAGCTACAATTAATCAAGGGTTGATAAAACGCAACTACTCACCAGTGAGGGTCTCAAGGCGCTGAGCTACAAATGGTCTATGCCATTGTGGAAGCCATTTTAGATGCAGTGATTAGCTTGTGGCCAGGCCCACGCCATCCTCTGTAACACCCAACTAGCTGTGCTGGCATCATGCTGTGCACAAAAGACTCTGGACACAGAGCCAAGCCTGCTACAGGCAGATTGCAGACCAGATCCCAGGCCACTGAACCAGGTCTGCATGGCCTTTGGCGTTTGGCCGTACAGAGCTGGTTCAGTGTTGCAGTCTATGATCTGGCTGCAGGCTTGCACATTGGATGCTTCCTGCCGAGTGCCACCTCAATGCTTGGTCTTTACTCTACATAGCTATAATGTCATTTTTATTTAGTTTTAATTTATTAGACTTGCAAAAATAAAATAACATTTTACAAAAACAAAATGTATGTCACTCTACAGATTCACAGATAAGTGAACCCGATTTCAGATCAACAAATCCAGTGAGAAAAAACTTTGGTTTTATTTTTTATTTTTGGGTCATGATCGCATCCTCTGAAACCGACGTATCCAACCAAAGATCTGTGAGTGCTCCTCCTATCCGTGGTACTTTCCTGTTACTTTTTTTGCAGTACACAAATTTCAGCGCTGGCCTCTAGTAAAGGTTACCGCGGAATGAAATTGCATTTGCTCCCAGCCACTCAGTTTGCCCGGATCCTCGAATCCTCAGAGGAGCCACAAATTTCCACATTCGACAATGGGAGATATATCCGCAATTTTACCCTGACGGCCACATTTTTTTTAGGTAATGCATACCCTGAGTAAAGTTCTAGTTTTCTCCCAAGTTTGTTGTAATTCCATCCAGTGCTTTCTGGTGGGAGGGTGAACAATCTTCCCTATGGGAGATCAAAGAGGAAACATGACTTTTGTTCTTCCGTATATCTTACTCCCCGATATTGTCATCAACAGAGTTTGATCACCTCAGAAACCTGCATTGGGGGTCGGGCAGTGGTACATTAGGTGTGGACCCTGTAGCAGTGCTAAATGTGTGCCATTGGTTGCTAGTGAAGGGTTACAGCACTCATTTTTGGGGCCATACACATATTTACATCATCAGACTTCGGCCCAGAGAAAGAACGAAGGAGAAAAAGAAAGATAGGAGCAGTTCCAAAGGAAGAAAGCAGGAATTAAAGAAGCCCCAGGAGTCAGATAGTATGATGTGTCGGCAGTTCCGGGTTACCAAATAGGCAAAGTAGGCACCGGCCTAAAGGCCCCACTCCTTTTTGGGGCCCGGGACAATGGATCAAACTAATATTGATTTGATCTTGAAAAAAAATTACAATCAAACATTCTTAAATATTGTATATGAATCAACTCAAAGAAACTAAAACCCTACATTAAAGACTCTATAGAGAAACTACTGTATTAATGTAATGTACCCATTATCAAGTTAAAGTACATAAACCAGAGACATCAGATTCCCTTAACAGTTTGTCTCTTAAAAGCTCAGCTTCTGGCAGCGGTCAGTTTGTAAAAAAAAAAGTGGATTGGGTGTTAAGAGATAGTTTACAAGGGGAGCCTCAATATTTCGACTGCCTAGGGGCTTCCACAGGGTTTAATTTGGCACTGTTAGCCCCTGTGTGCCTTTCTTCTTCTAAATGTGTTTTTTCCAATTTTCTGTCAATGTTCAAAGCTTTTTCCACGTCACTCATCACGTGATGAAACATGGGGCTTTGACAATCTTAGATGAAAAGGAAATCTAGAATGCAAAACTGACCTCAAAGAGGGTGTCTGTGGTGTGCCAGCCTGTAGCTCAGTCAGTCTATCCCTGCTCCTCCCTCACTGCACTGTTGATGAATTCCCATTCCCAAAGGGCAGTGTGGCATTCAAGACACAAATATTCACTGCTCTGTTGTCATTATTATTTCTCGTAGAGGACATGACCTGCAGGTTCGTTTTTAAGGCTATGTGTGGTAGTTTTTATATTTGCACTTTTGCAACAGATGCAATCAATTTATGACCTTTATTGATATTAATGATGTATGTAACTGCTTTCCCTGGTGTTCTAGCGGGAATACTCTGAAACCAAGAGGATTGTGTTGTTCTTTTGAGGTCTGCAAGTGACATATTCTCTAACAAGAGCCGACACTGTGACACTCTGAAATATCTTCAAAACATTCAGTATTAACCAGAAGCTGTCCAGTCATGTGTGGAATGGGTTTCTGCAAAGACTTCCCTACCTGGAGCACCGCGCCATCCCTCTTTCCCGTCCAGACTTTTATTGGCTCTCACAATTTCAAAGGCCCCACCTGCCTCAGCATCCTTTGGTGGGTTGTATGACAGAGGCACGCATTGCTAAACCACGTGTGCCTCTACTACGCGGCCCCAAACAACGAATGCGTCTAGACTACGCATTCCTTTGCCATGCATGCCTTTACCACACAATTTCATGGAAAAGGCATGGCTGGTAAAGGGATGTGTGGTACAGACCACACCCCAACCCGCCCGTCCTGAGCCCTAAAAACTACCCATCCCCTGAGCCCTAAACACTACCCGACCCCCCCAAGCCCTAAACAGTACCTGACTCCCCTTGAGCCCTAAACTCTACCGTGACCCCCCAGAGTCCTAAACACTACCCGACCCCCAGCCCTAAACACTACCCCAATCCCCCAAAGCCCAAAACACAACCCAAACCCCCCCAAGCCCAAAAAACGACCCCTACCCCCCTGATCCTAAACACTACCCGACCCACCACCGGAGCCCTAAACTCTACCCCGACCCCCTCCCAAGCCCGACAAACTACCCCAAACTTAAAAAAAATACCCCCAAAACCCGGCCCCATCCCCACTTATTACATCCTCTCCCTATCCATCCTGTTCCTTTGCATTTGTACCGCATACTGCCTTAACCACGCATATGTGTGGTTAAGGCATGCGTGGTTGAGCTTGCGGGGAAATGGCACGCGTAGCTCTGCCCGCTTTGTAAAGCTGATTTCCCCTTTGGTGACATCATGGTCACCTTCCTAGCTGATGTCAGACAGTCACAGTAGCTAAAGCTTTAGATAGCTAGCTCGTGAGACTATCAATACATTCATTAACTCATCTAAATCAAGTCCCTGTCGAAAGAAATGCATTGTCTTTTGAATAAAATCACCACAGAGAAAGACATCAAAAGCACTTCTATAAATCACGAGAGTTTGCGTAGTCCGTTCCACACATTTCTGCGCTGCTTCTGATTACAGTCCATTCTCTGAATATATTCAGAGGATTACACTTCCCCAGAGGCTGGTGATCCCACTATTCAACATACAAGGCTCTATGCTTGAACATATAGGTGTGGTGGACTATCATTACAGCGGGTAAGAGTTTACATCAGGAGTCAATGCATTGCAGTAAGTACAACAGTAGTCACTAATTCGCAGGTTAGTTTGACTACCTTAACTTTTGGAACCTTTTTCTTTGCTGGTAAGTGATTATAAAAAGGTTAACATATATTCCCCAATGCTTACCTTTTTTTAACGTGGAACATAGAATGCCGAGGTGAACCTTTTTTTTTTCGTGCTCAATATTTATTGGAGTTGCTCAATGGAACCCTGAGTTAATCCAATGCATTTCCCCTGCAATGGTCTCGCTCACAGGTAAAGACAATGTGCTCAGCTTCCCTTTAAAATAGTTGATGTGTTGAACATAAAAAACATAGTACCAAATGAGCATAAAAGAAATGCTGTCATAGCCAAAAATCACGTTATATGCGTAGTCGCCATCTTGTAAGTATAATGTACATTGTGGGAATCGGCACCTGATCTTAAATAATTAGAGTGTATTGTTTGAATTGTTCCAACATTTCAAATAATTACCCACCTGTGCAACTGATTTATCAATAATACAAACCAAACAGGCGATATCCATTTTATGTAGGTTCCCATGTTTCATAATGCGGCCCCCGGGGGAAGTAAAGTTGCAGACTAGTCTTCCCCCGGGGTTTTCGCGCGATATGCCGGAAGGACACGGCTATTGGGGTTAAGGGGTGGGGATTAGGGGCAGGTTATAAGGGCCAGGGTAGGAGAATCATCCTCTTCCTGTGCCCGAAACCACTGGGGAGGGAGTGAATTTTTGGCAGCAAGTTTTTGAGGGCAGGGATGGTTTGTTTATAAGCGTGCCAGTTTAGGACGGGTTGTGTAGGTTTGGATTGGCAGTAATTTGGAGGGGTGGGGAGCCTCGGATGGGCGCACCCATATTAAGGTGCTGAGGAGCACCAGATTTGCACAATCGGTCATGGACTTTCATCCTTAAAATATTGTGCAAAATCTCAGTGGAGAGGTAGTAAGTTTCATTTACCATACTTATAAATAGAAAGTAATGTAGCAACTGGTTGGGCAGTAGAGACTTTTGTTGAGAAAAACACATCACCTAACAACTGAGGTTCCTGTTGTGATGACAAACGTTTGTAACAACAGTATTTGTTAGATGTTTTATTCAGGGTGGTTGTTTCTTCACAACACAAAGTGGAGATTAGCTACATGTCACTCTGTGCTACTTTGATCCATGTCGCTTTACATTGATGCACAGAAATAACTTTGTGGTCTAAACCAGGTAGCCAGATACGACAGGGCTGTATTTACAGAACATGAGAGGGCATGGTAGAAAGCATAACTTAAATGTTTTCTTTCAGGTCCACCTGACATAGTACACTGCTTGAATGTATTATTTAGCAATTCTGTCACAAATGCTGTGCATAGACAATTATGCATACTGTTTCCAGAAGATGTACACATGGTGGTTGGGTCAGTAATGTTGAGTGTGCCAAGATAGATGACAAACTGCAACAAACATGCACCTTTTAAAGGGCTTGTTCATTGTCTCACATTCTAAACAAAAATGTCTTAAGAGCCACAAACAAGACCTTAATGAGAACTAACAGACGTGTATGTGGCGTACATTTTTTTCACGCAGTGGACTCTACACAATGAATCTTTGTGGAACATAAGGGATCCTTGTTACCATGAGCGATGCTGGAATACTGCTAGTGAAACACACATCCTGTTACAACAAATGTTAGGCTTCAGTGCTGTCTGTACAGACAGAATTGTTCATAACAATGACACCAATGAAAAGCTTAGCTTAACCATTATTGCAGTGAGAAAGCTACACATCATTCATGAAGATGGTACCCGGCCATCTGTGCGGCGGTACCATCCCGTCATTGTCCCCTTCATTTTTGTCAGCAACAGTGTGTGGGCCCTCTGATACTGAGGGACCCCTCCAACTGCAACTCAATGTCAGCTGTAGTGTGTCTTGAGCAAGGTCAGACTGGCTGTAGCAGGCACCCAGCGTTTTCCCCGTGGGCCGGAACGGTGGGGGCCGTTTTTTGTGGCGGTGGGGGCCGTTTTTGCAGCAGTGCTCCAATATCAGCCCCCTATAACAAAAGCGGCAGCAGAACTAAAGCGGGAGTGGAGGGGCGGGCCCCAGGTGAGTTTCCAGGGGTGGTTTGTGTTCCCAGTCTGGCCCTGGTCCTGAGATGGTAAGACCCTTCATTGCCCCCCCTCCCCTTGCAGGCTCAATGAAGTAGCTCAACACCTACTTTTCTGTTGGCAGAATTGTAGGTTTTTGGGTGGGGTAACATCACACAGTGGTGATGGATGCTGGCCTCCTACTCTAAAACCGAGTCCAGTGAGCAGTGGTAAATGAAGTCACTTTGTATTTTTAGTCAAAATATTTGGCAACATTATAAGCATGGCTTTTTTAACAAGTCCATAATTCCTAGCGATACACCTGTTGTTTTTAAATTGATTTAGGTGATCACAAACATCTTTATATAGGTGATAATAGTGCATGCAAGATGGAACTATGCTGCTACCCACATGGAACAGTTAGGATAGTCTGTCATCTACTTCTTCCTCTCCTGCGTCCTTTGACTCCAGGACTGTTATGGGGGGTACACCAGATTTCCCATCCAAGCAAGCCACACAAGCTTGTGCATTAGCAGGGCCCACCACAAGCCTTCTGGAATGAGGACAATGATTGACCTTCCCAGAAACCCTTCAGAGAAGGGTAGGTCTGCTTACATTTTGGAACTGCAAAAGGATGCATTGACTGCCCTCTGCCCCTCTTCTTTGTCATGCTTACTACCTCTGAATGTAGGCCACTGGACAAGATTGCGAACCGTATATACAAAGTCACCAGGTTTTAGCCAGAATATTCTGGTGTTTCCTTTTGCAATACTAGTTTTACAATCCAATTGTGATCCTGAGTGGCATAGGCTTGTGAGCAACATAGGAGGAAGTTAACTCTTTTGACCTTATCGTCATTATGGTGTAATCACTTCTCTTTTAGTAGTTCTGGTGCTTGTGGCCATCAAATGTTCATTTAGATGGGACCATGGTTTTATTGCTTTATTCTTACTCTATTAGCTTTCTATTGTGTATTTTTATTTACCATTTGATCTTCAATTTACTGTGTATATGTGTATACATTGAGATAGATTTATTAAATAGTTGTGTCTATAAAAAAAAACTAAACAATCCTAGGAGGATATTCACATCTTTATGAGACTCAGCCTCACACCACCTTGTTTGAGATAATCATTGACAGCTCGCTACCCTGAAGATCAAGGAGTCCTCTAAGGGGCACCTTTCCACCATAAACCAAACATCCAATTTACTAGTTAATGGGGAACACGTGGACTCTAACATTTGATAGGGGTCGGTTTTCTCTGTAACTGCACGATCAAGGAAAAAGTCTGACATGAGGCATGGCTCTTGCACACAGCTGTCCCTTTGTAAATATCTAAGAAGATATTCCACATAATGCACCCATAACCGATACCCCCATTTCTACAAAAAGAGTAGTAATTGATAAAATGCAAAAGAGGTATTCATTGAGCCAAATGTAAACAAGTGCATTCTGACACACGTTTCATTAAAAGATCATCTTCCTGGCTGGAGAGGACAAACCTTTATGTCATATATTTGTGTGCTACCTCTCTGCAGCCCCTGGAGCTGGTTGTGTATTATACATGGCAACAGCAAGGGGCTCGGATAGCCATGCATTGGCGGTCCCCCACAAGTCCTCTGATTGCAGCATGGGAGGGGGCGGTACACAAGTGGGCAACCGCAGAGGAAGAAGCGCTGCGAGAGGAAGAGGTGAAAGGAATGCGCGAGCACCCTATATCTATGGAATGGGCTCTACTCTTCAAACAATCAATACCTCACGCCGACCCAGAGGGTGACCCACCTGCCCCAAGGGACCCACAATCGCAAGTGCAGACACAAACACATGTAGCAGATCTCCCTCCGCAACACACACCTATTGATACTAATACCGCACAACAGGCCTTACTCGACAGCTGGAACCCGGAGCAAGACCGATCACAGTTCCCCCCTCATCCTATGTACCACTCAGGAATATCGTCAAACGAAGCGCATATTGCCCTACTGCCCCATCTGACATCCGCAGCCAGAACTCCTTGAATGCATCCCCAGTTCTGTACCCCAGTTTTACATAGAAATGATACGTCTTCAGACCGGCAAGTTATTTGTCTAATCACTGTACGGATGGCAATGTAATATGGTATAAATGTGAGAAATACAAATCGACATCCTGTATCCAAATGCACTTTGATACTGTAAACTACAAATGCCAATAAAAATATGTTACAAACAAAAAAGTCACAACAGACACCTTTGAACTAAAAAAATCGAAAGAAAAAAAAAACAGCAAGGGGCTCTGTGTCCTCTCAATGTGTTTCTCTGCTGATATAGAGAATAATATACGTACAAAGAACCAAAGGTAGAAAGAGCACAGACCACCATGAAACTCCACCTTATTGTCTTCAGCCTGTCTTCCTCATCATCAGAGCCCTTAAAGTCCCCCATGTCTGCCCATTCCTCTTTTGTTGTATTACCTATTTTGCCCATCAGTTCCATGCCAACCCACTCTACTTCATCTGCTCCACCCCTCATGTTGTCTCTCCTGCCATGTTTCACTCGGTCCCTTTATCCGTTTTCCACCCTGTTGTCCTTCCTGTCCTTCCTTGCCTCTTGTGTATTGTCCTACCTCTTTTTCCTGTGATTTGTGCCATGCCCATGTGGACCACCCTGCGGTGGTCTGTTGTGGGTCACACTATTTTGACATCTAAGGCAACCTAGTGGTCGAAGTGGGCGGGATCTAAGGGGAATTGTGTGCCCATACTTTTTTCATTTAAGAAAAAAACGTTCCCCTACTTTTTGTGAAGAGACAACCGTCCTGGACAGTTAATTCCGAGAGTTGAAAGGCTTCAGCTGAAATGAAAGTCAGGGAGTCTCCTGTGCTGTGAAACAAATGGCATGGCAGACAGCTGCACAAGCCTTCTGGCCGGGGTGCCTGCTTGCCTGACTGAAATGTAAATGTGCACGACTTGTCAATCTGCAAATTTAAAGGGTGCTTGGAAGCCTAATTCTTTTTGCACATTTTTTAGCAACCTATCTTATACAGTGTGTAATGCAAGTTTAAAATAATGACTTACATATTCACAGTGCTTTCTGTCACAGTCTGGAACCTCATAGTACTGAACATACACAGGTCACTGTTTTCCACTGCACTACATAGGATTCAATGCAATGTCTCTCTAGTTGCAGACACATACATTTGCAGTGCATTGTCTAATAGAGATTTCATAATGTACGATAGTGCATTTCTCACTGATTCACTTAAGTTGCATTTTTTTTACACTGAAGCGCTGCTTTATTTGATATGAAATTACCTGAATGTGGAAGACCAGAAAAAGTTACAGATTTTTTTTTCTTTTTTTAGCCACACCTTTGACCCCACCCCATGCTCATTCACCCTCCCTGTGCACAGGATCACAGTTCCCATACTTTTTTTTAATGCACTTTGACCACTGAGGCAATGCGATGCACACCTGGTGCGTAAGTAATCGAAATGTGCATGTGGAAATGTACAGCATCTAGTGACTTGGTGCCTTTCCACTGAATATTAACCCTTCTCACCACATAGCAAACATTATTTGCGGTGCGGAGGTCCTTTTAATTGTATCTTAATAGTTCTTGTTTAGTTTGTGCATCCAGTGAAAATGTTGCTGTATGTCCAGAATGCTTTTAACTTCCCTTCTGACTTGGCACTTGTCACACCTTTAGGATGTGCTGATGATTTTCTTTTTGAACTGGTCTGAAATGCAGAAATGTTACCTGTATTGGTAGGGGCTGTTAATATGCCATCCAGCAGGGGTTCATGACATCACGTGCTCTCAGGGAACCTACCACAGGGCACGACATCAGGTTATAAATAAATGAGACCTGAGTGCTTGTGCTCAGCCCTGCTACTGGAAGTAGCCATCAATTTACTTGAATGTATATATGCCAATCCGCTATCGCCTCGCTACTGTGATGACGAGGATGGCTGGTAGTATAATACTTTAGCTGCAACATGGAGCTTCAAGGTCGTAGAAACACTCGGCAAGGTCACGCCTCAGATGCACGATCAGACTCCCACCAGTAGCGGCTCCTCCGCAAAGGCGGAGGAGCGTCTCCCCACTGCCTGGCTCAGAGCCAGCAAGTGAAAAATAAAACGATGTTCTAGCATTGTTTTATTTTTCATTTGCTGGCTCTGAGCCAGCGCGTGCAGGGAGGGCAGGGGCCGAAGCATGGGAGGAGGAGTGCTATGTGCACTTCTAAGTGCACATGTGTATTTGGCCCGCCATCTTAGGCTAGCCATACATACATGCGCACAGGTTTCTCCATCCCTGCTGTATTGAGCAGTCGGGCTGAAGAAACCACACAGACTCCCTGACCTGAGATGATCGTCTTTTCAGCCTGCTCAGGCCAATCCCTGCGCTGCCCTCATGGTATGAGAGCAGCACAGGGGATTGAACAGAGAGTCTGTCCCAGGGGCTGCTGGGACCAGAAAGGACAGGAGGCGCAATGAGATACGGGAGGCGGCCAGAGGCTTCAGGTGAGTTATTTATTTATTATTATTATTAGCACCCCGGCGCTACCCCCTTCTGCGCTCTGCCTCCCACGTTCCATTCACCCGCCCAACCAACCTTTGTTTGTGGCAACCGCCACTGACCCCCCCCCCCCCAGGGCTTTCCTTGCACTAAGGAAACAGGTGAAGAAAAAGGAAGAAGCACAGCTGGCTCCTCATAGAGAGTGAGAAGGAGGCAAAACTGCAACAAAATAAGGACAATAGTCTCCAAAAGAACAACACACACAAAAATGCTGTAGAAGTGAAAGATAACCTGGGTCTTTAAAACCAAATATACTATTCACTTTGTTTTCCAGTTTCACTGTACTTAGTCAGTGTACAATGGAAGTTAAAAACAGGATGACAGTTCCTGGCCCTACAATACAACATACCAATATGGTGACCAACCCACTTATCCTCTTCAGTGAGTTGGGGGTACCCACTACAGAGCAGCTCCACAATGAGAACTGTGGATGAGGTACCTGAACAACTATGTTAAAGCCACATGCAATCAAGTGTTCACTACATCTGCACTATGTGTGAGGAAATCTGTAAATTTGCCAAGTACTGGTGACAAATCCATCTATGATGGGGCAGTGGCGGCACTGGTGCCGCAGTTTGATTCCTAGCTGCTCTCTTATTTTGAGTGATTCGTGTTCAGGCAAGCCCATTAGAAAGATCAGGCCTATATTTCAAGGTAGCGATTTCCACAATTGCTGTGTGTAGAAGATTGTAGTCACCCAGTGGTGGCTACAAGCAAATGTGGAAGTAAAGAGATTTATGAGGACTCCAAAGAAGACACTGGGAATAAGTGAAGCACAACAGGAAGACTTTGAAACGGCGATCCATAACTTTGAAGATCTTTTGAAACATCCCTCACTGCCCTACCCTGCCTCAATAATATTTGAATGAGCTCTCGTGTAGAGTGTGTTCTTGGTGCTTCACTGGAAACGGCAAGTACAAAAGGTTCTGGTCAGTCAACAATGTCACCAGACCAGCGTCTGGCCACAATCGTGGTGATCCACAAGGAGGGGAGACCCCGTGAGCGGGTTACATCCTATAGGCCTATCTCGCTCTTGAACGCGGAGCCCAAAATCCTCGCCAAGGTACTGGCCAACCGGCTGGTTGGCGTGGTGGGCGATTTGGTCCACCAAGACCAATCTGGCTTTATACCCCATCGCAACACGGCTCTTAATCTGCGACGCTTGCATGGGGTACTCGCGCGTGTCCCGTTTGTGCGGGAGCCGGCCATCTTGGCGTCCTTAGACGCCACCATGGCGTTTGACACGCTTGAATGGCCATACATCTGGGCGATGCTGGCGAAATTTGGATTTGGACCGGGATTCATTAGCTGGGTCAAATTGTTGTATTCGGGCCCATTGGCGCAGGTGGTGGTGAATGGGCGAGTCTCGGCCCCCTTCGCGCTGGGGCGGGGCACGCGTCAGGGTTGCCCCTTGTCACCGCTCCTGTTTGCATTGGCCTTGGAGCCCTTGGCGGAGTGGCTGCGGTGGCACCCCTCTATCCGTGGTCTCCGCTGGACCCCCGAGCATGAGGACCGCGTGTCCCTCTACGCCGATGATATCCTTTTGTATCTCGCCTCCCCGCGTAACTCGCTGATTGTCCTGGTTGATGTTTTGCGCTCCTTCGGTCGTAACTCAGGCCTTGTCATCAACTGGGCGAAATCCTGCGTGTATGTGCTCTCCGGGGAGGCTCCGGCCCTACCACGGGACTGCCCGATCCAGATTGCCTCCCAGGGGTTCCGGTACCTGGGTATATATATTACTCTAGACCCGGAGGCCCGCTACGAGCGGAACTTGCTACCCCCCCTCCAGCGCTTGCGGGAGGACGTTGCGCGCTGGCGGCGTCTTCCGCTCTCGCCGCTTGGCCGAGCGGCCTTGTTTAAGATGATGTCCTTGCCGCGCTTTCTGTATGCGCTTCAGAACACTATGGACTTGGTTCCGGCGCGCTACTTCCGTGAGGTGGCGAGCCTGCAGCGGCGCCTGTTCTGGGACGGGAGGCCGCGTATTGCTCTGGCTAAATTGACGCTCCCGTGGTACGATGGGGGGGTTGCCCTCCCGGACATTAAACGGTATTACTGGGCCTCCCAGCTAGCTGCGATTAATCATGGCCTTTACGGGCCCGCCCTGAACCCGGCATTTGAAATGGACAAGATGCTCCTGCCCGGTGGCGACTACAATCGAGCGCTCTACTCTGGCGCGCCCGACTCCCGTCTGACGGGACCGACGCGTGTCATGGTGCGTGTCTGGCACGCGGCTAATGCAGCGATGGGGTGGAAGGACCGTTTGACCCGGGCGACACCTCTATACGCGTCTGAGAGGTTGGGCTCCCTGTGGACATCGAAGGGCTTCGAGAAGTGGGACACGATCGGAATCAGCACAGTGGGAGACCTCTGGACAAGGGGTGGATTCAAAACTTTTGAGACGCTGCGGACGGAATTTCAGCTGCAAGGCAGTGAGTACTTTCGGTACTTACAAGTCCGCCACGCGCTGGGCTCCGTCTTCCCTGATGTCGCGTCCATTCCGGAGTCTTCCCCCCTGGAGGACAGAGTGCTGGATGGCCATGTCCCAGACAGCACGATCTCCCTTATATATAAAAAACTGATCAACGACAGAACGTGCCTGCTGACTAGTCTCCGCGAGGCCTGGGTTGCCGACGGGCTGGAACTGGACGACGAGGACTGGATTTTCGCGGTGGCCTCTCCGAAGGAGGTGGCCATCCCGGCTCGCCTTCGCTTTGTCCAGCTTAAGATCCTCCACCGGGTTTACGTGACGGGGCCAAGGCTTCTACGTATGGGCTTTGTTGGTGACGGATTGTGTAAGCGTGGCTGTGGTGCCTTGGCAACTTTCATGCATATTCTGTGGGAATGCCCACAGGTGGAGCGATTCTGGCGTGGTGTGCATGAGGTCCTGCGTGTGGTGACGCGTGTTGCGCTGTTGCCTGAAGCGAGGAGATGCTTGCTGAATGTGTGGGAACCAAATGACTATTCGGTCCCGCAGACGCGGTGGGTGACTCTGGGATACATGATAGCTAAGCGCGACATTGCTCAATTGTGGGGATCCCAGTGGCCCCCAGCGGTGTTGGCCTGGAAAGAACATATGGATTGGTGTATGTTTCGTGAAAAGGTAGTGTATGTGGCGAGGGGTAAGCCTGGGGCATGGGTGAAAATCTGGGGCCCCTGGAACGCCTATCGCGGGGGTATTTGTGAGCCGCCACTGCTACCGGCCGCCTCACCAGCTCCGTCCCCCTAGCCGACCCCCTCCCCCAGCCACGGGCGTGTGGTTCCCCTGTCCCTGATCTATTCCCATTCCCCTCTTCAGAGTTTGGCTGCTGGTTGGGATCCCCCACTTAAGGAGCACGAGCCGTCACTTTGGATGGCGGGTTGCCTTGCGGGTGTGGTTTTTTGTGTTGTTCTGTTTTGAAAAAAGGAAACCGTATTGTGGGCTTGGAGCTATGTGGCCTGCGCTATTGATATCTCCTGATTTACCGATCTGCACCGCCAAGAGACTCTTACTGTAGGTATGTCATGTGCTTCTGCCACTCTAGCGGCCGGCCGGATGGTTGTAGGCCCATACTTGTAACCCTTTTTAACATGTAATAAACGGTTTAAAAAAAAAACAAAAAAAACAAAAAAAAAAACAATGTCACCAGAAATACAACACCACAAGCCGAGGATGGAGGAGGAGGTCAATAGACGTATGGGTATGCAACAAAGTACTGGTAATGGATTGATATCCACTGGGGGAAATTAGGACCCAATTTGAAGGTGGGGCATTGATTGTGGCTGCTGTCAAAACTCCATGATCACTGCATCGCACACTAAGAAATCTCAAGAAATGTGTCAATATTCAAAATGCAAACTGACAACTCTAGAGGTGAAAAAATACATTTTTGTGAGGAAAAACAGGAACACACCAAGAGTGTCATGCTGAATGGGAAGCACAGGAAGCCCCAAAATCCATTGCCACACCCAAATCACCCCCGTCTCAGAGCCAAGGGACAAGAAATTCATCCAGAAAGCCCTCTGCAACTAAAGACATGGGCAACACACCTAGATGAGAGGGTAATCTGTGTCATGAGCACAAAGTGGCAAATAAATTGATAAAGCCGGCCTTTCCTAGCACTGTGTAAAAATGTTACGTAGAATACGCAACACGACAGCTCAGCATTGCAAGTCCACAAGCAAGGATGGGGAAAGGACGATTGTTGATATCCAAATTTCGCTCCTCCTTCAGGCCAGCAAGAACAGACTGGTTAGCATTTTATGGAAGGACTTGGACATGGATCTTGCGAAGGCGGACCGGGGGTTGATATCAGAATCAAGTCATTTGTCTTTGGTGATAACTCGTTTACTGAATCGCTCACAATGGTGATGGGACAAAGAGCAGTCCTGAGAAGGGCCCCATTCTTTTTCGCAGAAATGCGCACTAGAAAGTGACTGAATCCAGGGAACAGAATAATGGCGACAAACTGTATGTAACACCAGCAGTGATCAAAGGTCTACTGAACAATAACTGCTTTTTCTTAGGGCAAGAAATTGTGTTGCCCTGTGCCAGCCCATGTACCATTTAGTTGGGAAGGGATGTAATGTGCCATCTGAATGGCCACAACACATCATGCGTTGCCAAGAGCCTCAATGTTGGGCACAGCCAGTGGAGTAGCGTGGGTTGCCAGCGCCCGGGGCAAGGCAAGTATTGTGCGGCGCAATTTGCACTCCCAGTTTTGAGCCCCAATGATTTTTGCACCCGGGGCAACCGCCCCTCTGGCTCGCCCCCCCAACACTACGCCTGGGCGCAGCATCAGGTTTTAAATAAAGGGGACTTGAGTGCTCCTACAGGCCACCAGCATGCCTGCATGTAAATGCATCGAGCCGCCATTGCCTCGACCCAAGACCGCTAGCCATCCAAGTCCCTGTGCAGCTGCAGATCAGATGTTGCCTGCCTGGCGTTGGTCGTTGTGAAAGCATGTAGAAGTCACTCTGTTGTTAGTAGCATGAAGCATTTGTGGGGGAGAGTGATACAAAGGACAGCTGTGGATCTGTAAACTCTGGTAGCACGGGGGCGCTTTCCACAGAAAATGTGTATCTGTAGGTGGTTTCATCTCAGCACTGAGCAATGAAAAGAACTAGTATGCGCTGCAACACACTGGCTCTTGTTCAGAAACACCCTGGTAGTGACAAGACTGCAAGCCTTGCAAAGTGTCTCTGCTGTAAAGCGACAATGGCCGCCATTGTTCTGAGGAGATAGTCAAAGCAGGGCCGCTGTGGCGCCTTTTCCTAAGCTTCGCCCTCTCCTCAATAAACACACTGTTCCCCGCCTAGTTCAGCTCTGTGGTGTTGGCTGGACACAGCTAAGGCCCGGAGTTTATCCGGCAGCCACCGCTGTCCGCGCTTCTGCTTTCTGTGAGCAAAAACCACTAGAATCAAAAAGAAGTAACAAAGGTTTGAAAATGAGTCTGCTGCTTGGTTGACTTCTTTAGTTAAATTAAAATAACGCTTCAGGAATGCGTTTTCAGCCAGCAACGCAATCGTCCACTCTGTTTTTCTGCAGCAGGGCTTTAAGTGGACCTTGTCCTGCGGCAGTTATATAAAGCAGGTGCTGAAACGGGTCCCTATCGGGCTCTCCATTTTTGCCCTCACCCTCAGTGTGAAAAATAAAATCTTAACTCTGCAGCAGGGCCACCCTTCACTGCCTTTGATGTAACTTCAAAGAGACTCGCTATAGTTATTTCACAGTCTCATCATTTCCCAACTGAAGCATTTTTAATATTATAAATAACGAAGCCATAGTTGTTGCTTATTTATCTTATGCAACTCACGACCAAACCATTGAGAAAGCCAATAGTCCTGGCTTGTTGTAGGTGTAATGTTACATGTTATATTATATATCTGGGTACAATGACGGAAGAGGCAAAATACTAGTCGGGCGGCACACTATGCTAAACACTGATTTTTAGCTTAAATTGTTTAAGCCACGTCCTCAATTAGATCAACCACTCCCCTCTGAGAGACCCCCCCCAGTTGTTTCATCCCACTTGAACCCCTGATTTGCAGGATTCTTCATTTTAACAGGAAAGGTAGCGTTTCTGTGTCTAGTTTAAAGTTCCCTTCACAAGCACAGTGGCTTTTTAGGGTGCCATAAATAAATGAAGCAGGCCTGGGGGGCAGAGTGTAATAAAGTGCATTATTAATCAGGGTGGATGGTAGTCCACCTCAGGTAATAAAGTCACTAATGTGTTAGGTTCAGGCAAAGGTTTCATTAATTTAAATCTGCAGGGGAAGTAGTGTTGGGGGGGTGCTAAAAGGGGGGGAGGTGCAGGAGGTGCGGCAGCACCCCCAATGATTACTATACTCCAGTTCAGAAAGTGGATGCACATTTAAGATACCTTAAAATATTTCCTTTAACTTGTCACATTTGGTGTGTGCTTAAAGACAAAGGTCAAATGTCAGGGTGTGTCTTCTGACGAATTGCAGCTTATTTGGATACTGGTGTTTACTTTTATTTCTCTGATTTTATGAAGTGAGCTGTCTTGCTGGGGTACAGGGAGTACACAATAACAATAACATTTAAGAACCTGTAAATGAACTATACTCATATTTCAAAATATATCAGTAATTAGGAAATCACAAATGAAGCACATTTTTTGTAATTTTGAAGTGTGATGGACTCAAAGATTTTAATAGGATCTAAACAAATCAACACTTTACTTGGTGAACCGCAAATTATGAATATTTGCTGACATCCGATTTGTATACGTTATCATTTATGTGAAATTTAGTTTTAACAACAAAAATACATGTCTAAGCCTGTTTAGTAGCCAATTAAACTGAAAATATGCGGTCTGTAAATGACCATGCACTACTACAGCAGTGCTCTAAAATGCACCACTTTCTACATACCAGCACCACCTGCCACTGTCTAAATACCACAGCCACCACAATCAATCAAATAATTTGTAAAGCACACTACATACCTGCGAGGGTTTCAAGGCGCTGAGGATGGGGAGAGGGGGGAGCTGTTGCTACTGGTCGAACAGCCAGGTCTTGAGTTGTCTCCTGAAGGTTAGAAAGTCTTCGGTTTGTCGTAGGATGAGGGGGAGGGTGTTCCAGGTCTTGGTGGCGCGGTGGGAGAAGGATTTGCCTCCGGCTGTGGTTCTACGGATGCGTGGGACGGTAGCCAGAGAGAGGTCTGCGGAGCGGAGTTTCCTGTTGGGTGCGTAGAAGGAGAGTCGGCTTTTGAGATAGACTGGGCCAGTCTTGTGGAGTGCCTTGTGTGCGTGGATCAGGAGCTTGAAGGAGATTCTTTTGTCGACAGGGAGCCAGTGCAGGTTCCTCAGGTGGGGGGTGATGTGGTCGCGGCGCGGGACGTCGAGGATCAGGCGTTCAGAGGCATTCTGGATTCTTTGCAGTCTGTTGATGAGCTTGGTAGGGGCTCCGACATAGAGGGCGTTTCCGTAGTCGAGTCAGCTGCTGACTAGGGCCTGGGTGACTGTTTTTCTTGTGTCTGTCGAGATCCATCTGTAGATCTTGCGGAGCATACGGAGGGTGTTGAAGCAGGTGGAGGAGACAGCGTTGACTTGTTTGGTCATGGTGAGTTTCGAGTCGAGGATGACTCCCAGGCTGCGTGCGTGGTTGGTGGGTGCGGGGGGTGTCCCCAGCGACGTGGGCCACCAAGAGTTGTCCCATGCTGAGGGGTTGGGCCTGAGGATGAGGATCTCTGTCTTGTCTGTGTTCAGCTTAAGGCAGCTATCCTCCATCCAGTCGGCGACGGCCTTCATTCCCTGGTGGAGGTTGGATTTGGCGGTGAGGGGGTCCTTGGTGAGGGAGAGGATCAGTTGCGTGTCGTCGGTGTAGGAGATTATGTTGAGGTCGTGATGTCGGGCGATGCGTGCGAGAGGCGCCATGTAGACGTTGAACAGCGTCGGGCTGAGGGAGGATCCCTGCGGGACGCTGCAGATCTCGGAGGCTTCAGATCGGAACGGGGGGGGGGGCAGACTCTCTGGGTTCTGCCGGAGAGGAAGGAGGAGGTCCAGTCCAGGGCCTTGTCTCAGATTCCTGTGTCGTGGAGTCGTGTGCGTAGTGTGCGGTGGCAGACGGTGTCGAAGGCGGCGGAGAGGTCCAGAAGGATACGGGCCGCTGTCTTGCCATTGTCCAGTAGGATCCTGATGTCGTCTGTGGCGGCGATGAGGGCGGTCTCGGTGCTGTGGCTGCTGCGGAATCCTGACTGGGAGGGGTCCTGGATGCACCACCTTACCACTGTCCTGCTGAATGTGCATGGCACATTTGCTACACTTGTTCTCTGTGTGGTGCTTGGAGTTTTCACAATCCCAATGACGTCAGTGATATAACATTAATGGCAGCACCACTCCTCTAAAATTGTTCCAGCACCACTGCCTGAGCTGAACCTCTGGTAGCTTTGGCACAGAACAAACAAGCTTAAGTTAGGGAAAATGTGTAAAGCATTTAGTAGTACCAAAACATACAACATCAGATGCACAACACAATACAAATCCTACTCTAATTTATAAAAAGAAAGAAAACTTTCATAAGCAAAATGGCATGAACAAAAATGCAATAAAATGAACCGGAGATATTAATGTTTAAAGATTTAAGTGAAAATAATGCCAAAAAGCACAAAATGCCAATGGATGTTAACGGTAGCGGTAGACCGAGACCAAGGAGTAATTTGAGGTCGACTCGGGTGAAGCCCGCGTCAGATACACCAACAAGGTTATTCACACTGAGAGCCTGGAAGTCAAAAAGTTAAAAAAAGTTTCTAAGTCCCAACACAGAAACAGACTTTGTCACTTGTTGAGGAGAAAAATCTGGCTGCCGAACTTTAATCGACACCATGGAGCCAAAGACTGGATACCTAAAGCAGGTTGGTCCAGCTGGCGCTTTCTTGCTTAAAAAGTTTTAACGTCTCAACACAGAATGAGACATGTCATCTTCCCAGATGCGCTGGAAGCCTTGAGCGGGATGAACCTGCAATTCAATCCAATCCCATGGAACTACTAGTCGGATATTTTTTTCTGTGGGTCCCACTGGAGCTGTGAAGGAAACGTTTTTCAACTTTTCCAAACTTTCTTCCAGTGCCCTAACGACAACAGGAGTACGCTTCTAAGGCTCCCAGAACCTCAGGAGAGGCACTAACAGACTCTAAGGGTGTCAGGCAGATGTCAACAGCAGGGTCCAGTCCAGTTGCCACAGATCAGCTGGGCACTTTAAATAATATGCCCTGTAGTCACACATGAGGAGGGTCAGCTGACCCTTGGAGTCCACTTCTTTGGCCTGAGTACAATTGGGAGCAGGTCCAACCCTTCAGGTCCTCTCACAGGTTTCAAACAGACGCTGCAGTCTTCGTCTGTTCTTCCACAGTTCTAGAGAGTGTTTTAAAAACAGTGCCTTGGGGTGCCACATTTATGTCTGTTGCCAGCTGGTGGATGGTGGTGACTCTCGGACTCCCACTAGCCAATGAGATAAGAGTGTCGGGGTGCAGCCGTATTCGCTTATTCAACAGTTCTGTTTGCTGTCCAGCGAATAATCCCACAGTGCCCTTCGGTTTAAGATAACAGGATGGGGAAGCCCTATGTCCCTTGTGCAGAGCCTGTGTGCCCAGGTAATGAGCAGTCCCCTCCTCTGTGGTCACTCAAAATCAGTTCTGGGTGTAGCTTTTCTCCCACTGGGGTTGGTGCCAGCCAGAATATAGGGACAAAGTCTGGGCCTTTCCAGGTGTTGCCTACCATTTATTTGTGACCCAGCAGGCTCCTCCGAAATAAATTACTCCCAAGATGGTCTTCCTGTGAGGGATAGAAAAGACTTCCCCATCCCAGCCATTGTCTCTTCTCTGGTAGCAGTTTTCACACCTCTTTTATACCTTATTCAGCCCATGTACAGGCTGGTCAGAGCCTAGAGGGGTCATGCAAATAAGTATCTAGCAGCTTGAGTCAGGGTAAAGGTAACTTTCTAGAAGTTATATTTCCCATATATTTAATAAAAATCCGACTTCATCATTAGATTTTTAATAACTATAAAAATAAGTCTTTGAATGAAGTCTGTATGTGTTACAGGTCAAAGGCTATTGAGTAAAGGGTATAATCTACACTTTGTCTTTTTCCTGTCCGGCAGTTACAGCCAATGTCATTTTGAGTCTAGTCACTGGGGAAACATGCCATGTCCAATGTCACACATATTCCACTCTTAAATATGTTATGCTCACTGTATTGTGGGCTGCAATGTGTGCTGACCCCCCAAAATGGCGGGGGACCACCTCACATTTTTATATGCGTATCTAAATTTTGAGGCTATCAATGGTATTTTTTAAACAAAGCTGCTTTCTTGGGTCCAACGATTTCAATGATCTGAAATGTTATAATAAAAAAAATCCATCCTTCAATGACTAGACTTGCAGGGTAGTGTGGCTAGAGAGTCAAGTAGTGTGGTCTTCTCTCGTCTTTATAAAAACGAGCACATTTACAAAGTTTTGTTTGGTGCTTTCCTTGGGGAGACTGTTACAAATGGTGAGATGTAAAAACGACATTCTGAAAAATCAAAGCTATTCCCATACATGATCATAGGGGCTAATCATTCCTTAAGCAGAAGTGGTTAAATGATCACTATTTTATAGCACACTTAATTGGGTGACCAAATATTGGATTCTGGAAAAAAACACTACAAGATGCTTTTAGTTGTTGCTGCTCTAAGGGCATCAGCCTAGAGGCAGAAGGAGTTAGAATTAGGAACATCACTGGGCAAATCAGCCCTCATTAATTCTGCCTGCCTTGCATTCACACAAAGATAATCGGTGTGCATCCACTGAGTAATCAGCTAAAACACAACTGAAAGCCACAAAGATGACTCCTAACACCACGGTGGTCCTGGGTCAGTGTGTTTTCAGATGAAAGCCTGTAGCTTCTGAAGCCTGTTGCATGGGATGTAGAAAACCAAGGGTGTCTGTAGGCATACATTTATACAAGCCTCTAGTATCCAGGTGCAGACATATTGGCTTTCTGACTGTTTGTTTGCTTCAGTCTGGTGTATTGCTTAATGCATTTTAAGATGGCTGCCATGCATGAAAGCGGACACAAGGGGCTGCCATTTGGAATAGTTTTTGTTAAGGTATACCCGCAAGATGGCCGCAGTGCATAAGCAAGCATGTGCAACCTGATCTAATCTGAATATTAGTTCTCAAGCAATTATCACACCATCAGCCACCCCAGGGGTAGATGTTTTCGCAAAGACTTTGAAAGCTCTCTCCAGTAATGGACACCTCTGCCCAATGGAGCTGATCCTAGCCTCTAACGATTCTCTTGACTCTGATTTTCAGACCAGCACCACCCACTGGTATTTCTCACACTGCTACCCTGTCTGCTTCTCCCTTACCATCCTATTTTTCTCATCCTTTATTTTATTTTGGTTTGTGTCATTTTATTGTTGGCATTTATAAATGGCGGGCCTAACCCCAGCGGGGAGCGAAGAATTGTACATATCAACAGGATAGATCACACATCTGTGCAGGCCAAGAGACACACAAGTAGATATACAATGAGAATGCAAGGTGATGCATTTGAAAAATGCATGACAAAATGCATCAACTCAGTGGAAAGAGTTGGGGTAGACTGGGGTGAAAGAATATCTTCTAAGGTGAATTCAAGATTGTAAAGAGATGAGTAATGATATTAAATATCTTTGGAGCAGAGAAAGTTTATTCTTCCACATTCTTGGTCCTTAAGCCAAAAGGGCCAGTTTAGATGTGCATTCTTTGTGATTCGTTTACGTTACCAGCAGGCTGGCAAAGGATGTACTCCTAGTAGTGTTCATGCGACCAGATATCCTAAGTTTCGAGGCACGGTATTCAGTTGGTCTCAGGGGGAGTGCTTTATAGAGCTCACAACAAACTTTGAAGTGCATTGTGACAGAGCGAGGGAAGCACTGCAGTTCATACAGGATAGGTGAGATGTGATTAAACTTTCTTGATTGGTCTGTTAAGCTGCGGCATGAAGAACTGCTTTGGCCAATGTCACTGAAGACTCTGGGAAACTCTTCAGTAGGGCATCGTCTCGGTCAATTTGTGATGATTCTCACTTAATAGTCTGGCGACTGATGCACTGTGAAGACAGACCATAAAAAGAGCTCACGTGTGCAAATCAGGGTAGTTTTTTAAAAAGACATTGTATAGGTGTTTTGCACAGTATGGGAGACTGCATGCATTTGTGCTTACTGCAGGCCATGGTTGTGGAAATGTCAGGGAAATCAGCAATACAAAGAGCCCCACCAGATCATAAAACAGGCCCACAAACAGCCAAAACACTGTCCCAGACACTAACATGTCAGACCAGTCCTTCGGGTACTACCTGACTGCCCTAAAGGCCAGCCCAACCCTGGTGATCTAGCAATAATATTGTCTGCTTAGGAACTGTAAGGTCCAAAGACTATTCCCATATACAGTCGACCAAACACTGATCCCAGCAATTCACTTTATCTGACTGTTCCTCAGTTCCCTTGTGAAATTTCTGAAGTACTTAGAAACAGTTTAACCCCAGTGTTAATGGTTTCCTTAAAGTGCATGCTATCTTTTTTTAGATCTAGCCTAGAGGCAGCTACAGCTCAATCACCAGACACATGTAATCAAAACAGATCCAAAAAATACATACATTTGTACCTACAAAGCGGGACTTGGAGTCAGTCTTTTTCAACAAATATTTTGTGTTTTATTATAATTTGGCTAATGAGTCCTCATTCAGTACATCCTTAGCATTATTTGTTTTTCAACTAACTTTACAGAGACTTTTCTAGAGTTTATTTTCTGAATTGTCGTGCCTACTTAATATGAGCTCCATACTAAATTGGGCAGATTTCTTCCTGGTATTCAACCCCTTCTGAAGTCATGGATACTGGGACAGAAATACCAGTGCTTCATTTGTATAAAAAAATAAGTGCCAGTGCCCTTGTCAGGAGGCCACCGCAGGTTACACCACGCATTGCCCCTGCTATGCCACCAAAGATAGTAACAACAAAACTACTAACCATCACACTCCTACACGTGTGACAATTCAGACTATTTCAGGCCCCTAAAGCTATAAGAATGGCTTGGGTGGCAGGTAAAAGTAATTTTTAATGAATATTGAATTAATAATTCATGTTGTTGTAGTCAGCTGTAAATAAGCAAGACAGTGTCACCTTGTGGCAGAGTGTCATCAGCACCGGTGTTGATAATTAAGTGCCGGTGCCGAGCACCGGAAATCACCGGCTCAAATTAGGCACTGAGAAATACCCCAAATCACAGGATTTTGAAGAATGATAGGCCGGAATCGATATTATAAATGTGATTTCCCCCATGGATTTGCATGATATTTCAGCTCCTGAAGGCTCTGGGTGAAATACTCCATTTTGTAATCCCAGTTCAGACAAACCCCGGTTGCAGCTGAATCAGGATAAACAGAGCATTTGGATTGAGGCCCTAAGTATGCAGCTTCATAAGGTGGCCCTAGGTTTTCTTTGGCATCTTTGTTAAACTACGCTGTCCTGTTGTGAAAATAAAGCTAGAGAAATAATTCTGTTGATAGGCAGTCGTCAAATTATCATGTTTTGGCAACATTAAATTATACTGTGTCCTCTGTGTGAGTACACAGTAAAAAGAGGAAAGATGCCTTACTCAAAGATGTTCATTTTCTGCATCATCCACCAAGTCTACATCTGAGGCATCCAGCATATGCCCCACACAGGGGTTTAGCTTCCCTTGGTGCAGCAGGTGCAGTGGCACCCTCCCCAACCAACCATGAATCCCAAATACAGTAACAGGTTAAGGAGGTCAACATTTTGAAGGGTGGAAAGAGAGAAAATGGAATGACACGCAACAAAAAGGCTTGTCATCTTGATGTTCTTGGGGCATGCAGTACTACAAACTAGAAGCTTTGGATGTAAAAGTGTAAACACCTGAACAATTAGGACCTCATTACAAGGCCCTGTTTTGTATTTTTTCAGAGTTTTATATAGCGCAAACTTGACCCGAAGGTTTCAGGCATCAGAGTGCTTTACATGAGCACCAGTTACATTACACAAGGACACATTCATTTTTTATTTAGATACGGGGAGATTAAGGATTCGACTAGAATCACAGGGTGATGTGCGGCCTTGCTGAGACTCGAACCCGGTTCCCCAGATGTGAGGTCGACGGCTCTAGCCGTTTGGCCAACTCTCTCCTCTTCCTGTTAAGTTTACCACCCCGAGTTACTGATATCACAGGTACTGGTAACTCTTGGGGTACGGAGGATCGGGGGTTGAGAGTAAACAGGGAATGTTATTTCCTTTAAAAATTAGGAATTACCAGGGAATCGGTAATACCTTCTCCGTAGTTTCACTTGGAAGTTTAGGTTATTCTGTTACCGGCCCCATGGGAATTCCAGGGACCCTGTAATCAGCCTCTTAGTGTTCTGCTAATAATTATGGATTTGTAAATGATTAACAGACCGGTATGTATTGTTCAGGTAAGTGCTTTGTATTCTGTTTATGTGCTGATGGAATGTGCTCCGGGCTGTTGTGTGACGTTGCAGGCCTGATCGGAAAGGTGGGGATAGGGTGCAGTTTGACTTTATAATTGGCTTTAATATATGTTTAAAAGGTAGCATTTGAAACTTTAGGTATTTACTTAAGATTAAAATAAATGTACATCTCAGCTTGTGAGAAAAATCATGCTGAACTTGGGTTAGGGTTTTTTATGGTACATGTACCCTTCTGATCCTCTGTGGTCCAAACAAAATGGGAGATTTCGAAAAAGGTAATGAATCTTCAATTCCTAGAAATCCGTTAATGCTTTGCAGACTTTTATAACAAGTATCATAAGTATGTCAGAAGCTATGGACCAATCCACAGAACATCCTTCCTTCGACTTTGGAAGTAATCAAAGAAATGTTTTTGTTACGGAGGTCCAAAATGCAGAGAGGTAATCTGTTAACATTGTTTCAGGAAATTAAACCTGCCTCTTGTTATGAGAAATATTTTGATCAACATTTCCCCGAAACGAAAGGAGCTTTATTTATAAAGTTTAGGCTACGCTCACTTCCTGTTAAGAAGCGGCGGCTCCTCCGCTAAGGCGGAAGAGCGCGGTCCCCCCTGTTCTTTGAGCATTGGAAGAAGGAAAATGAAATGATTAACACCCTGTTATTATCATTTTATTTTTCCATTAGCAGGCATGTTTACTGGGCAGGGCAGGGCTGTGCTTTCATCATCCCCTTTGGTTTTGCTTTGTTCGCCCTAAGTTGGCAGGGTATGCCCAGACGTGGGTCTCTTGCTCACTTTGCCACTGGATTCAAGCTAGCCTGGCTAATGACGGCTGAAATGCCAGAAACCGGTCCTAGGAAGCTTGTTTCCGGTCCAGGGAGGACCTGGCTTGGCAGTTCGGGCTGGACTGTTCCCATGAGGCACAGGGTCAGACTGATTTGCATATGGCCATGTCTGAACTGGGGTGGCAGAGTGGGCTAAAGAACGGTGATGGAACAAACCCAGATCTGTTGACTGGGTGTGAGTGTTTGATTGGTTCTTATGCTCCGTCCATCACCACCCCCTTTTGTACCGCTTTGTTCGCCATAAGTTGGCAGGGTATGCTCAGACGTGAGTCCCTTGCTCACTTTGCCACTGGATTCAAGCTAGCCTGGCTGATGACGGCTGATTAGCCAGAAACCGGTCCCAGGATGCTTGTTTCCGGTCCAGGGAGGACCTGGCTTGGCAGTTCGGGCTGGACTGTTCCCATGAGGCACAGGGTCAGACTGATTTGCATATGGCCATGTCTGAACTGGGGTGGCGGAGTGAGCTAAAGAATGATGATGGATTAAACCCAGATCAGTTGACTGGGGGTGAGTGTTTGCAATGTTCAACACTCCGTCCATCATCCCCTTTGGTTTTGCGTCGTCACAGCCAGCAGGGGAGGAGTGGTTGGGGCACTTAAGTGTGCATGACGGTTTGACCCTCCGCCTTAGGCCGGCCAAAGAGTCATACCCACTTTGCATGTTCTACACTAGGCCGTATTACAGTCTGGCTGGAGAACATGGACAGGCTCAGAGTCCCCTTCTGAGCTCCGAACCACGGCACTCAGGCCAGTCACAACACTGCTGTCATGGTGACAGCAGTGTCGTGATTGGCTTAGGGAAGCCTGTTGGCTTCCTGCTTCGGCAGGAACAGAAGAAGACAGAGGTGAGGTGGCAGCCGGCAGCAAGATAAGTAACTTTTAATGTATTTTTCTACTCCCCGCCTCACCCGTACTACACGATGGCAGCCGTCACAAGGAAATGGTCGAACAAGAATCAGGAAACTATTTGCAATTGCTATACAATCAATTAATCCTGCACTTTATGCTGCTATGCACTTTTTCTCTGCCAGCAAGGAGGTTACATCTATGCCCTCTGGTTCGAAAACATAAGACATTGGAATACTGGTATGAATTTATGCCTTCAAATTGACTGTGAATCCATTTTTAATCCAGTGGTTTCTTATATTTATGCAGCTTGCAAAATTACATAGCTGCCACCTCACAAATCGACTGACATTTAATTATAACTATAGACTGATATTTAACTATACCATTCACGCTGTGTAACCCAAAGTTAACTTTGTTATTTGGTTTTGAGCTAAGGTTTGTGGCCAACTCAAATTTCGCATTAATCATTTTATTTTGATGTCTTCGCTTAACTTTTGAAACAACATGTGGCGTTGCAAAATTATAAGGTCCTAACTCTATCAATGAAAAAAGTCCTATGTCTATGCATTGTAGGTTATTTAAATATTTCCCCAGTTTAGGGCCAATTGACTTTGAGACCAATGGGTTTTGGTTCCAAGAGGCGATTGCAAGTAGAGTACCACTGGTTGGACAATGTTGAATCTTTGGACTCTTACTTAAATTGTCTAAAGAGATTCAGTTGGGAAGGCTGCAGCTTAGATTGTATACCGAGATGGAGCGAGATATAGATGTGATTTCCTTCCCTTTTATTTTTATAATTATGGAATTCTGATGGAGTGGAAGTAAGAGAATAAAGCATATTTATATATTATTAGATTTTCTTACTTACTATTTTGTAAAAATGTGGTATTGTTATGAAATTTGCTAGTCAAGTAAATTTGTGTAGTGATGTTTTACACTTTTTAGTACTATGGATTTGATATTGCATGGCTTACATTTGCAAGCTGAAACAATAAATACAATTTGGAAATTTGTACAAGTTCACGATTCACAAATATGTCTGGGATACACGAGGATAAAGGCTGACTTGAATAACTTTCCTGCCATATACCTGTGTACTTTACCCTTAGGCATGTGAAGAAAATCCAAATCTGTCGAGTAGGCATATGTATGAGATTCACAAAATATTTTTGCTATCTTTTATGTGACATGAAAATTATTTTTTCAATGTGAAGTTTTCTCTGCTCTCGTATACTTATGAAAATGGTGTGCATTCTGTGCATTAAGTTACTGCACCACTTTCTCTTGGTTCATTCATATTTTAACATAAAAGTGCTTGAAAGTATGGAAACACATTGCAGTTCAGTGAATGGTTATCTCATTTGCATATGTCACTCACCTGAAGGCACACACTAGGGGGCATGCTTACAATGGGATATCGCCAACAGAACTTCACTTATAGTGACATTCTGGTGGTAATATCTCCTTCTGCTTATTTACAAAGTGGCGTTAAGCCACTTAATGTGGCTTAACGCCGCCTTGTAAATAATGCCCCTAGTCATGCTTCACTTAGCGTGAAAGGGGCGTGCAGTTGGTGTTGCAGTGGGCGATCCGCCACAACACCCATTGCTTTTTGATAATGCCCCATATTTACAAGGCTGGGGCAGCGCCAAAAACTAAGATCAGGGAATACCTGGTCTTAGACTGGACATACAAGGCTCTTTACGCGTGTGCTATATTCTGCAGCATGCATAGAAAAAGCAAATCGCCTTTCAAGATTGTTTCTTTGCAGGAAGGTGCCCCTTCCTGCACATAAACAAATGCCCCTGCGGCGCTACCACCCTGGCAACATGGAGCAAGGGTGCCTGCTCTGGCACTAGGCAGCTTTATTAGCACCAGCGCTAGGGGAAACACAGGAGTGCACCATATTTTTGTAACTACGGTGCATCCCTGCTTTTTAAAAATCTTGGAGCGCTGCGTTACCAATTCCGCATTCCGACATGTTGTTGTAAATATCCCCCTTGGTTTCACATACTTGGCGGAAAGTCTGCACTTGTGAATTCTCCATGTGATGAAATTCTCTGACCCTTCCCCCCCGAGTCGGAATTTGTATGGAGATGTTCACTTATCCAAGGTTAGTCTAAATTCCTCTTGGGGGAAAAAATAGAACCAGGCCAAATGTGTTAAAGACATTTACTACTTAAATATTTTAAAATGAGTCTTGGACGATCCTAGGAGTTCAATTTCAATCTTTCTTCAGGAATCTAAAAAGCCCTATGAAGAATTTAATTCCAAAATTCACCCCTGGTTTATTCTCCCCGTTTAGTTTCTTCACCGCAAGTATTTCCATAATTTGAAAAAGCATATTGATATTTTCATATTTGAGTGTATTGTGCCATATTCCATGTACTGTGTTAATGTATTGGATTTATCTGGCCCAATATAGGTATTTTATTTTTGGTGTGCATCAAAAATACTCTTTTTTTAGGAACTTCCTTGAGAAAACCGATGCAGTGCAAGACTGCAGAATACAAGAAACATCCCCATCCCCAGTTTCCTTGAATCCTTTGTTCACTTCTGCCTTTAGGATTCTCTGCTCTCTATTTATACAGGATTCCTTTATCATTCAGTACAGCCACCCTATCAATGATTATTGTTGGAGACGCCAGCGCGTGCCATGCACTTGCTCACAGACTACCATTGAGCACTGTCATTATGTGCTTGTTCAGGAAGGAAAATTAGAGCAAATGTTTTTTTCCTAATGAACCCCAGTGATGAGTGGCCTGGTGGAAATATTATATTGGGGCTTTTGTGAGAAATTCTATATTT
Source organism: Triturus cristatus (assembly GCF_964204655.1). Lineage (NCBI taxonomy): Eukaryota > Metazoa > Chordata > Amphibia > Caudata > Salamandridae > Triturus > Triturus cristatus. Next base: position 215,477,101 of record NC_140588.1, read on the forward strand.
GACGCAGAATTTTGTTTAAGGTCGATAGGGTGTAAAACTGTTAGTTCTGCATTGTAGTGGATATCAAAAACCTTCAAGAGAAAGGTCTCTCCGGATCCTCTTAAATCGATTTGAAATGCCCTGTCGAGTTCTAGGACTCATCTGTGACTTTCTTTCCACTTCTTTCCCAGCTTACCGCAATTAAGTCATATGAATCTAAGCCCTACCCAAAAGATATATTTTTCATCTTGAATTAAACAAGCCTGTGGTTTTCTCGATGACTATGTCACCCTGAAGAAAACCACAGTTATTTTAGGGACTTGAAGGAATGTTATGCTTTTTAATCTTGAACAAAAAGCAAGAATAAAACAAGAGATGATAAAAAGCCGTAACAGCTCTGATTTCATCATCCATCTTCTGTGTTGATGTCCCGCGTTTGCTTGGACAGTCATGGTTTTAGAAGGGTGATCAGGTCATTTGCTACAATTTTCATTATGCCAAAGGTGTCCCAGTTTTAAAGAGTTTCAGGTGAGCATGTGCACTAGTCCATCTGCTGTGCATCAGTACTCTCTTGGTAAATCATACCAGGACCACCACGGCCGGACTGGCCGTAGCGGGCATCTGGCGTTTGCCTGGGAGGCTGGAAGTGTGGGGCCGGTTTTGTTACTGGAGGCCGATTATGCAGCGGTACTGCAATATAGCCCCTGTAAGAAAAGCATCAGTGCCGGGGGCTGTGTTTTTTTAAGCAGCACTTGCAACCCTCCCCCTCATGCCCCCCCCCCCCCCCGGTCCGGGCCGGTCCAGCAAAATTGCCAGGGCTGCTTAGGGTTCCCAGTGTTGGCTTCACTTCCGGCCTAATTTTGTGCATGAGGAAATACTTTCATCAAGATAGGGTATCAGGCCATGAACAAAGGGACGGGGCTGCGTCCTGGCACTTTGGTATCCTCCAACGGTGTGCCCTGGCTATCCTAAATCACTGAAGCCGATTGTTTGGTTGGGGTCAGGTTCTCACTGCCCAAAGGCATCTTATCAAGAGCCTCTTGGATACCACCATGTGGAATTCTGGTGGCTATCAACAACTAAAATGGTGCCCTTCCTCCTAACCTTCACACTACTACTCAGTCTCAAAGGTGGCGGCCATTTTTTAGTTAAAATTGGCTACTTGACTATCCCAGTTATAAGACCCTTTGACCGTCCACTGGAGAAACCGCAAAGCCATTTTAGTTGAGAGTTCTGTATCTCTAATCATGTGACACCTGTTTGCACTATGTAACTATATTAAAATAGGGAAAAATTAATTTCTTTTTGGTTTCATAATTATTTCCGTTACAATTCATGTACATCTACCCCCCTAAGCCTCTGCCTTCCAGACACACAGTGGCGCTTTTCCAGTACTGGTTTTGCCCTTCACTTTCTGGTATATGTAGTTATGTTTTTACCACTATAAGTGCAGGACTACATGCTCCAGCAAGGTAAGAAATAGGGTCTGAGTGAGATACTACAGTGGTACATCCAAAAAAGTAAAATGCGTATTATGGCTTATGATAGTCAAAGATTTCTTCAAAGCAGCAAAGTAGGCAACCTTTAAAACTCTGGTCTGTTATGTCTGTCTCATATCTGGCTGTATATATAGGTCTATGGACTGCCCCCTTGTAGTCATTCTTCTTTATCAATGGGGGCCAACATTGTAGTCCCGCATCCATGGCCAGTGTCGATATTTGGGCCTATGTGTATGCCTTTGACTTGCCTTGGTTTTTGAAAATCTGGTCATCCTAATATTATACTAAGTGAGACGCAACAAATCTATTTTACTTCAACAATTAATTCTTGTTGATTTTCTTGGCAAATGAGCAGTGTTACTCTATTACAGCATGATAAAAAATTGGAAATGACAATAGAAATGGCACTTTTTAAAACTCTTTTTTTTAAACTCTTTTTTATTAATGAGTTCTCAATCAACAGTACTGTGATGTAATAATAATGTGCCATAGTATAGGTCATTTGACCACAAAAGGACAGTATCTTCTGTGATGTAATAACAATGCACCATAGTATAGATCATTTGGACACAAAAGTACAATATCTACATAAAGAAATGGATGACATAGTCTATTTGTCCCGATAGTCAGTTGACAGTTCCTCCCAAAAACATAACTGAATCTCTGGTAAAGTACACCTTTAACATCCACAACTCCCTTGCAGGTTATTAGCCCCGGTACCCCTGCCATCCCCCACAAACCTTTTCCCATTTGTGAGGACAACCCCTGACAACATACAATGTGACACTATGTGCTCCGCTCGCTGACACTAATCAATGTATGTTTCCCAATCAGCTACACAGGTGGGGGAGACGGCCCGCCACAGTCCCGCAATATTGCGCTCAGCCACTCCCGATGCTAGAGCAAGCCATATTTTGTGATAACGAGGCCAGACCACCTCACCCGAGATTTAGCCTCTAAGGTGACAACTTGTTCATATTACTGTATTTAGTTCTCCTACCCTCAAGTCTTCGTCCAACCTGACTCGATCCTCATCTGAGAGCCTAGGAAGGGCCAAATCTTTCAAAAAGTCCATGCCGTCCTCACCGGACACAGCGGTGGTAGTGGTATAAAGGGCCTCATTATAGGCGGCAAACATCTCAGCAATGGCACTTCCCGTCCTTTGCATTGTCCTGTCGCAGTCAAGGATCTCCAGGACCCAGTTTCATCCCCTGTCTCGCCTCTCTATCCATGCAAGCAGTTTATTGGCCTTGTCCCCTACTTCATACAAGCGGTGCTGAGTGGCCGACACCTAGTCGCCGCACTGTCTTCCATCAGCTCCCTCAGCTCGTGCTGCTTCAGGCGCAGCTGCTGGTGCAGTGGAGGAGAAGCTGACTTGTTTACCAGGCTGTCTCTAAGAGAGCGCATTCATGCTCCAGAGCTCTGCACTTCAGCCCAAGTTCCTTCTTAAGTCCCCCAATTACGGCTTGTGCCTGGCCTCGAATCACCACCTTAAATGCCTCCCACAGCACACGGGCCGAGTCCACCGACCCCTGAATTGTCCTTGAAATAAAAGTCAGCCCGGTCTCTTATATGGCACTTTTTTTTTAAATCTTAGCATATGAATCAATATCTCCCTACATGTTAAGAACCTCTGAACAGATATCCAACTTTGTAAGAAAAAATGCTTAAACAGATAACAGTAGTATTGTTTTACTGATCGATGCCGTTTATTCAAATAATGACAACTTATAAGAATTCGTGAAGCCTTGTAGAAATGTTTCACTTGTTTTGGATGTGAGTGGCTGCATTTGCAATCCATAAGGACAGTCACCATTTAAAGATGGTTACTTCATTTAAGGTTGTAAACTGCCCAATCTTACAAGGAAACATCTCTGCATGTAAATGGGCCAGTGGGTTTTGCTCTCACCAATATGACTTGCGGCATGCAACGTAGAGGTGAAATATAAACATTCCCCAGATGCAGTCCTGGAATACCAATACAATAATATTAGGCTGACATGTCAGTATGCAAATGCCATTAAAAATTGGAAATGTAGATGCATACTCATATTGCATAGCTCCACATAAAATGGAACACATGAGGATTAGTTTTGTTGTAAGATGGTGAAATAATTGTTATTTATTGTAAGAGTCCTTTTGCAGAGGTGCTGCACATAGAAGTAAGTAGTACAAAAAGATACAGCCTGAGAGAGTGCTTTATACCAAGGAGCTTGGGCAGTCTCCTTTCTCTCTGCCCAAAGGCAACACATAGCAAATTATAACGTTATTGCTTAAATCAATATCTATTACCCATTTGTACATGCTTGTTTCTTTATCACTACTAAGTACACTCTAAAGAAGACTTAATACAGCTACATTTCTGCTGTGCTTGCCCCTAGGCTACATTTCGTAATTTCTAAAACAGACTCTTTGGAACATTTAAGATGGCCGCCTGCATATGATGCTGGCAGTGGGGCTGCTGCTTTGCCACTTCTGGGTGGACCATATACCCACTTTCCAGGCTGCATGTCATCAGTGGTTTCCAATGTGTTGGTCTCTTCTTCCTCCTGGCTGGACCATGGAGAACATTTACTCTGAGTGCATGTGACCAGTGCACACTGGTGGGGTGTTCTACTTCCACCCTAGTAGCGAATAAAGAGCATGTACTGTGGCTTTGTCTCCCAAGTATGGGCCTGTTGCGTAGGTCTCTATACTTCTGGATGGACTCCCATCACTGACATCGTCTACAATTGCAGGTTGTTTATAGTGCATGCCTGTCCGTCACTTAGATATTGCTCCGGGGAGATTATATGGAACAGGCTTCTACAACTAGTAGCTCATTAGCTACTGGTTGTTCTCCATCTATCTGTAATTGGATCCCCTGTGTGCAGCCCTGCCAGCTAAATTAGAAGCTTTTGTTTGATTTAATGAAAAATGTCCTAGCTATCATAAATGAAAGTTTAAATTCAAAGCCTTGGAGGCCATCACACCTCTCACTGAATGGGCTCCAAAACGGGATGTATCAATGCCCTCTTCCTGCATGACCCATTTGGCAATTGTATGGGAAGAATCCGCTTTGTGGAGTTTCGTGAGGGCAATCAATAGCTGGTTTTCCCCATGAGATCATATGACCTTAGTGACCACTTCATACCTTTTAATGGTACGCACACATACAACTTAGGAACCTGTGAAAAGTTCAGATATGACACCAATTTAGAGTTACATTTTGTTTGTCGAGCAATATGAAAAGTCACCCCTTCCGGGGTAAAAACTCTGCCTGTGATGTCCAAGACTCAAACATCTGAGATCCGGCGGCATGAAATTAAACATAATAACATTGCCAATTTCACCTATAGCTGCTTCCTAGACAGGTATTTATCAGAAGGCCAAGATTGAAACTAAGAAAGGACTTTATTGACATCCCATAGTATCGAATATCTCAGTTCAGGGGGAACTGACACCTGATACCCCTCATCATTTACAGACCAACATGTGTTTCCCCTACTGGGTGGCCGTCCACTGGAAGATAGCCCACCGATATTGCCGATCTGAAGGTAGTAATTGATCTGTAAGCGAAACCTTGAGAAGCCAAGCTCGCCAGGAAGTTCAAAATCTGGACAACATTTGCCCCCATGAGATCCACTTGGTATTGGAAACACCAACCCTACCATCTAGACCGGGCAGACTGGTACAGTTTGTTTGTACTGTCTGCCCAGGCATTGGTAAGCAGAGGTAGACTCTTGTGAAATCCCCGAACTGTCCAGCGTTCCCAGTAACCCTCCAAGGCCATGAGACAAAGAGATCCCGCTAGGACCAGCGGGTGAGGGTTGTTCTGGGGATCCCAGAGAAGATCCGAAAACAGAGGTAGAGGGATTTGAAAATCCCAGGAAAGTTCAATCATCATCTCTGGAAACCAGACTTGTGACCTCCATATCGGGGTAATCACAACTAGGTCCGCTTGTTGCTTGCGCACTTGAGCTGCCAGTCGCATTATCATTGCTAAAGGTGGGAAGGCATAGAACAGTTTCTTTCTCCAGTCATGAAGGAAGGGTCCATGGCCACTGCCTGGGGATCCAGTGTCCAGCTGAAGTACTTTGCGAGCTGAAAGTCGAGTTGGGACGCAAAAAGATCTATAGAATACGGACCCCATCGCTTCTGAAGTTGCCGAAAGAGGTAAAGATTATTTAGATTATTTGGAGCAGGCTTCTCCAACTAGTAACTCATGAGCTACTGTTAGTTGTCCATCTATCTGTAATTTGCTCCCCTGTGTGCAGCCCTGCCTGCTAAATTAGAAGCTTTTGTTTGATTGAAATAATATATGTTTTTTCAAAATTGAAGCACATGTATACGAGACAAAAATTAGTGTATTTTCAAAACTCATATGCTTATGTTTTGGCTTTTGAATTTCCCAAATATATTTAAAGCTGATATTTGAGTTAGAAATGTTATGGCACTGGGGAGGCTTGTTACTCATATTATTACCTTGGTGCCGGGGGGAGGGGGCTGCAGTTCTGGTTGTTATGTATTACCCATGTAAAGGCATTCCAAATTGGCAAAGCCTTTTTGACATCACAACTGGGAATTCTCCTCGAAGCACTGAGGGGATTACTGCTGGTAATCTTGCATGGGGTGGCCACTAATGTAATATTGTCTGATGCAATCACTATTACAACATTATTAGTAGTAGCTTGGGATGATTCTCATTGAGCATAAGAATCTCATATTTAAAAAATAAAGTGTGGAAACCCCTCATATAGAGCATCTGCTGTAACTGAGTGGAAGAGCATGTGTCAGCTACTCATATGCAAAAAGAACAATTGATGGACAGAATGCTGAACAATTTCAAACATTCACCCCCAGTACAGAGATCTGGGCCTAAATCCATCATTTATTTGCTCACCATGCCATTCCAGTTTGGGCTCAGCCATATGCAAATCAGTCTTGACCCTTCTCCCCATAGGAATAGTCCAACCCAAAGACAGGCCAGGTCCTCCCTGGACTGGAAACAAGCATCCAGGGACCAGTTTTGGGGTATCACTCCTCATCAGCCAGGCTAGCTTGACTCCAGTGGCATGGTGAGCATGGAAGCCACGTCTGGGCATACCCGTCCCACTCAGGGAGACAAATGCAAAAAGAACAATTGATGGACAGAATGCTGAACAATGTCAAACTTTCACCCACAGTACAGAGATCTGGGCCTATATCCATTGTTTTTTACTACTCATCTATCATTCATGTGTGGATCCGATAGAGACCTCTCAACTAGAGATAATAGTACATTTAGGTGACGTACATGCCTTACATTGCATACTCATTTTTCCCAGCAACCTAAGACACTATAACAGCACCAATTTGGTCACTCAAGAACATCACCAAATAACTCCCCACTTCGGCTACACTGCAATATAAAAAACACATTTCAAGCAAGGACTCCCTCACTGTGTAGCATGCTACCTGCCTACCAGTGCACTTTGACTCCTTGTGAGGGTTTATGAGGTGCTGTGGTAATGTAGTTACAGTACGAGGACAGTAATGATGTATGTATGTAGTTTTTGTATAGGAAGAACCTATCCAAAACGCAGCAGAGAGCTGTCAAGGGTCCAATGTAAGGACACAATCAACTTGCAATTGAAGGGGTAGACAATTTCTAAGAGTGAATGTGAACTGCTACTGTATCACGTTACTGTGTACTTGAAGGTGGTGTCTTTTTTAAATTGCAGCAGGATTGTGGCGGTTCTGATGCATATGTTGATGATGATCCAGATCCTAAAGGCAAATAGGGAGAAAAGCGGTCAAACTTCATTTTTGTTTTTGTTTGCATTTTATCATCTTACAATCAGTTTGTGTTCTGGCTTTGAGTGTGCTGAGGTTTTGATGATGGTGAGGACTGCCAGTGGTAGCCAGTGGAGTTTCATCAGGTGAGGGTGATGTCATATTTCTTCAGGCCCTAGTTGAGGCATGCTACTTCATGTAGCTTGCCCTTAATGGTTGCATTGTGGAGTCTGGAAGGTCATGCAGCAGGGCATTTGCCACCATCCAGATGCAAGAGTAAGAGAGCTTGAACATCAGTTCTGAAGTCACTTTCTGGATGGAATGGTTTCACTTTTTATAGTAGAGAAAGCTGGCACCAGGCCGTCTTATTTTTCTTGGTGTTGTGTTCCTTGAGGGTGACAGATTCTCTTTTGACTTCAAAGTTGTGCATTAATATAGGGTAATGATAAGTGTGTCTGTTTCTAATAAGACGCAGCAATATATTTAACCCCTTCCATGCGGGGCGGATTCCCCCGCGGTGCTGACTGCTGCTTGCGCGGGCGTGGTCATGACGGAACGGTTCCGTCATGAGCACAGCTCAATCGACGCTCATGACGGAACCGTTCCGTCATGAGCGTCGAAGGGGTTAAAGAGCATAGCAACAGACTGTTTTTTGGGAGGTTCCTCTAGACATGCAGAGGGGGTGGGGGTGCTGTGCAGCGTACCTACAGACACCACAATTGCCATTTCTGGTAGAAATTAATAGTCCATATAAATAACAAGTGCATCCACGTACTGCTGCCTGTTCAAGCTTCTGAATGCTTCACAATTCTACTGACTTGGGTTTGGGGCATTCTTACTCAGGGTCTCAGTTTAAAAGTTGGAAATTTGATCCACATTTTCTAATGGTTAGGGTAAAATAATTGACTTATTAGAGATTGTCTATAAGTGCGCCTGAAAAGCTATCACAGTCAGAGATTTTCCTAAGGATGTTAGTGTGAGACATTTATATCATTTGAATTTACCCTGGGTAAAACTATACACATGTAAATCAGTTTCTAGCACACCTTTGCACAGGCAACCTTGTTTTTCCTATGTTGTCTAGGAAAGGAGTAAACTTATACGTGTTTCTGTGCTAGGTATCTACCTGAAAGAGGTATTTGATGAACCGCAAACTTACCTATTTGGTAGTATTCCCCAATTTTTGCAGGATTCTCCACAGAGGAATATCCAGAAACGGATCTTGCTGTAAACCTGTAAATGTGGCAAATGTGGCAAAGTGTGACATTTTAGGCTTGCTAACCATATCCTATGAATGGTAAAATTCCACCAATCATGACCAATGATCACACCTAACTTCTAATAATTTATTCCAACACAAAGAGGAGTAAAGGCATGGAATGGTTTCCTTGAAAGCACAAGACTAATCTCAATAACCACTGGATTAACCAATGATCTTAGGTTCTGGAGCATCTTACTGCCTGGCATACAACACTTTGAAGCCACGTCAGGAATAGCAAGTGTTATATAAATGCAATTACAATACAATACAAAATTGATATTTTACATCCGTAAACTTCCTTTTCAGTGCAACCAAGCTGAGCATAAGGTGGCCGAGGAACTTGTGAACCTGTCCCGGTGGGATAGCTTAGTGGACTAATGCATCCACTTCCAGGGTCTGTATTTGACTCCAGGGTCACAGTTTCAAATCCTGGAGGCTCCGCTTGGCCCTTTATCCAAAATATAATCCTCAATATATTACGCAACAATCAACATTTGTTATTCAGCACCCAAAAGCCCTTTGGGGGTGAATGTGCACTTTACAAATATATGCCATGTTATGTAATGGAGCATGGGGCATTTGTAGTTTAGGGTTAATACTCTGGACGTTCGACTCTTTAGATCATGCACCATAGTGCTGTAATGCGGCGTGGCCCAATAGGAGTGGAGAGATTAGGAAATACAATTTTTGGGCCCATTGTTGATTCTTTGGAGCAGGTTAGCAGGGGGCGCAGGATCGCACGTTATAACACAATATTTGTGCTGTAGAACGTTTTACTGGGAAATAATTATACACAATTTATTACAAGATATTTTCCATGACTATACTGGAATATCAATCCCTAAATATCATGCTACAAATATATTGTAACAAAAATATCGAAAACAAATATACTTAAAAGGTAATTACATTTAGCTAACTTTAGATTTACTATACTTACCATTTGTATCTTGATGGTTAATGTATATGTCGTCATGGTACGTAGATGTGAAGTTAATAACTGTATAAATGTATATGTATACTTATCTATAGCTAGTAAACTTCATGATATTTTTGTAATCGATGTTATTGTGACAATATTTTACATCATTGTATTTGTGATCTCACTTTTCTTGCATTCAGTCCTGTCTATCTGCGTTTGGTTCTTTGTCTTATTTTTTAAAAAGTCATCAGTCAGGGTTTACGCACTTGTATTATGTTAACTGTCAAACGCTGTACACAAGGGCGTACGAGTCTTCATGTATGTGTTTTTTCATTATTTGCTTTAGCGGTATCACACGAAGCCCCATCTTCATTAAAGATAGTTTTCTGATCTGGAAACGCTATTTTGCGATAAGTTCATGTTTCAAGGCTGGTTTGAAATTGCACAGGGCAATCAATGAATGAAGACTTTAGTCACTGTCTTCATTAGTGGTGGGGCTGAATCCCACTCCTCCTTGTACTGTGGAGTTGTGCCTTGCAATGACAAGGACTCTACCAGGTGGCATCACTAGTGTTATGGCTCCTCCTTCATTCAGATATTACGTATGAATCTATAAAGTATTGTTAGGGAGTAAGGATACTTGTATACAGCGGCAGCTCCTTCGCAATGGCAGAGAAGTGTCGCCCCTCTGGCGCAGAGCCAGCAGCTGAAAAATTAAACAATATTTTGTTATCGCTTTATGTTTCAGAAGCTGGCTGAGCCAGCATGTGCAGGGAGGGGTGGGGCCGGCCCACGAGAGGTGGGAGGAGGAGTGGTTGGTGCACTTTTAAGTGTGCATGTCAGTTTGGCCGGCTCTCTTAGGCCGGCCAAACTGACATGCGCATGTGGTTTCTCCCACCCAGCTGGAGAAACAGCACAGACTCCCTGTGCCTGAGCAAGAGTTAATCCAGCTCCCTCAGGCCGATCCCCATGCTGCTCTCATGCTTGAGAGCAGATCGGAATTGGATGGGTAGTCCATGAGGCTGTCCCAGGAGTTGGAAGCAGAGGAGTGCGAGGCTGCCGGCAGTACCAGGTAAATCTTTTTTTGTGGTTAGAACCCCCCCACCACGTGCTTCTCCTGCACGTTTCAGCTGTGCCTCCACCCTCCCTGACACACTTTATCTTTGTCGGCCGCCATTGCTTGCATGGTGCAACACTGCAAAGTTACTCACCTTGTAGTGCTTTCAGCAACTGGATGAGGTTTAACGCTGGGAGTTGAAGTGATTGCCCAAGATGATACCATTTTCGTCCATTTTAGTCAAGCAAGAAAGGTTAGGTTCAGGCCACAAGAGTTCTGGTTTGCAACTTATCCACACCTCCACTGAGCAGTAGTCATCACCAATAAGCATCTCGATAGTGCTGTTTCGCTTGATGTGAGCTACCTCACTTCCATAAATACCCACTTATAAATGCATCTGCCTATCTTGCGACACCACCCGACTCTGCATATTCTTATATGCATACATTTTGAGTATCTTCACTTGCTTCCTGTTCTCCATCTTGGGTGTGCAATGCACCCTGTTAAACTATGCGCCAGTGTAGTAGTCTTGCACGCTCTCTACCCCTTGCACATGGTCTACTCATGTCTTTTCTGCCTCTTCTTACCTCAAGGAGATGCAGTATTGCAAGGAACAGCCCTGCCTGGAGAGACAGGACCTTGACTACGAAGGATCAGTGCACCAGAGGAGGCAGTAGTGTGCAGGAGTCCAAGGAGCCTCAATATTTACTTCCCTTGGTCAAGGCGGGCCCCGCGTATCACTGACCTCAGTCTTGCAAAACAATTTTTTAGGACATTCAGTGAAGCACGACTTACCTTTTTAGACACTTTAGTCGACCAGGGTGTCATTTATAATTCAAGAAGTCATAACCCCAGGGGTTTCAAGGAAGCAGGGCCTTGTTTATCAGTCACCTCTATCCATCTGGACCTTATTTTTCTGCTGCCTGCCTGACTGAGGCCCCATTTGTTATTCTCAGTCGTACAGGATGCCATTTGAAGCACCCGCGTCCGGCTGTGCTTCATTTGTCAGTGTGCTGGGTCCATTAATCGTTGGAGGAAGAGGCTGCCAGACAGGTATTGACCGTGTCACACTGTACACTTCATGGCTGCATTAAAAGGAGAATCCGTTTATCTCTAAAAGTAACAGATCTAAATCTGTAGCTTTCTGTGAATTACATTTTTTTAAACGATTTTAATCATTTTCAAAATATCGCCAAGCATCGGGCAGCAAATATAAAAAAATGTACATTGACCTCGTACACAAGACCATCAGTACAAAGCCATCTGTAGTAACCCCGACCCCATACTACCCTCCTGCCTCCCTGAGGCACACCCATAGATCCATATAGACAACACTTGTGCTCCATTAGGAATGACCTCATTTAAGCAGTTGAAGAGTATTAGGTAACTAGAGTTTGAGGCCTGAAGCCGGTCTATGGGGGGTCAGGCATTAATAGTCGGAATTGCAAGCGTTTCAACATTTCTAAGCAGGTGCCACCTCTGATGGGCGACCTGGAACTGTTGCTTGCGACGGGGGATCCGGGGCATTCATGCAGTCTACTAACACCTCCCAGGCCCTGGCCATATCTAATGAGCCACGTACCCGCCTAGCCTCCCGGAGCAGCACCTCACTTTCATATCCTGCCCACCTCTCAAGCTCCTTGCATCATGTTACTGCTCGGGGTCCCCCGATAGCCTTCCAATTCCTGGTGATTTCCCTCTTTGCCAGAATAGAGGCCAAGTCTTGGAACCTGCTTGTGGCCTTGGTCCTAGCAGTGTGTGGGAACCAACTTAATAAGTAGTGCCCTGGAGAACAAGGGGCCTCCCATGTGGTGATATCAGCCACTGTGTTTGTTATCTCTTCCCAGTAAGTGTTGAGTGACGGACAACTCCAGAACATATGTAAGAAGTCCACTCCCACCTCCCCACTACTCAGGCATGTTGCTCCTACTGTATTGAAATATCTATTTATTCTCCCGGGGTGAGGTATGCCCTATGCAAAACATAGAAGTTAATTAGCTTGAATCGTGCATTCCTGCATACTTTGGGGACCCTATCTAATAAAGTTGCCCAGTCACCCCAGGTGTGGGGATCCCCAGGTCTTCCTCCCATCGGCTCTGTAGTATTTCTATCGGCAGTAGCACATCTTCCCTAATTGCCCCATATAAGCAGGTGACCGCTTTGAAAGTACCTGAGGACCTGACTATGTATTGACTGCTCTTATGGTGTCGTGGTTTCAACATGCCTTTGCCCCAGTGCCTACAGATCAAGGCCGTCAATGCCTTGTGGAGCAGGATGTGACCCTGAGGCAAATCAGACTCCGATTCCTCAAATGGGAAGAGTTCCTCAGCTGCCATTCCTCCTCTCCCACAGGCCTCTGCAATGTTGTCAGAGCCACTAGTTTAAGGCCCTATTTCCGTATGAAAGCAATGATGAATGAGTCGAGTTTCTGGAATAATGCCTGGGGGTTCTATACAGGCAGCACAACGAAGAAATACAGCTTTCTAAGGAGTGCAATCATTTTAAGCAGGGCTACATGGGTCGCTACGGATAGGAGTAGCGTTTTCCAGAAGTCAGTGCTCATTCTGACTGCCCAAATCGTCATCCCACATTCCCATCCAATAAGTCAGCCTGCTTGTGGTATTCTTTAGCACCCAGATATTGTAAACAGCTGGGTTCTGACTGTAGTAACTCTAGCCCTCTGGGGGGGGCTGCGATCCGCAAGTGTTGGGAAAAGTCGCAGCTCCTGCCAGTTGACTGTTAACCCAGATAATGAGCCAAACTCCTCTAGTAATCTTCTAGCCCCTTCCAGATCCGTCGTCATATTTCAAACAAAGATTAAGAGATCTTCCACATACAAGACAATGTAATGGTTCTCTCCACCAGCCTCTATCCCCGGTATCTGCCTCCATTTCGGGCATAGCCGGTTAGCGACTCCATTGCCAGCGCAAAGAGCTAGCGTGACAAGAGGCATCCATGCCTGGTCCTGCGGCTCACCCTATAGCTCTCCAAGATAATCCGTCCAGTCCGGACTCTGGATGTGGGGTCTGTATACAGTAACATAGTCCAGGCTATAAATCAGGGCCCCAATCGGAGATGCTGCATAACACCATAGAGAAAGCTGGCAAAAGCCTTCTCTATGTCTACTGCGAATACGGATGCTTCATTACGATCTTACGTATCAGCCTCTAGCAATGTCAAGAGGCTCCTGATATTGATTGTCCTGTTGCTGCCAGGGATAAACCTTTCTTGATCGGGGTGTATTAGTGTGAGGAAGGAGTCTGGTTGCAAGGATCCGGCTGAGGATTTTATAGTCTATGTTAAGCATCGATAATGGCCAGTAAGCTCTACAGTCATGCGTGGGTCTCCCTGGTTTGAGCAATGGCACCACCAATGATTTTAGGGTGGAAGGTGGAAGAAGGCCCATATCTTTAGCTGCTTTGTATAAATCTGCAAGGCTAGGGGCCAGCTTGTCGCTGTATGTGGCATAGAGCTCAACTGGAAACCCATCCGTTCCTGGTGTTTTGCCCCGTGCCAAGGTTCTTATGGCCATTCAGATCTCCTGCAGGGTAGTGTCCCCATCCCCTCAGCCTCCTCAGGTGTAAGAGAAGGGAGAGGTAACGGTTCGGAGGGGCTCGTAAAAAAGTTCAGAGTAATAACAAATACATTGCTGGTTGATTTCCACCTGCCTACAGATCCTGGTTCCCTGTTCTGTTTTGAGTTTCACAATGACCAACCCCAATTTTGTGGGGTTAGTGAGCCATGCCAAGAGTGAGCCAATGTGGTCACTCTCTGCATGCGCCCGTGTCATGTATGCTCTGTATCAAAATATCTCAATTTCTCGACCTATTCCGCCCCTTGCTCTTTTGCATCTAGCAAGACCTGTTGTAAGTCTGGCCGACCCAGTCTACGCTGTTCTAACTTCCTCAAAGCCTCTGAAATTATGACTTCATTTAATAAGGTGCATCTCACCTCTACCAACTCCACAATGCACCTCCCTCTGAGCATGGTCTTAAAAGTATCCCAATCCAAGTGAGGTGAAGATGCTGTGTCAGCATTGTCTGCAAAGTATTGCCAGATGCAAACCCCAATGGTATCTTGAAACACTGGATCCTCTAAGGATTCTGGCTTTAGTCTCCGCGTTGGTATGCAGGGTCTTGTCTGTCCCCACCCCAAATGGAGGAGGACCGAATTGTGGTATGAAATGGTTCTAGTGAAGTATTAACCTGGTGTACCAAACCATGGATAACTGAGGTGCAAAGAAACATGTCCAGTTGCACATGTAGTGCATCGAGACTCGAAAAGAAGTAGTAATCCCATGTTAGTAGGTAGGCCTGGCACCAGGTGTCAATTAACCCCCATTTAGTCTGCCAATCTGTAAATACGTGGACTATTTTGGTGACTAGGGAGTCCCGCAGTGGGAGCGATCAAGAGCGGGGTGCCGCTATGCAGTTGTAGTCCCCTCCTATGATGTATGAGTGCACCAGGTATGGGGCTAAGGCTGTTGATAAGTCTGCTAGGAATGCTCCCTGTTCTACGTTTGGGGCATAACTATTAATTATCACTATATCCTGGCCCTCAAGCCAATCCTTTACCAACACTAATCTACCTGCTTGGTCAATCAGGTTGTCCAGTGTGTTGAAAGCGGACCACTGGGTGTATCCAAATCAGTTTCCTTCTCGCATAAGCTGAATAGGTGGTGTAGTTAGCCTGTCCCCACCATCACCTCTTAAGTGCCACCCTTCCTTAGTCATTAGCTGTGTTTCCGGTAGGAGCGCGATACGGATTCCCGTCTATTGCTGTATGACAACACTTTGTATTGCTTGGTCATGTTATTCATCCCCTAATTTTCCAGGAGATGAGTTTGTACTTCATGAGGGTTGTCATTGCATGTGACTACATGCAGTCAGTATCAACTCCTATCTGGTCTCAATTCCATAGGTTATCACATTCATCCAGTGCTGGGACATAATTTGGAGTGCTAATGGATCATGACTCTCAGAACCGCTGCAGCCATCAAATAATATGCAACCCAACTCCCACACCCCAGGAGAAGTATGCAACGACCCCTCATCCAAACTCACAGTCAAACCACAAACAGTCACGGGTGAATCCATGTGTACCACAAACAGAGGGGTTGTTACTATCCAGAAGCACCTCGCTGCTCCCCCCCATGAAGCAGTAGGTAAGAAAGGGGAGCTGAAGGTGCAGGACCCAGGATAAATACCCAATGTCCCTCCAAGTACCTGTGGCAGATCATACCCTAGTCAATGAAAATAGTTCTCTCAGCATTGTAGCTACACTATATGAGTTTTTCAGCTGGTCTGGGTATTACTTTAGGCAGTTCCATATCTGAGTCCCCAAATGAGCTGGATCTGCGATCAGAGTCTGAATCTCGAGTGCCATTATCCTCCACTGTGGATGTGGGGCTCTCTCCACTACCACTCATTGTTGCTACTACTTCTACCGCTCTCTGCTGTTCCTGTTGGACTATTTCTCTGGAAGGGTCCGCCCCAGTATAGCTTTTAGCTCTATGCTCCAGTCTGGTCCTTGTAGATTTCCAGCACGGGATCCCTGGCTAGGACCGGGCTGTGGGTGTAGGTCAATCCATTCCCACACTGCCTGTGGGGATCAGAAATCCTGCACGCCGTCTGAAGTTGTTACTCAAAGCCGGGCGGGAAAAATCTAGTTGTCAGCGGAGCCGTTTCGCCATAAAAAAAATGCAAAGCGCTGTTTTTGCACTCTTCTAGTGAAGTCCAGGAATATCATAATTTTGCTATTTTCAACCTTGAGGTCTCCCTTGTGCTTGGTGTGACTCAAAATGTGGTCCTAATCTATATAATTCAACAGTCTGGCCAGCACTGGCTGCTTTGGTTTTCCCGGCAGAGGAGGCCACGCTGGAGTACAATGGGGAGAGACCCTCTGTTGCCACTTCTGTGTGCAGCCAACATTCTAGCTAGTCTAGCAAGCTGCCCCCAACACCCCTGGCAGCCCTATCAACCTGACTTTGTTGTGACGTGATCTGTTTTTGGCGTCTTCCACCGTGAGTTCAAGTGTCCGAAACTTTGCTTCCATGCTGGTGAGTAGCTCTTTCACTGTCACTAGGTGATCTCCACCAGCTCTCTCTCTGCCATCGTGACTCGTTCCGCCAGTCATCGATGGTCATCTTTCAGGATTCCCATGTCTGCCACCAGTGTGTCAATCTTCATCTCAGCACTTCCCTGGAGGTGGTTATGGCCTGTAGGATATTTGGAGAATGGGGCCTCCAGGACTTCCTGACCATAGCGTAGGTGCCCATTACCATGTGGGAGTTCAGCAGGCTTGCACGTGGTCGAACTCCAGTGTCTGGTTCCTTTTTTGGGTAACTTTTCCCATGATGTCAAACTGGCAGTGTGATTTTGAGCAGGTAAAGTATATTGTCGCTATATCTGTAGCACAGGACCAGGAAATCATCAATCCGGTGAGGGGGAGAAGAGGGCATCAACAATGTATAACTAGGATGGGGGGGAGTCCTGGACACTACCCAGGATGCCTTTAGTAGCGTTCTTAGGTTAACTCTTTCAGAGTTCAGTGTATGCAGCCAGCGCTTTTTGTTGTAGCAAAGCAACGCTTACCACAAGAGTGGGACCCAGTAGGCAGCAATGCAGGCTCCATTAAACCACCAGGGTTCTGTAGGTAGAGCTCGGCAGTCGAAGCGGTGCAGGACAACAATTGGGTACAAGGGCTAGCGTGCGCCTCAGAGTACTGTGTCTCATGAAGGGCCTCTGCTCTCAGCCTGGCCCAGTGAGACAGCAAGAAGGCAAACAACAGAGTTTGAGCGCCCTCGATCATGATAGTACTGAAATAGTGGCCAAAGGTCCATCTCAGGGCTGCAGTGCCCAAATCACAGCTCCTGGGGTCTGATCCTCAGTGATGTGGCAGGGATAAAGTCACTCTCATGGCAAGCTGCTTTGCTCTCCATGCTGAGTCACCAATTCTTCACCTCTCACTCTCTCCCATCGGTAGGCCCCCAACAGGCAGCTCGCTCCCCTCCCGGCTTCCTGGCAGCAGCACCCTTAGTAGGATCACTCACCACCGGAAGTGCTCTGCAGCAGTCTTGATTAGGGCTCCCAGGTCTCTACTTCAGGGGTGCATTTCCAAGGGCGAGCCTGGGCTGGGCCTTGCCTCCGGCATCCGAGGCATTGCCTTGCGGCCCCCGTCTACCATTATGGGCTCGCCAAACCATGGTTCTCTCAGCGGACCGCCTGGACCTCCGTTTCGCCTCAAAGCTCCAACAATAGCCTAATAAAGTAAGAAGGTGGGCCAGGGGGAAGTCGTATTGTAATGTGAATACCCCCCGGTCTAAGAGAATCAGCAGGATGGTGCATTTTTGTAGCAGGGAGGAGGCTAGTTTTAATTAGGTAGGTCTGAATGAAATCTCACTTAACCTCTGGAACTTCACATTATATTTTAGTATGAAATTCCCAAATGTATGCCATTTATGCCTGGTCATGTAATTAAAGACCATTCAGGTAAAAATCCTATTTTGGGAGTACAGCAAAAACCACCAATGGTGGTTGGCGTGGCACTGGTTTTTTTTGTGCTACTATTTTAGCACAAAATGCATCCCAGTGTCTATTGTGGATAGCTTAGGACCAGATTTTTACTTTAAGTTATTTAGTAAACGTTTTCTGAAATTTTACATTACAATTCATAAGGAGATTATGCAAATTTGAAATTGAAATTGAAAACGTTTTTTCCTCATGAACCAACCAATCAATCAATCAGCGTTGGTAAAACACAACTACTCACCCGTGAGGGTCTCAAGGTGCTGGGGTGGAGGGGGGGCTTCTCCGTTGATCACTGGGTTCATCCAAAGATCCAGGTCTTGAGGTACTTCCTGAACTAGGGCAATGTGGGAGCTTGCCAGAGCTGGAGGGGGAGGTCGTTCTAGGCTTTGGCTGTGAGGTAGGATAAGGACTTTCCTCTTGTTCTGGTCTTGTAGATATGTGGGATGGTGGCCAGAGAGAGATCAGCTGATCGGAGGTGTTTTTTGGGTGCGTGCAAGGAGAGATGGTTGTTCAGGTATATGGGTCTGGTGCTGTGAAGGGCCTTGTATGTGTGGGTGCGGAGTTTGAAAGTTATTCTTCTTTTGACTGGGAGCCAATGGAGATCGCGGAGGTGGTGGGTGATGTGGCTGTGATGGAGGATGTCAAGAGTCAGTCTGGCTGCAGCGTTCTGAACGGTCTGGAGTTTGTGAAGGAGTTTCTTTTTGATCCCGGCATAGAGAATGTTGCCATAGTCCAGTCTACTGCTGATGAGAGTGTGCGTGACAGTTGTTCTGATTTCAGATAGGATTCATCTGAAAGTCTCTCGAAGCATGCGGGGGGTGTTGAAGGAGGTCGAGGAGATGGCATTGATCTGCCGGTTCATAGTGAGTGATGAGTATGATGCTGAGGTTTTGTGCGTGGTCCGTCGGGGTGGGGGGATTTCAGAAGGCAGAGGGCCACCAGAAGTTGTCCCATGCGAAGGGGGTGGAGCCAAGGATGAGGACTTCTGTTTTCTCTGAGTTGAGGTTCAAGCAGCTGTTCTTTATCCAGATGGCAACGGCTTTCATCCCTTCTTGGAAGTTGTGTTTGGTGATGAACAAACTCTTACCCATTCAAACCCACAAAGTTTCACGATGTTCTCTTCCCTTTCCCACCCAGCCTTTTGCTGGAGTAAATCTCCAGTCATTTCCAGGGAGAGCCTCAGACAGGAGTTTGTGGTTGCCAACACACAAGTTTGAGGACATTTTCAAACTTTCACAGGCAGGCTTTGAATCTCCCAGAGCCTGCTGGGTTTATTACTGTGCAGTTGTACACAGCAGTGACATAAAAGTAGGCAATAGTAAAAACATTCACACCTGACAGATATATTCATTTATGGATAACCGTCAGGCATAAACTGAGCCATTTCTGGCTGTAAATGTAAGTTTGCAGCCATAAATAGGTCGTAAATTGGATTTGCTCGGTGACCTGTCGTTCCGTTTATATAGGCCACCGAGCAACAGTCACGTTGAGTAGTCCACTCAAATTCCATACATTCTTAATGTATCAGACATGATGTTAATTAGCTCACATTCTATGATTTGCATGAAAAACCAGCCGGACAGAAAGATCACAAAAGAACTTTAAAGTTTGCACAAAAAATAAATGTTTCCTATGCATGGTTTAATGAAGTGGGCGCCCAAATGAACTCTGGATTTGCGCAGGAGACTCCGATCCGATGAACGTGAAGCGAGAGGTCACACATGTATTTTCAGGGCCACTGGAATTATGTGGCAGGGGAGGGGCAAATTATGCGGCGGGTTTAAGTAGATTATGTGACAAGAAAAGTCAAATTATGCTGCGCAATGCTGCACATTTTGTGATGGTATTACTTCATAATTTTGTCATTTTTACACTTTTTAACACTGTTTGGACATTGGTTGCACTTCATTTTAGCACCCACATATACTAATAAGTGACCAGTTAACCTTTTCAAACAGCCTACCACTGCGCGACAACACATTGCTGTGTTTTTAGTAACTTGAACCGATGAAGCTAGAAACAGCATTTGTGTTGTTAAAATCTGCAGATAATGCAGCTGAGGATGGATCATGTGGCAAATGCAGCTTATCCATAATCATGCAAAAATCGCACAGGCCTCGCAGTTGCATAATTCCAGTGGTCCTGAGTATATTGTAGCAAAGTTTATATAGTGCTTTCGAGACCATATTGTGAGGGCTTAAATGCATTCTCTGTTGTTGAGTAAGTAGCTACTTCGTTTGTATGGTTCGGATAGCGCTTCGTGGATGAGGACATGAAGACCTCCAATTTTCAACACATCTTGGGCCACATTTGGGTGCATGATTGAATGAGGGATGATTATAGGCTGGTCTGTATTGAAGGGGGATTGTATGTTGTGCACGAGGTTTGAAAGCAGGGTTGAAGTGTTGCCTAGTTTGCAGTTTTAGAATCAATTTCATGCAGATCTACCACGTTTGACTGCGCAGTAGATGCATCCTGTCTCTAAAAGTCCAAGCAGGAAGTGACGTTTGAGCGGCATTTAATGGGTCCAACCATTCCTGGCACAAGTCTACCAGTTGCGGGAATTCAATTATTCCAGTAGTTATAGCCGTAAAACTTGAATCCCAGTAACATTGCAGGCCTCAAGAACAGCTACAATAACTCCCCTGTTAGCATATCAATTTACATATTCATTATGGCAGTAATTTTCCGCCTTATTCGGTAATTTCAACAGGCTGGGTGACAGGCCAGACAGTGATCTGCTGGGTGGAGCTTGGGGTGGGAATGGATGATGGACGTTGTGAGCATTTTTGAGTGTAATACCTCCTATAGCTGTCAGATAATATGTAATTAATAATTACATTGTTAGCTAGCAGCTAATTTCTTCTGATCATATGCTAATTATAAACCTTAATTGCATATTACATTTTTTAATCAGAGGAGAGTTAGCAGCGTTGATAATTGTATAACTAGGCTCATTTGATGCATAATCAGCGACGAAACAGGATCTTTACATAATTATAGCATATCCGATGTTTCATATTTTTAAGGTAATTTGGAAGGCTGGATAATGTTCATTGAAGGGATGCTTGCCTGAATTTGCTAACTTGATTTATTTTAATTGGGTTATTTATTGTTCTTTTCCTAGAAATTCTCAGCATGGATCCTTACCTAATGAATCAGCTCCCCACAGGGGAAGTATCCAGGGGGACTCTTTAAAATAAGAACTGGAAAAGAAATATGTCAAGAAGCCCAATACAAAAAGGTGGCGTGAATGCCATCAGCAACACTAGCAAACGTTTTCTCCTATATGCAAGTTTTCTGGTTAAAACTGCTTTCAGTTTATATGGTTATTTGACAGATGGGTACCCGAATACTGCGCTTACGTGGGGATAATTTATCTTTTGTAAAAATCAGAGAGAATCCGATGAAGAGGAACAAAAATTGAAGACTCTCCTTTTTATTAATATAAGTGAAAGAAAAAACAAAAAAAAACTTGCCTGAATCCCGCAGCATTGCCACTCTTCTGGCTTCACTGCAGGCACCGGCTCCCAGACTGCCCTGTCTGTGGCCAATCCTGACGCTGATCTCACAGCATGGCAGCAGCGTCAGAATTGACCTGGGCGCCCTCGATTTGCACTCCCAGGGAGACTGGGAGCCTATGCCTACTGTTTCCAACCCAGCAGCGCAGCTTGGGTTGGAGACAGCTTCAGTGTTCATGACGGTTTGGCCTTCCTGAGACGGCCGGCCAAACTTTCATGCGCACTGAAGGCAGTGCACCTGCCACTCCCCCAGTGCCTGTCATCCACATGTCCCAAACCCTCTATACTCTACGTATGGAGAAAAATAAAACGATAATAAACACGCTTTATTATCGTTGTATGTTTCAGGTATTGGAGCTGCCGATGCTGGCGGGGGGGTGGGGGGGGGGGGGAAACGCTCCTCCTCCATAGCAGAGGAGCCACCGCTGTTGTCGACAAATGATTTAATCTCCCAGTGCCTAGTAAAAAACATGTGCAACTGTAGCCTGGTCTGTTGTAAAGCACTTTAGTAATGTCAGGCCAATTTATGTTTTGTTTTAAAAATACTACATGCCCTTTGAGATTTTACACTGTGGCATTGAGAGCTAGCTGCATCAAAACCTGTTTAATGGTAGATGCAACTTTGGGCAAAACTAGTGGATGGCTACTTTAGATTTACTCAAACATATCCTGGGGATTAAGGATTGAGAAATGTGGATCTCTTCTTCGGCTAGATCATGTTTATTCCTTTTTCATCTACATTTCCCCATCCTTATGCAATTGATTCTCACGATGTAGCTACAGTTATGTAGGCCTCTTGTGCAATTCTTGACACAGCTAGCCTGGGTAGTCTTTGGAAATAGGGTGACTATTCACTAGTAATTATTTAAAGGCCAGGTTCACAGTCCAGTTTGGAAGACGGTACATTTTGGTCCCATCCTAATTCACAGGCACGGTTCCTACATTATGGCGCAGGAGCGTCGCCCCACCTGCTGGGAGTGCAACAGACACACACATTAATAAAATGGTATTAAATACCATTTTATTAATGTGTCCAAGGCTTAGCACGATGGCAGAGGGCGGGGCTGATCAGTGCAATTGCACTAGTAATGCAACCCCTGCTTGTGTGCAGGTCAGATTGGCCGGCTGCCTACAGCCAACCAAACTCACATGCGTACTTCAAAGCCTGCAATCCCAAGTCTGAGAAACAGCCAAGGGATTGCAGCCGCAGGCCCCCAGCCTCAAAATGAGCACTGGGTTAGCCTGCTCCAGCCAATCGGATTGGCTGGTTTAGTGTTCTAGGGTGGAGGTCTTTGCCTTTCCGCCTGAGCCGAGGAGAGTGTCAGGAGGAAATTGACCACATCCAGAGCCTGTGGCAGCGAGAACACAGAAAAGAGTATCGGGTGGCAGGTAAGTTCTTTGTATTTTTTTTTAATGTACATTCTGTTCCCCATCCCCATCGTCTTCCCAAAACACCAGCTGGCACTGATATTCACACCTGGCATTTGCAAAATAACACCTGTTTTAACACCTATTACAAAATGTGTGGTCATGGCTATCCTAGGGAAGTAACAGGCACCTATCTCAAGAGCACACACTTAATAAACTTAAGTGCACCTATGCTCCTTTGAGTGGGTAGGAGCTTGCTGACGTCAACAGAGTCAATATATTTTAGTGCTGGATACATGTCCACAGCATAAATTTGCAAAGGCGGCCTGTGAATGAACGCCAATGTAGGGGATGTCATTCCACGCTTGCCTCTTTCCAAGCTAAAGACCATCAGCCTTCGAAACTAGTCACTAGACCTCTATCTCGTGTCTATCGGTTCCCGACATCAAGAATGGATACCAAAGCAGGTTTGGTCCTTCCATGCCACCATCCTGTTTCTTTTCCATTCCATGGCTAGTGTGGCTGATTGAGCAAGCGGTCCTCCTCCAGGGAATCAAGAAATGGATGGATCCAGGGACTATTAACAGAGAAGACTGTCCTACTCTACGCTCTTTCTTGCCCTCACTACATCAGGGCACTTCACATTGATTCTGGCTTTAAAATTATGGAATCGATTCATCCCATCAGATGTTAAAGATGATGTCCATGCAGTCAATAAGTTCCTTGGTATACATAGACAACTTTTTGAGAGCAATAAACTTACAGAATGTCTACCTGCATGCTCACATTCATCCAGCTTTTCAACAATGCTTGTGGTTTGCCTTGGGCAAACTACATTTTCAATTACTTGTCCTTCCGCCTGGTCTCACCACATACCTATATTCCTAAGGCCCTGCTGAAGGCTTGTTGGGTGGAACAGTCTCACTTCTGGTAATACCATGTTAGTATTATTGGTTGATATTCTTGTAGCACCATCTCCCTTGTCACCCCCCATTTGGGGTGGTCTGGAATTTATAATACTAGGTTTATTAAATAAGGAGTGATTAAAGTTGATTGCATTTTATTTTTTTCTGTACATCAACCATGTACTCTAAGGCTTATTCTGGGAATTTGGGTCATATGTTCATGTGGCAAGGACCTTAGGCATTGCATCTCCAATTGTATCACCTCTAACACAATCTTGAATTTTCGTGGGATTTTACTTTTGTTGGGCTGTTAGTGGTTAGCGATCAGAGCATTCAGAGAAATGAAGAGCTAGTTCTCACCATTGATGCCATTAGCTTCTTGGCAGCAATGAGTGCTGATAACCAGTGTTCCTCTTGCCTATGCCCTTGTTCAGATTTTCACTAGTCATAGCTGATGCATTTTTCAGGTTGCTATTACATCAGAGGGTAGATTTAGTAAGATTGTATATCAGAAATCCTAACTGTGTCCACCATCCTGGTCAGGGTTTGTGTCACAAATTCTAGTCGCCTTTAAAATGCATCAATCTATTAAACTTCGGGTCTTTTTGGCAGATAAGTCCAGGCGGTGAGAGATCTTGCTGTATTCTTTGGATATACATAGTGTTCTTTTCTATTTGGGCATCTCCGTTTCCCCGTTCAGGGAACTGGGCCTTTTCGTTGTAACCTTAGGGTTGGCATGGAAGGCTGCTCTTTCTACTGTTGGTTCGGGCATTCCTGCCGCCGACGTAATACAAGGCTCATGAGACTATTTCGGCTGAAGTTTATTAACACTTCATTCGCTTTGTGGGATCGCCGGTAGCTTTTGCGGTCGGATTCTATACGCTTCAATTGATCAATATTATTCCTGTGCATTCGGACACTGCTGTGCACTTGCATATTTTCTTGGGCCAGGCATTTTAGATCTTTAAACTGCGTAGACATCTCCGAATACATTTGAGGGATCGTCTACACCTATTTCTATCCAGTCGGAATATTGCGCCGACATCACTTAGATGACTCTGGCCGAAATTAGATATAACGTTGTACGCATCATGGGGCTGACTATCCTCTTGAAATACAAAGTAGGACTCTGTCCGCACAGGAATCTTTTGCCCTGATGAAGTTCCTTTAAAAGGAACGAATCGCATTGGCTATTGTCCTATCATCTTTTATCTTAAAGAAGAATAAAGAAATTTGAAAAGATCATATGGACTAAAATGTGACTTCATCCCTGGTGCTGCCTCCATTTTTCTCCAAGCTAAGCCATTTATGCCTTTTAAGAACTGGGGAATATCTTGAACCATTTCCTATTCATATCAGGAGTCAGAACTTCAATTTTTAAGGATTGAGATTGGCAATATACCTACTGGGCAGGGGTCCACAGGGTTGTCACCAGTACATTTGTTGTGGGGCTACCATTGTGTTACCACTTAATGTATTTCCTTACTTTAGAATCTTAGAGCCTGATTTAGATCTCGGCAGATTGGTTACTCCGACACAACGGTGACGGATATCCCAACCGCCAAAATATAAAACCCATAGGATACAATGGAATATATATTTCGGCAGATGGGATATCCGTCACTGTTGTGATAGAGTAACCTGTCCGCCAAGAACTAAACCAGGCCCTTAGTCGGGAGATTCACAATTATCTCTTTTGGGTCTGATCTCTTGGTCTTTGTGAATCACTCATTGATTGTTTGTAAATAAGTGACCTGGCGCTAGAGTACATCGGTGTCTGGCACTTTGTTTTATGGTAGTCCTTGCTGGTCATGTCAGATGTAATGTTTTGGTCGATCCTCACCTAGTAAATCATGTTACGAGGAAGAAGGAGAAAGAGGTCATTGCCCAGTAACTTAACAGTCATTTTCTCATCCCCGTATTGTATAACTGTACAAATTAAGTAAGTATTTTGGCTGTTGATGCCTTTTTTATCATGTTTTGTTAATTTGTGTTCGCGTCTGTGTTTGTATGCAAAGAGTCATTTAAATCAATTGAATCTTTAAATTTTATGTTTATGCAATATATGATATGTAGATAATTGCACTGCAGCACATCTTTCCCTTCTTCACTTATTTATAAAGCATATTCTATAATTTAGAAGGAATTTATTGATTGACTCATACCTGCAGGGTCATCCACAAATCTGAAAGTGAATTGCTCAGTGAGATAATGATTCTGCTATGAATGTCTGTTTGCAACCTACCGATGCAGGCTCAAATATCCCTGGGACTGACTCAGATTTCCATCAATTTAAAGTTGACAAAAGTAGTCCCATTATGTTCACTTCTGCAAAGACACATAGGTGCAAATGCCATGTAACAAATAAGATTTTTTTAATGGTTTTGATTTTCCCTGTCCCCAATAACACACAATCTATAGCTCAGAAAATAATTTGTATGCTTCAGACAGCAGCAGGTTTAACACTTCCACACTTACTTTATTTCCAGTTTGTGTTACTTTCTCAATGTACTCCCGGTAAAGTGCTTATATAGTGGTTTTGTTCTGCCCATGCCTCAATCAGCTGTTAGGTCTGACCTAGAAGCAGCTTTAGCTGTCTCACCAACCTCATGTTTTCCAAAACAAATCGACTTGGCAACCTCTTTTTCCCCAAAAAATCATCATAAAAAAATAATATATATATATATATATTATCTACTGGCGGTCGCCAGTAGATAGTTATAGTTAGGACCGTGTTTCCATAGGAAATCTCAAAATTCTATTTTGAATAACTTTGGCTCCGGTTGACGAATCTTCGCGAAATGTTCAAAACTAATGGGGCGCTCTGCTCCTACCCTGAAAGTCTCGGGGGGATTCGTCAAGCGGGGGCCGAGAAAAAAGGGGGGTCCCAAAACACGTTTTCCCCATGCATTTTCCCATAGGACCTTTAGTCGAAGGTACAGCCCGAACGGCTGAACAGAATTACTTGAAATTTGGCAGAGAGGTAGTCCTCAGGTCAGGGAAGTGCCTTTTGCATATATGGAGTCAATCTGTTCAGTAGTTCCAGAGAAAATTGCAGTAAAAAGCACATACATATCTATAGCCGCGCACCGTGCGCGCACCGTGCTCGCACCCTAACGTGCGCGAGCGTAATTCTGATTGGTTGTTACATGTCAGTCAACGTTCGAATCGGTCGAAATCAGGAAGTATCGGACGCCATTTTGTTTGTTTTCAGTGCGAGAGTGGAAAAGGAAGGTGGCGAACGTGAAAAGGGGGCAGGGTAGAGAGTTCCTGACCCCCTAGCCTTTGTCAGGGGGTCCCTGAAGGACCCCGAAGGCAGAAAAAAAATTACATTTTTATTTTTTTTTAAATCGCGGGGGTGCGCGCACGGTGTGCGCACGGTGAAAAACCATTAAAAAAAAATTAAAATATTTTAATACGCAGTTTATTGAAAAATAAATATATTAAAAAAAAAATACATACATAACTTAGCATTTAAAAAAACATACAAATTCACTGAAAAAACCATAGGTTTCACACACGTTATAGTTAGGAATTAGCATTTAAAAAACGTTGCAAAGTCACTTAAAAAACCATAGGTTTCACACATGTTATAGTTAGGTGGATATTTCACTCGTAAAAAACCAATGAAATTCCCCCGTTATAGTTACTTCAGATTACTATAACTTGCGCGACCGCCACTCTATCACAAGGATGATGTCAAAAGAGATGTCAAGAGTGATGCCACTGACCATGTCATGAGTGATGTAATATGTGACGTCATGAGCAGAGGATTGCGGGCGCGCGAGTTATAGTTAGCTGAAGTAACTATAACGGGGGAATTTCATTGGTTTTTTACGAGTGAAATATCCACCTAACTATAACATGTGTGAAACCTATGGTTTTTTAAGTGAATATATATATATATATATTTATATATATATATATATATATATATATATATATATATATATATATATATATATATATATATATATATATACACATACTTATATAAACAAATAGAGGGGCTTTCAATTAGCCCTCTTCAACCAATGATCTGTTCGAGTGTGATTCCATTTTGCTAGCACTCTCAGTGTGTGTATAGCATGTCCAATGGGTGTGACCACTTTCGCCTTTGACTCTCTTCACTGTGAAGGCATCCTTCTCTTGCACATGTGCACATCTGTGTGAAAAGGAGTCCACTTCAGTGCCAAATCAGGTGGGCCAATCTCTGCATTCATTTCTTTGTAATGTATTTTTGCAGTGAGTCATTTTATACTTTGTATTTTCTTTTTTTGCACACGTGCATGCCACTTTGAACAGCAGACATTGATGCGCAGTCATTGGGAGTACAATAGGGCATATTTACTTTTTATTACTTTTCTACTTTCAATGCCCATTTTTGCAAAACATTAATAAAAACTTCACATGCGTACTAAGACCAGACATATTTGCTTCGCCAAGGTTGGTCTTTGTATCGTGGCACAGATTGTATAGAAGCAATTACTATTAATCTATGCCCTAGAAATATTAAACTAAACTAAAAAAGTGGCAGATGCTGTTGGATAATCCTTTGATAGATGTATTGCCTTGTACATCTACATTGTGGTCTAGATTTTGATAGATCAATGAGGCTTTCAAACATGGGTCTTTTGCTATGAGTTTTTTATAAGTTGTTCTCGTTCTATGTTCTTGAGCAAATGGCGTAGCATGGGCCAAGTGTGTGGAGCTGCTGTTACACTATGTGCTCCGACTGAAGCGAGCAAGATTCCTAGGAGTATTGCTGTGTGTTCTTGGCCCAGTAGCCTACTAAGCTTGGCAGCTACTTGGCGCTGTTTGTTATAGCTCGACTTTCTGGTATTGTTTTTTTATTCATTCAGTGGTGGCCGGCATGACTCACGGGTGGCGAGGCGGGTTGTGCATAATGGAAAAAAATAAATAAATAAACACATACCTTGCTGCTGGGTTCCGCGTCTCTGCTTCTGCTCTCCTCTTCTTGACTCGAGGAACGGAAAGCACAGCAAGTTTCCCAGACCAATCACAACACTGCAATGCAGCGTTGTGATTGATAAGCACCCAGGCTCCCGAGACCATTCACAAAGCTGCAATACAGCGTTGTGATTGTTCTGAGTGTCCTGATTCGACACTTAGCCAGGGAATGGGGGCCTGGGCATGTTCTTCATGCAGGCTGTAATGCACCCTGCATGGAGAATAGGGAAAGTGCGCATGACTGTTTTGGGCGGCCCGGGAGGGCCGGCCAAACAGTCATTTGCACTTAAGAGTGGGCAAACCACTCCTCCCCTGCCCTGCTCCGAGAGCAGAGCAGCCCCGCCCACCTGCCCGCCCACAAAGCAGCCTGCAAAGTTTCCTTTACTTTGCACTTCTTTAAAACAGTGGGGCGACGCTCCTCCGCCTTAGCGCGTGTACCCGTCCTCCCCATTCTCCATGGACCAGAGCCCCCTCCTTGCTGACTGCTGAGCCGGTGCCTTCCCTGTGTTCTTTCTGTTCGTTTCTCAATTCGTACCCCAGTGTCCTTCAGGATGAGACATCCCCCATCCTGGATTCCAATCAGGGTCTGTGTCGGAGTCCCCGAGGATGAAGTCGGCGTTTTGGAACCTTAGAATATGGTCAAGAAAGCCAGGAAGGCTGTGGAGAACTGGTCTGTGGCAGTTGGGGCATCAGGATCATCACTGGTGAAGTTCAAAGAAGGGACTTCCAGGTTATGAGTGGCAACAGGATTTTATGGGAAGGTGTCTGGCAATGTTTCATTGTTTTATGGTTCATCACTTTTGCTCATTTCTGTGTCCGTTGTTGCATCCCCTACCTATATTGTTTTGTACTCCTTCTTGGTTCCCCTGGTTCTCTTCTTGCCTGAATTCCAACCTGGTTTCTGGATTTTCATTTGGTACTGTTTCCTGACCAATTGCCTGAACCCTGACCTTTTTTCTTGAGTTACTGTTGGTAATTTGCTCTTTCTGCAGGATCACCTCACATTTTTTGCCTTTTTTTGCTGACGCCTATTGTTGCTTGCTGTGGAACTCTTTGCACTTTACTCTTTCTAACCAGTGGTAAATGGTTGTGCTCCTTCAATCAAAAGGTAAAATTGGTGTACTCCTGATTGGCATATTTAACTTACCTATAACTCCCTAGTATATGATACCAAGGGGTATCCACTGTCTGTAAGTTAAATGTCACCAATGGTCTCCAACACTCATTGTGTCACCCACTGCAGTGATAATGCAAACATGACTGCAGGCGTGCCACTAGTTGCCAGAGTGTGCAGGTTTAGACTGTAAATTAGACCTTTCAAAATAACCCCTTATGACAGGCCTCAAACCCTCTCTTTAAATATTTATGTCCCCCCTAAGTAAGCTGTACTGCCAATTAAGGCAGGGTGCATGGTATTAAAAATAGAACTTGTGAATCTTAATGTTAAATATGTTCTTACAGTGGCTAGCACCTCAAAGATATGTTCACTGTAGCAGTGTTGGCTGTTCCATAGGAAAGCATTGGTATACAATATCATTATTAATAAATGTTATAAGCCTTGGGATAGAATATTCTGATTATTAAATGTTTTCTCTACCTATGAAGCAGCTCCAAATGTAATTCTTGAAACATTTATTATAAGCTTAACTCACTGGTGAACTCAGATTTGTAATATTTATTTTGGAAAAATGACATAAAAAAATTAGCTTTGCCCTGCCTGAAGTCCCTGGTAGCTAAATCGGCATTTTGCGCTCTCTTTTCTGCCAGCCAGTAATTAGCATTACAATGGGTGTAAATGAGGTGTGTGAGCAGGCTCCAGGACAAAAGGCCTTGGGTGTGGGGCCCTTCACATCATGGCCTGTGGGCTGGGCCCAGGGACTTGATTAACTTCTAGCAGACCTACCCTGCAGCTAACACCAAGGCCTACATCCCTCTTTTGCCCCTCCAGCCAGACCGGCCTCTGTTACAGTGGGCCTCTTGATTACATCACAGTGTCAGATACTGATGTAGTGTTCAAGACCGGCTTGACAGGTCTACTGGGGTTTTTATAGGACATTGGGAGCACACTTCAAATGGGGGAACAGAGTGCCAAAACTGTTTGTGTGTTGCCACTGTCTTGTTTCTGAAAGCACAGCGTTGTCCTATCAGCCTTCTGACTTTGTGTTTTTTGGGGTACAGCCTAAAACTGGACTTTAGTCTTAATGTTTTAGGACACTAGGATTACTATAGTATACTCCCCACACACACACCAAGTGTAGTGTTTGGCCAAAGAATTCAATCATCTTGAAAATTACCACAGTGGGTAGGGGTTGTCCCTGGAACCCTTAACCCATGGGTTGGGGCTTCACCAGAAGTAATTTCTACCCACTTACTTGTACCAGATATAATGTGCCATCTCCAGGCACCCACGTCTGTACCGCAAACCACATCCACCATATAACACAGAGAGAAAAAAGAAGGATTCCATTTGAGAATGCCTGATTGGACTTTACCAAGATGATTAGCTGGCTTCTCGACCAGGAGTGCATGGGAAAAGGCCTGTACTTCTAAAAGCAATTCATTGTCTGCTGAGTGGACAGTGGCCAATATGGGTTAAAAGTTGCCTTGATTTACCGACTCCTTCCCACACTAGAGTGCTGACCAATGTGACTTAGTCAGAGTGTGCGGCGTGATCCCTACACATCTAACCATATTCATTTACATCTGATCATATGTCTTGCATTTAAAGAGTGCTATTTATAACATTCTGACATCCAATCACAGGCTACATTTACATGCTACGTTTAACTGGTTAGGCCCGTATACAACAGCTAGTGGGTTTGGTAATTTATAGACTTATTGATTACCTGAAGCAGGATAAGCATTTGTATTACAAAATTACAAGAGTGTACTGGGCCACAGCGCTGAATATTTGATACATGTGTGTGCATGGTGTTCCTCATTTAGAGACTTTCAGTGTCTTGAAAATATAACTTTTCACATTCAGAGCCGTGCCACGTGCATGGTTAGTTAAAGTTATCAACACACTTATAGATAATCCCTCTGTCCACCACAGCTTTTCTTATTCAAAATGGAGTAAGGAGGTAGAGCCTCTGCTACTGTACATGCATGTGAGTGCAAGCGTCTTGCAAACTATAGCATTCCCATATGATGTTTGTTGAGCACAGAGATTTAATTTCATTACATACAAAGAGAAAAAAGACTATGGAGTAGTGTTCAGAGTTTGCTGCTCTGTCTATTTCAGGGCTGCTGGCCCACGCGGCCAAGTATGGAATTTGAAGAATGATTTGTAAAGCAAGATTACGCATTCTACAAATTCCGGCAAGCAGATACTGTCAGTAGACCTACTTAGAAGGAGCACACCAAGGGCCTACATGTAATCGTTCATCTGAAAAAAGAACAGTGTTCACCTTTTTGCATTTATGATTGATTCTGTTGTAGGTCATAGGCAAGAATTTATGTTAATTAATTTTATTTGTTTATGAAAATCAATGTATTAAAGTTACTTTGTTAAGTCTGGCTCAGAGTCGCCTTTAGCTGTCTTGCGACCCTCGTGTAATAAAACAAATATCACAAATAAATAACACATATATTTTATGCATACGTAGAGGGGCTTTGGGCCATTTCATGTTCAACCATTGGTCTGTTCAGCTGTCATTCACATTTATCTTCCTCCGCCACAGCATATAGCATGGGCAATGGTTCAGACCTTTTATACCATTAGCACTCTTACACTATAAGTGATAGTTTTTTTCTTTTCAGTATCAATGCGCATGTCCGCCTACAAAGAAGTTCACTTCAGTGTCGGGGTTGGTGGGTCAAAAGTTTACTTTGCCAATACTGTTTGGTTTTGATGTTCTTTTTTTATTATTTCGTCATGCTTTTATGTTTACAGTATGTCTTCAGGTTACAGTCATTCAAACAAAATAGTAACTTTTAATTGTGCCAATAAGATTATATTTCCCTTTAATGTACATTGATACTTAAATATTTTTTTTATCTCTTTTCTTATTACACCTGTTTTCTAGGAAGAACCTGTATTCTACTATTAAAATTGTATCCAATGGTTAACTTTTTAAAAATATATTTATTTTTTATTACAAGCATATGACAGTCACTTTTAGGTGGCAGCATGTTTGGTCTTTATTTTTGTTGTATATGCTTGCAGTAATACATAAATAAAATAGCCATTTTATTTAATTATTTTATTTAGAAAGTTTTCAGCCTTATAAAGCTGGCGACCTAGGGAGCCTTGGGAGCTAAGACTCAAACCTGTGATGGTGTCCTCAGTCTCCTTGGAAGTTCCCTTTCTAAGGCAACAAGCATTGGCATAGCCAATAGGTCTCGCTTTTGGGCCCTTATAAGTATTTAGTTTTGCAGCACAATATCCTTGGTGCAACAACATCAGCTGCTGCATGGCTAAACCTTGTACCTTATAAGTGTTTAGCCATGCAACAGTTGATGTTGTTGCACCAAGGATATTGTGCTGGATAACTAAACACTTAATATCCCAAAGGCGAGACGTATTGGCTATGCCAATGCTTGTTTAGCGATGTTGTGCAGCATGGATAAAGAGGAACCCCCCATTAAAAAAAAAAGATGCTATTATGCAGTCGCAGCAGCTGTGTCATTTTTTAGTTAAAAGCACAACACATGAACGCACCTACAGCGTGCGTGTGAAGTTTTCTTTTTTTTAACCCCTTCCCCGCTCATGACGGAACCACTCCGTCATGAGCCACGGTTGCGCTGTGCTCATGACAGAGTGGTTCCGTCATGCTACGGCCGTTGGCGGCCGCTCCGCCCACGCGGCGCTAATTCCCCGCCTGTGCGGACGATTAGCGCAGTGGGCGGAGACGTGACGGAACCACTCCGTCATGAGCACAGCTCAACCGTGGCTCGTGACGGAGCGGTTCGGTCACGAGCACTGCGCCACCGCGCTGCCCCCAAACCCCCCCCAGCGCCGCAGCAGAATTCCTGCCGCGGCGAAGGGGTTAATTTACTGATCCAAGTTGTACTGGTAAATAAAGAAAAATAAAGCAGTGCCAAAGCTTTTTTTTTTTAAGGCGGGTGGAGGGAAATAACGAAAGCAGGGCTCAGAAGCAACACGGAGAGTACTGGTGCGGGATTACTGAGGATGGAGTATGCGTGTGTGTGTGTGTGTGTGCGAGAGAGCGTGCATGTGTGCATGCCTGTGTGTGTGTGAGAGAGAGGGGGAGAGGGAGAGAGAGAGAGCGCGTGCATGTGTGCATGCATGCGTGTGTGAGAGAGTGAGAGAGAGAGAGCTTGTGTGCGTGAAAGAGAGAGAGAGTTATAGGGAGAGCGGGTATATCCAATCAATGAGAGGAAAGGCGCCCCGCGGCATCGGTTCTCATGCAATCTTTTCGTGTTTTTAGGTATTTCAAATGCTGTTTTTTTCGGACCTCTGTTATATACACACAAGGGACAAGTGGGGAGCGTGGAGTAGAGCAGGAAAAGATGTGAGGGAACGCACACACACCACCCTAGCCTTTCACAACCGCACCCACTGCTGACTCCGCAGCTGCAGGAGCATTATTAACAGGCACCAGCCCTGAGCAGCTGGAATGAATGATGCACCACCACTGCTGGAGACTTGACAGGGAGCAGAGGCCTGCCTGCTGTCAAGTCATGGCCCTATTGAAAGCAGTGAGCACCAATGAATGCCTTACCGTGCATAGCAGAAGTCAAAAGTGTTTCTGCACTGCACACTGCCACCACCACGCCACCAGTGATGGAGGCCTGAAAGGGAGCAAAGGGGTCCTTGTATCATCATACCACAGTCAAGCTAAAAGCACCAGTGAAGGTCTTACTGTAACTACCCCCACCACGCCACCAGTGCTGGAGGCCTGGCAGCGAGCAAGGGGTCCTTGTATCATAATAAAAGCACCAATGAATGACTTACTGTGCGTAGCAGGAATCAATGGTGCTTCGGCACTACACACCAAAGAACTGAGAGAGAATGCATGTGTGCGTGATTGCCTGTGTGTGTGCGCGAGAGAGAGGGAGAGAGAGAAAGAGCGTGTGCGTGTGTGTGTATGTGTGTGTGTGAGAGAGGGAGAGAGAGCGTGCATGTTTGCGTGCATGCGTGTGAGAGAGCGAGAGCGCGCATGTGTCCTGCTTGGGTGTGTGTGAGAGAAAGAGAGAGAGAGTGCATGTGTTTGTGCGTGTGTGTGTGTGTGAGTGAGAGAATGTGCATGTGTGCATGCCTGTGTGTGTGTGAGATAGAGAGTGTGCATGTGTGTGAGAGAGGGTGAGAGAGAAAGAGAGCAGAGAGCAGAGAGCCTGCATGTGTGAGTATGCGTGTGTGTGTGAGTGCGAGAGAGCGTGCATGTGTGCCTGTGTGAGAAAGAGAGAGAGAGCGTGCATGTGTGCATGCCTGTGTGTGTGTGAGAGAGAGGGGGAGAGGGAGAGAGAGAGAGAGAGCATGCATATGTGCGTGCATGCGTGTGTGAGAGCGGGAGAGAGAGAGCTTGTGTGCGTTGGTTTTGATTAGATAAATCGGGTGGCTCTGTATCATAGGTTATTAGACTTGGATTCCTGTACTGGCTTGATGTATTGAACATTAATGAAGCTGTCTTGTTACACATAATTTAATTACGAGATGTAAATATGCACACTAGTTAATTACAATCTTAACTTTAGTAATATTAAACTGTTTAGCACATTGGGGGTTTTCATGGCTAAAAGGATTGGTTTCCGAGAAGAATCCGATCTGCACACAGTTATTGTAAAATGTTTATTATTGCATAATATCAATGTTCATTATTGCATAATATCACTGAATTACGCAACCGGTACCTGCAAGCCTTTAAATACAGGAGATGCCATTGCTATTTAAGACCACGGGGTGGCAGTGGTAGTCTCTCGAGTGGTGCGCGCACGGCCGACGCGCAACGTGAAAGTAAAAGTGATCGGGATCAAGCATGCAGCGAGCGATGCGCTTAATGAGCATGAGGAATGCCATATGGCGCCTCTGCTCAAGCACGCGCCCGCGCACATGCACTGCAAGCTGTAGCCGGCGGTAGCATTTTTTGAAGCCCTTACTTAAAGTCTCGCCAGACCAGCGGAAGCGCTGGGTCAGGCGAGACCTAAAAATGTCTTCCATCAATAACACTTTAACTTCCTTTTTGTAAAGGACAGTAGAGGGATTCAGCCTTACTTGAGGAGAAGCCATCACACCAGCTAGCCAAGGCCAGCTCTGTTGGCTTTACCAGTGTTTGTATTTATAAGCAGTTACTTTACCTTCCCCCTTATGTTTCTGGAATTTCAGATAAAGAGCCAGAAAACTTATTTATTACTTAATTTTTTCCACTCCCACTTGCAGCACACTGGGGAAATGCCAGAATACCCCAGCCCTGTGCACACCCAACATGATGCTCAGTAATTTCCGCCTAGCAACAAATCCTTTGGATAAACCTCTCTATTCCCATATGCTACAGGCGGTCACATTTAACCAGCTCAAAACCACAGTATAATGCAAACCTTGTTGTTGCTTCTATTTCATCAATGGCAGCTGACACCTTATAAAAGCCATGGGGCATAAATGGCCTTCTAAGAAGTGTTCAAAATTATGGAACATGTCTTTCCCTAGAAAGAAGGTTTGATACCCAGGGCATATTCCCCTATGCTTATTTAAGGTACTGCTAAACTGTGCCTTTAACAACATAATTTTTAAATAAGTTGGCTACAAAGTTTGTGAGGCAGTTCTCAAAGGGCACTAGTGAACAATTGCAATATTTTCATCATGTGCCAAGCATGGCAGACCCTCTCTAAGAGATGTTGGGTGGATGGTGAAGTAGACACCCCCAAGAAAACTTTACAAAGGATGGGGGAAAAATGTTGTATTTTTCCTCACAATTTCCCTGACGCTTGACTGAAAAGTCACACCTTTCATAGGTAAACTAAATACTGGCTACTAAATTTGGTGTGGCCTCCTATCAATTGTTTTGATGTATACAGCTTTTTTAGTTCTAGCTTCGATTTCAATCAATTTAACCATCATGGACCATCTAGCTAGATTCTCAGCCACAAATAATGCCTGAGACTCTCCTTGGAAGTGGAAATGTTAAACAATGGGAGGTTGAATAGATCTCAGAGTCTCAAGTCATGAACAGCAGTAGTATCTCTTAGGTTAGACATATATGATAGCCTCAGATACTAAATCTACCTCTACAAGGACTTTCAGACAGCATGCATCTCGCTTGTTTTACACCAACCTTACAGTCTCCGGCCTCAGAAAGAAATAGTGATGATTATGTAAAAAAAAGCCATATTAGTATAGATGACGAAATGCAGCCACATCAGTCGCGGAATAATCCAGCGACAGCATCAAGTGCCATCTAGCACAAGGTAAATAACATCATCAGTAGGTATCAACAACTGTGCATGGATTATCACTCAAATGTCATTGTTGAATTATCAGAGGGCATTGCCCCTAAACATAGCTGTAACATTTTCTGAAATTGCACACTTTTTGCTGCTAAAGGCCAGCTTTTTGAGTAAATAAACGCAATTCGTCAATTCAAAATCATGTTAGGGAACAGAATTTTGTGTCCCTAAATTCCCATTTCTATTTTTAGTGAATACAAATATTTGATACCCAAATATCTTGTTGTTCGTTTCATCAGGTATTTACTTGCACTGATGCCCTACATGGCTAGAATCTACCCCACATAAAATAGATCACAATAGTATGTCAAGGATGTTCACCAGATATCCACAATGCCACTTCTAATCCTTTACAGCATCAAAATGGTATTTAGCCATTTTGAGTTGCAAAACATATGTTAAACCTGGTATGTTAAACGTAACTCCGACAGATGGAGCACAAGGCCTGTAGAGTCGCACTGTATTCACAATCAAAACAGTTCATGTCTCGTTGGGTCTCAAGGCTCAGAGGGGCATATTTGCAAGAAAGTGGCGGAGCGTGGATTAGCTCCAAAATTGCTTACGCCGCGCTCCATCCCTCCCAAATGCAGGGATGCGCAGTATTTACATCAATAGAGCGTACCCCTGCGATTCTCCCTGCGGTGGCGCTAAATTCAGCTGCCACCATAGTACAAGGGTGCCTGCGTTGAGACAATGATTGATTATGTGCAGGAAGGTGTCCCTTACTGCACATAAACAATCCAGAATTGTGATTTGTAACTTTTATGTGTGCAGCACACACAAAAGCTGCAAATTATCCTTCCTGCACATAAACAATCATTCATGGCAATTTGCTGTTTCTATGTGTGCTGCACACTGTGAGTTGCTAATCCTATTTTGCGAGTCACAAATTGATTTGCAACTCGAAAATAGGATTAGTACATGGGCCACACGTTTTTTGCGTTCGCAAACGGGTCTAAAACCCATTTGCGCCCGCAAAAAACGTTAGTACATCTGGCCCCTAGTGAAGGATGGTGTCTGTGGCCGAGCATGGAAAGATCCTGAGTGTCTGGCATCCAATGCAGAAACCTCCTCTCTTAGATTTCATACTTTTTCGATTGACACTATCTTTGACACAGGGCCTCCATTTTATCTTCCATGGAGGTCCTGCATGCCTCCCTCGGGTCTGATTTCCTGTGCGGTCCTCTGACATTTGCAGTGTCGAAGGTAGACACTTTGCCGCCCATGGCGGTCCCGCCCTTTGCCGCCCAGCGCCGCATGTAAGAGTGGGGGGGAGGCCGCCGCCCCAAAACTCTTGACGCCCGTGGAAGGCCGCCTCCCCCGCCCCCTGCTATGCCACTGGACGTTTGCCCTCCTGACATGTCATTGGGATAAATCTTTTTACAGGGGCCTGTAGCTGATGTTTAAAAAAACTCCGCCATTTTCCACCTAGTCAGGCTCCACTTCCGTGCATTAATAAGAGAATTCTTGGTGAGACATGAGTCATTCTCTGTCCCTTTAGGACTCTTAACCAAAGAAAGGATTGGGATGAGGTGGATTTAAATTGGACAAAATTAAGTTATTCGTCCGCTGGTCTATTCCTCATTATTTTATATAAAAGCTGGCATGATTAAGTGAATGTTTAGAGAAAACTGCAAATTTCCTATCCTAAGTGAGGCAAATGCGACACAGAAGAAACCTACAGGGAAACTCTTTTATTGAAATAACCCAGTATAGAGTAACATATGCCTACGTGATGTACTGTCAGAAATGCACATTAAAAAGTAGGAATCCGCCAAGGAGCTCAGAAGCATCCGGCACGCTCTTTACTCATGCTCGCCAGCTGAGACACTGAGCACATTTGAAAGAGGCAGCCTGGCCAGACCATGGGCATCTTTGAAAGTACATCACCCGTGACTTTTTTTATCACGAAGGCTGCAATAATTCAGGTAAAAGACTATAAAATATCACTAAAACACTGTGAAAATCGTGTGTTTCTTGATGCAGCACACCACACTAATTGCCATAAACCTGAACAATATATAGACAATCCAGGAGACAACGAACATAACTGTATATGGTATACAGATGTAAACCTCTTTCTTCTCTACCCTGAAAATGTAACCTTAGGTCAAAAAGACATTTAGAGGGGGCGTGACCAGCAGCGCAAGATGGTAGACATAGCCTGCTAACGCTTTGCGTCTGGCACCTAAGGATTCGCCTTATCCTGCTTCAACAGGCACATTTCTCATGTTTTAGCACCCGCATGACAGAGAGAAGCAGTATCTGTCTGTCTATCTATCGAGATAGATAGATAGATAGATAGATAGATAGATAGATAGATAGATAGATAGATAGATAGATAGATAGATAGATAGATAGATAGATAGATAGATAGATAGATAGATAGATAGATAGATAGATAGATAGATAGATAGATACTTGACGGGTCTCCCTGAAACTTTCCACGTACAAACAAGTCAAAGAGTAGCATCTTTTTGGGACGTTCAAAGTTTCAGGATGAACCTTCAAGCAGTGCTGCATTTTCCATAGACTTTTTTAAGAAGGGCTACAGCAGAAAATGCTGAATGGAATTGCACCAAATTTGGGAGGAAGCTTGATCTTGGTCTGAAGATTGTGCTTTTTGGGATTTGTCCATTAAGTAGTTTTTGAGAAATAAAAGATGAAAAATATTTGTATATCCTGATGGTTGGGTTCTAAGGACTCTTGCGAGTGTCCCTCAGAGCCAGTCTTAAGATGTAGAGTGTTCTAAACGGCCGGCAGTGCTTTTTTTCCCTTAGGCCATCTCCCTTGGCTCTCGCAGGAGCGAAAGCTCTGGTTGGCTGCCAGCAACATGAGAAAAATTTTGCAGCAGCCATTACAGGACTTGGGGACTTAGTTCCCCGTACTGAAGTAAAAAAAAACAAATATATAAGGTGGTTGTTGCATTCAATTCAGGGGTGAGGAATGCGTGCCCCCGCCCCCTTCTAAGCCATTGAAGTCTCCAGGGAGCCATACTTGGGCGATTATATAATAAAAGGGGGGACGCCACGTGGCCCCATCCCCCAAGACTCCAAAGACCTCAGAGGCCCTATCCCCTAGTGCTGCTAAACCGTTTTAAAGGGAGGAAGGCAGGCCATCTCCCCCCCCAACCTTCAATGGCCCCAGGGATGCCATCTCCCATGACTGGTTCACTTGTTGTATCCCGGGAAGCCCACCCCTGGGATACAGCAGTTTTCCTGCCCACATCGTCGTGGGCATGGAAACTTGTGTTTTCTCCAGCTATTTATTTTACCGCACTGATGCGGGGAGGGAAACAGATCAAGATATTGCTCTCTCTGGGAGGGAGCAGCATAATTAGCTACTCCCTGCATGTGGGAGGAATGCCGGCTCTGGCAGCATGCGAAGAGCCAGCTGGGGCTGCTGGGGCCCTGGACTTGGCCACGGCCAAAACGTGTACATGGTGGGTGCCGTAGGTGGACAGCAGATCACCCACTTATTATAATGAGAGGCCCGATGTATGGGGTCCCTGGCTTCAAAATTGGTTTGGGGAGGGGACAGTGCATCCCCCTCCCCTTTAAAAAATACAGGTCCGTGCAGGATGGATTCCCACCGGCCTTTCTTAAGGCTTGGGGAGGAGGGCCATGTGACCCATGGGGTTTCCACGGGCCTGATAAGGCTCGGGGAGGAGGGCCATTAGGCACCCCTTCTATTTAAAATATATAAATGTCCCTGGGATATGGGTTCTCCAGGGGCAAAATTTGAGAGGAAGTCCACATGGCCGCCTTCCTCTTTAATAGAATGGGCCCTTTAAAATAAATGAGGCTCTGGGGGATGGGGTCCTTAGGGCCTGTGAGGCTCAGGCAGGGGGTACGTGCAGTCCCCCTCCCCTTTAAAATAAAAAACTGACCCTCAGGAAAGGGGTCCCCGGGTCCTGATGAGGGGTGAGAGAATGCGTGGCTCCCCTCCTAAGCCGTTGAAGGCTCCAGGGAGCCCACCACGGGCGATTAATAAAATAAAAGGGAAGGAGACCACCTGGCCCGCTCCCTCAAGTCTCTAAAGACCCCAGGGACCCCGTTCCCTAGGGCTGCTAGCCCTTTTAAAAGGGAGGTAGGCCTTTCACCAACCCCTCCCCCCCCCCCCCCCAAGCCTGCAATGGCCCCAGGGATGCCATCTCCCATGACTGGTTCACTTGCTGTATCCCGGGAAACCTACCCCTGGGACACAGCAGTTTCCCTGCCCACATTGGCGTGAGCAGGGAAACGTGTGTTTGCTCCAGCCGGCTTGGAGCAGACTTTTAATCTATTTGTCTTAATGCAATGATGCGGGGAGGGAAACAGATCAAGATATTGCTCCCTCCCGGAGGGAACAGCATAAATAACAACATACTGCAGGCAGGAGCAATGACCGCTCTAGAAGCATGCGCGGAACCTGCTGGGGCTGCTGGGGCCCAGGGCTGGGCCACGGCCCCAACGTGTACATGGGTACCCTGGGTGGGCAGGAGATCACCCACTTATTATAATGAGAGGCCCGAGGGATAAAGTCTCAGGCGCCAAAATTAGCTTGGGGAGGGGACAGTACATCCCCCTCCCCTTTGAAAAACACAGGTCCCTGCAGGATGGAATCCCCAGAGCCTCTTTAAGGCTTGGGAAGGAGGGCTATGTGGCCCCTCCCCTTTTTTGTAATCGTCAGCCCCGTGGGTGGGCTCCCCAGGGTCTATATTGGCTCGTGGAGGGGTTCTGTGACCCCCCTCCCCCTTTAAAAAAATGTCACATGGGAATGGGGTCTCCACAGGCCTGGTAAGGCGCGGAGAGGGGGGCCTTACGGCACCCCTCCCCTTTAAAATAAATAAACGGCCCTGGCCTGGGAGATGGGGTGTCTAGGGACAAAATAGACTTGGACAGGAAGTCCAGCGCCCCCTTCCCCTTTACAATAAAAAAACAGTAATGGGGCATGGGGTCCTCGGGGCCTACAGAAGCTCGGGCCCTTTAAAATAAATAAGGCACTGGGGTATGGGGTCCTGAGGGCCTATGAGTTTCGGGCAGGAGTGCGTGCAGTCCTCCTTTAAAATAAAAAACTGACCCTGTTGGAAGGGGTCCCCAGGGCCTGATGAGGTTCTATGAGGGGGGCATGTGGGCTACCTTCCCTTTAAAATATATATGGTCCTGGGGACTGGGGTCCCCACAGCCTAATAAGGATGAGGGAGGGGGCACACTGTTCCCTCTCCTTTTTTAAAAATTCTGGCCCCAGGGCATGGGGTCTAGGGGCCATAATCTGCATGGGGAGGGGGGCCGCATCCCCTCCTTAAAATAAAAAACTGTGTTTCCGCCATTCCCCAGGGCAGAGCAATG
This sequence comes from Triturus cristatus, assembly GCF_964204655.1. Lineage (NCBI taxonomy): Eukaryota > Metazoa > Chordata > Amphibia > Caudata > Salamandridae > Triturus > Triturus cristatus. The sequence goes on from NC_140588.1 coordinate 215,519,603, forward strand.
AGATTTCCTGACATTCCTGCAAATAATAATTATTAATATTTGAGGCTTGCATCACCCCCTGAAGAGTATCTCTGCGCTGCAGAAGTTCTTAAAGAGGCGGGAAGGAAAATCAAAAAACAGTGAATTTCAAGAGTTTACGAAATTGGGGCGGTAGTTGGACATATCATCCTGAGGGGCATTAGGTTTCTTCCGGATGGGGATAACCTGGGCAGCCTTCCACTCAGAAGGAAGAAAGCCCTTTTCCAGAGAAGAGTTAAGAATGGTGCAAATAGTGGGTGCCAACTGTTTATATAGAAGGGCAGATATTTTAGCAGGTAGAATATCCTGGGAGAGCCTGATTTGGTCGTTTTCATAAGAGACTCCACCATATCTATGGAGAGTGGAGGAAAGCGATTCAGGGAGTGTGTAGTGTGAGAGAGGGCTGTGAAGGGAATAGAGGTGTAATTGGGAGCATCCGTGTCCTTGATAATTCTGTCATAAATGTTCTATTTTTTCTGAATAAAATGGTTAGCTAGGTTGTCACATAATTCTTGTGAGGGTGTTGTCTCATTGTGACAGGTTTTGGGATTAGTAAAAGAGTTGAGGATACGAAAAAGTTCTTTGGAGGATTTACCAGCCTGATTGAGCTGTGACTCAATAAGTCTTTTGCAAGCTTTCTTTAGATTTTTGTGGTATATGACGGGCGAACTTGTGAAGGTTACTTTGTCATTGGCATGACGCCAGTGTCTTTCCAGTTTTTTGCATAGGCTTTTTTCCTTCCGCAAATCGGGGGAAAACCATGCCGCCTGCTTTCGCCCGGTCTTGGTTAGATGGGGTTTTAGCGGGTCAATTGTTATAGAGTGGCTTCGACTATGTTGTCGTACCTGGCCAGACCATCTTCCATGTTGTCTGATGCCAGATAGGCATTCGTTGGAAAGTCATTAGCAAAGCGTTCGGGCGTGATTTTATGCCATTGCCTTTTCAAATTGTAGGTGGCCTTATCGGGACTAGGGGAGGCCCCTACTTCTTCTATTTGGAATCTAAGAAGAGAGTGTTCTGTCCAAGTAAGAGGGAAGGGAGCCTCACAGCGGATATTGGGGAAGTAGTCAAAATGAGATCTAAAGTATGCCCTGCGAGGTGTGTATGGCCAGAGTTGGACTTCTCCTTCCCTAGAGTGGCTAGGTCTGCCAGGAGAGTTGAGGCGTCCACATTAGAAGGGATTTCACTATGTACGTTAAAATCTTCTAATACTAAAAACTGTTTGGAAGAGATAATGTGGGGGGCAATAAGCTCCATGAGTTGTAGCGAGAAGTCTTGAAGGGGGCCTGGCGGTCAGTAAATAAGTGTGCCTTTCCAACAATAATGGGGTTGGGAGTCAATACAGAACATAAGGATTTCTAATTTATTGCTACAGTGCTGTTCTAAAATGGTAATCTTGATGGAATCTTTATAAACTATGGCTATGCCTCCCCCAACCCTATCCTGCCTGTCAAGTTTCTGGATGTGGTAGCCATCAGGGATAGCCATCGCAATCGCCGGGGTGGAGGTAGGCTTAAGCCAGGTTTCTGTTAGGAAACCAATATCGGTATGTCCTGTGGAGAGCAAGTCCCAAATTTCCGTGGCGTATTTTGGCAGTGATCTAACATTGACCAAGAAGCAGTTTCACGCTTCTCTGGGATTACTGGTAGAATAGTTGGGGCGGAACTTTGATTCCCCATAAAGGAATCCCTTACCTACAGTGGCGGCTCCTAAAATAGTCCGCTGGGATTCCAAGCTGTGGAATTGACAGTCTCTACAGGCAAAGAACGCATGCATGGGTGCTGACCCTTCTCAGAGCTGTAAACTCCATGCTAGTGTAGGTAAATTTCAGGCTAACGCTTCGCTCTGGGCCGAGAAGAGCAGGGGTCCTGGCTCCTGGCGACGGCCTGGCACAGACGGGTGGAGACGGGCCTGTCTTTGGCGCGCCAGCGGCGCGCCCGCTGCGTGCATTCGCTGCGCATGCAGAAGAGCATCAGAATATATAGAGAGGCCAAGAAGCTGCTAGACAGTAAACCCTGGACTTCTCCCAGGGCGAAAGTGCATCAGCGAGAGGAAGACATTACCTCTAACTCCCTCCACGCAAATGGGAAATCCCGTGGTGGACCGGGGAGGAAGGGGTGAGTCTGCACAAAGAGCTAAAGAAGAACAGGCGGGAGCTCGACTAAGGTGGGGGCAGTACTAAGTATTAGTAGAGAGCCAAGATAAAATCACAAATCGAATATTTGGAGCACAAACATTGGTAAAAACACAATTATTAGCACATGATTAACAGGATAAAAAGGTTAAAAAGATTAATCAAGCGAGCAAGGTTAGCGTGAGTTAAGAGGAACCATTACTCTTAAGCGCGTCCGCTGCACACACACTGCTGTTAAGTGTGCTGGAGTCCTGAGTTGGATTCCTGCTTCACACACCAAAAGTGTGAGCAAACCAGATGTGCCTTTGGTCTACCATGCCTACAACATTTATCTTTTTGTAATATTCAATACACTTTTCACACTGCAACTCTGTACAGAAATTTGCTGCTACTGCCTCCAAATGATCTTATATTATTTTACAGAGTAGCAGGGTAGAAAGTGTATTGAATATTACAAAAAAATAAATGTTGTAGGCATGCTAACTTCTGTGGCTTGATAACATGTGATCAGCAGTAGGTTTGAGATCATTTCTCAATAGCAAAGCATTAATCATTGCATTTGAAAACAATGGAGATGGTCCATTGCCTCGAAATATGAACCACAAAATTCAAATAACACTATTGAAATATCGAAAATGGAAAAAACATTTGGGGCCATATGTAGAAAGCAAAATTGCGATCGCAAACGCCGAAATTCGCCGAATTTCGGCGTTTGCGATCGCAATTTTGCTAAGTGGTATGTAGGAAGGCAAATCTGCGTGCAAAATAAGGAATCGCTAAATTTGCGATTCCTTATTTTGCAATTGCATTTAAGGAATCGCAAATTTTGCGATTCCTTAAATGCAATGTAAGAAGCACCAAAAAAGTGCAATTTGGCCTTAAGGAATCGCAAATTACCACCAACTACAGGTTGGTGGTAATTTGCGATTTCTTTCACAAATGCATATTTTTGCATTTTTCAAAGTGGCATGTGGTGCACACACATGTCCTTATGTGTGCCACATGTGCACCCATGCTCATTTCAGGGGTGCAACAGGGTGTCCTTTTGACACCCTGGCACACTTGAAATTGCATTCTCAATTTGCGATTCTCTAATTGAGAATCGCAAATTGAGAATGTCTTCCCATTCATTCCTATGGGCCTCTAGGCCCATAGGAATGAATGGGGAGGTATTCCTTAATTGCGAATTGCAATTTGCAATTCGCAATTAAGGAATATGTAGGATCCGCAAAATTATTTGCTAATCCTACCTACATTCCGTTTTGCAATTCTCTAATTGCGATTCCCTAAAAATTGCAATTAGAGAATCGCAAAACACGTTCTACCTACATATGGCCCTTAGTTATTTATTGAATTTATTATTTTTCTTTCTTTAAATAGGTCTGGAAGAGGTCAGGAATTTGTAGAAGACTTAAGCTCCTATACTTGAATAGCATGTCTTTTAACATGAATTTCTCATTTGAAATTGTACACAAATAAGTATCAATTTAAATAACGATATGGAAAATGACGGTTATTTTCTATAGTATCTGTATTTCTATATTTCACTGGTACGCTGCAATCGTTCTCTTGACAACAATCACTGATTCAGGCAAATTAAGTCTGAGTCATCTAATCAGCAAATAAATGAATGAACTTTTCAACATAATTTTCAGTAATTCAAGATAATGAGCTTTTCATTTCCTCAAGAAAAATCCACAAGTATAGAACAAGCCAGGCGAATGGTTTTGATCATCCGGGCACACTTCCTGTACTGGGGCCCGCCATCCTTTCAGGGGCTGAGTGAGTCCTCCATTCGAGCAGCATTACACTGGGAGACAGCAATGAACAAGGGCATCCTTGTTGTGCAAGTTGAACTTAAACCACAACAACATGGCAGCCACTAAGCCCCACCTGGCACCGAGGCCATCCATCTGAGTTGGGGTTGTGACTGGTAGATATTCAGGAGCAGGTTAGCGAGAAGCGTGCTGCAGCACAGGTGGGTCTGGTGGTGGGTCTCTGCGGGTGGGACAGGGTGTGCTAAAGGAAGATGAGAGTAAGGCCAGACCCTTTGCTGAGTGACGGAAGAACCTTGATGATTGTCAACAGGAAGAGAGATCCTGAAATGTTGTGCTAAGCCCATATCATGGTGGAGAAGAAGCAACCCTAAATAAAAGGAGCCTGCCAACCCATGAGGCCATGTGCAGCCAGAGAGGTCCTTCTTTGAGTCTGTGCTAGCACTGCACCGGAAGGTTAGTCAGGCGTCAAGGAAGAAAGTAGCAGTGACCAAAGGGAAGTGCAAATGATAGAGAATCCTTTATTCGTAACCTGTAAAGTAGAACGAGGGATCTGATGAGAAGTGCACATACTAGGGATACACCAAATGGTACCAGATTGTGACACTGGATTTATCTAAATGGAACCTGGAGATGATGTGAGAAGAGAAGAGCTGATTCTGGGACTGGATCTAAAGATGGCAAAATCACTGGTAGGATAAGAGGGAACACAAGGCATTAAAAGAATCATAGAGTGTTAGTTTATTTCTTCTGTTCAGATAGATGATAAAAGGCATTTTGTCGGTAAGGATGATGAAGAAAGAAAACGCAGTTGCAATGATGTGAGTTGAATGGGCCAGGTACATCCATCCTCTAGTTACTTTGCTTCAGCGCATATGAAAATCTTTAGTAGAAATTCTGTTTATTTTATTGTTGTTGTACAACTCATTATCCCTCCTCTGAACAGTATCAAGGTGCTTTTTACAAGGTAGTGTGTTGGCTAGCACCAATATTCATAATCATAACCCTTTTACTGTCCTCATTCAGATCAATGCTGTAAAATGGATGTAGTTGATGCCTTTACGGCTTTAGCCATTGGACAGTGTATGTCCAGTGTAAAAAACAAGGTGAATTTTCCTTGTTAAAAAAGTGAAACCAATAGACTCCATTTAACCCTTCACCAGATCCAAGATGCACTTGGAATCCACTGACAACTTCTTCATGATAATTCATGTCCACAATCTCACATTCCAGCAACTGGATTAAGTGGAAGTCATTGTCAGCTAGTCAACTGGGAGGACAGAATGGGGGTGCAGTTGGGGATTGTCATGGTAGGCAAGCGAAATGGCTGCCTAACATATTGAGTCACCCTGCTCCCCGATTATCTCAATCTCCGCCAACTCTTGCTGAACTTCTGCTGATTGGCGGCAGTCTCATGAAGAAACATGTGTTCGAATTACGTGCTCTGTCTGTGGTTTCCTTGATGAGCAGTTCGTCCACGATTTGCAGAGCTCCCTCACAAGCACCTCCTTCAAGCTGAGATTCATTCTCATGCTGGTGTTGAAGGGACTGACATGATAGTTCAACAGCCAGAGTACATGCTGATACAGCGACAATCACTTTGAGAGGACACAGCGTTCCACACACCACCTCCTTCCCCTTCCTTGAGCAGATTCATCTATCATGACTTTAGGAGGCAACTCCTACCTCCATCAGCCACTGGTGCAGATGGTGTGCACGCAGCGTGCCTGGGGCAAAAACTGGTAGGGTTAAGACGTTGCCTGATCCTCTTGCATAAACCAAAGATTTAGTAACATTGTTCCAGTCGTGCAATGGGAACAGAGGAGCTGCAAACATGGGTGAAATGAGAGGGCACAGCAAGGCCCGAAATTTGGTTGTGGTCATATTGGCGTGTGCACATGTGAAGTACGGATTCCCTTTAGTGAGGTCGAGTCTGGTATCTTTATTTTTTGCTCAATTGAAGAGTTAGCTTGACTTAGAAGAAAGTGAGAGAGCGAGGAAAGAAAGTTTTATTATTGGAAAAAGCAAGAGAAAATATAATGTGGCAGTCTAGACTATTTTGTGTCCAGAGAATCAAAGATCTAAAAGAGTTCTTCATTCTTGACCCCCTGCTCTGGTGCAGTATTGCAATTTCCAAGTGTGACAAAGCCTATTCTGGTCCTAGATATCTATCACAAATAACACTGGTCCCTGGAAATTGACTTTGGAGGTATTATAGTGAAGCTTCTTGCAGAAGACTGGTCCTACAGCGAGCTGTGAATTACCTAAACTCGCAAAACTATTTTCAGACTTGCTTGGGATCAGACAGGGCTACACGATGATCCTTCGTGAGATTGCTTTGTTCAGTGGTGCCAATAACTGACTCTTCCTACATAGTGTGCTCTAAATTGTGTGATGTTTGAGCGAAAAGGAAATGATGCTGTGGTGAATTAGTTGTCTTTATTCTGTGAATATCTCGTTTACATTCTCATTTGCATAGTCATTGCTTATTGTGAAATTCTTAAACGTCGCCAGCCCAACTAGACCTTCATTGGACATCCCTGGTCTAATTGCTTTGTTAGCCGCTGTTATGTATGGCTCTCATAGAGAGCCTCTATTGTTTATTTCAGTTTTTGCCATAAAGGCCTTCCAAGCCAGGTGACTGGGCTCTCTGATAGCCTGTCCGCACAGCTCTGATTGTCTGCTTTGGCTGAAAGCAGAAATGCAGCTGCAGGAAGGGTAAGGAAGGCAGGGAAGGTAGTGGGTTTTGGTTAAAAATACCATAAGATATTTATTTGTATTTTTCACATTAACATATGGGCAGAGAGGGCTTGTTATATAATGCTCTGCCACTACCCCCAGCCTCTGTGCAGTGGTTGAAGGCAGGGACAGATGACTTTGGAGGCCAACATAACATAAACTTGTAGATGAGTAAAAAGTGAATTAAGGGGATGTTTTTCACCTCAGGGTTCTGAGTGACAGCATAGATAACTCGAGCCTCGCTCTCGTCTATCTGACATCACTCAGCGCCCCTGGGTGAAAAATATCTATAATCGATATGCTATGTATGGCTCTCGCAGAGAGTCTCTATCGTTATAACAGCTTCTGAATCTGATAAATCGCTGCTATGATATAGCAACAGTTGATAACCAAACTTGTTGCTCATTGTTGCTAAAAGCCTTCCAGGCAAGGCTGAAGGGCCTCTCTGGGAGCCTGTTACCACAGCACTGCTTGTTTGCGTTGAATGAAAGCAGAAAACACAGCTGCAGGAGGGGGAAGGAAAGAAAGGAAGGTGGTGGGGGCTGCTTGAAGATGGCGGGTAAGGTATTTATTTTTAACAGTTGGTCAGGGTGGAGAGGGCATATTTTATATAGCTGTCCCATTACTCCTCTGCCCTGTGCAGCAATTGAAGGCAGGGAAAGATGATTTTGGAGGCCATACATAACATATTTTTGGTGAATTACTGGTAGGGTTTTCACCTTGGGGTTCTTAGTGACATTATAAACAACTTGAGCTCCGATCTCATTGTCTACTTGACTTCGCTCAGGACCCCTTGGTGAAAAACATCCCCGTAATTCAGTTATCCATCTATATAATTCTATATGTACTGCCTTTCTCCAAGAGGCTGGCACATGCTCTGCAAGGACAGTGTTGCTGAAGAGCTGGGCTTCAGTGATTGAAAGTACTGGGGCCTATTCGAAACATAGTCCAAATCTGGCGATTAAGAATTAAAGACCATTGTAATAAGGTCTTGTATCAGAGTTAGCGCACGTTCTAGGACATTTCTTGAATCTGATTCACTGTGTCACCAGGACCAGACTGGGCACACAAACCAGGCCTGGCAATTCTGCCGGACGGGGGGGGAGGGGAGGGGGTGTGTGCTTGTGAGAAGCAGCACTGCTTCCACTTTAGCACTGCTGCCGGTTTTGTTACAGGGGGGCAATATTGCAAACCAGCCCCCAGTAACAAAACCGGCCCCCGCCCTTCCGGCCCACCGGGGAAACACCTGGTGCCAGCTACGGCCAGTCCGGCCCTGTTGGTCACGCAAACCTGTGGTGTTTCGAATGTTAGAACTGGGTTCCACCATTTCCAAGTTCTAGAACAGAGAGCTCTGTGACTGTACTGTGAGGGAGAGTTCCAAGAAGGACAGTTGGGAGTTGGCTGTTTGTGGCTGATGTGGAATAAAGTGTGTCCCATCTTATGCAGTGCATCTGGCATCACGTTTGACTATTTTAGCGCTCCTTAAGGAACGATCTGCGGTGGCTTGAAAGAGAGATAAGCTTCCTCGAATCAGAATTTTTCAAGTCCAGTCAGCTCGCGATCCTCGGACAGATTAAGGCTAAGATAGCGGAGTTTGAGGAGTCGGCGCACGAAGAAACGCATTACTTGGTGCGGGAGTCGCGTGCCTACAAGGAAGGTGAGGCGACCAGGCTGGCAAAACCCTTGCGGGTCTACTTAAAAAGCCATGGTCAAAGGACTATATAAGCAAGCTGTGCACGGACGAGGACACTGTCGCGGTCGGGCAGGTATCAGTTCAAGCCGAAATGACCAAATATTATTTTTCACTATATGCCGCACGACAGCTGGAGGCACTTCTCGATCAGCTCCCCTTTTTGACTCCATGTTTAACTATTTTACAGAACACTTTGTTTTGCCTGACAAGTGCCGAAACACAAATGCTTTGGTTCCTTTCTTGTAAAGGAACAAAGCTGCTCAAGCCAATTCATATTTCCTATTGTTTGTAGGGATAAATACAGACTACAGCTTACCGCCTATCCGTCCCTACTCAATTGGTCTCTTGAACCAATTAAAATGGCGCTTCTGCATCTGCGCCATAATACCCTCCCAGGTGAAAGTGCACCCTACAAAGCTGCATAACATAACATGAATTTTCTACACAGACCAGTGGTGTTATTTCTTGGTTCACTTGGGCACAATGTTCAACCACCTTACCTTGATTTACCTTAATCGCTTTTGCAATACCAAATTTGTTTTTTAATTCAAGCTTCAGTGCCCTTCCTGTGAATACCTACTATAAACTGTGGTCCGCTGTGCTGTGTACGAGTTTAACTGTGTAGTTCTCAGTTGTGCCGGGCAGACGAATACGCTTTCTTAATCACAGCTACCACTCACTGGTACATGGGCTGGCACAGCACAACACTATTTCTGCACTAAGAAAAGCAGATATTGTGCTGTAGACCATTGATCACTGCTGGCGTTACATACAGTTTGTCACCATTGTTTGTTTGTTGAATTCAGTCACTTTCTCGCGCGCATTGCTGCGTAAAAGAATGGGGCGCTTCTCAGGACTGCTCTTTGTTCCATCACCACTGTGAGCGATTCAACAAATGAATTACTTGATTCTGATATCAAGAACAAAAGTTATGGATGGAATGCGTGAATTAATCTCAGCCATTGGGTCATTTTGGGTTGATTGGTCCACCCTCCCTAGATCCATGCCCATGACCTTCCAAAAATTGCCTTTCTGGCCTTCCGAGGGAGGAGTTAAATTTGGATATCAACAATCGTCCTTTCCCCATCCTTGCTTATGGACTTGCAATGCTGAGCTGTTGTGTTGCGTATTCTACGTAACATTTTTACACAGTGCTGGGAAAGGTGTTCGTGGAGAACACTCATGGATAGTATAACGTTTACATATCACCTGATTTAGCATATAGCAAGCCGGCTTTATTAATTTAATTCCCACTTTGAGCTCATGACATAACTCTGAAGTATTTCGTCCTTCTTTAATGTCTGGGCTTCTGCTCGGTATTGAGTAAACCTTTTTGCCCAAAAATCATCCTCTTGGGACGGTTTGCTGTTCTTGCCCAGGCTAACTAACTGAAGGGATTAAACTACGCAATCCTGAAGTCTACGAGAAAACTGGTAGACAAAGATGCTGGCTGGTGGGCTGCTTCTTTTTAGAGGAAACACCAGTAAGGGCAAGTCCTGGAGGAGTGTCCTTTTGCCAGAGAACTGTTTTCCCAAATTACAGATAAGTTCAGTTCAAGTTGTTTTGGAAAGAATTCGGTTGCAACTCACGCTCAGGGAGTACTAATAAATTGGCATAATTTGGGGCTTAGCATTCATTGGTGCAACAGGTGCTGTGGCACCAAGGTGCCACAGCACCTGTTGCACCAATGAGTTGGCAGGTCTGTTTAAGTTGGCAGACCTGCCAACTTAAAAATAAAATTCAGAGTGTGAGAGGGGGCGAGACCTTTGAGGGGGTGGGGCTTCTTACCAAGAGTGCATTAAAAAGCCCTTCTGTGCCCCACCCCCCTACCAAATATTATTTCACCCCAAAGTAAATAGAACTTTCGGAGGCTGATGCAGATATCCTGGGGTCTTTCCATGCCCCTTACTGGACATCTGCTGCCCACAGCCTTCTGAGACGAGCTAGAATTCTACCCTGTGTCGTGGTCTCCAGCAATTTGTGCCAATATGTTAAATGAATGTAGATATTTCAAGAGTACTAATACATGAGAAACAGAGTAGCCATTAAAATCATCATAATCATTACAATACGATTTTTTAAGTAGGTAGGGTACTGAGGTGAAGAGAAGGTACTGGTGGAAGGCAGGTTTTTGGGCCATTCTGGAGGTACTTACGATTGATACTAATGATGCGTCTGGGGAAGAGCGTTTAAGTAGAAGCCTGCCAGGAGGGGAAATGATATGAATTCTGAGGTGGTTCAAAGTGGTTTGGAGGTGATAAAGTGGTGTTTGGTTTGCAGGCAGCAGAACAGGCGTTGAAGGAGTTTGCATGGTGGGATTGGAGTGGCATGGATGAATTTGTACCCTATGGCAACAGGAACTTGTACATGAACTTGTTTTAAAGGAGGCAGTCTGGTGTGCTTTATGTCTGTGATGGATAGAGTAGCTCAGGGAGGATAAAAAGCGGCAGGTTTCAAAGTTGAAAATATCTGAAGGGTTTTGAAGTGAAAGTGAGGAATGTTCCAGAGGGCAGGTACATCTCAAGGAGTTTGGAGGCACAGAGCTGAATGTATTTTGGGGGCCCTTGTTTGGAACAGCTTTGAATGTATGGTCTAATTTCAGGTCTGTCAGGCCCTGTTTGGCCAGGTCTCTCACTGACAGTGCACAGGCATACTTTTCCAAATTCTAAAGTTGTTATATGTAATATTTAGGCATGTGTTTCAATATTGTAACACAGCAGCAGCGCACCAATATTACTGCAAATAATCTCTGTGACACCCTCTCATTTCTCATATGCGAGATCCTGTTTTGATCCTAAACAAACTCATTTATAGATGATACATGAAATATAAGCACAACATTTCTCTGCAAAATTACCGTAATAGACTCTCACACATCACTCACCTTAAAAATGTCAGGGGTGTGGAATTTAATAAAATATCTACTTGTCAAGGGGGCAGGTTGCTTCATAAATCTACTTGTCCTGTACCAAAATCCACTTGTCCCTTTGGTGCAATGTAGCGCAGAAACAAATTATGGCAGCAATTGCATTATATAAGAGATCTGATATAGCCTCTCTGCTTAAGCCAGAGCTTATACCATAGAAGTGTTTGAATACTTGCAATCTCCTTATGTTGCCACGTTTCCACAGATCTACATACTGGGGCTGAAGGTAGTGGTAAGCAATAGTTCCAGGGTTAGAATGTCCTTTTGTGTCTGTGCAAACCTACTAACTCGCATGTTTTAAAGGTTCTCAACAACTCTTCTCTAATCTTTTCCCATACTGAGAAATGTTGGAAATTTTCTTCTGACCATGGCAGATGTAAAACTTCTACCAGAGTTGGGAAAAAAGTGGTTGGAGGGAAAGTGATCATGAAAACACTCAGATTTTCACATGAGCAAATCTACACATGCATATCTGCTCATGCTAAAACGCAGTTCACAAATATTTTCTAGGAATACTATTCTGTAAATTCGTGGGAATTCACGAAAGCCGTATAGCTGCACTTAATGCACAGATATATACCATGTGTGCACTTTTGTGATTTTCTTTAATAATTGGGCCCCTAATTTGGTCTGGCATTGACCATGACCTTTTGCATTTATTAAAATTCTGTCTGTCTCTCTGTCTCTCTCTGTATTGGCTGGCTTCACTGTGAGTGACAGCATACTGCTCTTTCACAAGGAGCATATCGGCACACAAAGTAGTTTTGTTCAGTGCCAGTAACTACTGTGGCAGGGGTGTGCTTTTTGAGACCAAAAACAAGTTTTGATTTTGACAATGTTTGTTATAATGGTGAGGGCCCCGCAGCTCCCACACCAATAAGCTTTTACAAAAATCATGGCAAAACAATTCATACATTGACAAAACGAAAAAGCTGACCACCAATTTCAGACCACTGGCTTTGCCAATGCTTGCTTATTTGTGTTTCCCAAAATCCTATTGAAACTGGTTATACTGATTTTCCATTATGAATATTATTGGGAAATGCTATCATGAATCAACACACTCTACTAATTGATGCTGCAAAGAAATGGTACCTGAAATTTTAAAGTAGTTTAGCAAAATGTTTTTTTTCCTGCTTATGTTTTTTTAAGAACATTTTATTTTGAAAGCAAAGAATCATCAATCTTGCTCTAAAGCTTCTGCAAATATGTGTATCAAATCAGATATTGGCCATGCAAACAATATCAAACACTTCAATATGTGTGAGTAAACTAAAGTGACTGTTACGAAGCACTCCATTAACCAGAATCCATCTGGAAGAAAGTGTGTGCTGGTATGGGCCTAGTTGTGTACACCTCACCCTTTTATTTAACACATGCCAGTACCCTTTAGCACAGGAAATCCACCAACACAATCTGCACTTCCAGACATCCACATTTGACACCAAAATCTATCTGTTTCCAGCATATGGAACAGGAAATAAGGACAAGATCTAAGCGCGTCTTGATCACATTATAGGGTAACGGACAATATGTCGACTATATGGCACCAGAACAGATAACATTTCTGGCAGACACCAAAGACAAAGAAGCCAAATTTAAATCAGCCACAATGTTGAGGTCTCCCCCTGTCCAGACATAGAAATTTAAAGAACAAGACCCCAGGAGTGATCTTTGACTCAGACTAAACGCTTTCCTCCAAAGTAAGGGCCTGGGTGGCTGGTACATTGGGCGGAGCTAAGGAGAAACTTGTTTTCTTGTGTGTGGGTGGCATTTTCTCCAAAAAGCAAGCTGGCAGGCTGCAATGTGTGCAGAAGCATGATAAAAGACCCAGCTGTATTAGAATAAGCAGGAACGTTCGAACCGTGCCATATAAGCACTCAGTTTTGCTTTCATGGCAGCACGGAATGAACAGTTCTCTTTACCCTGCAGGCACCCATGTCTACCTTACTGCAACCTGACATTGACCAAAATGAAAATAAGCAACTTAACTTACGTAGCAAAAACACAGGAGCAGGTCACTTGGACCTGAGGGCCGTTGGCTGTGAATTATTCCCACTTATTCTTGAGAGCACACACAAACCACCTTGCTTTTCAGAAGACTCCTGAAAATAACCTGCTCAAACAATCCTTTAATGACTGGTGACCTGGCACACAGTAACCTAATTCTTCTGGATAGGCGCCCAACAGGGCTTGACTGGGAACGGAAACCGGCCCTGGCAAACAGCTCGGTTGGCCCCACTGGGGTGAGGAGGGGATGCGGCCGAGCTTTTTGAAATGGCCGATTTCGGCCGATTATGTTACAGGGGGCCGATATTGCCAGCCCTGGTAACAAAAACGCCCCCCCAGGGTCTAAAACTGGCCACACCGTAGCGGCCTACCTGGGAAACGCCCAGTGCCTGCTACGGCCAGTCCAGCCCTGATGCCCAATACCATGCTTCAAGGCCAGACTTCAGTCAATTAGATCTGACAAACAGGCAAAACATGCAGAAAAATGTGGGGCATATTTACAAGCCTCTATTGCCACCACAGCGTCACTTTCAGTGACGTTGTGACGGCGATAGGGGCCTTGCCTGATTTACTAGGCAGCGTTAACCAACTTAATGTGGTTTAACGCTGCCTTGTAAATAAGGCACCCTGTCACGCTGTATTTAGCGTGAAAGGGGAGGGCAATGGGTGTTGCGGTGGGCATTCCACTGCATCATCCATTGATTTTGACGCTGCCTCCTGTTTACAAGGGCAGCGTATATAGGAGGCAGCGCAATATTAAGACCAGGTAAAACCTGGTCTTAAACAAGCAAAACGAGGAGAAATGATTTATTTCTCCTCGTTTTTGCTGTTTCCATGTGTGCTACCTTGTGCAGCACACATAGAAACAGCAATTATGTACAGGAAGGTCACCCTTCCTGCACATAAACAATCATTTAAAAAAAATGCTGTTGGGAAACTTCTATGTGTGTTGTATTAAGCAGCACACATAGAAGTTACAAAACGGCATGAAAAAGATTGTTCATATGCAGGAAGGAGGACCTTCCTGCACATAAACAATCTTCTCCTCAATGCAGACACCCTTGCACTATGGTGCAAGGGTGTCTGCGTTGTCGCTAGGCTGCTAAGTTTAGCGCCATCGCAGGGGGAAACGCAGGGCTGCACCATATTGTTGTAAATATGGTGCAGCCCTGCGTTTCTGAAGTGGGGAGTGTGGCTTTAAGCCAGGTAGGCTAACGCTGCACTCCATCATTTTACTGTAAATATGCCCCAGTGTTTAGTGTCACAGAGACTCATTCCAATGTAACCACAGGAAATATGTTAAACCAGAGGATTCATGTAGCTTCATCAGTTATGGTCCTACGGGTGAATGGGCACCCATTGTGTTACACACCTGAGCGTTATCATGTTAGCGCTTCCCTAGGTTGAGTCAATGTTAGTGTAACCACCTATTATGTAGCAAATTCTGGGAAAAGATTTTAAAAGTTCAGGAAAAAAGGTTAATTTTATGGAGCCATCTGCAGAGGTCAAGCAATAATATAAAAGTTTATAAATAGGTAGCTGACAGGTTTATGTTCTTTGCTTTGTATACAACGTTGGAGTACTGAGCAAATATTCACATGTACCTAGGCTTACTTAGAAAACATAGTAAACACACACACATACCCCTTAATCTGATTTCCCTTTTCTTATCTCTTTTATGACACACATAACATTATAGCACTGGACTACACTCACTTGATGTAGGCCTGTGGACTATGGCTTAAAAGGGCCTCTCTCTCCTTGGTAACCTGCCAGAGTGAACACACACCCGGGATATACCAACAGGGAAAAAAACAGGTAGCCCTTCCAATGATGAAATGCCAACCAGGAAGCCTGCACCAGATAACCCAATAAAAGAAAAAGGTTCATCAGGTGACTCACCCACAGTTGAATGCACCTACTTAACAGCCAGGACCACACCAGGTCCTCGCCTATATTGGAGTTCAATGTAGGGAAACCACCAAAGGGAAACACATGCGCCAAGTCAACCAGCAACAAGAAAATGTGCCCTAGGTCATCCAACAATGTGGAACTATAATCCCGGAAACCTAAAAGGTACACCACAGGGAAACATGCACCAGGGAAACCCCAAACACGAAATGTGGAACCGTGTACCACAAACCTACCAATATGGAAACATGCCCCAGGGAACTTGGTGAGAAGCTCACATAAATTGAAATGCAACTCATCACCATGCTGCCCAGGACCAGAGCACCACGACTCACTCCTTGATGGGAAGAAGATGCAGAACAGACATCTTGGAAAGTTTCCTTTGATTGCCCGGTACTCTAATTCAAGTAAGGCTTCCCTCCAATTTCTTCCCCCTACATCCTTGTCACCGTTGGGGGTGGGGTTAATGCCCAGGTTGCTATCTCTAGATACACCCTTTGCAGTGGAGCTAATTGAAACAGGCCAGTATCATGGTTCCGGATGATCTTGGCCCAGACCCATATGCCTGTGTACAGTGCTGTAATAATCACAAGAAGTGTCCCTGAAATTCCCACTTTGCTGATTTTGATCAAACGATGTTACTGTCAATGCCGTCGAAAGCAGCGCTGTAGTCAGCAAAACAGGCATAGAGTGGGGGGAAGTGGTTTCTCTACCCTTAGCTACCAAATAAGAGAGGCCATTAGCATTGTCCATGGTGGAAGAATTTGGTCTGGACCTCATCTGGTACTGAGGTATGATGTTATTCTTGCTGATCCAAGCCTCCAGCTCGTTCAGAATCACTTTCACAAAATCCTTACCGTCAACATCCAGTAAAGCAATCAGCCTGTAATTTTCTGGACAGGAGTCATCTTCCTTTATATTTATGGGATGCATAATGGAACCTTTCCATGAATCTGGAATGACTGATGTTGAGTAGCATGCGTTGAACAAGCTATGCATGTATGGATCCCAGTAATCCTGGTCTTCGTTAAAGATATTGCCCGGTAGGCTTTTGGTCCAGGGGCTGCATCCATATGAATCCCCTTTAGAGTACTTACTGTCTCCTTTTCGGTTACTATCATTCGGGATTCCTCCAAGAATTCTAGATTATTTTCAAATGCCTCCTTTATGAAGCCCCTAGTTTTACTTCCCTTTGCTAAAGAAGGGTTGATGGTCCTTTAAGTGAGGTCTTTGCGCTGGGCCTAGTTGGAAATGAAAATTAGGAAACCAGCTCACCTCCTGCAGGTTGCTGCTGGATGTATTCAGCATATTAGGCTGGGGTTGGTTCGAACACGCTTATTTCCTGCACTGATTGGCTATCTCGGTTCCGCAGCCTTAAAATTACAGACAAATGCATTACGTAATACCACCATTTGCGGACAACGGATCCTCATCCAAAATCAGTGTCCATGTGAATAACTGACAGCTCACCCTAGCCAATGGCCGTGCAGTATATCAGAAATGGTTAATCGCACACGTAGCTTCGATCCATTCCATTTCTCTGATTCTCGCCGCTACTGAGTTGAGAGCATCTTTCCGCGTGACCCGCTTAATTGTGCCTGTATTGTGTGAGTGCATGCTGGTTTTTAAGGCTGCAGGCTGACTTCAGAAGTGTTCACTGACCTGCTTCAAACGATTCTCTATTGAGCTGCAAAGTGGGGCCTTTTCTGATTCAGCAGGAGTGGTGTACCAAAAAGCTTTCTCGGTCCAGAACGCCATGCTGGTCGCAGAGATGCTTAATGCAGCCTTCATCTATTAGCCATGATGAAGCTTTACAAAGGGGGCTGTTTTTTTCTTAAAGCGTTTCTCATGATAAAATAAAACTTTATGTTGATGAAATACTTGGAGGAGTGCCAAGTGACAGGATCGCTGTTCCTGACAGGAGTACAGTACCAAAGCACTAGATATATTAATATTTTTTCAATTTTGCTTAGCATGAAGTGGATACCTTGGAGATGTTCGTGTTCCATAGAATGTGTTTTTTCATCCTGTTACCATGGGACTCTGGTGGCTTAGTGAACTAATGCCATGTCGGTAGGGACATGTGTTTGACCTCACAGTCAGAGGTTCACATCACTCAGTCTTCCATCCTTTTGATGTTGATAAAATGAGTACCATTGAGTTGGGTTACAATAAACATCTGTTATGCAGCGCCAAGATACCCTTCTGGTGAATGTGTGCTTTACAACTGCACACGTTATGTAATGATAGGATAAAATAAAGAAAAGAGCAGAATACATATTTATTTCAGTGTTTTATGTTGCACCAGCATACCATCTTCTGGGCATTTAGGAGCGCCTTTGAAAAAAACCAATTTAGCAGTGGTGGGTAATGGATCCTTCGATAATGGTTGCAGTCGTCCGTAGTGAGAATTTGTGTAGAGTGCAGGAGTCAACCTCCACTGAGCCCCGAACGTGGGATAAGAGATCAGGGGCATCCCAACCACGCGAGGATGGTGGAGATGTGGGACTATTGCCTCAGGTTAACAGAAAGCTACGTAATATGTCCCGCAGTAGAGATGCCGGCAGATATGTCCTTCAGTCAGGAGTCCCTTTCGAGTTCCTGGACAGTGGAGGAGCTGCTTGGTCAGCTCAGAGCTGGTGTTGAACTCATCTTCTTCCTACTCCCCAGCAGGGCCGGACTGGCCCTAGCAGGCATCGGGCATTTCCCCGGGCGGCCAGAATGGTGGGGGCCGGTTTTGCGGTGGTGGGGGCCGGTTTTGCTACTGGGACCCGGTTTTGCAGTGGTGCTGCAATCTCGTCCCCCAGTAACAAAAAGCAGCAATGCTTCACACTTGCACCCCCCACCTTCCCGGGGCGGGACTGGGGGCTGGTCCCACAAAATTGCCAGGGCTGCTTTGGGTTCAGAGTCCGGCCGTGCTCCCCAGAGATGAGGGGGGCTTATCAAGAGTGGCTTTCGAGGATATTTTAGCTCTGAGAGGATCTTGATGAAGCCTGATTTCTCGCATTCTCTCAGATCATGTGCGCCCTCCTGTAGCCATATTTTGAAGCTTGTGATGGAGACTTGAAAGTAGAACTACGGCCATTGGAAATGTTGTTAGGTCAGTCCTCATAGTGTTCTCAGTCTTCCATGACCCAGAAATAGAATCAAGGTAGAAGTAAAATGAAATACTGTCGTGGAAAACGTGAGCTTAGCAATATTTGCACACCTTTCAGTGTGATCTAATGAAATGGGAAAAGAGCGTGCACGATGCATGGCTGGAACATTAAATTAAAATGCGGTTAAAAAACACGTGGCAGCTTGTCATAACCGCCAGTACTAGCAATTAAGTGCCGGTGTTGAGCACCGAAAACCACCGGCTCAAATTAAGCACTGGCCGCTCTTCTGCCTGTAACATAACCGCTCAGTCTTTTTCCAAAGATAGATTCGAGGAGTTTATTACTTTAAATCAAATGTATTTTTATTGGGCTAGTTAATAACAAAACCAAGAGAAGTTCATATGCCTAATTCCACGATCCATTTTCATTCTTGTATTTTATAGTGTACAACAGTGTTTAAATGTATTTAGGTAGAAAGTTGCACTATATAAACAGTGTTATTTTTAGTGCAATGCAAATAACTACTCTCAACTCATTGAGCAATACACTACGCTCTGATACGTGGACTCACTACTGTATATACAAGTCTCTCAACATTGTTGGAGGCTCATATATTATTCAACTCATGTTGTCTGCTGTGTCAATATAACACAACGTCTTCTCATCCCCATTGCTGTATGTTTTTTTTTAAAACCCAATAAAAAGATGTTTAAAAAAAATGAACATTGCTATTTTCAGAGCACCTATCAAGGCAATATATACAGCAGTAGCACTAAACATTTTCCCATACCTTAGATTATAAAAAAGTACTATTCTAGCCATATAAAAAGTTAAGAAAATTCTTAGAACTCTGTGTTCCTATAATACAAGGAGTTTCAATATGAAGACCAATAGGAGGGCTCACAAAAGTGGGGATAACTGAATGAACAAGATAGAGACGGGACAATAAGTTACTTTCCTACCAAGTGTGAATGGCTTCATGCCCCCTAAAGCTGCCTATTTGTCCCCCATCCCATTGTACCCACAAGGAACCGTACAGAACACACCAAAAACGAATGTCAAAGTAAGCAAAACAGTCAGAAAACCCTTATCTATACCGCAACCAGAGTTCTCCCGTCCATACTGCCCGCTTCTTCTACCTTTCAAGTCCCAACCCAGACCATTTTTCTTGCTCACATAAAGTCTTGCTAGACTTCAATGACATGAGGATGGCAGAAATATTAGGGGTCATTTGGAGTTTGGTGGAGCACGAGCCCTGCCGGCAAACTTGCAGGACTCACATTCAGGACCGGACTGAGAACACAAAGCAGCCTTGGCAATTCTCTGGACTGGACCAGCCCCGGGAGCGCGGTGTGGGGTGTCAGGGGTTGGGTGAGGTTGCTAGTGTGAAGCACTACTGCTCAACTAAACTGTCCACCAGCACTGCTGCTTTTGTTACTGAGGGTCGATATTGCAGCACTGCTGCAAAATTAGCCGGCACCACTCCAAAAACAGCCCGAGGGGAAATGCCCAATACACAGTACTGCCAGACCAGCCCTGTCCGCATTCTGTTTAGAGTTGAGGAAGCGTGGGTTTGCACCAGCGGAGCCACAGCTGGTGCTGTCAGCATAGGCCCTTGTCCTGGCAGCCCACCAGTGAACAGGGGACTTCATTTGTTCAGTGGCACTCTACTTCCCTTTATTTAGGGAAGGATAACCATTAGTTGTTCTCCCCACCCAGAACCACAATGCATCAGAGTGATAGCTTTGCTTGCTGGAAACAAATTATGAAGATATAAGCTTTGCTGAATGGGTGCATCAAATGTGGCACTTGCTCGACAAAGGATCCTTGCCTTCATTGGAGCTGCTGCAGGTAGCTGGAGGTCCTCAGCAAAGGAAGTGGAGGCTGTAACCTTTGTTGAACTGTCAAGCCAGTAGACCATCTATCAGGCTCTACATTTGCCTCATAGTGCCTGATAATCCCTCCATTGCACACCTACAGTAGTCTCACAGTTAATCCATGGTCCCTAGTCACCAGGTTTGGTTAGGTGAAATAGTCACCCGTTTTACTCGTTTTTCTCTTCTGGACTGCTGACACCTTTCAAACAAAGGTAGGTTGTATGGACCACCCCTTAGGGGCTTTAGCCAGTAACTCTCTACAATGTCCTTTTTTACCAACTGATTAGTAATGGTTTCAGCGGTGACACTCATACATCCGACCAACGTAATAGGCAACATAATTGAAAATGAATCAAATCATTTTTTTAAAAGCTGCATAGGAGTGAAGCCCTATACTTTAGCTTCCTTTTTTCCCTGTGAATGGTTGAAAGGGCAGTTGGTTCAACCTAAGCTTGGTAATAAAAATGGGTGCCTTTCTTTAGGTCGCTGCTTACCATAGAGCACAGCTGTGTTGTTTGCGAAACACATCTTGAAGTTTTTCAGGAATTTGACCTGGAAATACATTCTGCACGTCGCTTGCCTTTGGCTTTGTGGTTTGTAACTCACGTCTTCTTGCTTTCCATTTGCTGCCTTTGTTTGCTTTAGGCTGTCAGGTTCAGTTTGTCCCGCCCGATGAGAAAGACGTGTTCACTGTATTCTTCCACTAACTTGTTTTCTGTCAACAGGCCTTTAAAATGTGTTTTTATCTCATCACGTTTGCTGGACATTCAAAGACTAAGGTCAAATGTCAAGCTGTGTTTTCATGGAAGTCCGGTTATTTTGCTTTCGGCTGACTTCAAAGTGAGAGCGTTTATACGAAAGAGGAATGCAGCGTACTTTCTCCATGGAGCCTGCTTGAGCCCTTTAAAAAAAAATATTTTAGACATAGCCATCTCAAAAGGTATCTCGTTCTTCATCTGCACAATACATTTACATATTTTTAGCAAAATTCTTCTTCTTTGGTGAGTCGATTGAATTCGTAAAACTGCCTTTTCAGGAACAAAGTACAAAACCACTTTTCTGTCTTAGCGTCAGCCTAACACATGGTGATCTTAGGCAATTTAAACTGTTTATGGCCCATTTACTGTCAAGTACAGGACAAGATCTTTTCACAGGCAAGAGCCAGCCACATTGTAATACAATTTAACAATGCTTGGTTTTCACTTTGATGTGTAAAGCATATGCTTTGTTTGTGACATCTGTGGCAACTCGTTTTGGAGAACTGGATAAGTTTAAGGGCACTTTTTATGAAAGCTTTTGTGTTTGTTTACCTACACAATAATTATGTATTCCATCTGCAACTGTGCCTTTTTCAGAACACATACACTACTGGATATAAACGATTTCCTTTTGTCCTTGCAGGCACCAGTGTCATGATTTCAATAGTGCAGCAGGTGCAGTGGCACATGGGCCAAAAGGTCTAGGAAACCCACATGACCGATTATTGCTATATGTTACTACTAAGCAAGCAGTCACAGGTGCCGTTATCTTGCAGGCACTAGGTCCATGGTTTGATTGGTACAGCAGGTGCAGTGGCACAGGAGCCAAAAGGTCTAGGAAACCCACTAAAGTCTGATTATTGCCATATGTTGCTACAAAGCAAGCAGTCACAAGTGCAGTTATTTTGCAACCATATTTGACCAAATAAGACTGCAAAAACACACCACCCCTCTCACCATAGGTGAGTACTTCCTATGTTTTTATGTATCCGAGTGCATCAATTAATGAAATTTTATATTCAGCTGTGCCTATCTCTCTTTTTTCCTACAAACAGTGCCCGACCGGCCACACTGTGAGTCCTCTTTCTTTTTTTCACACTCCAGTCTTGAGCCACTCCAATCCCTGGGTCTTTTCCGCCCTGTTCACATTGGCAGTTTGTTGGCTTAACTCAGGTACTTTTTCAAATAAGCGCAAACAGAGTGATTTACAAACCCCCCCCCCCCCCCCCCGTTGGTGCTGTTTTGGCAGTTCCTTTTATATATATTTGTTATCACTTTATTGCAGGTGTGTCCCATACCATAAGGTCCTCATTGTTCTCGGGGTCGAAACATCGTCAACATGCAAATGAACCACCTTTACAGACCTCTAGTACTGTCCCAGAGGATTGATTGATGATTTCAACATATTGTATTGTGGTCGTTTGTTCTATATAGAAACCTTTTCTACCAATTGTCCACACCTCCTTTCCCTTTGCAAGGCTCTTATTCACTTAGAACACTGCACTTGTAAAACAACTATTACTCAGTAAAAATGTTTGTCTTGATAACTATATCTAGTGTGTGGTTCTGATTCTCCTTCTGACATTTACCACCCACACATCTATTTGCCATTTGGCGTTTGTTCCTATCAAGTATTCAGACACATGGGCCGCAGGAACCTTTGTTCTGTGTTATAATGCTGGAATGCAGGTCAGCAAGACGGATGCTTGTTCTTTTAACTTCATACCTGAATAAAATCTGGACCAGAACTAAAATGAACTGGAACCAGCACCCCTAAAGAAGAAAAAGTGGGTGGATCTAATAAACAAGATTTTCATTAGAGATCTATATTTTGAGTTAAGATGGACCTGACAATATAAAAGTTATTTGTGAATGATCCCATTGAAGTGTGACCAATAAAGGTAATACATTTACGCCATGAAGGGATTCATAGAAATAGAAGGGTGAGAAAACTAAACAAAGACCCTCCAAAGAAAATTATAGGGTATCATCCGGCACCTATGAGACTGTAAAAACCAGATGAGGAACCCATCCAAAACTTCATTGGAGGCAAATATAAGAGCTTCCATATAAATCAATAGAATTTTAATATTGAACTATTGTCCTGAAGAAGGTGACGATCCACCTTAGCACCAAAACGCTGCGTCGACAATTGTTCTTCATGTATTTATTGCACATATTGTTTATCTTTTATTGAAAAATATGATGAATATATGATTTTACATGTTTTTAACTTTGTCAATATCAATTGTATAGAACATGATCTTTTGAATAAAATATTGATAATACATTCCTTTGAATTCATATGTTTGATTAGAAATTGATTATTCTATGTATGATTTTATATATTTTTGTCTGTAAATTTAGCAACCTGGTAAAATTTGTATTATTATATCTCAGTGTATGGCCTTACTATAACTAAGGTAACCAATCCAATTAGAGGATTGAATCCTCATGTTTTCAGAGTAGAAGGAGAAGGGAACTTTGTGTTTGTTTCATAATGCTGGAATGTGCCATTACAACAAGGTTTGGTCCTGACGCCGCGTCATAGGACGGGAATCTGGCACGCACCTCATAAAGCACAGAAAGTTGTGCACTCCAAGCTACAGTGATAAGGGGTAAATAAGCCAATCGTCAATTATCTATCAAAGACCAGTAGGCTTCGGTGTTTAGATCATTATTTGCTTGTTGGAAATTTTTAAAAAGCGACTCATGCCATTGTTTGAATTTTGGCTACTAAGAGTTTGTAAAACTACTTCCTCCCCATATCATTTCTAAACAAGGGCAATAGTATTTCAGTCTATTCAGTAGTTTTGATTTTCAGTCTCGGATGTCCTATTGTTTCCAATATATTTATGGTGGACTTTGGGTAAGCCCCTTGCTCCTTATTGGATGGCTTTTTTGTCTGCCTCAGTTGTGAGCTCCGGATTTGATGACTTTTGGCCCTTTGTGTTTGTCCGGCCCAGGAGAGATTCGGTCCCACAGTGCTCACATTAAACGAGTTGCATCCTTCCGCTGTGTATTTTAGGAGACTTTTGTATGTTACTTCCAGCACTCAATCGGAGAGCGATTCCTTCCGTTCTCCATCTTATTTTCCTGTCTCCCTCATCCCTCACCCTCTTCATATGCTCTTTCCCATCTTGGTCGACCTGATAACATCTTTGGGCTTTCCAGTACTAGTTTTGTTTGTATTCTTGTACAACTTAAGATTTCGTCCATGTGAGTGATTTCTTTTTGTTTTCTCCAGTAGAAGAATGCCTAATTGGCTTAGCAAGTACTGGTATATTTCAAACATTACATTTCTGGCTCTATGCAAGGAAAGGATAGATTTCATTTTGCCAGTTGCAGCCAATATTTCTTCATCTGCTCCAGCTGCCAAGAATTTCAGTAAAGTCCCTCTTAACTATTGTCTTAGTGTCAGACAAAAACATGGGCCATACTATGTATCCTCAGACGATTCACCTTCTTCTCTTGCATAGCCCTCAAGGGTGTGAGGATGTAGTCTGTCCTGCATGTCCTCTACCTTCCCAAAATGATTCGCCATCCAAGAGAATGTACTTGATGGAATTAACTTTGATGGCAGCAACTGAACATTTTTATCAGTTTTACTTTTGCTTTCCCTGCATTCTTGCATCCTTGTTTCTTTCATACCCAATTTTTAAATAATCCATTCACTTTTTTCCCCATAGCTCTTCTTTTCAAAGTTTGTTTTTTGTGTGCATTTAAAGGTATTTATAAGCAATGGCGGTCTGTGCAGGTAAGCGCGGTGGGGCAGGGCGGGGGATCAACAGACGATGGAATAGGGGAAAATAAATAAATAAATCGTATTCCGTCGTCTGTCGACATCCCCACCCCACTGCCCAACCATACTTACTTGCATTGACAGCTACTGTTTATAAGGGGAAAACCTATGTAAACGCTATATGTGGTGTGCTGCAAAAGGGAAGATGAGACCAGTGAGTAAAGATCTGGGGAGAAGGAGTAAGAGAGACAGAGAAGAGAAAGGTGGAAGAGGACGGGATAAAGGGAGTGTCTTAGTTTGGATCAATGATCAAGATGGCACAAGAGGGGAGATGTTCCATGAGGTGAGCCATCTGCTTGCTCCAGAAGTGGATGGAGATTGACGGATCAGAATGGGGAGTGAAATCCACATCTTTGAACGTCTATGTCTCCGCCCTACCACCTCTCCCACTTCCATCCCTCATTCACACCAGTGTGTGCCTAGTCAAATATTTTCCCTTTTAGAGTTAGACTTGTGTTATAGCCAATCCACCATTTTGCTGTCTTACCTCTGAATTGGTTTCAGTGTAGATAAGTGGGTCGTACTCTACTTAACCGCCGAACACAAGTTAAAATGTGGTTATTCATGGTTGAGATGAATAATCCAGGGGTAGCCTTGCTTTGTTCATGAGTGTTTCGTTGATTTAATTTGTTGTGCATGGTTGTACTGGCTTTTAATTGTATACTCCGCCACTCTACTTTTCTGGCTGCGCTCAAGAAGGAGTCTTTTTAATCACATTTTGTTCCAATCAGTTGGAACCAGTGGAAAGATGTAAAGAAGGAGACACGTCCTTATTTCCCCAGCCTACAAACAAAACGCTGGTTCACATAGACCTGCCCTTGGGGGCAGATACATTATTGCGAATTATAAAACAGAGAAATCTCATTTATTTTTTAATAGGGGTGAGGAAATGCAAGGTCTGGTCCCTACACAAAGGAAATGACTCTTCTTTCAAATGCCTTCATGGCAACAGCAATTGGATGCCAACTTTGTGTCCTCCTGAGTGTACCCAGCCAAGCAGTGATGTTTTTCCGCATGCTCTTAGGCATTTTAATCATACTTGTAAAAGACAACTTTTATTTGTAACGACGCCTCTTTTCAAAGGGTGCTGTCTATCACTTTGATTATGAGCGATAACGCCTTGTAATCCTGCTTTTGTTTTTGTTTTACACAGTGGACCATTATACTGGCTTGATAGTGCAAAATAGCTAAATGTGGCATTTTTTGCTGCACTTGCATCAGCTGGTATAACATGCTTTACTTTTATTGTTCTCCTTTTGCAGTACAATGATTCTTGTGTGGTCTAGTTCACAAAGGCCCGTATTAACTATGTAAGAATGGAAATTGTTTAAGTTCAAAGTGATCCTTTGAAAAATCTGAAAGTGCCCCTAATAGTTGATCCCGTTTGTCACAGGATCATTGCTTTTGTACGCTAGTTTTAGAATGTATTGCGATATAATAAAACATTCTGTGTATGTGTAAAGCGCATGTTCACCCCAAAGGGCCTCTTGGCGCTGTCAAACACTGAATAACAGATAAATACTGTTGCCTAATTAAAAAAAAAAAAGATTTATTGCTATGTTTCTATTGCCTTGATCTGACCAGCATGAAAGAATTTTGACTCAACATAATAAGGCATGTCTTAAAAAACATAAAACATGGTTAGTTCTAATGGAGAGCTGCAGCAGGTCAGGTTTTCAGTTTTTAACCAGTAAGTCTGTGTTGTAACTTACGTGTATCTGCTGCTCAGCCAGAATGAGTGTGGTGTGGAATCTTGGATGGATGGAATGCTGGATGTCTGTGAATGTCAGTTGGGTATGGGCTGAGCAGCAGGACAGCTGCTCCTGGTGGGGTTTCTCTTGACTTCTTAACAACTTAAATAAAGAATTTAACTAATCTACGCTAGAAGTCCAGTACATCTTTTGGATTACAACATTTTGGCGATGAATTAGAAGAAGAATCCACGTGTGCCACCTAATGGAAATTAAAGGAAAGAAAAAGTGAAACTTGACAGGAACAGAAAAGTGAAGTCCGAGCATGTTGGAGAACTGAAATCTGACAGGTACAGGAAAAATAGCCATGGAAACCACAAGGTAAAAGACTTTTTACGAAAATTAAAAGTATGTGTGTAATGCTGTCTGGCACCCAATCCCCACCAGTGACCCTGCCAATGGTCGCCCTTTAACCCAAGCGTGCCAGATATAGTGTTAATCTTGGACAAGATACAAGTTCAGTACTTCACTTAAAATATGTTGATTGGGGGCAAATACCGAGCCCCAGTGCTAACTATTGAAGGATTTGGTTTTAAATTGAGGAATCTTTATGTGTGCTGATCGGGGGCAATGATCGAGCCCCGGTGTGTATTTCGAAATATATTACTCGGGGGCAAAGACCGGGCCCCGGTGAGAAGCTGTTAAGCAGTTTGTTGACTGAAAAATACGGGCCCCGTTGTAGTCTGTTGATGTTTGGCAGGGATGCATAACATAGATTCTTTGGAAGTGTCGAGTGAGGGAAAAAAAAATCGAGCCCCGGTATGAAGTGAAGGGAAGACTAACACACATGAAGGATGCAGTGTGTTGTGGAGGATTGTGGTGTTCACTATTGGTATGAATACTGTCAACAAGATTGAGGATTTCCTGGATACAGAGATGTGAAAACAAGATTGAATCATATGGCAGCTTCGTCTGGGTTTGATGCACGAACCCGTGCAGATTTGATGAACAGCGCATTTCCTGCTTTGCGGTATTTAAGGCATAAGGCATTGTCTGTTTTTTTGGAATACTTAATTGTTCATCGGTAAAATGATATTTAAAAAAAAAAGGAATGACAGTTTGGCACTCACCCCAACGGTTTCAGCTCGTGCTTACTGACCTTTGAATTAGCTTGAGCCCAGTATTCTTTACATGCATTGTCTTGCAGCTTTCACGCTATATTGCATGGACGTGCCGACAGCCACCCGGCTTAGCGTCAAGAACGTTCCGCCATCTTGTACTCAATCCATTTTACTCAATTTCAACAAAACTTTATCAGTGCGTGTGAAACGTGTATTATTATGGATTTTACGATCGGAGGTTAACAGGTCTGCACCCCTGCATCAGAGCTTCCATTACTCAAAGGTATTTGCTGTAAGTTTTGGTTTATAACGTAAAAGTACAGTCAAGAGCTTCAATAGCTTGGAAACAGGAATGACAGTGATTATTATTTCCCCTGCCTAGAACTGGGACAGCAAGCCCAGGAGTGAGTTAGACAGCCCGGAACTAAAACTGAGATCCCAGATGATGGTCTGAGGGTCCAGACTGTGCTCAGAACTGAGTCAGAACCGAGACAGTGATCCCACAAATGGGGTCAGAGCACACAGAACAAGCTTAAATAGGACAAAGGTCCCAGTATTGGAAGCGGGTCTGAGAGCCCAGAAGAAGCTGAAACAGGACAAAGGTCCCACTAAAGGAAGCAGGTCTTAGAGACCATGTCGGGAACAATGTCCCGGAACTTGAAACACAACGGAAAGCCCAAAACACGGGGTCAAAGAGCCCATGTTGGGGACAAAGGTCCCAGAACTTGATCCACAACAGGGACAATAGTCCCAGAAGCAAAATATTGTTGTGTATGGGTTGGCATTGAGGTGTTAGGCCACTCATTGGTTTGAGTTGTGTATGAGATGGCTGTGCTTTGCTTAAGTCACTCATTATTAGGTGTTGGTTGTTGTATAATGGTGTGTGAATGAGACACCCATTGTCTTAATGTTTGAGTTTTGGGTAAGTGAGAGTAGTAGTAGTTTTATTGGAAGTGTGTTTAGAAGTGTGTGCGCACGTTGCTTCCTGATATACATATTGTTTTAAGGTTTGTTCCCTGTATGTGCTCGTCGTACCGGTCTGGCCAACTGGTGTGAATTGTGGCATATGGGTTTTGGTGTATGATGTAGGATGGTGGTTTATTTCAGGAAGTGACGTGTTACTTTGGTCAGAATGTAATGTGGTGTGAAATCTTTAAAATAGTTTCTGTGCGTGTTGTGATGCAGTATGGGGTGAAAGATTGTTCTTTTAATTATTCACTGTGTGCGGGATGAGATGTAGTATGGTGTGATAGGATGTTTCTTTTATGTGAGTTTGGTGAGGTGTAGTATGCAGTGATAGGATGTTTCGTTATGTGAGTTTGATGAGATGTGGTATGGTGTGACAGGTTGTGATGTGAGATGTTTATATTGTATTGCATTATTTTTCTTATTATTAGTGCATTGTATTCAATTTCTTGACTATATGTTATTTGCCATATTGTCATTATTTTAAGTGTTTCATCTAACTTATTTCACAATGCACTTGTTCCCCGTAAAGAAGGGAGATATGTTGTAACTTACGTTTATCTGCTGCTCAGCCAGAATGAGTGTGGTGTGGAATCTTGGATGGATGGAATGCTGGATGTCTGTGAATGTCAGTTGGGTATGGGCTGAGCAGCAGGACAGCTGCTCCTGGTGGGGTTTCTCTTGACTTCTTAACAACTTAAATAAAGAACTTAACTAATCTACGCTAGAAGTCCAGTACATCTTCTGGATTACAACAGCCTGCAAATACCACCCCTTTCAGTTTCATGGTATATGAATTCCTGAAACCTGGGTTACTGGATCAGAATTCAGACCTCAAGAGCCGTCAGCCAGCATCTTAGGGCATGGGAAAACCTAAAACTAGTGGCGTAGCAAGGTGAGGGGTCCGCCCCTGGCAGCACAAGTTTTGGGGGCAGCGGCCTCCCACCACTCTTAACTGCAGTCTCAAGCAGGAATTCCCCCGCGCTCTTCAATCGGCTGCCCAAACGTAACCGAGATCCAGGACCCCCCCCCCGCTCTTCACTCCAACCGCCGTGGGTGGCAAACTCAGGGACCGCCAAAGGTGGCCGAAGGGCTAGCGACACCACTGCTTAAAGCACAACTTACTCTTCCCAAAAAGTTACTACAAATATTTATTCGAGTGGGCACGGGTTATATATTTTGGGATTTTGACCTGTAAGGTAGTGGGCATCTCTATAGGTGGATCTGTTTTTGTGAACCATGGTAGTGTAATTTAATTTGTAGGACTCAGTTCTTCAGGTTGCTCGTAGATCAATAATATCTTTCATCCCATAGCAAAGGTTTCTTCCTCCCTCGTCGGTGAAGTGGAGAACATCCCTCTTACTGCAAGCGCCTGGCAAAGCTGCACTGCCACTATGATCAGTGGACTCTCGGCTGCTAGCAAGAGACCCAATTAGTCTCAATTAAGATCTTGGTTTTATGGCTGAGAAAAGCTGCAGATTGGCTCCTGGGTGGAGTCCAACTCATTCCAGTGCATTGGCAGGAACGATACCTAATCAATAATGTGATGGATTTGATGTGATCCAGCTTCCTAAAGTGTCAGACCCCTGGGTGTGTTCCAGCTCGAGCCGCCCAGGCTTGCATACACAGCCATAAGGCACCCAGCGACGCGTATTGATTTTGAAGGATCATTTTCACGCATGCTTCAATGCAATTGCAAGAGGCAATGGATCAGTAAACCAGCTACATCTGTTTCAGCTACAGAAAGAATACTAAGCGTATAGCTTCCTCCTCAAATGCATCATATTCCCTCTACAAGGAGGGTAGACATGTTTCATTCAGCATAAACATTCGATTTTGTCTCACAGCTGGTAAATTTACAGAAGGCACAGTTTGCAGAATGACTGATTTCAATCGAAGAAGCTTGAATGAAAAATGTTGCATTCAATTCTACAGTGAGGGTAGACTTATTTCATTCAGCATAAGTATTTGATTTTGTTTCTAATCTGGTAAATTTATAGAAGGCACAGTTTGCAGAGTTATGGATCTCAATCCAAGACGCTTGAATGAAAAATTGTGCATTCAAACTTTAGTTTTATTTTGAAAAGTCAAGATTTGATGGCAAAGTCTTGTGATGCAGTTATTTGTGGCTTGCTTGCTATCCCAGCAAAAGGTGCCATTGGTAGCATTTCTTACCTTGCCACCTTCTTTGCACTTGATACAGGCCTGTCTACTTCTGCCAGCAGCTTCATGGTAGTGTTGTGCCAATATAATAATTCCAGATGCATGCTACCCTCTATTTTCCAAGGCAAGTGAGAGCTAAACCCTTACTGAAGTGCTGCACAACATTTGTAATTCATACCATGTTCAAATAGTTGGGCTCTGAATGACTGGCTTTTAATGCTACTCTTATCATACTTAAAATTCTCTCTTGCAGACCACCACAGATATTTGTGGAGAGTATGGTATATGATTTGTGAAAATAATAATTATAATGATAGCTGCAGGCCCCCACCACCATCACTGCCGAATACTAGGGTTGCGGATTCCAAGAGCTGCCTAATCTTGATTCTACATCATGCCTTTTTCTTCCACCATCGTACACTGCTTGTCTCTTTAGCTCTCTCTATCATTCCCTTTTCACTTTTGGCACTGTTTATCTTCCATTTGTCACTCCTTATCTATCTTTCTCTTCATCCTTATTCTCCCTCTTCTACTTTCCACTCTCTTGCTGTGGGTCAAACCCTGATGATTAAAACAAGACCTGGTCCCGAAGAAGAGTGCTGGTGCCAACCACCCTTAACTGTGTGCACAAATTAAGCACTGCTTGTAGCTGATGCAAATATAACTACGAAATTAAGGGGCATATTTACGAGAACTGATACATTGGCATCGATGCGTCAGATTTCATGCGCCTGCCACAAATGCCCTAACAACGCCATGGATGCGCTGTATTTGCAATACAGTGCTCCATGGTACAAGGGTTCACGGATCTGCCAGAAATTCTGACACATCTTTTGGCGTTAAAGTGACATATTGCTGGAGTTGGTCGTAAGACAGACGCAACTCCAGCAATAGATGAGATCACAGAGGCGAGTCCTTTGTTAAAAGCCCTTCGTCAATTCTTATGCCTGGTTTGAGAAGTCATAGCGATTTTGACGCAGTAAAGTCATAGAGTGACGCAATGGAAAGTTGTAAGTTTCACTGTGTCAGTTCTGCGTGGCTTTTAATGGGGGAACACCTACTCACACACATGATACCTTTCACAGGTATAATGTAATGTAGGCTCTATAAACTGACACATCGGGCCCAATGCGTCAGTCTGCTAATATGGAGCAGTGTAGAGCACTGATGGCGCCGCTTCTGCGTTAAAAAAATGACACTGCGGCGGCGCCAGCTCTTTGTAAATATGCCCCTAATTGTAGCGGTCTAGTTGTTGGCGCGTCACGTGACGTGACGCGGGTACGCAGGTTGACGCCAGGATGCGCGCGCAGGGGAAGCGCGGAGCGTGAGGCGAGGGGTGCGTGGCAGCGAGCGCAGAGATAGAGGTGGCCGGCGCTCCTAGGTGTGACTGCTCAACTGTTGTGCCAATAAACATAGCGGAAAGATAACACTTGTTCCGAGTGCTCATTTACCAACTTTACAGTGGCGACGAGGTCGGGACGGAAACCGGACCGACGGGGGGAAGCGCAGTAGAAGGCTACACTCCACGTGGCCCCACGAGTCGAAGGAAGACACGCTACCAGGCCATCAAGCCCAAACAAAACACCGCACGGGCCGCCTGGAAGGGGGAAGTCGCGAGATACGACCCAGCCAACTGCGGAGATCGACCCCAGGCACAGAGCACCCGAGGAGCGTGGCAGTGCCACGGTACAGTAACCAAACCACAAACAGGCCACAGAGACGACGCCGTCCTCAACCAATAAAAGCACACGAGCTGCCCTCGCACGTAATCAAGCACAGAAAGCGCTGCACTGGCTACCAAAGAGGAGGAAGTGGGGCCCAGTGACAAGAGCCCCCAGAGGATCGAGCACACAAGAAACAACGACAACACCCCAGGCAGCCCCCCGAGTAAAGTCACCGTCGAAACAAGCGCCAAGGAAGCAAAGATGAGTACCCCGGCAGGGTATGCGATTGCACCGGTGCAATTCCTAACGAAACCCGGTGAACCAATGATGAAATGGGAGGACTGGAAGGAATACATAGACAATTTCATAGGGGTTTTGGAGGACGAGAACGAAGAGAAATTCACACCCCAGAGGAAAAAACGCATCCTGCTACTAAATCTAGGGCCTGAAGGTCTGAGAATATACAAGAGCCTAGTGCCCACGAAGAGAGAAGACACAGACGATGACGTGTATGCGCACGCGGTGGAGGACCTGGATGAGCGATACCGCCCCACCGTCTGTGTTTCGGTAGACAGATATAATTTCCAGCAAAGGAAACAAAAGGTGGGAGAATCCATCGAAGAATATGTAGCAGCACTGAGGAAGCTAGCAGCCCCGTGCAGGTACGCACTGTGGGAAGACGAATTTATAAAAGATCAGGTGATCATGCACACCACCAGCACAAACGTGCAGGACAAGCTGTGGGCGAGTGGGGACACCACACTCAAGGAAGTAATGGTCATTGTGAAGAGGGCGGAACTCTCGAAGAGGTGCGCCGATGCTACCAGAAAAGACACAGGCGCCCCAACCATGGTGAACAGGATACAGGAGGGTGATCACCGCAGGGACCAGAAACCCAAGCCTCCCACAACCAAAGGAACCAGCAGATGGCAAGGGAAACAAGCGGACGGTGAGAGCAAGAAAACGTGCTACAGGTGTGGAAGCTGGTCCCACGAAGCCCACGACAGACGTTGCCCGGCCTTCAGAGCCAAATGCATGCACTGCGGTATCATGGGCCACTACGAGAAGGTGTGTCGGAAGAAACAACAGAAAGGAGTGGTGAAATACATGGACCAAAGCGCGGAAGACCCGGAAGACGCCACGGAGGAGGAGGTGGTCACCGTACTGTGCATATATGAACAGGTACTGAGCGTGGATGCCAAGAGATCAACCAAACCGGTCCTGGAAATGTCCGTGGGCGGCATAACCATCTCGGTTGTGGCAGACACCGGATCCCCATTCACCATCGTACAGCATGCAGTGTGGGTAGAACAATTCCAAACCAAGTTGGGCCCTAGGCTGGAGAAACTAGACATACGACCGGTAACATACAATGGTGATCGCATCCCCATGCTAGGGTACCGACGCCTGTTGTTCGAATTCAGAGGCCGTACGGCGTGGTGCAAGCTGTACGTGGCCGAGAAAGGACCCTCCGTCCTGGGATGGTTGGACCAGGGCGACCTGGGCATAAAACTCGACCCAGGGGGGAAGGAACAGATCCTGCTCACAGACCAGGTGGAATGGCTGGACACAGACAGATGGAAAGAAAACTACCCGAGAGTGTTTGGGGGTGCAGTAGGAAAAATGGAGAAATTTCAACACAAAATAGTGCTGAAGGAAGGAGCCACACCAGTAGCACACAAAGTAAGGAATGTGCCCATTGCAGTAAGGGAAGCTGTCCAGACGGAACTCCAAGACCTGGAGAAGAAGGGCATCATAGAACCCATAACCTGTGCCGAATGGTTGGCGCCTTTGGTGGTCGTGATGAAACCCAACGGGAAGGTCAGGCTTTGCGTAGACTTGAGAGAACTCAATAAGAACATAGTGGTGGAGAAATTTCCCCTTCCCAAGATAGAGGAGATGCTGGCACGAACCAGAGGAGTCCAGTGGTACTCCACCATCGACCTTACATCGGCTTACCACCAGGTAGCCCTACACCCGGACAGCAAAAGTCTCACATCGTTCATTACCCCGTTTGGGTGCTACAGATTCTGTCGCATGCCGTTCGGGCTGGCCTCGGCGGCGGCCGTTTTCCAGAAGATGATGCACCAGCTGTTCAGAGACTGCAAGGACGTGCAGTACTTCCAGGACGATATACTGGTGATGGGCAGAGATAGGAGGGACCATGACCGGACACTGGAAAAGGTGTTACGGACGCTGGAAGCTAAAGGTCTCACGGCGGAATGGTCGAAATGCCGGTTGGGAATGCAATCGGTGACCTATTTAGGCCACGAAATAGGGCAACAAGGGGTCACCCCCAAGATGGAAAACGTGAAGGCCATCGTTGAAGCTCCGGCCCCCAAGAACAAGGAGGAGGTCAGGTCCTTCCTGGGGATGGCGGAGTACTACAGTAAATTCGTGGTACAATTCGCATCCAAGACCTATAACTTGAGGAGGCTAACCAGAGAAAGCACGGTGTTCCAATGGACACCGGAAGCCCAGGCGGAATTTGAAGTCATCAAAAAAGGGATCCTAGAAGCGATGCCTCTCAAGGGTTACGACCCGCAAGGCGCCACCATACTCATCACGGACGCCAGCGACAAGGGGTTGGGCGCTGTACTCATGCAAGACCGAGGAAGTGGAGAAGTGGAGACGATAAGCTTCGCCTCCAGAGCACTGACGGAGACAGAAGGCAAGTACAGCGTCATTGAGAAGGAGATGTTAGCGGTAGTGTGGGCCATGACGAGATTCCGGCAATTCCTATGGGGTACCCGATTCCTGCTCAAAACGGACCACAAGCCGTTAGTGAAGGTTCTGACGTCGTGTGGACACGCCAGCGCCACACCCAGGATATCGAAAATGTCCCTAAAATTGTTGGACTACAGATATGATGTAGAGTACATCCCGGGAAACAAGAACCGAGTGGCAGACTACCTGAGCCGAGCGGCGGCCATGGAGCCGGGAGAAGAAGACCCCGCGGACAGAGGAGACATGGTGGCTCTCATTGAGGATCAAGAGAAGATCATCAGCAGACAGGAGTGGACAGCCGCGTATGACGAAGATGCGGACCTGATGGAGATAAAAGCCCACGTCACCCAAGGGTGGCCTGACAAGAAAAAGGTGAAACCCAACCTCAAACCTTTTTATGAAGTGAGAGAAGAACTGACCGTGGGAGATGAGGGCATATTCATATACCGGGGAGACAGAGTAATCCCCCCCACGAATCTCATCAACAAACTACTGGACCTATTGCATGAAGGCCACCTGGGTATTGGGAAACTCAAAGCTAGATCGAAACAGAATTACTGGTGGCCAGGCATGGACATGAGAGCAGAGAGACATGTCAGGGAGTGCCCCCAATGCCAAGGGGCGGACAAAACGTTGAGGCCATTACGCCCGGCTCTGGGGAAATTCGACACGCCCGCAAACCCATGGGAAGAGTTGTCTATAGACATTTTAGGGCCGGTGCTGGATGACCAGAGCGTGCAAAAAATATGTGTGTGTCCTCATCGACCGTTATTCCAAGTGGCCAGAGATAAAAGTGAGCGAAACGATGGACACGGAGAACATCCTGGAGTTCCTATCGGAAACATTCACCCGAGAGGGAATTCCCAAGTCCATCTTAAGCGACAACGGGCCACAGTTGACATCAGAAAAATGGAAACAGTTCATGGGGAGGAACGGCATCGAGGTAAAGCACACGGCCATATACCATCCGGCAGGTAACGGTCTGGTGGAACGATTTAACAGGGTGGTGATGGGGGCCATTCAAGCAGCCATCACCTGCAACAAAGACTGGAAGAAGGCGGTGGAGAATATGGTATGGGCCTACAGGATAACGCCCACAAGCACAGGGTACAGCCCGTTCCAAATATTGAGAGGACGTGAACCTTTCACGCACGACAACAGAATCTGGAAGGAGAAGGTAGTGACCAGTGAATGGTCTCCGGCAGTCGTGAGAGCAAATATGGAGAGGGCTCAAGCCATCTACACCAACAACTACAACAAGAGGAGGAGTGTGAAGGACACTCGGTTAGTGAGAGGAGAATGGGTGAGAGTAAAGTTGGCTACCCTACAAAGGAAAGGAGACAGCAAGTACAGCAAGCCCATGCAGGTCAAGGAAGTGTATGACAGAGCGGCTCTGCTCAGCGACGGGAACGTGTGGTCGCAGGACCGCATGGCCCGGTGCAACAAAATATTGAGATGGGAACAGTGGGAGACGGAAGGCGAAGGCACGGGAGACGCGGATGGAGAGAATAAGGCGGGCGGAAGTGAAGAAAGGGAAGAAGCAGGTACAGGAGAGGAGCAAGGAGGAGAGCAAGGGGGTGAGACCCCAGTGGCAGAGATGGACAGGCTGGGAGGTAATCTGAACAGTGGGGGAGCGATGGCCAAAGGGACAGAACGTGAGGAAACACAGAGCCAAGGGGCTCGAGGGTCAAGCGGTAAGGTGACCAGGAGCGGAAGACAAGTAGTAAGGCCTTCCAGGTTCCAAGACTTTGAACTGGACTGCGAACTGTAAGTGACTTATTGTTGGGTCGGTAAAAGGGGGAGATATGTAGCGGTCTAGTTGTTGGCGCGTCACGTGACGTGACGCGGGTACGCAGGTTGACGCCAGGATGCGCGCGCAGGGGAAGCGCGGAGCGTGAGGCGAGGGGTGCGTGGCAGCGAGCGCAGAGATAGAGGTGGCCGGCGCTCCTAGGTGTGACTGCTCAACTGTTGTGCCAATAAACATAGCGGAAAGATAACACTTGTTCCGAGTGCTCATTTACCAACTTTACACTAATTTCCTTATTCAGGCTGTTATTGCAGGCTTCATTGATTGTATGCCTTTTAAGTAATTTAATTTCTTTGTGATACCAGTAGAAGAGGCGAATGAAGGAATCTGTTGCTGAGGAAAGAATCATTTTCACTGTGTTTTTAGGAACTTTTTTCAGGGGACCCCGTGATTAGATCATTTGCAAAAACCACGAAAGTCCATTTTGTTAAAGAAAGTTTAAAGCTGGTTGTCTGGCTTTTGAATTTTCTCTCATAAGCCGATCCTATACGTGATAAAGACAACAAAAAGATTTATTTTTGGAAAGAAGCGAATAAGCCTGTGAACAAAATCTACTTTGCTAGCCAGAATATTAGACTATCTTTGTGATCAGGCTGGAACTCTGTGATAGGAATGAAGTCAGCACCTCTGCATTACTGCTAACACAAATCCTTCTTAAACACAACCTACCTCATTTTTCAACACTGAAGAGTAAGTAAAAATCGCTTTATTTGTTAGATTAAAGGCAAAATATCAATTGTGTTGTATATTTTTTGTTCTTTATGTGTCACCTGGCTAAAATGGACTTTGGTGTTTTTTCTCATTGTTTTTCCTTGCATTTGGTGTAGCACGGTGCCTACGGTTACACTTTTTACAACAAAACAGTTGCTTATTTTCTAGGTCTTCCACACTAGAGGTTTTCTCTTTTGTGCTCTCCTGTATTTGTTTGTCATTCTCCATCCCTTCCCCTAGGATAGCACTTCGGTTGACTGACAATGCACAGGGAGGAGCATTATGTTTGGTATAGAGTACCATAATAGTGGAAATTCAGGCTTTTGGTTCCTAACCATAAAGTACTTTCAACTGAAGTTTTCTTGAGGAATTTGTAACCTATTTTTAATAACATTGATTACTAAGTGATATCAGTCGAAAGAGATAATTTCCATGAACAGAGACATGTTCAGTGAGTTGTTTTGGATACTTTAGTGCCTATACCTGAGCCACCAGTACTTGCTCAGTATAGCATGTGTCCGTGCCCAGTTTGCCAGCCTGGAGTACCCACTGGGCATGACTTGCACCCATGCCAAGCAGTCTCTAGGGTCAGACTGTGGCCTATGGGCTTATAAGTGAACTACAGGTCATGGTCATTCTTGACTATCAGACACTGTGCATGTGAAAGCTCTATATGCACAGTTTGCCTGTCCACAGTGCCTATTAGGAATAGACTTTAGTTGTACCACTAGGGTACTCAACACTTTTGTCCACAGTGTCTGCCCTATTCCCCTCTTGGCCATGTTTTTCTACAATGCCCAACAGGTACTAGTTATGTACATTGACTCTACATTGTGACCTATTCTGCTTCTTTCTCTGTACAGTAATCTTGGCTTTCACCCATACCGAAAGGTATGTGGACACAGGTTCTGGCCACTGGATCTTCCAGGGACAGCCTTCTCCACTTGACCTGCATGGAATGAGCAACTTTGCAGATCAAATGCTCACACGAAGGCTGACAGCACATTCAAACAATAGTGGCTGTAGGAAATTGGGGTTTTGATTGGGGGGAATGAAGCCCCTTCCCAAGCAACAACCTAATTCCCTGCCAGGGTAAAACACAAAAGTCACTAAAAATAACGTGTGCTTCACTCTCTGGGAGCTTGGCACAAAATCAGTCAGACTTAACCTAGAGGCAATGTGTAAAGTATTCATGCAGCACACCAGCAGTAATAAAGTGAAAACATAACACAAGAAAAATCCCACGCCAATTTAGAATAATAGAGTAAAAATCTATCAATACTTTGAGACAAAAACAACAAAAAGCTAACAGTTTGACCCAGAGATATGCAATTTCAAATTTATAGGTAAGTACAGCGCTTAAGGGCTCAAAGCTTCACTCGCGGTCATCTGGTCGTGCTAGACCTGGTGAAAGCCACAAATTCAGGCCAACTGTAATGGTTGGAAACAGGGATTAGATTAGTCCCACTGAAAATGTTACCTTCTCAAAAGGGCACAAAGAGTCCAGTTCGTGGTGGAGGAAGCTATGAGGAGTGAAGAGAGCGTCGCTCAAAACAGGAGATCAGCGAACAGACCCTTAAAGTCTCTCAGGTTAGCCTAGGATGAAGGGAGCAGGTCCAGTCTTTCTTCTCAGAGATCAGGGCGGGGCTCAAGCAGCAGAGGATCCCTCTGGTAGCAGTGCAGTCCTTCTTCTGTAATGTCCACAGGTCCAGAAGTGCACTGAAGGATTGGTCTAGGGGGTCTAAAATGTATACCTGGTGCCAGCTTTGAAATGCAAGACATTTTTAGACTCCCATCCCATCCCTGGTTCTAGAATTTTCTTCCCTCACCCACCCAGGCTCCAAGGGGTCTGTAGTGACAATAGGCTGGTGTCAAGTTCTTTGTGCGTGTGCTGGAGGCCGCTCCTTTGAAATGTAATTGGGGCAGGGAACGGCTCTGCCCACAGTCCCATCCTGGCAGGATGGCCCATCCTGCGAACACACTAGTCCCCCTTTGTCTCAATGTCTGGGTAAAATACACAAAGACCAACTGCCAACTACATTTAGTCATGTGAACTTAGACAAAGGCTTCAGGCAACAAATGATTAGGACAAAAAAAATACCAACCTTCTAAAATTGTCATTTTCAGAATTCCTTCGAGAGTAAACATGACATTCCTACCTGCTACCAATCAAATATTATCACTTATGTAATGCAATAAGGTAACCCAATTTTATCCTATGGAAAAGGTAGGCCTCACATAGTGAAAAACAAATGTTGGAGTTTTTCACTACCAGTACATGTAAAACTAAAACATGCATGTCCTACCTTTTAAATACTATGAACCCTGCCATATGGGCAGTTTAGTGCCTACCTGAGGAGTGACATATATGTATTGAAAAGGGAGGTTTTGGCCTGGCAAAAGGTTTATTTTGCCAGGTCAAACTGGCATTTTAGAACTGCTCACATGCTGCAGTGGCAGGCATGAGACATGTTTTAAAGGGCTACTTAAGTGGGTCACACATGTTTTAAAGAGCTACTTAAGTTTGTGCTTCCAGCCCACTAGTAGCATCAACTTTACCGGCTCTAGGTAGATGTTTCACCATTTTACTAGGGACTTTAAAGTAAATTAAATGTGGTAACCAGGTGTTGGCCAGTTGTATCATGTTTTAAGGAGTGAACACAAGCACCTGAGCACTGGTTAGCAGTGGTAAAGTGCACAGGGCCCTAAAGTCAACATAAACTAATTTCAGCAACAGGAGGTGAGTAGGCAAAAAGTTTGGTGGAAGACCACCCACAGAATAACAATGGCTATGAGGGAAATAAACATGGACAGACTGAATTTTTCAGATGTATGCCGACTGGTGGAGCAGTGTAGGGCTTAACAAGAAATATTAGGCTACAAAAATGGAAATGTTACGCTCTCCCACAAGGAATTTCTTTAATTCCAGCACTGTTCTCCCCAGCAACACTAATGTATTAGCAGAAAATGGAGAGGATAGAAAGTGGTCTGGCAGCCCTGAACCTGTGAATCATGTAAATATCTGTGGCAGCCTTGGTGGGTACCTTGACAGGATATATCACACACCTTCTGTGGTCATATCAAGGTGGAGGGCGCACTTCTCCAACAGTGATCACTGAAACATTACATTTTTACTTCAAAGGGTAAGACCGGATGCTAGGTGAAGAAGGCCCAGTCATTGCTTCCGTTAAGGGTCTTGATGAGGCCACATGTAAAAGGTTGCAGAGAGGCTGGAAGGAGTACTGGTTGAAGGAGCAGAAGTATGTCTGCCTAGAAAGAGAAGAAAAGAGGAGCCTGCATAGTGTAAACGAGAACTAATGGTGAATTCCAAATCAGTGCTGGCCACGGTATGGACCATAACAGCATTTCTTTTTGATTCGGTGTGTCCTTCAGGCCTTTTCACTTGAATATGGAGCACAGATTATGTGGCACCACTTCAAATGGTCATCAGCCACCATTGCTGCGGATAATTCACTATTCATTCATTGAGTACTGCCCATTATTTCCTGTGTCATTCTTCATCAGGATCTTCTTAAAACAATAATCCAGCATGATTTAGCTTTCAAACTCTTTTTAAACAGTTTGAGTAGACTTCACCCTACCCCTGCCATCTCAAATCCTTGCCCCTGGGAACCAGAAAAGGTGGGTGGGGTATTGGCCATAATCAATGAATTTATTGACCTTGAACTGCATCTGGCTGCAAGTTCTCAGATATGCAGCATCATCCTTGTTTAATGTCCCGGTGTGCCCATCCAGAGTATGGCTGAATCTGTCATTTGGCAAAGTAATCAAAATGGACATTCTGGTTTGATGCCTAAAATTCGCCATTCCATAGGGTCATCTACAGACTTTCCTCTTCTAAGACTTTAAGATCTGTTTATCATTGTTATACTTTTCTTAGGTTTCAAATTTTTGTCACCCCTGAATTTTCATTGAATTCTCTTCTTGTACCTAAAGCAAAAGTGCTCTGAGGCTAGCATGGTGGCTTGCAGCCCTTTACAAAAAACAAAAGTTAAGTAAAAAATGCAGGAACATCTGGTTTATATTTAAAATTGCAGCTCATCAATTAACGCTTTGCACAAAGTACATGATATGTGCAGCAGATGCAGACTGGTTCAGTTTGTTTAACTGGTTTTATACTTTAGCATGTAGTGTGCTAATATACTGGTAGTCATTTGTCCTGGCTGCAAGATATCTTAGCTGTTATGCCCCCATGCCGTTGACTCTGCTGCCTTATCATTTGCAGTGGCAGCTGGTGACATGCATAAGAGGTGAGGCAAACAGTCAATCATTTTGAACCACTGTCAGGCACAGTGAAACAGTAAGAATGCCTTTAGGGATGCCAAAGCTCTCAATCATGGCTTGTTATAAACAGAGTTTATAACATATCCCAGCTGAGAGCTTGGGGTTGAGGCTGAAGGCAGTGAGAGTTTCTCACAGTGCATGTCAACGGGTCATAGAATTAAAAGTAAAATATGTACTTACCCACTGACTCGCCTCTTCCGGTCCTCCTCTGTGTTCTTCAGTTGGGGAGCCCGTGGATTCAAAGTCAACACCCTTAACCACGCCAGATGCCTTTCTCATGCTGCTGACAATATTTAGCAGCATGAGAGACGCGCCAGGATTGGTTGGAGTGACTGGCTCGATGCTCTCTAAGGCACTGGGGGCCTGTACCTGCTCTCCACTGAGCTGTTTAAGACAGCTTGGGTTGTAAGGCTGGTACCACCTGCCCCTGCTGCCAATCAGCAGCAGTGGTGGCCCCGCCCACCCTGATGCTTGGCTCGGGTGCTGTGAAAAATAAAATGGTAATAAATTAATTTATTCCCGTTTTATTTTTCAACTTTGAAGCATTTTTTAGCATTGGGGCAGCACTCCTCCATCCCAACGGAGAAGCCGCAGCTGATCAGTATTCTACTAATATATCCATCAAAGAAGCTACCCATTGATTATAGTTGCTACTAGAATAACCTGTTCACTGTTCTGTAACAGATAGTCTTATCTCTGTCGTTGTTTTGCAATACAGCCAATACCTCCTTCTGAACGGTGAAAGAAATGCTAGATCAGAGTTTTTTCTCCTCTAGTTGACTGCAGCAGATTTCTCCCAGCAGATCAGCTTCATTAGAATGACCGTCATTCATCAGGTTTCATTATCATGTTGCATTTCTTTAGATTAATATGAAATACAAAAGATGTGACGGTAAGGAGCCAGATCGAGCATGCAGTGGTAGATGCAGTCTGGCAGTGGTAAAAGGGCTGATCTGACAGGTCAGTGTGTGTAAAGGGCAGTTTTGTGGCTCTGTGTTTGGGTCTTGTTAGAACCGGGATTCTCTAGTTGGCAGTTGTGGGTACCTTAGGCCAAATAGGGACCCTTGCTTCTAAGTCAGGGAAAGGAAGGACACCTTCTCAGATAGCCCCTGCTCACCCTCTCAGTAGCTTGGCACGAGCAGCCAGGCTTATCTTCAAGGCAAGTGTGTAAAGTATTTGCAACCATGCTCTCAGCAACCCAATGATGACACCACAAATGGACTCCACATGAGTTTCATAAAAAAAAATATTAAGTTTATATAAAAGATATACGATGAGACCACACAATAAAAATCCAACATATGCATATTTGTAATATTTCACCTTGCCGGTTATTAGGCCAGCAAGCCCTTGTAGGTTCTTGAAGTATTAATGAGCACTTATCTAGGATCCCCTGCAGTCCTAATGCAATGCTATGCAGTTCGTAATGCAAGAACCAGGCACTTTGTAATGTCAAAATAATGCAGTTCGTTATGCAACAATCAGGCAGTTCGTAATGCCAAAATAATGCAATGCGTAATGCAACAATCAGGTAGTTTGTTATGCAAAAATAATGCAATGCGTAATGCAACAATCAGGCAGTTCGTAATGCAAAAATAATGCAATGCGTAATGCAACAATCAGGCAGTTTTTTATGCAAAAATAAAGCAATGCATAATGCAACAATCAGGCAGTTCGTTATGCAAAAATAATGCAAAAATAATGCACTTCGGCACCGAT
This sequence comes from Triturus cristatus, assembly GCF_964204655.1. Classification (NCBI taxonomy): domain Eukaryota; kingdom Metazoa; phylum Chordata; class Amphibia; order Caudata; family Salamandridae; genus Triturus; species Triturus cristatus. The sequence continues at coordinate 215,563,218 of NC_140588.1, forward strand.
CACGGTGCTTTGGACGGTCTCTATGCCACTCATACTGACTCGCTGTCAACTTCTGCCAACATCTGCCCCAACACGGGTATGGTGTAAACCAAAGTGCAGCTCCACACTCCGACCCCGGGTACTGCCACTCCTTGGCAAGTACGGGCCGCTTTTTGATCTTGAGCGGAGGCTCGCGCTGCGAGAATGAGAAAGGCCGAGAGCGTCTCTCTCCGAGCCCGCATCCCGCCCCAGGTGGCGATACACGTTACCTGGGGGGCGCGACCTCGCTCACCTCTCCTCTCCTTGCGACTTGGGCCTCCAATGCGACTTCGTTGATTCCGGGCAGTGGTAACGGCCTCGAGGTCCCGCTTTGGAACCGGCAGGCTTGGGCCAGCGGCACAGCTCCTCTGGGGCTGCCGGTCCGGGCCGATGGTGATGACGAAGATCTCAGGCTGCAACAAGGCACAGGCACACAGCGTCTCTGAGACTCACTTGAGTTCCGGGTGTGCACGATCACAGGGCAATTCTCACAAGGTCTCAGGCTGCACGAAGTACAGGCACACAGTGTCGCTGAGACTCACTTGGACTCCAGGTGCACACAATCACAGGACAATCCTCACGAACGTCTCAGGCTGCACAAAGCACACAGCATCGCTGAGACTCACTTGGACTCTGGGTGTGCACGATCACAGGGCAATCATCACGAAGATTTCAGGTTGCACAAAGCACATGCACACAGCGTCGCTGAAACTCATTAGGACTCTGAGTGCACACGATCACAGGACAATCCTCACGAAGGTCTCAGGCTGCATGAAGCACGCACATACAGCTTCTCTGACACTCACTTGGATTTCAGGTGCGCACGATCACAGGGCAATTCTTACGAGGGTCTCAGGCTGCAATAAGCACACGCACACAGCGTCACTGAGACTCTCCTGGAAACTTTTATGTTCCTGAGTTTCCACAACAGGGAGCCAGCTCTCCTCGGACCCTTGGGAATAAGTTACTTCAGGACACAGCACACAGCAAAGTCCTCTCAAGCAGGGGGACACAGCACACCGCAAAGTCCCTTAGCCTCTCCTTGGTTAAATCAGCAAACTGCAGGACAGCCCCAGAACACACATCAAGGTTCAGTCCTTTCCTTCAGTCTCCAGCTGTTTCTTCCTTGGCAGAGGTTCCTCTTGACCACAAAGTAGTTTTCAATCCTTTTAAGTCCTGATCAGTCCAATTCCAATGCTCAGGGGCTTCAGCTCTCATAGTTATACCCCTAAATGTCTTTTAAGTCTTTGTGTTCAGGGGGGCACTGACCCCTGTGCAAACCAGTTCTGGGTGTCTCCCTGCCAGTGACACCTTTTTCCTCTGATAGTGGCGGTCTGGATCCTTAATCACTCAACAGGGGGTGGAGCCATTGGTTTATGGCGGCAGCCCTGGCCACATTCCCCAGAGCCTATCACATTCAAATCCAGACAGTCAATCCACAACCAGACAGAGACACACAGAAAAGTTAGAACACAAAAAAACAATCACTTCTAAAAGAGTGGTTTCTAAACACACAATGCAAAAACCACCTTCACAAAAAGATGTGTTATTAAATTGTGAGTTCCAGCACATTAAACTTCCCCTCTCCATCTTAAGCCTATGGGAAGATGGGCTGGAAACATATTACACAGCCTCCCCATTCTGTCCTATGGGCAAGATGGCCTTTCAACATGGAAAAACGAAATGGAGAGTATTTCACTGTTAGGACAGGGTACACACCTCAGTACATGTCCTACCTTTCACATACACTGCACCCTGCCCAGGGGGGTACCTTGGGCCTACCATAGGGGTGTCTGATGTGTATAAAAAGTGAAGGGTAAAGCCGGGCAAGTGGGTGCACTTGTCAGGACAACAAGGTAGTTTAACAACTGCGCGCAGGCACTGCAGTGCCAGGCCTGAGGTCCCTCTTTAAGGCTACTGGTGTGTGGGGCACAATTAGTGCTGCAGGCCCACTTGTAGCATTTGCATTACTAGCCCTGGCATATATAGTGGACTTTACTAGTAAGGCAAACATACCAATCATGGACAACCAATTACCATTACACTTCATACAGGGAGCCTTTGCACTTTGACACTGATCAGCAGCGACAAAGTGCCCAAAGCATCTACGTTGTCAACACCATGTCAGAAAAAAGGTCTAGGGGGAAAGCAAATCGTTTAGAGAACTTTAGCCAAAAAGGGCCAAGTCCAACAGGTCTGTTTTATGGTCTGCTGGGCTAGTTTTAACATGATTGCCCTGTTATTAACACAAACATTGCCTGCAGCAAGCACAAATGCATGCAGTCTCCCATACCTCGTGAAACACCTATACAGCGGGTCTTTACAAGTTCATACCTGCCCCTATTTGCAAATGTGGGTCACATTTTTAACTATCTGATTCACTAACAGGGGCCATTTTTAGGTCTCGACTACGCAGCGCGCATGCGCTGCTTAGGAGGGCCTTTAGCCGTCACTCTGCTCATTTTTAAGCACACACTCGTGCTTGTGGCAGCATCCACCTTGCGGGGGCGAGCAGGGGCGCGCCACAAGCACGAGTGCAGTGCTTGAAAATGAGCAGACTGCTCTCCCTGCTCGACATCCTTTGCTTTCACTTTCATTTGAGGCGCACACGCGCACCACTCGCAGGCTCACCTCCTGCTCCCTACCTCATCTCCCTCTCTCTCCTCGCCCACACGTCCCTCTCTCTCCTCGCCCACTCACTCCGCCCTCTCCGTCTCCTTTTTGTCTTTCATTTTATTTATTCCTTCACCCTCCGGGCAGAAAAAACAGAACTTCCTGGAGCAACTTTGATGGGTCTGCTCTGGTACATCCCAAATATAATAGTTCTACTCAACAAGTAAGTGTCAAACTGACGAAATGTGCACTTTACACATTTGTTATAACCGGCCAACTCCAAACTCAACTGAACCAGCGCCTCGTTTACTCAAAACCATTGGTTCAACTGAGAAAACCTAATTCTTCTTCCATAGCCCCTCAAGTACAGCCTCTCCATCCCCCACACTTACCACGTTGTTAGCATCAGCTTCTAGGTGTACTCAAACTGCTACAAAAATTTCCTGCAGGAGATCTTCACACTGAGATGGCAGATTGAAGAGTACAAAGCAAAATGGTTATATATTTTTTGGAAATGTAGTAGATTTGATTAAACATGGATGATTGGAAGCGGTATGAATTGCACAATCTGCTGCCTGTACTCCCTTTTTTCTCTCTCTCGCATATAAATCTGTATAATTTTCTGTATGGTTTCGTTTTTGTGTGGTTTTGTTTTCTAATTTGCTTGGCCTCCAGGAAGAGTTTCTCTTCCATGCTTCTGGGGCGCACCCCATTTCACTTCATCCGTTTGTATTTAGTAGAAACAGCACATGATACATTATTTCCCCCATTAAAGTCCCCGCACACACAAATCGGGGTCACCACAGCGGCCAGGTGTCCTGTTTCAAACCTGTTTTTCTAAAATTTAAATTGCCATGCAGCATTCTGTCCTGGGAGCTGAGTAGACATTAGCTACGTTCATTGGCATCACGTGAAGCGGTGAAATCCTTTATCACACCCCTCTTAGTATGTCATTATGTAAAGTACTGCTCTAAACAGAGAGGTGGCAGATTTAATTTTTTTTCGAACCCCCTTTAAATGTCATCTCCAGTTTGTGGCCACTTATCCGTTGTTTTATCCATGGTTTTACCAAGCATTGTTAAAATCCATTTACACTGTTGCTTGGAGTGCACTTTACTTCTGTCTGTTTATTTATTTTTGGTTTTTTTCATGATTGGTTGTGCGTTAGCGAGCCCTGCACCTTGTGTGGCGGTGATGTCACAGCTCCTCTGTGGTGCCAGTAACTTCCTACTGAGTGAGCAAAAACCACACAACATTACAAACACAGCAGGGGTGTAAATATTGCAGCCAGTCGTTACATTTTGCAATATTCTTTTACTGTGAACATTTAAAACCAATTAGAAACAAGCATTGGCATAGCCAATAGGTCTCGCCTTTGGGACCTTATAAGTGTTTAGCCATGCAACAGTTAATGTTGTTGCAGTAAGGCTATTGTGCTACATAACTAAATACTTATAAGGTCCCAAAGGCGAGACCTATTGGCTATGCCAATGCTTGTTCTTTTTGGAGCCCATGCCTATTTCCAATCCCAATCCGGCCAAGGCCAGTTTTGTTTTATTTTTTACTTGCTGGTCATAGGTGGTGGAGCCGTGCCTCACAAGAGCACAGTTTGAGTGATTGATGCAGTTCCCACCATCAAAAGGGACCAGTGAGAAAACACATTGGCAAAGCCAACAGGTTTCACCTATGCAAGAGGTATTGCCTTTGCCAATGTGTTTTAGCCATGTTGTACACCTGCTTGGTTGCTGTTCAGCATGGCTAAACATTTGTGGCATAGAGGAGAATGGTGTAGCGTTGCATGGAGTAGCATAGAGTGGCTGGCATAAGGTGGGCTGGCATAAGGTGCCGTAGAGTGGCATGTTGTACAGTGGTGTGCCATAGATTGGAGAGTCGCAGCATCGTAGAATTCAGTGGCATAGGTTAGAGTGATGCAGAGTAGACTAGAGTTCCCTAGAGTGCAGTGGCATAGAGTGCAGTAGCGCAGAGTTGAGCGGCATAAAGTGCAGTAGCTTAGAGAATAATGGTGTAGAGTACAGTGGCATAGAGTTCAGTAGTGTAGAGTAGAGTGCAGTTGTTGTGTAGTTCCTATAAACCTATATAGGATCTGCGCATTTAGACAAAATAGACTGTGGGATTGGTGTCCAGACTGATTCCAGACACCCCCACTGAGTATGTTCGCCTGTATACCAACTAGCTCACAGTTCCACTAGAAACCCCTCTTACCAAGGAGAGAATAGTTCTTGGCAATTATCGAACATAACAGCTCTGTCCCAACAGGGATCGTGGAAACAGTACATTACTTTTCACTCAGTCATGTGTGCTCACTTTGTCTCAGAGAGATACACAGAATAAACGGTGGGGACGTTTTTCGATAAGCAATTATTGAACCAGCGTCATTCTAGTTTAAAATAGGCGTGCTGAAACAACCATTAGACAAAACAGATATAAACAGAGTAAAAGGATGGTAGATTTCTACCATATTGCTAAAACGATGAATACAGGCAGGGATAAAAGTACATGACAATAAAATGCGTTCTCCTGCGATGCGACCCTAACTAGATGAACCTAAGTGTACCTAGCATGTATGTAGGTGTGGAGCCAAGAATCCCTCTAGGATAAAGTCAACCCCATTACCTGAAGTGAGAGACTGTGGGACCCCATCTTGGTCTTGAAATGAACACCCCGTGATTGATGTCAGACCATTGCGAGCTGGAGTGTCTGCATGCAGGAACCTCAGCGTCTCGTATCAGTGTGTCAGCATGGAAGTCCTTTTTCTCCTCTCCCTGCCTCAGCAAAGATATGGTGTGTATATATACCCAAAGTGGTACCCTCAGGGGTTTTACCTTGCTGTGTTATGTCGAATTAGGATGACGGAAGGAATGACCCTTATATATAGTTATTATGCAGGAGATGGTAGTCCTGCTGAGTTACAAAGAATCCTCATACATAATAGATGAAGCTAGTTTTCAGGGAAAAGCCCATGTCCTGTAAGCAGTACCGTAACTAGATAAAAGGTCAGTCCCAAGAACCGTTATGGAGTGTAATGGTAGGGGAGAATATAGGTGAAAGGTCAGGTGGTTCCCTGAGCCTATATTGGGGTACCTATATGAAACATAACACAGTGGTGTAGAGTGGTGCAGAGTAGTGTGGCATAAAGAGTTGTGGCATAGAGTAGAGTGGCACAGAGGGGAGACCTGCAGAGCACAGCGGCATAGAGTGATGTAGAGTAGAGTGGTGTAGAGTGCATTGGTTTTGAGTAAAATGGTGTGAAATGCAGTGGCGAGGAGTGCAGTGGTTTAGAGTACAGGATCAAAGAGCGCAGTGGTATATAGTAGAGTGGTGCAGAGTAGAGTAGAGAGGTGTAGAGTGCAGTGCATAGAGTGGAGTGGCAACAGAGTGAAGTAGAGTGGCGTAGAGTGCAGTGGCGTAGTGTGGATTTTTTCAGAGTAGAGTGAAGTGGAATCGAGTGGAGTGGTGCAGGCTCGAGTGCAGTGGCGTAGAGTGCAGAGTAGATTAAAGTGGCATAGAGTGGACTGGCATACAGTGCAGTGGCATTGAGTTGCACAGATTAGAGTGCATTGGCATAGAGTGTATTGGCATAGAGTGCAGTAGCTTAGAGTACAGTGTTTTGCACAGTAGATTGGCGTGAAACAGCCATAGAGAAGAGTGGTGCAGATTAGAGTGGAGTGGTGTAGGGTGAAGTGGTTCAGTGCAAAGTGGAGTGGCCTAGACTGGAGTGGTGTAGAGTGCAGTGGTACAGAATGCATTGGCATAAAGTAGAGTGGTGCACTGTAGATTAGAGACGCATGGAGTGCAATGACACAGAGTAGAGTGGCATAGAGTGGAGTGGTGCAGAGTAGAGTGTATTGGCGTAGAGTGTATAAGCGCAGAGTGCAGTGGCATAGAGTCCAGTGTTGCAGAGTAGTCAGATATTTGTGCCATTACATTATGCCTGAGCACTAAACATTATCCCCACTCCAGGCAATCTTTATGTAGTGGTCAAATGTGAGTCAGTTGATTCTGTGGTGTAATACAGGCAAGCCAAACATAGGTCCAAGCACACCAGATCAAAGCCAGATTTTAAGGATATCCGCAAAGTATATTACTTCCATTTAGATTAATTGTACGTAAATGTATCTTATCAGGATATCCCAACAATCAGATGGGGCAGGGCCAACTAGGGCAGAACAAGGTTTCAAGTGATCTGTGTTTTGTTAGAAGAAAAATCACCATTTTAGTTGTCTTTCCTTCTAGACAAGTAGGCCTTTGAGGTTCAACATTGTAGCCAAGTACATCTTACATTTCATCAGGTATGATGAGCTGTTTGAAGCTTTTAGAAGTCTCATGCCTGGTCTCCACTCACTCAGAACCCTTCTGCTCCTTTACATTCTTCACTGAAGCTCTACAATATATGAGTTGCAGTGCAGCATGAGAATACTGGGATCTTCCTCTGGCTCTTCTCCTTATTAATCAGCATACCACTTCAAACCGGCGAATGGATCCTTGATATAAAGCTGTGAGGACCTACTAAGGATATTCAAGAGATAGCTTGTCACACCTTGTATATCACCTGGAAAGATTTTTTAATTTTATCAGCTTCATACCGTCATCAGGAAGCAAAACCGGTCCTAACCACACCACATGGACACTTCTAGTCCTAGTGTCGGCAAGCACATTTCTTAATTTGGTTTTGTCTCAAGGTGTTTAAACTGAGGTTGTCAGAGGAGGTGTTACATTTGTAAGTAAGGCAAATTCAGAAGGTTAAGCAATGCCTTGAGAAGTCTTAACTGGAAATTGAAGTAATTTGTTCTGCTCCTATAAGTGTAGATTTCGAAGCATTTCTGAATGCAAGAGAAAGTAGTTTCTTAAGTTTAAAGGCAAATATAAAGTAGATGCAGCCAACTACTGAGACCAACCTAGCACAGCAAAGGAGGGACTGTACTTAGTGGAGACTGGAAAAGCATGTCTTAAGGAATTTCCTGACGAATTTATTAGAACTTGCAGATTTTTGTAAAGTTTTCCATGATTTTGATTAAAGGGGTGCTGACTCAAGATGTATATCAAAATCTGGGTGGAGTTAACTCCTGGAAATACTGACTATCTAGGTTCTTCCTGTTTTTTTTCTTGTATGCAATTGGGGGGTGTCCATCATGTGATTGGAGAATGTCTTAAAACCCCTACCCAGATCTCTGAGCCCGATAGCAATAAGGGACTGCTAGTATGACACAAATTTTCTAAAATTGACGGACCGTAGACAACATATGAAGAGTTCTAGAGCTGCGATCCTTGCAGTAATGTGTACGCTGCGTGGTGGCTGTGTGTGCCCAAGAAAACACAAGTAAAACATGACCAAGTGTTGTGCTTTAATATTTATTAGCTACCGCCAGAGCAACTGGAAATATACAATTCTGCAGCCGTGGCATTATCTGCATAACATCACTTGCCATATGTACCTCAAGTCTGTTCTAGCTCAGGTGGATCAAAAGGTACTATGAAAAGCAGAACATGTACAGCAATGCAGTGTAGACCCTTTCCAGAGGTAAACTGATCCCTTTTCAATTGCTGATTTACCATCCGTGTGTTCAACTGATACCATTCAGGTAAAAATTGACCCAAAAACCATTAATGTGTGTTAAAATGACAAAGCAGGGAACTAATACTGTCCAAAGAATGTGCCACATTTGAAACTTAATTTAACACATTGTATCACATAATTTAGTCATCTCTGGTGCATTATTTGATCCAATATATATCAAAAACAAGAAACCCTCGGGTCTAAGAAATAAAACAAAATGTCACAGGGGCGTCCTAGCCACAAAGGGGTATTTCTTTCAAAGGACGAAATCCCTTACCCACTAAAGGTGGCATGCTTCATCATTGGGATTCTCCTCGTACCGTGATGCCTAGTCATGGCACGGGCCACAGCCCCCTCACTGAGAGGGAGGAGCTCAGGGAAGTTGTGTGAGAAGAAAGGTATATTAAATACCATTATGATGAGTTCAAGGTCAGCGAGAACAGCAGCGCAAAAGAAAATATATGAGCGTAAAACTAGCTCCAGGGTATGTAATATCCCTTTATTTGAGTGTTCCTGGGCCAGGGTTAAAAATAGGGTTCTTGCGGGAAGAGCGTATACCCGCAGCTAGTGTCAAGAGTAATAATTTGATCCTCCATTGTGCATAATTCCAGTGACTTGGCTACAGCTTGCACTTGAATGATGCATGCATCCCTTGCCGTGGGTAGGGGAAAAGCCTGGCACCGGTCCCGGCATAAACCTGCAGCTTAGCCAAAAAGGGAGGACATTGCAAAATCCTTAGCCAACAGCGCCCTCCTCTCAAGCTTCCTTTGCTGCCTATTACTCCAGTGTTGCCATATGACCAGTATTTTACCAAAGCGACTAGTATTTTTATGTCAAGACCTGTTAAGATATGGGGAAAATCAGCAAAATAGGTTTGGCCATGTAAAAATGAAAATTGCAAATACAAGACTTCGCTTGTAAGTTAGGTTTAGTGGATGTCTAAACTGCCCCTGAGCATTCATTAAAGCAAGCAGAGACAAAACTGTCATCTTAAAAAGAATGCAAAACATTTTACACAGCATCTTATTATAGTGCCACCTCCTGGCCCTTCCAGATCTCAAAACATGGACAAATGGCCAGCGTCTACCCCAGCCAAAGGCAAAGCAGGGGTAACACAGTCAAAGAAGCATCAGCCAAGTCCAAGATAGGCGGGCAGAATTCATTTGGTCCTATGTTACTCATTTTATTTTTAGAACTCTGTGTGACAACGTACATCCAAACCAACAACATATCGTATTGCATTCCGCAAGGAACACTTGGAATGCTGTTGGGCGTCCATTGCTGCAACCCTACATTTTTTCCTCACACGTATTTCATGATTTGACATACAATGTCAGCTCGTTGCCTTAGCTCAAAGTGTGCAAATGGAAAGAGGGAGGGAGGCCCACATAGCAGGCTGTCAGCAATGGAATCCCCAAGCGTGGGCCCATCTTCAGCGGGCCCTTGTTCATTGAAGGCAAAGCGTGGTGCCATTGTTTGTGGCAAGAGGGGGGGGGCTCACTGAGGACAGAAAGGTCCCTAGTTAAGACTGGTGGGATTTGCAAGGGTAGAGATTCTGAAACTATGACAGGCATTTGGCAAGTCTCCAGAAAGCTAGCAGGGGCTTTTTTCTCTTCCTTTACACAAATGGATATTATCTACCCACCGGTTTCAAATAAAGTTAGGCCATTGTTACAGTCAAATGTGTGTTGGGTTTACCTCATCCAGTCTGTGCAAAGTCTTTGGTTCAGTAGACTCGCTTGTCATGTTTCTGGTGCCTCTTCCTTAGAAGTTAATATTTGGAAAGCCACACTGGTGTATTGTAAGCACTTGTGATGTTGGGTGTCAAATTTGTTCCGCCTCTGTAGTTCAAAGATTGGCAACCATTCTCAGCTTGCCACTAGTTTCATTTGTACTGCTAAATAAGCAAAGAAGGGAAAAAGATTAAATCTTTAACGTGGTCCTTCAGACATCCTCCTCAAAGAGCAATTCTTAAATAAGTGTAGTGTGCTGTTCCACCTCGCCACATTGTTTCAAATCGCAATGGTGGAGTCAGTGTCATCAATTGATCATTGAATGTCCTGTTATTGGGATGCAATAGCCCTCAACCCCCTAGGTGGCATGCTTCATCATCCGGCTAGCTCCTCCCTGGGTGAGCACTGCAATATCCAGCAGGCCCAAAAGGATGGGCTCTTTAGCGGAGATCTTTTTTATCACAATCCTGGCCTGGTGTTTGCCTAGGCACAGCTAACTGCCCTTCACTGTGGGCTGTAAGGGGAAGTGGTAGATTGGGTGATGGTGCAGTTAAAGTTGGCTACGGGCCATACCTCTTCTCTAGGTGTTATTCCTGTCTATTGTTCATACCAAGGTTATAAACAAAACGTGAACCCAGTGGGCATAGTGATGAGCCCTTGGTTTTACCATGTGGTCGACATGTTTCATGCCCTAGTCACCCAGGGGGGTCAGATGCATTTCTTCAGGACCAAAAGAAGCATACACCCTATACTTGGTTGGGGTTCAATACCAGCACTGCATGTGAAGTATCAAAACAATTGTGCTATACATTTCAGAATAATCAAACGTAAATATTAAAGCTAAAGTGGCTTCCATGGCGTCCCATGACCTGTAAGAGACAAAAAGCGGACATTTAAAAAAAAATCTTTATACTTTAACGCATCTTCTGTAGGTGATTAACCACAGTACAAAAAAATATTTTAAAATTCATTTGAAGTGTGCCAACATATTTCATAGCTTCGGAGATATTGGGGACATATAGCTTCCCCAGATTTGTAAAGCGCGATTTATCACCCCTATTGCTATCCAGGCGCTGGGGAGATTAAGTGAGCTTTCGCCCAGAGTCACATGATGCTAAGCTGAGCTGCCACCAGTGCCGGGGATAGAACTGCGAGCCCCGAGCTTCAGAGTCCGCTGCTCTGGCCGCTGCACCACACCTCTCCCATTAGTATGTATGGATTTAGTGCAGTTTTCAAGCTTGAAATCTTTTAGCAGTGCATGTTCAACCTTTCATGATGAAAAATAGAGGGTGTGCAAAAGAGAGCAAGTTGAGCACAGATCTGTGTAGTGATGGCAGTCACACTGGGATAGATTATAGGCTCTGGCACCATAATAAAAATGGCCTCCATTTGCGAATCAGATAGCTAAAAATGTGGCCAACCTTTGCAGATAGAGGCAGTTTTGATCTTGTAGAGAGATGCTGTTTAGGTGTTTTTAAGGGAGGTACGAGTCAGGCCCTCCTTTTTCGGCACATGAGTTAGTGTGAGGCAGGCAGACAGACAAATGCGTATGCTGCTGGAAGGGAACAAAGTGTCTGGTTCCAACTGTGAAAAGAACTGTGGGAATCCAAGCTTCCACGTGTGAGGTAATGGAAAGGTGTGGAGAGGGTAGGCTTTTTTACATCTCTAGCCATGCTTAATCAATTATTACAAGAAAGTAATGCATCAGTATTGTGCGAACACATGTACTAAGAAAAGAAAAACATGGGCCTTTAGAGAGAATATGGTCTCTCATAGCATGTTTACCCAAAGGGCTTACCGCTGTACATATACAGCCAATCATTATCGAACTGGCGAGAGGAAATGGCCTAATGACTAGGGTGGTCGCCCTCAAATCTGGGGAACCGGGTTCGAGTTTCAGCAACGAGTCACAACATCCTGTGATTCTGGGCAAATCACGTAATCTCCCCGTGCATTACAAAAATGAATGTCTCCTTGTGTAACGCAACTGGTGCTCATGTAAAACGCTGTGATACCCGATACCTTTGGGTCAAGTTTGCTCTATATAAAACTCTGAAAAAAAGGAAAAAAACTGTTTAAGTTATCGTTTGAATCAGAACAACCTTATGGGAGAACATTCACCCCCAGTGACAGACCTGAGTTAAATCTATACCTCATCAACCAGGCTAGCTTGAATCCAGTGGCATAGCGAACAGGGAACCCACGTCTGGGCATACCCTTCCCACTTAGGGTGATTGTAGCGACACAAACAGATGATGGACGGAATGCTGAACAGTTCAGGCTGGACTGTTCCCATAGGAGCAGGGATAAGGTTGATTTACATATGGCTGAGTCCAAACTAGAATGGCATAGTGAGCAAAAAAACGATGGATTTAGGCCCAGATCTGTGACTGGGGGTGAATGTTTGACGATGTTCAACCTTCCGTCCATCATCTTTTTGTGTTGCTAAAGTCCCCCTAAGTGGGAAGGGTGTGCCCAGATGCGGGTCCTGTGCTTGCTATGCCACCAGATTCAAGCTAGCCTGGCTGATGTACTGGGGTGAATGTTTGACAATGTTCAGTATTCCTTCCATCATCTTTCTGTGTTGCTAAAGTTGCCCTAAATGGTAAGATATGCCCAGATGTGGGTCCTGTGCTTGCTATGCCACCAGATTCAACCAAGCCTGGCTGATGTACTGGGGGTGAATGTTTGATAATGTTCAGTATTCCGTCCATCATCTTTTTGTGTTGCTACAGTGAAGGCTTACATCATGTCTCCATATCTGCGTAGGCAGTCCAGGCTTACCTCATGTATTCATATCTGCATGGGCAGTCTAGGCTTAACTCATGGATCCATATCCAGGCTTACCTCAAGTATCCATGTCTGCGCACACAGTCCAGGCTTACACCATGTATCCATATATACGCAGGCATTCCAGGCTTACACCGTGTATCTATATCTGCGCAGGTAGTCCAACCTTACACAGTGTATCCAAATCTGCACAAGCAGTCCAGGTTTACACTGTGTACCCTTATGTTGCATGGGTAGTCCAGGCTTACACATTATCTCTATTTCTGTTGCGTACAATCAGCGAGCAAAGAGTTCTAAGGTTTTTTCTGTTGCAGCTTTATATAGTGCAAACTCGACCTGAAGGTATTGGAGTGCTTTACATGAGTATCAGTTACATAAGGACACATGCAGTCATTTTTGTTGTTGTTTTTTAGGAACAGGGGGATTAAGTGATTTGTCCAGAATCCGAGGATTTTGTGCTGATGCCGAGGCTCGAACCTGGTTCCCAGTGCCAAATTCACGAGCTCTGGCCGGTAAACCACATCATCTGCCTTGGTAGTGACATTTTCAGTTGCCTCAGCAAACAGTGCAGGTATCCTGTTCAACAGTTCCTGTAAATGCATTGAACACGGTGGAGCCTGCATCAAACTTGCAGTGTTATTTATTTTTATTTTCAAAAACAAAATCCAAAAGGGGGATTTTTGTTTTTTAAAATAAAAAAATCAATAACCCCCTTGCCATAGGAGTTTTCTTCCATGGCGTGGGGGTCATTTTGCAGTTTTAGTTTCCCCTTACTGCTAGGTTTTACGTGGCAGTGACAAACAGTGAAAATGTGCCATTTGTTCTCCCACTCTAAATAGGCAAGGCATACAAATGGCAAAACCTTTGACCTTCAATTTGGCATAGAGGGTACTCTTTCACATTTTGCAATGGAGTACCGAGAAGGTACTCCGGCGTCTTTCACATAGAGTACACTCTCCGTCAAACTCTAAATCAGACCCATAGTAGGAAAGCTGCAACCAATCATACCCATTTGATTCATAGACTCCAGCCTGTGACCAATCAACAATAACTTTCCATCTTGTCTCTTGACCTTAGGTTGGTAGATGCAAGAAGTAAAAAATATTAACCTCACCAAGACTAAGGTCATGCTAGTGGGAACATCACCCTTGTCCTGGCCTGGTCTTCCATATTGGGTACTGACCTTCCGTCGCAAGATAGAAGAAGATAATGGAGAAGGGTATGGACCCAAACCTTTCCATGGCCAATGAAATTGTCAACAAAGCCCAACAGTTAGATTTGTCCATTAAAAGAGTTAACAAATATTCTCCATTTCTCCATAACATAGACAGTGTAATGTAGGCCACACGCTATAGTAATTAACCTGCTACTGAGAAGCACTTCTCCCAGGGTAGGGATGGAGGGGGGTGCCAAGGTCAAGCACTGATGCACCACTGCCGCTTTTGTTACAGGGGGCGATATTGCATCACTGCTGCAAAACTGTCCGCCAGTACCAAAACTGGCCCCCACAGGTCAAAAACTGGCCACCACCCTTCCGGCCCACCAGGAGCACGACCGGGCCCACTACAGCCAGTCCGGCCCTGGCCAAGAGGCCATGTAGAAGGCACAACCAGCACACGCTTAAAGGGCACAACTTACATATCAGCATTTAGTACCTTTTAGAAAACAATTCACAAAAAATGTCATCTATATAGACCCATACAGTTGAAGTATGTACGCTCTATTCTGAAGGCTGCACGCGCGCTCTTAGCCTCGCAGGCTGCCATTTTGTAGATGCAGGCACATACATGGCTATGGCGTGGCATTTATTGCAACAACCCAGCATTTCCACAAGTTTAATGTTGTGGGACTCACTCTACCAGTCCCAGGTCTGGGTGTTCAGTATTATAAACAATAAAAATGATAACAATGTTTTCATTTCATGTTTGAAGCAGACACTCTTACTCAGATTCTTTGGCGAACTTGCAAAACTCTTTCCTCCTATTCTGCATTCCTATTAAAACTCAACTTTCGAAGTCACATTGTTATCCTCTTTGTACTTGATAACATTTTCGAAACGTTTGACTTCAAATAATGACCGCTCAGCACTTTAAGTGCATGTCGTCTAATTATGGTATTTTTTTATTACTATGGATTCCAAAAAGCGTATTCAAGGGCGTTATTCATCAATCAAAATTAACCTGCCAAGGCCTGTCATTGCTCCTCCATTTTGTGGTTAAATTTAACAACCTTGTGTGAATAGATTGCCAACATCTCTTTCGTTTTCCTACGTCAGCTACTCCAAGGTTATAATTTAATAAATATACACTTTCTGGGGTGCCCATATTACTTCACTAATAATCATAGTTCTACCTCACTTTTGACATTAACATTAAATGTTAATTGTGCTTCAATTCTGGCATGCTTTTAATTTAACTTTTACCACAATTAACATGTCAGCAAAGTTTCTTTTGTAGAAATTGTACCTGTAAGTAAATGGAAAGGAAGCTAAAACTGAAACGCCCCTGGAATTTAATTTGGCCTTATATTGCTGCTTAATAGCAGTGGCCTGCCTGAGGGATTTTTTTCCTGGGCTTTTCAAATGGGGTTTATAAATCAGGCACGTTGTACATGCGGTCAAAATCTCACTAGGACGAGAAGCACACTTTAAATGAAAAGAAATACTTTTCAACATGATTGATTAATGGCAAATAATAACTGTCAACACCTCGGGCTGTATTATGGAAAGGGCACACTTTCCCTGTTTGCTTCGGCTGCAAACAGGGAAAGTGAGCCCTATTACACTGAATGCCCTCCCCCAGGGCAGCTGCGAACTCCTGCTGCCCTTGGGGCAGCGCATTCAAGTGAAAAACTAAGCAGCTTTGAAGCAGCCGCTCTGTGTTTCACTGTGCAGGCAACAACCCGCCTGCACTTTTAAGGGGGATTAGAGATCCCTTTGCAGGCAAATGCAGTGAGTTACTGCACCCGCCTGCAAAGGAATGTGTGGGAGGTCCATAAGACCCCCATTTCCCCCTATAAAGGGCTGCCATCAGGGGCACACTGACAGTGCGGGACCTTTTAGTTGGTGAACTGACAGTGCTTCTCCTGAGAGCTTCTTTGCCTCTGCGCCCACATCTATAATACGGCATAGGCACAGAGGCAAAGGGATTCCCTCATTTGCATGGGGCCACGCCCCTATGCAAATGATGGAACAGCCTCTTGAGAAAGCACTGGTGCTGTATGTGCGCCAGCGCTTTCAGTATCCTAGAAGGGTCCGCACAAGTGTCTGCAGCCCCTTCAGTAATATCAAAATGCAAAGTGTGCACAAACACCTGTTGCGCCCCTGGGGCACTCTGTGTAATAGGGCCCCTGGGGACCTATTACAGATAGGGTGCACACGCTCTTTTTAAACCACGGCACATCTTAAAACAGGTACACCGGGTGCAAACAGGCAAAATGTGCCCTAGTATATTGAATGCTCTGCCATCACGGCTGCCCTGGGGACAGCACATTCAAGAGAAATATGGAGCAGCTTTGAAGTAGCCGCTCCGTGTTTCACAGTACAGACGGCAACCTGCCTGCACTTTTAAGATGGGAAAGAGATCCTCTTGTGGGTGGTTGGAGTTAGTGACTGCACTCACCTGCAAGGGGAAGTCTGGGGGGTCCATCGGATCCCCTTTCCCCTCTCCAGAGGCCTGCCATCAGGGGCGCATTCACAGTGTGACGCCTTCTTGTGGCGCACTGTCAGTACGCCACCTGACAGCTTCTTTGCTCCTGCGCCCACGTCTATAATACATCGCGGGTGCTGAGGCAAAGAGATTCTGTGGTGCTACATGCGCGCTGGCACTTTCAGTATTACAGAAGGGGTCGCACAAGCATCTGTGGCCCCTTCCGTAATACCAAAGTGCCCAGAGTGCGTACAAAGAGGCCCATTGCGCTCCTGGGGCATGTTCTATAATATGGCCCCTGGTGTCAAAAGACATGAATGAACATTTGGAGCCCAGATGGTCCTCCTGGGATATGTCTGGAAGAACTAGTGAAAGATAAACTAAATGCCATAAATTGGAAGCAGTAGCTCAACTCAGTAAAATTCTAAGGGCACAATTCCAAGTCAGTCTAGTATTTGTACATGGAGACATCAGGGCCATAGATGCTGATTCCAGCAGGCCTTTTGAAACCAATTGAAAACTATTCCAAGTTACTGGCTCAGGATTGGGAAATAACATGCGGGACCCAGAATTTCCAGATCCAATTCTGCATGCTTCTTTCAATTCTGGTCTTGTTTCTGTGACAATCAAATTTGGTTTTACCAGGTGCATTCCCGTACTTGCTAAAACTTGTATTTGGGCACAGTAGTATTTCCCATGGGATGGAGCTCAGCTCAGAATGTGCATTAAAGTGTGTCCTCTAAGATTACTGCATGTATAAACCAGAAATTGGTTATGGGTCTTTTAGGTTGTCTCCATTACACATAAAATGGGTTATTTATTCACTAATAAGGTGGGAAATGGTCAGGATTACACTGGAATGGCATTTCAGTGAAAATCATTGCCTGGAACTCCGTCCACTTTAAGGTTTTTTATACAGTAGACAGAGTGTACAGCTGTGTCGATTTTAGTTGATGACAGATCTAATAAAGGAATTTGTTGCAGGTCAAATTTTGGAAAAATAATGGATATATTCAAACGAAAAGCTACTTGACACTGGCTTTCCTCTTAGATTTGCCGCTCTTCACCATCCCCACTATGTCAATAACTCTTTGCAGACGGTGATGTCCTGGAGCAAATTATTTAAATTTCCAGACTGGATCTGGAAAACAACTGACAGAACCCTGTCTTAGCCCACTGTAAATGAGAAAGGAATTTTAGTTAAAGAACGTGTACAAAAGACAGCTCTGTAAGACGGCGCAATTTCTGAGATATGTGACATATGTGAGTTGCACGCTCCTGCAGTCTTTGTTTAAGGGTAATAGCATCAAATGATACTTTGACAGACACAATTCTAAGGTCTTACTCAAACAGGGGCTCAAGGATATCTGACTGGGGGGACCAGTGCACCTAAAATAAGGGTACTAGGAAAGGAGCAATGGGTTTTGCATGTTCAAACAAGTGTAGCCTGTTAGCCACAGGTTCAAGAAATAGCCAGAAGACCCTAAGCACTGTGTTTGTTACCCACTGGGAGAATAATGAAGATATAGCTTGGTCCAGCAAGGAGAACTCAGGTAGGATTGAGTTTTCTGGAACACCAACAGTTTTAAAACTACCCCATTGGTGAGCATAGGCTCCCAGAGAAACATGATGATGAGATTGTTTACCATGGGGTGTCATATCCCTGGAACCGACCTTGTCCTAGAACACTATACTTTTAACCACCGGATGAAGATGCAGGTTGTGAGGTTGGATGGTGACTTGGGGGAGTTGAAAACATTGGGAAGTGGCAAGCAGTATCACTGGCTAACTAGCATAGTAGAGGGAACTAGGGACAACAAGGGACAGAATGGAACCAATATCAAGACTTCAGATATTTGGAAGGATGGGAATGCAAAGAGACGTCACCTGGCCAAGGTAATAGGCAACTATCCTTCACGTTCAAAGAAACAATTATAGAAAGCATAAGTCTGGCTGAAGGGCATTTTATTCTGCTGCTAAAAGATCCAGCCAAGATGCTATGATTCTTTGCGGCAGGGTCTAGAAAGTCTAAGAATGGAATTCCAAGTGGGCTTGTCCACTGGTCCTTTCTCCCTGCTCAGAAAATATTCTGTTGCTGGATGGAGACTGCAGAGTAACTCCTGCCCAAGTTCTGATGGTCTTGGCCAAGAATGTTGTTCTAACACATTGGGGGCCCTTTGGATGATTTAACTATGATTTATCCATTGGTGTTCTATGCTGAGAAGGCTTCCCTGAAGGGTAACCAAAGACAAAATACCAGAGGCATCAATTGTATGGCTATCAGATCAGGGGCTAACAGAGGAACTAGTTGCCACCTGCCCAGTTCCAGCAAATCTGTACTAGACTTCAAACTCAGAAAATGGGCAGTGTCTAAATGCCAGTCTTGAGAGGTGTGGATTGTTGGTGCAATAGCAACCAAGAACTTGACTGTTCTTAGTGTGGTGATTATTGGGAGAGCAGAGGGCTTCTCAAATGTATGACATTGACTTTTGTACAGGAGAACACCAAGTTGCATAGCTCTATGTCTCCAGAACTGAAGCTATTTACTGGCAGTCTCGTCTTTCTTAAGTAGTAGTGTTTTCAGCATGAAGTGGTGTATCTGCTGTCAGTGAGCCAGTAGAAACACCATGTCCATGTTTGTCCGGAACAGAGCTTTAAAGAATTCTAATTCTTGTGTATGTTCAGATGCAACTGTATCATGTTTAGAAGTCACGCACAACACTGAGAAGTTGCTTTAGCGCAGGTGGCACTTGTTGCCTCAATCTTTTTCAGCGACTGCCCCAATGACCTTCTCCACAAATTCTCACAATACGCACCCTCCAAAAGTGCCCCTCATCTTTCCATAGCCCCTCCTGTTATACATTTCATTTTTATAGCAGTACTCCTAGTTTTCCGTACACTCAGTACTTTGATGTGCATGGTACACGTTCTTTGAAGCAGGCACACTAACCCTCTGCACTACTTTATTTATTATTATTATTTTTTTTTTTAAATCTGTTTTTATTGATTTTTCCAATTACATTTGCAGGATCTCGGCTTGCTTCTGTATTGAATCATACATCATAGCACGTATTGCTGATAGAGTTACATGTCAAATGCAAAAAGGCAGAGCTTTGCAATAGTTCCTGAAGTGCTTGCCGCACCAGATTGTATGTAAGTCCCAGATGCAGCTCAGCCCTTAAACATAGCAAATTACAGCACATTGCAATGAAACACAGTTGCATCAAAATGTCACTTGAGGTCTCCTAGCTGAATCCATACGGGCTTCTAAACAGATATCAATGAAACGAAACGGGTAAAAACCCAACAACCTCAACTTAGACCAGCTCCATTATGCATGTACCTATCCCCGCTGCCCTTCTGTTCCCCCTCCCCCATGTCACTGTGCAGTGGCTTAGCTACTGCTCCCAACCATAACCCTCTGCACTACTTTATGATGAGTCAAAACTGATACTAGACATAACTCCATCTCTATCCAGGAGAACCATTAATCACCATAGTGTATCTCGAGGACCTGTGGTATCCCCTACACCCAACACTGACCCAAACCTACTGATGTCATATTAGATGCCTTCGGAACCCCTTATTTTGAACCGGAGGTTATCCCTCGGCCTAGATCAGGGGAATGGGCCCTATCTGCCTCCAAAACACAATTTGTGTCTGATTGGATAAGAAACCCCATGGAGCTGATTAATAGGAACAAACTCCAGCAAGAATGTTCCCAAACCCGTTCTTCCCAATAAATTATCCTCTAACCTGGATGTAGATTCAGCTATGATAGCATTTCTTTAAAAAAAAAAAAAAGCAAAGACCCTAAAAAGGGTTAGATAAGACCCTCGATAATTTGGGTCATCTATCCCAAATAATAGAAATTACTGAGGGTGTGTCTCTTACTGTGGCTATCGTTAATACTCTTGTTCTCAGAGGGTGGAGTCAGAGGGCAATTTGTCTACTGAGCAATGCCAAAGCAGCAATATCAGAGAAAGACAAAAACTCTTCTCATCACTATAGACCCTAAATTTGCCTAAATGGCTAATAAAGAACTAGAACCAGAAGCACAAGGTCATTTATTTGGGGACCATTTTGCCATGGATATTTCCTCTTATGTTCAGACTTTAATTTCTCTAGATAAATCACAACGAAAGCTATGTAAAGTATTCCCAACACATGTTTTTGAAAGAGAACTGAGTACACATCCTTTTTTCCTCAGAGTGGAGGTCACTTCAGAGGAAGGTTTTAGTGTGGCAAAGGACGAACACATGCCAATCCATGTTGGTGAAATCACTTTCAAATTCTTCCCTAAGAAAGTTAAGTGGCAGATTCAATCTCTTTCTCAGCGAGGAGGTTAATTACATCAGACCAATTGGTTTTTACAAACTATTCAAGGGTACAAGATAGACTTTTACACTCACCCATTAAAGATAGTGCCTCCCTGTCTGGCAGTTTCCAGATAGTGCCTATTACAAAGATTCAAACATTGATTTACAAGGACTCCACTCAGAAGGTTTGGCTATCTTCACAAAGCTTCCTCAGCCACCTCAACGCCTTGATGCTTCACTGAGCTACTAAAGAAGGTGGTAGCATTGCTAAGGCTGCATGACATCAGGCTTGTAATATATCTAGATGACGTTATTATCGGCCCATTCCAACAACCTGATACACACTCAGATTCAGTATATATTTTCTCTCCCCCAGTAGTTGAATTGTGTAATAAATCAGAAGAAATCAGTCCTGGCTCCATCTAAGACAATTCAGTTTTTGGTCTTCACAATAGATTCCTTACAGTCTGCACATTTCCAACCATAAAAGAAGATCAAGTTCATAAAGAAGGAGAGTTGATCCATCCTCAAACTAAACACGTTTTCTCTTTGAAGATTTGAAAAAATAGTGGGCCTTTTGTCTGTGTCCATTCATTCAATTTTCCCAGCTCCTCTTCACTACCAAGCACTACAGTCACACAAAGCTCTACATCTTCACAGGAACCTCCCTTGCTCAGCATTACTTTCCCTTTCTACCAAGACAAGGGAGTATTTGCAGTGGTGGCTTTCCCAAATGGATGCCCGAAATAGAAACTCCATTTTTGGCTGGGCCCCAGATATCATGTCAGATATCAGCAAAATAGGTTGTGGAGAAAGATGTGGAGTCATGGTCCTAGGTGGAAAGTGGCTGACAGAAGAACACGTACAAAAGAGGTAGCAGTTCCTAAGAAAAACAGTGCCACTATGGTCTACTGTAAGGCAAAAGAAAAACGGAGCCAAAGGTGAGGTGAGCTGTGGATAAGGTTCGAGGGTAAAAGTGTAGTGGAGACCGGATACTCCAGGGTGGTACTAGAAGTGCCCTCACACACCCTTGCGGGTGCAAAGCATCATCATCGGGCGGTGCTCCTCGTGGGGGTGGCGCTGCAGTCCCTCACGGGCCCTTCAGAAGGGCTCTTTATCGGAGATCTTTTTGTGGAGTCGCCGTAGTTGTGCGTTGCGGGTATGTGGGGTGGTTGGAAAGAAACCAGTGTGGTGGTGAGGATAAAAAGACCTTGTGGTACCCGGACAATTTATTAGTGGGTCCGTAGGGTCTAGTAAAATATAACGGGGGATAGTGTATAAGTGACACTCTGAGTAGGGGACGGCTAGATGTAAGTAAGCCCCACTGCTCTCAACCCGTATGAGTGAAGGTTAAGGTGAGAGAGAGGGTGTGAAAGGGGTGGTCAACATGTTTCACGCTGCCCGCGGTCCCTAGTGGATCCTTAGCGCTTCGTCAGGACCTTAGTGGAAGAGTAAAAAAAAAAAAAAAAAAAAAAAGAGGGGGATTTAGGACAAAAAAGGGGAATAACCTATAATCCCAACATAGAACAAAGGAGCACGTATTATTCGTGTCCTTGGCGTCGAACCTATAGGGAGAGGGAGAGAACACAGGAGTTAAAAAAACATGAGAAGCTTCTCTCGGACTGGGACTATGACACCGTACACCAGTACAGAGAGCGTGCCAGCTGTAACCATGCTGGGATAAGTGGTTGTACAAAGTGTGATAGGGAGGTAAAGTGAGTGTACAACCCTGCCCGTATATGGGCCAGACCGAGATACATGAAAGCTCTATTCACCGTGTAGGGATAACGGATAACCATCATGGTGAAACATGCGGCACGTGGTTTACATAGATGCGTGACCACATCATGCTTGATGTACGACAAAAGTTCAAAAATCACAGTGCCAGGCATTAATTGTACAATCTATGGTAAACGAGGGATGCCAGGTCTAAGTGCATAGGTAGCGTGGGGGTGAACTAAGTCCGTAGCTAACCGTCATTGAACAAGTGCCCGCAATAAGTGTAGGCTAAATAAAACATTCAGTGGATGCTAGAAGCATGATGGTAGACTGGGGAGGATACGTGAGAGTACACATGCTGAAGGTGGTGGTTCTCGATATCCTACCCGCAGAAGTCAGGGTCCGGACAGTACCGGGTATAGACCGTCTGGGGCGGGGGCTACAGCTGTGAAAAAAAACCAAGTAGTTGGAAGTAAAGGCTATGTAAACAGAGGGAACCTGGAAGCAAAAACACTGACAATTCCAACTGGTTTTGAAAAAAAGCGATAAATGTAAGGAAAAGTATCGGAGTTTAGTTCGCTAGTGATCGCCGGTGACGGCGGTCGTGAAAGTTCATGACAAGTACTTACATCTGCCCCGGAAGTTCCAAGTCGGAAACCTAGGGTGCCGCCAGAGTCGCCGGTGGAAGTCAATGGTGGGGCGGGACATTATATACTGGCGTTGATTGGGAGATGGGTCCCGGGATAAGAAATGAAATTGAAGATGGACTTGCCTAGGGGCTGGAAAGGTGGCGGCCATATTGGAACGGGTGATAATGTGGAACTGATGTGTATAGAGAACCATTTCTTATGTATAGCCGAATTAATCTCGTAGGTCTGCGAGATGTAGATGATGGCAAAGTTCGTGCAGTAAAGTAGAGTCGTAGTGCACACATTATGCGGGTCATAATGGAACGGGTGATAATGTGGAACTAATAAATATCGAAAACCATCTCTATTCTCGTAGGTCTGAGAGATGTGGTCGATGGCAAAGTTAGTGCGCAGCAAAGTAGTCGTAGTGCGCACATAATGTCAGTCAGTGGTATGTACTCCATGTATGGTACCCAGCTGTCTATACGGCATGTGTAGTGAAGGGTACTGCACCACCCATGTCAGCATAGGCACAGAGATTGAGTAGGAGTAAAGTAGAAAACCCTAACTACGGGTAGTGGGTGCATGTAAATCATCGCTACGGGTGTCAATTAATTGACTGAGGTCATCAGTGAATTCACTGAGCGGGACCGTGACAGGCATACAGTAGTATCAGGGGGAGTGCATTCACAGTTGTTCCTGGACCGATGTGTTGCTGATAACTGGGGCAGTTAGGGTAGAGGGTATTATGCAGAATATCAAGGAAGGAGAGCACTCCATGGAATGTCGTCGTTAAGGCCGGTGACATTTGACCTGAGTCTGAAAACCAAGCGTTGCTCAGTTTTGAATAGGGTCATCGGTGTCCACGTAGGGTTGTGGTCAATCACCGTCCAGCTTAGACTGTCAGGAGGGTGGTTGAATTCCAAGAAGTGGTTCTGCAGCCTAGTCTGAGTTCTTTTGCACCGTATCGTGCTTTTGTGTTCCCCGATCCGGGTTTTTACAGGTCTCGCGGTCATCCCTATGTAGCGGAGTCCGCAGGGACAGGTAAGTAGGTAAATGCAATTTTTCGAATTGCAATTGGTATGCCGTCTTAGTTGCCATGGTCTGGGCAGTCCTAGATCCACCTCTTTCATAGGTTTCGTTTGAGGACAGCAAGAACATGACCCACAGGGGAAATGGCCGGTAACTGGAGGTAAAGTCCAAAGGGTTTGGGGCGGTTTTGAAGTGGTCCTGGGACGAGTGTGTACCAGAATGTCTCTCAAGTTCTGAGTGCGTTTAAACGCAAACAGGGGAAGGGGGCCCGGGTCAAATGATCCAGTTCTAAGTATCCGCCAATGTCTTTTCACTGTTTTCTGGATAGTGTAGGAAAGAGGGGTGAAGGATGTAACGCATGTGAGAGCAGTACTCTCAGCTCTTGTTTTAGTTTCCAAAAGGGAGTCACGATGGTTGTTCCTTGCCCTCTTGTGGGCTGTTCTTATGATGCTTCTGGGGTAGTCCCTGGCAATAAGGTTCTTCTTGAGGATGGCCGCTTGAACTTCGAACTCAGTGAGAGTGTTACAATTTCTTCTGAGACGGAGAAATTGACCCACAGGGAGGTTATGGGCAAGGAACAACCATCGTGACTCCCTTTTGGAAACTAAAACAAGAGCTGAGAGTACTGCTCTCACATGCGTTACATCCTTCACCCCTCTTTCCAACACTATCCAGAAAATAGTGAAAAGATATTGGCGGATACTTAGAACTGGATCATTTGACCCGGGCCCCCTTCCCCTGTTTGCGTTTTAACGCACTCAGAACTTGAGAGACATTCTGGTACACACTCGTCCCAGGACCACTTCAAAACCGCCCCAAACCCTTTGGACTTTACCTCCAGTTACCGGCCATTTCCCCTGTGGGGTCATGTTCTTGCTGTCCTCAAACGAAACCTATGAAAGAGGTGGATCTAGGACTGCCCAGACCATGGCAACTAAGACGGCATACCAATTGCAATTCGAAAAATTGCATTTACCTACTTACCTGTCCCTGCGGACTCCGCTACATAGGGATGACCGCGAGACCTGTAAAAACCCGGATCGGGGAACACAAAGCACGATACGGTGCAAAAGAACTCAGACTAGGCTGCAGAACCACTTCTTGGAATTCAACCATCCTCCTGACAGTCTAAGCTGGACGGTGATTGACCACAACCCTACGTGGACACCGATGACCCTATTCAAAACTGAGCAACGCTGGGTTTTCAGACTCAGGTCAAATGTCACCGGCCTTAACGACGACATTCCATGGAGTGCTCTCCTTCCTTGATATTCTGCATAATACCCTCTACCCTAACTGCCCCAGTTATCAGCAACACATCGGTCCAGGAACAACTGTGAATGCACTCCCCCTGATACTACTGTATGCCTGTCACGGTCCCGCTCAGTGAATTCACTGATGACCTCTGTCAATTAATTGACACCCGTAGCGATGATTTACATGCACCCACTACCCGTAGTTAGGGTTTTCTACTTTACTCCTACTCAATCTCTGTGCCTATGCTGACATGGGTGGTGCAGTACCCTTCACTACACATGCCGTATAGACAGCTGGGTACCATACACGGAGTACATACCACTGACTGACATTATGTGCGCACTACGACTCTACTTTGCTGCGCACTAACTTTGCCATCGACCACATCTCTCAGACCTACGAGAATAGAGATGGTTTTCGATATCTATTAGTTCCACATTATCACCCGTTCCATTATGACCCGCATAATGTGTGCACTACGACTCTACTTTACTGCACGAACTTTGCCATCATCTACATCTCGCAGACCTACGAGATTAATTTGGCTATACATAAGAAATGGTTCTCTATACACATCAGTTCCACATCATCACCCGTTCCAATATGGCCACCACCTTTCCAGCCCCTAGGCAAGTCCATCTTCAATTTCATTTCTTATCCCGGGACCCATCTCCCAATCAACGCCAGTATATAATGTCCCGCCCCACCATTGACTTCCACCGGCGACTCTGGCGGCACCCTAGGTTTCAGACTTGGAACTTCCGGGGCAGATGTAAGCACTTGTCAGGAACTTTCACGACCGCCGTCACCGGCGATCACTAGCGGACTAAACTCCGATACTTTTCCTTACATTTATCGCTTTTTTTCAAAACCAGTTGGAATTGTCAGTGTTTTTGCTTCCAGGTTCCCTCTGTTTACATAGCCTTTACTTCCAACTACTTGGTTTTTTTTCACAGCTGTAGCCCCCGCCCCAGACGGTCTATACCCGGTACTGTCCTGACCCTGACTTCTGCGGGTAGGATATCGAGAACCACCACCTTCAGCATGTGTACACTCACGTATCCTCCCCAGTCTACCATCATGCTTCTAGCATCCACTGAATGTTTTATTTAGCCTACACTTCTTGCGGGCACTTGTTCAATGACGGTTAGCTACGGACTTAGTTCACCCCCACGCTACCTATGCACTTAGACCTGGCATCCCTCGTTTACCATAGATTGTACAATTAATGCCTGGCACTGTGATTTTTGAACTTTTGTTGTACATCAAGCATGATGTGGTCACGCATCTATGTAAACCACGTGCCGCATGTTTCACCATGATGGTTATCCGTTATCCCTACACGGTGAATAGAGCTTTCATGTATCTCGGTCTGGCCCATATACGGACATGGTTGGACACTCACTTTACCTCCCTATCACACTTTGTACAACCACTTATCCCAGCATGGTTACAGCTGGCACGCTCTCTGTACTGGTGTACGGTATCATAGTCCCAGTCCGAGAGAAGCTTCTCATGTTTTTTTAACTCCTGTGTTCTCTCCCTCTCCCTATAGGTTCGACGCCAAGGACACGAATAATACGTGCTCCTTTGTTCTATGTTGGGATTATAGGTTATTCCCCTTTTTTGTCCTAAATCCACCTCTTCCTTTTTTTTTTTTTTTTTTTTTTTTTTACTTTTCCACTAAGGTCCTGACGAAGCGCTAAGGATCCACTAGGGACCGCGGGCAGCGCGAAACATGTTGACCACCCCTTTCACACCCTCTCTCTGACCTTAACCTTCACTCATACGGGTTGAGAGCAGTGGGGCTTACTTACATCTAGCCGTCCCCTACTCAGAGTGTCACTTATACACTATCCCCCGTTATATTTTACTAGACCCTACGGACCCACTAATAAATTGTCCGGGTACCACAAGGTCTTTTTATCCTCACCACCACACTGGTTTCTTTCCAACCACCCCACATACCCGCACGCACAACTACGGCGACTCCACAAAAAGATCTCCGATAAAGAGCCCTTCTGAAGGGCCCGTGAGGGACTGCGGCGCCACCCCCACGAGGAGCACCGCCCGATGATGATGCTTTGCACCCGCAAGGGTGTGTGAGGGCACTTCTAGTACCACCCTGGAGTATCCGGTCTCCACTACACTTTTACCCTCGAACCTTATCCACAGCTCACCTCACCTTAGGCTCCGTTTTTCTTTTGCCTTACAGTAGACCATAGTGGCACTGTTTTTCTTAGGAACTGCTACCTCTTTTGTACGTGTACTTAATCTAGGAGCATCGGTACAGGACCTAACCCTTTCTCATCTTCTATGCTCCCTGTCCCTCCCTCTCAAGTGTGTATACGTTGACAGAAGAACCTCAGGTCCCGATTCACAAAGGTAAAGTTAGACCTGAAGTCAAATTTTAGACTTCAGTTCTAAAGTTAGATTTCAGGTCTAAACCTAGACTTCAGGTCTAAGTTTACCTTTGTGAATTAAGTCGCCAGTTTCATATAAATTACTTAGAGCTGCTTGCAGGTTCGTTCCCAATAAAAGGTTTAGCTCCAACTCAGATGAATTGCTGCATTTTACTCTACATGGACATTATATTTGCTGTACGTTTTATAAACAAACTAGAAGCAGTCAAACCAAAGGCTTAATTACTTAACAAAAGACGTCTTGCCCTATTACCTCGATAGAGGGATCATAATTCAGGCAGGGCATATTTCAGGACTCTCCAGCATAGTAGCAGATTGAGGTTCCAGTTTTCTCCATGACAACAGCGAATGGTCACTACATCCTAATATCTTTCAAAAGAATCTACACCTATGGAGTCTGATTCAAGTGGACCTCTTTGCCTCTCGCCCGAAATGCAAAGTCCCATGATCCTTCAGCCTGAGATCAGATCCAGCAGCAGAAGCAGTGGATACTTTATGGGACTGAATTCTACCCTACACCTTTTTCCAAATGCCAATGATTCTCAGAATCCTAATACATGTCAGGAGGGACTTAACCTTTTTTGTGTAATTGACCCCATTTAGCTATCCCAGGTGTGGTTCCCTCAACTTCTATAGCTCTCTGTAGATTTTCCAAGAAATCTTCCTTTCTTTCCCCTTTTACTAACAGATCCCTAAGGTTTTCTCATGATTGAGTCTCCAAGGCCATCTTTTTCTAAGAGTGTGGAAGACTTCAAGTCAACCTGGTATGCCCAGGAACTTTTGTCTCTCACCAACGGTTCTTGGGCTACTTCCACTCAATACAGAAATACAGATGCAAAGATGTCTGGACAACCTGGGTTGCCTGGAATGTGGAATGGGAAACTGATCCTATATCTGTGATTGCGGTAGGTGTAGTAAATGTTTTGGTATCTCTCTTCCTCTCAGTCAAGGCATATAGAACTCTTGATTCCTACAGAGCAGCTATTTCTGCACGTCATATCCCGGTTAAAGGGGAAACAATCTGCAAATATTTCTTAGTCTGCAGAGATTTCAAGTCGATTTGTCGCTGAAAATTCTACCGAGGCCTAAATGCCCTGCTTAATGGAATGTAAAAGTGGTTTTAAATTAATGTTATCTTGGCTGCATAATGTTATACTCTCATTGGAACAATTGGTACTGAAGTGACCATGCTATTATGACTATTATCATTAAGAAGGGTGTCTGCATAATGTAATACTCTCATTGGAACAATTGGTACTGAAGTGACCATGCTATTATGTCTATTATCATTAAGAAGGGTGTCTGATGTTAAAGCCTTGGCTGTAGAAAACTTATATTTTTCACCACATGGAGTTACTTTTTATCTCACCAGGGGCCGTATTACACCGGGGTCGCAATGGGAGTTTGCACCTACTTTGCGCACCCCAGGGCACTTTTGTATTACAGAAGGGGTCGCAAACGCTTGTGCAGCCCCTTCTGTAATACTGAAAGCACTGGTGCACATAAAGCGCCAGGGCTTTCCAAAGAGGGCGTTTCCTCATTAAGGAATCCCTGTGCCTCTGGGCATGTGCCGTATTATAGATGCTCAAGACACACAATTGATGGACGGAATGGAGAACAAATCAAAACATTCACCCCCAGTCAAGAGATCTGGGTTAAATCCATCATTCTTTTGCTCACCATGCCACCCCAGTTAAGACCTGGCCATATGCAAATCAGTCTTGACCCTGTGCCTCATGGGAACAGTCCAGCCCGAACTGCGAAGCCAGGTCCTCCCTGGACCGGAAACAAGCATCCTAGGACCGGTTTCAGGGTTTCACCACTCTTCAGCCAGGATAGCTTGATTCCAGTGGCACAGTGAGCCCAGGACCCATGCTGGGCATAAATGGTGCACTTAGGGTGAGAAAGGAAAAGACACACAATTGATGGACGGAATGCAGAACAAATCAAAACATTCACCCCCAGTCAAGAGATCTGGGTTAAATCCATCATTCTTTTGCTCACCATGCCACCCAAGTTAAGACCTGGCCATATGCAAATCAGTCTTGACCCTGTGCCTCATGGGAACAGTCCAGCCCGAACTGCGAAGCCAGGTCCTCCCTGGACCAGAAACAAGCATCCTAGGACCGGTTTCGGGGTTTCACCCCTCTTCAGCCAAGATAGCTTGATTCCAGTGGCACAGTGAGCCCAGGACCCACGTCTGGGCATACCTGGTGCACTTAGGGCGAAAAAGCAAAAGACACACAATTGATGGACGGAATGCAGAACAAACCAAAACATTCACCCCTAGTCAAGAGATCTGGGTTAAATTCATCATTCTTTTGCTCACCATGCCACCCCAGTTAAGACCTGGCCATATGCAAATCAGTCTTGACCCTGTGCCTCATGGGAACAGTCCAGCCAAACTGTCAAGCCAGGTCCCCCCTGGACCGGAAACAAGCATCCTAGGACCGGTTTCGGGGTTTCACCCCTCTTCAGCCAGGATAGCTCGATTCCAGTGGCACAGTGAGCCCAGCACCCATGTCTGGGCATACCTGGTGCACTTGGGGCAAGAAAGCAAAAGACACACAATTGATGGACGGAATGCAGAACAAATCAAAACATTCACCCCCAGTCAAGAGATCTGGGTTTGCTTTCTCACCCTAAGTGCGCCAGGTATGCCCAGACATGGGTCCTGGGCTCGCTATCCATCAGCTTCCCATTGCTCCTGTGTCTTTCCAAGGAGTTTGTCCGAGTTGTTTATTAGCTTTTTGTAAGTCAGAGAAATTGCTTTGTCCAGGAGGTAGCCGTCAAGTAGCCTGTCTTCTAGTGGAGAGTATTCTATGGGGGGTGGAGCCCTCTGGCAGGTGTGACTTTAGTGCATGACATACCTGGAAGTATCGGTAATACTCGGTGTTGGCTAGCTCGTGTTCACGCTGGAGTGTGTCAAACGACACCACCTCACCCTTAACTCAAAGGTCCCCGATCTTAGAGATCCCAATGAGATCCCATTTGTCAAACCCCTTTGTTCTCCCCAAGTCACCCAACTGTTCCAAGTCCCATACGAGAGTGGCCAACGTGAGTTTCTTGTCCCACCCCAAACTCCGATTCGCTGCGTGCCAGACACAAACTGAGTGATTAGTTGGTCCTGTTAAGCGGTATCGCCGGGGTCTGTAGTAAATTGCCTAGAGCTTTGTCCATATCTGTAGCGATAGGTTTGTATTCCTCTTTCTTGAGGTTGATGGTGTGGAGAGTATTATGGGTGTCATTTCCATCCATCTCCACCTCCAAGCGGAGGATGTCTTCTTCTAAGCTGGCTAGGTTCTTTGATTTTTCTTTACGTGTCCCGGCGATTGACGACAGTGCCTGTCCTCTCATTACCGCTTTAAATGCCTCCCTGAGCGTTTGGGCCGAGCCTACTGACCCTTTGTTTTCCTGGAAGTAGTGATCCAGTGCCCGCAGGAGTGCTTCTTTGACTGTGGGGTTTTTGAGATACCATGGGTTAATAGGTGCAACGCTTCCTACCCTTTTTTCCCCAAGCACCAATTGGGCCCTCACCGGGGAATGGTCCGAGATCCCTCTAGCCATGTGCCTGATTTCACGAATGTGAGCAATTTGGGATGCGGGCACCAGTAGGTAGTCTATACGGGAAAGGCGTTGTGGGCACACGAGTGGAATGTGTATTGTTTACTATCTGAGTGGTATGTCCTCCACACGTCCGCAAGACCCATGGCGTCCAAAAAGTTAGGAAGCCATCTATGAGCAGGACCGAAGTCCTGGGGAGGACATCGATCCAGGGGACCCGATCCCACCAAGTTAAAGTCTCCTCCCACCAGTATGTGTCCATCTGGGATTGAGAGCATAATTGTCCCTAGGTCCTTAAAGGTACAGCCCTGTAAGACCGGTGGAACATAGACTGTCATTAATGTAAGCGTCTGACCCTCCCACTGCCCCGAAACTGCGGAGTAACGACCCAGCTAGTCAGTCCAGGTGTGCTTTACGGAGAGCGGGAAGGAACACCTAAGGAGAATACCAACCCCTCTAGAGCCCGTGGTAAAACCAGAGTGAGCGACCAGTGTCTATTTAAGGCCTTACAGGTGTTTCCAACCAGGTGGGATTCCTGGAGTAGCACGACGTCTGGGAAGTGTCGCCTAAAGGACTATGGAATGTTTTACCTTATCCCCAACCCGCTGACATTCCAGCTCAGGAGTTTAAGACTCTTGTCCCAATGGGTACCCAATGTAGGTAACATGGTTTATGCATGTGCAACGTCGTCTCCGGATCAAAAAATGTCGATTGAACTTGTGAGTGTGATAACCACCCATCCCCTCCCAACTAACCCCCACCCTGTTCCCCTGCACTCTGGGCCTAAAACTGCCCATTGAACAACTATGCAGAGTGCCTGTCGCCCAACTTGGAACTAAAAGTAGACTTGTGTGGGGTAGGCTGCTCCGTTCCTCCGCTCCCCCCTGTAGACAAGTATAGCTAATTCCCCCTGTGATGCCAATCCTCCTCTACCTTAACATGTAATAGGATAAACTGAACGTTCAACAAAGCATAACTCCAAGGCTACGGGCCAGACCATTATAGTATGTCACCAGATGACCTCCCGAATGTCAATACCATTGAGGCTTACCCCTCCCACCCGGGACAGCCCTCACCTTAAGTGACATAGATTGTTCCTTCAGCGAACATTATGTCCTTTAGCCTCACTCCAACCCCCCAGCCAATCAGCAGCCTCCTCAGGTTGGCCAAAAATCCAAGCTTTACCGTCAACTTCAACCCGAAGACTGGCTGGAAACAGCATTGAGTATTTGATTCCTTTGTCTCTTAGTTGTTTCATGACTGAGAGGAGTGAATGCCGTTGCCTCTGTACCTGGAGGGTGAAGTCCAGGAGATCTCCGCATTGTCGTATTTGAGAGGTGGGCCCACTCTTGCATGCTGTAATATGGGGTCTCGGTCTCTGAAGTTCAGGAGCTTCGCCAGGATGGGATGCAGAGGAGCACCCGGCTTGGGACGTCCCCCGGGTACTCTGTGGGCTCTCCCGACCATAAAGAATTTGGACAAGCTCTTCGGTTGTAGGTGCTTAAGTATGAGGTCCTCAATGAACAAGTCGACTGCCTGCCCCTCTGCCCTCTCGGGCACACCAATTATATGCACGTTGTTTCTTCTAGTGCGGCCCTCATAGTCATCGAGTTTCTTCATTGCAAGTTTACGGAAATCCTGCAGCTCTTTGATGTCGCGTTACATTTGTGATGAATCGTCAAGAAGGCAGGAGGTAGTGATTTCCATCTGCTTCACCTCCTCACCAATTTTCGTTAAGTCTGCCCTAATAAGCATCACCTTCAATGTTATTGCGCCCATCTTCTGCTCCAGTGACGCGCGGACTCCCGAGATTGCCTCCATAACATCATCTAGGGTGGGCTCAGTTGGGCCACCCTCTGCTGAGGTCGGCTGTCCCTGATCGGCTGCTCCGGTGTAGTCAGGTTAGGCTGGGTGTATCTGTCCAGTTTGCTCTGCTGAGACATCTTAATGCCTCTTGAGCCCGACATAGTCGCAGATTTGATAGTGATGTCCTCCCTTCTTTGCGGGACTGCAGACTCAGCTATACGGGCACTTTAGTTGTCTCACTCTCCCTTGCCGGGCGGTCGTTCAGCTCAAGCCCGAGACCTGAGACACAAGAGGCAACTGTGGGCTGGAAGGGAGGGAGCGAGGGGCCCCCAACCCGCACCCTAACCTTGGCGCCACGTCTATTGTGCTAGTCTGTGGTTGCAGGCCGAACTAGTCACTGGCTCCCCTCTACTCAAACAGGCAGCCCACCCGGCAGCGACCATGCGGCACAGCCCCAGTTCTGGCCAGGAGCTATTGCGTTGCGGCGGAGCCAGTTGTCAATGCTGCGCCGTCCCTCTAAGCGAAGTGTCTGCCAGGGGCCCCAATCCACTCACCGGGGGGCCAGCCCGGCTCAAAGGCACTCCGGCGTCTTGATAGCGGATGCCACCTGGGGCCCTCCACTTGATGGTGTAGCCCGCTCCTGCGGACACCGCCCCTCGTGCGCCAGAGACTGCGCTGCACAGCAGCCTAATGGCGGTCCGCCAAGGGGCCCACTGCGATGCCGCTGTACCCCGCCCTCGGCACCGGGAGCCCGCAGCCTCGTCCAGCACCACCACACTCAGGTCGAGTCGAGAGGCAAGAGGATGGCAGAGGGCGGGCCCACGACAGGATCATGCTTACCAGCCTGGTTTCAGTCGTCGCTGCCTCTATGTTCTCCTTTGTTCAGCAGAGCCGTCCCTTTGCGGATTCCACCTCCAATCCACTCCAAGGTGTGGGTCATGATCCCGGCCTGTCGCATGCAGGTCATCCACAGGAGCCGCGGAGCCTCACCTGAGACCCCGGCTTTAAGGCCTATTCAGGCCGCAACTGTCAGCCCCTAATGCACCGTTGTTCTGAGTTCGGGTACCGCGATTTGTAGCTCTGTGGTGCCCTGGGAGGTTCCGATGCTCTGCACACCCCGAGGGGGGGGGGGGGGTGGTGCATTTCTGTGTCGGATTGAGGAAGGGAGCTAAGAGATCGGGAGGCGCTCTGACTCGCGGCCATCACGCTTCGCAGCGTAGCCACGCCCCGAAGATACCATTCTTATCTTAAGGCCCAGTTAAGCTTTCTGTTTCCCCCTCTGTGTCACCACCTTTGCCACAAAAAAGATGCGATAGAATCGCACAAAGATTGACTACTATCTGTCTTTTGAGAATCTTCAATGTTTGATCATTTTTTACCATAATAAATAGCTCTCTGGTAGAGTTTTCATCCCATTTTAATTTTACGTGTAAAGTTTTATAAATCTTTAGAATTTTTTGTTTATAACATTCTTTTTTTGTTTTGTAGTAATTGTGCATCCATTTACTTTCTTGCTTCCTACAGGCCTGTTTGCATACTCTCAGTTTATCCAAGAACCATGGCTGTGAAGGGGAAGCTCTTCTCTTCAGAGAGATTTTTTCTGGAGCTAGTTGTCTACTAGCCAGATCGAGCCAAGAGTGGTAAATGGTGATGGCGAGATCAAAGTTGGTGGAGGGGGTGAGTGAAGAGACCAAAACAACCTCTTCTAAATTGGTAGAAACTATTTTGTGCCAAAGGCGACTTTTCCTCGGTTTACATAAGACTACAGGCACCGCTGGAATGGCTGCAGTTTTTATATTGAACAGCACCACATGATGGTTCAACCACGTGAGTGGCGGTGTGTCAGTAAATGTTAGCGAGCCATTATCAGAATAGATACCGTTCAGTTTGTGTTTGACCAAGTGTGTAGATATACCGACCAGTTGCTTCAACCCAAGATTAATCATCAGGTCAGTAAGGGTTTCCGGGCCTTTATCATAGTTATTTTCTAAGTAGAAATTAAAGTCCATCTTAGTGTCCAACCGTTGACTGATAGATTGAACAAAGGGAGACCTTGGGGTTGGCGGACGATAAATCAAGAGCCCATTTAATTACCTGGTTTTTGTTAAGGGCAATTTTAAAGGATAGTGTATTATAAAGTAAGCATAAAACTTCTAATTAAAGTCAGAGTGTTTTATTCTCCAAGCTATGATAGCCTTTCTCTGCCACATCAGCTGTTTAGTGAGTGTCTCTTCACAACAGCTCAACTTTCATACCAACTGACAATAGAATGTTGGTAAGCACCAAGTCAGAGAAAGAGCAGGGGTGAACAAAAGGGCAAGTGAAATGTTTTACAGATATGGGTGAATATAATATATAAATATATATTTAATAAATGCATAATTGTGGATTACAACACATCTCCCTGCTATTATAAAGAAAGACAAAACCTTTATGCCCCGGAAGACATATAAAACAACTAACCGATTAGGGGACACCTGTACATAAAGATCTTTTAAAGCAAGACCTTAGACAAGTAATGAAAACTTGACAGTTCATGTCCCTTCCACCTAATGCCTACCTAAACCTGTGAAACAATAGAAATGATTAACAACAGCAGCATGAGGTAACTTAACATAACTGCAGCATATGTTCATATTAGTGCAGAATGTAGTCCTTGGGCCACAAAGGAACATTACGAGGCCTTCCATTCCTATGAGTCGCAATAGAATTCACACTCTCACAGGAAATCTCATTGGATTCAACATTGTTCAGAGATAGGTGACAGGATGCTCTGTCATACTCCAAGTCCTCCCATCCTCAAGGTTACTACATTTTCCCCACCTCCACCACTTTCATAGGTTTCAAATTTGCTGCCCCCTTTTTGCAGAGCAGGTAGTTTAATCTTAACCCAATCTCCTACCTTCCAGTTACCTACCTTGGTACCATTTTTCAGATCATACCTTTTCCAATACACCAATTGATATTGCTTCACTTGTCTGCTCATTTCATCTCTAGACACCCACCTGGATTCTCCTGCCAGCAATTTAGGAGACATTTTTGTGCCCTCTAGTGCCAGAGAAGGTGAAACATTGATGATCAAAATAGGGGTAGTATATTATGACCAAAGCATTTTTTGAGGGTGTTTATTCGCAGGACTACCAGATGTATAAGCAAGCTTAAGACCTTTTTTTTATCATCCGAATAACAGGTTTCTCCAAACTGTTCGTCCTTGGGAAGTAAATTGCTGTTTTGAGATGTCGTATGGACATGATCTCTTGGTACCCACACATTTCATCTGAAGTAAACTGCAGCCCATTGTCAGTAATGAGGGTGCGGGACACACCTTCTGTCATGAACACATCCGTAAGGAAGCTTATCAGGGATTGAGTGTTGATACTTCCAACCACCTTGGTCATAATCCAATGGTAATGATAATCCACCAATACTTGCATACATTTTCCAGCCCACATGGAGAGTTTGAGAGGACCAATAATATCCAGACCAAGTTTATCCCATTCTCGTCACTAATATTATAAACTAAGAATAACACTTCTTATTAAAGTCAAACAGCGTTTTATTCTTTAAGCTACGGCAGCCTCCCTCAGCCACATCAGCTGTTTGGTTAACATCTCTTCACAAGAGATCAACTTTCATACCCACTGACAATAGAATGTTGGTAAGCACCAAGTCAGAGAAAGAGCAGGGGGGAACAGAAGGGCAAGGGTAATGTTTTACAGACATGGTTGAATATAGGTTATAAATATATGTTTAATAAACTTATAATTGTGGATTACAACAAGTGCCTTGCACCCGAACGTATTGGGACAGGGGAAAAAAATGCCATAGAGATCATAGAGATAAATAATCGCAGGTCCACCACCCTTCTTAGCAACACAGTCCAGCCTAAAGATTGAGAAACCATCAACAATGACAGATTCTGAATCCGGACCTGAGCAGGCATCCACCCAAGTTTCTGTGATACACGCTACATCCAGGCTATCAGCCTGTAAAAAGTAGCATAATTCAAGTTTATTTTTACACAGTGATCTAGTGTTAATAAATGCCCTGCATAGCGGTTGCTGTTTTATCAAGAATTCAGCTCTGAGCGCCTCCTCAACTATCACAGTGCTGACTTTGGTGTTAAAAACGCGATATCACAACCAGTACACTTTAATGATTTAGTACGTTTGCGAGGGTCTATAGAGCTGCCAAGATGACCCATACCTAGGGGACGAAACTTCAGTAGTTGCTCCCTGGTATAATGAAGTGCCATTTGAAAAATTAAGCAAGAAACAGAAAGGGGGGCTGGTGCAGGACACAATCCAGACACGGGTAGGCACAGATTGAGACAGGCTTGCCAGAGATGCGCCAGTGGCGTGTTTGCCCCCTGACTACACTTGAATGCGGTTTCTCTGATTAGAGCCCAAGAGTCTGGACCGCCAACCTACTCAAAAAGGTGGTGGGCTAGTGGCCCAAAGAAATAGAATGTAGATGGAAAAATGGCTCTCTACGCAACGAACGGCCAAAGCAGGCGGCAGACTAGAGAGAAAATGTGCGGGTAAGAATGTAGGGGTAAATGGAATAATAACCCAATATGCAGCAGCTCACAATAATAAAATATGCGATTTAAAACAGTTAAAAGGCTCCGATATCTAAGTGATTACCTTTTCGGCAGCGCTGATTACCTTTCTGGAAGTTGGGCTCTCTATTGAGACCATCGTCGGTAGGTAGCACTCACATACCATATAACATACATGAACTACAGAACGCATATGGCAAACATTCTCCTTTATTTTAACATCAAAAATAACGCTTTTTTTACCTCCCTCACCTTGGCGTTTTTCATTTTGTTCATTTAGTCAGAAGGCCAAAAGAGAAACATTCAGATACCATACAACATACATGGACTACAGAACACATATGGCACCAATCTCCTTTATTTCAGTTCAAAGATAACACTCACCTCTGTGTTTTTCATTTCGTTAATTTAATCAGAACTGTAGTGTCGCGGTCTAGCCTCCTGTCTGTCACGTGACCCGCCGCAAGGCATTGCGGGAAGACGTGACACCCTATGAGGGTTATTGCTAACGTGTAATAAAGCACAGTTGAACCTGCACCCTGCCGCCGACTTTCCTTCCAGAGGGGCTGGACTCCCCAACCCCACAGTGGCGACGAGAGAGGAAGAACCAGTGCACCATCGGACCTCCGTCCAGTTAGGGGGGAGCCAGCGTATATATCCTCAGTGGGGGCGCATCATTCTCGCGCTCCTCCAGTCCCATCATTAAGCGGCTGTCCTCCCGCCTCTCATCATCCGGCACGCAGTGCGCTGCCCTCGCCTAACCCACACTTGGTGCGCAATTCGGCGTGCGGTGTTCCAACCACACTCTATGCGGTACAGCGAGGCCTGCGCTCAATGGGCTGCCACCACCAGGCCAAAGCGAGGCCTGTGAACTAGAGCAGCAACCTCCAGGCTTAACCCCATTAGGTGCCACTTGCAGCACTAAGGGGCCTGTGCACCCAGGCGGCCCCCACCAGGCCTAAGTTCAAGGGTGTCTACCACAGCACCACTAGGCCGGTGCACCGGGGGCAACCACTGTTGAGCACACAGCAAGAGGAGCCAACAGTTACACTGCGAGGTTGGGCGTGAGGGCGAGCGCCAGCAGGCCTACTTATAGAGGAGCCAACCTCAGCACGCGGTGATCTCGGTACGTACCTCGGCGTGCACTATCCACGCCATCCGCACTTCAAGAGGGCCGTGTGCCCTGCCGTACACTCCCACAACAAGGCCCAGAGCAGGCCTCCTGCGGCCTCAGTTACTACTAAGCCACGCCACTGCCTGCCACCAGTACCATAAGCGCCCCGTGGCAGCACTCAGCAGCCTGCAATTCAGCAAGAGGTGCCCTGCTCCCAACCAATTCAGTGGGAGTCCTGTTGGATTCTACGTGAACCATGAGGGTCCTTGCCGTCCATGCCACACGCACCATGTGTGCCAAAACCTTCTCCCTCACTAACCCGGTGCCCTTCCTGCCTAAGCCCGGTGAACCAGCCATGAAATGGGCAGACTGGAAGGGGTACTTCTTGAAGAGCCTCTCAGCGTTGGAGGACGAAGGCGAAGAGGAATTTTCCAGCAAACGGCGGAAGAAAATCCTGTTACACAATCTGGGACCGGAGGGTCTGCGCTTGTACGACCAAATGGTGAAGAAGGCCAGGGCATCATCCGATGACGATGTGTTCCAACATGCCCTTGACGACCTAGACGGCTACTACCAGCCGGTAATATGCACGGCCATTGACCGTTACAATTTCTTCCAGCAGAAACAGAAAGAGAGTAAGTGGAGGACTAAGTGGCGGCCCTCAAGAAACTGGCCATCAACTGCAAGTTTGGCACCCTGCACGACGACCTCATACAGGACCAAATTATCATGCACTCCACCCATACTACTGTCCAGGAAAAGCTCTGGGTAAGCAGAGAGGCGGCCCTTCCAGAGATCATCGCAATCGTAAAGCAAACGGAGTTTTCCAAACGATGCGCTCTCGCGGCCAAGAAAGACACGGCTCCTCAAGCCACAGTGTGCAAAATCACCAGCAAAAACCATGACGAGCTCCGCCTCAACCCGACAATCTACGCCCAAAGGCAGAGGCCCCAGTCGCGTCCCTCTGGGCAAACAAGGTGCCTGCTACAGATGCGGCAGCCACTCCCACATGTGGAATGACAGAAAATGCCTGACGTTCCACGTCAAATGCTCCTTCTTTGGTATCACAGGACACTTTGGCAAAGTCTGCTGCCGGAGGCCCAGAAACGCTGCCGTCAAATACGTTCAGGAGACCTCCGACGATCAAGAGGGAGCAGATCTCTCCGACCAAGACAGCATCCTTTGCATTGAGGACCACATCCTGGGCATTGGGGGCGTCGCAACCAAAAAGCCGTCCGGTGAGTTGGTAATCGGGGATGTTCATGTCACCATGGTAGCTGACTCCGGTTCACCATACACCATCATCCAGAAGCAGATTTGGGACTGGGACTTCACCCACGTGGTGGTGGCCAATCTCGACCCCACGGATGTCCATCCAGTCACATACACGGGAGAACGGATTCCCATGGTGGGATTCCGGTGGCTCCTGTTCGAATTCAGGGGCAGGCACACTACAGCGAAGTTGTACGTGGCGCAGAAAGGCCCATCGGTCCTGGATGGGCGGACCAGGGAGAGCTCGGCATCCAGCTCAAACCCGGTGCTGACACACAAGTTCTCCTGATGGAAGAAGCATCCAAACCTGCCTCGCTCCAAGCAGAGTTTCCCACGGTTTTCAGCGACCGCATTGGGAAGATGTCTAAGTTCTCGCACAGGATTGTGCTCAAAGACGGAGCGGTACCAGTCTCTCAGAAAGTACGAAACATCCCGTTCAACTGCAGAGAGGCAGTGCAGCTGGAACTGAAACGATTAGAAGACAGCGACATCATTGAACCAATCGAATGCGCCGAGTGGCTTTCGCCTTTGGTGGTGGCGCGCAAACAGAGCGAAAAGATTCGCCTTTGCATTGATCTTCGTGAACTTAACAAAAACATCATCGTGGACAAGTTTCCATTGCCCAAAATAAACGAAATGCTGGTCCAGACTAAAGGTATCAAGTGGTTTTCCACCATCGACCTCAAAGCCGCCTACCATTAGGTGTCACTCCACTCGTCGTGCCGGAAACTTACATCCTTCATCACGCCCTTCGGTTGCTACCGATTCAGACGCTTGCCATTTGGACTCGCATCTGCAGCCGCAGTCTTTCAAAAACTCACGCACAAATTGTTCCAAGGGGTCCAAGGAGTCCTCTACTTTCAAGATGACATCCTCGTCATGGGGAAATCCAGGGCTGAACATGATAACATTTTGCACACCGTTCTGCACACACTAGCAGCCAACGGCCTCAGGGCGGAGTTAGAGAAATGCAAATTTGATCTCCGAAAAGTCACCTATCTGGGGCATGAAATCAGCGACACGGGAATCACCCCCAAATCTGCGAACGTGGAGGCCATCATGTCTGCACCCTCCCCCAAAACCAAGGACGATGTTCGCTCTTTCCCGGGGCTGGCGGAGTTCTACAGTAAATAAGTCAGGAACTTTGCGATGAAGACGCATAGCCTACGCCAACTGCTTAAGGAGAAGAATCCTTTCTCCTTGTCGGAGGAGACGGAAGCGGGATTCTCTGCCATCAAACAAGATATTTGTGAAGCGGTTCCCCTACAGGGATTCGATGGAGATGCGGCCAGTTTCCTGACCACGGACGCCAGCAACAAAGGACTGGGTGTAGTCCTTTCCCAGAAAGCTACGGATGGCACTGAAACGACGGTGGGGTTCACCTCGCGCTCCCTCACCCCCAGTGAAGAGAAGTACACCGTAATTGAGAAAGAGATGCTAGCATCTATCTGGGCGATGGAGAAATTCCGACAATATCTCTGGGGGTCACGATTCACGCTCCATACCGACCACAAACCCCTGATCAAAGTTCTAACCTCCAGTGGCAATGTGACAGCCACTCCACGCATCGCCAAAATGACATTGCATCTCTTGGACTTCGTCTACGATGTGGAGTACATCCCTGACCCACAGAACAGAGTGGCGGACTTCCTCAGCAGGGCAGCAGCCATGAAAGAACCTGTCACTCCATCGGATTGGGACGATTACAGCGTCGCCTTTATGATGGACCACAAAAACACCATCAGTGCCCAGGACTGGGCAGAAGCCTACATGCAGGACACGGTACTCTCCCAAGTCAAGTTGTATATCACGCAGGGCTGGCCAGAGAAGAAGCACATCGGAAGCGACCTCAGAAAATACTGGAAGGTACGCGATGAACTCTCCATCGGTGAGGACCGCAATTCTGCTGCGGGGTGAAAAATGGTGCCCCCGAAGCCCCTCTATGACTGCATTCTCCACATCAACCACGAAGGCCATATAGGCATTGTCAAAGCCAAAAGACAAATAAAACTGCTGTATTGGTGGACCGTCATGGACATCCAAGTGGAGAGGTTCGTGAGAGCATGCGCCCATTGCGTCAGGGCCGACAAAACACTCATCACCATGAGACCCCCCATGGATGAGTTCTCCACTCCCAACAACCCCTGGGAGGATTTATCCATCGACATAGTAGGCCCTGCCCGAGACACATGGGGTACACCCAAACACCTTGTCGTAGTGGTGTACCGCTACTCAAAGTTGCCAGAAGTCGAAATCAGCGAATCAGTAGATTCCGACATCATCATCGCCTTCCTCACCAACATCTTTCTGAGGGAAGGCATCCCCAAGTCCATCTCCAGCGAAAACGGTCCCCAGTTCACGTCAGCCATGTGGACTGCCTTCACCAACCACAACGGAATCCAGACAAAGCGCACTCCGGTCTACCACCCTGCGGATAACGGCTTAGTGGAACGCTTTAACCGGATGATCATGGGCTCGATCCAGGCAGCCATCAGCGTCGGTAAGAATTGGGAGTCCGAAGTCAGAAACACGGTATGGGCCTACCGCATCGCACCCACTTTAACAGGCTACAGCCTGGATGATCATGCGACTCCAAAGTAAATGGTCCCCGGCCATCGTCCGCAGCAACCTAGAGAAGGCACAAAGCATCTACAAGGCACATTACGACAAGCGGAACAACGTGCTTGAAGCCTCACTGGCAGAGGGTGACTGGGTCCGAGTCAAGAAGGGCCAACTAGGACTAAAAGGAGATAGCAAATTCAGTGAGCCCCTGCGAGTCTTGGACGTATACACCCGCTCTGGCTTGTTGAGCGATGGCAAGGTCTGGTCACAATCCAGGATGGCCAAGTGCAACAAGATCTTGCAGTGGGGCACGAACAACAGTGATACAGAAGAAAGCCCCAGCGTCGCAGGAGCGGCAGCACCAGCTACAGACCAAAGGAGCGAGGGAACGGAAGGGTGCAACAGGAGTGAGGCTGGAACCTTAACAAATACGGAAGGTCAGTCAGCCAGACGCTCAACCCCGCGTTTGCCCAGCCAGGATGCAGACGAAGGGGCCATTCCGTGTGAGACACCCAATGCCCTCGGTAGAGACCAGGAGGAGGGCACGAAGTAAAACGGACCCCGCGGGGGAAAGGAGCAAGAGATTGGCACGCACACCCGCAAGGGCCGTGCGGTGAAGCTACCCAAACACTTCAGTGACTTTCAGGTGTGAACACGGTTAAGCCACCTGAATACTTCAGAGACTTTCAGTTGTCGTATCTCTCTCTCTCTCACTCTCTCTCTCTCTTTCTCTCCCACACCTGTGGGCCACAGTATAGTTATGTCTGCAATTGTTAAGGGGGAAGATGTGTAGTGTCGTGGTCCAGCCTCCCGGCAGTCACGTGACCCGCCGCAAGGCATTGTGGGAAGACGTGACGCCGGGTGGCCATTCCGACTGCAGGACTGCAGC
This sequence comes from Triturus cristatus, assembly GCF_964204655.1. NCBI lineage: Eukaryota > Metazoa > Chordata > Amphibia > Caudata > Salamandridae > Triturus > Triturus cristatus. Next base: position 215,606,741 of record NC_140588.1, read on the forward strand.
TAGCGGACCGGCTCTCCCCTATGAGGGTTATTGCTAACGTGTAATAAAGCACAGCTGAACCTGCACCCTGCCTCCGACTTGAACGCCAAAATACTCATAGGAATTTCAACCTGTTATTTACAACTTGTACTCACACACAGAAGCAGGTGCTGGTACCAGTCACTGGGGTCAAGTGGAAGCAGCTTGATTACTATGCCTGTCACGGAATGAGCCCTATTTAGATCTGTTTCCGGGTCATTGCTCTGGAAACACGTTCTTATAAGCTACTCAAATAAAACAAACTGCAGAGACCAATAAGTGCAGGTGAAGTGTATTGTGAGCCGTTTGAAGCAGATTTAAAAAAATGTAAAACTTCCAATCGGTACCTCGCTTCTGATGCTCCAAAGAAAAGCTTCTTGTGTAGCTCAAAAGCCCTCCTTTGTTTCCCAAAATAACTGCGCTCAGTGACACAAAGAAAAACTGTTGTAAAAATGTTGGTATGCAAATGCTGGTGTTTTGTTCCTGCATCTCGTTTTGTACAATGTCTGCATTGTGTGGCTGGTTAGATTGAGCTGATACGATGCCTCTGAGTTTATGGTAGGGCAGGTATTACAATTCCTCCCATTGCCTCTCAATTGCATGCATTATGCATTAGTTTCCTCCCACCTATAACTCTGGCGGTCATAGCCACCTCCAGAATGGCATGCCGGTACTTGACGCTGCTGTTGTTTGAGCAAAATTGTAATGCTGTCAAATCCTGTAAAACTATTAAAATTCAAGCTACGCATAGTTGAACTAACGTGAAGTGTTTTCAGTCATAATGATAATTAATAGGTGTATTGCTTTTTGAGCCCATTTGCAGATACTTTGCTTGGCAGCTGTCGCTTTTGTAAGCGCACCTCTGAATAACACACTATTAACTACTTGCTGCGTTGAAGGGCCTATTATTGCAGGCGAGTGTGGTTCAGATGCCTAGGCCAGTGGCGTAGCTGGGCAAAGGGGGCAGTCTGCCTCAGGTGATACTCTTTTTGGGGGGCGACAGAGGTGAGCAAGTCGGGTCTGTCGACTACCACCATTCCCCACCCCCGAGAACAAGTCACCCATCAGTCCCCTGGAACAAGCCGTCCGTCAGCCGCCACACCCCCCCATCCGAACGTTCTTACCTGCACCGGGTGGCAATCTTAGGACCTGCCCAGTTGGCAGTAGTCTAAGTACGCCACTTGCCTAGGCCGGACAGGGGCCTTAATGAAAAGGCTCGGTAGATGGTGCATTTTGTTCCCAGCGTTCACTTGCTGTGTTCAACATTTGATGGGCTTTGGCATAAAGTGTGCAGCATTTGGCTGGGCTTTTATTACCAAAGCAAAATATGGAATAGCTTCTGCTATATACTGCACATAAACAAACATCTGGGTTAAATCTATTGTTCTTTTGCTCACCATGCCACCCCAGTTTAGACCCAGCCATATGCAAATCAGTCTTGACCCTGTGCCTCATGGGAACAGTCCAGACCGAACTGCTAAGCCAGGTCCCCCCTGGACCGGAAACCAGCATCCTAGGACCGGTTTCTGGGTATGCCCAGCCGTGGGTCCCGTGCTCTCCATGCCACTGGAGTCAAGCTATCGTGGCCGATGAGGGCTGAAAGCCCGAAACCGGTCCTAGGATGCTTGTTTCCAGTCCAGGGAGGACCTGGCCTGGCAGTTCGGGCTGGACTGTTCCCATTGGGCGCAGGGTCAAGACTGATTTGCAAATGGCTGGGTCCAAACTGGAATTGCATTGTGAGCAAAAAAACGATGGATTTAGGCCCAGATCTTTGTACTTGGGTGAATGTATGACATTGTTCTGCATTCTGTCCATCAATTGTTCTTTTTGCATTTGTCACCCCAAGTGGGACATGTATGCCCAGACGTGGGTCCCGTGCTCTCCATGCCACTGGAGTCAAGCTATCCTGACTGATGAGGGCTGAAAGACCGAAACCAGTCCTAGGATGCTTGTTTTCAGTCCATGGAGGACCATGCCTGGCAGTTCGGGCTGTACTGTACCCATTGGGCGTAGGGTCAAAACTGATTTGCATATGACTGGGTCCAAACTGGAATGGCATGGTGAGCAAAAAAACGATGGATTTAGGCCCAGATCTCTGTACTGTGGTGAATTTATGACATTGTTCTGCATTCTGTTCATCAATTGTTCTTTTTGCATTTGCACCCCGAGTGGGACGGGTATGCCCAGATGTGGGTCCCGTGCTCTCCATGCCACTGGAGTCAAGCTATCCTGGCTGATGAGGGATGAAAGCCTGAAACTAGTCCTAGGATGCTTGTTTCCAGTCCAGGGAAGACCTGGCCTGGCAGTTCGGGCTGGACTGTTCCCATTGGGTGGAGGGTCAAGACTGATTTGCATATGGCTGGGTCCAAACTGGAATGGCATGGTGAGCAAAAAAACGATGGATTTAGGCCCAGATCTCTGTACTGCGGTTAATGTATGACATTGTTCTGCATACTGTCCATCAATTTTTCTTTTGGCATATACTGCAAATACACAAGAGGGTAAATTTAGGCTGCTCTAGGATTTGTTGTTGTCTAGTAAGTCAGTTCCCAAGACTAGCAAGTTGACTTAGTTGCAAGACTATGCCCAGGTAGCCAAGACTTTACTTGGGACCTCCCTCTCAAAAAATATGAAGAATATTTGAAGATTTTAAAGCATTGCATGAGTGTCACTTTCACGTGGCAATCCCATTTTTGCAATGTTTTAATAATGCTTACGCCCCATTTTCAACATTTTGTAGTAGTCTAATTTAGCATACCTTTTCCACGCCAGTGTTGAGTCACCAATGAGTAAAAGCTATGCTATGTTTACACTCCATACAAAACTCTTGTGTTACCTGTTCAAAAATATTTTCTCAGTACTCTATACTAATCCACAACTAATACCTTTTGGGTTCCGGAGTAGCGTACTACTCATCGATAAGCAATTTGACTCCTCGTTAGGGGTAGTAAGCACCATGTAAATGCAATTACAATTACTATTGAGAAAAGACACCTCCAGTCTGAGAGCCAACTACCACTCGCAGGATGAAAAAACATGCTTGGCCGTTGGTAAAGAGAAAGCGGGAAACTCCACCAACTATGTCAAAGTCAGTAATAGGTAACTGAACAAAACTTTTCTCATGTAATACACTTTTTGTACACCCCTAGATGGTTGCAGAGCTCTCTGAGTAGTCTTACGCAAAAAGCTGGTGCCAGGAACCATCACCCAGAGGAATTTTCAGAAGCAATCACCTTTTATTCGAACAGGCAAAAACCCTTAATATCCCAACGGGACCTTTTCTAGCAGAATGCTAAATTCTACTGGCTACAAACTCTGTCCTTCACTCAGCAAGCCCCCCTACATAACCGTTCCAGAGTAGTTGACCTGAGATAAACACATTATGTAAGGCCAGTGCCTGTCAGCCTCTGGTTTTGAAAAAAATCATAATAAAAATACACTTTTATTAAGTACTCTTTATTCATTGGGCTGTTCAGGTGTTTTTCTTGTTTTGCTTCTGCCCACCACCGTCTAAAACAGAGGTCTTCAAACTTTGGGGCGGGCCCGAATTGATGGGGTGAGAGAAAGTTGTGACCTGTGCAGGTAAGAGCGGTGAGGCAGGGTGTGGGTGGATTTTGCTAGACGAGGATGAGGGAAAGTTAATTATTTAGTTAATGTTGATTCGTGGTCATCTGTCGAATCCCCCCCCCCCCCCCAACCTGGCCCCACCGCTCTTACCTGCACGGGCCGCGGCTGGTCTGGGGCCTCAGCCTCTGGCCAAGTGGAGTGGAACCAAGACAAACATCATAGTGAAACCAGCTCTGTGTTAGTGAATGAAAAGAGACTGGCAGTGAGCCTCTCCTTAATGAGCCTTTGTTAATGCCTTTTGCTATTTTTGTAATGTAGGTGTCAGAGTTGGAGGTTTCCAAATACACCTCAAAATCCCTATCTCCTTTTTGATAAAGGAACACAGTGTGAATACTTACACTTTTTGGGGGAAGATATGCCTGACAATAACTTATTGGCTATCATGTATTTGACTACATTTTTAAAAGGGATAGCTGAACATAACGTTAACGTTTGAATTGTTGTCTAAAGCTCCAAACTTTGTAGAATTATTGTGAGAAAATATGTTGCCTTTCTGGTGGGTCCAATGATTTATTTTCCTCGCAGCGGGGGCGAAGGACACCATTAAAATGTTTGAAGACCATTGATCTACAAAATGAGGCAATGGGCCAGTCTCTCCAGCCAATGGCTCTCTTCACTGTGTGTGACTGTACTTTCCTAATGCTCATGAGCACATCCATCTAGGAAGGTGTCCACTCCAGTTCTAGGGCCTATTTTTGCTTTCATTTCACTTCTTTTTATTTATTTTAGTGATGGGATATTCATGTAATGCGCTATTTTTTATTTACTTTTTTTTGGCAAACATGAGAAAGCCACATTTAGACATTGTTTTATTACGTTTTTACGACTTTAATGCATATTAAAGGTGTTTGCAAAAAAATATTAAAAAATAACATGCTTGGCATGCTTGCTCATTGCTGCAAATAAATCCCCACAGAACAACGTGTCACTCTGTGATCAACCTTTTTGCCTGCGCAATTAATCAGGGAAGACCGAGCAATACCGTCAGGTGATTACACCAGACCAACCTCGAGCACGCGTTTATGCCCAGTGAAGGCCTGCGCGACTCTGCTTCGGGGAATCATTTATCGTAGCTGAAAGTAAATATCCATGGGTAGCTCTGCAGGCACAGAATAGGGCTTGGCCTCATTCTTGGTCTGATTGGGTTTTAATTGTTTGCCAATGAAGCGCTTGCAGCGTCGCGAACACCAGTGTACACTGGGAAGACGTTGGCCGCCGCACTGGGCTCAGTCGTGCGGCTGATCGCTTTGCCGCATTAGCTGGGTGAACTCAATTGATTTTCAGCACCGGGTGAAGTGCCATCCACTCGAAATGTAGTGCTCTTCTTTAATTAAGTTGCTTGTTTGTAAAAGAGCTCGTCTTAGTCAGTGAGTTGCTCTGTTATGGAGCACTAATTGCACCCTTCTGCTCAAGAGAGCAGGGCACCCACTTACCTTCCCGCCAGTCGCTCTCAAAAAGCCAATTCTCCTGGGCATGTAGGCCCAGTGGTTTGATTAAAGGGCAAGTTTGTTCAAATGTGCAGTAACACATGCTACGGGGCACATCAACTAAATGTTCATGCAAGGCAAGTTGCTGTGCTGTGTTAATGGGAAAGAGCTGAACAGCACCATATTTACAGGGATATAGCGCTGGTCAGCTCCCTCCATGCACTGGTGTGGTCAGGATTATTTTTGTGCTGGAAGGGAATCCTCAGAGACATAATCTTCTGTCCATGTGTGCAGCAATGTATATATAACAACCAATGTTGCTGCTCAATACTCAACCTGCCTTGCGCTGCTGGTGCCAGTGATGGCAGCAGCAGCCATCAAAGTATTGGAAACAAATCCAATCAAAGGTACAACGGATGCGGCACGTCAGATGATAGCACAAACATGTATTGTTTAAAAAAAATACGTTTTGGCAAAAAGCCTTTGTTAAGTTGTGTGGTGTGCACCACGAGTGATGTCACTGACCATGTCATGAGTGATGTAATATGTGAGGTCATAAGCAGTGCATTGCGGGGGTGCAAGTTATATTTATCTCAGCTAACTACTAACTATACTGAATTTCTCTGGTTTTGTATGAGTGAAACATGAGCCTAACTATAATGTCTCTGTAACATTTGTTTTTTTCAGTGAATTTCTAATATTTTTTTTTAAAATTCGATCTCCTAACTATAACATCCTTGTAACCTTTGTTTTTTATAGTGAAAGTTATAGTTAATAGTTTCCACAGGAATCGCTCCCTATATCTTTGGTGCCGTTTGACAAATCTCCACTGAATTTTTCACAAAATAAGTGTCAAGTTGGGACTTGTTGTGCATTGAAAGTTTCGGGGCGATCAGTCAAGTGGGGATCGAGAAAAGTGAGGGCATATAAAGTGCGTTTCCAATGTTAACTTCCATAGGAATTTTGTACAGGACTATGTAGCGCTGTTTTTTGTAAAGTTTTGTATTTAAATTGTGCAAAAACATCATTAAGTGTCCCAACGAGCATGTGAAATACCAGGGGGGTAATAGTGGAGTGCATCTTCTATTTTTATTATGTGTAAGCTTTAAAAAAGCTCCCAGTTTGGCGCACTTTAGGTTGAGAAAGGCTGCATGACTGCCGAAACGCGTCCCTCTTGTGTTCCACGATGTAACTAATGCAAATCCTGAAATAAACGGGAGCAATACCCACAACATGAGTGCAGGCTCCTTAATCAGAAGAAGGTTGGGGAGAATGTTTTTCATATATATACATATATACATATACATTGCGGGGGCGCGAGTTATAGTTAGCTGAACTAACTATAACAGCGGAATTTCTCTGGTTTTGTACGAGTGAAATGTCCAACTAACTATAACGTCTCTGAAACCTATGGTTTTTTTCAGTGACTTTCTAAGGTTTTTTAAATGCTAATTTCTAACTATAACGTGCCTGAAACCTATGATTTTTTCAGTGAATTTCAAAGGATTTTAAATGCTAATTTCTAACAATAACGTGCCTGAAAGCTTTGTTTTTTTTTTGTGAATTTCAAAAGTTTTTTTAAATGCTAATTTTTTAACTATAACATAGCAGTCGCGTTGGCAGAGTGGTGGAGAAAGGTGAGCGTGGCCTTCAAACACCTTTTAGCAATCCCACTGTGTGGGATTTGGCGGACCTACCAGGAGGGATAGTTAGCCCCCAACGTCAACCTTGGGGGCCAAGTACCCCTTTTATTACTTCCAGTAAGTCCCACACAGCAGGATTGCTAACTTGTTATATCAGGCCCCGCCCCCTCCCTGCAGCACTCTGAAAACTCGCCCCCTGGCGTGTTCTAAGTTGGGGGTTAAGTCCTCTTGAATCCTGAGGGTCCCTGGGGGCCAACTAGGCCATCAGGTATCTCCATTAAGCGCCACAGAGCTGTGTTGCAGAGAGGTGTAAAAAGGGGCATGGCCTCAGACCACCTCTCTGCAACGCAGCTCTGTGGCACTTACTGGAGATATCTGGTGGGCTATTTGGCCCCCAGGAACCCTCAGGATTAAAGGGGACTTAATCCCCCAATTTACAATGTGCCAGGGGGTGCCATTGAACACTTGCTATGTCAGTCCCTGCCCCTCCCTGCACCACTGTGCAAACGCGCCCCCTGCGCGTTGTAAAATGGGGGATTAATTCCCCTGGAGTCCTGAGGGTCCCTGGGGGCCAACTAGCCCACCAGGTACCTCCAGTAAGTGCCACAGAGCGGCATTGCAGAGAGGTGTAAAAAGGGAGTGGCCTCGGAACACGTCTCTGCAATGCTGCTCTGTGGTGCATGCTGGAGGTACCTGTTGGGCAAGTTGGCCCCCAGGGACCCTCAGTATTCAAGGGGAATTAGTTCCCCAACTTACAACGCACCAGGGGGTGTGTTTGCGGAGTGCTGCAGGGAGGGGGCGGGGCCTCTGGCGCAAAGCCGGCTTTTTTTACAAGGGGAGCTGTGTGGCCCCCTTCTTTTACATTATTTTGGCCCTGGGGACCCCATCCCCTGCCCTTTTTTTAACACCATTTGTTTTTAAAAATGGGAAGAGGGCAGCGCGGCCCCTCCCGAGGCCAATTTCGTTCCCGGGGACACCATCTCCCGGGGCATGGCCACATATTTTTATTTTTTTCTAAATATTTTGTTTAAGGAGGGGCGCTGCGGGGCTCTCCTCCTGAGACCTCTATTGGCTGTGGGGGCCCCATCCCCCGGGGCTGTGCCTCTTATTTATTTATTTTGTATTTAATTTTATTGAGGGAGGGGGGCCGTGTGGCCCCCCTCCCGGGCCACTTGTAGCCTCGGGGACCCCATCCCGCGGGGTCGGCCCTTTCCGTTGGGGACCCGCCGGCTCCCTGCCTCCTGCGTGAGCCGGCATTGCTTTTGAGCAAGGAGAGCTGCTGACATGCAGCTCCCCTTGCTCTAAAGCAATCATCTGCTTTGCTTTGTTGAAGCAAGAGCAGGTTTCCCTGCTCTCGCTTCAACAAAGCAATGCAGAGTTTTCAATGACAGGGCGGGAGCCGCGCGGCTCCTGCCCTGTCATGGCAAACAGCAGTGTCACTGAACACTGCAGGAGCCAGCCCAGGGGGGTGGTGGTCCCCAGGGCAATCAAGGGCTCCAGGAGGGGGGCCATGCAGCCCCCCCTCCCAATGTATAAAGCCCTGGGGAGGTGGTGGTCCCAGGGGCGTGTGTGGGGCTCTTGGCCCCCCCCCCACACTTTCTATTTAAAAAAAAAATTAACACAGCCCTGGGAAGGTGGCAGTCCCCAGGGCTGCGGGGGGCCGCGTGCCACCTGCTTACAATTGATAAAGCCCTAGGGAGGTGGCGGTCCCCGGGGCAGCGTGGAAGGGTGGGACCCCAACGCATTATTTTTTTTAAAAAGCCCTGGGGCTGTGGCGGTCCCCGGAGCTGCGGGGGGCCGCATGCCTCCCGCACATAATCTATATTACCTGAACAATGGGGTAACCCTGTGTCCCTCAGAACCTGGGTATGAATATTATAGAAAACAATGGTTCTGTCGGGTATGATCAAACAATTACTTTGTTCTACTGATGGATCGAAAAGCACTGAATTTATCAATCAGAAAATGAAGAAATCAATCATAGAGAAGAGTATTCCCTTTTTGAAAGGACCACATAAATTATAAGGTACACATCGCATAAACAAATGACAAAATACAAATCACGGTGAAATGAAATTTGGTGGGTGACATGCTGTTCTTTATATATAAATTGCATCATTTATATTGACACCCATATCATTTATAGCAAAGCACGGTTACCAAAGTAGTAAACCATAAAGTGAATTCGTGAATCAGTGAAATAGTGACATAAGTGACAAAGTTGTGCATAATATGTACAAAAATTGAATACAAAAGATTTTTTATGTACACAATATAAAAAGGGGGGCCAGTTATGAAGAAAGGTACAGTGACACAGTTTCCACGAATAAATCAAGATATGTGTGAAACCGGGTCTTGAACTGGTCCTAGCTATTGTCGTCGACGTTTCAACCCAGTATAAGCGATATTAAATCATCATGCGGGTCTTCATCAGGACTTTAAAATAAACGATGGCAACCTGCAGAAGCAAGTAAAGTGCGTATCAATGTGTAGCACTTAATAGTCTAATGTATGTGGTCCTAAATCTACAAAGATGCAATAAAGGGGCCATAACTCACCTAGCCGTTAGTCTAGGAAGGCCTAACATTCAAGTATTATAGAAACGAGTCACTCATCCAATGGGGTATCTGAAAATTAAAAATGGGATGGTATTAGATATGAAATCATCATCCCGTCATCACCAATAGTCATAATACTACTGAGGGGCTCCACCAGTAATTAAGGGGACTCATAATATTCAGACAACCCCTAGTGCATCGTTATACACTGAAGGGAAACTCATATACTAGTACAGAGCAGGAAATGCGTCTGAAAACGGTATCTGATTAAACAAACAAAATAGCCCCGTTAGAACCGTCGCTAAACACATAAGTGACGTATTAGGGTAAATATGACCATGCTGAAAAGCGGACTGCTCTCAGGAAAATTAAATAAAAGAGGCCAAGAATTTGAGCATTATTTTTTTTTAAAAGCCCTGGGGCTGTGGCGGTCCCCGGAGCTGCGGGGGGCCGCATGCCTCCCGCACATAATCAGCATAGCCCCGAAGCACAGGAGCCCACGTTTCATTTTTTTAAATTTTTCGGCTGGATTTGCGACCCCAACGCAAATTCCGCCATTTAAAAAAAAATGCATTTTTGGGCGAGCAGGCCTAGGGGGTCAGGGTGTACCCTGGACGGCAAGATAACAATATACCACTGTGCTTCAGTTTTTTGCTCTGGCCGATATATGACGGAATGTGTTGATATGTCACAGGATAAATTTGGAGCAATAAATTGATGATAACTGCAATAATTGATTGTAATTATCAAAAGTGTGTAACTAAATATGTGGCTAAATATAAAATATATATATGATGAATTGAGATGCGATATGAAGATTGTATGTTTATAAGACATTACAAAATGGCGCTCATTTTGGCGCATCAGCGCTTGTCCCTTCTCAATTGTTATGCACAAAATGAAATGGTTTTTAAACATGGCCTCTTCCAGTGTGTCAGTAACACCGAAGAAGGCAGATCGCCGAAACACGTTTGTTGCTAGAGAAACAAAGCTCTTCAAATCCACCCGCGAGTGCTGATTTTCTTTAAGGAAAAGGAGCGATAATATATATATATATATATATATCCAGCTCGTAGGGGAGATGTCCAAAAAGCGAGCCGCACTCGAGTGTGAGAAGCTTTCCCCAAACGCTTTTATTTGGTACAGGCAGTGCGCGCTGGTAATTCAAAGCACCTGACATCGCCGACGCGTTTCGATTAACATCTTCTTCCTGGGCGTTATCGTCAGAAGGGTGCATGTAGGTCCACCAATCCCCCTACGTTTGGCATTATCGTGTGCCCCAATGGGCTGCATTAATTCCCACGTAGCCTTGTGGGAGTTGGAGTCCTCATAGTTCCTGAATGGATGCGCCCTCAATTCGTGCAGGTTTGTAGCTCACACATGGACATCTCCCCTACGAGCTGGATATATATATATATATATATATATATATATATATATCAAGTTCAGAAAATCAATGTAAACGCGCTCTCAGTCAGCAGACCACAGGACACACAAGGAGGCTCCCAGGGTGTTTATTACGACGCGTTTCGACTTGCTCAGAAGTCTTGCTCACGTAAACTAACAGTGCAATGTAACAAACATGACTAATAAAGTTGCATGGCGCTAAACATCAAAATAGGACAGTGCAAATCGAATACTGTTTGCAAAAAGCAGACATCTTGAGATGGTCAAAAGTCAACAGTCCCATAGCATGAATGGCTATAAATCCAACAACAGATATGTGCATGTCATAGGTCAAGAGATAGTACACAATAATAAATGCTTCATACATAATAGAATAGAGCACATATTCAATGGGATGTTGACTTGTCAATTACAAGTGTGAGTAACAATTACGACCACGGAATTTGCAGGAGCGTGTCTACAAAGTAATGAATAGCGCATGTGTCTGCTAGGGGTTGTGTGGTAGGTAAATATCTGTGTTGTGTTAGAAAGTGTCTATCGATACAAAGTGGTCGCGTGCCTGTGCATGTCAAAAATACATAACGCACAGTGCCCGTCAAGTCTAACCAAAAGTAGATGTCGTCTGCTAGGCGAAACCAACATGTATGTGTGTCCAGAGGTAATTACATCCTCTGCATGAATCAACTTATGTATAGTGACAGGTTATAATAAATGCTAAAAGGGCTAGGGTAGCGAAAATAGCAAAAATTGTGAAGATCACACATAACACATAAGTGGCCACTGCGGATGAAGTAATTGACAGACCTGTATGTGCCATAAGGTGAGCGCAGTGTTCCATCAGTGTGAAAACTATGCCAGCAGGAAGAAATGAGGTAAGCGAGGGCAAGTGTCCTCACAATTCATGATGCCTGGATGACCCTTTCATATAAAGACACTACAGTCTCGATAAATACCAACCACCCTCATTCCATCAAATAAGTTCAGGTGAAAATAAATAAATGGCAAGTGCCAGATGGTACTTAATGCAGACTCCCGTGCGTCTTCAAGTCAAGGTGCTCAGTGTGCCGGAGGGGAAAAGGGTAGGTTGCCCGTGAAGTGAACGTGCCAGTGTATGGGCCCCTTCCTTTCCTCCTGTGAAAAGAAGAAATGAAATGGTGAGACAATGTAAAAAATAAAAATGTTAAAAAATATATATACAACATGTATAGTATATTAAATTTCAAGTAGGCACAGATCTATCACATGGAGGGAGAGAATCTGTCACAAGGAGAGAAAAATAACATAAAATGGATATACTGTTCATCACATGAGGGTGCAACACAGAATGGTGTCATATGGAAAAGACAGAGGCTACTATGTGTTATTCCCTGAGATGAATAGCCAACTCCTCATCCTGATTCAACCCACCCAGTGTCTTAGTCTGAAAATCGATGATGTACTTCGATTCTCTTTGTCTGAGTTTAAGTACTCTGTTGCCGCCCCTGGGATTTATGTTAATCTGTTCCAAAACAAAAAATCTCAAAAGGGCAGGGTGGAGACAGTAGCACCATCCCAAACTATTGAGGATAAGATCAAACTGTTGGAAAAACTGAAAAAAACAGAAATTTCCAAGTGGTGGGAGGCAATTTCACTGCAGAACTACATAGATCAGGAGATGGTCCCTAGAGGTTTGAGGATCTTTCCACACCCACCTACGAGATGCCGAATCCGGCAATGCTCAAAGAATGGTCAGATAATTCCGCACTTAGCTCCAGAAGAATGTTGGAGATTTTAGTGAAGTTTGCATGGATTGATAGAGATCTCATCCTCAAACAGATCCAAGAAGTGCGGGAGGAACTCAGCAAATTAACTGATGGCAAAACAATTGATGAACTTTGTAATGATATGAAAGAACGTTTGAAAAAATATGAAGAGGACATTAAAGCTCGCAAAGAACGCAAGCTTAACCGGGATTACAATGACTACGAGAGCGGCAGGATTTTGACTTTTAGCCGCAAATATGACCATCTGTACATGAACAAAGAACTAGCAACCACTGTTTCCCCCATCACACATGAAGGTCAAGAGATCATCATTTCGACAGCATGCGAAACTGAATCGGATGTCTCAGCTGAGACATCCTCCAACAATGACTTTTCAACACGTCCGGTCAATTTTTTAGAAGAGTATCGTCATCTACGCCGGAGCAGACGGACGAAGCAGGAAGCTCCGGCAATGAGAACACGGGGACAGAGGAGCAGAGGCCGAGGAAGAGGTCGGGGAAGCGCAGAAACCGTCGAAAGAGACTACAGCAGCGATGGCAGAAGAGGCAGGGCAAGGGGCAGAGTGGGTTTGGGAAAAAGGGGGTGGTGATGGACAGAGTTTCTGAATGATGCAGAATACTCTTACCAAGTCAAGAGATCATGGTTTTAATCCATCACCGTTTTTTAGCTCACTGCACAATCCCAGCTCAGAACCTGGCTACATGCAAATTAGTCTGTACCTGTCCCAGTGCATGATGGGAACAGGGCAAACCAAACTACCAAGCCAATTCTTATACTGGGAAGGAAACAAGCTTCCGGGGACCGGTTTCTGGCATCACAGCCTTCATCGGCCCGGCTTGCCTGAATCCTGATGGTGCAATGAGCAAGGGACTCACGTCTGAGCATACCCTCCCACAATGAGTGTGGATAAAAACGATTTGGGAAAAAGGGGGTGGTGATGGACAGAGTTTCTGAATGATGCAGAATACTCTTACCAAGTCAAGAGATCATGGTTTTAATCCATCACCGTTTTTTAGCTCACTGCACAATCCCAGCTCAGAACCTGGCTACATGCAAATTAGTCTGTACCTGTCCCAGTGCATGATGGGAACAGGGCAAACCAAACTACCAAGCCAATTCTTATACTGGGAAGGAAACAAGCTTCCGGGGACCGGTTTCTGGCATCACAGCCTTCATCGGCCCGGCTTGCCTGAATCCTGATGGTGCAATGAGCAAGGGACTCACGTCTGAGCATACCCTCCCACAATGAGTGTGGATAAAAACGATTTGGGAAAAAGGGGGTGGTGATGGACAGAGTTTCTGAATGATGCAGAATACTCTTACCAAGGGGCAGAGTGGGAACTGGCAACACACGCCCCAGAAGAGCCCGCTAATGGACAGTGATATGGTAAACAAGACCATCATCAATCTTTCTAAAAGAGTGATGAGCGAAACTGAGAAAAGGACTCTATGTCTAGGACTTTCTTTTTGTCCCTCTAAACTCACGCGACCGCAATCCTCTGCTGATGACGTCAGATATTACATCACTGATGACATATGTGTCTTTATGAAAAATAAATATTTGTAATATATGTATAGCTAAAGATTAATGGAAGAAGACATGGGTAAATAAGTGTCTAAATACAGTGATGTAATATCTGACGTCATCAGCAGAGGATTGCGGTCGCGTGAGTTATAGTTGCCTGCACTAACTATAACGGGGGAATTTCATTGGTTTTTTACGAGTGAAATGTCCAGCTAACTATAACATGTGTGAAACCTATGGTTTTTTAAGTGAATATATATATATATATATAAAATAAAGGTGCAGTAAATAAACTCAATGAATATGCAATGTTTCATTCCAGGTGCTTGCAGCACTTCGATTTATCTGGCCAGTCTCCCACTTGAAAGACCTTGCCAGAATCGGTGCAGGAGAAGATGATTGGCAGGAAGCTACCACAGCTCGAAAGACCCAAACTATTTCATTTGGCAGCTGAATCTGTTGTTCAAGGGTAGATAAGACTATTTTCGTTGCCTCTGTCTTCAAGTTCGCGTGCTTATCGATGCAGGTTGTTCCATCAATTTTTACATGTTTACGTGCCCAACGGTTTACCAAGCAATAAAACAGAAAGGCTTCCTCTGCCATTATAATCCCTCCTCCCAAAAAAACATTGCTGGAGACAGGGCACTACAACGAATGACGTGTTGCAGGCAGCAGTTTAACTGCATAAAGGGAAGCCCTGTCTCTTCGTCGCTGCTGCAGCCTTCTTTAGATGCAAACACCGTGCAAATCCAGCGAATCAAGGTTACATTAAACATATTTTCCTTCAATATTCGGAGCATACGCACTGGGGAGCTGGCACTTCAGATGCCAGTGTTTATCACAGCTCCGCAGCCTCCAGGTACTTCATGACTGATATTTCTGGTTCCCATTTTGTAGTTTAAAATTATGATTCATGCACTTCACCCATTGGAATTCTGCTGAATGTGTTGAGGTGGCAGATATCTCCCTAAATGTACATTCAAAATATTAGCTAAAATGATACCAGCAATATTTAATTAGAAAGTAAGTGTCAGAAAAGCTTTCCGTTATTCGCAAATTGCGAAGTAGCTGTAGTCAAAATGTAAAAGCAATGACTTAAAAAACAGTGTGAAATACAGCACAACAGATAGAATTATAGGTGTGTTTATGACAAGGGCATTTAGAATGCGCAATTCCTTGGTAATATGTGCACATATCCTTGACTTGAGAGCACTGGAGTCATTCGTTTAAGTGGGTTTGAGGCTTCCAAGTTCATTGGTGTGTTGTCTGCACACACAAGAACCTTTATGATGAGCCCGCACTTGTGTGGCCGCTGGTGCGTGCCAATCCTGACTTCCCAATTCTGAGCCAGAAAGGCAAGCTAATGCTGTCTGAATTGTCCTTTTGAAAATTGTTGCTGCAGAAGCGTGTAATATGAATCTTAAAGCCTGGGCATCCACTAAATAGGCAATTATGGGTCATTCGATATGTATGCCATAAAGGTGATGGGAGAGGCTGCACTGAAGACCTGCCTTACTCCAAAAACAATCTCTTACAAGTTAGTGGCTTAATAGTAAATTAAAAATCGATGTATATTTCAGAAATATATTACACTGGCAAACAAAGACACACACACACACACAGACGAAAATGCACACAAAGATACAAATACACAACATTACTTATATTACCTTGAATTGTGATTTTTTTTACTTCTAAAATGTATAATAATAATAATAAATGTGAGATTAAAAAGTGTATATAAATTTGTATTACTAATATGAACGTAGACGTAAAATTGTTATAAAATGTATATTTTAAAAAACAGTGAAATTCACTGAACAAAATAAAGGTTACAGGGATATTATAGTTACGAATTCCTTTAAAACAAAAATTCATAGAAATTCACTGAAAACTAAAGGTTGCAGGGACGTTACAGTTAGGAAATAGAATAAAAAAGTGACAAATTCACAAAACAAAAATGCAAAGGTTGGCCCCCAAGGACATCCTTGGGGGCCAACTACCCCTCCTGTTACCTTCAGTAAGTCCCACGCAGAAGGATTGCTGAGAAGTTGTCAGAGGTCACGCCCCCTTTCTCCGCCACTCTGCATACGTGCCTCCCGGCACACTATTAGTTAGGCAATAAAGTCCCCTTGGCTCCAGAGGGACCTTGGGTGCCAAGAAGCCCTCTTGGTTCCTTCTGTAATTCCTGAGAGCTGGTCAGAGACCCAGCCCCCTTTTTCCACCACTCTGCAAACGTGAATGCTAGTTAAAAAAAACATAGAAATTCATTAAGAAAATATAGGTTACAGGGACGTTATAGTGAGGAATTAGCATTTAAAAAAAAAAATAATAATTCACTTAAAAAATAAAAGTTACAAGGGTGTTATAATTCACATATAGAATTTAAAAAACCTTAGAAATTCACTAAAAGAACAAAGGTTACTGTGACGTTATAGTTGGGGTCAGATTTTACTCATACAAAACCAGAGATATTCAGCCATTGTAGTTACTTGAGTTAACTATACTTGCGCCCCCGCAATGCACTGCATATGACCTCACATATTACTTCACTCATGACATAGTCAGTGACATCACTGATGCCATCACTGATGACATCTCATGACCTCCTCCACAGCATCTCTGACACACCCCCCACTCACACCCCTATAAAATATTTTATTCGCCCACTGCTACTGCCACTTCCACACAACCATTCACAAACCCATTCACAGAGCCAGGCTGGTACTTTCACACCCACTCACTGATTCATAGATCTACACATGCATCCACTCCTATCACTCATACTGCCACTCATACACCCACTCACTTACTAATACAGCCATTGACCTATCCACTCATACACCCATACAGGCACTCACACACCTAGGCACTCCCCCATACAGTTAGTCATACAACCACTTCCTGACCCAAACATTAACACACACACACTTACTTACTCATGCAAATAGTAACACATACTCACTCACCTATATAGTTTGTGACAGAAGCACGCAGTCATCCATATAGCCACTCTCATATTTACTCACTCATGCATACAGTCACTCATATACCCTATCACTCACTTACACTGCCTTTCACATACCCAGTTACTCACCCATACTGACACATACACTCAATCACTGACACATCCATGCAGACACTCACTCACCCATGCAGCTTCTGAGGCACACACGTAGCACCCCATACAGCCACTGACTCACCCACTCACTCATCTATACAGGCAGTCACACACCTCATTACCCACACACACAGACACCTAGACAACCATAGAGGTAGTCAGACTACCAATCACCCATATAGCCATTCATGTACCCCCTAACAGACTCATACACCCACTTAGATATCAACTGACAGACAGATACACTCATTTATACAACTAGTCACTCACCTATACATTCACTGAGACACCTAATTACTCACTTACACAGTCAGTCATGCACCCACTGAGTCATCAATACAGACACACATACACCCACTGATTCACCAAAACACCTTAGTATATATATTTAACACTCATAAACTTTTTAGAAACAGTCACGGATGATGTCATCACTGATGTCATGAGTTATATAATTTGAGATGTCATCAGTGATGTCACTGACCATGTCATGAGTGATGTAATATATGTGGTCATAAGCAGTGCATTGCGGGGGCGTGAGTTATAGTTAACTCAGTTAACTATAAAGGCCAAATTTCTCTGGTTTTGTATGAGTAAAATCTGACCCTAACTATAACGTGCCTGTAACCTGTGTCTTATTTAGTGAATATTCTGCATGCCCAAAGTTTTCATCCCATTAAACTTATTGGAAGTATCCCCTATGCCGAGTGTTTGCGAATGAAACGGAATTGCAGCACTGCAGAGAGTTTGAAAAATTCCACAGAAAACCTGTTCAAGAGACTTAGCAACAGAGGCTGTAAGTCAAAAACTTTAGAGACAGCAAAACGGAAGTGTACAGCCATCACCAGGGAAGATCTTATATTCAAAAACAGGGAAAGCAAGATAGTCTCAAGGGAATCTGTAGAACAGACGCCGAGATTAATTACAGGGTATAATACATACCATTCCAATCTACGAAAAATTCTGTATAGACACTGGCCAATAGTGCGTTGTGATCCCACCATAGGCCCTTCTTGCACTAAGCTTCCTCACTTAACCTTCAGGAGAGCCAAATCCATGGAACAAGAACTTGTGTCCAATGCTCCTGCGCAGGACAAAGGTGCTAGTTGGCTCAAATCCCAAAAAGGTTTTTTCAAATGCACTAAATGCAAATGCCTGCAAACATGGAATTAACACTAGACTAGTCTCCACTCCTCTAAGAAAAACTCCACTCGAGATCAGGGAGAATTATACCTGTAAAACAGATTTCGCGGTATATGTGTTACGTTGCACTTGCAACAAAATGTATGTGGGAAGCACCATTCATCCCGTACATATTAGGATACTACAACATCTAAGGGCCATCAATAATAATGACCCTACGTATCCAGTGGCCCGCCATATTAATGCATTACATGGCCGCAAAGTGGAGGATCTCACTTACTTTGTTATCGACAGTGTAAAGAAGAACATCAGAGGAGGCAATAGACAACTAGCACTTAGGAGACTAGAATCGAGATATATAATCCAGTTGGATTGTAAAATTCCAAATGGCATGAATGCTGATGAGGCAATGAATGTACACCTTTAATCATCTATCTCTGTCAAAATTAAGATAGCGGTAACTACCTACTCTACATCTTTAAACCAATTCTCCATGAGATCTGACTCACTCTTCTTTTTTTCTTCTTCTTTTTTCACACTATGTTTTTCACTCGTCATACACCAATCATCATAATCTTGTTTATTTATTAAATTGTTTAGATCTCTCAATATAGCAATAACTATTCAAATTGCTCCACCAATTACCAATCTAACAGAATCGAGAAAGGGTATGACGCGATGCCAGAAACACCAATGCCCACTTGGGCACAATGAGTATACAAGTGTGTTACAGGTTACATCCATCACAATGCCCAAAGATTAACTTAAGCACATGCGTTTCACTTTGTGGCAAGTAACATTATTATCCGTTTTGTTACCAATGTTGGATATGGCATAGGCTTATAACAATGGACTGATACCCTCGTAGTCCGTATTTAATTTAATGCAGTAAATGTTTGGAATGTTTAAGCAGAATGTTGGTAATATTATACATTCTATACTGTGTCAAACGTGTTAAAGGTGGTTAATGAATTGCTTATCAAGGCATTATGAGTTATAATATGTTTTTTTTCTTAGTATTTTTTCTATGTCTATCACTGGTTAATTTGGTTGCTAAGCGACCTTTTGGTTTGTGTCACGAATATTAGAAATGCTTAAATAAAACTTACCTGAGTGATGCCAGACACAGTGAGCAAGGCGGACTTGTCCGCCGAAACGCGTCTGGGCGATATCGTATGGAATAAAGATTTTTCTTTGAACAGCATCCCACGGAGTCAGTGCCTGTTTCGTATCGGAGAAACCAGGATTGGAAGATAGATATATATATATATATATATAATTTCAATTTAAACAAGCAGAACAATGTCCGGTCATTAACAAATAAAGAATACTGTTGAAAGTGCAGCATTCGCCTGTTTGCCAAGTGCGTTCTCGCAGGGGGACACCTTTTTTGGATAATTTATTCGGCCGGTCCTGGCCGAGAGAACTGCACTCTCGCTGAATGAAATGCAGGCTGCTTCACACAGACTGGCTGTGTTTGAGGATTCAGGACAAGCAGTTTTAATAATGAAAAAACGGAGTTTTATGTTTGTAGCTCACTGGAGAGCATCAAATGTGCAGGATTGAGTGTCTGTTCAGGCGGAAACCACTGGAGGACATCAAATTAAAAAGTAAGAAAACCACGAGTCCCAGAATGCTGCGGAAAGAAATTCCCACCAGAGGGCAATTCCCACCAGAGGGCGTAACCTAACCTGAGGCTACTTAATGAAGTGACTCGTTTCCTGCTTTTTCTCCGCCTATTGACACTGCAAGGAGCCCGTGACCAAGGCGCAGGAGCGCAGAAACGCGTAGGGCTGGTAATTTCAATTTAAACAAGCAGAACAATGTCCGGTCATTAACAAATAAAGAATACTGTTGAAAGTGCAGCATTCGCCTGTTTGCCAAGTGCGTTCTCGCAGGGGGACACCTTTTTTGGATAATATATATATATATATATATATTCACTGAAAAAACCATAGGTTTCACACATGTTATAGTTAGCTGGACATTTTACTGATAAAAAACCAATGAAATTCCCCCGTTATAGTTACTGCAGGCAACTATAACTCACGCGACCGCAATCCCCTGCTGATGCTAATAATGTATTTAGACACTTATTTGCCCATGTCTTCTTCCATTAAATTTTAGCTTTACATATATTACAAATATTTTTTTTTCATAAAGACACATATGTCATCAGCAGAAGATTGTGGTCGCGTGAGTTATAGTTGCCTGCAGTAACTATAACGGGGGAATTTCATTGGTTTTTTATCAGTAAAATGTCCAGCTAACTATAACATGTGTGAAACCTATGGTTTTTTCAGTGAATTTGCAAGGTTTTTTAAATGCTAAGTTACTTTACGCCATTCGTGGCGTGCGCGCCCAGTTAACGCAGTTCGTTCCGTGCGCGCACCGCGCGCCCACTTTACGCAGTTAGTGCCGTGCACGCACAGTGGTCACGCGGTGCGCTGCGCGCACCGCGTGCCCACATTAAGCGGGATGGGCCATGTACGCACGATGCGCTTCGCGCACCGTGCGCACATGGGGGACATATTTTGCGCATCTTTGTGAAATGTATTCTTTGTTAACTTCTTAGATGTTATATGCCATGCACAAATGGTGCCCTTCGGGAACCATTTGCACACGGGGTGGGGAGAATGTGGATAATTTTTTTTTTTTTACAATTTTTTACCGTACGCGCACGGTAAGCGTAATCGGCGATTTTCCGGAAAAAAAAATTATTTTTTTTTTGGCGTTGGGGGTGGTTTGGGGACCCCTGTATCAATGCTGGGTGGTTAGGATCTCATGAAACTGCCTCTTTACACATTTTTGGGGTTCGTTTTTGCTGCCCAACTCAGGAAGCGAGAGAGAAAATGGCGGCCGCCGCTTCCTGGTTTCGACCGATTCGAATGTTTACTAAGATCTAAGAGCCAATCAAAATCGCGCTCGCGCACGCCACCGTACGCGTACGGTAAGCTTACGGTAAGCGCACGGTAAGCGCACCGTAAGCTGCCACAGATATATATATTGATTTAAAGGCTATTTTCTCAGAATCTACTGAACAGATTTACACCAAACCTACAAAAGGCACTTCCTTGACCTGGGGACTACCTCTCTGCCAAATTTCATTAAATTCTGTTCAGCCGTTCGGGCTGTAGCCCTGTCTAAAGGTCCTATGGAAAAATGCATGGGAAAAACGCGTTTTGGGACCCCCCTTTTATCTCAGCCCCCGCTTGACGAATCCCCCCGAGACTTTCAGGGTAGGAGCGTAGCGTAGCGCCCCACCTATTTTGAAAAATTTGCGAGGATTCGTCGACCGGCGCCAAAGTTATTCAAAATAGAATGTTGCGGATTTCCTATGGAAACGTGGTCCTAACTATAACTACCTACTGGCGACCGCCAGTAGGTAATATATATATATATATATATATATATATATATATATATATAGATTGTCCAGAATTCGGCGGCCAGAGCCATCTATGGGCTGCCCAGGAGAGCTAGCGCCTCTGCGCTCCTGGCTAGGCTGCACTGGCTGCCAATTTCGGGGAGAATCAGATTTAAGCTCCTCACTCTGGCATTTAAAGCCCTCCATGCGATTGGCCCTAACTATCTGAGGAAGCGTATTGCTTTCTATGTGCCGCGGAGGTTGCTGAGGTCGGCGGACCTGGCTAAAATGGAGGTGCCTGTGGTCAAACGTGTTCGGATGGGAGGTCGTTCCTTCCAATACGTGACAGCCTGCTTGTGGAACGAGCTCCCACTTTCCCTTCGGAAAGCGAACAACCTCCTGGCTTTCAGGAAGGAGTTGAAGACTCTGCTCTTTACCAAGTAATCCGCTGTGACTGTAGTAGGTTTGCCTTTGGTTTCTTGTTTCTCTGGGCCTCTTTGCTAAAGCGCCGGGACACCCTTTTGGGGTAGCCGTGCGCTCAAAAAGTTCGGCTTAACATAACATAACATATATATATATAATACCAAAAAAATTGCCACATGCTCGGAGATGCACTCAAGAGACAAAAGCGGGCCCCCATGGCTTTCAAGAAGGTCTTTTATTTCATCGCAAACCGGGTTTCATTTCAATTTATGCAAAAAAGGTCCAACGCGTTTCAAAGCTCCTGCTTCTTGTTCACGGACCGGCTGGTTGGAGGCGGTGATAACGTCATCTCGGCAAGCCCCTGTTAAGTAGTAGTTGACTGCCCCCAGGTGGGTTGGATCTGTATTCAGTCTGAGGGTATCCTGGGACTTGTAGGAATGAACGTTGCTGCCACATAACCAAAGTATCAAGTATTTCCTGTAGTAGGTAGAGATGAAATTCGGTTTAAGTTTAAAGCATAACTTTGTCTCTTCTGTGTTAGGCGAAATGCAAGTATATCGCTACAGTCCATTATGTATGTGGTGGTGCAAGCTCCACGACCGAGGCTGGCCGTAATATATTACCAAAAAAATTGCCACATGCTCGGAGATGCACTCAAGAGACAAAAGCGGGCCCCCATGGTTTTCAAGAAGGTCCTTTATTTCATCGCAAACCGGGTTTCATTTCAATTTATGCAAAAAAGGTCCAACGCGTTTCAAAGCTCCTGCTTCTTGTTCACGGACCGGCTGGTTGGAGGCGGTGATAACGTCATCTCGGCAAGCCCCTGTTAAGTAGTAGTTGACTGCCCCCAGGTGGGTTGGATCTGTATTCAGTCTGAGGGTATTCTGGGACTTGTAGGAATGAACGTTGCTGCCACATAACCAAAGTATCAAGTATTTCCTGTAGTAGGTAGAGATGAAATTCGGTTTAAGTTTAAAGCATAACTTTGTCTCTTCTGTGTTAGGCGAAATGCACGTATATCGCTACAGTCCATTATGTATGTGGTGGTGCAAGCTCCACGACCGAGGCTGGCCGTAATATATTACCAAAAAAATTGCCACATGCTCGGAGATGCACTCAAGAGACAAAAGCGGGCCCCCATGGCTTTCAAGAAGGTCCTTTATTTCATCGCAAACCGGGTTTCATTTCAATTTATGCAAAAAAGGTCCAACGCGTTTCAAAGCTCCTGCTTCTTGTTCACGGAGCGGCTGGTTGGAGGCGGTGATAACGTCATCTCGGCAAGCCCCTGTTAAGTAGTAGTTGACTGCCCCCAGGTGGGTTGGATCTGTATTCAGTCTGAGGGTATCCTGGGACTTGTAGGAATGAACGTTGCTGCCAGATAACCAAAGTATCAAGTATTTCCTGTAGTAGGTAGAGATGAAATTCGGTTTAAGTTTAAAGCATAACTTTGTCTCTTCTGTGTTAGGCGAAATGCAAGTATATCGCTACAGTCCATTATGTATGTGGTGGTGCAAGCTCCACCACCGAGGCTGGCCGTAATATATTACCAAAAAAATTGCCACATGCTCGGAGATGCACTCAAGAGACAAAAGCGGGCCCCCATGGCTTTCAAGAAGGTCCTTTATTTCATCGCAAACCGGGTTTCATTTCAATTTATGCAAAAAAAGGTCCAACGCGTTTCAAAGCTCCTGCTTCTTGTTCATGGACCGGCTGGTTGGATGCGGTGATAACGTCATCTCGGCAAGCCCCTGTTAAGTAGTAGTTGACTGCCCCCAGGTGGGTTGGATCTGTATTCAGTCTGAGGGTATCCTGGGACTTGTAGGAATGAACGTTGGTGCCACATAACCAAAGTATCAAGTATTTCCTGTAGTAGGTAGAGATGAAATTCGGTTTAAGTTTAAAGCATAACTTTGTCTCTTCTGTGTTAGGCGAAATGCAAGTATATCGCTACAGTCCATTATGTATGTGGTGGTGCAAGCTCCACGACCGAGGCTGGTAACAACTTTTGACGTATAATTATGCTTACACAGTGGCTAAAATGTCAATTCAGCGGATCAGGACTCGATTTAAACCTTGTGCAATTTTGCATTTGTAATAAAACTACCACACCCACAATGCCTCATTGATGGCCATGTGGAGTTTTGGTATAAATAATGGAAATTAAAAAGGGACTTTTGTATACTACCGTGAACAAGAACTGTTAAAGTTTGAAACGCGTAGGTGAAGAGCAAATTACATTTCTTCAAATATCCAGGAAGAGTGCGGCGTTTGTTTTCTAAAACTTGGTTTCAGATACTTTTGCGAGGTTTGTCCTTACCCCGCCGCCGGCACCAGCTAACGAGTGCTCCTCCCGCAAGGGCAGCTTGCTTGATTGATATTGATATATATATATATATATATATATATATATATATATATATATACCTACCTACCTACCTACCTACCTACCTATTGGTGGTCGCCAGTAGGTAGTTATAGTTAGGACCAAGTTTCCATAGGAAGAGCATTTATTGTTTTGCTTATAACTTTGGCGTGGTTTGATTTATCTTCATGAAATTTTCCAAACTAATTCTTTGTTCATATCAGCTCCTTTGTTGAAAATTTGGGGGTGATTCGTCAAGGGGGAACCGAGAAAAAAGGGGGGTCCCAAAACGTGTTTTCTCCATGTTAATTTCCATAGGAAACTTTAGACAAGGCTACAGGTGGAACGGGTGAACAGAATTACCCCAAATTTGGCAGGGAGAAGGGTTTTGGTCTAGAAAGCACGCTTTTGTTTATTTACAGATATCGATATTTGGGAATCCTGACATCTGATTGGCTGAGGTGTTACGAGCACAAGTTTGCTGCTTATTGGTTGAGAACGCTGCAAGCGGTTGCAATTAGGAAGTGTTGGCCGCCATTTTGTGATTCTGTTTAAGCGAGTAAGGGGAAAAAAGGGCAAAAAAAGTAGGAAAGAGGAGGGTAGGAGCACTGTAGCCTCTGTATGGTGTTTACGGTGTGCTATAGAGGGGGTGCGAAGTGAACTACTCATACCTACCGGTCTGAAAGTGCTGGGTACGGAAATTAAGTGAGGTATTGCGTAGAGTCTGATGCTGCTAAGGTGAGCTGCTGCGGGAGTCAGGGATGAAAGCGTGAGCCTAAACTGTGTGTCTTATGGTGTGAAGTCATGTGCCCTGGTCTCTGCAGCACACCTGTGGAAGTAGTGTCAACATGTGTTTATACTTACTAGGACAAACTACTGACTCCTACTGGTCTGAAAGTCCTGGGGTACGGAAAATAAGTGAGGTATTGTCTAGAGTCTCATGGTGCTAAGCTGAGGTGCTGCCGGAGTCAGGGATGGAAGCGTGAGTCCAAACTGTGTGTCATATTCTGTGAAGTCATGTGCTCTGGCCGCTGTGCCACATCTGTCAAGTAGTGTCAGCATGTAGTTATACCTACTCAGAGGAACTTTTGTTTCGAACATTGTAACTTGTGTATGGTGCTTAGGGGGTGTTATACAGGGAGTGCGAAGATAAATTTGCACGTATCAAATCAATACGGTATTTGTAAAGCGCAAACTACTCACCCCTATGGATCTGAAGGCCCTCGAGGCCGGCGTGGAAATTATGTGAGCTATTAAATGAGCTATTGCCCAGAGTCACATGGTGCTGAGCTGAGGTGTCCTTCATAAGCATTTCCATACCTACCCCAGTCAATGTGCCTAGATCATTTCCACCACAATGCACAATCATGAGGTCAGGGTGTGGAAGATGCAAGGAGGTTTTAACCAAAGGTAGCAATTAGTGCCACTTCAATCCTCTCTGTGCAAACCATTTAATGTCCACATTTTGTAAACCTAGGTCTAACTCAATACGTCTGTGTTCTACATACCTCTTGCACCAGAAAATATAGCTATGTCCCACGATCCACACTAGCATTTTGAAGGTATGGCTGGAAAGTATGGAAAGATGTCTGTAGCTCATGCAGGTCCTTGGTAGAATAAGAGATATGTTTAAAGATGTGGAACTACTTTTTTTTGCCATACAAAACGATACGTGATTGGGAGATGAAAAGCATTCTTTCTTAAAAGTAGGGTGCACATTAGTTTTGTGGAAAATCATCTTTGTGATTGGTTAAGAAAAAGCAGTTTCAACGTGGAGTACATATCATAGGGTAAAATTTGCTCAACTCAACCACACCTGCTACTTGCATTTGGAAGGCACTGTTCGAACTTAAAACAATCGTGAACTTTTAACCTGCACGTGCCGTTAAATGTTCGAGAAAATGTTGCAAAAAAATATCGTTAAGTTTAAAAAAATTGATGAACTTTTAACCTGCACTTGTTGTAGAATGTCCTAGAAAGTGTGTTGATAGAATACGTTGCACTGCGGACTTCTATGTGTTGTTGAATTTTAAAAAAACGGGTTATATTGAAAATTAAAAAGAAACCAATAGAGAGAAGTTTTGAAACCTAAAAGAATCAAGGAACTATTCTAATTTGTTCTTTACATGTATTTACGTGTGGAGCAACAAAATTATAGACACAACAGCACCAGGAAGAGGAAAAAGCAGGGCGTGGGGGAGCGGGGGAGATGGGCAGAATGGCACACGTGCACAATTAAGTACAGCACAAGTATAGACAAACAATGGCCAAAATGAAGCACACCAACAAGCAGCACAAGTCACACAACCTGTCAACATCACACCACTGAACGAGCATAGAAGTGAAAACCATGCTGCATTCATACAGAATGTGTACAAAGGCCGGTCGTTGGTGTTGTGGGATGACTGCGACCTTGGTCATCATGGATGAGATGCCCAGCACGTGGCACATGGGCAAGTTCACTGTGTGTTACATTGTCAAACAGCTGCTCCTCCCTCCCACGAGCCCCCACACTTTTGTACGGTGCGCCGTTGTATCTCGTGCACTCGTTCGGCACACCATTGTAATGCCTATTCGCACATGTCCTGCTACATTCCAACTACATCATCACAGTGCCGTTTGGAGGTGCTGCATGTCACTTTACAACATTGACTGCTGCTACCCTTGTGGCAGGCCACACCAGAACACAGAGACACACTTACAGCACTTCCTGTACACGGACATGTCCCCGAGACACCCCATTCCCCTTGCCGGATAGGCACACCCCTGCGCTGACCTGTGTACCCCGGACAAGAACACGCCGGTTGTACATGCAGGAGGATGCGTGCGTAGCTACATGTCCAGGCTCACTGCCAACGCTGAGGTGACAGCACATTGTGATGTTGCAGGGCTCGTGCCTATCATGCTAAGACAATGACCACAGGGACACACTTGCTCAGATGCGGGTTTGGGGGGCGTTGGCTGTCCTGGAGTTTGTTGCGATGAGTCTTGTGGCTCTCATGGGTATCCCTGTATCATGCTCATTAACTCTATGGCACCTGTGGGTGTTCTGGTGTGGCTCTTGGCTGTGTTCCCTTTCATGGTGCAGGTAGTCGTCCTGCTTAACACCAGCAGAAAGCAGGTGTAAAATCCCTGGTACTATCGTGGCTTATCGCCGGAATTTGTTTCGCATTGCAGTTGGTGTGAAAATTGTGATGTGATTTTTTTCGTGTGCAGAACAATATACGAACTGAGCAGTGTATCTCGTCAAGATCCAGCACCTGACGCACTATTCCCAATCAATATAAATACAATGAGATTTCTTAATTGATTTTGTGTGTACACTCTAAGTGCAGCCACTACCTCAGTGCAATTCAATACAGGATTTTAGTATTTAGAATAAATTGCAAAGGTGCACCTCGTGTCTTTTTGCACGGGAACGGCTAGTCTGCATTTCATTATCAGCACTTTAATGGAAGTAAAGTTGAGATACATCTAACGCACTATTCAGAAGTTGGTGCAAACTGCAGACATCACCAGTATTCCCACGATAAGTGCCCCAAAATTTAACACCATGGTGGACTCCATCAAATAACAGTAATAAGAACAAGACAGAGTCACACAGCAGTTAAGAGAACAACCAAAAACGTTATTCATTTTTGTTTCCAAACTTTATTTTTTTATAAACATATTTATTTAAATGATAAACTATTTTCAAACTTTATTTTTTTATTAACATATATATATATATATGAACGATAAACTAATAAACAAAATTTATCAAAAATAATACAAAACAACAAGGCGGAACATTCCTGTGGCGACCATGAATGTCGAAGACAGAGCCTGGAAATAAAGCACAAAATAAGGACGTGTGTAATGGGCATATCAAAGGAGAGAGACACAGAGAAGGAAAAAAAAGCCAGAGTGAAAAAGAGAGGGAAGGAAAGAAAGTGAGTGAGAAAGGGAGAAGGAAGAGAGAGAGTTAGAGAGTGAGAGAGAGAGAGAGAGAGACCCTGCCACCCCTACTCATCCATGAGCAAATAATTACCTGGTGCCACCAGAGTGTGCAGCAGTGGGCACTCCACATGCCCGTCAAAACTCCGCGCATCCCAGATATGTCGCTGGGTCATGAATGGCGGAGACCACATCAGCTTCTCTGCGGATCTCAGAGATGTTGCTGAGTCCTGAGTCATGAATGGCAGAGACCACATAATCTTCTCCATGGCCCGGCAGATCTCACACATGTCGCTGAGTCCTGAGTCATCAATGGCGGAGACCACATCAGCTTTTGGGGCCGCTAAGCCTGTGGAACTCAAATCCGTGCCACGTGGTGGTAGGCCCCTGATGGCCATATGAGCTTCGGGTTGCACTAACCCTGTGCATCTGAAGTCCGCGCCAAGGGGGTCGTAGGCCCCTGACGGCTATACAGATCAGGGTGCGACTAACCTTCTGCGCAACTTTTCAAAGACTCTTTATGGTTGAGACATGTGGAGCGTCCGCCATCTAGTCAGCACCGGCAATAAAGGATGTGACGTTGTCGATCAATTATATTTGCGTGGTCACATGGCCTGTGACGCATGTGCTGGATGGGTGTGGTGTGTGTGCAAACCTGCCCTCAGGGAGTGGCCGTGAGATGTTGAGAACTAGACCACTGACCTGCACACCAACAGCGAGTACACCTGCAACAGGTAGCTATGTGGGGCCAACATCGGAACGTAATCGGAGTGGCGTGGCATGGCGTATGACAGAACAGGGCAGGGATAGCTACAATGATGCAGACAGCTCGTAGTACTGCATCTGTGAGTCGAGCGGATGGGCCGCAGCTCTCCCTCTGTGAGCCTGGGTGTGAACTGTTCATAACTCACACTACATAGGCATTGAAAAACCATTTTGTGATTCAGTCCGTCAGCTGGCATTTGTCCGAGGCATTTGTGAAAACATATCGGAGTTCTTTCTGTGATAGATACCCCTTTGACGCTGCCTCTCCCCACATCAGCAGGTAACGCACACTCTTCCCACATTACCATCATACCCCCAACAACCTTCTTGGGCCTGGAAGTGTCCCTGTGCGGTTGGACAAAGAAGAATCTTAGTCATGTGTAGATTTACATATAAAAATAATTATTTAAAGAAAAGAACAAATAAGACTGAAGGGAGTCTGGTGCTGTGATCGCTGCTACGAAGTTGGGGTGACTGCCATTCAGGACTCAGGACACAGTTACACATGTGGGATCGGCTTGTGTTAAAGAGGGTTAGTGGGACTACGTGTCTCCGGCCTTGCATATCGAAATATGCCTCACTGATCGAAGGGAGTGTGGTGCAGTGGTCGGTGCCACGGACTTGGGGTCACTGCCATTCAGGACTTAGGACACAGTTACTTATGTGGGATTGGCTTGTGTTAAAGAGGGTTAGTGGCACCAGAAGCATTGAGACTGTATGAGCCTGTGATGAGGCTTGGTGTGGACGGGCCGCACTGGGAGCAATGTGTCTTGGCTACTGGACTGCGTCATGTGGAATCAGGACTCTATCTGAATTGTGAGGCCTGCTGACCGTAGTGTAGGCCAGAGGTAGCGGTGAGCAAGGGCCCACAGCCACGTGCATACGTTGGTGGCACCACCGGCCTGCGTAGTGCAGGTTCAGTGGCACCACGTGTCGCCGGCCTTCCATATGCAAATACCCCTCACTGATCGAAGGTAGTCGTGCTGTGGTTGCTGCCATTCAGGACTCAGGACACAGTTACACATGTAGGATCGGCTTGTGTTGAACAGGGTTAGTTGGCACCACATGTCGCCTGTCTTCCACAGTGTAGGCCGGAGGCAGCGGTCAGCAAAGGCCCACAGGCAGGTGAAGTTGACTTGAGCTGCACAGATTGGGAGTATTTGGTCTTCTTAACCCATTATAGTCTCTTACACAATTTGCATCGCTACTAATCTTGAATTGTGAACCATTTAACCCCAGTGTAGGGTGGAGGCAGCGGTCAGGATGGGCGCACAGCCATGTGGCATTGAGTTGAGCTGCACAGTAAGTGGCACCTGGAGTACTCAGGGTGTGCGCACCCTGCGAGGATACGTGGTCCCGGCGGGCAGCACTGGGAGCATTGTGTTTTGTCTAATGAATTCTGCCTTGATGAGGCTACGTGGCACTGACTTATGGTGCAGTGAGTTAGTAGCACCTGAAGCACACAGCGTGTGCGTACCCTGCGATGATGCGTGGTTTGGGCAGGCCGCACTGGGAGCAACGTGTCTTGCGAACTGAACTGCGACATCTGCAATCGCCACTGCATCTGAATTGTGAGCCCTGCTGTCTGCTGTGTAGATCGAAGGCAGTAGTCGGTACAGACATAGGTCTGCGGTGCTGTGCCGCTGGGTTTGCAGGGGGCCTGTGTTGAGGAGGCCCGCGGTTATGGCGGCAGCCACGTGCCAGGGTGAGGACTGCCGCTCTGACAGACTCGTTGGTCTTCCCACAAGTGAGCCACGCCTAGGGCCTGGCCTATTTATTCATACTCCTACGCTGGAGTGGTGTACGTTGGAGCAGCCCACTCCGCTTCCTCTTCCAGCGGGGGGCAACACAGCTACATGACCGAGATCTTCCCCACTGCTTGAGATAACATGGTTGCGTCCACTGTGCACTACACTACAAGTATCAATAGTATATCTCCACATGGAGAGGTTTGTGCTTTCCATAGTGAGGTCTGTGCTGCACAGCAGCGTTACACTTGGCATTGTGTGCTTTATTGTTGATGGGTGACTTGCCTCCTTCATACATAGTTGGTTGCCAGATCTCCCAACATTCAGCTATTGTGTGGCTGAGAGGCATGGCATTTTGGGAAGGTCCGTTGTCCTGTTTTGCACTGCCTCGGTGGTAGTAGGGGGGGGGGTGCGGAGGGGAGGTTCTGGTGGTGGTGGCGCTAGGTGTTGTGGCCTTGTTGGGTGTCGGAGCTGCATGATCAGTAGCTCTATCACGTGTTGGTCTTTAGATGTGGCTGTGAGTTGGGTCCAATTCACAGAGTAGATAGTCGACCTCCTTACACCAGTTAAAGGTTGATGTTAATTTGTTACTGCTAACTCAGCTTATCGCCTGCTTTTTGGATTGCATTGCAGATTTGGCTGGTCGTTGAAAATATGGAGAAGTGGTGTTTTCATGTTTTTTTTGCACCTGAATGCTTACTTTGCATTTCATTAGCGTTAGTTGTGGCTCTCGTTTCTGGCGATTTTGTTGGCATAAGGTATCGGTGTAAGAGTGGTGAGATTTGCAGTTTTCACCAAGTTGAGAATGGAATGAT
The DNA here is from genome assembly GCF_964204655.1 of Triturus cristatus. Taxonomy (NCBI): domain Eukaryota; kingdom Metazoa; phylum Chordata; class Amphibia; order Caudata; family Salamandridae; genus Triturus; species Triturus cristatus. The sequence continues at coordinate 215,638,389 of NC_140588.1, forward strand.
AATTAAAAAACACAGAAAAAAAGATAGGTTTAATGAACATTATAGTTAGAAATTAGCATTTAAAAAACCTTTGAAATTCACTGAAAAAACCATAGGTTTCAGGCACGTTATAGTTAGAAATTAGCATTTAAAAAACCTTAGAAATTCACTGAAAAAACCATAGGTTTCAGGCATGTTATAGTTTGAAATTAGCATTTAAAAACCCTTTGAAATTCACTGAAAAAACCATAGGTTTCAGGCACGTTATAGTTAGAAATTAGCATTTAAAAAACCTTTGAAATTCACTGAAAAAACCATAGGTTTCAGGGATATTATAGCTAGTTGGACATTTCACTCATAGGAAACCATAGAAATTCCCCTGTTATAGTTAGTTGAGCTAACTATAACTTGCGCCCCCGCAATGCACTGCTGATGATGTCACATATTACATCATTCATGACATGGTCAGTGACATCACTGATGACATCACTGATGACATCTCAAATGACATCACTGATGACTCTGATGACATCATCCACGTCAAAATCTGATGCACCTCATCAGACTCTAATATAACACTTGATACACCCACTCTAAAATACAGACTATAATTTTCGAAACCATGAACACACCAATACCAGTTAGTACATATCCACTCACTAATTTGTAGGTCTACACACACATCCATTCATTCACCCATACACTCACTCATACATACAGTCAGCCATCAATACAGCATTATCATATCCAGTCACATATCTATACAGACACTCCGCCTCTCATTCATAGAGTTATTCACACACCGAAATAATCACTCACACTTTCATTTACTCACCTGTAATCATACACATAACACGTCACTTATTTAAACATATACTAAAACATACTTACACTCTAATACAATAACTAATACAAGCACACACTGATCCATACCGGCACTTCCACAATCACTCACTCTCACATATAGTCATTTATACAGTCCAACACTCAAATATACTGCCTTTCACATATGGAGTTACTCACACATGTACCACTGAGGCATCCATTCACTCACCAAGACACTCCTCATACACACACTCACCCAGCCATACAGACCTTCACAGATACAGAATTGAACACATATACCCAGTGAATTATCCACTCACACATCTATGCACAGAGTCACACCCCCCACCCACCCACACAGACACTCAGGCACCCATATAGGTACTCAGAGAAGCAATCAATAGCTCATATAGATTCTCATTTAGTTGCTAACCAAACCAAACTGCTTACACACCAACTGACAACCTAAACTGTGTGAATGTCTGTGCCAGTCGCTAACATATGCATTAACCCCTTCGACGCGCATGACGGAACGGTTCCGTCATGCACGTCGGTTGGGCTGTGCGCATGACGGAACCGTTCCGTCATGGCCCCGCCCGCGCACGGAACCTTCATCCATCCTGACTCTTACACACCCATTCATTCTTCAATACACCTTGGCATATATATATATATAAAACATATTTACATTTTATAGAAACACACATTCATGGGATGATGTCATCCGTGATGTCATTTGAGATGTCATCCGTGATGTCATCAGTAATGTCACTGACCATGTCATGAATGATGTAATATGTGACGTCATCAGCAGTGCATTGCAGGGGCGCGAGTCATGGTTAGCTCAACTAACTATAACAGGGGAATTTCTATGGTTTTCTATGAGTGAAATGTCCAACTACAACTAACTATAAGATCTCTGAAACCTATGGTCTTTTCAGTGAATTTCAAAGGTTTTTAAATGCTAATTTCTAACTATAACGTGCCTGAAACCTATGGTTTTTTCAGTGAATTTCAAATGTTTTTTAAATGCTAATTTCTAACTATAACGTGCCTGAAACCTATGGTTTTTTCAGTGAATTTCTAAGGTTTTTTAAATGCTAAGTTCTAACTATAACATGCCTGAAACCTATGTTTTTTCAGTGAATATATATATATATATATATATATATATATATATATATATATATATATATATATTTATAAATATATGTATATGTATATTATCTACTGGCGGTCGCCAGTAGATAGTTATAGTTAGGACCGTGTTTCCATAGGAAATCTCAAAATTCTATTTTGAATAACTTTGGCGCCGGTTGACGAATCTTCGCGAAATTTTCAAAACTAATGGGGCGCTCCGCTCAGCTCCTACCCTAAAAGTCTCGGGGGGATTCGTCAAGCGGGGCCGAGAAAAAAGGAGGGTCCCAAAACGCGTTTTCCCCATGCATTTTCCCATAGGACCTTTAGTCGAAGGTACAGCCCGAACGGCTGAACAGAATTACTTGAAATTTGGCAGAGAGGTAGTCCTCAGGTCAGGGATGTGCCTTTTGCATATATGGAGTCAATCTGTTCAGTAGTTCCAGAGAAAATTGCATTAAAAAGCACATACATATCTATAGCCGCGCACCGTGCGCGCACCGTGCGCGCACCCTAACGTGCGCGAGCGTAATTCTGATTGGTTGTTACATGTCAGTCAACGTTCGAATCGGTCGAAATCAGGAAGTGTCGTCCGCCATTTTGTTTGTTTTCAGTGCGAGAGTGGAAAAGGAAGGTGGCGAACGTGAAAAGGGGGCAGGATAGAGAGTTCCTGACCCCCTAGCTTTGGTCAGGGGGTCCATGAAGGACCCCGAAGGCAGAAAAAAACATTTAAATTTTTTTTTTTATAAATCGCGGGGGTGTGCGCACCCTGCGCGCACGGTGAAAAACCATTAAAAAAATAATAATTAATACGCGACCGCCACTCTATCACAAGGATGATGTCATCAGTGATGTCATGAGTGATGCCACTGACCATGTCATGAATGATGTAATATGTGACGTCATGAGCAGAGGATTGCGGGCGCGCGAGTTATAGTTATCTCAACTAACTATAACGGGGAATTTCATTGGTTTTTTACGAGTGAAATATCCACCTAACTATAACATGTGTGAAACCTATGGTTTTTTAAGTGAATTTGCAAGGTTTTTTAAATTCTAATTCCTAACTATAACGTGTGTGAAACCTATGGTTTTTTCAGTGAATATATATATATATATATATATATATATATATATAGTTCCACAAGGTTGCCCCCTAAAGAAATGCCCCAAACAAGAGAGTTTCAACTCCTTTAATGTGCGGGTTGGCAACACAGAACAGCTTTATCCTCTCGTGCTTCATGTAAGGCCAAACGCGTTTCGGGCAGCCTTCTGCCCTTGATCACTGGCAAGTTCAAAAACCCCGGCAGGCAATGAGGAACACCTGATATAGGGACCCACCCCAGTGGGCGTGTCCACAAGGCATTCTGGTCCGTGTAGTTCCCCAGTATTAAACCACAGTGGGTGCCGTCGAGATTTAAAGTAAAACAAAGTCTGTTACCCCAGTGGGTTGCTTGATGGGGGAAAGTCTTGCCTCCGTTGCCTTTCAGCTCCCACACACCAGACTCTCTGTCCCAGGCAGCGTAGGAAATCCGACGCTGGCGGTCCGCTCGAGGAGCAGCTGGGCATCTCCGCGTCCGGGCCAGCCGCTACACAAAGTTGCCCCCTGAAGAAATGCCCCAAACAAGAGAGTTTCAACTCCTTTAATGTGCGGGTTGGCAACACAGAACAGCTTTATCCTCTCGTGCTTCATGTAAGGCCAAACGCGTTTCGGGCAGCCTTCTGCCCTTGATCACTGGCAAGTTCAAAAACCCCGGCAGGCAATGAGGAACACCTGAGATAGGGACCCACCCCAGTGGGCGTGGCCACAAGGCATTCTGGTCCGTGTAGTTCCCCAGTATTAAACCACAGTGGGTGCCGTCGAGATTTAAAGTAAAACAAAGTCTGTTACCCCAGTGGGTTGCTCGATGGGGTAAAGTCTTGCCTCCGTTGCCTTTCAGCTCCCACACACCAGACTCTCTGTCCCAGGCAGCGTAGGAAATCCGACGCTGGCGGTCCGCTCGAGGAGCAGCTGGGCATCTCCGCGGCCGGGCCAGCCGCTACACAAAGTCCCACAAGGTTGCCCCCTGAAGAAATGCCCCAAACAAGAGAGTTTCAACTCCTTTAATGTGCGGGTTGGCAACACAGAACAGCTTTATCCTCTCGTGCTTCATGTAAGGCCAAACGCGTTTCGGGCAGCCTTCTGCCCTTGATCACTGGCAAGTTCAAAAACCCCGGCAGGCAATGAGGAACACCTGATATAGGGACCCACCCCAGTGGGCGTGGCCACAAGGCATTTTGGTCCGTGTAGTTCCCCAGTATTAAACCACAGTGGGTGCCGTCGAGATTTAAAGTAAAACAAAGTCTGTTACCCCAGTGGGTTGCTCGATGGGGGAAAGTCTTGCCTCCGTTGCCTTTCAGCTCCCACACACCAGACTCTCTGTCCCAGGCAGCGTAGGAAATCCGACGCTGGCGGTCCGCTCGAGGAGCAGCTGGGCATCTCCGCGGCCAGACAGAGAGTCTGGTGTGTGGGAGCTGAAAGGCAACGGAGGCAAGACTTTCCCCCATCGAGCAACCCACTGGGGTAACAGACTTTGTTTTACTTTAAATCTCGACGGCACCCACTGTGGTTTAATACTGGGGAACTACACGGACCAGAATGCCTTGTGGCCACGCCCACTGGGGTGGGTCCCTATATCAGGTGTTCCTCATTGCCTGCCGGGGTTTTTGAACTTGCCAGTGATCAAGGGCAGAAGGCTGCCCGAAACGCGTTTGGCCTTACATGAAGCACGAGAGGATAAAGCTGTTCTGTGTTGCCAACCCGCACATTAAAGGAGTTGAAACTCTCTTGTTTGGGGCATTTCTTCAGGGGGCAACCTTGTGGAACTTTGTGTAGCGGCTGGCCCGGCCGCGGAGATGCCCAGCTGCTCCTCGAGCGGACCGCCAGCGTCGGATTTCCTACGCTGCCTGGGACAGAGAGTCTGGTGTGTGGGAGCTGAAAGGCAACGGAGGCAAGACTTTCCCCCATCGAGCAACCCACTGGGGTAACAGACTTTGTTTTACTTTAAATCTCGACGGCACCCACTGTGGTTTAATACTGGGGAACTACACGGACCAGAATGCCTTGTGGCCACGCCCACTGGGGTGGGTCCCTATATCAGGTGTTCCTCATTGCCTGCCGGGGTTTTTGAACTTGCCAGTGATCAAGGGCAGAAGGCTGCCCGAAACGCGTTTGGCCTTACATGAAGCACGAGAGGATAAAGCTGTTCTGTGTTGCCAACCCGCACATTAAAGGAGTTGAAACTCTCTTGTTTGGGGCATTTCTTCAGGGGGCAACCTTGTGGAACTTTGTGTAGCGGCTGGCCCGGCCGCGGAGATGCCCAGCTGCTCCTCGAGCGGACCGCCAGCGTCGGATTTCCTACGCTTCCTGGGACAGAGAGTCTGGTGTGTGGGAGCTGAAAGGCAACGGAGGCAAGACTTTCCCCCATCGAGCAACCCACTGGGGTAACAGACTTTGTTTTACTTTAAATCTCGACGGCACCCACTGTGGTTTAATACTGGGGAACTACACGGACCAGAATGCCTTGTGGCCACGCCCACTGGGGTGGGTCCCTATATCAGGTGTTCCTCATTGCCTGCCGGGGTTTTTGAACTTGCCAGTGATCAAGGGCAGAAGGCTGCCCGAAACGCGTTTGGCCTTACATGAAGCACGAGAGGATAAAGCTGTTCTGTGTTGCCAACCCGCACATTAAAGGAGTTGAAACTCTCTTGTTTGGGGCATTTCTTCAGGGGGCAACCTTGTGGAACTATATATATATATATATATATATATATCCTTCAAGTTGGGCTCAAGTTCGTCGGATTCCTGGCGCATCTACAGCGGTGCAGCTTCCATGGCGGAGCCAAGCCGTTACATATAATTACAACCTTCTTTCCAGAAGAACGGAGCGCACTCACGGGTGTTATCACAATATTCTTTTAATCCTCAATATACAATCCTATGTATTACGGGCATATCATCGCTTCCAACCAACGCGTTTCGGTCTCTCCGAGACCTTGATCATGGTTGAATTTTCGCGGTTCCCATCACTACTAGTACTTTCAAAATGTTCATCATGTGACTTCCTGTTTCATCACAGGAATTTCTGGGACATGTAGTTTTGCTGGAAAGAGGGTTGCAATTTTATATTTTTTTATATATATATATATATATATATATATATATATATAGAGAGAGAGAGAGAGAGAGAGAGAGAGAGAGAGAGAGAGAGAGAGAGAGAGAGAGAGAGAGAGAAAGGGTGGTAAGGGTTATTTTATTGTTTGGGTGGGTAGTGGTAAAGGGTGATAAGAGTAAGTTTAGGGTTTTGGGGTTGGTTGTGGTAAAGCTTTGCAAAGGAGAGACAGAGAGTGTTAAAGGGTGGTAAGCGTAATTTTCTGGTTTAGGGATGGGTAGTGGTGAAGGGTGGTAGGGGTATTTTTATGGTTATGGGGTGGGTAGAGGTAAAGGTAGGTTAGGAGTAAGTAACAAATGGGGGCTGAGAGGGGTTCCCCCCAAAAAGAAAACAATTACATCTAATATTCATATAGATAGATAGATAGATAGATAGATAGATAGATAGATAGATAGATAGATAGATAGATAGATAGATAGATAGATAGATAGATAGATAGATATGGGTTTAACTTACCTTATTATACTGACCAGACTCAATAATGGCATCTACATAGTAAAGACATGTGTGGTAAAGGCATGCGCTGTGCTTCATATAACCTTGCAAGTAGAGGGATGAATGCTTGTCCCAAACATGTTGATTAACTGGAGTGACAAATGACAGCCATCCTCCACTGTGGAGAAGAAATTGTAGCAATGTGGTTCTCTTCAGCTAAAATAAATTGCACTCCAACTAGGATCAGAAGACATGGTGAGAGGTGACATCCATTATGTGTATAGACAAAGAGGCAACACTCCAGTCAAGAATATTTGGGTAGTGACAGAGGCGGCCACAGCTGGAGTGAAAGAGAAGTGATAAATTGTTTTATTTGGAGTATGGGTCCCTGTTCAGCAATAATGCAACAAACTTTAACAAAGCCAATAGGCCTGGGTTTAATGTGCTTATAAGCATATTAGAGAGCGAAACGTGGGAAGGAGTCAGCAGAAGGAAACAGAAAGGGCTATTGTTGTAAAGTAGTTCATCTTGCAGTTCAGTGTAAGCACTTTAGTGGAGGTGGAAAGATACACCTGAAAATCAGCCAGTACCATTAGATGAGAGATGACTAGTCCAATGGACAGAGTCAAGACATGATTGACAAAGTCTTAAATAGGTGCTTGAAAGAAGCTTGTCAAATAGTGAAAAGGGGTAGACCCAAAGCCCACTCAATGTATATTGTTAGTAATATGTCTGTATGACAGCTGCAGTCTCAAAACGAAACAATATGGTGAATGGCATACACAATTCATGCCATATTTGAAGTAACACAAACATTGGACCTGTGACCCGATCGCGATGTGGTGCTTCAGTTGTTTTTTGTTATTTCATTTTGGACTGCTCTGGGGTCATTTTTAGGTCTCGCTGAGCCCAGCGCATGCGCTGGCTCGGAGAGACATTTTGTATGTGAGTTTTTTAAGTGCTGCTGGCTGGCCTAGCGCTTGCGTGCACGTGAGGGTGCACGCGCGCAGCCGCCATGCGCTAGGCCAGCCAGCAGCACTCATGAATGCCTTTCTGCGTCATCGTGATCACTTTCGCTTTCACAGCGATCGTGATGACTTTCGTGGCCAATGCTTGTTTTTTTGTTTTTAATATTCTTTTAGCGTGCACACGCACAACTCCCGGGCTGCTAATGTACGGCCGCGCGGCGTTACTTTTACTGCCGCGCGGCCAATGCTTGTTCTTATTACAAGACTTGTATTAACCTTCCAAGTACAAACTCACTGCTACTGTAAGCCCAATGAAAACACCCCTATTTGGTAGAGCAGCTGGTTTGTATGACCTTCCAATTGGAAGACGCGTTTCTGTTGGAAATGACACAAGCGTCTTACTATCCAATGGAAGGGTGCATTTCTACGAGTCTTGTAAGACTTTGTCCAATGAGAGTGTGCGGCTGTTTTTAGGCGGGGCAGCAGTCACATGATCCCAGTGGCTGTAGCTGTGTCTCCTGACGGGTCCGATCATGGCAAGTGTGGTGTGACTGAAGGAAACTGGGTCTGGGGGCATTTGTGTCACCAGTTGGTCCCGCCTGCAGCCGGGGCTTATCTTTCTACAACAAGCTGTTTTTCTCTTGCCCAAGCTTTCGGATGCATTTAACGCTGGCCTGTCCCAGGAACCTTCACCTGCCTCTCGCAAACCATCCCTGGTGAGGGACCCTGCTATTTCCTTTTCCCCTCCCCAAAGGCCCACCTTTTTTGTCTCGAACCATGCCCATTCTCTTACCCAATCTTTTCGTCCTCCAATCATCCAGCCGGCCACATAGCACTTGTCCCTTACCCTTCCTATACGTAGCAGTTGAGATAGCATATTATTAGGGCCAAAGAGGTTTATTAGAAGAAGTACAGTAGCATTCTGCTTAAACCACTCATTCCCCCGACCCAGTTCTCTTTCTACCCCAAGTACCCAGCTTGTCTTATGGTTTCTAATTTTCACTCAAACTCGGATTGCGCGTTAATATTAACTAGATTTGAAGATTTGGCCCAGACTCACACATTTTGCCTTCGTCTCACTTTATTAATTGTTTGCAGTTTTCAGAACCACCCCGCCCATCCATCATTCCCCAAAAAAAATTTAAAAAGGCGTGCCCTCTTTGAGAGCTTCACTTGGCAGCAGTGCGGTCGCTAGGTCTGTTTCCTTTAATAGATGAATGGGGATTAAATAATATGCTATATAACGTTTACCTGTGAAACACTTTCCAAATTTAATCGCAATGTTTTGTTTATCTGACTCATCTTGCACTTCTAGCAGCTGTTTAGTTTTATACTGATCAATTTGAATATTTGTATGGCATATGGATAATGTTTCTTATGCTTTACAGTGAACTTGGGTTGACGATCACTATCTGCTTCATGATCCCAGAAAATATTTTGAAGTGCTTTTAAAGATGCTGTCCAAGAAACGTACGATGTAGACTTGGAACCACACACTCTTGATGTGCGTAGCCTAGGGTTTATTTGTGCACAAGAGTTGTATTTACACTTGACTGGTGGATACCTATGAGGGATTGCTTTGTGGAAGAATTTGTGTTATGGGATAAAGAAGATTACTAGGTCCTTCCTTATGGGAGGCCGCACAAAGTGATTTTGACACAAACTTTTATGTACCCCTGAATGGTGTTTGTATTCTCGACACAGTAAACGTGCACAATTCGTGTTTTTTCCTGCACAATTGTCAGGTAACACATGGCACAAATCACCGTGGCATAAAGCACCTATCACCGTTTGCTTTCCTGTCAGTGGGGAATAATATAATATGTTAGCAAGTTATCCGCTGGTCCAAGGAGCTAACATCGAAATGGAGTACAACTTGCACAGACAGTAAATACTAAAGTCTTCTCAGTTGGTTCTTCCTGGGTAAAACATTTGTGGCCCAGACGCCAAGCAGTCTGCACCTGTCTAGGGATCAGTGTATAAGTGATTGCAGTGGGGTTATGGATTGTGAATAATAATAAAATAACCCGTTTTTTATATAGTGCTTCGTACCGCACTTCTGCAATTTTAAGTTCTCTAATTTACAGGATTTGTTTTAACTTTTTTTGTACTTACCTAATATTCGTCGAAGCTCCCTACAAAGAATTTGCTTGATAAGTCCAGATATAAAACTGTGCTCAGGGCGTAGTTTTAGTACCTACCCATCAAATTTGTTGTGGCATTAATATCTGCCCGCCTTACTGTTTAAAAATTAGGGTCAGCCATATGATGGGCAATATAGGTAGAGATCCCCAGTTTGCAAGTGGCCTTTAACAGGTTTTCTAGCATTTTGATTATTTAAGTATTTTCATTTGTGATAAACTTTGTAACATAAAGTGAATGCTTTTTGTATGTAATATATTTGCTGCGCTCTGCACCAAAAGGACTTGATGGACCTGCACACAAGTTGGTCTCTTTTATATTGTCTTTCAGCGATTCAATCACAGGCATCTGCTGAAGCAATATTTGCATCTGTATATTTGCCTTGGCTCATTGCCACCCACATGATCACCCATGTGAACTCCCCTTTTTAAGTTGTTTGCCAGTGCTAGGATCCTGTTGATTTATGCTTAATGAATAATAAATGGATAGAGAAATCACTGTACATTTCCAGATTGGCTCCGGACCTCTGATTCTGCATGTGACACCTGCTTTTCCCATCCTAATTCCCACTTGTCACTCAGCCTTTGTTGCCAGTTATTTGAGTGACTTTTTTCCTGCTGCATAGCTTTCAATGCAATAAATCCACACACTTTATAAATGCAATGCTTTATTTCACACATTGATTGTAAACCCATACCATTTTCTTTTCCAATCTATACGTGCAACAAAGCCTTTATTTATTCAGTTAGCAAATGTATTTATGTAGCATGTGCGTAGCCACATGGGCAGCAGCATGCTTCATAAATAATAAAGGAATACACTGAAGATTAGGAAGGAGACAGATTAATAATAATAGTGATGATAACCAGTGGCTAGGTGGTATCTGCGTTTGTCAGGGAAATATGGAAAATGTAGTATTAAAGATAAACTTTGATTAGGTGGCTCTTCAAGTTTCTCATGGATGGCAGTTGAGTTGTCATTAAGTCAGAGATTCTCAGGCAGATTGTTTCAGAGTTAAAAACCATTGTTAAGATTTTTAAATATAAGAAAGTGTCAACCAGCATTATGCCATTTGCTCCTTTTAAACGAGGAATTTACTTGCCTAATGATTTACAGGTATATCTCCTCTGCAGTCCGGCTCTGTAATATTGCCAGAAAATGATTTTTAGTGTATTGATTATGTCGGTCGAATTTTATCACATTCATTTGTGTAATTCAAATGTTTTTATTTGTTCTTTTATGGCTATATAGCTGCCAAATAAAGATTTTTGACTGACTGACTGTTTCAGTCTTGTAGCCAGACATATGAGGGTTTGGTTCAGTGTTTTGTATTTTTTTACTCCAGGATTTCTAGTGGCAGTTATGATTACTCCAGTAATGCTAAGTTTGTCTTCCAGCTAGGATGGCAGACCAAGGTGTAGGGATTTGTAGGTGGTGCATAGCATCTTCTGCAATCGAGGCAGTGCCACTGGATTTCTTTATATTAGGGTGCTATGTTCTGAATTCTTGGTTCCTTTGACAAGGTGTACAGCCTCATGTAGAATGGCTCTGAGGGTGTCTGCTGCTTTTTTGGGAAGGCTTTCAAGTATAGTATTACCACCATCGAGGTGTGAGAGGACTAGGTCCTGAAAAGTGATCCTGAAGCCTACGGGTGAGACTGAGTTTAATTATTTTTCTTTGGGATCAATGCCATTGAACAAAGCAGTGCTACAATAAAGGCTTCCTTCCCATCCAATCTTCATTTCACATAGAAACAAGCATTGGCATAGCCAATAGGTCTCGCTTTTGGGACCTTATAAGTATTTAGTTATGCAACTGTTGCATGGCTAAACACTTATAAGGTCCCAAAGGCGAGACCTATTGGCTATGCCAATGCTTGTTTGCTTTGGGACTATTGTCCCGAAGCCTGTGATTTGATGGCAGTTTGCTCTTGTATGTTTTTGCAGACATGCAGAAACAATGTACTGGAAAAGTACTGATGCAAATGATTCCGCAAAACAAATAACCCGCATTTGTGAAAAAAATGCACAGAAGTACAGCATATAGACGTATTTTTCTGCCAATGTGGCATAATTTTGCTATGCCTTTAGGTCAAACTGTATTTAAGAACTAAAGGTCAGATGTACTAAGCAATTTTATGATTGCAAGCCCTGCAATTCGCAAAATCACTGGTTTGCCACTGCAAAATGGCAGTTTCAAATGTACAAAACTCATTTTATATTTGAAAAGGATTTCCCCACTCGTAAAGTGGGTTTTGCAACCCATACTGAATTTCAATTTGGAAGGGGTGTAAAAGGGCAGTTCCATTCAAATGGTGATTTAGTATGGAATGTATCAATGGTTTGTGACCGCAATCTAGATTACGAACCATTTTTCAGTTACCGACACCTCAAAAGAAGTGGCAACCGGCTCACAAATCAATCCCATTGGGACCCTTCCCCCTTTGGAAATCATGTTACAAGCCTGAGAAGGAGTTAGAAATGATCCAGGGGAACAGTGCCTTTCCAAATGGAAAAGTTTGTTTTCAAGCAGTAGCAGGTCCTTTTAAGGACATGGGCTCCTTTTTAGGTCTCGCCTGACCCAGCGCATGCGCTGGTCTGGCGAGACTTATTGAGAGGGCTCCAAAAAGTGCTACCAGGCCAGCCTAGAGCTACAGTGCATGTGTGCGGGCGCGCGCGCCGCGCTTTACCGTGATTACTTTCACTTTAGCGGCCGCACGGCCGCTTGGCATAGCCAATAGGTCTCGCTTTTGGGACCTTATAAGTTTTTAGTTATGCACTTATAAGGTCCCAAAGGCGAGACCCATTGGCTAGGCCAATGCTTGTTAAAAAATACAATCGATTTGGAAATGCTAATGGTGGTCTGTTGTCCTTTGCAGGCCTCCATCCCTGTGGTTGTAGTCAATTGCCAGGGGTCACAAATTGTGACCTGCCTAATTAATATTTATTAGGCAGCTTTTTCTGAGACCCCTTGCAAAGGGCGATTTTGAACATTGAGCTAAAAGGACCACTAGAATGATGTAATTCTGCAGCTGCAGAATTTTCTGCAGGATTATGGATTTGCCACACTTCCAACATAATCCATCACCTTCTGCATGATTTAGTGATTTTAACAAAAAATTTTGTTTCTCACTGAAACTCATCAAAAGCTACTAAAAACACTGCCATGTGCGTTGCTGCTCAGTGACAGGCCCTTTACCACAGAGTTACAGGTGACCTTTCTTTTTCTGGCTGCTGGAATATAGGTGTCAACACTTAAAAATGCCTATAAATGAAGTGATACTGCTACAAAATGTGCCGCATTACTCTGCATATTTGCAGAGAACTGGTCATATAAATTCTGTTTTCAGAGTAATTCCATATCTGCAGCACTGCAGCTAAGAACTTGGGGCCAGATGTACTAATATATACTGGTCACAAAAAGTGGTTGCAACAATTTTTTTATGACCTGTATCTGATTTTGTGAACCATCATATGTACTATAAGCATCGCCAAAGGAACTATGTGGCGGGGGGGGGGTGACAGATTTCAATAAGCTATGTGCCACGAAATTTCAAATTGTCACATGCATACCTGTGGCCCATTACAGCGACTGAATAAATTGAGTATTGATAATGCAAAATGCACTATGCTACCAAATACAGTAGTCCTGAGATGTCAAAGAGACTCCACCCTCAGACTTGTTCTGGGCAACCTAAAGCAGCCTTGGCAAAAATGCTCAAACCAGCCCACTCCCTTCGCCTCCTTGTGCAATCTCTTTTTCTGTCCATCTTTTCTGTCTCTCTTCCCTCTCTCTCCTCCCTCCCTCTCTCGTCGCTTCGTCTTTTATCTTCGCCCTCCGTCCTTTCTCTCTCTCTCTCTCTCTCTCTCTTGAAGCCTCTCTGGGCCTGCTGCAAATAACCCCGGGGAGCTGCAAATAACCCCGGGTAGCTGCAAATAACCCCGGGTAGCTGCAAATAACCCCGGGGAGCTGCAAATAACCCCGGGGAGCTGCAAATAACCCCGGGGAGCTGCAAATAACCCAGGGGAGCTGCAAATAACCCCGGGGAGCTGCAAATAACCCCGGGGAGCTGCAGAACGTGACAGAGGCACCAGATGCGCCCCCACGCTTTCAAAACTGGACTCCAAGGGTTTCAGCCACCGGTAAAATCCCTGGTGAAATAAAAGGCCTTTCCCGCCTTGACAGAACATTCCCCATATCTTGCGGCTGCTTTAACAGTAAACTGTCACAGTTCAACCTCTGCATCCTATTCCGGTGTGTGGATTGAAAAAGCATGACATACGTCTGTTAATGCCTAGCCCAGTGAGTGAATGTACATAACCGTCAATGTTTCAAATGTGATCAAAATCTGAAATGCACAAGGAATCCAGAGTAAAAGCATATGATGTTTATGGCAACAGGGTGTGGTGGAGCCAGTGATGGCTGCTAACAAATGCAAGTGGTGAGAAAAACTTTTGACCCACTGACAGGTAATGATAGTCAGAACCTCTCAATCGTGGTGTGTTTTAAACAGGGTTTATAACAGGCCATGATTAAGAGCTCCGGAGTTGGGACTGAAGGCACAGCGAGTTTTTCACAGTGCCGGTCAATTAGTTGAACTAGCTCTAAATAAAAAATAAAAGGGTTTACTCACCCACTGCCTCTGCGCTCTTCTCTGTGTTGGAAGGCTCGTGGCTCCAGCACAGGCTCCCAGAGCCTCAACCAACACCCCTCTACCAATCCAGTCTACTCTCATGCTGCTCATAATGTTAGGCAGCATGAGAGAAGCACTAGGATTGGCTGAGCGGGCTGGCTCGACGGTCTTTCTGACACTGGGGGCCGGTGCCTGCTCTCCCCTTAGCTGCCTAAGACAGCTCAGTTGGAGAGGTTTAAAGTGCACCTGTCACTTTGTTTGGACAGCCGGCCAAAGTGACATGCGCACTTTAAGCTGAAGTACACACCATTCTTCCCTGCTGCCAATCAGCAGCAATGGGCCCACCCGCAGACTTGTCTCCTAGCATGAAAAATAAGATTGTATTACATTTGTTTCACATGTTTGCTGCACTTGCAGCGGAGGGCGACGCTCCTCCTACATAAAGGAGGAACTGCCGCTGGGTGGAGCCCAGGAAAATCACAAGTCATTTGTTTTGTGGGACACAGGAAATGGGCACAAAGGCATATAGAAAGTGGTTTGGTGCCTAATGATATGTACACAAGTTTAATTAAGCGATGGAAGGAACCCCAGAAAAATGGCAAAAAACGCTGTATTATGAAAAAATGAGTACCGGGGGATACAGATGTTCTGAAGGGGATTAAGGGTGCATGAGACGGATGTAACTGACAGTATTTGAGGTGCTGGTGCAGAAAGAACCTGAGAGGATGCGGGGTACCTCAGGCAGGATAGTGGGGAAGATTAATTGAGAGGTAGGGAGAGTCCCTTAGAAACAGGAGAAAGAAGAGCACCTGTGACCTAAAGAGAGAAAGAGAGGTGCATGCAAGCTGCAAAGAATGACTGAGATTTATAGTGAAGAAGGAAGCATACCGGCTTCTGGTGAATGCTAAGGCACGAGGACCCTTTGACAGTCACATCAACCCTCAGCAGGAAAAGAACAGACTTCGGAGGAGGAGGAGCAAGTGAGCAAGCCGTGCAAGCCTTTGAGCGGTGGCCGGAATTCCCCAACTGGGAGCATCGAGTGCAGAGTGCCGAGGCTGGGGAGGTCGCACAAAAGGCGTGTTTGAGCGGCTTGAACAGGTGAGTTGATCGAGCGCCAAGCAGGCTTTTCTGCAGCCCTGTAGTCCCGCGGCCCTGCCCGCGACCCTGCTAGCTGTTAGCGGTAAAAGCAACGGAGGACCAGCGGAGGATGCGGCAGGCTCGATTAAACGAGGTAATTGTTGGGGACAATCGCTGGGGGGCTATCCGGTAGAGCCCCTGCTCCTCCTGCCCGCCCGTTTGATCGACCAACTGACTGCCTGACTTCGTGGATACGGTGGAAGGGCGGTCAATGTGCTGTGTGGCACATTGACAGAGTACCCCCCTCCCTCTAACAGATAGTCCCCACAACCCGGCTCAGAGGAGGCCCAGGAGGGGAAGCAGAGGAGGGGGAGTAGAGAGGAGCCGAGAAGAGCACAGGAGCCTCATTGGGAGCAGTAGCACAGCCATACAGTTCACACAGCTCACACAGGCTCGTCTCTCTACTGATCTATAACCAGCTATAACCAGGATTGGCCGTTGTTTTTTTCCTGTCCTGGAAAACTGCTGTTTGGGAAATTGCCGAGGACCTTTGGAGGGGAGCACAGCCGTGCAGCGGTAGATCAAACAGGGTCAATTTAGGCCAAATTAGGCTGCTCTAATGTCCTCACCCGAGGCCCAGATTATTCAGAGAAGTCGCTATCTCCACAGAGCAGCCAAGGGTCCTAACCAGGAAGGCTTATCCTTTCCTCCAAGGATGGAAATCATCTCACAGAGCATTTCACTAATGGCGATCCAACACCTTTGAAAAATGGAAGGCTCAAAAATCAAAGATATATAGCTCCAGACAAAAAACATCCAAAGTAACTGAAGTGCAGAAGACAACTCACAACGGACCATGAACTTCCCTCTCCTTTGGTGCAGTGTCCAACCTTGGCCTCAATCACTCAAACCAATCGCCTTTGGAGTGACCGGCAGCTCCCAAGCCCATCAAAGATGCAGACTATGAAACTCCATCAACACCCAAACCCTCATATGCATCTATAGTAAGGACCCGCATGGACAACAAAAGGACCAGCTATATTAACAATGGAAGCCCCCCAGAAAGGAAAAAGAACACAATACCGGATTTTTTTCTAAAAAAAAATCTACTCAGCCAGCCCATTTTGATGACCCAGACTCACCAAAGGAAAAAGAACCCAACGGAGGCCCAGTAGCTACCCCTGCCTCCATGGTGGATATAATATCACTCATAACGCTGCCCCCCAGATCGAATAGTAAGAACATCCAGGTGCAACCATATTTAGTAAACAGCACAGTAATTGATATATCCTCTGGAAGCCCTCCGGACAGTATGTTGGTAGATATTGACTTAACAATAAGCAAGACGGAGAAAGATCAAAAAGTCGAAAAGGGCTCTTGCCTTTCAACCCTCAAGACAAGCCCGGGAGAGCACCACCGAACTTCAGATCAAACTGTATAATTACGGCTGCACAGATCCATAGCCATGGGGAAACAGGGGCAGGAGGAGCAGGAGGCATAGGTCATCAGGGCATAGCAGGCCATAGCCTCTGGCCAACTGACCAACTAGTCCATGAACACTTTACAGGCAGCCAAAGGGGATGGTCAGGACTTGCCCGGGGCTCCTTCACGAATCATGGCCAAGGACACAATGAATTCCTCAGAGACTTGGCAGGCACCCAGGCTCCATGAGCCCCATTTTCCAGCGGCCCACAGCGCCATGTTAAGCCAGAGTCTCATGGAAAGCCTAATATTATCTGCCTCCAAAAAGCTCACAAATAACATCAATCAAAACTCCCTATTGGCTTCCATAAACACAACCTTAGCCAACACAGTTAAGGTCCTGACATGGCAGTCCTTTAAGCTGGAATTGCAACTTGATTTGATTCAAACCCTGGCCATCTCAATACTAAAGATCGAGGAAAAAGTCAGCTCCTTACAAGAGAGATTAAACAATGCTGAAGGCAAAGAAAGGCAAAGAAACACATTGAGCATCATGCTCCTGTCACCTAATAGCGGAGAAACTATGCACTTTGCCAGATGCTTTGAATCTAATGTTAACGGACATAAAGTTGGCCTTAGTAAAGTGCTCGTACAAGCCTAGAATCGAAGGATAAAACATTGCCAGGCCCCCAAAACACAAAAAAATTCAACTAATGATAACAATTGGCTAGTAGCTCTAGCAAAAAAAGGACAAAAGAAGGCAAGAAACAAAGCAGTGAGAGAACGCTTCTCAAACCAGCTTCGATCCCTGACAACAAAATTAGACAATAATATGACTAATGTATATCCACTGTTCAAAGGCCATGAAAGCACGAAAAATGTTCTACGTCCTGCTCAACCAGCTGCCTCATTACCCCAGGCAACTCTGGTCTTGCCATCAACACTATCCAAACCAAACACAGACTCTACTATGGTACAAAGCTCAGCAACTCAACCCACCACATCTGGAATATATCTGCTGGGATCTCAACCTTTAATTGCGCAACAGCAGAAGGCACATCCACCCAGTAACAGTGTCAATATGACAAAAGACTTAGAAGCTGGACAACCGCCGGCTCCTACATCTGAAAGCATCGTCAAAGTAGTCTATTTCTCACCTAAGAAAAATCTAGGTCCCACTACTGACCTAAGCTCTATATCTTGACACTTAGAGTCTACCATCCACTTGCACAGGGCACAGCAACCTTCAGGATGGGTGGTGACTTCAGCCCTGCAAGAAGTCTTTTCATCCGCGTCAGAAAATGTGGACCCACGGAGATTACTGCCAGGGCGTGATTTAATCAGGCCAGATAGTAACAATCACCCACCCCCTGTCGACCCCTACAATGATAGTCATATTAAAAAATATCCAAGCGAGGATCGACCGACTAAACTGGCCTCATTCCACACTATCCCTCGGAACGGAGGTATGACGTTTTGAACCGATTCCACATACTAAGATTATTTCAGGCCACTCCCATTCAGTCAAAGATATCGTCGGAGGATATATTGAGCGTGGGATTTAAAACCATTCCAGAATGTTGCAATGCGAGGAAGGCCACATTCATAACACTAAAAACAACTTCACTGGCAGAAGATTTATTGGATTGTAAGGCCATTCTCGAGGAATGGGGTACAGGAATTTTAAAAATACAAGCGCCGAAATGCCCCGCTTCTTTAAGAAAGCCACTCGATTCACTCTATCCAAAAGTCCACCCCTACAGTATATTAAGGGGGACTGAGCTCTCATCCCGTCAACTACAGACAGATAACATAAACATATCCTGCACTTACTCAACAAGGGGTACGATAAGGAATATAGCAACAGGGAAAAATGGTGGAGAACATCAATCCACTCGAAACGGGCACCCCATTTCTTGCCCAGCGGAGTCCCAGTCTATTCCTAGCAGTGTGAAGTACCCTTCAGAGCCACATCAACTTATCTCTCTTCTGTCATGGAACGTGGCTGGCCTCTCAAGACTTTTAAGCTTGAACACAGCAAAAACACTCCAAATGGCATCCAATGTTCTTTGTTTTCAAGAGACATGGGCATTAGCCCCACTAACAATTGCTGGCTTCCAAGGTGTCCACCATGCAGCTAAGAAAAAACCCATCTCTGGGAGGCCCTCTGGAGGCCTATCAATATACTTCAATATGAACCTAAAAATAAAAACACAATTAATTCCAACTCAAGATGAGATGCTTCAAGTGCTCATCTTGGCAAGCATCATGACATCGGCGCCCCAAATTAAGATCCTCCTGATTAATGTCTACTTCAACAGCTTTGGCTCAGCACGAGCAACAAGACTGAGCGAGCTGAGTGACAACTTCGATCAAATCCTTTGTGATCATGTTAATCATGATATAATAATTTGTGGCGACTTTAATCTAAGGCAGTTAGGATCATATAAGACTGTTTGCCCACCTCTAAATCCCTTAAGTGCTCAGATAAATAATATTTTAAGAAAACATGGTCTACTATCCGTACAGACTTTAGCTAATAACCTTGAACCATCAACTCAGTTCCTGAAAACCTTCAGGGGGATAAGCACCATCGACTATGTCTTTGCCTCGGGAAATCTCACAAATAACCTTGTGATCTTTAAAGTGCACCCATCAAACGATAGTGACCATCTGCCTCTTTGCACACCTTTTGATATTAATTTACCCAAACGCAAAGGCCATAAGGTTTTGGGCACCTCTTGCAACAATGAAACTGTACACCTAACCCGAAGAATTAATTGGCGCCATGCCAATTTACGGAATCTAGCATCATGGAAAGTCGCTACTGGTCAGTCTCTGCAGGCACAAAGCGGTGAATTTTTACTAACTCACTGGTCTCTCAAAACTAGGGGCATCCATGAAACACTAACCCCCCTGCAGGCCCTCGGCGACACCAGTTAAAATTCCCTCACAAAAATCAAGCCATTCTGTCTAGCTCAACGGCACATTCGAAAGTTGATGACGGCATGCAAGAAAACCTGGCACGAACAAGCCAAAGCGTAAATAACATTGGAACTCCAAGGTGCCAGAAAACAACATAGACAACTGATATGGGCAGAAAAAAACACCAGAGGGAAAAAGATTGGCAATACCTGTATACAATTTTGAGTAAGCATAACCAGGCAGACCTATGGAGGCTCATTAAAAATAAAGCAAGCCAGGAAGCAATAAGGAGTAACTCCATCACTGAAGCCACATGGTCTTTCCAAGTAAAAAAACTTTACATAGTTGATCCACCAGGAGCCTCGCCACTCGAACACTAAGACATGGCTGATGACTCAATAGGCCGTGCCTCCACATTTATGTCCAACAGTATTCAAAAAGCACTAAGCAAAACAAGATCTGCAGGTGCACCCGGCCCAAATGGCCTTCTGGCCCATCTGTTTAAAGAAGATTTGGCACTATGGTCTGCAATACTCTCCTCTCTGTTCACAATCTGTGCCAAACTCCATCAAGTGCCAGACAGCTGGAGAGGCTCTATATTGTATCCAATTTTTAAAAAGGGCGACAGACAAAACCCCACCAATTACCGCCTGATAGTCTTACTGGACATTGAGGCCAAGATTTATGCAGCTGCACTTTTAAACGAGCTAGAGGCTTGGGCAACAATTAATCCAATAATTCCATTCTGTCAAACCGGCTTCAGACCAAATTCCTCCACACTGGATAATAGAATCACCCTATCCTATCTTATCGACCAGGCAAAAAGTCAGAAGACAACAGCTCCCTATGCATGTTTCGTGGACTACTCCTCTGCATTCAACCTGGTGGACAGAGGCATTTTATGGAGAAAACTCCAGGTGTGGGGTATTCCTAATGGTCTTCTTAATGCCATTATATCATTATATACATCAACTTGGGTGAGGGTCAAGCTGTCAGATACTGCGCTAACTAGAAAGATTAACACCAATTAAGGGCTGAAGCAAGGGCGTGTCCTGGCTTCAATGTTGTTCAATTTATACACAGCGGACATGTCCCGGGCATTTAACAACGCCAACTTGATCCCCCCCAAAAATAGGCAATACTAAGATCACAATATTGCAATATGCGGATTACATTGTCCTGCTTGATAATTCAAAAATAGGACTCCAGAGAGCACTAAATTCACTCCATTTATACAATAGTGCAAACAAGATGATAGTAAATGAATCCAAAACCAAGGTGCTATCCTTTGGAAGGACGCTAAAACAAACAAGCAGTCACTGGTCTCTGGGTCCCCTAAAAATCTCAGGAGCTAAATCTTACAGTTATTTGGGCACTTGGTTCTCTGCGAATGGGACATCAACAATACACAAGCACCACTTAAAGGATAAGGCAGCATTAATAATTACTAGATTTTGCTAATTACATGCAGTCCTTGAAAGCCTCACCTCAGCCCCAATTAGAAAAGTGCTTAGGGCCGTACTACCCTCTACATTTACCTATGGCAGCGAGGCCTTCGCAGCTCAACTCACCAAAACTATTGTAAAACTACACCTAAAAACCTATAAAAGAGTGTTTAAACTGCCCCAGTACATCAGGGGATCTCTGGTGAGACTTGAATTTGGCCTGGTTGGCATTGCATGGTCTAGTATGGGATCTTTTTTAAAGTACTTCAATAGATATATAATGGCATTGTGAGGTACCTTATATTCAAACATAAAAACAACCCGTGGTCCATGTATTTAATGACGGCAGCAGCAACTTTACAAATTGATCTGACCATTTTAAATACCCCTTCAATCACGTACACTGGAGTAAAAAGTATAATGAAAAGACAAACCAAATTACTCCCAAAGACCACGGACTTGCAAAACATTAAGTCTACACCGCCATTAAGAGCCCTGGCAGTATAATATAACAACAGCCAAGGTGGATTCCAAGCACAACCTTACCTCAATAGTGCAATAGGGAAAGGTTGGCTGACCAAAATCTTGGCAGCAAGGATGCTGGCATTACACATTAAAGACTTTAACCCCAATCGGCCACTGCTTTCCAAGATAGTTAAGTGTAGGCTTTGCGGCTACAAATCGGAAACTTTTCTACATTTACTTTGTGGCTGCCCGACGTTGCTTAACTCCCGGCGATCTTTATTAAAGCCACTCTTTTTATATAATGGTATAAGGACATGCAATCAGGCAATAAAGTGTATTTTTAGCACCATGGTACCCCTCGAATTGGAAAGAATAGGCAAACTCTTTAAAGCTGTGCAAGACTCCTTTACAAACTCACAACAAAGCATTGAGATGATCGTGATCCGATAACTCCTGAGTTTTGGACCTAGGACATTATATATTGTAGAGTTTGGTCATTTAGCACTATCTGAGATGGGCTTGATAAGGTATTTTATCTCTTTTATAAAAAAAAACTCAAATTGGATCAATTATAACAGTCTGCAAATAGTTAAACTATCCAAAATTTAACGAAAACTGCTTGTATATTTTGAGCTTTTAATATTCTTGGGTACTATGCGTTAGTCATCTTTTAGGGTCTTGCAAGGAATTACCATTCTCTTTGTCATTTTGCATATTATGTCTTTTTTCTTTCTTTTAAATGTTTCATAGTGTCATGGTTTTAAGTAATCTATACAATAAACTAAGCAATTGACTTGATTGACTAGTGAAGAAGGGAACCTGTGAGGTGTGGAAGACATCTTATTGAGTCTGCAGAGGTAGAATCAGCAAATAACGTATGGTACAAAAGTAGTATGACAAAGAGCACCTCTTTAGGGACGGAGAAGAGCCAGTACCTAGTGGCAGGTAGGTGCAGGAATAATTAAGGACAATGAAGGAGGCATTGTTGTGAAACGGGGCGTACAGGTTATTTGAGCAGGGCTAGAGTAAATGGTACTGGAGTTAGGTTGGAGAAGAAAGTTCAAGAGAAGGCAGAGGTGTAAGATTTGAGCTCAAGTAATACAAGTTTGAGGGCGCACAGCACTACATGGGTTACTTTCTGTTATTAGAAATAACACTTGGCCCCAATTGCTTTGCTCAACTCATGATAAACTGTCACTCAAGGTGTCACACATAAAATATGGAAATGTAGCATCTAGTGCCCTGTGGTAATGTTATGCATAAGTAAACTAAACAAGCATTGGCAAAGCGAATAGTTCTCGACTATACAAGAGCTATTGGCTTTGCCAATGTTTCTTAGCCATGTTTTACACTAGCACGGCTGCTGTTCAGCATGGCTAAAAGCTTGTAGCATAGATAAGAGTGGCGTAGAGTGGAGTAGCGTAGAGTGGCTTACAGCGGCATGCCATAGAGTGGCGTGTCATAAAGTGGCATGTAGTAGAGTGGAGTGTCGCAGCATTGTAGAATGCAGTGGCATAAATTAGAATGGTGCAGAGTAGACTAGAGTGGCATAGAGTGTAGTGGCATTGGATGCAGTGGAATTGAGTGTATTGTTTCAGAGTAGAGGGAACTGGTATGGAGTGGTGCAGGGTAGAGTGCAGTGGTGTAGAGTAGAGTGCAGTGGTGCAAAGTAGATTAGAGTGACGTAGAGTGCATTGGTGTCGAGTGTATTGGCACAGAGTGCAGTGGCACAGAGGCATAGAGTGCAGTGTTGCAGAGTACAGTGGTATGCAGAGGTGTGGTACAAAGTAGAGAAGAGTGGCGTAGAGTGCATTGTTGTAGAGTACAGTGGTGTGGAGTGGCGTACATTAGTATGGTGCAAAGTATAGTTGGGTGGCATAGAGTGCAGTGCGCAGCTTAAATTTCAGTGGCATAGAGTGCAGTGGCGTAGAGTGGAGTGGCATAAAGTAGAGAAGAGTAGGAAGAGTGCAGTGGTGTAGTGTAGAGTGGCATACATTAGAGTGTATTGGTATCGAGGCCCATATTTATCAAGGTTTTGTGTCGCCCTTCGGCCATGCATGAAAATGCAAGGCTATCCCTGAATGAGATTGGCCTTGAGTGACCATGCGTGGCTTGATAAATCTAGAGTAACGCAACACAGCGCAAATCGCTTCCTAGCATTACTCTGCGGAAGGAAAAGTGTGTCATGGGTGGAGTGTGGGTGTTCCCACGCATCTACTCATGTATCCTGACACATTCACAGATTTACCAACACTGGTAGTCATGGGAATGCGTCAGAATTGAACCCATCCACACCATAGGCTCAATGAGAAGAAATATCTGGATTTCTCTTTGTTGAACTGGAATGGTGCAGAGTAGAGTGACGCAAAATGTTGGCGTAAAGTGCAGTATGCATGGTATGGTAGCACACTGACATTACAGACAACGCATTTTCAATTGGAATGACTGTTGCATTTGCACAGTCATACAGTTTTACTGATAAAAGTGTACAGCGCACAAACAATAATGTGTGGAAACATCATCACCTAGTGTATAGATTTGATTTGATCTTATTAAAATATTTGTTTCCACCACACTTCAGAATTAAAAAGATTTGCTTCATTTGTGCTTTCCTAATTCTGATATATTCTGAAATATATCTGCACAGTTCATCTACAGACATTTAAATGTTGTTGTGCGCTAGAAAAACGCCTTTCTTCCACAGCAAGATAGTCATATAAACCCTCAAACTTTTAAGTAACAGAAAGAAAAGTAAACAAGAAGCTCCCTCAGAAGACATAGCCTGACCTTTGACCTCTGTCTTTGAACGCACAGCAGATGTGACAAGATAAGAACAAGATTTAAAGGCCAGTTTACAGAAAGTGAGCACTCAGAAGAATACAGTAAATAGGCAATGCTCCATGGGAGGGATGACCTCAATCAAGCTGGACAGCCTAAGATAAATAAAGCCAGCAAACAGAAAGCAAGCAAATATGAGTTACAAACCACAAAGCCAATGGTAAGCAATAGGCGAAATGCATTCCCAGGAAAGCTTTATGAATGCCCCAAAGGTGTTTATGACTAACCATACAGCTGTATGCTTCAACCTAAAAATTGCCAGCGTTGCAAGCTGTGAATTCAACAAGTGGTTTATAAAATCCTGTTTATATTCTCAAATCTACTGTGCCTACCCACGGCTCTGTCCAGTGGGCTTCACCTTGTCTCGTGACCTTGACGCTGCCTGTGTGGGCATGATTAGCGTGAAACGCACGCTCCCACGCCGCCTACCCACCCACCCACCCACCCGACTTCTCTTTCCACTTGGTGCACTGACAAAATCATGAAATGCGTCCTGATGAAGTCGAAAGCATTTGGCAAAGCTGAAAGCAGTTGCTAATGGAGTTAAAAAGAGGAAAGTCAGGCAATAAATTATGCGAAGCAACTTCTTGGAGGCCCCGTTCGTGGAGTCCCTCAGGGGCGCTGTTTCTCTTATCCCTGAAGGATGTTTCCTCAGCCTTGCAGCATGCCCCGGGGAGCGCGTTCCCCAACATGAGTGCTTGAAGGCTGGACCCCTACAGGGAAATAGGTTTCTGAATGCAAATGACGCTGGCAGCTAGCGTGGGCGTAATAATACTGAGTACCGCCTCTTTTCCCATCGGTACAGTCGTCAAAATGGCAATTGTTACCATGAGATGTATATTGAAGTTGCACCAAATAGAGAAAGTACTGAATTCATTTTTTTTACTCTCTGTGCTACTCTTACAATACCTTCATGTGGTCACGGTCTCGCCCCCCTTTATTCTTATTCTCTTGCCAACTTTGCTGTTCTGACGCTTGGGGTCGCTTTCTGCTTGCGGGTCCTTGACTTCTTTACGCTGCTTCTCTCAGCTGCTCATTGTCTGTACTGCTGTCCTTTTGCCCTTCACCTGCCCAAGAGCTTTGATTACTGCGCAAGCTGAGCGAATTTCGTAGTTGTCCAAAAATTTGATATATTGTACCAGAAAGGCTTTAATTTTTTTCCCACCGAAAAATCACCTTGTATCGTTAGCGTTCACCTGCAGTTTCTTTTTTGTTCTCCTTGATTGTACCCCCACAACTGTTCTTCATTTTTAAATGACTCCTACCATGTTCTCTATCTTGATCGGAGCCACTGGAATTATGCTACATCGGAAGGTCGAATTATGTGGCAGGGTTAACTGAATTATGAGGCAGAAAAAATGCAAATGATGCTGCATTCATAATGGATTATGTGGCAAATGCTGGAAATCTATATATATGCAGAAAGTGCTGCAGCCGCCAAAATCTAATTATTCAAGTGGCCCTGATTTTGATGTAAAGGTCTCTGACATACAGTGCTATACAAATTCAAGAAATAATTAACAAATCTAGCCTCAGTTGCCATTCTGCTCACATTGCTACACTACACAGTTGCACATTTATCTCATGTATTCTGTACTGCATTTTGTACATGTACCGTGTACAAAATATGCATTTTGTATTTGGAAGAATTCATGTTTCTGGAGATAAATCCCTAAGCTAAGTATGTATTGCATAGGTTCTCTTTCTTTTCAGCGCTCTTTTTCAGTTGCGGCTTAGCAGTAAAATGTGCCCACATTCCATTAAAACTTAAAAAACCTTTACCTCAATTGCAGAAGAGGATGTGTGATCCCCAGCCTTGGAGGGATTGTGTGATTAGGAGAATGATGTGGAGGTTGTAGTATATTCAAACTGGTTAAAGAATACATGATAGTGATTTGGAGCAAATGAGAGAGTTTCCCTTCCATGTGAAGTCGCCACGGCCCCATACCTAGCGGTCTAGTGGGAAGAGCTTATACAATGGCAGCATCCTTGTTAGAGAAGATTGTCATTTGTAGCTCCATTGAGGGAATAAAACTATAACTTCCCTTTAACCTTTGTTTTTTCATTGAATATATAGTGATGGCCACGGGGAGTTGGCTGCTGCGGGCAGGGGTTTGGCTTTACATATGGTAATAAAATATGACTATTATTTTTAAAACTAGAAATTCACTGACAAAATCATAGGTTAAAGTGATTTTATAGTTAGGTGTGATAAAAGATCTGTTTTTGTTTAAAAAAACCTTTGAAATTCGCTGAAAAAAACAAAGCTTAAAGTGATGTTATAGTTAGGAGAATATCTCAGTGACAAATTAACGTTTTGAACTAAAAAAAAACACTGAAATTCACTAGTTATTGTTAGCAGTGTGTGCAGTCTCACCCAGTGCTTAATTTGTGTAGGCAGGGTCTGTTAGGGGTACACCGGCACTCATTTTTGGGGACCAGCACTTATTTGAACTCATCAGACTTTGACCCAGAGCAAGAGAGTGAAAAACACAGAAGGGTGAATCAAGAAGGAAGAGAAAGACAGAAGAAACGTGACAAACAGCGAAATCAAGAGCATGCAGGATTGAGATGAAGGGTAAAAGAGGCATGAGGTGGAATGTAAACTATGCAGCCCTGGTATTCGGCACGCTGGCATACAGTAGCGCTGGCTGCAGGCTTGTGGGAAAAACCTTTTATTTTACAAGTATAAGCAACCACGTATCCTGCATTGTCCACAAAGGCAGCAAGTACCTACTTTCGTAATGAAGCTCTACAACTGAAGCCAAAGAAACACCTGCTGGTACCATAACCAAATGCCAGGGAATGTTTTTAGTAATTACTCTGTACCTGTGCATACATTACTCATTTAGTAATGTTTGTGCAGAGCACAATGAGCATAGACATTCTTATGTGTACAATGTTGCATCGAAATAAAGGTGTATTTGTCTTATTAGAATTATATTTAACATTTCAATCTACATGCAAATCGATCAGAATAGAGCCAGGTTTCAGAAAAGCCCCTCGAGTTGTTTGGCATTTAGGGTTTCTTTAGGTTGGTGAGCCTGCTTCACAGTTGCACGGTTGCGTCCCTGCTGCGTATCCAGTGCCCGTAACATGGAATTATTGGGACACACAACAGTGACCATAGCAGGGCTGGCTCTAGGGCGGTGCGCCAGGTGTTGACTTTGTGTAGGGCCGCCTGTTTGCAAGTATATTATGGTTTTAAAAGCACCTGCTGTTGTGTTCCTGGCCTCCAGCAATTTTCAGGCAACTGTAAAAATGTCAAGATCACTCCAGTGATTAATGTTCTCCCTGGAGAGTGACTGGAGTTTTGTCTAGTGCAAGTTTTGACTCCTGGATGTTTTGTTTAATCGTAAGGTAGTGCAGAGGTTTAATATGCTTACTGCAAAGAACATGTACCATGCAGATCACAAGGTGAATATAATGTAAAGAGGTCAGTGGCTTACTGCTTTTAACAGAGACGTCCTTTTGTTACTTGCAGTTTATAGGTTAAAATCCGAATATAGAACAGTAAGCAATTAACTGTCATCAAAGAACTGCATGCAGACATCAACGTATAGATTAGAGCGTTGTGATTTTCCTCCCATTATCCTAATGTTGCAAAAAGGGTTCATTTGGGTAGAAATCAATTCTGATTATTTAAGAGAAACCCCAACCATTGTGTTAAATTTTAACTTCAGAGTTTGTGCTTCTTCAGGCAAAGCGCCCTTAAACTATGCTGTCTACCAATATGGATGACATGTGATTCCTACAACTTGTTGTCCTCTGTCTTATGTAACATTTCCTATACATTGACTTGCACATGTATGATTGATAGTCTCTGTGTAATGTGTGTGATGTAAAGTGTTTGGACAGCCTTCACTTTTATGAGTGACACTATGAAACTAATTGAATGCAACTGAGAGAGAGTGGTTATGGAGACTGTTAATGGGTGGTAGTGAGGGAATCCGTGGCAGAGGGGAGTCATTGGGTGTGCTAAAAAACATTGTCGCACCGGGCGCCACCAGTGCTAAAGCCGGCCCTGGACCATAGGATGCCACAGCATAATAGCCTCAACATCTTAGGAGAAAAGAGCCAGGGAGTCAAAGGGGAGGGGATGTGGTCCGTCGACTAGACTGCCGACTTTGGTGCTGGAAACCAGGGTTCGACCCCGCAGTGCTAAAGCCGGCCCTGGACCATAGGGTGCCACAGCATAATAGTCTCAACATCTTAGGAGAAAAGAGCCAGGGAGTCAAAGGGGAGGGGATGTGGTCCGTCGGCTAGACTGCCGACTTTGGTGCTGGAAACCAGGGTTTGAGCCTCGGGGTCGCATCCACATCCTGTGATTCTGTGCAAATCACTTAATCTCCCCGTGCCTGAATGTGTAATGTAAATTAACCCTAGGCGTAGTTCGCGAAGTAGCACTACGCGAAGTTACGCCAAGTGCACTTTGCACTACGCGAGCTACGCTTAGCACTTCGCAAACTGCATAGTACCCTGTTCCCACTGTGCAAGATGCCGTTTTCAATGATTGCACAGTGCGGGCAAGCATCCGGCACTGTGCAATCATTGAAAATGGCATCTTGCACAGTGCGAGCTGTAGTTTTCTGCCGCTCGAGTAGATTTTTACTCGAGCGGCAGCTTTCTCAACGTGGACTGGTAGTTTCTCATCGCGAGCGGTCGCGAGCATACGCGACCACTCGCAATGAGAAACCTGACCTCCCCACGTTGAGAATCTCGCTGGGATGTTTATTTTCCATGCTCGCGATCGGCAACTTGATGTTGCTGATCGCGAACATGGAAAAAGTCTCGCCGGGATGTCATTTTGCTTGCTCGCCGGCGCCAACTTGATGTTGAGGACCGCGAGCAAGCCAAAAATGACCGCTGCACTACGCAACGCTACGCTACGCATGTTTGCACTGTGCTACGTGCAATTCATGTAGTGCGAAGTAGCGCAAACTTCGCAAACTACGGAAGCATAGCGTAGTGCTTTGCCCAGGCTTAATGTAAATACGGTGCTCGTGTAAAGCGCTCCAATACCCTTGGGTCGAGTTTGCACTATATAAATATGCAACAACAAAAAAAAAAGTTCTAAGGGTGTGGGTTGTACCAGGGTGAATACTGCAATGCCAGTGGGAGCATTTTACATTCCAAATTTAGTTTTAAAAAAATCAGTATGCGTAGGCGTTCCACAGTCTTTAAATTACCATTCAAGTAATCTTGATGTCTAATCAGCTAAAATATTTTGCCCTTTGAATCTCTGGTGAGTGTACCCCAAAATAGCTCAACTGATGTGAATTGTAAAAGCAGTTTGTAGAGAGAATGCAGTGACCAGCTCGGATCCCTAAATGAAAGCAGCATTGTGTGTCCGCTGTGTTCCTCACAGGCAGGCATTCATATCTCTGTCTTGTTGTTTGCAGGAGAGGCAGATGTGAACCAGAACAATGGGACCTCCTCGAAGAGCACAGTGGTGACAGACTCCAAGGGCACAGCCGAGAGGGAGAATGCCTGGACTGGAGCCAACCCAGCTGACTCGGCCGTCCGCCCCCACTTGGTCCGCCTCTTTTCCCGAGATGCCCCGGGCAGGGAGGACAACACCTTCAAAGACCGGCCCTCAGAGTCAGATGAGCTCCAAACCATCCAAGAAGACAGTTCAGCCAGTTCAGAGGAATCAGATTCCATGGCATCCCAGAAGCACTCCACCCGCAGTCTAGGATCAAAAATGGCAACCGCAAGCACCTCGGACCACTCCCGGTATGGCCACGGTGCTCATGGAAGGCACAGAGACTCGGGTATACTCGAATCGATTGGCAGATTCTTTGGAGGTGACAAGCATGGTGTCAGGAGGGGATCAGGAAAGGTGAGCTCTGAGGACTAGAGAACAAATCAACAACTACTAACTGAAAAGGAAAGACTAACAAGCGAGGGAAACCAAGAAAGAGATGGGGGGAAGAAGGGAACCACCAGAGTGCAAGTGTTGACCTCGCCAGCATGCAGGGTCTCACCAGAAGCTTGGCATGACATGTGATGGATACATTACAGATTCATTCATAGCCTCTTTTAGATTGGCAGCACAGCGGGGCATTGTAAATGTGGGTGCATCTCAGGAAGCATTGTGGGACGTTAGAACATTGACCAATGATATCATATGTCCTACTGGTGTGTCAAGGAAAATCCCAGCTTCTTGTGTACAATATATTCATCTCAGCGTCCCATGTGGCGGTCCATCACAAACGCCGCTTTGGCACATCATGTACAGTGTTCAGCTTTTAGGGAGTAGTGCCTTCTGAGGGCCACTGATGAGGCGTGATTGTCTGAAATGTTCAATGAAATGTGTTGGATAATCTGTAACAGCTCGCAAGACACTCTTCTACAAGTGTGCTTTCTAAGGGTTTGCTTCTCATTAACAGGGCGAGGAACTGCGGCCTCTAATATGAAGGCAACATTCTGAGAGCTTTGCATTTGCGTTAGGAGCGCATTCAGAACTGCTGCCGCCTGCTCTAATCTGATGGGCTTATTATGACTTTTTGATCTGCATTTAAACGTCTGCTCTTTGGCGCCTGAGTGTTTTTAACTCGCGGTGGTTTTAGACCTTGATGCAGCGGAAACAGGGTCTGAGTTTGAGAGTAGCGTTTGCGTTAACCCTTTCAGTGCTGCAGGCCGCATTGGCGCCATTGCACGAGAGGCATGTGTAAACACGCTCTAGTGCAGCACAGCGCTAAAACAATAAATGTATAGTACCTCAGAGTTGCATTCATGCTGTGGTTTAAAGCAGCTGCTCTTGCAATAGGATTCCCTTCTAATGAATGAAGTTAATGTGAGGAAGAGTGCTGTGCTTTAAAGGGCCTGGAGCTGTCCGACTCGTTCCTTCCACTGCTGGCTCTACCATTTTTTTTAAAGAGACAGTACAGCACTTGTCAGAAGGAGAGAGCTACTATATGAGAGAGCCTGTGAATACCAGTGAATCGTGCAATGTAGGACAACCACGCCGCCTCAGCACCACTTTGCACCAGCGGGTGGTCGTCTCTCAAGACTAGATAAGTTGCTGTTAGGGGGTGTATCAAACGTTCCACGTGATGAAGATCAGAGCTCTTGCTTTTCCCCAGATTCTAGCACTGATATTTACATACAAATGTTTCTTGGCTGAAGGGCTGATAGTCTCTGAGAGGCAAGACAAAATGGCTGTGTTTCTTGCACTCGAGAGATGCCTTCTCACGCTTGAGGCTTAACCAGCTGGTCACCGCTAATGCCTTTTTGCCTCTGACTGAACCACAGTCTGAGTTGATGCTTTGCTCAGCAGCACGTGAATGATCCTTTTTTCGTTAATTTGTAACACTGAATTAACTTGCCTCTAGGGTACTTCCAGATTAGAGAAATGAGGTCCAGGGAGATGAAGGGGTTTATTTGCTAAGGATCACACGATTTAATCAAGTAGGGAAGTCCGCATTAGAAATCCGGTCCTCTGGTTCTGTTGCGCATTCCCACAACTCCCGCTCAAGGTGCGCAATTGTTTTTCACTGGCTGCTTGGTGAGCTGCTTTCTTTAATTTAAGCACCCTGAAACTTGGCTTAAACCATAACAAAAGAGGGTTCAGCTATCTCAAATTCAAGCATCCTAGTTATTGACAGGCAAGCATTGTTTTCGGTTGTATAGCAAGCCATTACGCTTTACTCCCGTACAGTTATACAAAAAGGGAGAGTTTGCCTGTACCACAGTGCAAAAAGTACCCAATGTGCCTACACAACAGCCATGAAACTTTATAGGATTTCATATTTTCATTGCACCATGGTGGTGAGCCCACCAACCCTGGTTATTTGTGAAGTTGACTCAGAAGAAAGCGCACATCCTCAGCGAGTAAAGGGTCATGTGAAAAGTATTAGGGCTTGCTTGTGTTTTGTGGCAAGCATCTATTCAATAGGATTATGATGCCTGGAGAGGTGATATTTGTGGGTATACAACTGTTTACTAATTTTGTAAACCTGTGGAAGTGACTAGTGTATTGTATGTCTTAGCTTTTTATCGTGCTATGTCAAACACTTAAAAATTCTGCTGTCTCAATCTGAAAATCCCCACAACTCTCTATGCCTGGAGAACAGACAGGAAGAAAAACATGTTTTGGAAAACCAAGAACATATACCAGCCTTTTCACAAACATGCTTTAAATATGTTAATTGAGGTATACTGAAAGCTCTGGCTTTTCATGCTCTCACTGTTCCTGAAGAAGTCTGTCATAGGAATCACACTGCATCTTAGTGGAAATGTCTATTACAATGGACCCAACAATATGTAACACTTGGCATTTAATTAACTGTTGAGGTTTCTTCCTCTTTGGGCCATGGGGAGGATTACATTTTGTTGACCAGGGTGTAGCTATTAGTTGGGCATCTGCTGCCTTGACACTGAAGCCTAAGGGTGTGAGAGGTACACTGCACCCTAGTTATAGCTAACTTTTTTTTCAACCAAAATAGATGGTGAGGTCCCCATTTTCCTCACTTACATTAGAGCTGAGGGCACCATTGCTGCCCTTATACTCTATATATTAAATATAAAAAAGGGCAGACCAGTAACCAAAGGAATCCAAAGGAAACAGATTCAAAAGGCAAAAATATATATCTACAGTACTTACACATGTAGCTAACAGGGAAATGAGTAAGATAAATGTGGATGGCTGGAGACTTAATTCATATTCATTATGTACAATGTTTTATGATACAATATAAATGTTTTATATATCAGAGGACCAAGAGGCCCAAAAATGGACACAATACTAAAAGAACATAAAACAATCTGGACATACATAAACAATGAAATATGTGCCACAATAAAGGTTGATTTCAAAAGCACAGAACTTCTACACCAACTAGGCATAATATTCTTCATAAGGGGAGAAGTTTTTCACCCAAATGATAGCAAAGCTAGCTGTCAATGTTTCGGCCTTTACAGCAATATATACGTAAGGCCATCCTCAGGACAAACAGGCATTCTTGTAATTACGCGTCCACAACAGCTTGCCTATAGATGCTTATTCACTAGCTCCAAATCTTGAACATCAAATGGAGTTATTCACACAGGCCCAGAAGAAAAGATATTTTAATTAAGTTGGACCGAATTCCACATACAGACAATCCAACAGTCTGCCACATGAAGAGTCTTGTTAATACACCAGGTAACAAGAGATGAGAAACAATCCATGAATGAGTCAATGTCCAATGTAATACAGTTTAAAATACACCACTGGTATTCACTTGCCAAATTCAATCGGTCATCTACTTTGAGAGGCGTAAGAACCGCATCTCACATGACTGTACATCCACGAGGATCTGCATCTAAGATACTGTCAGCAGTATGCAAATAGTGGTATGTATGTACGATAGATGTATATGTTTGTCTTCTAACACTTCAGGCAGTTTGCAGTGTATATTTATCTTTTCAGAAAAAGTAACCACAGGCCCTTGAGGTTCCACAAAGATCTTGAAAGGTCGAACATACTCAATGTGTTTAAGATTTGCATGGTGCTCACCAGTCTAGAATTAAGGGATGTGAGGCACACAGAGATGATGTGGCAATCAAATTCTCACAATCACAGTGTATCACTTCTTGTCTGCACTTCAAATCTACTGGTTCCAGATGTGACAAATGAAAAGTCTGGATATGTACTATCTACCCTATTATAGTAATCACAGGGCGAAGTTACAGTGTAGGTGAACCTATTTATAAAACAAGCCCTTGAGATAAGTGCTACCTGCAAAAACTTCTGGTCTAGTGTCAAAGATGCTTTGCTTTCAAGGTACTGTTTGTGTAGAATGCACATCATGACCACAACCTTTACAGTTTTCTCTTGCTGAGTCAACCATTGTTCCACACTGCCACTCCAAATGGCTTAGGCCACGTCCCTTTTTTACCCATTTAAGTTATTACTAGCATTCTAAGCATAATGCCTTCATTTAAGCATCCCACTCTGGCCTGTGTTGGAATGCGGTGGCTAACACTTGTCCTTTGTAGGGCACGGGGGTTGGCATTCAGATGGAGCAACAGCATAAATTCCGAGAGGAGACTTGCATTTTGTCTGTCCGCCTTCTTTGTCCATGACACGAGTTAGAACGCCCACTTTTTCTTGGTAACATATATAAATGGTTGTTTTGTCTCAGTCCTCCAGAGCCAGGTGGTGTATGTGTTTCTACTGTGGGTCTGTTGAAATTAAGTGACATCCTCTCTAGCTGAATCCAGCAAGGGAAAGTTGCTTCTTGCTCAGTAAGAGTACTCAAAATGTGTTCATCCATTTCTCTGGTTAGAACACTGAGGATAATTTGCATTTACAGTTATCTCTTTTGTAGTCAGCTAAAAACACTAGTGATGTAGCATGTCTATCAAAATTTCCTCTTTAGAATGAGCATTCCTGATTGTGCGATCTAAAATTGTCTAGTTAGAAAGGGGCAAATAAACCTGTGCCAGATGTCTTACTGTGCGGCGTTAGAACCTGCACCCTATAGCCCTCTTTTAAGCTTTCTAATTTTGGTGGGGGTTGAACTCTGCAAAAAGCATGCCTTCTATGTGTAACCACATGCAGGTTTAAAAACATGTAGCTGTGTCTTGAGGATCCATTCTGAAAAGAATGTTGTACCATTTTTTGCCAGTGATCCAACTTAGATCCCTCGTCAGCTAATACATTATTTATTAGAAATCTATGAAGACGGCCTCCTTTAGCCAATATTAGCATAAACATTATATTTGTGTCTAGTTCAGCAGGGGAGTGCCGTTTTCCCTACAATCCCTTCTCTTCTAAGATAGAGAGATTTACTGAAGGCGGGTGGATCCGCCTGAATCATGGTCACACACACCACCTTAGAGCTGTAGCGCACTAACCAAGTGTATCTATTAACTTGGAATTTGGGCCAGTCCCCAGTTTGAGGTGGTATACTCAGATAGGTTTGAATGATAAGAGCAGCAAAGGCTTGATGCTTTAAAGCCTAGGTTAGGGCTGCTCGGATGGGATTGGATTAGACCAGATCAAGCTTTTCAAAGGGTTTTGACTGCAATGAACTACAGCTACGATTGCTCAGGACTCTCTTCGACAGAGTAAGCTTCCCATCACAAAAAGCGCATTTTACGATGTTAATGACTACGTTCTTAAAGTGATAGTGACCTCGCTCAATTAACATGTTTATTATTTCCCGCTCTGTTATATAAAGGGTAGTTATGCTTCTTCCCTACTAACTGGTGTCCTTCATCTTCTGAGTGTTAAAATCTCAACAGATTGTAGTAAGTACTTCCACTATGAGATATAGTCAAGGACGAGTATAAACCTTAAGGGCGGGGCCCTTGGCATAGGGAAGGGATTCTGCGGCTTTGATCAGGCAGATGCCTTGAATTCCAAAGACATTAACTTTTAATCTAGGCAAAGACTGTAACTCAGCCAGTGGAGCTACGGGTGGTTAAACAACATTTAAATAACACTCCTACTTTTGTAATTTCCAATTTCATAACATTTTTGAAGCCCATCGTGGCAATTGGTTGTCTTTTGTGTTCCATGCAACCAGATACAGAGCGGCAGGGCCTATGTGACCTCAACTTTTCCTCGAATAGACCGCAAACAAAAACTGATGGATATAAATGCTTAAATTAATATGAACCACTGGTAATTACTCTGGTCACGTTTTATTCACCTCAATTAGGGGTAACCAATGTGATACCATACACTGTTTGATCCCTGCTGACATCACAGGATTCACCTCTTTTCCCACTCGTATCCCCTCAACAGCCTCCTATTTGGCACTGAGAGTATAAGAAAACGCAAGGAATTATATTGACAGACAGTAAACCGAGATCTTACACCCTTGCTTGCCTTTTCTTCCTGCGATAAAGAAACAGGGCTACCTTCTGTCTCAGATATGATCCTGGGTAGGGAAAGTATCAAAAAAATGGTTCCTCTGGGGCTTGTTTGTATATTTGTGGAACCCAAATGCGGGTGTTGAATTTATCTGGACAATTGAATATATATAGGATATATTAGTCCTTCGGTCCCCAGTGGTCCTCGGGGAAGGAAAAACAGCCACTCTGACAAAGTCAAATAATTTGCGAAAATATTTTGTTCTCGACAAACAAAAAGAAGCGTTTTGACTCCTCGGAGTCTTGATCAAATTAATAGCTATTAAAAGATATAAAAAGATTCCCAGTAGAACCATTGTGCTTTTTTGTATTATTTTCTGTTCTGCCAATGCTTTTAGGGGCACTAACACCAACGCGTTGAAGGGCAGTGCCAGTGGTATGAAAGAACGCGCAATGGTAGCAGCAGCAACCCCTGGCTACCTCTGATGCCCCTATGTCTACCTTGGACTGCGTAGGGTTAAACGGGGCAGGGGGACCTCGCTTCTGGATATTATACAGTGGAAAACGCATTTAGGTTCCTGAAGCGCGAGCTCTTGATTTCAGGGTCTAAGCCTCCAGGTTGGGCTGGTCTAGTCACCCACTGTTTTAGCCTTGTCTCACTTAGTTGCAAAGTGACTTGATACAGCAAGCAAAAGGAAACACTGGCAGGCATTTGGTTTGCCTCTCATCAGGGAGCATGAAACGCTGTCACCGCTATGCACATGCAACGCCATTTTGTTTCGCCCTCTGGTAACTTTACGGTTGGGACTTCATTACAGAGAAACCTTTGATGCTATTGTAAAGGACACAGTATGCTGTCGGCTTTTTCAGGCAAAATTTCAGATTATTTTTTTAATTCCCGTGCCTCTCTTTCTATTAATGCTTTTTAAAACCCCTTTATTTTTACTCTTTTGCCGAGTTAAAAAGGAATTCATCTAAATGCTGGAATCTCTCTTATATTTTCTCCTGAAAGTAATTAATAACTGGAATGGCGCAATACCAGTAATTCTTGATTTCTTTTTGAATGGACTGAGGTCTCTAGTTCTCAAATTAATGTCCGTACAAAGGCAGTTTCCTCACCTCTTTAGCGTAACCTTGGCTGGCACTGCTGAACGCTTTTAATATTTGACTTCTACGTGAACAATGCTGACCAAAATTTGCTTATTTTAGGCAACCATTTACAGTGTCCTATAACTTTTTATATCACACAAAATATTGCTGCAAACTCTAAATTTGTTGGGAAAGCAGGCTTGTTCTTGTATTACTGCTTGTCCTTGTGGTATATAAACAATATCCGTGTAAAGTGATGTAATGTGTTTAATATTACTGACGTTTCGGTGGCTGTCAAATAGCATAATTTGATTGTGAACTTTTGCATTATGTATTCTTTGGCTTTTGCAAATGTTTATTAAAATGTGTAACACATTGACGACTTGTGTGCTAATTGCTAATACAGTACCTTGTGTTTCTTTGCATCCCCTTCTTAATAAACCATAACAAAACCCAACATGTAATATTTCATTTCCTGTTTCTGTTGCCGAAGTTGTGCATACCTGCAGTGTGTCGGATGAAGCAGTAGCAGAACGTCTTGGTGTTTTTTGGTTTTTTTGTGGTCACACTGAGGTTAGAGGCTGAAGGCCAAAGGTCAGGCTTCTTCAGCTGATTTTGTGTCTACCCTCTCAGATCAGCAATTCCATGAAATTCTGCTGCTGTTTTAAACTCTAACTAGACATTTACTGACAAGCACTAACATGTCTGTCGGATTATTTTTACCCAATAACCTAATTTCATTATTTGTATTGTGTAATTATGAAGAGACCCGTTTGCTGGCAGAGCCACCATCTTGAATAACCCAATGAGTAGGAAGTGACTCAAAGTTTTTTCACAAAATAAAGAGTAGAATTTAAGTGTGTTTTAAAAACGTTTTATCCAAGTATATGGTCAAGCTTACAGTCTTTAACTATTTCAAATATATGCTAGGCACACTCTATCTAAATACATGCTTGTTATACCTCATATCTGCAATGGAACACCAAGGGGGACATTTACTAAAGTGTCATCCACCGCAACGCATCATCCAATAATGCTGCACTGCGTTTCGTGACAGAGAGGGACCAGGAGGGCCCCATATCTACTGAGATATGGCACTCTTCTCCCCTCTTCCTAGCTGCCGAGCGTGATGCACACACCTTTGTGCGATAGTGCAAGGGTGTGTGCGTAAGACTAGCATAGGTTTTGCACTGTACTATGCCCAGACAACTTTTAAAACTTTTCCTACTTTGTATCTGTGCTGTACAGCGCAGCATACATGCAAAGTCAGAGAAGAAATGACAAATGAAAAAATGTTTCCTTTTAATGCCT
This sequence comes from Triturus cristatus, assembly GCF_964204655.1. Classification (NCBI taxonomy): domain Eukaryota; kingdom Metazoa; phylum Chordata; class Amphibia; order Caudata; family Salamandridae; genus Triturus; species Triturus cristatus. The sequence continues at coordinate 215,677,099 of NC_140588.1, forward strand.
GCTTTCAAATGGAGTTAATTTTTGACGCAAACCCTGTCTCACATATCCGGTAGATAGGGTTTTGTGTCAAAAAGCATGGCAGAGTGCATGGAAATGCCCCCTTGACGCTAAGTAACGCAAATCAGCGCTCTGCGTCACTTTTAGTCAATTTTCAGGGCAGGAAAGTAAATTAGAAAAATTTGCTAAACACAGCGCAAAATGCTGGCAAATCTGCCCCCCAAGAGTGTCACGGAGCACATATATGTTGGTATCCATGCCTAAAGTTGGGTCTGGATGATTTCTGGGAAATGCCTGCTCTGTAATTTGTTTTGTACAAGTGGTGGAGCTTGCAACCTACAATTCCCCTTGACATCTCTTTATGTCTTTGATCTCCTTGCTGTGCTCCTTTTGATCGGATGACCCAGTTCTCCAAAGATTGGTGTGCCCTCTGTACATGAGATAGAAAATGGAAGGTTGTATCAACCATCTCAGGTCATAATGGCACTGACCTGGTTCACTATGAGGTACTGCAACATGTGCTTGGAGGTCAGAATGTCAAGTCAATATTCAGGGGTGAAAGATAGAATGTGGAAGGAGCCATAATATACCCGGTCTTTCCACGTCTTCCCAAGGACAGTGTGAATCCACCCTTCTCTTCACAGCCGCCTTTCCTCTGGACAGATGCTGATCACATAATTGTGCAACACAACACACCGAAGATAGGCCTTTGCTGGACAGAAGAAAGACTACAGCAGCTTTGCAGTAGAGAAAGAAAACAAACTCAAGAGTGTCAAGACAACAGTGGTCTTGAAAGGTAAACTGCATTAGCCCGCCCCAACATTAAAACAGGAAGCCGCTGCGAGAAGAAATGGAGGAAACAAGTTATCAAGTACAAAAACATAATGATGCCCACTTCAGCATTGTCCGCCAAAACGGACCAGAATGCTGGTGCCTGATAGCATGTGCTCAAAAAGATAGACAGACACACAGTGCTTCTCAAGTTGCATTTTATTTTACAGGTCTACATTTAAAATTGAAGGTAACTGTCTGAATAACTAAAAGGCCGGAAGGAGAAATCTGAAACAGGTAGGCAATGACTTACTGAGGCCTGATATTGCTCAATATGTGTCTGCCAAAAGGACTAATTTCTCTCTGTGTGCTCCTAGATGTAGGACACTTTTAGGTCTGTGGAAAAATCTATCTTTAGAGACTCCCATACCTTCACTTAAGTCAACTTTATAGTTACATCTAGAATTCAGGCCTGTGCTGCAAAAATGAACCACAGAAAATTCTATCAATCTATCTATCAATCTATCTATCAATCTATCAATCTATCTATCTATCTATCTATCTATCTATCTATCTATCTATCTATCTATCTATCTATCTATCTATCTATCTATCTATCTATCTATCTATCTGCCGGGACTTTCGTCAATATTGAACAAGCTGGGACTGTGGAGGACTGATTTGAAGACCATGTCAGAGATTGCCGCATTAAGGTGTGAACTCAGTTTCTTTGTTTGCAACCTCAATCGACAAAATACACACAATTTGGGGACAAACTTGAAGTCTCCTTTTTGGACTGTCAGTTTTGTCAATACAACTTTGATAGAAACACAACATTGAACCTCAGGATTTTCCATCCAATAATATCAAGACTAGTGTCTGATTGCCCAAAGTAATATTTTCCCTGAAGAAGTCCCCATGTGGTAGGATGAAACGCGTTGGCTGTGTGCTTGTCTGTTTTAGATATGAAACGACTATTAAAAGAAAGAATGTAAAAAACATAAAAGACATTTTGATGCTTCATTTGGGTTTATTTCTTTAATATACAGTCACTTTGATGGATCTATTCATATTGAGAATAAGGTGAACTCAACTATAATGTTTTTTTTGAATTATCTAATCTACACAGTGTTCCTTCTCTAATAAGTTTTGTAAGTTTTGTTTTTGGGTTGTTCTTAACGGTTGACCCTGGAAGAGCGCATCTTAATTGGGAACTGTACAGCGGGTGGCAATATATACCACAACGGTTTTTGTATAAAGGTTAAAATGTAGTTACATCTAAGTAAGGAACTAAGATATTGACTTTTGCTTAAAATTACACTGGAAATCCACTGAACAAGCCAATACAGTTTTAAAACAAAAAAGCACTGAATTCGCCAGTTATACATAACTGATATGAGTATAACGTGCACCAGTATGATGCACTGTGTATGACCTCCCATATTAAATCACTGACGATGTCTGAAGTCTATGGCAGTGTAAGTCATTCTTATGTCAGTTATGTAAAAATGCTAATTTTCTGTTCTTACTTCGTTTTAAAACGGTAGTGTTTTTTCAGTGAATTTATAAGGTTTTTTTAATGTAAGTGACAATCTTAGTTCCTTAATTATGTATAACTCCGCTTTAACTTTTTTTGGAGTGAATATATATATATATATATATATATATATATATATATATATATACCATGCAAGCCATAAGCCACACAACAAATGTAATAATACTGACCTCACCCTAAAAGCAACAGTTGCATTGACAAACGTTGTAAGTAATGTTACAGGTGAGTTTTCGTAGCATATTACCCTTATCACAGATGACTATGAATTTGGTTAGAATATAAGTTTTTATTTAATTATATTTTGATTCTTAACACTATGTATACATGGGTCCCTGCGGAGGTCTGAGATAGGTGAATCCGGCACAGGATTTGCATATCATGCAATAACATTATTTTTTAATCTTAATGTTAGGGGGATCCTTTGATGCCCAACAGATGGGCATGGGGTCAGAGTAGGCTCCCCCTAACAATTGATGGCCTTGTTGTTTTTTATGTTTTACCAACATAGGGCTCGGTGCACTATGCTGAGTAATGGCAACTGCAACAAATAGTTTTAAATAATGGCCAGTCAACCAGGCTGCAGCAGGTTTGCCAATCTGCAGCCAGAATTTGCCAATCTGTAATGAACAATAGGAGAAAAAGCCCCCTAGTCAAGAGTGTGCATTTATGTTTTTAATTTGATTTTTTCTGGATCTGTAGAGGAACTGTATTAATGTGCCAAAAATCTCTAAAGTTTAACCTCTTTATGCACAGACCAGAGCACTTTTTAAAGGGCTAATTTCTCAAACAAACTGAAGGGATCTACACCAAATCACACACACGACTTCCTTTAGTAAAGTTCTGCTTACATGTTTGGTGTAATTCTGTTCAGCTATGTTTTACTGCATCCAGGAATCACATGGAAGTTAGAATTGGGAATGTCACGTTTTGGACCGCCTGTTTTTTAGGCCTCTGCGTGATAGAGCTGCATGAAACTTTCTATGGAAAAGCCAAAGTAGTATGAACTTTTTGCGGTAGTTTTATGCAAGCTCCCCCAATGGCACAAATGTTATTAGCATAACAATAATTGCCTTTTCAAAGGAAATTCGTGGCCTAACCATAACTGCAGAGGTGCTATTTCTGCTATATTTAATACACAGTTAAGACTTATTATTGAATGTTTGCCATTGGTTTGAAAGCCCATACTTCACAGAAAAGGTCTTGACTGCTAATTAATTCCCGTAATCCACAGTGCTGAAGTCGTTTGCAAGATATTAAGGGCCAGATTTATCAAGAGATTGCATTGCCCTTGCGTCACGCAGGGTGTCACAAGGGCAACTTAATCCATAATTCAGATTTGCCAAGCAATGCAAGCTCACCTTTCATGGCCCTGCATTGCTTGGTCAATCTGAAGTGATGCAAGGCAGCACAAGTACTGGCTTGCATTACTCTACCCTGGGAAGGCATTCCATGGATGGATCCTGGGTGTTCCCACGCATCCACCCATGGATTTTGGCACATTCCCAGATTTGCCAAGACTGGTAAACCTCGAAATGCATCAAAATGCTACACCTTCCCAGGGGAAGCGCACCGAGGAGAAATATCTTTATTTCTCCTTGTGGTTTCCTCTTTCATTCTGCAACGCACTTAGAAAGAGAAAAATGCCTCATAGGATTGTTTTTGTGCAGGAGGGTGCACCTTCCTGCGCATAAACAATCCTGCCTGCACTGCATACACCCATGCACCATGATGCAAGGGTGACTGTATTGGTGGCAGGCTGCAGATTGTGGGCCATAGCTGGCAGAGAGCAGGAATGTGCCATATATTGGTAAATATGGTGCATGTGTGCCCTCTTCCGTTCACGCAGCGCTGCAAGTTGTCCTGCTGCGTTGCATGAACTACTGATGTATCTGGACCTAAGTTTCCCAAAGCAAATAAAACAAGCATTGGCATAGCCAATAGGTCTCGCCTTTGGGATCTTATAAGTGTTTAGCCATGCAACAGTTGCATAACTAAATACTTATAAGGTTCCAAAAGCGAGACCTATTGGCTAAGCCAAGCGGCCGTGCGGCCGTGAAAGTGATCGCGATCATGATCAAACATCAAAGCGGCCGCGAAAGTGAAAGTAATCACGGTAAAGTGCGGCGCGCGTGCCCGCGCACATGCACTGTAGCTCTAGGCTGGCCTGGTAGCACTTTTTGGAGCCCTCTCAATAAGTCTCGCCAGACCAGCGCATGCGCTGGGTCAGGCGAGACCTAAAAAGGTAAATCTGCTCTTAGAGCAGTAATCAACTAACCTAACAAGCTCATCCCTGCAGGCCCATTCTTGACGCAGGCATCTACCAATGAAACTTCCCATGTCTGTAAAAATAACCTTTCTAAATGCAGAACCCTGACAGCAAAATGCTGCAGTGTCCCACATTGCACTTTATTCTCATTCTTTATATACGTCTTTTTAAACCTGCTCTATAGTGTCAAAACACTACAAAATATAAGCACCATTTAGAATGGGATTTATAATAATACACGTTGTAGGGGGCCTATTTATCATGTTTTTTTGTTGCCTTTGCGCCATGCAAGGGGGATGCAAAGCCTAAATAATATTTATCAAGCCGCGCAAGGCCACCTTGCATGGCCTAGAATGGCTTGATAAATCTAGAGTAACACAAGGCAGCGCAAGTCGCAGCCCTGCTTTACTCTGCGGCAGGGAAGCGTGCCCTGGGTGGACCGTGGGTGTTCCAACGCATCCACCCATGGAGTCTGACACATTCCCAGATTTATCAATATTGGTAGACATGCAAATGCTTCAGAATTGTACACCTCCACACCAGAGGCGCAACAAATAGAAATATCTATTTCTCCTTGTTGTTTCCTCTTTCTGAAAAGAAAGAGGAAAACGCTCCTGAGTATTGATTTTGTGTAGGAAGGTGTCGCTTCCTGCACATAAACAATCCTGCCTGCTATGCAGGCACCCTTGCAACATGACACAAGGGTGCCTGCGTTGGCGCTAGACAAAAGTGTGCCAGCACTGGAAAAGGACAAGAATGCACCATTTAATGGCAAATACAGCATATTCCTGACATTTCACACAACGCAGAAAGTGGCTTGTTGTGTTGCATGAATTTTTGATAAATGTAGCCCTAAATATTAGCACAGTATCCCCCAAAAAAACACATTTCTCAAAACCCTGACAGACAAATCTGCAGACTGAGTACTAAAATCAACTAAAATTGCCTTGTTAGTTTGAAATTATTGCCAGAATCCATCAATTGCAATATAAGCCCATAATACGGTTACCCATCACGTATTTTCTCTCTTGCTCTTTATATTTTCTAGAACCAAGTCACAGAGCGGCAGACCACCGTGCAAAACGTTTGCCAGACCCCACAGTTTACACAAATCCTAAAATGTAAGAAGAAAATGTGCTGCACTCGTGAAATTGCCTTTATTCCATCACCAGCAGTGAGAATCACCCGTTTGTCAATACAGATGCTGAAATAAATAAATAAAGGGGGGGGGGTCAATTACAACCAGTTTAATTACAAGTGCCAGAACGAGGAGATTACACGGACATCAAAGCAGTTGTACTCCCCTGTCGCTTACTGCTGCCCTTTGCGAGGTGATTGACAGGATGTGAGATTCAAAATGGCTGAGAGCTTAATTCGAGCGTCTTGACAGGGTGCCAGGGGCTGAGGGATTTGTACAGCGATCTCCCCTTAGGAAGATTTAGTATAACTGAGCTGACACCTGCAAATGCAAAGTCAACAACATGCAGGCACCAGGCAATCAGCCCGCCTGGTCACTGACAATTCAGATTAGGATCATATTGTTCTATAAAGCATCCGATCTCCACATCGCTTCATGGCGCTGATCTGTGGCCATCTTCTATACTTTACTCAACTTTACCTTGTCAGACAGTTTGTTCGGGTGTCGTAATTTCTTATACTTCCATATAGGTGAATCCAACAATTGGCCACCTCCTGAACAAGGGACACGCTGGGCCTCGTAGACATGTTGAGAAGAAACACGGTCTGGGTGCAATCAAGTGCTAACTGCCCTTATAAGCTCTTCAATGCCTCGTAACCCGGGCCGACGGGAGGCCAAGTCGGACCCATTAGGGGCACGAGCCAAACGCTGTCCGGAGGCGGGAAGCTCCCCCTCAAATATTCAAATAGCCCGCTCGAAAGGAGGCGACCAGGATTGGTCGCACCAGGGCAAGCGCGAACCCCCCAATCCGTGAGAGAGCTGATTAGGCGAGGGGGTAGATATATAGGGGCCTACAGGCCCAATCAAACACAAACCACCACCCCCTCCTCGAAGTTGGAAGGGCCGCAGTTGTCAAAGCAAGGGAGGGGGGACAACTTGCCTCCTGGAAAGGGTTCTCATGGGGAGTAAGCACTTCATAAATGCATTTACAATAAGTGAGTTGTGCACATAAAAAAACAGATAGGAACAGTTAAGGGAGAAACTGGCAGAAAGCCACTTAGAGACATCAACCCTCAAACACAGCGGCAGTCGGTGCAGGTAAGCGTGGTGAGGCAGGAAAGTACGGATTGCCGGAACTTGGGACGGGCGGAAGCAACAGTGCAGCTCTCTCCTAATGCCACTTTAGGAGTTGGTGGAGGTCTAAGGTCGGCCATTCGGCACAGTCGCAACGGTCTCTCCTTTCTGGGCGAGATCGTATGCTTGGGCGCAGCAGGCACTGTTTCTCCCTTTGGGACAGGTCCAGCGCCATTCTTCATCACAATTGTGGGTGCATGTTGAGAATGTATGTGTGTTCAGAGGTTTACCCTTGCACTACCCTTCCAAACAATGAACACTACTTAAAAATGCAGTATGAAAGTCTGTGCCTTCTCCTAATTTACGTGGCGCAGGAGAGATACGTTTCCTGAAGAATGTGGACGCCCACTCATCAGGATAGTGTTAACGCTCAGGTGTAAATTACATGGTTCCTCAAATGGAGGGGTTCTGGAAAAATTGTCTAGTTGCCTACAGGGAGAACATCAATAAAGCAATCCAACATGTCTTGGAAGAAGGAATCGTAGTCATTTGAAATGCCGGGTCTTATAAATGGATCATGTGCATTCAAGGAACAACTCATCCTAAAATGGCCTTAGTAACCCTGACTTAAATCCAGACACAAGTCATGTCATCACTCTGAAGTATTTTAATATTTTAATTACCCACTTGGGACTGAGACACTTTACCCTCCTAGCACGGTTCCGTAGTGGGTGTTCATCACCACACTCTGGTTGCGAGAACCGTCAAAGGTGAGTAAAGTGACAGGATCCGGTGAGGCGGTGCAAGTGACTAACACACTCTGATCCAGGGTACTCCAGACTACTGGGCAATCCTAGACTCCTCGATTGGGGCAGTGGCATGACATTTCACTGAGTATGAGGCTGATCCAGGGTCGTCTATGGAGGAGTACCACCTTTGGCTTCCTCACTCACTAGATTGGTAGCCTAAAACGGGTGATCTGTCATGTGTCTCCTATTTACTAACTCATGGGATCCGTTGGGCCGTTTCCCAGAAGCCTCCAGCTCCACCATCATTCTGCAATATATAGAGGACCCGTTGATGGAATAGTTCTGGGGAATTTGCCCACTAGTGGTTTAGAACAAGCTTTGTGACTTCACAGCGTAGCCCCCTTGATCTTTCCCTAGCCCATCAAAGGGCACCTATTTGCTGTTGATAGCTAAAGTGTAGATGAAATTTGGGGGCAGATTTACAAGAAACTGATGCTTCTGTATAGATGCGTCAGTTTCCTTGCGCCAGCGTCAAATGTCCTTGAGCCACCATGGCGCAAGAATTAACAGATGCGTTAGAAATTCTGACGCATCTCTTGGCCCAAAAGTCACGCATTGCTGGAGTTGTGTCGCAAGCACGACACAACTCCAGCAATGTATTTTTAGGCCTGTACTTGCTGTACTGTGTCACTCCTTACGCCTGCTTCAAGCAGGCATAAGGTTTTGGCGCAGTGGATCTTGTAGATTTCACTGCGTCACTTTTACGAGGCCTTCCTGCGTGGGAACGCCCACGTGCATACATTATACTTGACGCAGGTATAATGTGACGCAGGACTTTACAACGTGACGCATCTCCCTAGATGCGTCACATTGTAAGTAGACCGCATAGTTTGCGCCGCCATTCGTCAAAAAAAAGTGACGCAATGGCGGCGCAAGGGGCTTGTAAATCTGACCCTTAGTGCCTTACTGTGCCTATAGAAAATAATCAGAGATTGTAGAGCCGTGTTTAATTTAAGGTCCAGCCACTACCTTCATGACCTTTGAATTAGCACAAGCAAATGCCCGGCGTACAAGAGGGCAAGCCTGGGGCACCACAGTCTGTCTTTGGATACCCCTATTTGTGATCCTATTAAAGATATCGCATTTCCTTTACCACATAAACAACACGAGGCTTTTTCATAAAGCCTTTTAAAATCTGACTAGCATTGGAAAGAAAAAAAACAAAGAAATCTCAATACCTCTGTGAACAGCAGCACGGCAATTTCCAGTCAGCTTTCTGCGCGCGCGTGCCCATGGCCCTCCGCTCGCGCCAGGGCTGCCTACTGTCACAAAAGTGGCCTTCAGGCGGCGCGTGGTATTTGACAAATGCGCAACGGCATAAACATATGCTGAGGAAAGGCTGGCAGTGAATACAAAGGAGCTGGCCGCGCCTCGGGCATGGAGGAGGATTTTCAAACAGTCATAAAAACCCACACGGTTCCTATTTATACTGATAGCACATCCCCATGGGACAGCATCACCGCTCTGTCATTCAAATGCAAATACGCCCTTCCCAACCAAGAAGAGGTACCTTCATCCCTCCTTTGTCTATCAATCGCTCCAGAATGTAAGCCTTTCACCCATCCACCCTTTTATCATTACATTCTTCGACCACCCTTCCAACCATTCATCCATCCTTTTACTCATCCATGCATTCTTTTTCATGCATCCACCCATTATTTCACCCTCCTTTTATCAATTCCCACATCCATCCTTTCACTCTTCAATCCAGGTTTTTTTCCAACTACACATTCATCCTATTTTTATCAATCCTTCTGTTCTTTCTTTCGCCCAATCATGTACATATTCTTTTACCATTCCATCCGTCAATATTTTCATCCTTGCCTCTAGTCTTAAATCCTATTGGCCCTTCCTTCTTGTAACAGTTCAGTCCCTATTTTCGTATGTCCTTCCTTCCTCTCTTCCTTCCTGCCTCTCTCTCCCACTTTCCCTCTTTTTTTCTCTTCCTTTCTCCACCTGGGCCTCCTTCATTGTGATTTATTTTGGCCCCCTCACCTCTGTATGGGGTTTCCAGACTTTGATTCTAAAAGCTTTTTGTCTGTAGAGCTGCGCAGATATAACATGTTCATAAATGTGTGGCCCCGGGGGGTTTGGCGATGTGATGGGTGCAAGGTAAGTGGTTTTATTTATTTATTCTATTTTCACTATCCCATCGTTTGTCACTTTCACCCCTATGGTACAAGGGTGCCTGTGTTGGCTCTAGGCATCTGAAATGAGCGCCAGCGCAGGGGGATTTCAAGAGCTGCACTGTAGTGTTGTAAATATGGTGCAGCCCTGTGTTTCAGAAGTGGCAGAGCGTTGCGTTAAGCCAAGAAGACTAACGCCGCATCCGCCACTTCTTCGTAAATATGCCCCTAAGTTCTTCATTCGTGGTTAGGACCCACAACCTGGTCATAATATGCTCTACGGAAGTTTTTAGATGTTTGTAGAATCGAGGTGTGGTGACTTCTCCCTGAGGCCCTGCAGAAAGGCAGTTCCATAGTTTAGCCGCCCACCTGAGTATAACCGGGGTAGGTTTATTATAATGGGAGGACTGGAATGTAACTATTGTAGGCATACACGTTTCCTTATTATTTGTCTCAGGCAGTGTTTACTTTGAGCCGGTGCTTTACGGTGCTAAGCACCAGCACTTAATTGGTTGCCAGTGCTCGGCACCGGCACCTAATTGTCAACACCATACATAGAACAGTCTACCACATGGTGGCGCTGCTCATCTATTTTAGAGATGAGCAGAACAACGGTTGTTTAGGAATACAATATCCATTAAAATTGCAAATACCTGCCTCCCCAGCCATTCTTTTAGCTTTGGGGACCTAGAATAACCTGAACTGTCACATTTACATGCAAGAGATATGATTAGTGGTTGTTTTGACAGCGATGACTAGGGTGATGGATGGTGCAAGCTGCAGTGGCCTCCTGGTCACAGCCCTGGCACTTAATATTTTACAAATTAGGCACTGGTGCCAGGCACCCCCTAAGCCTGTACCAGGGCAAGACTAGGTAAATGACAGTCACCACTTAAAATTTCATAGCATCCTTTACTGACAGCCAATACAGAAGTGCCCCATACAGACATGGCCTTCTAAATTCAAATTAGTGGTAAAGTTTCAACAACTCAGTTCTGAACATTTTTTCATTGTCTCAATGCATAGACTGGACACCCTAAAAAGCAGTCTTGAAAGCAAGGTAGCTCGGAGCAGGGAAGCCAGACCTTTAAGCACCACAAAATTCCATATGTTGACTTTGCCCATGCTTGTGAAACTGAGCTGCATTGGCAAAGCCACTGGCTGCCATCCTGGATTTATATTTTCTATACTTCCAAGATGGCAGCCACGTGGCATCTGGACCCAATATAATGGCTCTCATGAACCTATAGAAAATAACCTTCTAAGATGACTGAATGTTATTTCCCATGCTTTCCAGATAACAACCACATTACATCTACATGTTACATCCAGTTTTGAACATTGAACAAGCTTTCAGTCCTGGAATTATTGCTATCTTCCATCTTAATGCCACCCAGCTGTATATGTAGATACTGAAGATTGGAGAAGAGAAGTGATGCACCGCACAAGCTATTTCCGATACCTTGGGGAAAGAAGGCCCCAGATTCACCTTCTGTCTTCTCCCTTTAAGGAATGAGGCATGTGACTCCCACCACAGTCTAATCCCATTCAAACACTAACCTCGAAACCTTTTTTTTTCTTCAAAAACATTATTGATTTTTATGACAAAGGATAAACAGAAAGAATGCATGTTTTAGTAGTCCACAACGCATGTAGGACAGACGAGTAAAGTGTACTGCACATTTGTAGAGGTATACATGACACATTATGAGACTAAAAGAAGACCAGAACAAAATGTAGCCATGAGGTGCATCAGGCCCTGAATGACGAGCAAACAGAAAAATATAGTATACAAAATCAAGCAACTAAAATAAAATGATGAGAGATAACAAAAGGCATGACAATTAACCTCAAAGCTTTGCTGAAGGCAGAACTATACATTGGCGGTAGGACAGTAGCTCTCTGGATCTGGTGAAGGAAGGAAATTGTTTCTTGCAAGAAAGTGACCATGGATAATGCCAAGATCCCAGGAATTTCTCTGTCTTCAAGCAATTATGCACATCAAGTTATCTCCCTGTGCTTCAGCTCTCTCATATCTCCAACATTTTAGAATGCTACAAACCAGAATGAATCACTTTTCTTTCTTTCTTTAATCTTTATTTCGACTACAATGAGTCATAAAAGAAAACACAGAGTAACATAAAATTACACAATTCTTTCAATCAAAAAAGATATATCCATCATACACTTTATAGCCGAAAAAGAATACTAATCAGTTAGCAGACACAGTTTGTGCCACTTGCCAGGAATCAACATAGCACAAAAAATAAATGTGAAAACTAGGTGATATCATATTTACAAATACTTTCTTCTAGATTTCCACATTGCGTCTAAGAATTTGCTGACAGCATAAACGGTTAATGGTGATAAATCCGTTTTTAGTATTTGATAAGCCTCCATATATTTCCTAAAACCCCATTTTTTGCATAGGGGAATAATCCACTTTCTTCTAGATGCTAAATATAGAGGACAGAAAAAAATTACATGGATATCATTTTCAGGATGAACAGTGCAAAGGGGACAATTAAGAACAGTTGAAGGGTGCCATCTATTCGTAAGAGCACGAATAGGAAGGGAATTATATCTCCATTGGAGATAAAGCTTTCTAAGAGTTGGAGGATAGATATCATTCAGCACTATCTCATACTTGTAATAATCTTTCATTAGGATAAATGAACTTGTCATGGAGCCCAAATTATCAGAGGTCAGCCAAACCGACCGGTTTCTTTCATAATACATTATTGCCAAAGCTTTACGCGAAATGGTCTTGGATGCAAGTTCTGGAGAACTCCATAAGGAAGGGCAACCCAAGTTATCAAACTCAGCCTTGATATATCTTATCCAGGGAAGATTTTGTATAGTTTGGAACTTCAATAGATCCAAGAATTCTAGTCTGTAGCTATTAAGTTCAGGGGTTGCCCATAGACGTCGCCAGAAGGTTAGGGGCTTTAAGGCTAGTTCCTCCTTAATAGATCTAATTCCTAAATCTAACCTTAAGGGGAGAAGAGGAGTGCTGGAGGGTAAAGATGATAATTGTTGTAGAAAATTATTTTCAATAACCATAAATGGTTCAAGACAATTATTGCCCCACAGTTCCGCCCCGTACATTGCTGCCGCTCTGGCCTGTACCTTATAAATTTCTAAAGGTGGACCAATAGGTTTTATGTAGGAGTTTTTCCAAAGTTTAACAATCCCCCCAATTTTCTGCGTTAATTTTAGTTGGGATTTAGTTTGGTGTTGAGTCCATAGGAAATTCTCATTTATAGTCACTCCCAGGTACTCAAACACCCGAACTCTCTCCAATCAATGAATCACTACTCATGAAAAGAAACACCTAAATATTGAAATTGAAGAAGGCAATTGTCACCCCAATCCACATTGCCAGGTTTGAACTAGACACCTTTATGAAACAGTAGCTGCCTGTTCCAGTAATTGAATAGAATAGTTGGTTCCTTATGCAAAATAGAATTTTGCCATTTGGGCACTACCTATCTCCTTGCAACAAGGTCACTTTCAAGGACATATGCAGCCTCGGCCCATGCAGGTAAGAGCGGATGACAACGAGGGAAAATTAATCATTTATTTAATTTCCCCTCGTGGTCGCCTTTCGAATCCCCCTCAACCAGACCCCACCACCCCATCGCTCTTACCTGCATGGGCCGCAGCTGGACACATGTTGCAGTCTTACATACATAAGCACCATGAGCACATCACAATCGAACCGGGCAATAAGCTTCCCCCTCTTCCAGTACGTGAAGAACTTTGTCAGCGGGGGCAGATTTACTAACATTTGACGCAGCGTAATGCAGCAATACAACTTGCTGGACTGCGTCAAATGGAGAGGGCAGGAATGCGCCATGTCTACTAAGCTATGGCACATCCTTCTCTCTCTCTGTGCTGGTCCACTAGTGGTTGCCCAGCACCAACGCAGGTGCAAGGGTGGCTGCTTTGCAAGCAGGATTGTTTTTGCACTGGAAGGGTCAGCCTGTGGGGTTGTTCCTCTTTTTGTGTGTGCTGCATAATGCAGCGCAGATAGAAAGAGATAAAAACAACGAGAAATAGACTTATTTTTCCTCGTTACGCATCCTCTGGGAAGGTGTAGTATTTTAAAACATTCACAGGTATACTATTGTTAGGAAATCCTGGAATACGCCAAAAAACATGTGTGAATGCATGGGAACACCCACGCTCCAGCCATGGAACGCCTTACCAGGGCAGAGTAATGCAAAGCAGCAACTTGCACTGGCTTGCTTTACCTCACATTTACTATGCCACGCAGAGCCATGTAAGGTGGTTCTGCGTGGCGCAGTAAATCTCACTTAAGGGCTTGTGTTGCCCTTGCATGACGCAGGGGGAGCCCAAGCCATTAGTAAACTTGGGCCCTAAAGTCACCCTCACACATCGCCTTGGAACTAAACCATGTGGGACCACATTACATTAATTTGGTGAAAAGGCCCAACCTGTACACGGCAGCACCATAGTTGGATGCGCAGGCAGGTACAATGCACCAAATTACAAAAAATGTGCTGTTACCAGTACAGTTGCAAACTCACACTTACACTGGGGTCATAGCAGCTTTGCAAGACTGAGCAGCAGTTTCAAGCTGCCACAGTGCCTTAGCATGGGGGCTAGTCTGCTTTGAAAAAGAGGACATAGCTGCCCCTTCAGGCTGGTGTCTACCTCATGGTTACCTGGTAGTCCAGTGGCACATCCCAAGCTGCGGCCTCTAGCCAGTGCTTAATTTGTAAAACAATAAGTGCCAGGGCCCTCGTTAGGAAGTCACCACAGTTTTCACTACCCATTGCCTCGCCCAGTGCTGCTAACAAGAGTACCAACAGAAACTACTAACCATCACACTCCTACAAGTGTGCCATTTCAGACTAATCAAGGCCCCAAAGCTATAAGAATAGGTTGGGCGCAAGGTGTTAGTCATTTTTAATGTATTTTGAATTAATAAACAACAGTTTTTGTGCCCATCTCTAAAGCAGGCAAACAGCGCCACCATGTGGCAGCACCATGTGGCAGAGTGCCTTCAGTACTGGTGCTGACACTTAAGTGCAGGTGCCAAGAACCGGAAACCACCGCCACAAATTAAGCACTGCCTCTAGGGTTGCACTAACGGTGTACAAAGTGGGTCACAGTAGTGTGCCACCTTTCAGGTTGTCTGCCCCTGCTCCAGCATCTGTAAAACTGCTCAGGGTCAAAGGTGCTCTCTTATTTGCAGGGTCTCATGATTCTATGAAAATGAGGGCACATCCCCATGAAATCATACAGGTGGAAGCCTAGTGCTCCAGAAGAAACCCCACAAGTGTCTGGGCAACTTTTGTAACATTCAACGTGACCTTGGGCACCAAATACAGGCACAAACACATGTTGCCCTACAGTGGCAATTCAGTATTCTGTCTCTTTGTCTTTTATGTTTGCTGTCGTATCTTTTCACATCATTGTCATCCTGACAGGACAGAACAACTGCGCAAAGTGCAACCTTTTTTCAAGTTCTCCGTATTTCCAAGAGCTGCCAGAAACTACCCCCTTCAGAAGCACTCAAGTAGGTCGTGCTGAATCGCAGATCATGTCACTGGCAGTGACTCGCTCGGCTGCCTGAGGCTGAGAACATTTGGTGCTATTAACGTTTGCTCCTTCAGTGGAGAGAGGTTTGAGTCACACGATGAGACAGGAAGGCTGCGTAAAAATCTACTAGCGCGTTGTTCTCTCGACCACGTCAGGGATGAAACACAAGATGAAGAAAACAAGGTCTTGCTGGTTCATCAAAGTCAGATAATGTACTTTCTTGGGGTTTATTTTGTTCCCTTAGACGGTAAGAACCAAATGTACCATCCAATTCGTAAACCAGGGATGTGCAAATTGCACACCAACATGTTTGCGAAAAGGAATGCAGTTTGCTATGCGATGTATGTACTGAGAAGTCACACTGCAAACTGTACACCTGCAGGGGGCGCAATATGTCCTGCCTAATGAATATTAATTAGGTAGAGGCAACCTTTCTGCCTGCGGTTGAATTCGCAAACAGTAAACATTTTATTCCTAGAGAGGGGCTGTGTCTGTCAAAGTATTAAAGGGAAAGATGTAGCGTGCAAAAAAAAAAGTTTCCCTTTCAGAAGGCATCGAGGTAGCAGGCAGTGGTCAGAGCGGCGGATCCTCCGCTGAGGTGGTGGAGCGTCGCCCCACTTCTTTCTAGCAGCGAAATAAAAAGAAAATAATATGATAATAACTCGCGTTATTATCATTTTATTTTCTCCTACTTCCACAGTTTGTGTGAGGAGGCGGGGGAGGGGAGGAGTGGTAGCACCCTCCTAAGTGCGCAATTAGTGCTTGGGCGGCCCTCTGAGGCCTCCCAAAATAGCCTTACACACTTCGCATGTTCCCCATGCATGTTGCATTACAGACTGCGTGAAGAAAATGCCCAGGCTCCCAGCCAGCGTCTGAGCTCTGAAACACGGCGCTCAGACCAATCACAACGCTGCTAAGGCAGAGTTGTGAGTGGCTGATTGGGCGTCTGGGTGTGCTTCCTGTTGTTCAGTTCAGCGAGGGAGGACTACTGAGGAGAGAAACGGCGAGAAGGTACGTTTTTTATTTCATTTTTTGCTACCCTCTTCCCCCATGTCCTTCCTAACACCCACCTGCCCCTGCACCCGCCCTGCTACCTCCAATCTGTTCTGTCCGCCACTGAGTGGTCATGAGGCCCACTACGCCTTTGCCAATGAGTTACATGTGGCACACGAAATCGGCTCCCATCACACGGTCTACCTGTGAGTAGTCGATAACACACAGTGGCAGGGAAAACCAGCTTAAAACCACTGTAAATAGTGGTTTCCAGCTCGTTTTCCGAGGCTTTGAAACTGCCGACGTCCATTAAGGGGTGTGAAAAGACCCCAGGACATGAGCACCAGCCTCAGCAAGATTTATTTTGTGGGGGAGGAGGAGGCTTGGAGGCGGGGTGGGGTTCAAAAGTGCCTCATAGTTACTTGTAAGCAGGCCTGTCCCCTTTTAAGGCCCTGTCTGCTCCTCACACTGTGAGATTGTTCTTCAAGTTGGCTGGTATGGAGTTACCACCGTATGTCCTGGGTTGGTAGCTTGCAGTTTTTAGCTATGACAATTGCATCTACAAACCATTGATACACATATTTCAGACTCGTAAATAGCAGGGGGACAATTTTCATGCCATCTCCTGTTTGCAGTTCAGAAAGGGTTGCAAACGTCATTTTATGACAGGGTCACAAAAGTTAGCAAACGTTTTCAGCAAAAAAAATGTCCTCTTTGTAAAAAGGGTCTGGATCCAAAGACTTCAGAATGTGGAAACTATAACTTGCCTCTACCTCCTTAAGAGGGATCACATCACACCCGCCATTAATGACATCCATTGGTTTCCCATGTATCTCCAGATGAGATTTAAAGCTTTAAACCTGTATAATAACTTCTGTGTATGTGAGAAGCATGTACTGTTGCTGCCTGTAATGTACCTACTCTGAGTGTGTGCTGCATGGGTTGGAAGCCTGCATTTCTGCCTGCGCTGTACCTGATCCTTTAGAGGGGCTTAGCTTCAGGAGTCTGTTAGCGGTGTTACACCCCCCTAATAAATGTATTTATTGATGAATAATTGGGTAAGAGTTGCTTTCAGTCGGATATGATGAGATGGCTGTGGGATTTCACCTGGGATTTTTGTAAGCACACACTGGCAAAACCACACACACACTCTCTCTCATCTGTTTTGGAAACCCTAAAAATGTTGATTATTTTACACAAAATGTTATGTTTCCCTCCCTTAGTACTCCTACCAATCCGCATTCCTCTTCCTTTACACTGCCTCTTGAGCCTCTCTCATGCGCCCTGCTTTTCGTATACTGTATTTTAACATTATATGCCAGCCTGATTGTCTGTAAATCTGAAGCTTGCAACCCCCCTAATGAAACTGACCAAGCTAAGCCCCTGATCCTTGAGCTTGTATCTAAAAAGCATGTAGTGCTGCTATTATGCTTGATCTCGGTGAAGAAAGTTTACCTTTCTGCTACCACTGTTGTAACCAGTGTGCACGCGTGCATGTATGCGTGGGCTTAAAGCATGTAGGGCTGCTGTCTGTATTGTAAATGTTCTGCGTATGTGGGAAGCTTGCGCCACCAATGCCTATGTTGTAACTGATTTGCAGATGTATTAGAAGCTTGCATTGCTGCCTGTGTTCTAGAGTAAAGTTGCACTGGAGCTGCCCTATGGTGCCTGTTCTGTGTGTGAGAGTGGTTTGCACCTCTATTCCCAGTGTTTGTAAATAACATCTACTTCCAATGCTTAGAAAAGGAGGTGTGGAATGAAGCACAATGTAAATACAAGCTGTTATCAGCATTAGTATTGGTATTAGTTTTACTATATGTGTACTGAGCATTAGCATGTGCAGAGGGTAGTTTCTTGGGCTTTCATAGTGAGATTGAAGAATTTGGGAGCTTATTTACATGCCTCTTGCTCCGCTGGCGCGTCATTTTTAAAATGGGGAAAAGTGACGTATCAGCGGCGCAAGGGGCTTGTAAATAAACCCCTCAGTTTTGATGGGGATGTGCATAATAGCCCTATTTGGTTCATTTCCTGGAACTGGAGGAGACAAATTACCATTAATCACTATCATTGACACCTGTCTCACTGTGAGCTATTTTTAAAGAACAGTTCCCTATTTAAAACCTTAATTACAGAAGGAGAAGTTGTCCAGTTAGTCAGACTTCTTAAGTAAAGCTGTCCGTTTTGCCTAACACTCCATACCATTCATTATATACTTTGGCCCAGATTTACAAACATGTCTCACAGTGCAGCGAAGCAAGCAAAGTTGCTGCACTGCGTTGCCCGAGAGCGAGAAAGCAGAAAAGCCCCATATGTACTAAGATATAGCACCGTACTGCTCTCTCCCTAGCGCTGGTGCACAATCAGGCTGCCGATTGTCATGCACACATCTTTGCACGAAAGTGCATGGGTGTCTGTGTGAGTCTAGTAAAGGTTTTGTACAGGAAGGGTACCCTTCTGGTACAAAATGCTACGGTTATACTAACTTTAAAACTTTTACACTTTTGATGTGTACTTTACAGCTCGGTGCACAGGCAACATGGGAAAAGTTAGTATAAATAAGAGCATTTCTCCTTTTCAATGCCTGCTTCAAAGAGGTGTTAGTATTTGGTGTAAAACCCTGTCTACGATTGTAAGTAGATTGGGATTTACGTAAAAAGAACTATGGGTGTTTGCATGGGAACATCCATGTAGCACCCCCTTGATGCAAATTCCCTTTCTCATGCATTCATCAATGGATTTTGACGCATTTCCAGATTTACTAAAGCTATAAACCTGCGAATGCATCAAAATGCTGATCCTTCCCCCATATCTTTATTTCTCCTTGTTACTTACTCTTTCTATGCGTGATGCATTCTGCATCCCACATAGAAAGAGGAAATTGCCGTACAACATTGTTTTTGTTTAGGAAAGTATCCCTTCCTGCAAAGCAGCAATCCTGCCCATACTGCAGGACCCTTGCAGCACGGTGCTAGGGTACCTGCATTGCGCTACACAGCCACAAGTGCGCCCGCGTATGGAGGGTGCTGAAGAGCGCCATATTTTAGTAGATATGGTGCTTTTGAGCTCACTTCCATTCACGCAAAGCAGCACAGCAACTTTGCTTGCTGCCCAGCATTGCATAAACATTTGATAAATATGACCCCAAATCTTACTCTCTGCTGTCTGTCTGCCAAAAGGATTGAAAGCACCTCTTGGTTTGGTCTCTAGCACTGACCTCAAACACCTATACTGAGCTGTTCTATCCTAAACAACTAACATTGTCACTCACTATGGTAAGGGCATTTCAGAGCTTAAAAATAACTCTTCAAGTACATATTATAGAGGCAGAACAGTGGACCCCCCCTTGCTATGACTTTGAATAAACATTGAGGACCAAAATATTGCCACAGTAAGCATACATAGGTAATTATAAATTTACTATACCTAACTCCACTTTTATGTACAACATATTAAAGTATATATATATAATAAAATGTTTCCAAGTGCTATGAACGAAACAAAGCGTGGCGCACACTCGAAATATAAATCCAATTATTTTATTCTGCTCCCATCGGGAGCAGAATAAAATATGTGTGTGTGTGTTTGTGTATGTAGATAAGGAGTTAAGATTATTATTATACCTATGCTTACCTATCAATATTTACTGTCTCAATGTTTTTTTCCCTCAAGATTTAGGCTACAATATTTAAGCAGGTCTATATTCCCATATAATATTCTGACATACAACCAATAGTAGTACCGTGAGCTGAAAATGCTCACTGCCTGCCAGGAATCACTTGTGACGGTGCCAGATCAGCATGGGAATATACACATTCTTGCGATCCAGAGCACCCAACCAACCTTCTAGATGGACGGTTGGAAACGTAACCAGCAGTTTATTGCTGCTGAGCAAGACTTTAACACACACAGAGGAGAATACAGGCTTATCTGTATGTTCCCTCTATCTCA
Organism: Triturus cristatus; assembly: GCF_964204655.1. Classification (NCBI taxonomy): domain Eukaryota; kingdom Metazoa; phylum Chordata; class Amphibia; order Caudata; family Salamandridae; genus Triturus; species Triturus cristatus. Next base: position 215,697,350 of record NC_140588.1, read on the forward strand.
TCTTATCCCATGAGTAGGCAGGTTTAAGATGGTGTTGACCTGTCTAAATCAGGGGCAAACACTTTCACAGGATCTGAAGTTGTGGGGGAAGCCAATGCTGAACGTACCCAGAAGTGTTTCTTGGTCATCGGCAACAGTGTGGACAAATGCCATATTGTAAGGAATTGAACTGTTAGCTGAGGAGGTAAAACCCACCTCAATTAATAATCACACTCCTTCTCAGGGTGAACCCTCAAAGTCACAAAATAAACCTGAGGTCAACCCCATGGTAGCTATGGCACAGAGTAGACAGACTTAACTTAGAGACAATGTGTAACGTATTAATGCAGTACAAAAACAGTGATAAAACTGAAATTAAAAAAATTAAAAATCCCAAACCAAATTAGAAAAATAGAGAAACTTTCATAAACAAAATGACCACAATCTGACAAAAATCCAATAGGGGAACCAGAGGTATGAAGTTTTACATTTCCAAGTAAAAACTGCGCTAAAAAGCACAAAGTGGCTATGATATTCGCTAGTCGCAATAGACCAGGACCTAGGTGAAATTTGATGCTGACCGTGATGAAGCAAGGATTAGATGCACCAATATGGTTTGTTGTTGTCAAAGAATTTACCTTCTGACTTCAGTCTTTTAAGTGCCGATGTGCCACAGGAATACACTTCGAAAGGCCCCAGTATCACAAAGAGAAGGCACCACTTAGAAACTCACAGGGTGTCACGCAGAGGCCAAATATCTGGGTCCAGTCCAGGTCCTGTTGCCACTGGTCAGTTGGACAGTTGCAGGGAAAGGTCTCTTTTAGCTTGTGGTGTCCCTGTAGCTTTAACAGAAGGTCAGCCTTATGACCATAGAAGTCCACTTCTTTGTCCTGGGTACAAGAGGGAGAACAGGTTCAGTCTTCTAGGCTCTTCTCAAGTCTCATGCAGCAGAGTCAGTCCTCTATTGATCTTCCACAGTACTAGGTGTGTTCTGAAGTGGCTGCCTGGAGATGCTAAATGTATTCCTGGCACAATCTGATTGGTGGGAATTACTCCTAGCCCTGACCTAACCAATGGGGTAATGTTTCCTGGGTCGCACCCTACCCACTTTTTCAAGATAACAAACTTTTTCAGCCACACTAAACTTGGGCTCTGAAGGCTGGGTGCATGTGTGTGGGGATTGTACTACCCAAATCTTAGTGTCCGCACACATCTAACACAAAAATCCAGCTTAAAGCCACCACGGTACACCCAATAAAACCTGGTAGAACAAAGCAGGGTTATCCAGGGTCCAGATAGTGGATACACACAAATTGTTTGGCATCCTGTTTCCCTCTTTTGAAGTGTGACTCAAGTATTATATGTAGACCCAGCAGACCTGCCAAGCACGCTTTGACACTCAAGCAGGATTTGACACTGTAATATCATAATGAGACCCACTGTGATTTGAGCCTGGATGGCTGGGGGGGGGGACAAAGTAAGGACTCTGTCCAGCTGTCAGCTAACATTTGCCTGTGACAGAGGAGGCTTCTTTGAAGTGCACCCATAGTGTTGTATGAAAACCCCAACAGACCTGCCAAGCAGGATTCGAATTTCAAGCCGGATTTGACACTTAAGTGTCAAAAAGAATGCTCATGTGCCCAACCCTGTATAGTCTGTTAGGTTCAAGAGGGTAGCCTCTGCCCATCCAAGTCAGCCTATTGTTGGTTTCTGGGGGGCATTTAATACCCCTTCACACCTATTCAGATGCTAAGTAGTGGCTCCAGAAGTGGCAAAAACAAATGCAAATGGGCCTCAAGGCGTTTTAGGCAGGGAAAAGGTAACATTAAAAAGTAGCTTTTTCTGTAATATTTGTCAAAAATCAGACTTCACCATTGAATAATATTTTTAATAACTATTAATGGTGTTTAATTATTTTTTGTAGCTGGTTCCTAACCAAAATTAGCATCATCAAATGTAATGATGTAACCCAGTGTTTTCCTCTGATACAGCCTTCCTTGCTACAGTGAAAATAGCTTTAAGTGATTGTCACATATCCTGCTTTTAAATACCATGCACCCAGACTAAAGGTTAGTAAGACCTACTTAGGGGTGACTTATATATAGTAACAAGGAAGGAATTGTCCTGTCAAAAGGGGTTATTTTGACAGGTCATATTTGCAGTTTAAAACTGCAACAGCCAGGCTACAAATGGTAGGCCTGCAGTCAGGTTTGCCACTGTAATGGATGTGCTGCAGTCCACAAGTGGCATTTAACTTACATGCCCTGGGAACACTTTGTATCCATATACTAGGGGCTTACAGGTAATTTAAACATGCCACCTAGGGATATGCCAATGTCATCAAGTTGAACGGGGGAGCATAAGCACTTTATCTCTGATTAGCAGAAATAAAGTGTCCCGATTTCTACACTCATCAAAAACAGCCAAGGCAAAAATCTGGGGGTATACCAAGCAAAAGATGGTAATTTCAAACACATATCTTTACTTGTACAAGGGGAAGTAGTTGGTGTACTTCGTGGGCCATATTTATTTAGGGGTTGCGTCGCTTTTGCATTATGCAATTTGGTGCATGCAAAACTGTAACCCCAAAAGGCAATTTATCAAGCCACGAAAGTCCACTTTGCGTGGCCCTGAGCAGTTTGATAAATCCAGAGTAACGCAACGCAGCGCAAATCACTGTGTTGCATTTCTCTGCCACAGGGAGGCATTCCTTGTGAGTTGTGTGGGTGTTCCCACGCAACACCCAGGGAATCTGACGCATTCCCACAATTACCATTACTGGTAGACCTGTGAATGCACCAAAATGCTACACCTTCCCAGGGGAGGTGTAACATAGAGAAATATCTTTATCTCCCCTTGTTACTTCCTCTTTCTATCTGTGAATGCCTCAGGGGATTATTTGATGCATACAATGCAGACACTAGGCAGTCAATTGTGCGCCAGCGCTGGGAAAAGGCTTGAATGCGCTGCATTCCTATCCTTTCCCTGTAACGCAGCACAGCAAGATTACTTTTTGATCAATATGCCCCCATGTGCGTAGGTAAGAAAGCTTGCATTACAGATTGTAGGTCTAAACAAAATATCACAAACTATGCTTAGGGGAGGCAAGTTCCTGTATGTTTGCGGTGAACACAAAAACAATAATTTGATTTGGTCCGTAGCCACATATGTATTTACATTTATCATAAATATGTGGTTGCATCCACTTTACCAAACAGAAAAACACATTTAGGAAATTATTAGCAATCCTCGCATGTATCAATTATTGCGTTTTTGTAATGACCTATTACGTGTTATAGATGCTCTTGTCCACTGAACAATCTTATTGCCTGTTGTTGGCTGGAAGGTGACCGCAGTAGGAAAAGAGTAACAAAATCTATATTGAGCCTTGCACACTGCAAATGCAGTGTGCCATCTTCGAAGGAAATGCATCATCTCTGGGTCTGACATACCAGCTCCTGCAGCACTTGCAGGGATCGATAACAGGGTCTCTCAGAACAGTAAAGTGACATTTTTTTATTCGTCTGTCTCCCACGACAGCTCCTTAGATAGCTCTCAGTTCATTTTTGGGTGCATTCACTCAGGAGGTGGCAATCACCTTTTTTGCCATTTATTTTTCTGCAGAAGGTGCTCCTTTTATAACACACCTGGAGTGTGGCTTCTATATTCTTTCTAAATGTAGTTGAACAGGAAGGATAACCTGTTACAGCAAACAACATCTTGATGTCTGGGGTTCGTAATATTGAAACGTGCAACATTGTTCGGAGATTGCTTGAATGGGGTGGGAGTGAGCAAAATATACATTTAGGGCCTATTTTTCAAAGGTTTGCATCACGTTTGCACCATGCAACATGGTGAATGCGAAAACCCTAAAATGCGATTTATCAAGCCACGCAAGACCACTTTGTGTGGCCCTTTCTGGCTTGATAAATCAGGAGTAACACAACGCAGCACAAATCGTAGTGTTGCGTTACTCTGCCCTAGGAAGGCTTTCCATGGGCGTTGCATGAGTGTTCCCACTCAACTCCCAATGATTTTGATACATTCCCTGATTTACCATCACTGGTAGTCCTAGGAATGCGCCAAAAAGGTATGCCTTCTCATTAGAGGCGTAACGAGCTATGTGTACTTCATTCTGCAGCCCACATAGGAAGAGGAAAATGCCTCTCAGCTTTGTTTTTGTGCAGATAGGTGCCCCTTACTGCACAAAAATAATCCTGCATGAAACATAGGCACCCTTGCACCATGATGCAAGGGTGCGGGCATTGGCGCTAGGCAGCCTATTGTGCACCAGCACTGGGGAAAGGACAGAAATGCACCATATTGAAATAAATACAACGTGTTCCTGCCCTTTCCCTGTAACACACTATAGCACAACAAGGTGACTTGCTGTGCTGCGGTACAATTACATAAATATGCCCCTTAGGGCAGTAGCTCTTAACCTATGATCCGGAGATCCCTGGGGATCCAAGAAGCCTACTCAGGGGTTCTGCAACTGCTTAGAAAAATGAAATTATATTAAGAGATTAATAAAGCATATAGAACTAAAGAAGCAAAATAGAACATTTTAAAACGTCTCTATGGACGATAAGTGTCCTTAATTGAATTTAGAAAGCTCCACCCTCCCCATTAAAATTACATTTTTGATATTTTTCATATTTTTTTGCAAATTAAATAAAATATTTCATCATTTGTGTGTTTGTTGATGAATACTTGTTTCTGTATTTTCTATGTTTTGTTTTGCAGTTTACATCCTCAAAAATGCTTAGGCCAGGGTCCCGCCCCACCAATGACTCAGTGGGGGACCCTGGATTTCAATAATGATTCAGTGGGGATCCGAGGTCGCAGTATTGATTAAGTGGGGGTCCACAGAACCACTGATTTAGGCTACTTAGAAATGTAATATAAAGGTCCCAAAACCATTATTAGGAAGAATAGTTCCGTTCGTGTATCAAACAGCCTTTCTACAGTTGCGGCTGGCAGGGGATGGGGTTGGTGGGCAGTGGTGGCTCCTCCGCTAAGGCAGAGGAGCATCGCCCCACTGCTTTTTAGAAGTGAAATAAAGAGAAAATAAAATGTTGATGACTTGCATTATTATCATTTTATTTTCTCCTCCTGCTGCAGCTTTGTGTGAGGGGGTGGAGGCAGGATAGGAGTGGTAACACCCTTTTAAGTATGCAATGACTGCTTGGCCTTCCCTCTCAGGCCGCCCAAAACAGTCTTGTGCACTTTGCATGTTCTCCATGCAGGCTGCATTACAACCTGCATGGAGAGCATGCCCAGGTTCCCAGTCAGCATCTGCGCTCCAAAACACGGCGCACAGACCAATCACAACGGTGCTAAGGCAGCATTGTGATTGGCTGACTGGGCGCCTGGGTGTGCTTCCCATTGTTCAGGTCAGTAAGGGAGGACTACAAAGGAGAGATGTGGCGAGGAAGAGGTGAGAAGGTAAGTTTTTTATTTTATTTTTTGCTGCCTGCCTCCTCAGCTCCACATGTCTCTGCACTCGCCACCCTACCTCCGATGCGTGCTGGTTGCCGCTGGTGGCAGGCGGGGGTAAGGGAAGTGGGGATTTAAAAAAACTATTAAAATAAACACTTACCTCCTCAGCGCCGCCATCTCTCCACCATCGTCTCCCCGCTTCTCTTCCTGGTGAGTCCCGGAAGCAGAAAAGCACACAGGCTCCCCTAAGCCAATTACAATGCTCCAATGCAGCGTTGTGATTGGTATTAGTGCCATGGTTTGGCGCTCAGACGTGGACTGGGAGCCTGTGCATGTTCCCCACCAGGCTGTGCAATACCACCTGGTGGGAAACATGCAGCTACAAAAAAAATTATAATAACAGAGTTATTATCATTTTATTTTTCCCTTTTTCACTGCTCTGAGAGCAGTGGGGTGAAGCTTTTCTGCCTTAGCAGAGGAGCCGTCCCTGCTTTTCACGCACAGCGCAACAATGCTGGTTGGTTTCAAATCCCACGTTTTAAACTGCTCACCCACAGTGCAAATTTTAATTTCGAAGTGAAATATGTTCCTGTTCATTGTGCATGATAGATGGTCACCACTGTTTTCATGTTAGTCAAATCAAATTAACAGTAAGTCACTTTGGTGGTTTTGTGTTAATGTAATCTAGAGGTAGGCAATTGCCTTCACAGGCCCAGTGTCGAAAAGAAAAAATATGCTTGATTGCAACTACAAGCAGATTCAGTGATTCATACCTTTCATTCAAACCAGGGCCGTCTTTGGACTCAAGCGTGGGCCCAAGTCCTCATTTTTTGGACTCAAGAGTAAATCCCGGCCTAAACCTTTTGGGAACGAGTGTGGGCCTGAGCCCATACATCTTGGAACCAAGCATGGGTAATGGGATGGTGAATAAACAACCTGTTGAACCCCCCCACTCCTTGTATCCATTTGGGTATTTATTCCTCCCTGTTATTTCATTTAGAAGGTCCAAAACATCATTATTTGGACCCAAGTATGGGTGAAGAACCCACCTCGTTATGACGTACGAGTCCAAACACTGTCTCCTTGGAACCAAGTAGATATATAAGGGCCTTATTACAACTACAGTGGTCCATGGGACTGCCATTCTTGTGGTGGCAGTCCAACCACCGCCACACTGCAGGACCGCCCGCAGTATTATAAGTGTGGAAGTCAGACTGCCACTGAATAGCTGCTTTCACCACGGATGAAGGATCCTGCGGCGGTCTGGCAGTGGTCTGAGGCCAAAATATGCTGATGGTGGCTCAGCGTCCCCGCCGAGCATATTTTGAGTTGCCTCTCCACCTCCCTTTTCATGGCAGTTGCACCACCATGAAAAGGGTGGAGGTGAGGCAACAATGACTCTTGCCCCTGTGCCCGGGTGGGCATGCAGGGGGGCACATGTTATGCCCACCTGTAGTTTTGCACCCCCAGTTCCTTCACAGGAAGGAATGCATGACATGGTGCATTCCTTCCCGTGCATGAACATGCACTCGTGGTCCAGCAGCGGTGCTGTTTGAAGGTCACAATGAGCCTTTAAACAGTACCGCCGCGGGACCGTCACGCCACCCGAATGCCCTCCAGACCACAATTTCTTTTGTAATCTGGCAGGTGGGCAGTGGTGAGTTTCAGCGGTTCTGGAGCAGAGTGGTGGCATGCTGCCACTCCAGGACCCCAAAACTCGTAATCAGGTCCTATGCCTCTATTCAATGGATCCAAGTTTGAGTTCAACCCTTCTCTGTTTGTAACAAATTGTGTGTCTGAGCGTCTACACTCTAGGTCACAAATCGCACTCTTTGAAGCTGAGTGTGAATCTGAGAACCACTATATGGAACCAGTTGTGATCTAAGCCCCACTCTCTGGATCGAGGTATTGGCAATGGCCCTCACTTTTCATAATCATCTTTGTGCCCAAATGCCCACTACTTGGAACCAGTTGGATAGTTTAGACTCTGTTCAGTGGAATCAGGCAAGGGTCCAAACTCTTACTCTTTGGAACCAAGTGTGATCTTGAACTCCACTCAGCTCAGGCAGCTTATAGAGTAAAAGTCCTGGACTATGTTCTCAAGTATAGCTCCTAATCAACATGCTTTGAAACAAAGTGCAAATCTTCAAAGCCTCTTACAAAATACATACACTTAAGACCTGCTCTTTGGTACCAAATGTGGGTCTAACCCCCAGTCTTATCCCACTATTTGGGGCCATAGTATGGACTTAAACCCCATGCACTGCAAAATCAAGTATTGGTCTTTAACACTATGCTTTAGAACCAGATAGAGGATCCCAGTTTTAAACATAAAATATGTCTCTAATCTCCTGGTCTTAAGAACCTGCTTTCATGAGCATCAATTCCAGCCTTACACTTCTGTTTTCTAGGACAATTCTGAAAGTCTGTCTCAGACTTAAGTTAGTTTCTCTTGTGATGCCACTGAGCAACTTCACTGCCTAATGATGAATTCATTTGTAGTGTGCTTGAACAATGTAAATTTCCTAAAATATCTTTAGATCATACATTATTCAGCACACAAGGGCCTTTATTAAAAGAAAAATGAATGCAAATGAAAATTGCGTATTCGTCTCTCGAGCAAGAGTTGATTTCTAATCAACTACTTGCAAGCAACGGTATTAGAACAAACGCGAGAGCACTAAGAATCTGTGGCAAAAATACCACTTAGTCATTACAAAAAAAAATCACGACGAAAACCTTTTATAAGAAGCCATGCATTGTAATGAAGCATGCAGGTTTCGCAATAAACCAATTAATAATTTCATATTATGAAAGGGATTATAGTATTGCATGTAGAAATAGACATTATAACCCGTAATGAACAGGGGAAGTGAGGGGGAGATGAGCCCAAAATGCTGGCTGTAATGCTGCCCCAAGCAATGATTGAGAATTTAGGGCATCATTACGATGCCGATGGAACCGCCACAGACAGGCTGCCGGTGGCGGTCTCACTGACAGACAGCCATTTGGGCTGACCGCCACATTACGATGCAGGTGTCAGACCCTTGAGTCTCAGGGGATAGACCACCGCCTCCGACAGGATCTACTAATCCTGTCAGGGCGGCTGTCAGAATCGTGAGCCTGAATGGTGGGGGTTTCTACTCAGGCACCACCGACAGTATCACAATGTCCTTTTCCGAATGCCTTTTCATGGCGGTCCCATTGCCATGAAAAGGCAGACGGAAATGGAATTTGGGGGGCCCAAGCAGGGCCCCTGAAGGGCACTGCTAAGTGGGCTGGGGGGCACATGTGGTGCCCCCCACACATCCATGCACAGTGCACCGTGTGCCAGGCACTACATGGTGCCTGACCCACGGTGCATGGATGTGCACAAACTTCCTTTTTCCATTGCGGCCCAGAAAAAGGGCTGCAGCACAAGCCGCAGTAGAAAAAGGCAATGTACGACCGCCTACACAGAGGTCTTATTATTATATGGCAAGTGGGACTGCCAACTCCTTGTCGGCCGGTCTGATTCCCGCTGCGATGGCAGTCGGTTGTCAGGCCGACCGACCGCCATTGTAATTAGGCCCCCATTTCCTTAGGACTGGATCTATCTTCAGCTTGAACCCACAGAGAGGTCTATTTACAAAGGCATTTTGGAGAAGGTAAAGTAGTACTCCTGTAGTACTTTTTTATGTACACTCACATGCTTTTGTGAATTGCCCCCAAAAAATCTAAAATGGGGGAATAAGTGGACTATTCAGGGAATATTCATATACCATAAATCAAAATAGAAAGGACTTTGCTCTCCTTGCACTTTTACTAATGTCGAGTCATGCCAATTCCCCGAGGCATCAAAGAGTATGTGAAAGAATACTCCTATAGAGCTGCCTCCTGTACTCATGAATGCTTCTCTGAATTAGCCCTTGAGTATTTCATATCATGGGCCAGATTTACAAACCTTTTGCACTGGGCTTGCATCACATAAGTGACCCAAACCTACAGAAAAAGGGCCTTTTATAACAAATAGTAACTCAGCACAGTGCAGTAGGTCACTTGCGGTGCTGCATTACAGGGAAAGGGCCAGAATACACCCTATTTATCACAATACGGTGCATTTGTGCCTTTTCCCAGCACTGGCGCACAATGTGCTGCCTAGCTCTAACATAGACACCCTTGCACCATGGTACAAGGATGCCTGCATTGGAAGAAGGATTGTTTTTGCGCTGGAAGGGGCACCTTCCTGCCAGTGGTGGCTGGTGACCTTGGTTCGAATTCCAATGAGCTTCTTTCACACTTCCTTGCACTAAGGACCTCATTTACAAGGACTTGGTGCAGGGCAGGGGCACAAGACGTTTTGCTGCGCTGCCCTATGCTAAATTGAAAGGGCAGTAATGCACCATATCTATGGGATACAGTGCATTCTTATCCTTTCAGCCAGTGCCAGCTCACAATTTGATGCCTAGCGCCAACACAGGCACACTTGTTCGGTGTTGTCAACAGGAATGTTTTTGTGCAGGTAGGGACACCTTCCTGCACAAAAACAATACATGGAGGCGTTGTCCTCATTCTATTTGTCCTGCAGAACGAGACAACATTTCTTTTTGTTACACCTGCTCTGGGGAGGCGTAAGGTTTTGGCGCTGACCCAATTTATGTGACTTTGTAAATCTAGGGCAGTTTCAAAATCCATGGGTGTTGCATGAGAACACCCACTGCAACGCCCATGGAACACCTCCTTGACACAGAGTAAGGCATGCAGCGCTTTGCGCTGCCTTGTTTTACTCCATCTCTATGAGCCTATACTAAGCCGCGCAGGGAGGCCTTGCTTAGCCTCATAGATATCATTGAGGGGCCTACACAACCTGAGTGTCTAAAAAAGTGATGCGCAGGTGGTGCAGGCCTCTTGTAAATAACCCCCTGAGTTCACTGTGTCGCTTTGACTCACTCTATATTACTAATTCAAGCAGTCTCACTCATTCTACTCTGACCCACTCTGTCTCACCCAGTCCTACTCATTCGTAATTACTCAGTCTTACTGTGGCGCACACACAGTAACTTGCTGTTACACTCACTGTCATTCTCTCTCACTAACCCACATTAATTATCACACATACTGTTCCTTACTGTTACTCATTCTCACTCACTCTGACTTACTCATTCACAGACTCGCACACAGTCACCCCACAGTCCTGGAATGGCACAGGCACCTTTACGCACCTGTGTCAGCACTCAATATCACTAGCTGCCTCAGTTTGTTGCTGAACCCAAAGCGTGCATGCATTTTATTTTTATTGTACTAAAAGTGAATAATTATTCACTCTTGATACAATAAAAATGGACCACAAAACAAGGAGAGTGTAGTGTAGCTTTGGAAACCATAAAGGAGAGCTGCCACTGGTCCAGGGACACCCATCCAATCCAATCCATCCACTCAATCATCCATCCTTTCACTTATCCACCCCCTTCATCCATACATTCCTCCATCCTTTAAGTCATCCTTCCATCCTTTAGCTTATACACCCACCCTTTCACTCCATCTATCCATCCTTTCACTCCATCCAGCCATCATCCTCCCTTTGGCTCATCCATCTATCCATCCTTTCACTCAGCCATCCATCCTTACACCCATCCATCCACCCTTTGTCCCATCCATCTTTCCATCCATCCATCCCTCCATTTATCCTTACACTCAGCCATCCATTCTTTCACTTACATCTATACATCTATTCATCCATCCATCAATTTACCCTTTCACTTATCCATCCTTTCATCCATAGATCCTTCTAACCTGCCTTTCACTCTTCCACCCATTGTTCTACTCAAACCTCTTAACATACATCCTTCCATGCATCCATCCTTTCCATCATCATTCCTCGATCCATCCCTTCACTCTTCCATCCATTCACCATTTCACCTATCCATCTATCCATCCATCCTCTCTTTCTTTCAATCATTCACCCTCTCTCCCTTTCACTCTTTCATTGTTACATCAATCCTTTCACTCATTTATCCATAAATCTATCCATCATCCATTCATCCATCCTTTCACTCACTCACCCTTCCAAGTTCATATGAGTCTTTGTCTGCTAAGCTGCAGACAGAAGAGACCCATCCAGAACCCACTCCCGCTGTAGCTGCTAGAGCAGAGAGAGGGGTGGGGGTGGGAGTTCACAATGCCCCTGATGCCGTGTCTTAACTGCACATTTACCTCTTAGACCATTAATGCAAATGCTGTCTGCTGCCGATTCCTTCTTTCTCTTGGGCCTCTACCGTGGGTCGAGATAAATGAGCACTCTCTGCGCTCAGCTCCATAATGTTTTTTCCAAAGTGAAACCAAATGCAGTACTAAACAGGTGTTACTGCCAGCAGAGCAACCTCATGCACCCCTCCTACAGCCTGCCCCTCTGTGATATTCAGCAAATTATGCCACCCACTCCCTCCTTGTCCTCATTGGCTGCCCCTCCTCCAGCCATTGAAGTGCATGGAGTTTTGTAACTCCTCTCAGGGCCACTGTTCATGCTCCCCAAAAGCAACAGGATCCATGGCTTTCTAATTCAGCACTCCCTTTCATGTGATGTCACTGCTGTAGCTTGTGCCTTCAGGTCAAACAAAACTTCGCCCAGCTAGCGCTTGTGCAATCAGACATCTGCAAAGTTCACTAGAGTTCAGCCAGGAGATTCAGCACACCATCTCAGAGCAGTAATTTCTTTTCAGCTGCTCTGTGTTTATTTTCCCTGTTCTTGCCTCTTGCCAGAGGGTAGCTCCTTTCGCCCATGAACATCAGTCACCTCTGCTTCCTACTCAAAAACAATCCCCCAGGTTAATTTCCTCTTTCTATGGAGGAAAGAGGAAAAAACAATGAGAAATAAAGATATTTTTCCTGGTTATGCCTCCCCTGGGGAGTCGTCATATTTTGGTGCATTCTTAGGTCTACCAGTAATGGTAAATCTGGGCATATGTCAAAATCCTTGGGTGTGCAGTGAGAACATCCACACTCCACCCATGGAATGTCTCTCTGGGGCAGAATAATACAACACAGCGATTTGCGCTCCATTGCTTTACTCTGTATTTATCAAGCCACTCGGGCCATGCAAGGCCGCCTTGCATGTGTTGATAAATTGCATCTTAGGGTAGCATTGCTTTTGCACACCGTTACGGGGTGCAATAGCAGCTCATTCCCTTGAGAAATATGCCACAAAGTTTTTTGTTGGATTTTCTTTCCAGAGCAAAGCAGCACACATACAAAGTGGGAAATGTTTTACAGTTTGTCTAGGCATACTATTTTGTACTAGCAGAGTACTCTTCTAGTACAAAACCTAAGCTAGACTCATGCAGACACCCTTGTACTGTGGTTCAAAGGTGTGTGCGTAGCACGCGGCTGCCTAACTGTGTGTTGCCGCTAAGGGAGGGTGGGGGGAGTGCCATGTCTCTGTTGATATGGTGCTGACCTCTTCTGTCCCTGTCACGCAACACAGAAACTTTGGATGCTGCGCTGCTTTGTGTGAAAGGGTCATAAATCTGCCCCCATGTGTTTAATGATTGATATAGGTCCTATATATGTGCCGTTTTACCGCTTCATAGCTCCATCAACATGACGCCATAGTGGCAAAATGCTATTGATTCCAATTCAGTGAAAATGAACTCTTCACAAGGTCTCGTTTCTGTGGCTCAGCAGAGAAAGGACTCCTCTCCTTACTGAAGGCTTCAAAAGAAGGTGTGAGACTGTGGTTTTATACAGCGGCGGCTTCTCCGCTAAGGCGTAGGAGCATCGCCCCACTGCTCTCAGAGCAGTTCAAAAAGGAAAAATAGAGTGATAATAACACAATGTTATTCTCTGTTTATTTTTCTGCACAGGCTTCCGTGCGGAGCAGGGCAGGGCTTGGCAGTCCAAAACAGGGGGAGGAGTGGTGGGCACTCTCTAAGTGCGCATGATGGTTTGGCCGGCCATCTTGGGCGGGACAAACCGTCATGCGCACTTAGCATGTTCTCCCCCCAACTGTACTACGGTGGAGAACATGCAAGAGGCTCCCAGTCTCTGTCTGAGCGCCAAACTACGGTGCTCAGACCAATCACGACGCTGCTGTCATGCTGATGAAAGCAACATTGTGATTGGCTAGGGGAGTCTGGGAGCCTGTGTGCTTTGTCATAAGAAGGACGGAGGAGCAGCCGTGGCAGTACCCAGGTAAGTGCAATTTTTTTTTCATTCCTCTCTTCCTCGCCACCTCCGTTTGGTGCCAGCCGCCACTGGCTGTATGCACACTGTCAGCAAGTCATCACTTGATGGACGAAAGAGAGTAAATGAGTGGCGGGAATTAAGCGTGCATGAAAGAGACCGCAGTGCAAGACATTTGTCAAGATGGAACTGTATTTCAAATATAAAACTGTAATAAAGAGCAATGTAAAAAGAGAAAACTGCCAAAAGCCTACTCCTGCATGACTACGAGAAGGATTGGTTTTTGAAACAAATTCCAGCGCAGATATTAGGCAGCTGAATATCAACTCAGCACTGCATGCAATGGATGTGGCTTCAAGGCGCAGCAGGCGAATAAAGAAAGTTCCACGGTTCTAAATGACGGACCAGACTTTACGTAAAATGATTTGGCTATCGCGCGATCCCCGCTCTCTGCCGTCCATATTTAGACGCTCTAAAGTCTCGGGTCACGTGTGCCCTCATCCGAGCCAGGCAGTTCAAGCCGAAAGTTTCAGGTGATGGCGGAGCCAGTCGCATATTTTATTATTTATTTTCCGGTATTTATACATTGCAAACATATTCTACGCAGAAGTCAGCGGTTTACAAGAAGAAAGGCGACCTGAAGTTAAGTAAATGCAGGGAAAAGTAATAAACATTAGAATCATGAAATTGATCACATTTTGCGTAAATACAGTATCGGATAAATAATTAGGGGCAGGAGGCACATTTGTGTATGTACATCGCGCGTACATTGGTTAACTAACCTACAACAGAGTCAAAGTTTGGAAGAGGAGATAACAAGTTCAGTAAGGCAAGGCTAGGCAATACAAACAGAAAAGGGGCAAAGAGGTCAAGAAGGATGAGCCATAGAGGAGTCGATTTACGAAGTGTTTCTCTAACCTGTCTCTAAACACAGACAGGAGCAGTGGCGTAGCCAGCCCATGTGCCGCCCTGATGGTGCCTGGGTTTGCCGCCCACAACGGTCCCTGCGTTTGACGCCTGCGGCAGTATGTATGGACAGGGGAGGGGCTGGGAGGTGCTGGCGATTCCTGCGACGACTGCAGGTGAGAGCGGGAGTTTGAGGGGGTGCTGACGATTCACAGGACGGCAGATAAGGAGGGGTGGCCGCCATCCCCAAAACTTGTGCCGTCCAGGGCGCCCCCCCCCCCCCCCCAAGCTTGTCTGGCCTCTGGATACATAGTGGCATATTTATGAGCCATGTTCCGCTTGTACCACGCAAAAGAACGATGGATTTAACCCAGATCTCTTGACTGGGGGAGAATGTCTGCATTGTCAGCATTCCGTCCATCATTTGTTTGTTGTAATGCTTTTCGCCCTAAGTGGGATGGGTATTCCCAGACGTGGGACCCGTGCTCACTACGCCACTGGAGTCAAGCTATCCTGGCTGATGACGGCTGATAGCCAGAAACCGGTCCTAGGATGCTTGATTCCGGTCCAGGGAATACATGGCTTGGCAGTTCGGGCTGGACTGTTCCCATGAGGCACAGGGTCAAGACTGATTTGCATATGGCCATGTCTAAACTGGGGTGGTATAGTGGGCAAAAGAACGATGGATTTAACCCAGATCTCTTGACTGGGGGAGAATGTCTGCATTGTCAGCATTCCGTCCATCATTTGTTTGTTGTAACAAAGAAATTTAGAGCGCCTGGAAAAATCATCTTGTGAGGAAATTTTGATCTGAGGTTTTTTGAGGCCTTTTGTGTTGACCAGGGCTGGACTGTTCGTAATGGGCATCGGGCGTATCCCCAGGAGGCTGGAAGGGTGGGGGCGTTTTTTTAGTGGTGGGGGCTGTTCTGGTACTGGGGGCATGTTTTGCATCAGTGCTGCAACATCACCCCCAGTAACAAAAGCAGCAGTGCACATGTGCACCCTCCCCCCCCCAGCTGGTCTGACAAAATTGCCAGGGCTGCTTTGGGTTCCCAGTCTGGCCCTGGTGTTGACGCCATAAATAAACAGCCTACCACTGCCTCAAGGAAGCACCGGACCAGCTTCTTTCTGGCTGTAACAACCTGTAAAGAATTGAGGACCAAATCATTACGGTGTACCCCGGACTTCAGGATACAACAAACATTCCTATAGCTCCCTCTGGGTTTATAAAGGTGTCGTTAACCACAGGCATGATATTGCTGTTCCAGTGTTTCAAGTTTATAGCAAGCTTGAAATCCCACTTGTCCTAAAAATGCAAGGGTAATGGGAAAGCTAACGTACTTGCCAGGCCAGTCATTTAGTTAAAAACGTAGGGCCTCATTTAGGGGTATATTTACGAAGATTTAACTCCGTGTTTGCGTCACAAAAGTGAAGCAAAATATTTTTTAACTAATTTACTTTCCAGTGCAAAACGTGATTTACACTGTAGTTTCACTTGAAAGTGGCGCAAAGCAGCAAATGGCGCTGCTTTGCATTACTTAGCACCAAAGGGGCATTCCATGGGTGGTGCATAGGCTTTCCTATGCAACCACCCAAGGTTTCTGACGCAAAACCCTATTTACAAAAAAACGTATACAGGGTTTTGCATAAACAAATAGCATCCCCTTCAACCAGGTGCTATCACGGAGAAATGCTTTTATTTCTCCTTCCTTTTCCGACTTTGCATGTGTGCTGCGCTGTTCAGCACACACACAAGGTCAGAAACATTTTAAAGTTAGTCTAGGCCTAGTATTTTGTACTGGAAGAGTATTCTTCCAGTACGAAACCTAAGCTAGACTCACGCAGACACCCTTCCACTATGGTGCAAAGATGTGTGCTTGGCGCACTGCAGCATATTTCTTCACCGGCGCTAAGTAGAGGGCAGGAGAGTGCCATAATTCAGTAAATATGGCGCTATCCTGCTCTCTCCTTCTCTTGCAGCATAGCATTTGCGGCTGCAGCTCTGGGCTGCATTATAATTGTGAAACGGCCTTTACAATGAGGGGTTAGCCATGCATGCTGTTTCTAATGAAGGAGAACAATGCTTGCCTTAACCACGCATAAGCCTTAACCAGGCATATGTGTGGTTAAAGCAGTCAGCGCTCTAGATGCAGAGCGGATGGGTGTGAGGAGGAACACGAAGGATCGGGAGAGGAAGGACTACATGGCTTGGTAAGTCAGACTGGGGCCAGGGGTGTGTGGGGTAGGTTGGGGTTGGGGTAGTTTTAAGGGTTGGGGACCGGTTTTAGGGTTCAGGGGGGTCTGAGGTCAGGGAAGGTTTTAAGGCTGGGGCCGAGTTTTATGGCTTAGGGTGGGGAGGATCGGGTAGTTTTTCGGGCTGGGTTTTAGGGCTCAAGATGGGGGATAGGAGTCGTTTTAAGGGCTGGGGCTGGTAGATCACAGGGATGGGGCCAGGGCTTAGGGTGGGGGGGCTGCTTTGAGATCTTTACCATGCATATACCTTTACCTGTCATGCCTTTACAATGAAATTCGGTGTAAAGGCATACGTGGTAAAGTCGCATTCAAAGTTAAGATGGCATTGCTAAGGCATGAGTGGTTTTGGGAGACGTGGTTCCGTCATAGAACTGTGCTAATCTAGTAAATCTGGGTCTCAGTGTTTGACAGACAGGGTACTCCACCACAAATGCAATGGAGTACCCGCCCACTTTGGGAGTTTTTGTTTTTTTAAAACAAAAAATGTTTGCTGAGTGGCCTCTTGAAACATGGGAGCTGCTCAGCAAAAGTTTAATGCTTTTGTAGGAACCGTTGTGGTGGCAAAGACCTCTAAGTACAGTGGGTGGTAGTCCACTAAAGCAGCAGGTGCTGGTATCTCCACCCCCTTGCCTCGTACCATTGGCGCAGAAGCAATAACATCTTCTGTCTTTGCCGACTGCTCTCCGCCATTTTTAGACTGCTTGGCAGAGATGTATGCCTTCAGAGAAGCTTGTGACGGCATTACGTTCGCTGAGTGGCAGCCATATTTCATGCAGCCACTCAGCAAACTTTTTTGTTTTACAAATGCGAGCTCTCAAAGCGGGAGTTTGATTTTGTTAAACAAAAGAAAAGTACCCTGAGGTTCTCCAAAGAGGTGAGGGTAACTTTTTTAATTTTCGGTTTGGTATCACAAGGCATTTCCTAGTGGTCCCAAACAGAAAAAAGTACCTCAGACTATCCACTATAAATAGGGTGGATCAACGAAGGTATTTACACCAACATCAAAAAGTATTTTGGACCGTCGGTGTAAGGTTACCTCAGGCTGTGGCCAGCCAGCAGAAACATGACGACCTGCCCAACTCTAAATAGAGTGAGCGGAACATCACTTCGTTGTAAGAGTACCCTGTTCCTTAAACTCTAAATGAGTGTCTTATGGACTAGGATAAAACACAATAAATTAAATATGGGGCTAAACGAGAAGCCAATGAAAGGAATGCAAATGTGGGAGAAAGAGATGCTTTTTCTCAACCAAAAAACTCAAGAGGTGCATTTTAGCCAATCTTTACCCAGTAAATCTGAGTTTTCGTAAATGGGTTTAGGTTAACATATGAATTCAATGTAAAAATGTCAGTTCATTGCAATGTCAGGTAAGGTGATAATGATGGGAGAGGTGTGTCTTAGAAAAATATCTGATTAATTAACATTCATATGGGTAGGATTTTGGAATGACATTTGGAAAACAAATTTAACTCATTTACTGGGGCAGATGGGGAAAAGGGAAGTTCTACGGAAGCAGCTGTGGAACATATGGAGACATAGAGGATTCAGCTGGTTAAATGTAATAGCTTGCTGAGCAAATAATTCCTCTTATTAGCCCCCACTTAATGTATCTATGTCAGGGTAAGTCTTTAAATTAGTTGAAACGCAATGCATAAGACCTATACTTCTCCTTCACGCTGTTTGTTTTTTCTGTCTGGTCGGCCTTCACTCTCTCCACTGGAACTCCCTCTGTATCCTGTTCTAATACTCTGATGCTCATCCTTTGTTACAGGAATATCATCATGCATCACGGGCCAGCCATGTGTCCTACTCACCCCAGAAGGGCTCGCGTCATGGTCATGGTCATGGCAGATATGGCGAGGATAACGCTGTTGTCCACTTCTTCAAAAACATTGTAAGTTCTGTGTGTGTGCCACACCTGATTATGACTGTGGTTTACAGGATACTATGCCTAACAAAGTTTGGCCATGCAATTGAAATTACATGTAATTGACCTTCTTTGGGATGATATCAGTACTCTGCTAAAACAACCAGAAATCCTTACAACCCTAAATTGAGAAGATAGCCCGACCTTCTGTCCTTCCTAACATATTAAGCTCGAAAAACACTGAAATTCACCATTTACAGTTAATCCAAGAAACTATAACTCATGCCCTTGTCGTACACTTCTTATGACTTCATACCTCACAACACTCATGACCTGTTCTATGACATCATTGATAACATTACTGATGACAAATGATATGACATCGTTGATGACATCAGCTTTCATGCCAGTAGCAATTCAGAATATGCTCAGCAGTGCCGGCTGCTGCATCGGCTGCATATTCCTGCCGGTGAAAGACTGCCGGTCCACTGGGATCCTCAATCCCAACAGTGGCGGCAGACTTGTGGTGGTCCAACCATCACAGTCATAATACAGCAGGCAGTCCTGCAGTGTGGCAGTAGTCGGACCGCCACCACGGTTTCGGTGGTCAAACTCGTAATCAGGCACTTAGTACCAATTGTCCTGGTTCCCTGGAGAGCACCTCTTAATGATGAAAGGGGATAGAACTAGGTGATACGAAAGTGATCAATGGAATTCCCAGAATCACTGAAAGATCAACCATCTTAGGCACACATCTTTTGCAGTGGGTTCACTTAGGGGCTAGTATGAAAAGTTTGCTTGTCAGAAGTCTGAAAAACTGCAAGTGGTAGGGTACAGATCTAAGATGCAGGCCAGGGGCATACTTGTGTCTAAGTCCTTTCATGCCCAGCAATCTAGTGCCACGTTTCATTGTTTTGAACAACTGTTGATTGATATAATGGGCTGTCCTGAGGATGCTATTGGGGGGCATAAGTAGGTACCAGCTTCTGCAGCTCTGTGGGGCCTTTGCCCAAATCAGCTTATCAATTTCCTGTGCTAAACACACTTTAGTCTGATTCACTGTTTACCATGCTTTTATGTAAATGCAACAAGCCACACTTTGTAAACAGAGTGGTTGTGTTGACATTGAATTACTCCATCAGCCTTTGCCAAGACAGGGGAAGGTGAGGCCACCAGAATCTCACACTCTGTGGAGAGCTTATTTCTCGCCCTGCTCTTTTACGGCTGTTGACGATGTTCTTCTTGTTTTGCAGGTGTCTCCAAGGACTACACCTCCCATGCAACAAAGGGTATGTCCCGCACTGAAGTTCCCCCACAACTTCAGTTCCTTTTTTCTACTGACTTTGAAAACAATGTTAGCTGCACATGCTGTGAATTTGACGAGATGGATATGAGTAAAAAGATACCCTGGGCTGGATGACATCTTTGCATATGGTGTAGTGTTGATGCTAAATGTTTTTTCATGAACTGCAACTGTAACTTGCATTTCCTCCTAGACAGAATCAAAAATGCAGTGTTCATCTTTCTCCTGTGTGCTTGTTCTTGGTCTGACATATGCCATAGTAAAATCCTCCACAGTCACCTACCTTTACAGGCTGTCACAAGCATTGTTTCCATGCGTCGTCCCATAAGTAGCCACGACACCTACTGTATAAGCAGGCAGCTCACTGGCTTTGCCTACCCATGTCTAGATAGTGGTAACTAGTGAAGTCAGTTACTGTGGCTCTAAGATGCCTCCATATTTTAATGCGGCTATCCATTATTAGCAAAAACATTTCAAGCTAAATTTGATCTCCAGATTCGCGGTGGTGGTGTTCCAACTGCCGAGGTGTGACTTTCTGAGTCATTCCACGGGTAGACTGCCAGTTGTACAAGGGAATCCCTGTTCCCTGGCGGTGGCGTGGCAGAGGGGCAATGCAATATGCTGAGCGGGACTGGTGAAGTACCGCTGAGCCTATTTCGAGTTACTCCACAGCCAGCTTTTTATGGCGGTGAGCCCTACAGGGACCCCATGCCCCCCTCTCGCCATGGGGATGCATTCAGGGGTGCACAACATGTGGCCCCCTGTCTGCTTGCAACCCAGTTCCAGCACGGCATCGACTTCACACTCCATGCCATGCTGGAACATTTTTGCCCTTCCGATTGCGGTGCCCTTTTTCCGAGCACCGACGTGGGAGGCAAAAGGACAATACGCCTGCACGAGTTGAACTCGTAATTAGGTTGGCGCTCTTCGCACGGCTTTGACTGTGCTGTGCCAGCAGAGCCGGCGCAGCACCGCCAAAGTCAAAATCAAGCCCTAAGTCCCTTCAGTCTCACTTTCGATGACTGAGGGAAACAGTGTTAGCTCAAAAAAAGACAAACAATAATAAATGAAAGGTAGATATAGATGGAAATCCGCAGAATTTAAAGCATACATGCATTTTAGCAAAAAAATAGTGCACAGATACTGCTGAAATGTAACCCATTGAATCCAGATTTTGGTTAAATATCTTTAGGTAAAACAAGCCCACATGAAAAAATTCCATTGTATAAACCATATATTCAGTTGGGCAGAGTATAATCTGGTTATTCATTGCCATTGCTGATTAAGACAGAGGGATTGTAGAGAGAGGGGCTATGGCCACCTATTAAGTTATAAATCACACCTGTACTTCTAGATTATTTTGCAACTTGCTAAAAAGCCAAAGGATAGTTGCTATTGTACAAGGGCATGTCCTCCCCTTGTTTTGATCACGTTTAGGTCAACACAGTCCAGAGAATGAATGCATGTCCTCAGAGCAGGGGTGCCCAACATTGTTCCATGAGAGCTGGAGTAGGGCCAGATATTCATTAAATCATTATGTAAATTAATCGGATTTAGATTTGTTGGATGTATATTCATGTAATGTTTATGTGCTGAAAATTTGGCATGGCTCCAATCTTCATTGACCACACTAGGAAACTGTTGTGTTAGAGAGACCTCTTTGCAGACATTCATCTTGCCAGCACACCCAGATTATGGTCTCTATTTCGAGTCTGGTGGTCCCCGGACCGCCAGACTTGCCAGGGCGCGGCGGTGGCAGTCTTCTGACCACTCTATTACAATTAGGGAGGACAGACCGTCAATGCCCGCTGCAACCACAAGGGAACCGCCATTCCCTTGTGGTGTTGTGGTGGTCAGGAGGCCACTATATGCTTGGCGGACTGCCGCGGTCCGCCAAGCATATTACGAGTTTCCTCCCCACACAGTTTTCATGGCAGTTCCACCGTCATGAAAACTGTGGCGGAGAGGAAACAAAGGTGCCTCACGCCATGTGGATGCACACAGGGGCGCACAACATGTGCCCCCATGTGGGCATGCACACCAGTTCATGCACAGCATGGACTTTGCAGTCCATGCTGTGCAGGAACTGTTTTTGGTGTTACCATTCGCTGTGCCCATCTTCGGGGCACCACAGTGGGAAAGTAAAAAAAAAGCCCACCAGACACAAGAAATACTCGCAATCTGGCAGGTGGCCAGACCACGCGTTTGGCAGTGCTGCGGCAGGGTGGACCCGGCGCTGCACCACCAAACTCGTTCCCAGGCCCTTTGTCTGCTATTTACCCACATTTGTTGTGGAACAAATACTTCTCAGATTAGTCCAGGCACTATGAAGTATCTCCTAGAATTTCTAGAGCAGATCTCAATGCTGTTTTGCTGTGGGTAAATTGAATTGCACAGCGATGCATGTTCCCAAATTCCTAACCCGGTGCATTAATTTTACCAGGACACACTCCTCCCTCAAACAAACCAATTGCAACCCCATGTCTTGTATTGTCTTGTATTGTCTTTTCTTGTCTGTCTGAAGCGCGAGGTATCCATGGCGATCATCCGCTCACTCTTTCTGTCTTTTCTATGTGCAGAGAGGATTATCCCTCACCAGATTTAGCTGGGTAGGTGACAAATGTATTTTTCATTCACAGCCTCTTTGGTTCCCCCAAGCCCAACAACTGCTGCCTGTGCCAGCTGCTGCAAGCAACATGGCATGTTTTCGCTCCCTAAAGCTTTGTTTGGTTGTCGCTCCTCATTTTTCTTTCTTCTGACTCATTTTGCTCCCCACAGTAATTTTGCTTCCAGTGGTAATTGCGCTGCTGCTTTAACTCGTAGATTGAAACAAGGTGCGCTCCTCCAGAGGCATGGCGGCCCAGCTGTGATTAAAACCACACCGCATTTGCACAAATTGATAAAACCCATTAAAGGCTGCATGGCAAAGCTACCTATTTTCTCACAGGCTCCTGGAAGACGCAATTGCTTTCTCATAATTTTCCCCTTCCTCCCCTGTTCTGCCTCGCTACAAATTGCCCGTTCGCGGCGGCTCCGTCTGCCTCGCATTGTTTTATTTGTAAAGCGTTCACAAAATGGCGGGCCCGTTAATGCGGAGCTCCGCGAACATTGGCATTGAAAGTAGAGCGCCTCTTGTATCTGCATTCATGATCTTCTCAATGCAGCTTGTTTTCATGCAGCATGCATGTAAAGGAGGACAGCCATTCTCACACATTTTGATACATCAGGCACAAATTCCTCGCCTGCTCTGTGTTCACAGGCTCAGAAAGCATATAGTTTAATTTTTGTGTACACAACATGCATCCTATTCCATTAATTTACATAAAACAGGCAACTCAGTTAGTTAATGAGCAGAGTATTTTGGGTAAAGCAGAAATACCAATATGAACCAACAATGAGTTTGCAATGTTTCTGTTTTTTTTAGGAATAAGTTGGGATATCCTGCCCTCCTATGTATTTAGATTATAACAGTACACATACATGACATTTGTAGTCTCGTTGTGTCTCAAAGTTTCAGAATATGGCAGCAGTCTAAAACAATACAAGTCCCACAGAGACCTATCAGGCTGAGCCGAAGCCAACTCACATTATAGGGCACGTCACAAGATAGTCCAACCCACAGGTTATCGAGGGAAGTGTTTTGGAAAAGGATGTGCTAATGGACATCCTGAGAAGCTGGAGTCTTGCATATCCTTCTAGGATCTTCTGACTTGTGCACTGCACACCCCCAGTGGAGAAAAACCTATTTGTGTGCGTGTATGATCCTTTTTGGGTCAGGCGCCATTCTTCTTTAGCTCTCAACGTCACTTTCTGTATGGATTGAGGAAACCATAAAACTTCAGTTTTACAGGATAATCCTGGGATCCCTAACCTCTCTGGTGGTCTTAAAACCTCTTGCTTCCTGTCAGGTACTTCTCCATGGGGTGAAGGTTCCACCCTTTAAAAATGTACTCAACTTCATTGGAACTCAGTTGGCACCCTTCCAGCTTTTGGAACTGTTACTATTGTGTTTTATTCCTACTTTGCCTTTGGATTTGTGGTGTACGTCATCACAATTCGGTGTTCTTGCTCTTGTTACTTAGCGCTTAATATATAACAACATGGTTCTGCGTATGTATGGGTTGTACCTAAGTACCCCAGACTAGCGTATCCAAGATCCACCAGACCTCTCATTTTGAGCTCACTGTGATAGTGCAACCTTCATTTCTCCATACAAAATAATAGAATATTGCTCTCTGCTTTATTCCGACCCAGATCGGAAGATGAGAAGGATGCGCAAGGCAAGACTGAAAAATTAATTTCCTTTTCTACCAAAAAGCGGCCATTTTTGCTACATGATGTTGGGATTATCAAAATATTTCGCTCTGCTTTGCCCGCTGCTTGATATTTATTTATTTTGTTTTTTCCTCATTTCTTCCAGATATTAACCAGACAGAAATTAACACATTTCTTTCCACAGGCTGTTCTATTTTGCTTCTTTGAGGGAAAAAATGCAATTTAGCATCTGGATGACTCTTTGCAGGCTGGATTATTTTCTTGTGTAGCTGTTTGTGGCATCAAAATGGCCCTTTTTTGTTTCAGCTCCAATTAAGGTTTCCTCAGTAAGCAGAGTAAAAGCCATCCACTGAGTCCTTGCACAACAAATGCATATTTTTTGCAGTTATAAATATTGCAAACTTGGCACAACGAGATAGGTGTTTTACATGAGCACCAGATTAAATTACTCATTTTTTTACGCACAGGGAGATGAATTGATTTGCCCAGAAACACATGATATTGGGTCGTGGCCAGGACTCATATCTGGCTTTCCAGATGTAAACGCAGTAGCTCTGGTCCTTAGGCCACATCTCCGCCCTTTCTAAAGGTTGTTCACGCTCTTTCCAAGATAGTACTTATGACTACCATGCCGCAAGCACTGATTCCTCTACTGAGTCCCAGAGTTTGCACAATTTGCCACTAGGAGAAATAGTGTCGATTAGATGTTGGTATTGAGTTCTTCCCTCCTTAGGAAAATTTGTTTGTGTTCCAAAGACTTTATTGGCATTTAAATTACCTTAGTAACAGTTCGAAGGTGCATAGACCTTGCGTCATAATAGCATAGTACAGTATAATTCATTGTATTACAGCACATACATCATAATATGGGTACAAGCGTAACATATTGTGACCCAACATAGTATTGTACAGACAGGCACGAACTGCATAGCCACATAAGACTAAATAATTGGTACGGGTGTCACAAAGCATGCAATTGATAGCCATTGGAGTCAGCCATAAGTATATGCGAGAATTTTTCTGTATAACAATATGGTACAATATTTCTGTGCCTTCAAGAGTTTCTTTTAACAGATCTATGAGGAAAGGGTCTGTAGTCATGCACAAGGGTGGCTCTATATAGTTAGATGTACGCAAGTGGTAGAAGTCAACCATGTCAAGAATCCGGTGTATGTAGTGAGGATGGAAGAGGGGAGAGAAAGGGGGGGTAATAGAACATTAGGAACATTTTACCCGCGTAGTGTTTCAAAATATCAGTCTTCATCTCTAACGATTCCTACAAATTCAATTTTTCTGTCCTCGCAGGGAGCCGAAGGGCAGAAGCCCACCCATGGATCATGGCCCAGATCATCGGACCACCACTACAAGTCGTCCCATAAGGGGTACAAGGACTCACACAGGGAGGGACAAGGGACCCTCTCCAAGATCTTCAACCTGGTATGTGACGTACCTTAGACTGTTATTTTATATTTTAAATGGTGTAAAGTCAGAACGTCTTTGGGACTTAGCATTTTTTATGCAGTTGTGGTGTGTGTTGTCGGCTGTCGTGCTGAATGTTTTGAGCAGTCCATTACCGTGCACCGCTGAAATAGAATGCAACCTGATACCAAAGCATTATTGACCACTATGTAAGTCAATAGTGCTAGTTAGTCGCTCTCATTCAATTATGGCCATGAGCCGAAGGCTTGGTTGCATTGATTAGGCAAGAGATTATAAAGAAGCAATGTTCGTTGCAAGAGGCCACTAATGCTAGTTATTGGTCCTTACTTGACTTATGTATTCATAAGTTTGGAAAAAGATAAGAACTAGGGGCATATGTACAAGGGGATTGCGACACCGAAATGTCACTTTTTTTGGCGTTCTGGTGGCGCAATGCCCTGCCCCATACTTACCAAGCGGCGTTAAGTCACTTTGCATGAATTAACGCCGGTTTGTAAATATGGTACCCATTCACGCAGGTATCTGCGTGAAAGGGGCGTGCAATGGGTGTTGCTGTTGGCATTCCACCGCAACACCTATTGCTTTTTGATGCTGACCCAGATTTACATGGATGTATAAATCCAAAACTAATGCCATGAAAAAGCAGGCATTCGATTGGCGCAACGAGGAGAAATACTTGTATTTCTCCTCGTTCTTGCTTTTTCTATGTATGCCGCATTCTGCAGCACACTTAGAAAGAGAAAAAAATGCCATTAAAGATTGTTTATGTGTAGGAAGGTCCCCCTTCCTGCACAAAAACAATCATTAAAGAATGGCGATTTGCTACATCTATGCGTGCTTTAGAATGCAGCACACATAAAAGTAGAAAATCGCTATTATTGATTGCTTATGTGCAGGAAGGGGGCCCTTCCTACACATAAACAATCATCCCTGCAACGCAGACACCATTGCACTATGGTGCAAGGGTGTCTGTGTTGGTGCTAGACAGTTATTTTTACCGCCAGTGCAAGTGAAAACACAGGGGTGCGCCGTATTCTTGTAAATATGACGCATCCCAGCGTTTTTTTTTATTACACAGCGCTGTGCCGCAAAATTTGCAGCACTGCTCTGTGCCATTTCCTTATACATATCCCCTCATTCTTTTGATCAGCTCCAAGATTAACTAATTATGTTATCATATAAATCTACCTCTGTTGCCACCCCACCCTTTCCTCCTGAATCCCTAAAAAGTAATGTGTGTATTGTCAGGAAGCTTCAGTAGATGCCCTATTTTGGGACAAGAGTCAGACCACCGGATATGCGATCCTGCTCATCTACTCCATTTAGTGTTCCAATATAGCCTTATAGACCGCTGCTATGCGACCCAGTAAATACCTACCCCCGACTTATTGCCTCAGTAGAAGGCGAAATCCAGTAACAAAGGGATGACTGTTAAACAGCTGATAGAGCTCCTCTGGCGAGCTATAAGGGCATTAGATTGCGAAAGCAAAATTTATAAATAAAAAAAAAAATCTCTCTCGAGTATCAGGGAGAAGGGTGATATAACCGTATACAATATCTGGGTATCACAGGTTCGAAAATATTTCAAGTATGGCATGTTCAGTGCTTAATTTGCAAAATAATAAGTCAAGGGGCCTAAAGATTTGCTCAGAAGTCTTTGGGGCATATTTATCAAGAACGGCGTTAAAATTATCGCCACTTTAGCGGCAGGAAACTGCCGCTAAAATGGCAATAACGGGCTTGATAATATGCCCTTGAGAATTCCAATAGAAGCCCAGGTTCACACCAGATCACTAGAGCAGCGATAATTTTAACGCCGTTCTTAATAATATGCCCCTTTATCGTGTGGTATTGAATGCTGTACTTGATACCAAGGCTGCGTAGTTTTGATCCCACCACATGCCTCGTGAATGCACCCCCAGAGACTCCGCACCCCCAATATCTGACTCTTACAGGTTTCTTTTTCCGTCTTCTTTCTTCCATTTGTGTTTTCTCTCTCTTGCTCTGGTTCGAAGTCTGATGAGGTAAAATAACTACCGGTCCCCAAAAAATGAGTGCCAGTGTGTACCACCTGCAAGGACCGGCTCAAATTAAACCCTGGACACGTGCGTCATTGCTCTATCTTTGCAAACAGAAAGTGCGTGTGATGAGCAGCTGCCCTCGCCTCACTTTGTCCACTAGTTGCACATAGGTATAAAAAGCCATTGTTTGGGTTGAGCTGCTCTGCCTTGTTAGGTTGGATTCGTTTGCGGCTCAGACTTTGCCATTTCAGCATCTGCCGCCGGGACGAGCCAGCAGTGGGAAAGAGGCTCGATTTGTTGCTGTGTTATTCACCAGGCCAGGCTCCTGACTATCTGTGGAAGAGTGATGCTCGCGCGGCAAGAACTGCAGCGACCATTCGTTTTAAACATTAAGGGACATATAAACACAGATGAGGGCAGGAGGATAAGATAAAATGGCTGAGCAAGCTTTTGCTGCCCGGTGTCTCTCCAGTCGCTGCTTCGGGGATGATGTACTCTGGCAAAGCTGCAGGCTCTGCGGCGGACGGAGCTGCCAGGACGCAGAGAAACCTTGGCAGGGCAGGGTGAGAGCAGTGTGAATGAAGTCAGAAACGCTGCTTGCCCTGGAGAACTGTGGCCGCCACGCGCCAGATGCCGGCGGCCATCGCTGGCAAAGGCCTCCTCGGATACTTTCAGAGGTGACGAACAGCTGGCCTGACACAAGAAGCCACCAACCCCATATTTCCATTCCAATCCCAGCACAGTTCGACCTCCTCCAGCACCTCTAGGTTCAGAAAACTAAAAGACGGGACTCATTTTCAAAGGAGATTAGTAAAATCCAGATCCCCACATGTGAAAGTGTATTTGAAGGTAATTCTTTACCGTACCTATTATTCGGCCGGGCCTGAGCTCTCAGGGCATCGTAAAAGCTATTCGCTGGCTTTACTCCTGGCGGAGATAGATTATTTTGTCTAGCTGGTGCAATGCTGCCCCCTAGCGCTCAGAGAGAGAAAGGAGGGACATTTTTGCTCCCATACATTAGTCATGCAGTGGAACTCGCTGGCTGGACCAGGCATGTGCTCAACACCAAAACAGATATATTGACCTTTTATGTAGTACAAACTGGAAACCGAATTTTTCTGGAGCTCAACTAACTAATGTTATGTATATCCATCTCACAGGAACTGATTTTACATACACTGGCGGAATGTAAGGCCGACCTGACTCCTGCTCGTTTTATACCTGTTACCTGTTCGCTATACGAATAAACGGCTCATAAGCAGCGGCGGCGCCCCTGCCCCCCTCCCCCCCTGCCAACAGCAGCAGCTGCAAAACTTGAAAAGCAAAACAATAATAAGTCTTAGTTACTATCGTTTTATTTTTCTCCATGGTGAGGTGTCATGGGGATGACAGGCACGAGGGGGAGTGGTAGGTGCACGGACGGGCAAACCGGCATGCGCACTGAAGCTGCCTCCAACCTGAGCTGCATTGCCGGGTTGGAGACAGCAGACACAGGATCCCAACCTCTCTGGGAGCGCAAATTCAGCCCGCTCAGGCCAATCCTAATGCTGCTCTCATGCATGAGAGCAAGACTAGGATTGGCCACAGGGCAGTCTGGGAGCCTGTGCTTGCAGTGGAGCCAAAAGGGCGGCATTCAGGTATTTTTTGTTGTTGTGCCCCCTCTCCCTTCCCCCACCACTTTGCCCAACACTAGCCGCGACTGCTCATAAATGACTGCCGAACCCACAGAGCTATCTTGACCATGACACTGAATGATAGGATGCTTGAGGTGACTAGTACATTTCACTACAACAAACTGAAGTGCTTCTAGTTGATGACATCAAGGCGGATAGTTTAGAAGCTCAGAGGCAAGTTTACTAAGATTTGACGCAGCACAGCAGCCAAAGATGCTGCACAGTGTTGCATCGAAGGGAGCGAGACAACAGCACCACACCTACTAAGATATGGCACTGCATCTCTCTCCTCCTGCACTGGTGGACCTTTGACTGTCTTGCGCACACACATGCTCTTGTACTGTAGTGCAAGAATGTTTGTGTGATGTTTAACATAGTTTTTGTAATTAAAGGGTGACTTTAAAGTTCAAAATACTGTGCTTAGACCTATTGTAATACTTTTTCAAGATTGAATGTGTCCTGTACAGTACAGCATGCAAAGTTTGAAAAGTTTTAAAAAATTCAACTTTTCTCCATTACACTCAAATCGGGGAGACATAATTTTTTACGCAAATCTATGTATACTAATGTTAGTAGATAGGAATTTGCATCAAAACCCATGGGTGCTTGCATGAGAATGCCCCTGTACAATGACAATGTATGACACCCCTTTGACACAAAGTGTGCAAAGCTCTACTTTGGGTTACCTTAGGGCTGTTTTCCAGCACACAGCAAGGGTTGCACTGAAAAGTAAATCCCAAATCTATACTTTGCTCCAGTTTGTGTCATTTCTGTGATGCAAACCTGGTGCAAACTGTTATTAAATTTGGGCCTTAGTTTCTATGCAAGGGTGATTTCACAGGCCATTCCAAATATTGAGCCCTTCCTGCTTCTTTTTCAATCCAATATAGGCAAACACCTCTCAAAATTTTGAGTTTCTAAGGAGTTTGAGATCAAGTGATTTTGGAGGATGGTGAAGAGATGAAACATTTTTTACGGACAGTAATAAAGAGTTTTTTTAATCAAAAATATTGAAACAATGAGCTAAGATATCTGTATCCAATAATTAGAAACATAGCTGACCTGCAAGAACAATCCATCCAGTTTAAAGCTACTTATCACAGTTTTTGTAAAAAGCTCAGAGGACAATAAGTGCGCCTCTTATGAATCCAAGTACAACTATCTAAAACCATCTCTATAAGAGCAGAGACGTTGCACTCTCGAAATTGGGAGCACACATCTTGCTCCCCCTCTATTTTATAAAGTGCACAAAATAAAACAAAGTGCAAAGTGCTTTGTTTAGACAAATTATCAAAGGGACATGGCGTAATATTATCTGACCAGCTGCCTTGATGTGGAAAGGCTTCCAAAAAGTGCGCTATGCCTAGCCGAAACCTAGTGAGATCAAATCTATATTGCGGATTCATAATAAACATTAAGTAAATTTGTTGCTGACTAGTCAAAGGACTAACCTCAACAAGACTCAGCCTTCTATGTTGTGTCTGAGACTGCCTGTGATGTAAACTAGCCCTGGAAAAAAATATCATTTTGATAATATATTTTGCTTTGGGGGGGGGGGGGCAAATTTTGATGGTTAACAAAGAAATCGTGTGAACCCACCTCATGACACATGTGTTTCAAGTGGCTAAGCCAAGAGATCTTCTCAACATTAAACATAGCAAGACAATCCACAATAATTGCTCTCGAAAAACCATCAGGAGCCTTCTAATAAAGTTATTCCTTACAACTTGAAGCTTGTTACTCCTGCTCCATAAGTGGCAATAGAAAGGCATTTTGCTTTATAGAGAATTAACATTTCTTTTACTGGTTTCTGTCCCAATTTAGCTGCAAGCGAAAAACAGCATCTGTTGCTTTAGTTGTCTGCTGCTCTTTTAGCGTCAATAAAGGTCCCATGGCAGCTGTATATTAAATAGGTTACCAAAATAATAAAAACCTTTGACTTTCTCAATCCTGCACCACAAAAGTTTTAGATGTTATCAACTTGGGGCCTCCTACCATATTATATGATATTTTTAAAATTACATTTTAGATCAAGGGATGTCATAAGATCTATAATAGCATCAAGGGATTTCTGAAGGCTTATTGCTGTCCTTGCCAGAAGGACATTGTGGTATGCATAAGAGAGTAATGGGACAAAATCACTGCCAATCCTCGGGAAATCTAACTTCAGCAATAGGTATGCCTCTAATCCATTTGTGTACATAAGAAATTAAAAAGGGGCTAAGATACAACCTTGACGAACCCACTCAGTTGAAAATATCGGCTGTGTTTTCTCACAATATCGGCTGTGTTTTCTCACCCTCAATGCTGTATCGTATCTTAACTGTGGTGTTAGACTGTAACCTACGTAACAGGACTACTAATGGTTCCTCCACTCCCATGTCTCCCTATGGGAGGCATTTTGCTTGTTTAAAGGGTGACGATGAGTCTAAGGAGGGTGGCACCATCCCATTGATGGTGAGTTGAGAGAAATCTTTTATGAATGTGCTTGGCATGTTGTTCCGGAGAAGGGGCAAAGTGGGTAATATTTCCCAGGCGCCATACTTTATCAAGCGTTAACAAGGGTCAGGAAAAACAGCATGTAATATTTCTGTGCAAAAGATGTGTATTTTCAGTAAAATCGCACATCTTACGTGACATATCCTCAGTTGTCATAACACTGATATCTATATTGGAAGATTTACTATGAGTAAATATCTCACACAAGGACCACTCTCAGTCTAGGGAGGTACTAAAAAACTTTTTTAGATAATTGCAGTTAATGGTATCATTGACACACCTCTTGCTAAATTAGATGCTCCTTGAATGTCAGTCAGGTTTTGTTTGACATATAGGGGTAGATTTACTTAGAGTTCATGCAACGCAGTGCAGCAAGGCAAATTGCTGTGCTGCATTGAGTAAATCGGAGAGAGCTGAAAAGCGTCATATCTATTAAGATATGGCGCTCTTCAGCTTTCTCCCTGCGTGAGAGCACTTGAGGCTGCCTAGCAACAGCGCAGGCACCCTTGCATCACGAGGGTGCCTGCATTATGGTTAGGATTGTTTTTGTGCAGAAAGGAATGCCTTCCTAAATAAAGACAATCTTTAGAGGTGTATTCCTCTTTCTATGGCTACTGCAGAATGCAGCACACGTGGAAATATAGTAAATAACAAGGAGAACTAAAGATATTTCTACTTGTTATGCCTCATTTGGGAAGGTGTAGCATTTTGATGCATTCTCAGGTTTATTAGCTTTAGTAACTGGTAATGTGCCAAAATTCATGAATTGATACATGGGAACGCCCATGCTCTAGCCATGGAACACCTTCCTAATGCAAGGTAACGCAAGGCAGCGCTATAGGCTACTTTGCGTTACTTTGTATTTACGAAACCACACAAAGTGGCTTTTCATGACTTAGTAAATACCAAAAATGATTTTGCATTGGGACTACACCACAAAAGCGATGCAACCCAATGCAAAAATATAGTAAATCTTCTCCACAGTACTGATTCAATTGTACTCCATTGGCCCAGCAACAACCTGCTGTTCATTGGACAGTCAGAATTACATTGTATTCCCACAAACCAACAGCTGTGTGTATGGTCAGAATTCAAGTTGGCAGAGCATGGCCTGGTCACTGAGAACCTGACTCCAGCCACCTGTAATAGAAATAGAAAGAAGGCTCTGGCAGTGGCTTAACGAAAGTTTAAAGGGACCCCTTGCAATGTACACAGAGGGGCCCCTGATCCGGATTTAATACGGAGCGCTCAGGTTTTATTACTGGGCTGAGGGGGCCCCCTGCAGCTTGGGGCCCCGCCGCACCGCAGGGGATGCAGGGGACTGTGTTACGCCCCTGGGCTCAGGCAGCCCGTTAGGAAAAGTTGAATTTATTGATTGGCTGTGTTTGAACACCCCTCTAACCTTTAAAGAGCATTGGTTTTCCAAGGTGGATGATAGTGTTCTTTTGTATAAGATGTTTTGATGATTGAGGAGACACGCTGAAGGCCTGCCCATACACTGATATTCTCATTTTACTGCTACTCTCCCTAAATAAAGCTCACCTGATTAAACCAGTGCATAATCTGGAATGGCTGTTAATCCATGGACAACATACATTATTTAAAACTAAGTCAATTCCCTGCTGAGGATGGTCTTGGGATTCAAACCGGTGGGCCATGGCCATAATGTACTGTGGTGTTCAAGCATTTGAGGCTGCTTTGCTCGGTTCTTTTAGTGTGCAGTGTCTACTGATTCATGGCCGGAGGGTGCCTGTTCCCTGCCCCTTCCCCCTCTGCAAGGCAAAATGAAAAAAAACGGATATTTTCCTTACTTGGGTACAGAAAGTGCAACTAACTAAAAACACACTCTAGATTTCTATATCATCGATAAACTGTAGTCCATCCGTGTAATCCAGCTAAAACATCCAGAATCCACTTAACGGAGCAAAAAAATTGGATCTAACCAATAATGATCTGTTGAGAGGCCGTTTCCTAGAAGTTATTGATCAGCAGGAAGACAGAGGAAAATAATAAACAAGAAGTGATGTTTTCAGAGTAACACTTGTTGTTATGGTGATCCCTATTGGTTAGAAAGCAAAAGACACACAATTGATGGACGGAATGCAGAAAAAATCAAAACATTCACCCCCAGTCAAGAGATCTGGGTTAAATCCCTCATTCTTTTGCTCACCATGCCACCCCAGTTTAGACCTGGCCATATGCAAATCAGTCTTGACCCTGTGCCTCATGGGAACAGTCCGGCCCGAACTGCCAAGCCAGGTCCTCCCTGGACCGGAAACAAGCATCCTAGGACCGGTTTCGGGAGTGTGTGGTTGTTGTGGGGATTCGTTATTTACCACCAACTAAAAGTTGGTGGTAAATGACGAATAGCTGTAAAAAAGCATTTCTTTGCACTTTGAAGTGTGCAATGTGGCAGACATACATGCCCTTAGGGCATGTATGTGTGCCACATGTGCACACATGCAGGAATCAGGGGTGCAACAGGGTGTCACTGTGACACCCTGCCACCCTTGATTGTGCTCCCCCCATTACCGAATCGGTATTTACCGATTCGTTAATGGTAACTGGCTTCCCATTGATTCCTATGGGCCTCCTGGCCCATAGGAATCAATGGGAAGCCAGTTACCATTACCGAATCGGTAAATACCGATTCGAAATTACCGACCCATTCCGAATCGGTAAATATTACCGATGGATTACCTACATAGCATTTACCACTTCCGGTAAAATTCGGTATTTATGAAGTGGTAAATGTTAGGCTACCTACATATGGCCCTTAGTGTTTGAGGCTGGATTTCAGTTGCAAAACATTAATACATACCATAAGGAATTGGTATCTAGAAGGTACGCCCATAAAATGCATCTTCCAAAAATCAATTCCTGATGATTTCCTAAACTCATTTAACGATTTTAAAAACCCACCTAATCAGAGGATTTGCGAGCAATAAAACCCTTGGCACAGGAGGCCGCTGGTTGCCTGCCAGTGTGAGATATGGAGGCTGGGTGAATAGCCCGATTGCTTACAAGCTGTCATGTGTTACCAGCCCTTCCCTTCACTGTGATCGTTGCCAATGGACTGTGGCCAATAATAAATAAAAAAAAAACTATTAAATAACACTCAAGGCAAGCGGCCTGGCATTGAGCATCATTTAATTCCGAAATTAGGGCGTAACAAACTGAAGTTACGATGCTTGACCAGTTCAGGACACCATTTACAGGATGCCCACGTGTCATAATTTCTGTGTGCTGGTAGAGGTTGCATCTTACAGAATTCTCTTTTAAAGCGGTGGCAATTCAAACAGGCATTAAGTAAACATTTTCTATATTCCATATAAAAGTTAATCTAACATTGATTGCTTTTATTCATGCTTTTCCGGTGTCTGCTGCAACTAACGTGTTTAAATGAATGTGAAAAAGGTTGTTGAAGCCCTGCAGCCTTTGAAAATAGTGTGTGAATTGTGTCAAGTGTTTCAGGCTAAAGAGAAGGAAAGAATTGTCTTTTTTTATTTTATTTCTAATTTCTATTTTTCCACTCTCTCTCCACCCCTTATTTTTTCCCCTACTTATTATATTGCTTTTTGTTTCTGTTTTGTTGTTCCTTTTCCTGTCTCTCTGTCTTCAAATTGTTTTTCCTATCTCTTTCTCCTTATTTTTTTCTTGCTGTTTGTATTTACATTTCTCTTGCTGTTTTTTCTCTTTCTTACTTTTTCTATGTGTTTTTACTCTCCACCTTCTGCGCTCTTGTTAGCCTTTTTAGATTCATTTTTTCTCTGCTCTACCCCTGGTCTCAACTACTTTTGGATTTCTCTTCACAGGGCGGTAGGGATAGCCGACATGGATCGCCTGTCGCCAGACGCTGAAGTTCTGCGAGGTCTCCTGAAAATCCTGATGTACTCTGCCAAAGAGTATAGCGTGCCTACACCACACCAAATAATACTACTACTTGCAAGACTTACCTAGCTACTACGTTAACATCTGTTGAGTTGTGCGTGCAGTAGGATCATTTATCAAACTACGTTGGCGACCCCGGGCCAACAAGTCGAAAAGAAGAAAGGAAAACTCAATGTAGTTGAGTGCGCTGTCTTTATCAAGTTGTACAGCATTAACACAGAAAGATGCTTTTGTTTATTTTCGTATATTCATAATCCGTGCTACCTTAATAGGACATTAAACGTAGAAGCCGACCCACCCCAACACTACCTTAGTTGACAGTCAACCAAAGATCCCCAAAGCTGCTACAGAACTAAGGCAGCCATGTTTGTAGTTCTGTAACCAGTGGAACACTGTCAACTGTGCCACACTCAGAATGTGCAAGGCCTGGTCAGCAAAGTCTATTTTTTTACAGCTGGTTTACATTTTTCTTTTAGGTTGGTCTGTTGGTTACCCCCACCTCTCTCTCACATGCATGAACTTATTTGATTATTTTTGAACTTGGAAAAGACAGCAATGGATGGATTCATGTTGGTAAAACAAAAGGGAAGGGTTGAATTCTTAGTATGTGATAAGCGGTTAAGGGTGGTTGCGGGCCGGTGAGGATCATGGTGTGACAGAGAGCTGTGGGGGTTTTGAGGTGACGCAGCATTCTCGCAGTGTGATCCTAGAGGTTGGAGCATGGGCTTATGGGCAGTGAAAGGTAGAGAGAGAAGGGGATCCAGAAACAGGGAATCCCCCCAAATTACAAAGGGGTTTTCTTTATGTGACCCATGGGTGCCACTGGTGGTGCACCCCAGGTCCACTCACTAGAATAACGCCACTTCACACCTAAAGATACAGGAAATCCTGCTTCACGGGATACAGGGTACCCTGACTCTTCTGCAGCTCTTGTTAGAGTCTCTTGCTTCTTTACACTGGAGCGATGAAGTTAAAAAACATGATATTGAAGCTATAAACCCAAACCTCTTCCCAATAACTAAGGCATCTGGTGACATCTCACAGGTCTGTAGAAAACTACTGTGAACCTTTAACTGTTGTACCATGGTTGCCTTGTGAAAGTATATAAACACACTCATTGATTAGTTTTAGAGGTCTAACTATTTATAAACCTACTAAGAAAATAAGCCATATGGCACTGGTGTGTCCAGCCGTATGCACAAAAACCAGCTCTTCTGAATTGCACTGTTTCATAACATAACGTGTCCTAAGTTGAAACTTTCCTTAACACAATGTTCCTTTCCTTTCTCAGTTCTTTAAATGTTGTGTCCTTGTTTTATAGCGACAAGAGGATTTAAGCTTTTTAAATCAGCACATGGCTTCATCTGTCGTTTTTCCATTTGACACCCCAAGAGCCATTTTTGGAAGCCGGCTTATATCTGTTTTCATTTTAAATAAGCTCTCTTTTAAATGTTGTTTCTATGCAATGTGCACTAACTAAAGGAAAGGAGTGGGGAGTGGGTGAGAAAGTGTACTGAAAACAAGCCAAATACTGCCATTTCTTAAGCAATTCTGGATTCCATCACTATGAAATGTATTTTTCAATATGTAGCTTTTTCCAGATATATGTCTTGCTCTTTAATGTCTTAGTGAACGTCAGTAAAACTTGTACTGTTCTTTGAAAATATAGAATACCGCTATCAAAGAAACGAGATTCATGACTGAATTAAAGTAATCACCTTTGAATGAACTTTGAATGAGTCGTTTTATTTCACTACTTTTACGGCCACATTTACTGAAGTTTTGCGCCGACTATGGCGTGATACAAACCGACCCAAAAAGATAGTGTATATTTTGCAAGCGCGCATGTACATTTTAGGAAGTGTTGATCTTAGAAACAATAAATGACGACCAATAATGCTTTGGTGGGGTTCAGTCTTGTAGAAAATCAAAAATGAGTTTTTCCAAATTCTCTGACAAAATACAGAAAGAGTTTTCTAATTAGTTTCCAAAAAGGATATGTGAACCAATGTAGATGAGACCAGCTGTAAATACCGAACAGCATGTTGGTAGTAACGGTATGAGCCTCCCTATTCCCAAACATAACATAAAACGTTCATACTAACAAGGCGGAATGAGTGGAGGGACCCATTAAGTTACCCCAGCAAATCCTCCCACCGATACCTAGTCACACAATAATTAGTGGAGTTACCATTGGAAAACATAGATGTTGAGGGAGGGGGAAGGCTACAGTTAGCGTAGTGACATTACATGCCAAACGTGACAAGATAGAACCCCCTTAACACAGGGCACATCCATGAAGGTCCTTAGCGTTCACATTTTCTGACTCAAACCATGGGCCATTTTATCAAGAACGGCGATAACATTATCGCCGGTTTAGCGGCAGGCAGGCAGGCAGAGAAGCCTGAAGAAGACCCGCTGGGACCCCAAGCTGGCACAGCCCAGGAGGCACAAGGGGAACTGAAGCCAAGGAGGGTCCTGCCTGCTGGAGCACCTCACTCCCGACAGGGCCTGGGACTGTGGGGCCTACACGAGAGGCGTTGGCAGAGCCAAGGGATCCGATCATAGGAGGACCTAATAGGAGGATTGCCCCCAGGGGACCTCTGCGCAGGCAAGGTGAGCTGCAGACTGGAGCAGGGCAACTGAAGAGGTAGGACCCCACTTGCAGGCTGATCTGGGCTGGCCAACTGCTTGGTCTCCGACGGATCACCCTTCTGGGGAATGGAAGGCCTACTTGACTAATGCAGAGGGACCTATGGGGCCGGTCTTGTTCCTCTGGTTTTTGGAGCCGCGGAGAGTCGAGTAGGCAGACGGAAAACTGGGCTATGGTCCGGATACCACTCCTGCAGGCAGGAAGAGGCTAAGGCTCAAGGCCAGGAGTAACATTGAGGAGGGGCCTGCACCAGGAGCTGGACAAAATGGAGAAGGACAAGCCAGTCCGCACGTCCAACCCCAACAGGATCACCCAGTACAGCACCCATCACCTCCCTTCGCAACAGATTACAAGGCAGGCGTGCCCGGATGGAGACAGTGAAGCTACCAGCGAGCCGTCTCAAGCAGAGATTCTGGCAGCCATCCAGGCGTCCAGAAAAGCTCTTGAGAAGCAGATCGAGACTGTCTCAATAGACGTGAATGTACTCAGGGCAGACTTATTGAAGGTTGCAGATAAAGTATCTACGGCAGAGAGCGACATCATACAGCTCCAAGGTGAGGTGGCAGCTCTAAAGCAGCAGGTGACACAGCTGACTAACATCACGGGGGCATTGGAACATAGAGCTAAGGAGGTGGAGGGCCGGGCCCGTAGCAGCAAAATCAGAGTCTTGGGCACCCCGGAACGTGTGGAGGAGGGCAAAACTGAATGCTTACTAGAATACTGGATACGCACCAAGCTGTGCCCTAGGGGGCTCTCGGAGGTGTTTGTGATTGAAAGGGCACACAGGGCATTGGTTCCCCTGCCACTGCTGCCTGGGGTCCCTCTCAGGGCCAGAATTGCCCAAATCCTAAATTACCGGGATAGAGACTGCATCCTTTGGGGTGCTCGGGAGGCCCCGGACTTAACCTATGAAAACGTAAAAGTATCAGTATACCCCGATTACACCAGACAGGTCAAGGAGCAGAGGAAATCGTTCCTTGGAGGGAAACAGAAACTCCGGGAGTTGGACCTACAATGCATGCTGCTTTACCCCGCCAAGCTGAAGATGATTTTGCAGGGGAAGGCCCACTTTTTCGAGTCCACTGAGAAAGTGTGGGAGTGGTTGCAAATCCGAGGGGGACGCTCTTACCCCCCGGAAGCGGAGGGGACTCCAGAAAGAATGGGGATCCTGGCCCCCAGAGACTCGTAGGCATCAGCGCAGAAACCGCTCATAGACAGCAACCCACCGGAACGACAAAGAATCACGGTGGGCGACGATGGAACCATGCAGGTGGAGTCCCTGGGCTTGGGTGACTCCTCAACACAGACGTTGGTGGGGAATCTTGAAATGGAATTGGTACCTGACACCCTACTCCAAACGAATGAGGTGATAGCTGAGACTGTCATGGACTTAGTCCTATCTCCCCAGGAAAGGGAATGATTGCCATGCCTTGATACACTGGAACTTATGGCTAGTAGGCAAACATGTACAGCATTCCTAAAGCATACTCGGCTGCATTGGCAGCGGAGGGGCTGGGGAGGGGGCACCTCAGGGAGGGGAGGGGCAGGGGCTCACTGTTCAGCAGGTATCCTGTAGGCACAAAGAGATGCACGCGGAGGCCGTAGACCGGGGATGGATGGGTCTAACGCAGGGTGCAGCCACATGATTTGTCTTCTGACACCAGCGGTTGGGTAAGACCAGGAGCCTGAAATTGTTCGGGGGAATTTCTACAGGCCCTGTTGGGCTGACGGGGAAGCTGTGCATGTCCTGGCACAAGCATGGGGAGGGCTCATACACATGCATTGTTGCAGGTCATTTGCCCATGGGTGGGGAGTAGTTATTGAGGAATGTTCATATTATGTTTTTATATGTCAGTTAAACAGCATGCAGTAGGTAGGCCCACTAAGTGTGAGAGGGAGCCGGGGCACACCAACACAGACATCACAGGGACAAATGGGACTAAGATTATGAGATGGAATGTAAGAGGATTGGGCACATGCACTAAGCGCTATAGGGTCCTTTAATTTCTTCGGAGGCACCACGTATCGGTGGCATGCCTGCAGGAAACCCATCTCCAGGAGGCAGGAGCCCAGAGGCTGGCAAAAAAATGAAGGGGACAGATTTTTCACTCATCATGCGCTACGTATGCCAGGGGGGTGCTCGTGTGGGTGGCCCGGGGGACTCCGTTCGTTTTACAATACATGGAGGCTGACATCAATGGAAGATATATCCTCCTGAGAAATAGATGGTAGGAAAGTAGCAATACTAAATACATATGCCCCAAATGTAGATGACCCAGTATTTTTCCAAGCCCTTCAGGAAGTATTGGTGTCGGAATCGGAGGTGCTTCTTATATGGGTGGGCGACTTCAATTGTGGGTTGGACCCCGAGATTTATAGGTGCCTACCTCGCAGGAGGAAAAAGCCACAGATGACAGAGAAACTCAGAGAGTCCATTGAAGTGATCCATCAGGCCAGGTTCCTCTTAGACCACTCCCCGATTGCCTGCATGGTCTGTTGGGGGTCCCCGGCCTGACACCCGAGGGACTGGAGGCTGCAGTCGGAGGTACTGGACGATCCACTGGGCAAGCATTATATATAGGGAGCACTGACAGACTACATCACACTGAATTGGGAAGGGGAGGACATGTCCAGGGCAACAAAATGGGAAGCACTAAAGGCTGTGGTGAGAGCAGCCTACCTTAGCGTGACGTGTGGGGTTTGCGAGCAACTCCAAAGGGTCCTGAGGGCAGAGGAGGCGGCCTTGTTAAAGGTACAGACCTGGGACCACTCGGAACACCGCAGAAGGGACTAGGGAATGGGACATTCTGACATGCTTATGCGATATCTGGGATGGGCTAGATAAATATACTCTTACCCAATACCAACAGCGCTTACACAGGGAGGGGGACAAATCAAGCTGCATACTAGCCTGGATCCTTAAAAGAGAACAAACCCCTGACCCAACAGTGGTGCTGTGCACACCTACAGGCGTAATGGTCCACTTCAAGGCAGCAATACTACAGACCCTCTGGTCTCACCTCCAGATAGTTTATACGGTGGATCCGACAGTGAGCAAGGAAGCCTACCTTCCCTACCTACAGACCTTAACCCTGATGACAGACTAGGGCGGACCTAGAGGCTCTGCTATCTATCGTAAAAGTACAGTCCGCACTACAGCTGCTCCCGGGAGCTAAGTCCCCGGATAGCGACGGTTACCCCCAGGAGTTTTCCAGGCCTTAGCAGGCACGTTGTCCCGAGCCCTCCTGCAGGTGTATGTGGAGGCCTTCGAGACGGGTATCCTCCCAAGCAGTATGCGGCAGGGTGAAATATGCATAATCCCGAAGCCGGGAGGGGACAGCCGTGAACCCTCATCATATCACCCAATCACCATGATCAATACGGACACAAAGATATTCTGTAAACTGTTAGCGTCCCACTTTTGTCCGCATATGCCACACCTCGTACACGAGGACCAATGCGGCTTTTTACCGGACCGCAACACTGCAATGAACCTGCACTGTCTAAACCACATTAGGCAGGAAGTGAGAGACCGAGAGGAAGAGATGGCACTCATGTCTATAGACCTGGCTAAGGAATTCGACACAGTAGACTGGGTGTATCTCTTGGAGGTTTTCAGGGCCGTGGGGATGGATCCCAGGTTCCACCAGTGCATCCAAATTTTGTACACTGAACCACAGGCTCGAGTGAGACTGGGGAGGGTGCGCTCTGAGGAGTGGGTGCTGGGACGAGGCACCCGACAGCGGTGCCTGCACTCGCCCCTACTATTTGCCTTAGCCATTGAGCCATTGAGCCATTGGCGGTGCGGGTAAGAGCAGAATTAGACAGGTGAGGTGTCCCGGTGGGAGACATGAACCATATCATCCTTATATGCAGATGATGCACTCTTCTATTTGGCGTGCCCCCGGCTGGCCATCCCCGAGCTGCTGCAGCAACTGGATGGGTTTGGGGAGGTCTCTGGATTGAGACTCAACCATAACAAATCACTGATCTTCCCGCTGGCGGGTATGACCTCGGTTCCCCTGGGGGACCTCCCAGACTTAAGGCTCGGATGGGAACGGGTAAGTTTTAGGTATCTGGGGGTCTAGATTGCGTTGACTAATGCTCAAGCAATTGCTCTGAACCTGGACAGGACACTCACGGCACTGCATCGTTCGGTGGAGTTCTGAAATACCCTCTCGCTGTCCTTAATAGGTAGGCTAGCTATCTCAAAGATGGTAATGCTCCCTAGGTGTCTTTATGCACTCCAGAATTCGTTTGCCCGACCCTGACAAGAGTATTCAAGCAACTGAACA
Organism: Triturus cristatus; assembly: GCF_964204655.1. Lineage (NCBI taxonomy): Eukaryota > Metazoa > Chordata > Amphibia > Caudata > Salamandridae > Triturus > Triturus cristatus. The sequence goes on from NC_140588.1 coordinate 215,740,004, forward strand.
TGATTCTGACCTCAATACTGTGGGCGGGGAAGAGGAGTAGAATAGCCCTTCACACTCTGACACGTAGCTATGAGAAGGGGGACTGGAAGCACCACGGTTTGATTTATACTACTATGCCGCCCAACTACAGCAGGTGGCGCGTTGGATGGCAGAAGGGAACAACTGCAAAAAGCAACAGTTTGTGGGTAGGGCGGACCCAGTGACCCTCTAGACAGAGTTGATGAAGGGTAGGGAGGTGGAGGGAGCTCTCCCATATGTAGTGCGACACACAGAGAGCATTTGGCAGCGGTTTGTGGAAAAGGTGCTTTGTTGATCGCCATTCCATAGAGAGCTGCCTATTTGGATCCTGGCCCCCATCAGAGAGATGGGAACACACGTCATTTGAGGCCTGGAGGGACGGTGGTTGCGAGGTCCTCGCAGACCTTTTTCAGAATGAGACTTTCACAACATACGAACAGGCAAGCGAGAATTTCGCTCTTGGGTAGAGTCATTGTCTGCAATAGAGGGGAATTCAGGAAGTAATCAAGGTCACCTGGCCACAATACCCGGACATCCCCCAAGCGACACATACCTTAGATGTTCTGCTCACATGTGGAACCAGTCGCAGGATGATATCTCTCCTATACAAAGCCATGAAACAGGACTCTACTGCCCCGTCACCACCATCAAGGGCTGCCTGGGAGAGGGACCTCAACATGCAACTAGATGAGAGGGCTTGGGTGACTATTAGTGACCTCACACACACAGTCTCATGTAACACTAGGTGCAAACTGATACATTACAATTTCTTACATCACACTTACCTCACATCAGTGAAGTTGAGACGCATCTCACACCGGTGAAGTTGAGACTCATCTCCCACAACAAGGATAGTAAATGCCCCAGGTGTGCTGCGGAGAAAACGGACTTTATCCACCTGGCCTGGGAATGCCCTGTTGCGAGGCAGTTCTGGGCAGGGGTGGCTGACAGGGTACGCACAGTCACAGGTCTTCCGCTAAGGGAAGAACCGGTGCAGTGCCTATTGGCCCATATGCAAAGGCCTAAAAAATGGAAATTGCCCGATAAAATACTTCAGTTGATACTAGTCTTGGCCAGACGTAAGGTGGCCATAACGTGGATGGGGCAGAGAGGCCCAGAGGTAACTGTGTGGCTCAGAGAATCAGAGAGTGGAAAGTCACTGAGGAAATGCACATGAAACTTACATATAAGGATGAAGGGCTACAGGCTGACCTAATGGAATGGAGAGAACTATGCTGTGCACGGCTAGCAGCAGGAGTGGGAAGGTCCGAGCAAAGTGCTTCTGGGAGTGGTGGGATTGAAACGGGCGAAGGGGAAAGTCAAGAGAGGAAGGGAACGGGAGAATAGCTGTAAGAAGTGCATGCCTCAAGACAAAATGTCCTAAACTGATGTGCTGCATGATATTGTAATGTAAGCCAGCATCCCTGTTGCATTCAAAAGACTGCGGGCCATATTATCAACAACGGCAATAACATTATCGCCGCTTTAGCGGCAGGAAACTTTCGCTAAAGCGGCGATAAGGGGCTTGATAATACGCCCTAGAGAATTCCAATAGAAGCCCAGGTTTGTGGTCCTTCACACCAGAACCTGGGCTTCTATTGGAATTCTCTAGGGCATATTATCAAGCCCTTTATCGCCGCTTTAGCGGCAGTTTCCTGCCGCGAAAGCGGCGATAATGTTATCGCCGTTCTAGATAATATGGCCCTGCATGTGGCTCCTAGCTTTGCAACTCCATTTTCAAGGGGCCTACATATTGCTGTAAAGTTGATGTTTTAATGTCATGTAAAAATTAAAAAAATAAAGTTAAAAGAAAAATGAGCTTGAGATTTGAGAAAATGAGCAATGCTTCCCACAGCTGAGATGATAGTGTGGTTTCTTGCTGCAATTGCAGTGAAGATGTAGGTGGCTCGGGCAATTACTTATCGCATCAGGGTCAGGTGACAGTGGTAACACCTGTGGAGTATTCAGGAAAAAATGATTTACTGCTTCATTACCAGTAAAAAGTCAGTTTAAGAACATTCCAGGTCCAGGATGTTTGAATGAAGTTCAACACTCAGGAATTGAGGGGAGGGCTAAAGCTAACCTCGTTGTTTGTGCTTCATGCCACCCACCTGCCTTGATCTTTAAATCTCCCATTTTTGAAGAGGCCATTTAAATTCCCCTCTCCGAATTAGTGATCTTCCAGTTTATACGATTTTAACTCCAGGAAACAGTGATTTCAAGGGTAAATGCGAGAACAAAAGTGGAAACTTTCAAGATGTTTTCAACTACATCAGGATGGAAATCGACTGCAACGCACATGAACAACAAACCAACAGTTATTTTTTAAGCTTGAATTAATTTGACCTGAAGGTTTTCTACAGGCTCCAAGGTGTGTCTGGGAGCGTCTGTTGCAGCAGATAATAAGCTGGACATTGACTTTGCATGTGGACTGCCAACTCTCCCCAGATGGTTGGTTCCTGCAGTACAATACTAAATCCCAGTCTCGAAACACTTGCATATGTTTCAGATCTTAAGGTAAAAAAATACGTTTTATGCTTGCATACTTTCCAAACACGTTATTGCATCATAGTGGCACAGAGAGGCTAATCAATGAAGGGAAAACGAAAATCTCTCTTTATTCTATCCTGCATTTCCAACAATCACTAGTATCATACATTCCGGAAGAGATCTTTCATCCAATTAGTGTTTATACTATGACATGGGCCCCTATGTTTTGCTAACGGGTTGATTAAACCAGCCTGACTACTGATCACTATCAGTTAAATAATGCTCTACAAGGTGTTCAATTGGCTCCACGTACTTGTAAAAATGGGCCACACAGCAAACTTATAGGATGAAGTCCCACAAACACCACCAACAGTGTGCACTGCACAACAAGCATTCCCAAAAACCCCACGCGCTTTTCTAAAACCGGTCGTCAGGGTTGGATTGGTACTCACTGCATTATTATCTTGAAGTTTGTTAGAAGTTCTCTGGTTACACTGAATAGGCAGCTACCTATGTCATTATCATAGGTAATTTCTTTATTCATGTCATATCTACTATTTCACAATAGCTTTATTAACCTTCTTGCTTTCTCATATTTGCTTAAAAATGCGTTATTTGCCCACTCTTTTTTCAAAATGTTCTGAGGGCGGAACCCCCCAAATCCACCTTATGACAGTCCGGCTCGCTAGCTGCACTCGCTTGCCACAGGAAACTCAGCCCAAGCTTTTACGCCTCAACCCTTTCGAATGCAACCAGCCGCCACTGAAAGCAAGGGGCTTGAAACATTCTGATTCTAAACAATTACCTGATCCTCTAATTTTACCTTTGATTCTCTGTTTATCCTTAACTCCCCCCAAATCTTTCACTTTCTTTTCAGGCTTATATTACTGTTTTTGTATAACAGGTTTGCTGCCCTCGATTTTATCGCGTTATACAAATTTTTGTATGGTATGTTAACTTAAGTATAAATATTATTTTGTTAATGCCCAAGAGGCCAAATAGGCTGAAGTATGTCCTAACAAAAACTCAGACTCAGAAATCAAAAGGCACGCATGTCCTGTTGTCACTTTAAATTGCCTTAGAAATGACAGATTTTAGGTTTTTTATGCCAATTTATTTTAATTCATTTATGGTATATCTTAATATTTCAGAACTTTCGGCATATTTTAAGTAATCACTCTTACGTAAGTGATACATTCGATTTTTCTAAATTAATGGGTTAATGATTCAATTACTTTTCTGCTCATCTTTCAAATGGGAATCCCCCTCCACTCGTTCCATTGATTGTCCATATTTCTTACTCCCAGATTGTTCTTTACCACCTCTTGAGATATTCTGCCTTCCTCACTAGGAGACTCTCCATTATTCTGTTTTTTTATATGACTACATCCTTGGGCCTGGCCAGCACTGTTGTCAATTGATATTTTGGGTTGAACACATGGTTATGAATCCTGTACATTCTTGAAGCAAGAGCAACTGTTTCTAGAAAACACACTGTCTGTCCTAGCCAGCGGGCATTTGGTAAGGATAAATGCTCTCTGAAAGTTAGATCCAGATTTATCAAGCCTTTGCATTGTCCTTGCTTTGAGCTTCAGTATTATTCACAAAGACAAAGGGGCGATGTGCACCACCTTGAGTGGCTTTGTAAAGAAATGTAATGCAACACAGATGCATGAGCTGCATAAAATTACATTTTAAGCTGGTAAGTATTCCAGGGGTGAAGCATGGCCTTTCCCATGCATCCACCAATTGATTTTCCCATATCTACTAAAGCTAATAAACCAAAGAAAGCCTCAAAAGACTATGCCTTCCTTTAGTGAGGCTTAACAAGGAGAAATATCTTTACTTCTCCTCGTTGTTTCCTCTTTCCCTGTGTGCTGTATTCTCTCCCTTACTGCCCAAAAACTATCCTGCCTGTACTGCAGGCACCCTTGCACCTTTGTGCAAGCACCCTTGCACCTTTTTGCAAGGGTGCTTGCATTGGCGCTAGGCAGCACACAGTGCCCCAGTGCAAGGAGAGAGCAGAAATGCTCCATATCTTTTTAAATAGGGAGCTTATTTATGAGCCCTGTGTGCAGCCGTAGCAAAAAATATTTGATGCTCCGGCAGCACAGAGTGCAGACCCATATCTACGAGGCCACGCATCCACCACCCTGCATGGCTTTTCATGGCCTCGTAGATATGGGGTAAAGTAACGCAGCACAAGTCACTGTGTTGCCTCACACTGCATAAGGGAGGCGTGCCATGGGCGTTGCGGTGGGTATTCCCATGCAATGCCTATGCATTTTGACCCATTCTCAGGTTTACAACACAGAGTAAATCTGGCAATGGATCAAAAACGTGCACCTTCCCAAGGTGGCGTAACAAGGAGAAATAAATGTATTACTCCTAGTTTTCTCATCTTTTTATGTGTGCGATATGTTGCAGCACACATATAAAGGGGAAAATGTCTCCATTGACTGTTTTTGTGCAGAAGGTTTCCCTTCCTGCACAAAAACAGTCATTACTACAATGTAGACACCATTGCACCATGGTGCAAGGGTGCCTGCATTGGTGCGAGGCAGCCATTTGTGTGCAAGTGCAGTGAAAGAGGACAGGAATGTGCTCATGGATACGGTGCACCCCTCCCCTTTTGTTTTGATGCAGGGCAGGACAACAAGAAGCCATGCAACGCTGCCCTGTGCCAAAATGTTCTCTCCCTTTCACGCAATGCAGCTCAGCAACTTTACTTGCTTCTCTGAAATATGTGAAGCATTAGTAAATATACCGCTTAGTGCCTAAAAGCTCCAGAAAAAAATACCTCAATAGAGCAAAAGGCTTCTATGTGGTAATTTATTTTACAGGGTAAATCTCCTTTGCAGTGTTTTTGTGTTCATCTTAACTGCACTTAATTAGTACAGTTGCATAAAGATTTTCGGGATTAGCATTGCTGCACTGTAGTTGCAGATTAATTTGTTGCTCTTTGGGCATGTAAGTACTGTACTGAAAAGGCAGAAAGAATCAAGTCAGTAGAAGTGATGACCCAATCCAAGGAGAATTGCACCTGCAGAGTCAGGGGCGTAAAACCCATCAGCTCAGACCAGTAGGTGTGGAATTGCAACACAATGAGTTACAACACCACACTGATGTATATGCCCCTTAAAACTGAACCACTGGTCACCAGGAGGTAGGTCATAAATGGAGCCATTCTAGATTGAGATGCCCCTGGTTAACTTTCCTTGATATGTGTTTGTGATAAATTCTGAGCACACTTGGTAGATTTACCTTGGCCCTAAGGGAAACACTGGTACACCAACTTACAGTTTAGAGCATGGAAAATGGGCAGATGATATCTCAAGAATCTATCCTGAAGGTGTGGTTGCTCTTCTTTGAGCTCCTGCTCAGCTCCTGGCACGATCGATAATTTGGAGGTGCGGCTTGTGGGGGAGCAACTTCCCTGAGCTACCCCTGCCTGGCTGGGACAGGCCGACGGAGGCGAGGTGTCCAACCCGCGCAGTGACCCAATCCTGCTGTAGCACGAGCGAGAGACTTGGAGGCTGAGGGAAGATGGCAGCCTCCAGCTGCTTTTCTCAGCTGCAGTGCTTGTGCCCAGGCTCCTAATGGCTCTCACCAGCACCCAGTGGACTGCAGGGGCACTCCCCTTTTTCCCTCCCGGATGGCTTTGTCAGACATGGCCACCCAGCTTGGGTGACATCGGGCCATGGGGTAACTTACCCTGCACGGGCCACACGAGCTTTGCCGATGTATCCCCATTTGGGAGAGGCTGCCTGCGACTGCAGGACCATCCCTCTGCTGTAGGTGAGAGACCTGGCTACTGTGCAGTGAGGGCTGCTGCAAGTTAGGCCTACAGGTTAGGGGCCCTCTTCCTTCCTTCACCTTCTTTTATGGACTGCCGGTCTGACACCACCGGTGAGCTGACAGACTGAGGACACGTAGGACTGGGGAGACTCTGTTTCAGACAGACTGACCCTGTCTTGGGGTGGTGCAGAAGCATCTTGGGGCCTGGTGGTCAGGGGGGGACCAGAGGTGGATTCCTGGGACGGGAGCACCAGCCACCATGGGACGCCTCAGTGAAGACAAGCTTTCACCCTGTGGACCCTGGGGGTCTGAGGCCTCCGGATGCTCGTGTTACGCTACCTACAGACCCTCCTCCACCGTATCTCAATGACCATGAGCGCCAAGATGGGACATGACAAGCCCTCGCCAACTCCGGGCCAAACCAAAAATGTATAAATTCATTTCACCAGCCAGAGGATATAAGGGTGTTGGAGGGGAAGACCCCAAGACAACTGCATGCAAAGAGAGCGGGGACACTACAGTGAGATTACAAACTATCCAGAATGTTTTCAATACCTTTGAATCTAATATTGGCGTGGTATGGGTAGATGTGACCCTGCTACATCATGACCGCCACAACACTACAGCCAGAGTTTTCAAGACAGAAGGACCCATCTCCAAGCTGGAGGACACGGTCTGTAATCTTAAAACAGAGGTGGCACACTTGGCCACAACTTCCAAAACCCTTGCAGACCAGTTGAGGTTGCCGAAAATAGGGAATGCAGAAGCAACCTCCGCTTTGTTGGGTTCCCGGAGGTGGCTGAGGGGACAACACCGGAGTTGTTCCTGGAACAAGGGTGTCCTCTCAGCCTGTTTCACCATCGAGCAGGCTCATAGATCCCTGGCCCAGAAACCCCCTCCTGGGGGCCACCTCCAGCCCATGATCACCAATATCCTTAATTACTGTGACAGGGACTATACTGAGAGGTGCAAAAGAGAAGGGATAACTCATTGGCCAGGCCAGCCAAGTGCTAACTTTTCTGGACTACACCCATCAAGTCCAAACCCAAAGGAAATCATATGAGCATGTCAAACCAAAACGATGGTACTGCAATGTATGCTCTTATTCCAAGCACCGCTGCAAGTGGTTCACAATGGCAAGTCACATTTCTTTGACATCCCAGAGGAGGACTGGGACTGGCTAATGGAACAAAGACACATACGGCCAACCCAGCCTCCACCATGGCCAGATCGTCCAGGGTCTGCTTCTCTGGAGGCCCATGGAAGTAAAAACTGGGGTGCGAGAGGCTGGAAATGGTCCCGTAAGGGACTCCGGGGGCACCCTAACACATCTGCTTCATCAGACTCAGACAAAGATGTCATGGAGGCCCAAGCCCTGCTGGAAGTTGGCACCACCAAGGGGCGATCCCCCTATGGCCCCTAGAATTTAGAGTGGTGCATAATCCTACGTGGAGTGCAAGTCAAAACCAGCACTGAGATTGCCTCCACAGTCGCAGAATATTATGGGTCCCTTTATGCTACACACATACACTTGGAGCGGGAGACACATGCCCTGGTGGTTGCACACATTCCCTTGCCCATACTGACCCCTGCGAAGTGGAAGACCCTGGACAGCCTTTTGACTGAAGAGGAGATTAACAATACCCTCTTGGGGCTCAACTCGGGCAAAGCCCCAGGCCCAGATGGGTTTCCCAGGGAATACTATCATAGAACATGCCAAATATTAATACCTCTCATTCTAAACATGTACCTTGAAGCCATTGAGAGAGGCTATTTCCCTATGGAAATTGTACTGACCATCATTGTGTTCCTCCTTAAACGCGGTAAGCTACCCAACAGGTGCACCTTTTACTGGGCCATCTTCCTTAGAAATGATCAAGTTAAATTGTTCGTGAAGACCTTGGCAAGGTGGCTCACCCGGGTCCTGAGCTGCCGATGCACTTGGACCAGGGCTGATTAATTCTCCATCACAGCATCAGGCACTGTATCTGAAGAGTTCACCTGGCACTGGCCTGCTTTCGAATGCTACGGCATACCATGCTTATGTTTCTTGATTTCGAAAAGGCCCTTGACTCGCTTGACTGGGTCTTTCTATATGAAGTCCTGGGCACGCTGGGGTTTGGTCCCCAGTTCTTATCATTCATCTGAGTCTTATATGCCAGACCGCAGGTGCGGGTAAATGAGACGTATCTTCTAGAAACCTGATTAGACGAGGTGCAAGACAGGGCTGCACTCAGTTTCCCCTTCTTTTTGCCCTGGCGATTGAGCTGCTGGCAACCTGTATACTGTGTGATGGCAAGGTTTGGGGGTTTGACTGGGAAATAGTCCTGGAGGACAGGATAGCTTTAGATGCAGAAAACATCTTCCTGTTTCTGGCCCACTCAGCTGACACCGGACCATGCCTCCTATTCATTTTGGGCACCTTTGGATCTGTGTTGGGGCTGCAGCCTGCAGGTAAATTTGTCCAAGTGACTCCTGGACATACTCCAAGAAGACAAAGGGTATGAAACCTGGCACCCTGATCTTCTCATCCGATGTCTTTGTATTCAATAACGAGGAATCCATATGACCTGGTAACCGGACCTGGCATGGACCTCAATCCAGGCCCCTTACTCGTGCAGTGCAGGAGGACCTGGATAGATAAACCAAGTTTCAGCTTAATCGGTTGGGAATAGTGGCCTAATACAAAATGATAATTCTGCTGCACCTCCTGTATACCCTCCAAAATTCTCCATTCTCCATCCCGAATCACTGGTTCAATGTTATTACTGCTAAATGCTAAATTTATCGGAGTCAGTAAACCCCCCAGAATCTTCTTTGGTAAATGTGTATGTTCTACATTTGATAGGGGGCTGGCAATGGCGTATATCCATCTCTATTAATGGGCTGCTCATTCCCTGGTAGAGTATGACTGGATGTAAGACGGGTGGGCAGACCCCATCTTCAGAATAGAAGTGGCACTGGTTGGCTTGGACAACCTTATAGGCCTGCCATACGGGACACCAATACCCCAAACTCTCCGGGAGCTGACCAGGGTAGTATTTCATGTCTGGAAGGCGTCACTCCATTGGACAGGGTGGGCTCACCGGGTGACCCTAGAGACACCTCTGTGGGCCGCTGGTGGCTGCACCAGGTGTCACAACTGGAGGGCTTCAGTAAATGCGACGGAATAGGAGTGTTGAGGTTGGGGGAAGTATGGAAGGGCAACCACATGAAATCGCTTCTCACTCTTCAGGTAGAATTTTCCTCATTTAGATAATAATTTTATTGTGAACTCCAGCTCAGACATGTCCGATCAAGTTATCAGGAGGCGCTTGCCGCGCCGCCAGACTATAACCCCCTAGAGGTACGACTCCTCATGAGTCTAATACTTATAGGGGGTATATCACAAGTATATAGGGCACTGGTTAACCACTCACACTGCAGTCTCTTGAACCTGAAGACATGGTGGGAGGGTTGGCTGGGCCCTTTAGTGGAGGAAGAATGAAGGGAGGCATGTATGACGCCACGCACTTAGCAATATCTGCCCTGCTATGGCTTATTCAATTGCACTACCTATACTGTGCATACTACACGCCCAGATAATTATGACAAGCTCAGAAAATCTTAAAGCTCATTTGCACAAGATGCTGGAATGACAGGGGACTCTTATTCCACATGGTCTGGAGATGCTTGTTTAATATTCAACAATACTGCCCCTCCTTGCACAAGAATAATCCTGCCAACAACACAGGCACCCTTGCACAATGGTGCAAGGATGTCTGCGTTGGCGCTAGGCTGCAAACCTGTGCCAGTGCAGGGGGAAAGGACAGGAATGTACTGTATTGCATAACTACAGTGCATTCCTGCTCTTCCACTTTGGTGTAGGGCAGCGCAGCAAGCTAACTTGCTGCACTGGCATATGCCAAATGCCTATAAATGAGGGCCTAAGTGCCAGTGCCCAAACCTCTGTTCAGAATCCAAAGGGCATCCCAAATGAAAAGGCTGAGCAGTCTTGAATCCACCCCAGGCCTCTTAAATCCACTGTCAGACACTCGCAGTCCATTTATCTCACTCTTGTGGGTTCTTATTTTCTCCCTTTATGACAGGTTTTCCGTCTTTCTCTTCCTCCTTTTTTCGCCTAGTAGGTTTTCCCTCTCATGCTCTCGGAAAATGTCCGAATAGACAAATAAAGGGCTGGTCCCCAAAACTGAGTGCCGGTGGCCCCCACAGAAACTAACCTCTCAAATTAAGCACTGCTGTTACAGTAGCTAGGAAGCCTTGAAAAGAACAAAGACAAGGGCACAAGCTGCCCCAGGGCAAACCATAAAAGAGAAAGGCTCTGACAGTGGTGTAGAGAATATCTAACACTGGTATGGGAGACACAAACTACCTCAGAGACAGAGAGACTTAGATATAAGATAAAGCAAGATATGGATACATTGATAAAGAAGAATCTTGTACAGGACTAGGAAACATTAATTTATGGAGCGGTAATGAGGAACATCAGATCAGAGAGACACTGAGATGGGGACACTGGGACAGGGAAACGCTGACTTTGGACAGGGAACATAAGGGCCCCTTCCTGCACCAAAACAATACTGCCTGCAAAGGAGGCATCTTTCACCATGGATTGTCCTAGGCATCAAATTGTGTGCCAGTGCAGGGGGAAAGGACGGCAATGCACAGTATTTCATAAATACGGTGCATTCCTGCCCTCTCACAGTATTTCATAAATACGGTGCATTCCTGCCCTCTCACATTAGCGTAGGGCAGTTCAGCAAGAAGACTCGCGGTTCTTCCCTACGCCAAATCTTCATAAAAGAGGCCCCGAAGGACCAACGAAGCAAGGACACTCTCCAACTGCAATTTCCAAAATGTAAATAATCTCTAACACTGAAGTAATCCTTTTCTGTAGCTGCATTCGGGATATGGAATTCCAAACCACCCCATATCCGGACTCCATCGTAGCTCCTCTCGTTCTGAGAACAATTGAAAACACATCTATTCTAATAATGGGGGGCGCACATATATATTTACCGATGATAAGGAGGCAGAACAGGTGCTCTCTAAATTAAAAATTTAGAAGGTGGGGAGGGAAAGCTAATCTAAGCTGATGGGGAAATAGAATAGAATAGAATAAGAAAGGGAATAGTAAAGGGAAAAGACCCTTTAGCTTTAACTCCTATACAGTGGCTACCTACTATCTACTCCCTATCTTTTCACGTACCTGCTTACTTATGCTTAGGTGGAGGATCATCCTACACTTTGGCATGCTTTACTGATGATTATTTTCATGGGGTGAGAGTTGAGGGGTGGTAATTTAAGTTAATGGGGAGGAAAACCGCTGTCCTGAGTATTATATAACTTGGATTCTACGGACTTTATGGAATTTTTGGAATGTTTGGAGCTTCTCGAGCTTATGAATAAATAAATCTATGGTTTTTTTTTTGCAGGTTAATCTCTTATGCTGCTTCTCTTTAGAGCTGCCCATCCAGCGGCAGCAGGGTATAAGAGGTTCTTCTCCTCTTGGGGATTGGGTGTGGGGGTTCAGTTTGAACCTCCTTTGGTGGTTCGTAGGGCTCGGGGGGGTAGGCTGGGAGTGGGTAAAAATGTTCAAATGATCAGGACGAGAGAGACGATTTTCTTTTTTTAAAAATTTTCTTTGAAACAATATATGAATTTTCAAAATAATGAGCAGGGAGCAGAAATATATTCATTCAATGAATAGAATTAGATGTATGGCATGGAATGTTGCAGGTCTCAACAGCAAGAATAAAAGACGACTTGTCACAGAAGAATTAAATATGTATAAACCCCAGATGGTTCTACTCTCTGAGACACACATCACTTACACAGATCGTAAGCTTCTCCAACAATTAGGATATGAAGTGGTGGTTTGTTCAGAATGTAATATGCCAACTAGAGGTGTCGCCATCTTAAGACAAAAGGGTCTAAATCTAGCAATAACTAAAACGAAGGTCGATAAAGCTGGGCGATGGGCCAGTGCTCAAATACAATGGTATGGTAACACTTATACTTTCTGTGTGTTTTACGGCTCAAACGTAGATGATTCTTCTATTATCGATAGACTAAATATTGAATTGCTTGATAGTAGAGGAGAACTTTTTTTAATGGGTGACTTTAATTTGATCATGGACTACAATATCGATACTACCCGTCATCACTCATTTCAGAGGATGCGCCGATCTAGAGCGGCTATTATCGAACTTGGACGCATTCATAATATTAAAGATGCGTGGCGCTCACTATATCCTCCTGCCGCTGGTTTTACTTACTATTCGGCACCACATCAACTTTGTTCAAGAATCGACATAGCTTGGGTGTCGGATAATGTAATAGCTAATAGTTGTATGGAGATCTGCCCGAGAGTTGCCTCGGATCACAATCCCATTATACTGTCCTATAATATTCAACATAGTTGCCCAAAACCAAGATCATTTACATTTCCACGGCATTTGCTGTCTAATAAGGATTATGTTTCACAATTAAAAGCACATATATCAGAGTTTATAACGTTTAATATTAATTCAGCTACACTCAGTATAGTCTGGGATACGGTTAAAGCGAGTATACGGGGCTTTACACAACAGTATGTTTTAATTCAAAATTCTAAATATAAACTTGGTCAGGATATCTTGGTTAATGCTGTAAGTATATTGGAAAAACAACTCTCATTGGCTCTGATCCAGGGCTCAGTAAATTTAGCAGACATATGTCAAAAATTAGCCAGCTCTAGGCTCAATATTAAAACCAGGCTTATGGAAAAAAATATGACAAGCTTACATAAGTACCACCTCTCTCAATATGAGAGTGGAGATAGGGTAGGCAAAATTCTCGCTTATAAAGTTGCCGACGATAAATCTAGAACCCTTGTTAAAGAAATCAAAGACTCAAATAATATAGTATATACACAATCAGAACAGATTCTAGTGCAATTTGATATATTTTACAGAGCATTATATACTCCAGAGGAGCATCCGGCTCAGAATCTGATCCAAGAATATTTAAACACTAACTTAGCAAAGGATCAACAGATTGAAGGATCCGAGCTGCTTTCTGATAATATTACCGAGTCAGAGATAAAATCAGCTATTAACGCGCTCCCCTCAGGTAAAGCTACTGGCGAGGATACTATTCCATTGGAAATTTATAAATTATGCTCAGAGGAACTTTTACCTGTACTATCTAGTGTGATGAACAACATAGGAGTTTCCGGAAAAGCACCTGATTCTTGGAACACAACTAGGATCATTTTTTTTTTAAAAAAAGGTAAACCAGGTGACCAATGTGGGTCATACCGACCCATATCACTGATCAATACAGATGCTAAAATTTTCGCTAAAGTGCTGGCCACGCGATTAGCTCCTTGTATACCTTATCTTGTGACTCCTCATCAACATGGTTTTGTTATGGGAAGAGACACCACTTCTCATATCAACACGGCTATTATGGCATTCGATGTGGCTGGGACTGGTCCCACCCCACTAGGTATGATACTTTTGGACGCCGAAAAAGCGTTTGACCGAGTGGGGTGGGAGTATCTCTGGTCTACACTGACTACTATGGGCTTTAACGGCCAATACCTTAAATGGGTACAGTCTCTATATGATTTACCCAAAGCTAAGCTTAGCTATGCTGGGTTAATCTCGCCTAGCTTTCCAATTTTACGTGGAACACGACAAGGGTGCCCATTATCACCTTTACTATTTGCGCTATCTCTGGAGCCTTTTCTAGTTGCCCTGCAAGGCCACCCTAGAATTAACCCTTTCGAACATGGACAGATATCGTTAAAAATTACGGCATATGCCGATGATATAGCGATATATTCTACTAATGTGTCAGAAGCTATATTGGGTATTATGGAGGAGGCTAATAAATTTGGGTCTGTCTCTGGCTATAAACTTAATTCACACAAGACACAAGTTATTCTTAATTATCAGCCGCTCGCTCCGATTCCGGGGACATGCCAAACAGCTACCTATCTTGGTGTTAAAATTTCCTCTAATATTAATGAAATAATTACTCTTAATTATGAGGACCTTCTTAAAGAAACAGCTTTGACATTAAAAAAATGGCACAAGGTTCCTCTTAGCATTATAGGTAGAATTAACTTAATTAAAATGAGCATATTACCTAAATTCTTATACCTATTTAGGTCTATTCCACTTTTTGTTCCTAATTCTTATTTTAAACGATTAGATGGGATCTTTAGTAGTTATGTTTGGGGATACAAAAAGGCTCGAAGATCAATCAATCTGCTTAAACTGTCTTATAACCAAGGCGGTCTTAATTTTCCTGATTTTAGACTATATTTTTTTTCAGCTTTTTTTAGTCGTCTTCGGAGTCTGTTTATCCGTAATAAGAATACATGTTTTTTTTATCAACTTTCGATGGGTGAGGATTCTAACATGCTTCTAGCAAAAATGAATGATCCCAACTACTTTAAACGAGTAAAATTTAAGACGGTCAAAGACAGTTTTAAAATCTGGCAATCAATTTTGACTAAATGTAATACGACCTTTTATCACTCTCAACTATCTTTATGGGCGAATCCAGGTCTCCCAGGAATATTCCATGATGGGTCATTTAAAACTTGGGTAAATGCTGGAATAGAATCACTCGGAGATTTATATGGTAATGATGGTCTTTTGACCTTTGAGACACTTAGAATACTTTATAAATTATCTGAAAATGCACGTTTCAAATATATACAGATCCATGATTATTTTATACGTAAAATGAAGATCCTAAATGTCTCCGACTCTGATATTTGGACATGCTTCTATTCCAGCAAAGATAGATCACTTATTAGCTTCGGATATGGTTTTCTAATCTCATATAAAGTAGATGATTGTGGGAAAATTGCGTCGAAATGGAGCACTAGACTAGGTCTTAATATTACTGCTAACCAGATCTCCTCTGCTTTCAGTCATATAAATCGTATAACTCACTCTTCTAGCTTGAGGCTACAGCATTATAAAACTATTTGCCAATTATATTACACTCCCGAAAGACTTTCTAAGTGGTATATTAATAGTACTGGTAATCAGCGGATTAATTGTCCTAAATGTGCTGTTTTAGCTGCAAGCTTGGAACATATGCTCTATACATGCCCTCGACTTAGGGAATTCTGGTTTAATGTAGAACAAGGGATGGCACTGATTATGTCTAGATCAATAACACTTAACATAATCAATGTTTTATTAGGCTTTCAGATTTCTAACAATGCACAAGCAGATCCACAATTGGATCTCTCTAACATTTTAATAAGCTGTGCTAGATTGACTCTAGCTCGTGCATGGACCGCAAGCAATCCACCACATGTGATGGAATGGTGGACTCTTGTCAGAGAAATCTACATTATGGAATCCTCTCTAGCTAAAATTAGAGGAGTTAATTCTCTTCAGAAGCTAGACAGAATTTGGGGGCCTATTTGTATTTGATCCTTACCCGCTCCCCCCCCCCCTCCTTCTTTTCCCTTGGGTGTTTTTTTTTTTTTTTTGTATGCTGTACCTGCAATTGAGAATTATATAAATGCTGTGTTCTAGCAAACTTAATTATGACATTTATACCCCTGCTGTCTAAGATATATTGATATGATAATGTATAAATTATTTTGTATTTTCGAATGAATTGTTGATCTGATCACTTGTCCTGATTTAAATAAAAAAAA
The DNA here is from genome assembly GCF_964204655.1 of Triturus cristatus. Classification (NCBI taxonomy): domain Eukaryota; kingdom Metazoa; phylum Chordata; class Amphibia; order Caudata; family Salamandridae; genus Triturus; species Triturus cristatus. The sequence continues at coordinate 215,755,986 of NC_140588.1, forward strand.
AAATTCAAAAAAAAAAAGAACACATCTATTCCGCACTCATCTGATTTAAATGTACTCATATTTTATATTCATGTTCCCCCTTCCATCCGACTTCCTTCAGGCATCTTTTGTACCACATTCAGCATCTGTCTATCAACTTTATTACAGCGGTATTTCATTATTGTTTGTTGTATACCATGCTATATGCTTTCAGGTATTTCAGCACCAAAGAAATAGTAAATAAATATAAAACCATTTACAATCACATTGTTCTGCGATGTGAGAAGCTGCTATCCTCTCCTGACAATCCAAGCTTCTTTTCTATTAGTACAGTGAAATTTATCTGAAAGTTGGCTGCCTGCTAATAGAAGGAGAAGTTCGTAATTAAGAAGATACAGCCCCAGAAAAGATAAAACACAGTGGGGCATATTTACAAGCCCCTATCGCCACAGGAACGTCACTATTGTTCCTGTGGCGATAGGGGCTACGCCTTATTTACATGGCAGCGTTAAGTAACATGGCTTAATGCTGCCTTGTAAATAAGGCACCCTTTCACGCTATGCTTAGCGTAAAAGGGGAGGGCAATGGGCGTTGCTGTGGGTGTACCACTGCAACACCCATTGATTCCGACGCTGCCCCCTAGTTACATGGATGCGTAAATAGGAGGCAGCGCCCGGATTAAGGCCAGGGAAAACCTGGTCTTACCCTGGCACAACGAGGAGAAATGTTTCATTTCCCCTTGTTTTTGCTGTTTTCATGTGTGCTGCGTTGTGCAGCAAACATGAAAACAGCAAAATGCCAATGATTGTTTATGTACAAGAAGGTCCCCCTTTCTACACGTAAACAATAATATTTTTTAAATGCCGTTTTCAACTTCTATTTGTGCTGCATTAAGCAGCACACATAGAAATTACAAAACGACATTTAAAGATAGTTTATGTGCAGGAATGGGGGACCTTCCTGCACATAAACAATCTTCCCCTGCACGTAGACACCCTTGCACTATGGTGCAAGGGTGCCTGAGTTAGCGCTAGGCTGCTAAGTGTAGCGCTAGCGCAGGGGGAAACGCAGGTCTGCACCATATTCTTGTAAATATGGTGCGGCCCTGCGTTTCTGAGGTGGCGGACTGAGGCGTTAAGCCAGGAAGGCTAACGCCTCACTCCGCCACTTCCCTGGTAATTATGCCCCCGTATTTAGTACCGCTGGGCAGTGTTGCTGCATGAGCAGCAGCAACAATGAAAAGATCAGGCCATTAGTTTAAACAGGTGAGCAGGGACCAAAAATTCTAAGAACCCCAGCTGCTCTCCCCTTGTGACGGCCCGGACATGTTCTCCTGACCTTAGCACACATGTGGGTCCAAATGTATCCTCCTCCTCTTTAGCCTTGTAGAAGGTTAATCAGCCAACCAAAACCATGGGTAGCGGGGATCCTACTCCCCTCCCTGCAAACCTTAATGTCGTTCACCTAGACAAAAACATTTTTTTTTGTATTTTCACAGTTCAATGAGATTGTAAAATCTTCGCAATGACAACAATGAGCACCTGAGTTTCAATGACTGGGAATACTCACATAGTTGTATCTTTGCCCTTTAAGCCCCGCCGTGACATCACACTACCAAATATTCTATTCCTGTCTTCTGTGCCAAGTTAGTGGCACTGGACCTCTCTGGTCACACTATCACATTCTTGTCTGCTGGTGCAATTGTTGTGTGCCACTCACTTATCCAGGTATCGTTCACGCTCACCTTCTTCTGTTTAATTTCTTGTTAATCACTACAATATTTTGCATACCTCAGTAGCTCATCTAGTGATTTATTCGGCCAGCAGATTGCACTTTGGCTTATATGTGAACTGATCTCTTGTCCCAATTCCAAAACAAATTGAGATACAAAGCTCATAATGTCTTTCTCCTCAGGGTATTCTCTTACAATATTTATGAACTGATTCTTTTGGTTTCTGTGTCTAATAATCAAAATGCAAATTGTTTAGTTTAGCATCTAAATGTACACCAATTAATGGAAAATTCAAAGCTGAAAAGACATGCATATAAAAATGTGCCAAACTGCAATTTTAGCAGACATAGCTATTTGTACATAGAAAAGCTAAGGAGCAAGTTTCTTTTAACTAAAAGTGAACCTAATATTTCTGAAATGTGCACTCATTCAGAGAGCTTAACCTCAAAGTGACATTCTTAGAAATGCTTGATGGAACTGCAGATTGTTCCGCTTTAACAAATGAATCACTTTTCATAAGCAGCATTTTATTTCTAAATAGCAAGGACTTTCTTTTTCCTCATGTCTCACATAAAGGTTAAATAGAATAGTTGTACATTTTAAACAATAATCCTTGTTTGTGTTAAATGAAATGCATTTCCTAACAGTGACTTTGCAAGCTGATGTCTCTTTTATTTAATCTCTTCTATTTAGTATAGTTGATTGTTCTTGCAGTCAAACATTTTAAATCTAGAAAGCCGATCTGTGTTCAAATGCCTATGGGAACCGAGGCTTATGGTTCCAGAACCTAACTATGCAAGAATGTCTGTAGGTAACTTGTGACAAAATGTGCAAGCTGCATGCTATTTCGTGGGCAAGGAAGAGCTGAACCTGTTCAACGATGAGTGCTGCCAGTGGATTAGTCCAGAGAGGAAGACGCCTGCTACAATGTTTGCAATATGTATTCATAACATTTATATTAGTGCCTGTTCCAAGTTAGAAAAAAGGACTTCTCTCTAGGCTTTTTCTCCTATTTCCTTGTCCCTCCTGTTCATCTCTACTGTTTTTGATGCATGCTTTATTTCACAGATTGCTACTGCAACTGTCTGATCATTTGCTCATATCACAGAGACTCTACTGAGTCTCATGAACTACTCTATATGGGAAGTTCTGCTGCTTAAATTTGGCTTTGAGCTCCAGACTCCTTTAATCTCACCTATTTTGCCTTTGAACTCTTCATGAGGTCTTCTAACTCTGAAATGTCTTGCTTGATCTTTAGAAAAGTTTTTTTTCCTTTATGGAACACACATGAGGCACTATTTGAACTTTCTTTCTAACCAAACCTTTTTACAAGAAATCTGTAAACTTACTTGATGATCTGACTAATTTGAAAAGAAAAAGAAAATGTACTAATCTTTTAATGAGAATAAAGGTTTTAAAACTATTCTAAGCTCTCATCATTGACTGAACTTAAACTGTTATTGTGATTCTTGTTTATGATGATAAAATAGCTTGTGATTCAAAATACGGTATCGAAGGTCTACCACCTGGTGAGAAGAAATCAGCATGGGAGCTGGGGTTGACCCTGTACGTGATGGTAAATTGAAAGATTCAACAGCATTATTTAATTTTGGCCCCCATTCCGTGCTATCAGTTTTTTGGTAGCAAAGTACAGTTGATACATTAAACAAGGAGCTATAAAATAATTACCCAAGTTAGAATAAAATACCCAAATCCTGAAATACAATGCCTGGAGTTTGAGGAGCTGACAAGGTGCAATTTCCGAAGGGAGTTGCTGTTTTAGAGGTGTGAGTATTAATAGGGTGATGCAACGTCTATTTTAATTGTGTTTACTGTTGTATTATTGAGTTGAGAGTGAAATGTGTATTGTTTCTGTGTAAGGAGCTTAAAGAATTCCAGACTCAGTGTAGTCTAAGATCCTGGGATAGAACGATAAAAGATATTGAGACAAATGTAGACGACACTTGAGTAAGCCATTGGCAAATGGTATTTGTTTGCAGAGATTTCTTGTGTAGAGTGTGAGGTACCATCACCTACACAAGTGAGATAGAAATACTAATAATTTGTTGTTTGATAATATTAATTGATGTTAGCAGAACCTAATTGCATAAAAAGGCAAAGCTGCATTGATAAGGGTGATTTCCTGCTGGTCAAGATTTCACTTGCAAATATGAAATTCTTTTTGTGTGGATAAATGTTGAAAGGTGTAAAAACCTTACAATCTGGTTGTTAAGTTACAATTATTTTCTTCAGTAGAGCGAACAAGATTTATTACATGTTTTTGCTATTATTGTTTTAAAGTTTTTCTTGGAATTGTGTACGTTCAAGAAAATTGTAAACGCTGGAGAGCTGCTGCGAGGAGTAAGATCATGCCTCGTAGTATTTCTCACTGAGATAGATTGGTTGGTGTGCTTTCGTGCTGTGATTGGTAAGTGATGTCCGTGTGCCATGCTGTGATAGGTCAGTGCTTGTGTGAATGTCGCATTGGGATTTTTAACAGGATTTCAATAAAATAAAATTTGTGACAAGATTGGAGTAGAAGAAAGTTTACGTTAACGGAACAGAATCAAAACATTGAACTGTGAATTGTTTATTCAACGAATTTGTGAAAACATGAAATTTTTAATAGGGTATGAGAGTTTTGTGAGAGGTGATATCACAATTCTAAAATGGGAGGGTGCGGAGGCACTTCCTGAGGGTACACCTGCACATTATATGACAACTGAAAATGAATTACATACATGTTTACGGCTTTGTCAATGGTGCAAGATTACTGGGAAACAATGTCCTTTGATATTTCCATAATATGGTTCTTTTGAATTGAGAATTATTGACAAGTTAAGGGGAAAAGTTATGTGAGATGAAGACACTACCTAGACCCACAAAATTAGAAGCCTTAAGCTTATGATAGAAGACAGCACGAGAAAAAGAAAGGAAGAAATATCTGAAAAAAATCAAGAGAGAAATGTGTAAATATTCAGATGCTCGATGGGATGAAGAAAAGCAAAGATAGAGGAAAACCACTGTTGAAAGCACTAGACTGTATCCAGCTAATTCTACAGCAACGTTGGAGAAAGGGAAGAAGAAATACCCAGGGAAAAGACAAGAATAAAGAAGAAAAAGAAAATGAGACAGATAGTGATTCTTGGGATGATATTTTAGAAGAAATGTTAGTTGCAGGACCCCCACCTCATGCAACAGCAGCAGATAGTACTCAGAGTGATGCCACAACGAGCAGTACAATAGCCACTGCCCCTGTAGAAACTAGAGTGGAGCAAGTTGAGAGACCCTTTCAAATACTATAGATTGACCCACCAAAAGTTGTTCAGCCACAGACTTTTGCTTCACCTGTGGTAAATACACCTGTTAAGCATAGTCCAATGCAATTACTGCAAGTAGCAACTGTACAGACAGTGCCTAGACCAGTTGCAAGTGTCCTAGTAAATGTTATCCTGGCTCCAGAGATACAAGGAGCTGTAGGAGGTTTACCTATGACAGGACTTATTCCGACTTCTCAAAATTCACAAATTGTTGTATGGAGGCCACCACAGACGGTTCATGCATGAAGAGATGGGGGAAGGTTTGTCTTTACGACCCCAATAATCCAGGAGGACACTATTTTGTTTGAAGCTTTAATTTTTCCACCATAGTTTGAGGAAGCTGTAGGGATTAAAAAACAGGGAGTACAGTACAAGTGACTAGCCCAGAACCTGAAAAAGAGAAACCACTGAATATTCCCAAATTAAAAATCATGCTGGAAAAATTTATTTGGGATATTTAGATTTAGAATACTTAAGTACATATCAAGAGAAAGAGTTGATTTACCTGTGTAAAGAAATTACAAGACAAGACAAGCAGCAATAACATATGGAAAGTTAACCGAGTTCACTCAGAAATATGAGGTTGATCTTTCAAAATTTCTCCTTTGCAGAAAAGTTGCAGGGTACAATTGGAAAATGCGGCAATGAAACCATTCATTCTTCAGGTATACGGTTGCACATTACCGAATTAATAAAATGTATTAATAGATGGAGGGAATTTGAAAAATTAGAGAACAAATGGGCAAGAAAACATGAAAAGAAAAAGAAACTGCCCAAAGTAGGAAAGCAAAGTAAGGAACAATAGGTGAAAGAGATTCAGCTAATCCGCTGAGAGAAACGGCTGGAGGAGGGTATGTCCATGTGCCTTGGAGCAGAGGTGATCTTGCAGCTTTTACGTACAAGTTTCCAAAATTAAGGGACAAACCTGTGCCGTAGTACACACAAGTTGATAGATTTGTGGAAATTTCTAAGGTGTTGTGGATTGATTCGAATACGTTCTTTGGTTGTGGTACCCAGTGATTTGTGGGCTATGTGTAATACTGCTGTACAATGGCCACGTGAAGGACCAGCGAGAGATGCACACACTAATGCACCATCTCCTGTAGTTATGGACAAATATGAAGCAGTGATTACCTTTTTAAAAGGCAGAGTGCCTCCGCAAGATCTTGATTGATTGAAAATTGATTGAATGACACAAGAATCAGTTCATGAATATTATGAATGGTTGTTGCAGGTGTTTCAGCAGCACAGTGGAATAGAATACCCTGAGGAGAAAGGCATGGGGTTCTTAGTATTTCAATTTGTGTAAGGATTGAGACCAGAGAGTTTGCATATGACCCAAAGTGTAATCTGCTGGCAGAATAAATCACTACATGAGATCCTGATGTATGCAGAAGATTGCAGAGATGAACTCGACATTAAACAGAAGAAGATTAAAGAGAAATGTATGTTGGCTCAGACAAACTTTGCTCAGAAAGGTTTTCAGAATCATTCTTTTGCAGACAATCAAGGGGGTATGCAAGGTGTGGTTGCTCCACAGGCAAGTTTTCAGGGAAGTCCAGAGGAAATTTGTGTTTTCCAAGGTAGAGGTGGAAGTTTTCCTGTTGATCCAGGTTCAGAAATGGAGGGTGCCACATTGAAGAAATTGACTCCTTGTCACTTTGGTCACAGGGTCGGGCATTGGAAGAGGGAGTGTAGCGTTAATCCTGATAATATAAACAGAAATGTGCAAATACAGAAGTGAGTGCAGATGCAAAATAAGCTAGGACAACAGATGCATGTACAAGTACAAAAGCAAGTTCCGAGAATGCAGGTCAAATGATCCCACAGCATATGGGAAACCCAAACATTTATTTGAACCAGATGACAAAACCAAAAACAAACCCTTTTCAAAATTCAAATCAAAATACATTTCAACAATTCCCTAACACAAATCAGAATGCTTTTCAGCAATTTCCTGTGTTTGATAATGATGGCTCTGACTCTGATACGTCTCAATGATGGTGCCTGAGGGGGAGGAAGATTGCATGCTTGGCGCCATCTCAGAGGTAGACCAGGGTGGTCCATTCGTAGAAGGTGAGGTGAATGGTCACCCGTATCATTTCTTATATCATCGTACTGATGCTACCAGGTCCACAGTTAGAACTGTGGAAGTCCAAGACCTACCCCATTTGGGAAAGAAGATCCAAGTAATAGGAGGTTCAAATAAGCAGATTAGAAATCCAATTTTGGAGAAGATCCTGGTAAAAATAGGCTTATTTGAAGAAAATCACCAATTTGTTGTCCGTGACATAGGCCCAGTAAATCAATGAGGGAGAGATTTGTTGTGCAAGTTAAATTATACAATCTATTGCACACGGGAGGGAGTGTTGTTCCGGACTCATGATGAAGATGTGGAGTTTAAAACGTCTCAAGAAAAAACGGCTGTAGGATTGTTCCCATTAATGACAATTGAAGAATTACCCGCTGACTTGAGAGAAACTGTGAACCCCGAAGTGTGGGATCTTACAGGGAAATACATTGGACTAATTAAAGGATTAGAGCTAGTCCAGATTACCATAAAGTCAAATGCAGTGTTTCCAAGACACCATTGTACCATCTGTCACCAGAAACAATTGCAGGAATCATGCTTGTAATAGAAGACAGGCATACACAAAGGGATTTGACGGAATTTTTTTTATTTTTATTAATTTTATTGATTGAAAATTATACAAACAGTTGTGTATTACAGACATACATTCAGCAGCCGTGTGCACCATTTACATTACCAATTAACGTATATATCGTACCCATTGAATCACTAGTACAGATCTAATATATGTTCCATCTGGTTGACTGCAGACTGCATGAAGATTTGTATACACCATAAGCATAAATTAATCCAAATAGTGCAGTGCGAACAGAGTAGTTATCAGTGCATGTGGTATGGCTGAGCATCATTGGGCCTACTTGCAAAAACTACATTTATGACTGTGACCTATGGAATATAGGGTATAATGAGCGCACCGGTATTTGAGTGAGCACCCAGTGAGCTTCGGATAGCGGGAGCCGGGCCAGTGTCTGATATAACATTAGTATTAAGTATCTGTGGCCTGCGCTATGGTAACGTCAATCAACACACATCTCTCCCAGAGCCATGTCGTGAAGAGTTCCCAGATATCCCTGGGGCGAGACGACGTGGGCATAGGTCCCAGAACGCTGCCAGCTGCCCCTGATAGTAAGCCACATCCTGCAACCAGGCGCTCATCCGGGGACTTCCCGATGCACCCCACTGAATAGCTAATCTACGTTTCACCAACAGTAGCATCATAGCTATTAATTGACGTTTCACAGGCGGAATTCCCTCAACGTAGCCTAGTAGGGCCACTAGCGGCGTATATTCCAAAACTACCCCGGTGATTTCCTGTATGGTATCAAAGACTCCCTTCCAGTAACTAGCTATGTTTGGGCAGTTCCATGCAACGTGCAAGAAGTTTGCGTTGTCCTGTTTGCATTTCCAGCATCTAGCATCCTGTCGTAGGCCTAATTTATGAAGTTGCAATGGAGTGCGATACACCCGATGTATACATTTAAAATGTATACATCTTAATTTATAATTAGGGGAAAGGTGTCTCAGTTGGGAGCAGCAGAATGCCCATTGTTTGTCTTAGGCAGATTTGAGAGATCCACCCTCCACTGGTGCAGAACTCTAGGTGCGTCAATGTTGGCCTGTGTCTGCGTAAGATTATACAATCTAGTGATCCATTTACAGGGGATGGGGAGACTAGCAGATGTTCCAGTGGCATCATGGTGGCAGGGGGCGAGAGAAATGAGGAGTGTAGAGTTTTGCAGGTTGCTCTCAGCTGATAGTAAATTAGTAAGTCCCTGATGGGTGTAGGATTGTCGTCTTGGGGTTGCAGCGGCACCTGGAATGTCTCTTGTGGGTACAGATCACCCAGTGTGGAAAGGCCCATGTTTCGAGCACATGTAATGGCGCCCTTGTCCTGAAGAGTAGGAAATAGCAGGTAGTATGTGAGAGGGGTAGAGGGTGCATGTAATAGTGAGGTGCCCACACGTTTCCTAAGCCCCTCCCATGCCCATCCAAGCATTCCAACTGTGTTTATTTCGTCAGTCGTTATGTGATATGGCCTATATATAGCGATGTGCATAGGTGTAGGGCCTGCCACATCTTTTTCTATGGCCATGTGAGGTTGAAATGGGGTAGGATGTATCCAGAAATGGAGAAATTGGGCTTGCGCACATAGTGCATATACTCAAGGTCAGGGGCTCCCAGTCCCACTTGTGAAAGCGGCCTTGTTAGCAAGTTCCAGCCTACCCGTGGCTGTTTACCAGGCCAGACTATTGTTATTAAAATGGAACGAAGAGATTTAAAAAAGGCCCTAGTAAGAGGAATGGGTACGTTGACAAATAGATAGAGAAATTTTGGGAGGGCTATCATTTTTGCAATGGCTATTCTGCCGGCCAGAGAGAGTGGCAGAGCCATACAGAGTTTAGACTTTTGCTCCAGCCAGACCAATAGTTTACCAAGGTTCATACGCCATATCTGCTGTAGGTCTCTACCGAGCCATAAGCCTAGATATTTCATGGCGCCGTCCGCCCATTTAAGCGGGAATTCTAATTCCGTTTTAACTGGGGCAGCAGTTTTAGACCATTTTGATCAGTTGATCTTGATGCCGGACATGCCACCAAAATGCAGTAGTTCACGTAGCACTGGGTTCAAATTACCTCTGGCTTGCGAATATACAAAGTAATGTCATCTGCATACATTGAAATTATGAGGCCCCTGTCCGTGAAGCCCAGCCCACGAGCAGAATGGTGTTGACGTATTCTGGCAGCTAGTGGCTCCATCGCTAGTGGCGACAGCGGGTACCCCTGACGTGTGCCACGTGTTATTTCAACAGGTTCAGATAGAAGTCCTTTAACTCTTAGCTTAGCTGTAGGCTTAGTATAAAGCAGGCTAATCAGATTAATACAATTAGGGCTGAATCCCATCCTGGACAATATGGTGAATAAAAAGGGCCACTCGAGTGATTCAAATGCCTTGGTGGCATCAAAAAACGCAGCAATGGCCAGTAGGAGGGGGTCAATTTGGTGGACAGTGGCAAAAAAGGTACGCAAATTGTGGGCCGTGGACCTAACTGGAATAAAGCCCAATTGGTCTGGTCTGTCTAGGAGTGGCAAAAGCGGCTGCAGCCTATTAGCTATTAGTTTGGCTAGGATCTTAACATCCACATTAATTAAAGCTAGGGGGTCTGCACGAGTCACAGGAATTCACCTGCATGTCAGGTTTAAGAAGAGAGATGATAACTGCCTCCACATAGTTGGGGGCAGCAGCATACATTCCAATAATTCTTGATACACATCTAACAATCTGGGCACTATCTCTTCTGCGTAAGCTTTATAGAAGGAGGTTGTCAACCCATCTCACCCAGGTGCCTTCTCACCTGGCAGGCCATAATGATCTGTGTTATGTCTTCCACTGTGAAAAGCTCGTCTAGGTAGGACCTGTGGGAATCACTGAGCCAAAGCAATTCATTGGAATCTAAATATGATTCTAGCCCACGGTGGGGAGCGTTCTGTGTGGCAGAGTATAAAGAGGCGTAGAAGCTGATGAGAAGTTTATGAGTAATCTGTTGCCCTCTTAAGGGGGCCAGCTTATTATTGAGTAATTCAGTTATAAAGGTTGGAGAGGAATGTTGTTAAAGTGTATTGGCAACGGCTCTGCCTGGCCAGTCACCTTCTCCATAACTGCGAGCTCTTGCGTGTTTTCCCAGAAATCGTGTCTCTCTTTCGGCCTCCACACTAAATTCCGAGATTAGCTTGCGCAGAGAAGCGAGGTGTGCAGGCGCTAGATTGGTAAAACAGAAACTTAGTGGATCTAATGTTTTGCTCTAGCTTCGTTAAAGTAGTTCTAATTGCCTTCAATACCCCTGCCTGTTTGGACATGCATGCGCCCCTAATAACTACTTTAAATGCTTCCCAGAGGGTGGAGGAAGAGTCTACCGAACCCTCATTTGTGGAGGAGAATTGGGTGAATTCAGTTCTGATTTCTTCTTCGAATGCTGCATCTAAAGAGCACATGGTGGAAGGCACCAGTTAAATGCTCCAGGTAATGTTTGTGGGATAGTCCAGCCCAGTACAACTGGAGAGTGGTCTGACAACGTACGAGGAAGATGTAGCACATCAGTAGTGCAGGAGGCAACATCGCCGGTGACCAGCCAGTAGTCTATTCTGGACCAGGCATTATGGTATGGGAAGATACAGGCACCCTTCCGGATCCCTGGATGTCTGCTGTGCCAGAAATCATGAAGATTCTGCTCAAGTATGATAGTGTTTAATTGTAGGGCAGCCTTATTGTGTGGATAGCGATCAGCCCCTACTCTGTCCCATTCGTCTTTCAACGTGACATTGAAATCGCCACCCCATATAATTTTCCTCCCCCCGGTCGCCAAAACCTTTGCGCAATGGTGATGAAAAATTGCGGGTCATCCACATTAGGCTCATATATGGCTTCCAAAGTGATCGGTGTGGTCATCAATAAACCATGGAGAATTACGTAGCGTCCCTCAGGGTCAGTTTGTTTGTGCATAGTTGTCCGGCCCAATCCACGCCTGATCATCACTGAGACGCCCCATGCGTAGTTAGAGTATGGAGCTGAATGTAGTTCCTCCAGCCTCTGTTTTTTAATCTGGGATCGGAGTCGTGTCTCAAGTGGGTTTCTTGCAGGAAGCAAATGTCTATCCGTTGTCTAATTAAATATGTGTGCATCAATCTAGATTTCCTGAAGTCATTGATCCCTCTAATGTTCTAGGTTATGAATTTAGCCTCTGTCATTGTGTATCTGATAGGTTACATAGATTGTGCCTAAAGAGAGCAAGAGCATGTCAGAGCTAAAAGCCATGCAACCCGTTTGCTGAAATAAGATCTGTAAATCAGTAGGAGCTAGATTAATTGATTGGGTACATAGTGACATCTGTGAACTGCTGTGCGAGCACAGTGTGTGAACAATGATTGTATGTCCCAAAAAATTGCAATCTCCATGACCCCTCCACCACCCACACCAACCCACCAATTAGGTTGAGACCCTGTACCACCCCCCACCGAGTACCCCCCCCCCCCAGTAAGAGAAAAGCAAGAACACATGGGAGTTCTCCCTGTTGGGGCTAGGGACACCGGCAAAAACCTGCCTATTAGCAGGGTGGCTAGGCCGTTGCATTTGTAGCAGAACCTAACAAATATGGACCATTTGTGTTAACTAGGACAAAGGGACTATGTAACTTTCAACTCATGCATGATGATAGTCTGTGTGGGTCCTTCTGTTGGGGCACTAACAGAACATAATAATACATATTGCTGAACCAGACTGAGGTTAGTTGCATCAATCAATGTCACTTAAGTTTTGCACTGAGTCAGTTTGCCGGGCTGGACGTGGTGGCAATTTTTTGGAGCATGTGTGCTAAGTGTAATTTAGGGCTGCTCTGGTGTCAGTAAAGAAGTGTGACTGGCCTTCGTGTGTTATCTTTATCTTGGCTGGGTACAGCATAGCGTAAGGAACATAAGCACTTTGCAAACTACACTTTACTGAGGCGAACTCCCTGCAGGCGGCCTGCACTGTCGGAGTGTAGTCAGGAAAAAAGGAAAGAGCGTTGCCCTTGTGCATAATTTTGCCCCTATCTCTGGCGGCTTGCAGGACCGCATCTGTCTCTATAATTTAATAGGCGCGCAATTATGGGCCGAGGCATAGCTTCCACCGGCGGCCTACGACCCAATGAGCGGTGGGCACGCTCCACAATGAACATTTGCGACAATACGGGACCAAAAAGTTCGCGTAGTAAGTACTCTATATAGGTCTCCGGCAGCTCAATGATTTTTAGGTTGTTGCGCCGAGAGCGTGCTTCCAAAACTTCGTTTTTTGCTTTTATCACCTCCAACACCTTTTCCATGCTTAGCAATTGTATTCTAGATTCAGCTTGAGAGTCATGGAAGTCGGAAAGTCTATTTTCTAGGGTATCTAGGCATCCTTCATGGGTGTCCGCTCTTTTTTTGACACTGTCGAGTTTGGAGGTGAGAACATCAATTTTGTTGTCTATAGTTTTAATGCTTGAATGAACGTCCAGCAATATGGTGCGCAGGTCTTCTTCCTGACTATCACCAATGTCTTTAGCACAATGGTCTGCGCCACGATCAGTGTCTGGCTCCGAGCCAGCATCCGTGCTGCAGGTCTGGGGTTTGGTTTCATCGAGATCGCCGGGGTCCACCCGCTCGACCCGCCACACACAGGGGTGGTGAAACGCAGCAGGGTATCCGCATGGCCCACCGACCGTTTTTCTCCTCAGCGGGGTAGCCGCGCTCCGCAAGTTGATGCAGCTGCAGCTCAGGCTAAAATTCCCAAATCTTTTCCGCAGGGTCCCCTCCGTTCGAACCGACCAAAGGGGGGAGTCTGGGCAGGCTCAGGCAGCTGCTGTTAGTAGTCCGAATCCATGGTGGCCAAGTTGCAGGGCAGAGCGGGCCTCGGCTGCGCCAGACGATTCCTGGGCCTCGTCTTCTTTAACGTGTCAGCAACAACTCACAAGTGTGGTCGGATGTTATCTCGTTGGATTCCCTTTGCTTTGGACGGTGGATTCTAGAGTCCTGGTAGGATTATTGACGGAATAATGTGGCCTAGCCTGCAGAGCCCCTTTACAAGGCGGCCATTCTGCTGCATGGCGAAGCCACCCCACCCCAGGGATTTGAGGGAATTAATTGGAAGTCCATGTAATTCTCTGATCACAGGTTTGCAGGACCCTAACCGGAAATCTAGGATTGTCCAAGATCTTTGGAAGATTAACAAGATAGTTGTCCCATTGTCCTGTGGTACAGAATCCAGCTACAATACTATTCCAAATTCCTTGCAATGCAGAGTGGTTTACTGTCCTTAATCTTTGCCGACATTTCTTCTCAGTGGCATTGCAAGAAGAGAGCCAATTTTGTATTTCATATATTTTCCAGCAGAGAGTTTGACATGGTGCAGAGTCCTACAAGGGTATATATAGAATGTCCATCGACCTTTCATCGGATCTTGAAAAATAATAATAAAAATAATAAAATATATTTATAGAGCGCACAGCTACCCCTGATGGGGTGTCCCGGTGCTAATACGGACAGCAGCAAAGAAAGTGGTCAGTAGATATTTAGTCATTGCGATTGAAAAGCCAGGATTTCAAGGCCTTTCTAAATTCTTGTTCGGACTGCAATGCGCGTAATTGAGCAGGTAGGTTATTCCAGCATTTAGTGGTCCCTACCTCGAATGTCCTTCCCCCCATTCTGGCCTTGGCGAACCGGTGGGTGGTAAGGTATCGTTTGTGGTTAGACCAAAGGGATCTGTCCTGCTGGTAAGGACGAAGCCTCTTCCTTAGGTAGCTGGGCCCCCTGCCTTGTTATGCCCAAAAAGCAAACGTAAGGGCCTTAAATTCGATGTGCTTGGCCACAGGTAGTCAATGCAGCCGTCTCAGGTAAGGAGAAATGCGTTTGCGAAGAGGGACCTAGCAGACCAGTCTGGCTGCTGAATTCTGCACTATCTGGAGCCTAAGGATCAGTCCGATTGGCAGACCCATGTAGAGACCGTTAGCATAATCAAGATAGGAGGTGATTAATGCATGGACAACGGTTTTGCATGCTGACTCAGGCAAGAAGTCAATAAACTTTCTAATGGTTTTTATTTTGCCAAAGCAGGCTGCAGATACCTGTTGAACATGGGTAGCAAGGGACAGGTCTTTTTCCCACCTGACTCCTAAATTCTTAGATGACTCCTTAGGTGTGGGGGGAGATCCTAAGTCAGCTGGCCACCATAACGCTGTGGAGGGTGCTACAGCTTGATTAAAGAACAGGACCTCCGTCTTGTCAGCATTAAGTTTTAAGAAGTTAGTGCTTATCCAGGCAGAAACGCTTTTTAGGCAATTTTTCAGAGAGTCAAAAGAAGATGCCGACACTCCACTGAAGACGAACATCAGTGGAGTGTCGTCGGCATAAGATATCACCTAGATCCCAGTATCGGCGATGAGCTCCGCAAGCGGTGTCAAATAGATGTTGAAAAGTAGCAGGCTCAGGGCCGATCCCTGCGGCACCCCCCATTTTAATGGTTTCACGGGGGAGGTGAAAGGATGGATCGAGACCTGTTGTTCTCAGCCATGTAGGTAAGACGTGATCCAATTCAGCGCTGTCCCCTGTATGCCAATCTGCTTAAGGCGATCCAGTAAGATGGAATGGGACACCGTATCAAACACTGCTGACAGGTCGAGAAACACCAACATGACCGCAGAGCCACCATCCACCGCCCAGCGAATGGCATCTGCCATCTCAATCAGAGCTGATTCTGTACTGAAGCCAGGTCGGAAGCTGGACTGGGACTCATGCAGTATGCCATTAGACTCAATGAAAGCTGCCAGCTGCTGGTGGGCTAGCTTCTCTAAGACTTTAGCGGGGACAGGCAACAGGGAAATGGGTCTATAATTACCGGTGACTGCAGGGTCAGCATTAGCTTTATTTAGTATCGGAAGAAGAAACGCATGTTTCCAGGCCGATAGAAAGATCCCCTGTCTAAGTGAGGAATTCCAGATAGCGTTTGGCGGGTGTTGAGCAACTCAGTCAGAGCACGATATTGTTTTGCTGGCCAGGGATCGCCAGGTGACCCGGATTTACATTTCTGAAGTTCCCCCAAGGAAGCCTCAAAGGAGATAGTTGTGAACGCTGGCAGGGTGTCACAGGGGCTGCTGGGTGTGTCCTTTCCTGAGTGAGAGTGCGCTACTTGGAAAGACGCATAAATCTGGGTTATTTTCTAGTAAATAGTAAATTTTATTGCAAAACTCCTGTGAAGGGCTAATCGAGTGCGTGAGTGCTGTAGGGTTAGAGAAGAACTTCACAACCTTAAAAACCTCTCTAGACGAGTTCTTGGCGCTGGCAATCCATTCAGTAAAGAAAGCTCTTTTTGCCCCAATGAGAAGTTTATGATACTCTTTTAGTGCTGCTCGATAACCAATTTTGTCCTCCTGAGAATACAATGATCTCCATTTGCGCTCCAGTCTTTTACATTCACTTTTTTGGGCTCTGATATTTGCTGAAAACCAGGGAGCGAAAGGGGAGGTTCTTGTGGAGGTAACAGGCCTCCAGGGCGCAATTACATTAAGGGCATTACTGACCCAAGCATTAGGGTTCATGATGCTGTTATCAAGATTATTTGAGAGGGAAGGTTTAGACTCCTTCAGGAGTGGGGTAAGGGACTCTAAGGGGACCCTACACCAATTCCATCTTGAATCATTGGGTCGGGAAGTGACCCTTAGCTCACCCTTCAGGTGTACCTGGAAAGGGATCAAGAAATGGTCCGACCAAATGACCGGCTCAGGGGTGTGGACTGAGATATCTGGTGTATTTGAGCAAATAAGGTCTAATGTATGACCAGCTTTATGAGTAGGGGAGGAAACTAGTTGGATCAAATTGCAACCAGCAAGTGCTGAAATAAAATTTGCGCTATGTGAACAAGATGGATCATCCACATGGAGGTTGAGATCGCCCAGGATCATGAAAATAGAATAGCGCATGCTAGCCTGGGCAATATGATCCACTAGGGCGAGGGAAGCACTATGACAGCAATCCGGGGGTCTATAGAGGAGGAGCCCTGAGCAGGAAATCGAGGCGGACAACTTAATACAGAAGGGAAGAACTTCAATACTGCCAACCGGTCAAAATTGAAAGTAGCAATCTCCCAAATGACTTTATGGATGAACGCTAGCCCCCCACCTAGTCTATTGTCTTTTCTATTAGCGCATACTATGCCATATCCCTGGGGGATAGCTAATGCAACAGCTGGTTTCGAATCTTCCCGTAGCCATGTCTCAGTCAGGAACATGAGGTCCCAGTTGTTATCTATGAGAGACTGGTGTTTGTCTAAGGCGTGTTTTGGCAGAGATCTGCAATTAAGAGGCAAGGTTTTAGGTTAATGGGTCTGGGAGGCTTTGGGAGGGTCATACATAAAACCTTGTTCTGCCCACAATCAGGTCTGGAGTTAAGGCAGAAATTGCAAGAGGGGCAAGAGTTGCTCTCATCAGGGTCTCCTAGTACAGAGAGTATCTGGGTCTGGCAAGTGGATATCCTAAGGGGCAGGAGTTCATCACAAGTCCAACTCAGTTGGTAATTCCCAGAATCTTGGGCAGCATGGCTGGCCCTGGCCGCTGTCCAGACGCGGACAGGCGCAGACCGGCTTGCCTTTAGTGCACCTTCAGCACGCCGCCGGCACGCCCGCTGCGCGTCGACGCCATCAGCTCCTAAAATAGGCAGGCTCTATTGCCAGATTCTGGAGACTAGAATGTCACCCCACCAAAATTGCGGCCTGAGATGGCCTGCAGGAAGTGAGGGGAACCAGGTGATTCTCCCCCTAGCCAGACCGACACCCTGCACTCAAACAGCACGAACTGCTGCAGTGGATCGAGGAGCAGGCGAGTAAGAGATTTAAAAAAGTTTAAAAATTCAAAGTAAGTCAACTACAGTTTAAAAGTATTTCGGACCGAATGTAAAACACACAGTAGGGGCCATATGTATGAATACATTTTCCCATAGAGACAGAATGGCTAAAACCCTTTGATACATCTGGCCCTAAGTAATCAACGAGGTGCATATGATTACCAAAAGGGCACAATGCAGAACGTAATTAGGAAATGGAGAGATACGGCTGCACCTCTCACCATGTGCGCTTGCCACTATCTCAATAATCTAGATTCATTACAGCTGTCCTAGAGATCAGTGCGTGTGCAATATATTGATGCCCTACTTTTGGCATCAGAGTCATGAGAAGCTTGTAAACAAGATTCTATTGCACCATTGAATCACCTGGCTGAAAATGGACATAAAATGGCACCAGGTGAAATGCAGTACTGTCAAAAAGAAGTTCAATATCTAGGAAACATATTTGAGAAAGGAGCTAGAAAGAGGTCACCAGAGAGAGCGGAAGCAATTCTTCAGGTAAATCCACCTCAAACACAAAAAGGAGGCAGAATGTTTCTGGGAATGGTTGATTACTGTAGTCAGTGGATACTAAACTTGTCCCTGGTGGCCACGCCTTTACTGAAGCTGACACACAAGAATCTCTCTCATCCGCCTCCATGGGATAACGAACCCTTGAAAGCCTTCCTAGAGCTGAAAGAAAAACATTGTTGTGTCCCAGCACTAGGAATATCAGATTACAGCAAATAATTCACACTATTTTGCATTGAGAAGGAGGGTTGCGCTCCCTCAGTGCTCACACAAATGCACGATAATGCTTGAAACTCTGTGGCATACTTTTCGACCACCCTTGACCCTGTAGCAGCAGGACTACCCGGCTGTCTTAAAGCCATTGCAGCAGTGAGCACTGGCTTGGAAAAGAGTGAGAGCATAGTGATGGGATATCCAGTAACTGTAATGTTTACTGAGTGGAGCTTCTATTGACCCAAACAAAAACTCAATACATGACCCAAAATTGGCTCACGAAATATGAACAGCGAATCTTGTCCTCTGAAAATGTGGTGATAAGAGATGTCAAATTATGAATTCTGCTACTTTGCTTCCTGTAAGTGATAATGTTTGTGATGAAGTTGAACAGGATTGCATAGATGTCACAGATTTATATACAAAGCCTAGAGTGGATATTAATGATGAACCACTGACTGAGCCTATGTAATTTTTATAGATGGCTCATGTCTGAGAAACAATGAAGGTACACTGAAAGTGGACCTGTGCTGTATGTACAATAAATTATGTTGTTGAAGCTTCATAACGTCGTTGATTGCAATTCCAAGGGCATGCAGTTTAACTGCTCAAATGGGAGTGACTGTATTTAAATGTAGTCAGTATGGGTTTGGCATTGTCCATGACTTTGGGCAATTATGGTCAGAGAGAGATTTCATGACCACTTCAGGAACCCCAGTTAGAAACGGGGTATAGGTGGGAGACTTTTTAGGAGCAGTTGTTAAATGTGCAGCTCATCAAAAGGTAATGGCTACATTGCCATGGGAAATAGGTATGCTGATTTATTAGCACAATACTGGGCTTTGCTGGCCTGCACATTTAATGAAGCTTTCGCATGTGAGTCTGAGAAGGACACTTTGGGGCTTATTTACAAGCCCCTTGCGCGACCAGTGCATCACATTTTTTAAAAAGGGCATGCCATGGGTGTTGCTGTGGGTGTTCCCACACAACATCCATGGATTCTGCCGCATTCACAGATTTACAACATTTTGTAAACCTGGGAAAGCTTCAGAATCCTATGCCTCCCCAGGGGAGGTTAAGGAGGCGCAACAAAGAGAAATACTTTGATTTCTCCTCATTTCTTTCCTCTTTTTATGCATGCTGCATTCAGCAACAGACATCAGGGGCCTCATGTAGGTAAATAATTATTACCGTTTCTTAAATACCGAGCCGTACCGAATCGGTAAATTAGAATCGGTAAGTTATATGTAGGTAAAAATTCGGTAACAGTTACCGAATCGGTAACATTCGGTAATCACGAATCGGAATTCACCGATTCGGTAAATACCGAGGTGGTATTTACCGATTCGGTAAATACCGAGGTGGTATTTACCGAATCGGTAAATACCAAGGTGGTATTTACCGAATCGGAAAATACCGAGGATACTACCACCTTCCCTTTACTAAGAAGCTAATATTATTATTATGCTAATAGAAGGTCTCTTAGGCTTGAATAGGGGACCCCATACCTCAAAGATCAGCTTAGTGAAATCACATCACAGGAGCATCAGGAGTCTTCTCGCAGGAAGGCTCGTCTTCGGTCTGAATCATAAACATGATGTCTGTGACATTAAAAGCACCAACTTTCAGGTATTTTCAGCTGCGCGTGTGTTATGGCTAAACAGTGGGTCGATCAACCTAGAGTGGAAAACATGCATTGTGTAATATTCCAGAATGTTTGTCACACCATGTACAGACCAAGGTCGCTGCGCAGAGCTTGGGATGGTAACAACAGATTGCTCTCGTGTGAAGCAAGTCTCGAGTCAGCAGTTTATTTAAGAAATAACATGTAAACGCAGTGTCGTGTGCAAAGACAAAAAGATGGCATGCTAACATTTAACGTGGTCATGCTAACTTAACAATGTATGTACGTATTCAGGGAGAACTCACTACACGCCCCCTTGATCGAAGCACTATTCAATAGGCAAGAAAAGAGAGAACGCAGAGTTCAGTTTCGTCAGAGCAGAACAAGGCGTAACCAATGCTGCGCCAAAGTCCGACACTACAAAAAATTGCAGCATAGAATTCTACAAAAAAATGCAAGTATATAAAAAAACTCAAAACGACCATCAGGAAGAGAAAAAATGAGATTTAAAAGAAATATATGTTGCGCCAGGGTGCTGTCCAGTAGCACAGGCGCAATGGACGACAGTCCAGTTAATCCATGAATGTATAGGCAGCATATGTGGCCACTGCTTCCAACAAAAAATCGTTTGCAGGGCCGCTAAAAGTCTCAGCCATCCAATTAAGTAATGAAAAGGAACATACGTGTTCTCCAACCATCGGAGCCTCTACCACAATCAGAGGGCACCCGGAATGTTCCTCCAAATAGCTCATAGCCAAGAAGTCGTAGGCGGCCGCTGAGATGTCCCAATTACCCAGGATACCATGCGCCGCACCACAGGCCATAATCCGGACACCAGAACAGGCCAACTCGTGAGACACTAAGGGCCTCATCAGTCGATCGAAATCCGGCACCGGAGACACCATGTTGGTCAAGCACAAATCCAGAGGCCATTCAAAGGGACAATCCAGGCAGTGAAATACAGGTTGTACGCAGGTGAAGTAGGAATACCTGAAGGATAATCCATAAGCCAGGCTCAAAGGCGCCAATGGCAAAGTACCATAAAAGTCAAGCATCCTATCACGAAGAAGATGCAGACGGGACAGGTGCTCGTGTGGCACAGAAGGAGCAGCCATTCCGGAGTATCAAAAGGAAAAGCAGCACACCTGCCAGTAGCGCCAGAAGCAGCGGGACACCTCCAAAGATGCTCGAGAAAAGTGAATGAAGAAATGCCGGAATCACACCGAAAATAGTTTGGAAAGAGGTCACGAGACCCGAGCCCACAAGTTTAAAAAAATGAGCCAGGCCGGTCGTGGACGAGGCATTGAAAATAGAATGGATCAAAGAGCCGAAATGCAGGGGGAGGTCAGTATTCAGAAGCGCCTGTACCTCAGTGCGCGTATTAGCAACGTGAAGGACAAATGTTTCACGAGAGGAAGTCAAAGGCACCTCTTTTTGGGACAATAGCGCTCTTATTCTGCACAACTTGTTGAACTCTGCTTTCAAGGTTGGAATCGAAGGCCAGATGGTAACATCCAGCCGCCCATGCGGGGGTGGAAAAAGAACATTATTGCAGCAGACAACTTTCTGTCTGTAGATGCGTTCCTCCCGTCGCCAAACCCTCAGTCCTGCTGCCTGTAGACGTAGGCGCCTTGCAATGACATACATAGCGGCCATGTTGTCCACGCTGTTGCATTTTGGGATTGCTTATATGCACTGTTGATGGTTACCACCTGCTTTCAATCCGTGTTAATTACCGACTCTTATTTACCGATTTTCTTGGATTTCTTAATTACCGAGTGCTCCTACATGTCATTTTAATTTTTACCACTTCATATTTACCACTTCATATTTACCGATTCGTTAAGTATGTATTCGGTAAATCTGAATCGGTATTTTAGAATTCGGTAAATATGATTCGGTATTTACCGCCTCATATTTACCGAATGGTCGTTTTTGGACTCCTACATCTCACTTGTCGGAATACCGGTCGGTAACGGCATATTTACCGAAAATCGGCCGTTACCGACCGGTATTTGGCTACCTACATGAGGCCCAAAATGAGGAAAACACCATCAATTATTGTTTTTGTGCAGGAATTTGTCGCTTCCTGCACAAAACAATCATGCCCGCAATGCATGCACCCTTGCAGTATGACGCAAGGGTGCCTGTGTTGGCGCATGGTAGCCAATTGTGCGCCAGCGAGGGGGAAAGCACAGGGATGCGTCATATTGTTGCGAATATGACGTATCCCTGTGCTTTTAAAATGATGCAGCTCGGCGCAGAAAAATAGCTTGCAGGCTGCGCTGCGTCATTTTGTTGTAAATGAGGCCCGTCATTTTCTATGTTGATGAAAGTAACATATACTTGGAATGAAATAAAAAGAAAATGTTTCAGAAATAGAACAACAAAGTTGGATCAGAACAGGTTGTGGGAACAATGCAAGTGACATATGTGTGTCAGCTGATGGGAGACCGGTGCTACCTCATAGTTTATTTCCAATGACCAGATACTTTCACAGATACACGCTTTGAGGTAGGGATGACATGACCAGACTCTTTAGGCAAAATTGGTTAATCCCAGGTTTAGAATGCTTGCAGAAAAAGTGCAAAAAGAACAATTGATGGACAGAATGCAGAACAATATCATACATTCACCCCAGTACAGAGAACTGATCCTAAATCTATCGTTTTTTTGCTCAGCATGCCATGCAGAAAAAGTGTGTCATCGGTGTGTGACTTGTCAACACATGTCACATAGGGAGATCAGGTGGTACTTTCAACTGAATGCAAATGGACTTCATCGAAATGCCTGTTTGCAACTGACTGAGATATGTCATGGTCATAGCATGTGTCTTTTCGGTATGACTGGAAGCCTACCCAGCCAGAAGGAATGACAGTCTCACTGTAGCAAAACTGTTATTATGAGAGTTGATTTCAAGTTTCGGAATGCCGGTTTCTCTGGAATCAGATAGGGGGGGCCCACTTTAACAATGAGGTCCTGAAGATGATTTGCACAGAATTACAGATTGTGCAAAGACTACAGACGTTATTTATGAGAGCCTTGCATCACTTTTGCACCACATAAAGCAGTACATGCATGAGGCAGGGGTCTGAATCAGATTTTTATAATGCCAAGCAAAGCAACCCTGTGTGGCTCTGAGTGGCCTCATAAATCTTGAGTAAGGCGGCGCAATGCTCTCAAAAGGCATTCCATGGGTATTGTGGTGGATGTTTCCACGCAACACCTAAGGATTTTAACGCTGCCACAAATTTGCAAAATCATGTTAACCTGGGAAAGCGCCAAATCCTTACACCTCCCAAGGTGAGGCATAGCAAGGAGAAATATCTTTATTTCTCTTAGTTTTTTTCCTCTTTCTATGTGTGCTGCATTCTGTAGCACACATAGGAAGAGGAAAAACACCTCTTAGGATTGTTTTCTGTGCAGGAAGGTGCCCCTTCCTACACAAAAACAATCCTGCCAACAGCACAGGCATCATGGTGCAAGGGTGTCTTTGTTGGCGCTAGGCTGCCAAAACAGCACTAGTACAGGGAGAAAGGACAGGAAAGAACCATATTGCATAAATGCAGTGCATTCCTGCCCTTTCACTTTGGTGTGGTACAGTGCAGCAAAGTGACTTGTTGGGTTGCTCTGCGCCCAAATCTCGTAAATGAGGGCCTACAATGTAGCTATCGACCTGAGGCTTTAGGTATAGTTGAACAGATGAATGGGACTATCAAGTCTCGACTAGCTAAACTTTGTGCTTTAACATCACTGAAGTGGCCAGGCACCTTACTTTTGGTCTTGATGACTATTCTAAGTATCCCTGATAGGAAGACTGGTCTGTCACCCCATGAAATACTGCTTGGCCATTCAATGAGGCTGCCTGCTGTACCAGCAAATGCACTTTTGAACATCACAGATGATATGATACTCAATTACTCTAAAGTATTATCTGATGTGGTGCATTCTGTTTCTCACCAGGTTGCAGCTGACACTAAAGATCCACACCAAGAACAGTGCCACAACCTCAATCCTGGTGATTGGGTCGTGATCAAAAAGCACGTTCGGAAGAAATGTCTGGAACCAAGATGGAAAGGCTTCTTCCAAGTCATCTTTGTGACTAATATTGTTGTGAAGGTGGCCGAGTTCCAAATTTGGTGCATGCCTCGCACACCAAGAAAGTTAGAAATCCCAAAGAAATAGTTGTACTCTTTCATCTTGAACAAACAGCATTGGTGACTGCACAACCTCAAGCTGTGACACCGTGGAAAGTAGTGGCAGCTGGATCACAACAGTAGCATCAGGAAGAAAGTGGCGAAGACCTGCAACCAGCTGTACCAATTCTAGTTCCTGCTGATACACCAAGTGGCACTGAAGTCTCTAACAAAGTAGAAGCAAAGACTGACCCTTAATTTAGAAACATGATTGAACCAGCATCATTACAACAAGATCTGGGTTAAGGAACAAGCATTGTAACAAGACGATTCACCCATAGAGTTGAATGGCCACAGAACTGTAATCAAGAAAGAATGAGAAAGATCATCCCAGTTGATCGGATTCCATCAACTATCCCTTAGGAGACAGAGTCAAATGATGAAAGTGATGCAGAAGGAGATTATCAAAAGTTGAGAAGATCAAACAGAGCAAGAGTACATAGTCAGAAGTATGCAGCACCTTAGTGGTCTTACTACATGGGCAAAGTACTGAGGGGCTCAGTTAAAAACCTCATGTGCCTCCCGAACGTCACTTTTAATAATGCTCTGGCAGCGCACACGGCAGCGCCATATATACAAGGCCACTTATTGCCAACATGCATGGCTTTTCATGGCCTCGTAGATATGGTGTGAGGCGGTGCAGTGCATGTCGCCATGTCACCTCATACTGCGATAGGGAGGTGTGCCATGGGTGTTATGGTGAGTGTTCCCATGTAACACCCATGGCAGTTGAGACATTCCCAGGTTTACAACATGCAGTAAATATGGGACAGTGTTAAAACCCTACGCCTCCCCAGGGGTTGCGTAACAGTTGTTTTTGTGAGGGAAGGTGTCGCTTCCTACATGAAAAAAACTGATTTCAACTGCATTTGTGTTAGGCAGCCATTTGTGCACCAGCACAGTAAAAGAGGACAGGAATGTGCCGTATCTCATAGATACAGCGCATTTCTGCCCTTTCCTTTTGAATTAGAACACCATAGCAGGAAGGCTGGTGATACTGCCCTACGCCAACAATAAGTAAATGAGGCCCTGAATGTCACAATAAATGAACTGTGTGATGTGAAATCTTAACTGTTTGAGCCTCCATAACATCACCACAATTAGCTTTTTTGGTTAAACAATACTTGGCAAAACAAACTGTGATATTACAAAAAGCATTAAAAAAATTAGAAGAAGCCTTGAAAAAAACAAGAGACTCACACTAACAAATTCCTATTTTTTTTATTTTACAAAAGATTTACTCAGGCCCAAGTCTGTGTTAGAAGAGTAGGGATAATATTACTAGAAGAGTAGGGTTAAGGATTATCTATAAGATTTCTTTGCTGAAAACTAATCACTTACAGAAGCTATTTCAAAATTCTGCATTGAACTCTGAACTTGACAATATCTAATCTTCTTTTAGAAAAAACATGTGTTGCCTTGGAAATAAATATAACTTATTATGTGCTCAATTTTTTTAATTACAGTAACAATGATTGCCATTGTAGTCCTAGGATTAATTTAGTAGTGGCCACTACTAAGCATGAGTGGTGGGCGGATGAGGGGGGAGCAGAGGGGTAAATGGAAAAAAAAACCTCACTTTCCTGAATGCCGCCAGGTGCTGCCGCCTCTGCTCTGTCTCCTCACTGCAACAGGAAGCTCCCAGAAGCCCCTGTCAAATCACAATGCTGCCTTACGCAGTATTGTTGTTGGTCTGAGCACCGGGGTTCAGCATTCAGACAGGGGCTTGGAGGCTTTGCATGTTCCTCACCAAGCTATGTAATGCTGCCCGGTGGCGAAGATTCAAAGTGTGCATGACGGTTAGACCTCTTGGTTCGGTCAAACCATCATACACACTTTAGAGTGTGCTTTACACTTGTCCCCTGCCCCCTTCGCTGGCCAGCCTGGCCCACCTGCCCTGCCCCACACCCAAGCAAGAAGGAAAACTAAAACTACAATAACGTTAGTTATTATCGTTTTCGTTTTCCTTTTTACACTGCTCAAAGAGCAGTAGGGCGACGCTCCTCCACCTTAGAGGAGGTGTTGCCACTGCCTAGGATTACACCGGAGAAAGGCTTTAGAAATGCAAACACAATGAAAACACATACATGCTTGAATGATGAGGAGCAATTGAAAGATTAATTTGTCGTAAGCAATAGAGAAAATATTCAACAAACGTTTATTTAAGATTAGTACAGAAATACACACATGCAGTGGGAGCAAAGAACTGTTATGTCTGTGCCCCATTTACTGTCATCTGCTTCAGAAGAAATAGCTTATTATCATATGCCATTAGCTTATGGAATTACATGTAGTATTGCTTACACTTGTATATAGATGCAAACATTTTGTATATTTCTATTCTAATTATGACTTCATACCAGCAAGGAAAGGAAATGGGCACAGCTTGATGCTATTTTATGCCACATAGACCTATAAATAGTGTTAAGGCTTATCAAAACAATTTAACCTGCTTAATGAGACCATTTGAGAAAATTGTTATTATGGCTTCAAGAGAAAGAAACATTAACATAACACTTAGGGGCCGATTCACAGAACTAACTTAAAACAAAATCCTAAACTTACTACTTTTGGTATTCACAGAAGTTAGGATTTTGTCTTAAGTGCGTCTTACTTAAGACAGATTTAAGACAGACTTAAGACAAACTTAAGACAGACTTAAGACAGACTTAAGACAGACTGAAGTCAAAATCCTAACTTAAGTCTATCTTAAGTCTGTCTTAAGTCTGTCTTAAGTTTGTCTTAAGTCTGTCTTGAGTACGTCTTAAGTCTGTCTTAAGTTTGTTTTAAGACAAATTCAAGACAAAATCCTAACTTCTGTGAATACCAACAGTAGTAAGTTTAGGATTTTGTCTTAAGTTAGTTCTGTGAATCGGGCCCTTAGTAAAGATAAACATAGTGATGTTTTGAAAAAGGTTTGGTAGAAAGAAGAAGACAAATTTAGAAAGAAAATGTTTTTCCTGAAATTAAGATTAGACAGTCAACATAAAGGTAAAATGTGCATTTACAGAGAAGGACACCCAAATGAACTAGACATGTAGGGAACTAATGGGAGGAACATGGCAAATTTTACAGGGAGAAGAATCTTCAATTCCAGGAGTTTACTTTGTTTGTAGACAGAATACTTATTTTCTGATGCCAGCTGACCAGGAGGGTATCTGCTATTTAGCTGTGCTATTTCCTAAAATGTATTGTGTGAATAGCATAGCTGTATGAACAATAACATTAGCACACAGACATACACATAGTGCCGAAATGGGGGAGAATTTGTGAGAGACATATTTGGTGCAATCATTCCACCTGTATGAGTCATAATAAATGATGAAAATATTAGAAAACTGTCAACCGTTGTGGACAAGCTGGCAACTAGTACTTCTGGAGTTTTTTTAGTAGTAAACAGTCAGCTTGTGGCCATAAAATAAATGGTTTTGCAGGATCGCTTAGCATTAGACATTTTACTCGCAGAAAAAGGCAGAGTCTAAAACATGCTTAAATTAACCCATTGCTGTTCCTACATACCTGCTGAAAGCAAGACAATAGAAGAATTTGCATAGAACATTTCAGACTTGAAATCTGAATTAGAAGAGTTAGAAACACCTAGAATTTTCGAAAATGTTGGGAAAGAGCTTCATATCATTAGGAATTGGATTACAGCAGCAGTAGGAGTTATTTTGAAAGCTATACTTATGACAATACTAATAATAGGGCTTTGTTTGTTATGCCTATTTATTTTATTCAAGGGCTGTAGATATTACTTATACAAAAGAAGAGACAGGGAAAGAAATCAAAGATTAAAAAATGAAATAACTTTAAACAATATCATGAATGACGATTTCAAGAAATCATTGAAATTTCAAAGTCGTAAATGAAAGAGACAGGATTCAAATTATAATGAAAGTGTACTTTAAGGGAACTCACATGTGAAATCAAGATAGTGTGATGGTTAAGATAACCCTCAGATGGGGTACTGATACAGTCTCATAAATAAAATGCAAATTATTTAGTTTAGCAGCTAATGTGAAACGAATAATGTAAAATTCAAAACTGAAATTACACATATTTAAAAATGTGCCAAATCGCAATAAGCAGACATTTGTATAGGCTTTGTATAGGTTAAGAGCTAAGAGAAAAGCTCAGAGTCAAGTTTCTTCTAACTAAAAGTGAACCTAATATTTCTCAAATGTGCACAACATAATTTAGAATGCTTGACCTTAAAGTGACATGCTTAGAAATGCTCGACATAACTGCAGAATGTTCCGGTTTAACAAATGTATTACTTTTCATAAGAAACCTTTTATTCATAAATAACAAGGACTTTCTATTTTCTCATGACTCACATAATGTTTTAATAGAATAATTGCACATTTTAAACATTAATTCTTGTTTGTGTTAAATGATGTGCATTACCTACAGTGACTTTGCAAGCTGACGTCTCTTCTATTTAGTATAGTTTATTGTTCTCGCAGTGAAACATTTTAAATCTAGAGGCCGTCCTGTATTCGAATGCCTGTGGGAACCAAGGCTTATGGTTCCAGAATCTAACTACACAAGATGCCTGTAGCTAACTTGTGATAAAACCTTTCAAGCTGCATCGATAAGGAAGAGCTGAACCTGCTCACCGACAAGTGCTGCCTGTCGATTGGTCCAGAGAGGAAGAAGCCTGCTACAATGTTTGCAATATGTATTCATGAAATTTATATTAGTGCGTGTTCCCAGTCAAAACAAGCATTTGCAATGCAATAGGTCTCGCATTTGCAGAGTTTAAGCTATTTACATTGTAAATCACAATGCCTTTTATTTATGTTTTAAAAACCAACACATAAATAAAAGGCATTGTCATTTAGCAATGCCAATAGCTCAAAGTCTTGCAAATGTGAGACCTATTGCATTGCAAATGCTTGTCTTTAATGGCGACTAGTGAAAAAGGTGCTTCCGTGTGGGCCACCTTTATTGTTGTCAGCTCTGTTGTGAGATACACGAGCAGCCTCACTAAGTCAGTTCTTTGGTTAACTCGGGAACTGTTGTCTTAGCTCAGAGAATCGGCGCCGCACAGATATTCGTATTTGTATCTCCTCTCTGGTCACTTCGAGTGGGTCTACAGTATCCAGCGACGCCCTTGCCTCTAGCCATGTTCACCACAGACAAGACTGCTTGTAGTCAGGATTGACTGGACTTTGTGCGCATTCAGTCCCAGTAATGGTGGGATTGCAGCAATCATCCGAGCCCATGCTGGGAGTGACAAGAGAATGTCTCGCGTTGTGAAGGAGCAGTCTCTTCATTGCCGTACTCGCATCTCTCGTGGTGACTAGCATTACTGCCAGGTGGGCTTGCTGGGCATTGAGAATGGCGAGGCGTGGACAGAATAAGGGCAGTGATGCCTGGGACATTGCTTGCCGGCCCATTCGCACCCTGTTCTAAATTTCCCCTTTTTGTCTGTGTCGTTCGCTGTTCCTTTTCTGTGATCACCTTTGCTGCCAGCTGTTGGGTGCACCATTTCACAGACAAAACAGGGGTGCCCTGCTGGCACTAACACTGCTAGGCTGCTCTAATAGTCGACCTGACCCTATCCCGGGTGCCATGCCCGCGTTCCCGGTGCGGCCCAGACGTCCACAGCATGACACACTGGGGAGGGACTCAAGCCTCGTGCGTGGACCATGGGTTCACCGTTAACAAGACAGGCTGATTACTACAGGCATTAGTTGCACATAGTGCTGCCTTTTCGAAACACGGAGTTGTAGTGGGTGTAAATAAGTATGTGCGTCTGACAAGCGTCCTCCCCTTTAACTACTATGGAACAGGCAGGTTTTTTCCAGACCACAAGAAGCTGAGGGTAGAAAAGGACACACCGCACCTCTTGCATTCCGAAGCACCTAGACGCTCGGAGGATACCGTCCTCCTGCAGAGATGAACCGGAGCCCAAGATTTGCATATGAAAGGTTTATATAATCTAGAACATGCAAGCTAGTTGGCACACACTATTTTGAGTTGGCCGCCGCTTGGCTGTGTTTACAGGAGTACACGTAACACATTCTTTGGACGACGCGGCACTGCACAGGTGTGTGCCCCTGAGACTTACGCGCGTAGGTTGTTTGACCGGTTCAGGCGTGTTTCTTTCTCTCGGTTTACTCCGAGATAAATATAGCTTCCACCATACACACATCTCATTGTTACCACAGTGGGGCGCTCTCGCAACACGATTATTGTGCACATTTTATAAGTTTGAATAAGATGATAGCGCACTGGCGTAACAACCCTCTTCCTGGTCACATGTGTTACAGCAGTTTTATTTAAGGGACGAATGTACCTCGAACCTGGAAAACTAGACCGTGTTACTATTTAACTATTCAATTAAATTTTATTTTATGATTTGGAGCTCCAATCGAAGTCCGCATAAAAACAATATAAGAACTACAAAAGGCAATCAAAATTACCAACGTACAATATTTCGTGAAACTGAAACACTTTCCCTTCCATAAATGAAGACAAGCGGCACTGAAAGCGATCGCGAAAGCGAGCACTATTGTAAAAAAAAAAAACACGCCTGCGTGTGGTGCGAGCGCGCACGCCACAGCGAACATGTGTTTTCAATTATCGCGCCCGTGTCTGGGCACGATAATTGAATCCACATGGCCTTTGGTGCGCGTAACAGACACCAATAGGCCATGGGCGGAGTAATGCGCCCGCCTTTGGCCTATTGCGTGCCGTCTTTCAGAAACACACGCACGTAAAGGCCAATCACGGAAGCCTAAAGGAAAAGCACACGCATGAGCGTGTGCGATTCCAGGCTCCGTTTTGGAACCCCGGACAAAAGGACTCTCGCTGCGCGAGCAGTGCTACGCACTGCATCGCTAGGCGTGAGACCTAAAAAGGACTGCTCTCCTGTTCCCTTGTCCTAGGCTGACAGTTGTGGCTACTACTGCTCCTATTTATCCCTACTATTTTGATGCTGTGTTTTACAAATTGTTACTGCAACTGTATGATCATTTGCCCATGTCACTGAGACTCGGCTGTGTCTCATGGGCTACTCTGTATGGGAAGTTCTGCTGCTTACATTTGGCTATAAGCTTCAGGCTCCTTTAATGTCACTTATTTTCCTTGAATTTGAAGTCTTCATGAGTTCTACTAACTCTGAATTTCCTGTCTTGATCTTTAGAATAGGGTTGTATTCCTTTATGGAATGTGCTTCGTGTACTATTTGATTATTTGTTCTAACCAAACTTTTTTGATACATTTCTATAAACTTGCTTGATTATTCGACTAATTTCAATAAAGAAAGAAGGGAAAACTTAATACTATCTTAATGAGAATAAAG
This sequence comes from Triturus cristatus, assembly GCF_964204655.1. Classification (NCBI taxonomy): domain Eukaryota; kingdom Metazoa; phylum Chordata; class Amphibia; order Caudata; family Salamandridae; genus Triturus; species Triturus cristatus. The sequence continues at coordinate 215,787,364 of NC_140588.1, forward strand.
GTTTTGAAACTATTCTAAGCTCTCATCATTGACTGAACTTAAACTGTTAATGTGATTCCGATTTGTGGTGATAAAATAGCTCCCGATTCAAAATACGGTATCAAAGGTGCATCACCTGGTGAGAAGAAATCAGTGCGTGTTCTGGGCTTCACCATGTAAGTGATGGTAAATTTAAAAGATTGAATCACATTATTTAATTTTGGCCTTAATTCTGCGCTATCTCTAGACATGGGCATTTAATATAAACAAACAAAAGATGTATTCTAGGAGGGTGCCTAGAAGGACCATTGTGAAGGTAAGAAGTTATTTAAAGTCTTACACATGCATATGTACTATGGCCTGGCAGTTCACTGCCTTGTATGGCCCTATCTTCTGTTCTGACCTTGCTGAAATCCATGAAGGTAATGCGGTAAAGGAGATTTCAAGAGCTGCTGCCCTCTCCAGAATCAGGGAGATGCAAGCAAAATGGGCACACCACAGAAGTGATAATCTGCAAGCAAGGCAATGACAAAAATGAATTGCCAGTCTCATATGCCACAAGATGCGCTGAAAATTCAGAAGATGAGCAGTATACCAAAGCTGAGTATATTTGAATCAGAATGACCCAAAAAACAGAAGCTTCAAGTAGAGACCTTCCAACGCTTCCAACTGAGGTGCAAGACAGAAACATCGTCTTCTTCTTTCCCACGAACATCTTTGTTGCTGTCATTTTTACTTGCACAGGGGACTCCAACCACCCCATCAATCCATCAACATGGCGATATTATTATGCTTTGCTGCATGCCCCATTCCGCCAGTGCTTCAATTAAGCCAGTGTTTGTAGGTGGGGCCCAACAGTACTCATTTTTGGGGTTCTGCACTCGTTTTTCCTTATCAGACTTTCACTCAGAGCAAGAGAGAGAAAACACAAAAGCTCAGATGTACGAAGCCATTTACCATTTCCTAATGGGCCTATTCGCTATTTTGACCCGTTAAGAAATGCTAAAGGGCCTTTTCAGATGTACAAAGGACCAAAAACGGTCGCAATTTGGGATTTCTAATCAGTAGAAATTGCAAATTGTGACCATGATTTGGGAATTGCAATTAGGGATTTCTTAGTTGCAATTCCTAAAGCACATGTACAAAGCATTTCCTAAATGCAAATTGGGCATTTAGGAAATGCAATTACCATCGACTTCAAGTTGATGGTAACCATGTGCAAATAAAAAAAAAAAATCATTATTGTGACGTGAAGCGCACATATGCCCCTAGGGCATATGTGCACTTACATGTGCACTAGGAAAATCAGGGTGCCTCCAGGGAAGCATTAAACCCAGAGGCACCCTTGGCTTTGCATTTCCTAAATTATGATTTGCTGTTAGAAGATCGCAATTTAGGAAATGCAAACCATTTCCTATTTCACCCATAGGAGGGAATGCAATGGCGTTTCCTATTTGCTATTCCCTAATTGAGATTGCTAATCTGTAGGAATGGCTATTAGGGAATCGCAAAAGTTGTACATATTCCTTTGCATTTCTTAAATAGTGATTCCTATGGAGTCGCTATTTAAGAAATGCAAACGGAAATCTTAGTACATCTAGCCCAAAGGAGGCAGGGATCAAGAAGAATCAGCAGTAGAGAGATAAAGGGTCAGGGAGTGTCAGGTGGTGGAATAAAAAGGCACGAGGTGGAATCAAAACGTTGCCTGGATATTCAGCACCCCTGATATTTGGTGCGCTGGCTGGAGGCTTCTGAGCAAAACCTTGGGCTGCAGCACTTTTGTTTTACTAATTAAGCACTGCATTCCACCATTTCCCTTCTATCCACTTATTGATTCCAGAAAGTGGAGGAGGCTCTGCCCAACAGCTTTGCAGTGGCTTGCCTTTACTGTGCCTTCACTGTGCCTGCCCCTTCCAACCTGGGTAAACTGTGTTTCCTTTCAGTGTAGATGCTGCTGTGCTGGTCTCTTCCCTCCCATGCTTTATTCCTGTGGAGATGCGGTCAGAAGTAAGTGTTCATGATGAACGCTGTGAGTTCTATCCACGTTTCAGACAGATCATGATTACTTCGTAGCATGTCGTGCATTAGGCATGTTGTTTCAGTAACCAAAGCAGATGCCTTCACTGAGACAGGATCAGCCCTGGTGGTTGTAGCGTCCTCTGCAGATCCCTACACAAGGTGACGACCCACAGATACTTCCTTCTATGCCATACGGTCATCTCCCATACAAGCATTTTAATTTAATTCAGTAGGGTCCTATACTCCAAAAAGGAGCCTAGACATACCGGGGCAGATTTACAAGCCTCCTGTGCCACCAGTACGTCACTTTTTGTGGCGTTCTGGTGGCGCATGTTAATGCTCCATATTTACAAGGACAGGAAAAGCCACCCTGCGTGGCTTTTCATGTCCTTGTAAATATGGCCCCTTCACATGCAGCACTTTGCGTGGAAGGGGCGTTCCACGGGTGTTGCTGTGGGTGTTCCCACGCAACACCCATGGAACAAGACACATTTAAAAATTTACGAGGATTCGTAAATCTGGAAATGCATCTGAATGCTACGCCACCCGTAGCGAGGCGCAACGTGGAGAAATGTTTTCATTTCTCCTCGTTTTTTCCTCTTTCAATGCGTGCTGAATTCTACAGCACGCGTTGAAAGAGGAAAATGCCTTTAGTGATTATTTTTGTGCAGGAAGATGCCCCCTTCCTGCACGAAAACAATCTCCCCATGACGCAGGCATCCTTGCACCATGGTGCATGGCAGCAGTTTGTGCGCCAGCGCAGAGGGGAGCACAGGAATGCGACATATCATTGTAAATATGTCGCATTCATGTGCTTTGGAAGTGCCGCAGCGTGGCGCTGCCATAGGGCTTGTGTTGCCACGCTGCGGCACTTCCTTGTAAATCTGCCCCACCACCATGTGTATTTGTAAGGCATATGTTCGCCGCTTGGAACATCTTGTGCAGAGTAACATGTTTGTTGTTACCCTACTCAATGCCACTAATTTTATCTACCTCAAAAGGATGAATGACTGAGTGAAAAACTCTGACTGCGCGAAAGGCCTGCGGCGCTGTCATGCATCAGAAGTTTGAAATTGAGGCCCTGCAAGCTCCAAAAGAATTTTAAAGAGTATAATGTACTAGGTGATCATCACTAAAATATTAAAACACCAAAAGGAAACAATATCCCAAAAACATCAAAAATAGTCTTAACTATCCAAAAGAGTAATCGGATCAAAGAGGGTACTATCGTGACCATAGTCAAGTTGAACTAATACTATAGGACGACACTGTGGAAATGGGGCGAAGAGCGTGAAGATTTCAACCATGCCTTATTTAAGACAGAGTACATAAGGAAGAACTAGTCCAAACTATATGCAATTATTTCGCTGAAAACGACCCCAAAGACACCACCTATAACAACCACTGGGATGTGTCCCAAGCATTCATCTGCCTGAAGGCTCATGTGTGCAGTGAGGCAAGACTTAGGGGCATATTATCAAGGGCAGTTCCGCCGCTTTAGCGGCACTTTTAGCCGCTAATGCGGCGATAATCCCATTGCCTCATTACCAAGGTGGCGCTAACATGCATCAGCGCATGTTAGCAGCCGAATTACTAACGCCACGCATCTTAGCGATATACAGTGCTAATAAGATGCAAAGTAGGAGTAGGCGTTCCATCGTAGGAAAAACAGTGCAATGCCCGCAAAACCTACATCGCGGTATTACCAACGCTGCCCCTGAACAGCGAAGCAATGAGAAAAGGCGCGCTAAGCCCCCATCATCGCAATATTCTATCGCCTGAATAAAACCTGACTTGCAATGAATGCCTATGGGTGATGGATTGTAAGGTTAAGTCCACACTCCCCTATTACCAAGCTTGATATTAGCGCTGTGAAATCATCGCAGGATTTCACACGCTAATGTTCATTATCGCAGTCTATCGCAGGATTTCACATCGCCTGTCAGCTAAGCATTGCTAATCCGCTGCTGACACGGTGATGAAATCTAGCGATAGCCGGTGATAATCAAAATCGCGCTAAACGCACTTTGCGATATTTATAGCAGACTGTAGATAATATGCCCCTAAGGGCCATATTATCAAGAATGGCGATAACATGATCGCCGCTTTAGCGGCAGAAAATTACCGCTAAAGCGGCGAAAAGGGGCTTGATAATATGCCCTTGAGAATTCCAATAGAAGCCCAGGTTTGATGTCCTTGACACCAGAACCTGGGCTTCTATTGGAATTCTCAAGGGCTTATTATCAAGCCCCATATCGCCGCTTTAGTGGTAGTTTCCTGCCGCTAAAGCGGCGATAATGTTATCACCATTCTTGATGATATGGCCCGTAGAGAGCAGCACCTCTTACAGTAACTACATCGAGTGGATTCTGCACACAAACACCGGTCTTCAAGGTGAACAGAAAGGGAAAGGAATACTGTTCAGGGTCAGCTAAGAGTCCTTAGAACTGAAATGGTAGTGACAATGCTACTCAGGCCAAAACAACGATTTTATGTAAAAGAAAACAAGACCTATAGGATATTAGTTAGCCAATTAAGGTTGCATCGTCCTGTCATGCGCACATCGGAGGGTATGGAGGTGAAAGATGAAAGGGGAAAAAGAGACGTTTTCTTCAACTTCTATATTGAACTCTGGGGCATATTATCAAGCACGGCGTTAAAATTATCGCCGCTTTAGCGGCAGAAAACTGCCGCTAAAGCGGCGATAAGGGGCTTGATAATATGCCGCAGAGAATTCCAATAGAAGCCCATGTTGACACCAGAACATGGGCTTCTATGGGAATTCTCAAGGGCATATTGTCAAGCCCATTATCACCGCTTTAGCGGCAGTTTTCTGCCGCTAAAGCGGCGATAATTTTAACGCCGTGCCTTGATAATATGCCCCACAATTCCTCGGAAGATTCGGCAGCCATAGCCTCTTATCTGGATGAGCTCTCATTGCTTAAGGTCCCACTGGACTGGAGAACACCGCTAGATGTACCCATTTCACCACAGGAGATTCTACAGGTCATTATATCCCTTGAACCACAAAAGCCACCGGACCAGGACGGCCTAACAGGTGATTTTTACAGAGAATTCTCAGCACTAACAGATTTATTCGATTCGTTCCAAGATACGAGGATTGTGACCCCCACCATGAGGGTGGCTGACGTGGTAGTGATCCCTAAACCAGAGAAACCCATTGAGGAATGCAAATCGTGTAGGCCCATAACACTTCTGAATACAGCTGTCAACATTTTAAGAAAATATTGCCTGAAAGCCTCAATACAGTCCTTCCAGACCTTGTTGAGCCAAACCAAGTCAGCTTTGTTAGGGGCAGGCAGGGCGCAGAGAATGTACGGAAAGTGGCCCATATCGTAGAGAAATGCAGGAAGAAGCGAATGCTAGCTCTCCTGTTATCATTTGACTCAGAGAAAGAATTTGACAGGGTGAGTTGTGAGTGTTTAAGAGTCATTTTGGACAGAATAGGCTTATACCCACATTTGAAAAGCAGACTACTGGTCAACTACATCCAACCTGAAGCCAGCATACGAGTTAATGGGATGCCTGCAGACAAGATTACACTACAGAGGGGCACTCCCAGGGATGCCTGCTATCACCCTACTTTTTTCCCTGACGATTGAGCCCTCTACCACTCACATATGATCCCTATTTGAGGAAAAGAGAGTGACCTTTGGTGGTGAGAGCATAACATCAGTATATTTGCTGACAATGGTCTCCTGAGCCTAACAGCCCCTGAAACCTCCTTAACAGTGGTCAAGAACTGTTTATAGGGATATGAAAGGGTAGCAGGCTTTATTATAAAAACAGATAAGTCAGAGATTTTAAATACCTCAGTCCTCAAAGATCAAGAATCACACATGAGGGAGATTTGCTCGATTAATTGGGCCAAACATTTATCTGTACTGATGTTAGTGGTAGATTTATTCTGACACGCATCCAAAGGGCACCTTAGCGATGCCCCCTGAATCCTATTAGTCTCTTAGGGCCTCATTTACTATATTGTGGCTTAGGGCAGTGCCGCATGCCTTCCTGCTGTGCTGCCCTATTTCAAAAGAAATAAGTAGGAATGTCCTGTATCTATGAGATACAGCGCATTCCTGTCCTCTTTCGCAGCGCTGGTGCACAAATGGCTGCCATGCGCCAATGCATGCTCCCTTGCACCATGGTGCTTGCACCATGGTGCAAGGGTGTCTGTGTTGAAATCAAGCTGTGTTTGTGGGGGAAGGGATACCTTCCCTTGCAAAAACAACCCTTTTGCACCCATGTGGAGGCGCAGCCTTTTGACGCATTCCCAGGTTTGCAACTTGTTGTAAATTTAGGAATGTGTCAGATGCCATGGGTGTTATGTGAGAACACCCACCTTAATGCCCATGGCATGCCTCCGCATCATAGTGTGAGGCAACGCAGCGACTTGTGCAGCATTGCCTCAAACCATATCTACGAGGCCATGAAAAGCCAAGCAGGGTGGCTTTGCATGGCCTCATAGATCTGGGTAAGCCCAGTGCGTGCCCAGTGCGCAGACCCCAGCCCACCCGCCTGACTTACGACGCGACCGACCTCAACGCACTCAACACCGGACGCACCCCTAGATGCTGCCGAGCCACCCCGAGACGGGCTCACGGACCCTTCAGCTGCCACGCCTGCAAGTTCGCCTGCATCCGGACCTGCACCACACCCACACCCGCCAAGAAGAACACCACCAGCAACCACCTGAAGTGCATCCTTCTCAACACCCGATCCATCCACAGACACACCATCCAACTCTGGAACCTGATCGACACAACATCCCCAGACGTCGCCTTCCTCACGGAGACCTGGATGAACGCCTCCTCAGCGCCAGACATCGCTATCGCCATCCCGGACGGATACAAGATCACCCGGAGGGATCGCACCGCCAACCAGACCGGAGGCGGCATCGCCATAGTCCACAAGAACACCATCCGCATCACGACCACCACCGACGACACCCTCAAAGCCGCCGAACACATGCACTTCCAGATCCACACCGACCCCAAGACCACCCTCAGAGGCACCCTCATCTACAGACCCCCGGGACCACGCGCACAGTTCAGCGAAGACATCGCCGACCTCATCAGCACGCACGCCCTCCCCTCCGCTGAATCCATCCTCCTCGGGGACCTCAACTTCCACCTGGAGAACAACAACGACCGCAACACCACCACCCTGCTTGACAACCTCGCCAACCTCAGACTCAAGCAGCTGGTGACCACCCCCACCCACCTCGCCGGACACACCCTCGACGCCGTCTTCTCATCCAGCAAAGACATCGCCTTCAGCCACGCCACCGGACTCCACTGGACGGACCACAGCTGCGTCCACTTCAGCTTCAGAAGGACCACGATCCACCACCACCAGCGACAGGTCGCACGAAGAAGCTGGAACAAGATCACGGCCGACCAACTCGCCGCATCCCTGAGCCAGCACCCTTCCGCAAGCTCAGCGAACCCCAGCCAGGCCGCAAACAACCTGACGAAGTGGATCAGCAACTGCGCAGACGACCTCGCCCCACTGAGGACCCCGCCCAACAGACCCGGCAGCAAGCTGGCCCCATGGTTCACCGACGAACTCAAGAGCTCCAAGAAGAACTGCCGAGCCCTCGAGAGAGCCTGGAGAAGAGACCCAACACCTGACAACATGACCACCCTCAAGCTCGCCACCCGAAAGCACCATCAATTGATCCACGCCACCAAGAAAACAGCATTCAAGGAGCGGCTGGACAACAACGCACACAGCAGCAAGGAACTCTTCAACATCGTGAAGGAGCTCTCCAACCCCAACGCCGGAAACAACGACATCACACCACCGCAAGAACTCTGCAACTCCCTCGCCTCCTACTTCCACAACAAGATCGCTGACATACACAACAGCTTCAGCACACAACCAACGCTCCCCACGACCGCACCAACGCCACCCACCACCACCCTCCGCGCCTGGACCACGATCAGCACCGAAGACACCATCCGCACGATGAACTCCATCCACTCCGGATCCCCGACCGACCCCTGCCTCCACCACATCTTCAACAAGGCCGACGCTGTCATCGCACCCCACCTGCGAGCGAGACATCATCAACACCTCCCTCGACACCGCCACCTTCCCGGAGAGCTGGAAGCACGCCGAACTCAGCGTTCTTCTAAAGAAGCCATCAGCCGACCCCACCGACCTCAAGAACTTTCGCCCCATCTCACTGCTCCCGTTTCCCGCTAAAGTCATCGAGAAGACCGTCAACAAGCAGCTGGCCGCCTTCCTCGAGACGAACGGATCCCTCGACCCCTCGCAGTCTGGCTTCCGGGCCAACCACAGCACAGAGACCGCCCTGATCGCAGCCACCGACGACATCCGAGCCCTGCTCGACAACGGAGAAACAGCGGCCCTCATCCTCCTGGACCTCTCCGCGGCCTTCGACACTGTCTGCCACCGCACCCTAGTACAGCGCCTCAGCAACGTCAGAATCCAGGAGAAGGCACTGGAATGGATCACCTCGTTCCTCGCCGGTAGGACACAGAGAGTCCGCCTCCCCCCGTTTAGATCAGAAGCCACCGAAGTCATCTGCGGCGTTCCTCAAGGCTCCTTGCTCAGCCCAACCCTCTTCAACGTCTACATGAGCCCTCTCGCAGCCATCGCACGCCAACACAACCTCAACATCATCTCCTCTGCCGACGACACCCAGATGATCCTCTCCCTCACCAACGACCCCGCCACCGCCAGAACCAACCTACACGAAGGGATGACAGAAGTAGCCAAGTGGATGATGAGCAGCCGCCTGAAACTGAACTCGGACAAGACGGAAGTCCTCATCCTAGGATCTTCACCCACCGCCTGGGACGACTCCTGGTGGCCCCCCGCCTTGGGCAGCGCACCCAAACCAACAGACCACGCACGAAACCTAGGCTTCGTCCTGGACTCCTCCCTCTCCATGACCGGGCAAGTCAACGCCGCATCCTCGTCCTGCTTCAACATCCTGCGCATGCTACGAAAGATCTTCCGGTGGATCCCCACCGAGACCAGGAAGACGGTCACCCAGGCCCTCGTCACCAGCCGTCTGGACTACGGCAACTCCCTCTACGCCGGAACCACCACCAAACTCCAGAAGAGACTCCAGCGGATCCAGAACGCCTCAGCCCGACTCATCCTGGACATCCCCCGTCGCAGCCACATCTCTGGACACCTGAGACACCTGCACTGGCTCCCGGTCAGCAAGAGAATCACCTTCCGTCTCCTGACCCACGCACACAAAGCATTGCACAACCAAGGACCAGCATACCTCAACAGCCGCCTCAACTTCTACGCTCCCACACGCCACCTTCGTTCGACCAGCCACGCCCTCGCCGCCATCCCCCGGATCCGAAGAGCCACCACAGGAGGAAGGTCCTTCTCCTACTTGGCCGCCAAGACTTGGAACTCCCTCCCGTCCCACCTCCGCCTGACCAAGGACCACCTCGCCTTCAGGAAGCAGCTCAAGACCTGGCTGTTCGAGCAGTAGCGGACCCCCCCCCCCCCCCCCGAGCGCCTTGAGACCCTCCGGGTGAGTAGTGCGCTATATAAATGCTGTGATTGATTGATTGATTGATTGATTGAACATCATGAAAGTGCCATGCTGACGGCACACTGGGCTTGCAAATAAGCTCTTCAGTGTGCTGGCTGAGTGGTATCTTCCAGTCTGCCACCACAGATGATGTTCTGACCCCCTGCAGGTGAGAGACCATTCTCTCTGAGACCAGAAACAATGCCTGTCCGAAGGAAGATGATCACACGTCCTCCATCAGGATGGCTCGCAAATTTACCATATCAAGACTAGAGGCTTCAAAGTCTCTGCCACATTTGATATGTGACCCTAGCTTCCCCCAAGACTTGGGAATGCCACGCTGTAGCCTGAGGCCCATTGTGTACCAGAGCATGCAGGAAAATTAGTTAGTCAGAAGGTGTAGTCACCTACAGGCTAGTCACACCCTGAAGGTGGGCTAACTGAAGTGAAGAATGAAAAAGGGTTTCACCATCTTGGATTTGGTGAAACAAGGAACTCTGGGTCAGGTTTATGCCCACCCTCCCCAGAAATTGGTCATAGGGGGATGTAGTCACTGTTGAGTAGAGTATAGGGTAGTGGCCCATTGGCCACTACCCTATACTCCCCTAAACGCCTCTAAATTCAGCATTTAGGGGTCCCCCTGACACCAGGAACTCAGATTCATCTACTTGGAACTCAAGAAAGGAGAAATAAGAGCTGAGGTTGTGAGAACAGAGGTCCTGCACCGAAATTATCACCAGCCCTGCCTGGCTGCTTGCACCGTGATAATCACAAAATCAACTCTTACAGAAGCTGAGAAGCCTTCCCAAATACTTCAATGACTGTTCTACACTTCAACAACTCAGCAGCATCTCCCTTAAGGTGTATGAGCCATCCCCCAGCAACTGCAGACACTGACCAACTCTACCTGGTACTGTGTCTTGCTGGCCATCAGGCCCACTGAGCGAACAACTCACCAGGAACAGGTTATCATAAGTACAGGAGGTCAGCCCGATCGGCTTCTCCAAGTCTTGAGATGGTGACCCCACTAGGAGCCTCCCAGCCCCAATATCCTGGGTACCGGAGCCTTTGCAACTACCAAGGCTTATTATGTGTCCAGTCCGGACACCACTGATGACGAGACAGACCTGCCAATGAGACACTTCAGGATCCATGAGGCCATCACTGAAAGTGTCCCTGCTGCCCTATTTTCTTTCCCTCTCCAGGTCACCAAAGCCAAGTGAGAACCTCTAACTACATCAACCCACCAGACAAAAGGCCACTGCACCCAATCCCTCCAGCCTGGGTTCACGGAAACTGACTGTGTCCCTGTGCTCCAGAGACCCTCAAGAGTCGAACCCCCCCTTTGGGTTCTGTTGGACTTGTCCCCAAGCCCCCACTTGTAGCCTTTCTTTTGCAGGTACCTTTCCATTGACTTTACAGCATAGCGCTCGAGGCTACCAACGTGGTCAGCACCTCTGCAAAGGGACACCCCAGTGCAGGCAAACCTGAACTGCTGGTGATTTCTTGGACCTTGGCTTCTAAGCACCCTAAGTCTTTTAAGGTATCCTCCAAAACGGATAGCAAGTATATGTAAGCAGTGTATGTTTCTCCCATAGGATAACATTACCATGTTTGAGGCTCACACCTCAAAACCGTACTGTATTTTTTCTATTGCTACATAGACATATTAACTCCGAAACTACTTACCTGATTCTGATGATCTTGGTGTCTAAAATTATATAAAAATCTGCGTTGTTTTTCTAAATTGGTCTCGGATTTCTTTCTCGAGTGTGTGTCTTATTTATTGATTCTGTGTGTGCCGCAGATGCTTAACACTACCCTCTGATAAGCCTACACGGCTCAACCACACTTCCACAAATAGAGCACTTGGAATTATTAATTTAAGCCCAGTAAACCAATAAAGGCTCTCTGGACTATTTGCATGGTGGACCCTTACGACCCTAAATATTTATCTTATATTGTTTATCCAGGATCAAAATGCTTTCGGGAGATTGTTGGTCCTGCTGTTTGAGATCCTGGACTACACACACATAAGAAAGGACAGTGTAAACAGATTGACCTGGAATCCTTGGGCACAATTGAATAGGTACGGTTACAGTGTGATTCATGCTCAGTTTTCTTCTTGGTAGTCAAACGACAATGATTGCAATGTGATGTTTCTTGGGGTAATCACCAAGTAACATATTGTGGTGAGCTTACAGCCGCGCACAGTTTGTAAACTTTGTATTTAATACAAACTGTAATTCTACCAATTAGGTAACAGTCCTGACACGGAAGGTCTGGTGGACTTAATATATTTCCCTATCATTTTCATATTTCTCAAAAATACAGAACATTCACGATGGGATTTTTCAATTGAGATGATGATATCCCTATAGTATACGGCGGACCTTTTTTCCTACAAGGACTATTTACACCTTTAGGATACTCGCCACAGTTGCTTGGGTGAGTTGCAATCTCGATATGTAAAATAGAATACTGGTAGTGAGCTGGCATATATGCAGGGCTGGACTGGCCGTAGCGGGCCCTGGGCAATCCCCCGGTGGGCCGCACTGGTAGGGGACGGTTTTGGGCCCCCGGGGGGCGTTTTTGTTACAGGGCCCTTTTTTGCAGCATAGCTGCAAAATCGGCCCTGTAACAAAATCGGCTGAAAACCGGCCCTGTCAAAGAGCTCGGCGGCAACCCCAACCCCCCGAGGGGGCTGGCCGAGCACTTTGCCAGGGCCGGTTTTGGTTCCTAGTCTGGCCCTGTATTTATGTATGAATGAATGGGCTTAAGGCATAATTGGGCCAGTTGAATCGAACAGTGTGGGGGACACAACAGGTATGTGAGGCATCAATAACAGGCAAACATGTATGAGAGTGATCACATTTTGGTGATTTGGTGTCTGCACCGTTTATATTTGTTAGTGCCACAACACACTGCTTTGGTGATGTGACAATACACAGTATCTTTATGTATCTTCACTGTGGGAGTTCCTTACATTAAGAAAGTTAAGGAACATTGGGGCATATTAACAAGGAACAGGGAAAATGAACGCTAAGGGCGCTTAGGGTTAATTTTTTTAACGCCCGCTGTCGCTGGATAATATCACCTGGTCATCGCGTTATTAACAACGCTAACCGCCTAGGCGATAAAAAATCCAGCGACAGCGGCATTTTGGGAGGTTATCGCTGGTAATGCAGCGATTAAACTACAAGGATAGGGATATCCTTGTTGATAGCCCATGGTGGATTTAGCCTTGTAATCCACCTCCCATTGGATTACTTGGCTAAGGCTGAAAATTATCAGACGTAAAAAAGCAGCGTTAACCGTGGTTAGCGCTGCTTTTTTTGTCTCTAACAGGGTTAGCGTGAAGCTTGATAATAGGAGAAATGTCGCTTAGCAACATTTCTCCTATTATTTTGCTCTGGAACCCCCACTTTGTATCTCATTAGAGATGCAAAGGGAAGCGTAGTGAAAAAGGGTGCTAACATGCGATTTTGCACGTTAGCACCCTGTTGTTGATAGGGCAATATTTTTATCTCCGCTTCTTTGGCTTTTAAAGCCAAAAAAGCGGAGATAAAGCCCTTGTTAATATGCCCCTGATAACTTTAGTACTATGTGTATAGCTAGTAATGACTGTTTATTTATACATAGGTATTTGTCTGAAGATTCTAAAATGAAAGGGACATTATTTTTGTCTTGATAAAGGTGGCCATTATTCTAGGAACACCACCGAAATGCGTCGACGCTTGGGATCAACTAAATCCAGTGTACCGGCTAGTCATTGAGATAAAAACACTTGGACTGCATACATGTCTGGCATTTGAGGTTTTCTACCTGGATTAGTCCACAAACTACTAATAAGTGTACTGTTGCATTTGCTGTCTGTCTCTCTCTCTCTTCTTCTTTTATTGTATCTTTCTTTTAAACTATACATTTGTAATTGTTTTTAATACGTGGTTATAGTGTATTTACTATTTGTAGGATTTACATATGTGATATAATATTTGTTTTTGATACTTAATGAATTTATTGCCTTTCTCTCTTGATTAATTGATATGCTGTCTACGTAATACATGAAATTGTATAATGATATATGTTTTTTATAATATGAAGATTTATTAATTCTGTATAATGAACATTTTTTAATGGCTCCAACATTTCTTCAATAAAATATAGGTGGCATTGCAAATATTGGTATATGGGTGTTTTTGTATGATTGATATGAATGGTTTGCGGTATCTTTGAGATGATTGGTTGAACAATTATTTTATTTGGTTACCAAAGGGAATTTATCTTCTTCTTGGACTCCTATGTTGGTACACTACATAAATAGCCAGTTTCCTACAGTTGTGATGTTGTCGACGGGGGTCTTCCTGCAGGGATTTTTTAGTCCAAGAAGATGGTGAGGGGGTACTGGTCGCACGGTCAACATCACATGAGGTCCTCTCCTGTCTGGCTGAAGTCCAGTTGCCACTGAATTACAAGTCGTCCGGAGTAGCAGTTACACGTCAATCCTTCCTGGGTCAATAACTTGCCTTCTGAGGGTCCCAGCAACTCTCCGATAGCACTCTCTGTCCCAGCAAACTTGGATGCAACTCTGTGTGTCAGGTCTTTGTTCTAGGCGCTGCACGATGACAGTGGTAGTGGTTTGAAGACTTTGGGCTACCAACTTGTCCCAGCAGGCTTCTTCAGCTGTTGTGTTCCTGTGCTGCGAACTGGGGGCCAGTTAGTTGGCCCTTGGCTTGAATGGGCTTTGGAAACAGCTTTCCCCTTGAGCAGTACCCGACAGGCACAGTCCCTGTCTTGGCTAGTCACCAGGTGCAGCAGGTGCAGTCTTTGATGGTGTCGCCTCTTTTTGTTGGTCCTGTGGTGTACCAGGACAGTACATCTTTGGTCCTTTCTACAAGTCGGTTGAGATCTGAGGTGTGGCCGTCAGGGGTACCCCCTTCATGATCAGAAAATGCCCGCCAGGAAGGATATAGTTGTTAGACAATAGGCTACCAAGTTCCCTAACACTTGGTGACAACTCCCTGTATAGTGTGGCTTCTGGTGATCCCAGGATGCACCATTCTGCCCACTCCCAAGATGGCAAGATCCCTGCATCAGTGTTAAGACCTCCCTAGCATACCCCTGAAGTGTGGCTACCTCAGGGCAACACACCCCTGAAAAACTGGCAACTGCTTTCCCTCTCTACTCTCCGTGCCAACCTGTTTGCCTAAACAATGGGGCAGCCCTCCTCCCTAGTGTGACACATCTGCTCTTCAAAAGCGGCTTCCCATTTGAAGCCTATCTTTTTTAGCTAACACCAAAGAGGGTTCCTGCAGGAGGGAGGTAATACCGCCCTGACCTGTACTATCTCATTGTTTTCCTTCCTGGGAGTCGTTGGCACATCTCCCCTTGAGGACAGAAAACTGTCTTGTGGAACAGGCTCCATGTGCGCCTGGGAAGATACAGACGTTTTAAAGGCAACAAAGTGGCATCTTTGCCGAAGCTGCACATGGCAATAAGTTAAATTAATTTTGGCTTGAGAATATAAGGAGCTGTTTCATACCACGGAGTGCCCACTTGGGTCACACCATTCAGGAATTGCACAGATGAGGGGTCAGCCTGTAATCCTGTACTTGCCAATTGAGTGACCAAGGACCATATTTACTAAAATCTCACACAACGCAGCACAGCAGCCAACAATGCTGCACTGCATTGCGTGAGAAGGAGAGAGCAGGAGAGTGGCATATAGACAGAAATATGCCACTCTCCTCCCCTCTCCCTAGCGTTGTGCTGAAATTAGCAGCTGTGCACCATGCACACACCTTTGCATCATAGTGCAAAGGTGTCTGAGTGAGTCTAGTATAGGTTTTGTCTTGGAAGGATGACCTTCCAGTAAAAATTACTTTGCCTAGAAAAACTGTAAAACCTTTTCCCACTTAGTGTGTGTGCTGTACAGTGCAGCACACATGCAAAACCGGAAAAGAAAGGAGAAATAAAAGTATTTCTCCTTTTAATTCCTCCTTCCAAGTGGTGTTATTTGTGGGTGGAAAACCCTGTCTACTATTGTTAGTAGATATGGTTTTGCATCAAAAAGCAGAAGAAGGCCCATGTACCACCCATGAAATGCTGCTCTGCATTACTTTTAGGCAACTTTCGAGAGCAAAACAAGTATTGTGCTGGAAAGAAAATCCAACAAAAACAGTTTTGCGCATGTTTGGGTCACTTTTGTGACAATAAACTCATTGTAAAAAGTTTATAAATCGGGCCCATGATATGAAACCCTCAAGAGCTAATTCAGAGAAGCATTCATGAGTACAGGAGGTAGCTCTTTAGGAGTATTCTTTCACATAATCTTTGATGCCTTGGTGAACTGGTACAAAAACATCCAACTCCCGATTAGTACAACTGCAAGGAGGACAAAGTCCTTTCTATTTTGATTAATTGTAAATGAACATTCCCTGAATTTTCCAATCTTTTCCCCATTTTAGATATTTTGGGGGCAATAAGAGTACAGAAGAACTACTTTACTTACTCTAAAATGCTTTTGTAAGTAGACCTCTCTGTGGGTTCAACCTGAAGATGGATCCAGTCCTAAGGAACTTAATTGTTGGTCTTTGGTTGGGTTATCACTACAACCAACATTTTGTGTTCGATCTCCCTTCTGCCAATTTATGACTAGGTGTGTCTGAAGTGGGGTTGTACCTTTATTAGGGTACATATCAGTCCAGCAGAGTGGCTTTTTGCCTTACACTATGTGATCATGGTGGCCCTGACAAAAATATGATACTCACAAGCGCTTCGTGATTTTGTTAATGCATCTATAATATAAAGTTTAAGGTTCTCATTTGGCTGCCTGATTTCTTCCAGATTCTCGGTCTAAGTCTTGTCTTGCCAGATGTTACCTGTTTACTCATTGGATGGGAGTCTTGATATGAATATACCAACCATAATACCTGCAATACTGAAGATCTTACTGCACAGGAGACTTTGGCAAAAATGAATTCCAACTTGAATTTTCTTCTCAGGAAAATGCACATTTATGTTAAAACCCACATCTCAAGAGATGATATTAGAAGACATAGAATTAAAGAACAATTGTAGGAAATATATCACTTATCGTTATCATAGGCTAGACACCAGGTATTTTATTTCAATTTGAACACAAGGGTTTGGGGAGTAAATGTAGAGGGCCAGGAGGCCAGGAAATTGTTTTATATTTGGAAGAGGAAGGGGGGCATGTAATGTATGGTTCCCCCGTTAATGCTCTGTTCGGTGTAGATGCTGAAAGCAGGGGCAGATGACAGTGGTAGCTGCTAGTGAACAGAAGTTGTGGGGTGGAGGGTATGGGGGAGAAAAAATAAAAGTTCACGTACATGCCGGCTGCTGCAGCTCCTCCATTCTCTTCTGTTCCTCACTCCTGGCAGCACACAGGCTCCCAAACTCCCCTAAGCCAATCATGACGCTGCTGTCATGCTGGTAATAATATTACCAGCATGACAGCAGCATCATGATTGGTCTGAGCAGCCTGATTTGTCACTCAGACAGTGCCTGGGACAGTTCTCCACCTAGCTGTGCAACAAAGCTGGGTGGAGAAATGCGAAGTGCGCATGTCGATTTCGCCATCCTAAGACGGCCTGCCAATCCGTCATGATCACTTATGGTACCCACCTTACCTTCTCCCTGCATGACGACAGACCAGCTCTGCCCACCCTGCCCTAAACTGGCTCAGTAGTGAAATAAAAAAAAATGATAATAGGGGAGAGGAGTTGGCCTAACGGCTAGGGTTGTCGACCTGGAATTTGGGAAACTGGGTTCGAGTCTCGGCAATGACGCTGAACATCCTGTGATTCTGGGCAAACCACTTAATCTCCCCGTGCCTAACAAAAACAATGAATGTGTTCTCATGTGCTATGTAAAGCACTCTGATACCCGATTCGGGTCAAGTTTGCACTGTATAAAACTATGTAAAAAAATATATATATATAATAATATTGTGCTATTATTTTATTTTTCCTTTTTGCACTGCTCAGAGAGCAGTGGGGCGACGCTCCTCGCCTTAACGGAGGAGCCACCGCTGGAAGCTGATTTTGAGGGGAATATACCATACAATTACAGATGGGTAACAAGTGAATATCATGGATTTTTCTTCACTTTGAGGTACTCTGTGACATCTCAGGCAACTCGAGATTCACTCTTGATGTAACTCAGGACCATTTGGTGAAAACAGTCCTGTTATTCACAGTTACCCATCTATAATTCTATTTATTTCTGCTTCCACACTCACTAATGGTACAAAGAGATAATGAAGGTCACCATCCACTGAATTTTTTATTCATTCTTCAAAAGTTAATTCCCTTTTTTTGAATTATCATGCTCTTTGGAGCCACATTAAAGTACTGTTTTTTCCTAGATGACTGGCCAGGATCCCATCTCCTAAAACTCAATCCTTATTTATTCTCTCATGTATCATTAGGGGCTTATGTATGAGAGGATTGGGTCACGTTTGCACCACGCAAAGTGATCCATGCATGACGCAAACCTCCAAGTCAGATTTTTAAAGCCACCCAAAGTCACTTTAGGTGGCTCTGAGTGGCTTCAAAAATCCGAAGTAACTCAGCTCAGCTGGTTGCACTGTGCTACTCTTCCCTTGGTAGTTGTTCAATGGGCGTTGCATGGGTGTTCCCACGCAACTTCCATGGATTTTGATGCATCCCTAAATTTACAGGAACTTATAGTCCTGGAAACTCTTACACCTTCCCCCAGGGGAGGCATAATGAGGAGAAATATCTCTATTTCACCTCATTTCTTCCGCAACATGGTGCAAGAGTGATGCAACTTCAAAATAAGATTTATGAACTCACACAAGTCCAGCTTGTGTGACCCTGAGTGGCTTAATAAATCTTGAGTAATGCAACACAGTGCAAATCGCTGAGTAGTGTTACTCTGTTCCAGGGAGGCATTTCCATTGGTGCATTCCCAGATTTACCAGAAGTGGTAGACCTCGGAATGCGCCAAAAAACTATTTCTCCCCAGGTTAGGCATAATGAGGAGAAAAATCTTTATTTCTCCTTGTTTTTTCCTCTTTCCATGTGTACTGCATCCTACAGCACACATAGAAAGAGGAAAAAACCTCAGCAGATTGTTTTTGTGCAGGAAGGTGCCCCTTCTAATCCTCCTTACAATGCAGGCACCATTGCACCATGGTGGAAGGGTGCCTGCATTGGTGCTAGGCAGCCAAAAGGGTGCCAGTGCAGTGGAAAAGCAGGAATGCGCCATATTGACTTAAATATAGCGCATTCCTGTCCATTCGTTGTGCAGTGCAGTGCAGCAAGATGACTTGCTGCGCTGCACTACTTGACTTGGCTATAAATATGGCCGCATAGGGCATTTTTACAAGGGATTATGCCACCGAAACGTCACTTTTTTTATGTTCCGGTGGCGCAATGCCCTGCACCATATTTACAAAGTGGTGTTACGCCACTTTTTGTTGCTTAACGCCGCTTTGTAAATAAGGTACTCTTTCATGCAGGTATCTGCGTAAAAGAGGCGTGCAATGGGTGTTGCTGTGGGTGTTTCTACCGCAAAACCTATTGCTTTTGATGCTACCCCCAGATTTACAATAAAGTGGAATCTAATTAGATTGGCGCAACCAGGAGACATACTTTTATTTCACCTCGTTTTTACTTAATCTATGTGTGCTGCATTCTGTAGCACACTTAGAAAGAGCAAATGCGATTAATGATTGTTTATGTGCAGGAAGGTATCCTGTCCTGCACATAAACAATCATTAAATAATGGTGATTTGCACCTTCTATGGGTGCTGCAGAATGCAGCACACATAGAAGTAACAAATTGCAAATATTGATTGTTTATGTGCAGGAAGGGACACCTTCCTGCATGTAAACAATAATTTCCTGCAACGCAGACACCCTTGCACTATGGTGCAAGAGTGTGTGCATTGATGCTAAGCAGCTATTTTTACCACCAGCGCTAGAGAAAACACAGGGGTGTGCCATATTGTTGTAAATATTGTGCATCCCTATGAGTGTGACGCTGCAAAATTTGCCGCAGCTCCGTGCTCCATCATTTCCTTGTAAATATGCCCCATATTTGTATCCCTCCCTGGCCTTTAGGAGCCTATTTACTAGCCCATTGTGCTGCCAGTGCGTCAGTTTTTGGAAGGCACCGTCAGCGCAGAGTGAAGGCCCATATCTACAAGGCCAGGCAGAGCCACTTTGTGTGGCTATTCATGGCCTGAAAGATATCAAGTAAGACAAAACAGCACAAGTCACTGTGTTGCCAAAGAATCCTTCCATGGGTGTTGTGATGGGTGCTCACAAACAACACCCATGGATTTTGACACATTCCCAAATTTAACAAGGACTTGTGAACCCAGGAATGTGTCAAAAGCCCACGCCTCCCCAGAGCATGTGTAAGGAGGAGAAATGTTTACATTTCTCCTTGTTTTTCCTCTGTCAACCTTTGTTGCATTCTGCAGCACACATAGAGGGAGAAAAACGCCTCCACTGATTGTTTTTGTGCAGAAAGGTGTACCTTCCTGCATAAAAACAATCTTTCCTACAACGCACATACCCTTGCCCTGCATTGGTGCAAGGCAGCCAAAACAGCATCAGAGCAGTGAAAGAGGACAGGAATGCATTGTATCTCATAGATACAGCGCATTCCTTCCCTTTTCTTTTGACGCAGGGCAGTGCATCAAAGTGACTTGCTGCGCTGCATGCGTCAAAAACTCATAAATAATACCCTAAGTTTATAGGGCGCTGCTTTGCCTTGCTGTAAATCTATAAGGCGTTCCATGGGTGTTCCCACTCAACAATCATGGATTTTGACACTGTCCCATATTTACAACATCACGTGGGGCAGCACCAAAACCCTACTCCTCCCCAGAGCATGCGTAACAAGGAGAAATGTTTACATTTCTCCTTGTTTTACCTCTGTCCACGGGTGCTGCACTCTGCAGCACACATAGAACGAGGAAAACGCCTCTTGTGATTTTTTTTGTACAGGAAGATGCCCCTTCCTATACAAAAAACAATCCTGCCAACAACACAGACACTATTTCACCATGGTACAAGGGTGCCTGCATTGGCGCTCAGCTGCAGATTGTGCACCGGTGCTGGCTGAAAGAACAGGAATCCACTGTATCTTGTAAATGTGGTGCATTTCTGCCCTTTCGAATTGGCGTAGGGCAGCGCAGCAAAATGACTTGCAGCGCTGATCTACTCAAATTCTTTGTAAATGAGGGCCTTTTTTCTTATCATGAACTTTCTTCATCATGCCTTTTCAGATTCGTAAAATGACTTTTGCTCTCCCGCATTACCTTAGTTTATGCGCTGCCTAATGGCTTTCTCTGATCCCACTCAATGTAGCATTGCTAATGCGCCCACTTTGCTGCAGGTACACTTAGCATTCTTGTAATGTTCACTGCAGACAATACTATTGGCCATTGAATCAAATCCCTTTTTATTGTCTGTTTGAATGCTTTTTGCTAATGGACAGTGCATTACTTTTTGTTGTGATAACTCAGCAGAGAAGATAACATGAGGCACTCTATGTTCCAAAGCTGTTTGCCTGAAGATAACACTTTGAGGCACAGTTTTATTAATGCGTGAAAATGTGCTGCGCTACATTATGTGACAGGTAAAAAAATAGCGCAGTGGTATTTAAAAAAAAATTGTTCTCCCACATTCTCATCGCCACTAGTGTGCAATAAATGCTGTTTTAGCACACCGCTACCATTGCGCCGAGGCGCAAATGCAAGCCAGCTTGGCCGTGAGTAACATTTGCAGTGGAGGTACACACGACTGTACAAATTTCTAGTCGATGCAAATCGTCCAAAGGTAAGCCATGTAAAGTGGGGAATTTTGTGGAAATTACTCGTTAAGTGTGAAGGTCGTGGTTCGTGGCCTGTACCTACGCAAAAGGAGCGCAAACAACTGTTTGTTGTTTAAGGAAACCCCTCACCCACCTACCTAGTAGGAGGCATGCTTCATCATCGGGGCCCCGGTCACGAACCACGACCTTTACACCTACCAAGGACTTGTCCAATTTGTTTATTCAATAATTATCCAGGGAACAGGACAAGTAGCCTTTCTATTTTTCCTTACTCTCTTATTGTTCTGAAGAAATTACTCGTTACACATAGGAATACTACACGAAATCCAATTTGCCCATTGCGCCTGGTTTCATTTGGTAATGGGATTTTACGTAAAGCCAGGCCTTCTACTCTAATAGATCTGGCTTTGGTTGAAATCTAAGGGGAAAGTTGATCGACGTTGCCGTCTCTGCTGTTTTGTACCACAAACAACTCATGCAAAAGCATAGTAAAAGGGCCTGTAGCTTCAAAGAATGAGTCCTATTTAACGAACTGGTTTGTGTTGAATTTGCACAACGCAAGGTGGTACATGCGCAATGCAAACCTTAAATGAGATTTATGAAACCTCACAAGGGCACTTTCCATGGCCCAAAATTGGAGTAAAGCAACGCAGCACAAATCGCTGCATTGCCTTACTCTGTACAAGGGAGGCATTCTATTGGCATTGCATGCGTGTACCCACACAACTTCCATGGTTTTTGACGCATTCCCAGATTAACCAGAACTGGTAAAACTGGGAATGTGCCAAAAAGATACACCTTCCCGGGAGAGGCATAAGAAGGAGAAATATCTCTATTTCTCCTCGCTACTTTCTATGGGGCATATCAGCAAGGGCCGGCGATAATTATCGCTAAGCGCACTTAGCGCTAGGATAATTATCGCCAGCTATCGCTGCTTTCTATCGCGGAGATAGTGTGCTATCAGCAACGCTTATCTCCAAAGCGTTAGCAATGCAAGCGTTAACTGGAAATCCAGCGATAACCCCACTGTGACCGGCGATACCTTGCTGATAGGGCAGGGTGGTCTTAGCCATGTAATCTACCTCCCATTGGATTACATGGCTAAATCAGGACTAAAGCAGGCGTAAGGAAAGTAGCGATAACCATGGTTAGCGCTACTTTTCTTATCGCTATGCTTGTTAGCGATTCCCTTGATAATTGGAGAAATGTCGCTTAGCGACATTTCTCCAGTTATTTCGGGAAGGAACGCCCACTTTGCATCTCATTAGAGATGCAAAGCTCGGCGTTCAGTATACAGGCGCTAAGGCAAGGATTCACGCGATAGCGTAACCTTGCTGATATAGCGATAAAATTATCACCACTTTTCGGTCACAAAAGCGGCGATACTTTTTTATCGCCGCCTGGTAGATATGCCCCTATGTGTGCTGCATTCTGGAGCACACATAGAAAGAGGAATATGCCTCTCAGGATGCCCCTTAGTGCTCCAAAACAATCCTGCATGCAACGCAGGCACCCTTGCACTATGGTGTAGGGGTGCCTGTAACCTGCTAAAAGGGCGCCAGCACAGGGAAAAAGGCAGTAATGAGCCATATTGCCTTCTTAAATACAGCGCATTCTTGCACTGTCAAGCAGTGCGACAAGTTAACTTGCAGTGCTGTACTGCATGATAAGCTCATAAATCTCCCCAATGTCTTTTAGAATCAGCATTACTGTTCCACAGATTGCGGGGTATATTTACTAAGATTTTGCACCGTGTTTTCTTCATAAAGATTTTGCACCGTGTTTTCTTCATAAAGGTTACGCGAATTGACGCAAAATCTTTTCTTTCTCAATTTACTTTCCTGTGAAAAACATGTTTTGCACTGGAAAGTCACTTGGAAGTTATGCAAAGCAGTGCAACTGCTTTGCATTGCTTTTCCTTACTTAGGGGCATATTTACAATGAAGTGATAGAGTGCGGCGTTAGCCTTCCTGGCCTATTTCCGCACCCCGCCACTTCAGAAACGCAGGGCTGCACCATAATTATAACAATATGGTGCAGCCCTGCGTTTCCCCCTGCACCAGTGCTAAACTTAGCAGCCTAGCGGCAACGCATGCGTCCTTGCACAATAGTACAAGGGTGTCTGCGTTGAGGGGAATGTTGTATATGTGCAGGAAGGTCTCCATTCCTGCGCATAAACAATCTTTAAATTACGTTCTGTAACTTTTATGCTTAATGCACCACATATAGAAGTTGCAAAATGTAATTTCTTTTTTTTTATTGTTTATGGGCAGGAAGGGACACCTTCCTGCCCATAGACAATCAATGGCAATTTGATGTTCCTATGTGTGCTGCACAATGCTGCACACATGGAAACAAGGCAAAATTCAGCATTTCTCCTCGTTTCGCCTGTTTAAGACCAGGTTTTCCCTGGTCTTAATTTTGGCGCTGCCTCCCATTTACGCCACTCTTGTATATAGGGGGCAGCGTCAAAATCAATGGGTGTTGTGGTGGAACGCCCACCCCAACACCCATTGCCCTCCCCTTTCATGCTAAGTACAGCGTGCAAGGGTGCCTTATTTACAAGGCAGCGTTAAGCCACGTTAAGTGGCTCAATGCTGCCTTATAAATAAGGTGAAGTCCCTATCGCCATCACGACATCACTTAAAGCGATGTTTTGGTGGAAATAGGGGCTTGTAAATCTGCCACTTAGTGCCAAGGGGGTGTTCCATGGATGGTGCATGGGTTTTCTCATGCAACCACCCATATTTGTTTACACAAAATCTTATCTACCAAAAAAAAAATCAGATAGGCTTCACAGATAGGGGCCAACATTTAAATGTCAGGGTAGCTATATATTCTGATTTGAATCTAGCCACACACCGAAAGTTATGTCTGTAGTTTAAATGGTGTAGGTGGAGAACTGGCTCGTTTTTGATGCTAGGACCTGGGAGATATTAGCAGCACCTATGATATTTGCTGGTTACTAGAGTGAGCAGTACAAGGAGTACTCCTCAAGGTCAGCTAGACACTGTAGCCAGAGGACTGTCAGAGCAGGTGAAAAGGGCTATTTTGGGTGAGGGGAAGAAGTAAGCCAGAAACCATGGTGGACAATGTGTTTTGAATGATAAAAGGTTATCTGAATGCCATACGCACCTTGAGTGTTGAAATTGTAATAGATCAGAGGTTTGACCCAAAAGGATCTGGATGAATGAAGTGCTGGAACAACAGTGAACTCAAAATACAATGCACTATATATAGCATCAGTTAAACCCCTCGAGTGCTTTGAGTATGGAACGTCGGCAGTACCTCTAGTACAAGTAGTTCCAGCTGTAACATAAAAGAGTTAGGATGGGAGGCATCATAACTACCTACAGGTAGGTATTGGAGCAACTATGACCTCTAATATTTTATGACAGATGAAGAAATTGTTGTGACAACAGTCTCTGCAATTGTACCTTTTAGTCTATGCCACAGTGATATCAAGAGTCCTTTGTCAGCTACTCAGCTGCCAAACCCCAGCAACTTCTACAAGTTCTGGCTTTTTAGTCAATGAACTTTAATAGTTTAGATATTTTAATCTACGCAATATTAAAAAACGAAATTACACATCCCAGAATTCAGGTGGGAGAGGCATAAAAAGCCAGGAATGACACACTGCAGTGACACATGGAAAGGAAAAGTGTTTTTGCTCAGTAGGAAAACCTATTTCTATATTTCAATAAATCTCCCCTAAAGTGTCCCTTGTAAACTGCCAGTTCTAACAGCTTAATATATAAAAACATGGCACTGGGTGTATTGGGAATAGTATGCCCACAGTGAAAAAATACCCAAAAGCTGTTTACATCATTTAAGTTAAACTGAGGGGCATATTTAGGACTAAATGGTGCAGCACGGCACTGCAAGCAATTTAGTAGTATCACTCTGCATCATTTAAAAAAATGCAGGGATGAGCCATATTGACAAAAATAAGTTGCACCCCTGTATTTTCCCTTGTACCAGCGCTAAAAAAGCTGCCTAGGGCCACCGCAGGTACCATTGTACCATGGTGCAAAGGTGCCTGCGTTGCAGGGATGATTGTGTTTGTGAAGGAAGGGACACCTCCCTGCACAAAAACAATCATTTATGGTGTTTTGCTCCTTCTAAGTGTGTTGCAGAATGCAGCATACATAGAAGGAGCAAAAATCTAGGAGAAATAAAAGTATTTCTCCTCATTTCACCACTCTAATTCCTCCTTTTCAAAGGCGTTAGTTTTTGGTGCTGCCTCAGACTTCCAGATCCTTGTAAATCTAGGGCAGTGTCAGAAAGCAAAGGGTGTTTTGTGGGAACGCCCACAGAAACACCCATTTCACGCCCCTTTGTCGCAGAAAACGGAGACGAAGAGGCCCATATTTATAACACAGCGTTAAACCATGCAAAGTGGCTTAGGGCCGCCTTGTAAATATGTAGCAGGACATTGCGCCACCAGAGCATCGCAAAAAGTTAAGCTCCAGTGGCACAATGCCCTTGTAAATATGCCCCAAAGTTTTCGATGAGCAGAATTAGGGGAGGGGGTGAAAATCTTTGTTTCATACCTGCACCTGGGAAATTACCAGAAAATGAAATGTATTCAAAGTTATTTTCCAATTAGTTTAAAAAAAAAAAAATCAAATGTAATGGTTAAAGTAGATTTTTATTAGCTTTAGTTAAAAAATTACTTTATAAAAGTGTACTTTGTGCTGCTTAAGACAGAACTGGTTTAGAACTAGTTTGTCTCTCAGCCTACTCCAGAGGCTCAATGGACATTCCAGGCTGGGAGGTAATGACCTTCCTGCCAGAGGATAATGGCTTAGACATGGGACAAAGGAGGCAGTGGTGTTGTCAACAATTGGCCCCTTAACAGCGAGTACCAATCTATGCGGGTAAAAGGAACAATTGGCAGAACAAAGGGGAGCCTTATCACTTCTTCTTTTGATTTGAAGCTGCAAAATGCGGCAGAAAGGATCTTCTCCTATTTATCCCCATGGCCATACTAGACCTTTTGGCTTCAGTCCAAGCAAAAAACTGTTTCTTACTCTGAGCGAAGAGGAGGGTATCTCATTTTAATAGGGGAGGGGTTAAAGGAGAACCAGAGCCCATTCCGGGTGGAAAATGAAGAAATCATTTTGGATGTATGGCTTCTGCAAAATTTGACAGCTAAGCAAAGAGGATCACCTGCAAAAGTGGTGACAGTAATATGAGAGAGTACACTTGACTGTTAGAAACTCTTCAATCACTAACAAGTGTGCAGGATAACATTGGCCCTCACCACCACCTCCACAAACCACTCCCAGACCTGGATAGCAAACATCTGAAGAAAAAAGACCCCGTTGGAAGAAAAGGACTCAAGGACTTTGGCAGGCATCAAGAGACTGGGACTTCTCTCCAAGGTTTAAGTGGTTGGCCTGCTCCAGGGACACAAATAGCAGATGAGCTCCTAACTCCAAGAAGGTCTAGCTTACAAATGTGTACAGACCAGGCAGGAGCCCTTTCTGGAGAGGTACCTGGTGTCAAGAAGTCTGTTCTGAGGACCAAATGTCCAAAAGACTTCAGAAGTGACCAGGAAGAACCTTCCCAGTAGTTGGACAAAAGTGGGACATAGCAATGTTTTACCCCCTCCACATTCAGAGGACCCGGACAAGTTGTTGAGCTTCCCCAGAGAGGTCAGACCTTAGGTGGGTAACAGAACCAAGTTCCACCCACTTACGGTTTTGTGCCATACTGAAAATAGGACCAGTGGGAGCTCGCAGTGAAGGTATCCAGCCTTATCAAGACTTGACAGGCTACAAAAATGTGACTAAGGGTCTTATAGAGCTTGACGGACAGGGTACTCCATCACAAATGCACTGGAGTATCCTTTCCCACATATTCTCTGTCCATACACCTAATTTAGAGAAAGCTTACCATTGACGGAGCCCTCACTGGCTGCGTCGAGAGAAAACTTCCTCTGTCGACCTGACAGATTAGGAGCAGTCTTCTTAGGCAAAGACAATGTAATGTCCTTTTCTTTCTGTCCGTCAACACCAGCTAAAAGCTGGCAGTGAGGGACAGCAAAATACAAATAAACCCCCTACACCTGGTAGAGAACTCTCAGGGTGTGGGGTCATTAGTTTCTTGTTTTTCAGAAACAACATTTCTGAAAAACATTGGAAAAAACTTTGGTGAACGCCGATTACAACCAAAAGCAGCCATCCACCAAACATTTTGTACCTTGAAAGGAACCAATGTGATGGAAATAATGTCCTCTACCACCATGTACTACGTCCGCCAAACTCTTAATAAGGTCCTAAGACTGAAGGTGAAATCTTGGTGACTATGAAATCCAGCTTTGGCCCGCTAAATTGAGTGGAAAGTCAATGACGACATATCCACCTTTGAGGGAACATTGCCAGCTTCAGTCTTGTAACTTACCTCACTACAATTGCACCTAGGTCCAAGTCAACTGTGAAGGGACGCTACTCCGGTACCCATAGAGGATTACTGTTGAATTAGTATAGTGAAACATGCAAGTAAAGTTTAAGTTGTGGATATGTTAATCAGTTATTTGAATTGAGAAGGATAGCGGAGGGATAGAAGGGAAAGAAAGGTTTGCAATTATATAGCGCTTCTTACCCCTGATGGGGTGTTGAAGCGCTTTTTTTGGGGCAAGTAGCACGCTACTCCGGAAACCCATAAAGGATTACTGGTGAATTAGTATGGTGAAATATGAAAGTAATTTGAGTGGTGGATATTAGTCAGTTATTTGGAATGAGAAGGATAGCGGAGGGATAGAAGGGAAAGAAAGGTTTGCAATCATATAGCGCCTGTTACCCCTGGTGGGGTGTTGAAGCACTTTTCTGACGAGTAGCAGGCTACTCCGGAACCCATAAAGGATTAGTGTTGAAAATTAGTATAGTGAAATATGAAGTAATTTGAGTGGTGGATATGTTAGTCAGTTATTTGGATTGAGAAGGGTTGGAGGGGTAAAAAAGGGAGCAAGGTTTGCATTTATATAGCGCTTGTAACCCTGATGAGGTGTTGAAACGCTTTGTGGGCGAGTAGCACGCACCTCTAGAACCCATAATGGATTAGTGGTGAATTAGTATAGTGGAATATGGAATTAGAAAAGTGAACATGCTGATCTGTTATTTTGATTGAAAGGGATAGTGGAGGGACAGAAGAGTGAAGGATTTCTTTATTTAGGTCAGAGCAGTCGGAGGAGGTTTTTGGATGAGTAAAAAGGGTTTTTAGAGGGGAAGAGTCAGAGGAAAGAGTTTAGAAATGTTTGTTTTGGGGGATCGGTATAGTAAAAGAAGTGTCAGATGATGCAAACAGGGGTGGAGTAGGAGAGAGCCAAGAAAGGGTTATTTTGGGGAACATAGTAGTGGTATGGGGTTTGGGATAAATGGGAGAGTGGGTGTAGAGGATGTAATGATAGATGTATACGGTGAGAGATAGGGTAGTTCATTGACAAGAGTAGTAGAAAGAAGTTTGAGATGAGTCAGAAAGTTGGGCTACAAGATATATTGAGAGAACTATAGGCTTAGAAATAAGGTAGTGCATTGTAAATGCTAAATTAGAGGAAAATGATAACTATATAGATCCATAAGTACATTGAAGGTTTATAGATGCATAAAGGAGGTAAGTATATGCAGATTAAAGATATTGATAGAGGACCAGGATGAGAAATATGGTAGTGCATTGGATATGCTTTTTCAGGCTACAAGTAACAGACACACAGATCCAAGCTCATGGAGGTACATAGATGCACAATGGAAGCAAGTACATGTAGACCAAAGATGATCGTTGTTGTTGTTTTATTGTTGTTTTTATAACAACATAATTATTTTACATGTTTATACAAATCAATACACAAAGATACATATCTACAGTGAAATTAATGCTTATATACAGAGGGACACATACATAGGGTGGGTATTAATGAATGGAAAAATGGGCAGCATTTCTGGCTCAGGTCCCGACCAGTCCCGACCAGTCTCGAACAGGCTCAAACAGGCTCTCCCCCTTGTCCTCTCCACCCTTAGCCTCGACGCCCGGGCTGAGACGCCCTAAGCCTTGGCCGTTTATCGCCCTAGTAGTCAGGTGACCCCTTCAGCCAATCGGACCCCTAGCCCTAACACTATCCAATCACAACACTAGCCCTAAAATCTAGAACCAATAGGAGTCCAGGACCTTCCAGCCAATCTTAGATCTAGTCCAAGCACCCAATCAGTTTAAAAAACCCTGATCTCTACGTCCAATAGAGGCCCTTGCCCTACCAGTAGTCCCAACCCTAGTCCAAGCAACCAATGGCACAGGAAGCCCTAGTCACTACTTACAATAGAAAGCCTAACCCTACTCTTAATCACACACCTAGTCCAGCAACCAATAACACCAGAACCCCTAATCGCTACTTCCAATTAAAGGCCTAACCCTAGCCCTAGTCTCACCCTACTCCCAACAACCAATAACACAGGAAGCCCTAGTCCCTAGTTCCAATAGAAATCCTAACCCTAGCCCTAGTCCCATCCCTACATTAATTGAATCACAGACCCAGAAACCAATCAGAACCCTCAAATACCCAACACATGAGGACACTAACCCTAATCCAATAGAAACATCAGATACAACCACCAATCAGTGTACACATGTACCAAACAATATCAGACTATATAAGGTCCCAGCTACCTCAGACAAAGTTTGTTGGCCAGGGAGTTGGAAGCTGCTCCTCAAGTCAGAAAACTCCTAGGAGGCAGACAGGCTCAATCCACAATGTGGTAAGGCCCTAACACATTTTTCCTCTAACAACACTATTTGTATAAAGCTTTACTCCCTCTCCTGGCCAAAAAAACGAAGTGCACAGTCCCTATTAAACACAGTTTAAACAGTTTACACCAGATTACTGCTGTCTCGGGGGGGCGGGGGGCTGGTTTCACTGACTTGTTAACACAAAATGGTCGCTGGGGGTGCACTGCTTAACATACAGGCCTTAGCACAGAGCAAAGGAGACATTTGGAGGGAAAACCTGATAGTCACGGGGAATGAGAGGGAAAAACTACAGAGTTTGGACTGCAAAACTCACAATTCAACAAGTTAAATTGAAGCAGTCACGGGCAGGAAAAACACACAAGTTTAAACACAAAAACATAGGATAAATTATGCAATCACTGGCAGGTTAAAACTACAATTTTAAACTGTGACAACCACAGGTAAGGACAGGTAAAGAAAAAATAAGATGATGCAATTACAGGCGGGGGGAAAAAAATTACAACTTTTTGGGGAAAGAGACAGCACTAGTCTGCCTCCTTACCACTTCCTGGACTCTGCTCACTGCAATCTGGGCACAGGTAGGCTGCAACTCACAAGATGGAGGGAGGAGAATGATTTGGGGTGCACCCTGCAAAGCCTTAAGGGGCCTGGGTGCACTTGTACCTTACCTTGTAAGTGGCTTGCTTGTAGACTTCTTCGAAGTACCCTTAAACTTTAAAAATCAAAGCGCGACTTGCTCCATTGAAATCAATAAGGGGAACCCGCGGCTGTGTTCTCACACTGCATGCGTCTCCCGTGGGTCTTTTACTTACCTGCTTTTGCTGCATTAGTGAAGCCCCAGCGATTCTACGGGCCCTAGGCCTTGTCATTCTGCAAGTCGACTTTCCTAAACCTCTTTTTTAGTATATGGTCTGGTACGCCCCTAGGGCCCCAGCCATATTTGTGCTTAACTTATTGTGAAACGTTGATATTTGAATGTGTTCCTGACTTCTAATCTCATAAGGAAATTAGTAGAGTGTGTCTAGAAATAAATACATATATATTTGATATATATACCTGTGTGGTGTCCTTTCATTTGGTAATTCAAGAGATTATAAGGTAAAACAAGCTGCTTTACATTCCTCAGAGACTTAGCCTGAAGGCTGCTCTCCACAGCTACCACTAGGATAGCTTTCTTTAAAAGGTTGTCTTAAACCTATCTACCATAAGAGTCGAATTGGACTGGTGCAAGGTGGCCACTATAACTAGTGACCAGCATATGCCAGGCCAACTTCTCACACTGTCTCATACTAAAGATCCCTAATGAATACCATTTCATCTACCTAACAATCCAATATCAGTGCACCAGTTCCGTACCTGGCAAATACCTTGCGGCAGATTTATCAAAAAGTCGCACAACACAGCGCAACCTTTACAAGACATCATGCTGCATTGCATTGTGCTGGGTGACAGGGAGAGGGCAGGAATGCTCTATATTTAATATTAAATGGCACAATTCTGTCCTCTCCTTGCACTGGTGCAACACAGGCACCCTTTCACCATCGTGCAAGGATGCCGGCATTGCATGTAGGATTGTTTTTGTGCAGAAAGGGACACCATCCTGAACAAAAACAATCCTTTGAGGCTTTTTCTTCATTCTATGTGTGCTTCAGAATGCAGCGCAAGTAGAAAAAGTAACAACAAGAAGAAACAGATACATTTCTCCTAGTTACGACTCCCTTGGGAAGGCATAGCATTTTGATGCATTCCCAGGTCCCAGGTTAAATCTGGGAATGTGCAAAATCCATGGGTAGGTGCATGGGAATGCCCACGCTCTACTCATGGAATGCCTCCCTGAGACAGAGTAACGCAAGGCAGAGTGATGCAAGGCAGCGGCGTTACTCCAGATTTACCAACCCACGCCAACAGAGGTACATCATGTTGACTGAATCACATGGCCTGATTGAAAAAGGGCAACCTGTCTATGAAAAGTGTGCAAAGCTCCCAAACCAATAGAAGGAACCAAAACAGACTTGAAAAAAACTAGCCAGCTCTCGGGCTCTGTATTCTGTGATGTTTTCCCTCTCATCGTCCCTTCTAGCTGCTCCATACCCTAAGTCCCCCGCCACTCCCAAGACAAGGTAAAGTGTCAGGGTTATATAATAATTAAATGCCCATCCCTTGCATGGGGGTTACTAAATGAATTAATGTATTTTGCAACATACATTGTGCTATGTTTTGTCAGCATAACCTTCACGTTTTCAAACATGTTAAAGTATATGCGCCTACAAGTGAAAAGAATCATAATCCAATTAACTTAAAAAATTATAACCAAAGCAAATATAGTGAAGGACTTGAATTAATCTGAGAACGTGGAAGTATAGAAGGGCAGAGAAAGGAGGGGAAAAGGTGAAAAGTAGTCCCTCAGGACTGTTCTTCAAAGTGCCATACCTTAATGTGCGTGGGTCCCTTGCTCACTGTGCCACTGGATTCAAGCTAGCCTGGCTGAAGAAGGGTGACATACCCTGAAACCGGTCCCAGGCTGCTTGTTTCCAGTCCAGGGAGGACCTAGCCTGGCAGTTCGGTCTGGACTGTTCCCATGAGGCACAGGGTCAAGACTGATTTGCATATGGCTGGGTCCAAACTGGGGTGGCGTAGTGGGCAAAAGAATGCTGGATTTAACCCATATCTTTTGACTGGGGGAGAATGTTTGCATTGTCAGCATTCCGTCCATCATTTGTTTGCTGTAACACTTTTCGCCCTAAGTGGGATGGGTATGCCCAGACGTGGGTCCCTTGCTCACTGTGCCACTGGATTCATGCTAGCCTGGCTGAAGAAGGGTGACATACCCTGAAACCAGTCCCAGGATGCTTGGTTCCAGTCCAGGGAGGACCTGGCCTGGCAGTTCGGTCTGGATTGTTCCCATGAGGCACAGAGTCAAGACTGATTTGCATATGGCTGGGTCCAAACTGGGGTGGCGTAGTGGGCAAAAGAACGGTGGATTTAACCCAGATCTTTTGACTGGGGGAGAATGTTTGCATTGTCAGCATTCCTTCCATCATTTGTTTGCTGTAATACCTTAATGTGCAGCAGCCAGGGGTTTGCCATTAGCTGCAAAATTGTGAACCAAAGATTAAGGTGGTGCAGGTCTAATAAAACAAACCTGGCTCACAAATCGTGTGGTGTTTTTGATTCAAATAAAATATCACAAAAGAGTTTGCATTCGCCATGTTGTAGCTGCGGTGGCTGTCCTACCCTATTATAGTAAAGCAGCCTTTTGAAGTTTTTTAAAATTATTATTATATGTCTCGAAAGCAAAGATTGCAGCTGGCTAATGAGGAATATGTTATATAATAGTTTGAAAGAGGTGAGGAAATCAATCTGAAGAACAAGATACTTGACTTTGGTAGCACATCTTCTAAGGAAAGATCTTTCTTTCATCAGATGTATCATTTTTAATACCCTCTGGCTTCGGATTCGATCAAAAGATTGAAATATCTTAAGCAAGTGTCAGGAAGCGATTTTCATCCCTGCACCACAGTAGCATCACCATAGTCAGAAGAAAAATGTACTCAATGATGGCTCCGCCTCGTGTAGTTTACCTGCTTCAGAGCGGGCAGGTAAAAAGGTAACAGCAAAGTAAATATTAGGAAAAGGCACATCATCAAATGAGAAAAGGAAGAAAGGCGATGATGGGCCAGCCCAGCAAAAAGATAGGCAATACATCAGAAACAAGCATTTGCAATGTAATCGGTCTCGCCTTTGGGACCTTATATGTATTTAGCTATGCAGCACCTTAGCCTGGGTGCTGAAACATCTACTGTTCTTTAACATGGAGGGAAAGTAAGCACCAAACTGCGTGACACGCCAGGTATGGGAACACATGGAGAGAAATATTGCCTTTCAGCGGGAAATGGTATAGTCCAAAGCTCTGTTTTTAATATAAAATCAGGGTCTTCGGTAGTCATATCACTGAAAATACAAGATTTGAAAAAAATATTATTGTCTAAGGGTGCGCGTGGAAGACTGTTTCTGTGGACTGGAATCTATAGAATGCTAAGAGATTCTGGTATTTTACTGACCTCTGCTGGTCGTTTTCTATCAAGAAAGTTAAATAGAGGCAGTTGTCAGAAAAATGAAAAAAAGAAAGTCCCTCAACATAAAGCAATTCTGGTATTTTACTGACCTCTGCTGGTCGTTTTCTATCGAAACAGTTAAATAGAGGCAGTTGAACAAGCAGAAAGCAATTCTGGTATTTTACTGACCTCTTCTGGTCATTTTCTATCAAGACAGTTAAATAGAACCAGTTGAAATGAAAAAAAAGTCCCTAAGCGGAAGTAAACAAGTCCTAGGGCTAATCTCCTGAGCCCACAAAGACATTCACATATAAGTATATATTTAAGTATATACAAGAGGTCTCGAATGCTCGACCTAAAAAGGATGAAATGTAAGTAACTAGTTGCTCTGAGGACAATTACTTCCTGTAGATTTCTCATCTTTTGAAACATTCCCTTGGCAGTAATATCAGCAGCCTGAGGGTCAAAGGGTCAAAAGACACAATTACAAAGCAACTCATCACATCACAAATGCTGAAGAACAGCTCAAGCAACAAGCATTGGTAAACCTAATTGGTCTCGCATTTGGGACCTACTGCTCTGGTCAATGGTTTTTAGCTATAGTGTACAGCATCCTCAATATTTTACACCATTGCTCAAGATAAACACCCTCTTGTACTTGTATCCAAAAATCCCTTACTACCCCTGATGAGACATGGAAGTGCTTCATGTCGAGCAGCACACTGCTCCAGAAGACATTGTTAGTGATTAGTCAATTGTCACTAGTTAATGGGATTAGTCTTGTGTGCTGAAGCAAACCATTCAATGCAGTGACACATTATAAAGTGGTAGGAGTTAGGTGTGATCATTTGTTTGGAAAGAGAGAAACAGGTCATGAGATGTTTGAAGGGATTAATAGATGAGCTAGAGGAGACTAGATAGTTTGAGATTAAAGGGGTATCGCTTTCAAAAAACAAGATGTACTCTTTGAAATGAGTTATGGGCAATTTGCAGACTCCAGGAAAACTCAGTTAACAACTTAAAAATTCAAAACAATTTACATATAATCAGAGCGTTAGACAATACAGCAAGAAGCGGGCATGTTCATACAGACAAACATGCCTGTGACTTAGAGAAGGCTGTGCTCAGAGAGAAAAGGCATGCAGAGGATGGAAAGGAAGGAGATAAACGTTTGAAAGGAAAAAGGAGAGGTGGCCATTAGAAATTTTAAGAAATAAAGATCAGTTTATCATGCAGGATTTTAGGACTACATTGAGTGTTTTTTTTTGAGAGAGCATGAAATTTGATGATGCAAGACTGTAGAATGAAACAACATTAATTGCATGTGAAGATAGTTATATTTCAGGTACCATCATAGGCGCTAAAGTGAGTTAAACAGTCAGCCCCCTGCTAGATTGCCACTAGACCACCATTTCAGCAAGGAGAGCTGATCAGCACAGGAGTTTTAAGTGGCTAGGCATAAACATTGAAATAAGATTCTGCAAAAGCTGGAGAGGATGTCTACTGATGCTCATCCTCAATAGTGGCTTAAGGTATTAATTATGAAGCACAATGGGATCCATTTAGGATGCCTCTGTTTTGGCATGGCACAAGATGGAGGGAAAGGGCAGCTTCCCAAGACAGTGGAAGTGTACTGCCTGCATTCCTGTTGATGGAGATCTAGATACTGAGGTAAGGAGGATGGTGGCCCAGCTCCCTTTAAAAATTAATAAAGATTTTGATAGCAAGGGGTTGCTGATCAGACTTCCTGAAGCATTACCCTTCGTTACATGTCAGGGGTGGAACTGTAGATTCTGTTGTGCAAAGTTCAGGGGATCCTTTAGGTGATGCCCAGTCTTTTGTCTTCCTTAATCACACTTTCAGATGGACTGATGACAGCCAGGTGCAGAAATCTCACACCTGTCTGTATCTCTTTTGTGGGTGCTTCTTGCCAGTGACTACCCTGCTATGTGGGACATCCTTACACTAAAGCTATTTCTCTAAGATGGGCGTCAACTGTCTATAAATATTGCTTATGTGGTTGGGAGTTCTGTGAGAACCCCGCGCCTTTGTATTGCATTGTATTGTAATTGCATTTGTATAGCGCTTACTACCCCTGACGAGGCGTCGAATCGCTTTTCGGCGAGTAGCACGCTACTCCGGTACCCATAGAGGATTACTGTTGAATTAGTATAGTGAAACATGCAAGTAAAGTTTAAGTTGTGGAAATGTTAGTCAGTTATTTGGATTGAGAAGGATAGCGGAGGGATAGAAGGGAAAGAAAGGTTTGAAATTATATAGCGCTTCTCACCCCTGATGGGGTGTTGAAGCACTTTTTTTTTTTGGCAAGTAACACGCTACTCCGAAACCCATAAAGGATTACTGGTGAATTAGTATGGTGAAATATGAAAGTAATTTGAGTGGTGGATATTAGCCAGTTATTTGGAATGAGAAGGATAGCGGAGGGATAGAAGGGAAAGAAAGGTTTGCAATCATATAGCGCCTGTTACCCCTGGTGGGGTGTTGAAGCACTTTTCTGGCGAGTAGCAGGCTACTCCGGAACCCATAAAGGATTAGTGTTGAAAATGAGTATAGTGAAATATGAAGTAATTTGAGTGGTGGATATGTTAGTCAGTTATTTGGATTGAGAAGGGTTGGAGGGGTAAAAAAGGGAGAAAGGTTTGCATTTATATAGCGCTTGTAACCCTGATGAGGTGTTGAAACGCTTTGTGGGCGAGTAGCACGCACCTCTAGAACCCATAATGGATTAGTGGTGAATTAGTATAGTGGAATATGGAATTAGAAAAGTGAACATGCTGATCTGTTATTTTGATTGAAAGGGATAGTGAAGGGACAGAAGAGTGAAGGATTTCTTTATTTAGGTCAGAGCAGTAGCAGGAGGTTTTTGGATGAGTAAAAAGGGTTTTTAGAGGGGAAGAGTCAGAGGAAAGAGTTTAGAAAGGTTTGTTTTGGGGGATCGGTATAGTAAAAGAAGTGTCAGATGATGCAAACAGGGGTGGAGTAGGAGAGAGCCAAGAAAGGGTTATTTTGGGGAACATAGTAGTGGTATGGGGTTTGGGATAAATGGGAGAGTGGGTAGTACATTGAAAAGAGTAGTAGAAAGAAGTTTGAGATGAGTCAGAAAGTTGGGCTACAAGATATATTGAGAGAAGTATAGGCTTAGAAATAAGGTAGTGCATTGTAAATGCTAAATTAGAGGAAAGTGATAACTATATAGATCCATAAGTACATTGAAGGTTTATAGATGCATAAAGGAGGTAAGTATATGCAGATTAAAGATATTGATAGAGGACCAGGATGAGAAATATGGTAGTGCATTGGATATGCTTTTTCAGGCTACAAGTAACAGACACACAGATCCAAGCTCATGGAGGTAAATAGATGCACAATGGAAGCAAGTACATGTAGACCAAAGATCATTGTTGTTGTTGTTTTATTGTTGTTTTTATAACAACAAAATTATTTTACATGTTTATACAAATCAATACACAAAGATACATATCTATAGTGAAATTAATGCTTATATACAGAGGGACACATACATAGGGTGGGTATTAATGAATGGGAAAATGGGCAGCATTTCTGGCTCAGGTCCCGACCAGTCCCGACCAGGCTCAAACAGGCTCAAACAGGCTCTACCCCTTGTCCTCTCCACCCTTAGCCTCAACGCCCGGGCTGAGACGCCCTAAGCCTTGGCCATTTATCGCCCTAGTAGTCAGGTGACCCCTTCAGCCAATCGGACCCCTAGCCCTAACACTATCCAATCACAACACTAGCCCTAAAATCTAGAACCAATAGGAGTCCAGGACCTTCCAGCCAATCTTAGCCCTAGTCCAAGCTCCCAATCAGTTTAAAAAACCCTGAACTCTACGTCCAATAGAGGCCCTAGCCCTACCAGTAGTCCCAACCCTAGTCCAAGCAACCAATGGCACAGGAAGCCCTAGTCACTACTTACAATAGAAAGCCTAACCCAACTCTTAATCCCACATCTAGTCCAGCAACCAATAACACCAGAACCCCTAATCGCTACTTCCATTTAAAGGCCTAACCCTAGCCCTAGTCTCACCCTAGTCCCAACAACCAATAA
Organism: Triturus cristatus; assembly: GCF_964204655.1. Lineage (NCBI taxonomy): Eukaryota > Metazoa > Chordata > Amphibia > Caudata > Salamandridae > Triturus > Triturus cristatus. The sequence continues at coordinate 215,825,633 of NC_140588.1, forward strand.
CACAGGAAGCCCTAGTCCCTAGTTCCAATAGAAGTCCTAACCCTAGCCCTAGTCCCATCCCTACATTAATTGAATCACAGACCCAGAAACCAATCAGAACACTCAAATACCCAACACATGAGGACACTAACCCTAATCCAATAGAAACATCAGATACAACCACCAATCAGTGTACACATGTACCAAACAATATCAGACTATATAAGGTCCCAGCTACCTCAGACAAAGTTTGTTGGCCAGGGAGTTGGAAGCTGCTCCTCAAGTCAGAAAACTCCTAGGAGGCAGACAGGCTCAATCCACAATGTGGTAAGGCCCTAACAAATTTTTCCTCTAACAACACTATTTGTATAAAGCTTTACTCCCTCTCCTGGCCAAAAAACGAAGTGCACAGTACCTATTAAACACAGTTTAAACAGTTTACACCAGATTACTGCTGTCTCGGGGGGGGCGGGGGGCTGGTTTCACTGACTTGTTAACACAAAATGGTCGCTGGGGGTGCACTGCTTAACATACAGGTCTTAGCACAGAGCAAAGGAGACATTTGGAGGGAAAACCTGATAGTCACGGGGAATGAGAGGGAAAAACTACAGAGTTTGGACTGCAAAACCCACAATTCAACAGGTTAAATTGAAGCAGTCACGGGCAGGAAAAACACACAAGTTTAAACACAAAAACATAGGATAAATTATGCAATCACTGGCAGGTTAAAACTACAATTTTAAACTGTGACAACCACAGGTAAAGACAGGTAAAGAAAAGATAAGATGATGCAATCACAGGTAGGGGGGGGAAAAATTAAAACTTTTTGGGGAAAGAGACAGCACTAGTCTGCCTCCTTACCACTTCCTGGACTCTGCTCACTGCAATCTGGGCACAGGTGGGCTGCAACTCACAAGATGGAGGAGAATGATTTGGGGTGCACCCAGCAAAGTCTTAAGGGGCCTGGGTGCACTTGTACTTTACCTTGTAAGTGGCTTGCTTGTAGACTTCTTCGAAATACCCTTAAACTTTAAAAATCAAAGCGCAACTTGCTCCATTGAAATCAATAGGGAACCCGCGGCTGTGTTCTCACACTGCATGCGTCTCCCGTGGGTCATTTACTTACCTGCTTTTGCTGCATTAGTGAAGCCCCAGCGATTCTACAGGCCCTAGGCCTTGTCATTCTGCAAGTCGGCTTTCCTAAACCTCTTTTTTAGTATATGGTCTGGTACGCCCCTAGGGCCCCAGCCATATTTGTGCTTAACTTATTGTGAAACGTTGATATTTGAATGTGTTCCTGACTTCTAATCTCATAAAGAGATTAGTAGAGTGTGTGTAGAAATAAATACATATATATTTGATATATATACCTGTGTGGTGTCCTTTCATTTGGTAATTCAAGAGATTATAAGGTAAAACAAGCTGCTTTACATTCCTCAGAGACTTAGCCTGAAGGCTGCTCTCCACAGCTACCACTAGGATAGCTTTCTTTAAAAGGTTGTCTTAAACCTATCTACCATAAGAGTCGAATTGGACTGGTGCAAGGTGGCCACTATAACTAGCGACCAGCATGTGCCAGGCCAACTTCTCACACTGTCTCATACTAAAGATCCCCAAGGAATACCATTTCATCTACCTAACAATCCAATATCAGTGCACCAGTTCCGTACCTGGCAAATACCTTGCGGCAGATTTATCAAAATGTCGCACAACACAGTGCAGCCTTTACAAGACATCATGCTGCATTGCATTGTGCTGGGTGACAGGGAGAGGGCAGGAATGCTCTATATTTATTATTAAATGGCACAATTCTGTACTCTCCTTGCACTGGTGCAACACAGGCACCCTTGCACCATCGTGCAAGGATGCCGGCATTGCAGGGAGGATTGTTTTTGTGCAGAAAGGGACACCATCCTGAACAAAAACAATCCTTTGAGGCTTTTTCTTCATTCTATGTGTGCTTCAGAATGCAGCGCAAGTAGAAAAAGTAACAACAAGAAGAAACAGATGCGCTAGGTGGCGCTGGACTGTCATGGCCGCACTTACGTGAGGCTCCAACCGGCCAGGCAAATGCCGATCCTCTAAAGTCATCCTCCAGGCCAGCAAATGCTGCTCTGACCACGTTGGTGAGGAGCGGGGCGTCCTCAGCTCACCCTGTGTCAGTCTGAGACGGAACGACGGCCAGTAGCGGGAGGAATCGACCTTTGTTGGCCTCCGGCGCCCGAGCTGTGGAGAGGGGCGGAGCTACGTGACGGCCGCTGGCGTTACTGGAGGCCGGGGATCCCCGAGGTCTGCTGAGCCGCTGGGCCGGGGCTGTGCGCCGATACTGCGGCGGGAGGAGCGGAGCTTCGAAGGTGGAGTGCCCGTCCTCCGTGAACTGCTGGGAGTGAGTCTGGAGTGTGGGCTGGGACAGCCGTTGGCGGCGCGGTCGTGCCGGTTCTGTGGAGCCTTGGTGCTGCGGGTGATCTACTGCCCGTGTGGTGTCCCGGTGGCCTCTCGAGCGGCCCATCGCCTATCCTGCTGGAGACTGCTGGGGTGGACGAGAAGGCTCTCTGCTTCTGGCGGTGCGGAGCGGTGGGTGCACGGGGCCTTGGAACGCGGCCTCACGTGAGGTGTGCACGAAGGTGATCTCCTGATTGAGGGCTAGCTACCGCGGCCCTACTCCGCTCCTGCGGCTGGACTGACGGATGTGGGGCTGGCTGTGAGGGGGCTGGTGGGCGTGGGGGACGCTGAGGCCCCCCTGCCGGTGGTGGACCGGATCGGATAACTCGTTGGACATCTCCTGCCTGCCCCGGAGGGTGGGCCCCGAGGAGCTGACGTGGGGGAGCGCGTGACCGGCCATCCCGCCGGGACCTTGGTGCCCATCGCCTGCATTGCCCTGCCTGCTCCCCGCGTGAATCGACCCCATTACCGCAGTCACGATGGGCAAGACGGATACGAAACAATCAACGCTGCAATTCAATCCCGCGAAGGGGAAAAAAACGCGCGCCCAGAACGCAGAAGGGGGCGAGACGAGTACCGTCGAGGAGGAGGATCTGGACTGGAGGTCCTTGCTCGTGGGCATGCAGCGGAGCTTGACGTCCATTGACGCAAAGATTGACACTATGAACACTCGGCTGGATGCGGTGGTGCACCGGCTGGACCAACATGGAGAGAGGCTCAAAGAGGCGGAGGGTCGGATCTCGGAGTTAGAAGATGGGGCCGGGACTAACGCAACCCAACTAACGCAGATGGTCCGCCTACTCAAAGTTATTGCGGAGAAAAACGAGGATTTGGAGGCGCGCTCCCGGAGGAATAACGTTCGCCTGGAAGGGCTGGCGGAATCCAGTGGCGGTGGCCGTATGGAGGAATTCATAGAGCACCTACTGACGGATAAATTTGGCCGGGATGCTTTTTCGACTCAACTGGTGGCGGAACGGGCCCACAGATCCTTGGGGCCCCGGCCGGTTCCGGGGGCTCCACCGCGCCCGGTGATAATCAAGTTCCTCAACTACAGAGACCGGGACACCCTGCTGCGCTTGGCCCGAGAGCAACAACCGATCCAGCACGACAATACTACGCTCTCGTTTTATCCGGACTTCACCCAGATGGTGCAGGAGGCCCGTCGCAAGTTTGTAGGAGTGAAGAAGAAGCTGCAACAACGCAATATTCTGTACTCTATGCTCTACCCTGCTAAGCTCAAGATTACGCACCAGGGCAAAGTCCACTTCTTTGGTAACCCGCAGCAGGTGGAGGACTTTCTCAGGGACCGGCGGCCGTCCGTGTCTCCGCGGCATGGCCCCAGGGCGAGGTCCGGGTCCCGATCTCCCACGTCGGCTCCGGACTGATGAGTATTATATCACGAAGCCATAATGTCCACTTCTGTCTCACCTCCTCTGCATCCCTCTCACTACCCCCTTTTTCACTCTTTGCTGTTCCTCCTTGTCTCTTCTTTTTCCCACTTTGCTCACGCCTTTTTTTCTGGCTGTGGAGGATGGCTGTCGGACTTCCTCAGCTGGGCTATCTGACTCTTTGGGAGACTTTTTTTCCAGTTCACTGACTCTGGCCCTAGCCCGGGAAGGTTGGGGGGGAGCATGAAGGTCGAGTGCCCCGCTCTTCTCGCCATTTGTTATTTCGGAGGTGCTGGCAGGGTTGTGGTGGCTGCTATTTGCCGTGGCACTCCCCCTCCCATCCCATTTTTCGCTGTCTGCCCTTGGCGGCGGCGATATGGTGGGTGAGATATCGGGACTGGGGAGGGTAGGTCCAGCCCACTGGCGTCACCGCAGAGGGAGTACCCCACAAGACTGGTTCTGCTTGATGGGAGGGTTGGGGGAGGTATGGCTCCCGGCAGGATTGGGCTGCCGTGGTGGGAGGGGGAGGGAAGGGGAGGGGAAGGTTTGTTGGGGGGGTTGTTGCTTGGTAAGTTTTCCTCTGACGAGTTGGTTGAGTCGGATGGAATGGGTGAGGGGAGGAGACGTGCATACAGCATTACATGGAACTACTGGACAGATCACATACCTTCATTGGAGTGGATGGTTGGGCACTGCTTATGGAAGGACCTTGAGTTGGCGGCGGGCAGCCTGTCTGTTCTAGCGGTGGGAGGGTGTCAGGGTGAGCAGGCATGGCTGAGAGACATTCCGCAGGGGGACATATGGTGTCAGACTGTGTGATGGCGCAGGAGGAGGGCGTTGCGCTGCGAGACCCAGATAGCAGAGTGAATGTCCTGGCATGGAATATACGGGGGTTGGGTGACCCGCGCAAGCGCCGCCAAGTCCTGGGGTATCTAGATCGTCACCAAATTCATATCGCGTTGCTACAGGAAACGCATACAGATCCCCGGGGCACACCTAACTTCGCGTCCCGATGGGCGTCTTATAGCCTATTTTCCTCGTACTCCACATACTCAAGAGGAACGGCCATCCTGGTCAAGAGACATACCCCTTTTGTGCCTCTGGGGGAAAAAGTGGATGCGGATGGCCGTTTCTGCGTTGCGTGGGGTTGCATGGGCAATGCCACGATTACTATCGTGTCTTCTTACGGGCCCAATATTGATGAGCCCACGCACTTTATCTCCCTATGGGAAGTCATACTGGGGGTGGGATCCACTCATCTGCTTTGGGGGGGAGACTTTAATGTTACTTTGAATCCTTCGCTGGACCGCTCCAATGTAGACGCTGCACACCATCCCCGCTCACAGGCATATATCTCCGACCTGCTGACCCACCATTCACTGTTAGATGCTTGGCGCCGGATTCACCCGGACACGCGGGAGGGCACGCACTGGTCGGCACCACATGCTACATGGGCCCGGTTGGATTACATATTGCTTTCTAGGGGCTTGGGGACCTCGCTTCTAGCGGCGCGCCACTTGCCACGTACCTTCTCGGACCACGCTCCTGTACTGATCACTCTGGCCAGGACTGGGCTGGTTGGTGCACCGCTCCCCTGGCGCATGCAGCCTAACATCCTCAGGGACGAGCTCTTCCAGCACGAAATGTCCCAGGAGATCATGGACTTCATAGACCGCAATAGAGGGTCGGTGGAAAGCGTTGCGACGGTGTGGGAGGCCCTCAAGGTCACTATGCGAGGGGTGTGCATCTCGAAGGGCTCGGGGGTGCTGCGCTCTCTCCGCGCTACTCTAACTTCCCTGGAGCGTGATCTGGGGGCATTGGAACGTGCCACAGACTTCCTGAAAGATCCTGGAGCACAGCTGGAATATCGTACCAAGCCCTCTGAATACAAGCGTGCCGCGTAGAGAGAGGTCCACTTTAGGGGAAGCACTTCATGGCGCGGGCGTATGGTGAAGGAGAGCGACCCGGCAAATTCCTAGCGGGGGCGATTCGCCCCCCGCGGGGCTCTAATCATATCTTGGAGGTCAAGTGCCCTGATGGCTCCCTCTGCCGAGATACACCCTCCATACTCTCTTCCTTTGTCTCCCACTATTCGGGCTTGTACTCATCCAGACGGGAATCACCGTTAGAAATGTCTGAGTATCTCTCGGAGCTCACTCTCGGATGGCTTTCAAACGCCCAGCGGGAGCTTCTGGCGGCTCCTATAGGCATAGCTGAAATCAAGGAGGCCATCATGCAGACATCATCGGGGAGCGCACCGGGCTTAGACGGCTTCCCTGTTGACTACTACAAAACTTTTATAGACCCGCTGGCGGCGGTCTTGCGTGAGGTCTTCGAGGAGGCGAATGAGACCGGCTCGCTACCGCCCAGTATGTCGGAGACCCTGATAGTCTCGCTCCTTAAACAGGGGAAACCCCCCGATTCCTGTGATTCCTATAGACCCCTTTCTCTCCTCAACAGCGACGTGAAGATCTTAGCCAAGGTTCTAGCGAACCGCCTTAACCTTCTGATCGGGGACTTGATCCTGCCTGATCAATCCGGGTTCGTCCCTGGTAGGTCTACCTCCCACAATCTGCGGACCCTGTTCTCGGTCCTGAATAATGCCGATCCCTCTCTTGAGATGGTGGCGGTGTTCTTAGACGCCACCAAAGCGTTCGACTCGGTCGAGTGGGACTACCTTCATTTGATTCTGCGTAATATGGGCATGCCAATCGCATTCTCCAGATGGATTCAAATCCTGTATCACCGCCCCATGGCTCGAGTTCTTATAAACGGGCGAATCTCAGAACCGTTCCTGGTTACTAGGGGCACCCGACAGGGGTGCCCGCTATCACCGCTTCTCTTTGCCTTGGCAATAGAACCTCTGGTGTCCCGTCTTCGGCAAAATTACCTCGCGGCTTCCTTGCGCTGTCAGCAGCGGCAAATACTAGTGTCGCTTTATGCGGACGACCTTACGCTGTACATCAAACACCCCCGTGTGCACTTGAACCCCATCCTGAGGGAGTTCGTTCGGTTCTCGCTGTACTCGGGAATACATATCAACTGGGGCAAATCCGCGGTCTTTCCCCTTGCTGAGGGAGTTGACAGATGCCCGCTCGAATTCCCGTTGGAGTGGTGCGACACCGAGGTGAAGTACTTGGGGGTGCGGGTTTCCAGGGATCGACACGAGTTGCTGCGTATGAACTATGGCACGGCGCTGGAGGATATACGCAAAAGTGTTGGGAGATGGCTGACCTTGCCGCTGACCATGGCTGGTCGTGTCTCACTTATAAAAATGGTTATCCTTCCCAAACTACTCTATCTATTCCTCAACATACCGTTTCATCCGGGGGGATACTTCTTCAGGGCTTTGCGGTCGGAACTTATCCGCTTGGTTTGGGGGGGAAGGAGGCCGCGGCTCAAGTGGGCTGTGCTCACGCGCCCGTACGCACAGGGGGGCCTCGATATCCCTGATTTTGAACTGTACTACAACTGCGCTCAGGCACACTACGCGTATCACTGGTATCACCCCACCCCTTACATGCCACAGATAGCGGTGGAGCACTGGCTGGCTGCTCCGATCCCATTGGAGGGAGTGGTCCTCGCGGAGGTCCCCGCGTTACGGGCTGACCGCAATCCTGTTCAGGCTACGGCGCATGCTTGAAGTGTTCTGGCTGGCCATATGGGTGCGCCGCTTCTTTATTCCCCACTGATGCCACTGGTGTATCACCCGGCCCTTCCACTTCTTGCGGAGGGTCTGTTTCAGCGAATCAAACAAAAAAACGGAATCGCGTGCTGGGGGGACCTGTTCCACGAGGGCAGGTTTCGTGACCTCCCGCTCCTTTTTGGAGCTGTCGTCCCCACCCCTCTGGAGGTCTTTGCGTTCATACGGCTGCGCAGTGGCCTGCAAAAAGTACTGCTGGCATATCCGTCAGAGCCCGCAATTCTAGAGCCGTTCCATTACCTTCTTGACGCCACATCCCCGTCGCACATGGTCACCTCGCTTTATAGGCGCCTCTATACTCGTGACAGGGGGGATACTTTGAGGTCCCGGGCCGGCTGGGAGACTGAGATCGGTACAGAGCTCACTGACGAGCAGTGGGAGTACTGCTGTCTGCAAACCGAAATGATTTCCTCGAGTAGTAGGTTCCGTGTGATTCATTATAAATTCTTACACCGCCTCTATTGCACCCCAGTCCAGATGCACAGGTTTCATCTCCGAGACAACGATCGATGCGATAGATGCCATTCCCCTGGGTCCGATTTCTTACACCTGGCCTGGACCTGCCCGAGTGTAGACGATTATTGGAGCCAAGTCTATGCTGCCATGGGAGAGATGCTGGGTGGCCCGCTACATCCTTCCCCTCTTCAGGCCCTGCTGGGGTACACCCGAGATATACCCAAGGTGGATCGACGATTTGTTACCTGCGCGCTGTTGCTAGCCAAGAGGCGTGTGGCGTGCCGATGGGGGCGGGGGAGAAGCCCTAAGTTTAAGGAATGGCTGCGGGATATGAGTACTTGTCAGGAGAATGTTCTGCTATATGCTGAATTGTTGCCGCCTGTGTCCCGGCCCCCTGATATTTGGGCCCCCCTGACGAGATACCTCTCTGCACATGAGACTCAAGATGTACCTCATAGCGGTGCTGAGGGATAGTGGCAGAGGGCTTATGGGAGACACGGAGGTGGGACTGCCTTCTCCATCGGGAGGGTTTACTTGTGGGTCTGGTTTTTTTTTATGCCTGTCTATGAAGGGTGGCATTGCCACGACCTCCAGGATGTTCCCAATGCAATGTAATGTAAACTGTGAAATGGTGTTTTTGATGTCTCTCCTTATATGACTGACAGTGATGCTTGCTGGTTTCCTCCCTGCTGTATCAAACAATTCAAAATAAAGAGTTAAAAAATATAAAAAAAACAAGAAGAAACAGATACATTTCTCCTAGTTACGACTCCCTTGGGAAGGCATAGCATTTTGATGCATTCCCAGGTCCCAGGTTAAATCTGGGAATGTGCAAAATCCATGGGTAGGTGCATGGGAATGCCCACGCTCTACTCATGGAATGCCTCCCTGAGACAAAGTAACGTCAGGCAGAGTGATGCAAGGCAGCGGCGTTACTCCAGATTTACCAAGCCACACCAACAGAGGTACATCATGTTGACTGAATCACATGGCCTGATTGAAAAAGGGCAACCTGTCAATGAAAAGTGTGCAAAGCTCCCAAACCAATAGAAGGAACCAAAACAGACTTGAAAAAAACTAGCCAGCTCTCGGGCTCTGTATTCTGTGATGTTTTCCCTCTCATCGTCCCTTCTAGCTGCACCATACCCTAAGTCCCCCGCCACTCCCCAGACAAGGTAAAGTGTCAGGGTTATATAATAATTAAATGCCCATCCCTTGCATGGGGGTTACTAAATGAATTAATGTATTTCGCAACATACATTGTGCTATGTTTTGTCAGCATAACCTTCACATTTTCAAACATGTTAAAGTATATGCGCCTACAAGTGAAAAGAATCATAATCCAATTAACTTAAAAAATTATAACCAAAGCAAATATAGTGAAGGACTTGAATTAATCTGAGAAAGTGGAAGTATAGAAGGGCAGAGAAAGGAGGGAAAAGGTGAAAAGTAGTCCCTCAGGACTGTTCTTCAAAGTGCCATACCTTAATGTGCGTGGGTCCCTTGCTCACTGTGCCACTGGATTCAAGATAGCCTGGCTGAAGAAGGGTGACATACCCTGAAACCGGTCCCAGGATGCTTGTTTCCAGTCCAGGGAGGACCTGGCCTGGCAGTTCGGTCTGGACTGTTCCCATGAGACACATGGTCAAGAATGATTTGCATATGGCTGGGTCCAAACTGGGGTGGCGTAGTGGGCAAAAGAACGCTGGATTTAACCCATATCTTTTGACTGGGGGAGAATGTTTGCATTGTCAGCATTCCGTCCATCATCTGTTTGCTGTAACACTTTTCGCCCTAAGTGGGATGGGTATGCCCAGACGTGGGTCCCTTGCTCACTGTGCCACTGGATTCATGCTTGCCTGGCTGAAGAAGGGTGACATACCCTTAAACCGGTCCCAGGATGCTTGGTTCAAGTCCAGGGAGGACCTGGCCTGGCAGTTCGGTCTGGACTGTTCCCATGAGGCACAGAGTCAAGACTGATTTGCATATGGCTGGGTCCAAACTGGGGTGGCGTAGTGGGCAAAAGAACGGTGGATTTAACCCAGATCTTTTGACTGGGGGAGAATGTTTGGATTGTCAGCATTCCTTCCATCATTTGTTTGCTGTAATACCTTAATGTGCATGAGGTTGCCAGTAGCTGCAAAATTGTGAACCAAAGATTAAGGTGGTGCACGTCTAATAAAACAAACCAGGCTCACAAATCGTGTGGTGTTTTTGATTCAAATAAAATATCACAAAAGAGTTTGCATTCTCCATGTTGTAGCTGCGGTGGCTGTCCTACCCTATTATAGTAAAGCAGCCTTTTGAAGTTTTTTTAATTATTATTATATGTCTCGAAAGCAAAGATTGCAGCTGGCTAATGAGGAACATATTAAATAATAGTTTGAAAGAGGTGAGGAAATCAATCTGAAGAACAAGATACTTGACTTTGGTAGCACATCTTCTAAGGAAAGATCTTTCTTTCATCAGATGTATCATTTTTATAACCTCTGGCTTCAGATTCGATCAAAAGATTGAAATATCTTAAGCAAGTGTCAGGAAGCGATTTTCATCCCTGCACCACAGTAGCATCACCATAGTCAGAAGAAAAATGTACTCAATGATGGCTCCGCCTCGTGTAGTTTACCTGCTTCAGAGCGGGCAGGTAAAAAGGTAACAGCAAAGTAAATATTAGGAAAAGGCACATCATCAAATGAGAAAAGGAAGAAAGGCGATGATGGGCCAGCCCAGCAAAAAGATAGGCAATACATCAGAAACAAGCATTTGCAATGCAATCGGTCTCGCCTTTGGGACTTTATATGTATTTAGCTATGCAGCACCTTGGCCTGGGTGCTGAAACATCTACTGTTCTTTAACATGGAGGGAAAGTAAGCACCAAACTGCGTGACACGCCAGGCATGGGAACACATGGAGAGAAATATTGCCTTTCAGCGGGAAATGGTATAGTCCAAAGCTCTGTTTTTAATATAAAATCAGGGCCTTCAGTAGTCATATCACTGAAAATAAAAGATTTGAAAAAAATATTATTGTCTACGGGTGCTCGTGGAAGACTGTTTCTGTGGACTGGAATCTAGAGAATGCTAAGAGATTCTGGTATTTTACTGACCTCTGCTGGTCGTTTTCTATCAAGAAAGTTAAATAGAGGCAGTTGCCAGAAAAATGAAAAAAAGAAAGTCCCTCAACATAAAGCAATTCTGGTATTTTACTGACCTCTGCTGGTCGTTTTCTATCGAAACAGTTAAATAGAGGCAGTTGAACAAGCAGAAAGCAATTCTGTTATTTTACTGACCTCTTCTGGTCATTTTCTATCAAGACAGTTAAATAGAAACAGTTGAAAAGAAAAAAAAAGTCCCTAAGCCGAAGTAAACAAGTCCTAGGGCTAATCTTCTGAGCCCACAAAGACATACACATATAAGTATATATTTAAGTATATACAAGAGGTCTCGAATGCTTGACGTAAAAAGGATGAAATGTAAGTAACTAGTTGCTCTGAGGGCAATTACTTCCTGTAGATTTCTCATCTTTTGAAACATTCCCTTGGCAGTAATATCAGCAGCCTGAGGGTCAAAGGGTCAAAAGACACAATTACAAAGCAACCAACTCATCACATCACAAATGCTGAAGAACAGCTCAAGCAACAAGCATTGGCAAAGCTAATGGGTCTCGCATTTGGGACCTACTGCTCTGGTCAATGGTTTTTAGCTATAGCGTACAGCATCCTCAATATTGTACACCATTGCTCAAGATAAACACCCTCTTGTACTTGTATCCAAAAATCCCTTACTGCCCCTGATGAGACATGGAAGTGCTTCATGCCGAGCAGCACACTGCTCCAGAAGACAATGTTAATGGGTAGTCAATTGTCATTGGTTAATGGGATTACTCTTGTGTGCTGAAGCAAACCATTCAATGCAGTGACACATTATAAAGTGATAGGAGTTAGGTGCGGTCATTTGTTTGGAAAGAGAGAAACAGGTCATTAGATGTTTGAAGGGATTAATAGATGAGCTAGAGGAGACTTGACAGTTTGAGATTAAAGGGGTATCGCTTTCAAAAAAGGAGAAGATGTACTCTTTGAAATGAGTTATGGGCAATTTGCAGTCTCCAGGAAAACTCAGTTAACAACTTAAAAATTCAAAACAACTTATATATAATCAGAGCGTTAGACAATACAGCAAGAAGCGGGCATGTTCATACAGACAAACATGCCTGTGACTTAGAGAAGGCTGTGCTCAGAGAGAAAAGGCATGCAGAGGATGGAAAGGAAGGAGAGAGACGTTTGAAAGTAAAAAGGAGAGGTGGCCATTGGAAATTTTAACAAAGATCAGTTTATCATGCAGGATTTTAGGACTACATTGAGTGTTTTTTTTTTAGAGAGCATGAAATTTGATGATGCAAGACTGTAGAATGAAACAACATTAATTGCATGTGAAGATAGTTATATTTCAGGTACCATCATAGGCGCTAAAGTGAGTTAAACAGTCAGCCCCCTGCTAGATTGCCACTAGACCACCATTTCAGCAAGGAGAGCTGATCAGCACAGGAGTTTTAAGTGGCTAGGCATAAACATTGAAATAAGATTCTGCAAAAGCTGGAGAGGATGTCTACTGATGCTCATCCTCAATAGTGGCTTAAGGTATTAATTATGAAGCACAATGGGATCCATTTAGGATGCCTCTCTTTTGGCATGGCACAAGATGGAGGGAAAGGGCAGCTTCCCAAGACATTGGAAGTGTACTGCCTGCATTCCTGTGGATGGAGATCTAGATACTGAGGTAAGGAGGATGGTGGCCCAGCTCCCTCTAAAAAATAAATAAAGATTTTGTTAGCAAGGGGTTGCTGATCAGACTTCCTGAAGCATTACCCTTCGTCACATGTCAGGGGTGGAACTGTAGATTCTGTTGTGCAAAGTTCAGGGGATCCTTTAGGTGATGCCCAGTCTTTTGTCTTCCTTAATCACACTTTCAGATGGACTGATGACAGCCAGGTGCAGAAATCTCACACCTGTCTGTATCTCTTTTGCGGGTGCTTCTTGCCAGTGACTACCCTGCTATGTGGGACATCCTTACACTAAAGCTATTTCTCTAAGATGGGCGTCAACTATCTATAAATATTGCTTATGTGGTTGGGAGTTCTGTGAGAACCCAGCGCCTTTGTATTGCATTGTATTGTAATTGCATTTGTATAGCGCTTACTACCCCTGACGAGGCGTCGAATCGCTTTTCGGCGAGTAGCACGCTACTCCGGTACCCATAGAGGATTACTGTTGAATTAGTATAGTGAAACATGCAAGTAAAGTTTAAGTTGTGGAAATGTTAGTCAGTTATTTGGATTGAGAAGGATAGCGGAGGGATAGAAGGGAAAGAAAGGTTTGCAATTATATAGCGCTTCTTACCCCTGATGGGGTGTTGAAGCGCTTTTTTTTTGGGCAAGTAGCACGCTACTCTGGAAACCCATAAAGGATTACTGGTGAATTAGTATGGTGAAATATGAAAGTAATTTGAGTGGTGGATATTAGTCGGTTATTTGGAATGAGAAGGATAGCGGAGGGATAGAAGGGAAAGAAAGGTTTGCAATCATATAGCGCCTGTTACCCCTGGTGGGGTGTTGAAGCACTTTTCTGGCGAGTAGCAGGCTACTCCGGAACCCATAAAGGATTAGTGTTGAAAATTAGTATAGTGAAATATGAAGTAATTTGAGTGGTGGATATGTTAGTCAGTTATTTGGATTGAGAAGGGTTGGAGGGGTAAAAAAGGGAGAAAGGTTTGCATTTATATAGCGCTTGTAACCCTGATGAGGTGTTGAAACGCTTTGTGGGAGAGTAGCATGCACCTCTAGAACCCATAAAGGATTAGTGGTGAATTAGTATAGTGGAATATGGAATTAGAGAAGTGAACATGCTGATCTGTTATTTTGATTGAAAGGGATAGTGGAGGGACAGAAGAGTGGAGGATTTCTTTTTTTAGGTCAGAGCAGTAGGAGGAGGTTTTTGGATGAGTAAAAAGGGTTTTTAGAGGGGAAGTGTCAGAGGAAAGAGTTTAGAAAGGTTTGTTTTGGGGGATCGGCATAGTAAAAGAAGTGTCAGATGATGCAAACAGGGGTGGAGTAGGCGAAAGCCAAGAAAGGGTTATTTTGGGAAACATAGTAGTGGTATGGGGTTTGGGATAAATGAGAGAGTGGGTGTAGAGGATGTAATGATAGATGTATACGGTGAGAGATAGGGTAGTACATTGGAAAGAGTAGTAGAAAGAAGTTTGAGATGAGTCAGAAAGTTGGGCTACAAGATATATTGAGCGAAGTATAGGCTGAGAAATAAGGTAGTGCATTGTAAATGCTAAATTAGAAGAAAGTGATAACTATAGAGATCCATAAGTACATTGAAGGTTTATAGATGCATAAATTAGGTAAGTATATGCAGATTAAAGATATTGATAGAGGTACAGGATGAGAAATATGGTAGTGCATTGGATATGATTTTTCAGGCTAAAAGTAACAGACACACAGATCCAAGCTCATGGAGGTACATAGATGCACAATGGAAGCAAGTACATGTAGACCAAAGATGATCGTTGTTGTTGTTTTATTGTTGTTTTTATAACAACATAATTTTTTTACATGTTTATACAAATCAATACACAAAGATACATATCTATAGTGAAATTAATGCTTATATACAGAGGGACACATACATAGGGTGGGTATTAATGAATGGGAAAATGGGCAGCATTTCTGGCTCAGGTCCCGACCAGTCCCGACCAGTCTCGAACAGGCTCAAACAGGCACTCCCCCTTGTCCTCTCCACCCTTAGCCTCGACGCCCGGGCTGAGACGCCCTAAGCCTTGGCCGTTTATCGCCCTAGTAGTCAGGTGACCCCTTCAGCCAATCGGACCCCTAGCCCTAACACTATCCAATCACAACACTAGCCCTAAAGTCTAGAACCAATAGGAGTCCAGGACCTTCCAGCCAATCTTAGCCCTAGTCCAAGCACCCAATCAGTTTCCAAAACCCTGAACTCTACGTCCAATAGAGGCCCTAGCCCTACCAGTAGTCCCAACCCTAGTCCATGCATCCAATGGCACAGGAAGCCCTAGTCACTACTTACAATAGAAAGCCTAACCCTACTCTTAATCCCACACCTAGTCCAGCAACCAATAACACCAGAACCCCTAATCGCTACTTCCAATTAAAGGCCTAACCCTAGCTCTAGTCTCACCCTAGTCCCAACAACCAATAACACAGGAAGCCCTAGTCCCTAGTTCCAATAGAAATCCTAACCCTAGCCCTAGTCCCATCCCTACATTAATTGAATCACAGACCCAGAAACCAATCAGAACCCTCAAATACCCAACACATGAGGACACTAACCCTAATCCAATAGAAACATCAGATACAACCACCAATCAGTGTACACATGTACCAAACAATATCAGACTATATAAGGTCCCAGCTACCTCAGACAAAGTTTACTGGCCATGGAGTTGGAAGCTGCTCCTCCAGTCAGAAAACTCCCAGGAGGCAGACAGGCTCAATCCACAATGTGGTAAGGCCCTAACAAATTTTTCCTCTAGCAACACTATTTGTATAAAGCTTTACTCCCTCTCCTGGCCAAAAAACGAAGTGCACAGTCCCTATTAAACACAGTTTAAACAGTTTACACCAGATTACTGCTGTCTCGGGGGGACTGGGGCTGGTTTCACTGACTTGTTAACACAAAATGGTCGCTGGGGGTGCACTGCTTAATATACAGGTCTTAGCACAGAGCAAAGGAGACATTTGGAGGGAAAACCTGATAGTCACGGGGAATGAGAGAGAAAAACTACAGAGTTTGGACTGCAAAACCCACAATTCAACAGGTTAAATTGCAGCAGTCACGGGCAGGAAAAAACACACAAGTTTAAACACAAAAACATAGGATAAATTATGCAATCACTGGCAGGTTAAAACTACAATTTTAAACTGTGACAACCACAGGTAAAGACAGGTAAAGAAAAAATAAGATGATGCAATCACAGGTAGGGGAAAACAAAAATTACAACTTTTAGGGAAAGAGACAGCACTAGTCTGCCTCCTTACCATTTCCTGGACTCTGCTCACTGCAATCTGGGCATAGGTAGGCTGCAACTCACAAGATGGAGGAGAATGATTTGGGGTGCACCCAGCAAAGCCTTAAGGGGCCTGGGCAGGTGTTAGAGGAGGGCTCAGATTTGCGTTGAGTTGGGGAAGATCAATAGCAGTCCTAGGTCTGCTAGCCTGGGGGTGGGGCTGTCATTTTAATTTCAATGTTTCCTTCAAGCACAAACTGCCTGTTCCTGAGTTTAGTGTACTGGAAAAGAACAGGCTTCAGATCACTCATAGCCAGTTTCACCATGCCTGAGGTGGTTAAAAGCTCAATTGACTAATGTGCCAGCTGCAGACATTTGTGCCATTTTAAGGTGGCATGTATGGCAACATTACATAACCTACTCTGCACTTTATCTTTCCGAGGCTCATGAAATTAGTCGTGTAATGAGAGTCCTTGCAGTGTGCTCTCTAAAGCTCAACAACTCCATTTAGAGGCTCAATAGTATGTCGGTCGGAAAGCCTCTGACCGGCATCCTTGGTATAAAGTCCGACCCCTTAATTACAATATAGGCGGTGGAAGTTTTACTCGCCAAGTCGGACTCACTGGCTTCCGACGGGCTCAACGAGCCTGTCGACCAGTCTGAGGCCGCAAATGATCCCCTACAGATGGCGTGTCTGCCGTCGGTATTATGATGTCGGTTTCCTACAAGCTATTCATGTCGGGCTTTCTGACATGAAAAGCGATTTTGGGGGCCCCTAGCAAGGCCCCCCATGCCTCTGCGGCTCCAGTTGGGGACCGCCTATGGTGCCCCCCCTGTAAATCCCTGCACCGCGTAGAAGGCACCGTGAGGTTCCTGCTATGTGGTGCAGGGATTTACAGGAACTTCCATTTCCCTATAAAACTTGTGCTGTAGCCGATTTTCGACTGCTGCACATTGGGAAATGGGAGTTTGCGACTGCACCATGTGTGGTCGCATTGTAATAGGGTGTTCAGAACCGCCGACCTATGGTCGATCGGTTCCCACACAGAAACGGTGTCGGGCAGACTCAAGTCAGCCCAACATCGTAATTAGAGCCTACGGTGGGCATGCATGCGAATATTTAACTTACACACAGTGAACCTAGCTACAAAGTGCTGCAAATATTACAACCTAACCCAACAGTGTAATTACGTAAAGATGTACGTGCTTTACTTGAGCACACAAAACCACACTATTATTTTTTATTTTAGGCACAAGCCCTGGGGAGATTAAGGCCCATAATTTATCAAGGTTTGCATTGCCCTTCTGTCCGGAAGGGGGCGCAAGCGCGACGCAAAACCTAAGTGAGGTTTATCAAGCGACGCAAGACCACCTTGTGTGGCCCTTCATGGCTTGATAAATCTAGAGTAACGTAAGGCAGAGCAAATCTCTGCCTTTGCAATATTCGGCAGCAGGGAAGCATTCCATGGGTGAAGTGTGGGTGTTTCCATGCATCCAACCATGGTTTTTGGTGCATTCCCAGATTTACCATTAGTGGTCGATCTGGGAATGCATCCAAATACCATGCCTCCCCAGGTGAGGCATAACAAGGAGGTATATCTTTATTTCTCCCCATTTCTTCCTCTAACTGCATGAGCTGCATTCTGCAGCACACATAGAATGAGGAAAATTATGCCTCTCATGTGTCCTTTCCTACACAAAAACAATTCTGTCTACAATGCAGGCACCTATGCTATATGATGCAGGGTGTTTGCGTTGGAGCCAGACCACCAACAGTGCAGCCGTGCTAGGAAAGGACAGGAATTTGCAGTATAATCATAAATACGGCACGTTCCTGCCCTTTCCCTTTCACACAGCCCAGTAAGGTGATTTGCTGCGCTGTGTGACAGAATGATAAATCAGGATGTTGGACCGATGCCAGCATCCAAACCTGGGGGCATGGAAACAATGCCCCTGCGGCACTTTTACACCGCCAGAGACTCTGCATGGAAGGGGCATTCCATGGGTGTTTCTGAGGGTGTTCCCACACAAAACACATGGTTTTTTACACTGCCCCAGATCTCTGACATACCTTAACCCAGGGTAGTGCCAAGGCTAACGCCTTCCCAAAGCAGGCGTAACAAAAAGAAATGTTTCTCCTCGTTTTTTCCACTTTCCACGTGTGCTGCATTCTGCAGCATACGTAGAACAAGGAAATAACCTCCTTTGATTTGTTTTGTACAGAAAGGTCTCCCGTCCTGCAAAAAACAATCATGCCAACAGCACAGACACCCTTGCACCATGGTGCAAGTGTGCCTGCGTTGGCACTCAGGTGCATTTGTGCACCGGCACTGGCAGAAAGGACTGGGTTAAGCTGTATCTTATAGATATATGTTACAGCAACCAGTCCTAGAATGCTTGTTTCCAGTCCTGGGAGGTCCTGGCCTGGCAGTTCGGGCTGGACTGTTCCCAACGGGGCGCAGGGTCAAGACTGATTTGCATATGGCTGGGTCCAAACTGGAATGGCATGGTGAGCAAAAAAACGATGGATTTAGGCCCAGATCTCTGTACTGGGGTGAATGTATGACATTGTTCTGCATTCTGTCTATCAATTGTTATTTTTGTATCTTGTAGATACAGCACATTCCTGCTCTTTTCTATGACAGCACAGCTTGAAGGCGGTGCTCTACCCCAAAATATTGTAAATATGTCTCCCAGTTTCCCTATTTCCAAAGCCGGCAGCAATGGCCGTTACACCACATGCTTTCCTGCCAGTCCATTTCGCAGGGATTCAAACCTGTGACTTCTAGATTACACACAGATAGTATTGGTCAGAACTAATCATATGCCGCCAAGAAAAATCCTAACATAAGTAAACTGCAAACACTCAAATTCCTGGACTAGTTCAGGGTAGGTATGTATCTTGGAATAAAAACTAAAAATATTGTACGGGATATTTACGCCAAAATTGGTAACGCCATGCTCTGACATATTAAAATGCGAAGATGTGTCGTATTTACAAAAATACAGCGCACCCCTGTGTTTCCACTAGCGCTGGCACTCATAAAGCTACCTAGCGCCAGAACAAGCAGCATTGTGCCATGTTGCAAGGGTGCCTGCGCTGCAAGGGTGTCTGCGCTGCAGGTGTGATTGTCATGTGCAGAAAGGGACACCCTACTGCACATAAACAATCTTGAAAAGCGATTTTCTCTTTATATGTGTGTTGCAGAATGCAGCGCACACAGAAAGACCAAAAAACAAGGAGAAATTAATAATTTCTCCTCGTATCGTCAGTCTAAGACCAGGTATTCTCTGGTCTTCGTTTTTGGCGCTGCCCCCGCCTTATAAATATGGGGTAGCATCAAAAAGCAATGGGTGTTGCACGCCCCTTTCACGCTAAGTGAAGCAAGAAAAGAGGCCTTATTTACAAAGCGGTGTGAAGACGCATTTATTGGCTTAACACCGCTTTGTACATAAGGAGAAGGGGATGTCGCCACCAGATGTCACTAAACGTGATGTTCTGATGGCAATATCCCCTTGTAAATATGCCCCTGTTTATCCATTCTGGCATGCCCTTAAACTGACAGCAACATGGAAGACAGATTGCCGCTTGGATTTTTAACAGTCCGGGCTTAGGTACATCAATCTGTTTAATAATATTTTAGACTCTCGAAAGCTGGAAGACATATTTTAGTTTCAACCATTTTGATTGTTTAATGGTTGCATACATAAATAAGGCAGGCATTCCCAATCATGTTACAGGAGGTGATTCCAACAGTAAAAACCAATCAGACTCTCCCAACTTCCACCCACCCCTCTCCCCATGCACCACCCTAGCAATTGAAAGATAAAGTAGAAAGAGAAGTCAGTGTGGAAGTTGAACATTTAGATGTAAATTTACCTCATAACAATGTAGAAATGTCCCTTAATGTTAAATGCATGTCAATATAGTGGTTAGAGAAAATGTTCCAGAACTACTCTTAATGGGGAGTTCAACCTTTCATAGCTATTCGCCTATTA
This sequence comes from Triturus cristatus, assembly GCF_964204655.1. Classification (NCBI taxonomy): domain Eukaryota; kingdom Metazoa; phylum Chordata; class Amphibia; order Caudata; family Salamandridae; genus Triturus; species Triturus cristatus. Next base: position 215,845,642 of record NC_140588.1, read on the forward strand.
CCCCATATTGTTCTTGCTCTTTTCCAAAAGAACTCTTCATGGGTTCTTGCTAGGCTAGGTAAGGTTCTGTAGATTAAGCTAGGGACTAAGGGCCAGATGTACGACCACTTTTGCATGCGCAAACGGGTTTGCGAACCCGTTTGCGCATGCAAAAATGGAATGAGGTATGTACAAACCCTATATTGCGAGTCACAATTTATTGCGACTCGCAAATTAGGGTTCTGCGACTCGCTATTAGGAAAGGGGCGTTCCCTTCCTAATAGCGAGCGCAACCCTATGTACAAATGTTTTGTGACCGCAATTACGGTCACAAAACTCTCACAAATTACCACTCCTTCCCCTTTGCGAACGCAGGGAAAAATATTTTTTAAGGGCATGCAGTGGTCCCAGGGACCACTGCCTGCCCTTAAAAAATTAAACGACAACGTTTCATTTTTTCTTTTTAAATGCATCCCGTTTTCCTTTAAGGAAAACGGGCTGCATTTGAGAAAAAAAACTGCTTTATTGAAAAGCAGTCACAGACATGGTGGTCTGCTGACCCCAGCAGGCCACCATCCCTGTGATGCTGGCCAATCCCAATGGAGTTGCAAATTGCGAGTGGCTCATGAATATTGATGAGCCTCGCGTTTTGCGACCCCATTGGGATTCGCTAACAGTGTCTCTGACACTGTTGTACATTGGATTTAGCGCCTCGCAATTTGAGCGCTTGCAATTTGTCGCAAATTGCGTGGCGTTAAATCCAATGGTCGTACATCTGGCCCTAATTCCTTTATGGAACACACTGTTATTTTGTGTGCTCATTCTAGCCAAATGTTCTCAATATTTCTGTAAATGGATTTATTTGACTAACCTGAATACAAATGCAAAAACACAGACTAATCTCATAATGAGTAAATAAAACTTTTAAAACTTCACTAAAACCTCTCATCATTGGCTGATCATTATAACTGCAAGTTGATGATTGATTTAGAAACGTATTTGGGTTGTGCTCCATTCTAACACGGTGGCAAAGGTTCATTGACCTGAGGAAGAAATTGGCGTGGAAATTAGAGACTATCTTAATAAGTTTTACGGTGGAGATGTTCATAAACTTCTTATGAGATTTCCACGCTATCAAATATGGTAGCAGGGGATAGTTTTAACACCCTGAATAGAGCTATAAAATGTTACCCAAAAATCCTATTTGAAATTCCCGATTCTTGACTCCAATTTCTAGAACTTGAAGATCCGACAAAGCGGTATTCGGAGACAGTTGCAGTTTTGCAAATGTGTTGTGGTAGTAATTGTATCTTTCTTTTGGTTTGAATGTTTGAATAGAATGAGTGGGGAAGTAGAACTAGTTGGTAACTGGTTGAAAAGGTATTTAAGATTTCGGACTTGTAATGGAAGATCCTGGGATAACATAATAATTGAAATCTTGTTTGCAAAGATTTAAAGTATTGTGTGAGGTACCATCACTTATACCATAGACATAGGGACAAGGAGCTTTCTTGTGAATGATTGAATGGTTGGGAAACTTAATTTCGTTGTGTAGGAGGCTGGCTCAGTTTATGGTGTACACCTATTGGTGAGGCACCCTGTATTAAGTCTCGACAACCCTTAGTAATAGTAGTAGTGGTCCCTGACAACCAAGGCTCTCAAGGGGGAGCTGTGGAGAGTAGCTAAGGCTTATGCAGGAGGGTGTAAAGCGGGTACATTACCACACAGTCAGTCACTAAAGCTTTCACACATGAAAGAACCACACTAGCGTTAGAAAAAATCTTTGTATTTATTATACATCAACACTGGAACTACTTTGGTATATCTCCTAACCAGCGATATCAATACACATCGAAATATACTTCAAAACAGGTAAGCAAAGCACATAATACACATAGGCCCCAATAGGGGGGGCAAACCATATACTAAAAAATGGAATGCGAGGTGAGTACCAAACCAGAACTACCACCCAAAGAACTAGGAACCAGGGGAGCACTGAACCACCACAGGTAAGTAACTAGGTGTTGCTAGGTGCCCGTGTGCAGAGGTGATACCCTGGGTCAATGTCCATAGGATAACGTGGGGATGTCGCCGTTGGAGTTTTATGGATTCAGGAGCCTTCCCAGAGGACCCTGAGAAAACCCACACACAACGCACACACGATGGAGCCCCATATTGCAGGATATGTAGGTAGAATGACACTCTTTAAGCTGTGTGATGCTTGAGGCTGGGGCTTCTTGGAGCTTTAAGATCTTCAGTCAGGAGAGCCAACAAGCCTTGGCAATGGCAGACAGACACTGTGCACAGGGATGTGGTTCCAGTAGGCTGGAGAAGGATTGCAGTCTCCCAAGTTACAGGGAAGAAAGGTCAGGCCTCTGGGAAGCGACTAAACCACCACTTGTGTTGCAGAGTCGGGATGTGTCCATAATAAAGCAGGATCCACAAACCGGTCATCGTCATCGAGGCGCCTGCGGATGCAGGGGAGTGACTCCTTCACTCCAAGGGAGATTCTTTCTTGCTATCTTGATGCAGGCAGAGTACTTGGTGACTCTGGAGGATGCACAGCCACAAAAGGTGCAGAACTTGGAAGAGCACGGAGACAGTGTTGCAGTAGGAGTCTTCCTACCAAAGGCAGGCTTGTCTTGGTTCCTGGCTCGGTTCTAGCAGCAGTGGTCGATGCTGAACAGCAAAATAGTTTTTATACAGATCTTCATGAGAAGCCAGTCGGTTCTTAAAAACGAAGTCCAGACAATTCTAAGGATCCACCCTTAGGGGAGCCCTTGAGTCACCCAGAAAGGGGGTAGGACTACTTCTGCAGTGACCCACCTATAAGGAGGGGTCAGGGATACTACTCTGGTGAACTGACCAGTCAGATGCTCTCAGGGGCCTCTGCCCATATAAGTTTCAAGATGGCAGAATCAAGTGGCCGCCTGGCAGAGCTCTGGGTACCTCCCAGAGGATTTACTGGACACTCCCCTATCTTTTGTGTAGTTTCGTGCCAGATGTGCTCCTCCAAGCAGTCTGGAGGCACCCAAGAGCACCCCCGCCCGGGCCTAAGACATCTAAGTCTAAAGGAGAGGTGGCTACACCTCTTCTCTAAAGTTAATCCTCTGTTCTGCCCTCTCCTGTCTGAGCTAAGCTCAACAGCAGGAAGGCAGAACAGTGTTTGGGTTCGGCAGTAGTACTAGCTTGCCCTCAGACCCTGCAAGGCTACAGAGGTATACATGGAGGGTCCTCTAAGGAACCCCCAGTACAAGGTATCACACAACCAATACTGGAATCAGTGTAGTTGAATGATTTCAACATGTTTGATATCAAGAAAATGGACTCCGGGGTTTGTAGGGGTGTCTCTGTACATGCAGGGACATCCTTGCACTTAGAACCATCCACCCTGCCTGTGGGCTATAAGGCCTACCTTAGGGAAGATTTATACATTTAAAGTTCAGTGACCGGGATATAAGGAAAACCTTGTCGCAAGTGAAAGGTGCATGTACCTTTTCAGGCAGGCTGTGATGGCAACCTGCAAAGACAGTGCCCCGATGGGTGGCACACTACATGCTGCAGTCCATGGGAGACCCATGGTGTACCAATGCCCTGGTACCTTTTTTTACTTGTTTTTATTTTATTACTGCACACATATCACATTACATGTTAACCCATCAGGCCACAGCGCATCAGAGAAGTGTAAGGAAAGAAACACCAATTAACATACACTCCAGAGTAGCAGTACAGGGTGTCACAGCGGTCTGCACGTATGTCCATACGCTCAGCTTGGCAGATTCGTTGCTGGGCGCATGGTATCTGTGTGGCATACAGAACAGTTATCATAGAGAAGGATTCTGTGCAGTATTAGCTAATATAACTTGTAATGAAAGAAACAAGAACAAAGAGAACCTTGGCGGCAATTGGTGGCGGGCGCTCGCCCCAGAGAGGAGACAGGAGACCCAAAAGAGGATTATCAAGCGGCAGGCAGAGGAATCAGAATGTACATGGGCAAAGCCCCTAAGCTCCCCAGAGAGGGCCACAGCGGTGCATCAGAGTGGGGGTCATCAAGAAATTTTACGGGGGCAGCAGTTCAAAACAGTACACTTTGCGGAGATAATGGAAAATGTCGGCTGCTATGTCGGGATCCCAATTAGAAACATGCATAGAAAACTGGCTCTCTTGCATTTTGTCAAACCTACAATGCACTAGGTACCTTAGTACCATATATTAGGGGGACCTATTAGGGTACACCAGTATACCAATTGTGGGATATACAAAGTACCTACCAGTAATTTGGGGAGAGAGAACACAGACACTGGGGTCCTCATTAGCAGGATCCCAGTGCATGACAGTCAAAAACACACTGACACAAAGCATAAAGTGGGGGTAACTATGCTAGAAAGATCCTACTTTCTTACACTTTTAGAACAGCAAATAAGAAAGAGTTTTTGAGGTTATTTGTAAAAATTGTGTGAATAAGAAGACAGTTGTAAAGGAGGGTGAACTGCTGTGAGTAGTGAGGTTGAACGTCATATTGTTTTGCGCTGCAATTGATCAGTTGGTGTATTTAGAGCTGAAATTGGTTGGTGATGTAAAGTCGAGCTGAGATTGGATTTTCAGGGAAAATATAACATTTGGGATTTGCTAATAAGAAAGCATGAAAACAATTGCCAAAAATGTATTGGCCCATTGGGAAATTGAATATACGGAACCAAACTCAAAATATTCTGATAATTCTTGCTCTTTCAAATTGACTTGTCATTATGAAATGTTTTAAATATTTTAAGACTTTGGTGAGAGGGGATATTGCAATTCCCGTACGCAAAGGTGAAGAGGCACCTCCGGAGGGTAAATAACTACTGAGCATGGTTTAAGCACCTGTCTTTGGCTTTGCCAATGGAGTAGGATCACTGGGAAGGAGGGTGCCTTGAGTTTCCTAGATAAATAGGACATTTAACACCAGGATTCTTGATTATTTAAAAGGAAAATTGTACAAGATAAAGCCACCACCTAGACCCATTCAATATGAGGCTTTTAAAGCATGGAAAAAAGACCGGGGGAAATATTAGAGGAGAACCAATTGAGCAGTGAAGAAATATACATGTGCCCGGTAGGATGAGAAACAGTGTAGATGGAGAAAGGCAATTATAGAAGGAACTAAATTATATCCTGCAATTACATCAGAAACTGGTAAGAAAGGAAAGGACAAAAATCCCATAAAGAAAGAGGAAGAAGGGTCAGATACGGATTCCTGTAATGAAATATTAGAACAAATGTTAAACTCCATACCCCCACCCAATGCCACCCCTGTTGATCCCAAGGAATTAGGTGCTAGTTTAGGTTCGAAAGTGGCTACTGCCCCTGTGAATCCGGGCATTACATCAGTTGAAAGATCTTTACAAAATCTGCAATTTGTACCACCGTTTGTGACCCGACCACAAGTTGTAATTCTTACAATGACACCTATGGCTGCAATGACTAGCACAGCCCTGGCACCTATTGTTCCTGCTCAGACTACAACACAAGTTGTTGTGAGTGCTCCTCCAACAGCAGAAATTAGACCAGGTTCTCCACTAGCATCAGATTTTTCCTGACTTCTCAAAATTCAGAAATAGTTTTATGGAAACCCCCACAGAGATACAAGCGCTCATAGATGGGGGGAATTTGACCTTTAATGCTCCAATGGCTCCTGGGAATCTAAATGTTACTGAGGAAGGAGATACACCAGCGTGGGTTGAGGAGATGACAAGAAATAAGAAGTCAGAGAATGTTGAGGCACCAGAAAGCCCAGAGATAGAAAAGGAGAAGCCATTAGACATACCCACATTAAAACTGGAATTGAACGAAATAATAAAATGATGTTTGGAGTTTGAACACGTAGAGCAGTATCAGAGAAAATAATTAATCTACTTGTGTAAGGAAACGACATGAAGATCAGGTTTGGTGCACAACAGATTGACTGAAATAGCCCAAAATATGAAATAGATCTCTGCAAAAATGTGAATCTGCGCCAGAGCTACAGGGTTCATTTGGAGGATTCAAGCAAAGAAAACATGAGGGTTACAGGAATGAGTTTGCACATTGTTAAATTAGTCAAATGCATTCGCAGATGGAAAGAGACTGAGAAACTCAAAATCAGATGTGAAAAGAAATATGAAAAGAAAAAGAGGGAGATAGCCATTGCAGGAAGACAGAGTGAGCTAGATAAGGGAGAAGCGACATTTGATCCACTTAGAGAAATAGCAGGATGGATGTATGTACATGCCAATGCAGGGACAAGCTCGATTGATGCTTGTTGCAGCTGCACAAATGGGAAATCCCAGGTTTAATCTCAATCAAATGCCAAAAATAAATACCAATCCAGTTCAGAATGCCATGCCACAATTTCAGAATCCAAACTAGAATGTATTACAACAATTCCTATTATTTGAAAATGATGGTTCCAGTTCAGATAATAGGGGAGGAAGATTGTGTACTCGGTGCAGTCTTAGAGGTAGAACAGAGTGGCCCATATGGAGATGCAGAAATCCATGGTCACCCCACATCATTTATTATTGATACTGGTTCTACCAGGGCCACTGTTAGGACAGTGGAAGTCCCAGACCTACCTCTCTTGGGGGAAACTGTCCAAGCTGTAGTAGTAACAAATAAACAAATCTGATACCTAGTTTCTGAAAAGGTGTCAGTAAATATAGGCTCATTCAAAGAAAAGCACCAATTTGTTGTTGTGCAAGTTAAATTACACTATCTATTGTACACCGAATGGTGTGACATTCCAAACACATGATGAGGATGTAGATTTTAAAATAATTAAACAACAGGTCTCAAAAGAAATATTTCCTTTGCTAACCATTGATGAAGTACCTGAGGATTTGAGAGAAACAGTGAATGCAGGAGTCTGGGATTATACAGGGAGAGACATAAGACGTATTAAAGGTGTAGAACCAGTCTGAATCACACTGTGAAACCAAATGCTGCATATCACAGAACACCTCCATATCATTTGACGCCAGAGACATTTCCAGGAATACAACCAGTGATAGATGACATATTACAAGAAGGAATGTTAAAAGAATTTATGGGTTTGCAGAAACCAAGGGTAAATACAGGATAGTTCAAGATTTACGAAAGGTAAATGAAATAGTAGTGCCCTGTTTCCCTGTGGTATCAAATCCAGCTACCATATTGTTTTATATCCTATATACTGAAGACTGGTTTACAGTTATCAACTGTTGCCAGGTTTTCTTCTCAGTGCCATTGCACTAGGATAGCCAATTTATGTTTTCCTTTATATTCCAGAGAATGTATTAACATGGTATTGTGTCTCAAATGTTTATACAGAAAGTCCATCCATTTTCAATCAAATCATGAAAAGAAATCTAGAAACCCTGAAAAATGCCAGGCAGGTCAACCCTTGTGCGGTACATATATGACCTGCTTGTGGCATCCACATGGCACCATTGCACGCTTGAACCACCTGTCTCCAGGGAAACTGCAGTATTGTCAAAAAGAGGTTCAATATCTGGGGCACTATATAGTGAAAGTAGCTAGGAAAGTGTCACCAGATCGAGTGGAAGCAATCTTGCAGATGAATCCACCAGAAACTCAGAAAGAAATCAGAATGTTTATAGCAATGGTTGACTACTGTAGACAGTGGATACCAAACTTTTACTTGGTCGCCAAGCCTCTACTGAGGCTAACAGCACTGATCTGATTCCATGGGACAACTAATGTACAAGAGTGTTCCTAGAGTTGAAGGAGAAATGGTGCCGCGCCCCACGACTAGGAATGTCAGATTATACAAAATAATTGACATTGTTTTGTGGCAAGAGAGATGGGTGCGCACTTTTGGGTTTGACAGAAACACACGGAGGAGCTCAGAAGCCTATTGCCTATTTTTCTACTACACTTGCCCCTAAGCAGCAGGTCTTCCCAGTTGCCTTAAAGCAGTAGTCGCATTAAGTACAAGTTTGGAAAAGAGTGAAAACACAGTGAAGGGATATCCTTTAACTGTCATGGTCCCGCACTATTGTTAAAACGAGAACAAAGACACAATATATGACCCATAATAGGCTAACCCAATACGAGCAAAATACAGTCTCTTCTTACAATATTGTATTGAAAAGATGCACAGTGCAGAACCCCTCAACATTGTTACCTGTAAATGTAAATGATAATTGTGATGAAAGTGAACATGATTGTCTAGATGTAATGGAATTGTGCACCAATCCCCACCCTGATATTAAGGACAAACCCCTTATTGAGCCTGATCATGTATTATTCGTAGATGGCTCAAGTTTGAGAGGAAATTGTGGCACACTTAGATAGGCATGTGCTGTGTGCGCCATAAATGATGTGGTCAAATATCATGGCTTCAAAAATAATTTTCTGCCAAAGTTGCTGAACTGATTGCTCTTACTAGAGCTTGCAGTTTAATTGCTCAAATAAGAGTTGCCATATTCACTGACAGCTGATACAGGTACAGTGTTGCACATGATTTTGGACAACTATGGTCACAGCAGGTCTTTTTTACTTCCTTGGATACTACATTCAAAAATGGAAAATCTGTCAAGGACCTGTTGGATGCTCTGCAATTGCCAGGAGAGATTGCTGTGGTAAAGTATTTAGCACATTAAGGAGGAAGCGGATGCACTGACGTGGCCAATCGATATGCTGACTTAGTGGCCAGGTATTGTGCATTGGTAGCCTGTTCCGTTAATGGAAATTTCACATGTGCTTCTGAAGATGAGAGTTCTTTTGCAATGCTGATGAAAGTTATTGATACATGGATGAACTGAAACGGGTGCAGGAAAACGTGTCTTAGGCAGAACAGAATGCTTGTGTAAGAGCAGGATGCAAGAAAAATTCAAACAACATTTGTGTGCCGGTAAATGGGAGACCAGTATTACAGGATAGCTTGTTGTTTCTAATGAAACAATGCTATCATGGATACACACATCTAAGGAAAGATGCAATGGTGAGACTTTTTGAGCAGAGTTGAGACAGCCCCAGATTCAGAATGTGGGCAGAAGAGATTTGCCACTGGTGTGCGACAGTTAAATGTAAGGAACCAAACACATGTCACTCTAACACACCTAGGGAGATCAGGTGGCCCATTCAACAGGATGCAGGTGGATTTTATTGAGAGGCCTGTATGTAACCTTGCTACATCTTGTAAATATTGTGTTGAGAGCAACACCCCGGAGCGGCAGGAAAAGTGTCGCTCCGGCGGAATTAGGGGCTTGTAAATATGCTCCCCAGTGTTCTGAACTGACTCAGAGACAGCGTTGCATTAGAAATAAGTATAAATATATCATGGGCTCAGTTTCCGTAATAACAGTAGGAATGATCACTATAGTACTAATAGGGGTTTTGCCTAGCCCCAGAGGCAAAGCCTAAAGCAAAGAACATTACTTATACACCTATTTACAATACTAGGGAAAACCCCTCTAGTTACTCCTTAGTAAGCTGTAAGAAAAATGATTAATCTACTAATGTTTATTCTAGGTTAGTACACAAATACTCTAACCCTATGGATGCAAAGGATTGTTACGTATGCACACACTTACCTACTTCAGTTTCAGAAGAGGATACCTATTTCCACATGCCTTTATCGTATGCTATTTATTGCAGCATCCTATTGTCATTAATTTATAGGCGAGGACATTATGATTATTTCTATTCCAATCATGATCTAATACCTTTTAGAGCACCATTAATTGAAAACATGAGTTTACATCCACAAACAAAGGAAATGGACACAGCCTGATATTATTTATTTCCCCATAGAGCCATAGATATTGTTAAAGCTTACAAAAACATTTAGTTTCAAATATGTTTATTGAGAATATAATTCAAATAAAAACAATACACCAATCAAGATCATCAGGGAACAGAAAGAAGGAGAAGACGAAAAAGAGGAGAGGAAGAAAAAGTCAGAGAGAGAGGAGGAGAAGGAAGAGGAGGAGGAGGAGGAGGAGGAGGAGGAGGAGGAGGAGGAGGAGGACAACATTCAGCATTCCAAAAGGTTGGCAAGTGCAGGTTTAGTAAGCAAGGCTGTGGTGTTTCACAACGCCATCATGGACCAAAAGTATCGCTCTAGGGGAGGGCAAGGCTACCCAGCTTGTGGAAAGTGGTTGGATGATGAAGGGTTCCAACTGGGGGGGGGGGTTGTGGACCGTGGAGGCATGGTGAATGGGGCGTTCCAAATCTAGAATCTGATCCCCCATAAGTGGAAAGGGGCATGGGGAGAGAGGAGCATGACTGTTTGTAGAGGTAACCCCACGTAGTGAGGATATTAGTCGGCATCTCCATTGGGCCCCAGAGTCTATCCGCATCGGAGGGGAGTAACTTATCCTCGAATAGGCGTAGAGCCCGGAGCTTCAGGGGCTGAAGATCTGCATGGTCCAGCTTGCAAATGTAGTCTATCAATGGTTGCCAAAATTTGGTAAAGTTGGTGTCCCGGAGTTGCAAACGTGCCGTGAGTAACTCAATTGCCATAGTATGCCACAGGCGAGTGAACCAGATATTCACTGGAGGCGTTTCAGCCTTCTTTTAGTATAGTGCTATGATTTGTTTAGCTGCGCCGAGCATATGTAGGCGTAGGTGCTAATCCCTGCACGACATGACAAGCAGGTTCATGGGCTTAAGTCCTAAAATGACTGTGTACGGAGCTTCAGCCAATGGGTAACCAATCACCAGTTTGATGTGACTAAGGACCTCCTTCCAATAGGTGGTCAAGAGCAGGCAATTCCACCAGATGTGGAGGAAATCTCCACTAGCGCTCGTACAACGCCAATAGATAGGGAAGGAAGTAGGAAACATTTTGTGCGACCTATGGGGGTGTAATACCATTGTGTCATAACCTTGTATGTGGTTTCCCTCTGGGAGATGGTGCGGAAAACCTTCGGAATGTCATGTCACAGATAGTCCCATTGCGTTGGGTGATGTCAGTAGATGCGTCGGACTGCCATCGGGACTGGTAGGTATGTGGTGCAACCCAAGGACTGTGTTGAAGAACTTGATATGTGCGAGAGATCAGACCCCTGGAGTTGTCAAAAGAGCACACCAGCCGTTCAAAAGGGGTGAAAGGGCGGGTGGCTCCCTGAGCGGAGGATGATGCCTGTACCCAGTGCCGGAGTTGAAGATACTGTAATCGATCCCTCTCAGAGAGCTGAAAGTCCCGTTTGCATTGTTCGGAGGATTTAAAGGAGTCCCCTTTAAAAAGGTCCCGGAGAGTCTGGCACCACCTATCTGACCAGGCCGAGAAGGAGTGTGGATGCAAGGCAGGCGGGAAGTGTGGGTTGCGTGCAATAGGAGTGTGAGGAGACGGAAAAGAAGTGAGACCCCTGGACAATGCTAACTTATCCCAGATATTGAGCACAGTTTGTGTTGGGATGGTTTTATATGCGCTGCGTGACCGAGCCTCCCGTGGGAGCAAGGCAAGATCCCATATGGGTCTACAGGTCACAGCCCTATCCATATGGAACCAGACCTTCTCGCTCTCCCATGCCATCCATTCCGTAGTGAAACGAAGGTGAGAGGCCCATTAACACTCCATTAAATTGGGACAAACCAGCCCCTCCCCCCATCTCACGGTAGCAGAAGAAATTTATTGGAGAAGCGTGGCTGATGCCCTCTCCAAATGAAGTTAGTGTGTTCACGCTGAAGATTCTGAATCTGGTGCTGGGGGAAAGGCGTGGGCAGGGTCTGGAATCGATATAATATTTTCGGCAGCACCGCAATTTTGACTGGGAGAGAGTTCCACATTTGCAGATCCTCCAAAACTGCCTTTTTACATTCTTGCCAATTGGCTTGCGACTGCGTGTTAAGAATAGGAGTCAAGTTGAGCCCTAGGTACCAAATGGATTGCGAAGCCCATTGATACGGGACAAGAGACTGGAGCACAGGGATCTCTGATTCAGGGATTATGAGATTCAAGGCCCATGATTTAGAGTGGTTAATTTTGAGGCCCAAAACAAGTTCGAATGACTGAAGCACCCCATGAAGGGCGGGCAGAGAGGTTCGCGGGCGGGACAGTGTGAGGAGGAGGTCATCCGCGATCAGGGCTATTTTATGGTCTAAACCTCCAAGAGTAATTACATGAATATCAGGAGACTGGCGTATTATGACAGCGAGGGGCTCAACAACGAGTGCAAATAATAGGTGGGATAAAGGACAACCCTGGCGGGTTCCCCTATGGAGAGAGATGGGGGTGGTAAGTTGGTCGTTGACCCGCAACTGGACTAGAGGTGAGAGGTAGGGAGCCATGATCCTAGCAATCATCCAAGGTCCCAGCCCTATTTTATGCAGGACAGCCCAGAGAAAGACCCAGTCCACCCCGTCGAATGCTTTTTCAGCATAGAGTGACAACAAGCACGCGGGTATATTCCAGTGGTGAACCTTCCCGACTAAATGAGCGATGTGCCGCACATAGTCCATGCCCTGCCAGTGACGAATGAAGCCAACCTGTTCTGGCTCAATAAGCCCAGGTAGGTGTGGGTCGAGTCGTTTGGTCAGCATTTTGATATAGAGTTTGAGATCCATGTTTAAGAGCATGATGGGGCGGAAAGAGGAACATAGCGTGAGGTCCTTCCCCTGTTTGGGAAGCAGTGCGATCTCGGCCATTGCCAGAGAGGCGGAGAGCCCCCCAGTATCCGAGAAAGTGCAGATCCATTTGTCTGCCTTCTTTCCCAATTCTTGGGGAGAGGCCAGATCAGAGTCCACCACGTACTGGTGCAGCTGCTGATTTGGACAGTTATTAAGGATGTGCTCCCTCATCAGTAAATTGTACAATCCCTCAAAGTCATGCACATTACTTCAATGAAGCCAGCCTTTAAGAGCCTTAAAAGCACTATCTACAAAATCAACCCAGTCTTGGGTGTGTGTCTTCTGTGTGTCCCTAAACTTAACCCTGTATTGCTCAGTGGTTAAACCAAACCCATCGATGAGGGCACGCTTCAAGACTGTGTAGTTGTCAGCATTTTCTTTTTTGACAGTGAGAAGTTTGTTTCTACCTTTGTTAGCAAAGGAGAGCCACACGATAGCTGCCCTCTGCCTTTGAGGGACCTTCTGTACATTACAGGCCCTCTTCAAGCCAGTGATCCATTTGTTTATATAATCCCCCCACTGGTAAGGACGGACTATCCTGCTCCGGTTCCTAGTATCAAAGAACAGTTTACTGATCCTAGGCTCGCTAGTGCTGCAACCATGGGACCCTAGTCCCAAATTCTTCCTAAACTTTTGTATTTCCAGGATCTCCTTATCAAGGGCCAACTGCTCCATCTTGAGCCTGAGCTTAGCGAGCTCAAGTTTGAGCAGGTGGTATTCTCTTTTTAAGGAGTCCTCCCTCTTGCTAGAAATGGAGGTCCTTATGGAAGTGTTAGAGGCATTGGAATGGAGAGAGGAAGACCTACACCTCCCCTGGACTCTTTTCACCCTCCTATGATGAATAAAGGGGCACATACGGCTAGGGACTCCCTCTGTACCATCTGTACTATTCCCGCCGGGAACAGAGTTCACCAGTGCGGAGTCATCAGACTCCTCCTGGTCATGCTCAGAATCATGATCACTGGGGTGAGCCACACCTGACCCCACTTCTTGAGCCCCACCCATACCAAAGTCAACCGGCCCTTCTGACCCTTCAGGACTCTGAATGTCATACTGCAGGAACATCTCTATGAGTTGCTGTGTATTAAGGTTACTACCTGTCTTTAGCCTTCTGTATGCAGCTACGGTCCGGAGTTCCTGGAACTCCAGGCCACAGTACCTAGAGAGCTGGGCCCCATTGGCCTCCCTAGCTAAATACATGGTTACTAGGTGTAGTGTGGTGTTGCACCTACCTACCCTAGTGAAAACGAAACTTCCAAAGATTAGAGAAAGGATTGTGCTAGAACCTTGACTGTCAATCCAAATAGTTCAGTAGAACTTACTACTTACAAAAAGTTTTTTATATGGGCCTAATGCTAGTGATGGTTTTAACCACACCTAGACTAGCTGGTAAAACAGTGCAGGCTTAAATCCCAACTGCTACACACGAATGTAGGAGGCTGGCATAGTATATGGTGCACACTTATTTAAGGGATGCACCTTGCACTAATTCAGACAACCCTATGGTGATTTTAGTGGTCTTAGACAACCATGGAAAGCTCTCTAAGTGGTAGCTGTGGAGAACAGCCTTCGGGCTTATCCAGAGGGAGTGTTAAGCAGCTGGTTTCAATCATGTAGTGTAGGTTAAACATAAAAAGAACCACACAGTGTGTATACAAAAATATGTCTGTTTTATTATACAACACTTACTAACACATTGGTATATCTCCTACCCAAAGATAGGAACACAAACACATAACAATACTTCAGTTGCAATAAGGTAAGTAGTACAAAATACAGTGGTCTCCGGGCGGAGACCAAACGATATATTAAGAAAGTGGAATGCGAACTGCAACAAAAGTTGGGACTTGGACCAGGAGACTCATAGGAGCTGGGGCCACAAGGAACCACCCAAGGTAAGCACCCAGGAACCCCACGGAGGCTGTGTGCAGAGTGGAAACACAGACACATGTCCAATAGAAGTCAACGGGAAAGTGTGGTTGCAGTTTGAGAAGAGAGACCCTTCCCAGTGGACCCTGAAGAAACTCCATGGAAAACAGAAGGTTGGAGAGTCACCCCACCTGAGAATACCCCAGGTACCAGGATACCTTTACCAGGGTAGCCGGGTGCATAGGTGCGAAGTGACGATGGAAACCGCCGTAGACTACAATGGAGGACTTCAGGAAAGATGCTGCTGGAGAAGACTGTGCAAGAGTCTGTTGGAATCTAAGGGTGGATTCTTGAAGTGAAGAACCTGCATGCAGAGGGGACAGAGTCTATGCCACTCGGAGGTGACCAAGAGGCACAGAACAGCAATGCCCACCAATGTCAGAGGGTTCAGAGGAGTTGACCGTGACCTTGTCCTGCAGATGTGGGGTCCAGACAAAGCTGAGGAAGACCAAGAGCCATTCACGAGCTGTCCCATGTCAGAAATCGACAACCAGTGGGTCGGTGTCTGGCGGGACAGCAAAGAAGTTGGCACCAGCAAGGTCTAAGGGGCTTCCCACAAGCAGGGGGGACAGAGCAGGCCCCGAGCAAGCAGGGGAGCCCACTGGAGCAGAAGAAGACCCTCAAAAGGACCCAAAGGCACAAGAGTCGCAAGAGGACCTTGAGCAGTTCACCAAAGATGAACGCCCACGTTGCAGAGGATGTTGTGAGGATGCCGATCTTAGCAGGAAGAGATCCTGGAGGCTGTAGCTTCATGTAGCCTGAAGATCTCTGAAGTGCAGAGCCAACAAGCCTTGGCAATTCCAGGTCAATGTGATGCACAGGGGTTTGGTCCCAGCAGTTACACACAAGGGATACGGGCCTCAAAATTGCAGAGAGGACAGTTCAGGCCTTGAGGGAGTTGTAGAACCACCACCTGTGTTGTTGAGCCTTTCAAACTCTGTGGGATGTCAGGATCATCAGACCGGTCAGCTTCATTGCAGTGCCTGCAGATCCAGGGGAGTGACGTCTTCACTCCAAGGGAGATTACTTCAAGTGTCCTTGATTCCCGCAGGTCTGTTGAAGATCCTGGAAGAAGCAAAGACCATGAAGAAGACCAGGAGCAGCAGGAATGTGACTTGATGCAATCTTGGTTCCAGGCGAAGTCCAGCAAAGTCCAAGTGTCCAAACAGTCGAAGAGTGGTGTGGTTACAGGTTTCAGACTTGAGTCTTGTCCCACAACGAATCGGAGGACCCACCCACAGGTAAGCCCTTAAATACCTTAGGAAAGGGGTTAGGATGACCCAGGGCTCCCTCAAAGAGGAGGGCTGGCAGAGGGGAGGATACTCCCATGTTCCTTGCCCAGTTTCACATCAGAGCGAGAGCCAAGGGTTCCTTCAACTGGCTTAAACCATAGCTTGCAAGAAGGGTACAAAATGTGCCCTTCAAAGCAGTCTGGTGGCGCTGGCAAGTGCCCCACCCCAGCCCAATCCATGAAGTCCTATCTGGGAGGTGGTCACTTCCCGTGAATGGAAACCTATTGTTCTACCTTTCCCTGCTCATGCTCAGAGCAGCAGCAGGAGGGCAGAATAGTATTTGGGGTCGGCACCAGCACTAGCTTGCTGGCAGACCCTGAAAGGCTGTTACCGGGAGCACTGGTGGCTTCCCGGAGTAATAGTAAGCCTTTGCATAATGATGGATGGCCACTATTTGTATCAAAATGGCTGGCCGCACTTACAAAGCCTGGAGAATTGACTCTGGCATTTGGAGGGGTGTCCTGCTCATGCTGGGGCGCCCTCACACTCATAACTCAGCACCCTGGCTTCAGGACTGACTGATAGGTTTTAAGTGTAGTGGCCTCAGACAGAAGAAAACTTATATCTGTCATAAGTAGTGTTAGCACCTTACACAGGTTGCAATGGCAGGCCTGTAGTCACAGTTTGAGTGGTCTCTCATGGGTGGCACAAGACATGCTGCAGCCTGTGGGAGACCCTTGTGTACCTATGCCCTGGGTACCTCCCATATACTAGGATCTTACAATGGTACACCAAAAGCTGATTGTGTATGTACAGAAGTACTTATGATAGTCAATTTAGGGAGAAAGCACAGTCACTGGGGTCCTGATTAGCAGGATCCTAGTCAGACTAGTAAAAAAAACAGACTGACACCAGTAAAAAGTTTCACAACATGCACCTCAACTCATACTTTCAATCCAATCCACATGTTCTTACCATCTGGAAGCAATCTCATCAAACCTTGTTAAACCTTTCAACTGCGCTGTTTTACCTGGGATTATACAGAGCAGTTTCTGATATTGAATTCCATGTTCCAACAAAAATAAATCCTACAATTGTGAATTGTGGACCATTATCTGCGATTATCATCCCCGGAATTCTCTCATGAGAAAACATCGCTAAGAAGACTAATGACATCTTCAAGCTTATTTAATTCACAACCATCACCTCTGGCCACTTGGAGTGATAGTCCATTACCACTATCACATATTTGCTCCTTCAACTTCCAATTCCAAATGGCCCTCAAATAACCTAACCAATCTTTATCCAGTGACCACTTGATACCTGCCACCAAAAACTAATCTGTGATTTATTTTTCATTGCTGTCATTCCCCCTAGGCCCCCTTGCAATAAAGACATTACTTTCACTCTCAACGGCATGAGTATCATCAGTCTGTCACCCCGGTAAAGTAAACAATCCACTAAAAATAACTCTGCAAATAATAAGTCTATACGTACACAAATACAAATATCTATTAAACTCCTTCTTCCAACCATGTGGCAACTTATTCCACACAGTTGTCAACTTGGGATCAGGAGACCTGACCCACACTTGCCACTATCCAATATTCTTCATTAATTTCGAATGGAGTATCTAACAGTAGTCTCAACAGACAATCTGCGGCAACATTTCTAATTCCAGGAACATATTTAATGTCAAAAATATATTCATGTACATAGAAAACCCACTGTGCATGTCTCTGAGTATCTTTCTCAGCACCATTAGTAGAGAGAATATTAATCAAGGGCTTGTGATCTGTCCTTAAATCAAACTGGACACCCCATAAGTATGTCCTGAAATACAGAATTCCTCCCAAATGGCTAATACTTCTTTTGCAATAGCATCAATATAATATCCTAAACTCTGGATTGAAAGGTTTCAATATTGGGGCACTAATAATACTTTTCTTTACTTCCATAAATTATTCTTGGCACTCCTTAGTCCACAAAAACTTATCACTATTCTTCAGTGTTGGACTTGGCCCTTTTTGCCTGGTCATCCCTGAACGTTTTGCCTTCCTCCTGTATTTCTTCTGACCTGTTTTTGTTGGTTTTATGACTCTGGGCACTTTACCACTACTGATCAGTGCTAAAGTGCATATGCTCCCTATTGTAAATTGTTGTAATGGATTAGTGACTCCATGATTGGCTTATTTGATTTACTTGTCAGACCCTAGTACAGTTTACCATGTGTGCCCAGGGCCTGTAAATCAAATGCTGCTGGTTGGCTTGCAGCACGGATTGTGCCACCCACAGAAGCAGCTTGTAAAATATGGCTCAGGCCTGCCATTGCAAAGCCTGTGTGCAGTCTGGGACTGCCATGTCGACTTGGCAAGTGCACACACTTGCACACACTTGCCAGTCCCTAAACCTTCCCTTTTCTACATGTCAGTCACCCCTAAGGTAGGCCCAAGGGCAGGGTGCATTGTATGTGAAAGGTAGGACATGGCAATCACTAGAAGAACTCCACAGAGTGTGGAGGGGGGAACGGGAGGCACGGGGTGCTAGGAGCTAGCGGCCTCCATTATTACTGTTAACCACAAGAAGCTGCTCCTAGAGTGATGTGACCTTACTACAGTTGTGAGTTGAGTGTGGACATCTCACAAAAAGTGACGGACTGGCCTCACACACCACCTGGTGTCATGCTTCATCATCGGCCAGTCCTCGCCCTCCAAAACCTTCGTTTGATGGAGGGCGGGCATACACCTGGAGACAGGGATGCACTTCTAAACTAAAGAGTGGGGGCCCATGGGGTAGAACGTGAAGTTAAAAATCATTATAGTTACCAAAATATTTTTAATGTGATCAGTAACTATATGATGTTAAAAACAAAATTGCGGCAGGTGGGGAATTTAGGTGTCCCCTAGCCGTCTATTGTGAGGTCGACATGTTTCTGCCTTCTTGGCCCGAGCGGGTCCAGGGCATTCATCAGGACCTAGATTAACAAAAAGAGGGCTCCGTTCTTACCAACTGGTAGCAAGAGAATACCACTGCGCGGGTGTGGCGTAGGCCACACTCCACTACCTAGATGGCTTCCAACTGTAAAGCCCTAGTCAGACAAACTACTTGCCACATGGGGGGATAAGGAAGGAGACAAATCTGTTCAGTTATCTGAGGCAGAGTGTCCCGTTCTCAGCCTAAGGTGTTGCTCCTCGTCCGCCCGAATGTCAGCCACCCACAGAAGCAGCTTGTAAAATATGGCTTAGGCCTGCCATTGCAGAGCCTGTATGCAGTATGGGACTGCCATGTCGACTTGGCAAGTGCACACACTTGCCAGTCCCTAAACCTTCCCTTTTCCACATGTCAATCATCCCTAAGGTAGGCCCAAGGGCAGGGTGGATTGTATGTGAAAGGTAGGACATGCCCTGATGTGTGTGGCATGTCCTGGTAGTGAATTACAGCCAATTTTGATTTTCACTAATGCTTGGCTACCTGTTCCCATAGACCAGAATGGGAAGTTTGATTATAACATCTTATAATCCTACCTGACCCAGGGAACAAGGTAGAAAAACAAGTTAAGTATGCCTGAACTCAGAATGTTACAATACATATTTTAGTGTGTGTGATTTTTACATTATGTGTTTGAAAATACCACTTTTAGAAAGTAGATATTTTAGAAAGTTGGTATTTTCTTGCCTAACATCCATAATGCCTCTGCTAGGTTTGTGTATTCTATGTCTGGTGGAGAGGGCCTTGGCTCCAGCAGTCTGATGGGTCAGGGCTGGGCTGAATAGGACCTGCGTTGAATAGAGAGTAGAGGGAGGAGTTACAGACAGGGGTAATAGTGTACCTCCAACGTAAGTGAAAGATACCAGGGCTGTTAAACCCCGATCCCCGGACTTTCCCCCTGAAGCTAACCGCTTTATGGTGGTCTTGGCGGGTGTCCCAGCCCTAGAAGAAGGGGAAGATGAATCATTTACCTCACTTAAAAGCAAGGTTGTCAAATGGCTTAATTGGAACAGACCCCTGCCACCCCAGCTGTCTAGCGAGATCATAATGCTAAGAAGGGTACCTTGGGTGGGAAAGCTGGCAAAAACTATAAACGGGGACTGTATAACAATTAATTTTAGGGACCCCAGACCAGTTCACCATATTTGTGCCGGTTTTAATAGGTCTTTTGACTCCACTATTCAGACCCTGCCACTTTCTTTCTTTTACCCCCAATCCCCGATGCCCTATGGGAGTGGCAGTAATGAGTGGATTAGGGTCAACTATAGGGGCAGAAATAGGAGATATCATGGCGTTTCAGGCCCTATGCCACCCAGAGCCACGTTTTGTGATTATAACCGTTTTAGCTGCCTTGATGCAGTGGACTGACTACCCCAGGTAACACAGCCATCTCCTGGGGAGGGGAGTACTCCCCTGAGTGTAAAAGCTTTAATAGGAAGTATCGATCAGCCAGAATTGGCCCGTGCGGAGTATCTGCCAACGGCTGGTGCTCGGCTATGGCCAAACAATCAGCCCCAATTTCCCTCTGTGTGCGCCAGCCAACTTAGTAGCTTGGCGGCCACTAAGGATTTGACACCCCTCAGTAGTCCCGCGGGGGATATCCTTGGATCTGATGCGGTGGTTTATGGTGCAGGGTTTAAAATCTTGAGTTGGAATATTGCAGGCTGGCATAAAAAGGAGGAGGCCTTAGGGTGGAGGGAGATTGTTAACGGCCAGGATATACTCTGCCTCCAAGAGACCTGGTCCATAGAAGAGATTTTCTTTGATGGTTTTGTCTCTTTCAACTGCCCGGCGCAGGCATCAACCATGGGTAGGGCCAAAGGCGGTCTTGTGATCCTTTTGTCTGTAAGCTTCCCGTCCAAGTTAAACCTCACACCATTGTGGGATCCCATTCACAGGTCCTTTGGCTGCAGCAAAGTGGGGGCCGTGATGTCCTGCTGATTAACTACTATAACAACATGTTTGATTCCTCGAGCTCATTTGTAGTCAATGAACTTGCAACTGAAGTTGATAATCTATGTAGGGCTAACCCGGTTCCATTTGTTATTATCTGGGGGGGTGATTTTAATATTCCCACATGTACTTCCTTTTTCTCTAATGCCTGCGGGTTTGATGGGGACCAAGGGGCCGTCCAGGCACATTTCGTACATACACCTTACGGAGGATCACTAAACGCCTTATTGTTAAGATTGGACCTACTCATCCATGTGCCCGCTAATGATAGGGAGGGCAACCCGATTCCAACTTTCGTAGGGAGGAACTCAGCCTCTGTTATTGACCACCTGTTGGTTTCGGAGAACATCAGCTCTCTCTGTTCTGTCCCGCAAATTGTAGACCTGTCCCTTAGTGATCAAAACGGAATTACTTTTACCACCTTGATTTGGGGGAGGAAGGTCCAAGTTGCCCGTAGGACAGTTGCTGAATTAATCCCTCATAGGGCTAATGGATGTAGAATAAAATGGCGCAGTGACAACTCTGAGAAATTGATGTCAAAAATTGTGGCTGTAAGTCTCCCCGAGCTGCAGCGCTGTTTAGATGATAATACAAGTGCGGCAAACATTATTGTTGACTTCGAGGAAATCAATGCCATAACTAAAAAAAATACTTACTGCCCCCAACAGGCCCAGGGCTAACGTGGGATGGTTTGACAGGGCCTGTACGAAGTCCTTGCAGGAACTAAAGAAAGCCCTATGCAATCACCCCAGGGACAAGTGTGTTGTTAAATCCCTCAGAGCAAACTACAAGGACCAGTTGTCCCGTAGGAAGCACGAATTACGGAAGGAAGCCTAGGATAATTTCTCCAAAGCAGCAGAATTGCGGGACAGCAAACTCTTCTGGAGCACTGTGAATAGTTCTTTTCTGCATCAGAGGGAGGCTTACCCAGTATTGTCAGCACATGTTAGTGAAGAAAACTGGGTTGTGTTTTATAATAGCATTTTTAATCCAGGGGGGAATTTAGTTTGTGTCATAGAGCAGCAGCCCTTGGTCCAAACCTTCCCCTAAATATTACAACTGATGAGGTAGTTACTGCCATCCAAACCAGCAAGGGAGGAAAGGCCCCAGGGCCTGATGGGGTGCCGATAGACCTCTACAAGGCTGACACTTTTTTGTGGGGCCCCCTTTTGACCAAAGTTTTTAACGCGGCAGTTATGGTAAGCACCCCTCTTACATGGGGTGAATCAATCATTATACCAATCTACAAGAAGGGCGTTAGGAGCGAGGCAAAGAACTACCGCCCTATCTCCCTTCTGGATTCCTCCCTAAAAATAATGAGTAGGGTGCTTTTACAGCGTCTAGAGGAATGGGCGGAGGTCAATGGTATCCTGGCTGACTCCCAATTTGGGTTCCGTAGGGGCCTTGGTACCGTTGAGCAGTGTGTTAATTTGGATCTTATTATTGGTAAATACACCCGAGCCAAACAGGGCTCCTTATTCCTCTGCTTTGCTGATTTGTCCAGCGCTTTTGATTCAGTGAACCATGCCCTTCTGTGGACCACGTTATTAAACAAGGGCGCCCCACCCGCAATTATTTATTTTCTGGCCAGATTATATAGTAAACTATCGGCCAGGATTCGTTATGGCCAAGCGGGTGAATGCACTGATGATATCGAGGTCAAATCTGGTATCAGACAAGGCTGCGTCCTTGCCCCACTACTCTTTTCTCTTTTTATTAATGACATGGATTCAGAATTGAGATTGGTCTCCGCTGATGCACCTCAAGCCGAGGGCCAAGCCATTCCTGTATTGCTCTACGCAGACGATACTGTTTTATTATCTAGAACTCCAGTGGGTCTGCAGAGACTAATGGATAGTTTTTTCAGTTTTATCCAGGGGAGGGAATTAAAAATCAACAACTCCAAGACGTTTATTATGGCTTGTGGCAAGAAAATAAAAAACCTGAGATCTTTCCAGTTTGTGGACCAAAAGATACAAGTTGTGGATACATTTTGCTATTTAGGCATCACTTTTAGTAGTAATGGCATGTGGGCACAGGAGATTCGTAACGTTAAGGCCAAGATGGGCAAAGCCATTTCTGGTGTTTTTAAATTTGCCTCAAAATTAGGAAGCCAGCGTCCTTGTGATATGTTGCACATTTACCGCCTTAGATGTGTTTCTGTGGCCCTCTATGGATCAGGGGTTTGGGGTCATTGTCGCCATGGAGACCTCCAGGTGGAGGAAAATAGCTTTTTAAAAAGGCTTCTTTGTCTCCCAACGTCAGCCTCTATTGGACTGTCCCACCTTGAGGTTGGGCTGGAATATCTGACTGACCTTACGGGGTTAGGCCCACTAATGACCTGGAGATCGATTTGGGCTAAGAGGGAAACTGGTTTCACTAGGAAAATTATCCAAGATTGCCACCGTTGGGGGGAGGAGCCTAGCGCGCAACCAAGATGGCCGCGTAGGTGCGAGGCTCCCGAGGACCTCCGCAACCTCCTACGATTATCCTGAAATTATCCTGTCCTGGATGAGGGGACTATGTTGGTGAACCCGAGCTGAGGTGGCACCCGTTTCCCGCTTCCGAATCGGACCTCGGACACCGGAGTGAGCACCGATTGAGGTTTGCGGCCTTCCCCTCGCCGGACCCCGGATTTGCGCTGTGGGGTGATCCAGTGACAAAGTGAACAACAGCGGCAGGCAGGGCCTGGCGACTCGCGTACCCCGCACTTTCGCTTTCGCTTTCGCACCACCTTGTCGTTTCTGCGAGGTTGGGTCGCGGAGCCCTTGGTGTTGGTGTGGTGTGGCCTTGCTGGAAGACCCTGCCTGCCTGCCGGCTGTGATTCACCCCGCTGCTCTGAGGGGGCCCCCCCGGAGCTCGTGGCCCTGCTTTCCTGCCCTACACGACGTGGCTGGTGCGACTGGGAGACTGGTGGATGGAGACCGGGCAAAGACCAAATCGACCCGGCGTGGCGCCGTCCATCAGGCCAACAGTATGGACCGCTATACCCTCCAGAAGGGATCTCCCGATGGACCGCGCAAGTCCCCTGAGAGCCCTCCTGATGCCCCAGACCTGCCCGCAGATCTGACCCTGCGAGATGTCATGGGCGCCATTGCCGAGATGAAGGCCTCGGTGGGCCAGCGGTTTGATACACTGGCGCAGAAGATTGACTCGGTCCTTGTGGATGTTGGCCTGGTGAGGGCCGATCTTTCCAAAACCAACGACCGAGTAGATTCTTTGGCCCACACCGCATCGGGCCTAACGACAGATGTGGCGGCCTTGCAAACAGAGGTGCGCCGGCTTAGTCAGGCGAGTGCGCTTATGGATCGACGCCTGGAGGACTCCGAGAGTCGGGCACGGAGGAACAACGTCCGCATTATTGGGGTGCCCGAGGGACGCGAGGAGGCGGCGGCGGATCTCTTTGTGGAGGACCTGATTGCTACCCATCTCCAGCCACGGGGGCTGAGCAAATTCTTCGCTGTGGAGAGGGCCCACAGGGTTCCCGGGGGAAGGCCGAAGGTCGGAGCCCCTCCGAGACCTTTCATCGCCCGGATTTTCAATTTTCGGGATAGAGACGCTATCCTGCAAACCTCCAGACTGCATGGACCGGTCAAGCTTGACAATATGGAGGTTAATTTTTACCCTGATTTCACCCCAGCGGTCCAGAAGCAGAGACTGAGCTTCCTAGGCGTCAAACGCCGTCTTCGGGACCTAAACCTCAAATACGCCATGCTTTTCCCGGCCAAGCTGCGTGTGGAGGTGGATGGTCGCACTCACTTCTTTGATCGTCCCGAAGCGGCCGGGGACTGGCTGGATACTCTGCCCGGGGATCGTGATCGGGGGGGCGGGGGGGGGCGGCGGGGGGAGACGGCACGCTGGATCGGGACTGAGGGTCTAATATTGGGCCTCACTCTGGACGAAAATGTTGCCACTTTTGATTCTGCGTCAGTTTTTGTAAGTTCCCCTCCTATGGAGGTTGTGTTGGGTCTATTGGGGGTTCTCCCTCCTCCTCTAGGGGGTTTAGTTAGTCTAACTATATATGGGGCGACAGGCACACTGCACGTTGGGGGGGCTGTTTGGGCTCATGCAGGGGTGCAGGGAGGGGGGAGTTCTGTTGGGGTGGGTGGGTAGGGATGGGGTGTTGTTCGTTTTTATCACAAGGCAAACGTATTTTTGTGTTAGTTCTAAAGTGCTCTCCGGGGGACGAATGATGGCTTCTGTATATGATGGGGGGTAGGGAACTAACTTTGTTGTCTTGGAATGTGAATGGACTGGGGGACAGGATCAAACGGGGTGTGGTCCTGCAGTTTTTGAAGCGAATCTCGCCCGATGTAGTCTTTCTGCAGGAGACACACCTTATTGGCAACTCCTTCTGCGCCATGAATCGGCGTGGCTATCGCCTAGTGGCTCACTCGGGCTTCACGTCCGGCTCAAGGGGTGTGGGCATCATGGTGAAGAACTCGCTCCCGTTGGAGCTTGATGAGGTGCTCCACGATGACAGGGGACGTTACACGGTCTTGGTGGGAAGACTGGAGGGCAAAGTGGTTGTCTTTGTGTCAGTATACATCCCACCGGGGCTGCAGTCGACCACCTTTGCGGACCTTGGGCGCCTTCTCCTTGGCCTTCCGGGGGGGCTTTTAGTTGTGGGGGGGGATTTTAATGCGGTGGTATCTGGGTCTGTGGATCGTCACCCCCCTAGGGACCTCCCCCGGGCACAGGCGTGGCTACCCGGCCTCTTGGATACATTTGGATTAGTGGACTGCTGGCGTTTAAAACACCCCACGCAGCTGCAGTACACTTTCCACTCGGGAGCCCATGGTAGTCTCTCACGACTAGACTATGTCCTTGTCCCGGCGGCCTATGTTGGGAGGGTGGGAGAGGTGCGCCATTTGCCACGGGGTATTTCGGACCACTCCCCGCTCCTACTGCACTTTGATGTCTTTCCGAGGGGTGAGGGTAGGGTGGTTCCAATCAATCCTTGGTACCTGCGCGACCCCACCATTCGCGCTGAATTGATTAAATCCCTTCAGCGATATTTTGATGAGAATGTGGGGTCCGTGCCTTCGGCTGTACCGCTATGGGAGGCCTTCAAGACAGTACTCCGAGGGGAGGCCCTATCCCTTATTTCCCACGCCCGGAGGCGCGAGCGGGAGGAGGTGACCCGGATGGAGGCTGAAATAGCCGAGTTGGAGGGTAATTTAGAAGGTGGGGTGACGGATGCCGCATTACATGTCCTCCAACTCAAGCAAGCGGCCTATAGGGCCCTCGTCACGGAGGCGGCCAGGGGCCTCAGTAGAGAGCAACAGGGGCGACTGTATGATGTGGGTGATAAGGCTGGTAAACTTATAGCGTGGTTGGACAAAAAAGAAAGAGCGAATCGTGTGGTCCCGCTGATTGAGAAAACGGATGGTGTGTGTGTAACTGAGCCAGAAGAAATTGTCTCCTGCTTCGCGGATTATTTCCGTGGGATGTATTCCCCGGTGTCTCCCTGCTCGGAAGAGGATTCCCGTGCCCTGCTCAGTGATATCGCGCTGCCGTCCCTTTCCGGGGATGACAGGGTGTCTTGGACGCCTCTCCCACCTCCGACGAGATCGCCCTCGCCATACGCTCGGTCGCTTCCGGCAAGGCCATGGGTCCGAATGGTCTCCCTATCGAGTTGTACAAGTTGCGACCGGATACGCTGGCACCCCACCTCCGGGCTATGTTCCTGGCGGCACACTCGGTGGGCTCCCTCCCGCTGGACCAGCGTCTGGCTACAATCGTGGTCATCCACAAGGAGGGGAGACCTCGGGACCGGGTTACATCCTATCGGCCCATTTCGCTACTGAATGCGGAGCCCAAGATTCTCGCCAAGGTACTGGCCAATCGGCTGGTCGGTGTGGTGGGCGATTTGGTTCATCAGGACCAATCTGGCTTTATTCCCCATCGCAACACAGCCCTTAATCTGCGGCGTTTGCACGGTGTGCTCGCACGTGCCCCGTTCATACGGGAGCCGGCCATTTTGGCGTCCTTAGACGCCACCATGGCGTTTGACACGCTTGAGTGGCCATATATCTGGGCGATGCTTGCGAAGTTTGGATTCGGCCCAGGGTTCATCAGTTGGGTCAAATTGCTGTATTCGGGCCCATTGGCTCAGGTGGTGGTGAACGGAAGAGTGTCAGCTCCGTTCGAGCTGGGCCGGGGCACACGGCAGGGCTGCCCCTTATCGCCGCTCCTCTTTGCACTTGCCTTGGAGCCCCTGGCGGAGTGGCTGCGGTGGGAGCGTTCCATCCGTGGTCTCCGCTGGACCCCTGAGTATGAGGACCGCGTATCCCTATACGCTGATGACATCCTCTTGTACCTAGCTTCCCCACGTAAATCACTCATAGTACTGGTTGATGTTTTGCATTCATTCGGTCGTAACTCCGGTCTGGTCATCAACTGGGCTAAATCGTGTGTGTATGTTCTCTCCGGGGAGGCTCCTATCCTCCCGCGGGGCTGTCCGATCCAGGTCGCCCCGCAGGGATTTAGGTACCTGGGTGTCTTCATTACTCTGGACCCGGAGGCTCGGTATGATCGGAACTTGCTTCCCCCCCTCCAGCGTCTGAAAGAGGATGTCGCGCGCTGGCGGCGTTTGCCGCTTTCGCCGCTCGGCCGGGCGGCATTGTTTAAAATGATGTCGCTGCCGCGTTTCCTGTACGCGTTGCAGAACACTATGGACCTCGTCCCAGCGCGCTACTTCCGTGAAGTGGAGAGTTTGCAGCGCCGCCTGTTCTGGGACGGGAGGCCACGTATTGCCCTGGCTAAGCTGACGCTCCCATGGTATGACGGGGGGATTGCCCTCCCGGATATTAAACGGTATTATTGGGCCTCCCAGCTAGCTGCGATTAATCAGGGCCTATATGGGCCAGCCTTAAACCCGGCGTTTGAAATGGATAGGATGCTACTTCCAGGTGGTGACCATAATCGAGCGCTCTACTCTAGCGCGCCCGACGCTCGCCTAACGGGCCCCACGCGTGTCATGGTGCGAGTGTGGCACGCGGCCAATGCAGCTATGGGGTGGAAGGACCGTTTGACCCGGGCGTCACCACTATATGCGTCTGAGCGGTTGGGCTCCTTGTGGACCTCGAAGGGCTTTGAGAAGTGGGACTTAATAGGCATTAGCAAAGTGGGGGATCTCTGGACGAGGGGAGGATTTAAACCGTTTGAGATGTTGCAGACGGAATTTCAGTTGCAGGGCAGCGAGTACTTTCGGTATTTGCAGGTCCGGCATGCGCTGGGCTCTGTCTTTCCGGACGTTGCCTCCATCCCGGAGTGTTCCCCCCTGGAGGATAGAGTGCTGGATGGACACGTCCCTGACAGCACGATTTCACTGATCTACAAAAAACTGATCAACGACCGCTCAGACTTGTTGACTGCCCTTCGTGAGGCTTGGGTAGCCGATGGGCTGGAGCTGGACGACGAGGACTGGATCTCCGCGGTGGCCTCCCCGAAAGAGGTGGCTATACCGGCTCGCCTTCGTTTCGTCCAGCTCAAGATACTCCACAGGGTCTACATGACGGGGCCAAAGCTCCTGCGTATGGGCTACGCTGAGGACGGTTTGTGTAAGCGTGGGTGTGGTGCGCTGGGGACTTTTCTGCATATCTTGTGGGAGTGCCCGTAGGTGGAGGGGTTCTGGCGTGGTGTGCATGAGGTGCTGCGAGTGGTCACGCATGTGGCGCTGTTGCCCGAAGCGAGGAGATGCCTGTTGAATGTGTGGGAGCCTACCGATTACTCGGTGCCGCAGACGTGGTGGGCGACTCTGGGGTATATGGTTGCCAAGCGTGATATTGCCCAGCTGTGGGGATCCCAGAGGCCCCCGACTGTCTCGGCCTGGAAGGAACATATGGATTGGTGCATGTTTCGGGAAAAGGTGGTATATGTGGCGAGAGGTAAGCCTGCGACATGGGTGAAAGTGTGGGGCCCCTGGAACGCCTACCGCGGGGGAATCTGTGCTCCACCGTTATTGCCCGATCCGTCGCCGGCCCCGTCCCCTTAGCCAACTCATCCCCCCGGTACCTGGGCATTAGGTGTACCCAGCCCTAGTTCTGATCTCTCCCCCCTCTTGAGATTCCTATGGATGGCTAGGATCCCCCTCTAGGGGAGCACGTGCTGCTATTTCCGAGTGAGGATTGCCTTGTGGTTTGTTTGTATTTGTTGTTCTTTAAGTTTAAAATGGAACCGTATAGTGGGGTCTGGACAGTGTGGCTCGCAACGATGTTACCTCCTGTGCATGCTCGGCCGCAGCACCATGTGTTCTATAAATGTATATCGTATGCTCCTTTCATTGCTAGCGGCCGGCCGGAAGGTTGTAGGCCCATATTTGTATATTTTTGAGTCTTGTAATAAACGGTTTCAAAAAAAAAAAAAAAAAAAGATTGCCACCGTTTGGATAAATATAACCAGATCCCATGGCTTAATTACGTGATCTTATCCTATAGAGAGATATTCGATATGAATGTTTTGGTGGACCCTGCCAGGGCTGTAGATTCCTCAAAAAAGGAGCTAAAACTTATTTACTTGGGGATTAAATCCAAAGTGCGTAGAGACATAACTTGCACGTTGGCTACTCACCAATTTTATTATTCCCTTAACAAGGCAAGTCTAGGTTTCGCCAAGTACCTAAAAGTGGTCACCAAACAATCTCATCAGTTTGTCCTTACCAGACTACGTCTAGGTATTGCCCACATTTTAGTGGCCTTTCCGTTGATTAATAATTACACGGTAATGCCCTGTCCTTGTGATGGGACATCGAAGCAGAGCACTGAGCACTTTCTGCTTCTTTGCCCCCTGTATTTATATCTCCGAATTGCCTATCTTAAACCCCTCTTTAAAAAATATTCAGTGTTTAATGTCAGATCTGCGATGAGCCTTCTTTTTGCACTTGACGAACCGGATGTATGCTTTTTTACAGCGACCTTTATTTTGCAATCTGTGTCCGTCAGGAAAAGTATGATCTACTGAAATTACATGTGAAATGATACTTGCAGATGTTGTCCATTTGGCTCACCCCCCTTTCTGCCCCATTTTCTTACTGTTAACTGAATGTATTGCTATTTTATCATTTTATGTATTGTATTGTATTATTGATACATAAACAAAAGGGATCCACCCATGGGTATAAGAGATCTCCCGATTACTCAATATGCATCCCACGGTCGTGGAGAATACACATTAGTTGTTTAAATACCCCTCACACACCAAAAGGGCCCTTGGTGTCATGCTTCATCATAGGGGTCTTCCTGCCCCTCTACGGGACAGGGCGTGCCGCGACCTACGACTACGTGGGAGCACTGTTGTTAGTGAGACAGCTATGTGTGATGCAGTGTTGTGAGAGGAAGGGTCAGGAGTGAAATAAGGAGTGAGTTAAAAAATACCTGGCTCTCTGGACTTGAAAGATTTATTCTGCCATTCGAGCTGGTATTAGTAAAAGGTGGGGTGAGGAGGGTGTATGCCTCAATGAGCTATGCCTCCTAGTGTTGTCGACATGTTTCGAAGCTTCCCCGTGCTTCTTCGTCAGGACCTTAAGGATCCCTTCCTGCCACTAACTGTGTTGTGTTAAAACAAAAATTGTAAGAAAAATGAAAAAATTGAAGTAAATAGCCTCCAAGAAGTCGTAATGCCTTAATAGGTCTTACATAATCCTATTACCCTAAAGGGAATAAACGTGAGATAAAGGCATATTAGTTACGTAGGAGGTAGTTGAATCCATCGTGTGAGTACGGTGATCTGAAAAAAAGGTGAAGAGTACTGGTCTCTTAACGATATCCATAACGTTATCACGTGATCTGTGATGAAGGCACTGTGTGACAAATGAACATACAACATTGGACATAACACACATACAACAGAAAGCACACACTCTATTCAGAATGGGACTGAAATCCCGCATTAATTCAATGTATATCCATGCCAGTAACAAGATCCCCAAAGTATGGACATACTTGCTAAAAGGAAGTAAATAGCCTCATGAGCTCGTGGACCGAGTGGTGGGCGTGCCAGGTAGGCTACCTATATGAAGGGAGGAATGGGAGAGGAAAAAGTGGTCCAACGATCCAAATGTTAGCGTTGTCAAAATATTACCTCGTTCATCAAAAAGCGCCGTACTTACGACTCCAAGGATCAATGTCCTGCCAAATGAACCACCCCGGTCGGCTCCGTCGATGAAACTGAGTCGAAGGGAGCCCGTTTAAATAGCTACTTCAATTAGGGTAATCGCGCCAAAAAAGGGGAAAGCCCTATGCGCGCTGACTCTGCACATGGAGACCCGGAACCGGAAGGGGACCGTCCGGGTCATCCAGATCAATTGCCTGAGCCGAGACTGAAAGGAGAAGGACCCCAGGGGGGAGATAGAGGTGTCTTGACCCACTGCCTGTATAGATACAAAATTAATAGAAATAAAAACGGGGAGCGAGTGCTGTAGTCACCTGGGATCGGGGCCGAGGCGGTCACTAAGAACGACTATCTAAACCAAGATTGAAAGGAAAAGGACCCCAAGGGGAAGGCAAAGGTGTCTTAAACAGATGCCTGCATGGATACCAAACTGATGGAATGAAAGAGATCAAATAAAAAGAGAGCAAGTGCTGCGGTCATCAGGGTTTGGGAGTGGGTAATAGTAGTGGGCGAGGTGTGTATTAACTCACCCTACCATAATGTAAATTAAGTGATTGGCATACCTCCACACAGGTAAGGGAGAAGCCACAGTAGTGATGGGCTAAATAGTCAAACGTCATATATGAGAGACCGCCAGAGTGCTAAGAATGTACAGGAATGTAACAATGATTTTGATGAAAAATACAATCTTAAAAAATAGGCGGGGGTGACAGAAGCCTCACAGTGGTGAGGGAGAATTACCGGATAGGTATAGCCATGGAACAATCGCCCCCCAAAAACAAAGGAGTAGAAGGGGTGGTCCAGATAGGTTGTAGAGCTCATAGTAGAAAGCCATTTAGTCTGTAATCAGATCTTTTTAGAGATGGAACTGGTTCCATGGTATATCATCATTTAATCCATGGATATGGGTACCCAAGCGAAAGACCCACCGCTGTTCTTTTTCAAGAAGGCCATGTTCGCTGCCCATTTGTTCAACCACTGTCCATTGTAGATCATCAACGCCATGTCCACTGGAGATATAGTGGTTGGACATCTTGGTAGTACTGCGCCCACATCTGACATTGCTACGGTGTTCGCCAATGCGTATCTTGATGGGTCTTGTAGTCATGCCCACATATTCAAGACCACACGGGCAGGTGATTAAATAAACCACGTTTTTGCTATTGCAATTCGTAAAGCTCCTCTGGTCCCATTTTTCGCCATTGCGGAATTGAATATGTCTGCTTTTTTTTGTGAGTGGACAAGTGCTGCAGTTACCACAGGGATGATGACCCTGTACTGGCGGTAGTAGACCCTCAATTCTAGGCCGGGACGTGTTCTTGGGTCTGGTGTGGACAAGCATGTCTTTGAGCATATCTTAGTGATCTTGTTGGAGTGTGTATTGAAGGTGGTCACAAAAATAGGTCTTTCTTCTGTCTGAGTGACCACTTTGTCTTCCAAAAGGGCTTCCCTGTTATTATTCCTTGCTCTCTTTAGGGCTTTATCAATGATCTGCTCGGGGTAGTTACACTCGATCAGTTTTAGGCGCAGTTCAGATGCTTGTTTTTTTAACTCTTTTACCTCCGTGCAGTTTCTCCGAAGGCGGAGGAATTGACCATAGGTTAGATTTATCCTAAGTCTAGCAGGGCTCTATGTACACCATCTCGAAACCAGTAGGATCTTACACGCAATGAATCCCTTCCTCCCACACATCAAAGTCTGGAAAAGATACATAGACGATGTTCTGGTTGTATGGGACGGTGATACAAACTCAACTGATGCTTTCATGGTGTGGCTCAACCAACAGAATATGTTCTTGAAATTCACACATACTGTATCGGCTCACAACCTGGTATTCCTGGACCTCAATATCTACCCGGAACAGGGCAGACTGAAAACCACTACACATTTCAAGGCTACAGCTAAGAACTGTTTACTCCTGTTCGATAGTTTTCATCCCCGTCACCTTAGGATAAATCTACCCTATGGTCAATTCCTCCGCCTTCGGAGAAACTGCACGGAGGTAAAAGAGTTAAAAAAACAAGCATCTGAACTGCGCCTAAAACTGATGGAGCGTAACTACCCCGAGCAGATCATTGATAAAGCCCTAAAGAGAGCAAGGAATAATAACAGGGAAGCCCTTTTGGAAGACAAAGTGGTCACTCAGACAGAAGAAAGACCTATTTGTGTGACCACCTTCAATACACACTCCAACAAGATCACTAAGATAGTGAACAAACACTGGCGTCTCCTTAACAGTTGTGGCTTGAACATTACTAAACCTATGTTTGCGCACAAAAGGGGTCGCAACCTCAAAGACATGCTTGTCCACACCAGACCCAAGAACACGTCCCGGCCTAGAATTGAGGGTCTACTACCGCCAGTACAGGGTCATCATCCCTGTGGTAACTGCAGCACTTGTCCACTCACAAAAAAAAGCAGACATATTCAATTCCGCAATGGCGAAAAATGGGACCAGAGGAGCTTTACGAATTGCAATAGCAAAAACGTGGTTTATTTAATCACCAGCCCGTGTGGTCTTGAATATGTGAGCATGACTACAAGACCCATCAAGATACGCATTGGCGAACACCGTAGCAATGTCAGATGTGGGAGCAGTACTACCAAGATGTCCAACCACTATATCTCCAGTGGACATGGCGTTGATGATCTACAATGGACAGTGGTTGAACAAATGGGCAGCGAACATGGCCTTCTTGAAAAAGAACAGCGGTGGGTCTTTCGCTTGGGTACCCATATCCATGGATTAAATGATGATATACCATGGAACCAGTTCCATCTCTAAAAAGATCTGATTACAGACTAAATGGCTTTCTACTATGAGCTCTACAACCTATCTGGACCACCCCTTCTACTCCTTTGTTTTTGGGGAGCGATTGTTCCATGGCTATACCTATCCGGTAATTCTCCCTCACCACTGTGAGGCTTCTGTCACCCCCGCCTATTTTTTAAGATTGTACTTTTTCATCAAAATCATTGTTACATTCCTGTACATTCTTAGCACTCTGGCGGTCTCTCATATATGACGTTTGACTATTTAGCCCATCACTACTGTGGCTTCTCCCTTACCTGTGTGGAGGTATGCCAATCACTTAATTTACATTATGGTAGGGTGAGTTAATACACACCTCGCCCACTACTATTACCCACTCCCAAACCCAGATGACCGCAGCACTTGCTCTCTTTTTATTTGATCTCTTTCATTCCATCAGTTTGGTATCCATGCAGGCATCTGTTTAAGACACCTTTGCCTTCCCCTTGGGGTCCTTTTCCTTTCAATCTTGGTTTAGACAGTCGTTCTTAGTGACCGCCTCGGCCCCGATCCCAGGTGACTACAGCACTCGCTCCCCGTTTTTATTTCTATTAATTTTGTATCTATACAGGCAGTGGGTCAAGACACCTCTATCTCCCCCCTGGGGTCCTTCTCCTTTCAGTCTCGGCTCAGGCAATTGATCTGGATGACCCGGACGGTCCCCTTCCGGTTCCGGGTCTCCATGTGCAGAGTCAGCGCGCATAGGGCTTTCCCCTTTTTTGGCGCGATTACCCTAATTGAAGTAGCTATTTAAACGGGCTCCCTTCGACTCAGTTTCATCGACGGAGCCGACCGGGGTGGTTCATTTGGCAGGACATTGATCCTTGGAGACGTAAGTACGGCGCTTTTTGATGAACGAGGTAATATTTTGACAACGCTAACATTTGGATCGTTGGACCACTTTTTCCTCTCCCATTCCTCCCTTCATATAGGTAGCCTACCTGGCACGCCCACCACTCGGTCCACGAGCTCATGAGGCTATTTACTTCCTTTTAGCAAGTATGTCCATACTTTGGGGATCTTGTTACTGGCATGGATATACATTGAATTAATGCGGGATTTCAGTCCCATTCTGAATAGAGTGTGTGCTTTCTGTTGTATGTGTGTTATGTCCAATGTTGTATGTTCATTTGTCACACAGTGCCTTCATCACAGATCACGTGATAACGTTATGGATATCGTTAAGAGACCAGTACTCTTCACCTTTTTTTCAGATCACCGTACTCACACGATGGATTCAACTACCTCCTACGTAACTAATATGCCTTTATCTCACGTTTATTCCCTTTAGGGAAATAGGATTATGTAAGACCTATTAAGACATTACGACTTCTTGGAGGCTATTTACTTCAATTTTTTCATTTTTCTTACAATTTTTGTTTTAACACAACACAGTTAGTGGCAGGAAGGGATCCTTAAGGTCCTGACGAAGAAGCACGGGGAAGCTTCGAAACATGTCGACAACACTAGGAGGCATAGCTCATTGAGGCATACACCCTCCTCACCCCACCTTTTACTAATACCAGCTCGAATGGCAGAATAAATCTTTCAAGTCCAGAGAGCCAGGTATTTTTTAACTCACTCCTTATTTCACTCCCGACCCTTCCTCTCACACCCCTGCATCACACATAGCTGTCTCACTAACAACAGTGCTCCCAAGTAGTCGTAGGTCGCAGCACGCCCTGTCCCGTAGAGGGGCAGGAAGACCCCTATGATGAAGCATGACACCAAGGGCCCTTTTGGTGTGTGAGGGGTATTTAAACAGCTAATGTGTATTCTCCACGACCGTGGGATGCATATTGAGTAATCGGGAGATCTCTTATACCCATGGGTGGATCCCTTTTGTTTATGTATAATTGACCGGGAGGAAGTATCCACCTCCACCACTCGCTGAGTGGTACCTCTCTACTCCTTTCCTTGTTTTCCTTTTTTTTTGTATTATTGATGCCATGTGCTTTTATGACTGTTTTTAAACAATCAAATAAAGTTTCGGAATGGAATGAATAGAGAGTAGAGGGAGGAGTTTTCCTTTCACTTGCCTGAGCCTTCATAGAATAGAGAGTAGGGGGAGGAGTTTTCCTTTCAGCTACCTGGGCCAGGTCTGCTTTCAACAATGCTGTCTCCACCTCCTGCCAGGAAGCTGAACCAGGGAGGACAGAACTGGTTTTGGCTAGGCA
Organism: Triturus cristatus; assembly: GCF_964204655.1. Classification (NCBI taxonomy): domain Eukaryota; kingdom Metazoa; phylum Chordata; class Amphibia; order Caudata; family Salamandridae; genus Triturus; species Triturus cristatus. The sequence continues at coordinate 215,881,419 of NC_140588.1, forward strand.
CAGACACCCTCTGCCTTCAGAGGACAAAGGATTTTGCAGTATAAATATTGGGGCCCAGACCCCAGAACTTTAGATCACTTCTGGGAATTAAGACGAACCTTTGCCAAGGAGAAGAACCGGAGAAGCTGAAGGAAGATTACTGCCCCTGAGCTGTGTGCTGTTTGGGGTTGGCCTGCAGTGGTTACTTTATTGCCAAGGAACGGAGAAAAGGGACTTTGTGTGAACTTTTACTATCTTGAGGAAGATCTCCAAGGGCTTGAAGTTGAGCTTGTCTCCTGTTCTGAAGTCTCAGGGGCACAAAGACGTCACCACCAGCTCCCCCTGAATTCCCTTGCTGGTAATTCTACCTGCAGTGAGGTGCCTGCTGCTGTTTTGGGCCCTCTGGAGACTGCGTGTTACTGGGCGCTGGAAGCGTGTCGCATCACCAGAGAAGCATGCCGCAGAGGTTGCCGTCACATCACCGGAGAAGCGCGTCGCAGTACCTGTCGCGGCTCCAAAGGTCATCGATTTTGCCGCACGGCCGTTGGGCGTGCACGCATCCCATCCACGTTGTCACATTGCATCAAAGACGCCATTTTGTCGCATTGCACTGGATCGTTGCATCACATCGAGGAGCCATCTTGTCGCATCATAACCGGAACGCAGTAAGAAACCAACGCATCACCTCCCCTGCGCTGCAGTAAGGAACCGATGCATCACCTCCCCCGATGCAAGGAACCAATGCATCACCTTCCTGCGACCCTTTTTGTTTGTATTGCATGACGCATCCAAGGTACTTTGAGAGTAAAGTGTCGCTTTTACCATCTACATTGAACTAAGCTATTTCTACCATTTTAAAGTCATATTCTTGATAGTGTTTTGAGGATTTTTGTCGTTTGGTCTTGTGTTAAGTCTAGTAAAGATTACTTATTTTTCTAAACTGGTGTGGTGTCCATTTGTAGTGTTTTCACTGTAGTACTGTGTGTGTTCACAAATGCTTTACACACTGCCTCTGAAATAAGCCTGTGTGCTTCTGCAAAGCTATGAAGAGAGTGAGCAGGGGTTATCCAGGAGTGTATCCCCCTTTCCCTGACTAGAAGCAAGGGCCCCTAATTGGTCAAAGGTACCTACCTCTGCTAACTAGAGACCCCCATTTCTAACACTGGTGGTCAGCGGTGAGGATTTGGACTTGCATTTGTGACTCATATACAGTGATTGGTGTACTTTACTAGTGAGTGCAGACCATTAAGCAACCACATACTGTTTTTCTGTTTTCTGCTGTCCTCCTGGAAGTATCTTTGGATACAAAGACTCTGGTTATTGTTGCAAAATGGAACTTGACTTCTGGCACATGTTCATCTACACAATGAAGGAGCCACGTGTGTTTTGCGGGAAGAGAGGGCTGCCTGTGAAGAGAAGGTCCAGGGAGGATCTAGAGGCATCTCTATTTTATTATGAGTTACCCCACTGGGGGCCAACACTACCAGTTGAGTCTGAGGAGGAGGAGGAGGACTTCTCTGAAAGGGAGGGAGAAACAGGAAAAGATGGCTGGCTTCTGGCTTGTGAGCAGAAGCTGAGAGAGCTTGATGAGGAGCTCAAGAGGGCTGAGGCCAAGAGGGCCTCAGCTCAAGAAGAAGAAATGTATGAAGTTCAAGAAGTGAGCTTGGCTGAGTTGGAGGTGGAGTCCAGCTCAGATGGTGGCAGCAAAAATAAATTGAGTTATCTAGTGCTGAGGGAGCAGTACACACACCCAGGGATTTGGCACCTGACTTGAAGGAGGGGGTTAACATACACCAGTGGGTTCCAGGATATGAGGTAGCTCCAGTGGTGCGCAGTGTCCCTGATGTTGATTGGGGAGCTGGCACAGGGGTTCATAGTCCTAGTGGTGGGAGGGACACTCTACTGACTCTAGATGAGAGGTGCAGGGAGAGAGGTTCCACCATGGTTGAAGCCCTGGTGTGTGAGTGTGAAGACCGCCCAGAAGAGTGTGGGTTGAGTGACAGAGACAGTCAGACACTGTCTTGCCAATCTCAGGAGAGTGGTGTGGGGTAAGAGTGCGCACTGTCAGAAGGACAGGGGTCGGAAGGTCTGCGCCAGGCAGACTGTAAAAAAACACATGAGTTATGTGTTGCCCTGGCGGGGCCTGTATGCTCTCCAGGAAGTCCTGGTGCGTCGGGCAGGTGCTCAACGGCAGGGGCAAGTCCCTGGGTTGGGAAGCCAGGTTCGGGTGTTGCCTGCCCTGAAGGTAAGGACAACTGTAATCAGTGTCCCTATCGGTTTGTTTTTTGGGGGCACCACTCCAGGTGAGAGGGTGCAGGACACCAGTAAAGAGGGCGGGGAGAGGGCAGCCTCACCCTGACCTCTGCCCAGTCTAAGGGTACAGATCCTAAGCTGGGGTCCCAGTTGCAGGATAGAACCCCTAAACTGGTGGGCCAATTGTGCAGGACACGTGCCCTGACAATTCTGGAAGTGGGTACTGCTCCAGGTGGGAGGGTGCAGAGCCCTAAGGAGGAGGACCGGGTGTTGGAAAGCCCACCCCAGTCTCCTGTCCAGCCGCTGGACACAGACCCAGGGCTGGTGGGTCAGTGTCAGGATGTCATACCTGACCTGACAGGAGGGAGAGTGGACTAAGGGTGCCAGGCACCTGGGGCTACTGCTCCCCGCTCTTTGATGCCACAGAGGTTTGAGAGCCCTAAGAGGCATAAGGCCTGAGTCGCATCACTGACAACTGTCAGTGACCACTTTGGCTTGCTGTCCTGGTGGACAAAGTTGCCCCTGGGAGGGGGACAGGAGTCACCCCCGGGGTGGACTGGGCCACACCTCTGTGTTGGCCATGTGGGTACTGTCTGTCTGTTGGGACACCCCTGTGAGCAAGCTAAGGTTAGAAGCTGCACAGATGGTGTCCACAGGTGAGGGGAAGGGTTCTCCATGGTTTAGCTTAGTGGACCCTGAGAGTATGGACAGAGGGATCCAAATGGGTTCAGATTGGCATACAACTGGAGTACGCCCCTGCAATTGCAGCACAGGGTCCATGTTCTATCGCCCAAAGCAGGGAAGCTCATCAAGGTAGTGATTGGTCTACACTGCGTTTTGGCTGGAAGGGGGTTGTGTTGGACTTGGCCGTTTTTGCAGGGTCATCCCTGAACTTTTTGCCTTCCTCCTGTATTTATTCTGAACTGTTTTTGTTGGTTTTATGACTCTGGGCACTTTACCACTGCTGATCAGTGCTAAAGTGCATATGCTCCCTATTGTAAATAGTTGTAATGGATAAGTGACTCCATGATTGGCTTATTTGATTTACTTGTCAAACCCTAGTACAGTGCACCATGTGCGCCCAGAGCCTGTAAATCAAATGCTGCTGGTGGGCCACCCACAGAAGCAGCTTGTAAAATATGGCTTAGGCCTGCCATTGCAGAGCCTGTATGCAGTATGGGACTGCCATGTCGACTTGGCAAGTGCACACACTTGCCAGTCCCTAAACCTTCCCTTTTCCACATGTCAATCATCCCTAAGGTAGGCCCAAGAGCAGGGTGGATTGTATGTGAAAGGTAGGACATGCCCTGATGTGTGTGGCATGTCCTGGTAGTGAATTACAGCCAATTTCGTTTTTCACTATTGCAAGGGTACCTGTTCCCATAGGCCAGAATGGGCAGTTTGATTATAACATCTTATAATCCTAACTGACCCAGGGAACAAGGTAGAAAAACGAGTTTAGTATGCCTGAACTCAGAATGTTAAAATACATCTTTTAGAGTGGGTGATTTTTACATTCTGTGTTTGAAAATACCACTTTTAGAAAGTAGGTATTTTCTTGCCTAACCATCCAGTATGCCTCTGCTAGGTTTGTGTATTCCATGTCTGGTTTGTGAGTGACAGGGGGCTGGAGAGAGCCTTGGCTCCTGCAGTCTGATGGGTCAGTGCTGGGCTGAATAGGACCTGCGTTGAATAGAGAGTAGGGGGAGGAGATTTCCTTTCACATGCCTAAGCCTTAATAGAATAGAGAGTAGGGGGAGGAGTTTTCATTTCAGCTACCTGGGCCAGGTCTGCTTTCAACAATGCTGTCTCCACCTCCTGCCAGGAAGCTGCACGAGGGAGGACAGAACTAATTTTGGCTGGGCACAGACACCCTCTGCATTCAGAGGACAAAGGTTTTTGCAGTATAGATATTGGGGCCCAGACCCCAGAACTTTAGATCATTGCTGGCAATCAAGACGAACCTTTGCCAAGGAGAAGAACCGGAGAAGCTGAAGGAAGATTACTGCCCCTGAGCTGTGTGCTGTTTGGGGTTGGCCTGCAGTGGTTACTTTATTGCCAAGAAAAGGAGAAAAGGAACTTGGTGTGAACTTTTACTACCTTGAAGAAGATCTCCAAGGGCTTGAAGTTGACCTTGCCTCCTGTCCTGACGTCTCAGGGACAGAAATACTTCACCACCAGCTCCCCCTGAATTCCCTTGCTGGTAATTCTACCTGCAGTGAGGTGCCTACTGCTGTTTTGGGCCCTCTGGAGACTGCATGTCGCTGGGAGCTGGAAGCCTGTCACATCACTGGAGAAGCGTGTTGCCACCGCAGAGGTTGTCGCATTGCATCAAATATGCCATTTTGTCGCATCGCACCGGATCGTCGCATCGTATCAAGGCGCCATCTTGTCGCATCGTAACCGGAACGCAGTGGGGAAACCGACGCATCACCTCCTCTCCGGTAAGAAACCGATGCATCACCGCCACTGCGCTGCAGTAAGGAACCGACACATCACCTCCCCTGAAGCAAGGAACCGACGCATCACCTCCTCTGCGACCCTTTTTGTTTGTATTGCGTGACGTATCCAAGGTACTTTGAGAGTAATGTGTCGCTTTTACCATCTGCATTGAACTAAGCTATTTCTACCATTTTAAAGTCATATTCTTGATAGTGTATTGTGGATTTTTGCCGTTTGGTCTTGTGTTAAGTCTAGTAAAGATTACTTCTTTTTCTAAACTGGTGTGGTGTTCATTTGTATTGTTTTCACTGTATTACTGTATGTGTTCACAAATGCTTTACACACTGCCTTGGAGATAAGCCTGTCTGCTCGTGCCAAGCTACTAAGGGGGTGAGCAAGGGTTATCCAGAAGTGTATCTCCCTTTCCCTGACTAGAAGCAAGGGCCCCTACTTGGTCAAAGGTACCTACCTCTGCCAACTAGAGACCCCCATTTCTAACATTCAGCAATGTTCTCAAAGCATTGGTCAATCAATCAATCAATCATAGGATTGTTAAGCACAGCTACTCACCAGAGAGGGTCTCAAGGCGCTGGGGGGGGGGTGGATCTCTGTGTCATGGAGTCTGCGAGCTAGGGTGCGGTGAGAGACTGTGTCGAAGGCTGCGGAGAGGTCCAGGAGGATGAGGCTGCAGTCTCCCCTCTGTCAAGGAGGGAGCGGATGTCATCTGTTGCGGCAAGGAGGGCGGTTTCGGTGCTGTGGTTTTTCCTGAAGCCAGATTGGAAGGTGTCAAGGATGTTGTTTTCTGTAATTCAGGAGGCGAGCTGGTTGTTGACAGCTTTTTCGATGACTTTCACTGGAAACGGGAGTAAGGAGATGGGTCTGAAGGTTTTGAGGTTGTGGTGTCCGCCGAGGGTTTTTTCACGAGAGGGTTGATCTTGGCGTCTTTCCAGTCGTCGGGGAAGGAGGCAGTCTCGAAGGAGCGGTTGATGATTCGGCAGAGGTCGGGGCGATGATGACGGTGGCTTTGTGGGAGATGTAATGGGACAGGGGTTCGTGGGGGCCCCAGAGTGGATTGACTTCATAGTCTTCAGGGTGTCTTCGCTGGTGAGAGCGGTCCAGCTGTCAAGTGTTGGCTGTGTGGTGTCAGGAGTGGGAGGTGTAGGTTCCACGTGTTGGTTATCATCGTCAAAGTTGTCGTAGATGGTCTTGATTTTGTGGTGGAAGAGAGAGCTGAGTTTGTTGCAGAGGTCCTGGGAAGGGGAGATGTCTTTAGTCTCACTGTTGTATTGGGTGAACTCTTTGATGATGCTGAATCGTTCCTTGCTGTTGTGTATGTGGGTGGAGATTCTGTCCTGGAGTGCTTTCATCCTTGTGTTTCCGATGAGCTGGTGGTGGGCAGTGGTGGCTGCTTTGAAGTTGTCATGGTATGCTGTTTTGGAGTTCCGCCAGATATTTTTGAGTCGTCTGCATGTTCTTCTGGATTCTCGGAGTTCAGTGGACAACCAGCTGACTCTCTTGGCATGTGTGTTTGTGGTTATCGCAGGGGGGCGATGGTGTTTGCGCAGTCAGTGATCCATTTGTGCAGGGTTTGGGCTGCATTGGAGGGGTCGACATCCATGGTGGTTGGAGTGGAGCTGCTGAGAGAGGGGGTGAGCTGGTCGCCAGTGTTCATGTTCCAATTTCTGCGTGGGAGCTGGCGTGGAGGTTTACAGTTGGTGGTTGTTTTGAAGGTGGAGTGGATGCAACAATGGTCTGTACATGGGAGTTCGGAGGTGTGGCTGAAGGTGATGGAGTTTCCCGCTGTGAAGATGGGGTGAAGGATGTGTCCTCCTGAGTGCGTGGGTTCTGGTATGATCTGTTTGAGTCCAATTATGAGGAGGTTATCCAGGAGGGAGGTGGAGCAGGGGTCTTGGAGGTGGTTTAGGTGGAAGTTGAGGTCTCTCAGCAAGGTGTAGTTGGTGGAGGTGATGGCTTGCAGGGTGACGATGTCGGTGATGGAGTCGGTGAAAGGAGCGCGGGGTCTGGGGGTCTGAGATGAGGGTGCCCTGGAGGGTGGTGGTCGGATTGGTCTGTATCTTCAAGCATCAAGTGTAGGTGTGCCATCAGGTCTGAGGGCCAGTCGGTGTGGGTGCTCAGTCAGAGGTTGGATTTGTGGGCATTGGTGGAGCAGTCCTTCTGGGTGATTTTGTATCCTTCGGGGTTGGAGATAGCAATGACTGATCCCGAGGCGGCGTTAGTCCAGGTTTCTGTGAAGAAGGTGACGTCAAGGTTGGTGCTGTCGAGGAGGTCCCAGATTTCTGCGGCATGTCTGTGAAGGGAACGGACGTTGAGGAGGATGCATTGCAGGGTTTGGGGTGCGGTGGTGGTGTGGCGGGAGAGATGTGGTGGGTCCTGGGTCTTGGTGAAGGAGTAGCAGCAGGGGTGGCAGGTGAAGGGTCCGTGGGTGTCAGTAGGTGAAGAGCCCACGCAGTTGTTCTTCTGGCCTGTGTTGAGTGCATAGAGGGCCAAGGAGCTGTTGCGCTGATGGGTCCGAGGTCCAGGGTTACACTGCTGGTCCCGGTCGGGTCACGGACAGGCACAGGCGGGCTTGCCTTTGACTCACCTTTGGCGTGGTCGCACAGCGATCGTCATTAATTAGGGGGTGGGGGAGGGAGAGCAGCTGGGAGGTGGGAGCGGGAACATGCATGAGGGGAAGGGGCCGCAGGGCAGCAGTGGCGGGAAGGAGGTCGCAAAAAGAGGAAAAAAGGAGGGAAAGAGAAAAATAAGGCAAGTAAAAATGGAAAATAAAGCAAAGTGTAAAAAGAGCGAAAAAGTCAAGAGGCAATGAGACACAGTGAGAAAATGCGCAAGGAGAAAGGCGCAAGGTGAAGAGACAGAAGGACCTAACAGAGCGCAGAAAGCACAGGGGCCTCAAACACCAGCCTGGGCTGCTCTGGGGGCAGAGGCTCTAAGACGGAGCTGCGCGAGGGGAGAGCAGTTTCCTGACTAGGATGTTAGAGGTCTGGTATTTTCAGAATAAAACTTGCTGTAATATTCAGCCAAACCCAAAAATTATCTTAATTGTTCTTTATTTGTAGGAGTAGGTTCGTCCTCAATAGCTTTAAGCAGTTGCAACTTGGGTTTCATACCGTCACCATTAATACAATAACCCAAATATGCTACTTTACTTACACAGAATTGACATTTGTCTACTCCAACAGTAAGCCCAGACTCCTTTAACAACATTAAGACTGGCCTCAACAAACGATCATGGTCTACCTGGTCTTTCCCACACACCAATATATCAACCTGGAATAGCACTACTCGTTCTTTTCCAGCCATGATTTTTGAAATCATACTCTGTAACAATGCATGATCTGAAGCTAGTCTCTTGAAGGCAAAGAAACATTTCTCACCTTATGTGTCATAGGTACAGAACTCTGTCACAAAACAATGCGATGAGTGAATCCTTTTAACTTCTGCTGCAAAACCTCAAAAAATGCTCTTTTCCTTGTATCTATGTCTGATACACGCCTTTCTACCACGTGGAAAGGAGAGTTTTGATTTAAAGGTATTCAGAAATTCTTTTGTTTGTACCATTCAAGTAAAATTCTATCTGATAGACACTTCCAGCTGCAGATTCCTTTCCCGAGGCATCAGACTCGAACTGGAAGATTTTTTGTGAGCAGTACCCCTGTGTGCCGGTAGGTTGTGTCGTGTGTCATCCGTGTCAGAAGTGACGTTGCAGTTCCTATATAGGCTCCATGTAGACATGCTGACATCAGTTCTTTTCTTTCCGTTCCAACCAGCACTAACCCGGAGAAGAGTTAGTCCACAGTCACTTTTTGGCTGGATAATTTCGAAGTTTTGTCGAGAGCTTTTGAGGTTTTCCTCCTGGTGTGATAGAAGGATGTCATTTAGGAAGACAGGATTCAAGACATGCGGAACCTGTTATCAGCTAATGTCGGTGACGGACCCACACCTTGCCTGCCTGTGGTGTCTGGAGTGCGACTAGAACCCGAAGTCATGCTCCAATTACAACGCCATGAATCTGAAAGCTTGAGGGACTAGTCCCTAAACCTCATGGCTCCCTGGCATGTGACTGCGCAAATCGAGGTTCCAGGAAAGAGGAAGATCCTGGAAGTGGACGCGGAGCTCGAAGCCACATCATCCCACTCCAAGTCCTCAGGATGCTCGGGTAAGACGAGGCACAAGAAAAAGAGCAAGAAGTCACAGTAGTCTACAACGTCTCCTCATCGGTCAGCTGAAGCAACGAGGGAGCGTTGGCATTGAAGGCCTGGTTCCCCAGAGCCTGCGCTTCCCCGACTTTCTGGGAGCTGGATCAACCCCTGGGCAACTAAAAGAATTCTATGAGGCCTTGTGCTTCATCTTTAGGTGGCTCGACCCCTCTGGCACACTTTTGGGCCCCACTGGGTCAGAGGGGTCCCCATCTGGTTCTGTGCTGGTGGCTCTGGCCCTGGCTCCAGTGGGTCGCCAGGGATTCTTTCCTGGATCCGAATCTGCCCCAGTTGTACCATCTCGACCTTCCCCAGCACTGGCCCAATGCTGACGCTGTTGGTGTCGCCATCCCCATCGTGATCCCCTACTCCAACACAGAGCCGGAGGGGCATAGCCTGATGCCGCATGCAACACCAGAATGAACTTTGCTTCCTAGATCAGAGTCTGAGCTCTATTTCTGTGGGATAGGCCTCGGGCAGAAATGGGTGGGGTTGCTGCACCCTGCAGAATACAAGCCCAATGAAAAAGACCCAAATATGAACCAGTGTGAGGAACTGGGGGAAGCCAGTGGCCTGGATACTTCTCCAGGTACTGACATGCTTTCTCTCCCTACCGTGGCTACGTAGGAGGGAGCCTCATATGCAATGGTGGTGCAGAGGGCAATTGAAGCCCTTGATCTTCAGTTGCCCTTGGTGGCAGTAAAGATTAACATCTTTACAGCGGTATTGTAAACGGGTGTTTCCTTGTTCGAACGCCTACTCCCTTTCAATGACGAACTCACTGACGTTCTTTTGGGGACTTGGTCCTAACCCAACACAGGGGGTCCTGTGAAGATGACAATCACTCAACGCCACTGCCAAGTCCTAGGTGACCCAAACTTCCTCACACAGCACCTTACCCTTAGGAGATTTGTGGTCCAAGCCTCGACATCCCAAGGCACATTCCCTACCACTCCCCCGACAGGGAATCCAACAGGTTGGACTCTTTGGGGAAGAAGATGTTTTCTTCCAACAGCCTTGCATTGCTATCTGTGAACACTGCAGGCCTTTTGGTCCGTGACTCCAACACTCAGTGGGACACATTGCGCAAGTGCTGCCACAGTTCCCGTTGGAGGCCTGGGCTGTGCTCTCTCAGGCTGTTGCCGATGGGAGAGATGCAGCAAAGTTCACAATACGATGTGGACTCGACACGACCGACTCCCTGGGAAGAGCAGTTTCATAAATGCTGGCCATGAGGCACCATGCCTGGTTGAGGGTGAATGGCTTTGCGGGGGATGTCCAAGCTTCCCTTAAGCACATGCCCTTCGATGGCACCCATCTCTTCAGAGATAAGGCAGATTTTGCACTTGAGCGCTTTAAGGACTCTTGTGCTACGGTCAGGTCCTTGGGCCTCTATGTGGCCCCACGTCACCCTCAATCTGCCTTTTGGTACTTTCATGGCTATGGATGAGGCTCCCAACCGCGCCAATTCCCTCCCAGCCACCAAGCCTCGCATGCTCCCCAGCATCTATGTGGCCAAGATGTTAGAATGGACCCATTTGCACTCACGTAGTGTCCAGTGTAAGTCAGCATTCGCTGCACCATTTTCTTGTCATGTGCCATTTTAGGCTGTTCGAAACTGATCTTGTTCAATTCCGAGAAATTCCCTCTCCTGCGTTTCATATCTGCAACGTTAGGTTTTGTTTCAGTAATGAGTACACTGTTCATGTCAGCGCATAGCTTTCTCACTAGATAGAGGCCCTCTCCCACTTTTCTGGTGTTGGGCCTAGGATGGAACAACTGTGGACTATGCTAGTTTGTGTAAGATACGAGCGCTGAAACCTTTTTTGTATTTCACTGTCCAGCTGTTCTGCTTGGAAAATTCCACTGTAGGCGTGTTTTTGCCCAGCTATGAAACATACATAATGTATCTCTATGCTTGTTGATTTCAGTTCCCTCTGTAGCACTCCTAGCGACTGTACAGATGGGGCTCCACTCTGAGTGCACATCAATAAACAGTTATTCGTTTGTATTCTCTACTGTCTGACCAACTCTTCATTAAGCTCGGACGGCTGAGAGGTGGTCATTAGTGACCCGGGTGGCCCTAAATGGGTCACTTCCTCCAAAGGGCACAGTACACACAGGCTTCGTGGGTCAGGTAGTCAGCGGTCTAGTCAGTCCACCACTCCCCCAGCAGTTGCAGCCTCCAAACCTTCCTTATCTGCCCTTTTACCACCATGGGCATCCAGTTGCAGGCAGAACTCTCCATCAACTACCTTACTGGCAGTCCATAACATCCGACAGGTGGGTTTTACAGATTGGCTGAAGGGGCTACTCCCTCAACGTCAAGACGTCATGCTACCTTCTCATGACTGGCTGATGGAGGATCATCTGTCCCTTGTCCATGAGGGTGTCGTGGGTCTCTTGGCCAAGGAAGCCAAAGAGAGGGTTCTGGTGCCAGAAGTAGGCTGTGGTTGCTTTTGGCACTACTTTCTGGTACCTAAAAAGGACGGTTGTCTTCATCTTATTCTAGATCTCTGCACCCTCAACTTCTTCCTGAAGAAGGAGAATTTTGAAATGCTCACATTGGCTCAAGACTTGTCTGTGCTGGACCAAGGAGACTAGATGGTAGAGTTGGACTTGCAGGACGCCTATTTCCACATTCCAGAGTGCCTGCCCATCACCGCTATCTGTGGTTTACTCTAGGCCACAAGCATTTCCAGTTCACCATGCTCCCTTTTGACCTTACCAGCACCCCTCTGGTGTTCACCAAGGTGATGGCGGTGGTTGCAGCTCATCTGTTAAGATCAGTCTTTCCCCATCTCAATAACTGGCTGTTGAAGGCGGGCTCATCCCAGGCTGTCGTCTTCCACGTCCAGAACACAGGTGAACTTCCTGCACTCACTTGGGTTCACTATCAACATGTCAAAGTCACATCTGACTCCCTCTCAGACACTCCCTTTCATTGGACACAGTGAAGTTTCGGGCTTGTCCTCCAGAGCGGCGAGTCCAGAATATTCAGGTTATGATACTGATGTTTCAGTCTCTATCCTAGGTTTCAGCTTTTCTCTGAGGCTGCTGAACCTCACAAACTCCTGCATCCTGCTGGTCACAAATGCCCGCTGGCATTTACAGACTCAGCAGTGGGATCTGAAGTTCCAGTGGGCGCAGCATCAGGGGAATCTCTCTGACATGGTCCAGATCTCAGAGGGAAGTGCAAAGGATCTGCAGTGGTGGCTAAAGAACAACGATTGGGTCAGAGACAGACCCCTCGCCCTTCCCCAACCAGAGCTGACAGTAGTGACAGATGCGTCATTCCTGGGACGGTGCAGCTGTCTGGGAGAGGTGGAGATCAGAGGACTCTGGTCTCCTGCGGAAACGGGACTCCACATCAACATGCTGGAGCTCCGAGTGTCTGACCGGCATTGAAAGCCTTTCTACCCTTCATTAAGGGAAGGATAGTGCAGGTGTTCATGGACAACACCACCACTATGTGATACTGCAACAAACAGGGCGGTTGGGCTCGTTGCCCCTTTGTCAAGAGTCCCTGTGCCTCTGGACATGGCTGTAACACCAGGGTATATCCCTGGTGGTATAACACCTGGCTGGCTCTCTGAACACCAGTGAAGACAAACTCAGACGTCGGCTACTACAATTATTACACAATGGCGTTTCTTTTTAAAGATGAAGAAAAAGAATATTTGAATTGAAACATTGTCATCAGATGCTGTGATTAACGTTGTGTATTACCTTCTTGGATATGCTCCTAGTGCAAACTATTGATGGATATAAGTCGGACTCATTAATTTGGATATATTGTTTACAGTATCCTGTGCTGGACCACTAGTGGAAAATGACATTTTGAACAATTCTTAATGTGTGCTCCTTTTGAGCCTCTCCACAATTGTCCTCTCAGTCTCCTAACATTGAAAATATCCATCCCTCCGGCAATTACATCGGCCCGCAGAGTGAGTGAGTTGCAGGCCTTATTACCGCATTACCTCTCTGTCTATCCTGACAAACTGGTGCTTCCCACAAGGGCCTCCTTTCATCCGAAAGTGGTCACCACATTTCATTAGGCCAATCAATCACCTTGCCTACCTTTTTCGCTCCTCCACATACCTCTAAAGAAGAGGAGTGAGTCCACTGTCTGGTCCCAAAAATAGCATTGGCGTTCTACCTTGACCGCACACAAGAGTTCCAGGTGGACAGCCAACTCTCTGTGGGGTATGTTGATGCAAAGAAAGGACGAGCGGTGCAGAAGCAGACAATCTCTAGATGGGTTGTGCTCTGTATCAAAATCTGCTATGCACTGGCCGTGAAGCAACCACTTGATGGCTTGCAAGCTCATTCCCCCAGAGCTAAAGCTGCGACCAGTGGTTTGCATGGGGAGTTCTCTGCACACGTTTACCAAGCACTACTGCCTGAACAGTGAGGTCCATTGGGAGGGGCACTTTGCCCATTCACTCCTGCAGGGCTTCCTTCTGTGAAATTGGTCCGAAGACCCAACTCCTGTGAGATATTGCTTGGGTATCTATTCAAATGTAAGTAATCTGTGGCTAGTAGTCTCTACCAGATGAATTGCCTTATCTTGTAGAGACTACATCTAGCTGCAGATTCATTAACTTTGAATTTCCCCAGGTGTCAGAATGGATCTGGAACATTTTTCGTGAGCAGTAACCCTGCAAACCGGTAGTTGCCGTTGATTGGCTCTGCGTGCATCATCCACACTGGAAGTGACATTGCTGTACCTAGATAGGCGCCACCTAAGCATGATGATGTCAGTTTCTTTTTACAACTTTCCACGCTAGAAGCACAGAGCCATGAAGTGCACTGGCCGCAGGTGTGAAAAACTAGGGTCCTAAAAGGGGTCAGCCCTGTCCCTAGAAAAATGTTCATAGAGCGGGGAGAATGGGTGGGTCAGTAAGGGATCTGCAGCTAGATATAGTCTCTACCAGATAAGGAATTATCGGAGGTAAATAACGTGTTCTCCTTTCCCAATAACATAGCTCTTAATCTCTGTAAACTTCCTTGAAATTTTAATTTAGTGCACACAACATTTAGGTATATTGTACGGTTCTCCTACTTTCACATTTATGCATGGAAGTGGTTTCCCTATGTACAGAGTAACTTGTTTACGAGTTGTAGTTTGTGCCATTTTTTCAAGATTAATAACTACTAGAATTTTGTCATCCTGACTACCATTACATTCAATCAATTGCAAACCCTTTTTTGAGCAGGCTTTTCATTCTCCTTTTGCCATAGCTGTACACACATGAAAAAGGTCCTATTTTATTGCAACAATAACCCTCGACCTTTAAAGCAGGACAGTTGGTATATGATACACATTGTGAGAAACTACCATATCTAAAACAATCGGACTTGTTATTTTTATCACCATTATTCCTCCTATTGCTATTTTTAATATCTTTTTTCTTGACCACTACATTCACCTCAGAGCGCTCACCTTTAGATGTGTCTAATTCAGAATTAAGGGATAATCGTTTCAGTTTCAAAACTTTCAAGTGGTCATGCTTTGTATTTACTTAGCAATAACAATTGACTTCTTTCGTGTAGGTTCTTAGTTTTTCTTGGACCTTGATGTTTATAGTTCTGATTATCCTGTTGGTCTCTAAGGAGTGTGTCTCTCAAATCTCGAAACTTACATGCAGCTGTTCATATACTCAAACAACCAATATATTGTTCAATATTTTCTTCTGGAAGTTGAACCCATGAAAACATGTATGTCTTTACACAAATATATTCCATTTCTTACCATAGATTTCTTGTAATGCCACCAAGGCTTTATCAAATTTGTCATTATCATCTAAGTTCATAATCATTAAACTTTGACATATCAAAGCTGGGTAGACTTTTGATACCCCTGGTACCCAAATTGTGCTTTAACATTGCTAATTTCCTTTTTGATGTAAAGACCTCTCCTTCCATTGCTTCTAAATAAATCTCAAAAGCTCCCTTCCAATCATCCCATGGCATAATTTGAACACCTTCAATTGTTTATTTAGTATTAGAGAAAAGCAAAAGTTATATCAAAATAAATAAGCAAAATAAATAAAGAAGACACTGTTGTCTTTTGGAAGATTGCAAATAAAATAGTAAATTAACATAGTAAAGGTAGCGGCTGTTGTCATTGAGAATGGTAAGTAATATTTCTTTAGATTTACAAGTCAGTGATGTTTAGATATAAGTTATTTATTTGTTTTATAATATTCATTCTGGTTGTGTCAAGGCTGTCCCACAAAGTCCTCCTTTAGTTTCTATGCTTTAAAAGACATTACTGAAGTACTTTCTTTTTTTTTCTCTTTTTTTAATTGACAACTGTGTCAATCAAAGTGGATGCTCCTCTGAGAAGAAGACAAGATCTGGCTGCCGGCTCGGACATTCAGTGACCCCGCAAGTTGATTGGTGGTAATCCAGATTCCTTGGCGGTGTGTCCAGGACCACAGACTCACCTTTTCCAGGCAAAGGAGGTGAGACCATATTCCCCTTGTTTCTTGATGTACCACATTGCTCGTGTGTTGTCTGTCAAGATCTGGACAGACCGACCTTGGATGGAGGAAGGCCTTCAGCGCCAGCCGAATTGCCCACAGTTCTAGCAGACTGATATGAAGATTATGTTCCCCCAGAGACCAAAGACCCCCGATTTCAAGTTCCTGCAGGTAGCCATCAACCCTGAGGTTGAGATATGCGTCACGAATGTATCCATGGTTGGAGCGGGAGAGAAGGCCATTCCACAACTCAGGTTCGCCTTGGTACTCCACTACACAACTTCAGACGCAGTGTTTAGGGAAATTATAATGAAGTTTGACAGGTCACCCCTCTACTGTAGTCACTGTCTGTGGGTGCACCACTGCAGACCCTTGTATGCCAACATTAGTACATCACCAGAAGAATACATGAAGTCAGCAGACCTAGGAATTGCAGGATTCTCAGAACTGGAACTCATGTGCCCCGTTGGATGAATGGAACCATTTTCAGCATTTTGGCAAGCTCTAGAACGGAGGAAAGGTGCAGAGGAAGGTGGTGTCCATTACTGACCTCTATGAACTGGAGTCGCTGGGATGGCCGGAAGCTGCATTGGAGTTTGTTGATTGAAAAGCCCAGGTCAAACAGAAGAGATATTGTCCACTGCAGAGGGCATGACACCCTCTCTGGGGACCCGTCTTTGACCAGCCTGTGCTAATGGTAATCCAAAGTGGAGCACTGCAAATTGTAGTGCATAGAACCCACTATAAAACACAAATACTTTCAATGTGACTGCAGGATTGCGATGTGGAAGTACAAATCCTGCAATTCGGATGACAACATGCAGTCTCCAACTTCCAACACCGGTAACACTTAAGCAAGGGTCAGCAATTTCAACTTTTCTTTCCTGAGGAAGAAGTTCAATTCTCTGAGGTCCAGGATCAGACTTAGACCACTTTTTAGACCATCCTTTTTTTGGAACAGGGAGGTATCAGGAGTAACATCCTTGACCCTTTTCCTGCTCTGGCACTAACTCCACACCCCCTTTGAAAAGGAGTGTTGCAACTTCTTGTTGCAGGATGCCAAAGTGCTCCAAAGAGGATGGGAGAGGTGGAGCGCAGCAGGGATGAAGGGCGAAGCCTGGGGAAGAGTGTTGCCTCTTTCTATGATTTGGAAGACCCACTAGTCCAAAGTTCTGGGTAGTATCCATCAGAAATGGGTACTTTTTCCGAAGTAAGGGTAAACATTCTGCTTGGTGAACATATATATATCAAATTACCCGATTGCCAAATGTTTATGACTGATACACTGCTTGAAATCACGAAAATGGCTGCCCTTGTATAGGTGTAGTGGCCTCTCATTTGATCATGGGTCCTTCTTAGGTAGCTAATCGGGCAGAGGAAATGATGTGTGGAGCTGCCACTCTTCTGCACGGACATCAGTTGTTTGAAGCAGTCGACGTCCCCAGATGAAGAGCCGCAGAAGCAAATTGGGATTGACCAGTGTGTAGATGCCCAGACTTGGGATCTTTTTAGGGGCAGTTTGATCCACAGAACAGGGAGGATGGGAGGGTCAGTGAGGAATCTGCGGTTAGATAGAGTCTCTACCAGAAAGAGTGTTACCGAAGGTAAATAACGTTTCGAAGGTGGGCCTGCGAATCAACTCAAAGCAAAAAGTCTGTAGGAACGAGTGGGCTAAATTCCCCTCTCAGTGAATCTGGCTTTCCAGACAGTAGTGCTTTGTGAACATGTGGAGGGATGCCACCGTAGCCGCCTGTCAAATGACCAGGATAGGAACTCCACCAATGCATTGTAGAAGCCTTTCCTCTGGTGAAATGAGCACTTAACCATTCCTGAGACTGCTTCTTAGCCAATGCATAACAGATCTTTAAGCAGAGCGAGATCCAGCGAGAGATGGTCCTTTTGTGTATAGCTATTCCCTTCTTCGCTCCAGCAAGTCCCATTACGAGTTGATCGTCCACTCTATTTTCTGATAAGATCGGTGTAAAAGCTCAGTGCTCTCTTGGAGTCTAGGCAAAGGAGTCTCCCTTTCTTAGAGGGGTGAGGCAGAGCATAGAGTGACGGCAAGGGGATGGTTTGACCGATGTCGAACGTGTCACTAGTTTAGGAACAAAGGATGCCCTAGTCCGCAGAACTAGTTTGTCTGGGAAGAAGGTTGACACAAAGAACTTGGAGCTCCCTCACATAAAGGAAACCAGAAACACTGCCTTGAGGGGGAGAAGTTGCAAAGAACAGATGTGTTAAGGCACAAAGGGAGTGCACATCAAATATATGAGAACTAGGTTGAGATCACACTGCGGCATAACAAAGGGAGAATGAGGAAACAAATATTGGAGTCCGTTTAAGAAACCGGACTAACTGTTAAGTGCTGCACTAGATAAAAAATGTATCCTAACGACTGGCAAGTACAGTTTTTGTTGAGGGATGCCTGGCTGCTAAGATGACGTCAACTACTTCTAGAGTAAGGTCAAAAGTGCTCAGCTGTTGCCGCTCAATCTCCAAGCATGATGGTGGAGATTGGGGAGGGCTGGGTGTAAAAACATTGCCCTGTTGCTGTGACAGCAGATCCTTCTGGAGGGGCAGCCTGATTGTAGGACCGATGTTCATGCCTAGGAGCTCTGTAAACATGCTCTGTGCCAAATCTGGTACACTAGGATGAGTTGGGGTCTGTTCTCGATCTTCTTCAGAACTCGGAGCAGGAGAGATCTGTACGAGAAAGTTATACAGGAGTCCCAAGTCTCAACATAGAAAGGGAGAGAGAGAGAGAGATACCTTGAAAACGCCAATGCGCAGTTCTGAAGACATTACTTGTTCTCTTCGACACCTAGTGAAGGATGGTGTCTGTGGCCCAGTATGGAAAGAGCCCGATTGTCTCGTCAGTGTTCGTTACTGCCTCCAATGCAGAAACCTCTTCTCTTAGATTACATACTTTTTCGATTGACAATCTCTTTCACACAGGGGACTCCATTATTACCTTCCGTGGAGGTCATGCATGCCTCCATAGTGTCCGATTCTCTGTGCAGTCCTCTGACATTTATCCTCTTGACATGTCATTGGGATGAATCTTTTCACACGGGCCGGTAGCTGCCGCGTAAACACACTCAGACAGTTTCCACCCAGTCAGGCTCCGCTCCCGCGAATTAATAGAGAATTCTTGGTGAGACAGGAGTCATTCTCTGTCCCTTCGGGACTCTTAACCAAAGAAAGGATTAGGGTGAAGGGAATTTCAAGTGGACAAACTCAAGTTATATGTCAGCTAGTCGATCCCTCCGTTGTTTTATAAAGAAGCTGGCAAGATTATATGATTTTTAGAGAACACTGACAATTTCCTTTCATATATCTAAGTGAGGCAAATGCGACACAGAAGAAACCTACAGGGAAACACTTATATTGTAATTACCCAGAATAAAGTAACATATCATGCCTGCGTGATGTACTGTCAGAAATGCACATTAAACAGTAGGAATCCGCGAAGGAGCTCAGAAGCAGCCGCACGCTCTTTACTCATGCTCGCCAGCTGAGACACTGAGCACATTTGAAAGAGGCAGCCTGGCCAGACCATGGGCATCTTTGAAAGTACATCACCCGTGCTGCTGACCAGTGACTTTTTCTATCATGAAGGCAGTCAGTGCTTAATTTGTAATAAAATAGGTGCCAGGAGGCCACTGCAGCTCGCACCACACATTGCCCCTCCCAGCACTAACAACGGCAGTACAAACACACCTACTAACCGTCTCACTCCTATAAGTGTGACAATTCAGACTATTCCAGACCCCCAAATCGAAAGGAATGGAACAAGCTGCAGTCAATAGTCATTTTAAATGTATAGTGAATTAATAAACAACTGCTGTTGTGATCATCTTGATATGAGACAGGCAGAGCCACCATGTGGTACACTGTTACAATTTCTGGTGTGGACAATTAAGTGCTGGTGCTGGGCACCAGAAAGTCCCGGTTCAAATTAAGCATTGTCTCTGTCTACGGTGGCAAAGAGATTGAGCCAAGGTTCTCCCCATGCGTCAAAGAAACTTTGCACCACCTCCTGGTGTAATTGTCACTAGAAATCTTTTAGGTGTCAAAGGATGAGTTTGTTCGCTCTGGTATTCAAAGATTCTGCTATTTGGTTCACTGTCAGGAAGATTCCTTGATGGTCCAGCCATTTCCAGAAGAGTAGAGCCTCCTGTCACAGGATGTATGACCCTACTCCAAACTGTTTATTGCAATACCACAAAGCGGTGGTGTTGACTGGAAGCAATTGCACCACCCTTCCCTTGATGGATGCTAGGAATGCTTTCCACTCTAAGCAGATGGCCATCAGCTTCAAAAGCTTGGTGTGGAGTGGAGCCACCGCTGGTGACTACAGACCTCGGACTTCCACCTCTCTGAGGTGGGCACCCAATCCCGAAGTGATGTATTTCTTACTGTTGTCAGCTCAAGGTGAGGTTGGAAGATGGGTCTACCACTGACCCAATCGCGGTTGAGCAACCACCACTGCAGGTAGTTTGCAGCCTCTTCCAAGATCTGGACATGGTCGGAGAGATCCCCTTGATGTTGTGCCCAATGCTTCAAATTCTATTGGATAGCCTGGTGGCAAGCTTGACCAGCAGGATGCAAGTGGCCATCAGTTGCAGCAGCCTCAGAGGTCACCTCACTGAAATCCCGGTAAGAGGCCAAAAGTACATGATCATTGCTGAACATCCTGGACTCCCCATTCTGGCAGAAAGGCTCAAAACCACACCGTATCCAGAACAGCTTTGATTAAAGGGCGCATCTGAGAAGAAGTCAGGTTGTGATTTTGGCACTTTGGTAGTAAACCCCAAGGATTTCAGGTGGTTTGTCAAAGGGGAGCACACCAAACTGAAAATCATCCTGTCCCACCATGAACTGCAGATACCACCTGTAGACCTGGTGGACAGGAATGAATCAATAAATCAGCATTTGTATAGTGCAGCACTGTCTCTGAGGGTGCACTGTCAAAGAGCCAGGTCTTGAGATTATTTCTGAAGTCCGTCAGGGAGGGTGCTGTTTGAATATGGAGGGGCAGTTCGTTCCAGGTCTTGATGGTAAAGGAGGAGAAGGAGAAGCCCCCGCTGCGGCTGTGACGGATGCGGGGAAATGTGTGTATGGGTTAGTGCTGAGGAGCGCAGGTGTCTTGGGGTTCAATGCAAATTCTAACGATGGTTGATGGAAGCCGGTCATTGATTGCGGTGTAGAGCTTTGTAGGCTTGCATGAGGATCTTGAACAGGCATCTCTTCTGGATAGGGAGCCAGTGAAGATGCCAGAGGGGGGGAGATGTGGGTCCTTTTGGGGAGGTCCAGGATGAGTCTGGCTGCTGCATTCTGCATGGTCTGAAGTTGTCTGATGAGCTGGGTGGAGATGCCGGTGTAGAGAGCGTTGCTGTAGTAGATCTGTTGGGATCCATCGGAAGATTCTGCGAAGCATGCAAAGGGTTTGGAAGCAGAAGGAGGCGACCGTGTTGACTTGGCGTTTCATGTTCAGTTCACTATCAAGGAAGATGCCTTGGTTGGCGCATGGTCTGTTGGTGTGGATGCTGGTTCGAGTTCTGCTGTTGTGGTCCCAGATGGACGAGTTCTTCCCGAAGATCAGTACCTCTGTGTTGTCGGAGGTCAGTTTAAGGCAGTTGTCCCTCATCCACTTGGCCACGTTGATCATGGTGTTGCAGAAGTTAGTTCTGGTGGTGGAGGTGTCTTCAGAGAGGGAGAGGATAAGTTGAGAGTCATTTGCGTATGAAATTATGTTGAGGCGATGGGATCCGACAATGGCTACGAGGGGGTGGTCATGTAGGTATTGAGGGTGGGGGTGAGGGATAAATCTTGAGGCAGGCTGCATATGATGTCTTTGGGTTCGCAGGTGAAGGGAGGCAGCCGGATGCTCTGTGTGCGGCCTGTAAGGAAGGAGGCAATCCATTTGAGGATGTTGTGCTGTATGCCCCGGTTGAAGAGTCTGATGATAAGGGTGTGGTGGTAGACAGTGTAAAACGCTGCCGAGACGTCGAGGTGGATCAAGGTCACAGGTTCCTCCATGGTCAAGAAGGGTTCTGGTGTTGTCTGTGGCAGCGATCAGAGCAGTCTCGGTGCTGTGGTTGGCACAGAATCATGACTGGGAGGCATCAAGTAGGTGGTTTTGATCCAGGTATTCAGTGAGCTGTTGGTTGATGGCCTGCTCAAGTACTTTGCATGGGTATGGGAGATTGGACGGTAATTTTTGAGTTTGCTGGAGTCGGCGGAGGGTTTCTTTAGGAGGGGTCTGACCTCTACATGTTTCTCAATGTCCAGAAAGACTGCTGTGGGGATGGAGGTTTAGATGATGCTGGTTAGTTCCGGGCTGACTGAGTTGGATCCGTGGTTGAAGAGGCAGTGGGAACAGGAGTCGGTTGGTGCCCGAAGTGGATGGATGGATGACATGATGGCCAAGGTGGTTTGAGAGGTGAACAAGGACCGGGTGGTGATCATTCAGCTGGTGTGCCCTGGTTAGTCGGGGCTGTTGAGGTTTAGAGCAGTGGGTTGGGGGTCGAAGTTGTTGTAGAAGGTTCTCGATCTTGCCAAGAGGGTGTCGTAGGGTTCTTGGAAGGGGTGAATGGTATTCTATGTGGCTCCCAGGTTAGAGAATTCTTTGACTATTTTGAAGAGTTATTTCATGTGGTTGGCTGCTGTGTTGATGTGGGCTGTGATGGCCTCTCTTGGCTTCTTTGATTCGCAGGTGGTAGTTGCTGAGGGCTGATATTTTAGTTGCTCTGTCAGCAGTGTTCTTTAAGGTGCACCATCGTTTCTCGAGTTGGTAGCAGTGGCACTTCGTAATTCTGAGCTCTGGGGTGTACCAGTTGGCTTGTTTAGATGTTTTGTTGGATTTTGCTGGTTTCTGCAAAGCGACTGGCTGAATATTCAGTAATCTAGACAGAAAATTTCTGGATGGCCTGGTAGAGGTCTGAGGTGGAAAGAACTGTGGTGCTTGGTGATGGTGTGCTATGCATTGGAGATGGTGAAGTGGGCGATTGCATGGCTGGTCCAGGTGAGTTTTGTGATGTGGCTGAATTTCATTCTGTTGCTGGAGGTGAAGATGGAGTCAAGAGGGTGGTAATCCCCATCGAACTGTATAAACTACGACCGGATACGCTGGCGCCACATCTCTGTGCTATGTTCCTCGCGGCCCGCTCGGCGGGTTCCCTCCCGCTGGACCAGCGTCTGGCCACTATCGTGGTTATTCATAAGGAGGGGAGGCCGCGGGATCGGGTCACGTCCTACAGGCCCATTTCGCTGTTGAATGCGGAACCCAAAATTCTCGCCAAGGTGTTGGCTAATCGGCTGGTTGGCGTGGTGTGCGATCTGATTCACCAGGATCAGTCCGGCTTTATCCCTCATCGCAACACTGCGCTCAACCTGCGGCATTTGCATGGGGTGCTCGCGCGGGTCCCGTTCATACGAGAGCCGGCCATTTTGGCGTCCCTGGACGCCACTATGGCGTTCGACACGCTTGAGTGGCCATATATTTGGGCGACACTGGCGAAGTTTGGTTTTGGCCCGGGATTCATCGGTTGGGTGAAATTGTTGTATTCCGGACCGCTGGCGCAGGTGGCGGTGAACGGTAGAGTGTCGGCTCCGTTTGAGCTGGGTAGGGGCACGCGGCAGGGCTGCCCGTTATCACCACTCCTCTTCGTGCTTGCCTTGGAGCCCCTCGCGGAGTGGCTGCGGTGGCATCCTTCTATCCGTGGTCTCCGATGGACCCCCGAGTATGAGGATCGCGTATCCCTTTACGCTGATGATATTCTTTTATACCTTGCTTCCCCGCGTAAATCACTGATTGTACTAGTTGATGTTTTGCACTCATTTGGCCGCAACTCCGGCTTAGTCATCAATTGGGCTAAATCTTGTGTGTATGTCCTTTCCGGGGAGGCTCCTATCCTTCCGCGGGGTTGTCCTATCCAGATCGCTCCGCAGGGATTTAAGTACCTGGGTATCTTCATTACCCTGGACGCGGAGGCCCGATATAAACAGAACTTGCTCCCCCCCCTCCAGCGCCTGAAGGATGACGTGGCGCGTTGGAGGCGCTTGCCGCTCTCACCGCTCGGCCGTGCGGCATTGTTTAAGATGATGTCGCTGCCACGTTTCCTGTACGCTTTACAGAATACGATGGACGTTGTCCCGGCGCGCTACTTTCGCGAGGTGGAGAGTCTGCAGCGACGCCTGTTCTGGGAGGGTAGGCCGCGTATCGTCCTTGCGAAGCTGACGCTCCCGTGGTACGACGGGGGGGTCGCCCTCCCAGACATCAAACGGTATTACTGGGCCTCCCAGCTGGCTGCGATAAACCACGGCCTTTATGGGCCCGCTCTTAACCCGGCCTTTGAAATGGATAAACTACTACTGCCGGGTGGCGACTATAATCGGGCGCTGTATTCTAGATCGCTTGACGCGCGTCTGACGGGCCCTACGCGGGTTGCGGTACGGGTGTGGCACGGGGCTAACTTGGCGATGGGGTGGAAGGACCGGTTGACCCGGGCGACGCCACTGTATGCATCGGAGCGGCTGGGCTCCCTGTGGACCTCGAAGGGCTTTGAGAAGTGGGACATGATAGGCATCAGCAAGGTGGGCGATCTCTGGACGAG
Source organism: Triturus cristatus (assembly GCF_964204655.1). Lineage (NCBI taxonomy): Eukaryota > Metazoa > Chordata > Amphibia > Caudata > Salamandridae > Triturus > Triturus cristatus. The sequence continues at coordinate 215,905,416 of NC_140588.1, forward strand.
GGGGGGATTTAAGACGTTCGAGGTGCTGCAGATGGAATTCCAGTTGCAGGACAGGGAGTACTTTCGATATATGCAGGTCCGTCACGCGCTGTGCTCCGTATTCCCGGATGTTGCCTCCATCCCGGAGTACTCCCCTCTGGAAGATAGAGTGCTAGATGGGCATGTACCGGACGGCACGATTTCATTAATTTACAAAAAGCTCATCAATGATCGCTCGGGACTGCTGACTAGCCTTCGTGAGGCGTGGGGGGCTGATGGACTGGAGCTGGATGACGAGGACTGGGTGTCTGCGGTGGCCTCCCCGAAAGAGGTGGCCATACCGGCTCGCCTTCGCTTCGTCCAGCTCAAGATACTCCATAGGGTCTATGTTACGGGGCCGGGTCTGATGCGTATGGGCTATGCCGTGGACGGGTTGTGTAAGCGTGGGTGTGGTTCTTTGGGGACCTTTCTCCATATTTTGTGGGAATGCCCGGAGGTGGCGCGATTCTGGCGTGGTGTGCATGCGGTTTTGCAGGCAGTCACGCATGTGACGCTGCTGCCCGAGGCGAGGAGATGTCTCCTAAATGTGTGGGAGCCAACCGGCTACTCAGTGCCGCAGACGTGGTGGGTGACTCTGGGATATATGGTGGCCAAGCGTGATATTGCGCAATTGTGGGGTTCCCAGAGGTTGCCAACTGTCTCGGCATGGAAGGACAACATGGATTGGTGTATGTTTCGGGAAAAGGTAGTGTATGTTGCGAGAGGTAAGCCTGGGAAATGGGTGAAAGTGTGGGGCCCCTGGAACACCTACCGTGGGGGAATCTGTACCCCGCCGCTGACGCCTGATCTGTCACCGGCCCCGTCTCCTTAGCCTGCTTGTCTCCCTGGTTCTGGGCATTGAGTTCACTTTGTCTCCGTCCCGACCTATCCCCCCCCTGCTATTCCTGTGGATCGGTAGGGTCCCCCCCAGGGGAGATCATGCTGCTGCTTCGACTGTTGGTTGCCTTGTGGATTTGTTTTTTCGTTTCTTATATAAAAATGAAACCGTTGTGTGGGGTCCGGATGGTGTGGCTGCCGACGCTTCTTTCAACTCCTGTGACCTCTCTTCTGCCGCAGCGTGTGTTTTACTGCTTGTATTATATGCTCTTCCTGTTTGCTAGTGGCCGGCTTGAAGGTTGTAGGCCCATCTTTGTACATCTTTTGGATTCTGTAATAAACGGTTTCAAAAAAAAAAAAAAAAAGAGGGTGGTAATCAGGAACTGGTGAAAGAAATTGGTGTCAAGAAGAACACTCAGGAAGGACTCCCAACCATTACAGTAAAATACACTAAGCCACTTCCAATCACACAATAATGTAAAACTAAACTTTTTGTACGCAGTACCTCTGCAAGCATCACAGATGTGAAAATAAGCATTCTTCAGGTCGAATGCTACCATCCAGTCTCCCGGGTCGAGGGCAAACAGAACTTGGACCAGAGTTAGCATCTTGAATTTGTTGGTAAGGGTCTCATTACGGCAACAAGGGCCCAGTATTTGTTTTCCCTAGTTGGAGAACTTCAGTTAGCACATTAGTTCTGACCTGCAAGGTGGGGGAGCTGGAGGTTGAGTACCTCAGCTGCCCTCTATATGACCATTGTGAAGGAGGCAATTTCCTCAGTGGCTGGGCCTGGAGAGGAGACTAAGCCAATATCAGGAGATGTGTCAAGGCCACTGGCATCTTGAACATTCGCATACCAGTTGTTTTCATGATAGAGTTGCCCTAATTAATCTCCTGCATCATTCTCAATGTTAGAGTCTGTCCCAAACAGGGAATGCAGCATATGTGGTCTATCCCTTGGAACTGGAATGGTGAGAGGCCCAGGAGGAGGGGGCAAGGCTCAATGACACCAAGCATGGCCTTGTTCGCGACAGCGCAGATTCTGTGTTGCAGTGCACAATGGGTAGTGCAATGTCCACTGGAGTTGATGAAGTCGGCACTGGTGCTGATGTTCCAGAGACTGGTGTGGAATGTGGAGCCAGAGGTAAAGTTGGCAGAGGCTTTAGTAGGCTCAACTCTAGTTTTCCCTCTGCTTCGAGGTCAGAGTCTTAATTGGGCAATCTTTAACAAACCTTCTAATCTCCAACTCCGTGCACCCAACCCTGGGGGCATAGAATGTCTCCATATATGTCGCAAATGTCTCAGCAATCTGCCTACTGCCCCTTACCACCTGCCCCGATTCTAGTTGCAGTTCTTTAACTGCATGGATTCCCTTTCTCAGCTGCCTACCCAAGACAACAATTTAACTGCCTTATCTCCGGCGTCATAGATGCACTTCTGTTTGGCCAGGAAGTGTTGAGGTATTCTGCTCAGAAACAGAACGATGCCTGGGATCATAGAACATCAGTATATATGAGCCCGAGTCCAACTAGCTATAGTTCCTCATTTGCCCTTCTACCCTTTCCAGAGTGACAAGTAATTTGGCACCCCAGAACACAACACTCTTGATCCTCTTGGGGACTGCAGTAACAGGAAACAACCTTTCGCTCTCTCACTCGTATCTGTCCACAATAAGATAAAAAAGAGACAAGAAGGAAGTTTACAATGTTTATTTAAACTATTGTGCTCTAAGATGCAAAAATTGTGCCACAATTAGAAAACAAATAGATACCCATAATACTATCAGTATGGTTAATAAACAGCTCATCATGAAAAGCCCTGTCATGTTATCTGACAGACCTGACTAACCCTCCCATACTACTAAATCAAACTGGTTATACAGTATAGATCTCTGGGTTTAGTGGTGGACCCCACACCTTAGCATGCATAGGTGGATGTTCTATATCTCCAGCTAATGCCACACTCTCGTCTCAGGACCTTCGCTCTGTGTGTGCATTCCCAGTTATATGACATGATATGTGTACTCAAAAACAGCAGCTACACTCCTTTATTATAGGAAAACATGTGAGTACGTACTCCGCTTCCTGACCGTAACGAAAAAGGGCTTATCCCTGGACTTGACGCCTTTTTATGGAAATAAATACTTGTTTCCCCATGATTTCTCTGATGCAGTATATTTGGCCTAATACTATGCTACATAATAAGTGTTGCTGCTAAGATTACAAAAGCCTTGAGAAAGCCCTGGTCGGAATGACCGCTAAAGAGCGAAACGTGTCGTGTGGCGAATATCTAGAAGTAATCCGTGTAACACTCTGGAGATTGATGGAAATTCATGAATCAAGAATAAATATGAAGAATAAAAGCAAAAGATAAATACCAATTGGAATCTCGAAGTTTCTTTGTTAAAAGTATACTAAAATTTGCTAAGGAGGATTACGTACTCACATGTTTTCCTAACTACTTATAATAGAGGTCAGTAAGGTCCAGTACATCGAGTCAACACCCTCCTGTAACTTTCAAGAATTGGCAATAATACCCAGGAAGAGAATCTTGGGACCTTTAATCCTACATAGAGCACTCCTTTATTATGTCTAGGTGCTAGTGTCTGACCAGAGAGAATAACAAGGGGCAATGTTGTTTGACCTTGCCTAGGCTGTTCAAACTAATTCCCATTAAAAGAGTAAAATACAAAAACATGTGCTGATTCCATGGGAAAATACAATGTGGCACAAAGGTAAGCGTGTTATTTAGTAACGTATGCAAAACCAAAGCTGCCTCCAACGTGCATGATTAGTGTAACGTAGGGAAACCGACAATGGGCCATATGAGAAAGAAACAACGGCCTCCCTTTAGTCAGGATGACAGCACAAAAAACCCACTAAAAATATAAATGTAATCGAAAGATAAACCCTTTCAAAGCTTAATTAAAATAATTGCATGTTAACGACTTAAGAAATAAGTTGTTAATTTATCCAACAGAAGAGTCACATTTCTCTCCAGTAAGGAAAACTTCCTTATTAGCACATTCACAACGATAGGAGAAGGGAAGTGACTATAACTCATGAATGAAGCTGCCTCCGAGGGGTTCATATCTACCAACATGAAAATGTTTCACGCAAGCTGTGAATTGAATGTCAAAATAGGTAAAGAGATAACATCCTGTATTAACCACACAGCTGAAGGGGTTTTAGCTACAGTGAATGGAAGTCGTTCTAACTCTCTAAGTGCAGCATTGTGTAGGTTTGCTTTTTTCATTGCCATCCGTTGTTGTTTGTGTGTTTATCTAAAAGGCAAAAATAAACCACTTGATTTCAGATAGCGCCATGGTACGCGACCATTCTTAAGTATTTGAAGTGTCCAGCTAAACTACATGATAGATCTAAGCTGACTTTTCCCATGATACAAAGTTGATAAATCACTTTGAATAATATCAATAACAGATGACACAATGTTATTTGAATTGTAAATACGAAAAGACAGTATATTAATACTATTATCAACAACTGCAAGCACTTTGTCCAAATTATCTTGGTCAATTTGTCTTAAACGTGTGGCAGCTTCCATTTGGGACAATTTCCAAATTTCATTATAGGTGCAAAAATAAATCTTTTAGAACGTCTGACAAATCCAGGTCTTCGGACAGTAGAGAAAGATGTTGCTCCACTGTAGATCATGTGGAACTTTCCAATCATTGTTGACACAAATTTCCCGCCGAATATATGGTAACAATACCAGAATGTTGTGATTGAGAGTATCGGCGATCGGGTCTGCTTGATTTGAACCCAGGTGTGGAATTGAGAAAACGAGCATGACAACTATTAGTGTCTACTGGTCACAATAACCACCCATTAGGATCTGAAAGTGTGGAATTGAATATACCATTCTGCACCATGCTATTGAGTTGTTCTTTGGTGTAGTTTGTTAAACTTTGCAAATTATCAAAGCGGGCAATGGAGGGAAGTGTTGGAGCATTCATTTCTTTAATTTCTGCCACGCCCAGACATGTAGTCTGCTGGACTGTCATTCAAAAGGATCATTTATGTGGGAATTAAGCAGGCTTGAAATAAGGTTTCAATTCCCTGAACCTGCCACAATTTCATTGCCCAAACTGATTTTAAATCAATTGTATCTTTCCAGTAATCATAGCCTTTAAGGGCTAATTGGTTAACAAACAAAACCGTATATATCAGTTTAGACTGTGTAAGCATATATTTTTTGGTAGGGCAGGGACTAATTTGAAATAATATGAGGTGTGGTCTAAAGTGTCATATCCTGTTAAAGATGTTAATTTGACTTAATGCATTTTTAGAACTCCCTTGTGGATTTCGGACAATGTTCTCATTGTATATAACTAAAATGTGGATGTACTGGTTCTGTGTAGGAAATGATGTCCATAATGGTGTTAACAGAACATATCAGCATAGTTAGCAGAATTAAGGTATAGGTTTTCTGATTCAAAAACAGTATAATGTTCCAATTCTGTAATCATAGAATTTACAGTTTCAACATTCCAATCATCTGAATGTAACACAGATACTATTACATAACCCATAGAAACTTTGAACACATATGGTATCCGCAAGATCTTCGTAGGGCCGAATATATTGAAAGGAACTTTATCCCAAACAATCTCATCAGTCACTGGAACCAACACAAAAATCCAATCCACATGAACAGGAAAACCAAGGAGAGCATGATCCAGACATATATCCAAGCCATGACAACCTTGAAATAAAAACACAAATCAGTGCTGGAGGCAGATGCAAAACAGAAGAACTGCCTGAAGAAGAATACTCTTTATCCATGTAATACCCACAGGCACTCAGTTCAATAGTAGGACTAAAAAAATCCGACAAAGGATCAGTATCCGCTGTAGAAGACGCAACAGTAGAAACAGTCATCAATTTAGTAGTATTGTCGATTGAGGACTCAGCCTCCTCTCGTCACTCCCCTTCTTTCCCCCCCCCCCCCACCAGCAAGGGAGTATCAGCATCGGTGGATCTCACGGGCTGCAAAGGAATATCTTTTGCAGGAGCTCAAACAACCCGTGGCTTACTATTCAGAACCAGCCACATGATGTAATTTGACAAGTTTGATGGAGACAAAGTGTTTATCTCCAGAGCCAGGAAGAGGTGGCAATATTATAAATCTTGTATCTTGGTGCTTCCAGACATCCGACGCTATTACTGGGCCACACAGTTGTCCGCGATTAACCACGGTTTCTATGGCCCGGCCCTCAGCCCTGGTTATGCCATGGACAGATGGTTGTTGCGCGGTGGGAACTATCTTAGGGCGTTGTACTCGCGGTCCCTCGACTCATCCCTCACGGGGCCCACTGGGGTGGCGGTGCGTGTATGGAAGATGGCGACTGACTCTCTGGGCTGGAAGGATAGGCTCACCTTAGCTGCCCCGTTGTTTGAATCTGAAAGGTTGGGTAGGCTTTGGCATACGAAAGGGTTTGATAAATGGGATTTGATCGGCATTTCCAGGGTTGGAGATATGCTGATTAAGGGTAGGGTGAAGTCCTTTGAAGAGTTGCAGAAGGAGTATGAGTTGGGGGCGTCTGAGTTTTTCCGATATGTTCAGGTGCGTCATGCCCTGCGGTCAGTCCTTGTGGAGGGTGGGAAGGTGCCTGAGTCCTCTCCTTTGGAGGACCGGATCCTTGATGGCCATATGCCGGAGAGCACGATCTCGCTCATCTACAAGAAACTGATAAATGTTCGGGCTGATGTGCTACTGGGGCTGCGGGACCAGTGGACTAGGGACGGACTCGAGTTGGACGATGAGGACTGGCAGTCTGCTGTTTCCTCTCCTAAGGAGGTTGCGATCCCGTCGCGTCTGAGGCTGGTGCAGCTTAAGATCCTGCATCGAGTGTATGTGACGGGGCCGCGACTGGTTCATATGCGATTCTCTGAGGAAGGCCTATGTAGGAGGGGATGCGGTATGGTGGGTACTTTCCTACATATCATCTGGGAATGTGGTGTCATCACGGAATTTTGGAGGCGAGTTCATGCGGTGATGGGGGAGGTGACGGGCATTGCCATGCAGCCGGAGGCGCGGTGTTGTCTCCTGAATGTCTGGGGGCCCACTGACCATGATGAGGCACAGACCCAGTGGGTGACCCTGGGTAACATGGTTGCTAAGAGGGACATCGTGCGCTTGTGGGGTTCCGGGGGGCCCCCCACGTTAACTGCGTGGAAAGAAAATATGGACTGGAGTATGTTCAGGGAGAAGACAGTATATTGCGCCAGAGGCCGCCCTCGGAGGTGGCATGCGATCTGGGGGCGGTGGAACCAATACAGGGGGGGAATATGTCTTGCCCCTGATCTGGATCCCCCCGAGGAACAGCTTTCTTCTTGACCTTCTTTCCAGCTCCGTATGTAGATGTGATGGTTAATTGACCTCTTGGGCCTCTGCTTTTCCCCCTTTTTCCTCTTATCATAGTACTGTGACCGTTAGATGATTGGGGTCCGGCTCCCCCTGGGGGGCTACCACCGTGGGCATTCAGTGTTGTTGCCTTGCTGGGGTTTGTTGTGTGTTTGTAATTATTAAAAATGGAACCTTCTCACTGCTCCTTCAATGTACTGTGGACGATTCTCTATACTCTCCTAATGAAGCTGCCGAACCTCCGGGTTGTCGGCTGAATAGCTGTGTCCAGATTCTTGAAGAAATAAAGGCTTTTATAAAAAAAAAAATAAAAAAAAAATCTTGTATCTTGGACTACAAGGACTGTCACAGGAGCACGGTAGGATGAGCCAAACTCCATTATAATCACCACTTTTTCTCAAACGATATCTCCAATTTTTGGAATCCAGCCAGAAACTTCAAACTTTGCATCTGTTGCAGGAGAGAGATACGTGTGCAAGTGTGTGCTTGATTAAGCATCACAAAAGCTTTTTAGGTCCTGTAAGACAGCACAATGGTTATCTACGTCAAAGGTTGCCGAATCCTATACAATGTCTGGACCGTCAAGGTCTAGAATATACATCTTGATGCCAAAGAGTACTTCATATGGGGTCTGCCCACCCATAGATTTTAGATAGGCTGTTAAGAGCTTGTTGGACCCCCATAGAGGTGGTTGGACCAACTACGCCAAGTACCTAATACTCTAGCGGTTAAGGACTGCTTTAAGTTACAGTTCATTCTTTCCACAACATAATTGCCCTCGGGCTATATGAAGAAGAATAATGCACCTACACTCCTAAGGACATCATAGAATCTAGGTAGGCTTTAGAAGAGAAAGGCGGACTCTGGTCTGAATGGAATGCACAGAAGGCATTTGCCTTGCAAGATAAAGACTTACAAGTCTTTAATAAGAGTTTGAGCGTCAGCTGAGCGCTGTGGCCAGACCCAAAAGAATCTAGAGCAAGAATCAAGTGCAACCATAATAAATTTGAACGCAGTATCTGAAATCAGTGGACTACAATAATCCAGGTAAACACAACCAAAAGGCTTGTTGAAAATCAACAGGTGTGTCTGCGGTGGGCTAGCCACAGTGGAGCTTTTAATTTGTTGACAAATGTCACAACACAAGACATATTTTTGGACCTGCTGGTATAAGCCTTGCCACCAATGTTGATGCTGTAGCAGCAAAATAGTGGCTGCCACTCCTGTGTGCGTAGAAGCACCACCTTCATGTGCCGCTACTACGAAAGAATGTCTGCAGTCTTGGTTGAGAATCAAGCAATCGCCAACCCCAGGAATAGTTACAAAAGAATCATGCGGGTTATTTAAATGAAGAGTAAAGGGGTGTCATTTGTAAGTGCATTCACGGCAGCCAAGATGTTATCTATACGATTTTTAGAGCATGTAACGGCTGCTGATTTGGCTGCTTTATCAGCCAGATAATTCCCTACAGCATATGAACCCACATGCTGATGACTTACCGTATGTATCACATGAGTCCGTGGCAACCTGTCTTTAAGGTCTGCCACTTTAACCCAAAGCAGTTTATGCTTGATTGTGCTACCCTTTGAATCTCTGAATCTGTTTCGCTGCCAATAATGTTGATTATCATTAAAGGTCTGTACACAGTAATACGAATCACACACAATAACAGTGGGGAATTCAGGATCCGTATTTTCAAGTGCAAGAAGCAAAGCGTTAAGTTCAGCCAACTGTGCAGTGCAGTCTCCTAAAGACTGCATTCAAGTAGTTTGAGATTGGAAAACGCCATCTAACATAACACCAATAATGATGGTGCATGCGGCTGAATATTGCTGCTTAGAACCTATAGCAGGTTGAGCTGAACCGTCAGTGTAAATAATGTACAAGTTGCTTACATTCGGTAACATAATATCCGGTAGAGACACACTCTAGCCGCAAATTCCTTAACTTTTGAATTCTCCCCAGGCGCAAGTCTGGATCTGGAACATTTTTAGCAGTTCCTCTGCGCGCCGGGCCACGGCGTCGTACCGCTCTGTGATGACGTCGTCCCCGGATATGTCGTAAATAGAGCCATGCAAGTCCCCTCCGGCTTGCGGTCATCAGTTTCATCCGTGAAACTTTCCGTGCCAGAACGCGGAGCCACTGTAGAAACTGGCTGTAGAACCAGTGTCCAAAAAAAACCTCAAAATCACTTAAAAAAACAAATCTGAACACCACGAAATGGTATGCCAATACTGTTATGTTCCATATATGTACCCCAATATAAGCTCAGGTGGTCACCAAACCTTTCAGCCATATTCTCCCATACCATTACACTGCATAATGATTCTTAATACTGACCTTTTACCTAGTTACAGTAATGTCCAGAGATGACATGGGGTTTTCTTTGAACAGCTTAAGCCTCATTCATTATGCATGAGGATTCTTGGAATCACAGCAGGACAGCAGGCCTACCATCTCCTGCATAATAACTATGTATATGGGTCATTCCTTCTGTCATCCTAGACCGACTTGACACAGCAAGGTATATCCCCAGGGGGTACCACTTTGGGTATATATACATCATCTGTTGCTGAGATAGTCAGAAGAGAAAAGGACTTCCAAGCTGACACACTGAAGCGAGATGCTGAGGCTCCTGCACACAGACACTCCAGCTCTCAGTGGTCTGACATCCCGTGCGGGTTGTCCATCTCAAAACCAAGACGGGGTCCTACAGTCTCTCACTTCAGCTAATGGGGTTGACTTTATCCTAGAGGGATTCTTGGCCTTTACACCCGCATACATGCTAGGTACATCTAGTTAGGGACGCATCGTGGGAGTAAGCCTTTATTACTGTCATGTATTTTATATACTTACTTGTATTAATTGTTTTAGCACGATGGTAAAACTCTACCATCCTTTTACTCTGTTAGTGCTTATAATTATTTATATCTGTTACTGTCTAATGATTGTTTCAGCACACTTATTTTACACTAGAATCACGCTGGTTCAATAAATGCTTATTGAAAAACATCCTCACTGTTTATTCTGTGTATCTCTCTGAGACAAAGTAAGGACGAGTGACTGAGCGAAAAGTAGAACACTGTTTCCACGATCCCTGATGGGACAGAGTTGTCATGTTCAATAGTTGCCCAGAACTATTCTCTCCTTGGTAAGAGGGCTTTCTAATGGCACTGTGAGCTAGCTGTTATACAGGCTAACATATTCGGTAGGGGTGTCTAGAATCAGTCTAACTCCAATCCTACAGTATATGTTGTATAAACATGCAGATCCTATATAGGTTTATAGAAACTACACGACAATATCTTCCAAAGGGTTTAAGGAAAAAAAAAACACATTAATTAATCTGTGATGCTTAGGCTATGTGAAACCCTGCACCCCGAAGCAGAACCATCCTTAAAAAGGGGAACACCCTTCACTCTACAGACCATTCACCAATGGAAGTGAGAAGCAAGGCCATACCAATACAAGACCCATGAAACAACAACAAAATGTTTACTGAGTCACTATTACATGAGTTGGAGACCACTGGTGTACAAACCAGTACTGATACAGGTTATAACCCTTTGTCGCATAGGTCTTTCGCAGAGCGTGGAGGATGGGCAGGGCGTTAAGGAATCTGCAGCTAGACTGTGTCTCTACCAGATATTACGTTACCAAATGTAAGTAACTTGTACATCTGATAGATACATCTACCCCCAGATTCCTTAACTTTTGAATCAAATACCATAGCTATACCCACCTGAGGAGGGTCTGCAAATTAATCCTGCAACAGTTCTCAAAGTGAAACTGCCGGTCAAAACAAAACAACCAACTAAATGTACGTTGGAATAGTAGGAAAATAGCCTGGCTCCTAATAGAACCTATGATCAGCAGTGCATTGCGGGCGCGCGAGTTATAGTTAGCTGAACTAACTATAACGGGGGAATTTCAATGGTTTTGTACGAGTGAAAAGTCCAGCTAACTATAACGCCCCTGAAACCTATGGTTTCTTCAGTGAATTTCTAAGGTTTTTTAAATGCTAATTCCTAACTATAACATGCCTGAAACCTATGTTTTTTTCAGTGAATTTCAAAGGTTTTTTAAATGCTAATTTCTAACTATGCCTACAGAGATAGGACATGTGAAGAAGGAAGAAAAAACGCACAGAAAGAAAAAAAAGAAATGCAGAAAGAACCAACAGAAGTCCTCAAAGACGAAGAAAAGTGCAGGAAGAAGAATAACGTGCAGAAAGAACAAACAGAAGAGCAGAAAGAAGCCTTGTTGCAAAATCATCCTGTACCCTCAACTTTTTCAGAGGGATACTGGTGGTAACTGAGTCTGACTAACCGCAATCCTCTGCTGATGACGTCAGATATTACATCACTGTATTTAGACGCTTATTTACCCATGTCTTCTTCCATTAATCATTAGCTATACATATATTTCAAATATTTATTTTTCAGAAAGACACATATGTCATCAGTGATGTAATATCTGACGTCATCAGCTGAGGATTGCGGTCGCGTGAGTTATAGTTGCCTGCACTAACTATAACGGGGGAATTTCAATGGTTTTTTACGAGAGAAATGTCCAGCTAACTATAACATGTGTGAAACCTATGTTTTTTTCAGTGAATTTGCAAGGTTTTTTAAATGCTAATTCCTAACTATAACGTGTGTGAAACCTATGGTTTTCTCAGTGAATTTGCAAGGTTTTTTAAATGCAATTTTTTTTTATTTATTTATTTTTTTGGTTTTTTTTTTTTTAAAAGAATATCCTACCTATGTATATAATCATATATTTACTATATTCTGCAATATTTAATGGTTCACTTTTTTTTAAATTAATGTTTACATATAGTTGTACATCACAGTTATTATCTTCTACTACCCTTTAAACTTTTTTTTTTTTTAAGGAATTTTTGCCGTGCGCGTACGGTAAGCTGACGCTACGCGCTTCGTACGTTATAAGTACGGTATACGTACGTAATATGTGTGCTCCGTGTGCGCATGCGTACTTCGTCTGCGACGCGTATGCGCTGGCGTTGTTCGCGCATGCGCCTTATGCGGAACCGACGTACGCGGTTGCGCGAGTGCCTCTAATGCGCATGCGTGCGTGCGTCGTACGTGCGTGCTCTGTACGCGTATGCGTACGTCTTACGTTCGCGCATGCGTACTTTTTTCCATGCGCGTACGGTAAGCTTAGCGAGCGCGTACGGTAGGTCATGTGATCTAAAAACAACACTTTTGATTGGTTTAAACTTCTTTCATTTCCAGAAACATCCAACACCACACCCATTCCCCTCATTATTGCTTGTGATTCCATAGGAGAAGGACCTGAACTGCTTTTGAGAGACAATGGCAGAGCAGCAATCCACTTCTGGGAGTGAGCAGGACACCCTTCTCAGACAGAGTAAGAGGAAGCAGAAAGATTCTTTTGTTTGGGAATATTTCACATTTCCAGAGGGGCAGAAGAAAGTTAATGCTCCTAAGGTCACCTGCAAACTTTGTGGGCGTGTCTTGTCTAGAGGGGATCCTAAGAAGAAGTACTCTTTTGGGATCTGCTCTATGTCCAGACACATTAGGGATGTACATCCTGCGACCTTTGCTCAAGCTACTGGAGCAACCCCTCCAGCAGCTCAGCCGAGCCCAACCTCAGAAGCTCAGCCGAGTACATCATCGGCAGCTCAGCTGAGCCCTTCCTCTGTGGTGGGAGCATCACCCTCTTCTGCTCCTCTGGACATTAACCCTCGATTTCAGAGGGTACAAATGAGGTGCACCAGATGTTATGGTCTAATTGTTTTTGGGGAGTCCAGTATTTCCCTAATAAACAATAAGATAGACCAGCACATCTGTGGTCCTTGTTAATATTCCCATTCTTTCCTTCCTCTGACCCTGTATTAACACAACGGCTCTTTTAAGAGCCAACCTTACCTCACAACTTTTTTAAAAAAAAATTTAATCACTTTTTTAAAAAAAAATTCTCGCCATGCGCATACGGTACGCGTAGCTCGCGGAATCCTTCCGTGAAGTTCGCGGAATTTTTCCGCTTCTGGCGTACGCTACGCGTACTCCGCGATTTTTCGTAAAAAAAATAAAAAATGTTTTGGCCCTTGGGGGTCCTTCTGTGACCCCCTAACCAAGGCTAGGGGGTCAGGAACTGTCCACCCTGCCCCCTTTTCACGTTTGCCACCTTCCTTTTCCACTCTTGCACTGACAACAAACAAAATGGCAGCCGACACTTCCTGATTTCGACCGATTCGAACGTTGACTGAAATGTAACAACCAATCAGAATTACGCTCGCGCACGTTAGGGTGCTCGTACCGTACGCGCCTATAGATATATATATGCTTTTAAATTCTATTTTCTCTGGAAATACTGAACAGATTTACACGAGACCTTCAAAAGGCACGTCCCTGACCTGAGGGCTACCTCTCTGCCAAATTTCAACTAATTCTGTTCAGCCGTTCGGGCTGTAGCTCGGACTAAAGGTCCCTAAAGAAAAATGCATGGGAAAAACGCGTTTTGGGACCCCCCTTTTTCTCAGCCCCCGCTTGACGAATCCCCCCGAGACTTTCAGGGAAGGAGCGGAGCGCCCCACCTATTTTGAAAATTTCGCGAGGATTCGTCAATCGGCGCCAAAGTTATTCCAAATAGAATGTTGCGGATTTCCTATGGAAACACGGTCCTAACTATAACTATCTACTGGCGACCACCAGTAGATAATATATATATGGGCTCATATATATCTATATGAATATAAATATATACTTATATATACGTGCCAGGTATCTTCCACCAGAGACACCGAGTGGCCCAACAACTCACATAATTTTGCTGGCCAATGTGTTCTGCTGAACTGCAAAGAACTACAAAGCTTGACATCGAGTCATGAACACCTTGAGGCCTCAAAGGGAAATGAGGAAAGAGAAGCGACCACATCTCAGATTAAAAATCCTCTTTCTGTTTTGTTTCACACAGCCATGCATATACTGTATACATAATGGAGAAACAGAACTGAGAAACCAGTTCCAAACACTTTATAATATTATTGAAAAGGGTACTGCACCTAACAACAAAACCGCCTAAGTTGCCAAAAGTATCATAACCACAGGTAACCTGGCATTAAAATAATGCCTCTTGCAAAACTAAACCTTTGCCAGCAGGAAGCACCTGCCATTACACTTCTGATCCAAAAACCTTTTTTTTTTGTTCCGTTAGTCCACCGGTACTGATATATATATATATAAACAACTCCATATATAAAATGTACCCTTTTTCAAGAAGCACCAGTCATGAATTCTCCAGGACTGTTAAGTATCGAAAAGAGAATTAGATACATTCCTCAAAATGACCAGTAAGATCTAACCTTAGACAGAAAAACATATGCAGAAGTATTGTAGGAGAGTAAGTAGAATACCTTCTTATTCCAAAAAGATCTCCTACTATGCAGTGCATGACTGAAACCAGCCTTCATTGTTTCAAACACTATCTCTTAGACTGTCTAAGGCATTGAGCCATGTTCCAAGATTGAACAAAGGAATTACCTATGCCTTTCAAAAAAGGGAGGGATATACAAACCTTTGTATTCTAAGAATACAATCATGGTTATTCAAAATCAAAACACTAATAATACATAAGCAGTCCGCTTCAAGTAAAGAAAACAAACTTCACAAAATACCCTGGTTAGAAAAAACCAGACAAGAGTGAAAGGTAACATCAAAGAAAAATAATGGCTATGAGCCCACCTAATGGCTTCTAAAGAACATATAATATAGTCCAAGAAGGACTAATCCAATAGCAAACAAGTAGACTGCATAAGTAGTATACATACAAGCTATACAATAGCCAACCAAGACTCCACATAGAGTAAGGCGTATACCATAAAAGGTATGACCTCTTGAGACTAAGCTCCTCATCAGAGTAAAATGAAAGAACAAAACAGCTATTCAGCTGCAAAAACCATCCGGAGATCAGAAACCGGAGGCAAACACTCTCTCAATAAGAAAGAAGTAGTGCTTAATAATTCAACACAACAGCAGCGTAGGCAGGATATAAACCTTTACCTAACTTAAAGATCCATGTCCGTGACTGTATAATAAGAGAGCAAAACTGGGGTGGCAGAGTGGGCTAAAGAACGGTGATGGATCAAACCCGGATCTGTGACTGGGTGTGAGTGTTTGATTGGTTCTGATGCTCCGTCCATCACCACCCCCTTTTGCACCGCTTTGTTCGCCATAAGTTGGCAGGGTATGCTCAGACGTGAGTCCCTTTTTTTAAAAAAAACATTTTTTATTGTTTTCGTACCAAGAACTCAGTACAGTTCCCATCAACCCCCCTCCCTCCAAAATAATCTTTTACATTCAGCATTGCCCCCAAGTATGCAGGAGAAAAGTCTCCCTTCCCGCATAAAGCCCCCCCTCCCTCTCCCTCCCGCACCCCATGTCAGTGTGCCCCCCTCTACCTACTCCCCTCCTGACGCGCCCCCCCTCATTACTATGAATCGTGTACGGGTGCTCAACCTTCCCTAGGCGACACGGGCTTTCCCCCATGCCAACCCATACATTATACGTCCAGCCCTCACCACGACCCCCTGCCTACTCCCCGCTCACCGCTTCCTCCTGTCGATCAGAGGCGCTCCCTTCTCTGCCCACATCAGATATCAGCCCCTGAAGTTCCACCACCAGCGCCTCCCAAGCTCGGGCCGTCGCTAGTGCCTTTTCATCATCCCTCCGAAGGGCTAATTGCAACCGGAGAGTGCCCTCTGCACCTGCCCATCTCGCAAACGCCGTCCTCCACCTCAAAAAGCTAGGCCCCGCTCGTGTTTTCCAATGCATAGTCAGTTCCCTCTTGGCCATGATCAACCCTAAGTCATAGAACTTACTGGTAATCTTCGTTCGGCGGGTGTGGCGAAACCAAAGCAGCAGGCAGACCCCCATCTCCGGCGCAATAGAGCGATCTGTCACCTGATTCAAGCAATCTATAACATCTTCCCAGTAGTCACCCAACTGCGCGCATGACCAGAACATATGGCGAAAATCAGCCCCTTCTCCCCCACACCGCGGGCACTGAGAGTGCACGCCCCCAAAATATTGCGATATCTTAACCGGCGTCAAATAGGCCCTGTGTAGCGTAAAAAACTGAACCAGCTGAAACCGGGCATTACGCGTTCCCTTCCAGGCCCGCCGCACCAGCGTGGACCATGTCGACTCGGGGATGGGTTTCTCGAGGTCCACTTCCCACTTATCCCTCAACTTGTCTAGGGGTCGCAGGCATTCCGTCGACAGTCTGCAGTAGAGACAGGTGATGGCCTTGGATGTCCCCGCCGCCATCACTACATATTGGCAGCCCGCGGCGATCGGCGGCTCCGAGAGCCCCATATTCCAATGTCTCTGGAGGCCCGCTACAAGGGCTGCGTGAAGTAAATAGTCCCCCCGCGGAAGCCCATAAGAGTCTTGCAAGTCTTGGAAGGGCAACAACACCCCTTCTCTGAATAAATCACCCACTACTTGGACGCCCAGTTCCTCCCAAGCGGCTAGTCCCGACCAGTCGCCCCTGTGCGGGAGCGCCGTACACATACCCAGGGGGATCTCCGGGGCATAAGGGTGAGTTATGGCGGCCCTTTTCTGGCACCGGTTCCAGCACAACCTGAGGGTGCGTTCCTCTAGAGTAAGTTGGGCAAGGTCCATCCGCTGCTGAAGGACTATGAAGGCAAGCACATGACGCGGGATCAACCTGCCCTGCGGGCCCTCCGGGCCTCTATACTCCCTAGCCACCGCCTGTGTGAGCCACTGGAGTTGTGCCGCCAGGTAGTACCATTCGAAGTCCGGGGCCGCCAGGCCCCCCTCCGCTCTCGGCCGCCGCAATGTAGTCAAAGCCACCCGCCGCCTTCCCGAGCCCCAAATAAAGCCCGTAGACAGTGCTCGAAGGCGCTCGAAAAGCTATGCTGGTATCCATATGGGCAGGGTGCGAAAGAAGTATAAAAGGCGGGTTAACGCCACCATCTTCAATAGCGCAACCCTCCCAGCGCACGACAGTGGGAGCGTACTCCAAAAACCTATGCTACCGCGCAAGCCTCTAATGGCTCTGCCAACATTCCCCTCCAGCAAATCCGGCTGGGTGTGATATATATTAACCCCCAAATAGCGCAGGCAGCTACCCTCTCATCGTATCTCTCCCAGCGACTGGGGAGCTTGTCCACCCGGCAACAACGGGAACAAGAATGTCTTGCCCCAATTTACCTTGAGCCCGGACAGGCGACCAAAAACCTCCAATAAGGCGACGGCTCCGCATAGCGCGCCAGCTGCATCCGCTAAGAACATCAGTAGATCATCCGCATAAAGGGATATATAGTGGGCTTCCCCCCTTAGTTGTACTCCAACGTAGGAGCGCCCCAGTCGGGCCTGCGCCGCCAAGGGCTCAATGGCCAGGGCGAATAACAATGGGGATAGCGAGCAGCCCTGCCTCGTTCCCCTCCGCACTCGGTAGGGGGCCGATATGGTCGCCCCCGTCCTCACGCGGGCTGTGGCATCGTTATAGAGCAAGGTGGTCCAGCGCACAAAGCCATCCCCCAGACCAAATGCCTGCAACACCCGATAGAGATATGGCCACTCTACACTGTCAAAGGCCTTTTCTATGTCGACCGAGAGCGTGAAGGCCTCTGGGTATGTGTCCCGGCCCACCTCCATCACCCGCAGCAATCGTCGAACTGAGGTGGCCGTGTTACGCCGGGGAATAAAGCCCGCCTGATCTGGATGAACCAGGGCGGTCATATGGGTCAACAGGCGTGACGCCAATATTTTGCTCCAAATTTTGTAGTCCACCGTCAGCATAGAGAGCGGACGGTATGCCGTGCGGGCATTAGCATCCCCTCCGGGTTTCAGCAAAGGTACCACTATCGCCTCCCGGGCGGAGGCGGGTAAACGCCCAACTCGCCATGCCTCACTGTAAATGACCTGCAACTGCGGAGCCAGCAACTCGGTGTACGCCGCATAAAACTCGACGGGCAGGCCATCCGCCCCTGGGGTCTTTCGCCTGGCCATGTGTTTGATTGCTGCGCGAATCTCGCTCAGCGATATGGCATCCCCGAGGTCTTTCCCGTGTTCCTCAGACGTGAGTCCCTTGCTCACTTTGCCACTGGATTCAAGCAAGCCTGGCTGAAGATGGCTGAAATGCCAGAAACCGGTCCTAGGAAGCTTGTTTCCGGTCCAGGGAAGGCATGGCTTGGCAGTTCGGGCTGGACTGTTACCATGAGGCACAGGGTCAGACTGATTTGCATATGGCCATGTCTGAACTGGGGTGGCAGAGTGGGCTAAAGAACGTGATGGATCAAACCCGGATCTGTTGACTGGGTGTGGGTGTTTGATTGGTTCTGATGCTCCATCCATCACCACCCCCTTTTGTACCGCTTTGTTCGCCATAAGTTGGCAGGGTATGCTCGGACGTGAGTCCCTTGCTCACTTTGCCACTAGATTCAAGCAAGCCTGGCTGAAGACGGCTGAAATGCCAGAAACCGGTCCTAGGAAGCTTGTTTCCGGTCCAGGGAAGGCATGGCTTGGCAGTTCGGGCTGGACTGTTACCATGAGGCACAGGGTCAGACTGATTTGCATATGGCCATGTCTGAACTGGGGTGGCAGAGTGGGCTAAAGAACGGTGATGGATCAAACCCGGATCTGTTGACTGGGTGTGAGTGTTTGATTGGTTCTGATGCTCCGTCCATCACCACCCCCTTTTGTACCGCTGTATAATAAGAGAAGCAAAAGACCTGAAAAGCTATACTACAAGCACTCGGCTCCCGCAACAAAACGTGTTTGCAAAGATCAGCAGAACAAGCCATAACACAGTCAATATAATAGGTGGTGCAAAAAAAAAAAAAGACTGAGTTAACTCAGGTGCAAAGGAAGAAAGTCCGCAGAAGAAAAAAAAAGGGGAACCCCCCATCCACACAAACTGAAAAAGAAAGGAGGAGGCGGTTGTCACAATACCACAGCAGACGCCGTGGCCCGTTCAATGGTGTCAGTGGAATCCATTCCACATTTGATGAGCAGTTTTGCTGCTTGACGGCCATCTGAAACCAACTGTTGCAACTTGCCCTTGTTAGCCTCAGGGAACAAGGGTAAAAATTGACTCAGACACGCACAGGGTATGGAGAAAGCATCCGAGGATGCAGACCGTAGTAGTGGAGCTTAAAGGCGCACTTGTCAAGGAAAAAATGTATTTCCCTCGAGAATCCTGTTCCCTGGATTCTTTATCAAGAGGGGAATGAGGGAAGTTATCTATCTCAGGGGACGCCGTAATGGCCTGGACCACGAAGCTGTGGTGGGTCAGCTACCGAACAAAGCAAGCGGGGTCAGCCAGGGCAGGACGGTATGTGTGGGCAATGATGCGGTCCACTGGCACCTGACTCAGGTTTTGCCTATGCCCCCAACAAAATGTCAGTAAGGTCCTCACAGAAAGGGAGCACTGGCTCAACCCCTGATTGGCCGGGATTTAGAACCTCAATAAGAGGGTCTTTAGTCTTCTCCACAGTAGGCAGAGTAAGATGCAAGATATCAGCCACTCTCCTGAAAACCTCTGCCAAAGTGGAACTGGCAACACCCACATCATGAGTCAAAGACGGCATTGAGGATTGGGCCTTCGACTTCCTGTGACACCGCTTACCGTACAGGACCCACAAGACATAAACCCAGGGGGCATAGAGCACACTGTTTCCGAAAAAAAGATCGTCACAGCAGGCCAAAAACAGTTAAAGATCCGCTTCTCTGG
Organism: Triturus cristatus; assembly: GCF_964204655.1. NCBI lineage: Eukaryota > Metazoa > Chordata > Amphibia > Caudata > Salamandridae > Triturus > Triturus cristatus. The sequence continues at coordinate 215,925,405 of NC_140588.1, forward strand.
ATCCGCATTGTAGCGCGGAAAAGAAGAAACTGATGTCCGCGTGCCAGAGGGGACTTATATGGCACCATTGACGTCATGTAAAGCACTCCAATACCTGACAAGTCTGCACTATATAAAACTGCAAATACACAAAAAAATAAGTGTTTTGCACACTTCTGTCATTGGGCTACATGTGGGCTACATCTGGGAGATATTTTTTGCTGCATTTGGGCTCTTTTGTCTCTGGTGGCCATCTTGGGAGATTTATTTGTTATGAAGTTTCCTAATTTCCTCATTTACTGCAGTCTCCTCAATAGGAAATGCTTTCAGTTTTTTACTTTGATTCCATCAAGAAGGTATTCAGATATGTCACACATTTGCAATAAATTCTGAATGTTAGCACTCCAGTTGCTCATTAGATCACTGTAGTAAAGCTACTGCTCACCACTGAAGTCTGCTGCTGGTATTAAAAGTGCATGTTTCAGTCTGCATATCAGAATTTTTTAATGAAATAGAAGAGGATTTGAGAAGTCACTCAAAATGTGCCTTAATTTTTCTTTCTTCAGCACTAATCATAATTTCTATGGCAAAATGAACCCCCTAATTGTGTTCCTTTTTAAATTAAATGTTTTAAGTGTGACCAGTTTATTCCAATCAAGATGGCTTCAGGAGTGCCATACTTTTGTCATAAGTAAGACAGTAAGCGCTCTAGTTGTTCTTAAGAACACCCTGGGACATTCTGTCATTGGGCTATACTTGGGCTACATCTGGGTGATATCTGGGCTACATTTGGGCTCTTTTGTCTCTGGTGGCCATCTTGGGAGATTTATTTGTTATGAAGTTTCCTAATTTCCTCATTTACTGCAGTCTCCTCAGTAGGAAATACTTTCAGTTTTCTACTTTGGTTCCATCTAGAAGGCATTCAGATGTGTCACACATTTGCCATAAATTCTGAATGTTAGCACTCTAGTTGCTCATTAGATCACTGTAGTAAAGCCACTGTTCACCAGGGAAGTCTGCTGCTGGTATTCAAAGTGCATGTTTCAGTCTGCATGTCAGAATTTTTTTATGAAATATAAGAGGATTTGAGAAGTCAAAATGTGCCCTAATTTGTCTTTCTGCAGCACTAATCATAATTTCTATGGCAAAATGAACCCCCTCATTTTGTTCCTTTGTAAATGAAATGTTGTAAGTGTTACCACTTTATTCCAATCAAGATGGGTTCAGGTGTGCCATACTTTTGTCATAAGTAAGACTGTTAGCGCTCTAGTTGTTCGTTAGAACACTCTGGGACATTCTGTCATTGGGCTATATTTGGGCTACATCTGGGTGATATTTGGGCTACATTTGGGCTCTTTTGGCAATGGTGGCCATTTTGGGAGACTTATGTGTTATGAAGTTTCCTAATTTCCTCATTTACTACAGTCTCCTCAGTAGGAAATACTTTCAGTTTTTTACTTTGATTCCATCGTAGAAGGTATTCAGATGCGTCACACATTTGCCATAAATTCAGAATGTTAGCACTCTAGTTGCTCATTAGATCACTGTAGTAAAGCTTCTGCTCACCAGGGAAGTCTGCTGCTGGTATTGAAAGTGCATGTTTTAGTCTGCATGTCAGAATTTTTTAATGAAATAGAAGAGGATTTGAGAAGTCACTCAAAATGTGCCCTAATTTTTCGTCCTGCAGCACTAATCATACTTTCTATGGCAAAATGGACCCCCTCATTTTGTTCCTTTTTAAATTAAATGTTTTAAGAGTTACCATTTTATTCCAATCAAGATGGCTTCAGGTGTACAATACGTTTGTCATAAGTAGGACTGTTAGCGCTTTAGTTGTTCTTTAGAACACTCTGGGAAGCTGCAGTAGAACACAAAGGAATCAACTGAAAGTCTCTGCCCTTGTTGGATGTACACGTTTTACTGAGAATGTCAGACTTCATTCTCACATGATTGAGTAAGATAATGTGAATTTACGGAAATAAGCTCTCAGTTTAGCTTATAGATCACCTTCCAAACCTCTGTGGGAGAAGCATGAGAAAATAGTTTTCTCTCAAACATGATTCATGATATCACAGCAGAAGGCTTTTTCACATGGTAAAATCACCTTAGAACACACCACAATTCCTAAAATGAGTATGGTACCATCAACAAATGATTTATAATGTAACTAAAGTCTTAAAACCTTCTATTAACTGCAATGCTTTTTAATGAGGTGCTATCATGTATATTGGTCCCAAGATGGCTGCCAACACTTCTTGGATGAAGTACTGACAGCCAATCAGATCTCACGATGAGACGTGTGGTTAGGCTCCGCCCAGATATATCTATCTTTTTAACTCTAATTTTCCCAGGAACTATTGAAAGGATTTACACCATTTAAGCAAAAGGCACGAGTCTGAGCTGAGGACTACCTCTTTGCCAAATTTGGTGTAATTCCGTTCAGCAGTTCGGGCTGTAGCTGCGTCAACAGGTCCTATGGGAAAATGCATGGGGAAAATGTGTTTTGGGACCCCCCCCTTTTTTCTCGGTCCCCGCTTAACGAATCCCTGTGAAATTTTCAGGATAGGAGCGGACCGGAGCTGGCCAAGTGTTTGGAAAATTTCGCGAAGATTCGTCAATCGGCGCCAACGTTATTCCAAATAGAATGTTGCAGATTTCCTATGGAAAATAGGTCCTAACTATAACTACCTACGGGCGACTGCCAGTAGGTAATATATATATATATATATTCACTGAAAAAACCATAGGTTTCACACATGTTATAGTTAGCTGGACATTTCTCTCGTAAAAAACCATTGAAATTCCCCCGTTATAGTTAGTGCAGGCAACTATAACTCACGCGACCGCAATCCTCTGCTGATGACGTCAGATATTACATCACTGTATTTAGACACTTATTTACCCATGTCTTCTTCCATTAATCATTAGCTATACATATATTTCAAATATTTATTTTTCAGAAAGACACATATGTCATCAGTGATGTAATATCTGACGTCATCAGCTGAGGATTGCGGTCGCGTGAGTTATAGTTGCCTGCACTAACTATAACGGGGGAATTTCAATGGTTTTTTACGAGAGAAATGTCCAGCTAACTATAACATGTGTGAAACCTATGGTTTTTTCAGTGAATTTGCAAGGTTTTTTAAATGCTAATTCCTAACTATAACGTGTGTGAAACCTATGGTTTTCTCAGTGAATTTGCAAGGTTTTTTAAATGCAATTTTTTTTTATTTATTTATTTATTTATTTTTTTTTTTTTTAAAGAATATCCTACCTGTGTATATAATCATATATTTACTATATTCTGCAATATTTAATGGTTCACTTTTTTTAAAATTAATGTTTACATATAGTTGTACATCACAGTTATTATCTTCTACTACCCTTTAAACTTTTTTTTTTTTAAGGAATTTTTGCCGTGCGCGTACGGTAAGCTGACGCTACGCGCTTCGTACGTTATAAGTACGGTATACGTACGTAATATGTGTGCTCCGTGTGCACATGCGTAGGCGACGTACGTACGCATGCGTACTTCGTCTGCGACGCGTATGCGCTGGCGTTGTTTGCGCATGCGCCTTACGCGGAACCGACGTACGCGGTTGCGCGAGTGCCTCTAATGCGCATGCGCGCGTGCGTCGTACGTGCTCTGTACGCTTATGCGTACGTCTTACGTTCGCGCATGCGTACTTTTTCCGTGCGCGTACGGTAAGCTTAGCGAGCGCGTACGGTAGGTCATGTGATCTAAAAACAACACTTTTGATTGGTTTAAACTTCTTTCATTTCCAGAAACATCCAACACCACACCCATTCCCCTCATTATTGCTTGTGATTCCATAGGAGAAGGACCTGAACTGCTTTTGAGAGACAATGGCAGAGCAGCAATCCACTTCTGGGAGTGAGCAGGACACCCTTCTCAGACAGAGTAAGAGGAAGCAGAAAGATTCTTTTGTTTGGGAATATTTCACATTTCCAGAGGGGCAGAAGAAAGTTAATGCTCCTAAGGTCACCTGCAAACTTTGTGGGCGTGTCTTGTCTAGAGGGGATCCTAAGAAGAAGTACTCTTTTGGGATCTGCTCTATGTCCAGACACATTAGGGATGTACATCCTGCGACCTTTGCTCAAGCTACTGGAGCAACCCCTCCAGCAGCTCAGCCGAGCCCAACCTCAGAAGCTCAGCCGAGTACATCATCGGCAGCTCAGCTGAGCCCTTCCTCTGTGGTGGGAGCATCACCCTCTTCTGCTCTTCTGGACATTAACCCTCTATTTCAGAGGGTACAAATGAGGTGCACCAGATGTTATGGTCTAATTGTTTTTGGGGAGTCCAGTATTTCCCTAATAAACAATAAGATAGACCAGCACATCTGTGGTCCTTGCTAATATTCCCATTCTTTCCTTCCTCTGACCCTGTATTAACACAACGGCTCTTTTAAGAGCCAACCTTACCTCACAACTTTTTTTAAAAAAAATTTAATCACTTTTTTAAAAAAAAATTCTCGCCATGCGCGTACGGTACGCGTAGCTCGCGGAATCCTTCCGTGAAGTTCGCGGAATTTTTCCGCTTCTGGCGTACGCTACGCGTACTCCGTGATTTTTCGTAAAAAAAATAAAATCTTTTTTGGCCCTTGGGGGTCCTTCTGTGACCCCCTAACCAAGGCTAGGGGTCAGGAACTGTCCACCCTGCCCCCTTTTCACGTTTGCCACCTTCCTTTTCCACTCTCGCACTGACAACAAACAAAATGGCGGCCGACACTTCCTGATTTCGACCGATTCGAACGTTGACTGAAATGTAACAACCAATCAGAATTACGCTCGCGCACGTTAGGGTGCTCGTACCGTACGCGCCTATAGATATATATATGCTTTTAAATTCTATTTTCTCTGGAAATACTGAACAGATTTACACGAGACCTTCAAAAGCCACATCCCTGACCTGAGGGCTACCTCTCTGCCAAATTTCAACTAATTCTGTTCAGCCGTTCGGGCTGTAGCTCGGACTAAAGGTCCCTAAAGAAAAATGCATGGGAAAAACGCGTTTGGGACCCCCCTTTTTCTCAGCCCCCGCTTGACGAATCCCCCCCGAGACTTTCAGGGAAGGAGCGGAGCGCCCCACCTATTTTGAAAATTTCGCGAGGATTCGTCAATCGGCGCCAAAGTTATTCCAAATAGAATGTTGCGGATTTCCTATGGAAACACGGTCCTAACAATAACTATCTACTGGCGACCGCCAGTAGATAATATATATATGGGCTCATATATATCTATATGAATATAAATATATACTTATATATACGTGCCAGGTATCTTCCACCAGAGACACCGAGTGGCCCAACAACTCACATAATTTTGCTGGCCAATGTGTTCTGCTGAACTGCAAAGAACTACAAAGCTTGACATCGAGTCATGAACACCTTGAGGCCTCAAAGGGAAATGAGGAAAGAGAAGCGACCACATCTCAGATTAAAAATCCTCTTTCTGTTTTGTTTCACACAGCCATGCATATACTGTATACATAATGGAGAAACAGAACTGAGAAACCAGTTCCAAACACTTTATAATATTATTGAAAAGGGTACTGCACCTAACAACAAAACCGCCTAAGTTGCCAAAAGTATCATAACCACAGGTAACCTGGCATTAAAATAATGCCTCTTGCAAAACTAAACCTTTGCCAGCAGGAAGCACCTGCCATTACACTTCTGATCCGAAAACATTTTTTTTTCCGTTAGTCCACCGGTACTGATATATATATATATATATATATAAACAACTCCATATATAAAATGTACCCTTTTTCAAGAAGCACCAGTCATGAATTCTCCAGGACTGTTAAGTATCGAAAAGAAAATTAGATACATACCTCAAAATGACCAGTAAGATCTAACCTTAGACAGAAAAACATATGCAGAAGTATTGTAGGAGAGTAAGTAGAACACCTTCTTATTCCAAAAAGATCTCCTACTATGCAGTGCATGACTGAAACCAGCCTTCATTGTTTCAAACACTATCTCTTAGACTGTCTAAGGCATTGAGCCATGTTCCAAGATTGAACAAAGGAATTACCTATGCCTTTCAAAAAAGGGAGGGATATACAAACCTTTGTATTCTAAGAATACAATCATGGTTATTCAAAATCAAAACACTAATAATACATAAGCAGTCCGCTTCAAGTAAAGAAAAGAAACTTCACAAAATACCCTGGTTAGAAAAAAACAGACAAGAGTGAAAGGTAACATCAAAGAAAAATAATGGCTATGAGCCCACCTAATGGCTTCTAAAGAACATATAATATAGTCCAAGAAGGACTAATCCAATAGCAAACAAGTAGACTGCATAAGTAGTATACATACAAGCTATACAATAGCCAACCAAGACTCCACATAGAGTAAGGCGTATACCATAAAAGGTATGACCTCTTGAGACTAAGCTCCTCATCAGAGTAAAATGAAAGAACAAAACAGCTATTCAGCTGCAAAAACCATCCGGAGATCAGAAACCGGAGGCAAACACTCTCTCAATAAGAAAGAAGTAGTGCTTAATAATTCAACACAACAGCAGCGTAGGCAGGAAATAAACCTTTACCTAACTTAAAGATCCATGTCCGTGACTGTATAATAAGAGAGCAAAACTGGGGTGGCAGAGTGGGCTAAAGAACGGTGATGGATCAAACCCAGATCTGTGACTGGGTGTGAGTGTTTGATTGGTTCTGATGCTCCGTCCATCACCACCCCCTTTTGCACCGCTTTGTTCGCCATAAGTTGGCAGGGTATGCTCAGACGTGAGTCCCTTTTTTTAAAAAAAACATTTGTTATTGTTTTCGTACCAACAACTCAGTACAGTTCCCATCAACCCCCCTCCCTCCAAAATAATCTTTTACATTCAGCATTGCCCCCAAGTATGCAGGAGAAAAGTCGCCCTTCCCGCATAAAGCCCCCCCTCCCTCTCCCTCCCGCACCCTATGTCAGTGTGCCCCCCTCTACCTACTCCCCTCCTGACGCGCCCCCCTCATTACTATGAATCGTGTACGGGTGCTCAACCTTCCCTAGGCGACACGGGCTTTCCCCCATGCCAACCCATACGTTATACGTCCAGCCCTCACCACGACCCCCTGCCTACTCCCCGCTCACCGCTTCCTCCTGTCGATCAGAGGTGCTCCCTTCTCTGCCCACATCAGATATCAGCCCCTGAAGTTCCACCACCAGCGCCTCCCAAGCTCGGGCCGTCGCTAGTGCCTTTTCATCATCCCTCCGAAGGGCTAATTGCAACCGGAGAGTGCCCTCTGCACCTGCCCATCACGCAAACGCCGTCCTCCACCTCAAAAAGCTAGGCCCCGCTCGTGTTTTCCAATGCATAGTCAGTTCCCTCTTGGCCATGATCAACCCTAAGTCATAGAACTTACTGGTAATCTTCGTTCGGTGGGTGTGGCGAAACCAAAGCAGCAGGCAGACCCCCATCTCCGGCGCAATAGAGCGATCTGTCACCTGATTCAAGCAATCTATAACATCTTCCCAGTAGTCACCCAACTGCGCGCATGACCAGAACATATGGCGAAAATCAGCCCCTTCTCCCCCACACCGCGGGCACTGAGAGTGCACGCCCCCAAAATATTGCGATATCTTAACCGGCGTCAAATAGGCCCTGTGTAGCGTAAAAAACTGAACCAGCTGAAACCGGGCATTACGCGTTCCCTTCCAGGCCCGCCGCACCAGCGTGGACCATGTCGACTCGGGGATGGGTTTCTCGAGGTCCACTTCCCACTTATCCCTCAACTTGTCTAGGGGTCGCAGGCATTCCGTCGACAGTCTGCAGTAGAGACAGGTGATGGCCTTGGATGTCCCCGCCGCCATCACTACATATTGGCAGCCCGCGGCGATCGGCGGCTCCGAGAGCCCCATATTCCAATGTCTCTGGAGGCCCGCTACAAGGGCTGCGTGAAGTAAATAGTCCCCCCGCGGAAGCCCATAAGAGTCTTGCAAGTCTTGGAAGGGCAACAACACCCCTTCTCTGAATAAATCACCCACTACTTGGACGCCCAGTTCCTCCCAAGCGGCTAGTCCCGACCAGTCACCCCCGTGCGGGAGCGCCGTACACATACCCAGGGGGATCTCCGGGGCATAAGGGTGAGTTATGGCGGCCCTTTTCTGGCACCGGTTCCAGCACAACCTGAGGGTGCGTTCCTCTAGAGTAAGTTGGGCAAGGTCCATCCGCTGCTGAAGGACTATGAAGGCAAGCACATGACGCGGGATCAACCTGCCCTGCGGGCCCTCCGGGCCTCTATACTCCCTAGCCACCGCCTGTGTGAGCCACTGGAGTTGTGCCGCCAGGTAGTACCATTCGAAGTCCGGGGCCGCCAGGCCCCCCTCCGCTCTCGGCCGCCGCAATGTAGTCAAAGCCACCCGCCGCCTTCCCGAGCCCCAAATAAAGCCCGTAGACAGTGCTCGAAGGCGCTCGAAAAGCGATGCTGGTATCCATATGGGCAGGGTGCGAAAGAAGTATAAAAGGCGGGTTAATGCCACCATCTTCAATAGCGCCACCCTCCCAGCGCACGACAGTGGGAGCGTACTCCAAAAACCTATGCTACCGCGCAAGCCTCTAATGGCTCTGCCAACATTCCCCTCCAGCAAATCCGGCTGGGTGTGATATATATTAACCCCCAAATAGCGCAGGCAGCTACCCTCCCATCGTATCTCTCCCAGCGACTGGGGAGCTTGTCCACCCGGCAACAACGGGAACAAGAATGTCTTGCCCCAATTTACCTTGAGCCCGGACAGGCGACCAAAAACCTCCAATAAGGCGACGGCTCCGCATAGCGCGCCAGCTGCATCCGCTAAGAACATCAGTAGATCATCCGCATAAAGGGATATATAGTGGGCTTCCCCCCTTAGTTGTACTCCAACGTAGGAGCGCCCCAGTCGGGCCTGCGCCGCCAAGGGCTCAATGGCCAGGGCGAATAACAATGGGGATAGCGAGCAGCCCTGCCTCGTTCCCCTCCGCACTCGGTAGGGGGCCGATATGGTCGCCCCCGTCCTCACGCGGGCTGTGGCATCGTTATAGAGCAAGGTGGTCCAGCGAACAAAGCCATCCCCCAGACCAAATGCCTGCAACACCCGATAGAGATATGGCCACTCTACACTGTCAAAGGCCTTTTCTATGTCGACCGAGAGCGTGAAGGCCTCTGGGTATGTGTCCCGGCCCACCTCCATCATCCGCAGCACTCGTCGAACTGAGGTGGCCGTGTTACGCCGGGGAATAAAGCCCGCCTGATCTGGATGAACCAGGGCGGTCATATGGGTCAACAGGCGTGACGCCAATATTTTGCTCAAAATTTTGTAGTCCACCGTCAGCATAGAGAGCGGACGGTATGCCGTGCGGGCATTAGCATCCCCTCCGGGTTTCAGCAAAGGTACCACTATCGCCTCCCGGGCGGAGGCAGGTAAACGCCCAACTCGCCATGCCTCACTGTAAATGACCTGCAACTGCGGAGCCAGCAACTCGGTGTACGCCGCATAAAACTCGACGGGCAGGCCATCCGCCCCTGGGGTCTTTCGCCTGGCCATGTGTTTGATTGCTGCGCGAATCTCGCTCAGCGATATGGCATCCCCGAGGTCTTTCCCGTGTTCCTCAGACGTGAGTCCCTTGCTCACTTTGCCACTGGATTCAAGCAAGCCTGGCTGAAGACGGCTGAAATGCCAGAAACCGGTCCTAGGAAGCTTGTTTCCGGTCCAGGGAAGGCATGGCTTGGCAGTTCGGGCTGGACTGTTACCATGAGGCACAGGGTCAGACTGATTTGCATATGGCCATGTCTGAACTGGGGTGGCAGAGTGGGCTAAAGAACGTGATGCATCAAACCCGGATCTGTTGACTGGGTGTGGGTGTTTGATTGGTTCTGATGCTCCATCCATCACCACCCCCTTTTGTACCGCTTTGTTCGCCATAAGTTGGCAGGGTATGCTCGGACGTGAGTCCCTTGCTCACTTTGCCACTAGATTCAAGCAAGCCTGGCTGAAGACGGCTGAAATGCCAGAAACCGGTCCTAGGAAGCTTGTTTCCGGTCCAGGGAAGGCATGGCTTGGCAGTTCGGGCTGGACTGTTACCATGAGGCACAGGGTCAGACTGATTTGCATATGGCCATGTCTGAACTGGGGTGGCAGAGTGGGCTAAAGAACGGTGATGGATCAAACCCGGATCTGTTGACTGGGTGTGAGTGTTTGATTGGTTCTGATGCTCCGTCCATCACCACCCCCTTTTGTACCGCTGTATAATAAGAGAAGCAAAAGACCTGAAAAGCTATACTACAAGCACTCGGCTCCCGCAACAAAACGTGTTTGCAAAGATCAGCAGAACAAGCCATAACACAGTCAATATAATAGGTGGTGCAAAAAAAAAAAAAGACTGAGTTAACTCAGGTGCAAAGGAAGAAAGTCCGCAGAAGAAAAAAAAAGGGGAACCCCCCATCCACACAAACTGAAAAAGAAAGGAGGAGGCGGTTGTCACAATACCACAGCAGACGCCGTGGCCCGTTCAATGGTGTCAGTGGAATCCATTCCACATTTGATGAGCAGTTTTGCTGCTTGACGGCCATCTGAAACCAACTGTTGCAACTTGCCCTTGTTAGCCTCAGGGAACAAGGGTAAAAATTGACTCAGACACGCACAGGGTATGGAGAAAGCATCCGAGGATGCAGACCGTAGTAGTGGAGCTTAAAGGCGCACTTGTCAAGGAAAAAATGTATTTCCCTCGAGAATCCTGTTCCCTGGATTCTTTATCAAGAGGGGAATGAGGGAAGTTATCTATCTCAGGGGACGCCGTAATGGCCTGGACCAAGAAGCTGTGGTGGGTCAGCTGCCGAACAAAGCAAGCGGGGTCAGCCAGGGCAGGACGGTATGTGTGGGCAATGATGCGGTCCACTGGCACCTGACTCAGGTTTTGCCTATGCCCCCAACAAAATGTCAGTAAGGTCCTCACAGAAAGGGAGCACTGGCTCAACCCCTGATTGGCCGGGATTTAGAACCTCAATAAGAGGGTCTTTAGTCTTCTCCACAGTAGGCAGAGTAAGATGCAAGATATCAGCCACTCTCCTGAAAACCTCTGCCAAAGTGGAACTGGCAACACCCACATCATGAGTCAAAGACGGCATTGAGGATTGGGCCTTCGACTTCTTGTGACACCGCTTACCGTACAGGACCCAAAAGACTTAAACCCAGGGGGCATAGAGCACACTGTTTCCGAAAAAAAGATCGTCACAGCAGGCCAAAAACAGTTAAAGATCCGCTTCTCTGGATCCGCATTGTAGCGCGGAAAAGAAGAAACTGATGTCCGCGTGCCAGAGGGGACTTATATGGCACCATTGACGTCATGTAAAGCACTCCAATACCTGACAAGTCTGCACTATATAAAACTGCAAATACACAAAAAAATAAGTGTTTTGCACACTTCTGTCATTGGGCTACATGTGGGCTACATCTGGGAGATATTTTTGCTGCATTTGGGCTCTTTTGTCTCTGGTGGCCATCTTGGGAGATTTATTTGTTATGAAGTTTCCTAATTTCCTCATTTACTGCAGTCTCCTCAATAGGAAATGCTTTCAGTTTTTTACTTTGATTCCATCAAGAAGGTATTCAGATATGTCACACATTTGCAATAAATTCTGAATGTTAGCACTCCAGTTGCTCATTAGATCACTGTAGTAAAGCTACTGCTCACCACGGAAGTCTGCTGCTGGTATTAAAAGTGCATGTTTCAGTCTGCATATCAGATTTTTTTAATGAAATAGAAGAGGATTTGAGAAGTCACTCAAAATGTGCCTTAATTTTTCTTTCTTCAGCACTAATCATAATTTCTATGGCAAAATGAACCCCCTAATAGTGTTCCTTTTTAAATTAAATGTTTTCAGTGTGACCAGTTTATTCCAATCAAGATGGCTTCAGGAGTGCCATACTTTTGTCATAAGTAAGACAGTAAGCGCTCTAGTTGTTCTTAAGAACACCCTGGGACATTCTGTCATTGGGCTATACTTGGGCTACATCTGGGTGATATTTGGGCTACATTTGGGCTCTTTTGTCTCTGGTGGCCATCTTGGGAGATTTATTTGTTATGAAGTTTCCTAATTTCCTCATTTACTGCAGTCTCCTCAGTAGGAAATACTTTCAGTTTTCTACTTTGGTTCCATCTAGAAGGCATTCAGATGTGTCACACATTTGCCATAAATTCTGAATGTTAGCACTCTAGTTGCTCATTAGATCACTGTAGTAAAGCCACTGTTCACCAGGGAAGTCTGCTGCTGGTATTCAAAGTGCATGTTTCAGTCTGCATGTCAGAATTTTTTTATGAAATAGAAGAGGATTTGAGAAGTCAAAATGTGCCCTAATTTGTCTTTCTGCAGCACTAATCATAATTTCTATGGCAAAATGAACCCCCTCATTTTGTTCCTTTGTAAATGAAATGTTGTAAGTGTTACCACTTTATTTCAATCAAGATGGGTTCAGGTGTGCCATACTTTTGTCATAAGTAAGACTGTTAGCGCTCTAGTTGTTCGTTAGAACACTCTGGGACATTCTGTCATTGGGCTATATTTGGGCTACATCTGGGTGATATTTGGGCTACATTTGGGCTCTTTTGGCAATGGTGGCCATTTTGGGAGACTTATGTGTTATGAAGTTTCCTAATTTCCTCATTTACTACAGTCTCCTCAGTAGGAAATACTTTCAGTTTTTTACTTTGATTCCATCGTAGAAGGTATTCAGATGTGTCACACATTTGCCATAAATTCAGAATGTTAGCACTCTAGTTGCTCATTAGATCACTGTAGTAAAGCTTCTGCTCACCAGGGAAGTCTGCTGCTGGTATTGAAAGTGCATGTTTTAGTCTGCATGTCAGAATTTTTTAATGAAATAGAAGAGGATTTGAGAAGTCACTCAAAATGTGCCCTAATTTTTCGTCCTGCAGCACTAATCATACTTTCTATGGCAAAATGGACCCCCTCATTTTGTTCCTTTTTAAATTAAATGTTTTAAGAGTTACCATTTTATTCCAATCAAGATGGCTTCAGGTGTACAATACGTTTGTCATAAGTAGGACTGTTAGTGCTTTAGTTGTTCTTTAGAACACTCTGGGAAGCTGCAGTAGAACACAAAGGAATCAACTGAAAGTCTCTGCCCTTGTTGGATGTACACGTTTTACTGAGAATGTCAGACTTCATTCTCACATGATTGAGTAAGATAATGTGAATTTACGGAAATAAGCTCTCAGTTTAGCTTATAGATCACCTTCCAAACCTCTGTGGGAGAAGCATGAGAAAATAGTTTTCTGTCAAACATGATTCATGATATCACAGCAGAAGGCTTTTTCACATGGTAAAATCACCTTAGAACACACCACAATTCCTAAAATGAGTATGGTACCATCAACAAATGATTTATAATGTAACTAAAGTCTTAAAACCTTCTATTAACTGCAATGCTTTTTAATGAGGTGCTATCATGTATATTGGTCCCAAGATGGCTGCCAACACTTCTTGGATGAAGTACTGACAGCCAATCAGATCTCACGATGAGATGTGTGGTTAGGCTCCGCCCAGATATATCTATCTTTTTAACTCTAATTTTCTCAGGAACTATTGAAAGGATTTACACCATTTAAGCAAAAGGCACGAGTCTGAGCTGAGGACTACCTCTTTGCCAAATTTGGTGTAATTCCGTTCAGCAGTTCGGGCTGTAGCTGCGTCAACAGGTCCTATGGGAAAATGCATGGGGAAAATGTGTTTTGGGACCCCCCCTTTTTTCTCGGCCCCCGCCTAACGAATCCCTGTGAAATTTTCAGGATAGGAGCGGACCGGAGCTGGCCAAGTGTTTGGAAAATTTCGCGAAGATTCGTCAATCGGCGCCAACGTTATTCCAAATAGAATGTTGCAGATTTCCTATGGAAAATAGGTCCTAACTATAACTACCTACGGGCGACTGCCAGTAGGTAATATATATATATATATATATATATTCACTGAAAAAACCATAGGTTTCACACATGTTATAGTTAGCTGGACATTTCTCTCGTAAAAAACCATTGAAATTCCCCCGTTATAGTTAGTGCAGGCAACTATAACTCACGCGACCGCAATCCTCTGCTGATGACGTCAGATATTACATCACTGTATTTAGACACTTATTTACCCATGTCTTCTTCCATTAATCATTAGCTATACATATATTTCAAATATTTATTTTTCAGAAAGACACATATGTCATCAGTGATGTAATATCTGACGTCATCAGCTGAGGATTGCGGTCGCGTGAGTTATAGTTGCCTGCACTAACTATAACGGGGGAATTTCAATGGTTTTTTACGAGAGAAATGTCCAGCTAACTATAACATGTGTGAAACCTATGGTTTTTTCAGTGAATTTGCAAGGTTTTTTAAATGCTAATTCCTAACTATAACGTGTGTGAAACCTATGGTTTTCTCAGTGAATTTGCAAGGTTTTTTAAATGCAATTTTTATTTATTTATTGTTTTTTTTTTTTTTTTAAAGAATATCCTACCTATGTATATAATCATATATTTACTATATTCTGCAATATTTAATGGTTCACTTTTTTTAAAATTAATGTTTACATATAGTTGTACATCACAGTTATTATCTTCTACTACCCTTTAAACTTTTTTTTTTTTTTGGAATTTTTGCCGTGCGCGTACGGTAAGCTGACGCTACGCGCTTCGTACGTTATAAGTACGGTATACGTACGTAATATGTGTGCTCCGTGTGCGCATGCGTAGGCGACGTACGTACGCATGCGTACTTCGTCTGCGACGCGTATGCGCTGGCGTTGTTCGCGCATGCGCCTTACGCGGAACCGACGTACGCGGTTGCGCGAGTGCCTCTAATGCGCATGCGCGCGTGCGTCGTACGTGCGTGCTCTGTACGCGTATGCGTACGTCTTATGTTCGCGCATGCGTACTTTTTTCCGTGCGCGTACGGTAAGCTTAGCGAGCGCGTACGGTAGGTCATGTGATCTAAAAACAACACTTTTGATTGGTTTAAACTTCTTTCATTTCCAGAAACATCCAACACCACACCCATTCCCCTCATTATTGCTTGTGATTCCATAGGAGAAGGACCTGAACTGCTTTTGAGAGACAATGGCAGAGCAGCAATCCACTTCTGGGAGTGAGCAGGACACCCTTCTCAGACAGAGTAAGAGGAAGCAGAAAGATTCTTTTGTTTGGGAATATTTCACATTTCCAGAGGGGCAGAAGAAAGTTAATGCTCCTAAGGTCACCTGCAAACTTTGTGGGCGTGTCTTGTCTAGAGGGGATCCTAAGAAGAAGTACTCTTTTGGGATCTGCTCTATGTCCAGACACATTAGGAATGTACATCCTGCGACCTTTGCTCAAGCTACTGGAGCAACCCCTCCAGCAGCTCAGCCGAGCCCAACCTCAGAAGCTCAGCCGAGTACATCATCGGCAGCTCAGCTGAGCCCTTCCTCTGTGGTGGGAGCATCACCCTCTTCTGCTCCTCTGGACATTAACCCTCGATTTCAGAGGGTACAAATGAGGTGCACCAGATGTTATGGTCTAATTGTTTTTGGGGAGTCCAGTATTTCCCTAATAAACAATAAGATAGACCAGCACATCTGTGGTCCTTGTTAATATTCCCATTCTTTCCTTCCTCTGACCCTGTATTAACACAACGGCTCTTTTAAGAGCCAACCTTACCTCACAACTTTTTTAAAAATTTTTTAATCACTTTTTAAAAAAAAAATTCTCGCCGTGCGCGTACGGTACGCGTAGCTCGCGGAATCCTTACGTGAAGTTCGCGGAATTTTTCCGCTTCTGGCGTACGCTACGCGTACTCCGCGATTTTTCGTAAAAAAAATTAAATCTTTTTTTGGCCCTTGGTGGTCTTTCTGTGACCCCCTAACCAAGGCTAGGGGGTCAGGAACTGTCCACCGTGCCCCTTTTCCACTCTCGCACTGACAACAAACAAAATGGCGGCCGACACTTCCTGATTTCGACCGATTCGAACGTTGACTGAAATGTAACAACCAATCAGAATTACGCTCGCGCACGTTAGGGTGCTCGTACCGTACGCGCCTATAGATATATATATGCTTTTAAATTCTATTTTCTCTGGAAATACTGAACAGATTTACACGAGACCTTCAAAAGGCACATCCCTGACCTGAGGGCTACCTCTCTGCCAAATTTCAACTAATTCTGTTCAGCCGTTCGGGCTGTAGCTCGGACTAAAGGTCCCTAAAGAAAAATGCATGGGAAAAACGCGTTTGGGACCCCCCTTTTTCTCAGCCCCCGCTTGACGAATCCCCCCGAGACTTTCAGGGAAGGAGCGGAGCGCCCCACCTATTTTGAAAATTTCGCGAGGATTCGTCAATCGGCGCCAAAGTTATTCCAAATAGAATGTTGCGGATTTCCTATGGAAACACGGTCCTAACTATAACTATCTACTGGCGACCGCCAGTAGATAATATATATATGGGCTCATATATATCTATATGAATATAAATATATACTTATATATACGTGCCAGGTATCTTCCACCAGAGACACCGAGTGGCCCAACAACTCACATAATTTTGCTGGCCAATGTGTTCTGCTGAACTGCAAAGAACTACAAAGCTTGACATCGAGTCATGAACACCTTGAGGCCTCAAAGGGAAATGAGGAAAGAGAAGCGACCACATCTCAGATTAAAAATCCTCTTTCTGTTTTGTTTCACACAGCCATGCATATACTGTATACATAATGGAGAAACAGAACTGAGAAACCAGTTCCAAACACTTTATAATATTATTGAAAAGGGTACTGCACCTAACAACAAAACCGCCTAAGTTGCCAAAAGTATCATAACCACAGGTAACCTGGCATTAAAATAATGCCTCTTGCAAAACTAAACCTTTGCCAGCAGGAAGCACCTGCCATTACACTTCTGATCCAAAAACATTTTTTTTTCCGTTAGTCCACCGGTACTGATATATATATATATAAACAACTCCATATATAAAATGTACCCTTTTTCAAGAAGCACCAGTCATGAATTCTCCAGGACTGTTAAGTATCGAAAAGAAAATTAGATACATACCTCAAAATGACCAGTAAGATCTAACCTTAGACAGAAAAACATATGCAGAAGTATTGTAGGAGAGTAAGTAGAATACCTTCTTATTCCAAAAAGATCTCCTACTATGCAGTGCATGACTGAAACCAGCCTTCATTGTTTCAAACACTATCTCTTAGACTGTCTAAGGCATTGAGCCATGTTCCAAGATTGAACAAAGGAATTACCTATGCCTTTCAAAAAAGGGAGGGATATACAAACCTTTGTATTCTAAGAATACAATCATGGTTATTCAAAATCAAAACACTAATAATACATAAGCAGTCCGCTTCAAGTAAAGAAAAGAAACTTCACAAAATACCCTGGTTAGAAAAAACCAGACAAGAGTGAAAGGTAACATCAAAGAAAAATAATGGCTATGAGCCCACCTAATGGCTTCTAAAGAACATATAATATAGTCCAAGAAGGACTAATCCAATAGCAAACAAGTAGACTGCATAAGTAGTATACATACAAGCTATACAATAGCCAACCAAGACTCCACATAGAGTAAGGCGTATACCATAAAAGGTATGACCTCTTGAGACTAAGCTCCTCATCAGAGTAAAATGAAAGAACAAAACAGCTATTCAGCTGCAAAAACCATCCGGAGATCAGAAACCGGAGGCAAACACTCTCTCAATAAGAAAGAAGTAGTGCTTAATAATTCAACACAACAGCAGCGTAGGCAGGAAATAAACCTTTACCTAACTTAAAGATCCATGTCCGTGACTGTATAATAAGAGAGCAAAACTGGGGTGGCAGAGTGGGCTAAAGAACGGTGATGGATCAAACCCGGATCTGTGACTGGGTGTGAGTGTTTGATTGGTTCTGATGCTCCGTCCATCACCACCCCCTTTTGCACCGCTTTGTTCGCCATAAGTTGGCAGGGTATGCTCAGACGTGAGTCCCTTTTTTTAAAAAAAACATTTGTTATTGTTTTCGTACCAACAACTCAGTACAGTTCCCATCAACCCCCCTCCCTCCAAAATAATCTTTTACATTCAGCATTGCCCCCAAGTATGCAGGAGAAAATTCGCCCTTCCCGCATAAAGCCCCCCCTCCCTCTCCCTCCCGCACCCCATGTCAGTGTGCCCCCCTCTACCTACTCCCCTCCTGACGCGCCCCCCTCATTACTATGAATCGTGTACGGGTGCTCAACCTTCCCTAGGCGACACGGGCTTTCCCCCATGCCAACCCATACGTTATACGTCCAGCCCTCACCACGACCCCCTGCCTACTCCCCGCTCACCGCTTCCTCCTGTCGATCAGAGGTGCTCCCTTCTCTGCCCACATCAGATATCAGCCCCTGAAGTTCCACCACCAGCGCCTCCCAAGCTCGGGCCGTCGCTAGTGCCTTTTCATCATCCCTCCGAAGGGCTAATTGCAACCGGAGAGTGCCCTCTGCACCTGCCCATCACGCAAACGCCGTCCTCCACCTCAAAAAGCTAGGCTCCGCTCGTGTTTTCCAATGCATAGTCAGTTCCCTCTTGGCCATGATCAACCCTAAGTCATAGAACTTACTGGTAATCTTCGTTCGGCGGGTGTGGCGAAACCAAAGCAGCAGGCAGACCCCCATCTCCGGCGCAATAGAGCGATCTGTCACCTGATTCAAGCAATCTATAACATCTTCCCAGTAGTCACCCAACTGCGCGCATGACCAGAACATATGGCGAAAATCAGCCCCTTCTCCCCCACACCGCTGGCACAGAGTGCACGCCCCCAAAATATTGCGATATCTTAACCGGCGTCAAATAGGCCCTGTGTAGCGTAAAAAACTGAACCAGCTGAAACCGGGCATTAAGCGTTCCCTTCCAGGCCCGCCGCACCAGCGTGGACCATGTCGACTCGGGGATGGGTTTCTCGAGGTCCACTTCCCACTTATCCCTCAACTTGTCTAGGGGTCGCAGGCATTCCGTCGACAGTCTGCAGTAGAGACAGGTGATGGCCTTGGATGTCCCCGCCGCCATCACTACATATTGGCAGCCCGCGGCGATCGGCGGCTCCGAGAGCCCCATATTCCAATGTCTCTGGAGGCCCGCTACAAGGGCTGCGTGAAGTAAATAGTCCCCCCGCGGAAGCCCATAAGAGTCTTGCAAGTCTTGGAAGGGCAACAACACCCCTTCTCTGAATAAATCACCCACTACTTGGACGCCCAGTTCCTCCCAAGCGGCTAGTCCCGACCAGTCGCCCCTGTGCGGGAGCGCCGTACACATACCCAGGGGGATCTCCGGGGCATAAGGGTGAGTTATGGCGGCCCTTTTCTGGCACCGGTTCCAGCACAACCTGAGGGTGCGTTCCTCTAGAGTAAGTTGGGCAAGGTCCATCCGCTGCTGAAGGACTATGAAGGCAAGCACATGACGCGGGATCAACCTGCCCTGCGGGCCCTCCGGGCCTCTATACTCCCTAGCCACCGCCTGTGTGAGCCACTGGAGTTGTGCCGCCAGGTAGTACCATTCGAAGTCCGGGGCCGCCAGGCCCCCCTCCGCTCTCGGCCGCCGCAATGTAGTCAAAGCCACCCGCCGCCTTCCCGAGCCCCAAATAAAGCCCGTAGACAGTGCTCGAAGGCGCTCGAAAAGCGATGCTGGTATCCATATGGGCAGGGTGCGAAAGAAGTATAAAAGGCGGGTTAACGCCACCATCTTCAATAGCGCCACCCTCCCAGCGCACGACAGTGGGAGCGTACTCCAAAAACCTATGCTACCGCGCAAGCCTCTAATGGCTCTGCCAACATTCCCCTCCAGCAAATCCGGCTGGGTGTGATATATATTAACCCCCAAATAGCGCAGGCAGCTACCCTCCCATCGTATCTCTCCCAGCGACTGGGGAGCTTGTCCACCCGGCAACAACGGGAACAAGAATGTCTTGCCCCAATTTACCTTGAGCCCGGACAGGCGACCAAAAACCTCCAATAAGGCGACGGCTCCGCATAGCGCGCCAGCTGCATCCGCTAAGAACATCAGTAGATCATCCGCATAAAGGGATATATAGTGGGCTTCCCCCCTTAGTTGTACTCCAACGTAGGAGCGCCCCAGTCGGGCCTGCGCCGCCAAGGGCTCAATGGCCAGGGCGAATAACAATGGGGATAGCGAGCAGCCCTGCCTCGTTCCCCTCCGCACTCGGTAGGGGGCCGATATGGTCGCCCCCGTCCTCACGCGGGCTGTGGCATCGTTATAGAGCAAGGTGGTCCAGCGCACAAAGCCATCCCCCAGACCAAATGCCTGCAACACCCGATAGAGATATGGCCACTCTACACTGTCAAAGGCCTTTTCTATGTCGACCGAGAGCGTGAAGGCCTCTGGGTATGTGTCCCGGCCCACCTCCATCACCCGCAGCAATCGTCGAACTGAGGTGGCCGTGTTACGCCGGGGAATAAAGCCCGCCTGATCTGGATGAACCAGGGCGGTCATATGGGTCAACAGGCGTGACGCCAATATTTTGCTCAAAATTTTGTAGTCCACCGTCAGCATAGAGAGCGGACGGTATGCCGTGCGGGCATTAGCATCACCTCCGGGTTTCAGCAAAGGTACCACTATCGCCTCCCGGGCGGAGGCAGGTAAACGCCCAACTCGCCATGCCTCACTGTAAATGACCTGCAACTGCGGAGCCAGCAACTCGGTGTACGCCGCATAAAACTCGACGGGCAGGCCATCCGCCCCTGGGGTCTTTCGCCTGGCCATGTGTTTGATTGCTGCGCGAATCTCGCTCAGCGATATGGCATCCCCGAGGTCTTTCCCGTGTTCCTCAGACGTGAGTCCCTTGCTCACTTTGCCACTGGATTCAAGCAAGCCTGGCTGAAGACGGCTTAAATGCCAGAAACCGGTCCTAGGAAGCTTGTTTCCGGTCCAGGGAAGGCAAGGCTTGGCAGTTCGGGCTGGACTGTTACCATGAGGCACAGGGTCAGACTGATTTGCATATGGCCATGTCTGAACTGGGGTGGCAGAGTGGGCTAAAGAACGTGATGGATCAAACCCGGATCTGTTGACTGGGTGTGGGTGTTTGATTGGTTCTGATGCTCCATCCATCACCACCCCCTTTTGTACCGCTTTGTTCGCCATAAGTTGGCAGGGTATGCTCGGACGTGAGTCCCTTGCTCACTTTGCCACTAGATTCAAGCAAGCCTGGCTGAAGACGGCTGAAATGCCAGAAACCGGTCCTAGGAAGCTTGTTTCCGGTCCAGGGAAGGCATGGCTTGGCAGTTCGGGCTGGACTGTTACCATGAGGCACAGGGTCAGACTGATTTGCATATGGCCATGTCTCAACTGGGGTGGCAGAGTGGGCTAAAGAACGGTGATGGATCAAACCCGGATCTGTTGACTGGGTGTGAGTGTTTGATTGGTTCTGATGCTCCGTCCATCACCACCCCCTTTTGTACCGCTGTATAATAAGAGAAGCAAAAGACCTGAAAAGCTATACTACAAGCACTTGGCTCCCGCAACAAAACGTGTTTGCAAAGATCAGCAGAACAAGCCATAACACAGTCAATATAATAGGTGGTGCAAAAAAAAAAAAAAGACTGAGTTAACTCAGGTGCAAAGGAAGAAAGTCCGCAGAAGAAAAAAAAAGGGGAACCCCCCATCCACACAAACTGAAAAAGAAAGGAGGAGGCGGTTGTCACAATACCACAGCAGACGCCGTGGCCCGTTCAATGGTGTCAGTGGAATCCATTCCACATTTGATGAGCAGTTTTGCTGCTTGACGGCCATCTGAAACCAACTGTTGCAACTTGCCCTTGTTAGCCTCAGGGAACAAGGGTAAAAATTGACTCAGACACGCACAGGGTATGGAGAAAGCATCCGAGGATGCAGACCGTAGTAGTGGAGCTTAAAGGCGCACTTGTCAAGGAAAAAATGTATTTCCCTCGAGAATCCTGTTCCCTGGATTCTTTATCAAGAGGGGAATGAGGGAAGTTATCTATCTCAGGGGACGCCGTAATGGCCTGGACCAAGAAGCTGTGGTGGGTCAGCTGCCGAACAAAGCAAGCGGGGTCAGCCAGGGCAGGACGGTATGTGTGGGCAATGATGCGGTCCACTGGCACCTGACTCAGGTTTTGCCTATGCCCCCAACAAAATGTCAGTAAGGTCCTCACAGAAAGGGAGCACTGGCTCAACCCCTGATTGGCCGGGATTTAGAACCTCAATAAGAGGGTCTTTAGTCTTCTCCACAGTAGGCAGAGTAAGATTCAAGATATCAGCCACTCTCCTGAAAACCTCTGCCAAAGTGGAACTGGCAACACCCACATCATGAGTCAAAGACGGCATTGAGGATTGGGCCTTCGACTTCTTGTGACACCGCTTACCGTACAGGACCCACAAGACTTAAACCCAGGGGGCATAGAGCACACTGTTTCCGAAAAAAAGATCGTCACAGCAGGCCAAAAACAGTTAAAGATCCGCTTCTCTGGATCCGCATTGTAGCGCGGAAAAGAAGAAACTGATGTCCGCGTGCCAGAGGGGACTTATATGGCACCATTGACGTCATATCTAGAGACAACGTCATCACGGAGCTGTACGATGCCGTCCCCCCGGTTTGCAGAGGGACTGCTGAAAAATTTCCAGATCCAGACAGAAAAGTTAAGGAATCTGCGGCTAGATGTTTCTATCAGATATATTTATACTGATCAAGAGGCTGAACAGTAGAAGGCAAAAGGTACACATGCTTATACTGTAGAAATTCTTGTGTCTGCAAAGAAGTGTCAAAGACAAACTCCACATCAACAGCTGTTAACGATGTAGCCATTGTATCCATCTGGGATAGAGGGCGTTAGGGATGCTAGCTTTGGTGAACGCATCTAAGGCTGGCATGGGAGTAACAACAATAATGGGTTTCCTTTGAGCAAGTGGCTTTTCTTTCAGGGTAGCCATCTGCACAGCAGCCAGTATTTTTTCAGTGGAAGCAAAACACATTTCTGCTCTGGAATACAACTGTGATTTATATGCTATAGGCACTGTTTCACCTTTGTTAAAGGTGCTGTATGTAAATCCAATTGTACCTGGTAAAATACAAATGACCAGTTTATGGTATTGGCATGAGTATGCAAGTGGCTTGTTTCATGAAATCAGATTGTAAAGATCTGAGTGTATCTGTATGTTCAATGCATAAAATGGTTTTATACGTTGTGCATATCCAGGTATGTATGTCCTGCAAAAATTCTGAAATCCTAGCAGGGACTGCAACTTTTTGAGTGTGTTTTGTCGTACTTTAATATTCGGGACCGCGTAGGGGACAGGGCCCTACCCCTGTCTATCTTGGTATTAGCGAACCACAAATGGTAAATGCGGCATGTACGAGTGCTTTATATACCGTTCTAGCTATGAATGCACTGTGTACACGTTATTCAGCTTCACTACGCGGGTTCCATTTTGGAAGCAGTGGCCATCTTGTCATTGCCCTCACATAGGCTATAATGGAGTAAATACGGGCCTCACAGTACATGGGCTTTCCCTCTGACTTCTCTGTGACCTGGGCAGCTGGCTCTGCTGCCCCGGGTCAAACCGGTCTCACGAGCTCCCCTTCCTCCGTCCACCTGTGATTAGCATCAGGGCCTGACCCGTCATAAAACCCTTTCATTCTATACAATCCCCCGGCTAATCTCTTTCACACCTGCTTGTTCCTGCTTTATGACTTGTTTCCCAAAACAGGAGATGCTCATGTTTATTGGGGGGTCTATTGACATACGATGTGGGATCTGAACCTTACTGTGTAAATCATTGTGGGCTGGCCGAACTGGAATGTGGGATGGTCATCATGACTCTGCTTTTTCGTTTGTAATGTATACCTTTATATGGCCATATCGTAAACCAAGGAATGTGTGCCTGGAGCATGATATTTTGTATTTAAGATGAAGTCCATCCCTATGATTTTCAGCAGTCTCCTGAGAACATACACGCTGTTGTACTTCTAGGATACCTGTCATTGGTCTGCAGCCAATAAACGAATCTTTGACTTCACCCAGAAGACTCTGTGTTTCTGTAGGTCCGGAACAGGGTGAACCCAGAAGTCATAGGGTGTGTGCCCCTGCACCGCTGGGTCTAAAATACCCAGTACTTCAGTTTGAATGTTGCAATTGTGCACAATTCTCCAAAAAATGAGGGGCAAGAATTTCCCTCATGAATAAGTTCAGATCCTAAGAAAAGGACACTTAGAAAAGCTAGATCAGACGTTTTAAAGTTGAACTTGTAGCCAAGTTCAGCAAATCCCAATATTATGTGAGATACTCTTGCCAAGAGGGTATTTAATTCATCGTCCATTAGGCAGATATCATCTACGTAAGACAGGGTGTCAGGGTCAATTTCATGAACAATTGACAGTCCGTGCTGCGAAAACTCCTGGACAATTCTTATAGCCCATAGGATTTCTTGTGGAATGCATCTGAAAGCCCAGGGTGCTAAAAGCCTTCTTAGGAGCCAAATTGTGACTGAACAAACCAACGGTAATATCCAACATGGTTTTATATTTTTTACGGACTACATTGTTGATGAGTGTTGTACTGTGTGTATTTTGTACTGCAAATGTGCATGTATGACTATTTAAATGTCTATAGTCTAGGATAATGTAATAGGAACGATACAGTTTTAAAACAGGAAAAAAGGATTACTCATCTTAGAGACATAGGGTTCACTTACTCCCTGGTATTCCAATTGGAAGAGAATTTCCTTAACGGGTGCTTTAGCATCCCATTTTGTAGGATACTGTGGCTGCACCGGTGGGGTGGACCGTATAGGTGTAATATAAGAAGGAGAATTCTTATCCAAGCCAACATGATTGCGGTCAAGTACAAGGGGCCAAGGCAAGGGCCCATTCGGCTGCATAAGCTTGTTTGACTTGGTCAGCGACAAGGTGAGAAAATGACGGAAAATTCACATCCTCTCTTTGGGGGAATGCAAGTACAAATTGGGGGGAGGACAATCGACCTCTGCCAAGAGGTTGTCAGAAGACAAAGTTAAATTCTCCCAGAAGACTGCTTTAACGTCACCTTCAATTTGAATATCTAAGGATATTATCTGTCTGGAGGGGCTAAACTTGTATCTGCAGTTTCAACTGTAACAAAGGTATCAGTTGCTTTTGCTACCAGAAACTCCTGGAGATTTCGGCATACTATAGTGACTTCACCTGCGCTGTCAAAGAGGGTTCTCACTGTCTGTGGCATATTTAGCAGTCAAAGCAGCTACTTCCTTTTCCCAAAATGGGGCTTTATATTGAGTTTTGTCCTCCTCTTTTATCTTCAAATCAGACGAGTGTTTTGTCTCCCTTTTCAGTTTCACATACTCTTCCTGTCTTTGCTCAGATCACCCTCCTCTCTCGTACTGTTGGTCAGATGATTCCTGAATGAAATGAGGTAATCAGGAAACTGATTACCTGCCTGGGGTCTTAATTTAAGTGCAATCACAGAAATCGTATTGCCTTTCAGAGGACTCCGGGGGTGCAGAACCTCCGTGAGGTTTACATTTTTGGTGTTGTTTTGATTTATTCCATTTTTTTTAGCAAACTCATGGGCTGGTCTGGCATCCTTGTCAGTGCTAGGCTTGCCAAGTGAAGGTACAGAAGGTATGGTTTCCAAATTATTGCGTCCTAAATATGTATACACATTAGCAATAATTATAACAACTCATGTTCGTGGTCAACTACTGCCACTGCTGTAAGTCGCTGGCATATAGCCAGAAATGTTACTTCACCTTTAACATTAGAAAGAATCATTACGGAGACTAGGGTAAAATTACGAATTAGTTTCATCCCCAAATCTAGGGCATGACCTACCTCATTTACATTCTGTATCTGACTGAGAATGTTCGGTAAAAAAGCCATAGAGGGAGTGTCATGGCAGATATAGTGTGGCAAAAATTCCCGCCCCCCCCAAGTGTTGGAGGGGGAACCATCCCAGTGTGTAAGCACATAGTTAAAATGTGGTGCCTGTCTTGTGGCCCCATAAAGAGTTAACAGCTTGAAGTTGTTCGATTTTTTGGTGCAATCCAAAATTGAATTTACTCACAGTTAGTGGGTCTTTTGCCCGTAACTGAATGAACAATTACAGGACTAATAACAGGCGCTGCAGGCAACTGGGTTTGTGCTTACAGGCCAAGTCTCGCTGGACCAGTTATAAATGTATGCAAAATAAAAAGCATTAGGGGCCTGTATAAGATGCAAAGTACATTGTACAAACCGCGGGTTTGCACGAGATTTAGATTGCCTAAATTAGGGTATGGTGTATATCTAGCTAATGCTGGCCAAGTAGCCCCTCATTACTGAGAGGGCCCAATTAAACTAGCCCCTGCACAAGGGGAAGGGCGCCATTAAACTAAGTCTGGTGATCACAGACCGTAAGAGGAATTTCAACAAGTGCATAAGGTGTATATGCAGCACGGGTCTGTGGGACAGTGTATTCGTGAAAATTGTTTGTGTTAGCATCCACAGCTGGAAATGTGACTCAAGAATAAAAACTTCAAAGTGGTATGCAGCGACCGCTTCTACTACATAGATCAAAAGAGCACTTGCATTAGGGACTCCATGTTGTGTTACAAGTGAATATCCCGCTGGTTGGCAGTTTGCCGCAATAGCTATAGGTTGCGCCATTGAGAAATGAAAATTGATTCAAAGTGCAACACAAACTGGGTTTAACCTTTTTAATATTCAAGCTTAAAAAAGCCAACAGAATCAGGTTATCACTAAATACTGTGGAGGATTAATCCCAAACCATGGACATCTCAGGTAAAAGTTGCGAGGGCATTGTGGACAAGCACTACTTGGGGTCCTCACAAAAAAGTACCTGACCAAACTTTGGCAGGGCCATATTGCAGGATTCTGCTCGGAAACAGAACTATGCTTGGGACCATAGAATATCAGTATCTAGGGAACTGAGTCACCATACCACAACAGTATCTATCAGCCTGAGTCCGACTGGCTTTAGAGCCTTACTTGCTCTCCTAAACTTTCCAGAGAGAAAAGTTATATGGCACCCCAGAACACAACACTCTCGATCCTCTCAGGGATCGCGGTAACAGGACACAGACTTTCGTACATGTACATGTACCTGCCCACAATAATATAAGATAGAGACACGAAGGACGTTTACAATGTTTTTTTAAACTATTGTGCTCTCAGGTGCAATAATTGTGCCACAATTTGGAAAACATACATATCAATAATACTATCATAATTGTTAATAAACCGTATAACATGAAAAGCCTGTCATGCTATATGATAAAGTTGCCTAACCCCTCCTGTCTACTGAAGCAAATTGATTAAATAGTATAGTTCTCTGGGTTTAGTAGCAGACCCCGTACCTTAGCATGCATAGGTGGATGTTCTACATCCAGCTGACGCTGCACTCTCGTCTCAGCACCTTCGCTCTGTGTGCGCCATTCCAGAATCCCTGTTGATAGATATATGACAAGATATGTGTATTCATGAACAGCAGCTGCATTCCTTTATTATGACTAGGTGCTAGTGTCTGACCAGAGAGAATAACAACGAGCATTGTTGCTTGACCTTGCCTAGGCTGGTCAGACTAAATCCAATGAAAAGAACAAAATACAAAAATGTGCTGATTGTGTGAAAATACAACACACACAATACCCTCCCTTTGGCCAGGATAATAGCACGAAAAAGCACTAAAAATATAAATACAATTGAAAGATAAACAAACTCAAAGCTTGATTAAAAAAATTGTATGTAAACGACTTAAGAAATACATAGAGAAACACACTACAGAAGGAGGTTTTGACTTTATATCTGGCTACCCCATTGTATTACATGAGTTTGCTCTCTAGCTTCCTAGAAAGTGACTCCCCCGGATGAGAGGCCAATCGTCGCTCTAAATCTGCCATTTCAAGTTCCAACTTCTCAAGGCGCTGCCTTCTTTCCCTCTTCTCTCTAATTTCCCCAGCAATCAGCACCCTTCTAAGTGTGGCCTTGTATGCCTCCCAAATCACGCTGGAACTATCAACCATGCCCGTGTTTTCACAGAAGTACAGGTCTGTGGCCATATTTAGATCTTTAACTACTTGTTTGTTTGCTAGCCTCCAGGTGGCCATCCTCCATGGGTGAGATTCTCTTTCTCTAGTGGTAGGAATGATGAACTGTAGGGGGGCATAATCTGATATCCCTCTAGCTAAATATCCTGCCTCTGAGAACCTCCCTGCACTATCTCTGGATGTCAGGATATAACCTTTCTGTATTCTTTGTGTGATCAAGACCTTGAGTCAGTCGAAACGCGTCGTCAGAATGAGTTTTTGAGAAGTAAAAAACCTTTTTCTTCATTGGATATGTTCAGAGTGAGTGTTTATTCTATTTACTGTTGGACATGTATACATATAAATTCACTGGGAAAAAATCTAAAGTTATAGTGACTCTATAGCTCAGTATGGAAATAAAATCCTAACTCATGTTAACCAAAGAAAAACAGATTCATATTTAAAAAAAGGGCAAAGTGACGTTACAGTTGAGTGTTGAACTAATCTAAAAATGTTTTTTTAAAGGACTGAAATTTGCAAGTTATATTTTAGAGAACTAATTATAACTGGCACCCAAGTCATGCACTGCTTATGACCTCACATATTACATCACACATGGCATGTTAAATGATATCTAGGTAGTGTGGTTAGCCATGGGGTCTAGCTTCCGGTTGTCTGCTCCTTACACTGTCAGAAGATGTCATGTAACACAGCGGGATGCAGACGGTATTTGTGATTTGCTGGCTGAGTTAATCCACATTGGTGTTCAAGGATCCCGCCGGGGGCTTGCAGTCAGGGATATGCCCTAATGCTCCAGTTAACTCTGGCGGTGCAGAACCTATTGGCAAATGTAAGAGACTGGCTCTATATATATTGCACCACAGTGAGGTACAGTGTGTATAGAGTCCAAGGGTCTCCAGAGGTTTGGCAGATGTTAAAGTTAGATAGAACCTTACTCTCTAAAGTGGTCGCTTGGTCGAGCAGTAAGGCAGTATCAGAGGACAGTGTTAAGCATTTGATGTACTCACTCAGTCAGCAAATGAATTCACACACTCAAGGACTGAACTCTAGGCCAATTGTTTTTGTATAAAAAGACATACTGGTATTTTATTAGAACCAAGCAAGCCTGATACAGGTAAGCATTCAATTATTTTCAGTAATAAGTTACTTGCTGTCAACAGTTTTAAAAAGCAATGAAGATTGTACTTGATTTGATTTATAGGGGATGCAGTAGGTTCCAATACTTAGTAAATGCAGTACATTGAAATGAATGGCTTTTTAAAGAAAATGCATGTAAAATTACTTTTGCGTTACTCTTGTAATCCAATGCTGGACTCCTAGGTTCAGCACTGGGACATTTACTTAAAACAGGTAAGTAATTATGTATTCGTAGTTTGTACGATTTTTAAAGAATATTTTCAGATTTCAAAAGTCCACACTTAAAAACTTTTTGGACCAGTACATTGAAATACATAGGCTTTTCCTGTAAATTGCAGGTAAGTTACTTTTGCGTTACTTTTGTAATCCAGGGCTTGACTCCTAGATTCAGCACTGGGACATCTACTAAAAACAGGTAAGTAATTACGTTTTTGTAGTTTGTACGATTTTAAAAGAATATTCTTGTATTTCAAAAGTTGACACTTAGAAACTTATTCACAAAGAACCCCCAATGTTATCCTATGGAAGGAAATTCAATTCACAGGTAAGTTACTTTTTAGTTACTTTTCTTACTCAGTGCTGGACACCTGGGTTCAGCGCTGGGACCTTTCCTGCAAACAGTTGAGAAAATTTGGTTAGGTTATTTGTGCGATTTTTAAGGAATATTCTTAGCTTTCAAAAGTCGACACAAACTTTTGGGGAGAAAAAGTGTCAATGTTATCCTATGAGGAAAAACAGGTTATCGGTTTCGAGATAAGTATTCGGTCTTTGAAGTTAGGGTTCTGGGGCAAGACTCAGAGGTCTCCCAGGGTCAGTGATGCACTGTTGTTGCACTCCCAGTGGCACTAGGGCGGCCGGGTGCAGAGTGTTGAGGCCCAATGTTATCCTATGGAGGATAGGGGGACTCCGGATGGTGGCTGCTGGCAAGCAGGCCACGGGGTTGTGGGAGCAAAGCTCCTAGGGTTAAGCTCAGGGCAAGTTGGGGACCAAGTTAGCACCAAAGGGGCACCCTCAGTGGCACTAGGGCGGCCGGGTGCAGGGTGCTGTTTTGAGGTCAGGTGCCCTGTTGATTTCAAAGGAGATTCTCCGGGACAAAGAAACACTGCAGGCTCGGGGACGAGGATCCTCCAGGAGTGACCACCACTTTGAGGGGTAAGTTGGGATGTTGAGAGTTGGTTAGGCACCGCTGGGTTGGGCACACAAGGCCGTGGGGCGCTGGGGTACCATGGGACGTAGGATTTTCTTACACGCTCTGGTCGCGGTAGGGGGGTCCTCTGGATTGAGGCTGCAGGCGTCGTCAGCAGGCTTGAGGCAGGTCAGGGGTCGCCGGATCTCGGGTCAGGATCGCCGGGCGGACCTCCTTGTGGTATTTGTCCACTCGAGCTCGGGCCGGATTCGGCGGGTGGCACGTGTGCGGGATTCGCGGTTCCTGGCTGGCACCAGAAGCTGCAGTTCAAACACGTCCGGTGTTCACGGAAGAAACAGCTTGGAAAGTGAAGGCAGGCAGGTCCTCTGGGGTATTTGAGGTTGCTGGCTGCTGGACACGCCGGGATTTCGCAGGAGCAGGTTCGAGGGGAGACAGGCCTGTAGGGCTGGGACCAAGTCAGTGGGCGTCGTCCTCGTTAGCTCTGCACGGCTTTTCGTCCTTCTTCTCTTCTTTTCTTGTGGCTGCTGGATCTGAGGAAGGAAGGTTCAGGGTGCCCCTAAATACTAAATTTAGGGGCGTTACAGGTAGGTAAAGGGCAGGGACCAATGGGTCCCTTCCCTGAGGCGGGTACACCCCCTATTCTGCCACTCTCCAGTGAGAGGGGGGCAGGAGCCTGTCCCTGGTTGGCTGGGTCCCCCATCCTCAAGATGGCAGAGACTCAAGGTTGTGCTTCACCTCCCCTCCCCCACCTTAGGGGTGGAGTTGGCAGAGGTGGGCACACCTCTCTTCCTCACTTGTTTTTCCCGCCGGTTCTCCCGCCCAAAGTAGGGGGTAGAACCAGTGGGGACCAGTTGCTGAGTACAGCAAGTGGTCTGGAGAAGCTCACAAAGGCGGCAGGCCTTTGAAGCTTCCCCTGCCCATCCTGGGGGAGGGGACCTAGCACCTCGCCCAAGGATATGCATTGTTGCAGGCCCTCGAGAGCAGATGGCTCTCGACCCAGGGGTCCAGCAACATGTCTGGTGGTGTGGCAGCCTAAGCAGCCACTCAGTCGGGACACTGATTGTGGGTCGAGTTCAGGGGGCATTTCTAAAATGCCCTCCGTCCGGCGTTTTACATTGAAACCCACACTGGCATCTGTGTGGGTACAATGTGCTGAGAAGTTTGATACCAAACTTCCCAGACTTCAGTGTATCCATCATGGTACTTTGGAGTTCGTAATGACAACCTCCCAGCACCATATACTCTTTAATGGTACACTGCACTTACAATGTCTGAGAATGGACTCAGACACTGCAGGGGCACAGGGCTCATGCCTCTGTGCCCTCACCACTGGCATAATGCACCCAGCTAGAAGGGTGACTGACCTAGGCCAGGGCAGTGGGTGGTAGGCATGGAACACAGGGATGTGTGCCATGTCGACTCTTCACTTTTGGTCTGCACCAAGACACGCAGCCTGCAAGGCAGTGTGTTTGTGAAAAGTTACAGGGCCCCTAAGGGTGGCACAATTGGTGCTGCAGCCCTTAGGAGCCTTCTCTGGTCACAGTGCCCTGGGTACATGGAGTACTTGTGGCCAAAGTTGCCAATTGGGTTTTGTTTTGGGGAAAGAACATAGGTCCTGGGGTCCTGATAGGCAGGGCCCCAGAGCATATCAAGTCAAAGAGCATCAGTAGTATGGCAATAAAACAAAAGGGGATGGGGGAGGGTTTACTGCAACAGAAACCTACTTTCTCACACAATGACTCAGGTCCCCACTCCGCCCAGCTTGTTACAATAGATGGCAGTGGTGTTGTCCGTGAGGAATTTCCCTTTGATGGACAGCTGTAAGGCATTCAGTGCCAGTTGAATGGCATGCAACTCCAACCGGTTATTATGTGTGAGAAGTGGCCTGGTATATGATGTCCACTAATTAAAGTGGGCACCTTGCACCAGTCCAAACAACCCTTCTGGTGATTTAAGAGGTCAAAGAGAACCTTAGAAAGCTATCCAAGTGGTAGCTGTGGAGAGCAGGCTTCAGGCTTAGTCTTGAAGGAATGTTAAGCAGCTTGTTTTACCAGAATGCAACCATAATGTATTGGTTAAATGAAAGGAGAACCATACAGTAGTATAAAAATATGTATTTATTATTGTAAACACACCTTAAATACCTCACAGTAACTGCTACATGCAGATAAACAAAAAGCACACACTACTGTAGCACAGAAACAAACATAAGAAACACTAATACACAGTGGGCTCCAGGGGCAGACCAAACCATATTCTAAAATAGTGGTATAAGAACCACGACTCGAGTCAAGACAGTGTCTAGAGAGTGTAAAATTGCTGGGACCCCAAGTAACCACCCAAGGTGAGTAAGTAGGGACCCCATGGAGGACGGGTGCAGTGTGAGAACAGGACTGTGTGCTACATACAATTCAATGGGAGAGTTGCGGTTGCAGTTTTAAAGTTTAAGGACCCTTCCCAGTGGGTTACGAAGGAACCCTTTGGAACTTAGAAGGTTGGAGAGCCACCCCAACCACAACCGTGGAGGCTGAAGTACCAGAGTTACCAATCCCAGGGAAGCCGGGTGCATAGGACTGAAGTGGCGTTGGAAACCGCCGTCATTCTCAATGGGAGTCTTCAAAGAAATGCCACTGCTAAAAAGAAAAGTGTCTGGTGGAACCCACAGGCAGATTCTTGATGGAAGAAACCTGAAAGCAGAGGGGACAGAGTCTGGGTCACTCAGGAGTGACCAGGGGCTCGGTAGACGAATTCAGGTGTGAAGATGGAGATCATGACTCTACAGCTGCAGCGACCAGGAGACGTCGAGGACGACCAGGACCCGGATACAAGCTGTCCCATGAAGGATGTCCAGTGCTGAGGGGTCGGTGTCTGGCGGGAGCACTGACAAGCCTTGGCAGCGGCAACCCACCAAGAAGATTATGGTTTGGTCCAGCAAGGACCAGAGGACTCACCACAGCAAGGGGAGTCAGGGCAGGCCTGGAGCAACCAGGGTAGCCCAAGAAAAGCAGTGTTGTCCCTCAAGTGGACCCACAGGCCTCAGGCACAGGAGTCGTGAGGGGGCCTCTAGCAGTTTCACAAAGTTACAGCTTGCAGGGCACAGAGTGCGAGGAGGCCAAAGTCCTTTGTAGGAAATGTGCACAGAAGTTGGGACTATTGATAGCCCAATGCATGTAGTTGGGGACCATCAACAAGCTATGCACTTGCAAAAGTACTCGGTGCACAGGGATTCGGGTTATGCGGTTTCCACGAGGGATACTGGCCTCAAACTTGGTGAGAGGGCAGTTCGACCTCAAGGAACGTAGGAACCCACCTCCTGTGTTGCTGGAGCCTTCGGAGTCCGCAGGAGCTCAGGATCAGGAGACAGGTCAGTTGCGTTACAGTGCCTGTGAATGCAGGGGAGTGACTCCTTCACCCCAAGGGAGACACTTCAGTTGTCCTTAATGCTCCACAGGTCCTGCATGGAGCCTGTATTGTGCACGGGTACAGACGATGCTTTGGATGGAGAGGGAGATGAATTCGGGCCCAGTTGAAGTCCGTCGAAATCCAGAGTGTCCAAACGGTCAAAGGTCAGTGGTTTCTTGTTCAGAACCTTGTCCACATCGAATCTAGGGTCCTACAGCCAGGTAAGCCCTTTTGCACCCACAGGAGAGGGTTGGACAGATTCACAGGACCCTCCCTGTCCTTTGTCCAGTATCACGCGAGAGCAGGAGCCAACGGCTTCTAGGACTGGTTTGAACTGGAATATACACAGGGACACCAAATGTGCCCCTCATGCAGACCTTCAGGCACTTTGGAAGTGCATCCCCACAGCCCCAATACACTAAATCCTGTCTGGGAGGTGGTCACGCCTCCCATGTGACAGGATGCTTAGTGTGCTGCCTTCTTCTGTTCGAGTTTGGCTCAGCAACAAGAGGGCTGAAATGTGCCTCTGGTCGGTGCAACCATTTTGTGCTGTGCAGGTCGAGAAGGCTGGTACCGGGAAGACCAGGGACCCCATGAAGCTTGCTTCAGAAGGGTGGAATCATAGTTACAGGTGTGGAGGTATGATTCAAAGTCGTTTCATACCAAACACGCCATGGTTTGTTGTAGCCGTTTGAGATAGCATTTTACGCGAGCATATAATGCACTTCTACCTACATGTCTGGCTGCGTCACCGACAACCCGGGAGAATGGTCTCCGAAGGCTGCAGGGGTGCTCTGCTCATGCAGGGGCACCCTCTCACATAAAACCCAGCAACCTGCCTTCAGGATTGTCAAGGCCTGCTATAGGGGTGACTTATAGGTTTTAAGTGCAGTGACCTATAGATATAGTAAACCTATATCTAAAGTAAGTGGTGCATGCACCATTTAACACAGGCTGCAATGGCAGCCCTGTAGTTCCATTTTGCATGGCCCCTCATGGGTGGCATAATGCAGACTTCAGCCCTGGGTAGATGTGTAGCATATACTAGGGACTGACAAGGGTACAATCTGGAGTGTACCCAAGTACATGACATAACATTTTAGAGAGAAAGCAGATAGACTGGGGTCCTGATTAGCAGGATCCCAGCCAGCCAGACTAGTCAAAAACGGTGTAACATCAAGCAAAAAGTGGGGGTAACCATATGAAGCAGATCCTACTTTCCTACACACGTAGACTGGTTTCCACCAGAGACCACATTCCTCTGATAATTACCTCCTCAGATGACCTCCCCATCCCAGCAGTGATACATCTGTCACCACCGTCAGCTCTGGGTGGAGAAGGGAAGGTGGTGTATCATGGTCCAATTGCGGTCGAGCAGACACCACTGCAGATCACGTGTAGTCACCTCCAAAACCTGGATGGCATCTGACAAGTTGTCTTGGCACTGAGGCTACTGGGAGTTCAGATTTACTACAGAGCCCGCATAAGTCACCTGGCATAGTTGACAAGCAGGATGCAGGAGGCTAACAGGCCAAGAAGCCGCCAAGCTTTTCTCCCAGTGATCCAGGTCCAAGGTTGAAAACTCTGGATCATAGCCCGAACATCATTGATATATTTCAATGAAGGAAATGCCCTGACCGGTACCATGTCCAAGACCGCCGCTCCTATAAAAGGATGCCTCTGAAAAAGTCAGCAGTGACTTTGGATCATTGATCGTGAACTCCAACAACGCCAGGAAACTTGCCATTATCTGGAGGTGGTCTACAACTGACTTCGGTGAGCCCGCCTTCAACAGCCAGTTGTCAAGGTAGGGAAAAACTGGTATCCCCAAACTCCAAAGATGGGCTGTGACTACTGCCATCAATTTTGTGAACACCGGGGGCCATATTATACAATGCGGCAGATTTTCCTTCTTAGCGCAGGCGCACCTTTCAAAAAGGGAGCTCTGCGCTAACAAGGAGAGTGCACCACATTAGATTGAATGCGCTGCCTCCAGGGCAGCTGTAAACTCATGCTTGAGAAAATTGAAAAAGAAATTCATACATTCAGAGATAATACCATAAATTTAAAGATCAATAGATTTGAGTAAGACCGAAAAGCATTCAACATTGAAATAGTCGAGACAAGTTATATTGGGTTACCAAGGAAGTTTAAAGAATCGGTTTCTCACTTTTTCCGACACTTCGTCCTCTGAGTCAGCTGGAGATTCAGATTAAAATGCCAGTACTTCCCACAAAATTTAATCTAGACAGGCCTCTTTTTTAGAACGAGATCAACTCAAAAACAGAGAACGTTTCAATAGTCAATCTTTGGAGAGGCGCACAAGACACCAGTTTTACAAGAATTAAAGGATTCTTGCATAGTCAATTTATCACCAAAAGCTTTGACACAAGAACAAAAATCGGTACTGGAGATGGGCCTATCCTTAGTACCTTCGAAACCAAATGATTTAATCAAACTTAAAATTGAAGCCCTTGATTTTTTTGTTTTTAGGAAAGCTAGATTAAAGGCCTTCTTTCTAAAGAAAGAGGAGATGAAAGCAGAGGAACCTTCTGGTCTTCGTTATAAATCAAATTTTTGCCCTCCTCCACATACCATTCCCAAAGAACTGATAACTTTTGAAAAAGCAGTAGTTTCATCTTTGATTAAAAAATAAAAACAGTTCTGCTAAAACAATATAACTAAGAAACAAATAATGGCGATACAGGAACTTAGACAAGATATCTCTGTTGTCATTAAACAAGCAGATAAAGGAGGTGCCATAGTGGTTTGGGAAAAAGAGAAGTATCTCATTGAAGGCATAAAACATGTGAACAACAAAGAGTGGTATTAAGCAACTTCTCAAGATCCAACAAACACAAATGCAGGAAGAGCTTGCGAAAATCCTTCAAGATGGTTTGGAAGAAGATATTTGCATAAAAAGACCCCACGTGTTCCTGTGATATACTTCCTACCTAAGTTACACAAAGATGTCCAAATATCTCCGGGTCGACAGATTGTCTCGGGGTTTGATTTCATCTTAGAACTGATCTCTCAATACGTTGACACCTTTCTCAAAACATTCCTTCAAGAAGTCCCTTCATATCTCAGGGATACTATGGATTTTATAAACAAAGTTGAAGGACGTCCATTTAATACACATAACCAATTAATGGTGACACTTGATGTTGTGTCTTTGTATATGTGGATTCCTCAAAATGAGGGGTTGGAGGCAATTGAGTACTTTTTGGAAAGAAGACCACGCCCTCATTGGGTTCCAAAAGAGTTCATTTTGAAGTTAGCCACATTTGCACCCAAAAGGAACTATTTCAAATTTGAAGATCATACTTCCTTCAAACAAAAGGGACTGCAATGGGATGTCCCTTAGCACCAGAGATGGCAGGCCTTTTTATGGCACGTTTTGAAAACAAATCCAATAATACCAACAATCCTTTTTCTGGCCATATCGTACAATGCTTGCGATATATAGACGACATCTGGTGCCTATGGGACAAGAATGCTGACCAGTGAAATTTATCAACTGGCTAAATAACAGAAGCCCAGACATTCAATTCAGTATGAACAAAGATAAATCTTGTCTGCCATTTTTGGATGTTGAAGTGAAACATTCTGAGAACACTTTATTGACAACATTACATCGAAAACCAACCAACAAAAACAATGCCTTGCATTATAGAAGATTCCATCCTAGGAACCTACGAGATAATCTACCTTTCAGGCAGTTGCTCAGAATCCGAAGAAATTGCACCACAAAAGAGGATTTTTTTTCCCACGCTGAGATCGTACGTGAGAAAGAGGGTATCCACATAAGCTGCTTAAACACGCTATGAGACGGGCATGGTTCACACCATGAGAAGAATCAGAACTCAGTTATCCAGATTGATACGTTTGTCCACTTTCTGTCCTCAAACTACCAATTTCAAAAAAACAATATGTTGCAATTGTCTTTTAACTAAGAACTCTGAATGTGCATTTGACCACCTGCTTATTGCCTTGAGAAAAAAAATGCCAGTTTAAGGACACAACTTGTGAGAGCAACTTATCATCAGCCAGCCAAAAAAGTTGACCTTCTGTCCAGATGGAATTTGAAACCAGTACAACGCCACCATTTATGTGGCAATTGTGTCGCTTGTAGACAAACCATTGAAGGAACAATTTTCAGGTACGGACAGATTCCGCGGAAACATCATGAATTTTCAAATTGCAAGACAAAAAATTTAATCTATGCAGTCATCTACCCCTGTGAAAAGATCAACATCGGAAAGACCAATCAAGAAGTAAAACAGATAGTCCACCATAAATCCTGTATCAAGACTAAAACAACAGCTGCCCCACTGGTCGATCACTTTTGTGAGTTCAAACACATCGAAAAAGATTCGATGGACAGTGCTCAGCTTAATTTCACCAAATCCCAGAGGAGGCGACGTAGAATCCCAATTGATGAAAAAGAAGGCATTTTTAATCATGAAATTCAACACAGTCAGTCAAGGCCTCAATGAAATATCAGGACTCAATCATTTATATTATATTTCAAATTTCTTCTTTCTTAGAACATCAGACTGTCAGTTTGAATTCACTACATGTACCATTATAGCTTCTATTAGGCAATCAATTGCCTTTCCTTAAAAAACAGATGTTCCCGCGGGCCACTCCACCATTCATTTCCCATTGAAGACGGAGGTCCATGTGAGCCGTGAATTTCACTAAATTAAATAAGCGTTGTTTACCGGTGATGAATTCCATATGTGGTTTCAAGATCCTTTCTTTAAATATTAAATCGCGCAACTGAGGCATTCACTTTGAACGGAGAGGGCGGATATAACACCTAATGTTGCCATCAACTAAAAAGCAGACTCCCCGCATGTGTTTGTGTAAATTTCTGAGTTGTAAAATTTCCCAATTATGCGTTGGTTTAAATATCTGCCACGCTTAAATTATTACATAATTTGACATCGCTATTTCCGGGCTTCATAAGCCCTCGTCACATTTAATAGTGCTATTGTTTAGATACAATTCAGGCCATGCAGGGATATCAATTTGGTTTTCCTGGTACAGATAGAGAAATTATTGTGATGTTTTACCAATGAAAGAAAACTCAGCAGTCACCTCGGCGCGCAACAGTATTCGATTTGGGATCAGTTCCCCATTGAAGATATAAGGTAATATTTACCTTTCAGGTAGTTTTTATGCAACTTTATTGAGAGAGGTTGTTGATGACAAATCAAAAACAGTGTTATGTATATTCTTTTCCAGATATACATTTACCATCACCAGCCCAAAGCCCTGAAGAGAACCCCCAGTGACCTTTGGTCCCAAACACATTGGCTAGATCTATCTGAGATTCCACTCACTGTACATCTATGTGAACTGTAGAATTGAATTGTATAATCCTTATCCATCCATAATAGATAATTTGGAACCTGATTGCCAGTACCGATAGGGTCAGGTTTTTTCAATTACCATGATATGACCCTCCGGTTTTGAAATTATGGACTGGTTTGAATAAGTATGTGTCTTTAAATTTCTTTATGTTGAAAAGTAGCAGGATTATTTATATGTTTTGTTATCAAGGTTGCACTATTATCAATGATTTATTTGATTTACTAAATTAATGTGGTTTGTGTTAAAGAAGACTGGTGTGCCTTTTTGAATACTTGTCAATTGTATAAACCATATTTATTGAATGGGGATATGAACACAAAGGTCCAGTGTATTTACTAACTGGGCCTTCAGTAAAATTATTTTGAATCAAAAGCAACTACCTTTTTCAGTTGTTTTGACTTCTAACAGAGGCTTATGGTGGTTGATGTTAAGGACCCAACACTGTAGTACTTTACAGCCGGTGGGGGGTGAGGGGGCTGGGGTCAGTGCATTCAAGTGAAATACAGAGCAGCTTTGAAGCAGCCGCTCAGTGTTTTACTGTGCAGGAGGCCACCCACTGCACTTTTAAGAGGGATTAGAGATCACCTTGCAGGCAGGTGCAGTGAGTGACTGCACCTGCCTGCAACAAGATGTCTAGGGGGTCCATAGAACTCCCTTCACCCACTCTAGAGGGCTAACATGAAGGGGCGCATTGAAATTGCGCCACCTTTACGGTGGCACACTGTCAGTCCGCCTCCTGACAGCTTCTTTACCTTTGCGCCTACGTCTAGGATACGGTGCTGGCACAGACACAGAGACTCGCTCCTTTGCATGGGGCCATGCCCCCATGCACATGAGAGGACGTCTTCTCATGATAGCGCTGGGCGATGTGTGTGCCAGCACACTAACTTATCATAAAAGGGGCCGCACAACTGTCAGCGGCCGCTTCTGTAATACCAAAGTGCACGGGGGTGAACAAAGCAGGCGCAAACGCACATTGCTCCCCCGGGGCACTTTGTATAAGGGCACTGGTGAGAACGAAAGGTAGCATGGCAACTGAAAATGCTTGTGGCTTACCTTGAGCTGTGGGTTACATCTGTGGGAAGGCAGGATAGGTGTATGAAACTACGAATCCTGCAGGTCCAAAGGCACCATCCAGGGCAGGCAGAACCTGGGCCAGTATGAGCATTCTAAATATGTCCTTCTGCAGGAAGGCATTAAGAGAGTGTTGATCTCAGATAGGCATAAGTCCTCCATCCTATTTGGACACGAGGAAATAACAGGAGTAACAACTTGTCCCTATGTCTGAATCCTGAAACTTCTTGATCGCTCCTTTGGAGAGTAGAGCTTGCACCTTCTGCGACAGAATGAAAATGTGCTGCTCAGAGGGCTGGTCTTGTGTGCGAGGGAGCTGCTATGGTGCATTAAGAAACAAGGCATAACCATGCTGAACAAGATGGAGGACCCACCAGTAGGATGCGATGGTTCGTAACAACGGGAGAAAGTACTGATTCTGCCTCCC
Organism: Triturus cristatus; assembly: GCF_964204655.1. NCBI lineage: Eukaryota > Metazoa > Chordata > Amphibia > Caudata > Salamandridae > Triturus > Triturus cristatus. The sequence continues at coordinate 215,966,029 of NC_140588.1, forward strand.
ATCTGGCGGCTGTGCACTACTAAAGGCAAGCTAAGCTGCTGCCAAAGGGAAGAGGAACTAGGAGCGATGCTGCCAGGGTGACCTCCATACTAACTGCCAGACCCATGTTCTTGGCCACAAAAGGGCTGACTTGACTGCAGAGGGGTTTGGGGAGACTGGCGCTGCCTGTATGCCAGCCCCCTGGAGTAGCCTTTGAATCTCCTAGAGAGGAAATTGGCAGGGTTTGGGAGACCCAGAAATGGTGCTGTGGTTCTACTTCCCTTAAAGCATTTTACGGCAGAATCCACTTTTTCACCAAATATACGTGATCCACTGAAATGTATATCCACATGGTGATGGAGCAACCACAATGGTGCCAACCGCTCATCTCAGACAATCACTAGTATCAAGCCCAGCACAAATCACATATTTGGCTGTATCTTGACCATCTTGAATAGCCTGAACTAAGGAGGCCCTATGTTCTTCCAGGACCGCCAGCACAATTTCGCTGGCCATGTTCCAGAGGGCGCGAGTATACTGCCTTATTAATTAAACCGCATTGACTGACCTCAGTGCTAGACTAGCCAATGAGAATGTTTGTTTTCTGAATGCCTCAAACCTCTTTGTCTAGGGAATTGAGATTCACCTTGCTGGTGGAAGCCTGGACCACCAGACTTTCTGGGGTAGGATGCAGAGTAAGAAAATCAGGGTCCCCAGGAGCCTGTCTTTGGCATTATGCCAGCTGCCAACTCCCCGGCAGGCAAGAACAGGGTTTGGACCAATTGTAAGGTGTCAGCAAGGGTTTCATGGAACCAAAGCAAGGTTTCCGATGCGGCTGGTCCAGGATGCAAACATTCCGCAAGGACATTTGTCTTTACAAAGGCAGTAGTAGCTCCAAAACGTTAGCCACCCATTGAATTATGAATTACCACAGCAAAAAAAGCACACTTCTCCTTTAGGGGCCCAGCATGTGAAATCAACTCTGCATCAGGGGAAGTATCCGGCTTACTGACTTCCTGTAAGTCCATGTAAAGATTATCATCATAATGTTTGGGGGGATAGTTGGAGGTAAAATCCTCCTAATTATCATCATCATCTCTGGGCAGCAGCAAGCTCTGGTTAGAATTGGAACCAAAAAGACAATGGACCCTCTGAGAGCATCTAAAAATGTGTGGCAGCATGGGCTCAGGTTAAGGTTGTATGCGTATCAGGTGAGCTGTAATGGATTTGAAGCCTGACCGCAGTCAGAGTTCAGCCAACACTAGTCGGTACCAGATTCTCCTCCGATGACAGCTTTTATGAAGGAGGGGTCAATAAGGGTCTTGAAGATGGGGTGGAAGCCTGCATCAGGGACGGTGCTGTACCAGCGGCGGGTCCAAGGGCCTCATACTGTGCCAAGGATGGATAAACTTGCAGTAATTGGACTGGGAGCCCCTGTGGATCCTTTGGGCCCAAAGTGTCCCAGAGGGAGTCGAATTAGTGGCAAAGATACCCAACATGGCTTCCTTAAAGGCATTGACCTGTTATACCATTGCCAAATGGCCCAAGGAACTCAGGGCACATCGGGCTAAAGTGCAGGATTGGCTCCTCCGGTTTGGCACCATTACACCCTTGTAATTTGTTTTTAAACAGATAGGGAAGATGGGGTCTAGTCCTGCTACACTTCTTTATGCTTCTGCTTAGACTTTGACCAAGAAGGTTATACTAGTGGGAGCGGGTCTACGCCCTTGTAGGAGTGGGAGTTGGACTTCCACAAGTCTTGTGACTTCTTCCCGTGTTCGGCCACATACAGCTTAGGGGTCTTGGATTGCCTTCCGGTGCATAAGGGCGCACTCATTGCATGGCTTAGTGCTCTTCCCTGAACCAAAGCATCAAGAACACACCTTGTGCAGATCCGTGACTGACAAATATTTTCTGCAGTCATGGCACGGTTTGAAGACTGGAAGACAAAAGGTATGCTAGGAACTAAGGGAAGAGGGGGTGAAAGGGAAGAGGCACGTCGGGAAAGGTAGGTGCTGAAGGTAGCAGAAGAGTGAATACTCGTCCAGGGATAGCTCCAATTAGGAGCAAGGGCCCTCACACACCCCTGGGGGTGTCCTGCTTCAGCACAGGACAGCTCCTCGTTGGGCCGGCGCTGCTGGGCCACGCGGGGGGGGCTGTTTGCCGGAGGTCTTCTCGGTTTTTCTGCCGTGAAGCTAGATGATATGTGTGGACAAACCTGTGTGGAGTGAATAGATGTGGGAATGTGCGAGTGCAGTTCAAAAATGGCTCCAGGATATCCCTAAGGGAATTTTATTTGTGGAGTATCTGGGCCATTGATAAAAACAGACTAAAGAAATCACAAACTGAGAGGGGGAATTCGACCTGTGTCAGTTCTTGTGAAATGAGCAGAAAGGTCAACATGTTTCTTGCCTTTTTTAAAAGTCCAACAGGATCTCGGCAATTCGTCAGGACCTAAGAAAATCGTCTCCTCTCAAGGGGGCGGCAAATAATATGTAACAGAGGGCAAACGTCACATCCCCTTATGTTAGGATGCTATAGTCGTCCAGTTATGTTAAAAAATATTTTAAATAAAAAGTGTGGTACAATGATACCTTCTGGAGATCGATGCACTGGAATGATTTGATAGTTATGCCCCAGCAGGGACAGGCCGGCATAAACTCATAAGTCACGAGGGAAACCACTTTGTGCCCTCGCTTTGTGCCCTCGAGGTTCCCAGTTCGGGGCCTACACATCGCCAGTGGTCCCAGGAAGCCTTTCATTTTAGCAGGGGACATTGTTTCCTTGGACATTGCATTGAGTTTAGGAAGTTATCGAAAGACCAAAGAAAGTGGGACCACAGATCTGTATCTGTATTTGAAGGCACGGAAAGAAAGGAACCTATGTCAGAGCTCAAGGAATGCGCTTATATACAGCTTTGCTCTGTCACTTCCGGTGCAGAACGAAGCCTATGCGGAGCAGCATGACACCACCTAATGTTGCACAGAAGCACTGCTATGAAAGGTTTCCTGACCCAAGTCTGCTGCCTGCAGATAATTCCAAAGGCGAGTAATCTGGGGTTACAAGTATCCATCAGGAGGAGTTTGTTTCAAATGACGAAAGTACGCTAAGGTCTAATCAATCTTCTTGCCTAAGTCGAATCAACAACAGAGAACCCACCCTCTTTTACCCGTTTTTTTTCCATAGTTTCTTTTTATCAACAAAAGGTTATCCACCACATAGCATGTGTTTGTTGAATACAGTTAGCGAGTTAAACACACAGGTCAAGATTAAGTATCTTCTTACTACTTAATTCAGTGTTCTTCAATTGATATGCATACATTAACAAGGTAGTTATTTTTTACAAAAAGAGCTGGCAGTCTCAAGTGAAACAGGGTAGTACATTCAACATTCACAACCCAGTGATGTAGCATGGTCATTTGACACAGAGTCTGACACCCCTGTTCTTGGGGCTGTGCATGGGTTCCCCCTGTATGTGTTCCATCTGTCCCAGATCTTCTCCAACTCCCTGGGACAGCCCCTACTTTCATAAACAGATCTCTCCGCTATCATGCACCAATCCAAATCATTCTTCCAGTCATTAATACATGGAGTCGTCACCACCATCCATTTCTATGCAATATTACGTTTGGCTACCACCATACCCAGTGTAATACAGGTTTGGTCGGCTCGTGACAAAGCTGTGGCGTCCCAAATGTTAAGGAGGCACATTTTAGCCAATAATGTCATAGTTATATCAGTGATCTCGTTAATGAATGTCAGGATAGCTCTCCAGTAGATTTGCACAGCAGGGCATTCCCACAATATATGGAAAAAAATACCTATTTGGCCACATTTCCTAAGACACTACACATCTATCTGTCTGCCCATTTTTCACCTTATAGTGCAGGAGGTTAGTCGGAAACGTAGTCTTACAGCGACTTCCGTCGGTGAAGCCAGGGCTTCTGCTCAGTCTGCGTCTGGAAATCTTCCAAATCTATTTCTCAGCATTTTCGAAGTTGGGAGAGTGTGTCTGGTGTGTTCTTTATAAGTTTGCGGTATGTGAGTGAAATCGCCTTGTTGGAGAGGTGTTCCTCCAGCAGTCTTTCCTCCAGTGGAGATGGTTCTGGTAGGGTTTCATCAAGGGGCAGCACTGCCTGGAGGGCATGTCGAATTTGTAGATAACGGAAGGTCTCAGAGGGGGCTAATTCATATGTTTTTTGTAACTCAACAAATGGAATCACCCCTCTGCCTGTACACAAGTGCCTCACAGTAGAGATCCCTATTAAGTCCCATTTATCGAATCCCTGCCTTTTAGCCATGGTGCCTATAAGTTCAGCGTCCCATTAGAATGTGGCCGGCGTAATATTATTTTCCCAAACCCGTTTTTGCAGGGTCGTGTTCCAGAGGGTGACTGTTCAAGCTGTCGGCCCCTCCAGTGAAAGATGTTGTGGATCAGTGTAAAGTGCACGGCGATGTCCTCTCGGCCGGGGGACTAGGTGATCGATGCAATAGGCAGGTTCCTCACTGGGCTTATGAGCCAAGTAATTGACCGTCGTTAGTTGGGCTGCTGCGTAGTATAATTGCAGGTCAGGAAGGGCTATCCCTCCATCATATCATCCCCGAGTTAGTTATCCCAAAGCAATGCGTGGGGATCCTCCATCCCACAGCAAAGTCCTAATTTCGATGATTATTGCTTGTACGTGTCGGGCAACGGGAAAGGGGTGTTCTGCAGCACGTAGAGAAAACGGGGCAATGCCATCACCTTAAAGAGTTGCTGCTCTTCCCAGTAAAGAAAGTGGGAGAGATCTCCAATGTCGCACATCACTGTTAGGGTGGGTCAAAAGGCTAAGCAGCTTTTTAGTTAGAAACGTTTTAGGGCCAGTAGTGATGTGAATACCCAAGTATAGAAAACTCTCCTCTGCTATATGAGCCTCACATCCCGGTGGAAGGTGGTGCACTGAGCCATGAAGGACGAAGATCACCGATTTGGACCAGTTAATTAGCTATCCGGAGTATTCCACAAACACAGACAGGATATTCATTAATCTGGGGATGGAAGACCGAGGGGAGGCAACGAAAAGAAGAACATCGTCGGCATACAACGAAATTCTGTCTTCCCAGCTCTCAGCCCAACGCAGGCCCTGGATCCAGGGGTCCACTCTGATCCACGCTGCAAGAGGTTCAAAGATCAAGGCAAAAATCAGGGGAGAGAGAGGACATCCCTGAATAGTTCCTCGACGGAGAGGACCTCGACACGTGCCAAGGGTTGTGAATATAATAGTCACAGCCAAGATAAAAAAAACGGGCCAAAGCCCACATGGCAAAATAAATGCCCATTCTACGGTATTCTTTTACCAGGTTTGATTAGCTTCTCCACTAATAAAATATTATGAGCAATGTAGTGGCATTCTGGGCATGTACTGCAGGTCTCTGCAAAAACTACAGTTGATGGACAGAATGCAGAACAATGTCATACATTCTCCCCAGTACAGAGATCTGGGTCTAAATCCATTGTTTTTTTGCTCACCATGCCGTTCCAGTTTGAACCAAGCCATATGCAAATCAGTCTTGACCCTGTGCCTCATGGGAACAGTCCAGCCAGAACCGCCAAGCCAGGTCCTCCCTGGACTGGAAACAACCATCCTAGGACCGGTTTCGGGGTTTCACCCCTCTTCAGCCAGGATAGCTTGATTCCAGTGGCATGGAGAGCACGGGAACCACGTCTGAGCATACCCTTCCCACTCGGGGTGACAAATGCAAAAACAACAACTGATGGACAGAATGCAGAGCAAGGTCTCTGCAACAGTGGAATCATAACCTGCATGGAATCCTTTTTATATACTTTCATGTTCTTTTACAGATATGCAATGAAGGGTATTGTGATCTGTGGTACCAGCCACTACCTCCTGCTTGAACAGGGTCATTTTTGTGACTTTGCTGCAACAAAACAAAGAAAGAAAGAAGCCACCAGATTTCCTGAGCACATCACTCAAACTCCAGGAAGGCCATCAGCCACTACTATCCACAGCATTTAATGTGCTGCATGAAACAATTGCAAAGAGGTGCACAAGTCCAGCACTACGGCATTTGTATTAGTGTGCAACTCTTAGAGAGGGAACATTGGAGTCTGAAAAAAACTGTTTTAATTAGGTAATCTGGCTTCTGACAAATAAATCGACCTGGACTAGAACGTAAATAAGCAACAATGCTCAGCACCTAGTAAAAAAAAAACACTTTCATGTATGGTATTTTGCTGTTTAGGGTAAAGCAGACCTGAACGCAGCTGATGAGATGGAACAAGACAACAGTTGCTGATAAATTCAACATGAGCTGTTAGTTATCTGCCACGATCTCAATAGATTGTCTTGCATTTTACAACATACAGTGGAGACACCTGATTTGACATAGGTACCCTACTCTTGGTGATAGGGATCTAGGATTCAGCATGGTAAATAAAAGTTGCACACAACTGAAGTAACGTCTGGTAGATACAGGGAGAGGGAAAGCGGGAGCACATGCAAAAATAAATAAATCTAACAAGGAGAATGTGACGTCCTCCGCTGTGGACCTTCACAGAAACTGCAAGCTGGAGCCTGGAACTCTCTTGACCAATCAGCGCGCTATACTCATGCAGTGAGAGCAGCGCACTGATTGGAGGGAGGGGCCTCACTTTGCACTCCACAGTGTCCTGGAGGCCTGCACGGACTCTAACCCAGTTGTCTTAAGACAGCTGGGTTAGAGATGTTTAAAGTGCACGTGTGGCTGGCAGTCTCATTAGGACAGCTGGCCAAAAAGAAATGCACACAAGCGCATAGAAAGCCCACCTTTCGCAATGCTGCTGTCACTCAGCAGCGACCCCGTCCCCGTCTTGATGCTTGGCTCGGGACTGGGATGAAAAATAAAATGGTAATAAATTACCATTTTATTTTTCTTGGGGTTTTGGGGGATTTTAAGTGGGGCGATGCTCCTCTGCTCCAATGGAAGAGCCGCCCCTGCAAAACTGACAAAATAAAATCCCCGTTCATCTAAGTAGCTGTAGCCTAGACTACCTAGTCAATATCAATTGCTATTAGGCAGTGAATACAAGCCACAACCTAAGTGTTTATGGTGGCGGATAATTTAACAAAAATGCCACTTTAAAATGACTGAACCTAACTCGCTGCCATCGCGAAGCGTTGCGCATTCTAAAATCCGATTCAAGTCTCCAAGTTGCCTGTGCAGTTGCCAAGTCTCTTGATAAAATGAGGATCATTAGAAGGTCCTATTGAAAATGTAGTTGTTTGTAATCTTTTTTGACCAATCTTTTAGTCTTTTTTTAATTAATTATATGTTTTTTAGCTTTGACTATAGAGTAATTTTTAGCAGTGTGACTGCATGGCGGCCATGCTGCGCAGCTCCATCATGGAATAGGCTCTTGCTGACACAGTTCTAACCGCTCTGGAAGCCATTTTAATTGGTTATATCAATGGCTAGGAACATTAGCACAGTTTAAACTTGATGATCTGTAGTTAATGAACTTCGGTATGCTTTTTATCTTGTTTCCTTGTACTGTATGCATTTGCACTTCTATGGTCTCAGTGACTGAAATAAAGTTTTATGATGATGACTGAACCTAACATAAAACAAAAACAACTGAGTTTCGCAGACTCACAAAGATGTGAAAGTAAATAAATGAGGGGGAAATGTATTCAAAAGTTGGGAATCTTACTGGAAATCGTCAGGTGTAGTGTGAACAATGGGAAAGGTGTTATACACATTAGGTATTAACACAGACTACAACTGTAAACACTGAAAAGGAGGAGCAGCAACATATTTAATCTGAATGAGGGCCATTAAACATCCTTAGCCGCCCTTTTGCTTCCGAATCTAGCCCTGACAGAAGGGAGATTCAAAGGGTTGCAAACTTCAACAGCCCTGAAAGGAGGAAACCGAACATCATTTCACCTCAGAAATCTCATTTATCTTTAGCTTAAAAAATAACACCCTCACAAAGCAGACTTTGGAAAAGTAATATTATTAAACATTTTCTTTACATATATATTTCACATTACCAAAATGCTCTTTTTTTACAGCAGCTACAATGCTTGTATACAGATGCCACGAGATAACGATAGGTTCAAGAACCACAGACATATGCAGCTTGAAAAATGGTGACAGGTCTTCATTGAAAAATACGAAAACATGTAGTCCAACAGGTTAGACAAACAAGGCTATTGGCAACAAAAAAATCAATTAACTTTTTTGTAAAGGAAGCCCAGGTAAGGCAGCCATTTTATTTTCAAGATATCCATGGATATACAATATATCGATCTACGCTATGTTACAAAAAAGAAGCATAATGATCATCTTGTCGCGTTCATATACCGTTGACAAATGTAAGGGACCGTTTCAGCCAAAGGAACTCATATTTACAAAATATACCCATTTATATGCCGCCTTTTACATAGATATGTACACACGTATATTACATTTAAATAAACAAAACTGTCAACTGTAAGTGAGCATGATGACGGCATTTCTCTATTACTTTTTATTTTAATTAAACAGAAGTACTGTGATGTGAAGCCTTGAAAAAGGTGCACTTTTAGCTCAGCAACTGGGGTTTCCTTGGGAAATAATAAACCCGTGTCAAGCAAAGTGATTTCCACACACACACACACGCACACAGGTTATTACCAAAAGTCAACCCATGTTTATTAATCTATCAGCTGCAGAAACTTTGCAAATGACTAGTGGCATGCATTAATATTCTAAGGCGCACTTTTAGAGCGCTATTTACATTTAACATATGGCTTCGGATTTCCACAATTCGACCGACTATCAAAAAGTACATATGTGCATCTGGGAAGTGCAATGACATGCCACAGTTTGTGTGTACTTCAATTCTTTTTTCATGTTCACTTTAATCTGGTAGAATATGACAGTTTGATCATCACATGCTGGTAGATCATTGTCTAAAAACGGGGACTCTCTCCCCATTTCCCGCCAAATTCCGGATATCATAAAGTAAGTTCAGTTTGGGTTTTTCTTTTGTTGTCATCCATCTGGGATGAAACTAAAACTTTAAAAATGAACAAAAAAATACACAGATATGTCAATGTGCATTATAAACTTTATAGATAGCATGTACATTTTTGGTAAATAACATTTTCCTAGTCTTTTGTATTAAAAATATATAAAAAGTTGCAGTTAGTAATCAGAAGCTTTGATGGTTGTTTGTTCGCAATATTAGGCGATCGTATCCCACTGATTCCAAGATGCTTTTATTCTTCACAACCAGATAAATTGTTCGCAGGTCAGAAACAAACTGCCTGTAGCAATACCTGAGGCGCTGATTTGTAGGCAATCCGTTTCAGGTGAAACATTGCCTTTTCTCGGAATATTATAAGCTCACAAAACGATGACTGTTGAGATATTCCTTAGAAGTTACAAATCCACGAGTTTTCATTGTTCAGAAGTTCTAGGCCTGAAAAGCTTAGGAGGCAAGTCATCGGAAGACGCTTGCTAAGCCACACTGCCAGTCATTCGAGGGTTCCGGCACGACTTCTTCCAAGTTAAGCGCTTGACTGATGTCTTCTCGTTCCTCCTCGTCCTCTGGAGGAGCAGTAACCTTATCTAAGGAAAAAGAAAAATCACATTGTGTATTAGAACATATTAAAGGCTGTAATGAAAAACATTCTGCCATTTTACACGTTAACTAGAAAATGTTTTGAGCTGCCTTCTTGGCTTTAATTTGTCTTTCCTGCGCCCTTAAATGTAATTTATTTGCAGTTGTGTACGATGGTTAGCTGGCTTGCCCTGCTGTATAAAAATAGCGAATTGCGATTTACTTCTCAGCAGAATATAACCGATTGAGTTCAAAGGGATGAGGGGATGAGGCCAGGCCTGCAAGCATGGCTATTATGGGAAACCTCTAAAATCCGATGCACTAGATAAAAGGAGCGAAAACTAACCTGAGCACAAAAACACACTTCTATCTGGATTGCCTGGGCCTTGCTCACATACGGGGAAGGAGGTCTTATTTCAGATGTCTTGCATCATTTTCACGTTGGCCATTTTTTATTTTAGACCTTCAATCTGCGGTGGCAATGACCGCTGTTTACAGTTAGAGCAAAGCATGCCATTCTAAGAGTTTTCAAGTGTGTGTTTTTAATGTGATAAAATATCTTTTTGTATACTTTGTGGATGTTAGACACTCAACTGAAGCCTGGTGGCAATACGTGACAAGTGAATTTAGAGGAAATTACAGGATTGGGTTGCACATAACTGACTAACTTATCCACCACTTAAAATGTATTTGCATGTTTCCCTATACTAATTCAACACTAATCCTCTATGGGTCCCGGAGTAGCGTGCTACTCGCCGAAAAAGCGCTTCGACGCCTCGTCAGGCAATGTAATTACAATACAATACAATACATACCATTAATCTCTGCTGGTAGGAATCAAGATGATACAATCAAACAGGTTACTTACCTTTGGCATCACTCTTTTAGGTGGATACTCTAATCTAACTGCACACTCTTCACTCACCTTGACAATTTCAGGCATTTATGTACAACTCCCATTGCTTTTGGGATTGTGTTTATCGAACTGAAAACTAATAACCACTATTAAAAAAAATAATAATAATTTCAGGTATCATACTGGATGTGGATATTCAGAGCAATTGCTCACGTGTGGCCCTGGTGGTGCCATCGGACTCCGCAAAGGCCTTGAGTACCGCTCTGAAAGTGACAGCGCAGTCGTATCTGGGTGCAGCAACGTCAGTTTTGTTTTATACTCCACTGCGCCCTTAGATGTGGACTAATCATGGCAAACTGGAGGAGACAGTGTGCTGAACCTTGGGGCCTCCTCCCCCCCCCCCTCCTCCACAGAATGGGGAGGTGGGAGGGTGGTGAGGAATCTGTGGTGTGAGAGAGTATCCACCAGAAAGAGCACAACCAAAGGGAAGTTACTTGTTCTTCTGATCTCCTCACCTTTAGAAAAGATACCCTAGCAGAACCTCCCAAAAGGTGGGAAATTAGACAAGACGACTCCAACCAAATAGTCCTGAAGAACAAATGAGCGGGCACAACATCCCTCTCAGCAGAACTGAATATCTTAGCAGAAGTGCCTGGTGAAAGTATGCACAAACACTAAGGAAGAATGAGTATGAAGACCCTCAGGTGCTTCTATTTTGAGCAGGGCATAGTATATCTTCAAGCATAGGACAATCCACCAGGACCAGGTCTGTTAGCGCACTGCACCAACTTTCCCTTTCTTAGTACCTGCAAAGCCCACTAACAGCTGGTAATCCACACAATATTAGTTTGTGCACTCGATGTAGAAACTATGGGCTCTCCTCAGGTCTAGGCAATTTAGCCTGTCCTCCTCTTTTCAGGGATGTGGCGGAGAGAAAAAGGCATCCAGGGTGAGGATTGATTGACCCATGGGAAAGGGGGATAGCCACCTTTGGCAGAAAGAAAGTCCAGGTTCTCAACACCAATTTATCAAGTGATGAAAAACAGTCTTGATGGAGACGAGCCATAGAGAACAACTGTGCACAGCCTTAAATAGTGTGCACATCAGACACAGGAGGACCAAATAAAGGTCCTATTGAGGCATAATAAAGGGCGTTGGCGGGAACATGCACGCCCAGCCTTTTAAAAACCTCATAACAAGTGACTTGAATAAAGAGGGTCAGTCAGGCAAACATAAAACGACCAAAAGAGCAGGCAGAAAAACTTGAACTGTACCCACAGCAAAGCCTTGCTGAGCCAAAGATAAAACAAATAGTAGAACGTCTGATTACGTAGTCTTTAAAGGATCTAGCTGACATTCTCAATACCAGGCAACACTTTTGTTCCAATGCACCAAATACATAGCATTAGTCAAGGAGAGTGTAGCTGAAAGGATCCCATCCACCACTTCAGCTGGAAAGTCGAAATTGGTCAGTTGTCACTGCCCAATCTCTATGAATGGAGATTTAGACTGAAGATTTGGGTGCAGTACCAGGCTCTGTTGCTGATTCAGGGGGTCCTCAAAGAGAAACAGGCGCAAGTGCTCAGGCTCAGCAGGTTGAGATATTACAATCTCAGGCTCAATCTGGTGTCACTAAGATGACTGGTGGTTTCTGATTGTTCTCGGAACTTGAGGCATCAGAGGGAACGCATACAGAATTTGTGCTCCACAGAACAGCATCCCCAAGGGACTCTATTAGTGGAAACTTAACGTTGCAGTAGTTTCAATACTGTGCATTTTTTCTGGCAGTCAGAAGATTCAGTCAAGGCACGCCTCACTGGTCACAAATGTCCAGCACCACCTTTGGAAGAAGGTGCCCTCGTGGTCTGTTGACTGGATCTGCAGAGCTCATCCGTCCTGGAATTCAAAGACTCCAGTAGACGTTTGGCTACTGTAAGGAAATTGTTTTTTTTTTGTGCATGTTCACCCCCACATTTTCGGGACTGATGATGCTGGATTTTCAACTCTGAGAACGCACTGAGGCCTGCCTACCAGATCTCAGTGCTTTAAACCTACACCAAGTTATGTTGAATTGGACAAACACATTTGGAAAGCACTAACTTACTTATAAGTCCTTAGGATATAGTATCTACGTGCCCAAGGCATCAAACACAGAGTGTTCATCCAGGGCTGCAGCACTCTTTGTGCCACCCTCCATGTAACAGAGACAAAATGGACTGCAGACTGACAGGGCAGTGTGTGTGACACTGCCAGTTCGACTTTGTCATTTCACCCAATGGCAAAGCCACCACTTACCTTAAGTAATATATGTAATTTTCCCCTAATGAAAGTCTGGAGAGTCCTATGGCCGGGAGATATACATTATCAAGACATATGATTTTCTAGATGTCTGAACAGCAACACTTTCAAATTGTCGCTTTGCTGTGGAAGGGTTAAGAGCCCCATTGTCTAACACAGGGTTACCGGCTGGCACCCCGGTCCGGCTAACTGCTCAATGGGACAATCTAACTACAATGAGTAAGGTATCAAATTAATTGCAATATAAAATCCGACCTGATGCCCAGGCCAGATTTAAAGTCACTATTAAGGATAAGCAACTTTTAGAACGTCGTCACTCTGCACTCCAGCTAGTCCAGTGATCTCACAAAGGCACTGACAAACAGATGGGTTTCTGACCACCTGGAGAAATGTGTGAACAACTCCCAGGCCCAGGAACTAAGGCAGTTGCCACAGAGCAAGGTGTTACCTCCTCTCCCAGAAAGCCACTTAGGGTGTTAGCCCAAAAAGCAGGCTTCTAAGGTGAAGCGACGTTTGAAGGGCAGCTGCGGCTGGACAACATCCCTGAGCCGGATGCCTTTTGTTCCTCCAGGCACTTAGGGGACAGAGCCAAGGAAGGGGAAACCAGTGCCCAAACAGGTTTTCCCATGGGCGTGTGGACCACTGGTAGGGTAGCCACACCTCTAGGGTGGGCTACCCTGCTCTTGACGACCGGGGAAGGGTTGTGCCGCCTTGAAGGGGGCAAGAATGGGGTACCCTGGGACAGCCAGATGCCACTCATCACAGGAACTTCATCACTAGATAGGAGGGGACCTCAGAAGCCCATTGGGTAGTGACTGAATGGTCCCCACAGGACACTTTCCTGGGATAAGAAGGGTACCTCTGGCGACCTGCCCCTCAGTTCACACTGGAGAAGAAGAAAGGACTGAAGGAGGACTGCCCTGCTAGCCTTGCCTCGCACAAAGAGGCTACACCACTGAGAGGACTGCCCCTGCTGCACTTTTTTTGTTTAACTGTATTTTATTGGCATTTGCATCAACAATATACAAGCAGTTTGCAATGAAGATATCCGCCTAGCACTTTTACATCACTTTATAAATGTGTCCATTCTATTTAACAATGCTCTTCCGGGAACATGGCAGGAACCATGCCCTGATTAGGCCTTCAGAGTGGTCGCCTGCAAGACAGTCTGTCTGTGGAGAAGCAAGGGTATGATGCCTTTTAATGAGTAATAAAAGAGAAGAAAAAAAGTAACATGGAAACTCCCCCCCGCCCCTACTTTGCCCCAACTCCCCCCCCCAGCCCTCCTCCCTCCCCTGAACTGGTGTGCTATTGTAGTGTGTTAAAAAGGTATAATTTGAAGGAAGAAATCAGGAGCCCCCTTCCATGGGTTGTGGTGCGGAGGCCAAGCTGGTGAGGAGGAGGAGATGGAGATATTTGGGACATGTAATCTCGTTCATCTCCATGGACAGAAGGCAAAGCAAAGACTGCCAGGCGTCTGTAAAGCTGGCCATGGCGTTAGATAGGGAGACTTGTATACGTTCCATGCCTATAATATACCACTGCTTGTGTAGCCACCCTACCCACGTCGGTCTCGTGGATGAGCCCCAGTGTGACGAGATGTTCCAAGTAGCTACCCCTAGAGCTATCCCCATTAGTCTGCCCCGTCTGGATCTAAGTGGGTATGTTATGGGGTTGGGTAGCCCCAGGACCACGTAGACAGGAAAGCGCGGTATCTCAGTATCGAATAGGCGATATCGTCTAAAACATCCTTCCAGTAAGCCTGTACCTCCCTACACTCCCACAATATATGTACCAGGGTGCCATCCTCTCCGCAGCCCCGCCAGCACAGCGGACTGTGCGCTGGGTTCCCCTTGTGCAAGCGGGCCGGGGTCAGATACCAATACATTGCAATACATGGCCACCTTAACCGCTGACTCTCTGCTGGCTATGTTACACGCTGTATGATTTGCTCGGTAGTAAATATCTGCCCATTCTTTATTTGTCTGGTCCCTCCCTATTTCTCATTCCCACCTCCGCTAGGCTGCAGTGGGTGCTGCTGGGGCCTCACGTCTGAGCATGTTCATAGAAGTCAGAGATCAGTGCTTTATCAGTGTTTTTGGTGTGAAGCCACTTCTCGAACTTAGTGAGTTTCCTCACTATGCCTGGAAGAACCTCGGCGTGGAGGGGCCAGTGCCGGAGCTGGAGGTAGCGAAAGTGCTCAGTCTCTGGGAGCCCATAGTCTGCCTTGAGATCATGGAAGGGAATGATGCCCTCCAAAGAGAAGAGATGACCTGCTGATCGCCAATCGGCTGCCCGCCAGAACGAAAACGCATTCGCATCCAAGCCCGGGGAGAACTCCTCGTTATCAAAGAGAGGGTCATGGGGAGGGAAATGTCGTCAGGCCCCTGTTGACTGCCACCCCGTCCCATGCCTTAAGAAGCATCCTGGTGATAGGGGAGCCCCGCAGGCCAGGGGGTCTGGGCCCCGTTTAAGGAAGGTAACCTTCCATAGGCCCAGTTGAGCTAAGGACCTGTCCTGGAAGAGCCAGCTCTTCTCGGATTCGGGGCGCTTCAAATCAACAAGGTACCGCAACTGAGCTGCGCGGAAATATTCGAGAACGTTCGGAATACCCAATCCCCCAGCGTCTGGTCTCATATAACTCAGGTCTTTGCGTATCCAGGGTCGCTTCCCTCCCCATAAGAAGTGGTTGATGGCCTGCTGCAATGCCTGTAAGGTAAGGGTGGCCAAACTGGGATTGTTTGGAAGAGGTACAGCGCTCGAGGCAGAAGGGACATCTTAACTGCTGCTACACTGCCCAGCAGGGATAGCGAGTGCCGTTTCCAGTCATTCAGGTCTTTCGTGGGGCACTGGAGGAATTTAGAATAATTTAGGTGTAGCGTTTGAGATACCGACGTCGCTAGCTCTATGCCCAGATAGGAGATAGAGGAATAAGTTGGAATACCCACATAGAGGTAGAGGGGGTGCGTGTGGCCATCGTTGTGAAACCTAAGGATCGAGTATTTTCCCCTATTAATTCGCAGTCCCGAGACCTGGCCAAAGTCCTCCAGTTCTTTCAGGAAAGCCAAGACCAACTGGGCTGGTGACTCCAGAGAAGCAATTATATCATCTGTGTAGAGGCTGACCGTGTGTTGTTCTCCCCCGAAAGGTATCCCTTTTATCTCTGGATTGTCCCTGATCCTCTGAGCCAACGGCTCAATATAAAGGGCGAAGAGGAGAGGTGACAGCGGGCAACCCTGCCGGGTGCCCCGCTGTATCTCAAAGGGCATGGAGGTCACACCATTCACCCTGATTGTGGCCCAGGGGTTAGTGTAGCAACTCGAAATCCATGCTCTAAACCTGTCCCCAAAACCGAAGTGCACCAGAGTCTTGTCAAGAAAGCACCAGTCCACCTGGTCGAACGCTTTTTCCGCGTCCACGGACAAGAGGAGGGCGTCCAGCTTGGTGCGGTGAGCTTTATCTATAAGATGGAAGATGCATTTAGTGCTGTCACTACTTTGCTGGGACTGTATAAACACAGATTGATCTGGGTCGATGTAAATGTAAATGTAGTGCATTTATATAGCGCTCCGCACACCCCCGAAAGGGTCTCTCAGGCGCTGTGCACATACCGCTGTGGAACCCTGGGCACCCCCAAGGTGAAGCCAGGCATCCTAGTGCTGTTGGGGCCGTTGTAGAGATTAAGCAAGCTATTGCCCAGAGTTGCAGAGTGTGACCCATGATTAGAATAGGCACCGAGGCGGGAATTATCGTATCCGGGGAAATTGAGCCCAAGACCCGCCGAGGCGGGAATTGAACCCTGGTCTGGGCCAGACCGGTGCATCAGGGTCTGCCGCTCTAACCATTGAGCCACACTTCTCCACCTGAGAATGAGATGATGCCTGGCATGAGAGGATCCAAAAGTGTCGCGAGTGTACCAGTGAATATTTTAAGATAGACATTAAGCAGCGATATTGGCCGGTAGGAACCGCATCTGGAGGCATCCTTGCCCGGTTTAGGTAGCACTACTATTGAAACGGATAGCATCTCCTGGGGGATGGTGCCAGGACCAGTGAAGGAGCTGAAGAGCCTGGTAAGTATTGGGGCTATGGCGGGGCAGAACGTCTTGTAGAACCCAGCGGAGAATCCGTCCGGGCCCGGAGATTTCGAGAGCTTGAGGCAGGAGATAGCCCCCACCACTTCCTCAATGCGAATAGGGCTATCGAGCATTTCTCCTTTATGGTGGTTCAATGCCGTTGTGTGTGCACCTTCAAGGTATGTGTCTATATGAGGGAGGGACGGAGAGTCACTCAGGTAGACAGCCGCATAGAAGTCCCGAAAGGTCTGCGCAATGGCGACATCGTCGGTGAGCGTAGCGCCTTCTGGACTTGCAATTTCTTTAACCTTACACTGCTGCGTCTTCGCCCTCAATCTGCTAGCCAGCATCCGCCCCATCCTATCCCCTCCTACATAGTATGAGTGATTGAGGCAAAGGGCCACGAATTCCGCCCCAAGTCGAGCCCCACCAGCAGGGCCCACGTGTTCTTCAATTGCGCCAAATTCGAGGTGCCCCCGTCCGACTATGTACCCTCTCCAGCTCCAGCACTTGGGCCGTAAGCTCTTCCCGTTTGGCTTTGCGCTCTATGTTCTCCACTTCCGATAGAGCTATGAGCTCGCCCTGCACCACTGCCTTAAGCGCCCCCCATAGCGTGGATATGGAAGTGTCAAGAGTGTCGTTGATCTCGAGGTACTCAGTGATGCGCTAGAGGAGCTGTTCCTGCACTACTGGTTTATGGAGCATTGCCTCCCTCAATCTCCAGCAGCCCGTCGGCCGGGTCGCGTAGGGGACCTCCAGGGTTGCCACTATTGCGTCGTGATCTGACAGGGTAGCCGCTGTCTTTGATGGCTGCCTGGGCCTCGGCTGAGCCAAGAAGATAATCTAATCTGCCATAGGTATGGTGTGCATGTGAGTAGTAGGAAAACTGGGTGGCTGGGGATGAGGTCCACGAATCCCCTTTCTGCCAACCACCGTTTGCCCTCCACAGAGACCTCCCCCGCCTGGGAATATCTACTACTAGACCCGTCTGCGGTCGTGTCCATAACTAAATTCAGATCGCCTCCCACCAATAGGAAATGGTCATGGGAGTCCAGAATTTCGGAAAGGGCAGTTTGTAGGAAGGACTCCTGGCTCGAGTTTGGCTAATAAATAGACCCGATTGTTAAAGCTAGGCCTTTGATCCAAAAGCGGTACGCCAACAATCGCCCCTTCAGCTTCGTTACTTTGCCCCCCACAGACCCTCGAAACCTCCGTGACAGTAGAATTGCCACCCTGTCTTCTTATCGTGCATGGAAGAGAAATATTGGTAGGGGAATACCCTGGATCTCAATCTGTGCCAATCCCGAGCCAGCAGGTGAGTCTTCTGTACCAGACAGATATCCGTGCCTGAGTTCTCTAGATAAGATAATATGGCGCGCCTCTTATTGGGGCTATTGAGCCCCTTAACGTCAAGCGTAATGATGGTTAGTTCTGAATCGGGCATGGTTAGGGGGGGGGGTTGGGCAACGCGCTCCCAGTCTCATGTTGCTGATGTGTAGAGTGGACCCCAACACCCACCCACGTGGTAACGCATCCCAACAGCGCCATCTCGTGAAATCGTAATCCCTTTTGAAGCACACCAGTTCCCCCCTCCCTCCCCAACCCCAACTCCCAAACCCATCCCCTCCCATTTAGTCCCGTGCACACTGAGCCAAGCAGTGTACCTGTGGTGACATAAGGCAGTCCAGGGCATCTTGTGGCAAAGGCGAAGTGGCAAGACCTTCTGTCTCCGCCCCCCCCCCCACCCTGACATCTCAAACAGCCACAAAGCCCCCTTGAGCCCTCTCAGGACCCATCCTGTGAGGACGTGTCATTGGTAACTGCGTCAACTGCCTCTCTCCGCTCCTGTGCCAGCGTCTCTGGATCGGGCCCTCCGGTAGCTCCCAACGGGCGTTTGCCCCTTACCATTTGCCAGCGTGCTGGGGATTGGCGTGGACTGGGCGGACTTTCTGTCTCCGGGTGCCGGTGCATGAGGCCCAAGAGTTTGTTGGCCTCAGAAAGGGAGTGTATTTGGTGCAGTCTGCCATGCCACTTAAATATAATCCGGAAAGGGTGTCCCCAGGAGTTTGCGATGCCAGCTTCTCGCAAGTGTGCCGTAACATCTTTGAATTCTCTTCGTTTCTGTAGAGTACTAGCCGCTAGATCCTGATATAGGGTGATGGTGAGGTCTTGGTACCAAACAGGATGTTTCAGTCTGGCTTCCCGTATGACGCGTTCCTTTAGAGGGTAATCCAGGAGGAAAGCCAGTATGTCGGGCGGCGGTGCATTGGCTCCCTGCCATAGGCCCACCCGGTAAGCCCTGTCGATGCGGATCTCCATCTCCGGGGGGCCAGCTAGAATGTCTCGGACTAGGCCCTGCAGGAAGGCGGTGATGTCAGTCCCTTCTGCGTCTGGTGGCACCCAGCGGACCCGAATATTGTTCCGCTGAGAACGGTTTTCAAGGTCCTCGGCGTGGGCCTGCAGGTCGAGCTGTTGCTCCTTCAGCCGGATCACCTCCTGTTGTAGCTGCGTGACTTCCTCCTCCTTGGACCGCTCTTGGTCCTCTATGGCCGCCACCCTATCTCCCAGAGTGTCCACTTCTCTCCGAAGCTCATGCACCTCCCCCGCCACTTCGCTTTTCAGAGTGTGGAAGTCCTCCGATAGGGTATTAAAAAGTGTCTCCAGAAAAGACTTGGCGATAGGAGTGTCCTCGTCATCCTGGCCAGTGCCAGCCTGGGGCGGTTTAGTCAGCATCTACTTGAGTGTGCGCTCCTTCCATCCCCTTTGATTCAACATGCCTCCACTTGCGCCCCAGGCAGGGAAGGCTGTGCCCTGAAGAAATTCCAGGGGGCTTCTGAAACAATGTCGCAGTTCTCAGGCGCAATACAGGGCTGGCAAGGCGCTGCGAGCACCCTAAGTGACGCCAACAAGGGGAATGTGCCAAGACCCTTCGCTCCACGCTCTATGCCCTCTGATGCAGGTCTAGGAGATGTGCGCAGTCTCCAAAATGGAACGGTCTACCTACATGGAGGCTCGGGCCCCTCTGGGCCTAAATATACCTCCTCCACAGAGAATGTCAAGGGAAGGTCAACGAGCGGTGGGTATCGCCTCTTCTCCAAAGCATCAGCCGACTCGCCCTGGCCGATGCTCTGCATCGCGCCTCCTTCCCCGACCTGCCTTCACCTGCACCAGGCCGTCGCCTCGCACGTTCCTTCAGAATCATGGTGCGCTGACGCTCCCCTGGCCCAGCCCGCCTGCACCAGCCACAGTCTAGGTCCACACGGGCTGCCATCAAGTCCGGGAAGCTGTGCGGTGAGTCCCCCGCTTACCGTCGGCCTCCTCTTGCCGCTTACACGCTGAGCCAGCAGCTCTCCACCGATCTGCGGTGCGCCCTCCGCACGCCTTTCAGGAGGGATTTCCGGGCAGGGTGCAGCACCCGGACGCCATCCAGTTCACCTCGGGGATTGCTCCCAGCCGCCCACCACCGACCAGGACCGCCAGTCAGGCCTGGATGTTGTGGCCGCACGCCGCCCGCAGGGCGTCCCTACGGCGGGAGCGCCACGTCGCGGGCCCCCGTCCACCTCCAGCTGTTTCAGAAGTCACTCCGGTGGCCTGCCCAAGGTCCGCCAAGGCCGCGCCACTCACTGGTGTTTTCAGGGGCATGCCCGATGCGCCCCGGTAAGGTGCTGGCCGAGCTCCGGCACGGCGGGTCTACACATGGAGCTCTGGCACCGCTCAGGATCCGGCCGCCATCTTAGAGTCCAGCGGGCTCCACCGTCTGCCACCAGCAAGGGTCAAAATGCGGCCCCCAGCCGCTAAAACGCCTCAGCAGTGCTGCTCCACTCACCGGAATTGTCAGGGGCACGCTCGTCGCTTCCCGGTAAGGTGATGGCCGAGCTCCTGTGCGGCGGATCTTCACACTGAGCTCTGGCGACGCTCAGAGTCTGGCCGCCATCTTGGGTTCCAGCGGGCTCCGCTGTTTGCCACCGGTAAGGATCAAAGTGCAGCCCCCAGCCGCTAAATCATCTCAACAAAGCGTCCCGTCGGCTGGGGAGCAGCTCCGCTACCGCTTGGCCGCTTCTGGGGGAATTTGCTGTTATTTTGGGGCCGATTCGGGCATCGGCGGTCGGGAAGACGAAGCAACACACGTCCTACCTGCTCACCATCCTGGCCACGTCCCCCTGCTGCACTTTTGGGCTAGTAAAACTGGAACTGTGGCTCCTGACCCAGGGAAAAGTCAATTTCCTGCCTTCACCAACAGCAGTGACTCCGAGGATCAGTTTTCTGATCTTCCTGAACCAGCTCCAGGACAACGAGCTGAAAGAGCCCAAACAGACAAGTTGGAAGCCACTGCAGACGTCCCAAGAGTGCTGTCAAAGTCCAGATTTGTTGCACCTAAGGGACACCAGCCCTTACCAAAGATTGAGCATCCAACCGCAGTGCTGCGAGACCAGTAGTGCAGCATCGACTGCCCGACTACTACAACGTAGAGGACTTTGAGGGACCCTAATCTCAGTGGCCAAAGTCACTTCATGAAGCCCGTGTTCTGAGAAACCACCACCAAGACATCCAGTCAGCTGCACCACAACTGGAGCATCCTTTTGAGCCTCTTTGCCTGCATCCCTCAGCATTAGGACCACACCATTGTCTTCTATTGCAGTCATGTAGTAGAGTTTAGAATTTGCTCTAAAAACACTTTGTTGGCCAGGTAACTATCCAAAGCATCCAAACTGGCCCCTAGATCTCATCCTTGTGGATTTGGTCACCCAACTCGGACCAGAGTACCCTCACTAGCTTTTCTAAACTTTAAAAAAGTTTACAAACTTTTTGTTGACCAATGCTTTTTTGCGGTTGCCTTTAAAAGGGATAAACATGGTTAAAATCTTTGTCTCCGGAACCCTACGGTGGATTTTGATGCTCAAGGTCTCTAAAAAGTGATGAAACTACGCTCTAAGTTTATAAATTGTTGTTGCGTCTTTTTATTAGTGTGATTTTCTTATTTCGCAGTTTGGTGCTGTTAAATGCTTCACATTAAGTTCCTATGCCAAGCCTTACTGTTCGCAGCCACAGCTACCCAGTGTTGAGCTAAGGTTAAGTAAACAATACTGACTGGACCCAAGATGGTATCTGAGCGTGTACTCCAGAATAAGGCTCCAAGCCATATCATATAGTACACTCAGATCCTCAAATTGTTGCCTAGCGTTGGGATCCAGAACTTATGTTAAGCTGTACCAGACAACTAATAAGATGATAACCACTGATAAGATACTGCCAAGTCGACATCGGGAAAAAGTTTGCAAGTTGCCAAGTTCTGGAAATTCCAAATGCACCTGTTCTCTAGAAGAAAAGTTTCAGTAGAAAAAAGCCTTTTATACAAAACGTATTCGAAGATGGAGAGCAGTAGAATCAATGTGGCTAGCCTGCCCACACTCAAGATCACTGCTCTCTGTGCAGGGAGAAAAATATTACCCTGGAAATACTGCATCCAAAAAAGACCTTGCAAAGGCCCCCAAGGAGCGCTCAGATCCAACTGGAAGATAAGATACCCCCCCACTAACAGTGGAAAAGGGGGTGCAGAGGAGTATGATGACAAGAAAGGGTATGAGAACGAGAGATCAAGAGGCAACTCCCTGTCTGGGAGTGAAAGAAACTCTTCAGTGAGGAGCCCACAACACATATCAGCCCAGCTCAGCCTCTTGGAGTTCGAGGGGAGGAAGCTGGCCTTGGAGGAGAAGAAACAGGCCTTAGAGAAAAGGAGGGTCACGCTGGGGATGAGACTCCAAGAAAATGGTGGCAGAAGAGAAGCAGAGGTAATACCAGGTGGTGCCAATGATCCCAGGTTGTCCAAGGGGATAGTTCCTAAATGCACTGAGCGGGATAACAGACAAGTGGCTAGCACCCTAAGGGAGAGCTCTTAGGATGAGGCGGTTGAGTGCACAACACTGGGGGTCCTTACTATGGGAACTGAAAGCTCCCGTAGGGAGGGAGAGACTGCTCTTATTTGAGCATGAGGTGGTAGAATCTTACACCCACATGAAGGAGGCACTCATTGAACTATTTGGCCTTACCCCTGAGGAGTATATGCAAACGCTTAGGAGAACATATAAGGAGCCAACACAGACATAGGTAGACTTTGTAGATTCCTCTGTGAAGTCACTGGAGGGCTGGATTAAGGGTAACAGTGAGAAATTATACAATTTAGTGGTGAAAGAACACATTCTTAAAAAGTGTACCTCAGAGAAGTCACACCAGCATCTGGTAGACTCCAAGTTGTCTAGACCTAGAGAGCTGGGGAAGACAGCTGATGAGTGTGTGTGCACTAGAGGTGAAGGCAAAAAAGGTAGAACAAGCCCCCGTTCAGGGGAAATATGGGGGAAAGTTTAAAAAGAGTGATAAACCTAAAGAGGCCCTAAAAGATGCCCAAGGGGGGGAGCCCAGAGCCACATTCCAATTCCAAAAGGGGAGGGGGTAAGACCCATCAACAGGTGGGGTATTCTATGACTGCAGACAGCCAGGGCACAAGAAGGGAGATCCTACATGCACAAAGAAATCACCCACTGGTGATAGTTTCAAGGGAACTGTCACTGTAGGGTTTGCGGTGGAAGTTGGCCATTGTCATGGCAGGGGTCAAACTGAATCCACATTAGTTTCCCTGGGTGGTGAGGAAGTTGAACCCTTGGCCCACTGGCCTGGCACTATGGTAAAGTATAGGCAGTGGCCAAAAATCAATGGGTGGAAGTTCAGGCCTTGAGGGATACAGGTTTCCTGAGTGGGTGTGTGTCTTCACCAGAGCACAAAAGGATTTAAAGAAGAATCAAGAGAAAGGGACCAAGTCCCTAGGAACAAGAGGAGAGGGAGGAAGCCTGGAAAGGCCTCCTCCAAAAGTCCACAGAGCCAGAAGAAACCTGACCCTCAGGTGGAAGTTCTGGTCTCTGAACAGGGGGAAATGCCCTGAAGGACTGGCCTGAACTGGCAGAACCTCACAGAGCAGGGGTGGCCCAAGACAGGTCTTGAGCAAGGGAAAGCAGTCCTGTCCCACTCTTCAAGGCCTGAGACAGTTGGCTGTCAGAAAGGAGGAAGAAGTTAGTGGTATCTAAAGTATACTGGGAGGAGGGAATCCTGTGCAATGAGACACGGGACACCAAACCAGGGGTAACCAGGAGAGTGGTGGTCCCCCAACAGTACAGAGAGTTCCTCCTTAATCTAGCCCATGGCAACCCCTTAGCTGGACATCTGGGGCTGACCAAAACCTTGGACAGGTTTGTCAATCACTTTTACTGGCCCCAGATGCTATAAAAGGTAGAGGAATTTTCTTGCTCCAGTGCATTGTCCTTTTATTTTATGATTAATTGAAACATTTGCAATCTTTATAGAGAAAAAGAAATAAGATAATTGGAGCAATAACAAAGCATTAAGTGCAAATAGTGTAATGTCTTCATTTATAACTAGTATCACAAAGATGCTCATGACGGAATAAAATACATAAAAAGAGCCTTTGAAAGCAAGGCATTGAGGGCTATATTTGATGCTCTGAGTTAAACCTGGGGTTTGCATCTGACATATAAAGTGCTCAACAGTCGCTACTAGGAGAACCATAAATTGCAAAACTTTCTAAAATGAGCCTAAGGCCCTAGCAGCAGTCATAGCCTTCACACAGAAAAGTTAAGTGCATAGTGGTGGTTAAAATATATATTCAAAATTGCTGTCTGGTCAAGTGCTAGAGATTAAAAGATTCACTGAGAAAAGAGACAAAATAAACACGAAACAATAAACAACGAGGACGGCCGTAGTGCAGAATACATAATATTGTACAAGTTCAGAAAAGACAGTGCTTGCCGCCTAATGGGGTAGGGTTTGTCTTCCCAGGCTAAGTTTAGCCAGTCTTATAGAGTTCTTAAAGAAGTTCCTGGATTAGTCTGATATATTTTCCAAATTTGCCCAGGTCGTGTGGCTCAGTCATTGTGAAGACAAGATTCCTGGCCTCTTTGCAAGTTCTTATTCTGTGGGTTAGGAAAATCGGTTTTAGCAGGGTGCACTAGGCATTCAGCAACGCCAGGCAACAACATAATAAATAGTTGAACGACTCAGTTTTATAACTGCATAGCCTGCAAATCATGGTCATTGAAAGGGAGGGCCAATTTGGGTTAACCTCTTGATTTGGAGGCCCATAAACCTTGCAACCATGATTTGTTCAAGGCAGGCTATCCCAATAGAGCACTGAAGGTATGGCTGGGGTCTCAGAGACGGTGGATGCTTGTTGACGTATGAAAGTTGCCACTGCTTCAAGTATCACTGTGCTCTTCCGTTTGACCAAATCACTTAACATTGACAATGATTTTGTTTGTATTTCCAAGATAGTTTTAAATGCGGAATGCAAAAGCAGGAGTTTGTTCAGTTCAGACTGATTTATTTGGAGGGTGTTAAGTGATTCGTTTAGGAAGTTGTTCCAGGGGCTCTTCTTTGTTTTAAAGATGTACAGGAGAACAGATTTCAGAGTACTGGGCGCAGCCTTAATGATCCTGTAGTAATATTTTAGAAAGGCACCCATATTAGCCCACTTTTGGCCCTCCAGGTCTAATTATGCAGCCTCTTATATATTGGGGTATCCTAAAGACACTCTTGTACACTTTAAGGTGCAATTTTCCTATTATTTTAGTAAGTTGGCCCGGGAAAGCTTAGTGACCATAATTGGTCACAGGTAGGAAGGTTGCTCTGAGTACCCGTCATATTAGGACTGAAGAGGAGCTTACTAGTACATTGCTGAGCTACCAGAGTCTGATGGTAATTAGTTTGGCCTTTATATTGAGAAAGCTAAAGTAAATGTTTGCGCTGCCATTTTCTAACAACCACATGCCAAGATATTTGTACGATTTTTAAAGGGCCCAAGCTCCAGTCATAGTTTCATTTCTTGGTCCTCTTTCCAAAAGTTATAATTTTTGTCTTCGACTCATTTGCCGTCATTAGGTTCACCTCGTACTTGCGAAGGGCATTTAAGGTTTTCCGAATCCCAATTATGGAGTGATCCAGAAGGACGATGTTGTCTGCATATTGCAGTTTTGTAACTTTGACATCACCAATTTTGAGGGGGATCAAATTAGCCTGTTTTAAAGCCAAAGACGTATCCACATGATACAGATTAAACAAGGGGGCGAGGACCCAGCCTTGCTTTAACCCATTGTCTGTAGGAATTTTCCTAGCAATGACCGTCTGATATAGATGGACCCTCATCCAGGTCGAGGAGGTTAGTGATATTATTACCCGAAGCAGACTGTTTGGAATGCCCCAGTCCTGTAATTTCTTCCACAGATTATTCCTGTCCACCAAGTCAAATGCGGCCGAGTAGTTGATGAAACATGCATAAAGGGGGAGCGACTTCTGATTGGTAGTCTGAAGTATTAGATAGGAAAGTACAACTATACTATCCGTGGCACACTAGAACCATTTCATTTACCTCGGCATAGCAGTCCAGTTCTTTTCGGAGGACGGAGGCGTTTGCTTCATCTTCAATATTAAGAAGGTCAATAAGGTGATAGTTGGCTGGATCCTGCCTATCTCCCTTCCTAAATATTGGATGCAAGATTGAGCCCCCTCCAACTCTTTGTTACCTGGCAAGTCAATGAGCATGAGTGAGACAGTAGGAGTATTGTAGACCACAAGTCAATGCCATCCTTAAAGACATGAGCTGGGAAACTTTTGGGCCAGGAGCACCCGTTGCTCTGATTTTTCTTCTTTACTGGTGATCATAGCTTGACTAACAACACTATAAAGGTAAGAGGACATTTTCACCAGGATCAAAAGCTTAAGCATGCACCCAAGGAAGATCCCCGAGCTGCAACCAGGTTCAGCTGAGATTTCCAGAGGGGAACAAAGGCAAGAAAAGCTTGAAAGTAAACTACTTTCCTGTGCCCAAGAATTTACTTTGTCATCATCTCCTTCAAGCATTCCTTTCTGAAGAAGGTATCTGGTCTTCTGAACTGGAAGAAAAGAGAAAGGCTGACCAGGGACTCATACACATAACGTGGCAGCCTGGAGCCGATAACATATCCACCCTATTGGCTGGAGTTCGGGCCAACATATTGATGTGAACGAGCAACTTACAGCTCGAGACTATACAGTGCCAAATGAATTCATAATTATACTGCTACTGATCACAATGTAATGTGGATTCCTTAGCTGAGGAGATTCAATACTAAAAAACTAACCTTTCAACACCAGTAAAGGCAAGGCAATGGAAAGGTAAAGAGATACAATAATGGGTGAGGTAAGAGTACTAAGAAGCTTTAGTATATCCCTTCAAACAGCGTTGTATCCAATAAAGGTAAAGAGCCTGAGAGGTACCATCGAGAAGGGTAAGAAAATAAATTACTTACATGTAACTGCAGTTATACAGTATTGGTATCTTTCATAGAGTCACGTACTTAAATCATTCCCTGCCGTCGAAGTAGGAGTCCCACGGTACTATATTAAAGCAGTTAGTATAACTAACATAGGCTATTAAATTCATGGCCTAGTGCCATTATAGCCTGTGTCCTTTGTAAAGCAAAAAAAAGGACCAAACTTTATCTATAACCAATCAGGTCGTAGCACCTTTTAAAAAACTCAGGAAAGGCTGATTTCCTCAGATCTTCACAGCAAGTCGTGTGTAAAGGGAGTCTCCCTAAGCTCCGAGCAGTTTTTTCATCTGAAAAGCTATTTTCAACCTCACTGTTCTACTATGTCTGACAGAAAAGGCCTTTTTCGTAAATGTAAGACCTGTGGGAATGAGAGAGTTCATGTGGATGACCCATATAAGGACTGCATTTACTCCCTCGTTATGTTATGTTACTGCCATTTGAAAGCGCACATCAAACAGAGGGTCTCTTGGCGCCTTCATCCATAAGGCTGGAGTTGAAGCGATGCCCCTGGTGGAATGTGCCCTCACTCGTCCCTGAAGAGAACACTTAAATTTGACATGACAGAAAGAAATACAGGCTGCAAGCCAACAGATAAGCTATGATTGTACAAGGCTTGACCTTTTCTCGGTTGACCAAATGACACAAATAGCTGGTCCGATGTGCGTATGTCTTTTGTCTGCTCTATACAGAATTTGAGATCTCTACGCAAATCTAGAGAATGTAATGATCTTTTTTTCGTTGAAGATGGATTCGGAAAGAAGGATTCAAGAATAACAGGTTCATTTAGGTGAAAGTCAGTAGGAACGTTTGGAATGAATTTAGGACTGGATCTGAGAATTACTTTGTCCTTCGTGAACCGAAGAAAAGGTTCTCTGATGGTGAATGCCTGAATTTCTCCCACTCTACCAGGGAATGTCAGAGCCAGGAGTAGTGTTTTTTTATATGAGACAAATTTTAAGTCTGATTTATGTATAGGCTCAGTAGGAAATTACATCAGCTGGTCGAGAACTAAATTAAATTCCCTTGGAACTGGAGGATGTCGAAGAGGTGAAAATGCTCTGAAGAGACCTTTCATAAATTGTTTAATAAGTATTTGGGAAAACAGAGTAGACTTTGAGGCTTCAGTTCTCATAAATCTCAAGATTGCGGCAAGATGGACCCTGACTGATGAATACTGGAGTCTACTCTTGGCTAAATTCAACAAATATGAAAGAATTTGAGTAGGTTTTACTTGAAGTGGATGATGACTATTATCCCTTAGCATTGTAAGTCTTATTGGTCGCTGGGGCTCGAGTCTGCGCCAGACAGTGGCGTAACAAATCTTGAGGACCCCCCCCCTGCAAAGTACATGCAGGGCCCCGGCCTGGAGCTTGAGCCCCTCCCCGCACTGTGGGGGCCTTTGTTATGCCACTGGCGCCAAAATATCTTTGCATTCTTCTGAGATTATAGACGGCTGAATCCTTTGGTCCTGAAGAAAGCCAACCGATTCCATCTGAAACCTATTGATCGACCTTTCACCAGGTGCATTGGACCAATAAACGTCCATATAAGCACCATCTGCCTTTTTAACCTTATCCCTCCCCTTTGAAAAAGACAATCCATACAGGAGCGAAGATATTTTTAATGATGTATTTTACTGCACTTTTCCCACTCACAACTGTCATTCTCTAGAGTCTCCCTCCTGGTGGAGGATAGTCACTCATCTCACTTAATCAAACAAGCAGAGAATCAAGATATACTGCTGTTGTGACAGTGTGGCTGAGGGTCTCCATTACAATTTTCCAGGAGACTCTGTAAAACGAACTATGTGATTAATTCATCCTGATTACCTAATGGACAATTTGTTTCAACCATTTATCTGATTCGATGTTCTTCCATGTGGGAGCAAAAAGGGAAATCCCCCCCCCCCAACTTTTGAGGCCCAGAAGGAAAAGGGGGATATGAGCTAATCGCTTTTCTGATTGTCATGGTTTCAGGTTTGGGAAGAACCTCTCTAACTTCCTTTTTTTAATAAAAAAAAAAAACACTTATTAAGCTTTTGCACGGAAAATAGGCGATAGGTATGGAAAGTACAGTATCATAAATGGGTTCAGGTATTGAATATACAATGCCCCATTGGAGTGGTGCCTTACATATGGTTGCGGTGACATCCAAGGAGAACATATGTTGATTGTTCAACAAGCACAGCACTAACAGTTCCGAAGCTAAAATCTATCTCCAATGCGGGAGGTGCATACATGGGGCATAGTGGACATAGAGCTCCTCAATTCCGCCACAGCCCCCATCAGGTGCATGCACAATGGTCCAGCACCACTCCATACACACACAGTAGGTGGCGCGAGGCTCAATGGGGGCAGGGGCATCCCAGGAATGGCATTGGGTGCAATGAGAGAGGGAGGGCGGCGAGAAGAGTCTCAACTCGCTTACCAACCCACCCTGCCAGGGCTTTCAGAGTAGTTTTGCAACTCGCACATAAGGGCATCCCACTGTTGCGCAATGGGTAAATTCCTAGCCTCTTCTCTGGGCAGCACTGTGCACTCCGCTCTGCTCTATTTCAGCATTGCCGCATACCAGTAGGACATGCTCGTCCAAGTCATGACAATGCGCATTTAGTTATAATTAGGGCTAGGTCTATGAAATGGGTTGTCATGCCTCTCCGCCTTCCCCGTCAGTAAATCTGCAGCAATCTCGCTTCCATGGTACTAAGACCCACTCGACCCGTAACCTCCGCTAAAGCATTTAAGACCGTCCCCCATAGTGCTTGTGCATCTGAACAATTCCAAAAGATATGCTCCATATCAGTGTTGCTGGTGCTACATCTAGGGCATACAGACGACTTCCATGCATTTGGTGTAGTCGGTCAGGGGTGAGATAGGCCCTGTGTAAGATGTGTTGAATATATTGAAATTTCGCATTGCGGGAATGCTTACGGGGATAGATAAGCGTCTCATCCCATTCTTTAGGTGTAATCTCTCGGCCAATGTCTCGCTCCCAATGCAGTTTCGTGGGCTACATCAAGTTTTGGGAGTTAGAGACCATCGCACGTGCGGACCATGTAATGAGGTGCCAACCGGCACGAAGACACCATGGGCATACGCAAGATCCCGATAGCTGATAAGTTGGGATGCAATGCAAGACAGAAGAGGCATCGGGCGGTGGGGGAGAAGTGAGGGGTGGGTCCACCCGTGGTTGATTCTGCAGATTGAGTATATGCATGCGCACAACAGAATTATTCTAACAGAATAACCAGGTCGGTCGCAGTAGGCGACAGGCACGCTTGCATCTCAAGTAATGCTGAAAAGCCAGTGAGTGCACAAATATTGGTCAAAGATAATAACATGATATCTTAAGCGGGGGAGCTGAACGGGAACTCTGAGCTTGTTATATAGAACCCATTATGTTATAAGTTGTACCTATACCGCTATCACCCGCCACCCTACACCACGAGACAAGGAACAGCAGTATACCATAGCGCTAGCACACATTATGAACTATGGAACCAGGGCAAATACACAGTCGCACACAAAGTCATAGTTGCACGTTATAAGCATACACTGCCTTTTGCACTTAGCACTTGCTCCACTAATCAATACTGTACAAATGTTATAGTACTGTACATACCATAACAAATGCTACTGTTATGCTATGAAATGTATGTATGGAAACTTGCTGGTATAAATTGAAATTAAATATAAAAACATTCCCCCCCACCACCTAAAAAAATTAGGTGCCGGCCGGAACCCAGCATATGGACTGCTTGTAGCAATGGGTGAGTGAGGTTCTTCGCCCGTAATGAGCCAAAAGCGCTGTAATGCTGTTCGTAGTGTGTCGTCTCTAGGAAATGACCGGGGGGAATGCCATAATGTGTGCGCAGGTGTTTGAAGGGCGCAAGAGCTCTCTCATGTGATAAGGAGCCAATGTGTCCGCTCCCCCGACTCCCAGAGTTCCACACCAGCCCTGCTGAGCAAGTCCCTAAAAGGTTGTATGTACCATACTCTAACCTCTGGCATGTAAGGGACCTGCGTCAGCATCAAACGGGGACTCCTAGTGTAGCTGGTATGTGCAATTGCCAATAAGATGTTGGGTCGCGGGAGAGTTTACCATCTGACAGCAGCAGCTCAAGTACAACTTGAGTGGTGCGGTCCAGTGAGAAGCCCAAGTCAACCAAACATGCAAATGAAGTTTCCTCAGTGTCACTCGTCTTCGCCGTTTATTCCAGATAAAGAAGCCCAGCAGCCAATGCAGGGTGAAGAATGGGGAGAGCAGTACAGCAACCGGCAGATTCAGGAAATAATAGAGGAGCCTGGGGACTATCCCCATCCTAGAGAATGAAACTCGCCCCTGCACCGTGAGTGGCAGCGTGCTCCAGAAAGCGATCTGCGGTCTCAGGGAGGTAATTGCCCTCGTGAGGTTTCAATCTAGCAGGTCGCTGGCATTGTGGTAGATACGAACGCCCAGATATCAGAACATGGTCGACTCCCAACGCACCTGATGAGGACATGACAAAGAGTTGTGGTGGGCAGATCGGGCTCCGTAGGAAAAGGCAAGTCTTGTCCAAGTTCACTCTCAGCCCTGAAGCATTCTGAAAATGCTCAAACACCGAGTCAATGCTTCCAAGTCCCCCACGGATGTAAGTAAAGGAGGACACTGTCCGCAGAGAGGGAAACCGCATGTAATTCAGTCCCTATACACATGCCCCATTCCTTCCCTCCAAGCATCTCAAACGCTGGCCAGCGGTTCTACTCCCAATGCAAATAGAAGCGGCGACAACGGACACCCTTGGAGCGTGCCTCAACTGATTTGAAAGGGGGCCGAGATGAGCTGTCTCGTTTTAACCCTGGTGGTAGGACTAGTGTAGCAGAGGCGAATGAGTCCGGGCAGCCTCCCCGGGTGCGTCAGTCGCGTGAGTCCAACAAACATGTATTCCTAGTCGATGGAACGCGCGCTCTTAGTCTATAACCAAGCAGCTGGCAAAAGGCCAATGGAGGGGAGCCGTTCTATTACTCTATGTAGTCTGCGTATGTTAAGGGCGGTCGATCGACCAGGTATGAAGCCATTCTGGTCCGTATGCAACAGCGTTGGCATATGTTCCATTTGGCAACCAGCGATCACTTTACAAAGCATCTTATAATTTGTGGCGAGCATCGACAAGGGGTGATAGGATGTCACATCAAGTGTGTCTTTGCAGGCTTCGATAGGGATAAGAGACTCGCGAATTGTCAGCAGTAGCTGTTCCTCCTCTAAGACTGCCTGATAAATCTCCAATAATTTGGGAACTAGTATATCTTTGTAAACTTTGTCAAATTCGCTGGTGGCTAACCCTCGTATTGCGGCCTGCAGTTCCTGTTCCATTAAGGGCAGATGCTGCTCCTCTCGGGTAACTCTAGGTCCTCAAGGAAGGATTGTATGTGCACTATATGGGCAAGAGGGAGTGGGTCATAGAGTGCTCTGTAGTATGTTGTGAATGTGTTATGTATCTCTGACTGGGTGAAGACCGTATTTGTTGGGTACTGTCGTATTGCCTCGATAGGAGTCTGTGGGTTCGCACTGCACAAGAGCCAGGCCAAGAGCCGGCCAGCTTCGTCTACCTCATCATGCATGCTGGCTTGGTATGACCTAAAGTTGAGTCGCTGCAACTGCGCTATCAGATAGGAGTGGCGATCCCTGGCAGCAGCGAGGGCACGATTCTCCGATGGGGCCTCATGCACTTGTGCCTCGAGTGCATTCAGGGTCGCTTCTAACACTGTCAAATATTTATATAAATCCGCCCGCACCCTCGGCGCAGCTCTATTACAGTGCCCCCTAGGCACTATTTTAAATGCCTCCAACTCCTTCTTCCTAGACGTTGCTATGCCCCCCTTAGCAGAGAAATAGTTTGTCAGCATTTCACACATTCGACCCCTGAAGCTACTGTCTTATATCATTGCCGGCACCATGAGGGTATAGGCAGGCATGGAGCTACCCAGCACAGGTGTAGAAGAAGGGGATTATGATCAGAGAAGGTGCGGCCTAAATATTCTCCAGCCGTTACATGTGTAAGTATTGCCAAGGAGCAAAGGATATGATCCAATCTGACGAGTGTCATAAGGTAGGGAATAGTAGGAATATTCTCTTGCAACAGGGTGAAGTGCGCGCCAGGAATATAGAAGGGTACAATGTACCATCCACTGTGACAGTCCCAAGGCGGCCGTCACGACAAGGGAGGTCGGCAGGGGGTGTTGTTTACAGTCTAGCACGCTGTTAATGTCTCCCCCAAATAACCAGGGAATAAGCTACCATCTTGTGAGGAGGGCAGTGAGACAGGCAAAGAATTTCCACCGTCACAGGGTGAAAAGGGACCCCTGGACAAATCGAAATTAGCACCCTCTCTGGCAAACCTACAACATGTCCACGTCACTTCTTTTTTTAAGCTGACATCCTCCCCTCCCGCCACGTGTCTCTCCTGCAGCAGCGCGATGTGTTTCACGCAGACGCATGTACTGCTGTACCAGATGTCGCTTGTGTGCTCTCACCATCCACTGAACGTTCCAGGTGAACACACTAAGATTCATCATTACATGGATAATAAGCGGTATCAGTGGAGAGCTCAGTGCCTATGCGTTGCCTGTCTCATATCCTGGGTAACCATAAAATACGAAGTTCCCAACTCCCCTCCCAGGGTAAGCACCAAAGGGCAGTCATCCAAACAATAAACCAATAGACCCATTACGAGAGATTCTCCCACCAGTGCTCCAACCAAGATCCCCCAGTCCAGGGGAGATGAGTAGGACCACCTGAGGTAAGAGAGAAGAAAAGGAAGGGGGAGGCAACCAGCTGCTAAGGGCAGTGCTCCAACCCCCACAACAATAGGAAAACTAACATCTAAAAGGAGGAAAGAAGTTAGGGAAAGCAGGCGGCCCATAAGCCATCCACACAGTCAGCGTGCTCCGATCCAACATAACATCAACATTTTGCAATAAGGATAAGAGTAATCTTAGCCAACAATTGTACCCATAGACAAGAGCTCCACGAAAGGTAACAGGCAGGCAGTATGAGCAACATTGCCAATTGTAGAACAGTAGGCGGTCAAATCATACTGTCTGCTGTTTGTGGGGGAACAATCGGCAGAATAAGGGAGGTGGTGCTGCTGGGCGAGTCAGGTGATTCAGTGTCTGAGTGCGAGTCATCAGTAAATTCGTTAGGCAGGGGGGAGCGGCGCTCCGCCGTTAGGAGTGACACATCCGAGAGTGTGTGCTGCTGTTGGTCTCGCATCTGCTTCAGAGAGAGAGCCCCATCTGTGCGGGATCTTGCCATCCCGATCACGCCATCTCCCAGTGTGCTGCTTCCTCTCTGTCCCTGTTTGCTGGCTTCGCATGGCCGGGGCGGACAATTCATATCATCTCTAGTCTTCCCAGTCCCGGGCATCCGTTGAGTCCATAGAGATATAGCTTGTTTAATTGGCTATCGCTTTGAGCTTTGCTGGGTACAGCAGTGAATACTTAAGGCCAACCTATCTTAAACGCTTTTAACACTCAAAAAGGATGCTCTTTTACGCTGCACCAGCAGGGTGTAGTTTGGAAGGATGTAAATGAGGACATTCTCATAGTGCAGTGGTCCAGCGCCACAAACCACCCTCAGTATTGTCGTTTCGTCTTTAAAGTGCAATAGGCGAAGCACTATCGGTCTAGGGAGAGATCCTGGCTGTGGTCGTCTCCCCGGGATCCTGCGCGCTCGCTCAATCTGATACTGTGGGGAGATAAGCGATGGAGCCACCACCTGTGCCAGCCCCTGTTCAAAGAAGGAGACAGAGCCTGAGCCCTCCGCTCCCTTGGAAGCCCCACAACCCATAGATTGTTCCGGGGAGAGGCCCTCCGAGTCCTCGTCCCTTTCCTCCAGCTCCTGCACTCTGGTCATCAATGTACGAATTTGACCCTCCATGGCCTTCCAATTGGGTTGAAGATCCCAGAGGGTACCCTCCGTCTGCTTCACTTGGCCAGCCAGCTTCTTTTGGTCATCTCGGATCAGATTCAGATCTATTGCCACTGCGTCTATGAGATTACATAAGTTTTGTCATGTCGCCGCGATGGCCGCTAGTATTTCGTCAAACTTGTCACATGTGGATGATCCACCGGATCCATCACTCTGCTCACCAGTGGGTTCACCTCCCCGTGGCCCAAAGAATGCGCCCTAGACCATCCCCCCCCCCCCCCCCCCCTCGCTGCCCCATGACTCACGGGGACCGTCCCAAAGCAAACAATCCATCCAGTCTGCTGCCAAGGGTAGCAGAACAGTCAATCCACTTTAAGGCATCTCAGTGTGATGCGCTGCTAGGTGGCAGGATAAGCAGTCCCGGGGAACCCACTCATGTGATCACAGTTCGCCCCCCTCAGGTGGATAAGGAGCCAGAGATTCAAAGCACCCTCACAGGCACTGGCATCAGTGCAGTGGGGTCCAGAATATTCCTGCTCCCCAGGCTGCACTGCCGCACTAGCCAGGAGCAGACACGCAAGGACAGCCAAGCTGCTGCCAACCGCACCCTGCTATGGCACCAAGAGGGAGGCACCCAGAGCAGGCAGCCTCACATCCACAGCGCCCCTACCGGGCTCACCGCATCCTCTCAGAACCCCGCCGGGAGGGGGAAATGAAGTTGAGGAGGCCCAATCCACTGCCTCAACAACTGGCTTCAGACATGTACAGGGGCAGGCCCCGCCACCCCGCAGGAAGGGATCATATTCCCACCTCCCTGCTCCGCAGCACTCAAAAAATCTCCTCAGTGGTGATGCTGAATGGGGTGGGGGTGGGGGGCCAGAGGGACACTAGCAGCCCCAGCCGTCGCCCTACAAGTCTCCTCCAGATTCTTGTCGATGTCAGGGTCTTCCTGGCACGTCGGCAGGCCGGGGCCCAATCCACTTCCGGTCCCCCTGCTCTACTCTCCGTCAGCGAGAATGGTCCCTCAGGGCCACACTCACCGTCCACATCCAACCGACTGGTCCACTCAGAAGTGCCTGCTTCAGGCAGGAATCAGCAGCCACCAAGCCATGCAGGCCTGCGCTGCTGCTTCGTCCCAGGTGCAGGCCTCTGCCGGCAGTCACCCCCTCCGCTGTGCAGAGTGCAGACTCCGCAGACCGCGTTCTTGAGGCGGTGCAGCCCTTGCGTGGAATTCCACACCGGCTAAGCAGGGGAGGAAGGATCTCCCTCAGGACAGAAGAGGGCTGCCTCTCGATCCCCCACTCCCACTGCATCAGGCCCATCCGGATCACACCGCCCCACAAGCAGCCTCCAATAGAACCTACTCCTTCACCATGAGCTTGTTGAACTCCAGGGCCACGTTATGCCGCTCTGTGAGTTCCTGCAGGCTCGAAGGGTGCTTCGCTGTACCTGGAGTACTGCCTTGCCCCCGAACCTCTCTTCCTTTCTGAGACCTCCTGTAAGACTGTTGTTGATTCTGGATGAAGGAGTATCCTTGATTGTATCCAGACTGTCTTTGAGGATAATATGAATGTGTCTGACCTCCACACTGATTGAATCCTGCTCTGAAGTTTTGTGATCTTCATGAGCAACGAAAACTAGACATCCCAAAACTCTGATACTGCCATAGAAGAAATTCTTTGACCAGACTGTCAAAGGGTTTGCTATCCTTGTCTGGCGGACTACATAATGACGTTATTGGGGTCTTTTGATACAGAGTATGATCCATCACGCGATTGTCTTTTTCTGTAGGGCCCGTCCCTTCTACGCTCCGCCGTACTCCAAGAAGAGTTGGTCGTCCACCTGTAGCTCATTTTAGGTCCAGACAGTAAAGTCGCTCCTCTTCTTTGGAGGGATGAGGCGGAGCATAAAAAGTAGGCGTAAAGATGGATTGGATTGGCCTAGGTGAAATGGAGTGACTACTTTAGGACGAATGGAAGCCTCCTGTGCGAAGCATCAGTTTGTCTGGGTAGATGTTAAGTTAAGGAGGCTTGGATGACAAGGTCTGAAGCTCACTGACCCTCCAAGGCAGATGTTATTACCACCAGGACGGCCATCTCGATGGTAAGGAGCCTGAGTGGACAATTATGCAGAGGCTCAAAGGGAGTGCACATAAGAAAAGTGAGCACGAGATTGAGGACCCACTGGGGCATAATAAAGGGAAAAGGTGGAAACAAAAGCTATAAACCTTTCAGAAATCTATTTAAAATAGGGGGTTTTGAAGGGGGATGGCTGATCTGGCAACTGAAAAAAAGCTGGGGAAAAAAAAAAAAAGAAATAGCAGAGAAATAGCCCTTCATAGTGCCCAGAGCAGAGTCCTGATGGGCAACGGAAAGGATTAACAGGAGAATCTGAGATGGGGAGCAGAAAGTGGATCAATTTGTCTTTTTGTACACAAATTTTGCCCAACGGCAGGCGTAAATCGTCTTGGTGGAGAGATGGCTGACTGTCAAGATAAGGTAATAGACTTCGGGAGGATGGTCGAAACCTGGCAACTATAGCCGCTCGATCTTCATGCAAGGCTGCAGAGCATTGACTGATTTGGGTGGAGAACCCTTCCCTGCGACAGAAGATCCTCCCAAAGGAGCAGCTTGATCAGAGGACCGATGACCTGCTCAACAGCTATGGATATCAGACTCTCCGTTCCCAATCCTAGGGTACAAGGATGACTTGGCCCCGGTCATTCCTGATCTTCTTAAAAAATCCAGGCAGGATTGGTATAGGCAGAATGGCGTTAAGGAGGCCTATGCTCCACTCAAGACAAAAAGTGTCTTTGGGCGAGAGCCGACTTGGAAACTCCAGCGCGCAGAACTGTTGACATTGCTTGATCTAAAGCAAGGCTCTCCCGACTGCTGAAAGTGACCATGCACCACCTCCAGATGGAGATGCCATTTCTGATCCGCAAGGCATCTTCAGCTGAGTTTGTCCACTCTGGCATTCAGAGAACCCGCCAGATGTTGAACCACCAGGGATGTGTTCTGCTGTGCCAGCCATGTTCAGAGACGCAGGGCCTCTTGACAAAAGATCCTCGACCCTACACCGCCCTGTTTGTTGCAGTACCACATGGCGGTAGTGTTGTCTGTGAACACTTGCACCAGCCTTCCCTGTATAGAGGGGAGAAAGGTTTTCAATGCCAATCAGATCACTTGAAGCTCCAACAGGTTGATATGGAGTCTGGATTCTGCCGGAGACCAGAGTTCTCTGATCTCCACCTCTCCCAGATGGCTGTCCCGTCGCAGGAGACACGCATCTGTCACTACTGTGAGAGCTGGTTGAGGAAGGGAGATGGGTCTGCCGCTGGCCCAATCGCGGTCCGTTAATCACCACTGTTGATGTTTTGCAGTTCCCTTCGAGATCTGGACCATGTTAGAGAGATTACCCCGATGCTGCGTCCTATGGAACTTCAGGTTCCACTGCAGGGCCTGCATATGCACAGGCATGTGTCACCAGCAGGATGCAATGTGGCCCATTAGCCTCAGAGTCAGTCTCACTGAAATCAAGGATATAGGCTGAAACATCGGTGTCATAGCCGAATATCCTGGACTCACTGTTTGGGAGGAAAGGCCTGAAACTGCACCATGCCCAGAACAGCTCTGATGAAAGGGAACATCTGAGAGGGAGTCAGGTGTAACTTCGGCACGTTGATGGTGAACCCCAGCGAATGCAGGAAGTCTGCAGTAGTCTGGAGGTGGGAGACGACAGCATGTGGCGAGCCCATTATCTTCCACTGGGTACAGCTTCCGAATGGGTTGGACTGGATTATAGGCCGCCTCTGTTCTAGAGGTGGCGGATATTCTGGCCATATATACAGTGATTACAAATCACTGCGATTTTTTGGGAAAATTGAGGATTTTCATTCAGGAGGACATAATAGAGAATTGTACGTAAAAGAAATTTGGAGGATATACAGAATCGGGATGCAGAGGGGATTTTCCTTGCAGTCATGCCGGGACCAAGTACAACGGGTTTGGAGACAAGTTGATTCCCAGGAACACAGCCCTGATGCAGTTGTGGGGAACACCCTAAACGACGAAACACGTGTTCGCTGGTTGGGCTACCAAAAAGGAAGAAAATTAAAGACAAAGAAAAATATACAAGAATTGTATTATAATATTGTGACTTTTACTGGGTGAAGTGTGTGCTCGGGCAAAGGTTTTTCATTACGGAGGGATCCTTGTGATCTCATTCTAGGGGATAGGGTGATTCCCCGTTCCTTTGGAGCACCACCATTGAGATATAGATATTTTACTTACACCCGTTAACCAGTGAGCGCAAGTGCAACCAGTATATTATCACCCAACAGGACGGAGCTATAATATATAGCTATGCACATTTAACTTTTTGTGTTTTCTGCAGCAGAGGGAATATGTTTTCACTTTGGCAGACGCCTTTAAAAGCCAAATAAAATTTAGTAGTTCTTTATACCTCATGGACAATCTAGAAACAACATTATTCCACCCTTTTTGAGGCGCAACTTTACGCCTCTTACAACAAAGGGGCTGGTCATAAACAATGCTTGTGAACATTCGTAAATGTATGTATCTGTAGCTGTTCTGTGCATTTTGCATGGCTACTAGCAAAAAACCCTTTACTACTCCTAACACAAAAATTACCATAGTGGATTTTTCAACCTCTCAAGTGCAATTAACAGTTTTAAAATTCGAACTATATTCTAAGATCTCAGATGTGCTATCTAGAGTAACAATAACTGGGTACAAAAATATCTGTGAATGGGAATACGTATGTGTTTAAACAGTTGTTTTGCCATTTTAATCTGTATAATCGAGTGAATGGCTTCTAAAAATAACAGTGGCCTGACTTTGAATTTATGAATAAGAGCGTTAACATTTCGAATATTTGTCACTTACCAGGATAGCCATGAGCTCTAAACATATGGAGTTTCATATTGCTTTTCTGTGTAAATCTCATTGAACAAAAGTCACATTCATAAGGCCTCTCTCCCGTGTGCATTTTCATATGCACCTGCAGCGCACTCTTCTGGTTAAAGGCTTTTTCACATAGATGACACTGAAATGGTCTTTCGCCTAAAAAAAAAGGAGAAAGAAATAAGAAGCTGCCTTTCTACCACTTCTAGGCAGCATTATTAGATTATCTAACTAGCGATACTTAGAAATACAACAAAAATGTGTTAGCCTTGTAAGGAAACGAGCAAGCAAAACATGCTAAACAGGGCCGGACTGGGGAACTAAAAGAAGTCCTGGCAAAGGTGTTCAAACCAGATACGCCTCTTTCCTCTCCTCGCTATTTTCCCATCCATCCTTCTCTTTCTCCTTCCCCTCCCAATTCCTTCCCTGATCTCTTGCTCTACCCATCCCTATTTCTGTTCAAGCCCCATGTGGCATCTACAATTAATCACTGGGAAAAGTGACTGAGACAACAACAGCGCCCCAAGCATTCAGAAACTGGCCCTGCAATGGCCACAGGGTAAAGGCCGATGAACTAAAAAGCCAGCCCTGTCGTGGTGCTAAAATAACATGCACATACAAGTCATGGACCTTTCTTAAATAGTCAGCATTCTTTTTCTCCAACCCCATCTTCTCGAAATCTGCATATATGCAATTAGTTTAAAAACCCATGGCAAGTAATCGACTAAGTAAATCTATATTTTTAATTTGACACCATTTTTAAAAAAAATCTATGAATTTCATGCTCTTCTCCTTAGAGAAGGCTCCCTAAACCATCATCATCAAAAATACCTTATTCATCTCCACTAAGCCATAAAAGTCACAACAAGAAGACAAATACAGTATAAAACTTACTTCATAAACAGAGAATTGTGTTACAAACACGAAAAGCAAGTATTAAAAGGCTTCAGTATGATGACAAAATCGTTCTACAATAAGATCGTACCTTTATAGCACTTGATATGTAATTTAAAACAGCATGAACAAAAGTTTAATTTCCCATGCAGTGCAGATAAGCAAAGGCCCCAGCATGAGATATGGTTTCTAGTGATCGTAGTATTGGCCGAAGAAACAGCCTTCTTTTTGCAGTGTAAAATGTACAAAAAAGCAAAAAGTGCACAGTGTATTGTATTTTGTTGTTTAATGACAATTATATTTGATTGATATGTATTGTAGGTTGTTTTTAAATAATTTTATTTGAAGGATTATGATATGATTTGTGATTTTACCTGTTTTGAAATAATGAGAAAAATATTTTTCTGAATAAAATCTTATTTATATAGATTTTTGACATAGTATTGTATGCTTTAAAATTGTAGAATCAAGGGAATTCTTTTCTTTCCTCTGGTTATAAGTACCTTATTTCCCTTGAGTCTTAAGGGGTCCCTCTCCCTTTTTTTTTTATTGTTTATTGTAAAACCCAATGTTGCCGCCATTCATGTTTCCATTTATACAACCACAAAGTTTCAACAACCTTAAATCAATCTGAACAAATAATTATATAGAATGTACTCTGTGCCAGTATGGAATTTTCACAAAAGACAACAGGCACTAAAAGTGCCTTTACATTGTCGATAGCTGTCTCCACACTCAAATCATGTGTTGGAGGATTAATGTATTGCACAAGTGTGCTTATTTTCCCCAAATTCTCTGCGATATAAATAACACAATTTATCGTCCAATTCATTGAGAACAAGCATAAGTCATAAAAGTGTCTAATGCATCAACATTGCTACTAATGTAATAAAAACCATCATACGGGGCAAGTGCCCATTAATACCCTTTGTTTTACATATGTCTGAAATTCCTACTGATTATAAGCAGATCGAACGTAGTGTTAAAGTGCAGTGTAAATAAGTGAAACTTTAAAAACATAGGTAAAACAATATAAGCAGGAGTGGATTTAGATAGTAAAAATCTAAAGCAAAATCATTGGGATTACGAACCATAAACTAACAAAGTCACATAAAATGTTCTTCATGGTTAAAATTAATAAGTGGACATGTAAATCTTCCTCAGTGTTGAAACCACTGGGAATCTTAGAATTAAATCAAAGTCTTTAAGCATAGGATTAGCACAGCTCGGCATGGATAGCACCTTGGTAAAAAAAAAAAAAAAGAAATGCAGAAATTGGAGGTGAGCAAATTTAGAGTGTCGATGTTGTTGAGAGTGCTCTATACTGGAGCAGCGTTTCACCTAAACTTGAGAACTACCCAGAGATCTCTGCTTCTTTTTTGCATAATTTATGCTTTACTCTATGACTGAAAGGGTTTTGTTTTGACTTATACTGGGTGCTACCTTGTGTCTGGACAAAGCTATATATCTCTGAAGAGCTCTAATGAGAACGAAACACGTGTCAGGGGTTGCTTTTATTAATTTCAGGTTGGCTTGGATGGTATTTTACCGCTCCAAAGCTGTAATACTGTGCCTGAAGTGGTAAAAGGCTTTGGCCATTTTACAGCTCGGCATAGATAGCACTGTGCTAATCCTTTGCTTGAAGACTTTGCTGTAGAAATGGCAAAAGACTTTGCCCCTTTCTATCTCAGCGTGGATGGCACTGTGCTAATCCTACGCTTACAGACTTTGATAGAAAAGCAGACATTTGAGGTGAGCAAAATTAGAGTGTCGCTGGTGTTAAGAGTGCTCTATACTGGAGCTGCTTTCAACCTAAATTTGAGAACTACAACAAAGATTAAAGTAACATTATAGCTAGGTAAATATGTAAGTGACAACATTAGCGTTTTGAACCTAAAAAAGAAAAAACAAGTCACAGAAATTCACTAGTTATAGGTAGCAGAGCTAATTATAACATGTTCCCACCCATGAACTGCTTATGACGTCACACATTACACCAGTCATATGTTTAATGACATAATTTATGACATCACTGATGCCATCTCAAACGACAATTGATGACATCACGGATGACATCATCCAAACTTCTTTTGCACACATGTTCTATAAACTAATATGGCATTAGAGGCCTGAAAATAAGTCAGGGGTCAGGGGTTTATGGCACGACAACTGACGCAGGTCTTGCCGTCGTGATCGAGGTACCAGAGGCAGACAAAGTGTGGGTCTGTCCCCAACATTTGCCAGTGACAGGTGCCACAGGGCTTAAAACCAGCCTTCCTCAAGGGCATTCATTCCACACCAGGAGACAATGTCTTAAAAATGTTTAACAAGAAGTCAAAAAAAGGGGGTAGCTATTCTCCGGATCGGTGCTGACTGGTGCGGAAAGAAAACAACTGATGTCAGAGTGCTGGGAAGGAGTCTATAGAGCCTCCGCATGTGTCACTTCCAGCTCAGATACAGCCGCCATGTGGAGCTGAACGACACCACCTACTGGCGTGCAGATGTACTGCTCACAAACAAATTCCCGGATTCAATCTAACGCCTGGGGATATTTCTAATGTAAGGAATCTGTGGCTAGAAGTCTATATCAGATAAGTGTTTACTCTATTGAGAGAGTTTACTCTGTATCTCACAGTTTGCAGACAGTGAAACTCTCATAAGAAATACACCACAGAGTATTAAAGAAGAAGTTACTTACCTTTCGTAACAACGTATCTGTAAGAGACATATGTTAGGTTTAGATTTCTAACCTTAGAATTACCCCCAGGTGTTGGAGTGGATCTGGATAATTATTTCTTAGCACTTCCCCTGCCGGTAGGTGGTTGGCGTCAGTAGACTCTGCGTCCGTTGTTGTCGTCGTGGTGGCCGGGATGACGTCACGGTGCCTACTTGGATGCCGTCCCTGCGTGCTGACTTCAGTTCTGACATGACTCCTCGCCAGA
The DNA here is from genome assembly GCF_964204655.1 of Triturus cristatus. Lineage (NCBI taxonomy): Eukaryota > Metazoa > Chordata > Amphibia > Caudata > Salamandridae > Triturus > Triturus cristatus. The sequence continues at coordinate 216,009,868 of NC_140588.1, forward strand.
AGCGCAGAACCATGAAAGACACTGGCCACTGCTGCGCAACAACTAGGGCCCTGCAAGGGAGTCCCTATCCCCAGAAGTCAGTTTGCAGAGCGGGAATGATGGGTGGGGCGGTAAGGAATCTATAACTAACAAATGTCTCTTACAGATATATTGTTACCGAAGGTAAGTAACTTGTTCATCTGAAAGAGACAGTTTATATTCCTTACCTCAGAATAGATACCCCAGAAATACCAACCCTGGAGGATGGTCTGCATACAAAGTTCACACCAGAAAGTCCTGGAAAACTGAATTGGCAAAATAGCCGTCCCTCTGGACTTGGCTGTCCAGGCAGTAATGTCTGGTGAACATATGCAAGGATGCCCATGTGGCTGCCTGACAGATTCCAAGAAGTGCTACTCCACATGCCAATGCAGTGGTTGCTGCCGTAGCTCTAGCGGAGGGAGCACGTAACCCCACTGGAGGTTCCTTTTTCACTATAGCATAGCAGATCTTTATGCAAAGGACAACCCATCAAGAGATGGTACGTTTTTGAGCATCCCGGGCTTTTTTGGCACCTACCTAGCCAACGAAAAGATGATCATCCAATCGGCAGTCCTTTGTGCGGTCAAGGTACAAAGATAGCACACATTTAGGGTCCAGATGGTGGAGTCTCTCCTCCTCCTTGGAAGGGGGTGGGAAAAAGGTGGGCAAAGTGATAATTTGTCCAATGTAAAATGGTGAAATCACTTTAGGAAAGAACAAAGGCTTTGTCCTAAGCACCACTTTGTCCCAATGAACAGAGAAGAAAGGAGGCTTAGAAAATAGAGCTTGAAGCTCACTCACTCTACGAGCAGAGGTGATGGCAACAAGGAAGGCAGTTTTTAGAGTGAGGAGCCTGAGGGGACAGTTGTGAAGAGGCTTGAAGGGAACACACATAAGATAAGTTAAACAAGGTTCAAGTCCCACTGGGGCATTATGAAGGGAGAAGGAGGAAAGAGATGAATAATGTCCTTAAAGAATCTATTTACAATAGGAGACTTGAATAGGGATGGCTGATGGCTGATCTGGTAGCAGAAATAGCTGCAAGGTAGCCTTTAAGAGTGCCCAGGGCAGAGCCCTGCTGTGCTAAAGTAAGTAGATAGAGAAGGACCTCTGAAAGAGGGGCAGAGAGGGGATCAACCATGCCACAAACTTGTTCCATCAACAGGTGCATACCGTTTTCATGGAGGGACGCCTGGCTGCCAAGATGACTTTACAGACTTCAGGTGGAAGTTCAAAAGCTGCCAACTGTTGCCGCTCAATCTCCACGCAAGGAGGTGGAGGCTGGACAGGTTCGGGTGAACCATCCCCTGCTGTTGTAGATCCTCCCGAAGGGGCACTCTGATTGAAGGATCGATCGCCATGCTCAAGAGCTTGGGGTACTAGAGTCTTCGTGCCCAGTTCGGAGGCACAAGAATAACTTGGTCTCGGTTGCACTTGATCTTCATCAGCACTCGGGGCAGAAGTGGTATAGACAGAAAGGCGTACAGGAGGCTGCAACTCCACTCGCAACGAATAGCGCTGTGAGCAGAATTGCTGACATTGTGTGTTCTACTCGGTGGCGAACAGATCTAACCAAGGCTCTCCCCACAAATTTCCTTGCACCACCTCCGAGTGAAGATGCCATTCGTGATCTACCAAGCCCCGACAGCTGAGTTTGTCCGCCCTGGTGCTCAGGGAACCCACCAGGTGTTGAACCATGCCATGATGTTCCAGCCATGCCCAGAGGTGAAGAGCCTCTTGACATACGGTCCACGACCCCACCCCGCCCTGTTAGTTGCAGAACCACATTGCGGTGGTGTTGTCTGTGAACACTTGCACCACCTTCCCTTTCAGAGAGAGAAGAAATGCGTTCTGTGCCAGGCAGATCACCCGGAGCTCCAACAGGTTGAAAAAGAGCTCGGACTCTGACGCATCTGTCACTACTGTGAGGTCTGGATGGGGCAGGGAGAGGGATCTGCCTGACCGAAGATGGGTTTGTTAACCACCACTGTAGTTGTTGGGCAATTCCCTCCGAGATCAGGACGTAGTCGGAAAGATTCCCCTGATGCTGCACCCACTGGTACTTCAGGTCCCACTGCAGAGCCCACACATGCCATCTGGCATGACCCACCAGCAGGATGCCATGAGGCCCAGCAGCCTCAGGGTCATTCTCACTAAAATCCAGGATAAAGGCTGAAACATCGGTATTATAGCCAGAATATCCTGGACTCGCTGCTCGGGAGTATATGCCCGAAACTGCACTGTATCCAGAACAGCTACAATGAAAGGGAGCGTCTGAAAGGGAGTCATGTGTGACTTCGGCACGTTGATAGTGAACACATAGCCAATGCAAGAGGTCCGTCATAGTCTGGAGATGGGAGACGACAGTCTGGGGTGAGCCCACCTTCAACAGCCAGTCATTGAGATAGGGGAAGACTGGAACACCTGATCTCCGCAGATGAGCAGACAGGACTTGAGCCAACGTGAGCATTTTTTGAACTTCTCCTTGCGGAGGAAGCTGCTGAGGGCCCTAGGGTCTAGGATAGGATGCAGAACTTTGTCTTTGTGTGGCACCAGAAAGTGGGGTGCGAGGGTGGACTGGCCCGCCGATGGCTCCCAGACCGGCGAGATCGCTGGGTCCCACGTCCGCGACCACGCAGATGCTGGGCAGCTTGCGTGAACCGGTGGCTAGACTGGGCCGGATGTGGCTGGGCGCCCCTTCGGTAGCTACAAAAGGGACAAAAACCAGACTGTAGTGGACAAGAAGGCACACCGAGGCCCACAGATCTGGCCATAGCCCAAGAATCTTTAAAGCGCTCCAGTGCCGGGTCTGCTTTGTCGCCAAAGAGACGACGGCCATCAAAAGGCATGTCCATCAAGGTAGACTGGACATCCCCTGAAAAGCCAGATGTCCTCAACCAGGCATAGCGCCGAAGGCCTACCGACGTGGCAATCGTTCTGAGTCGGTGGTATCCAGTCCACATCTTATTGTAATTTTTGGCTGTGCCCCTCCCATCCACCACTGCCTGGGAGAGAACGGCCTGGGTCTCCTATGGGCAGTGAGGCAGCACTTGCGCAACCGAGTCCCAGATGCTATGGGAGTATCGGCCCTAGAGGCACGCCATATTCACAGACCGCAGGGGGAACAGAAGGGAATGCACCCTTGGAGGAAGAGGCTTGGGCAACCAAGCTCTCGGGGGAAGGGTGTTGGGTGAGGAAAACTGGGTTGCCCGGGGCCGGGCGGCAGCGAACGTCCTTTCCGCAAGAGCCCCTGTACTGGGCTTGGACCAGGTGCCCAGAGGACGTCAGTGAGGGCTTCATTGAAGGGCAATAGGGGTTCGGAAGTAGATGCCGCAGGTTGTCGCACCTCTGTCAGGAGGTTAGTCCTGATCGTCACTGAAGGGAGCTCAAGACCTCTGCCTCCCTTCTCACCACCACAGAATAGGACGCTCCCTCCTACGTAGCCATGTTAGGGGGAGAAAGCATGCCAAGGTCTGGAGAAGTGTCCAAACCACTGGCGTCACCCAGGTCATCTCTCCAGTCTGGCTCTTCTAGCTGGTCTGCTAAAGGGTCCAGTAACCCCTACAAGTCCTCAACACCACCTTCTGGGTGATGGAGATGGCGAACACCAGGGATGAACAGGGGAACTAAAGAACCCTCAGCCGTCAGATCAGACATCGATCCGGCTCCATCTCGGGGGGTGAGGATGGAGACGGCGTTGACCGGGGGCATGGTCAGCATAGGGGCGTCGTCGCTGGGATAGACGCCGGGGCAGGTCGGGCAAGATCGATCTGCGCCGGTCTGGTTCCAAGCCTTGATCCTGGTGGGCCCTCTGGTGCTGGAGCCACTAGCATCGAAGGCCCAGGATCCCAGACCGGCTCCCTGTGGGCCTGAAGGCATGCCAGCGGAGTCGGGCTGCCCAAAGAGGAGGTGGAGGGCCTTGTAGAACTTATGAAGTTGGGCAGGGGACACTTCGGCTCCCGGAAAAGGGGGGGGAGGCGCGTAGTCGTCCCTGAAGGGGGCACCGAAGACGGAGCCTTAGAGCGACAACGTTCCAGATCCCGTGTCACGTCAGCTGACCAACGGGGAGAAGGCAAAGAGCGAAGGTGCTTCTTTGCCTTCTTCTTGTGCTTGAAGACTTTGAGTGTGACGAGATGTGGGGGCTTTGCGAGCGACCTCGAGACCTTACTCAATTCAACTTATTTTATTATGATTTGGAATTCCGAAGAATTCCACATAAAAATACATCTTAAGAACAACATTACACTCCATAAATATTACCAGTACTAAATTCATCATAACTTATCTAAAAGCACAAATAAGCATATCGATAGCAGCCATTCTATAGATTTTCGAATGCCAAGAGAGTTGAACCATAAAAAAAATCAATTTTACCCTAGATGAATACTTGCGGACTTGTATAAAATGTATTATCTAATATCATTAAACTTTCAGAATTAAAACCTTATCATAAAATGTGAGAATTTGACAATTCGCTCTACAGTACTAGATAACGAGCAAAGTAGCCATGTGATTAAAAACGATAATTTGTCTACTCACTAAACAGTACAGGATAATCAGCAGCATAATAGCAGTGCAAGAGTATTTACATACTTTAAAGGGCCATTTTCGACATGAAACGCACGATAATTAGCAGCAAAACAAGGGTTTACTAAAGTGCAAGCGATCACACAGGACACGTAACTAGCAGCAAAAAAGTTTGTAGAAAGTGCACGTGCTCAGTTGCGTACATAATAAATCGGCCTCTTCTGTTCCTTAACCTTAAGGCTGAAAGGTCAACAAATGCAAGTGCTCAGAACATACGTATTAAATCGATCATTACTGCTCTAATATATATTTAAAAATGGTTTTAAAAAATTACAATTTTTAAAACTCATTAGTTCAGATGGGGGTGAGAGCAGACAGTTCCAGGCCTCTTATGCTGTGGCGATATTATACTTTAAAAACAATTCCTTAGGTATCTGCGACGTTTTGAATGTAATGCGGGACAGACGAATAGGACATGATTTAAGTCTTGTATACATGAAGAACAAGTTACTTACCTTCGGTAACGATATATCTGTAAGAAACATTAGTTAGTTAGATTCCTTACCTTAGAATATTCCCAGGCGTCAGGCTGGATCCGGAAAGATTTTCCGTCAGCAATACTCTTGTGTGTCGCTAGGCGTCGTCTGCGGCTCCGCGTCTGTCGTTGTGATCGCCGGGATGACGTCGGAGTACTTAGACGCCGCCCTCGCGTGCTGACGTCAGTTCTTGTACATAGCTTCCCGCGCCAGGAACGCAGAGCCATGCAAGAGAACGACACTGGTGCCATGAATCTAGGGCCCTGAAAGGGATGACCTTAACCCTAGATATTAGTTCGCAGAACGGGGAAGATGGGTGGGGCGGTAAGAAATCTAACTAACTAATGTTTCTTACAGATATATCGTTACCGAAGGTAAGTAACTTGTTCATCTGAAAGAAACACGTTAGTTAAATTCCTTACCTTAGAATAGATACCCCAGCAATACCAACCACGGTGGTGGGGCTGCGAACCAAGATCACACCAGAAAGTCCTAGAGAACGGAACGGCCAAAGAAGCCGTCTCTCCGGACTTGGCTGTCCAGACAGTAATGCTTGGCTAACGTGTGTATCGAGGCCCACGTTGCTGCCTGACAAATGTCCTGCAAAGGGACTCCCCATCCCAGGGCAGTAGTAGCTGCTGTGGCCCGAGTGGAATGGGCCCTCAGCCCCACAGGAGGTTCCTTCTTAGCTAAGGAATAACAGGCCTTAATGCACAAAACGACCCACCGAAAGATGGTTCGCCCCTTCTTAGCGCCCACGTAGCCAACAAAGAGTTGGTCGTCCACCCAGAACTGTTTTGTGCGGTTCAGATAGAAGGACAGTGCTCGTTTTGGGTCCAGTCGGTGGAGCCTCTCTGCTCTTTCAAGGGAGGCGGAAAGAAGGTGGGCAGTGTAACAGACTGGCCGATGTGAAAGGCAGTTACCACCTTAGGGAGAAAGGAAGGACGAGTGCTGAGAACAACCTTGTCCTGATGGACAGAAAGGAAAGGAGGCTTAGAAGATAGAGCCTGGAGCTCACTCACCCGTCTAGCAGAGGTGATGGCAACCAGGAAAGCAGTCTTAAGAGTGAGAAGACGAAGAGGACAATTATGAAGTGGCTCAAAGGGAGCGCACATCAGATAGGTTAACACCAGGTTCAAATCCCACTGAGGCATTACGAAAGGGACAGAAGGAAACATATGAGTAATGCCTTTAAAGAATCGAGCAACAACAGGGGATTTGAAAAGAGAAGGCTGATCAGGAAGTCGCAAGAAAGCAGAAATAGCTGAAAGATATCCCTTGAGGGTGCCCAGAGCAGAACCCTGCTGGGCCAGGGAAAGAAGAAAGAGGAGAACCTCAGAAAGAGGGGCGGAAAGGGGATCCACAGCCTTTGCTGTGCACCATGCCACAAATTTGTTCCACCTGCAGGCGTATACCGTTTTAGTGGAGGGACGCCTGGCTGCCAGAATGACATCACAGACTTCAGGAGGCAAGTCAAATGGCATCAACTGTCGCCGCTCAATCTCCACGCATGGAGGTGGAGGCTGGGCAGGTTCGGGTGGAGGACCGTCCCCTGTTGTTGCGAAAGAAGGTCCTCCTGAAGAGGCAGTCGAATCGGGGGATCGATTGATAGACTGAGTAGCTCGGGATACCAGTATTTTCTTGCCCAATCCTAGCTACAAGGATGACTTGGGCCCGGTTGCACCTGATCTTCAGCACCCTGGGCAGAAGTGGTATAGGCGGAAAGGCGTACAACAGACCGCAACTCCACTCGCGACGAAAAGCGTCTCCGAGCGAATGCTGCCTTGGAAATTCCAACTCGCTGAACTGATGACATTTCGCGTTCTCTTCGGTGGTGAATAGATCTAACCAAGGCTCTACTCACTGCCGAAAGAGGCCTTGCGCCACGCCCGAGTTCAGACGCCATTCGTGATCCATCATGCACCGGTGGCTGAGTTCGTCCGCCTTGGAGTTCAGAGAGTCCGCCAGGTGTTGCACCACCAGGGTGATGCCCTGATGTTTCAGCCATGTCCAGAGGCGCAGAACCTCCTGACAAAGGGTCCACGATCCCACCCGCCCTGTTTGTTACAATACCACATGGCGGTGGTGTTGTCCGTGAACACCTGCACTACACTTCCCCGAACAGAGGTAAGGAATGCCTTCAGTGCAAGCCAGATCGCCCGCAGCTCCAGTAGGTTGATATGGAGCCGGGACTCCGCCGGAGACCAGAGGCCTCTGATCTCCGCCTCTCCCATGTGGCCCCCCCATCCCAGGAGGGACGCATCCGTCACCACTACGTGCTCCGGTTGGGGTAGGGAGAGGGATCTGCTACTGACCCAATCACGGTCCGTGAGCCACCACTGCAACTGTCTTGCAGTGCTCTCTGAGATCAAGACGTGGTCGAACCGGTTGCCCCGATGCTGGGCCCACTGGAACTTCAGGTCCCACTGCAGAGCCTGCATCCGCCACCTGGCTTGATGTACCAGCAGGATGCAAGAGGCCATAAGACCCAGTAGCCGCAGTACCAACCTGACCGAAACCCGGGATAAAGGCTGAAAGATCGGAATCAGAACCTGAATATCTCGAACCCGCTGTTCCGGAGGATAGACCCGGAACTGCGCCGAGTACAGAATCGCTCCGATGAAAAGAAGCTTCTGGGAGGGACTCAGATGCGACTTCAGCACGTTGATGGAGAACCCCAGCAAATGCATGAGGTCAGCCGTAGTCTGGAGGTGCGAGACGACTGCCTGGGGGAGCCAGTTGTCGAGATAGGGGAAGACTGGAACCCCTAATCTGCGCAGAGGGGCAGATGTAAAGTGAAAGTGCTCGTGGTCCACCGTGAACCGTAGGTAACGCCGGTGGGCCGGCAGGACGGGGATGTGAAAATAAGCGTCCTGCAAGTCCAACGCCACCATCCAGTCTCCAGGGTCCAGGGCAGCCAGAACCTGAGCTAAGGTGAGCATCTTGAACTTCTCCTTCTGGAGGAAGGCGTTGACGTTCCTGAGGTCCAAGATAGGGCGTAGGCCCCCTTTGCCCTTCTTGGGAACCAGAAAGTAGTGGGAATAACAACCCCGACCTACTTCTGGGCCAGGAACGCGCTCGAGGGCCCCCTTGGCCAAGAGGGCCGTAACTTCCTCCTGCAGAAGTTGCAAGTGATTCCCCGACATGCGGTGGTAGTGCGGTGGCATGGCTGGAGGGGTTGTCTTGAAGGGGAGGGAGTAGCCCATTCGGACGATTTGTAGCACCCACCTGTCCGATGTGATGGTACGCCAGTGGAGCAGGTGATGGCGAACTCTGCCTCCCACTGGCGTGGAATGGGCCTGAAAGCTCAGACTAGGAGGGACTTGAGGCGGATGCTGCTGGGGCAGTTGTGGGTTGACCGGCTCTCTGTCCCCCTGCTCTGCCGCTGCAGAATCCACGTCCGCGATCGCGTTGAGGCTGGTTCTGCGGCCTGTGGCTAGACGGACGTGTGGGGGCACCCCTTCCTTGGCCACGAAAGGGGCGAAAAATGGACGTTTGCGGGCGCAGGGCCGAGAGGCCCAAGGACTTGGTCGTAGCCCTGGAGTCCTTAAAGCGCTCCAGCGCATTATCCGCTTTGTCGCCAAAGAGGCAACGGTCATAGAAGGGCATGTCCATGAGGGTGCTCTGGACATCCCCGGAGAAATTCATGGATCTCAGCCAGGCGTGGTGACGAATCGCCACCGTGGTCGCAGTTGCCCTGCCTAGCGAGTCCGTTGTGTCAAGCCCACATCGTATCGAGTACTGTGCCGCATCCCGCCCCTCGGCAAGAGCCTGGGCGAGCCGTGTCCGGGCCTCCTCCGGACACTGGCGCAGCACGTCCGCCACCGTATCCCACAAGGAGTGGGTGTAACGGTCCAAAAGGCATGCGGTGTTGATAGACCGCAACCCCAAACTAAGAGAGGAGAACAGTTTCTTCCCAAACTGTTTCAACCTTTTGGATTCCCGATCCGGGGGAGCGGACGGGAAGGCGGTCTGGGAGGTAGAGGCCTGGATAACCAGGCTCTCAGGCGTGGGCCTCTTCGACTTCTTCTTACTGTGCCTCGACTTACCGGAATGCGAGGACTTCGACCCCGACGGGCGGTGATGGCTACGGAGCCGACTGCCAGATCTCGAGCAGCTTGCCGGACCGCTCCCGCCTAGCCTTCGAGGTCAAGGCCCGGCAGTCGAGGCACGGCTCGGCATCATGGTCGGCCCCAAGGCAGTAGACAAACCGGCGGTGGTGATCCGTGACCGACATCAGGTGGTGACAGGCGTCGCACGGCTTGAATCCAGGCATCCCTACCGGCACCAGGAGTCGAGGTCGACTCGAAATGGGAACCAAAAAAGTTTAGTCAAAAAGTGACTAAAAGGGTGTGCTCTTCCCGGATCTGCGCTTACTGGTGCGGAAAAAAGAAGAACTGACGTCAGCGCGCGAGGACGGCATCTAAGTACTCCGACGACGTCATCCTGGAGGTCGCAACGCCGACGACGGACGCGGAGCCGCAGACAAAGCCTAGCAACGCGCGCAAGAGTATTGCTGACGAAAAATCTTTCCGGATCCAGGCTGACGCCTGGGGATATTCTAAGGTAAGGAATCTAATTAATGTGTTTCTTTTAGATTTATATAAATTACAATATCTTTCCTGTCTAGGAATACCCTCCCAAGCTCCTGTTATAATTCTTAGAGGAAGTAAATTCAGTCTCGGCAGCAGAATCACCCTACGTACTCCATGTTTAAGATTCCATAAAACATAGGGTTTGGGTTTTTTGACAATACTACTCCCCACAATACGGTCATTATTACTATTCTCTGTGCACATTTTAATATCCCTTTCACAAGAGACCCCATAGATTGTTTTCTTAATTCTGACTTTCAGAGCCCTTTTACTGAGGACCGCTGCCTCATCCTCACTTTACTCTTGAACGAGACCGGTAGCTACGCAGAGCTGACCGCCAGGCCTCCAAGTGCATTTGGGACGGCTCCTGCAAAGACTTTGGATTCATGGCCCAGCAGTCGGAGCACGACTTCGGGTTGTGGTCGCGCTCCAGACACCAAAGGCACATGAGGTGCGGCATGCCTCGCAAGGCTTGAACCCGGTCCGACGGTGGGACATCCCTCATGCACCAGGAGCTGAATACACAAAAAAGTTTAGTCAAAGACTGACTAAAGGGGTAGCTCTCTCCGGATCTGCGCTAGGCTGGCACGGAAAAAGAAACAACTGACATCAGCACGCATGGGCGTCAGTATAAGTACACACCGCAACGTCATCCCGTCGTCCACGACGCCGATGATGGACGCGGAGTCAGCCGACACCACCCACCGATGAGCAGGGGTACTGCTAAGAAAAAATTCTCCATATCCAGTCTGACGCCTGGGGGTAATGCTGAGGTAAGGAATCTATAACTAACTGTCTCTTTCAGATAAGTATCTACTAAGAACAATGTACACTCAATGTAACACCTGTATGAGGCTGGCTCAGTATATAGTGTCCACCTATGGTGAGGCACTGTGCACGGAGTTCAGGTAGCCCTTAGTGATAGCGTTTAGGTCCCTGATAGGCAAAGCTCTCAAGGGGTAGCCGTGGAGAGCAGCTAAGGCTTATTCAGCAGGGTGTAAGTCAGTACATTTACTACTGAGTCAGTCAGTAAGCTTTCACAAAAGAAAGAACCACACCAGGTGAGTATAAAAATACTTTGCATTTATTAATACACACTAGACACTAACTTGCTATATCTCCTACCTAGAGATATCAATTACACACAAGAAATACTTAGGAAATAGTTAAGTAGCATAGGAAAACACACATGCCCCAACATGAAGGCCAAACCATATACTAAAATAGTGGGATGCGAAGTGAGTACCAACACGTGACTAGTACCCAAGGATGGAGGACCCTAGGGGAATCACGGAACCACCCAAGGAGAGTAGCCAGTGACCCCAAGCGGCCCAGTTGCAGAGTAGTTACACTGAGTCAAACGTCCATAGGATAACATGAGGTAAGTCCTGGTTGGATTTTACATTTCTAGGACCCTTCTCAAAGGACCTCAGAGGAACCACTTGGATCAAAGAAAGTTGGAGGGGCACCCCACCTGTAGATACCCCGGGAACCAAGATACCTACACAAGGGAGCCCAGGTGCATAGGGATGAAGTGGTGTCGGACCGCCCGTAGATGCCAATGGAGGTTCGTGAAAGATCAGCAGCTACAGAGCCTTGTGGACCAGACCAGTGCAACCATTATGTGGAATTCAGATGAGAAGAAACTGAAAGCAGAGGGGACAGAGTCCAAACCACCCGGAGATGACCAGGAGGCACAGGAGCACAATACAAGCCCTTGTCGGAGGTTCTTGCTGTAGCACAGTGAGGTTGAAGCAGCAACTGTGGAACCCAGGCGACAATATAGGAGCACAAGAGCCATCCACGAGCTGTCCCATGACAATCAACGAGCGCAGGAAGGTCAGTGGCGGGCAGGACCACCAACAAGCCTTGACAAATGCAAACAAAGGATTGCAGGTGAAGATGCTGTGTTGTAGACCAGCAAGGTCAGTGGGACTAACCCATCAAGGATAAGTCAGGGCCGTTCCTCAGCACACAGGAGATCCAGCAGGAATCGATGGAGCCCCCTTGAGGACCCTCTGGTAGCAGGCACAGGGAGTCACAGGGAAGCCTCAACAGCACACAGGAGATGAAGGTCCACGATGCTGAGGAAGCAGGCAGGATGTCGTTCTTGGAGCTGTGCAGTGCTGGTGTTTCTTGGAGCTTGAAGATCTTTCGTGAAGAGAGACAACAAGCCTTGGTAACGGCAAACAGAGAGGCGGTTCATATTGGCTGGAGAGGGATTACAGTCAGCCAAGTTCCAGGGGATACCGGTCAGGCCTCTGGAGAACCCACAAACAACCAATTGTATTGCAAAACCAGGCGATGTCTGTGGGACAATAGATCAGCAAACCGGCCGCCATCGCAGAGGTGCCTGCGGATGAAGGGAGGCGACTCCTTCACTTTACAGGAGATTCCTTCAGGCTTGGATGCAGGCCGAGTCCTTGATGAATCAGAGGATGAATGGCCACGGAGTTGCAGAACTTGGAGAAACAAAGGGACGAACATGCAACAGGAAACTTCCTACCAGGAGCAGTCTTGTCTTGAGTCCTGGCTTGAAGAGCACCAGAGTTCCAGTGTCCACCAGAAGATTCTCTGGACAGTTTTCAGATGACAGTCAGTCTGATCCTGAAGTTGTTGTTGGGACGAATCTAAGGACCCAACCTCAAGGGAGCCCTTAACTAACCCTAATACGCATTTGCAATGCAATCGGTCTTGCATTTGTTAAGGTTAGAACTATTGGCGCTGTAAATGACGATGTTTTTTACTTATGTTGTCCAATGTTATTTTTCTTTCTCAAATTAACACATTTAATTCTTCAAACAGTACTCCACATAATGCTTTTTATATTGTTTGTAACTACATACAATCCCTAGGTTTCAGCTCACCTGGGAGCTGACTGCACAGTCCTGCATTGCCGCCGCCCAGGGGCTGCTTTTCCAGAGCAGGGGGTCTCTTTTAAGATCCAGACAACGATTTTTACAGAGCGAAGCCTGGAGGAGTTTTACAAGCACTATGTTTCCTCTATTAATGTAAGCAGGAGGGAGAAGGAGGTCGACAGTTTACAGCACCTGGAAGCATTTATAGTCTCTGTAATGCAAAATGCTGCTTCATAAAAGAAAGGCCTTCCGACTGACATAATTGGCCCTCAGACAGTTGACAGAGCTACAAAGACAAATTGGGAACTCGAGTCAATTACCTTTAAAGTAGAAGGTTTTATAAAAGTCCATTTGATTCTTGTTTTCACCTTGTAAAGCCCTATCTCAACTGGTATTTAACTCCCCATCCCTCTCGTCAGAAAGATTAGTTACAATCTGAAAACAAAAAACCCGTCAATGTGTTGAATACAAATTCCAATAACACCCTTTAAGAAAATCTCACGTATCCCCTCGATGCTTTAAAGGATATCCGAGATTCTGTCAGTATTTTCTGGTGGCAAGTTCCTAGAACAATAATACAACTAATGACCATTTATAAAGATCACAACACAAAAGGAATTGCTTAAAGCCACTAAAATAACATGCATAGTCATAAGAGCTGGAATTCTCGGGGAGCTCAAGCAAGCGTTTCACATACCTCAGATCCGAGTATGCCATTCCATTGCCAACCTGACCTACAAGGAGACCCATAAGATCAAAAAGGCACGTGTGCATCAGCAGTGTTACTACACTGAATAAACCATCACAAAAACAGGACAGGCTCTTGGTCCGCTGAGCACATAAGATGCAAACAAAATAAAATGTGTTGTACACTGCTGAAACTTTGCAGCACATTACATGAACTACATATACTTAAGAAGCTTTAGCACAGAAAGTAGCTCACTCACAGTGGGTACCCATTAAAAAGAGTGGTTCAGCAACACAGTCTGACCTCCAACTGATTGTTGCAAAGCTGGTTTAGGCAGAGTGAAATCTGAATACAGGTGCCATCTGCTAGGCATGGTCTGGTGGGGAATTCTGAGAGTGCAAGAGAATGCCTAAGCCTGGGTTAAGCGTGAGGCGCTCAACAAGCAATGATTTTTGACAGATTTAAAAAAACACAACAATTGTTTAAAAGGAGATGTACTATTTGTTTTTTCACAACATAAGTTTATTGTTGACAGCCAACACAAGGTTGATACCTCAAAGGGCACCAGCAACATGCATACAAGGTTACATAAAATGATATCAACTTTTTCAACGATATTATAGTATCGTTCATACAGGAAATAAGTTGCTAAATAACGCTTTAGAAAAACAAACAACAGTGCCACACTATATCTGCATGGGAAGTAGAGAAGTCTTATAAATGGAGGGATTCCAAGCCACCCATAACCATAGTTAATACTTATGAAGTTTAGGTTCCAGTTTATTATGATCATGTCAGTTGTTCTTCGACAGTAGAAGTGGGATGAGGAGGTTTCCAGATACAACCCTCGATAATCTGCCCATCTTTTCCAAATTTTAAAATGCTACTAAGGGCATCCTCTCGCCTCAAAAAACGGGATTTCTAGGCCCATATTAAAGCCCAAGCCCTTCTTCCAGACTGCCACCAGTGGCGGGGACTCATCCTTCCAGGCCCTGGCAACGTCCCTTTTTACCAAAGTGAGGCCAAAAAACAGTAAGTGGCGCTTGTACCTATTGCCACCCAGACCATCTGTAATATGTAACATGGCCAGTCGAGGAGAAAATGGAACCTCCCACCCCAGAACCTCAGACAGGCACATGATCACTCCTCTCCAAAACCTCAAAAGTGTTGGGCATGCCCACACCGTATGTAGAAAGGTACCCTCCATAGTCCCACACCGCAGGCAATGCGGGGATGCAATCAGGCCAGCACGCCACAGTCTGTGTCTAGTATAATAGGCTCTATGTAGATATTTAAACTGGATAAAGCGCAAAGGGGCCGCTATCACTGCGCTGCGCAGGGATTCTAGAGCCTCCACCCAATCTTCTTCATCTAGGGAGCCCAGGTCATGTAGCCACGCATCTCTGGTTTTATGTAGTGGTGTAGGCGTTTTGTTGATAAGTGTAGGATAGAGTTTGGTTATTTTATGGTCTACCAGTTCGCCCATAAAGACCTTCAGCTCAACGAGGTTGAATTCGGGTATATCTGTTTGTTGTGATCGATATGGGGTGAAGGCATGCCTAAACTGAAGATATCGAAAGAATTGTGAGCGGGGCGTAGTATACTCCATTTGGATTTCTTGGAAGGACTTTAAATTTTGACCACGCATAAACGCGCCTACCGTATCTATCCCGATAGCCTCCCAGCCTTGGAAGCCAGGCAGTCGTGCCAGCTGTGGCAGCTGTCCGTTTCTCCACAAAGGAGTTTCTCTCGTGAGTTTCCCCACCAACCCATCATACGAAGCACAGATTGCCAGATCTTAAAAAACGTAGGGGTCGCGGGTGGCAGCTCCCTGAGCAGTACTGCAGAGTAGAGGACCGTGTGCAGGGCATTATCTCTCAACAGCCAACGCTCCACAGCATAGGCTGGATCCCTCCAATCGCCATACCACCAATCATTGAAGACAAGAAGGTGCGCAGCCATGTAGTATGCCTGGACATCTGGAGTGGCTATCCCACTCAAATACGTGGATTGAAAGCAAGTCCTCAGGGCTAATCATGTCGCGCCGCCGCCCCCAAAGGAAACGGCCCAAAATGGCATTTAACTGGTGAAACCAAGTTGGCGGTATAGGGTACGGGTGATTTTGGAGTTGGTATAGAAGCCGGGGCAGGGAGATTATTTTACAGATGGCGGAGCTGCCAAATAAAGACAACGGCATATGGAACCACACTTGTGTCTGATCGCCCACCTGCATCCACAAGGGAGCTAAATTATTGTCCCACGTTATAGTCTGGGACGCAGAGAGGGAGACTCCTAAATATTTGAACCCGTCTGGGACCACCACCACCTCCTGCGACCATTCGCCTAATCGATCTCCACCCCGCAGCGGCCACAGAAAGGACTTACCAAGATTCATATATAAGCCGGACTCTTCACCAAAAATCTGCACGATTCTAAAAGGAGATGTACTATTAAGGATGACAATTATTCGATATAGCATATTTTGCTAAAAAAAACGACTTACTAATTCAACGTTCAAAGTGATAGAAGAAATTGTGTGTTCTAATGAGACTGTGGGAAAACAGTACGAAGTAGTTTATTGAGGTCTTTAATTACCATTGCGATGCCGGACACAGAGGTGTTTTTGAAAGAGTGACAAAAGGGCAACGATTAAATGCGTCAGGACAGCACATGCACAAATGAACATAATTTGGAAACTGTGCGATACCTTTAACACTAATGAAAACAGCGCATATAATACAGTGTTTCAAACACAACAACCTTTTGACATCGGCAAACT
This sequence comes from Triturus cristatus, assembly GCF_964204655.1. Lineage (NCBI taxonomy): Eukaryota > Metazoa > Chordata > Amphibia > Caudata > Salamandridae > Triturus > Triturus cristatus. The sequence continues at coordinate 216,025,872 of NC_140588.1, forward strand.
GGTAATTGGATGTGACGCAGCAGCCTTAGCTGCCACCATCGGAGCCGGGGTGGAACCTGATTCGAGTCTCAGCGTCAACATCCTGTGATGCTGGACAAATCACTTACTCTCTCTGTGCCTATAATTCAGCACCATGAGACCTTTGCTGCACCTTACTACACTTTACAAATCATGGCCCCCAGGGTGAATTTACAAACAAAGCTATTTAAGAAGCCAAACATCTTAATAAAATCAGTAGCAGAGCAGCAAAACAATATGGTTAAAGATCCCATAGAGCTTGATCCGATATTTTCGCTTAAACAGATTTGCAAAGTGCAGCTCGAGAGCAGATGTAGGAAAACTTACTTGTTCTATTTAAGCTCCTACTTCAGTGGAAGGCGTTCAGTAAGAAAAACTCACATCACGCTGAATGTATGTTCGTGTATATCCTGCTAGTCAGATGTTCTTAGAAAGATGCAGAGTTTTCTTTCATTCCATATGATCCCTATGGAAGGCAGAAATTAGGCAATACTGCTGAGTTTGGCTCTAAAAACAACAAGAAGCAGGCACCGTGCTAATAAAAGGCACAAGGCTGTGCAAGTTTCCTGAGAAGCACCTTTTAGGGTGAACAAAGGGAGACTCCCAACATGGATCCCCAGAGTGAGAGGACATGGCACAGCATTCAGAGTTACCAACTCAGGAGCTGGCGATCAGTGTTCGAGCCTCAGCTCAACATTCTGTGAATCTGGGCAAATCACTTTATCTTTCCCTGACCTCCCTACTAATTTAACATAAAAATAAAAAATGCACAATGTCGGAGGGAGTGGTGGGGGCTGGGAAGCAGTGTGGTGGGAGGGGTGACGGCACAGGAATAACCAAAGTAAACATAACACTTGAGCAGAGGCATGTCAACAAAAAGAAAAAGAGTGCTCTCGTAGATCTCTTAGTAAATTGAGGACTAAGAGTGCAAGTAATAGGGACAGTCCTCCCAGAAGGGTACAAAAGTCCAAAAGGAGGGACTACTAACTGTATTCACCAAAGAAAAGTCAGCATTTTTAAAGGACAGCAAAAGAATTCAATGAAGATGGGTGTTTTTTGAAGTCCATATCCTAGATACAACATGTCTCTTCGAGACAGCACATGCACTGCCTAGGCGAGACCTAAAAGGGGAAGGACCTCTTCTGTGGTGACCCGCCTACCAGAGGAGGTCAGGGACGCTACTCAGCTGCCTTAGCCAGTCAGATGCTCCCAAGGGCCAAGATTCAACATTGCAGAATCAAGTGGCCACCTAGAAGAGCTCTGGGCAACTCCTTAGGGAGGAGCATGACAGGGGGGTGGACACTCCCGTGTCCTTTATGCAATTTCGAGCCAGAGTGGGAGCCAAGGGCTCTTGAACTGGGCAAAACTGGTTAATGCAAGGAGGGCACCAAATGTGCCCTTCAATGAAGTCTGGTGGCGCTCAGAAGCACCCCCACCCTACCTAATTCTAAAGGAGAGGTGGTCACACTTCTCCTTCCCAGGAGATTTTTGTTCAGCTTCCCCTGCCCGAGTTAAGGTCGTCAGTAGGGGGGCAGAACACTGTCTAGGTTCGGCAGCAGAGCTGGCTGGCTGGCAGGCAGACCCTGTAAGGCTACACGGGTAGGTATTGAGGGGTCCTCTAAGGAGCCCCCCAGAACATATCATGCAACTAACACTGGAATCAGTGTAGTTGCATGATTACAACATGTTTGATACCAAAAATAACCATGTTTGGACAACCATTATGTAGTTGGACATCTCGACTTGCCAGTGTCCACTACATATCTTATAATGGCTGTCCCACACATAAATAGCCCAGAAAATTGAGTCTTGGGGTTGTAGGGTTACCTCTGCTCATGCAGGGGGGCCCACACACTTAGAACCATGCAACATGCTCTTGGACTTAAGAGCCTACCTTGGGGGTGACTTCTAAGGGAAACCTTATATCCAAAGTGAAAGGCGTAAGCACCATTTCACTTGGGGGCAATGACAGCTCTGCAGATACAGTTTGCATGGGCTCCCATGGGTGGTCATGATTGAACGGCTGAATTACAATGGCTGTCTGGACCTCTTGCTTGAAGCCTGAAATGCATAACCAGGCATGCCGTCTGAGCAGAACACTAGTATTAATAGACCTAGAGGCAGTGTCTGCTGCGTCAAGGGCGCATTTAATGGAGGCATTAGTTATTGATTTGCCCTCTTGAATTAGGTCATTTGCTTGAGTTTTATATTGGTCAGGCAAATGCTATAATAGGGTTTCCAGCTGGTCATAATGCACCCTATCATATCTAGCCAGCAGTGCTTGAGTGTTGGCTATGCGCCAGTGATTGGCCGCCTGCACAGCTACCCTTTTGCCAGATGCATCTAGTAACTTGGATTCTTTATCTGGGGGTGGTGCATCCCCAGAGGTTTGTGAAGTGGCACGCTTCCTAGCTGTGGAAACCACTAGTGAATCCAAAGGCAGCTGTCCTTTAATATACGCAGGGTCGTCAGGGGCAGGTGTATATTTTTTTATCGATTCTAGGATTAAGAATCCTAGCTCGTACAGGATCTTTGAATATTTCAGGGGCATGTTTAATGACCCCTTTAATCATTGGTCGTATTTGTACAGTTTTTTGAGACTGTTCAAAAGTATCAAAAAGGAAGTCCTCTTCTGTCGTGTCTGAGTGCATGTGCACACCGTGAAAGAAAGCAGCCCTATTAATGAGTTGCCCAAAACCAATGTTTTCATCTGTGGAGATGGTTTTGTTAGGTCTGGTTGGGGGCTTGGGCTGTCTGGTGGATCTATTGGGTCGTTGTAATCCCAATCGTCTTGTGGTGTGTTGTCTGGATCTGTGAACGGGTCATTAGGGTCTCCCCCTCCCCCTAGGTCATCATTATCAGCATCATGTGGTAGTGTATGTGGTGGAGAAGTTACAGGTAGAGGTGGTGTAACAGGTTTAGGGAGAGGAAGGGGATTAGAAGCAAGGACAGGAGAAGGAGGCATAGGTGAAGTGGCACAGTCCTTCTTGACAGGCACTGGAGGGGTATGTGCTGTGTCTGACTTCCTCTTTTTGCATGACACAGCTGTAACATGTCCTGTTTTGGGATGAATGTAGATCTTTTTAGGTCTCGCCTGACCCAGCGCATGCGCTGGTCTGGCGAAACTTATTGAGAGGGCTCCAAAAAGTGCTACCAGGCCAGCATAGAGCTACAGTGCATGTGCACGGATGCGTGCGACGTGCTTTACCGCGATTACTTTCAAGGCCTCACGGCCGCTTTGATATTTGATCGTGATCGCGATCACTTTAACTTTCGGGGCCGCACGGCTGCTTTGCATAGCTTTTGGGACCTTATAAGTATTTAGTTATGCAACTGTTGCATGGCTAAACACTTTTAAGGTCCCAAAGGCGAGACCTATTGGCTATGTCAATGCTTGTTCTGTTTGGGATCGACAGGATCCGGATGAAAAAAGTTCCTATTCCTCGATAACCGCATTCGGCGCCGTTTTTTTCGGTTCCGAGGGTTTTGTGATCCTTGGCCTTAGCGGGCGTAGTAGAATCCTTTGGCTTATTTTCGGTTCCGAAGGCTTGGGTTTCGGAGCCGAAATATGATCTTTAGATTTAGAAGTATTCGAAGCCGGTTTATCTATCGGCCTCGAGGTGTTCGGGCCGGTTTGTCTTTCGGCGTGGATTTTGGAGCCGAATGTTCTTTTGGCTTCAGTATCGAAGATGCCGGTGAGACTATTACATGCGGTTTGCTCGGTCCCGAGCTACTGGAAGGCTCGTCTTTTTTCTTCGGAGCCGGGTCCGGAGGCGGGGCTTCTGAAGTGTGTTTTCGGGTGTCGACTGGGGCCAACAGGCAAAGTCTTGACCAGTATATAATGCACTATAACAAGGGTACCCCTAATTTAGCTTCCTATATCAGGGTCTAAAATGAATGTTTGAAAGTATATATATAGGAAACTTATTCCAATAAAACAAAAATATTTTAAACAAACTAACAAAAAACAAATATACGTAACTGTGCCTTATGTAGTCATTGTACCAAAAGATACAAAACAACAATTGATGGACAGAATGCAGAACAATGTCATACATTACGTAATAATAGCTGCTGTGGTTGCATAAAGCTGTGGGGTCGAAGTGCTTACGTTGTGCTTCCTCTGAAAATTGCCATGGGTGTGCTGGAGTACCACGTCACAATCTAATTTTGTCAATGCTCGAACGAACTCGTAACTGCTGTGTGCTATTATTACGTCCCGAGATCGGGGTCCACAGTTGCCTGGGTTATCAGCTATACGTAACCCCTCACGTTACCCCTGAGGATTCTTCACTCATTCCTAGAAATTAGTTCAGATTAATTGAAGACAGTGTCAACCATAACTAGATTCAGGAGCCCGCGAAACTACGATGCAGATATAGATCTTCGTCAACCCGCGCCAAATACCGGACGATTAAGTGCGCGCTACACGCCTTAGTATATTGTTACACACGATCAACATTATAGCAACAGCTATCAGGAGTTAAAGAATCATGGTCACCTGAGGAAGGTTGAACGCCGAAACGCGCGTAGATTTAATAAAGCCATGTTTTCAATGAACATTTTTTTTTTTATATCAAGTGTAAAGTAATTTATCAACTTAATTAAATAGAGCCACATCAAAAAAGAATTTTTCTTTGGCCAAGACTGAACTGAATGAATATGTCTAAAGACTAATGACTCAGTATTCATGAGAGTAATAGTCCGTATAAGAGATGGCATTGTAAGAGACAAGAATTGACATTTTGTATATTCTGTAGATATGTACATAAAAGAAGAAATTTCATAAAATAAGACAATAAAAACAGAGAAATCACAAAATTGTTTCTTAGGTTATCTTTTGGTACAATGACTACATAAGGCACAGTCACGTATATTTGTTTTTTGTTAAAAATATTTTTGTTTTATTGGAATAAGTTTCCTATATATATACTTTCAAACAAAGTCTTGACCAGTGCCTTCTGTTTTGGTGGGGTTGGGGTAGGGGCAGTAGTACTTACTCGTTGACCAGGAGTGATGGGGTCGTCTGAGTCTTCTGCCTCTGACACGATTTGTAGGTCTTCGGAATCTTCTTCTGGGACATCTGTGCCTTCATTGAAGATGTTCACTGGTTCCGGAGCTGATCTCTGCGCCATGATGTGACGTCGAGCCAGAGGATCTCGAATGGTCTTTTTCGATCGAAAAGAGGCGCAGGCATGGCAGCTGGACTCGTCGTGTTCTGGCGAAAGGCGCAGGTTACAGACCTTATGATGGTCACTGTGTGGGAACTTCGCTCCACACTGGGGGCATTTTATGAACTGCGTCCTTTCCATGAGCCGTAAGCCTTAACGGCGTTGATAGGCCCAGCGGGCCGCGTCGACGACTGGAATCGAACCGGTGAAAGGCATGTCGAAGATTTCGATGCTCAAAGTCAGTTTGAAGAGTTATAGAAAGTTTTGGAAGTCAAAAAAGTTTGAAAACAAAGTTTCGAATCGGTGTGCAAAATTGTATCCGAACCCAATAGCGGAAAAAAAACAATCTGAGGATGGAGTCGATGCCCATGCGCACTATCGTCCAAGGGAGGAGTCACCTATCTCGTGACTACAAAGACTTCTTCCAAGACAACAACAAGGTGCAAGCATCCGAGCCCAACACCAGATGGCAATCTAATGCCAAGTGTGTGATCTGCAGCTCATATGCCTCGAACATATATATATACACACACACATATATATATACACACACACACATATATATACACATTTTTTAAATGTGGGTGCCCCGATGCCCACCCAGGGCACCCACAATGTACAAATTGGGACCGCATGCTGCAGGAGCAGTCATTGCTTCTGCCCGGTGGAAGCAGCTATTTATGGTGTTATTTCCGGGTGGGAGCAATATCTTGTTCTGTTCCCTGCCCACATCAGTGCTGAAAGGAGAACGGACTAAAAGTCTGCTTCCAACTAGTGGGAGCATTTCTAAAGCTCTCGCCTACTAGGAGCAGACTTTGTGTTTGCTCCTGTTTGGCAGGAGATAAAAAAATGCTTCCTGCCAGACGGGAGCAAACATGTTTGTCTGCCTGCACTGGTGCAGCCAGGGTTACTATCGCGTCCCAGGGGTTGGCTCCCTGGAACACAGCAAGTGAACCAGTACCAGGGGATGGGTCCCCGAGTACTGTAAAGGCCCGAGAAGGGGTCTGCACGGCCCCCTCCGCTTCTTTAGACATTTCGGCACGGGATGAGCTCCTTCATTAAACAATGCTGCCCCGTATGGTCATTTAGTTTTTTCTGTTTATGGCACAATCCTGCAGGAGTCCTGCAGGATCGCAGCAAAAACTGCTGATTCTATGTCAGGTGTCAGGACCAGAGGCTCAGATTAGGCATTTCTCTTCTTTATTTTATTGCTCAGCAGCCTTAAAAAACATGTAACAACCAAAGACTACAAATCCCATGGTTATTAGTAGGAAACAGAAATAACCATAGAGGCAGTCCTATAGAACCAAAATCAAGGAGCGGCACTTCCTCTGTCTTCACTGCTCAGCAGCCAGATAAGAGCCTTTCCTTGATCTTGTTTATTCCTGTTGGATCGTACTTTAAAGTGGTTTCTTGGGTACTTCACTTTGCCACACGGCGAGTGTTCTGTTCAGCGGTGTCTGCTTTGTGACCAGAGAACTCTCTGGGGGTCGCGGCCACGCTGACAGGCGTGTCAGATGCATAGTGTCTTGCTTGATTGAAAGCGATAGTGTTTGTTGGGCGGAAGCTTTGTGACCATTATTTTGTCTGGGCGCTTCGATCGTGCTTGAGTTGTGTAACGCTTTCGTGTCAGTTTTTTCTGCTGCGTGCTTCGATAGCGCTTGCCTTAACGGCTGTGCCGGTCTAGGGGCGGGGCTCCCCCAGCTGTGCGGTTTTCCTCCTGAGCATGTCGTGGTGCACTAGCGCCTCAATAGGGAGTGCAGTACACACGCGCAAGTAGGAGAGAGGGGGAGTCTCCCTCCACATTCCTGGCGTTCTTGGCGTTCCTCGGCTACCGTCCGGCCGCGTATGACAGTGTCCTCTCTAAAACAGACTGTCAGTCAGAGGTTCCAGCAGCTTTGCCTGCATCCTGAATTAGTGGCTCCAGTGTTGCGGGTATACCGCGGAGTGCATCTCATACCAACCTCCTTTACATTTAGTGGGCATCAAGTCTTGGCAAATCCAATTGCCTACACTGAGCTGGTTTTGTTAATCTGTCTTGCAGTAAGTTTGTTTGGCCTCATCTTGATCCTCTTGATTATGGCAGGTGAGTCTAATTCCTGGGAACCTGCAGAGGAAGAGCCCTCTTTTCTCCCCATTCACATGAGGCTAGTGGATGCGATTGATGCATCCCTGGAGAGGGCGGTTTCCTCAGCCCTTAAAACCTCAAATCGCTGCATTATTGAGCTTACAGTTCGGTGCAGGGTGGTTACCTCTACTGAGGAAGACTAGAGGGAGCCCATGGAGGGCGTAAAAGAATCCTGCAAGGGCAAAGCCAAGGCTCCGCCAAGGCTTGTAGGACTTCTACCTCTCCAGATGCCTTTGAGAGGCTGCACCAGGCTTTCCTTAGGAGATGCCTGGATAATCTAGAGGTGCATGAGGATTCCCAGCTGGAGGGGATGACCAAGGAGGATTCCTGCCCCCAAGGTGGGTACCGGCGAGGACACGGACACCCCTGACAGGGACTCTGATCATGAGACTGGTCCGAGCAGACCCTGGAGACTGGAAGGCAGTGCCAAAAATCCCCGGCTGAACGTACCTAAAACCCAGGACTCGGCAGATATCTTGGGTATGTTTAACCCGGAGGACATTTACCACCTCCGCTCTGCGGACTGGGTACCGGCACCCATCGTGGCGTTCTATGTGGCTAGCCGAATTCGGAAGCCTATGGACCAGAAGGTCCATGGCCGCCTGAAGGCGGAATGCCCCCGGCCATCCCTGCCTAATAAAGTGTCACCTACCCCAGAAATTGACGTCAGAGTGGCCACCTTTATCAGCAAGTTTATCAAAGATCCTAAGAAGGGTCTTGACCGCTCCTGGTGGGCTTGCCAGGACAAGGACTTGGATATGCTGGGACACCTTACAAATTTTTTAGATATGGCAGAGGACGCCAAAGGGAGGCCACTTGATTGATCCTGTGATTCTCTTCGGATGGGCACAGAGAGACGTATGTTTCCTTGAGCATGCGATTTGCGCATTATCAAGTGAGCGTAGACACTCTTTATTGATCAAGATTGAGCTCAGACATGGCGACCTGGCCTCTATGGAAGCCAGGCCTGTGGCAAACAGGGGTCTCTTTGGAGATCAGTTTATTAAAGAGTTGTCTCGCTTTGTTAACACCTTCTCCTCCTTGGACAAGGCACAGCAAGCCATAAGAAAGTGTTCAACCAGCAAATTTTTGGGGGACAGGAAGAGGTAGGGGGCATTCCTCCGGCCGTCCTTCCAACGCCAACCCCCATAAGCTCCAGACCAAGCGGTCCATGCAATGTCAGGACCAACGGCAGTTCGGACGATTTTACCCCTCGAGAGATCGCGGCAGAAGGCGTGGGGGAAGAAGCAACTCTTGAGGAGCCATTAACGCACCTGGTGGACCCACCAGTAAGGACTACCCCTTTTTTCCTACCAGAGGTGGGGGGAAGATTGCAGTGGTTCCGACACAACTGGGCAGCAATTACATGAGATGCTTGGGTTTTACAAACGGTGATGGGTTTCCATATCGCGTTCCACAGGACTCCCCACCAACTCTCTCGTCCCAGACCCCTATATTTCTCACACAAGGTGGTAGACAGAGATGTACAAGATCGCCTAAGCAAAGAGGCCATCGTGTGCATAACCCTGCACGCCGAAGGTTTCCTGAGCAATATCTTCCTTGTTGACAAGAAGGACAAGAGGTCCGGCCGGTGATCAACCTCTGAGACTTCAATCAATGGGTGGTGAATCGCCACTTCGAAAGGGAGGGCATTCACCCTCAGAGATGTGTTATTGCCAAACGATTGGTTGGTTTGACCTAAAGGACACCTACCTGACAGTACCAATTTTTCCGCTCCACAGACGGTTTCTGCAGTTTCAATGGGGCGAGCACATATACCAGTTCACTTGTCTGCCGCTCGGACTGTGGTCAGCTCCTTGGTGCTTCACCAAGGTGCTGAGACCAGCCATGGCATGGCTCTAAGCACGAGGCGTGCGCCTCATAGTTTACCTGGACGACACAAGGTAGAACACACCTTGGTAACTTAATGCAAGTTCAAAAAAACTTGCCCTCTGAGCACCATAACCTAGTAGCTAATGCTAAATCATATATCATGAAATTGTTCTACCAATTCATCATAATCAACCGCATGAATAATAACAAAAATCAGCCTGAAAAGTTTTTCAAAATGTCACAAAACTTATGAAACATTTATTCTATTGAAGTCACAAAAAATAACTTGATTGTAGTCGAAATCAAAGTGATGATAACAAATCAGTTCATGACATTCATTTTATGCCTGCCCAATACATTTCGGGCCTCTATGGCCCTTCTTCAGGGGAGAATTTCTGCAAACAATGCAAATAATATTGTCATATAGTGTACATGGTGACACGTTATCAGAACCTAAAATACATAAAACCTCCTAACTTAGTCTAAAGACAAATGTATGTCACCATAACATTAAAATGAACTTAATATCATTGCCAGTATTTATAGAAAAAAACGAAAATTCCCATTCACCCCAAGTGATCGTGAAAAAATATTAATGAAAGTGATAAGTCTCAAACGTGATCCAACATCACCATCTATCAATAATCATACCTGGTATTCAATCCGTAATCATGAACAACCTAAAAGAAACCAACTGAAATCACTTATAGATATACTCTGTAAGTGGTACAATCTTTGAACACCATAAATCCAAACTAAACTAACCTCCGAAAATTTCTTCGATCCGTGTAACGAAAAGATTCCAAGAGTGTTCTAAGAGCCGCTACACTTGTAAGTCTGGAGAAATCAATAAAAACAAATTGTAATCCCAACTCGAGTGCTCCATGCCTACAGCATTGCCGCCTAGAACAGCACCGTGCTCACCTTGAACTCGAGCAAAAAAGCTTCTGTGCTAAAAAGCAGTATCGAAGAACCGGCCTCTATTGCCAACGTTCCACAAATCGTTTCTCGTGATGACCGCGTCTGACGTATAAGTCCTCCCGGGCAAAAGATGAAAAACGGACTACGTTTCACTGCTCGCCAGAAAAAATTCCGCCATCTTGGAATGGAATAAAACCCATTCCAGATATGTATCTGAAAACAAAAACTACTGCTAAAACGTAAATACTAAACTCTATAACGATTCCACAACTCATTATACATTATACTGTTCTAGGCGGCAATGCTGTAGGCATGGAGCAGTCGAGTTGGGATTTCAATTTGTTTTTATTGATTTCTCCAGACTTACAAGTGTAGCGGCTCTTAGAACACTCTTGGAATCTTTACGTTACACGGATCGAAGAAATTTTCGGAGGTTAGTTTAATTTGGGTTTATGGTGTTCAAAGATTGTACCACTTACAGAGTATATCTATAAGTGATTTCAGTTGGTTTCTTTTAGGTTGTTCATGATTACGGATTGAATACCAGGTATGATTATTGATAGATGGTGATGTTGGATCACGTTTGAGACTTATCACTTTAATTACTATTTTTTCACTATCACTTGGGGTGAATGGGAATTATTTCGTTTTTTTCTATAAATACTGGCAATGATATTAAGTTAATATTAATGTTATGGTGACATATTTGTCTTTAGACTAAGTTAGGAGGTTTTATGTATTTTAGGTTCTGATAACGTGTCACCCTGTACACTATAATGACAATATTATTTGTATTGTTTGCAGAAATTCTCCCCTGAAGAAGGGCCATAGAGGCCCGAAATGCATTGGGCAGGCATAAAATGAATGTCATGAACTGATTTGTTATCATCACTTTGATTTCGACTACAATCAAGTTATTTTTTGTGACTTCAATAGAATAAATGTTTCATATGTTTTGTGACATTTTGAAAAACTTTTCAGGCTGATTTTTGTTATTATTCATGTGGTTGATTATGATGAATTGGTAGAACAATTTCATGATATATGATTTAGCATTAGCTACTAGGTTATGGTGCTCAGAGGGCAAGTTTTTTTGAACTTGCATTAAGTTAGTAATTGTCTAAGGCATGTTTAGACAGCGTGCTGGCCTCAGAAGCACACCTAATTAGTTTGTTTTAAATATATCTAATAACTTTTTCAAACACAGGGAGTGCCCTTCTTACCTTATAAAAGTATCTGAGAACACACCTTGGTATCTCAGCTCCGACTGACTCAGAACTTTCTACAAAAACTGGGCTTCATCCTGAAAGACCAGAAGTCTGTTTACATGCCAGCTCAACAATTGACCTTCTTGTGCTTTGAGGTCGACACGGTACAGCAGTGCCCCAGATTGCCCCAGCAGAAGATGCGTTTGATCCGCAGGGAGCTGCGTCGTACCCTGGCGAGAGAGAACTTCTTGCTACGCCACTTAGCTCGAATCGTGGGCCTGTGGTTGTCCTTGATAAAAGCAATATTTCCGGGCCCGTTACATTACCGGGCTCTACAGCATCTCAAGACGCAGCACTTACATCATGGCCTTACGTATACTCAGGAGATATCCCTCTCTCAGGAAGCTCGTACGGAGCTGCATTGGTGGCTCGAGAACATGCAGGACTGGAATGGAAGGGCCATTGTAAGATCCGCCTCAGATTTGGTGATCGAATCAGACGCCAGTCGACTGGGTTGGGGCGCCTGCTGTGGAGATGTTACTACAGGAGGGCATTGGTCCGAGCATGAGCAATCGTTACACATCAACTGTTTAGAGCTTCTGGCCTGTTCCTTCGCAATTCGGAGTCTGGTGTACGACAAAGTCTCCTGCGCAATCTTATTGAAAAGGGACTATATCTCAGCAGTGAGAAATATCAATCGGGTGGGGGGCACACGGTCCAAACTCCTAGCGGATCTGGCCAAGGAATTTTGGAATTATTGCCTGGCACACAAATTGTCAGTCAGAGCGGAGTACCTTCCAGGAGGGCTGAACCAAACGGCGGACTAGCATCCCAGACATCGGCAGGATTACAAAGCCTGGAAGCTGGATCCGGCTATCTTTCAGACCTTATGACGTGGTGGGGTCCATGTCAGGAGGACCTCTTTGCGTCCCGCCTCAATTGCCTGATGCCCCGATTCTTCAGCTGGTGTCCACACCCTCTGGTGGAGGCAACCGATGCCTTTCTGCAAGACTGGAGCCTTTTATGGGGTTATGCGTCCCCTCCCGTTTGCCATGATACCCAGGCTTACGGCACTGGTCAGGAGACAGAAGGCAGAGCTCATTCTAGTGACACCACGTTGGAAATCTCAAGTCTGGTATCCAGTTCTTATGGAACTTTCTATAGATTTTCCAATACAACTTCCCTGGACTCCTCTTCTGTTGATGGACTCTCAGGCAACTTGTACCCTCTGGTTCTGGAGGGCAGCCTCAACCTTATGGGTTGGAGGCTGCCCTCCATCGCCCTCCGCCGATGAACTCTATCCACTCCGGATCTCCGACCGACCCCTGCCCCCACCACGTCTTCAACAAGGCCGACGCTGTCATCGCACCCCACCTGAGGGACATCATCAACACCTCCTTCGACACCGCCACCTTCCCTGAGAGCTGGAAACACGCCGAACTCAGCGCTCTACTAAAGAAACCAACAGCGGACCCCACCGAACTCAAGAATTACCGCCCCATCTCGCTCCTCCCGTTCCCAGCCAAAGTCATCGAGAAGACCATCACCAAGCAGCTGGCCGCCTTCCTCGAGACGAATGGATCCCTCGACCCCTCACAGTCTGGCTTCCGAGCCAACCATAGCACCGAGACCGCCCTCATCGCTGCCACCGATGACATCCGAGCCCTGCTGGACAACGGTGAGACAGCGGCCCTCATCCTCCTAGACCTCTCCGCGGCGTTCGACACTGTTTGCCACCGCACCCTAGTGCAGCGCCTCAGCAACATCGGAATCCAGGAGACGGCACTGGAATGGATCATCTCCTTCCTCGCTGGAAGGACACAGAGAGTTCGCCTACTACCGTTCAGATCTGCAGCCACGGAAGTCATCTGCGGCGTTCCCCAGGGCTCCTCGCTCAGCCCCACCCTCTTCAACGTCTACATGAGCCCCCTTTCGGCCATCGCACGCCAACACAACCTCAACATCATCTCCTACGCCGACGACACCCAGCTGATCCTCTCCCTGACCAACGACCCAGCCGCCGCCAGAACCAACCTCCACGAAGGGATGAAAGACGTAGCCGAGTGGATGACGACCAGCCGCCTGAAACTGAACTCAGACAAGACGGAAGTCCTCATCCTGGGCTCCTCGCCCTCCGCCTGGGACGACTCATGGTGGCCCCCCGCCCTGGGCACCGCACCCAAACCAACAGACCACGCACGCAACCTGGGCTTCATCCTGGACTCCTCCCTCTCCATGACCAGACAAGTCAACGCCGTCTCCGCGTCCTGCTTTAACATCCTGCGCATGCTACGGAAGATCTTCCGGTGGATCCCCACCGAGACTAGGAAGACGGTCACCAAGGCCCTCGTCACCAGCCGACTGGACTACGGCAACGCCCTCTACGCCGGAACCACCGCCAAGCTCCAGAAGAGACTCCAGCGGATCCAGAACGCCTCAGCCAGACTCATCCTCGACGTCCCCCGACGCAACCACATCTCCGGACATCTGAGAGACCTGCACTGGCTCCCCGTCAACAAGAGAATCACCTTCCGTCTCCTCACCCACGCACACAAAGCCCTACATGACCAAGGCCCGAGCTACCTCAACAACCGCCTCAACTTCTACGCTCCCAAACGCCACCTTCGATCGACCAACCACGCCTTCGCCGCCGTCCCCCGCATCCGAAGAGCGACAACAGGAGGAAGGTCCTTCTCCTACCTGGCCGCCAAGACCTGGAACACCCTCCCGACCGACCTTCGCCTGACCCAAGACCACCTCTCCTTCAGGAAGAAACTCAAGACCTGGCTGTTCGAGCAGTAGCGGCACCTTACCCCCCCCCCCCCAAGCGCCTTGAGACCCTCCGGGTGAGTAGCGCGCTCTATAAATGCCTTGATTGATTGATTGATTGAGGATTACACGGGACGTTGGGAAGTCCAGAGAGGGATCCCTCCCTTATCAGGAAGGCATGGGCAAACTCTACAGTCAAGCGGTATAGGTCTTCTTGGAGAAAGTGGTCACGCTGGTGTTTGCGACGGGGTTTGAATCCTGTGGGGGCAGATGTAGTCCATGTAGTCAACTACTAGTCAGAATTAGTAGACAAGGGCTTGACCTATCGCTCCATTAACGTGAGTAGGTGGGCAATATCTGCGGCCACTTGGCTGTTCAGGAGGTTCCTGTAGGGGAGCACCCTCTGGTATGTAGACTGTTGAGAGGCATACGCCTGTCGTTTCCACCTCGCACAAGATATTCCTCCTTGTGTGACGTTAATATGGTGCTTTTCTGCTGCAATCCTGGCAGGATAACTCTTACCTTTCCCGTAACAAATTGAAAAGGTAAGCTAGCGATGCTCCTTTGTCTTATTTTGTGTCAACGGGTATCAGATGTATAGGCCTTGGAAGTTTGGGCACGGGTGTTCACACTAGACGGGGTTCACCGTTGCACAACACTAGAGTGGTTCACAATCCGGCTTTCCCGGGTCACCCCAAGTTGTGTGGTACTTTTGTCTCAAGGTGTACAAGATGATGACAGAGGAATACAGGCCCAAAAGGGCTGTCACAACTTTACCTCTCGCTCAAAAAACCTTTCAAATCAGTGACAGCTGCCACGATTGCCCGTTGGGTGAGATGGATGCTCTAGAAACCTGGCATTGATACAGCGGCCTTCGGGGCCCACTCGGCAAGGGGAGCCATGGCTTTGAAAGCCTTCACCCTTGGGGGGGCGCCTAGAGGACAGCATCAGAGCAGTGGATTGGTCCTCTGACTCCACTTTTAAGGCCTTCTTCTTTAAACCCATCTTGGGCATGGCTTCTCTGGTGGTCGATCAGCTTTGAACTAGCATAATCTGAGCCTCCAGTGCTGACACAGAAAATAAAATTTCCTAGCTATCGTGAAGGAAAGATTAAATTCTATTAAGAACGAGGAGGCGTGGATTATCTCACCCAGTGGAATTGTTATTCTTACCCTCCCTCAAAGTTGGCAGTCTGCACGTTGAATAAGTATAATAACTCAGAAGGGTTTCGGATTAATGTACACGTACGGCTAATCTACTTTGTGAACGTATGATTGTTCATGGTTGACTAACCTGCCTCTTTATCGCACTGTTACAGGGAAAGCAGTCGTTTATCACATTTCTGATACAGATTCCTTGTCTTCTCAGGGTCCGAGCAGAGATTATTAACGGAGAAACGGAACCAGGTGTTTCGCCCGAAGAAAGAGGGAGTGTCGCTCCTTGATGTTGTTTATATGGGACTGCCTCTATGGTTGTTTTCTGTTTCTTACAAAGACTCCTGGGATTTGTAGTCTTTGGTTGTAGCATGGTTTTTAAGGCTGCTCAGCAATAAAATAAAGGAAGAGAAATGCATAATCCTCGCCTCCGCATACTTAATAGAATTGAAATTTTACTTCACGATAGCTAGGAAATGTTATGTTCTTTTGGTATTTTAGCCCCAGGTTAATTTCTTTGGGTCCCCCCAATGAGGCCTAGGATGGCAGGCTATCCCTACCCTGCCCACTTATTTTGTTTTAGCTTCAGGACGGGGGACTTAGTTCCCAAGTTCTGTAATAGCTGCCAGCAACAGTTTTCTCATGTTGCTGACAGCCCATCAGAGCGCTCCCTCCTGTGGGAATCCGACTCCAGCGGGAGCGAGATGGCCCAAGAGAAAAAAAGTTCCCTGGGCCAAGGACACAACCGTCCAGATATACAAATATGTTTAAACCTTAGCTCCTCAAAAACATCTGATTGGCTTTACACCAACTCACAAAAACCTCGCCCGTCAATGCAAAAGCAGACCTAACTATAACTTCCTAGTGGTGACTGACACTAGAAGAAGGTAGGTAGGTATGTCTGTGTGTATGAGCGCCCTAGGTCTGGTGCTCCACAGGGGCAAAAAAAAACCAAAAAATGTATACCACCAGGGGTAGGCCTGGGACACGGGGAGGCACCTACAGGTTAATAAGGAGAGGTAAATGCAGCACCTATACCTGGGGACACCATCCTTCGGATCAGTACTTCAATATTAAGGGGAGGGGGTGTGCAGCCCACCTCGCTGAGTCTTTTAAAAGCCTGGGGAACCCCCTATCTCCCAAGGCTGATAAGTTATTATTAGGGGGGGTGCGTGGGCCCCTTCCCCGAGCCTTGAACAGGCCCAGGAACCCTATCCCCTGGGGTTGATAATCCACAAAAGGGGACAGGGGCTCCCCTATCCAAATGAATGATTGGTCGCGGGGACCCCATACCTCAGGGCACTATACAGTTACAGTGTCCCGGGACCCCACCCCCAAGACAGTACTATATTCTGTCTAAGGAGAGTGCAGGCTTACGCTGCACGCACTCTCCCAGGCAGAAAACAGAACTTTGCTCCTAAAAGATGCGGGAGCAAAGTTAGTGAGCTGGCTCCTGCTAGCACCTATTAAGTTGCTGGCTGGGGTACTGGCTAAAGCTGCAGGGGCCCTCCTTGACAACTTCAAAAAAATGAAAAAGTGACCTTCGTCTGCCACAGTGGTGGCTGGGAAGCCAGCCGGGGGAGCACTGGGGCTCCCCCACAGCCCCAACCTAAAAAGGTGAGAGCAACCCTGGTGGGGCACACACAAACAAATGTGTATGAAACAAAAAAGAATAGAGCAACACCAGACAAGCAGTACCACTCCATAAAGCCCTTCAAAGGCTATTTCTTTATATTTTTGAGTGCTGGTGGTGCCCCTGGACAGGACATGGGCACCACCACATACTTTTCTAATGTTGTGGGGGATATATATGTGGAGTTTTGGCGCACTTCACCCAACCCCATGTCATGCACAGCCGAAAAAGGGGGGTGGGATGGGGGTGGGGGGGGCGGGGGGTGTTGGGCGCTAGCGAGGGGGATGAGCACAAGGTCCGGCCACCTAACTCCATGAAACGCACAGCAATGGACATCTAACTTTAGTTACAAAACGAAAAGAAAAACAATTCTGTGAAAAAAGAACTAAATGTTAAAGTGACATAGTGAGTTAAGTCAATATTTTCTTTTGCATTAAAAGAAAAAGAAACTCACTGAAAAAAACAAATTTTACAGGGACTTTATAGTCAGGAGAACATGTGAGTTAAAGCATACTGTTTTAAACTAATAAAACGACTAAAATTCACCATTTATAATTATCTTATAGACCTATAACTCGCGCCCTCGTCATACACTGCTTATGACCCCACATATTACAACACTCATGAGAATGTGACATGTTCTGTGACACCATTGATATCATCATTGCAACATCTGTAATGACATCATTGATAACACGGTGTATGGTGGGGGTGTGAGTTCTAGTTACTTGATTGTTTTGCAAGTCAAAATATTGCTAGAAAAGAAGCATGAACCTAAACTGAATTCTAGGAGGGAAACATCAAATGCTTTACCACTAGTATAGATGAAGGAAGTGATGACTGGAGTTGTATATAGGTGCCAAAAGAACAAGTTACTTACCTTCGGTAACGATATATCTGTAAGAAACATTAGTTAGTTAGATTCCTCACCTTAGAATATCCCCAGGCGTCAGGCTGGATCCGGAAATAATTTTTAGTCAACAATACCCTTGCGCGTCGCTAGGCGTCGTCTGCGGCTCTGCGTCCGTCGTCGGCGTCGTGATGGCCGGGATGACGTCGGAGTACTTAGACACCGCCCTCGCGCGCTGACGTCAGTTCTTGTACATAGCTTTCCGCGCCAGGAACGCAGAGCCATGCAAGAGACCGACACTGGTGCCCAAAAATTCTAGGGCCCTGAAAGGGATGACCTCAACCCTAAATATCGGTTCGCATAACGGGGAGGATGGGTGGGGCGGTGAGGAATCTAACTAACTAATGTTTCTTACAGATATATAGTTACCGAAGTTAAGTAACTTGTTCATCTGAAAGAAACACGTTAGTTAGATTCCTCACCTTAGAATAGATACCCCAGCAATACCAACCCCGGAGGTGGGACTGCGAACCAAGATCACACCAGAAAGTCCTGGAGAAAAGAACGGCCAAAGAAGCCGTCTCTCCGGACTTGGTTGTCCAGGCAATAGTGTTTGGCAAACGTGTGCAGCGCGGCCCACGTTGCTGCCTGACAGATGTCCTGTAAGGGGACTCCCCGGCCCAGAGCAGTGGTCGCCGCTGTGGCCCGAGTGGAATGGGCCCTCATCCCTACAGGAGGATCCTTTTTAGCTAAGGAGTAACAGGCCTTAATACACAAAACGACCCACCGAGAGATGGTACGTTTGTGCACCGCCCGCCCCTTCTTAGCGCCCACGTAGCCAACAAAGAGTTGGTCGTCCACCCGGAACTGTTTGGTGCGGTCCAGATAGAAAGATAGCGCCTGCTTTGGGTCCAGACGGTGGAGCCTCTCTTCCTCTTTCAAGGGATGCGGAGGCGGAAAGAAGGTGGGCAGAGTAACAGACTGTCCGATGTGAAAGGCAGTCACCACCTTAGGGAGAAAGGAAGGACGAGTCCTGAGAACAACTTTGTCCGGATGCAGAAGGAAAGGAGGCTTAGAAGAGAGAGCCTGGAGCTCACTCACCAGTCTAGCAGAGGTGATGGCAACCAGGAAAGCAGTCTTAAGAGTGAGAAGACGAAGGGGACAATTATGAAGTGGCTCAAAGGGAGTGCACATCAGAAACGTCAATACCAGATTCAAATCCCACTGAGGCATTACGAAAGGGACAGGAGGAAACATGTGAGTAATGCCCTTAAAGAATCGAGCAACAACAGGGGATTTGAAAAGAGAAGGCTGATCATGAAGCCGTAAGAAAGCAGAAATAACTGAAATATGTCTCTTGAGGGTGCCCAGAGCAGAGCCCTGCTGGGCCAGGGAAAGAAGAAAGAGGAGAACTTCAGAAAGAGGGGCGGAAAGGGGATCCACTGCCTTTGCTGTGCACCATGCCACAAATGTGTTCCACCTGCAGGAGTATACCGATTTTTTGGAGGGACGCTTGGCTGCCAGAATAACATTACAGACTTCAGGAGGCAAGTCAAATGGCATCAACTGCCACCGCTCAATCTCCACGCATGGAGGTGGAGGCTGGACAGGTTCGGGTGGAGGACCGTCCCTGCTGCTGCGACAAAAGGTCCTCCTGAAGAGGCAGTCGAATCGGGGGATCGATCGACAGACTGAGTAGCTCGGGATACCAGTATCTTTGTGCCCAATCCGGAGCCACCAGGATGACTTGGGCCCGGTCGCGCCTGATCTTCTTCAGCACTCTGGGCAGAAGTGGTATAGGCGGAAAGGCGTACAACAGACCGCAACTCCACTCATGAAGAAAAGCATCTCCGAGCGGGTGCCGCCTTGGAAACTCCAACGCGCAGAACTGCCGACATTGCGTGTTCTCTTCGGTGGCGAATAGATCTAACCAAGGCTCTCCCCACTGCCGAAAGAGACCTTGTGCCACGTCCGAGCTCAGACGCCATTCGTGATCCATCATGCACCGGCGGCTGAGTTCGTCTGCTCTAGCGTTCAGAGAGCCCGCCAGATGTTGAACCACCAGGGTGATGCCCTGATGTTCCAGCCATGTCCAGAGGCGCAGAGCATCCTGACAAAGGGTCCACGACCCCACCCCGCCCTGTTTGTTACAATACCACATGGCGGTGGTGTTGTCCGTGAACACCTGCACTACACTTCCCCGGACAGAGGGAAGGAATGCCTTCAGTGCAAGTCGGATCGCCCTCAGCTCCAGAAGGTTGATATGGGCCTCTGATCTCCACCTCTCCCATCTGGTCCCCCATCCCAGGAGGGACGCATCCGCCACTACTACGTGCTCCGGTTGGGGAAGGGAGAGAGATCTGCCACTGACCCAATCGCGGTCCGTGAGCCACCACTGCAACTGTCTCGCAGTGCCCTCCTAGATCAGGCCGTGGTCGGACAGGTTGCCCCGATGCTGGGCCCACTGAAACTTCAAGTCCCACTGCAGAGCCCGCATTCGCCACCTGGCGTGATGCACCAATAGGATGCAGGAGGCCATCAGACCCAAAAACCACAGCACCAACCTGACCGAAACCTGGGATAGAGGCTGAAAAATGGGAATCAGAGCCTGAATATCCCGGACCCGCTGTTCCGGAGGATAGGCCCGGAACTGCGCCGAGTCCAGAACCGCTCCGATGAAGAGGAGCTTCTGGGAGGGACTCAGATGCGACTTCGGCACATTGATGGAGAACCCCAGCAAATGCAAGAGGTCGGCTGTAGTCTGGAGGTGGGAAACGACTGCTTGGGGCGAGCCCACCTTCAACAACCAGTCGTCGAGATAGGGGAAGACTGGAACCCCCAATCTGTGCAGATGAGCTGCGACCACCGCCATCACTTTCGTTAACACCCGAGGGGTACTGGTGAGGCCGAAGGGGAGCACGGTAAACTGAAAGTGCTCTTGGCCCACCGTGAACAGCAGGTAACGCCGGTGGGCCGGCAGGACGGGGTTGTGGAAATAAGCGTCCTGCAAGTCCAACGCTACCATCCAGTCTCCAGGGTCTAGGGCAGCCAGAACCTGAGCTAAGGTGAGCATCTTGAACTTCTCCTTCCGGAGGAAGGGGTTGATGCTCCTGAGGTCCAAGATCGGGTGTAGGCCCCCTTTGCCCTTCTTGGGAACCAGAAAGTAGTGGGAATAACAACCACGGCCTACTTCTGGACCAGGAACGCGCTCGATGGCCCCTTTGGCCAAGAGGGCCGCAGCTTCCTCCCGTAGAAGATTCAAGTGATCCCCGACATGCGGTGGCACTGCGGTGGCATGGCTGGAGGGGTCGTCTCGAAGGGGAGGGAGTAGCCCCTTCGGACGATTTGCAGCACCCACCTGTCCGAAGTGATGGAACGCCAGTGGAGCAGGTGATGGCGAACTCTGCCGCCCACTGGCGTGGAATGGGCCTGAAAGCACGGACTAGGAAGGCTTTGAGGCGGATGCTGCTGGGGTGGATGTGGATGGACCGGCACGTTGACCCCCCTGTGCCGCCTCGGCGGAATCCACGTCCGCGACCGCATAGAGGATGGTTCTGCGGCCTGTGGCTAGGCGGACGTGAGGGAGCGCCCCGGCCACGAAAGGGGCGAAAAGCGGAAGTTTGCGGGCGCAGGGCCGAGAGACCCAAGGACTTGGCCGTAGCCCTGGAGTCCTTAAAGCGCTCCAGCGCACTGTCCGCCTTGTCGCCAAAGAGGCGATCGCCATCAAAGGGCATGTCCATGAGGGTGCTCTGGACATCCCCGGAAAAAGACGTGTAACGCAACCAGGCGTGACGCCGAAGCGCCACCGTGGACGACATTGCCCTGCCAAGTGAGTCCGTCGTGTCCAAACCACATCGGATGACATACCGCGCTGCGTCCCGCCCGTCGGCAAGAGCCTGGGCGAGCCGTGTCCGGGCCTCCTCCGGGCACAGGGGCAGAACGTCCTCCACCGTATCCCACAGAGAGTGGGAGTAACGGTCCAAGAGACAAGCGGTGTTAATCGACCGCAGCCCTAAACTAAGGGAGGAGAACAGGTTTTTGCCAAACTGCTGCAGTTTCTTGGATTCCCGATCCGGGAGAGCGGACGGGAAGGAGGTCTGGGAAGCAGAGGCCTGGATAACCAGGCTCTCAGGGGTGGGGTGTTGGGACAGAAAACTGGGGTCGCCCGGTGCAGGGCAGTGGCGTCGGGCCACGTTCCGATCCACAGGAGGTACTGTGGAGGGCTTGGACCAGGTGCCCTTCAGAACGTCCATCAGTGCTTCGCTAAACGGCAGCAGAGGCTCCAAGGAGCTTGCTGACGGTTGGAGCACTTCAGTGAGGAGGTTAGTCCTCACGGCCACAGTAGGTAGCTCCAGCCCAAGGGCTTCGGCCGCCTTACGCAACGCCACAGAAAAGGTAGCACCTTCCTCCGAAGCCACGGTCGGAGGAGAGATGAAGCCAGTGTCAGGGGAGGTGTCAAGACCACTGGCATCCCCCAGCTCATCTGCCCAGTCCTGTGATAACTGGCCCTGGCGGGCCAGAGGGTCATCAGACACCTCCCAGTCGCCACCGTCATCCGATTCCTGATAAACAGGGGGAATGATCGGAGCCGGGCGGAAGATGAAATGGTCACCCATCAGCGTTGGATGCGGCGCCGGATGGCGCCGGGCCCGGACCGGGGCTAAACCGGGGAACGGCGTCGTCTGGAGACGGCGCCGGGGGTGGAACCGGTGTCGACGCCGGCGGAGGAGGCGTCGTGAGGTCGACCGGCATCGACTGAGATCCAAGCGTGGATCCCACGGGGACCTGCGGCGTCAGGACCGAAGTCGACGACGGCGCCAGGGCTGGAGCCGCCGGCTCGCTAGGCCTCCCAGTCGAGCCTGCGGGGCCCGAAGGCGCACCGGCAGGCGTCGACGGCGGAGCCAGGCCCCTCATGGCCGAGAGGAAGGCACTGATCTCCGCCGGAGTCGTGTCAGTCCCAGGAACCAGTGGGTATGGGGACGGACGTGGCTCCTGCGGCTCTGGCGGAGCCGCGGGGGTGGTACCACCCAGACCCGCGACCGAGTCGTGCGACCGGTGAGGGGAGTCCGAAGAGCGATGTCGTCTCTTGGACTTCTTACTGTGCTTCGACTTACCCGAAGACTTGCATCCCGACGATCGGTGGTGGTGGTGGCTGCGGCTCCGCGACCGGTCTTTGGACCGCCTCCTGGAACGGGACCGTGAACGGTGTGGAGCCGAGTGTCGGAGCTCGAGAAGCTTGCGGGACCACTCCCGCCTAGCCTTCGAGGTCAAGGCCCGACAGTCGGGGCACAACTCCACGTCGTGGTCGGCCCCAAGGCAGTAAAGGCACCAGCGAGTCCGTCGTGTCCCGTCCACATCGGATTACATGCCGTGCCGCATCCCGCCCCTCTGCAAGAGCCTGGGCGAGCCGTGTCCGGCCTCCTCCGGACACTGGGGCAGCACGTCCTCCACCGTATCCCACAGGGAGTGGGAGTAGCGGTCCAAAAGACACGCGGTGTTCATAGATCGCAACCCCAAACTAAGAGAGAACAGCGTCTTCCCTAACTGTTCTAGCCTTTTGGATTCCCGATCCAGGGGAGCAGACGGGAAAGAGGTCTGGGAGGTAGAGGCCTGGATAACCAGGCTCTCGGGCGTGGGGTGTTGGGACAGAAAACTGGGGTCGCCCGGTGCAGGGCGGTGGCGCCGGACCACGTTACTGTCCACAAGAGGAACTGTGGAGGGCTTGGACCAGGTGCCCTTCAGAACGTCAATGAGTGCTTCATTGAACTGCAGCAGAGGCTCCAAGAACCTTGCTGACGGCTGAAGCACTTCGGTGAGGAGGTTCGTCCTTCGGCCGCCTTGCGCAGCATCACAGAAAATGCAGCACCTTCCTCCGAAGCCACGGTCGGAGGAAAGATGAAGCCAGTGTCAGGGGAGGTGTCAAGACCACTGGCATCCCCCAGCTTGTCAGCCCAGTCCTGAGATAACTGGCCCTGCCGGGCCAGAGGGTCCTCAGACCCCTCCCAGTAGTCACCGTCATCCAATTGCTGGTATACAGGTGGAATGATCGGAGCCACGTGGAAGATGAAATTGCCACCCATCGGCGTTGGGTGCGGCGCTGCTCCGACGCCGGGCACGGACCGGGACTAAACTGGGGAACGGCGTCGTCCTGGGACGGCGCCGGGGTGGCACCGGAAGAGTCTGCGCCGGCGGAGGGGTCGTGAGGTCGACCGGCGCCGACTGGGATCCAGGCCTGGATCCCCCGGGGACCTGCGGCGTCGGGACCGGAGTCAATGTCGGGGCCGGAGCCGCCGGCTCGCTAGGCCTTCCAGTCGAGCCTGCGGGGCCCGAAGGCGCGCCGGCAAGCGTCGACGGCGGAGCCAAGTTCCTCATAGCCATTAGGAAGGCACGGACCTCCGCCGGAGTCGTGTCAGTCCCAGGGACCGGAGGGGGGACGGACGGGACCCCTGCGGCTCCAACGGAGTCGCGCGGGTGGTGCCACCCGAACCCTCAGCCGAGTCACGCAACCGGCGAGGGGAGTCAGAAGAGCGATGTCGCTTGTTCGACTTCTTGCTGTGCTTCGACTTACCGGATTTCGAAGACTTGGACTCCGACGAGCGGTGGGGGCTGCGGCTCCGCGACCGGTCCCTCGACCTCCTCCTCGACCGGGACCTTGAGCCGACTGCCAGTACTTGAGTAGCTTGCGGGACCGCTCCCGCCTAGCTTTCGAAGTCAAGTCCCGGCAGTCGAGGCACGACTCGGCGTTGTGGTCAGTTCCAAGGCAATAGAGGCACCGGCGGTGGTGGTCCGTGACCGACATCAGTCGGTGACAGGAGTCACAAGCCTTAAAGCCAGGCATCCCTACCGGCACCAGAGTCGATGTCGACAAGAATAGAACCAAAAGAGTTCAAAAAAGTTTAGTCAAAAAGTGACTAAAAGGGTATGCTCTTCCCGGATCGGCGCTTACTGACGTCCGGGCGCGAGGGCGGCGTCTAAGTACTCCGACGACGTCATCCCGGCGATCACGACACCGACGACGGACGCGGAGCCGCAGACGATGCCTAGCGACGCGCAAGGGTATTGCTGACGAAAAATTATTTCCGGATCCAGCCTGACGCCTGGGGATATTCTAAGGTGAGGAATCTAACTAACGTGTTTCTTTCAGATAGTGATGGATGGAATGCTTTAATTCATTTCAGCAACTGGTAATCCATTGGGGGGGGGGGGGGGGCATCACAGTTTGGAACCAGAAATTTCCAAATCAGTCTTGACCCTGCTCCAATAGTAACAGTCCAGTACCCATAGACCAGTTTTGCCCATATTAGGGTTCATCAGTTAGTTATAGTTTGATTTGACAGGTGCGCTGATGTCAGTTTCTTTCTGGACATTGTCTGCTAACTATCTCCAGGAACCCAACAGTAATCACTTTTGCCAGTGTGCGGTTCTGTAATCTGGGACCTCTTCAGATGGAAAAGAGTCCATTCCATAGAACAGGGAGGTGGGAGGGCAGTGAGGAATCTGTGATTAGAGTATCCATCACAAAAAGCGTTGCCGGAGGCAAGTAACTCGTTTTTTTATTAATTTATCTAACCACTGATTCTTCACCTTCAGAATAGATACCAAAGCAGCACCTCCCCAGGTGGAAGGTTTTTGGAATGACGCAGACCTAAAAGTCCTGCAGGACCAAATGGCCAAAATGCCTTTAACCAGTACACTATGCTATCACGGCAACAGTGTTTTGTGATGCCCACGTTGGAGACTGATAAATATCCAGGACAAGCACTCTGCATGCTAACATAGTTGTAGCAACCTTGGCACTTGTAGAGTGGGCCCAGAGGCTGCTTTTTTGCCATCATGTAGCAGATTTGGGCCAACAAGTAACCTTTAGCAGTGAGCACCGCAAGACCTTGCTTAGTCATAGACAAGACGAACAGTAACACATACAACAGTTTGGGCTTGTAATGGGTCTTTATTACGGATGCTACACCAAGCCACAAGCCCGTACAAAATCCTGCCCAAAGGAATTTCATAGAAGGACGAGTAGCCGCCAGGATGACATCCAC
The DNA here is from genome assembly GCF_964204655.1 of Triturus cristatus. NCBI lineage: Eukaryota > Metazoa > Chordata > Amphibia > Caudata > Salamandridae > Triturus > Triturus cristatus. The sequence goes on from NC_140588.1 coordinate 216,051,599, forward strand.
TACTTCTAGAGGTAGATCGAATGTGGTCAACTACCGCCACTCAACCTCCACACAATCAGATGTAGATTGTACAGGTCTGGATGACAGACCTTGCCTGCTGCTGCAACAGAAGATTCTACCACAGTGGCAGCCTGATAAGATGACAAATGCTATGTGTGCCTGTATTTAAGAGCCAGTCCATCTAGCTAAGTAGAGGAAGAATGGAACCCACAACCGCCAAAAGATACACTGTGTCCACAGCCTTCATGAACACGCAATAGGCACTGGTGAGGCCCAAAAAGATTATATAAGGGCACTTTCGTCATCTAAATTGTGCAATGTCGTTTCTGCCAATAGAATCCGAGTCTGGGTGTTCAATAGTTTTGTCTAGAAGAAAAGGTGATAGCAAGTTTGGAAGGAATTTAGTGCTGGTTCTGAGGAAAACTGTATTCCTGTATAAAGGGGTTTTTAATATTTAGAGTTTGTCGCTCACCAATGTGCCTAAGGGGGGTAATGGCAACCAGAAAGGCTACTTGTCATGAAAAGAATTGGAGAGAACATGAATGCAAAGGTTCAAAATGTGGCCCCATAAGTCTGGTAAGGACAGGGACTAGAGGGGTCATGGAGAGATTACCCTTCTTAGTTCCTCCATACAAGCTTTGACCATAGATGCACACTGCCAGTTCGGCATATAAGCTACATCTGTGGTTAGATGGAGGTGGATAGATGTGAAAGGTAACGACCTGTTGTACTGTAGAGCTTAAAAGGGTCATCTTTATTGGCTATGCAGTGGTGGACCAAAGTTTTCCACTTTCCTTTGTAACAAACGGAGATATTGGTTATCTCTGTCCTCTTTAAGGACGGATATCTGTTCCAGGGATAAGTATAGACAGACAAATTCCAAGACCTCAGGTGCCAGATTGTAAGATTGAGCTGTTCTGGGTTTGGGTGTCTGATCTGTCTGTCTCTCTCTGCATGCTGGTCTGAGAGGAAGTGTCTCGCAGGGATAGATGGAAAGTTCTAGAAGGGTAGAGAACCTGGTTACCTGGCCCAGGCTACTGCAACTAGAATGAGAGTGAGAGACATCTGTGTGAGCTTACAGATCACAAATGGAAGCAGTGTGGGAGAGGTGGAAAAGCATAGACAAATACCCGTGACGACTTGATCCATAGTGCATTCCCCATGGACTGTGTTGGTATTTTGCCGGAAAGCTTGGACATTTTGATTTTTCAGCAGTAGTAAACAGGTCTGCTTGTGGAGTGGCACATTGTTGAAAGTATGTGTGAAGGACTGGGGTACGAGTTTTTACTCGTGGGCTTGTTGATGCATCCTGCTGAGTAGGTCTGAAAAATTGTTGACTACTCCTTAGGGATGTTCTTCTAGTAGATGAAGAATGTAGGGAATCGCCGAATTTCAAGTGCTAGGCGAGAGCTTTGCGGTGAATGTATAACCCTTGTTTCTGTATTTACGTTGTCTGTTCTGATTAGATCTTCCCTTCAATAATTTGAAAGAAGCCTTTGAGAGAGAGTGGTGTAGGCAAGAGCTCTAGGACATTACTATTGAACTCCTGACACTTAAGGGGCCACTGTTTTAGTGTGGTGAAAAATTAGTGCCTCAGCCCAGGAGAGGTGTACTTGGTAATAGTTACATGTGGGTCTGCAAAAGGCATGCCTTGCACGATGTTGGTAGATTCCACCACTGCAGAGACTTGTGCGCTTTGGCCTCAACCAACACTGGATCTTCTAATTGTCCCTCACCTTGTGATCACAGGACTGCAAGGAACTCTCACAAGGGCCTCATGTATAACCCTGCATAATGTAGTATTGGGATGCAGGACACAGTTGTCCCAGGGAGGCGCATAATTGGGCATACCGGAACATCATGGTTTGGTTGAAAAAGAGGGAGCATGTTCTGGAGGGCCGCATCATTTTGTTGGTTGGGGTATGCCCTGTTAGTGAGGGTGTTGAGTGTGTTGAGTATGTTGTGAAAGAATGGCTGCAATTGAAAGGGTAGACAGTGGGATTTTGTGGTGTTTATGGTGGAGCCCAATACATGAAACAAGGACATTACTACTTGTGTGTGCACTAGGCACTGCAGCTTGCTGCTGCTCTTGATTAACCAATCCTCTAGGTATAGGACTACATGAATTGCCTCCAGGGGAAATGTGCTGTTACAACTGACAAACATTTTGAGAACACCCTTAGGGCTGTGGTGACCCTCAAAGGTAATACCTTAAATTGGTTGTGGTCACCACTTACCATAAAGAGAAGTTAATTGCAGGGTAGATAAGATCGTGGAAGTAGGCATCTTCGAGACTGAGAGCCGTCATAAAATCCACTTGTCACAGGAGGGGAGAGACCTCCTGCAGTGTGGTCATTCAGAAGTATTCTGATACGATGCACAGGTTGAGGGGCCTGAGGACAAGGATGGGTGTGAGGGAGCCATACTTCTTTGGAATGAGGAAGTACAGTGAGCATACTCATGTCCTCTGGTGTTGTGGGGGTACAGGCTCTATGTCCCCCTTTTACAGAAGTGCATGCAGGTTTACTTGTAAAAGGGTAAATTGTTCTGCACTCAGTTTGTGGGCGCATGGTAGGATGTTGCAGGAGTGATATGCAGTACGAGGCAGTAACTGTGTTTGTAGAACGCTCATAGATTTGGCAGTATCCATATCTGTTTTATCTTTTCCAGTATCTAATCAACCTGAAGGCAGAAGAGGTGTTCTCCATCTAATGGCAAGTAGATAAGTTGCTGCTGTACTTCAGGTTTAAAACCTCAGATATTCCGCTCCCTTTTTCCTATTCTGGTCTGGGAAGTATTTGAAGAGATCCTCTGCCTGCTTCCACTGTGCTCTGTCATAACGCAACAGAAGAGTCACCAAATTGGCTATTCATCAGTAGATAGCAGCTCCTACTGCCACCATCTTAACTGCCACATCTATTTCATTACCTTGAGGTATCACCAATGGCCTGGTCGGAGGCTTGTCTGGAGGCAGCTTGTGGAACAGACCTGCCCTCTAATATATGTGGGGTTGGTGGGGGGAGGGCTTAACTTTCTTTTCTACCCTTGAGAATGACAACCCTGGTCTGAAAGGGCACTTAAACATTTTCTAGGGCAGATTTTAACACCCCCTTTAACATGCTGAGGAACTGGACTGACATCTCTGATTTGGAGAGTGTTTCCATGAGAAGGTTTCCTCTTAATGCGCCACATGCATATCCACCTTAGGGTAGGAGGCTGCCAGATAATTAACCTTGTGGTAGGCCTGACACAACAGTGGCCCAGAACAGGATACCTTGGTGTGCCCACATTATAGTTCTCCCATATGTCATCAAGAGGTTGCCCTCCTGTAGGCTGGTCACATGGGTCTAACTGGTCAATAGGTCTGCCATGTGGAGAGGTCGAGTGAGGTGACCGTTGCAGGGAGTCTAACAGAGGCAAGAGTATACAATGGAGGAGTTGTGAGGGCAAGGTGGAGGTGTGTGGAAGAGTAATAGGGATTGTAGCACTTTCATTGTCTATTTTTTAGAGGAGGCTCTTTTGCGGAAGGATTGGTAGCTATTTCTTTCTCAAAAACGAGTTCTTCTTGTGAGAACAGGGTCTGATAGTGGAGAAACCCTGGTAGAAATACCCCCTGTAAGCAGATAAATAAAGAGGAGCTGTTGCTTAGAGTTAATGTTGAAGCCAATCAAGTATGAGTGTCAATGTCTTCCTGCAAAGGAGTTGTGGGAGGCTTACGTTGTTTTTGTGTCCTTGAACTCTCTAGGGTGATGCAACTTTGGTGCTGAATCGGGCTTCGGTGTCGACTGGGGGTTTGATGTCGAGGGCAGTTTGGGGGGTCAATGGCAAATATGAAAGAAAAATTGACCTTTGGACCCGAAGGGGTGGTGGATGGTGAGGATAATTTCAAAGTCAATCAGGATCTTGATGTCAACTGGATGGTGGCAAACCCTAGTGGTTTCAGAAACTATTAAGGTTTTAGAGTCGAAGTTTGGGTGTTGATGGCCTTTATGGGAGGCTTGCTACCCTCTGCTGGCTTCTGTGGGTGCAGAAAGGACCCCATGAAAAGTAGTGGCCCTTTTGTGAGCTTGTCTCTACTGGTGAGCTCAATGCCCTACTCCCTTAGGAGCAGTGTTCTATCTCGAAACAGGGAACAGCCTTGTGCTTTTTGGGAACTGATGCACTCACAGTTCTTGGAGCAGCTTTCATCCAAGGGTCGAGCATTGATGTTGGGTCCACCTTCTGTGGTTGGCGGTCCCTTGATCTGGTGAGAAGCTGTGGGCTAGTAGGTTATAGGATGAATGTGAGCCCTGATGGTCCACCCTCTTCCTTCATGTGGGCACTGAAGGCAGATCTGCCAACTCATGCGGTGGCACCATGTGTCACATGATATCAGCTCACTTCACACGTTCTCCCGGTGAAGAGCCGATATCACACGGTAAATCCATGCCCCGGTTTCTGCCTTGGTGTAAGGTCCATAAGCGCTACCAATGACAGTGTGAATTCTAATTAATTTGCCTGTTTCTCCTTGGCCGCATTGAAACATGCGTCTCGAGTGTCCGACTAAATGATGGGTTGTCCCCACTTTTCACCCACCCCAGCATAGTGCGCAGTTCACCGCTAATCATCCAGAGACTTGTTGGCAGAAGAAGCAAGCAGCAGTGTGCCATGCGCTGCAGCAGCACTTCACACAGGCCTCAGATAAAGAAGACAAAAATAAGTAATGGTTTCTTAGCAATGAACTTGAAGAATGTTTTTAATTATGGAGCCAACCCTGTTGCTGCTACCATCTGATCTCCTGTTGATGTCTGATCAGAGCATTTCAATAAAACGTAGGCATTAGGCTATTTTTAATTTGCACCCACTCTTGTGGGCCACATGTCGTCCTTATACCGCATGGAGATCAGAGGGTGCTATAATAGTGCTCTGACTCTCCCCTTCCAAATCAGTGGCTTGGGTATGCTGACAGCAGAATTTCTACACAAAACATTAATTTCTGCTCATTTTGGCCTGAACAAAAATAAAGAAAGAGCCAGAAGTAAAAAATAAAATAAAATGGCAACAAAAAAAAATGCATTTCAAACATTCCAGCCTCAGAATCATGCCAAAACACAGACGCTCACTCTACGACATTTGAAAGGGCAAATTTTCATCCACAGACCAGGCAGAACTATTTTTAATTTTTTTACTCTATCCGCAATGGTTTTGAGACTATTCTGTCCTCTTCATTGTGGCCTACTTTTGATATTTTTTATATGGGGCAGTTTTAAGGCGATGAACCCAACACTAACAAGTTTTTGTTGAAAAGTAGGCTCTTTCCAATCCGTATCAAGCCAAGGGGTGCAGCCTTTGGTGACAGGGGGGCTTAGCAGTAAATACCATCCTTCCTGGTCCAGTGCATCAAACCCAACAAGTATTGTGATGACTGGCAGTCGTTCTGGGGCCCGTCCCCTTGACGTGGAGGTCACAGTCTGGTCCAGGCCCCTGTGGGCATCTGTTCACATCAGACATATCCATATATTGTGCTGGCGCTAGGTAGCGTGTCTTTCTAATAATGTTTATAGGCTCCTATTACAGGCCAGCCACAGCAGTCTGCCTAGTAAAAACACCCTTGCTTTGTACATGGTGTTAAAGTGCCACCCTTAAACATGCAGCTCCCTGAGAAATGAAGCATTGTGCTGTCACTTTAATTGAGATCAGAACCTTTTTTGTAATTGCATGATATTTCCTGAGTATTAGTGTTCGAAGAGGGCATTACAGTCTCACAAACTTTCTTCTAAAGTAAGTAGGCCGTGAGGCTGCACTTAAATAGAACACACTGACTAATAGCATGTAAAGTAAATCCCCCTAAGAGAAGTCTTCCACACTTGTCCTTTCAGGGAGCTGGCACCTACGCAATTACTACTGATGCAGGGCGAGGTAAGGAGCAAACCACTGGGGCCAGATGGTGACACAGAAATGTGTTTGAAAGGACATTTCAGAAGATGTGTATTGCAACCCTCAAACGATTAGGGGCTCTGACATGCATTGAAGTGTCTTTTTTAGGTCGAGCACTAGCCAAGACCTTTTGATATTACTACAATTGTATGTGTACTATACCTACATATATGGGCTTTCAGTGAGCCCTCGTCATCAATTGGTCTGTTGGTGAGTCATTCAAATTTTTCTTAACGTCCACCTTCTGGTTCTGCACCTGTATGAGATATTAATTATCTGAAAGACACGTTATCCACACGTACAATACACCAGCTCTGACCAGCGCTTTCAATGACTTACAAAAATTCCAGACCTGTCAACTTACACATTTCCAGAGAGGCAGCTCTCCCATAAATGATTTACTAAAGAAAAATGATGGCACTGAGATTGTTTCCTAGTGCGATTGTCCCCCTTTCTGTCCTTTAGAGTTGGTGTCAGGCAGATAAATTACAATTACCACTGCAATCAGCGGTGTATATCACTTTTGCTTTTCAGGAGGTCAAGTGTGCTTCGTGGCCTGTTAGAGTTGCATCAGAAAAATTGTATTGTTCAGCTGAGGCCGGCAAAAAGCCAGATCTACTTTAAGTTTTGTAAGTTGACCCACCATTAGTGAGGAGTCTTGGAGCAAATTGTCAGTTGTACTCTTTGGTCCCAACTGCCTATGGTTTATTTCTATTGCTTTTTGAGCTCCTGTTGCAATCTTTCTGAGGCTCGCTTTGCTATGCAGGTACACCCTTGTGTACTCTTTGGTACTCTGTCTTGCCAGGCACAGAATAGTGTGAAGGTCAATATATGACAAGAATCAATGAGGTGACTCTGGTCCTGCCAGAGGAGTAAGAGATCAGGAATCCCCAAAAGACCCTGCACCAGCAGCAGTGGAGCGTTGAAGATGAGGACGCGTGTTAGCAGACTATTTTTTTTAAAACTGACTTGAATTGAAGTGTTCTAAAATCTCTTTGCAACAAATATCCCGCAGGTTTTGAATGTGTTTAATTTTTAACTAAAGGTTTTATTTTTATTCTTCATGTTTAAACATGCTCACTCTCTCATATGAAAGCTAAAGAGAGAAAGACTTTTGGAGTGTTACCAATATCTTTAAACTTTATTTCCGTTCAGCACAAAATGTCGGTAGCAGAGAGGATATTTGTCCAGTTGTGAAAACTCGATTGATGGCGAGGATAGGTGTTTTTATGCAACAAAAAAAAAAAAAGACATAGTATCCAGGATGGAAGTGGTCAGGATAGTAAGACAAGGAGGTTGGATGTCGCAGCAAAATACAAAACAAAGTTTCAACCAGCTTGGGGTAAAAAGTACCCTGTCTGCAGAGTATATAATAATTTTTTTCATATAAGCGTCTTGCTTACTTAAAAATAATGAAATGTGAACATCAAGGAGTCCGACACATACAGCGGCACGGTAGTACGGAGGGTCACAGGAAACAAGTAAATGCAATTAAATCACAGCAAACACTGCAATTAGGTGTGAGTGTGGCTGCCAGTGGTATAGATAAAAAAAAGTACTTTGTGCTAAAGTAAAAGTTGCACAATTTTTGTTGCAGCATAATTTACCGCTTTCTACCGTATTGGCCCATTATTCAAATCAATCCTTTCAGATTCAGTAATTGCAAAAAAAGTATACCTCAGCATGGACAAAAACAAGCTGTAGTTTGAATGGTGCCATGGGCCCAAAATGCAAAACTTATTTGATAGCTTTGTGTCATAATAAACCCTTTAGTATGGGGATTGATGGCTTAATGACACCGAGGTAGAGAAAATGAATGCTGTGGTTTTAAGTGTATTTGAATTGGAAAGAGCACAAGTTGTCACAAACCATTTTTATGATATGTGCCTTACATTTGGAGAACATGGAGCAACTCCTGAATCCATATTTCCTGTATTGAAAGGCACGTTTCAGCATGATCAGATACCGTTCAAAAACTGTCTCTGTGAGTGCCGATAATACAGCTACTAATAGTGGCTGTAGGAATTCACTGGCTACCAGGCTTGCAAAGGAGTCCGGTAGTATCTATATGTCTGGATGTCCCTGCCACCTTGCTCATATAACAGCTGCTGCAGGCAATGAAAGCTATATATCTGTTATTGGGTACAATGTAGAGGATATAACGATAGACCTTTTTTGTTGGTTGGAAAAAACCCTAAATGAAAAGGTGCATTAGTAGACTTCATGGAATTTTGCAATCTGGAGTTCGCGAAAGGATTAAAGCATGTAATAACTAGATGGCTGTCACTGGCACACCGTGTTGAAAGTGGACTAACAAAACTTAAAGGTTTAAAGTCTTACTTTTTAAGTCAGTCTTTCTGTGAGGTTAGATTTCAGCATCTTGATAAATTGTATGAAGATCCTTTAACAGATATCCACCAACTGTTTCATTCATTAGCACTACCAATCTCTATGTGGTTTAACACTCTTCTGGAGCGGAAAGACCCATGTTTCCATATTTTACACGAAGCCATGCTGGATGCTGTGAAGAAGCTGGCACAATGCGTCATACTGCCAACGATCCTGAAGACAACTCCTCAGTGGGACATTGATTTAAATGATGAAAACATCTACAAGTCACCAGATTATATTTTCATAGGGTTGGCTACAAAAACTATACTGTATCAGCTTCTCAATGATACAGAGATCTCGGAAGCAAAGTTTAAGCAAGTTTTCGTGCCAGCACAACAGTGCTTTAGGTGTAGTCCTCAGCATATTACAAATACATTTTCACTTAATAATCCTTCAATTGTCAATGCAAAATGGGTTAATATTACAAACTGTGTTAATGCTGCTTGGTCAAATGTTGACTACTTTGTAATAAGATTTTCCAGCCTTCTTACATTTTCAGAGGAAGAGGTACTGCAGCTTTTAGATCTACATTCACAGAAACCCTTATGAATGATGGAGATGGCAGGTGCCATCATCAGAATAATATTTTATGCTACCACTTGCAAAGTATGATTGTAAGTGGCACAAGTAATGAAAAGCAATTCAAACTGCTTTTTAAAGTTGCCAAGTTGATACTTTTAAAACCTCATTCAAATGGAGACCTTGCATTGTTAGGAAAAATAACATTGATTCAAGAGCATCATTAAAACTTGAGGGGACAAGGTCCAATATTTTAATAGTTAAATATGCCTACCCAGAAAGTAGTGTTTCATGTTATAGTTGGGTACCATCAGTGAATTACTTCATAAAGCTAAGTCAGCAGCTGAGTCATATAATAGGGAACTTTCCTCAAAATAGGATCTGTGGATGTTCGTTTTGTACAAGTAATTGCTGATAATATCTATTTTTTCTGTTACGCAGGTCTCATGGCAAAAACGTATTGAAGCCTGGCAATGAGTCCTTCAAACATAGGTACTCTCAAACACTTTCCCAGGGGCCTCAAAGTATAGTCTAAAGTGTGCCCGAGGACTGCATTGATGCCAACAGGGTGGGAGTGGAGCTTTGCAGGAGGGGATGTGGGGGGGAAGAGGCAAGGTTTGCGTTGGGGAGGTGAAGCATGTACATGGTGTAGTCAGTGAGACATGGAGCTTTTTTGAGGTTTTCATTCCATACTGCCCCTCTAAATTAAGTTGCAAATCTCTCTAGAAGAGTCCTAGATTTGACAATACTCTGGTATGTTATATTTGAATCGCAATCCCTCTACCACACCTTAAGGCAAGCATTATCTAATTCCTAGCACTACCTTGGGAGAGTGAAGGGTAAAAAAGAGGCAACTTCATTACTGATTGGAATGAAATACAATTGTACAGTGTGAAACCAGAAAACCTAGACTCAATCCAGGCTTCCCCACCTGGCCAAATAGTGTGATTCTTGGAAATTGTTTTATTTCACTTTGCCTCCTTTTTCCTCATTATCCTACATAAGATCACCTTGAAATACATCTGTTCTGGATATGCACTGTACAAAAATTTCTCCTGTGTTTGATTTAAGAAATTATAATGTTGTCCATGTACAATAAAAACCCAGGCCATTCAGAGGGTTCGACGTGACAACTGACTTGCCTCCAAGTTCAATATTGGCATTGTTGCAGGGTGGGAGTAGGCATGAATGTTTCTTTGATCATTTTTGAAAAGTATCACTTTTTAAAATACTTCTCAATACATTGATATAATCTGATGTACCAAGGTGAAAAACTTCTGCATGTTAATGAAATACACTTTTTTTGCATTTTGAAGAGAATTTATCTTATTCATAAACGTTTGTTGCAAGATGTCTTAGTTGCAGCATACCTTATTTGTGTCTTTTCTTTTATTTCAGTTAGCTTGTAAATAAACGCTTCCCCGTTTATTTAATATATTGCTGAATGTTAGTTCTCTCTCAAGTAAAATGCAGCTCAGTGCTGTCTTTCAGCAGGGGGTCACATGTGAAGGTCAGGAGTGCTGCACGCAGCCCCGTATCGCTCCCTTAAAACGTATGGTCTTGCAATGTTCATTCCCAATATAAAAAAGCAGCAAATCAGATCTGAAAGCCTAGGCTGGAGTTGGGCAGAGAACAGAACTGTCAGATCATTTACCAGACCAGTACAGGTTAGCAAACCAAACACTGCAAAGCGGTTAATGAATATTAAGTACTTAAATGTTTACAATAATGTTAGGATTTAAAGCACAGTTAATGCACATGCAGAAATTAATTAACTACTAGGTAATTATCAAAATAAGCATGTCATGTTTTGTGTTTTAACTGTTGTGATGCTGCCCGCGGGCTGCTGTGCCCACTCCAGTGAATCAGCTGAACGATCACACTATGAAAAATATTCCAAGGTTGCCAGGTCTGCGAAGAGGGCCTGTCTCCACTTCCCCGAAGATGTCCTGTGGCCTCGACAAACCTTGTTTTTGTAGTGTGCACTAACATACATTCCCTGAAGTATCAAAGGGTTTTCTTTAACAGAAATGCTAGATACGGGGGCAGTTGGCAATGTCGTGATCGGGCAACAGAAAGATTAAAGACCTCATGGAGGAGGGAGGAGCCTAGCGCGCAACCAAGATGGCCGCGTAGGTGCGAGGCTCCCGAGGACCTCCGCGACCTCCTGCATAAATCCTGACAGAATCCTGTCCTAGATGAGGGGACTGTATTTGTGAGCCCGAGCAGAGGTGACGCCTGTTTTCCGTTTTTAAATCGGACCTCGGACACCGGCAGGAGCATTGATTGAGGTTTGCGGCCTTCTCCACGCCGGCCCCCCGTATTGGAGTTGTGGGGCGATCCGGACACAAAGTGAACAACAGCGGCGGGCGAGGCTGGGTGGCTCGCGTGCCCCGCACTTTCACTTTCGCTTTTGCGCCCTCCTCGCTGCCAGGCGAGGTTGGGTTGCGGGGCGGTGTGCGGTGCTGTGGCCTCGTTGGGCTGCCCTGCCGGCCCGCCGGCTGCGAACCGTCCTGAGGAGCGGGGGTCGCCCCGCCCCGGAGCCCTTGAACGGGATTGTCTGCCCCCTTTCTGAGGAGATTGGCTCGATTTGGGGATTGCGACCATGGCCACAAAACAAGATGGCGACCGGGCCAAGGTGAAGTCGACCCGTCGTGGCACGGCCCAACAATCCAATAACATGGACCGCTACACCCTCCAGAAGGGATCTCCAGAGGTGCTGCGTAGGTCCCCCACGGGCCCGACTGATGCTCCTGTTCCGCCCACGGACCTGACCCTCCGGGACGTCATGGGCGCCATCGCCGAGATGAAGGCCTCGGTGGACCAGCGCTTTGACACTCTGGCGCAGAAGATCGACTCGGTCCTCGTGGACGTGGGCCTCGTGAGAGCTGATCTGTCTAAAACGAATGACCGGGTCGATTCTTTGGCCCACTCTACCTCGGGCCTCACAACTGACGTGGCGGCCCTCCAACAGGAGGTGCGAAGGCTTGGCCAGGCGAGCGCCCTGATGAATCGTCGACTGGAGGATTCCGAGGGTCGGGCCCGGAGAAACAACGTCCGCATTATCGGGGTGCCGGAGGGACGAGAGGCGGAGGCAGCGGATCTGTTCGTGGAGGACCTGGTCCTCACCCACCTACAGCCTCGGGGGCTGAGCAAATTCTTTGCAGTGGAGCGGGCCCATAGGGTCCCCGGGGGTAGGCCTAAGATCGGCGCCCCTCCGAGGCCTCTCATCGCCCGGATCTTCAATTTTAGGGACAGAGACGCTATCCTGCAGACTTCTAGGCTCCAAGGGCCAGTCAGACTTGACAACATGGATATTAATTTCTATCCTGACTTTACCCCGGCGGTCCAAAAGCAGAGACTAAGCTTTCTGGGTGTCAAACGTCGCCTACGAGACCTGAATCTCAAATATTCGATGCTTTTTCCAGCTAAGCTGAGGGTGGAGGTAGATGGCCGCACGCACTTTTTTGATCGTCCCGAGGCGGCCGGGGACTGGCTGGACACTTTGCCCGGAGATCGGGGCCGGGGGGGCGGGGGGGGGGTGCGGTTGGTGGGGAGGGCCCGCCGGGTCAGGCCTAAGGGACTAATGGTAGGCCTTGCTCCGGGCTGTGTTATTGTCACCATTGTCACCATTGACTGCTAGGGTAAATTCCCCTCCTGTGGAGGTCGTGCGGGGTCTCTTGGGGGATCTCCCTCCTCCTCTGGGGGACTAGTTTGTTTTCTTTCTATGGGGCGACAGGCACACTGCACTTTGGGGGGGCTGTTTGGGCTCATGCAGGGGTGCAGGGTGGGGGGAGTTCTGTTGGGATGGGTGGGTTGGGGTGGGGTGTGGTTCGTTTCTACCGCAAGGCAAGCCCTTTATTGTACTGGTGTTTTTGAGTTGCTCTCGGGGGGACAAATGATGGCTTCTGTATGTGATGGGGGGTAGGGACCTGACTTTGTTGTCCTGGAACGTTAACGGGCTGGGGGATAGGATTAAGCGGGGTGTGGTCCTGCAATATCTGAAACGGATTTCGCCTGATGTGGTCTTTCTGCAGGAGACACACCTTATTGGTAACTCCTTTTGTGCCATGAATCGACGTGGTTATCGTTTGGTGGCCCACTCGGGCTTTACGTCAGGCTCACGAGGGGTGGGCATTATGGTCAAGACCTCGCTCCCGCTAGAAATAGACGAGGTGCGCCATGATGAGAGGGGACGCTACACTGTTTTGGTGGGGAGAATGGAGGGCAAAGCAGTCGTCTTTGTCTCAGTGTACGTCCCACCGGGGTTACAGTCCACCACCTTTGCGGACCTGGGACGCCTCCTTCTTGACCTTCCGGGGGGGCTTCTGGTAGTTGGGGGGGGGCTTCAACGCGGTGGTTTCTGGGACTATGGATCGTTATCCCCCTAGGGACCTCCCCCGGGCACAGGCGTGGCTGTCGGGCCTTTTGGACACACTGGGATTGGTGGACTGCTGGCGTTTAAAGCATCCCACTCAGCTGCAGTACACCTTCCATTCGGGTGCCCATGGTAGCCTTTCGCGGCTTGATCATATCCTTGTCCCTGCGGCCTATGCCGGGAGGGTGGGGGAGGTGCGCCATTTGGCGAGGGGCATTTCAGATCACTCCCCGCTCCTGTTGCACTTTGGTGTCTTCCCAAGGGGGGAGGGCAGGGTAGCTCCAATCAACGCTTGGTACCTGCGCGACCCCACTATTCGCGCTGACTTGATTAAATCCTTGCAACGGTATTTCGAGGAGAATGTGGGGTCAGTCCTGTCGGCTATCTCCCTGTGGGAGGCTTTCAAGACAGTGCTGAGAGGGGAGGCCCTCTCCTTTATTTCCCATGCCCGGAGGCGCGCACAGGAGGAGGTGACCCGGATGGAGGCCGAAATTACTGAATTGGAGGGTGATTTGGGGAGTGGGGTGACTGACGCTGCGCTCCACGTTCTACACCTTAAGCAGGCGGCCTATAGGGCCCTCGTCACGGAGGCGGCCAGGGGCCTCAGCAGAGAGCAACAGGGGCGATTGTATGATGTGGGTGATAAGGCGGGCAAGTTGATTGCGTGGCTGGATAAGAAGGAGAGAGCGAGTCGTGTGGTCCCGCTGATCGAGAGGACGGATGGTGTGCGTGTCATTGAGCCGGAAGGCATTGTTTCTTGCTTCGCGGATTATTTCCGCGAGGTATACTCCCCGGTTTCTCCCTGCTCGGAGGAGGATTCCCATGCCCTGCTGCGTGACATCGCGCTCCCCTCCCTTTCTGTGGAGGACAGGGAGTTGCTGGATGCCGCCCCCACCTCGGACGAAATCGCCCTCGCCATCCGCTCGGTCGCTTCTGGCAAGGCCATGGGCCCGAACGGCATTCCCATCGAGTTATACAAGCTGCGACCGGATGTACTGGCACCCCACCTCCGCGCAATGTTCCTTGCGGCCCACTCGCGGGGCTCCCTCCCGCCGGACCAGGGTCTGGCCACCATCGTGGTCATCCACAAGGAGGGGAGACCTCGAGATCGGGTCACATCCTATCGGCCTATCTCGCTCTTGTTTTTTTTTTTTTATTTTTATTAGTGTTCCACAAACCAACAATTGCAGTGTATCCTTAACATAAAACAGTACAGGTCACATGTATCACATAACATATATCACATATATCTCATTTCTGTGATATCCACTTATATAAAACTTATATAAATTTATCAAATTAAACATCAAAATAATCTTTTAAAGGACGCCAAATTGTAAGACCTAAGTTTCTTTTGCGAGATTTTTTTAACAAATATATACTAATTTCAGTATTATACAAAGTAAAAAGCTTAGATCGCCATACATCAAAACTCGGGGCTTGTGGTTGCAGCCAGGCAGTAGCTATAGATAAGCGGATTGTGGCGGCAATAATAAAAAGAAAAAAACGAAATTCAAATAGAGGGTGCCCCTCAATGATTTCATCCCCTATACCCAGTAGAATTAGCTTTGGTGAAAATACTACAGGTTTCCTAAGAACATAGCCAAGAAAGTTTGAAATTTGATTAAAAAAAGATGTTAAAGATGAACATGCATAAAAGACATGCAATAAATCAGCCTCTCTTGTTTTACAACGGAAGCATTCACCAGAATTAGAATATAAAGATGAATTACCCCATTTCATCATCACAGCCGGAGTGTGATATAAATTAAAAATAGTCTTATACAATTGTGTTTTTAATGAAGCAGAAAAAAAAACCATATGAGCCATTTTAATAGATTCTTGAATATTAATAGAGGCAGACATTATCTTGCCCGACCATTTCTGATTAGTTTTATCAATATCATCTATACGATAAGCTAATAAGTGTTTATAGATAGTTCCAATAGGAGGTTGTAATCTAATAGCATCCATAACATCATTTGAAGTCAATGGCATGGTGTGTTTATATAAAAAATCCCGAATCTGTAAGTATTTAAAGAAATGATTATTGTCTAAATCAAATTGTAATCTAAGTGTATCAAAAGAAAGAAGAGAACCATCAACAGAAACGAAGTCGCCGAGACATGTAATACCTTTAAAGTGCCAGCATCGTGCAACTACATCACCAAAAATTGACGGCAATAAATGTGGAGCCTTGAATGGAGTATATATTGTGAATTTGGGCATATTACACATTTTCCTGAGACTTTTCCAAGTGTTAAAGGCAGATATAATAGTTTTAAACCGTGTGTGTTTGTAATAGCTACTGTCAAAATTAGAAATCAGACAACTTTTTGCAGATGGACCTAAAGTAATATGGTAAATCGATGGATTTTCTGCCATGTTAGATATTGCCTCTCCGGTCAGGAGAGTACGCATTCTTAAAAGCAAACAGGCCATCTGGTAAAGGGCGAAATCTGGCACCCCCCAGCCCCCACGAACCAAAGGGAGTGTCATAAAGCGTGAAGCTCTGCGTATTTTTCCAGGAGCCCATAAATATTTTTCACAAATTGACTGTAATTGACGAATTTTGGGCCTAGGGACTAATAAAGGGACAGCACGAAAAAAATAAAGTACTCTGGGTAATATAATCATTTTGAGTAAATTGACTCTGCCAACCAAAGTGAGATATAAACTCTGCCAAGATTCCAATGCCTGCTTCGTTTTGTCCAATATATCAATCCAATTGGTATCGACGAGTTCCTCCAAATTAGGCCTAATCTTAATGCCTAAATAGACCACTTCCCCCATAATCCTATTGTCAAGTACAAGAGTTTGATCTGTGCACAAACACTGTGTTTTGGAATTATTAAGTTTATAGCCAGAATATCTCCCAAAAGATTCCGCTAACAATTCAATGGATGGTAAAGCCGAATTCAAATCAGACGTAACAACGGCGATGTCATCGGCATACGCCAGAACCTTATACTTCACCTCATTAGCAATAAAAGGGGGAATCTGTAAGCTAAGCTCGAGCATTTTAACAAAGGGATTGATATAAAAAGCAAAAAGAATTGGGGAACAAGGACAGCCTTGCCGCGTCCCTCTTCTAATCTGAACCTCCTCAGATTTGAGACCCATAGCGCAAATCCTAGCTGTTGGGGACTGATAAAATATCTGGAGTGCCAGAAGAAATTTAGTGCTAAATCCCAGACGTGTCATGACCTCCCACAAAAATTTCCAAGAAACGCGGTCAAAGGCCTTCTCGGCGTCGAGCAGGGCAAGACCCAGAAATCTGGACTCCGCCTGCGCGGCGTCGAGAAGAGCGATGACCCTATTAACATGATCTACCGTCCCACGCCCCGGCACAAAACCATGTTGTTGTAATGAGACCAGTCGTGGAACGTGAGTAGCCATGCGATTTGCTAATAATTTCGCATAGAGTTTACCATCACAATTAAGAAGCGATATCGGGCGGTACGACCCGGGTTGATCGGGGGATTTCCCCTTCTTCGGAAATATGGCAATATGCGCAGCAGCCCGTGATTCGGGAGGAGTACCCAACCTGGCTGCCTGAAAAGTATCCAACAAATCAGCTCGAAGTTCTTTAAAAAAAGTCTTTTAAATCTCTGATGGGAGAGAATCGGGGCCCGCAGCTTTACCAGAAGGTAAATTAAACACTGCGCGTTCCATTTCCTCATCAGAAAACGGAAGAACCAATTTTTCAGCAGCAGCGGGATCAAGTCTGTCCCATTCTAGAGTAGGGAGCCCAAGATCAGGTGGGATGTCATCATTACTCGGCTGACTATAGAGTTCAGAGTAGAATTGATGAAAAACTTTCATGATAGTCGCGGGATCTTGAACTAATACCTGTTGATCATTATAGATAGCTTTGATGTTAGATAATTGCTTTTTCGCCCGAACCCTCTGAGCTAAACATCTCCCAACTGTTTCTCCGTATTCATACATTTGTTTTCGATAAAGCTGATATTTAAGCGCAATCTCTTGGGCCCAAATAAGATTGATCTCCGCCTTACAGCGAGCTAGTTCATCAAGACTAGCTTTGGGGTCTATTGCAGCCTGTAGATTAGTTATAAGCTCTAATTCCGCATCCCGTAGATGCGTATATAACTGCATCAAATTTTGTTTCCGAGTTTTTTGCAGATGGAGCGCAAAGCTAAGGACCTCACCTCTAAAGCAAGCCTTAAAGGAATCCCAGACAACAGCCGGTTCTGCAGATCCGCGATTAAGCTGAAAAAAATCTGGGATCCACTTTTTCATATGTGACACAAACGAAGTGTCAAACAGTAACTTCCTATCAAAGGTGAAAATTTTATCAAGTCGTGTAGTGACAACATTAGAAAAGGAAATAGTTACCGGGGCATGGTCGGATAACAATCTGGGATATATGCGAATTTGACAATGAGAAGCCCAAGCAGCGGGGATAAGAAAATAATCCAATCGGAAAAACTTAGTATGTGGGGAGGAAAAGAAAGTATACCCGGGTGTCTGAGGATGTAAAAAATTCCATCCATCTACCAAACCATGGTCATCCATCAAATTCTTTAGTGCCTGAAAAACCTTAGGTTTACGACCCCTATATGGAGAAGAAAAAGGGCCTGCCCAGTCACTATCTAAATGGATGTTAAAATCCCCGCAGCAGAGAAGTGGAGAAGGCCATAATGCAAGCTCACCATTTAGAAAATTCAAAATTTTTGGATCATCATCATTAAAACCATATATTGTACAAAGAGTAAACCGCTTGTTGCCAATTAAACACTCAATAATAGCCCATCTGCCCTGTATGTCTGCTGAAATACGCTCAGTTTTAGTTATAGAAGGGCGTGCCAAAATAGCCACCCCCCGTGTTGTGTCCGATTGTTTAGAGGCCACTAACAAGGTATACCCCAAATCATCTAACTTCTGTCGTACCGACCACGAAATATGTGTTTCCTGAATACATATGATATCGGGATTAATAAGTTTCAACTCACTTTGCATCTTCCTACGTTTTTCATATCGGTTAAGACCACACACATTATACGTGGCGATTGTTAGATTCAAACTAGCCATCAGTTTGAGAACCTAAAAGTCCTTTAATAAAGCCAATCAAAAAATAACTCAAATAACAAAACATAAAAATAAAAAAGATGGTTGCGGAACATATTTTTTCCCCCATTTCTCCCTTCACCCTCAACCCAACCCAATCACCCCCCCCACCCAGTATACCACCCACCCCAATCTCAACCCTCCCCCCTCCCGACCTACCCACCCAATAATGAGGCATTAGGGCTGTGGTCCTGATGATGGAGAGTTAGGATGGACTCACCCGCGGTGCCCCCATAATAGTGGAGTCAGACGTAACTACATAACTACGTAATAGAAATAACAGACTAAATCTAATCACTATACTATCTTCAGCCCAGAGGAGCTAGTTGTTGCAAAAATTCCTCTGCGGCAATTTCAGACTGAAAAAATTGATTTCGGCCCTGCGCCACCACCCTTAATTTAGCAGGGTTCATTAAAAACGCCTGTGCCCCCTTTGCATGAAACATAGGAATTAACTGGCGGAGGCGCCATCGACGTGAGACAGTTTCATGGGCAAAATCGGGTCTAACAAAAAAGTGGACCCCCTTAGCCAGGCGTTTACGATTGGGGCGGGCAAGGTCGAAAACAGCATCTCTTGCGAGGAAATTATTGACAGAAATCAGAATGGCACGGGGGTATTTAGGATCTGAGCCAGCCTGGGTAGTTTGCTGTTTTTGATGGAACGGAAAACGGTGAGCTCTCTGAATCTGTGTCCCCCAGTCCCAATGGGAGAGCTCCGGGAAAGCCTCAGTGAACAATTGAATTATAAATTGTCTCGCATCATCATGCTCCACCCCCTCGGGAACACCCAGCACGCGTAGATTGTTCCGGCGCATCTGGTTTTCAAGCTCAGATAGTTTCCAAGTGACATCATCCTTTTGTTTTTTGAGAGCAGTCACCATATCCGTCTGTGTGGATAATGCATCTTCCAGAGCGGAGATACGATTCTCCGTCTCATTAACTCTAATACCAATCTCGGCAGTAGACTTGTTAATGCGTCTAATGGCATTTTGCAGTTTGCGACAGGCATTTTGGGTTCTAGCGTTCTCCAACCGAGTCTCCGCTCTGTGTGAGATCATTGTATCATAGATCATTTCTAATGTTATTGGTTTAGAGGAGTCCGATGCTTTCAATAAAATTGAACTTACAGGATCTTCTCCTTGACCGTTGGGGGTAGGGTTCACTGCAGAGAAAGAGTAATCCCATGCGAGATTCTCCCCCAGTTCCTCCTCCAAAGTATCTGGATTGTTTTCTGATGAAATTTCACCAGTATTCCCCCCAACCTTGCTTTTGTTGTTCCTGCGAACAGTTCCGGGAGTCTTATGAGTAGATTGAACCGCATCTTCATCTCCCATTGCAGACTCTGCCCAATCCCTATTAATCCCTTCTTCATCCGAAGTGATGGATCCATCTGATAGTGAAAAAAAGTTCTCAAATAGATCATTATCTGCGTTATGAGCAATCTGGGCCATGCCTAACCCACCCTCAACAGTCGATATTTGTGAGGCTTCACTGAATTCGGAAGAAAGGACTACAGGACCCAGAATGCAACCTAATTTACCATTCACCACCACATTTTCCGTCTCACCCCCATCATCTGATACTTTTCTGACACCATGAACGACATCTGTAGTAGCCAGCCGGCTCGACGCTTCCGTGGGGGGGGGGATGGTATCTGCAGTCTGCTGAACCCCATTATCGACGGCTTTATCCAGGGATTGTGTCACCAGCTTCGTTGTTCTTTTGGAAAACAACGGAGCCATATTTCCGCCACTGGATGATGAAGTGTCAGGCGGAGAGCGCCTGGGAGCCGAGGTCCCCACACGGGGAGATGAACCGGGGTCAGAGAGAGTATTCAATCCTGTGCCCACCGGTGCGCGTCCGCTCGAGATGTTGGCTCCGCGGGGCTTCGGATTAAGCTTCGGATTTTTAGCCGGGGCTTTGGATGCTGCTTTCGGAGGCATTACTGCGCTGCTCCCGAGGGTACTGCAATGTGTGAATCCAGAGAAACAGTCACGGTATATCGGAAGAGGACGCCAGAGCCCACCACGAAGCCAGGTAGGTATAAGTGTCACGTTGAGTATTTTCATAGCCGATGGGTCAGAGCAGAAATACTGGCGATACTGGCGTTATTCAGACATTATTCATACACCCTCTCAGGCTACATTGGATTACATTATCCAGCTGCTTTCTCAAGGCACAGTCCAAGGGGGATCACCGCGAGTAGCACAGCCCAACTCACTCGGCTAACGGGTCAGCCGCCATCCCTCCCGCCGGACCAGCGTCTGGCCACCATCGTGGTCATCCACAAGGAGGGGAGACCTCGAGATCGGGTCACATCCTATCGACCTATCTCGCTCTTGAATGCGGAACCTAAAATCCTCGCCAAGGTGCTCGCCAACCGGCTGGTCGGCGTGGTGGGCGACCTGGTCCACCAAGACCAGTCCGGCTTTATCCCCCACCGCAATACGGCTCTTAATCTGCGACGCCTGCACGGCGTGCTAGCGCGTGTTCCGTTCGTGCGGGAGCCGGCCATCTTGGCGTCTTTGGACGCCACTATGGCGTTCGACACACTCGAGTGGCCGTACATCTGGGCGATGCTGGCGAAATTTGGCTTTGGGCCGGGTTTCATCAGCTGGGTCAAATTGTTGTACTCGGACCCACTTGCACAGGTGGTGGTGAATGGTCGAGTCTCGGCCCCATTCGGGCTGGGACGGGGCACGCGACAGGGTTGCCCCCTGTCGCCGCTCCTGTTCGCACTGGCCTTGGAACCCCTGGCAGAGTGGCTGCGGTGGCACCCTTCTATCCGAGGTCTCCGTTGGACCCCTGAGTATGAGGACCGAGTGTCTCTCTATGCAGACGACATCCTTTTGTACTTAGCCTCCCCGCGCAAATCACTGATTGTCCTGGTTGATGTTCTGCACTCTTTTGGCCGCAATTCAGGCCTTGTCATCAACTGGGCCAAATCCTGTGTCTATGTGCTTTCCGGGGAGGCTCCTGTCCTCCCGCGGGGCTGTCCGATCCAGATTGCCTCGGAGGGATTTCGATACTTGGGTGTCTACATTACGCTGGACCCGGTGGCCCGCTACGAGCGAAATTTGCTTCCCCCCCTCCAGCGCTTGAAGGAGGATGTCGCGCGCTGGAGGCGCTTGCCACTTTCGCCGCTCGGCCGGGCGGCGTTGTTCAAGATGATGTCACTGCCGCGCTTCCTGTACGCTCTCCAGAACACTATGGACTTGGTCCCAGCGCGCTACTTCCGTGAAGTGGAAGGTTTACAGCGCCGCCTGTTCTGGGACGGGAGGCCGCGTATAGCCTTGGCAAAGTTGACGCTCCCGTGGTACGACGGAGGGATTGCCCTCCCGGATATTAAACGGTATTACTGGGCCTCCCAGTTAGCTGCAATTAATCAGGGCCTCTATGGGCCCGCCCTAAACCCGGCATTTGAAATGGACAAGATGCTCCTACCCGGTGGCGACTACAATCGAGCGCTCTACGCTAGTGTGCCCGATTCCCGCTTGACGGGACCCACGCGTTTCATGGTGCGAGTATGGCACGCGGCTAATGCAGCTATGGGCTGGAAGGACCGTTTGACCCGGGCGTCACCGCTGTATGCGTCTGAGAGGTTGGGCTCTCTGTGGACCTCGAAGGGCTTTGAGCAGTGGGACACTATAGGCATCAGTACAGTTGGGGATCTCTGGACGAGGGGAGGATTTAAAACATTCGAGACGTTGCAGGCGGAGTTTCAGCTGCGGGGCAGTGAATACTTTCGGTACCTGCAGGTCCGTCACGCGCTGGGCTCCGTCTTCCCAGACGTTGCCTCCATCCCGGAGTCCTCCCCCCTGGAGGATCGAGTGCTAGATGGCCATGTTCCGGACAGCACGATCTCCCTCATTTACAAGAAATTGATAAATGATCGTTTGGGCTTACTGACTGGCCTCCGCGAGGCCTGGGTTGCCGATGGGCTGGAGTTGGACGACGAGGACTGGATTTCCGCGGTGGCCTCTCCGAAGGAGGTGGCCATCCCGGCTCGCCTTCGTTTCGTCCAGCTTAAGATACTCCACCGGGTGTACATGACGGGGCCAAGGCTTCTGCGTATGGGCTATGCCGAGGACGGATTGTGTAAGCGTGGGTGTGGTGCTTCAGCGACCTTTTTGCACATTTTGTGGGAATGCCCGAGGGTGGAGCGATTCTGGCGTGGTGTGCATGAGGTCCTGCGAGCGGTTACGCATGTCGCGCTGTTGCCTGAAGCGAGGAGATGTTTGCTGAATGTGTGGGAACCGACCGATTACTCGGTTCCGCAGACGCGATGGGTGACTCTGGGCTATATGGTGGCTAAACGGGACGTTGCACAGCTGTGGGGGTCCCAGAGGTCCCCGGCGGTGTCGGCCTGGAAAGAACACATGGATTGGTGCATGTTTCGAGAAAAGGTGGTGTATGTGGCGCGGGGTAAGCCTGGGGCATGGGTGAAGATATGGGGCCCCTGGAACGCCTACCGCGGGGATATCTGCGAGCCGCCGTTGTTGCCTCCCGCTTCGCCAGCTCCATCCCCCTAGTTTGCTCCCTCCCTCAGTTCCGAGCACAGTATTCTCCCGGTCCCAGACCTGTTTCCCTTCCCCTCTCGGGGGTTTTCAGTGGAGGGTTTGGGGTCCCCCATTTGAGGAGCACGTGCTGCCACTTTTGATCGTGGGTTGCCTTGCGGGTGTGTGTTTATTTATGTTGTTGTGTTTATAAAATGAAACCGTATTGTGGGCTCAGAGCCATATGGCCCGCGTTGTGGATACCTCCTGCCTTAGTGTCTATGTAAAGCTAAGTGCCTCATTGTATGAATGTCATTTGTTATCGTCACTTTAGCGGCCGGCCAGAAGGTTGTAGGCCCCTACCTGTATATATTTGAGATTGCAATAAACGGTTTCAAAAAAAAAAAAAAAAAAAAAAAAGACCTCATGGAGGTTGATCCACTGATATTTACGGTGCTATGGAAGACAGTAGTGGGATGGTGTTCTTTCCATCACCTGTGGCTCATTCTTGGAAGGAACGACTCGTGTTGAAGTATCTTTGACATCCATCACCTCTCAACAGCAACCAAGCACCTAGGATCTGCTGGCCTTTCGCTGATGAGACACGTTCGCAATGAGTCATGAAGAAAGACACCAACAGGAACCTTACAGACCTGAGGAACATGAACTTGGAGCTTAATCGTGCAAGTCTGAACCAGATGGCAGGAAAAACAATTTAACATGAAGCTAGTGCCAATGCATAATGTACATCGAGAGGTGTCGTCACACTGCATCTCGTGACTCGAGAACATTCTTAGAAGAAAAGCAAATGTCTGAGCCCAACACTACATGGCAGACATAGGTTAATGATGTTTATCTGCAGCCACACAGGCTACAAAAATTTATAAAAAAACAACAAAGAAATCCTTGGGTCTGGAATGCCTGCCCAGGCAGGAGGAAACACTAAAGGTTGTCTCTAGGAGCTTGTGGGGAAATCCCTTTAAGGACGAAATCCATGACCCACCATAGGTGGCATGCTTCATCATCTGGGATTCCCCTCTTGGCGGGAACACTCTGAGAGGAGGGAGCTCAGGGATGTTTTATCCCTACACTTGTTAGGATATGCTAAATCCTTCAGATGAGAAAGACCCAGACTGGTGTGATGATCTTTTGTAACTGGTTGGAGACGTAATCCTTGCAGGTCTCTAAAACTTTCCTAGGACCCTCCCTCTCTCGTTTTTGTTAAGCAGTACAAAAATCTATAGCCATATTCAATACTAATCATGTTAAACTATCTAAGGCACTTGCTGAGTCCTCGTGGCATGTTGTTACTTTATGAAGACAAGTTAAAAGAACACAATGCAGGGAAATATGTTATCACAATAAATAATACATTGAAAGCATTGCACAGTATATACAATCAAGCAATATGATAGCAAATGCATTTTCTAATATCTTTTAAATGAAGTTACTTACATTTGCACAATGTGATTTTTCTTCAAATTTACAGAAAAGTCCACAGCAATTGCCACATGAACATAAAGGACTACGCAATCTAACATTCAAAACATCATCCCATAAAACCTCTTCAGTTGTTACTGCTGGACTTACCTGTGTGAATGCGACTATGCCTTTCTAGTTGACTTGGCTTGGCAAAGGCCTTTTCACAAGAATCGCATTTGAACACTTTTGGCTTCAGAGAACTTATTGTAGGACCGGCTTGATGTGTCAGAACATGATCCTAATAAGAAAAAAAGTGAACATTTGATAATATTTGTTAAGCATGGCTGCACTGTTATGTTTCTAAAGTACTACAGTTATACTGATAGACGGGTCTAATATTCGCAAATAAGAATACAGATGACTAACATGAGTAATGGCTTTACCTACTTCAAATGATTTGGTTCTACACTTCAAATTTGATGATCGAAACCCACAGATCAAGTATTAAGTAAGATCTTAATCCAATAAAGTAATTAGTTTGTCAGTGATGTCAGGAACAGCTGGTACCCCATTTGTAGATAAATGATTTAATATTGAATGAGACGCAATCCCAAAACACCTTATTTGGATGTTCGAAAAAAAAGAAAAAAAAAACAGTACCAGATATATGTGACCAGGAGACAGCGATCCGAAGAAATTGAGAAACAGGTGGAAGATAATAGCCACTTTTTAAAAAAAAAAATATTTATAATTTTTACAACAAATACATACAGTAAAGCCAAATATCGGATTCATTAAACTAATATTTATCGTATGTGGTACAGCACGTTACCCAGCAAAAGAAAAGGATACATATGGTAAGCAAAGAAAAGAATACGTATGGTAAACAAGAGATACACATGACAAAAAATAACTGTAAAAGACATGACATATCTCAAAGTAGATAATAAAGAAAAAACATTAGGCCCCATGGGGAAATACAAAGAAATTACCAATAATATAAATAGCAAAAAAGTACATATAGTTAATCTGTTGTTTCATCATCTGTGGAGGCAACTATGGATAACAAATAATTCTGCAGTGGTTTTGAAAAATCTTTAGGCCTGGATGTGACTGGCTGTAGCGAAGCATACAATTCAGAATTAATGTCACAGAAGGACAATTTTTTGAGCCAGGTTGCCACTGTGAGGAGGGTACAAGTTCCCCAATGTATGGAGATTTGTTGTTTGGCTAATAGTAAAACAATAACAGCAAAACGACGTAGTCCCAGTGGTTGTGGCTTATCATACCCCAATAAAACCATAAGGGGTTCAGCAGAGAGTGGTTGCTCGATCATAAGAGACAGAGTGGAAAAAGGATGCAATCATCTCACAAGTCCATGTCAGGTGGGAGAAGTCTGCATGATCTGCCTGACATTTCAGGCAACTATGGGATCTAGAGGGGGTCAGATTTTGCCAGCACGTAAGAGGTAGTGTAAGCTCTGTGGAGATATTTATAAATGAAATGAAATGAAAACAGCATTTATTAAGTGCATAGCTACCCAGGGGCATCCTAGCACTGATAGCAATACACCGAGAGCATCACATCAACACTTAAGGGAAGAGACAAGTTTTAAAAAATTTCCGAAAGGCCAGATGGCTGGGTTCCTTCTGTAAGCGGAGAGGACGGGTGCTCCACATCCTAGCGGCATTATAGGAGAAAAGGCAACCACCACTTCTGGCCTTCTTGATCTTGGAAACGACGGCAAGATACAAATCGTCTGAGCGCAGCCATCTATTCGCCAGGTAGGGCTGGGCAATGGAATGGTTGATCGCTCGTCCTTTCCCTGCTAACATCCTGTGGACGATACACATAGCCTTAAAGTTAACTCTCTCCCGGACAGGAAGCCAGTGGAGAGAGTTCAAGGTGGGTTTTGTAGATTGCCGGTTCGGGGTCCCCACAAGAATCCTCGCTGCGTGGAATTGCACCGTTTGGAGTTTTGAGAAGGTCGAGCCAGGAGCTCCAAGGTAAAGGGCATTCCCCGTAGTCCAGGCGAGAGAAAATTAGTGCCTACAGCATAAGCTTTCTTGCCTGGAAGGGAAGGAGTGGAAGCACTTTGCGGAGCATCCTTAGGATGCCATAGCAGAAAGCCGCAACCTTCCGCGCCTGAACCATAAAGCTGAGATTTTGATCAAGCCAATGCCTACTTTTCATCTGGGTCTTGGGGACAGTGACGGGTCCACACAAGCTGGCCACATTACATCCGCTTTAAAGAGAGAGGGATTGCCCAGGAGCATCAGCTCGGTCTTAACTCCATTCAATTTTAAAAACGAGTGGTTCATTCACTTAGCTACCATTTCTACACAGGGACAAGGACAGATGGAGGCATTATCAGAGTGATTCAGTGCTACGACTAGTTGGTTATCATCCGCGTAGGTCACTATGTGAACCCAAAAAAGGAGCACAATCTCCGCGAGCGGGGTCATATAAACATTAAATAGGGAGGGACTCAGGGATCATCCCTGAGGAACTCCGCAGCGGAGAGGCATGGATTTGGAAGTGATATCACCCACGAAAACCTGGAAGGCCCTCTCTTCCAGGAATGATTGCAACCATGCTAAAGCTATTCCGGTCACCCCCAAACTTCTGAGTCGCTGGACCAAGATTTGGTGACTGACCGTGACAAAGGCTGCACTGAGGTCCAAGAGGATAACAGCTGTGGAGCCTCCGGTGTCAAAAATCTTTTTAGACTCTTCGACAACTGCTAAAAGAGCAGTTTCTGTTCCTTGACGCGGCCGAAAGCCAGCTTGAGAGGGGTGGAAGAGAATGTGGGATTCTCAAAAAGTAGAAATTGCTGAGTTGACGAGCTTCTCCGCTATTTTATTGATCCCTGGGAGAAGCGAGATGGGATGATAATTACCCAGGAGATCCAGGTCAAGACTTGTTTTTTTTAAGAGAGACTTTACCATTGCTCTTTTCCACGGAGGTGGGACCACTCCAGTGGAAATGGAGGCATTGATCAAATCCAAAATGATCGGGGAGACCGTTCCCGACACTTGCTTCAGGATATTAGGTGGAGCAGGGTCTCTAGGCGACCCGCTCTTCATGAGTGCCGAGATAGTATGGAGTGACTCACAGTCCATCAGGGGAAATGCCTCCAAGGAGTGTTCCCTGATATGCGGGCCACTGTCCTCTGAGTGGGAATTATTGTAAATGTCAACTGATGGAAATGACGAGTAGATAGTTTGAATTTTATCGTAAAAGTAATCTGCTAATTCATTGCAGCGTCTGCCAGTGACATCAGGTACATCTGGAGGTAAGGGGGCTTTAAGCAGATTTTTCACTATGCGAAATATTTCGCGAGGGCAGTTGGCTGCCAAGAAAATTCTTTCCTCATAAAATGAAGCCTGAGCCAATTTAGATTCAGCCTTATATGTTTTTATGGCCTCCCTGAATTCCGATTTGTTTAAAGAAAAAAAATGTCTCCAAGCTCTTTCGAGTTTTTTGCAGATCTGTTTAAGTTCCTGGAGCTTGGGAGAATACTATGACATTCTGTTGGATCCTACTTTCATCTGGATCTTTTTCTTCGGGAGAACCCGTTTTAAAGTGCTCTCAATCCAGTTGTTGAATTTTTCATTGGCAACAATTGGGCTGATATCAGGGGTCGGCTTGGTATTTTCTAACTTCAATATCCACTGTTCTGAGGGAAGTTTAGGCCAGAGACGTGACATAGTTCCATTTGGCCTAGTTAAAGGGATAACAGAGGTGGGGGTCCAGCACTAGGGATCAAAAAATGATCTGACCAGGGTATTGGGATGGGTTCCCTTCCTGTTAGTTCCTCCAGATTGGAGAATATAGGATTTAGAAGGTGGCCCTTCAAATGGGTCTAATGAGTGGCCTTCTGTTTTAACTGGTAAGCAGCAAGATCCTTAATTATTTCTACCGCGGCAATATGTGAAGGATCATCGAAATGCAGATTAAGATCACCAAGTAATGTAAAATTAGTGGGGGCACTGGTGAGACTAGCAGCCATCTCAGGCAGTGATTTACAAAAGTGGCCCGTTGGGACGATAAATTAAAATGCCTGACAGTGTGAGCGTGGGGGCAAATCCTATTGTTAACAGAAGGTTCTCACAATCTGGTAGAGGACAGCAGCTGAGGTAGCTTTTATAAATGATGGCGATCCTGCCGCCTTTACCTAAAACCCGGTCTATCCTCTGAATTAGGTAACCGGGGGTTATGCATAAAGTAAGCAAAAAAAACCTTGGTAACATAAAACCAGGAAGTAAAGTAGCCCTAAACTACAAGAAAAACCTTCCACACTTATGACTATCAGAGTCATTATGTACAGTCCAAACTGCAGCCAATCAGGTGACAGCACCCACCAGAATGTTCTCCTCAGAGGCTCAGGCTCTCAGATTTTCTCGCACAGGAGTGAACCAAAGTATAACAGCCTAACAGCCTAACAGCCTCTGAGGGGAGGTGGGCGGGTTGCATGTGAATCTATGAAAGACACCAATACTGGAGAACCACAGATTACAGGTAAGTAACTATTGTTCTCCAGTATTTAGGGTGTCTTTCATAGATTCACATGCCTGAATCAGAGTAGATAGCAGTACAGAACATAATGCTCATAAGACGCTCCTTTTGTACCATAGTAAATACACATCACCAAAATGTATTATCATATATAAATACATCTGTGTTCAACATATGCAGAACAATTTCAAGATATAGAAACAGTATGGAATAAGCGTCTTATAGAAAAGAGCATAGTGGAGGAGGGAGAACAGAGGCTCACCTTATTTGAAAAGATTGCGGAGAACAGCTTGTCCCACTGATGCATCTGCATCGCTTGAGGCTTCCAAACAGTAGTGCTTGGTAAAAGTGTGTCTGTTGGACCAGGTTGCCGCTATGCAGATCTGATGAAGAGGCACACCGGCAAAGAGAGCGGTAGATGAAATTGCTCTTGTAGAGTGCGCTCTTGGGGTTGCCTGCAAAGGTCTTCCCGCCTGTTCATGGCATAAACAAATTGCAGCAGAAATCCAACGAGCTATGGTTGGTTTGGAGACAGAATGTCCTTGACGTAATCTACCGTAGGCCACAAACAGTTAGTTTGATTTACGTATTGTTGCTGTCCGTTGTAAATAGAACTTGAGACATCTTCTGATGTCAAGGGAATGCAAGGCCCTTTCCGCAGCTGTGAGTGGATTTGGGTAGAATGTCTTTAAAATTATAGGTTCATTACGGTGGAAGTCCGCAGGAACTTTTGGCATGAAGCTGGGATTAGTGCGTAGCACTACTGATTTCGATGTAAATTGCAGAAAAGGTGGATTAATAGTGAACGCTTGAAGGTCACTGACTCTTCTTGATGATGTCAGAGCCAATAGCAAAGAAACCTTCCAAGAAAGGAGCTTTAAGTCCACTTTATGAATAGGTTCGAAGGGGTGCCGCATAAGTTGTGTAAGCACTACATTAAGATGCCAGGATGGAGGTAGACGTCGAATAGGGGGAAACATCCGAAACAACCCCTTGAAGAATTGCTGAATGACTATTTGAATAAAGAGAATTAGATCCATCCTGCTGAAACCTTGAAATCGCCGCCAAGAACATTTTCAAAGTAGATTGGGAGAGGCCCGATCTCGCCAAATGAAGAAAGAACGGTAAAAGTTGTTCTGGTTTTGCATGAATCGGGTGTATATTGACAGATTGACACCACATGCAAAATCTCTTCCATTTTAGCTTGTAAGTTTTAATAGTAGCAGGTGCTCGAGCATTAGCTAAAACGTCCTGACAGTCCGCAGGAATATTTAGCTGTGCGAATTCACGGTGTTAAGGAGCCATGCCACTAATCTCAAAGATGCTGGGTCCGGGTGACAGATCCGTCCGTTCTGGATGGACAGAAGGTTCGGCATTGGCCGAAACTGAATGGGATCGCACTCCGAGAGGAGGAGAAGTTCGGTGAACCAGTATTGGCGAGGCCACCTGGGAGCAATGAGTATCATGCAGCGAGGTTGTTTCTTGATCTTGCGGAGAACTCGTGGAACCAACGGAATCGGAGGAAAGGCGTAGGCATATATCTGCGACCAGTTGATCGAAAACGCATTCCCGCATGAGTCGTTGTGGGGAACCCAACTTGGAAAGGATGGGCATTTGCGATTCTGGCTGGTCGCAAACAGGTCTAGATCGGGGTGCCCCCACTCTCGAAAGACTGTTTAAGGTTGGTTGATGTAGTTCCCACTCGTGGTTGGATATTGTTGACCTGCTGAGGGAATCCGCTAGAACATTGGCGACTCCTGGAACATAAATGGCTGAAAGGCTGATCTTGTGACGAATCGCCCAGTCCCAAATCTCTTGAGCTTGTTGAGATAGTAGGGCTGACTTCGTCCCTCCCTGCTTGTTCAAGTAATGCATACTTGTAGTATTGTCCGTTCCAATTAGTACTGAGGCTCCCCGAATGATGGTTTGAAATGACTTCAGAGCCAAGAAAATGGCACGCAACTCCAGAAGGTTGATATGCCACTTCTTTCGCTGGAAGTTCCTTTTGCCGTTGACAGTCATCCCTTGAAGGTGCGTCCCTCATCCCTCGAGGGAAGCATCTGTGGTTATAGTGAAATCCGGCATTTCGACCAGAAATGCACATCCTTCCCTTATGTTCTTTACTTGATTCCACCAATGAAAGGCTTCCCGCATCTGAGGAGTGATGCAAACGATGTCGTTGAAAGACCCCGAAATCTCTAACCATTGAAGGTTGAGTTCCTCTTGCAATGGTCTCATTCTGTAACGGCAGTTGGGTATCAGAGGGATGCAAGAAGAAATCATCCCTAGGAAAGACATGTACAAACGGACTGAAACGCACTCAATAAGCGAGCTAGTTTGCAGATCTTGAGTGGTCTTTCTTTTGATACGAAGGCCTGAGTCAGCCGAGTGTCTAGTGTGGCTCCCAGAAAGGTCTTTCTCTGTGATGGAGTCAGATGAGACTTTTCGAAATTTATGGAGAGACCCAGAGATTGGAACAGGAACAGACACTTCTGAAAATGTGCGTTTGTGGTTTGAAAAGAATTCGCCTTGATAAGGCAGTCGTCCAAGTAAAGGAAAATTTGAATTCCTTGCAGACGAAGGTGTGCGGTCACCGGTGCCAGGACCTTTGTAAACACACGGGGTGCTGATCATAGACCAAATGGAAGGACTCAGAATTGAAAGTCTCTGCCAGCCACTCTGAACCGTAAAAATGTTCTGTGTCTGGGTAGGATTGGTACATGAAAAAAAGCGTCTTGGAGATCGAGGGTGGCCATGTGATCTCCCGCCGAAAGCAATTGGAAGATTTAACATTCGGAAAGATAACTTTTTCAGGTACTTGATGAGGGCGCGAAGGTAGAGAATGGGGCACCATTCTCCCTACTTTTAGAATCAGGAAAAATCTCAAATAAAATCCTGTTCCTCTTTGTAAAGGAGGGACCTTTTCGATTGCTCCTTTCCGAATCATCAGATTTATTTGGGAAAAAAGTTCCTTGAGATGAGCAGGAGGTGGTCCTTTGGGAGGAGAGTTTGGGGGAATCTTTATAAACTCCAGAGCATGACCTCTGGCCACTATATCCAGAACCCACTTGTCTGTTGTAATTGCGGACCAGTTCGAGTAGAAGTGCGATATTCTTCCTCCAACTTTTGACTGGGGAAACGGCAGAAATGGTGGCAGGTGGCAGATCTCATTGTTTTGTATTTGAATCCCGTCCACGATAGGAGGGCTTCCTTCTTGATTGCGAGTAGGAGTTACTTAGCTGTCCGTATGACTTCTGTCTGTAGGGTTGAAATCTTTGATTACTTTGAGAGGTTTGATATGATCTTTGCTGATTGTAACCTCCCCTATTGGAGAAGGATCCACATCCATTAGCACCTCGAAAGGACGACTTCCGAAATTGAAGGCTACCAACAGACCTCGCCGTCTCCGTGTCTTTTTTAATAGCCTGAAGGGCCTCATCGACATGTTGGCCGAATAGTGACTCCCCATCAAACGGCAAATCAATAATCTTGGTTTGGACCGCTTGGCGAAAAGATGTCGATTTCAGCCAACCTTGTCTCCTCAGTACTGCTGCACCCGCTAACTGTCTGAATCCTGTGGATGCAACATCCACGGCTGCGTCAATGATTTCCGTAGAGGTATACTCTCCTTCCTGTAAAATCTTCAAGGCCTCAGACTTGGAAGGTTCTGGCAGCATGTTAATGTAGGGGGAGATGTCTGACCACATCTGCCTATCATATCTCCCTAATATGGCTAGGGAATTTGCAGCACGGACAGTCGTTGCAGCCATAGTGGATACCTTTTTTCCAATTGAATCCAGCCGTCTGCCATCCCTGTCTGGTGGAGCTGTTATAGGCGAAGAGTGGTTCCTAAGCCCGTCTCTGCGCCACTTGGGCGATGACAGAGTCAGCTTTTGGCTGACCGATGAGGCATGCAGGTGAATCACTTGGCGCCTTAAATTTTTTTGCCTAACCGAGGCAAAACTGCAGGAAGAGAATTCGGTGTTGCCATCATCTTCAACCCTTCCTTCCAGATGAAGTCTATGATGGGAATTGTCCTTATCTGCCTTCGTGGTTGGTCTTTAAAATCATAAAGAAAGCAATCATCTTTCTTTGTCTCCATAGGTATGAGAAATGTCTTTGTTGCCCTCTCCATAAGGAGATGAAAACCTCCGATGTCTACAGGAGGAGAGTCCACGGGAGCTGGAGCTGACGGTGATGGAGTTACAAGAACAAGTTACTTACCTTCGGTAACGATGTATCTGTAAGAAACATTAGTTAGTTAGATTCCTCACCTTAGAATATCCCCAGGTGTCAGACTGGATCCGGAAGATTTTTCGTCAGCAATACCCCTTGCGCGTCGCTAGGCGTCGTCTGCGGCTCCGCGTCCATCGTCGGCGTCATGCGCCGGAATGACGTCGTCGGAGTACTTAGACGCCGCCCTCGCGTGCTGACGTCAGTTCTTGTACATAGCTTTCCGCGCCAGGAACGCAGAGCCATGCAAAGACCGACACTGGTGCCAAAAATAAAATCTAGGGGCCTGAAAAGGATAACCTTAACCCTAGATGTCAGTTCGCAGAACGGGGAGGATGGGTGGGTCGGTGAGGAATCTAACTAACTAATGTTTCTTACAGATACATCATTACCGAAGGTAAGTAACTTGTTCATCTGAAAGAAACACGTTAGTTAGATTCCTCACCTTAGAATAGATACCCAAGCAATACCATCCCCGGTGGTGGGTCTGCGAACCAAGATCACACCAGAAAGTCCTGGAGGACAGAACGGCCAAAGAAGCCATCCCTCCGGACTTGGCTGTCAAGGCAATAAATCCCTGGCAAACGTGTGTAGCGAAGCCCACGTTGCCGCCTGACAGATGTCCTGCAAAGGGACACCTCGTCCCAAAGCAGTAGTAGCTGCCGTGGCCCGAGTAGAATGGGCGCGCAGCCCAAACAGGAGGGTCCTTTTTTGCCAAGGAGTAACAAATTTTGATGCACAAAACGACCCACCGAGAGATGGTCCGTTTGTGCACAGCTTTCCCCTTCTTAGCACCCACGTATCCAACGAAAAGTTGTTCGTCCACCCGGAACTGCTTTGTGCGGTCCAGATAAAAGGAGAGCGCACGTTTCGGGTCCAGACGGTGGAGCCTCTCTTCCTCTTTGGAAGGATGCGGAGGCGGAAAGAAGGTGGGCAAGGTGACAGACTGCCCAAGATGAGAGGGGGTCACCACTTTCGGAAGAAAGGAGGGACGAGGCCGAAGGACAACCTTGTCCGGATGAACAGAGAGAAAAGGAGGCTTTGAAGATAAAGCCTGGAGCTCACTCACCCGTCTAGCCGAGGTGATGGCTACCAGAAAAGCAGTCTTAAGCGTCAGCAGATGAAGAGGACAATTATGAAGATGCTCAAAGGGAGCGCACATTAGAAATGTGAGAACAAGATTCAAGTCCCACTGAGGCATTACAAAAGGGACAGGAGGGAACGTGTGAGTAATGCCTTTTAGAAAGCGTGTAACTACAGGGGACTTGAAAAGAGAAGGCTGATCAGGAAGCCGCAAGAAGGCAGAGATGGCAGCAAGATAACCTTTCAAGGTGCCCAGGGCAGAGCCCTGCCGGGCCAAAGAAAGAAGAAAGAGGAGAACCTCAGAAAGAGGGGCGGAAAGGGGATCCACAGCCTTTGCTGTGCACCATGCCACAAATTTGTTCCACCGGCAGGCGTATACCGTCTTTGTGGAGGGACGCCTGGCTGCCAGAATGATATCACAGACTTCAGGAGGCAACTCAAATGGCATCAACTGCCGCCGCTCAATCTCCACGCATGGAGGTGGAGGCTGGACAGGTTCGGGTGTAGGACCGTCCCCTGCTGCTGCGACAGAAGATCCTCCCGAAGGGACAGACGTATCGGAGGATCGGTCAAGATACTGAGTAGCTCGGGATACCAGAACCTTCGTGCCCAATCCGGATGCACCAAGATGACTTGGGCCCGGTCGTGCCTGATCTTCTTCAGCACTCTGGGCAGAAGTGGTATAGGCGGAAAGGCGTACAACAGACCGCAACTCCACTCGTGACGAAAAGCGTCGCCGAGCGAGTGCCGCCTTGGAAATTCCAACGCGCAGAACTGCTGACATTGCGCGTTCTCTTCGGTGGCGAATAGATCTAACCAAGGCTCTCCCCACTGCTGAAAGAGACCTTGCGCCACTTCGGAGTTCAGACGCCATTCGTGATCCATCATGCACCGGCGGCTGAGTTCGTCTGCTCTGGCGTTCAGAGAGCCCGCCAGATGTTGAACCACTAGGGTGACGCCCTGGTGTTCCAGCCACGTCCAGAGGCGCAGAGCCTCCTGACAAAGGGTCCACGACCCCACCCCGCCCTGTTTGTTGCAATACCACATGGCGGTGGTGTTGTCCGTGAACACCTGCACGACACTTCCCCTGACAGAGGGAAGGAAGGCTTTCAGTGCAAGTCGGATCGCTCTCAACTCCAACAGGTTGATGTGGAGACGAGACTCCGCCGGAGACCAGAGGCCTCTGATCTCCGCCTCTCCCATATGGCCACCCCATCCCAGGAGGGACGCATCCGTCACTACGACATGCTCTTGTTGGGGAAGGGAGAGGCTCTTGCCCTTGACCCAATCGCGGTCCGTGAGCCACCACTGCAACTGCTGTGCAGTGCCCTCCGAGATCAAGACATGGTCGGACAGGTTGCCGTGATGCTGGGCCCACTGAAACTTCAGGTCCCACTGCAGAGCCCGCATGCGCCGCCTGGCGTGATGCACTAGTAGGATGCAGGAGCCCATCAGCCCCAGAAGCCGCAACACTAGCCTGACCGAAACCCAGGATAGAGGCCGAAAGATGGGAATCAGGGCCTGTATATCCCGGACCCGCTGTTCCGGCGGATAGACCCGGAACTGCGCCGAATCGAGAACCGCTCCGATGAAGAGGAGCTTCTGAGAGGGACTCAAGTGTGACTTTGGCACGTTGATGGAAAATCCCAGCAAATGCAGGAGATCCGCCGTAGTCTGGAGGTGGGAGACGACTGTCTGGGGCGAGCCCGCCTTCAACAACCAGTCGTCGAGATAGGGGAAGACTGGAACCCCTGATCTGCGCAGATGAGCTGCGACCACCGCCATCACTTTCGTGAACACCCGAGGGGCACTGGTGAGGCCGAAGGGGAGCACGGTAAACTGAAAGTGCTCCTGGCCCACCGTGAACCGCAGGCAACGCCGGTGGGCCGGCAGGACGGGGATGTGGAAATATGCGTCCTGCAAGTCCAACGCTACCATCCAGTCTCCAGGGTCTAGGGCAGCTAGAACCTGAGCCAAAGTTAACATCTTGAACCTTTCCTTCCGGAGGAAGGCATTGACGTTCCGGAGGTCCAAGATAGGGCGTAGGCCCCCTTTGCCCTTCTTGGGAACCAGAAAGTAGTGGGAATAACAACCACGACCTACTTCTGGGCTCGGAACGCGCTCGACGGCCCCCTTGGCCAAGAGGGCCGAAACTTCCTCGTGGAGAAGATTCAAATGATCCCCCGAGATACGGTGGTGCTGCGGTGGCATGGCTGGAGGGGTCGTCTCGAAGGGGAGGGAGTAGCCCCTTCGGACGATTTGCAGCACCCACCTGTCCGATGTGATGGACCGCCAGTGGAGCAGGTGATGGCGAACTCTGCCGCCCACTGGCGAGGAATGGGCCTGAAAGCTCGGACTAGGAAGGCTTTGAGGCGGATGCTGCCGGGGTGGATGTGGGCTGACCTCGTCGTCCTCCAGAACCACCTCGGCGGAAACCATGCCCGCGACCACGCGCAGGTTGGTTCTGCGGCTGGTGGCTAGGCGTACGTGAGGAGGCACCCCTTCCTTGGCCACGAAAGGGGCGAAAAGCGTAAGTTTGCAACCGCTGGGCCGAGAGGCCCAAGGACTTGGCCGTAGCCCGGGAGTCCTTAAAGCGATTCAGCGCACTGTCCGCTTTCTCGCCGAAAAGGCGAGTGCCATCAAAGGGCATGTCCATGAGGGTGCTCTGGACATCGCCCGAAAAGGACGTGGACCGCAGCCAGGCGTGACGTCTAAGCGCCACTGAGGTAGAAATCGCCCTACCCAGCGAGTCCGTAGTGTCAAGCCCACATCGGATAGCATGTCGCGCTGCATCCCTCCCATCGGCCAGAGCCTGGGTAAGTTGTGTCTGGACCTCCTCCGGACACAGGGGCAGCACGTCCTCCACCGCATCCCACAGAGAGTGGGAATAACGGTCCAAGAGGCAGGCGGTGTTCAAAGACCGCAGGCCCAAACTAAGGGAGGAGAACAGCTTTTTGCCAAACTGTTCCAGCCTCTTGGAATCCCGGTCCGGCGGAGCGGTCGGGAAGGAGGATTGGGAGGTAGAGGCCTGGATAACCAGACTCTCGGGGGTAGGGTGTTGGGAGAGAAAACTGGGGTCGCCCGGAGCAGGGCGGTGGCGCCTGGTGACGTTCCTGTCCACAGGAGGAACTGTGGAGGGCTTGGACCAGGTGCCCTGCAGAACGTCAGTGAGGGCCTCATTGAATGGCAGCAGAGGCTCAGTGGAGCTTGCTGCAGACTGAAGCACCTCAGTGAGGACGTTCGTCCTCACAGCCACGGCAGGTAGCTCGAGCCCAAGGGCTGCGGCCGCCTTGCGCAGCACCACAGAAAAAGCAGCACCCTCCTCCGAAGCCACAGTCGGAGGAGAGATGAATCCAGTGTCTGGAGAGGTATCCAGGCCACTGGCCTCCCCCAGTTCATCTGCCCAGTCCTGTGACAGTTGAGCCTGAACGGCCATAGGATCCTCGGATCCCTCCCAGTTGTCCCCATCATCCGATTCATGGTGTGCAGGAGGAAGGATCGGAGCCGGGCGATAGACAAAATGTGTCTCCAGCGGTGCCGAACGCGGCGTCCATCGACACCGTATCGGCGCCGGGCCCGGACCGGGACTGAACCGGGGCTCGACGCCGAGCGGAGTCGGCGTCGGAGGTGGTACCGGTGTCGACGCCGGCGGAGGAGGCGTGACGAGGTCGACCGGCGTCGGCGGGGACTCGGGAACGGGTCCCTCGGGCGCTTGCGGCGTCGAGGCCGGAGCCGTCAACGGCGCCGGGGCCGGAGCCGCCGGCAGGCAAGGTTGCCCAGTCGGGTCTGCGGGGCCCGAAGGCGCGCCAGCGGGCGTCGACGGCGGAGCCAGGCTCCTCATGGCCGAGAGGAAGGCACTGACTTCCGCCGGCGTCGCGTCAGTCCCAGGGACCGGTGGGTATGGGGACTTGCGCGGCGCCTGCGGCGCCGCCGGAGCCGCGGGGGTGGAGCCACCCTGACCCTCGGCCGAGTCGCGCGACCGGTGAGGGGAGTCCGAAGAGCGGTGTCGCCTCTTGGACTTCTTGGAGTGCTTCGACTTACCTGAAGACTTGGATCCCGACGACCGATGATGACGTCGGCTGCGGCTCCGCGACCGATCCTTGGACCTCCTCCTGGACCGGGATCGAGAGGGGCGCGGAGCCGAATGGCGAATCTCGAGAAGCTTACGGGACCGCTCCCGTCTAGCCTTCGAGGTCAGGGCCTTGCAGTCTGAACACGACTCCGCGTCGTGGTCGAGGCCCAAGCAGTAAAGGCACCGGCGGTGATGGTCCGTAACCGACATCAGGCGGCTACAGTCAGCACAGGCTTTAAAACCAGGCATCCTACCGGCACCGGAGTCGAGACAAGATCAAAAAGGATCGAAAAAGTTAGTCAAAAAATGACTAAAGGTGCAGCTCTCCCGGATCTGCGCTTACTGGCGCGGAAAAAAGAAGAACTGACGTCAGCGCGCGAGGGCGGCGTCTAAGTACTCCGACGACGTCATTCCGGCGCACGACGCCGACGACGGACGCGGAGCCGCAGACGACGCCTAGCGACGCGCAAGGGGTATTGCTGACGAAAAATCTTCCGGATCCAGTCTGACGCCTGGGGATATTCTAAAGTGAGGAATCTAACTAACGTGTTTCTTTCAGATTTTGGTATTCGTCCCACTCCGAAAGAACAGACTGATCATCCACTTCTCCCTCTTCCCTGTCATCATCTGTTCTATTAGCATCATGGGAATGATGAGATGGTACTGGAGAATGTGGTCTAGGAGATCGCAAAGGAGCTACAGGGACCCTTGGCATGGGCGTTGATGGAATAGACTCCGCCGACTCAGATGGAGGAAAACAACGATTATAGTCTTGCAACATATATTGTAAATTATAAAGCATGTCCAAAGGCATTTGCACTGTGGGAACCGTGACAGGAGCTGGAGCTTCAGGCTCAGGACAAGGTTCTTCCTCCTGGTCGTCATCTTGGTATTTTATAAACAATTCCGACGGAGTCCTAGCAGTGCGGAATCTGTCATCCTCTCCTGACTCTTCTTCTTATTCCTCCTCAGAATCCAGTAATTGCTCAGGCAACTTCGATGGGAAAGAGTTTCCAAAGAGGAGCCATGACGTTGTAGTAAAGAAGCCGCCGTTGCAGTAGCTGATGTTGCAGACCAAACTTGCAAATCCGTGCAAGAAGACAAAAGAGGCGTAGACGAGTGTGCCGTCTACGAGATCGTCATCAATGGAGCTGTCGTCAGAAAAGTGAGTGTCGACGAGGCAGCTGTTTTCGTCGATGAGGCAGTCTTCGTCGACGAGGAAGTCGCCGTCGACGAGGCAATCTTCGTCGACGAGTCAGTCTTAGTCGACGAGGTAGTCTTCAACGTCGAGGTGGCCGTCGACCAGGAATTTTTTATCGACGAGGTGGCTGTCGACACGGCAGTCGTCGACGAGATCTTCTTAACCCTTGCCGTCGACGGAGCGCTGACGAGAGATGAAATCTCCTTCGTCGACGAAATGGGTCGAACAGCAACGGAGACCAGCGTCGACGGAGAAGAAGCTGATACCATGATCATCTTGGATCTCGGAGACGAGAAGGTAACCGTCGACGTAGAAGTAGCGTCGACGATGATAATCGTCGACGAAGGAGCCATCGACGACGGAGCTTTTTGCTGAGGTAAATCTTTCTCAGGAAGTCTTTTTGATGCCAGAGACTTTCCAGTCTTTCTCGGGGGCGTAACAGGCTTAGACTTTGAAGGTGGAGAAGCCTTTTTTGAAGAGGAAGTAGAAGGCAAGCCAGAGCCCTTAGCAGGCTGGACTTTTCTCGACACCTTAGCCCCAGGAGATGATAAATCTTCCTCAGCCATCCTCTTTCTAGAGGAGATAGATGAACCTGATGCCACACTTTCCACCTCAGATAAAGGGTTATCCTTGATCTTCTGTAGCCACAGAAGTAGGCGCCCTTCTCTATCTCTGAGGGTCTTCTGAGGGAAGGTCCTGCAGATCTTACAATCCCTCACCTCATGATCCGGATAAAGGCACTTATTGTGGGGGTCTTCTGAAAATAGCCAGAGCTTCCCACAAGATTCACAAGGCCTAAAGAGAGACCTCTTAGAAGATGACATTTTGAAGATAAGCAAAAATCCAGAAAAAACTGTGAAGTACTGAGCAGAGCTCAGGGAGATTCCCTTCACACGACGTGCGGTAGAAAATCTGAGAGCCTGAGCCTCTGAGGAGAACATTCTGGTGGGTGCTGTCACCTGATTGGCTGCAGTTTGGACTGTACATAATGACTCTGATAGTCATAAGTGTGGAAGGTTTTCCTTGTAGCTTAGGGCTACTTTACTGCCTGGTTTTATTACCAAGGTTTTTTTGGTTACTTTGTGCATAATTATTGCTTTTTTATGTACCGTGGGACTCCCACTCCGACGACGGGGAATGATTCAGGCATGTGAATCTATGAAAGACACCCTAAATACTGGAGAATCTCCAATACAGCAAAAATATTTTGTAGGGCTTCGGAAGGAGCCGAGTGGTTTGGGGGAGCGGCGACAGGCTAAATAAACAGTGCGCGCAGCCGGAATCCAAACTACCAGGAACAATGGAGTGGACACAGTTGACCTTATCGGCTATGTTTAACTGTCGAAGCTGCTCAGCATTATAGTGAAAATAATTAGTATGAAAAGAGGCAGGGGTTTGGCCCCTGGCCGGACGCAGACAGGCTTGCCTTAGGCGGCTCTTCGATAAGTCAGCGGCACGCCCGCTGCGCAGCCGCGTCATCTGGGCCTTAAGTAGCCCTGAACAAGGGTACAGCCACTAGAGCGCTAACTCAAAATGGCTGCCCAAAAAGTGCAAGTGCTGGGATAGAAAGTTAAAATAGAGCGAGATAGCCCCTTGCGCTTTAACACAGCTCACATACAATAAAAACAGCAATTATTAAAACTGATTTCCCCGCAATATTGTAATATTTTATGCCAGTGATTGCCTGAAACAAGTTTGGTCTGCATACAGCAATAATACCAGATCTTGTTCAAAATAGAGGTACCCAGGCAGCATTACCACGCAGCCATGCCTCTCTCTGCTCCAGCAGGTTTTACAGCAGGGAAGTATGATTATAGTTTAGAGACCAGGTGACCATTGACTAGGGAGGCAATCACTAATGCAAGTAGCGGGAAATCTTTAGGTTCAGTTGGGTAAGCAGGCAGCACAGCTCGCAGTGTGCTATGCAATAGATGAAACGTGAATCTGTCTACAGGTGATGATTGTCCTTCCTCGGCCATCATAGAGCTGGGCTTGATCACACCATATTTAAACAGGTCGCCTGCAACCCGCAAGTCATCGGCACTGAGAGTGAGCTACAGTATTTGTTCACAAGTGAGTGGAAGCCAAGGGTTGTTTATAAGTGGGGTGTGTGGGGAAAAGAGAGCATCTCCATTAAGATAGCGTAAAAGTTTAAACCATGTCCAACTAGTAGTAGCAAGCGTCTGTATTGTATTGGGATCGCGGGGGAGACCTTGGGATAGTATGGTAGCAAGAGGAAGATGATGTACTTGTGCCCTTTCAGGTTTAAGGAATGGCAACTGGGCATCTGGGTGATACCAGTAGTAAGTGTAATGTGCTTGGGCTACGTACAAATAAACTTGGAGGTCAGGGACTCCAAATCCACCACGATCATAGGGGAGTGTGAGGACTTTCCAGCGAATGAAGCAGGGAGCCGGCCCATACGAGCCAAATGAGCAACCCTTGCAGAGAGGTGAATAAACTGTTAGGGCAATGTGAACGTTCTAGAAAAGATACAGAAAGTGAGGTAACAACCATTTTAATGATTGCTATACACCCAGCCATGCACAACAGGAGTTTAATAAACTCTTCCACGTGTTTCAAGTTTCGCTAAAGCAGGCCCATTGTTGCAACAGATAACCTTGGAGTGCTCCCTGTGGATATGAATGCCCAAATACCTGGCGTAAGCCGTGCACCACATCAGGGGGGAAATCAAGGTCACAAGGCACCTTGGAATCCGTGAGTGGAAACACATACTTACTTTAGTTGATATGTAAACCAGAGAAAACCCCAAATCGCTGCACCTCACGTACAAGTGAAGGTAAATTGACTGTGGGGTCATGGACGAACATGATATGGTCAGCATGAAGGGAAGCTAGTAATGTCCCATGTGAAAATCTAAGGCTCCTATGGAGATTATTTTCCTGCAGGTGCCAAACTAAAGGGTCCATGGCAATTATAAATAGAAGGGAAAAAAGTGTGCAACCCTGTCGGGTACAACATGTTAAAGAGAAGGGTCATGTGAGTGTACCATTGATGCATGGCCAATGGGTTTTGGTAAAGCAGACACATTCGTTTACAAAAGCGGTTAGGCATGCCCAGTTCTGTCAGAATGGCATGGAGGAAGGACCATTCGAGTGAATCGAATGCCTTTTTGGCATCTAATAGCACAACTACAGAGGGGATAGTTGGGGAGATTTGGTTGATCACTGCGAATAAAGTGCAAAGGTTGATTGAAGTGGAACGGTGTGGTACAAAGCCAGATTGCACGGGTGGAATTATACGATCCATTAATAGAGAAAGGCGGGTAGCTAAAACCTTAGCCAGTATTTTAGTGTTGAAATATATAAGAGACACTGGCCGGTAT
The DNA here is from genome assembly GCF_964204655.1 of Triturus cristatus. NCBI lineage: Eukaryota > Metazoa > Chordata > Amphibia > Caudata > Salamandridae > Triturus > Triturus cristatus. Next base: position 216,094,265 of record NC_140588.1, read on the forward strand.
GAGGAGCAGTGGAAAGGAGGCTTGTTCGGTTTAAGTAAGACTGTAATGACAGTTTCCTGGAGCATGGGGGAGAGAGACACTCATTCAAGAGATTCAGTATACATATCTAATAGATGCGGGACCAGTAGCGATTTCTAAGCTTTGTAAAAATAGCCAGTGAACCCATCAGAGCTGGGGGCTGTGGATCCGTTCAGGTCCTCTTTGGCTTGTGAGACTTCTTCACGTCATTATCATCAAAATACTGTATTTCGGTCAAATGACCATAAAAGTGCAAATGCAATAAATACATACAGTACATAAAAATAGCCACCGTTATGACTGCACATTCACATAACCTTGCGTGCATTCTGTGATGTCCTCTAAAGTCGAAATGAACTTTCATACAACATAAACCCTCCAAAATCTAGAAGACTGGACTAAAGGGGGTCTGCCATGCTGGATGCTTGGTCTATGCCTATCCGGGGAAAACTAGCTCCTGAGACTGATCGTTTGGTATATACAAAGTCTCCTTTCTGATAGTTCAAAGCAGTATTTAGACTGGTGGGGAATAACTCCTTTAATAGTATGAGACTCATTATAAGCCATAAAAATAAAGAAATAGGGAAGTAGTCTAAGATTGACTCCCGTTATTGGACAGTGTACTTTCGATCCCATAGTAAAGCAGCAGTAATCATATAACCTCCTTTCCTGGGTCAGTAGATGGTTCTTCATCTTGGCCTTAACCATAAAAACAAAGTATACGTTCAGATAAAAAAAAGTATATGAAATCAAGTATTCAATGTACCCACAATAAAATACTATTTGTTAAAATGATCAGTTATAAAGGATGGTATCTTTGGACCTTTTGCAGAGATTTAACTATGGTGCAGTTATATTTTACCATTAAGGGGTCCAATTGGTCTCCTAACTCCCTTGTATGAAGATCCTGCCCATTAAACTGCCTTTTCCCTATTAAATCAAGCAAACCCGTGAAGCAGTCAGACCTGGACCCTACCGAAGGGGGACGGCAGTTTGGCTAAGTTGTGAGTGCTGGGGTCTCAGAAATTACTTGGACACACTTAGATCCAGGTGTATATAATACTCCGATAGAATGGTGGAACATTCTGCGATATGCAGGGCAATTTTAGTTTGAAGATCCAGTTATTCTCCACATTCCTCTGGCTAAAATTCCTGCACCAAGGGAAACATTTTTTGCTATTAGGGGAGAGGCCAAGTAGCTGCTTAGTAAAATTATTTTCAGTCTTAGTTATACTTTTCATTGAGCAGAGCCCCCCAAAGTTCCGCCCCCTACATGGCGGCGGCCCTCGCTTGCGCTTTATGGATCTTGGCTGTGGGGCTGATGGGTTTGCAAAAGGAGTTCCTGTAAGCTTTGGTCAGCCCCTCTGTTGTCTGTGCTAACTTAATGCTTGTTTTTGATATTTGTGTTGCCTAGTCCATTTTTTCAGTTAGGGTAACCTCTAGATATTCAAAAACGTATACCCTCTCAAGTGGGGTGCCGTTCTGGCAGGGTTTAGGGAATGTGGAATTTACCGGGTTGAAGACCATATACTTGGTTTTCTGGATGTTAATCTCCAGCCCTCTGTTACTGCAAAAAGCATCAAAGCCAACAAAAATCCTTTGAATGCCCGTTGGTGACTTGGAGAGCAGGAAGTTATCATTAGCAAACAATGCCGGTACTTTTGTTTTGAGCAATCTTTGGGGCATCAATGTCCTTCTCTTTGTTCAACGTGTCTATCAGTGCATTGATGTCTAAACAGAACAAAGTGGGGGCTAACGCACATCCCTGCCTAACACCTCTGTTGACGAGTGCCCTTAGAGTGCTCCACTTGTTTTCCAGATCTAATTTGGGCAACATTTCCGTCTTGTAATCTCCTGATAATATGGCAGAGATATGTGAGGACCCCAATATCATTTAGTACAGACCACAGCTTGTCCTTGGGTACCAGGTCGAATGCAGTTTTTAGATCGACAAATATTAAATAAAGGTTACCACCCTCTAAGATCACTGTTTGAAAAAGCTGGAGCCTGAAGATTTGATCTACAGTAGAGGTATTTTTAATAAAACCTGCTTGAAAAGGACTCTGATATTGTGATTCTCCATCCAGTCCTGAAGGTGTGCCAGTAATACATGATCAAAGACTTTCTGCTTCACATCAAGTAAACTGATGGGCCTGTAGTTCACTGGTAGAAGTGGAGAACCCTTCTTGTAGACTGGAAGAATTTCAGCTCCAGCCCAAATTTTGGGGATAGGCATTCCTCCCAGCACCGCTTTCAATATTGCCCACAGGTAAGGCCCCCAGATTGTTGGTTCCGAGAGGAAAAGATACCCCGGAATTTCGTCCAGTCCTGGTGTTTTGTGCTGGGCGATTTTGTTTAAAGCACTTAATGCCTCATGAAGGGTTATCTCTGGAAACTCCTGGGGTACGCTCAGTTGCAAGTAATTGATTAGGTTTACTGATTTTCCCTCTTCCCCAGGTGTTGTATACAGGGCCTGGTAATGATCTTTCCAAGTTTCTGCCACAATGTTAGACTCAAAAGCCCTTTTTCCTTCTCTACAACCTGAGTTGATTATGTTCCAAAAGTCCTTCAGGTCATTAAAGAGCCCTTCTCAGAGAGTCCCATTTTTCCAACTCCCAGGTTATTTTTGCTAAAGCAATAGCTTCTCTGTATAAGGTCCGCTTAGATTTTATTACTGACCTATCACTGGATTTGAGGGCTTCTAGCAACTCCAATTCTGTCTCACAGCACTGGTGATTAAATCAGAGTACGGGGGGCTTCCTTTGGCCTCTGGGTAGAATATACCTGCTAGCTTGGTCGTCAGTACTTTGTGGATCTCTGCAACCCTACTAATGAGGTAATAGTGCCTTCTTCTGTTTGACCTTATTTACATCCAGTAGAGAGGAACATACAGACTTGAATAGGGTAGACATCATACTAGGAGATTGTTGTATTACCAACCAACGTATTCTTCCCCTGTTAATGGTGAGTGTTAATCTATCATCAGGAGGTGTATCTGCTTGAGATACAGCTTGAATAACCGGTATTTCCAGCTCCAGAGTCAGTGCGTTGTGGTCACTGTAATGCCGAGGCAGGACAGCAAAGTCAACAACCCTGGGCCACATACTGATTTCTACCAGGATGCAATCTATCAAGGAGGAATGACCCACCCTATTGAAAGTATGCTTCCCCAGGGAGTCCGATTTTGTGAGTCCTTTGCAAGCCCTGACTGAGTGGTTCAAAGTAAGTCATTTGATCTGAAGGGCCAGCAGGGACCAGGACCTTATGGGTGGGATGCTCGGCTCAGGAATGTCCCATATCCTATCTTCTTCACAAACAGCTCCGCCATTGGGTTCGTCCAAGGGCTCAAACTGGCAACTGAAATCACCCCCAGTGATCATGTTAGTGCTTTTCGTGATAGCGAACATGAGAGGCCAGTTGAGGATTCTTGTCCTGTCCTTACAGGTCTAGAGTAGTCATTTACCAATGCTATTTTGACCTTGTGGGCAAAAGTGAATAAAACGCACTGGATATCATTGGAGGGAAACTCTATTCTCTTAGCCGCACATCCCAAGTGTGTACCCACCCATATACAGACACCACTGGATGGTCTACCCTTCCCCCTAGTGATGGTGGCCGTTGAGAAGGTCGCAAATCCCACCCGCAACACATCCTCTCTAGACAATGTTTTCTGGAAAAGGCATAGGTCATGTTGGTCTATACAAGTCAAGTTTATTCTTTAGACTAGCAACATTCCAGGATAGTACCCTCAGCGATGTTGGTGCTTCTTGTGTATCTGGTTCGCTAGGTTGGGGCCAATGTTGGAGGAAACTATCTCCCTCTGAGGTTCTAGTAATCCCCCCCCCCCCCCCCCCCCCCCGACCTGGCTGGACACTTCTATTAGATGGGATATTAGTTTCAGGGCTTGGGCCTTCTAGTATTACTGGCCTGTTGCCCTGTTATGACACCGTTATGGTATAGTTAAGTGGGATGGGTTGGCAACCACTGCAAGACTGACTCTTGTTCATTGGCCCTTCCCTATCCCCTTCCTTTTCTGTGGCTGCTTCTGAGGGCTCTATCTGCAGCTTCATTCTTTCTTCCCACTGCCCGTGTTCCCTCTGTGGGCTACACAGCAGTAAATTGTAGCTTGCCCTCTACATTGAGTTCCCTTCAAAAGTTTTTATTTGGTCTAGCTCAAGCTGTTCTGTTAGTCAGTCTACCTCCTCTAAGGCCCCAAACCTATTTGTTGTGGGTAGTGTAAATAACAAAGGTCTAGGTATCTGGTGCAGATGTCCAGCTTGCTTCTGAGTTGGGTTCAGGGTGCACAGTGTAAGCCTGTTTTGTTCCCTGATTGGTGGTGCTTGGGGGTAACTTATAAAAGTAGCTACGTGGAAGGGACCTAATCTCTGTGCCCAGATTCGGATGATTGATGAGCAAGAGACTATGAACATTCAATGGATTTCTAAAATTAATCAGGACACAGTCCCCTTGCCTATCTTTGGGTCTGTTTCCTACCCAGGCAACCCTATGAGTCATAAGAATCTCTCCAGCTCTTTCATATGGAAATTGCGTTTGTCTGGCTAGCCAAAACAGACCTTTGTTTGTTAGTTCATTCTGGGGTTTGCTCTGGCTTGTTTTAATCTGGGGTACCCATGTTAGTATGATAATGCATGGAGATGAAGCAGGGGCTAGGTTAATAGTGGGGAGACTTGTCCTATCAACCCTTCCATTCTCATTTCCTTACCCCTCCCCTGTGCTCCTACCATTGCACAATAGGATGCAGTTTCTCAATAGGGCTTTGTTGGAATAGACTAGGCCACCTGTCATGCCCCCAGAGTTATTAAAGTTGTTGCCATCTTTGACACGTTTTGTATCTTTCCCCGGTACTATAATTGTACTAGGGTTGACTGTCTAACAGATGCCATCAATTCCCCTTGCTGCAAGCCCAGGGGGTTTTTGCTACACTTTTCAGCCAATTTGTTGCAGAGTTCTGACACCCGATGCACCCAAGAAGGTAAGCTCTTCCTTCACAATGGTTTTACTCTGCTCCCATAGATCCATCAGCATGTTGACCGCTCACAGGGGGTATTCATTATCCACTTGTATTCTGTCAATAGGGCTGGGGTCTAGATCGTCTGGGCAGGGAGAGTTATCAAGTGTTCCATCATTCTGCTTGTCGTTTGGCCGCCTCTCAAATCGTTTTTTTGTTTTTGTCGATCTTGAAGAGGCCAATAGTAGCACCCCCATTCTGTGGAAGTCCTTTGGGAACGTCTTTGATTTTAATGTGGTCGCTATGTGGGGTCAGAGAGGGGTTAAGCTGGATACAGGGGGTAGCTGGAGGGGGGACCGAACCTGTTGAAGAGAGTCGGGCGTCTGGGGTTAGGGATAGCCGTCTTTGAGTTAATTCCATTTCGGTTGCCACTACCCCTTAAGCACTCTCTAACATTCTATCAATTGATGTTGGGGGCAGGGATGAGGTTAAAGTATGTGCCTGTGACTTTTCTTGGCAGGCCTGCTTCCCGATGATTACTTAGTTGGTATCAAGGCAACCAGTGGGACCACCTAAAAAATTGTGCCAAAGAAATAGTTGGGGCAAAAAGGGAAGGAGAAAATGGAACAATAAGATCTTGTGTGGCTGGCAAGACAAAACAAGACAGGCAAAGTCGCACCACTGACCAGTGTCTTCACACGCCACTGCAGGGGGCAACCGTGCATGCTCCCTGGCAGGACCCCTGATGTGTTTTGCAGATAAAAGGGACGTGCCCAGCCCTGCCTTGTCTGGCCGCGGACGGGCCTGCTCTTGGCGGGGTTTTCGCCCAAGCACGCTTCTGGGCGCTTACTGCGCATGTCCCGCGCTGCGGGAGCCCGTCAATGTACTATTTAGTGCCTCCAGATGCAGAGTCCAGCATTGGAAGTTCCTGCTGCAAGAGAGACTGGGGACATAATCCAGCCCCACCAGCAACTAGCTTCTAACTCCTGCCTACTGTGTCCATGGCTGTATGTGGCAGACTGCAGCTAGCTGTATGTGGCAGACTGCAGCTAGCTGTACCAGGAGAGCACCCACTGTGCCCTAGGCGGCTTGAGCAGGTATCATTCAGTCTGCAATCTCCGCCAAGTCAATGCTTTTACGGGGACTCAGCTTAATCGAATTTTCATCTAGGCCCAAATTAAATTACAAATTCTGGCTACTCATTGAAATGTTATAAGTTTAAGAGCTCTGCATCAGACATCTCTAACTAGCACATTTCCTTGAACCTCTGTGTGCTGGGGACGGATTATCAATATTTATCAGTACACAATTTAGGAAATGTAATAGGTGAGGCAAGGAATTGCTGTTGGCCTGACTCGAGCCACATCATTGTGATTTCAGACAAATAGTTGGATACAGCCTCTTCACCGCCACCTGGGCAAGACGTGTAAAGTGTCATATAGTAATAAGTCAAGTCTGCAAGAATGGAGGCATCATCGGTGACACCAGTGCCATCTGGTCGCCGCAAAAGAGTTACATGTTGCATGGTACAGGGGACGAAGCAAGCAAACCAGCGTGTGGCCGAGACATTCACCCTCATCAGAACAACGCACCCTTTCGTATTTTCCCAGGAAGGCGACTTCGCGTTGGGCGAGGTCGTGGAACCCGTGCATTAATTTGGATCCATCGTGGATTTGATGGGCTTGTGAGGCACCCTCGTCAGTAGAGTCTAGCGCCTGGAGCTTCTCCTCTATCTTAGCTAGGTCAGCAAGGATAACACGAAGCAACCCTGTGTGCTTCGAGATACACACTCCCCTTAAAGGCCTCCCATAAAGTAGAGCATTTCTCAACTGAACCAACATTAAGAGAAAAAGATGCAATAATGGCCACTCAAACTTCAGAGCTAAAGACCGTATCATATAGTGTGGTAGAGGGGTAATTGCCACTGTCGGACCACAGAAACCTGTACAGGTATGTGTAACGTGAGTAACACAGAAGCATGATCCGACAGCATGAGGGTAAAGTGTGCAAACAGCTGTGCTACAAGAGACTTCTGGAGGCTGGCTTGTCTGGCAGAACAATTTCACCAACAATATGTTACTGTCTTGGGAGACCTAGTTTGAGGACAGATAACATTCTTAACCAATTCAGACTCTGCAGCAATTATTCTGCTCCTTTTACAGGAGGGGAGAATTAAGGTTGTCTGTATCAACAGCTTCAGTCATGCTCATCATCCACTGGCTCTGCTGCCTCAAAACCACTTGGATTTGACCTACCTCAACCATTCAACTTCCATTTTGGGCAGGGTAACAAATTTTACAGCCCAGCGGTAGTCCATCGTTGTGACGACTAGTGATTTGATTGAATTGCAATGGGCAAACCCTCCTTTTGGTGGCACTCCTCCAGAATAAGCGCTTACCTGTCAGAAGTGATTGAGACTTTACCTCAATTTTGGAGACACACATCCTGGCCTGGTTGAATAAAGGGGCTATCAAAGTGAAGTCCTTGGAGGCAAGTGGTAAAGTAATTATAATCCTGGCCCCCCAAGAAGGCTCGGGATTCAGACCAAAGTTCAAGAAGTTGTATGAGTAGGTCCTTCTGGCCCTAAACACACAGGTTTAAATGGAGTCCTCTACCTCCGGGATGCCTTTTTTTTTTATATCTGAGTCTTCCCAGTCCACAGCCGTCATCTCCACTTTACATTGGGGTCCAAGCATTAAACTTTTTGCAGTGCTGCATTTCGGCCTTATGACCAAGTCAGAGATGATCCCAAATGTGCTGGCAGTGGTAAGATCGGAAGACTGTATACTTTCATATTTCAATGACCAGCAAGTCAAAGTGGGCTTTCCCAACTTCCTTTCAGATAACTTGCCATGCAACCTGTCCTTGGTTCAAAATCTGTGATATTTCATCAAATGACAGATGTCAGACTTAGCACCAGAGTCCGAACCAAGTGTGTTGGGACAATACTGGATATGGCACGTATGAGGGCTTTCATGGTCTTTCTCAGAGAATCCTGGAAATTCAAGATATGATTCCAATCGTTCAGACTTCAGTCCCATTACAGTCCTGAAAGTCCTCTGCCTTGTAAGCTTGAAGGTCCCATGTATCCTCCTGCTACTCAATGTGCAATGGAGGACGAGTTCTCTCCAATGGTGTCTCAGAAAGAAATGGTCCCAGTATCCGGGAGCACACTCTGTTTGAGTGCAAAGTTTCAGACCTCGACCGGTAGATGTGTCCTTCCTAGCTCAGTTTGTTTTCCCTTACGCCTTCCGAAGATGCAGGCCAACGTGACACGTCTCCCCTTTGGAATCGGGCTGCTACCTGGGGTGATGACTATGCAAAGCCTTTGGTCCTGACAGAGCAATGACTGCATGTCAATGTGCTAGAACTGAGGACAGCCCACCTAGTCTTGATTGCATTCCTTCCCTCAATCTTGTACAGTGTGGTGCAAGTACTCTCACAAAACACTACTGCTGTCCACTACCTCAATAGGCAAAGAGGAGTTGGGCAAGTATCCTGTGTTACTCACTGCACTACATCCTCCTGTTCTGAGGTAGGGCCAGTTCTAATAAGGTACCAAGGTCTCAAATGTTTTGTGTTGTAAAATAATCTGCTGAATTTAGGCTTATTTTGTTTCTCTCTGCAAGCCTCTGTTGGGAGCAACTAAAGAGAAGGAAATTAGAAATGAGTCCCTCTAAAAAGGAACAATATCCAAACATCCTTCACACCAAGAATGTTCCAGCTTCAACTAAAGTTTGGATGTTCAATTCAATAAAGGATGTGGTTAACTGTGTCTGTTACATTAGCCTATGCAACAGGTTATCACAAGTACTTTAGAGACGGCATTCTCAACCTCCCAAAGAAAGGGTGGTTGTAGGAAGCTGGCTCTATATATGCTATACCAAAAAGAAGTATAGTGTGTGCAAAGTCCAGTGAGTCCCCAAAGTATGGCAAAGGTTTAAGTAGATAATACCTCACTCTCAAGTTAGTAGTAGCTGGGCTGAGCAGACAGGCTTATCAAAGGGTAGTGTTAAGCCTTTATTGCACACACTCAGGCAAGAACACCCAAAGACTGAATTCAGACTGAATCCAGACCACTTGTTTGTATAAAAAGTTGTTACTTTGTTATTTTATTACTAGAACCAAGAATCACTCAGTGCAGGTAAGTTATACAGTTTGTAAAACAGGCAATACTTTTCCAGTAATGTAGTATGGTTTTGTAAATGCAATAAATACTTTACAGTTTTAAGAAAGCGTTCTGTACATGTCAATCCAATACAGTTTGAGTTTGCAATGATAAAAATATGCAATGCAAGTAAGTACTCGGTTTTGTAGTTCAGTCTCGGGGTGGTAGCACTTACATAGGGCAGGGGTCAGGTAGAAAAAGAGGGTACACCCTCAGCTGCACAAGGGCGGCCAGGTGCAGTATTCAAAGGAGAGCTCGGGCCCAGTGTAGAGATACGGGGACAGGGTGTACTCTGAAGAACACAGGTTGTTACCTGCGGGTTCTGGGTCAGGGCCCAGGGATCAAAGGTAGACACAAAGGAGGCCACAAGTAGGCACCAAAAGCGCACCTCCAGCATTACTGAGGTGACAGGGTGCAAAGTAGGTCTCGGGTTCCCAATGCAAATTAATGAAGGACGTCTATTGTGAAGAAACGCTGTTGGCTCGGCACAGGAGGCTTGGAGGAGGGACCAAGCAACTGCAGGGCGAAGATGGAGTGTTGCTGGACACAGGGACACCATCGACCGGGTACCCCAGGGTCAGGGTTGTGTCAGGCTTTCACTTTAGGTCCAGTCATGGTCGGGGGGACCCTTCTAGATGAGGCTGCAGGCGTTGCAGTGGAGGTCAGAGGCTGTCGTCCAACGCTGGGTCACAGGTCAGGATCGCCGGCGGGACCTTGATGTGGTGTTGGTCCACACAGACTCGGGCAGTGGGGTGTAGATCATGCGGTTCCGTCAGAATCCGATATATGAGCTGGAGTCTGTTGCTGGACAAATCTTGAGTCTGTTGCTGGACAAATCTGGCATCCACAGGAGATTAGAGACTTTACTTAAAGGCAGGGCAGGTCAGATCCCTGGGGTTGTTGGAGGCTGCTGGCTGCAGGACACACCAATTTCAGCTTGCAGAGGTTCCGAAGCAGGGGATAGGCCAGTAGGGCTGGACCAAAGTAGTAGTAGTCTTTTATTGTTTTTAGTTATTTGAAACCATTACAAAAATACATATTAATTATCACAGATAAAAAAAAAATTAAAAAGCTAAAATATTTACAAGTGCAAATTTTTGGAAAAACATAATTAAACTAAAAACAAAACATTTTGAATACTAATAATAATTAATTACTCTTAGGCCATGTTGTTATGAAACCGAATATAGCCAGTATTCTTAGTCCTGTATATTTGAAATATCCTTAAATAAAGTAATTATAATCTTTACTCCCCTACAAGCAAGAACGGCTGATCGTCCACTTAGCCAGGTGATAACGGCTTGCCGGCATGTACGAATTCCCAAATTTCTAAATATCGATTTCAGCATAATTTTACTTTGTGGTAAGGGAACAGGACAAACACAGAATAAGTGAATTAATGATTCACTCTTATATCCACATAATCTGCAAGAAAGGTTCTTTGGCTGTTTTTTCCAGGATGGAACAAGGTCTTTTGTTTCCATAATGCCAAACCCGAGTAACATAAATTGATGTTTCAATCTTAATGAAAAATGTTCTGCGAGATACGATTTAGGACCTAGCTGGAGTACGAATTTATTACTGTCCATGCATGTCTCTTTAGTAAAAAAGCATTTTTACCGGTTAGATTTGATGATATTCGCGCTGCAGATCTTAGCGCTTGTTTAAAAGATGCCTTTCCCGTTATCGCTCGCCAGGCTTCTTGTATGCCTAAATCCTTGACTTCCCCAGGGTCCCTATGTAGTACTAGACAGTGGTCCTCTATTTCCTTCCAGCATAAATAGCTGATAGACCCTTTTTTTGCTGCATGCAGTCTCCAACACAGGTTTATAAAAGCACTTTCACACTGATGTTTCTGATTTTTTAATCCGAACTCTAGCCGTATCTGTGCAGGTGAAACGGATTTTGGAATGTTAAATACGGCTCTATAGACTCTGGGCCAAAGCAGTTGTTGCCCTCTTCTCTGCAGCCCGGCTCTTCAGTCCTTCTTGTTTTGTCGAATCTAAGGAGCAAGGTTCAGGGGTGCCCCTAAATACTAGATTTAGGGGCTTTACAGGGGTGTGTAGGTTAGGACCAAAGAGTTCCTTCCCTGGGGTGTTTCCACCGTCTCTGATGCCAGCCTCCAGTGGGAGGGGGGCATATGCCTCGTCCTGATTGGAGGAGTCTCCTCATCTTCAAGATGGAGGGGACTCAGGTGTATGCTTCACTTAGCCTCCCCCACCTGAAGGGTGGGGTTGGCAAAAGTGGGCACACCTCCCTTTCTCTCCAAGTGGGGGGGGTCAGAACCGGTGGGAGCCAGCTGCTGATAGCAGCAGTGTCTGGGGGTATCTAACAGAGGCGGCAGGCCTTTTAAGCTTCCCCGTCGTGGACCCTGCCCATCCTGGGGAAGGGGGCCTGACACCTCTGCCCAGGATGTGCTTTATTTCAGGACCCAGAATGCTGAGGGCCCTCTACCCGTGGTCCAGAGACCTGTCTGGTGGTTACAGATGGCGGCTAGTCACTCAGGGACCATACCAGGGCTGGTTGTTTTTCTGGGGGCATCTCTAAGATGCCCGCTGAGTGCATTGTACATTTAATCCAATACTGGCATCAGTGTGGGTTTAATGTGTTGAGATGTTTGGTATCGAATTTACCAGTGTTCAGTAAAGCCATCATGGGGCTTCAAACTACAAACTCCCAGCCCCTGTACTCAAAATGGCTACACAGCACTTACAGTGCCTGTGAAAGGCACACACACTGTATGGGCATATTGCTCATGCAGCTATGCCCTCACCTGTGGTATGGTGCACCCTGCATGTAAGGCTGTAAGGCTTGCTAGAAGGGTGACTTACCCATGCCACAGTCAGTGTTGGTGGGCATGGCATGTCGACTCTTCATTTCAGTCTGCACCCAAAAACACAGCTTGCAATGGCAGTGAGTGGGTGTTAAGGCGAGGGGTCTCTGAGGGTGACATAATACATGCTGCAGCCCTCAGAGGCCCACTCTTATCACAAGGCCCTTGGTACCAGGGGTACCTTAAACAAGGGACTTACATGTGGCCCAGAGGCGTGCAAAACAAAAGTACAGTTTTGGGAAAGAACACAGGTGCTGGGGCCTTGCTAGCAGGATCCCAGCACACAGTCTTAAGAGGGGCAAGGCTGCGTCCTCTCACCGTTTCTTTTTTCCATCTGTAACAATGGTGTTGGAAAACATCTCGAGGGCGCAGCCTTGGACGTCCCTGGGTTCTCTAATCATCAGCGGCTACCAATTCTGGCGTAAGCTGATGAAGCAGTCTTGATGGCCCGAACCGGGATAGGGCTTCAGTATCTCATATCAGCCTATGCGGCCTTAATGAATTCATTGGCTTTAAAGATCAACCAGACGAAATCTTTTGTAATCATCACAGGGGCAGGGAAACGCGACAGAACACCTTCTTTTTCAAAGTCAGTCGGCTCATATGTATGAACCAACTCTAGCCCTGGAGGAGGGAGGATACTTTTACCTGGCTGACATCATACTGCCACATCATACATTTATTTTATTATGATTCCGCCTAAATTTGATTCTGCTGATGGTAGGATACCCAGGGAAGAAATTCAAACAGTCTGAACTTTCCATGTGCCCGTGCGATAACCAATCTCCACAAAATGATCTTCATGTTTTATTTTTCTGTGGTTTTTATCGTCAGGAAAGACACAACTTTATTGTCCCAATCTGCAAACGTTATAACTTCAAATTTTGTCGAGTAGCATTGTACTCCCTTAAATCTCTTCAGAATCCATTTGTATGCTTCTCAGTCACATCATTCTTATGGGCATATAGGAAAAAAAGGAAGCAAGCAGGCACATAACTAGAAACAGGATTGTCTTTTTAAATTCTTACTTTTTTAATATTTAATGTTTTAAATAATAATTAACTAGACAATATACATAGATGAAATGGATTCTACGATAAATTGAGCAGGAGTATCTTTATAATTATTGGGACTTATGCTGTTTTGATAATCACGTTTTCTTTTAAAAAGGTTATTGTATGTACTTTTATGACATGATGTGTAAGATCAAATAAAGGGATTGATTGATTGATTCCAGCACACAGTCAGTCAAGTTGGCATTAGGTATCTGGCAAAAAGTTAGGGGGTAACCATGCAAAAAAGAGCACTTTCCTACAGTGGTGTAAACATTTAAAACTGAAGTATTTAATACACACTGTCTGCCTTCTAGCAGTACAAATATATCAAACATGATTTGAAAGGAATTTGTTTAGCGCTCTTCAAACTACCACACATTTAATTTAGCCAATAAAACGAGAGAAGATTTTGCCTCCAAGCTTTTATACTTTTTTCAGACTCACTGTGCACAACTGATTATTTGTTTGTCTAGCAGTGCTACTAACTAGTGATGTTGCTGCACTGAAAGTGTGAAATCAAATTGAAACAAAAGAAGCTGAGTATATGTTTCACTTAGTGTATGACAGTCGAATCACCATGGAAATGTATGTATTTCAGCATTGAAAGGCTCAATGGTTACAAAGCAGTGTAAGCTTCCTTATAGACCATTTTATTGCTGTAGTCCAATCATATACATGATAAGTAATGAATGTCATTCCATGCTGAAATACCTAGATACTGCTACCCAGATTCTTCATGCAATAAACTATGTAAGAGACAAGGTTCTCAATGCAGGTTAGCCTCACTATGTGCATGACCATTACCTTGAGATGGGTCGCCCGTTTGAAAACCTTACTGCAGATATGACACACGTGGATTCGGTCTTTGCCGTGAACCTCTTTGCCATGGTCTGTTAACAAGGCAGCAGAAGTGAAGTAACGATTGCATTCAAAACAGTGGTGTACTTGGATGCCCTGATCAGCTTGTGACACTTTTGAAAGATCTGAAACCTCAGATACCTATAACAGAAAAAAGCATTAATTTTCCTAATGGACAGGAAATATACTACTGTAAGATACAATATCAAATTGACCTTTGTTATAAACTTCCACATGCCAGTTTTCACAAAAATATTTAACAATAGCTGTGAATAGTATTATTTCCTATATTATATAAATTTAAATAAATACAGCCAAGAACATGGAGTACAAAGACAAATCTACAAACTAAACAGTGCATTTTAAAACATGATTCCTGTACATACCCCAGGGCCACTGGAACTAAAGGACTCAGTGGCTGGAGAGCTTTGTTATGTTAGGTTTGGTTATGAAGTGAACGTATCACCCTGGCTGGGGTCTTTCGGCGCTATTGCAGCTCCAAAGGTTCTGAAGGCCAAGAGTGAAAGTATGTCAGAGACTAGGAAAGCCAGGTCTTAAGAGTTTTTATGAACTGTTTAAAGTCTGTGCATGCACGTAGATGCAATGGGAGCAGATTTCTGTGCTGGGGGGTTTATTGTGTGAAAATGAACGGCCACATACCTAGTGGTGCAAATAAGCCAAGGAAGTAACAGGAATTTCGCAGTGGATCTAAGACTCCGAGTGGGGGCATACCACTGCAGTTTACCCTGCAGATAGGGAGGCCCACTTCCATATAGGGGTGTATGGACCAAACAGAGGAGTTTAAACACGGCCTGCTTTATTATGAGCAGACAATAAATAGTTCTGAGGGCAAGCGTGGCAGAAGATGGCTGGTTAGCCGAGCCATGGTATTTTGAGCCACCTGGAGTTTGGAAGACAATCCTTCATTCATGGCGGACATTAGAGCATTCCCATAGTCCAGACAGCTGATTATGAGGGCCTGGACTAGGGATTTCCTTGTCTGCAGCGGTAGCCACTGGAAAACCTTCCTAAAGAGGTACAGGACTCCAAAGCAGGAGCCCGCAAAAGCGTTTACAAGTTTGCTCATGGTAAGGTTTTAATCTACCAATCTGCAAAATGAATCATTTACAGCAGTTGCCACATGATTTGACTAACCCTCTGTTGCATCGTTTGCAGATTTTAAAAAAAAACCATATTCTAGCTCTAACAGTTTAATAAAACACTTTTAATAAAAGTGCCACATGTGGAATTGTGCTGTAACAAACTCACTGAGAATGTTAACTGGCCACCTTTGATTGCTGTATTCAAGTATATATTTACTAATCAAGTGAACCTGTTGCCAAGACAGTTGAAAAAGTTATTCATCTTCAGTAGCAATCTTTCTGTTGAATACGCCATATTTACCTGCAGATTCCTTGCCTTTTGACTATACCCTGGGACCAGAAATTTTGCAATAGCTCTCCTGTGCCAGAAGGTGGTGATAGGCTTCATATTGGTATCAGATAACGATTGGACACGAAGTTGATGGAGCCACATATCGCCAACTTGGCGTTCTGACACGAGTTTCTCATCAACTTTTTTCAGAGCCCTTCGAAGCAAAGACGAGGCCATCAATAATTCAACAGTGACATGCAGTATAACAACCTAATTTGCAACCTTAATGCACAAGTTACTACTTGTGTAACGATGTATCTGTAAGAGACATCAGTTAGTGATAGATTCATTACCTTAGAATATTCCCCAGGCGTCAGCCTGGATCCGGAAAGTTTTCGGCTTAGCAGTACCCCTGCGCGCCAGTAGGTGGCGCCGTGCGGCTCCGTGCCCATAATTGGCGTCGTGTATGCCAGGACGACGTCACGGAGGCTACTTAGGCGCCACCCATGCACGCTGACGTCAGTTCTGTATACAACTTTCCGCGCCGAAACGCAGAGTCATGCGAGAAACTGACCTTTGGTGCATACAACTAGGGCCCTAAAAGGGGATGACCTTAACCCTAGTAATCAGTTCGCAGAACGGGGAGGATGGGTGGGGCGGTAAGGAATCTATCACTAACTAATGTCTCTTACAGATATATCGTTACACAAGTAGTAACTTGTGCATCTGAAAGAGACACGTTAGTGATAGATTCCTTACCTTAGAATAGCTACCCCAGCAATACCAACCCCGGTGGTGGGTCTGCGAACAAGATTACACCAGAAAGTCACGGAGCACAGAACGGCCAAAGAAGCCGTCTCTCCGGACCTGACTGTCAAGGCAGTAATGCTTGGTAAAAGTGTGCAGCGAGGCCCACGTAGCTGCCTGACAAATATCCTGCAAGGGGACACCGCGTCCCAAGAAAGTAGTGGCTGCAGTTGCCCTGGTTGAATGGGCACGCAGACCCACAGGAGGCTCCTTCTTGGCCAAGGAGTAACATGCTTTGATGCACAGAACAACCCACCTGGAGATGGTCCGTTTGTGCACCGCCCGACCTCTTTTGGCGCCCACGTAGCCAGCAAAGAGCTGCTCATCCACCCGGAACTGCTGTGTACGCTGCAGATAGAGTGCAAGCGCACGTTTAGGATCCAGACGGTGGAGCCGCTCCTCTTCCCGTGAAGGATGCGGAGGCGGAAAAAAGGCGGGCAAAGTGATGGTCTGCCCAATGTGGAAGGGCGTGACAACCTTTGGCAAGAACGAAGGACGTGTCCTCAGAACCACCTTGTAAGGATGAACAGAAAAGAAAGGAGGTTTGGAAGAAAGAGCCTGGAGCTCACTCACTCTCCTGGCAGAGGTGATAGCTACCAGGAAAGCCGTCTTGAGAGTAAGAAGACGTAAGGGACTGTTATGAAGGGGCTCAAAGGGAGCGCACATCAGAAAAGTCAAGACAAGATTCAAGTCCCACTGAGGCATTATGAAGGGCACAGGTGGGAACGTGTGCGGAATGCCCTTAAGAAAACGGTTAACAACCGGGGACTTAAAAAGAGAAGGTTGATCAGGAAGCCATAGGAAGGTAGCGATAGCCGAAAGATAACCTTTAAGAGTGCCCAGAGCAGAGCCCTGCTGGGCCAAAGTAAGAAGGAACAGGAGAACCTCAGAAAGCGGGGCAGAAAGGGGATCCACAGTCTTAGCTGTGCATCATGCCACAAATCTGTTCCACCCACTGGCGTACACCGTTTTAGTGGAGGGACGCCTGGCTGCCAAGATGACATCACAGACTTCGGGAGGAAGATCGAAAGGTGTCAACTGTCACCGCTCAATCTCCAAGCATGGAGGTGGAGGCTGGACAGGTTCGGCTGGAGGACCGTCCCCTGCTGCTGCGAAAGAAAATCCTCCCGAAGAGGCAGTCGGATCGGGGGATCGATGCTCGTACTGAGTAGCTTGGGATACCACACTCTTCGAGCCCAGTCCAGAGCCACAAGAATAACCTGGGCCCGGTCGCGCCTGATCTTCTTCAGCACTCTGGACAGAAGTGGTATAGGCGGAAAGGCGTACAACAGACTGCAGTTCCACTCGAGACGAAAAGCGTCTCCGAGGGAGTGCCGATCTGGAAATTCCATTGCGCAGAACTGATGACATTGCGCGTTCTCTTCAGTGGCGAATAGATCTAACCAAGGCTCTCCCCATCGCAGAAAGAGACCTTGCGCCACATCCAAGTTCAGATGGCACTCGTGATCCACCATGCACCGGAGGCTGAGTTCGTCCGCCCCGACGTTCAGAGAACCTGCCAGGTGTTGAACCACCAAGGTAATGCCTTGATGTTCCAGCCACGCCCAGAGGCGCAGAGCCTCCTGACAAAGGGTCCACGACCCAACTCCACCCTGTTTGTTGCAATACCACATGGTGGTGGTGTTGTCCGTGAACACCTGCACCACACTTCCCCAGACAGAGGGAAGGAATGCCTATAGTGCAAGCCGGATCACTCGCAGCTCCAGAAGGTGGATATGGAGCTGGGACTCTGCCGGAGACCAGAGGCCTCTGATCTCCGCCTCTCCCTTGTGGCCTCCCCAGCCCAGGAGGGACGCATCCGTCACTACCATGTGCTCCGGTTGGGAAAGGGAGAGGGATCTGCCATTGACCCAATCGCGATTCGTGAGTCACCACTGCAAATGCCGTGCAGTGCCTTCCGAGATCTGGACATGGTCGGACAGGTTGCCCTGATGCTGTGCCCACTGGAACTTCAGGTCCCACTGCAGAGCCTGCATGTGCCGTCTGGCATGCGGCACCAGCAGGATGCAGGAGGCCATCCGGCCCAGAAGCCGGAGGGACATCCACACTGAAACCCGGGATAGAGACTGAAAGAGCGGAATCATAGCCTGAATATCCCGGACTCGCTGTTTGGGAGGATAAACCCGAAACAGCGTCGAATCCAGAACCGCTCCGATGAAAGGGAGCTTCTGAAAGGGACTCAGGTGCGACTTCGGCACATTCTTGGAGAACCCCAGCAGATGCAGGAGGTCGGCCGTAGTCTGGAGGTGGGAGACAACTGCCTGGGGCGAACCCGCCTTCATCAACCAGTCGTCGAGGTTGGGGAAGACTGACACCCCTGACCTGCGCAGATGAGCCACAACCAACGACATCACCTTCGTGAACACCCGAGGGGCGCTGGTAAGGCCGAAGGGGAGCACGGCAAATTGAAAATGCTCCTGGCCTACCGTAAACCGCAGGTAACGCTGGTGGGCCGGCAGGACGGGAATGTGAAAATAAGCGTCCTGCAAGTCCAACGCTACCATCCAGTCTCCAGGGTCCAGGGCAGACAGGACCTCAGCTAGAGTCAGCATCTTGAACTTCTCCTTCCGGAGAAAAATTGACGTCCCGGAGGTCCAAGATGGGCCGCAGGCCCCCCTTGTCCTTTTTGGGGACAAGGAAGTAGTGCGAATAGCAACCACTCCCTACTTCCTGTTCGGGAACATACTCGATGGCCAGGAGGGCCGTGATTTCCTGACGGAGAAGAGCCAAATGATCCCCTGACATGCGGTGGTACCGAAGGGCATGGCTGGAGGGGAGGACAGAAAGGGGAGCGAGTAACCTTGGCAGATTATCTGCAGCACCCACTTGTCCGACGTAATTTCGCGCCAGTGGTGGAGGTGGATGTGAACCCTGCCACCCACTGGGGTGGGGTGCCCCCTGAAGTCCGGATTAGGAAGGTTTTGAGGCGGAAGCGGCGGGGGTGGAAGTGGACTGCCCCGCACGCTGGTTACCAGACCCGCCCCTGCGGAACCCACGTGTGCGGCCCCGCTGAGGCCGGTTCTGCACAGGCTTGCTGGAAGAGCGCGCCTGGGTACCCCTGCCCTGGCAACGAAAGGAACGAAACCCCGTCGCGGCAGGAGTTTTCGAGTAAAGACCCAGAGACTTGGCCGTGGCATGAGAGTCTTTAAAGCGCTCCAGGGCATTGTCAGTCTTATCACCAAAGAGGCGGGAGCCATCGAAGGGCATGTCCATGAGCGAGCTCTGGACATCGGGTGAGAAGGCAGTGTAACGCAACCAGGCGTGGCGCCGCAACGCCACCGTCATGGAAATCGCCCTGCCCAACGAATCAGCAGTGTCCAAACCACACCTGATGGCAAACTTCGCCGCATTCTTGCCCTCCGCAATCACCTGGGAAAGGACAGCCTGGACCTCCTCAGAGCACTGAGGCAGAACCTCCGCCACCGAATCCCACACTGCATGGGAGTAACAGCCCAATAAGCAGGCGGTATTAAACGACTTCAACCCCAAACTGGCTGAGGAGAACAACCTCTTGCCATATTGGTCCAGCCTTTAAGAGTCCTTATCTGGCAGAGCAGAGGGAAAGGCACTCTGCGATGTCGAGGCCTGAATGACCAGGCTCTCGGGCGTGGGATGAGTGGTCAAGAAGGCAGGATCACCAGGCGCTGGGCGATGACGCCTAGCGACGTTCTTATCCACCGGCGCCCGAGAGGCCGGCCGCAACCAAGTAACCAAGAGGACTTCGGTAAGGGCCTCATTAAAAGGGAGCAGAGGCTCCGACGACGCAGACACCGTCTGGAGCACCTCTGTAAGGAGGATGGGTCTTAAGGGCCACCGTAGGGAGGTCGAGGTGGAGAGTCTCCGCGGCTCGACGCAGCACCACAGTGTAGGAAGCACCCTCCTCCATAGTAGGCGAGGGAAACCCCGGGTCAGAAGACACATCAAGTTCACCCGCATCCTGAAGGTCATCCACCCAAGCCTGCTCGGAGTCACACTGCTGCGCAAGGGGGTCCTCGGAGCCGTCCCAGTCCTCATCCGGCTCCGGGGTAGAATCAGCCGGTCGCGGCGCTGGGAGCGGGGCCAGCAGGGGCCGAACCGGAGCCCCATCCCAATGAGGATACCAGGTTGGAACGAAATGGTCCGAGAACCGAGGCAGGGGCGGAATAAACGGCACATAGTGCGGCGCCTGTGGTGGAGCCAGGGGCGGAGATGGGGCCGGAGCCAAGGGCAGCGCCGGGGCCGGAGCCAGCGGCGTTGCCCCTTGTGGCGCTGGGGCCGGAGCCAAGGGCGCTGGATCCTGTGGCTCCAGGGCTTGCGCTGGAGGCAGTGCCGCCGGGTCAACAGGATCTGTACACGGGCCGCAGGGCCCGCAGGCGCACCGGCGGGAGCCCGAGGCCTAAACAGGCGGTCCAAGGCAGCAAGAAACACATGCCGCTGTTCGGGAGTCGCCGATGGACACGGGTAGAGCGGGTAGGCCGTGGGACTCCCAGGCTCCAGAGGAGCCGCAGGGGCAGAGGCCCTGTCCCCCACGTCCGTGCAAGGGGAGCGACGGGGGGACGTCGGGGAGCGAACACGCTTCTTCGACTTGTTCTTATGGCGTCGCTTACCGGAATCGGAAGGTGAAGACTGAGAGTCCGAGGAGTGACGGCTGCGGTCCCGCGAGCAGTCCCGCCAACGGCCTCTAGACCCGGAGCGGCAGCGAGAGGAGTGCCGGACCTCCAGCAACTTCCGGCGCCGCTCCCGTAATGCCTTCGGGGCCATGGCACGGCTGTCCCGACAATCCCGGGAGTCGTGGTCGGTCTCCAGGCAGTAGAGGCAGACGTCATGGGGGTCCGCTACCGACATATCACGGTGGCACGACCCGCAAGACTTGAAGCCGGGCATCCCTACGTGCACCAGGAGACAAGAGAAGAAGACAAAAGTCTCAAAAAGTGGTCAAAAAATTGACTGAGGTACGTGCTCAATCCGGATCTGCGCTTTCGGCGCGGAAAAAGAAAGAACTGACGTCAGCGCGCATGGGTGGTGCCTAAGTAGCCTCCATGACGTCGTCCCTGCGTGCACGGCACCACCTACTGGTGCGCAGGGGTACTGCCAAGCAGAAAACTTTCCGGACCCAGACTGACGCCTGGGGAATATTCTAAGGTAAGGAATCTATCACTAACGTGTCTCTTTCAGATATCAAGATTTCTCCAACATTCTTCAGAACAGGAAACTGGACATAATCAATGAGGAATCTGCAGGTAGATAGTGTACATACCAGAAGGAATGTTTTGGTTTCAAAATGTCCTTCAGTGTTAATAAACCTGCAGACGTTAAATAAGCTGACTTGGTTTTGCTTTGTGGCGCTGACTTGGTTTTGAAGTTGGGCCCGAAATTGAATCCCAAGCGTTCGGTTGGTGCCGGCAATGGCTGGAAAGCAGTAACGGTCCAGTCGACAGAGAATGAGGGCCCGAACCCCTAGCATCGGTGTGTCGGTGAGTGCTATGTACTGAGGTGGTACTCATTGCGTGGGCACGACGTCTTTCAGTCTAAGCGGGCTACAGATTTGCTTCTTCTGACTATGACTGCGAATCTAGCTCCGGTGCAGGTCCGTGCCCAACACTAGATGGCAGCAGTATGCAAAGCAAGTAAATCTACAGCTGCACATGCAACAAACAGATCATAGTAAAAGGTAAGTAACTTCTTTCTGCCAGATACTTTACCTATAGATTCCTCACTTTCTGAGTAGATCCCACAGCAATGCACCTTCAATGTGGTGACTCTGAAGATATGGCTACACCTGAACGCCTGGAGCATAGAACAATCAAAATCTCCATTCAATTGTACTTCCAAAACAAAGAAATTATACTTGGCAAATGTGTGAAGTGAAGCCCACATTGCAGCAGAGTCCCCTCTAGAGGTTCCTTTTTGGTAAGGGCGTAACAGATTTTGATGGAAGGCACATTCCACCAAGACAAGGCACATTTCTTGACTACTCTGCCATTCTTAATGCCTGTGTAGCAGACAAAAAGTTGGTCATCGGTTTTTAAATCATTGGTCCTGTCAAAATTGTAGGTGACTGCCCAACAAAGGTACAACACTTTCAAGCCTCTCCTTTTCCTCAATGGCATTGGGTAGAGGGACAAATTTAGGAAGAGTAATGGATTGCTCCATATAGCATAGTGACTATCTTTGGCAGAAAAGCAGTTTTAGTTCTCAGAACCAGCTAGCCCACATAGAAACAGGAGTAAAGGAGGTCAGTCATACAGCAGTTGCAATTCACTGATGTGCCAACCCAACATGATAGCCACCCAAAACATTGCTTTTGAACGTGAAAAGTTGCAATTCGGAGCTATATCTAGGATCTATGCCCTCATCAAGAAGGTAAACAACTAATTAAGGCCCCACTAAGGCATAATAAAAGGGAAGGAGAAAAAACACAAGCAGTCCTTTTCAAAAGACTGATAACAATCTTGGACATGAACAGTGAGGGTCGGTCTAGCCAATAGGTGCATGCTGATAAGGTTGCTCCACAGCCATTAAGTGTGCCTACTGCATACCTTTGCTGGGCAAATGAGCATTCAAAGTGCAACACATCTCAGAGATGTGCCTTCAGAGGGTTGAAGCTCTTCCTCATGCACCATGTAACAAAACGGTTCCACAGCCGGAGATCTCCTCAAGGAGTAAAGTGAAGAAAAAATGACATTGACCACCTCAGATGGAAGATGAAATAAACTCAGATGCCCCTGCTCAATCTCCAGGTATGAAGATGGAGGCTCTTAAGTAGGACTTGCTCTCTGATGAATGGAGGCCTCCTCAAAGCAGGAGCTAAAGAGGGGGACGTAGGGAGAATGCCAGAAGGTCTGCATACCACACCCTTATCAGACAATCCAGGGCAATCAGAATCACTTATGCCCGATTTTGCTGCACCTTCCTTAGTAATCTAGAAGTCAAGGGTGGGGAGGAGGGGGGAATGGGGTGCGGGCGGAGAATGTGTACTGTAGTGGAAAAGTCCACATCAATCAAATCATCTCAAAAGGCTTCCTGCAATGGAAACTGGACGGTACAGAACAGTAGGAAATGTGCATTTCTGCATGTGGAGACCAGATACACCTGAGGGCATAAAGAGTCTGTACCACTTCTTGGTGGAGACGCTGCTCATGGTTAGCAAGAGGAAAGAGACTCCGGTTGTCAGTTCTAGCATTCAGAGAGCTGGTCAGAGTGTTGGTAATCAGCCAGATCCTGTACGCCTGAGCCCAGGCCCACAGTGTCGGTGCTTCTGAGCAGAGAAAATTAGATACTATGCTGCTGTGCTTTTTCACATACCACATTGCAGTTATGTTGTCCATCAAGATCTGCATAGACTGACCATGAAGGGAGGGCAGGAAGCTTTCAGAGCAAGATGAATCAACGCAGTTCGAGCAAGTTCACATGGAATCTATACTCCTCCGTAGACCAGAGACCTTTGGCATTCCAGCTCCTCTAGGTGGGTACTCTATCCTAAGGTGGAGGTATCCATCACCACTGTGGCTACTGCTGGCAAAAGGACTTCCCGCATGACAGGCTATAGTCTTCTGACCATCACAGAACATCTGTTGCAGTGTCCGAGGATCCTAATGATGCCCCCAACCTATTAGAACTCCTACAGACAAAGGCACCACTGGAGAGTCCTCAAATGCCAGCATGCGTGAATGACCAGCAATATTTAGGAAGCCAGCAGGCGAATGACTTTCAGGGTTGGAATCAGAGCTTTCCCTCAAAACATCTTAATCATATCTAAAATTCTCTTGAGAATAGGGAATTCTCTGAGAGACATCCTGTCCAGCAGGTGCTGTAAGGGCTCCAACTTGAAGCGCAACTTTTTTTTTTTTAGTTTCTTTTTATTCTAGATGTTAAAGGACATACAATATGACTGGAAACAGCGGTGTTATCATGGTTACAATGTGTTGATGGAAACAACAAGGCAGTAAGTTATGCATCAGAGAAGTCAGCGTACCAACAGTTGGAACGAGTCCATCTAGAGTACTGCAAACATTACAAGAGAAGAGGACCACAGGTGCCCACTGGGACTCAAGTGTACATGTTGAACATACCAAGCATAGTAGCAATAATCATGATGCGTTCAATTATCACAATCTGAAATCAGGCATAAGAGAGTTGCAGGTACAGTATCCATCACTTCCCTCACTCATTTCAGACTTCTGAACCACCCTCGCCTTCTGTCTCAGCCGTCTCCTTGACTATTAGGTAAGTCTGGTAGAGTAGCCAATGATCCTTAGGGTGGTGCTGGGTGGTTTACTATATGTGCCAGATTGTTACAGTAGACCATGTCAGCATGCCAATCCTTCAATGTCGGGAGCAAACCTCGTGCCCATCGCATACCCACCCGCTGTCTAGAAAGCAGTAGTTCAATAGCAATCAACCACCGAATCTCCCTATCATATCCCAGCAATGCCAGCATTGGAGTGAACTCCAACGTGAAACCAGTGCTAACCTTCAGTTCACGGAACACCAACGTCCAAAACTCATTTACCCTGGGGCATAAACCAAGGATGAGGCGCAAACCCCACTGCACACTCACCACTGCGCCGACAGTCTGCACTATCGTGTAGTCCGTATCTATGTAGCCGTTCTGGAGTGTAATATACCTGGTTAATGTATTTAAAGTGCACCAATCTATGCCTACCATTTAGTGAAACAGCGTTAGCAACTGAACAGAAATATTGACATTGTTTGTCATTTATAACTATTCCCAGATCCCTCCGCCATTCAAGGCAAGCCTTAGTGAGCCCAGTTCTGCGCACCTCATGTGCAAGCGCATACATTCCTGTCATCAGTCTATTAGGGGAATCAACCTGCAACAGCCGAGACAGTGCGAGCATGTCGAGGGGCCCCAGGAAATAGTCATCCAATAATACCCGTAATGTGGGTCTCGCTCTGTAGTAGTGGTAGCGAGTCAGGGAAGTTGGTTGATCGCCCGACCCCAAACTACCTCCCATGTACACATTGTGCCGTCTTGAAAAAAGTCCCCCATAGTTCTGATGCGGAGTGTCTGCAAGGCTTATATCGCCCTATGCCCCCAACTCATAGGGAACCAGGAGCACCAAGTCAGTGGGACATGTGGTGAAAGTAGAGAGCAGGCTTTCTGTTCCAGAAGCCTTTGCCAAGCATGGGCAGTGGCATTCAACTAATTGAACATGCTGTGCCACAGCATTACGGTTCCTGAATAGCACTTGAAGCAACGAGTAGGGGTCAGATGCATCTCTCTCGAACTGCAAATATGGCAGGTCGATTGGGGCATGGAGCAAACAGTAAGCAAACCTACTCTGTGCTGATCTGTAATATGTCTCCAAGTCTGGGGCGTTAAGGCCTCCCATGTCGTATCGGAGAGTAAGTATCTCCAAGCCCTGGCTAATTTTATCACGCAAGATCGTAAGTTGTATACTACCGCGGGCGACAGCACCATGGGGATTTTTTGGGAATAAGAATAGAAATCTAGGTAATACTACCATGTTCATGATAGCTATACACTGTATCAGTGAAAGTGGAAATTTAATCCAGAGATCAACTGCCTCTGAGAGACCTGCATTGCCCTACCATAGTTATCGAGTAGCACCACCGCCAGGTTGCTGTGTATCTGTATTCCCAGGTAACATGCTGAGTCCATCAACCACTGCAATGGGTATTCTAATGGTATTTGTGTCATAACCGGAGTAAGTGGAAATACTACAGATTCATCCCAGTTCATAAGAAGGCCGAAGAAACCTCCGAACCTTACTAGCTCACAGAACACATGGGTAAGATTACACGATTACACTCCAGGAGCCGTATATACAGCAATATGTCAACTGCGTATGCTGAAATTAGGAGGTTGTATCCTTGGAAACGTACTCCCCTGTGGCTATGATACTCACTGAGTGCGCATGCCAGTGGTTCGCCCACCAAAGCGTACAGCAAGGGGGACAAGGGGCAACCCTGCCTGGTTCCCCTGGAAATGGAGATGGGAGCAGACAACACCATTGACACGTATTCGAGCTGTGGGCAAAGTGTAGAGCACCATTACTAGATGCAGGAATACCTCCCGAACCCCGATGCGACGCAGCACAGCCAACATAAAGCCCCATTCAATTGAATCAAATGCTTTTTCTGCATCCAGAAACACCACAGAAGCCTTCACCTCTGGATCAATACGTTGTGTTCTATGGTTAAAGGTGAGGCTAAGCCTGGGCACAAATCGCGCCTCTTCGGGACCCACTACCCCAGGTAACAGCAGAGCAAGTCAATTGGCTAATACTTTTGTGTAAAGTTTATTATCCACATTTATTAAAGACAATGGTCTATAAGACGAATAGTGGTGCTGGGTTTTGCCAGACTTCAGGAGTGTCACTATCAATGCCTTGCACATAGATGAGTGCATGGTGCCCGTTTCTGCCATATCCTCAAGCAATGTGACCAAATGTGGAATCAGTAGGTCCTAAAAGGCCTATTAAACCCCCACAGCGAGCCCATCTGTCCCTTACGCCTTCCCTGACTGTATTCCCTCAGTGCAGCGTGTATCTCTGCTAGTTGCACTGGTGCCATTAAGTGCTCCCTATTCTCATTGGTAAGCCAAGTCATGGTTATATGTGCTAAATAATCTGTGGCAGCGGTATCATCTTGTGGGAACCATGATTGGTATAAGTCAGTGTAATATCTACACAATCTGTCCGCCATGTGTTCGGTGTCGTTTGCCAGTTGTCCCTGTTTGTTCTGCACTTCAAGGATCACATCAGCCTCTCAGCAAGGCCGCAGTAATGCAGTTAGTGTAGCATTAGGGCACTCCCCTTGCCCATAAGTGTGTGCTACGGCGTATTTTCCTAAGTGGTGAACCTCGCTTTGTGCTGTCTCCTGGAACTCATCAACTTTTGCCTTAATATCGCACAGGAGGCGAGTTGATGCCTCCACTCCAAGTCAGCGATCTTTTTTTCCAGGAGCGTCTGCTACCAACGTAGCAATTTGGGAATCCCTCCATGATAAGACAGTGTTACGCCTCTAATATAGACACTGAAGGCCTCCCACCCTGGACCAGTTCCGCATGGAACGCAGAATCTAATAAGGATAATAGGGGAGAATGCCAAGTAATCGCAGCAGTTCCTTTGGCCCGTATCTCCAGGTCTAGTACCACTGGTGAGTGATCAGTGTATGCCCATAGGAGTGGCTCACAACGTTGGACCGGATACTCAAACCGCTCGATATGAGCCAGAAATCTCTTCATAGGTGAACATCATCCACTGAGGAATAATGGGTGTATCCCATCCCAGTGGGAGAACTATGGCCACAAATATCCAGAAGGCCCTCTCTGCTTGCGATGTCAAACGAACAATTGATGGACAGAATGCTGAACAATGTCATGCATTCACCCCAGTACAGAGATCTGGCCCTAAATCCATGTTTTTTTTCTCCCCATGCAGTTCCAGTTTAGACCCAGACATATGCAAAAAAGTCTTGATCCTCTTCCTCAAGGGAACAGTCCAGTCCGAAATGCCAGGCCAGGTTCTCCATAGACTGGAAACAAGCATCATGGGACTGGTTTCGGGGTATCATCCCTCATCAGCCAGGCTAGCTTAACTCCAGTGGCATGGAGAGCAAGGGACCCACATCTGGGCATACCTGTCCCACTCGGGGTGACAAATGCATAAAAAAAAAAAAAAACTGATGGACAGAATGCTGAATAATATCATGCATTCACCCCAGTACAGAGATCTGGGCCTAAATCCATTGTTTTTCTTGCTCTCCATACCATTCCAGTTTAGACCCACCCATATGCAAATCAGTCTTGTCCTTGTTCCCCATGGGAAAAGTCCAGCCCAAACTGCCAGGCCAGGTCCTTCTCGGACTGGAAACAAGCATCCTAGGACCGATTTCAGGGTATCACCCCATATCAGTCAGGACAGCTAGACTCTAGTGGCATGGAGAGCACAGGACCCACATCTAGGCATACCCGTCGCACTCTTGGTGACAAAAAAGAACAATTGATGGCTGTCTGCGGTGCCCTTAGAGCAATCGCAAGCAAGAACGAGAACACAGTTAGAATCCTAACCCCCAATCTGTAGCAGGTCACCCCACTTCAACAGCTGGATACTAAGTGTATGATAAAACTGTGGATCATCGTAAATGGGTCTGTATAACCCTACCAGCTACATACCTGGCCCACGGGTCCGAGCAGGTCTCCAGCAGCCAGACCCCGGATCCCATGAGTACCCAATTAGGACTCCTCAAGCATGTGTCATGAATTCGGCAGCTAAGCAGAGACCCGGCATGCTACGCTGCGTCGACACACTGCTACCTGGGGCCAAGTGGGTCTCCTGCAATATTGCTACATATATTTTGTGTCTCTTGAGGTATGCATCACCTTATGTATTTTTCTACAATCATTGAGACCACTGACATTCCATGTGAGAAATCGGAGTAATGAACAGCCAGCTGAACCAGCCACTACCTGCCCAGCGCTATCCACGATAAGTACACGACCCATACACTCCACTGCGTCCAACCACCAACACAGCACATCAAACAACATATAAAGTACAAAATCAAGACATGCAAAGCCCCCCCCCCCCCGCACCATGGTATTCCCCAACATACACAGAATAGCAATAACCCTCTCTAACACACCCTTATCCTACCTGAAGCACAACAAAACAAGTATGAGTGGTATACACGTGGGGACAGATGTTGCCTGGCCCAGTGGTCCGAGTGTCTATGGTTGCTAAAGGCAGTATATCAATTACCATGGGTGCCTATACACAAGTACAGATTAATGCAACAGACCACTCATAATAACAGATGCGATTTAGGATATGAATTCTTATGTAGTGAACTGTGTGCAACAGGGCATCGTACAGTGCTACAGAAAACCATCTTAACAAACGGAATGCTCTTACCAATGTTCATTGTGCGTAGAGTAATCAAAGAGTTCAAGACATGAACACAGGGGAAGAACAGACAGTTCCAGACTAGAGCACACTTCCATGTCTGCCCTTCCATTTCAGTCACTGCAAGCAACAAACCTAGCATGTAAGGAGGGTGAGAGGAGTTCAATCTACTGAATCCTGTAAATCTGCTCTGTCTTCTGCAGCTGCGCTGGGCGATCCAAGCCTACCCCCAGCAGCTTCTCTCCACCTGAGAAATTGTTGCAGTTGAACAAGTTACTTACCTTAGGTAACAATATATTTGTAAGAAACATAGGTTAGTTATAGATAACTTACCTTAGAATTACCCCCAGGCGTCAGACTAGATCCAGAAAGTTTTTCGTCAGCAGTACCCCTGCACGACGAAAAGTGGCATCGGTCAGCTCCGCGTTCGTCCTTGGCGAAGTGGTCGCAGGGATGACGTTGCAGTAGCTACTTAGACACCGCCATTGCGTGCTGTTGTCAGTTCTGTACACGACTTTCCACGCCAGAAGTGCAGAGCCTTGCAAGACACTGACCACTGGTGCACAAAACTAGGGCCTTGAAAGGAAAGCCTTAACCATAGAAGTCAGTTACAGAATGGGGAGGATGGGTGGGGCGGTAAGGAATCTATAACTAACCTATGTTTCTTACAGATATATGGTTACCGAAGGTAAGTAACTTGTTCATCTGAAAGAAACAGTTATAGTTCCTTGCCTTAGAATAGATACCCCAATCATCCCAACCCCAGAGGTGGGTCTGCAAACCAAGTTCACACCAGAAAGTCCTGGAAAACAGAACGGCGAAAGAAGCCGTCACTCCGGACTTGGCTGTCCAGGCAAGTGTCTTGTGAATGTGTGCAGTGATGCCTACGTAGCAGCCTGACAGAAGTCATTAAGGGGGACTCCACGTCCCAAAGCAGTGATAGATGGCGTCCCCCTTGTGGAATGGGCGCCCAACCCCACTGGCGGCTCCTTCTTTGCCAAGGAATAACAAGCTTTGATGCAGAAAACCACCCATCTAGAAATGGTCCGTTTGTGCACAGCCCAACCTTTTTTGGCACGTAGCCAACACAGAGCTGATCATCCGTCCCTGAATTGTTTTGTGTGGTCCAAGTAAAAGGAAAGCGCACTCTTTTGGATCCAGACGGTGGAGCCTCTCTTCTTCTTTGGAAGGATGCGGAGGCGGAAAGAAGGTGGGCAAAGTGATGGTCTGTCCAATATGGAAAGGAGTAACCACTTTGGGAAGGAAGGAAGGAAGGACGAGTTTTAAGGACAACCTTGTCTGGATGAACTGTCAGAAAAGGAGTTTTAAAAGGAAGTGCTTGGAGCTCACTAACCCTGCGTGCAGAGGTGATGGCCACCAGAAAGGCAGTTTTCAAAGTCAGAAGCCTGAGAAGACAGTTATGTAGCGGCTCAAATGGAGCACACAAGATTTGTAAGAACCAAATTCAAGTCCCACTGAGGCATCACTTAGGAAACAGGATGAAAAAGATGAGTAATGCCTTTAAGGAAGCGATTTACAATAGGGGACTTAAAAATAGAAGGCTAATCAGTAACCCTAAGAACGGCTGAAATGGCCGAGAGGTAGCCATTTAGACTGCCCCTGTCAGAGCCCTGCTGGGCCAAAGAAAGGAGGAACAAGAGGACATCAGAAAGAGATGCGGAAAGGGGATACACAGCCTTTGCTGTGCACCGTTTCCACAAATTTGTTCCAACTGCAGGCATATACTGTCTTAGTGAAGGGACGCCAGGCTGCCAAGAGAACATCACAGACTTCAGGAGGCAGGTCAAATGACGTCAACTGCCGCTGCTCAATCTCCACGCAAGGAGGTGGAGGCTGGACAGGTTCGGGTGGAGGACCGTCCACTGCGACAGAAGATCCTCCCAAAGAGGCAGTCTGATCGGAGGATCGATGGCCATGTGTAGCAGCTCGGGATACCAGACTCTTCGTGCCCAATCCGGAGATACAAGAATAACTTGGGCCCGGTTGTGCCTGATCTTCTTCAGCACTCTGGGCAGAAGTGGTATAGGCGGAAAGGCATGTAGAAGACCGCAACTTCACTTGCAGCGAAAAGCATCGCCTAGAAAGTGCCGCTTTGGAAATTCCAACTTGCAGAATTAGTGACATTGAGCATTCTCTTTGTGGCGAATAGATCTAACCAAGGCTCTCCCCATTGTTAAAAAAGACCTTGCACCACCTCCGAGTGAAGACGCCATTCGTGATCCATCATGCACCTGCGGCTGAGTTTGTCCGCCCTGCCGTTCAGGGAACCTGCCAGGTGTTAAACCACCAGGGATATGCCCTGATGTTCCAGCCATGTCCAGAGACGGAGGGCCTCTTGACATAGGGTCCACGACCCCACCCCGCCTTGTTTGTTGCAGTACCACATGGCGGTGGTGTTGTCCGTGATCACCTGCATAGAGGGAAGGAATGCTTTGAGTGCAAGACGAATTGCCCAAAGCTCCAGAAGGTTGGTGCGGGTCCCGAACTCCGCCGGAGACCAGAGGCCTCTGATCTCCGCCTACCCCATGTGGCCGCCCCATCCCAGAAGTGATGCCTTTGTCACCACTATGAACTCTGGTTGGGGAAGGGAGAGGGATCTGCCGTGGTTCAATCCTGGTTCGTTAACCACCACTGCAATTGGTGTGCAGTGCCCTCCGAGATCTGGACGCAATCGGACAGGTTCCCCTGATGTTATGCCCACTGGAACTTCAGGTCCCACTGCAGAGCCAGTAGGATGCAGGAAGCCATCAGGCCCAGTAGCTGGAGGGTCATCCTGAGTCAAACCGGGGATAGGGCTGAAAGATCGGAATCACAGCCCGAATATCCCGGTCTCGCTGTTCGGGAGGATAAACCCAAACCTGCGTTGTGCCCAGAACCACTCCGATGAAAAGGAACTTCTGAGAGGGAGTCAGGTGTGACTTCAGCACGTAGATGGAGAACCCCCAGCGAATGCAAAAGGTTGGCCGTAGTCTGGAGGTGGGAGACGACCGCCTGGGGCGAGCCCATCTTCAACAGTCAGTCGTTGAGATAGGGGAAGACTGGAACCCCTGATCTGCGCAGATGAGCTGATTCTACCGCTACTTTTCGTGAACACCCGAGGGGCGCTGGTAAGGCCGAAGGGGAGCACGGTAAACTGAAAGTGCTTGTGGCCTACCATGAACCGTAGGTAACGCTGGTGGAATAGAAGGACGAGGATGTGAAAGTAAGCGACCTGAAAGTCCAATGCTACCATCCAGTCTCCAGAGAGTAGTGGGAATAGCAACCACGACCTATTTCTAGGACAGGAACTCACTTAATGACTCTCTTGGCCAAGAGTGCTGAAACTTCCTGTTGGAGAAGGGCCAGATGATCCTCCGACATGCGAAGGTACTGAGGTGGCATGGATGAAGGGGTAGTCTCGAAATGGAGGGAGTAGCCCCTTCGGACTATTTGCAAAACCCACCTGTCTAACGTGATGGTGTGCCAATGGGGAAGGTGATGGCGAATCCAGACGCCCACTGGCGATTGGTGGCCCTGAAAGGTCTGACTAGGAGGGTTTGGGGGCTGCGGCAGAGGGGGCTGTGGTGGACTGGCCCGCCCGCTGGCCCCCAGAACCACGGCGATGTTTCCCATGTACCCGGCCGCGCAGGGGCTGAACAGCTTCACTGGCCTGTGGCTCTGGGCGGGATGTGGCGGGCACCCCTTCTGTAGCCACTAAAGGGGCGAAAAGCAAAGTGCGCAGGGCAAGTGGTGGAGAGGCCCAAGGACCAGGCTGTAGCCCGAGTGTCCTTAAAGCGCTCCAGCGTGTTGTCTGCCTTGTCGCCGAGAAAGCGACGGCCATCAAAGAGCTTGTCCATAAGAGTGGATTGGACATCCCCTGAAAAACCAGTTGACCTCAACCAGGTGTAGCGTCGAAGGGCTACCTATGTGGAAATCGTCCTGCCTAGTGAGTCGGCGGTATCCAGCCCACAGCACATGGTAACCTTTGCTGCGTCTCTCTCTTCGGCAACTGCACGGGAGAGTACGGCCCAGGCCTCCTCCGGGCACTGGAGCAGCACTTGCGCCACCGTAACCAGGTGGAGAGTTAGGGAATGTGCCTTTTGGAGGTGGAGGCTTGGACCACCAAGCTCTCAGGGGTGGAGTGTTGGGAGAGGAAAGTGGGGTCGCCTGGGGTCGGGCGGTGGCATCGGGCAATCATCCTATCCAGAGGAGCCCCTGTGTTGGGCCTGGACCAGGTGCCCAAAAGGATGTCAATGAAGGCTTCATTAAACGGTAGCAGGGGCTCCGAAGAGCTCGCTGCCGGTTGAAGCACCTCTATCAGGAGGTTAGTCCTGACTGCCACCGTAGGTAGCCTGAGGTGGAGCGCCTCGGCTGCCCTACGGAACACCACGGCATAAGACGCTCCCACCTCCGTAGCCACGGTAGGAGGAGACAACATGCCAAGGTCTGGTGAGTATCCAGACCACTGGCTTCCCCCAGTTCCTCTTTCCAGTCCGGTTTGTAGCCCAACTAGTCAGTTAAAGGGTCTCCAGACCCCTCCCAGTCCTCCTCACCTTTCTCTGGCTGCCAAGCTGGCCTAAAAGAGCCAGGGTAGAACAAGAGCACAGAAGTACCTGTCGGTCGACGCCGGTCCGGCTCCGTGTCTACATCGAGGTGGAGGTCGGGAGCGACGTCGGCTGGGGACACAGCCGACACAGGTTGCGGACGTTGTGCTGGTGGAATCGGCTCCAGGGGAAATGTAACTAGGTCGACTGGCGCCGATCCGGATCCAGCCCTGGATCCAAGGGAACCCTGCAGCGCTGGGGCCAAAGCAGCCGGCATCAAAGGCCCAGGGCCCCCAGCCGAGTCCACGGGGCCCGAAGGCGCGCCTGCGGAGTGGACTGCCCAAAGATGGCATGCATCGCTTCGTAAAATTGGCAAAGCTGGGCTGGGGTCGCTCCGGGTCCCGGGAAGGGAAGGAAACTTGGAGTCGACCCTTCGGGCTCCGCACGAGGAGCCGCGGGAGGGGCACCACCCACATCCCTCATCACGTAGGCTGATCGACGGGGAGAAGTCAAAGAGCGATGATGCTTCTTCGACTTCTTCTTGTGCTTCGACTTACCTGAGGAGTGCGAAGCCTTGGAAGAAGACTGGTGGTGGTTGCTTCGCGACCAGTCCCTCGACCTTCCATGCGACCGGCACCTCGAACGGCAGGGAGCCGACTGCCGGACCTCAAGAAGCTTTCGGGACCACTCGCGCAGACTTCGGATTCATGGTCCGGCAGTCGGAGCATGACTTGGGAATGTGGTCGCCCTCCAGGTAAAACAGGCACACGCGGTGCGGATCAGTCACCGAAATCAGACGGCTACAGGAACCGCAGTCCTTGAAACTGGGCATCCCTCGTGCACCAGGAGTCGAAGACTCACCAAAAACAGTGTCGACAAAAGTAAAAAAAAAAGTCAGTCAAAAAGTGACTGGAGGTACCCCTCTCTCCGGATCTGCACTGGCTGGTGTGGAAAAAAAACATAAAGGACGTCAGCGCGCGAGGGCAGCATCTAAGTAGCTACCACATCATCCCGGGGACCAAGACGCCAACGACGAACGCAGAGCTGACCGACGCCACTTTTCGATACGCAGGGATACCGCTGACTAAAATCTTCCCGGATCCAGTCTGACGCTTGGCGGTAATTCTAAGGTAAGGAATTTATAACTAACTGTTTCTTTCAGATGTTTAGGATTATTGAAAAATAATGCCTTGCCATCTCCAATAACCCGCAGCCTCGCGGGATAGAGCATGCTGTATTCCAGCTGGAGTTAGCATAATTTTCTCTTAACTGGAACGAACAACCGCTGTGCCTCCTGGACCTGTTGTGTAAAGTCAAGGTACAGAGAAATGTCAGAACCCTCAAGCTGCAATGTTTTCAATATACATGCATTTCATAGTGCTGCATCCTGGTCTCTGTAATTCAAACGTCTTGCTATCACGGTGTGGGGCCTGACTCCCGGACCAGATGTGGGGTGAGCGAGCAGTGGGCATGCTCCACCACAAAAATCTCAGAGAAAGTGTCACACCACAACAATTCAATGAGAAGGCTCTCTATATATTTTTTCATGTTATCAATTTTTGTGGATTCAGCTATTCCCACTATATGTAGATTGTTCCTGCATGAGCGGGTTTCCAAAACTTCTGTCTTTGCCTGTAGCTTGAGTAGTAGTTTATCCATCTTTTTTTTGCGATGCAGAGACCACAGCCTGCCTGTCCTCGGCCTCTGACACTCTGTGCTCCACGGTGTGAGGTGCTCCGCATGTTTGTCCATCCTCCACAACATTCGATCTATTCGGAAGGAGAACACATCTATTTTGCCATCAATTTTGGCAAGGCATTGTTGAATAGCCGTTAGAATGTGCTTCAGGTCCGCGTCGCCTCGGCTACGGGTCCCAAACCAGCAGCGCCACTCCCGCGATTCTTGGGTGTACTGCGAAGGTCAAACTGTAGCTTCAATTGAGTTTTATCTGTCCTGCCCATCTTAACGAGTCGAACGGGCATGGCACCAATCAGCCCACCAACTCTCGAGCAGATATCGCCTGCGACGTGCGTGGAGTTTTACAATTGTGTTCACCCCGTTCTCCATCAGTCAGGTTCTCCCCCCCAACCCAAGGCGCAGCCAGCAAGGGTGTCAAGCCGGAGAAACCTTTGTCACCGTTAAGGCCAGAGTCCAATCCCAGATTTGTTGCGCTGTGCTGACTGTCAGGCACCCAGCCGACAGACAAACTAATACCCTGCGGAGGCAGCAGGGGGTGTCATAAATACACTCAGTAGCTTGCTACATGCTATGAATAAGAAGCAGGTAATGCTATTACAGAGGTTTGGTGCAGGCTTATGATTTTAGCTGCCCCCTTAATAAATGAAGGCACCTTCCAAGTGCCACACCCACAGACGGGCTCAGGGAAGTCCAGGCTAGAGGGTATATCAATGGCAAAGGTTTGCAGCCCTCATTCGTTCCTGTGCCGCGGCCGGCCCCTGGAGGGTTGTAGGCAGGCAGCTGTGTTCAACATCCACTTTCATTCTCGTATCACGCCGCCGGCCACAAGATGGTTGTAGGCATGGGGCTGTGTATTCCGTGTTCATGCTGAATAAAGGTTTTGGAAAAAATAAATAAATAAATAAATAAATATAGACGCAAAACGCACTATTTTACAAACATTCTGTAAATGTGAAGGAATTTGAAGGCTAAAAATTGTTAGTGTCCTCAGATTGATTCATGGAAGCAGTGCAAGTGCGTCAAACAAAATATAATATGGACAATGAATAGCCTAAATTCAATTCTGAAAAGATTCAACCTTCCCAATAAATTAAAATTTAGAGTTTACATCTTTTTTGTTTGTGAAACGAAATAAAATGTCATCATTTGTAAAAAAAAAAAAAAAAAAAAAAAAAAAAGGTTTGCAGCCCTGCCTGTGGGCCAAGAGGTGGTGGATGCAATCTCAATGCGATAAACGGCCCCCAGGGGCCGGTAGCAGTCAAGGAGGCCCATCAGTACTTACCTCACCATAACATTAGCTTAATCAGCTTTGGCGGCATAGAAATAAGGCACGCAACCGCCACAGCATCAGGACCTACACACTCTGGTGGAGTCAGCCTCTTTCTGCAAGCTAGGCAGTGGAGCACGCCACATGCTTCAAAAGTCACCTCATCCCAGACGGGATAGCCGCCACTACTAGAGGAAGGGAGGGATGGCTCGCCGCGCCACGGCAGGGCTGATTAGCGACCCTAGCAAGTGTGAAGCACATGCAGGAAGAATCTCACCGTCAGAAATCCAGGCCATTACACAACCTCCAACGACGGCCGTGCGGAGCTCCCACATGCACCCTGCACCTCTTCAGTAAGCGCCCTTCCCACACGCCTTGACTCTGTGCTCATCCCGGTCTTGGTAGCAAAGCTCCCTCCACCACTGTGTGAGCAGTCAGCATGTTAGCAGACTGCTCAGTGGTGTATCTTGGGCGGTTTTCAGTGCCTGGCTCCGCCCACTGTCCTCACCCAGGAGTTTAGGCCCCACTCAGGCTGTAATGCTCGGAGTTACTTCCGAGCGGTGTAGAGGAACGAATGCTCAATATTATAATGACCCTATGTTGTGGCGATAGTTGCAGTGTGAGTCCGCAGCAATTGGCAGTCTTTCGGTGTCAGGATTACTTAGGATAGTTGTGTGGCCACTGGAGCACAAAGTGCGCCCATTGCTAAGCCCGGAAAGCTCAGCCACTACTTGAAGTGGAACTTAGGAAGATTAAAGAAAAAGTCCACGCTAAACAGCAGTGATGCAATGGCATTCAGGTAGTGTCCCACAAGAGCTGTTGCGAGATTGGTTTGAGTAGCTTCTTATCCATGGATGGGAATATGGAGATTCCTGACATGCGCAGATGTACCACAGTCAGGGTCATCACCTTGGTGAAGACCCTGGGTTTTGATGTCAATCCAAACAGAGGACCTCAAACTGGTAGTTGGTTGGAGCCTACTAAAAACTGCAGGTAACTACTGTCAGACTGCAGGATTGGTATATGGAAGTATACCAACTGTTAGTAAAGTGACACCATTCAGTCCTCCAATTCCAGCACTAGAAGCACGGGACAACACCCTGAATTTCTCCTTGTGAAGGAAGGAATTCACGAACTGCTGGAGGCTCCTGTGCTGTTTTAAAGATGTTCTTCTGTTTTCCAGAAACCACAGGTAGTAGGGAAGGAGGAGAAATTGACCCTGGCGTGCCATTAGATGATCCACAGCCTCCTGCACGACTAGGCAGCACTGGACGGATCAGATGAAGACGACGATGACTGAGGACACAGAGGGGTCCCCTTGTATCCTTGTATGGGGGGGGGTACCCTGGAGGGGCCACTAACCTGTTTTATCCTCTTTTTACTTCAACCCAGGAACCGGTTGGCGACAGGGGAGAGGAGAAGGTGGATATAAACAGGTGGAGTAAATGTAGTTATTTACTGCATGTATTTGCCTAACATGACCTTTTCCCTTCACAGGTAAAAGGTCAATGGGATAGCTTGCGCACTTGTTGCCATGTTTGTTACCAACGACTGATGAATAAATAGGGTGTTGTGAAAGGTGACGATTGATGTATCTGAACCAGAAACTGCGCCCTGACACAGAAAAAATAAAAAAGGAAGGAATTCAAAACCCTGAGATCCAGGATGGCACACAGATAGCCATGCTTCTTCAGAAATTGGAAGTAGCAGCAATAATAGGCCTGCCTTATTTCCTGTTCTGGGACAATCCCTACTGCAACTTTCTGCAAAAGTGCTGGAATCTCCTTTTTCAGAATGCAATTATGTTTGTTTGACTGGGAGGAAGGAACTGAGAGAAATAGGGGGAGGTTTTTGCTAACCATAGCTCCTTTCTTCAATTTAAGGACTCGCTTGTCTCTTGCGATAGCCTGCCAGGCTTCTAGACGGAGTGACACACCTTAACCCAAAGGTCATATATGTACTGTGGGAGTGTTCACTAAAGCAACTTTCCAGGCAGTGGTGGAGAAGAGGACAACTGGACCAGTCGGTCTGCCTTTGGGTTTGCTGATGAATTGTTAAACAAAAAAAAATGATTTGGCTGCTCAGGGGGCTGGGCAGGTTGGCGCTGGAGAAATGAGAAGTTCTGAGCAGCCACACAACTTGTGGTTCTCCCTAATGCATTTCTGGGCAGGGGATGCCAAACCTAAGGACTAAGCGATGGCACAGTCTTCTTTAAATAGTTCCAGGGCTGGGTCTGCATTACCACCAAATGGGTATATCCATCTGAGTGGCTGGTACATCACAAAACAAGCCCTAAGATTGGAGCCAACAGTGGTGTCTAATAGAGGTGGAGGAATCAATGGCTCTGTCAACCGAATTTATAGTATCCAAGATGATCATAGATTTTGAAATGCCATGTCTTGTCCATCTTGAACTACCTACATAAAATTGTCCTTGAAACTTTTTGGAAGACTCAGTACCACCATCTGTGTCATCTCCAACAGCAGTGTGTGTATCTAGCTCAAAGTCGTTTGATGTTCATGAACCTGAGCCTCAAATTCCCCAAGGAGAAATCCTTTATGCCCATTTCCTCGCGTATTTTTGACTCTGGACTTGACGCCTGTTGGAAAAACAGCAAGGGTTCTGTTTCGAGCATGTTAATGTTTGTACTATCAGGCTTTTTGGCAAAGGGTGGGAAGACAAGATCATTGGATCTCCCAGTGGTAGTCTAGGAAGACCGTCAATCTGCCAGTTCACTGATGGTGCAAAAGTAGACTTAGCCCTAGTCAGCATTATAGGTTCCATTAAGGCTTCATTAAATGGGAGCAAAGGCTCCAAAGGGGCTTGAGGGGGCTGTGGGATACATGTCAATAGCTTTGTCTTGCTTTCCTTCTTCTGCTGAATTAAGCCCAACTGGTAAGGTCACAAAACTCTGTTGCGTTGCTGCAGTACGAGTTACTTACCTTCGGTAACAATGTATCTGGTAGAGACGTTGTCTAGCCGCAGATTCCTTAACTTAGAATATCCCCAGGCGTCAGACTGGATCCGGAAATTGTTTTGCAGCAGCACCTCTGCGCGCCGGGGAACGGCGCCATACGACCCCGCCCTGACGTCGTCCACGGACGTGACGTCAGCAAGGTCATATAAGTCCCTCCCGGCACGCTGACGTCAGTTTTCTGCGGAGAAACCTTTCCGGGGGACAACGCGGAGCCACCAACAAAACTGTGAAAGTATGGGAACAGTGTGCGAAGGATGAAAAATCCGTAAAGAAAGAAGGTTGATGGTGCAAAACACCATCATAAAAGACAGTAGCAGACACTGTCTACATATACGAGAAGAAGTAAAGGCAGAGCAAAGCTCTGAGAAAAAACCCCGCAAAGCGAAGCATGGACCTTCTCCAAAGGCTGAGCAACAAGGGAAGAATATCGCAACAGGCAAGATAGATTGTTATTACCATGTAGAACTGCGCCGATCAACAAGAACAGGAAACAGGAAGAACCACAGTCCACTGCGAGAAGGTATGAAAATAACTATTTCCCTAAGCAAGGGAAGACCGAAACATAGCCCAGCAGATCCCCAAGGAAGGCTACTATAGAGGAGACGAGAGTCCTGACTCAATGGAGAAGAAGGGAGGGAGGGAAGCAACAGGAGAAGAAGAAGAATCTCCTAAAGATGGTGAATGAAAAGGCACCATTTTACAGGAAAGAAGCCACCTGGAGGGAGGCAGCTGCAATTCTGAGAGGGCACAACAACGTGAGCACCCTGAAAGAAAACCAATGGCAACTGAAAGGAGACAAAGTGGAGAAACCCACCTGGCAAGGGCCGTCGCAGAACGGGGTGGATGGGTGGGCGTTAAGGAATCTGCGGCTAGACAACGTCTCTACCAGATACATTGTTATCGAAGGTAAGTAACTCGTACATCTGATAGAGACATCTAGCAGCAGATTCCTTAACTTACAATAGATACCACAGCCATTCCCCCAGGGGAGGTGGGTCTACGACAGAACAACAGAAAGTGCCCGAAGCACTGAGCCGGCAACAGAGTGATGGACCATGGGGAAGGCTGTGGCGGAACAGCCAGACAGCAACCCAAGTGGCTCGAAAGAGCAAAAGACAAGACATCCGAAACTGCCAGAATAGCGAGACACCATACCCGTAAGAGTATGAGATGTATAAACAGCACTAGCCATATTCCAGAACAGAAGAGAGGGTCCAGAACGAAGGCGGGAGAAGGACTACTCCTGGCTCAATGGTGCAGTAAGTGGACACCAAAGAAAGCGAGAGGATAACAAGAAGAAATGTAACCAGAGCCTACCAGGCTAGCCCACGCAAGGGAAGCCGGAGAGGCCACAGCCAGAAGCGAAGGGCAGAGGCAGGAACTGAGCAACATTTTAGAATAGCAGGCGGGAACAAAGACACGCCAAGTGCACATCTAGTCACCAAAAGGTGTGACAGGGGCGAATAGTATCACTCTGAAGCACGCTGAAGCGGACCACAACTAAAACATGCCCAGAGCAGACAGCCACAGCGAAAGCTGAAATGAGCATGGAACTGCCCAACGAGGGAGCTAGAAGGTCAAGGGGAGAACTCACCCACTAAATACAGAGAAGCAGGGTGCACACCTTGGACAACCTGCATCAGAGGGGCCGTCCCGCAGGTTAACCATGGAAACACCTGGAATTGACCAAAGAGGGAAGGAGCAGGAGTGCAAAAGCACGCGTTGGATCTACCAACTCGAAATGGTAATAATTAATGTTTCCAGATTCTGGTTCAATTTTTCTGAACACATGGAGGCATTGTATAACATATACGAGTGTGCTGATCGTGATCTGCCTTTATACCCTTTAATATCTGTCATTTTGACAACCAGAGCGGATATACTTCAAAATAAGAAATATAGATCACGTGATCAGCTTCTTTAGCTTTTCCCGTATTCTAGTAAGGCAAGTGAAGTTGGTTTTAAATTTATCACGGTTACACATTTTTATAAGAACAATAGATATTCACATGCTTGTGAATATTAGTAAATGCGTTAAAAGTTAACATTTCTACAGTTCCGGGTTGAGTTTATTTCATTTTTATTTTGTTGCTATCACGATTGTTTTATACACACGTAGTCACGTTGAGCACGTTATCACGTGACTAAACCATCAAGGACTTCTGCATAAATACAAACGCGCTGTACCAACGAGTAACTCCCGGCAGAGTCTCTGAAGCAGCACCATGCGTTGATCAAATAAGCTACCATTGAGATGCTTTTTTGCCAAGTCTTCTTTCCACCTTGTTTGTTGTAGTTTTAATTGCACGATCGTTTTTACGATTGCTGGCATTATCGGTCCCCGAGACTCTTCCTTCGTTTACTATAAGAGTCCTCACCATGGGGTTAAAAAAAAGGTACTGCAGGAATTATAAATTGACCTCACCGTCCGAAATTTAGTAACAATCTGGGCGTCACAACTCTTGATAGAATATTGCCATTTTTATTTAATATAGCCATTCTTTCTGTTTTGCTGAAGGTATATTCTACATAAGTAATGCAACGATTAAGGTTGGTCGTATACTATGGTGTCTGTATTATGAGCTTGACCAAATATGTAAAGGAGTCATTTATTTTAATTTCCAATAGCATATCGAGCGTGATGTAAGACTCTGAAGTCGGTTGATTTGACACACACGAAATATGCTTTAGGTAAGATAAGAATTTTATTTTACCACATGAATCCCACCACCAACTTGGGCTATGGTCACATGGGTGAATACTTTTTGAAGAGTATCATTACAAGTTTTAATATTTTACAGAGCCCTCTGACCTATCACGTTGAACGACTGTGCGTTTGAAGGTCAAGATCCTGAGGCCTAAGTATACATTTTTTATGATTTGAGCACTGACACAGCAGAGTGACTATCTTTTGATCCTGACGAATGTCACGAACAACTTTGTCACCTGGGCAGAAACATGTTGATCAATTGATAGGGTATATTTAACCCTAT
The DNA here is from genome assembly GCF_964204655.1 of Triturus cristatus. Taxonomy (NCBI): domain Eukaryota; kingdom Metazoa; phylum Chordata; class Amphibia; order Caudata; family Salamandridae; genus Triturus; species Triturus cristatus. The sequence continues at coordinate 216,136,719 of NC_140588.1, forward strand.
ACTCACTTGCATTTTAATCACTATCACTTAGGCAGGAAGAATAAAATTGTTGCCCCTAAGTAGATAGTTTTTATCTCTCACTTTTTTCACTTTATCATTTTGCACTCTGCTCCTCCTTACCATTTCGAGTTGGTAGATCCAACGCGTGCTTTTGCACTCCTGCTCCTTCCCTCTTGGGTCAAGTCGTAGCCCACACGGGGTACCTTGCGGTCCCCGTGTGCTGGAGGAACCCAATGATGAAGCATGTCATCCTCGGGTGAGTGAGGGTTTTCGTCCATAATTGGCACATGCCCAAGCACATGGTTGGTCCTTAGTTTTTACTGTGCTACCCTATATTATATGTGAGATTTATTCATTTTGGAAGATATATAGGACAACAGTTTGTTGTAGGTAGCCTAGCTCTTCCTTTAACCCTTCTTTGTGTGAGTTACAACACCTGGAATTGAACATGTAACCTTCAGGTTGAGGGTTAGATACCTTAACCACTAGGCCACTGTCTCCCCACAGGAGACATAGAATAGGGTAACGTAAATTGAAGTTCCCTAGCTGGGGTTTGAACCCTTGTCAAAAAGCATTCAGAGCCCCTGTTGGTTACCACTGGACCATCTGTCCTGTCCCAGTAAAAAAGACACATCTGAAGGGAGTGGCCGCAGAGGGACAGGAAAGTGCCAATAACACGCATAACTGTGGAGTAGAACCTCAGATCTGCAGACCCCTTCCTCCGACTGAGGGGAAATGCACCCCCCTACAGAAGAGTGGGACTGTTTAGAATAGGCCAAGAAAGAAGCATCGTGAAGCAGGCAGACCATCCCAGGGAGTGGAACGCAAGGAACCCTTATTGCCGAAGATGCAGGAAAAGACACCTAAGTGCACATAAAGGCTGCCGTGCAGAACAAGGGCAAACTCGAGTACAAGCACTGACTTGCTCCTTGAAACACGGAGATGTAGGACCAGACTTCGCCGTAGCGAAGAGAGGTGAAGAGCAAGGGGGTGCGAGCTACAACCACACAACTACGGGTGCCGTAGGAGGAACTCACCTAGTGCGCCTGTGGCAGGAGGTAGCCGCATTTTGAAGTGTGTCGAAACACATTGAAAACCTCCAAAAGAGGAAAATGAGGCACATACACAAGGCTCAAACAAGGCCAGACCCTCGGCGTAAAGGAGATGGCGCCAAAGGCACTACACTGAACACCATGCAACGGTAAGACAAGGGCGTCATTGGACATAGACAGCCCAGAGGGGCCTCCATGCCCGTTTGACGCATAGCAGAGCTATACAATAGCATACAGGTACTCCACTTGGAGTATGACACGTCCCCAAGAACCATGAGGGAACACCTCTAAGGGCAAACCACAATCAGAGGACAGAACACAAACAATCTGTGGACCACAGCCACAGTAGGCTTACTGCCAGCCTAAAAAACGCATAGTACAACTGGTAGACGCCAAATAAAAGGGCAACCACCCCAGATCATGTGAAAGGGAAACCGTTGAAAATAGACCTATGGGAGAGGCCGAAATCCCGCAAGGAGGCGCTGAACAGCCGAATTGGCATGGGCATCAAACAAAAGGACCCCATCAAAGGGTAGGTCAACAAGGCGTTCCCGGATATTCTCCGGGAAGACGCCATACCGCAACAAAGCATGGCGCCGTAGGGCCACCGAACCAGCCATAGCACGTCCTAAGGAATCCGCAGTATCCAAAGCTGAGCGGATTGTAAATTCCGCCGAATCATGGCCATCACGGAGAAGAGGAAGGAGGTCAACACGGGCGCCCTCAGAAGTGGCCAATAGAAGAGACTCGGCAGAGTCCCAAAGGGCAGAAGTAGCCCGAGCTAAGACAGACACTGTATTTAGTGATCGAAGAGCTGCGCTAGTGGAGGCAAAAATGTTACGGCCCCACGACTCCAGCCATTTGGACTCCAGAGAGGGAGGAAGCAACAGCTGAGGCAAGGAAGGGAAAGCAGTTTTCAGGACAAACCCCTGAACGTCTGGGTGAACAGATAAGCAAACTTGATCATGTGGAGCAGGACGGTGGCGGAGCAAGATAGAACGAGCCACCGGATCACCGGAAGCTGGCCGAGCCCAGGTGCCCAAAAGGGCATCATGAAGAGAAGCTTTGAAGCGTAGAAGCGCTCTACAGTCCCTGAACCGTGGTGGATGATATCAAGCAGAAGGTCAACTGGCAGGAGGACCGAACGAGGGTGAATACTTAGAACACAAGCGGCCAAGGAGACAACCCTAAGGAACACCGCACCGGCCTCGGCAGCCCTCCGAGGAGGGGACAGCAACTCATCTGTGGATGAGGGCTGTAAACTAAGCCTCCCACCCCAAGGAGGTTGACCAATGAACTGAGGATGTGACCCATGCCAAAAAGAAGGAAGCCCCATTGACGAATGAGGGTCCTGATGGGGCTCCTGAGGAGGCTGGGAGTCCGCCGGGGCCACAAATTCCAAAAGGGGGGAGAGGCAAGGACAGATCCGGCGTTGCCGGGCGTTGAGGCGACGCCAAACTCCTCCCGAAAGCCTCCAGAGAGGAGTCAATAATCCTGCATCAGAGCGGCGCCTCGGCGACTTCGGTTGGCGCCGACCCTGCCCCGTCCGGCGCCGACCGGCCCAGTCAGGTGCCGCCTCGGCCTCGTCCGGCGCCGACTCGACCTCAACCATGACGAGCTCCACCTCCGAAGAAGAAGGGGACTGCGCCAGAGTAGGGGAGGCAAGCCTACGACACCGGACCGGCGTCGACCTCAACCACAACAGCCTCCGACTCCAAAGGACAGAACGGAGCCGGGGAGGCAAGTCTACGGTGCTGGGCCGGCGCCGACCCCCGCCTCTGGACAGGCCGCCGCCTGTCCGGAAGGCTGAGGCATGCTCGAAGCAGGGCTGCGAACACCAGCAACCACCTGCGGCGTTAGAGGGAGCCCCACTGGACTATGCGGCGCAGCAGGGGTGCTATGGGTCGAACAGGGGTACCCAACTGGGCCGCGCCCTGACGACGCCACATCTACATCATCCCTAGAGGTAAGGGGCAGAGTCGGCACCGGGGGCGAACCCGCCGGAGACCCCGCCCATAGCGGAGGCTCGGAGGACGCCCCAGGGAGAGGAGGGGACCCAAGGGAGGCCTGCAGGGCTGCGGCATAGGCCTCCATCTGGGTCCGAGTCTCCCCCCGCGCCAGGATAAGGCGGGTAAAGAAGGGGCGACTCCCGGGGGCGCATGTCCGGAGGATTCCGGGTACTAGTGCCCCCCGACAACTGAAGGAAGTGAGGTCGAGGACCTCGGCGACATGCGCCATGACTTACTCGAGCGAGGCGAATGACGCACCTGGGAACCAAAGGGCGACCGACGCCGCAAATGGAACCCACTGCCAGAGGGACTTGCCGCCGATGAGGAGGCCGGGGGCCAAGACGACTCTGACCGGGACAGACGAGCCGAAAGCAGCTTCCTCCTGCGCTCCCGCCCGGACTTCAGCTTGAGGTGTTGGCAGGCGTCGCAGTCCGTCGAGTCGCGGTGTTCGCCCAGACACCACATACAGATAAGGTGTGGGTCCGTCGCGGACATTTGCCGCGAACAGGAGGTACAAGTTTTAAAGCCCGAAGGCATCGCACACTGTTCCAGACGTGAAGCGTCAAAAAGGGCCTGAAAACAGGCCAGAGGAACCGCTTACTCCGGATCCGGGTTGCACGCAAAAAAGAAGGAAACCGACGTCAGCGCACAGTGAGGGACTTATATGACCTCGCTGACGTCACGTCCGTGGACAACGTCAGGGCGGGGTCGTGTGGCGCCATCCCCCAGGGCGCAGAGGTGCTGCTGCAAAAATAATTCTGGATCCAGTCTGACGCCTGATATTCTAAGTTAAGGAAACTGCGGCTAGATGTCTCTATCAGATAGTAGTATACATATGTTCAACAATTACTTTATGGAGGCAGTTTGGGTTTATAGAAGGTAGGATAATCTGGTGCCCTGAATTAAAGCGAGCATGGAATACCCTGTGGAGCCCATATTAGTCTTTATGCAGTCTTTAAGACCGTTCCGTCTTGATAGGTCACTTTATACATTAACATTCTGAAATATATTTATGGGGAGGCAGCTAAAATGCACTGGAGCTAGCAACCACCAGTGGCAAAATGAGTATTTATCATAGAAGGAGACCATCCAAGATCACACTCATCTTAAAGAAGCCAATATTAAATTAACAACACCCAATCTTCCCCCACCTATACTCCCAAGAAATAAGGTACACCTTTTGTTAATTCCGCAACAGCCGGACTTACGCATGACTGAGCATGGGAGCAATATTCCACAACAATAAGAACTAATCATAGCTCAATAGAAAACATTTTTGGAGATGAACAAAGAGAAAATCACTATATATGGGGCAAACACAAGAAGAGTGTCAAACCAGCTATATCAAGAAACAACAAGCCGTCTTAGGTTGTACATGTATGTAGGTGGGCATAGGGTCTGTTCCACACCAAACAGTCCATAGTAGAATATACAGTTCACGGGGTATACAACAATAAGCTTCATATGATGATGTGGGAAGGCCAATAGGTGCCCAAGATGGCAGCGCCTTCCAGAGTTTCGAACTTCAGCCCTGTTTACTGGCCATATGCATTTCCTGGGAAGCGTATGAGCACCCAATGCTGTGAAATTCTAGCATAGGGACTTCCAAGGAGGGTATAAACCACTGATGCTGTGAAATTGTTGTTGAGGGTCTCGTCCCCCGAGAGGGACTATCTATAGAAGTACCAAGGCAGAGAAGATGACAAGCACAATTGTTCTCACTGTGTAGGCCTGAGTGTGGTGGACGCTGTTGGGTCAGCAATGTGCAGAGGAGGCAGCATACCCAGGCCATCCATCACAATGAGAAATGAGGCAGTGGGGAGACCAGTGACCCAATGTCTGTGCACAGCAAAGGAGAGAGGGCAAAACTGCAACACATGCATGCTGGTGGAGTGTTTACTTCCAGGATGACGCCTTTGGAAATCAACCGCTAGCACTGCTAGCCAGGAATCACAGAGCTGACTACCAGGGGTCGATACACTGGCTGTTTTTCAACCTCTGATTTAACCCAAATCTCACTACTAACGAGAGCGACAGAGTGAACAGCGCAATCAACAGCTGATACACAAGTTTGTTATCTGGCTGCTTTCTCTTTCCTCGGTCTGAGAGCCTGAAAATTCTGGTGGACAAAAGGTGTAAAAAGGAGAATATGTTTGCCTTTGATGTCCGAGTGAAGGGCAGATGCAAAGGAGAGGCCCTGACAAAGGGAGGCAAAGGGCATGATTTCACCCCAGTCCAGAGAGCACACATCTGCACTGTATTACTGTAATGACATGAAATGGTTGAAACACAGGGCTATATTGAGATGAGAGTTGACACAGTATTGGACAACAAACTCAAGGATTCAAATGCAGAATGGCAGGAGTGAAGAAAGAGCAGGAGCCATTAAGAGACAGAGTGACAGATTTGGAAACCAGGTGGGGCAGAATTATTCTCTGCTGTGGAGACCAGTGGGTTTTCAAGTCTAATGGAAAGGAGAGTGTTCTGCTGCTGGACTCTAAACTACCATGCTTAGACACAATGTACAGCGGACCCCTGATTAGGGCATTTTTGTCAATCCATGTGGATGATGGAGGACTCCTCGCAGGACAAGCCATGTAACATCCTTAGCGATCTACTAGACTTGGAGCCTGCTGTGACTATACAATCTAGAAACTGCAACAGGAATAATGCAGTTGTAGAAGGTACTATGTCAGCCACTCTGCAGAAGGCTGACTGAAGGGGAAGATGACAGGCTGGAAAAAGACACCAAGTACTGCTGATAAAAGTGGAGAAGTGATATTTGTAAATAGGATAGAATCACCTCACGGCCGTCAACTGCACTCCTCTCATCATAGCCAAATCGCTCAGAGTCACCTTGGATAAGCACCTGAATATGAAAAAATCACATCAGTAATGTGTGCAAGGGAGCAAACCACTTGATGAGGACACTCAGAAATATCAAACCTTTCCTTTCGCATAAGGATTTCAAGCAGGTGGTGCTAGCGCTTGTCCTGCCGAGGACTGACTACGGCAGCGCAACCCTCTGTGGCCTTCCCAAATACTCCCTGGCTCCATTAAGAGCATCACTGAATACAGCGGCTAGACTGGTGACAGGCTCCAAGCGAAACAAGCACATATCCTCAGTCCTAAAATGTCTCAAATGGTAGCCTTATGAAGCACGTATTCAGTTAAAGATTGCCGTTCTGGTGCACAAAGCCCTTCACTTCAATACTCCCAGGTACTTTGCGCAAATACTTGAGCTTTCTTGTGGTGTAAGAGCTTCAAGAAGCGCCAATACTTTCCTCTTGAAACCACGCATCCTTAGGAAAAAGAGAACTTGTCACAAAACCTTCTCCGGCGCTGCCCCAAAGATATGGAACTCTCTTCCACCGGACGTACGCCGAATCTCTTCAACGACGGCGTTCAAATTGGAAGCCAAAAAATTATTTATGAATAAATTCTTACCCTAATGCGGCTAGGCTCACCTGCTCGAAGTCATTGTTCTCACTTCCATTGCACTATCATTTGTTATTGCTCTTTTTTTTTTGTGCAACTGTCCCATAATCTTTTTATTTTTTTTTTATTTTTATTGTGCAGAGAAAAAGGGTACAAGCACGGGCCTACAACCTCCTGGGCCGGCCGCTAGTATGCAGAAATGGTCAAGCAGTTCAAAAACAATGACTGGCCCACAGGGGCTCCGCTAAATGACAGGCGATCAGGCTGCACATAAGGGAAGTCAGGATACACCCTTTTTACATAACTATCAAGAAAAATAAAGAAAAAAAAAAAGCAAGGCGAAAAACATGAAAAGGACGTCTAACCACAGCAGAGGAACTCCACATAGGACCACCCTAGGGTGGTCAATAAAAAGGGGGTCCGAGAGGAAGGGGGGGCCACGGGAAAACCAAATCTATACTCAGATGAACAAATTGAGCAAGGAACCCTCAAGGATCAGGGGGACAAGATAACATCAGACGTATCCACCAGGGGGGGAGAACAGATAGTCCCTCGATACACATTCCACTGACCCCAGACTCTACCCCACGCCCCCGGTTTACCACGAGCCACATACACCGTCTTCTCCCTGAACATCCACCAGTCCATGTTCTCCTTCCATACGGACACGGTGGGAGGCCGTTGGGAACCCCAAAGCTGCGCAATATCTCTCTTTGCGATCATGTTCCCAAGGGCCGCCCACCGAGCCTGGGCCGCATTATAGTCATTGGGCTCTCACACATTCAGAACACATCGGCGCACCTCCGGCAGCAAAGCGACCCCAGTGACTCGTTTCATAACATCATGCACTGGGCGCCAATATTCCGCCACCTCGCGGCACTCCCAGAGGATGTGGAGAAAGGTGGCACTGAGCCCGCAGCCACGCTTGCAGAGCCCGTCGTCAGAAAACCCCATCGAGACCAAACGGGGACCCGTCACATAGACACGATGGAGGATCTTAAGCTAGACCAGACGGAGACGGGCCGGGATGGCGACCTCCTTAGGGGATGACAGCGCAGACTGCCAGTCCTCGTCGTCGAACTCAACCCCATCTCCCGTCCATGCCTCCCGAGGACGCACCAAGAGATCAGCCCGATTATTTATTAGCTTTTTATAAATCAGGGAGATAGTACTGTCGGGGACGTGTCCGTCGAGTATACGGTCCTCGAGAGGCGAAGAGACAGGGACCGTGGTCCCCTCCCCAAAGACCGAGAGCAGGGCGTGCCGAACCTGGGCATAGCGGAAGAACTCCCTGTCACTAAGCTCGTACTCGCTCTGAAGCGCCGCGAAGGATTTAACCGCGCCTTTAACCCATAGGTCCCCCACTCTGCTAATGCCGATCGTATCCCAGTGCTCAAAGCCTTTCGTTGTCCAGAGGCTTCCCAAGCGCTCTGAGGCGAATAGAGGAGTAGCACACGTTAACCGCTCACTCCAGCCCACAGCTACATTCGCCGCCTTCCACACACGTACCGCAATCCTAGTAGGGCCCGTGAGGGTCCCTCCGGCAGATCGAGAGTAGAGCGCTCTGTTATAGTTACCGCCGGGAAGCAGGAATTTATCCATCTCATATGCCGGGTTCGAGCCAGGAGCGTACGTAGCATGGTTAATGGCAGACAGCTGGGAGGCCCAATAGTACCTTCTAATGTCGGGAAGCGCGATGCCCCCGTCATACCAGGGAAGAGTCAGCTTTGCCAAAGCGATACGCGCACGACCGTCCCAAACCAGTCTCCTCTGCAAACTCTCCACCTCCCTAAAGTAGGCCGCCGGAATGATATCGAAGGAGTTCTGGAGTGCGTAAAGAAATCTGGGAAGGGACATCATTTTAAACAGTGCTGCGCGACCAAGTGGAGACAAGGGCAACCTACACCACCGAGCCGTATCCGCCCTCAAACGCCGGAGGGGAGACAGGAGATTCGGCTCGTAGCGGACTGCCGGATCCAACGAAACGTATACCCCCAAGTATTTAAAGCCGGATTGAGATGTTTGGACCGGAAGCCGAGGCGGCAAGAGAGGAAGGCCACCGGAGATAGGGTACACGCAAGATTTGGACCAGTTAATTATCAAACCCGAATTTCTCCCGAAGGAAGTAAGGACATCAAAAAGCACAGTGAGCGACTTCCGCGGCGAGGTGAGGTACAGAAGAATTTCATCCGCGTACAACGAGACCCGATCCTCGAAGCCCGGGGCCCACCGGATCCCTCTGATCGAGGGCTCCCAGCGGAGCCAGGCGGCGAGCGGTTCCAAGGCGAGAGCAAAGAGCAGAGGGGACAACGGGCACCCCTGCCTAGTACCCCTCCCGAGAGCGAAGGGCCGAGAAACCCGCCCATTGACAACAACCTGAGCCATTGGACCAGCATAGAGGAGCTTCACCCAACTAATAAATCCCTCCCCAAAGCCAAACTTCGCCAATACGGCCCAAAGGAATGGCCACTCGATGGTATCAAAGGCCATCGTGGCGTCTAAGGAAACCAATATGGCCGGTTCAGAGAAGTACTCCGCCCTAGCGAGGACGCCATGTAGACGCCGCAAGTTGAGAGCGGTATTACGATGAGGGATAAAGCCGCATTGATCCGGATGTATCAAATCACATATAACTCTCAGCAAGCGATTAGCGAGGACCTTGGCAAGGATTTTCGGTTCGGCAATTAGTAGGGAAATAGGCCTATATGAGGCACAGCGGTCACGTGGCTTACCGTCCTTGGGAATAACAACTATAGTAGCCAGACGCTGGTCGTCGGGAAGGGAACCCCGCTCGAGCGACTCCAGAAACATACGACGGAGGAAGGGCGCGATTTTATCCGGGCGTAGTTTATACAGTTCAATCGGCAGTCCGTTGGGGCCCATCGCCTTGCCAGAGCGAAGGGAACGAATCGTGGTAGCAATCTCGTCGACTGACAGGGAGGCATCCATCTGCTCACGGTCCTCGACGGATAGGCCGGGCAAGGCAATATCCCGCAGCAAGAGACGAGAGTCATACTCATCTCTATCAGACACCGGGGAATACACCGCCCGGAGGTGGTCAGCAAAACACTCCACAATCTCACCAGGGTCAGTCACACACACTTCATCCGAAACCCGAAGCTCCGGGATCACACGATTCACTCTCTCCTTCTTATAACTGTCCCATGATCTGCGATCATTCCTGTTTTTTACTCCTACTTGATGTCGATTTTGCTTTTATGTCCTTCCTCCCATCCTATTGTAAAGCGCTCTGATATCCCTCGGGATCTTGTTTGTGCTGTATAAAACGTAATAAATAAAAAATAAATGTGTATTTTTCCCTGACCCAAACTCAGTAATGTTATGCAGGTAATGCACCCTTATGAATCTAAAGTATAGATTGGCAAGCAAGGGGTATTACTGCAACTGTTGGCTGTCCTGTCAAGAAAGACTGCACTATGAAGGGAAATCATTTGAGTTTTCAAGTGGCGTTGTCAGGAAATTTGTGGATAATCTTCTCACAGATATGTAGCTTCTGCTGCATATCGTGCTTTTAGTAATCTGTGTCTTTGATTTTGGAATTGTGGTGTGCTTGCTCGCCCTCCTACCTAAGCTGTTAGATGGTAGATAGTTCAGTTTTGCTGGCGTATTGGATTCTCCCAGTTATTCTTTTTCTCTGTATTGTCTACCTTCTCTTCCATCTTTGCCCAGTAGGCCTCCTCTGATCTATTTTGGAGTTTGTTACATCATCTGGGGATCCTCCATTGAGCATACTGACTGATTGTGTATTCCATTTTTTTTATCCAATATTCACTTTACAACGTATTTTGCAATGTGTTTTTAATAAAAGATATAATCCTGAAAATTAGATCATGGATGTTTCAGAATCAGAGACCCCATGGATGAGCTGGATCTTGGTCTGAAGTCTTCGTACCGCTGTGCTCTTGCAATTTCTCCAAGGAAATTTGTGCCTTTTTTTAGTCTGAGTTCAGCCCCAAGGGCCGTCTTACAGAAGGTGCCCCGGGGGTGGAACGGGCGTTTGCACCCGTTTCGCGCACCCCAGCCTCTTTGATATTACAGAAGGGGCTGCAGATGCTTGGCCGCCCCTTCTGTAATACCGATGGTGCTGGCACACATGAAGTGCCAGTGCTATCTTCAGGGGGCGCTCCCTCATTTGCATGGGGGTGTGCCCCATGCAAATGAGGGAATCCCTTTGCACCTGCGCCATATTACAGACGCGGGCGCAGAGGCAAAGAAGCTCTCAGGAGGCACACTGACAGTGTGCCCCTGACAGCAAGAGTCTGGAGTGGGAAAAGGGGGTTATATGGACCCCCCCAGACATTTCTAATCCCCTTAAAAAGTGCAGGCGGGTTGCCGCTAGCACTGCGAAAACTCGGAGCAGCTTTAAAGCAGAGGCTCCATTTTTCACATGAATGTGCTGCCCCTAGGGCAGCACGAATTTGCGGGTGACCTGTGGGCAGCACATTCCATGTAATACGGCACACTTTCCCTGTTTGTGCCCGGCGCTCCTCTTTTAAGGTGAGCTGGGCACAAACAGGGAAAGTGCGTCCTTTACATAACAGGGCCCCAGATCCTTTTTGTCTGCCACCAAAACCCGTGCAGATTTGGGAATGTCAAAAAAAGGATTTAAAGCTTAAAAGTACCTTTAGACAGATAGGAAAGCAAAGGATGCGGTGTGACACCCTCAAATTACTTTAGATGTTGCTGCAAAAAATTAGAGTAGTCTGGAAATAGAATTCTGCAGAATCCGAAAGTGTCTGGCTACACAAGCTTGCCTCTCCGAGGCTATAGTTATTTTATAACTAAGCACACTTGCCATCATTAGCTTGGTAATAGCTCTTGGAGAACAAATCTATACCAAGCCATGGTGAGCCCTCTTGACTACAAAACATCTAGAGATCATCTGTCAGCATCCATGAGCATAGCCACTTTACAAGAATTGTTTTCAGTTGTGTGCCCTCCACTCTTTCCTGAAGCCCAACCAAATAGAGGTTGTTCTATCTTGCTTTACTTTCTTCTGCATCTTCTACTTGGCTGGTCAGGGCCTTAGATGTCCCAGTCAGTCATAGCACAGAAGCTTGTAAGTGTTTTACAGTGTCTCCAATGTAGAAACAATAGCCTTCTCCTCACTGACCCGGTCCACCATTATGACTAGGCATTGGCAGAGCAGGATCAAATTTCCACCTACTTCTCTTTTAGATTCCGGAGTGGTGAGTGTAGAATAAATTGCTAGATGGTTCATTCCTGTAGAGGATTGGTCTCAAGCAGGCTCACTGGAGATTAACGGGCAGCCTCTCCGAATAAACAGGTAGTCACTCCCTAGGTTTGGCATATTTATCCAGCTAGCACTTATCAGATAGGATGAGTGGTTTTGTCTTTCACCATGTTGACACAATATTTCAAATGTGAGGCGGACCAAGCAACTTTCGCAACATCCTAGTCACAGGGCAACAGTAAAGGACAACCAGCAAAGGACAACCAGCAAGTACTTGGTTTGTTAATGTAATGTGACATGAAAGGACTGTTACATGGTTTTAGAACTGGCTCCAGAAATGAGTCCAGCACTCAATGAAAGAGGATTTCAGGAGTTCATACGCACCAGTTGATGAGTTCTTAACCATCATGGGGACGGGAGGGCGTGCAGGTTGGGAGTTGCCAGTCGCAGCAGGATCATACTGTAGAATAAGGGTACTTGTTAAGTGTAGCTGAAATGGCGCCACACTCAAATAGGATAAAGCAGGGGGTCTTTCCTGTAGAACACTTCAAACACTCCAGATGTCACCCTACGCTCAGGCTCAGTTTAGAAACACACCAGTATCCACCCCAACTGTGATTAAAAGGCCAACAGTTTAGAACGGAAGGACACTGACCTTTCTTCAATGTCATAGTTTGAATGCTGGGCAATGAGGGGGAGGAAGGAGAGTTCAGGGAAAAGACAGCAGAAATATGCCATAAGCCTACTTACTACATAATTGAATCCAATGTTATTCATCTCCAGTGCCAAATCTGTGTCAGTAGGTCTCAGGCTGCCTCTACACACACATCTGGCCCTCAACAGCTCTCTCTACCACGGAAAACAACTTTGCATCTGGAGATGTGGCGCATAACCACCCAACAGCCACCTGATAAGCAACCTAACAGCTGATTCAAATGGCTGACTGATAGTCACTGTGCCAACTTCTAGAGCCCCTCATTCTTGACAGCCATAAAGGTCAGTTCTCCCCTGCGCTTGAGAGTAGTGCCCCCCCCCCCCCCCCACTGGCAGCCAAAAGCCATCACGACCACTGCTGAGTGGGTGGGGTGCCTTAAGGATCCTAAGTTACAGTCCTTGCAGCCAGATCCCAGCTTTCTACAAGCTGGATGGGGGGGGGGGGAGGGGTGGGGGGGGGGGCTGTTTAAACTCAACTCATCCTCCACATCTGCTCAGAGTTATGCTTATTTTTTTATATATAGATTTTTTTAAATGTTGCCAGGGATAGGTTTTTTTTTTTACCCCACCACCATGTCTAGGGTGTCAGGGTATCCCTACCCTGCCTGCCTTGTGTTCCTGGTTGATGTGGTGGCAGCCAATCAGATCTCAGCAGATACTCGGTCAGGTCCGCAGAGCCTCAGCGGCGTGAAACATACAACATATTTTAACCTTCATTTCTTCAAAACTACTGAACAGATTTACACCACAACACAAAAAGCACTCTTTCAGGACCAAGATTTAGCTTTCTGCCAAATTTGGTGTAAATCCGTTCAGCAGTTCGGGTTGTAACTTAGTCTAAAGTCCTTATGGAAAAATGAATGGGGAAAACATGGTTTGGGACCCTCTTGTTTTTCTCGGCCCCTGCTTGACAGATCCCCACTGAAACATTACATGCGAAAACTAGTAAAAAAATTAATTTAAAAAAAGCAGTCTTTTTAGAAAGGTTTTGTAGAGATTCTACAAACAATACCAAAGTTATTAGCAACACAAAAAAGGCCTTTCATAGGGAAACAATACTAACTATAACTACCCAGTGGGGACCGCCTGCTTTATTGCCGCTTTGCACAAGCACTTTGAGAGCTGCACCACTACACACACTTTTGAATACATACCGATTGACTGCAAAATCTATGCACCTAAATAACAAATTTGTCTGATCTAACAATCTATGTATACACCTATGCATTCTTTCTAATATTTTTGTAGGATTATATGGACTTCAAATATACCCAACCTGAAGGTACCTGATGATATTAACCCTTTGGATGCGTCGGACAGCTGGCATGTGCTTCGGACGGCCGGGAGCCGTCCAATTTCCGCACGCGTGAAATATTCCCGCACTGCGGGAAAATTTCGGCCGCATCCAAAGGGTTAAAGATTGTTTGGATACTTAAAAACAATTGAGTGTCTAGCTATAAACTAAAGGAATATGCTACTTACCAGTATGCATCTGTCCTTGGCATGTAGAGCTGCAGATCTACACACTTTTGCATAGATCGCCATCTGGTGTTGGGCCCGGATGTTTGCAGTTTGTTTTTCCTCTTGGAAAGTCTTTGGAAGTCACGAGGTCCGTGACTCCTCCTTTGGATGGTATTGCGCATGGGCTTCAGCTCCATCCTCAGATTGTTTTTTTACGCCATCGGGTTCGGATGTAACCTTTGCGCTCCGGTTCCGAACAGTTTCCAGTTCGACGATCCACGCGCAATCCTCACCCCAATCGCTGTATTGTTTTGATCACGATCTCTTCAAAGATGGAGCGTAGTAATAATAGTGAAGAAACCCATGTGTGTATCTAAATAAGATAAACTGGAACAGATACAGGTAGCCGGGAAGGCGGGTGGGCGTGTGTAGATCTGCAGCTCTACATGCCAAGAACAGATGCATACTGGTAAGTAGCATATTCCGTTCGAGGCATATGAGCTGCAGATTACGCACTTTTGCATAGACTATATAGCAGTTCCGAACCTTGGCGGCGACCACCGGTATCTGTTGCAGTGGTTTGAAATAATGTTTTGAGTACAGCCTGGCCCACACTAGTTTGTTGCTTAGTTTGCACATCTACACAATAGTGTTTAGTGAAAGTGTGCGGTGTTGACCATGTAGCTGCTTTGCAGATATCATCTAATGGGATGTTCCTTAAAAATGCCATGGAAGCCCCTATCTTTCGTGTAGAATGGGCTTTAAAGGGAACGGATAGCGTTCGTTTTGCTTTGTGGTAGCAAATCTGAATGCATTTTACAATCCACCAAGCTATCCCTGATTTTGAGATGGGGTTGCCCTTGTGTGGTGGAGAGAAAGAGACAGACAGTTGTTTGGTCTTTCGGAAAGGTTGTGTTCTCTCGATGTAGTAGAGTAAGGCTCGTTTGACATCTAGTGTGTGCAGAGCCCTTTCTGCAACGGTCTGTAGTTGCGAGAAAAATACTGGTAGTTCTACAGATTGGTTTAGGTGAAAAGGGGAAATGACTTTAGGTAGGAATTTTGGGTTGGTACGGAGAACAACCTTGTTATGGTGCATCTGCAGAAAAGGTTCTTGTATGGTAAGCGCTTGTATCTCACTGACCCTTCTAAGGGAAGTGATGGCTACAAGGAAAGCTGTTTTCCATGTTAGGAATTGCAGTTCGCATTTGTGTAAAGGTTCGAAGAGAGGCCCCATTAGCCTTGTGAGAACAATATTTAGGTTCCACACAGGTGAGGGTGGTACTCTGGGGGGAATTATTCTTTTTAGACCTTCCATGAAGGCTTTAATGGCAGGTACTCTAAAGAGTGAAAGATGCTGCCTGTTTTGTAAGTAAGCTGCAATTGCTGCGAGGTGTAGTCGAATGGACGTATAGGCTAAATTACACCTTTGTAGGTGGAGTAAGTAGCCTATGATGTGTTGAATGGACACGTCTAGGGGATTGATGGTGTTGTTATGGCAATAAACAACAAATTGTTTCCACTTGGCAGCGTAGCACGCTCTAGTGGGAGGTCGTCTAGCTTCTCTGATGATGTTCATACAGTCAGGGGGAAGATTTAGGTACCCAAATTCTAGGACTTCAGGAGCCAGATCGCAAGGTTGAGCTGAGCTGGGTCCGGGTGTCTGATCTCTCCATGGTTTTGGATTAGGAGGCATGGTGAGAGGTGCAGTTTTTGGTGTGGTACTACAGAGAGTTCCAGCAGCGTGGTGTACCACGGTTGTCTGGCCCACGTTGGAGCTACTAGGATTAGTGTGAGGGAGCGTTGTTGTAGTTTGCGTACCACTAATGGAATGAGTGGGAGAGGCGGAAAAGCGTACACAAATTTGCCTGACCAGTTCATCCATTTCGCATTTCCTTTGGACAATGGGTGTGGGTATCTGGCAGCGAAGCTTGGGCATTTTGTGTTTTCGTGGGTGGCGAAGAGGTCTATCTGCAGATACCCCCACATTTGAAAGAACGGATGAAGAACCTGTGGGTGAAGTTCCCACTCGTGGATCTGTTGTGTCTGTCTGCTGAGCAGATCTGCCATGGTGTTTTGGACTCCTGGGACATGTTAAGCTAGGAGAAAGATTTTGTGGGGAATTGCCCATCTCCATATGCTCTGTGCTAATAGAGAGAGCTGTGGAGAGTGTGTGCCGCCTTGTTTTTGTATATAATACATGGCCGTCATGTTGTCTGTGCGAATGAGGACTGCCTTGCCTGAAATCTGTGTCTGAAAAGATTTTAGGGCTAAAAAGATTGCTAGTAACTCCAGATGGTTGATATGGAGTAACTTTTGTTGAGGCGTCCATGTGCCCTGAACGGTGAGGTGTAATAGGTGAGCTCCCCAGCCGGAGAGCGATGCGTCCGTTGTTAGTATTATCTGGGGAACCGGGTCCAGGAACGGTCGACCTTTGGAAAGGTTTGTGGTGTTCCACCACTGCAGAGAGCGATGGGTGCGACCGTCTACCAACACCAGATCTGTCAGTTGACCTTGGGCCTGGTTCCATTGGTGCACTAAGCACTCTTGGAGAGGACGCATCTGGAGTCTTGCATGGGGCACTATGAAAATGCAAGAGGCCATCACCCCTATTAGTTGCATGAACACTCGTGCTGGAAGGGAGTGCTGAGGTATGAATTTTTGTCGCAAAGCCTGAATGCTTGCAATCCTGGCCGGATTGGGGTAGGTTATCGCTTTTGAGGTGTCTATGGTGGCACCGAGGTATTGTTTTATGTGGGATGGTTGTAGCTGGGACTTTTGGTGGTTCACCGTGAAGCCTAGTTGGTGAAGTAGTTCGATTGTGGTGGCGGTGTGTCGTACACACTGATTGTATGAAGTGGCTTTTATCAGCCAATCGTCTAGGTATGGGAAGACGTGAATGTGCTGTCTTCTCAAGTGTTGCACCACCACCGCCAGGCACTTGGCGAATACCCGTGGTGTTGTTGTGACTCCGAACGGGAGCACTTTGAATTGGTAGTGTTGTCCGTCCACTACAAATCTGAGGTACTTTCTGTGAGCATGGTGCATTGGAATGTGGAAGTATGCGTCTTTCAAGTCCAGTGTGGTGAGGAAGTCGCTCTGGGAGAGGAGCGTAAGTACCTGCTGAAGCGTTACCATGTGAAAAAGGTCTGAGTGTATGTATGTGTTTAGGAACCGGAGATCTAGAATAGGTCGTAGAGTCTCGTCCCTTTTTGGTATGAGAAAATATAGGGAGTAGACCTCCATATTTTGCTGATTGACAGGAACGTGTTCTATTGCCTGTTTTTGTAGGAGGGAGATTACCTCCTGTTTTAGTAATGTTGAATGTTCTTGTGACATTAGGCGTTGCCTGGGTGGAATGTTTGGGGGGGTAGATGTTAGTTCTAGGCAGTAGCCTGAGCGAATTATTTGGGTCACCCATTTGTCTGAGGTGATGGTCTCCCAGACATGAAGGAAATTTTGGAGTCTGCCCCCGACCGGAGTGGAATGGTCTGAGGGGTGCGGGGGGGGAAGTCATTGGGTCGGAGGTGTGGCAGAACGGGCGTGGTTTGTTTTGCCTCTGTCCTTGTTGTTGTTAACCCTGTAGCCGCCTCTTTGGTAACCTTTTGTAAAGGTGGTCTGAGTAGGGGATTTGTATGATGTGGACGCTGTGTCTGAGGAGTAGCCTCTGGATGTACTCCGAAAGGAGGAGCGGCGAAAGGAGCGTCTGGGCGGGTGAGACTGTAAGGCCCCCATGGATTTTGCGGTATCCGTGTCCTTTTTCATCTTTTCTAAGGCCTCATCCACCTTTGGCCCGAACAGATGTTCTTGGTCAAAGGGATGGTTAAGGATGGAGGCTTGTACTTCTGGTTTAAAACCAGATACCCTTAGCCAAGCATGGCGACGGAGAAGGACGCTGGTGTTGATGGCCCTGGAGGCTGTGTCTGCTGCATCTAGGGCACAACGTATGGAGGTATTCGTGATAGTTCTTCCCTCTTGAATTAACTAGTTGGCCCTAGCTTTGTATTTTTCAGGGAGATGGTGCATTATACTTTCCAATTCGTCATAATGAGCCCTGTCATATCTGGCCAGCAGTGCCTGAGTGTTTGCTATACGCCATAGGTTGGCCGCCTGGGATGCTGTGCGTTTGCCTGATGCATCTAGCAGTTTTGATTCCTTGTCAGGTGGTGGTGCATCACCTGACGCTTGTGAATTTGCCCTTTTACATGCCGTAGATACTACTAAGGAATCTAGTGGCGCTGGTCCTCTGATGTAAGAGGGATCTGAGGGAGCAGGTTTGTATTTTTTTTTCAATACGTGGGTTAATGACCCTAGCTCTAACTGGGTCCTTAAAAACTTCTGCCGCATGCTTTACCACACCTTTGAGCATGGGCAGTATGGAGGTGGACCTATGTGAAGTATCAAATGTGTCTAGGAGGAAATCTTCCTCCACGGGGTCGGTATGCAAGTCCAACCCGTGATAATGTGCTGCCCTTTGCAGAAGATGGTTGAACCCTAATGAATCTTCTGGTAGAGATGGCCTAAAAAGGGTAAATATCGTCTTGTGGGACGTTGGGGATATCTGGAATGTTGTAATCGTCCCATGGATCTGGGGATCCTGTAGGGGTGGGGTCCTGTGGCACATCTCCAGTATCATCATATGGGTCCCCCTGATCATCATCGTCTGGAGACAGGGTAGGAGAACGATGAGGTGGGGGTGGAGAGGGCGGAGGGGGTGGAGGTGGTGAAGGAGGGGGAGGGGAAGGTATTCTGAACAGAGAGGTAGCAGAGTCCTTCCTCTTTGGAGGTGGAGGCGGAGCAGGCTTCTCCAAATGTCTCTTTTTGGTAGAGAGTGTCAAATGTCCAGTTTTTGGATCCTTGGTGAGTTTTTTTGCAAGGGATCCGGTGTAAATAGCTCTGGTGAGGTAATTTGGTCCGTCGGCGCCGAAGGCGTCGGGGCCGATGACTTTTTAGGTTTTTCTGTGCCGGTTTGGTGTTTAGCACCCGGCTTGGGACCCTCCGGTCTCTTGGTCGGCGCCGAGATGGGCTTGGAAGTGTCGGTGGCCTTGTGTGGTTTGGTCGGTACCGAAGATGGCGTCGGTACCGAAGAGCTGGGTTTCAACCCCGAGGGCTTCAGTGCGGAGCTCGGTGTCAAGGTGGAGGCAGGTTTCTTTTTCGGTGCCGAAGTGTGTTTCTCGGCACCGCTGGTAGGCTGGCTCGAGCCCGAGCCGCCGGAAGGCTTACTTGGCTTCTTCACCGGGCCCGAAGGTGGGGTGTGTGTGAAGCAGTGTCTCTGGTCTTCCCTAGGCCCGGAGGCGAAGGCGTGACCGAAGCCTTTTTAGGTGTCGGCGCGGGTGTGGGGGGTGTGGGTAGATTGGTACTCATGACCCTCTGCACCAGAGTGATGTCTTCCACATCGGACTCGTCGGCCTCGGAAGCGCTGACGAGGTCCTCTTCGGTGCGATGATGTTCCGGATCGTCGATGTCGTCTCCGAAGATGTCGACTGGAATGGACGTCGAGGAGTGTGCCATGTTCCTTCTGGCTCTTCGGTCCCGAATAGTCTTTTTGGATCGGAAAGACTTACAGGCCGGAGAGTCTCGAGCCTCGTGTTCAGGGGAGAGGCAGAGGTTGCATACCTCATGAAGATCGGTGTGGGGAAATTTGGACCCACATCGAGGGCACTTTTTAAATGGAGTTCTTTCCATGAGCCGGGACCGGAGCCTGGGTATGCCCGAAGGCCGCCGTCGACGACTGGAACCGAAGGTTTGTGTCGATGAGAAGGCGCGTTGATTGAAGAGATCGCGATCAAAACAATACAGCGATTGGGGTGAGGATTGCGCGTGCATCGCCGAACTGGAAACTGTTCGGAACCGGAGCGCGAAGATTACATCCGAGCCCGATGGCGGAAAAAAACAATCTGAGGATGGAGCCGAAGCCCATGCGCAATACCATCCAAAGGAGGAGTCACCGACCTCGTGACTTCCAAAGACTTTCCAAGAGGAAAAACAAACTGCAAACATCTGGGTCCAACACCATATGGCAATTTACGTAAAAGTATGTAATCTGCAGATCATATGCCTCGAACATGTGTTTTTGTGAAATGAATTGTATTAACCACTTGTTTTATTGCAACAGAGCACAAGCATCTGTGGCAACTTCCATAACACAAGTGCCCCATGGGCTACATATAAATAAAGACACAGTCTCCTGGTGCATTCCAGTGACACTTCTGTATTATGGCTCATTGTCATAATTTGTCAGAAGAAGACTCCTTTTCACTTATAAAATGTACTTAATTCTTTCATGCGGTTCTTTTCTTGTCAGGGTATTATGCAGTGTAAAATTGTTTACTTAGAGACTACAGAAAATAAAGAGCAGCCTCTCCTGATATTTTAGGTCAGCTGAAACTCTGTCACCCCTTTCAGAACTGAGAGCAAAAGAAACACTCAATTATTAAACAGCTTTTTCAAACAAAATCTAAAGAAAGGTAGTATCTAAATGGTCCGCAAGTTTCTTATGCTGCTGGCAAATGGAACAGTTTTTAGGAAGAAAGTTTGGATATCAACAAACTGAGGGTTGAGGCTATAACAATCCGCACCTGACAATACAGTACGTGAGCAGTGAATAATAGTGCAAAGAACCATGGAGTTTTTAGGAAGACAGTTTGGAGTATTCGTCTAAGGGTGCTTAAATGCAGGTCTTTAAAGGGTGTCCAATTAAAAGGTTCAACCTCAGACAGAGCATGGATGACAGTTTGCAGTAGAGAAGTGCTCAAAGATCCTTCAAATACTGTGCCACTAAAACACAGTGAACAAAAAACAAATAACATACGTAGATGGGAGGCTAGTAAAATAGCCCATTTTGAATATGGGGAGGGGGCGGGTAAGCTTCTTGCCTGGAAAGCAAAGTCTGACCAAGCAAGAAATAACATTAAAGAGATTATCAACGAAAGTTTAACCTTCTCCTCAGATAGGGAAATTAGCCAGGTCTTCCAGACTTATTTTCAGGAAATTTATCATGAAGACCAAAGGCTAGATCCAGCTAGGGCTCAGAATTGGTTAGGGAATATTCCCCTTCCCTCTTTTGGGTCGGACCAACAAAAATATCTGGACCAAGCTTTTACTCAAGCGGAGGTTAGAGAAGCTATACAACGTTGCAAAAAAGGGAAAGCAGCAGGCCCTGATGGTCTTCCATCGGAGATTTATAAGCTGCTGGGAGATAAGATCGTTCCTGTTTTAACGCAGTTGTTTAACTATGTGTTGGAAGTCGGTTTAGGGCTCCCAGCTTCATGGAACGATGCTTTAATAATCCTCATATTGAAACCTGGGAAGCCTCCATCAAGCTGCGGGTCATATAGACCCATCTCGCTTTTAAATGTAGACTATAAGATTTTTACCTCTATCATGGCAGCGAGATTGGGTCTTATGATAGGAGAATGTCCTTCAACCAGATCAGATGGGGTTCGTCAGGAACCGACAGCTCTCAGACCTTACGTATGATTTAATTGGCGCTGTCGATCTTGCCTCTGCATATTCCCTCCCATTAGTGGCTATGACATTGGATGCCACTAAGGCTTTTGACAGAGTAAACTGGATTTACCTGACAGAGACCCTGAGGAAGTTTGGTTTGGGGGAAAAGTTCTGTCATATAGTACAGTTAATTTATCATAGCCCTACGGCTAGGCTACTGGTTAATGGGAATGTAACAGATCCATTTAGTATCACCAGAGGCACTAGACAGGGCTGCCCACTCTCCCCGCTTTTATTTGACCTTTACATTGAGCCATTTGCTCAGCGCCTCAGGTCAGATGTTAATATTCAACCTTTTAAATATGGGGAGTGGGAGAGGAAGGTAGCCCTATATGCCGATGACATCTTGATTCTTTCATCTGATTTACAAACAGCATTCCCTACAGTGATTGGCCTAGCTCAGGATTTTGGCTCTGTCTCTGGATATGAGATCAATGCAGCAAAAACAGAGCTTAAGACTTGGAATATATCAGAGACATACCAGCACTATCAGCCCAGCTCCAAAATGAGGTATCTGGGAGTTTACGTAGTTCAGGATATCACAAAGATCGCTGAGATTAATCTGGGTATAGTGGTAAAGGAATGTAAAAGGCTGTTGAAATCTTGGGCTATACTTCCTTTGACCATTATTGGAAGAATCAACCTAATCAAGATGACAATTTTACCAAAGATCACATTTCTTTTTAATTGTATTCCCCTTTATTTTGAAAAATCCATGATTGATAAACTTCAGAGGGAAATCAATTCGTTTATTTGGGCATCTAAATCACCGAGAATCGTGTGGAAAAAGTTGAGGAGGAGAAGAGAAAAGGGGGGCCTGGCGCTGCCGGACATTCAACTGTATGCTTGGGCTTTCCAACTCTCACACTCACGCATGTTATTGAAGATGCCTGTGAATTTTGGTAGTGGCGGGATGTTTTTGGCCATGCTTAGGGGTGCTAAATTGGCAGAAGAGGGTTTTCTATTTAAATTTGGGGACCCGAAGTTTAAAAAAAAAATTAAGCTGAAAGTTCTCCAAGGTGTAGCCCAAACTTGGGCTAAGGCGAGAAGTGCTGTGGGGCTTGATTATTTTTCTAGCTTGGCCCCTCTATGGGATTCCCCTGGCACTCCAGAATGTCTGAAGGATAGATTGGCACGACCCTTGAAAGAGACAGGGCTGGCGGTTTGGGGAGACCTCCTCGTTGGAGGCACTCTTATTTCCTGGGAACTTCTCCGGGATAGGGTTGGGGGAGGTCTGTCGCGGTTCAAATATTATCAAATCAAGAGTTGGTTCCAAACTGGTTTACGGAAAATTGTTTCGGATAGTGGCAGCATTCTAGAACATCAGCTGGTAAATAAGCCCCCGGGCAGGAAAGAAGTTTCCTTTTGGTATCAAAGCCTTTTGGACGAAGTAGATGGCGAATTCAAGCTAGCCGAGGAACTATGGGGGAGCTCTTCACCTACACAAGATTGGTCTAAACTCTGGCAGAAATCATGTAAGACTCTACACGAAGTTGTGAAACCAGCTTGGTTAAAAAGGAATCACCTATTTACCATCCATAGGGCCTATTTTACTCCCCATAAGTTGTCGTTAATTTCCAAAGGGCCACCAGTTAGCTGTAAAAAATGTGGTCAGGTATCAGCTTCAGACATACATATGTTCATGGAATGTCCCGCCCTGGCCAGCTTTTGGAGAGAGGTTGGCGACTTCTTGACAAGCGTTTTGGACCGCACTGTTAATATGAATTTAGCTTTGATAATATTTGGCCTTGCAGATAACATCAAGGGCCCCGCTGAACTGCTTCTCTTTTACTCCATTTTATTAGCTAGGAGGTAAATCTGCATAAAATGGACTGAATCAAGTTCTCCTACTCTGCTGGACTGGCAGTCTTCAGTATTAGCAGTTTCTAAATTGGATTTGGCTAGACAAGGGAGTGACAAAAAGAAGGCCTTTTGGAAGCCTCTGCAACTTAGATGGGCGGACCAGATGACAAAGTAAAAATCATTTTTTTTTTTTTTTTCAAAATAAACCAATGATTATGCCATGTTAAAACTCTTCTAGCTAAAGCCACGTACCACCAGGTTTTGTGGTGGCCTTTTTGGCGAATGTCATCTTGCTCTAAGAGCTTGGGAGGAGAGATCTCAGCGGCTTTCATGTTGACCTCTATGGTGTTTCTGATACTAGTAGGCGGGCGTCCACTTCTAACAGCCTAAGTCCCTCAGTTTCTGAGAGCAAGTACAGACACCTTGAGCGCAATTTGAAGTGAGATTAATGGCGAATGAGGATACAAGAAAAAAAATAAAAAAAATAAAAATAACAAATTGTCCACCCAGGTATACCCATCATATTGCCAGCATTAGGCCCTTAGCTAGTCAGTGAAAATGGAACGAACTACTCAAAATTCACTTTGGTAGACAACCTTTTCAAAGTCATAATTACTTCCCTGACTTTCTTTGAGAGAGACCGCTCAGATATCACTATCCTCTGATTCTTCAACACTGGAGATATGGGGTTTGCAAGCTGGGGCACAGAACCCTCATTTTGATGGGTAAAACAATATTCTGCAATGTAATTTGGCATTTCAAGTGTTTCCCCGGATTATTCACTTTTATGAAAGTGGATTTACTGGCCTATTTTCATTTTGGGCATGTGCTCTGACCCTTACACATGGTGAAAGGCTAAAAACATTTGCCATATTCACATTTTAAGTAAGGCGACAGTAATATGGGACATTAAGTCCATCTAGGGCATTAAAGGTAAATGTTACATGTACGCTGCAATAAAGATTTAAATCACTCATGAGAGACTGTATAACCAAGACTTTATGCCTGTCAGTGAAGCCCTATATTGCTTTCAGCAAAGCTATAGTGAATGCATGTAAAATATGTTTTGACATTTTTAAAAGCCTACATTTGAAATTACCGAAGTCACCTTTAAGAAGAGCCTTGAAGCCCATAAACCTGCATGTGTAATGTGAAAACGGGGGACATGATGAATACTTAGGTTGCTGTGTCCCTTAAGAGACAGGATTTAAATTCTCTCTCACTGCTTTAGAATGAGGTATCTGTTTCTTCAGTCGTAAATAAAAGCAAGATTTTCCGTAAGTCTAGTTTGGGAAAGTATTACAAACTTCATCCAGACACTACTGTGATATTTATTAAAAATCTAATTCAGTATTAAACATCAAGTTACCTTTGGTAACGCTATTTCTGGTAGACAATGTAGCTAACCACAGATTCCTCGCCTTGTGACTATTCCTCCAGGCGTCAGACTGGATCCAGAAAAGCAGTACTCCTGTACGCTGGCAGGTGGTATTAAGGCGTACATCAAACTTCTTTCCGTGGAGGCAAATCAGATTGGTTGTGAACCGTATGCATAAATCTAACTTGGGACCTTTTTAGGTGGCAAAAAGTCCAGTTCACAGAAGATGGCAGGGCTTGTTGAGGAATCTGAGGTTAGACAGAGTCTCTACCAGAAACAGCACTACAGAAGGTAAGTAACTTGTTCTTCTGATAGAGACTTCTGAATGCATATTTCTCACCTTTTGAATAGATATCAAAGCAGTACCTCCCAGGTGGTGGGTCTGTGAACTAGCTTAAACAACCAAAAAGTCCTTAAGGACCCAAGTGTCCATCTTGACAGACCTGGCCACAGATACCATACAGTAGTGCATCGTGACCTTAGGAAGGGATACCCAAATAGATGCCTGGCAAATGTCCATGGCAGGCACTCCACATGCCAATACAGTAAGCCTTGGCTGTGGTGGAATGAGCCCACAAGCCTTCTGGAGGCTACTTTTTGGCCGATGTGTAGCAGATGTTAATGCAAAGAACAAACAATCCAGTGAGAGATGGACTTCTTCTGCATTGCCTTGAACTTCTTTTGCTCATGTGAACCCAAAAAAGATCTGAGCGTCTACTCTGAGTTGCCTAGCAAGACTGATGTAGACGTGGATGAAATCTCTCTCCCTCCTTACTGGGGTGTGGCAGAGCAAAGAACATTGGAAGAGTAATAAATTGCCCAACATGAAAAGTAGTCACCATCTTTGGCAAAAAGGAGGCACGTGTCCGAATGACCAGCTTGTTTGGGTTGAACGAGGTGAAGGAGGATTAACAGAGAGCGCTGGAAGCTTGCTCACCTTTCTTGCCTTGATTATGCCTACCATAGACTGTCTTGAGGGCAAGCAACTTGAGAGGATAGCTATGCATAGGCTCGAAGTAGGAACACATGAGACAAGCCAAAATTAAATTCAAGTCCCACAGGGCATAACAAAGGGCAATGGGGGAAACAGATGCTGTAACTTTTTCAGAAAAGGAATCACAACTCGTTATTTAAATAAAGGCTGGTCCAGCAAAAGCAAAACAGCCAAAATAGCAGACAGGTAGCCTTTTACAATTCACAAAGCAAGGCCTTGCTAAGCAAGAGCCAACTCAAACAGCAAAATCGGACAACTTGATGGCAAGTGGGTGAACTTGTTTGGCGCACAGTCTCTGTAGATTGCCACCTGGCTGCCAAAATAACATCCATGATCTCGGAAGGGAGATCAAAAGTGCACAGCTAGCGTCACTCAACCACTGAGCATGTTGGTGGAGGGTGCACAGGTTTGGGTGCAAAACCCTGTACAGCTGCTGTGACAGGAGATCCTCCTGAAGGGGCAGCCTGATCGAAGGACAAATGCTCATGCCTAGGAGTTTGTGATACCATACACTTCATGCACACCGAGCCACTAGGATCACTTGGGCCTGATTGGACTAGATTGTCTTCAGAACTCTGGGTAAGAGAGGTATTAGCGGGAAGGCGTACAGGGGTCCCAAGTTCCACTCTGAGCAGAATGCATCTCTGAGCGAGAGTTGATTTGGATACTCCAATCCACATTAGTGCTGACGTTGCATGTTCGCGAGGTCAAGCCCAAGTTCTCCACATTTGTGGAGGAGACCTTATACCACTTCCAGATGAAACGGTCATTCATGATCGCAAGGTGTCGATGGCTGCGTTTATTCGCTTTGACTCCAAAAGATACCACCAAGTGCTGCACCACCAGGTAAATTGCTTGACGTTTCAGTCATGCCCAGAGGCACAAAGCCTCTTGGCACAGGGTCCGTGATCCCACCCCACCTGTCCTGCTTGTTGCAGTACCACATGGTGGTGGTGTTGTCTGTGAACACCTGAATAGACCTCCCTTTGATTGATGGCAGGAAGGTTTTCAACACCAAGGGGATGGTTCACTGCCCCAACAGACTAGTGTGGAGCTGAACTGCTGCCAGAGACCAAACACCTCTGATAACCACCACTGCAGATTTTTTGCAGTCTCCTCCGAAACTTGGACATGATCTGAGAATTTCCTCTGGTGTTGTGCCTACTCGGATTTCAGATCCCACTGCAGAGCCCGCATAAGCCACCTGGTGTGCTTGACTAGCAGGACATAGGAGGCCACCAATGTGACACCTTTCAGAGGTTCTTTCTTCAGAAAGTACAGGACATTATTAGGGACATCACAGAGATCCCAGCTGAACCTCTGCTGTCATCTTGCCCTGCTAGTCAGGAGACGATAGGGACGTTGAATAGTTTCCCATGTATTGACGAGGAGAGCTTGGCTGAGCTTGTTGGCCTAGTCAAGTCAGGCTCCAGCACGGATCCATGCCCCCCGAGAATCTTTCAAATGGCCCTGCCTGGTATTCAAACTCAGCTGTTGAGCCTATTGAACGATTGATTAGAGGAGGGCTATCTCCCAGTCCAGCTGAGGAAGCTAGGGTTTCTCCACTCTTAAAGAAAGCAGGAGCAGACACCAAGGCTTTAAAGAACTATAGGCCTATCTCGCAACTGCCATTCCTGGGCAAAATCCTGGAAAAACATGTTCTGAACACACTGGCTAGCTACCTGGAGGAACATGGTTTACTCCATGCCAGGCAGGCGGGCTTTCGGCCCCAACACAGCACAGAACTAGTAATGGCCACTGTCACTGATGAGCTGAGAATCAGGGCGGACAATAAACAGCCTTGTGCCCTGATTCTATTGGACTTGTCAGCGGCATTCGATACGGTCAGCCATACCATCTTGCTGGACCGTATCGCAAAGCTGGGAATAACAGGACAAGCGCTCAAGTGGCTTGAATCTTTTCTGACGGGTCGAAACCAGAGGATGCAGCTGAGAGACCAGTTATCTGAGGCAAGTGATGTGACCTGGGGCGTACCCCAGGGGTCCGCACTTTCTTCCTTGCTCTTTAACATTTACCTACAACCCTTGGTGGAGGAGTTAATGCATAGGAATTGTCAAACTTTTAACTATGCTGACGATACCCAGCTATTGGGCCAGCTGGAAGATACAAGGGAAGCACAGTAATCGGTAAGGAATTTGCTCAGATTCACTGTAAATTGGATGACCAATAACCTTCTGAAAGTGAACACAGAAAAAACAGAGGTGCTGGTCATCACAAACCGAGTCAATCCCTGGTGCGATCTGTTCTGGCCCCCAGAACTAGGTACAACACCTATTCCTGGTAGGGTGGTCAAAAGCCTAGGGCTAAAGGTTGATGTAGACCTTTCCATGGCCCCTCAAGTCTCGGCGGTGGTGGGGTCTTGCACGGGGGTGCTGAGGCAACTGCGAAAGTTAGCACCTATTCTATCAGCCCCCACTCTGCAGTCCATCGTGTCCGCCACAGTCATCTCGAGGCTGGATTATGGAAATGCTTTATATCTTGGCCTGCCGCAGAAGTTGTTGAGGAAACTGCAGGTGGTGCAGAACGATGCGGCCAGGCTGATCTATTCTCTACCTAGGAACTCGCATGCAACCCCACTTCTCCGGATGCTGCACTGGCTGCCTGTTAAGTTTAGAGTGCAGTTTAAGTGTCTTTGCATGCCTCACAAGGCAATTTTCGGCAAAGCCCCAGAATACATTAAACAGCGCCTGAGGAAGTACATTCCAGGCAGAACCTTGCGTTCGGGCAAGGCCTCCAATCTGATCCAACCCGGATTTAAGTTAAAATCTAAAGGGGGCAGGGCTCTTTCTGTACTTCTCCAGCAATTGTGAAATGAGCTACCAGCCAGCCTGAAGGAAGACTCGCAGCTACTGTCCTTCAGGAAGAACTTGAAGACTCATCTGTTTAAAAAGTCAACATCTTGGGGGCGTGGCCAAGATGGCGGGGTGAGCAGACGCTTCCTCCCGTAGCTCCTCCGGCCCGGCCAAGCTAGAGCCCCTTTTCTTATGCTTTTCTCCCCCCGCTGAGGCTCAGCGCGGGAGAGGAGTGTGGCGGAGCATCAGGGGTGCACATTGGTGCTGTTTTGGTTCGGATCGCCTCGGGGGAACCCCCCAAAAAGTTCGATCGAGACCAAGGAACGACGACGGCGAGGGGAGCCACCCGTCACGAGGGCCTTTATGGAGGAACTGTTCAGCTCCCTCAGGGAGGACTTCCAGACACTGAAGCGGGAGGTGGCCAGCGAGGTCCGAGAAGTACGCAGGGAGGTGGAGGGCCTTGGCGAGCGGGTGGAAGCGGTGGAGACGGAGGGCCAACAGCGAGCGGAGGAGATAGTCCACCTCCAGCAGGATGTTCTTCGCCTCCGGGAACAGTGTGTGGAGCTCCAGGCCCACTCCGAGGACCTTGAGAACAGATCTCGGAGGAACAACATCCGAGTGCGTGGCGTGCCGACTGCGGACGAGGGGTCCGATCTGGGGAGCTACCTGCGGGCCCTGTTCCGAGAGATCCTGGGGGAAGCTGCGGACTTTCCCATCAGCATTGACAGGGCGCATAGGGTTGGCCGGCAGCGCCAGTCAGCGGCACCTCCACCGGACATTCTGGCCTTCCTGCCCGACTTTCCACTAAAGGAACGCATCATGGCTGAAGCCCGCAGGAAACAGCCCCTGACTTTCCGGGATCGGCCGGTGGCGCTTTACCAGGACCTCTCCGCCATCACTCTGCAGAAACGCAGGTCCTTTAGGATTGCCACTGACTTTTTGCGCGAGCATGAGACGCCGTACTCTTGGGGTCACCCCTTCCGCCTGATTTTTCGGTGGAACGGAGTGTTACACCAGCTACGCTCCTTGCAAGACATTTGTGGTGTCCTGGGGCTCACGGCGGCGGAGGAGGAGGGAGCTACGCCGTCGTGGAGGTCCTCGGAGAGACGGAACCGGCGGAGGTCAACGAGGCGGCGCTCAGCGACCAGTGTGGGGCGCCCGGACTCCCCTACCATCAGAGCGGACATGGCCGACGCCCTGAGGGCGGCGGCAGGGGACTCGACCGGCTCCTCTAGCGTGGCCTTGACGGCCTAACACACACTCCGGGGGGAGATGTCTTTAGCTTCTTTACATGCTTGGTACGGGGCGGGGGGGTTGGGGGGAGCGGTTGGAGGTAAGTGGCTGGACGTCCACTTCGCTCTTTTCTACGGACTTGCCCGTTTTGGGGCTTGACTGAGACTATGGGGTGTTTGAGTTTGTGGGTGGCTAGTTGCCAGGGTTGTGTTTTGGGTGGGGGAGGGGGTTGTTTTGGGGTTGGGAAGGTCCCGTCCGATGTTGTCTATGCCCGCTTTGTTTTGGCTTGTCCTGCGCTGCGGCCCCGCGCGCCCCACCCGCTAATTCCCTGCCCATTGCATGGCGCTCCTGACCCCCGCGAGGAATGCCGGGCCTAAAGGTAGTGACCCTTAATGTTCAGGGTCTGAACAACCCAGTGAAGCGCAGAGCGATCCTGTCGTTGCTGGAGGGGACGCAGGCGGACATTTGCCTTTTGCAGGAGACACACTTATTGCCCCGAGATTGCCATAGGATGCGCTCTGCTAAGTTCCCTACCCAGTTCTTTTCCTCGGCAGCGAACAAGACGGCGGGGGTAGCCATTCTCCTAGCGAGCTCCTTTCGGGGGGAGGTGCTGCATAAGTGTGCTGAACAGAAGGGGAGGCTCCTTGCGTATCGCATGCGCCTGGGAGGCATAGCATTTACGGTCGGCTCCGTTTATAGCCCAAACGATCACCAAGAGCGCTTCCTAGATTCCGCGCTGGTGGACGTCACTGCTTCCCCCGACCGCCACATTCTCTTGGGGGGAGATCTCAACATTGTCTTTGACTCTGCGATGGACAGATCGGCGCAGCGCTTCCCGCAGACGGGGGAACTGTCCCAGGCTGGGAGGGCCCGGATTGCGGAAATGGATCTGCACGACCTCTGGCGCTCCATGCACCCCACGGATAGGGACTACTCTTACTTCTCGCACGCACACCGAACCTACTCACGGCTGGACTACCTCCTGGTGAGTGGACCGATGCGTGCCGCTGCCACGGCGGCGGACATCGGGGTCCTGACCCTGTCTGACCACTCCCCGGTCACCGGCGTTTTCCAGTGGCCGGCGGCCTCCCCCTCTCGGGGGGTGTGGCGCCTCCGGGATACACTTCTACACAAAAGGTCGGTGGTGCAACGCATCGGGGAGGTCATACAGGACTATCTCACCCACAATGGCAACACTGACACCTCGCAGGCGACACAGTGGGCGGCATTGAAGGCCGTCCTACGGGGGGAATTCATCTCTATCTCTGCAGCTGAGAATAAGGAGCGGCAACTGAAGAGGGATGAGCTGACAGCTCAAGTCCGGGAGCTTGAGCAGGTCCACCGCCGTACGGGGGCGCCGAGGGTGTGGAGGCAGTTGAAGGCAGCGAGGAAGCTCCTGTCGGCTCTGGATCTTGACAGGGCGGAGTACGCCGCCCTACGCTTGAAACATGCCTACTACACTGGGGGGGACAGATGTGGCAAGCTCCTAGCACACCGGCTCCGGGTCGCGCAACAGCGCAACGTTGTGAAATAATTGGTGGGCGCGGACGGGGGGGCTGTCTCTGGGGACGCGGAGGTAGCGGAGTCTTTCCGCGGCTTCTATGAGGCGCTGTATGCTGAGGAGCCCTCCCCGCCACGGGATGCCGACAGCTATTTGGAGTCGGTGACCCTCCCGGTACTGGATCCGGCTCAGGCTGACCATCTGGAGCGGGACATCCATGTTGAGGAAGTGATTTCAGCTATCGCGCGGCTGAAACATGGCAAGGCCCCGGGCCCGGACGGGTACACGTCGCTATTTTACAAGACTTTTTGCACGGCCGTGGCCCCTGTCCTTACTCGGCTCTTTAACTCTTTCTTCGAACCGGGAGCCATCCCTCCAGATCTCCTGAGGGCGACGGTCGCGGTAATCCCGAAACCTGGGAAGGACCGGGCCCTCTGCGGCTCGTACCGACCCATTTCGCTTTTAAATGTCGACCTCAAGTTGTACACGGGGATTCTCGCGTCCAGGCTGAGTCCACACCTCCCCGACCTGGTGGAGGCGGACCAGGCTGGTTTTGTGCCCGGCAGACAGACGGTTGACAACACCAAGAGGGTGACGCATGTTCTGGAGAAGGCCTCAAGGATCTCGGGGGAGCGGATGTTGCTGTCCGTTGATGCGGAGAAGGCCTTCGACAGAGTTCACTGGCCGTATCTTGAGCTGGTCCTCAAGAAACTGGGAATCGGCGATAAGTTCCGCACCATGGTCTTTAACTGCTATAAGCATCCTTCAGCGTCGGTGCGGGTCAACGGGTGTAGCTCCGGTGGCTTTGCCATCGAGCGCGGCACGCGGCAGGGCTGCCCTCTTTCGCCGCTCTTGTTTGCCCTCTACATGGAGCCGTTTGCTCAGAGGGTTCGTAATAATCCGGATGCTGTCGGGGTCCGGATGGGCCAGTACGTCCACACCGTCAGTCTCTACGCGGACGATGTCCTGCTGACTTTGGACGACCCTAGGAGGTCGCTGCCTGCTTGCCTTCGAGAGCTGGACGCCTTTGCGGGGGTGGCCGGCTTCAAAATGAATATGAGCAAGTCGATGGCATTAGACGTGTCCCTGGCTGCGGAAACCAGGAGGGATCTTCAGCGGCTCTTCCCCATGCAGTGGTCCTCGTCCACGGTGCCGTATCTGGGGATTCTGCTGGCGCCTACATTACCGGAGATGGTTACGGCCAATTATGCCTCCCTCAGCAGGAAGATCAAGGACGAGCTTGGCCGCTGGAACAAAGGCCTGCTGTCCTGGCTGGGGCGAATCGCGGCGGTCAAGATGACGGTGTTGCCCCAGATACTATATCTTTTCCGGGCCCTTCCGCTCCAACCCCCGGTGGGCTGGATACGACAAATGCAGGCTGACATCTCCCGCTTTGTCTGGCAGGGCCGCAGGCCACGCATGAAGAGGGTCCTCTCCACGCTTGCTCCGGAAGCGGGGGGTCTCGGCATTCCAGACCTACGTAAGTACTTTCAGGCGGCACAGCTCCGCTATCTGGTGGAGTGGAGCAGGTGGGAGTCCGACAAACATTGGCTCTTCCAAGACCAGGCAGTGGCGGGCCGCACCTTACAAGAGGTTCCATTCCTGCGCCGCGCGCATCGCCCCCCTAATCTTTACGCTTCCTTTGTAACGCGGGTCCCCCTGCGTGTGTGGGACGCGGTCTGTGAGGCCCGGGGCCTTACCACCTTCCCTTCGCCGCTCACGCCCATTGCGGGCAACCCGGACTTCTCCCCAGGGATGGAGCCGGGGGTTTTCTCCCACTGGGTGCAGGCGGGCTGCAGGGCACTCTTCCAGATCTATGGCCCGGAAGGAGTGGTTCCTTTTCAGCAACTCCGCCAGGAGTTCGGCCTGACGGAGCTGGACAGATTGCGCTACATGCAAGTTCGGCATTGGGCCCTCCAGCCCCAGGTGCGTGCCACCGCCGCCCGTCCAATTACACCGTATGAGAGGTGGTTGGCTACTCGGACCTCCGACGCTAAACTGATCACCGATCTGTACAAATACCTACAACCCCCGCCGTTTCACTATTACAACCCGGGGAGGGAGCGTTGGCACAGGGAATTGGGTAGGACACTCAGCCACAAGGAATGGGACAAAATTGCGTATCGGGCGCGGCACTCTGCATATCACACGGGCCTTACGGAGACCTTTACTAAGGTGTCCACATACTGGTACTACACCCCGGAGAGACTGTATGAAATGCATAAACACACTGACAGGGGGTGCTGGCGGAGCTGCGGGCAGGAAGGTACCCTTACACACATTCTTTGGGACTGCCCAGTGCTGACCGCCTACTGGAAGGAAGTCTTGGACGAGGTGGATAAGCACTTTGGGATAGAGCTGCCGCGACTCCCGGCGTATGTCCTGTTGGGCCTCCCCAATGACCTAATGTACCCACTGAAGTCCCGTAGGGGTAGGCAGATCGCAATCGCGCTGGGGTCTGCGGTTCAGAACATTCTAATCCACTGGCGCACAACCACCGTCCCCTCCATCACCGGTTGGTTGCATAGGCTCTGGCATGTGCTGGGGATGGAGAAGCTGTCGCTTACGGTTGCGGGGGAGATAGACCAATTTGAAGAGCTATGGCAACCCTTTCTAGCGCTGCTGTCCACTGAATTCCGGGAGCTCACCTGCCCGAGGTATCTTAGACTTCTCAGGCTGACGCCGCCGGTGACCCCGGCGGACTAGCTTACATGTGAGACGGGGACCCCCCGGGGAAGGGGGGGGGGGGTGCGGGGCTTCCTGGTTAGGATTACTCTGATGCGGGACCATAGGACGGGGGGGGGGCGGGGGGGGGGGAGTGTTGTTGTTTCGTTACCGGGAGGATGGGGGATGGGGGATTGTGTTCTATTGAGGTGTTGAGGGGGGGGGGTTTTATTGCTTAGATTTGGGGTGTCGGATACGCGTGTGGGGATTTCACAGCTGGTATTTCTAGCTTTCATTTACTGTGTTTTTCCCCCTGACCCACCGCGCTACCTATTGCTAACCCTCTGGAGTTGCACCCTTTTTCTTTGACTGTATTCCATGTATCCTGCCCTCCTATCCCCCTCCCCCATGGTTTGTTTTGTCTCAATAAAAACGTTTTAAACATAAAAAGTCAACATCTTAGCCCTAACTGGGGCGGACGGTGGAGTGATCTAGGAGACAGCAGGTTATGTTCCTTTTCTGTGTGAGCGCTTAGAGACCGGCGGTGATAGGCGCTATACAAAAACACTATAACATAACATAACCAATCTCAGCAGTCCCAGATTCACGTCACTGATATCCAGGACAGAGGCAGAAACATCCGGATCATAGCCCGAATGTCCAGGACTCTCCGCTTCGAATAATAGGCGCACAATTACATAGTGTCCAGAATGGCTCAGATGAAAGAAAGGGTCTGAAGGAGTCAGTTATGACATTTATAGTGAACCCCAACAATCTTAGGAGGTTTACCACAGTTTGGAGGAGGGTGAAGATTGCCTGAGGCGAGACCGCCTTCAGCAGCCAGTCGTCAAGGTAGGGGAAGATTGGAAACTCTACCTCCAAAGGTGAGCTGCGAATACAACCATCATTTTCGAGAACAACCGAAGGGTGCTGGTGAGGCCACATGGGAGCACAGAAAACTGAAAATGCTCACCTGCGGACGATAACGCCTGAGGACAAGCAAGACATTGATGTGAAAATCAGCGTCCTGCATGTCCATTGCTATCATCCCATCTCAGGAGTGGAGGGCAGACGAGACCCGAGCCAAGGTGAGCATCTTGAATGTTTCCCTCTAGAGAAAGGCATTGAGAGTGTGAAGGTTTAAAATAGGGCGGAGGCCTCCGTGCTTTTTCAGCACCAGAAATAAGTGGGAATATCATCCACAACCTACTTCTGCTGGTAGCACCCTCTCTATGGCTCCTTTGACCAAAACAACCAGCATTTCTTGCCACAAAAATGGTAGATGGTCCTCTGCCAGGTGTTTTGAGGACGGTGGGAAGAGCAGCCGGATTTCAAGAAGTGGTAATGTGTAACCCTGCCAGAAGATCTACAACACCCACTTGCCCGACAAGGATAGGCAATCTGATTGTTGACCAGGGCCCCTGAACAAGGCTTAGCACATGATCCCAAGAGGATGCTAGTGAGGGCTTCTTTAAAGGGAAGTAAGGGCTCAGAATTGGTCTAACCCGTTTAAAAGCACCTCAGTCAATACATTTGCTTTAACTTCCTGAGTGGGGAGCTCTAGATCCAAATCTTCAGCAGCTCTCCGCATCACCATGCAAATGACACACTCACCTCAGTGGCAGGGCCCAGAGGTGGGAGCAAGCCATTATCTGGAGAAGGATCGAGTCGAATACCTTGTTGGAGATCCTCATACCAATTGTCCTTGTGGTAGGCTGAGCAAATTAATCTATAGTATCATACATGCTAAATTTCCGAAAATGTCAGTGGTATTCCAGCATTGTCAGTTCGCACTCTGGCGTGGGATGTGCTGCTGGGAGGGGTTCGGTATCAAAGCTTGTACGGACCCAGGAATGGATCCAGAGGGCCCAACTGGCACTGAGAGAGGTCTCATTGGTTGATGTCAAGATGGGGGAGGCCTCTTGGCTCCTTGGGACCGACAGGTGCTACCGAGGGGTTGGTGCTGTGCTAAAAATGCATAACTCCTGGATTTGTGGAGGAAGTGCCCCAGCCTAGGAAATTTGAGCTGCCAGGGCATAGGGTTAGAAAGCGGCTCTGACAAACTACTTCAGGAACAGGTCTGGGAGGCAACAGGAGATCCATGCGCCCTCTCAGGAGATTGAGAGTGACAGGATGGAGCTGGGTCCCACTTTAACATCTTGTGCCACTTCTTGGACTTACCCAAAGACTTGTGCCACAGAGGGAACGAGTTTGGGGATGGGTCTCCCACGTGACTTTGACTGATGCTTGGAGACTAAGAGCTTTGACTCACGCTTCGGGATAGCCTTCGGGTGTGCAGACTCTGCAGTTCTTGAAGTCATGGTTTGACCCCATACACCACAGGCAAATTAAGTGGGGATCATGGATATTTGTTAGAAACATTACCTACAAGGCTTAAACCACATAGACATTGGAGGAGACGTTGAACTAGCAAACTGAAAAATGTTTTGAAAAATGCTTTGAAATACATCGAAAAACAAGGAGACTAGGGGTAGCTCTGGATCTGCGTCTGTGTTGGCCCGGACAGAAAGGAACTGAGTTAGGCGTGTCTGGGTGGTGCCTATATAGGACCGCACACGTCACTTCCGGCGTGGAACAACACTGATGCGGAGGCACCGGCATGACTTGCCGACGCACAATGGTACTGCTTAAGGTTTTCTGGTTCCGGCCTGATGCCTGAAGGATAATGGGATCTGCTGCTATAGGCCTCTATCAAAAACAAGATTTATTAAAAAAATTCTGCAAACTATTTCATTAAAACTTGCTTTTCTTTGTAATATGAAACGCATAAATGGTGATGGAAGGCTACTTGCAATAAGTCTAACCGCTGGCAATAGCTCGGGGTAGAACTCCAACTTATCGTTCTTTTGCTCACCATGCCACCTCAGTTTGGACCCAGCCATATGCAAATCAGTCTTCAACCATTCCTCATGGGAACAGTCCAG
Organism: Triturus cristatus; assembly: GCF_964204655.1. Taxonomy (NCBI): domain Eukaryota; kingdom Metazoa; phylum Chordata; class Amphibia; order Caudata; family Salamandridae; genus Triturus; species Triturus cristatus. Next base: position 216,173,445 of record NC_140588.1, read on the forward strand.
CCCAAACTGCCAAGCCAGGTCCTCTCTGTAATGGAACACAAGCAACCCGGGACCGGTTTCGCCCTAGTTAAGGGCGCTTCAGCCGGGTACATCTTGGTTACAGTGACAGTGTGCATGGGACACACGTCTGGGCATACCAATGCTACTTAGGGTGGTACCTGAAACACACAAAAGGCGATGGGAGACTGCTTGCGCTAAGTCCAACCACTGGTAATAGTTTGGAGTAGCACAACCAACCCATCGTTCTTCAGAGAGGGGAGGTGCTGAGCTGTTGTGTTGTGTTTTCCTTACAAAGAAATAGTTTCCCAGCCGAAGTCTGATAACCATAGCTTCTCTGCTGTGTACAGGTGTGTACTGCGCTGAATTCCAAGAAACTCTAGAGGCAAGTTAATCACTTCACGCTCTCATAGTGAAGTGCACTGAAGTAGTCTTTGGGGTGTTAGCCTGCCAGGAAAATTTCAATCATGTTAGAAATGGAAAATGCTACTTACCCAGTATGAATGTGTTCTTGGCATATAGAGCTGTAGAATCATGTGCTTTAGCATAGATCGCCATCTAGTGTTGGGTCCGGAGGTTTTCACTTTGTTTTTCTTCGAAGAAGTCTTTCCAGTCACGAGGTAGGTGACTCCTCCTTTCGGTGAGAGTGCGCATGGGCATCGACTACATCCTTAAATTGTTTTGCCGTAGAGGGGGATGATGGAGTTAGTAAGCATAGTAAAGAGATGTCCATGTTGCATATCGTATCTCAGTAAGATGGTACTGCAACAGGTAAAGGTACCCGGGGAGGCGGGTGGGCGCATATGATTCTACAGCTCTATATGCCAAGAACAGATGCATACTGGGTAAGTAGCATTTTCCGTTCGAGGTATACGAGCTGTAGATCATATGCTTTAGCATAGACTATACAGCAGTTATCTCCCAAGCGCTGACTAACCTGTAGCTGTTGCAGTGGTTTGAAACAGTGTTCGTAAAACTGCCTGGCCCACACTAGCCTGTTTTCTTACTAACACATCTACACAATAGTGTTTTGTGAATGTGTGTGGTGTAGACCATGTTGCAGCCCTGCAGATGTCACCTAGGGGTATATTTCCTAAGAATGCCATAGAAGCCCCTAATTTGCGTGTAGAATGTGCTTTAGGGTGAATTGGTAATGTGCGCTTAGCTTTAATGTAGTATATTTGAATACACTGAACTATCCACAGTGCAATACCCGCTTTTGATATGAGATTGCCTTTATGTGGTGGTGCAGAAGCAACAAAAAGTTGTTTGGTTTTCCTAAAAGGTTTTGACCTTTTTATGTAGTATAGTAATGCTCTTCTAAAATCTAATGTGTGAAGAGCAGGCTCTGCCACTGAATCTGGTTGAGGGAAGAATATATGCAACTCAACAGACTGATTGATGTGCAAGGCAGAGATGACTTTGGGTAAAAATTTGGGATTAATCCTAAGAACCACTTTGTTTTGGTGTATTTGTAAAAATGATTCTTGTATAGTTAGTGCCTGAAGCTCACCCACTCTTCTGAGAGATGTGATGGCTATAAGGAAGGCCACTTTCCAGGTGTGAAATTGTAGTTCACATTTGTGCAATGGCTTAAAGGGTGGACCCATGAGTCTTGTAAGAACTATGTTGAGGTTCCACACAGGAGAAGGTGGAAGTCTAGGAGGAATGATTCTTTTAAGACCTTCCATAAAAGCTTTAATAACGGGCACTCTAAACAGAGACAAGTGCTGTCTGTTTTGCAGGTATGCAGCTATTGCAGCAAGATGCAAGCGTATAGATGTATACGCTCAATTAGAACGCTGTAGTTGTAACAGATAACAAATAATGCTTTGTATTGAAGCATCTAGTGGATTGATCTTAAAACATAGGTTAGGAATTCTGCTAGCCATACCTCATCTTCCACCATGGCTGAGAAAAAACTACGGGAACTCATGCCGGCTATGCGGAGTTGGAAATGAGGACATTGAACATAGAATATGCTCTTGCATCAAGCCAAATGATGAAAGGGTTGGCCTGCTAAAAACTCATTTTAATGAATGAGGTATACGTACCCGGAGACAAGCAGTACTTGCATGCTTCAACCCAAGGGACCCACAACTAAATGGGAAGCTTGTTAAGTTCCTGCTTCTAGTAGCATCTAAGCAAAGGACGCTCGGTACTGCAACCAGCGTATAGACCCCAGAGGCTCTGAGCAAAATGAACTTTGGGCACTCTGCACTTTTTAAATTACTCATGCATGTCTCGACACATAAAAAATCTTTTAACAGAGTATTGATCGAAAAGTCAATTTACCAAAATGTTTTATTAGAATGTATTTTTGTAATGTTTTTAATTAATCAAAAAACAATACATCTTACTTACTTACTAGTGGATTGTTCTGATTATTGTTACAGTAAACTATAAACCGCTTCCATTTTGCTGCATAGCATGCTCTCGTCTAGCCTCTTTGATGACATTCATACAGTGTGGCAGAAGATTAAGGTAGCCAAACTCTATGATTTCAGGCGCCAGATCGCAAGGTGGAGATGACTGGGATGTGGATGTCTTATCTCTCCATGGTTCTGAGTGAGAAACCTGGGGGAAAGGTTTAGTTTTTGGTGAGGAACTACTGATAGTTCCAACAGGGTTGTGAACCAGGGTTGGCGGGCCCATATGGGAGCAACTAGGATCAGTGTCAGGGAATGCTGTTTGAGTTTCTGAACCACTAACGGAATTAGTGGGAGAGGTGGAAAAGCATAAGCAAATCTTCCTGACCATCCATAGCACATTGCCTTTGGACAATTGGTGTGGATACCTGGACACGAAGCTTGGGCATTTTGCGTTGAGGTGTGTGGCACACAGATCTATTTCTGGGTAGACCCACATCTGGAAGAATGGGTGGAGGACTTGAGGATGTAGTTCCCATTCGTGGATTTGCTGTCTCTGACGACTGAGCAGATCTGCAATCTGGTTGTTTACTCCTGGGAGGTGTCCTGCAAGGAGATATATTTTTTGAGGTATGGCCCATCTCCAAATTCTTTTAGCTAGTTGTGAAAGCTGTAAAGAGTGTTTCCCCCCTGTTTTTGTATGTAGTATATTGCTGTCATGATCTCTGTACGAACTAAGACAGCTTTACCTACTAGATGCAGTTGAAAGGCTTTCAATGCTAGAAAAATTACTAGTAGTTCTAGATAGTTTATGTGGAGTTTTTGTTGTGCAATCCACATACCTTCAATTGTATGTTTTTGAAGATGAGCTCCCCAACCAGTGAGCGATGCGTCTGCTGTTAGCACTATCAATGGAACCGTGTCGACGAATGGCCACCCCTTGGAAAGGTTTTGTATGTTCCACCACTGCAGAGAGCGATGGGTGTGGCCGTCTACCAACACTAGATCTGTCAGCTGACCTTGAGCCTGGTTCCACTGACGTGCCAAGCATTCCTGTAGGGGACGCATTTGGAGTCTTTTATAAGGAACGATTAGAATGCAGGAAGCAATCATTCCTAACAATTGCATAAACACTCGGCTGGTAACAAGTGATGAGGCTGAAATTGTGATATTAGATTTTGCATGCTGTATATCCTGACTAGGTTGAGGTATGCTAGAGCTTTGCAAGTATCTATTGTGGCTCCTAGATACGCTTGTGTGTTGGAAGGCTGGAGGTGAGACTTGGTGAGGTTTACAGTGAACCCCAAGACGTGAAGCAGTTGAACTGTGTTCTGAGTGTGGTGTAGGGAGCTGTGTCTCGATCTGGCTTTTATTAGCCAGTAGTCTAGATAAGGGAAGACGTGAATGTATTGTCTTCTTAAATGAGCTGCGGCTACTGCCAGACACTTGGTGAAGACTCTGGGTGCTGTAATTACTCCGAATTGGAGAACCTTGAATTGATAATGCTGTCCGTCCACCACAAACCTGAGATATTTTCTGTAAGCCGGGTGAATGGGGATATGGAAATAGGCGTCCTTTAAGTCCAGAGTGGATAGAAAGTGCCTTGTTGAAGCAGTGGGAGCACCTGTTGAAGTGTGACCATGTGGAAGTGGTCTGACTGAATGTAGAGGTTTAGCTGTCTGAGGTCTAATGTAGGCCTGAGAGAGCCGCCCTTTTTGGGAATTAAGAAATCCAGGGAGCATACTTTGGTTCCTTGATGATGTGATGGGACTGGTTCTATCGCATGTTTTTCCAAGAGAGAGAGAGAACCTCTTGTTTTAAGAGGGCGAGATGTTCTGGTGACATTGTATGTGTTCTTGGAAGAATAGTTGGGGGAGTGCTGGTAAGCTCCAGGCAATAACCATAGTGGATAATTTGCAGTACCAACTTGTCTGAGGTGATTGAATTCCAGGCAGGTAGGAATTGCAAGAGACGTCCCCCAACAGGAGTGGCATGATCGGGGGTAGTGAAAGGAAGTCACTGTTTGTTGGCAGGGGAAGTGTGTGTGGAGTTACCTCTGCCTCTTCCCAATTATTGTTTCCTCTATAACCTCCTCGAGAATATCCCCTGGAAGAGGGGGATTGGTTGTTAACCTTGTAAGAGGAGGAGGGATTTTCGATGGACAACCTTTTTGAACCACCCCTGTAAAAGGAGTGGCGAAAGGAACCCATACTAGTAGGTAATTGTAAAGCCCCAATAGACTTTGTGACCTCAGTGTCCTTTTTTATTTTCCACCGTGAGATATCAACAGCTGTACCGAAAAGATGTTCTTTATCAAAAGGATGGCTAAGGATGGGGGATTGTATCTCCTGTTTAAATCCAGAAATCCTAAGCTAAGCGTGTCTGCGCAATAGTATACTAGTATTTATTGCATGAGCTGCTGTGTCTGCTGCATCTAGAGCACATTTAATGGAAGTAATGGTGATGAGTTTCTTTTCATGGATAAGGTCATTAGCTTTTGCTTTGTACTCATTGCGTAAGTGTTGCATGAGTTTTTCTAACTCATCATAATGAGCCCTATCGCAGCGTGCTAGCAGAGCCTGAGCATTTGCAATACGCCAATTATGTGCAGCCTGTGAAGCCACTCTCTTACTTGAGGCATCAATCAGCTTGGACTCTTTGTCAGGAGGGGGGCCTCACCTGTGGTTTGAGAGTGAGCGTTAGAGACTACAAGAGAATCCAAGGGCAACTGCCTTATATGTAAGCAGGATCGGTAGAAGCGGGTTTATCTTTTTTGTCTACTCTGGGTGTGAGTATTTGAGAGAGGGTAGATTTTGTATCATAGGGGGCCCTTGGCCCTTTCTGGCCACAGCTGAAGTATGAGTCCCTTGTCCTTGCCCTGCCAGCCTAATTTGTAGGCCGTATTAAATTGACCAGTGGGTCCTGTGTTACAGGCCCTTCTATTCGAAATATAGGCCTTTGTTAGATTGACCATACCTCTGCCATTTTAGTGTATTACAGGCTGATGGCAGGTCTGGCAGGTCTGACCCAACACATATTCAGTTCCTCTTTCTGCGAGGCTTTCTGCTCCAGACTGGTGGCCCCCACCCTCTACCCGCGTGCTCTGTGCTCGGTATCAAAGTTCAGCATCCCCTCAGCATCCCCTTGAGACATCGACATACAGTAAGCTGCATCCTGGCATGGCACTTGTTTCCTGAGCAGGTTTCCCGCTTTTAAGGAAGTGGCAACCGCAGAGCGTCAAGTTAGGAGGAATGAGGAGATTTATATATGTCTATATTCGATTCGCTCACAATATCTGTTTATATTTTCTGCTTCGCGTACAATATCTGTGAAATTTACGACAAGCGATTGGCCTGAGACACTGACCTTTTCACCTAGTTCATTGTCAGCATTAAGTGGGTAAATGACGACATGTCTGGTAAATACTGCAGACGAGGCTTTTTTGGGTAGAAGTTGCGTGCAAAGGAGCCAAGAAAATAGTATAAATAGGGAGCACCCACAGTCATCGAAGGACTACCTCGCCGTCTGTATGTGGGTTACAGACTGCGTAGAGTTTTCCCCAAGAGCAAAGAAGCTCTTGCGTCTGCTTAGCATTATGTTGTATTTTACCCATATGAAATGTCCTGTTATGTTTAATTATTGATCTCTTTATTTGTTTCTCCTTTTTTGTATTTACATAATGTATTCATTGTAATTGCAGGAATGCTTGCTCTAGAGTAAACGTGAGAGTTCCTAGGTAACAGAGTTCTTATACTCTGAAACGTTTCTCCTTGGTGTAACCTGTTTCTTCAATTGCACTTATAAATGTGTTCTCTTTCTCTCTGACAGTACAATAGTGCAGATACGGAGGGTATCATGATGAGCTCCATGTGATTATCTGAATTCTGTATTTTGTATTTTATGCCTTTGTCTTGCAGTTTCTTTGAAGTTGCATCTTCTCATTAAACTGCCATTGTGTTCAGTCTCCCATTCCATGTCTCACATGTCTGTTTTCTTCAGTTTTAGAGCAAGCGTTCCCAGGCACCCCTGCTCAAATTAAGGTGCCCCTTTTGTCCCTGACTCACTCTCCTGCTCAGTTCTGTGGTGGCTCCTGGGGCTCTGAGTACCGCCCCTAGCTTCCTTGACCCGTAATAAATCTTCCCTCCAACATTTTGGTGCCGTGTGACTCGGAGTAGCAGTGCCAGCAGACGGGGGCAGTAACGGCTGGGTTCGAGGGCGCAGACTGAGCACTCGTGACTCCTTTCTGGCCGAAGCCTTTGAGTACAAGCACTCGGGTGAGTATTATGCTACCTGACATGAGGTGACGCTTTGGTTACGGTTTATGAAAGGAGCGCTTGTGAGGCTTCTGTGTTTTTCTCGGCTCTCAGTTCTTTCCTGTCTGGTTGGTCTCGCTAAGGACATTATTTAACTGGGGAGGCTTGTGTGTGCGGCATGGAATTCTGAGCTGGAGAGTACGGTTAGGAAGTTGTTGTTTATTGTATATCCTTTGCTATATATAGATGTGTGCTATTGTTTTGCCTTGAGTGCCCGGAGGAAAAGGCTGCGTCTTGCGTCTTTCACGGGCTCACTTAGCTCCATTTTTTGGTATATTAAATTTTCTTTTGTATGGAAAACAGACATATGGAGAAAGACAAAAAAAATAAGAATAAGAAGTGAATAAGGGATAAGGGAGAGACTGTGTATGTCTGCAGTCTACTCAGTGGTATTAATTTTTGGTATAGCTTGCTGTTGGGTCTCTCTGTATATAGTGAAACAGAGAGCGCCTCTTTATCAGGGGGTCAGGGATCAGCCTGGTAGAAGAGAAGGAAAGGTTCGATTTACTATCGTATTCTTTCAGCAATATGGCGCTCCTCTGATTGAATGCAGTGGAGGCTCTCCTACGTCAGTACACAGTAGGAAAGAGGCTGGATTTTTCGTGACCACTTAGCTACTGGATAACGGATATCGCCTGATTTATGAGAATTGTAAGAGGTTCCCCGGGATGGTTTATTGGATGTTATGATTAAGTGTTTTTGGGTATTTGTGTGTCAGTTTCCCTTTTGTGTGTGCGCCATTGTAAATAGGAAGCACGTGTTTTTTTGTCCTTCAGTTGGCAAAGTATGCAGTCATTGTTTGAAAATAGAGACCCTAAACGTGCCCGACTTGCTTCTTTCTTGAAACACATGTAGAATTTCAGGACGGTATGACTTTGGATATTGTTTGATGATGCATACAGAGGTTCATTAAGTGTGACAGTAGCACTTTATTGTGGTTGGTGCTTATATGGGCACTGCAGTAAGGGTCACTGGCTGACACAGAAGTTGATTTTAGTAAGGCCATATTATTTACGTGCACAGTTATTTGTTATTTGAATTTTTGATAATATGTTTAATGATCTGCAGATGTGTATTGGATGTATAAGAATATAACGGTTTTTGTTAAATTGATGTTGACTGGCTATATCGATTCTATTAGGATAAGGCCTGCTAGGTAGGGTTTCCATTGTAACAGAAGATCACTGCCAAATGCAGAAGATTGGTTTATTAGTGAGATTCAATAACTAGGGAGGAATGTAAATGCTTTTTGTACTCCCACATGCATTGATCTGCCACTGATAACTGAAGTGATCCGATTTCTCACCAGAAGGAGTTTATAACGGCCCAGATAAACGGGAGTTTAAAGAGGCATTGTATTTACCCATCAAAGAGGCATTAGGGGACAAGCTTATACTTGACCACCCTGCCTCCTCCCTAACTATTGACACATAAGGAGAGCAGTATATATATATATATAGTACTAAGAGATACAGATGAGCTATAGTGAACAAGAGTCAGTTGGGGTAGTTCTGCACATACTAGATGACAGAATAATAGCGGTACACAATCCTGGCGCACCGACCTTTCATGTATTTAGTAAGACCAATAATAACTAGGATTGTAACTGTGTGCACAACAATATATCTCGAATTGTTTAACTATTTCCTCACATTTATATTTTGAAACATGTACTTAGTGAGAGGAGGTTGTGTCTGGCGTCTCTCACCTTGTGCCACGAATATTTGTTTATGGGACTGCATCTGGCAGCTCACATTTGTTTAGAATTTTGATCACTTATCTGGTGTAGATTGTATTGTTTGAATGTTTAACAGTGTCTTTTTTTCAACTGCGAGTTTCCAAAAGCGGAGCTACTTTTCTTCCTTCCTCACGTTGCATTGTGGTTTTCTACCTTAGGCCTGGCACTAGCCAACGCCTTTTTGACTTCTCTCTCCATATTTGTAATGGGTGTCCTCTGTTCTTCTCCTTTTTCAGCTACGTGCGGTGTATTTGAATAGATATAATGTCTGTCACCTTCTCTCGATTTGCAATTTAGTGTCTCTCCCCTCGCTTACCTGGCTTATAGGCCTTTTTCCCAGAAGTGACCACAAGTACGTCATGTCCTATAGGTCAGAGGCACCTGATAATGTTGTCCTTTTGTGGTCAACTGTGCGTCATTAAAAGAGTATAAAGATCTGCTCCTTAATCCATTCAACGGACTACCCTGCTGCAGTGACCCCTTGGGTCACTGAAGCCTGTGTGGTCTCCTTCAGCCCTCTATTTGAGCATCTTTGGCTGAAGCTCTGATTTCTTATTGTGCTTTGAGATGGTCTTTTTCTCTCTCCTCTGCATAGCCCTTATTCTGAAGCATTATTGCAAAGCACTAATGGTTGTCCCTCCTAACTTAACATGTGCATTCCTGGCATTGCAGTAAAGTGTATGTTGCATTTTGTAAGTATTTTCAATGATTTAAAATATATTTGCACTATATGAGTTCGTTCTTCGCTTCAGATATGTCTCTTTAAATGCCAAGACTTTGTTAAGACTTCCAGGCTATATATTGAATTTTCCTTAAACAAAGGGGTTCTTCTTTCATACAGATAAGACAGCTATTTTTCCCTATCGTTCACACGTCTATATTGTCATACTTTTGCAGAAGCACCCCCTCACATTAAACTGCCTTGGTGCAGTGCCCCAGGACCATGTAATTTCACCCTTTCATTGCATTTAAATGTATTTTGAAATTTTAAATCCTTGCACGATTACTTTTCTCATTTAAGGGTTTGCCTTCTGGATAATTGAGTGTCATAAACATCTATTTTTGTGTTACTGTTTTTGGCGGATTACAGATGTAGTTTTGAATAGTCTTTCTGGAGTTAACAAACTGATGAATATATTCTCTGCTGGGTTAATGATTTGATGAATAAAAGTGGCACTTCAACGTAAGAACTTTGTTTTTAGAAGGGAAACACTTTCTCTTATTTTGCTTATGGGCCCTCCTCATCTCTTTCTCTCACAGTGGTGCCACAGGAGATGTTATATGTAGGTGTACTTCTCTTGTGCACTACAGTAAGAGGTGATAAGCAGGAACATCTGGGTTTGTGCCAAGCACAACCACTTTAACTGAGACAGGTTCAATTAGAGACCACGCAACTGGTGCGCGGTGCATCCAGTGAATACTGTGTCTAGCTTCCAAGCAGCTGCCTTCACGACTCTTAATTACGTCTTTTGTGCACAGTTTTAGTTTTAAATAGGCTCCCCTATTTTAACTCATTACACACTAAATTAAGTATATTCTGTTCCTTGACAGTGACACCTCACGCTTCTCATCTCACCTTTCTGGCGTGCTTGCGCCCATAGTAAAGGTTCCTTCCACTTGAATATTCAGTAAAGTGCTAGTAAGAGGGAGAGGAATGCTTTTTGCATGCATTTCTCGCCACAACACACAGCACCTTTTTGCGTTTTCTGGTTGCTGTTACACCCTAGACTTGGCCCAGCGTCAAATGATAGACCAATCACACAAAAGAAAGAATGACATAATAAGATGAGGTCAAGGACTGCCATCCCTTACCACCCAGAGCACAATGATAGAAGTTGTGATACCAGGTAAAATGGAGCTGTTACTTATGATATTTATGGGTCATGGACTGCAATATTAAAAGACTGACAAAAAGCCATCAATATAAGTAATATAGTTTCCTGGCAGAAAAGGAGATACTTTCAGTTTCAAATGCATATTAATATCTCTCTCTTTGGGTGGCCAATTATAATTCACACTGAAGGTTGCACTAAGTGCTGTAGTACTGAGCAACCAAGTACAGAATCATTTACTCCTACCTGCGTTCCAAATTCAGCAGCAAGTGAAGCAGGCACAAGCAGTAGCCCATCATGCTAGGGCAGATCCAGTAAGTGCTGCCACAAAGAGCACACAGTTAGGGTCAGTTAATAGGGAAAATCCTGAAATTGTGTCTCATGGCCAAGAAAGTAAGTGACACTTTAGAGATAAAATGATGGAGTGGAATGCACGCTAGACATACCCATGGTTTGACTTCATGGGCACACGTCAAGTGCTGCCAGATCTCCTCAGCCTTTCATCTTTCCAAGTTGGATAAAATTAGTACCGTGGAGTTAGGGGAACAGTAAAGGTTTGCTATTTTGCGCCACAATACCATTCTGAGTAAACGTGCGCTTTACAGAAAAGCCATATTATTTTAAACTAAGCTATATTTTACGTACAATTAAAGACAACACGTGTCTGGATGTTACATGGTGTCGAAGGGTTAACAGATTTTTGAGGCTGCCTTCAGAAGTAGCAGTCCTGGCCGACTACAGATTCTGGGCGTTGAGCCAGGCAGGAAAGGTGCTTCCTGTGTTTGGAAGTGAACATAGGATTTTGTAGAAAGGAAAATGTATGTGTAGAAATATATTTGTTTGTGGAAGTGAAGAGGAATAGTTGACTAGAATCACACAATTTGGTAACGGGTGAAGCCGAGATTGAATACAGTGTTTTCAGGTTTCACGTGGAGCAGTTCAGTGAAGGAATATATATGTGTTTATATACAGATGGGTGAGAGGAAGTGAGGAATACGTTTTCGGATATGCACAGCTGTGTGCAGCCTTCAAAATATGAGACAACCAGAGATTCGTAGGAATAGGATTACAACAGGTAGCCACCACATGCCCCAGTACTAGGAAAATACAAAAGAATAAATAATACGTGCAGATATAGAGTAGATCTTAATGTTAAAGGACTGTATGCAGTACTCAGTATTGCAGTGTTGTCAGGATGAGAGGTGTGAATTTGGAGAGGCCTTCTGAAATTAGAGTTGCAGACTTTAGAGGTGGTTGCATATATTTTGCAGTTCAACCACTACAAGTTTTTATCTTTCTTGAAAGTTTCTATCTTCTGTTTGGGTTCTTCTTTCGCTTTCTTAGTTAATGGATGATTAGAGGTTATTATTATTAGATTCTTCCCTGCGTCTCCAAGAAGAGTATATTGGATTTTCCGTCTTCGGGATGTTTGCTTACATGGGCTCAATGTTATTGTTTTCATCACCTCGTGTCTGGTTCGAAATATAATACAAATAGGAAAATGTATCATTCCACAGGCTCAGGCCTACCACATTTTCCCACACGTTTGGACGACAGCTAGACCATGTGTCCATTATGAAATATAGAAGCAGCAACAACTTTCAGCAATGCCTGAACAGACTGTTTAAGGGTAATGAATTGAGAATTGAGAGAAAGCAAAAATAGTTTATTGCCCATGGATCACTCTGTTTTCACTCACGAATATTACAATATTCTGACAACAACTGAACGCCCCATATACTTCTCCCTAATCAATTAATATATGTATAGGTCACATCAACTGGGTATCAAAGTGGCATTGAAATTATGTAAGAGGCATGTTTTTGTGTAGATTAACACCCGCTGCGAAGTTTCTTTCTACTCAGGTATTCAGGCAGAATAGAAGGGTCCGCCCCATCAACCTTGAGTCCAAAGAAGACGAGGACGGGTGATCGGCTACAACAGAAACAACGCCATCTTCACAAGAATATTTGAGTATTTGAGTAATAGATTACCGTGTAAGGTGATATGTACTAAAATGCATTCTCAGTGCAGTACATTCGCCAGGGACACAGAGGATAGGAGTAAAGAAAAGTAGTAATGTTGTGTTTATATTATGTTTAGGTATTGATCATTTGTAATTACGTGCTTCGTATTATAATGTTTCAAGGATACAATGTGTACAGATTTAATGTGTGTTTTGATATATAGGTGCAATATTTCAGGGTGTTTGAAAATAGGTTTCTGTAGTCTTATGAATTTACAACAGGTGTATATCTGCACTTACTACAAGGACATGGGTGCACTTTATTTCATGATTTTGCCCCTAATTAGGTCTGGCGTTAACAATGACCTTTCATGCTTAGTAAAATGTTGTCTCTCCCTCCCTCTCTTGGCTAGCTTCACTGTGAGTGACTTCATTCTGTTCTTTCACAAGGAGCATATTCACACACAGTTGTTTTATCCAGTGCCAGGAACTACTGTGCAATGTGTGATTTTTGAGGCCACAACAATTTCTGCTTTTGCCAATGTTTGTTATAAAGATGAGGGCCCAGCAACACCCACACCAATGAGGTTTCATGAAAATATTGCCAAGACAAGTTGTGCATTGACAAAGCCAAAAGGCTGAACAACAATTTCATTGGCTTTACCAATGCTTGTTTATTTTTATGTTGCAAAGAAATGGTACCTACCTTATTCCAGTAATTTAGCTAAATGTTTTGCATTCATTTTGTGAACTTTTTATTTTAAAAGCAAAGAATTATCCGTCTTGCTTTCAAGCATTCTGAGAGCAGTATACATAGTCTCACATTCCTAAGAAGTGTGTACACATTTTCATACTCTAACCACTGTCAGTAGTGCAGTATGAGCTTACAACATTTACTTAGAGCGCTCACCCTGATAATGAAGCCTTTGCATCAATGAACATTCAGCAGTAGCACAGGGACACAGATATTGTCTTTTTTTTTTGCAGACTGTGCCTTTCCCAGATCCATAGTGTGGTACTGTAAACTGATAGCTAAAGGGATTGTGCTGTAGAGGGTTGAGCCTACTTGTCCCCAGAGATGAAATATGCATGAAGGCTTGTTGCCCTTGACCTCAAACGGATATGTCCTGGGCGTGGGGCTATAGGAATTACACATCCCTGGGCACAACTTGACAACTAGGAGTGTTTTGATTACTAAAGGTGTCACTGTGACAGAGATTATCATCTGGGTTTTCTGTTGGGTCAAGCTGTGGTACAGTGTTTTGATTCCTCTTTTGCTTTTAAGATAGTGAATTTCATTTTAAAATCTTGTATAGGGATGCCAGTATCATTTTCGGGTTCTTTTCTTCATTTGGAGTTCCCTCCTTAACTCTGCTGGACAACACATGCAGCGTGCACCATTAATAACTCAACTATTTCAAGGCCTGTTGCTTCCAGTTCCAATTGTAGAATGTGTTGCACACACCTCCCCCCAAGGACTGTGTATCAATTGGTACAGAATTTATTGAGGCTGATGTACAAGAAAGAATAGCCTATGACACTAAATAGGGTGGAAGGAAAGGAAGAAGGGAACAGGGGAGGATGAATGCAAACAGAAAAGGGGATATGAATAGGCCCAAATGGAAAGGAATGTTTACCAACCATAATGCTTGCCCCCATGGCCTGTCTTTTTTCATGGTTCAATACTTGTACAATGTGATAGGAGGACCAGACTGTTTTCCTAAAGCTGTATTTCCACTGCCTTAGGACACTTCATTTCCCCACATGAAATGGACTTCATCAACATACCCCTTACTGAAACTACAAGTACGTTTTGGTCATTGTGTGCAGGATCAGCAAATGGACTAAAGCATGCCAATTCAAGAACAGCAGTGCACAAACTATTGCCAAATGCCTCCTGAAAGAGTTCATACCGCGCTTTTGAGGACCTATGCTTTTGGGTTCTGAAAATGGACCGACGTTCATCTCACATGTGATTGAGGGGTTGTGCAAGGGCAAGGAGCCACACAGAGACTACATGTGTTCCACAGAAACTACCAAGTGGGAATGGTATCCCAAGTTCATCCTGAAGGGCTGCACGTGCTACACAGAGAGGAAAGGACGAGTGTGTAAGCGGGCCCCTAGGATACGTCACCTAAAGTACGTCTGGAAACATCGACGCTCCAACCCCTCAGTCTACAAGTTGTGACAACGAGACATCTTTACCTTTTCTTCACTTTGTTTCTTCATATCGAATGTGCCTAAGTAATACGAAGTGCTTGCACACCTCTCGAATTACTTGAAGACAGGCACCAACGGTTACTTTTTCTGATTAAAGCTATCATCTCCGAGGCTCTACATTATTATGCAGCGGACCTTTTTTTGGAACATAGTACAGACGCAGCAGAAGATAAGACATTCTTCCAACTAGCCACACGTACCAACGATTTAAACAATGCCTCATGACTTGCTCAAGACTTTCAGAACAATTAGAGAAAATGATCATGGATACTACTAGCAGCATTGTTGCTATTATAATGACTTTTGTGCCACGTTGAATAAATTGCCATTGTTAAACACAGGACAGGGGGACAGTTGACCTGAAAGGTATGCCGTAAGGATTTTGTTCATATTACGAACGAGAGGGGGGAATGAGAGAGGGTAGATTTTGTATCATAGGGGGCCCCTGGCCCTTTCTGGCCACAGCTGAAGTATGAGTCCCTTGTCCTTGCCCTGCCAGCCTAATTTGTAGGCCGTATTAAATTGACCAGTGGGTCCTGTGTTACAGGCCCTTCTATTCGAAATATAGGCCTTTGTTAGATTGACCATACCTCTGCCATTTTAGTGTATTACAGGCTGATGGCACTGGTCAATTTAATAGCAAATCCCGTTGATACTGGAGGGGGTTTTTTCACAGCCACCACATATCCCCCCACAACCTCAGACATAGTGCCCACGGTCCACGTATTACAAAACACCGGTATCCCTTTAGCCCCCCAGAGCGCTTCTATGGGGACCCTAGGAAGTTCGAAACCTTCCTGAACCAATGCAGACTGCATTTTCTATGCAAACCAGCCGTGTTTCAAGGAGAAGCCGCAAAGACGGCATTCATGATGTCCTACATGGAGGGTAACGCCGCAAGTTGGACCATCCCGTTAATGGAAAGAAACGATCCGGTTTTGCACCATTTTCCGGATTTTTGCCTTGCCTTAAGGAAGTTGTTCGTTCGGAAGTCCCACATGCTGTCATTGGATCGGGAACTACTCACCTTGAGACAGGGATCCCAAGACTTGCTGACGTACATTACCACCTTCAATCGGTTGGTCGTGGAAACGGAGTGGCCCCCTGAAAAAAGAATCACCCTGTTCTACCAAGGGCTGAGGGGTGAACTCAAAGACGTTCTCGCACAAGTTGTGCAACTACCGCAAACATGCGAAGAACTTATAGACTTAACAGTACAGCTAGACCATCGCCTCCTGGAGAGAAAAGGTGACAAGAGCCGAGGAGAGATGAAGTTTTCTTACCCGAGACCAAGGGACGCGGTGGGTGAACCACCGAAAACCGTAGAGGGACCAGAGCCAATGCAGTTGGGTGGAATCAGAGGCCCTCTTACTTCCGAGGAAAGAGACAAACGCCGAAGAATTAAGTTGTGTCTTTATTGCGGAAAAGGAGGGAACTTCATTAGAGAATGCCGGGCCCGAACACCGGTCAACAGCCAGCCTTCTATTTCCATGGTACAAGCCACATCAAGACGAGACAAACCGGCAGAAAACTAAGAAGCCCAAGTCAGGATGAGGTCTCTGAATTGGGTAGGTCAAGCGAAATGATCTCCTCTGTCTTAGCGAATACCCTACAACCTGCTGTGGCTCATCTGAATCTTGGAGTGTCTCTATGACTCACTTCCCGGGACGTGCTAGAAACGGACGCCCTATTAGACTCAGAAGCAACGGGCAATTATATCGATCAGGAATATGCCCGCCGACTTGGACTACCCTGCGAAAAGAAAGAGATCCCAGAACTAGTAAAAGCGGTCGATGGGACGACCCTCTCTTCTGGGCCAGTGAAGTACCGGACACGGGCTCTTCGGATGGCGGTGGGTCCTGACCATCACGAATGTATCCAATTCAACCTCATTGATGCTCCCCAGTTCCGGCTCATCCTGGGCATGCCCTGGTTGACGTTACACGACCCCGTAATCAGTTGGACAGATCGCACCGTTACTATGGCTTCAGTTTATTGCCAAGAACATTGTAAACTCCAAGAAGAAGGGACGGAACACGAGGAAACGCCAGCCACGCACTTAGCTGCAATCGGTACTCAAGAGCGGTACTGTTGTTCCATCGCCCTGCCTGTTCACTATCGAGAGTATCAGGAGATATTTGATAAACAAAAGGCGACCAGATTGCCTCCTCATTGGGAGTATGACTGCCGGATCGAGCTCATTGCAGGAGCAAACATCCCTTGCAGCCGAGTGTACGCCTTGACGGAACCTGAAACGCTATACCTCAAAAAATACCTAGAAGATAATATGGCTTCCGGATTTATCAGACACTCTTCCTCACCGGCGTCCTCTCCCCTTTTCTTCATACCGAAGAAAGACTGCGAAGAATTGAGGACTTGCATTGACTACCGCGCCCTCAATAGGATCACCATAAAAAAAAAATCGGTACCCTCTTCCCCTCATACCAGTACTTTTGGATCAGCTAAAAGGAGCACAATACTTCACCAAGCTCGACCTCCGGGGAGCATATCACCTCGTGCGAGTCCGAAAAGGCGACGAGTGGAAGACCGCTTTCCGAACTAAGTTCGGTCTGTTCGAATATCGTGTGATGCCTTTCGGACTCTGCAACGCCCCGGCGGCCTTCCAGTTCTTCATGGATGAGGTGCTGCGTGGATATCTGGATGTATTCTGCGTGGTATACATTGATGACATTTTAATCTATTCAGCTACTCTTCCAGAACACATCACCCACGTACAAGCCATCTTAGAGCGATTGCAACAACATTCCTTGTATGCTAAACTTGAAAAATGTCTCTTTCACGTTCAGGAGGTTGCGTTTTTGGGCTACATCATCAATTCCCAAGGTTTCCAAATGGAAACGAGTAAGGTGGAAGCCATCACCCAGTGGAAAACCCCGCAGAACGTCAAGGCTGTGCAAAGCTTTCTCGGTTTTGCCAATTTTTATCGGCGGTTTATTCAGGACTTTTCAAAGATAATACGCCCTATTTCCCAACTGCTGCGGAAAAACGTTCTGCTCGAGTGGGGAGAGGAAGCAGCCCGCTCATTCCAGATGCTGAAGGATAGATTCAGTCGGGCCCCCATCCTACGCCACCCAGACCCACAACTCCCATTTGTTCTCGAAACAGACGCATCACAGCACGCTCTGGGAGGGGTACTCTCACAACGACATCCTGTAAACGGGCAGCTCCACCCTGTTGCGTTTTATTCCAAGAAACTTACACCCAGTCAGATCAATTACACCATCTCCGACAAGGAATTACTGGCCATCAAGAGGGCGTGCGAAGAATGGCGACACTACCTTTTAGGAGCCTTGCACACGGTGGAAATCTATACAGACCACCGAAATCTACTGTTTCTGAAAACCGCAAAGGCGCTGACACCCCGTCAGTTGCGATGGACTTTATTCTTTTCGGATTATGATTTCGTCATTAAATACCGACCAGGACCTCAAAACGGGAAGGCAGATGCCCTTTCTCGTATAGGAGAATGGGAGAACGATACCTCCATAACCTCGCAGAATCCACCGCTCATACTTACTGAAACCCCATCACCCAGTGATGTCATCGCTCTCATTACCTCCCAAGACTTTCTAGAAGATGTGAGAGTAACCGTAGCAGACCTAGACGTACAGGCATGGATCAAAGAAGAACCAGAGCACCGATCAGAAGTAGATGGATTAGCCTATCACTACCATGCATGTATGTACCACACACGACCCAGCAGCGACAAGTCCTGACGTGGAGCCACGATTCGGTTTTAGGAGGACACCTAGGAATCCATAAGACCATTGCCTGTGTGGAACGCTCCTTTTGGTGGCCCGGACTGCGGAAAGATGTAAAGGAATACATTCAGGACTGTGCTATCTGTATGCAGGGGAAAGCCATTCATACAAAACCAGTGGGCCTCCTACAATCCTTACCCACTCCCCCACGACCATGGCACACCATATCCATGGACTTTATCGTTGAGATGCCCCCCTGTAAAGATAAAACAGTCATCTTCGTATTGGTTGATCACTTAACGAAGATGGGCCATTTCATATCGCTAAGAAGGCTACCCACATCCTCGGAGCTCGCTTTCGTTTTCCTCCAACATGTGGTCCGGGCTCATGGAATCCCGAACGTCTTGATAACTGATAGGGGGACGCAGTTCACGTCGCGCTTCTGGAAATCCTTATGCAAAACTCTTCACATAGAAGCACACCTCTCCTCCAGCTACCACCCACAGACAGATGGAAAGACCGAACGCCTGAATCAAACCCTTGAACAATACCTACGCTGCTTCACCCTGCAAAACCCCATACACTAGCCCACCTTGTTATGGTTAGCCAAATTCGCCTATAACAATGCCAAACATGCCACACTAGGCTGCTCTCCGTTTTATTGCACTTATGGGTATCACCCCAACATGCTCCCGTTTGAATGGCCGGTTCACTCCCCCATACCCAGCATCCACGAGCACCATGCACACCTCAGGGCGGTCTTACTAGAAGTCAAACAGAGTCTAGCCACGGCACAAACCATGCAAAAGACCTATGCAGACAGGAAAAGAACCACAGAGCCAGAGTATCAAGTGGGGGACAAAGTATGGCTCTCAACAAAGCATCTACATTTAAAGGGAGTTGATAAATTAAAACCAAGATACGTGGGTCCCGATAGTACAGAGGAGATTATTAATCCCGTGGCTATGCGACTATCGTTGCCTAGTTCCTGGAGATTCCACCCTGTTTTCCATGTGTCCCTACTCCAGCCATGTCCAAGCAGTACCCGTTTACCATCAAAACCACAGCCTATAAACATAGACGGGCAAGAAGAGTATGAGGTAGAAGTGATTCTTGATTCCTGACTGGTGCGGGGAAGGGTTCAATATCTAGTCGACTGGAAGGGGTTCGGGGTGGAAGGTAGGACATGGGAACCCGAGGAAAATCTACATTGCCCTGAGTTGTTGGAGCAGTTTCATGAGGGACATCCAGGTAAACCGGGACGACCGCCGAGTCGTCGATCCTTGAGAAGGGGTACTGTAGCGATCACCAGCGCAAGAGCGCAAACATTGGCCCAACAGCGTGGAACGCGAGAGCCCCGTTCCAGACTCCAACAGCGGAAACAAAGAAAAAACTACATTTCCCTGTATGCTCTGGGCCGCAAATCCCGGAAAAGACTACTTAAGCACTTCCGCGGGGAGCGGAAGGTGCTTGTAAATTGTATTCAGTGGAGACCAGTGGCGGAGGGTGTTCCCCGCCGGAATTCAGCTTGAAGAATTTTCAGCGTTTCGTCCAGAGGAGAGCCCCGTTTCACCTAGAAGACTGCGACGAGTGAAGAACGCGACAAGTCCAAGGAACCCGCGGAACAGACCAGGTAACCCGGGAGAGACGCCCGGGAGCTCCTTTCCTAAGTCCGCTTCCTGCTTTATTTTCAAGTACCTCCGAGACTCGCACTTGCGTGCTGGTTCCGTGCCATGGGGTTTCAAGTGTAGGAAGCGCTCAGTACGAGTGCGCTCACGTTGTGGCACCTGGTGTTTATAGCGGGACCGGGCGTAAGAACTCTTCCCCGATCTCATACACGAAAGCATTCGAGTGTGAGTTAACACTCCTTCAAGTAGCGCTATCGAGACATTGCGAGCAGTGCTAGCCTATCATTTATTTACCTACAGGACCAGTGGGGGAAGGCATTCCAGTTTTCCCACGAGACGCTACCAAGTACTGACTATATACATAGGGGAATTCTCGTAGTGCAGATACTTTGTGATCACTCCTTCCCCACACCCGGGAGGTGTTCCCGGACTATTTCGGTCAATGCAGGGAGAGTAGCACGAAGGGACTTCTTTTCTCTTGGATGGCATCCACACCTCCTGTGTCGTAACAGGTGGGTATTTAACCAGGGAACGTGACGCTTAAGTCCTTACGTGTAGAGATCATCACTGCATCCTTGACTCTCACTTTCTCGTCCCTGCAGGTTGCCCGTCGCCCAGGAATCTCCCTACCTCCCAGCCACTACTCTGAAGGGATACTTCTCCTCCCAGTCCCGTGTGTTTTCCTTTCCCCCTGGGTCCAGCCTCCGGTAGTAGAGTTTACGTTCTCCTGCCGGGGTTGTACTCTGGGGAATTGGAGATCGAGACAACAGGTCAGTGGTGCGCTCCTGTGTGTGCGACTGATAGTCTGACAACCTTGACACCGTCCCCATCCCTATACTATTCATCTTGTGGGTCAGGTGAAAGTGAAGGTGGTGGTGAATTTGATGATGCAATAATCAAATTCGGATTAGGAGGAGCAGAGGGAGGTGAAATGTAAGGGGGAGAAGGGTTAGTACCCATGTCCTTTTTCATAGGAGGGTCCTCTGGGAGATCAATCTTCCGTTTTTTGGGAAGAGTGGCATGAATGTGACCTGTTACAGGGTTAATGACAAGTTTTTTCTGTTTTGGATCCAAAGGTGGTTCATCAGACGAGGATCTTTGGATGGAGTTTCCTTCTTATGTCTAGGTGCTGAAGGTGTTGTTTTGCCACCAGAATGGGGCCGGCTCGAGCCCGAGCCGGAAGTCGTCTCTTTATGTTTCTTAGCCGGGCTGGAGGGCGGGGCATCTGAAACTTTTTGTCGATGCCGGCTTGAGCTCGAAGGCGAAGGGGGTACCGGAGCCTTTGGTTTATGTTGATTGGGTACAGGGGAATCTGTAATCACGGGACGCTGAGCCGGAGTGATGTGCTGTTCTTCCATGTTGGAGTCCGCTTCGGACACAGAGACCTGTTCTTCTTCCTCAGCTCCTTCAGCTGGATGTTGGATATCGGAATCTTCGACGAAGATGTCCGGTACGGAGCCGCTATGATGTTGCATCTCGTGGTGTCGAAGCAGACGACCACGAATTGTCTTTTTCGATTGCAACGATCGACACGCGTCACAGTCTTTTTCGTAATGTTCCGGGGATAAGCAGAGGTTGCAGACATCGTACAAGTCGGTGAATGGAAACTTAGCACAACATCCGGGACATAGTTTAGATGGAGTCCATTCCATCGACTGCTAGCGCGGTCGTCACGGGTAGGCCCAACGGCCTGCCTCGAGTTTCTCGATCGAACGTTCATATTATTCTCGCTATTAGTGACATGCATTAATGTAGTTCTAATTATGTTCTGTGTGTTTATTACTCATGTACTAAGCAACAGGATGAGAATGTCAAAATAAACACTCAAATACATAGACCCTGATTAGGAGTTTAGGTGTTATTTATCACACATGATAAATAAAGTTAGCACGGGCTACATTATTTATCTTGTGCGATAAGTAACACATACTGCAAGTTTGTGGGGAATATAATGCAGATTTTGGTGTTTAGGTAAATACTGTACTATTTCCCCTGTTAAATGTAATGACCGCTGAGGTATTTAACGCATCCGATAATTATCAGATGTGTTAAATACTCCGGCCAAGTGATTTGCGATTACACCAATCTGATGGTCATGAGCCCAGGACCAGAGTCGCAGAGCCTCTCTGCAGAGAAAATCTGACCCTGCTCCTCCCGGTTTGTTGATGTACCACACTGCAGTGGTGTTGTCTGTTAAGACCTGAACCGACTAACCACGAAGGGAAGGAAGGCAAAAGATTTATGTGGAACAATCTTTAATCTGGAAACCAAAGACCTTTGACCTCCAGATCTCCCAGATGAACTCCCCACCTCAGAGTGGAAGCATTCGTTATCACTGTGGCCATAGAAGATGGGTGTTTCCCTTCAGACAAGTTGCCTGGAACACTCCACGATATTAGATCCGCGGCAGTTTGTCAGGAGATTCTGACCACCTCCCCGAGATCTCTATTGTGTTGAAACCTCTGCCTGCGGAGGCACCACTGAAGAGCCCACATATGCCAGCGTGCACAGTTGACCAACAGAATGCAGGAAGTAAACAGACCTAGCAGGCGCAAGAACTTCAGGACTGGAACCGACGCTCCATTCTGAAAAAGTGGAATCATAGCCTGGATGTCTTGAACCCTCTGTGGAGGCGGGAAGACACGACTCACAGTAATGTATGGTACTGCCCCCTATGAACAGATTGCACTGAGAGGGCACCAGGTGAGATTTGGGTATGCTTATCGAAAAACCCAAGCTGAATAACAGCTATGTTGTTACCTGCAAATGATGCAGCACCCCCTCCTGCGACTTTGCTTTGAGCAGCCAGTTGCCCAGATAGGGAAGCACAGGAATCCTGAACTTTCTGTGATGTGTAGTCACCACCGTCATCACCTCTGTGAGGACCCGAGGTGCGGAAGTAAGGCCGAACGGAAGGACCACAAACTGATAATATTGAGACTCCACCGTAAAACAGAGATAAATCTGATGCGACTTCAGAATGGGAATGTGAAAATACGCATCCTGTAAATCGATCAACACCATCCACTCTTCCTTCTCCAGCGCAAGAAGAACCTGTGCCATGGTCAACATTTTGCACTTCTCCTGTTTTAGGTAAAAATTCAAAATCTCGAGGTCGAGAGGCGGCCGTAAACGACCGTCCTTTTTGGGAATCAGGAAGTACTGGGAGTAGCACCCCTGATCTCTTTCCTACTCTGGAACTATCTCGATTGCACCCTTTTGCAGTAATGACAGTACTTCCTGCTGGAGAAGCAGAAGATGCTCTTCTGGGCAAAGCCCCTGATGGGGTGCGAAAGAAGAAGGAAACTCCCGGAAGGGTAGGGAATACTCATTCACTATGATGTTTAAAACCCCGAGGTCGGGGGGGCGTGGTTATGATGGCGGCTTAGGCGGACGTGTGGTTCTGCCTCTCCCGCGCGCAGCCCAGCCTAGCCTCGGTGATTGGCCGTTTCCAGCTGGCCGACACACATATTAGCCCAGAGGGAGCCAGTCGAGACTGCGGAGGCAAGAGAGCGGCAGCCTGGCGGAGAAATGACCCCCAGGACCCACGAGGTAGAGGCCTGGACACGAGGAGGCGCGGCCTTGCAGTAACTGAGGCCGAGCGGGATCATCCGGGGTCGGCCTGCTGCGACGCGGGCCCCGGGAGGAAGACTGGCAAGTCGGGCCGCGCCGGGTGAAGATCCCGGCCGCCCCCCCGCGCGGGGGAAACCTGGTGCCCTAAGCCCGGTGAGAAGAGGAGTGGGCTGGTTCGGAGGCAGCGTGAACCCCTGCGGAGCGGCAAAACCAGCGGCCACGTTGTCGGCGCGGCGGACCCGGAGAGGTGAGGCGTGGATCGGCTGCCTCGGAGATGCGGCGGCACCTTGGTGGGCCCAGATCGGATCGGGGCTCCGAGACCCTGCCACTGGACAGGCAAGTGGTCGCGCTGTTGGCGCCATCGGTGGGGGTCCCGGGGTAGAAGGAAGGAGTCATCGGCGAGGGACTTGCGGCACCCTCCTCGGGGATTAAGGCCTGACGGCGCACCCAAGGGAACAGAGGCCCGTGCCGAGGACCGGCGGGCCCTGCGCACATGTAGGGCCCCGAAGAGGACTAGCGGGCTGCATAGAGGGAAGAAAGTGGCGCTGAGATCGGAGCCCGCCGGCTAGTGGGACGCGGAGGCTGTGCGCGGGCCAGAGCCAGCGGAACAGGCGGGTGGGGGCCTGGGGCCGGAGCCCCGGAGAGACTGGGCCCACCACTGTGGACACCACTATTTGGGCAGCCCGGAGCTCGTGGAGGGGCCAGCTCTATCGTCGGGGGCCTCCTGCCCCTACGGCGGCCCGGCGAACGTTTGCGCAGGAGGTGGGAGCTACGTGGGGCTGGATCTGGGAAGCGCATGTACTGCCATTGGAGGCAGACCCCGGTGAAGTGCCCAGGGGATCAATGGCTCCCAGCATACTTGGCACAACGGAAGGGACCTACTGAACCCACGAAGCGGGAAACAGAGCAGCGAGGCTGGGGTCGGTAGTCCTGTGGCGAGTCCTACCAATGAGGGACATTCCGGGCAGCCGTTGGGGACGTCCGAACAGCGAGGCTGCGGTGAGGGGACTCGAGGTTGGGGCCCCGCAGGGAGACGGAGAAGCGTTCCGGGTCCCTGCTTCCCCGGTGGACCGGCGGCATCCGCGGCAGGTGCGGGAACACAGCGCGGCTAGATGGCGCTTGGCGCCTGGTGGACGCTCGACCACGGCGGAGTAACCGGGAGGAGGGTCGCCGAGGGCACGGCTCCAGGGCAGTATCAGGGGCAGCATACCAGACCGGTGGGGCCTGACAGCCGGACTGAGGCCCGCCTGGGTGGGCTAGACGGCGGAGGCGGCAGAGCCGGTTGATGTAGACGGGTGGCCGGCGCTGGATAGTTGTCGGGCAGAGTCGCGACTCCTCCCGGGCGGGCCAGTAGAGGAGCCGGGGGCACGTTATGGTCCCCCCGAAGGGCCGCAGAGACAAGACATTGAAAGAGCTGTTCGCGAAGCCACAGGTGGGGCCCTCAGCAGGCATCATGGCGGCAGGTGCGGCTGGTCCCCCACCCACACAGTCAGAGGGAGCTGAACTGATCACTAAGGCATTTCTAGAATCCATGTTCACTGGTCTGCGAACTGATATCCAAAATCTTCAAAAAGAATTTGCGGAAGGATTTAAGGAAGTCCGCAGGGATGTGGACGGCATCGGGGAAAGGGTTGCCACGCTGGAGGACAAATGTGATGGCCGTGACACAGAACTAGCGGCGCTACAACAAGAAATCATCCGGATCCATGACCAGCAGGTGGATCTTCAGTCACACGTAGAAGACCTGGAAAACCGGTCTCGACGCCATAATATCCGCATCCGTGGAGTGCGAATAACCGAGGACTCGAAAGATCCATTTGCCTTCATGAAACAGCTCTTTAATCATATCCTAGATGGCCCACTGGAGTCGGAGTTGCGGATTGACCGGGCACACAGGGTGGGTCCCCCGCGGCCCTTGGCCCCAAATCCACCCGACATCTTAGTGTGCGTGCAAGACTACCGCACCAAAGAGGACATACTGCGCAAAGCCCGTCAGCAAAACCCAGTGAAGTTCCGAGATCACGCACCGGTGCTATACCAGGATCTATCGGCCCTCACGCTCCATAAACACGGACTTTTCAAGCCGATCACGGCGCACCTTCAGCAGCGCAACATCCAGTATAGTTGGGGCCATCCCTTCCGCTTGGTGTTCCGAATTGACAGTACTCTCTACCAATTGCGGTCCTTGTCAGAGGCGGCAAAGCTGTTGGGGGTGGATCTACCGGCGGAGGACAGTGGTGCTGAGGGGGGCCCAGTGGATGCAAAGGCGGCCGGGCCTGGCTGGCGCCAACAGGGCCGTCGTACGCGCGCTAAGAAACCTCCAGTGGCGGAGATCCTCAGAGGACAGAAAGCGGCACTAGAAAAAGTCTCCTCGTTTTGAGTGGCCTTTCGCCCAGCGGCGTTGAGTGATGGCTGTAGCCGGCTCCACCGCTGGATCTCTGAACGGGCCGACTGTGGGAGGGGGACCTTTTCATTGTGTTACCCCACCATACGTTCCTACATTACCATCCACCGGAAGGTGGAGGACACTGGTTATGGGCTGTTGCTGTTCAACTGTTGGGATGTTCGGGGGTGGATTGAGGAAAGGCATGGGGTGGGGTTATGCTGGTCGCAAACACGCAGGGAGCAAGCAGCACCCGCCCAAGGTACAGTCCTCTTGCACGAGCTGCGCAGTTCGCATTGCGTTTTCTGATATTGCTAGTCGGAGGGCATGGCGCCGCACACACTTAAAGTATTAACACTCAATGTTAGGGGTCATAACAACCCGGTAAAGCGCAGAGCCGTGCTGTCCTGTTTGGAGAACTCGCAGGCCGATATCTGTCTCCTCCAGGAGACCCACTTACTAACTCAAGACTGTCACTGGCTCAGGTCTCGCAAGTTTCCGGTACAACTCTTTTCTTCTAGCCTCACCAAGACTGCGGGAGTAGCGATCTTGGTGGCTCAGAGGTTTAGGGGGGACGTTTTGCAGAAGGAGGCCGAAATTAGAGGACGGCTATTGACCTACAGGTTTGCCTTGGGAGCCTTGACCTTTACCATCGGCTCTATCTACGCTCCCAATGAGGGTCAGGAGCGCTTTTTGCAGTCCGCCCTCACGGAAGTCACGGCAACGAGCTATCGCCATATCCTCTTGGGGGGGAACTTGAATCTCGTTTTTGATAACATACGCGATAGATCTTGTCAGCGCACGCATCAGGCAGGGGCACTCTCTGCGGCGGGCCTTGACCGACTACGTGAATTAGGGCTTGACGATTTGTGGCGTAGTTTCCATCCTCAGAGTCTGGAGTTTTCTTACTACTCTCATGCACATAAAACATATGCGCGACTGGATTACCTTTTGGTTTCTTCCGCTGTCAGAGAGACGGCAGTGGCAGTAGAGATAGGGGCGGCTTCACTCTCTGATCACGCTCGGTGTTTACTACTTTGACTCTGCCACCGGTGGTACGACCAGATAGGATATGGCACCTTAGGGACACCCTGCTACACCGGGAAGAAGTGCTGGGGCAGATCCGTAGATCGATCACAGATTTTTTTGCACACAACGCCAACACCGACACAACTTTAGCGACACAGTGGGCGGCGTTGAAGGCGGTCCTCAGGGGAGAGTTTAATGCTATCTCTGCGGCCGATAATTCAGAGCGGCGACGCAAGCGAGAGGAGCTTACACAAAAAACTAAGGAGTTGGAGCAAATGCACCAGAGGACGGGCGCCCCTAGGGTATCGTGGCAGCTGAAAGCCATCCGACAGCAGCTGGCGGCTCTTGATCAAGATAGGGCGGAATACGCCGCCCTCCGTTTAAAGCATGCTTATTACATGGGAGGGGATAGGTGCGGGCGCCTTCTTGCACACAAACTCCGGGAGGTCCGGAAGCACCAGGGGGTCCGCGAGATCTGCCGGGAGGACGGTACGAGAGTTACTGCAGACAGGGACATAGCTGAAGCATTCCGTGCATACTACGCTACCCTGTACGCCTGCTCTCAGTTGACCGCCGATAGTGGGGCGGCCTTCCTAGATTCGGTCACGCTCTCCACTCTGACCAAGGTCCAGGCGGATCAGCTGGATAGAGACATCCGCCCTGAGGAAATGATTGCTGCTATCTCCCGGCTGAAACCAGCGAAAGCCCCGGGGCCGGACAGCTTTACCGCCATTTTCTATAAGAGGTTCTGCACTTTGCTGGTGCCCCTTCTCACCCGGCTCTTCAACTCCTTCTCGACCACGGGGGCGATCCCCCCGGACCTCTCGGGGGCCCACATAGCAGTCATCCCCAAACCGGGGAAAGAACGGACTCGTTGTGGGGCGTTCCGTCCCATCTCCCTGTTAAACGTCGATCTTAAGCTCTACTCGGGAATCCTAGCCGGCCGATTGGCACCTTATATGCCAAACCTAATTGATCCGGATCAGGCGGGGTTCATCCCAGAACGTCAAGCCCCCGACAATACGAAACGAGTCCTGCATTTGGTCGAGAAAGCCTCCCGTACGGCGGGAGAATATATGCTGCTCGCGATCGACGCTGAAAAGGCGTTTGACCGTGTTCATTGGCCCTACTTGGAGCAGGTGTTGTTGCGGATGGGGCTGGGAGAGAAATTCCACACCCATATTTTTAATTGCTACAAATTTCCGTCGGCGATGGTTCGGGTGAATGGTCACACGTCCACTAGCTTCCCCATAGCGCGAGGCAGGGGTGCCCGTTGTCGTCGCTGCTTTTTGCTGCATATATGGAACCCCTTGCCCAGAAGATCCGTCAAAATCCAGGAATCTACGGAATCAAGTTTGGGGGGCATGTTCACACCATTAGCCTATATGCGGACAATGTGCTACTATCTTTATCAAACCTGCGGGAGGCATTGCCGGCGTGCATGGCAGATTTGGAGGCCTTTGCACGGGTGGCGGGGTTCAAGGTTAACGCGGACAAGTCAATGGCTCTTGGCCTCTCCTTGACTCCCTCTACCCGGGAATACTTGGAGAGCTCACTCCCTTTTCAATGGGCGGAGGAATCGGTCCCCTATTTGGGGATCCAGTTGGATCCTACGCTTTCACGAGTGGTGGCCCTCAACTATGCTGCTTTGCGTCGGGAGATCCGCAGAGAGTTGGGGCAGTGGAAGTACTATCCCCTATCGTGGTTGGGCAAGATCGCTGCGGTCAAGATGACCATACTACCACAGATCCTCTACCTCTTTCGCACCATTCCTTTATATTCGCCTGTCGGATGGCTTCGGCAGACACAATCAGAGTTGGCCCAGTTCATTTGGAACGGGCGGAAGCCGCACATGAAGAGGTCGTTGTCCACTCTCGCACCTGAAAGCGGGGGGCTTGGGATCCCTGATCTTCAACTCTATTTCAGGGCTGCACAGCTACGCTATCTGGTGGAGTGGAGTCACTGGGAGTCGGAAAAGCATTGGCTGTTTCAAGACCAAGCGGTAGCTGCCCGGCCTTTACAGGAAATCCCTTTCCTGCAGAAGCAGCACAGGCCCCCCCCAACCTCTACGCCTCCCACATCACTCGCGTTCCCCTAGAAATCTGGGATTGTACTAATGTCTCATGATCTCACCACCTTTCCCTCCCGGCTTACACCCCTGTTCGACAATCCGGAGTTCACTCCCGGAATGGACTCGGTGGAAACCGGCGGGCTGCCGTTTTCTCTATCGTATGATGCGGATGGGGTGCGCTCGTTTCAGCAATTCCGGCAGGAATACGGCTTGCCGGAAACGGATCGGATCCGATATCTCCAGGCCCGACATTGGGCGCTGGATGGGCGGGTCCGCCCATTTGCAGACAGGCGGATCTCCCAGTATGAGCGATGGTTACTAACGCGCTCATCAGATAAACAACTAATCTCTGACCTGTATAGAATGCTCCAAATGCGACTCGCGCACACTTACAATGCAGGGAAGACGCGTTAGGAAAGGGAGCTCGGTAGGAATCTGACTCACGAGGAGTGGGAGGGAATATACTACAGGGCCAGACACTCAGCATACCACATGGGACTCACGGACACGCTCACAAAGATTGCGACCTATTGGTATTATACTCCAGAGCGCTTACACGCGATAGACAAGAAGAGAGACGCATACTGTTGGAGGGGCTGTGGGCGGATAGGTACCTTGAACCATTTGCTTTGGGATTGTGAGGGTGTCCAGCCATACTGGACTCAGGTGCTCGACGAGGTGGACAAACATTTCGACACTACGATACCGCGCTTCCCGGCGTACATACTGCTGGGTCTCCCAAACCCTTTGACATACCCGCTTATATCGCGTAAGGGCCGACAGATAGCCATAGCGCTGGACTCAGCGACACAGAACATACTTACTTATTGGCGCACCCCCAACACACCAACGTTTACGGGCTGGCTGTACCGATTGTGGCATGTCCTGGGCATGGAAAAACTCACACTAACACTGACCGGGGAGGGCTCCAAATATGGGGAGCTGTGGAAGCCCTTTTTGGCATTGTTGTCCTCCGGATTTAGGGAAGTTACTTGTCCCCGTTATCTACGCTTGCTGCGACTATCCGAGGGGCAGACAGAGGGGTAGGGCTTGGAAGAGGCTGAGACAGCGGGGGAAGGGGGACAGATGGACGTGGAACGTGTGGAGGGGGTGGGTTAGGGTAAGGGAGGGCGGAGTTCTTAGATTTATTGTTTGCTCCATAACACCTTACTGGGGATTATTATGGCGTCTCCAAGTTGGTCGACGTTTGACTTAGACTATAGCGGGGAAATGTGAGACTTACCTACCATCTGAAAACTGAGCAAGGTGTTGCCATTTTCCTTGGTTGGAGCCTTTCTGTGTATTTTTGAAATGCCAATAAAAGATTTAAACCATAAAACCCCGAGGTCTGTAGTGACAGACCTCCAATGAGGTAGAAAATAGGCCACCCATCCTCTCACAGGTTAAGCATCCTCTGAGACGGCGGAGCTAGAGCTGCTTCCCTGCAACCACGGTCGGAGAGGCAAAAGAGGAGGAGGAGACTTGCTGCCGGGCAGAACCCCGCACACAACCTCTGCCCATTCCCTTGTAGGAACTATACAGATGATTTGTCTGCTGCTGCAACTGTTTTTCGCAAAAAGACAAGTTCCTCGCAAAACCACAAAATATGCGATAAGATGTATAGTCCTTGAGCGGAGTCTAAAGCCCCAAGGACCTTGCTGTAGCTTACCTGTCTTCGAAACGCTGCAGAACAGAATCCGCATTAGCCCCAACCAAACGCGACCCATCAAAGGTCAAATCCGGCAAATCCTGAACACCAGGTGAAAAGCCTCAACCCCGTTACAAGGCATGCCTTCTTTTCGCTATGGAAGATCCCATTGCCCTGGCTACAGAGTCTGCCGAGTCCAGGGCGGATTGAATTACCTGAAGAGCAACCGCCTGGGCATCAGACAATAGTTCAGAAAAATGCCCTTGAACCTTCGTAGGCAATTTCGGTACAACCTCCTTGACTAAGTCCATGAGGGCATGGATGTAACGACCCAAGAGACATGTGGCATTCGTGGATTTCGGGGCCATACTCCCTGATGAGAAAAACTTTCTTGGCCGATTGATCCATACGTTTGGACTCCCTATAAGCAAGCGCAGATGGGAAAGACCCTGCCAGCAGCTTAGAAGAGTAAGAGGCCTGAACGACCAAGCTTTCCTTGTGAAGGGTGGGCACACAAGCTGGATGCTTGAACCTCCTAGCCACTGTCTTGGAAACCGCAGGGGAGGACACGGTCTTCTGCCAAACATCCAAAATAGGTTCCGTTAAGGCCTCATTGAAGGGCAGAAATGGTTCCGAAGCAGAGGTAGATGAATGCCGCACCTCTAAGAATATTTGATTTCAGTTCAGATGTAGGCAGCAGCAATTCTAAAAGGTCCACAGCTTTTCTAATCACCGTATGATACGAAGTCACTTCAGGTGGTGGTAAGCCCTTAGGTGATGCAAATTCCCATTCAGGAGAAGTATGTAGGCCACTTGCCTCTTGCAAACATTTAAATCCGGGGTCAAGTCTACAATTTCCCCTTCTTCTGCCCCTTCCTGCTCCTCAAGATAATCTTCTTCCTCAAATATCCTCTGAGACTCTCTCTGAGACCTCATCTTGGAACCGGCGTCAGTGATTTCAGTACCAGCATCATCAGAGGATCCAAGGGAACAGGGTTTGAAACCGGTTGAGGATGTACTGGCGCCAGTTCTGATCAGGATGCGCCGGAGAATAACCATCCAACGGAGCACGACCCTCCGGAAAACGTGACAGCGCCAGCAACCTTAGTGAACGTAGAGACCAACTCACAGGCATAAATAACACCTGTGTAAAATAAGGGGGAAACCCTCGCTGAGAGTAAGCTAGTGGACCCATGGGGCCAGCCGGAGCACCAGATGGATTTGCAGCCCTTGCAAAAATACCAAATTTGGCTTTTAAGAAATGCGATGGATCCGATGCCAGAGTCGGGAATGCAGGATAAGAATCTGGAACAAAGGGCCCTGGAGCCGTTTGTGGAGGCACCCAAATTCGGCTTCGGTTGTGGAGTCGTTGCTCTCAGTGTGGGAGCTGGAGGAGTATGAGATCTAGGTGCCGGTGCAGAAGAAACATTCCTCAGAGACAGAGGAGTAACATAACTCGGAGACGGAGACCCCCCTGGAGAAGGAGTTAGAAAAATCTCATCCTTACGGTTGCGTCTTGGACTCGGAGACATAGACTTTGGAGTCGCATCCTTCAGAGTCGCATCCTTAGAAGAACGATGCCGAGAACCATGGTGCTGCTGCTTCTTAAGCTGGAAGATTTCGAAGTATAAGGCGCCGGCAACACTGACTAGGTCGGAGATCTCCGCGATCCTTCTTCTGATCCTTGGCCATGAATAACTTGTCCTCCCTCTACTTCAAGGCCTTCGGATTCATTCACTTACATGAAGTGCAGGTGTGAACGTCGTGATCCGAGAACAGGCACACCAAACCATCTTCATGCGGGTCAGTGATGGACATCTGACCCCTGCACTCCCTGCAAGGCTTGAATCCCGACTTCCTAGGAGTAGTCATCTTCAGCTGGCAACTTCGCAACAACAGTATCAAACAAAACTACAAGAAATGGAGAGCTTGGGAAAAATGCTATGCCTCCCTATGACAGGAAATCTATTGTTCTACCATCCCCTGCTCGAGCTCAGCAGCAGGAGGGTAGAATCGGTTCTAGGGTCGGCAGCAGCACTAGCTTGCTGGCAGACCCTGGAAGGCTGTTACAGGGAGGAATGGGGGCTTCCCGGAGGAGCTCCCTGTTACATGGAATCATACCTCCAACACTGGTAGAGGTGTTTGGTATCAAACATTTTGGAATCATACCCCATCAAGCCCAGGTTCGCCACAGCCAGTATATAGTTAGCCATTGCGTAAATACGCATTGCCACTATATGTATCCAAATGGCTGACCGCACTTACAAAGCCTGAAGAATCAACTCAGGGGTTTGTAGTGGGTGTCCTGCTAGTGCAGGGCACCCTCACACTTATAACCTAGCACCCTGCCTTCAGGATTGAAAGACCTACCTTAGGGGTGATGTTAGACTTGGCATCTTTTGGCGTGTTTCCCCTGACTTTTTGCTTTCTGACCCCCTGGTTTTGACTCTGTTTGTGCTGGCTTAGCGTTTCTGCTCACTTTTCTCATGGCTGATCAGTGGTAAAGTGCAGGTGCTCCTGTGGTAAAATGCGTTATGGATTGGTGTTTCCATGATTGGCCTGTTTGATTTGTGTGTCAGTCCCTAGTAAAGTGCACTGCATGTGCCAGGGCCTGTAAATCAAATGCTGTTGGTGGGCTGCATCACTGGATTGTGCCACCCACCCTAGCAGCCCGTAAATGTAACTCTGGCCTGCCATTGCAGAGTCAGTGTGCAGTCTGGTACTGCCATGTCGACTGGGCAAGTGAACACACTTGCTAGGCCCTAACCGTCCCTTTTCTTACATGTCAGTCACTCCTAAGGTAGGCCCAAGGTACCCCTGTGTGCAGGGTGCAGTGTATGTGAAAGGTAGGACATGCCCTGGTGTGTGTGTGGCATGTCCTGATAGTGAATTACAGCCCATTTCGTTTTTCACTATTGCAAGGCTACCTGTCCCCCCCCCCCCACCCCCCACCCCCATGGGAAGTTTGTTTATAACATCTGATAAAAATAACTAGCCCTGGGAACCAGGTAGGAACATCCAGTTTAGTATGCCTGAACTGATGCATCTTTTAGTGAGGATGATTTTTACATTCTGTGTTTGAAAATACCACTTTTAGAAAGTAGGTATTTTTTTGCCTAACCATCCAGTGTGCCTCTGCTGGCTTTGTGGATTGACTGTCTGGGTTTTGAACGACCAGGGCTGGGGAGCAGGAGTGACTCCGGATAGTCTAGGTGGGTCAGGAAAGGGCTCAATAGACCTGGGCTGCATTTAGAGTAGGGGGAGGAGATTTCCTTGCACCCAAATGGGCCTAGTCTGCCTCTGACAACGCCGTCTCCACCTCCTGCCAGGAAGTCACAACAGAGAGGGCAAAACTGGTTTTGGCCAGGTACAGGCACTCTGCCTTCAGAGATCAAAGAATTTTGGGGTATAAATATGGGGGCCCAGATCCCTGAAATGTAGAACTCTTTTGGACCAAGAAGACTGCCAAGAAGAAGAGCTGTAGAAGCTGTGAGGAGGAACTACCACTTTGCTGAGTGCTTTGCTGTGTTGACCTGCAGTGGCTACTTCTGTCTTGGGCAGTGAAATGACTGGACTGAACTTTCTGCAATCTATTTTTGTGAGTTTCTCTGAGAGCTTGCCCCCTGTTCAAGAAGTCTCAGGAACAGCAAAGACTTCAAGTTCTTCTGCCCTCAGCACTGGGGACTGTGTGTTTTGTGCTGCAACAGATAAAAACGCAACCAGACAACGTCTATGACGCCGCTGCCGACTTCATGTCCTAAAGGCACCGCAGAGGGTACCACCGCCACGTCGCACCGCGACCCTGCTCTCACCGCCGCCTGCTGCTGACACCGCCACCGAGCCGCTGCTCACATTGCGACCTGCGGACACCGCACTACGCATCGCCTCGCTTCACGCCGCCGCCGCTCCACACCAAAATCTACGTCGCTGCTTGCACCGTGGTTCAAGGGCACCGCTCGTAAAGTTACACGACGCACTGCCCTCATCCCGCACCGCAGTCTTGGCCTACCGACGCCATCAACTCCAGGCGACATCGCTTCAGCTATGACAACGCCGCTGCTTGCGCTGCGACCTGCCAGCACCACGACAAGCACCGCATTCACTTCGCACTGCAACCCTGGTCTCACCGATGACGCCATCTGATGCTGCTGCCCACACAGCGACCTGAGGGCACTGCACGCCGCACTGCTGCACTTTGCACTGCAGCACCCGACGCCTGCGCTCCGGACTTCAACAGAGAGGAGTTCGATCTGCAACGCGTGTGACCTCGAGGGCCCCGACGACTTCTGCACCCACCTCCGGAACCGACGCCTGCGGACGACGTGCTTTCGGAAGTCAAACGAGAGGTCGCCGACGCCCTGCATTTCTAAAAGGTACTGTTTGCGGGTCTTCCCGACACCGTAGCTGACCCGCGACGCTGCGGTCAGCCAGAACTGTTTGGATTTGTTTGCTCACGAAGCCGTGACAGCCCCGGGCGGAGCTATCGACATCAAGAAACAGTTTTCTAAGCATATTTTGATAACTGAAGATTGGTCTTGTCTTAAGTATATAAAAAAAATTGGATATTTTTCTAAACTGGTGTGGTGTGCTTTTGTAGTGCTTAAACTGTATTACTGTTAGTTATGTGAAAATGCTTTACACACTGCCTCTAAGATAAGCCTGACTGCTCGTGCCAAGCTACCAAGGGGGTGAGCAGGGGTTATTTTAGGAGTGTAACTCCCTTATCTTTACTAGGAAGAAGGTCCCTATTTGGGCAAAGGTGCGAACCCTTGCCAACTAGAGACCCCATTTCTAACATTGGTTGTCAGTGGTGAGGATAGGACTTGCGTTTGCACGTACAGTGATTAGCATGCACTACTACCATATCGCAGACCATTACACGCCACATACTGTTTCCTTTTCTTTTTAGCCTATTTTTGATCTTGCCAGTTTGAACTTGCTACTTCATCATGCCGGAATCAAGAGCATCATCTGTTGCATCCTGGAAGTTGCCTTTGAGGAGGATAGGTGGGGATCCTACAGTGTTAGGGAATTGAAAGCGATGTGCAAAAACCTAAAAGTCCAAGTCAGAGGCCTCACTAGGAAGGAGGAGCTACAAAAGGCGCTGAGGGCCTGGGTAGCAGCCAGACATGCCAGCGAGCAGTCTGGTGATCTAAGTAGAGAGGCGGAGGAGCCTGCTCCTAGGGTGAATGTGCTTTTGGGAGGGGGGGAACCCTCCAGGCCAGGCAGCAGTGGCCTGTCCCCAGGAGCTGGAGGACAGGCGGGAAGCAAAGAGAGTTTAAGTCGAACTGGAGAAGATTAAGTTAGCTATGGAGGAGAAAAGGATAATGTTCGATCATGAGATAAGGATAAGGAAGCTGAATCAGAGGAGTAGAGCCAGCTCAGATGGTGGCAGCAACCCGTCAAGACAGGCAGACAGAATTGTGCACATCCCTAAGAATGTAGGCAAGGAATTCAAGAACAGGGATGACATGCAAAGGTGGTTTCAGGGTTACGAGGCAGCGATACACATGAATGGGGTCCCTGAGGAGAATTGGGGAGCAGGATTGTGGCCTCTCTTTCCAGAAGAAGCCAGGGATACTTTAATAGCTTTGGGGCAGGGGTATCACCTCACCTATACCGACATGAAGGACGTCCTTCTCACTAGGTATGGTCTTACTCATGAAAAGTACAGGGATCAGTTCAAGTCTGATGCCAACACTTGGTTGGAATGTGTAGATGTGTTTTGGCGGTCACTGGATGGCTGGGTGAAGGGCAGTAAAGTGACAGATTTTCAGGGGCTCTACAAATTGATTGCATGGGAGCACTTGTCTAGTCTATGTTCAGTAGATCTGCCCAAGCACCTAGTTGATAGTAAGTTGACTGACCCCAGGAAGCTTGCTATGGAGGAGGACCGCTGGGTGAGTACCAGGGTCCACAAGAAAGCGTTTGGGGAGACTCAGCCAAAGGTGGGCAGGGTCCCCAGCAGAAAAGGGGGGGGGGGGGGGAAGGGTAAAGCACAGGAGTTCTCTAAAGGGCCCCAAACTAATACCCAGGGTAAAGGTTCCCATCCCCCTGGAGAAAAGAAACAATGGGTCTCTTCAGGAAAACCTGCTGAGACCGGCCCCCACAAGTGTTTTGCTTGCAATCCGGTGGGTCACATGAAGGGGGACCACAAGTGCCCTAAGGGGGCACAGCCACCCATCAGTGTGCAGTCCAAGGTGTTGGCTAATGTAGCTCTTGGGGAGGTGGAGTACCCACAGGAGGGTGGGGATCCCGCAGAAATGACCCTTGTCTCACTAGGGGACAGTGAGATGGTCCCAGGAAACCAGGTGCCCCTAACACAAAGTAATACAGCACCTGGGAGACCATCAATGGGAAAAGGGTAGAGGCTCTCAGAGATACTGAAGCCACTGTGACCGCAGTACAGTGTCACCTAGTCTCTGAGGAGCAGGTAGTCACCGGGGCATTCCACCAAGTAATTGCTGTGGATAATTCAAAGCGCCAGTGTATGGTGGCGCCGGTTCCCTTCAAGTGTGTGTGGTGGGGGGTCTCAGGTCCCTTGAGGGTGGTTGTGAACCTTCCATGCCTGTAAATTGTCTGCTAGGTAATGACCTAGAGCAGTCCTTATGGAGCTCAGGTCTCGCTTGGGTTGCCAGAGTTTGCATGCGTGTCCACTCAGTCAATGGCGGCCAGAAAGGGTGATCAAGAGCCAGAAACAGTGGCCCATGTCCCTGCCAAGAGAAAGGGCAAGGGTCGCGGGAAACCGGACCCTGATGTTCCCACGGACCGGGAGTAGGCGGACCTTGAGGGGGGCGCCCTAGTGCCTACAGGGGAGCAGGTAGCCAAACTGGGGGACATCTCTGAGCTGAACCATTGGCAGCAAGAAGGCGGTCCCACCAGGGAGGAATTCTGCAAGGAACAGAAAGAGTGCCCTTCTCTAGAGGGTTTGAGGCGGCAGGCTACAGACCAGGCAGCTGGTGATCATTCCAGATCACATTAGATCTACTGGGAGAATGGTCTCCTGTACAGTGAGCCTAAGGCCGCTGAGCCTGGGTCAGCCTGTGTGCTGGTGGTACCCCAGTGCTTCAGTACCTTCCTACTGGGTCTGGCTCATGACGTGCCTTTGGCAGGACATTTGGGGAAGGACAAGACCTTTGACAGGCTTGTCACCCACTTCTTCGTGCCCCAAATGCAAAGGCAGTCAAGATGAACATTGCAGGTCTTGCCAAACTTGCCAGGCAAGTGCTAAGACTGGAAGGAAGGTCAAAGCTCCTTTCCAACCTTTTCCAGTTGTTGGAACACCCTTTGAAAGTGTAGGGATGGACATTGTGGGGCCACTGGATCCCAAGACAGCCATGGGCAACAGGTACATCCTACACTTGGTGGACCATGCCACCCGGAACCCGGAGGCAATCACTCTCAGAACGACGACGGCGCCAGTGGTGGGTCGAGCGTTAATGGGAATCTTTTCCCGCGTGGGGTTCCCCAGAGAGGTGGTTTCTGACAGGGGGACCAATTTCATACCCAAGTATATGACATCCTGTGGAAGGAGTGTGGTGTAACCTACAAGTTCTCCACTCCTTATCACCCACAAGGTAACAGTCTGGTGGAAAGGTTTAACCAGACCTTGAAGGGCATGATTAAGGGTCTAACCGAACCCATGAGGCGTAAGTGGGACGTCCTCTTGCCATGCCTTCTCTCTGGGTACAGGGAGGTGCCACAGAAGTCTCTTGGGTTCGGTCCTTTTGAACTTCTGTATGGTCACCCTGTGAGAGGACCTCTGAGTTTGGTGAAGGAAGGCTGGGAGGCAGCTCCCAAAAAAACTCCCCAGGATGTGTTTAGTTACATGCTGACCTTCATAAACCAAACTGCCCGCTTCAGGAAACTCGTTCAGGCGAATCTGGAAGCAAGCCAGGAAGAAATGAAGAAGTGGTATGACCAGAATACCACTCTGGTCGAATTTCAACCTGGGCAAAAAGTGTGGGTCATGCTCCCAGTGGAACCTTGCGCCTTGCAGGACAAGTGGACAGGGCCGTTTGAGGTGGTGGAGAGCAAAAGTGATGTCACCTACGTTGTGGATTTGCGGGCTCCTAGGAACCCTTTGAGGGTCCTCCACATGAACCGCCTCAAACCCCACTTCGAGAGGTCCGAAGTGAGCATACTCTTGGCGACAGATGATGGGATGGAAGAGGAGAGTGAACCTCTCCTTGACCTCCTGTCTACCAAGGAGCATGATGGGTCAGTGGAAGGTGTGATTCTCTCCCCTACACTGACCCTAGAGCAGCAGGGGGACTGTCACCAGTTGTTGGGACGGTTTGCCCCACTGTTCTCTCTGACCCCTGGTGTTACTCATAGGTGTGCCCATGACGTGGACACCGGTGACAGCCCTCCTGTGAAGCACAAGATTTACAGGCTGATTGACCGGGTCAAGGCCAGCATCAAAGAGGTGGTCTCTAAGATGTTGGCGTTAGGGGTGATCGGGCCTTCCAACAGTCCTTAGGCCAGCCCAGTAGTCTTGGTCTCAAAGGCTGCTGCACCCGGTGCCACTCCAGAACTGCTGTTTTGTGTGGACTACCGTGGGCTCAATGCCTTCACCAGGACTGACACGCACCCCATCCCCAGAGCTGATGAGCTCATTGATCGGTTGGGAGCTGCCAAGTTCCTCAGCACGTTTGATTTAACATCTGGGTACTGGCAGATTGCTTTAACCGATGGGGCCAAGGAGAGGTCAGCATTCTCAAACCCAGAAGGACGTTACCAGTTCCGGGTGATGCCCTTTGGGTTGAAGAATGCCCCTGTCACCTTTCAGAGGTTGGTCAACCAGGTGTTGGCTGGACTGGAGGATTTCGGTGCCGCCTACCTGGATGACATCGCAGTGTTCAGTTCCCAGTTCCAGCTGGGAAGAGCACTTGCAACACCTCGGTGAAGTGTTACGGGCTCTGCAGAGGGCAGGCCTCACGATCAAGGCCAGCAAGAGCCAGATCGTGCAGGGTTCTGTGGTGTACTTGGGACAACAGGTAAGAAGCGGACAGGTGGCGCCCCTACAACCCAAGATCGACACCATTCTGGCTTGGGCGCCCCCCCAAGACCCAGACCGAGGTGAGAGCCTTCTTAGGTCTCACCGGGTACTACAGGAGGTTTGCTAAGGGCTATGGCACCATTGTTGCCCCCTTGAAAGAGCGGACCTCCAGGTAGCAGCCCAAGAAGGTGATCTGGACAGAGTCCTGCCAGAAGGCTTTTGATGCCCTGAAGGGTACACGGCATGTACACGGCACCCGTGCTCAAGGCACCCGACTTCTCCAAGGAATTAGTCGTGCAGACTGACGCTTCAGAG
Source organism: Triturus cristatus (assembly GCF_964204655.1). Lineage (NCBI taxonomy): Eukaryota > Metazoa > Chordata > Amphibia > Caudata > Salamandridae > Triturus > Triturus cristatus. The sequence goes on from NC_140588.1 coordinate 216,213,250, forward strand.
CATGGTGTGGGAACAGTGCTCTCACAACTGAACGAAGAGGGCCTAGACCAGCCTGTAGTCTTCCTTAGCAGGAGACTACTTCCCAGGAAACAGAGTTGGAGTGCCATAGAAAGGGAAGCTTTCGCTGTGGTCTGGGCACTGAAGAAGCTGAGGCCCTACCTGTTTGGGACTCACTTCCAGGTTCAGACCGACCATAGGCCCCTCAGATGGTTGATGCAAATGAGGGGTGAGAACCCAAAACTGCTGAGGTGGTCCACCTCCCTACAGGGAATGGACTTTACGGTGGAACACCGTCCTGGCACAGAACACGCCAATGCAGATGGTCTGTCCAGGTTCTTCTGCCTTAGTGAAGAGAACTCCCAGAAGGGTGGGTAGTTCTCCCTACTTTCAGCTGGAGGGGAAATGTGTTAGACTTGGCATCTTTTGGCGTGTTTCCCCTGAGTTTTTGCTTTCTGACCTCCCGGTTTTGACTTCGTTTGTGCTGGCTAAGTGTTTCTGCACACTTTTCTCACTGCTGATCAGTGGTAAAGTGCAAGTGCTCCTGTGGTAAAATGCGTTATGGATTGGTGTTTCCATGATTGGCCTGTTTGATTTATATGTCAGTCCCTAGTAAAGTCCACTGCATGTGCCAGGGCCTGTAAATCAAATGCTGGTAGTGGGCTGCAGCACTGGATATTGCCACCCACCCTTGCAGCCCGTAAATGTAACTCTGGCCTGCCATTGTAGAGCCGGTGTGCAGTCTCGTACTGCCATGTCGACCGGGCAAGTGCACACACTTGCCAGGCCCTAACCTTCTCTATTCTTACATGTCAGTTACTCCTAAGGTAGGCCAAAGGTACCCCTGTGGGCAGGGTGCAGTGTGTGAGAAGTTGGCCTGGTATATGCTGTAGGAGAGTAGGGTCTGCAATCCTATGATCACCCAGATTTTTTGCTTTTGCTTCATTGGTTTATGACTTTCCCCAGCTGTGGGCCTGCCAATCAGACCCACAGCCTAGCTGTTCTCTCTCGAAATTAAACACATGTACATTAGGTGCATCCACCAATTGGAACTGGGCCGCCTTGTCAGTCCCTGTCTCAGCATACCACAGGTATCCAGGGCATCGGTGTACCCAGGGCCTACCAGGGGCTGCAGCATGTATTATGCCACCCCTGGAATGGCCGCCCAAATCTGACACAACTGGCTGCACGACAGCTGGGGCAACGTGGTGTAATCACCCGTTGCTATAGGTGTAGTATTCCTACACCTAACCCTAAAATGGACACATGGATTCCTATCAGTCACTCCTATGGCAGGCCTTATCAATCCTGAAGGCAGAGTGCAGGGAATCATGTGGGACGGTGCTCTGGCGCGAGCTGAGCCCGTCGACGGCTTGCGGAACCAAGTCCTAATAGCCGTTCCATGGTGACGCGGGCCAACTACTTTTAAATGCATTATAATCCTCGCGGTTATTTGCTAACTTTGGCATCGCATCACCTACACATGTCGAGTAAGGTGTCATACGAATGGGAATACGAACACCTCGCCAGTTCTGGCGATGGGGTTAGCATTCCCCCCTTTTAGAGGGGCACGACATGGAAGTAACCTTGAACCCCGGTTAAAGTTGACTCAAGCCTCAGCATCACAAAATGGATGCTGCCACCAGACACAAGTCTGACCTCCTGCTGCTGGGAGACCTTCCAGCGAGGGGAGCTTGGACAAAGGGTTTCCTGTCGAGGGCGGTGTTAGCACCATCCCAGACAGGGTTTGTGTATCCCAGGTAGGCAGGGCTGAAAGGAAGGTGATTGCCAGTGGCACCCCGGTGCTCACTGTGCATAGCCCGGCTCAAACCAGTTTCGGGGGCACACCAGCCCCTGAGCTGGGGCGAAGCCGGACAAAGGATAGGGGTGTAACCACCCCCCTCCTGGCTCCACCCATAGGTAGAACCTAGTCACGGGCCAGCCCCTTTTCTTAGAATAAAGGTAGGAGCGAGTCCCCTTCCCAATTTGGATAATTCTGAATCTTGAACTACTTTCCACGAAAGGAACTCTTGACTATTTCGGAAGACTCTCCCTTGTGGCTAAGGAGTAGCCACCCTGCACCAGCAGGCACCACCTAAGCGCTTGCGGTTTGCTGTAAGTCTCTCCTACGGATCAAGACTGCCCAGCTCGACGAGACCAGAGTTCCCTGCCATCTCTGACCTTTTACCTCCCTCATCAGCTCAGATGAGAGTCGTAGGTGTGACGAGACCTGCGGGACCGGCTATCTTCAGAACCTGCCCGACGCTTATCTAAGCACGCCCACCGAGGGACCCTCGAGTGAGTGCACCTAGGGTTTGAGAAGCCCTAACCCTGAGCAGCTCCAGCACCGAAGTCTGCCTCCCCAGCATCCCCAAGATCTGCGTGGGGGCCCTTCCGCTCCTTGCTGTTCACCGCGTTGTTCGACCACTTGCCGACCGGCTTGTGGCCCTCTTCACGACGCACCACGTTTGTTTCATCACTAGTCTGGTTGCCCCAGACTGGCTCTTGCTCCCCTTCCACAGAGGAGTACCACGGACCCTCCTGGTCCACTCCAGACGCCATCTTGACTCCACCACGTGGGCTTGCCACTGCCAAGATCCGCTGCCCCATTCCTGGGCCCAGTATCATCGACAGCAGACACCTGCGTGGGACAGCTCGCCCTCCATCCTGGTCGCCGCCGCGCCTCCTGGTCCGAGGAACAGCCGAGTCCGACGTCATCCACTCACCTGGTCGAGGTGACTTCAGCCGGTACCCTCCTGGTGCCCACACGATCGCTGGCTAGCGGTTGAGAACTGAGTCCCCTCTGCTTTCAGGTTTCCTTCATCACCGATCCAGGTTTGGATCTCGCTGAACATCGACACTGGTCGCCTGCCAGCAACTCTTCTTTCAGGCTCCTGAGACTACAACGAGGACTTCCGACATCTTGCCGAACATTCCACAGCCGCAGCCTCTGGGCTAGGTAACTCGAGCATTTCGGTGCTCCATCGCAGGTTCGCTTTACAAGTGTCCAGTTCCTTTTACGTTTAGTCCCACTGATCGGATCACTCCGGAATCAGTCACTTTAGACTTCCTAAAACTTCCCCCCTTCCACTTGCAGTGTAATGGTTTCGTGCCCTCGGGCATTTGTGTAAATTGTGCAACCAGAAGTATTTTCCTAAAAGTTTTGTATTGTGCTTAGCTCCCTGACTCATAAAGAGCCAGGGTAGTCTTGTTATAAATAAATATCCTTTATTTTCATAACAACTTGTGTGGTGTCCTTTCACTTGGTGTTCAAGGGGTATATGTGATGGTAAACAGCTGGCTTAACACGCCCTCTAGAGTTTAGCCTAAGACTGCTCGTATCCACGCTACTAGGATAGCTGGTCTATAAGGTTGACTTACAACCAATCATCAAAAAGGGTTGTTTGGAATGATACACAGTGATCACTAGAATAGTGAGCACTACATATCAGGCCAACTTCTCACATATGCTGTCCACTAGTTATAGTGAGCACCTTGTACCAGTCCAAGCAACCCTTATTGATGAATAGGTTTAAGACAACCTTTATTGAAAGCTATCCTAGTGGTAGCTATGGAGAGCAGCCTTCAGGCTAAGTCTTGAAGGAGTGTAAAGCAGCTTGGCTTACCAGATTATAACCTCCTGAATAACTAAATGAAAGGAGAACCACACAAGGTATATATATATATAAAATATATGTATTTACTTCTAAACACTCTCTACTAACCTCTTTATGAAGTTAGAGAGCAAGGCACACAATAATACAGTTATTAAACGACAGTAAATAGCACAATATACAATGGGCCCCAGGGGGAGACCAAACTATATATTAAGTAAGTGGTATAAGAACCACGACTTGACTACACACAGTGCCTAGAGCACGTAGAATCGCTGGGACCCCAAGGAACCACCCAAGGTAGAGACACAGGAGACCCACGGGGACGTGTGCAGTGTGAGAACACAGCCGCGAGCCCTGTACAATTCGATAGGAAAGTAGCAGTTGGAATTTTAAATATTAAGAACACTTAGAAGAGCACTTTGAGCAAACCCCTTTAGACTTGGGGGGTTCTTGGGCCAGCACCCACGGGAGCACCGGAGTACTCGTGTTACCTCACCCAGGGAAGCCGGGTACATAGGTGTCAAATGGTGTCCGGAATCGTAGTTGATTTCAATGGCGATGTGCTACAAAGTGCTGCTGCTGTGGAAAGGAGAAGTGTCCGGAGTGATCCAAGCCTGGATCGAATATGTGAAGAACCTGAAAGCAGAGGGGACAGAGGCTGGGTCACTTGCCAGTGACCAGGGGCACGACAGACAAATGCCCACCGATGTTGGGTGTTTCAGGTGCGAAGAGGTGAAGCTCGACTCCACTGCCACAGGGACCAGGAGGCGTCGACGACGACCACAGTCCTCAGGCGAGCTGTCCCACAAAGGATGTCGAGTGCTGGGGGGGTCAGTTTCTGGATTGGAGACCAACAAGCCTTGGCAACTGCAACCCACACGGTGAGAAGAAAATGGCTTCGGTGTGGACCAGCAAGGTCCTGTGGACTCCCCAAGCGAAGGAGAGTCAGGGCACGTCTGGAGCAACCAGGAAAGCCTGTTGAAAGTAAAAGTACCCTTCTCAGGGACCCACAAGTCGACGGACAAGGGATCGCGAAAGGACCTCGAGAGGAATCACTAGATACCAGCCCACGGGTCACTCGAGGAATGTAGGCCAGCAATCTTCGGTGGAATCACTGCTCAGGGTCTGGACTACAAGTAGCCCAAAGCACAGCCTCAGGGATCGCCAAGAAGCATGTGCTGCTACAAATGGTCACGGTGTCCAGGGGTTCAGGTTGCATGGTCCCCACAAGGGCTTTGGATCTCCGAGTTGCTGAGAGCACGGATTAGCCTCGGAAAGCTTGGAAACCAACCTCCTGTGTTGCAAAATCGTCGGTGTCCTTCGGGAGCAGCGTCGATGCAAACCGGACAGATGCGTCTTTGGTGCCTGCCTTCAGGGGAGTAACTCCTTTACTCCAAGGGAGATTCTTCGGTCATCCAACGTCGTGTAGATAGTAGAAGTTCTGGGATTCTGTAGCAGAGTTTTGTCCAGGTAAAACTAAAGTTCTGTAGCCAGGGGATCCTACTTTATACCCAAGGAAGGGGTGGGACAAACTCTGGGGACGCACCTATGGGAGGGTCGGGAAAGAGGGGTGGCTACACCCATTTCCTTTGTCCAGTTTCGTGCCAGAGCAGGGGCTGGAAGCCCCTGCAACCGGTTTGAGCTGGACTATGCACAGGGACACCAAATGTGCCTCCAGTGCAGACATCAAAGCACTCTCAGAGTGCACCCACCCAGCCCCCATACACTAAAGCCTGTCTGGGAGGTGGTTACACCTCCCTGTGACAGGAAACCTATTGTCCAGGCCACCCCTGCAGGAGTTGCGTCCAACAGCAGGAGGGCAGACTCGTGTCTGTGGCTCCCAGCATCCATTTTGTGATGCCAGGGTCTGGTTAAGCTGGTACCGGGTATACCGGTGCTGTCATGTTTCTCCCTCTAGTAGGGTGGAATCATACCTCCCACACCAGTTACTGGTGTGGGGGTATGATTTCAAGATGTTTGACACCAAACACGACATGTTTCCATGCAGCCATTCTATATCTCGCGCGAAAAGGATGATGTCATCAGTGATGTAATATGTGACGTCATGAGCAGTGGATTGCGGGCGCGCGAGTTATAGTTATCTGAACTAACTATAACGGGGCAATTTCATTGGTTTTTTACGAGTGAAATGTCCACCTAACTATAACATGTGTGAAACCTATGGTTTTTTTAAGTGAATATATATATATATATATATATATATATATATATATATATATATATATATATATATATATATATATATATATATATATGCCTGAAGTCTGCTCTCCATAGCTACCACTGGGATAGCTTTCAATAAAGGTTGTCTTTAACCTATCATCAATAAGGGGTTGTTTGGACTGGTGCAAGGTGCCCACTATAACTAGTGGACAGCATATATCAGGCCAACTTCTCACACCTATGCCCTGGGTACATTAGTATACCATATACTAGGGACTTATAAGGGTACCCCAGAATCCAATCTGGAGTGTACCTAAAGTACATGCAATCAATTTATAAAGGAAGCAGCTAGGCTGGGGCCCTGAATAGCAGGGTCCCAGCCAGACTAAAGTCGAAAAACAGTGAAACATCAGCAAAAAGTGGGGGTAACCATAAGAAGAAGATCCTACTCTCCTACACAATATATGTGAAAGGTAGGACATGCCCTGGTGTGTGTGGCATGTCCTGATAGTGAATTACAGCCCATTTCGTTTTTCACTACTGCAAGACTACCTGTTCCCCATAGGACAGAATGGTAAGTTTGTTTATAACATCTTATAAACATAACTAGCCGAGGGAAAATCAAGTTTAGTATGCCTGAACTCAGAATCTAAAGATGCATCTTTTAGTGAGGATGATTTTTATATTCTGTGTTTGAAAATACCACTTTTAGAAAGTAGGTATTTTCTTGCCTAACCATCCAGTGCACCTCTGCTGGGTTTGTGGATTGACTGTCTGTTTTCTTTTTTTTTTTTTTTTTAAATCTTTTTATTAAATAGAGAGTAAATCGCATTTCCTGTTACAGAATGATATACAGTATTTCCGACATATATAGACATCAATTCAATGATGAATCCGAACAATAGATCAGGGAAGTATGAACTCACGGTGTGATAGGTTCGTCTAGAGGGAGGACAGTAGGTGGGACACAGATATTTCCTCTGTACACATTTCATTTGTTCCAAATTGCAGAACACTTTTTGTGGCACCCTCGAGCAACATGCACTGTCTTTTCCCTAAGAATGCACCATTTCATGTCTGCCGTCCAGGAAGTCAACATAGGCGACACTACAGAGCCCCACAGACGGGCAATGTTCCTCCTGGCCACCATCAGACCCAATGCGGCCCAGGTTTTCCCCCTACTATTTAGATCCGTAGGCTCCCAGACATTTAACAGACAACGTTTGGCTTCAGGCAGGAGACCCGCCGAGAGCACCTCATTCATACAGTAATGTATCCCCTTCCAGTACCTCTGGATATGTGTGCACTCCCACATGATATGCATGAAAGTTCCCTCTTGTCCACACTGCCTCCTGCACAACCCATCAGACGCCCAATCCCATGCTAATGAGCCTAGGCCCCGACACATAGACCCAATAGAGGATAAACCAGGCGGAGTCTGGAAGAGATAGCAACTTCTTTCGGGGATGCTAATGCCTCCCGCCACTCCTCCTCGTCAAGCTTTAATCCGTCTCTCTCCCACCGCCCCCTGGTCTGGACTAGAGGCTCGGTCGTGTTATTGATCAGTTTCTTATAAGTGAGGGAGACCACTTTAGTGGGCATGTAGCCATCCAACAACCTGTCTTCAAGCGGTGACGACTCTGGGAGAGATTCCCCCTTGGGCAGGTTTGAAGTTAGGGCATGGTGCACCTGTAGGTACCGGAAATATTCAGAGTTGGTTAGTTCATATTCAGACTGTCTGAGTTTTGAACGACCAGGGCTGGGGAGCAGGAGTGGCCCCGGATAGTCTAGGTGGGTTAGGAAAGGGCTGAATAGACCTGGGCTGCATTTACAGTAGGGGGAGGAGATTTCCTTGCACCCAAATGGGCCTAGCCTGCCTCTGACAATGCCGTCCACCTCCTGCCAGGAAGTCACATCAGAGAGGGAAGAACTGGTTTTGGCCAGGTACAGACACCCTCTGCCTTCAGAGATCAAAGGATTTTGTGGTATAAATATTGGGACCCAGACCCCTGAAATTTAGAACTCTTTTGGACCAAGAAGACTGCCAAGAAGAATAGCTGGAGAAGCTGTGAGGAGGAACTACCACTTTGCTGAGTGCTTTGCTGTATTGGCCTGCAGTGGCTACTTCTGTCTTGGGCAGTGAAAAGACTGGACTGAACTTTCTGCAATCTATTTTTGTGAGTTGCTCCAAGGGCTTGAGGTAGAGCTTGCCCCCTGTTCAAGAAGTCTCAGGAACAGCAGAGACTTCAAGTTCTTCTGCCCTCAGCACTGGGGACTGTGTGTTTTATGCTGCAAGAGAAGAAAAAGCAACCCGACGCAGTCTACGATGCCGCTGCCGACTTCATGTCCTGAAGGCACCGCGACCCTGGTCTCTCCGACGACGCCTGCCGATACCGCCACCGAACCGCTGCTCGCACCACGACCTGCGGGCTCCGCAACTCTGCACCGCTTCACGACGACGCCTTGGTATCCCCGACAACCCTGCTCCAAGCCAATATCTACGCCGCTGGTTGCACCGTGGTTCGAGGGCACCGCTCGTAAAGTTACACGGCGCACTGCCCTCATCCCACACCACAGCCTTGGCCTACGGATGCCGGCGCCATCAAGTCCAGAAGACAGCGCTTCAGCAATGACGACGCTGCTGCTTGCACCATGACATGCCAGCACCGCATTTACTACGCACCGCATTCAGTTCGCACCGTGACCCTGGTCTCACCGACAACGCCATCTGATGCCGCCACCGAGCTGCTGCTCGCACAGCGACCTGAGGGCCCGCACGCCGCACTGCTGCACTTCGCATCGCAGCACCATACACCTACCGACGCCAGCGCTCCTGAATTTAACAGAGAGGAATTCGATCTGCATTGCGTGTGACCTCGAGGGCCCTGACGACTCCTGCACCAACCTCCGGAACCGACGCCTGCAGTCGCCGTGCTTTCGGAAGCTCAACGAGAGGTCGCCGACGCCCTGCATTTCTAAAAGGTACTGTTTGCGGGTCTTCCCGACACCGTAGCTGGCCCGCGACGCCACGGTCAGTCAGAACTGTTTGGATTTGTTTGCTCACGATGCCATGATAGCCCCGGACCGAGCTATAGACATCAAGGAACTGTTTTTGAAACATATTTTGATAACTGAAGATTTTTAAGTACTATATTGTGGATTTTCATTGTTTTTTATCTTGTCTTCTGTATGTAAAAATATTGGATATTTTCTAAACTGGTGTGGTGTCCTTTTGTAGTGCTTACACTGTATTAATGTTGCTTATGTGCAAATGCTTTACACACTGCCTCTAAGATAAGCCTGACTGCTCGTGCCAAGCTACCAAGGGGTTGAGCAGGCGTTATTTTAGGAGTGCAACTCCCTTATGCTGACTAGGAAGAAGGGTCCCTATTTGAACAAAGATGCAAACCCTTGCCAACTAGAGACCCCTATTTCTAACAGGTGAATTATAGGTTTTAAGTGCAGTGACCTTAGATTTAAGAAAATGTGTATCTGTCATAAGTGGTGCTAGCACCAGCTTACACAGGCTGCCAAGGCAGGCCTGTTAGCACAGTTTGAGTGGTCTCTCATGGGTGGCACAATACATGCTGTAGCCCATGGAGATCCCTGGTGTACCTATGCCCTGGGTACCCAAGTACCATATACTAGGGACTTAGAAGGGTACACCAGTAGCCAACTAGGAAGGTACCAAAGTACTTACCATGGTCCAATTTAGGGAGAAAGCACAGTGACTGGGTCCTGATGAGCAGGTTTCCAGTCATACTAGTCATAAAACAGAGTAACACCAGCAAAAAGTGGGGGTAACCATGAAGTAGATCCTACTTTCCTACAATGACAGTGTGGTAGATCGGCGCCTAAATGCGGCTCTAGCTGTCAATCCCGAGGCAGAATGGAGTCGATAAGAAGCCACGCGGTACAACCAACTGGCGCACTGGGACTATGCTGAAAACTCTTCCTGATCCAGTCTGGTGCCGGGGGAAATTTTAAATGTTAGATATCTGAAGTTAGAAGTATCAACTAGAATTATGTTTTAAGCATGGTCCCTCTGTGGTATGCTCAAAGAAGGTGTAACACGAAAGTACCCATTGAGTAATCACAGCTGTAGAAAACACAATCTTCCTGAAGTCTCAGTACAGAGTATCAACATTTCAAAAGAAATCTTTGGCGTTTCGAAAGCATAACACTTTGAGGCAAAAGTGCAGATGCAACTGTTTCTAGAGGTAATTTCAGTGTGAAACATAAAACACATGAAATATAATATTCCACATCACCATGCTCAACAACCATAGAACTTAAACATGCAAACAAAAGTTGCTCAATTGACTACTCAACTACAAATTTGTAACTAAAGCACAGCCTCTGAAAGAAAACATGGTTCTATTGTTTTTTTAATCTTTAATAAGGAGGCACTACAAATATAGTCTGTACCTGATAAGTTATCTGATCTGTGTTGTTTGGCATTGTTTCTCGGGGCTCTGTTGGATGGCTCACCAATATGACTTGCTGCGAATTTGTTGCACTTGGAATGGATAGACTATTATCAGAGAGGAGGGATGAAAACTGCTGATCCTATAAGACATGAACATAAGACAATTCGCTAAATTGTGTGATGAGATGTCGATATTAAACATAAAATATGCAAATGTAAAAACGGACTGGAATAAGTTACTTGGTAGTACACATGTTTATTGATCTTGTGAATCACCATTCAAATCTTCAACACTGAATAACTGCTGCTTTAAGTGCAGAATATATACTCGAGGGTTTTAGTCTTCTACGTAACCTATTTGTGTACATGCTCAAATGGAGAGATCGTCAATTTGCAAAAAGATCTCTTCAATTACTATAGAGGATAAAACTCTCCCACTGAGATTTTTGGGCCCCTGAAAAAGTCCTTAATCTGTGAAATGATGGCATTAAAATACCACAATGGGCAATAGATTTGGTGTTTATATAATCCAATGTTTGGGTGTAATCTGAATATCTCATAGTACAACATTGCATGGTGCACTAGAAGAGAGTTAATCCAATATTCAAGTATGCTGTGTAGAAACCACTAATATGTTGAGTGTTTATGCACAAGAACCACAAAGTGTACTATGAAGAGACGCTTTGAGACCAAGTTGGCGATGGCAAATCTGATTATCTTCAAAGATGCACAGATCTGCTATTACACTTAATGTCATCCGGTGTAATGGGGGATTAATCTAGCTCAAGGCTTTGTATATGTAGTATCCTTTCAAAAACTACTATGGGCTTTGTTTTCTTTTTTTCACTCTACTCAACGAGGATTAAATGGTTGGACTCCATGTGTAAGAATCTGGGCACTAAAAGAGTCAATAATGCCTTAGGGATTGACCTTTCATATTCAACTTGTTCATTTTGCAGTTTCCAAATATACATTTACTGTTTAGCAGTGGTGATTGTTCCAAGTACACCAAATTATTCTCATGTAGAGAGTATTCGAACCTGGACTGGTTAAGCTGCATCATGATCATTCGTCTTAGTGTGATTGAAATATTTTCAAGTTATTTCATAAAAAATTATCACAATTAAATTATGTCTTACTCAACATTGCTAAATTATGGTCTCCTTTTTCAGTGTATAATGGGTTTTGTTTATCTATATCATTTAAACATTTGGATTATTTAAGGTTCCCATCATGAATTGCTTCAAATGTTTGTACCCTTGGTATTTTGTTTTTTCGGATGCTTTACTTGAAGTAAACAAACTCTTGAAAATGATGCCTTAAATTTCACAAGTGAATTTTCATCTCTTCACCTAACTGTGATCCCCCCTCAAAAATTTCTGAAGACCAAGAGGACCTGGAATGTTTCTTATACTTTTTGTAACAGGGTTTCTGTGCAGAAGGGGAAGTAGCCCATGACTTTGAGAAGAGTGAGAACAAGAACTTCTCCAGAATCCTTTTTGAGGAACACAAGTGCCTCACAAGCAGCCCTAACAGCATTTAACTACACCACACGACACCGCACCGCAACAGCATTTCACACCAGGTTTGAACCTGGACTTAGGATGTAACTTTTATCAGAAATGTAGGTGTAGAACATTACAGTCATGAATGATTCATTTTAAAGAGACACTATGGAACCAATAGTTTATTTGCAGTGATGAAAATTAAGATTTATCCTGATATCAAGATCCAATTTAACATTTTGAAATATTTCAAACGATGCAGAGACAGCAAAAAGAAATAATGATTGCAAAACAAATATGCATGAATATCAAAATATACACTAACCTGAGATGCAATATTAAGTGAAACTGTATCAAGGCCCCCAGAAAGCATGCTTTGCGTATCAGCTAGGCTTAAAGTAACACTTCCATCTGCGCCTACTCCAGATGAAGACATTACCAAATTCTGAGTTGATACTGGGCCATGTGACATGTGTGATGTTGTTGAAGGAAGGCAGGTTGTTGCTGTTGTGAGAGCTGTAAAACAGACATATACATGATAAACATACTAAGACCAACTATAACTAATGCAATAAAATGGGTTAATTTTTTTTAACAGTTTTACTAGCTGCATTGCTATTGCAGCTGAAAGTATAAATAATATAGCAAGTTTGTCAAAGTACGGAGGCTTCGTAGCCTGGAAGAAATGACTGAAAGGGATAGTTTTCTCAACGGTTACACAACAATGCTGCAAGTCTTGACGTACCCCTCTAACTTACATGCCCTGGGTACCAGGGTACTGCATACTAGAGACTTACAGACAGGTTACCCATTTCCAATTGGCTATAGCCAATCTGACATACACTTTAGGGCCAGGGCACTGGCAACGAGGTCTGGTTAGCAGGGCTCCGTGCACTTTCGGGGTAAAAAAAACCAGCAGCATTAGTCAAAAAGTTAGGGGCGACTATACAAAAAGAGCTATTCCCTTACAACGAGACTGGTCTGAGGGGCTCAAATGCAATAAGGAAATATTTGCTGGCAGAAATCTGACTGGAGGCCCCTGTGGATCAATGGGGGGCTCAAAGGCATGCCAGAGTGAACCGAAAGAGGATCAAAAACATACAGCATGGACCCTATTAAAGGTGTCAACCTGCTGTACTGTCACCTATGCCTCGGGACCTCAGAGCGCACTTAGATCAACTGTGGGATCAGTTGCTCAAAATTAGAAAATTAGATTAGAGAGGGGAATGGGGTAGGGTCCTGCTTCTACTTTTTGTGCTTCCGCTGTGAATCAGAGTTCGAGTTACCAGATAACCTGGACCGCTCGCAGGACCTGTCACAGGTTCAGCCTCGAGAGGGGGAACGGGGTCCGTGCTATCGAGGCGGAATGGGAGTGAGACTTGTGTGGGTTATTTTGATGTTCTGCGAAGTACAGCTTTGCTTCCCAGACCTGGATCGCCTTAGGGTCCATGGAGGCACACAATCCTCACATGGCTTGGAGTCATGCTCTAATTCACACTCCAGAGGCACAACTTGAGGGGTCCTTCACAGACATCTATTTATGGCAGTCTCAGAATGGTTTGAACCCTGGCATTTGAGATGGGCACATAGTTGCCTTGCACACTGGAATTCAGTTTGAAAGATTTGTCAAAAATATTAAAAAGGGAGCAAAGCTACAGATCCACATTCGAAAGCGCAGAAAGAAAGGAACTGATGCCATCATGCCAGGGTGTCACTATATGCAGCTGTGTTCTGTCATCTCCAAGGTTAAACAGGGCCAACATGCAGCTCCTCAAAAACACCCAGCGGCACCAAAGAGCACTGCTTTGAAATCTGCTGGATCTAGTCTGGAGCTTCGGAATATTCTTAAGATCAGAACCTGCAGAAATAACCCATCAAGTACACATCAGGAAGGATAATGTTACTTAGCGAGTAAGCATCTGTTCTTGGCATGCAGAGCTGTAGATTCACATGCTTTGCATACTCCTGCCAACTAGTGTTGGGTCCGGATGTTTGCACTTTGTTATCTTCGAAGAAGTCTTTCTAGTCACAAGGTAGGTGACTCCTCCTTTCAGTTATAGTGCGCATGGGCATCGACTCTAGTTAGATTTTTTTCTCGTAGATGGCGAGAATGGAGTTAGTAAGAGTAGAATACAGATGTCCATGCGTATGTATATAAAGTAAGAGAAAACTGCAACAGGTATAGGAACTCGGGAGGCGGGTGGGCGCATGTGAAGTCTACAGTTCTACATGCCAAGAACAGATGCTTACTGGGTAACATTATCTGTTCGAGGCATCTAAACTGTATATCGGATGCTTTGCAAAGACTATATAGCAGTATTCTCCCAAAGTGGTGGCTAACCTGTAGCTGTTGCAGTGGTCTGAAAGAGTGTTCTAAGTACTGCTTGGCCTGCACTAGCTTGTTGTGTCGCTAACACATCTACACAATAGTGCTTGGTGAATGCGTGCGATGTAGACCATGTTGCAGCTTTACAGATGTAAGCTATGCGAATGTTTCCTAAGAAAGCCAAAGTATCCCCTAGTTTGCGGGTGGAATGCGCCCTAGGGGGTATTGGTAAAGTCCTCTTTGCTTTTGCATAGCATGCTTGAATACATTTAACTATCCACCGAGCAATACCCAATTTAGAAATAGGATTGCCTTTGTGTGGTGGAGCAAAAGCCACAAAGAGCTGTTTAGTTTTACAAAATGGTTTTGTTCTTTGTATGTAATACAATAATTCTAGTTTAACAGCTAATTTGTGTAGAGCTCGTTTTGCCACTGAATCTGGCCACAGATTGATTGATGTGAAAGGCAGATACCACTTTGGGATTAGTGCGAAAGACCACTTTGTTTTGGCGGACTTGACAAAATGGTTCCTCTATGGTTAGTGCCTGAAGCTCACCCACTCTCCTCAGTGATGTAATAGCAATGAGGAAACCAACTTTCCAAGTGAGAAATTGCAGTTCAAATGTGTGCAATGGCTCGAAAGGTGGGCCCATTAGTCTGGTAAGGACAATATTAAGATTCCACACTGGAGCCGGTGGAAGTCTTGGTGGAATAACTCTTTTGAGTCCTTCCATAAAAGTCTTGATAACGGGTACTCTGAAAAGGGACAGATTCTGTCCATTTTGAAGGTATGCAGCTATTGCAGCGAGATGTAAGCGTATGAATGTGTAAGCTAATCCTGACTGCTGTAAGTGCAGTAAATAAATGATATTTTGAATGGAAGCATCTAGCGGGTTGATATGGTTATTACAATTTAAAACAAACCGCTTCCATTTAGCTGCGTAGCAAGCTCTTGTAGTAGGCCTTCTGGCCTCTTTAATGATATTCATACAGTCTGGTGGAAGGTTCAGCTAGGCAAACTCTATGTGCCAGATCGCTAGGTTGAGATCTTTGTCATGTGGATGTCTTATTTCTCCATGGCTCTGAGTGAGGAGACTGGGTGTGAGATATCGTTTTTGATGAGGAACTACTGAGAGCGCCAACAGGGTAGTGAACCAAGGTTGAAGGGCCCATGTCGGAGCTATTAGGATCACTGAAAGAGATGTTTGTCTGAGCTTCTGAGCCACTAGTGGAATGAGCGGGAGAGGCGGAAAAGCGTAGGCAAATATCCCTAACCAGTTCATCCATAGTGCATTGCCTTTGGACAATGGGTGTGGATACCTGGAGGCAAAATTTAGGCATTTTGTGTTCTGGTGTGTTGTGAACAGATCTATCTGTGGAAAACCATGCATTTGAAAGAATGGGAGGAGAACTTGAAGGTGGAGTTACCACTCGTGAATCGGCGGTCTCTGCCTGCTGAGAAGATCTGCAATATGATTGACGTGTTACACCCCAGGAGATAAATGTTGTGATGTATGGCCCACCTGCAAATGGTTTGTGCAAGGCTTGACAGCAGTAGAGTGCCCCCCCCCCTTGTTTCTTTATGTAATTCATCGCTGTCATGTTGTCGGTGCTTATCAGGGCAGTTTTGCCTGGAAGGTGAGTCTGGAAGGCTTCGAGCACTAGAAATACTGCTAGCAGCTCTAGATGATTTATATGAAGTTGCCTTTGCTTTTGACTCCACAAACCTTGAATTGTCGGAGTCTGGAGATGAGCTCCCGAACCAGTGAGCGATGCGTCTGCTATTAGCACTGTCTGTGGAACTGGGTCGATGAAGGGCCGCCCTTTGGATAGGTTTTGCGGATTCCACCACTGCAGAGATCGATGGGTGCGGCCATATACTAACACTAGATCTGACAGTTGACCTTGAGACGGATTCCACTGATGTGCTAAGCATTCCTGTAGGGGACGCATTTGAAGGCTTGTATGGGGAACTATTATGAAGCAAGATCATTCCCAGTAGTTGCATATGTACTCGAGCTGGTAATGACTGGTTGGGCTGGAACTGTGAAATTAGAGTCTGAATATTGCAGATTCTGGCTGCATTGGGACAGGCTAGAGCTTTTTGAGTATTGAGAGTGGCTCTTAAGTATGTTTGCGTGCTGGAGGATTGGAGATGGAACTTCAACACCTTTACTGTGAACCCGAGATCGGGCAGTAACAGTACTGTTATTTGAGTGTACTGGAGACACTTTGGGTAAAAACTGGCTTTGATGAGCCAATGGTCCAAGTATGGGAAGACATGAATATGTTGTCTTCGCAGGTGAGCAGCGAATACTGCCAGGCATTTGGTGAATACTCTGGGAGCAGTGGTGACTCTGAATGGAAGCACTTTGAACTGGTAGTGTTGTCCTGCTACCACAAGCCCGAGATATTTGCGATGAGCAGCATGTATTGGAATATGTAAGTATACGTCCTTTAAGTCTACCATAGACATAGTCATCTTGCTGTAGGAGTGGGAGCACTTGTTGAAGTGTCACCATGTGAAAGTGATCTGAGTGAATATATTGATTTAACTCTCTGAGGTCCAGTATAGGTCTGAGAAAGCCGTCCTTTTTAGGTATTAGAAAGTATAGGGAGAACACGCCGGATGCTTGATATTGTAACGGAACAGGCTCAATAGCTCCCTTTTGCAGAAGAGAGTAAACCTCCTGCTGGAGGAGGTGTAGATGCTCAGGTGACATTTTGTGTGAACGTGGAGGAATGTTTGGGGGATTGTTGGTAAGCTCCAGGCAATACCCAGACTGGATAATTCATCTGACCCATCTGTCTGAAGTTATTGTATGCCAGACAGGGAGGAATTGAGAGAGACGTACCCCGACAGGTGTGGAATGATCGTGGAGGGAGAGGAGGCAAATCACTATTTGTTTGTTGAGGGGGAGGTGCGGGGTGTGGAACCTTTACCTCTTCCCTTGCCATTTTTGTCTCTAAATCCGCCTCAAAAGTAACCTCTCGAAGAGGGTGACAGACGGTTGCCTCTATATAATGTTGAGGTATTATCGGTAGATAGGCTTTTGGAGCACCCCGTGTAGAAGGAGCGACGACAAGAACCCCGATTGGATGGGGACTGTAGGGCTCCCATAGATTTTGCAACATCTGTGTCCTTCATTTTCTCTAAGGAAGTGTCTACCACAGGACCAAGCAGATGCTCTTTGTCAAAAGGTAGTTTTAAGATAGAAGCCTGGAATTTGGGTTTAAATCACAAAATTCTCAGCCAGGCGTGCCTCCTTATCAAGACAGTGGTGTTGATTGCAAGAGCGGCAGTGTCAGCCGCATCTAATAGAAGTGTTTGAAATTAGTTTCCCTTCCTGAATTAGGCTGTGTGCCTTAGCCTAATGTTTATCAGGTACAAATTGGAGCAATTGTTCCAATTTATCATAGTGTGCTCTGTCGTATCTAGCTAAGAGAGCCTGGGTATTGGCAATACTCCAGTGATTGGCTGCCTGTGCAGCTACTCTTTTTCTGGAGGCATCTATTAGTATAGATTCCTTGTCTGGAGGAGGGGCATCCCCCGAGGTTTGTGAGTTTGCCCATTTACGGGCGTTAGAAACCACTAGGGAATCTAATCGTAATTGACCCTTGATATAAACTGGATCTGTTGGTGCAGATTTATTTGTCTTATCTACCCTTGGTGTAAGAATTCTTACGCGAACTGTATCTTTAAAAATCCCCCCCCTTTTTTTTTAGCATGCCCTTAAGCATAGGCAATGTATGAGTGGATCTCTAGGAAGAGCTTAGTGTGCGAAAGAGAAAATCCTCTTCAAGTGACTCTTAACTTCATGATATTCAGCAGCCCTATTTATTAACTCTAAGTGCCCTACATTATCATCAGGTGGAGAGGGTTTAGTAGGGTATAAGTCTGGATAGTTATCTGCATTTGGATCTGTATTATAATCGTCCCATGGATCAGGACTATTATCGTCTACCCCATCCCCATCATCCTGGTTGTCAGGTGATTGTGGTGGTGGTGAATTTGTGGGTGTTGGTAAATTAGGGTTAGGTGGGAAAGGAGGTGATAGAGGAGATGGAGGAGAGGGATTAGTACCAACATGTTTTCTCTTTAGAGGAATGAGGTATATGTCCTCCATTTATGGCTTGCGTTTTAATGGCAATTTAGCGTGAATATGTTCAGTTTTGGGATTGATGACCAGATCCTTTTGTTTCAGGTCCGGGTTTGAAGTCAGAACGTCGAAACAATGCTCCTTTGATAAAGTAGGAAGTAGCATCAAAGTGTTCGTATCCGAAGATGATTTCGGTTTTGGTAGCGAAGGGATTGTTATAAAAACACGCTTCGGTTTCGGAGCCGATTGTTTATGCTCGGTGCCTGAATGTGGCCGACTCGATCCTGAGCCAGAAGGCTTTAATATTTGTTTTGGTGCCAGGTCCGAAGGCGGGCGTTGGAAACATGGTCTTGTTGCCGACCTTGGCCCGAAGGCAAAGGAGGGACCAAAGCCTTTTTTGGGGGGGCAGAGGTAGAGTTTGGGGCAGGGGAGGATCGGTACTCCCTGCGGGATGTCTCCGTCCATGTCGGAGTTGGGTCCTGACACGGAAATGTGTTCTTTTTTTTCCTCGACTCCTTGAGCATCTAAGACATTATGTTCGGAATCTTCTGCGAAGAGACCTGGAACGGAGACACTGTGTTGTTGTTGAATTTTGTGACATTGAGCCCGACGGTCACGGAGTGTCTTCTTGGATCAGAAGGATCTGCACGCATCGCAGTCTTGTTCGTCGTGCTCCGCGGAGAGACACAAGTTGCACACTTTGTGCGCGTCGGTGCGCGGGTACTTGGCGTGGCACCAGGTACAGAATTTAAATGGAGTTCCTTCCATCGACTGAGAGCTGGCCCGACGCTGCCAGTCCCTACGGCCTTCCACTAAGTTTCCGATCGAAAAAGATTTTTCTAAATGATACGTACGCGGTGACTGGTAAAAGTGATCAAATAACAATACCGTCGAGGGTAAGTGGATTGCGCACTGAGGAGAACACGTGAAATGGTGTCGAACCAGAGCGCAGCAATACGAGTCCAATCCCAAAGGCGAAAAAAAACTCTAACAAAGGAATCGATGCCCATGTTCACTATCACCGAAAGGAGGAGTCGCCTACCTCGTGACTAGAAAGACTTCTTTAAAGAAAAACAAATTGCAAACATCCGGACCCAACACTAGATGGCAGGAGTATGCAAAGCATGTGATCTACAGCTCACATGCCTGGAACACATATTTTTCCAAGGTTAAGTCAACTTTGGCTCAAAAAGCACCTTCACAAATTATGGTTTAAATTTCTTAAGTGCTTTTCAGTAAAACATAACAAAAAATCAACCTTATCTGGCATACCAAAGGTCTCTACAGCTCCCCTAAAAGCCTGCCTCAACGCAGCTGCAAGACTCCTAACTGGCTAAAAAAAAAAAAAAAATTCAATCATATCTCGCCGCACCTAAAGGCGCTGAACTGGCTAACATACGAAGCTAGAATCCAACTCAAATTGGCCTGTATCACTCATGAAGCTGTACACTCCAAGTCTCCTGTGTACCTTGCTCAGAAAATCGTGGTCTACGGAGGAGACAGGCACTCTCGGTGTGCCAGGGATTTTGTGTTTAAACCACCCCTCTTCCGCTGCCCCCAGAATCTGGACCTCACTGCCGCCTTACATAAGAAGAGTACCTGCCCTATCAAGTTTAAAAAAGGAAGTGAAGGCCTTCCTAATGGGCAAATTCCTACCCTAATCTCTCTCAGTGCTTCTACAGCAGTGGTTCTCAAACTGGGGTCCGCGGACCCCCAGGGGTCCGTGACACATTCCCAGGGGGTCCGCAGGCAGCAGTTTTAAAAGCACTGCATTGTTCCTTGTAAAATCATCAGTTTTTGGGCAGCAATAAAAGTGTCAAGATAACTCCGGTGATTAATGTACCTGCTGGAGAGAGATGGGGGTTTTGTCCAGTGGCAGCTTTGACTCATCTAAGGAAGCACAGATGGTTAATATGCCTGCTGCAAAGAATGTCTACAATGCATTTTTTTAAAGCAGTATTTTGTTTTGTGCATGGCTCAGTGGGTTCCTGCTTTTGCCATAGAGATTCTTTTGTTATTGTGCAGTTCACAAGAATCAATCGTAATCTAGAACAATGAGCTATGAACTGCCATTAAAGAGCTACATGCAAAGTGCATGGTACAAGTTAGCAAGTTATGCTTTTTCCCAGTCTTTCATTATTCCAATGCTGCTAAAAAGGTTTGTTTGGGTAGAAATAAATCATTGTTATTATAGTCAATGCTAACCCCTGTGTTATGTTATTGCTACTTATAGAGCGCACTGTTACTCATGGGTGTCCTGGCGCTGTAAAGTCCTTTTGAGGCCTAAGAGGAGAGGATGTTACGCAGATATTTAGGAGGAGAAGAGCCAAGTTTTTAAAGCCTTTCTGAAAGAGACTAGATTTGTCATGGACCTAAGCTGCAGCGGCCGTTCATTCCAGGCTTTCGCTGCACGTGCTACCAAGCTTCTGCCTCCCCAACTGGCCTTGCGCACTTTGGGTACTAATATTAGTTTTGCTTCGGATGACCGCAGCACTCTTTTTGGTATATACCATTGAACTTTATTTTTCAAGAACTCTGGGCCAGTTCCCTGTAGGGCTTTGTGTTATGTTCTGAATCCTGACATTGTGCTTCTCTAGACCAAGCACTCTTAAAAAATGCCTACCAGTATGGATGACATGTGAATCCTCTTTGCCTTATGTCACATTTTCTATTCACTGATTTACACATGTATGATTCATTGTCACTGTATGTGTGTGATGTAAAGTGCTCTGAAACCACACAGTGGTATGAAAGGTGCTATCAAATAAATTAAATATATGTGACAGTGGAGCTATGGAGAGATGAGATATTTATTAGACAGAAACAATGGCTCGTATGGCTTAATAACCAAATATGTAATACACAAAGCCCAATGGCAATAACAACAAAGGGTTAACGTGACGTCCGAAAGGAAAGCTGCCCACACACATTAGATAAAAAAACATTGTTCTTTATATTTACAATGAAAAAGTCTTAGGTAAAAACAATTTCACAATATACATTCCAAACAAAATGACAGTTTCTTTAAACAATTCTGAAAAGTGTCCCAGTGAAAGACAGTTAACAAACCTACACAACACAATTATAACAACAAAGTGTAACATAAAACGGTTTCAATTATTCATTGTATGGGCGACCAAAAAAGAAATTAATGGAATACAGTTCAACAACACTAATTTGTCATAAGTATTGAATAGTGGTTCGCCTCATAAATCTCGTCAACGACGTTTCGACCCTATTTGCAATAGAGGGTCTCTTCAGGACAATTTAATATAGGGACACCTAGGAATTAAATAAAAATACCGTGGGTATGTGATATTATTTAGAGAAGGAGATTTTGTATTATATTGAGTTGGTGTAAACTGGCCTTTCTACCTGAATGGTGGAAATGCTGACTAACACATCAAAAAGAGTGTCACCGTGCTAATACTGAACCAAAATAACTCACAGAGTACCTGGCCGGGTGCTGTGGATGTAAAATATAAACAAATTAGTGATCGCAAAACAACGGGTGCTTGCACAGATGTAGAGGTGCATAATGTTGTCACTTACCCCTGTGAGGGTTAAGAGGAAACAACTCCACAATCGGTGTTTGTCTCTCAATTGCCCAACGAATATTTGTAAGCACAAGCAGGTGAGTATAATACGGGAGAGGCTAAAGGATGTAGCCGATGGTATATCAACCGCGCTTTCAGTATCGCCGGTATCAGGAATTACTGGAGAACGGATTAAATAGAAAAAGAAAAGAAACCTTAGAATCAGGTTTACCTATTCCCAATCTCGTTCCATGCGCGGATACCTGGAAAAACTTTCCTACCTCTCACGACGACGTAATTTCGTATAGTGCTGCAGCGGGCAAAAACGGCAAGCAATCCACTTGGTTCGATCACCCAGATTGGGAGACTATGATCAGACTATAAGCATGATTGGCTAAGAGTGAACCAATCACATTGTTTCTTTTACGCGAGGGAGGTTGCTAGGCAACGCATTCCACGTACGGTGCTGTGCAAACCAACGATAACAAGTAAATCTACACAATTAAATTTATGTGCGACTCACTTTTGTGTTCTACAACATTTAAATTCCCATTTTGTCAGGTAGAAAGTCCACCATTGTAGAATAGAAAAATCATAATATAAGTAAGAACATACATAGACCAATCACGGCACTTCCCACACGATCAAATGGTTACTCGGCAACTCAACCCGACTCAATTAAAGCCACCACAGCAATGTGCGAATCAATGATGGTCAATAAAGTTATAGGATGTAAAACGAACGTTGTACAATTTTTTTGACACGCGTATTATAATACGAAGCCCAATATTGTATTAGAGACACATTATCACGCTTGTTACGATCAAGTGGTTGCAGGGCAACTCACCACAGCGCATATCAAAGCCCCCACGCCAATGGACAAGTCAATGATGTTCAATAAAGTTATAGAACGTTATAAAAACATTCTACTATTTTCGTACCAAATATGTTACATTGCAGAGCCTAATGATACAGCAAAGACGAGCCCTCGACTGCGTATAGTGCAATCCTGTTGAGTGGTAAAAATACCAAATGAACATCTGGTCAATGTGATACAGTCACCATGGGAAACTATACACGACCTTCTATTGTTTATGCCATACTCTCGCGTCACGAAGAAAAACCAACAAATGTATGTTGCGCATTATGAAAATGCAAAGGATGGACTGATCGAATGTGCATTGCTCAATGTATCTTTGTATCAGAATTACAAAATATTTACTTTTTGTATATCGTACAATGTTCTTCGTTAGAAAAGCGAAAGTCAATTGTGCCACACAGACAATGGAGACCTAGTCTAGATGCAACCATGAGGAAAATATCCCCTTATTTCTTGAACATGTGTTTTTTTTGGTTCACATTTTTAAATGCACATCATTTCAATCAATGTTTCTTCAAAATAACTCCTTTATACTTCAACTACTCCTCATTCTTTTTAGTAAATTAGTACATACACTCGTAAACTAAACACATATAATGTTGACACAATAAAATCAGCATTCTGTCTGTGATAGTATCTAACGTTTCAATGCAGTTGTGCCCTCTTTCCTATCAGCAAAGGGGATCCAGGGACCAGATTCTACTTGGCAAACAACATTGAAATAATCAGAATATTACAGAAACACAAGACCCACAACAAGAATGCATAAGGATCAACAATAATGAATGTATGAAACCAGAAAATAATCAACTAATTCAGTTAGGCAAGGGTGGTAATAAAACCACGCCATTCTTCTGCTGAGTTTAACCCTTGTACAATCGAATTAGTGCGTTCGATCCAGCGGCACTCTAGTCTCTGGAGTGCCTGTGATAGATCTCCCCCTCTGCTTGAGGCAACCACTTTGTCTATCACTTGCCAGCGGATATCATTCGCTGTATGCCCCTTCTCTAAGAAATGGTTTACTAAAGGGGCATTGGGGACCAGATTTCTAATCCTGCTCCGATGTTGTCCGATCCGTGCCTTAATGGTTTGTTGAGTTTGGCCTATGTAGGGTAGTCCACAGGGACATAGTATACAATAGACTACATTTCTGGTGTTACAATTTGCAAAAAAATCCAGTTGTTGATCAACCTTACCATGCACAAATTTTTTTGTGTTGGCCGTGAATTCACACGCAACACAGTTGCCACATTTATACTGCCCTTTTATTTCTGGTAAACCCCAAGCTGACTGCAACGATTTTGTCGATTGTACTGGTTTTTCCATTGATGATCTGATAAGATGATCTTTTATATTTTTGCCCCTTTTGAAAGCAAACATCGGGACATCTATGTTGGAATCAATACTTCGAATGATGTGCCAATTTTGTGTAATTAACTTCCGAATCTGGTTAGTGTGTATACCAAAAGTTGTGACACAAATTAGTTTATTTACTGTGGGTTTTTCCTTTGGGGTAAGTAGTGTCTCTCTAGGGCAAAACCATGCTCTTTTGAGGGAGTTTTTCACCAATTTTTTTGGGAATCCTCTGATCAGCAATTTTTCACGCAATACATTCGCCTCCCTCATGTAGTCTTTTTTTGTGCAGTTGCGACGTAGTTGTAAAAACTGCCCATGGGGTAGGCCATCTTTTAGTGCACGTGAATGATAGCTATTATAGGCAAGTAGCGTATTACGCTCCGTGGGCTTTCTATGAAGTGATGTATATAATTTTCCTTCTTCGTGTGATATATTTAGATCTAGGAAGGCAATACTAGATTTATGTATTGTGGATGTAAACTTCAGATGTTGTTGGACTGTATTTAGATGTGAAACAAAAGCATTAAACTCTTAAACAGTGTCTGACCAAATCAAAAAAATATCATCTATATACCTTTTCCAACAGGTGATCTTGGAATGGTATATATTATTGTCATTGAGAACGTACTTGTGTTCTATATGATCCATGTAGATGTTCGCTAAATTTGGGGCAAAAATTGCACCCATACTTGTACCGGAACACTGTTGGTAGTATTCACCATCTGACACAAAATAATTGTATGTCAATGCAAACCTGATTCTAAGGTTTCTTTTCTTTTTCTATTTAATCCGTTCTCCAGTAATTCCTGATACCGGCGATACTGAAAGCGCGGTTGATATACCATCGGCTACATCCTTTAGCCTCTCCCTTATTATACT
The DNA here is from genome assembly GCF_964204655.1 of Triturus cristatus. Taxonomy (NCBI): domain Eukaryota; kingdom Metazoa; phylum Chordata; class Amphibia; order Caudata; family Salamandridae; genus Triturus; species Triturus cristatus. Next base: position 216,238,059 of record NC_140588.1, read on the forward strand.
CACCTGCTTGTGCTTACAAATATTCGTTGGGCAATTGAGAGACAAACACCGATTGTGGAGTTGTTTCCTCTTAACCCTCACAGGGGTAAGTGACAACATTATGCACCTCTACATCTGTGCAAGCACCCGTTGTTTTGCGATCACTAATTTGTTTATATTTTACATCCATAGCACCCGGCCGGGTACTCTAAGTTATTTTGGTTCACTATTAGCACGGTGACACTCTTTTTGATGTGTTAGTCAGCATTTCCACCATTCAGGTAGAAAGGCCAGTTTCCACCAACTCAATATAATACAAAATCTCCTTCTCTAAATAATATCACATACTCACGGTATTTTTATTTAATTCCTAGGTGTCCCTATATTAAATTGTCCTGAAGAGACCCTCTATTGCAAATAGGGTCGAAACGTCGTTGACGAGATTTATGAGGCGAACCACTATTCAATACTTATGACAAATAAGTGTTGTTGAACAGTATTCCATTAATTTCTTTTTTGGTCGCCCATACAATGAATAATTGAAACCGTTTTATGTTACACTTTGTTGTTATAATTGTGTTGTGTAGGTTTGTTCACTTTTGTTTGGAATGTATATTGTGAAATTGTTTTTACCTAAGACTTTTTCATTGTAAATATAAAAAACAATGTTTTTTTATCTAATGTGTGTGGGCAGCTTTCCTTTCTGACGTCACGTTAACCCTTTGTTGTTATTGCCATTGGGCTTTGTGTATTACATATTTGGTTATTAAGCCATACGAGCCATTGTTTCTGTCTAATAATTTATACCCAGGCTCTGTATGAGTAGGGTCCCCTTGTTTTTTGTTAAATCATGGAGAGATGAGAGGCACTGTTGGAGGGTTGTAGTGAGGGAATTATTGAAAATTGTCATTCATTGAAGATTGCCAAAAGATTGTTGTATGCTGGTACATAGTAAAGTCATTTACTATGCGTTAAAAGCGAATACAATTTAATATATAATGACAAACGTGTTGTAAAATGCACCATTTCCCCCCTAAATTTTCTTGGGGGAGAGCCCCCCCCAAAGTCACCTTTGTAGTGGTCAGGCTCACGTGCTGTGCACTATACAGGGACTCTTGTGACAACATTTGCCAAAGCAGCTTTAGGTTTCCAGTCCCACCTTCGCAGGAGCTGGAGCCTCGGGCAGCAAATGAAACCAAACAATGAAAAGTTAGTTGTGAGATGCAGCACCAACCTTCCTGTTAAGATTTTTTGATTTTTGTAAATATTGTTAATATGAAAATACTTAAATCTTTAGTAATTCAAATCTAGTCTTTGTTTGGTGTGCACACGTGTGTGTTTATGTTTTGGAAATTACAGTTTTAATGTTTGACATTTAAATCATACAAACTGCTTTGGGGTCCCTGGCTTCCAGTAGTGACTCAATGGGGGTCCTCAGGAGTGAACAGTTTGGGAACCACTGTTCTACAGTTTCAGCAGCCCACTGACTTGCCTTATCTCGTATTTGAACTCTAACGGGATTGTCGACTCTTCTCTCATGATCCTTTTTGTATCCAACTTGTTTTTGTTAATTCTTGTAATTAATGTAATCGCTACTGCTGTAAAGCGCTCTGATACCCTCACGGGTCATGTTTGCGCTATACAAAACACTAAATAAATAAATAAGAGCATATCAGACATATGTGGACTTCAAAGGTAGAACGCATATACCCTTAGGAATGAAAGAATCTCCTTTACGGGGTACTCTCAGATAATTAAATGTATTCTTCTTGGCCAATGGACCTCTAAAGGTCTCTTTTCACTTGCGAGTACTGGCAGATGGAGGTGTGTCTGTAAGCCGCAGTATATTTAAATATCTAGGGCATGTCAATTCTTGTGATTCTGTGGATCGCAAAGCTATAAAGGGACTCCAAAGCTCTTGGTAGGTGTCACCACTAGCCATTAGTGTGAGTGAAAGTCTCTCCATACCTAAGGTATACAATAGACGGTGTAGCCAGCCCACCGGTGTCAGGAGTTCATCAGTGCCCCAGTGCGACAAGACATTCTGAAGAGTGACTCCTAGTGCAAGACTAATCTGCCTCCCTCTACGGGACGTCAATGGAAACGTGAGGGCATTGGGGAGACCCAGAATGACATATGCGGCTAATTGTCGGAGCTGGTTATTCAATTGCGTATCTATGTCCAAAAGTATTGTTGCCCAATATGTTGTCAGCTGTAGGCACGTCCAAAGGAGATGGAGGAGCATCCCAGGAGACCCACACCCCCTCCAGCAGCCAACGCTTCTGGCTGGGTTGCCTTTATGATGGTGGACAGGGGTGAGATACCAGTAGGTCACTTTTTTAGTGGCAGACTCAATACTTGCTGTGATCTGTGCAGTGTGGAGGGCCCTATAAAAAATCTCCTCCCCACCTTCACCCTTTAGAGACATATCCAAAATCTTAAGTCTGTGTAACCAGAGGAAATCCAAAAACACAACAACAAAAAACTGAAGAATGCAGACCTACAGAGGTAAAGTAGACATCCTTCTCACTACAGAGTGAACTTAACCCCAGACCTGACTGTTCAATGTACTTAAACAAATCTATGACAACAATCAAAACTTGCTTCTAAGCCACCCAAGCCCCTCTGGAACCCATCATCAACATAGCAGGGTCTGATAAAGCCTTTTCCCAATTATCTGCAATAGCATCTCAATTGCCACAGCACTTGGGAGAGCGATGTATCATCCGTTGGCCCCTAGTGCAAAATCTTAGTTCATATTATCTTAAAAAGTCACTGTAAATAGCTTTCACTAATGATACAAAAACCTTTCTTCTTAGTTCCATCTATACAAGAACATCTTTTTACTGACTCTGGCAGGGACATGTGATGTCATGTTAAGAGTGATGTCATCAAGTAGCGAATTGGGTGGCATAACAAATTAATAGCTAGCCAAACCTTGAGACTCCTTACCTAAGAATATTCCCTAGGCACCAGACTGGATCCGGAAAATCTTGAGCAATACCTCTGCACGCCAGAAGGTACCACGGCTGGCTAGAGTCTATCAGGTAAGGCGTTCTGAAGGTAAATAATTTGTTCATCTGATAGAGCCTTCTAGCTGCAGATTCCTTACCTCAAAACAGATACCAAAGCAAATCGGAGTGTCAGTGAACTGTCTCAGACCGAAAAGGCCTGGAGGACCGAACAGGCAAGGGGCCAGTCATGAAAGACCTGACTGTCAAAGCAGTAGTATTTGGTAAACATGTGCAAGGAGGCCCGAGTCGCAATCTGACAGATGTTCACATAAGGGCACCCGCGAGCTAGCGTAGTGGTTGCAGCAGTCACTCTGGTGGAATGAGCCTACAAGCCTTCAGCTCTGATGCTTCCTTTAACTTGATCAGACTGCCTGTAGATTTTCTTTTTTACAGTAGGCTGTACCCTAGTGTCCACATCATGGGGACACCGGGCTGTCTGACCAGACGTTAAAGAAAAGAGACCAACATACCCCAGGACTTGCCTGCAGTCAGTTTGCTGTTGGGTAGTGAGGGTGTCTGACAAGACAACTCCCTCCACAGACCCATCTTTAGGGTTGTTTGAGAGGAGGTCAGGGAGAGGTTCACTCTCTTCTTCCTGATCCTCATCAGTGACCATCAGCATGATCACACATTAGCCCTGCCAATCATGTTAAAGGCAGTTCATATGGATGACCCTGTGAGGGTTCCTGGAAGTGCCAGGGTACACTAAGTAGGGGACCTTTCCTTTTCTCTCACAGATAGGGGTCCCCCATGGGCTGCAGCATGTATTATGCCACCCACGAGATACCACTCAAATTGTGACTCCCGGCCTGCCATTGCAACCTGTGTAAGCTGGTGCTAGCACCACTTATGACAGATATAGGTTTTCCTATATCGGAGGTCACTACACTTAAAACCTATAAGTCACCCTTAAGTCAGCAGGGCACCCCTACAACCTTCAGAGTGCATTCTCCCGGGTTGTGAGTCAGCAATAACAATATAGAGAGTGGCCATGCATCATTAAGCGATGACCATCTCTAAAGTGGCTGTAACGAACCCCATCATGTTTGGCATCAAACATGTTGGAATCATGCCCTCACACCATAAACGATGTGGAAGGTATGATTCCATGAACTGTAAAGCAACTCCAGGAGGCCCTCAGTGCTCCCGGTACCAGTCTTCTAGACCCAGACAGCAAACTATGGCTGCTGCCAACCAGAGACACGATTCTGCCCTCCTGCTGCGGAGCCAAGCTCAAGCAGAGGAAGGCGGGACAATAGGTATCCTGTCACAGGGAGGTGTGACCACATTCCAGACAGGACTTAGTGTATTGGGCCAGGGTGGGGGTGGTTGCCAGCACCACTCCGACTGCTTGAAGGGCACATTTGATGCCCTCCTTGCATACTCCTGTTCAAACCAGTTCAGGGAGCCGTTGGCTCCTGCTCTGGTGCGAAACTGGACAAAGGACATGGGAGTATCCTCCCCACTGTCCAGCCCCTTCTCCGGGAGGGACCCCGGAATCGTCCCCACCCTTTCCTTAGGGTACGTAAGAGCTTACCTGTGGGTGGCTCCCTAGATTCGTCGTTGGACAAGATTCAGATCACATACCACTTTAACTTCGACCATCTGGGCACACTGGACCTTGCTGGACTTTGCGTTGGGAACCAAGACTGCAACCGGGAAGACTCATGTTGCTCCTGGTCTTGTCGTCCAGCCAGTCTGCTGCAACATCTGTGCCTATTCTCCATACAGGTTTTTCACTGGGCCCTTGGACATCCAAGACACCGGAAGGAATCTACCTTGGAGTGAAGGAGTCACTCCCCTGCATCTGCAAGCACCGCAACACAGCTGACTGGTCTGTTGATCCTGGGCTCCCACGGACTCTGAAAGGCTCAGCAACACAGGTGGTGGTTCTGCAACTCCCTCGAGGCCTGCACTGTTTTCTCACCGAGTTTGAGGCTAGTATCTCTTGTCGGAACCGCTAGAACAGAAACCTTGTGCATTGCTCCAACCTCAAGCATCTCCTGTGATCAAGATCTTTGCCCTTACTGATTCTGCTGCATCGTGGGCCTTCTTCAATGGTGAGCTGCTTGCGGTCCTCTTGCGACTCCTGTCCCTCTGGCCTGTGGGTCCTCTTGAGGGTCTTCTTTGATTCCAGTGGGCTACCCTGCTTGCTCGGGCCTACTCTGACTTACCTGCTTGTGGTGAGTAACTTGGACCTTGCTGGTCCCGACACTGCCACCTTTACGTATACTCAGTTTGTTGCAGTTGCCAAAGCTTGTTGGTGCCCCTGGCGGACACTAATCCCCTAGCTCTCGACATCAGACGTGGGACAGCACGTGAACGGCTCCTGGTCTTTCACAGCGTCGCCTGGTCTGCACAGCTACAAGGGCACTGTCAACTCTCCTGCATCCACTGACATCGGTGGGCATTTGTCTTCCGTGCCTCCTGGTCACTCCTGAGTGGCATAGACTCAGTACCCTCTGCTTGCAGGTACCCCTCATCTTGACTCCACCTTTGGGCTCCACCGGACTCCTTCGTCTTCTTCTTCAGCGGCATCTTTTCAGAGGTCTTGCGTTGTGGTCTACTGCGTTTTCCGACATCACTTCACACCTATGCACCCGGCTTTCCTGATGCAGGAATCCTGGTTCCTGGGGTATCCACGGGTGGGGTGACTCTCTAACCTTCCATCTTCCACAGGGTTTCTTCAGGGTCCACTGGGAAGGGACCTTCTTTAAAACTGCGCCGCAACTTACCCATTGACTTGTATTGATCCCGCAGTCGTGTTCACACTCTGCACACAGCCTCTGTGGGGTTCCTGGGTACTTACCTTGGGTCCCTAACAATTGTACGTCTTCTGGGTCCGGTCTCGACTTAGGTCGTGGCTCGCATTCCACTATTTTAGAATATGGTTTAGTCTGCCCCTGGACACCACTGTGTATTTGTGCTACTTACATGTTCTATTACCTAAGTATTTGTGTGTATTGTGTTTATATCTCCAGATAGGCGATATTGCAATGTATTGGTGAGTGTTTATAATAAATACATATTTTTATAACGGCACTGTGTGGTTCTTTTTCACTTAACCTATACCATAAGATTAAGTACTGGTAAATCAAGCTGCTTTACACTCCTTCTGGACTAAGCCTGGAGGCTGCTCTACACAGCTACCACTTAGAGAGCTTTTTATGGTTGTCGAAGACCACTAAAATCATTGTCAGGGTTGTCTGGATTAGTGCAGGGGGCTACAGGTACATAAGTGAGCACCATATGCTAAGCCAGTCTCTCACAGAGTTGGAGATCAGAATTGGGATGGTGCCACCAGGAGCTTCAGCATCAGGACCGACGTTGCGGGAAGGTCGAGATGGCACGACTGGGGCCGGTCCGGAGCCAATGGCATGGATCAATCAATTGCCCCACCCGAACCCAGCAGGGCCCGAAGATGCACTGGCAGGAGCGGGCTGCTTAAATATGAGGTGGATGGCTTCATCAAACTCATGAAGATGAGCTGGGGTCGTACCGGCTCCCGGAAACTCAGGGAAGCGCGAAGCCAGTCCAGGTGCTGGCTCAACCGTAGACATGCCTTGTACGTAGACGCTCCGTTGTCCTCTCTGTAGTGAGAGTGTAAGTTAAACCGAGCTTTCTAGGCCGCTTTTAAAATCCTTATTGTTGCTTTCCTTGTAGCACTCTAGGCGCGGGGAGTTGCCTGGCTCCCGTGTCAATTCTATTTTATCCTTTGCATTGGTTTTCCTTGTAACCCGCACTAGCTGCTGGGAGATGCCTGGCTCCCCTCCCCTGCACGTAAGTTTTAAAGGGTTACCCTTTTTATTTTTCCTTTGTGACCCCTTTTAAATTGCTTACATTGCTGGCTGTGTCGGAGCTTAGCCACGCCCCTAGAAGTGGGCTACAAATCATGGTAGCTGTGTGGCCGAAGGCACGGCAAAGGCAAGCCGGTTTGCGCCTATACGACGCCAAGGGGCCAGGAACCATGCTCGTCCTTCAAAGGGAGCAGTTTGTTACTCCTACTCAGAGATCCTAACACTTAGAAAGGCAGTAGATAAGGAATGCCTCTACTCCATAGAAGTGGTAGTGGAGCTAACGGCTGTGGTAGATGCCACTTCTCTTTCAATATTGCAGCAAAGGGAGGGACGAGCGAGAGGGCCCTAGAGCCCGCAAATGACTCCTTACTTTGTCTGTCTTTAAATTGTAGGTCTCTAAGCAAACATAGTCAGGAAATCTGTGAGCTATTAGCGGATCAGGAGCCAGTAGGGCTGTTTTTAGTTGAAACCTGGCTGCATTGACAGTCAGCGCCGGAAATTCTGGAGGCGCTACCAGAGGGATATGCCATTTTGAGAATAGATTGATCTGAGCAGAGAGGCGGGGGAGGGGGGAATGCAGTGATTTTTAAAAAAAGATTACCAGGTTAAAATTACTAAACTGCAAACTTCCAGGTGTGAAGCGGCGTTTTTTACCATGTCCCTAAACAGTGATTGGTCAGTGGCTGGACTCCAAATATACAGTCCCCCAGGCACAGCGAGAGCGTTTATTAAAGATTTGGCAGAAATAGTGCCTCGTTATGCTATCCGTTACTCAATTTCTGTAATTGTAGGGGATCTGAACCTACATTTTGAAACGGGTAGTCAAGAAATCTGTAAGCTTACAACTGCATTACAGGCCTTAGGTCTGGAGCAGTTAGTTCATGCCCCTACGCATATTAGCGGGCCACACACTAGATAATATCTTTTCTAATAGTGCTCAGGTGGAAGCTTTACCTTCTGTGCCTGTGGTATGGTCTCATCATTCGATTCTTTCATTTAAGATCAAAAATCCTAGGAAAGTTTCAGGCCAACCGAAACAGCTTTCTGAGTTAAAATGGACCCGGAAATGGTCCCAACTAATCCCTGACACCTTCACGGCCAAACTGACTTTGAGCACTCCAGATCTGGAGGCGTCCATCCAGACAGCTGGCAAACACATTTACTTTTGGAGGTAGTGGACTCCTTAACACCTCTGAAACTATGTAACAGCATCCGCTCGAACTCTTCAACAGAATGGTTCTCAGAGGAGTTAGCAATGCTTAAAAAAAGAATGTAAAGGTCTTGAACGTTGCTGGAGGAGGAACTATCGGCCAGAGGACACGATAAAATATCTTGAAGCGCTAAAACACTACCACAAACAGTTCAGGAGAACACGTCGGGATTTTTATACTCCTAAAATTGAATCTGCTAAGAATGCCCCTAAAGACATTTGTTGTACCTCTTTGGAGCGAGTTACAGCAGTGATGCCGGCATCTATCGAGTATTGTAATACAGTGGCTAGTTTCTTTTCGGAAAAAAATCGAGAAGATCTATGCTACGTTTCCAGCAACCAGTAGGCACTTTACCTTCATTCCCCCAAAGAGTGAAATATCTCATGAGGGAATGTTCACTTTCCAACCACCAGCTGAAAGATATACTACAGCTTATGTCATTAGTAAAATCAGGCTCTCCCACGGATATCATCCCCCCAAACATGCTGTTACGCGGGAAGGAACTATTGCACCAGTGCTGACAAGTTTGTTGAACTTATCTTTTAGCTCTGGGCAAGTTCCTAATAACTGGAAACACGCGATGGTGGTTCCTTTACTGAAGAAACCGTGCTTGGACCCGGCGCTCCCAGAAAATGTGAGACCAATTTCATTGCTACCTTTCTTCACTAAAATAGCAGAGAAATGTCTTAACTTCCAACTGACCAAGTTTATGGAAGAAAACCAGGTACTCCAAGAAACTAAGTCTGGTTTCAGGGCTTTATATAGCACTGAATCGGCTCTTTGCGTAGCCTTCGGAGCGATGAAAATGGCAGGGAATGAAGATAGGACAGCAGCACTGATCTTGTTGGATTTAAGTGCAACTTTTGATACAGTATCCCACTGCCTTCTTTTGGAACAGTTGTGGAATGCTGGTATCAGAGGCAGCACTTGGGAATGGATCAAGCATTTCCTACAGGACAGAGCCTTTCAAGTCCTGCAACAGCCCTTAAAATCGGAAATCCGACCCCTGTTACAAAGGGTGCCACAGGGTTCTGCCCTTCGTCCAACATTATTTAGCGTTTACATGGGCCCACTAGCGGACATAGTCCTAAAACATGGGGTGAAGCTGGTGTCCTATGCTCAAGACACTCAGCTGATCATCACGTTAGAACAAAAGGATGTAGAGGCTGCGCCTAAAGTTAAGGCTTGCTTAATTGATCTGGCTAACTGGATGAATCTCAGTTGCCTTCAATTAAATGCAGGCAAGACTGATATCATGGTAGTTGGTAAACAGCCTTCCATTGTATCTCATATCTGGTGTTCCGGAAGAATTAGGGCAGACCCCGGTTCCCAAACCAAGGATTAAAAACTTGGGAGTATGGTTCGATAACACCCTTTCTTTTACGGAACAGATATCAGCTTTGGCCGGTACATGTTTTGGCCTATTAAGGATGCTAAGGAAAATGAAAAATCTTCTACCTCGGGTAACAAAAAATACCATTATTCAGGCTTTGATTACATCTTGATTGGATTACTGTAACAGTCTCTTCTTAGGGGTCACCAAAAGAAATATGAGAATGCTGCAGCCCAAATACTACTGAACATCCCATGGCGAGCCCAAGTGGGAGAGGCACTGAGGGAACTACACTGGTTACCGGTGCGGAACAGAGTAACTTTTAAAGCTTTGTGCTTCTGCCATAGGATTCTGAACAAGAAAGGGCCAAGCTATCGTCGGCCCCTACTCACCCCTTACAGACCTATTCGGAATCTTAGGTCTGCAGGCACTGCAAAACAGACAGTGCCTAAAATTTAAAAGGGACGCTTAGGAGGCAGACCCTTTAGCTTCTTAGCAGCTAAAGCTTGGAATCAACTGCCGTTGGTTCTTTGGATGCAGCCCTTAGAAGGGCTGTTCCGTGGGACACTCAAAACATGGTTCTTTCAGTCATCTCAGGTAGGCTGATGCGAAGATAATCTTTATTTGTTGGATAGAGGCTCACTATGAAAGAGGAGGAATTCTTAGCGCTGGGACACTCCGTTGGAGTAACCAGGTGCCTTATAAGCTTTTAATCTAATCTTGTCGGCCGCCGGATGAGGTGAAGTTGAAGACCTCTTTGACTTCTTGCTTTTCTTCTTCTGATGGGACTTTTCCCGATTCAAGAATGACAAAGATTTCAGGCTCCGTGACTGCTCCCAAGACATTTCTCTATAACGGAATCGAGATGGTTGTGGCGTCATGCGTCGAACCAAAGGAGCTTGAGGGATCACTCCCTCAAGGCCTTTGGGTCCATGGCACAGCAATCGGGGCACACCAATGGATCTTGGTCGCACTTGAGGTACCAAAGGGATACATGTGGCTGGCCCGTCACCAAACTCGACTGGTGACAGGCCCTGCAGGGCTTAAAGCTGGCCTTCTAGGATGATGTCCCTACCACAGCAGGATAACATTCTAGAAAAAAACTTTGACAAACGTCAAAAAGAAAGTTTCCTAAAAAAATTACTAAGGGGCAGCTCTCTCCAGATCAGCGCTGACTGGTGCAAAAGAAAAGAACTGATGTCAGCGAGCTTGGATGGCGCTTATATAGGCACTGCAAATGTCACATTAATTGCAGGCGTTGAACGAGGTTCCGATCGACGTCACCTAACGGCGCACCTGCTCTCAGGGGTACTGCTCACGAAGATTTTCCAGTTCCAATCTGAAGGCTGGGGATAATACTAAGGTAAGACATCAGCGGGTAGAAGTCTCTTATAAGATAGAGAAATTCTCCCCCACAACCTCTGAGGACCAGACGAAGCAGGGGGTACGAGCTGGGAGTCAAGCTCTTTTCTGCTTGCCATTGGCTTGTGAAGAACCTCTCTTCCTTCCTGAAGACTTCCCGTAAGGCAGTCTTTGGTTCTGACTGAAGGAGTATCCTAGATTGTATCCAGACTGTCTTTGAGGATAATATAAACGTACCTAAAATCCATACTGACTGAATCCTGCTCTGACATTTTGTGATCTTAGTGAGCGACAAAGTTGACGTCCCAAATCTGCTAAACTGAAAAGGTCCTAACGCCTTTGTTGTGTCAGTGTTGGTTTTAAGGCCATGCAAAGCTTCAACATGTCTACGAAAAAGAGTTAGCCCATCATAAGGCATATCTAGGATTTTAGACTGGACCAAAGAAGGCTGTGGATTTTAATAATAGTATAGAAAATGGTTGATCCAACCAACCAGTATTAGTAAGGAATCTTTGTATCACATTCAGCAAGCTAATTAAACAATGACAAATTATTGAGCATTGATCAAGGATTTCATAATGAAAATTCATCCATAATTCACAGTATCAACAGTTGTTGCAATGATCATGAAGAGAAACAAGTGTTCAAGGAAGTGCTCATGGAGGGACGGGAATGGAAGGGTGCAAGTGCTGATAATTACAATATTTACAAAGATGTAAAGACCTGTCTAACAATGTTTGAGTTGCTAACTAGTCAAATCTCAAGAAGCAAGAAGTTATGAATACGTATTATCATCATCCGCATCTGGGCATAAATTAAGAGTACAGGTCAAGGTAAAAGAAAGGACGACGTTTTGACCCCAAAGAATCACGGAAGCCCAGTAGTTCCTTAAATCAGGGTCTTCCTCAGGACAGAGAAATTGAGCAACCTACAATGTAGGTAAAAGTATAATCAATAAGTGCCTTGGGTGAAATTTAAAAGGGTGAATATATATAAATAAAATTAAAAAAAAGTGGCTTATCGGCTCACCTCAATACAACACTGCCCCGTAGGCAGTGAAGAACTTATGGGGATGGGCTGAGAAGCTCCTATTCCAGAAAATGACAAACTATGCATAACCACCAAAGTCCAGTCTGAAACGTGAGTTGCTGTGCTACAAAATTAAGTGCAACTGCAACAAATGATGGATGGAATGCTGAATGATTCAAACATTCTCCCCCAGTCAAGAGATCTGGGTTAAACCCATCGTTCTTTTGCCCACTACGCCACCCCAGTTTGGACCCAGCCATATGCAAATCAGTCTTGACCCTGTGTCTCATGGAAACAGTCCAGACCAAACTGCCAAGCCAGGTACTCCCCTGGACCGGAAACTTACATCCTGGGACCGGTTTCAGGGTATGTCACCCTTCTTCAGCCAGGCTAGCTTGAGTCCAGTGGCATAAAATTAAAAGTGTGGCACATGAGTACTGGATATACTTGCCATTGTGTGATGAGAAAGATCTTAATTTAGATTTTTTCTTATTGTTCACTTTCTTATGTTGAGAGGATGTTTTTTACCCAGAAGCCAAATTTCTTAGGGGTTTCTTAATCTGACCATTACATGAAAATAGTACTTGAACTATTTTCTCCTGACAATGCATGGTCAAGAACAGCTGCACCTGCCTTTGTCTGATGACTCCCGTTGTACTGTAATTTTCTAACAATATGAAGCACTGTGTTTCAGCTTCACACACGACAAGTGTTGATGAGTCGGACACAGATGTCGGTCTCTTGCACTTGCAACACAATACTAAAAACAATTTCATTAGAGCAGACATGGTCAGACACTGAATGAATTAATGATTTAGAAAAAAATCCTGAAACATGTGAAACTGTTAAAAATTGCTTTCAATAATGATGTCAGGGTGCAGTAAAAAATAAAAAAAGTCAAGTGACCCCAGGAGCAAAGGTGCTCACTTAATAGACCTGCTAGGAGATTTGCAACTGGTGCCTTAACAGTGCTACTTACCTCCAGATGGAAAGAACTATTGTAACGTTTTGTTATCCCCAATATGACGTCAAAGGTGCTTTCAAAGATGAGAAATCAGAAGGAAGAATCATCCATTGGAAGAGTACAAAAACTAAATTAAAAATAAACCCACAAGGAGATGTGTATGCACCAAAATATTTACCAGCCATGAAAGGAGAACATTCTTTCGGGAGCTAAGAAGTGGTGTGCTCTGCTGGAAGAGATAACATTCTAAAAAACATAAAGCTGAAAATGTTTCAATGTAGGAATCAAATGGAACAGGAAATTGCAAATATGTAACTTCCACCCTCTTGATGCACAAAAAACCAATAAGTAAAGCTTCTTTCTTTCGTCTTCCTACCCTTTTTATATAAAGTGAACTTTATGTACCTGAAGTAGTGGTCAGTGTTGAGGCATGTGACAAAAGCTGATCATTGCTTATTGTTAAAGTGGCACCCGAGGGCTGATTGCAAATTGCTGGTGTCAGTCTTATGCTTCCATTCAACTCATTGCCACTGGAAGTACCATGATGAATTATATCTTGACCTAGATGAAAAATAATAATGACCGAATCATAAAATTAATTGTGGAAAACCATATTCAGCAGCAAATGTTAGCACTTTAACTTTAATTAGCAAACGTTAAATATTGATAATGAGTTTAAACTTAAATTTGATTGACTAAGTGCATGAGATCAATTTAAACTACATCTGTAAATTGTTACTTTTTAAAATATGCATAATGGAGACATCCAGAATCAACAGTTACAAACAAAACTGAATGAAATCTTAGTTTTATAGAACTTAGTATCACTTTTTTTTAATCATTTATAAGCATTGCAAATCACCACATTGGTACTTGCTTGATTGAGCTCAGAAGAATGAAAATTTAAGCTTGTTTTAGAAGAAAGAAAAATGTAGTTGGCTCAGCCTGGTTTCGAACTCATCACATGCAGGTTCCACAACACTTATATTGCTTTGCTATTTATATTGCATGTTAACAAATATGGGGGTAAAATGTTTTCTGGATGGTCCAAGTGAATTATTTAAAAAGCACTTATTTAAAAACCCCTGGCAAAACGTTTTAGAGCTCCGCATATTTTTGGGTTCTTGGGCACCCTTCACAAAGTATTGCTGGTTTCAGTAGCAAAGAACAAGTTACTTACCATCGGTAACGTATTATCTGGTAGAGAGTCTATCTAGCTGTAGATTCCTTACCTTTGAATTTCCCAGGCATCAGGCTGGAGTCGGAAACTTTTGCTGAGAAATAACCCTTGTGCGCCGTCAGGTGGCTCCATTCAAATCCATGTGATGTCGTCTGCGTCGTTATGACATCGCAGTACCTATATAGGCATCACCCAGGCGCGCGGACATCAGTACTTTTTGTTTTTTCCACACCAGCAGCACGGAGCCACGAATTAACTGATGTAGTCGTGTGCAAAACTAGGGCCCTGAAAAGGGGAGTAACCCTAGTCCTAACAAAATCAGTCAGCAAAGGGGGGAGGCATGGGTAGGGTTGTAAGGAATCTGCAGCTAGATAGAGTCTACCAGATAATGCGTTACCGAAGGTAAGTAACTTGTTCATCTGATAGAGACTTTTAGCTGTGGATTCCTTACCTTTGAAACAGATACCCAAGCCATACCAACCCGGCGGTGGGTGCGGACCAATACCTTAAACTAGAAAATCCAGCAGGACTGAACAAGCAAAATTCTAGTCTCTGTGGACAAGACTGTCCAGGCATAATTGTTTTGCAAACATGTGCAAGTAAGCCCACGTTGCTGTCTGACAGATGTCAAAGACTGGGACACTCTGAGCCAAGGCCGTAGTCGCAGACTTTTCCCTGGTGGCATGAGCCCTTTATCCCTCAGGGGGCTGCTGCTTTGCCAAGGCATAGCAGATCTTAATGCACAGAACGACCCATCTGCACTGCCCTTCCCTTCTTTACTCCCACTTACCCCACAAAGAGTTGGTTGTCCACCCAAAACTCCCTTGTGCGGTCAAGGTAGAACAACAACGCTCTTTTTGAGTCCAGTCGGTGGAGACGCTCCTCCTCCTTAGAGGGATGCGTGGGAGCAAAGAAGGCAGGCAATGTGATGGATTGACATACATTGAATGGAGTCATGACCTTTGGTAAAAAAGGAAAAGACATCAGATAGGGAGGTGTGCAAGATAACGCCTGCAACTCACCCACTCTCCACGCAGATGTAATCGCCACTAAGAAGGCTGTTTTGATTATCAACAGCAGGAGGGGAAAGTTATTTAGCGGCCCAAAGGGAGCACACTTCACATAGGTGAGCACCACATTAAGTTCCCACTGTGTCATAACAAAGGGTGTGGGTAGAAACAAGTGAGCCAGTCCTTTCAGAAACCGATGTACAATTGAGGACTAAAAGAGAGAGGGTTGGTATGGCAGCCGCAAAAATGCAGACAGAGCAGAAAGGTAACCCTTGAGAATTCCCAAAGCAGAGCCCTGCTGGGCAAGGGACACAATGAATAGAAGAACAGTGAAAAGAGAAGCAGAAAGAGGATCAATAGATCGTTCTGTATAATAGAATACAAATTTCTGCCAACGGCAGGCATATACCGTCTTAGTGGAGGGCCGCCTGCTCGCCAAAATAACGTTACATACTTTGGGAGGAAGGTCAAAAGCCATTAACCGCTGCCGCTCAATCTCCACGCATGGAGTCGCAGAGTTGACAGGTTCGGGTGGAGAACCCTTACCTGCTGATGCGACAGAAGACCCTCCCCAAAGGGGCAGCCTGATCGGAGGATCGATGCTCATCTTCAAAAGCTCTGAATACCAGACTATCCTCGCCCAGTATAGAGCCACCAGAATGACTTGGGCCTGGTCACTCCTGATCTTCAGAACCCTGGGCAGGAGCGGTATGGCCAGGAAGGCGTGCAGCAGGCCTGAGCTCCACTCGCGACGAAAGGCGTTGGCGAGCGATAGCCACCTTGAAAACTCCAGCACGCAGTATTGCTGACATTGAGCTTCTCTTTGGAGTTGAACAAACCTAACCAAGGTTCTCCCCACTGATGAAAGAGACCTTGCGCCACCTTCGACTGGAGACTCCATTCGTGATCCGCTCGGCATCGATGGCTGAGTTCGTCCACCCTGGCGTTCAGAGGACCTGCCAGGTGTTGAATCACCAGGGTTAGGCCCTGCTAATCTAGCCATTTCCAGGGACGTAGGATCTCTCCACAAAGGGTCCACGACCCCACCCTGCCCTGCTGGTTGCAGTACCACAAGGCAGTGGTGTTGTCCGTGAACACCTGCAGTAGCTTCCCCTTGACAGAAGGAAGAAATGCTTTTGATGCCAAACAAATCGCTCGGAGCTCTAACAAATTGATGTGGAGCCCCGACTCCGCAAGACACCAGTGTTCAATGATCTCTACCTCCCCCAGATGGCCGCCCCATCCCAGAAGTGACACATCTGTCACGACTGAGATCTGATTGGGGAAGGGAGAGAGGTCTGCCGTTGACCCAATCACGGTACGTCAACCACCATTGGAGTTGTCTCACAGTTCCTTCCAAGATCTGGACCACGTGGGTGAGATTTCCCTGATGCTGCGCCTACTAGAACTTCAAGTGCCACTGCAGAGCTTGCATATGCCATCTGGTATGCTTTACTAACAGGATGCAGGAAGCCATGATGCCTAACAGCCTCAGAGTCAGTCTCACTAAAATCCAGGATAGAGGCCGAAACATCAGAATCATAACCTGAATATCCTGGACTCGCTGCTCGGGAGCATAGACCCGAAACTGCACTGTGTCCAGAACAGCTCCGATGAAAGGGAGCATCTGTGAGGGAGTCACGTGTTACTTCGGCATGTTTATAGAGAACCCCAGCGTATGCAGGAGGTCCGCCGTAGTCTGAAGGTGAGAGACACCTTCAACAGCCAGTGATTGCGGTAGGGGAAGATTGACACCCCTAAGGTACACAGATGAGCTGCGCCAAACGCCATTACCTTGGTGAACACCCGAGGGGCACTGGTAAGGCCGAAGGGGAACACAGTAAACTGAAAGTGCTTGTGACCTAGCTTGAAAAGCAGGTACTGCCTGTGGCCCGGCAGGATGAGGATAAGAAAATAAACATCCTGAAGGTCAAACGCTACCATCCAGTCTCCTTGGTCTAGGGCAGACATGACCTGAGATAGAGGGATCTTCTTGAACTACCCCTACTTGAGGAAGAGATTAATGGTCTGAAGATCTAAAATGGAGTGCAACCCTTTGTTGTTCTTCCGAATCAGAAAGTAGCAGGAATAACAGCCACTGCCTAATTCTGAAACTGGGACCTTTTCTATAGCTCCCCATGGGAAGAAAGCTGTAACTTCCTCCTGGAGCAATTTTAAATGATCCTCCGTCAGGCATTCCTGATTTGGCAGAATGGGAGGAGGAAAGGAAAGGTAGAGAATATCCCTCCTGAATGATCTGAAAGACCCACTTGTCCGATGTTATGGAACTCCAATGGGGGAGAGGATGATGGATTCTCCCGCCAACTGGAGTTGTGTAGTCTTGCAGAGTCAGACTAGGTGTGCTTGGAGGCTGCGACTGCCGAGGGCAGGGTGGCCGAGGACTTATGGCTTCCATTCCTAGGCCGGAATGAACCGCGTCAGTGTCCTCGCCCGGCTTTGGAAGCCTGCGCAGGATGGTGGCTGGGATACGGCTGGAAACCCTGTCCATTACCACAAAAGGGGTGAAAGGTAGACTGGTCACGAGGAGTAGAAGAAAGGCCCAAAGAACTGGCCGTAGCTCGAGCATCCTTGAACCTCACTAGGGCCGAATCTGCCTTTTCCTCAAAAAAGCAGGTTCCATCAAAGGGCATGTCCATCAGATTTGCCTGGACATCACCAGAGAAGTCAGTTGTCCGAAGCCAGCTATGGCGTCTCAAGGCCATTGTCGTGGAAATTGATCTCCCCAGCGAATCAGTCGTATCAAGGCCACAACTTATGGTGAATTTTGCTGCATCACTCCCATCCTTAATTGCCTGAGAGAGCACAGCCTGGGCCTCCTCCGGGACTTGTGGCAGCACTTGTGCAACCATCTCCCAAAGGGAGTGGGAGAAATGGCCCAATAAGCATGCGGTATTCACCGACCCCAATGCTACGCTGTAGGAAGAAAAAAAACTTCTTCGCAAATGAATACAGCCTCTTAGATTCCATATCCGGAGAAGCGGAAGGGAAGGTGCCCTGTGACAAAGAGGCCTGCACCACCAAATATTCTGGGGTGTGGTGTTGGCTGAGGAACTTTGGATTGCCTGGAGCTGGGCGATGGTGGCGGGCGATTGTCCTATTCACAGGCGCCCCTGTGCTAGGCTTGGACCCTGTGCCTGAAGGATATCAGTAAGCGCTTCATTAAAGGGAAAAAGGTGCTCTGAGGTGGAAGCCCCCGGCTGAAGCACTTCAGTCAGGAGACTAGTTCTGACCTCTGGTGAGAGCAGCTCCAGCCCAAGGACCTCGGCTGCACTCTTAACCACCATGGTATAAGATGCCCCCACCTCAGTAGCTACAGTTGGCGGAGAGAGCATGCCAGTCCACTGGCTTCCCTAAGTTCCCCTTAACAGTCCAACTGCTCTGCAGAGTAATCATGGTGTTTCAGACGGTCCATAAACCCCTCCCATTCCTCTCCTGAGCCTAACACATCCACAAAGTGTTCAGGCGACAATATAGAACCACTGGGTTCCATCGATGTCAAAATTGGCAGTGAGCGACGTTGTTCTGACTCCGTGACGTCAGGGATGAGGATGGGGCTGGCACCACCGGTGGCCACCGGCCACGCTTCAAGCACCAACGGCAGGGGAGGTCACAGTGGCAGGACCGGCGTCGACCCAGATCCGTTATCAGATCTCTGAGGCCAGAGCCGTTTGAATCGAATCTGACGGGGCTCCTCCCAACACCGTGGGGCCCGAAAGGTCACCAAAGGGGTCGGCCCGCTCAAATACGCACATTGCCTTGTAGAATTCTTTGATGTGAGCGGGGGTCACTTCAGCTCTTGGAAAAGGAGGGAGGCGCGAAGTCGACCCTGGCTCAGGCTCAGTGGAACCATGCCAAGAGCATCAGTGCTCCTTACCTGCTTCATCGACGGAAGACAGTCGAGGTAAAGATGAAGTCAGCGTGGACTTCTTCTTCTTCTCGTACCTCTCCCCGGGTGTCCTGATGACCTCGAGTGGGACAAATAGGACTATGGGCTCCGAGAGCGGTTCCACGACCTCATCTTCCTCGATCGGGACCAGGACCTTCGCTGAGTCTCGCTTGACGGTGTCGGCTGTCAGGCCGCAAGGAGCTTCAACGCCCACTCCCATAAAGTCTTAGGACCCATGCCAGACAGCGCGAGCACGACTTCAGAACGTGGTCGCGCTCGAAACACTATACGCAGACCTGGTGGGGGATTGGTGACCGACATCATGCGGGGACAGGTCCCGCACAGCTTAAATCCGGTCTTCCTCGATTACATCCTCGCACACAATAGAATACAATCCGGAAGTGACCAGCGGGGCAGTATATAACAGTCAACCAGGCACGCTGCCTTCTAAGGCTAGTTAGTGTCCCAGAGCGCATTGGCAAATTGGTTTGATGACTGAGCAGATCTCTACCGTAAGGAGCTTTTTAGATGGGAAAAGAACCCTATCCACATAACGGGGAGGTGGAAGGGTCGGTGAGGAATCTGTAATTAGGTAGAGTATCCACCAGAGAAAGAGTTACTGAAAGTAAGTAAATTGATCTTCTGATATATACGTCTAAGCGCAGATTCCTAACCTGCAGAACAGATACTACAGCAGTTTCTCCCAAAAAGATGGAGGGTCTGGAGAGCGGACGTGGGCCAAAAAGCCTTGGAAGACTGGGTGGTCTTTGATTTGGACTTCTTACTGAAGATAATATGAATTGGACTCTAATTTGTTTTTATTTATTTTTTTAAAAAGGAAAACTTTAACACAATTTATTTGGTTCACTGGAAAAACTTAGTATTTTTAACAATGTGTGGGTCTGTTGTTGTTTTAATTACCCAAATAAAGAATGGTTGACTGACTGCCTGAGTGGTCAAAGAGGCCTTTTTTTCATAACTGAAGAGGCAATAGTGCTTCATGAACATGTGCACCGATGCGAACATCTCAGCTTGACTGATGTTTAAAACCAGTACATCTTTTGCCTATGAAGTGGCCTTGCCTCTGGTAGAATGAGCCTTTAAGGGGTTGTTTCTTGGCACTGTGTAACAGATTCCGATGCAGAGGACTGTCCATCTAGACAGAGTCCTCGTCTGGACTGCCCTTCCTTACTTCACTTCAGAAAACACCACAAAGACTGGTTGTTCACATAATGGTCCTTTGTGCAGTCACCATAGAGGCTCAATGTCCTCTTGGGGTCGAGTCTAAGATGACTTTGTTCCTCTATGGAGCAGTAAGATAGAGCTAAAAACGGTGGTAGAGTAAATGACTTGTCGATGTAAAAAGGGGTGACGATATTCAATGAAATGCGACTTCAGTGCTCAGCACCAACTTCTATGGGAAAAATGGTGAGTTAGGGCAGCTACACTGAAAGTGCCTGCCGTTCACTCACGGGCACGCAGTCGTGACAGCAATGAGGAAAACTGTTGTGTGCATCAATAATTGCAATAGGCAGCTGTGCACTAGCTCAGACGGCATACACGAGAAATGTAAAAATGTAATCCAAATGCCATTGTGGTATAACAAGTGGCTTCAGGGGACACATGCAAAGGTTTATAAAAAGCTTTATAATAAGCAATTTGAAGAGAGATGGTTGATGAAAAATACAAGGAAGTAGTAAGGGTCGCCAAATACAATTTTGCTATGCTCATCACAGGCCTTGCTGGGATAAACAAAACATTGAAACGTTTGGCTTGCAGAAGATCTGTGTGTCAGACACCACACTAGACTCTCAATTCCCAGTGTAGATGGACTTCACAGGGTGGCATCTGGCTAAAATGATGAGATCAATCACCTAAACACCTTGTTCGGCATTCCGAAGAATTTAATTTCTGCCACTCTATCGCATGCATGGCAATGTACGGCAATGTATACTGTGGAGATTAGAGTGCAGGGTCCCGCCCAGTAGTTCAGACAGGAGGTTTTCCTGAAGTGGTAGCCTGATGAGAGGGCAAATGATTAGGCTTAGGAGGTCTAGATACCAAACTTTCCTGGCCCGATTCGGGGCAATTAAGATGGGTAAACAACGTTTGCCATGAAACTTTTTCCCCGCAGGTAATTACAACACGGTCGCTACAACGACCGCGTTGTAATTCCGAAAACCATTACTCCGCAAGTTGAAACAGAGACTTGCGGAGGGGGGGAGAAGGTGTTGGATTTAAAATCCAACACCTCCCATACTGTCCGCACAGACTGGAGTTGGAATAGTAAATTATACTATTCCAACATCCAGTACCCCCCCTCCGCAAGTCGTTATGACTTGCGGGGTTATGGTATGCGGAATTGTTATGTATGTTATGTTATTCGTGATTTATACAGCGCACGGCTACTCCAAAGAGAGTCCCGGCGCTACAGATGACCACAGAGAACCAACAAAAGCAGAAAATAAAACGCCCATAGATGCCATCCTAAAAAATAAAGGGGGGAGAGCTAGAGCTGAAAGAGCCAAGTCTTCAGATTTCGTCTGAAGGACAAAAGATGAGAGTTTTGACGGAGTGAGATGGGGAGACCATTCCAAAGGCGAGAGGCCGTGACCTGAAAATATCTTCCTCCGACCCGTGCAAGCCTAACTTTAGGGATTAGGGCTAGGGACTGAGAGGAGGATCTTAAAGAACATTGAGGAATGTAAGGCTGAAGTCTTTCTCGTAGGTACGGGGCCCCAATCCTGTGGAGGGATTTAAAAAACAAAACCATAGCCTTAAAGTAAATTCTTTTTTTCACTGGAAGCCAGTGGAGTAAAGACAGCAGTTGAGAGGTACGAGTTCTAGGCTTAGTAAGAAAGATAGCCCTGGCTGCCACATTTTGGATAATTTGTAGCCGACTTAATAAATACTCGGGAAGACCCAGGTATAGAGAGTTCACATAGTCGAGTCTTGACAACACCAAAGCCTGTACCACCGTTTTTCGATGTGACACAGGAAGAAGTGGAAGAAAGTTTTTCAACATCTTCAAAATCCCGAAGCAAGTACCAGTGACAGATTGGACTTGCGTCTTCATAGAAAGAGCAGAGTCCAATTTTACCCCCAGATTCTTTACAAGTGTCACTTCCGAGAGCGGGGAAGACATATCCTGAGGCCACCAGGAGAGCCAGGCTTCATGGGCTTGGGGGCCAAAAATAATAATTTCCGATTTATCAGTTACATTTTAATTGGTTATCATTAAACCATGTAAAAATCTTCCCAAGACAGTTTCTTATACATTCCCCGTCGAACTCCGAACCCTTCTCATTAGTGAACAACAACTGAGTGTCGTCCGCGTATGATACCATTTTGGCTCCATGTTTTTCCGCCAGAAGGGCGAGGGGGGCAATGTACAAATTGAATAGCGTAGGGCTAAGGATAGATCCCTGTGGAACCCCGACATTCAAGGCAGGAATTTCAGCTGAGAAAGGGGGTACCCACACCGTTTGAGACCGGTTACTGAGAAAAGATCTCATCCATTTCAAGACCAGACCTCCAATCCCGCCCCTCTCCAACCTTTGTAATAAAAGATTATGAGGGACGGTGTCGAAGGCCGCGGAGAGATCGAGCAGCACCAGCACTGCGCTGCCACCCCTATCCAACACAGTTTTAACAGTCTCGGCCATCTCCAGCAGAGCAGTTTCTGTGCTGAAATTGGCTCTAAAGCCTGATTGACTGGGATGGAGAAGATTATTTGCTTCGGAAAAGTCTGTAAATACTTTATTTACAAATTTTTCCAGCACTTTGGCGAAAAAGGGTAACAAAAAAATCTGTCTATAGTTGCTGACATCGTCGGGGTCGGCCTTAGGTTTTTTTAAAAGTGGTAGAATTTTGGCACTTTTCCAAGCTTGTGGCATAAGGCCCTCCTGTAAAAGAGAGTTTAAAATGGTATTCACAGTGGGATTGATCACTTCCGCTATGGCTGATAGATTTTTAGGAGGACAAGGATCAGAGGGTGAGCCAGATTTAAGACGTTTCATGATAGAAAGGGACTGATTAAGGCTAATGTTAGGGAATTGCATAAGACCAACGACTTGCCTAAGATCCTGTGTCTTATCTTCACAAGGTTTACTCTTAAAAGAGTTTTGGATATCCGTAATTTTATCATGGAAAAAGCTAGCCATCCGTTTGATCCAATCACTTGAAGGAGTAAACGGGCATCTAATGGAAGAAGGGGAGGAGAAACCTTTCACAATCGTGAAGAGTTCCCAACTCTTATTAGCTGCCTGTTCAATTTTTGTCATTAGAAACGATCTTTTCTCCTCACGTACTTTCTTATAATAATCCTTCAAGGCTTGGCTATAAGTGGCTTTATCTGCGGGATTATAATGTCTACGCCATATCCTTTCCAGATGTTTACAGGCGCTTTTACTTCTTTTTAAAGTGATCGTGAACCATGGGGCTGACACTCTTGTAACGACCGTGTTGTAATTCCCTGCGGGGAAATAGACTGTATGATAACGAGGTATATTCATGATGATGACTTGGCATGGAAACCGGAGCCCTATATGCCTTCTCAGCCAGCATGCATCTCTAAGTGAGTGCCTTGGAGGCAACAACGTAGAAAAATCACAGGAGTTTGACCCATAAACCCAACTGAGATCTGGGTAGGTACAGTATAATTGCAACAATATCTCAGCAGGATATCTTGAAATTACTTAAACTGGTATGTACAAGACATTACAATCAGCAAACATAAGAGAGGAAGCTTCAAATTGTTAATTGTAAGCGCCTATAGGCGTCATGTATTTAAAGAATCAATGAATATATATACAATCGTAGTTACAGCACTACAGGGTATAAATACCCAGGCAACCCTAGTGTGGAACGTGTACAAAGTGCTCATGATAGTGGAAAAACGGCTTAAGTGACAATGTGAAAAATACCACAGCAAGCGGCGCAGAAGAGTTTACAATATATACAAATTAAAAGGTTCATATAACAATTTATTCAATGGTATAATTGGTACTTTTCATTATTTCAATGAACCAGGTGGGTATGCGCCTAAGCCGTTTGAGCTGGTGGACAGTGGTCGACGGCGTTTCGATCCTCTCAAATTAGGATCATCTTCGGGACCGGGGTCGCCTATTTGTGGAGTGCTCTTGCGTGCATAGATAAGACGATGGAGTGACAGACGGGATGGAGCTGGAAACAATTGCGCAGCGAGGAGGAAACAATGAATGGGGGGGTTCCGCCGTGAGATCGCTGTAGTGATGAATGCAAGGTCGCAGCAGGGAGAAGGAGTAGTTTCTTACCTGTAACTCCAGTTCTGTAGTAGGGGTATCTCTGTTATAGTCATAATCTATGAATAATCCCCGCCCATGTGCGGGGACCCCGGAGCAATCAAAAATATCTCTTAAGCTGTCCCGCATTTGCAAACCTGCAAAGACACTTAAGAGACAGACAAAATAATACAGCCTAATCACAACAAGGCTGCACTGGCCAGCACTTCCTCTGAAGTGAACACAAAAGCCAAAATAAAGTTTAAATGTCATTTTTATTCACATCTGACATCCTCCTTTATTACCACACACTCCCTTCACCAAAATCCCTTTAAACAATAGAGAGGAAGGGGTGGACAGACAAGCCCTATAGGCTGTCATTATGTGTCTGCTAAAGGGATACCGTGCCTTTAAGAAACTCTCCAGAGACCCCCCGGTATCCCAGGATGCACAGCCAACACAAGTTACTTTCAGTTCTTTTTGAAGGTGTATAACAACAGGCCTGATACTATCAGGTTACTCCACCGGGGAGGAGGGAGGGTCGCTTATGAATATAACAGAGATACCCCTACTACAGAACTGGAGTTACAGGTAAGAAACTACTCCTTCTGTAGTAGGGGATCTCTGTGTATAGTCATAATCTATGAATAGAATGGCAAGCCCATCCCAACCAACAAGCAGCGGTGGAGTAAGCCCAACCACCAACAAATCACTGTGCAAACAAATTCCTCAGCGAAGCCTGTCCAACCTGCGCATCTGCCCTAGCATCAGAATCCAGGCAGTAATGCTTCGTAAACGTATGGACTGACTTCCAGGTGGCAGCCTTACAAATGTCCGCAATGGGAACATTCCTAAGCAAAGCTGTACTAGCAGCCTTGCCTCTAGTCGAATGCGCCGTAGGCTTACCCCCCAATGTTTTATTAGCTTTTTGGTAACAAAGCTGAATACAGGAAACAATCCATCTGGAAATGGACTGTTTTGAGGTAGCTAAACCAGTTCTTACCGAACCATAATTAACAAACAGTTGATCCGACCTGCGGATATCTTTTGTCTTATCCAGGTAGAATTTCAGTACCCTACGTACATCAAGTGAATGCAGAGACCTCTCCGCCGGAGAGGAAGGATGCTGAAAAAACGTAGGCAAAGTTATCATTTGATTTACATGGAAATCTGATATCACCTTAGGCAAAAATTTAGGATGGGTACGCATCACTACTTTAGAAGCATGGAAAACAGTATACGGCTCTTGACAACACAGAGCCTGAATCTCACTCACCCTCCTGGCCGATGTAATGGCCACAAGGAAGGCAGCCTTCCAAGACAAATGCTGCAACGAAGCCTTATGGATAGGCTCAAAAGGCTCCCTCATCAATCTAGATAACACCACATTCAATTCCCATGGTGGAGAAGGTCTTCTAACAGGGGGAAACACCTTACGCAAACCCTCCAAAAAATCCTTAATCACAGGGATTTGAAAAAATGAGGTTTGAGAAGGGCCCTTCCTATACGCAGTCAGAGCTGCGAGATGAACCTTAATAGACTGAAAATTAAGCCCAGATTGAGCTAACTGCAGCAGATAAGGCAAAATAACATCTTCTTTACAGGATGTAGGGTCAAAGTCCTTTGCCTTGCACCATAAGCAGAATCTCTTCCACTTATAGGCATAAGAAGTCCTCGTAGACGGTCTCTTCGCCTCCTTCAAGATCTCCATACAGTCCTGAGGTAGGTTCAAGTGTCCATACTGTACTAGCTCAGGAGCCATGCTGCCAAACTCAAGGACGAGAGATTGGGGTGAACCATCTGTCCTCCGAACTTCGTGAGAAGGTCCGGCCGACACGGCAGGCGTCTGTGTGGCAGAACAGACCGGTGAAGAAGGTCGGTGAACCACCATTGCCTCGGCCACTCCGGAGCAATCAGGATCATTCTGGCTCTGGATTGCGACAGCTTGATCAACACCGCCGGGATCAGGGGAATGGGTGGAAAGGCGTAGAGAAAGCTGTTGGACCAGCTGATCCATAGGGCATTCCCCAGCGTCCCTGGTTGGTAGTACCTGGACGCGAAGTCGCGGCATTTGCTGTTTTCTGCCGTAGCGAACAGATCTATATCCGGAGTGCCCCACTCTGCGAAGACGTCTCTTAGCACGTCGTCGTTTAGCACCCACTCGTGGTTCTCTTGAACGAGCCTGCTGAGCGCGTCTGCTTGGGCATTCTGCACCCCCGGCAGATGGGTCGCCGTGATCGTCAGGTTCCTGGCCACCAGCTAGTTCCAGATCGCCTGTGCCTCCCGAGACAGGGTGCGTGAACGTGAGCCCCCCTGCTTGTTGAGGTAATAGATGGTCGTAGTATTGTCCGTCTGAACCAGCAGGGAGTTCGTCCTGAAGGAGGGATGGAACGCCTTCAAGGCCAAGTGTACCGCTCTGAGTTCCAAAAAGTTGATATGGTAAGTCGTCTCCATCTGCGACCATATCCCCTGAATCTGAAGAGGGCCCGAATGCGCTCCCCAGCCCTGGAGAGACGCATCGGTCACTATGGTCTGGACCGGAATATCCTTGTGAAAAGGAGTCCCCTTGCAGACATTCTCTGGGGCACACCACCATTTCAGAGACTGCCGAGCGTGTTGAGACAGCTGGATCTTGTCCTCCCAACGCCCCCGCCTCTGGTCCCATTGATCCTCCAGACATTCCTGTAGGGGCCTCATATGCACACGTGCATTGGGGGTGAGAAAGATGCAAGAAGCCATCGACCCCAGTAAGGAAGACACCGTCCTCACCGTAGGAGAGCGGGCTGAGATGAGATGCCGAGCCTTCCCACGGATCGATAAGCGTCTCTCCTCCGAAGGACACACGCTTGCGTTCAAGGTATTGACTGAGGCCCCCAAGTACTGGAGACACTGCACAGGGATCGGCACTGACTTCGACATGTTGATGTGCAGTCCCAGGCGATGCAGCAAGGCAGCTGTCCTGTTGAAATGGCACTGGGCTTCCTGGTAAGTGGACGCTTTGATCAACCAATCGTCCAGGTATGGATACACAAACACCTTGGTCTTCCGCAGGTGTGCCGCGACCACTGCCATGCACTTGGAGAACGTCCGTGGTGCAGACTTCAGGCCAAACGGGAGTACTGAATACTGGTAATGGTTGTTGCCTACCAGAAACCTCAGGAACTTGCGATGCTTTGGTGCGATCGGCACATGAAAGTAAGCGTCCTGCAGATCTATGGCGCACAGCCAGTCTCCTCGATGCAACTGAGGGTAAATCTGATGCAGGGACAACATGCGGAACTTTTCTCTGCGGATCCACTTGTTTGCTTGACGCAGATCTAGAATAGGCCTGAACTCGTTCTCTTGTCCTTTTTTCTTACGAGAAAGAACCGTGAGTAGAGACCTCTTCCTTTTTGCTGCAAAGGAACCGCTTCTATCGCCCTCTTTTTTAACAGAACGTCTGCCTCCCGCTGGAGCTCCCTCACCATGTAGGAGGAGCGCACTGGTGGAATCTGTGGAGGCGGGCTGGTGAAACGAAGACAGTAACCATTGCAAACAATATTCAGCACCCACTTGTCCTGCGTTATTGTCCTCCACTCTGCCAGGTAGTGTTGAATACTTCCCCCCACCGGAGCGGGTAACGGATGAGGGGGAAGTAACTTTTCAGGGCTTCGACCCGGCCGGGCCTTTGTTCCCCGACGAGGACTGATGCTGTCCTCTGCCCCTCTGGCGCTTCTGAAAGGACTGCCTCGGGAACTGCTGTTGTTGCTGGGGCTGTTGTTGGTGGCCCGACTGACGCCCTTGACCTCTCTGCTTGGCGTAGCGCCTGCCCGAGGATCGGAAGGACCTCCTCTGCTCCTTGGGCCTCTCCAGCCCCACCGCCTTCAGAGTTTCCGCCTCAGCCTTCATGCGGGCCATCTCGTCATCCGCATGCGACCCGAACAGCGTCGTGACAGAGAATGGTAAATTGGCGATCTTCTGCTGTGCTTCAGGCTTGAGCGGGGTCAGCCGCAGCCAGGAATGCCTCCTCATGTGTATGCCGTGGCAGTACCCATGGGCCGCCAGCAGCGACACATCCCCCGCCGCACTGATGATCTGATTAGAGACCATCATGCCCTCGTTCAGCACCTCCTGAAAGTCCTCCCTCTTGTCTCTAGGCAGGGAGGCAGCGAACTGTTGCAGGGAGTCCCAAAGAGACCTGTCATAGCGCCCCAACAGAGCGGAGGCGCTAGCGGCCTTCATCGTAGTGGCCGACGTGGAGCACATCCTCCTCCCCAAGGAATCCATTTTGCGACTCTCCTTATCCGGAGGAGCCGTGGATGAAGGCGTCGTAGAGTGTTGTTTACGAGCCGCCGCCACGATAACAGAGTCCGGTGGAGGATCCACTCTGAGGAACGCCGGGTCCGAGTCAGGAGCCCTGTACTTTTTTAGCAGTCTCGAGGGTGCCGGTTTCACCACGGCCGGCGTCAAGAACACCTCCATTGCAGGTTCCTCCAACCCCGGAACCAACGGGAGGAGGGGGCGCGACAGATGAGCCTTATGCAAAGTTTCAAAGATCACAGAAGTAGTGGGAATAGGGGTAGTGACTGATCCCCAACTTCGCCGCCCCTCTCATCAGCACCTCCTGGAACGTGGCAATGTCATCCACCGGCGAGACGCAGGTAGGAGGCGTCTCCGACAGCGAGGGCGAAAACCGTCCAGTCCCAGAAGAGTTTGTGCCCCTCGAGCCTCTGGAACGAGACCGATAACTCCGTCGTCCATGTCCAGAGCGAGTGGACGATCTGCGCCTACTCCGTGATCGCCTGCGAGGGCGGGAGCGAGATCTCTGCCTGTGAGGAATCTTCGGGGGCGGAGGCGGTGGCTGCGGTGGAAACGTAGGCAGCTGAGGCACGGGCAGAGGCAGCGGAGGAGGGGGAGGAGGAAGAGGAGGAGGAGGAGGAAGATCAGGCACCGGTGGAGGAGCCGGTGGAAGATCGGGCGCAGGAGGCAGAGGCGGCTGCTGGGTACGCAGCGGGGACAGATGTTCCGAAGCCCCATCACTCCTAGCAGGAGAGCCCGCACCAGAACTGTCCGGGCTCGCGGCCACTCTCCTCTTCTTGGCGGGCCTGTCCCGCGTGGAGGCCACCGACGGGGAACGTCCGCGTCTCCCCGATCCCCGACTGGAGATCGTAATCACTGAGGACGTGTTCCCCGATGTCCGTGATGTCGAACTGTACGTCGACCTCGTCCGGCGTCTCTTAGCCCTCGACGTCGAACGCCGTCTCGCAGTCGAGCGTCCTCTCGACGTCGAACCATGCCTCCTCGACGTCGAACCATGCCTCCGTGACGTCGAACCACGCCTCCGTGACGTCGAACCACGCCTTGACCTCCGTCGCCGCGGCGTCGACTTCTGCCTCAACGTCGACTTCTGGTGCTTCGACGTCGAACGCTGGTGTCTCGACGTCGACGTCCGGTGCCTCGACGGCGACCTGTGCCTCGACGGCGACCTGTGCCTCGACGGCGACCTGTGCCTCGACGGCGACCTGTGCCTCGACGGCGACCTGTGCCTCGACGGCGACCTGTGCCTCGACGGCGATCGTCTCCTCCTGGACGGCGGGCGCCGGGATCTCGGCGTAGACTCCGTCAGCGTCGAGCCGTGGGTCGACGGCGAAGGTGGCGAGTGAAGTCTTCCAAGGGGCTCGGTACGACGTCGATGTGTTGTCGACGTCGACCGTGACACCTGCGACGGCGACCCGGTCCCGGGTCTCGCCGGCCCCTCTCTCGACGTCAAACGCCGAGGCTGCCGCGACCCAGAGCCCTGGATCGACGGTGAACATACCGGTGCCTTCTCCCTCGCCGTCGACGTCGTCGCCTTCGACGTCGAACGCGACCTACCAGCCGGTAGGCGCCGTTTCTGCTCCCTGCTCTGCCCGGAGGTCCCTCCAGGGGCTGAAGCATGGGCGGAGGAGGGAGAATGAGATCCTCCATGCCCCGAAGTCCCACCGGTCCTCTGCTGCTCCTGTCCCTGAAGGCGAATCTTCTCCCTGTCCCTCAGGGTCCTCTTTGAAAAGGTTTTACAGATGGCACATGTAGCTGGGACATGTGAGGGCGACAAGCAGAGGATACAAACATCATGTGGGTCCGTCTTGGCCTTTTTCCTCCCACACTCAGGGCAGTTATCGAACAAAGCCATGCTAAGAGTGGGCCAAAACTGCTCCAGATTGCAGGCAGTAGTAGACAAAGGCTCTAGACGTCGAATGAAAACACTATTTATCAAAAAAATCCAATTTTAATCCAATAAACCACCCAAAAGGGTAGAGCTCAAGCTCCAGGGTCCTGCTAGCAGGAGCCGGAAAAAAGAACTGAAAGTAACTTGTGTTGGCTGTGCATCCTGGGATACCGGGGGTCTCTGGAGAGAGGTCTCTGGAGAGTTTCTTAAAGGCACGGTATCCCTTTAGCAGACACATAATGGCAGCCTATAGGGCTTGTCTGTCCACCCCTTCCTCTCTATTGTTTAAAGGGATTTTGGTGAAGGGAGTGTGTGGTAATAAAGGAGGATGTCAGATGTGAATAAAAATGACATTTAAACTTTATTTTGGCTTTTGTGTTCACTTCAGAGGAAGTGCTGGCCAGTGCAGCCTTGTTGTGATTAGGCTGTATTATTTTGTCTGTCTCTTAAGTGTCTTTGCAGGTTTGCAAATGCGGGACAGCTTAAGAGATAGTTTTGATTGCTCCGGGGTCCCCGCACATGGGCGGGGATTATTCATAGATTATGACTATACACAGAGATCCCCTACTACAGAAGTAACTGTTCGGGAGTCCGAGAAGCCGGGACACCGCCCAACGAATGAGGAGCCTGGAATGGATCAGGAATCAATCCACCGGCAATGAGGAGACGAAGGCGCCACGGACGTGTGCTCGCCTCGGTTGGTCCAATACCTGTACGGGGGTCAAGGAAGTCAGTACACCGCCCAATCAATGTGAAGCGGGAGTCTGGAATGAATCAGGAATAAATCCAACGGCAGCGAAGGACGGAGGAGCCACGGACGTGTGCTTGCCTCGTTCGATTCGTGCCGTTGGATTTATTTATTTATTATTTATCTGCCTCTTTCAGTCTGTTTTAAATCCTGTAATTTTTTGGTGGCAGCATTTGTCCCTACCAAAAGGTCATTAAAGAATTTTAAGTCATTGGAAGAAGACCAACAAAGTTAGGAGTGGACCTCCAGATCTGTGTTGAAGGCTGTGGAAAGAAAGGAACACACCACTGTGCACAGGGCACAGGGGTTATGACTAAATGCGGCGCTGCAACTTCCTTTCACGGAAAGTATGGTGCCACATGAACCAAAATGCACCACCTACAGGATCACTGAATCATTGCTTGAGAACTTCTCCACATTCAGTCACATTCACCAGGGAGAAATCTAAAGGCGAGGAACCAGCTGTTAAAACAGGGATATCCAAGAGGTCGAGCAAAGGCTACAATTAGCTTGCTGCCTGCGTCTCAGCAGCCTGTGTATTATTACCAAAGGAAACGCAAGGACATGATGGACGGAGTGCTGAAACCTTTCAAACACTAACCCCCAGTCACAGATCTGGGATGAATCCATCATCATTCTTTAGCTCACTTTGCCACCCCAGTTCAGACACAGCTATATGCACATCAGTCTTGACCCTGTGCCTCATGGGAACAGTCCAGACTGAACTGCCAAGCCATGTCTTCCCTGGACCGGAAACAAGCATCCTGGGACCGGTTTCGGGCTAACAGCCCTCATCAGCCAGGCTAGCTTGAATCCAGTGGCAAAGTGAGCAAGGGACCCACGTCTGGGCATACCCTGCCAAATTAGGGCGAACAAAGCAAACACAAGGAGATGATGGACGGAGTGCTGAAACTGATTTGCATATGGCTGGGTCCAAACTGGACTGGCATGGTGAGCAAAAAAACAATGGATTTAGGCCCAGATCTCTGTACTGGGGTGAATGCATGACATTGTTCTGCATTCTGTCCATCAATTGTTCTTTTGGCATTTGACACCCTGAGTGGGACGGGTATGCCCAGACGTGGGTCCCATGCTCACCGTGTCACTGGAGTCAAGCTATCCTGGCTGATGAGGGTTGAAAGCCCGAAACCGGTCCTAGGATGCTTGTTTCGAGTACAGGGAGGACCTGGCCTGCAGTTCCACCCTGTTTCTTGCAGTACCACATGGCGGAGGTGTGGTCTGTGAACACTAGTCCTCTCTTGATGGAGGGTAGGAAGGCTTTCAAAGCCAGCCGGATCGCCCAGAACTCCACCAGATTGATATTGAGTTCGGATTTTGCTGGAGACCAAGGACCTCTGTTCTCCGCCTCTCTCAAATGGCCGCCCCATCCATGGAGTGACATATGTTTGGGGAAGGGAGAGGGGTCTGGCACTGACACAATTGCGGTTCGTTAACCACCACTGGACATCTTGTGCACTTCCCTCCAAGATCTGGACCATGTAGGAGAGTTCCCTGATGCTGTGCCCACTGGAACTTCAGGTCTCACTGCAGAGAACGCATTTGCATGTTTCACAAGCAGGAGGCCATGAGGTCCAGGAGCCTAGGAGTCAGTCTCACTGAAATTCAGGATAGAGGCTGAAACATCGGTATCATAGCCTGAATACCCAGGACTTGCTGCTCAGGAGGATAGGCCCGAAACTGCAGTGTGTGCAGAACAACTCCTATGAGTGTCTGAGAGGGAGTCAGGTGTGACTTCGGCACATTGACAGTGAACCCCAGCGAATGCATGAGGTTCGCTGTAGTCTGGAGGTGGGAGATGACAGCCTGGAGCTAGGCCGCCTTCAGCAGCCAGTCATGAAAATAGATTAAGACTGGTACCCGTGATCTGTGCAGTTGAGCTGCGATCACCGCCATCACCTTTGTGAACACCTGTGGGGCACAGGTAAGGAAAAAAGGAAGCACAGTGAACTTAAAGTGCTCATGGCCGGGAGGAGCCTAGCGCGCAACCAAGATGGCCGCGTAGGCTTACGGCTCTCGAGGGCCTCCGCAACCTCCCACGTCTATCCTGATTTAATCCTGGTTTACTTGACGGGCTTTTGCAGATGAACTTGCGCTGAGGTGCCACCCGTTTTCCGATTTCAGATCTGACGCCGGGACGCGGGGTTGCACTCCGAAGTTTGCGGCCTGCTCTTGCCTTGGTCCCGATCTCGAGCTGGTGAAGTGCCCAGGTGCGAAGTGAACAACAGCGGCTGGCTGGGCTTGCCCCGCCACGGACCCCGCACTTTCACTTTCGTTTTCAAGCTTACTCTCTACTATCGGCCGAGAGACTCTGGTGTTTCAGAGGGGCGCAGTGTCTGGCCTGACTCTTGGATTATACACGGGTTGACTGTCGGCGACGGCTGTGCTCAATTGCATTAGCTGCCTGGTCCCTTGTGGTGCGGACGGGTACCGGCCTTGTTGGCCTCCGGATGATGGCGGCGAGACTAGACGGAGACAAATCGAAACCCAAGTCAACCCGGAGGCGCGCCTATACCCAGGTCAATAACATGGATCGATATGCGCAGGCTAAGGGATCCCCTGGTGGCTCGCATAAATCGCCTGAGAGGTCTAAGGAGGTCTCCGGCCCATCGTCGGAATTGACCCTGCTGGACGTCATGGGCGCCATTGAGGAGATGAAGACCGCGGTGGGTCAGCAGTTTGATACCCTGGCTCATAAACTGGACGCGGTCCTGATCGATGTGAATTTGGTCAGGGCAGACCTGTCCAAAACTAACGAGCGGGTCGACTCCTTGAGTCAGGCGGCGTCGAGTCTAACTGTGGACGTGGCCGCCCTGCAGACAGAGGTCCGTAGGTTGCGGCTAGCCAGTGACCTGACGGACCGTCGACTTGAGGACTCTGAAAGCAGGGCTAGACGGAACAATGTCCGTATCATTGGAGTGCCGGAAAGATCGGAGGAATCTGCTGCGGATCTTTTTGTTGAGGATCTGGTGACCAAACATCTCACGCCCAAGGGACTGAGCAAGTTCTTTGCGGTGGAGCGGGCCCACAGGGTTCCGGGTGGTGCGCCCAAGGTGGGTGCTCCCCCGCGGCCTATAATCGCCCGACTCTTTAACTTTCGGGATAGGGATGCTATCCTTCAGGCGTCGAGGGTTGCCGGACCGCTTAAGTTTGAGAACTCCAATGTCAGCTTTTACCCGGACTTCACGCAAGCGGTCCAGAAACAACGGCTGGGATTTGTGAGTGTCAAACGGCGCTTGAGGGACATGGAGCTGAAATATGTGATGTTGTTCCCGGCGAGGCTGCGGGTTGAGTTCCAGGGTCGTTCCCACTTTTTCGACCGGCCGGAGGCGGCTGGAGACTGGTTAGATGCCCTGCCACGGGGAGAAGATCGAGACAGTCGGAT
The DNA here is from genome assembly GCF_964204655.1 of Triturus cristatus. NCBI lineage: Eukaryota > Metazoa > Chordata > Amphibia > Caudata > Salamandridae > Triturus > Triturus cristatus. Next base: position 216,272,444 of record NC_140588.1, read on the forward strand.
GGCGGAGAGCGGACGGGATTTGGTGAAGCAGGACTAGAACTTGGTTCCTGGTGATGGACTGAATTGGTGACGTTTTGTACCTTGGCTCAACTGGACCCTAGATTGGCACACTATGCCCTTCAAATGTCCGGGGGTTGTGGGGAGCTTATTGGGGTCCTTTCCTCCCTCTGGGGTTCTTTTTGTGGTATATGTTAGGGCGACAGGCACACTGCGAGTTGGGGGGGCTGTTTGGGCTCGAGCAGGGGTGCAGGGAGGGGGGAGTTGTGGTTTGGGGATCGTGGGGGAGGGGGGTTGTTGGGGATTGTTTGTTTGTTTCGCAAGGCAATGTGAAGTTCTCTGCTGACTTATCCGGGTTGTGCTTTCCGGGATGTGGGTGTCATGCACGGGAGTGGGATGGGGGGTAGGGGATTGAGAATCCTTTCGTGGAATGTGAATGGACTTGGGGACAGGATCAAGCGCGGGGTGGTGCTGCAGTTTTTGAAGCGGATCTCGCCCGACATTGTTTTCCTGCAGGAGACACACATGATTGGGAACTCTTTCCATGCCATAAATAGGAGGGGCTACCGCCTTGCCGCTCACTCTGGTTTCACTTCTGGCTCTAGGGGAGTGGGCATTTTGGTTAGGGCCTCTCTCCCATTGGAAGTTGATGAGGTGCTTCATGATGATAGGGGGCGCTATGTGGCACTGGTGGGGACATGGGAGGGTAGGACTATCTCGCTCGTCGCTGTGTATGTGCCTCCGGGGTTACAGACGGCTACATTTGCTGATTTGGGGCGTTTGGTCCTGGGACTCCCGGGGGGGGTTCTGGTGTTGGGGGGTGACTTTAGTGCCGTTGTCTCTGGGTTGGATGACCGTCACCCCCCCAGGGATCTCCCTAGGGCCCAGGCCTGGTTGGGTGGCTTTTTGGACACCTTGGGACTTGTAGACTGCTGGAGATTGATGCACCCGGGTCAGACGCAATATACCTTTCACTCGGGGGCCCATGGGAGTCTCTCGAGACTTGATTACATGCTTTTGCCGGCGACCCAGGCTGGGATGATTGGGGAGGTGCGTCATTTAGCCCGAGGTATTTCTGATCATTCCCCTATATGGTTGCAACTGAAGGTTATCCCTGGGGCGGAGGGGAGAGTGGCACCCATTAGCCCCTGGTATCTACGTAACCCTAAGATCCGCGCGGAGCTGGTCAAGTCCACTGATCACTATTTTAAGGATAATGTGGGGTCGGTGCCGTCGGCCGTCTACCTATGGGAGGCTTATAAGGTGGTGATCAGGGGGCAGGCCTTGTCCCTTATCTCCCATGCTAAGAGGTGCGAGAGGGCAGAGGTGGTTCGCCTGGAAACTGAAATAGCTGAAATGGAGGAGGACTTGGAGCGGGGAGTTACTGATGAGAAAGTGCATGTTCTCAGCCTCAAACAAGCAGATTATAGAGTGCTAGTCACGGAAGCCGCTAAAGGGATGAGTAGAGAGCAGCAAGGACGATTGTACGATGTGGGGGATAAAGCCGGAAAGTTGATTGCTTGGTTGGATAAGAAGGAGAGAGCGAGCAGGGTGGTGCCCGTTGTGGAGAGAATGGATGGAGTGCGTGTGACTGACCCGGTGGAGATCGTTGACTGCTTCGCGGCTCATTTCCGCGGGGTCTACTCTCCGGTTTCTGTCCGTTCGGAGGAGGATTCTCATCTGTTGCTTAGAGACATTGCATTGCCAACTCTATCAGAGGCTGATGCAGTATTGATGGAGGCGAAGTTGTCGTCAGATGAGATCGCTCTGGCCACTTGCTCGATCGCATCGGGTAAAGCTGTGGGTCCTAATGGTCTTCCCATCGAACTCTATAAGTTGCGTCCCGATAAGATAGCGCCGCATCTTCGGGACATGTTTTTCGCGGCACGTGCGGCGGACTTCCTCCCCCCTGACCAACGCCTCGCCACCATAGTTGTGATACACAAAGAGGGGAAGCCGCGAGATCGCTGCGCCTCCTATAGGCCCATTTCGCTGTTGAACGCAGAACCCAAAATTCTGGCCAAGGTATTGGCTAATCGACTGGTTCGGGTCGTGCGCGACTTGATTCATCAGGATCAGTCCGGTTTCATACCTCATCGGAATACCGCTCTAAATTTGAGGCGGTTGCACGGCGTGCTTGCTAGAGCGGAATTTATACGTGAGCCGGCCATCCTGGCGTCTTTAGATGCTACAATGGCGTTTGACACTTTGGAGTGGCCATATATTTGGGCTGTGTTGGCGAAATTTGGGTTCGGCCCTGAGTTTATTGGTTGGGTAAAACTACTATATGCGGATCCTCTGGCTCAGGTGGTGGTGAATGGTAGGGTATCGGCTCCCTTCGCACTGGGGAGAGGTACGCGGCAGGGATGTCCGTTATCGCCCCTTCTCTTTGCACTTTCTCTGGAGCCTCTCGCCGCCTGGTTACGTTGGGAGCCGTCGTTGCGAGGCATTAGATGGACGCCGGAGTTTGAGGACCGTGTCTCCCTTTACGCGGATGACATCCTTCTGTATCTCACCTCTCCCCGGCAGTCGCTAATTGTATTGGTGGACGTCCTGAATTCCTTTGGTCGCAACTCCGGCCTGGTCATCAACTGGGCCAAATCGTGTGTTTACGTCCTCTCGGGTGAGGCCCCCCTCCTGCCACGGGGTTGCCCTATCCAGATTGCTACCCCGGGGTTCAAATATTTGGGAATCTTTATCTCACTGGATCCCGCGGTCCGCTATGAGCGAAACCTTCTCCCTCCCCTCCAGCGATTGAAGGCCGACGTCGAGAGGTGGCGACGACTTCCGCTCTCGCCACTCGGACGGGCGGCATTGTTTAAAATGATGTTGCTACCTCGCTTCTGGTACGCTTTGCAAAATACTCTAGATGTCGTGCCGGCCCGTTATTTCCGGGAGGTGGAGGGTCTTCAGCGCCAACTGTTTTGGGACGGGCGGCCGCGGATTGCGCTCGCCAAGTTGACGCTCCCTTGGTACGATGGGGGGGTCGCCCTCCCCGATATTAAACGATACTATTGGGCGTCTCAGTTGGCGGCGGTGAACCACGGGATATACGGTCCCGCCTTGAATCCGGCCTTCGAGATGGATACATTTCTGCTCCCGGGTGGGGACTATAATAGGGCGCTGTATTCGGTGACCCCGGACACGCGGTTGACAGGACCCACGCAGGTTGCGGTACGTGTGTGGCACGCGGCGAATGCTGCAATGGGGTGGAGGGATCGCTTGACTCGGGCGACGCCGTTGTATGCCTCTGGGCGGTTGGGCTGTTTGTGGAGATCGAAAGGCTTTGAGAAATGGGATATGATTGGTATATGTAAGGTGGGTGACCTTTGGGCGAAGGGGTCTTTCAAAACGTTCGAAATGCTTAAAACTGAATATAACTTAAACGATAGAGAATACTTCCGGTATGCCCAAGTTTACCATGCGCTGTGTTCGGTTTTCCCAGACGTTGCAGCTATCCCCGAGTACTCCCCACTGGAGGATAGAGTGTTGGATGGCTACGTGCCCGACAGCACTATTTCTCTGATTTACAAGAAACTCATTAATGATCGTGCGGACTTGCTGCTCCGTCTGCGGGAGGCATGGACGGGCGATGGCTTGGAATTGGACGATGAGGACTGGGTATCGGCGGTGGCCTCCCCGAAAGAGGTGGCGATCCCGGCCCGCTTACGATTCGTACAGCTGAAGATCCTCCATAGAGTGTATGTCACTGGGCCCGGTTTGCTGCGTATGGGTTACTCGATGGATGGACTGTGTAAGCGTGGATGTGGCCTGTCGGGTTCCTTTCTTCATATCTTATGGGAATGTTCGGAGGTTGTGCGATTTTGGAACGGTATCCATACCGTAATGGAGGAGGTCATGCACGTTGCTCTGTTGCCAGAGGCTAGGAGGTGTTTGTTGAATGTCTGGGAACCGAATGATTGTAATGCGGCACAGACGCAGTGGGTGACCTTGGGGTACATGGTGGCTAAGCGTAACATTGCACAGCTGTGGGGCTCCCCGAGGCCGCCCACGATCGAGGTTTGGAAGGAGAATATGGACTGGTGTATGTTTAGGGAAAAGACGGTGTATGTGGCGAGAGGCAAGCCAGGGAAATGGTCTAAGGTATGGGGCCCATGGAATTTATATCGAGGAAGTATCTGCACCCCGCCTCTGCCATTAGAGGTCGATCTTACTTTGTCCCCCTAGCCACGCATTCTGCGGGATGGTGTGAGGTGTGTTCCATGCTTTGTTCTCCCGTTGCCCCCCTCTACCGCTTCCGGACAAGAACTGCTTTGGACATTGTACGTTGTTCCCCGTCCTGGGAAGAGCACGCTGCTATTTCGGACTCTCATTGCCTTGAGTGTGTTTTATATTTATTAAAAAATGAAACTGTTTATTCCGATTGCTACTGGCCTATGGCAACGGCCTGTTGCAAGTGCCCGCGAACCGCCGGGCGCTTTGCCTCTGGTGCGTTGGAATGTGTGGCGTTACACTGCGGGCCCTCGGGCTCTATAGCGGCCGGCCCTGGTGGTTGTAGGCCCTTGTCTGTATTTTACTGTGTACCAACGGTTTCTAATAAAAAAAAAAATAAAAAAAAGTGCTCATGGCCCACCATAAACCACAGGCCGCGACGACGAACAAGCAGAACAGGGATGTGAAAACAGGTGTCCTGCAAGTCCAACACTACCATCCAGTCTTCCGGGTCCAGGGCAGGTAGGACCTAAGCTAATGTGAGCATCTTGAATTTATCTTTTTATGAGGAAGTAGTTGAGGGCTCGTAGGTCTAGGATAGGATAAAGGCTGCTGTCCTTATTTGGGACCAAAAAGTAGCGGGAACCCCTGTGAGCCCCAGGGGTGTGACTGAGGGGCCGAGTCGCTCAAAAATGAGGTGCATGACCTCATAAAATGTCTTTCATTTGAGCGGGGGTCGGTCCGGCTCCCTGAAAAAAAGTGGGAGGCGCGGAGTCAGCCCTGGCGCAGATCCAGGAGAATGAGGCCGCGAATGCTAATGTTCCTATGTCGCATCGGCCGACCAATGGAGAGAATTCGAAGCACACTTCAACTTCTTGTGCATTTTGTTCCTCTTACAATAGTGTCCCGTGGGACCTGGGAATCGTGGACCTTCCTCTCGACCGAGACCGTTATCTCCAAGGAGTCGGGCATGGTGCACCTGCCGGGGCACGAGGAGCTTCAGGGAAAGCTCCCTCAAAGCCTTCGGTGCCATGGCTCGGCAGTCGGACCATGACTTGGAGTCGTGGTCACAACAGGCAAACTAAATGCAGATCAATCACTGACATTGCACTGTGACAGGTACTGCACGGTTTAAGCCAGTTTTTCTTGACAACATGGCCTAAAAACACCGGAAAAAGGGTTGACAAAAGTCGAAAAAAAAGTACAGAATCTGCGGCTAGATGTCTCTCTCAGATATTCACTGCCTAGATGCACTTGCAACGGGTTTTGAAGGATACCTTAAGGGGCTTAAGGTGCTTAGGCGCCAAGGTCCGTGAAACCACCAGCAGTTTTGGTCTACCTGCCCTGGCGATCCGGGTGCAGCGGTGCTGGTCATGTTGGTAGCCTCAGGTGCTACATGGTAAAGTCAATGGGGAAGGTACCTGCAAATGAAAGGCTGCAGGAGGGGACTTCGGGACAAGTCCAGCAGAACCCAAAGGGGCACTCTCCTCTTGAGGGTCTCTGTAGCACAGGGACACAGTCAAGCTTCCGTGGACCCGGGCTGGGGAGCTTGGGGGAAGAGGTATTTTGTCTGACAGGTCACTGTAGTTAGAGGCTCTCCCTTGGCATTGGTGAAAGGGCGAGAAAACAGGAGAGCAGGGACACTCTCAGTGATGGCCTTGGTTATCCTGAAGTCCCTTGTTGGCAGGGCAGCTTTGGCGTCGGTGGTGCACGGACCTGACACACAACATGTCTTGGTTGTAGCAAATGCTCCAGCACCCAGGAAATTGGTGCAGGCAGACCCCTGGAGGGCCTGATGTCTGCAAACTTGGTAGGGCGACATATCCGACTTCCTGGAGAAGTGAAGACTTCTTCCTGGCAATATGCACCCTCGGTGGACACGATGGTCAGCAAGTCGAGGTACAGAGCAAGTGCAGCCGGTGCCTGCAGCTGCGGGAGGGTGGCTCCTCTATCCGCAAGATAGATGCTACTTGGTTGTTGAAGTGCAGGACAGCCCTCCACAGGCTTGGAAGGATGCACAGCTTTTGGATGAGCTTGGTTGGTGCAACTGCCGAGGTACCAGAAGCAAGGCAGGGTTTGGCGTCAAGTTCAGGGGAAGTCCTCTGTTCTCGGGTAGTTCTCAGTTCTCGTAATGACTGCTCTTGGCTGTCATTCGGTTCCGAGGTAGACTTCTCTAAGTTCCTGGTATCAGGGTGACCCCTAAAAACTGAATTTAGGGGTGTTAAGGGACGTATAGGGTAGCTGATGTAGGAAAGTGATCCTTTTGACATGGTTACACCCCATTATTTGCCTGGTATCTGGTACAAATTTGACTGAGCTGGGTTCTTGCCAACCAGGTCCCTAGCTCCAATATTCTTTCCCTAAACTGTACGATTGTTTCACAATTGCAAACCCTTTGGAATCCCTTATATGTCACTAGTAAGTGGTACCCGTGGTAACTTGTACCCTGGTAAGAGGGTCACACTGGGGGGCACTCCTTTGGGAACTGTTCACTGGTAACTGCAGGGCCAGACTCCTGACCCTTACTGGGGCAGACGCTGGGGCTTATGACCTCACGAAGAACACTCTGACTGAGGGCTTTGGGCTCACAACTGAGGAATATAGGATTAAATTGAGGGGAGCTCACTAAACCCAGAGCCAGTCCTGGGTTGACTTTGTAGATTACTCAGTTAAGACACTGGATGGATGGTTAGCTGGGAATGATCTGCATGATTTTGAGGGGCTTTATAATCATTTTTATGAAAAAACAAATTTTAAGTAATTGCACTAATGAAAGGCTGCATCAACATCTAGTAGACCTAGGTCTAATTTCTCCCCAAGAACTGGGAAAGAAGGCAGACCACTGGGTCATGACAAGGGTAACAAACACAACCACTAGGGGTGACAAAAAGAAAGGGGTTACCAAACCTCCCTAGGGGAAAGGGGGTGAGAACCCCAAAGATAACCACCAAGAGTCTTCTAAAGGGCCCCAAAATCCTGTTCCGGGGGGTGCGTCTCAGAGCTCTTCCCGGACCACTAGTAGGTACAATGGGAAAAACTTTGATCCCCAAAAGGCCTGGTGTTTCAACTGTAAGAAGTTGGGACACCTCACTGGAGATGCCACTTGCCACAACAAGAAGCCCCCTAATCCTCCTCCAGTCAGTAATGGTGTGGCAAATTTCCTGATGGAATTAACAGTGTGCCCAGAGCAAATCAGGGTTCACACTGAAACTGTGTTAGTCACAGAAGGGGAAGGTGAGTTTGCCACTTTGGGTGTGTGGCCACCCAAATTGAAAACTTATTTGCAGTACCCCTGGATTAATGAGACTAGAATAGAAGTCCTTAGGGATACAGATGCCGGCAGGCTCTGGAAGTCCTGGGAAGACTGCATCTAACTCTAGCTAAGGTGATGCTGAGACATGCCGGTCGGCTGCAGGGGCAGCTGCTAGATGGCCGGGAACGGGAGGAACCACAGACGGTGCTGCGGGCCGAGCGGGCGGAGGAGGCACCTCTGCTCGCGCCCGTCAGACGGTTTCTTCTATGTTCAAGGCACGAAGTCAGAAAAATAAAAATGTTGAAGATGCGTTATCTGGAGCTAAATCTTCAGTGAAACGTAAGCGCTGAGTCAAGGAATTGTGACTTCCTTTGGGACAGATTCTAGTGATTTGGTTGCAAGCAGCACTGGAGGGGCGGCGGAGCAGGGCGTGTTAAGTGGAGGAAATGAACATGCTGGATTTGAAGCAAGTCAGGATGAGTCGGTTGTGACTTTGGGGCCAGGAATTATTGGAAGTGGAAAAATGGTCAGAGTGCAAGAACAATGCCCTATGGGGAATGTAGTCTCTCCAAGTGGAGGCCAGGGGAATGCGCGGAGTGTATCGAGTTCAGTTTCAATGGCAACAAAACCACTCTCAGACCTCCAAGGTGAAGAAACTTATGCTCTGGACCCTGTGAAGGAAGGGGGGGAGGGGACTCAGGGACTCAGGGGATACATTTTATTCTATGTCCGATCCCTTTATTTCTTCAGGGGACGAAAGCCCTGGGAGGGATTGAGCGGAGGATGAGAGCGATGCAAGCAGTCTCTGTTTGGGCGAGGGAGAGTTTGGAGAGAACTCTCCTCATATCTCTGCAACGGTCCAAAAAAGGGAACTTGGTACCCCTGCTTTAGACAATATCTCTGGCTTAGCAGGCTCAATGGTCTAGGACTACTTTTTCTCTCCTAAACTGGATGGAAAAGACGCAACCGATGGAGTGACAGCTTTAGGAGCCACAAGCTTAAATCAAGCTACGCCCAGTGAAATTACCCTCTCTGCCATCTACCAGAGTATTTTGGCTCACAGGGAGGAGACTCGTTTGGAGAGTTCACGTACTCAAGTGGCTTACTGTAAACTGCATAACTCAATACGCAGGGTGGCTTAGACCTGTTCTGAATTTGCCGCTAGAATTGGAGAAGCAAGAATCTCCACACTGGAGGATGAACTTGTAGAGCAAAAGGCCCTTACTCACTCCTTGGAAGCTCAGAAGACGTATACATTATGGAAACTGACTGACCTTGAGAATCGGTCAAGAAGAAATAATCTGCGGATATTGGGCATCCAAAAAGGCAAGGAAGGCACAGATGCTCGCCAGTTCGTCGTGGAACCTTTTACCGAAGCATTCCCTGATCTGAAGCAACGGGACTGGAAAACTGAACTCCAGAGGGCCCATCGGTTTCCATTCAAACAACACAAGAAGATCGGTCAAGCTGTTGAAAAGCCTTGTGCTATTTTGATCTGCCTTAATAATTTTCTGGCCCGAGAGGTATTATATGATCTGGCTAGGCCAGATAGGAAAAGGGGAGGGAAGGGGTGTGATTTTTTTGTGAGACCTGACTAGTGCCAGCCAACAGTCGAGAAAAGATGGCAGCTTCGCCAATAAATTCCACGATTTCAGGAAAAAGGGTCTCAGGTGTTTTTGCTTAACCCTGCTGTGCTGAAAGTGGTTTTTAAGGGGGAGGCAAAAAAAAATTCTTTCTGAAGCTTCAGCAAAATAATTTTTGCACACATTGTAGAATAGGAGGGGGCGCATTTTGATCTACTTATGTTTACGCTGATGTTGGTCCTGGCTTTCGCTGGCTTAAAGGTAGCCTATTCTAAATCTGTTTTGGATCTATATTGGTGGAGGGGATTTTTTTTTCCTTTTTTGGCGGGGGGGTGGGAGCTCAGGAGAGAGAGTGGTCTTAGCCAGCTCTCCAGCACAGAGGACCTATGGTCCTTTACGCCACGTAAGGGGGGTGAAAGGGAGGGGTTTCAGTGGGGGGGCAGGGAGGTCAAGGGTGTGGGTTGGGATGGGGAGGGGGAGCGGTGTGGGAGTTTTGTTTTGTTCTCTTCTTTTTTGTTATTGTGTTGCTATATGGATAAGGAAATTTGGAGTGTGCTTTATCACTATGCCCAATGTTTTGTTTCATTGTGTAATGTGTGACCCTGAGTGTATCAATTACAAGGATGACGGGTAGTCTGCGTATTTGCTAACTTAATATATGAGGTCTCAATGACAGGAGAAAGCGGGGCATGTTAGCCAAACAGCTTCGCTATATGCAGATCGATTTGTTATGTCTTCAGGAGACCCATATACCGTAGAGCAAGCGGTGGTGGCTGAGGGATCTAGGGCTTGAGGTGTTGGCTTGTACCCAGCAGGGCACAACAATTAAGGGGGTGGCTATCTTAGCCAGGCGCGCTCTTGTAAATGAGTTAAAGGGGATAATCTGGGCCGCTGGGCGATTGCTGAAATTATAGTGAATAATACCCCTATGTCGGCCTGCTTAATTTATGGATCTAATTTAGATGATCCTGATATTTTAAACTTTCTAAGCAGTGAACTTGCCCTATGGTCGCATCCTTTAAATACATTGTGGCGATTTTAATATTAATTTAGATAGTAAGTTTGATTTATGTGATACTCTTCCATATCAATGTAGGGAAGCTAGAGTTTTTAAGGCTCTTCAAAGATTGGTGAAAGAACAAGGGCTGGTTGATAGCTGGCATAAACTCAAATCACCTGACCCCGGGTTCACGTTTTACTCAGCTCCCCACAATAAGTTAGTTCGATTGGACTCTTTTTTGCTATCTTGTCAACTGGTTGGGACAAGTAAGATTGCGATCTTTCTGAGAATTATCTCAGATCACAACCCCTTAACGATTGAGATTCCATTGAGGGGCATTGCAAAGGTTCAGAGGCCTTGGACCTTCGAAAGGAAACTCTTGCTTGACGAGGTATATTATACCCATATGGCTAAATACATTGAGGATTTTTTCTCAATTAATCGCAATACAGCCTCAGTCTGTAATGTGTGGGGTGCTTTCAAAGCAGCTGTTCGAGGGGAGACTCTAAGCTTTTCCATAGCATGTCAAAAACAATACAGGAAGAAATCAAAAATGGGGTAGAACAATTAAGGTCAGCGGAGCGTGAATTAATGAGTAGAATCCAGTGGGGTACAAGCATAGAGGAATGTCATCAGCGTATTGACATCATAAAATCTAAAAATCCAATGCTATTTTGGCGCAGAGGTGGCAGCCAAATATATGCAGCAAAGGGCTGAGTCATATGAGCTGGGGCAAAACACAGGCAGGGTATTGGCCAAGCGACTGCAACAGCGTGATGTAGCCAATCGTATCTGCAAAATTAAGGAACATGTAGGGCAGGTCCCGGATTCCCCGGCAGGAATTTTGAATGTCTTTCAGAATTTCTATAGCCAACTTTATGCTGAGGGACCGGCCTTAACAGGGATAGATCCTTTGGAAGATTTTTTCAATGGTATGGAAACAACGAAGGTTACTCAGGATCAAAATGAGGCACTTGAAGCCCAATTTACATGGGAAAAAATAGACTTTGCAATAACTTCTTTAGCCATGGGTAAGGCTTTCGGTCCGGACGGTATTCCCCTCGAATTCTATAGGACATTTCGAGAAGTACTTAAGCATGATATTATACTCTTATTTCAACAGGCTCCAAAAAAATCACATTCCTGATTCTTGGCAGAAGACAACTATTATCGTATTTAGGAAAAAAGATAAACCTGAACTCAAGCCAGCATCATATAGGTCTATAACTTTGATCAACTGCGATAGTAAAATCTATTCAAACCTTTTGGCAATTAGACTTGGAAAGGTTATTACCCCTCTGGTTTCTCTACGCCAACATGGGTTTATCCCGGGGAGGAACACATCGGATCATGTCCGCCGTGTAATAGCCCTTCTCGAATGGGCACAGCCCACGGGGTCACTGCTGGGGGTTCTCCTCTTGGACGCTGACAAAGCGTTCAATAGGGTCTCCTGGCAGTTCCTGTGGTCTGTCCTATGTTGGAGGGGGTTAGGTGGGGGTGTTGTACAAGCAGTTAAGGCATTGTATCTATCTCCAGAGGCAGTGATCCGGATTTCAGGGCAGGATTCCAAGCCATTTACTATAAGCAGAGGCACAAGGCAGGGGTGTCCTTGGTCACCCCTGCTTTTTGCCCTGTATATTGACGCCTTTCTAAGAAAACTTGAGCTAAGTGCCCATTTTAAGCGGTCAGGATTGGGGAGGTCGAGTACAGGGCATTGGCGCACAAGTTACTTACTTGTGTAACAATATATCTGTAAGAGACATTAGTTAGTGATAGATCCCTTACTTTAGAATATCTCTAGGCGTCAGACTGGATCCAGAAAGTTTTCGTCAGCATTACCCCTGCGCGTCGGTAGGCGCCGTCGTACGGCTCTGCGTACATCGCTGGCATCGTAGCCGCCGACATGACATCGCCGGAGCTACTTAGAAGCACCCACGCACACTGACGTCAGTTCTGTACACAAATTTTCCGCGCCAGGAGCGCAGAGCCATGCCAGAGACAGACTACTGGTGCAATAGAACTAGGGCCCTGAAAGGGATGACCTGAACTCTAGAGAACAGTTCGCAGAACGGGGAGGATGGGAGGGCGGTAAGGAATCTATCACTAACTAATATCTCTTCCAGATATATTGTTACACAAGTAAGTAACTTGTGCATCTGAAAGAGACAAGTTAGTGATAGATTCCTTACCTTAGAATATATACCCAAGCAATACCAACCCCGGTGGTGGGTCTGCGAAGTGAGATTACACCAGAAACTCACGAAGAACTGAACGGCCAAAGAAGCCATCTCTCCGGACCCGACTGTCAAGGCAATAGTGCTTAGTGAAAGTATGCAACGAGGCCCAAGTGGCCGCCTGACAGATGTCTTGCAGGGGGACACCGCGTCCCAATGCTGTAGTAGCTGCTGTCGCCCTGGTAGAATGGGTGCGTAGCCCAACCGGAGGTTCCTTTTTAGCCCGAGAGTAACAGGCTTTAATGCACAAGACAACCTATCAGGAGATAGCTTGCTTTTGCACAGCCCGGCCTTTCTTGGTGCCCACATAGCCAACAAAGAGCTGGTCATCCACCCAGAACTGTTGTGTGCGGTTGAGGTAGAAAGAAAGTGCACGTTTTGGGTCCAGACGGTGGAGCCTCTCCTCTTCTCTTCTCTTGAAGGGTGCGGAGGCGGAAAGAAAGTGGCAGAGTGACAGTTTGCCCGAGATGAAAGGCAGAGACTACTTTTGGTAGAAAGGAGGAACGTAGTTGAAGCACAACCTTGTCCGGATCAATCGCCAGGAAAGGAGGTTTAAAGGAAAGAGCTTGGAGCTCACCCACCCGCTGAGCGGACGTAATGGCCACCAGGAAGACAATTTTCAAAATTAATAACCGCAAAGGACAGTTATGAAGAGGCTCAAAGGGAGCGCACATCAAGTATGTGAGAACCAGGTTCAAGTCCCATTGAGGCATCACAAAATGAATAGGAGGGAAAAGGTGAGTAATGCCTTTGAGAAATCTATTGACAACCGGGGACCTGAAAAGAGAGGGCTGATCAGGCAGCCTAAGAAAGGCTGAAAGAGCAGAAAGGTAGCCCTTGATAGTGCCCAGAGCAGAGCCCTGCTGGGCCAAAGAGAGAAGGAACAATAGGACCTCAGAAAGAGGGGAAGGAAGAGGATCTACAGCTTTCGCTGTGCACCATGCCACAAATTCTTTCCACCGACAGGCGTATACCGTTTTAGTGGAGGGACACCTAGCTGCCAGAATCACATTACAGACTTCAGGAGGCAAGTCAAATGGAATCAGCTGTCGCCACTCAATCTCCATGCAAGGAGGTGGAGGCTGGACAGGTTCGGGTGGAGGACCGTCCCCTGTTGCTGTGACAGGAGATCCTCCCGAAGAGGCAGTCGGATCGGGGATCCACGCTCATACTGAATAGCTCGGGATACCAAACTCTTCGAGCCCAGTCCGGTGCCGCAAGAATGACTTAGGCCCGGTCGAGTCTGATCATCTTCAGCACTCTGGGCAGAAGAGGTACAGGCAGAAAGGCGTTCAATAGACCGCAACTCCACTCGCGACAAAAAGTGTCTCCGAGCGAGTGCCACCTTGGAAACTCCAATGCGCATAACTGCTGACATTGCACGTTCTCTTCGGTGGCGAATAGATCTAACCAAGGTTCTTACCAGTGCTGAAAGAGACCTTGTGCCACCTCTGAGTGAAGATGCCATTCGTGATCCAACATGCACCTGCGGCTGAGTTTGTCCGCCCTGGCGTTCAGGGTACCTGCCAGGTGTTGAACCTCCAAGGAAATGCCTTGACGTTCCAGCCACGTCCAGAGACGTAGAGCCTCCTGACATAGGGTCTATGACCCCACCCCGCCCTGCTTGTTGCATTACCACATGGCGGTGGTGTTGTCTGTGAACACCTGCACTACTCTCCCCTTGACAGAGGGAAGGAATGCTTTCAGTGCAAGTAGGATCGCCCTAAGCTCCAAAAGGTTGATATGAAGCTTGGACTCCGCCGGAGACCAGAGGCCTCAGATCTTTGCCTCTCCTATGTGGCCCCCCCCATCCCAGGAGGGACGCGTCTGTCACTACTGTGTGCTCCGGTTGGGGAAGGAAGAGGGATCTGCCGCTGACCCAACGCTGGTCCGTGAGCCACCACAGCAAGTCCTGTGCAGTGCCCTCCGAGATCTGGAGGTAGTGAGACAGGTTACCTTTATGCTGCGTCCACTGGAACCTCAGGTCCCACTGCAGAGTCCGCATATGCCATCTGGCATGATAGATCAGCAGGATGCAGGAGGCCATGAGGCCTAGCAGCCTCAGGGTCTTCCTGACCGAAACCCAGGACCAGGGCCGAAAGATCGGAATCATAGCCTGAATGTCCCGGACTCAATTTTCGGGAGGATAAACTCGAAACTGCGCCGTATCCAGAACCGCTCCGATGAAGAGGAGCTTCTGAGAGGAAATCAGGTGCGACTTCAGCACGTTGATGGAAAACCCCAGGAAATGCAGGAGGTCGGCCGTAGTCTGGAGGTGGGAGACGACTGCCTGAGGCAAGCCCGCCTTCAACAGCCAGTCGTCAAGATAGGGGAAGACTGAAACCCCTGATCTGCGCAGATGAGCTGCGACCACCGCCATCACTTTCGTGAACACCCGAGGGGCGCTGGTATGGCCGAAAGGAAGCACGGTGAACTGAAAATGCTCGTGGCCTACCGTGAACCGTAGGTAACGCCAGTGGGCCGGCAGGATGGAGATATGAAATTAAGCATCCTTCAAGTCCAACGCTACCAGCAAGTCTTGCGGGTCTAGGGCAGACAAGACCTGAGCAAGCATGAGCATCTTGAACTTCTCCTTCCCGAGGAAGCGATTGACGTTCCGGAGGTCTAAGATAGGACACAGGCCTTTGTCCTTCTTTGGAACCAAGGAGTAGTGGGAATAACAACCAAAACCTACTTCTGGCATCGGAATGCGCTCGGTGGACCCCTTGGGCAAGAGGGCCGCAACTTCCTGCTGGAGAAGTGACAAGTGATCCCCCGACATGCGGTGGTACTGAGGTGGCATGGCTGGAGGGGTAGACTCGAAGGGGAGGGATTAGCCCCTTCGGACTATTTGTAGAACCCACCTGTCCGAGGTGATGGTGCACCAGTGGGGAACTGACGGCGAATTCTGCCACCCACTGGCGTCTGGTGGGCTTAACACCGGACTAGGAAGGTTTTGAGGCCACAGCGGCAGTGGATTGATTCGCCCACTGTCCTCGGGACCCACCAAAGTGTTCTGGACATCCCCGGAGAAGCCAGTAGTTCTGAGCCAAGCGTAACGGCGGAGCGCCACCATTGTGGAAAGTGCCCTGCCGAGGGAATCAGCCGTGTCAAGCCCACAACGGATAGAAAATTTAGCAGCATCTCTCCCTTCGGTAAAAGCCTGGGAGAGCACCGCCCGAGCTTCCACAGTGCACTGAGGCAGCACCTGTGCCACGGTGTCCCACACAGAATGTGAATAGCGGCCCAACAGGCACACAGTATTCACCGCTCTCAACCCGGAACTGGCAGAAGTGAAAATCTTTTTCCCAAACTGCTCCAGTTTCTTAGATTCCTTGTCCAGAGGAGCAGAAGGGAATGCGCTCGGCGAGGCAGAAGCCTGGACAACCAGACTCTGAGGCGTCGGGTGTTGTGTGAGAAAGCTGGGGTCGCCCGGCGCCGGAGGCGTGCCACACCCTTATCTACAGGAACCCCTGTGTTAGGGTTGTTCCAGGTGCTCAACAGGATGTCATTAAGCGCTTCATTGAAGGGCAGCAGCGGCTCCGCGGAGGACGACGCTGGTTGCAGCACCTCGGTCAGGAGATTGGTCCTGATAGGCACAGAAAGGAGCTCGAGGTTAAGAGCCTCACCGCCCTACGCAACACTACTTTAAAGTCCCAACCTCCTCCGTAGCCACGGAAGAAGGGGACAGTGTACCAGGGTGTGGAGAGAAATCCAGATCCACTAGACCCTCCATGTCGCCTTCCCATTCAGGCTCATCCTCGCATTGAGCTGCAAGAAGGTCTTCAGACCCCTCCCAGTACACCCCTTCATCCACCGGTTGTTGAAGAAGCCGGTAAGGACGAGGTGCCCGTGGAAATGGGACAAACTCCCCATCAAGAAATGGAATCGTGGTTAAGAGACCAATCCTGGTACGGCGCCATCCGGCATCAGTGTCAACACGCACCCGGCGCCGAGGCCGGTGGCACCGCAGGGTATGGTGCCGGCGTAGCTGAGCCTAAAGGCGGCGGCACGGGGGCAGACCTCACCCAACGGGTCCGCGGGGCCCGAAGGCACTCCAAAGGGACCCGATGTGTCAAACAAATGGCACAAGGCCGACACGAAGGCCTGTACCTCGTCCCAAGTCGCATGCGGGCCTGAAAACGGTGGGTAGGCCGCAGGCAACAACGGAGGCTCCATCGGAGCCGCGGGGGAGTGATCGCCTGCCCCCTTAACCGCGTCCCACGACCGGTGAGGGGTAGAGGAAGAGCGACGTCGCTTCTTCGACTTTTTATGACGCCGTGACTTACCTGTCCCCGATTCCGACGAGTGATGGTGATGGCTCCGCAACCGGTCCCTTGACCTCCCACGGGTGCAGGACATCGATCAGCGTGGAACCGACTGCCGGACCTCCAACAACTTTCGGGAACACTCCCGCCAAGATTTGGGCACCATGGCCCGACAATCGGGGCATGCCTCGGGGGCATGCCTCAGGGTCATGGGCGTGCCCCAAGCAGAAGAGACACACGCCGTGAGGGTCCGCTACCGACATGTTCTGATGGCAGGCCCTACAGGACTTAAACTCCGGCATCCCTACTTCACCAGGAGTCGAGTACTCAACAAACCAAGAGAAACAAGTTCTCAGAAGCCAAGTTAAAACTTTTAACTAGGGGCACCGCTCTCTTTTGGATCTGCGCTGTTGGTGGGGACGTCAGCGCGCGTGGGCGTGTCGAAGTAGTTCCGACGACGTCATCTCGGCGGCTACGACGCCAGCGACTTACGCAGAGCCGCACGACGACGCCTACCGACGCGCAGGGGTACTGCTGACGAAATCTTTCCGGATCCAGTCTGACACCTGGGGATATTCTAAGGTAAGAAATCTATCACTAACGTGTCTCTTTCAGATATACGCAGACAATATTGCAGTACTTACGAGCAATGTTATCTCTGCCTTTCCAGTGGTGAAATATTTAGCAGATTGGTTTGGCGCTCTTTCCGGATCCAAGCTGAATGTGGATAAGACTCAAATTCTCTGTTCAGGGATGATCTGCCCCTTGGACTTTCCAGTCGTCTCAGAGGCTACCTATTTGGGTATTACAATTACAACTGCAGATGATAGAATACCCAAATTAAATATCAGTCCAATAATTGAAATTGCTAATAAGAAATTGGAGAGGCTGGATCACTTACACCTCTCTCTTTTTGGGCTAAGTAATGTTATTAAGATGTCAATCTTACCCAAACATTTGTATCTTTTTAGGACTATCCCGCTAGAGTTTTCTTCTTCCTGTTTTGTAAGGCTAGAAAGGCTATGTTCTAGGTTCCTTTGGGGTTATCGCAGGTCTAGAAGAGCGACTAAATGGATGATTCTCCCAAGACATCAATCAATCAATCAATCAATCAATCCGTATTTGTAAAACGCAAACTAATCACCCTTACGGGTCTCAAGGAGCTGGGGGACGTCGTGGAAATTAAGTGAGCTATTGCCCAGAGTCACATGGTGCTGAGCTGCCTCTGGAGCTCGGGATCGAACCGTGAACCCTGTGCTCCGAATTCAGCTGCCCTGGCCGCTGCACCACACCTCTCCACATCGAGAGGGTCTGGCTATTCCCAGCTTTCTGCTTTATTACTGGGCCGCTATTTTACAGCATATGGCCATCTTACTAGTTGGTGCTAAGGCTGATATATCAATGGAGAGTAGCCCGTCCGTATTTGAACTGGGGTTGGGGAACCAAGCTAAGGGCTGTCTGGTTTCGGTTCTCGAACCTAGTTATTACAAAAAGACCAGATTTAAAATCGTGAGAGCAGCATATAAGCTGTGGGAACAGGTTCCGCGGAAGATTAAGATTTCTAATTTGAATGCATACACTCCACTTTAAACTCCAGGTATGCTGCCACCAATCTTTTGGGATCGGGTTACTTTTGAGTGGGCTAAAAAGGGTATTTATTCGCTGGGGGATTTCTATAGAGAAGGGCCACTTGCAACATTTGTAATATTTCAGGAAGAATACGGCCTCCATAGGGGTGATTTTCTCGTGTATCTGCAGATCCGGAGTTTCTTGGGGGAAAATATACCCAGAGCGGCTTCAAATTTTGAAAAGATACCCCTGGTGGAAGCTGTTCAAAAGAAGTTTCGGCTAGGGAAAATGTACCAAATCTTGCTCGATTCCTTCCCTGATGATATGGTAGCACACTCAGATAAATAGGCAAGCAAGTGTGGGGAGGCAGTGATGGACATCGAGGATTCCCTGTTCCTAGCGAGTCAGATTTTGATTACTGGGAGCCTCAGGAGTCAACATTTTATGTCAGTCTTCGACCTTCACTGTACCCCCGCGAAGATTGCCAAATGGAGGGGAACAAGGGAAGGGAAATGTAATAGATGTGATCTCCAGGTAGCGGATACTGTACATATGTTCTATTCCTGTCCAAAACTGGCTGTTTTTATACATGATATAGAAACATTCTTGATTACGACTTTGGGGGTATCAGTCTCTGTTACATCAGCTCTTCTCATTCTGGGAGTAGGGAAGAATACTGAAGTGGGTAGTAGGGTAAGATCTGAGACAGGATTTGTGTTCATGGCTATGGCCCGCTTGTGTATTACTTCCCAATGGATCAGTGCTGACCCTCCAACTTTCTCTAACTGGCATGCAAGGCTATTTGCTGCATACAATATTGAATCTTCAATTAATAAATTAAGAGGCCGTAGGAAGAAAGCGTTGGGGCAGCGAATCTGGGCTCCCATTGCTGACTTGGTCGATTAAAGGATAAGGTGGGCTACTTGTATTTCCTTGCTGTTTCTCTATTCTAATTTTTGATTCGCCTAATCGCTTTTCTTTTGTCAATGAAATGAAATAAGGAAATAATGAATTATTTAATTTCTCAAAAGTATCTGTGGTATGAATATACTGGTATGCATTATTTTACTGTGGCTATTCAATATGGTCAGGAGACAACCCGGTATATTCTGCTGAATTGTATAATCATATATTTTTGTATTGCCATCTCTTCCCTCTCTTCCTTACAGGTCTGTCAGTGCCCCATGTTTTGTTGTATAAGCAGTATTATTGCTTTGTGTTCATGTTTTATCTGAGGGAACAAAACAAATATAAAACCTAATAAAGATATATATATAAAAAAAAGAATAACATTGTAGTATTCAAGGCTCATGCTTCAAAACGGTTATTCGAGTACTTTCCTACTTGTACTTTAAAATTGATATCGCCATTTGTACTTACGTTATTCTAAAGATTAAAGATGAAAATCTTTATTTTTACAAATTGGTCTCAGAATTTTTAGAGAGTCTGTGAACCATGTATTCACTGTGTGTGTGTGTGTAACAAATGCTTAACAATCCTTCCAAATACAATGTACAAGTGCTCAGATACATACAACATTTTTCAGCATACAGAACTCGTCAGCTAGCAGCAAGAAAGTTTGGAAAAGTGCAAGTGCTCAGAAACATACATAGTAAGTCAATCAATACTGTTCTAATATATGTTTAAAAATTGTTCAAAAAAGCTAAAAAAATTAAAACAAACAAGTTCAGATGGGGGTGCCAGCAGACAGTTTCGGGCCTCTTCTGCTGTGGTAATATTTCATTTTAAAAAACAATTCCTTGGGTATCTGCGATGTATTGATTGCAATGTCAGGCAAACAAATAACAAGAGTACTGAAGTGACAACGTCTTTCCTGTCTAGCAATGCCTTCCCAAGCTTCTGTTACGTTTCTTAGAGGGAGTAAATTCAATCTAAGCAACAGAATAACTCTACGTACTCCATGTTTTAGATTGCATAAAACATATGGTTGTTTTTTTTTGTAAATACTACTCCCCACAATACAATCATTATTTCTATTCTCTGCGCACGTTTTAATCTCTCTTTCGTGAGAAACCCCATAGATTGTTATTTTAATTCGGATTTTCAAGGCACACCAGTCGACCTCATCCAGGTGTAGTGACGAAGCACTACTGACGTTTAAATGGTTCTGCCCAGAAAGTCGGCGGTGTCCAGCACCCAACGTATCGCAAACTTCCCTGCATCCCTCCCAGAGGCAGCAGCCACTGCCAGGGACTCCTCGGGACACTAAGGCCGCACGTGCGCCGCCTTATCCCACACCAAGTGGGAATAACAGCCCAAGAGATATGCGGTGTTTATGGACCGCAGTCCTAAGCCACCGGCGGAAGAGAACTTTTTCTTTCCAAGGTGGTCCAGCTTCTTGGATTCCCTTTCCGGTGGAGCGGTAGGGTATGCACTTTTGGAAGTGGAGGCTTGGACCACCAAGCTCTCCAGGGTGGGGTGTTAGGAAAGGAAAGTGGGAGTCGCCCTGAGCCGGGCGTGGCAATCATCCTGTCCACCGGAGCCCCCGTGCTGGGTCTGGACCGTGTGCCCAAAAGGATGTCGGTGAGGGCCTCATTAAAAGGTAGCAAGGGCTCCGAAGAGCTCGCAGCCGGTTGAAGCACCTCCGCCAGCAGGTTAGTCCTGACCGCCACAGTAGGAAGCTCGAGGTTGAGAGCCTCGCCCGTCCTATGCAACACCACTGCGTACGACGCTCCCTCCTCTGTAGCCACGGTAGGAGGAGACAACATGTCAAGGTCAGAGGAGGTGTCCAAACCACTGGCATCCCCATTTTCTTTCTCCAGTCCTGTTCACTGTCCACCTGGTCATTTAGAGGGTCGCCTGACCCCTCCCAGTCCTCCTCCTCTTCATCTGGGGGCCATTCTGGTTGAAAAGGTTCCCCAGGAGTTAACAGGGGCATAAAAACCCCTCTTTGTGCCGGATCCGACGTCGTACGATGCCGATCCGGGTCCACGTCGGGATGGAGGCCGTGCATGGCGGGAGGGAAGGACCGGGGTCGATGCCTGCCAGGGGACCAACCGGTGTTGAACGTTGCAGTGGTGCCGGAGGAAGCGGCGCCAGTGGAGGTGTAATAGGGTCAACCGGTGCCGATCAGGATCCAGGGGCCGGTGGTGAAGGCCTAGACACCCCCAACCGAGTTGGTGGGGCCCGAAGGCACATCAGTGGGTTCGGGCTACCCAAAGATGGCCTGCATCGCCTCGTAGAAGGTACAAAGCTGGGCAGGAGTCACTCCGGGTCTCGGAAAGGGAGGGAAATGCGGAGTCAACTCTTCAGGCTTCGCGCGTGGAGCCGCAGGATGGGCACCACCCACGTCCCTCGTTGAGTCGGCCGACCAAAAAGGAGAAGTCAAAGAGCAACGATGCTTCTTCCACTTCTTCGACTTACCCGACCCCGAGTGCCAAGACTTGGAACCCGAATGATGGTGGCTCTGCGACTGGTCCCTCGATCTCCCTCGTGACCGGGACCTCGAACGGTGTGGAGCCGACTGCCGGTGCTCCAGCAGCTTTTTGGACCACTCCCGCAATGTCTTCGGCACCATTGACCAGCAGTCGGAGCATGACTTGGGGTCGTGGTCGCGCTCTATGCACCGACATCATCCGATGACAGGAACCGCATGGCTTGAAGCCGGGCATCCCTCGTGCACCTTAGGAGTTGGAAGACTCAAAAAAGAAGTCGACAAAAGTCAATAAAGTCAGTGAAAAAATGACTGGCGGTTCCGCTCTTCCCGTATCTGCGCTGGCTGGTGCGGAAGAAGAAAGAACTGACGTCAGTGCGCAATGGCGGCGCCAAGTAGCTACCGCAACATCATCCCGGCAACCACGACGCCTACGACGGACGCGGAGCAGACCGATGTCACCTTCCGACGCGCAGAGGTACTGCTGACGAAAAAACTTTCCGGATCCAGTCTGACGCCTGGGGGTAATTCTAAGGTAAGGAATCTATAACTAATGTGTTTCTTTCAGATTGCTCCATTTCGTCCCAGTGTGCCCTATCATATCTGGATAGCAGGGCCTGAGTGTTGGCAATGCACCAATGATTTGCTGCTTGGGCAGCTACTCGTTTACCAGAGGCGCCTAATAAGTTTGACTGCTTGTCTGGAGGGGAAGCATCACCCGTAGTCTGTGAATTGGCCGGTTTACGGGCATTAGAGACTACCAGAGTCTAGTGGTAGCTGACCTTTAATAAAAACTGGATCTGAAGGAGCAGCTTTATATCTTTTAATCAATCCAGGGGGTGCGAATGCGAGCCCGCACTGGATCTTTGAAGATGTCATCAGCATGTCTCATTATCCTTTTAAGTATAGGCAGAGTGTGACTAGCCCTCTGTGTGGTACTGAATGTTTCAAATAGGAAATCTTCCCCTAAAGATTACTTGTGTAACTGCACCCCATGATATTCTGCAGCTCTAGCAAGTAATTCTAGATGTCCTACATTGTCATCAGGAGGGGAAGGCTTTGCAGGGTAAAGATCTGGGTTGTTATCTGTAGGTAAATCTATGAGATAATCCTTCCAGGGATCTATCGGTACAATATTGTCCCCACCATCTCCATCATCATCATCAGATGGTGGTGTTCGAGAGTTAGTTGGTGTAATTAGCAAATGACGCAAAGGTTGAGAGGTTGGTGTAGGGGAACGTGGTAAAAGAGGAGGAGGGGGAGGGTTAGTACCCATATTCTTCCTCTTGAAAGGAATAAAGAAAGGTTCTTCTTCTGACTCAGGTTTTCGTTTCTGAGGTGACTCAGTAAGAACACGTCCTGTATCAGGATTTATGAAGAGTTTCTTCTGTTTTGGTTCTGATTTTGGTGTCGGGCGTCGAAAATCGGATCCTGCCGCTTTGGAGGCACAGTTTTAGGTTTCGATGCCGAGGATTTCGGATCCGGGGTGGAATCGCTTTTGGGTGCCGTAGGTTTCGGTGCTGAAGGAGGTTTTGTTTTCGGCGTCAAGGATTGCGGCTACAAATCAGTTTTCGGCTTCGAGCCTAAAGGTTTAGGTCGGTGCCAGTGTTTGGCCGACTCGATCCCGAGCAAGGAGGCTTAGAGACGCGTTTAGGTACAGAAGCCTTTTGTTTCGGCACGTTGGATTTTGGGTTAAGGGGCGTTCGGTACTCACTGTACTTTGACCTTTTGGCAAGTCTCCTTCCGACTCGGAGTCCGATTCCAGGATGGAGACAAGTTCCTCTTGTTCTTCCTCGGCCCCTTGTGCATTGAATTCTTGCTCGGATCCTTCACCGAAGATGTCTGGGGTGTATTCGACATTTTGACTATGCATCTCGCAACGTCGAGCCAGACGATCACAGAGCGTTTTCTTCAATTGGAATGATTTGCACGCATCACAGTCTTCTTCATTGAACTCCGGAGACGGGCCAAGTTGCACACTTGGGGCAGGTGGGTGCGCGTATACTTGGCGCGGAAAAGAGGGGAGAATTTAAATGGAGTCCATTCCATCGACTGCGAAGTAGACTGACGTGGTTAGGCCGGACGGCTTTTCCAAGAACTTCGATCAAAATAGAGGTTTTCCTCGACGGATACGATACGCGAAGAAGTGGGATACACGTTCAAAACAATACCGACGAGGGTACAGTGTATTGCACAACGAGGGGAACCCGAAGAATCTGTTTCAAAGCAGAGCACAACAATACACGTCTGAATCAGATGGTGGAAAAAAACAATCTAACAATGGAGTCGATGCCCATGCGCAATATCACCGAAAGGAGGAGTCACCTCCCCCGTGACTGGAAAGACTTCTTCTAAGAAAAACAACTTGCAAACATCTAGTCTCAAACACTAGATGGCAGGAGTATGCAAAGCATGTGATCTACAGCTCATATGCCTCGAACAAACATTTTAACGTTCATCTCTTGACTCAGTGCTATCTGAGTGTGTTTTCCACTTACAAAAGAGGGTTTGAACTCCCACTGTGTACTTGAACTTATCTAGTGGGACTAATCATGAACAAAACACCATCCGCCCAGTATTGCTCAGTAAGTTGTGTATGGGTCGCAGGAGTTTGGGGGGAGGGGTGATAAGATTGTGACAAAGCCTCCATTTCCCACTTGTACAGTAAGTACGGGGTGATTGTTTTTTCTTATTGGAAAGTAGATCAGGACTGCCAATCGGTTGTAATGTCATCGCAACTGAGATAGGTTTCAAATACACATTGATATTATTACCTAATGTATTTCAACATTTAGCTACCTTATAAACAGATATCTTGGGAGTCATGGACGTATGGTGTCTATTTTGCCTCTCTCAATTTTAATTAAAGTTCCACAGGTCTCTATTATGAAATGCTTTCAGAAACCAAAATTTCAATATAAAAAATTGCTTGACAGGGCAAGATAAAAATAATCTTCATCTGCAGAACAGGAATAACAGATTACTAAAATTAAGTTAATAAACAAATTCATTAACTCTGTGTCCTCAGAGGAATGGGACGAAAATCAGATTCTTGAATTTTAACCACAATGGTTCATTAACTAACATATTAACTGATTAATAAGACAGTTGATAAATAATAGTGATGATTAAATCAAACTTTGTAAGTGTAGGAACTACATGTTAGTGTGTAGGCATAAGGGGTAGCAGTTACAGAAGGAGAACAATGACTAGTTTGTACAACTTAGAAAGGATTTGTAAATATTATGGTCAGTGAAACCAGAGATAGACGATCATGGGAGCCTAGCGAAAAGTTTTTTTTTCCTTGAGGTCCATAGCTTATGAATTATCCTGGGGTAGACGCCAAAGGAAATGCTTTGCCTTTAATATAACACCTTTTAAAACTGGATTGAAGACTTTTTTAAACAAAAAATTGTTTCTTATTAATATTGATCACATTTTATATCAGAAATCTGCTTGTAAACCATAATTCCTTCAAGAAGTGAGAGTAAAATCAGAATAATGAAAATAATTCAACAATATAATAATTCTTGAAAACAGAATACCAAATGTCCTATATTAAAATATGAAAGCACAACAAAACCACAAAGCACAATTGAAATGATTTTCTATCACACACCATTTTATAGGGCTACTGACCAGAAATGGTAAGCATGATCTCATGTGGAGAGCTAACTGATGGTGTACTGGAACTTGTAGCCTGAGCCAGAACATGATTCAAACTTGAATTATTAATGGTCAATGTAATCTCATGCTGCCCCTTCGAAGTGGAAACTAGACCTTGAGAAGCCATAACTGGGGATATATCTTGTGAATCTGAAAACCAATAAAAATATTTTATAATTTAAAGGCTACAAGGGAATACACACTTTCATAAATATAACAACGTTTATAATATGATTAATGCACACATCATAAAAAGAACAATTAAAAGAAACAGTGAAGATGCCACCAAAAAGGATTAATTACTGCTCAGTGATAATAGTAATAAGCACAATGATGCTAACCAGCAAGCATAGTTTGGCAACACGTAAAAAAACTAACCAAGAAGAAAGTTCATGTGTTAAGCGATATAGCGGTTCCTGTCCACATGAGACAAGAGTATAGTTTCATAAACATTGCCTACACCCAAAATCAGATCAATCACTACATCGCAAGATGTGCACAGCATACGAAGCCACACTAGACTGACAGAGGAAAACGTATGTACCTTTGGTTAAGAAAGCCCTTTATTTCCAATATTTGGAACACAGATAACAAGTGGAAGATATGGTATGCTATTAGCCAATAATACCAAGACAAGTCTTCTTTTTGCCCAGATGACCAACGCTATCCCAGATTTGTCTGCCCCACTTTTGTGTCTTGAAAACTGCTGTGTAGTTGCTGTAGGTAATCTAGGGATTGAAAGCTAGCACCTCTAGAGTGGGTAGATTCCGATGAATGAGACAAACCCAAGACTAAAATTAAAAAAATTACTACAACTGGTGAGGCACCTATTTTGACTAGAAGACAGTCCCTTCAATTCCACACGCATGGGTACATTATAAAGTAAAAAGTTGCAAGGAGGAATGGCTAGATTGAACAAGGTAAATACTGTCTTTAGACCTATTTATTCAAATGGGCTGTAGAAATATTGAGTGTAATCTCTGGTAAATATATAGTTGATCCAACAGTGTGTTCACCTTGAATTGGAACAGGGCCTGAGCAGTAGCATTTGCACTACTTAGACTAGTACATTTTCTTTTTTTTTCTTGGGTTGTATCAAGCAACAAAATTGCTTTGCAAAATGAGAATAGTACACTAAATGAGTCCTGAGTAACCCACTGTTTTTAATACTTGTATTTTCCCAGCTCTTTATTTAGCATACTGGGCATTTTTGTTCTCTTGACTACTTCCACAAATATTAAGCATAACGTTAGACTGCCTTTCCCTCAGTGCTGGAAGTGCATGCTCTACATGTGCCACAGCAATCAGAATCATAGTCATCTATGATCACTAAAGACAAGACAGATTAGGGTCTGAAGTCCTAATTGCCCCCGTCAAGCCATAGTGGCTTTGAAGCGTGGAGTTGCGGTATAAAACGGTTAAAAAATAGGAACAATAAAAAAATGTCAGACTAGATAATATCTACAGAAACAAATAATGGGTGTGCGTTATAAGGTGGCCAGTATGTCGTTTCAGGTGTAGTTATGATATGCTAATGATGATACCATAAGGAATCCAATGAGGCTGATGAACGTTGAATGCTATGACAACATTTCTGGATGTAACATGCCAACTGGGAAGGGCTTCAAATGAGTATTCTGTGGAAGTACATATCTATTAGAAGTGAAGACCCATTGCAATGATTTGTCACTAGCTCCACCCTGTCAGTACTTGATTTTACTGGGATGTTGCCCTCAGTGAATTGATTAAATCCATTTGTTTTCTTGAACTTCCTGTCCTGGTTAAATGTACATAGATGAATTGGGAACATAGAAACTTACAAAAATATATTAACTCTGCAGGACGACAGTTTTAACTATGAAAAGTATTTATCTGTGGGAAGTCTTTAGAACGCTTTCACAAAAGAAACTATGAGGATGGCTCCTGGAAACTGCAGACCAGTGAAAGAGAGCAGAGATTTTTTTCACCAGATGAGAGGCAACCAAATAATTGGTGTCAGGCTGACAATGAGAGACTGGCTTATGATTCTGAATTTGCACTTATACGCTAAGCAGACAAATAGGGAAAGACCTAACAGCCTTACTTTCTGTCGAAGGCTGCAACTGACACTTTATGAAGATGCTTGGGGTGGACTTTGGATCAAAAGCAAAGAACTTTAAACAGGGAATGAAGACTGGTCACAATGGAGCTCAGATACATTTGGTGCTTGTCAAGGCTAGAGATAAGTAAGCATCCTGAAGATACAACTATGTTAGAAGTTCTCCTTCGAAAAAGAGTAATAGGACCTACTACAATGTCACCATGCAAAACAAACATCTTGTTGAGGAATTTATTCAGCTACTGTAAGTCTAAGATAGCAGCCAGCCTGCTGAAAACTTTCTTACGAGAAAAAACCTTGATTAGTATAAGTTTATTTTCCCAGCTAGGATCTAGTGGTCAGCTCTAGAGTCTATTCATCAGCATTGAGAACATTTTGGCCTGGAGGAGTTTAATATGTTAGTGGTTTTACTTCTTCTGTAGACACAGATGTTGTTTATCTCTTTTTTTAATTTCTTTATTGGATTTTGTTATTAAATAAACATCAAAATGGTAATAACATTGCAGGTGCATTAGCAGTGCTCATTACTGTGCGCAAATGGTTAAACCATCCAGCTGGACATGGATACATGAGATGTAGAGACTAATAAAGGATACAGGCTAAGCTTAGAGTGCCCACTAGCTGGAAGACGGCAAAGGTAAAACAGGAATGAGTCAGAAAGAAAAAAAGAAAAAACATCAAGAACAAATGTAGCAGGCGGTTAATGAATAGAATAGTAGGGCAGGTTGGTAGAGGCGTCTCACAGTGTACAGTACTTTGCAAAGGTAGGTGCTAGTCAATGATGCTGCAGCTAATGCCACATCTACCACCAGGGGGACAAACGGATAATGCCTGATGGGAGAGGCATGGGTTCCGCAAAGGTAGACATGCAGAGGCAGGAATCTCAGGTTGGGGTTTGGTCAATTCAGAAAGATGTCATTACTTCAAGTGCCATCCACTAGCATGGAATATGTCTCGGAGAAAGTTTCATAAGTCGTCTTTGGTTACTGTCTGGAAGCAATGTAGCAACTCGTCCCATCCCTGAGAGATGGGATGGTTTGGGAGGCCTTTGGCTTCTTCCGCCGTCAGAGTGGTCCTTTCTGCCTTGGGCCAGATCATCAATGATTGCTGCCATGCAGTCGAAGAGAGAGGATGAGTGACTTTCCAATTGCACATAATGACACACTTAGCAAGGAACAAGGCTAGGTCTAAGAAACAAGATTTTAACTTCTTGGTGCATGAGTAGGAACCTAGGGCACTGACTTACCAAGTATGTAAAGTGATAACCCAAGTTACCGGGGCGAGTTGAGCGGTAACTGTTGTCTAATATTGAGTCAAGTAGATGCAGGACTATTGTATGTACATTAAATTAGCGACTGTCATGACAACGGACCTTCATCCCAAAGAAAAACTCCCTTATCTTAGGGGTAGTGAAGTATACCCTAAGCAAGATGGAAAATTGGATGAGTCTGAACATTGTATTTCTAGAAATGGTGACCGGCTGGGCCAGCATCATCTCCCATTCTTTGCCATGGAAAACCCTCTTGATATCTGTCTCTTTCTTATCTTGGAGACTGTAGAGGGGGATCTGAGAATGTAAATGTTGCAGGATGTGGATCAGCATTTGATTGATTAGGGACAGTCCCCTGTGAATATTCATCTGGCACGGTCATACCTCAAAGGCTAGCAGATTTCTATTCTGAAAGGGGGTCACCCATAGTTATCATACACGGAGTGCCAGTGTTGCAAATCACAGATGTTAGAAAGCCCCTGGTTCTCAGGCAGCCAAGAAAGTGTATAGCAGGAGTGCAACAGTTGGTCTGGGTGGTGATACGTAAGCCTTGCAGGAAGCAATAGTGCACAGTCTGGAGCAAGCAAGTGGGAGAAGGGGAGTCTTGGGCCTTGTGGGGATGGAACAGCTGTAACATCATTCCAACCACCAAGTGGCATGCAACTTGGCAGTGCCATATAGGTGGTGTTTGCCCAGCCTGTGGCTCACCCACTGTAGCTGCACCACAAAATAGCAAAGCTCCAGGTTAGAATACCCTGAGGCCTCCCCTATCGACCGAGATGTTGTATCAACAAATTTCAGTCTGGGCAATGTGGACTAAAACCTGAACCCAGTAATCCATTTCAACCAACAGCTTCTCCTGCCTACATGGAGATCCTAAGTGCTAATTAAGACATCAGGGGCAGGTGCAGAAATTAGTCAAGCTCTCATCAAGGAGATTCTGTACTTCAGAATGGGAACTACCACTTCTTGTTGATTGTATGGAGTATACCGTTCTCTGCTGAGTCCTTAAATATCATTGGGTATGTTCAGGCTATTGCTGGTAAAACTAAACTCTCCATTCAAGGCTTTCTTGGCTCTGCCCTCATATGCTGGGAAAGGACTGCAGGTGACAAAGCAGCAGTACTCAAGCAGTGTTGTCTCAAAATCAGATTTAATAAATTGTAGTGTTTCATCTATATATCGGCTCAATAGAGTCTCCTCATTCAAGGTATGTCAAGCACTCCATTTAGGATTTCAGGGTAGAAGAATATATTCTCCTAATTATCACTGCCATTGGAAGACTGCAGCTCCTGAAAGTTGCCGAAATGTGATGCTGACACTGTTCTTACCACACTTGTCCACTGACAACGTGCATTCTCCTTTCCTCCAAACAGTTTTAACTTCTATTTCTTCCTCTGGGTGAGGTACTAGGTTCAGGTAGGAGAAGATGGCTGTCCACATATGCCTGCCATACCTCCTGAGGAAAACAAAGGAATCTGCAGCCTTGATTTATCTGCTGGAATCGTAGTGGCTCTCTTTTCAATAGTGTCAGTTTTCCTGACCTCATGATATGGATACATAGTATATGGTGAAGGTGGATACCAAGAGCGATGTTGGACTGACACTTAACACAACAATACATGTTAAGGTGACCTCTGATAAAGACCGTGATATTTTCTGGGTCCCTGTATTTCTTTCGCAAATGTGAAGACACTGCCAGGACTGCCTCCAGGTTTTGCATTAGCCTCTCCCCTTTGTAAAATGGGAATAGTGTTGATTGTCTTGCCATGTGACTCTCGGAAATCAAACCAGACTCCAGAGTTCTCAATGGAAACACCAATGTGAGGCACAAATTGGCACTACAGTAGCTTTTAAAAGAGTAGATGTCAGAGCACGTTAACCTAATTGGCTGAAATGTGTACAGCTTTTTTATGAGTTGAATGTGCTAGTAAATTAACACTATATTTTGTAGCCAGGCACGTTAATATATCTTACAGTTAACTGAAACAATTACCTAGGATTACAGGCCCAATAAGTGGGAATTATTCAAGTATGTGAATATATGACTGATCCAAGGTTGGACAAGTTATGATACACTTTTCTGAAAGTTGATGACATCCTTCCTTTACAAAGAAAAAGGTTCTAAGGAGTGAAAAGAAAGATTAGACTGAAAAAAAGCCCTGTCTTGTGCTGATACTTCATTCTTCGAATGATAATGTGCACATAAAAAGGTAATTGTAAACAGAGGCATATGGGCTTTCATTTACTTTGTATTCATTTTGCTGAAGGCAAAGCTAGAGGTACACTATTTGTGTAACACTTCAGTTATTTGTGTACAAGGAAATCAGAAACCATTTCTTCAATAGTGATGAATCACTGTGCTTTGAGCTGTAATGTTTCTAACAACATTTTCTCTTATGAGTATGTGTTTTTGCCTTATGCAGTTGCTGGTCTAGGAAATCTGTACAGTTGCAAAAGCATATTAACAGCTAAAAATAAAGCAAAGAAAAAAAGTAAATACAGATGTATCCTTCATGCTGCCATTTTTAAATGTAGCATCTGCTGTTTAAGAAGTGAAATGTGATATTTATAAAGCGCAAACTGTCACTCCGAAAGGAGCCTCCTGGCGCTGAAAGTTTTAAAGGCAGAACTTTTACGACAAGGAAGTTTGTTACCACATCTTACCTGTATTACTAGATGTTAATATTGAACTACTGTCCCCCAGAGACCGTATTATCAGATTGGTGGAGGGTGCTCCTGCAGTTTGCAATGACAAGCCAGTCATCGACTGAAGAACCATACTCGCTGGTATTGCACTCTCTGCTATCTGGAGAGAGCTGCTCTGGTGGGATGTATTAGAGTCACTGGTGAGCTGATGAGAAAGCAGGCTGCTGTTCTGCAGTGTCTGTTGTAAAATACTGGGATCGATCTGAAAAGCAAGGCAAACAAACAGAGCAATAGCTATAGTTCAGTGATCACATATAAGTTAACCTTTGCTTTCCAAAGCTTAATAAACAGGAGACATTTTACCTGCAGTGTGATGTTGTTGATACTGGAAGCATCAATTCCAGAAATCTGAACGTTTTGTCCTACCAGGTTGGCTGCAAGCTGTAACTGGATACCTTCAAGAGTGGCCAGGCTCCCATCGGTCAACGAGACTGTTAACTCGCCCCCTGCTGTTAAAGGAAACGATTGATATCATCACAACAATCCATTGCATATTTTTGCCATTTTAACACTAACTTAATATTGAAACATCTTACAATTTTACAAGATGTATCAACAGTGAGAGTATATATTATATTGGCTGGGGTAATGCTATAGTTACTACCATGAACACTGGCCTTCACATCAAATACTGTATGGAGTATATTCTTTACTCCCTTGTCTTCCATATACATTTAACCTCCGAAGACTGGTAGGTCACTGCCACCTTTTTAATTCTTAACTTATGCCTCCACCTCTTCCTGTTTTTTCCACCTCAAAAACGTATTATGCTGCACTGTGTAGTAGATAAACTACCTAAGAGTGTGTGTGAGGGATCATGAGGTGAGGGTGGATGATCATGTCTATGATCAATGTATCCTCTCGGACAGCTGTCTAGGCAGATATTGAAGGAAGAGGAGTAGGTTATGGAGCCTGAGATACTCCCCTTGCCTTAGCTAGGCTTTGCTTAGTGGAGGGCGTTGCAAAAAGCTACCAGGTATGCACTAGGTCGACTATTCTTCGGCAGGTCACAGCAACTGTTCTCCGGCAAGTCATCACCAAGGAGCAGAACGCAACTTACCATAAGGTGAACACCAGACATATCATGTCCCGTCAGTAATCTTCGAATTTGCGCTAACTATGCGAAGACACATACAGAGGAGAAGCTGCATGCTGATGACATCATCCAAAATAAAAGCAATTTGCTATTTTGGACAAAGGCCAGCCACAGAGTTCCAAGACAAAAAGGTGGGAACATTGGGTAACAATCCCCAGGCCTGCAGGAATGCCCAGGACTGCAAGAGCCAGAGGAAGAACGTTATATACAGAAGAAATAAGTAATATAAGTGCCCACAATGCTATTTTATTTCTTGAGGGTTTTATGGCACTGAGATAGCAGGGATAACCTACATAAACTAGCAACAAAGAACTACATTTAACAACACTGATGATCTTTTGTCAGTAAAAAAAAATTAACTCCTGTCTGCTGCAAAAACATTTAAATTGCACTCTGGCCAAAAGGAATGCAGGCAAGCTCAAATATAGGCAGTTACAATACGCTTTAGACGGGCTATAAGCAAATATCTCTAAGGAATGTCTCTCCTCTGGATGAAAAGGGTGAATATTTCTCAGCAGACACAGCATATGGAAGCAAGAACTAACCCTTGATTTTGACTGTATCTTCTGAGACACATCCTTATCAAACAAAACCCCTAGAGATTTAACTTTTGAAGCAGATGTGGGAGAGGACCCAACAACTACTAAGCTGTTTAAAACTGAGCACAACAAAATTGTAGCCTATCCATTGCCACAAATCCCTAAACTCCGAGCAATTTTCCAACGAGATAATACACTAAACAATTTGCATCAGAGAAAGCATATGAACAGTCGATTTTGATCCAAGAGTGAAGGAGATAGATGTTAAATAGCATTGGTGAAAAGGAGGAGCTTAGGGGAAATCCACATTAAACAGTCTTTTCGGATTTGCAAGGGGAGAGCAAAAGGGTGAAAATGAGATGATCTCTTTATCTTTGGTTGATTTTTGAGCATTAACAATTAGTGAGTTTAGTTTGGAGTCTATGGCCATTGTGTGGTTTGCTTGGGTAGCAATATTCGAATATCCAATATGGCTGTATAAATCCAACGCTGCTTTGCCTATTGCCATGAGAGCTTTTCTCCATGGCAAGGCACCACACGTTAAGAACTCACCCTCTTCATTATTGGTTAGCATGGCGGGACCTAATGTCCCAGGTGTCATTATGTGGAGTGCCTTTATTGGGGTGGTCTCACAACCGGATTAAGTATTTGTGACAAAAGTAGCTCCTTTGCTTTCTCTCTGAGCCACTGCACCTTCCTTGCTTTTTTTACCCCAAGGGCCCACTCTTCTACTTGGTCCGAATCGAAACATAACCGGCTCTATATTCCATTTCTTTCTTCAGTGTTATTACCTTCTGGTTGAGGTGTTACAATGGACAGGATGCTTGCATTTTTTGTTTCCAATATTACATATGGCCAGCAATATTTGTCAGAAGGGTGGGGACAGGCTTTAGCAGATTGACTGTGGCCATAACCAATATTCCTCAGAGAGTCATCATAGTCCGCAATTATGTTGTAGCTCCCTTGCTAATCAAACAGGTGCTCCTACTGGTCCCCCACATTCCCAGACATTATTTGAGTCACAGTCTGGTGGTGAGGCATTACCTGTTTCTCTTTTGCCACTTTTGATGATGCTTGTTGGAGATAATGGAATATAACACAGTAGTCTTTGAGGTTGCGCAATTTCAGAGTTGCTCTAACATGATGGTTTAGTAACACTCATGGACTGTTATATTTCTTTGTTTTCAATTAAGGTTTTGCATAGTTTTGTTGACTCCATCAGTCTCTCGTCCACGACTCAATGTTCTGGCCTTTCCATAATGACCTTCTCGAGCATTCCCTGTGTTGATTTAGCTACAGAGGTATCACTCAAATTTCTTGTGGGTGGTCTGCTGGGGGTCAACTAGCTTTAAGAACTTGGCCAGGCTACAGGGCAGACTCTGGAGGAGGATAAAGGTTATAGTATTTCTTGATTCTTGTGGCACACAAGGATTTAGATACAACCTCAAATCCAAGCTGCTTCTGACAGGATGCTGAAATTTTCCTTCACACGTGCCTTTCTGCACCCTATCATTTTGTTTTTCTTTAGATGAGCCTGTAGCAACAATGAGCAGCGAGTCCACATGTCTCTTTTGAAGCAGTTTGACTGTTGGACGCTTGCAGACGTTTTTATTGTAAGTCCTTCTGGTCTATAAATGGGTGAGCTAGGTGGGGTGTCTGATGTCATGTTTCTTGTCAAGTTGGCTTCCAAATTTCTTATTGATTTTTTTAACGTCTGTTAATCGGTGTATGCTTGGTTGATTAAATGACTATTTATACGTTGTGGAATGATTAACAGTATGTTGTCTGGGACAAACAAGTTTACCTATGGGCACCTGCATACTGGGACAAAGCCAAGGACCGCCAGCCGGCCCGGCCCAGCCCAGCCCAGCCCAGCAGACCAGCCAACCCTTATGCATCCTGCCCCCTCTGGCTTCACCCAGCCTAACACGTTCTCCCCTGGACACTGCAGGGACTCATCAATGCTGCCCCAGCACTGGTTTGCCACAGACAGATCGGGGGAATCACCCTTGGCTTCTGATGCCAAGGTTAAGGGGGGCATCCACTAGGCTGCGGAACAACTACCCTGGCCATCCAAAGCCTCTGGCACCACGGGCCACCAATTGATGTTGCTCGTGCCTCGATGTTCGAGCACTTGTGAACTCCTGAAGCTTCTAGGGTCACTTTAGGCTGCCTGCGGCCATTGATTGCTCCCCACGTCCTCTTGTGGCTGTGAGCATGCTCCAAATCCCACCGCCGACACGCCTGCAGGCTCGCTACTCTCCCCAGACTGCTCCATTCTCTCTCCAACAATTCTGCAGCATATGCATTTAGCTCTCCCTATCATTCACTTTAAAAGAAAATGAAAAGAGTTTGTTAAAGAGTTTTTAAAAATGTAACTTTTCTTTCA
This sequence comes from Triturus cristatus, assembly GCF_964204655.1. Lineage (NCBI taxonomy): Eukaryota > Metazoa > Chordata > Amphibia > Caudata > Salamandridae > Triturus > Triturus cristatus. The sequence continues at coordinate 216,307,682 of NC_140588.1, forward strand.
TTTAGCGATTTTAAGGCTTATGTAAGCTCTTCCATCTTTTAAGGTACTATGATGGAATCGGCAAAACTGTACTTTCGTGTCACATGTACTTCTTGGCCTTTCCGAAGTAAGGTGATACTACACAAAATATGACTTTGGAAAAAGTGCTCATGGATCCCTGCAGGTGCGTTGGAGTGTCCAGTGCTTATGATCATCAATGGACATTCCTTAAGGAGAATACCTTTCAGTCTGTTCTCTCCAAAAAGCTAATAAAACATCAGTGACAAGACGACATGATAGAGTTGGCTGAGACTTTTCCTGCTACACAGCCCAACCAGCGGGATAAGTCCCTAGGGCCTGGTGGTTTTACCTCTGATCTCTATCAGAACTTCAAGGTAATTTGTTTGGCTTCTTAATAACTATTGTTAAGACAGAAGGAGTTTTGCACACCATTAGAGAGGCAGTACATGATAAGTGGATACCCTCATGGCTCAAACACCTAGTTTAGGCTACCCTGCCACCTGGTCCAACGTGGTTTTAAATGACACTAAATTACTCTGTAGGCAACTTGAAAATTAAATGGCGGAGATGCTACCTAGATGAAGATGAGCTCCGCCTGAAGACTGCTTTAAATGATTATAAAAATAAAGTCAGGATAGTAAAAGCGGACTACTATTGCAGCCTAGTTTCGGCCGCCTCTAGTAGAGCTAAAAAGATTTTTGACATACTTCGTGACCTCGCAAATCCGTCCTGTCTTAAGCAAGATATAACACAGTCATAGAAATTGTGACGATTTAACAACTTTAAAAAAAAATTAAATCAGGATGATTTTAAATGATATTGAGAGCTCTCAGCAATCAGAGCTCTCCTCTTCTGATAAAAACATTTTCACTTTGTGTACTATCCCTTCTAACAGTGTCACCACTAAGCTTCTCAATCTTCAGAATGACGTCACAGACTCTTGATTTTTCAAAAGTGAGGTTGGATAGTCTTGACCCAATATCCACAGAAGCCTTCAGAATGTTGTTCAGATCTATTAGGTATGGATCCCCTCCAGACCCTCTCCCTCCTAATCAATGGAAAAAATAAGATGACAAATTATTGCTTCCACTGTTACAACTCTGTAACCAGTCCCTGGAATCTGGTGTGGTGCCTGTGTGCTAGAAAAAGGCTATAGTCAAGCCATTGTTAAACAAAAGTCACGGCAGACCCTACAATTTTAGCCAGCTATGACCAATCTCTCTCCTTCCAGCTCCAATAAAGATATTGGAATGGCAGGTTAGCAAAATCCTGCTGCACCATCTGGCGGACCGTTCATTGTTAGAGGATGAGCAATTTGGCGTCAGACCTGGCCAAGGCAGGGGGCGCTAGAGGGCGCCAGACCAACATGGCCGCACACCTGTGAGGCTCTCGCCAGCCGGGCGCTTCCATGCTTCACCATTTCATCCTGCATCGGGGAGCCACAGATTTACCAGGCTCGACTGGTGGTCCTAGGTCCGGTGAATGCCCACAGCAACTTTGAAATCAATCCGAGCGACGGTTCGGCGGAGGCGACCGTCGAAACTTCCTGCGGCCGCTGCTGCCGCTCGCCTGGAGCGCGGGCGCTGGCTGCCACGCACACTCTGCACCGGGGATCCGGCGTGCGCGCTGGGCCGCGGCCGACAACGGAGGAGGAGATCGGAGGCTGGCACACTTGCGGGGATACTTGTGGACCCTCACGGACCACCCGAGGAGCCGGTAAGGCGGGGACATGCTATGGCCTTGCGGGAGGTGTTAGATCCCCAGGTACCTGCCCAGGGACAGTTCCGAACGGACTTGTGTGGATCGGCGTAGCCCTGCCCCCCATTGCTGCAGGGGAGCCTTGGTGGTGACTGCCCCCTCTTTCGGAGCTTCATTGCGAGGTCGTGCCTGCCACAAGCATTGCACCCGGACGGGGAGTTGCGGACTGGGGTGGCCCCGCGGGGGACAGTGGTCGCGAAGGGCATCTGGCAGTTGGCTGTTGGCCGAGGAGAGGCGCTGTCGGCTCCCCGCTTGGGGCCCTCCCCTGTCGCGGCGACCTCATTGGAGTGCGAATAGCGGCGTGGACCACGGAGGGGATTGTTGCATACGCTGGTGGACAGCTCGAACTGGTGGTCGGTTGGAGGGCTGCCCGGCTAGTGTTGTTGGCGGGAACCGGGGCCTTCCTCCTGGTGTGGGCCCTTGACTCTGTCGCATTGTGCTGCAGTCCTTCCATCCTGCTGCATATCTATGGGCCCCCCGCTTGGTGGCCATCGAAAGTGACTCCCGCCGAGAAATCTCTGACGTTCTACCCGATTCCCGCACGGCCACACGCACCCGGGCATTGACTGTCATACCGAATCTGCTCCCGGTTGGCTACCAGGACTGAGGTGTCAGTCGTCACCTGCCATCATGGGGAAGAATGATGCTAAGCAATCCCGACTCCCATTCGAGACCCAGAAGAAGAAACCCAGGGCCTCGCCGCCGGGAGAAGGAGAATCTGAGGGGGGCGACGCTGAAGAGTTGGACTGGAAGGCGCTCCTTTTGAACATGCAGACCAGCCTCACTTCTATAGATTCTAAGATTGATGGCATGTCTCGCCGTTTAGACTCAGTAGTGCACAGACTAGACCAACAGGAAGAACGGGCCAAGGAGGCGGAGCAGCGGATTTCGGAGCTGGAGGATGGGGCATCGGTCACTACCTCCAAGGTCTCGCAAATGGAGAGACTGTTGAAAGTCATCGCTGACAAGAACGAGGACTTAGAGGCGAGATCGCGTCGCAACAACGTACGCCTTATTGGTCTGGCGGAGCCCACCTCAGTAGGGAAAATGGAACTTTTCGTAGAAAAACTCCTGTCTGACCTCTTTGGCGCAGATGCATTCTCTCCACAACTGATGGTTGAGCGGGCTCATCGCACTTTGGGCCCCCGTCCCGTGCCAGGTGCGCCCCCGCGGCCGGTAGTAATCCGTTTCCTGAATTACAGAGATCGGGACACGTTGCTCCGACTGGCCAGGGAGAAGCAGCCTGTCCTCTATGAAAATACCACACTGTCCTTCTTCCCGGACTTCACACAGTCAGTGCAAGAGGCACGTCGCAAATTTGGACCGGTCAAGAAACGGCTGCAGCAAAAAGGACTTCAATATTCTATGTTATACCCGGCTCGGCTGCGGGTGGTACACCTTGGCAGACCCCATGTATTTCAGGATCCGTCCCAAGTTGAACTCTTTCTGAAAGACTGCAAAACATCTTCCGAACCGGCTCGTTCCCCGTTGGTGAGGGCTGGGTCCCGGTCCCCCACTTCTGCTATTGACTGAGTTGGGCTTTCAAGCTGTTAACATGTTCCATTCTTGATACTCCCAGGGCTAGCCTTGCTCTCCCTATGCCTTACTGTTGAGGCTTCGAGCTGTTCACGCAAACACCTGTGTATCGCAGCCCTCTACTGTTGAGCCATCACTTATTAGGCCTTGCTGGTTTAGTTGGTTTCTCGATGATGTTTATAATTGAATGCGCCCTGGCACCAATCTCCCCCTGCCCGCGTTTCCGCTGGACCTTGGCTCCGGGGGATAGCGGGTGAGATATCGGGGGAGTGGGATGGCGGGTCTGGACCCCTGGTGTCCCCCTCTTGGGTGTTCCCCAATAAGTAAATGTTAGGACATTGTAGGATTGTAAGGGGTGGGGGTAATGCTCGACATGATTGGGATGTCGGAGTGGGTGGGAGGGTGGGTCCTCGAGGGAATGTTTTGGGTTTGTTCTTTTTTTTCAGCATGAGCATTGCACACATATTTCTCGAAGTAACACAGTATGCCACCCTTTATAGACAACTGAACCTATGGAATTGCTGCCTAACGGGCCTCTTCACCTGTACTGCCTACTTTAGTGAATATGGCCCACGCCACACACGCTGAGCGGGGAGGGGGGGGGGCTGCTCACTGCTATTACCTGGAATGTCAGGGGACTGGGGGACCCGAGAAAGCGCCGGCGAATTTTGGGTGCCTTAGACAGGTTGAATGTCCAGGTTGTCTTTCTGCAAGAGACTCATATGGACCCCCTCCCCGGGGCACCTTCGCTGCCAGATGGGCTGCTCACTCGATTCATGCGCCCTACTCCTCCTATGCAAGAGGCACTACTATTCTAGTAAAAAGAGGTGTTCCCTATGTCCCCTTGGGTACCGCAGCAGACCGGGAGGGTCGCTATTGTCTAGCATGGGGTAGGATGGGTGCCGAGACTATCTCCCTAGCCTGCTCTTATGGACCCAACTGCGATAACCCGAGCAGTTTCATTACTCTCTGGAACAAGATTCGAGAAGTGGGATCCACACATCTCATCTGGGGGGGGGATTTTAACGCCGTCTTAGACCCCGCTGTGGATCGGTCCAACCCCTCTATACACCACTATACTAACACACATAGATATCTGAGGGATATATGCGACACTCAGGATGTCGTGGATACCTGGCGTCATTTACACCCGACTTCCTTGGAAGGCACTCACTGGAATAATGCCTATGCAACATGGGCCAGACTAGACTACCTTTTGGTGACTAGAGCCTTAGCCCCCTCCCTAGTGGATGTGCAGCATGTCGGGCGAACGTTCTCTGACCACTCCCCGGTACTGGCCAAGTTCCGCTTCCAGGACATTCTAGGTAGATCCCCCACGTGGCGACTCCAGCCAAAGATCTTACTTGATGACCTGTTCCGGGTGGAACTATCTCAAGAACTGGAAGACTTCCTGTCCCTTAACAAGGGGTCGGTGGACCGTGTGGCCACCTTATGGGAAGCGCTCAAGGTCACAATACGGGGGTTTTGCATTTCCAAGGGCTCCGGGGTTTTGAAGGCCTTACGCAACACACTCCATGCACTAGAGTCCACACTCCACGACCTGGAGACTAGCCCAGACTATGCCGACAACACCAATGCACAGGCAAAATACCGCGAGACACTATCTGACTATATGGCCACCGCTGACAGAGAGGTCAATTTCCGGGGCAAGTATTTCAAGGCCCGTACATACGGTGAGGGGGAACGACCCGGTAGATCTTTGGCGGGGGCGGTCCGCCCCCTGAGAGGCTCTAATTTTGTGCTGGAGCTGGAAGGGGAGGATGGAACTCCTATACGTGACACACGCTCGATTATGGAGGCTTTCACTACACACTATTCCACACTTTACTCCACTACTAGAGTCGGCGCATTAGATATGGACGATTACCTGAAGGAGCTCACACTGGGCTGGCTCTCAGATCGTCAGCGGGAGTTTCTGGCAGAACCGATAGGCCTGGAGGAGGTTAGAGATGCCATTAATCAGATGGCACCTGGGAAGGCCCCGGGTCTGGACGGGTTACCCATGGATTTTTACAAGGCATACATAGACATCTTGGCTCCGGTACTCCAGGGGGTATTTCTGGAGGCACATGAGTCGGGCACACTCCCTCCATCGATGCAAAAGACACCGATTACCTCCTTATTAAAACCGGGGAAGCCACCTCAATTCTGTGACTCCTACCGCCCGCTCTCCTTAATTAACTGCGACGCCAAAATCTTGACTAAAATACTTGCTAATCGTTTACAGTTGTTGTTGGGAGGCTTGGTGTTGTCGGATCAGGCGGGCTTCGTCCCTGGCAGGGCCACCTCCAATAATCTCAGGACGCTTTTTTCCGTCATGCATAATGTAGACCCGGAATTGCCGTTGGTGGCGGTTTTTTTGGATGCCACCAAGGCCTTTGATTCCCTGGAATGGGACTATCTTAACTGTATCTTGCGCAACATGGGACTGCCCCGGGGTTTCACGCGCTGGATTGATATCCTCTATGACCGGCCGGTTGCGAGGGTGGGGGTGAATGGGCGCATATCGGAAGCCTTTGGGGTGTTGCGTGGCACCCGGCAGGGGTGCCCCTTATCTCCGCTGCTGTTTGCAGTGGCGATGGAACCGCTGGCTGCCCGGCTCCGGCAACACCACCGAGATAAGGCTCTGCGTTGCCTTCAGCGAGAAGTGCTCATCTCCCTTTATGCGGATGACATCACGCTCTACATTCGTGACCCTGCTACGAACCTAAATCCCATCCTCCGAGAATTTATTCGTTTCGCAGGAATGTCTGGTATCCATATCAACTGGGGGAAATCCACTATATTTCCACTTACTACGGCCGCCCAACCGTTCCCTCTGGACTACCCCCTGCGATGGGACATGGATGAGGTTCGCTATTTGGGCATACTTCTCTCTCGGGACCGCGAGGAGCTGATGCGGATGAATTATGGCCGCACGTTTAACCATGTCCAAGCATGCGTGACCAGATGGATCACGCTACCCCTCTCTTTTGCAGGCCGCTCTTCCCTCATCAAGATGGTGATTCTTCCGAAGATCCTTTATCTTTTTCAGAATATCCCATATTACCCAGGCAAATCTATTTTTCAACTTCTGAGGTCTGAGCTTATCCGTCTGGTCTGGGGAGGGAAGAAGCCGCGTCTTCGTTGGGAGATATTGACCCGCCCGTTCGCGCAGGGCGGCTTCGACTTGCCAGACTTTGAGATGTACTATTATAGTGCACAAGCTCACTACGTCTATCACTGGATTTGCCCCACTCCCTTCCTACCACAGACGGCTGTGGAACACTGGCTGGTCAATCCTATCCCACTGGAGGGAGCAATATTGAGTACACCAGAGACGCGAACGGTGTATCGCACCACGATCTCGAGTTCCATTCTAGCGTGGAGATACATTGCGAAGATAGCCCGCGCTGCGTTGCTTTATTCTCCACTACTTCCCCTGGCCTACCATCCCCGGCTGCCACTTTTGCAGGAACAATTGTTTAAGAACTTTATGGCTAAATTCCACATTAAGACATGGGGGGACCTCTATCAGGACGGACGCTTCCGCTCCTGGTCGCACATGTCTACCGGCCGTACTCCTACTACCATGGACACATTCCTCTATATCAGGCTTCGTAGTGGTATTCGAGCATTGACGGGGGAATTTCCTGACGAGCCACCCACGCTGGAGCCCCTGCATCGTTTACTCAAGGCTAACACCCCGGCGCACGCAGTCTCTCTCCTATACCACTCTCTACGTACCACACCAGATTCCTTGCCTTGCAGGGCACGCACCAAATGGGAGGAGGAGCTGGGCCTGCCCATAGATGATGATCTCTGGAGCTATTGTTGCTTACAAACCGAACAAATCTCCTCTAGCAGCAGGTTCAGGGTAATCCACTATAGGTTTTTAGATAGGCTCTATTGTACTCCGGCTCATATGCATAGGGTGGGCCTTAGGGAAGGGGATCTCTGCTGGCGCTGTAGGGCCCCGGCGGCGGACTTCCTTCACATGGCATGGGAGTGCCGTGAAATAGCCAACTATTGGCAAAAAGTGTACTCCGGGCTTTCGGAAATGATAGATGTGCACTTGTCACCCTCTCCAACGCAGGCACTCTTGGGCTACACCAAAACCATAAAAACACCGGTCCGTAGATTTGCCACGGTTGCCCTTCTCATGGCAAAAAGACTGATAGCCTGTAGATGGGGGAGGGGCAGAGCTCCTAAGTTTAAGGACTGGATCAGGGACATGATACATTGTCAAGATACTTTGCTTCGCTATGCAGAACTCTTGCCCTCCGCCTCTAGACCGACTGACATCTGGGGACCCCTTCAGACATATCTATTAGCGCACCCACAGGCGTAACAAACCTATCTGCTCACTTAACCCCTTGTCTTCTAGGGCACTACTTCTACGACGTCGACCCAACTGATGGGACGGGAGCGGGAGTTGGGTCGACGGGGGTTGGGATGGACGTCCTCTATTGTTGCTTCACCCGGGGTGGGACTCCTCCTGCTCCTTTGCCGGGCACTATGCTGGGATGAGGGATGTGAAGGCCATTGCACGTGACTATAGGTTGCCTCGCACAAGTAGGCATACTCCTGTGGGTAGATTATTCAATGCAAAATGTTCAGTTGGTGATGAGATATGGTCTTTCATGCTGTTGTACTGTCTTTATTCTTTCCTATGCCGCAGCCGGCACCTTGAGGGTTGTAGGCAGGCAGCTGTGTTCACGTCCACTTTCAGTTTCGTACCAAGCCGCCGGCCACAGGTTGGTTGTAGGCGTGGGGCTGTGTATCTCGTGTTCATGCAGAATAAAGGTTTTGGAAACTTTAAAAAAAAAAAAAAGACCTGGCCAAGGCATCGAGACTGCTTTACTTTGTGTGTAGGAAGCTGGCTTTGTAGATACTATACCAAAGTAAGGCATAGTGTGCACGGAGTCCAGTGGATCCCAAACCTTACTCTCTATTTGTGGTAGTGTAGGCGAGCAGTAAGGCTTAATCAGAGGGTAGTGTTAAGCATTTATTGTACACACTCAGGCAAGAAATGATATCACACACTCAATGACTGAACTCTGACAAATTTTATTTTGTATAAAAATATATCTGAGTTGTATTTTATTTCTAGAACCAAGCCAGGCCTTGTGCAGGTAAGTGAAATAATACTTAGCAAAAACAATACAATTGTATGCAATGGTATGTACTTGTTTTGATACAGGTAGGTCAATTATTTAGAAACAGTTGAGATTACTTATCAGTTACTTTGCAGGTACTGTATGATTACTTTTTAAGTTACTTTTCAGATTACTTTTCTTACTCAGAGTGATATGCCTAGAAATCACACTGGGACATTTCCTAGATAAAAGGTAAGTTAAACAGATTTTCTCAAAGACTATTTCTTAGGTTCCTATTCAAAACACCCTCCACACTCAGAAGTTTTTCAGAGGAAAACAGACAATGCAATCCTATGGTGAAAAATAGGGTTATGGTTTTGCTGGAAAGTAAATGGTATTGAGGGGTGAGTTTCTTGGGATAGAACAAGGGTTCCCCCAGGGTCAAGGATGCACTCTCAAAGCACCCTCAGCGGCACTAGGGCAGCCGGCTGCAGAGTGCTGAGGTCCAATGTTTTCCAATGGGGATCGGGGGCCTCCAGTTAGTGGCTGCTCAATAGCAGGCCACAAGGTTGAGGGAGCAAAGCTCCTTGACTTACGCTCAGGGCAAAGGGGGGTTCAAGTTAGCACCCAAAGTACACCCACAGCGGCACTAGGGCGGCCGGGTGCAAGGTGCTGTTTTGGTTTGGGTGCCCTGTTACTTTCTTTTTTTTAACACTTTTTATTGGTTTTCAAGGTCTCATAATACAAATAACACCATAGTAATCGTTTGCAGCAGCTTATTCCTTACATATCTCACAGTAATTTATACATGATACAATCACGTCGTCACATAGAAACATTAGTTCTTACTACCCTGTTACTTTCAATAGAGATTCTCCGGTTTGGACAAACACTGCAGGCTTAGGCACGAATATCTTCTGGAGGCAACCACCAGTTGGAGAGGTAAGTTGGGATGTTGTGTGATTGCAAGGACACTGTCGGTTGGCCCACCCAAGGCCGTGGGGGGTCCGATTAGTCTTACTGGGTTGGTCGCGGTCGGGGGGATCCTCCACAAAGGGGCTGCAGGCGTCGTTGGGAGACTTGAGGCAGGTCAGGGGTGATCAGATATCAGGTCAGGATCACCGGGGAGAACTCCTCGTGGTGTTGGGCCACTCAAACTCAGGCCGTGGGTGTCAGATGCAGACTTGCGGATTTGGACGGAGCCAGTCTGTAGGTGAACAAATCCGATGCTCACGAGAGACAAAATCTGAGTTTGGGGGGCTGCTGGCTGCAGGACACACCGGGATTTCGCTGGAGCAGGTTGGGAAAGGCCAGTAGGGCTTTGGCCAAGTCAGTTGGTGTCCTCCTTTTCTTCTTTCAGCATGGCTCTTCGGTCCTTCTTCTTGTAACTTCTTGTCTGACGAGGCAAGGTTCAGGGTTGCCCCTCAATACTAAAATTAGGGTCATTTCAGGTAAGGACCTAAGGGTCCCCTACTTGGGGTGGGTGCAACCCCTATTATGCCACCCTCCAGTGGAAGAGGGCATAAGCCTCTCTCTAGTTGGCTGGGTCCCTCCATCTTCAAGATGGCGGGAACTGAGAGTTGTGCTTTACCTCGACTCCCCCACCTGAGGGGTGGAGTTGGCAAAGGTGGGCACACCTCTCCTCCTTTCTTGGTTTTCCCGCATGTTCCTCCACCCAAGTGGGGGTCAGTTGCTGGGAGCAGCAAATGGCTGGGGTAGCTCACAAAGGCGGCAATCCTTTGAAGCTTCCCCTTTATGGAGCCTGCCCATCCTGGGGAAGGAGGCTTGGCACCTCTGCCGAGGATGTGCTTTGTTTCAGGAGCCCGAGAGCAGGGGTCCAGAAACATGTCTGGGGGAGGCAGCTGGCAAGCAGCCAATCAGCCAAGACACTAGAGTCAGGTCGTTTTTCAGGGGGCATCTCTAAAATGCCCTCTGAGTGCATTTTTCATTAAATCCCGCACTGGCATCAGTGTGGGTTTAAGGTGCTAATAAGTTTGACATTAAACTTCCCAGTTTTCAGTAAAACTATTATGGAGCTGTGGAGTTCATAATGACAAAACTCACAGACCATATACTTTATGGCATTCCTGCACTTACAATGTCTAAAAATAGACTTCGACACTGTAGAGGAACAGGGCCCATGTACCTGCACCCTCACCATTGGCATAGTGCACTGAGCTAGAGGGGTGGCTGACCTATGCCATAGGCAGAGGATTCGAGGCATGGCACACAGGGATGTGCCATGTCGACGCTCAGCCTGCAATGGCATTTTGTGTGTGTAAAGGTACAGGACCCATAAGGGTGGCACAATAGGTGCTGCAGCCCTTAGAGGCCTTCCCTGGTTACAGTGCCCTTGGTACCTATGGTACCTTTTACAAGGAACTTAAATGTGGCCAGAGAGTTGCCAATTTGGGTGTGCAACAGTACAGATTTAGGGAAAGAACATAGGCCCTGGGTACCTAGTTGGCTGGAACCCAGGGCTCACTTAGTCAAAGAGCATATACATAAGGCAAAAATTGGGGGGCAACCATGCAAAAAGGGGCGCTTTCCTACACAGTGCCACTGATGAAATTAGAAGGATCACTGACAACCTCAACTCCACCCTCAACCACGATCCACCTCCCGCCTCGACCCACGCCAACTCTGCAGCCAAAGAACTACACTGGTGGATCACTAACTGGGCAGACAAACTCACCCCCCTCCGGAACCCCAACAGACAGCGCCCCATGAAGACCTCCTTGTTTACCACTGACCTCCAAGAATCCAGACGCACCTGGAGACATCTTGAAAAATGATGGAGGAACAGCAAAACCACTGAAGACCAGACCACCTACAAGAATGCTATGACCGAATACCACCAACTCATCCGATCTACCAAAAGGACCTTCATCCGGAACAAACTCCTGGCCAACTCCAACAATTCAAAGGAACTATTCAGCATCAACCCCCCCCCCCCCTCCTCCCCCCCCCAGCGAAGCCACGGACGTCCCACCCTCCCAGGACCTCTGCAACACGCTAGGCTTCTACTTCCATCTGAAGATTAAGGCCCTCAACGACAACTTCAGCAAACAGACTCCAGCTACCACCCTCCCTCCAGCGTCGACACCCAGCCCACCATCACCGTCTGGACCCCACTATTCACGGACGATACCGCCACGACCATGAAAAGCATGCACTCAGGAGCCCCCACTGACCCCTGTCCACTGCACATCTTCCACAGAGCCGCCATTGCACCCGAGCTACAATGCACTATCAACGCCATCTTCAAATCCTACACATTCCCAAACGACTGGAAACACGCAGAAGTCAAGCCCCTCCTCAAAAAACCCTCTGCAGACCCAACAGACCTGAAAAACTACCGACCCATCTCACTTCTCCCCTTCACGGCCAAAGTCATAGAGAAGATTGTCAATGCCCAGCTGACAAACTTCATCGAAGAGAACTCTATTCTCGAACCCTCCCAATCCGGATTCTGCAGCAACCACAGCACTGAGACCGCTCTCCTCGCCGCCAAAGACTACATCTGCACGGTCCTCGACCAAGGCCACACTGCGGCCCTCATCCTACTAGACCTCTCAGCACCTTCGACACCGTCTCCCACAGAAATCTCGCAGCCAGGATCCATGACGCCAGTGTACAGAGAACTGCCCTCGACTGGCTCCGCTCCTTCCTCACCGGCAGAACCCAAAGGATCAGACTCCCTCCTTTCCTCTCCGAACCCACCAAGATCAACTGCGGAGTACCCTAAGGATCATCACTCAGTCCCACGCTCTTCAACTTCCACATGGCTCCCCTCACCGCCATCGTTAGGCAGCATGGACTCAGCATAGTATCCTATGCCGCTGACACACAGCTCATCCTATCCCTCACGAAGGAACCCGACACCACCAAACTCAGCTTCTAGGAAGGAATGAAGGACGTTGCATCCCAGATGAGCCGCAGCTGTCTGAAGCTCACCTCGGAGAAGACTGAGGCACAACGGACCACGCCCGGAACCTCGGCATCATACTTGACCCCTCCCACACCATGACCCGCCAGATCAACGCCATCACCTCCACCTGCTTCAACACCCTCTGCAAGACCTTTAAATTGATTCCCCCCCAATCCAGAAAGACCGTCACCCACACACTCATAACAAGCAGACGGGAGTACAGAAACGCCTTCTATGCCGGAATCAACAAAACTCTGCTGCGCAAACTCCAGACCATTCAGAACACTGTGGTCAGACTAGTCCTCAGCAGACCACAATATGATCACATCACCCTACTCCTGCAAGACCTGCACTGGCTTCCCGTCGAGAGCAACCTACAAGCTACTCACCCACGCCTACAAATCCCTCCACAACACCAGACCAAAATACCTCAACGAAAGAGTATCCTTCAACGTACCCAAGAGAGACCTCCGCTCCGCCGACCTCGCCCCAGCACTAACCCAGTGCATATGCAGAACCAGAGCGGCAAAGGCCTGGAACAAGCTCCCGTTCAACATCAGACGCTCCCCCACACTGCACACCTTCAGGAAGAGCCTCAAGACCTGGCTCTTTGGGTGACTCGGAGATGGTTGAGTAGCGTGTTTTACAATTGGTTGATTGTCAACGGTCAGTCAGTGGTGCTTGTCCTCCTCGACATGTCAGCAGCCTTTACATGGTGAACCAGCACACCCTACTCTCTAAATAAGCTTCAGTAGGAATTGGTGGTCTCGTGTCAAAATGGCTAAAATCATACTTACAAGACCGCTGCCATGCGGTGGCTCTGCCCCCTTCTGTTCTACTTTCAGAACTATTCAAAATAGAGTCCCACGGGGCTCGTCACTCAGTCCAATTCTGTTTAATGTCTACTATAAGCCATTGATCCCACTTATCAAAACATATAGGATCAAGGTGATCAATTATGCAGACAATACTCAACTGATTTTATCACTTAATCAGTTTGACTCGATCAGTAATTTTCATGCCTGCATAATGGACATCTCAATTCACTGAAACTAAACAGATGTAAAACAGCTCCTCTGCTGCTCCTTTGGTAAAGGTTTGGTACCTGTGCCCTCCAAGTTTTGGCCTCAGTCTACAGAGACTCCTATTGGCACCTCGGAGAAGGTCCAGAACATTGGAGTAATGCTGGATGAACATCTTTCACCCGAAAAGCATGTTAATGGAGTAGTAGGGGTCTGCGTTGCTTTGCTTCAGAGTCTTAGAAAGCTCTTTCCAATGTTACCTGCTTAAGCCAACTCTCTAATTGCTAGATGTATAGTGTTTAGCAGGCTGGATTATGGTAATGCCCTTCTTTTGAGAGCCCCTAATTATCTGATTAAGATATTGGATAGGGTTCAGGTTGCTGCAGCCAAACTAGCGTTAAACTGACCACGGAATTCTTCCGCCTCTAGTGCTCTTAGGGATCTTCATTGGTTGTCCATTAAACAGAGGATCCTTTTTAAATATCTTTGTATCAAGGCCCCAGAATAAGAGTCCAAAGCCACTGCTGAGCAGACTGAGGAAATACACTCCAGGAAGTTTGCTACATTCAGCTACAACTAATCTTGTTCAAGAACATAGATTCAGTAGGGTGAACCAAGTAGAGCAAGCTTTTTCTATCAAAGTTGCGCAGATTTGGAATAAGTTACCACCTCATCTCAGACTGATTTGTTCAAGTTTAGGAAAGGCCTTAAAAACAGTCTTTTCCCAAAATAACATTGATTAGGACAGCTACTCTCTCCTCGCTGTTTCTTCTCCCCCTATCCTGCCGTTTATCATGATTTTAGCAACATTAGCACCAGGAGACCAGGCTGATCACAGTGTGCTCTATAAATACCACATACAAATACAGAGATGCTAACATCTCTTAAATACAAAAGCAATAAAAGGACCACAAAACTACATATGGTATAGTAGGCCCATATCAGTTATTAAGATACTTATTTACTTACTGAAATGTATTGTATATAACCACATAGGAACGCACTTCGACATGTTTCTAGGCGCTGTAGAGGACATAAGAAGCAACTCAACTGCAAAGCAAGGTTTTCTACCTTTTTGGAAACTTAGAATGTGTTGGGTTAGAACGAAACTGTAGATCAACAGCCGCTTAGGAATTGAATAGGTATCTTTTGGGGGTTGAACAACTATCAGTACTGTGCACCTGGAGAGGAGGATTGGGATATAAAAGGGAAGATTAACTGGAGTCATTTCTTCATGGGGAAGGGAATTGCTGGATGGATAGCAATCTTATTGTTTTTTTATGCTTAGATGTATGTTGACAGATCAACTTCATACTAGGAACATGGGATGTATATGTACCTCATAATGAAAATCACAATAACAAACAAACAAACAATAAATAAAAATGAGACCTTGCAGAGAATCATATCATTGGTTCTTCCAAGCAAGTTTTTGGCAGATTTGGATGTGGAGAACATGTCTAGCCCCACATCCAGGTTTATCTACGTCAAGTTTCAGATTCTCAACATCAGCTTTTAGTCAGCCCACATGAATCAAGTCAACGCCTGGGCTTCAATCACAAACTGGCAACAAGCAGTTCACCCCATATAAATTATTGGTCTGTCTACCAAGCCTGTAGGTAGAACACTAAGTCAGAAGAATAAGCTTTCTGGCCCTTAGTGAAAACAGCAAATGGAGGCTTGGCACATTTGAAGCTCTCCTAACCTCTTTCTTGCTGATATGAAGCTGGAATGCAACGATTTGAAAGGAGGCTCCATGAGTGACATTTAAAATCTGCATTAAGCACCTCAACAAATGAACCATGACAGACAGTTTGAAAACAGAACCTTGATAGGAAACATAGGCAGGCTGAAAAATTAGCCAAGGACCCTTTAACAATCCATGTAAGTAGCACTGCAAACGGACCACTGCCCTAGATTTTAGAGGAGTGAGTGATCAATCCTGGTAACATCAAGAAAACACCACCAATCTACTGGAGTATGCCTTCTAAGTTGCCATCTGGAGTAGCCAAAATTACATTTAGAAGCTCCTGAAAGGAAGTCTGGAGTTGAAGGGTAACGCCTTATGTGGTAGAGACTCAATGTAGCTGCAGATTCCTTACCTTAGAATTATCGCCACGCATCAGACTGGATTCTGAAACTTTTTGTGAGCAGTACCCCAGTGCACCAGTAGATGGAGTCGATTGGCTCAGAGTGGCTTAGTTCGTGCCAGAAGTGACGTGCACGGTGACTTTAGAGGCGCCACCCCAACACGGTGACATCAGTTACTTTTTCCAACTTTCCAAGACCAGGAGCATAGAGCCACAAAAAACACTGACCACTGGTATGGGAAAATGGGGCACTGATAAGGGAAAGTCCTGTCCCCCTGTCCCTAGAAATCAGTTCATAGAGCGGGGAGGATCTGCAGCTAGTCCCTACTAGATAAGGCATTATCAAAGGAAAGTAGCTTGTCCATCTGATAGACTTCTAGCAGCAGATTCCATACCTTAGATTAATTATAAAAGCAATACCTCCCCAGAGGTGTCTGCAAAACCATTTAACAAAAAAAAGTCCTACAATACCGAACAGGCGAAGTGCCCATCCCGACAGACCGGACTGCCCAGGCAGTAGGGTTTCGTTAACATGTGCAAGGAAGCCCAAGTTGCTGCCTGGCAGATGTCCAGGACTGGGACTCCGAGTGCTAACGCAGTAGTCACTGCCTTGGCTCAGGTGGATGAGCACGCAATCCCTCAGGGTGTTGCATGTTGGCAAATGTGTAGCAGATTTTAATGGAGAGCATGATCCATTGGGAGATGGTCTGCTTTTGCACAGCCTTTTTCCTGTTGTGCTCCAACATACCCCACGAAGAGTTGATCGTCTACCCGTAACTCTTTCATGCGGTCAAGGTAAACAAGAGGACTCTTTTTGGGTCCAGTTGGTGAAGTTGCTCCTCTTACTTACAGGGATGTGGCAGAGTGAAAAAAGAAGGCAGAGTGATGGACTGGCCTACATGAAACGGAGTGATGACTTTCGGCAGAAAGGAAGCTCTAGTTCGTAGAACCAGCTTGTCTGGGAAGATGTTCAGGCATGGAGGCTTGGATGACAAAGCCTGAATCTCAGTAACCCTCCAGGCAGATGTTATTGCCACTAGGAAGGTGTCTTGATGGTAAGGAGCCTGAGAGGACAGTTGTGCAAGGGTTTAAAGGGAGCACACATCAGGAATGTCAGGATGAGATTAAGGTCCCACTGAGGCATGATCAAGTGAGAAGGTGTAACATATGTTGCAAACATTTCAAGAACCTATGTACAATAGGGAATTTGAAGAGGGATGCTAGTCCGGCAACAGCAAAAAAGCTGAAATAGCAGAAAGATAACCCTTTAAGGTGCCCAAAGCATAGCCCTGCTGGGCAACTGAAAATTTTAAAAGAAGAATCTGAAAAAGAGGAGCAGAAAGGAGTCAGCCTGCTTTTCTGCACACCATGCCGTAAACTTAACCCATCGGCAGGCGTGTACTGTTTGTTTTGGTGGAGGGATGCCTGGCTGCCAGAATAACGTCACAGACTTCAGCAGGAACTCGAA
This sequence comes from Triturus cristatus, assembly GCF_964204655.1. Lineage (NCBI taxonomy): Eukaryota > Metazoa > Chordata > Amphibia > Caudata > Salamandridae > Triturus > Triturus cristatus. The sequence goes on from NC_140588.1 coordinate 216,324,586, forward strand.
GGCTGTCAACTGTCACCGCTCAAGCTCAATCTTGACGGGTTCGGGTGGAGAACCCTACCCTGTTGCTGCGACAGAAGATCCTCCTGAAGGGGCGACCTGATCGGAGGACCTACTGCCAAGCTCAGTAGATCAGACTACCAAACTCTCAGAGCCCAGTCCAAAGCCACAAGGATGTCTTGGGTCCGGTCGTTCCTAATGTTCTTTAGAACATTGGGAAGGAGTGGGATTGGGGGGGGGGAGAGGGGGGTAAGGCCTACAGGAGGCCTGAGCTCCACTTGAGATGAAAAGCGTTGCAGAGCAAGATCTACCTTGGAAACTCCAGCAGGCAGAACTGCTGACATTGTGCCTTCTCCGGGTTGGTAAACAGATCTAGCCAAAGCTCTCCCCACTGCTGAGAGAGACCTTGCACAATCTCGGGATGGAGAGGTCATTTGTGATCTGCTAGGCATCTTTGGGTGAGTTTGTCCGTTGTGTCATTCAGAAAGTCCGTCGGGTTTTGAACCACCAGGGAAATGCCCTGCAGTTCCAGCCATGTTCAGAGATGTAGGGCCTCTTAACAAAGGGTCCACAACCCCCCCTGAACCTGTCTGTTGCAGTACCACATGCAAGTGGTGTTTTCTGTGTACGCCTGCACTAGTCTGCTGTTGATGGAGGGTAAAAAGGCTTTTCATACCAGCTTGATCGCCTGGAGCACCAGAGGTTGATGTGGAGTCCGGATTTTTGGGAGACCAGAGACCTCTGATCTCCACCTCTCCCAGATGGCCACCCCATCCCATGAATGACGCAGCTGTTACTACTGTCAGATCTGGTTAGAGAAAGGAGAAGGATCGTCCGTTGGCCCACTTGTGGTTCGTTAACCACCACTGCAGATCTTGAGCAGTTCCCTATGAGACTAGGACCATGCCGAAGAGATTTCCCTGATACTGCGCCCACTAGAACTTCAGGTCCCACTGCAGAAACCACAAATGCAAACGGGCATGTATCACAAGCAGGGTGTAGAAAGTCATGAGGACCAGCAGGCTCAGAGCCTGTCTCACCAAAATACAAAATAAAGGCTGAAACATCTGTATCATAGCCCAAATAGCCTGGACTCGCCATTTGGAAGGATAGGCCTGAAGCTGTACTATGTCCAGAACAGCTCAGATGAAAAAGAGCGTCTGAGAGGGAGTCGGTCTAACTTCGGCAGATTGATAGTGAAACCTAGTGGATGCAGGAGGTCCGCTGTTGTCTGGAGGTGAGAGACGACAACCTGGGGCGAGCCTGCCTTCAGCAGTCAGTCGTCAAGATAGGGGAAGACTGGTACCCCTGATGTGCGCAGATGAGGTGCGACCACCACCATCACATTGGTGGACACCCAAAAGGTGCCAATAAGGCCAAAGTGAAGCACAGGGAATTTAAAGTCTTCGTGGCCTACAGTAAACGCAGATAGCGCCAAAGGGCAGGCAGCACGGGGATGTGAAAATAGGTGTCCTGCAGGTGCAACGCTACCATCCAGTCGTCCGGTAACACCACCAGGCAGACAGGACCTGAGCTAGTGTGTGCTTCTTGAATTTCTCTTTTTTGAAGAAGTAGTTGAGAGCTCATAGGTCTAGGATCAGGTGAAGGCCTGCTCCTTTTTCGGGACCAGAACATAGCGGGAATAGCAACCACAGCCTACTTCTGGTGCCGGAAACCTCTCAGTGGCTCCCTTGGCCAAGAGTGCCACAACTTTCTCCTGGAATAAAAGTAAATCATCCTCTGTCAGCCAGTCGTAAGATGGAGGCATGGGGGGAGGGAGGGGTGGTCTTGAAGTGGAGGGAGTAGCACCTCTGGATGATCTGGGGAACCCACCTGTCTGATGCAATGTTTTGCCAGTGGTGGAGGAGATGGTCATGTGGAAGAAAACTGTATCCCAATAATCCAGATACCACAAAATTTAAAAAAAGCAAAAAGTTCCCTCATGCAATTCTCCCACTGGAAAAAATTACACAAAAAGGACCCTCCCCGACACCCATTTAGTAGCAGCAAAGACAAGTAACAGGAACCACTCAATAATAGAGTTCTAGATCAGGCAAAAGTTAAAGGATTTTATTACAAAAATCTAAAAAAAACTAATGCTATAGAACAATATATAGAATAGACAAAGTTCAGAAATCATTGTAAGTCCCAAATGAGCAGCAAAATCAGAAAAGGGTCAGACAGCATCCCTATTAAACAGAACCCCAAAATCAAGGGTCCTTATACAGAATTCTTGCATAGCAGGGTGAGAGACGAAAGCCTGGGGCAAGCCTGCCTTCAACAACCAGTTGTCGAATAAGGGAAGAATGGCACCCCTGAACTCTGCGGATGAGCTGCAGTCACATCTTGGTGAACACCTGAGGAGCAGTGGCCTGGCTCGATTGATGGCTGCCGGACCTACAAACTCTGTGGGTACTACGACCTTCGCCATGCAGAGGCTGTGAAGCTTGCCACCATGGTGGCTGGATTCGTACAGATGTGGCTGGAAACCCCTTCTGTGTCCACAAAAGGAACAAAAGGAAGATTGGGGGTAGCGAGGGACTACTGAAAGGCCCAAGGAGCTGGCCGCAGCCCTGCTGTCATTAAAGCGCTACAGTGCTGAATCAGCCTTGCCTCAGAAAGATGAGAGCCATCAAAGGGCATGTCTATAAGTGATGCTTGGACCTCCCCAGAAAAGCCAGTCATCCTCAACCAGGCGTGGCAGCATAAGGCTACTGTCAACGAAACTGCTCTACCCAGTGAGTCAGTTGTGTCCAGTCCACAACATATGGTTATCTTGGCTGCATCTCTCCAGTCAGTAATAGCCTGGGAGAGGACAGCTTGGGCCTCCTCCGGTACTGTCGGTAGCACATCCGCAACCTTGTCCCACAGAGCGTGGGAATGGCCACCCAAAAGCACGGCCATTCCCACAAGGGCACACAACCGCAGTGCTAGGCTGGTGCAAGAAAACATCTTCTTCCCTAAGGTGACCAGCCTTTTGGATTTTCTATCCGGGGGTGCAGAAGGGAAAGTGCCATTGGAGGTGGAGGCTCAGACCACCAAGCTTTCTGGGGTAGGGAGTTGCATTAGGAAGCTGGGGTCCCCTTGAGCTGGGTGGTGGCACCGTGCAATCATATAGTTCACAGGAGCCCCTGTGCTGGGCTTGGACCAGGTCCCAGCACAGTAAGGGCTTTATTAAAGGGGAGAAGTGGTTCTGAAGGAGCCACTCCCGGCTGAAGCACCTCCATGAAGAAGTTAGTCTTGACTGACAGAGGGTAGGTTTAGATCCAGGACTTCGGATGCCCTCCTCACCACCACAGCGAAGGACACTCCCTCTTCTGTAGCCACGATAGAGGGAGAAAGGATCCCAACTACCTGGAGAAGTGGCCAGTACGCTGGCTTCTGCCAAATCCTCACACCAGTCCACATTAGGGTCAAAGGTCGTAGTACCCACAGAGTTTGTAGGTCCGTCAGCCATCAATCGGGTCAAAGGGCTGGTATTCTTCAGTGTCCAGCGACCCCTCCCAATCCTCCCTGAGTCGTGGCCCACAGCGGTAGCTGGCAACTCGGAAGAGTGGCGGCGGGTAAACGGGTGGTGGGTGGGTGGGTGCATGCAACGCGAGTGGCGAACAAAGAAAAATTAATAGCCACTTACCTTGCTTGCTGCACGAAGTTTGATGTTCTCCTCGCTCCAGTCCGTCTTCTGGTTCAGTCTCCTCCAGGTTTCAGCCAATTCCCCAAACTAATCCTTGCGCTGGTCTCATGCTGGTAACCAGCATAAGAGATGCACCAGGATTGAAGGGAGCGGACTCTCTCAGCGTTCTAAGGAGCACTGGAGGCCTGTGCTTTCTCTAACCTCAGGAGAGGTTTAAAATGTGCATGTCTGGCTGGCCGTCGCAAGAAAGCCAGTCAAAGAGACATGCACACTTTAAATCTAAGAGCACAGCCAGCCCACCAGTCCTCCCTGCTGCAGCAATAGCCCCGCCCAGTCCTGACACTCGGTTCAGGACAGGTTGATGAAAAATAAAATGGTAACAAATACACTTTGTTACCATTTTGGTTTTCATCTCTGGGGATTTTCTAGGGGGCATTTTTGTTAGTGGGGCAACGCTCCTCCACACTAATGGAGCAGCCGCTCCTACTAGCCCACAGGAATTGGGCTCATGCTCCAGCCTGGAAGGCATGGCTTTATAAACTGTGCTGGAGTTGGTGTTGGGTGACACCCATCTGGCTCCATATCGGAGTCAGTGATCAGAATTCGGCTGGCGCTGCCAGGACCATTGGGACCGGTGTCGGGGAAGGCGGAGGTGGCATGACCGGCACCGGTCCAGATCCATCCGTGAATCAAAGTCCAGTGCTGTCCGGACAGGAACAGACGTCATAGATCCAGCAGGGGCACACAGACATGCAAGTGATAGCTGCTGTGTTTTCACGGTTCGGGGAAATATCCGGATTAAATCTTAACACCTCAAAATCAGTGGCGTATTCCTTTTATGATACATATAACAGACTCTATTTGCAATTGGCCAAATGAAGTCAGACTGGAACCCACAACTTAAAAACATCTAGGAATACACATCTACAGGACTAGTGCGGACACAATAGATGGGATTATGGTTAGAACTATTAACTCGCTCTGTTCCCAGATCTTGTTTTAGAATACGTTGCCATTAACGGGCGCGGGCCGATTAGCGGTGTCTAAAATGATCATGTTACCCAGACTCCTATATCAATTTGTGAACCTCCAGGTTGTTCTTCCGGCATGGATTTTTAAAACACTGGATACCTTGTTATCATCCTTACTTTGAGGAACGGGCAGACATAGGATAGCATTGGCCAAGATGCAGCTTCCAAGTACCGCGGGCGGTATGGGAGCTCCCGATTTTAAGGCATATTGTATAGTCGGGCAACTACAATGGTGAGCATATAGGCTGGCGGGCCATAAATTATTTGAAATAGGATATTCTACTGCCCGTTTGCGGCGCGGTACTCTACAGGCACCGTCATGTCCTGGTGTTGACAAGATACGAGATCCCCCCTTTCTCTTACATATGGCAATGCATTATTGGAAACAGGCACAAAAATATGCAAAAATACCTTTGCCATATGCCCCGAATATCCCGCTCAATGGCCTATCCACCATACGAGGAATATTGGCAATGGCTCGGCTCAGGAGTTGGACACAGACCGGTACAGAGACGGTCGGCAATCTATTCTTGGATGATAACCTGATGCTCCATGATGAATTTGTGCGCACTAATGCAGTGCCGGTAACCGTATTTCTCGCGCATGCAGCAATTATACAATTCATTAGGAAATATTGGTTGGTGGATCAGAAAGAACCTCCCACCTTTCAATTATTGAAGACCATCCACATAATGGGGCATGGATACCACCCTGTCAGGTGGCTATACTGAGGGTTGAGGGAGCATCTGAATGCTCCACTACTGCCTCTACAGCAAAAATGGGAAGCAGTACTAGTAAGGGAATTGGAGGGTAGAGAATGGGTCTTGGTGTTGTAACACCCTAGACGGGTCTCCCGTAATTTCCCACTGAAAACAATACAACTATTCATATTACACAGGGCTTACCTCACCCAAAGGCAATACAGAAAATGTACCCCACTGCCTCCTCTGACTGCCCAAGATGTTCTAAACATAATACTGACTTTATTCACATGTTATGGTCCTGTCCTGTATTGGGAAAGTTTTGGTCGGAGGTTACTCAGAACCTATCATTACTAACAGAGCGCTCGCCTTGGGATACTACAGAGGGCTACCTACTGGGCCTATTCCCTCTCCCCAAAAAGGAAAAGTTACCACGCCGCTTTGTAAGATTAGTCTGGATGCTCGCAAAAAGATTGATTACACAGCGCTGGAAATCCCGCACAGCACAGCTAGAAGGCAAATGGAGGGAGGAAGTAATTCAATGGGCTGTGGTGGAAAGGGAAGCGCTTCAACGTGTGGAATATAGAGGGCTGAGAAAAAGACCAATCTCCCTGGACTGGGTACAACTGGTAGAGCATTTCAAAGCAGAAACGGAGGAGATGTTGGAGGGTCCCCGGGTTGCACTGGAAGACCATATCGATGATACCTGAATCTCAATAATACAGAAACTCTGACTCCAATGGTTGTCTCTGTCTCCTTCCCCCTCCTTTTCCCCCTCCCCCCCATTCCCCCTCCCCTTACTATTCCCTACGATATCAGACATGTCTATCCCATAGTACTATACACCTGCAAAGGGGGTAATTAAACTGCAGCGGCAACGTTTTTTAGGAAGAATGTTAATGGGGTGGTTATATAGTGGGAGAGGGGTTATGGGTAGTTCTAAAAAGGGAGTTTAACACACTGCTAACGATCATTGAAATATAAATGTTCGTAGATGTAACGCTAACATGGCTACAAATTGCTATATGTCATTTAAAAACTAGACACTGCAGTGTGTGTGTGGAACCGTAAGCAGATATGTACACTAAGATATAAAAAATGTTAAAGAATACTCTAGAATATGCAATGTACTTGATGCATGTGAAAAGCTCAATAAAGTTTGTGTTAGAAATAAAAAATGGATCCAGCAGGGGCCACTCCCGAACCCACAGGGCCCAATGGCGCACTGGCGGGAATGGGTCGCTCAAATATGAACCATATGGCCTCATAAAACTCTTGAAGTTGAGTGAGGGTTGCATGGGCTGCTGGAAACTCAGGGAAGCACGGAGCCAACCTACGTGCAACCGTGGAGCCATGCTTTGAATGCCAACACTCCCTCGTCTCATCGGCCAACGGATGAGGTGAAGTCAAAGGCTTTTCTGACTTTTTGAACTTTTTTTTTTACGAAGAGACTTACCCGAGTGGCTCAACAACCTTGAGTGTGAAGAAGATTTCAGACTCCACGACCATTCCTGGGACCTTCCTCTTGACCCAAGATTGTTGTAGCATCGCATGTTGAGCCACCAGTAGCTTAAGGGATCACACCTGCAAGGCCATCGGGTTCATGGCACGGCAATAGGAGCAAGCCTTCAGGTCGTGGTCGCGCTCGAAGGCACCAAAGGCCTACCAGATGCGGGTCCATCACCCACATCGGCCGGTGACAGACACTACAGGGCTTGAAGCCGACCTTCCGGGATGACATCCCTGCCATTCTAGGAGAAGATCTCCAAAAACACTTAAAAAAACGTTTAGGCAAAAAGAGACTAAGGGGTAGCTTTCTCAGGATCCAGGCTGACTGGAGCGGAAAACTGACAATAGCACACTGGGGTGGCGCCTATTTAGGCACCATGCACATCACTGCATCTGCAGACGAGGCCAATGACACCACAAGGAGCTTATCGATGCCACCTACCAGCACACAGCTGTACTGCTCCTGAACATTTTCTGGATACAGTCTGACGCCTACGGATATTTCTAAGGTAAGGAATCTGTGGCTAAAAGTCTCAATCAGATATGTACCATTTTAGCTCAAGATATGCAGACTGAGAATGTGTAGGTTGATGTGTCAGATCTACTCTGCAGTGTTAAGAAAGTAGTTATTTACTCTGTAGAAGAGGCCACTGTGGTAGACATCTAAAGGTCAGAAAACCCAGGTGCCAAGGGCAGCAGCGTCAGTCTGGAGTGGACCAGGACATGCCCTCTCTGCTGCCAGACGTTCCCAAACACTGTCTGGAATAGCAAGTTCGTCCGAAAAGTATAAGCAAGGTTTATAACACATCTTCAAAAGGAATTTCACCAAACTAAAGTAGGGACATTTCTTCGTGGAGTGAGTTGCAGTAGATGTGTGTGGTTACTAGAGTGTCAGGTATTATTTCTGGAAGTAGCTTCAATTTGTCAGCTTAGGCGAACTAACACTGCATTCACAGTCCCCGGCTTAATGAGCTGCTGATAGACCAAATGAATTGTCTATGGCCAAGAACCACATGTCCATTCCTTCTTTGCAAAGGACTGTCAAAACCCCACCACTGTTCTCACTGCACTAATGTAAAACACAGTGAATGTGTTACGTTTCATGAAGAGAACAATATTCTTTTGAAGTTGTAACATAACAGTGCAAGTTAGACTAAGAGAACTGCATCAGGTAATCACTATAACCTTGTCTTTACTGATTGATCAGATGCAGAGAGACTTTCACAAAGGAAGGAGCTCCAGCTCCCTCTTCAGTCAATTGACAGTCCTATGTATGCATCATACTTCCACTCTGCATCCACTCTGCATCCTATGAAAAATCCTGCAGTCCATAGACAACCAAATCAAAAAGCATATTTGGTGTGATAGTAGATCCAGACTGGCCATGACAAAGTTATATGCTGACACTTCAGCAGGGGGTCTACAACTTTATTATTATCGAAAGAGGTCTTCAATATAATGGCAGGGGGCCCTAGGTTACATGCCAACAATTCAAGAAGTCTAACAACCCTGATAATCCATTAATGAGAAACTCAATACAGATCTGGAAGACGCATCATAAGGTCTTCAAAAACAATAGCTTCTACCATCTACAAGCATCAAGTTGGCAAAATGCTGTGTTACTGATCGACAGCTTCCCATTTCTATGGGCTGAATTGGTCTTTACTGATACAGAGATGTTTCAACAACTCCAAGTGGGCAGACAAGTGAAAGGTTCCCAAGATCTTTAAACAAAAGAGTCCAATTTTCCAAATACTCAAATTTGGTGAAAAAGTAAGCCTATCTATACTTATAACATTTTTTTTCAAAAGATGGGCTGACCTACAAGAGTGTCTACCTCTATCAACATCCACAAATATCTTGTTCAGCAGGAAGCATAGAAAAACCTGATCTTGGACCGATATTCCGCACTCATAGATGAGCTCTATGCCACACAAGCAAGGGAAACCCCACATTCCTTTTGGTCTGAGCAAATCCAAAAAGCCCTGTGAAGATGATGAAAGGGTCCCACCCCCCTCCCAAACAAGAAAATCTTCAACAAAATTATCTGGTTCCAAACTCAAGCTGTGGCCGACCCGGACGAGACTGGATATATATTTTATGGTCCTGCTCTGACGACATCACTCTCTTCTGGAATGAGGTACGGGGGAGGGAGAAGCGAGAAGGCCATATCATACATTTTCACCCGACAATGGAATTTGTTATACTACATAATATGAAAGACGTCACTGGTCTTAATGCATATGGAAAAAGTAGATAGTCTCCTCATTTGCCATTGCTAGAATATGTACATTAAGAAAATGGAAGTAGCCAAACCCATCACTTGTCAGAGGCAATAGTCAGAATGGCATAGTTTGAAAGGATGATGTATAAACTCAATGATCAATTAATAGAACATGATCTTACAAGGGACTCCTTCCTTTTGGGTTTATTGCGCATAACTAAGATTAGCATTATTATACCAGAAACAAGGCCCTGATTACTAAGGAAAATGGGAAGTAGCCACGGTGTGAATACCTGCAGGTCTTAGAGCACTAATGCGATAACAATTTTGACTTACTCATGGCATATCGACTTAGACAGGATGCAGTGGTCAAAAAAGCTTGATAAGGAGAGGTGGAGCCTAGCCGGGCTGCAAGATGGCCTCTCCTTAGAGAAGCTCTGCTGGACGATCTCACAATCCTGCAGGCATCTGTCACACACAGCCAGCTGTGAGAAAGTGCCATATTTCTTGCATGGTATGCCCCCACTTTATGCTGAATTGCTGAATGTACTTTGACTGTGTGCGCCCTGGGCACCTGCCAATCAAGTGCCCAGGGCCTATGTTCCTTCCCTAAAAACTATGCTGAAACCTAAAACCCAATTTGGCAAACCCTGGCCACAAGTCAGCCCCTGGTAAATGGAACCCTAGGTACCCAGGGCCTTGTGACCAGGGAAGGCCCCTAAGGGCTGCAGCACTTATTGTGCCGCCTTTAGAGGCCCTGTACCCTGACACAAACACACTGCCCTTGTAGGCTGAGTGTCTGGGTATAGAACAAAACAGAGAGTTGACATGGCACACATCCCTGTGTGCCATGCCCACAACATACACTGCCCTGGCATACATCAGCCACTAGCTGGGTGCCCTATGCCAGTGGTGTGGGTACAGGAGCATGAGCCCTATGCCCCTACAGTACCCAGGTCTATTCCTGGGTACTGTAAGTGCAGTGCTGCCATTTAAGAGTATATGGTGCTGGGAGATCGTCAAAACGAACTCCACAGCACCATGATGGCTCCACTGAAGACTGAGAAGTTTGGTATCAAACTTCTCAGCACATTAAACTCGCACTGATGCCAGTGCAGGATTTAATGTGGAGAAGTGTGGCTCAATGTGGAGAAGTGTGGCTCAATGGTTAGAGCGGCAGACCCTGATGCAGAGGTCTGGCCCGGACCAGGGTTCAATTCCCGCCTCGGCGGGTCTTGGGCTCAATTTCCCCGGACCCGATAATTCTCACCTCGGTGCCTATTCTAATCATGGGTCCCACTCTGCAACTCTGGGCAATAGCTTGCTTAATCTCCACAACAGCCCCAAAAAAGCTAGTATGCCTGGCTTCAACTTGGGGGTGCCCAGGAGTGAACACTTCACAGGGAAAGGCCAGGAAGGGTTCCACAGCGGTATGTGCACAGCGCCTGAGAGACCCTTTCGGGGGTGTGCGGAGCGCTATATAAATGCACTACATTTACATTAACAATGTACAATGCACGACAGAGGGCATCTTAGAGATGCCCCCTGAATCTAACCTACAATTCAAATCTGGTCTGAGGGGCTGCCTAGGCTGCCACACAGCAGACATGTTGCTGGACCCCTGGGAAGAGAGCCATCCGCTCTCCTGGGCCTGCAACAATGCACATCCTGGGCGAGGTGCTAGGTCTCCTCCCCCAGGATGGACAGGGGAAGCTTCAAAGGCATGCCGCCTTTGTGAGCTTCTCCAATCCACTTGCTGTACCCAGCAACTTGCCCCTACCAATTCTAAACCCCATCTCTGGTGGGAAGACTGGCCGGAAACCCCAAAGAAGGACAGGGGGTGTGCCAGCCTCTGCCAACCCCACCCCTCGGGTGGGGGAGGCGAGGTGAAGCACATATCCGGGCTCTCGCCATCTTGAAGATGGGGAGCCCTGCCCAATCAGGACTTGCCCACTGCCCCCCTCCCACAGGAGAGTGGCAGGATAGGGGGTGTACCCACCCCAGGGCAGGGACCCAGTGGTGCCTGCCCTTTACCTACCTGTAACGCCCCTAAATTTACTATTTACGGGCACCCTGAACCTTCCTTCCTCAGATTCCAGATTCCGAAACAGCAAAGAAGATCAAGAAGAAAGAAGACCTGCCATGCAGCTGCTAACAAGAGGAAGACACTAACTGCTTTGGCCCCAGCCCTACCGGCCTGTCGACCCTCGAACCTGCTCCTGATCCAGCTAAATCCCGGCATCTCCCGTGGCCAGCAACCACACAAACCCCAGAGGACCTGGCTACCTTGTGACTCTGAGCATCTGGGACTCCCACGAGCAGTGGCACTGCTCAAAGCAAGTAACTGACCCCTGGCACTAGACAGGAACTGCGAACCCTGCACACTCTGCACCCGCCATGCCTGGCCTGTGCTGGAGTGGACAAAGACCCCGAGGACGTCCCCCCGGCGACTGTGACCCCGAATCTAGCACCCAAGGACCCACCTCGACGCTCCTGATGACGCCTGCAGCCTCAGAACCAGGGACCCCCCCAACCGCGATCAACAGAGGGTAAGATTTCCCGACATCAAAAGGCACCCCGGCGCCCTGCGGCACCCTGTGCCTGGGTACCTACCTATCCTCCAACTACCCAACTTACCTCTCGAAGTGGTGGTCGCACCTGAAGAATCTCCGTCCCCGAGCTTGCAGCCTTTGTTCGTCCTTGAGCTTTTCCATTGCAATCCATTGAGCGCCCGACGGCTCAAAAGCACCCTGCACCCAGCCGCCCGAGTGTCCCTGGCAGTGCAACTTCTACTCCTACCTACTTCCCCATTTTCCCTGAGCCAGTGACCAGGAGCCCAGCTCCCACAGCTGCGTGGCCTGCCAGTCAGCAGCCACCAACTAAGGGCCCCCTGCCTTCCATAGGATAACATTGGACCTAACTCACTCTGCACCCGGCTGCACCTGTGCCGCTGAGGGTGTAACAACTGTACTTACCAGACCCTGGGAGATCCCCGAGTCTATGCCCAGCACCTTAACTCTGCCAGTCGAGTACTTACCCAAAAGCTGATAACTCACTTTTCTCCCATAGGGTAACATTGGCTAGTTTCACTTGAAAATTCTTCTAAGTGGGGAGTTTCTAAACTTTAAAATATTCACCTAAAATCAACCGAGTAACGAAATTGAAAATACTCACCTGCTATTAGGAGAGATCCCAGTGCTGGATCTTGGTGCCCAGCACTGACCCTGAAAAGTAATTACAAGCATACTTACCGCTAACTCAATTTTCACCCATAGGAAACCATTCACTGTTTTTCTGTGAAATTTCTTCCAAGTGTCAATTTTTGCAAACTACAAATATTCTTTAAAAATCGTACCAACTGTGAAAATGTAGATGCTTACCTGTTTTAGATAGATGTCCCAGTACTGAGCCTAGGAGCCCAGCACTGGATTACAAAAGTAACCAGGACATACTTTACCTGCAACTTGAATTTCCTTCCATAGGATAACATAACCTAGTTTTTGCTGAAAAAGTGTCGATTTTGCAAACTTCTAAATATTTGCAAAATCTAAATATTCTTTAAAAATCGCCTGTATAACCTAAACGCATTCTCTCAACTGCTTACAGGTGGTATACTAGTGCTGGATCCAGGATCCAACACTGAGCTAGAAAAAGTAACAATAACCCCACTTACCTGCTAAGGGAATTTCCTTCCATGGGATAACATTGGTGATTTCAGTAGAAAAAGTTTCTTAGTGTCAACTTTTAAAATAGCAAAATATTGCTTAAAAATCACAACAGTAACTTAAACGTATTTACTCACTTGTTTCCAAGAACTGTCCCAGGACTGAATCTAGGATCCAGTCCTGGAGTTAAAAAAGTAATCCTGAAAGTAATCAATTGCATACTACTTAAAATTCCCATTGAGCTCAATGTATTATTGTGTTTGAAATTGTGTTGCCTACTGCAACAAACTAACTATTGCATTCAAAAGTCAATTGCCTATTGCAAAATATTTAACTAAAGCATCTCATTCTGAGAAAGTATATTTTGATACCTATTGTTGGTTCTAAAATAAAAACCATATATTTTGATATACAAACCATTGGCCTAGAGTTCAGTTCTTGAGTGTGTGAGACCATTTGCTGACTGAGTGCGTACAACAAATGCTTTACACTGTCCTCTGATACTACCTTACTGCTCGACCAAGCTACCACTTTAAAGAGTAAGGTTATATCTAACTCTACCCTCTGCCAAACCTCTGGGGACTGTGGACTCTGTGCCTATTTGGGAACAGTATATACAGAACCACTTTCCTACACCAGCCAAACGTGCAACTTCTTACCAGCGGTAGCATACTGAACCACAGTGCACCCCCAGGGCGATTTGGTGCTGGTTGGTCCACATTGAGAGGCAGAGAGATTACTGGCGACAAACAGAGCTAGCATGTCCACCCTCCACGCAGAATGTCTCCATCGAGGTAATTGCTGTGGCCAGTCCTTCCAGCACTCCTGTTGGCCCCCTGGAGCTCACGTTTTATCGGGCAAGGACGTGGACGCTCACTCCGCCAGGCCAGCAATGTGTCAGGCTCGGCACCTGGGGAGGCCTGCTGGCCACTGTCCAGCTTTGCCACGTGATTCCTGCGTACCACAGCTCCTGGACGGGGGCCTGTTCGGTCGCTAAGCTGCAGTGCGGCTGGCAACCCTGGGGGCCCACACTGACATCGGCTATCCTGGGGCCAGAAAAACAGTGTGACCGGTTCGGCGTGCCCCTGGGGTGCCAAGACACGCATAGGCTGAATCACTGCTCCAAGAAACAACATCCCAGCCCAACCGGGTGAGTGCCCCCTCCTCTGACATTGCGCAGTACCGCGATAATGCGGGGGGATACCTCTGTTTGTTGGCCGAACGCAAACTCACAGCTGCCCACATCGCTCATAATCCCTTCCTTCCAATGGGCCGATCTGCCTTGTATGCACTGGCCACTGACACACACTATTATGTCATTGACCTGGTGGCCTGCTATCTCACCATTAGTCTCCCCCCAAAGCTGTGATCCTGGTCCTGCACCCCGTGAGGAAAGATACGCCGGGTGGAGGAGGGGCTCAAAATAGATCAGCACTATTTTACCAGTACCTGTTTGACCTTGCCCCAACCTCTTGGCCCTGGTGGATTGGCACCCTTGCAAACCCTTAATGCTGCAGATTATTGTTGGAAAATTCACCATCTGTGAGACGCAGCTACAGGCCCTGCTATCATGCACCACGACTATGGGCAAGCATGAAGCTTGACAGTCCTAACTTAGCTTTGAGGGTAGGTGCCTCACCCAACAGATGAAGCAGGAGCCATGACCTGGGACCCCCTCGTCCTCCCTCCTGGATCGCCCTAAGGAGGTTGAGCAACATATTGACCTCAAAGAATTCTTGGTGGATGTGAAAACCAGCTTGAAAAGCATTGACACAACATACTCTTCAGCCGCCTGGAACAAGTTAAACAACGCATGGAGAAGCACGACAACAGTCTTGATCACCTGGAGACTCGTGTCTCCGATGTAGATGATGCTCAAGCAGACTCGAAAGATCATCTCTTATGAACGGACAAAATTCTGGATCTGATCAAATCTACAAACGAAGACCTTGAAGCACGGTCAAGACGAAACAATCTCATGATCACTGGAATCTCAAAGGTCACAGTAATCACCAAAATGGAGGACTTTGTTGAGTCCATGCTCCGCGAGCTGTCCAGTGAGGCCTTGTCTGCAGTCTTTATTGTAGAATGGGCTCATTGATAGCTGGGACCAAGGCCACCCCCAGGCGCACCGTCTCACCCAATTATTGCTAGACTGCTATACTACAAAGACTGTGATGTGATATTGCAGCTTGTGTGCCATCAGTCCATTTAATTCCAGGTTACTGATCTTTCATTGTACCCGTATTTCACCCTGTCAGTCCAGGCCACCCGGTGAGAGTTCCTGTCCAGCAAGACAATACTGCAAAAAGCCCAGATCCCATATGCACTCCTACACACGGCCAAACTAAATTCCTCCTTTGAAGGCAAACTGCATTTCTTCACAGATGCCAAGTCGGCTCTCAAGTTCGCCACTCACATTTCCAAAAAGATGTGCGAATGTAGAGACTCACATCGTAACTCAGATGAGAACCCTCTTAGCGATAATGTCTAATCGCCAGTGGCCTCAACAACTCCTAGAGGTTTACTGCGTTCCACGCTGGGGACCTGTAGTTTTCTGTTGAGGCCAACACTGCATTTTCCATGGACTGGGCGTACTACATACCAATTTCCTGCTGGAGCCGCAGCAACCACCAAGTGATGGAACTGTTATGATTGACTGCTGTGCTGGTCCATTTGGAGCTTCCCCTGATCGGCCACCCTGGCCACATCTGGGTAGGGTTGTATGCTCGGTTCTCCTTCGCCTCCAGGGAGGAGTCAAGTATTGACCTTCTTTTTCATGGTGGGAACTGGCGGGTGGGAGCAGATTTGTTTTTCTCAACCTTGTTTGGAGGTTGGAGTGGGTGTGGAGGGTGGTCTTGGGCTGTTTTTCTGGTTTGCTAGTTGCTGAAGTTCTCTTTTCACTCTTGTTCCCCTACATGGTACGCCCTCTCGTCCCCATCCATGTGCACTTTCTCTCCCACGCTTGTGCCTTTGCTCCGGTCAAGCTATTTTACTCTCATGTGCCATGACCTCCCCTTAATGCCTCACATGTAATCAGTGGGCTTAATGACCGCCGGAAAGCTCATCTGGTCCAGGCATACCTCACATTGCTTCGCGTCAACATTTGTTTCGTACATGAACTGCACCTAACACAATCGTCCGCTCCAGGACTGCACACCAAGTGGTGGGGTGAAACTCACACAGCGCTTTACTCAAACTAGACCACAGTAGCAGCAGTCCTCTTGTGCAGAGGACCACCATGGCACCTGGCACATACAGTCACCGACAAAGACAAATGTTAAGTCATCTTAGCAGGTACATTACACAAACAGCCTGTGGTTTTGGTACCTGTTTAGGGCCTGAACATGGACGACCCTGAATTCTTCTCCGAAATTTAGCAGCTGATAGCTAGCCTTGGAGCCAGGCCTTCAATGTGACACTGGATGATCATCTAGATCATTCCGGGATTTCCAAGCAGCGCCATCCCAAAGCAGCACAGATGCTTAAAATAATTATCCAAGACAATCATTAACAAGACATATTGAGATACACCCATGAGGACTATTTAGAAGGAACTCGTCTCTCGGCACATCTTAATGCATGGTCCAAAACTGACTATTGGTTAGTTTCTCAAGACGTACAGACATGGACAACTGGAGTAACACACTTGCCCCGTACCTTATATGATCATGAGCCGGTCATGTTGGAATTGTTGATTCCCCAAGTTGCCTCCTGTGCGTTCTCCTGGCGCCTGCCCACAGGTGTCTTGCAAGACTCAGCTTTTTGTGAGGAGGTCTGCAAAGAGACTGCGGAGTTCCCACACAATGAGGGCTCCGTGCAGTCGCACGCTATGCTGTAGGAAGCTTTAAAGGCAGTGAACTGCGGCACTTGCATTACCAAGCAATCGGGTGTACTGCAGGCCATACATCAGAGGCTCACGCAGCCTGAGTATGAGCTCTGCGATTTGGAAGCAAAACACTATGACTCTAAAGAAGAGGCCTTGCTGGCCAACATCCAAACCAAACTGTCGAAGTTCTCTGAAGAAGCATAGAGAGAGACTCATTATTTAAGTAGCGAAACACAGGCATGTTAGAATGGGGAGGGGGGATCGTCCAAGTAAGACACTTACGAGTCTGCTCCGCAGGTGTCCACCTATGTGAAGGAAATGCTGGACAATTAATCCAATCTCATGTCTAACCCCATGCAACTCCTAAATGTGATTTCCTCCTTATACTCCAATCTCTGTGAAGGGCCTGTCCGAGTTGAACGTGTGCTTTAACACGATTCAGTTATTATGGCTTGACCGGACCCATCGTGCCTACCTTGACTCATCCATAACCAACGTGGAAAAAAACCAGGTAATTCAAAGCCTTCTGGAGATAAGGCGCCCGGCCTTACCATGGCCTTTTACAAAGAGTTTGCATCCATGTTAGCACCATTCCTCTTAGCAATGTATGAGGAACCCCAGAAGTTGGCACCTTGCCTCCCTCGCTGCGAGAAGCAGTAATTGTCACACTTCTCAAACCTGATAAACCGGACTCCCAATGTGACTCTTACAGGCCATTATCCGTGAATAAAGTTGACAATAAATTATTTGCGAAGAGCCCTGCAAATCGTCTACTGCCCAAAATAGTGACGCCGGATCAATCCAGCTTTATTCCAGATGATCAGCTTCACACAACCTCTGCACTATTTATGCGGTCATGCACTACCTTGACCCACAGATCTCTGCAGTAGCCACCTTATTTAATGCCACAAATGCGTGTGACAAAGTGGAATGAACATACCTTTTTCTACTTCTCAGGCCACGGTTTATCGGCCATATACGACTCCTCTATACTCGCCCCAATGCTTGAGTGTGACTCAATGGGATGCTTTCGGACCCATTCCAGCTCACACGGGGGACACAGCAGGGTTGTCCCCTTTTGCCCCTTCTGTTTGTGATAGCAATGGAACCCTTGGCGGTGAGAATTAGGCAATATCACCATGACCAGGGCATCGAGTTCACAGGACAGGGACTGGTGATCTCCATGTACGTGGACGATATCACACTTTATGCTTGTGATCCTCAGAAAAACCTTGCTCCCATTACATGCAAAGTGGCGAGGTTCAATGGGGTTTTCGAGAATTCAGATCAATTGGTCCAAGTCTGTTCTGTTTCCCCTCACAGACACCACTCAACCCTTCACAACGGAATACATCCTCATATGGCCAGTCGAGCCAGTGAGATATTTAGGAATATGGCTTAGTCGTAATATTGACGAAGTGTGGAAAGCCAATTACAGTCGAGCCACTGTATGTCTGAAGGGACAGTTACTTACCTTCAGTAACGATATATCTGGTAGAGAAACAGTCTAGCCGCAGATTCCTTAACTTAGAATATCTCCCCAGGCGTCAGACTGGATCCGGAAAATCCTTTTTCCCAGCAATACCTCTGCACGCTGGGAGGCGGCGGCGCTCGGCTCCGTTCTGACGTCGTCCACGGAAGTGACGTCAATGGAGCAATATAAGCCCCTCCCAGCTTGCTGACGTCAGTTTTCTGCAGGAAACGTTCCTGCGCCAGAACGCCGAGCCGTGCGAAAAACTTGGATAGCAAAGGAACAGTGTGTTAAAAAAGAACAAAATCGTTGAGGAAAAAAAAAAAAAGCACCCAGTACCCGGAGGGACTGAAAGGACGTGCTGCGAGCAAGGGCCCAACAAAGTGCCAAGCCGTGCCCCACCTTTAAGGGTAGCAACTGCGGCACGATAGATATGAAAAGCCAGGCACAGCTTGTCACCACAGGAGTGAAAGTAAAGAACCACAATATTGAAGCAACATGTTGCAACACTAGTGACCAGAAGTGAACGACCACTAGAAAGTCCACTATACACACCCTCCAGAGATTTGAAGACTGTAGTACCAAAGAGAACCCAACCCAACCGACTGCCAGAGAAAGAAGGAGGCATACGTGTGGGCGGTGGGAGGGAATGAAAAACAGAATAACTCCACGCGTGAGGAGCACAGGTGGAACATGAGAAGGTAGTAAAAAGTGTAGACCTAAACCACCTTAAAACGTGAACGGAGTGGAGAGCCAAAGGGCTCGATGCCGAACCACACGCAGAACAACACACCATACCCCAGAGTGAGGTGCGACCAAGGTCACCAGAAAGCGGGGCTAGATGGAAAAACACCATATGAAAAGGCCTTCGCAGAGTGGGGAGGATGAACGGGCGTTAAGGAATTTGCGGCTAGACTGTGTCTCTACCAGATATATCGTTACAGAAGGTAAGTAACTGTCCCATCCGATAGAGACATCTAGCCGCAGATTCCTTAACTTAGAATAGATGCCAAAGCCATACACCGTAGGAGGAGGGTCCGTGAAACAACCACCAAGTTCCAGGAGAACACATTAGTCAACTGCTGCCGAAAAACTGTGAAAACAGATTCAGTGGCAGAAAGGCATAGACCAGAGCCATTCCCTGAGAACTAGGAATATGCGCAGGACAGGAAGGGACAACCGGACCCCATGTCCCGCAAGAAGCAAGGAACCGGAGACCGTGCCAGGGGAGACCTGCCCCACCCCCCCGGAACGTATGTCCACCGATAGACAGGCAAGACGTGCACAGTGAGGTTGTAGGAACACGCCAGGGTGACAAAACCCCCTACGAAGGCAGGGATGTATTACGGACCAACCGTAGACAACCAATGGGAACCCTTGGAGAGAACCAATCCTATGGATCTCACCAGAGGAGACATCCTACAACAGTAGGAAGAGTCAGCTTGCGTCAAAAGTACCTGGGCAAGGAAGAGTAGCAGTAAGATTGCCAACAAATACCCCACTTAGGGGAAGGCACAACTCTACAAAGAAGGGTCCCTCTTGAGACAAGCTCGTAGGCAGAGGCTCAAAAGAAAGGTAAACACAGCTTAACCAGCTGTACCAGAATAAGGAAACCACACGACTGAGCAGCCACATAACCCAGAACATATGCAGCCCACCACAGGTAACAGAAAAGAAAGGGACGGCACCGTCATGAAACCAAAAATCCTCCACGAAGATTAAAACCGAGGAAGATACATATACAGGAGGCGCCTGTCCGCCTGAATCAGCATGGGCGTCAAAAAGTGTGACCTCATTAAATGGTATATCTTCAAGCCGCTCCTGAGCATGCTCTGGGAAAACGCCAGCATGCAACCACGCGTGGCGGCGTGTGGCAACCGACCTGGCCATAGTACAACCCACTGAGTCCGTGGTGCCCATGGCAGACCGAATTGAAAAGTGCGCCAGATCATGGCCCTCACGGATTAGCGGGCCACATCGGCACGAGAGTTCTCAGGCAAGGTGGGGAGGAGCCGTTCAACAGCGTCCCAAAGGGCAAATGGAGCCTGAGGAAATACACACAACGTGTTGAGGGACCGGAGTCCCGAGCTGGCGGAAGCAAACGCATCGCAGCCATATGACTCCAACCACCAAGACTCCCGAGTGGGAGGATGCAACGGAACAGGAGTCACAGAGAGAGCTGCCTGAAGCACAAGTCCACCAGCCCCAGGATGGAGGGTGAAACAGGCGGGAGCCGGCCGTTGTGCCACAGCACGATCCGCGGGAGTCGGCCAATGTGCCACAGCACGATCCACGGGGTTCCCCGAGGAGGGCGGTGCCCACATTCCAAGAAAGATGTCAAACAATGACTCCGCAAAAGGTAACAATGGGTCCATGCTCCCCACGCCCTGGTGGAGAATATCCAGCAAAGGCTCCTAAGGACTAGAGACTGAGGGTGGCTCCATCCTTAAAATGTCTGCAGCCCTGCAAACAGCCCTGAGGAACGTCCCACTAGCCCCCACGGCCCCGTGAGGCGGAAGTCATCAGTAGACGATGGACGCAAGCTAAACCGGCCAGAGGCTCAGCAGCAGGATGAGTAGGCCAATGCTCCACTGGCGCCTGCGCTGGAGAGCAGTGAAATGACTCAGGGGATGGTAAACCTACCAGAACCACGTCCTCCACCAATAAAGCTGGAGACGGTACCGGCGTCGAGGAGGTGTCGAGCCGGCGTCGGAGACCTCTGAAAAGGCCCCGACTGGCGAAGGGGAGCAAGCGCTGGCGACCTCCGAAAAGGCCTCGATCACCCGAGTCGAGACGGCGACCTCCGAGAAGGTCTCGACCCCTTGAGGGGAGCCTGCGTCGGCAACCTCCGAAGAGGCCTCGACTCCTCGAGTCGAGCCGGTGTTGGCGACCTCCGAAAAGGCCTTGACTCCTAGAGTCGAGCCGATGACCTCTGATGAGGTCTCGACCCTTCGAGTCGAGCCGGCGTCGGCGACCTCCGAAAAGGCCCCAACTCGTTGAGCCGGCGACCTCCGAAAAGGCCTCGACTCCTCGAGTCAAGCCGGCGAGCTCCGTAAAGGCCTCGACTCCTCGAGTCGAGCCCGCAATGACCTAAGAGGCCTCGACTCAAAGTCGTGCCGGCGTCGGAAATCTCCGAAAAGGTCCCGACCTCCGAAGAGGCCTCGACCCTTCGAGTGGAGCCGGTGTCGGCGACCTCCAAAAAGGCTGCGACCGCTTGGAGTCGGACCGGCGGCCACTCAACATTCCCCGAGGTGGAAACCTGCGGGAAAGAGTACGCAGAAGCGGTCTTGTGCACCGCGCCACAGCCACCTCCAGCGATGCCGTAGGGAGCCTCGGAAGGCTGTGCGACAACGCTATGGAGGGGCTAGACGTCAAGGGATGCCCCTCCGGGCCTTGTCCTAACGTTGCGGCGACTCTGGTGTCAGAGTCAGGGCACTCGATTGGAGCCGAGGGTAAACATGCCGGCGGTGTCCCAATCTGAGTCCCTACCCCCCCTGTGGGGCCCGGAGGCATGCCAGGGAGGGGGGGGGGGGCAAATGCTTACCCTGAGGTAGGCAAATGATGGCGATGGTCCTGGGACCTGCCCTGAACGTCCTCCCGTGAGGACTGGCGCCATGTGGACAACTCCGCTGGAGAAGAAAACCTGCATCGCAAGGGATCCATTCGGGACATCTGGGCAGACAGCAGCTTCATGCGGCGTTCCGGCGGCAAGCGTCGCACTCCACGGAGTCATGGTGCCCTCCCAAGCACCACATACAGATGTCGTCAGGGTCCGTCGCTGACCTCTGTTGCGAGCAGGACCGGCACGGTGTGAAGCCCGCAAGGGGCATCAAACACACTGTTCCTGGACGCGAAAGGCTTCGAAAAGGTCTGTAAGTAACAAGAACAGGCCCGAGGTATCACTTTCCTGGATCCGCGTTAGGAAGCGGAAAAGAAGAAAAACTGACATCAGCACGCAGGGAGGGGCTTATATGGCTCCATTGACGTCACTTCCGTGGACGACGTCAGGACAGAGCCAGGTGACGCCGCCTCCCGGCGTGCAGAGGTATTGCTGGGAAAAAGGACTTTCCGGATCCAGTCTGAGGCCTGGGGAGATATTCTAAGTTAAGGAATCTGCAGCTAGATGTCTCTATCAGATAGATAGGATACTGATGTGGACCTAACAGCCCCTATTCCTGGTGGGACGCATAGCGATAGTGAAGAGGAGTGTCATCCCTAAAGTCCTCTACCTTTTCCTTAACATACTCATCCCTCTCACTGCTCAGTTTCTCAAGCATCTCAGATCTGATAACACTGATCTGGCCTGGAAGGCAGCCACGAATATCGTTAGATGTCCTCACCTTACCATTAGTCCAGGGGGGGCTGGGGGCCGCTGACATGTCCTAATACGCCTTCTGCGCCAAATACCAATTTTTAAACAACTGTCTCCACCCAACACCCTTCCAGCTACACACAGTCATAGAAATGGACCAGGTGGCCCGGTGGCCACTGACCACTGCGCTGTACCAGCCTTTCAGGGCACCAAGGGCAGAGACCAACACAGCTGAATGTGTGTGCTGGCTTGGGAGGGGCTGAGAAAGCATGCAGGACTGAACTGTACACATGCCCCCTCTATCCCTTGCTCCCACCTCTGCTGGGCACTGGCGATAGGCAGTGTGTGTGTGTAACCATTATTACTTTTGCTGCCCTGTATCCAGAGGGCAAATTTGTTTCAGGCTTCGAGACCACAGTATCTTCTGCACCCACCATGCTAGATACCCTTTTACATTACCAAATCTAAGCTACTTGCCGTGCGCTGCATGACACATTTCCTGTCTCTCTGCCATCACTCTTGGCACCAGAACACAAGCTCACCATGCAAACTGATAACCAATCTATATGATATTACACAGTCTTTGGCGCCACCGACAGGGCCTGCAGTACGGTTGGTGTGGGAGGCAGACATGGACCCCACCAGCCCCTCTCACCAAAACTGACAAACAGTGGTCTTTCTGCAGCAGTCAATTGAAATTGCTCATCCCCAATTACAGATTGCACCTGATCCATTTCAGATTTCTACACTGCATATACCACACCCCACTGCAGCTCCATAAAATGGGTCTCGCCACGGATTCTCGCTGCTTCAGATGTGCTTCTCCCCTAGTCTTAAATTCACCTTGCCTGGCAATATCTGAGAGTGGCAGCTTAATGGGAGGATGTGTTCCAGACTAAACACACCATCACTGGGCACTGACTTTCTTGCATTCTGCTGGTGTGTCTGTTAGGGCATGTCAAGGATGCTCCGGCTGGCGACTGTCAGCTCAAAACCATGCTACTCCTTCTGGCGAAAACCAGTGTGGCCATGCACTGGGGCAGCCTCCACTATTCGGGCATGGCTGCAAGTCACTACATACTGCCAGGAGCAGCTGTCAGACTTCTGGAAGCAAAAGCCATTCTGCTCCCACCCCAGGGACATCTATGAACCTTTCTTATCCTTCCTCCACCATAGAAACTCTCCATCGCAGCAGTTAAGGGATACAAGTCTCCAAGACGATTTGGATCAAGCATGTACTCAAGCACCTACCTAAATGCACTGAAAGGCCCCTACATTGCCGCACTATGACCCATGGCCAGCACCAACCTGTAACCAAGATAATGCATGTGGCATCATACCATGCGGCATCATACCATGCTATGTAAGGAACTATAATTTTACGTGAGGGCAACCACAAAGGAGATTGCTGTGCATATTTGCTTCATTGTCATGTACTGATTCTCTATCGTGTCAACTCGCCTCTCTCCCACTTCCCACTCCTTGCTTCCTCCCACCTCCCCTGATATCTGTTCCTCCCCTCCCATCTGTTCCTCCCCTCCCTATGAGAGGTTATGATTGTTGTACTGTTTCTAATGCCAATAACAAATATATATATTTTTTTAAAACAGCACAACAAGCCTCTTTGAGATAATCACTCTTATACTTCACCATATCAGGCTGCGACTCATAATACATAGTATACATATATAACTGTAGTGCTAGCTTGCCATATCCTATTCCAAATAAACATATGCTCTAATTCATTGCTATTTTTTAAGTGTTTATACAAATGCTCTTCATTTCTTTCCAAGTTGATAAACTACAATAAAAAAATTAAAACAGGAAAATAGAGGGAGGGGGTGTGGTAGCATGTGAGGTAAATGATTCATCTCTTTCAAATGTGCAGTAGGAGTCATTGACCAAAACAAGTTTTCAAAGCGACGATGTGTTGGGAAAAATTGATCTAAGTCCTAGAATTGCATCTCCTGCAGTTTCTGTTATGATTTCAACGTACCAGGGAGTTCTGAGACATCCCAGGAGCAAAAGGGATCTTACATTTTTCTGCTTACTCTTGCTGTGCAGCCCCTTGCTTGGTTAACAGGTGGTAATCGCCTCATAATACGTTGCACTACTCAAGTGGGTAAGGGACTTCACGGCTACAGGAGTGGAGATATTGCCCGAGTGGGATTGATGTGAAAGATGCCACTGGAAGGTGGCTATCTTGAACCCCTGTCAAAACCCTTCAATTTTACCAACAACTGTTGATATGGACTATGATAATGACCTCCAGGCATGGGCCTTATTTACCATAAAGAGGATGAGACTTACCCAGTTTCCGAGCCCTAGTTTTTGCCAATTCATTTTTTTTCTTCAAGATAAATTCTAATATTACCTGGGGATGGGTGATTCTTGATACAGCTCACAATGAAAGTTGCCCTTAAGGCGCTAGCATGCACTAGATGGTGGATGGCCAGAAAGTACACCCAGAATAAGCAGGGATTATATTTTGAATGTCGAAGAAAATAGAAAACTGGTTTGAAAAAGAGGCAGCTATAGACCAGCATTAGAGATACCAATGGACAAAACATAAGGGAAGAGAAAAGTCTGCAAAATTGTATGAGAGAAGGTGGTATGGCAACATGCCCATGCAAGCATGGTGCCACCTGTGCAAGGCCATTGGCTCGAGATCATGGAGGAGCAGTCTACAGTCTAGCCAATGCAGGACAAGCCACCCACAGGCTAGAAATACGAGAGTAAAATTGTGAGATTATTAAGGCAGTTTCTTTCCTTTGTAATCAGACGACATAAGCCATCTGAGATTGCATGCCTTATCAGCAATTCTATTTAAATATTAGACAGTCGGGGAAAAATTAAGCTCTTGGTTATTCCACTTAGACCAGCAATTCCAATAAGGACAAAATAATCTCTACCAGATCTGCTGCTGGCATTGTGTTAAAGGATGCAAGACCTATAGCAGTCTTGCGATAAATGGCGTCAAACATTAACACATCCAAGAGTCGGTACTCCCTGTTGACTATTGTCCAGACCCATAGTTAAGTTTTTTTTTAATCACAATTAAACGTCTGTCCTGTAGAGTGTGAAACACCAACTGCATGCCATACAATTATTTGAGTCAATGTTATCTTGCTACTGACTAGTCACACCCGTGCCCACAATCTTCGCAGCGAAGGGGAGAATAGGGAGCAATGAAAACATATCTGTAATGCACACGTTACTTACTTGTGTAACGATATAACTGTAAGAGACATTAGTTAGTGATAGATTCCTTACCTTAGAATATCCCCAGGTGTCAGACTGGATCTGGAAAGTTTTCATCAGCAGAGAGTAACAGGCTTTAATGCACAAGACAACCCATCGGGAGATAGTTCGCTTGTGCACAGCCCGGCCTTTCTTGGCACCGACGTAGTCAACAAAGAGCTGGTCATCCACCCAGAACTGTTGTGTGCGGTTGAGATAGAACGAGAGCGCAGGTTTTGGGTCTCTTGAAGGGTGCGGAGGCGGAAAGAAAGTGGGCAGAGTTAAAGTTTGCCCGAGATGAAAGGCAGAGACTACTTTAGGTAGAAAGGAGGGACGCGGTCGAAGCACAACCTTGTCTGGATGAATCGCTAGGAAACTAGGTTTGCAGGAAAGAGCCTGGCGCTCACTCACCCGCCGAGCGGAGGTGATGGCCACCAGGAAGACAGTTTTCAAAGTCAATAACCGCAAAGGACGGTTATGAAGAGGCTCAAATGGGGCGCACATCAGATATGAGGACCAGGTTCAAGTCCCATTGAGGCATCACAAAAGGAATAAGAGGGAAAAGGTGAGTAATGCCTTTGAGAAATCTATTGACAACCGGGGACTTGAAAAGAGAGGGCTGATCAGGCAACCGAAGAAAGGCTGAAAGGACAGAAAGGTAGCCTTTGATAGTGCCCAATGCAGAGCCCTGCTGGGCCAAAGAAAGGAGGAACAACAGGACCTCAGAAAGAGGGGCAGCAAGAGGATCAACAGATTTCGCTGTGCACCATGCCACAAATTGTTTTCACTGACAGGCGTATACCAATTTACTGGAGGGACGCCTGGCTGCCAAAATCACATTACAGACTTCGGAAGGCAAGTCAAATGGAATCAGCTGTCGCCGCTCAATCTCAACGCAAGGAGGTGGAGGCTGGACAGGTTCGTGTGAACCGTCCCCTGTTGCTGCGACAAAAGATCCTCCCGTAGAGGCAGTCGGATCGGGAGATCCACGCTCATACCGAGTAGCTCGGGATACCAAACTCTTCGAGCCCAGTCCGGTGCCACAAGAATGACTTGGGCCCGGTCGCGCCTGATCTTCTTCAGCACTTTGGGCAGAAGTGGTATAGGCGGAAAGGCATACAACAGACCGCAACTCCACTCACAATGAAAAGCGTCGCCTAGCGAGTGCCGCCTTGGAAAATTCATTGATCGAATTTGACAAAGTTCATACGCCATAGAGCCCTGAAGAAGTCTTGGGTTTTGACCCTGGCGAAACACGTGTTGGCTGGGCATATCGATCTACAATAAATACAAGAACACAAATCACCTGGAGTGTTCTGCGATCATTGCACTTATTGAATTTACTTTAATGAGCATTGTATTAGATGTATGTTGATGCATAATGTGGCAGTACTAGTTGCGCATCTCTTCTTTATGTGTGCACAGGCCTATACAGTATAAACCTAAGGGCGTTTGTGTCTATTCGAAGGGTTCAGGGTTTTTCCCTTCACCTGTAGCACCATATTATTTTTGGAAATCCGAATACTTTGCGAGGAAAAGGAGGCGCCATCGCATACCGCACTAATACAAACCAGTTGTTTGCAATGATGCAAAAACACCCATGGGCTGGCCGCATATTAAGAATCCAATGGTTCTAGGGCCAACATTCTAAACATTACAATGTTTGAGATCTACTGACTTGAATTTGAAGATTACCCTCTCAATCTCTGTTCCACTCTGTATACCTAGTCTCTGACAGGTCATAAAAATAATTGAATTCTAAGGCATCCACAATCTGGGCAGAAGTCTTAATAAATAGGATTATAACAGTTTCATAGCAAAACATTCCAATGTGTTTCCTCCTCCTTTAAGTTATCTACTGCTTAGTCAGAAATAATATGCTCAGAGGGGGAGGGGTAGTAGATGAGATTAATTACAAAGACCTGGTACTCTGCAACTCTACTACCAATCACATATATGAGCAGCAAGGAAAACCATATGCTGTTGAGAAGAGAACTAGGGAACAGTTTTTGCAGCAGACGTTTTCCTCCTAAGCCGGTTTCTACATCTTTGAAAGACTGCATCTCAATGAGCACCCTGAAGCCACGTCGTTTCAGTGCCAGTGACGGAACACAAGCACCATTCAGCACTTGCTTCCTTTATGGTAAGTAAAAGGGATCAATGTCCGGTGGCATTACATATGGGTTCCACTCGTACAGAAGCACCCAAAGGTAATGAACCAGCTGCCTAGTGATTCTTTAAAACTTCTCCAGCAGAAAAATGGTTTGCTCAGTCTGAGAATGATCATTATGATTAGGTCACCAGATGATATCTCATGTGCTTTGAAGCTCTAGAATTTAAAGTTTAATCAGTGAGGAGCCATTTGCTCTAGAAAGGCCATAGCAATAGTTAAAACTATTTTCCAACACAAATGTTGAAGTTTTTCTTTATGCAAAAGATATGTTTCGGAAACCCCACATACATCACTATGTTATAGTGAGTTATGCTTTATTACATAGAGCAACAATCATTAATGCAAATTATTATTTAATTTAAGTATACCCGTACAACATGCACATCCCTCAAATTCAAAGAGCTTGGGGTGATACCACCTATACAGAGCGATAAAAAGGCATAAAGATCTAATATTAACCACCAGAACCACCAGGATGTTCGCAAGCTCCAGCCATCACCTCAAGGAAATAGTTGCATAACCACTCTTCCTTCACAATCAAATATCTTAGAGCGGAAAAGACAGGACTTAGCCACGCATCCTTCCATTAATGTCAACACTTGTAAACAGAGTGCAGGGACACTTGGGTAATAAAAAACAAAATAAAAAATAAAAAAAGAGGGGGGGGGGGGGATTGGAGGTAGGATTCGGGAAGTGAATTTCCCTACTGACTTGCATTGACATTCATGGATACTTTTCTAAGCAGGAGAAAACTAAAACAAAGCCAATGTTTCTGCTTACAAAATAGGGAGTGTTTCGCCTAAGTTGGAATCATCAACATGCATGATACTACACTACAGTATCATGCATATCTGCATGCATTGTATGTCTCACTCAGTTATTTGCCCTGACCAATCCAACATCCTAACATCGTAGAGCAAAACTTCGTGGGGTTCTGTATCAGATGGCAACAGGCCCCCAAGTTAACTCAGAAGTCCACTTAAAATAGAACAGAACATGCACACAACACAGCTCAGATTACCTTAAATGGATGTCGAAAATCCTCAACAGCATCCAACATGAATGAACAAAACACAATCTCTCATGGAACACATTAGTCAAACTTCTGTACATATAAGCACAGCACATACATTCCATAAAGTTGAGTGCCAACATGCTTCCAACAGCACTGTAAAGTAAAAAACAGCACATATACAGGTCCAACAAAAAATATTAGCTAGAGCACTCAATACACATCTAACACTACACAGAAATAGCACTTGGATGGATATCAGCATGCCCACAACAACATTTAACCATACCATCAACACTCAATAACAATACCCATCCAGAAAGAACTAACAGGTCAGATTAGACAACAATAGATACCAGGAACCTGCAGCACCATTCAAAAACTCCAATTTAATACATACCCAGTGAATTGTGCAACATACCCAGTTAACAGTACAAAAGCCACATACTCTAGTTACCACCTATGCAAAGGCAATCTCTCCGGTGGGACTTGGCTAACACTTCTAATCTTCAATAAGAGCATGTCAAATATTTGTGCACTACCTGGTTATTGCCCCAAGTCACTAACAACATGACTCCAGTCTGCGATGGAATCTTTTAACAAGGGCAGGAGGCTAAAGATTCAGTCTTGCGCTGAAAAGCTGTACTAATGGTAGAATGCCCACCCTGTAATCATAAGTTAGCAAATGGATCCATATAGCACTGCCAATATCATATTAATTCAACCTAAATATAGTGGTGATGCCCAGTCAATTTGTATGTTACAATATCGAAACTCAATGCCAACATTTTCAAGTCTAAACAAATTCTACTTTCACAGGCAAACATTCGATAACCTACTTTTTATGCAACAGGCATCTTCTTGTACAATGCTATAATAAAACATGGAAGCACTGAGTGCTATTTTCTGACCTGATACAGTAGCAGGAAGGATAGCCTGGCTTGCGAGTCCTTGATGGAGGAGGGTCGACTCAAAGTGATTTGTGTGCAAATTGTTTGTAATAAAAACACTGGGATCGGTTGGGGAAGTATTTAGGAGATTTGCTGGCTGCAGAGCTTCTGTGTTAGTAATAGTTGTGGACATGGTTCTCCGTGGAATCAGTGACATGCTTCTGCGAAAAAAAGGCCTTCGGAGTTTCTTGCCATCTGGTTTATAGTGGCACTGTATATGTGCTTTCCGTCGTCCTGATGTACGGAATCGTAGGTCACAATGTGGACATTTAAAAGGCTTGGCACCTGTGTGGAGCCGCATATGAACCTTAAGGCTCCCTTTTGTGGAAAACGAATTTGTACAAACGTGACAACTGAAGAGTTTTTGACCTAGAAAAATACAAAGGAAAAAGAAAACCCATCATTCACAGCAGTGGAGAAGACGTCACAATACAAACCATTTTTTTCGACTTGTACCACATGGATAGAAATAATTGAAGCAATTTTTGGTACAGGATGTGGTCAAGAAGGATAAATTCCAGGTAAAGTTTATTCAGTTAACATTTTTTTGAAAATAACGGCTATTAGATAATGTTTTCAAATTTAACAGGACATTTATGTTTTATCTTCACAGCTTATCCCAGTGAGTCAATGAGGACATGTCCTTATTCTGTCTTTCTCTTAGCAGGTGACTAGGTATTTGCATCAAGTAGATATGGCTGTGCTGCAACTCTAACACACATGACTTATTCCTCACCTTTTAAATATGCCACAGGTGTCTAAGTGGATCGCACAATTCTGTAAGAGCACCCCTGTGCACCAGTAGGTTGCATCGTGCGGCTTCTTGCTTAGTACGTATGTCATTCCACTCTGGAAGTATGACGCGGAGCCCCATTAATGCAGCACCCAAGTGTATCGACGTCAGTTGCTTTCAAGGCTGTCCGCACCCCAAGACGCAGAGCCCATTAGCAGATCGGATGTGCCGAGTGTGCAGATCTCTAGAATTAGGCCCTTATTAGATAGAAAAAGGAGCCCAGTTCACAGAAAGGGGTGGATGGAAGGTCGGTAAGGAATCTTTAGTTGGGTACAGGATTGACCAGAATGAGAGTTTTTCTAATGGATACTTCTAACTGCAGATTCCTCATCTTTTGAACAGACACCAACAGTATCTCCCAGATGGTGAGTCTGTTCATTGGCCCAGATCACAAAAACCTGCAAGACTGAGTGCCCCTCTCAATGTGTTGTAAGGATTAGATCTTTCAGAGCAGAGACCCCTTTTTCATTTTAGTTTGAAAAACAAGTTATTCAGTGACGTCTTATCTGGTATACACAGGATCTAGCTGCAAATTCCTTACCTTTAAATTCTCCCCAGACACAGGAGTGGAAAATATTTTCAGCAGTACCTCTGCGCATCGGTAGAGGGCATTGTGCGACTCTGTAGTGGCATCGACAGCGGATGTGATGTCGATAGAGTCCACATAGGCCTCTTTCCCAACATGCTGATATCAGTTTCTACAGAGACTACATTGTGTGCCAAAAAAGCAGAGCCACTTACAGAAACTGACCAAGGAAACGGTGTACCAGTAAAGAGATAGCTCTGTCTCGCCGTCAATACAGATGTATCTGCAAGAAATATCCCAATATCAACCCGGAGGAATATCCCAATACCAACCAGAACATTAAAGAGAGGAATAAATCAGTTTGCAGAACAGGGAGAATGGGAGGGTTGGTAAGGAATCTGCGGCTAGATCATGTCTTTACCAAAGGTAACTTAATTGTTCATCTGATAGAGACATCTAGTCACAGATTCCTTACCTCTGAATTAGATACTAAAGCAAAGACATCCCCGGAAGAGGGCCTGTAAACTGATTGGATCATAATCCAGATTAGAATTAGCCGGTGTCTAGCTGGAGCATAAGAAGACAGAAGAGACCCGCTGCTCCAAGGCAGAAAGGGTAGCAAGAAATGCTCTGCTGTCCAAGAATTGTGGTAGGAACCACAGGTAACAAAAACAAAAGAAGAAAAAGCATGTTGCTTACTCCTGGCAGAGGAAGAGAATAGTGTCCAAGGACAACATAGACCAAAAACGAGTGCACTGGCATGCCAGAACCTGAAACCGGGTCGGCCACGAGTAGGGTAATCCAGGAAAGAAGACTACTCTACTGTACCATAGCTCCTCACCATAGGAAAGCATTATCTTAGCCAAATTGTTTCATAGAAACAGAAAGAAGCACAACCAAGAACCTATGCACACAGGAGAGCATGGAGCAAGACCTGAACAAGAAGCTGGCAAAGACAAAAAGTACATTTGTCTTGATGAAAAAACTACGATAGATAAAGGTAGCTCCTCTGGAATCACCCAGTAGTAGCAATTGCTTTATTTGTTGATTAATAAAAATCGTTACAAACAGAGATAAAACAGAGTAGGTAAAAAATATTATTTGTATACACCTTTACACTGAAAATTTTAGCAGCAATAATAGAGAGCAGCATTGAATAAAGTGCGTTTGTGCAGAATTGCTAGAGGACAATTTCCAAACCCTATCGTTAAAATTTTAAAACGCTTTGTCTTTAGTCTTAAATTTAATTAACCAATCCTGTAACAGTTATGATGTAAATTTTGTGCAGAACTTTTTAAAAGCAGATTTTAAAAGCAGATTTTTCATTTTCATTACAATTTTTGCATTAACAACTTATTACTGTATTAATAATCAGAATCAGTTTTGGCTAATAGTTTTTTTTCGGCAATAAAGATAAACTTTACAAATTGGGAGATCAAGTGAGGCATTGACCCAGTGAGACAGGTAATGATGGTGTCGACATTTTCTCACCCCATTTTCATTAAAAATAGGTCTAAACAGAGTATTCCGCTCTTCTAGCAAATGGGGGCATGTAGTCACAATATGTATTAAAGTTTCGTCATAGGAACCACAACCTACAAAGGTTAGAGGACCATTTTTTTTCCCATTTGGGTATTCCGTCCTTAGTAGGGTATCTCCCAAACTGTAATAACATAAAATTGACCCTTAAGAATGATTTTAAGTGGGTCAACAAGTATTATTGGGGTTCTAATTTAATAAATGAGTTGGTAATTGACCAAGAATGATACTTTATTCTGAGCTCATCTTTATCTAGAACACTCGATAGTAGATTGGATGATTGATTTATTGTTTGTTTAAAAACAGATTTGCTCCTCACCTCTTCTTCAAAGGTTGGGCAATAAAAATTATTTAAACTCTCGCTTACAAAGGATCTCCAGCTGCTAGCATGCTCATACCTCGTTATCTCCTGCCAGCACTGGTTTGCAAGGGTACCTTGTTCTGAGCGATATAATGAAAATACCATCTTTAAGAAGGCAGATTGCTGTACCAGGGATTGCCTTTTCAACTATAACTCGCGCGCCCACCAGGTGCTTCCAGTAAGTGCCACTGCTCTGCGTTGCAGAGAGGTGGTGGAGGCCGTGCCCCTTTTTACACCTCTCTGCAATGGCGCTTACTGGACGTACCTAGTGGGCTATTTTGCCCCTAGGGATCCTCAGGATTCAAGGGGACTTAATCTCCAAACTTAAAAAACGGCCACAGGGCATGTTTACACAGTGGGAAGGAAGGGGACGGGGCCTGAGGTGACGTGTGCAAACACGCCCTGTGGCGCGTTTTAAGTTGGGGAAATAATTCCCCTTCAATCCTGAGGGCCCCTGGGGGCTAACTACCCCACCAGGTGCTTCCAGTAAGCGCCACTGAGCTGCGTTACAGAGAGGTGGTCCAGGTCGTGCCACTTTTTACACCTCTCTGCAACGCAGCTCTGTGGCGCATACTGGAGGTACCTAGTGGGCTAGTTGGACCCTAGGGACCCTCAGGATTCAAATGAACTTAATCTCCCAACTAAAAACGGCCACAGGGCGTGTTTACACAGTGGTGAAGGGAGGGGACGGGGCCTGAGTTAACGTGTGCAAGCAAGCCCTGTGGCGCGTTTTAAGTTGGGGAAATAATTCCCCTTCAATCCTGAGGGACCCTGGGGGCCAACTAGCCCACCAGGTGCTTCCAGTAAGCACTAGCACCACTCCTCTGCGTTGCAGAGAGGTGGTCTAGGCCGTGCCCCTTTTTACATCTCTCTGCAACGCAGCTCTGTGGCGCTTACTGGAGGTACCTAGTGGTCTAGTTGGTCCCTAGGGATCCTCAGGATTCAAGGGGACTTAATCTCTCAACTTAAAATGGCCACAGGGCGTCTTTACACAGTGGGGAAGGGAGGGGACGGGGCCGGAGGTGATGTGTGCAAAAACGCCCTGTGACGCGTTTTAAGAGGTAGTTTTAATCCCCTGCCCTATTATATACTAGGGGCTTACAGAGGAGGTCATGCTGATCACAGGGGGACCCCAACGCATAGTGTTCCCTAGTGTATGTAGGTGTTTTCACTGTATTCTGAGTGTCTTTTAACATAGCACTGGCTCTAGGCCTGGTTAGTCAGACTCAGTTACCACCAATATCCGTCTGAAAAAGTTGAGGGTACAGGATGATTTTGCAACAAGGCTTCTTTCTGCTCTTCTGTTTGTTCTTTCTGCATGTTATCCTTCTTCCTGCACTTTTCTTCGTCTTTGAGGACTTCTGTTGCTTCTTTCTGCATTTCTTTTTTTTCTTTCTGTGCGCTTTTACTTCTTTCTTCACATGTCCTATCTCTGTAGGCATAGTTAGAAATTAGCATTTAAAAAACCTTAGAAATTCACTGAAAAAACCATAGGTTTCAGGGGCGTTATAGTTAGCTGGACTTTTCACTCATACAAAACCATTGAAATTCCCCCGTTATAGTTTGTTCGCTAACTATAACTCGCGCGCCCGCAATGCACTGCTGATGACGTCACATATTACATCACTCATGACATGGTCAGTGACATCACTGATGACATCTCAAATGACATCACTAATGACATCGCTGATGATATCATCCTTGTGATAGAGTGGCAGACCTCCTCTTCCCCTAATATAACCTTTGATACACACATTCAAAAATAGAAACTACAATGTTCAAAACAATGGACATACCAATACCAGTTACAACAACCTATTCAGTAATTCTAAGATCCACATACACATCCACTCATTCACCAACAGTCCTATACAGTCACTCATACATGTACTCACTCATCATATGTACTCACACCTATACATCCTGTTACACAACGCCACTCATCCATAGAGTTACTCACACACATAGTCACTCATGCTAATAAAGAATCAAACATCCATTTACTTGCATATACAGTTATACACACACCACCACACTTACTTCTACAGAAACTTACACATACTTAGTCTTTTAAACAATCACTTATAGAAACACATACTTATTCATACAGGAACTCTTTCAATCTCTCACTCTCACATATACTCACTTATATACACCAATAGTCACATATACTAGTTTAAAACATATGTAGTTACTCATAAAGACACTATTGAGACAGTCTATCACTCACTAACACACCCATGCACACACTCATCCAACCATACAGTCCTGCACACATGCTGTCTTCAACACATACAAACAGTGAGTCACTCATTCATGCACCTATGCACTACGTAATACCCCCACCGAACCATACAGACTCTCAGACACTCATACTGATACTCAAAAAACCAACTAATAACCTATATAGACACTCATGTAGCTACTCACCAACCCATGCAGCCACTTATACACAAAGTGAGAGACTGATACAGATATTTACGCATTTAAACATTACTCACTAAGCCATGTATTCACTAAGATACACTTAACCAGTCAGTTATACAAAAAAAAATTCAAAAACAAATCATCCATTTAGACACTTATAATATACCCATTTATTCTTCCATCGACCTTGAGATATACATATATAAAACATATGTAATTTTCAGAAAAACACACATTCACTGGATGATGTCATCAGTGATGTCATTTGAGATGTCATCAGTGATGTCATGAGTGGTGTCACTGACCATGTCATGAGTGATGTAATATGTGACGTCATCAGCAGTGCATTGCGGGCGCGCGAGTTATAGTTAGCTGAACTATCTATAACGGGGGAATTTCAATGGTTTTGTACGAGTGAAAAGTCCAGCTAACTAGAACGCCCCTGAAACCTATGGTTTTTTCAGTGAATTTCTAAGGTTTTTTAAATGCTAATTCCTAACTATAACGTGCCTGAAACCTATGGTTTTTTCAGTGAATATATATATACACATACACACACATATATATATATATATATACACACACACATATATACATATACACACACATACACACATATACACACACATACACACACATATATATATATACACACACACATATATATATATATACACACACACATATATACATATACACACACATATATATACACATATATATACACATACACACACATATATATACACACACATATATATACATATACACACACACATATATATATACACACACATACACACACACATATATATATATACATATACACACACATATATATATACATATACATACACATACACATACACACACACACACATATATATATATATACACACACACACACACACACACACACACACATATATATATATATAAAGACACACACACACACATTATCTACTGGCGGTCGCCAGTAGATAGTTATAGTTAGGACCGTGTTTCCATAGGAAATCCGCAACATTCTATTTGGAATAACTTTGGCGCCGGTCGACGAATCCTCGCGAAATTTTCAAAACTAATGGGGCGCTACGCTCCGCTCCTACCCTGAAAGTCTCGGGGGGATTCGTCAAGCGGGGGCTGAGAAAAAAGGGGGGTCCCAAAACGCGTTTTCCCCATGCATTTTTCCATAGGACCTTTAGACACAGCTACAGCCCGAACGGCTGAACAGAATTACTTGAAATTTGGCAGAGAGGTAGTCCTCAGGTCAAGGATGTGCCTTTTGTAAATCTGGTGTCTGGTGTAAATCTGTTCAGTAGGTCCTGAGAAAATAGCATTTAAATCAATATATATATCTGTAAGCGCGCTCCGTGCGCTTACCGTAAGCTTACCGTACGCGTACGGTGCCGTGCGCGAGCTCAATTCTGATTGGTGGTTACATGACTGTAAACATTCGAATCGGTCGAAATCAGGAAGTGTCGGCCGCCATTTTCTGTCTCTCGCACTGAGAAACAAAGGTGGGGAACGTGAAACGGGGGCAACGAAGAGAGTTGCAGACCCCCTAGTGTTTGTCAGGGGGTCCAAGAAGGACCCAAAAGTACGAAAAATAAATGTAATAATTTTTAAAAAAAATCGCGGGGTACGCGTACGGTAAGCTTACCGTACGCGCACGGCAAAAAATTTTTTTTAAAAAAAATAAAGAAGTAACAATCACATTTATTAAATAAATTAAAGGACCCACAAGGGAGAAAAAAACAAATGTTACTGCGTAAAAAAAGGCGAGGCGCGCACGGCATGGACTGCGCAACGTGGGCGCTCGGTGCGCGAAGCGCACCGTGCGCGCAGGGTGTGTGCATAGTGAAAAACCAGAAAAAAAAAAATAAAATAAATACATAACTTAGCATTTAAAAAACCGTACAAATTCACTGAAAAAACCATAGGTTTCACACACGTTATAGTTCGGAATTATCATTTACAAAACCTTGCAAATTCACTTAAAAAACCATAGGTTTCACACATGTTATAGTTAGCTGTATATTTCACTCGTAAAAAACCAATGAAATTCCACGTTATAGTTAGATCAGGTAACTATAACTTGCGCGACCGCAATCCACAATGTGTAATTTCAGATGTCATCATTGATGTCATGAGTGATGTCACTGACCATGTCATGAGTGATGTACTATGTGACGTCATCAGCAGTTTATTGTGGGCGCGCAAGTTATAGTTACCTGATCTAACTATAACGTGGAATTTCATTGGTTTTTTACGAGTGAAATGTACAGCTAACTATAACATGTGTGAAACCTATGGTTTTTTAAGTGAATATATATAAAGACACA
This sequence comes from Triturus cristatus, assembly GCF_964204655.1. Lineage (NCBI taxonomy): Eukaryota > Metazoa > Chordata > Amphibia > Caudata > Salamandridae > Triturus > Triturus cristatus. Next base: position 216,362,322 of record NC_140588.1, read on the forward strand.
CACACACACACATATATATATATATATATATTACCTACTGGCGGTCGCCAGTAGGTAGTTATAGTTAGGACCCCTTTTCCATAGGAAAACCTCAACATTCTATTTTGAATAACTTTGGCGCCGGTCGATGAATCCTCGCAAATTTCTCAAAATAGGTGGGGCGCTACGCCCCGCTCCTACCCTGAAAGTCTCGGGGGGATCCGTCAAGCGGGGGCTGAGATAAAAGGGGGGTCCCAAAACGCGTTTTCCCCATGCATTTTTCCATAGGACCTTTAGAACGAGCTACAGCCCGAACGGCTGAACAGAATTACTCGAAATTTGGCAGAGAGGTAGTCCCTAGGTCAAGGAAGTGCCTTTTGTAGGTTTGGTGTAAATCTGTTCAGTAGATTCTGAGAAAATAGCCTTTAAATCAATATATATATCTGAGCCCGCTTACGGTACGCTTACCGTACGCTTACCGTAAGCGTACGGTGGCGAGCGCGATTCTGATTGGATCTTAGTAAACATTCGAATCGGCCGAAACCAGGAAGCGGCGGCCGCCATTTTGTGTATTTCACTCAGAAAAAAAAGAGTGAAAACAAGAAAAGGGGGCAATGAGGAGAGTTACAGACCCCCTTACATTTGTGAGGGGGTCAAAGAAGGACTGTAAAGTACAAAGAAAACATTTATTGATTTTAAAAAAAATCACGGGGTACGCGTACGGTAAGCTTACGGTAAGCGTACGGTAGAAAAAAAAAAAAAAAAAAATGAAAATCAGATTTAAGTGTTTAGATATTAGGGGGCTCTAAAAAGAGCCGTTGTGTTTATGAAATGATTTTTTAGTGGTACCTACAAGTAAGTACCGATGCAGAGTCTAAGGTTCAAGAGGAAGACTCTGTTCCCTTCATCATTGAAGTGCACACCATCTCCTCTATAAATGTCTTGCATGTCATAACGCAAGTTGTTGTGGTAAATGGCACCCATACCATAGTCACGGAGGAAAGCAGAAACAGATTTGTTGACGTGCTTTCTTGCTTTGTCATCGCACCGCGTGCCCACCGTGCGTGCACGGCACTAACTGCGTAAAGTGGGCGCGCGGTGCGCGAAGCGCACCGCGTGCTCACTGTGCGCGCACGGTGCGCGAAGCGCACCGTGCGCGCACGGAACGAACTGCGTTAAGTGGGCGCGCACGCCACGAATGGCGTAAAGTAACTTAGCATTTAAAAAACCGTACAAATTCACTGAAAAAACCATAGGTTTCACACACGTTATAGTTAGGAATTAGCATTTAAAAAACCTTGCAAATTCACTGAAAAAACCATAGGTTTCACACATGTTATAGTTAGCGGAAATTTTACTGATAAAAAACCAATGAAATTCCCCCGTTATAGTTAGTGCAGGCAACTATAACTCACGCGACCGCAATCTTCTGCTGATGACATATGTGTCTTTATGAAAAAAAAATATTTGTAATATATGTATAGCTAAAAATGTATGGAAGAAGACATGGGCAAATAAGTGTCTAAATACAGTATTAGCATCAGCAGAGGATTGCGGTCGCGTGAGTTATAGTTGCCTGCACTAACTATAACGGGGGAATTTCATTGGTTTTTTATCAGTAAAATTTCCGCTAACTATAACATGTGTGAAACCTATGGTTTTTTCAGTGAATATATATATATATATACACACACACATATATATATATATATATATACACACACAAACACACATTATCTACTGGCGGCCGCCAGTAGATAGTTATAGTTACAACCTAGTTTCCATAGGAAATCTTAAAATTCTATTTTGAATAACTTTGGCGCCGGTTGACGAATCCTCGCGAAATTTTCAAAACTAATGGGGCGCTCCGTTCAGCTCCTACCCTGAAAGTCTCGGGGTGATTCGTCAAGCGGGGGCCGAGAAAAAGGGGGGGTCCCAACACACGTTTTCCCCATGCATTTTTCCATAGGACCTTTAGTCGCAGCTACAGCCCAAACGGCTGAACAGAATTATGTGAAATTTGGCAGAGAGGTAGCCATAAGTTCAAGGAAGTGCCTTTTGCAGGTCTGGTGTAAATCTGTTCAGTATTTCCTGAGAAAATAGCATTTAAAAGCATATCAATATCTATACGCGCGCACCGTGCGCACACAGTGCGCGCACCCTGCCGTGCGCAATTCTGATTGGTTGTTAGATGTCGGTAAACATTCGAATCGGTCGAAACCAGGAAGTGTTGGCCGCCATTTTGTCTCTCGCAGTATGAGGGGGTGAAAAAAAAAGGTGGAGAACGTGAAAAGGGGGCAGAGTGGACAGTTCCTGACCCCCTAGCCTTGGTCAGGGGGTCACAGAAGGACCCCCAAGGGAGAAAAAACGTTTTATTTTTTTTTAAATCGCGAGGTGCGCGGCACGCACTGCGAACCGTGGGTGCTCGGTGGGCGAAGCGCACCGAGCACCCACAGCGCGCGCACGGTGCGCGAAGCGCACCGTGCGCGCACAGTTGACGTCAGATATTACATCACTGATGACATATGTGTCTTTATGAAAAATAAATATATGTAATATATGTATAGCTAAAGATTAATGGAAGAAGACATGGGTAAATAAGTGTCTAAATACAGTGATGTAATATCTGACGTCATCAACAGAGGATTGCGGTCGCGTGAGTTATAGTTGCCTGCACTAACTATAACGGGGGAATTTCATTGGTTTTTTACGAGTGAAATGTCCAGCTAACTAGAACATGTGTGAAACCTATGGTTTTTTAAGTGAATATATATATATATATACACACACACACACACACACACACACATATATACACACACACACATATATATATATATATACACACACACACACACATATATATACACACACACACATATATATATATATATACACACACATATATATACACACACACATATATATATATACATATTTATATATATATTATAGACAATGGGCAAGGACCCCAATATTACATAATGATGTCAGAGTAGCAGGCCAAATGAGCCACACAACTGGGGAAAAGGAGAGTGTGGGAAGCATGACACACAGAGGGAAAAGAAACCTCCGCTGGCTCAAGAAAACAAACAAGGCCAAGAGACTGATGCAGCTGCAAAAAGACCCAGAAGGTTATATTGTGAAAGAAGACTGCAGGGAGAAAAAAATCTCACTAGAGTGATAGCATTTCATGAACACAGATGTAGATCTTGATATCACTCGGAGTAGGATAGGAAGGCCTCTGGAACAACCGCCAGTAAGTGAGACAGACCAAGGAGGAAATGGCTGGGGCATTAGACGAGCAAGAGAGGGTATACCCTCTGCAAATAATAGCATGTATGAAAAGCTGAACCCAACATGGGCTGCAGAACGTAAGGAGAACAAGCATGGAGTCCATGGAAGAGCCTCTCTACAGGAGACCAGAAACAGAAAAGGTGCAGGCAGTATAAATATAGTGGAAGTAAATCCTGCAGAATAATACGTACTGAGAGCGCAAAAGCATTCAGCATACACCTGTACATGAAGGTAAAAACCACTCCACAGCTTCCAAAGTGAGGTGAAGACACAACCAGAGAAAATAACTCTCAAGAAGATAGATCACAAGATCAAAGAAGAACTGGTACAACTACCCCTCAATGGGCTAGACGCATAAATATGTTCCGTGTAGGAAAAAAGAGAAACCTTTGAATAAAAGAACAGTTGAGAAAAGGAACCTAGTTACTGACGAACCACTCTAGAAGAAAAGGAAAACAAACGGTCAAAAACCCCCGCTAAAAGAGTTAAACAACTCAGTGATGTCATCAGTGATGTCACTGAGCATGTCATGAGTGATGTAATATGTGACGTCATGAGCAGTGCATTGCGGGGGCGCGAGCTATAGTTAGCTCTACTAACTAACTATTACGTTCTAGCAACCTATGGTTTTTTCAGTGAATTTCTAAGGTTTTTTAAATGCTAATTTCTAACTATAAAGTCCCTAAAACCTACGGGCCCGATTCACAGAACTAACTTAAGACAAAATCCTAAACTTACTACTTTTGGTATTCACAGAAGTTAGGATTTTGTCTTAAGACAGACTTAAGACAGGATTTTGTCTTAAGTCTGTCTTAAGTCTGTCTTAAGTTTGTCTTCCGTTACATAAATAAGCATTGCCCCCAGGACAGTTTTTTCTTCTTCATTTTTGACCGGGTTCACACACCGACTACGGCTGAAAACGAAAAAAAAACATGCTTTTATTGGGCATGGGGGCGCCCTGTGGGACCCCGTGAGCAGGCCTAAGGGGTCAGGGGGTTTTTACCCTGCCCCCTTTCCTTTTTTTTTTAATGCTTTACTCACCTCTTTCCTTCTCCCTCGGTACCTCAAGCTCGTGCTCGGGAGGGCTCAGCCAATCAGATCTCACAAGTCTCAAATGTCGATATCTGTCAATCTTTAAATATCTCAAAAACTACTGAACAGAATTACACCATTTTTTTTAAAAAAGTGTGCTTTCCGGGCTAAGAGATATCCCTCTGCCAAATTTGGTGTAATTCCGTTCAGCAGTTCAGGCTGTAGCCGTGTCTAAGGTTTCCTATAAAATTAACATGGAGAAAACACATTTGGGACCCCCATTTTTTCTCGGCCCCTCCCTTGACGAATCACCCCAAAACTACCTACTGGGGAAGGAAGGTCGGCGCTTGAAACTGGCACGCCTCTTGGTCTGGTGCTCCGCGACTTGCCGACAAATCTTTGGTTTGAGCGTATGAGGGTACGCATCGCGGCGCCCCCCCAGCAGCGGCACTTGTGTTGGTACATTGGGGAAAGAGCAGCAGATTGCCTGTTGAAAGGACGATTGGAGGAAAGCCAAATCACCGTCTTCTTGCCGCAGTGGGAGAATGCAGCCTGACAGCTGACGGAGTCAGAGCATTATCATATGCAGGGTACGCAGTCACTGAACTATGTCCCCAGATGTGGACTGTATTTTCCTCACTAGCAGCATGATTTGGCCAACATCCTGCTGCATACAGGGATTTTAATATATCGCGAGTCAAAGGGGACAAAGTACAACAGGCGGAGTGAGTACTATCCTGAACCCGCAGTCCTCCTTCTAAGACCACGAGTATCCTCCAATGGGAGTTGATGTGTGAACTTTTAAAATCCCTGTCCGCGTTTCTCTGTCACACAAAGCTGGCATTGAGGAAGGCAACAAAGCCGAAACGCGTCTGCCAGGTGTTACAGCAGTGGCGAACTTTCAACAAAGTACGATGTGCCCAGATGGTGAAAATAAAGCTTTTCTGAATCGTACCTGAGCATGTGTCAGCCCGTTTTTCGTGGAAGCGGGATTGGTGGAATATATATGTACACATATATATATATATCCCTGCTCCAGCTTGTATCGTTCTGTAAGAAGCACTTGAACACCAACACAGAGCTTCAAGCATAAGCCCTTTATTGTTATGTATGGATAACGTCAGCCTGCTGAATCCTTTCGCAGCTGTTACACCACTCCTGCCGACGCATTTCGAAGTCCATCTTCTTTTCCAAAGGCTTGTGGTGAAAGGAAAAGCAGGGTCCGGTCACAGCCTCTCTCAAGTACACATAATGGCGGGCCCTCTGATCGGCTGCTCTGTATGAGATGCGCAAAGTGTTATGGGAGTTGCAGTGCCAGTTTTCACCTTCAATATGAAGTGCATAAATTATCCTGCTGGTAAAATCAAGGCCCGCAGATGAGCCTCGGCAGGCGGGCGCTTCCTCAATCCCTTGTTGGTGTCCCACATAGAGAGGCTGGCAAATGTCAGCCCCTGAGGCCCCCAGGTTCTTGGGGTGGTGCATCCTCGCAGGACGGCCGCCGCCTAAATCTCCCTGCTCCAGCTTGTATCGTTCTGTAAGAAGCACTCGAACACCAAAACAGAGCTTCAAGCATAAGCCCTTTATTGTTAGGTATGGAGAACGTCAGCCTGCTGAATTATATATCATTGTATTACATTTGACATGTAAACAATTATGTTTATTTACTTTATTTTAAAACAAATAAGCACCACAGGCACCCATGAAAGCAGCTGCCTGTCCATCCCATCTGAAAAATCAACAGCTGCCTGCTAAAGCAGTGCAAGACACACTGATAGGGGAAAAAGGCACCGCAGGGAGGGAACTATACCACGCGTTCCAAAACACTACTAGTGAAAGAAGAGTGTGTCAGGAACACTGATTAACTCCATAAGAAAGCGGAAGGAACACTCCAGGGATGAAGGGATCTGAACGAGAGAAATACCCTAGGCGGAAAGCAGTGTGCACAATGTTTCAGAGTACAAAAGAAAATCCCCTATAAGGGATACTAAAATACTATAAGCACACCCAGGAACACCTATGAGGCATACAAAAGTTTCATGAGGAATAGGGAACAAGGCAATAGTGCACTCACACAAAATACCATAATAATGATTATCTGCATGAAGTCTGAAAGAAAAAAAACACCCTATACCATAGCAATGGAAACCCACTCACGACCACAAAACAAACAAAAAAAATCAACTCCAATCCGACTTGACGTTTAACAAAAAATAGCACCTGCTGAAGACGGGAACGCCTCACCCGGTGCCGCCCGAAGATGGAATGTTTCAGAAGTGTTTCAAAAGAAGCCTGCTTATGGCTCAATAGAAAGAAAAAAGAGCGTCTCCCCCGACTAAGCAAGCCTGAGGGGAGCTAGGGAAGAAAGTCCCCTGGGAAGTCTGTTGTAGAGAGCAAACAGAATTAGGAGGTAGAACTAAGAGGCCTCACCACCCCAACTGTCCCGAAACCACTGTAATGCAGAGCCGGCATGTGGGCCGAATAGATGGGCCCCATCAAAGGGCATGTCAATCAAGGTGTTTAAACAGCCTCCGATAACCCTGAGGTGAGCAACCAGGCACGTTAACGTAGTGTCCATGAAGAGGCCATAGCCTGGCCTACAGTCAGTGGTATCCATACCACATCAGATGATTAGTTTAGCTGCTTATTGCCCATCCCGTATTAGAGAAGCAAGATCGTTCTTAGTCTCATCCTGAAGGAAGGGCAGCAGATGTGCCAATGAGTTCCACAATGTTTGGGAAAAACTACCAAGGATGCAAGAAGTATTAAAGGATTACAGTGCAGAAGTGGTGGAGGAGGAAATATGCTTTCCACAAGTTTCTAGCCTTCTGGACTCTGTCTGGAGGGACAGTAATAATGGGATTGATATTTTGGGAGGCAGAAGAAAACTGTGATGAGTAGGATGGCGGAGAAGACAGGCCGGATCACTGGGAGTAGGATGGTCTGTGAGAAACAGAGCAATCCACAGGGGCACCTATATCTGGTATAGCCCAAGCCCCCCAAAAAAATGTTAAATAGAGCATTACAATAAGGAAGCATCGGCTCTACCCTTGTTTGACCTTGATGGAGGACGCCAGGTAAGGAATCAGTCGTCATTTCCACAGAAGGAAGTGTCATATCCAAAACAACAGAAACTCGTCAGAGCAAGTCCGCTAGAGAGGAGCTTGCCTCTATAGCAAGGCCAGGAGGAGAAAGGAGGCCCGAGGCTGGGGAAGACTCCAAGTCACTAGTTTCACCCAACTCGGTCAGCCAGCTGTCCTCCATAGGAGGATGCACAGTGTCACAGATGGAGTGGGAAAACCCCAAATCCTCTCCATCACTTGCATAATCATGTTCCTCAGAAGGAAAAACAGGATGGGCCTCCAAAGAGAGCAGAGGAAAGGTGGCTAAGACAGGCATTTCAAACGGCGCAGCATCGGACACCTTCCAGCGACGCCTCAGCGTCGGAAAGGGGGAGTGTTGTGGCTTCGATCGGAGACCGTTGATCGGCCGAAGGGCGCAGAAGGCAGGAACTCCGAAGGGCTGTGCACAGCCTTCTAAATGGATTTCACAACTCCATGCACTTCCATGGGGCTCGAGGGCACGCTAGGGAAAGGTGAAACCCAAAGATAGTATGAAGAGATCTCGCATCTGGGTCAGTGTCACCCTGGCTCCAGGGTAGGTTGGGAGGCACGGGGTAGACTTGAACAACGACTTCAACTAAAGATCAGGAACAAGCTTTATGTGGCTAAGTCGGGGTGTGCCGCGACTTCGACTGCCTGTGTACGGGAGGTCGATGGAGGGAGATGGCCACGGAAATGGCTCCTGGAGCGGGCCTGTGGCCGGTCTGTGGAGCGCGAAGGGGACTGAGGTTGACTGGAAGTCTTGGAAGACTACGACATCAGCACCGCTAGGAGCTTAATTCGACATTCTTTCAGCACCTTCGGGCGAAAATGGCACCAGGAGTTGCACTCCTCGGAGTCATGGTGCTTCCCCAGGCACCACATGCAGATAGAGTAAAGGTCTGTAGCAGACATTTGTCGTTCACAGGACCCACTATACTTGAACCCCAAAGACATGAAAAATTGTTTAAAAGCTCACTGTTCTGTTCCATAAACCCATTGAATAGGCCTAAAAACAGCCAGGGGAACTGCTTAGCGGATGTGCGTTAAAAGGTCAGAAAAGAAGAAACTGAAGTTTAGCACGTTGGGAAGGGGCAAATATTGACTGCGTCGATGTCACATCCTGTGGTTGACATCACTAAGGAGTCGCACGACGCCCTCTACCAACACACGTAGATACTGCTGAAAACGTTTTCCAGATCCAGTCTGGAATGTACCTTTCAGGCATGTGCTTTTACTCTGTAAATATATCATGAATATGTGGATAACCGAGATAAATCAATAACACATTTAGTGATAATTTAGTGACTATTTAGATTAGACATTATTCCAGGTATATCAAATCTTATGCCCGTTTCCATCCATAATTCTATTTTATCTATTTTAATCACTTGTTTTTAGGCTTCCTTTAGTTTCAGTTCTTAAACCCATACAGAACATGTTCCATTTTAAACTATAGTCTCCATGTTAGTTAGCCTGTCCACCTAGTTTTCGTTTGGCCCCAAATCTGTCCTAGGTAATGGAGGTCACCATCTTAGACCATGGAGGCCGCCATCTTTGACAATGGAGGCCGCCATTTTTCCTCAAATTATGCAGATTCATCAACATGTCTTCTGTCTGATGCAGATATCATTTGCGCCTATCTTTCCAATAACTGTTAGAGAGTCAAGTCATTCAGATATAGGCATCAACATAATCCACAGAGCAACCACAGTCTGGAACAGGTGCCTATTTTAAGGTCATATAACAACCATAAGCCAAATAATATATATTGACATGTTTTTACCTTATTAGTTCATCCACTGATGTATATGATTATGTCAAAACATTACACAGGTGACATTACAAAATGATAAAAGCTTATTTCTTATTTGATTTTTGAGTATGAATCTCATGTTTATTGAATCAGTTTGCTAACAATGGTACAAGTAGCTTCTATTGTGAGAGGAGTTTTTTCTTGGCACACACATACACATACCTCTTTGCTCGATTTTTTCCTAAAAAGGAAAAGAGGGTGAATGAACATGCTGCATACCTCTTCAAAATATTTGTAAATGCATTTGCTGCATTTTCTCTTGCAGATATTTTGCCTTATGGGTGGAGTTTTGGTGTTTGATAATCTGGTTCCCTATAGTGGGAGCTTTTAGGCATACAGACCTATACCGCCTGAAGTTAAATAGTTAAATAGATATTCTACTGAAATCTAGAAGTCACTTTTATTAAATAAAGTACACCAGACATGGTTTGTTGCTGAACTGCCCATGCAACACAGAATGTTAGTATGGGTTTGCTAAAGAATGACAGTCACCGGTCGGCCGAGTTTAGACCATGTGCTGACATACACAATTTTATACTTCCACAAGTAACACACTAATGATATTACATAAAATCAGTCTATAGACGACTTAGACAATAGGTCATACAAATTACTTTTATAGGATTAGTTCCTCCCGGACCTGCACAACGTGCATACATTCAAGTAATCCATAAATAACGCCTTGGGTTAGTGCAACAGAAATGACAACAGTTCACTAGAATTTGGAAAGAATATCTGGTGGTAAATTGAACTAAACCCTATACAGATCGATGTGGAGATACCATACAAAATAAAGATATTCAGCCGAAGTTATCTGAGGTTTGTGACATAATTGTTTGACATTTGTTCCAGAGGTTGACTGGCGCTCCACTCTTTATAAAGAGTTGCAGCTCAAGGTGAAGAGATGATATTGCAATTTTTCCTCCCTATGACCTAAAGAGTACAGGGAAACAATATTCAAGCATATGGGCTTTTGAAAAAGGGTCCAACCCTGTACAGAAATCAAGCAGGGTGGGATAAAAATTCAATTCCACATGGCATTCCCTTAAGAATTGAGCCCCAAGTAGTGCAGGCTTAATATAATCTAAAGATAGAAGCTAATCAGAAAATAAAAGCTATTTTAAAATAGCTACAATATCAAGGCTTTATAGTGCTACGCATTTCTATAATAAACACTCATCTTTTCTGATTTTAATAAACCTGAGAGACCTTATAAAATAGAATTAGACTATATAAATTTAGACATGCGTATACACACGCATGCACACTCACAACACATGCATGCACACTCTACACAGGATTAAGAATTACCTAATAGGAAATGTACATTTAAAATACTCCTGAACATTTCCAATTGAGTTTTCAGTTAAACCATTGTACCCTGCCCAAAAAATCTATCTATCTGCATTTTTTTTTCAAATAAGTTTCAATATTTTTAGATTCATAAATAAAATCATTTAAGGGCTATCAATAGCCCGGATTTGTTTGCAGTAAAGAATAAGTTACTTACCTTCAGTAACCCCTTATCTAGTAGAGACAGGATCCAGCCGCAGATTACTTACCTTTGAATTATCCCCAGGCAAAAGACTGGATCCGTAAACTGATTACAGCAATATCTCTGCGCGTCGGTAGAGGGTGTCAAGCAGCTCCGTCCACTGGAAGTGACATTGAGAGAGTCCATATAGGCAATCCCCTTACGTGCAGATGTCAGTTCCTTACGTAACTATTTTCTGCACCGCAAATGCGGAATATAAACTGCTTATGGACACAGTGTGGCCAAAAAAAGTCATCTTTTTGTCAGTACCATTACTCAATACAAATGAAAGGTATAGAATGTCCAGAAAGGGTTCTTGTAGATAAAGTTAGAAACCAGTTTGCAGAACGGGGAGGATGGGTGGGTAGGTAAGGAAGCTGCAGCTAGAACCTGTCTCTAGCAGATAAGATGTTAACAAAGGTAAGTAACTTATTCATCTGATAGAGACATCTTGTCACAGATTCCTTACCTTTTAATTAGATGCTTAAGCAATACCATCCTGGAGGAGGTGCTACAAACTGATCCAACTAAAGATCGCTGAATAGGACAAGCCAGTGTGTGATAAGGTAGATCGACCAGACGCCTTAGAAATATAGGTGAGGAAAGACACTTTGCCAGAAAGACTGTGGTAAGCAGTGTAGGAGAGGGGTCTCTGGATCGCTCCTAGACCCTCAATTCAGACAACACTAATGGTTTTCAAACTGGGAGTGTTATATTTAATTACAACAGCTCTGGGACGGTTAATGGTTCTAAACATGCTGGCATAAAATAGTCAGTGCAAAGCTAAAGCACCAAAAGTGGTTTCTAAGATAGCCATCTTCAATTAAATAAACTAGAGGAAGAATAAATATGTTGAGTGATGCAATATTCTTGTCAACAAATTACACATTTTATTTTTGGAAGACCGGTGCAGACTCCCCACACTATTTTGATTGCACTTTCACAGTGATCTTTCCCTTGACAATGTCAGGGCTAATCACAGATGTACCTTAAATTATTTTATTTGTTTGTTGATTCAGGCTCCAGATTCTTATGGGTTTGGGTCACAAAGAAATGCTGACATGCTCAGGCGGTCAAACAGATTTGTAGTATCAAAACCAATGGAGCCATTTTTATTCTTCTCATTCAGACAATGGCCCTGCTTTCCCTTCAAAGACTTACAGGGGTGCTACGTCTGCTCTAGGTGTTTATCTGCAATTCCGAACCTATTTTGACTAGTAACCAATTGTTTGGGTGAGCGAGCTTTGATATGTTCAACAAGTCCTGACCACTTGGGTACTGAATGCAAGACTGAGTTGGCTGCATAATCTGGTTGCATAATCCGTAGGAAGCCTCTAGAGCATTCAATAATGTGCCTGGCGCAGTAAAAGGTAGTTGCACTTCAAATTATAAGGTCTCCAGAGTTTATACCTGTTCTAGATCTCAGAGGGAAGGTGGCAGAAGCAAGACTGTCTGATCCAGAAACTGAACAAAAGCTGTTGCAAGATATTCAAGAAGACAGAACTAAACTATCCAATGTGATGCATTGCAACTCTGTCACCTGTTAAGTTAGGGTTTTCTAAGCTGCTGACGGGTATCTCATCAAAGTTTGGGCACTGACCATAAGTAAAATCATGATAACTCATTCTGACATCAACCGTAAACCTACAATGCTCAAATATGTGGCTGCCATTTTAGATTTTTATTGTGTACACTCTTCTCTCCTTCACCCTGGATGTGAGAGGTAAATCTAGAGAAGTGTCCAACTGCGAAACTATTGTTATAGTTAACTAACTTGTTTGTTTTGCAGTGTGAACCTCTTAAACTTGCATGATGTGCACAGATGTTGCAGTTTTATTATCTCCCTGTGTAAGGGGGTTTAAGGAGTTAGAAGAGACTAAGCTATTTTTATCTTGTTTTATCTACTTTACCTTGCTTCTGTGACGGTCTGCACACCAATGCTTTGAAAAGGTTTATTTTGAGGAGCTTGTGGCAATACTACAGATGTTGGTTTCGATAGCAACCTTTTTAGCTTTTAGCTTACAAGGGAATGTTGTGGGACAAAGAACAGCATAGGTCGAAGGTTTGCAAAAGCTAGCTCGCTACAGTGCCCTTTGTCACTGGCAAAGCGAAAACATTTGTAGCATTGGCTTAACCCCTTCAGTGCCACGCCCTTTCCCCCTCCTGTGCCGGGCGTTGCACTAGTGGGTGGGGTTCATGACGAGATAGTCTCGTCATGGGCACAGCGCAACCGTGCTCCATGACGAGACTATCTTGTCATGGGCACTGAAGAGGTTAAAAAACTGTTTTGATTTGTATATATCCTTTGTACTCCACAAGTGGTACATTACTGGTCCTGTAACATTTAATGAGGGTATAACCTTTTCAGCCAAGTTAGAAGGATTTTAGAAAAAGGCTGGTAATTGAATGGTTAACATGAAACTGAAAAACTACCTTAATAAGAATTGTGGAATTATTTGCATAATCATTTTGCCTTCTTGTATGATTGAGTATGGTTATTTTATTATTAAGGCCTGTAATTCTACTGAAGAGATACCAAACAAACACTCTTTAAAATTAAATATTAATGGACATGCTAAAACTAAATTCACTTTGGTGCTGGAACCTCTTGGGGTGGATGTAATATTGTTTTAGCTCCTTCCAGAAATCATTTGATAACAGGTATTTAGAAAATGTATCATGATCCATTTCTTTAGTATTTTTAATGACGCTTAACTTAGTCTGCACTAAAATACATCAGATATTTCATTAGGACTCTTTCATCTGTAAGATTGTGTAATAAATGTTTCTGAACAACAGAACACAATGTGTCCAATTGGATACCTTTGTGTCACAGACCTCGGTATTGGACAAGGGTGTTCCCCAGGGGTCCATTTTAAGTCCCACCTTGTTCAACATCTATGTGGCTCCTCTGGCTGCCATTATTAGATCTTAGGGTTTTGAGACGATCTGGTATGCGGATAACACGCAGGTGATAATCCCCATCGAGACAGATCCCGCGGCAACCAGAGCGAAGTTTAAGTCAGGTATGTTGAAAATAGCCACATGGATGAGCACGAACTTCCTTCAGCTAAACTCCAATAAATTGGAGATTCTCTTGTTTGGGAAGGCTGAGGAACTATGCTCAGCGGACTGGTGACCTGTGGACCTTGGGGAAGCACCTAGTCCAAAAAAGCAGGCAAGGAACTTGGGAATTATGATTGACAAACTTTATCTGGAGGATCATGTGAACACGGTCTCGGGCACATGCTTTGGAATAATGCAGATGTTCAGAAAGATTTTTCCGTGGATCCTCCTTGAGGCCAGAAAGATCTTAATACAGGCACTGCTAATCAGTAGACTAGATTACGGTAATTCACTACTAGTAGGAATTAGGGAGGATCTATAATCAAGGCTACAAGTTGTTCAAAATACAGCAGCGCGGCTGGCTCTCACAAACCGGTACGCACTCCGTCATTAGCTCTTTTGCAACAATTGCACTGGCTGCCCATTAGGAAGAGAGCAGTTTTTAAGCTCTTGACTATAGTGTTTAAAGCACTGCAAGGGACGGGCCCGGTGTACTTAAGGAAGAAGCTAATTCCTTATGTCCCCGTACGCCAACTTAGATCGAGTGATCGGAAACTGCTCTGTCCCTGTAAAATCAGTAAAATTAAAATGGGTGGGCATGCATTCTCTCATCTTGCCCCCTTCCACTGGAACAGACTACCAGACGTGATCCGAGCCTGCACTACTCTGGTGCAGTTTAATAAGCAGCTTAAAACATGGATGTTCTAACCGCCATATTGTTATAAGTCACCTGAAGTGTGCCGCCAAGGCGCCGAGAGATCCCTTCGGGGATGATTAGTTGCACAATACAAGTCATAATAATAATAATAATAATAATAATAATAATGGAGAAAGTGTCCTGGGACGCAAATCATGTTGATGGAGCATAATGCTGCACTTAAGGAGGAAAAAACAAGTTTCTAGAAAGAATCCCGCTTCCTGGACTCTTTGTCACGGGGGGAATGGGGAATGTTGTCCATCCAAGGGGATGACGTAATGGCCCAGACCATGAAGCTGCGCTTGATCAGCTGTCGGATAAGGCATGAAAGGTCCCCTGTGGCAGGGCGGTATTTGTGGGCAATAGTGCGGTGTACCGGCACACCTGACTCAGGTTTTGCCCATGCCCCCAATAAAATATCATGTAGTGCCTCACAAAAGGGTAGTACTGCTTCAACCCCCCGAGTGGCAGGGATGATAGACCTCAATAAGAGGGTCCGTAGCATTCTGCACTATAGGCAGAGTGAGATGTAAGACAACTGCCACTCTTTTCAAAACTTCTGCAAAAGAAGAACGAGCTTCCGAGGCGAGGCCAAGAGGTGATAAAAGAGGAAGCAGGGATTAATCTAGCCCGCTGGCTTCACCCAGCTAAGCAATCCAGCTGTCCAACATAGTAGTAGCCACAAGCATTGGTTACTCCAAGCACTATCCCCTCACATCCTTCCCCCAACTGGTCCTGTGAAACATCCATAGAAACCAATGGTGCCGAAAACAGCTTAATGACCGACGTCGGATGGTGCTGACCCGGCGCCGTACCAATGTCCGCCTGGGAAGGGGGCAAAATCGTTGGTAGATGTCAGCACATATGCAAGGAGCTGAGGCAAAGCCGACCCTACGAAGTGCACAGCCGTGTCATGCACTGACTCCAGCTCTGAGTCTTCCGGCGCTGTGAAAATAGGCACCAGTGGAGCAACCAACATCACGTCGGAGTCGACCGATGTCACTAGTGGCGGTCCTGAAGGATCGTGCACCAACGCCTCTGTTTCGGAGACTTCAGCTGCCACTGAGGGCGAACCTGTCGGTGATGACACAGTTACTGCACCGACGACCTACTTGGGTCCCGCAGGCACTCCAGAGGGAGATGAGGCCCAAAGACAAAATGCAGAGCCTTGAGGTACTCCTGCATCTGGTTCCAGGTTGCCCAGGTGTGAGGAAGTGGGTTTCTGTTGCAGTAAACCCCCCCTTTTATTTATTTTGTTGCCAGACTACTGATGCTCTTTGACTTGATGTGCTCTGGGGCCCTGCCAATCAGGACCCCAGGGTCTGTGTTCCTTCCCCAAAAAACAAAGCCCAATTGGCATCTCTGGCCACAGGTCAGCCCCTGGTAAATGGTACCCTGGGTACCCAGGGCACTGTGACCAGAGAAGGCCCCTAAGGGCTGCAGCACTTATTGTGCCACCCCTAGAGGCCCTGTACCCTGACACACACACACTGCCTTTGCAGGATGAGTGTCTTGGTGCAGAACAAAACAGAGAGTCGACATGGCACACATCCCTGTGTGCCATGCCCACAAACACGCTGCCCTGGCATACCTGTCACCCCTCTAGCTGGGTGCCCTATGCCAGTGGTGTGGGTACAGGTGCATGAGCCCTGTACCCCTACTGTACCCAGGTCCATTCCTGGGCACTGAGAAGTGCAGTGCTGCCATTAAGAGTATATGGTGCTGGGAGCTTGTCATCACAAACTCCACAGCACCATAATAGCAACACTGAAGACTGAGAAGTTTGGTATCAAACTTCTCAGCACATTAAACCTACACTGATGCCAGTGTGGGATTTAATGTAAAATGCACGACAGAGGGCAACTTAGAGTTGCCCCCTGAAACTAACTTACAACCCGTGTCCTGACTGAGAGGCTGCCTAGGCTGCCACCCAGCAGACATGTTGCTGGACCCCTGGGTAGAGAGCCATCCGCTCTCGTGGGTCTGCAACAATGCACATCCTGGGCGAGGTGCTAGGTCTCCTCCTCCAGGATGGGGGGGGGGGGGAAGCTTCAAAGGCATGCCGTCTTTGTGAGCCTCCCCAGACCACTTGCTGTACTCAGCAACTGGTCCCCACCAGTTCTAGCCCCCACTCTGGCGGGAAAGCCCAAGTGAGGAAATGGGGTGTGCCAGCCTCTGCCAACCCCACCCAATCAGGACTAGGCTCCTGCCCCCCTCCCACTGGAGGGTGGCAGGATAGGGGGTGTCCCCACCCCAGGGAAGGGACCCATTGGTCCCTGCCCTTTACCTACCTGTAACACCCCTAAATTTAGTATTAAGGGGCACCATTCCTTCCTCAGATTCCGATTCCAAAATAAGAAAGAATAACAAGAAGAAAGAAGACCTGCTATGCAGCTGCTAACAAGAGGACGACACCAACTGACTTGGCCCCAGCACTACAGACCTGTTGATCCTAGCTCCTGCTAAAACCCGGCGTCTCCAGCGGACAGCAACCTCGAAAACCCCGGAGGACCCGCATGCCTTGCTTATCTAAAAGACTGGGACTCCCACGAGCAGTGGTTCTGCTCAAAACAACCCCTGGTGCCAGCCAGGAACCGCAAATCCAGCACACTCTACACCCGCCGAGCCCGGCCTGTGCCTGAGTGGACAAAGACGCCGAGGACGTCCCCCCCGGCGACTGTGACCCAGAATCCAGCACCCAAGGACCCTCCTCGACGCTCCTGACGCCTACAGCCTCAGAACCAGGGACCCCTCCAACCGTGACCAGCAGAGGGTAAAATTTCCAGACACCAAAAGGCACCCCTGCAGCCGGGCGCCCTGCGGCGCCCTGTGCCCAACTCCTGGGTGCCTACCTAACCTACAGCTTCCCAACTTACTTCTCGAAGTGGTGGTCGCACCTGTAGAATCTTCGTCCCCGAGCTTGCAGCCTTTGTTCTTCCTGCAGATTCTCCATTGAAATACATTAAACGCCAGACGGCTCAAAAGCACCCTGCACCCAGCCGCCCGAGTGCCCCTGGAAGTGCAACATCTATCCTAACTTACTTCCCCACTTGCCCTGTGTGAGTGACCAGGAGCCCATCTCCCACAGCCGCGTGGCCTGCCTGTTAGCAGCCACCAACCAAAGGCCCCCTGCCCGCCATAAGCTAACATTGGGCCTGACTCTCTCTGCACCCGGCTGGCCCTGCGCGGCTGAGGGTGTAACAACTGTACCTACTTGACCCTGGGGGACCCCTGAGTCTATGCCCAGAACCTTAACTCTGCCAGTCGAGTACTTACCTGAAAGCCGATAACCTACATTTTCTCCATAGGGTAACATTGACTGGTTTCATTTGGAAATTCTTCAAAGGGTCGAGTTTTGAAACTTTAAAATATTCGCTAAAAATCAGCTGAATAACGAAAACGAAATTACTCACCTGTTATCAGGAGAGATCCCAGTGCTGGATTTTGGGGCCCAGCACTGACCCTGAAAAGCAATTACAACTGTGTTTAACCGATGACCAAACTTTCCTCCATAGGATAACATTGCCTGGTTTTTGCCAGAAATTCTTCTGTCGATTTTTGAAACATACAAATATTCCTTAAAAATCGCCTGTGTAACAAAAACGATTTCTTTCAACTGTTTACAGGAGATGCACCAGGGCTGAATCCAGGATCCAGCCCTGAGTAAGAAAAACCTGTGCAAAGTAATTGAAATTACCTTTACTTAAAAACTCCCATTGAGCTCAATGTTATAATTGCGTTCAACTTGTGTTGCCTATTGCAACAACTGTAACTATTGCATTTAAAAGTCTATTACTTACTGAAAGTATACAACTACAGTATTTCATTCTGTGAAAGTATTTTGATACCTACTGTTGGTTCTAAAATAAAACTATATATTTGTATATACAAAACAATTGGCCTAGAGTTCAGTTCTCGAGTGTGTGAGACCATTTGCTGACTGAGTGTGTACAACAAATGCTTTACACTGTCCTCTGATACTGCCTTACTGCTCGACCAAGCTACCACTTTAGAGAGTAAGGTTATATCTAACTTTAGCCTCTGCCAAACCTCTGGGGACTGGGGACTCTGTACACACTGAACCTTACTTTGGTACAGTATATACAGAGCCACTTTCTTACACCAGGCTCCAGGAACATGTGGGAGAAGCAGGAGTGACACCGGAGCGGAAGTAGAAGAGTCACCACGATCCACCCCGCGAGTCAAAGGAGACAGAGAGGCCCTGGACTTCGATCTCTTACGACGCCGCTCACCAAGAGAGGTAGCCGGAGACTGTGACAGCTGCCATTGAACACGGGGAGAAGAGCAGCACTCATGGGAACAACCCCTGGATCGGGAGGATGACCGACGGCGCAAGGAGCTGAAGGTCTGCAACAACCGCGCCATCAGAAGTTTCATGTGCTGCTCCCTCAGAGCCTTCGGCTTTAACCACTGGCAGGCGTCACACTCGTGGGCGACCTGATGTTCTCCTAAGCACCACATATAGATAGAATGTGGGCCCGTACCAGACATGTGGCGAGCACAGGACACAGAAGACTCAAACCCAGAGGGCATTGGAATTTAGCACACTTTTTCAGACGAGAAAAGCTTGTCACAGCAGCCCTAAAACGGCTAGAGATACGCTACTTTGGATCCACATGGAAAGCAGAAAAAGAATTAACTGACATCAGCACGCCAGAGAGGACTTATATGGCTCCACTGACGTCATATCCGGAGTCGAAGTTGTACAGAGTACTGCTGAGAAAAAGATTTTCCAGATCCAGTCTGACGCCTGAGGAGAGTCAAGGAATCTGCAGCAAGATGTCTATCAGATTGAGGAGTCTCCATATACTTTAAGTAGGAAGCTCCTCTTTCATACTCCCATTGCTGTTAAAATAGCGAAATAGAAAAGATAGCAGATGGCAGTGGAAAGAAGACTCAAAGGAGGCGGTGACAGATCATTACTTCGATATGTGGTCTAAATTAGTTAACAAGACTGTAAGGTGCCTGTATCCCCTTCGACAGGAAACATGAAAGGATCCCAAGTGACCTTAAGATCAGGAATGCCCTGTTAAGGTGCATCAGGGATAGAAATAATGGTTCAGTCAGAGAATTGTGAAAAATGTATATTTGGTGGGGTTAATTGCAAAACTAATCCTTCCTCAAAAGTATTTCTTCTATAAAGAAAGTTTAAACTACACATTCATTTGTATAAAGAAATATTGTCTTATATTAGTTAGATTGACTACAAAAACACTAGAACAATGTAGGTTACTCCGTAAGGGGTGAAAAAAAGTGTCTGAGCTAAGAAATAAGTGTGAATGTATACAGTATAAATAACAATATTCATCAATTCATAGTTAGTTGTTTCAATCTGTCATCAACAATTCCACATTGGTTTGGACTGGTATGCCTTGACAGTTCCTTAATAATAGCCGGTACAACTATGTGGTACTGACAATATGGTGCGTCAACGTTTTGACTCCAGTGAAAGAGCAGTGCTTGAGGACCGTGTGAGTCTTCCTTAGAACAGCAACTGGAGGTAGTCAGTGTGGAAAGAGTATATACGTGTCAGAAATACTGTGCGTGTGAGATCGCCTGACTATTAAAAAAATAAAAATGAAAAAAATACACCCCTTTGGGGGGGGGGGGGGGGGGATGGTGTTGCTAAACACCTACCAAGTCTCCCCAAAAAGATTCATCTGAGAATTGTTCAGTGGGCTTCAGATAGTTCCCCCAAATTGTAATTGATGATCCAGCAGTTTGCGCCTGAGTAGAATACGCACTTAAGTATATGGCTTGTAGGGGTAAAATGAGACAGAGCAACAAAAAAAAAAAGGGGGGGGGGGGGGGGAAGAGGGGGATGAGTTTGACTTTGACTCATCCATCCAAAGTAACAAAGTCCAGCTTCCATCATATTCCCTGTTGATGATTAATTAAAGTCCAGGCACAAGGATCTTGCATGATGGATGCAAAATGGTTTCTCAGTTCAGATTTATAAAATAAGATCTGAGGGGAGTATGGTAAGGTAAACACTCACTCGTGATTAATCCTGGTGTGCATGGTTTCTTTAAATGTATTTCATCTACTTGCAACGTGCTACAAATGTAAACAATAAGTGGAGAAAAATGGCGAACAAATTAATAAGGAGCATCAACTTCAAGCCGATCCACCTCTTACCTCTCTCGTAGCGAGTTTGCTGCAGTAGTACAGTGCAACAGGGATTTACTCATAAATGAGCACGGCAGCATGCACGCAAATCGGCAGCGATACAGCGCATCTTACAGGTTTGTGGGACCGAGGTATAAAGGTCCTGATCCATAAAAGGTTCTTAGTTCCGAGGATATGTCTCTGGTAACCTCTGCACATCTCCATCTGCAGAAGCTTCTAAGACATTTTGCCCATTTGGTGGATCATCAAAGTCCAAGCAGTACATGGCAATAATTGATTTCTCCTTCACCTGTCGAAAGACTGTTCGACTGGGCATTTTGATTCCAGTTCTGCAGGATCAGAAACAGGCAGGTGAAACCCTATTAGTTTTTTACACTGTGAAGATTGTGGGGCTGAAGCTGTAAACGAGTAACTGGCACCAAATGAAGATTTAGATTCCTGGAGGTGGGACCTACGGTGAACTTCTCTGTTAGACCGAGATTATCTTGGAGGAGGGCCATTTACAGTGGTCACAATTACATCTCAAGAGGGAACGTGGTGGTTTGTAATGAAAGCACCTTGCATTGCTTTGCTTGGACTCTCGGCCTTAGCACTAGTCTACTAGGTCAAGCAAAAAATAACACATTATTAGACAGGGGACCTCCATAAAAATAATTATTCAGTTCATCTTATGCTTTTAACTGATATCATGATGTGCTGTACCTTTAACAAAGCATGGATCCTGAAAACACAAGTTCAGAAGTTTAACCAGTTCTTGAGTTGTTTCTTTTAAAGCACAGTGCTTAGGTACATGGGGAAGTATCACCACAAGTACTTCCAGGAAATGGAGGAAATTATCAGAGAAATGGGGAACTCTCATTCCTCAAAGCTGATGGACTTCAGTAAAAAAGTTAGAAAACAAGGAAGCAGGTGATCGTGGAAAAATGGTCACCATACAGGGAGGGAGAAAAAACACAGATGAGAACATGAGCCCGACAATTCCAAGGGGCTAATTCAGTTAGATTATTGCAGTGGGGAGCCCACGGCTGGATATCGATATGCAAGTCTTAATTCACCCCACTGATAATGGTGTGGCCACAGAGTAGCTGCACCAAGCCCGGAGACTACCAGGGTTTCTGGAATTTACAGATGCAGACAGGCCAGCAGGCCCAGACTCAGAACGGAAGGAGCTCATGCCTTGGCATGTTTGTTTGAAAAACTAGACATGATAGCAAGTGCAGCGGTGAGTAAGTGAGACTGAGCAGAGCAGGAGCAGAGGAAAGAAGGAGAGGAGTGGGTGCAGAGAAGAAATTGAGAAAAGTGAGGCAGTGGAGAAACCATGAGGGGCAGAAGCAGAGGAGAGCTAAGGCCCACTGCTAGTAGACAAACTGACTATACACAGCTGAATATGAAGACTAATATTCTCTAGAAAGCAGACTCAGGCATTCAAAGCTTACAGCACCTAAGCTCAGCAGTCTTACTGAGTCAGGTTCTGCTAATGTTCCACTGAAAAGCCCAGACAAGCGCTCAATACTTTGTTACATGAGTTTGGCAACTGGAAATCACTAGTAAAAATACTGATCAGGGCTCGAAAAATCAAAAGATTGTTACTAGACCAGCAGGTTTAGTAACTTACAAAATCTAGCAAACCTAACTGTAATGCACTTGACCTCTGTGAGCAAATGCGACAAGTTAACCAGATTTAAAGGCATTTTTATTGCTCATTCATTTTGTGTGCAATAAAGATGCCTTTAAATCTTGCTATCTTGTCACATTTGTTCTGCTTTAAGAGGCAGCGGTCAAAAGTTAGTTTGTCTTCCTACTCGCCAAAAGGGCGAGTTGGACCTAAAAATAGCTCGCACTAATTAAATCTGGCTCGCAAATGCGAGCGGGCAAGTAGATTTTCCGAGCCCTGCTGAGCACCCTATATTAAGGAATCTTGGGAAGACGAACAGTGGCCAAGTGAGCCTATGGAGAGTGGAGCACCAGCAAGAGGTGATGGGGGAAGGGGCTTAACAGTGGTGAGCTGTAACCGCTTCCTTGTAGCTAATTATGGCAGGGTGTAGGTGGACAGGTACCACTCAATACCTACAGCCCAAATAGCAGACACCAATGTATTTTGTAATCGGAGATGGTGGCTCAAATACATGTATGTGTAAGGCCCGATAAACTAAGGGAGAAAACAGACAAGAATAAATGATTCACTGCCATATCTTAAGTGAGAGGAGGCATATACCGCCTTTAAATCAATGAAGAACATTTCTTCCGTACACTTTCCTTATCCGTCCTATCTGACTCTACTACAATCCCCTCAAGCAGAGTAAAGACATGGGGCAGGAGGTGCAAAGGATTCTAAAAGGTCAATGCGGTTGAAAAATGAATCTGCTTTTTCTAATGCTGAGATGATGTATCATCATTATGGAGCAATGGATTTTAACACTAGTGTACGAGACATTTAATTTGGTTTAGACCTTGGCTACATTTCTCTACCTTAAAACAAGGGTAAGATTTTGCCAAAGTTTCTTCTCTTGATAGTCACTGCCTAAGCCCCCCTTGTCCAATTCTATAAGAATGCTGCCAGGCTCTTGACCAAGTATAGGCAAGCAGACAGTGTAAGATGTCACTGGAATAGGAAAGGGACATCATTTCCCATCAAAAGAACTTTAAATTGTTTTTTTCTATCCCCAGAAAAGCAATATGTGCTGCTGTTAAGTAATGAACTATATTGCTTACAAAAATAAAACTGATACGAGTGTACAGAGTTAGTTAGTGTTAAGTTCATCCTCACTGGTGTCTTTGCCCCCAGCCATTGTCCTGAAGTAGCCAAGACAGAGTAAACTATACACTGTGTGTCATTGTGAAAGTTGTCAACCAAAAATAGACACAACCAATATTGACTGCTGTGAAATTAGTGCTGTGGGGACTGGTGTCATAGTACTGTTGAAAGGAAAGTAACCTGAGACAATGGCCTCTGTAGAATCCATGCTCTCAGTAGGAAAACCTTTTAAAATACCTCCAACATAACGGTTGAACTTTAAAGGAAAATGTGTGTTTGAGACCGGTTGTGGCTGCTTTGATGGCCACAAAGACATTCAGCAGGATCAATAATCATGGGTGCCTAAAGAGACAAATGCAAAATTAGCATACTCTTGAGAAGACAAACTTGATCATGTGAGAGTTGCTGAAATCTGGCAATAATAAAATTAAGTGGAAGCGATGAAAGAACCTCTGTCATGGTTACCTAGAACGTTCCTGCCAGTCAATTTTTAATGGCGGGTTTCTGCAGTGCGTATGATTGTAGCCAACTGAAATTGCCTTTCTTAAATTAAGGGATAGTCTGTAATCTACAAATATGCACCATTCTAGCAGACATCACAACCAAACTGTCTTCCCATAGAGGAAAGAATAGGCCAGTCTTACAACCCTTAGTTGGGAAAGTAATTTCAACGACCACCCCATATGTGGGTTAAACTTTCTAATGATTAAGGACACTTGCAACACAGTCATTAAAACAATGGGGGGGGGGGGCTGAACAGATCTTGCTGTTCATGGTCTCTTACACATTTACTAGGCAGCCAAGACCCATGTACAACTTCTTGAGTTCCCACGTTTATTACTTTCAATGTTCTCGCTAGAATAAAATACATTACTATTAATTTATTTTCCTGTATGTGGGATGCTGGGATTTAATTAACTGTTTCTGCAACACCTCCAGGTACATATTGTTGGAAAAGGAAGGCTTATATTGTGGCGAAGCAATATCATTCTTAATGATGGCATTTGCAGCACAAGTTTTAAACAGACCTCCATTTTGTGGGAGATCCTACTGTTCAGTAACAAAGATATAACTAACATTTCCAGTTGTCAGAATACATAGGCACCTTTGATCAACCAAGAGAGTTTAGTATTGTGTGAGATTCATCCTCAGAATTTTAGAATCAATATAATTTCAGCAAGGCCTGTGAGAGACGAGCAGGCCACTGCGTACTAGCTAAAAAGAAAAAGTAACTTGCTTTGGTGTTTACTCTACCAACCTGCAGACTCCTCATCTTTTGAGCACCACTAGGCACCAAACAGGATACAGAAACCTTTTGACAGCTTTTGCACGCCAGCAGGTGGTGCGGGCTCCATCTCCGTGCCAGAAGCAAAGTCGGTGTGGCATCACTGGAGCCATATAATGCCACCCGGTATCCTGACACCAGTTACTTGTCCATGCATCATTCATGAAACGCAGGGTTAAACTCTCTCCCGAAAAAAAACACTTATCCGCTGACTCAAATTTCTTGGACTCTCAACCTGGAGGCGCAGTGGGAAAAGTCCAAGAATTCTGCTTGGGACAGAAGGAAGGCTGCATTACCATGCTTTCTGGCAAGGGATGAAATGACAGAAATGTGTGTTCCCCAAAAGCCACTCTGTACCTGTGGCAATGAGCCTATTTATTTTTAAAAGCCATAATCTCTGGTGTAACCAATTATTACCACACAACAAATAAGCGGAATGTGGTTTCATACCTAACAAGTAACAGTCTTAGAATCTACTTGTGGCCTATAAAAAAATGATTTAACTGTTAACCACAGCATGAACAGATACCAAGGAAAGTGACTGAAGAATTAGCAAAGCAAGGAAAATAAACTAACTGCATGAAGTAACAAACAAGTATAAATTTACAGTACATTTTTCAAAACAAAAAAGAGGGGCCTCTGAAGACATTAAGTGGACATTTGGGACTGAAACCCACACACAGTCAAATGCTTTTCCATCCACAATATTCCAAGCTATTGCACTGCTGAGAGGGGCATTTTATTTGCAAGGTCTCGTCTATATTTGCAAGAGGTGCAGTGTCCCTTCTACGAAGAAGCTTGTGATAAATGTTTCTAGGCTCTCTTCACAGCTTCTAACTGAAATTCCATGTAATCTGGGTCAAGAATCACTATCTCTGGGCCACAGTAATTTGATTAAGTGGTCTATTTGACTGAAAGCCTACCTTGACTGCCTGATCAATATGTGACAACGCAATTAGATTGTCATGTTCCTGGCTTCTGATAGAAAATGACTAGCATTTCAGTGACACGCCCACCAAGCTGTCGACAGTTTAAATGTTGTCGTTTTTCACTTCACAGCTACAAAATGCACAGAGTTGTTGAAAAACATCTTTCTAGCTTACACATACATGCACACATACAGAATATACACATGCATTTTCAAAACTAAATTAACTGGCACATTGACAAACAAACATGCTCTTGCAGAAATTACATTTACCGACCTGTGTGTGTCTTCACATGACAATCCAAAGTTGACTTCACCGTAAAGGTCTTTCCACATTCACCACATTTATAGGGCTTCTCTCCTGTATGAATACGGGTATGTCTACAGACAAGAACAAATGTCCATCAGAAACATACAACTACTTCTAAAGATTTGGGACAAAAGTGTGTACATTATAAGGGCTCATACACAAACAAGGTAAGTGATTAGTACATTTCGATTGAGAGTTTCATTGTTTGTTTAACCTTTTGCAGCTATTTGATTAATGTTTGTTTATTCAAAACATTGTTGAATATGCAGCATCATGATTTCCAATACACTTAAGAGACAGTATTATACGGAATAATATAAAAATGTCAGAAGTCAAAAGGAATGGAGGTTACACAAGGGGTTGAGGAAAGGGAGTGTGCAGTGTAGGTAACAACTGCTGGCTCACTGTGGAAAAAAAGTATCTTACATAGAGGACATCATGGCAAGGGTGAGAAGAGATTACACATTTTTCTTCACAATGTATTTTATAAGTTCGGAGTGCACTTTACTCCCAACATCACTCGTTATAGTGGTATCTAAAATGGAAGAAAACTGAAGTCCATGTCCAGCTCAGCAAGCTCACATTCATACTCCAAAACATACAGTGTCCTGCTACCCATCCACTGAGAAAGTGTTGTAAAATCATCAGGGGCATGAAGCACTATATAAATGTTAAATCAATACAAGAAGTATGCATGCTAAACTATCTGCATAAAAGTTAGTATAGCGGCAATAGCTCAATGTCACGTTCAAGGAAATAGCAGGGGCTAAAAAATAACTCATGTTCTTAAATGGCATTTGAGACATCAGAATAGATAGTCACAACTAACTAGTTTTGCATTAGTGATTTCTTAAAACTCAACTATCTATATTGTTAAGCAGGAAACAAAATTACATCTAGAATACATAGCCAATAGACATACTTACAAATCTTGTTTTCATTTAAAAGTGTCTTTTTGGTTACAAAAAAACAATAAATTGCAGCATGTGCTTCATGGTCACACACATGGGTTAATCAATTTATTTTTTATTCTTGCTATAAAAAACAATTCAAACAGATAAGGTGAACGTAAGGTATTAAGTACAGCTTGCAGCTGGGGTGATTAACAATTCTGCAAAAGCATGAGTGCTTATGAGGTGGAATCCAGGGCCGCTGTATGTGAACACACACACACAGAGTTGACAAGTATGACACTTAAGTAACATACATATCTATAGATGTTATATTCCAGTTAAAGGCAGTTATCCCTCTTTGCCTTCAAGCATCAGTGATGCTTCTTTAAGGAGGGTTCAGGTTTCATCAACAACCTTACATTTTACCATACCCAGCTTAAAAATAAAGGCTGAGATTTTGGCATAGAGGTAACCAGTATGGAGGCAATACAATGGGGAAGGAGCGGGTAAGTATACAAGATTCAAGTAGAAAAGTTCAGGACCACTGCTAACCTCTAGTAATTTGTAGCATATCAAATAGGTGAAAAATATAATGGAATGATTAAATATAGGTTAGAGAAGAACCCAGGATGAGCAGGACGGAATTTAGTAGTTTTTGCTCTTACAATACAGAAAAAAGACCTGAAATAAATATGGCTATACCTAGAGTCCCGGGTTCTATTCATATGTGTAGGAAGCTTGCTTTATATGTAGCGTACCAAAAAGAGGTACACTATACAATAATCCCAAATGTTCTCTTTTGTGATAGTGTGGGCGAGCAGTTTAGGCTTATCAGAGGGCAGTGTTAGGCATTTGTTTAACACACAGTCAATAAATGAGACACACACTCAAGAAGAAACTCAAGACCAATTTAGGAAAACAACAAGTATTTATATACATATAATTTGACACCATGAACTTTGTAATTAGGTAAGCATTTTCGAGAAATGAATTTTTACAAGTAAGTAAAATTGTAGCAGAAATGCGTTTTGTGCGGTAATGCTTTCCTATGATGAAACATATATTGCATGCAGGTACTTGCAATCGTATTGCGGGGGTCCCCTTTAAGAATTACGGTGCTAGGGAGCCAGGGTACAAAGTACCACCAGCAGTTCGAGTTTACCTGCCCTGGAGTGACCGGCTGCAGAGGTGCTGGACGGGTTGGTACCCTTGCAAGCTACACTGTAGGCAAAGAGGGGAACACCTAGAAACAGACTGCAGAGGGGGACAAGTCTGGGAGCTCCAAACGGGGGTCTCGGTTTGTGAGAGTCCTTGAAACAGGGGGCACAGTCGGTTGTCGAGGACCCGAGCCAGGGAGCTCAGGTGCAGAGGGTTTTGGACGGTTGGACCCGTGTCTCAAAGGCACTCATGGTTTTCAGTTAGAGCTGCAGAGGGGGGCAAAACAGGACAGCTGGGTCCCTCTTAATGCTGAGCTCTGCGATGCTGACGTCTCTCGTCGGCTGGTCTGTCTTCGGCGTTGGAGTCTCGATTGGACTTCAAACAAGCTTTGGTTGCTGCAAGGGCTCTGGTACCCCGGGAATTGGTGCAGGGCGCCTCTGGCTGGTCCTGGCATCTTCACACTTGGTGGGGAGACCGATCTGACCTCCTGGACCACAGTGACCTCCTCCTGGGCAGCTGCTGTATTGGTGGACCTGGTGGTCAGCAGAACAGTTAACCCGACGAGCAAGTTACTTACCTTAGGTAACGATATATCTGTAAGAAACATTAGTTGGTTATAGATTTCTTACCTTAGAATTACCCCCAGGCGTCACACTGGATGCGGAATTTTTTTTTTATCAGCAGTAACTCTGTGCGTCGGAAGGCGGCGTTGGTCGGCTCCGCGTCCGTCGTTGGCATTGTGGTCGCCGGGATGACGTTGCGGCAGTTACTTAGATGCCGCCCTTGCACGCTGACGTCAGTTCTGTACACGACTTTCCGCGCCAGAAGAGCAGTGCCATGCAAGACACTGACCACTAGTGCACAAAACTAGGGCCCTGAAAGGATATCCTTAACCCTAGAAATCAGTTCGCAGAACAGGGAGGATGGGTGGGGCAGTAAGGAATCTATAACCAACTAATGTTTCTTACAGGTATATCGTTACCGAAGGTAAGTAACTTGTTCATCTGAAAGAAACACAGTTATAGATTCCTTACCTTAGAATAGATACCACAGCAATAACAACCCCGGTGGTGGGTCTGCGAACCAAGATCACACCAGAAAGTCCTGGAGAACAGAACGGCCAAAGAAGCCGTCTATTTGGACTTGGCTGTCCAGACAGTACTGTTTCGTAAACGTGTGCAGTGATGCCCACGTAGCTGCCTGACAGATGTAATGTAGAGGAACTCCTCTTCCCAAGGCAGTGGTGGCTGCCATCGCCCTGGTGGAATGGGCGCGAGGCCCCACTGGAGGCTCCTTTTTAGCCAGAGAATAGCATGCTTTTATACACAAAACGACCCATCGAGAAATGGTTCGCTTGAGTACGGCCCAACCTTTCTTGGCACCCAAGTAGCCAACAAAGAGTTGGTCATCCACCCGGAACTGTTTTGTGCGATCCAGATTGAAAGAAAGTGCACGTTTTGGGTCCAGACGGTGGAGCCTCTCTTCCTCTTTCGAAGGATGCGGAAAGAAGGTGGCCCAATGCTGAAGGCAGAGACAACCTTGGGCAGGAAGGATGGACGAGTCCTAAGGACAACTTTGTCGGGATGTACAGAGAGAAAAGGAGGCGTAGAAGAAAGCGCCTGGAGCTCGTCTGGCAGAGGTGATTGCCACCAGGAACGCAGTTTTGAGAGTCAAGATCCTTAAAGGACTTTAGTGAAGCTGCTCAAAGGAAGCACACATTAAATAAATTAAAACCAGGTTCAAGTCCCACTGAGGCATAACAAAGAGAATAGGAGGAAAGAGACGAGTTCATTTGCCATGATATTGTACATTAGTATCATCTAAACTATGGTAAATGACTCTTGGTAGCAATAATTATTTTTAAAAAGCCATCATCCTACAACAATTAAAATCATATCAGAAAACTAAGATTATTTAATGGCTAATGGTCATGGCTGATTGACTTTAGAACTGCTGTTAAAGGACTTTTACTGTTGTATATGGATGGTGCGAACACTCTCCTCCAAACTCCAGACTGGCACTCCGTAAAAGCATCCTACATGCTACAGCACGTCTCATCCAGGGACTATAGAAATACGCTCACTTCACCCACATCCTGATAAAACTACATGGGTGCCCCTTACCAGCCAGCAATTTCTGGTGTCTTTCGTCACACTGCAGCTAGGATACCATCAGACTGGAAAGCGCAGGATCTGGAACAACACTGCTGATCCATTAGGACCATCCTAACTCCGCTCAATTTTAGGAAAGAATTGGAGGCACTCTTTAAAGAATCCTACATCACAAGGCATAAACAGTCCTCAAACCCACTGATTCAGGCTGTCCAGGAAATGGGGATCGGTAGATACCTGGTCAAAGGCTTGACAAGCGGCTGTGTACCTTACTAATCCTGTTGAGAAACCAATAGGAAATGGCCTCAACCATGTTTTTCATGACAAAACGATGACATTTTCTTATAGAGTCCCCTTGCATGATACCCAGGAATACACGTTTTAAAAACTCATCCAGTCCTCACTATTATTACACAGGGCATATTTAACACCATCGAAACTCCATAGGATATTCCCTACAGCTTAACCTTCCTGCCCGAGATGCCAGGCCGATGACACAGACTTACTACATGTGGTCTGGTCATGACCCACGTTATGATCCTATTGGAGGAAGATCAGAGAATCACTCACGGTCCACACACTGGGATACAGCTGAACACTGACTTTTGGGACTATACCCTAGGCCTCAAACCACTAAACTTGAGGCCCGCTTTTGTTGATTAAGCACTTCTCCTGGCCAAACAAATGCTGACACAACATTGGAAATCTCCTACCATGCCCCTCGTGGCGGGGTGGCGAGAGGAGGTACAACGCTGGGCCTCTGTGGAAAGTATTGCATTACGTAGGAAGGAATACCATGGATTGCATAAACAACCCAAAGCAAGGGTGTAGGATGCCCTACTGGAACAAGTTCCAGGATGAGGATGCTGCCTGACCTGGAAGCATACAAGGGGTTTGCACTCTCACTTCTAAGCCTCTAGTCATTTCCCCACTGTTGTATTGTATTGTATTGTAATTGGATTTATATAACGCTTACTACCCCTGACGAGGCGTAGAAACGCTTTTTCGGCGAGTAGCACGCTGCTCCAGGACCCATAGAGGATTAGTGTTGAATTAGTATAGTGAAACATGCAAGTACATTTTAAGTGGTGGATAGGTTAGTCAGTTATTTGGATTCAGAAGGATAGCAGAAGGATAGAAGAGGGACAAAAAAGGTTTGTATTTATATAGCGCTTGTTACCCCTGATGGGGTGTTGAAGCACGCTACTCCGGAAACCCATAAAGGATTAGTGCTGAATTAGTATGGTGAAATATGAAAGTAATTTGAGTGGTGGATATTAGTCAGTTATTTGGAGTGAGAAGGTAGCGGAGGGATAAAAGGGAAGAAAGGTTTGCATTCATGTTGCACCGGTTACCCATGATGGGTGTTGAAGCACTTTTCTGGCGAGTAGGACGCTACTCCGGAACCCATTAAGGATTAGTGTTGAAAATTAGTATAGTGAAGTATGAAGTAATTTGAGTGGTGGATATGTTATTGAGTTATTTGGATAGAGAAGGGTAGGTTGCGGGATAGAAGAGGTTTGTATTTATATAGCGCTTGCTACCCCTTGATGGGGTTTTGAAGCGCTTTATTGGCGAGTAGCACGCTACTCTGGAACCCATAAGGTCTAATGTTGAATTAGTATGGGACAACATGAAAGTAATTTGAGTGGTGGATATGTTAGTCAGTTATTTGGATTGAGAAGGGTTGGGGAGGGGTAGAAAAGGGAAAAGGTTTGCAATTATATAGCGCTGGTAACCCTGATGGGGTGTTGTTGGACTTGGCCCTTTTTGCAGGGTCATCCCTGAAATTTTTACCTTCCTCCTGTATTTTTTCTGTCCTGTTGTTGGCTGTTCTATGACTCTGGGCACTTTACCACTGCTGATCAGTGCTAAAGTGCAAATGCTCTCCCTACTGTAAAATGTATATGTTGGTTGGATTCCATGATTGGCTTATTTGGTTTACTGTCAGATCCCAGTAAAGTGCACCAGGAGTGCCCAGGGCTTGTAAATACAAATGCTGCTGGTGGGCTTGCAGCACTGGTAGTGCCACCCACAGAAGCAGCCTGGTAAAATGTATCTAAGGTCTGCCATTGCAGAGCCTGCGTGCAGTCTGGTACTGTCATGCTGACTGGGCAAGTGCACCCACTTGCCAGTCCCTAAACCTTCCCTTAACTTCATATTAGTCACCCCTATGGTAGGCCCAAGGACAGGGTGCATTGTAAGCATAAGGTAGGACAAGCCCTGGTGTGTGTGGCATGTCCTAATAGTGAATTACAGCCATTTTCGTTTTTCACTATTGCAAGGCTACCTGTTCCCATAGCCCAGAATGGGCTGTTGGAATTGTTACATCCTATGATCCTAACAGACCCAGGGAACATGGTAGAAAACCGAGTTTAGTATGCCTGAACTCAGAATAATAAAATACATCTTTTTGTAAAGTTTATTTTAATATTCTGTGTTTGCAAATACCACTTTTAGAGAGTTGGTATTTGCTTGCCTAACCATTTCAGCCCACCTCTGCTATGATGTGTATCTGCCGGTCTGGTTTGTGTGAGTGACAGGGCTGGGGAAACCCAGAGGGGCAGGGCTGGGTAGCCTGGTGGTGAATAGAGAGATTGACATCCAGATGGGTGGGAGGAGTGCACCTGGACTCTGAATAGGGCTGTGCTCTGCCACCACAATGCTGGCTCCACCTCCTGTGGAGCGGCTGATGTCTCTGCCCTGCACCCTGAATAGAAAGGCAGAGTCATGTCAACAAAGTGCTCAAGAACTGGTTTGGACTGGGCAAAGTCCCCTCTACCCCAGAGGAACAAAGGAATTAGGGGTATAAGTATTGGGACCCTGCTCCCAAGAAATTAGATCCTGCTTGACAAGAAGAACCTCTGCCAGAGGAGAAGGAACCGGGAAAGCTGTAAGGAGGAGTACTGTCCCTGACCTGGGGGATTGGCCTTTAGTGGTTGCCTTGCTGCTGAAAGGAGAGGAGAAAGACTACAAAGACTTTATTTCAACTTGTGCTTCAAAAGATCTCCAAGGGCTTGTGCTGAGCTTGCCCCCTGAACGAAGTCCCAGGACAAGTGGACTTCACCCCCCAGCTCCCCAGAGTTCTTTGGAAGTGCCTGCTGCTGTTGTTGGGCCTTCTGAGGGACTGTGTGTCGCAAGGAGCTGGAAGCACGACTCAAGAAGGAGAAGCGGGCCGCCGTCGGAACTGCTGTCGTCGCATCACGTCAAGGGTGTCACCGCTGCAGCATCGCATCGAGAGGAAGCATCTCGCATCGTCCAGGAAGTGTCTCGCAACGCCGAAGAAGCATGTCGCCATCGCTGCCATCGTAGCTGACGCATTGCACCACATCAAGAGAAGAGTCTCGTATTGAGGAAGAAGCGTGTCGCCATCGCAGCCATCGTAGCTGTCGCATTGCACCGCATCAAGAAAAGCGCCTCGCATCCACGGAGAAGCGTGCCGCCGTCGGAGCTGCTGTCGTCGCATCGCGTAAAGGGGTGTCGCCGCTGCAACATCGCATCGAGCGGAAGCGTCTCGCAAACGTCAGAGAAGAGTGCCGCTGCCAGGGCTGCTGTCGTCGCATCGCGTAAAGGGTGACGTCGCTGCAGCTGACGCGTCGAGTCTCCTCGCAACATCGGAGAAGCGTAACGCATCTGGAAGATCTTCACGTCTTTATTTCTTTGCACCAAAAACTTCATCGCATCAGCATCGTTGCAACACTTTTGTTGCCCTGCGTGTCGCATCTAAGGTACATTGACTTAAAGTGTCGCATTTAAGAACTTAAGAGAACTAAGCAAACTTCTACCATCTAAAGTAACAGTATTGTGTATTTTTGTCGTTTAATGGTCTTGTGGTAACTCTATATAAAGAATCCTTATTTTTAATATAAAACCTGTGTGGTGTCCATTTGTAGTGTTGTCACTTGGTTACTGTATGTGTTCACAAATGCTTAACCTATAACGCTCTGAGATAAGCCTTGTCTGCTCGCGCCAAGCTACCTAGAGGGTGAGCAGGGGTTATTTTAGGAGTGTAACCCCTTACCCTGACTAGAGGAAAGGTTCCCTGCTTGTCCCAGGTACCTACCTGTGCCAGCCAGAGAACCCGGATTCTAACAGGTGTTGAAACACTTTATTGGCGAGCAGCACGCTACTCTGGAACCCATAAAGGATTAGTGGTGAATTAGTATAGTGGAATATGGAATTTGAGAAGTAAACATGTTAGTCTGTTATTTTGATTGAAAAGGATAGTGAATGGACAGAAGAGTGAGAATTTTTTTTTTTTAGGTCAGAGCAGTAGGAGGATGCTTTTGGATGAGTAAAAAGGGGGTTTTGAGGGGAAAGTCAGAGGGAAGAGTTTAGAAAGGTTTGTTTTGGGGGATCGTTATAGTAAAAAGAGGTATCAGATGATGCAAGGAGGGGTAGAGTAGGAGAGAGTCTAGAAAGTGTTATTTTGGGGATCATAGTAGTGGTATAGGGTTTGGGATAAATGAGAGAGTGGATGTAGAAGACATATTGATAGATGTATAGGGTGTGAGATAGGGTAGTGCATTGGAAAGAGTAGTAGAAAGGAGTTTGAGATGAGTCAGAAGGTTGGGCCAGAGGATATATTGAGAGAAGTATAGGCTGAGAAATAGGGTAGTGCATTTGAAATTCTAAATTAGAAGAAAGTGATAAATATATAGATCCATAAGTACACTGAAAGTATATAGATGCATAAAGGAGGTAAGTATATATAGATTAAAGATATTGATAGAGGTACAGGATGAGTAATAGGGTAGTGCATCGGATATGCTTTTTCAAGAGAAAAGTAACAGACACACAGATTCAAGTACATGGAAGGTACATTGATGCACAATGGAAGTAAGTACATGTAGACCAAAGATGATTTTTATTTATTTATATATTTACTTACAACAACATAATTATTCTACATGTTTATACAAAGCAATACACAAAGGTAAGTACATATCTATAGTGAAAATTAATGCTTATATACAGAGGAATATGCTGTAAATGTATGTGTGCGTATGGTGCTTATGTGAGGAAGAGCCAATTCTTGAGTAGTTTTCTGAAGATAAGGTGGTTGTCGGTGGTTCTTATGTCGGGGGGTAAAGAGTTCCATAGTTTGGCTGCTTGAACAGAGAAGGATGTGCCAACCATGGTTTTTTTCTTGTATCTTGGGAATTTGAGGCGAGATGCCCCTATAGAAACCTATAGGTTCCTTTGTTTGGTGATTTTATTCCTGATGAAGAGCGGTCCCATTCCATGTATTGCGTTGTGGGTGATACAAAGTAGCTTGAACGTGGATCTTCTGGCAACCGGTAACCAATGCAGGGCTTTCAAGGCAGGTGAGATGTGGTCTCGCGGTTTGATATGCAAGAGTAGTCTGGCAGCCGAGTTCTGAATCCGTTGTAGTTCTTTCATGGTCGTTAAAGGTGATCCGTGGTAGAGGCTATTGGCGTAATTGAGTTTGGACAGAACAAGGGAGATGGTAGCTTGGACCTTGTGTGGAAATCCCAAATGAGGGAAAATTTATCGCACTGTTTTTATAGTGACAAAGCTGGATCTTGCTAGTTTTTCCACTTGGGCATTCATCGACAGCTTGGAGTCCATGGTCATTCCGAGGTTTCTTACTTCCTTCGATACTTTAGGTGGTGATCCCAGTTCATCAGGCCAGGCGGCAGGCGGGTCGTAATGTTTCTAATCGCCACACGTGAGTATTTCTGTTTTTGAAGCATTCAATTTGAGATGGCTCAAAGTCATTCACTGATCCACGGCTCTGAGACAACTGAAAATTGGGGATTTTTCAATGTCTTTGGGGCATTCAATTTGAAGGAGTATTTGCGTGTCATCTGCATAGTTATAGCATGTGAAGTGAAATTGATTGATCAGTGCCGGTAATGAGTTCATGTAGATGTTCAAAAGCATGGGCGAGATGATAAAACCTTGAGGGACCCCTGTTTTTGTGGAGTATGGTTTGGACGTGAAAAGTGGGGTATGGATGACATTAGTTCCGTTTCGAAGGTAGGACGAGATCCAGTCTAGAGCAGCTCCCTCTATGCCGGTTTCATAGAGTCTTTGTTTCAGAGTGTCATGGTCAACCATGTCAAAGGCAGCCGAGAGGTCCAAGAGTAGCGCAGCAACCCCGCTGCGGTCAACTGTATTCTTCAGGTCATCCCAGATGGCAAGGAGGGCAGATTCAGTGCCTCTTCCTGGACGGAATCCTGTTTGGAAGTCTGAGAGTATGTCATTCTCTTCAATGAATTGTGACATCTGGGCGAACGCTGCTCTTTCTATCAGTTTGCCCAAGAAAGGTCCATTTGTAATGGGTCTGTAGTTGTCAGGGTTCAGCGGGTCCAAGTTTGTTTTCTTCAGTAAAGGGTGTATGTGTGATTTTGTGAATTCTAGTGAAGGAATCGTTGACGATTCTTTTTGCTGGAGTGGCAGCAGAGGTTGTTAAAAGATTTATCTTGAACAATTGTGGTGGACAGGGGTCAGACGGGCTGCCGGCAGGCCTGCTTGCTTTGACCAGGTCCACAAAATTAATTGTGTGAGATGTGTTGGAATGAACGGAGAGGCTGGGTTAGAGTATTCTTGGATTGTTGTTTTGTACAGGGGGTAGTGCTGGGGCTTTGTTTCTGTTTAAAGTATGAGTCCAATGTGTCTGCTTAATTTCATGTGATGCATGTTGACCCTTGTGATTTCTTATATGGGTGGATATCTCTCACTCTCTCTGATTCATGTTGATTCTCAAGCAGACACGGACTTTATATGGTGGTCAATGTTTTCGGGTGGATGAGTGGTTGCTTCGTAGTTAAACTTTTTTGCTTTTCTTTCTTAAACTTTGTTCTATGTATGCCAGTACGACTCCATATATCCTGCAGTGCCCACCACAGGGAATGCATTCCAAATGCTTATTTATATATATGTTTGGCTGCGGCCACCCTGTTGGCCCACAACACAGTGTATGACAATGATCACTGCAATAATGTTTTGTTTATTGTTCTCGAAATGCAATCAAATGTGTTAATAAAAAACAGTACTCAAGCAAGCTACTTCTATGACTTGTTGCTTTCCTTGGACCCTGTATGACGTTTTCGCTGCCTTTGGACTACATTTTCACAATACAAATACCACAAGCATAAGTTTGTCCATCAGGCTATGACTAGAAGAGGAGTATAAGCAATCATCAAAAGAAAACCTTTGTTGAACCGTGTAATCACAAAATGACAGATATAAATAATAAGTCATCATAGTCTCTA
Organism: Triturus cristatus; assembly: GCF_964204655.1. NCBI lineage: Eukaryota > Metazoa > Chordata > Amphibia > Caudata > Salamandridae > Triturus > Triturus cristatus. The sequence continues at coordinate 216,399,672 of NC_140588.1, forward strand.
GGCAGGTTACTAATTCAGCTTCACTTAGCAGATCACCAACTCCAAAGTTCTTTTTCTTAACTATGACTTTATCCAGTGTGGCAGGATTACATCCCTCACTGAACATGACCTACAGGCAAACTGAAACAGTGCAACTCAAAAGTTTATTCTGATAGAGACTTCTAACTGCAGATTCCTCATATTAGAGTATTCACCAGATGTCAGACTGGATACGAAAAATCTTGAGCAGTACCTCTGTGCGCTAGTAGACGGTGTTGATCCACTCTGCGTCAGAATTGATGTGCACGGTGCCTATATAGGGGCAACCTTGGCACACTGACATCAGTTTCTTTCATGACTACTTCTTCACCAAAACAGCAGAGCCACATCAGACTATCAAAAGGGAGGTCTGTGAGACTGAGTTGGACATCCGATGAGAAGTTCGATCTTCAGAGCCAAGCATGACATTGCACTGAAATGGAGGTACCAACGGCTCAGGCGATGGAGTCCGCAATGACCCGTCCAGACTTAATTATGTGCCGCAAAGCATGATGACCATCTACGATAACCTCTTAGAAAATGGTCCATCATGTTAGCTGAGACGCCGGGTAGAATCATTAGGGCCAAGTCCCCCAAGGTATGTTTCCAGCGGGCAAGAAGGCAGTTGGCCCCGAAGGACTTTAAGGCCATACTCCCTGCAGAAAAGGCATTCTTGCCCTAAGCTTCCAGGAGTTTTGATTCTCTGTCAGAGGGAGTTGTAAGAAAAGCCCAACAAGATTGAGACCCTGAAGAGGAAAATTGGATGGCTAGGCTCTCCGAAGAAGGATGTGTGGAGGGGAAGGCTGGATCACCAGAGGCTGCATAATAACAGCGGGCATGGGAGTCTATTCGCTGATGGCATAGAGAAATCGCCCACACTGCAAAGACGTGTTGTAGCAGAGCCTCACTGAAGGGGACAAGAGGTTCCGACGAGGTTGCCGTGGGTAGGAGGACCTCAGTGAGGATATCGTTGTTTCTCTCAGTTGATAGTTGCTGCAAATCCAAAACCTCTGCAGATTTTAACACGACATTATGCAGTGACACTACCTCATGCGTTGGTGGTCCAGTGGTGAGTTCCATAGCTTGCTTTGGGGAAGTATCCAAGCCACTTGCTGAAGACAGACACTGAAATTCAAGAGGATCTTGGACCGGATCATCACAGGGAAGGTACTCCACTGGGTCAGATGCTGTCCCAAATATTTCAAGGGGGTGTGCTCTGTGAGCCTCCTCTTCTAGCCTATGTGAACATTTTCCTCAAACCTTTGACCAAGATTCGTCATGGTCCATGAGCATAGTAGTTTTAGAGAGACTTGTCAAATAGAAAAAACCTCTAAAAATAGCTTGGGAAAGACTTAAATAGATTTTTTTCCATAGCCTTTGGATTCTAGTTAGATCTAATTTGGAATGGAAACAAAAAAAAGGTGAATTACTCAAGATATTGAGTTCGTTTTTTTTTTTAAGTAGTCGCTAAAAAATCTGCCCCACCTTGCCCATTTAAAAATTGTACCAGTACATGGGTTATTATAGAGCACTGATCAATGCTGCAGGAGTATCAAAGACAAACTGCTGTTTGACATTCACGAAACAGAATTTGGGAAACATAAAATCAGGTTGCCCAGGCTAATCACTGGATTAGTAGATGCACAGCATAAAAATCAATAACATCTTACTTCATAATTACCTACTCTTTTATAAATTAATTATATTGGCCTGGTCTAAATAGAAATATTTTACCATGTAATGGTTAAGGAAGAACATCCTACTCATCAAGATTGCTGTACAGCTCGCAAGATCTGCATACAATATTCTTGAGAGCAACTTTTGTTGTTTGCAAGCAAAAATCTTAGAATGCATATGAAAGGCAGGAGTGACAGGACCAAAGCAGGATTTGTTACTATAACTAAAGGGTGGCAGTTAAATGTCATCACCACACACTCAATTTCTTTTTTTTTTTAAGGATGCCCACATTCTGGCACTGTTCAAATTGTTTTTTTGAACTAGCTGTTATATAGCATTTACTAAAATAAAATAATAATAAAATTAATATATTTGAAACATCTTCAAAGAATAAATATTGGAACAAATCACTAAATATTTTTTCAAAGAAAATGACAGCTACTTATTGTTATACTTGCAATCCTTTCACTAAGGTCAGACGTTAAGTATCAAATATGTACCACATTTTCTTACATTTTTAACCAGTTTGTTCCTCAGAGCATGCAAAACATTATATTTATGAACCTTGCATATTTTTCTGAACAATTCCAAAAACTTGGGGGTGTGGGGTGGCATGGGGAGATGATTTAACCAAATTTCCTGTTATAGAGGATTACTGAAGATGTTATCAAAACGGAGATAAAAATACATTTGAGAAGATGTAAAATCAAGCCTTGGACGTATCACGGCAGGGTTTCTATCTCTATTTCAATACATGCACTAGTAAAGAAGAATATATCATATCAAAATATTTCTAATTGTGGATAACCCTAAAACATATACATCTAGTCACCTGTATTGTCATTACAGCTCTTGGGTAATTGCTTGAAATGTCATTATAGAATTTATAAAGCAATGTGAGGTACTGTAAAGAATCCATTTTGCAATGTATTGTATCCTTTGCAGATTTGCTTCAATTATGCATGAAGCATTAATCTCACATATTTCATTTAATATTTTGGACAGAATATTAATACAGGTAACCTTTTATATGTTTTGAATATCCAATTATCAAGACAATATTTTAGTGAAGCAACTGTACTATTTGTCAAACTCTTTAAATTGCTTACTTTGAGCACACAATTAACTTGTCATACCCATCCTAATGAAATCTTAAAACCAAAAGATAAAAGCTTGATAGAGCGCATTAGCTGTAAATATGCAAAAGAATATCATGAGAATGCTTCCCAAAAACACACCAAGTGATTAACTGACCTTCTGAAACTTCATCTATTTTATAGTACATTTATTTAGCCTATGCTTGCACCAAAGGTTACTACAAAAATGGTGAAACTGTTACAAAGGGAAATCATCATATATGGCATGAACTAGTGGCACTTTCAGAGTGATTACAGAGATGTTCTATTTTTTATTTGCTCATACACTAGGTTAGACGAACCAATTTGGGATTCAAAGGATTTGCGCTAAATAAATCAGGGTTATTTTGAAAAGCGGTATCTAAAATTATTGATAACAAACTGTTAATAGCCCTAGTGAAGGCACCTTCACCAATTGAAATTGAAAAGCATATCTGATACAATGCGATCAAATAGTTTTTTTGGTAGCTAGAAACACAATGTGGGAAATTCTGTGGTAACTCAAAGTCGCACACCAACTCTTTATAGATGACTTATTTCTAATCCCTTGCTTGCACCATTCTCTTCAACTATGGTGCTCACAGCCGAAAATAACTGCATGACCAGCAGAGTTGTAGGATCTTCCTCAGAAAGCTGAAAAAATGATCTAATTACCCAGGTGGGCATGATGGGATAAGGGCAGTTTCCAATATACTTGAAGGAGCAGAGTCAACTTTCAACTATCTGCAGTAGTCCTATTAAGTAAAATCCTTCCTGCTTTTTTTTATCCTTTCTTTTTTTAGAGGTGTTTCAGTCAAATGCACAGAGTTTGTGTAGTAAATTGCAAAATATTTTTGTTTTAAAAAGAAAGTTTCCCATTTGGGCACATTTTCTGTTTATTCGGTCAACTGGAAAAAATGTCAAGCTTTTATAAAAGTTGTGTTGGGGGATGTCGCAGAAGATGGGAGATATTATACCTTTTAAGAATATCAGAGGGACTATCAGAAGGGGGTTATTGTAGGTGAGAGGCAGAGACAAACCAATTTGCAGTTATGTCCCTGGTCAACATATCAGAGAGGAGGCCAATCACCACCAGACCAATCAGACTGTAAAAGCAAATCCCAGAAGAAAACCCATGATTTAAGCTGATTTATTGCGTACATTTTTAAGATTCACAGTTCAGCAACAAGACTCTTGATTTCTGTAATTGATAGCGATGAGTTACAAATTAAGGGGCCTATTAGGATCACCAGTGGATCGCCACCGCTTTGCTGGCGGTGGTCACCCCTGGCCCGGCGGTGGCGATACGCCCGCCAAATGACCCAGTTTCACCCCTGCCATACCAAGTATGGCGAGGGGCACCACGGCGGAAGGAAAGACCGTCCACCGCTTTTCCGCCAGTCGGATTGCTGGCCGGGCTAAACAGGCACAGGATATGGTGGCGGTGTCTTGCAGGCACCACCATTCATATTAGGATGCCTGCCTTTCCATGGCAGAGATTCCACCATGGAAAGGCATACAGGAAATTACTGTGGGGGCCCATTGCGGGTCCCTGGAGGGTGTAGGGTGTGGGTGGCTGCACTGGAGGGGTACCCATGGTACCCCCCCATCATTGCCATGCACAAGGTGGAAGGCACCGCTCGGTGCCTGTCACGTTGTGCATGGCAATGCACAATATTGGCTTTAACATTGCGGCGAGTGCTGCTTCCAGCACCGCCTGCCGCAATGTTAATGTCGAGGATGCGCCCTCCATAGTGGCGGGCGCATCCTAATTGGCCTGGCGGCACCGCCGCAATTTCGGTGGTTGATCCCGTGTTCCATTACAGTGGCAGATCGTAATAGGCCCCTTAGTTATTCTGGCCAGGAAGAGGTGCATTTGCTTAATTCTGGGTGTCTTTGCCCAGACCGTAATGAATTATTATCTGCACTACAATTGTGGATGTTCCCAGCAAAGACGATAACTTGAGGAAAGAGAAAGTGTTGTGGTCAAGAGGTCTCACTTCGGCAAATGTGGTGGCCCAGAGCCAAACTTTTACGACATTTAGAAAGGGGTTACACCTCACCTTAAGAAAAACACTAGGTGCACCCTGCCTTGGTAGAGGTTGGTCATACTATTATATGACCCAGTGCAAGAGATAAGTCACAGCTGGGTGACAGAACCTGCCTGCACGATAATCTGTAGCGTATTGTATTTAATTAAGTCTTTATTGAATAAATCAAATGCAGATCAAGTACAGTTATTCCAAGACGACACACAATTTCAAATATACATTGAAGCCTCACAATCCATTAAAAAAATGTTAAAACTGGCAACCAAAAGTGGAAACAAAAATGGAAAAAAATGCCCAGAAGCAGAGTTTCTAATTGTATCTAAACACAATAAAGTTGGTAATAGTGTGCAAATACAAAAAAAGAGAATTCCAAATAAAGGCTCTACGATCAAACAAGCATTGGCAAGGGTAATAGGTCAGGTGTTGCTGCCCGCCTTCTGGCTTTGCCAATGCTTTTGTTTTGTCATGTTTTTTGTGTGAAACGTTACTGTTGGGGATGCTGCCAGGTTCTTGTCAACCTAGAAAATTAAACAAAAAGGCTAAAAGCTACAGGTAAGTACTGCAATAGTAATCTCTGACACAGGAGGGACTACATCTGCGTGTAGATGTGCTGCTTATGAAAGGGGACAATGCAGTCACCCACTAAGAAGGTAATCAATGGGTAAGGTGGGCTGATCTGTTGTGCCATGCTGCCTGCTGTAGTGGGCAGAAGAAAAATGGGATGACTATAACAGACCAACAGACAAAGAGGGCTGGCTGAAAGCCCCAACAAGTATAATATAAATAGAATTTTAGTAAAATTAAAGAACCTTGGCTAATGCCAGACCTAAAAAGATGGGTTGAAAATAATAGTATCAGGAAATCATTTCATTTTGACTATGCTGATTTACCTGTTACTCATTCAGTGTGAATTGCTAAAAAAAAGATTATTTTCACAGAACGATAACCTGCAGACTTAGTTTGCACAGCTTTGTGTGTTACGTATCGCATCTATAGTGGATTGGATATTGTAGCATAAAACAGAAAAATATGATCAAATGTTCTTGCAGAAGATACAAAATAAAGTTGAATTAATGTCTGGATTTTAAGGAGCAAGAGTGGGCTTACGACCAGAAAGAGGAGTGTTTTCAGAGTTGAAAAACAGAGAAATAATTATATTATTTATCATAACTGATTATATATATATATTTGTATTTACTTTAAAAAACACATGTTACAGAGATTTTATAGTTAGCATATAAAATTTAAAAAACCTTGGAAATTAATTTTAAAAACCCAATGTTACAGGGGCATTTTCACATGAATGCACTGCCCCTAGGTCAGCATGAGTTCTCGGCTGCCCCCAGGTCAGCGCCTTCACCATAATGGGGCACATTATGATTGTTTGCGCCGGGCGCAAACAATTACAATGCATAATACGGCCCCCTTGTTCTACCAGCAGGTAGTTTTAGTTATCTTTTTTCCCCCTTGGTTTACGCCAATAGAATACGTCCCACAACAAATACACACATAGGTACATTAACAAGCATTTGCAATGCAATAGGTCTCGCACTTACGCGAGTTTAATCTATTGGCATTGTACATTACAATGCCTTTTATTTATGTTTTAAAAAACAAAAATAATAGGCATTGTCATTTACAATGTCACTAGCTTAAACTCGCGTAAATGCGAAATCTATTGCATTACAAATGCTGGTTTTATCTTGCTATACCTTTGATGCCGTTTTACACTTTTCAAAAAAAAGTTCACCCATCTGAGTTCCTTCCTGGAAAGTTTTGGGGTGATCCGTCAAGCATGGGGTGAGAATACAAAATACTTATGCATTTTCCATAGACTTTTTTGGAAAGAGATATTCAAAAACTGCTAAAGGAATTCCAGACCTTGATCCAGAAAGTGTACTTTTTGTGATTTGGTGTAAATCGGTACAGTAGTTTTCTTTAGATATTAGGGATCAAAAATATTTGCATAGCTGGACAGATGTGATTGAGGCACTCACGCAAGAGTCCTTTGAACCCAATTTTGAAAAATAGATCATGTGATTGGCCAAGTGGACTTTTTTCCCTTGAGCCAATTCACTCACTCTGGAGATACTCTCCTGCAGGACTGAGTGTTCTCATTGCTGTGTGCAGCATGAAGAACATTTCTGAAGGAAGCCATTACAGGACGCAGGGACCGAGACCCTGTGCTGAGGTTAAACTTTAAAAAAAAAAGATATATATAGGAGGCAGGGTAGGGAGACCCTGCCCATTTAGGGCCTGGGGGGCGGGTGGGGCTGGGGGGGTCTCTCCCAAAAGGACCCCCCCACCCCGGGCCACAATTTTGTTTATATATAAAAAAGCTGCAATCCCGTGTGAGTCCTAAGAGGGTGCGCACCCTCCTCCCTAGACAGACGCCAGCCCCAGGGGCTCAATCTCCTGGGGACAATTCATTATTAACAAGCATTTGCAATGCAATAGGTCTCACATTAGTTAAATAGAGGGCTATTGGCTTTGCAAATGGAAAAGAAATGTGGCATCTGTGTGCATTTGAAAGCTCATTAAAGCATGGGTGACATTGGCTTTGTACTTCATGTTCCTCAGTTCGTATAACTGGAGTATGTAGAGAAATAGCTGGGGAGGGATGAGTGTTGTGCTAAAGACATTCAGCCTGAGCCAAACGAGATAAGGCAGTATGAGGAAAAGAGAAGGGGGAAAGATGGGCAGAGGAAGGGGAAGGGAGGGGGAGTGAGAGAATTAATGAGGCGAGAAGAGACACCCTGAAAAGAGAGCGAGTGAAACAAAGAGACTGGAAAGACAGCATTAGATCTACAGTTATGAGGGAAATATGCATGCTAATGCACAGGGAGTAAATTGGTTAAATAAATATTCACTGTAATGTGTAAGTAAGTAACAACATATGGAAGTGGTCTGTGAGAGAGATGTGCCATAAGGACAAAAAAAGACTCCGTGGAAGGATGCAACTTAGAGGAGTGGGTGATGAAGGAGTGAAACGGATAACAGATGCAGAAAAGGAGAGGGAGGGGAGGGGAGAAGGTAAGCAGAGTGCGGGAAAGGAGCAGGGCGAAGGAGTGCACAATGGTGTTCAATTAAGTGTGAGCCGCTTTCACTGAGCTGTCGTACAGCCGGAACGTTAAAGAGGGGCAAGGGGTGCTGTGTTGAAAAATTATGGATTTCAACTACTCGCTGTAAATGAGGTCAATATGTCGGATTCATAAACCGTCCGAGCCAATTCCAATTAACCCAGTTAGGAGGAAAATTAGCATGAAGCCAACGTTGTAGACAAACCTCATTGAGGTATAATTGCGGCCATAAAATAAGGTGACATCAAAGAAAGACTCTTCTATGGACATTTTCGGGTGCTTGGTAGATGGCAGGTCTTTGCAACAGAAACACTGAATATGATGTGCTCTATTTTCCGTACACAACCATTACCAAACAATTCCATGTGTGGTGAGTGTGGTGTATGGATGTGTGTTTGCTGGATTTTTTTTGCATGTGTGTATGTGCATAATGTGTGCATGTGGATCAGCGTGTGAGCGTTAAGTCTCTCTGTATTTGGTCGGTTCATATGTGTGCGCGCGAGCGTTTATGGCTATGTTTTTTGCATGTTACTATACATGTGTGCTTGTCTGTATTCGTCGTATCTGACTTGCAATACGGCTATTTATTTATTTATGGTTTTTGTAGAGCGCAACACTCATCCCGAGGGATATCACGGTGCTTAAACCAGGTGGACACAGCTGATAGCTACAACAGAAGGATATTAGCGAGGGGAGGGAAAAAGATGCGTTTTCAGCTTTTTACGGAACAGGAGGTAATTAGTGGTGTGTCTGAGATCATCCGGGAGCTCGTTCCATTTCCTAGCCGCTAGGTGAGAGAAGGAGCGGCCGCCAGTTCTGGCTTTGTATATACGTTTCGTCCTTGCTAGCGCAGATTGGGTGGAGCGTAGGTTCCTGGTAGGGACGTAGAATTCCATTTTCTTCTGGAGCATGGTGGGACCTGTCCTGTGCAGGGCTCTATGGGCATGGCAGAGAAGTTTGAATGCGGCCCTCTGGCGCACAGGGAGCCAGTGGAGAGTTTTCAGGCATTCCGATGCCGAGTCTAACTTGCCTTTATCGCAAATCAGTTTGGCGGCCGCGTTTTGCAGTACCTGTAGGCGAGAAAATAGGTGATCATTCATCCCTACAAATAGTGCATTCCCGTAATCCAGACGACTGACCAGTAAGGCTTGAGTAACTGAGCGTCTGCAGTCCAGCGGTATCCATGGGAATAACCTTACTAGGAGTTTCAAAATGGTGAAGCCCTTGCCACAAAGGGATCGCACATGATCTTTCATGGATAGCTCATCATCCATGATAATTCCCAGATTCCTAGCGTATTGTTTGGGGGTGGGGGCCGAACCCAGTATGGGCGGCCACCACGTGGCATTCCAGATTTGTTTGGCTCCCCCAAATAAGAGAATCTCCGATTTTTCAGCATTTAGCTTCAGGCAGTGAGAGTGCATCCACTGGGCCGTTTCCGCAAGGCAGCCCTGTAATTTATTTTTGACAATTTCAGGTTTTTCGTCCAGGGCCACCACTAACTGCGTGTCGTCCGCATATGAGCACATGCCAATGCCCCACCTTCTTCCAATGTCAGCCAAAGATGACATATAAGCATTGAAGAGGGTGGGGCTCAGCGATGCGCCCTGAGGGACCCCGCAGTCGATGGAGGTAGAGCTGGAGTAAAATTGGCCCATGTGTACAGTTTGAGTGCGGTTGCTCAAGAAGGAATGTAACCAGTTCAGAGCATTGGACTGCACTCCTTTGTGGCGAAGAATGTTCAACAGACATTGATGGGAAACCGTATCAAACGCCGCTGACAGGTCGAGCAGTATTAGTGCCACTGATCCTCCTTGATCTATGGAGGACCTAATACTGTCCGAAACTGCCAGCAACGTGGCCTCAGTGCTATTATTAGCTCTGAAGCCAGTCTGGGTAGGATCTAGGAGAAAATTAGTCTCTAAGTATTTGGTCAGTTGGACATTAACCAATTTTTCTAGGACTTTAGAAAGGTATGGGAGCTGAGAAATGGGTCTGTAGTTCTCAGGGTTGGCAATATCGGAACCCTGTTTCTTCAGGAGAGGGATCAAAGCTGCATGCTTCCAAACATTGGGAAATATGGCAGTTTTGAGAGACTTGTTAAAGAGTTGAGTGATCAAGGGGCAAAGTGTGGGTGCAATCTTGGAGAACACAAAATGGGGGCAGGGATCCGAAGGAGAGCCCGATTTAACTGATTGCATTGCTGTTAAAACGTCTTCCACTGAAAGTGGTTCAAAGTCCGCTAGGCGGGGAGTAGTTCCCGTATCTGGGATTTCTGAGTCTAGTATAATATTAGAGGTTTTCTCTATATTGATTTTGGCAGATCGGGGGGAGAAATTTGAGTAAATTTTCTTGATTTTCTCTGAGAAAAAGGTGCTAATGCGATTACAGGCCTCAACCGTGGGGGTAAGTGTTTGAGAAATACCGGCAGGTTTACTCAGTTCTTTCACTATCTTGTATAGTTCCTTCGCAGAGTTACTATTCTCCTCTATGCGTTGAGTGAAATGATCTTTCTTAGCGTGCTTGATGGCTAGAGTGTACTTTTTCCGATTGTGAACATAGTTAAGTTTGAGTTTGGCTGACTTGTCCTTGGATTACCTCCAGAGATGTTCAAGCTTTTGGCATTCCCTTTTGAGATTTTTAAGATGGGGGGTGTACCATTTCTCTGTTGGAGCCCTTTTCCTAGTTTCCCGTGTAGGGGCTATTTTATTTAAGGTTTGTAGAATGCCGGCATCGAGAGAAGCGACGTCCATACATACGGGAGAGTCGATAGAGAATTTAAGATCGACCTCCTGAAAATGTGTGTCAAAATTCGATTCCTCGATTAATCTCCATGCTCGTTTGGAGATTCTTTGAGCTTTATTAGGTTTCTGGGGTTTACAAGGGACATCAAGTAGGAAGAATATAAGAAAGTGATCTGACCAAGACAGAGGCTGGACCTCAGATACATGAGTTGATTCAATGTTTTCGAAGTAAGTAAATCCCAAACATCTAAAGTGTGTTTGGGTAGGGATCTAGCGTTAAGATATAAACAACTAAGAGTCATATTACTGGTGGCATGAGTTGAATGATTGCCCAGTAGAGAGATGCACATACTGGACCAATGGCATGCATGACAAGAGAAGGGCCCGTGGGATAAGCCTGGTTCCGCTTTAAAACAAGGCCCTCCGGTGTTACCCACTTTGCCTGCATATGTCAGTAGGTCATAGCGGGAATAGCAGATGGGTGGGGAAGGGATTTGGTTCTGTCCGGCAGGAGATGTGGCCCCTTGCCCCAGTCGGACGCGGACGGGCGCAGACGGGCTTGCCTTTGGCGCGCCTTCAGCGCGCTGGCGGCGCGCCCGCTGCGTTAGTCCGCTGCGCGTCCGGGGAAGGCACATTTATACGGGGAGGGGGCGTGGTCCGGTCAGTAGCGAGGTCTGATTGGTTCTCTGACCCGCAGCAGCGCTTCGATCGGCTGCGCGGGGAGAACTGGACTGGTTGGCGAGGGGAGAGTGCTCAGGGGAAGGTGCAGTACACAGATAAAATCAGATTTCAATCAATTCAATACTATGGATGTGTGTATTCATAAGCAGGATATATGTGGCGGTGTGATATGCATTGTAACTGTTGTTACTTGTACGTGCGTATTTCTCAGTGTTTACATATTTAAGTGCATGTGTGAATGAATGCCCTATTGTATTTGTTCTACGTGTATGTGAATATGGGTGCATGCGTGTTTGTTGTGTGCGTGCAAGAGTACGTGTTTTGTTTATGCATATTTGATAATAAAAATAATAATAATAATAATAATAATAATAATAATATGAAAAAGAAGTGTGTGCTTGTGTGTTTTAGTGAGGAGTGATATTGTGTGTGTGTGTGACTGTGTGTGTGCGTGTGCGCGCGGGTGGCGAGGAGGAGACTACAAGGACAGACATTAGTTTCTGGATTCAATCATTGCAAAAACATATGATAATAGTGGCGGGCTCTAGGTGAACAGACAGCCGCATCCAACAATACGGGTAAACAAGGCCCGGATGCGCGCTCCAGGTGCATCGCCTCAGGCTGCATGCTCGGAGAAGGCTTTCCGTAAACCCATTTTCTGGGGCAGAAGTGAGTCCGGGGCAGAAGTGAGGCTTCCAGCTTGTTTTAAAAATGTGTTATGTCCCTCCTTTCCGCCCGCCCGCCCCGCCACTGTGCTCCGATATCACCCGCGACTTAAGGGATCAACATGTGGGTTGCACCAAAGACCCTCTCTCACTAGTGCTTGCAAAGGTGCTTTATCGGTTGTTCACATAAGGTCTAGAGCTAGCTGCACTGTCAAGCCAGATAAAAGGGATTTTTTTCTTGTAAGCCAAACTTACACAAGCAAATAGTTTTGCGACCCTTGCCCTCCGGGTAATACAAATCCTGCGCACCCTCCCTTCCCTGTGGCAATTAATGTTATGGCTGAATCTGATGAGATAGTAGCATTTTAGAAAGATCCGTCTATCTACCGGGATTTATTATTCCTTCTATAACGTTCCTTCTTTCACTCGTGCCTTTAAACATTTTCATTTCTTCTGACCCTCCCTCCCCCCACCTCAAGAGTTTTCAGGCGAAATAGGAATCGCAAAAAGCACTGTATAGTTAATTAGCATACCTGTGCACTAGGGTTTCGACAGGCATTCAAGTCATGGGGAACCCTCTCTTGCTCCGCGGAGTACCATAGAGATAGGATGTCCTTTAGGTTAAAACATTTTAAGTGTGTTGCCTCGAGCAGTCGGAAATGCCACAATTTCTTGGTTGGTGATATGAAACAAGGATCAACCAAGTGAATTAAACAGGCTGTTGAAGAAGTTGCGAAAGAATGGCCAGAAAATGATTAACAAAAGTGTGCTCTAATGCACTGGGTATGTTTTAACTGGGTGTCGACCCTGTGGCATGAATCTGAATATGTATATCTTGCAGACGTGTGTGCACTCTGTAAGGCACACGTTTAAAACCCAGTACAGTAGACTCCCCCTTTCATCTCCCCGGCGTCCATTTAATGATCGCCATTAAGTTGAACTAGGGTCCGGCCTGGGTTCATGACGTGAAGGGCAATAACTAGTGTTATTGACTGTCTGCAGTAGCAGCCTGGCAAGTGTGCCACGGGTTGTTGTGCGACTCGAGGCAAGAAAACGGACCGCACCGCCCGATTCAGGTGTGACAAGACGTCAGCGGTTCTTTTCATTTAGTTGCGTCCCTGGGAAATGGATCTAAAAACAGAACAATCCCGCGAGTGGTGCACGCACGCGCGCGCGCGCGCCACAGCGAGACATGTGCTTTCAATTATTGCGCCCGTGTCTGGGCACGATAATTGAAAGCACATGACGGCCGGTGCTCGTAACAGACACCAATAGGCCGTGGGCGGAGCAATGCGCCCGCCTTTGGCCTATTGCGTGCCGTCTTTGTGAAAAACATGCACTCAAAGGCCAATCGCAGAAGCCAAAAGGAAAAGCACATGCACAAGCGTGTGCGATTCCAGGCTCTGTTTTGAAACCCCACACAAAAGGGCTCTCGCTGCGCAATCCCTAAAAAGAAAAGGGCATGCAGCTCCCCCTCCATGAGCCTGGATATGCCCAGAGGTACCCACCCCACCCCACTGGGGTATAAATAATTGTTAAGGGAAGGGGGCCCGCAGCCACATTCCCCAAGCCACCTTGGGGGGGCCAAAATAGTTATTAGGGGAAGGGAGCAGGCAGCCACACTCCCCAAGCCACCTCAGGGACCATAATATCTCAGGGCCATTACCTAAATATAGGGAAGGGAGGCTAGTTCCAACCCCCTCTCTGAACCTTAAAAGGCCCTGAGGACCTCACCTCTGGGGCCGGCTCATATACTGAGTTCCAGGCAGCCCACCTCTGGGGACCCAGTAATTTCCCTGCAAGAAGCCGCATCGGCAGGGCAAGTAAGTCATCTACGACATGGTGAGAGCTTTGAAAATGCCCCCACCAGGATAGAGCAGACTTTTGTTTCTCATCTGGTGGGAGCAAACAAAAACAGCTGCGTCTGCCAGGCTGGCGCAATGATGCACCCAGAGTGGGGCTGGTACCAGCGGCTGAGGCCACTGGGGCCCGGGGCTCCTCTCGCGGCTCTCAATGCAGTTTTGTGTTTCAAAAACAAGGGGACCCCACATGTTTGTGACCTGGGGTAGTAGTGTAGTTTAACAAACCAGTGGTCTGGGTGAGGTCAATAAGATGCTCAGGTAGCAAGGCTACAAGTATTTAGTTTGAAGTTAATTCAATTGGAGTCATTGATATGCTGAAGCCAAGGAGGATTCAGTTCAGAAATGTATGCAAGGACACAGAGTATTATAGGAAGGCATCACATTTTATTTAACATCATAAAATGGAGTAGCTTCCGTTTCTTTCATTTTTGCAGATAGAGAATATACAGTGCTCACACATCAATAAGCGATAGTGCGTGAAGTGAGGTGTTTAGTGACAGTAAGAACTTTACATCGCATTGAAAAACAGATCAAAGGAACCCAAGTAATTTAAACAGTTTAAGGGAACTTTGAAATTGTGGTCGACGGCGTTTCGATCTTAGTAATTAAAGATCATCATCAGGACATTATGAAGTGCGAGCACGTAGATCTTAAAATAAGGGAAAGTTGTGAATTAATTGGATTCTGTGTCCTTGGGATACTGAATTAATTATTGATGGCGTAGCGATTAACTGACAGTCTGGCGCAATCGTAGCGATGGGTGGGGTAGCGTTAGTGCCTAAGGAATGAAGCATTTGAAAAAGTTGCGTGCCTAGGACCGGAGCAATGAATGTGATGCTAGGACGCCCGGGGAATAAGTAGACTTGTTCGAGAAGGAGCGTACGTTACAATGCGGCGCTGGTGAACGTGAAGGCCGTCAGTTGGGGTGCCTAGAGAGGTGATCCTTGTAACCGCTGTATTAATCAAGGAGTATAGTACCGGTATGGATAGGTCATATCGTGCCTAAGAGGGTGGGTCTGATACATAGCAAGGCGTGCATGTTAAGGGTTATCGCGCCATGCATGGATGCTTAAGTAAGGAGGCAACCCGTTGTAAAGGCCCCGGAAGGGCAAAGGGGGACTTACTGCGTGAGTACTGAATAGATCACAGATTACGGTCCAAAGTCACAGGCTTGTGTAGGCCGAGGGGTCCTGATCGGGTAACGAAGGCCCGAGCGGAGGTGGAGACTCGCGTGTTAAGTCGAGAGTCCTGGTAGTTCTGAGGATCTTATTGACCTCACTCAATGTAATTTTGGGCAGAAGCCCTGGGAAGGTACCGAGGCACCCACCTAAAAGCCCATGGCAATTGTGGTGCGATTGCCACATGTGTAAATGTACTCAGGCAGGCTTTAACACTGGTGGTGCCCTGTGCGAGATGGTCTATTGGCGCCCCCCCCCAATGACCACCTCTGCCACAGATTCCCTCACTAGCACCCTTTAACAGTGGCCCTCAAGTCTCCACAAAAACTGTCTCTCAGATTATTTTAGGTTTATAGCACCGCTCATACAAGTGTAAGGTGTCAGAGCATTTTACATCACACACAGGTGTGTAAATCAGTGTATAGGAAATGTTACATAACACAGAACTACAAGGTGTGTGTAATTGATACTCGTAGGCAATAAAGTTTGAGTCCTTATCCTGGAAAAGCACAAATTCGGAATTTGACACGTAACTTCATTCTTAGGGGTTCTCTTTAATAATAAGAATTGTTTTCTAGCCAAATGAACCCTGTTCGCAAGATTAGGATAAGAGAAGACCGGACAAAAAACATATAGATCAAACATATATCTTGCAGTTTGCATGCAGCTCTTTGATGACAGTTAATAGCTCAATGTTCTATATTAGGATTTTGACTTATGAACAGCAAGTTACAAAAAGAGCTCTCTTACCCAAGCAGTAACCCACTGACCTATTTACTTTATTTGCACTTTGTTATCTGCATAGTACACGTTCTTAGCAGCAGGCATTTTAACCCTCTGTGCTACCTTAGGATGAGTCAAAACTTCCACTAGACAAACTCCGGTCTCTTTTCAGCAAGACGATTAATCACGGAGTTATCTTGCATTTTAGTTTATGCCTGAAAATTGCTGGATGCGAGGAACACGGCAGCAGGTGCTTTTAAAATGTTAATACACTTGCAAAAATGATGCCCCCACCCCAAGTCAACGCCCGGTGCGGTGGCATCGATCGCACCACTCTAGATCCGGCGCTGAATGTACTTTATTAACCTAAAATGTCAGCAGTTGTGATTCTGTGAAGGTGATTGCCATTTTAGGTTTATGAAGTAGTTAGGTTGCACACCTAAGTCGAGCGTGAGTTCACGTACGCCCTGTGTAAATGGTAGTGTGATTTTTTCGACTCACACCAGATCACCTCATGGGTCAAATTAAATAAACTTTACATTTGTTTTATAAATGCATCACATGCTCCCTTGCACCATTTCACTGGCTGCCTGGTGAGGAATAGATGAAACAGGGTTTGCTGCTCTGTGTATTTATAAAGATTTTTGCACCAAGGCAACTGACACAAACTGGCTTATCTGAGTTTTGCGGTCGAAAACTTTTTTAAAAAAAAAATGTAAAAATGTGAAAGATGAAACAGAGATTAAGGCAAAATCTGTGTGTTCTGATTCTTCTGACCACAGCAGCATCAACAATGCAAAGATTAATGGGCGTCATTAATTTAACAAAACAAATTATTTTATTTAATTTTAAAAAAAGCTACTGCGCGCATAAAACATTATATGCAAAATATTCCTCATATTTCTTTTCGCAATTCTTTCACCGTCACTTTTCTCTGTGTACTGGTGCAAAATTGTTTTTTTAATTTACAGGGGGGCAAATCCATTTTATTCACTTCCTACTGCAAGCCGTAAACCGGGTGCAAACGAGCCGTTTGTGCACATGTGCACCAGTGCAGTTAGTGAGTGCACTCTGGCCGCACGCGCAGACCGTTCCATTCAGAAGCGACTGCATTAGGGGCCGGGGCTTGGATTACAATGGAGGAATTGTAAAGGAGACATGCTGTAATACTTCAGCTTTACCCAGGAGTCCCTGGGCTGACTGTGCTCGTAATATAAAACCCATGCTTCCCCAGCCCACTCCTCCCTTACCCTGCCCCTCCCCACACACACTGGAGTGGCAGGCACTGGCGAGCTCTGAGTACCTGGACTTCTCTTTTCAAGGGATAACTCAGAAGGAAGCATGCACTGGCTGGCAAGATAGTTGACTGAGCAACAGCCACGCTGAGCGTGCACACCTCGGTTATTCTCCAGCCTCCCTAAATTATATAACTACAATACAAAACAACCTCGTGTACAGCTCGAGTGTGAGTGAAAGCTAACCGCTGACATCAGCGGTGATCTGAATATCGCGAGTATGAGTTCAAGGAGTCAGAACAGCCCCTAATGTCTGCTGTGTACGATAGAGACATAGGGTACAGTCGGTAATAGTAATATGCATCAGTGTCAGTGCTTAGAAACGCCAGGCGTCTGGTACGAACCGCAATATAACAAGTTATCGTGTTAGGAAGGCTGCACCCCCTCCTCTGTGTGCCGACCTCCCTAGACCAACGGATGGACCCACCGAAATTTCAGTCCACTTTGGTTGTGGGAAAGAGGAGCGGTTCAGTGACTAAGATCTAGGACTGTGGCTTCAGGACACTGGGATTCCAATCCCTGTTTGGCTACTTGACCAACTGGTGTGGCCCTGGGCATGTAACTTTTTCCCCAAGTGCCTTAATTCCCTTCTGTTTCCAAAATCTGTGGACCTTGCCTGTGAGTCTGCCTACCTTGTTCCTGCACTGCTTTTCCCCCTCATTGTGCACACGTCCCCCGCTGCCGCTACTTCCATCTGCGGCCGCGGAGTGGGGACGGACCACACATCCCAGCATCCTTAGCGGCAGGGGAGCCTGCCGACGCCGTTTTCACGCCAGGAGGCGCACAAAAGATCGCCGCAAACCTCGGCAGAGCGGGCTTCTGTTTCCAAAATCTGTGGACCTTGCCTGTGAGTCTGCCTACCTTGTTCCTGCACTGCTTTTCCCCCTCATTGTGCACACGTCCCCCGCCGCCGCTACTTCCATCTGCGGCCGCGGAGTGGGGACGGACTACACATCCCAGCATCCTTAGCGGCAGGGGAGCCGCCGACGATGTTTTCGCGCCAGGAGGCGCACAAAAGATCGCCGCAACCTCGGCAGAGCGGGCTTCTGTTTCCAAAATCTGTGGACCTTGCCTGTGAGTCTGCCTACCTTGTTCCTGCACTGCTTTTCCCCCTCATTGTGCACATGTCCCCCGCTGCCGCTACTTCCATCTGCGGCCGCTGAGTGGGGACGGACCACACATCCCAGCATCCTTAGCGGCAGGGGAGCCACCGACGCCATTTTCGCTCCAGGAGGCGCACAAAAGATCGCCACAACCTCCGCGTCGCGGGACCGCGCGCGGGCGGCGCCGGGCTAAGCCCGGGCAAAGGGCGGGCCGTCTGTGGCCGTCCGGGGCAGGAGGAGGCAGGGCTGGGCCCACTTACTGAGATCTGGTTTTCGTTACGAAAGGTACAGTTTGCATACACCCACATTGCGACCATTTTTATCTTATTCCCTAGTTCGTAATCGTTTACTGTGCATAAAAGCGGACTTCGACTTTCGTATCTGCAATCATCGTTTGTGAGCAGACCAATTAAAATATAATATGCCAACACGGACTTTAAAAACTAGACCCTCATTGTTGGGCGGATCAGTGCGAGGCACATTGGACAACTTTATTACTAGGGCCGCCTGTATAATACATGAATCTCGGAGCGTCCCTAGAATCTCTTCACCTACTCGAGATTCTACCTCCTTGATACAATCTCATATTTATTTAACACAGTCTGTTTCTAAATCTCATTCTAATCCTTCCTCTGACTGTACAATATTGGACTGATCGCCTTCTAGGGCCATTGTTACAAGTCCCCAGCAGAAGAAGGGTAGAAGAATTATTAATACAGGCCCTCCTCCTCCGAAAAAAAGAAAGAGGGGAGCGAAGAAACACAACAAAATCAACACACCTGCTAATAACAAATCTAACCAAGCGGGAAACACTGTTATTGATTTTCTCCCACCTGTTAAACAGACACAAGGCCCTGAAATTCAGTCAGACCCTTGTAACTATGAATCATTAATAAATGAAATTATGGGTCGACTAGAAGTATTAGTTAAATCACTTGTTCTCCCACTTCTAGAACGAACAAAGGGCATGTCTAAATAACTTGGGTCAATAGAGAAGTTGACACTAAAAAACGCTGACCAATTAAAAGATTTATTGTCTAACACATTGGTATCTTTAAACAGCTCTACTGATCCCAAATCACTTTCAGTGATAAATGATAGACAACCCAATTTAGAGGCAAACAAAAAGTTACCATCTTCATTAAGCCTAAAAAACCCGTCATCTGGCAGAAAAAACAACAATGAATCAGAACAAGGCCAGATAATCGTCAATCCTCTAATTAATGGGCCCGAATCCAAATCATGTAATTTATCTGTTGGTATTGCCCCGGGAAAAAATGAGGGTCCTAATTGTCATCATATAGACTTACCCCCGGAGGCGGTCCCTTATGTTGTAGTTCTGGCAGGAGTCCCGGTGCTAGAAACGGGGAAAAAAGAGGGCTACTATGATCTGAAAAACAAGGTGATGCACTGGCTGGGACAGAACAGGCCTTTACCCTCAAACATTAATGGAGAAATTTTGAATGTCCGTAGACTCGGTTGGGTCGGTCCACGGCCGAAGGAAATTCAAGGCGATGTGATTATTGTCAACTTTAGAGATCACAGGGCAACTAGGCACATAACTAACTGGTTCCAAGGTCGGGCACAAAGTTCCATTAGAACCTATGACCTGACCTATTTTTACCCACAGACATTAACCAGGAACTTAATACAGCCCAATACCTATTCATAGCCCCAAGCAGGGTGCTCTAATTTTAATATTCTAACATCCAATCGTTTTTCACCCCTTAGAGGGTTAGAGGATGTCGATTGACTTTCCCCACGAGATTACATCCGGGGTGCTTCTTGTGATGCAACGAAGGTACAAGCAAATAGCGATCTTTGCTTTTCCTCTTTAACTTGCACCGCACCAATTATTAAGAAGCCATTATCATTGACATTGAACACCGATTCCCAACCAACGGATGAACCGCTGGAATCTTTGACACCTCTATCTAATCCTAAAATTACGTTTGATCAAGAGTCCACCAAATTAAAAATAGCGGCTGTATTTTGGAACGTAGCTGGTCTACGCTCCAAATTAGGGAACGACGTTTGGATTAATTTCATCTCAAATTTTAACATTCTATGCTTACAGGAGACCTGGATGACAACAGTGACTCATTTGGATGGCTATAGAACATACTTTTCACCTGCCCAACCTTCTAACTCTGGCAGGGCTAAGGGAGGACTAACTACCTACATATCAAATCTGATTAAGATGGATGAGATAAGGGTCATAAAACTTGACCCTAATTTCCAGCTCCTCAGCCTCACATTAAATGTGAGGGACTCTTTCCTCTTGATCAATTATTATAATAATCTCTCTGATTCAGATGCAATGGAAAAAATTAATTCTATTTTTTCCTTAATATTATCTACAATTAAGAAATCAGCCTGAGAGGTGACCATTATATGGGGTGGTGATTTTAACCAGACTATCTGTGGTGTTTCTAATCCTTTTCTATGTGGTTTAAATGACGTGGATGATAATCCCATTTCACACTTCACTCATTCGACTCTAGGTAGCTCATTAAATGAAATAATCTTTAAGTTAGATTTGAGAATCGCGAACAAACCAGCTAACTCAAATTTGATGCTGGCCCCTACCTATCATGGGAGGGGATATAATTCCATTATTGATTTCATTTTGATTTCAAATGGACCTATAAAGAGGGATACTGCCTTTAACATTCACCAGATCATACTGAGCGACCACTAGCCTCTTAGTATCACTTTTTTTCTTTCCATTAGCCCCAACACCAATATCCCTAGTCTACTGGACCAAAATAATTTAGAACTAACTAGACTCAATGGCTACTCTCTCAAGTGGGCCTTAGTTGATCCAATTGAAACTGTGAATACAGTGGTCACTGAAGCATACCCGTCCGTCATGAAATGTCTGGACTTGACTACCTCAGACGCAGATGTCATTATTAATTTTGGCACTGTGATGCAGGCCGTAAAAAAAGCCCTAATGGTAAAAAAGAATAATTCCACAAGGAATAGACAGGGCTGGTTTAATCACACGTGCACAGTAGCCTACTCTAAATTAAAATTTGCGTTACATAAGACAGTTAGGGACCGCGTAGAAATATCGAAATTGAGGAGGGCCTATAATGATGCTATAAAGGAAAGAAAATTGGAATTAAAAAAACAACTCTGGGACCAACTACACGAGAGCTGTTTTAGTAATAATAGTGCTGCCTTTTGGAAGGTGGTAAAAACACCTTTTTTGACCGATAAAGGGAGTCTTTCAAGAGTAGAGGTTGCTATAGATGAAAAGGACTGGGTAGAGCACTTCTCAAAAATCTTTATGATCAATCCATTATCAATTGACGGTAGAGACAATGATTCCTCTTGCCAACAGCCTTCAATTTTTCCCATTGATTTGTCTATTTCACCTGACCAGGTCACTCGGGCTTTAAGTGCAAGTAAGAAAGGGAAGGCCCCGGGTCCCGATGGTGTCCCAATAGACTTCTTCAAAATCCATTCCGAGCTCTGGATTTCTCTTTTGACCAGGGCCTTTAACGCGGTGTGTACCATCGGCATTCCGGAATCCTGGAAAAAATCTACATTAGTTCCTATCTTCAAGAAAGGGGATAGGAACCTAGCCTCCTGCTACCGCCCCATTTCCTTACGGGATTCCACAGGAAAAATGATGGGACGGATACTACTTGATCGTTTGCAGGAGTGGGCAGCGGAAAATAACATTCTATCCGATTTACAATATGGGTTCCGTGAAGGTCTGGGGACCATAGACCAAGCCTTGAATTTATCAATTTTGATTGATAAATATGTCAACATCAAGGCTGGAACACTTGATATGGTTTATGTAGATCAGTCAGCTGCGTTCGATTGCGTTAGTCACTCTAAACTCTGGTCCATCCTATTACAGCTAGGGGTGGATCAGACTGCAGTCACCTTTATGAGGGAACTTTATACTAACGCAACAGCCAGAGTAAGATTTGGAACTAGCGGAGAACTCACTGCGTCGTTTGGGGTGGAGAAGGGCGTGAGGCAAGGTTGTGTCCTGGCTCCATTTCTATTCACCCTCTACACCAACGGTTTGGAGAGGGAGATGTTGAGAGGAGCTCAGGACCTTCCCATGGTAGCAAATCGCCTAATACCAGCTCTTTTGTATGCAGATGACGCGGTGATATTGGCTCGTACACCCAATGAACTCCAGAGGGCTCTAAGTAGTTATGCACTATTTATGGACAACCTAGACCTTAAAGTCAACATTGGGAAAACTTTTGTTATGAAGGCGGGTGCTGGCAGGAAAAAAAAAACTAGGCCCATTTATTTGAAAAAAGAAAGATTATTAACTACTGATAAATATCCCTATCTCGGTGTCATGATCGATGAAAAATTAAGCTGGAAACCGGCAGTTGAGGTGAGAAAACTGCAATTTGCAAGAACCACCTCCGCACTTCTAAATTTCTCTAGGAAACTAGGGAGAAAAGCACCTGTGGAAATGGTTAAAATCTATAAAGCCAAATGCATTTCAGTGACTTTATATGGAGCAGGCGTATGGGGACATGCAGCTGTGGGCCCCATTCAGTCAGTAGAGAATGGCTTTCTGAAATATCTTCTCGCCCTACCAACTACACCCGCAAATTATTCCTGCCATTTGGAACTGGGTCTTCCTTATGTGATAGACCTGGCGAGAATCCAGCCTTTGCTATTTTGGCACCGAATCTGGTCGTCAGAAAAAACAGTCTTCACCCAAAAAATTATTCAAGACTGCAAGGGCCTCGATAATGCATATAGATCTAGGTGGTTACTCTATGTCAAATTTTTTTTAACTGACTTAGGGTTAGTAAAATATTACCACAACCCTATCCTAATTCAGGAGTTAACAAGAAAGGTTTTCTATAAACTTTGTTTTAACCATCTTGAAGACCTAAGACTTAACTCAGAGGTTATGAAACAAACAGCCAGGCAAAGTCTAACAGTCCAGACGGTATTTGGGATTCAGCCTTACCTAACTTATAGTATAACTTCTTATGAATTGTTTCTTTTAGTTAGCTTTAGACTGAATCTTTTCCATCGTTTAGGGGTCTTTCCGCTGAGAAACAACTGGGCTAAAATATTGCCACCTTGCCCCTGTGATGGGAGTTCCTCCCAGTCTACCATCCACACTATTTTCTTTTGTAAATATTACATGGACCAACGGAGAAAACTACTAATCCCCCTACTAAAACGTCTGGGCTTTCAGACCTGTCGCCCAGCTCTACTTTTCTTACAGTCACTCGAGGGGGTGGGGCTGGTTCACATTGTTTCTAACTTCCTACAGAATATTATGCGACATAGACCGAACTTAGGTTAATTGAACTGATCTGATCTTACTGTTAAATTGATTATAATTGATGTTCCTAACCATGACATCTTCCCTGCATTGCCACTTTAAACATATGAATTGAAATCACTGTGACCATCCCTGTCTGCGATGAATTTTAAATTGATGGGATTTTTTTTTTTAAAGAGAAATTTTATCATGTATCTGTTTTATCTGTATCTTTTATGACCTTTTTTTTTTTTTTTTTTAAGGCCGAATAAAGAAAGTTTTGATTTGATTTGAATTCCCTTCTGTTACTAAAACTGCAAGTGCACAGAGGTGATTGGGTGGGCACATTCGTAGGGAGATATATATTCCGTTGTGAGGACACGTGCCATTAGGATGGTAAAAGATTGTGCCTTTTTCAGCCACACACCCTTTGTCAGCCAAGAGCAGCACGCTGAGTAAACTCACAGCTACCCATCTACTTCGAAGGACGAACCTTTCTCTCCCGCCCTCCCTGTCTCTCTCTCTCTCTCTCCCCAGCCAGGGTGTGACTTTAACTCAGTCTCTCTAACTTATGTCACTGCCTCAAGTTCCTTTGAATAAAACCCTTGCCTGCCGTGTGCGCTCGCGGACGCAGCTCTAACCCACGCATGCCCAAAAACCGTAATGGCCGCCGCGTGCTGACCCTCACTTTCGGATTGTGCCTGCTGGCATTGTGCGAGGCTCACACAAGTAAGTTGTGGGATTTTTGGCTGGATCCTTGCGCGCGGAGTTTGCGGTCTCCGTGAGATGCACGATTTGGCCACGCTTCGTGGCGTGGTTTGCACATGTGTGCGTCTGTGCTTTCATCACAGATGTCGCAAATGTGGAATACGCTGTCAGAAATGGCATAGAAGATGCAGGTCGCACGCTTCTATGTTAAGCGCATTGTGGGTTTTCGAATATCTGTCCAAATACTTCAAGCTTGGCAACTATGCCAGGGTGTATAGTACACAGGAGCACCCCCAACCTCCGGTAAAATTACAGTAGTATAGAGAATGTCACGGGGGTGGGGGCTGCAGACGTGCTTTAAAAGGATGCTATGTTGCGGATCCGCACAGAAAGCTGAAAAGCGTGGAGTTTTTTACGCACAGTTGGGACTAACAAACAAGCTCTCGGCATCGCGCAAAGGCAGCCGCTTGTTTATATTTGCATTGCGCTTTCACTGTAAGTGAAAGCGCGATGCAAAAATAAACACGCGGCTGCCTTTGCCAAAGCTGAATGAGACAACCCTTCTCACTACAAGGCCGGCTTCAAAGAGCCTCTAATCGCAAGCGAAAGAGCGCCATGCGCGCGCCGCAACCCGTAGGCGTGCACATCGCCTATCCTCTGTACGCGCGTGCACATATCCTGTCCCCCTTCGGCACAGAAACCAACAACAATAGATCTCCCCAAGGCGTGCTGCGCATGTGCTGTGTCTCTAGGCGAGACCTAAATCTCTCTTACTACAAGTGTTGTAGCTCACACTGTCTGCTCTACCCGACTAATGAGAGGAGCAGGCCTATAATGAAGCAAGACACTCTTTGGGTCGGTGAGAGCTTTATACTATAAAAAGAATATTTCCTTTATGCTTGATTTATCTCGATAAAATAAACGGAGCATGCCCTCTATATTATGTCACGCCTAAGGTACTATTTGGTGTACATTCATTAATTAGGAAGGGTGTACTCTCCACTTTTGTTTGCCATATAAATGTGCTGTTTCTGCCAGTGATGTTGATTCTGCCTACTTCCCAGCTCCAAAGAGTCTAGGAAGAAAACACAGAGCCAATGTATGCCTCATTGCATTAACATTAATAAGGAGACAAACAACGTTGTTCTTTCTTCATTAACAGAACCATAAACTGTCCAGTTTGTTTAAAGATTATGAGGAAAACGCAAAGCACAAAGAGAATGATAAAAGTAGTTAATAATACATACTATACATATCAACTATGTTCTTCAACATGCACATAAATACAGGATCCAATTTACCTGACCAAATCACTTGGCTTTTTAAAACTTTTTCCACAGTAGGAGCAACTGTTGGGGTATTTGGGTTCTGTTTCGATTTCCGCTTGCTTGTCCTTAATCTCACTTATCCTGTCCTTCTCTGCAGCAGACTCCACCAGGATCTTTCCAGAAACTGTAGCACCTTCTTGTAGTTTGACTTTTGCAAGCTGTTCAATCTCCTCTG
This sequence comes from Triturus cristatus, assembly GCF_964204655.1. NCBI lineage: Eukaryota > Metazoa > Chordata > Amphibia > Caudata > Salamandridae > Triturus > Triturus cristatus. The sequence continues at coordinate 216,425,344 of NC_140588.1, forward strand.
CTGTAAACGTGATTACCTCAGAGCGAGATTTTTTAGGCAGTGATCTATCAGAGTTTTCATCCTCTTCTTCCATACTAGCCACTAAATGCAAATATTTGTAATTAATTACTAAAGAAAGAAATGATCCTTCATTATGATAATTAACAGAAAAGTAAAATAATTACAGAGCAGCACACTGACACCATGTAAGCACAAATTTATATATGGATAATGTTACTTACCTAGTAAGCATCTGTTCTTGGCATGTAGAGCTGTAGATTCACATGCTTTGCATACTCCTGACATCTAGTGTTGAGTCCGGATATTTGCAAGTTGTTTTTCTTCGAAGAGGTCTTTCCTAGTCACGAGGAAAGGTGACTCCTTCTTTCGGTGATAGTGCTTATGGTCATCGACTCCATTGTTAAATTGTTTTCCTGCAAGAGGGTGAGAATGGAGTAAGTAAGTGTAGTATAGAGATGTCAATGCGAATAAATTTAGGCTGAATAGCTGCAACAACTACAGGTACCCGGGGAAGCAGGTGGGCGTATGTGAATCTACAGTTCTACATGCCAAGAACAGATGCTTACTGGGTAAGTAACATTATCCGTTATAGGCATTTGTGCTGTAGATACACATGCTTTACATAGACTACAAAGCAGTATACTCCCAAAGCGGTGGCTAACCCGTAGAAGTTGCAGTTGTTTGGAACAGTGTTTTAAGTACACATCTACACAATAGTGTTTGGTAAATGTGTGTGGTGTAGACCATGTAGCTGCCTTACATATGTCATCTAGAGGAATGTTATCTAAAAAGGCCACTGAAGCCCCTATTTTGCGAGTGGAATGCGCCCTATCGGGTATCGTTCAAGTTCTTTTAGCTTTAGCAAAGCATGTTTGACTGCATTTGACAATACATCTGGCAATACCAGATTTTGAGATAGGATTGCCTTTGTGAGGTGGAGCAAATGCAACAAACACTTGTTTTGTTTTGCAAAAGTACTTTCTCTTATCTCTATAGTACAGCCAAGCCCTTTTAACGTCAAGCATGTAAAGAGCGCGGTCTGCCACAGAATCAGGCTGAGGAAAGAAAACTGGTAACTCAACAGATGGGTGTATGTGAAAAGCAGAAATTACTTGGGAAGGAATTTAGGGTTGGTGCGGAGAACTATACTGACCCTTGACCCTCCTGGTAGGTCGCTCCCCCTCCGCACAGCTCCACCTGTGTGTCCCTGCCCCAGCTGCCGCTGCTGAGGACTCGCTCGTAAGTCTGCTCACCTTCCGCTTCTGCATTTCCCTGTTGTGTCCTGACTTCTGTTTTTTGCCTTCTGTTTTCCCAGCTGCCCCCTATCTCCGTGTCCTTTTGCCTTCTCTGTGTCCTTTTGCTTTCTGTGCCACTGTTTTCCCCCTCGTTTTGTGCCCCGTTTTGCCTTCTGTGCAACTGTTTTCCCCCTCGTTTTGTGCCCTGTTTTGCTTTCTGTGCCACTGTTTTCCCCCCTCGTTTTGTGCCCCGTTTTGCTTTCTGTGCCACTGTTTTTCCCCCTCGTTTTGTGCCCCGTTTTGCTTTCTGTGCCACTGTTTTTCCCCCTCGTTTTGGGCCCCGTTTTGCTTTCTGTGCCACGGTTTTCCCCCTCGTTTTGTGCCCAGTTTTGCTTTCTGTGCCACTCTTTTCCCACTCGTTTTGTGCTCCATTTTGTTTTCTGTGCCATTGTTTTCCCCCTCGTGTTGTGCCCTGTTTTGCTTCCTGTGCCACTGTTTTCCCCCCTCGTTTTGTGCCCCGTTTTGCTTTCTGTGCCACTCGTTTCCCCCGCCGCTGTGTCCCCTGCGGCCCGCCCTGACTGCCCACTGCCCATTCGCTGCTCCCGCCTCCCAGCTGCTCCTCCCTCCCACCTCCTGAAATATGCCGGCCGCTGCGGTGAGGAGAGCGACCCTTGACCCTCCTGGTAGGTCGCTCCCCCTCCACACTGCTCCGCCTGTGTGCCCCTGCCCCAGCTGCCGCTGCTGAGTACTCGCTCATAAGTCTGCTCACCTTCCGCTTCTGCATTTCCCTGTTGTGTCCTGACTTCTGTTTTCCCAGCTGCCCCCTATCTCTGTGTCCTTTTGCCTTCTCTGTGTCCTTTTGCCTTCTGTGACACTGTTTTCCCCCTCGTTTTGTGCCCCATTTTGCTTTCTGTGCCACTCGTTTCCCCTGCCGCTGTGTCCCCTGCGGCCCCGCCCCCCTGACTACCCACTGCCCATTCGCTGCTCCTGCCTCCCGCCTCCAAGCTGCTCCTGCCTCCCGCCTCCCAGCTGCTCCTCCCTCGCTCCTCCCTCCCACCTCCCCATATATGCCGCACCGCTGGTGCGCCTAAGGCAAGCCCGTCTGCGCCTGGACCTCACCCAGCGCCACGAACCCAGGCCCCCCCGCACACACCACGATGCCCGCCTCCGCTACGACTCCAGCACTCTCCACGCACTCAACACCGAACGATCTCGCACCTGCTGCCAGGCCGCCCCGAAACGCATCCAAGGACCCTTCTCCTGCCGGAACTGCAGCTTCACCAGCATCCGGCCCGCCAACCCGCCCAACATGGAAACTAACTTCCTCAGATGTATCCTGCTCAACACCCGCTCCGCCCGCAAACACGCCGTCGAACTCTGGGGCGTTGGTGTCGAGTAGGTCCCAGACATCGCCTTCCTGACGGAGACCTGGCTGATCACCTCCTCGGCACCTGCCATCGCCATAGCCATCCCGGAAGGCTACAAGATCACCCGCAAGGACCGCACCAACGGAATAGGAGGAGGAATTGCCATCGTCCACAGAAACACTCTCAAAATCTCGACACACGCCAATGACACCCTCAGCACCGCCAAACACCTGCACATCCAGATTCACACCGACCCCAACACCACCCTCAGAGGCACCCTCCTCTACAGACCCCACGGAACCCGACCGCAGTTCAGCGACTCCATCACTGACCTAGTCAGCACACACGCCCTCTCCTCCACGGACTACATCCTCCACGGGGACCTAAACACCACCTCGAGAACAACAACAACGCCAACTCCTCCACCGTGATCGCCAACCTCGGACTCAGACAACTCGTCACAGCACCCACTCACTCCACCGGCCACACGGTTGACCCCATCTTCTCAGCAAGCACCCACGTCTCCTTCCACCGCACCACCGAACTCCACTGGACCGACCACCGCTGCATCAAATTCACCTTCCGGAAACCCACCACTCACCACCGCACCCAGCAGATGCCTCGCCGCAGCTGGGGCAAGATCACTGAGGACCAGCTAACCGCCGCCCTCGCCCGGAGACCACCCGCAGACCCGACCGACCCAGACGCCGCAGCCTCAGACAATGGATCAACGACTGCGCCAACACCCTCGCCCCGCTCAAGAAGCCCCCCCAACACCCACACCAGCAAGAGAGCCAGCTGGTTCACCGAAGACCTCCAGGCCTCCGAGTGAACCTGCCGAAAACTAGAAAAAAACTGGACCCGCGAAAGAACACCGGAAAGCTACACAGCCCACAGGAACGCCACCCGCCGACACCACCAACTCATCAGATCCGCCAAAAGGACCGCCTTCAGAGACCGCCTAGAAAACAACGCACACAACAGCAAAGAGCTCTTCAGCATCGTGAAGGAACTCTCCAACCCCAGCTCTAACACCAACGACATCCCAACGTCACAAGACCTGTGCGACTCGCTGGCCACCTTCTTCCATCGCAAGATCGCAGGCATCCACGACATCCACGACAGCTTTGATGCCGTCACCACCCCGGCAACAGCCGACACTCCCGCTCCCACGACCACCACCCGCACCCACCGCCTGCTCGCCTGGACCAACATCAACAACGACGACACCATCAAGATCATGAACACCGTCCACTCCGGATCCCTGGAAGACCCCTGCCCACATCACATCTTCAACAAAGCTAGCAGCACCATCGCACCCCACCTCTGGAAAACCATCAACATCTCCTTCGAGACAGCGACCTTCCCGGAGAGCTGGAAGCACGCAGAGATCAACGCCTTACTAAAAACCCAAGGCGGACCCCAAGGACCTCAAGAACTTCCGACCCATCTCCCCGGTCCCGGCGAAGGTCATCGAAAAGGCCGTCAACACTGACCAGCTTCCTCGAAGAGAACAACTTGGACCCGCCCCAGTCCGGGTTCCGAAGCAACCACAGCACCAAAACTGCCCTCATCGCCGCCACAGACGACATCAGGATCATGCTCGACAACGGAGAAACCGCTGCCCTCATCCTCCTGGACCGGTCAGCAGCTTTCGACACAGTCTGCCACCGCACACTAAGAGCACACCTCCACGACGCCGGAATCCAAGAGAAGGCACTGGACTGGACCACCTCCTTCCTCTCCGGGAGAACCCAGAGCGTACGCCTCCCCCCCTTCTGCTCCGAAGCCACCGAGATCATCTGCGGCATACCCCAAGGCTCATCTCTCAGCCCAACGTTGTTCAACGTCTACATGGCACCACTCGCCCATGTCGCCCGACAGCAGGACCTAAACATCATCTCCTATGCAGACGACACCCAGCTGATCCTCTCGCTCACCAAGGACCCCCACACTGCCAAAACCAACCTCCACGAAGGAATGAAGGCCGTCGCCGACTGGATGAGGACCAGCCGACTGAAGCTGAACTCGAACAAGACGGAGGTCCTCATCCTCGGCTCCACCCCCTCGGCCTGGGACGACTCCTGATGGCCATCGGCACGAGGAGCACTCCCTACACCCACCAACCACGCACGAAACCTAGGGATCATCCTCGACTCCACACTCTCCATGACAAAGCAGGTCAACGCTTTCTCCTCCTCCTGCTTCAACACCCTCCGCATGCTTCGCAGGATCTTCAAGTGGATCCCCACCGAAACTAGAAGGATGGTCACCCAGGCCCTCGTCAGCAGTAGACTGGACTACGGCAACGCACTACGCAGGAGCCCCGGCCAAACTCCTGAAATGACTCAAACACATCCAGAACGCCTCCACAAGCCTGATCCTCGACATCCCCCGCCGCAGCCACATCACGCCCCGCCTGAAAGACCTGCACTGGCTCCCCATCAACAAGAGAATAACCTTCAAGCTCCTCACCCACGCACACAAGGCACTCCACGACACCGGATCAGCGTACCTCAGACGACTCGGCCTCTACACCCCAGCCCGCCAGCTCCGCTCCGCAGACCACGCCCTTGCCACCGTCCCCCCCATCCTAAGAGTGACCACCGGCAGCAGATCATTCTCCCACCTCGCCGCCAAGACGTGGAACACCCTCCCCATCCGCCTACGGCAGACCGAAGACCTTCTAACCTTCAGGAGACTCCTCAAGACCTGGCTCTTCGAACAGTAGCAGCATCCCCCCCCCCAGCGCCTTGAGACCCTCACGGGTATGTAGTGCGCTTTACAAATGCTATGTATGATTGATTGATTGTGTAGCTGAAAGAAGGGTCCTTCTAAGGTTGCTGTCTGTAGCTCACCAACTCTCCTCAGTGATGTGATGGTAATGAGCCAAGCAAGGTTCCATGAGAGAAATTGCAAACGGCACTTGTGCAATTAATTCAAAAGCTGGATCCATGAGCCTTGTAAGAACAATGTGGAGATTGTATAGTGGGGCAGGAAGAATCCTTGGTGGTATTGCTCCTTTTAGTCCTTCCATGAAAGCTTTGATTACGGGGACCCTGAATAGTGACAGATGTTGTCTGTCCTGTAAATATGCAGCTACCGCAGCAAGGTAAAACAAATAGATAAATAAGCTAGTCCAGTTTGCTGTAAATGTAAGAGGTAACAATGTTTCGTATAGAAGCATCTAAAATATTGATCTTGTTGTTACTGCAGTATATAAAAAAACCTTTTCCATTTTGCTGCATAGCAAGCTCTGGTGGTAGGCCTTCTTGCTTCCTTTAGAATATTCATACAGTCTGGTGATAAGTTTAAATAACCAAACTTTATGACTTCAGGAGCCAGATCGCTAGATTCAGTTCTTTGGGATTTGGATGTCTGTTTTCTCCATGTTTCTGTGTGAGGAGACTGGAGGTGAGGCGCAGCTTTTGATGTGGAACTACTGACAGCTCCAATACGGTGTTGTACCATGGTTGACGGGCCCATGTGTAGCTACTAGAATTAGTGTGAGGGATGTTTGCCTGAGTTTCCGAACCACACACGGAATGAGCAGGAGGTGCAGAAAAGCGCAGGCAAATATCCCTGACCAGTTGATCCATAGGGAATTTGTAGTAATGGACTTCACTTCAGCGTAGTGTGGAAAGACGTAGTTTAATGATTTACAGGTGCTGCACAGCAGCCAGCTTCGACAGACCTCGAATATCACACAGTTCAGTACTTTTCAAATCGTAACACTCTAAACAGAATCTTGAGGCCAGAACATCATGGCCCAAGTATTCTAAATCTGGAGGAGAACACTAAATTATCCTCTTCCTCATAAACAAATAAAAAAAAAAAAAAAAAAAACGAATAGAGAGAGGAAAAATAGAGTAATGTAGGGAAAAACGAGAACCATAAAATAGAAAGAAAAGAAAAGAGAAAAGAAATATCAACGATACTTGGCAGGAACAAAACGTTGCCGAGAGCTCCTGCGTAACCCCAGCGTAACAGGAAAAGAAGGAGGAACAATATTTTGGTTACACAAGAGATTTTGATCGACATTTCTGTTGATTTTCACAACTCTCGAAACATTCCACTAGTTCTTAGAATTCACTCTTACAGCGTTTTTGCAAACTTTTTCAACAGTGAAAGGTTCAGAGAACTTCGAACTCCCCTTCTTGTTATGGACAGGGATCTTAATACGTACAATATCTCCAACAACAACAGGTTGAGATAAAGACCTTTTCGTTGAATGAAAATATGATTTTTGACTAAACTGTGCTTGAGTCACATTGTCTCTCACACAATCATCCACATCACTCAAGGAATCCATTTTAACCCACTTTGACATCCACCCTGGACAAACTTTAGAACAAGGTTCCCTTCCTCGTAGTAGTTCGTAAGGAGAAACTTTTGTTGAGGAATGCGGAGTTGTGCGATAAAACCATAACATGGATCTCACGGCATTTTGAACATTACACCTCCCAGCCAAAGCCCATTGGATACAATTGTTAAGTACCCTATTCATGCGCTCCACCAAACCATTAGTCTGTGGATGATAGAGTGCACTCTTGGCATGCGTTATACCACCTTGCCGTAAAAAACAATCAAATTCATGACTAGTAAATTGTACTCCATTGTCGCTAACAATGGTGGAAGGAAAACCTTCACGCAAAAAAATGTCTTTCAAGAAATCAATAACATTTTTCGAATTAGGTTCATTGATAAAACGTATTTCTGGCCACTTAGAGTAATAATCAATTGCCACAATAGCAAACCTAAAATTAGTAGGAAGCATATTAAAAGGTCCAACTACGTCTATACCAATCTTTTCCCAAGGCCTATTGGGTAATACAATGGACTGAAGGGGAGGTGACGAACCTTTAAACTCTTATCCGAACTGGAACAGATGGTTGGCAATCCCCAACAAATGAATCAACATCTTTGTCCATCTGTGGCCACCAGAAGTGCTTACGTAACCTTCTCTTAGTGAGAGTCTTCCCTAAGTGACCTTCATGTGCCCCTAACAATCTAGTTCTCAGCATGTCAGGAGGAACTAACCTGTCACCACGTACAAGTAAGTCATCTTCAACAGAAAGTTCAGAGGAAACTTTGACAAACGTCTGGAGTGCACATTCTTCTCCCTAGGCCAACCCCCTTTTACGCACTTGATGACTTCGCACAGTAAAACATCCTTTGAGAGGAGATCTCTCCACTCTGCTTCACTGACAGCACACATTTCATCTAATCCCAGGGAAGCCACAAAACACTCATCATCATCATCAACAATCTCATTTTCAGGTTCAACAGGGCATCTAGAAAAATAATCTGCTCTGACATTCCTGTTTCCAGGAATATGGCTACCTTCAAAATCATATTGCAAAAGTTTAGTGGACAACCGTGCAATCCTGGGGGTATGCTCCTTGAACTTATCTCCAGAGAGGATAGATATGAGAGGACTGTGATCAGTGCGCAGTTTGAAATGTCTACCCCAAATGTAGGGATTAAAATTTCTTATCGCCCACCAGCACGCCAGCAACTCTCTCTCAATGACAGAAAAGTTGAATTCTGAGTCACGCAAAACTCTTGAAGCATAGCCTAAAGTATGTTTTTTACCATTGACGTTTTGGGTAAGAACAGCTCCTAAACCCAAACCGCTGGCATCCACTGTAATGATGCATGTAACATTTGGGTCAAAAGGTTTGAGTATCCTAGGACTAATTAGCTGACCTTTGATCCATTCAAAAACATGATCGCAATGATTATCCCACTTAAATGGAACACTTTTCTTAAGCATGTTCGTAAGGGGTTGAAGTTTAGAAGCGTAATCCGGCACAAATCGTGAGTGAAACTCACACAAACCAATAAATGATTTAAGGCCAACTTTATCCCCAGGAGGAGGACACTCAACTATGGCTTTTACAAGACCTGGTCTAGGTTCAACTCCATGTTCAGAAAGAACATGTACCAGATATTTAATTTTTTGCACTCTGAAAACGCATTTTTCTTTTTTTAAGACAACGCCACCATCACGCAAAGCCTCCAACTTGGTGTTGTTTTGAAAGTGATGTTAGATGAGGAGGAATCGTCCGAATGGGTGTCTCTGGTCGTTTTAGCACGTAAACCTGATAAATCTTTGAGGTTATGCATTGATCTCAGAGCCTTGAATAGGAATATCTTGATTGATTGCCATCCATTGCCGAACATAAATGAAGTAGTGAGTATGTTAGGTAATGCCACAGTTTTTTCCACCTTAGATCAGCCTATCACCAAATCAAATTAACTGAAGAGTCATGTCACATCGAATATCACACAGTTCAGTACTTTTCAAATCGTAACACTCTAAACAGAATCTTGAGGCCAGAGCATCATGGCCCAAGTATTCTAAATCTGGAGGAGAACACTACAGAATTCCCTTTGAGCGCGGGTGTGGGAACCTGGAGCCGAAGCTTGGGCATTTTGCATTTTCGGCTGTGGAGAACAGATCTATCTGAGGAAAACCACATTGTTGAAGGTATGGAAGTAGAACTTGGGGATGAAGTTCCCACTCATGAATTTGCGGTCTCCTTCTGCTGAGGTCGGCAATTTGATTGTTGTCTCCTGGGAGATGCTCTGCCAGAAGATACATTTTGTAATGGATTGCCCAGTTCCAAATGGCTTGAGCAAGTGTTGACAGTTAGAGAGAGTGTGTCCCTGCCTGTTTCTGCACATAATACATCGCTGTCATGTTGTCTGTTCGGACTAGGACAGTTTTGGCTATGAGGTGAGTTTGAAAAGTTTTGAGAGCTAGAAAAACTGCTAAAAGCTCTAAAAAGTTGAAGAGGAGAGTTTTGTGTTTGTTGCTTTACAGGCCCTGTATCGTGTAACCTTTGAGATGAGCCCCCCCAACCTGTTAGATATGTGTCCGCTGTGAGCACGATCTGTGGACTAGGGTCAATGAACGACTGGACTTTTTATAAGTTTAGTGGGTTCCACCACTGCAGAGAGCGATGGGTACAGCCATCTACCAACACTAGATCGGTTAATTAACCACTGACGCGCAAAGCACTCTTGTAAGGGGCACATGTGAAGCCTTGCACGGGGTAAAATTGTGATGCAAGACGCCATCATTCCCAGTAGTTGCATGAACACTCTGGCTGTTAAAGCTTGGTTGGGTTGAGACTGTAGAATCATAGCCTGAATATTGCATATTCTGGCTACATTGGGAAGAGGCTAGAGCTTTGACTGTGTCTAGACTGGCTCCTAGATAAGACTGCAACTGTGACGGATGCAGATGAGATTTATGAGCATTGATGGTGAACCCCAGTTGCTGAAGTAGATCTATTGTGATCTGTGCATGTTGTAGACAGTCGAGAGTGCTGGCTTTGAGAAGCCAGTCGTCTAGATAGAGGAAGACGGGAATCTGCTGTCTTCTGAGATGAGCGGCGAGTACTGCCTGGCATTTGGCAAATACTCTGGGCGTTGTAGTCACTCCGAAGGGAAGCACCTTAAAATGGTAATGCTTGCCTCCTTTCACAAATCTGAGGTATTTGCGATGAGCTGGATGAATTGGAACACGAAAATATGCATCTTTTAAATCTAGAGTAGACATAAAATCTGCTCTTTGTAAAAGTGGGAGTACCTGTTGAAGCGTCACCATCTGAAAGTGTTCTGACAGTATATAATGGTTTTACTCTCCGAGATCCAAAATAGGCCTTAGGGAACCGCCGTTTTTGGGAATGAGAAAATACAGATGGTAAACCCCGAGCCCTGGTACTGTATTGGGACTGGCTATATTGCTCCTTTTAGTAAGAGAGATTGAAACTCTTGTTGTAGCAATTGTAGGTCTTCTGGAGACAATTTATAAGATCTAGGTGGAATGTTTGGGGGATTGCTGATAAGCTCCAGGCAATAACCATGTTGGATAATTCCAATCATCCATTTGTCTGTTGTTATGGACTGCCAAACGGGGAGAAATAATTGAAGTCTTCCGCCAACAGGTGTGGTGTAGTTGGGGGGGAATCGTGGGCAAGTCACTGTTTATTTGGGGAAGAGGAGCTACGTGGTGTGTTGCCCTTACCCCTACCTTTGAAGTTATTGCCTCTATAACCTCCTCGAAAAAACCTCTGGAGGGAGAGGCCTGGTGTTACCTTTTTATGTTGAGGTATTCTGGTCTGGGGATAGGGTTTTAGACCCTCCTCTGAAAAAGGAGCGACGAAAGGAGCCTCTGTTGGCTGGAGACTGGAGCGCTCCCATGGACTTGGCCACTTCAGTGTCCTTTTTCATCTTCTCTAACGCTTGGACCAAAGAGATGTTCTTTATCAAAAAGTGTATTAAGGATGGATTGTTGAACTTCTGGCTTAAACCCAGAAATTCTTAGCCAAACGTGTCTTCTGAGCAAGATGCTAGTATTAACCTCTCTAGCCATGGTGTCTACAGCATCTAGAACACAACGTATAGAGGAATTAGAAATGAGTTTACCTTCATTTATTAAGTCCTGAGCCTTACCTTTATGCCCATCTGGGAGATATTGAAGCAATTAATCAATCTCATCCCAGTGTGCCCTGTCATACCTGGCTAAAAGACCTTGCGAATTCGCAATGCGCCATTGATTCGAATCTTGAGCAGCTACGCGCTTGCCAGAAGCGTCAATTAACTTAGACTCCTTATCTGGCGGAGGAGCATCTACTGATGTCTGAGAATTTGCTCGCTTACGAGTGTTAGACACTACCAGAGCATCTAATGGTAACTGGCCCTTGATAAATATAGGGTCTGTAGGGGAGGCCTTATATTTTTTGGCAAGTCTAGGAGTCAATATGCGTGCCGTTACTGGGTCTTTAAAATGATCATCAGCGTGTCTCATCACGCCTTTAAGCATGGGAAGTGTTTGTGATGACAGGTGTGTGGATCCTAAAGTTCAAAAATATCTTCCTCTTTGTAATGCCACCCGTTGATATTGTGCAGCCCTGGCAATGAGTTCTAGGTGGGATGCATTGTTGTCTGGAGAACATGGCTTAGCTGGGTAGAGGTCTGGATAAATGATCTGCTGGGGGATCAATTGTATAGTCTGTCCATTGATCGGTTGATGGATGTATTCTCCCATCATCTGCATCATCATCATCATGATGAGATTGTGGAGAATCCTGAGGTGTAATTTGCAATGGATTCTCAGGTCGAGAAGGAGGCTGTGGAGGTGGTGGTGATGGTAGATGCAAAGGACTTGTAGCAACAGATTTCTTTTTTAAAGGGATCTTGTAAGAAGGGTCCTCTTCATGAACCTTGCGTTTGAGAGGCGGCTTAGTGTGAATATGGACAGTCTCAGGGTTAATACATAGCTTCTTTTGCTATGGATCTGTTGTTAATGGAACAATGTCTATATTTGGATCCGAAGGGGTATCTGTCTGTTTTGGTGCCAGCGTTTTCGGTGCCGGTGTAGGCTGGCCTTTCGGCACGGAAGGTTTTGGCTCCGAAGGTTGCTCCACTTTCGGCACAGATGATTTCAGTTTGGAATCGGACTTGTGTTGGGAACCAGATGGCTGCGGCTCCGAGAAGGACTTTTGACGAATCTGTACCGAGCCGGAAGGCTTGACTTGGTGTTTCAGAGCCGAGCCTGGAGGAGGGGCGTCGGAAACATTGTCTCGGTGCCGACCTTGGCCAGAAGACAGAGGTGGTGTGGAAGCTTTGTGTTTTTTCAGAATAGTTTGTGGGGGCAAGTGGCCTTTGCTACTCACGTCACCTTGTCCCTGCGGCAGTTCTTCGGCGTCGAGGTCTATTTCGAGCTGCTAGTCTGAGTCGTATTTGTAGAAGGCTCCCTCCTCCTCCTCTGCCTCTGATGCTCCAAAGTCTTCATGAACGGAGTTTTCCCCTAAGATGTCTGGAGTGTCTTCATTGCTTTGAAGCTGCATCTCTCGACGTCCAGCCCGACAATCGTGAAGAGTTTTCTTTGACCATAACGATCTGCAAGCATCAGTCTTCTTTGTACTCAGAAGACAAGCATAAGTTGCACACTTCGTGTCAGTCGGTGTGAGGGTACTTAGTGTAGCACCTGGGCAGAATTCAAACGGAGTCCGATCCATCGACGGAGAGCTGACTTGGCGCAGTTAGGCCTGAAGGCCGTCCACTAAGCTTTTCAGGCCGAAAAAGTCGATTCCGTTGTTAAAACGATACACAGAGAAGTGGAAAACGCGTACGAGACAATACCATCTAGGGTAGAGAGGATTGCGCGTCGAGGGGAACCCTAAGAACGGTTTCGAACCAGAGTGCAGCAATATACGTCCAAACCCAATGGTGGAAAAAACAATCTAACAATGGAGTCGATGATCATGCACACTATCACCGAAAGGAGGAGCCACCTTACTTCATGACTAGGAAAGACTTCTTTGAGGAAAAAACAACTTGCAAACATCCGGACCCAACACTAGTTGGCAGGAGTACGCAAAGCATGTGCATCTACAGCACACATGCCTCGAACATATATTTTTACCAATGCTTGGCAAGCCATTTCAGGTGCACTAGAGAATAGGGTCACACTGCCTCATCATATGTCCCCTGCAAATAGTCTATGAAATGTCATACAGTAAGACGCTAGAGGTAAGTGTTTTGTTGCTTGGTTTTTAACATTAGGCACATTTGGTTTCAGCTGTTCTTGGCACTCCAGCTAACTAACTTTCCACATAACTGTACAAATACTCGTGATTCAAATTAAGGTATCTGCGTTTTAGCAATAAAATAGAACATTCCTTGGTTGAGCCCAAAGTGAGACAATCTTTACTTATGCAAAGTGGATAATCTTCCATGAGTCACAGAGGTTTTATATTTCAATCTGCTATGCTTCAATCTTTAGTAAACCAAGGACAGATAATTTATGTATGAAATATTAAAAAAATAAAAGCTACTACAAAAACCAAAGTTATTTGCTTACTGTGGTAACTCCAGGACTCCTCTCATAGCTACTTTTCATCAAACATTGGAGATGCCCTACCATTTTCAGGACGGTACTATGGCACATACATCAGTAATTTAAATACATTTATAAAGCGCATGGTTACCAAAGGCATCAAAGCGCTAGAGGCCAATGTTCATTAACTAAGTACCAATTTATGGAAACAGAAAGGTTTTTATGAGTTTCCGGAATACCAGATAGTTGGTTTCACATCGAATGTCAAGGGGGAGGGAGTTCCACAGCCTTGCTGCGTTACATGAAATGAGGCAACCCCCTGTACATGCTTTCCTAATTCTAGGTACAGCTGCCATCTGTTTATTGCCTGATCGCAGGGCTCTCTTAGGGTTGTAAGAGGAAATTAGGGTGTGTGAGAAAGTGCCATCTTTCTTGCATGGTATGCCCCCACTTTTTGCTAAATGTACTTTGACTGAGTGTGCCCTGGGCTTCTGCCAATCAGGTGCCCAGGGCCTATGTTCCTTCCCTAAACCAAAACCAAAACCTCCAATCCAAATTGGCAAACCCTGGTCACATGTCAGCCCCTGGTAAATGGTACCCTAGGTACCCAGGGCCTTGTGACCAGGGAAGGCCTCTAAGGGCTGCAGCACTCATCGTGCCACCCTTAGAGGCCCTGTATCCTAACACACACACTGCCCTTGCAGGCTGAGTGTCTGGATACAGGACAAAACAGAGAATCGACATGGCACACATCCATGTGTGCCATGCCAACAACCTACACTGCCCTGGCATACATCAGCCACCCCTCTAGCTGGGTTCCTTATGCCAGTGGTGTGGGCACAGGAGCATGAGCCCTGTGCCCCTACAGTACCCAGGTCCATTCCTGGGCCCTGCAAGTGCAGTGCTGCCATTTAAGAGTACATGGTGCTGGGAGCTTGTCAAACACGAACTCCACAGCACCATAACAGCAACACTGAAGACTGGAAGTTTGGTATCAAACTGCTCAGCACATTAAACCCACACTGATGCCAGTGTGGGATTTAATGTACCAAGCACCACAGAGGGCATCTTAGAGATGCCCCCTGAAACCTAACCTACAATCCACGTCTGGTCTGAGAGGCTGCCTAGGCTGCCACACAGCAGACATGTTGCTGGACCCCTGGGTAGGAGAGCCCCTGCTCTCCTGGGCCTCAAACAATGCACATCCTGGGCGAGGTGCTAGATCTCCTCCCCAGGATGGGCAGGGGGAAGCTTCAAAGGCATGCCGCCTCTGTGAGCTTCCCCAGGCCACTTGCAACCCCCACTCTGGCGGGAAGCTTGGCCGGAAACCCCAAATAAGGGCAGGGGATGTGCCAGCCTGCCAACCCCACCCCTCAGGTGGGGGAGGCGAGGTGAAGCACATCTCCGGGCGCTCGCCATCTTGAAGATGGGAGGCCCTGCCCAATCAGGACTAGGCTACTGCCCCCCTCCCACAGGAGAGTGGCAGAATAGGGGGTGTACCCACCCCAGGACAGGGACTTATTGGTCCCTGCCCTTTACCTACCTGTAACGCCCCTAAATCTAGTATTTAGGGGCACCATGAACCTTCCTTCCCAGATTCCAGATTCCGAAATACAAATAAGAGCAAGAAGAAAGAAGACCTGCCCTGCAGCTGCTAAGAAGAGGAAGACACCAACTGCTTTGGCCCCAGCCCTACCGGCCTGTCGACCCTCGAACCTGCTCCTGCTCCAACCCGGCATCTCTTGTGGCCAGTAACCTCACAAACCCCGGAGGACCTGGCTACCTTTTGGCTCTAAGCATCTGGGACTCCCATGAGTAGAGGCTGTACTCAAAATCTGCTTCTAATCCCTGGCATCAGTCCTGAACCGTGAACCCTTCACACTCTGCACCCGCCAAGCCTGGCCTGTGCCGGAGTGAACAAAGACCACGAGGACGACCCCACGGTGACTGTGACCCCAAGTCCGGCACCCAAGGACTTCCCTCGACGCTCTTGACAACGCCTGCAGCCTCAGAACCAGGTACCCCCCCAACCGCGATCAACAGAGGGTAAGATTTCCCGACACCAAAAGGCACCCCTGCACCCGGCGCCCCGCAGCCCCCTGTGCCCAACTCCTGGGTACCTACCTACCTATCCTCCAACTACCCAACTTACCTCTCGAAGTGGTGGTGGCACCTGAAGAATCTTTGTCCCCGAGCTTGCAGTCTTTTTCTAAAGTAACGAGAACATACTATACCTGCAACTTGAATTTTCTTCCATAGGGAATCATTGACTGTTTTCTATGAAATATTTTCTAAGTGTCAACTTTTAAAATAACAAAATATTGTCTGGAATCTCAAAAGTAATCTATTGCAAATAACTTGAACTTCCATTGAACTCAATGCATTATTGTGTTTAAAATTGTGTTGCCTATTGCAACCACTTGTAACTTTCTACAAAAGCCAATTGCATATTGCAAAAGTATTTATATAAAGCATCTCATTCTGAGAAAGTATATTTTAATACCTATTGTTGGTTCTAAAATAAAACAAGCATATATTTTTTTATATATAAACCATTGGCCTAGAGTTCAGTTATTGAGTGTGTGAGACCATTTGCTGACTGAGTGTGTGCAACAAATGCTTTACACTGTCCTCTGATACTGCTTTACTGTTCGACCAAGCTACCACTTTAGAGAGTAAGGTTATATCTAACTTTAGCCTCTGCCAAACCTCTGGGGACTGTCGACTCTGTACACCCTGTACCTATTTGGGAACAGTATAAACAGAGCCACTTTCTCACAGGGCGCGCATAATGGGTGGGCCAGAACCCAACAGTACCTTATGTGAGTTGCAGAGAGCCTTAAACTGCACTCTCTGCTGAATGGGCAGCCAGTGAAGGGAGGCCAAGGCAGCCCTTGCTGACTGTCGGCTGAGAATATTCAGGAGTTGTCGTGCTGCATAGTTCTGTACAGTGTGTAGTTTCTTAACCGTGGAGCATGGTGCTCCTAAGTATAGGGCATTGGCGTAGTCGAGCCTGGAAAGTATAAGGGCCTGGACCACCACTTTCCTTGCAGAAAAGGGGAGGAGGGGAATGATTTTCCGTGTCATCCTCATCAGCCCAAAGCACCTTCCTTACTTGCTCCCCAAAATCAAGGTTACGATCCAACCAAACCTCCAAACTCTTGATATGATCTTTGGGGAAAGGGGGATAGCCAAAGCAACTTGGCCAGGATAGACTTATATTGGGTACAGAAGGGTTACCCAGAAACATCAGCTCAGTTTTAGATCCATTCAGCTTAAAAAATGAGCGCTCCATCCATGCTGAGACTTTTCCAAGACACATGGCTAGAACAGGGGCAGTGTTGTTGAGCTGATTGAAAGAGACAATCAACTGCATATCATCGGCATATGTGATGATCTGAATGCCGAAAGGCTCCACAACACCTGCCAAGGAGCTCATATACACATTAAAAAGTGTGGGGGACAGGGACAATCCCTGAGGAACCCCAAATCAGAATGGCAGAGGGTCAGAGATACTGTCTTCATGGAACACTTGAAATGACCTGTCATCCAGAAAGGGGTGGATCTATTTAAGGGCCAGATCAGTCACTCCTACATCTCTAAGCCTCTGGATGAGCAGCTGGTGATTGCCGGTATCGAAGGCTGCACTAAGATCTAAAAGCACAATGGCAGCGCAGCCTCCGTTGTCTAAGATTATCCTAGTTGCCTCAACTACTGCTAAAAGGGCAGTTTCTGTGGCCTGTTGGGGTCTGAACCCAGTTTGAGACGAGTGAAGACAGTAATTGCTTTCCAAAAACGCGGAAAGCGCACGATTCACATGTTTTTCGGCAATTTTGCTGATTCCTGGCAGTAATGAAATGGGCCGATAGTTCCCTAACATCTCAGGATCCAGGTTCGGCTTTTTTAGCAGAGCATTAACCATTGCTTGCTTCCAGGAGGGGGGGGGGGGGGCAGGCCTGTCCAGAATGTAGCAATAATTATATCCAGGATAACAGTGAAGACTGTATCAAAGATTCGGTTTAAAATGAGGGGCGGAACTGTATCCCTGGGGGAACCTGACTTCAACTGGCCAAGTATCCCTTGCAGGGAGGGCTGATCCAGGAAAGGAATTTCAGCTAAAGTGCAATTATCGATGCATCCTTTGATGTTGGTTAAGGGGCCATTGAAAAAAGCTGTAGCCTGATGAAAGGAGGTATAAAAATATCTTGAATTTTATTAAAGAAGAAACTAGCTAGTTGATTGCAACAAGATGATGTATCATCGCAAGGAATAGGTGGGTGGGAGGGTTTATTAAGTGATATCACTATGTGAAATATTTCGCGAGAAGAGTTAGGGGCTAAGAGGATTTGATTTTCATAATAAAGGGACTGTGCACACTTAGTTTCTTCCTTATACCTTTTAATGTCCTTCCTATAAATCATTTTATTAGTAATGGAGAAATCTTTTCTCCATTTTCTTTCGGACCGTTTACAAGCCTGCTTAAGGTTACGCAGTTTGGGGGTGTACCAAGCTGTTTTATTTGCTCCACCATTATCCTTAATTTGCTTTTTTGGGAGCACCATGTCTAGAGAAGAAACCAGCCATTTTTCGAAGTTGTGACTTGCAGTAACCGGATTAGATTCTGGGGCCGGTCTGGTGTCATTAAGTATTGATACCCAGCGTTCTACTGGGAGTTGTGACCACAAGCGAGACAGTTTGGTATATGTTACCGCTGATGTGCTACTAACTTGATGGGTCCAGGAAAAAGGAATAAGGCAATGATCTGTCCAAGGCAATGAGATAGGATTTCCAACCTGAAGATCTGTGGCGTTAGAAAAAATAGGGTCAAGCAGGAGATCCTTGGAGTGGGTGTGGTCTCTCACTTTCTGGTTAAATTGGAGGGCTTCCATACTATCCAATAGGTCACGTGTGGCTGGTAAAGAGTAATCATCGAAATGCACATTAAAATCTCCCAAAAGGGAAAAGTTGGACAGGGGGCTAGCTAAGTTGGCTGTGATCTTGGGGCGGTCATTGCAAAATGTGCCTAATCTCCCCGGAGGGCGATAAATTAAATTCCCGGAAAAGGTGCAGGTGTGAGAAAAACCGATGGAAAAGAGCAGACTCTCGCAATCAGGTATTGGGTTCACTGACGTGCGGCAGTTAAATCCAGTTTTATAAACAATGGCTATGCCACCTCCTCTGTTATGTTCTCTGTCATGTCTTTGAATAGTATACCCAGAGGGGAGAGCTTGAGCGAGGGTCAGGTCTGATTCACTCGTTAACCATGTTTCTGTTAAAAACAGAACATCTGGACTCTCATCCTCTAACAGTAATCGAATTTCAATAGCATGTCTGGGCATTGAGCGACAGTTAAGTAAAAGCATGTTAAAAACCGTAGCTGGAGTCTAGTTGTGTGCTCATTTATAGCGGGCGGAAATGAAAGGGGCAGTGCAGGCTTTGAATTGCCTTCCCATCAGGGCACATACGATGGATACAAATACTCCGTACCGACCTTCTGTACTGCCGGAGCTGATCAGTCCTATAAATGAGCGGCGCCCTCGTGCATCCGGCAGGGGTTCTGGCACCTGGGACCGGTCTGGCGCAGACGGGCTTGCCTTCGGAGCGCCAAAGGCGCGCCAATGGGGCGTCCGCTGCACGGTCGCGTCATCAGCCCCTTTTGTAGTTGGGCGTGCGCGTTGGCGTCAGCGTCTAAGACACTCGAATGCGGACCTCACAAAATGCTTTTACTAAGATTAAAAGGCGACCCCTGGAGCTCTAACACAGCTCCCGCGATTGTGAGGTACAAAAGTGCAACGTGCAATCACAAATGTAAAAGCCCCCCAAGTATTCATCAATTTTTAAAAACAGTTTAACAGTTCTAGTTCGGTGTAACAAACAATCTCAACTAGACACCTCTAGTGTTCAGTAAACAGCGCCTCAGCGAGGTCGCGTCTACAGCCCCTTTTGTAGTTGGGCGTGCACGTTGGCGTCAGCGTCTAAGACAATCGAATGCTGACCTCACAAAGAACAAGTTACTTACCTTCGGTAACGCTTTTTCTGGTGGATACAGTATCTGCCTGTGGATTCCTCACCTTGTGAATATCCCTTGCGCCAGCAACATTCGGAAACTTTTGTAGCAGTCCACGCCGATGAGGCCGAAGACGACGTCACAGAGACACGGCTCCGCTCGCGACTCCGCTGACGTCACCGGCTCCATAAGAGGACCTCGTCGGCGTGATGACGTCAGTTCCGCCCCTTTTTTCCGTGCCTTCGAGGCACACGGACGGACTGACAGCAATATGTACATAAACAGTATACACAGTACACAATATGCATATCAACACACTCAGTGTGGAAAATAAACAACAAAGCAGAAGAAATAACATAATGCCTTTGACAGTGATAAACACATTTGAAACCCATCAAAAGAATTACAGGCATAGAGTCACTGGTATAGAAGGATGGACAACGGGGAGGCGGGTGGGTCAGTGAGGAATCCACAGGCAGATACTGTATCCACCAGAAAAAGCGTTACCGAAGGTAAGTAACTTGTTCTTCTGATGGATACATCTGCCAGTGGATTCCTCACCTTGTGAATAGATTCCACAGCAGTCCCCACTCCCGGAGGAGGGTGTCCATCCCCCTATACCAGAAAATCCTGAAGGACGGAACGAGCAAAATGTCCGTCCCTCCTCACCTCGGTGTCTAAGCAATAATGTTTTGCGAAAGTGTGGAGGGAGGCCCAAGTCGCCGCCCTACAAATGTCCTCCACCGGAACACCCCTAGCTAAGGCAGATGTGGAAGACTTTGCTCTGGTAGAATGAGCCCTCAAACCCTCCGGAGGCTCCTTACCAGCTAGGGAGTAGCAGATCTTGATGCAAAGCACAATCCATCTTGAAAGGGTGCGCTTGTGCACCGCACGACCCTTTCTGCAGCCAGCAAAACCCACAAAGAGCTGGTCATCAATCCTGGAATCCCTTGTCCTGTCCAGGTAGAAGCTCACCGCCCTCTTAGGGTCCAAGCGGTGAAGTCTCTCCTCCTCCTTGGAAGGGTGTGGGTGAGGATAGAAAGAAGGAAGGGTAATGGACTGACCCAGATGGAAGGGAGTTACCACCTTAGGCAAAAATGCAGCCCTGGTCCTGAGTACCATTCGTTCAGCATGAATGGTCAAGAATGGGGGTTTCGAACTTAGAGCTTGAAGCTCACTTACCCTCCTTGCCGAGGTGATTGCTACGAGGAATACCGTCTTAAAAGACAAGAGCCTCATGGGACACTTATGTAAGGGCTCGAAAGGAGAACCCATGAGATAGGTTAAGACAAGGTTCAAGTCCCATTGAGGCACAATAAAGGGAGTTGGAGGAAATTTGTTTGTAAGACCCTTTATAAAACGAAGAACAATAGGAGACTTAAACAGCGACGGCTGATCCGGCAAACAAAGGAAAGCCGATAGAGCCGATAGATATCCTTTCACAGTAGCCACAGCAAAGCCTTGCTGGGCAAGAGAAAGGGCAAACTGTAGAATATTAGACAGACGAGCCTTCAAGGGATCAATGGACCTCTCTCCACACCATTTAACAAATTTAGACCACCTGTAGGAGTAAATGGACTTGGTGGAGTGTCGCCTGGCCGATAAAATAACATCCACCACATCTGGCGAGAGAGAGAAAGAATTCAGGTTGCCCCGTTCAATCTCCAGGCATGAAGGTGTAAGCTCTGGAGGTGGGGGTGTAGAACCTGCCCCTCCGACTGCGAGAGGAGGTCTGCCCTCTGAGGGAGACGGAGCGGAGGGCACGAGGAGAGGTGGAGAAGATCTGTGTACCACACCCTTCTTGGCCAATCCGGGGCGATCAATATAACTTGGGCCCGGTCTTGGCGAATCTTCCTCAGAACCCGAGGAATCAAGGGTATGGGAGGAAACGCGTAAAGGAGTCGTGAGCCCCAACTCAACTGGAACGCGTCCCCCAACGCTCCCTGCAACGGATACTGGAGACTGCAGAATGACGGGCAGTGAGCGTTCTCGTGAGTGGCGAATAGATCCACACGAGGAGTCCCCCACGTCCGAAAGACGTGACGAACCACCTCTGGATGAAGCCTCCACTCGTGATCGGCAGAGAACTGCCGACTGAGACTGTCCGCACGCACGTTCAGAACTCCGGCCAGATGATTTGCCATCAGACAAATCCGATGGCCCTGAGCCCAGGACCATAGACGCAGGGCCTCTCTGCAGAGACAAAGAGACCCCACTCCTCCCTGTTTGTTTATATACCACATCGCGGTCGTGTTGTCCGTCAGGACTTGAACAGACTGACCACAAAGGGAAGGGAGGAAGGCCTTGAGCGCCAAACGTATCGCCCGTAACTCCAGAAGGTTGATGTGAAGCAACCTTTCCTCTGGAGACCAAAGACCCTTGATCTCCAGATCCCCCAGATGAGCACCCCACCCTAAGGTGGATGCATCCGTTATCACCGTGGCCACCGATGGAGGTATATGGAAGGGCTGTCCTTGAGACAGATTGCCCTCCACGCTCCACCAAAATAGATCCGTTGCAGCTTCTCTGGAGATCCTCACAGACTCCCTGAGATCTCCCTTGTGCTGATACCACTGCTTGCGGAGGCACCACTGGAGCGCCCTCATGTGCCAGCGTGCATGGTTGACCAACAGTATGCAGGAGGCGAACAGACCGAGCAGGCGAAGGACCTTCAGAACTGGAACAACCGCTCCGCTGTAAAACAAAGGAATCATTTCCTGTATGTCGAGAATCCTTTGAGGAGGAGGGAATGCTCGACACACAGTAGTGTCCAGTACCGCACCTATGAACAGGATGCGCTGAGAGGGCACCAGGTGAGATTTGGGCACGTTGATCGAAAAACCCAATCTGTACAACAGCCGAGTTGTATCCTGCAGATGACACAGCACCTTCTCCGACGACTCCGCCTTGATCAGCCAGTCGTCCAAATAAGGGAAAACCGAAATTCCCGATCTTCTGAGATGGGCTGCCACCACTGCCATCACCTTCGTGAAGACTCGAGGTGCCGAAGTAAGATCAAACGGGAGGACCGCAAACTGATAATATTGCGACCCTACCGTGAAACGGAGATACTTCCTGTGCGACTTCAGGATGGGGATGTGAAAATACGCATCCTGCAAGTCGAGCGACACCATCCAGTCCTCCTGATTCAGCGCCTGAAGAACCTGAGCAAGGGTGAGCATCTTGAACTTTTCCTGTTTCAGGTAAAAGTCCAGGATTCTGAGGTCTAATATCGGACGCAATCTGCCGTCCTTTTTCGGGATCAGGAAATACCGGGAGTAGCATCCCTGACCCCTCTCCTGCTCCGGGACCACCTCTATCGCGCCTTTCTGAAACAACTTCAGGACTTCCTCCTGCAGGAGAAGACGGTGGTCCTCCGAACAAACCCCTTGGCAAGGAGGGTAATTTGGAGGGAATTCCCGAAAGGGAAGGGCGTACCCATTTTCTACAAGATCTAGAACCCAGAGATCTGTAGTTACAGATTCCCAATCTTGTAGAAAATGGGTAAGCCGGCCCCCCCACAGGACCAACATGATCCGGAATGTCGGATCTAGGGCTGTTTTGCGGTGGTGGGAGGGGCTGAGGAAGAGGAAGAGGAGGAGGAGAGCTGACGAGAGCCACGTGTGCGACCCCTGATTCTTCCTCTGTAACCTCTGGACGAGGAACTTTGCTGCTGCTGCGGAGTCTGTCTATAGGTACGAAAGGATGATCTTCCAAAACCCCTGTACCTCTTAAAAGACCCTCTCGACTGAGACTGGAGTCCCAAAGATTTAGCAGTTGCCTTGCTCTCCTTGAATCTTTCCAGAGCAGCATCTGCCTTTTTCCCAAATAGGCCAGACCCATCAAACGGTAGATCCAGTAGGGTCGACTGTACATCATGAGAAAACTCCGATGTTCTCAACCAAGCACTCCTCCTGGTCGCAACAGCCGACCCCATGACTCTTGCCACAGAATCAGCAGTGTCCAGACCACTCTGAATCACCTGCCGCGCAGCCGCCTGAGCATCAGCCAAGATGTCGTTAAAACCAGATCTATCGTCCTCAGGCAATTTCGGCGCCAGTTTCTTAGCCGAGTCCATCAGCGCGTGAACATAGCGTCCCAAGAGACATGTGGCGTTAGTCGACTTCAAAGCCATGCTGGCTGATGAAAACACCTTCTTTGCCGATTGATCCTGCCTTTTTGCCTCTCTGTCCCCAGGGACCTGTGGAAAAGCACCTTTAGACTTCACAGAACAAGCCGCTTGAATCACCAGACTCTCTGGTGACGGATGGGACGACAAAAATTCAGGATCTCCTGGGGCCACTCTGTATCTCCTTGCGATCGTCTTTGAAACCGCAGGAGCAGAAAAAGGTTTGCGCCACACCTCCAATACAGGCTCCACAATGGCCTCATTAAATGGAAGCAAAGGCTCTGACACCGCTGTGGGAGAATGCAAGACTTCAGTCAAGATGTTTGACTTAAACTCCGTTGTTGGAAGCTGGAGATCAAGCAACTCCGCAGCTCTCCTTATGACTGCATGGTAGGGTGCGACATCCTTGGATGGCTCATCAGATGGCGGAGTAATCTCCCACTCAGGAGAAAGGTCCAAACCACTAGCTTCCTTAAGCTCGTCAAAAGCCTCATCCGACTCTACCAATTCTCCATCCTCCGCCTCCTCTTGAAGGTATCTCTGCTCCTCAATAATCCTCTGAGTCTCCCTCCTGGAGCGAATTCGAATCCTCGGCGTCGGCGGCGCCGTAATCGACTCCGACGGCGCCGGTGCCAGTGGAGCCATCGGCGTCGAACGTGGATCCAGCGGAGCCTTCGGCGTCGAACGAGGTCGAGCCGGAGCCGGCGAGGATGGAAGCGGCGTCGACGTTCTCGGAGCCGGAGGATTCCAAGACGGCGTCGCCGGATAAAATGGGTAGAAAGGAGCCTGAGGATACACCTGCGGCACTCCCAAGTTAAAGGCCAAAGGACCCATCGGACCCGTAGGTGCACCAGGGGCATACATGGCACGAGCAAATACCCCATACATCGCATTTAAATAATGCGAAGGATCCTGACCTGGCCCAGGAAAGGCAGGATACTGGTCAGGCCCCACCGGACTCGGGCCAACGGCGTCGCAGGCTCACCCGGGACTTGAAGCTCTTCCGGGGCCGGAGATGGAGCCGGGGCCGGGGCCGGAGCCGGGGATGAGACCGGCGTCGGAGTCCGGACCGGAACTGGCGAAGCCGGAGACAAAGGGACCACTGGAGATGAAGGACCAGCTGGTGAACCCGGCACAGGAGAAGGAGAGACAGAGTCCCTTCGACGCCGATCAGGTGACTTCGACTTCGGCGCCGTACTCTTGTCAGAATGACGCCGAGAGGAATGCCTTCTCTTTTTCTTGTGCTTCTTAGCTCTCGAAGCATGCCCCGACGTCGACCTCGAAGCAGACCTCGACTTCGATCGAGACCTCGATCTTGTTTTCCTCCTCCCTCTCTTCTCCTTCTTCATCCTGGCAATAAAAAGTTTTGCCTCCCGTTCTTTCAAAGCCTTTGAGCTCATTTTACGGCAGCTGGTACAACCATCCACATCGTGGTCCGAGGATAAACACCACACACAGTCCTCATGTGGGTCAGTGATGGACATATGCTTGCCACACTCCCGGCAAGGCTTAAATCCAGACTTCCTCGATGACATCTTCAAAGAAGACAGGAAACAGCAATGAAAATACACAAAGTATCAACGACGCTAACAACAGCGATTCCCGAAATCCGTTGGCTTCGACGGCGCGGAAAAAAGGGAACTGACGTCATCACGCCGACGAGGTCCTCTTATGGAGCCGGTGACGTCAGCGGAGTCGCGAGCGGAGCCGTGTCTCTGTGACGTCGTCTTCGGCCTCATCGGCGTGGACTGCTACAAAAGTTTCCGAATGTTGCTGGCGCAAGGGATATTCACAAGGTGAGGAATCCACTGGCAGATGTATCCATCAGAAATGCTTTTACTAAGATTAAAAGGCGACCCCCGGAGCTCCAACAGCTCCCGCGATTGTGAGGTACAAAAGTGCAACGTGCAATCACAAATTTAAAAGCCCCCCCAAGTACTAACATGAGGCTGAGTACATGCAGTTACAAACTGTTTTAGCTTCACAACCTCAGTTCATTTAAAATAGCTTCAAAGCAAAGGAAGCAAAGGGGGTCAGGGAAAGGGTTTTTGAAGAAAAGAGCCAAAGAACTAATCAGAAAGGCATAAGCAAAATGAAATTAGATCACTTACCTTAATAGTGACTTTGAATACTCTGGGGTACTGCTCTCCCTCCTTCACAATAGCACAATAGATTCAGAATTGAATGAACTGGCAGACAGAGATAGAAAATGCATCTCAATAAAGAAGGATGCACTTTTAAAGAATTAGGACCTGTCAAACAAAACAACCAGGTCCAGAAGAGGCCATTCTTTTAGGAGATTGTTGGTTTTCCACCTTTTCAGAGAGTGGTAAACTTGACGGCCTACCAACACTCACTCCTCCAATTGAGCCTTTGATTGAGACCCTTGCCGTGCTAAGCTCTCCTGCAACAGACGCATGTTGAGTCTGGCATGAGGTAATATGGCTATGCATGAAGCCATTATACAGAGGAGACGCAGGACTGGCCTTACTGTTATTTGATGAGGCTGGAACACAGGAATAAGGGTCTAAAAGGATTGAATCTGGGTAGCACTTGTGTAGGCTATCCCTCTTTGCAAATCAAGGATGGCTCCTAGACAGGGTTGCATTTGGAGAGGCTGGAGATGGGATTTGACTGGATCAACGGTAAATCATAGTTGACGTAGTACGTTAATAGTGGCCTGAGTGTGCTGGACACACTATTGACGAGTAGCACTTTTGATGAGCCAATTGTCTAAATATGGAGAAAAAAAAAATGTTTTGTCTATGCAGGTGAGCTGCTACTACTGCGAGACATTTGGAAATGATGGTTCTTTATGATGAACCTGAGGTATCATTGATGCACTAGATGAACAGGAATGTGAAAATAGGCATCTTTGAGGTCGAAAGCTGCAGTGAAGTCGCCTTGTTGTAGTAATGGGATGACATCTTGAAAAGTGACCATGTGAAAGTGCTCTTAGAGGATTTATTGTTTTAGGAGTCTGAGTTCCAAGATTTGTGTTAAGGACCCGTCCTTTTTTGGGACTAAGGAAGTAGAGTGAATACCTACAGTGCCTTGCTGGTGTGTTGGCACTGGTTCTATGCCCCCCCTTTTTTTCTCCTTGGGCAATGTTGCTGTTGTGGGAGAGTTTGTGTTTGCATGGTGGGATGTTTGGTGGTTTGGAAATGAGCTCCAGGCAATAACCACGTTGGATAATATCCAACACTCACTGGTTGGAGGCGATGTTCCGCCAGGCGGGCAAGAACTCTTGTAGTTGCCTCCCAAAAGGTGTTGCATTTCCAGGAGCATGGTTTTTTTAAACAACCCTTGGCTTTGCCCTTGGGATTATTGCATCTATATAAGCCCTTGTTGTAACCCCTGGGCCAGGTGTGTGTGGCTAGGGGCATTGGTAGGAGGCTGAGTGTTGTGTTGGGGTGGACTTTGTTCCCTCCACACTAGGGTGAGTGGAGATAGAAGCCAAGTAGTGATGTTTGCAACGCTCCCATAGCTTTAGCCGTCTTCTTGTTCTTCTTTTTTGTCGAGTAGTGTGATTATTTGAGGGCCAGAGAGGTGTTCGCAGTCAAAAGGAAGTGCGAGGATGTTTTGATGCACTTCAGGTTGAAGCCTGAAACCCTAAGCCAGGTGTGACGTCTGAGGAGTACTCTAGAACAAATGCTTTTTTCTAGCTGCTGCCTCGGCTGCATCAAGGGCGTAGTGAATGGAGGTATTCGCAATTAATTGACCCTCTGAGGTGATCTCATATTGCCTTTATGTTCCTCAGATAGATGTTGGAGGAGTTTCTACATCTCGTCCCAATGAGCTCTGGTGTATCGGGAGAGCATGCCAAAAGAGTAGGTAAATCTCCATTGGCTGGCAGCCTAAGCAGCCACCCTCCTCTCTGCTTTATCTATCTTTTTATTTTCTTTGCCTGGTGGGAGTGTCTCACCAGATTTTTGCGATTTTAGCCATTTTCGCGCTGTAGCTACCACCAGAGAGTCAGGAGGGAGTTGGCCTCAAAAGTATGTAGGGTTAGTTGTGGGAGGTTTATAATTCTTATCAACCCTTGGAGTACTGCCACATGCCTTAACCGGGAATTTAAAGATATCAGGGATGTGTCTAAGCATCTACTTGAGCATTTGCATATACTGTGCGGAGCGTTGGCTATAGGAGAGGGTCTCAAACTAAAAATCTTCCTCTAGTGCTCCAGTGTGAAGCTGAACCTTATAGAGTATTTAGCTGCCCTACCTATGATGTTGTGGTAGGTAAGGGTGTCGAGTCGGGGAGACAGTTTTGCGTGGTAAATATCTGGATCTGTGTCAGTAGGTGGGTCCATGTCATACATGCCTCATAGGTCACCCTGAGGTGGAATGGAGCATTGATCTCCATCATGCCCGTCCCCCCCTGGAAAGAATGAATAGAACCCTCTGGGGAATATGATGCTGGTGTAGGAGCTGAAGGTGGTGGAGCAGGGGGTGGTGGTGGTGGTAGGATGGTATGTACATGGCTAGTTGCTTTGTCAGGTTTCTTTCTGTGCTTTGGTGGTATACTTATGTCCAACGCCTCCTGAAAAGTAAGTTGTCTCTTTGCTAGTTGTGTACCAGCATGGGGAGGTTTAGCCAGCATAGGTCCGGTGTCCGGATGAATGACCATATGATTTTGGCTTAAGACTATTTTCTCCTGTATATGTTGAAGCACAGATTCCACTCTTTCAGATTCAACTGTGTGCTTTGTTAAGGAGTATAAATTCGGCTCCGATGCCACCCTTGATGCTGAGCCTTTTGACTTCAAGCCTTTCAATGCTGACAATTTCGACACCGAGGCTTTAGATGTCGACAATCTTAGTTCGAAGGGGTAATTCAACTCAGAGGTGCAATGATGTTTCGGCACCAACACTCTGGAGTTTGACGCTCGGTTCGACTCTGATGGTGAGTGAGCCTATAGAAGAGCATGTGTTTTCTGCTGCATTTTTGGCACCGTGCCTCAGCATAACAGACAAAGCTGTTTGCAGGTATTGGGGGCCCACATAGGCCAAGTGACAGCCCCACTCAGGGGCTGCTGAGGGAAGGCATCAGTCGCATGCCAGCCAGGTTAGTTGCCAGTGCGGTTTGCGGCAGTGCCTTCCACAGACAATGCTCTTGAAGACCACGGTCTGCGTGATGGTGCCTGCTCAGTGCTCTGGTGATCTGACACACGCCGGATTGCGGAGGAAGATTGCCGAGTTGGGGGGAGTCTTGCGTACCCCAGAGCCTTGACAGTGCTATCTCACATTGCCCTCATCAACCTGGTTAAAGACAAGGTCCTCCCGGGTGCCAAACAGAGTACCTTGGATAAATATAAGCAGCCTGGAGAGTCGGCCTCCACAACAGGGACGTGCGGCCAAGAGGGCGTGATACCAGACAATGCCGCCCTTCTAGCAGCAATCACCTACTATGCTGGATGCGAAGATCAGAGCAGTTGGGTGGACGTCAAACTGCTTCGCCAGGTCCTCCGCAAAGCGTTTGAGCAGATCACGGAGGCAGAGAGAAGGGTGTTGGGAGTAGAGTATTCAGCAACTACCCTGCAGCGGACAATGACCAAACTCACTGCTGTGACGAAGGAGCTAGTGAAGGACGCAGAGGGCTGAGCCCGCCGACATGACCTATGGTTCGTGGGCTTTCCAGAGCGCTGTAAGGGACCCTTGATGGAGCGTTTTCTGGACCAATGGCTTAGTTCCCTCATGCCTCCGGAAGCCCTGTCATCCTGCTTTGTTATTGAGTGGGCCCACAGAGCGCTGGTGCGGCGCCCTCCGCCTGGGGCCCAGCCCCACCCAGCTATCGCGAGGCTCCTCAATTATAATAACAGTGTGTAGGAAGCTGGTTCTGTATATACTATACCAAAGTAAGGTATAGTGTGCACAGAGTCTAGCGGAACCCCAAAGTTAGGCAGGGGTGAAAGTAGATAATACTGTACTCTCTATTTTTGGTAGTGTGGGCGAGTAGTAAGGCTTTATCAGAGGGTAGTAGAAGCATTTATTGTACACACTCAGGCGAGAAATGATGCCACACACTCAAAGACTAAACTCAGACCAATTTGTTTGTATAAAAGAACAAGTTACTTACTTTTGGGAATGATGTATCTGTAATAAATGTATGTAGTTTATAGATTCCTTACCTTTAGAATTACCCCGAGGCATCAGACTGGGTACAGAGATCTTTTCTTTAGAGGTACCCCTGCACGTCGGTAGGTGCGCGCCGACCTCAGTTCTGACACTACTTTCCACGCCAGAAGCACAGAGCCATGCAAGACACTGACCAATGGTGCCATAACTAGGGCTCAGGAAGGGAGTCCCTATCCCTAGAAGTCAGTACGCAGAACGGGGAGGATGGGTGGGGCGGTAAGTAATCTAAAACTACATATGTCTCTTACAGATACATCGTTACCTAAGGTAAGTAACTTGTTCATCTGAAAGAGACTGTAGTTATAGATTCCTCACCTTTAGAATAGATACCCCAGCAATGCCAACCTCGGAGGTGGGTCTGCGAACCAAGTTCACACCAGAAAGTATTGGAGAACAGAGTGGAAGAAGTAGTCTTCTCTCCAGACTTGGCTGATCAGACAATAATGTTTGGTAAACTTGTGCAGAGATGCCCACGTGGCCGCCTGACAAACAACAAGGAGTGGGATGCCCCAAGGTAGTAGTAGCTGCCGTTGCCCTGGTGGAGTGGGCACACAGTCCCACTGGGGCTTCCTTCTTTGTCAAGGAGTAGCAGATTTTAATGCAAAGGACAACCCATTGAGAGATGGTGCATTTTTGTACAGCCCGACCTTTCTTGGCCCCCACATATCCAACTAAGAAGTGATCGTCCACCCGGAAATCTTTTGTGAGGTCGAGATAGAAAGACAGCGCACGTTTTGGGTCCAGGCGGTGGAGTCTCTCCTCCTCCTTGGAAGGGAGCAGAGCTGGGAAGAAGGTGGGCAAAGTGATAGTCTGTCCTATTTGGAAAGAGGTAACCACTTTAGGAAGAAAAGAGGGTCTTGTGCAAAGAACTACTTAGTCCGGATGAACAGTAAGTAAAGGAGGCTTTGAAGCTCACTCACCCTTCTAGCAGAGGTGATGGCAACAAGGAAAGCGGTCTTCAGAGTGAGGAGCCTGAGAGGACAGTTGAGAAGAGGCTCGAAGGGAGCACACATAAGATAGAATAAGACCAGATTCAAGTTCCACTGGGGCACTATGAACGGAGAAGGGGGAAAGAGGTGAGGAATGCCCTTTAGAAATCCATTTACTGTAGGGGACTTGAAAAGAGAAGGCTGATCAGGAAGGCGAAGAAAGGCAGATATGGCCGAAAGGTAGCCTTTTAAGAGTGCCCAAGGCAGAGCCCTGCTGGGCCAAAGAAAGTATATACAAGAAAATCTCAAAAGAGGGGCAGAAAGGGGATTCACAGCCTTTGCTGTGCACCATGCCACAAACTTGTTATACCTGCAGGCGTATAACGTCTTAGTGAAGAGACGTCTGGCTGCCAAGATGATATTACAGACTTCAGGAGGAAGGTCAAAAGCAGTCAACTGTCGCCGCTCAATCCCCCCGCAAGGATGTGGGGGGTGGAAAGTTTTGGGTGAAGGACCCTCCCCTGCTGCTGCGACAAAAGATCCTCATGAAGAGGAAGTCTGATCGGAGGATCGATGGCCATGCTCAATAGCTCGGGTACCAGACTCTTCGTGCCCCGTCCGGAGCCACAAGAATGACTTGGGACTGGTCGCACTTGATCTTCTTCAGCACTCTGGGTAGAAGTGGTACAGGCGGAAAGGCGTACAGGAGGCCGCAGTTACACTCACTATGAAAAGCATCGCAGAGTGAGTGCCGCCTTGGAAATTCCAACACGCAGGATTGCTGATATTGCGCGTTCTCTTCGGTTGCGAACAGATCTAACCAAGGCTCTCTACACTGCTGAAAGAGACCTTGCACCACCTCCGAGTGAAGACGCCATTCGTGATCCAGCATGCACCGACGGCTAAGTTCATCTACCCTGGCGTTCAGAGAACCTGCCAAGTGTTGAAGCACCAGGGATATGCCCCAATGTTCCAGCCATGTCCAAAAGGGAAGAGCCTCCTGACATAGGGTCCACGACCCCACCGCACCCTGTTTGTTGCAGTACCACATGGCAGTGGTGTTGTCTGTAAACACCTGCACTACTCTTCCTTTGCCCGACCTACAGAAAGGCGGTAAAACTGGACTTCTACGCCAGTTTACCTCCTTTCCTGTCTTCTCCATCTCGCTTATTTAGCTTGGCAATTATGTTTTTATTGTTCTCATCAGCAGCAACATGGCAGTGTTGGAGAACAAGTGCCTAATAAATATCTCTCAATCTCTCACAACCATAAAAACTAAAGAGAAAAAAAAACATATTAACAAAAAATTGTAAATATATGCTTGATAGCTCAGTTCAACAAAGCAAAAGGACCAATCTTGGAATTGTGAATGGTTCCATGTGCCAGCCTTTGAAAATAGCAAAGTGATTTGTCAGGCATTTCAACATTAGAAATCGATCAATACTGCATGTATGAGTTTCTTTTTTACCAGCATAGATTCATGCCATGAATATCTGCAATGTGAAAAAAACGTCCTAGCATCCTTTGTGGAGCTGTCAAAAGAATCATTTGAGCAAACAACCACCCCCAACATAGGGATATCCTTGAAGAACAGACCTGACACTCAAATGATGTGTGTGCCCATTCACCCATCGGCCTAAGGAATAAAGATCTCCGCAAAGTAGGCCCCATCACGGGTGCCTGATCGGGCATTGCAGCGCCGGCCCGAGTAGGAGCAGACCCGATGATGAAGCAAGACACCTACTTGCCGGGTGTGTGAGGGCCTTTTTCCGAAAAGGAGATGACTCTCCTGTTCTATTACTCCTTACAGTATCTTTTTATTCTCGCTTACAACCTGTCTTTTTCATTAGGAACTGCATACCATTACTGTTTATCTAGTTCTGCGGGCATGTATGCTGGACCTGGTTGACAAAAGCCCTCCTCCTTTCCCCCTTTTTTGACTCTGCCCATTCACAGCAAAGGTTAACTATAACAATATGTTGGCCCAACACTGAAATTAACAAAGCCCAACAGTCAGCACAATTTTCAAAGGACAATTATATGCTATTAAATTCAACTATTTTGCATCAAACTTTTTAAACCAAAATGTTATCAAGAGGATTACCTGCCACTCCGCTTCCGCATACTTGTCTAAATGATTTTTTATGTTGCACCATACAAGCAAACTTGATCATTAATTTCTAGCAGAACAGACACTCTGAGATTCAAGTGTTTGAATTATGGACAGCCATCCCTTGTATCCTGTATCACTATCAAAAGTGTAGGGTGCAATATATAAGAAGAAAGTATATATAACAGAAAGTTTTACCTGCATCTTTTTTTTTTTTTTTTTAATGTATTTTTATTTGCTTTTCAGAACATTCATACAAACAATGCGATCAAAGCCCAGCACTTACAGGAGGCATAACAAGGCACAGCTTCGTACCGTCAATTCTAATCTGTACTAACAGTGGTATAGCTCCCCCTACAACCCTGTGGAGTAGTCCCCTGTAATTCCTCCAGCCAGTGTCCACCTTCCGGCAGCTTGCTCAGGTATAATTCACGGATGCTTCACTCACAAGGCTCCTTGGTGCTATCGATACCAGTAAACCAAAACCTAGCTACTACCCTATAGTATGACCCTCCCCTCGCCCCCCATCCCCCTCCCTCCCCCCCTCCGGCATGACTTATTGAGTGGATACATGTCAAGAAAGTTTTACCTGCATCTTCCGGAGTTGCAGACATGTTCTGGTGTTTTTTCATGTGTTTCTTGCACTGAATATTTTTTCGGAAAGTTTCTTCGCAGATTGGGCATTTGAAAGGCTTCATGCTTATGTGAGTTATCATGTGTCTTGTAAGACTGCCATTGGTGGTAAAGTGTGCTGAACAAACACTGCAACTGTATGCTTTGACCCCTAAAATAGAAAGATAAAGTTAACTTTATGGTGACACGTGCACATTCATCAATGGGAGGGGCTATCTTCAGCCAGAAGTGGAACCATAAATATTTACACATAGCCGTCAAGCCAAAGCTGTAATTAGTTGGTACTAAGCATGCATACCAAACGCATGCCCAATGCTCATTTCCCCACCTGTGCTTATTCACATCCACCTCCGATCCCTTTACATAAGTGAGACAGCGAACTGACTAGGTAGATAACAAAAGTGGGAGAATGGTGGGTGTTGGCAGTAGATGAAAGCATAGAAAATCATGAGTCACCTTAAATTATCCCATCTTCTGGCTCACTTAGTACAAATGTAAGCAACAGATTTCACACTACCAGATAAAGGTGCACAGGAAAAACACCATTGAGGTTAACATGTTCCTGAGAACTTTCTGGCCCTTAGGTGATTAGGATGTATGTAAAACTATACCTACAAGATTGTGCTAGAATTTACCACTTTGACAACAAAGTTAATTTACTATCAGAAAAGGCTGTTTAATTTTATATCTTTTTTCTACTCATACTAATGGATACTTTATTTTAGATTATTTGTTTTCTAAAACAGAGGGATCAACCGGTCTATAAAAGCAAATTTCTTTTTTTTGGGGGGGTTGGAAAGTTTTATTTTTTTTATTTTATTTGTACATTTTCAAAAGCAATAAACAACATATTTATCCAAATCAGAGCATTGGTACAGCATAGACATGTTATATAACTCATTTAGCATGACAAAGTATCACAGAACTTAATAATGCAAGTACATACAGATATGGCAGTAATTAAAAGCGCATTGTGAGACAGCATAGGGAGAAGCAGTCTTACAACACACAACGGGCATCAAATAGCAGTTATCGATAACAGATAAGTTGTGAGCGGACCCCAACTATCCCGTGGTTTGGACGCTGTAGGCAATTCCTCCGCATAGCATGTGAGCTGATCCCGACAATATGACAGATCCTGCAACCATAGTTTAGTGGTAGGCACAGGCCTGCCACCACAGCATAAGGAGACCCTGCGTTTAGCCAACAATAGTGCTATGGCCACAAACCTCCTGTTAGACGCCTTAATATTAGAGACCCAACAGGCACAATTGTGGGGTACATTCCATGGGCCCATCTACCATCAGATGTAAAATCTGTGTGACTGAAGTCCAGTACTCATGCACCTTGGGGCATTCCCAAGCTAAATGGTATAAATTAGCACTAGGTGCGCCACAACTTTTAGTTGTCAGCATCCCGCAACCCACATCTATGGAGCTGAGCTGGAGTATAATACAATTGATGTAGATATTTAAAATGCACTAATCGTAAATTGCCATTTGCCGTCAACTGACCCGTCAAATGGCAACTGCCAAACCACTCATCTTCAGAAAGCGGAGCAGGCAGCATGGCATTCCATTTCGCTGACGCAGACATGCCTACAGCAGTTACATCCTCTGAGATGCCTGATATAGTCTAGTGACTAGCTTGGCTCTAGATGTGGTAGTATAAATAAGTTGCCGTGCTTCAAGTGCCGGTGGTTCTGTAGGAAATTGTGGATAAACCGCATGCACAGCGGAGCGTTGCCTAGTGTAGACAAATAGTTGCATGGTGGTGGCATTGCCCCGGCATTTATATTATCTGAAGCTATGAATTGATCTCCAGGAAGCACATCTACCATTGGTGACATATCCATATCTTTAAGGGTCTTTAATGTGCCAATTTCTCTAGTGACAGATAGTTCTGAGTGATGCAGTAGTGGCATGCTAGGTGCATATAATGGCAATTTCTACACTCGCTTGCCCAATTCTCGCCAGGCCTTAGACGTGGTTTGTACAGGGTCAAACTCCCCTTTTTCAAATAATGTGTGCCTATTGACTATCATGGCTTTGAGCGGTATTGGGTGCATAGCTCCCGCCTCCACTGCCACATGAGGAATATATGCTGGGTCGTGTTACCAATAGTAGGTGCAATGCGCCTGTGCGAAGAGATAGTAAAGATGGAAGTCAGGTGCTGCAAACCCCCCCTATTCATAAGGAAGGGTAAGTGTCTCCCATTTAAGCCGAGGCTTTTTACCTCCCCAGGCTAACGTGATCAAAAAGGATCGAAGCCTGTCAAAAAAGTATTGTGTTAAATGCACAGGAATGTTTAAAAAAAGATACAGAAAGCGTGGAAGGATTACCATCTTCATAAGCGCTGTGCGATCCGCAAATGACAGGGGCAACTTAATCCAGCGACTCACTTGTCCCTCAAGTCGCGTGATAGCTGTGCCATAGTTAGATCGTATGACAGCCTGCGGATCCCAGATTCATAAGTATTTTACAGTGTCTGTGCACCATGTTAATGGGTATTCCATGTCAAATGGATGTGTACAATCCGTGAGGGGCAATATAACCAATTTAGACCAGTTGATGCCCAGTCCTGAGAACCGTTCAAATCGGATATATTCCCGAATAAGTTGTGCAAGGTACAAGTTGTGCAGGGTCACGGGCATATAGCACCATATCAACAGCATACATGGAGAATGCAAGAGGACGTTGTAAAAATAGTAATGCAGTTTGAGCATGGCGCTGCTTTAAGATACAAGCTAACGGTTCAAGTATGAGAGCAAATCACAAGGGCGACAGCGGACACCATTGCCGTGTGCCGTGCTGTATGTGAATTTTCTCCGATAGCTGCCCATTAACTCTTACCCGTGCTACAGGATTGGTATACAACAATTTTATCCAGTTATTAAAAACAAATGGGACTCCCATGCGATGTAGAATTGTAAGCATATATGACCAGGATATCGAATCAAAAGCTTTTGCAGCGTCAAGAAGCACTGCCACCGCCAGTAGAGTAGGCTCTAGTACATGCATCACAGTAAAGAGCTACGCAAATTATGTGACGTAGATCGGGTTGGAACAAACCCCGGTTGATCAGGAAGAACCATGACGGGAAGAGGAAGTTTCAATCTAGTTGCTAATACTTTCGATAATATTTTCACGTCTGTGTTCATCAAGGATAAGGGTCGATAAGAATCGCACCTATCCGGCGATTTTTCAAGTTTCAAGAGCTTGGCAACTAGTGCCTCGCGCAGGGTGGGTGGCAAACACTGAGTCTCATACGCCTCCTCATATAATTGAAGGAGGTATGGGGCTAACTGATCGATATATTCTTTATAAAACACTGCTGGCAACCCATCAGTGCCCGCAGCTTTCCCATTCGGCAAAGCAATGATTGCGTCTCGCACTTCATCTAGAGTGATAGGATGTATCAAGAACTCTCGTTGCCCACGTGATAGCCACACTAAAGCGACATCGTCAAGATATTGCGCGAGTTCCACCTCATCTGCAGTTGGCCGGTGAGCATACATCCCGGCATAGTAATCTGCAAATGTTTTCAAAATAGTAGGTGTCACATGTTGAAAATTCCCCAGTGATCAAACTGGACACGGAAACATTTTCGTAGTACCTCTGCATACAGGAGGTCTCACCTTGTGGCTCCGTACTGATGTCATTCCGCTCCATATCTATAAAGGTGCCACTCCTGTGCGCTGACGTGTGTTGCTTTCAGACCGTCCATGCCTTCAATGAGGAGCCCCAAAAGCATATTGGTATATCAGTGTAAAGATTCCTAGACGTGGGATCTTATTAATGGATGAAGTCCAACTGCAGAACGGGGTGGGAGGATTGGTGTGACATCTGCGGCTAGATAAGTCTCTCTACCAGAAAGAATGGCATAAACGTATTCTTCTGATAGAGAATTCTAGCCGCAGATTCCTCACCAACTGAATAGATACTAAAGCAATACTTAAGGGAGTAGGGCTGTAGATGGACTCAAACCTGAAAGTCCAGCAGGACTGGGCAGGCAAAGTGCCCTTCTCTGTGGTCTTGGCTGTCCTGACAATAGTTCTTCGTGAAGGTATGGAGGGACTACCATGTAGCTGCCTGGCAAATGGCTAGGATAAGGACACTGCATGCTAATACAGCGGTAGCAGCTTTGGCCCTGGTGGAATGGGCATGCAGTCCTTGCGGCTGCTGGATCTTGGCCAGTGCATAACAGATCATAATGCAGAGCACAATCCATTGTGAAATAGTACGTTTCTTTACAGCCTTGCCATTTTTAACTTCGACAAACCCCACTGAGCTGATCGTCCACCCGGTTGTCTTTGGTGCAATCAATGTAGAAGCTGAGCCCTCTCTTAGGATCCAAGAAATGGAGCCTCTCCTCCTCCTTATGTGGATGAGGTGGAGCATAGAACGCCAACAGAATGATGAATTGGTCGTCGTGGAACAGTGTGACAACTTTTGGGAGAAATTATGCTCTAGTGCGCAGAATCAGCTTGTAGGGGAAAAACGTACCGTATGGGGGATAAATACCAACCGCGGTCCGTGCGGCTAACAGCGGTGGGGCCGTGTAAGGGGGGATTTTGAGGGACGATGCCGAAGGAAAATTAAATAATCAATTTCCCCTCTGCATCGTCCCTCGAAATCCCCCCTTACGGCCCCACCTCTGTTACCTTCATGGACCGCGGCTGATAAACACAAAGCATGAAGCTCACTCACATGCCATGCTGAAGTGATGACAACTAGGAACACAGTTTTGATGATGAGAAGCTGTTAAAGACAACTGTGGAGCAGGCTATAATGGAGTACACATCAGATATGCAAGGACAAGACAGGTGCCACTGAGGCATCACAAACAGCGATGGGGAAAACATATGTTGCAGCCCCTTCAAAAAACGCCATTACACAGGTGATTTAAAGAAAGAGGGCTGATCAGGCAACCATACGAAGGTCAAGAGTGCCGAATTATAACCTTCAACGGAGCCCAGAGCAAGGCCTTCCCGGTCAAGAGACAAAACAATTAATAAAACATCAAACAGTTTAGCTTGGTGAGGATCAATGTAATAAGTGGACACCTAACCACTAATTTGTCCCAACAACAGGTAAATACAGTTTTGTCTAGGGACGCTTGGCTGCCAAGATGACATCAACCACTTCCTGGGGAGGTTCAAAGGTGTTCAGCTGTTGCCACTCAATCTCCACAAATGAGCGTGGAGATTGTGAAGGTTATGGTGGAGAAAGAAATGGTTAATTATTTGTAGATGTAGTTTTGCAGCTTGAAAGGTTTTCTGGATGCAACTGCTTTGCATCTATTCTGCCATCTAGTGGTTGGGTCCGGAACCGTGTTTTCTCCGACTTCTCTCTGCTTCTCCCTTTTTTTGGCATCGTTGACCACCACTTGGAGATATGTCTATACCCTGTCCGATGATACATCACTTGGCCTCCAAAGACGGCTAAATGCTATAACAGTTTACTCAGAAACACTAATTTAAGGGTGAATAAAGGAAACACCAAAATTATGATCATGGAGGCTTCAGGTGTGACTTCTTAAAATCAATGGTTTTACGAGGGGTCCAAACTCGAAATTGTAAAGGCATATAATTAACTAAGGACACTCTTTCCCAATAATCTTTCATGGTCGAATCACATTAAGAGGCACATTTCTAAAGCCACTGCAAAAGGTTTTTTTTTTTGGTCTTAAAGATTATTTTTTTATTGTGTGAGGGGCAAG
Organism: Triturus cristatus; assembly: GCF_964204655.1. NCBI lineage: Eukaryota > Metazoa > Chordata > Amphibia > Caudata > Salamandridae > Triturus > Triturus cristatus. Next base: position 216,464,466 of record NC_140588.1, read on the forward strand.
CAGAGACATTTCCTCCGTTACAGGTGTACATCTCAAAAACGTAATCATCAGTGTTCTACGCAGTGGAAGCCCATCCAGTTGCTGCCTGAAAAGTTATAACAGCATGGAGTCTAAAATTTGGAAATTTTACTTGGATCTGGAACAGCATCCTCAATTGAAATGATTTGTTTAGAGCAGGCATTAACAAGTATTATTTAGAGGGATTTTGGTCGAATTCTATGCTATGCCGACAGGCATTATTCTAGTCGTGAAAATGTTATATGGCGTGCATTTCAGCACAATTCTGAAAAGATTCTTACCTCTACAAAACTATTTTGGTATCCAACTAGATCTTTCGAAAGATAAAATCTTTGTGAATAATAAACTTAAACGTTCAAGATTACAAATGAACTGCTCATATGTAACTCGTGGTACAATGCAATTTTATTTAAGAGCAGACTTAGAACCTCAGGCTCGGAATACCTATATGAAGTTGAAATTCAGCCTGCTTCAATTAAATGTTAATCCTTGGGCAAAAGTCCGAGGAGTACAAGGGCCATGCAATTGTCAATTTTGTATCACCATGATACCAAATATAGTTCATGTGCTGTTCTTTGGCCCAGACTTAGCAGCTGCAACATTTTATATGCTGCTACATCATGGAAAAGAATATGCTACTTACCAGTATGCATCTGTTCTTGGCATGTAGAGCTGCAGATCTACACACTGTGCATTGATCGCCATCTGGTGTTTGGCCCGGATGTTTGCAGTTGTTTTTCTCTTGGAAAGTCTTTGGAAGTCACGAGGTATGTGACTCCTCCTTTGGATCATATTGCGCATGGGCTTCGGCTCCATCCTCAGATTGTTTTTCGCCAGCGGGGAAATGATGGAGCTTTGTAAGAAACAGGAAAGATGCCCATGTGTGCTGTATCTAATTAAGATAAAACTGGAACAGATAAAGGTAGCCGGGGAGGCGGGTGGGCGTGTGTAGATCTGCAGCTCTACATACCAAGAACAGATGCATATTGGTAAGTAGCATATTCCGTTCGAGGCATATGAGCTGCAGATTACACACTGTGCATAGATTATATAGCAGTACTCGCTCCTAGCGGCGACCACCAGTATCTGGTGCAGTTGTTTGAAACAATGTTTTGAGGACAGCCTGGCCCACACTAGCTTGTTGCTTAGTTTGCACATCTACACAATAGTGTTTAGTGAAAGTGTGCGGTGTAGACCATGTAGCTGCTCTGCAGATATCATCTAAGGGGATGTTCCCTAAAAATGCCATGGAAGCGCCTATCTTACGTGTAGAGTGGGCTTTAGGGGGAACAGATAGCGTTTGTTTTGCTTTGTGGTAGCAAATCTGTATGCATTTAACAATCCACCTTGCTATCCCAGATTTGGAGATGGGGTTGCCATTGTGTGGTGGTGAGAAAGACACGAATAGTTGTTTGGTCTTACGAAAAGGTTGTGTTCTCTCGATGTAGTAGAGTAAACCTCTTTTGACATCTAGGGTGTGTAGAGCTCTTTCTGCAATGGTTTGTGGCTGCGAGAAGAACACAGGCAGTTCCACAGATTGATTGAGGTGAAAGGGAGAAATGACTTTAGGAAGGAATTTTGGATTAGTGCGGAGAACAACCTTATTATGATGCATTTGCAGAAAGGGTTCTTGAATGGTGAGTGCTTGTATCTCACTGACCCTTCTGAGCGAAATAATGGCTACAAGGAAAGCAGTTTTCCATGTTAAAAATTGAAGCTCACATTTATGTAGAGGTTTAAATGGAGGGCCCATTAGTCTCGTGAGAACGATGTTTAGGTTCCACACAGGTGAGGGTGGCACTCTGGGGGGAATTATTCTCTTAAGGCCTTCCATGAAGGCTTTTATGGCAGGTACTCTGAAGAGTGATAGATGTTGTCTATTTTGTAGATATGCTGCTATGGCAGCAAGGTGAAGTCTTATAGACATGTAGGCTAGGTTGCATCTTTGTAGGTGTAGTAAGTAGCCTATGATGTGTTGGATAGACACATCTAAGGGATTAACGTTATTGTTCTGACAATAGGTCACGAAACGTTTCCACTTGGCTGCGTAGCAAGCTCTAGTGGTAGGTCGTCTAGCTTGTTTAATGATGTTCATGCAGTCAGGGGAAAGATTAAGGTAACCAAATTCTAGGATTTCAGGAGCCAGATCGCAAGGTTGAGCTGAGCTGGGTCCGGGTGTGTGATCTCTCCATGGTTCTGGGTTAAGAGGCATGGAGAGAGGTGTAACTTTTGGTGCGGAACTACGGAGAGTTCCAGCAATGTGGTGTACCACGGCTGTCTGGCCCAAGTTGGAGCAACTAGGATGAGAGTTAGGGAATGGTGCTGTAGTTTGTGCACCACTAATGGAATGGGTGGGAGAGACGGAAAAGCGTACGCAAATCTGCCTGACCAGTTCATCCATATCGCATTGCCTTTGGACAATGGGTGTGGATATCTGGCGGCGAAGCTTCAGCATTTGGCGTTTTCGTGGGTGGCGAAGAGGTCTATCTGTGGTTGCCCCCACATTTGAAAGAATGGTTGAAGAACTTGTGGATGAAGTTCCCACTCGTGGATCTGTTGTGTTTGACGGCTCAACAGATCTGCAATGGTGTTTTGGACTCCTGGGACATGTTGGGCTAGGAGAAAAATATTCTGGAGGTATGGCCCGCCTCCATATGCTCTATGCTAGCTGAGAGAGCTGCAGAGTGTGTGCCGCCCTGTTTTTGGATGTAATACATGGATGTCATGTTGTCTGTGCGGACTAAGACAGCCTTGCCTGAGACATGACTTTGAAAGGCTTTTAGGGCTAGGAAAATGGCCAGTAACTCCAGATGGTTGATGTGGTGTAACTTTTGTTGAGGTGTCCACCTGCCCGGCATGGTGTGATGTAGTAGGTGAGCTCCCCAGCCGGAGAGCGATGCGTCAGCAGTTAGAACTATTTGAGGAATCGGCTCTAGGAATGGTCACCCTTTGGAAAGGTTTTTGGTGGTCCACCACTGCAGAGAGCGATGGGCACGACCGTCTACCAACACCAGATCTGATAATTGACCATGAGCCTGGTTCCATTGGCGTGCTAAGAACTCTTGGAGAGGACGCATCTAGAGTCTTGCATGAGGTACTATGAATATGCAAGAGGCCATCATCCCTATAAGTTGTATAAACACTTGGGCTGGAAGAGAGTGTTGTGGTTGAAATTTCCCGCAAAGAGCCTGTATGCTTGCTATCCTGGCAGGACTGGGGTAGGCTAGTGCTCTTGAGGTGTCTATGGTGGCACCGAGGTATTGTATTTGGGACGGATGCAGCTGGGACTTAGCATGGTTTACTGTGAAGCCCAGGTCGTGAAGTAGTTGGATAGTGGCGTGAGTGTTTGTACACACTGGTTGTATGAGCTGGCTTTTATGAGCCAGTCGTCCAGGTATGGGAAGACGTGGATGTGTTGTTGTCTCAGGTGTGCTGCCACTACTGCTAGGCACTTGGTAAACACTTGTGGTGCTGTGGTGACTCCGAATGGGAGTACTTTGAATTGGTAGTGCTGACCGTCCACTACAAATCCGAGAAACTTCCTGTGAGCTTTGTGAACGGGAATGTGGAAATAGGCGCCCTTGAAGTCTAGGGTGGCAAGGAAGTCGTTCTGGGAGAGCAGAGGAAGTACCTGCTGGAGTGTGACCATGTGAAAGTGGTCTGAGTATGTATTGGTTTAGGGGTCTGAGGTCCAGAATGGGTCTTAGAGAGCCGTCCTTTTTAGGTATGAGAAAATACAGGGAGTAAACTCCCTTGTTTTGTTGGTGGGTAGTAACTGGTTCTATTGTACTTTTTTGTAGGAGGGAGATCACCTCCTGCTTTAAAAGTGACAAGTGTTCCTGTGACATTGGGCGCTGTTTGGGTGGAATGGTTGGGGGGGTAGATGTTAGTTCTAGACAGTAGCCTGATTGAATTATCTGTTGCACCCATCTGTCTGAGGTGATGGTAGCCCAGACAGAAAGGAAATAGTGGAGTCTGCCCCCGACTGGAGTGGAATGGTCTGGGGGGAGTGGAGGGAAGTCATTGGGTGGGGGTAGAGGCAGAGCGGGAGGTGTTAGTTTTGCCTCTGCCTTTGTTGTTGTTACGTTACCCCTGTAACCGCCTCTTTGGTAACCCCTAGTGAAGGTGGATTGGGTAGGGGCCTTGAAGGAAGTGCAGGCGCTGTCGGAGGAGTAGCCTTGGGGGGTGCTTCTAAAGGAGGAACGGCGAAAGGAGCGCCTGGGAGCTTGTGACTGCAAGGCTCCCATAGATTTTGCCGTGTCTGTGTCCTTTTTAATTTTTTCGAGGGCTACGTCGACATTAGGGACAAACAGGTGTTTCTCATCAAATGGGTGGTTGAGGATGGTACTCTGAACCTCAGGTTTGAACCCTGAAATGCGTAGCCAGGCATGCCTACGCAGAAGGACGCTCGTATTTATTGCCCTGGAGGCGGTGTCAGCTGCATCGAGGGCACAACGGATGGAGGAATTAGTGATAGTTTTACCCTCCTGAATTAGTTTGTTGGCCCTATGTTTATAATTGTCAGGGAGGTGTTGCATTATTGACTCCGGCTCATCATAATGTGCCCTGTCATATCTGGCTAGGAGCGCTTGGGTGTTAGCAATGCGCCCTATGTTGGCCGCTTGGGATGCTGTCCGCTTGCCAGAGGCGTCCAGGAGTTTAGACTCCTTATCTGGCAGTGGAGCCTCACCTGATGCCTGGGAATTGGCATGTTTCCTCGCATTGGAGACTACCAGGGAGTCTAGTGGTGCGGGGCGTCTAATGTAGGTTGGATCTCTTGGGGCGGCCTTATATTTCTTCTTGATGCGAGGGTTGATGACCCTGGCCCTAACTGGGTCTTTAAAGACCTCTGGTGCGTGCTTAATAACCCCTTTAAGCATGAGCAGAATTGAGGTGGACCTCTGTGCAGTGTCAAATGTATCTAAGAGGAAATCCTCCTCCACGGGGTCTGTGTGGAGATCAACCCTGTGGTAGTGGGCAGCCCTATGGAGTAGCTGGTTAAAGCCCATTGTGTCCTCTGGGAGGGGAGGGTCTGGAAGGGTAAAGATCGTCCTGCGGGACGTTCGGGACGTCTGGGATGTTGTAGTTGTCCCATGGGTCTGGAGAGCCTGTAGGAGAAGGGTCCCCTGTTGGTTGGTTGTCCGCTCCGTCCCCTGTGTCGTAGATAATGTCATCATCATCATCCTCATCTGGAGATGGTGTGGGAGAATGATGGGGTGGGGGAGGCGGAGGAGAAGGAGGTGGAGGAGGAGGTGGAGGAGGAGGAGGTGAAGGAATCCTTAAAGGGGAGGTGGCAAAGTCTCTGCTTTTTGGTGGTGGAGCTGGCGCAGGCTTGTCCAGTGGTCTTTTTCTGGTACTAAGCGTCAAATGCCCAGTCTTTAGATCCTTTACGAGGGTTTTTTGGTAAGGATCGGGTGGAAACAGTTCATCTGTAGGGGGCAGATCCTTCGGTGCCGATGGTGTCGGAGCCGTGGGTTTTTTTAGGTGTCGATTCAGCACTGGTTTTTTGTTTGGAACCGTGGGGTTTAGAAGTGTCTTTTGGCTTCCTTGGTTCCGAGGTGGGTTTCGGCTTCGAGGCTTGGGAGTCGAGGCTTTTCGGTTTCTTGCTCAGCTCCGAGGAGGTTATCGGTGCCGAGGAGCCGGTGCCAGTCTTCGGCGCCGAGTGCTTTGGTGTCGAGCTCGGCGCGGACGAGGAAAGGGCTGTTTTCTTTTTCGGTACCGGTGTCGATGAGTATTTTGGCACCGAGGGTAGGCTGGCTCGAGACCGAGCCGCCTGAAGGCTTGGTGGGCTTCTGAACCGGGCCCGGACGCGAGGTATGAGAAGCAGTCTCTCGGTGCATACCTAGGCCCGAAGGCAAAGGCGTGACCGAAGCCTTTTTCAATGTCGTGGAGGGGGTTTTGGGGTCGGGGGTCGACGTCTGTACTCACGCCCCTCTGTGCTGGAGTGATGTCCTCAATGTCGGAGTCGTCAGCTTCGGAAGCACTGACGAGGCCTTCTTCGGTGTGCTGCTGTTCTGGAACATCAACGCCTTCTTCGAAGATGTCGTCGGGGATCGAAGTCGACGAGTGAGCCATAGTTCTCCTTGCTCGTCAGTCCCGAATTGTCTTCTTCAATCAGAAGGAGGCGCAAGCCGGACAGTCCCTTGCCTCGTGTTCTGGAGAGAGACAGAGGTTGCACACCTCATGTAGATCGGTGTGGGGAAACTTCGACACACATCGAGAACACTTTTTAAATGGCGTACTTTCCATCAGCCAGGACAGGAGGCCCAGGTAGGCCCGAAGGCCTTCGTCGACGACCGGAACCGAAGAGAGTCGCGTCAATTGTGGAGATGCGATCGAGACAATACCGTCGAAAAGGGGAAAGATTGCGCGCCGAACAGGAAAACTGGAACGGTTCAGAACTGGAGCACGAAGAACACATCCGAGCCGGATGGCGGAAAAAAACAATCTGAGGATGGAGCCGAAGCCCATGCGCAATATGATCCAAAGGAGGAGTCACGTACTTAGTGACTTCCAAAGACTTTCCAAGAGAAAAACAACTGCAAACATCCAGGCCCAACACCAGATGGCGATCTATGCACAGTGTGTAATCTGCAGCTCATATGCCTCCAACACAATATTCCTGTGAAACATATGAGAAGGCATTATTTTTTATGCTGAATCTGTCTTCTGTAAATATTTGGCATCGCTTGAAGAGTTTTTATGTCTGCTGTAAAACCATAAGTAGGTTGTTTTAATATTTTTAAGAACGTTGTAGGAGAGAACATTGCACTTTTGCAAATCAGCTTTACTTATTGCGTGGGGAGATTTGGTTTTTTTTTCCTGTGGAATTGTTAGCTTATTGTATATGTCCTTGGAGGAATTAGATGAGAATTGTGACTATAACAAAACACCTCTTTTAATTAATAATAGTTTGATTAGGGTTGAGAAGAGGGCTTTACATGTTTTTGATTCATAAGTTTTTATATGGCACTTATTTTATTTGTTTTTACTGTAGTGAATCTTTCTAAAGACAGTAGTGTCTCTGTAGATTCAGTACTACGTATGTTTGATAAATAAATAAAAAAACAAACAATGATGTCAGATGTACGCCCTGGAAGTTCCTGCGCATGATCGCCATCTTCAGATCCTTTTCTCCCCATGGCGATCCAGACTGTTTGAAGTTTACTCCTTCCGGAAATGGTGTTCACCTCGCCTTTGTGTTCCCCATACTCCCGAGGAGGCGGGTGGGTCACAACTAAATCCAGAAAACTCTTCAAGCTGCAAAAGTACTTTTTGTGCTAAGTAACCATTTCATTTTGCAGCATGAATCATTTTCTGGGTCCATATGCGGTGCATTGATTACGTAGCAATGTTTACCTCTTTGGGGAGGGTGGGTTGGAATGTGATGGAGTTAGCAAGCAGGTGTTGCAGTATACTGTCCCACTTGCGCTCGCTGGTTTATTTGGATGTCCACACAGTAGTGTTTTGTGAAGGTGTGTGTGTGTGTGTGTGTGCGAGTGTGTGTGAGAATGACCACGTCGCAGCCATGCAGATGTTACTGATGGTACCATTGAAAAGGAATGCCGTGGTTGAACCTGATGAGTGCGCCCTATGGGCAGTTTTCCCTGCCCTTGTGGAGCAAGTTTGGAGTGTCTCTCCTATCTACCATGCAAAGGTACTCTTTGTTAATGGTATGTCTCTGGTTGACCAGGCAAAGGAAAAAAGTTGTTTTCCCTTTCTTATTGTCATTGTATCCTGCAGGTAGTGCAGGAGGGCTCTCCGCATGACCAGGGCCTTTGTTTTTTATTCTGGAAAGAAGGCAAATAGTTGAAGGCTCTCATTGACGTGGGGAGGAAGCTGGTTCTTTATATAGTGGACCAAAAATAGGTACACTGTGTAAAGAGTCCAGCAAAACCCAGATCAGTTGACAGATGTACAAATGACACCCCAAATGCCCTCTTTTGTGGTAGTGTGGGCGAGCAGCTAGGCATATCAGAGGGCAGTGTTAAGTATTTATTGCACACAAGAAGGCAGTGAGACACACACACACACTCAAAGAAATCCGACACCAATTTATAAATATAGTATGCATATTTAGATAAGTTTAGATACCAAGATCATCAAAATCAGGTAAGTACTTTTCAAGTTATTAATTTTTACAGTTTTCAGAAGTTGACATTGCAATTTTTGGGTGTGGTAATGTTTTCCAATGGGGGGAAACATGTACTGTATTCGCTCACTTAACAGACTGACGGGACTGTTCTCTGGGACTTTAGGTGAGTATGGGGCAAGGTCAAAGGCCACACCAACAGGTCACCTTGGGCGACTCTGGGGCTTTCGTGTCAGAGGTGTGTTACAGCGTTGGGTGTTCCATTCACTTCAATGGGTAATGATCCAATCAGAAAGAGGCTGCAAGCTGGGACTTGGGGACCAGTCTGTGAAACCCACAGGTGGGCTCGACCCTTGAGATGCTAGGTCCACTTCTCCTTGGGCAGTGGGGCTCAGTGCAGTGGTGTCTTGTGGCATTCGGGTTGGTGCTGGAGTCACTTGCGTTTGGAGGGGGCCTGTAGAAAGAGAATGCAGGTGGTGACTGGAAGTCCAGTCTGGGTAAACCCAAGTCCTGTGGGTCTGAAGACCCCGTTGGCACCACCACCTCCCAACTCCTTGTACTCGGGTTGTGAATAGTGCATACAGAGGGACTTTGAGGCGTCGGGTGGCGGTGGTCGAAGACTCACTTCTTAGTCTTTGTTCTGCACAAAATTAGCAAACAGGACAGTTGGGCTACTCTCAATGTGGATCTCACTGTCCCTGAAGTCCCATGCAGGTTGGTCTTACTCGATATTGGTGTCCGGTCTGGACACAAGCCTTGACTGCTGCAAAGGTTTCAGTACCTCAGGTATTGGTACTGCACAGCTCCTGTAGGTTCTGCAGTCCCCACACTTGGCGAGGGGGCAGATCTGACAGGTACGAGCACAGTGAGATTTTCCTGGGTGTGCAGCATCGGTAAAATCAGACCTTGTTCTTTTGTGCCTGCGGCTGCAGGGGAGTAGCTCCTCTACTCCAAGGGAGCTTCTCTGGTGATTGGCAAAGCACTGGCAGCACTCTGGGTTTCTTGGAGTCTGCACAGCCGCAGGACAGGCGTTTGCTCCACGAGTGTCAGGTGCAGCAGGTAGGGTTGGCCCAAAGTCTGTCGTGCTCCTCGATTCTGGGGTCAGTTGTCTTCTTTGTCCACTCCTTTTGTGTCCGTCGAAATCTGAAGTCCTGTTATCAAGGGATCCGCTAAATATTCAATATAGGGGAGTGAAGGGTAGTAGACAATGGGCTACTTACACCTGGGGTCACTACACCCCCTGGATGATCACTTCCTTTGGGGAGTGGACATCACCCCGTCCCTGAATTCCTAATTCCACAAGAAGGTTGAAATTCCTAATTTTTTATTCACTTCAGGCTGTTCACCCTAGACGCGTTTCCAGCACAGCAGTGCAACACACTTCCTGCATAGTTAATTTTCCCACCTGTCCTGGTGCCTAATTGGCCCAGGGCAGGGGGTAGCATTTCCCCTGTCTGGGGAAGCCTAGGGTCACATAACAAAGGCGGCAAAGACCATTGAAGTCTCCTGCCTTGATATGCTGATTTACCAGCCTTTTTGGAGGAGGAGGTCATAACACCTCTCTCCAGAGCAGGTATTGTGTTTGTCCTCTGAGAGCGGGGTTCTAGCGGGTCTGTGGTGGCAGGCTGGACTGGACCAGTCAGCCAGCACACTAGAGGGCTTCAATGGGTACCTCTAAGGTAACCTCTGGGTGACTGTATTAATAAATCCATCACTGGAATCAGTGTGTGTTTATTAATATGAGGTGATCCCAAACTCCATAGGTTTCAGTGAAGTCATTATGTACCTGGGCAACTCGTTGAGGCCAGTGTCCAGTACATACCTTAAGATGGATTCCCTGCTCACTTGCAATATCTAGAAATAAAACCAGACATCACGGTGTCATAAATGCTCATGCAGATATGCCCTAACTTAAAATACAATGCACCCTGCCTTAGGGCTCAAAAGCTGGGTGCAGTAGGGGTGACTTACATATATTACATGCAGTGACTTTGGCATGACACACAGGAGTGTGTCATGTCATGGTTTTACTTATGGTTTGCACCATGTCACACAGCCTGCAATAGCAATCTGTGTGCAATTTGTTTGTGGTTCCCTTAGGGTGGCATAACATATGCTGCAGCCCTTAGGGACCATGTTTGACACCCATTCCCTAGGTACCTGTGGTACCATTTTATAGGGACTTACAAGGGTGCTAAAATCCTCAGCCAATTGTAAAAGATTAGACTTCACCTTGTTGTAGGGAAAAAGCACTGGGTCTGGTTAGCAGGCCTCAGTGCACTGTCAGGGTCGAAAATCAGCATCTAGTAGCTAACAAGCATTTGCAATGCATTAGGTCTCGCATTTACGCGAGTTTGAGCTATTGACATTGCAAATAACAATGCCTATTGGCATTGTCATTTACAATACCAATAGCTTTAACTCGTGTAACTGCGAGACCTATTGCATTGCAAATGCTTGTTGATGTAAGAGGCACCCCATAGAAAGCTTAGCTAGCTAGGGAAGCGCAGCTTGCCTTCTGCGATGAAAGAAAGGTAAACAAGGGACTCACGCTGGCAGCCTGTGATTTATTTCAGAAGGGCCTGGTATGAAAAAGAAAGTTTAAAAAAAAGTGTTAATGGACAGGAATCAACAGGCCTGTTAATAACAAGGCTGCTTTCCGTTACGGGATGCCTGATTTCATTCATCGATCCAGGCAGGTAAGACGCAGTATAATAATTAGTGCGTGTTTTCAACCAAATGGAGAAAACGGGAGAGGATGTGGTCTCACGGCTAGACTGCCGACTTTGGAGCTGGGAAACCAAGGTTGAGAATGGGGTTGACGCCACATCCGGTGATTCTGGGCAAATCACTTAATCTCCCATGCCTACTAAATAATGAATGTGTCCTTGTGTAACAATAACTGGTGCTCCTATAAAGTGCTCCAATACCTTCAGGCCGAGTTCACGCTATATAAATCTGCAAAAAAAATAATAATAATTTCAAGCGAATCAAACATGCGCGTGTGTGACTCAGTTTTAAAGTTGAAGTGGAGCAGACAATTCGGGGCAGCAAACGACAGCTGCAAAAGATTACAGGTGACAGACCGACCTAATGCGACCCACAGCTAGGGCCCAGGGTGCGTAAAAGTAAACAAGGCACTAACTAGGGTAGGACCTCTGTGATTCCTGTAGATGAATCAAGCATGGATCCTGCTGAAAAGGAGAGGGAACTTTGATTTATAGGAGAAACCGTAGGGGCGACTTGGCTGGTCTAGTTATACTTTCTATACTCTGTCAGCTGCCTCACAACGAGCCCCAGGAGGAGGGGGAGGCTGTGCAATCCCCCTCCTTTCTTTTTTAAATTTTCAGCGCGAACCGTGGATCCAGCAGCACTTCAGCTGAATTTTTTTTTGGGGCCCTGCGGGTTCCTGTGGGACCCCCACACCCTCAGGAGGCCTAGTGGATCAGGGTGTTTCTACCCTGCCCCCTTTTCTTTTTTTGCAAAAACTTTCCTGTGACTCGATTCAAGCTGAGCCACAAGATGGCTTCCAACACTTCCTGGTTTGAATTGTTGGCAGCCAATTAGATCTCAGCACAAGATCGGGCGGTATCGCATATACCCTGCGTCCCTATGTATTCAATTGGAATTTTTTAAAATAACTCCACAACTACTGAACGGATTTACACCAAATTCAGTGGCGGACGGCACCGTTCGGGGGTGGCGGGGCAGGTGTGAGGTATAAAAAAATAAAAATAACTTACCTAATCGCCGCCATGTCTCTCCTCCATGTCAGGACTCCACCGAACAGGAAGCACCCAGGCTCCCCTGACTAATCACAACTTGCAGCGTTGTGATTGGTAAGCACATAGGCTCCCCCGACGTACCGCACCGCTGCAATGCAGCGTTGTGATTGGTCTGAGTGCCGTGGTTCGGCACTCAGATGGAGACTGTGGGCCTGGGCATTTTCTCCATGCAGGCTGTAATGCAGCCTGTATGGAGAACATTCATAGTGCGCATTACTGTTTGGGCCGCCCCATAGGGCCAGCCCCATAGGGCCAGCCAAACAGTCATTGCACACTAGGAGCGGGCAAACCACTCCTTCCTTACCCTGCTCTGAGAGCAGATCAGCCATCCACGCAAAGCAGCACAGAAACTGTGTTATTATCATTTTATGTTTCCTTTATTTACACTGCTTAAAAGCAGTGGGTGATGCTCCTCCGCCTTAGCGGAAGAGCTGCCTCTGACAATATCACAAACAGGCACTTCCCTGATCAGACGTCTACCTTTCTGCCAAATTTGGTGTCATTCTGTTCAGCCGTTTGGTCTGTAGCCGTGTATCAATAATATGGAAAGTAACACAGGGAAAATGCATTTTGGGGGCTCTCCTCCCTGTTCTCAGCCTCCCGCTTGAAGGAGCACCACGAAACTTTCAAGACAGCAGCCGAAGTGAGTGTCAAACTGGCTTTAAAAATTTTTGGAAAATTTATCAAACGATGCCAAAGTTATTGGCAAATGAAAAAAACGCTCTTCCTATAGAAACTACATCCTAATTCTAACTACCTACTGGCTTAGGTAATATTGGTGTAGGTAAGAATGTCAGGTGACATTGGTACTGCCAAGTCACACCTAAACTCCATGTAGGATAATGACAGTCCTCCTGCCCTCTCTGCTGCTGCCAAAGAAAAACAAAATTAATTTTCCATTTGTCTAAGACACTTTAATAGCATTCCAATGTCATGTGTATGTCCATCAAAGTTCAAGATGAGGCAGCAGGATAAATAAACAATATAATCCCAGCTGTATGGAGGGTAAGTATTTTTTTTTGCGGAAACACAAAACTTGTGCCCTATCAAAACATGTACTCCTGGCTTCCAATGTGTGGACGGAGCCATAGCCCCTCTCTAGTGATGGCTACATAATTGCATAATTGTGTGAATGATGCACAGTCAATATACACCATATAAAGAATGTGTCACTGTGTAATGAAACTGGTGCTCATGTCAAGCGTCCAATAAGGTTTGCTGGGGAGTGTGTGGGGGGGGGGTGGGGGGGGGGGTGAGACTTGTTCCACTTAAGTTAAAGCAGGGCAACAGAGCAAACTAAGGGGACGTTGTGAATTTGCTGGGTGGGTAATTAATAGAAGGCAATGGAATTTAACTATATTTCGAGTATGGTAAAGTTCAGGCTGGAGAACGCTAAATTATACCACCATAGGTACTGGGCCTGTTGTAACGGCGAAGCGGCCACACACAGGTATGATGGGGGTGAATGAGCAGGTGTGACAAAAATCGGTCCATATAGACTGTTAACTAGCATACGTCACAGTTTAAAGACTAATGCCTTGCAGTCCTCGTTTCAAAGACATTTAAATGAGTGCTTGATAAACAAACGTCTTGACGTGCCTTCTTTGGAGCACAAAAACATCCGAGGTTTGCAACTTTGTAAAAAGGTGGGAATGCACGTTTGGGGGGAGGGGTCTGGCTGCAAAACAGACGACATGCTTGCTGCCCGGGAGGTCGGACGCTCACCGGGCAGGCCTGTGGGCGCAGAGGCCGCGGTGCGTCGTGCGCGCAGGTGCGAGGTTCCTGCCCTCATGTGCAGCCCCTGAGCCCTGATTAAGGGCCGTGAGAGGGGGCGGCCACAGAGCACAGACCCAGCCCGCAGTATCCAACCGCCACCATGCAGCGGGGAATGAAGAAGTACTTCGGGCAGAAGTCCCTCAACGAGGTGACCATGGACGACTTCCTCAGCTCTCTGGGGCTGTACCGCAAGCTGACCGCCAAGGACGCCTCGTGCCTCTTCCGGGCCGTCTCAGCACAGGTGAGTGCCCGCGCGCCATGGCCCTGCAGCGCTGGGAGGGGGGGCGCATGCATGCGGGGCGCGGGCTGCAACGCCAGCGCATTTAGTAACACTGCCTTCCTTCGTTTTATTTTTGTATAGAGGAGTGCTGAGGTTTCGGGGAGAGAGACAAGTTTAAATCTATAGATATTGGTTTTAGTTTGTTCCTGATGTACTTATTTGGGGGAGCGGGGCGGAGGGGGGAGGCGCAAATTCTTAACAATGCAGTGAATTCTCCGCGAGGCCTTTTTACAGTAAAATTAAAGTGAAACTGAAAAGTTAAAATAAATGTTTTGCGTAGCCAATGCTTGCAGCGGAAAAGTAATTTCGTTATCACTTATACATTATTATACGGACGTCGCGCTGGTAGTGTTCACACCTCTCTCTGTCTGTGTGTGTGCGCGTCTGCGCAAGCGCGTCCACAGACCCCGACCCCAATCGCTGCGCGTGCCCCGGTCTGTCTCCCTTGAGAGGCATCTCGGCGACAATAGGTCTCGAGAGCGAGACCTAAAAAGGGGGCAAAACGTAGGGGGACCAACTGCAACAAAAGGCCAGTTTCCTACACACTGGAATTGTTATACTAACTTTGGGAGAAACAGTGGGTTTGTTCTTAAGACTACTTGTCCTTGTGAATTTGATGGTATGGTTGTAAGGTGGTGAGTGCTTGTAGCTCGCTCAGCCTGGGAAGCAATGTGATCGCCACTAGGAAGGAAGTTTTGAGGATTAGGAACTTCAGTTCTGCTTTATGCATAGGTTTAAACAGTCCTGCCATCAGTTGTGTGAGTACTATGTTCAAGTTCCACATTGGTGTTGGTGCCACTCTCAGTGGTGCCACCTTCTTTGATCCTTCCAGGAATCTCTTCACCATCAGTAGTGTGATGGGGCTGTTCTCCATTGTTCCTCCAGTGCATGCAAGTATGGCAGCCAAGATGACCTTCAACTATGCGTAGGTCAGGCTAGTGTCCAGTAGGTGGGCGAGGTATGTTAATACAGTTTTGTGGTCTGCCCTTTTTTCTAGCCTCTGGTGGTCCCTTCTCCAAGGCATCTATCTGACTCACTTGGATGTGTAGCACTTCTGTGTGCTGTTTGCTTGCCTCCCTATCAATTTCTATAGTCCAGGGGGCAGTTAAAGATGTCAGAATTTTAGGTATTCAGGAGCCATGCTGCCACATTGAGTATGACTGCCTCTAGGTGGCATAGCCTCCCGTTCTCCATAGCTAGAAGATCCTGAGACATCTCTAGTTGGTTAGAGTATCACGTCTGTCTGGCCCACTGTGGGGTGAGGAGTATGAGGGGCATCCTTGACTGTTTGAATTTATGTGAATTTGTCCAATACTCTTGTGATCAGGGGAATCAGTGGAAAGGTGTATGCAAATGCCCCTGACCAGTTTATCGATCTGGCATTCCCTTTGGATTGATGGTGTGGAAATCTGGATACAATATACCGGCATTTTGCGTTCAGTGGGCTTGCAAAAAGATATATGCTTGGAGTGTCCCATTGTCTAAACACGTCGTCCAGTACCTTTTGTTTTATCTCCCACTCGTGGGGAGTGTTTGTCTATCTGCTTCTGTGTTCTGTTCACCTTGGAGGTGTATCGCCACACAAGTTGTGTTTCGTTGGAGTGCCTCTTCCATATTCACTGTGCTAGTTTTGGTAGGAGGAACAACTTTGTTGTCCCAGTTTGTTGAGGTAGAACATTGTAGTTGTGTTGTTAATCTGGATCAGCACTGACCACTCTTTTACATGTGGCTGGAAGACTTTTAATGCTCAGAAGACAGTCTTGAATTCCAGTAGGTTTATGCGTTTCAATGCATCCACCGGGCTCGAGAGGCCCCTGACCTTTAGGCTGACCATGTGCACTCTCCAAACCTTGTGGGATGAGTCCGTTGTTATGGTCACGGTGGGAGCTGGTAGTTTGAAAGGTCTCCCCAGCACTACATGCCTGGTGTTCCTCCAATCCACTTCTTTCTGAATCTTTGCAGTAACAACCATTAGATCCTTCCAGCACCCTGTGACCTGTGACCATTTGTTGCAGAGCCATTCCTGGCTTTTGATGCAACTTTGACTATAGAGGACTGGGTCCGTGTTGTGCAGGTTCCCAGTACCAGTGTTTTTTCCGCTAAAACATGTCCTCAATTAGTACTTCTGCCCCCTGCAAATCCCTAGTAAGTGGTACCCTGGGCTGGAGGCTGAAGAGGGTTCCCTGGGACCCACTCACTAGGACCAAGCCACTGCCCCTGCAGCTGACATGCCCCTGTGAGGTGAAGAAATGACCAAGTCAACATGGCACACTGCCTGTGTGCCATGCCAGCTAGCGCTGCCTAAGACATAGGTAAGCCACACCTCTAGCAGGGCTTACCAGCCCTAAGGCAGGGAGCACAATATCCCAGGTGTAGGCATATCTGCATGAGCAGAAATGTCCCTACGGTATTAGGGTCTATTCGGAGATTTTTTAAACCATGTATTCAGAGATCACCTCAGAGGTGCCCCCTGAAAACCTACCGACCCTGGTGTGGGCACAGACTGGCTTTAGGCAGGCTGCCACACACAGACATGTTTTCAGGCCCCTGGGTGGAGAGCCTCTGCTCTCCGGGACCAGAACAATGCACATCCTGGGCAGAGTTGTCATGCCTCCTCCCCCAGTATGGGCCAGTGCTCAAAGGGGAAGCTTCAAAGGCCAAACCCCTTTGTAATGCGACCACCAGCCTCTGCTGCTGATACACTCCCACTTTGAGCAGGAAAACCGGGAAATCTCAAAGACTATGAGGAGTGCCAACCTTTGCCAACTCCAACCCTCAGATGGAGGAGGTGAAGTTTAGCTCACTTTTCAGTCCTCTCCATCTTGAAGATGAGGGGACTCCTCCAATCAGGGCTAGGTCTATGCCCCCTCCCACAGGAGGGTGGTATAATAGTGGGTGTAGTCACCCCAGGTAAGGTGCCTATTGGTCCTACCTACTACTACCCTAAAACACCTTCTAAATATAGTATTTAGGTGGGTCCCCCAGACCTAAAAACTAGATCTGCAATGATCTAAGAAGACATCCTTGTAGAGAAGACTGAAGATGATGACTGCCTTGACCCCAGCCCTACCGGCCTGTCTCCAGCTTCTGCAAACCTGCAACCTGTCTTGAAGCCAGAGACTGCAGTAAACCCAAGGAGGACTGCTGCTTTCAAAGAAGACTCAAATCTCCCGTGGACAGAGGACTTATCTGGAAGAAAACAACTCAAAGGTCTCCGGATCCAGCTGGAACCGCAATACCTGCCCACTCAGCACCCAACACCCAAGGGACGAGTCTGAGTGGCCCACCTGCTCAGTAAAGTCTCCTCAGCAATCCTGAACTCGAGTCCAGCGTTGGCTGACCACTCCTGACCTCCACGATGATGCCAGCAAACTGAATCAAGATGTTCCTCCTGACCGCGACCGGATCCAGTAAGAAGATTCCGACGTCAAAAGGCACCCCTGCACCCGAAGCCCCTGGGCCTTGGTGAGCTGAACAGACGGTGCCCCTGCGAAACACTAAATCTCTACTTACCTCTCCTGCCATTGGTCTTCCTCTTGCAACCTCCAGAGCGATGCCTGCAGCCTGTTTGTCAAAAGAAGAGACTCCATTAAAAAGCATTGGGCGCCAGACGCCGATTTTGCACCTTGCAACTGGTCGCCCCAGTGCTGCTGGTGGTGTATGTTTGGTGCTGCTTTGTGCCCCCCGCGTTTGTGCTAACCACCAAAGCTTGGCTCCTACAACCAATCCACTTACCTGTAAGCAGTGTGGGTTCAGGCACACCCAGGCTCCATTGAAAAGAATTGGGCTGAACTCCAAATTTGACCTATGCACCCGGCCGCCCCTGTGCTGCTGGTGGTGCAGTTTTGATACTTACCTGACCCTTGCTCCTTGCTGACCTTTGGGGTCAAAGACTGGATTTGTAAGTGTGGTAATTACCTGTAAAACCACATTATTGTATAAAAGTATTTTTTATTTAAAAATGTATTTCCCTTATTGCAAAGATCTTGGTCTTAAAATAAAATACAAACAAAGCTTATTTTTATAAAAATGCTGTGGATTCTCTTTTTGAGTCATGTGCTCATTATTTGCCAATGTTGTGCAATAAAAGTCTTAAACTCCTCTGTGTTAGGCCCAAGGCTGCTCGCCTACACTTACACTAATAGAGCTCTTTGGGTTTTACATTGAGCCCTGTACACTCTTGGAGAACTCCTGGATTCTCTGCGCGGTATAACCACCTACTCGGCATACCATATAGAGCCATCTTCCTACACTGTCCAATAAAAAAAATACTTATACGGTTAATAAATGTAAATAATGTATAAGCATGTCAAAAGTGATTCATGCTGATGTATTGCTTTATTGTTGCCAGGATTAGGCATCATTCACAAAAGTGAGTTAGCAAGAGGCATCACTTCAGCGCAGTCTACATAATGAGAGACTCAGGAATTGGATTTACTAACATGTAAAATGATAAATCTTATGGAGCTCTGAACTTGTTAAGAAGCCGACAATTAAGATTGCTTACTGCAGCTTCTTCCACACCTGTATCACTTGATCGAACTTCAGAGGAGAAACTAGCAAAAAGCCCTCCATTTTCCAGCTAGCCCTCAGGAAAGTCATATCTTTTTGTGTGTGTGTGTTGGGGGGGGGGGGGGGGGGGTGACCATGTTCCTCAATAGGGGTCTCTTGTTTGATCTCGCTCTCCCCTCAGCTGGTTCCAGTCCTTACAATAAGGCTTAGCAGGCATAATAAAAACAAAGAATAAGACACTGACAGGAGTGGGTAGAGAATGAGCTGAAGGAGGATCTGGTTGCCTAGAAGGCACGTCCGATGCATATACATTTTAAACATTTTTGATATTTTAGGATGAACGCATCTAATTAACAGTTAATTATGCAAGGGATGCAGAATGTACAAAGCTACTGGCATAGGTGCATCTTGCACATGACCATGCCCCTCTTAGTTGTCCTTGGCAACAGTATCCATTGTGGTCGGATTACAAAGAATGCAACACAACTCCTGAAACAGTAAGAGAGCTGGAGTTAACCAGATAAGTGACTGGAAAGTCGGACACCCCAATGAAGGCCAAATTTTTATTCAGAGAATTTTAAGTACCCTTCCACTTCAAAGGGTCAGAGCAACCCCTGGAACATTAATCACAGTATCAGGGAATGCAGGAAACAAACAAGCTTAGCAACGTTAACAATGACCACAGGAAAACTCGAAAGAAGCTGCTCGCCATAGGATATATATTATGCATTTGTCTAATGAGTAGAAGGCCATCTCTTGGATAGGGTCCTATATTGTTCCAATGAAATACATTCTCCATGTTGGAATGTATCTTGCCTTTTCCGATTTTTGGGAAAACAGATGATGCAAAAGAGCCATTGGAAATTCAATAATTCTGGTGTTGTGCTTTTGATCAAACAGTTGTCCAGGTAAGGTGAATGTGTATGACTTATCTGTGAAGAGGAGCCCCTGCAACTGTCACTTTGGAGATCTGAAAGTGACCACCTTCCACAGTAAATTTCAGAAAGATCCCTCCTCCACCCCACACCCTCTCCCCACCAACACCACCACCAAGTTTGCCACTGTTTCGCCCTCCCCTCGACAGGGCTATCATCATACAGAATTTAGGTAGACGAGTCTAACTCAGGACTTCCCCACTATAACAAGTCTTTGTCATTTCTCCAGACGATATGTGGTGAGGGCCACCTGAAACTGACTTCCTGTCCACGCACTAATATTGAAAAATATCCTGCACATGTGATGTGTGCTGTTATCTTAACTATAAAACTAATGAACATCATTGTTAAAACTAAAACTAAAAAAAATCTCCCTGTGAAAGGGCTGCATCTGAAGGTGAAAATATGCACCCTGAAAGTCTAGAGATATTACTCAGTATTGACTCTGAAACACAAAAAGGATCTAATTGAAGGGTATCTTGTTCATTTCTGCAAGCTCAAGATCTATTTTTGAAACCAAGAATAAGGGAGACCTCCATACTTACTAAGCACTACAAAGTATCAGAAATAGCACACTTCGTCTTTCCCTGCCTGTCAAAATGGGTGTAGTGGCATTTCCGCACACAGTTCTCAGAGACACTTAGAGTAATTTAGACCATTGAAGGAGAGAAAGTGGCAGCCTCTGCCCCACTGTGGCTGCTGGCATGCACAATTCAACAGTGTTTTGCATTCTAAAACCTTGAGTATTAGTGGTGAAACAGACTTGCTTGAGTGGGGACCCAAGAGTGTGGGTTTGGCACTTTTGTTAAACCCTGCTGAGAGAGTTAGCTAGCTCACAGCTAAATCAGCTGTGCGTTGGGAGGTAGTGGTACCAAACCAGAATCCACAAGTTTGTATTTCTGGAGAGAAAGCAGACAAACCAGTAGCTAGCAGTGGAGCCAGCATGTAAAACTGGTGGCTAGCTGCACTAATGGCCAAATTCACTGGCATCAAAACAATACCAAATACTGGTCACAGCTGCTGGAGTAACAGAAACACTTCCCAAGAGTCACACAAAGTGTTCCCGGCAAATGGAACTGAAAAAGGCTAACACGGTCGCCTGAAAGACCACGATTTGCTCCTCTGAAAATCCTTTGACGGAACTCAACTGGTCCAGCTTATAATTTAGCAGGATCAACAAGTTCAGAATGCTTCTCTTTGATCCTTGTCTTATGCCTTCTACGGCTGTACTAATTTATAGAGAAACGTTTAAACTTTTGATGCACCATTTATGATGGACACACACAGGAAAGCGCATCTCAACAAGGAAATGCTATTTGGATTTAGAATAAAATGTAGAAACCTCATGTTATGGGGTCATCCATACCTTTAAACTGTGTGAGGGCAAAACAGTTTTACAGACCTGCTTCAAGCTTGATGCCCAAAGTCAACAAGTAACACCACTGTAAGTCTCTCACAGACAATTGCCTGTGATAGTACTTGCAGAGCTTGAAATGCAATACCTTCAGAAAAAAAAATAAGAAGAAAAAAATCATCAACTCTGAGGACAAAAATAAAAAAATAACAAAAAAACAAAGAGCAAGCTACGGATCCCAGATTCGATGAAATGCAGAATAAAAGAAATAAGACTAGCAGTGCCAACTGACGCCATTATAGGCAGGCTGCAGCAGGTTGTGCAAAGATACTACTGTGATCTGTGGCCATTTTACAGAAACTGCTCTAAAATCTAGAAGTTGTCTGAAAACTGCAGTGGGTTAAAGAAGATAAATAAGCAGAAGGCAGTATTCATGAGAAAATTGCTTTTTTGTTGGCTTGGTGAATAATCATAAATGGGGTATCATTAGTAGTAAAAAGCTTAAATAACCACAAATAACATGATGAAATACTTGTTTTCTGTTTTCAAGTAACATGAATCGTATCAACTGAATTGGCCTTAGACATAGCTTGCAAGAGACGATCCTGGAGGTGTTAGACTGGGTAAATGATCATTCTTAATTAATTGAGATGTAAATGCAAAAAGTTAAATTCTGAAGAAAAACAGGAAACAAGATGTAATTACCTGTGTGTGTTTTTTCATGTGATTTTAGAACCCCTGCAGAAACAAATCCGCGCCCACACAATGTGCACTTGTAAGGCTTCTCGCCTGTATGTGATCGCACATGCTGCTTTAAATGGCTAGACCTCTTAAACCTTTTGTGACAAAATTCACACCTGAATAAAAAAGATAAATACATACATGTTAATGAAAATACCAGTTCTATAAATGTATACATTTTAAGCACCATTACTATGCAACACGGCAAATTTTAAGCATAGAAAAAAACATACATTTGTACTGAAGAAAATGCACCGCATAACGTTTGAAACAGCAAATATGGATCGCTCCATCCTTCCATAAAAAGCTCTATTTGAGAATTTTGGCTACCAAGTCCACAAGGGTAATATTACACATTAGATACAAAGGATCCGAAAAACAAGGGAAGAAGTGTACATGCAATGAAGCTAAATAGTGAAGAGAATATGGACGTGAGAGAGGCATTAGTATCAGGCCACAGTAACAATGAACTGATTTAGGAGAGGGCCCCATTAATATTTAAGTCCTACTTCCCAACACATGCTTGTGCTAATCCTAATCAGAAAGAGAAATATGGTGGAAGACCGTTCAAACAAAATCATCATGAATTCAGATAGCAAGATGTACTGCAGCAGAAAGTTCCACTCCATGTTTGGATTTTTGAGCATTATTTTACTTCTTGTACACAATGTTACTTTCATATTTTATTCAGAATATTCATTGCTTAGTGACTTACATTGAGAGGCACAAGGCAGAAAAACATGAGAAGCAATGATTTTGACTTTCAGAACAAGGCAATATATATTTTAACCGCACTAGAAACAGAGAGTGAGTGAGTGAGTGAGTTTGAGTGTGTGAGTGTGTGTGTATACACACACACAGTGTTTCTAGTGTGGTTAAATATATATTATATATACACACACACACACATATATATATATATATATATATACACACACACACACATATATATATAAACACACACACACGTATAGTAATCAACGGTAGTCGCCACAGGGTTGTATAGTTAGAATCACAGGATCACATTTCCATAGGAAAAGCTTTTTTTGTTTTGCTAATAACTTTGGCGCCATTTGACGAATCTTCAAAAAAACCTTCCCACAAAAAACAGGTCTCATCCACCTCAGCTCCTTCCTCGCAAGTTTGAGTGATCTGTCAAGTAGGGGGTGGGTGTGGGGGGATATTGGGGAGGGGGTCAAGAAAAAGGAAGAGGCCACAGACTTGCACAGTTCCACTGTAAAAACTCAGGGTACCATGGATGACAAGTCCAATGTGAAATACCAGTCACATGGGCTTTAAGCAATCAGATTTTATGAACCACTCTGCAGAAGATGAAAGTGGGTGAAAAGTGAAGTAGAAACAAACTGTCTACTGTAGAAATAGGGTATCATCGAACAAAGTCTTCAGAGGAAACTCCAGTGCACAATGCAGATGGTATCTTCCGTTTGCTCGCACTGCAAAAAGATTGCTCTCTGGAATTCCCCAAATCTTGCCTCTGAATGGGTCAAAAGGATATTGCAAAGGCAACTTCAGAAGTCACTAGCCTTCATACCGAAGAGATACTGCCAATCAAATGGCTTGTTCCGAAGAAACGCATGGACGCTGCCAGAGAAACCAATTACTCTCATCCAATTGTTATGAAGCAGCACAATATCAGTATCCATGAAGAGAAAAATTGCATCAACTGTGCCGAGAAATGACTGTTTTGAAGCATTTATGATGTTTAATAGGTCAGAAAATAGATGTTTGTGCTGCAGCAAGCTGAAACTGCTAAGGTCGCAATCTCCCCTAGTGCATGGGAAGATCTAGCAATAAATCACACTGTTGTTAAGCCTTGCAACGTAAATCTGCAGGTCTTCTTTAGTGTTATGTTTCTTGTCAGGGAACAGCTATCCATACTGGCTCTGGATCAGGCACTGGCCTTAGAGGGACGCCCTCAAACCACTTTTGAGGAGGCCATAAGTGACTGTCTATGTTTCTGAAATGGACTTCACTTGAAGATGAGAAATCTCCACAAGCATTAGCATTTAAAAGATGGCTTTTGCAGAAGGGATAAATTAAAGTAATTTAACATTTTGCCCGTAAAAAAACCAAAAAGAAATTCATAAAATATTATTCTGAAAAATGTACATTACCTCATTTTCCAACAAAATATTTTACTAAATGAAGCCCATCAAACACTTTACTAGGAACAAGAGTATGCGACAAAAGGCTGTAGTTTCACCAACTGAATGCTTTTTTTAAAGTACATTTAATGAAAGTCCAAAATAATAAATATCGCCCTTTTATGCAAGCAGTTTTATAATTTTATGCACCCCTTATTCTGATTTCCTTAACTGGAACTAAGGGTGATCTAAAACATTAATTCAGGAGTGTCTTGTTTGTTGCCTCAGGCAATGTTTGAGGAATTCTCTTTCACTAACCCGTCGACCAGTAAAGTGTAGAGATTATACCCAAAAATGATAATCTGAACTGAAATCTACAGATTAGAATCACAAATAAAGTCTCTTCCCCAGAAATCAACCTGCTTGTGACAACGGAGAAGACTATTGTCAATCATATTATATAAATGCACTTGTAAAGGATCCCTTTGCTGTTAGGCTTTGGTGGGTCAGGACAACCAGCTCTTTATTCAGACAATGTGATCTGCTTCCTGTGAAATACTGTATATTCGTGTTAGTTAAGGGCCTTGACATATGGCGTAAAGTCTTGGGATTTAAAATAAAATGTTCAGGGCGCTGAATTCTACGGAACCAGCAGAGCGGCCACAGAAAATAGTTTAATTAGGTTTGCTGTAAGGAAGGATCCGAGGACCAAAAGTCAACTGTGTTGTGTGTCCCTTCTTCAGCTTCCCAACCTGAATCAGTCTTCTTATTCTCACCCACATTATTCTGCTTAGCCTATTCCCCAGAGAACAATTTTCCATCTTTGGGCAGATTTACTCAAGGTTGTCTGTATCCCAAGCCTCATCGTTAATGCCTACCATCTGTTTCATAAAGACCCCCTCCTCACCCCCAACGGTTGACTGTCACTCACTAGGGTTGTCAACCAGGTAAGTGTGTGGACCACATGGGTAAACAGTGGATCCTAGCAGTTACTCCATTGACAACCAAGCCCTCAGTACAAACATTACCAAAAATGCTGCCATGGCCCAATCTGAAGAACTGTGCTGTACTGAGTTTAACTGTACTAACCAAAGGGTTGGACTCAGGTCTGCCATGGACTTGAAAAGGGTGAGAGCGTGCATGTATTTGTAGGGGAGAAGTTTCCAGACACTTTGATTACAGGACAGACTCTTAGTAGTAATGAAAGAAAGGCTCAACATCTTCCATATAACAAGGATGCAATATGTTTCCTCCAGACATATAACTGACATTCTTCAAATGTCTGCTAGAGGAGGGAGGAAGCTGTACAATTGGCAGGAAGAAACACATTCTGAAAGATAGGCTAATTGTAATTTTGAATGGGTCTTTTTCCTATCTGAAGGGGTAAGATGGAGGATGGCTTCGATTCCACATAAGCCGGAAACCTGAATTACCGTCTACCTACAGCTTGCCTCTTTTGAACATTTGTCTTCTATCTAGTTACAGTAAGAGGTCCCTCAATTGATCCATCAGCCACTCCTACTTGATTGCTGGATAAAAGTATCTTGAAGCTGGAGTGCAGAAAACGCCCAAGTAAGGTCGGGTGATCCCCCCTCTTGTGATCTGTTCTTGTGTCACTAGGTTCTGGACTACCACAGATGCATCAGAGGTGGATCATCTGTGGATACATGCAACGACTCCCTACTCTACCCTTTAGCAACAAGACATGCCCACTTATATAAAGAAATGTACAGACAATAAAGCTAAAGTTTTGTCCTCAACAGGCAGACCAGCTTACGTCAGAATTAACTTTCACTCCTGTGTTTGTATGTAATCCAATCGTTGACCAGGGTGAATCCCTAAACATATCAAATAGAGCTTGACTGTCTTTATTAGGGGTTATAGGAAATGCAGGCTGCTAAGCTGACCATCACTGAGGTGCCTGCGAGAACTGGGCTGCCAGATATGGATGGCAGAAAAGGATGTTTGGCAAATAACATTCTCCATATCTGCCGACACTTGACTGACAAGCTGCAAATGATTCATTCTCAGACTGGCAACAACTGCAAAAACTCTACCGCAATCTACATTCTTAACAGTGACTTACCCGGAGATCAGAAGGTGTATGGTTGCAGGGAACTAGCTAAGAAAAAAAGTTCTGCTCACCACTGTATGGCACAAGCGTAACCAAACCATTCAGGAATCGGAAAACTAGCGGTACTTAAAAGAAGGAACCCTGGGGCGAAAACCAAATAACGAAATAGTGCCCATGTGCCCTTTGCAAATATTTACAGTGATCTGATTCTGAGGGATCCAGAGGGGTAAAGTTTACATGGTGAGGAAAATGGCTTACTTTCATTTCTCAGTAGTTCACTATACTATCATTTACAAAAAAAATTGTGTATGCTGCAGCCCTCAGACGTTCAAATAAAAAAATTAAAAAACATTTTTTTTAGCTGCAAGAGAAATCTTTTTTTTTAATAATTCTTTTTATTGAACAATCAAGGAAATGGTCATTACATACAAGAGATCATTACTAATATCTGTGTTACATTGTCGTTGTCAGGCAGAAGTGTCATACATTACGATAGTGGGCAGTACTAAAATGTTCACATTCTACTTCAGCCACGAGCTACATATACTGTTTTCTCCCGTATCATACACCAATCCAAGTCCTCTTTCCAGGCGTTGAGTGTTGGTGGTGTTGCCGCTCCCCAGAGGCGGGCGATATTTTGCTTAGCTACCATCTGTCCAAGAAGAGAAACCTTTTGACTAGGAATGTCTTCTCAGTAATGAGGCTTTTCATCAATTTATGAATTCATGTAATAGTTTTTTATATTTTCTGACCCTGATCTGAATTTTTATTTCAAGATTTCATTTTGCAACACTTGATGTTCGGTGATTGCTGCATTACCACGCCCACACACTTGTAATGTTATAACTTTTGTGTTACCTTATAACATTTATTAAGTGCACAACACTTATTCAGGTGTCTTGGCGCTACAACAGCTGGAGAGTACAAGTAAAGGAGCCAGAATTGTTGAGCAGCTCTTGAAAAGCCAGGTCTTCAAGGCTTCCCCAGATTGCAGCAACAGCAGGATAGTATCCAGAGTTATGGGAAGTTCTTTCCACAATTTATCTGCCATTACAGAGAATTACTTGCCTCCGAAGCGAGACCACCTGATTCATGGGATTATAAGTAGAAAAGCCTCTAAAGTTTAAAAAGCATGCTCTGGGAGATATTTGATAAATGTATTCCAAAAATTATTCGGATCCGACTGGATTACAGCATTTAAGTCAATGCACAGGAATATTTTCTACAATGATCTCTACTGAAGAGTGTTAAGAGTAGTGGAAGAAAAAAAATGAGGAAGACTGAGGGCAAATAGGGTCGATGCATTTTAAATCCTCTGTTGCTTCTTCATAATGCCAGTGGCTAAGCCCAGAAAAAGAGAGTTACAGTAATCAGGTTGGTTCAGAATGGTTGCCAAGATCACCACACGATGGCTACACTACAGAAGCAGGGGTAAAGTCTTCCTTCGTAGCCTCAGGAGAAAACAACAGGGGTAGACAAGATGGTTGACCTGCTTTTCTAAAGTTCTAAAGTAAGCTCCAGCTCCAGGCAGATCCCTCAATTGTATTATGGCTGAGGCTGGTTCTGGGTGGACAGAACTAATTGGAGGCCAAAGATCATGCATAATAAGACTATGAGGACATGAATGATTTATCCAAAACACTTCTGCTTTGTCCGTGTTAAATTATAAAGAATTAAGTTGTAACCAAGATGATAGAGCAGCCATACACTAATGAAAAGGTTTGAAATGGGTAGTACCTACCTTGGCCATGGCAATAATTAATTGGGTGTCATCTGCATAATGCATGCAGCTGGAGTCAAAAGATTTTACTAGTTGTGCCACAGAACGCACATGGCTATTAAAGAGAGTTGGGAATAGAGCTGAGCCCTGAGCCACACCCTGATTTAGTGACTTGAATTCGGGCATGATAGGAGGTAAATATATAGCTTGAGACCTATCCTCTTGGTAGGACTTAAACCACTGAAGATCCTTCCCATCAATACTTAGCTCTTGAAATCTGGATATTATTTTTTTATGAGGTACTGTACTGAATGTTGTATACAGGTCTAGCAGCACAAGGGCTGTTGCACTGCCTGCCTGCAATCGTTAAGTCATCAACCACGGACAGTTAAGCAGTCACTGTGCTGAACAGTGACCGGAATCCAACTGAACGGGGGGGGGTCTAAGATCTGACTTTGATCCAATAATGCAGACAGGCGTCAGTTGACATGCTTCTCCAGAATCTTGACAGCAAAAGGCAACAAGGCTATGGGTCAAAAGTTAGACAAAGTGGACAAGTTAGAATAAAATAAAATCCAATTTATTTTTAATAAAAGGATGATCAATGATTTTTCCACTATAGCTAGTCTGATGAGGGGTAATACCCCGAAACCGGTCCCAGGATGCTTGTTTCCGGTCAGAGGGAACATGGCCAGACAGTTCACGCTGGACTGTTCCTATGGGGAGCAGGGTCAGGATTGATTTGCATAAGGCAGGGTCCAAGCTGGGCTGGTATGGTGAGCAAAAGAACAATGGATTTAACCCAGATCTCTTGACTGGGGGCGAGTGTTTGAAAGTTTCAGCACTCCGTCCATCATCCTGCTGTGTTTGGATTCTGAACTATCATATGGAGCTCCTAAGCAGCTATGTCACTGATAAATGTATTGGCCAAAAAAACCTAGAAGAGGGGTCTCCTCAAATGATGTAGTCCCCAACTACTATCAAACAGGCATGCGATGGGGATAATAAAAAGTACTAGATCTAAGACTTAGCTGGACCGAGAAATGGGGAGGGGGGTCAGGGGGTGTTTAATAAGTGACCCACAATAAAACTGAGGCAGAGGAAAAAAAACTACAAATCCAAGTATCGTGGGAAAAGACAGGTAGTACATACAAGTTCTCCAACTGCATGCTTGACATTAACAATGAACGCAACTCTGCCACTCGGATGGGCAGGGCCGGGATGATGAAGCAGGGTAATATCTGAGAGATACAGAGAAGCAATATCATGAACACTAGTGTCTGTAAACCACTCTTTCCCGGCATTGCCTTTTGCTCAGACCAGTCAACCAAACGTCAGATGCGGTTACTTTAATTTAAAATAGGACAGTGCACAATGACAGAAATCGGACAAAGCTTACATCAAGACTGACCTTTCTCTCCCCTAGTCTTTTGGTGCATTTGCTTATACTCTGCATAATGCATGCTTATGGCCAAACCAGTTGCCATTAGGATAAGGTTTGCTTTGTGGTGCCTCATTTCTATATAAAACAGGGCAGATGTGGAGTAGGGTAAAAAGTACAATCTACATAAAAGCTTCACAGCAGTACAAATCCTTCTCCATTTGAGAGTAGGTCCTTTAGGAGGAAACTCACTGAAACATCCTACACTTCCAGTTGACAAAGGCAATTAGAGCAATCTGATTAGATCCCATAGGGCTAAGACCTCTCTAAGTTCATAAGATTTGGGAGATACTGTGTTCAAAGGGAAATCATTTCAGTGCTGGTTTACATTCTGAAGAAACTTGATGAGGTGGAAAAGACCTATGTCGAAGGAAACACGCCTGAATATATTGAAAAGTGTGGAAGCTCAAATGACAAATGTGAAGTATTAAGAACTGGAAGGCATATAGAAATTACTGAAACAGACGTTGGTGACTTGTCACCATAAAACAAGGTGGCCTATTTTATGTTACTTTTGGAGTGCAGAATCGGGGTACTAGAGAATGTACAATAAACACTGAAAGTTTGTGTTCCAGGGTTTTCCTTGGTCACTGCTGGAGGCAAACATTAAACCTGTGAGCTTCTCACAGAAATCCTAAGCTATTCTGACGAACTGGAACCTGTTCTAGAGAAGAATGCTTATATGCTGCCCTAGAGAGCTCCCAATATGATGATTAACTGGATTGCAGTTCTATGTTGAGGATTTTTGTGAATGCATTCCTGTTTTTATACAATACTAATAATGTGCAAAATGTAGTTTTAAACATGAATACACATGTACACACTAATATACTACTTTTGTCTTTAAAATTAGTTTCTTAGACTGCATATTAGTGTGCTTTCCTGAACCTTTTTAATTATGCCTCAATTTGGGCCTAGCAGCAATGTTTTACAGAACTGATGTCTCTCCTGTCCTCCCCCTGGCACATGTCACTGTTCGTTATTCCTGCAACATGCAATCAAACAGAGTAATATTTGTTTATTTGTATTGTTCATGTGGTTCTGAATGAATCTTCCCTGACTCAGTCACAAATCTGTATCTGTTTCCAAGGTCCTTCTGTAAGTTTCCTGTACTCTATTCATTCACAATAGTTTGCTGCTGTTCATATACCTAGTTTGTTCCACCATCTCCAGATGACATTAGCATAGAGAGGGTAGAATAAACATTTGTGTAGTGGGATAGTGCTTACATGCTAAGGCAATATGATGCTGAATAGAATTGTTCTCCATTTTGCAATGAATGGCACAGAATTTGATCATACCAACATGATTCTTCAGTTTTACTAATTCCATATGTGAAAATAATGTTTAAAAAAACCTCTTGATTTTGGGGGTGAGTCAGAGATGTTTCTTAAGCTACTATGGCCGTGGTACCTTTCTCTCTTGATTTCGCTGCCCACTGGGGACTTAAAATAATTTGATTTTGCAGATCTCTGTAATGCCATATTTGCTGAGAGCCTTTTTGGCACTAACTCTGTATTGCCTTACTTCTAATATGTATAATAAAACCCTTTAAGTATTCAGCTGATCTAGAATTCAGTTATTGAGTGAACCCATTGATTTAAAAGAGTGATTTCTGATATAGTAATGTGTTGGGAGATACCTTCCCTCTGAGACACATTGACTCATGAAATTGAGGTCTATCACAGTCTGATTTATTGAGTTGTGGGTGTCCTGTTGAGCTACATTTTGGGGTGTCAAAAATGCAGGGTCCTCCACACCCACAACTGTCAGAGGTGTGGAAGGGTGCATAGTAATTGGCAGCGCATTTCAAAAGGGTGAGCTTTGCAAAAATCAGAATTAAAGGTGCGAGGGAACAATAGAAAGCTGGCTCTGTATAAACTATACCAAAATGATGTATAGTGTGCACAGAGTCCAGTGGAACCCCAAAGGTAAGCAGAGGTAAAAGTAGATCACACCTTTCTCTCTATTTTTGGTAGTGTGGGCAAGCAGTAAGGCTTAATCTGAGGGTAGTGTTAAGCATTTTTTGTCCACACTGAGGCAAGAAATTATGTCACGCATTCAAAGACTGAACTCAGACCAATGTGTTTTTATCAGAAATATTATTGAGTTATTTTATTTCTAGAACCAAGGCATGCCTGGTGCAGGTAAGTGAATCAATACTTTGCAAAATCTTATGCAGTGACTTACAGTCAAATGCAGTTTCAAATGCAGTTGGTTGAATTACAGGTAAATCAACAGTTCGAAATTACTTTTCAGTAACTTTACAGATTACTGTGCTCGTTACTTTTTTGATTACTTTTTAAGTTACTTTTGCTAATCAGTGGGATATGCCTAGATATCACACTGAGACATTTCCTAGACAAAAGGTAAGTAATTAACCTTTAGTACATTTGCAGTTTTTCACTGTTTCATATGAACCAACTCCACATTTAAAAGAATTTTCAAGGAGAAAACACTCAATGCAATCCTATGGAAGGAAATGAAGTTAACGGTTTGCAGGTAAGTACTTACTTGTGGGAGTTGGTATTCTGGGGTTAGAAGCAGGGTTCCCCTAGGGTCGAGGATGCACTCTCAGAACACCCTCAGAGGCACTAGGGCAGCCGGGAGCTGAGTGCTGAGGCCCAATGTTATCCAATGGGGGATAGTGGGGCTCCGGTTGTGGCTGCTCACGAGCAGACCACAAGGTTGCGGAAGCAAAGCTCCTAGTGTTAAGCTCAGGGCAAAGGGGGATCCGAGTTAGCACACAAGGAGCACCCACAGTGGCGGCCGGATGCAGAGTGCTGATTTGGCGTTGAGTGCCCTGTTGATTTTAATGGGGATCCTCTGGTTGTAACAAACACTGCAGGCTCGGATACGAAGTTCTTCTGGAGGTGACCACTGGTTGGAGAGGTAATTTGGGATGCCTGGGGATGCTTGGACACCGTGGGTTGGGCCACCCAGGGCTGTGGGGTGTCGGGTGCAGGGGTGTCTAAAGGAGTCAGGTTTTCTGACCAGTTTCAGTCGCGGTAGGGGGACCCTCCGGAAAGGGCTGCAGGCATCAATTGGAGATTTGAGGCAGGTCAGAGATCACCAGATCTCAGGTCAGGATCACTGGGGAGACCGCCTCATGGTGTTGGGCCACTTGAACTTGGGCCATGGGTGTTGGGTGCAGAGTGGTGCAGACTCGCAGATTTTGCCAGAGCCAGAGTCTGTGTGTGATCAAATCCGGTGCTCACTGGAGACAAAGTCTTGGTTTTGGAAGGCAGGGCAGGTCTTTCGGGTTCTTGAGGGCTGCAGGACACACCGGGATTTCGCTGGAGCAGGTTCAAGGTGTGGACAGGCCAGGAGGGCTGGGGCCAAGTCAGTGGGCGTCCTCTTCTTAGCTTCAGCATGGCTGTTCGGTCCTTCATCTCCTTTTCTTCTTAGTCGTTTCTTGTCTGAGGAGGCAAGGTTCGAGTGCCCTTAAATTCCAGATTTAGGGGTGATACTGGTAGGTTAAGGTCGGGACCAATGGGTCTCTTCCTTGGGGTGGGTACACCCGATATTATGCCAACCTCCAGCAGGAGGGGGGCATAGGCCTCTCTATGGTTGGCTGGGTCCCTCCATCTGCAAGATGGCGAGGACTGAGAGTTGAGCTTCACCTCGCCTCCCCCACCTGAGGGATGGGCACACCTCCCTTCCTTGCTTGGTTTTCCCGCCGATTCTCCCACCCAAAGTGGGGGGTCAGAACGGTGGGCGTCAGTTGCTGGAAGCAAGGTGGCAAGCCTTTGAAGCTTCCCCTTGGTGGACCCTGCCCATCCTGGGGGCAGAGGCATGGCACCTTGTCCTAGGATGTGCATTGTTTCAGACTCCCGAGAGCAGCAGGCTTTTGACCCAGAGGTCCAGAAACATGTCAGGTGGTGGCAGCTGGCGAGCAGCCAATCAGTCAGGACACTAGTTAGGTCGTTTTTCAGGGGGCATCTCTAAGATGCACTTTTAGTGTATTCTTCATTAAATCCCACACTGGCATCCATGTGGGTTTATTGTGCTGAGAAGTTTCATACCAAACTTCCCAGTTTTTAGTAAAAAAGCCTTTATGGTGCTGTGGAGTTCGTGCTGACAAACTCCCAGCACCATATACTGTTAGTGGCATTACCACACTAACAATGTCTAAGAATTGGCTTAGACGCTGTAGGGGTACAGGGTTCATGCACCTGTACCCTCACCACTGGACTAGTGCACCCAGCTAGAGGGGTGGCTGACCTACGCCAGGGCAGTGGGTTGTAGGCATGGCACACAAGATTGTGTGCCATGATGACTCTTCACTCTGTCCTGCACCAAAACACGCAGCCTGCAATGGCAGTGTATGTGTGTAAAAGCAAAGGGTCTCTAAGGGTAGCACAATAAGTGCTGCAGCCCATCCCTGGCCACAGTGCCCTTGGTACATATGGTACCATTTACAAGGGGGCTGACCTGTGGCCAAAGAGTGTCAATTTGGTTTTGTTTTAATGCAGTGTAGGGAAA
Organism: Triturus cristatus; assembly: GCF_964204655.1. Lineage (NCBI taxonomy): Eukaryota > Metazoa > Chordata > Amphibia > Caudata > Salamandridae > Triturus > Triturus cristatus. The sequence continues at coordinate 216,497,784 of NC_140588.1, forward strand.
GAACATAGGCCCTGGGTACCTGGTTGGCAGGAACCCAGGGCACACTCAAAGTACATCAACAGTTTGGCAAAAAGTGGGGGCAACCATGCAAAAAGAGGAAGGAATATGCTACTTACCAGTATGCATCTGTTCTTGGCATGTAGAGCTGCAGAGCCACACACTTAGGATAATAACGCCATCTGTTGTTGGGCTCGGATGCTTGAAAGGTTGTTGTTGTCTTCGGAAGAAGTCTTTTGGTCACGAGATAGGTGACTCCTCCCTTGGACTACAGTGCGCATGGGCATCCACTCCATCCTCAGATTGTTTTTCGCCATGATGGGAAATGATGCAGTGTGTAAGAATAAAGAAAGGATGTCCATGTGTAATGTCTAATTAAGACAATGCTGGAACAGATACAGGTCCTGGGGAGGTGGGTGGGCGTGTGTGGCTCTGCAGCTCTACATGCCAAGAACAGATGCATACTGGTAAGTAGCATATTCCGTTCGAGGCATATGAGCTGCAGATCACACACTTACGATAGACTATACAGCAGTGTCTCCCCTAGCGGTGGTCATCTGTATCGGTTGCAGCAGTTTGGAATAAGGTTTTAAGGACAGCCTGACCCACAGAAGCTTGTTGTTTGGCTTGCACATCAACACAGTAATGTTTAGTGAAGGTGTGTGTTGTAGCCCATGTGGCTGCCTTACAAATATCTTCTAAGGGAATGTTTCCTAAGAATGCCATGGAAGCCCCTATTTTGCGTGTGGAGTGCGCTCTAGGGGGAACTGTTAGAGTGCGTTTAGCTTTTTGGTAACCTATTTGAATACATTTAAATATCCACCTGGCTATCCCTGATTTGGAAATGGAGTTGCCTTTATGTGGTGGAGAGAAAGCAACAAACAATTGTTTGGTTTTGCGGAAAGATTTGGTTATGTCAATGTAATACAGCAGGGCTCTTTTAACATCTAAGGAATAAAGAGCTCTTTCAGCTACCGAGTCCGGATTTGGGAAGAACACTGGTAGCTCGACTGATTGGTTAAGATGGAATGGAGAAATGACTTTTGGCAGGAATTTTGGATTTGTTCAAAGAACCACTTTGTTATGATGTAGTTGTAGAAATGGTTCTTGTATGGTTAAAGCCTGGATTTCACTTACCCTTCGAAGGGATGTGATAGCAATAAGGAAAGCCACTTTCAATGTAAGGAATTGTAGTTCGCATTTATGCAGAGGTTCAAATGGGGGACCCATGAGCCTAGTGAGAACAATATTTAGATTCCACACTGGAGAGGGTGGTAATCTGGGAGGAATAATCCTTTTAAGACCTTCCATGAAGGCTTTGTTCGCAGGCACTTTAAATAGTGACAAGTGTTGTCGATTTTGTAAGTAGGCTACTAATGCTGCTAGGTGGAGACTTATGGATGAGTACGCTAAATTACATCTTTGCAAGTGTAGTAAGTAGCAAATGATGTTCTGGATGGATGCATCCAGTGGGCGTATATCATTGTTAGTGCAGTAAATGGCAAATATTTTCCATTTTGCGGCATAGCAGGCTCTAGTAGTAGGCCGTCTGGCCTCCTTTATAATATTCATGCAGTCTGGTGGTAGGTTGAGGTAACCGAACTCTAGGACTTCAGGAGCCAGATCACTAGGTTCAGTTGATGTGGATCGGGGTGTCTGATTTCTCCATGGTTCTGGGTTAATAAGGACGGGGAGAGGCGCAGTCTTTGGTGTGGAACTAGAGAGAGTTCCAGTAGTGTTGTGAACCAGGGTTGACGTGCCCATGTGGGAGCTACTAGTATCAGCTTGAGAGACTGTTGCCTGAGCTTGCGTACTACGAATGGAATGAGTGGGAGAGGCGGAAAAGCTTACGCAAATCTGCCTGACCAGTTCATCCATATCGCATTGCCCTTCGACTGTGGGTGGGGAAACCTGGCGGCGAAGGTTGGGCATTTTGCGTTTTCGTGTGTGTCGAACAGGTCTATGTCTGGTTGGCCCCATTTTTGGAAGAATGGGAGTAGGACTTGTGGGTGTAATTCCCATTCGTGGATCTGTTGGGTTTGTCGACTCAACAAATCGGCAATCTGATTGTGAACTCCTGGAAGTTGTTCTGCTAGCAGGTAGATGTTCTGGGGAATTGCCCATCTCCAAATGTTCTGTGCGAGCTGGGACAGTTGGAGAGAATGTGTGCCTCCTTGTTTCTGTATGTAATACATGGCTGTCATGTTGTCCGTCCGGATGAGGACAGTTTTGTTCTTTAGATGTAATTGGAATGATTTCAATGCTAGGAACACTGCCAGTAGTTCCAGGTAATTGATATGGAGCACTTTTTGTTGAGTTGTCCATTTGCCCTGAGTGGTGTGTCCTAGGAGATGGGCTCCCCACCCTGTGAGAGATGCGTCGGTTGTTAGCACTATCTGTGGAAGAGGCTCTAAGAACGGCCGTCCTTTGGACAGGTTTATGGTGTTCCACCATTTTAGTGAGCGATGCGAGCGACTGTCCACTAACACCAGATCCGTAAGTTGTCCGTGAGCCTGGTTCCACTGACGTGCTAGACATTCTTGCAAGGGACGCATTTGAAGTCGTGCATACGGCACAATGAAGATGCATGACGCCATCATGCCTATGAGTTGCATGAACACTCTTGCTGGGAGAGAGTGTTGGGATTGAAATTTTAAGATGAGTGCTTGTAAATTGGCTATCCTGGCAGGGCTGGGATAAGCTATGGCCTTGGAGGTATTTATGGTGGCTCCCAGATACTGATGTATGTGGGAGGGTTGTAGTTGAGATTTGGGATAGTTGATGGTGAATCCCAAGTTGTGTAAAAGTTGAATAGTTTGGTGAGTGTGTAGAACGCATTTGTTGAACGAATTGGCTTTTATGAGCCAATCGTCGAGATATGGGAAGACATGAATTTGTTGTCTCCTGAGATGCGCTGCTACTACTGCTAGGCATTTGGTAAATACTCTGGGCGCAGTTGTCACTCCGAACGGGAGGACAGTAAACTGATAGTGTTGCCCGTCTACCAGGAATCTTAGATATTTCCTGTGGGCAGGATGCATGGGAATGTGAAAATAGGCATCCTTGAGATCTAGTGTGGCAAGGAAATCACCTTTCCGTTATAGTGGAAGCACTTGTTGAAGAGTGATCATATGAAAATGATCTGAGTGTATGTACCGATTTAGGAGTCTGAGGTCGAGTATGGGTCTTAACGTCTCGTCCTTCTTGGGGATTAGGAAGTATAGAGAGTATACCCCTGTGCCCTGATGTTGGAAGGGCACTGGCTCTATTGCGTGTTTTTGAAGCAAGGAGAGAACCTCTTGCTTGAGGAGTGTAAGATGGTCTGGCGACATGGGACGCTGTTTGGGTGGTATATGTGGGGGTGTATTTGTGAGTTCCAGGCAGTAACCATACTGGATAATTTGTCTTACCCACTTGTCTGTTGTAATGGAATTCCAGACAGGTAGGAACTGTTTGAGTCTTCCCCCGACTGGAGTGGAATGGTCTGGGGGGGAGTGGAGGAAAGTCACTGTTTAGTGGCGGGGGAGGTACGAGTGTTGGTATTGCCTCGACCTCGTCCCTTGGTGTTGTTTCCCCTATATCCTCCTCTAAAATATCCTCTATTGGGGGATGTTTGTGTAGAGGTTTTGAACGTGGAATATTTTTGGATGCTCCTCTATAGAAGTAGCGTTGAAAGGAGCCACGTGGCTGTGGAGACTGCAATGCTCCCATGGACTTAGCAGTCTCGGTGTCTTTCTTCATTTTTTCAAGTGCAGTATCTACTGCTGGTCCAAACAGTTGCTCTTGGTTAAATGGTTGGCTAAGTATGGTACTTTGTACTTCTGGCTTAAAGCCTGAAATACGTAGCCATGCATGGCGTCTAAGAAGTACGCTTGTATTGATTGCTCTAGAGGCAGTGTCTGCGGCGTCAAGTGCACATTTAATTGAGGCATTTGAGATGAGCTTTCCCTCTTGTATAAGGTCATTTGCCTGGGTCTAGTATTGGTCTTGTAGGTGTTGTATGAGATCTTCTAACTGATCATAGTGAGCCCTATCATAGCGTGCCAATAGGGCTTGTGTGTTGGCAATACGCCAATGGTTAGCTGCTTGTGCTGCTACTCTTTTGCCCGAGGCTTCTAATAGTTTGGATTCTTTGTCTGGGGGCGGTGTATCTCCTGTTGTTTGGGAGTTCGCCCGTTTCCTTGCGTTGGAAACCACCAAAGAATCCAGAGGGAGCTGTCCTTTAATATAAGAAGGATCTTCTGGGGCAGGTCTATATTTTTTCGCAATTCGAGGGTTAAGTACCCTGGCCCGTACGGGGTCCTTAAAAACTTCTGTGGCGTGTTTTATGACCCCTTTAATCATAGGTAAAATTTGGACAGATTTCTGAGACTGCTCAAAAGTGTCTAAAAGGAAGTCTTCCTCGGGTGCATCTGAGTGCATGGTGACGCCATGGTAAAGTGCTGCTCTGTGTACTAGTTGTCCAAACCCGAGGTGGTCATCTGGAGGTGAGGGTTTGGAAGGGTATGTAGTAGGATCAGGTACATCAGGCAGAGGGTAAGCCCAGTCGTCCAATGGTACAATATCCGGATTTGTGAAAGGATCATTAGGATCATTAAGATCATCCGGATCACCCCCTCCCCCATCATCATCATCCTGTGGAGGTGGTGTATGTGAAGGAGATGGTGGAGGTAATGGTGGTGGAGGCAGGGGGGGTGGGGTAAGAGGTCGTACAGGAGAGGAAGGAGGAATGGGTGAAGTGGCTGAGTCCTTCTTCTTTACAGGAGCTGGAGACGGTGTTGTGTCTAGCTTCCTTTTCTTACATGGCACAGCAGTGACATGTCCAGTTTTTGGATTGATATAGATTCTTTTTTGCGTTGGATCTGAGTGGAAAAGTTCTTGGTCTTCAGGAACAGACTTTGGCGCCGATTTTTTCGGTTCCGATCTATGTTTTGGGTGATCGGTAGAGTCTTTAGGAGGTGTAGTATAGACCTTAGCCGGTTGTTTCGGTACCGATGAGGGTTTCGGTGCCGATTAAGGTTTCGGTGCTGAAATGGAGCCTTTAAGCTTGGGGGCTTTCGGTGCCGGCTTGTCTACGTGCCTCAATGGTTTCGGTGCCAAAGGTGCCGGAGCCGGCTTCGGTGCCGAGAGGTCTTGTGTCTTTGGTGCCGAAAGTGCTGGGGGTACAATAATATGTTTGCTGGGGCCGGAGCCACCTGAAGGCTTGTATTTCTTCGGAGCCGAGCCCGAAGGCGGGGCTTCTGAAGGTTGTTTTCGGTCGCGAATGGGGCCAGCTGGCGAAGTCTTGACCAATGCCTTTTTTGGAGGGGTTGGGGTAGGGGCATCGGTACTCACGCGTTGCCCCGGAGTAATGGGGTCGTCAGAGTCGTCTGCTTCTGATATAATGTGAAGTTCCTCGGAATCTTCTTCCGGGACATCGGGGCCCTCATCAAAGATGTCCTCTGGTTCCGGAGCTGGTCTGTGTGCCATGATATGGCGTCGAGCTCTCCGATCCCGAATGGTGTTCTTGGATCGGAATGCGGAGCAGGCTGGACAGCTGGACTCATTGTGTTTCGGCGACAGGCACAGGTTGCAGACCTTGTGGTGGTCACTGTGCGGGAATTTTGCTCCACATTGGGGGCATTTTTTAAACGGCGTCCTTTCCATGAGCCGCATGCCTCATGGCGGGATAGGTTTAATCGCCTGCGTCGACGTACGGAACAGGCCCGATGAATTCGATGTCGAGTAATGATGAAAATTATAAAGGTTTTTCGCTTCGAAAAGCTTGGTTTAGAAGTTTTCTACCGGAGTGGAAAAGTTTCATCCGAACTCAATGGCGGAAAAAACCAATCTGAGGATGGAGTGGATGCCCATGCGCACTGTAGTCCAAGGGAGGAGTCACCTATCTCGTGACCAAAAGACTTCTTCCGAAGACAACAACAACCTGCAAGCATCCGAGCCCAACACCAGATGGCGATCTTAGCCTAAGTATGTGATCTGCAGCTCATATGCCTCAAACACTTTCTTACCGGAACTAATTCTTAACTTTCAAGCTGGGAGTGTAAAAACTCAAAAGAAATGTGAAACCCTCTGGAAGTTCAGAAAAGATTTCCAAAGGTGAATGTTCCATCTTCACTATGAAACCCGAAGCTGAGAGTAGTCCACAAGAGCACATTACCATTTATTAGTGTGCAACCAGCAAAGTTATTTTTACATAAAATAAAGGGTATTCTACCTTGCAGGCATCCACCAATTTGGCCAGATGCATAGTTTGAATCGTTTCTGTAGTCACACCGTAAAATTGACAAGGAGGTATAGGTATTTTCATTTGCGACTCTATGAAATAACTATTGTGATATTTAAGGATTGTGTTTGCATGTAGGGAATTTAGAGTGTAAGGGCATTCTAGCCCAGCTATGACATGTTGTAGGTTCAATGGTCAGTGGCAGTTACAACTGGGCTGGAGCTGCTGCCTGACCTATGGATGAGATGATCTTTTAATAAAGAACTTACTTTCACCTTAAAGGATTGGATTTTCTTGCTTTATTACACTGGCAAAGAGTGGAGAAAAGTATCTCAACATACTGCTGCTCATTTTCGAGCAGGTCTCTTCAGATTTACTTAAGGATTTTACTCATTAATCCTCAGAGAAGTTATTTTTCAACTACATTTGGGATTCAGAAAAGAAAAGCATTTCTCCAAACAACCTTGTATGTACTATTTTATTTGCTTCTACAGTTTAACTTTTCTCTGTGTGAATCACAGGAGTCGTGCTTATAACTGGCATTTTTCAAATTCCAGCGCATGAATACTTTCAGCGTGTCTAGAGCATTTTCTCTCATCACGCCTCGAGCACCTCAGTTCAACATGCTCACCACGTCACATCAGCAAGCTCTTTGAGTCAGTGCACCTGTGCTTTCAGCAGGTCTCGAGCTCTTTTTCTCATCGCGTCTCAAGCGAATTGTTCATCGCGCTCACAATGTCACATCAGCAGGCTCTTAGGATCTTACACAGCTATGTACTGGGACAAACTGCTGAGTTTGGTATACAAGGCCTAATTCCTGGAGAAACAACGCAATAGGCACACCTTCTTGTAGCTTCAATGCTGGAGTTTCGCTTGCACCAACTGTACAGTGATAGGGCACACCTGCCTCTGGGTTTTGCCTCTCTCCTTGGCACGGGTGGAAGGGGAGTATTTCTACCTATGTTTTTACTGCAATTGGCATGCCTCAACTGGAATTATCTCTCCTGTGCCTCCACACTGCACTTCTGTACTTGCACATGTTTTTTTCTCTTATCATTCACAGGGATTGGCATGCCTTTCCAGTATTTCTTCAAGTGTTCTATGCAGAACAATAAGCACGCACCCTGCTGTTTAATTGCGGACAAAAGTGACTGAAGTGTGAGTTAAGTGTGTTATTTGTTTTTTACCACAACCCTGTTTGGCAAGCAACCTATGACATTTTTCACACACATCTAGTAGTTAGCACTGCAGTACGTTGGTGGTTCATATTATTTAGACAGGATACTGTATACTGTCAATCTTTGAGTTATCTGTTCTACTGTCTTTGTTCAAAGCATATATAACCATGCAGAATGCAGTTCTACCCCCCTTTTATTCCTTACTATTCCTGAAGATCTGCAAATTCCTTGGGAAAAATGGAAAATAAACATTTTTGCATTACGCTAGTGTGTGTGAGTCAAGCCTAAGTAGTGAGATAAAGCCATCACTACTTTTACACTGTTTAGGATGCGGAGGGCAAGAAGTGTTAATTGAAGGAGTTTGATGCAGGTGTGAAAAAGTTAGATTTGCATTATTTGCCCAAGATCTGTACCTTACTTGAACGATATCACTTTGGCATCAGGCAACAAAAGTCTAGTGGAAGGATACGTTACTTGCTTAAGGAAATTAGCATCCACATGTGAATTTGGTGCAAGGTTGGTCAGAGACCAATTCATCCTGAGACGCTGTTGCGATAAAATTAGAAAAGAATTGTGGGTGAAGGATGACCAGTCATTGCATGAAGTCATTGGCACTGCTAAGCGTGTTAAACACGCATTGGCATGTATGGAGGAGTTGGATAAGGGGAAGAGGAGTGTAGAGAGTAAGGTTGAATTGAAAGAAGAACTTAAAGAGCAAGAGGAGAGTAAGATCAAAGCTTCACAGTCTCAACAACCCAAGTTTAAGGGTGTATGTCACTGTTGTGGTAATCCGGGGCATGTTGCTTCATTAAAGAAATGCCCTGCATGAAATGTGGTGTGCAAAGCTTGCAATAAGAAGGGGCATTTTGCTAAATATTGTTCTTCCAAACCTTCTATACCCAAGATTCTGTTTAACAAGGTGATGATTGTATATTCTAGGTTTACACAAAAGATAAAAAAAAGAAAACATCTTAAGGATCAAGTTGAGATTGCAGGTTCAAATGTTGAAACCTTGTTTGACTCTGGAGCATGGCTCACACTTACTTCCGATGAGTTGTTTGATAAAGAATTCAGTTCCAGGGTTGAGTTGAAAAATCCTTATGCGACTTATGGAGCACATAGGGGTCAGACCATTGAGCTCAGAAGGTACTTTGAGGCGGACATCAGTAACAAAAGCAATGCTCAGGGAAAAGTGCCTGAAATAAATAGGATTGTGTGCAGTTCAAGAACTTTATATTAAGAATGGTAGTGTGGACAAGTGTGGTAACAAGTTTATGGAAGAATTCCTGGAGATGTTCAGTGACACGCTGGGGTTCCTGAAGGGTTATGTACACCAAATTAAACTTAAAAAAGGGAGTATGCCTGTGGCTGCTAAAGTATGTTAGGTGCCTATCTTAATGAGGTAGTAGGTTGAGGGAGAGGTAAAGAGACTATGTAAGGAGGATATCATTGATGCAGTGGAAGGTTCTGAGTGGGTTGCACCAATTGTAGTGGCTCGCAAGCACTCAAGAGATATCAGACTAAGTGGTGCTCTCAGAACACTTACAAAGTGTGTTGCATACCACAGTTGATGAGCCCAGGTGGGTACGATCAGAATTAGAGTAATTGAAGTCTATCTGACTTTCCTGATCACGAAAGGTATGAGGGTGAGAGGAGGAAACGTGTATGCAAATATCCCTGAACAGTTCACCCATAGAGCATTGCCCATGGGCTGTGGATGTCTGGATGCAAAGCTTTGTTATTTTTCATTTTCCACCGTTACAAACAGGTCTATTGTGGGGGTTCCCCACAAGTGGAAGCATCACTGTAATAACGTACTGTATATTTCCCACTCATGAACCTGTTGTTGATTTCTGCTGAAGTGGTCCGCAATTGAGTTGTCCTTTCCTGGTATGCATTGTGCTAGGAGGTGGATGTTGTGACGGTTCGCCTATTTCTATATTTTTTTGCCAGTTGGGTTAATTGTATGGAATGGGTTCCCCCCTGTTTCTGAATGTAATACACAGCAGTCACCATTTTCTGAACGCAGAAGAACTGCCTTCCCAGCTATGCTTGTGAGGAAAGCTTTGACAGCCATTGCAATGGTGTGAGAAAGTGCCATCTTTCTTCCATGGTATGCCCCCACTTTTTGCTGAATTGCTGAATGTACTTTGACTGAGTGTGCCCTGGACTCCTGCCAATCAGGTGCCCAGGGCCTATGTTCCTTCCCTAAATACACAAAACCCAAATTGGCAAACCCTGGTCACATGTCAGCCCCTGGTAAATGGTACCCTAGGTACCCAGGGCCTTGTGACCAGGGAAGGCCTCTAAGGGCTGCAACACTCATTGTGCCACCCTTAGAGGCCCTGTACCCTTACACACACACACACACACACACACACACACACTGCCCTTGCAGGCTGGGTGTCTGGGTGCAAGACAAAACAAAGAGTCGACATGGCACACATCCCTGTGTGCCATGCCCATCACCCACACTGCCATGGCATATATCAGCCACCCCTCTAGCTGGGTGCCCTATGCCAATGGTGTGGGCACAGGAGCCCTGTGCCCCTACAGTACCCAGGTCCATTCCTGGGCACTGTAAGTGCAGTGCTGCCATTTCAAAGTACATGGTGCTGAGAGCTCGTCAAACACGAACTCCACAGCACCATAATGGCAACACTGAAGACTGAGAAGTTTGTTATCAAACATCTCAGCACATTAAACCCACACTGATGTCAGTGTGGGATTTAATGTACCAAGCACCCCAGAGGGCATTTTAGAGAAGCCCCCTAAAACCTAACCTACAATCCACGTCTGTTCTGATGCTGCCTTGGCTGCCACACAGCAGACATGTTGCTGGACACCTGGGTAGGAGAGCCCCTGCTCTCATGGGCCTGCAACAATGCCCATCCTGGGCGAGGTGCTAAATCTCCTCCCCAGGATGGGCAGGGGGAAGCTTCAAAGGCATGCCGCCTCTGTGAGCTTCCCCAGGCCACTGCAACCCCCCACTCTGGCGGGAAGCTTGGCCGGAAACCCCAAATAAGGACAGGGGATGTGCCAGCCTGCCAACCCCACCCCTCAGGTGGGGGAGGCGAGGTGAAGCACATCTCCGGGCTCTCGCCATCTTGAAGATGAGAAACCCTACCCTATCAGGATTAGGCTACTGCCCCCCTCCCACAGGAGAAAGGCAGGATAGGGGGTGTACCCACCCAGGACAGGGACCCATTGGTCCCTGCCCTTCACCTACCTGTAACACCCCTAAATCTAGTATTTAGGGGCACCCTGAACCTTCCTTCCCCAGATTCCAGATTCCAAAATCAGAAGAAGAGCTAGAAGAAAGAAGTCCTGCCCTGCAGCTGCTAAGAAGCGGAAGACACAAACTGCTTTGGCCCCAGCCCTACCGGCCTGTCGACCCTCGAACCTGCTCCTGCTCCAACCCGGCATCTCTTGTGGCCAGCAACCTCACAAATCCCGGAGGACCTGGCTACCTTTTGACTCCAAGACCCTGGGACTCCCATGAGTAGAGGCTCTACTCAAAATCTACTTCCAATCCCTGGCAGCAGCCCGGAACCGCGAACTCAGCAAACTCTGCACCAGCCAAGCCTGGCCTGTGCCGGAGTGAACACAGACCACTAGGACGACCCCACGGCGACTGTGACCCAGAGTCCGGCACCCAAGGACCTCCCCCTACACTCCTGAAGAAGCCTACAGCCTCAGAACAAGGTGCCCCCCAACCGCGATCAACCAAAAGGCACCCCTGCACCTGGCGCCCCGCGGCCACCTGTGCCCAATCCCGGGGTACCTACCTATCCTCCAACTACCCAACTTACCTCTCGAAGTGGTGGTGGCACCTGAAGAATCCTCGTCCCCGAGCTTGCAGTCTTTTTCTAAACCGGAGATTTCCCATTGAAATCAATTGAGCGCCCGAAGGCTCAAAAGCACCCTGCACACAGCCGACCGAGTGGCCCTGGCAGTGCAACCTCTACACCTATCTACTTCCCCACTTGCCCTGAGTAAGTGACCAGGAGCCCAGCTCCCACAGCCGCGTGGCCTGCTAGTCAGCAGCCACCAACCAAGCCCCCCTATCCCTCATAGAATAACATTGGGCCTAACTCTCTCTACACCCGGCCGCCCTAGTGCTGCTGGGAGGGAACCAACTGTACCTACCTGACCCTGGGGGACCCCCGAGTCTATGCTCAGAACCTCAACTTTGCCAGTCGAGTACTTACCTTTAAACCGATAACTCATAGGGTAACATTGACTGGCTTTTTCCTGAAAGTGTGGACTTTTCAAAACTAAAAATATTCACCAAAAATCAGCCGAGTAACGAAAACACTAACCTGCTCTTAGGTGAGCTCCCAGTGCTGGATCTTGGTACCCAGCACTGACTCTGAAAACTACTTACAACTGTACTTACAAGTAACCCAATTTTCTTCCATAGGAAATCATTGACTGTTTTTCTGTGATATTTCTTCTAAGTGTCAATTTCTGCAATCTTTAAATATTCTTTAAAAATCGTATAATATCTGAAAACGTAATTACTTACCTGTTTTGGATAAAGGTCCCAGTACTGAGTCTAGGCTGCGGCACCCAGTACTGGATTACAAATACCTGTAACTTTAATTTTCTGCCATAGGGAATCATTGACTGTTTTCTATGTCAACTTTTAAAATAGCAAAATATTGTCTAAAAATCATCACAGTAATTAAGTCGACTTTTATCACTTGATTCCTAGTACTGACCCAGGACTGAATCTAGGATCCAGTCCTAGAATTCCAAAAGTAATCCTAAAAGTAATCTGTGGCAAATAACATGAAACTTCCATTGAAGTCAATACATTATTGTGTTTCAAATAGTGTTGCCTATTGCAACCACTTGTAACCGTTTACAAAAGTCAATTGCATATTGCAAAAGTATTTATATAAAGCATCTTATTCTGAGAAAGTATATTTTAAATCCAATTGTTGGTTCTAAAATAAAACAAGCATATATTTGTTATATATAAACCATTGGCCTAGAGTTCAGTTATTGAGTGTGTACAACAAATGCTTTACACTGTCCTCTGATACTGCCTTAATGCTCGACCAAGCTACCATTTTAGAGAGTAAGGTTATATCTAACTTTAGCCTCTGCCAAGCCTCTGGGGACTATGGACTCTGTACACCCTGTATCTATTTGGGAACAGTATATACAGAGCCACTTTCTCACAAATGGTTAGTAGTTCTAACATGTTGTTGTGTAGATTCTGTTGTTGTGCTGTCCAGTGTCCTTGAACCACAATGTCCTTCCTATTATCTCTCCATCCCAAAAGTGATGCATGGGTTGTGATTGTCATTTGCAGGATTGGATCTCTGAAGGCTATCCCTGTTATTATGTTTGTAATATTCAACCACAATAGAGCCTGATGAACCCTGGGTAAAACAAACACTAGGTCTTCCGTGTTCTCACCCACTAGGGATCATTGAGATGCTAAACACTCCTGGGGGGATCTCATGAGTAGGCGAGCATGGGGCACTATTACTATGCAAGATGCCATCATTCCTGGTGTGTGCACGACTGTTTTGACTGGTAGGTGATTATGTGGCTGAAAAAGATCAAGTTGGTTCTGGAGATTGAGAACCCTTTGGGATTGGGGTAAGCTGTCCCCAAGATGATGCTGACTATGGACCCTAGATAAGGTTGAATTTTGGATGGCTGGAGATGTGATTTTGTCGCATTGATTGAGAAACCCAATTGATGTGATAGATTTATTGTCTTTTGGTTGTCTAATCGACATTGGCTTTTGTTTGGAACTCTTGATCAACCAATCGTTGAAGTAGGGAAACACATGAATGTTTTTCTTCTTAGCTTTGCTGCTACTACAGCGAAGCACTTTGTTTAGACCCTTGGAGCTGTTGTTACCCGAAAGGGTAGTAGTTTGAAATTATAACGATGTCCACTTACCACAAACCTCAGGAAGTTTTGGTGTGCTGGTTGGATTGTAATGTGGAAGTAGGCATCCTTCAGGTCTAGTGCAGTCATTAAGTCACCTGTAATGTGATGATGTCAAAGCGTTCTGATATTATGTAGTGACTGGGTGGCCGCAGATCCAGAATGGGTCTTAGGGTTCCGTCTTTCTTTGGTATGAGAAAATAAAGGGAGTAGGTAGACTCCTATGTTTTGATGTTTGTATGGGACTATTTCAATGGCCCCATTTTATAGAAATGTCTTTTATTCTTCTTTGGGCAGGTGTAGATGCTGTGGATTTAAGATCTATTGTTTTAAAGGAATATTTGGTGGTGGTTGAAATAGTTCTAGAGAATATCCTTGTCTGACAATTTCTAATACCCATTGGTCTGATATAATGTTTTGTCACAAATGGTGGAATTGTTGCAGCCTTCCGTCGACTGGTGTTTTGTGGTCAGGATGGGGGGGCTGGGCAGGGGGATTTGGGGGAAAGTCATTTTGCTGATGAGGTGGTGTCCTTGATGAGGTGGTGTCCTTGATGGGGTGGTGTCCTTGATGGGGTGGTGTCCTTGATGGGGTGGTGTCCTTGATGGGGTGGTGTCCTTGATGGGGGGCCTCTCCCTCGGCCTTTATTATTTTTATAGCCTCCACAATATTAGCCACACCCTTGCTGGTGGTATTGCTGTTGTTGGCATTGATAGGGACATTTGAATATGCTGCTGTACCTTGGGTTTGAACCCGGAAATGCGCAGCCACACATGTCTTCTGAGCATTACAGATGTGTTTATGCCCCTAGCAGAATTGTTTGCCCCATCTAAGGTACATTTGACAGTAGAGTTTAAGTTAGTTTGTCCTCGTTGACTAGATCTTCACCCCGCTCTTTATATTCTTCTGGGAGATGTTGCAGGAGCTCTAACATTTTATCCCAGGTTGCTCTGTTGCAACATAAGAGCCGACACACAGAATTGTCAATTCTCCAATTATTAGCATGTCCAGAGGCAAGCCTTATCGGCAGTGTCAATCTTTTAGATTTTTTTAATCTGGACGAGGTGCCTCTCCAGTGCCATGTGCAGCTGCTCTTTTTCTGGCAGTGGTGACTACAAGGGAGTCTGCTGGAGGATGCCCTCAAAAGTAGTCTGGGTCGGTTGGTGAGGGTCTATATTTTTTCCTTGATTCTTGGCATCAGGACCCTTAATGTGACTGGGTCCTTGAACAATTCCTTGGAAAAATTAAGAATGGATCCAATCATGGTCAAGTATTGAACTGTGTGCTTTGTGTTTCCACTAGAAAGTCACTTTCTTACTCCGTAGAACGCACTGGGAGCTGATGATACTCTGCAGCTCTTTGGATGACACTATAATAAGACAAAAAGCCATCAAGGGGAGAAGCTTTCATAGGTACAGGTGGTTCAATGTCTGGATCCGGTAGGAACAAACCATGGCCTTCCCATGGGTCAGGTGTATGTTGAGTATCTGGTGAGCCCTGGGAATCAGTGTCTTGTACTCCTTCTTCTTCTTCTACCTGTGGAGAGGGTGAGTGAGTTTGAGGTGAGTAAGGTGAACTAACAATTACAGGGCTTGTGGCCCCCTGTTCCAGTGGTACCGTTTTTGGAGGAGGCTGAGGAAAGTGAGACTTCTCTGCCTTTCTTTTTGCACTCTCCTTCCGATTCTCCAGCATAAAATGCAGCAGTCCCACAAATACCACCCCTCCCGTCTTTCAGAGGGTTTGGAAGTTTTAGTTTTTTGTTTGTGGCGTCAGCAGCGTCTCTTTAAAAACAGTATGTGGCTTAGAAACCCTGAAGCTGTGGATTTTTTTCTGTTTAGAAGAATGTCTGTGCTGTTTTTTAGCCCTTGGATCCGAAGTCTGTTTCGGTTCCGTTCGGTTAAAGTCAGAGCGTGCGTTCGGTTCGATGCCTGTTTGAGGGTTTGCTTGCCACACTTCGGCGCAGATGCGTTTGGCAGTTCAGAGTACAGTCCTGGTGTCAAAGGCTCGGTCGGTGCAGATTTGTGTTTAGCTGCCAGCAGCGTGCCAGAAGAGACCCCTTGTTGCATCCTGGATGCCCAATAGAGAATATTTTCGTCCCTTCTCGGCACCAAGGCATGCTCACGGTGTTGGCCTGACCCTGCATGTTGTGGCGCACCATGACGGGGTAGTGGTGGTTGGGAGCATAGTATTTTCTTTGCACGGGGTTAATAGTACTCACCATACGTAGCGTAGGTACGTCTTTGGCCCAGAGATGGTGGTCAGCTTCGGTGACGTGGGCTGTAATGGATCATGTTCGTCCTCAGAGGATGTGTGGGACGCAGTGTAGTGTAGTGCGGGCTGCCTAGGTTGCGGAGGCTCATGCTAATGGAATCTTGACTTAACACCTTCAGACTGCTAATATCCTGGATTCCTCCCAGAATGGTTTTCGGACAAGTCACAGCACGGAGACTGCTCTCCTTGCGATGACGGAAAATTTGCGCTCCGTGCTTGATTCCGGTCAAACTGCGGCACTGGTGTTACTCGACCTTAGTGCCGCATTTGACAGGGTCTCACACGCGATATTACTGCAGCGACTGGGTGAAGCAGGTGTCTCTGGCTTGGCACTTGAATGGTTTCGGTCATTTCTAGCAGGTCGCTCTTTCCGGGTCGCTACACCTCCATTTGAGTCTAAACCCTATTTCATCGAGCAGGGAGTGCCTCAGGGGTCGGCACTTAGCCCCACGTTGTTCAATCTGTACGTGCAGCCGCTGGCTGCGGTAGCCAAGCAGTGGGGCCTGACTATGGTTTCCTATGCGGACGACACGCAGCTGGCGGTTGCACTTAATGGGGACTCCGACTCTGAGGCACTTAGGTTCAGGGAGGGTCTGACAGCAGTGGCCGGCTGGATGACGGCTAACTGCTTACAACTCAATGCCAAGAAAACGGAGGTCCTTATTGCTGGTAAGCTGAGCAACCTCTGGGGTGCTCAGTGGTGGCCCCCAGAGCTGGGTTCAGCCCCTATTCCGGTACCAGAGGTTAAAAACTTGGGTGTCTGGTTAGATTCCGCCCTGAGTTTCTGTGGACACACTAAAAAAGTGGCTGCTACTTGCTTTGGTGTACTGCGTGGGCTTAGGCCAGCCCTGACATTTTTTGACACCTCCACAAGACAACTGATAATTCAGGCCACCATACACTTGCGGCTTGACTATGCGAGCTCGCTCCTGTTGGGGGCCAATCAGGCGGAAGTTATCCGGATGCAGCGCGTACAGAATGCGGCGGCCAGAGCCTTGGTGGGCTTACCTAGGTTTTGCCCTGCGAAGGAAACTATTCAGAAACTCCACTGGCTGCCCATGGCTCAAAGGATTGAGTTTAAGACTTTATGTCTTTCCTTCAAGATTCTTAAGCTGTCCTCCCCCCTGATTTTAGAGCATCTTCTCACCCCCTATGTCCCCCCTCGTTCTTTGAGGTCATTGGGTCAAAATCTAGCAGTAGTTCCACGGCTCAAACGCTGCAGAGCGGGAGGGCGTTGCTTCCGCTATCTGGCGGCTAGGCTTTGGAACTCATTACCAGCCCACATTCGTGCCCTGGATGATTTACTTACGTTCAGGAGGGTTATTAAAACCTATCTTTTCCCCCCTGGATCTTAATTTACTGCATAGGACCTCCTTACCCTACCCTGCTGCTTCTTTTTTCTGTTGTTTTTCTTTTTCTCTGTTTGATGTATTTTCCTTCTGCCAGTTAGAGCGCCGGGACGCCCCTTTGCTGGGGCAGCTGTGCGCTATAGAAGACCAGTTAACATAACATAACATAACATATGACAATCGCACCTCCAGTAGGGGTGCTTTCCTCGCTGTCCAAGTCACTGTTGTGGCTGAATTCTGCCTCGGCTGCTTGCTCCATGGTGTGTACGAGGTTTCGATCCTGTTGTGTCCAAAATGTTTTCTTGTTCTTGAACAATGTGCAGGCGGTGCACTGTTCTTTGTGCTCTGGCAGCACTCACCCAAACTGTCATCTCGCTGGTACTCTCCCGTCTGGATTTTTCTAACGCTATCTATCACGGTCTCCCACAATACCGGACTCAACGCCTCCAAATTGTCCAGAACCAGGCCGCCCGCTTGATCCATGGAACACCCAGATGGCAATCAGCCAAACCTTTGCTTGTGAATTTGCACTGGCTCCCGGTTGAGCGAAGGGCTGCCTTCAAGGTGGCTTGTCTTACCTTCAAGGCACTTCATTGCCCTTCCCCTGCCTTCCTGAAATCCATCATCCACCCTTACTGTCCCACACGCCATCTTCGATCCGCCCACCTTGACTTGTTGATCATCCCCAGGGGCAAAACCAAGAGATTCGGCGGACGCCGGTTCTCCCAGTTGGCCCCTGGACTTTGGAACACCCTCCCTCTTTCTATCAAATCCTGCTCTTCCTTCCTTAACTTTAGGAAAATGTTAAAAACTTTCTTTTTCCCTACCCTCACGTAGATTCTTTTACCTCTACTTCCTCCTCACTCTGCTCTGTTCTGTCTACCAGCGCCAGGAAGCTTCGGTGTCAGTGCGCTTTACAAGCAACACTTAACATAACATAACATAACATAAGTCTTATGTGTTGGTATGGGCATACTTGGCTCTGCATCGAGGGCACAGTCGGAATAGTTCTTTCTTTATCCCCATCACCCAGAGGTCATTCTCAACAGGCGTTTGTTAGTTAGACGGCGGGAAGTTTGTCCCGATGTGTAGTCGAACTTCTGGTCTTTGTTTTTTTTTCCCTGTAGGCTGCGCGACGTCCATCAAATACTGCAGAGCTCTGATGCAGTCCGTCCAAGGCGATGGGAAAAAAAAACTTTCTAACACCGTTCAACATGTGCAATGCCTCGAGGGGGAGAAGGAATGACACTACACCAATCATAAAACTTCCTTGAGGAATAATTACTTGCCGAGTCCGGGCTCAACACTAGATGGCAGGAGTATGCATAACATGTGTATCTGCAGCCAACACATGCTACGAATAATTAATTTCGCTGAAGATATTGCTTGTGAAAACACCATCTACCAATAAATTCCTCACCTACTGAATCCATCTAGGTGCCAGACTGAATCCAGAAATCTTGTAATGGTTCTCCTGTGATAGTATGTGGAGCCACAACTTCGTTTCAACTCCAGATACCATCCAAGACATGCCGCTCAAGGCACGGCCTAGATGCACCAAAGTCGGCTTCTTCTTTTTTACATGCCCCCCCCCCCCCCGTGGGGGAGAGGAGGTGGATGAGATCAATAAAAGCTGCTGTATATAAAAACATACTTGGGAACTTATTATTAACAGTCACATTACCACTCATTGGTAAGTAACTTGTTCTAATGGCTACTTCTATCTGCAGTCTCGTCTCCTCCTGAATCAATACCCAGAAGTATCACCAATACAGAAAGTTAGAAATTGTCAAGCACAAATTTTGCGAAATGGCCATCCGTGTGGAATTTATGGTTGATGCAATAATACTAAGTGAAGGCATAGACCAAAGTCTAAATTGCCGCTCAGCAGAAATTCATGACAGGAACACCCGTGGGCAAAACTGAAGAAGCGACCTTAACCCTAATGGATTGAACACTGATGCTCTCAAGAGACTCATTCTTAGCAGGGGAGCAGCAGATTTTGAAGCAGCAGAGGCAATGGCAATCGAGAACATAGTCTTCAAGGTAAGGAACCGCAAAGGACAATTGTGCATGGACTCAAAGTGCGAACCCATCAAGAATGTGAACACCAGGTTAAGTTTTCATTGAGGCACGACAAAAGGAGGAAAGGAGAAACAAATTGTCCAACACTTTCGGACGGACAATGCATAAAGATAGAGATTTAAACAGCAGCTGATCCAACAATCAAAGAAAGGCTAAAAGAGATGATAAATAACCCATAAGAGTGCATACAGCAAAGCCTTTCTGGGCCAAGGAAAGCTCAATACATCAGGCAAACATGCTTATATAGGATCACCTTCATCCTCTGCATAACAAGAAACAAGGTGGGGATCACGCCTAGAATAAAGAGACTTGATAGTTCTATGATGAGATGACAAGATGACGCCCACAAGTCTCTGAAGGCAGGTCAAAGGAGCTCAGAATGTCCTGCTCAATCGCCAGACATAAAGGTGGAGGCTGTGGTGGCTTGGATGCAGAAACTACCCCTCAGATTGTAAGAGGAGGTCTGTCCTGAGCAGGAGACTCCACTGGGGCAGGTGGGCAAGATCAGAATATCACACCATCTGTGGCCAGTCTGACGCGATCAAGATCTGTTGCAATTCTAAGGCAGCTTCCTCAGAACCCAAGGCATCAGCGTGATGGAGGAAAGGCACAGGATCTCCCACCCAGACGGAAATAACCTCTCTGGAATTTCTGCATGGTGCACAACTGCAAACAGTATATCGTATTAGGTGTGGCCAGAGGTCCACCAGAAGGGTTGCCCCTGAGGGCAAAGATGGACAGACAGATTTGGTTGAAGATTCCACTCATAATGAGCAGGTGACACTGACTGAGCTCCTCGGCCCCATGCTTTTGGGGACTGTGCCAGATAATTCACAGCCATTGTGAGCCTAAGCCCAAGATTAGAGCCTCAACACTTCCAGAAACAAGGGACACAAGCCCATGTCCCCATGTTAGCGAGCATACTACTTTGTGGTTGCGTTGCCCTACAGGACCTGAACTGACCAACAGCAGCTGAAAGGCAGAAATGTCTTGAGGCCCAGGAAGATAGCCTGAAGCTCAAGCAGACCTATGTGATTTCTGGTCTAAGGGGACCACAGGCCTCAGATTACCGATGCATTCGAGATGACAATCTTTAAAGAGGTGGTATGGTCACAGAAAGCCAGAAATGGGCTAGTCAACCCCGGTCATCACCCAATGTCTTGAGTCACTTTTCAGGACATAGAGAATGCAGTCCATTAGTAATTCCCAGGGCTATGCCCACTGAAAGCAGAGCAACACTGGAGTGCATGCATGAGCCCTGAAGCTTGGTGACCGATAAGATGGATGAAGGAACCCAGCAGAACTGTCAGGGTAGGAAGGTGTGTATCCTCCCACACATCAGAATCATAGCATTAATGTCTTAAAGTCACTGGAGAGGCAGTCAGGCCTCCAGGGAGCAGTGTTTAGCTCTGCTCCAATGAAGATGAGATCTTTAGAGGGCCGAGATGTGATTTGGCAAAGCCCCAGGCCATGCAGTAGGAAGGTTCGTAGTCTGTAGCTGGTCAACGCAAGTTGTGGTGCACCCGCCTAAAGCAGACAGTTGTTGAGGTATGGCAATACAGAGAACGCTGACTGATGAAGATGTGTCACACCACAGATATCACCTTTGCGAAGACTTGAGGGCTGATGTTAGCCTAAATGTAAGGACTGAAAATATTTAGTGAGCGGAGCCCGCAACAAAACACAGGTACCTTCCCTGTGCAAATGCAGGATCGCACTATGAAAATACGTCTCCTGCAAGTTTACGGACAACACCCCGGCTTCCAGCTCTACAGCCAAAATGAACCTACAAAAGACAAAGCATCTTGAACATCTGTACAAAGCTTTCTTTACATGAAGGTCGAGAATGGAGCATGGATCACTTTTCTTGGAAACAAGAAAATAACAGGAGGACCATCCAAGTCAGACCTGTTTTCTGGAACCAATTCCACACCACTTTGTTCAACAGAAGGAGAACTTACAGCATGGACAGCCATGTGACATGGAAAATAGAGGTTCGGAGTAGGAAAGTCTTGGAAGGGAAGCGTGTAACTTTGTTTGACAATCTGGAGGAACCAATTGTCCTTGGTAATAGACTGCCAGAATGCAAAGTGAAATAACTCCTCCACCCCTACAGGAAATATGGTCCGTTGGCAGGAAGGACAAAAGAGAAGGAGGTGAACTGTTGCTCCTGTGCTTCAAGACTCCAAGCCACCCATACTGCTGAAAAACCTAGCAGAGCTGCTGAAGAAGACTGGGATGTGTTGCCCTGTAACGTGGGGTATTGCCTACCAAACTGGCAAGCAGGGAAGACAGTTCTAAGGATTGAGCTGTAGCCCTTCCTTGTTTGAAGTTTTCCACTGAAGGGTCAGACTTTTCAAGAAGGAGGCAAGTTCTAAAAAAACTAAAACAAAAAAATAGGCATGTCCTTAATACTGGCCTGGTCATCACCCGAGAAACCAGTGCAACTCGTTCAGGCATGACAGCGGGTAGAAAAAGAAAAGCCCATTAAATCCTCTGTTTGCAGGCCAGAGCAGAGGATCTGTTTGGCCATGTTTTGCCTATTATAGCCAACTTCTACATAATTGTCACAAAGTTGCCAGACTATGGAAGCGTGAGACATGGTGAAGTAGAAGAAGCCGATTTGCTACCTGTGACAAAGATGGGATCCATCAATGCCTCGCTGAAGGGATGCTACAGCTGGACAGCAGAGGATGCGGGCCACAGAATACCTATGAGGAGGTTAACCTTGTTCTCCTCACAGGCAATGGCAATGAAAGTACCTCTGCAGAACCACCAAGAAGGAGGTAACTGACTCAATGGGAGGTCCTGAAGGATTGACCAGATCCACCAAAGGAGAGCTAACCAGGCCACTAGTATACACAAGCAGAGCTAAACAGTCAGTGCTATACATAGCCAAAGCAAGCAGAAGAATTCCCGCCCCACTGCTGTAATCATCATCACAGTGAATGATACTAGACATCTGAATGGACCCTGAACAGGGACAAAAAGTCTCTCAAACCTGCTAAAATACTCATCACTGAAAATGTGCCTTTTTTTGTAATGGATCTGAAGTTGGTGCTGGTGAAAAAGGAGCCAGCTACAGAGCAATCGGCAATGCCTTCAGCAGAGAAAGGGGTTCACTCTGTACCAGAACATCACTTAGAAGCTCAACTGGATCAACTGGCACTAGGATAGTAGTCAGCAGAACCCCAGTCAGGGGCCCTGAAGACTTTAGGGTTATTAGGTGCACCAGAGAAAGCCGTAGTGCGGCGCAACCTGGGTGAAAACTCCAATCTGTGCAAGATGACCGACAGGGGCTTGAAGCGCCAGAAAGACATTAGGGGACTCCAGATCTGCAGCTGTACCAAAACAAGTTCTGAAACATATGTTAAGGCTAGAGTAAGGGAATCCGACTGCGGAATGAAATATCTAACCCTTGAAAGGGAGAGAGTAAATTAATTTGAAGAATCCCTTGTGATGTTTCTGGTACTTATTCGTGCAGGACTTGTTCTTGGAAGTGGTTGTTTTCAAAGGCTTGCTGGTTGCAAGGTAAGGTGTAGTGGGACCTAGGACAGGATCTAGATTTGGAGCGACAGTGAGCTTGAAGTTTGTCTCGTGCTATGAAGAGTTTTGCCTCCCACTCCTTAATGGCGTACAATAGCCCACACCTCTGATGTGACTTGGAGACATGTTTGTGCCCCAAACCAGTTGACACCAATTTTGTGAGAGTCTGGGAGTAACATTTGTTTGTGAAAGGAGTGACAAGGGTTAATTCCTAAACTTTTCAGTGGGGAGACACAATCAAATATATTGTAAAAAAGAATGTGAGGAAATGCTCTGAGGAGAGTAATTTGGGATCTGTGAAGGACATGGAAAAAAATTGATGTCAGAGCACTGGTGTGGTGCATTATACAGCACTGTGATGTCATATCTGGGGTCACTACAAGAGCTAATTCGGAGCAGAGACGCAACTATTGGTGCAAGAGTGCGATTTCAACTTTACTGGCACCTGGAGGAGATTCAGTAGGTGACGAATCTGCAGGTAGAAGAAGCCAAGAGAAATCTATGTCCAATAAACATTTGTGAGGCTGCCCTAATCCAACACCTAGGCAACAGGTATACCAACAAACATCTGCTAATGTTCCTTCCAGCTTCATTAAAAGCAGTTAAAATTTACAGTAAAGCAGCTAATAGACAACCACTGTAGGAATGACATTTCCAAGACTGTCCAGCCCAGTAGTTGACTGCTTTGGTGCCTGAGGAGGTCTGTAATACCACAAATGCAGTCATGATCTTCTGCAAGTGTCTCCATCATTCAGCAAAGGGCCACTGTCAAAACAATCAGTGGCAAGCAGCTGTGTTACCAGCCCATCGGGTTGGCAGAATATTTAGTCCATAATACCTCCAAGCAGAAGACCATGATTAGGAATGTGTTGTGAAATTCGCAATGCTTCGACAGTAGAACATTTATAAAGCACATTGAATTCACCAGTATACAAAGGCCACATAATCATCTCACCTTGAACTGAGAGAGTTCCTCTACTGGTGGGCACCCCCTTTAGAGAGAAGAGCTTGTGTGAATAGGGGGCTGTACAAAAAGGTGGACACATCTTGTGCATCCTGGCGCAAGTGGATAACAGAGCCCAGTCCGATAAGCACTTCAAATCAAATTCTGAGCAGTGCATAGAGAGCTCTGTTCAGCCATTGAAAGGTTCACATGCCTGGATCTTTCAGGTGATGGCAGCCCTTTCAGCACCAGAACAGGAACTGTAGAGCTGAATGCAGGTGGAATGGATGGAAGTGAAAGGGGTGGGCAGTGCCCACTGGAGAAAGAAAAATATCTAATATTTTAATTATCTTTTTGTTTTGTACTGTGGCAAGCGTTTTGGAATCCTATCCCCAACATGGGCACACACTTTAAACAGAACTAAGGAGGAGGAGAAGACAACACCAGTATATTGAGTGCAACAACACCCTTAAAATAAATCGATAAGAAAGCTAAATTTAAATCACCGCCAATTTATGAAAATTATATTTTAAAACATGTTCATCTTCTCTGTGGCTGCCCTCAAATCACATTTAAAGTTAAGTATCAAATCAATATTTACCTGTAAACGCGTTTGCTTTGTTCTTCACCAACTTCAAGAAACTCTGTGTGCTCTGTGTGCAAACTAATATCTTCTTGAGGTTCGTCTTGTATCAATGGAGTATCCTAGAGGCAAAACAAATATTTGAATTAGTATCGGCTAGATTTTCACAAGCTTGGCAATGGGATGAAAAACTATCACAATGTCAGTCACACTGGTAAGGTTGCCTTCCCCTCATTAAAAGCACCAGCTAATGAGTCAGAATTGCTAAAACTAGACAACTACCAAGCGCAATTAAGGCACAAATAGTGCCAATATCACATTATTATGTAATATATAGACTACAATGATTCAAGGATAAAATTACAACAAAAACAACAATTACAACATATTCAAACAAATGTATAAATCAGAGCAAGAACGAAAACAAAAAACAATAAATAGGAGACATGGTACCCACACTGAAATGTTTTTTTTAAAAAAAAAAAAAGGTATTTTTTGCAATTTGGATTATTCTTTACCAAACAAACACATACAAAAGCCAATACAGACATATACAGCAAATCACAGTGTAAAACAAAAGACAAACAATGGCAGAGGAAGGATGATACAAGTGTTTGCCTGTATTATAACAAATACATATTGCAAATTATGCTTCCTCTTGATTTGCCAAAGGAGAACGTCGACCGCATTTCAACCTCAGTAATTTGTTAGGCCATCAGGACTGACATTATTCAAGAGTAACCAAACAATTAAATCATGCGTGTAACTTGTAATACTTTCAATTAAATTCAAATAGTAGTTTCCAATCCTCTAGGCAGTGAATTTGCGACCCTCATAACTCCAATCTCACAGGGAACCACAGTTCCCATACCACTTATATACCGATATCCACTGCTTCACAAGAATCAATTTCCGTCAATGTCTTCAAGTATGCGGCAAATACAGTTTAAATACTTTATTCAGTGTGAGAAGTTGGCCTGGTATATGATGTCCACTAATTAAAGTGGGCACCTTGCACCAGTCCAAACCACCCTTATGATGTACGAGGTCAAAGATAACCTTTGGAAAGCTGTCCTAGTGGTGGTAGCTGTGGAGAGCAGCCTTCAGGCTTAATCTTGAAGGAATGTAAAGCTGCTTGTTTTACCAGAATATCACCTCCTGAATAAATCAAATGAAAGGAGAACCACACAGTAGTTATATAAAAAAATATGTATTTATTGATATAACACTCTCTACTATCCTCTACACAAGGATAGAGCACAAAGCACACAATACGAGATCAACAGAACAGTTGTAAGTAGCACAAACACAGTGGGCTCCAGGGGGGAGACCAAACCATATACTAAAATAGTGGTATAACAATCACTTGAGTCAAAACAAGGTCTGAAGAACGTAGAATCGCTGGGACCCTAAGGAACCACCCAAGGTAAGTAGATAGGGACTCCACGGAGATCGGGTGCAATGTACTAACAAGACCGCGGGCTCCATACAATTCTATGGGGAAGTCGCGGTTGCAAATTTAAAGTTTATGGACCCTTCTAGGAGGACTTCGAACAAACCCTTTGGAACTTAAGAGGTTGGAGAGCCACCCCATCTATGGATACGGTAGTACCTGAGTTACCTATCCCAGAGGAGCCGGGTACATAGGTCTAGAATGGTATTGGAAACCGCCGTCGTTCTCAATGGAGGGCCGTGAAGAAGTACTGCTGCCGTGAAGGTGAAAAGGGTCCGGTGGAATCCAAGCCTGGATTCTGAAAGGAAGGAACCTGAAAGCAGAGGGTGCAGTCTGGGTCACTTCAGAATGACCAGGGGCTCGGTAGACAAATGCCCACCGATGTCGGGTGCTTCAGGTGTGAAGGAGGGATGCTTGACTCTGCAGCCACAAGAACCAGGAGACATAGACGATGTCCAGGAGCCAGATGCGAGCTGTCCCACAAAGGATGTTGAGTGCTGAGGGGTCGGTGTCTGGCTGGAGCACCAACAAGCCTTGGCAAAAGCAATAGCCAATAAACATATGCAACTGCAAATGGACGTGGTGCATAGGGGTTATGTTATGCAGTCCCCACGAATGATACTGGCCTCAAACTTGCTGAGAGGGCTGATCAACCTCACGGACCTTCTAAAACCCACCTCCTGTGTTGCTGAGGAGTTACTCCTTCACTCTAAGGGAGTTTCTTCAGTTGTCTTTAGTGCACCACAGGTCCTGAACGGAGCCTGTATGGAGCAAGGGCACCGACAAAGCTTTGGATGGAGAGGGGATGAAGTAGGGCCCAGTCGTAGTCCAGTGTGTCCAGACAGTCGAAGTTCAGTGGTTTCTTCCTGTAGAATCTTGTCCACGTACAATCTAAAGTCTTACAGCCAGGTAAGCCCTTTTGTACCCATGAGAGAGGGTTGGACAGATTCGGGGGACCATCTTAGGGGAGGTTCAGGACAGAGGGGTGGTTACACCCATGTCCTTTGTCTAGTTTCACACTAGAGCAGGAGCCAACAGCTCCCAGAACTGGCTTGAGCTGGACTATGCACAGGGACAACAAATGTGCCCCCAGTGCAAATTTTCAGGCACTCTCAGAGGGAACCCACTGAGTCCCAATACACTAAACCCGGTCTGGGAGGTGGTCACACCTCCCTGTGACAGGATGCCTATTGTGCTGCCTTCCCCTGCTCGAGCTTGGCTCAGCAGCAGGAGAACAGAAATGTGTTTCTGGTCAGCAGCATCCATTTTGTGCTGTCCGGGTCGAGAAGCCTGGCACTGGACACACCAGTAACCCCACGAAGCTCGTTTCAGAAGGGTGGAATCATACCTCCCACACAGGTTACAGGGGTGGAGGTATGATTCCAAGGGGTTTGATACCAAACACGATAGGTTTCTATGCAGCTGTTTGAGATAGCATTTACCGCGAGGGTATAATGCACCTCTACCTATATGTTCAGCTGAGTCACAGACAACCCGGGAAAATGATCTCCAAAGGCTGCAGAGAGGCTCTGCTCATGCAGGGGCAGCCTCTCACTAAAATCTCAGCACCCTGCCTTCAGGATTGATAAGGCCTGCTACAGGGGTGACTTATAAGTTTTAAGTGTAGTGACCTATATATATAGCAAACCTATATCTAAAGAAAGTGGTGCAGGCCCCAACTTACACAAGTTGCAGTAGCAGACCTGTAGTTCCATTTTGCATGGTCTCTCATGGGTGGCATAATACATGCTTCAGCCCATGGGAGGCCTCTGGAGTACCTATGCCATGGGTGCCATATACTAGGGCCTTATAAGGGTACCCCAGTATCCAATCTGGAGTGTACCAAAGTACATGTGAAACAATTTAAAGGAGAAAGCAGATAGACTGGGGCCCTGATTAGCAGGATCCCAATCAGACTAGCCAAAAACAGTGCAACATTGAGATAAAAGTGGGGGTTACCCTAAGAAGCAGATCCTACTTTCCTACATTCATCAATAAAAATTACCCTGATTGAAAAATTAAGAGCTCAAACAACAAATCTCATTACATGAGTAAAGTTAAGAACAATATAATAATATATCTAAATTCCCATTTCATTCACACTGAAATTAAAGCCAAAGCTGCTGGATACCATGAGCCAGGGGATATCACAATGCCTGATTTATCACTGTAAAAAGTAAAAGTAATATGTACATTGATGCAGAATAATAAGAACTAGGTTATAAAAAAGGCCATACAGATCCTCAATATTACCAGGGGCGTTCGAAAAAGAAAACAATAATAAACCCTGGATAATTATTGTTGTATTTTGTTTCCAGGCTGAGTCTTGGGGACCGGGCTAGGGGGATGATACGCACCAAAGAAAGTGGTGGGCACTGCTATCAGTGCGCATGATGGTTTGGCCGGCCGACTAAGGCCAGCCAATTCGTCATGCGCACTGAAGCTCTCTCCAACCCAGCTGTGTTGGTGGGTTGGAAATAGCAAACCACAGGTCCCAATCTCGCTAGGAGTACAAATCCTCGGCGCTCAGGCCAATCTTGAAGCTTCTCTAATGCAAAGAGCAGCCTCAGGATTGGCTGCAGGGGAGGCTGGGAGCCTGTGCCTGCAGTGGAGCCACAAGAGGAGCAGAAGACCGGGGATGCGGCAGGCTGCAGGCAAGTTCTTCCCCTCCCCCCCCTATTTTGTTGTTGTTGTTGTCCTCTCCCCACTCTCCTCAGTTACCCCCCCCCTATTTTGTTGTTGTTGTTGTCCTCTCCCCACTCTCCTCAGTTACCAGCCGCTACTGAATAATACCATATATAAAATATAGAGATCTACTGTGCAGTTGCTTTTGCTCTGACAGACCAACTCTAATGGAGATATTTGGATACTGTGCACATGACCGTCAGGTTAGATTCCGTGTGCAGTAGCCTTAGCATGATGCGGCCTACAGTCCAACTGTTTACACAAAGAGATAATCAATCTCTTTCTGAGGCGAACATGAGACAGAAAAAGAAAGAAGCATTGGCATAGCCAATAGGTCTCGCTTTTGGGACCTTATAAGTATTTAGTTATGCAGCACAATATCCTTGGTGCAACAACACCAACTGTTGCATGGCTAAACACTTATAAGGTCCCAAAGGCGAGACCTATTGGCTATGCCAATGCTTGTTTTTCAGTAGTCCTCACTGTTTCAAAGAGGGTGGCAGTCACTCTGCTCCCAAGGGGTGCCTGAAGAGTAACATATTATGTTTACCAAGTTATTATTATATAACTAACTTAAATGCACTGTGATGTTTCAAGTTAGTAATTAGTTAAGATACCTTGCGAAGAAAAAGCATTTCAGCGAGAGCTGCAGCAACACAGGATCTGCCGTCTAACCCAGTCCAAGGGTCACCAACATGACGAGAACTGGTTGAAAGGATCTTTTTTCAGACATTGTGCAAACAGAGTTACACGGAGCTAATAAGTACATTCGTGAATGAGGTGCCTACCAACTAAATGGGGAAATGTAAAGTGTCAAATAGAACTATCCAAAATCACCTGAACTGAGCGAATTTAGGATTCTTATGTACAAATCCTACAAAAATCATGAAGGTGCACAATATTCTATGCACTTTTTATCAACCTATAGAACACAAATGGTTTTCAGTTAAACTCAATTATTTAAGCAGCGCTTACTACAGTGGCTAGTTAGTTTCTAAGCAATCTCAAACTATTTCAGGACAAGGGAGTCACTGGAAAGCAAAGCAATTTACCCATGACTAAAAAACAAGGTAAAGTATGGAATCGAGATTAGAACCGCTGTCTTGTGCAACTAAGCTGTTAAACTTAACAACTAGGCAGTACCTTCTATCCCGTAATAAGCTTTTATAGGACATTAAAAGACATAATTGAAGAATAAAAACCCATTGCAAATATATACTTGAACATTGCAAATTGTTTTGATAAATATGCTGGTATGAAAGTCTGCATGACAAAATAACTGCAATGGATGTTTTCATCCTAATAAATTCAAAATCTGTAACTGAGCCATCTTGGTAGTGTGCCTAGTCTTTAACACATGCAGGGTTACCAGCTCTTCCTAAAACATAACAGAAATTATAAAACATACTTTGCACAACTGTAGACAGCCTTCCGCTCATTGTAGAGGTCTCGAACTGGCACTCAGATGAGCATTCTGATCTCAAATTAACGTGAAAACATTTTAAACCACAAAGAAGTGAACCTTACCCTGTTTGCACGACTGATCATACGTGAATAAACTGCTTAACTGCATTTGAAATACGCATATTAAGCACACGCTGAAACGTTTGCTCCTATCCTTTTTAAAATACTGTGAACATCATTTAAAACCCGTTCTTTAATTGAGCGTGTAGCGTAAATGTGCAAAGTAAATAGGTCCATGCCACAAATAAAACTGACAGAGGCAGGGTATATTCGCAAACTTGGCATTAACTTGCACTAAGAAGTTCACTAAATACTCATGTCCTGATTCGCTAAAAACACTTATGCAAACTACACAGTGCACACTAACGTGCCCCAGAGGCAAGAATTCTTAGCATAAAGGAGCAAAAACAGGGTGGGCTCTCAAAATGCATATACATCCTTGATTAGTACTGGGGTTTTATTGTGAAGACGAGTATAAGGAAATTAAGCAAATGTTCCCCATTGGCAACTCCTTATCATTACATAGCACCAGGAGGCCTTCTGGGTGTAGTGCTGAGGAGGGCTCCCTATGGTAGATTCACTTCACAATCGGGTGGTGTGAGTACTGTATAGGAGGGAGCATGGTGTACCCTAAAGTTGTGCGTGATGGCAAGGCGAGTTTCCACGTCACATCATGGCGCTACTTGGAGAGCACAGTATGGCAGTTTGTGGTGCACTGTGGTGTTGGGTTCCGAACGCATAATGATCTCTTAGCCGATAGCGTGTGGAACAACGCGCTACCAACAGGGTTAGTAGTGCATAGCGATGCGTGAAGCTTTAGTGCAATGACTGTACAAAAATGCCACCTGACTGGTAGTGTATAATATATCATGTGACTTCGTTCTGCGCACACAGGAGAGACAGAGAGGTGTGAGAGTGTGTGCGTGTGTTACGTTATAAAATGCACATTGCGTGCCAGGCTATTGGCAGAGCGTGGAGACGTAAATGCCTCTTACAGTGAATAGTGACGTTTTCCTTTGGTTCAGTACTGCTTGGTGTAGTCTGAAACCGGGAGAATCGGGTAGAAGAAACCAGTTTTGGCCACTGTATAGTGTTGTTTTAAGAGCACAGAAGTGTCCCTAAAAGCGTATCCACCAACAGTGCAGAACGAAGTGACAGTCACTATGGAGGAACTCTTACCTCCTCCAGCTCCTGTCACAAGGACCACTTTCCCATCAAATCTCAGCAGGGTTGCCATGCTGCTCTTGTCGGTCACGAGCCTCCTCAAATAATGACAGCAGCGACCAATTCAAACTCGATCAAAGGAGCACTAGTCCAGGAAGCACAATTTTTGTTTCTGCGTTTCAAGCCTCGCTCTGACAAATATTAGACCAATCTGTGCCTAATGTGATGAAAGCCGCGGCTATGACCCCAACCGAACATGCTCAGACAGGAAACCGTTGCTGATTGGATGTAGAGCTGGGGAAGGCGGTGTGTGCAGTGTTGGTGTACACTTTCGCAAAGCTAGTGGGATTAGATGGGCTGAACAGTGATTTGTAGACAAGTATGCAGATAGCGGCGAACTCGCTCAGAGTAAGCGAGTAAGCGAAAACGTGTGCTTCTTATTGCATTCCCGGTTACTGGAACTTTATGCGCCCGGGCTGCAGTGGAAGGAAGGTCGTGCCAGTCAGTGAAAGGAAGGTTGTAGGTGAAAGTTAACGGAAAAGCTGTAGCAGCCAGACCGGGAGTCAACAAGCGAGAACAAGGAATGTGAGGGAAGAGAAAAAAGTGGAGACAAGAGATTGAGGTAGGTAGTTAAGGGGAAGAAGCGAAGAAAAAAGGGAAGGGAACAAATTAAAGAAGGAGGGAACAATGAAAGCATAGAAGGAGAGAGGTAGAAAAGATAAAAAGGAGAGCGAGAGAAGAAGGAAAGGAGAATGTGAGACTAAAGGACGAAGGGAAGGCAGGGGGAGACGAGAAAAAAGAACTGGAGCTGAATGAAATGGAAAATACAAGGAAGGAAAAGAAACAAGCATCGGCCGTAAAAGCGAAAGTCATCGCGATCGCGATCACTGTGAAAGCGAAGGTGATCGCGATGATGAGCTAAAGCACGCTAGGGATGCGCGCGCAGCAGCGGGGGGAGGGGCGGAGATGGTGCTGAAGGCTGGCGCAGGATAGGCAGATGGCTGGGCGAAGGGAGGGGGGAATGCGGGGAGCAGCTGTGCGTGTGCACACCATCGTGCACTCAAGCTTGTAGCCAGCACAAAAATGTGGGTAGCACTTTCAAAACCCACCTACTAAATGTCTCGCTAGACCAGCGCATGCGCTGGGTCAGGCGAGACCTAAATATGAGAGTGAGACTTCTCAGCCAACAAGCATGAAGGACATAAGATGCTTGTAAGAAAATGCCCCTTTTTGCATGGTTACCTCCCACTTTTTGCCTGACACTTGATGTACTTTGACTTGATGTGCCCCGTGTCCCTGCCAATCAGGTTCCAAGGGCCTCTGTTCATTCCCCAAAACTGTACCTTTGTACCTCCAATTGGCACATCTCTGGCCACAGGTAAGCCCCTTGTAAATGGTACCATTGGTACCAAGGGCACTGTGACCAGGGAAGGCCTCCATCGGCTGCAGCACTTATTGCGCCAGCCTTAGGGGCCCTGTACCTTAACACCCACACACTGCCATTGCAGTCTGCGTGTTTTGGTGCAGAGAAAAGTGAAGAGTCAACATGGTACACATCCCTGTGTGCCATGCCTGCAACCCACTGCCTGTGGCCTAGGTACGTCACCCTTCTAGCAGGGTGCACTAGCCTACAGGTGATGGATTCTGGACCTCTGGGTAGAGGGACTCCGCTCTCTGGGTCCAGAAACAAAGCCTGTCCTGGGCAGAGGTGTCATGCCTCGTCCCCTAGGATGGGCTGTGTCCATGAAAGGGAAGCTTCAAAGGCCTGCCGACTTGGTTAGCTGATCCTGCCTTTTGCTATCCTCAGCAACAGGCTCCCACCGGTTCTGAACCCACTTTGGGCGGGAGAATCGTCAAGAAAACAGAGCTAGGAGGAAAGATGTGCCCACCTTTGCTGACCCCACCCCTTGGGTGGGATAGGTGAGGTGAAGCCCACATCTCTGTCCCCTCCATCTTGAAGATGAGGGGACCCCACCAACCAGAGAGAGGTTCATGCCCCCCTCCCACTGGAGGGTGGCATACTGGGGGGTGTACTCAGCCTAAGGAAGGGACCTATTGTTCCCGACCTGCAGAGACCTGTAATGCCCCTAAATGTAGTATTTATTTTACTTTATTTATAAAGTTTTATATATCGCAAACTAGACCTGTTTGGGGTATTAGAACGCTTTACAAAAGTTACATCAAAAGAAAAAGTGAGAAATAGTCACATAGATATGAGTAGCTAACAGGAGATCTTAAATGTTGTCCGTTCTCGTTGTAGGTCTGAAGTGCAGTAGCCATTCTCGCTTAGAGTTCATTGCGGATTCTGGTAGGTGAGCAGTGTCTGGTTGATACCAAACTCACACCAGAGTTTGGATCAGGGGAAAGTTTTGTTCATAAGAAGCAGTTTGACTTCTTTTTTGAAGGAGGTGGTGGAGGGGCTCATTCTAATTGCCGGGGCAGGGCGTTCCAGATCCTAGGTGCTAGGCAGGAGGAGGTGACGGTGTAGGTTTTCTTTTTCTGAAATGTTTGCGGTTTCAATAGCAAGGTGTTGGTGCTTCTCATAGTTCTGCTACTGCCTGATAATTCCAGTTTATTGGCTAGATATTTTGGTGTGTTGAAGTACAGGGATTTGTGTGTCATGCAGGCAATTTTTAGCTGTGATCTTGCCTCATAAAAGCCAGTTCAGTGCATTTAGATCATGGGTAATTTGATTGTTTGGAGCCGGTGACGAGTTTTGCAGCCGTGTTGAGTGCGGCTCTTAGTGGAGCCAGACTGGATATCGGAAAGCCAAATAGGGTTGTATTCCCATAGTCTATTCTGGGGCTCACTAGAGATTGTACGGCTGTTTTTAGGTCATAGTCACTGAGGAAGGCTTTTAGTTTTCTGAGAATGTTCATATGAATGTTTTCTCCTCTGGTGGCTGTGCTGATGTGTTCCCGCATGGTGAGATTCTTGTAAGGTATTATTCCCAGTGATCTTATGGAATCAATAATGTGAGGTGTGCAGTTGAAGGCTGTTAAGTGTTTCATCCAGTTTTCTATGTCACTGTGTCCTTGTGGTGGGGAGATTAGGAGAAAGTCTGTTTTGAGAGCATTGAGTTTGAGGTGGTTTTTTGTCAGCCAGATGTGGGTTTTTTGCAGAGTTGTGTTGAGTAAACGGATGTCATCTGGAGAGGATATTTTTAGGTATAGTTGGGTATCATCTGCATACATGTGGTAATGAATATTGGAGTGTTTCAGAATTTCGGTTAAGGGTTCCATGAATTGATTGAAGAGGGTAGGAGATAAGGCGGGAACCTTGAGGGACTCCCAGGGTGACCGGCGTGGTCGCAGTTCTACACCACGGCTCAAGTTTGAGTAGCCCGACACCACGAGGTCTCCCCACCTGCGGTCCTGACCTGGTATCTGGTGGTCCCTGACCTAACTCAAACTTTAGACCAAAGCCTGCAGCCTCAACCTGAGGGGTTAGCCCAATCGTGACTGGAGCTAGTAAGAAGACCAGATGCCCCACGGCTTAGGTGGCCCAACCGATGGTGTCCAGGCTTCCCCCAAGAACCCAACTTACCTCTCCTGCCAGTGGTCGTCCTCAGGAAACCTCCTTGC
Organism: Triturus cristatus; assembly: GCF_964204655.1. Lineage (NCBI taxonomy): Eukaryota > Metazoa > Chordata > Amphibia > Caudata > Salamandridae > Triturus > Triturus cristatus. The sequence continues at coordinate 216,532,222 of NC_140588.1, forward strand.
TAGAGCCTGCAGCTTTTCTTCTAAACTGGAGATCTCCATTAAAGATCCAAGTGCTCCCAACGTCTCCTTCGCACTCTGCACCCACCCAGCTCTGTGCCCCTGGTGGTGCAGCCCTGTGCTGATTGTTGGCCCCTGCAGTGCTGATATTAACCCCAGGAGGACCTTTGCTCCCACAACCGAGTGGCCAGATCGTGAGCAACCCTTTACCGAAGGCCCCCTAGCCCCATTAGCTAACATCGGGCCCCTGCACTCTGCCACCGGCAACCCCAGTGCCGCTGGCAGTGCAATTTGAGTGCCTTCTTGAACCTTGGGGAACCTTGGTTCTACCCCCAAAAAGCTATTCTTGCAGGTTGTTTACTTACCTGCAAACCGATAACATTCTTTCCTTCCATAGGAACCCAGGTTAAGATTTTTCCCCTAAAAATGTCTGTTGAACTGACTTTTGTATGGAAATCAAAGTAACTGTCTTTTGAACCAAGAACTGTTGTACCTACATGTGTTTTGTAAGGTCCACAGTGTGATATTTAGGCATATCACTCAGAGTAGTCGAAGTAACTGAAAAGTAATCTAAATATAATCAAAAGTAATCTCAATGTATTTTGAACTATTTTGAAAGCAAATACAATTCCAACTCCACCCACAATTGCATCTATGTGTACAGTCTTGCATTTAAAAGTGTATTTTATCTACCTGTGCTTTTTATACTTACCTAATTGGTCTGGATTCAGTCTCTAAGTTTGTGCCATCAGTCTTGAATGAGTGATAAATGCTTAACACACCCTCATCATAAGCCTAATTGCTCACCCACACTACCACAAATAAAGCTGGTAGTGATTATCTAATTTACCCTCTGTTATACCTCTGGGGATCCACTGGACTCTGTGCACACTGTATATTACATTGGTATAGTATATAGAGAGCTAGCTTCCTAAATTGGTCGATCTGCTGTGGGGTCTACGACTTTGCATTTGTTGGACTAACTTGGTCAATATCGGATTACACGACAAAAATCCCCAAATTGACTTTAGTACAACTCTTTTTATTGACCATTTTCTATATTTCTAAAAGTCTTGTGAGGGCCTTAAATGAAGTCCCTGGAGAATTTTTTAGAAACTGTAAAATTTACTGAAGCAAGGGGGGGGGGAGAAGTACTTGGAACTTTTTGTTTAGGTCTTCTAAAAAGAACCCAACTTTAGTAAAATTATGAGCAACCCAGACAAGTTGGTTGAGGAGCTCCACCCTCACCTTTTACTACAGCCCATGGGTTAGAGAGTTAAGGTTTCTTTGTCAAGCTAAAAAAAAATGAAAACTGGGTCCAATCCTACCACAGCAAAACTCCTGGAGTTTCTGGCGGGGCATGCAAGGGGCCACCCCACTACCAAAGGAGACGATCTCCAGGTAGATATGAAAGTAGTGAGGATGATAGGGTCTTAAACACACCACCTCAACTAATTTGGGAAGATGGGGGCTTTGTGCCCTACCCCTCCAGACCAAGGAGTAGATGGTCTAGATCCTACAAAGTTGGTAGGGCAGACTCTGTACAAGACACCGAAGACAATTTCACTGAAGAGGACATCCTTTTAGCAAGGTTGACCAAAAGACTAGAGCTGGAGACTAGACTTCTAGCTCGAGAAAGAGCAGAGATGGGCCTAGGACCCATCAATGGTGGCAGCAATTTAAACAACCAAAAGAAGAGAGGATCTTTTGATCCTAAAATCCCCAAAGGGATTATACCTAAATTTGAGGATAGTGATACCACCAAATGGTTCACAGCCTTTGAGAGGGACTGTGTACCCAGAAAAGTGAGGAAGACTCACTGGGGGTGGGGGGGGGGCACTCCTTTAGGGACTGTTCACTGGTAAGTGCAGGGTCAGACTTCTGCCCCTTACAGGAGCAGAAGCAGAGTCTTATGAACTCATGAAGGGTACCCTAATTGAGGGATTTGGACTCGCAACTGAGGAGTACAGAATAAAATTCAGGGGTGCTCAGAAAATCCAGACAGTCCTGGGTGGAACATGTAGACTACTCAGTAAAAACACTAGGTGGCTGGTTGACTGGAAGTAAAGTGCAGGATTACGATGGTCTTAAGAATTTGTTTATGAAGGAAAACATGTTAAGTAACTGCATTAATGGAAAGTTGCATCAGTATCCGGTAGACCAAGGCCAAATTTCTCACCAAGAACTGGGAAAGAAGGCGGACCACTGAGTCAAGAAAAGGGTAACCGAGACAGCCACTGGGGGTAACTGAAAGAAATGGGTTACAAAGCCTCCCCAGAGGAAAGAGAGTGAGAAGCCCAAAAGATGAAAACCAAGAGTCTTCTAAAGGCCCCCAAATTCCTGTTCAGGGGGTGCGTCCAAGAATCATTCGCAGCCCAACTTTGATCCTGCTAAGGCCTGGTGTTTCCAATGTAAAAAAATGGGACACCCAATTGGAGATCCTGCCTGTCCCAACAAGCAATCCCCTAGTCCCCCCTCCGCTAACCCTGGAATGGCAAAACTCCATATGGGATTAATGGTGTGCCCTCAGCAAATCAGAGTGCACACAGAAGCTACACTAGTCTGAGGTAGATATGGCAACCATAGCTGTATTGCCCACAAACTTAAAAAAGTACCTGCAGCACCCCAAAATCAATGGATCAAGTGTAGAAACTCTCAGGGATACCGGAGCCTGTGTCTCAATGGTGAGAGAATCACTGGTTTCCCCAGGACAATTCCTAGCTGCAAAATATTCCCCTGTAACCAATGCTGATAATGACACTGTAGTTCATCCCCTGGCTATGGGAACGTTAGATTGGGGAGGGGTTACTGGTCTGAAACAGGTAGTGGTCTTGCAAAAACTACTAGTCCCTTGTCTGCTTGGAAATGATCTGAAGACCTAAGCATGCTGAGGTAGAAAGAAGGAAACATGCAGCAATGCTAAACATCCCTGAAATAGTGTGCGTGGAAACCAAGCACAATGCCGAGCACAGGGTGAAAAGGGACAGTTGGAGCCTAAAATGATTGCCCAAGCTCCCAAGAGAAAAAGGTAAGAAGACTGATGACACAGCTTCCACACACTAGAAGGATCAGGATACCTCTCCTTAGGGAGAGTACTTGTCAGCCCCAAAGGCAACTGAGCCAGTGGAACTTGAACCTTATGAAGTAGAGCTCTTGGGTCCAGGGGGACAATCTAGCGAACAGCTGTGCCTTGGGCAGCAGGTCTGCCCAACTCTTGAAAGCCTGAAGCAGCAAGCTGCTGCACAGGGCAAGGAGATGTCAGTGGCTTTAAAGTGTCTATTGGGAGGAGGGACTCTTGTACACTGAGCCCCGAGACCTCAAACCTGTAGCCACTAGGAGACTGGTAGTGCCTCAGTTGTATAGAGAGTTCCTGCTCACATTGGCCCATGACATCCCCCTAGCTGCACATCTGGGCCAAACAAAATCTTGGTAAAGACGTGTTAACCACTTTTGTCCACTGATGTCCCAAAAAGTGAAGGGGTTTGTCAGCTCCTGGGTCACCTGTCAAGCCAGTGTCAAAACAGGTGGACTCCCAAAGACACCCCTAATTCCACTTAGCCATTAGCCACTTAGCCATTAGCACTTAGGTTTACAACAGCCCCTGCAGTAGCCAACGCCCTTATTGGTGTCTTCACCAGCGAAGGGTTTCCTAAGGAGGTAGAATCAGACCGAGGTTCCAACTTCAAGGCTGCATACTGGACACACAAGTGGGATGAGTGTGGATCGGTCTATACGTTCACAGCGCCTTATCACCCACAAACCAATGGCCTTGTTGAAAGATTCAACAAGTCATTGGAAGGCATGATAATGGCCCCCCAAAAAACTCAAAAGGAGATGGGATATCCTGTGACACTGCCTGCTTTTTGGCTACAGAGAGGTGCCTCAGAAGGGAGTAGGGTTTTCCTTCTTTGAACCTCTCTTGTGAGGGAAGGATGGGAGAAACCCCCATCATGTACCAAAACAAGATGTGGTGGACTATGTGCTAGGCCTTCGTTCCAGGATAGCAGCGTACATGCAGAAAGCAACCAAAAATCTTGAGACCAGCCAGGAGCTCCAGAAGATCTGGTATGACCAGAAGGCTGCACTGGTGGAGTTCCAATCAGGATAGAAGGTGTGGGTTTTGGAGCCTATGGCACCAAGGTCTCTCAAGGACAAAAGGAGTGGCCCTTACCAAACACTAGAAAAGAAAGGGAGGCCACCTACGTGGTAGACCTAGGACTAGCAGATCCCCCAAAAGGTTGATACATGTGAACCACCTAAAACTTTTCAGTGACAGGGCTGCTGTAACCATGTTGATGGTCACTGATGAGGATCAGGAGGCAGAGAGTGAACCTCTCCCTGACCACCTCCTCTCTTACAGCCCCCAAGATGGGGGCTATTTAGACAGCCTCTCTGCCCAACAGCAAGCTGGTTACAGGCAGGTTTCCTACAGCAGTATGCCCAGCTCTTCTCCTTAACCCCTGGTAAGACACACTGATGCACCCATGATGTAGACACTGGAGATAGATTGCCTGTCAAAACTAAGATCTATTGGCAGTCTGACCAAGTTAAGGAGAGCATCAAAGCTGAAGGAAGCAAGATGATGGAGTTGGGGGTTATTGAACCCTATGAGAGTCCCTGGTACAGCCCAGTGGCCCTAGTCCCCAAAACTCAACCACAGGGTGGAAAGAGAGGAATTAGGTTTTGTGTGGACAACAAAGGCCTCCATACTGTCACCAAGACAGATGCACACCCAACCCCCGGAGCTGATGACTTGATAGATAAGTTAGGGGCTGCCAATTTTCTCAGTACCTTTGACTTAACTGAAGGGTACTGGCAGATTGGCATGTCCCTGGAGCAAAGAAATAGACAGCATTCTCTACACCTAATTAGTACTTTCAGTTTACAGCGATGCCCTTTGGTCTAAAGAATGCCCCTGCCACCTTCCAAAGGTTGGCGAATCAAGTCCTTGCTGGGTTGGAAGGCTATAGTGTAGCTTATCTTGATAATTTTGCTATGTTCAGCTCTTCCTGGCAGGATCACCTGGTCCACCTGGGGAAAGCTTAAAAGGCCCTGCAGGCCTAACACAAGGCATCTACGTGCCAGATAGTGCAGGGAACTGTTGTATACTTGGACCACCTTGTAGGTTCAGGCCAAGTGCAACCACTACAGCCCAAAATCCAGACAATTCTGGATATTGGGATGCTCCAAACACCCAGACCCAAGTCAGGGCATTCCTTGGCTTTACTGGATACTATAGCAGGTTTGTGAAGGGGTATGGGTCCATTGTGACACCACTCACAGATCTCACGTCGTACAAGAAGGCCAAGAAAGTGAACTGGACAGTTGGGTGCCAAAAGGCTTTTGACACCTTAAAAGAGGCAATGTGCTCAGCACCTATTCTCAAGGCTTCAGATTACTCCAAGCAGTTCATTGTGCAGGCTGATGCCTCTGAGCTAAGGATATGAGCAGTCATATACGAGACCAGTGATGATGGACAAGACCAACCTGTTGCTTTCATAAGCAGAAGGCCATTCCCCAGGGAGCAGCGTTGGGAGTGCCATTGAGAGGGAGGGCTTTGCTGTGGTTTGGTCCGTGAAGAAGTTGAGAACATACATGTTTGGTACTCACTTCCTAGTTCAAACTGACCACAGACCTCTCAGATGGTTAATGCAGTTGAAAGGGGAAAATCCAAAACTTTTGAGGTGGTCCATCTCCCTACAGGGAAGTGATTTCACAATGGAACGTAGGCCAGGGACTGCTTATGCCAATGCAGATGAGATGGCCGTTCCAGATTTTTCCACTTAGAAAATAAAAATTGTCTTGGAAAAATTTAGTCTCATCCTCTTTCGCTGGGGGGGTGGGACAGGAGGGGGGGGGGGCTATGTGTGTAGGAAAGTGCCCCTTTGTGCATGCTTACCCTCTACTTTTTGCCTGACACATGATGCACTTTGACTTGGTGTGCCCTGTGCCCCTGCCAATCAGGTTACCAGGACCTGTTTTCTTTTCCAAAGCTGTACCTTTGTTCTCCCAATTGACACATCACTGACCAGAGGTGAGCCCATAGAAACGTTGCCATGGGTACCAAGGGCACAGTGACCAGGAAAGGCCTCTAAGGGCTGCAGCACCTATTGTGCCACCCTTAGGGGCCCTGTACTTTAACACCCACAAACTGCCAATGTAGGCTGCATGTTTTGGTGCAGAGAAAAGTGAAGAGTCAACATGGCTCACATCCCTGTGTGCCATGCCTGCAAACCACTGCATGTGGCCTAGGTAAACTACCCTTCTAGCAGGGTGCACTAGACCAAAGGTGAGGGTACAGTTGCATAAGCACTGTACCCCAATAGTGTCTAAGTCTATGCTCAGACATTATAAGTGCAGTAAAGACATACGGAGTATATGGTCTGGGAGATGGTCATTACTAACTCCACAGCTCCATAATGACTTTACTGAAAACTGGAAAGATCTCAGCACATTAAACCCACACTTTGTCACTGTGGGATTTAAATGTAAAATGCACACAGAGGGCATCTTAGAGATGTCCCCCTGAAAAACGACCAGACCTGATGTAGTTCCTGAATGGCTGCCCGCCATTTGCCACCACCAGGCAGGTTTCTGAACCCCTGTGCATAGAGAGCCTCCACTCTCTGGGTCCAGAAACAAAGCCCATCCTGGGCAGAAGTGTCATTCCTCCTCCCCCAGGATGGGCTGGGTCCACGAGAGGGGATGCTTCAAAGGCATGCCACCTTTGTAAGCTGTCTCTGGCCTTTGCAGCCCCCAGAAACTGTCCCTTACCAGTTCTGACCTCCACTTTGGGTGGAAGAATCGGCAGGAAAACCGAGCTAGGATGAGAGGTGTGCCCACCTTTGCCAACCCCACTCCTCGGGGAAAGGTGAAGTACACATCTCAGTCCCCTCCACCTTGGAGATGAGGGGACCCAACCAATTAGGAAGAGACTCATGCCCCCTACCACTAGAGAGTGGCATAATAGGGGGTGTACTCCCCCCAAGGAAGGGACCCATTGGTCTCAACCAGCACACCATTGTAACGCTCCTAAATTTTGTATTAAGGGGCAATACTGAACCTTGACTCCTCAGATTCGAGGAAGAAAGAAGATGGACCGAAGAGCCATGCTGTCCCAGGAAGACAAGGACACCAACTGCTTTGGCCACAGCCCTACCAGCCTGTCCCGAATTCAACCTGTGCACAGCAGAAACCCTGGTGTATCCAGCAGCGCCCCCAGAGCCCGGAGAACCTGCCCTTCACTCACCTTACAGAATCTGTCTCCCGTGAGCACCGGATTTGCTCAACAAAGTATCGAAGAACAGAGCCCAGATCCAGGCAGCTCTGCAAAACTCTGCCCCCTATGCCCATGGGCTGAGCTCAAGTGGCCCAACACCACGAGGTCTCCCTGGAGAACCTGACCTGGGATCTGGTGATCCTTGACCTCCCTCAAGCTTCAAGCCGACGCTTGCAGACTCAACCTGAAGGTTCCCCCAACCGCAACCAGAGCTGGTAATTAGACCAGACGCCAAAAGACACCCTACACCTGAGGGCACCCCCAGGCGTGGGTCGTCCAACCGACGGTGTCCAGGCATCTCCCAAGAACCCAACTTACCTCTCCAGCCAGTGGTCGCCTTCAGGAAGCCTGTCTGACCGAGCTTGCAGCATCTTTTCTGAACAAGAGATCTCCATTGAAATCCACAGGGTCCCCGATGCCTCCTTGGCACTATGCACCAAGCAGCCCCTGTGCCGCTGGTGGTGCAGCTCCTGTGCTGATTGCTGGCCCCTGCTGTACTGATCCTAACCGCAGGAGCTTTGCTCCCAGAACTGAGTGGCCTGCTCGTAAGCGGTCCCTGACCGAATGCCCCTTTTGCCCCATTGGCTAACATTGGGCACCTGCACTCTGCTCCCGGCCTCTCCTGCCGCTGGTGGTTTAAATGGAGTGCCTACCTCATCCTTGGGGAACCTTGGTCCTAATCTCCTAAAACTCCTACTGGTAAGATGTTTACTAACCTGAGAACCGATAACACTCTTTTTCCCATTGGAACCAATGTTGTGATGTTTTGTTGCACATTTTTTTTTGTTGAGTTGATCTTTTGTACTAAAGAAAAGTTACTATATTGCAAACCTGAAAAAGACTTACTTACCTTTCTATTGTAAGATCCACGGTGGTGTATTTAGGCACATCACCCCCGTGTAGTCGATGTAATCCAAAAGTAACGCAAAAGTAATCAAAAGTAATGATTGTGTCATTTAATCTGCTTTTAAAGCATACACCAACCTGTAACGATTGTAAATCCATTCCCAATTGCATTACCTTGAAAAGTTTTACAATTGCAAGTACATTTTACTTACCTTTAACAAGTCCTACTTGGTTCCAGAAATAAAACCTAAATATATATTTTTTATACCAATTGGTCTGGAGTCTGTCTCGGAGTGTGTGTAATCAGTTCTTGATTGAGTGAATACAATAAATGCTTAACACATACCCCTGATAAGCCTAACTGCTCACCCACACTACCACAAAAAGAGCTGTTAGTACTTATCAAATGTAGCCTCTGCTATACCTCTGGGGACTCCATGGACTCTGTGCACACTATACCTTACTTTTAAATAGGATATAGAGAGCCAGCTTCCTACAGAGAAGAATGAAGCTTTCGAGAGGGCTTGTAAAATGAGGCAACTCAACCTAAAGTATTGGGGCTCTCTTCTCTGGTAGCTGTTCGAGATAGGCTCCTGACACTGAATGAGGAGTCTTGTGACCTCAGGGAGGAAACCTTGATTGAGGGCTTTGGAATCACCATTGAATAATAAAGGATCAGATTCGGGGAGACTCGAAAAACCCAGAGTCAGACCTGGGTAGATTTGCTAGACTTTTAAGTGAAAACGACTGTATCTAGTAAAGGAAGGCTGGGAGAGACCTCTCAAGGAGGCTAAGCAAGACATAGAGAACTATGTATTAGGCCTTCATTTCACGATGGCTGAATATATGGAAAAGGCATCCACAAACCTTGAGGCCAGCCAAGGGCTCCAGAAGCTCTGGTATGACCCAAAGGCTGCACTGGTGCAGTAACAAACAGGGCAGAAGGTGTGGGATTTGGAGACTGTGGCTCCTAGTGGCCCTCCAGGTCAAATGGAGTGGACCCTACCCTAGCCCAGAAAGAAAAGGGGAAGTCACCTATCTGGTGGACCTTGGCACTTGCAGGAATCCAAAAAGGGGCATCCATGTAAACCTCTTAAAACACTACCATGACTACCATGACAAGGCTGATGTGGCCATGCTGATGGTCACTGATGAGTATCAGGAAGAATAGAGTGAACCTCTCCCTGACCACCTCTCTCACAACCTTAAACATGGGTCAGTAGAAGGAGTTTTCTTTTCAGACACTCTCTCTGCCCTACAGACTGCAGGCAAGTCTTATATCATTATGCTGAGTTCTTCTCCTTGACTCTTGGTCAGACCAACCGGTGTACACATGATGTGGACAATGGGGGCAGCCTACCTGTCAAAAACAACAATTACAGGCAGCATGGCCATGTCAAAGAGAGCATCAAAGCTGAAGTAAGCAAGATGCTGGAACTGGGAGTCATTGAACCCTATGAGAGCCCCTGGGCCAGCCCAGTTGTCTTAGTCCCAAACCTCATACCAAGGGTAGTAACAGAGAGCTGACGTTTTGTGTGGATTAAAGGGGCCTTAATCCAGTAACCAAGACAGATGCACACCGAATTCCTAGGGCAGATGAATTGAATGATAGGTTAGGGGCAGCCAAATCTCCCGGTAAGCTTGATTTGACATCAGCGTACTGGCTGATTGGTCTGACCCCAAGAGCAAAAGGGAAATCTGCATTCTCAACCCCAGATGGTCACTATCAGTTCACTGTTATGCCCTTTGGACTAAAGAATTCCCCTGCCATCTTTGAAAGGCGGGCCAACAAAGACCTTGTTGGATTGGAGGCATTTAGCGCAGCATAACTAGACAGTATTGCTGTCTTTTGCTCCACTTGGCAGGATCATCTGATCCACCTTGGAAAGGTCCTTGAAGCTCTGCAGAGTGCAGGCCTCACTATCAAGGCAAGCAAGTGCCAAATAGGTTGTATATTTGGGCCACCTTGCAGGTGTAGGTCAAGTTCAACCCTTACAACCCAAGTTCCAGACAACTGTGGACTGGGTAGGTGCAACCACCCAGAATCAAGTCCGGGCATTCAGTGGCTTGGCTGGGCACTACAGGAGGTTTGTAAAGTGGTACGATACTACTGTGGCACCCTTCACAGAATTAGCCTCCAAGAAAATGCCAAAGAAAGTAAACTGGACAGTGAGCTGTCAAAAAGCTTTTGACAGTCTGAAGGAAGAAATGTGCCCAGCACCCATTCTAAAAGCTCTTATTATTCAAACAGTTCATAATGCAGAAAGATGCCTCTGAACATGGGATAGCAGCGGTACTATCCCAAACCAACAATGATGGCCATGACTAGCCCGCTGCTTTCATTAGCAGGAGGTTACTCGCCAGAGAGAAGTGTTGCAGTGCTATTTAGGTGGAAGCCTTTGCTGTGGTTTGGTCCCTGAAGAACTTTAGGCCATACTTGTTTGGCTCTCACTTCCGTGTTCAAACGGACCATAGGCCTCTCAGATGGCTGATGCAAATGAAAGGTGAAAACCCCAAACTGTTGAGGTGATCCATCTCCCTACAGGGTATGGACTTTACAGTGGAGCATAGACCTGGGCAATGTGGATGGCCTTTCCAGGTTTTTACACTTAAAAGATGAAGACTCTCTTGGGAATGGTTAGCCTCATTCTCTTTCATTTGTTGGTGGGGGGAGGGGAGATTATGTAGGAAACAGGCCCTTTCTGACATGGTCACCCCCACTTTTTGCCAGGTATTTGATGTCATTCGACTAGATGTGCACTGGGTTCCTGCTAACCAGGTCCCCAGTGCCAGATCTCTTTCTAAAATTGTGCAATTGTTTCCTCAATTGGCAATACCTTTAGCACTCCCTGTAAGTCCATAGTAAATGATACCCCTGGTGTGTAGGGCAAGGAGGCTTAAGAGGGTCCTTAACAGCAGCAGCACAAATTGTACCACCCTATAGGACCCCTCACCAAACACATACAGACTGCCACTGCACGCAGCGTGTCTTGGTGCAGACAAAAGTGAAAACACGACATGGTACATACCTGTGTGTACCATGCCCACAGACACTGCATGCAATATTGCTAAGTCACCCTTACAGCAGCCCTTACAGCCCTAAGATAGGGTGCACTAAGCTACATGTGAGGGCATACCTGCATGTGCAGATATGCCCCTGTGCTGGTCAGTTCCATTGCTGCCAGTAAAAGTGAACAGGGACACCACTTTACATACATGTACTGGACACTGGTGAAAACAAAATTCCCAGCTACATCATGGCTTCACTGAAAAGAGGGATGGTTGATATCAAACATCTCTGATGCCAGTGTTGGAATTATTAATACAAGCACACAGGGGGAACCTTAAAGGTTCCCCCTGAAAACCTACCAGCTACTGGTGTGCTGACGGACTGGTTTTCGCCAGCAAGCCACCAGAGACAAGTGTCTGACCCCCAAAGAGAGGGCCTTTGCTCTTCTGGGGTCAGAAACAAAGCCTGCTCTGGCAGAGGGTGTTTACATCCCCTCCAACAGGATGACCTACAGAGTAGCATTCCCAGGCAGAGGATCTTAAGAGAGCCCATCGATTTTGGCATTCAAATCTGGTTTCTCTGGAAGAAGAGGATGTTGGGGCCCCTCTCTTTTTCCAGAGCCATTTGGCACCTGCATGGCAGGAAAATTAGCTAGTCAGATAGGCGTGTCCACACTCAGCTAGTAATACCCATAAGGCGGGCTACCTGAAGTGGAGGCGACTTTTCAAAGTTAGCCATTTTGGTGATGGCAAACTTAGGAACTCTGAGACTGGGTTATGCCCATTTCCCACAGGAAGTAGTCATGTAGGGGGTGTAGTGACCCCAGAGTAGGAGCCCACTAGCTACTACCCAACACTCACCACACGCCCCAAAATTCAGTATTTAGGGAAAATCAGATCCTGCCTACCTAAAAGGAGACAGATGTGCAGAGTCGCGAAACGCAATAACAGAAGATCCAGCAACTGACTTGGCATCAACCCTGCCGGCCTGCCTGCTGACGTTGACAATTGCACCAAAAGACGACTTGTCCTGCAGCTGCTGTGACTCTAAAGCCTGGGAGACCTGTCAGCACTTCACCCAGGAACCAAGAACTCCTGTGCAACCGAGCAACTGCTGCCCTGCAACCTGCAGGTAGCAAAGACTGAGCTGTGAGGCTCCAAGACGGAGAAAACCTGACACCGGAAAGCACCACTGCACCCATGCTGCCGAGCTGCAGTGGGCCAACTGTGTCAAGATAGTCCCCAGACTCAAAGCTCACCTTGGGTTTCCCTACTGTGGACTTCAACGCCGCCTGCAACCTCTGTAGGCCCCACCCAACCGCAACCGCTCCTTAGTAAAAAAAGACCAGATGTCTAAGAACAGCTCTGCACCAGTCGCCCCTGGACCTTGGAGAAGATGACCAAAGGTCCCCACATCCTGGAGCATCGTGAGGCCTGAGCCGCCCTGTTGGTTCAACCCAACTGGCCTCCCAGTTCAAACCTGCAGCCTCGTTTCTCACAGACCAATCTCCATTGATTAACATTGGGCACCCTATACTGTTTTGCACCCCTGCACCCGGACGCCTTAGTGCTGCTGGAGGTGACTTGCTGGTGCTGCCTTGGCCCTTGCCCCATACTCACCTTAAATCCAGGAGATTGGTCTCGTAAGCCGCAGTACCGTACCTGAATGCCGTACTTGTTTTTCCTCCCATAGGATAACATTGCAGCTTTTGAAAAATGCACTATCGGCTTTTTAAAACGTAAAGTATTTCTCCTGCAAAACATACTTACCTGGTAGTATAGATTCTAGTGCCTAAACATATATAAAGATACATGTTATTTTTATGAATTAGTATGGATCACCTTCTTGAGTTGTGTGCATCATTTATGAACTACTGTGTGTATTTGCAGATGTAAAACACCCCTCTCTAATGAGTCTAAGGCTGCTCGACCACACTACTTCCTAGAAGAGCTCCTTGGGATTGCTAGAGCAAGTCCCTGTCAACTCTTTTCACAGTACATCTCTTTTTGATATACTATATAAAGAGCCAGCTTCCTACAGAAATGTACTATGTTTTGAACTTTTGCAGGTCATGTGTACAGAGCGTATGAGCTAATATTTAGGTTTTAAGTTTATGTAACACAAGGACCGCGAGACAGATTTCTTAAAATTATTTCTTCTTGTATTTTTTTGTTCTTATTTCATAAGTTTGAGAAATATATATATATATATATATATATATATATATATATATATATATATATATATATATATATATATATTATATCTTCCTGAAAGTCAAATGGCATCTGTTTTAGTAGACATGGGGCCACATCATATATGATGCACAGAAAGCAGGAGTTTCTTCACCAGTTGTTATAATCTATACCACTACATACATGCATTGTTCAATTCTGCTAGGCCTCCTGTGGTAAAGGTGTGATTGTTAATTAGAATATCATTCTGCTAAACTGCGATAAAATATGGCCACACCTTTAAATTATTGACCTTGACACAATTCTACACTTAAAGGTATTAAAACAATGCGCTACAGGTTACCACTAGCTACCCATCCTACCTAATCAGTAGCTAATATTTAATCACAAATAAAGACGACAAAAATAATTCCCAAATTCATTTTATATACACTGATTAGCATCAGGCGCTTTAAAAAAGACAGTCCACTCAAATCGTAAGGCACATTTCAGAACAACAGGCAAACTTACAATATTAATGGTATCAGAGGTCGGATCCGGAAGTAGGCTAGGTTGATGAAAACTTGTTGACAGTGCCTGAGACTCCAGGGTGCTTGAATCTTGTAACTGCTGAACAGCTGGAAACTGACTTGGTTGACTAAAGCCATCACTGATTGCAAAACCTAAAGAAATTAAAAACAGCATGCAATAGCAAAATGAATAGAACGTGTAAATGTTTCATTCTACCAACATTCATATAAGAGAAAACTCAAACCTAATTTGATCTGCGCCAACATTTTCTAGCAACTGATGTAACTTGTAACTGATGTAATTTTGTGGAACCTCATGTAAAGCGCTCTGATACCTCCGGGTCTAGCCAGCTCTATATAAAACTCATCAAATAACGTCAATGTATCTGCAGACTGTAAGGCCTTTATCCAAGAAGGGAAAGAAGCATTAGGAGAAAAAGGAGATATGAGTGGGAGGTGTGAGGGTGCTAAATACATTATGTGGAACCCTTTTCATGTAGGATATTTTTCATATTACAGTACAATATGATTAGATTATATAAACAGAAAACCTGACAGTTGTATTCGAAGGCATGGAATGGAACACAATGTATTTTCAATTTGTTCTATGACTTAACATATCATATTCCTCATGTATTGGAAAAAAAAGGTTAAGATTTTTTACCGGTATTATGTGACTGACACCATAAGAGAAGCCATTCTCCAATAAGGACACCTCATAGCACGACTAACACAATATTAACAAGAGGCACAATCTGAGATACAGCAATGATTGTTTATGTGAATAAAGAGACCGGATACCATTTATTTCAAAATATACATAGGATTTCTGCACACTTATATCTTTCATCCATTCAACCAACACTCCAAGCATACCTGAATGGTAAGCAGGAGATTATTTAACAAATACTGCATGCACTGGAACTCTGGGTGAATCATAACTGGAATCACAGCAAAATCACCCATCATGGTTAATGACAGACATAGTGCTACATCACAGTAAAAAAATGAGTACCATATGAGGGAAACATTCAATAATGCCCAATGAACCATTTAGAAATGTGTAATACTAGTCATTGCATTTGTAGGTCTATGAATTAATGGAAGATTAATAAAAATCATTAACGGCTGTCAGCTTATTCCTATTCTCATGTGTTATTGCTACTCATAACTACCAACGTGCAGACAAACACATGGGGTCTCGTTATATCTTTTTAAAAAAATGTTTTAATATTGTTCGAATAGAGTCGAAACAGACCTGAAGGTGCTTTACGAAGTAGATTATTGAAATGATTAGGATGTGCAAACAATAAAGGAGTTTAAAAAAGATTAAACACCAGTTATTCTAAAACTCTAACGCCACATGTTTCATAGATGGCTGTAGGAAGTATAGTGCATTATTCATGTAGAATAGGTGCTTAGGCTAAAGAACCTTCAAAAGAGCAATTAGTTCTGCACCTTAGTTATCTTCCTGGGTTCGAACAGTGGGATGATTTTTATAAAGCAGAGAGATTTAACTCTAATAGAGGTGAACATGTTCTTATGGGAGTTTAAACTTTCTTTATACACTAGTAGTATTTCACTAAATGAAGTTTAAAAAAGATCACTAGTAGGATTCTTTCTACGTACTGTTATTGCAGCTAGATATACTTTAATTAATGTAAATTATCTTTGGCCAGATGAAGGTATGAAAAAAAATGTTTATTAACCTGTAATAGGGTCAACCTCAACATCAAATGAAATATCTTTCCCATTTAAACAATTATAGGGTTGATGGTCTTTTTTATTCCATTATCCATTCAAAAGCTGCCAAATTCACTGATGTCTGATTTGGATGATATATTTTGCCTTGCTGCCTCATCAGTAGGGATGGCTTGGGAGTAGGGAGATAGTCTCTTTTATGGGAGTAGAAAAATCAGTAGAAGGTCTGTGAAATATCATTGCCAGGGTCACTGAAGAGTAATTGGAAACGGTGTTGCTTTGGACTGCTTTAATTTCGGAATTATTGTTGGAAATAGAGGGATATGAGCAATAGCGCATTGTAATGTTTCTGTCCAGTTCTTCAAAATTAGTATACTTTCTTATACTTAAGTACTTCATAAGGACATCGCCTAGATATCCTTGCTCCCAAGTCCTAGAGGTAAAGCCATGTCATTTTGTATTTTGAGCTGCGGAAAACAAGTCTGTCTCTGGAACAATAAATGTAGAAAAGTCGTCTTGCAAGACTCATTGTCTGTGACTCATTTTTTCCAGCAATAGATACTGCTTTTAACAAAACATTCTTGGCTTTGACACATGACCAGGTTTTTGGACCTTCTAGTGACAGGGTCCTCGATCTAATGCCTCTTTGTTTGCTTATACAGTGCACTGTGATGGAACTTTCTGTATGTACCAAAATCCCCACCCACTGTTAAGAGAAGGCAGGAATGCCTTTGGAGCTAGGTGGACTGCTGTCTTGACAGACAGTTGTCCTCAGTAAGCAGCCACTCCCAGCAAATGGAATTCCTTTCATTAGACTAGTCTGGTGGTGCAAGAAGAGCGAAGACTGTCTTGCTGACTGCGACAAACTGAGCCAGTTTTTCTCCTTCTGGGTTCAGTGATCTTCTAAGCATTGCTGCACAGGTCTCTTTTGAAGCCTCCCATTTGGAACAATCGTGATACTTGATGTCATCGAGTCCAGATGGGAAGAAATCAGGCTCCGTCGGGTTTAATGACTTCAAGAGAAGAAGACATTGTACCAGAAAGGAAAATAACCTGTCTGCTGAATTAAACACACTTGGTTGCCTTGTGTCCATGGTCACTCCCAAGTAATTCATGGTTTGAAGTGGTAATAAGTTTCACTTTTGGTAATTGATATGCATCCCTAATCAATGAAGCAGGGAGATTGTAGTCTGTAATTCTTCTCTTTGTGGAGGCAGTAGTGATTTTTTAAAAATCAAAATAACCTTCCTGCACAATTGTTATGGACCAATTGTTGCTCATTAATCTTTGCCACTCATTTAGGTGTTGGGAAATACCCTCCACTAGTTAAGAATACAGAGAGGAAGAACAGACATGTCATTGCTTGTTTTTTTAGATAAAAGTCATCCACTGGAATCAGAGGACTACTCGTTGGGGAGGGGGTCGCGGGCGAGAAAGGGGGGGGGGGAACTTTCCGTGTACAACTGTTCAGGCTGCCACTGTTCTGAGTTTTTTTTTTCGTTTGATCAGTTTGTGATTCATTGGTTCTCCATGTCTAAGTTGCTTAGATGGCTCACACTAGCTTGTATGGCTAAGTGGCTGATGTGTGGTGGCTGCTGCCCCCCTTTTAAGAGACACCACTGGAACTGATGAGACACAGGCATCCAACCCCCGGGCAGGTTGCGACTGGTACATTTCTTAACTGTGGGGATGTCTGGCTGGCTAGGCCAGACACGGATCGGCGACCCGCATATGTTTATATACTTCCATGTGTAATGTATCCTGCTGAACCACGTATGCTTTCTTTGTTATACCTTGAAAAAAAGTAATAAAAACAGATTTGCAAGATCAGAGGACTACTCGTTGGAAGGTTTTGATTTAGTTCCTCCCTTCTGATGGTAGGACTACCTCTGTTGATGGTGCTGGTAAGGTCAACAATGGGACTGACCCTCGGCCACAGATAATTCATGGGGTCTTTGTGGGAATATCATAGCACGTAGACCCATTTCTATGCCTATAGCCAAACTGATTTTAAAGTCATCTTCATTTTTCACTCAGACCATCTACTCCTCGATGCGTTGGCCTAAAAGAGAGGATCCTGAGAAGGGAAGACTAAGTATTTTTAACTAGGTGCTTGTTTTAAAGATGCAAGACACAACCATGACAATTTCCTAAGAGATATTATGTGGTAGTACTCCGTATTGATAAGCCAGGGAGGCACTTAAAATTTGGTCTGAAGCCAGGGGACCCTTCTGAACAATGTTTTCATACTGCTGCCATCTCCAGCTAGGAAGGTCTTCACTGAATGCTTATAAGGACTCCCAAAGTGCCTGATCATATCTCATAATCAGGCATGTAGCTCTGGCAGGCTTGAGAACTGTGACAATACCACTGCAGACCTTTTTCCCAGCCTTTAACATTTCCTGTCAGAGGACCAATATTTTTGGGGCTGAAGAGTGGTGCTTCCTGACTGCAAATACTATTACAAAGTATGTCTTGGGATCTTGATGTAGAAAATCAGGATCTTCATCAGTGAATATGTACTTCTTCAGTAGGCAAGGTGTTGCCATCTTAGTCATTGGAGGTGTTAAAATGTTTTCCTTTATCCTCCTAACTCCAACAGACCGGGTACTATACTCACCTTTTTGATTCCTCCGTATAGGACATATGGAACATGAAGAGGTCGTCCACAGGTTTAACTGTAGATGCTGATCAAGCAAGAGGATGGCATGCAGGATATAGCTGTTGAAATATCTATATCCCATTCATACAAACTTGAAGGAGACTATAAAGGGAATCTGTCTCTTCTGTGCTTCCACAGAGTTTGGTAACTCTGCAGAAAAGGTAGCAAATATGCATAAGGAGTTGACATCCTTGGAGAAAATCTCTTCTTCATAGGAAACATAGCTATTTGTCTGCTTTAGTGCTACAGATTGTCGCAGGCTTAAAGGCCCGAAAGGAGTTTTAAATGGGATCCTGAAAGACAAGGACCCAACAAGTGCTGGTGTTATGTCCAAAAATAACCTGAATCTCGTCATTGGTGATGAAGCTTTTGCAATGGAGGCTGCAGAAAACAAAGCCACTATATCCATCAATCTAGGTGAGGTTTTGTAAAGCTCTGACTTCAAGTGTCCTGATGTCGACCATCTTTGCCACCAATGCAGATTAGACGTCGACACTTTTTGGGCATAGGGACGCTTCCATACCAGAGATCTTGGGTGGTGTTTTGCTATTGATAAAATTCCATCTGCTGATGGTGAACATACCAATGCCATACTTTGGCTCACGTCTTGAAGTTGAGTCAGCTTAACAGTGAAAGGTGTAATCGGAATGGCAATGTTTCCCTTCCTTCTTGGATTTTTTTCCACTGCATCTTCTGTCTCTGTAAGAAACGAGCCTTAGGCATAGACGAGGAAGAACCATCTGTAAAGGTCTTATCAGCTTTCTCCTAAGCCATCATATCTTCTAAATAACTTGTCATGCAGTCTTTTTCACTCACAATCCTGTCAAATATGAGCTTGGAACGCAGACTACAGAGACCTGGTGGGGTTATGAAACTGCCTTTTTTAATACCACATGAAGTGCTCTTTACAAAAAGCAAAGTCATTGTGAAAAACAAATGTCCCTAGAAAAGCCTAAAAAAGCTTTGAAATGCTTCAGAACAAACAGCAATGTCAGGTAAGGCTGGAAAAGTTGAAGTATGGTGTGAAAAAGTATGGAAATGGGTAAAAGCAAAGCCACAGAGTTCCTGAGTCCCACTCTGAGTGGGAACTGTCATTACAGTGCACGCTGGGATTCAAAGCATATAGACAACTTAAAGGCACAGGTGACCTTTGTCTGCACTACCTCATTGTACTGCCTGTTGGGCCTCATTTTACCCTCATTGAACACACCCTTTAGTAGCAATTTAAGAGATGAATGCTCAATTATAGTTTTGTAATGGTTTTTCACTGCTTACAGGACTATAAATTTGGGAAAACTCAGAACGGCTCAGAATGACACTGGACATACTAAATTCACACCCTTTTTCTCAATTGTTTGTGGTAAAGGTTTTCCAGGTCCCTAATATGCAGCGTGGAATTATTTTAACATTCCTGACTATCTATTAACATCTGATATTGCATAAGGGAGGGTTGTAGTGTGTGCTCTATGTTTTGAGATGTTCTATCTGAGCAGTGTATAGAGAAGGTTCAGGGTGGATCAAGTAGTCTAGGAAAGAAAATTGCTAGGAAATAATCAATAGTAAAATTTGGAGGACAGAAGAGAGAATATGAGCTTGCCTCAATAAAATTAGGAATAGATATTTTATATGGTAGAGTCGCCTACACTGAGGCCGGTGGAGCTGATTCATCGCTTCAGGGCACCCACAAACCAGAGGCAGAATATTTGTTGTTGTTAGGGGTTTCAGAGGTAAAAGTTTCCTTAGTGTAAGTTTAAAGCAAGAGAACAAGGAGTCTTGTGCATTATTGCAAGCAATGTTCTTCCAGATCCTTGCCACTCTTTGAGAAGGAACATGATTTGTTTTAAGATGGATGAGCATAACTAGACAGAGTGTGCTGGACTGCACAGGTTCCATCACCCACATGAGATTCTGAGCGTGTGTTTGCATTTCATCAATAGCCCAATGAGTAGTCAAATCGGTACTGGCACTTTATAGCTGTACAGGCATATTTTGTTCAGGTATTTTTCTTGCTATTGCTTGAGAAGCCCTTATTGGGAGTTGTATGAATCAGAGGCAAACATCTGAATATTGACATCCAATGATCTAGATGAGAAATGACTTACACCACAGATAGCATTCACGTTTCATAGTTTATTTATTTTTCAGCTACACATACCACCAACCACATCCAAATAACCGGCACAGTAAAGAATAGGAATTAAATAAAAAATATTACTCCCCAAACCGACCCATCTCTTGCTCTTGGATGATATGCCTTAAGAATGAAGGAGGCACTAAATGCAAGGGGGAGATGCTTCCTAGATGTGATTCTAGGTTCTGATGCACAGTAATGTTTGTGAAAGTTAACATAGTATGAGACATAAAACTCTTAGATATCACCAACATGTCAATTTCCGACACTCACAGTGCAATAATTGGGGCCCATTCAGTTGCATAAGACTTAAGCTTGTATTCCAGTGACATTGTAATTTTCTCCAATGGATTATGGGACTTGCGATGCCTCCTGGTGGACAGGAGAATTTCTGTGGGGGAGGGAGACTGGTATGTAGCTGGGATAAGCAACAAGATGGGGATGCTGATTGATTGATTGATTGATTGATTGATTGAAGAAAATTTATATTGCGCAAAACAATAACCCGCAGGTATCAAGGCGCCTATTAAAGAAGTAAAAATATCAGTATATCACCTTACGCATAGGCTTGCAGGAAGAGGCAAGTTTTAAGGGCACTTCGGAATCTCTCTAAGGAGGGCAACGACCTGAGATCCAAAGACAGATCATTCCACCATTTAGGAGCCAGAGTAGAGAAAGCCCTACCACCCCACTTGGCTTTTCGTATACGGGGGACTGTGAGGAGCAATTTCCTGGAGGAACGCAGGTCCCTTCCAGGAGTATAATGAGAGATGATAGAACCAACTCCCATATCATTATTCCTTGCAATGGCTCTGTAAGTCATACATAAGACTTTAAACCGTATTCGGTATTCAACCGGTAGCCAGTGCAGTGTCCTCCTAGCCAGAGTGGCCGAGGAGCGTCTAGGGACATCCAGAACAAATCTGGCGGCGGCGTTCTGGACTACCTGCAAGCGCTGTAGTAGGCTTCTATTCAGCCCTGCATACAGCGCATTACAGTAGTCCAGTCGTGAGCCGATAAGGGCGACCGCTACTTGCTTTCTGGACTGTAGGGAGAGGTACTTCCTGATTCTTCGTAGGGTATGGATTAAACCCCAGCAGGTAGAGATGGTTCTACTAATCTGTCCGCCCATATTAAGGGCAGGATCTATCATCACCCCCAGATTTCTGGCAGATAACGTGGGGGAAGGGCATACTCCCAACGAGTCAGGCCACCAGCTGGCTGACCAAGTATTCTGATTCCCTCCAAACACCATCACCTCAGTCTTCTCCCCATTCAGCTTAAGCGAGTTTTGAACCATCCACTGACCAACTGCCTCCATACAAGATCTAAAATTGGAGGCAGTTGGTACGTCTGAATGGGAGAGAGAGACGAGGATCTGGGTATCATCTGCATAAGAGACTACCTCCATCCCGAAAGTTCTGATTAATCTGGCCAGTGGGGTCACATAGATGTTGAATAGGGTCGGACTAAGAGCCGACCCCTGCGGGACCCCAACAAAGCACCAGTCGGGATGGAGATAAGAACTCTCCCAGCTTGACTCTTTGTTCCCTTCCATTTAGGAAGGAGGTCATCAGATCTAGAGCTGCGTCCCTCACCCCCACATCCCTCAAACGGTGTATAAGTATTGAGGGGGAGAGGGAATCGAAGGCCGCAGTTAGATCCAGCAGGACCAGGAGGGTGGTCTGGCCCCCGTCTACCCTGGTGCGGATTTTATCAAGCACGATAGTGAGGGCCGACTCAGTACTGTGTTCCCTCCTGAATCCGTGCTGGGAGAAGTCCAAGCAGCCCGAGCCTTCCACAAAGGCAGCGAGATGCTTGTTGAGATGTGCCTCAAGCATCTTCGCAGGGGCTGGGAGCAGGGAGATCGGACGGAAGTTTTTTAGGACCTCCGGATCAAGGGAAGCTTTCTTTAGCAGAGGTTTGACTACTGCACTCTTCCACTCCAGGGGGAAGATGCCATCTCTCATACATCGATTCATAATTTCTAGTAGAGGTGGTAAGAGAGATTCCCTACACTGCTTAATGATCTTCAGAGGACAGATGTCTAGGGGGGAGCCAGAGTTGGTTTTATCGAGCAAAAACTCCAGATCTTGTAAAACCAGCGGGGGAAAGAAGTCGAGAGTACTCAGAGGGGAGAGGTCAGATGTAGTCCTGTCCCCCTCAGCCAATCCAGAGGGCCCACTCATCGAAGCTTTTTGTAACTCAAGGGCTAGATGGATATCTTGTATTTTTGTATGAAAAAAGGAAGCAATTTTATCGCACAAATCTTGCGAAGGGATGACTGGATCAGATGTTTGTAAGTTGACCAAAGAGTCAACGATTCTGAAGAGCTCCTTCGGCGAGGAAAGGGAAGTTGTCATGGCCACGAAATAGTTTTGTTTGGCCTCCACTATCTCAGCCTTATATTTCCTGACCAGGAGCCTATGAGCTTCCTTATTCTTGAGATCCCAGCTAGCATGCCAAAGCCTCTCCATCCTCCTAACTTCTTGCCTAAGAAGTCTAAGTACCATGGGGCAGATGGTCTCTTCCTGGCTCGACGACGAGTCTGTAATGGGGCCAGTTCGTTCAAGGCCTCCGTAATAACCCGTCCAAAATGACCAATCGCAGTCTGAACACTATCCAAGCCCGCGGTGGAGAGACTACCAGCCCAGGGAGTAAGGGAATCAGCCCTGATGTTTCTGAAGTTTCTGCCAGTCTCCATGGTGTGTTTCCCTGATTTGCTACCCGTATTCTGAGGGCACTCCAGAAAGAATGGGACCGCAAGATGATCAGTCCAGGACAGATGTACCGAATCCTTGATGATCAAACGATTGTCGTTGGAGAAAATACCATCTAAAATATGGCCTGCATGATGGGTAGCCCTGCTGACTCGCTGCGTGAGTCCACAAGATGCCAGGGCATCAATAAGACAGGAAGTATCTGTTAGATCATGCCTTTCTAAGTGGTAGTTAAAGTCCCCAAGAATGGAAAAGTTTTCTCGACCAAAGTAGGGCTCCAGGAAGTGCAAGAGATTACACAAGAAGTTGGCCTTGGGCCGGGAGGACGATACAATAATATTCCATTGAAAAGGGGGCAACGCCCTTCCTTTATCATAAAAAAGAAAGCCTGAACACCATCCAAAAGATCAGGTACAGGCACTGTGTGACATTGCAGGTGATCCTGATAGAGGATGGCTATCCCCCCTCCCACTCGTCCCTGTCTATCTAATCTGGCCAGGCAGTATCCTTCCGGGACCGCTTCAATCAGATCAGGGCCAGATGAATCTTTTGCCCAAGTTTCAGTAATGAATACTAATGCCGGCTTTCTCTCCAAGACCATCTCTCTGAACATTATTTTGTTTTTGATCAAAGAGCGACTATTGATCAGTATCCCTTCTACTCCCACTGTCCTAGGGCTATTAATGTCAGGGGGATTACAGGGGGGGTGGAGGGGGGAGGAAGCGGGATTGCCCGGTGGACACGTATACTGACAATCACATGGTAGAGGGCGAAGAAAATCGTCTGGTTCAAAGATGTGTGAACATCTCATATAGCGAGGTTTCAGGCGTAGCATCTCCTGATGCGTATATCTCCGTGAGGAGGCCGCAACCCCATTCAAGTCCAGAGTCCAGCCGCCCAGCGCGTCCTCAGCGCGGACGGGCTGGACTCTGGCGTGACTCCGGCGTCACTATGGCGTCACTATGGCGTCCCCGATGCGCGTACACGCTGCGCGTCATGACCAACCAATAAAGTAGCGTTCTGGCCCGATCACGTGACGGTGCCAGCGAATGACTGCAGAGTGCTTCCCACCCCAACCCAAGATGGCGTCCCAGACAAACAGAGTGCGGGGACCGGGCCACCGAAGTGGCGGTGAAAGCAGACAGATTTTAATGTGCAAGGATGCGGTCCGGGAGTAAGAGCACAGGTAGGGGCAACAGTAAACTATTTAGCGCAATTATAAACTGATTAAAAGCAGGGTCAAAAGCGAGTCAAATTAAGATTAAAGTAAACGACAAAACGAGGGTAGTTAAAATGATAGCAGCGTCTGCCAGGTAGCGCTAGGTGCAGGCAATATTAGGAGCGAAATGCTCTCGTACCCACCTTAAATATGCGCTATAGTACAGCCTCTGGCCCGATCACGTGACGGTGCCAGCGAATGGCTGCAGAGTGCTTCCCACCCCAACCCAAGATGGCGTCCCAGACAAACAGAGCGCGGGGACCGGGCCGCCGAAGTGGCGGTGAAAGCAGCCAGATTTTAATGTGCAAGGATGCGGTCCGGGAGTAAGAGCACAGGTAGGGGCAACAGTAAACTATTTAGCGCAATTATAAACTGATTAAAAGCAGGGTCAAAAGCGAGTCAAATTAAGATTAAAGTAAACGACAAAACGAGGGTAGTTAAAATGATAGCAGCGTCTGCCAGGTAGCGCTAGGTGCAGGCAATATTGGGGGAAGCTCGTAGAAAACAATGATATCTACCTCTTTCAGGAGACCCGGAGCACAGTGTCTGCCACCTGGAATGGGTATACTTCTTTTTACATCCACATACTTAAATCACCCAGAGGCAGGCCCTCAGGGGGCCTCGCAACATGGATCCGCACAGACCTACAAAGTTCAGTTAAGCACTTACTGTTGAGCTCACTGGATATGTTGGCCGTAAGAGTTGATTTCAGGAGCAGCAATTCTCTGTTGCTGCTTAATGTTTATACTCGGGTTGTAGGGAGGAATGTGGGAACCCAAGTGTTGAATACTCAGGAGGATTTCCTAATAGAGCATAGGGGTGACAAGTAGCTCATTTTAGCAGGTTATCTAAATGCTACTTTTAAATCACTTAACTTACTAGATATGGATCTATTGGCAGGACAAGATCAGGAATGGGGAATCTTGCCCTTAGTCTAACCCCTTCCGAGTGGTTCCCTAGGGCAGCCCAGATACTTGCACTCACCTTAACTTTTGATTTAAGAGCCACAAACGGGCGGACTTAATCTGATAATGACGTCAAGCACACCTTTAATAGGCCTCGTAACACTACCCGTATTGAATATTATTTCATTCGCTTGAAGAGCAGGTGTTATGTGGTCCTTGAAAGGGTGGACAGTGACCACAATGCCCTTAGTCTGACCCTGCTGGGCTTCCTCGCTAACACCCAGATAGCCCAGGTCGTCCCCAAATAGGAAATGTTGAACTTTCCAATAACGGTAAGGCCATCAGATGGGGTTGGGTTGAAAGGTATCCTGAACTTGAGGAGGTAGTGAACTCTATGGCCACAGAGCATGCAGTTATTGAATATTCTTGACCCAGAGGAGAGAGACCGTCGGGTTGTGTGTGCATTCACTCTAGACAGTCACACAAAGGGGGCCGAGGTGCGCCCTACATATCCTGATGGCCCATCACCAGGCTGATGGGTCTTCCTGAGCTAGACTTGTGGGGAGAGTTGACGCCGACACCTGAATAGGGCTGTGCTTGTCCTCACACAAAGACGTCTCCAGCCCATGTAGTGTATCTGGAGCCAGGGAAAGGCAGGGTCTTGTGCACGACAAAAACTTCCCTTTAAACTTTGCCTACTTCAAAGGCTGAAATGGGTATAAGTACTGACCCTGACACCATATACTCAGAACACTTCTGGGTTAAGGAGATTCTGCCAGAAAGAGGAGCTAGAAAGCTGCCAGGAGGGACTGCCACTGTGCCATTTGCTTTGCTGTGTTAGCTTGCTGCTTGCGCTTCTGTCCTGGGAGTGAAAGGACTGGACTTTGCTTTCTGCATCCTGCTTCCAAGGTTCTCCAAGGGCTTGAGTTTAGCTTGCCTCCTGTTAAGCAGTCTCAGGGCCATCAAAGACTTCACCTGCAACCCCTGGGCCCCTCTTCTAAGGTGTTCTACTTGCCAAGTGGTGACAATTCCAGTCCCTGGGTCCTTGGAATTGAGCTAGGGGTCCTCCTAAGCAGAAATCAAGACAGACACCGATTGACTTTGGAACCGGCGCCCGTCTGCAATTTTGATGCTGTGCCACTGCCTGCACCAGAGCCGTGATCACCGCTAAATGCACCAACCACGACTTGCACCACAGGCTCCAACAACAAGCCTCAGAAGATCCTCCACTACACGAGTCTCGAGCACCGCACCACCGAAGTCTGTGGCGCACTGCTTCAATTCCGGCGCCTAGGGCCAGGATCAACGACGACAGTGAGAAACCAAAGCCTTGCGGCTTGACTTACGACACCTCATCAATGCCAAACTTACGTAAGAAAACAAGGTACCACACCGGCAACCGCATCACGTCCCCTGTGACAGTAAGAAACCAAAGCAACACCACTCCTGCCCGGCAGCAAAAAAACAATGCACCACCTCCCCTGCAACAGTAAGGAACCAACGCCGCACCTGCCTTTGCAACACCTCACTTCCACGTAGTTCTGCATTGTCTTTGTTTTTCACAACACCACCAAGGTAATGTACTGGGATCTGCCCGACTCCATGACGGAGCCTCGCACCATCTAGGTCGGACTGCCTTTGTGTAGTCGTCAACGTCAACCGCAACCAAATAGCCCAGATTGAACCTTTTATTGATTTCCAAGGGCTGTATGTGATTTAATCTTTAAAAGTGATATTTTGATGTGCCTAGGTTTGATTTTTGTCGTTTTGGTCTCTTTCAATTTAGATAAATATTGGCTATTTTTCTTGGGATAGAGACCTGGGCGGATTGGAGGATGATAAGTGTCCTGTGGCCTTGACTTTCCCACAAGAAGTGGCCTCACGCTCCCGCCTCATGCTGCTCATGATCCGTCATAGGCGTTATTATGCTGTCACAACACTGCTGAAAATGGGTAAAGTGGATGAGGCACTATGCCCCAAATGGTGTGGACAAATAGATACAATCTAACATATGGTATGGGACTGTCCAGTGCTGCAGTTACATAGCAGCCGCAGTGGTGACCTGCAATACGAGTATGTGTGGCAGTGGATTAGAGCCCAAGGCGAAGTCATGACTATTAAACATTTGGGGCGATACATATATCACCCGCATAGACCGCCGCTGGGTCACTCTGGGACTGGTGATGGCCAAACAAAACATAGCAAGACTCTGGGGAGTCGCTTTTGCACCGCAGTTGGGAGTTGTAAGAGAGAGATGGACTGGTGCACGCAGGCAAAGAAAGCAGTCTTTAAAAGTAGAGAGTGTCCTCATAAGTGCACCAGGGTGTGGGGGAAGTGAAATGATTATCAGGGACAACCCTGTGCTCCTGTAATGCATACCAGTCAGGATGTTTGGGATCGAGAGGGGCCATGCTTGCGTGTAAATTTGAGACTTGCTGGAGATGAGGCTGTTGGCGAGAAAGTGTGAAACATTTTATAGAAATGTATTACGAAGAGCCCCTGTACTGTGTGTATTTAAGCAATTACTTAATGTCACCTTGTTTTACTTTACATGCAAATAAAAAGAATATATATATATATATTCACTGAAAAAACCATAGGTTTCACACACGTTATAGTTAGGAGTTAGCATTTAAAAAACCTTGCAAATTCACTGAAAAAACCATAGGTTTTACACATGTTATAGTTAGCTGGACATTTTACTGATAAAAAACCATTGAAATTCCCCCGTTATAGTTAGTGCAGGCAACTATAACTCACACGACCGCAATCCTCTGCTGATGACATATGTGTCTTTATGAAAAAAAAATATTTTTAATATATGTATAGCTAAAATTTAATGGAAGAAGACATGGGCAAATAAGTGTCTAAATACAGTATTAGCATCAGCAGAGGATTGCGGTCGCGTGAGTTATAGTTGCCTGCACTAACTATAACGGGGGAATTTCAATGGTTTCTTATCAGTAAAATGTCCAGCTAACTATAACATGTGTAAAACCTATGGTTTTTTCAGTGAATATATATATATATATATTCACTGAAAAAACCATAGGTTTCACACATGTTATAGTTAGTGGAAATTTTACTGATAAAAAACCAATGAAATTGCCCCGTTATAGTTAGCGCAGGCAACTATAACTCACGCGACCACAATCCTCTGCTGATGCTAATACTGTATTTAGACACTTATTTGCCCATGTCTTCTTCCATACATTTTTAGCTATACATATATTACAAATATTTTTTTTTCATAAAGACACATATGTCATCAGCAGAGGATTGCGGTCGCGTGAGTTATAGTTGCCTGCGCTAACTATAACGGGGCAATTTCATTGGTTTTTTATCAGTAAAATTTCCACTAACTATAACATGTGTGAAACCTATGGTTTTTTCAGTGAATTTGCAAGGTTTTTTAAATGCTAATTCCTAACTATAACGTGTGTGAAACCTATGGTTTTTTCAGTGAATTAGTACGGTTTTTTAAATGCTAAGTTTTTTTCCCTTATAATAAGCCCTGTACATTTGGTGGCCTACGGCCACCAAAAGCACAGGGGGTGGGGTAAGTGTGGATAGTGTTTTTTTCCATTGTAATAAGCCCAGCACATTTGGTGGCCTTCGGCCACCAAAAGCACAGGGGGTGGGGTAAGTGTGGATAGTGTTTTTTTTATTTTTATTTTTTTACCGTACGCTTACCGTAAGCGTACGGTAAGCGTACCCCGCGAAATTGCCGAAAAAAAAATAAAACCGTTTTTGCACTTGGGGGATGTTTGGGGACTCCCTCCACATGACTATGTGGGAGGGAGTTGTCAAAACAGCCCCTTTACATGTTTTTGGGCTTCCGATTTTAAAAATCTCTCTCAGTGCGAGAGACAAAATGGCGGCCGCCGCTTCCTGGTTTCGGCCGATTCGAATGTTTACTAAGATCTAAGAGCCAATCAGAATCGCGCTCGCGCACGCCACCGTACGCTTACCGTAAGCGTACGGTAAGCGTACCGTAAGCTGGCTCAGATATATATATTGATTTAAAGGCTATTTTCTCAGAATCTACTGAACAGATTTACACCAAACCTACAAAAGGCACTTCCTTGACCTAGGGACTACCTCTCTGCCAAATTTTGAGTAATTCTGTTCAGCCATTCGGGCTGTAGCTCGTTCTAAAGGTCCTATGGAAAAATGCATGGGAAAAACGCGTTTTGGGACCCCCCTTTTATCTCAGCCCCCGCTTGACGAATCCCCCCGAGACTTTCAGGGTAGGAGCGGAGCGTAGCGCCCCACCTATTTTGAGAAATTCGCGAGGATTCGTCGACCGGCGCCAAAGTTATTCAAAATAGAATGTTGAGGTTTTCCTATGGAAACGTGGTCCTAACTATAACTACCTACTGGCTATCGCCAGTAGGTAATATATATATATATATACATATACACATATATATTCCAACACAAATCACCGTTCCAGGAGTCTTCAACCCTTCAGGGCGGCCTCAGAGAAACGCGGACACGGAGAAGTCCGCCAAATCAATGCAAAGTTAAACAGAGGCCCAATTCCGGAGCTGCAGTCTTTTTATTCAGGGATAAAACAGCACAATGCCTCCCGTAGCCCCTACATGTTTCGGCTTGCGCCTTGATCATGGGAAAGAGGCAGTTCACCAAGTGCTTACGTGCATGTAGTTTTAAAGGGTGGTCTTAGCTCACGTGACTTCTTTGGCCTATGTCTCCCACAATGCAGCAGAGAACATTAGGTAAGTGATGATGTTTCAAAAGATAGTTCCCGTGATCAAGGCGCAAGCCGAAACATGTAGGGGCTACGGGAGGCATTGTGCTGTTTTATCCCTGAATAAAAAGACTGCAGCTCCGGAATTGGGCCTCTGTTTAACTTTGCATTGATTTGGCGGACTTCTCCGTGTCCGCGTTTCTCTGAGGCCGCCCTGAAGGGTTGAAGACTCCTGGAACGGTGATTTGTGTTGGAATTTAATTGAGGGAGTACGACCCACGCACTGCTGCTTTTCCAATTGTGGTGTTACTAATGATGTGAAACGAAGCAGCAGCGATGGAAGGGTTTTGGGTAGGATGAGCTCCTACACCGAAAGTTCCGGGCCCAGGTCCTTTGACGGGGAGGTCATCCAGAATGGCTAACTGTTAGCAACACCTTCATCAACGTGACGGCATTCCATCTGGATTAAAGGAACATTTTTTGCAGCGGAAAATGAAAAAAATGCAGTGAACAATCTGTGCATTACAAAAAGAACTATCTTTTGAAACATCATCACTTACCTAATGTTCTCTGCTGCATTGTGGGAGACATAGGCCAAAGAAGTCACGTGAGCTAAGACCACCCTTTAAAACTACATGCACGTAAGCACTTGGTGAACTGCCTCTTTCCCGTGATCAAGGCGCAAGCCGAAACATGTAGGGGCTACGGGAGGCATTGTGCTGTTTTATCCCTGAATAAAAAGACTGCAGCTCCGGAATTGGGCCTCTGTTTAACTTTGCATACACATATATATATATATAATATGCTTTTTATAGTAGTAATTTAAAGAATGAAACAAAAAAGCTCTATAGAATGTAAAATATACTTTTCAATAATTGTGTTACATTATATATGTGTACATACATATATTCACTGAAAAAACCATAGGTTTCAGGGGTGTTATAGTTAGCTGGACTTTTCACTTGTACAAAACCATTGAAATTCCCCCGTTATAGTTAGTTCAGCTAACTATAACTCGCGCGCCCGCAATGCACTGCTGATGACGTCACATATTACATCACTCATGACATGGTCAGTGACATCACTCATGACATCACTGATGACATCTCAAATGACATCACTGATGACATCACTGATGACATCATCCAGTGAATGTGTGTTTTTCTGAAAATTAAATATGTTTTATATATGTATATCTCAAGGTCGATGGAAGAATAAATGGGTATATAAGTGTCTAAATGGATGATTTGTTTTTGAAAAATTGATTGTGTAACTGACTGATTAAGTGTATCATATTGAATACATGGCTTAGTGAGTAATGTTTAAATATGTAAATATCTGTATCAGTCTCTCACTTTGTGTATAAGTGGCTGCATGGGTTGGTGAGTAGCTATATGGGTGTCTATATAGGTTATTAGTTGGTTTTTTGAGTATCAGTCTGAGTGTCTGCATGGTTCGGTGGGGGGTATTACGTAGTGCATAGGTGCATGAATGAGTGACTCACTGTTTGTATGTGTTGAACACAGCATGTGTGCAGGACTGTATGGGTGGATGAGTGTGTGTATGGGTGTGTTAGTGAGTGAATGACTGTCTCAATAGTGTCTTTATGAGTAACTACATATGTTTTAAACTAGTATATGTGACTATTGGTGTATATATGTGAGTATATGTGAGAGTGAGAGATTGAAAGAGTTCCTGTATGAATAAGTATGTGTTTCTATAAGTGATTGTTTAAAAGACTAAGTATGTGTAAGTTTCCGTAGAAGTAAGTATGGTGGTGTGTGTATAACTGTATATGCAAGTAAATGTACGTTTGATTCTTTATTAGCATGAGTGACTATGTGTGTGAGTAACTCTATGGATGAGTGGCATTGTGTAACAGGATGTATAGGTGTATGAGTACATATGATGAGTGAGTACATGTATGAGTGACTGTATAGGACTGTTGGTGAATGAGTGGATGTGTATGTGGATCTTACAATTACTGAAGAGGTTGTTGTAACTGGTATTGGTATGTCCATTGTTTTGAAAATTTTAGTCTCTATTTTTGAATGTGTGTATCAAAGGTTATATTAGGGTGAGAGGAGGTCTGCCACTCTATCACAAGGATGATGTCATCAGTGATGTCATCAGTGATGTCATTTGAGATGTCATCAGTGATGTCATGAGTGATGTCACTGACCATGTCATGAGTGATGTAATATGTGACGTCATCAGCAGTGCATTGCGGGCGCGCGAGTTATAGTTAGCTGAACTAACTATAACGGGGGAATTTCAATGGTTTTGTACAAGTGAAAAGTCCAGCTAACTATAACACCCCTGAAACCTATGGTTTTTTCAGTGAATTTCTGAGGTTTTTTAAATGCTAATTCCTAACTATAACGTGCCTGAAACCTATGGTTTTTTCTGTGAATTTCAAAGGTTTTTTAAATGCTAATTTCTAACTATGCCTACAGAGATGGGACATGTGAAGAAAGAAGAAAAAATGCACAGAAAGAAACAAAAGAAGTGCAGAAAGAAGCAACAGAAGTCCTCAAATACGAAGATAAGTGCAGGAAGAAGGATAACGTGCAGAAAGAACAAAAAGAAGAGCAGAAAGAAGCCTTGTTGCAAAATCATCCTGTACCCTCAACTTTTTCAGACGGATACTGGTGGTAACTGAGTCTGACTAACCAGTCCTAGAGCCAGTGCTATGTTAAAAGACACTTAGAATACAGTGAAAACACCTACATACACTAGGGAACATTATGCGTTGGGGTCCCCCTGTGATTAGCATGACCTCCTCTGTAAGCCCCTAGTGTATAATAGGGCATGGGGATTAAAACTACCTCTTAAAACAGGCCACAGGGCGTTTTTGCACACGTTAACTCAGGCCCCGTCCCCTCCCTTCACCACTGTGTAAACACGCCCTGTGTCCATTTTTAGTTGGGAGATTAAGTTCATTTGAATCCTGAGGGTCCCTAGGGTCCAACTAGCCCACTAGGTACCTCCAGTAAGTGCCACAGAGCTGCGTTGCAGAGAGGTGTAAAAAGTGGCACGGCCTGGACCACCTCTCTGCAATGCAGCTCAGTGGCGCTTACTGGAAGCACTTGGTGGGCTAGTTAGCCCCCAGGGGCCCTCAGTATTGAAGGGAAATTATATCCCCAATTTAAAACGTGCCATAGTGCGTGTTTGCACACGTCACCTCAGGCCCCGTCCCCTCCCTTCACCACTGTGTAAACGCACCCTGTGGCTGTTCTAAGTTGAGAGATTAAGTCCCCCTGAATCCTAAGGGTCCCTAGGGTCAAACTAGACCACTAGGTACCTCCAGTAAGCGCCACAGAGCTGCGTTGCAGAGAGGTGTAAAAAGGGGCTTGGCCTCAGAACACCTGGCTGCAGCGCAGCTCCCTGGCGCATACTGGAGATGCCTGTTGGGGGCGCGTTTGCAGAGTGCTGCACGGAGGGGGCATGGCCTCCGGCACGATGCCAGTCTTTTATTTATTTTAGTTTTTTAAGAAGGGGGGCTGTTTGGTTCCCCTTCTTATTCTAATTTATTGGCCCTGATGACCCCATCCCCCAGGGCCAGTCTCCTAATTATATTTTTTTGACCCCAATCCCCAGGGCCGGCCACTGTTTTTTATTATTTTTAAAAAATATATATTTATAGACACACCTAGGACATGCTGGACAAACCGTACGTACCTATCACCATGACGATTTGCGTGATATTCATTAAAAGGCGACTATGCATGCAATGAATCCACGTGGAATGTATTTACACCACTAGTGAAGCTCTGACATGTCTGATGCCCTACCGTGCCTAATCCTGGTAGACACCCTTGTCGTTTATTTATACAAACATGGGTAGCTATTGACGGGCACATTTAATACACATGCACACCAAGCCATTCAAAGGGGATTCGACAAAAATTCCACCAAAACCATGCAAGAAACCCCCCTCACGGTTAATAAAACACACATCCACTGCTATTTTACTCTCTGGAAAGGGGACGAACATCACTTGAGAGTCACAGCGTGCTCCTGACAGAGCCCAATGCTGTGTTACACCCACCATTGCCTGCCGAGTGCCACACACCTCTGTGTTGTATTCCACTAGCTAGTGCATATGCTATGACACTCTCTAGCCCATGTGCACTGTAACACCACCCCGTGAATATGTCATGCCACACTTGTCTTCGCACGGGTTATATTGCCCCATCTAACGTGCCTTTCTCGATGCCTATGTTATAACGCACAGTGCTATGCCATACATATTACAATCTGGGATCCATATCTTTGTCACAGTGCATATGCAACGTTACACTCCCCAGCACATATTTTATATTACAACTTTAGAGACTAGTTAGGTTACACAACACTGCCCTGTGCATATTACACTCCAAGGCGCATATCGCATAGCACACGCTAGTGCCTGTGCTATCTCGCGCTCTCCAATGAATCTGTCATTGCGCACAATGTATTGCATATTATATTTCACGCCCGGTTCATCTTATATCACACTTTTTGGTGCATAGTTTATACCATACACTATATCTAGTTTTCATTTTTAATCGTGCTCTCAGGACTATGTTCTATATAACACTGTGTTCACCTACCCTTTTCACGGGCATTACATTTTGCGATAGGGGGTGGAGGGTCAGGGGGTGTTTCTGCCAAGTGAGCCCGGAGTCACAGTCACAAACGTCCTCTTCTTCCTGAATAAAAGTGAGATTATGCTGCATACTTGTTCATATTTTAAGTAGTTCGCACAGACACAATGTTTTAAAAACAATAAAGTTCCTAATACCCGCCTTCTCTGAACAGTTAGCTTGCTGCCCCATCCCCTTCCTCCCTATCCTTTGTTGTGTGAATCCATGGACTAGCCTCCTCCCTCCTGCCATGCATGGTCTGATGTGCTGCCACTGCCCTCAATTTAGTATGATGTACCAGTCCACTCCTCCTGCCCTCCATTGCCCAATTCTATGCCCCATCATTGACCTCCTGCTTAAACTCTGTGCTTAGCTTGCTGCCCCTATTCTCCTTCCCCCTGCCCTCCGATGTCTTTGTGCATGCCCCTGCTCCATCCTTTTTGCCCACCATGTCCCATGGACCTGCCACTCCTATCTACTCTGAGTGTTCTGTTGAGCTGCCACTCCCCTCCCACCTGCCTAGCATTGTCAGATGACTGTAACCTGTCCCTGCCACCTCCACCCTGCCTGTCCACATGCCATGCCCCTATCCTCTTCCTCCTGTCCTACATGGTCCATTGTACTGCCACACCCTTCTGCCCTCCCTGGTCTGTTGTGCTGCAACTGCTCCTCCTGCCTGCCCCGTGTGGTCTGTTGTGAGGTCCCTTCCCCTGAACTTTCTTGTCTGTGCACAGGTCCTGACCCTTCCTTCTATCCTCCATCGTCCTTTGTGCATGCCCCTCCACCCTCCTTCTTGCCCATCATAGCCATTGTGCTGCCACTAACCCTCCCACTTGCCATGCATGGTCTTCTGTGCTGCCATGGCCCCTCCCACCTTCCCTGTGTGGTCAGTTAGCTGCCCCTGACCCCCTCCCACCTTCCCTCCATGGTCTGTGTGTATGCCATCACAGTCTCACTGTTGCTCTTCATGGTGTGTCTTGCTTCTAGTGCCCATCCTGCCTGACCTCCATGGCTATCTTGCTGCTCCTGCCCTGCCCCCTTGCCCCCAGCCCTACTCCCTCCCTCCTGGCTTGTCTGTTCCATTGTAATGCCCCTGATCTGTCCCTCCTGCCCTTTATGGTCTGTTATACTGCAGCTTTCTCTCCTGTCTGTCCATTATGGTCAGCTAGCTACCATGGCCTCTTGCCCCTCTGTTCTCTGTTGTCCATGTGCATGGTCCTGTCCCCTCCCTCTTGCTTTCTATGGATTGTTGTGCTGCACTCCCGTCCTGCATGCCCTGTGTGGTGTATTGTGCTGCTGCAAACCCTGATGCCTGCCCTGCAGGGTCAGTTTGGTGCACCTCTCCATGTCCCTCCTGTCCTCTGTTATCCAAGTCCATGTCCCTATCCCATTTCCTTCCATGATCCAATGTACCATACTTGCGAACATTTTGAACTTGGTAAGAGGGAGAGTTTGAAAAAAAACTGGGGCATTGATTTTCCCCTTTGAGTTACATTGAAAAAGAGGATATTGTAGACAGGAGACAGATCAAATAAAGCCCATTTGAGCTTAAAAATATTGGACGTTTCCTGGCTGAATCGGGTCTGTTGGCATGTATGGTTGTACTACCATTGCCTCTTCCTTCTGCCCACAATGGTCTATTACATTGCCACAGCCTTGAAGGAGGGTAGATTTTGTATCACAGGGGGCCCCTGGCCCGTTCTGTCCACACCTGAAGTATGAGACCCTTGTCCTTGCCCTGCCAGCTGCATTTGTAGGCCGTATTAAATTGACCAGCGGGTCCTATGTTGCTATATAATTATCCTGAGACATCCTTACCACTCAGCCAGCATAAAACCCCTGTGTAGGCCCTTCTGTTCAATATGTAGGCCTCTTTGTTAAATTGACCATAGCTCTGCAATTTTAGTGTATAGCAGTCTGAAGGCAGGTCTGCGAGGCCTTCTGATCCAAACTAGTAGCCCCCACCCTACCCGAGTGCTCCGTGCTCGGTATCAAAGTTCAACATCCCCCTGAAGCTGTCGACATACAGTAGGCTGCATCCTGGACTGGTACTTGCTTCCTGGGCAGGTTTCCCGCTTTTAAGGAAGTGGCAACCGCAGAGCGTCAAGTTAGGAGAACTGAGGAGATTTTATACATGAATATATTGAATTCCCGTACAATACCCATTATTTTCTGCTTGCTCTATGGAACTTACGATAAGCGATTGGCCTGAGAGACTGACCTTTTCACCCAGTCCATTGTCAGCATTAAGTGGGTAAATGACGAAATGTCTGGTAAAATCTGCAGACGAAGCTTTTGGGTAGCATACGTAGGTAGATGTAGCGTGCAAAGGAGCCCACAAAATGATATAAAAAGGGAGCACCCACAGATATCGACGGACTACCTCGCCGTCTGTATGTAGGTTAACAGGCAGTGCAGGTTTTCCCCAAGAGCTGGGAGCTCTTGTCTTCCTTTGCTTAAAATGTCTTGCTCTGCTTTTATTCTATTTTACCTATATGAAATGTCATGTTATGTTTAACCATTGTTCTCTTTACTTTTGCATTTAAAAGATTTTGTATTGTAATTGCAGGAATGCTTGCTCTAAGAGTAAACGTGAGTGTTCCTAGGTAACATTTTCCTTGGTGTAACTTGTTTCTCATGATGCATTTATAGATGTGTTTTCTCTCTCTCTCTGTCAGTACATTAATTGAGATACAGAGAATATTATGACAGCTGTATGATTATCTGGATTCTGTATTTTGTACTTTATGTCTCTATTCTGCGGTTTCTTTGAAGTTGCATCTTCTCATTAAACTGCCATTGTATTCTGCCTCCAATTCCATGTCTCATATGTCTGTTTTCTTCATTTTTGGAGCGAGCGTTCCTAGGCACCCCGGCTCAAATTAAGGTGCCCCTTTTGTCCCTGACTCACTCTCCTGCTCAGTTCTGTGGTGGCTCCCGGGGATCTGGGAACCGCCCCTAGCTTCCTTGACCCGTAATAGATCTTCCCTCCAACAGCCTCTCTTGCAAGTCCTGTATTGTTGGTTTGTTGCCCCTGCCCCCCTTTCCACTGCCCTCCATAGTCTGTTGTGCTTCCACGGCCCTTCCTGCCTGCTCAGTGTGGTTAAATTGTTGCCTTTGCACCCTCCTACCTGCCTTCAATTTTCAGAGTCCGTGCCCCTGGCCTCTGCCTCTCAACAGTATCCTAATGAACAACTAGATTGCTAACATTCTATATTTATTACAAAAGTGTGGAACGCCTGACATCATCTTGATGTAATCAAAACTGTAATACCTAGAGCATCTCCTTTAGAAATTACATATATGAGAGGGTCTTATTGGCATCAAAATTATGGTTAGTGCTCTAAAAGACTAAAATAAGGACATATTTTCAGAGTTTTCAAATAGCGACAAAGCACTTTTAAATTATTTGTTATCTTTATGTTTTTTTATCCAGTTGACCACTTGATTAAATGTTGCACTTAGGGGAGAGGATGTGGTGTTACTTCCAGAACTGCAGACTTTGCAACTGGGGAACCAGGTTGAAGTTTCTGCTTCAGCTCGACATTCTGTGATTCTGGTCAAATCACTTAGTCTCCCCATGTCTACAACCAAAATGAATTTGTTCTTGTGTGATGTAACCAATGCTCATGTAAAGCACTCCAATACCTGACAAGTCTGCACTATATAACACTGCAAAAACACAAAATAATAAGTGTTTTGCACACTTCTGTCATTGGGCTATATTTGGGCTACATCTGGGTGATTTTGGGCTACATTTGGGCTCTTTTGTCTCCGGTGGCCATTTTGGGAGATTTATTTGTTATGAAGTTTCCTAATTTCCTCATGTACTGCAGTCTCCTCAGTAGGAAATGCTTTCAGTTTTTTACTTTGATTCCATCATGAAGGTATTCAGATATGTCACACATTTGCCATAAATTCTGAATGTTAGCACTCTAGTTGCTCATTAGATCACTGTAGTAAAACTACTGCACCATGGAAGTCTGCTCCTGGTATTAAAAGTGCATGTTTCAGTCTGCATGTCAGAATTTTTTAATGAAATAGAAGAGGATTTGAGAAGTCACTCAAAATGTGCCCTCATTTTCTTTCTTCAGCATTAATCATAATTTCTATGGCAAAATGAACCTCCTCATTGTGTTCCTTTTTAAATTAAATGTTTTAAGTGTTACCAGTTTATTCCAATCAAGATGGCTTCAGGTGTGCCTTACTTTTGTCATAATGAAGACAGTAAGCGCTCTAGTTGTTTTTAAGAACATTCTGGGACATTCTGTCATTGGGCTATACTTGGGCTACATCTGGGTGATATTTGGGCTACATTTGGGCTCTTTTTTCTCTGGTGGCCATCTTGGGAGACTTATTTGTTATGAAGTTTCCTAATTTCCTCATTTACTGCAGTCTCCTCAGTAGGAAATACTTTCAGTTTTTTACTTTGATTCCATCAAGAAGGCATTCAGATGTGTCACACATTTGCCATAAATTCAGAATGTTAGCACTCTTTTTGCTCATTAGATCACTGTAGTAAAGCTACTGCTCACCAGGGAAAACTGCTGCTGGTATTGAAAGTGCATGTTTCAGTCTGCATGTCAGAATGTTTTAATGAAATAGAAGAGGATTTGAGAAGTCACTCAAAATGTGCCCTAATTTTTCTTTCTGCAGCACTAATCATACTTTTT
Organism: Triturus cristatus; assembly: GCF_964204655.1. NCBI lineage: Eukaryota > Metazoa > Chordata > Amphibia > Caudata > Salamandridae > Triturus > Triturus cristatus. Next base: position 216,571,408 of record NC_140588.1, read on the forward strand.
ATGGAAAAATGAACCCCCTCATTTTGTTCCTTTTTAAATTAAATGTTTTAAGAGTTACCACTTTAATCCAAGCAAGATGGCTTCAGGTGTGCCATACGTTTATCATAAGTAGGACTGTTAGCGCTCTAGTAGTTCTTTGGAACACTCTGGGAAGCTGCAGTAGAACACAAAGGAATCAACTGACAGTCTCTGCCCTTGTTGGATGTACATGTTTTACTGAGAATGTCAGACTTCATTCTCACATGACTGAGAAAGATAATGTGAATTTACAGAAAATAAGCTCTCAGTTTAGCCTATAGATCACCTTCCAAACCTCTGTGGTAAAAGCATGAGAAAATATTTTTCTCTCAATCATGATATCCCAGCAGAAGGCTTTTTCACATGGTGAAATCACCTTAGAACATACCACAATTCCTAAAATGAGTATGGTACCATCAACAAATGATTTATAATGTAACTAAAGTCTTAAAACCTTCTATTAACTGCAATGCTATTTAATGAGGTGCTATCATGTATATTGGTCCCAAGATGGCTGCCAACACTTCTTCGATGAAGTGCTGACAGCCAATCAGATCTCAGGATGAGATGTGTGGTTAGGCTCCGCCCACATATATATATGCTTTTAAATGCTATTTTCTCAGGAAATACTGAACAGATTTACACCAGACCTGCAAAAGGCACTTCCTTGACCTTATGGCTACATCTCTGCCAAATTTCAAGTAATTCTGTTCAGCCGTTCGGGCTGTAGCTGTGTCTAAAGGTCCTATGGAAAAATGCATGGGGAAAACGCGTTTTGGGACCCCCCTTTTTTCTCGGCCCCTGCTTGACGAATCCCCCCGAGACTTTCAGGGTATGAGCGGAGCGTAGCGCCCCACCTATTTTGAAAATTTCGCGAGGATTCGTCGACCGGCGCCAAAGTTATTCCAAATAGAATGTTGCGGATTTCCTATGGAAACAGGGTCCTAACTATAACTACCTACTGGCGACCGCCAGTAGGTAATATAGATATATATATATATTATCTACTGGCGGTCGCCAGTAGATAGTTATAGTTACAACCTAGTTTCCATAGGAAATCTCAAAATTCTATTTTGAATAACTTTGGCGCCGGTTGACGAATCCTCGCGAAATTTTCAAAACTAATGGGGCGCTCCGCTCAGCTCCTACCCTGAAAGACTCGGGGTGATTCGTCAAGCGGGGGCCGAGAAAAAAGGGGGGTTCCAAAACGCGTTTTCCCCATGCATTTTTCCATAAGACCTTTAGACACAGCTACAGCCCGAACGGCTGAACAGAATTACTTGAAATTTGGCAGAGAGGTAGCCTTAAGGTCAAGGAAGTGCCTTTTGCAGGTCTGGTGTAAATCTGTTCAGTATTTCCTGAGAAAATAGCATTTAAAAGCATATCAATATCTATACGCGCGCACCCTGCCGTGCGCGAGCGCAATTCTGATTGGTTGTTAGATGTCGGTAAACATTCAAATCGGTCGAAACCAGGAAGTGTCGGCCGCCATTTTGTCTCTCGCAGTCTGAGGGGGTGAAAAAAAAAAGTTGGAGAACGTGAAAAGGGGGCAGAGTGGACAGTTCCTGACCCCCTAGCCTTGGTCAGGGGGTCACAGAAGGACCCCCAAGGGAGAAAAAAACAATTATTATTTATTTTTTTTTTAAATCGCGAGGTGCATTTAAAAAACCGTACAAATTCACTGAAAAAACCATAGGTTTCACACATGTTATAGTTAGCTGGACATTTCACTCGTAAAAAACCAATGAAATTCCCCCGTTATAGTTAGTGCAGGCAACTATAACTCACGCAATCGCAATCCTCTGCTGATGACGTCAGATATTACATCACTGATGACATATGTGTATTTATGAAAAATAAATATTTGTAATATATGTATAGCTAAAGATTAATGGAAGAAGACATGGGTAAATAAGTGTCTAAATACAGTGATGTAATATCTGACGTCATCAGCAGAGGATTGCGGTCGCGCGCTGACGTCAGTTCTTGTACATAGCTTTCCGCGCCAGGAACGCAGAGCCATGCAAAGACCGACACTGGTGCCAAAAATAAAATCTAGGGGCCTGAAAAGGATAACCTTAACCCTAGATGTCAGTTCGCAGAACGGGGAGGATGGGTGGGTCGGTGAGGAATCTAACTAACTAATGTTTCTTACAGATACATCGTTACCGAAGGTAAGTAACTTGTTCATCTGAAAGAAACACGTTAGTTAGATTCCTCACCTTAGAATAGATACCCAAGCAATACCATCCTCGGTGGTGGGTCTGCGAACCAAGATCACACCAGAAAGTCCTTGAGGACAGAACGGCCAAAGAAGCCATCCCTCCGGACTTGGCTGTCAAGGCAATAATGCCTGGCAAACGTGTGTAGCGAAGCCCACGTCGCCACCTGACAGATGTCCTGCAAAGGGACACCCCGTCCCAAAGCAGTAGTAGCCGCTGTGGCCCGAGTAGAATGGGCGCGCAGCCCAACAAGAGGGTCCTTTTTTTCCAAGGAATAACACATTTTGATGCACAAAACGACCCACCGAGAGATGGTCCGTTTGTGCACAGCTTTCCCCTTCTTAGCACCCACGTATCCAACGAAAAGTTGGTCGTCCACCCGGAACTGCTTTGTGCGGTCCAGATAAAAGGAGAGCGCACGTTTTGGGTCCAGACGGTGGAGCCTCTCTTCCTCTTTGGAAGGATGCGGAGGCGGAAAGAAGGTGGGCAGGGTGACAGACTGCCCAAGATGAAAGGGGGTCACCACTTTCGGAAGAAAGGAGGGACGAGGCCGAAGGACAACCTTGTCCGGATGAACAGAGAGAAAAGGAGGCTTTGATGATAAAGCCTGGAGCTCACTCACCCGTCTAGCCGAGGTGATGGCTACCAGAAAAGCAGTCTTAAGCGTCAGCAGACGAAGAGGACAATTATGAAGAGGCTGAAAGGGAGCGCACATTAGAAATGTGAGAACAAGATTCAAGTCCCACTGAGTCATTACAAAAGGGACAGGAGGGAACGTGTGAGTAATGCCTTTTAGAAAGCGTGTAACTAAGGGGGGCGTGGCTTGGCTGCGAGGCGGAATGGCTGCCTGAAACCGCAGCTCCGCCGATCGAGCGAATTAATCCGGTGAATATCCGTCGAAATTGTGCCTAGTCTCGGTCCTCTCGCCCCCGCTTGAACCCCCTGGTGTGGGGGCCCGGCCGGAAAGGATCCCTGTCGCGGCGTGAGTGGCGGCGGCGACTATCGGCCTGCCGAGCGGAGCACTGGAGGCGGGGCCTACGACCTTCCTAGAAGCCGGGGACTGGCGTGGGACTGGTGCCCGGAGCGGCGCGGTGCTGCTCGCGGGCGTGAGGCTGCTCTTCCCAGGCCTGATCACTGACTTTGCCCCCTCGGGGGACGCTGGGACTCGAAGGCGGTTCGCCCTGGACTGGATCTGCCGCTGGCGGAGCTGGAGCTGGAGCTGGAGATCGGGGCACTCTGGGTCCCCGCGCTCGGAAGCCATTACGGAGGTCGTGGCGCGAGCGCCTGGCCTGTTGACCTGAGAGAGGCCCTGTGGGAGACCGCGAGCTGGGCGCGAACTGCTAATCCGCCCGGCAGGGTAACCCGTGCTGTGATCGTGGGTCGCTTCTGCTCCCCTTTGACTTTTGGTCCGCACTGTGCCCTGGGATCAGGGACGAAGATCGATCGCCGCGCCTGGATCAGCGACGACGCGGGGGCCTGCGAGGGGGCACCCGGTGGCGTGGGTCTCCCTGCGGCTGTGAGACGGTGAGGAGTGCCTACTGCTGGGGCCCTAAGAACAAGAGATAGCGGGCCGGCACCCCCCGGAGTCCGGGGCCTGTGCCTGTGGTGGCGCTTGGGCCTTGCCGACACTGACTGCGACGCCATTTTGCCGGGCTGGAGCGATGCTGACGCTGTGAGGTGCTGCTGCGAAGCCCTGACCTGGGAGCCCCGCAGTGAGGAGGTCGCGCTGGGGGCAGCCGGCGGATGGTGATCTGTGCCACAACTGATCAGACGAAGCGTGCTACCCCGTGGAAGGACATACTCCGCGGCGCGGGCCTGCAGTTGGATTGCGATTTGGGGACAGTGTAGGCCCCGTTCTACAGTTGGCGCTGCGAGGTAACAATGGGCAAGCCTGATACCCGCCAACCGCGCCTGACATTTGACAAATCCAAGCAAAAAGCGCCGGATCCGAACACTCGAGACCCCGATGCGGTGCAGGATGCCCAGGGAGGCTCTCAAGACGCGGACATTAAATCAATGTTTCTGGACCTAAAAACAAGCCTGCAGGGAATAGATGGCAAGATGGACGCACTAGCGGCGCGCATGGATGGCATTACGACGCGAATGGACAAGCAGGAGGGCAGAGTGGAAGGACTGGAGGCTCGTGTTGCGGAGACGGAGGAGAGCCAGACGGCGCTGGCCACGCAAATGAAGGGCATGGAAAAAGTCTTGGCACTCATACAGCAAAAGAATGAGGATTTGGAGGCTCGCTCAAGGCGTAACAACATCCGCATCACAGGGGTGGCGGAGTCGACAGACCTCACCAGCATGGAGCAGTATGTCGAGCAGATGATGAAGGACTTGTTTGGGTCCGGCCTTTCGCAGATGTTCCTTGTTGAAAGGGCGCATAGGACACTGGGACCTAGACCTAAACCGGGAGCACCATCCAGACCCATTATTGCACGCATCCTAAATTACAGGGATCGGGACACGATACTGCGAATGGCACGCGACATGAAGGACGTACAATACAAGGGAAACAACATCGCGCTGTACCCGGACTTCACGCTACAGGTACAGATGGCCCGCAGGGAATTCCTGCCAGCGAAGAAAATTTTTCAACAAACGGGCACGAAATACTCTTTGATCTACCCTGCCAAGCTCCGGGTGCATGGCCCCGGGAAACCTTCGTTCTTCGTGGATGCGAAGGCAGCCATGCAGTACGCGAAGCAGCTAGCCAGAGACCAAAAGAACCGCCCGCCTGCGGAGGGACCAGAACTTCCGGACAGGCTAAGTGATGTGGAATGAGTGTGTCCGCAGGGGTTTTTTTTTCTGGTGTTTCCCTATGACCTGCCTGTATGGGCTCGACCGGACACTGGTGTCTGCTGTGGGCATTGGGGAATTCCTCCAGATGGCTGGGCTGCTATTAATCTGACCTCTTGATTCTGGGGGTGGGGGGTCCTCGAGCTGGCACAACCCACTGGCGCTCGATCGCCTTGTCAAAAGTACAGGGTTAGTAGGTGGCCAACCTGCGCGCCTCAGGGGATGATTCCCATTTACGGGCTGCTATCGATGGCCTTAGCGACTGTTTGTGGGGTGGGGTGGGTAATTGGGGGGGCAGTTGCACAACCTGATTGGGGGGTTGGAGCGGGTGGGGTTTCTGGTTTTGGGAGTTGGGAGGATGTTCAGGGTAGTTGGGGGGTTTGTGGCGACGACCGAGAAGAAGCACATCGCTGTGATTTATCTTTTACTGTACAGTACACACTGCAATGTTTTCCATCATGGTGCACGCTGTTCCGCGCTCCTTTTTGTGCCAGACTACTAGCCGTGCGACAGGTGTTTGACCCTAGTGTCTGTAGGTGGGGCGAGAGTGGCGAGCTGAGCGATCATGGCCTGCGGTTGGCTTCTGATCTTCTGAGGTACCTGGCGCAGTGCAGAGAGTGAGGTGCCTGACTTGGAATGTGCGCGGTATGAATGACGGCCGCAAGGCCCGGCTGGTGCAGGCCTACCTACTTAGGAAAGACATAGACATCTGCCTCCTGCAGGAAACCCATCTAACTGATACCGCGACACAGCTCCTCAGGCGGCATCGTTGGGCAGAGCCAGTGCATGCGGCATACTCCAATTACTCCAGAGGGGTGGCGATCTTAATAAAGAGAGGGCTCCCATGGACCACCCATGAGACGATTAGAGATGCAGATGGCAGGTATATCATATTGGTGGGGGCGCTGCATGGTATGAGGGTGGTGCTGGTGAATGTATACGGCCCCAATGATGACAACCCTGACTTTTATGAAGAACTATGGCATAAGGTACAGACCCGGGGGCCGGCGGCAGTGTTGTGGGGGGGGGACTACAACGTTGTGCTCTCTGACACGATGGATAGGCAGGGCGCGGCCAGGGACCACCATCCTAGAGCGGCGGAAACGCTCGGTGATATTATACAAGATGCGGGGCTTGTGGATTCCTGGAGGGTGCTGCACCCCGGAGATCGGGCGGGTACGTGCATCACTGCGCATAGGGCTGCTTGGTCCCGGCTGGACTACTGGCTGTTATCCAGGGACCTGCACACCTCGGTATTGGAGGTGGAGCACCTCCCGAGGTCACTCTCTGATCACGCCCCGGTGTTGTTGTCACTGGCTACCCCCTCCAAATATGCTACGCCCTTTAGCTGGCGGTTCCCCTCCCGAGCGCTGCGCGACCAGGTATTCCAGCAAGGTCTCCGCGAGAGGCTCGAGGAGTACTTTGAGCTTAATGAGGGGTCCGTAGAGTCCCCGGGAATACTGTGGGAGGCCTGCAAGGTAGTCACCAGGGGGTACTGCATGTCACTAAAATCGGGAGTTTTGAGAACCATACGGCGCACGCTTGAGTCCTTGGAGGCGGAACTTGCGCGGCTTGAGTCCACGTTACTCGCGGCGCCCTCTGATGGCGCGAGGGCTATGTTCCGATCGACACTGACTAAATATCAGGAGGAAGCTGACCGTGAGGTCGCGTACCTATCTAAAGACTGTCAAGCCAGACGGTATGGAGAGGGTGACCGCGCGGGCCGCACGCTGGCGAACCTGCTGCGGGCACCGCGTGGGGCGGATCATATCCTGGAATTACGGAGGGAGGATGGCGAGGTGGTGCGGGAGCCGCCGGATATACTTGCTACTATGACAGACTTTTACACAGAATTATATACCTCCAAGGTGGATCCGGACGACACTGCTCTCCGCGAGTACTTGGACACTATAGCGCTTGCGTGGTTCAATGATAGAGCCAGACAATACATGGATCTCCCATTTACGCCGGATGACATAAGGGCAGTGATCGCTGGCTTACCCCTCTGTAAGGCACCGGGCCCTGACGGGCTTACGGCGGCCTTCTATAAGGAATATGCTGACATCCTGGTCCCGCGCTTACACAGAGTGTTTGAGGAGGCGGTAGAAACGGGGATCCTTCCCCAGTCAATGCGTGAGGCGCTGATCATCACGCTGCTGAAGCCAGGAAAGGACCCCGCTAGCCCGGATTCCTACCGCCCACTTTCCCTGATAAACCTTGACGCTAAAATATATGCGAAACTGCTTTCTGACCGCCTCAAATTCATGCTGCCACAGATAGCGCTGTCGGATCAGTCGGGCTTTGTCATGGGGAGGTCCACCTCTCAAAACTTGAGGGTACTCTTTGGGCTCCTACACTACCTGGACCCCAGGGTGCAGGCGACGGCGGCGTTGCTGGACGCGACCAAAGCGTTTGACTCCCTGGAGTGGAAATTCTTGCGGACATTGTTTACTCGAATGGGCTTTAGCCTGCCCTTTGCTAGGCGTATCAGTGTTCTATATAATGGCCCGACGGCAAGGGTGCGGGTGAATGGTCAAACGTCTGCGCCCATACGCATAACCAGAGGGACTCGGCAGGGCTGCCCGCTTTCGCCGTTGCTTTTTGCCATCGCCACGGAGCCCCTGGCGGCTCGATTGAGGCAGCACCACATCCAGCGCAGCATAGGCTTCACGTCCCGTGGCCTATTAATCTCGCTGTACGCTGATGACCTTACCATATATATGATGAACCCGGCAGAGAATTTTGATCCGCTGATGAGAGAGGTGATACGCTATAGCGGCCTAACCGGCATAAATATCAACTGGTCGAAGTCAGTGATGCTGCCGCTGACGGACGGCACGGCTGTGTGTCACACGGAATTCCCGATTGAGTGGGCCACCGACGAGGTCAAGTATCTGGGCATTCAGATCAGCCGCTCAATTCAGGAAGTGTGGCTGTCTAACTTTGGGGTGGCCATGGAATGGCTGGAGACCAAGGTGAAGAGATGGAAGGCGCTGCCGCTGTCCATGCTGGGCCGCATCGCCATCGCGAAAATGGTCGTGGTGCCCAAGTTTCTCTACCTATTTGTAAACATCCCTTTACCGCTAACAAAGGCGTTCTTCCGTCGCCTCCGCTCAGCCGTGATCGAACTGGTCTGGGCGGGCAGGCAGCCTCGAGTGGCTTGGAACCTCCTCACACTTCCCTTCAGTCGGGGGGGCCTGGCAGCCCCGGACTTTGAGCTGTATGCGTACAGCGCGCAGGCACAATACTTACACTACTGGCACCACCCGATTCCTTACCAGCCACACGTTGCGATAGAACTGGACGTGGCGGCGCCCTGCCCGATACGGACGGCGGTGTACCAGAAATATAAACGACCCAGGGAAGATATCAACACCGTGGAAATGGTGCGTTGGGCCTGGGCGGGCATTGCCAGACGCGCGGGCGTCTCTGATCTCTACGCCCCGAGCATGCCCCTGGAGGGAAATCCCCTGTTGGGTCCGTTGACGGACGCGGCGGTGGCGCGCCGGGCCGGTGCGTGTGGGTTGACGGTGGCAGGTGACCTGTATCCGGACGATACTTTCATCACACTGCCTGACATGGCCGCGACCCCTGAACCGACGGCATCGGAGCTGCTGCTATACTATCAATTACGGTCGGCATGCAGGAAGAGATATCCTACGTTCCCGGAGGCCCCGCCATCACTGGCGGCCTTGGAGGACGTGCTGTCCAACTCCTCCTCGCGGAAATTAATAACACGCATATACAGGTCTACACAGCGTGCGACGCCGGTTGCGCATATGGACTCCAGGACACTGTGGGAGGAGGAGGTGGGCGTGCGCATCACGGAACAACAATGGGAATTCTGCTGTGCCCAGCTTGAGCAATTGTCGCCCAATTACCGGCTGCGGCTGGTACACTTCAACTACCTACACAGGACGTACCGTACACCTATGCAGCTCTTCAAGATGGGCCTGCAGGCCGATACGAAGTGCTGGAGATGTGGTGTGAGGGACGCTACGTTCTTCCATCTGGTGTGGACATGCGGTCCCATTGATGGCTTCTGGGATGCCATATTTAAAGCTGTCAGTGAAATTGTGGGCATGCGCATTGTTCCGGACCCTTTGGTGGCCCTCCTGGGCTTCGTCAAGAATATACCCCCGGCGTTGCGTCGCCTTGTGGCCCTTCTCCTACTACTCGCTAAGCGCCAACTGGCAGTACACTGGAAGAAGCAGGCTCCGCCGGCTGTTGCAGGATGGGTTAGGTCTGCGATATACTGCAAGGACCAACTCACTGCTTATTGGGATCAGATGCCGCAGCGTTCACGACCAGTGGATATATGGCAGCCGCTAGTAGAATGGCTGGCGAGTAGAGATGCGGCTGGCGGGGATTGAGGCCGTGGGAGAGTGGACTGGTGGTTTGATATGGGCGCACTTTGGGTCTGCATGTGGAGGCTGATTGGCGTTGGGGCTGTGCTGCCCAGGCCGCTGCTGCTCTGGTGGCTGGGCTGTGATGTGACTGGATGGGACGACTAGGGTTCCCGAGGCTGCGGCATTACATAGGTGCGCGTTAGTAACTGCAGGAGTACTGATGACTGGAATGTGCTACTGTTCTTCGTCTGTCGCTTTTTGGTTGTTTGTTACTGTAAATTGTGTATATTCATATTTTGGATATATCGCTCAGATGTACAAGGTGGATAATCTTTGGCGGTGTGCCGCCACGTCACTTTGCTGCCTGCCTCCGGGTTGTTGGCTACATAGCGGTGTACAGTTTGAAATGATAATAAAGGTTTTTAAAACAAAAAAAAAAAAAAGAAAGCGTGTAACTACAGGGGACTTGAAAAGAGAAGGCTGATCAGGAAGCCTCAAGAAGGCAGAGATGGCAGCAAGATAACCTTTCAAGGTGCCCAGGGCAGAGCCCTGCCGGGCCAAAGAAAGAAGAAAGAGGAGAACCTCAGAAAGAGGGGCGGAAAGGGGATCCACAGCCTTTGCTGTGCACCATGCCACAAATTTGTTCCACCGGCAGGCGTATACCGTCTTTGTGGAGGGACGCCTGGCTGACAGAATGATATCACAGACTTCAGGAGGCAAGTCAAATGGCATCAACTGCCGCCGCTCAATCTCCACGCATGGAGGTGGAGGCTGGACAGGTTCGGGTGGAGGACCGTCCCCTGCTGCTGCGACAGAAGATCCTCCCGAAGGGGCAGACGTATCGGAGGATCGGTCAACATACTGAGTAGCTCGGGATACCAGTACCTTCGTGCCCAATCCGGAGCCACCAAGATGACTTGGGCCCGGTCGTGCCTGATCTTCTTCAGCACTCTGGGCAGAAGTGGTATAGGCGGAAAGGCGTACAACAGACCGCAACTCCACTTGTGACAAAAAGCGTCGCCGAGCGAGTGCCGCCTTGGAAATTCCAACGCGCAGAACTGCTGACATTGCGCGTTCTCTTCGGTGGCGAATAGATCTAACCAAGGCTCTCCCCACTGCTGAAAGAGACCTTGCGCCACTTCAGAGTTCAGACGCCATTCGTGATCCATCATGCACCGGCGGCTGAGTTCGTCTGCTCTGGCGTTCAGAGAGCCCGTCAGATGTTGAACCACCAGGGTGACGCCCTGGTGTTCCAGCCATGTCCAGAGGCGCAGAGCCTCCTGACAAAGGGTCCACAACCCCACCCCGCCCTGCCTGTTGCAATACCACATGGCGGTGGTGTTGTCCGTGAACACCTGCACGACACTTCCCCGGACAGAGGGAAGGAAGGCTTTCAGTGCAAGCCGGATCGCTCTCAACTCCAACAGGTTGATGTGGAGACGAGACTCCGCCGGAGACCAGAGGCCTCTGATCTCCGCCTCTCCCATATGGCCACCCCATCCCAGGAGGGACGCATCCGTCACTACGACATGCTCCGGTTGGGGAAGGGAGAGGCTCTTGCCCTTGACCCAATCGCGGTCCGTGAGCCACCACTGCAACTGCTGTGCAGTGCCCTCCGAGATCAAGACATGGTCGGACAGGTTGCCGTGATGCTGGGCCCACTGAAACTTCAGGTCCCACTGCAGAGCCCGCATGCGCCGTCTGGCGTGATGCACTAGTAGGATGCAGGAGGCCATCAGCCCCAGAAGCCGCAACACTAGCCTGACCGAAACCCAGGATAGAGGCCGAAAGATGGGAATCACGGCCTGAATATCCCGGACCCGCTGTTCCGGTGGATAGACCCGGAACTGCGCCGAATCGAGAACCGCTCCGATGAAGAGGAGCTTCTGAGAAGGACTCAGGTGTGACTTCGGCACGTTGATGGAAAATCCCAGCAAATGCAGGAGATCCGCCGTAGTCTGGAGGTGGGAGACGACTGCCTGGGGCGAGCCCGCCTTCAACAGCCAGTCGTCGAGATAGGGGAAGACTGGAACCCCTGATCTGCGCAGATGAGCTGCGACCACCGCCATCACTTTCATGAACACCCGAGGGGCACTGGTGAGGCCGAAGGGGAGCACGGTAAACTGAAAGTGCTCTTGACCCACCGTGAACCGCAGGTAACGCCGGTGGGCCGGCAGGACGGGGATGTGGAAATAGGCGTCCAGCAAGTCCAACGCCACCATCCAGTCTCCAGGGTCTAGGACAGCTAGAAACTGAGCCAAAGTTAACATCTTGAACCTCTCCTTCCGGAGGAAGCCATTGACGTTCCGGAGGTCCAAGATAGGGCGTAGGCCCCCTTTGCCCTTCTTGGGAACCAGAAAGTAGTGGGAATAACAACCACGACCTACTTCTGGGCTCGGAGCGCGCTCGACGGCCCCCTTGGCCAAGAGGGCCGAAACTTCCTCGTGGAGAAGATTCAAATGATCCCCCGAGATACGGTGGTGCTGCAGTGGCATGGCTGGAGGGGTCGTCTCGAAGGGGAGGGAGTAGCCCCTTCGGACGATTTGCAGCACCCACCTGTCCGATGTGATGGACCGCCAGTGGAGCAGGTGATGGCGAACTCTGCCGCCCACTGGCGTTGAATGGGCCTGAAAGCTCGGACTAGGAAGGCTTTGAGGCGGATGCTGCCGGGGTGGATGTGGGCTGACCGCGTCGTCCTCCAGAACCGCCTCGGCGGAAACCATGTCCGCGACCGCGCGCAGGTTGATTCTGCGGCTGGTGGCTAGGCGCACGTGAGGAGGCACCCCTTCCTTGGCCACGAAAGGGGCGAAAGGCGGAAGTTTGCGACTGCGGGGCCGAGAGGCCCAAGGACTTGGCCGTGGCCCGGGAGTCCTTAAAGCGATACAGCGCACTATCCGCTTTCTCGCCGAAAAGGCGAGTGCCATCAAAGGGCATGTCCATGAGGGTGCTCTGGACATCGCCCGAAAAGGACGTGGACCGCAGCCAGGCGTGACGTTTAAGCACCACTGAGGTAGAAATCGCCCTACCCAGCGAGTCCGTAGTGTCAAGCCCACATCGGATAGCACGTCGCGCTGCATCCCTCCCATCGGCCAGAGCCTGGGTAAGTCGTGTCTGGACCTCCTTCGGACACAGGGGCAGCACGTCCTCCACCGCATCCCACAGAGAGTGGGAATAACGGTCCTAGAGACAGGCGGTGTTTAAAGACCGCAGACCCAAACTAAGGGAGAAGAACAGCTTTTTGCCGAACTGTTCCAGTCTCTTGGAATCCCGGTCCGGCGGAGCGGTCGGGAAGGAGGATTGGGAGGTAGAGGCCTGGATAACCAGACTCTCGGGGGTAGGGTGTTGGGACAGAAAACTGGGGTCGCCCGGAGCAGGGCGGTGGCGCCTGGCGACGTTCCTGTCCACAGGAGGAACTGTGGAGGGCTTGGGCCAGGTGCCCTGCAGAACGTCAGTGAGGGCCTCATTGAATGGCAGCAGAGGCTCAGTGGAGCTTGCTGCAGACTGAAGCACCTCAGTGAGGACGTTAGTCCTCACAGCCACGGCAGGTAGCTCGAGCCCAAGGGCTGCGGCTGCCTTGCGCAGCACCACAGAGAAAGCAGCACCCTCCTCCGAAGCCACAGTCGGAGGAGAGATGAATCCAGTGTCTGGAGAGGTATCCAGACCACTGGCCTCCCCCAGTTCATCTGCCCATTCCTTGACAGTTGAGCCTGAGCAGTCATAGGATCCTCGGATCCCTCCCATTCGCCCCCATCATCCGATTCCTGGTATGCAGGAGGAAGGATCGGAGCCGGGCGATAGACAAAATGTGTCTCCAGCGGCGCCGAACGCGGCGTCCATCGACGCCGTAACGGCGCCGGGCCCGGGATCGACGTCGAGCGGAGTCGGCGTCGGAGGTGGTACCGGTGTCGACGCCGGCGGAGGAGGCGTGACGAGGTCGACCGGCGTCGGCGGGGACTCGGGAACGGGTCCCTCGGGCGCTTGCGGCGTCGAGGCCGGAGCCGTCGACGGCGCCAGGGCCGGAGCCGCCGGCAGGCAAGGTTGCCCAGTCGGGTCCGCGGGGCCCGAAGGCGCGCCAGCGGGCGTCGACGGCGGAGCCAGGTTCCTCATGGCCGAGAGGAAGGCACTGACTTCCGCCGGCGTCGTGTCAGTCCCAGGGACCGGCGGGTATGGGGACTTGCGCGGCGCCTGCGGCTCCGCTGGAGCCGCGGGGGTGGAACCACCCTGACCCTCGGCCGAGTCGCGCGACCGGCGAGGGGAGTCCGAAGAGCGGTGTCGCCTCTTGGACTTCTTGGAGTGCTTCGACTTACCCGAAGACTTGGAGCCAGACGATCGATGATGACGTCGGCTGCGGCTCCGCGACCGATCCTTGGACCTCCTCCTGGACCGGGATCGAGAGGGGCGCTGAGCCGAGTGGCGAAGCTCGAGAAGCTTACGGGACCGCTCCCGTCTAGCCTTCGAGGTCAGGGCCTTGCAGTCCGCACACGACGCCGCGTCGTGGTCGAGGCCCAAGAAGTAAAGGCACCGGCGGTGATGGTCCGTAACCAACATCAAGCGGTTGCAGTCAGCCAGGCTTTAAAACCAGGCATCCTACCGGCACCGGAGTCGAGACAAGATCAAAAAGGATCGAAAAAGTTAGTCAAAAAGTGACTAAAGGGGTAGCTCTCCCGGATCTGCCCTTACTGGCGCGGAAAAAAGAAGAACTGACGTCAGCGCGCGAGGGCGGCGTCTAAGAACTCCGACGACGTCATTCCGGCGCACGAAGCCGACGACGGACGCGGAGCCGCAGACGACGCCTAGCGACGCACAAGGGGTATTGCTGACGAAAAATCTTCCGGATCCAGTCTGACGCCTGGGGATATTCTAAGGTGAGGAATCTAACTAACGTGTTTCTTTCAGATAGGATCTCATATCAACCATAAACAGCACCAGTGACAGTGCTTATCTGTACAACTCTACATTATATGAAACAGAGCTACGCTGAACTTAATGTAATGAATGAAGCCATGAGAGTTTGGGTCTCTTTCCCTCAGCTATTTCAGTTAGACAAGAAAGGAAAACATTATCAACAGAGTCAAATGTTGCCAAAAGTCCAGAAGCACTAGGAAGGCTTGATAATTCAGCCAGTGAGTAGCCTGCTCAGGCTCCACTTTCTACTACTTCCCACAAATGAACGCAGTAAGTAGTCTTAGCACTCATTTAATTATCAGCTTGTTTATTGCAACACCACACTCATTGGCGCTCCAAATGAAAAAATGAAAAACTGTAGAGCCTTTAAAAGGATGCAGCAAATGTGATCTGTGCCATAGAAAAACAAGCTCGACCAATGCAATCCTCAAAACCTGGATAACATTTAACCTGAGATGACTTCAATATACTACCACAACACAATGTAGAGGTGGGCACCTGGAGCTAATTAGAAAGGAAAGGTCCAGTACCAATGCTCCCAAAGAATCACGTAGTAATCACTAGGGGGTAACTGTTCCTAATGGAGAGAGACAGGAAGCAGCTTAATCTGGTTGCTGAAAAAAAAATTCATGAGTGAAGTCTGGTTTATAGTAAAGGTTGGATACAGATGAAGGTGGGGGAATTTCTCCTATTGGAAAAAGTGCCTTCACACACCCATGCGGGTGTCATGCTTCATCATCGGGCGTGTGCTCCTCGTGGGGGTGGCGCTGCTATCCCCCAAGGGCCCCACGAGAGGGCTCTTTGTCAGAGATCTTTTAGTAGAGACGCCGCAGTTGTGCGTGTGGGTCTAAAAACTGTGAATTAAAATTACCCCCAGGTACCCAGAAACAGAATTTTATTCAGGGGTCCGGGTGGTAAGCTTAAAAGCAAAGGATAAGGAGAACCTCTTTCAAACAAATATAGTAGAGTACTGAGTATTATCTTGCTTCTCTCTTATCTGTGAGTGTAAGTGCAGGTGAAGGTGAGATTCGGGTCGACATGTTTCACGCTAAGACTTAGTCCCTAGTGGATCCTGTTGCGCTTCTTCAGGACCGTAATGTGAGATAAGATAATAAAACTAGGAATCAGAGAAGACCACACTCTATATTCCTATGATACCTAGAGTCAGGTGTGTGGGCGTCAATGCACCTATTTGAACGTCTGATTGGCGTTCCCGATTCCAACCTGGAGGGAAGGAAAAAGACAAAAAAGTGGTAATGGGATGACTAGATTCTTTCACTCAGTAGAGAATGCAGAATTCATTCTTAGCATTTCCATTCAAGGATTCTTGTATAGAGGCCTGCTTAATCAAACGTACCCCTTTCATCATCGGTCAACACACTGGTGCGTGGCAGAATCGCTGCACTTGTGTGGCCTGTGCAGATCCGCTTATCACATGACGATGTGACGCCTCAACATGGCAAAAAAACGTCGAAGGTGACACAGTATTTGCATGCAATACGTTTCTCGTGGACTCCATGGCGTCAATGGGATGTCTATAACGTGTGCCAAGTTAAGCAATCTCAGCCATGGTGAATGTGGCAGTCTGTTACCTTTAATATGTATAAGTTATGCTCGCAGTTATGCTCTCAGGAGTGTTAGGCGAGTGCACAAAATGCGGTAAAATGGTTAAAAAGGGAAAACGGGCACACATAGAACATAAACAACAGGTTGTCTAATATCCCTTAACCTGTAAAGATTGGCCTCCTCGGCTAAACCGTGTGGTAGTGAAGAAGTTTACCTGTGAATCATATAATCATAGTCAGCTCGGAGTTAAGCGGAATTCGCTGGCAAATACCTGTGTCCGTGAGCGAGTCAGCAAGATAATACTCACTCAACTTCTCCTTAGTTGCAGCCCATTACCTACTGTTTGATTCTCCGGTAACAGAGAACCCGGCAGCAGGCCATAGATGTACGTGGAGGGGGAGGGAGCTGTACGTAACAATCGTAACGGGGGCGTTGGTGCTGTACGTAATGTGCGCCTAATGTGGCGGCCATATTGCAAGGGGGTAAAAGAAGTTCATAAGTGCTGGCCAAAGTAGTATATTAAAAGTCCAAATATATCTTGATTTACTATTATTGCTAAATCAGTTAGTTCGTAGTGGCAAAAGTGGGAAAGCTCCTGTAAGTGAAGCTGGTGACCGTAGAATTCACTTCAACCACAGAATGATCGATGACTCATCTGTATAAGGTTATGAACTATACTTAGACTCGTTTTGAGTGCATGTTGAAGACTATGATTATGCCGCAGAAGTCATGGGGACAGATGTCCATGTAGTAAGATCTCATAGGGTGTAGGTCATACTTGGAGGGTGTGTCTGAAAAGGAGGCCACATTACTCTTGTGTTTGTCAGTATTGGGTGTCACTCGGATAGATATTTACATTCAAAACCCCGTGGGCATATATCAGTGACCTATGCCTAGTGGATGTACATCATAAACCCTTTCAAGAGATATGGGAGTCCCGTGGTGGAGCGTGATGTCTCTGTAGTGTCTGATAATATAACTGCTACTGCCCATCAACCATCGTCAAGGTTGGTGGTGCGGAAGAGGCGTTGTGTTTGAATATGGGGCTGTTGTTTGCCTAGTCACTACTCGTATGAAAGAGATGAGCCAACCTGGTGGGATCCACAGTAGGTGTGGTGGTGTATCGCTAGGTCATTAGTTCTGCCCACGGAATATCATCATTGAGGCCCCTTGAGTTACTCTTTAGACAAAACACCCAATGTTGTTCTTGTTTGCACAGTGTACTGGTTGTCCAGCTGGGGTTAGATTCAATTATGGTCCATTTGAGACTGTCAGGTGTGTGGTTCTTTTCAAGGAAGTGACTCCTTGTATAGAGGCCTGTTTTTTTACAGCGTATTGTACTCCTATGCTCCCCTATTCGGATTTTTACAGGTCTGGTTGTCATACCTACATACCATAGGTCGCAAGGACATGTTATGAGGTATATGCAATTCTTAGTATTGCTGTTCGTATGTCTCTTGATACCACGGTCAGGCCAGACCTAGTTCTATGTGCTTAGTTGCTCCCGTAAGGGGACATATGGAGCATGATCAACAGGGAAAGTGGCCCTCTACTGGGGGTTGTGCCCATAAGGTAGGTTGTCTTGTGATTGTGGACTTTGGACAGATATGGACCAATAGGTCCTTCAGATTCTGGGTACATTTGAACGCAAATAGGGGGACTGGCCCTGGAGCAAAATTACCCGTCTCCAAAATCCCCCAGTGTCTCTTAATTTCTTTCGGAACCTTGTTTGAGTTGGGTGTGAACGTGGTCACACATGTGAGAGCCTCGGTGCTGGTTTTTTCTCTACAATCCAAAAGGGGTCCTCTGTGATTATTCTTAGCCCACTTTTGTGCCTGCCGTATCACTGTTCTATGGTAATGTCGTTCAATCAAGATTGTCTGAAAAGATTTCCGCTTGGTTGTCGAACTCTCTCAAGGTGTTACAATTGAGGCGTAGAAAACTGTGCCTCAAGGCTTTAGGATGATGGTGGTTGTACATAAGGAGGCTGTTCCTGTCTGTGGGCTTTTTGTAGTTTGTCGTGAATAAAGCCCCTTCATGTTGGGAGATCAAGAGATCAAGTAAAGAGATGCTTTTTTGTGACCTGGTGCGAGAAAATTTTAGGTATGGGTCTAAGGTGTTGACCCAGTCAGAGAAAGATACACACTGTTCTTCCTCTCCCCTCCAGAAGAGGAAGATGTCATCAATATAGCGCCGCCATATTAATATGTTTTCAAGGTAGGGATTGTTCTCACGTAGGATGTACTTCTCTACAAATGCAGCCATTTATAGACAGCCTACGCTTGGAGCAAAAGTGCTCCCCATTATGGTCCCTTGGATTTGATGGTAGAGCTACGTTTGGAAGGCGAAGATATTCTCTTGTAAGGGTAGGGGGGTACACTCCAGGATGAACGGGACAGGGGTCTCGTGGGGCCAGGGATCGATATTCTGTAGGATGGTTCCTAGGACCTCTAAGGTGGCTTCCTGGGGGATATTGGTGTAAAGGGCCTCCACAACCAGGGTCACTAGGAGGTTGATTGTCTCTGGTTCAGGGAAATTTTCAATCAAGTTGAGGACTTCAGTAGTATCTCTGAGATAGGTGGGTGTTTTCATGACTATCGGGCGGAGATAGAAGTCACAGAATTTGCTTAGTGGTTCGAGCAACAAATTAATCCCTGATACTATGGGTCATCCTGGTGGAGGGTTGACCCCTTTGTGTATTTTGGGTAGTGTGTAAAAGTAGGGGGTCCGTGGTTGATCATTGATGAGAGAGGCTGCTTCTTGCGGTGAGATTCACCCTTCAGTCTCTGCTTCAGTGACTAGGCTCTTGATCTTGGTGGTAAGTCGAGCAGTGGGATCTTCCTCTATGGGGAGGTAATACTTGGTGTTGGTCAGTTGGCGACGACATTCTGCATCATATGTGCCCACATCCTGGATCACAATGGCACCGCCTTTATCGGCTGGTTTCAGTATGACTGTGGTGTCTTCAGTGAGGGCCTTCAGTAGATTCCTTTCGTCATTGGACATGTTGTTGAAATGCGCTTGCTGGTGAGGCCTGAGACGCCTTTCAAGATGGCTTGTTCGAAAGTCAGGACTTCATTGGGTGTCATGGGCGCTGTTGGCGTAAACCTTGACTTCTTCTTAAGACCGGTACCAGTAACGGGGGTCTCTGGTTTGTCTTGGAAGAAGGCTCTAAGCCTAACCTTCTGAAAGAACTGATGTAATTCTTGGTGTAGTCTAAACGAGTTCTCACAGGGTGTCGGGACGAACCCCAAGCCCTTCTCCAAGAGCCTGGCTTCGCCCTCGGCAAAGGGTCTGGTAGTGTTTGTCCTGAGGTCTTGCTCCATAGTGTTATCTGTTCTGGCTCCTGCCAAAGCACATTCTTGGGTCCTCCTCTTCTTCCACCTCTTCCTCTGCCCTTCCCTCTGTTGAAAAAAGGGGGGTTCAGGAATTGTTGGTATTGTTGTGCCTGAAGAGGATGCCCTGGTGGTACATTCCACATCAGTTGAGGTCCTATCCACTGCCCTGGGAATAGTGGTGGTTGATATGGATGGGGTGGAAAGTTCTGAAACAAAGGTGGTGGTTGATGTTTCTGTGCCCCTCTGGAGTGCGGCGTGTAGCTGCTGCCCTTATAGCTGGAATCGCTGCTCATGGAGCCTGATCTTCTTGAGAGATTACAGCTACTGTCATCTGATGAAGTCTCGTTGTTCTGGTAGACAGTCTTCTTTTGTGTAGGGATAAACTTTCTCTTGGTCAAATCGTTTTACATCCTTCTGGAGCTTGGTGATCTTTTGTTTAGTGAGGAAATCCTTGTGCTTGTTCATCTCTTCATTTATTTCAGCCAGTAGTGATTTAAAGGCTGAATGGAGATGCGGGCTTTAAGTCCATTCTCAGCCATGGTGATTTGGATCAATAGTTCATCTGAGAGGCGTTTGGCCGTATGGATTATGAGTACGAGCCAATCTTGTGTACATTTTCTCGCTATTTTTGACCATTCTCTACGGAAGGGTATATCTTCTAGGAAAATTGTCGGGGTGAATGTTACCAAGAGGCCATTGGGGGCAATATTAGCCCGGAGATATTCTGTCATTATAGACCCATGCAGGGCCATTTTTATCTGTTTTCTCAGGGTTTGTAGTGCTTTCCAGTCTTCAGTCTTGCTACCTGTTGCCATACCTCCCTCTACTGACAGTAGTGAAGGGGCCCTCAGAATTTCTGCCACCGTATCGTCATCAAAACTTAAGCCCGGGTTGTCCATTCTCTAATGTATTTATCACCCTAGGGAAACTCTTTAGGGAGGTGTGGTATGGTGTGTCACTGGAGTGGTTCAGAGAGAGAAAAGAGTTAGTAATGTCCCACGGCTAGCTGCCGTACTAAATCACAACACAATGTAGAGTGGGGCACCGGGAGCTAATTAGAAAGGAAAGGTTCAGTGCCAATGCTCCCAAATAATCACGTAGTAATCACTAGGGGGTAACTGTTCCTAATGGAGAGAGACAGGAAGCAGCCTAATCTGTCATTTCAAACAAATTCAACATAATCTTAAAAACGATTTTTAAGCCTATAAATGTAACTGCAGTATTATGATAATTACAAACCTTGAGTTAATCCTTGTTGATCAAAGGACTGTTGGGGTATTGTTTGCTGCTCAAAGTGATCCATGTTCTCTTGAAACGCATGCTGGGATGCCACAAAATTAACTGAAAAAATAAATGTTAACATTTTGACACCTTTAGGGTTGAAAAATGATTTACAGTAAAATACGTATTTCAAAGATTACAAAATCTGCAACACATTCCCAGGTCTCCCTGTCTACTGGAAAACAATTAAAGCATTTTAGAAGTGCTATAGTGTACTAGGTTAATGACACACAAGAACGTTTAAACACCTAAGACTTTCCAGGTCCAAAAACCACAGCAAAGTGAGATTAACCTAGTAAACAGTTGCAAGTTAAAGAAAGCAATTCAATATGTCACAGTACATAAATGTCGGAGGCAAACAAAATGTCTCAACCCTGTAATTCAGTGCTCCTAGGCCAGATCTGCTGGAATACGACAATCAATAATTATCCAAAGTTGAAACAAATCAAAATGTGTACCGCTTTGAGCTTCTATAACGCAGTATTCTACCTGACAGTTTTCCCTTTCAAGTGCTCCTTGCTACATCTCTTGCTATTGCAACATCCCTAGATTTCCCTCTGCACAGTTCTGACAATGTGCTGATTGGTAAAAGGAAACTAAAAGGTTAGACAGTGGTCGGTACAATTAATTGTAATTTAAACATTAGTATGGTATTCAAGTTAAAGGGTTAGGACAGCAGTATCAGTTAAAGAAATGCCTTCTATCAAATGGATTACAAAGCACATGCCCCATGGGACAGGCTTCAGCAGACTAATGCTTTATCAGGCTTATGATCCTAAATCAAACCCATTTGCTGTGGGTGTCACTGGAGCAGAGAACCAGCAATATGTACCTATGAAGTGCTCCAATTCCAGGGACCTATAAGAGCTGAGAATCCCATTGTGGACTGTAAAAACAAAAACTGCTGTACATAATGTCAAATTAAAATAACGCAATACCTACCCTGTGCTGCACAGATGGCCAGGTTTAGACCGCGTTTCCCTTCAATTGCACCATTTCTCCTGCTGCAGGCCGAAAGTGAAACTAATATCCAAAATGGCAGCACCCATCGGACACTGAAACCGCACATCTATTTACAAAGAAACCGCAGGACAGAGCTAACCATAAAGGCTCAAAACATGGGAGTAGAAAGGACACCACAGGACTACAAAGCCGTATTTCCCTGATGCTGGACACAGGGGACAAGAAGGATTGACATGAGGCCTCACAGGACCTTATTCACAAGGGTAACTTACACTTTTTAGTAAGTTTACTACTTTTCGG
Source organism: Triturus cristatus (assembly GCF_964204655.1). Classification (NCBI taxonomy): domain Eukaryota; kingdom Metazoa; phylum Chordata; class Amphibia; order Caudata; family Salamandridae; genus Triturus; species Triturus cristatus. The sequence goes on from NC_140588.1 coordinate 216,593,152, forward strand.
TAGTTAAAGCCTGCACTTTTGCAGTAACTCACTTTTGTAGTTACGTCCAGCACTACACATGACCAACCGATTCAACTGCAACACCCTCCCATAGAAAATAATTGAGGTAGGGACTTAAAATAAAATGCGTATAGACATTTGCTCCTTGTAGGAAGCTGGCTCTGTATATGCTATACCACAGGTAAGTGATAAGTACTTTGCAGTAAATATACACTTTTTAACACAGTTTGGATTGCAATTGTAAATGTACTTTGATTTGATTACACTAGTGTTACTTATAATGCAATGCCATACAGTACATATACTTTGTATGGGATTTTTAGTAAAATTACAGGTAAGTTATTTTTAGATTACTTTTCTTAAACAGTGCAGTATGCCTGGATACTGCACTGGGACATTTCCTGTAAACAGGTAAGTAAAAGCGTTTTTGTTAGTTAGTACAATTTGAAAGAATTTCTTTAGGTTTTCCAACTCCACACTGGGAAACTTTTCACAGAAAAACAGTTAATGCTAATCTATGGAGGGAAATAGTGTTATCGGTTTAAAGGTAAGTACTTTGTTGTGGGAGTTGGTATCCTGGGGTTAGACTCAGAGGTCCCCCAGGGTCATGGCTGCACTCTTGTTACACCCTCAGTGGCACTAGGGCGGTCGACTGCAGAGTGCTGAGGCCCAATGTTATTCAATGGGGGATAGAGGGCCTCCGGTTGGTGGTTGCTGACGAGCAGGCCACTGGGCTGTGGGAGCAAAGCTCCTGGACTTAAGCTCAGGGCAAATGGGGGTTTAGGTCAGCACAAAAGATGCACCCTCAGCGGCACTGGGGCGGCCGGGTTCAGAGTGCTGTTTTAGCGTCGGAAGCCCTGTAGCTTTCAATGGGCAGTCTCCGGTTTGCAAAAGCACTGCAGGCTCGGGGACGAAGATCTTCTGGGTGCGACCACCACTTGGAGAGGTAAGTTGGCATGTTGTAGGTTGGTAAGGCACTGTCGGTTGGGCCACCCAAGGCTGTGGGGCGTCGGGTGCAGGGGTGCCTTTTAGGGTCAGATCATCTTACCAGGTCCTGGTCGCAGTTGGGGGGACCTTCTGGTTTGAGGCAGCAGGTGTCGGCTGGAAGCTTGAGGCAGGCCAGGGGTCGCCGGATCTCCGGTCAGGATCGCCGGGTTGACCTCCTCTTGGTGGTGGGCCAATCTAACTCAGGCCGTGGGCGTCGGGTGCAGACCCACAGATCCTTGTGGAACTGGAGTCTCTTGTTTGAACAAATCCGGTGTTCACGGGAGACACAGTCTTTGTGGTTGAAGGCAGGCAGGTCCTTCGGGGTTTTCGAGGTTGCTGACTGCAGGACACACCAAGATTTCACAGGAACATGTTCGAGGTGGAGACAGACTAGTAGGGCTGGGGCCAAGTTAGTGGGCGTCTTCCTCTTGTTAGCTTCGGCACGGCTGTTCGGTCCTTCTTCTGTTCTTGTTGAAGGGTTCATGTCAGAGGAAGCAAGGTTCAGGGTTGCCAGTAAAAATACTAGATTTAGGGGCGTTACAGGTAGGTAAAAGATTGGGACCAATGGGTCCCTTCTGTGGAGTGGGTACACCCCCTGTTATGCCACGCTCCAGTGGGAGGGGGCATAAGCCTTTGCCTGCCGGCTGGGTCTTCCCTATCTGCAAGATGGCGGGGACTAAGAGTTGTGCTTCACTTCACCTCCCCCACCAGAGGGGTGGAGTTGGCAGAGGTGAGCACACCTCTCTTCCTCACTTGTTTTTCCTGCCGGTTCTCCCGCCCAAAGTGGGGGTCAGAACCAATGGAGACCAGGTGCTGAAAGCAGCAAGTGGTCTGGGGAAGCTCACAAAGGCGGCGTAAACCCTGCCCATCCTGGGGAGCAGGCTTGGCACCTCCTCTCAGGATGTGCATTGTTTCAGGCCCCAGAGAGCAGCAGGCTCTCGACCCAAGGGTCCAGAAACATGTCTGGTGGTGGCAGCTGAAAGCAGCCACTCAGCCTGGACACTAATGGTAGGTCGTTTTTCAGGGGGCATCTCTAAGATGCCCTCTGTGTGCATTTTTTTTATTAATTCCCACACTGCCATCAGTGTGGGTTTAGTGTTCTGAGAAGTTTAAAAACAAACTTCTCAGTTTTCAGTGTAGCCATTATGGTACTGTGGAGTTCGTAATGACAAACTCACAGCACCATATACTCTTAATGGGAGCACTGCCATTACAATGTCTAAGAATGGACTTAGACACTGTAGGGGTACAGGGATCATGCACCTGTACCCTCACCACTGATATAGTGCACCCAGTTAGAGGTGTAACTGATCTATGCCAGGGCAGTGGGATGTAGGCATGTGACACATGGATGTGTGCCATGTCCACTCTTCACTTTGTTCTGAACCAAGACAACCAGCCTGCAAAAGCAGTGTATGGGTAATGCTACAGGGCCTCCAAGGGTGGCACAATAAGTGCTGCAGCCCTTAGAGGTCTTCACTGGTCAGTGTCCTGGGTACCTGTGGTACCATTTACCAGGGGCTGACCTGTGGCCAGAGATGCCTATTGGGTTTTGGTTTCAATGCAGATTTAGGGAAAGAACATAGGCCCTGTGTACCTGTTTGGCAGGGGCCCAGGGCACACTCAGTCAAAGCACATCAGCAGTTCAGCAAAAAGTGGGGGCTACCATGCAGAAAGTGGGCACTTTCTCACAATGTGCATCTACCTCTTCCTTCAAATTTGTTTCCCCTGTATCCGCCCTTGAGGAATTCTCGGGGTGGGGTGTGGGGGGGGGGTTTGGGGGGGGGAGGGGTTGTGTCCGGGTCTTGTCTGAAGATGCGGCCACAGCTGTGGTATTACTTTTGGAGCATCCTCTATAAAAATGAGCGGTGAAAGGAGCCTCTGTAAGACGGAGACTGCAGTGCTCTCATAGATTTTATCACTTCTGTATCCTTTTTCATTTTTTCAAGTGATTCATCGACTTGAGACCCAAAGAGGTGTTCTTTTTCTAAACGGGGCATTAAGGATAGTTTGTTGAACTTCTGGTTTGAAACCAGAGATTCTTGGCCAGGCGTGTCTTCTGAGGAGAATGCTGGTGTTGCCTCCTCTGACTGCAGTATCCGCAGCATCCAACGCACATCTAATAGGGGAATACGAAATGAGCTTCACTTCCTGTACTAGTTCCTGCCCTCTTTTCTTGTGTTTTTCTGGGAGATATTGTATTAAATCTTTCATTTCGTCCCAGTGGGCCCTATCATACCCAGCCAACAGACTTTGTGTATTGGCTATATGCCAATAGTTTGCCGATTGAGCAGTTACCCTTTTGTCTGAGGCATCTATTAACTTTGACTCTTTATCGGGAGGTGGTGCATCCCCTAAGGGTTTGTGAATTTGCTCCTTTACAAGCATTATAAACTAAAGAACCCAAAGGATGCTGTCCCTTAATAAAAACTGGGTCAGATGGTGGGGGTTTATATTTTTTATCCACCCTAGGTGTTATTATACATGCCCTCACTGGATCTTTAAAATTGTCTTCCTCATGACTCATCATACCTTTCAAAATAGGCAACGACTGATATTTTATGTATGTTTCCTAAAGTTTGAAGGAGGAAATCTTCTTCTAGAGATTCCTTGAGTAAAGTCACTCCATAGTACGTGGCTGCCCTGGCAATTAACTTCTGATATGAAGTATCATCATCAGGAGGGAAGGTTTAGCAGGGTACAGATCTGGATCTGTATTATAATCATCCCATGGATCTGGTGGTAGCTGTTCATAAGTGCTATCCTCATCCTCTCTATCATGATCTGTACATGGAGAGCACAGTGGTGTGATGTGCAGATAGTCTGAAGCTGGTATAATAAGTACTGCTGAAGAATGTGGAGAGGTTTGAGGTATGTGGTGAATAGGGCTAGTATCCATGTCTTATTTAAGAGGGATTTTACATCCAGTGTCTATTTTCCTTTTGGAGGACTGTATCACTGGTTTCGCTGTAATATGTCCAGTGTCAGGGTGTATGAGCATTTTCTTTTGTATCCAGCTTTTGTTTTATGGTTTCCAGTATTCGCTCCAGAGACTTAAGAAGAGCATCTGTCTGTTTCGGTGCTGACATTTTTGGTACCGAGCTGGATTTTTCCTTTTTATCTTTCGAAACCAAAGGTTTTGGAACCGGAGTGTCATCTCGACTCAAACCTGAGCTGGAAGACTTGACTTGCTGTTTCAGTGCCGAGCCGAAGGGCGGGGCATTGGAATCAGAGTCTCGGTGCCTACCATTTCCTGGTGGCAGTGGTGACCCAGAAGCCTTTTGTTTGGACAAATACAAACAGAACAATTGATGTACAGAATGCAGAACAATGTCTTACATTCACCCCAGAACAGAGATCTGGGCCTAAATCTTTTTGTTTATCCCCATGCCATTCCAGTTTGAACCCAGTCATATGCAAATCAGTCTTGACCCTGTGCTCAATGGGAACAGTTGAGCCCAAACTGCCAGGCCAGGAACTCCCTGGACTGGAAACAAGCATCCTAGGACAGATTTCAGGGTTTCACCCCTCATCAGCCAGGCTAGCTTGACTCCAGTTGCATGGAGAGCACGTGCATCAATTGTGTATCTTTTGCTTTCTCGCCCTAAGTGCGCCAGGTATGCCCAGACATGGGTCCCAGGCTCACTGTGCCACTGGATTCAACTATCCTGGCTGATCAGGGAGGACTTGGCTTGGCAGTTAGGGTTGGACTGTTCCCATGAGGCACAAGGTCAAGACAGAATTGCATATGGCCAGGTCTAAACTGGGGTGGCATGGTGAGCAAAAGAATGATGGAATTAACCCAGATCTCTTGACTGGGGGTGAATGTTTTAATTTGCTCTGCATTCTGTCCATCAATTGTGTGTCTTTTGCTTTTGTTTGGTGGAAGCAGGTTTTGTGGGCAAAGTGGCTTTGGTACTCACGGCACCCTGTCCAACTAGAACGCCGTGGGACTCTAGTTCGATCTCCAACTCTAAATCAGAGTCCTGGACGGAGAAGGCCTCTTCCGCTGCAGACACTTCCATTTCTTCTTGCTCAATATATTCTCCGAAGATATCAGGGGTGCCCTCAATACTCTGCCTCTGCATTTCTCTTCGTCGAGTCAGACGATCCCACAGAGTATTTTTGGATCGGAACGACCGACAAGCGTCACAGTCTTCTTCTTTATGCTTCTGGGAGAGGCAGAGGTGACAAACCTTATGAAGGTTGGTGCGCGGGTATTTGGAATGGCACTAAGGACAGAATTGAAATTGAGTCCGTTCCATCGGCAGAAGACTATGATGGATTTTCGAGTGGAAGTTAGATAAAGAAAACGGGTTAGGCCCCTAGGCCGCGGTAGGAGTTTCCTGAATTGATAACTTAAGTTTTCCAAATTTTAACACACGGATGATTAAAGACGAGATTGAAACAATACCGGCGAGGGTAGAGTGAATTGCGCACCAAAGGGATCCTGATTAACCGTTTCGAGTCGGAGCGCCTCAATACACGTCCGTACCCGATGGCAGAAAGTAAACAATCTAACAATGTAGTTGATGCCCATGCACAGTATCACCGAAAGGAGGAGTCACCTTACCTCGTGAGTGGAAAAGACTTCTTCGAAGAAATATAACTTGCAAACATCCGGACCCAACACTAGATGGCAGGCATATGCAAAGCATGTGTAGCTACAGCACACATGCCTCTAACAAGATTGTTTTTAGCACACGACTATCTTTAAATGAATTGTGCAAGTATTTCAGAATACATCAGAAATACAAAAGCACAAATCAAGCACATTTTATGTTAATTCTGTGTGCTGTAAACAAATACTTAAATATAATAAAAACAAATCAATACACTTGGTGATGCCATTTCCACACGTTATCTTTTGTGTGCTCTATAGTTTTATTAGCAAAACTTTATGTCTGTGCAAATGTAATAGTAATTTCTATTGAAAATGTGTTTTATGTAATGGCAGTGTGCTACCACACCATGCATACTCCACTCTACGCCACTTCATTGTGCACCACTCCATGCCACTGTATTCTACTCTGTACCACTCCACTTTACACCAATGTGCGTCACTGCACTCTGTCCACTCCACTCTATTGCACTCTAAGCCACTTCACGCTTTTCTACTCTACGCTACTGCACTCTTTGCCACTGCTATCTAATCTGCACAACTCCACTCTGCAACACTGCACTTTACGCCTCTCCACTCTACTCTGCACAACCACTCTCTACACCACTCTCTACGCCACTGCACTCTGCCATGCACCACTCGGCGTTTAGCTGCCCAAGTGCAGTAGGGATGGCTACGGTAAGGGAGGAACATAAGTCTACTGAGGTTTCCCCCATACCTTTGATAAGTTCACACCATTATCCATGAACGGCACTCTTAGGGCTCCTCATGGCAGCAAGATCAGGGTCGCCCTATGATCCGTGCCTGGTCGCTGTGATCAAACTGGCCCAGGTCCGTCTGCCTTATCACTCACATCTATCTACAATGCTATGCTTGAAACAGGGCAGTTCCCTAAACTCTGGAAGGTGGCCTCAAAACTGTCCCTTCTAAAGACGCCTAGCCTGGACCTTAAGGAACCAAATAACTTTCGACCAATTTCGCATCTTCCGATTCCAGCAAAAATGATTGAAAAAACAATGAATCTACAACTTAGTGCCTTTGTACGCGAAACCCAAGCCTTGGATCCCACCCAATATGGCTTTAAAGAGGGACATAGTACTGAGTCCACTCTCATCAAAGCCACAGAGGAGATCAGGAAAGGCGTGGATCAGGGTGGCAAGGCCACCCTGATCTTACTGGATCTGTCCGCACCCTTTTATACCTTCCATCATGACCTGTTGGTGGATCATTTAAAGGCATGTTTATTTATTTATTAAGGAGTTTTATATAGCGCTGGCCAGACCCGAGGGTATCGGAGCACTTTACATCAATTTTAATACAAGAGTCACACAGTAAGGCAGAGGTATACATATTGGTTTGGAAGTCCCAGCGTGCTGTGCAACATTGAGGAAGGAAGTCCTGCGATAACCTCGATGGGTGCACATTGGGCTGAACCTCTTTCAGGGAGGAGGGAATGAGGTCCGTTCGGGGAGCGGGGAAGAGGTAGGTCTTACTGACACAGTATCGGGGTGCTATAGAGTGCATGCTTGTTCGCTTCGGCGTCGGTTCGAGTAGGCACGGTTGAGGAAGAGGACTTTTAAGAGTTTTTTTAAATTTTACAAAGGAAGGGATAGTCCTGATATCAGCTGGGATGGAGTTTCAAATTTTGGGAGCGCTCCCAGCAAAGGATCGAGTAGCGTTTTTTTTATTTGTGTGTCTTCATAGGGATGAGTAGTAGGGTGTTGGAGAGCCTGAGGTTCCTTGTCTGACTGGCCTTCTTGAGTTTGGAGGCCAGGTAGTCGGGTTTCTCTGTGTGCAGGGCTTTGTGCATGAGGCAGGCGGTTCTGAAACTGGCCAGCATTTCGACTGGGAGCCATTTTAGTTCTCTGAGTGCTGGTGAGATATGATCACATTTCTTAACTCCGGTGACCATTCGAGCTGCTGCATTGAGAGTTGTTTTGAGGGGAGCTAGGTGGGAATTTGCTGTACCGGTGAGGACTGCATTCCCATAGTTGAGTCTAGATAGCATCAGTGATTGAGTGGTTTGTTTAAGGTCCTTGGGCGGGATAAAGCGTTTTATTTGTTGAGTAGTTTCAGATTGAGGAAGGCGCTTTTTGCGGAGTTCTTAATGTGTTTGGACAAATCGAGCTTTGGGTCTAGGGTGATTCCTAATGATTTTACAGAGTTAGCCATAGTGAGATTGCAGTTGAGAGCATCAATTGCTTTTAGCGATTCTATGATATGCGGGTTTTCTTCTTTGTTGGAGAAGAGGAGGATTTCTATTTTATCTTGGTTGAGTTTTAGGTGGTTTATTGATAGCCATTGTTGAACTTCTCTTAGAGTGTCATTGAGTCTCTGAATGTCATTGATGGAGGAAGTTACCAGATAGATCTGGGTGTCATCGGCATAAAGGTGGAAGGGGATGTTGGCTGTTTTGAGTAGGTTGGTGAAGGGTTCCATGTATATAATGAACAGTTGAGGTGAGAGCAATGAGCCTTGGGGGACACCTCTGCTGACGGGGTGTAGGTCGGACATAAAGGTTTTGATTTTTATCGTTTGGGAACGGTTGTGTAGGAAGGAGGAGAACCAGTGTAGGACCACCTCATCTGCACCTACCCTTTCTTGGAGAGCCTTGATGAGTAGCTTGTAGTCAACCATATCAAAGGCTACCGATAGGTCCAGGAGAATGAGTAGGCAGCATTGGTCAGTATCTAAAGACTTGTGGATGTCGTCCACTATGCTAAGGATCATGGTCTCAGTGCTACTGAAGTCCGATTGGTGGGGGTCTAGAAGGTTGATGCTGTCCATGTGCGGAGTCAGTTTTAGGAGAGCACACTTTGAGGATTTTGGATAGGAGGGGGAAGATTAGAGACGAGTCTGCAGTTGTTCAGGTCGTTGATGTCTAGGCCTGGTTTCTTCAGTAGTGGTGTGACTTGGCCGACTTTGAGGCAGTCTGGTATGACGCCGGTTCTCAGGGAGCTGTTAATATGGGAACTTTTAAAATCATTTTTAACAGACAGGTCAAAAATTGTATCTTTGGGTGGATACCACTCAAAATCTTTTGCTCTGCCCTGTGGAGTCCGACAAGGGTGATAGCTCAGCCCTACACTTTTAAACGTGTATGTTTCATCTCTGGCCCCTCTTATTAGTGCCTTTGGGTTTGGCCTGACCTCGTATGCGGATGACACCAAATTGAGGTGTCTCTGCTACCAGGACAGGAGGTGGGAATGGACAAACGCTTCCAAGACTGTATGAAGTCAGTCGGGAGATGGATGTCGGAAAATTGCCTAAAGCTCTATTCGGGCAAAACGGAAGTCCTACTGTTTGGGAATGTTGCCAATTCCTGGACCCCAAACTGGTGGCCGGACTTTATGGGCAGTCTTCCTACACCCACAAAAAAGTCAAAAATTTAGGAGTAATAGTGGACGACAGACTTAACTGTGGCGACCAAGAAAATGCAGTGGCATCGACAACAGCGTATGTTCTCAGAACAGTCAAGAAAATTCTGCCGATTCTACCACCTGTTAGCCGGCAAACAGTGGTTTGGTTACTGCGCTGGTCATGTCAAGGCTGGATTTTATGAATAAACTCCAAATGCTGCAAAATGCAGCCGCGAGACTACTTACCGGTACGTCCAAGTTTTCTTCAATCTCTAAAAAACTGCACTGGTTCCCGGTGAGGAATCAAGTGCATTTTAAATCTCTCAGCACCGTTTTTAAAGAACTCTTCGTTCGCTGGGAGCCAAGTTGGTTACAGTACCATCCACAAAAAAAGTAATGTGGGGTGGGAGAAGCTTTGTCTTCTATGCGGCAAAAGCCTGGAATGACCTTCCCTTCCACCTGAGAAATGCCACTGATCACTTGGTTTTCAGGAAGGGATTAAAAACCTAGCTTTTTAACAAGTAAAACTTCAGTTTATTGCTCTTAAGATAAGTAACTAGCGTCAGGACACCTTTAGGTAACCGATGCGCTCTAAAAATGTCTAACACATAACTATAATCTACAACACTGCATTCTAAGACTCTGAATCCTATGCTTTTGCACGCTACACTAATGGACTTCACATCACTATACTCTGCAACACTCTACACCACTTTCCACTGCATTCTATGCCAATGCACTTTACGCCACTGCACTCTACATCACTCTACTCTGCATAACTGCTAAGTAGAGTGCTGCAGAGTAAACAGTCTGTGCCCCAGAGTGGAAGGGATACCACTTGAAAGTATGAAACTACTTGCTGGAGACCTGTGGGTCTGCTTTGGAAAGGAGTCTCCTTTCCCTCCTGAGCTGTCTCAAATATCATGATGCCTCATTTCAAAAGATATTTATGAAGTATCTGGGTTGTACTCAGACTTTTGACACCTGTTGAGTGGAAAAATGAATTGACAGTGTAACATACTTGTGACTACTATGAAGTCCACCCTGTGCATAAAGCACTTACTGGACTAAATGTGTATTATTCCAAATAAGCAAAATAAAAAAAACAATATACATGAATTACTGTGGCTTATAAAAATGAAAATGCCATGTTACCAACAATTAGGGACACCTTCTGTGCGTACCGTGGAAACAATCCTATTTTTGGGTGCAGCGCTGTTTAATCACTTTTTTACTTAGAAGTAGAACAAGGATATTCTTGATTAGTGGTCTATTAGCCTGGCACACATTGCATGTTCGACCACCATATAGCCTAGCTATTGTAATCACAGGATCAGTCCCTCTGAAGACAGTAGCAGCGGAATAGTCTAAGGATTTCAGCAAGCACAAGCTACTTGCCAAACAGGTACCCAGGGTCTATGTTCTTTCCCTAAAACTGCACTGAAAACAAAACCCAATTAGCACTCTCTGGCCACAGGTCAGCCCCTGGTAAATGGTACTACAGGTACCCAGGGCACTGTGACCAGGGAATACCTCTAAGGGCTGCAGCACTTATTGTGCCACCCTTAGAGGCCATGTACCATTACACACACACACTGCCTTTACAGGCTGCGTGTCTTGGTGCAGAACAAAGTGAAGAGTCGACATGGCACACATCCCTGTGTCCCATGCCTACAACCCCTTGCCCTGGCATAGATCAGTCACACCTCTAACTGGGTGCGCTATACCAGTGGTGAGGGTACAGGTGCACGATACCTGTACCCCTACAGTGTCTAAGTCCATTCATAGACATTGTAAGTGCAGTGCTGCCATTAAGAGTATATGGTGCTGTGAGTTTGTCATTATGAACTCCACAGCACCATAATGGCTACACTGAAAACTGAGAAGTTTGGTATCAAACTTCTCAGCACATTAAACCCACAGTGATGCCAGTGTGGGATTTAACGAAAAATGCACACAGAAGGCATCTTAGAGATGCCCCCTGAAAAATTAACTAACACTAGTGTCCAGGCTAAGCAGCTGCTCACCAGCTGCCACCACCAGACATATTTCCGAACCCCTGGGTCGAGAACCTGCTGCTCTTGGAGGTCAGAAACAATGCACATCCTCGGACGATGTGCCAAGCCTTCTCCCCCAGGATGGACAGGGTCCACGAAGGGGAAGCTTCAAAGGCCTGCCGCCTTTGTGAGCTTCCCTGGGCCTTTTGCTGGTTCCCGCAACTGGTCCCCACCGGTTCCGACCCCCACTTTGGGCAGGAGAATGGGCGGGAAAACCAAGTGAGGAAGGGAGGTGTGCCCACCTTTGCCAATCCCACCACTCAGGTGGGGGAGGCGAGGTAAAGCACAAATCTAAGTCCCCGTCATCTTGCAGATGGGGGGACCCAGCCAACCAGAGTGAGGCAGATGCCCCCCTCCCACTGGAGGGTGGCATAATAAGGGGTGTGCCCACCCCAAGGAAGGGCCCCATTGCCCCCAACTTTTACTTACCTGTAACGCCCCTAAATCTAGTATTTAGGGGCACCTCCACACCCTGCCTCCTAAGACAAGAAACGACCAAGAAGAAAATAAGAAGGACCGAACAGCCGTGCTGAAGCTAAGCACTGACTTGGCCCCAGTCCTACCGGCCTGTCTCCACCTCGAATCTGCAGAAGCGAAACTCTGGTGTGTCCTACAGCCAGCAACCTGAAGAACTCTGAGGACCTGCCCTGTCTTCCAAAGAAAAGACTGCCTTCAGTGAACACTGGATTTGTTCACCCACAGACTCTGGCTGTGGCCAAATCCGCGAGTCTGCACCATTCTGCACCCATCGCCCACGGCCCGAGTGGCCCAACACCACGAGGAGGTCCCCGCAGCAATCCTGGCCCAAGATCTGGTGATCTCTGACCTGCCTCGAATCTCCCAGCAAAGCCTGCAGCCTCTTTCTGGAAAATACCCCCGACCGGAGCTAGTAAGAGAAACCCAACACCTAAAGACACCCCTGCACCTGAAGTCCCACGGCCTTGGGTGGCCCAACCGACGGTGTCCCAGCATCCTCAGGCATCCCAACTTACTTCTGCAACCGATGGTCACCTCCAGAAGATCTTCATCCCCGAGCCTGCAGTCTTCGTTGAAACCGGAGAATCCTAACTGAAACCAACAGGGCACCCGACACCAAAACACCACCCTGCACCCAGCCGCCTCTGCGGGTATACTTTGAGTGCTAATTCGGATCCCACTTTGCCCTGAGCCTAACACCAGGAGCTTTGCTCCCACAACCCAGTGGCCTGCCCATAAGCAGCCATCAAATGGAGGGGCCCTATCCCCCATTGGATAACACTGGGCCTCAGCACTCTGCAACCGGCCGACCTAGTGCCGCTGAGGGCGTTTGGAGAGTGCATCCTCGACCTTGGGGGAACCCTTGTTCTAACCCCAGAAACTCAACCCCAAAGACTGAGTACTGGTAACCGATGACTTCATTTCTCTCCATAGGCATACATTTACTGTTTATCTCTGAAAAATGTTGTGTGGAGTTGATTTGTATGGAAACCTGAAAAACTACAACTGTGCAAAACTGATTTTACTTACCTATTCTCTAGGAAATGTCCCAGTGTGATATCAAGGCATATCGCACTGAGTAGAAAAAGTTATCAAAAAAGTAATCTAAAAAGTAACTGAAAAGTAATCTGTACAGTAAATTTGAATCCTTGACTAACCTGTATTTCAAACAAACGGCATTTGAACCTGCATTCAACTGTAAATACTGCATAATATTTTGCAAAGCATTTATTTAACTTACCGTGCCAGGCTTGGCTTGGTTCTAGAAATAAAATAACTTAATATTTTTATACAAACAAAATTGGTCTGAGTTCAGTCTTTGAGTGAGTGACATCATTTGCTGATTTGAGTGTGTACAACAAATGCTTAACACCACCCTTACTGCTCGCCCACACTACCACAAATAGAGAGTAAGGTGCTATCTACTTTTACCTCTGCCTACACCTTTGGGGTTCCACCGGACTCTGTGCACACTATACCTCATTTTGGTATAGTACATACAGAAGCTGCACGGCACCAGGAGGGACGATTGGTTTGAGACAAGCTCACTTTGACCAAAGTGTGACTATAGGGAGCTGTCCTCGCTCCCACGCCGGTTCAAGCTTTGTTTTTAATTAAACTCAGAATTTTACTGGGAGTAAGTTACTCAACCTATTTGACCTGATCATTCACTCAGACTGCGACTAGGCTCTACTCTATAAGGTAGGGAGAGTGTCTAAGGGATCTTTCTTGGTCGTGATGAAAGCCGGGGACAACGTGGAAGCTGAAACATGTGGACAGTTTGCAGACTGGAGGGGTAGGGGGTTCTTTACAAGCCCACCACACCACCATCCACTGGTCACTGGTCACCTTTTAATCTGACCAGGGAGTCCATTAATAAAGGGCAATCTTGGAGATCCATTGGTCAGTTTAAAAATTCGTTTCTCTGCACCCTTCTTTTTGATCCCGCACAGTTTTTCTATATGTTTGTTACGTCTTCCCCTCCCTATTGCTCCACCTCTGTCGTTGGCTTGCACAGAGGTGTGTTAGCTTAGCAGCCCAATGATGAAGCATGCCACAGATTTCTGTGAGCGAGGGCAGTTTTAACAACTTGTGTGTCTTGTCTGTTCACCTCTAGATCATGGCGACATACTTGGCATAGCCCCACTTCTATGTGTGTGGAAGAGTTGGATCTTAGGAGGTCGGAGTGGGGCGTCTCCTTTTACCCCTTTTTAGGTCTCGCCTGACCCAGTGCATGCGCTGGTCTGGCGAGACTTATTGAGAGGGCTCTAAAAAGTGCTACCAGGCCAGCCTGGAGCTACAGTGCATGTGCGCGGGCGGGCGCGCGCGCCGCGCTTTACCGCGATTACTTTCACTTTAGCGGCCGCACGGCCGCTTTGATGCTTGATCGTGATCATTTTTATTTTCGCATAGCCAATAGGTCTCGCTTTTGGGACCTTAGAAGTATTTAGTTATGCAACTGTTGCATGGCTAAACACTTATAAGGTCCCAAAGGCGAGACCTATTGGCTATGCCAATGCTTGTTTTGTGTGTGTATAGTATATACAGAGCCAGCTTCCTACAAGGAGCAAATATCTACAAGCAAGAGTTGCGCTTATATGCATCCCTGCTCCATCACTTTCAGTGCAGAGCCACACAGTGCCACCTACTGGGCGTGAGAGCGCATTGCCAAATAATTTTCTGGATCCAAGTGTCACACTCCGATATTATACAGATGAGGAAACTGCAGTTAGAATTATACATCAGAAAATAGCTTTACACCACAATTCTAAACAACTTAATTAGAAACATATTGTATTCCTATTAATGCCTTTAAAAGTCGTTATTTAGCTAATTCAGTCCCCACTTTTACAGATTAAAATTTTTTTTTATAGTTTTAATTACATTAGTTTACAAAGAGATGGTGTCCAAAACAGGTTTGCCGACTTTTCCTCTACCCATACAACTTGATAAAGCAAACAATTATTTTACCATTGTGCTTCATCCTCATTAAATGAAAATAGATCTACCTTCATCTTCTTGCAGGGGATGTTCTGTTAGTACATGTCCCAGATCAGAATCTTCAGTACCCACAATTTGATGTGGTTCCAACTGTAAAATAACCTCTGCCTCTGGAGTTACATCTTCAGCTTGAGGGAGACCATCACTCTCAATCTCTACTTGCATTTGATCTGAAACCTGGATGCTGTGTGCATCTATTGTGGACTCATTCATTGAGGAAGACTGTTGGCTATTTTGGAGTTGGTCAACAAGCTCAGGTCTGTAAAAGAAAGGTGCAGACATCCCGTAATGAAGAACTGCCAATAAATTATAGTACACAGATCAAAGTGCACAAATGAGAAAATTGCGCAAAACAACTAAAATCTACTATTTTGCTGCACCTGCAATTTGGCATTTTCTATTACGGAACAGAAGCAGTTTATATAGTACTCGATACTGAATCAATTTAAAACACAATGTCATATCATCTAAAGAACTAATTGAAGATTGGTATATCCAAAAAATCACCCTATCAAATGAAACATTGCATTTTTCTATCCATTAAATTGATTTTTACCCAACTGTAGTCTCACAACATTCCTTAGACGCTATAATGCTGCATCAATTAACACTTCAGTAACAGCTCCATCAGAATTATTATTTTATCTCTTTCCAAGCACCAGACTGGCTTCAGAAGGTTTCCTTCCACACTTCTGAGCACCAACACCAAATGGTACTATCCAGAGTGCTAGAAACGCTTCTGAAAGAGATGTTCTATGACTCCACCATCTGCACTGATTTAGTCAGTTCTATCAATATTTGAAGCAACCTTGAAGACCAAGGGTGCAGAAAAAAAGATAAACAAACATAAATTAACCTTTAGTTCAAATTTGTCTGGAGTCAGAAAAATAGAAGGAATCTGCAGCAGCCATGATATTCAGTGGAAAACAAAACAAAACAAAAACAGTTTTTAATGGGATTTCGCTCACTCCGATTACGCACTTGAACCAGAGCATCCATTAATGAAACAGGTTACAATAGAGTTACCCCCAGAGAACTAGCATTTGCAATGCAATAGGTCTCACATTTGCGAAAGTTTAAGTGATTGGCATTGTATATGACCATGCCTTTTATTTGTCTGTTTTGATAATTAACACATAAATAAAAAGCATTGTCATTTACAATGCCAATAGCTCAAATTCTTACAAATGCGAGACCTATTTCATTTAAAGGGAGCAGCCGCCATTGTCCCGGGCTGCTTGTTGAGTGAATGCGCACTAAATGTTGCAGGAAAACATGTCGTGCCTGCAGTGGGAGAAACTCATTAAAGTAAATAGAGCTTACAGACTCAATAAGTCATACCGTGTAAAAAACAGAAATAAAAGGGCCAGTCCTCATGGAGGTTACAAATGAAGATAAAGCGGTACTAAGAAGGGACTTAGGAAGCCTATTAACAAATCAGAGGCCAGCATTTATGAAGGACAATGACAAATATGGGCGAAATGGACGGGGCTTCAAATCCATACTCTAAAACAGCATGCCCCGCAGAGCTGCCCATGCGATGCCCAGGCTCAACCTAAAAATACAGTCGGTAGCAATTACAACCTGCACATTATGTTGCTCTTGAAGTATAAGACAACTTGATGCTTCACTACCAAAACTTTCTGAGAACACAAATGGCGCAATGTAACCATTCACAAAATGCAATGTCCTTGACAGTCATCAGATTCAAGACGTCAAATCATTTGTGTATTAATTATGGTCTTTGGGATTTTCATCATTGTTTTCAGATTTGAGATTGAATAGTCCCAAGCTGTTATAGTAGTGTATTTTAATACGTGTGCTGCATATACTATTTGAACTGCTCCTGTAATGAAATTTATCTTTTTCATACATGTGCTTTTATGGTCCAAATTGACAGATAGAAAGAAATAATAGGATACAAACAAATTGGAACTCTTTAATAGTGATGGGGAAAATATAAATATTTGCTGAAACCCGATTTCCACACACAGTTTGTGCGACATACAGTTTCATCAGTAAAACTTCATGTCAAAGCAAAGTTTGTGCTCATTTCAGTGGAAAGTGTGAGGTCTGTAAATGACCGTGTGCTACACATCATGCTTTGGAATTATATTCATTAGTAGTAAGAGATTTTAAACATTAACCGAGAAATATTTCTGCCACCATCCAGATGACAATGCTATTTGTGAACTAAGAGGCAAGTCAGGGGTCATGTGTACACTATATGTGGGCTAGATTTTTGTTATACATGGAGTAAAGGTTTAATCTATTGTATCAAATGTTTTTTGTACACAAACATGCTGAATTTGCACATTAAGATGCCCTCATGTGAAAAAGAAGAAAGGAGATTCTAAAATAAAAAATATTGGCATAGGATCATACAACTGAAGGCCAGTTTATGGGTCAAGCACATTAGGGTTAGGTCGAGCACATTATTCAAGTCACATTACGTACATGTCTAGTAATTTTTATGATTTTTTTAAGGCCTGTTATTGTACTATTTTGAAGAGCTGTTGACATGAGGTCTGATGAACTAAAGTGGTCAGGTCAGACTCCTTCTGCCGCCATCCCCCCAAAAAACAAGCATTGTGAAAGTCAACTGGTTGCACCTTTGTGGCTTACTGGCTTTGCTAATTTAGTTTGGCGCTGGGTTTGTGGGGGCAGGGCGCACACTATGGAGTGGTGAGCACTATTTGCAATGTCTCGCGTGCTCGAGACTGAAAGGGACGATCAGTACTTACAACACAATATGGTTGTGTAATGCTCTCTCCGCATATACATTTTCTGGTTGAACTCTTCAGTGTAGGGTCTGCAAATGTTAACTGACAATCAGGGGAAATAAAAAGAACAGGTTCCGCTTTCCCTTCACCGAATATTTATCACTAATCACAAATGCGTGAAACTGTAAACAAAGATATAGAAAATCCTGTTTCTATGATGTTCGGTAAAAAAATCTAAACACCGCTGCTTCTGTTTGCCAACTGTTTAGAATACGGGCAAAATGCTCACCCCAATTGTGTTAAAAATGCATAACTTCCTGCCATTCAATGCAATAGACTCGGGTGGATATTATGTTCTTGCTGCAACCACGTTCAAGACGCCGAATATAATGTGCATCATCCTTGTTACACATCGGCATAGGAATAACGTTCTCGAAGGGAAAGTAACCTGATTGCGGGCGCTATGGTATTGCTGTGTTTACTAATTAATCTCTCGTTTTTTAGACAAGATTGAGCCACCAGGGAGTTTAAAGTTTTCGCCCTTAGTGAATACAGGTTACCCTAATGAATAATCATTACTTTAGGGTTTATTTTGAGAAACCGTGAGATCCGGAATAAACTAAACAATACCCTTGTATTCCACTTGACTGTAGTGTACTCCTAAATGCGGACGGTATGATGCACATTTTAAAAGAGTGAAGAAAAAAATGAAATACTCATGTTCATAAATAAAGATGAGGTTCGTTGTGACGAAAAATAAATTTAGTTTACCAGAAATCCAATGGTGCGGGAGGGTCAGAGGTCACGTAAAGTTGAAGATAAAAAAAAAACAAGCCCGGGTAAGAGGGGCCAAGCAGAGGCCGGGGAACAGGGGCTCAGCGTCTGGGTGAATGAAGGACAATCTGCAGCCGGCGTAAGGAGGGTGGGCAGAGACAAGCTGTGCATGCCAGAAATACTGCACCCACCTGGATAAACTAAATGGTGAGGGCAGACTTGCCTACGCCGCCGCCTCCTACCACCACCAGCTGGTACTTCTCCTGCACCGAGCCATTCTTCCAGCCCGCCATGGAGGAGAGGAGGCGGCCTGGCGCTGCCGCGGTGCAGGGGGAGAGAGGAACGATTCCTGAAGCTGAAAAAGATGCCGTGAGCGTGCACCTCGGCTGTCCAGGCGCACGCTGAAAGACGCCGTGAGCATGCATCTCGGCTGTCCAGGCGCACTCTGAATGAGACGCCGTGAGAATGCACATGGGCTGTCCAGGCGCTAGCTGGAAGAGAAGGCATGAGCATGCACATCGGCTGTCTGAAGAGACGCCGTGAGCGTGCACATCTCCTGTCCCCCTTAGGCAACCAAGTCGAGGACAATAGATCTCGCCAAGGCGAGCAGCGCATGTTCTGCACCGCTAGGCGAGACCTAACAAATGATTGCATAACGTTTACGGTGTACAACAATAACACAATGGAAATGTATACAGAGAGGAGCAAGATGCAGCTTTACACATTAATCGTACTAGTATATTTTAGAGGGGAGCATAAGTTGTAGAAGGGAGTTTCACAATGCAGAGACCTGAAAATGGACAGGGTCTTCCTTCCCTTTTATGAAATCAGTGTGTTTTTTCCATCGGATAATTTATGTAGGCTGGGGAGCTGAAGCATGTGGAAATTGAGTATTTACTGCATCTCAGCAAAAAGTATGGGCTGCTTCCTTAGTAGACCTTGTGAATTAAGAAGCCAGATTTAAAAGGAGTTACATCAGAAAAATTCACTCTGGGGTGCGACACACGGAAGGGATGCCATTGTAGCCACTCATATTTGAATTAGTGATCGAACTTACAGCATGCCTGTTAAGAATGAGATGAAAAAGAGGGGTATTCCAGTAGGCAAAATGATACAAAGTATCACTATATGCAGATGACCTGTTGGCGGACCTGATGGACCCAAATTAAAGCATCCTACATGTTTGATAATACTTCTACATTCATTTGGATGGGTCCTAAATGTGACAAGTTTGGCAGAGAGTTATAGACAAATTGTAAAATCCACCTCTTTTGCATATCAGGCAGCACCATTGAGCCTAGCGGAGTTGTGCAACCTTTATAAAGAAGCGAGGACAGTGTGGTGGCTAGAGGGTAGCTGAGTGTAAATGGGCAAGCTTTACGAAGAATAAACACTTTGTACTTTTGAATGGGCCAGAGTAAAAATGGGGAAAGATCATTTTCAGTTCATAGTGTAAAGACCACATTGAATGAACAGTGGTTAAAGAAACAAGTACAACTGCTGTACAGACTGACCCCAAGTTGGATGACTATTTGAAAGACTGGAGAGAAAAGTGAGATACTGAGCATTTCTACTGTGCCCTATATATTTTCCTGACACAAACATACATGTATTTGTTCAGAAGCAACCCCCTAAGAGTCTAAATACTGAGTTAACTGTTCTGACCAGTGCACTCCCTCTCTATGGGAGTGTTGCTGATGCATTGCAGCCAATGCTTTTAATTTAAAATGATGACATTTCCTGTTCACTGACCCAATGGGATTTTTCTTTTGCTCTGTACCTTTTTTGTGAGCTGAAACGATTAAAATGTTGTTGGAATATAATAAACTCCAAGAAGTTGGTATTAAGTCATTCCCCATGCATGGAGCACATGGCACAGAATTTGAGGTCCTCCTGTACTAGTCCAAACGACCCCTATTGGTTATAGGTTAAAGACAACCTTTATTGAAAGCTATCCTAGTGGTAGCTATGGAGAGCAGACTTCAGACTAAGTCTTGAAGGAATGTAAAGCAGCTTGTTTTACCAGTCTATAATCTCTTGAGTGGCTAAATGAAAGACATCCACACCAGGTATATATATAAAATATATGTATGTATTACTAAACAGACCCTCCTTGTCTCTTTATGAGACTAGAGGTCAAAACACATAAGTTACACTTCAAATATTACAGTAAAATAGAACAAATACATGTTAGGCCCTAGGGGCGAGCTAAACCATATACTACAATAGTGGTATAAGAACCACGACTTAACTAGACACAAGGCCTAGAGCCTATAGAATTGCTGAGACCCCAAGGAACCACCCAAGGTAGTGACACAGGGGACCCACGGGGGCCGTGTGCAGTGTGTGAACACAGCCGCGAGCTCCCGTTAGCTTCTATGGGGAAAGTTGTGGTTAGATTTTTAAAAATTAGGGACACTTAAAAGTGAGTCAGGACCAAACCCTTTGGGACTTAGGAAGTTCTAGGGCCAACACCCACGGGAGCGCCGGAGTACTCGTGTTACCTCACCCAGGGAAGCCGGGTGCATAGGTGTCAAATGGTGTTGGGTCGCGTCGTCGATTTCAATGGGAGCTGGCAAAGAAGTGCTGCTGCCGGGAAGATGCGAAGAGTCCGAAGATATCCAAGCCTGGATCGAAGATGAGAAGAACCTGAAAGCAGAGGGGACAGAGTCTGGGTCACTAGCCAGTGACCAGGAAGGCAATAGGCAGATGGCCACCGATGTCGGGTGATTTCAGGTGAAGCTTGACTCTTCAGTCACGAGGACCAGGAGGTGTCGAGGACGACCAGGAGCTGGATTCGAGCTGTCCCACGAAGGATGTCGAGTGCTGCAGCGTCGGTTCCCGGATTGGACACAACAAGCCTTGGCAACAGCAACCAAAGCAGAAACGAGAAAGATGCTTCGGTGCAGACCAGCAAGGTCTGTGGGACTCACCGCTTGGTAGGGAGTCGGGGCACGTCTGGAGCAATCAGGGAAGCCCAAGGAAATTCAAAGCTACCCCCTCATGGACCCACCAGTCGACGGACCAGGGATCGCGAAGGGACCTCGAAACGAAACAAAAAATGGTGGCCCACGGGTCACTCGGGGTGACTAGGCCGACAATCTTCGGTGGATTCTGTGCTCGAGGTGGGGGCTACAAGTCAGCCCAAGCACGATTCAGGAGACGTTGAGAAGTCAATGCACTTGCAAAAGTACCCGGTGACCAGGAGTTCCGGTTCCACGCTACTCAGGAGGGCTGTGGGTCTCAGCTTTGCTGGGGACTCGGGTCGGCCTCTGAGATGTCTGGAAATCCTCTTCCTGGGCTGCAAATACTTTGGAGTCCGGTGGGAGCTTCGGAAATGCAGACCGGAAAATTGCTTTGTTGGTGCCTGCCAAGCAGGGGAGTCACTCCTTGACCTCAAGGGCAATTTCTTCAGTCCTATAGTCTTGAGTAGAGCGTCGAAGTTCCAGGATTCAGCTTCACAGTTTTGTCCAGGGATATCTAAAGTTCTGGCTACAGAGGTTCCTTACTTATACCTAAGGAAGGGGTTGGACTAGCTCTGGGGACCCACCTATGGGAGGGTTTGGAAAGAGGGGTGGCTACACCCATTTCCTTTGTCCAGTTTCGCGCCAGAGCAGGGGCTGGAAGCCCCTGAACTGGTTTGAGCTGGACTATGCACAGGGATACCAAATGTGCCCCCAGTGCAGGACTTCAAAGCACTCAGAGAGTGCTCCCTCCCAGCCCCAATACACATAAGCCTGCCTGGGAGGTAGCTACACCTCCCTGTGACAGGAAACCTATTGGTCAGGTCTCCCCTGCCGAGTTTTGGTCAGCAGCAGGAGGCCAGACCCGTGTCTGTGGCTGCAGCATCCATTTTGTGATGCCAGGGCTCTATTAGACTTCTATCGGGTATACCAGTACTGCCATGTCTCTCCCTCTAGAAGGGTGGGATCATATCCTCACATCAAGAACTGATGTGGTGGTATGATTCCAAAGTGTTTGACACCAAACACGACATGTTTCCGTGCAGCCAGCCCAAAGTTAGCATTAACCGTTTAAGATATAATGCACTTAAGAGTATCTGGTTAGGCTGCACCACTGACCACCCCGGAGAAGAAATTCCGAAGGCTGCAGAGGGGCTCAGCTCTTGCCTGGGCACCCTCTCACATATAACCAAGCAGCCTGCCTTCAGGATTGATAAGGCCTGCCATAGGGGTGACTGATAGGTTTGTATGTGCAGTGATAGGTGAGGTATAGTGAACCTATACCTCAGTAAGAGATGCATGCACCACCTTCCCCAGGCTGAAGTAGCAGACCTGTGGTGTCATTTTGGTTGGCTTCCCAGGGGTGGCATAATAAATGCTTCAGCCCCTGGTAGGCCTCTGGGGTACCTATGCCCTGGGTATAGTATACCATATACTAGGGACTCACAAGGGTACCTCAGGATCCAATCTGTGGTGTACCTAAAGTACATGCAATCAATTTAGAGAGGAAGCAGCTAGGCTGGGGCCCTGAATAGCAGGGTCCCAGCCAGACTAAAGTCGAAAAACAGTGAAATACCAGCAAAAAGTGGGGGTACATATGTGAAGCAGATCCTACTTGTGAGAAGTTGGCCTGATGTATGATGTCACTAGTTTTAGTGTACACCTTATATCAGTCCAAACAACCCTTATGGTGATTGGTTGTAAAGTCAACCTTATAGACCAGCTATCCTAGTGGTAGCATGGACAAGAGCAGTCTTAGGGTAAACTCTGAATGGCATGTGAAGCCAGCTGTGATACCATATATAATCCCTTGAATACCAAATGAAAGGACACCACAACAGATATATATATATAAAATAAAGTGTATTTATTCTAGTCAAACCCTCAGCACTCTTTATGAGATTAGAGGTAAGTACAACACAGTCCTATTTAAGCATACATTAAGTCACACAGGTAATTAATACAGTTAGGCCCTAGGGGCCACGCAAACCATATACTAAAGAAGTAGTATAAGGACCACTGCCACGGAAATAGAATTACTAGCAGTTAGAATTTAACAGTTTAAGGACACTTCTGAAGCAGCTAGAGAGTCGCGACTCGGAAACTAGACCCTAGGATAGTCACTACCCTTATGAGCACCGAAGTATCCAAGTTACCTAGCCCACGGGCTGCGGGTGCATAGGTGTGAACTTGCGTCGGGTTTCGTCGTGGACTTCTATGGATGCCTGAAGGAAAGTTGCTGACAGGCGGTCAGTGAAGAGTGTTCGGTGGATCCCAAGGCTGGGATCAAGAAGAGAGGATACCTGCAAGCGGAAGGGACAGAGTCAAGGTCACTAGCCAGTGACCACGTGGAACCAGGAAGGAACCAGGCGATGTTGTGAAGATTGCAGGTGAAAGGTGAAGCTTGTCGCTGCAGCCACGGGTACCAGGAGACGTCGAGGACGACCAGGAGGCGAGCTGTCCCACGAAGGCTCTTGCTGTCAGCGGCGTCGAAGTCGAACTAGGACTCACCAAGCCTTGGCAAGCGGAACCCACGAAGAACGGAGGACTTGCTTCTGGTGCAGACCAGGAAGGTCTGGGGTGCTTCTCTTTTGCAAAGAAGCGGGAGCCAGTCTGGAGGAGCCAAACCAGCGGTGAAGATTTCAGGGTGCGTCGTCACAAAGGCCACTAGCCAACGGGCAAGCAACCGGACAGACGCGGCAAGCAGGAAAATGCAGAAGGGCCCCACGCAGGACTCGTGGAGTGTGGGGGGCTGATCTTCGGTGCAGATGGTGCTTGGGGTCGGGGCTTCTCAATCCCCGGTGCACAACTTCGAGGGTGCCTCAGAAGCTGCGCTGGAAGATACTCGCCACTTTCCCCAGGTAGCCGGTCCCACGTCTCTCGTCGCCTCCACGGATCTCAGCTCGGCTGTGGATGTGGATCAGGGTCGGAGAAGTCTGGAAGTCAAGGCTCTGGTCAGGCTCTGCAGTCGGTCCCTCGTAGAACTTCAGCAAAGCAAAGGGTAGTCTCTTGATGGTGCCTGTTTGCACAGGGTAGCCACTCCTTGGCCACAAGGGAGATTCTTCAGTCTTCTTCTTTCGTCGAATGTCGAAGGTCCAGAGTTTCTGTTCAAGTTGCAGGTTCAGGATAATCTAATCTCCTGGGGCCCAGCTACCACTCTTATCCAAATCTGGGGGGCTGGGTTACCTGCTAGGTCACGCCTTATGGGTGGGACCTGGGAGGGGGGTGGTTACACCACCTTCCCTTTGTCCAGTTTCGCGCCAGGACTGGGGCTGGAGTGCCCCAGCACCGGTTTGAACTGGACTATGCACGGGACACCTTGTGTGCCCCAGGCATGTCTCATTCTTTTCATCCCTCCCTGCCCGAATACACTAAGGCCTGTCTGGGGGGATGCTCGCACCTCCCAAGGCAGGAAACCTATTGTCCAAGCCTCCCTTGCCGGGATCACTCCCAGCAGCAGGAGGTCAGACTCGTGTCTGTGGCAGCAGAATCCATTTTGTGATGCTGGGGCTCTGGTTAACTTTTAACCGGGTAAGTAGGTTACAACATGTCTTCTCCCTCTAGAAGGGAGGGATAATATCCTCATCCCCAGAAATGGGATGGGGGTATTATTCCAAAGTGTTAGACACCTTACACAACATGTTTTGATAAACCATAGTTACCATAACCGTTTAAGATTATAAGGCACTTTAAGAGTATATGGTAGGCTATATCATAGAACAGCTATAAGGACATGGTTCCGAAAGCTGCAGACAGGCTCAGCTCATGCTAGAGCACCATCTCACATGTTACCAAGCACTCCGCCTCCAGGATTGTTAAGGCCTGCCATAGGAGTGGCTGATAGGTACACATGTGTCTATATGTAAGTTAGGTATAGGAATACTACACCTAAGCAAGGAGTGATTACACTACCTTGCCCCAGCTGAGTGATCAGCCAGTTGTGGCATAATGGAAGGCCAGGCCAGGGGTGGCATAATACATGCTGCAGCCCCTGGTAGGCCTAGGGTACACCTATGCCCTGGGTACCTAGGGTACACTGTACAGGGGCCAATAAGGTGATCCTATCCAAATGGGTTATGCACCTAAAGTACATAGTATCAATTTAGAGAGAGAACAGCAGGGCTGTGGGTCTGATTAGCAGGCCCACAGCCACATCTAAGTCGAAAACCAGTAAAGCAAAAGCAAAAAGTGGGGGTGAACATAGAAAGCAGACCCTACTCTCCTACACAACCCCCCTCCCAAACTTAGGGACATTAAACTAACCTTGACCAGTTGAGTCTTCATGTTCTAAGTGGAAATATCTGGAGAGTCCATCTGCATTGGCATGGTCAGTCCCACGTCTATGTTCCACTGTGAAGTCCATCCCCTGTAGGGAAATGGACCACCTAAGAAGTTTGGGATTTTCACCCTTCATCTGATTTAGCCACAAGAGGGGCTTATGGTCTGTCTGAATCTTGAAGTGAGTGCCAAACAAGTATGGCCTCAGCTTCTTCAGGGCCCAAACCACAGCAAAGGCCTCCCTCTCAATAGCTGACCAACGTTTCTCTCTAGGGGTCAGCCTTCTACTTATAAAAGCAATGGGCTGGTCTTGACCATCTATATTAAGTTGTGAAAGAACAGCTCCCACACCCAACTCAGAAGAATCTGTCTGGACAATGAACTCTTTGGAGTAGTCTGGACTTTTCAGAATAGGTGCACTGCACATGGCCTGCTTCAGGTCATCAAATGCTTTTTGACAGCTTACTGTCCACTGAACTTTCTTTGGCATTTTCTTGGAGGTCAAGTCATTAAGTGGTGTCACAATGGACCCATAGTTCTTAACAAACTTTCTGTAGCACCCAGTCAGGCCCAAGAAAGCTCTGACCTGAGTCTGGGTAGTTGGAGGAGTCCAGTCCTTTATGGTCTGGATCTTGCTCTCCAGTGGTTGAACCTGACCCCCACCAACAAGGTGGCCCAGGTATACAACCTTGCTCTGCCCTATCTGGCACTTTGTGGCCTTGATAGTGAGGCCTGCCTTTTGCAGGGCCTCTAAAACATTCCTCAGGTGGACCAGGTGATCCTCCCAGGTGGAGCTAAAGACAGCAATATCATCAAGATAAGCTGCACAGTAATCATCCAACCCAGTAAGGACTTGATTCACCAACCTTTGGAAAGTGGCAGGTGCATTCTTCAAACCAAAGGGCATTACCACAAATTGATAATGTCCTCCTGGGGTCGAGAAAGCAGTTTTGGCCTTTGCATTCTCAGCTGGTCTGATTTGCCAGTAGCCTACTGTCAGGTCAAATGTGCTCAAAAACTTAGCAGCTGCCAGTCTGTCAATGAGCTCATCTGCCCTAGGTATTGGGTGGGCATCTGTCCTAGTGACAGCATTGAGACCTCTGTAGTCCACGCAAAACCTCATCTCTCTCTTACCATCTTGGGTGTGAGGTTTTGGCACAAGAACTACAGGACTAGCCCAAGGGCTCTCTGAAGGCTCAATGACTCCCAGCTCCAACATCTTTTGTACCTCAACTTTTATGCAGTCCCTGACATGGTCAGGTTGCCTGTAGATTTTACTCTTCACAGGCAGACTGTCACCAGTGTCCACCTCATGGGTGCACCAGTTTGTCTGACTTGGGGTCAGAGAGAACATATGTCTGTAGGATTGCAGAACTTGTCTGCAGTCCTGTTGCTGATGGACAGTGAGGCTGTCAGAAAAGACCACACCATCAACTGAGCCATCATCAGGGTTCTGAGTCAACAGGTCTGGGAGAGGGTCACTCTCTTCCTCCTGCCCCTCATCTGTAGCCATGAGTAAGCCCATGTCTGCCCTGTCAACATATGCCTTCAATCTGTTGACATGAAGCACCCTGTGGGGGCTTCTGGGAGTCCCAAGGTCCACCAAGTAGGTGACTTCTCCCTTTTTCTCAACTATAGTGTGGGGTCCAGACCATTTGTCTTGGAGTGCTGCTGGGGCCACTGGCTCCAACACCCACACTTTCTGCCCTGGCTGGTACACAGTCAGCACAGCCTTTTGGTCATGCCAAGCTTTTTGGAGTTCTTGGCTTGCCTCAAGGTTTTTAGAAGCCTTCTTCATATACTCTGCCATCCTGGAGCGGAGACCAAGTACATAAACCTCTATATCAAGTTTGGGTTGTCTGAGAGGACTCTCCCATCCTTCCCTTACTAAACATAGGGGTCCTCTTACAGGATGCCCAAACAAAAGCTCAAAAGGGCTGTAGCCAACCCCCTTTTCTGGGACCTCTCTGTAAGCAAACAGAAGGCAGGGTAAAAGGATGTCCCATCTTCGCCTAAGCTTGTCTGGTAAACCTTTTATCATTCCCTTTAGGGTCTTGTTGAATCTCTCAACAAGCCCATTGCACTGTGGGTGATAGGGTGTGGTGAACTTGTAGTTCACACCACACTCCTTCCACATTGCAGTCAAATATCCTGACATGAAGTTGGCACCTCTGTCAGAAATGACCTGGGAAAACCCACTCTGGAGAATACTCCAAGTCGGGCCCTTGCCACAACAGGAGCTGTTGTGGTCCTCAGGGGAATAGCTTCTGGATACCTGGTGGCATGGTCCACTATCACCAGTATGAATCTGTGCCCAGATGCTGTTTGTGGGTCCATTGGTCCTACAATATCTATGCCCACTCTTTCAAAGGGAACCCCCACCACAGGTAGTGGTATGAGGGGGGCCTTTGTGGTGCCACCTGATTTGCCACTGGCTTGGCAGGTGACACAGGAGCGACAAAACTCCTTGGTATCTTCTGACATATGGGGCCAGTGAAAGTGAGGGACAAGCCTGTCCCAAGTCTTGTTCTGGCCTAAGTGTCCTGCAAGGGGAATATCATGGGCCTAGGTAAGAAGGAAGCCTCTGAACTTCAGGGGTATGACCAACCTCCTGGATGCACCAGGCTTGGGTCTCTAGCCTCTGAATACAGCAGCCCTTCATCCCAATACACTCTATGGGTACCTTGAGCATTCCCTGCAGCCACAGCAGCAGCCTGCTGTCTGATGGGTTCAAGAGAGGGGTAGTCTAATTGTGCCTGCCTCAGATCTGCCCTTGAAGGTCCCCCTGTCCCAAGAAACTCAACCTGATCAGGTTCAAGTTCTTCTAGGACAGTTCCTTCAGGGCTCTCAGAATCATCCTCCTGTGAGGGCTGATCCAGTGCCTGAGGCAGGGGGGAAGGCACAGCCTTTACCCTACTGCTCTTTCTCTTGGTTTGTGACTGGTCCATAGTTCCAGGATCCAGCACTTGTTCAGTGGTGCACTTTTTGGCCTGTGACCTGGTCACAGCAAGGACATGTGCATCTATCCCTAGCATTTCTGCATGGGTCCTATACTCCACTTCAGACCAAACTGAAGTTTCAAGATCGTTGCCCAGTAAACACTCCACAGGAAGGTCTGAACTAACAACAACTTTCTTGAGGCCAGTTATCCCTCCCCAGGAGAAGTTAACAATTGCCACACTATGGGAGGTAGTGGCATTGCTAGCGTTGGTCACTAGGTAGTTCTCACCTAGTATGATCTGTCCAGGGTCCACAAAGGCAGGTGTCACCATTGTGACACTGTAGGCCTGAGCCATCCTATCATTGATAAAAGGAGTCTGTCTGTACTTGCCCAGGTTACTGGGGCCTACAGTAGAGGACAAAGCTATGTCCCCATCACAGATCAGAACAGCCTGAGTAGGTATCCTGACTAGGCCAGAATCCTCCTCAGTTCCCAGGGTTAACCCTACTACACCCTTTTGCTGGGAACCACCACTTACAGCTGAACTAGGGGGTACAGTTGCCTTAGGGGCAATGGTGGCTGGGGGCTTATCCTTTTTGGTGCACTCACTAAACCAATGTGAGTTGGACTTACAATAGTTGCACCATGGTTTCTTTTGGCCAGCTTTCTTTTTATCCTTTTTGGGACCACCCTCCCCCTGAGCCTTTTGGGGGCCTGGTGAAGACTTCTGGTCTTTTTGTTTCTGATCATTACCATTCTGGTCTGCCTTTTTCTGATCACCGCCCTGGTTCTGGTTTTTCTGCTTAACTCTAGTCCTGACCCATCGATCTGCCTTCTTTCCCAATTCTTGGGGAGAAGTCAGATCAGAATCAATCAGGTGTTGATGCAGTAGCTGGTTTTGACAGTTGTTAAGGATTTGTTCTCTCATGATCAAATTATACAATCCTGTATAGTCCTTAACCTTACTTCCCACTAGCCAGCCTTCCAGAGCCTTAGTGGCACAATCTACAAAGTCAGTCCAGTCCTGAGTCTGTGTCTTCTGGGTATCCCTGAACAACAACCTTTATTGTTCAGTGGTTAGGCCGAACCCATCAATTAGAGCACTCTTCAGGACAGTGTAATTGCCTGCATCCTCATCACTAACTGTGAGGAGCTTGTCTCTACCTTTCTCAGAGAAGGAGAGCCACATGATAGCTGCCCACTGACTTTGGGGCACCTGCTGTATATTGCAAGCCCTCTCCAAAGCAGTTATCCATTTGTGGATGTCATCCCCACACTTGTAGGGAGGGACAATCTTGCTCAGGTTTCTATTATCATAGTGCCTGTCTCTATCCTTGGGGATATTGCTGCCACCAGTGGGTTCTAACCCACTTAACTTTTGTTCTCTAGCCAGAGCAAGCTTCTCCTTGGCAAGGGCAAGTTCTTCCCTCTCAATCCTTAGATTAGCTTCCCTCATTCTGGCTTCATGCTCTTTTCTCTGGGGGGAAGTCATTCCCCTGTGAGAAGAGGCATTAGAGATGCTAGAGACATGGGAGTGGATGGATTCCCTTGAAGGGGATCTGTCTCTCCTGCTTCTCTGGTTAAGCCCACTTGGGGGTCTGTATGGGGGAAGCCCATGCAGACACCCATGTAAGCTTAGGTTAGCCTGGCTAAGTCTTCCTACTTGGCCCTGGCTGTCTACCTCTTCATCTGAAGTCCCATCTGACTCATCTGTAGCGGGTAGACCCTCCCCTGTACCTAGGGTACCAGCCTGTGAGGCCCTAAGAGCATCATATTCCTCTAGGATCTGTACTAGCTGAAGGAGGGTAGGGTTTGCACCCTGTTTTAACTTTCTGGAGGTACACAATTGTCTCATCTCCTGAAAAGTTAGGGTATCATATCTAGAGGGGATCTTTCTCAGACCTGCCCCTTCTGAGAGAGAATCTCCTTGATCTCCTCCCAGAGACATGATCTAGTGAGGGTGTGGTGTATGCACCTACCTACACTAGTTGTATCTACTAAACCTCTCTAGTAGTAGAAGTCAGGGTGTGTTAGTCCCTTCAACCTACAACAATTTAGTATCTCAAGATTACAATGGTATTACAACAGCAAGCTCAGATCCCAACCGGTGCTCACCAATGTGAGAAGTTGGCCTGATTTATTTATTTTGCGATTTTTACAGCGCGCAAATACCCAGGGGTGTCTCGGCGCTTTGATGATCAATCTGAACAGGTAAGGCAATTATTGTGCAAACAGCCACGTTTTGAGTTGTTTTCTGAAGCTAAGCAGTGTAGGGCATGTCTTGATACTGAGGGGGAGTGAGTTCCACAGTTTGGCAGTGGCAACTGTGAAGCTTCTGTCACCCCAAGTGACTTTTTTTGTGCGTGGCACGAAGAGGTGGGCTGATGAAGAACGAAGAGTTCTAGATGCTTCTAAAGGTCTAAAGGCGTGTTTCAGGAACAGAGGACCAGTGTTGTTAATGGCCTTGTATGCTATGCAGAGGGCCTTGAACTTAATGCGGCACCTCACAGGGAGCCAGTGGCGTTTGCGAATGGAGTGGGAGTTTGAATTGTGTTTAGGGATGTTAAGCAGAAGCCAGGCTGCGGCATTCTGTACCAACTGAAGTTTTTTAAGCACCTTTTCCTGGGCGATGAGGAATAGGGAGTTACAGTAGTCGGTTTTTGAAAATACCAGGGAGGTGATTAGGGTCTTTGCAGCTGAGGTTGGGATGAAGGGTAGGAGCTTTTTAATTTTCCTCAGGGTGAAGAAAGAGGCCGAGACAACATTATTAGCATGATGGTTAAAAAGAAGCCGATCATCAAAGATGACTCCAAGGTGAAAGCAGCCAGCAGCAGGAAACTTACCTGCATCAAGCCACGCCACGCCATTTCTTCGCCGCCACCGCCAAGAGTCAGGGGCAGTCCTCGCAACACCAGGGAGCTCCAACTTCCGCGTCGCCGCCCCGGGTCCACAACTCCCGGCAGCACCAGCGGCGGCGCGTGGCTCTGACGCGGCGCAAGCGCCAGGAGGCGGGTTTAAAGCTCGCAGAGGCCGGCGGAGCGGGGGGAAAGCAGCCAGCAGCAGGAAACTTACCTGCATCACGCCACGCCATGCCATTTCTTCGCCGCCACCACCAAGAGTCAGGGGCAGTCCTCGCAACACCAGGGAGCTCCAACTTCCGCGTCGCCGCCACGGGTCCACAACTCCCGGCAGCACCAGCGGCGGCGCGTGGCTCTGACGCGGCGCAAGCGCCAGGAGGCGGGTTTAAAGCTCGCAGAGGCCGGCGGAGCGGGGGGAAAGCAGCCAGCAGCAGGAAACTTACCTGCATCACGCCACGCCATTTCTTCGCCGACACCGCCAAGAGTCAGGGGCAGTCCTCGCAACACCAGGGAGCTCCAACTTCCGCGTCGCCGCCCCGGGTCCACAACTCCCGGCAGCACCAGCGGCGGCGCGTGGCTCTGACGCGGCGCAAGCGCCAGGAGGCGGGTTTAAAGCTCGCAGAGGCCGGCGGAGCGGGAGGAAAGCAGCCAGCAGCAGAAAACTTACCTGCATCACGCCACGCCACGCCATTTCTTCGCCGCCACCGCCAAGAGTCAGGGGCAGTCCTCACAACACCAGGGAGCTCCAACTTCCGGGGAGAAAGCAGCCAGCAGCAGGAAACTTACCTGCATCACGCCACGCCACGCCATTTCTTCGCCGACACCGCCAAGAGTCAGGGGCAGTCCTCGCAACACCAGGGAGCTCCAACTTCCGCGTCGCCGCCACGGGTCCACAACTCCCGGCAGCACCAGCGGCGGCGCGTGGCTCTGACGCGGCGCAAGCGCCAGGAGGCGGGTTTAAAGCTCGCAGAGGCCCGCTTCGCGGGACGTGTGCGGGACGCGCCGGGCTAAGCCCGGGCAAAGGGCGGGCCCTCTCTGGCCCTCAGAGGCCAGAAGAGACTGGGCTGGGCCAGAGACGCTGCTCATGAACATACATGGTACATAAAGCACCGGGTGTGGCATACATTAGTAGGTTGCCAGGACTTAACTATCGTTTTAAAGTGTTTTTTAATATAATATAAATAGTAGACGGCGTAAACGTTATAACAATTCAGTAAGCTTTAGAGGGGGCTGTGCCTGTGGATAATATGTCGAAATCTAAGCCCCCTTCTGGGCCACGCACTTTGGATAATTACTTGGTCCAGAAGGTCAGCAAGATAAATTCTGAAAGGCGACAGTCGCTAGGGAAAATTAGTTCCCCGCAATCAGAGAGCCCTGTAATCATCAGCTTTTAGTTTAGAGGATGCGAACAATCATTCTAACATTATTATTCTGGATGTTGTTGAGATGGGACAGCTCGATTCTGAACAAACCACCCCCAATGAGTTAGAAATAGGAGATTGTCCTGATATGGTAGAACAATGTTTACCGACCCCCGTACCTCGGGCAGTTAGAACATGTAGGAAATTTCCTATTAAGAAGGGGGGATTGCGTAGTGTACGGAAACGAGCAGCCTCACCAGTTAAAGTTCTTGAAGCAAATGTAACAAGTAAATCTAACAAGGTTGGTGTAGATGATGATATAGTAACTAACCTAGAGGAGATTATTGACTTAAAGATTAGAGGCATTATAGACCCGCTGGTATCAAAAATCGAGGAATTAACAAAAGAGGTTGCAAGATTGGGTGGATTGCTTAGCAAGGCCTTGGACAATCCAAGAGAGGTAACCACTGTTACAACTGCTGCAACTGATACAACTAGCAATCAATGTAAGCACTATGTACAGGGAGACCCTTCTAAGGAGGCCATAGGAAATAAAGGGAATGGTAGTGTTAACCCCATAATACCTCAAGGGAACATGCACTCAGACAGTCAGGCTATGCCTGCCATAGGAAATATAAATGGATGGGAAGAAACTAACAAAAAGCATGCTATTAATCTCCCACCTGAGTGTGCTCCCTATGTGGTGGTACTAACAAATGTACCGCCGCTTGATAATAGGGGTTATCAAGAAACACACGATTCCTTAAAAAATAAATGTCTATCTTGGCTAAATAGACAGTGTGGTTTCCCACTGAATTTCTCTGATAATGTTTTGACTACCAGGAGAGTTAATTGGATAGGGAGTGCTAGGAAAACCTCAAAGGGGGACTGTGTAATTATAAATTTTAAACATCCACAGCATGTTACTACAGTCCTCCTTAGAGCTGCATCTCTCCCAATTTCCGATGGCAATGTATGTGCCCGAGCACTAGGTTACTTTTATAATCATCTTAATGCCAACCGAAGGGACAATACTAGAATCTCTACTTACCCGCCCACCTCTAAACCTTATTTTGATATTCCCACACAGAACAGATTTCATGCACTTAGTTCCCTGGACTCTAATGATTGACGCATACAAGAGACGGAGATATGCTCAGTAAGGGAGGAGGGACCCGATGGGTATGAACATATGCATGACTGTGCACCTGAAATAATATCTAGGGACTCAGGATATGCGCCTAATCAGAATGAGGCAGAGAATATTCACGAGGGATTTGGGAATATATGCAATATGGGCCAAACAAGTGGGGTTGGCAACGCTGAGGGAAATGTCCGAGGTTCTGCCATTGGGATTAACGCCAGAATAGGTACATGTTCCAGACTGGTGTGCTGGAATGTAGCTGGTCTGAAATCTAAGAGCAGAGACCCTGGTTGGGAAACTTTTATTAACAGGTACGATATTTTATGTTTCCAGGAAAGCTGGTGCAAAAGTAATATTGACTACGAAGGATTTGTTTCATATAATTTACCAGCATATGGAGAGGGCCCGGGAAGAGCTAAGGGGGGCTTACTCACCCTTGTATCGGTCCACCGACAAATACTGGTGATAAAATATTTACCGGTGGGTGATCTAGTCCAGATGCTCTGGATCCGTGAAGGAAAAAGCCGTAATATCCTTCTGATTAATTATTACAACAATATCTTTGATAGCACCAGGGGCAGAATAATAACCGATTTGGCCAATGCTATTGATACCCTGAGTTTGGATTCCAATGTTGTATTCAATATCATTTGGTGTGGGGATTTTAATACCTCATTATGCGAATTATTATCTACAAAGGCCTGTGGGGTTACTAACAATGCTGGATGGGAGGTTCCACACTTTGGTCATGATATGTATGGGGAAAATGTGAATACATTAATGGGGTGCCTTGACTTGGAAATTTTGGATTGCTGTAGGGACAGTAATGGTTTACCTGTACCCACATTCAGGAATTGGCGCTCTAATTCTGTGATTGACCATGTGTTGGTATCTTCTAGTATTGTCGACTGTTTTGCTCCACTGGAAATGGAAATAATGGATACTAGTGACCACAACTGTATTATTGTGACCATGACTCTGTGGGAGGAGAATGATAGAGAGGCAGGGACCACAGTTGAAAATATAGAAGCCCACCGGGCTAATGGGGTAAGGCTTAGGTGGATAGGCGCAAAAGCATCCGAATTGACTGCATCCATCATAATGATGAATTTAGCAGACATTGTTTTTATTTTGGAAAATAGATTGGATCATGAGCGGGTCTTATCTAGTTTTATAGGAATCAACAATGCCATTAACGCAAAGTTCACAGGTGGCAACAGGGGTGGTACAAAACCTGGATTTGTTTGGTTTGACCAAACCTGTTCTGCTGCTCTGACTAACCTTAAGCAGGCCCTAGCAATAAGGCCTAGGGATAAAAAATTAGTAATAATACTGAGGTTAGAGTATAAAAATGCCATTAAAAATAGGAAGATGGTTCTTCAGCATCAGGCCTGGGATTCTCTTAACCAAGCGGCGGAACTTTCTAATGGCACGTTATTTTGGGCAACAGTCAACTCTCCATTCCTTAAGGAGACAAATACACCTGAGTTAACAGAAAATGTCTCCTGTGAAGGTTGGATTACCCATTTTTCAACTATCTTTGATTCAGGTAAAAATACTAATGTTGGCTCATATAGATGGCCTATATTACCACTGGAAATCTCTGTGGAAGAAGTTGAAAGGGGGATTAGGGCAAGCAAGGGAGGAAAGGCCCAAGGCCCGGATGGGGTTCCAGGTGATGTGTACAAGGAAGCACCGGAAGTGTGGGGCCCCTTGTTGGCTGCTGTTTTCAATGCCGCGGTATGTACAGAACCCCCGCCGACCTGGGAGGAGTCTATTATTGTACCAATATACAAAAAAGGATCCAGGTCTGATGCTAAAAACTATCGACCAGTTTCAGTACTGGATTCTTCCGTAAAAGTTATGAGCAGGATTATGCTGGTAAGATTGGAAGAATGGGCAGAACAGGATGGTATTTTGGCAGACAGCCAATATGGTTTTAGGAAAGGCAGGGGTACGCTCGATCAATGTATTAATTTAGAATTATTGATCGGGAAGTATAGTGAAGCTAAACCTGGCCTTATATATTTGTGCTTTGCTGATTTAAGCAGCGCTTTCGACATGGTTGACCACTCAATTTTGTGGTCAACCCTGTTGAAACTGGGTGCGCCAGAGGGCATAATTTATTTTCTTGCCAGGATGTATGAGAGATTAAAAACATGTGTACGTTTTGGTAGGAAGGGAGAATGTACCCCGAACTTTAGCGTAAAACGAGGTATAAGGCAGGGTTGTGTTTTAG
This sequence comes from Triturus cristatus, assembly GCF_964204655.1. Lineage (NCBI taxonomy): Eukaryota > Metazoa > Chordata > Amphibia > Caudata > Salamandridae > Triturus > Triturus cristatus. The sequence goes on from NC_140588.1 coordinate 216,628,934, forward strand.
CTCCTCTTTTATTTATTTTATTTATTTTATTTATTAATGGAATTGATGCTATTTTAAAGGAAGTTCATGCAGATGCTCCCATGATCAATGGTGTTTCAGTACCGGTGTTATTATACGCCGATGATGCTGTGTTGTTGTCAAGAACACCGATAGGGTTGCAACGACTGATGGATAGTTTTGCATCCTTTATTGTCGACAAAAAATTAGTTATTAACAAAAGCAAAACGTACACTATGATCTGTGGCCTAAAGAAATCTAAACATACAACGAAAGGGTTTTTTATTGACAACGCAAAAGTACAGCAAGTGGACAAATTCTGTTATCTAGGTATAACTTTTTCTAGTGACAAAAAGTGGACATATGAATTTAATAACATACGCAATAAAATGGCTAGAAATGCACACGGAATTTTTAGATTTGCTCAGAAAATTGGGGATCGTAGGACCAGAGATATGATAAAAATTTATCAGGCGAGATGTGTATCAATTGCATTGTATGGGGCAGGAATTTGGGGTTATTGCTGCGCATATAAATTGCAACTGGAAGAGAATTCTTTCCTTAAAAAACTTCTATGTTTACCCACATCGGCCTCTAATGCTCTGAGCCATCAGGAACTATCTGTGAATTATCTACTTGACCTTTTGTCACTTAGACCTCTGATGATTTGGCGGTCTATTTGGTTGAATGAGGAGAAGTCCTTTACTAGGTCTATTATCCAGGACTGTTTGCGATTAGACAAAGCCATAGCAATACCCTGGATTAAATACATTATTGTGTGTTTCTCAGATATCTTTAACCTGAATATTGTAACTGATCCGAACGCTGTTTTATTGATCCCCAAGGTTGAGCTAAAAAGGGTCTTCCTAGCTTATGCTGAGAGGAAGAGAACTGTTATTGCTGGTACTCTGTCCACTGTTATGTTTTATAACAGATATTTATCTATGGATGAATTTCCTGTCTACTTAACCCTTGTCACCAGGCCGACACACAAATTTGTGCTAACCAGACTCAGATTTGGAATAGTGCACCACTTGGTGGCCCATCCAATAATGAAAAAACATCCATTAGGGCCTTGTAGATGTGACGGGATTTCCAAGCAGAGCACAATGCACTTTTTACTATTTTGTAAGCTGTACTCTAATTTTCGTATTGTCTTGCTTAAACCCATGTTTGTTAAATACGGACCACGTACGGTTGAGCACGCAATGAAATTGATTTTTAACTTACAATCTGCGGATGTTTGTTTTTATACCGCCACTTTTTTAAACAAATGCATCAATTCTAGGAAAAGCATGTGTTTTTAGCTGTTGAAATGTAATTTTAGTGTGTAAATGAGATTATTGTTTTAATTAATCATAGTGTCTTAAATGTATTATTATGTCTGCTACAAGCCATTCATATTTTGTATATTTTGATTTTGTGATTGTGTATGCTTTTATGGTCATTAATTTGTACCGAATAAAGCTGAAATTGAAATTGAAAATTGACTCCAAGGTTTCTCACTTTAGTGACAGGTGTGGGAGGAGTGCCTAAATTGTTTGGCCACCACTGAGGGGACCAACAGGGCTCCAGTTTACCAAAGGTCATGATCTCAGTCTTGTTTGAATTCAGTTTGAGACAGTTGGCCGCCATCCAGGAACTGATGGCCAACATTCCCTCTTGGAAGTTGGCGGCCACCCGGTCTCCATCCTGGTGTATTGAAAGGACTAACTGAGTGTCATCAGCATAGGTAGTGAGGCTGATGCCATGTTCCTTAATCACCCTCGCCAAGTCCGACACATAGCTGTTAAAGAGGGTCGGACTTAGCGATGAACCCTGTGGTACACCGCAGGGAAGGGAAAGGGGAAGTGATAGAAAGGAACCTAGTTTGACATTGTGGGAACGGTTGTGTAGGAATGAGGCGATGAGATCCTTAGCTTTATCTACCACACCCATGGCTGCGACACGGTCGATTAAGATGTTATGGTCGACCGCGTCGAAGGCCGTGGATAAGTCCAACAACACCAGGACTGCCGCTCCTCCCTTGTCCATGGTGTGTCTTATCTCATCCGCTGCCTTGATGAGTGCCGTCTCTGTTCCATGGCCTTTCCTAAAGCCAAATTGTGTATCGTCCAGAAGGTTGTGGGTATGAATGTAGTGTGATAGTTGTTGGTTCATGAGGTTCTCGAAGATTTTAGCTGGGAAGGGTAGGCAGGCAATAGGTCTGTAACTAGCCGGGTCAGTGGGGTCAAGGGAAGGTTTTTTTAACAGGGGTCTGATAATTGCTTTTTTCCACACTGCTGGGTAGATACCTGTTTGGAACATGTTGTTGCATATGTTGGCTAAGGCTGGTGAGATTGCCTCCGGAATGAGGTTAAGGATGGAGGGAGGGCATGGGTCTAGTGGTGAACCTGATTTGATGGTAGTAATAAGATGGGAGATTTGTTCAAGTGTGACAGGCTGGAAAAGTGGAAAAGATCGGGTGATGGAGGAAGGGGTAGAGACAGAGGTCTTTACCATGGGTATGGTTTGAGGGGTGAATGCAGAGAATATGGAGGTGACTTTATCAGTAAAAAAGTCTGCCAGAGAAATGCAAAGTTCTTGTGAGGTGTTTTCAGGTGGGGCGGGAGGGTTGGCCAGATGGTTGACCACCTGAAAGAGCTTTCTGGTGGAATTTACTGCTGAGGTGATCTGGGTAACATAATAACTGCTTTTCTCAGTGGCTAGCTGCTGTTTGTAAGCGCGTTTTTGTATGTGATTTGGTCAGTGGGGTTGTAATGTTTGCGCCAGTTTCTTTCTAAATTCCTGCAGAATTGTCTCTGCAGCGCAGGTTTTCGGAGAACCAAGGTGCTGACGGGGAGGTACGGTTTGGATAGGTTGTTTTCAGTGGTGCCTGATAATTTATTGCACTATTAAGGTGAGTAAGATAGTTACTGGAGGATGTGACTGGATCGGTGTCAGAAGAGTCTAATGCGGTTGCTAGAGTAGCCGCTAGTTCAGGAATATTGATGTTTCTCCAGTTCCTGGACGTAACTGGTGCCACGGGTTTGGATGGAGGGACCGTGGGTGATTTAAAATTAATGTGGAGCAGTACCGCTGAGTGGTCAGTCCAGGTGAGGGGTAATTGTGAGGAGTAAGCAATGTCTGTATTGTTACTGAATATCCCGTCAAGGGTGTGCCCACATTGAGAAAGTACTCGAGGCAAGATGGCCGCTGACGGGTTGTGGAGAGCAGTCGCCTCTAATCCCTCTCCATACGGACCAGGAATGATGCCATAAACTATGAAGTTAGCCCCCCTGAAGCTGGAAATTTGGACTTTTACTGGTGTGGAGGCACAGAATCGGTTAAAATTATCTATTCAGAGGGTTACTGCTACCCTATAAGATGCCTGTACGCCCGCCACGACAGGAACAGACTGGCAGTAGTTCTAGGGTATTAAATCGCGGGTCTAAGGCGAGCAATAAGGATATGTCCGCAGTCGGCCCCCAAAAACCCCCTCCACTCACCGAGAAGCCGATCCCTCAATCTACCCGGGGAAGAAAGACAGAGAGGAAAACCACCGAACAAAGTAACTTAACCCCCGACACTACAGGAGATGGAATGCTTCAACAGGACGAGCAGCGAGAGCTAGGCGGCTCTAAAGGCGTCGGGTCAAGAAATCTCACCGTAAAGATACCGTTCTCCGTCAATCGACTTTGGCTGAACTTTTCACCGGCAGCTCCGTAGGGAGTACATCTTCGACGAGATCAGATCCAAACCGGGAAACGGACGCTCCCGAGCCCCGCGAGGACGCCAGCAACGTTGATAGCGTGGTTGCCAAGCAACACTCAACCTCGCTGGAAAGCCAGACGGAGAAAGTGTTCGCTCAACCTAGAGTGGAGGAACCAGAGCTGAGCGGTGAGCACGACCAAAAGAGGCAGGTGAGCTCGAAGGTTTCAACAAAGCAGGGTGAGAGGGGAGCAGAGATGGAGGAACGTAATGAACACGTAAGAGGCAGTGGAAATACTGAGATGCTGGACGCTTTGCTGCAGTTAGAAGCAGGGATGACTGCTTCTAATCTTTCAATGCCCCATGAAGGAGGGGGGGGAGAGTTCCTCTCAAAGTGAGCACCCTACAGTCACCCATCCTAAATGCTCTGATAATAGGGGGCCAGGCTTTCCAGAGGGGGATCGTTTTTTTTCATTGAACGAAGATTCTGAGTCAACTGAATCCAGCGATGGCAGCTTATCTGGGGGCTCGGACACTGAATCCTCTATGGCAGATGGGGAGACTACGCAGAAAAAGCTGATTAAGTTAAGGCAACAGAAATCCCCCTCGAGTACGAGCAAAAAATTATTATGGGATTACTCAGCCACTTCAAGCTTGTATCAGGAAGACACCCAGGGGGCAGGTGCGGAAACACCACAGCAGACACCATTAGATCTGATACTTAGTACCTTGAAACAAATGCAAGGGGAGGCAAGGGTGGTGAGTCGAAGGACCAGGCAAGACAATAAAAAGATACAATCTTCCCTTAAAAAGATTAATAAATTGTATGAAGAAGTAGCGGATAGAGTAGCGTTGGTGGAAGAAAGGACTGGGAAGCTAGAAGACGACGTGGCGGATTGGCGGTCATCTAAATCCACGCAAGAGAAAGTGGTGGAAGACTTGCAGTGGAAGCTGGAAGACTTTGAAAACCGCCAACGACGGAACAATGTTAGACTTTTGGGACTGGCGGAAGGGTTGGAAGGGCAAGACCCGAGAGGGTTTGTAATCAACTTGTTGAGAGGGGCTTTCCCCGAGGCTCAGTGGCAGTGGGAGCTAGAAGTACAGCGAGCTCATAGATTCCCTTTTACACAAAGGAAGAAAGGGCCTAATGGGCAAGGGACCTTGCCCAGGGCTATGCTAGTGTATGTAGGGAACTATCTTTTGAGGCAGGAGATAATTGACAAGGCCCGGCCAGATTCCAAGAGATCTTTTAATGGCGCCACATTCTTTGCTCGACCCGATTTCTGCCACGTGACAGTGGAGAGGAGATGGAAGCTAAGACAACTAATTGCTCCATTTCAAAAATTAGGCTCAGAAGCCTACCTTTTATTCCCTGCTAGATTGAAAGTAATCACAAAGGGTCACACAAGAATGTTCTTTTCAGAAATTAAGGCAAATCAATTTCTAGAGGAGTTAAAAGGCTAGAATGGGGGTTGAGAGAGAGGGTGGATCAACTGATAAAACGTAAAGTGCCAAAATGTAAAGGTGAGGAGGGGGGGTCCATCTGTGCAGAATTATCAGAAATTTGGCAAATTGGGATTTTTTTTCTTTTGTTATTTTTGGAGAGGGAGGCGACAACTACAGCTTAAAAGCAGTCACACATAGGTCATAGCTGACCTATTTGCCTGTACAAGGGGAAGGGTGGGTAGGGAGGGCAGACTGGGTGGGGTTTGGGGAGGGTGGGGTGGGTTAGGGGGGAAGTGGGGGGGGGGGTGAAAATAAGCAAGAATGTGGATTTTATAAGTCAGTCCAGCACAGTATAATAAATAAGCAAAGCAAATTCATTGAATCTATTGAATTGTTCACAACCCCTTTTTTTTCTTCTTTCTTGGCTGGCTACTTGCCTTAAGATATGGCTTGTAGAATTGCTACAATGAATGTGTGTGGGCTCAACGACCCCAATAAAAGGGTTAGAGTTGCAGCCCTGTTAAAGTCACTCCGTTTAGATTTTGTTTGCCTCCAGGAAACACATATAGAAGGCTCGCGGGGTTATCTATTGGAGCAACTGGGTTTCTCGTTATTGGCTCACTCTAAACAAGGCACAAGAACGAGAGGGGTCGCAATACTCGGGAGAAATGGGGGTGGCACTGTCGGAAGGAAACAGGAAGATCAGTGGGGTCGTTGGGTTATAACGGAAATAACCTTCAAGGGAGCAAGCTTTACGTTAGTTAGTATATATGGCTCAACAGAGGATGATCCTGATATTTTTCAATATTTAGACATAGAGCTGGCACAGTGGCCAGAGCCAATTGTCTGCTGTGGCGACTTTAATATTCATGATCATACCAGTTCATTTTTAAAACCAGGCGGGCAGTATAATGGTAGGAAGAAGAAGACATACAGGGCTCTCTCAGATATGGTTTATCATAATTCCCTGGAAGATCCATGGATTAAATTACACCCACATATAGATGGTAGTACATTCTATTCAGCTCCCCATAAAGTCTTGGTTAGGCTCGATTATTTTCTAATTTCTAGATCCATGATACAGGGCTCGCGGATTGATAAATACCCTCGTGCTCTCTCAGACCATAATCCATTGGTTTTAACAGTTAGTATAGGGACTCTGCAAAATAAGGTTACCCAATGGACTTTTGAAAGAAAATTATTAAAAGACGAGGTATATCGGGAGTTTATGGATACTTGGATCAGGAACTATTGGGATATGAATCGGGGAACAGCACCTCCAGGGGTCGTATGGGATGCGTTTAAGGCTGGGGTTAGGGGCGAGACCCTGAGTTATGTCTTAGCAAGAAATAAAAAGGAGAGACACAAGACCGAAGAAGCCTTAAACAGATTACTTAACCCCTTCAGTGCCCGCCCCTTTCCCCACCCTGTGCCGGCCGTTTCATTAGCGGACGGGGTTTATGACGAGCTGGTCTCGTCATGGGCACAGCGCAACCGAGGCCCATGACGAGACCAGCTCGTCATGGGCATTGAAGAGGTTAAGGAGGAAGAACTGACGGCCCTTGATATACAGAATCACCGTCCATTGGAGCAGCAATTGCTCAAAATTGCAATACTCCGTGCTGAAATCACAGAATCTATTGCCAGGAAAGCTGCTGAGGACTTCCTCACTAGGAAAGAAAATGCTTATGAATTAAGTGAAAGGGTGGGCCATATTTTAGCTGTCCGGGCTAGGCAGAAGCTAGCTACTACAGAGGTCAAGGAGATTACCAATAGCCAAGGTGTTACTTTAACGGAACCCGATAAAGTGAGGGATGTTTTCAGGCAATTCTATCTGGAACTCTATACCTCTGACCCAGGAGATTGGTCAAATGAGATAGAGGCCTATCTTGATGGTACTCCTCCTCCCTTACTAACAGAGGAAGCTAAAGATATGTTAGAAGCCCCACTCCAAAGGGAAGAATTCACCATAGCATTGTCTAAATTACCTTCCGGTAAGGCAGCTGGACCGGACCAGATCCCGGTGGAATTTTACAAAGTTTTTCAAAGGGTGTTGCAAAGGGACATGTTTGATATTATGGTACAGGCACAGAAAGGGGATGAAAGCCCCGAATCATGGGGAGGGGCAGACATTATAGTGATTCTAAAAAAAGGGAAGCCCGCGTCATCGCCAGGCTCGTATAGGCCAATTACATTAATGAACTCAGATGTCAAAGTCTATTAAAAAATGTTGGCAAATAGATTGGCTGGCATTATCGAAACTCTGGTAAGCCCAGAACAACATGGCTTTATTCCAGGGAAGGGAACTACCTGTCATGTGAGACAGGTAATCACAGCATTTGATGCAGCAGGTACTCTAGGAGACCCGATGGCAGCTCTCTTTTTAGACGCAGAGAAGGCGTTCGATCGGGTTTCCTGGAGTTATTTGTGGTCGGTCTTAAAGTGGTGTGGCATAGGTGTAGGATATATAGCAGCCATCCAAACATTATACAAAGATCCGACAGCTAAAATAAAAGTAAATAGGGGAAGTTCACTTTCGGTTAAAATCACTAGGGGTACTAGACAGGGGTGCCCCCTCTCCCCCCTTCTTTTTGCCTTATATTTAGATCCTTTATTAAGAAGGTTGGAAGACAACCAGTGCATTTCTCCTATGAAGTGCAATACCGTTGTGGTTAAAACGCAGGCATACGCTGATGACGTGGCCATTTTGACACCCAACCCGATATTGGCAATTAAGGAAGTGGAAGCGACCGCACAATCGTTTGGAGAAATATCAGGCTACAGATTGAACAGACCGAAGACTCAAATAGTCGAGAATAGATATTCTAATTGTAAGGACATACGGGTGGTTGGTTCTGCAGTATATCTTGGGGTAATAATTACAGCAGATTTAGATAAGCTGGTAGAGAGGAATATGACACCTCTGTTTAATAAGGTAAAATTGGATTTGGAAAGACTGCACAATTTACACTTATCCCTGGTGGGCTGTACTAATATCATTAAAATGTTAATTTTGCCTAGATTTCTTTACTTTCTTAGATCTATCCCCCTGTCTTTTCCCGCCATATGGTTTAACGCGCTGGAGGCAATACTAAATAGATTCATTTGGGCACAAGGGAAGACCCGTAGGGCGTATAGGTTTATTTCACTTCCTAGAGAGAGGGGCGGGTGGGGTGCACCAGATTTTAGGTTATATTATTGGGCAGCAACACTGCAATATATTCAAGGATTAATCGGAGGGGGTGGATCTAATGTAAGAACTACATCGAACTCAACTAAAATATATGCCACCGTGCTCGGGGATGATTCGGAAAATTGTTTCTTGAACTGTATTGAGTTTGGGTACTATAAAAGAACGCGGTTTAAGACTATCACTGGGGCTATTAAGGTATGGAAGTCTTTCCTTAAAATCGCTGGTTTGGGAAGACTTAATAGATATACTAAACTTTACAAGAATAGGTCTTTTCCAGCGGAAATCTTTGCTGATAGGACAATGGCGGAATGGGCAGATAAAGGTATAGCCCTGATAGGAGATATCATGGATTCTGAGGGAGTGGTGCAGTTCACAGATTTATCAAGCAAATTTGGTATTAATAGACACGGGTTTTTTAAGTATCTTCAAGTAAGAAGCTATTTGAAGAATAAAAAGGGGGGACCCGCTGGGTTTATAGAGAATGAAATTCTAGAGAAAATTAAGACGTTAGGGGACTGCTCAATCAGGAGTTTGTATGCAAGTTTGATAAAGAGGAAACCAGACGACGTTGAGAAATATAGCAAAAAATGGGCTGTAGTTCTAAGTGGGAAAGAACAGTGGTTTTTGGAGTCATTGGAATTGGGTCACACAATTTTGTGCTCAGCTCCTCTGCAATCACAACACTATAAAACCCTATATTCATTGTATTACACTCCTGCCAGAATACTTAAGTGGGGGGGTAATACAGGGACTTCTTGCTATCGCTGTAATACGGTGGGAGCGGATATTGTACATATCTTCGCAACTTGCCCCCAGCTGTATACCTTGATAAAAGATATAGAGGTATTCATGAATATATCTCTAGGTATACATCTTACACTTACGCCATTGTGGATTTTAATGGGGATCAGCCCAGACTTTGACGTACCGCAAAGGGAATTCATGTTTATAGCTATGGCAGTCTTCAGACTTATGATAGCCAGAGCATGGTTGGATAAGAACCCCCCAGCCTGGCATACATGGCTAGCCAATCTTTTGCAAATATACAATTTAGAAAAGTCTATATATGAAAGAAAAGGAAAAAGAAAAAGACAGCTTGGGTTAAAAATATGGGAACCTATCACCATGTGGAAGGCAGGCCTTATTTAACCCTAGGCAGTTGAGTAAGGTTGAATTATAAGTATACGGTAAAAAAACACCAATATGAGAATTTGATTCACTTGACGTTTAATTGCATTGAATTTGTTGTGTATAGATGAAGTTAAGGAATTCTATGAATTTGCTGAAATGTATGGTGTTAAAATGTATTTATTATATGTGCAATATGGTAAAATAAAAAAAGAATTAAAAAAAAAAAAAAAAAAAGGGTGTGCCCTGCAGTATGCGTGGGTGCCACGACTAGTTGGATAAGTCCTGCGGCTGCCATGTCTTCCAGGAGTAAGGTCGTGTCAGTGTCAGTTTTGGCCTCTAGGTGGAAATTAAAAATCGCCTAGAATAGTGAAATTAAATTTCCCAGCAGCATTCTCTAAGAGGCTGTTAATGTTAGCTAGGAATTTGGGGCGAGAGCCTGGAGGACGGTAGACTAAAATCCCTGTGAGTGACTGGTTGCCAGAGAGGGTGATCGTAAACGAGAGTGCTTCGCATTCCATGTTGGGGAGGGGGGAGGTATTAGTGCGGAGGTGTTCTCTGTATATAATGGCCAAACCGCCTCCCTTTTTTAGTGGTCTGTCTAACCAATTGACACAGAAGCCAGGTGGAAGAGCCGCCGTGAAGTCAGGGTCAGCTGCCGCGTCTCCCCACGTCTCTGTGACAAACAGTATGTCCAGAGAGTGTGCTGAAATAAGTTCCAAAATGTCAAGATGGTGTTTTGGGAGGGAGCGTGCATTTATGAGAGCCGCCTGTAGTGGTTTAGACACTCTTTGTTTGGGGGGAGGACGTGTGCAGAGTTTACAGATGGATGGTCCACAAATGTGTTCTGACAGAAAGAATTGAGGGGGGAGTGTGTGATAGCAGTAGAGAGGGTCTAAGTGCATGCAATTGCGCGGAGCTGTAGATATGGTGGGGAGAGGTTGGGCCAGGGGGGATGGTATGCGGCACGGCCCAGGCGCGGACGGGCGCAGACAGGCATGACTCTGGCGCTTGACTGAGTGCATCGCCTTATGTACCGGAGGGGAGGCGGAGGGCTTATACAGCTAACCTTGCAGGAGGTGGTGGCACACCGGAAGGGGGAGTCTTCCGGGTGTGGCGCTCGTTCCCTCCACACTGCCAAACTTTTGGTGGTGGAGAAGTAGAACACGCCTCGTACAATTAGGTGACTGACACAGCGAATTAAATGGTGACACAATGAGGTTCAATACTAAGTGCAAATATCTTCTAAAATCAGATACAGTGATAACGATTAAAATACAGTACGCTGCGCTTCTGTTGCTAGGAGCAAGCTACCGTCGGCAAACAGGAACGGGACTGCTGTTTAAAAACACGCAACCTGAATTAATCTCAGGTGGTGATCTCGATCGTGGCTTTGAGCACGCTGCTGCGCTCGTAAGTTCAAATTCAAACTACCTGGCAGAAGCACCCTTCAGGTCTTATGTACCGGGGGGGAGGCGGAGAGCTACACAGCTAACCTTGCAGGAGGTGGTGGCACACCGGAAGTGGAAGGGGGAGTCTTCCGGGTGTGGCGCTCGTTCCCTCCACACTGCCAAACTTTTGGTGGTGGTGAAGTAGAACACGCCTGGTACAATTAGGTGAGTGATGCAGCAAATTAAATGGTGACACAATGAGGTTCAATACTAAGTGCAAATATCTTTTAAAATCAGATACAGTGATAACGATTAAAATACAGTAAGCTGCGCTTCTGTTGCTAGGAGCAAGCTACCGTCGGCAAACAGGAGCGGGACTGCTGTTTAAAAACACGCAACCTGAATTAATCTCAGGTGGTGATCTCGATCGTGGCTGTGAGCACGCTGCTGCGCTCGTAAGTTCAAATTCAAACTAGTGATGTCACTAGTTCTAGTGTACACCTTATATCAGTCCAAACAACCCTTATGGTGATTGGTTGTAAAGTCAACCTTATAGACCAGCTATCCTAGTGGTAGCATGGACAAAAGCAGTCTTAGGCTAAACTCTGAATGGCATGTGAAGCCAGCTGTGATACCATATATAATCCCTTGAATACCAAATGAAAGGACACCACAACAGATATATATATATAAAATAAAGTGTATTTATTCTAGTCAAACCCTCAGCACTCTTTATGAGATTCGAGGTAAGTACAACAAAGTCTTATTCAAGCATACATTAAGTCACACAGGTAAGTAATACAGTTAGGCCCTAGGGGCCATGCAAACCATATACTAAAGAAGTGGTATAAGGACCACTGTCACGGAAATAGAATAGGCCTAGGGAATCGCTGGGGCTACACTACACTACCAACAGGAAGTGGGAGGCCCACGGGATTCAGGTGCAGAGTGGAAACACTCACGCGTAATGCGTATAATCGATAGAAATAGTACAGTTCTGAAATAAGCAGTTTTAGGACACTTCTGGAGTAGCTAGAAAGTCGAGACTCGGAAACTAGACCCTAGGATAGTCACTACCCTTGTGAGCACCGAAGTACCCAAGTTACCTAGCCCACGGGCTGCGGGTGCATAGGTGTGAACTTGCGTCGGGTTTCGTCGTGGACTTCTATGGATGCCTGAAGGAAAGTTGCTGACAGGCAGTCAGTGCAGAGTGTCCGGTGGATCCCAAGGCCATGATCAAGAAGGAAGGGTACCTGCAAGCACAAGCAGAAGGGACAGAGTCAAGGTCACTAGCCAGTGACCACGTGGAACCAGGAAGGAACCAGGCGATGTCGTGAAGATTGCAGGTGAAGAGGTGAAGCTTGTCGCAGCAGCCACGGGTACCAGGAGACGTCGAGGACGACCAGGACCAGGAGGCGAGCTGTCCCACGAAGGCTCTTGCTGTCGGCGGCGTCGAAGTCGAACTAGGACTCACCAAGCCTTGGCAAGCGGAACCCACGAAGAATGGAGGACTTGCTTCTGGTGCAGACCAGGAAGGTCTGGGGTGCTTCTCTTTTGCAGAGGAGCGGGAGCTAGTCTGGAGGAGCCAAACCAGCAGTGAAGATTCAAAGTTGTGTCGTCGCAAAGGCCGCTAGCCAACGGGCAAGCAACCGGACAGACGCGGCAAGCAGGAAAATGCAGAAGGGCCCCACGCAGGACTCGTGGAGTGTGGGGGGCTGATCTTCGGTGCAGATGGTGCTTGGGGTTGGGGCTTCTCAATCCCCGGTGCACAACTTCGAGGGTACCTCAGAAGCTGCGCTGGAAGATACTCGCCACTTTTCCCAGGTAGCCGGTCCCACGTCTCTCGTCGCCTTCACGGATCTCAGCTCGGCTGTGGATGTGGATCAGGGTCGGAGAAGTCTGGAAGTCAAGGCTCTGGTCGGGCTCTGCAGTCGGTCCCACGTAGAACTTCAGCAAAGCAAAGGGTAAGTCTCTTGATGGTGCCTGTTTGCACAGGGTAGCCACTCCTTGGCCACAAGGGAGATTCTTCAGTCTTCTTCTTTCGTCGAATGTCGAAGGTCCAGAGTTTCTGTTCAAGTTGCAGGTTCAGGATAATCTAATCTCCTGGGGCCCAGCTACCACTCTTATACTAATCTGGGGGGCTGGGTTGCCTGCTAGGTCACGGTATAGGAATACTACACCTAAGCAAGGGGTGATTACACGACCTTGCCCCAGCTGAGTGATCAGCCAGTTGTGTCATAATGGAAGGCCAGGCCAGGGGTGGCATAATACATGCTGCAGCCCCTGGCAGGCCTAGGGTACACCTATGCCCTGGGTACCCAAGGTACACTGTACAGGGGCCAATAAGGTGATCCTATCCAAATGGGTTATGCACCTAAAGTACATAGTATTAATTTAGAGGGAGAACAGCAGGGCTGTGGGTCGGATTAGCAGGCCCACAGCCACATCTAAGTCGAAAACCAGTAAAGCAAAAGCAAAAAGTGGGGGTGAACATAGAAAGCAGACCCTACTCTCCTACACTAATGACCTGTCATTCAGAAGGAGCGAGAGAAACTTTCACAATTAAAGCTATAGTATAAGTTACGGTGGGGAGAAATATCTTTCTGTCAAGTGGAGATATAGCTGGTGTCTGTTAAGGCATAATATCCATTCGACATCTCGTATGTGGACACACTTACGGTACAGGGAAAATGCAGGAAAACCCTAAAATATCTGAAAGAATCTTGCTGATTGGACAGAATCTTTCTCAGAGTAACCATATTTGAATATTTTGGAACATTTATGAAGGAGGGATACAGTAAATGAGTCAGATGTAGAGACTCACCCTGATGTACTGGATGCTCTGAGATGGGATCTTCCAATTTAAGAGTGGTTGCAGACTCTAGACTGTTAATCAGTACTGTGGGGACAATCCCCTGCTAAACCAGTGTTCTAAGAAAGTGTAGACTAAAACTGCTGCTCTCCGAAGCTGAGCACTGACCACAGACATTACTCTCTGGGTACATTTGGATCCGAGGCACATCTATTGTGCAGAACCCTGAACTAGTAGTCTTTATCCCCTAGAGCAGATCTGAGCAAAGAGGAAATGCATGACAAAATGAGTTAAAGCAAAACTGAAGTAATTGTCACGGATGTCCAGGAACACTGCCCAATCTTGCTCCTGTACACCAATTGTTTTCTTTTCTTCAGAAATTTGTTCAGGAATTATAGGTTAAAGTAGGCCGTCTACCCCTAAATGTCACAGACCTCTTGCAGATCCAGAAGCATTTTGAGGTATATCCTCTCCCTTCTATTTAATAGTGACTCTTGCTTGACCACTTCTGCTCAGAGAGCGCAGAAATTTTAGTCATCAAGTTATTTGTGTGGGGCAATGTGGAAAAGTGAGGGGAGAAGATGACAAAAAGGCATGACATTGTTACTAACCTTGAGCCATCAGATATTCATGACTCAAGGCTCACTAAAGAAACATTCCTGTATCTAGTTTGGTAAATGGAAAGGGGTTCAAGTAAGGAATTTGCAGGAGGCAATATAGATAAGAAAGTAATTCATTTGCCAGTCAGGGGCTTAAAAAACGTTAGAGGCAGGAAGGAAACAACAAAGGTGTGAATGTGCAAGGAATATGTCCTCCCCAACACACCCCTGACTCTATGAAGTGGTTTACTTTAGCTGAAGCAACAACACTGTGTTCTGCACCAACTTTAAAAGAACAAACTCTTCTGATGGACCTTAGGAACTATAACAAAAGGTCACCGACAGGACAATCAATCAGATGTTGGCAAGCCTAATATTGAGTTGGAAGCTACCCTCAAACAAAATATCAAAATTGAAATAAACTGGTGCTAACTAGCTTTAGCGAAGTCTAAACTGTCTGCGCACTGTACAGAAGTAATATCAGAATTATTCGTTTTAGCAAAGCCTCAAACTGGTTCAGAACAAATATTCAACAAACTGTGTGCCATAGGCAACACATTACTGTAAATGTTAAAAATCAAATATTTCTAGTTATGGTAAATGAAAAAAATAGTAACCTGTCAACTTAAGTGCCATGTTGTGTTCAATTAGTTCTTAATATTGTCTCAAACAATATCATGAGACAAAAGTTCAGAGCGGTCAAACCTTTTGAAGAAAATAGTGGTAAAAAGTTACAGTAAGGATGTATAAAGTTACGGCTCTTTATTAAGATTTACTTCCATTGTACTCAATATTATAACAAAGCAGTTAAATGTCTGCTGCGAATCACCTCACTGTCAATTACAAAACGTTTCATATACCAAACATTCACCACATAATCAGAGAATATAATTCAGTGACAGACACGAAAATAAAGTTCAACTTACCGATGTATCGCCATATGCTTCTTGCAGTTTAATGAAGTTTTGAAAGTCTTTTGGCAATATGGACACATATAGGGCCTTAGATCAGTATGGATGTGCATGTGACGCCTTAGACTACCACTGGTTGTAAAACACGCATTACATACAAGGCACGTATGTGCTTTTAATCCAGTATGCGTCCTAATGTGAGCTTTCAGCACGCCAGTTGACACAAAGCCCTTTCCACACTGAGAGCAAAGAAAAGGTTTTTCACCAGTATGAGACCTTAAGAAAGGGAAAAAAAAAACAGACTATGGGGATGCATTCTAAATTTCTAAGCCATCAGCGAGCGAAACAAAAAAATTCATATTACAAACGTTATAATTCAGTAAGAAACACCAAGATATTAACTGTTGATATAAGTGTTTTACAAATAAACAATTAATGTAAAATAGTCAAATGCAAAACATCAGTCATCATTATTAAGACACTCATAAATGGCTTGTTAGTCAAAAAGAGCCAGTAACAGGATTCATCATCCCCAGAAAGGATTACAAGGCATGTGATTAATCCAGAGGAACATTAGAGTTCATGAGTTTTGCTCGGAGCAGGTGAAATGTCTCGGTCAAAATACGTCAGCAGATGGGCAATACCATGAGGAAATTGGTGCAGGTGGTTATCGATAATACTACACTCTGTATTGATGTGTCTTTTTACCAAGTCAATTGTAATGAGAGTCTAAATGAACACAATCTCAGTCTAAACATACCAAGGGGCAAACCAGGCAAACCTTCTGATGAACACAGCACATCAAGTCTTAAACCCAATAAGACTTTGTTCTAGCTTCACTATACAAAGTTTTCACATGAGTGCATGGAATAATTTCTCATCATATGGAGTTATACCTTTTGATAAACTGAAAGTGATGAAAATCAATGCAATGAAGAAGCATAGGGTCAAGGCATGTCAATTTAAGATAATTTCTAGATTTCAATGAAATTATTTTAGAACCATTTGATAGATGTGAGTGCCATTAAGAGAGAAGTCATAGGCCTAAATCAAATTTAAGGCCCACCTTCGCCATGGTCCTTTAAATAAAGAATGAAGACCAATGAAATAGTGCATACCTAATACAATGTTATAAAGAGAAAAAAATGAATTACTTACCTTAGTTAATGCTCTTTCTGATGGATACTCTGTGTAACTGCAGATTCCTCACCTACTGAATCAGCCTGGATGCCAAACTGGATTCAGAATTTCTTGGAATAGTTTCTATGGGCTGGCACCATTAGCCACCACCATGACTTCACCCCACCACCAGTCCAGATAGCAGAGCTACACATAGGTACCACTCCTTCGTGGAGATGTTACTTTATTCATTCGTCTTGAAATGCCCTCAGATGCAGAGGCGACTGACAAACTGAAATGACCTGGCAATAAGCACATCTAACTTGGATCCTTATTAACTTTTGAAAGACCACTCAACAGAACAGGGAAGAGGGTGGGCGCTGAAGAATTTGGAGTTAGGCATTGTATTCACCAGAAAGAGGGTTGCTGTAGGTAAGTCACTTACTATACTGATGGATAACTTTAGCTGAAGACACTTTGAGAGTCAACACTAAAAGAAATGCCCTCTCCAAAGGGGTGGTTCTGAAGAGCTGACTTTATACTAGTAAGTTCTGCAGACCAGAGCAGGAAAAGCCTCCCTCTTTGTGGACCTCTGAATCAACGCAGTAATACCCGATGAAGGTGTGGACTGATGCCCAAGTGGCTGCCTGTCAGATGTCCAAAACAAGTACACCCCAAGACAGAGCCCCAGCTTTTGCCCTAGCGAAATGAGCCTGAAGGGCCTTGGGAGGATTCAAAATGGACTAGGCATAACAGTTTTATGTTTATGGCAGTCCATCATAATATTATCCATTTCTGGAACATCAATCCCTTCTTCACACCGACAAATTCAACAAAAAGCAGTTCATCCACTTGCTACTCCTTAGTTTTACCAATATTGAAACTAAAGGCCTACCATGTGTCAAACCAGTTTAACCTCTCCGCCAACTTAAAGGTAGGCAAAAGAGATAAGAATATGGTGCCCCACATGGAAACTCCACTCATGTAATGAAGGATGCACGGGACCGAAGCTCCATCTTGCCAGGAAAAAATGTAGTACAAGTCGAATTGAATGCAAATGTCTGCTATGCAAATGTCTGATACTCAGTTGTGACATGCAAAGAACTGACTTCAATCACAATACTACTATAAGAAGGCTCAAAAGGAGCACGCCTGAGGAACGTCAGGAAGAGATTAAGATCCCAATGCAGCATGCAAAAGACATAAAGGGAGCAAGGGGAATCATATCTAAGAGCCCTTTTGAAAAATGCTTTAAAACGAGAACTGAATAAAGAGGGCTCATCAGGCAAACAGAGGAAAGGCGAAAAATCCAATAATTATTCTTTAACAGTGTCTACAGCAAAGTCTACTCAGGCCAAAGAGAGCACAAACTAAAACCTTCTTCTCCTCAGACCAGGTGACAAATATGGGCCATTGACCCCAAATCATTAGACTAAAAGGCATGTACTCTCACATGGAGGTAAACACTGACTCGCTTTAATGCCTGCACGTTAACCCACAGTTCATTTTAACAGTCTTCTGGAGGGCAAATGATCTGAACTCCACACGTTTGCACCCACTTCTTAGTCAGAGAGGATGAAAAAACCCACGATAGAGGTTCTTTGATACTTAAAGTACACACCTTGACTTGAGAGGCTAGCATTATTCTAGAGTTAGATTTGTTCATAAAGATTAGTAGATGTGATTGCTGGTTTACTTTGAGTTTGATTTTGCATCCCATTTTAGTGTCATATAATCAAATGTAGAAGTCCTTATATACCACCATTATTCTTATATGCAAGAAGGAACTTTGACATATTCCAGTTTAGAAAGTAATTCATCATTGATCTAAAGCCCTGCATTCAGCAGACAATTGCTTTCGTCTTGTAAATCACCAATGAGATTTCTCACGTTGTTGGATTTAAAAAATGTTAGTGCTCACACAGAGAAAGCGGTACAAAAGGGGGTGGTGATGGACGGAGCATCAGAACCAATCAAACACTCACACCCAGTCAACAGATCTGGGTTTGATCCATCACCGTTCTTTAGCCCACTCTGCCACCCCAGTTCAGACATGGCCATATGCAAATCAGTCTGACCCTGTGCCTCATGGGAACAGTCCAGCCCGAACTGCCAAGCCATGTCTTCCCTGGACCGGAAACAAGCTACCTAGGACCGGTTTCTGGCATTTCAGCCGTCTTCAGCCAGGCTTGCTTGAATCCAGTGGCAAAGTGAGCAAGGGACTCACGTCTGAGCATACCCTGCCAACTTATGGCGAACAAAGCGGTACAAAAGGGGGTGGTGATGGACGGAGCATCAGAACCAATCAAACACTCACACCCAGTCAACAGATCTGGGTTTGATCCATCACCGTTCTTTAGCCCACTCTGCCACCCCAGTTCAGACATGACCATATGCATATCAGTCTGACCCTGTGCCTCATGGGAACAGTCCAGCCCGAACTGCCAAGCCATGTCTTCCCTGGACCGGAAACAAGCTACCTAGGACCGGTTTCTGGCATTTCAGCCGTCTTCAGCCAGGCTTGCTTGAATCCAGTGGCAAAGTGAGCAAGGGACTCACGTCTGAGCATACCCTGCCAACTTATGGCGAACAAAGCGGTACAAAAGGGGGTGGTGATGGACGGAGCATCAGAACCAATCAAACACTCACACCCAGTCAACAGATCTGGGTTTGATCCATCACCGTTCTTTAGCCCACTCTGCCACCCCAGTTCATGGATGGATTTAACCCAGATCTCTTGACTGGGGGAGAATGTCTGCATTGTCAGCATTCCTTCCATCAATTGTTTGTTGTAACGCTTTTCGCCCTAAGTGGGATGGGTATTCCCAGACGTGGGACCCGTGCTCACTACGCCACTGGAGTCAAGCTATCCTGGCTGATGACGGCTGATAGCCAGAAACCGGTCCTAGGATGCTTGATTCCGGTCCAGGGAAGACATGGCTTGGCAGTTCGGGCTGGACTGTTCCCATGAGGCACAGGGTCAAGACTGATTTGCATATGGCCATGTCTAAACTGGGGTGGTGTAGTGGGCAAAAGAACGATGGATTTAACCCAGATCTCTTGACTGGGGGAGAATGTCTGCATTGTCAGCATTCCGTCCATCAATTGTTTGTTGTAACGCTTTTCGCCCTAAGTGGGATGGGTATTCCCAGACGTGGGACCCGTGCTCACTACGCCACTGGAGTCAAGCTATCCTGGCTGATTACGGCTGATAGCCAGAAACCGGTCCTAGGATGCTTGATTCCGTTCCAGGGAAGACATGGCTTGGCAGTTCGGGCTGGACTGTTCCCATGAGGCACAGGGTCAAGACTGATTTGCATATGGCCATGTCTAAACTGGGGTGGTGTAGTGGGCAAAAGAACGATGGATTTAACCCAGATCTCTTGACTGGGGGAGAATGTCTGCATTGTCAGCATTCCGTCCATCAATTGTTTGTTGTAACACACAGAGAAAGCAGCAGAAGTGACAATGCAACTGTTGTAAGGCGACAGCTGAAAACAATAGCCACAAAGAAGGGAACCTCAAAGAATGGAAGCTGGACAAGTGCATTGAGAGTAGAGAAAAGGCACAAAGAAATGCAGCTAAGTGCAACATGCTTCAAGAATTCATCACAGTCGATATTACGTGGCATTGGTAAAGTGAGATAGTGTGACTGGAGGTAGATGGGTAGTCATCCATCACTGCTGGATACAAAATACTTACACTTCACACCTGCTGGGCGCACAATGGTTATCTAGGGGTACATCTAAATCTTTTCTCCATAACGGGTATGAAAACCAATGAAATATTTTCAACCACCAGGGTCAAATAATGTAAGAAATTAGTTACTTACAGCGATTGGAATTGCCACCTACGTTAATTAGCAGTAAACAGAGTTAAAATGCCCCTAGACTTCAACAACAGTGCTTGGTTAGTTGGATATCCACCTCATTTGAAAAACCCAAACTTCAGCCATTGAGGTTGAAGTGCCTTTGAAAACCAGGACAACCAGTGCATGTATTGAGAGGCTGGAAACAACTTCTTGAAGTGGAAGGCCCTCTCATAGCCAGTGTATAAGATATCCAGTCAAGGCCAAGGACACCTTTCCAACATGTAGAGCCACTGCCTTGCCTGGATATTCTCCTTCAGAATTCAAGGATCAACATCAGATGTCTCTTTGATGTCAACAATTCACTGCATGTTGATGGACTGAATAAATAGTGAAAATAACTTTCAGGAACATCTTGCAAAGAAAGTGGGTCAGAAAGACTTGGGTAGGAGCATCAATCTTAATGGCTTTTGCTCCACTGACACTAAATGCTAGAAAACAAACAGCTCTCAGAGGCATACCCAATCCCAACAGACTAACAATTGCTGTAGCTTGTGGATTCCCACCTCATACTCATATTCGTGAAGAAACACTCATCTTAACCACAGAAATCATTCCCAAAGTGTGAGAAAAAACAAAGCTCCCACCAAATCCCCCTCTGAATACATCTCCGGTAGAAGACATTGTCTCCATGGAAAACACAATTAGGGAGAAACTGACAAGTTACTTACCTTTGGTAACGCCTTATCTGGTAGAGACTTGATCTAGCTGCATATTCCTTACCTTTGAACTTCCAGGCGTCAGGCTGGATCCGGAAGAATTTTCTTAGTAGTACTCCTGCGCACTGGCAGGTGGCGTCGGTCAACTCCATGTGACACCGTCAGCGTCATGTTTGTCATTATCGTGATGTCTGCATCGTCAATATAACCGCCACTCTGGCACGCTGAGGCCAGTACTTTTCACGACTTTCCACGCCATGAAGTGACTGACCATGGTGCGTTAAAAAATTTACAACCAGGGCCCAGAAGGGGAACAACACTGACACTAAAAACAATTCCGCAGTGTGTAGAGGATGGGTAAGTCAGTAAGGAATCTGCAGCTAGATCATGTCTCTACCAGATACAGAGTTACCAAAGGTAAGTAACTTGTCCATCTGATAAAGACATCTAGCTGCAGATCCCTTACCTTTGAACAGATACCCAAGCAATACCTTTCCCAGAGGAGGGACTGAGGAAAGTTTAGACCAGGAAATCCTGCAAGACAGAGCCACCAAACATGGCCTTCTCTGCGAACCTTGGAATCCAGGAAGTAGTGTCTGGCAATTGTGTGCAGTGACGCCCACGTGGCTACTTGGCAGATATCAGAAACAGAGGACACCACGCTGGAGGGCAGTGGTGGGCACTTTTGCCCTGGTGGGGTGATTTCTTTTCGCTAAGGCGTAGCAGGCTTTGATGCACAGGATAACCCAGTGGGATATAGTCCTCTTTTGGACAGTACCTCCTTTTTTTGCCCCCACATGCCCTCTAAAGAGTAGG
Organism: Triturus cristatus; assembly: GCF_964204655.1. NCBI lineage: Eukaryota > Metazoa > Chordata > Amphibia > Caudata > Salamandridae > Triturus > Triturus cristatus. Next base: position 216,650,563 of record NC_140588.1, read on the forward strand.
TTGTCCACCAGGAACTCTTTAGTTCGATCGAGTTCGAACGATAGCGCTCTTTTTGGGTCCAGACAATGGAGACGCTCCTCTTCCTTGGAAGGGTGCGGGGGTGCATAGAAGGTGAGCAGGGTTACAGACTGTCCCAGATGGAAGAGTGTTATCACCTTAGGCAGAAAGGATGCCCTAGTCCAGAGTACCACTTTGTCCGGTAAGACTGTCAGGTAAGGAGGCTTTGATGACACTGCCTACAGTTCACTCATCCTCCTGGTAGAGGTTATCGCCACTAAGAAGGCTGTTTTGATGGTGAGCAGCCGTAGTGAGGGCAACTGTGCATCGGCTCAAACGGTGCACACATCAAAAAAGTAAAGTGAGAACCAAGCTAAGGTCCCACTGTGGCCTAATGAAGGGTGAAAGGGGGGTGGAACAAGTGAGTTGAACATGTTACTTACCTTCGGTAACTATATATCTGTAAGAAACAGTTAGTTATAGATTCCTTACCTTAGAAATACCCCCAGGCGTCAGACTGGAACCGGAAAGTTTTTTCGTCAGCAGTACCTCGCAAGGTGGCGTCGGTCGGCTCCACGTCCGTCGTCGGCATCGTGGTCGCCGGGATGATGTTGTGGCAGCTACTTAGACACCGCCCTCGTGCGCTGACGTCAGTTCTGTACACGACTTTCCGCGCCAGAAACGCAGAGCCATGCTAGAGACTGACCACCGGTGCACTAAGCTAGGGCCCTGAAAGGATGTCCTTAACCCTAGAAATCAGCTCGCAGAACGGGGAGAATGGGTGGGGTAGTAAGGAATCTATAACTAACTAATGTTTCTTATAGATAGATCATTACCGAAGGTAAGTAACTTGTTCATCTGAAAGAAACACGTTAGTTATAGATTCCTTACCTTAGAATAGATACCCCAGCAACACCAACCCCGGTTGTGGGTCTGCGAACCAAGATCACACGAGAAAATCCTGGAGAACAGAACGGCCAAAGAAACCGTCTCTCCAGACTTGGCTGTCCAGGCAGTAGTGTTTAGTAAATGTGCTCAGTGATGCCCACGTGGCCGCATGACAGATGTAATTTAGAGGAACTCTTCTTCCCAAGGCAGGCTGACGCCCTGGTGAAATGGGCGCGTAGCCCGACCGGAGGCTCCTTTTTAGCCAGAGAATAGCATGCCTTAATACACAAAACGACCTATCGAGAAATGGTGCGTTTGTGTATGGCCCAACCTTTCTTGGCACCCATGTAGCCAACAAAGAGTTGGTCATCCATCCAGAACTGTTTTGTGAGATCCAGATAGAAAGAGAGCGCATGTTTTGGGTCAGAAGGTGGAGCCTCTCTTCCTCCTTTGAAGGATGCAGAGGCGGAAAGAAGGTAGGCAAAGTAATGGTCTGCCCGATATGGAAGACAGTAACCACCTTAGGAAGGAAGGATGGACGGGTCCTGAGAACCACCTTGTCCGGATGGACAGACAGAAAAGGAGGTTTGGAAGAAAGGGCCTGGAGCTCACTCACCCTTCTAGCAGAAGTGATGGCTACCAGGAAAGCAGTCTTAAGAGTCAAGAGTCTTAAAGGATAGTTATGAAGAGGCTCAAAGGGAGTGCACATCAAATACGTAAGAACAAGATTCAAGTCCCACTGAGGCATAACGAAGGGGATTGGAGGAAAGAGATGCGTTAAGCCTTTCAAGAAACGGTTAACTACCGGGGACTTGAAAAGAGAAGGTTGATCTGGCAGCCGGAAGAAGGCAGAGATGGCTGAAAGATAGCCCTTGACAGTACCCAGAGCAGAACCCTGCTGGGCTATAGAAAGAAGGAACAAGATTACTTCAGAAAGAGGGGCAGAAAGGAGATCGACAGCCTTTGCTGTGCACCATGCCACAAACTTGTTCCACCAGCATGCGTATACCGTCTTAGTGAAGGGACGCCTAGCTGCCAAGATTAAGTCAAAAACTTCGGGAGGCAGGTCGAAAGACGTCAACTGCCGCTGCTCAATCTCCACGCAAGGAGGTGGAGAATGGACAGATTCGGGTGGAGGACCGTCCCCTGCTGCTGCGACAGAAGATCCTCCCAAAGAGGCAGTCTGATCGGAGGATCGATGGCCATGTTGAGCAGCTCGGGATACCAGATTCTTCGTGCCCAATCCGGAGCTACAAGAATGACTTGGGCCCGGTCTCGCCAGATCTTCTTCAGCACTCTGGTCAGAAGTGGTACAGACGGAAAGGCATACAACAGACCGCAACTCCACTCGCGACGAAAAGCGTCGCCTAGCGAGTGCCACCTTGGAAATTCCAACGTGCAGAATTGCTGACATTGCGCGTTCTCTTTGGTGGCAAATAGATCTAACCAAGGCTCTCCCCACCGACGAAAGAGACCACCTCCAAGTGAAGACGCCATTCAAGATCCATCATGCACCTGCGGCTGAGTTCATCCGCCCTGGCGTTCAGGGAACCTGCCAGGTGTTGAACCACCAGGGATATGCCCTGATGTTCCAGCCATGTCCAGAGGCGGAGGGCCTCCTGACACATGGTCCACGACCCCACCCAGCCCTGTTTGTTGCAGTACCACATGGCGGTGGTGTTGTCCATGAAAACCTGCACTAATTTTACCCGGACAGAGGGAAGGAATGCTTTCAGTGCAAGACGAATCGCCCGGAGCTCCAGACGTTTGATGTGAAGCCCAGACTCCGCCGGAGACCAGAGGCCTCTGATCTCCGCCTCTCCCATGTGGCAGCCCCATTCCAGAAGGGATGCGTCCGTCACCACCGTATGTTCTGGTTGGGGAAGGGGATCTGCCATTGACCCAATCCTGGTTCGCGAGCCACCACTGCAGTTATTGAGCAGTGTCCTCCGAGATCTGGATGCAATCGGACAGATTTCCCTGATGCTGCGCCCACTGGAACTTCAGGTCCCACTGTAGAGTCCGCATATGCCACCTGACATGATCGACCAACAGGATGCAGGAGGCCATGAGGCCCAGCAGCCTCAGAGTCATTCTGACCGAAACCTGGGATAGAGGCTGAAAGATCGGAAATATTCTGGACTCGCTGTTCAGGAGGATAGACTCGAAACCGTGTCATGTCCAGAACCACTCCAATGAAGAGGAGCTTCTGAAAGGGAATCAGGTGCGACTTCGGCACATTGATGGAAAACCCCAGCGAATGCAGGAGGTCGGCCATAGTCTGGAGGTGGGAGACGACTGCCTGGGGCGAGCCCGCCTTCAACAGCCAGTCATCAAGATAGGGGAAGACTGAAACCCCTGATTTGCGCAGATGAGCTGCGACCACCGCCATCACTTTCGTGAACACCGAGGGGCGCTGGTAAGGCCAAAGGGGAGCACGGTAAATTGAAAATGCTCGTGGGCTACCGTGAACCGTAGGAAACACCAGTGGGCCAGCAGGACAGGGATGTGAAAATAAGCGCCCTGCAAGTCCAGCACTACCATCCAGTCTTCCGGGTCGAGGGCAGACAAGACCTGAGCAAGCTTCAACATCTTGAACATCTCCTTCCAGGGAAAGTGATTGACGACCAGAAAGTAGTGGGAGTAAAAACCACAACCTACTTCTGGGACAGGAACGCGCTCGATGGCTCCCTTGGCTAAGAGAGCCGTAACTTCCTGCTGGAGAAGGGCCAGATGACCCTTCGACATGCAGTGGTATCTCGGTGGCATGGCTGGAAGGGTAGAATTGGAAGGGAGGGAGTAGCCCCTTCGGACTATTTGGTAACTTGCTTCGGCCTGTGGCTCTGGGCGGGACGTAGCAGGGCACCCCTTCCGTAGCCACTAAAGGGGGGAAAAGCAGACTGCGCAGGGTGGGTGGGGAGACCCAAGGACTTGGCCCTAGCCCGAGAGTCCTTCAAACGCTCTAGAGCATTGTCTGCTTTGTTGCTTAAAAGGCGACGCCCATCAAAGGGCATGTCCATCAAGGACATCCACTGAAAAGCCAGTGGACCTCATCCAGGCGTAGCGAAGAAGCGATACTGACATGGAAATAGTTCTGCCCAGAGAGTCGGCGGTGTCCAGCCCACAGCTTATTGTAAACTTTGCTGCGTCCCTCCCAGTGGCACCAGCCTGGGAGAGCACTGCCCGGGCCTCCTCAGGACACTGAGGCAGCACCTGCGCCACTGTATCCCACACCGAGTGGGAATAACAGCCCTAGAGATATCCGGTGTTAACGGACCGCAGTCCTAAGCTGGCAGAAGAGCAAATCTTCTTACCAAGGTGGTCCAGCTTCTTGGATTCCCTTTCCGGTGGAGTGGTAGGGAAGGCGCTTTTGGAAGTGGGGGCTTGGACTGCCAAGCTCTCTGGGGTGGGGTGTTGGGTGAGGAAAGTGGAGTCACCAGGGTCCCGGCGGTGGTGTCGGGCAATCATCCTGTTCACGGGAGCCCCAGTGTTGGGCCTGGACTACGTGCCCAAAGGATGTTGGTGAGGGACTCATTGAAAGGCAGCAGGGGCTCCGAAGAGCTCGCAGACAGTTGAAGCACCTGTCAGGAGGTTAGTCCTGACCGCCACCGTAGGATGCTCGAGGCTAAGAGCCTCAGCCCCCCTACGCAACACCACTGCGTACGACTAAACCTCCTCCGTAGCCATGGTGGTAGGAGGAGACAACATGCCACGGTCAGGTCAAGTGTCAAGACCACTGGCATCCCCCAGTTCCTCTCTCCAGTCCTGGTCAGAACCTAGCTGATCAGTTAAAGGGTCCCCTGACCCCTCCCAGTCTTCCTCCTCATCGTCTGGGTGCCACTCAGGTTGAAAAGAGGCTCCAGGAGTGAACAGGGGCACACTAACCCCGCTCGTTGCCGGGTCCGGCATCGGATACGGCCGGTCCGGCTCAGTGTCCACGCCGAGCAGGGGGCCGGGGTCGAGGCCGCCGAGAGCGGAAGTGATGCCATCGGAAGCAGCGCCGGTGGAGGTGTAACTAGGTCAACCGGATCCGATCCGGATCCAGGTCTGGATCCAAGGGGGGTCTGCGGTGCCGGGACCGTAGCCGCCGGCAACGAAGACCTAGCCCCCTCAACCGCGTCTGCCGGCAGGGTCGGTCTGCCCAAAAATGGCATGCATCGCTTTGTAGAATGTACAAAGCTGGGCGGGAGTCACACCGGGTCCCGGAAAGGGAGGGAAACTCGGAGTCGACTCTTCGGGCTCCGCGCACAGAGCCGCAAGAGGGGCACCCCCCATGTGCCTCGTCGGATCGGCCGACCGACGAGAAGTCGAAGAGCGACGGTGCTTCTTCGACTTCTTCTTATACTTCGACTTACCAGACCCCGAGTGCGAAGACTTCAAAGATTTGGAACTGGAATGGTGACGGTCACTCGACCGGGACCTCGAACGGCACGGATCTGACTGCCGGTGCTCAAGCAGCTTTCGGGACCGCTTCCACAAAGTCTTCGACGCCATCGACCGGCAGTTGGAGCACAACTAGGGGTCGTGGTCGCGCTCCAGGCAAAAAAGACACACGCGGTGCGGATCCGTCACCGACATCATGCAATGAGAGGAACCGCAGGCCTCCCTCGTGCACCTTCGGAGTCGAAGACTCGAAAAAGAAGTCGACAAAAGTCGAGAAATGTTAGTAAAAAAATGACTGAGGTATCGCTCTTTCCGGATGTGTGCTGGCTGGCACGGAAAAAGAAAGAACGGACATCAGGGAGCAAGGGCGGCATCTAAGTAGCTGCCGCGACATCATACCGGCAACCACGACGACTGACGCAGAGACGACCGACGCCACCTTTCGACGCACAGAGGCACTGCTGACGAAAAAACATTCCGGATCCAGTCTGACGCCTGGGGGTAATTCTAAGGTAAGTATAACTAATGTGTTTCTTTCAGATAACCCCTTTGAGAACCTCAGTACGAGTGGAGATTTGAAAAGCGAAGGCTGATCAAGCAGCTGAAGAAAAAAAGAAAAGGTCGAAACATATCCCTTCAAAGTGCCCAGGGCGGAGCCCTGCCAGGCCAGGGAAAGACTAAATAGGAGAACATGAGATAAAGATGCAGATAGAGGGTCAATAGACTGGTCTGTACAATATTTACAACATTTGTTCCATCGGTAGGCGTATACCGATTTTGCGGAGTGATGCCTGGCTGCCAAAATAACCTCACAGACTTCGGGAGGGAAGTCAAAAGCTGTCAACTGTTGCCGCTTAATCTCCACGCAGAGGCAGAGAGTGGACAGGTTTGGGTGGAGAACCCTCCCCTGCTGCTGCAACAGAAGATCCTCCCGAAGGGGCAACCTGACCAGAGGATCAATTCTCATGTCTAGAAGCTTGGGATACCTGATCTTCTCGAGCACTCTGTTCAGGAGTGGTATGGGCGGAAAGGCGTATAGGAGGCCTGAGTGCCACTCTCGCCGAAAAGCGTCACAGAGCGAGAGCCGCCTTGCAAACTCTAATGCACAAAACTGCTGACATTGCGCGTTCTATTTAGAGGCGAACAGATCTAACTAAGGCTCTCCCCACCGCAGAAAGAGACCTTGTGCCAACACCGAATGGAGACGCCACTCGTGATCTGCAAGGCACCTTCTGCTGAGCTCGTCCTCCCTGGCGTCCAGAGAACCGGCCAGGTGTTGAACCACCAAGAAAATGCCCTGTTGTTCCAGTCAAGTCCAGAGACGCAGGGCCTCTTGACAAAGAGTCCACGACCCCACTCTGCCCTGTTTGTTGCAGGACCACATAGTGGTAGTGTTGTCACTTGTACGAGCATTCCCATTATAGATGGCAAAAAGGCGTTCCGTGCCAATCGGATCGCCTGATGCGCCAACAGATTGATATGGAGCTTGGCTTCCGCTGGAGACCAGAGTCCTCTGATCTCCACTTCCCCCAGTTGGCCACCCCAGCCCAGAAGGGATGCATTCGTCACTACTGTGAGCTCTGGGTGGGGCAGGGGAAGGGGTCTGCCCTAGAACCAATCGCAGTCTGTTAGCCACCATTGCAGGTCTCTCGCAGTGCCCTCGGAAATCTGAACCAGGTCGGTGAGATTTCCTCGATGCTGTGCCCTCTGGAACTTCAGGCCCCACATCAGAGCCCGCATGTGCCACCGTGCATGGGTCACTAGGAGGATGCAGGAGGCCATGAGTCTCAGTAGCCTCAGAGTCATTCTCACCAAAATCCAGGATAGAGGCTGATAGGGGAAGACTGGAACCCCTGATCTCCGCAGATGGGCTGCGACCACCGAATGTCACCTTTGTGAACACCCGAGGGGCGCTGGTGAGGCCGAAGGGGAGCACTACAAATTGAAAGTGCTCATGGCCCACCGTAAACCGCAGTTAGCGACAATGGGCAGGCAGGACAGGAATATGAAAATTGTCATCCTGCATGTCCAATGCTACCATTCAGCCTCCCGGGCAGACAGGACCTGAGCTAGGGTGAGCATCTTGAACTTCTCCTTTTTGAGGAAGTAGTTGAGGGCTCTGAGATCTAGGACAGGACCAAGGCATCCGTCCTTCTTAGGGACCAGAAAATAGCGGGAATAACAAGCACAGCCTATTTCTGGCCCATGAACCCTCTCTAGCTCCCTTGGCCAAGAGAGTCTTGACTTTCTCACGGAGCAGGGCAAGGTAATCCTCTGTCAGCAGATCATATACTGGAGGCATGGATGGAGGTGTAGTCTTGAAGGGAAGGGAGTAACCTCTTTGGACAATTTGCAACAACAACCGGTGCTTTGTGATGTGCCGCCAGTGGTGGAGATAAAGGCGTACTCTGGCACCAACTGGCTTTAAATGATCCTGGAGGATCGAATTAGGAAGGTTTTGCCATGGAGGAAGGGATCGTGGATTGGCTCAACTTCTGTCCTCCTGACCCATCGTGATGAACCGCGTCCACAGACCGCAGAGGCTGCTGAGCTTGCTGGGCCCTGTGGCCGAAAGAGGGTTGTTGTGGTTGATAGCCCCTTCCATAGCCACGAAAAGAGGGAAAAGCAGATGCGGCCCGGGGAGTTGTGGTGAGACCAAGGGACTTGGCCGTAGCCCGCAAGTCCTTCAAACGCTCAAGGGCGGCATCAGCCTGGTCTCCGAAGAGACGGGAGCCATACAAGGGCATGTCCATGACGTTAGTTTGGACATCCCCCAAAAATCCAGACGTTCTCAGCTCGGTGTGGCGACAGACGGCTACCGCTGTGGAAATTGCTCTACCCAGCGAGTCCGACATGCCCAAGCCACATCTGATGGTGAACTTTGCTGCATCTCTCCAGTCGGAAATTGCTTGGGAGTGTAGAGCTCAATCCTACTCCGAGACCCTGGGCAGCACATGTGAAACCGTGTTCCACATAGAATGTGAATAACGGCCCAAAACGCAAGCGGTGTTCAAGGACCGCAATGCCAGACTGTTGAAAAGAAAAAAAAAGTATTTCCAAAATTCTCACGTCTCTTGGATTCCCTGTCCGGGGGTACAGAAGGGAATGCGCCACGGGAAGTGGAAGCTCGGAACACCAAGCTTGTTGGAGTGGGATGGGTGGTGAGTAGAAGTGGGTCACCGGGCGAAGGGCTATGGTGGTGGGCAATCGTCCAATTCACAGGAGCCCCTGTGCTGAGTTTGGACCAGGTGCTCAGAAGGATGTCTGTTAAGGGCTTATTAAAAGGCAGCAAGGGCTACAAGCTGGAGACCTCAGGTTGCTGGACCTCTTGCAAGATGTTAGTCTGGATTGCCACAGTAAGGAGCTGCAAGTCCAGGACCTCCGCAGCCCTACGCACCACCATAGCAAATGATGCCCCCTTCTCCGTACCCAGGGTAGGTGGAGACAGCATGCCAGAGTTTGGGGAGGTGTCCAAACCACTGGCATCCACCCAGTTCCTCATACCAGTCCATCTCTTGTGGGTGCTGGATGTCTAAGGGATCCTTCTCCCCCACCCAATCCTCTTCATCTATCACTAACCCTTCAGAATAGGACAGGTTGAACGACATAGAACCGTATGGCTCTCTCGGCGCCAGTCTCGGAGGATGCTTGACTGCCTCCTGGTCGTCTGGTATGAGGATTTGGGAGGCACCGCCGGTGGGTGCTGGCGATGCCGAGGATCTCGACGCTGGATTCGGCGCAGGGGAAGGTTGCTCTGGAGGTGCGACCGGCACCGGTCAGGACCCGGGAAAGGGTCCGATCGGAGGCTGTGGCATCGGAGCCACATGTGCGGAACCCATTGGGACGCCTCTATTATCTGAGCCAGCAGGGCCCGAAGGTGTGCCGGCAGGGCCAGACTGCCCAAATATGGCACACATGGCATTATAAAACTCTTTAAGCTGGGTGGGGATCGCTCGCAGACCCGGAAAAGGCAGGGAGGCGCTCGGCCAACCTAGGCACCCGCTCCGCGGAGCGGGGTCTCGAACGCCAAGGTTCCTCTGCTACGTCGTGAGATGGGTGGGGTGAAGTCGAAGCACGCTTTGACTTCTTGTGCTTTTAGTGGGGCCTCTTACCTGACTTTGACGACTTCGACGAAGAAGACTGATTCACCGGAGCCCTGCTCGGACCTTCCTCTCGACCGAGACTAGGACTGAGACAGACTAGGCGACCTCCGCGGTGCAGGGCGCAGGGCCGCATTCAGCTTTAGTGACAGCTTCCTCAGAGTCTTTGGAGCCAGGCCCAGCCGTCAGGAGCATGACTTTGAGTCATGGTTGCGCTCAAGACACCAAAGACACACTAAGTGGGGGTTTGTGAGCGACATGGAACGGTGACAGGCGCCACACGGCTTGAATCCAGACATCTTCTGACTCGACATGACTCCTACATACCAAAGGAAGTCAACAAAAAGTCTGTCAAAAAAAGCCATGGGGTAGCTCTCTTCAACGGATTGGCGCTGGCTGGCGCAAAATGAAAAGAACTGACTTCAACGCGCTGGAGTGGCAGTTATATTGATGATGCAGACATCACAATGACAAACACGACCCCAACGACGTCACACAGAGGCGCCTGATGCTAACTGGGGCGCAGGGGTACTGCTATGAAAAATCTTCCAGATCCAGCCTGACGCCTGAAAGTTTAAAGGTAAGAAATCTGCAGCTAGATGTCTCTATCAGATTGTTCAATTTCAGCACATGCCTGAAAGACATTCATTAAGTACCCAGAGGAGGGTTAAGAGACTTCAAGTACCAACCCCCACTACAATACAGAGTTCTAAATTTCATAGCTTAAAACCTATAGAATATAGCAAAGAACACTGTGAGAAATGTGATGAATGTTTCTGAAACCACATGGGTTTTAGAGCCCTGTTTTTTTGTGAACACTCTGCCGGCAGTGTTTGGTGGAGGGCATTTATAATACTTTGGTAAATTCAATGCTTTCCTTATTGATTATCCCTATACAGTGTACAATATAGATAGCATGCAAGTGTAAGCTGTTAGACTTTTTATTTCTGTAATTATATTGCTCTGTGTGTCAATTAAATAAAAAGAACATACAAAAGCTAAAAAAAAATAAAAAGGGCGATAGAAATGTAAAAAGTGTTGCACAAAACAAATGAACAAGCACAAATGCATGCTTCGATGCCCAACTCACAATCCATACAAAACAAATTGAAGGCCAGATTTCATTGTGCTGTAAGCTGGGATTGTAAAGATCCTCAGATGCCTAAGAATGACCACAGTTTTGACTGTCAGGCTGCTTTCAACAGTTTATATCCCCAATAGATATTTGCTGTCAATTAAGTACATTTTGGTACAGGACAAAAACACATTATTTTGAGATTTTGTTTTTCTCTGCTGCAAACATGGTCAGTGTCTAGCTAGAAGACAGACCTATTCAATGTTTATGAATTTAATGAAGAACCCATGAACGAAAAAGTAGGTCGATATATTTTTTTAGGTACTTTACATAACAAACTTCGATCTTAATCTCACAAATTTCACTCACAGACATTGCACCTGGTATATCAGTTATCACTTTGTAGCATTTAGAAACGTAAATATATTGCCTTGTGCACTGTAGATGTATTAATAAGAAAATGGTCACATAGTTCAATGTGTAATCAAAACTTAACACATCTGAGTGCAAAGTGCACATTTATACACACTCATATCCACATGGCATATATTTGTGCTGCTTTATATTTCATGAGTAATGAAGTTTGCAGACTTGATGGAAAAGTTGTATTTCACTTACTTACTAGTCATGCATAATTAAATGATATTTTACCTGATATGCTGTTTTAGATGACAAGACCTTTTAAATGGTCGTTGGCAATAAAGGCACTTGTATGGTCTATCAGCAGTAAAATCACGGGGCATAAAACCTTGGAATGTAAGGTTTTTCCGTGGGATGCGCTGGATAAGGCCTGAAAAGGAGGACAAAAAGAGACCAAACTACATTTTTTCTAGGAAAGTAAATATGAGATTTTCTAAATAATAACATTTTCTAAATAATACCTATCGGGTTGTTTCAGCATTCTCTCTGGCACCAAAAGACATTAGCGAGAGTCTCCATAGTCTTTTTCATGAGATAAAAGAACAAGTTACTTACCTTCAGTAACAATATATTTGTAAGAGACAGATTAGTTATAGATTCCTTACCTTGTGAATTGCCCCCAGGCGTCAGACTGGACCAGGAGAATTTTTACGTCAGCAGTACCCCTGCACGTTGAAAGGTGGCGTTAGTTGACTCCGTGTCCCTCGTTGGCGTTGTGGTCGCTGTAATGATGTCGTGGTATCTAACTAGACGGTGCCCTCGCGCGCTAACGTCAGTTCTGTACACGACTTTCCACGCCAGGAGCGCAGACCCATGCAAGACACTGACCACTGGAGCACAAAACTAGGGCCCTGAAAGGGAGTCACTAACGCTAGATGTCAGTTCGCAGAACGGGGAGGATGGGTGGGGCGGTAAGGAATCTATGTCTCTTACAGATATATCGTTACCGAAGGTAAGTAACTTGTTCATCTGAAAGAGACAATTAGTTATAGATTCCTTACCTTGTAAATAGATACCCCAGCAATTCCATCACCGGAGGTGGGTCTGTGAACCTAGTTCACACCAGAAAGTCCTGGAGAACAGAACGGCCAAACAAGCCGTCTCTCCGGACTTGACTGTCCAGGCAGTAGTGTTTTGTGAACTTGTGCAGAGATGCCCACGTAGCTGCCTGACAGATGTCAATGAGAAGGAATCCCCCATCCCAAAGCAGTGGTGGCTACCATCGCCCTGGTGGAATGGGCGCGCAGTCCCACTGGAGGCTCCTTCTTTGCCAAAGAGTAGCTAGCTTTTATGCACAAAACAACCCATCTGGAAATGGTCATTTTGTGCACGGCCCGACCTTTTTTGGAGCCCACATAGCCAACAAAGAGCTGGTCATCCACCCGAATTGCTTGGTGCGATCCAAATAAAAGGAATGCGCACGTTTTGAATCCAGACATTGGAGTCTCTCTTCCTCCTTCGAAGGATGGGGAGGCGGAAAGAAGGTGGGCAACGTGATGGTTAGACCAATGTGGAAAGAAGTAACCACCTTGGGAAGAAAGGAAGGTCTGGTTCTTAGGACGACCTTGTCCGGATGAACAGCCAAAAAGGGAGGCTTTGAAGAAGGAGCTTGGAGCTCACTCACCCTTCGAGCAGAGGTGATGTCGTGTGGCATGTTGATGCGGACTCTGCTTATGCCTATGGAATTGTACTGCATTAATGATTTTAATGATCACGCTTAAAAAAGCTTTGCTTTTAAATATTGTATTGCACTTCTGTTACTTACCTGTTTGCACTCCCTCGTGACCCCGTTCCGTCCCGGCTTTGTGCCGTTTGTGCGGAGGGTCAGTCCGAGGAGTCCCACTCCCTGCTCGCGACACCACTTCCGCCCTGCACGCCATCTTTGCAGGTAAGCGGTCTAGTGCTCCCTCGCATCAGGTACTTAATGGCCATCTGGAGGAAGCGCAGCGGACGAGCGCAGCGGGAGCGCCGACTTCGCGCCGAAGTCGCGCACAAGTCAAGCCCGTCTGCGCCCGTCCGCGGCCGACCTGGCCCAGGGCCCTGCCGTAATGCCCAATTCTATTCTTATTCCTCCACCGAGCTTATGAGACTTAAATCGTCAGGTCCCATTCCTGCCCGTGCTGTCAGAGCGGCCCAAGCATGTGGCATACACATCCCCTCTGACCTCTCGGCACCGGATTCTGTGTATGACCCTTCCCCTTTGCCACCGCAGATCTCTGCCTCTTTGCTGATCTACTATCTCAATACCCGTTCCCTTATCTGCCATCAGCTTGAGATCTTCCAACTACTGCATCAAAGCACCATAGATATCCTTCTTTTAGCAGAAACCTGGATCACTGAAGATTCAGCTCCGGATATTCTTGCAGCAATCCCTTCGGGATACTATATTATACACACTAACCGGCCTGCGGGGAAGACTGGTGGTGGAGTGGCGGCCATCATCCGCTCGACACACACCTTCTCCGAGGTTACGGCAACTTCTATCCCCAAATCAGATCTCCTGGCACTGAAATTCATTTCCCCTAAATCGTCTTTCATTTGTGTTCTTGTATATCGACCCCCTGACTATATGCCTCTTTTCCCCAAACTCTTCAGCGACTCCATTGCCCAACTAGCAATAGACCATGCTAACCTTGTGGTGATTGGCGACTTTAATTACTGGCCTTCAGATGCCCATGAAAGTCAATTATCGGTCGAGTTTTCTGACCTTTTGAAAGGCATGAATCTTTCTCAGCACATCCACACCCCCACTCATTTAAAGGGTCATATCCTTGACCAAGTCTGGACATCGGATCTTGATATCTCATCCCCTTTAGTCTTCCCTTGCCCCTGGTCGGACCACTATTTTATCTCTTTCTATCTTCATCTGCACATCCCGTGTCCTTCCCCCCGCATCAAGAATCTCATGGCCCGTAACTGGAAAAGAGCTAACCTGTCCGAATTCCATGACATTCTCGCCTCTTCTGCTCCCATATCCCTGACCTCTCTTGAGGCTCAGGCAGCTAATCTTGAAGAATGGATACGTCAGGCTAGTGACAAAGTAGCCGCTCTAAACAAGATCAAAACTAAGCGCCCCCATGACGCGCAACGATGGTTTACGGACCAACTCAAAGCAGATAAACTTGCCTTGCGGCAAGCTGAACGCCGTTGGCGTCACCACTATGACCCACAGTTAAAACTTGTCTATATTGGGGCTCTAAAAACCTATAAACAAGCGATCTTAACAGCCAAGACGGCATACTTTTCCCAATTAATCTTGGATTCTAACAACAAATCGAAAGACATCTTCTCGATAGTAAATGAGCTTTCCTTGCCGGACAGGGTTACCCCTCAGCCCCAGCCGACCCAAACCCTTTGTAACGCACTAAACTCTTACTTCATAGAGAAAATAACAACCATTAGGAACAATATCCCTAACCCGGCATCTCCTGTCCCCCCCCCTCTTCCTCCCAGAAACACCAGTATCTTGTCGGAATTTCCACCTATCTCCCTTCAGGAATTCACCTCACTCCTTCTCAAAGTTAAGTCAGGTTCCCCTAACGATTGCTGCCCCCCGCAGATTTTGAGAGAGGCCTTTCTTGCTTGTCCGGGCCCCCCCCTTGCTTTATTAAACAACTCTCTTGCAAAGGGGGAGGTCCCTCTCTCCTTCAAGCAAGCCGCCATCCTACCCATCTTGAAGAAGTCTAACGCTGACCCCACTATACTTAGCAATTATAGACCGATCTCTCTCCTCCCTTACTTAGGAAAAATTCTGGAGACCTATGTTACCCGCTGTTTGAGCTCTTTTATAGAGAATTCCTCTTATTTGGATCCTCAACAAGCGGGATTCAGACCCCTCCATTCCACCGAGGCGGTCACAGTAGCAGTCCTGGACACCCTCAGGAAGGGCGCTGACAATAATATATCTCAGGCCCTTGTCCTACTAGATCTCTCAGCGGCGTTCGACACGGTCGATCATACCATCCTGATCGACCGTGTCCACAATGCCGGCATCCAGGGAGTGGTCCTCGACTGGCTCAGATCTTTTCTCCATCAGCGATCACAGTCCGTCCATCTCTCCACTTTGTCTGCGCCTTTTGCTTCCCTCCCTTGCGGAGTCCCACAGGGCTCGGCACTATCCCCGCTTCTTTTTAATTTGTATCTCCAACCCTTATTAGCCTCCCTCCGAAACTCCCCAGCCACAATCTTTAATTATGCGGACGACATCCAGTTAATTTTTCCTATTGACCCTCTTCCCTCCTCCCGTGTTAACTTTCAGACTACTATGCTGACTATTGCAGAGTGGATGTATCACAGCCACTTAAAACTGAACCCTACCAAGACCGAGCTTGTCTTGGTAGGTGGCCCTACCCACCCATGGAATTCCACCTACTGGCCAACATCCCTGGGGGCCGCACCGACTCCCGTGCGCTCAGTCAAAAGCCTCGGGGTGATCATTTCAGAAGATCTTTCAATGAAACCGCAAATCAACTCGGTCACCTCAGCCTGTTTTTTCCATCTCAGGCGGATCCGTAAGATCAGCAGGTTTCTTACCAAAGATGCTTTGACCCAAGTTGTTATTGCACTTATCACCTCAAGGCTTGACTATGCCAATACGCTGTATGCGGGCATCCCAGCCGGTCTCCTTCATCGACTTCAGCTGGTCCAGAATCAAGCTGCCCGCCTGATCTTCCACCAGCCCAAATATCAGCATGTTACTCCCCTCCTCTTTAGCCTGCATTGGCTCCCCATCTCTAAGCGCTGCATCTACAAACTGGCATGTTCCACCTTCAAGGCCCTCTCGAATGCAGCCCCTGCGTTCATCTCCTCGTGCCTGACTCGCTATACTCCCTCTAGGGCCCTTCGCTCAGCTTCTCTCAATCTCCTTGAGGTCCCCAAATTTAAAAGGAAGAAGCACGGTGGCTTGAGTTTCTCAGTCCAGGCTTCCTCTACCTGGAACTCTTTGCCACTCTCACTCCGCCTCTGTCCTCAGTATGATTCCTTTCGCAGACTTTTAAAAACTCTGCTTTTTCGTTCTGCATATGATTAACCCTCTCTCCTGAATCACGCTACTGGTCATTTGAGCGCCAAGAAACCTATGGTGATAGTGCGCGTTACAAATTTCTTTTAACATAACATTTAACATAACGTGATGGCAACCAGAAAGGAAGTCTTTAAAGTAAGAAGTCTGAGAGGACAGTTATGAAGCGGCTCAAAGGGAGCGCACATAATTTAAGTAAGAATCAAGTTCAAGTCCCACTGAGGCATTGTGAAGGGAACAGGTAAAAAAAGATAAGTAATGCCCTTAAGGAAGCGATTTATAACAGGGGACTTGAAAAGAGAAGGCTGATCAGGAAGCCTAAGAAAAGCTGAAATTAGCATGAGGTAGCCCTTTAGGGTGCCCAGAGCAGAGCCCTGCTGGGACAAAGAGAGAAGGAATAAGAGAACCTCAGAAAGAGGGACAGAAAGGGGATCCATAGCCTTTGCTGTGCACCATGCCACAAATGTATTCCATCTGCAGGCGTATACCGTCTTAGTGTAAGGACGCCTGGCTGCCATGATAACATCGCAGACTTCAGGAAGAAGGTCGAAAGACGTCAACTGTCGCCACTCAATCTCCACGCAAGGAGTTGGAGGCTGGACAGGTTCGGGTGGAGGACCGTCCCCTGCTGCTGCCACAGAAGATCCTCCCGAAGAGGCAGTCGGATCAGAGTGTCAATGGCCATATAGCTCCGGATACCAGGCTCTCAGTGCCCAATCCGGAGCCACAAGAATGACTTGGGCCGCGGTCGCGCCTGATCTTCTTCAGCACCCTGTGCAGAAGTGGTATATAAGACCGCACCTCCACTTGCGACGAAAAGCATCGCCGAGCGAATGCCGTCTTGGAAATTCCAACACTGGGAACTGTTGACATTACACGTTCTCTTCAGTGGCGAATAGATGTAACCAAGGCTCTCCCCACTGCCGTAAGAGACCTTGCATCACCTCCGAGTTTAGATGCCATTCGTAATCCATCATGCACCTGCAGCTGAGTTTGTCCGCCCTGGCGTTCAGTGAACCTGCCAGGGGTTGAACCACCAGGGATATGCTCTGATGTTCCAGCCATGTCCAGAGGCGAAGGGCCCCTTGACATAGGGTCCACGACCCCACTCAGCCCTGTTTATTGTGCAGTACCACATGGTGATAGTATTGTCCGTTAACACCTGCACTACTCTTCCCCCAGACAGAGGGAAGGCATGCTTTCAGTGCAAGACGAATCGCCCGAAGCTCCAGAATGTTGATGTGGAGCTCGTACTCGGCCGGAGACCAGAGGCCTCTGATCTCCGCCTCCCCCATGTGGCCGCGACATCCCAGAAGTGATGCATCGGTCACCACTGTTAACTCTGGTTGGGGAAGGGAGAGGGATCTGCCGCTGACCCAATCCTGGTTCATTAGCCACCACTGCAATTGACGTGCAGTGCCCTTTGGGATCTGGACGCAATCGGACAGGTTCCCCTGATGCTGTGCCCACTGGAACTTCAGGTCCCACTGCAGAGCCTGCATATGCCACCTGGCATGATCTACCAGCAGGATGCAGAAGGCCATCAGGCCCAGTAGCCTCATGGTCTTCCAGACCGATATCCGGGATGGAGGCTGAAAGATCGGAATCATAGCCTGAATATTCCGTACTCTCTGCTCGGGAGGATAGGTCCAAAACTGCATCATGTCCAGAACCGCTCCGATGAAGAGGAGCTTCTGCGAGGGAGGCAGGTGTGACTTCGGCAAATTGAGAGAGAACCCCAGCGAATGCAGGAGGTCCACCGTAGTCTGGAGGTGGGAGACGACAGTCTGGGACGAGCCCGCCTTCAACAGCCAGTCTTCGAGGTAGGGGAAGACTGGAACCCCTGATCTGCGCAGATGAGCTGCGACCACCCCCATCACTTTCGTGAACACCCGAGGGGCGCTGGCAAGGCCAAAGGGGAGCACGGTAAACTGAAAATGCTCTTGGCCTACCGTGAACCACAGGTAACGCCGGTAGTACAGGGATGTGAAAAAAAGGGTCCTGCAAGTCCAACGCTACCATCCAGTCTCAAGGGTCAAGAGCAGACAAGACCTGGACTAGCGTCAACATTTTGAACTTTTCCTTCAGGAGGAAGTGGTTGACGTTCCTGAGATCCAAGATAGGACGCAGCCCCTTGTCCTTCTTGGGCACCAGAAAGTAGTGGAAGTAGCAACCACGACCTACTTCTGGGGCAGGAACTCACTCGATGGCTCCCTTGGCCAAGAGAGACGTAACTTCCTGTTGGAGAAGGGCCAGATGTTCCTCTGATATGTGATGGTACTGAGGTGGCATGGCTGGGGAAAGTCTCGAAGGGGAGGGAGTAGCCCCTTCGGACTATCTGCAAAACTCACCTGTCCCACGTGATGGTGCGCCAGTAGGGGAGGTGATGGCGAATCCTGCCGCCCACTGGCGATTGATGAGCCTGAAAGGTCAGACTAGGAGGGTTTGGAGGCTGCTGCAGAGGGGGCGGTGGTGGACTGGCCCGCTCGCCGGCCCCCAGACCCACGACGGTGGGTCCCACGTCCCCGGCCACTAAGGGGCTGAACAGCTTGCGCCAGCCTGTAGCCCTGGGTGAAACCTTGACCCTTGGTTCAAGGTCAGCACTCTCCCCAGCAGCGCTGCCTTCAGCCGGTCTCCAGTCACCCAGCCCAGCACTGTGTCGGTCAGGGTTCGAGCCAGCTGCCTGTCCCTGCGCCGCAGTCCCCTGTCTGCAGTCCGTCCACTTCGTTGCCCCTGGTGTGCCTGTAATTGTTGCCCGTTTATTTTAATTTGACTGCTTTATTTTAACTCCTGTACTGTATTGAATTGTGTTTTCTGTTTCCTTTGGTTTTCTGTTCCCTCTGTGCCAGTTCCCGCTGCTGCTACCCCTGGCCCCCGATCTTGCACACTCCCGCCTCCCGTCCTCTGCTCCCGTCCCCTCCCCCCCCATATGGAGACAGCTGCGGGGGAGCGTGTGTAAAACCTTGACCCTTGGTTCAAGGCAGCGCTCTCCCCAGTAGCGCCGCCTTCAGCCGGTCTCCAGTCTCCCAGCCCAGCACTGCGTCTGGTTCGAGTCAGCTGCCCGTCCCTGCGCCGCAGTCCCCTACCTGCAGTCCGCCCACTTCGTTGGCCCTGGTGTGCCTGTAATTGTTGGCCGTTTATTTTTATTTTTTATTTAATTTGAGTGCTTTATTTTAACTCCTGTAGTGTATTGAATTGTGTTTTCTGTTTCCTTTGGTTTTACGTTCCCTCTGTGCCAGTTACCGCCGCTGCTACCCATGCGGCCCGATCCTGCACGCTCCCGCCAACGGTCCTCGGCTCCCACCCCCCCTCCTCTTCATATAGCGACTGCTGTGCGGTCGCGCCTAAGGCAATCCCAGCTGCGCCCGTCCGCGCCCAGCGCCAGACCCCCTGGTCCCCATGAGCGCATTAACACCTGACGCCGCTACCCTCCACGCAATCAACGCTGGCCAATCCTCCACCTGCTTCCAGGCCACCCCGAAACTTACCCACAGACCCTTCACCTGCTGCAACTGCAGCTACACCAGCCAGTGCACACCTACACGTCCTGCCCATCCCACCAAAGCAGGTCACAACAACCTCAGATGCATACTCCTCAACACCCGCTCAGTCCACAAGCACGCCGTCGAACTTTGGGACCTCCTTGATTCATCCTCCCCGGATGTCGCCTTCCTGACAGAGACCTGGATGAATGCCTCACCAGCACCCGACATAGCCATAGCCATCCCGGATGGCACAAGATCACCCGCAGGGACCGCGCCAACAAACCAGGAGGAGGAATCGCCATCATCCACAGGAACACCATCAGCATCTCTACCAACACCGAAGACTCCCTAGGCATGGCTGAACACCTACACTTCCAGATCCACGTCGATCATAACACCACCCTGAGGGGAACCCTTGTCTACAGACCCCTGGGACCCCGACCACAGTTCAGCGACTCCATCACCGACCTCATCAGAACGCACGCCCTCGCCTCCACAGACTACATCCTCCTGGGAGATCTGAACTTCCACCTCGAGAACGCCAACGACAGCAACTCCACAACCCCGATCGACAACGTCAGACACAAACAGCTCGTCACGACACCCCATCTTCTCCGCCAGCAACCACGTCACCTTCAGCCACACCACCAATCTCCACTGGAACAGTCCACCACTGCATCCACTTCTCCTTCGAGAAACACACTGCACACAACCAACCACAACGACACCCACACCGCAGCTGGAACAAAGTCACCGAAGACCAGCTCCTCACCACCCTCGCCCGAGACCCCCCATCTGAACCTTCGGACACCAACGCAGCAGCCCACAACTTCAGACAATGGATCGACAACTGCACCAACACGCTCGCCCCGATCAGGAAACCCTCAAACAGGTGCCCCAACACGAGAGCCATCTGGTTCAACGCGGACCTCCAGAATTCCAAGCAGACCTGCCGAAGACTCGAGAAGCAGTGGCGTCAATACCAGACAACGACGCAGTCCTCATGAACGCCAGACGTAAGCACCACCAACTCATCCGAGCCGCCAAAAGAACCTCCTTCAAGGAACGCATCGACAAAAACGCACACAACAGTAAAGAGCTCTTTAACATCATGAAAGAATTTGCCACCCCCAGCTCCAGCTCAAATGACATCCCGCCGTCACAAGAACTCTGCGACTCCTTGGCCACCTTCTTCCACCGCAAGATCACAGACATCCACGACAGCTTCGGCACCCAGACACCGACGACAGACACCGACATCCCCGACTCAACGCCCACTAAACACACCGACCGCCTGCTCTCCTGGAACAACGTCAACGACGAAGACACCATCAGACACCATCAGAATCATGAACACCATCACCCTCCGACCCCTGCCCCCACCACATCTTCAACAAAGCTAGCTCCATCATCGCACCCCAACTCCGTAAGATCATCAACAGCTCCTTCGAGACTGCCACCTTCCCGGAGAGCTGGAAACACGCCAAGATCAACGCCCTTCTCAAGAAGCCCAAGGCGGACCCAAAGGACCTCAAGAACTTTCGTCCCATCTCCTTGCTACCTTTCCCGGCAAAAGTCATTGAGAAGGCCGCCAACAGACAACTGACCCACTTCCTGGAGAAGAACAACTTCCTGGACTCCTCCCAATCCAGTTTCTGCAGAATTCACAGCATCGAAACCACCCTCATCGCCGCCACCGACGACATCAGGACCCTGCTGGACAACGGCAAAACCGCAGCTCTCATCCTCCTGGACCTCTCAGCCGCCGTCTACACCGTATGCCACCACACCCTGCGCACACGCCTCCACGACGCAGGGATCCGTGACAAAACCCTGAACTGGGTCACCTCCTTCCTCACCGGCAAAACCCAGAGAGTCCGCCTCCCCATTCCGATCCGAAGCCACCACGATCACCTGCGGCATACCCCAAGGATCATCCCTCAGCCCGACCCTTTTCAACATCTACATGGCACCCCTCGCCAACATCGTCCGAGCAGACCACCTCAACATCATCTTGTACGCCGACGACACCCAGCGGATCCTCTCCCTCACCAAGGACCCGGCCACCTCCAAGAGGGAATGAAGGCCGTCGCAGACTGGATGAAGACCAGCCGTCTGAAACTGAACTCCGACAAGACGGAGGTCCTCATCCTCGGCCCCACCCCCTCCGCATGGGACGAACCTGGTGGCCGGCCACGTCGGGAGCTCCCCCGACACCCACCAACCACGCACGCAATCTGGGGTTCATCCTGGACTCAACACTCTCCATGACACAGCAAGTCAACGCCGTCTCCTTCTCCTGCTTCAACACCCTCCGCATGCTCCGCAAGATCTACAGATGGATCCCCACTGAGACCAGAAGGACGGTCACCCAGGCCCTCGTCAGCAGCAGGCTGGACTACGGCAAACGCCCTCTACGCAGGAACCACGGCCAAACTCCAGAAAATACTCCAACGCATACAAAACGCCTGCGCACGCCTCATCCTCGGAATCCCCCGCCACAGCCACATCACTGCCCACCTGAGAGACCTGGACTGGCTCCCGATCCACAAGAGGATCACCTTCAAGCTCCTCACCCACATGCACAAAGCACTCCACAACGCCGGACCTGCATACCTTAACAAACGGCTCACCTTCTACACCCCGAACTGCCAGCTTCGCTCCGCTGACCTCGCCCTCGCCACCGTCCCATGCATCTGCCAAACGGACACCGGCGGCAGATCATTCTCCCACCTCGCCGCCAAGACATGGAAAACCCTCCCCATTCACCTGCGTCAGACCCAAGACCTGCTGACCTTCAGGACACTTCTCAAAACCTGGCTGTTCGATAAGTAGCTGCGACATCCCCCACCCACTCCAGCGCCTTGAGACCCTCACGGGTGAGTAGCACGCTTTACAAATGATTGATTGAACGTGGCGGGGCACCCCTTCCATAGCCACGAAAGGGGCGAAAAGCGGACTGCGCAGGGCAGGTGGTGGAGAGGCCCAAGGACTTGGCTGTAGCCCGAGAGTCCTTGAAGCGCTCTAGTGCACTGTGTGCTTTGTTGCCGAACAGGCGACGGCCATCAAAGAGCATGTCCATCATGGTGTTTTGGACATCCCCTGAAAATCCAGTCGACATCAGCCAGGCTTAGCGTCTAAGGGCTAATGACGTTAAAATCGTCCTGCCTAGCGAGTATGATGTCCAGTCCACAGCGGATGGTAAACTTTGCTGCATCTCTCCCCTCGGCAACTGCATGGGAGAGCATGGCCCAGGCCTCCTCCGGGCACTGGGGCAGCACGTGCGCCACCATATCCAACACAGAGGGGGTGTAACTGCCCAACAGACATGCAGTGTTTACTGACCGCAGTCCCAGGCTGGAGGAAGAAAACATCTTCTCAAGATGGTCCAGCTTTTTGGATTCCCTATCAGGTGGTGCGTTACAGAATGCACCTTTGGACGTGGAGGCTTGGACCACCAAGCTTTGTGGTGGGGTGTTGGGAGAGGAAAGTGGAGTCGCCTGAGGCCGGATGGTGGCGTCGGGCAATCATCCTATCCACAGGAGCCGCTGTGTTGGGCCTGGACCAGGTACCCAAAAGGATGTTGGTTAGGGCTTCATTGAACAGCAGTAGGGGCTCCGAAGAGCTCGCTGCCAGCTGAAGCACCTTTGTCAGGAGGTTAGTCCTGAACGCCACCGTAGGTAGCTCGAGGTTGAGAACCTCGGCCACCCTACGCAACACCACTGTGTAAGACACTATCTCCTCTGTAGCCACGGTAGGAGAGGACAACATGCCAAGGTCTGGGGAGATATCCAGACCACTGGCTTCCCCCAGCTCCTCTCTTCAGTCCGGGTCGTACTCTAACTGGTCAGTCAAAGGGTCTCCAGACCCCTCCCAGTCCTTCTCACCTTCTTCTGGTTGCCAACATGGCCTGAAAGGAACACCAGGGTAGAAACAAGGGCACAAAGTTACCCATTGGCGCCAGATCCGGCATCGGTCAATGCCGGTCCGGCTCCGTGTCCACTACAGGATGGAGGCCGGTGTCAACGTCGGCTGGGGACACAACCGGCGTCAGTTGCGGGCGATGGGCAATCTGCACCGGGGGAAGTGTAATAAGGTCGACCGGTGCCGATCTAGATCCAGGCCTGGATCCAAAGGGACCCTGCAGTGCCGGGGCCAGAGCCGCTGACTTCAAAGGCCCAGGGCCCCCAACCGAGTCCGAGAGGCGCGCCGGAGGAGTTGGGTTGCCCAAAGATGGTATTCATCGCTTCGTAGAAGCTTCTAAGCTGGGCAGGGGTCGCTCCGGGTCCCGGAAAGGGAGGGAACTTCGGAGTCGACCCATCGGGCTCTGAACGTGGAGCACCAGGAGGGCCTCTGCCCGCATCCCCCGTCACGTCGGCTGATGGACGGGGAGAAGTCGAAGAGCGGCGATGCTTCTTCGACTTCTTCTTGAGCTTCGACTTACCTGAGGAGTGCAAAAGACTTGGAAGAAGAATGATGGTGACTCCGCGACCGGTCCCTCGACCGGGACCTCAAACGGCGCGGAACGAACTGCCGGGTCTCGAGAAGCTTTCGGGACCACTCTTGCAAATACTTCGGATTCATGGTCCGGCAGTCGGAACACGACTTGGAGTCGTGGTCACGTTCCAGACAGAACAGGCACACAGGGTGCGGATCAGTCACCGACATCAACCGTCGGCAGGAACCGCAAGCCTTAAAACCGGGCATCCTACGTGCACCAGGAGTCAAGGTCTCAAAATGGTGTCGACAAAAGAATCTATCAAAAAGTGAGTGGAGGTACCGCTCTCCCCGGATCTGCGCTGGCTGATGCGGAAAAAGAAAAAACTGACATCAGCGGGCGAGGGGGGCGTCTAATTAGATACCGCAACGTCATTACTGTGACCACGACAGACGCGGAGTTGACCGACGCCATCTTTCGACGCGCAGGGGTACTGCTGACGAAAAAAGTCTCCTCATCCAGTCTGACGCCTGGGGGTAACTCACAAGGTAAGGAATCTATAACTAATTCTCTTTTTCAGAAAGCTGTAATCAACAGCCTCTATTTAAAAATTGTTAGATGGCCTATAGGTACAGCAGAATAAAGATAATGTTAAAAACAGTCATTCTTAGTAGCAGAAAGATACGAGCTACCTTTATTATATCTCCTGTACTAAGTCACTCATTTGATGTTGGTATCCGATCACAGTGTTGAAACCTAAAACTGCTTCCTCAAAAAGGTTTCAAACCAAATTACTGACATGTCAAAGTTCATTCATGCTTCCACATATGCGGACGGACACGCTTTCAGTTCACAGTACAATCAACGCTCTATATTGAAATGGTTAAGCAAAAAAAAACATTGGAAAATCAATAAGTTTCACATTTTGGCTCTGAAAATGGAGAGCCGATGGTTTTTGCTGATGCTGGTCAGCATCGGCACCTACATGTCATGACACTACCACAGCTATAAAAATGTGTAATGAGAGCAACTCTTCAACCAAAAGGGACAGGGATAAAGTACTTCACAACAGTAGTAGGTCCCTCTTGTGTATCCTAATAACAGTCTCACATGCATCTACACTGTTATGCCACAAGACTCTTTTCCTCTACACTTGTTTCTCATCTACACATACAATGAAACCTGCGTGTGCAAAAACAACTGTCCTCTATTACAATCGTATAAATTCAATATCTCAATGTATTAATCTCACAAAAAAAACTGTCTAAATCTCATCAGATTGAATACCTTAAAATGCAGTTACAAATTTAAAAATAATTATAACATCCTAAAAGAGAAATCTTTTCTATTGTCAATATCTTATTAACACTTTTATATATCAATAAACTAACTGAATTCCAGTGTGCAAGAACTGTCTAATTAATTATTTCATGCATATATCAAAAATAATTTTGATCAGGACCATACAGTATAAAAAACAAATTACACAATATTATTACAATCCAATTTTCCAGTTATCTTAAGTCGTCGACGCAGCGTTTCGGTTGCCAAAAGCTGGTTTACCCCACCATATTCAGGGCACAATATTTAGAAACAAGGAATTATTCTCAACGTTGTATATATATCCGCTGAGGTTATTGCATCAGGATCACCTATTTACTTTTCCGTGATTCGTCATCAATTCCTATTTTGTGACTGCGGCCTCCATAAATTGTCTTGGTGCCTCTAAATTCACTCGTGAGAATGTGAATTATAAAAAGAATTGCACGGTTTACAAGTTTTCTCCACACTAGGGGATTTTTCTTTTTTATCACCTGTTTTTTTCAAAACGGGGGCTTTCCTTCTTTGTACTGCCCTCGTATTCAACTCAGTATGGCAGTCTCGTCTTCTCAAACAAGCCTCTGTGTAACTAACCTGGGTATCTGGGTACTTTGATTCACATGCATACGTTTTATTGCAATAGTTTTCAATCTAAACTAAGTGCAATGTGTAAAATGAATGCTACTTTACTTGACCATCATTATGCTTTCTTAAGTTATGAAGGGCAAATATCTTTACACCCTCAATTTTCGAACATATATTTAAGGATAAACTATGTAGATACTACACTGCATGTTCCTAGAAGATTTAAAAAATGTTGCATATCTAAAATGGTTGCATGACATTACAACACAAGGTAAACATTTATAAGGTATGTGAAAACCCTACGTTGTTGCGGTGTGGCGTGTGTGTATTCACTTAAAAACCACAGGTTACATGGACGCTATAGTTAGGAAATAGAATTTAAAAAACCTTAATATTTACTGAAAAAACCAAAGGTCACAGAGACGTTATAGTTAGGCTCAGAGTGCACTCATACAAAAACAGTGATATTCAGCAGTTGTAGTTAACTGAGATAACTATAATTTACGCCCCCGCAATGCACTGCTTATAACTTCACAAATTACATCACTCATGACATGGTCAGCGACATCACTCATTACATCATCCAGGAGTGTGAGTGTTTTCTAAAAGGTTATCAGCGTTAAACATATATACCAAGGTACCACAACAGTTAAAATAGTATACTTTGTGTACTGCTAATGAGTGGCACTACTTCTAATATATATAATGTGAGTGGCTATGTGACTGTGTGTATACCTGTGTAAATGGGTGTCTGAGTGCCGGTGTGTGAGTGGCTGTATGAGTGTATAAGTAGGTGTGTGAGTGAGTGACTGACTGTATGGGTGGGTGAGTGGGTGGGTGGGTGGGTGAGTGGGTGGGTGGGTGAGTGGGTCTGTAAGTGACTGGGTGGGTGTCTGAATGGCTGTGTGAGTGACTGGCTGTGTAAGTGCTGTATGGGGGAGTGAGTGGTTGTTTAAGTGGGTGTTTGGTTAAGTGAGTTGGTGAGTAGGTGGCTGTATTGTAGACTGAGTGAGTGAATGCATGTAAGCCCATCAGAATTATTTTACCTGTTCTACATTGCTAATCCTATCTGCACTGGCTCTTTTACGGGGATGCTAATATAATTAATTTTCGGGGATAGTATAACAATTCTTTCTTGCTCTGTGCCTAATCATGTAATTGGTTTATACCTGCCATTTTATAGTTTTATTGTATGACTGTTGTATGTTATTATGTTTGCTATGTGGCTGTATATACTTGCCGAATAAAGCATTTTGAACTGAAACTGAATGCATGTATGGGTGAGTGAGCAGAAGTGTGAGTGCTTGTCTGTTTGTGTGAATGGTTATGTAAGTGGGTAAGTGAGTGCTTGTAAGGGTGAGTGAGTGCTTGTGTTGAGACTGTATGGGTGAGTGGGTGTGCGAGTGGCACTATGGGTGAGTGGGTGTGTGTGAGTAGCTGTGTGAGTGGCTGTATAGTTGACTGGTTGTATGAGTAGCTGTACAGATGATTGAGTGGTTTTGCTAGTGGCTCTATAGATGAGTGAGTGGTTGTATGAAGTACTTATATCGCTCTGTGAATAGGTATGTGGGTGATTGTGTGGGCAAGTGAGTGGGTGTGTGAGTGGGTGTATGAGAGGTTCTATAGGGATGTGAGTGGGTGTTGAGCGCTTCTGTGGATGTTGTCATCAGTGATGTCATTGACCATGTCATGAGTGATGTAATATGTGAGGTCTTAAGCAGTGCATTATGTGGGCTAAAGTTATAATTAGCTCAAGGAAATATAAATGTTGAATTTCACTGGTTTTGTACGAGTGAAATCTGAGCTCAACTATAACGTCCCTGTAACCTTTAGTGCATTTCTAAGGTTTTTTAAAAATTGGATTTCCTAACTGTAACCTTTGAGAGTGAGTGCATGAGTGTCTCAATGGGTGTGTGAGTCTCTGTATGGGTCTAGAAGTAGCAGCAGAAGTGAAACATACACAGAG
The DNA here is from genome assembly GCF_964204655.1 of Triturus cristatus. Classification (NCBI taxonomy): domain Eukaryota; kingdom Metazoa; phylum Chordata; class Amphibia; order Caudata; family Salamandridae; genus Triturus; species Triturus cristatus. The sequence goes on from NC_140588.1 coordinate 216,678,240, forward strand.
GTTAGGTGGAATTCGGGAAGTGATCTTACCTCTAGGCAGTGCTTAATTTGAGCGGGTGCTTTCCGATCCTCAGCGCAGGGACTTAATTAGTTTCCGGTGCTCGGCACCGGCACTTAATTGTCAACACCATACCTGTAACAGTCCACCACATGGTGGTGCTGTTCATCTAATTTAGCGATGAGCAGAACAAGACTACACTATACAATAAAATTGCTAATACCTGCCTCCCCAGAAATTACATGTGAGAGAGATGGTTAGTAGTTGTTTTGGCAGCGATGACATGGGCGATGGGTGGTGCAAGCTGCAGTGGCCTCCTGGCAGTTAATATTTTACAAATCAAGCACTGCCTCTACGATAATCGTACATCGTGGTGTCCGGCAAGGAGGCGTGCTTGCCCCACGCTTTTTATCTTAAAGATTAATGGAGCAGTAGAACTTCTGGCAAAACGTAATCACAATGCCGCTAAATTGGTGGGCATCAATACCCTCCTTCTTATGTTTAAAGACAATACGCTTTTAATATCTTGACCCCTGCATGGCCTTCGGTTGCTGTTGGATTGCTTTGCATCCATTTGCCATGCAAGGGGCCTTGAGATAAATCTGTCAAAGTCAAAATTCATGGGACTCACCCCCCACTGTTCCTTAAGAGGTAGCATGAGGATAAAGGGGGCGCCCTTGGAGCAGGTAACATTTTTTTATGAACTGGGTGAAAGACTGCCCAATAATATGTCCTGGGTACCACAGCTGGGAAAAAGCAGAACTATCCTCCTCCAAAAGTCATCAATTATAGGAAGCAAACATAAGGCTACTTAATTCCAGCATTAACTCCAGCCCTCGAAGTTTAAAGGGCCACAGCTTTGTCAGGGGCAACATACAGTGCAGAACTCTGTAGATGTGCCACTGTGTCTATGCTTAACCAAACTGAAAACCAATTAATTAGGACACAATGTAATCTGCCAGCAAGCACACCTCTCACACCACTGCAACTTGACTAATAAAGAGAATTGATTAGGCGATACCATTAAATCTTTTGACATACTGGGTGCGTCTTTGGACGACACAAGAACTTGAGCCCTACAGAAAAGTCTTGGTGGAGTTACTCGCTATCGACAAGGGAGTTCGCACCCCATGGCTCAGGAAAATAAAAGCACTATGTTAGCTTGTAAAATTGAAGTAGGTCTCAATGTCCTTCGAAAACTGAAGCAAGCCTCCTGATGTTGAACAAACTTGGAAAGATAAAAAAAATAGGAAGTATTACGGTGAAATTTCTGAGCTATAAATATTTTGTTAGCTTCAAACCACATCTGGACAGGATACGCCCAGCCAAAGCAAAAAGTTTGTACATAAAAATTAGAATCAGCTCTTTTCCGTTAAAATCTTTGACATCTAAACAGGACAAAAATAGTTCCTTGCATTTCGATTGCCCCTTTTGGCCGCACAATGAAGAATCGGTCGATAATTGTTTCTTTTCTGTTCTAGCTATTTCCTGTTCCAGAAAAATGGATGATTCCTGCGTGCAAGTTATTAGGTACAGTCCACTATTGGGAAGTTTTAAAATACTTAGATATGGCACAAAGGAGCACATTGTGTTCACCATCTCTAGATTCTTAGTGAGAGCATGGAGAATCAGACTAAACACGCTTTATGTTTCAACTTAGCCGGAAGGGGATTTAGTCTCAATATGTGCTATAAAAAAAAACTGTACCTATATCGCCAACATTGTCGCTGCTAGTTAAACTCTCTCAAATAAGATTATTATGTGGGTTACTAAGCAGTTTTATCTGAATCATGTACAGCATTGCGTTTTAACACTGTCTCAGTTTGAAAATCTGTTTATCTTTTTCAAACAGGTATGCCAACGTAGGTTTTTAAGCAGCTCTACTAGAATTATTCAGCAAAACAATGTGAACAAGAAGTTTTAATGTTTTAAATTATTTATGTACGAACCATTATGGTTGTACAAGGCGAAATAAAAAAAAACAGTGACTTCTGTCTCTATCTTCAATGAATGCCAAATCATTTGGAATCATCCAGCTGCTTTAAAATCCTGTTAAGGCCTTATGAGAATTGCTTAGTACTATGAAGAAGAGGGATTCAATCAGGACAAAAGTAACCATCAATGTGGATCATTTACACAGGCGCCAAGTTTTTTCTCCATCACCTAAACATACAGCTACAAAAGGAAGTGAATTGAACACTTAAAACAAAGTAGCTTGAAGTGAGTTTACAAGGGTACCTATTCCTTACCTAGCTTAAATAAATAGGCTCTATGACTGCTAGGAGTGATGATGCCAAGTGTTTGGAAGGAGTATTAACCCTTTTGATGCTTGTGACGGAGCGGTTCCGTCATGTGCGTCGGTCGCGCTGTGCGCATGACGGAACCACTCCGTCACGGCCCCGCCCGCGCAAGAGCCCTTCAGCACAGTGCGGTAATCCGCGCCGCGCTGAAGGGGTTAAATAACAAACCGCATAGCAGTAATGCACAAATATAGTAGAGAGACCAATGGAAAACGTCCAAGCTAAAGTCAGCATTTCCGATTGAGGAGCTTGTCACTGGAGGATAAAATATCAACCTTGTTGTGAGCTTCAAAAATTCTGGATAGAGCACATATATACAAATTGAGGCACCACTACAACTGTCAATCTCTTCAATTAACATATACTCCATATCTGGTAACACAAGAACTTACCCAAATCAGTAATAAGAATAGGTTCCTGTAGGGGTATTTCTGAAAAGTGAGCATTTTCTAGTAATGCTTTGCTTCTTATAGGCCTGGGTGGATAATTCCTTAGATCACCGCGTCTAAAATGAGAGGCGATATGAGCTTTTCTGTGCCCAGATGTTCGACATTTTCTATCACAATGAGGACATGGAAAAGGTCTGGCACCTACATGAAAAACATAATAAAATACTGTTAGCAAAGTAATCTATACATTGAAAATGCAAAAAATATTGAGATTTCTACGTTGTCATGGAAAAGTGGTGTTTTCTTATAATTTTACCTGGATAACATCTTCATAACACAGTGGAGTTCATTACTTAAGCACAACATTGAACTATGATAATATAGGATTCCATTATGGCACTAATGATTAATGTAAAAAAAAGTTTAAGGACTCGAACTGTAGAATCCCAAACAAAGTACTAAACTTCGAGTGCAGTGTTGGCGCAGTCCAATTTCCAAAAGTCAAGGCTCTTATTTCAAATTAGAAGCAAAATTATGTTTCTAGAAAACACAAATCATTCACAGCATTAAGTGCTTGCTGCTGACATCTAATGAAGCCTGGACATCACAGGTACCGTCACTCGGAGGTCTCACTTAACAGTATTTACTGCTGTGGAGAAGAACATAGCGGGTGCAACCGCAAAGTCAGGCCAACCAGTGATTGGGCAGATCAGCTGTCAGGGATGTTTGGTCTTCTGTCGTCTCTTATGGCACTTTTTGTTGAAAATCTTTCCAAGTTCCAACTTTCAGGGTCAGGCAGGAGCAGCATCTCTAACACACTTTCTAAGAATCTAGGACCTGGCAGGCACCTTTTGAGGGGGTTTGGTCTCACTCCAGAAAAGGTCAGGTGCAGAGTGAAGGTCTCTTGAGCTTGTTATATCCCCATAAGTCACACAGGAGGCCAGCCAACTAGCTCTTGGGGTCACTCTGATAGTCCTGGGTACAAGAAAGTTGGCCTCTTTCCTTCAAGCAGCAAGGCAGGCAGCATGGCCATCCTCTGTGGTCCAGGACAGGCCTCAAGCAGCAGGGGAGTTTTTGGTAGCAGAGGGACAGTCCTCTGTTGAACACAGTAGGCCTCGAGCAGCAAGGCATTTCTCTGGTGTACAAGGTAGTATTTCTGAACACTTCCTCAGGTCCAGGAGTGTACTGAATTAGTGGTTCAGGAGGTCAAATACTTATACCTGGTGCCAGCCATTGGAGTGGGGGTAACATACTGGCTACCACCCACATCTGGTTATGGAGAGTTCTTCCCTCCCCTTGTAAAGGCTCCAAGTCGTCTGGGAAGACGAAAGGATGGTGTCTGGTTCCTTTGTATGTGTGCTGCAGGCAGCCCTTTGAAAGGTAACTAAGGCAGGGAACAGCTCAACCCCCAACCATCATGGCAGGATGGCCCATCCCACCAATACCTAGTCACCATTTGTCTCACTATCTGGCAGAAACACACAAAGGCCAACTGCCAAGCTATTCACAGCCATGTGACCCAGGATACATGCAACATGCACCAAATGGTTTGGACAAGAAAATGATAACTTTCTAAAAGTGACACTATCAGAATTGTGACTTTAATTTCTACGTTTTCATTAAAGAGGATTTTAAATTTGAGTCCAAACTTGACATCCCTGTCTGTAGGAAGCTGGCTTTGTATACACTATACCAAAGTAAGGTATTGTGCGTGTGCAGATAGTCCAGTGGATCCCCAAAGGCTTACAGAGCTTAAAGTAGATAAAACCTTATTCTCTATTTGTGGTACTGTGGGTGAGCAGTAAGGCTTTATCAGAGGGTAGTGTTAAGCATTTATTGTACACAGGCAGGCAAGAAATTATTTCACACACTCAAAGACTGAACTCTGGTCAATAGTTTTGTATAAAAATATTTCTTTGTTGTATTTTATTTTTAGAACCAAGCCAGACTTGGTGCAGGTAAATAAAATAATACTTTTCTCATGTAATAGAGCAGAATGCAGTTGAATGCAGTTACAGGTAAGTCAAATGCTCAGAAACAGGTGAAATTACTTTTTAGTTACTTTGCAATTACTTTTTCTACTCAGTGTGATATGCCTAGATATCTAACTAGAAAATTTCCTGGATAAAATGTGAGTTAAACAGTTTTTATCAACACACAGTTTCTTAGGTTTCCATACAAAACACCCTTAACACTTATACGTTTTTCAGAGGAAAACAAACCCATGGAGAAAAATGAAGTTATTGTTTTGCAGCGGTACACGGTTTTGAGGGTTGAGTTTATGGGGTTAGAACAAAGGTTCCCCCAGGATCAAGGATGCACTCCACGATCAACCTCAGTGGCACAAGGGTGGCCAGGTACAGAGTGCTGAGGCCCAATGTTATCCAATAGGGGGCCTCCGGTTGGTGGCTGCTCACGAGCAGGCCACAAGGTTGAGGGACCAAAGCTCCTGGAATTAAGCTCAGGGCAAAGAGGGGGGGGGGGGGGGGGGGGGGGGGATCAAGTCAGCACACAAAGTGCACCCACATCGGTACAGGGGCGGTGTGGTGCAGGGTGTTGTTTTGGCGTTGGGTGCCCTGTTTTCAATGGGGATTATTCGGTTGCAAAAATCACTGCAGGCTCCGGGAGGAAGATCTTCTGGAGGTAACCACCGGTTGGTGAGGTAAGTTGGGCTGTTGTGGGATGCCGGGACACCATCAGTTGGGCCCCCCAAGGCCGTGGGGCGTCAGGTGCAGGGGTGTCTTTTGGCATTAAGGTTTCCTTATATGTTCCGGCCGCAGTCAGGGGGATTCTTCGGAAAGGGGCTGCAGGTGTCATCGGGAGACTTGAGGCAGGTCAGGTATCACCAGATCGCCGGGGGAACGACCGCGTGATGTTGGGCCACTCGAACTAGGGACGTAAACATCGGGTGCTGAGTGGTGCAGACTCACGGATTTGGAAGGAGCCAGAGTCTGTTGGTGAAAATCCGGTTTTCACGGGGGACAAAGTCTTTTCAGGGAAGGCAGGGCAGGTCCTCCAGGTTCTGGGGGGCTTCTGGCTGCAGGACAACCTAGGATTTCTCTGGAGCATGTCGAGGTCGGGACAGGCCAGTGGGCTGGGGCCAAGTCAGTTGGTGTCCTCTTCTTCCTTCAGCACGGCTCTTCAGTCCTCCTTTTTGTCTGAGGAGACAAGGTTTGGGGTTGCCCCTAAATACTAGATTTAGGGGCATTTGAGGTAGGTACAGGTTGGGACCAATGGGTCCCTTGCTTGGGGTGGGTACACCCCCTATTATGCCACCGTCCAGTGGGAGGGGGGCATAAGCCTCACTCTGGTTGGCTGGATCCCCCCCATCTTCCACATGGTGGGGACGGAGAGTTGTGCTTCACCTCGCCTCCCCCACCTGCTAGGTGGGGTTGGCAAAGGTGGGCACACTGGAAAATGGCCACTACAACGCGGCCGTTTCCACGCATTACCATAACCACACATGCATTACAACGCATGCTTGGTTACAACGAAAAGCCTTTACCACGCATAATTTTACTACGAAAAAATAAATAAATAAATAAAAGAAGTGGGTTTGGGGGGTCTACCCCCAACAAAAAAAAGCGTGGGATAAAAAAAAGGGGGCTTGACGGCCCGACGGCCTACCGGCTGAGTTCTACCAGCAATTCACCGGTACACTGTCCCCACGTTTGGTGACTTTATATGCGGAAGCGTCTGAGGGAGGGGGTGGCTTGCCAGATACCACCCAGTCGGCCCTTGTGATACCGCTCCCCAAGTACAAGAAGCCTGACGCGGGACTCGGGGACTACCATCCCCTCTCCATGCTCAACCTGGATTTCAAGATCCTGAGTAAGGTGTTGGCGGGTAGGCTACTTCCCCATATGAAGGCCCTGATCCAGCCAGACCAGAACGGGTTCATCCCCTCATGTAGTACCTCTTACAATCTTCGCAGACTCTACTCTGTGCCCTACCACAAGGGAGCGCCTGCGCTCCAGCAAGCAACAGTGTTGTCGGTAGACCTGGAGAAGGCATTCGACACAGTGTCCTGGGAATACCACTTCGGGGTAATGCGCCGTTTGGGTCAGGGAGATGAATGGGAGCGATGGGTTCGACTCCTTTACGCCGCGCCTACGGCGAGAGTCAAGACAGGCCGAACCATATCTAGGGCATACAAGATCTTCCGGGGATCCCAGCAAGGATGCCCCCTGTCTCCGCTCCTTTTTGCGCTGCTGTGGAACCTTTGGGTGAGCGGTTTCACTTGGGCGGGAGAGGGCTCGGATTGATGCTGGGCGGGCGGCAGCACCACATTTCATTATATGCAGACGATCTACTGCTGTATCTTACGGAGGCAATCGAAGGAGCAGTGGAAGCTCTGCGGATTCTGGGAGACTTCGCTCTCCTCGCGGGCCTTAGGGTTAAAACAACCAAGATCTTCCTCTTCCCTATAGCTGGACCCCTGCCCAGACCGGAGGCACAGCCGGATGACACACTCAGGGCGCAGCGCTCCTTTAAATATGTAGGCATTAACATTTTTCATGACCTAGAAGATCTGCGGGACGGGAACCTGGGTGGAGCGCTGAGCTCCCTTCGTTCCTGTGTCCAGTTCTGGTGCACATTGCAACTACCCATCATGGCCAGGATCACGCTGTCCAAAATGGTTATGCTGCCCCAGCTGTGGTACTTCTCCATAAATCTACAGGTCTTGATGCTGAGAAGCTGGTTCCGACACTTGCACTCACTCTTGCGGCAACTGGTCTTGGGAGATGGGCGTCTAAGAGTGTCGCTGCAGACCCTGCAGCGCCCTATGTCAGTAGGGGGACTTGGGGTACCTAACTTCGAATATTACATGCTGGCAGCCCAACTACAATGGTTAATGCAGTGGATGGAAGGAGTGAATGAGGAGGGAAAGTGCCTGTCAGGCCCAGCGCTGAGTCGCGGGTTGATAATTACGAAGCTCCTACTGTCGTCCACCCCAGCCCCGTCCTGCTCCCTACTCCAAATACAGCCTTCCAGACGTGGAGGAGATGCTGCAGCTGTCGACAACACTGTGCGAAATACTCCCCCATGCTACCCCTGGTGGGGTTGCCGCATGGTTACTCTCAAACCACATTCACGGGAACCCAGCTGGCCAGGTGGTCAGAGGCCGGGCTGGACAACGTCGGGGATTGCTACCTGGATAAGGAATTGATTCCCTTCGTAGACTTGGCAGAGGATAGTAGACTCCCCGCGGGACCCCACCCACATGACGTACATGACACCACATAGACTTAACGTGACGTACGGAGGGGAGGTGCGACAGTGTCCCAGGTGTGCCCACATGGATGCTGGCTTTGCCCACATGACCTGGGAATGCCAGTGGGTGCGCCCTTACTGGGAGGAAGTACTGGCCAGGATTAAGGACGTGCTTGGAAGGGAATTGGCCTCGACGATTCATACGTATCTGCTGGGTCTCTTCCCTAGGCCCCCTAAATGTTAAGTGGGAAAACGCTTGATAGACCTCGCGCTGTGCCTTGCCAAGCATAGGATAGCCATGGACTGGAAGTCACCCAGAGAGCCACAGATAGCGGTCTGGAACAGAGATGTCATAGCGTGGGCTGGGGCAGAGCATTGGTGTGGGAGGAGGTCAAGGGTGTGAGATTGCGCCCAACTGCAGAACAATGGAGAGAGGCACTGGCAGAATGGGAGAATCCGAGGGGAGTCAGCAGTGAAGAGGGAGAAGCGGAGGACGACACCCCTATAGATGCCGGGGCTGATACCCAGTGCGCAAGATCTCCCAATGCCCAAAGGGACTGAACCAGACAGAATGAGGTTCAGAAGTAGTCAGACCTCATCTGTATTGGACTAAGTGTAGGAACTATGGAGGCCCGGGGGGAGTGGGGGGCTTCCCCCGATACCCCCGCTCTTGAGATGTTTCACGATCCATTCCCCAATGTATGAAGATGACTAGCTGCGCGCACATCAGTCCTCTGCATGAATAGTTTAGTTTCTTATTATTTTTTGGTTCTTTTCTTTGTCTGATTTTTTCCCCCCTTAATTGGCTGTTCTTTACTGTCTCAGTTCTCCTTTATTCCTCGTATCGACTTTCGAGCCCAAATAAAGTGTTTGGAATGTAAAAGTATAAACCATTACAGAACTGTATAATGGTTGACCGGCGGTGGAGTGACCTCTCCAACAATTATATAAATGTACCAGATAAATCAGAGCATGCACTCCAGAACATAGACAAATGTTATTGGTGCATCATGTTTTGTTTCTTTGGTTAGTGTTTTTGCAACCAATGTATAATAAAGTAAAAATGGCAATAAAAATGCTTTAAAAAAATAAAAATAATCTCACCCCAAAACACCTTTATAGGGCATGTTTGCGTACTTCACCTGAATGCACGCATTGCGGACAGCAATCGGAGGACTTTTACCACATGCTCTGGTCCTGTACCCGGCTTGCAACTTACTGGGATAAAATAGAATCCGACCTAACATACATCCTGGGCTGGCAGGTACCCCATAGCCCCCTACACCTCATCCTGGGAGTCTTGGACGGCTTAGATGGGTCCCAAGCAGATAAACTATTCCTGGGGATGGCCATCATGGTGGCCAAACGCGACATTGCTGCAACATGGACACAACCTGAACCGTCAAGAGTAACTAAATGGCGCAGAGGGGTGGACAGGTGAGCTGCTGGCATATTCTGAAATGCCAATGGCTAATGATCAATTGTGCTGCATTGTCGTTTTTATTTCTCCAAAACCCAATAAAGTTGACTACAAAAAAATGTAAAAAAATACATGTTGCTGTTTAGGGTCTAACTTACAGGTGACTTATTTGTTTTAAAAAGTAACATTTAGGTCTGACAAAAGGTTAATTTTGCCACGTCAAATCTACACCACAGGCTGCAATGGGCAGACTTGAGATATGTTATGAAAAGCTACTTAAGTGGGTGGCACAATGACTGATGCAGGCTCACTAGTAGAATTTAATTTACAGACCCAGGGTACATGTAGTACCATATTCTAGGGACTTGTAAATAAATTAAATATGGCAATCAGCTTTAAGCCAATTTTACCATGTTTTACAGAGAGAGCACCAGCACTTTAGCATGGGTTATCAATGGTTAAGTGTACAGAGTCCTAGCGCAGGTAAAAACAAAATTCAGAATACAGAAGGGATGTAGGCAACAGGTTTAGGGGAAGACCACACGAACGATGGCAGGTCTAATAGTACTAAACAAAAACCTGTTCAATTTTACATGAAAGGAATTTTACAGGAAAGGACTAACCTAATTCACTTTTTGGACTTTGTGAGTTATATTCTAAGATTTTGAGTGATTTTTGTAATATTACAAAATGGCTTAGATCTTTTTTTAAGAACAAATTTTATTGACATTTTGTGGTACGTTACGGCCGAAGCCGAATACATAAAAAAGAGGAAATCAGGATGAAACACATGACAGAATAGTATCAGTATATCAGAACAACAGCGAAAAGCCTGTGAATACACAGACCAACAAAACAACCTTGGCACAGGCTACACATTTCGCTCCCCCTTTGTGAGAACTGTCCTTTACATTTGCGTACAGAACCGGGGGCTACAAGTCATATGGATATACATAATTCAGTGAATGTACTGCCTAATTATGGGGGGTCTAGGGTAGGGGGGCCAGTCTATACCCCTATAGACTGCCCAATGAGACCAAATCTTCCTATGTTTTTGCGGACAGCCTCCTGCTTGAAACACAGCTGTTTCTGTACCCATGCATCTGTCCATGGCCCGCCTCCACCCACCGATCGATGGCGGAGAGGTCCCCTACCAGGATTGGGCGATATCCCGCTTGGCAAGTGTGAGGCCTAGGAATAAGAGATGTTGCTTACAGCAGTTTCAGCAGTTTCCCACAATCCCCTCTGTACTATGTAATAGAAATAGTTTGGTTTCCAGGGCCAAATGCCAGGATACGACCTGTTCCAGACAGGAGGATACCTTCCACCAGAACGGCTGAAGTGCCCCACAGCTCCAAACTGTGTGCAGGAAGGTCCCCTCTGCTTTGCCACATCTAAGACAGGTAGGGGAAGGTGTGTCGCAAAGAGACCATTTTTAAGATTGCTGACTGCCCAAAAAGAGACAAAGGAAGGGGTCGAGGTAGTAGTGGGTGAATATTATGCAACCAAGATGTCATTGGATATGGCGAGATGTATATACCCAAGTATTGAAAGCCCTGGACAGCTGAGATGCCCATGTACCTAGCCCTTAGACTTCGCATACTGGGAACAGCACCGACTTCGCTGAGTTAGTTCCGAGACCTGATGTTTCCCCGAATACTCGAAGTATCTGTAATATTCGCGGGTCAGAGAACCTGGGTTCTGTTAGAAAGAAAAACACATCAGCGCATAACGTGATCCTGTCAGAGGCGTCTGCTGACCAATCATATCCCCGCACCAGGGGGTCACGCCGCACCCAATGCCGGCCCGCAATTCTATTGCTAAAGCAAATAATAGCAGGGTAAGTGGGCAGCCCTGTCTTATACCCCAAATGATTGGAAATTGCTCCGACCGTACTCCTGCCACCCGTAAGGAGGTGGAGAGATCTGTATATAATAGCTGTATATGGGACAGAAAACGCTATCCAAAGTTGAGGGCTCGGAGGAGCTGGAATAAATAAGTCCCAACTTAGGGAGTCGAATGTCTTGTCGATGTCGCCAAGCAAAAGGGCCGCAGGGCGGCCAAGTTCTGGGGCCTTCCCAATGGCGTTGTGGACTCCCCTGATATTGTGTCGGGGGGATCGGTGTGGCATGAAGCCGGCTTGGTCGGGGTGGACAAGCTCATGGATGTATATGCGAAGGCGATCAGCCAGAACCTTGCCTAAAAGTTTAGATTCAAAGTTCAGAAGAAAAATTGGGCCGTAGGCTGAGGGTTCTTCAGGGGGGTGTCCTGAATTGAGGAACACTACAATTTCGTCGTGACACCAGTCAGGAGGAAAAATGTGATGTTCTAAAGCTAAAGTCTAGTTGATCTCGGATATGATCAGGTAACACTAGGTGGTATATCTTTTAGGAATTTTCCTATTTGATCAGACAATATAATTTCCTTTTTAGCATAGAGTGATGAACAATAGGATGCCAACGCTTGGGCTACCCTGTCGGGGGTGGTGCATAGAATCCCTCCTGCATTTCACAGCACAGGCACCGGGGCGGGTGAATGCGCAGCTTGACAAAGGCGATGAAGCATCTTACTCCACATACCACCCCATTGGTAAATTCTAGATTGGGTCACTTGCCACATTTCTTGGGCTTTGTTAGTGAGGTGTTGGTGTAGCTGCTGTTGTTGTTGTGCCAGGAGGGGACAGCAGTTCGCCGCTGGGCCTCTGCCCTCCCTCACCTCAGCTTCCAGAGCCTGCTGGCGATTTTCCAGGTCCACCACCTGAGCCCGGCGTTGGCATTTTTCGCCTGCGCAATAACTGATGTCTATACCTTGGAACATGGGCTTAAGGGCTTCCCACAGTGTTATGCCTGAAGGGGCAGTATCTGCATTACAAACCAGATTGTCTGTGATCGCCTGCCGGACGGTGGTTTGATATGTTGGATTACGTAGGTGCCAGAGTGACATTCGCCATCTGAAGGGTGGTTTGTGTGGCCCGATATGCAACTCAAGGGTGACCAGGGAATGATTCGAGAGACCCCTAGGGAGAACGGAAACAAAAGAGGCCCTGTGAATGTAGGCGAGTGGGAGAAAAAGGTAGTCTAACATGTATAGGGATCCATGTACTGCTGAGAGGAAGGTGGAGCCTGATTCTGCTGGGTGATATGCTTGCCATGCATCCGACCACCTCAGGGTAGAGGCGAAATGGTGCAGCATGGATTCCCGTTTGGGGGCTGTGGCCTGTCCTGTGCCGTCAGTCAATGGACCTCAGTGTCGTTCCAAACGCCACCCATCACTGATAGACCGTCTGGGACTTCCCCCCATAGCCGTGTGACTCTGTCTAAGGAGGTGTGTCCCGGGGGGAGGGGCGTAGGAGCTACCCAGCATCAATGATTCCCCATATAGTGTGCCTGTCGCTATGGTATAGAGACCACTGGGATCAGACCAAGTTTTGGACGTGCTGTATGGACCCTTCGGTGCATAAGGATGGCAGTACCACTTGACCCACAAGCAAACCCCGAATGGTAAACCTCGTCATAGCCTAAGCGGGTTAGGCATGGGGCTTTGTTACCCATCATGTGTGTTTCCTGTAAAAGAAGAATGTCAGCCTCTAATCGTTTGGCGTGTCTGAAGACGGCACCCCGTTTGATTCGGTCCAATACCCACCGAACATTTCCAGTCATAATATTGAGCCATCTAGGCAGGAAATCGTTAGTGTTCACGGCCACCTATCTCTCAGGGCGGTACCAGATGGAAAGAACATGCGGAGAAGTGGATGAGTCGCTGTGCCTAAACTGGAGTAACTTTTGTGAAACCTAACATGATGCCCTGTACCCCCTCCCCCCACTCCAATACTTCCACCAACAGGGAGTATCTGTCACGGCTGGAGGGCACCCAAGGCCCCAACAGGGGACCCTGGGATGCTCCCACCAATGGTTCCTCAAGTTCCCATTGTCATTAACCATGATTCTGCAGGGCGTGCAAAAAGCACCCATCAAAGGCACCCAAGCCTGGTATTGTTCCACAGACGTACCATATACATCGGGGGAGTGAGTGTTTGTAGCAGGAGCCTGTGGCTGGGTTTCAGCGGAATCTCCGCGGCAATCACAACTCATCACCCTGTGTCTAGGAGAGCCAGTTTGACCTCGATCTGTGTCGTCTTTTGGTAGTGGGCTTTCTAGGATGGTATCTGTGGGTGCTTTGTGAGGAGTCAGATTCTAGTGGTATCGGTGTATGTGGTTTCACGTGAACCGCTTCCTCCGCCCATGCGAAAATCGCCTCCGGGGTGTCGAAGAAGAGGGACTTGGATTTGTAGAAGACTCATTTGTGCTTGATGCAGTAGCATACATTGAATATTTAATTCTCTGAGCCAGCGCTTAGCTGAGGAAAATGATTGGCGTTGTTGTTGAACCAGTCGGGTGTAATCTGGGAAAATCATGATAGCGTGTGAATTGTATAACAATTTAACCTTGTGACTTCTAGCAAATAGAAGGATGGTGTGCCGGGGGGTGTTCTCCCGGAGGGGGCTTCCTTGTCAGTGCTAGGTGGGCTCTTTCCATGACAAAGCATGAGGACAGGGAGTCATCTGGTACGAAGGATTTCAACCATTGTGTGAGGAAGCGTTCCATAGAGGTACCTTCACACCCCTCTGGAAACCCAATAAGGCGCAGGTTATTAAGCTTGGAGCAACCCTACACATCTTCCACCCAAGAAGCCAGCTCTTGTTTTAAGACTGAGTTTTTTGTGTTTTTTTTTAGTATTGTGACCGTGTCCTCAACAGACTACACCAGAGTTTCTGCCTCCCTAATGCGATCGACGGGCTTTCTGAGGTCTGGCCTTAAGGAGGAGACCTCTGATCCCTCTGCGCTGATCTTCGCGTCCAGTGTGTCGCAGGCCTGGGCTATCACGTCGAGCAAGGCAGCATTATCAGGAACAGGGCCCCCACTGTCAACATTACTTGCCCCGCCGGGGCCAGTAGTGAATTGGTCCTATGTACACTGCTTCGAGGTGGGACCCAACAATTTGTCCTTAGTCATGTTGGCCTAGAGGGGGCATCTACGGGCATCTCTGGCAAGGACAGATAACTTGGGTCATTGTTGATGCCAGTAGTTACGGATTGGGATGTTTCTCTCCAAGACTAGTGATTAAGAGGAAGAACAGTAGGTTTTGTCTACCGTATTTTAAAGAGAATATTCTTTAACTGAAACAAAATTTAGTGTGTGAATAGAGAAGTGGAGAAATTTTAATCGTATGTATGGGGAATACTGTTCCCGCTGAGGACATATCATCGTTCTTTGGTGGACATTTTGAGCGATGTCAAAATCAAGATAGCTAGACTAGCTACTACGCTTGTGGAATTTAACTGCAGGGGTTGGAATGGATAATATTCAAACACTGAGTATGAAGTTCCTATCGGGAAACGAAAGAAGAAGAAAAATGCTAACTGTGTGGTTGAAACCGAAGAAAATTTGGAGAGTGATCTCCTTATTGGAATAAGACCCTCACACACCTGACAGGTAGGTGTCTTGCTTCATCATCGGGTCTGCTCCTACTCGGGCCGGCGCTGCAATGCCCGATCAGGCACCCATTGAGGGGCCTACTTATCGGAGATCTTTTTTCCAGAGCCGATGGGTGAAGTGCAAGTGAGAGTCCTAGTGTCAGTATAAGTGAAGGTGTTGTGTGCGTTAAAATAGGGAAAAATAATCCAATCCTAGAAATTTTTTTTTAATGAGCATGGTTACTTCCCTAATTAAAATGAGAATGGCGCGTATCGTCACTTCAATGTTGTGTAGTGATACGCTAAAAAAAGGTCGACATGTTTCTTGCCTGTTTATCAAGGTTGATGGCAATTCCTCAGGACCTAGTGATATACTACCTCCACATTTTTTGGTGGTGGTCACCCAAAGCGAATAGTGAAGGAGCGGCCACCATTACAGCACCCTAAAAAATGTGTAGGGGTGGTTGGTACCTTGGTGTCAACCGGGGTAAGCAATGCTTAACCTGAAATAAAAGACACAGTTAGAACAATAAAAAACAATCCATTATAATACTATTTCAATGGAAGTCACTCATCCCAGTACTATAGTTTGTGGTGGTGTCAGAACACATGCATTGCCACTGAGTACCGTGACGTGCTGAAGTGCGGTAAAAAAGTAAAACAGTGGTCAATCAATGAAAGGACACTGCAGTGGTGAAACAGACAACAGAAGTACGTAGGAAGAAAACAGGGAAACATCATACTAGAAGCATAGAGATATGGTATCGTCAAAGTGAGTCTCACCCTCGTTAAATCCGTGCCGGGCCATAATGGTACCGGTCTCCGCCAGCACTGCTGTCTAGTGTCATGATATATGATGAAAACATGTTAATGTCAAACCCATAATAGGGTTAAAACCACAGCGAATTCATTCCTAGGACCCAGCTAAAGGTAGTTACTTATGTAAGGGTCACTCGAGCTCAATAGTATCGCTAACTGTGAAATTAGAACCTGCAGAGGCAACCCTGGAGCGGTAACAAACACCATAAAGTGAATTTAAAACATAAAATACATTACGAAATGATACCTGGCCAACTGTCCTGACATCTGTGCCAAAATAATCAGAGATAGCCATGGTACCGTGAACACATTAACGAGCAGTCTAGGTATCGTAATGATGCTCGCTTGAAGTATAAGTCGATTGATAAGAACCAGTGACAAGCGGGTGCCGCGTGTCACTTAGTACAAATATCCGGTTTAGTAACCCAAGACAACGATGGGGGGTTGAATGAAATGGTATTACTCACGGTTTAGCAGTTGGATTAAAGCGTTAACCCTACCCCTGCGGAACGGCCGGTCCAAGTAGTCCGGTGACCGGGGAATCGCTAATGGTGTTTACAAAGGAAGAGGGACGCGGTGTGCGTGAACCATACTTCCGGGTTGGGTAGAGCAAAGACTAGAGCGCTACGCATTATGGAGCGCCATCTTGGGGAAGTGTGGACGAGGCTCGGCAAGGAATAGTAATCGAGAAAGGACAGTGAAAAATTAACACGGTCTCGAAGGGTCGTGTATTCTATCCTACGATTAATTATAAAAGTATGTACCAATGCTGATGGTTTACCAACAATCATGATTGATGTATGCCAAGTCAGTTAACACCAATAGATGAAAAAAGGTGACGTATAACCCATTTACAATGGGATAGTTTGGTGGGTTTGGTTAATTCAAAAAATATATAGCCAGATGTTAAATGGAGGCGGGAATTGTACTCCAGGTAGTCAGCTAATAATAAAATTCCTATTTACATTGACTGAGTCTGTGATATTGATTAACATCCATAGAGTGATATCTTAGAGTACCCCTTAGTTTCTGGGGGTCAGCATGCTCCATGGAATCTCCTCGTTAAGTCCTGATCTGTCGGATGACAGTCTCAGGACCCAACGTTGTTCCAAACGGAACAAGGCATCCTTCGTCATGCCAGTGTGTGCTTCAAGAATGCACCAATCAAAGGAGTCAGGAGGATGGTGACTTTCTTTGTAATGGGTGGTCATTCTTGTGTTGGTCTTAGCACATCTGAAAGTGCTTCTATGTTCCATCATGCGGAGTTTCACTTGTCTTGTCGTCATCCCTATGTAGATAAGGTTGCAAGGGCAACGCATCATATAAACACAGTTAGTTGTATTACAGTTCGTGTGTTTTTTCAAATGCCATAGAAAGTTGTTCGGAAGGTTCAGTTGTTTTGTGACCTTGGTTTGGGGACAAACAGAACATGAACCGCAAGGAAAATGTCCCTGTACTGGTGGTAAATGCCATAGGGTGTTCTGTGTTATGTCACGGCGTTGTTTAGGTCTGGTGTGTATCAACATATCTTTTATGTTGTTAGTCCTCTTAAATGCAAATCTAGGGTTTGCAAGGTTCAGTGAACCGGTGTTCAAAATACCCCAGTGTTTACGAATAATGTTCCTCAGACGACTCGAGTCTGGTGTGTAGGTGGTGACACAGGTGATGGTAGTGTCGGGTTCTTTCGTCCTCACCTCCAACAATCCTTCTCGATTATTATTGCGTGCTCTTTTAAAAGCATCATTGATCACCTGTTTAGGGTATTGACGTTGGAGGAGATCTTGTCTCAATGTATTTGCTTCCTTTTTATAGTCAGCGAGGGTACTACAATTCCTTCTGATGCGAAGAAACTGGCCTATAGGAAGATTATGTCTCAGTGCCTTGGGGTGATGACTGCTGAAAAGAAGCAGACTATTTCTGTCTGTCGGTTTACGATATAGGGTGGTAGAGATTGTCCCTGCTTCCAATTTAATCATGAGATCAAGAAAAGGAATCTCCCTCTTAGAGATCGTGTTGGTGAATCTTAAGTGGGGATTCAAGGTATTGATCCACGTACAAAAATTGTTACATTCATTCAACTCGCCCTTCCAGAAGATGAGGATGTCATCGATAAACCGTTTCCACAATAGAATGTTAGAACGGTATGGGTTATCGATATCAAAAATCTTGCGTTGCTCAAAAGCAGACATGTACAAACATGCCAGGCTTGGAGCAAAGGTACTCCCCATTGAAGTACCCTGGGTCTGATGAAAAAGTTGGGTACCAAACTGAAAATAATTTTCTGTGAGCGCTAAAGTGGCGCATTCCATGATGAATGAGACTGGGGTGGGTGAGTTCCACTCAGCAGTGGTTAAGATGTCTTCAAGAACCTCCAAAGTGGCTCTTTGAGGGATATTAGTGTATAGGGCCTCAACATCCAATGTCACCAGAAGGTTCACCTCATTGGAATGTTGGACCCCCTCAAGGAGACGTAACACATCAGTCGTGTCCCTCACATAGGAAGGTGTTTCCTTGACAAAAGGTTGTATGAAGTGATCCACAAACTTGGAAAGGGGCTCTAGTATAGAACCTATACCGGACACGATGGGGCGTCCCGGTACTGGTGTCGTCCCTTTATGAATTTTGGGGAGACAATAGAAGTAGGGTACGACTGGATCGTTGGTCATTAAGAACCCTGCTTCTTTTTTCGAGATCCATCCTTCCGATTCTGCAGAGAAGGTCATTGCAGTGATGGTATTATTTAATCTCTGTGTAGGATTCTCTCTTATTGGAGTGTAGTATCTTCTATCACTCAATTGTCTCTCACATTCGATGTTGTAATCTACTGTGTTCATAATTACAGTGGCCCCACCTTTGTCAGCTTGTTTGATTGTAATAGTCTCGTCGTGTGCCAATGTTTTAATGGCTGTCATCTCCGCCGTGGAGAGATTATGAAAGGATGTTGAATTAGTATTGGAGTTGAAATCCTTCAATACAGCTTGTTCAAACGTGAGGACCTCGTTAGGGACCATGCTGCTAGTTGGAGTGAAGGTTGACGGTTTGTGGAGTGACTTCCATTGAAATAGTATTATAATGGATTGTTTTTTATTGTTCTTACTGTGTCTTTTATTTCAGGTTAAGCATTGCTTACCCCGGTTGACACCAAGGTACCAACCACCCCTACACATTTTTTAGGGTGCTGTAATGGTGGCCGCTCCTTCACTATTCGCTTTGGGTGACCACCACCAAAAAATGTGGAGGTAGTATATCACTAGGTCCTGAGGAATTGCCATCAACCTTGATAAACAGGCAAGAAACATGTCGACCTTTTTTTAGCGTATCACTACACAACATTGAAGTGACGATACGCGCCATTCTCATTTTAAGTAGGGAAGTAACCATGCTCATTAAAAAAAAATTTCTAGGATTGGATTATTTTTCCCTATTTTAACGCACACAACACCTTCACTTATACTGACACTAGGACTCTCACTTGCACTTCACCCATCGGCTCTGGAAAAAAGATCTCGGATAAGTAGGCCCCTCAATGGGTGCCTGATCGGGCATTGCAGCGCCGGCCCGAGTAGGAGCAGACCCGATGATGAAGCAAGACACCTACTTGTCAGGTGTGTGAGGGTCTTATTCCAATAAGGAGATCACTCTCCAAATTTTCTTCGGTTTCAACCACACAGTTAGCATTTTTCTTCTTCTTTCGTTTCCCGATAGGAACTTCATACTCAGTGTTTGAATATAGTCTTCTGGGCATGTATGCTGGACCTGATCACAAAAGCCCTTCCTTGACATCCCCTCATCTTTTTGATTTAGTTGGAATGGATAAGGCAGATTTTATGGCACGACACGGAGGCCAACATTATGCAAATCTCCTTTATTGCCACAACTCAGCAGTAACAATGAATAGAATATAGAACTCAAAGCAACATTCCATATAGTATATAGAGCATGAGCACATATCAGTCTTCCTTCTTTGTTGCTGCTGCTCACAAGATAAGTACCCTCACTTTACTCGTGCTTATTTAATTATGTGTGACAACTTCTGTCTCTCTTATCACATAACTGGGTCCTATTGACCCTACTATGCGATACCTTTCATTCCCTATCCCCTCTCTTAGAGGTTATTGTGTGACATTTTAATGTCTTTTTCCCTCTTCTCATTAGAGACTCTTTAAATTGTACTCGTATACCCTAATATACCCATGTGTCACCGCTCGCCCTATTCTGTTAGTAATCCGCTATTATCTCCGCTAATTTACGCCCGCAAGATCCGCCTACATGCATACTTCAAAAGTATTATTATTTAGCAAGGTTGTCTGGCAACGCTTCAAGCGCGAGCCAGGATCGCGAGGAAAACATCCCACCACTTTCCGCCTTTAATCCTTAATCCCTCACTGCCTCTAGCGCGCGACGCTTCCGACCTCACCCCCACTCCGGTCTCGGCTCCGGACCCCGCTCTCACAGCGAAGGCCTTCTTCCCTCCCCACCCCGATGCGCACTTAAATCGCGCATCGCGGGGTGGGGAGGATTAAAGAAATGGACATTAGCAACAACCACGCACGCAGGAAACGTGCGTGGTTGCTATAACTACACAGCAACATTTGGCAGTTGCTGTTAACCGGAGGAAGACTATAGAGATTTTCAGCGTTTATAACGAGAAAAACAGCCCCAAACCCTAAAAATAACCATAATTCACCCATTTTTAACAGGCATCTAAGCCCAAAATTCGAAAATAATTTGAAAATAATTATAAAAATAGATATATTGATACCTAATTAAATCTTAATAAAAAAAAAATTAAAAAAAAAAAGACAGAGGACAATGTCCCTTGTTCCAGATACTAACCTGGAAGGTAAACTGGAATCCTTGGTCTCTACGGCCATGGATAAAGCCATGGACTCTTTTAATGAGACCATAAATAAAAAATTCGAAATGCTGTCAAGGGCATGGCCCTCAACCAGTTCTACCCATTTTTACCCTCCTAAAGAAAGGGCAGTTAAGGCCCCAAAGAAAAGAGCCGCAGCAGAAAACCCTGCTGTTTCTGCAAAAAAGAGCAAAAAAACAAGAAAAAATGATGAATCTCGCTCCTCAGGCGGTGACAAGCACGATGCCTCGGGCATCACAGATGGTCTTCAAGGACCCACCATACAAATTGACAGCGAAGAGGAGGATGAAGCAGAAATAAATCTCTCCTACTCATCAGAATTTGAGTCGGAAGATGAGATTATAGATGATAAAACACCGGAAGGCTCTGAAGAGGCAAGCAAGGCCTCAGGCTCAAAAATGAGCATTACTGACCCATTCGGGGAGAACATGTTTGACCCCCTACTGATCAAACACCCTTTGTACCCAGAATGGTTCCCTTCTCAACATGTCGCCGAATACATTACCTTTTGGCTCAGAAAAGAAATCCCTAAGGAAGTGAGATCAAGACTGAGGTCTGAATGCCCACGCCCTTCACTTCCAGATAAGATCACTATGACCCCTGAACTTGACCCTAAGGTCGTGGCTTTTATTGCCAAGGGCGCAAAAGACCCTAGGAAAGGGATTGACAAGAGTCTAAAATCCTGTCAAGACCGACTCTTGGACACTATCGGACCAATAACAAAAATTTTCGAACTGGCTGAAAACGCTTATGTGGAAGGGACACCAATAGACCCAAAGAATTACAGCAATGGGTCCAAAGAACAATCTGCTTGATTGGCAACGCTAACACTGCCATTTCAAATGAACGAAGGAAAGGCATCCTTTTAAAAATTGACCCCAAACTAATTGAGCTAGCGAATAAAGAAGGAGGAGCCTCTTCTCAAGGACTCCTCTTTGGAGAAGAATTCATTCGCGACATGGCCAAATATGTGGGGGCCTTTAGCTCTATTCAAAAATCTCAAAGAGAGATTAAGAAAGTATTTTTTCAAGATAAAATTTTTGGAAGGGCCGGGCGAATGCGGGGTCGATTCCCCGGCCGAGGACAATCATCTTCCAGACCCTTTCTGGGACGAGGCACAAGATTCCAACAGACAAGCTTTTATGGAGGCCAATCCTTCTTTCCGCCAAGACAGAGAAGCCGGTCAAGACCTTTCCGAGGGGAGAGAAGAAACCGAGGGTTCTCAACAGGTAAGAACCTCGAAAGACCCTTCAGATACCCCTATAAAGGTGGGAGGGAGACTAGCCCTTTTCTCTGGGAATTGGCCCATGATAACACAAGACCCGTGGGTTCTAGGCACAGTCAAGGGTTAAAAGATAGAATTCATCAACACCCCCATCCAAAAAATAAGACCCCGAGAAATACATTTCTCTCAAGAACAGAGAGAATTAGTCTCTCAAGAAGTAAAAGAGCTTCTAGCCAAAGGGGCAATAATGGAAAGTTCACAAATTGGCTTTGTGAGCAACATTTTCCTAGTGGAAAAGAAAAACAACGGTCAGAGACCTGTGATAAATTTAAAAAGCCTAAACGAATAGGTATCGTATCACCACTTCAAAATGGAGGGAATACACCTCATAAGGGACGTTTTGCGAAAGGGCGACTGGTTAACTCGTCTAGACTTGAAAGACGCCTACCTAACTATTCCAATTTGGCAACCTCACAGGAAATTCCTTCAATTCATTTGGGAAGGAAAACTTTGGGAATTTCGCACCCTCCCCTTCGGGCTCTCTTCAGCCCCTTGGTGCTTCACCAAGGTATTACGAACGGTAGTTGCGTGGCTAAGGCACAGGGGTGTAAGACTAATTATTTATCTAGACGATATCCTCATAATGGGTCAATCCAAATCAATGGTAACTTATCACACAGATCTTACTATCAGTCTACTTCAACATTTAGGCTTCGTAATAAACTCAAAAAAATCGTGTACAATCCCATCCCAAGAAACACAATTTCTCGGGTTCATGGTCAACACATTGAATGCAGAAGTGAAACTTCCAAGGGAAAAGATAAAGAAACTTCGAAAAGAGCTGAGAAAGATACTATCTTTGAAATCTTTTCCACTCAAATTCTTAGCCAGGATCCTGGGGTAGCTTTCTTCAACCATCCAGGCAATTTTTCCAGGCCCCCTACATTACAGAGCCCTTCAGAGACTGAAAGCGAAAGCTCTCAAAACCAACCTCTCTTATTCCAAAATGACTCGTCTAGACCAAGACTCGAAGAAAGAACTGACTTGGTGGCTGAAGAATGCAGAAGCCTGGAATGGCAGAGCCATCTTCGGCGAAGCACCAGTTTTGATAATTGAGTCAGACGCGAGCAGAGAGGGATGGGGTGCCACTTGTGGCAGTTGTTCGACAGGAGGCCGTTGGACACAACTCGAGAAAGAACTTCATATCAACTGCTTGGAATTACTATCAGGCTCTTTTGCGGTTCAGAGTTTCACCCAAAATTCAATGAAATGTTGCATAATGCTGCGCATGGACAACGTCTCTGCAGTGAGATATGTCAACAAGATGGGGGGACCACACTCGAAAGGTCTTACGGATTTAGCGAAAGGTTTCTGGAACTATTGTTTGAACAAGGGACTCTGTCACAGCACAGCACATTCCTGGTTTGAACAACGGCGTAGCGGATTGGTTTTCAAGGAATTTCAAGGATTCCAGCAATTGGAAACTAGACGAGAGAATATTCATGATAATACAAGACAAATGGGGTCCTTTCGGGACAGATCTTTTCGCGGACAGACTGAATACACAGCTAGAGAGCTTCTTCAGTTGGAAACCGGACCCTCAAGCGTCCGGGGTGGACGCCTTCCTCCAGAACTGGCAAGGCTTAAAGCCATATGCCTTCCCGCCGTTTGTAATGCTCCCTCGCCTTCTCCTACACGCCCGTCGCTATTTTCAGAATATGACGATAATAACACCTCTTTGGAGGTCGCAAGCGTGGTTCCCACTCATTTTAGAGACGACTGTGGACTTCCCGATCCTAATACCACCTTTCAGGGAAATTCTCCGGGGCCCAGAGGGCGATTCTCATCCTCTCATAGACCAGGGTCTCTTGACTTTGACGGCATGGAAGATTTCAGGCGTCAATGGAGAATCCCAGGCCTTTCGCAAGATGCTTTCCAACTCATATCTGAGTCTTGGGCATCTGGAACAAGAAAGGCATATCGAGATTGGCATGGAATAAATGGGTTCGCTGGTGTATTCAACAACACTATGATCCCGTTTCAACTGATTTAGTTCACGTAATTAATTTTCTATCAGAACTTTTTTCTTCTGGCCTATCTTACAGAACAGTTAATGTCTATAGATCTGCAATTGCTGCAGGCCATTGCTTGGTTGATGGCGTATCGGTAGGACAAAACCCTTTAACTAAGAAAATTATGAGAAGCATGCGAGTTCTTAATCCTCCAACTCCAAAATATACCGCCTTATGGGATGTTAGAAATGTTTTACAAGTTATATCCTCTTGGGGGGACAATGTTGAGCTTTCTCTTAAACTTATCTCTTATAAACTTACTGTATTACTTTGCCTAGTTTCTTTTAGACGAACTTCTGATGTGAAAGCTTTGGATGTTTGTAGCAGAGCTTACCAACCTGAGGGAGTCTGTTTTTATCTTAGGAAAAGAACTAAGACCATGTTGTCTTCGATTTTCTATCCTTTCTTTCCTTCGAATGAAAGTTTGTGCGGTCAAATGCTTGAAAGAGTATGAAAAGAGAACCGACTCCTTGAGAGGTACTGGAACCCAATTATTGATCTCTCACAGATTCCCACATAAAGCTGTATCATCTCCCACGCTTGCAAGATGGGTGAAAGAAGTGATGAAAGAGAGTGGTGTTGATGTCTCTATCTTCGGCGCACATTCCCTCAGAGGCACTTCAGCTTCTAAAGCTTTTATGTTAGGAGGTGGACTACAAGATATCCTTAGAGCCGCTGATTGGTCGAATGAAAGTATGTTTAAAAAATGTTACTTTAGGCCAATCAATAATGTGATTGACAATGTGCTTAATTCACTTTAAACTTGCATAATGTTGGCCTCCGTGTCGTGCCATAAAATTTAGATTTTTCACAGCCTGGTGGGCAAAAAATCTGGATTTTATTAAGGACACGGAGGCCAAGATTATCCCACCACATTTTGACCCGCCCAGGGTTTATTCATCTTGACCTATTGTGTCTTTTTTCTTACAGAATAATCCGCCTATGCATTACTCCTGTTTAATGAAAGTTCTTCACGTCATTTTCAAGATATGTTTATTGTTCGCAGCATTGGACTACCACAAAGAAGGAAAACTGATATGTGCTCATGCTCTATATACTATATGGAATGTTGCTTTGAGTTCTATATTCTATTCATTGTTACTGCTGAGTTGTGACAATAAAGGAGATTTGCATAATCTTGGCCTCCGTGTCCTTAATAAAATCCAGATTTTTTGCCCACCAGGCTGTGAAAAATCTAAATTTTCTTTTTTCTTTTACCTAGATTGTCTATTAGGATTGAAGATGGAGGTTTCATGGATGAAGATATTGAAGAATACATTATTGCTAAAGTTGAGTCAATGGATTGTGCTGATGTTACAGAAAGTTATGCAGAGGTGATGAACGATGATATTTTGAGTGAGGATTTAAATTTTGTTTCTACAGATATTATTGAAGGGCAAGCTACAATAATTTTGCAAGATGGCAAATTAACTGTCTACTGAAGATTGCCTGCTTGTGTGAGGTGATGTTAGTTCTACTGAGTTATTTGGGCAAAGGACACTTTAAACTATTCAATGTTGTTATCTTTACAGTAATATTTTAAAAAGAATATAGGGTGACATTTAGGTTGCCTTGGGTGCCTGCGTTGCGGGGGCTGACTGATTTTGTGCAGGAAAGGATACCTTTCTGCACAAAAACAATCAATTGAGGCGATATCCTCTTTCTATGTGTGCTGCACAATGCAGCACACAAAAAAAGGAAAAGTTGCAATTATTTAAAAAAAAAAAAAAAGATTGCAGCTGAGCATACGTTTTCATTCGCTTTTATTGGAAGTGAGATGCTAAATAAACAGAGGTGCATTTTTAAAACGCAAGCTAACAAAGATCTAACTTCCAATACAAACAAATGGAAACATATGCTCAGTTGCAAGCTTTCTCTTTATAATTGCATTACGTGTGCAGTACCTTATGTGACTAATAGAGGTCCATTTACAACTCCACAGGGACACCTACTTACAGCCTGTGGTTACTGCACCCTTTCCTTGGTTTGTGTATTTTTTTATTTTACTTATGGTACTGCTGAGATATTTTTTGACAAAAAAAATAATTTAAGAAACGTTATTTCCAACACCAATAGCTCAAATCTTTACTACTTCGATGCCTATTACATTGCAAATACTTGTTATTTTTCGACACACTGACAAACGTTCTACTCCAGGAGACATTATTGTAATGCTCCCTTTCACCAACATTTATTCCACTGTTTTTGCTGGACATCAGAGCACTCACTATTCAACCTCGTGATCCTACATCCATGTTAAGCACTTTAGCACTTGCTTACAAAAGTTTAAAAAATGAATACTAGCAGCCTGAAGGCACCGCAGCTCCAAGTGAAGGTGCTAAATAAACATAGCATGACAATATATTCACTCATCATGAAGGAATATCACGCACCACTCCCACACACCTGTTTAGCTTATAAAATAGGACAGTGTGTAGGGCTCTCACTACTGGGACATACTTGCATTCACAGGTTTCACACCAGACAGGATGACTTGTACGGTATCCTTTATGGGTCGATACAAGGAGTACAACTGGGTTGAGTAAAACCAACACTTGCTATGGAATCAGATATGTACATTTTTTAATGTAGCACGACTTTTGGAATACAATCATGCTACAAACAAGTGGCGAGAGCTGTGAAACTAGAGCCATGTAGTGCCTTGGTTGGTACAGAGTCTGCTGGTGTTAAGAGCCTTGCTTGTAACTGAAAGCCTTAGCCTGTAGAATAACAACCAAAGTTATAATAGATGACAAGACACACTTACAACATGGCTAAAACCTGACCAAGCCCTTGGCTCTAGTCTCATAGGCGAGACCTATAGCCTTTGCCAGTGCTGGTTTCAACAAAGGGAAGGCTATTTTAAGTATTTTATTCTAAACCGTTTTAACTATAATGAAAAAGGAATTGATGTAATTATTGCAATGAAAGGCACATGAAGAAACCTCTTTGATAAATTGAGAGGGAATAAAGAATAAGCAATAATGCCTAGCTTGAAGGCATAGTAATCACCCGAGGTAGAACACCAGAGAACAAAATACACTTGTTAATATTTAAACCCAACACTAAAAGCCATCTGCACAATAAAAGGATCTTCAATATCATGCCATCAGATACGCTGAATACGGACTATTTAAATTAGGTCTGTGACTCAGGAGGCAGTTGCGTACGTTTCACATCACACATACCTCTTTCTTGGCCTACATTTCCTCTAGATGACGCACAGTGAAATCACTTTTACGACCAAACAATAAGCACTTTAGCTAACAAATCAGGCTGAGGGAAAAAGACCGGGAGGTCTGTGGTCTAGTTGAGGTGGAAGAGGGACACCACCTTTGGAAGAAACCTAGGATTTGGGATTGGTCCCGAGTACAACCTATCGTTATGAACCAGGAAGGAAGTCTCCTGCAAAGTAAAGGACCCTAGCTTGCTAACAGGTCTCAAAGATGTAATAGTAGCAAGGAAGGCGACCTTCAAGGAGAGGAACTGTATACGAGTATAGTTCTTCAAAATAAGGGCCCTATAAGTGGGTAAGGCCAATATTAAGGTTGCAGACAGGAGCTGAGGTACCCTGGGTGAGATAAACGGTTTGACTTTTCTATGAAAGCTTTAATGACATACTTTTTATCAGAATCCTTCTCCAGCAGTGAGGTCCCCCCACACTCTTGATGTGAGAAGGTTGTTAGAGTGTTATAAGGACAAAATTAAGTTCTTGAGAAAATCCAAACAATTGTTTGTAAACTATGGTCTATTGCAGACAGGGTTTGCCACGTCCAAACAAACCTCATCCAGATGCATAGTGTCTTGCACACTCCGGTGCTACCAGAAAGTTATTACAAAATTATACATTTGTGCCGCATGTACTCCCTGACCTTTCCAAAGTAAGGGGCAGATACTTCACAAAATGTGATTTGGGAAAAAGTGCTCCAGGATCCCGCATGAGGATGGGAGTATCCAGTACTTATGGTCTCAATGGAGATTTCCTTAAATCGTATCTCAAAGGCAGATCAGTACCTAAGCAACACATATGCTTTGAATGTATTCCATTTATCAACTGGGAGCCAATGCAGCTGGGCAAATGAGATGAGATGGATCAGGTCTTTTAAGGCCGAGATGGAGGCAAGACACCATGTCCTGTACAATTTGCTCTGTATGTGTGCAAAAAGCATATTATACATACAAATTCTTTAATGGAGATTCAAATCTGTGATAAGCAGATTACACAGATGTCGGCAGTAAGCTTCTTAATCTCCTGAGCAACCTTAACAATGTTATAACTTAAGACTTGCTGTATATATAGATTTCTGCAACATGAGTTTAAAGCATAAGCCAGCTTTGTGTTCTTTTGACATGTAGTTTCTACCAATCAGTAGGTACTCGTGTTTGTGGATGACATTAAAGTTGGGATGGTGCCTGACGGTTTCCCTGTACCCTGCTGGATATGTTATCCCATAGACCATCTAGCTCACAGTTCCACCATAAGCTCCCATGAACCTAGACAGTAAGCGAACACCTCTGGCAACCACTGAAAATGAAAACTCTGTTCACTGAGAAACTGGGGTGACAGATCTAGAAACTACGTATATATGCAAGCACATGAATTAATATAACAATCTGGCGTACTCTTACTATGCGGACCCTAACCTACGTGTCTAGGGTGTATGTGTTCTGCCAATAATCTCCTTACTGGATGATCCAACCCAATTACCAGGTGGGTAAGAATTTAGGGTCCAGTCTTGGTCATGATCCGGACACCCCTCACGAAGAGGTTAGTCAGCTGTTGGACAGAAGCCTCAGCATGTAGAGACCTCTCGATGTCAGCAAAGTGCCCTCTCGGGATAAACCCGGAAACCTGTTTATTTATAGAAAAAGGCGTCCTTGGCTTGAGCTGAAAGTGTAATCAGGCTTCCATTGTTTGCGAGCTTCAGATAGCTGTGTCGCCATATGGATGAAAATAACTAACACATTTGCACAACATACCTGTAGGCCTTGTACATAGTGGCAATGCAATATGATAGTGTTATTGCAAAGTTGACGTGTGTAAGCAAGGTTGGTGTTTCTAGGTCACAAATGCGTGTCAAACATTGATGTGAAAAGTGCAGGCAACTTTAGGGAAGCCCTATGTTTCCATCTAGGCCTAACTAAGACACATGACACCCACTCCTAGGGTATAAGTCGACAAAGAAGCTATTTAAAGCAAAAACTCCTACTACTAAAATCCGAAGGTATATGTAAATGTAAAATGTCCAGTATTTGTAAAGCGCGAACAATTACCCGAGGGTGTCAAGGTGCTGGGGGTCGTCGGGAAGATTGAGCTAGCTATTGCCCAGAGTCACATGGTGCTGGGCTGATCTGCCGCCGGCACCCCCGGGTTCCGGAGTCAGTCGCCCTGGCCGCTGCACCACACCTCTTCCCGTATGTAAAAGAGTTTGCTTAAAAATGACATGTTAAAAAGGAAAAGCTCTTAAAAAGGCTGCTATGTTATTCTGAGACCCAAAGCTTAAAGAATGCAAACATTTTGTAGAAAATTAAAAGGCATAAAAGAGGTCAATTTAAAATCAATTTGGGTATATTAAAATCAGGCCAAATAAAAAGTCCCCACCAAATAAAATAATGAGATGCTTATGTGGTCTGAGTGGTAGTTGAAACATTTCTGGTCCCAGCATCTGCAGACAACGATCCCAGAGGCACATCTCGGAGCAAGTTAATACAGCAAGTATGTTCCTATCCATCCACCAAAGCAGCCTCTGTGAGAGCAGCAGGTCAGTGTTCAGTCGAGTCACAGCCAAGATCCAATCCACCTGGCGCAGAAGCAAACCAGGGAGGCTCGTAGAACGTCGCCAGGAGCAATGGAATCTGCGGGGGATAGCTATACAAATGTGCCTTAAGCAGGTCCATCAGTAAATGTATGTCCGAAGGTTCAACCTATTGTGACCGCAAGTAAAAATTCAGGGCACACTGGTGAGTGCACATGAGACAGCGGAACACCGGCTCCACACAGTGAAGCCATATAGGTCAAAATGACAGAAACCAATGTTGATCCAGTTCCGGAAGCAAAGCTGCACCAAAGTAATGCACCATGCATTTACGGCATAGCAGCACATGAGGCAGTGCCAACTCCATTCGATCTTGATCTGGGACATCCATTGCAGAGCAAAAATATTAAACCACTTTCCCTGCAATTAGAAGCTTTAGAGGACGGAGTGGATGAAAGATGGATTGACTACGAATACCGTAGGAAACTGGCTAACCAGCCTGGAGCATATGCCTTTGGAAAAAACTCACTATTCCCGTTGTATGGTAAATGTTAAAAATACGATGCACCAATTCTCTATAATGTCAGGGAAATTAAGTTAGTGCGGAGTAGCCCCTGTTTCTCTGAAGAGGACCTTGCCACCTGAAGATCAAACATCTCCTTTGCAGAAGTTAAGGCCACATCTTTCTGAAACAATAACTCTTTGTTTGCAAAGGGTGTCAAAACGCACATTGGTAAGATTAATCCTAGGCCACAGTGTATCCTCCCTAACTGTATGGGCAGGTGGAGACAAGACTAGTGGAGACAAGACTAGTGTAAACAAGTAACAATGGAAGACACGGTTGCCACGTAGGCAACCCCTTTTTGTATCCCACAGCAACCTTGACTGTTCAACATCAGGTAACTCAATCAAATCACACTAGGAAGCAAGGGGAGAGGCCCTGAACGGGAGAACGTATCACACCCTATCTAACTCACTATAAGTACGTCTCTAGAAAAAAGGAAAAAGACACGATGAAGAGACCGTTCACAAGTTGGGCGCAGTCACAGCGTCAGACTGAATAATCCCGCCATCAAAAGGGGGTGAGGGGGTGGGGGAGACCTCTTTTAGGACAAGAACCCTCACTCACCTGAAGGTGACATGCTTCATCATTGGGTTCCCTCCTCACCACAAGGCCACAAAGTCATTGGTGTGGGCTACAACTCTTCAAGCTTTGAAGAGGAGCCGAGGTGTTTGCAGGGGAGGAACCAGAGGAATCAGTGGTTAGGGGTGTGAAATGGAAGGGGGTTGAAACTGTGTAAAGGAGGCCTAATAACCTTTATTTCTCAGTCTCCTGGGACAGGATTAACAAGCATTTGCAATGCAATAGGTCTAGCATTTGCGGGAGCTTGAGCTATTGGCATTATAAATGACAATGCCTTTTATTTATGTGTTTTGAAAACCTGTATGCAGTGCGTAAACACAGCTTGCTTATGAGAAGCAAGTCTGACAGTAACAGCGCCTCTTTTTCCGTGTAATCCTGGAGAGACAAAGTATGCTCTTTTCAGCCAAAGAAAGAAAAGTTGCACTTTCAGTCCAAACGGTAAGAGCGGTAGAGGATGAGTTTGCTCCGATGTGTCGAAATCGTCGTCAAAGTCGATGAAGTAGCCAGAAATTGTTGTGTCTATCCTTGGCAGCTCAGCAGGTTGGTTTGAACTTGATGGGGACTCAATCTGTGGTATGTTGACGTACACCTTGTTCTTTTCAGGATTTTGAATTGAAATTTGTGTTTCTGTACTTGTTGACTGCACAGTTGTCGTGGTTTTTATAACAGGTAGAAGACATACTTTGTTGTTTAATGTTGTCTCTCATGCGAGAGAATAAACTTCATTCAGAATTAAAGCTTCCATCTGAACCTCCTGTACGGTAGCCACCCAGGAGCCCACATGGCTGACTGCTGAGAATCTGCCACATAATGTGGTTTTATCAGATCAATGGGGACAAACCTTTTGTCTCACAGCCGGCAAGGGGTGGGAAAGTACAGTTCTCATGCCTTTAACAGCAATGACAGGCACAGGCCCAAACTCTTTCTTGCCCACAATTTTTTCTCTGACCAGATCTTTGTGATACAGCCAGGCCGTGCCGGGTACTATCTTCACTTCTCCAGTGATGGTGCCCTTGACATGGACGCTGCTTTATGTTTTTTTGTGCCGGAAATCATTCAGTTCCTGTAAAACAGCCAATTGTTTGTTGATGTCAAGCGGTGTTTTTGCCGCCACTGTGCTGCCATTGTCGAGGTTTGGGACCCATGTCTTAAACCCAAACAGGATTTCATAGGGAGTCTAACCACCAAGGGATTTTCTTGGCATGTTTTTCAAAATACTCTGGACTCCATATAGGCAATGAACCCAACTGTGACCGAAGTCTAGGACCCTTGCTGTTAAAAATTGCTTTAAGTCATGGTTTTTCATCTCCGCTACAGCATTTGCCTCGGGATGGCAGGGAGACGAGAAACACCGGGTCACACCCAAACTTCCCATGGCCTCTTTGTAAGCCCTAGAGCTAAACGCTAAACCCTGGTCAGAATGTAATGTGCCAACTGCGTATGTCCTGACAAAGTCTTGCAGATCCTTTATAACAGTTTGGGCATCAGCCAATCGCTGTGGCCACTTCCACAGGAATATCAGCAGTAATCCACTGCCACTAAGATATACATGTAAACCCTGCTGATGATAGGGGGCTGCAGTGGTCCAAGTAAACACAAGCCAATGGCCTGTCTGAAATTTGTAGAGGAGTCTGTGGCGGACGTGCCTCTGTGGAGCCCTTCATCTCCTGGCAAATGTCGCATCTAAGGACAAAGTCCTTGGTCTGTTTATAAAGGCCAGGCCACAAATAGCGTTGCTGCAATAATGAAATTGTAGCAGCCACCCCTCCATGTGCCAAAGACAGACCCTTAACCCAGTCTGCGATCACTGCTTGGTGTTACTCTATCCTCCACTCCTGGAATCTGAGCATACGGTGCGTTTTGTGCATCTAACTTGTGTGTGTCATTGTGAGCAGCATTGACAACCACCATGAGATCTCTGTCTATGCTCATACTAGAATGAGTAATTGCAGCAACCAAGGCAGTGCAAACTGTTGTTTTTACGGCTTAACCCGCTGAGTGAACTCCAACACGTTGATGGCTCAGTGCGTGAATGACATGAGCCATGTGGCAAGCATTCTTTCAGCTTTGCCACTTGTTCTCAAAGCAGCTTGTGCTTCACTGTGCAGCCTTTTGAGTCTCTGAATCCATTCTGTCTCCAATGTAGATATTCATTATATGACCCCAAACAATAATACGAATCACACACTAAGTGTGGGGAATCCAGCATCTAAATTTTGTAATGCCAGTACTAGAGACTTTAGTTCTGCCAGCTGTGGTGTGCAATCACCTAGTGACTGAGAGTAGGTTTTCTCAAAATGAAATTCTCTGTCAAGCATACCCCCTTTCGCTATTGCACACACCTTTGTGAGTATTGGTGCTTTGTCCCTACGGCAGGCTGATCAGAACCATCAGTGTAAAAGATGTAGCCATAGCAATCTAGAGGCATTATTTCATTAGGCAGAGGATATTCTTGTTCGTACTGCAGGAAGGCTCGTGTTTGTAGTGTAGAATCAAATCTGTAATCTACATCTGTTGCAGTGAGTGATTTAGCCCATTGTATCCATGGCGGATGTAGAGCTATTTGCAATGCTTGCTCTAATAACAGCCTTCAGAGTCAGTACCAGGGTCACAACAGTTAAGTTTTTTTCGTTGAGCCAGGGCCCCCTCTCTAACTACGGCAGTCAGTACTGCTGTCAGCATTTTCACAGTCTGTGCAAAACGCATTTCAGCACATGTATATAAATGGGATTTATATGTAATTTGTACCATATCACCGTCATTGAACTTGGCATAAGTGTATCCTGAAGTACCCACGATCACACGGATCACCAAGATTGTTGTGTTTACACGGGTGTGTAGATGTTTGGAAACTATCATATCCGCTTGTACAGAACGTGAAATTTCTGTATGTTCCTGTGCCCAGTGTGTGCTTGAAAAGTCAGGATGCATCAAGTTGTAGAGAGTTTTTTAACCCATTTCGCGTAATCTGGAATGTATGTTCTGCCAAAATTTAGAACTCCTAATATGAATTGTAATAAGTCGTTGGAGGCTGGAGTAAAGCACATTTTTCGGGGGGAAAAAAGGAAATGGGTAGCCAGGCGTTTGCCTTTACTTGACAACACATATCCCAAAAATAGGACATGGAGGTGAGCAATTTTAGATTTCTTGAAATTAAATTTATAGCCCATGTGAGAAAATCCCAGAATTATGCGGCCTACTGGTCAAGTGTTCTATAAGGTCATCATCCGTCAAATACATGCCATTGACGTGGGACAATCTGGCTGAGAATAGCCCAAGGCTATTCTTACACCCTTGGGGCAAACTGCAGAATTGTTTTTTTAGAACTGAGCGCACTGAATGCTGTCAAGTATCTGCTTCCAGGTGGTATATTTTGTCAGAAAAATCCCTTCGAAATGTCTAGCATTGTTTTGCACTTCTTCAGCACAATGTTATTCATTAGTGCGGCACTGTGTGCATTTTCTACTGCAAACGTGCGAGTAGCTGGTTCAAATTTCTGTAACTAATACTAGACGATATGAATGATCTGGTTTCATGACTGGAAACACAGCATTATCCATTGACGAGGTGTAACTTTCTATTACACCTCGGTGTTCAAGTCGTTCTAGGATTTCCCTAACTTGTTGTTTAGCTTCGTTTTTTATTGAATATTGTATTTGAAGTTGTGGTGTTGTCCTCAATGGAATGTCATGATATTGAGAACCGTCATCCCACCTCACATGGATCCGGTATAAT
Source organism: Triturus cristatus (assembly GCF_964204655.1). Classification (NCBI taxonomy): domain Eukaryota; kingdom Metazoa; phylum Chordata; class Amphibia; order Caudata; family Salamandridae; genus Triturus; species Triturus cristatus. The sequence continues at coordinate 216,712,660 of NC_140588.1, forward strand.
GCAGGAGGCAGCACTAAAGCCCACTCCTTGGCATATGAATGTTACAAAATCAGATGGCCAATCCTTTTTAGTCTGAATTATACTGTAACTTTGAGTTCGGTTCTCCCAGAAGAGGACATTAATAAACCTGGGCATGTCACCCTCCAACCATAGTTGGACGTTGTATAGACTATGCAGAACACTTACCCTGGTATCTGGTTTTTCCACTGTTATATACTCACTGAGCACTACTCCCACCAGACAATCCATCAGGTTCTGGCGAACTATCGTGACTTCTGCTGCGCTGTCCAGCATTGCCACTACCCAGTTCCAGCTCAGAAGCAGAGTCCTGAAAATCCAGGGCATGCCTGATCTTAAGTCCAGCTACCGTCTTCATTTTGAATTGAGGTTTTGAAGTTTTAGGTCTTTCTGCTTAATAATGTAGTGTTGTGAGTCCTTTTACACTTTTGCGTGCACTTCCAATATGCTCTATGACCGTCCTCCTTTCTTCGAACGTTTATGGGATGAATCCTAGAAGGAACTACACAAACTTGTATCGGCAGCCCGATACCTGTCAGGCAGTCTAACATTATCACGGTTCAGCAAGTTATAACATTTCTCAGTGGATTCCATTGTAGGAGACCCATCCTGTAATTGTGAGTTATCTTTGTTTTTCTTATCATTCCATTTTTTCTTTGTCAAAGAGTCATGTGCCTACCTAGATTTATCCTTTTCAGAATTACTCTTCAACCGTAGTTTCCCAGGTCTGGCTCTCAAATTATCTCTACCAAGCATAGCATAGGTTTCTTCAATAATTTTAGGTCATTTGCGCTCCTGCTGTGCAGGAGTCAAAACCCCTAGGCTTTGGCGTATAGCTAACACTGCTGCCTCTCCTTTAATGTTGCTCAACATTATGGCGGATACTGCGGCAAAGTTGCCCATCAGTTTCATCCCCAGGTCCAGGGCAGGTGCTGCCCGTACTCATTCGGGATTGGTTTCAGCACTTCAGGCAGAAAAGCCAGAGAAGGGGTATCATGAGTTCTGGTAAACACTATAGTAAAGACCGTAACCCAAGTTGCACAGTCCTCTACAGGAAGCCATTGGCAAGCAAATTGTCAATATTCTATGTTTTTCCTGCTGACCCATATGCGGAAATACTGCTTCAAGCTCATTTGTTTTGCTTTTTATGCTTTTTTGCAATTCAAAAAGGAATTTCTTTCCTCTTGGTAGGAACCTTATCCATAATTGCATTCATTGCCTGTGGGCTAATGCCCGGTGTAACCAATTGTGGTGGTGCAGCTTGAACAGCCCGTGCAGGAGCAAGTGTTAATGTTCACATCACGAACTGTGTAAGGCATCTGCATATTGCCACTAGATTATTGTACAATCTCCACATCTGAGCTGCAGACAAGTAATTGTTACCGGGATGCGATGTGTATCCGGCTAGGACAGGCCATGTTGCGCCCCCCTCATTGCTGATTGGGCCCAGTCGGACTTTTCTATAGTGTGTGGGAGGGCGCCTTTAAACCAATTGATATGTTCTTGGTAAGTGAGAGGAACTTTTATTGCCTCATATGGAGTGTATTCATCTGGTATTTCATCCTCTGTGCATGTGTGAAATACTTGTGTTACAGCATCTGCAGCTGGGAAAGTAACGCAAGAATAAAACACCTCTGTTCTATATGCTTTGTGTGCCTCAACCACAAAGGTAATGTCCTCACCATCTCGTGTGCGACCATGTTGTAGTAGTTTCTTAATAACTGCATATCTGCAATTCTCAGCAATGTTTTGTGCCATGTATGTGAAAATGAAGTACAGAGTAGGCTATCACAGTGTGAACTAGATTCTTTCAAGTTTGAACTACCAATAGCTAATACATAGGATATACCTCCTCAGCTGAGGAGGATATTCCCTCCCACCACGGACATCTCCGGTTAAAAGGTGCGTAGGGGTCTGTGAGAAGGTACAATTGAACAACTCTGTTGGTCCATACAAAGTAGGAAATCAATTAACGTAAGGCACCCTGTTAAAGTTTCCACTAATCACTAAATACTGCATGTTTGAGGACAACAGACGTTGGGATGGTGCCAGACCGATTGCTTGCCTCCCCTGCAGGATATGTTGTCTCATAAACCAGCTAGCTCACAGTTTCACCATAAGCCCCTCTAAATCTAGACAGGGAGTGAACAATTCTGGCAACCACTGAACATGACAACTTGGTTCCCTCCCGAACAGTTGTGACAGATCTAGAAACTTTCGCTCATACACTCATGCTCTCTTTTGCTCAGAGAAATATCCAAAGAATACACAGAGGTACGTTTTCAATGTTTATTGTACCAACATGATTCTTGTATAGAACATAGGTTGAAACAACGTATATATGCAAGCAAATGAAATAATATAACAATCTGGCATGCTCCTACTATGCGGACCCTAACCTACCTATTTAGGATACATGTGTATGTTCTGCCAAGAATCTCCTGACTGGATGATCTAACCCCATTACCTGGTGGGTAAGAATGTAGGACCCCTATCTTGGTAACGAGCTGGACACCAATCACGGAGATGTTAGTCAGCTGCTGGGCAAAAGCATCAGCATGTAGAGACCTCTCAAAGTCAGCAGAAGTGTCCCCTCTGACTATACCCAAAAACAGCGGTTTACTTATAGAAAAAGTAATTCTTGCCTTAGGCGGAGATTGTGATGAGGCTGCCATTATTTGTGTACTATAGATAGCAGTGTCACCATATGGACTAAAATAAAACATTTGCATAACATGTGTAGGCCTTGTACATACAGTCAAGGCAATACAATAGTGTTCTTGCGAAGTTGACTCGAGTAAGCAAGGTCAGTGTTTCAGAAAACTAACTCAAAGTGTCACAAATGCAAATGTGTGTCAAAAGTCAATGTGAAAAGTGCAGGCAACTTTAGGAAAGCCCTGGGTTCATGTAGAATGGCAACATTTCCATCTAGACCTGAGACACGTAACATTTACAAAAAAAAAAGAATTTATTGAGAGTTCATAGGAATTTCAAACATATAATGCTATCAGATATAAATACATGTTCCAGAATATTGCAGAGTAAAATCAAAATGTTCATATGAGGCAGTAAAAGATCACCTTAAACTAAAATGCAAAGTGCTAATTGTCACATAAATAGGAACACATATGCTCTATCGCTGTATATCAGGTCTAATATAGATTGAAATACGTAAGTAAAGGAGTTAATTAATATGCGACATGCAAAATGCTAAATCTATAAGGGATAAACAAAATGACAGCGATTTCTCTACCTGTCTGATGCGGTATAAGTTCATAGCAATTATATACATCGGTTGAGAATCATGATAGAGGAAAGTGCAAAGTGCGTATTAACAAATAGGCAAAGCCCAACCTTCTAATAAAAATCCAGATTCGACATATTTCCTTCTAGTCTTCCCCATAATAATACTGAATAAGCGATAGGTCCAGATCTTTATCCTATATCTCAAAAAGACTCAAATATTTCTCATACTTTTTTATTGCGCCTGATCTTATTGCATATTTTTTTTCTAGTTCTTGAATTTTACGCAATTTTGCTCTCCATGCATGGAAGGTAGGTACCTCCTCCGTTCTCCAGAGTTGTAGAGTTAGGGATCTTGCTATTAATGCTACAATATATAGGCATTCTTCATGTGTAGAAGTAGCAGGTGAGGAACCCAAAACTGCAATAGATGCATCAATCAAAATAATGGGTCCAAAGTGAATCTAAGATAGATCCCCATTTCCTCCCACAAACTACGAATATTTGGGCACTCCCAAACAATATGTGTCCAAGTGCCTCCGCCCTCCTTTGCACAGCGGAAACACCTGTTTTCAATTTGTGGGTATATCTTATGGAGAAAAGAGGGTGTCCTATAAGTGGGTGACACATGTAACTTTGTGATCAATTAAGACAGTACAGGACTTCTGGAAAGTGATCCATAAGCCAAATGCAAGACAGTGTTATTTGGGGAGCACAGCTAGCTATCCTTTAATTGCACCAAAGTCAGGTAGGTACCTTGATTAATATTTTCAATTGGTCAGGCACCCCTGACCCTAAGCTCCACTTCTCAGTAGATTTTAAGGATGTTCACTCAAGCATCAAGAAATTGGTGATGTTTGCTCTTGCCTTGGAGCCGCTCGCTGCTTGGCTCCGCTGGGAGCCCTCGATCAGAGGGATCCGGTGGGCCCCGGGCTTCGAGGATCGGGTCTCGTTGTATGCGGACGATATTCTCCTGTATCTCACCTCGCCTCGGCAGTCGCTTAATGTTCTCTTTGATGTTCTGACTTCCTTTGGGAGAAATTCGGGTCTAACGATCAACTGGTCTAAATCCTGTGTCTATCCTATCTCCGGTGACCCTCCTCTCTTGCCGCCTCGGCTTCCGATCCAATTATCTCTGTCCGGCTTTAAATACTTGGGAATATACGTCTCGATGGACCCGGTGGCTCGCTATGAGCAGAATCTCCTGCTTCCACTTCGGCGTTTGAGGGAGGACACGGCTCGGTGGTGTAAGCTGCCCTTGTCCCCGCTGGGTCGGGCAGCACTGTTTAAAATGATGTCCCTTCCCAGATTTCTCTATGCACTTCAGAACTCCTTCGATGTTATTCCTGTGTCCTACTTTCGGGAGGTGGAGAGCCTGCAGAGGAGACTGGTGTGGGACGGACGGGCGCGTATCGCTCTGGCAAAGCTTACTCTCCCCTGGTACGACGGGGGCATCGCGCTTCCCGACATTCGCAGGTATTATTGGGCCTCACAGCTATCGGCCATTAACCATGCCACGTATGCGCCTGGCTTGAATCCGGCGTATGAGATGGATAAATTCCTGCTTCCCGGCGGAAACTATAACAGGGCACTTTACTCCAGCTCGGCTGGACGGACCCTTACGGGCCCTACTAAGATTGCGTTACGGATCTGGAAGGCGGCCAATGTAGCCCTGGGCTGGAGTGAGCGATTAACATGTGCTACTCCTCTGTTTGCCTCCGACCGCCTGGGAAGCCTCTGGACAACGAAGGGGTTTGAACGTTGGGACACGATTGGTATTAGTAGAGTGGGAGACCTATGGATTAAGGGTGCTGTTAAAACATTCGCGGCGCTCCAGAGCGAATACGAACTCACGGAAAGGGAGTTCTTCCGCTACGCCCAGATTTGGCATGCCCTGCTCTCTGTTTTTGGGGAGGGGACCAAGATCCCGGCTTCTTCGCCCCTCGAGGACCGCATACTCGATGGTCATGTCCCCGACAGTACTATCTCATTAATTTATAAAAAACTTATCAATAATCGGGCTGACCTCTTGGTGCGCCTCCGGGAGGCGTGGACGGGGGATGGGGTGGAACTGGACGACGAGGACTGGCAGTCCGCACTGTCGTCCCCCAAGGAAGTGGCCATTCCAGCCCGTCTCCGCCTGGTCCAACTTAAGATTCTCCACCGGGTGTAATGTGACGGGTCCCCGTTTGGTCTCGATGGGATTTTCTGAAGACGGGCTCTGTAAGCGGGGATGTGGACTCAGAGCCACCTTTCTCCATATCCTTTGGGAGTGTCGCGAGGTGGCGGAATACTGGCGCCGGGTTCATGTGGTCATGGGACAAGTCACCGGGGTTGTGCTGCTGCCGGAGGTGCGTCGCTGTGTCCTGAATGTGTGGGAGCCCAATGATTATAACGCGGCTCAGACTCGGTGGGCGGCCCTGGGGAACATGATTGCCAAGAGAGATATAGCGCAGCTTTGGGGTTCCCAGCGGCCTCCCACCGTGTCCGTATGGAAGGAGAACATGGACTGGTGCATGTTCAGGGAGAAGACTGTGTATGTGGCTCGTGGTAAACCGGGGGCATGGGGTAGAATCTGGGGGCAATGGAACGCATATCGTGGGGGTATCTGTATTCCCCCCCTAGTGGACACCGATATTGCTTTGTCCCCCTGACCCTTGATGGTTCCTTGCGATTTATGGAATAACCGAATATAGACGTTCCTCACCCGTGACCCCCCCCCCCCCCGACCTATCATTACTCCTTCCTCTTGATAGCTATTTGAAGGTCAAAAGTAGAGTCCCCCGGATGTAGCCTGACCCACATTTTTTGCCCTTACGCCTCGCCTTTTGTTTTTATTTGTTATTTATGTTAAACCTATGTATCCTGCTTCCCTAGGACTATCCGGAGCCATGTACGGGGCTGGGCCCCGGGAGTCGACTACTGCCTTAGCATCTGTATGATCCTTTCTGAATCTAGCGGCCGGCCCTGGTGGTTGTAGGCCCATGCTTGTAATTGATTTATTGTTCAATAAAATTTTCACAAAAAAAAAAAGAAATTGGTGATGATGCTGTACTAATTATTAAAAGCCCCAAATCCACAGCACCACAGACAAAAAATGTTCGAGACATCCTTACCTGTATGTAAACGAAGATGAACTTTCAAACTTCCAGCAGTTGAGAAGGATTTCATGCAGGTGCCACATGTGAAAGCTTTGACTCCAGTGTGGGTTTTTATGTGTGCTGTGAGAGTGCTGTTCACAGCAAAAGCCCGGAAGCACTGAAGACACTTATATGGCTTTTCATGGGTGTGGATGCGAATGTGACGCACAAGATCACTGGGTTTTTTAAATTCTTTGGAACAATACGGGCAGATATGCCATCGGATGCCACTCTCTTCGCGGATTAAACCTAAAAGAAAAGAAAATGTTACACTGCTATCAAATAAACAATCTAAAAGCACTTTCGTTTTATTAATCAAACCACTTAACAGGGTAAACAATAAGCTAAATATAGTTATGTTTGCAGGTTACAAGCTAATTAACATGTCCTGTGACACAATATTGCCTAATGTTATAAAACCTGGGTTAATAGCTATGAAAAGCAAGATGATCCTTATGATAAAAAATACTTTTTGTATAGTACTTCCAACAGCACTTCCACTATTTCCAAGTGTTATAAATGAAAGATATTATTAATCAATTTAACAGTAATCCGTTTTATCCACCTCCGGAGAAAGGAAGGCTGACGGGGCCTTGCAATCAGTCGAAATTGTGACTTGCCGTTCACGTCTTTCAGCAGGCCACTGTGTCACCTTACAGGTCAATATCTGTGCAGATTGACAGCGTGGGGAATTAAAAAAACACTGTAAGAACTTCTTGAATGATTGCATACCTCAACATATCTTTGTGCTATAATGCTAAGATTTTCATGAAGTATATTTCTTATATTATATTTGGGCTGTGGAATATGTTAAAACCCAACAGGCAGCAAAGTATGACTGTACGTTTATTGGTTAAATAAATGTGATAATATACATTTATTCACATAAATATGGATGAACAGAAATGTTAAAAGATAGGTACCATAAAACTGGGAGCCCTGATTATGAGTGACTACATTCTGCTCTTTTACTAAGAGCATATCCCCACACAAATAAGTTGCTTTCAATGGCACTATGGCATTTTTTATTTTTTTAAAGAAATATTTTTTACTCTTGGCCAATGTCTTGGCTCTGCAATTCTAGGAAGCCACAACTTTGTAAAATCCTCTCATTTGCACAACCCCCTCTTAAATCACTTTCTTTTTTTTTTTTCATTTTATCTTTAGATTCATGTGCTTGTGGTCCGAACAGATTCTCTCCCTTAAAGGGCATTTGCATAAGATTAGCTAGCACTTCTAGTAATCCTTAAATACACAGCCAAGCATGTTCAACTAGCACAGTCTCTTTAGTTAATTAGCTACAGGCCGTGTCCACAGAGAATACTGCAGATTCTAAACAGGTGATGCCAATATTGTTTTCTTCCTCCACTATCGATTTCCTCTCGTTTGTAAATCTTCAGGAGATTCATCTTCCTCACCTCACAGCAGATGTGCTTATATGTTAAAGAGAGTGCTGAAATTCACATATGCTATTGAACGGCTGCTGCTGTTTCCATGTTCCTCCCAACAGCCTCTATAATTTACAATCCTTTTCTTGCAGTGGCCTATGAGGAGTTGCTAAATGTGTCCTTTTTATTGCTGTTGTATCAATAAAGGAATCTAGTTCCATGTCGGTCCACATATAATGTGGATAATTTATTGAGGAGTATGTGTCAGTCAAGATTATTGTGCATGTTATTCACAGTTGGGTGGTCTTTCTAGCTGTTACTCTTCTTGAAACTTTGATGCAGCAACATGGGTGGGGCTAATCTTTTCTTTTTTGTGCGATATTTTCAGCATAATCTCTAGGCCTTTTAATTCCTAATAGCTTTGGGATCTTATGAGCAGCAGTTGAGTAGACTTGAAGGTAAGAATGGAATTTGTAGTACATAGGTTAAGTGCTCGGAAGGAAATGGGAGGTTGAAAAGGGTCAGTGTCTGACTCAAGCAAGCAGTGTGGTGGATTTATAGGGTTGGCTAAGGGAAGAGGAGTAGAAGGAATAACTCATTTCAATTAAATTATTTAGTGTTTCAGCTTTAAAAAAAGCTGTACAATTAAAATCAATTTAATAAACAGCGTATAGAGTTAACTACTCCCATCACAAATTAATCCTATAGTGCAAATTGTTTTTCTGTGGGAAAATATAATAATAATAATTAGTTCATTAGAGTCCCTGTGAGACTTAGAGGCTTAGGGAGAATCCGTTCTGGTGCACTTCCATACTAATCAAATGTACAAGTTTACAAGGAATAAGATGGTTTCAGAGACACTCTGTAAGCATAGGGGAAATGCCTTACTTTGTCGTGAGTTCCCTATTGAGTAAGTATGTAATTTTATTGCTTGATTATTAAAAACAGTTGCAATACAGTACACCGTGAATGCATAAAAAACATATTAAAGGAATTACATAAAACAGACATGTGGAGCCATCACCATTGGCCTTTAAATGATGGAACCCTGGAAAGGGACTCACTTCCTGCCCTGTAGATTAGGGTGGAACGAAAGTGAAACTGTCCCAAGCCTGTTAATACCAGTAGTCTCGACCGGTTGGGGGGTGGGGAATGTTGCATACAAATTGAGGTGCGCCAATAGAGTGTGACCAGTTTTCTAGGTGAACTCCTCCTGTCCCAAGGTGTTATGGGTTCACGTAAGCAGATGTTTTAAACAGTTAACCTGTGAAAGTGCGGGTGAGGCACACAAAGTGCAGTGTTCCTAGGATTAAAAACAAGCAGTGGCATAGCCAACAGGTCTTGCTTTTGGGACCTTTTAAGTGTTTAGCCATGCAACAGTGGCATAACTAAATACTTATAAGGTCCCAAAAGCGAGACCTATTGGCTATGCCAATGCTTGTTTCTGTTTATTACTGCTCTGTAGTAATGGCGGCACCCGTGCTTCAGCTTAAACATCTTAAGCTAAAGTTGGGTGCCGAGATTGCTTCAAAAGTAAAGAATTGTCTATTTCTTTACTTTTGAAGCAATCTCAGAAGCTCAGCACCCAACCTAAGTTGTTTAAGCTAAAGCACGGGTGCCACCATTACTACATAGAAGTAATAAACAGAAAAAAAAAACCTGGCTCACGGAGAACATCAAAGCGGCCGTGAAAGTGAAAGTGATCGCGATCAAACATCAAAGCGGCCACGAAAGTGAAAGTAATCCGATCAAGCGCGCCCGCGCACATGCACTGTGGCTCTAGGCTGGCCATGGTAGCACTTTTTTGAGCCCTCCCAAAAAGTCTCGCCAGACCAGCGCATGCGCTGGGTCAGGCGAGACCTAAAAACTGTATCAAGACTTGTTGTTAAAAGGTGCATGTGCACAAGTCTAGGCGTCTGGACTTGTGCAACAGTTAAAGTGCAATGTGCTTAAATTAGAATAGTGCAAAAACAACAGTTGATGGACAGAATGCAGAACAATGTCATACATTCACCCCAGTACAGAGATCTGAACCTAAATTCATTGTTTTTTTGCTCACCATGTCATTCCAGTTTGAACCCAGCCATATGCAAATCAGTCTTGACCCTGTGCCTCATGGGAACAGTTCAGCCCGAATTGCCAAGCCAGGTCCTCCCTGGACTGGAAACAAGCATCCTAGGACCGGATTCGGGGTTTCACCCCTCTTCAGCCAGGATAGCTGGCATGGCTTGGCAGTTCGGGCTCGACTGTTTCCATGAGGCACAGGGTCAAGACTGATTTGCATATGGCTGGGTTCAAACTGTAATGGCATGGTGAGCAAAAAAACGATGGACTTAGGCCCAGATCTCTGTACTGGGGTGAATGTATGACATTGTTCTGCATTCTGTCCATCAACTGTTGTTTTTGCATAAATTAGAATAGTAACTGCATCAGAGCAAAGGCTAGTTAAAGTGCATAAACTGTTGCTGCTAAAAAGGTGCGTGTGCATGGATATAGGCGTCTAAGGCTTTAGCCGTCTGGTGGACTTACGTGCACCTAATGAGTCTTTAGAGGAGAGGTCTGTGAAAGTGTTCCACGTGATGTACATTGACAGAAGGCAAAGGATAAAAACACTGTCTGCAATGCCAGGTTGATAGGCCACTGGAGGAATTATCTTAACAAGTGCAGATACAGTGGGCTAGGCATGTAAAGTCTTTACCCAGCTTACAGCCTGTGTACATTCACAAAAAATCAGTAACGGGGGTTTGGGCTAAAACCATAGTTGTTAATTGTCTAATCACACTTTTTCCCATCAATTGCTGGAGCCAACTGGTGCACAGTTTAGTCTAATGGTTTAAAGCAGGCCAACACTGCTTCCCTGCAGGACCTTAAGCCCCAGACATTCCACCTTATTTTTAGCAGCTACTGCCGGTCCTCCTTTAGGGTGGGGCACAAGCCCAGAATATGGATAGTATCTTCCTGGCCCTGGTTGCATAGCCAACAATTTGCCTGTTCCTTACCACTTTTTCATGCAGGATAATAATTTGGAGTCAGCATTAGCCCTATCCTTGGTCCAATCATTATAAAGTTTATTTAGATAACACTGTGGTTTCAGATGCATACAGCCATGTTTGTTTTGAGATAAGCAGACCTTGTCCTTTACTATTGAGAGCTTTTGTGTGCTTGCTTTTGCCAGCCTTTTGAACTCCTGATGGCTAATAGATAGTGTCCAGGTGCTTATTAGTCCAAGACTTAAGGCCTGAGACAGCGAGCTCCGGATACATGTCTAACGGCGAGGAGAGAAAGAAACTTATGCCAGCAAGAGGGGTGGTGATTACAGTTCGACTCTGAAGTCATTTGCAGAATAGAACAGTGGACACAGACATTTATCACATACGTGTGAAAAACATTCTCAGAATCAAATCTGGCACCTGAGAGTATTCATAGGGTGAGAAATCTGAAGTTAGATGCATCCATCAGAAGAGTGGAATTTTAGTTTAGTTCACTTTAAAATATTACATAGGGCATATTATTCCAAAACACAAATGTGGATCTTCGGGTACTCGGACTTATCAGTTTGCTGAGACACTGAGGTCAAGAAGGCACAATTTACCACAATGCATGACTATATCCTGAGATACAACTATTTTCAAATAAACTCATGCAACAAATCCACTTGTTAATGGGTACTCCACCTAAACTGTCCCTGAGACGGACATTGCTACGAATTTGGGGAGACCGAAATATCTTGAAATACACAGGACAAACAGAGTATACCTGGATATCTTGAAGTGGACGAGATTAGCAGTGTTTTGGCTATGGTTGTTGCAAGACAAGATGTAGCCCAAACACAGGGAATCTCTAAAATCATACTGTACACAACTGTAGTAGAACGCTGGGTTAGTGCATTAAGGCTGAAAGAATTACATACAAAGCAGAGGTTGCCACCCAAAAGAAATCGTACAGCAGTAACCAACTGGATCATATAGGCTAGGTCTCAGGACTTCAGTTCAATTTCAATGCGGGATTACAGCGAACAGTGTCCTATCTCAACAGTGAGAAAATAGCAACCCCGGGAGTCACTGAATATATTTTAAAATAGAAAATTTGAAATGTTTAAATAGGGAAACAAAAATATCTCCCAAGCCTCTGTCATGCATGTTCTGCTTAATGTTCCTGAAAAAATGTATACATTACCTGGTAAATGCGATGCTTTCTTTTTGTTGAAAGCTCTCCCATGCTGGCTTGTTTTTACTAGTGATTTAATTTGTTCTGTATCCTGTGAGTGAGCCTGATGATTCAAGACAGGCTGTGTATCTTGGCTCTGAGGTGTTGATATCTTCACAGGGCCAGTATCATTAGGTTGCCCTGTTGGTGGAATAGTGGATAAGCCACTATTTTCCAAAGCTTGCTGCAATAGAAAGAAAATAAGTCTAAGTAAAACAGTTTTGCCCTAAAATACACCCTCATTTTAAATATGAAATATAGATCAGTTACCACTATTACGCTGTAAATTGTGCAAGCACAATGAAATTTGCTGAGCTAATGGACCACAGATTGCCATAACTCCATCAATCAAATTCAATATTTCACTTACTTCATCCCATCCAACCAACCATCCCAAATCATCTACTTCTACCCTATGTAACTTTTAATTCCAGCTGTTTAGAAAGACGGTGATATAGGTAACCACACATTAGAGACAGAGCTAGGTTGACATTGGTAAAATTAAAGACAAAAGACTGAGTACCAGAGCTGCTTCAAAAAAGTGAATTTCCCTTACTTTATTTATTTCTTATGCACAGTCAAAACATTTGTTGATTATCTGCACACGTGAAAATCTGAGAGTTCTAAAAAAGTCTAGATCAAAACAAGGACCCAAATTAACAGGTTTGAGGGAACTTCTTTAACTAAGCGAGGAGCTGTCAGAAAATCCTACAAAATGGTTACTTACTAGTTCGCATTATAACCTGTAGTATGCTCAGCCCCAGTAACACGTCATCTTAATATAGTTGTACACAGAATTATACACACAAAGTGCTGTAGTCCATATGTTGATATGATGAGCAGCACCCTTCACAAGTTTATCGAAGTGAAGGTTTTTCCGAAATGTAGACTATCAGACTCTAGAAGAGACTATTGGAAGACTACATTGTAGATTCTTATTTGGAAAATGCTGAAAAAACATGCAGCCGGATATTCTCACTTTGGAAATATGTGAAAAGAGGCTCCAGGAGCTTCCACCATCCATAATGCATTTGTTCACGCAGTTACCTCCCAGAGTCAGCTTTTTTTGCTGTGAGAGAGCGAGCGTAGGAAAACAATGAGGCAGCTGCTGCTCTGAATTCTCAAGATAACAGCTTGGGAAGTGACCGGGTAATTTATGATTTCAATGACGATCCCTATAATACAGAGCTAGGAATACAAGTAAGTAACTGTTTTTTCTGCATCGCAGGATATGTATTGCTAGTCATAAACATTCAACCTGAATCGATATATGACATTTTCTACCTGCTGTCCTTGGGAAGGAGGAACAAAAGTTATAAGAGCTACTGAACATGTAAAGTGGGTAACTAAACAGGTGTCTTGAAGTGACTTAGCCATTCTTAAAGTCAGCCTTTGTGTCTGAATCTAAACAGTAATGTCTTGCGGAAGTATGCACTGATTTCCACAAAGTTGCTTTGCAAATGTCTTATAGTGGTACATTCCTAATCAACCTGGGGTGGCTGCCTTAATCCTAGTGGACAAGCACTTAGTCCTCCAGGGCTCTTTAAGGGGTGCGGATGTAGGGTGAGAAATTCCTATTTGGTTACATGAAGTTATGCATTCCACAATCAACACATTCTTTGGACAATGCTAGACAGTGTCAAACATGACCATAGTTAAAAAACATAACTCTCTAGATTTCCGAAATTATTTATTTTTTCTCCAAGGTGAAATCAAGTACTCTTCTTATATCTAATAAAAGTTCTAAAGGTGCGGTTTGATTTAAAAAAGAAGACAGAAAAGGTGATGATTTGATTAATGTGGAGTTCTGGAACAACTTTGGTAAGCAAGAAAGGACAGTGCATCCTTGTATCTAATTCATTTGCATGGAAGACAATGTTATTTACCTTCAGTAACTATCTTTCTAGTGAATATGCTATCTACATTCAGATTCCTCACCTTCTAAACATCCCCAGCAATCAGACTGGATCTGGAAACTTTGCAATAGTCCTCCAGTACGGGTAAGGAACACTAGCTCTGAGAAAGTGCCTCTTTAGCATGGTTATCCCTCAACCTTTTGACTGGTTTTGATGTGGTTTCAAATCTAGTACACAGGGCCCCAGCCAACCAGGTCCCCTGTGACAGTGCTTCTTTCCTAAAAACAAATCCCCAATTGGTACTTCTACCCCAGTAAGTCCCTCATAAATGTTACCTAGGGCCTGGTAAGATGAAGAGGGTCCCCAGGACTCCCTCACTGGGACCATGCCACTGCCCTTGCAGCCTGCATGCACCTGGGAGGGAGAAAACGACAAAATCAACATGGCACCCTGCCTGGGTGCCATGCCAGCTAACACCGCCTGCAGGCATATGTAAGTCACCCCTCTAGCAGGACTCACAGCCCTAAGGAAGGGTTAACTCTACCACAGGGGAAGGCATTTCTGCATGAGCAGATATGCCCCAACAATATTGGGGTCCATTTCCTAATATTACAAGTGCCAGGTAAGCCACAGAGAGTACATGGGCAGGAAACTCGACAACTCAAGTTCCACAGCACCATGATCGCTTCACTGAACACAGGAGTTTTTGATGCCAGTGTGGGATTTATTGTACCATGTACTCAGAGGGCACCTCAGACTTGCCCCCTGAAAACCTACCAACCCTGGTGTGGTCTCTGACTGGCTGTAGGCAGCCAGCCACCATCAGACATGTTTCCTGAGTAGAGAGCCCCTGCTCTCGGGGACCAGAAACACTAGACATCCTGGGCAAAGATATCACACCTCCTCACCCGGGTCAGGTCAGTGCTTGAAGAGGGAAGCTTCAAAGGCATGCCACCTTGTAATGAGATGCCCAGCCTCTGCTGCTAGCAGCAGATGGCAGCTCTCGGTTTACACCCCCACTTTGGGCGGGAAAACAAATGAATAGGAGGTGTGCCCACCTCTGTAAACTGCACCCCTAAGGAGGGGAAGGCGAGATGAAGCATAACTTTCAATCCCCGCCATCTTGAAGGTGGGGGAACCCCTCCAATCAGGGCTAGGTCTACAGCCCCCCCCACAGGAGGGTGGCATAATAGAATGTGTAGTCACCCCAGGTAAGGTGCCCATTGGCCCAACCTACTACTCTCTCAAAACGTCTCCTAAGTTTAGTATTTAGGTGGCTCCTCCAGACCTAGAAACTAGCTCTGTGTCGACTTAAGAAGAAAGAAGATGACCCTGCAGAGAAGACTGAAGACGACTGCCTTGACCCCAGCCCTACTGGCCTGTCGCCAGTTTCTGCGAACCTGCGACCTGTCATGCAGTCAGCAACCTCTGAAACCCATGGGAGGACAGCTGCCTTTGAAAAATACTTTAATGTCCCGTGGACAGCGCACCTGTCCTGAAGAAACCTACTCCAAGGACTCCAGATCCCGGCGGATCTGCATCTCCTGCCCACTCTGCACCCAACAAGGCCAGAGTCTGAAGTGGCTCACCTATGCAATTAAGTCTCCTCGGCAATCCTGACCTCGCGTCCAGCGTTGGCTGACCTCTCCATGATGGCGCCTGCAGTGTGAATCCAGAGGCTCCACCTGATCCTGACCGGCTCCGGTAAGAAGACTCAAACATCCAAAGGCACCCCTTCATCCGAAGCCGTCAGACCTTGGTGAGCTAAACAGATAGATCCCCAATGCCCCACCTACATCTCTACTTACCTCTGTTATTGGTCTCCCTCCTGCAGCCTCTGGGCGCCACCCCTGCAGCCTTGTTGCCCAAAGAAGAATCCCCATTGAAAAACATTGGGTGCACAACGTCCAAATTGCACCCGGCTGCCCCTGTGCCGCTGGTGGTGTATGTTTGATGCTGCTTTGTGGCCCCCACCTGTGCTTAACCTAACCCCCAAAGCTTGGCCCCTGCAACCAATCTACTCACTTGCAAGCTCCAGGTACCCCCTGTCTCCATTGGAAATCATTGGGCCAAACTCAGATTTTGATCTCTTCACCCGGCTGCCCCTGTGCGGTGGTGCAGTTTTGGTACTCACCTGACCCTTGGCCCTTCTTGACTTTTGGCTCCTTAGACTAGGATGTCAAGTGCAATACTTACCTGTTTAACTGCAATATTGTTATCCTCATAGGATAAAACTGGACTGTGTTGGAAATTTTCTAAGTGTCAATTTTTCAAAGTGAAAAGTATTTTTAATTAAAAACGTACTTACCTTATTACAAAGACCTTGATCTTAAAATAAAATACAAAGTATATTTTTCTAAAGTTGGTCTGGATCTTCTTCTTGAGTCATGTGTCCATTATTGATCAATATTGTGCAATAAATGTCTTACACTCCTCTGTGTTAGGCCTAAGGCTGCTTGCCCACACTACCACTAATCGAGCACTTTAGCTTTTACATTGAGCCTTGTACACTTTGGGTGAACCCCCGTAATCTCTGCACGGTATTACAACCTTGTGGCAATTTCATATACAGAGCCAGCTTCCTACAGGTTCTATCTCTGCATGGGATGCAGTGCTAGTCACACGTCACTGGAGCCATGTAGAGCCACCCCAGACTCCAGAAATCAGTTCCTCGTCCATTTTTAGGTCGAGCCTGTAGCAGCGCGCATGCGCTGCTCTGGCGAGACTTCTTGTAAGGGGCTTCAGAAAGCTCACCACACGCTTGTGCGTGTGTTTTTTTTTTCATAGGCTATTGGACTTTGCGTGCGTCTTTCTAAGAAAGACAGCACGCAATTGGGCAAAGGCGGGTGCATGTCCCGCCTTTGCTCCTCCCACGGCCAATTGCTTTCAGTTACCCGCACGGGCCACATCTGTTTTCCATTATCATGCAGAGATGCGTGGGCGATAATGCAAAACAGATGTCTCGCTGTGGCGCGCGCACAACTCGCGTGCTTCGCGGGACGCTGCATTCCTTGAATTCCGTATCACATAGCATCTGAATGCACGTCCTGGCAGTGCTGCATGTAATAACTTAATACAGTGTGGTAGTGTAATGAAGTTCAAAGGTAATTATATAATTTACATCAACCTAAAACCTCACAGCAGCAGCACAGTCTGTCACTGCAGTCGTTCGTCTGATTGCACACCCACGCACACCCAACGCACAGCTCAATGTTGTGGTTACAAAATAGGAGGACAACACGCGCCTCAGTCTAGAGAATGCACTAAGTGGGAAGTCTCCTGTGGTGCTGGCAGTTGTCGGCGTCCCCTGCCTGTCCCTCTCTCTCCTGTGACCCCAAACATGTTCAGCTTCAAGGGCCAGGTCCCAAACTGAAATATAATAGCAGCTTCCTAATCACACGGAGAACCCGCAGGTCCGTCCTCTGCCCCTCTGTCCAGCATCTCAATCTGACATTCCTATAGGTCTGGGCAGGCTGGCTTTAAAATGAATCCCCGTCACCCGAAGAACGGAAGATGCCATCCCCCCCCACCCCAGCCTCAAGAGAGATTCTACTGAAGCAGAGAGCATAGGTCACAATATGCCCCTCTAAAGCACTGAGGTGTTTCTTATGAGCTGGAGCACATCCAATCAAAAAGCTTCTGCAGCAAGTCTCGAGGTCAAAGGCCGCCAGAACCGGAACCGCCGAGTGATGTGGGAAGCACCCCTGTGACCCACAGCACAGTAAAGCTGCGGGGCTGAGCGACAAGGAAAGGGATTATTTCACTAACGTAAGGATTCACGACTTTTCTGTTTTATCCCTCTGCCGCTTCCGTGCTGGGCTGGCAAGACGTGCAATAGTGCATTCAGGTAAGATAGCCAGTGGGTTACTGCGTCCACCTTTAGCAGGAACACGTCCAGCCCGCAGATCAGAGGTCCAGTTTCTGCCCCCCCCCCACACACATCCCCTGTATGCCAGTTCCATCTATGCTGCTACAACCAGTGCTTGAAATGGAAACATAGAATTGAAGGTACTCTGTATCCGAGTACCTGCTTGTTTCTGAGGAGAGCCGGTACGCCGATTAAAAGTATTACATCTCTCTAGAGAAGGGCTGGCACTCTCCCTCTCAAAATGAGAAATTGCCGGTACCGACCCATTTAAAGCACTGGCTACAACTGTGAAGGACGCAGCCACTCAGCAAGGGTGATCTGTGCTTCTTGGCACAGTTTTTACACTAACTGTAATCTCAGTCACACACTGACCGGGCTTTATTAATTACTCCACCTTTTCAGACACCTCTGCGCTTGCAGCTTTGACATAATAATGTATTTAGTTTTGGACTCTACAATACTAAGTAGCCATCTTTAAGAAAATGCTCTGGTCATAGTCACTTCTGACCGTCTGATGGATTGCATTGAGCATTAATATGGTGTTTTAGGTCTGGTTTGGGCAGCGCAGGAGTCCGCCTGATATACTGTTCTTAATTTGTTACAACAATTATACAGTAAGCATTGGCTCCGCTCAGAGTATGTCTCGCTCATTTCGTGCTAGTTTTATCGCTGTATCACCCCACCTCCTATGGAGTGACTTCAACAATACATTGACTCAGTACCCTTTAAATGCTTTAGATCATAGAAGCATTGTAATTAAAACGGGTTTTTCTTTTACTGCAGCAGTCTTTTGTAATATTTTTGTCAGTACTCAAAATGCAAAACAGACTTATTAGCATTCAGAGCTTCTTTTCTTAAAGGCATCCAAATGTTTGAAATTAAAACATGTAATCTCACAGTTTAGTCATGAGGCCCGGAAGGAGTCTTTCTACACTGTCAGTGACAGACTGAACAATTTTATCCTGTGAGGATAATCGAAGGGGGGACCCCCTG
Organism: Triturus cristatus; assembly: GCF_964204655.1. Classification (NCBI taxonomy): domain Eukaryota; kingdom Metazoa; phylum Chordata; class Amphibia; order Caudata; family Salamandridae; genus Triturus; species Triturus cristatus. The sequence goes on from NC_140588.1 coordinate 216,731,372, forward strand.
CTCTGGGACATATTCATGGGGTGAAGCATGGGGATTTAAAACATGTTTCTCGTGAACATTCTGTGATCGAAGTGCCTCAGTTACACTACACACAAGTTCATATAATGTACCTCAAAGTGACTTTAGAAATTAAATAAACAGGAAACCGTCCGGCAAAGCATAGAAGTAAAACACTGCAGCAGGAGTCATGCAGTCCCTCAACTGTGATCACGCTGGCGTGGTTTCCATACCTTGAAGAGTGCACATCACGGTGGCTTCACAGAAACCTTCCAAAACCAGCTCCAAGAATATTTAAATGAATATAGATTGACTTTGGTGTCTAAATCCAAACCGTGTGTTGGAAGAGAGAAATGTATAAAATTAAGAGCCTTCCTATAGAGGCTTAGACCCCCTATCACCTTTCTCTAAGACCGGTTTCCTACAAAGAGACCCAGTACCAGTCAATATCCTAATGTACAGCCCACACTAGCTTCCAGCTTCGATGGAGGTCTCGGAGGGTTTAAGAACTAGTGCTCTGAACTAACATCATGCCTGGAAGATCCCTAAAGCCCTAGTCACACTATGATACGGTCACTTGCCTCACACTTCTTTTTTATTTATTTGAGTTTTATATAGCGCTGGCAAGACCAGAGGGTATCATAGCGCTTTACATCTGTATATGTCTACATCAAGATAATGAGTCTAATCAAATGAAGAATGTCAGATCAAGCCCAAACAGTGGTTGCACATAGTGGAGGAGAAATAGCAGAGGGGGTCCAGGGAGAGCAGAGGGTGAAGATGCGGTCTCGTTGGGTGAATGATGATCCACTAGTTGAGATATCCGTTGAGGAGGAGAACCTTAAACTTACTCTTGAAGCATAAGAAGGAGGGATCGGTCCTTATATTATATGAACACTCTACTTTAATAAAAAGAAAGTACTTTACTCCTACCAGATAACAATAGGTCTCGCCTTTGGGACCTTATAAGTATTTAGTTATGCAGCACAATATCCTTACTGCAACATTAACTGTTGCATGGCTAAACACTTATAAGGTCCCAAAGGCGAGACCTATTGGCTATGCCAATGCCCGTTTTCCATGCCTCTAGAAGCAGACACGAGCACATTTTCAGATAAAATGCAAATATACAGCGCAACAGAACTAAACTGGAACCTTACTGATTTCAGAATGGAAGGCGGGCGGGATAGGTGAGGATTCTGCAGATATATAGGGTATGCCTCAGAAAGATTATCAGAGATCATTAACTATTTCCCTGCTGGATAGTTCTACATGCAGATTTGTCACCTTTTGACGAGATACAGTAGGGAAGTGGATAATTACTTGGGGTAAACAAGTGTTCAACTCGACGGATAAGAATACCATCTGCTATAGGTCATAAAAATTAAATTGAATAAACCTGTGCTTAATCCCTGGTAATGCGACACAAAGCAGTCAGGCTTAAAATCAGAGGCAGTGTACAAAGCATTTAAAGCAGTGTATACACAGTAGAAAAACTGACAAAAATCACGACCGCTCAAAAAAGCGCAAAGCACAGGTGATAGTCCAGCGAAGCTGTAGACTGAAATCTGGATGCGATTTAAGGCCAACCCCGATGGAGCCCTGATTGGATACAACAAGCAGATTGCTCCCGGGGAAAGTATGGTGGTCAAAAGGTTTGATAACGTTTCTCATTTCCATTTAAAAAAGGGAATTTTTTTCCTCTATGCACTTCAGAACTCCTTCGACATCATTCCAGTGGCCTACTTTCGGGAAGTAGAGAGCCTGCAGAGGAGACTGGTGTGGGACGGACGGGCGCGTATCGCCCTGGCCAAACTCACTCTCCCCTGGTACGACGGGGGCATCGCGCTTCCCGACATTCGCAGGTATTATAGGGCCTCAGAGCTATCAGCCATTAACCATGCCACGTATGCGCCTGGCTTGAACCCGGCGTATGAGATGGATAAATTCCTGCTTCCCGGCGGCAACTATAACAGGGCGCTTTACTCCCGCTCGGCTGGACGGACCCTGACGGGCCCCACTAAGATCGCGGTACGGATTGTGAAGGCGGCCAATGTAGCCATGGGCTGGAGTGAGCGACTGACATGCGCTACTCCTTTATTTGCCTCCGACCGACTGGGAAGCCTCTGGACAACGAAGGGGTTTGACCGTTGGGACACGATTGGCATCAGTAGAGTGGGAGACTTATGGATGAAGGGCGCGGTTAAGACCTTCGCGGCGCTCCAGAGCGAATACGAGCTCACGGAAAAGGAGTTCTTCCGATACGCCCAGGTTCGGCATGCCCTGCTCTCTGTCTTTGAGGAGGGGACCAAGATCCCGGCCTCTTCGCCCCTCGAGGACCGCATACTTGATGGTCATGTTCCCGACAGTACTATCTCCTTAATCTATAAAAAACTCATTAATAATCGGGCTGACCTATTGGTGCGCCTTCGGGAGACGTGGACGGGGGACGGGGTGGAATTAGACGACGAGGACTGGCAGTCCGCACTATCGTCCCCCAAGGAAGTCGCCATTCCAGCCCGTCTCCGCCTGGTCCAGTTAAAGATTCTCCACCGGGTGTATGTGACGGGCCCCCGTTTGGTCTCGATGGGATTCTCGGAAGACGGGCTCTGCAAGCGGGGGTGTGGGCTCAGTGCCACCTTTCTCCATATCCTTTGGGAGTGCCGGGAGGTGGCGGAATACTGGCGTCGGGTTCATGGGGTCATGGGACAAGTCACCGGGGTGGCGCTGCTGCCGGAGGTGCGTCGCTGTGTCTTGAATGTGTGGGAGCCCAATGATTATAACGCGGCGCAGACTCGGTGGGCGGCCCTGGGCTACATGATTGCTAAGAGGGATATAGCGCAGCTTTGGGGCTCCCAGCGGCCACCCACCGTGTCAGTATGGAAGGAAAACATGGACTGGTGTATGCTCAGGGAGAAGACGGTATATGTGGCCCGCGGTAAACCCGGGGCATGGGGTAGAATTTGGGGGCAATGGAACGTGTATCGTGGGGGTATCTGTACGCCCCCCCTAGTGGACACCGATATTGCCTTGTCCCCCTGACCCTTGATGGTTCCTTGCGACTGATTGTAATAATTGAATATAGATGTTCCTTTCCCGTTACCCCCCCCCGATCTTTCAGTACTCCCTCCTGTTGATAGCTAATTGAAGGTTTGGAGTAAGAGTCCCCCGGATGTAGCCTGACACACGCTTTTTGCCCGTATGCCTCGCCTTTTGTTTTTTGTTGTTATTAATGTTAAATGTATGTCTCCTGCTTCTCACGAGCTATCCTGAGCCATTTACGGGGCTGGGCCCCAGGTGTCACCTACTGCTTTAATTAATGTACGATCCTTTCTGAGTCTAGCGGCCGGCCCTGGTGGTTGTAGGCCCATGTTTGTAACTGATTTATTGTTTTAATAAAAAATTTTTGAAAAAAAAAAAAAAAAAGGGAATTATATATATATATATATATATATATATATATACATACATACATACATACATATACACATACACATATTACCTACTGGCGGTCGCCAGTAGGTAGTTATAGTTAGGACACTGTTTCCATAGGAAAACCGCAACATTCTATTTGGAATAACTTTGGCGCCGGTCGACGAATCCTCGCAAAATTTTCAAAATAGGTGGGGCGCTACGCTCCGCTCCTACCCTGAAAGTCTCGGGGGGATTCGTCAAGCGGGGGCTGAGAAAAAAGGGGGGTCCCAAAACGCGTGCATTTTTCCATAGGACCTTTAGACACAGCTACAGCCCGAACGGCTGAACAGAGTTACTTGAAATTTGGCAGAGAGGTAGTCCTCAGGTCAAGGAAGTGCCTTTTGTAGGTCTGGTGTAAATCTGTTCAGTAGTTCCTGAGAAAATAGCATTTAGCGTACGGTAAAAATTATTTAAAAAAAAAAAATATCCATACTCTCCCCACCCCATGTGCAAATGGTGCTCGAAAGGAACTATTTGCGCATGGCATATATTACCTGTGAAAAATTAAAATATTACCTTTCACAACGAAGCGCATCATATGTCCTCCATGTGCGCACGGTGCGCGAAGCGCATCGTGCGTACATGGCCCATCAAGCGTAACGTGGGCACGCGGTGCGCGTAGCGCACCGCGTGCCCACCGTGCGTGCACGGCACTAACTGCGTAAACTGGGCGCGCGGTGCGCGAAGCGCATTGCGTGCTCACTGTGCGCGCACGGTGCGCGAAGCGCACCGTGCGCGCACGGAACGAACTGCGTTAAGTGGGCGCGCACGCCACGAATGGCGTAAAGTAACTTAGCATTTAAAAAAACGTACAAATTCACTGAAAAAACCATAGGTTTCACACACGTTATAGTTAGGAATTAGCATTTAAAAAACCTTGCAAATTCAGTGAAAAAACCATAGGTTTCACACATGTTATAGTTAGCTGGACATTTTACTGATAAAAAACCAATGAAATTCCCCCGTTATAGTTAGTGCAGGCAACTATAACTCACGCGACCGCAATCCTCTGCTGATGACATATGTGTCTTTATGAAAAAAAAATATTTGTAATATATGTATAGCTAAAATTTAATGGAAGAAGACATGGGCAAATAAGTGTCTAAATACAGTATTAGCATCAGCAGAGGATTGCGGTCGCGTGAGTTATAGTTGCCTGCACTAACTATAACGGGGGAATTTCATTGGTTTTTTATCAGTAAAATGTCCAGCTAACTAGAACATGTGTGAAACCTGTGTTTTTTTCACTGAATTTATATATATACATACATACATACATATACATATACCTCAGACCCCATACCTGGTGTATGTCAGGCACTGCTGTCATTCCAGAACAGTCCTCTCTGTCGGAATCATCCTCTGCCCCCAAAGGGAAGGGATACCGTTTATATGATGAGAAATACTGTATTGGATGCAGCTGTGTGAATGTATAAGTTCTAATACGTTAGAAGCTGTTGCTGAATGAGCAAACACAACAGTACACTGTTATGCATTACGAGCAACCTTGTACAAGATGTGCAGACGGAATCCCAAGAAGAGTCATTGAATAACAAACATGTACAGCATATTCCTAGAACAATGTTGCGAAAACAAATGTATTATATGTGGCTATGCAGAGCAGAGGCAGCCTAAAAAGTCTAAGACATAGGAGAACCAAAGTGGGCCCAGAAGGGAAATCGCTACACCCCCGCCTTGGTCATGAGAGCAACTCTGCTACTAACAAAATAATGAAAATCACAAGCCAAGCCAAGCAAATTCATACCATCCTCGGATGTGGGGATTTTTTCGTATGGAATATATATTTTATTTTTTTATTTTTTTTTCACTGAAAAAACCATAGGTTTCAGGGGCGTTATAGTTAGCTGGACATTTTCCTCATACAAAACCCTAGAAATTCCCCTGTTATAGTTATTTCAGCTAACTATAACTCGCGCCCCCGCAATGCACTGCTGATGACGTCACATATTACATCACTCATGACATGGTCAGTGACATCATCCAGTGAGTGTGTGTTTCTGTAAATTTTAAATATGTTTAATATATATATAGGGAAAAACCTATGGAAGAATGAGTGTGTGAATGGATGATTTAGTAGGTGCGTGACGAACAAGTTACTTACCTTCAGTAACGATGTATCTGTAAGAAACATTAGTTAGTTAGATTCCTCACCTTAGAATATCCCCAGGCGTCAGACTGGATCTGGAAGATTTTTCGTCAGCAATACCCCTTGCGCGTCGCTAGGCGTCGTCTGCGGCTCCGCGTCCGTCGTCGGCGTCGTGCGCCGGAATGACGTCGTCGGAGTACTTAGACGCCGCCCTCGCGCGCTGACGTCAGTTCTTGTACATAGCTTTCCGCGCCAGGAACGCAGAGCCATGCAAAGACCGACACTGGTGCCAAAAATAAAATCTAGGGGCCTGAAAAGGAGAACTTTAACCCTAGATGTCAGTTCGCAGAGCGGGGAGGATGGGTGGGTCGGTGAGGAATCTAACTAACTAATGTTTCTTACAGATACATCGTTACCGAAGGTAAGTAACTTGTTCATCTGAAAGAAACACGTTAGTTAGATTCCTCACCTTAGAATAGATACCCAAGCAATACCATCCCCGGTGGTGGGTCTGCGAACCAAGATCACACCAGAAAGTCCTGGAGGACAGAACGGCCAAAGAAGCCATCCCTCCGGACTTGGCTGTCAAGGCAATAATGCCTGGCAAACGTGTGTAGCGAAGCCCACGTTGCCGCCTGACAGATGTCCTGCAAAGGGACACCTCGTCCCAAAGCAGTAGTAGCCGCCGTGGCCCGAGTAGAATGGGCGCGCAGCCCAACAGGAGGGTCCTTTTTTGCCAAGGAGTAACAAATTTTGATGCACAAAACGACCCACCGAGAGATGGTCCGTTTGTGCACAGCTTTCCCCTTCTTAGCACCCACGTATCCTACGAAAAGTTGGTCGTCCACCCGGAACTGCTTTGTGCGGTCCAGATAAAAGGAGAGCGCACATTTCGGGTCCAGATGGTGGAGCCTCTCTTCCTCTTTGGAAGGATGCGGAGGCGGAAAGAAGGTGGGCAAGGTGACAGACTGCCCAAGATGAAAGGGGGTCACCACTTTCGGAAGAAAGGAGGGACGAGGCCGAAGGACAACCTTGTCCGGATGAACAGAGAGAAAAGGAGGCTTTGAAGATAAAGCCTGGAGCTCACTCACCCGTCTAGCCGAGGTGATGGCTACCAGAAAAGCAGTCTTAAGCGTCAGCAGACGAAGAGGACAATTATGAAGAGGCTCAAAGGGAGCGCACATTAGAAATGTGAGAACAAGATTCAAGTCCCACTGAGGCATTACAAAAGGGACAGGAGGGAACGTGTGAGTAATTCCTTTTAGAAAGCGTGTAACTACAGGGGACTTGAAAAGAGAAGGCTGATCAGGAAGCCGCAAGAAGGCAGAGATGGCAGCAAGATAACCTTTCAAGGTGCCCAGGGCAGAGCCCTGCCGGGCCAAAGAAAGAAGAAAGAGGAGAACCTCAGAAAGAGGGGCGGAAAGGGGATCCACAGCCTTTGCTGTGCACCATGCCACAAATTTGTTCCACCGGCAGGCGTATACCGTCTTTGTGGAGGGACGCCTGGCTGCCAGAATGATATCACAGACTTCAGGAGGCAAGTCAAATGGCATCAACTGCCGCCGCTCAATCTCCACGCATGGAGGTGGAGGCTGGACAGGTTCGGGTGGAGGACCGTCCCCTGCTGCTGCGACAGAAGATCCTCCCGAAGGGGCAGACGTATCGGAGGATCGGTCAACATACTGAGTAGCTCGGGATACCAGTACCTTCGTGCCCAATCCGGAGCCACCAAGATGACTTGGGCCTGGTCGTGCCTGATCTTCTTCAGCACTCTGGGCAGAAGTGGTATAGGCGGAAAGGCGTACAACAGACCGCAACTCCACTCGTGACGAAAAGCGTCGCCGAGCGAGTGCCGCCTTGGAAATTCCAACGCGCAGAACTGCTGACATTGCGCGTTCTCTTCGGTGGCGAATAGATCTAACCAAGGCTCTCTCCACTGCTGAAAGAGACCTTGCGCCACTTCGGAGTTCAGACGCCATTCGTGATCCATCATGCACCGGCGGCTAAGTTCGTCTGCTCTGGCGTTCAGAGAGCCCGCCAGATGTTAAACCACTAGGGTGACGCCCTGGTGTTCCAGCCACGTCCAGAGGCGCAGAGCCTCCTGACAAAGGGTCCACGACCCCACCCCGCCCTGTTTGTTGCCATACCACATGGCGGTGGTGTTGTCCGTGAACACCTGCACGACACTTCCCCTGACAGAGGGAAGGAAGGCTTTCAGTGCAAGTCGGATCGCTCTCAACTCCAACAGGTTGATGTGGAGACGAGACTCCGCCGGAGACCAGAGGCCTCTGATCTCCGCCTCTCCCATATGGCCACCCCATCCCAGGAGGGACGCATCCGTCACTACGACATGCTCTGGTTGGGGAAGGGAGAGGCTCTTGCCCTTGACCCAATCGCGGTCCGTGAGCCACCACTGCAACTGCTGTGCAGTGCCCTCCGAGATCAAGACATGGTCGGACAGGTTGCCGTGATGCTGGGCCCACTGAAACTTCAGGTCCCACTGCAGAGCCCGCATGCGCCGCCTGGCGTGATGCACTAGTAGGATGCAGGAGGCCATCAGCCCCAGAAGCCGCAACACTAGCCTGACCGAAACCCAGGATAGAGGCCGAAAGATGGGAATCAGGGCCTGTATATCCCAGACCCGCTGTTCCGGGTCTATCCGCCGGAACTGCGCCGAATCGAGAACCGCTCCGATGAAGAGGAGCTCCTGAGAGGGACTCAAGTGTGACTTCGGCACGTTGATGGAAAATCCCAGCAAATGCAGGAGATCCGCCGTAGTCTGGAGGTGGGAGACGACTGTCTGGGGCGAGCCCGCCTTCAACAACCAGTCGTCGAGATAGGGGAAGACTGGAACCCCTGATCTGCGCAGATGAGCTGCGACCACCGCCATCACTTTCGTGAACACCCGAGGGGCACTGGTGAGGCTGAAGGGGAGCACGGTAAACTGAAAGTGCTCCTGGCCCACCGTGAACCGCAGGTAAAGCCGGTGGGCCGGCAGGACGGGGATGTGGAAATATGCGTCCTGCAAGTCCAACGCTACCATCCAGTCTCCAGGGTCTAGGGCAGCTAGAACCTGAGCCAAAGTTAACATCTTGAACCTTTCCTTCCGGAGGAAGGCATTAACGTTCCGGAGGTCCAAGATAGGGCGTAGGCCCCCTTTGCCCTTCTTGGGAACCAGAAAGTAGTGGGAATAACAACCACGACCTACGTCTGGGCTCGGAACGCGCTCGACGGCCCCCTTGGCCAAGAGGGCCGAAACTTCCTCGAGATCCCCCGAGATGATGATCCCCAAGATACGGTGGTGCTGCGGTGGCATGGCTGGAGGGGTCGTCTCGAAGGGGAGGGAGTAGCCCCTTCGGACGATTTGCAGCACCCACCTGTCCGATGTGATAGACCGCCAGTGGAGCAGGTGATGGCGAACTCTGCCGCCCACTGGCGAGGAATGGGCCTGAAAGCTCGGACTAGGAAGGCTTTGAGGCGGATGCTGCCGGGGTGGATGTGGGCTGACCTCGTCGTCCTCCAGAACCGCCTCGGCGGAAACCACGTCCGCGACCGCGCGCAGGTTGGTTCTGCGGCTGGTGGCTAGGCGTACATGAGGAGGCACCCCTTCCTTGGCCACGAAAGGGGCGAAAAGCGGAAGTTTGCGACCGCGGGGCCGAGAGGCCCAAGGACTTGGCCGTAGCCCGGGAGTCTTTAAAGCGATTCAGCGCACTGTCCGCTTTCTCGCCGAAAAGGCGAGTGCCATCAAAGGGCATGTCCATGAGGGTGCTCTGGACATCGCCCGAAAAGGACGTGGACCGCAGCCAGGCGTGACGTCTAAGCGCCACTGAGGTAGAAATCGCCCTACCCAGCGAGTCCGTAGTGTCAAGCCCACATCGGATAGCATGTCGCGCTGCATCCCTCCCATCGGCCAGAGCCTGGGTAAGTTGTGTCTGGACCTCCTCCGGACACAGGGGCAGCACGTCCTCCACCGCATCCCACAGAGAGTGGGAATAACGGTCCAAGAGGCAGGCGGTGTTCAAAGACCGCAGGCCCAAACTAAGGGAGGAGAACAGCTTTTTGCCAAACTGTTCCAGCCTCTTGGAATCCCGGACCGGCGGAGCGGTCGGGAAGGAGGATTGGGAGGTAGAGGCCTGGATAACCAGACTCTCGGGGGTAGGGTGTTGGGACAGAAAACTGGGGTCGCCCGGAACAGGGCGGTGGCGCCTGGCGACGTTCCTGTCCACAGGAGGAACTGTGGAGGGCTTGGACCAGGTGCCCTGCAGAACGTCAGTGAGGGCCTCATTGAATGGCAGCAGAGGCTCAGTGGAGCTTGCTGCAGACTGAAGCACCTCAGTGAGGACGTTCGTCCTCACAGCCACGGCAGGTAGCTCGAGCCCAAGGGCTGCGGCCGCCTTGCGCAGCACCACAGAGAAAGCTGCACGCTCCTCCGAAGCCACAGTCGGAGGAGAGATTAATCCAGTGTCTGGAGAGGTATCCAGGCCACTGGCCTCCCCCAGTTCATCTGCCCAGTCCTGTGACAGTTGAGCCTGAACGGCCATAGGATCCTCGGATCCCTCCCAGTTGTCCCCATCATCCGATTCCTGGTATGCAGGAGGAAGGATCGGAGCCGGGCGATAGACAAAATGTGTCTCCAGCGGCGCCGAACGCGGCGTCCATCGACGCCGTATCGGCGCCGGGCCCGGACCGGGACCGGGACTGAACCGGGGCTCGACGGGGCCGAGCGGAGTCGGCGTCGGAGGTGGTACCGGTGTCGACGCCGGCGGAGGAGGCGTGACGAGGTCGACCGGCGTCGGCGGGGACTCGGGAACGGGTCCCTCGGGCGCTTGCGGCGTCGAGGCCGGAGCCGTCAACGGCGCCGGGGCCGGAGCCGCCGGCAGGCAAGGTTGCCCAGTCGGGTCCGCGGGGCCCGAAGGCGCGCCAGCGGGCGTCGACGGCGGAGCCAGGCTCCTCATGGCCGAGAGGAAGGCACTGACTTCCGCCGGCGTCGCGTCAGTCCCAGGGACCGGTGGGTATGGGGACTTGCGCGGCGCCTGCCGACCGGCGAGGGGAGTCCGAAGAGAGGTGTCGCCTCTTGGACTTCTTGGAGTGCTTCGACTTACCCGAAGACTTGGATCCCGACGACCGATGATGACGTCGGCTGCGGCTCCGCGACCGATCCTTGGACCTCCTCCTGGACCAGGATCGAGAGGAGCGCGGAGCCGAGTGGCGAATCTCCAGAAGCTTACGGGACCGCTCCTGTCTAGCCTTTGAGGTCAGGGCCTTGCAGTCCGAACACGACTCCGCGTCGTGGTCGAGGCCCAAGCAGTAAAGGCACCGGCGGTGATGGTCCGTAACCGACATCAGGCGGCTACAGTCAGCACAGGCTTTAAAACCAGGCATTCTACCGGCACCGGAGTCGAGACAAGATCAAAAAGGATCGAAAAAGTTAGTCAGCGCGCGAGGGCGGCGTGTAAGTACTCCGACGACGTCATTTCGGCGCACGACGCCGACGATGGACGCGGAGCCGCAGACGACGCCTAGCGACGCGCAAGGGGTATTGCTGACGAAAAATCTTCCGGATCCAGTCGGACGCCTGGGGATATTCTAAGGTGAGGAATCTAACTAACGTGTTTCTTTCAGATTGACTGTATAAGTGAGTCATTAAACGTATCTTACTGCAGACTAGTGACTAAACTGTGTGAATGTTTGTATCTGTCTGTCTGTTGGTGTATAAGCGGCTGCATGGTTTTGTGAATAGCTATATGAGTGTCTCTATGGGTTATTGATTGTTTGTCTGAGTATCTGTTTGGGTGCCTGAGTGTTTGTGTGGGTGAGGTGTGTGTGACTGTGCATACATGTTTGAGTGGGTGATTCTATGGGTGCATGGTTTTAAGAGTGCATCTGTGATGGACTGTATGGTTGGGTGAGTGTATGTATGGGTGTGTTAGTGATTGAATGTATATCTCAGTGGTACATGTGTGAGTAACTACATATGTGAAAGGCAGTTTATATGTGTGTAAGAGTATATAAGTGGGTATATGTGAGAGTGTGATTGTGAGAGTGGCTGTATGGATGAGTGTGTGCTTGTATCAGTGATTGTATAAGAGCGTAAGAATGTGGTACTATTTTTATGAGTAAGTGAACTTGTGTGTGTATAACTGCATAGGTGAGTAAATGGGAGTGTGATTAATTATTTGCATGACTGACTAGGTGTGAGAGTACCTCTATGGATGATTGGTGGTGTGTGAGTGTCTACGTAGGTGTATAAATGCATATGATAGTCCTGTACTGAGTGACTGTAAGTATGAGTGACTGTACAGGTGAGTGAGTGGATGTGTGTGTAGATCGAAGAGTCAATGAGTGGGTATGTAGTTATTGGTATTGGAGTATCTATGGTTTTGAGAATGGACGTCTGAAATTTTGATTGAGTATATCAAAGGGTGTGAGAAGATGCACTAATTTATCACATGGATGACGTCATCAGTGATGTCATCAGTGATGTCATTTCAGATGTCATCAGTGATGTCATCAGTGATGTCACTGACCATGTCATGAGTGATGTAATATGTGACGTCATCAGCAGTGCATTGCGGGGGCGCGAGTTATAGTTAGCTGAACTAACTATAACAGGGGAATTTCTAGGGTTTTGTATGAGTGAAATGTCCAGCTAACTATAACGCCCCTGAAACCTATGGTTTTTTCAGTGAATTTCTAAGGTTTTTTAAATGCCAATTCCTAACTATAACGCCCCTGAAACCTATGGTTTTTTCAGTGAATTTCAAAGGTTTTTTAAATGCTAATTCCTAACTATATCAGGCCTGAAACCTATGGTTTTTTCAGTGAATTTCAAAGGTTTTCTAAATGACAATTTTGAATGTATTAATTGTTATACTGATTTTTTTTATACTGATTTACTACATTTTTTAAACTATTTATTTTTAGATATATTTTTTTTAATTACATTATAATTACATTATACATTACAATACAAAATATACTTTCTTAGAATTAATTACTTTAGTTTAAATACTTGGCAAATAGGCAACAGACTTTTAAGTACAGTAGTTACAGTTGTTGCAATGGGCAACACAATTTCAAATACAAAGCAACATTGAGCTCAATGTGAATTTCTAGTTAAATGCAATTAGTTACTTTATGGATTACTTTTCTAACCACAAGACTGGATCCTAGATTCAGTCCTTGGACATCTCCTGTAAACAGTTGAGTAAAAGCGCTTTGGTTACAGTAGTGATTTTTAAGGAATATTATTGTATTTTAAAAGTTGACACTTAGAAACTTTTTCCCATAGAATCACCAATGTTATCCTATGGCAGAAAATTCACTTAGCAGGTAAGTAGTGTTATCGTTACTTTTTCTTACTCAGTGGTGGATCCTGGATCCAGCACTGGCCAACCTCCTGTAAACAGTTGAAAGAATGTGTTAAGTCATACAGACGATTTTTTTGGATTTATTTTAGTTTGTGAAAATAGACACTTAGAAACTTTTCTGGTGAAAACCACACAATGGATTCCTATGGAAGGAAATACAAGTTACTGGTAAGTACGCTTAGAATTACTTTTCAGGGTCAGTGCTGGGCTAAAAGATACAGCACTGGGTTCTCTACTGATTACAGGTGAGTAAATCGGAATTCGTAGTTCGGCTGATTTTAGAGGAATATTTGTACAATGGTGAAGGAAGGGGGAGGGGCCTGAGGTGACGTGTGCAAACACGCCCTGTGGCACGTTTTAAGTTGGGGAATTAATTCCTCTTCAATCCTGAGGTCCCCTGGGGGCCAACTAGCCCACCAGGTACCTCCAGTATGCGCCAGGGCGCTGCATTGCAGAGAGGTATTCAGAGGCCACGCCCCTTTTTACAACACTCTGCAACACAGCTCCGTGGCGCTTACTGGAGGTACCTGGTGGGCTATTTGTCCCCTAGGGGACCTCTGGATTGAAGAGGAATGAATTCCCCAACTTAAAACGCGCCACAGGGCGTGTTTGCACAGTATCACCTCAGGCCCCGCCCCCTACCTTCACCACTGTGCAAACGCGCCTCGTGGCGCGTTTTAAGTTGGGAGATTAAGTCCCCTTGAATCCTGAGGTCCCCTGGCGGCCAACTAGCCCACCAGGTACCGCCAGGGAGCTGCGTTGCAGAGATGTGTAAAAAGGGGCGTGGCCTCATTACACCTCTCTGCAACGCAGCCCACAGGCGCATACTGGAGGTTCCTGGTGGGCTAGTTGGCGCCCAGGGACCCCCAGTATTGAAGGGGAATTTGTTCCCCCTCTGCAAACGCGCCAGGGGTGCGTTTGCAGAGTGGTGTAAGGAGGGGGCGTGGCCTCCGGCCCGATCTTTTTTTTCCCCCCCCCTCTGTTTTTTAGAAGGGGGGCTGTGTAGCCCCCCTTCTTTTTTGGCCATGGGGACCCCATCCCCCAGGGCCTGCCCCCAATTATTATTATTATTATTTTTTTTTTTTTAAACGGGAAGGGGGCCGCATGGCCCCCCTCACCAGGGCATAATTTGCCCCGGGGACCCCATCCTCCGGGGCATGGCCATTTAAAAAAAAAAAAAAAATGTTATGGAGGGGGGCTGCATAGCCCCCCTCCTGTGCCACCTATGGCCCCGGGGACCCCATCCCCTGGGGCCATTTAAAAAAAAAAAATTACTAAAAATTTGGGGAGGTGGGCCACATGGCCCCCCTCCCGGGCCACTTATGGCCCCGGGGACCCCATCCCCCCGGGGCCTGGCCTCCGTTGGGGGCCGTGGGGGCGTCCCCAATCCCCCCACGGCCCCGCCGGCTCCCCGCGTCCTGTGGGAGGCGGCATTGCTTTTCCACATGGGGAGCAGCTAACATGCTGCTCCCCGTGTGGAAAAGCAATCGTCTTTGGTATTTGGAAGAGAGAGTAGGTTTCCTGCTCTCTCTTCCAAATACCAAAGCAGTTTGCTATGGCAGGGCGGGAGCCGCGAGGCTCCCTCCCTGCCATAGTAAAAAGCAGTGTCCCGGGGGTGCGCACCCCAGGACACTGCAGGAGCCGGCCCTGGGGGGTGGCGGTCCCCAGGGCCATCATTGGCTCCAGGGGGGGGCCGCGCGGCCCCCCCCACTTAGGTTAAAGCCCCGGGGGGTGGTGGTCCCCAGGGCTTGGGGGTCCGTAACAGACCCCCTATTTGACATAATCAGTGCCCCGGGGAGGTGGCGGTCCCCGGGGCGTGTGGGGGGGCTCGAGCCCCCCACACAGGTTTTTTTTTAATTTATTTTTTTTAAAAGCCCCGGGGTGTGGCAGTCCTCGGGGCTGCGGGGGGGCCATGAGCCCCCCCGCATACATTAACATAAGCCCCGGGGGGGGGTGGTGGTCCCCGGGGCTGGGGGGCCCCTCTGGGCCCCCCATTATAAAACCATATTGCCCCCGGGACTTGGCCCCCCCCCCCCCCCCGGGGCTAAATCTAAACGAAGCGCGGGAGTCCGCGCTTGTTTTTTTTTTTCGTTAGCGGGGTGCCGCGATTTAAAATGCCCTCTGGGGTATTGCCGCGCTACATTGTATTACTGCGCTATTTTGGATTACTGCAGGACAGAAGCGCGCTGCGCTAGCGAAACATACTTTTTAATATAACAATCCCATTTTTTATATCTAGGTTGAATATAGTTTATTTTCCCCTGGATTTTAATTGCGCCGTGAGCGCGCATGCTGCCCCCCACTTGCATTGTAAAATATCGCATTGGCGAGTTACTCACCGCTTTTAGAGCGGGCCCCGGGTCATCTAGGACGCCATAATTAGTGAGGAATTGTTGAGGAAGCGCCGTTTGTCGGCGCCATCTTCGCTGTAGCGCTCTAGCGCTCACGCGCTTGGAAGGAGGGCCTTCATAAACGGGTCATGAGGACGCGCAGCGGGAGCGCCTGATGAGCACCGGAGGAGCGCCAGAGGAAAGCCCGTTTGCGCCCGTTCGCGCACGATCGGGCCTCGGGCCCAGATGCTCTTATCAGGTAAGAGTATATACTCGTGCTGATCTTCTAGTGTATAAGGGAACAACTGCTCCGATGTTTACATACGCTAGACTTGATGAAAGGCCACCGAGCATGCAATCGTTGTCCTTTTCTCGTGTCGGAACAGGTACCCGACGAAAACAAACTGACGAAAACCCTAAAGATGGCCTTACTTAACTGCCGATCCCTGCCTGGACACAAGGAGGAAATCTCACTCCTAATTACCTTTAGAGATCTTGATGTTCTGTTTCTGGTGGAGACTTGGCTGGGGGAACACTCTGACCCAGATTTGGTCGAGGCACTACCCCCAGGATACATAGTACAGCATAAAGATCGGCCAGGAAGAATAGGAGGAGGGATTGCAATTATCTACAGGGAGAACATAAGCTGCCGTCTACAGGATACGAGCATTCAGGGATGTGAGAGCACTCATTTTACTCTCCATCCCTCAGATGAGAGCTCAATAACAGGGCTACTGATCTACCGACCACCAGGCCCTCCTGGTCTTTTTCATGAAAGCCTGTTGGAAGCGGTGATAGGTGGGGTCTGTACGGCCACGAATTTCCTGCTACTGGGAGATCTTAATATTCACTTTAACAAGCTAGGAGAAAGGACAGCGAAAGATCTAGAAAATGACCTAGAGAGTTATAACCTTAATCTGAAGGTTCGGAGTTCCACGCACAAGTCAGGAAACACTCTTGATCCCATTTTTACTAACGTTGAGACCATAACAGTCACGGAGCCTTATCGTGTCCCTTGGTCGGACCACTCGGTGATTCCTTTTTACTGGAAAATACCCAGAACAAGTACTACTACTTCCTCAGATAGAGCGCTAATAAGACCTTGGACAAAACTTGATGTGGATAACTGGAGGGGACTGTTAGAAAGCAGCAAGCCATTGGATAATTCCAATGTGGACGTGGCTGTTAACAACTTTAATCAATGGATCACCCAATCCCTGGACAAACTTATACCTAAAAAACCCTCAACAATTAGGAAGGGAGAGCTGAAACACCCATGGTTTACCTCAGAATTAAGGCTGCTGAAACAAGAATGTAAAAGGGCAGAACGTTACTGGCGGAAGGATTTTAGTGCTGATAGGAAGATCAGTTATAAAATCTTACTGAAGAAATACAAAAATTCTCTTATCACCACTAAAACTGCTTTTTTTGCGAACAAGATCGAATCCGCCGTCAATGCCCCCAGGGAAATGTTTAAGATCGTGAAGCTCCTTAATAAAATCCCGGATCCCCCCGTAATAGCAGATGAGCTGAATACAAGATGCGAGGACATGGCGAACTACTTTCAGACCAAAATACATAAAATTCTGGAGACGATCCCGGTAGTAGATTTGACTGCACATCACAGGGTGTCTCCTTGGGAGGAAAGAAGGGAATGTCCAACACTCTCGGAGTTTGCCCCCCTCACGGAAGAGCTTCTTCCCTCTCTGATGAGGAGTATTAAAAGTGGATCGCCACGAGACCCAGCCCCTATGAAAATTCTTAACCAGGCACTCCCTGTCATCAGTGAACCGGTAATTAAGATGGTTAACACCTCTTTGGAATCGGCTACGGTTCCTAAGGCATGGAAAGTGGCCATGGTCAGATCTTTGATTAAAAAGCCAAACCTCGACCCTGAAGACCCGGCTAACTATCGCCCGGTATCTTTGTTACCTGGGATGGGGAAGTTAATCGAGAAATTGACAAACATTCAATTGGCTGCATTTCTGGAGAAGTATAATCTCCTCCATCCATCCCAGACAGGATTCAGAAAGGGACAAGGCACTGAAACAGCATTGTTGAAGGTGGTGGAAGAGGCCAGAAGGATTTTGGACGCAGGTGGCAGCGCTGCCATTATCCTTCTGGACCTCAGCGCCGCCTTCGACACAGTTAACCACCATCTGTTGCTGACTCGACTCCGGAACATCGGGATAACCGGAAAAGCCTTGAAGTGGCTTAGATCCTTTCTGGAGGAAAGATACTTCCAGGTGTTTGAGGGCAATAGCTATTCCCGCTTGTTAGCGTTACAGTGTGGGGTACCACAGGGTTCGTCCCTTAGCCCCACACTGTTCAATGTTTACATGGCCCCGTTGGCGGAACTGGTTGCTCCGTTTGGCATCCAGTTAATAAGTTATGCGGATGACACCCAGTTGGTGTTTTCTCTGCAACAAATAGATTCCCCGCCGAACAACCTGGCTAATTGTTTGGAGATGGTAGTAAACTGGATGAATCTGTCTCAATTGAGACTCAACGGAGGAAAAACGGAACTGATGCTCTTAGGCAGACAAGATATTCCCGATCATCTTGCCTGGCCTACCAGTATGGGTGCCATACCATCGCCCAAGCCGGAAATAAAGAGCCTAGGCTTTTGGCTTGATAACGTCTTATCCTTTGAGACTCAAGCCAGAAAGACTTCTGCAGTTTGCCATGGGATACTGAAATCCCTGCGCAAAATCCTGTCTCAACTTCCAGAAAAAGCAAGGAAGACCGTAGTTCAGTTGTTGGTTCTGTCACGAATTGACTATGGGAATGCTATATATATCTTGGGGCCCCAACTTCCACTTTTAAAACTTTGCAAGTGGCCCAGAGCTATGCTGCCAGGATTTTAACTGGCACTAGTCGTTATACGTCGGCGAAGCCAGCCTTAAGATCGCTCCATTGGCTTCCGGTGAAGGAGCGGGTGCGATTCAAATCTCTCTGCATCACACACAAGATCTTACATGGAGAAGGTCCTTCCATACTGGAAAATATGATAAGTTCTTATAGGCTCCAACGCAATCCTGCTAGTTGTTTGTTGGTTGGGGCCACAAGGAGGTTTGAGGGCAGGTAGATTAAGTTTTTGATGAGGTCAGTAGCAATACATTTTAGGTGTTTAAGGGTCATATCTTGCAATGCCTATGGCATCAACAAGCAAAATTAAGATCAATTTTGGCGTGGCTCACGATATCCAAAGCTCCGATTTTGGTTTTTTTAAGACTCCCATCTCAAAAACTTTGTCCAAGCAACCAAGTGTCCAATGATTTATTTTCTATGGATATTATGCATCTGCTAGTGCCGCAGTTAGGAGGGGGAGGATGGGGGGGGGGGGGTGGGGTGGTAGTCATCATCTCACATGATCTTCCATGCGAGGTGTATCAGGCGCTAAGAGATCTAGGCCAAGGTGAATTTTGGAGAGTCTGAGCATCCACAATCAGCTCATCCACCTTATTAGCTATTATGGCCCTATTAAAGATGACATTTCCCTTCTTAGTGAAGTTTATAATCTTATGTTACCACTAGAGGCTCTCATAGTATATGGGGGAATATTAATATTATCCAGGCTAGTAGATTGCACTGCTCATGTGTAAACAATCAGTAGAACAAACCTAAGTCATTATGCTTGTAAGCCAAATTGTGAAGCGATTTTGCCCCAATAGACCCTTGGCGGGCCAATTACACACAAAGGAGAGAACTTACTTCTTTCTCTAAACGTTACATCTCTGCCTCGAGAGCTAATTGTTTTCAAGAGCTCCCATAAGTGGTGCAGAATCAGCTCCGGTATATTATCAAACCCCTTTTCAAACCATTCAGTCCCCTTTTTAGAGGTGTCACTGTGGGATCCGAGGGCCGAACGGCCTCGTTGGTGCCTCAATAAATCATTAACAGATGAAAGCGGAGTAATGACTATGCGTTACGCTAATGATGAATTATTTGAAATAAATTTACGTACAGCTATATCTAATGCAATTTGGGGGCTTTTAAAGTTTTCATATGGGGAGGCAACTTGCTTTAGGGCACATATCAAACTAAGGAGCGAACAGGCTTTGACCCCCTCAGTACAAACTCGATCTGGCTACGCTCACCCACTCCACGATTCATTCATCAATTACCAACATCAAGGTTTTACAAGCATGTCAAACACTGAAAGATGATTATAGGTCTAGCGAAACTGTCAATCAAAGTTCATTCTTTCAGAAATATTAGAAAGAGAGCAAACATGGTCATTACGCTTGTTAGCCAAATTGTGCAGCGATTTCGCCCTAATCGACCCTTAGCGGGCTGATTACACTCAAGGGAGAGAATATACTTGTTTCTCTAAACATTACAACTCTGCCTCCAGAATTAATTTTTTTTTTTTTATCTCCCATGAGTGTGCATAATTAGCTCCGGTACATTATCAAATCCCTTTTCCGAAAGTTCATGCTTTCAGAAGTATTATGAGAAGTGGGAACATGTAGGACGCTTCTTGGCATGGTCTGTCAAGAAAATAAGGAACAAAAAGACCAAAGATATTTTTGACGAAGCAGAGAGCCGAATGGTTACTCAACCCGAGTTCTACACTTGAGGATACTGAGGAGGTTTTGCATTCCATTTAGTTACTAGTATTATCTAGCGATCTACAAGCAACTGCCATAGCTCCCATCTCATTGGCTGAAGTACAAGTTGCAATAATATAATCTCCCAACGTTAAAGCTTGTGGGAGTAATGGCCTACCAGCCGAATTATATAAGGTGTTCAGAGCCCAAGTGGCTAAATTTCTAGTCATCTTATTCAATGACATTCTAGAAGAGTGTGATTTACCTAGCTCGTTCATGGAAGTAGTGATCATTAACTTCCTGAAAATGGTTAAGCCTCCTGAAAAACCAGGGTGATATCGCCTAATTAGTCTCCAGAACAGAGATTACAAAAACCTTATGAAAATTATCACAGCAAGGCCACCCCCTCTAGCACTAACTCTGCTTCCATCTAGACCAAAGTATTTTTTTTACCTGCTAGGTTGATTTCATCTAACATGAACTTTTAGCTGCAAGCTACTGACTATTACTCAAGCAATACCATAAAGGCGGATATTATCTTGGTTGATGTCAAAAAGGCATTCGATTTAGTACAATGGGTGGTCCGGGTTGCCATAGTACTGAATTTCGGATTTCCTCAGAAATTGGTATGCTGATTAGAAATTCTCTATTAGATGGCTCGGGCCCAAAAAATGTACTCGCAAACAGTGGGGTGTGCTACCATCAAAAGAGGTAAAAGGCAAGGGTGCCCTGTGTCACCTGTTCTGTTTGCCTTATTCATCGAGCCTCTAACTGCCGCATTACGGCAAGATCCACAGATTAGGGCCCCCATTCCTGGGCCACCCAAGATAAATCTCTTTGCGGATGATTTGATTCTATACCTGGTCGCCGAAGAACAAAGGACTAGATGTACGACCCTATTTGCATGCGCAAACAGGCTTGTGACCCGTTTGCGCATGCAAAATACTATTGGGCCGTGTACAAACCCTATTTAGCGAATCGCAATTTATTTGCGACTCGCTAAATAGGATTAGCGACTCGCTATTAGGAAGGGGCGTTCCAAGGGCATCCCTTCCTAATAGCGACTCGCTCCCCTATATAAGAATGTTTTGCGACCGCAATTGCAGTCCGAAAACACTCGCAATTTACAGCCCCCTTCAAGAGGGTGGTAAAGCACTCGCAAAAGGGTAGGGGTCCCCAGGGGACTCCTTCCCCTTTGTGAATGCAGGGGAAAATATTTTTTAGGGGCAGGCAGTGGTCCCATGAACCACTACCTGCCCTTAAAAAAATGAAACAAAAAAGTTTCATTTTTCTTTTTTTAAATGCAGCCCATTTTCCTTTAAGGAAAACGGGCTGCATTTAAAAAAAAGGAAAAAACTGCTTTATATAAAAGCAGTCCCAGACATGGAGGTCTGCTGAGCCCAGCAGGTCACCATACCTGGGAGGGCCAGCAATTCCCAATGGGGTCCCAAATTATGAGTGCCTCATGAATATTAATGAGGCAGGCAATTTGCGACCCCATTGGGAATCGCAAACAGTGTCTCAGACACTGTTGTACATGGCATTTTGTGACTCGCAAATTGTGACTCGCAATTGAGGGCAATTTGCGAGTCGCAAAATGCGATGGTTGTACATCTGGCCCGAAATATTTTGAATGCACTCAGTACAATTCAGGCATTTACAGATACTGGGAGCTACAAAAGAATTGTGTCAAATCCAAAAGCTTTTATTCAACAGTACCCACTCCTGCCACTATGAGACCTCATTACTCCAATACTCCCCCCATCAGATACCTAGGCATCAGTGTTTCACATAACGTCTCAGATCTTTTCGGACTAAACTATACCACTATACTCAACGAGGTAAGGGGGTTACTACTTCAATGTCACTCGCTGCCACTTGTAACAACAACCAAAGAGTCCGCAGGTCTCCAAAAGAGGTGTATGGGCAAATGTGTCAGCAGTACAACCAACAGGGGAGGAGTCTCATTTAAGAGGACAGATTCCCATCACCCACCAAGGTGGCATGGCTTATCATTTGGGGATCTCCTCTTGGCTGCACACTAGTGCAACCAAGGAGCTGCAACTCCTTGCTAGTGTAAAGGAGGAGCTCGCAGATGTGTTTTTAGTACAATCCGAAACTAGATCTCCTAAGAAAAGGAAGTGAGTTAAAATTGGCTACCAAGGGAAAATAAGTTTATTAGGTATCCCGTGGTGACAATAGTTAAAAAACAGTGAAGGCGCTATCTAATTTGACCGCTTGTGACTCTCAGGATCCGGCCCGGGGTAATGACGGATTAGAGCGTTGCCTTACGCCCTGAGCGCTGGCCAGGAGCCGTGTGTTCCCTCCCGATTTGATACGGGAGTACAATACCTATACCTACAGTGCCAACACATTGATGTACACAGGTATATGGCTGCATCGTTTCTCACAGTTTTGTACAAAGTTCTCTTACACCTATAGTGCAGTAGTTACAACTAGGTCCGGAAGAAGGCCATGATCATAGTAAGATCAAGTTTGGCTGAAACATGTAGACCTCTTCATTAGCGCGCTCGCACATTTATTTAGATCGCGCCTTCACTGTTTTTTAACTATTGTCACCACGGGATACCTTATAAACTTATTTTCCCATGGTAGCCAATTTTAACTCACTTCCTTTTTCACACTGCACCATATACTCATCACATTGCCTTATGCTTCACTTTTGATCTTAGGAGATCTAGTTTGGGATTGTACTAAAAAAACATCAGCGAGCACCTCCTTTACACTAGCAAGGAGTTGCAGCTCCTTGGTTGCACTAGTGTGCAGCCAAGAGGAGATCCCCAAATGATGAGGCATGCCACCTTGGTGGGCGATGGGAATCCATCCTCGTAAATGAGATTCCTCCCCTGTTGGTTGTACTGCTGACACATTTGCCTATACACCTCTTTTGGAGACCCGCGGACTATTTGGTTGTTGTTACATATGGATAGGGGACTTGTCCGCGCAGGTCTATAAATTTCCCTTGGACCCCTTTTTTTACTTGTTGTTATAGAGGACTCCCTGCCACTTACCATCACATGCCATGTAGCACTAGTGAAGATGGCTATTCTTCCACTATTTGTTTTTATTTTTTAAATATCATGATTAAAATTCCAGGCATTCTTCAATGAAATGTATCAAATGCTATGCCACTTTTTATGGTAGAAGAAGAAAGCCAGCACTAATTTGATGACAATAAAGTTAAAGGTTGAAGACAGTGGGTTAGCTCTCCAGCAAATAAAAGGCATTATCAAGCAGCTTTCTTCGACTGGTTGCTTATGCAGCAACAATAAACAAGCCTGTAGAATGTTTTTTACCTACAGGAGAGGTTACAGGACACTGATATTCGGCTTTCGGCTTTGTTTAAAATACCAAAACTCCCTAAACGTACAAGATACAAGCAACCCCACCACTTGGCTTTTAGATATGTTGAACTAAAAGATGAATTTCAGATTCCCCAGTTTCATCCTTATATTAATTTAGGAGAATGTCCATGGTTAGGATTTCAACTTGAGACCTCCGTTATCAGGAGATGGGAAAGGGCAGGATTTCACAAGCTCAGTGATTTTATGCTATCCGGGGTTGTGAAGTCTTGGTAACAGTTGTCTTCCAGAAATGTAGTCATCCCCCCCCCAAACTTGTATTCTCCTATCTCCGAATTAGCCTCTTTTTACTAAGTATCCTTCAACACGTAGCACACTTCCAGGGAACAATTTCTTTTTATTGCCAGGCTCATTGCCAAATTTCTAATTTTGCAAAAGTGGCGATCCACCGAGGTGCCTACCTTGAACTTGTGGCCACACAAATGAAGCAGTTTAAATGTTTCGAAGAGCTGCATGCCCAAAGAATAGGTCCTTTCAAAAACAGTACAGAGATATGGCATGATAGGTTGGATTGAGCCATTAAGTCATGGCCTTAAGCTTCGCCTGCTAAAAAAACAGGATTAAAAAACAGACAGAGCCAATAGGCTGGGTCTGTTTTTTAATCCTGTTTTTTTGTCACAATCAGCCTCTAATGGGATGGTTTATCTTTCTTATGTATTTCTGCTGGATCCATGTTCGAAATTAGCTTAAAAAGTTTATTTACATACTTGAAGGAATTTTTGAACCATGATTGAGATTTGTATTTAACTTTTTCAACCTGATCAATAAAAAAAACTAATTAAGAAAAAAAAGTCACACATCCAATCCAAAGAAATACAAAAACCAAGAAAAGTGTGATTTAAACGTATATCCAAGGTGGGACCATATAAGTGGGTTTTAACCATGAAAGGAAAACAGAGGAATGCATAGGTGTTGTGTCTAAAATGCTTGAAGTGTCAGAGAAGTCAGATGAAAAATCATTTATTACTGCAAAATAACCAGAAGCAGTTTCCTGGAAAAAAAGAAGCCACAGACGAAGAAAGAGAGCTGGTACATACCTCGAAAGGTAGATCATCGTTAAGGACTTCTTCTGCAGGAGACGCAGTAGCAAGTACAGTACTCACTCCTGTGTATAGCTGGTATTTGTAGCAGCATCAGGAATTAACAGAAGTTGATTCACCGCTGAAGTTGGGGAGAAACAGCTATGATGTTGCTCACAGGCTGTAGAGGAAATTTCTATCATTCTTATGTGGTAGAGAGAGGAGTAAGGAACTACCAAGGAGTCCTCGGGGCCTACTGTTTAGAATCGGCCACAAGATGTAATTTTCCTAGCTCAATGGAGACAAAACGATTGTCTTTACAACCAGCAAGCGTTGGCAATATCACGGTTCTTGTACCTTGAACGCCAAGGACTGGCACCAGTGCACGGTATGAGGGACCAAATTCCTTCTCCACCGCAATTTTTTCACAAACTAGATCCCCAACTTGAGGAATACAACCGGAAGGCGCTGGCTGCTCCTTGATTCCGGTAGAAGTAGAACTCTTCAACTGTTCGTTAGCTTGACTGTCACGGAAGTGTAGTAAATCCTGTAAGACAGCAGAACAATCATTTACATCAAAGGGCGTGGCTGCTGCCACGATGCCTGGAACGTCAAGGTCTGAAATCTACATTTAAATGCCAAAAAGGACCTCATATGGGGTCTGGTCACCCAGAGATTGTTTTGGGACATTATTAAGTGCTCTTTGTACCCAATATAAGTGATGGACGCAGCTACCTTCTGAACCTAATACTCTAGCTGTTAAGGATTGCTTTAAGTCACAAATCATCCTCTCAGCTACAGAATTTCTCTCAGGGAGGTAGGGGGAGGGGTAATGCACCTCTACACCCAGGGAAGCCATAGAATCCCTATATGCTTTCGAGGCGAAAGCAGGGCCATGGTCAGAGCGCAATGTAGTCGATTAATATGTTCCAATACAGACTTGCAAATCTTGAATAGAAGTGCTAGCGCCAGCCAAACGTTGTGGCCACACCCAAAGTAACCTTGAGCAGGAATCAACTACAAGTAGGGTAAATATAAATGCACCGTCTGAATTAAGAAAACTGGCTGTCAGGCTACAAAACGGTATTCACTAACCTTCAGGGACAAATCCAGCGGGAGCGATGCACAGATCCCAAATCCCCTTTGTACTAACCTACAGTGGGAGGGAAACACTCCACCCTGTACCCTAGTGCTCAAGGGAAAGGGGAAAACAAAGATGAACAAAACCGAGTACAGCAAAACACTCTTCCTACAGACTCTCTAGTCCGGGGATCCAAAGAATCAGCTCTTGCTCAAGCAGTCCCATCTAGTGACCACAGCACGATGAATGTGAGAAAAAAGGAGAGACGTTAATACCTTACCCTTTCTCCCCCACTTTTCTCACGATGGATAATCAATACTCTCCCCCCCTCCCATAGTGCTGCTGTACTCACATGCAAACCCTCCGGCACCCCTTTGTGAAGCCAGCAGCCAATGTCTCGGTTGCCTCCAACGGAAGGTGAATGTCTTGTTTTCTAGCGCGGAAATACTCCCTCCTATGAGAGCATGCACATTATCCCTTACTGTACAGAAAGCAAGTTAAGCATATAAGCAGGAGTGATCCTTCTCACAACTGCATGTACAGGTCTAATTAGCGGCAAGGGAATAGCAGCATAGAACGTTGCAGTCTCGGTGTAAATAAAGGCTCACGGTGTAACACGCCTGAGCGTTGCAAACTGAAAACAAAAAGTCTCGGGGTTCTCCAACAGCTTACCGCGTTGAAAAAAACGGACCGCTCAGTCTCTCCAAAGCGCTCAGGAACCTACACAGGTGCGCTTTGTTTTCGACGGCTGAATTCGAAAAGCTGCTTACATTCTGCAGACTCTTCTTGCTCAGAAACAAACCTCCCACGCATACATAGTGGTATCTTTGCGGCGTGGTGAAAGACTCTTCATGCAACAGGATCCGTACAAGTTCTCCTCTGAAATTCCAGACCATAATCAGGTGACAAGCACTGGATCCCCCTAGTGGCAGGCCTTATATAGCGGCTCAACCACTACAGTAACACACGGCTGCCTA
The DNA here is from genome assembly GCF_964204655.1 of Triturus cristatus. NCBI lineage: Eukaryota > Metazoa > Chordata > Amphibia > Caudata > Salamandridae > Triturus > Triturus cristatus. The sequence continues at coordinate 216,757,663 of NC_140588.1, forward strand.
CCCCACTGCATGCTGGTTAATGTAGTCATTCACTTCTTGCCCGCATTCATACACCACCGCAGGAGGATCAGGACACTGGCATGGTCTCAATAAATGCAGCCGAAAGGTTAGTTGGAAATCAACAGGTATGTCTGCAGTGGGCAAGCCAAGGTGGAACTTTTGATTTTGTGACAAATGCCACAACAAAGGACATTTTTTGGCCTGGCCTATTTGTATAAGCTGTGCCACCAATAACGCTGTTGTAATAAAAATGTGACCGCCAGACCAGTGTGTGCAAAAGCAACACCTTCATGTGCAGATGTCACTAAGGCTAGCCTGTGTTCTTGGTTGGGAATCACACGATCACCAACCCCTAGATTTGTAGCAAATGGAACATTTTGTTTGCTTAAATGGTATGTATATTTAGCTGGAAAGCCTCTAGCAGCTAGTATATCATAATCTACCCTTGTATGAGAATGAGTAATCGTAGGAAGTGTTGAGGTTGAAACTGCAGATTTGGCAGCTTCATCTGCCAAAGAATTCCTAAAAATGTGTGTTCCAACAATCTGTTGACTCAATGTATGAACTACATGAGTCTGCGGCAACTATTCTTTAAGGTCAGCCACCTTCATCCAAAGCAACTTATGCTTTATAGTGTTTCTTTTAGAATCTCTGAATCCATTCTGGAACCAATAATGTAAACTGTCATTAAAAGACTGGACACCATAATACGAATTGCACACTATAAGTGTGGGGAATTAATGATCCGTATGGTCAGGTGCAAGAATGTATGTTTTCAGTTCAGCCAACTGCACAGTGCAGTCTCCTAGGGACTGTGTGAGTGTCTGTTGTGGTTGAAATTTACCATCCAACATCACACTATTAATGGAGGCATATGACGCCGAATGTTGGTGCTTGGTGGGCTGAACCACTAGTCTAAACAATATATTTATAACGCTAATAAAGCCAAATTTTGCTGGGCATAGTATATACATGCTCGTATTGGAAACATTTTTGTGTTTGTAAAAATGAGAAACACAAAGTCCATGTCCATAGCAGCTAAGGATGTGGCCCATTGTAGTGAAGGTGGATGTAGGGTTTTAGCATTTGGGACACTTGCTTTTGTGACAACCTCTAAGGCTGCAATGGGGGTAACAACAGTGATGTGTGTCCCATGTTCAAGTGGTCATTCCTTAATGACAGCCTTCTGAACTGCAGTCAATATTTTATCAGTGGTTGCAAAACACATTTCCGCATTGGAATATAAATGCAATTTACATGCAATCGGCACTGTTTCACTTTCATTAAAGGTGACATATTTAAAGCTAATGTCATCTAAATACTCCGCGGTGTTTTTGTGAAGATGAGACAGAAAAGGGTTTAATGAAAACTGGATGGTTTTGTGTTTTTTGTTGTTGTTTTTTTTGTAAATCATCCTGCTGAGTCCACCTGGAGTGATGATTGAACCCATTGCAATATGCGGTAAGGTCCTTCTTAAACCTGTTTTCCACTCAAGGCAACTTCAAGCGCCTCAAGACATTTTCATATGGTGTGTCATCTAAGTTTCTTCATTAATTCCAGAAAGCCTCACAACTTCTATTTTTGTCTAAACACCAGCCAAAAACCTGTGAAAATAAAATCAACCCAGAAAAGTGGGTTAAAGACACATGTTGCTCACAAGCTCACTTACGGAATCCCAAAAAAATCCAGAACATCAGTTGTATATCCTTCCCTTCTCAAGGAAACTCTTCACATGCCCAATACTCACTATTCCTGCATGTGATGCTAGAACGATTCCTAAACACTATTGATCTCTGCTTATTCAACGACAGCACTTTAATAGCAAACCAAACATATATAATAACTTGATTTATACAAATAAAGTTAGAGCCTGTACCGCTCCAAGAGGTAGAAAATCTCTCTATAATTACCAATACAGTTCAATGCAATCTCACAGCCATGTCACGTACTTCAAAGAGAAAGTGCACCCAATGTATCATTTATACCGACAGATGCAGATGGTGAGTACCGACACTTATTAATTGGGGATAGAGACTAATTTTTCATCAGACTTTGACCACAGTAAGATAATGAAAAGCTGATAATGAGAAAGCCAGAGGAAGGGAAAGAAATTGGGGGAAATTAGAAAGCCAGGAAGAAAGAGAACCGACAAGAATAAGAAATAAAGGTGTAGGTGGTGGAAGAAAGAGGCATGCGATTGAATTAAGACAAGGCATCCTTTGTATCTGGCAGCACCATGAAGAGACCCTAAGAAAACACTTGGGCACCTGCTGTATTTATTTATTTTAAGTTGATCAATAGGTACACCCCTGCTCATAATGGAGTGTTCGGCAAGTGTGAAATCATGTATTGATGCCAAGTCTTCTTAAGAATAATGTATACTGAAGACAGTCTAGACATAGGTGACCAAAATAATCTATGATTTAAGTACTACACAACAAGGCAAATCTCACAAACAAACATGCGTGGAGGAGTGGACTAGTCAGTGAAATATTCAGGTTCCCAAATGTAAAGTACTGTGCAGGAGGCAAGCATCTCTCAGCAGAAGAGTACATCTAAAACTACAGGAGAAAATATGCAACTAGTTTGAAGGGTTCCAGAAAATGACAAGGAACATCTTTTCCACAGAATGTTAGTTAATCCTTTGAAATACTTCTTAGGAAAAGATAAGAGGTAAAAATGGTGAAAATATTTACAAAGATCATGAAGCTATGATGGCAGTATTGCTCTACCTAGAAAGTGTAGACACTACTGTGCATCCTAGCTAGGGGTTCTGAATTCCTTTGCTTTTTCATCTTTGTAGGAATCCTTCTAAACAGAAACAGACAAGCACTTAAGGATGGGGGCTATCCCAGGGGTTTTTATGGAAATAAAGCAACTAACAACATACCAGGGACCTATGGGTAGTGTTATGGGAATAAAAATTTTAACAAATAAGGGAGGGTGGGAAGGGGTCATTAATATTGAAACACCACTACCACTCTGGGATAGTCTCATTTTGAGTCACTTAGGTAACTTCAAAGGGTTTCATAAATAACATGATTGTGATAACTAAGGTGGGAAATGCTAGGGATCGGGTAGGCTTGAAATCATTTGAAAATCTGTGCAAGGAAATTGCCCTCGTTGAATATCAAGTGTTTCGTATATCTTGGGAAATAATGCAAATAAGCTAAAGATACCCACAAAGGTTCCCCATTAGAGCACAGACTGTTGTCAAAGCTTCTCTAAGGGAATGTGATGTATTTCGTTCACAAGAAAATGGTTAATAATGTCCCTGATGCAAACAATTTTAAGCAGCACAACTTCAGCCACTGGACGATTCAGATTGGAGTGAAGTTGACACTTACTTCAGGGAGGTCACCATCGCATCAGTGATCTGGGTGGTTCAATTAAACATATTTTGTTGAACTCCCTACACATGTATGGCGTTTTAGAAGTTTGGCAGGATTTATGTTCAACTATTTAGTTCACAAATGTGCCAGCAGGGATTCCTTTTTGAGTTGTCATGTGTGGCTTCTTGTAAACACTGCAGTTGAGCTTAGGCAGACTTAAGTTAATTAATCAAACTGGGATGCAAACTTGTTATTCAACACGTCTTTACATTGATGCTCTTCTACGGGATTACCAATCCAATGCACATTTAAATGAAAAGCATTTAACATAGCAATAAAGGATTTTAATACTTGTTTGCAAGTTTTACATCCTGGCTCACGAAACATGCACTGTCTATAGCACATTACATTTTCATGCGTGAAAAATAGCTACGTTGTCTCCACTCTTGCATTCTATAACTGTACTGTGCACTACTGCACGAAACGTTTGAGCATGTCCGTTATGAGAGCTTTAGATTAAAAACAAGTGTCCTTTTTTAACGCCGAGCAAATTTGAACGAGGTCTCGGCTACTAAAAGATGTTAAGTACTACATTCTAGAGTAAAGAAAAAAACAGTAGTTCCGATTTAGCATGAGGCTCCATTGTACTGCAAAAAGTCTACAAATTGGGAAGATTACTGTTCTGGTTGACAGACAAAGGCACAGAATTGATGCTGTAGTGTCAGTAGTTAAAGTGGTACTCTGGTTCCACTTTGCCATTTTTCCATACTTCCAAATACATTACTTTGTCTACTGTCCCCAAACAAGCTTCCTTCAAAGTCTTTTAGGAAGCACTACCCAATTACATATCATAGGACCACGGCATTCCTTGGATTCAGTAAAGGTATACCTTATTATTCTTACCAAAAAATATGCTAATCCTGGCATGCAATCAAAAACAGTGCTTTTATTCTGCACCACAGACTTGCTCCTCACCTGCAAAATGTCTTGGTTTAGTCCCACTACAACGCTAAGCTGGTGCCCGTCGTGTTGTGGTATGTTGTTTTCTATTTGACCTGGCTCAGACAGCTCCAGAAGCTGTTCAATGACATCAGTCACTCCCTGCTGTCCCGATTGACCACTAGATGGAGAAGACGAGTTGTTTGTGAGCTGGACTGGAACTGTTTGGTAAACCATTGGCTAAGAAAAAAAGCAAAACAAAAACATCTCAACTTGCAAAAGTATAATAAGTATGATCAATATCCAGAAGTACCTAAAATACAAGGCATGTAAATTATTATTATTTTTATTTTAAAAACGACCATTTGCATTATACCATTTACCACAATTTGTACTAAAAATTTAAATTGACAATATCAACAACACTCATAAGAGAAACTGATACAAACACTGGTCCACCTTATTAATTGAAGCAATATTACTGGACAGAATGAAACATTTTCTGACCTATTTTCACAATGGAAGCAATAGAACGAAACCTGGGGCGAAACAATTCTCTGTCTAACACTGCATTCTTTTAAACCTACACAAAGTAAATGCAGTATTGTAAATGAGTAAAAAGATTTTTTTAGCCCCAGACACAAACCAGCAGTAGAGAAAACGTGAAAAAAAAGTACAAAAATAATAAAGAACAGAACGCTTGTAGGACTCTAGTGCACTAGTAAGTGCGGTAAGAATCTCTGCTAGGATTGTGGGTAAAATTGAGTTTAAATGATTGTAAAAAACAAGCACTGAGAAAGCCAATACGTCTTGCCTTTGAAGATGGCAGGGGATTGTTAGGAAGCTGACCTAACACAACTAATCAGCTTGCAGAACAGTGAGAAGAGAAGGGTGGAGGATCAATGGCGTAGTGGGAAAGAATGAAAAATAAATCAAAAAGAAACTGGAAAACAATTAGCGGAAAAAGGGGTACAGATCAAGCAATGGACGAGATGGACTGGAAGCAATGCATAGAAAGCAATGGAAGGGGCTGAACAAAGGGCTGAATCAGAACAAGGGGAGGGAGCACGTTAAACATTTGCACTTCCGTGGAGTGCTAAAAGCAAAAGAAAAGCAAATTTGTGGGGGGGGCGTGGGTTGGCATCAGCCAAGATGGACGCACATTAGAAGAGCCCAGTGGCACTAGCTGGGGATAAACCCCTATATCCGGTTGAGATCGACAATCCTGATGCAATCGGTGGCAAGTAAGGTGACACCGGATGCCCTGAAACTGATTTTTGGATGCCCCTGGTATGAGTTCTAGGACTCAGACGGACCAGGTGGTGGGGAGCCGGTGGAGGTCCGAGCCCGGAGATTGACTGGTGCCCTCCGCGAGCTTTCTGTGTCCTGGGCACCAGAGGCGAGTGAGAGTTGGCCTCCAGTGGTGCCGAGAAGTCCAATGGAGGCAGAAGGAAGTCGGCGTCTTGCTCTGCGTCCGTACCGTTGCCAGAGAGGTAACTGGGACCCACGTCGGACACAGACTGCAGGGCGCCAGCTAATGCGGTGGATGGATTGACACTCTGAGGGCCCTGTCTGATGGTCGAGACAAAGTTAGATGGTGTGATGCTGTGGCTCTTGAGCATGGGGCCAGCTGCACCCCCCCCCCTTCCCCCATCACCTGTGTAGGAAAATACCTTTACAAGCACACAATGCCATTGCAGGCTGCGTGTTTTGGTGAAGTGAGGAAATATGAATTTTGTGATCAGTTATGTCCCCTATCGTAGACCCCAACGGCTCCATGTGCATGTTATAAGTACATGTATGTTCCCTCCAGTTCCAGTTTTTAAGACGCAAATACATGTGCGTCCACCGTCAACATGTCCTCTTTCAGATCCGCCATGAATGGGTCAGATATTCCATTCCTAAGTATGAAAGGCCACCGACTTTATGTGGTTCACTTTCCACATTTTACAGATTCAGGCGAGAAGGCCCTGAAATCTGTCATCAAGCCTTTTCCTGCCTTCTGCCTCTGAAAGCTCCAGTCTGAGCCTGCATCTGTATCCATGAACTTTGTCCTACTCCCGGCGCGGCTAACAGTGCCTGATCCAGCATATTGCCTGCCAAAAAAAACTGTATTTCACCTTCAAGATTATCTACTCCGCTCCTCATCCGATGCATTCCTGTCTAGTAGTTTAGGTAAACATTCCTCCAGCTACCGTGCAAAGGGCCAGGCCTCGCTGTCCTCATGCAAGTAATTCGTAGCCCCGTTACCATGGAATATTCCTACCCCCTCGCATCTCATGTAGACACTTAGACGCTTGTACACGCACTAACAGTCAGTATAGAATAGATTCTATCCTAGAGACCTTTCCTTTTGGATAACACAGTTCTTTAAACATAGGATATTAGATATGATTTGGGATTAGGTTGACATGACCCCCAGACTTCTGTCTCCACACGTAGAGCTAAATGTCAAGTCCCCTTCACCCTCTAGTTGCACGTCAATCACACGTCATGCGGCTGCGCGCGCATCTCTGCCAAATATTTCTGCTGACATTGCAGGATTCTTTTATGGATCCACCCACTTGTGACATCATGTATAATGACGTTTATTAAATTACGCCCATATGACTGCCTCTGTTAGTTACGTATGCACCTTTTATCTGTACTATCAGCTGTTACGCCTCTTGCATCTGTTTCACTGTAATGCATTTTCTATAAAACTGCTTATCTGTCAATAATGTATGCCCTTCCTTCCTGAACTTTCGTGGTGATGGAATAGAAAGCCTACAATTCGAATTGTATTCCTTTGTATAGGAATAAAGCCTTTTAAAACCTCTAATACCACGGATTCTGCCTCTTATATTTACTGAGTTATTCTTAATAGATTTTACCGCATAAAAAATAGTACCGGTAATGAAATATTTACCACAGAAGAACAAAGTGAAGAGTCAACATGGCACACATCCCTGTGTGCCATGCCTACAATCCACTACTCTAGCATAGGTAAGCCACCCCTCTAGCTGGGTGCACTATACCAGTGGTGAGGGTACAGATGCATGCTCCCTGTACCCCTACAGTGTCTAAGTCAATTCTTATGCATTGCAAGTGCAGTAATGCCATAAGAAATATATGGTCTGGGAGTTTGTCATTACGAACTCCAAGGCACCATAATGGCTTTACTGAAAACTGGCAAGTTTGGTATCAATCGTCTTAGCACATTAAGCCCACACTGATGCCAGTGTGGGATTTAATGAAAAATGCAATCAGAGAGCATCTTAGAGATGCCCCCTGAAAAAAGACCTCACTCTAGTGTCCTGGCTAAGTGACTGCTCGCCAGCTGCCACCAACACACATGTTTCTGGACCACTGGTTCGAGAGCCTGCCACTCTCAGGGTCCTGAAACTAAGCACATCCTGGGACGAGGTGCCAAGCCTCCTTCCACAGGATGGGCGGGGTCCATCAAGGGGAAGCTTCAAAGGCTTGCTGCCTCTGAGCAACCCCAGCCATTTGCTGCTCCCAGCAACTGGCCTCCACCAGTTCTAACCACCACTTTGGGCAGCAGAATCGGTGGGAGTTTTACTCCCACAACCTTGTGGCCTGCTCGTGAGCAGCCACCAACCAGAGGATCCCTATCCCTTATAGGATAAAAATGGGTCTCAGCACTCTGCACCTGGCCGCCCGAGTGCCCCTGGAGGAACCCTGCTTCTAACCCCAGGAAACAAACTCCCAAAACCGATAACACTGTTTTCTCCCATAGGACTGCATTGACTGCTTTTCTGTGAAAAATCTTCCAAGTGTGGAGTTGGTTTGTATGAAAACCTTAAGAAACTGCACATGTATAAAAACTGAATTACTTATCTATTGTCTAGGAAATGTCACAGTGTGATATCTAAGCATATCACAGAGTAGCAAAAGTAACAAGTAATCTGAGAAGTAGCGTACACAGTAATCTATAAAGTAACTGAAAAGTAATTTTGACTGTTGACTTACCTGTAAATCAACCAACTGCATTAAAACTGCATTCAACTTGTATTTCACTGCATAAATCTTTCAAAGTATTATTAAACGTACCTGTACCAGGCCTGGCTTAGTTCTAGAAAATAAAATATAACTAAATAATATTTTTTATACAAACTGGTCTGAATTCAGTTTTTAAATGTGAGACATCATATCTTGCCTGAGTGTGACTATTAATGTTTAACACTACCCTCTGATAAAACCTTACTGCTCCCTCACATTACCACAAATAGAGTAAGGTATTATCTACTTTTACCTCTGCCTACCTTGGGGGATCCACAGGACTCAGTGAACACTATACTTTACTTTGGTATAGTATACACAGAGCCAGCTTCCTTCATCCTGCCACCCTCTACATTAGCTGTTGCTTGTGTCATGGTGACCGTCGAGCCGGTGGAGGCAGGGCCTGCTCTGACAACCGAAGGCCATAGATTGCATTAATCGGCACTGAGGTGAGTGGGCCCTATTGAGAACGAGTGAGTTTGTTGGGGACTGTGGACAGTTGGATCCTCTTGCCACACTGCGAATATTATGGCAGCTTTGAACCGGGTGCCCGTTCGCTCCCCCACACACTTTTAGGAGGTCCAGCAATGGTGAAGCCCAAGGGGATCGGCATACCCCAAATGAACAAAATGGATAATTATTGGGTCCCAAAGACAGTAGTGGCTGAGGCATTGGGAGGGGGGGGGGAAGGGGGGGGGGGGGGGGGGGGGGAGCAGTTGGTGACCGGAGAGCCTTCCTTGAGGTAATAATAGCAGCAATTCAGGATTTGAAGGGCACATTTGAGACAGTGATTGATACTGTGACAATCAACGCCAATCTCATGCGGACTGACCTTAAGAAGATTAGGTGACGACAGCGGAATCGCAGATTGCTTTCCTCCAATCCACCACAAAACAATTTGAGACCCAGCTCCTTGAGACCCTCACGGGTGAGTAGTGCACTTTACAAATCCCCGATTAATTGAGAGGGGATAGAAGGTCCTAATGTAGATCACTTTCTGGAGGATTTGTAAATACGCTATGCCTCAAACATTTAAGTTCTTCTCAGTTGAGAGGGCCCATAGGGCGTCCATACCCCCACCCTTAACAGAGGCTCCCCAAGGACAATCATCATCCTGATCCTCAATTATCATGATAGAGATTTGATTCTTCAGGCGACAAGAACACATGGAGACCTTCATTATGAGAAAGCCATTGTTCGCTTTTTCCCGGACTTCACCTTCCAGGTTCAAAGACAATGGCATAGTTTGAGACGGGGAAGAAGGAACTGAGAGAGAGAGGGAACTCAAGTACATTTTGCCATAGCCCGCCAGACTACAGGTGATTGTGGAGGGTAAACATGGCACTTTGTGTCCCCAGAGGAGGCTTGGGTATGGCTTGAGGGCTATTGTAATTGCTGCTCGGTAGAATTTGCTTGGGCTCGGGGAGATTGGTGGTGGGGGGGGGGGGGGAGGGGGGAGACACACAGACAAGGCGGCCGATGGCCTGAAGGGACTCTAATCAATGACCCAGCCAGGGAATCCTAACAGGGATCATGCACTTATCAGCGGCTCATGGCAGCCTAGCATGCCTGGATTATCTTATAACCCAGTCTACTCATCTGGGTGAGTTTAGGCTGCCACTCACATAGCACAAGGCATATCGGATCATTCACCAGTAGAGGTGAGGCTGGACAGCCCATTTAGAGACTATTTACTGCCCCTCTCCCCCTCCCCTCCGGCTTGATCCATGGAACTTGAAAGGCATGATGTTTACAGGGAATACAAGATACTGAGTTGACTTACACTTCAAGGAGAACACGCGATCAGTTAACTCAGTCTGTGTGCTGGGGGAGGCATATAAGACAGTGATTCGTGGCCAGGCGCAAGCCCTTATCGGGGAATTAGGGAGGAGAAAAGGCTGAAAAGTGCGACCTTTGAGTGTGAATGCGCTCTCTTAGAGACCAATTTGGTCAACGAGGAGTCCACTTACCCTTCACTCCAGTATCAGCTGCGCCTGAAGCAGTACAACTGAGGGTGTTGATGGAAGATCACGCTCTGGCCTAGGCGTTGGCCACCCAGCATCACTTGTATGAAGTTGGGGATAAGGGTAATAAACTGCTCGTGTGGCTAGTGAAACATGACAAAGGACGGAACTGGGTCCTTGAGATCCGGGATGTCGAAGTGACACTGGAAACGACAGGAAGTGCTATTGGTGAGACATTTGCAGCCTATTATGAAGCCCTTTATACTACTACAACCGTGTTGTTTGGTGAGGACTCTGCAGATTTTTTGAAAGATTTGGCCCTTCCCAGGATTTCAGAGGAGGATTGAAAGACGCTAGACGAAGATTTAACAGTAGAAGAACTAAACACTGTAATATGGACTTTGAAGTCGGGGAAGGCGCAAGTGCCAAATGGCCTCCCTGTGGAACTATAGAAGTGATTGATGGATAAAATTGGGGAGCATCTTATGAATATATTTCAGACTGCGAATAGGGTGGGCTCTCTGTCAGAGGATCAAACAACTGCAGTCATAGTGGTTAATTCAAAGAAAGAGAAACCTGTGACTGACTGTGGGTCATACAGACCCATATCTCTGCTCCATTTTGACTACAAGGCCTAGGCCAAGGCCTTGGCGCTCGGATTGCCGTCAGTAAATACATGAGTGATCCATCCAGATCGATCTGGATTTATGACACATAGGCGGACGCGTCTAAATCTGAGACGATTGTGCATGCTTTTGCATGTGACTGGGTCCTCCTTTACTGAACTGGCAGTGCTGCTGTCCTTTGATGCCAAGATGGCATTTGACAGCGTGGAATCAAACTATTTATTTGCCATGCTGGAACGGCTGGGTTTCAGCCAAATTTATTGGATGGGTCAGGCTTCTATGTGTGGGCCCAATGGCACAAGTCCGGGTTAGTAATTTGGTTTCTAGAGTCTTTGCCCTCAAGAGGGGCACGAGGTAAGGCTGTCCTTTGTCCCCTATACTGTTCACGCTGGAGCTTTTGGCAGCCTGGGTTCGCCGGTATCCTCTTGTATGGGGTATTCCAATTAATCAGGAATGGGACGAAAGAATCTCCTTGTATGCCGACGATGTTCTGTTATATGTCACAAGAGCACCGTACTCTATTGATAAAATCCTACAAATATTTCACATATTTGGGGATCACTCTGGATACCGGATTAATTGGGAGTAGTCTTTAATGTTCCCACTCGTGGGTCCCCAAGGTTGTCCTCGAGATGCAGGGTCCCAGTGGAGTTGCATGGTTTTCGATATTTGGGCACCTATGTTACAAGGAAGTATCAGCTCTTCGTTGATAGGAACCTTCTCACACATCTGGACCAGTTTCACAGGGATGCCCTGCACTGGCGGACAATCGCGCTCTTCCTGATTGGCAGGACAACCCTATTCAAGGTGATGACTTTACCTCGCCTTCTGTATGTCCTGCAGAATACACCCTTTCGGATACCCCTAGATTTCTTTCAAAAGATAAATAGTGAAATACGTCACCTGCTATGGGACAGTTGTGCCTCTCGCATAGCATTGTGTAAGTTAGAAAGGAGAGTGTACGATGGGGGTCTAGCGGTACCAGACATTCTGAAATATTACTGGGCTGCCCAGTTAGGATTTGTAAATGATTGGGTGTTTACAGGCCGAGAGGAACCAGCCTATTGAGTCGACAGACTGGCCATGGTCAACAGGGGCTACCCCCGTCTTGTGCTAAGAAAAGCTCAACCGTACTCTACTTTACTCAGTCGGCGGTAAGGGTGTGGAGAGAGGCCCCCAAATACTTAGAATGGGAGGGTAGGGTGACGGAACAGACTCCACTATGGGACAGTGAGCTCTTATCTGAAGTAGAGGGAACAACAGGGCTTAACAAAATGAGGGTTAATTGGCTTGGAATGACTGGGTGATGTATAGAGGGGACAGGCGTTTGTGATCTTCAAAATTCTTCAATAAGAATATGAACTAGGGGATTAAGAATCGTACCAATATGTGCAGATGGGACACATTGCGTGGTCACATCCGGGAAGGGGAACAATTGCCTGAAGCAGCCCAACTTAAAGATCATGTGCCTACAGATCCCCTGAAAGTAATTTCAACTATTTATAGGAAACTGGAAAATAACTCACCGAATCTTTGGTGACACTGAGAGCAGCATGAGAGAGAGATCTGGGTGTGCTGGAGGATGATGATTGGGTCGAGGCCATACAGGGTGACAGAGATGTAGCAATAAGATCTTGGTTCCGTTTAGTTCAATTGAAGATCCTACAAAGGACTCATTATTTTAGAACACTGCTATATCGTATCGGGCATGCTGACAAGTCTCTCGGTCAATGGGAATGTGGGCAGGAGGTGACCTTTTTTCATCTGATGTGGGGTTGTCCTATGATACAAGGTTACTTGGCAGAAATCAACCAATTAATGGCCGAGGTTACGGGACAGGATGCCCCTTAGGAAACTAAATGGCACCTACTGAACATCTCTGACAAAGTGGTCCGGTCTCACTATCGGAAAATATGGCTTGCCCTACCATCCATAGTGGCTAAACGCAATTTTGCAAGATGGTGGGGGGCTGTCTCTCTGCCCCCAGTATCGCTGATTGGGAGGCAGATCTTGATTGGTGTCAGCGGGCAGAGCACACAGTATATCTCAGCAAAGGATGTCTGCAAATAGGAGCAGTTTGGGGGAATTGCAGGGGTATTGTGGTCTATAACCTTCAAAGAAGTGATGAATACTACAGGGGTGTGTTTGTAGTGATTCGTTTAGGTTTTTGGGGGAATTAGCCACTGACTGTCAGGATATGACAGACTATGTTATTCTTTTCTCTATGCAAATATTGTACGTTGATGATCAAATGATTTTTGACGTGGTGATTTACTATTACAGTACTGCACTGTTGATTAAGCACTTGAATGAGAAAAAAAAAAACAATTGTCCCCTGAATGAAGGATACAAGTCATACCGTCACAAAGAATGTCAAATCCGCTGTCCTCCAAGAAAAGGATAAACGCAAACGAAGGATGGAAAGCCAAAGAATAAGAAGTAACCAGTTGAGAGTGACAAGAAAGCTAACCAATGACAAACAATGGGATGGCCTAAAGCCCACTGTAAGTGTTGTAAACAATATGCCGTTCAACAACAGACAGGTGAAGCATTTTGTAGACAAGATATAAAAATAGGCCTCCACAGGGCACTCTGTTTAAAGACATAATATGCTCCAAGTTTATATAACAAGAGGACTTGTCGCGTGAACTATACAACGTTGGCGTAATCTACAAGGTTTGCTTTCCCACCCACGGATGACAAGTGAGCATACGTTGTTGAAGTAGAGTTACTTCAGGGACACGACGGTAATGGGAACAAATTTATATATATATATCCTCTCCTCTCCTCCCCTCCTGTGGCCAGCTTTCCCCTTCATCTTGCCCACATATCCGTCAAACAGCTGATTGTCTAATCTGAACTCTCAGGTGTTGGCCCTCTTGTGGTCCAAACGCTGAAGTCTAGCCTCCTCCTTAGAAAGATGTGGGGGCAGGATGAAATGAAATTAAGATTTCTAAAGAGCACTACTACCCGTGGGTGTCTAGGTGCTGGCTCCCAGTAGGTAGGACAGGGTGATAGATAGAACCACATGTCACGTGTAGAACAAAGGACACCATATCAGTGCTGAACTAAAAATTAAACAGCCATGTTTTAAAAACCTTACGAAAGATAGACAGATTTTTGGAAGTTTTCAGTTTCAGAGGCATCGAGTTCCAAAGTTTGACAATAGCCACTGCAAAACTCTTGCTTCCCCAAGTGGCTCTCTTGAATTTAGGTACGAGCAAATTGGCCTGGGAGGAAGATCTTAAAATCCAGGAAGGGGTGTACCGTTGAAAAAGCTGTCTGATGGATGCTGGACCATCAAGATGAAGGGCCTTAAAGGCTATGCACAGAGACTTGAACATTACCAGCTTTCTGACCGGGAGCCAATGAGGTAAGGGGAGAAAATTGGAGACTGACTGATGTTTTGGTATCCCTATAAGCACTCTGACCACTGCATTTTGGATGATTTACAACTTGTGCAGAGCTTTGTTGTGACCAGTCAAAAAAAGCCCATTGCAATAGTCTATTTTAGAAAAGACTGGTTCAGTAATCACTGCTTTGCGTAGGTCCAAAGGAATGAAGGGAAAAACCTTCCTAAATAATTTAAACATAAAGAAACACGAAGAGGTGATGGCATTAGCATGCCCCACAAAGGAAAGCTTTTCATCAAACTGGACTCCCAAATTTTTCACTTTGGGAACAGTAGTTGGGAGCGCACCCATTTCCTGAGGCCACCAATTGGGAGACCAAAATGATGGGCGATTGCCAAAAAGTAGGAGTTCAGTTTTATCTGAATTTAATTTCAGACAATTGTTGGAAATCCAACTCCTGATCGGTTACATAAAGTTGTGAAAACATTCTGAGGTCTGTCAAGATCTTCTGTGACCGAAACTTCGATCTGGGTGTCATCAGCATACGAGACAACTGGGAACTCAAAACTTTTGATCAGTGAGGCTAGAGGAGTAACGTAGAGATTAAAAAGAGTTGGACACCCGAATTCCTGCTCTACCTTTTGCCTCACCTCTGCTGATCCAGACTACATCTACCAGAGCTCCTTGCGTCAGGAGATCCGCTATCATGCAACAAGGACGCCAGGAGGCGCATAAAACCGCGCCAGGGCTCCCGCAGCGCGGGACACCCCTATTCCTGCTCCACCTTTTGCCTCACCTCTGCTGATCCAGACTACATCTGCCAGAGCTCCTTGCGGCAGGGAAGCCGCTATCACGCAACGAGCGCGACAGGAGGCGCATAAAACAGAGCCAGGGCTACCGCAGCCCGGGACGTCAGTATTCCTGCTCCACCTTTTGCCTCACCTCTGCTGATCCAGATTACATCTGCCAGAGCTCCTTGCGGCAGGTGTGCTGCTATCATGCAACAAGCGGGCCAGGAGGCACATAAAACTGCGCCAGGGCTCTCGCAGCGCGGGACACCTGAATTCCTGCACCACCTTTTGCCTCACCTCTGCTGATCCAGACTACATCTGCCAGAGATCCCTGCGGCAGGGGAGCCGCTCTCACGCCACAAGCGCCAGGAGGCGCATAAAACTGAGCCAGGACTCCCACAGCGCAGGACGCATGCTGACGCGCCTAGGCTGTGCCCATCGGGCATGCCCGTCGGAGCCCGGAAGAGGCTGGGCCACCTCTCTTCCATGTGTTTCTTCCTGAGGACACCTTCTCCAACTGTTGGGTGAGTGTGCTTGCTCTCCTTCGTCTTGACCAGCTGCTGTAGTCTTCAGGCCCCTGCGCATTTTTGCACCTTTGCGTATTTTGGTAACAAAGTTCCAAATTCGCACCACACACTACTATTGCAGGCCTACAGACGCTATAACTTTTTTACAAGTACAAGGATAAAGCAGGTCTGAGCTACTCTCCACGGCAAGCCTTCTCCATCACTATACCATCTTGTCTGAACAACCCATATGTCATAGCTAATAGCTAGGAGTCTGCCTCATTGCTCCTGACCGGAGCCACACCCACCATCCCGTTTCCTCCATCGACTTTGGGTGCTTGAGAATTTGAGACTCTTATAGCAACATCAACGCCTAGTAATTACCCTGCATTTATCTGCAGTTCCTGCTTTGACCTGGGATTGATTTGTTGTTCCTCGTTTGCTATTTGTGGTCTGAGCACCCTTTATGTTGTGGGAGGATTTTTTATCTTAATCATTACATTAGGCCATACTGTAAGCATGATAGTCACATGATATATGATTTAAGGCACACACAAGATATAGCTATTACTATCTATAAGTTCCAAAAGGCAAGATGTGGAGTGCCTTTACTTCCCCTTTTTAAGCCTCCTTTTGTGCCTATTTACACATTTACGCATTAAGAAATAGGGCTTTGGGTACTGTATTTGGGTACTGAACTTACCAGCCACATATTTGTGTGGTAGCTGCAGTTGTCAGATACCTGTAGGTATTTATTGAACTTGAAAGTGATATACTTCCCATACACATCATTGTAGATATCATCAACCACTAGCTACACTATAATTGTTTGACCATCGTTATGGGGAAAAGAAAATTGTCCAATTGTGAGGGAGAGGGCGGGTCTGACGGGTCCCGTTTGAAATCGAGCAGAAGTAAGCCGGCTCGAAAGACTACAACCAATAATTGTGTACTTTATCGTATTGACAATCGAATAGTGGAATGCCAGGAAATCCCAACTCCCGACACCCGCATATCTACTACGGTCAATCCACAACCATCTGAGGGGCCCTCTCATCCCTACAGTCCCACTCCTAATCCTACAAAACAGATTCCCGCAATGTTTACCAAAACGAGGAGTAGAAAAATTGTGCCCCCTCGCACCACCACAGCTACATATTCTACAGACAGCAATGGGATTTTGGAGGTAGTTTCACTCCCCACTGTGCATGTAGAAAAAACCCTGATAAACACTGACATTGACAGTTCCACCACCATTGTCTTATCAAGCAGGTTTTTACTGCTTCAAAACTAGTCAAGCACCCAACAGAGGGATGTCCAGGAGTTCGAGACGGATCTTCTCTTGCCAAGGGTGTCCACAGAACCTTCAAAAAAAGACTAAAGTGTGCAATGGGTCAGGAGCCTCCCTGTGCAGATAATTTCGCAGAGTGAGGATACCACTAGGATTCTCTTAGATCTCAGGGCAGAAATAACCTGACTAAAAACATTAATTTTAGCACTTAACGCTCAAGTCAAACTTTTGATTGATAGAGGCACCTCTGAGGTACGCTGCCCAGTGCAGATAAAGGGACCTACATGGGAGCCACTAGCATAGTCCCTTTAATGTCCATTTCCACCTTTCCCCCCACAACAATGAACATCAAAAGTAGATCTGACGTAACCCAAAGCAGAGACTGCACAAAAGAAGGTAGTGGTTGCCAACTAAGTTATAGGAATGATCTGGCCCAAAGCTGCGCCAGGCCCATCTATATGTCAAATGTACCCAAAGTTATTTCACATATGAAACACGCAGGCAAAGATTCCTTGAAAAATAAATCCATACATTGGATCCGCAAGGTGAGGGGGTGTAGATCTATCATTAGAGAGAATATTGTATGGGCAAAGAGATTATCACATCACAATTCTCCAATGGATTCTATAGAACTACATCTCAGGGATGCAAACCTAGCCCATAACCTCATGCCCTAGAAGCAAGATCATGTTCACCCACCCAAACGGCTATCAGACTTAAATACAATCCCTTTAGCAACCAGCAGAAGTTTACAACCACTAGCGAAGGAATCCCTCTAGGTTCCTATTCACCTTTAGCCATTAATGATTGTCTAGAAAGTCAAACCAATCCACTTTGCTCATCAGCCCCTTGCGCTAGAAATGTTGAGCACCTAGGAACTAAACTGAGCCACTCTATAGATCCAACACTACCACCTCAAAAGCCTGGTACCTTGGAGCCACCCATTTTTCAACAGCTTAAAATCGCTACCCCAGAAGAGGAGACTCCAACACAACTTGACAATACTGTAGACCAAGTACCAGGCTTCAGACTGAACGAGATCCATTGCTCCCACCTAGTACACGGGGGAACATCTCCTAGCCTTCGCATACTATCTTGGAATGTTGCAGGAGTGAGGCCCAAGCTGGCACTACAACATTGGTCCCAGTATTTTGAGCAATTTGATATATTTGCTGTCTGCAGGAAACCTGGTATATTATCCCTGTCTTTATTCCTGGCTATGTCACCTATTGCCATCCAGCAGTCGCCAGTAGATCAGGACGACCAGCAGGGGAATTGTTGATCTGGGTAAAAATGAATCCTCAATGTATTACCCAAGAACTTAAGATCGAAAGCTCCAACAGCCTATCCATTTACATCAGGGGCAGGAACAGTACGGGACTTGATCTATTTAATGTCTATGCCCGGGGCACCAAGGCTGGTTGTAGTTCTCTCACCATCCTGGATCTGAAAAATTGCCTAGAGGAGAGAGACTCACAGTCACCGGCAATAGTGGTAGGGGACTTCAATACCACCTTTGAAGCCCTGGACTCACATGATGTAACTGACAGCGAAAAGGTGGACGAGATGTGGCTCGTTACCTATTTAGATTTGCCACCCATAAAAAAATTGGACCCGCACAGTCCTACAGCTACATGCTGTGACCCTTGAATATAGGCTCAGAGCTGCCAATGGTCGGACTAAGTCCGATAAAAAGGGGGTTAACACTTTTAATAGAACCACCAATACGAGCTGCATCGACTACATACTCCTAGATGTTAGATAGTGGCACGGTGTGCTGGATATGGTAGTTGGGTCAACCAACGACAGTGACCACAACCCTCTCGAGGTTGACATGTCACCCCTGTGGGATACAAACTCTGGCTACCCACACACACTACTTACCACCAAGGAGATAGTCCTGACTAACAACAACAGGCGACTCAAGTGGGCACGTGTAACCACGGATACTTCAAAACTAGAGGCCATGAAAGACAAACTGCTAGAGAGCACTAATGAGGTATTTAGCCTGGTGGATCAGCACGACTGATTCATAAAGATTACGTTGTGCAAGACACGCTTTTTTTTTTAACAGTAAGGTTCCATTTTTTAGCGTCCCTCTTAGACCACAGAGCAAACCAAAACTAGCCAGTCCTCACTCCTCCTGGTGTAACCAGGAATGTAGAAAATTAAGATTACAACTGGCCATGGCCATTAGAGCCAACAATGGTGCAGATCTGAAAGTAGTGAGGAGATCCTACAAGAATGCCCAGGCCAAAGCCAAAAAGGACTGGGAAGAGGATAGATGGCTTCAGATCAAGGATGCCTGCCAAAACAAGGATTAGCAGAAATGTTGGCTCTTGGTGACCAGGGAGACACAGATAGACCGAGGCCTCCTACTAATAACATTGCCACCTCCACCTGGCATTAACACTTCTCTGCAGTCTACACTGGTACAGAAAGGAAAATGCTACTTACCCAGTATGCATCTGTTCTTGGCATGTACAGCTGTAGATTCACATGCTTTGCATATGTCTGCCATCTAGTGTTGGGTCCGGATGTTTCCACTTTGTTTTTCTTCCAAGAAGTCTTTTCCAGTCACAAGGTAGATGAGTTGTCCTTTTGGTGCAAGTGCACATGGGCATCGACTCCATTGTCAGATTGTTTTCCCGCAGAGGGTGAGAATGGAGTTAGTAAGAGTACAATATGTCCTTGTGTGTGTATCTAAGTAAGATCTGGCTGCAACAAGTATAGGTACCCGGGGAGGCGGTGGGCGCATGTGAATCTACAGCTCTACATGCCAAGAACAGATGCATACTGGGTAAGTAGCATTTTCCGTTCGAGTTATTTGAGCTGTAGCTCACATGCTTTGCATAGACTACACAGCAGTAATTTCCCAAAGCGGTGGCTAACCTGTAGCTGTAGCAGTTGTTTGAAAGAGTGTACGAAGAACTGCCTGGCCTACATTAGCTTGTTGTTTTGCTAACACATATACACAATAGTGTTTTGGGAACGTGCGAGGTGTAGACCAAGTTGCAGCTTTACAGATGTCAGCTATGGGAATGTTTCCTAAGAAAGCCATAGAAGCCCCCAGTTTGGGAGTGGAATGCGCTCTAAGGGGAATTGGTAGAGTCCTTTTTGCTTTTGCAGAGCATGTCTGGATACATTTGACTATCCACCGTGCAATGCCTGATTTAGAAATGAGATTGTGTTTGTGAGGTGGAGCAAAAGCAACAAAGAGCTGATTAGTTTTACGAAAAGGTTTTGTCCTTTCTATGTAATAGAGTAATGCTCGTTTAAAATCTAAGGTGTGTAGAGCACGTTCTGCCACAGAATCTGGTTGAGGAAAGAACACAGGCAACTCAACAAATTGGTTGATGTGGAAGGCAGAAACAACTTTGGGCAGAAATTTAGGGTTAGTACGAAGAACCACTTTGTTTTGTTGTACTTGTAAAAATGGTTCTTCTATGGTTAGTGCCTGAAGCTCACCCACTCTCCTCAGTGATGTGATAGCAATGAGGAAAGCAACTTTCCAAGTGAGAAATTGCAGTTCACATTTATGCAATGGCTCAAAGAGTGTACCCATTAGTCTGGTAAGAACAATATTAAGATTTCACATTGGGGCAGGTGGAAGCCTTGGGGGATTAACTCTCTTGAGTCCTTCCATAAAGGCCTTAATACCAGGCACTCTGAAAATTGACGGATGTTGTCTATTTTGAAGGTATGCCACTATTGCAGCAAGATTTAAGCGTATAAGATGTGTACGCTAAATTTGACCATTGTAAATGCAGTAAATAGAAAATTATATTTTGAACTGAAGCATCAAGCGGGTTGATATGGTTGTTATTACAATAAATAACAAACCGCTTCCATTTTGCTGCATAGCAAGCTGTTGTAGTAGGACGTCTAGGTTCTTTAATAATGTGCATACAGTGCGGCGGTATATCGAAGACTTCAGGTGCCAGAACGCTAGGTTGATATATCTGGGATCTGGGTGTCTTATTTCTCCCCGGCTCTGCGTGAGGAGATTGGATGTGAGATGTAGTTTTTGATGAGGAACTACAGAGAGCTCCAACAGGGTGGTGAACCAAGGTTCACTGGCCCATGTGGGAGCAACTAGGATTAGTATGAGGGACGTTTGCCTGAGCTTCCGAACCACTAGTGGAATGAGTGGGAGAGGCGGAAAAGCATAGGCAAATATCCCTGACCAGTTCATCATTAGTGCATTGCCTTTGGACAATGGGTGTGGATCCCTGGGGCGAAGCTTGGGCATTTTGCGTTTTGATGTGTGTAGAGAACAGATCTATGTCTGGGAAGCCCCACATCTGAAGGAAGAGGAGGAGAACTTGAGGGTTGGAATTCCCACTAGTGAATGTGTGGTCTCTGCCTGCTGAGCAGATCTGCAATCTGATTAACTACTCCTGGAAGGTGTTCAGCTAGGCATGGTCCACCTCCAAATGGCCTGTGCAAGGTGTGACAGTTGGAGAGAGTGTGTCCCTCCCTGTTTCTGTATATAATACATGGCTGTCATGTTGTCTGTGCTTTGTGTGTCTGTGTCAGGACAGCTTTGCCTATAAGGTGAGTTTGACTTTGAGCACTAGAAATACTATTAGTAGTTCTAGGTGATTTATGTGAAGTTGCTTCTGCTGTTGAATCCACATGCCCTAAATTGGGTGAGTTTGTAGATGAGCTCCCCAACCAGTGAGCAATGCATCTGCTGTTCGCACTGTATGTGAAACTGGATCGATGAAGAGCTGCCCTTTGGAAAGAATTTGTGGATTCCACCACTGCAGAGAGCGATGAGTGCAGCCGTCCACCAACACTAAATCCGATAATTGATTCCGAGACTGATTCCACTGACGTGTTAAGCATTCCTGAAGGCGACACATTTGAAGTCTTACATAGGGAACTATTAAGATGCAAGATGCCATAATTCCCAGTAACTGCATGAATACCCGAGCTGGTAATGAGTGGTGGGGCTGGAACTGGGAAATGAGAGCCTGAATGTTGTGGATTCTGGCTGGATTGGGACAGGCTAGAGCTTTTAGAATATCTAGTGGCTCCCACATACATTTGCATGTTGGAGGATTAGAGAGGGGACTTCAACAGGTTTACTGTGAATCCGAGAATATGGAGCAGCTGTACTGTTTTGTGGGTGTGTTGTAGACACTGTAGTTGTGAACTGGCTTTGATGAGCCAGTCGTCTAAGTATGGAAGACATGAATGAGTTGTCTTCTCAGATGAGCTGCGACTACTGCTAGGCATTTGGTAAATACTCTGGGAGCAGTAGTGACTCCGAATGGAAGCACTTTGAACTGGTAATGTTGTCCTGTTACCACAAACCTGAGATATTTGCGATGAGCGGGATGCATTAGAATATGGAAGTATGCATCCTTTAAGTCTAAAGTAGATGGAAAGTCACCTTGTTGAGGGAGTGGGAGCCCTTGTTGGAGTGTCACCCTGTGAAAATGATCTGACTGGATGTACAGATTCAGGTCTCTGAGGTCTAGTATGGGCCTGAGAGAGCCGTCCTTTTTGGATATGAGAAAGTATAGTGAGCATACACCGGTCCCTTGATACTGTAATGGGACTGGCTTTAAAGCTTCTTTTTGCAATAGAAAGACAACTTCTTGTTTGAGTAGGTTCAAATGGTCTGGTGACATTTTGTGTGATCTTGGAGAAATGTTTGGGGGATTGTCGGTAAGCTCGAGGCAATAACCAGATCGGATAATTTCTAGAACCCATCTGTCTGACGTTATTGTATTCCAGACAGGTAGAAAGTGAGAAAGACGTCCCCCTACAGGTTTGGAATGATCGGGGGTGGAGGAGGCAATCACTGTTTGTTGGCTGAAGGGGAAGTACGTGTTGTGTTACCTTTACCTCTTCCCTTGCTATTATTGCCTCAATATCCTCCTCTAAAGTAGAGGAGAGGGTGACCGATGGTTGCATCTGTAGGAGACAGAGGTATTGTCCAAGGATATGTCCTTTGAGCCCCCTCTGTAAAAGGAGTGGTGAAAGGAGCCCCAATAGGAAGGGGACTGCAAAGCCCCCATGAATTTTGCAACCTCAGTGTCCTTCATTTTTTAGGTCTCGACTGAGCCAGCGCATTCGCTGCTCTGGCGAGACTTTTAGTAAGTGGGCTCAGAAAATGCTACCATGGCCGACCTAGAGCTTGTGGTTACGCGCGCGGGCACGCACTTACGAGCAGAGGCACCATCTGGCTTTCCTCGTCATGCTCATTAAGCACAGCGCTTGCGATCACTTTCACTTTCGCGGCCGCGTCCCTTTCACGGGCGCGTGGCCAATGGTTTTTTTCACTTTTATTTAGGCTGTTTGTTTACATGAACCGTATCTACCTTTTGTAGTTGGTGTTTAACCTGCGGCAGACTTCTGTGCTGAGCTCTGACCTCAGTCTGCCTTAGAAGGCTGCACAAGCGGTAATTATGTTTGTCATCTAAACTACATCTGATTAAATTAAAAGATGCTGGAAACATGATTTACTTGCTACAGCATCTTACTGATGCGCAGGTAAACCGAGAGTCGTGTTTGTCTCCAGAGAGCTTACACTTTTATAAAGGGAGTCAGTGTTTCCGCAGTCTTAGAAACAATATTTAAAACAAAGCTCAGTTGTCGCCAGAGGTGTCATGCTGGCGTTGGTTGTTTTTGCTTCACAAGAATGCCCGTCTTGAAAAGTTGAATTAAACGGAGAGAGGTTAAAATAATAAAACCATGCTAATGCAAATACATTCAATTTTATTTTAATGAGGTGCCAATTCATGTAAATGGGTGGGATAGTGGCAGTGAAGTTACACGTTTGGACCCAACAACCTCCCCGACAATGTCATCACTTTTCCCTCAACATCCTCCAGCTTACTGCTGAGTTTGCAAGGAAAAATAAAGTTATGGAAACTACAGGCAGAGTCTGTCCATTCTCTCTTCATGACCCTTTAGGCCAGAGTTAGAAAAAACAGAGCCGGGCGTACCAAAGAGCAAGAATAGGCTATAGCTTCCTGGTTCCCCTGCTATACTTACTTGACCTTTGCGGGTGAAGGTTATTTCCTGCTAACATATGCTATATAATTTGTGTCTTAAGAGGTAACTGACATGTTAAACTTAAAACGCGCATTTACATAACATGGTTTTAGAATAGCATACAAAATTAATTCTAAAATGCACCTTTTCTCTTTGAGTATTTTTCCAGTGTATAGTATTTGTCTTGCGTTCAACCCGAATGTGGAAGCTTTGTATCAACAATCCGGCTAAATTCACAACTTAATCACAGAGAGGTGTCATAAGTAAGGGCAGTGCTTAATTTGAGCCGGCAGTTTCCAGGTGCTCAGCACTGGCACTTAATCATCAATACCAGTGCATTTCATGAGCACCAGTTAAGGACAGGTTCATTTATAGGAGATTAAGTGATTTGCCCAGACTCACAGGCTGTTGAACCAAAAGCGGATACTCGAACCTGGTTCCCCAGCTCTGAAGTCAGCAGCTCTAGCCATTACGCCACATCCTCTCCTCACTTTCATGGTTAGTAGTTGGTTCTGTTTTAGGCAGCGCTAACAGGAGAAATGGGCTGGTGCAAGCTGCCTCCTAATTCTTCTTTACAAATTAACCACTGAGTAGGGGGCATTTCAAAACTAAGTTCATTCACTAGTTTTTGCCAACATATTCATTTCAGTGTCAGGAAATATTTAAATCAAAAATCAAAAAAATACAAGGCGAAGTGAAACCTCCCAATAATAAATATCGTATAATGTGTTGTAAGGTCTTGACTAGGGGGCTCATTTAGAGTTTGGTTGCATGTTTACTGCAACACAACGGCAAAGGAGTACCATCTCCGCCAAACTGAAGGCTTAACTGCCTGATCTACAGACGAGTGGAGCTTAAGTATGCCAGCAACAGCAGCTACTCCAGGTCTGTCGCAGACATACCCATCTGACGGCCCAACAGAGTATTGTCTGACGGAGGTTCACATACATGTCCGCCTGATTTAGGCAAGTTGATGTTATATTTTTTTTGTTGCTTTTTTGCTTTTCGTCACTGCCAAGTAAAACTTGGCCGTGAGTACAGTAAAAAAGAAAAACAAGCATAGGCATAGCCAATAGGTCTCGCCTTTGGGACCTTATAAGTGTTTACTTATCCAGCACAATATCCTTGGTGCAACAACATCAAGTGTTGCATGGCAAGGTCCCAAAGGAGAGACATATTGGCTATGCCAATGCTTATTCTAAAGAAGTATCTACTACCGGTCCGAAGAGGTGTTCTTTATCGAAGGGTAGATTTAAAATGGAAGTTTGGACTTCGGGTTTAAGCCCTGAAAATCTGAGTCAGGCTTGTCTTCTTAAAAGAACGCTAGTGTTAATTGCAGAAGCTGTAGTATCAGCTGCATCCAAAGCACATCTAATGGATGTATTAGAAATAAGCTTTGCTTCCTGAATTAAATCATTAGCTTTATTTTTATGTTCGTCTGGCAAGAATTGGAGCAATTTTACCAGCTCGTCGTAATGAGCCCTGTATTAATGTGCTAAAAGAGCCTGGGTGTTGGTAATACGCCAGTCATTGGCTGTCTGTGCAGCTACTCTTTAGCCAGAGGCATCTATAAATTTAGATTATTTATCAGGAGATGGGGCATCTCCTATGGTATGGAATTTGCTCTTTTGAGAGCTTTAGAGACCACTAGGTAGTCTAAGAGAAGTTGACCTTTGACTTAGATTGGGTCTGTGTGTGCCGGCTTATATTTTTTATCTACTCTAGGTGTGACAATTCTTGCACACACAGGGTCTTTTCATCTGCGTGTTTGAGCATACCCTTGAGCATGGGAAGTGTGTGTGTGTTACTCTTTCAGAGGAACTTAAGGTCTCAAAGAGAAAATCCTTTTCAAGGGCTTCTTTGTGAAGTTGGACCCCATGATATTCAGCATCCCTATTGAGTAGCTCTATGTACCCTACATTGTAGTCTGTGGAGATGGTTTTGAAGGGTATAGATCAGGATCATTGTTTGTATTAGGATCTGTATTGTAGTCAGTTCATGGATCAGGACTAATGTCCCCTGGTACATCCCCATCCCCATCTCTGTCATCTTGGTGGTCAGGTGACTGTGGTGAATTTGTAGGAGTAATTAACAAATGTGGGTCAAGTGAGGAACAACGTGTAAAAGGTGGGGGGAGAAGGATTAGTAGCAACATTTTTATTCTTAAGTGGAATGTGGTAAGCTTCCTTCATCTCTGGCTTCTGTTTAACTGGTAGTTTTACGTGAAT
Source organism: Triturus cristatus (assembly GCF_964204655.1). Taxonomy (NCBI): domain Eukaryota; kingdom Metazoa; phylum Chordata; class Amphibia; order Caudata; family Salamandridae; genus Triturus; species Triturus cristatus. The sequence continues at coordinate 216,783,706 of NC_140588.1, forward strand.
ATGTCCAGTTTTTGGATTAATTACTACTTGTTTCTGTTTCTGCTCCGTGTTGGAAGGCGGGACGTCAAAAAGATGCTCCTTGAATTTTCGGTGCGAAAGGTTTCAGCAACGAGTGTTTCGGATTCAAAGATTCAGGTTTGGGTGCCGAAGGGATGGGCACGATGGCGTGCTTGGATTTCGGTGCTGAAGCTTTTGGAAATGGTGCCAGAATGGGGCCGACTCGATCTTGAGCCGGAAGGCTTTGATGTGTGTTTCGGTGCAGAGCCCGAAGGCAGGGCGTTCGAAACCTGTTCTCAGAGAAGGGTCAGTAGCCTTTTTGTTCGGCATATTTTGGGCAGGGGGAGTATCAGTACGCTGACCCTACAGAACGTCTTCTTCCATGTCTGAGTCTTCGGACACGGAAAGGTGTTCCTCCTCTTCTTTGGCTCCTTGTAAGTCGAAGGCTTCATGATCGGAATCTTCTCCGAAGAGATCCGGTGCTGAGCCGCTTTGTTGGTGCATTTTGCAACGTCGAGCCCGACGATCACGGAGCGTCTTCTTGGATCGAAAAGATTGGCACACGTCGCAGTCATGTTCGTTGGGTTCCGGGGACTGACACAAGTTGCACACTTCGTGCAAGTCAGTGCGTGCATACTTAGCGTGACACCCGAGACAAAAGTTGAATGGAGTCCATCTACTGCGAGCTGACACGACGAGGTTAGGCCCAACGGCCCTCCACGAATTTTCCGATCGAAGACTTTGAACCGATAAGATACGCGGAGATTGGAAACGCGATCGAGAAACAATACCGTCGAGGGTACTGGATTGTGCACCGAGGGAAACGCGAGAACTGTGTTGAACTAGAGTGCAGCAATTCACGTCCGCACCCGATGGCGGAAATAAATATTCTAACAATGGAGTCGATGGCCATGCGCACTATCACCAAAAGGAGGAGTCACCTACCTTGTGACTGGAATAGACTTCTACAAAGAAAAACTAAGTGCAAACATCCGGACCCAACACTAGACGGCAGACTTATGCAAAGCATGTGATCTACAGCTCACATGCCTCGAACCATTACTTTTCGAAGACTTGATTCCCATACCAACTACTGTCCAGACCCCAAATTTTTTTACCCTACAGGAAATATCACATAGTATACACTCAGTGATCAGGAACAAGGCTTAAGGGCATGATGGCATCCCTGGTGACGTCTTCCTTTCTGAGACAGATAACTGGTCTAAATACATATGGGCACTCGCCAATGGTATTGCTGCCGGGGCTGCAATACCACCCTCGTGGAAAGATGCTGAGGTGATCCCGGTTTTTAAAAAGGGCGATCACTCACTTCCATCCAACTATTGGCCCATTAGCCTGATCGATGATGCCCAAAAGGTCTTCTCCCGTGCTTTTTTCACGAACATCACGGAATAGATGGAGGAGACTAAACTCTTATCTCCCTTCCAAGCATGGTTCAGAAAGAAAATAAGCACCATTGATCAGGTTTTTCGCTTTTCACTACTGGCCTGGAAAACAGTCACTATAGAGAGGGGTAATCTTTATACAGCATTTATCGACTTGAAGTCAGCCTTTGATCTCATCCCCAGACAAAAGTTATGGCAAGTCCTGCATGGGAAGGGTTTTCCACCACCACTCCTCACGTTGGTCATCCGCCTTCACGAGGATAACTTCGCATGGGTTCGCAAGAGCAGCTGACAGACCCAATCAGAGTCGATAGAGGGGTTAGACAAGGTTGCGTGTTGGCGTCCACCTTGTTTTTGCTCTTCATCAATGGAGTGGTCAAACACTTAGCGGAAGTCCCAGCTGATGCCCCTCGCTGGGGAAGATCAAAGTAACAACTCTGCTATTTGCGAATGACACGCTGTTGGTCTTGAAGACCCCCAGTGGCCTCCAACTGCTGTTAGATCTCTATGATTCTTTGTGGGTCGAGAGGCCTGGAGGTCAACACATCGAAAACAAAACTTTTAATATTGAATCCCCAAAAATCCTTTTAATGGAAAATTGACTCTTGGGGGGGCCCTCGAGAGAGTAGTCACATTTGACTTTCTGAGTGTGACCCACTCAGAGGAAATGGCCTGGAAGCACCACATACCAAAGCGGACTCTTCAGCAGAAGCAGACCACTGGGGCTCTGTTGAAGGAGCACAGACGCTCCCATTCAAGACCAATAGCAGCACCACGACAGATTTACGACCATAAAGTAGTGGGCTTTGCTTTGTATGGGGCCGAACTCTGGGGGTTTGAGAACTTAGAGGGTCTCTTAACCACTGAACAAATTTTTGAGATCCCTTTAATCTCTTACCCAAAGCACTCCACTTCTTCCTCTAAGGCTTGATATGGGTAGGCAATCCATTGTGAACAAGGCACGACTATGGCTATCGCTTTTTTAGATGCGCCTGAAACAAACCCCTGAGCTTTCACATTATGCAGCAGCGGCCGATGAGATTTGCAAACTCGACTGTTTTAACAAAATTGGGTGGTTTACCAAAGTTAGATATTCGCAGCAATAGGCTTAGGGAGTTCATGGAACGCCAACGATCCCTGTTCTTTACCAAGTAAAAGGCTGCTTAAATCCCAATATTGGAAATGGGTGGCTCAGACCAACGTAACAGTCACACGGTGGTCGCCTCACAACTGAATTTATGGACTTTAAAACCCAAGTGTCCACGAGCAATATTTGGAGGTCATCACAATCAGGATAGAAAGCTTTATATCCAATTTAGACTTGGATCACTTCCAGTGAACTTCTTTAGAGCTACACTGCCCTGGTTCCCCCAAATCGCACACATTTTTTTTGTTTTCCCAATGTATAACTCCCCGAGACGCAAATGGTTGACACCAGTTTGTAGGTTGCTGGGAACACGATGTAAGCAGGAAGCGCTGCAAATTTTAAAATCGGATTCCAGAACATTTGTTGCGTGCTCGGTAGCTAAGTTTCTTGGAAAAATGTGGATAATCAGAAGGCGCACATTAAAGAAGTGATATGGTGTGCCTTAGAGTTCCTCTTTTCCACTCTCCTAAACTCGCTGAATGACAACTTGCCAGCAGTATTATGCTTTTCTAATATCACTTGTGGTCCAATCTTTTTATGGTGATTTTACAGTGTGATCTTTAATGCACTTTAACAAGGCCTTCCCCTCGGTTAACCACACTTTAGCTTTTTACCTTCTTAACTGATTATTTTTAATTATTTTTATCAGGAGTTATTTCTCCGAATAATAATTAATTGTAATTGTAATTTGTAATTTCTTGTAATGCATCCAATGATCATTTGTCATATAATCAAACCCGATGTTCTGTACTGTAAGCATTTGCACTTTTACGGTCCTAACACACTTAAGGTGTAATTGCAATGTATCCATTTCTACCACTTTGCACTATAAGCATTTGGACTTTTATGGTCGGAACGACCAAATAAAGTTTTACTTGACTTGAGTTGGACTCAGTGCTGATCCTTGTGGTACACCACAGGGTAGAGTAAAGGATGTTGACCGAAGGCCGTTACATTCCAGAAACTGAACTCTGTCAGTGAGAACGGATCTAAGGAGCTTAATGGCAGTGCCTCTGACTCCTATCTCAAACAGATGATTGAGAAGGAGTTCTTGGTTAATGGTATTGAACGCTAGATAGTAAGTAGGCAAGGGAATGGATTGTCCCAAGTGGAACAGAGTGACCACCTTAGGCAGGAAAGAAGTTCTAGTCCTAAGCACCATCTTATCTGCATGGAAGGTTGTAAAGGGAGGCTCAGAGCTAAGGGCCTGCAACTCACTCACCATTCTAGCAGACATAATAGCAACTAAAAAACATAATTTTGAAGGTGAGAAATCTCAACGGGCAACTATGCAAGGGCTCAAAAGGAGAGCACATAAGACACAAGTACAAGATAAAGATCCCACTGAGGCATCATAAACAGAGTGGGAGGAAACTTATTATTGAGGCTTTAATAAATCTCATAACTATAGGAGACTTAAAAATGAAGGTTGATCAGGCAAACAAAAAAATGCTGATAAAGCAGATAGATAGCCTTTAACAGTTGCAACAGCACAACCTTGCTGCACCAGGAACAGCGGAAAACTTAAAACATCTCATAAATGGGTTTTTAAAGGGTCAATTGACTTCTCTCCACACCATTTAATAAATTTTGCCCATCTGCCAGGATAGATCATTTTGGTGGAGTGTCTTCTGGGCGATAAAATAAAGTCCACCACATTAGGTGGCAAAAAGAAAGAACTCAGGTTGTCCCGTTCAATCTTCAGGCATGAAGGTGCAGGCTCTGGAGGTGGGGGTGTAGAACCTGCCACTGCGATTGGGAGAGGGAATATGCCCTAAGTGGGAGACGGAGCGGAGGGCACAATGGGAGATAAAGAAGATCTATGTACCACACCCTTCATGGCCAATCCGGGCCTATTAATAGGACTTGGACCAGGTCTTGGCAAACCTTCCTCAGAGCCCAAGGAATCAAGGGCATGGGGGGGAAACGCATAAAGAAGCTGGAAGCCCCAGTCTATGTGAAACATGTCTCTCAATGCTCCCTGCAAAGGATACTGTAGGCTGCAGAATGATGGTCAGTGCACATTCTCGTGAGTGGCAAACAGGACTAACTGAGAAAACCCCCACATCCTGAAAATGGGATGAATCACTTATGGATCGAGACGTCACTCGTGATCGGTTGAATGCTACCGTAAGAGACTGTCCTCATATACACTCAGAACTCCGGCCTAGTGGTTTACAGTGACACAAACCTGATGGTCCTGAGCCCAGGATCAAAGCTGCAGAGCTTCTCTGCGAAGAAGATACAACCCTACTCCTCCCAGTTTGTTGACATGCAACATCGTGGTAGTATTACCTGTTAAGACCTGAACTGACTGACCACGAAGGGAAGGGAAGGGAAGGGAGGAAGGCCTTGAGAGCTAAATATATCTTCCACAATTCTAGAAGATTGTTGCACATCAATCTTCTGACTGGAGACAAAAGACCTTTAAACTCCAGATCACAAAGATGAGCTCCTCACCCTAGAGTGGAAGCTTTCCTTAGCACTGTGGCCATTGAAGGAGGAGAGTGAAACTGCTTTCCTCGAGACAGATTGCCGGACACAACCCAACATTGAAGATCGCCACAGTGTCTCTGGAGATCTTGACCAAATCCTCGAGATTTCCCTTGTGTTGAAACCAGTGCTTGTGGAGGCACCACTGAAGAGCCCTCATGTGCCAGTGTGCATGATTGAGCAGCAGAATGCAGGAAGCTAAAAGACTGAGGCGGCGCAAGACATTCATGCACTAAAGCTCGATTCTGAAACGGCAGAATCATAGCCTTTATGTCTTGGATTCTTTCAGGAGGCAGGAAGGCATGACTCACTGTAGTGTCCTGTACTGCCCCTATAAACAGGTTGCACTGAGAGGGCTCTAGGTGAGATTTGGATACATTTATCAAAACCCCCAAGCTGAACAACAGCTGTGCTGTCAACTGCAAATGGTGCAACACCATCTCAGACTATCTCGCTTTGAGCTGCCAATTGTCTTGATACGGGAATACCGGAATCCCCGACCTTCTGAGATGTGCTGCCACCACTGCCATCACCTTTGTGATGGTGCGGAAGTAAAGCCAAAAGGAATGACTGCAAACAGATGATGCAGAGTCACCATCGTAAAACGGAAATACTTCAGATGCAATTTCACTGGGACTGGGAATGTGAAAATACGCATACTGTAAACCGAATGAAACCATCCAGTCTTCCATCTCCAGCACAAGGAGGACCTGTTCTAGGGTCAACATGTTCGACTTTTCCTGTTTGAGAAATAAGTTCAAAATCTTGAGTTCGAGGATAGGCCGGAATGACCATCTTTTTAGGGAATCGGGAAGTACCAGGAATAGCATCCCTGACCCTGTCCATGTTCTGGAACCAACTCTATTGCACCCTTCTGAAGCAGCGTTTGCACCTCCTGTTGGAGAAGTGGAAGATGCTCTTCTGACCAAATCCCTTGTCTGGGGGGGAAAAGGAGGAGGATACTCCTGGAAGGGTAGGGCATGCCCATTTATTATGATGTCTAAGACAAGAGGTCTGTAGTGACAGACCTTCAATGAGGCAGAAATAGGTCACCCCTCCTCCCACTGGACAAACATGCTCTAAGATGGTAAAGATGGTGAAGCTAGAGCTACTTTCCTGCAACAATGGCTGGGGAGGAGGAGGAGGAGGCTGGTTGATAGGCAGAACCACGCTGATTACCTCTACCTCTGCCACTTCCCCTGTAGAAGATTTTAGCCTTGTTGCTGCTTTTGCTGCAGCAAAATTCCTTTCTTGAAAGGACAGGTTCCTTGAAAACCCCCAAAACCTGCAAAATAGTCTATAATCTTTATGCTGGGACTGAAGCCCTAAGGATCTCGCAGTCGCCTTGCTGTCTTTAAACCTCTGCAGTGCAAAATCAGGCTTGGCCCCACACAACAAGACCCACCGAAGGGCAAATCCAAAAGAGTAGACTGAACATCTGGCAAGAAGCCTGATGCCGTCAACCAGGCATGTCTTTTTGTTGCAAACCCATGGCTCTTGCCACAGAGTCTACAATGTCCAGCATTGAATAACCTGGAGGGTCACCGCCTGGGCATCAGATCTCCAAGGTCATTTCTCAGAGCTGTTGACTTTACAGCAACTTTGGGATGACCTCCCTTGCGGAGTCCATAAAGGCATGCACATAACGCCCCAACAAGCATGTAGCATTTGTAGACTTAAAGGCCATACTCCCAGAAACAAAAGATGCTCTTTGCCGACAGCTCCATCCTCTTAAGACTCCCTATTTGCAGAAGTAGTAGGGAAGGATTCCGATTACAATTTAGAGGAGCAAAAAGCCTGAACCACCAAGCTTTCAGGCGTGGGGTGCGAGGATAAAAATGCAGATCTCCTGGAGCTGGCTTACATCTTCTAGCCACTGATCCTGACACCGCAGCAGAGGACATTAGCTTTTGCCAGATCTCAAGTATGAGCTTCGTCAAAGCCTCATTAAAGGGCAACAATGGCACGGAAGAAGAGGCAGTGGAATGAAGCACCTCTATAAGTATGTTGGACTTCAATTCGGCAGAAGGGAGAGGGAAGTCCAAAATATCCACAGCCTTTCTCATCACTGCAAGATAAGACATTACCTCTGGAAGTGCCGAACCTTTAGGAGATTGTAACTTCCACTGTGGGGAGGTATCCAGGCCACTAGCCTCATCTAATGCCTCAAAGTCCAGATCAAATTCTATAATCTCTCCTTTTTAACACCTCCATGCTCCTCTTTATAATTCTCTTCCTCCATCAATCTCTGAACTTTCCTTCGAGATTGATCCTTTGCGTCGCCAGCGCCAGAGACGGCACCGGTGACTTCGGTACTGGCGCAGAAGGTTGATCCGAAGGTGGCAGTCGGGAAGTCCGCTCTGGATGAACCGGCACAAGCTCAGATTCAGACAGCACTGGAGTTGGCTCGTGTGACACCAAAGAATCATGCCCTTGCTAAAATGGCAACGGTATCAACTGTCTCGGCACCGGCGGAGGCCAGCCCACCAGAGTCCTGTGCATGGACAGCATAAAGGGTGCCTGCTGGTGTTGAGCCGGATATCCGACAAGAGAATAGGATAGCAGACCCATGGGGCCCACAGGCGCACTAGATGGAGTCACAGCCCCCGCAAAAATGCTGAACATGGCATTAAGAAATGTGGAAGGATCCGAACCCGGAGTCGGGAATATCAGATATACGGGATCCTGGTTCAAGGGCACTGGTGCCATACGAGGTACCACCAAATCCAGATGCGGTACTGACTGCCCTGTTGGAGTCTTCGGCCTCAGAGCCAGAGGTGGAGTCGTAGGCCTTGTAGCAAGGGATGAAGCTGGAGATTGAGTTGGCGACAACTCTTCTCTATGCATCCAAGGTTCTGGATCTGGGGACGCTGACCTCTTCGAACCACCTTTCGAAGAATGACGCCGAGACCCATGGTGCCGCTTCTTCTTATGTTTCCTTGTAGAAGACCTCGAAGTGTGGGGTGACGGCGAATCCGAACGAGGTCGAGACCTCTTACGACCTCTCTTCTGCTTCTTAGCTTTCGCCATTAACAACTTTGCTTCCCTTTCTTTCAAGGCATTCGGGTTCATTTGGTGACACGACGAGTAAGCTTCAAAGTCATGGTCCAATGACAAACACCACAGACAGTCTTCGTGAGGGTCAGTGATGGACACCTGACCACCATATAGTCTACATGGTTTAAAGCCCAACTTTGTCAATGGAGACATCTTCAACAGCAACTAAGTTGCACCAACAGAAAATGGAGAGCCTGGATAAAAACAGTTACACGTAGACGGCATGGAAAGAAAAGGAACCAACGTCAGCACGCTGACGAGGTCTTCTTATGGCTCCAATGACACAGCGCGAAGTCACGTGCGAAGCCCTGCAGTAGGAATCCTAGTCGGCGTAGGAGAGCTATGGAGAAACTTTTCCACGGAATGCTGCGCATTATATTCAATAGGTGAGGAATCCACAGGCAGATGTATCTATCGGAATAAAATCACTACAACAGGAATAACCAGTTTCTCAGTACATCTAAAACAAATACACATGATATCATTAAAACAGCAAGAAGGCTCTTTAAAAGCAATAAGAATAAGAGGAACATTTGTAACTTGTTAAAAATATAATCAAAAACACCCTAAAACCTACTTCTACGTGCTACATTTAGAGCATGGAAAGCAGAGCAACTTGCAGTCTAGAGTTTAAGGAGAAGAGACGCACTGCATACCTCGATGATAGCAAGGGTGGGGTTATCAGAGGAGGCGTGAGGGCAGATTTCTCTGCGAAGGGCAAACAAAATCTGCGGTAGCAGCCTTCCTCCAAGACTCTGCTTTAGCACTAAGACAGATGTAGCGTCTTTGAAGTGCGCCAGCAGTAGGTGAGATCATCTTTTAACATAATCTTGTGCGATAATCTGGATGAAGGACCTCTCCTGACAAGCAGTCAAATTCAGTCCTTCTATACTAAATCTCATCAGAGATTGGAATTTCTGATATAAGAGGACGTCAATTCAGACTACAGTATTTTGGGTATACATCTGTACTTGTTCTTATTGGACCTTGACATGGTGATAAGTAGACACTTGACCCAGACTGATGTCACATAGGTGTTATATCTGTCATTACTTGAACAACTAGACACTTCACAGTTCTTAGAAAGAGAAGGTTAGACAACATCTGCGTCTAATAGCAGACATGACAATGATTCTGTATCAAAATGAGAAAGAAGGCAGCCTCCACTGTCTAAAATGGCGATCTCCATTGGTTAAAATGGTGATCTCCATTGATTAAAATGGTGACAGGGACTACTTAAAATGGAGTTAGACAAGTCAGACTTTAGGAGCTTTACGTCAGACTCTCAGCTTGCTGTGGGGAATATTCAAATAGAACATAAATATGTAAAAGATACAACATAGGAAAACACAATGCTTCCCTTATCCTGATATCTCCTAACAAAGTTAAATCTAAAATCTTCTAAGTCTTCCAATTATTGATAACAGATGTATATGACTAGAAGGGAAGCCCCAAGCAAATAAGTCAACTTATTCAGGAACAATCTTTCTGATGGATACTAAATATGCAGGTTGCTCAGGCACCACAGTGGATCCAGAAGCTTGACATAGCTCTCCTGCCCCAATTCGTGGCACCTGAGCTCCCTGATCTATTTCCCAGATGTGCATTACAAAGAAATATATGGCACCACCTCAGGGCACTGACATCAGAGACCGGTACTTTTTTTCCACATCCTTAGAAGTGGAGATATTGCCCACAAAAATGACAGTCCATCAAAAGAGAGGGAGTGGGGTGGGACTAGGAGCAAGATCAAGGTCCAGAACCCATACTCCCATAAAGCAATGTATAGAGATTTAGACAGATCATGGCCACAATCACAGACGTTGGTTGGTGGTAGAGATTTCCATGAAGTGGTAGACACGCCTTTCAAACTCCTAGTAGGTTCTAAGTCAGATGACTTCTGATGAGCCCTTTTAAATAACCCAGCGTCGAAATGTCAACATATTCCCCCTTGGTTCATAAATCCAATGCAATCGATATGAATGAGTACTAACCCACAATCAGATCCTCATCAAAACCATAGGTTGACCAGGGTTGTACAGCGTCTTATGACTTTACCAACTCACCAGAGCACTGGTCATCTGCACTTTGTATATATTGTTATTCTGTGGACTTTGGAGAGTATACACAAAGAAAACCCATGTCAGTATTTTTTGTTTCATTCAACCGAAACATTCTCTCTGTATTGTTCGAATTATTACATGGACTGTGGGACTCTTTAACTAATTGTGGGACTCCACCTAGCTAAATAATACCCACAGCACACTGTGTACATTTCTAATACTTACCCTGGTCCCCGTGGGCATACAGGGTTGTCCTTGTAACATATTACATACACCAAATCAATGTCACAGGCCAAAGCCAATTGTTTTTTTTTTTTTTTTAACCACGTCCTGCTAGTCACTCACAACTTTCACAAAATGGTCACAAAGCTGGACGAGAAGGTTTGGAATAACAATTTGTGCCATTTTCTACAATGAATGAGAATAACAGGAGAGAAGACAAGCTGAATTTGTGGAGCAAATGACAAGTGTCCCAGAAGAGAATACCTTCCACCTCATTGCTCTTTGATGCCTATCTGACAAAGTAGAGGAAAAGGAGTCGGGGTTCTGCTCGATGGAAGCGTGGGCAAAAAGTTAAACTGTAACCTGTGACTTTGTCTAGGAAGAAAGATTTCAAACTGCAACTCTAGAACTGATAATATGTACATTCAAAGAAGAGCCAATGAATCCAGATTCCTCCAACCTAGGGATGGCTACAGTACTCTGGACTGGATTCAGGCAGCAACAAAGTACCCCACAAACAAACACAAACACACACACAAAATAACTGGCATTTAAAACAGCAAAACAATTTCCTTATATTTAGCCACAGCAGAACATTGTGTTCAAAGCAATGACATAAGTCCTGCTGTCCTTGGATTCCACTCTATTTTTTTTTGTTTTTTGTTTTCATATTTTTATTTTATTTTCCACATTGCACATTTATGTTCATCAATACATGTTTTCGCCAACCAAAATATCGTATTTAACATTGGGAGTTATTCATAAAATAAAACACATCATATCATAATTAGACTTAATGAGTCAAGAATTCAAGAAACCCCCTGAGCCCTCCACTCTCTACCCTATCCCTTCCCTCCAGTGTGGTAATGGGTTCCAAATTCTTACACCTAGAGCTCTCCCTGCTCTTCCCTTCCTGGCATATATAGGTTTTTCCAAATTAAATGTGGAAATTAAGTTCGCCAGCCATGTTTGCATGGGCGGGGGGGTTGTATCAAGCCAGGCCCTAGATAAAGTTGATCTATAAACAGCCATAGTCATGAATAGAAATTCTTTATCAACATTCCTAGTATTCTCAATCCGACCTATTCCCAACAATATCAACATGGGGTTTAGTAATATCTGTAAGCCTAATGCCTGAGCCAAAAAATTCTCAATATCCCTGATTAGCGTATATAATTGAGGACAGGTAGCAAACATGTGTATTATATCTGCATTAGCTGAGCTGCAACGAGGGCAGGTAGTCCCGTTCGTACCACCCCATTTAGCTATTCTATCTGGTGTATAGTACAGTGAAAACAATGTTTTATAATGTTGCGATTGCAGGGGAGCCGAACACAGTATAGTACATCCCAAATCCAACGACTCCTGAAAATCATTAGATTCACCTTGAAGTTTCTCCATCCACTTATGTTTATGTTTATCCAGATCATCCACTTTAGTTTGGACTAATAAAGCATACGCTGATCTAATCGTATGTTGTCCACCAGTAGTTAGAATCTCCAGAAAGTCGTTGGTTTGGAACCCTGCTACACCGCCCTGTTTGTTACCCAGGAAGCTCCTTATCTGCAGATATTTAAAGAAATCCCTGTTACTTAAATCAAATGTCCTTGCCAGTACGCTAAACTGTACTATTCCCCCTGAATCTTTCAAATCCCCAATTTGCTTAATACCTTTTTGGTCCCAGCCGGACATAACTGAATCTAAAAAAATTTCAGCGGGAAAGGATCTATTATTGTATAGTCTAATGTACCTATGAAATCTACCCAGCCCCATTTTTTTCAAGAAAGCATTCCATACCTTAATAGCCGCCGCTAAGGTTTTGAACTGTTTTCTTTTAAGACTCCCAAAATCAATATGTTGTAATAAACGATTTTCTGTCTCTTGGCCCAGCAGAATTGCATAAACATCCGTCGATGAGGAAGTGACTTTCTGTGAGATCCCCCCTCCTCCGATTAAACCCTGCATGTATTGAAGGGCAGTTGCCATATAGTACAGTCTAAAATCCGGTGCTCCCCATCCTCCTCTTTCTCTAGGTAGAGACATATATCTATATGCTCTGCGTGTTTTCCCGTGCGCCCATATAAACCTATTGAGAATACCCTCCAGCATGTTAAACCATTTACATTCAAAAAATAGTGGTATTGCTCTAAATAAATAGAGAAATTTAGGCAGAATCGTCATTTTCACCATATTAGTGACCCCAACTAAAGAGAGATGCAGGTTATTTACTCTATCTAAGTCCACTTTTACTTTAGCCAGTACAGGGGTCATATTTACCTCAACAATAACGTTGATGTTAGCTGTAATTACTATACCAAGATACATAGCTGATGGAACCACCCTGGAATCGGCACATAAGGTGTAGTTTTTCTTAACTATCAATGTCTTTGATTTATTCAAACTATAACCTGACAGTTGTCCAAACTTAGTGGCTTCACGTTCTACCTCCATTATAGCCATCTCAGGGTCAGGGGTTAATATAGCCACATCGTCAGCATATGCAAGAATTTTTACTTTTCTGCCATTCACAACCATTGGGCGAATCCCATCATTTTTCTCCAGGTGTCTTAACAAAGGCTCAAGAAATAATGCAAAAAGGAGGGGGGACGAGGGACAGCCCTGTCTTGTCCCCCTAAAAATTTTAACTACATCCGTATACCATCTATTCACTCTAATTCTGGCGGTACGTCTTTTATATAGAGCTTGAATAGCTGTTATATAACCTTCCCCTATACCACTCCATCTTAGAACTGGCCAAAGATATTCCCAGGCGACCCTATCGAAGGCTTTTTCAGCGTCTAAAAACAGTGCTGCAATAGGGTCACACAGGGTTCCTGCGGCATCAAACATTGTGATGACTGTCCTCACATGTTGAGTGGTTCCCGTGCCTGGAATGAAACCGTGTTGCGATGGACTTACAAGCTGCTCTATATTCTCTGCAAGCCTTGTCGCCAGGATTTTGGAGTAGATTTTAACGTCCGAATTCATGAGGGTAATCGGTCTATATGAGGCCGGATGTATAGGAGGCTTCCCTTTTTTTGGTATAACTACAATATCTGCCCCTCCCCAGGTCTCCGGAGGGTAACCTCCTCGTTGCGTATGTAGCATTATATTGAACATCTCACCAAGTACCTTATTCTGGAACCGTTTATAAAATTCACCGGAATCTGGTCTGAGGCCCTTCTAATCTCCTCTAGCTGAAAAGGGGCGTCTAATATCTCTCTATCGTCTGGCGGTAAAGCGGACGAAGAAATGTCGCTCAGATATCTTTCTAGATCAACTGGGTCCCTTAAGTCCTCCGGAGAATACAAATTAGTATAAAACTTATGGAAAGATTTTCTAATAAAATCTGAGTCAGTACCCAGATTTCCCTGATGGTCCTGAATCTCCTTAATATCGGCCTTTGCTGTGCGCTGTCTAGTTCTGACCGCAAGAATATGTCTGACTCACTCGCTTAGTTCATAAGTATCTTGTTTGTGTGCCAGATATTTTTCAGCAGCTTTTGAGGTAATACCCTCCATAGCATCTCCCTTAAGAGTAACCAATCTGAATATAAAGGAGTCCAGTGGGATTCCCTGCGTCGTGGCTATAACCAAATTTTCTTCCGCTATATATAGCTTGAGCCTTATATCTTCAAGGTGCCTCCTTTCCCTTTTCCGTCTTGCTATTACGAAACTCATCGTTTCCCCCCGAACCCCAGCCTTAAAGCAATCCCAAACTACACCTGGGGGCGCCGTGCCTCTATTGTCTTCCCAATAATTTGTTATCCACCTCTCCATATGTCTCTGATATGTCTCATCTTTTAGTAAACTACGTTCAAAGGTCCACTGAGTTTCCGTAGTACTTATCTGAGTGGTATTTAATGTTAAGACGAGTGGATTATGATCGGATATGATCCTAGGTTGTTTCTCTATTTTTGAGTGATGGATTAAAGAATTGGAAATTAAAAAATAATCTAACCTGACCAATACTTTATGTGGTAGGGAAAAGAAGGTACTGCCATCTAAGAAGGGATGATATTTCAACCATGGGTCCCCAAGGGAATTATGCTGAACCATATCGGCAAGAGCTATATGTGATTTTTTCTTTCTCCCTAGGTACCTCCCCCTAGGTACTGCAAAAGAGCTTGTTGGGTCGTGGATATTAAAACCCCCACAGCATATAATAGGTTCCGGCCACTGCGGCAATTCAATATCCATAAACTGCCAAATATCAGGGTCGTCTCCAGTAGATCCATATATGGTTACTAATGTAAACCGTGTCCCCTTCCAACATAAATCAACCATGACCCATCTTCCCCATTGATCCTCATTTTTCCTATACACCACCAGGTCCCTAAATCTTCCTAATATTGCTACCCCCCTGGTTCTGGTGTTTTGTTTACTTGCCACTAATACATCGAATCCCAGTTGTTTCAAAAGGTATAACTGTGCTGCTTCGATATGTGTCTCTTGAAGACATACCAGATCTAACTGTAAAAATCTCAGTAACCCTGCTACCTTTGCCCTTTTCCTAGGATCATTAAGTCCACATACGTTGATCGAGGCAATTTTACAGGGCATTAAGGGATATCAACAGGTTCTTACTCAGATCCAACTTAACATTATTTAACATAAAGATATACCAGTCTACTGTCGCTTGATATTGTCTACACCATCTGAATTGTACGCGCGATGTCCCCCACAAAACGAAAACTAAAGAAGCAATGTGCTTTATCAAACCCAAGAAATACCAAAATTTTAACCCTTGTGGTATGACCCCCCACCCCAACCCACCCCGCACCCCCCCCCTTCCCCCACACCCCCCCCTGTACAGGCAAATAGGTCCACAGGACCTATGTGTAGTCGGTCTGAGCTGCGACAATCGCGCCCCTCTCCCATC
The DNA here is from genome assembly GCF_964204655.1 of Triturus cristatus. NCBI lineage: Eukaryota > Metazoa > Chordata > Amphibia > Caudata > Salamandridae > Triturus > Triturus cristatus. The sequence goes on from NC_140588.1 coordinate 216,798,972, forward strand.
CCCTCTCTCCTTACGGACATTGATTCTTCAACTCATCTATATACTGCTGGGCTTTGATCTCTGAAAAAAATATCATAACTCTCCCTCTAGTGACCACTTTTAATTTAGCGGGGAACAATAAGTAAGCCTCTGAACCTAGCCCCTGAAATTTAGAGATCAACTGCCTCAGCCTCCACCTCCATTCAACAGTGACATGGCAGAAGTCTGGCCAGGCGAAGAAAGAAATACCCTCAAATGATCTCTTAGAATCCGGTCTAGCTTTCTCGATTATTTCCTGCCTTAATAGAAAATTTCCTAAGTATACTAAGATGGCTCGTGGGAAAGCGGTATTCACTCCACCACCATCCTCGCCACTAGACCCCTGCGTTTTTTTGAGTGTGAAGGAAAATCTGTGCGCTCTCTGAACTTCCCTGTCCCACTGCCACTGAGACTCCGGGAATGCCCCTCTAAGTAGATTGATCACATAGCGCCTTGTGTCCTGCCCTTCCAAACCCTCAGCCACACCCAAAATTCTGATATTATTGCGCCTTTGACGGTTTTCAAAATCCTCCATTTTCCACTGGAGGTCCTCAGCCATCTTCTCTTGTGCCTCTTTAAAGTTTTGCCAATTACTGTGGTCGTCTTCGAGCTTGCTCGTACGCTCTTCCACCTCAGTGACTCTTCCCACCAAATCCTCAATATAGTTTATTTGTCTTTCTTAATGAGGATTGTATTTTCTTAGCATCCTGTCTTGCTTTCCGACTCACAGCTCTAGCCTCTGCTTGCATCTGTTTCAGCGTGCTAAGCAGAGTGTCAAAAGAAGCGGACTGTTTCATTGGCCCAGTAGTGTCCTCAGCCCGATACACCTGGGAAGTAGCCGAATAATCCCAAAGCAGCCCCTTTTCGGCTTCTCCCAATCCGCCATTCTGTGCATTTTTTGACTTGGGCTTTAACTGTCTCTTTCTCAGGGTTGAGTCTCTCGCTGTACCTATATCCTCCTCAGAGGAATTGGTGTCTGAAAGCAATACTTCTTCATCTTCATCGTCATCTCGCTCCTCTCAGAGCTCTTCACTTGAGTGTACTGAATCCGAATCCTCATTAAGTGAAAAAAATCTCTCTCCTTCACCCGAGCCCACCTCAGCCTTTTCGGTTCTCCCCTCTCTAGGATCATGCAATTTCTGCTTATTTGTCTCTTTTTTTTCTCCCCCCCCAAGCTAGCAGAGCTTCCCCAGGTAGCTAGGACTTTGTTAGGGGGGGTTCGGGGTTTTTGGGAGTTTTTGGAGGAGTTTTTGGGGGCATGTAGTTCAGCTTCAAGTACCAAAATGGCACTCAGCATATCTGTATCGTTCTCATTATCCCCCGTTTCCCTCCTCTCACCAGTAGCTGCGAGTCCTGACTCGCCCCGCTCAATGCAAAGAAATCCTACCGGAGAGGCCACACCGAGATTCAATCCAAGCTTCGATGCCTCTTGCTCGCATTCTCCCACAGACTGCAGAGCCTGCTGCTGTTGATGTTGCTTAGCAGCGGGAGCGTCTGTAACTGACGTACCTCCAGCGTCTCCCGCGTCCCCGAGGACGCTCCCCGGTTCGCTGGCTCCGGGTCTGTGACAGCCAACTCCGTTTGGCGTTCGATTGCCTGCTAGTCCGTGATGACCGGAGAATGCCTCTGTCAAGGTGGGTTGTCTGAGGAGGGTCTCTCTGGGTTTAGGTTTGGTTTTGCTTTTGTCACCTCTGTCAACTTTTTCCGCCGTACTCGGAGCGTGTTTGAAGGGCGGCTTGCTCTTAGCATCGCCTGGTTGACAGCCTGTTACATTAGCTCCTAGTATATCAGTCTTCTCCCCTCTTCGTGTCTCAGTCGTCTTTTTATTCAGCTGCAGTATCGCCTTCCAAATTGCCCCTGGTTCCTTAGTGCTAGTATCCAGAGTAATTATCTCACTTTGATCCTTTGGGGGGTAATTACAATTTTCTGTTTGCTCCTTCGTTTTCGCCTTTTCTTTCGTTTTATCACTTTTTGTGGGCCGAGGCGGCATTGTGCTCAACTGTGTATATCGTACCTTTATACAATCCACGGCCCTGGCAAATCTTCTCAAACTTTCTCTCAGCCAATATAGTTCTGCCGTTATGTAATCTTTAATCTCCAAGACAAGTGGAGACATCAATGAATCCGGTTAAAGTCAAATTGCTCCAGTAATTCTAAAACCGAAAGGAGAATAATAATCCGGAGCCTACTAACTGCATTTCAGATGGGAGAGAGGTCATATGCGACCGCTTAGCACAGCTCACTCACGGCCATCTTGCCTCTCCTCGGGTTCAGCCCCTTGGATTCCACTCTAGATAAAAATGGTGTCACGAATGGCCCTTTAGTATGTAAAAGGAAAGAGCCAAGGCTGAACTAAACATAGGCATAGTTTAGTGATTAGTAGTTCATATGAGTCACACTCACACATCATGGATCCGTATTTTTATTTCGAGAAGTGAGAAAACACTGGATGGCAGGACTTTTGCCATTGACTGCAAACTCATATTTTGGAGCATAAATGTGTGAAAAATGTATTTTGTAAACACACATGGTAGGAGCTTTGTGTATAAAACAAAATGGTCTGATCCACACAAGCAACACCTATCTCGATTTCCTGAATGGCAAGTTTTCAAAAATACTTTGGTTGGTGGTTCCGTGGTGTTTGCCCACAATTAGTTTTTTGCACCACAATTCCTAGCATTAGAAAATCTTGGAGGAAAATATAAACAATAATGTAGGAATCTAACATTTGTCACTAATTCACAGCACAATCAAATTGCCATACAAAATGAAAACTAAATTAAGTCTACATATGTTTACTAAATATACAACTGAGGATTTAAAATGCAATTACCGAATCTTCACATGGACCAGCAGAGATGGTTATATTCTGAGACATTCCAACATGCATCTTGCTAAAGTGCGTATTTAAGCTACCAATGCTTTTAAAGTTGCAGCTGCATTCTGAGCAGTGAAATATAGGACCATCCGGATCCTGTTGGGCATATGGAAAAGAAAAAAAACACAAGTTTGTATGTCAATATGGGGAAAATGATTTCATCTCAACATTTTAACACTGATAAATAAAAAATAGAAAACGCTGAAAAAAATGCACCAAAAATGAACATCAAAATAAAAAGTTTACAAATAAGACTTTAAAACAAGTTTCATTAACATATTCTGTAGCCCACCTTTCCAGTCCAACATGCTTTTTCCAACTTGTGTCCCACTTGTCAATTAACTTTTTGGCACAATTGCCTATGTAATTGGTGAATTAAAGCCAACAAAAATACAAATAATGAAATTAACGCAGATATAAATTTACATTATCTACAGCACACCATTAGAAAATATTGTCAATGTAACAGAATTCCAATTTTTTGCCTAAAATATTTTTCTATTGCTGTGAATGATATTTAACTATGCCATCTATATCTGCTTTACAATCAACTCCTGCTACAAAAGAACAAGCATTGGCAAAGTCAATAGGTCTTAGCCATGCAAGAGCTATTAGCTTTGCGAATACGTTTTAGCCATGTTGTACACCAGCTTGGCTGCTGTTCAGCATGGCTAAAGGTCAGTGTCGGAAAGTAGAGTGTTGTGGATTACAGTGGAGTGTTATGAAGTGGCATAGAGAGTCGTGGAGTGGTGTGGAGTTGAGTAAAGTAAAGGGTCATGGAGATGCGTTGAGTGACATAGTATTGTGGAGGAACTAGAGTGTTGTAGAGTGGAAGGGCGTAGAGTGCAGTCGAAGGTCAGAGTGAATTGGTATGGGGTGTTGTGAAGTGGTGTGGCGTAGAGGCTGTTGCGTATAGTGTTGTAAAGCAGTGTGGCTTAGAGCAGAGTAGATTGTTGAAAAGTGGAATGGCATAGAGTGGAGTAGTGTAGTTGAGTGGAATGACAGTGGAGTAGAGTATTGTAGTGTGGAGTGGCACAGACTGTCCTAGAGTGGTGTGGAGTAGAGTGTTGTAGATTAGAGTGGAATAAAGTGGCATGGACTGACACACAGGGGGTTGTGCATGGAGTCAGAGTGGAGTAGTGCTGTAGAGTGGCATAGTGTGGAGTACAGTGTCAGAGTGGAGTTGAGTTTAATGGAGTAGAGCATCAGAGAGGATTATTGTTGAGTGGAGTAGCCTAGAGAGAAGTGGCACAAAGAACAGTGTGCAGAATAGAGTGGCATAGAGTGCTGTGGTGTAGTGTGCACTGGTTTTGAGTAAAGTGGTGTAGAGTGCTTTGGCGCAGAGTAGAGTAGTGCAGAGTGGATTGCAGTGGCGTAGAGTAGAATGGCAGAGTGGAGCGGCACAGGGTGTACTAGAGTGGCATAAAGTAGATGGTTTCAAGAGTAGAGTGAAGTGGCGCAGGGAAGTGGTGCAGCATTGAGTGCAGAGGTTACAGTAGAGAGGCTTAGAGTGCCGTGATATGGAGTGCAGTAGTGCATAGCAGATTAGTAGATGGCGTACAGTGCAGTGGAGGGGAGTGATGAAGAATGATGTAGATAGTAGTGGCATATTGTGTAGTGGGGTCATTGTAGTGGGGTAGATTGGAGTTGTGTAGATTATAGTGGCTAGCATTGTAGTGGCATAGAGTGAAGTGGTGCAAAGTAGGATAGAGTTCAGTGGTAGAGAGTGCAGTCTTGTAGAGTGTCTTAGACTTCTGTCTTTCAGAGTGGAGCATCTTAGTGTGCAAGGGCAGAGTTCAATGGCATAGAGTGCAGTGGTGCAGAGTAGAATAGAGCGGCATAGAGTGCAGTGGTGCAGAGTAGATGCCGTACAGTGCATTGGTTTTTAGTAAAGTGGTGTAGAGTATATTGGGTAGAGTACAGTGGTTTAGAGTAGAATGGCGTAGGGGTGCAGTGTAGAGTGGTGTAGAGGGGTGCAGCGTAGAGTGCAGTGGCATGGAGTGCAGTAATGTAGAGTGCAGTGGCGTAGAGTGAAGCAGTGCAGGGTGGAATAGACTGGCGTAGAGTGCAGTGGCATAGAGTAGAGTGCTGTAGAATGTAGTGTTGCAGAGTAGATTGGATTAGATTGGCATAGAGTGCAGTGGAGTTAAGAGGAGCGATACAGAGTATAGTGGTGTAGAGTGTAGTGCATTGGCGTGGAGTGCAGTAGACTGAAGTGGCATAGAGTGCAGTGGTGTCGGGAACTACAAGACCTTATGGAATAATTCTTGGTGGCCCCAAAGTTTGGTACCACCGCAGCACAGAAAGCCAGAAATCTCGGAGTAATGTTGGCTAACAAACTCACTTTTATGGATCACTCCAATCAGGTAGCATCTTCCGGTTTTCTAATGCTAAAAATTCAAAAAATTAAAAAACACAATTTGCCATATCTCCCTCCTGAACTTAGGAAAAGAATGATCTTGGCACTGGTCGTGTCTAAGATCGACTATTGTGATGACATCTTGGTAGGAGCACAATCTTGAGTTTAATACAAATTGTAGACTCTACAAAAAGCAGCTGCCGTAGAGTAGAGTGGAGTGGCGTGGAGTGGAGTGGCGTAGAGTGGCGTAGAGTGGCGTAGAGTGGGGTAGAGTGGGGTAGGGTGGAATGGGGTAGGGTGGAATGGGGTAGGGTGGAATGGGGTAGGGTGGAATGGGGTAGGGTGGAATGGGGTAGGGTGGAGTGGGGTAGGGTGGAGTGGGGTAGGGTGGAGTGGGGTAGGGTAGAGTGGGGTAGGGTGGAGTGGGGTAGGGTGGAGTGGAGTGGGGTGGAGTGGAGTGGGGTAGGGTGGAGTGGCGTGGCGTAGAGTGGCGTGGCGTAGAGTGACGTGGCGTAGAGTGGCGTGGCGTAGAGTGGCGTGGCGTAGAGTGGCGTGGCGTAGAGTGGCGTGGCGTAGAGTGGCGTGGCGCAGAGTGGCGTGGCGCAGAGTGGCGTGGCGCAGAGTGGCGTGGCGCAGAGTGGCGTGGCGCAGAGTGGCGTGGCGCAGAGTGGCGTGGCGCAGAGTGGCGTGGCGCAGAGTGGCGTGGCGCAGAGTGGAGTGGCGCAGAGTGGAGCGGCGCAGAGTGGAGCGGCGCAGAGTGGAGCGGCGCAGAGTGGAGCGGCGCAGAGTGGAGCGGCGCAGAGTGGAGCGGCGCAGAGTGGAGCGGCGCAGAGTGGAGCGGCGCAGAGTGGAGCGGCGCAGAGTGGAGCGGCGCAGAGTGGAGCGGCGTAGAGTGGAGCGGCGTAGAGTGGAGCGGCGTAGAGTGGAGCGGCGTAGAGTGGAGCGGCGTAGAGTGGAGCGGCGTAGAGTGGAGCGGCGTAGAGTGGAGCGGCGTAGAGTGGAGCGGCGTAGAGTGGAGCGGCGTAGAGTGGAGCGGCGTAGAGTGGAGCGGCGTAGAGTGGAGCGGCGTAGAGTGGAGCGGCGTAGAGTGGAGCGGCGTAGAGTGGAGCGGCGTAGAGTGGAGCGGCGTAGAGTGGAGTGGAGTGGAGTTGCGTAGAGTGGAGTGGGGTAGAGTGGAGTAGGGTGGAGTGGGGTAGGGTAGGGTAGAGTGGGGTGGGGTAGAGTGGAGTGGTGCAGAGTAGAGTGGAATTGGGTGAAGTGGAGTATGTATGGTGTAGTAGTGCACTGCTATTGCAGACAACACATCCTCAATTGAAATGACCATCGCATTTGCAAAGACGTACAGTTTTACTGATAAAAGTATACAGCGCACAAATGATAATGTGTGGAGAGGTCATCCCCTAGTGTATTGATTTGTTTTGATGGTATCAAAATATTTGTTACCACCACACTTCGGAATTACCAGAATTACACTCAGTAGCAACCATGATTGTCACAGAAATCCTCAAACTTTGAAGTCAGAGAAATAAAGCCAGATAACAGTAAGCAAGAACATGTGAGTAACATACCAAAAGCCAATGGTAAGCAACAGGCAGAATGCATTCCCAGGGAAGCCTTCTCAATTCCCCAAGATGATGTTAGTAAGCTTCGACATAAAAATGTTAAGCCAAAAGGTCTGGAAATGAAAACAATCTAGTACTCTAAAGCAATTTATTTACTCAACGGGGAAAGCAAATAGTTCATAAAGCAAGGGCAACAGACAAAAACAGAAGTAAATCACAGAAAACAAATGCCGACTGTCGTAAATTGTCAAGAATCTCAGAGTGGAGTATTAAAGAAAAGCCAAGCTTTCCAGCAATTAATCACTCCAACTGCCAATGTTAGAACCACAAGGGTCCGTGGAGCCTGCTGAGTTTCCATATAGAAGTAAATTTGTGGGGCTTTGGCTAAGCTCCTACATGGGACCCAGGTACTGTGAGACCAGAGCTGTGTTCCTTCCAGTATACCAGAAACTTTGGTGCCATAAATAATTTGTTGGTAACTCTACATCTCATTCTGGTTTGCCTGGGGAAATCAGAGCAGCAGTGGGTCCATCATCCACAACTGCTGAAAGCCAAAATGGTGCCTTGGCAGAACGAAGCGGCTTACTAAAAAAGCAGTTGCACACATGAGGCAGATAGAAGGCACACTCCCAGGGGAGGTGAGGTGGCCCAGAGTGAGCTGGGAGTATGCCACTAGTGTAACTTTAGAGGATCACTAGGTAATCGGTCTCGAGGACAGCCATGATCATCCACAGCTAACCGGTGTGGCAGTGATGAAAATGAGGGAATAGAAGGGTGTGACAGGGCCAAGTTGTGGAAGGGCAGAAAGTCTATAACAAGCAAATCAGCTTAGTAAGTGTGGCTCTGTTGAACTGGAGACACCTGGGAAACCTGTAAAAGGTTAGATTGCAGACCTTGGGTCTCCGCCTGCTTCAGTTGTCTTAATGGGAGATAGAACGATATACCGCCCAATAAGATTCAACTGTAGGAAGACAGCGAGAAGACTTTTTCAACTTACAAAGACCCTTCACAGCGCAATAGGTAAGTAGATGAGACAAAGGATCCTGTGATGCAAGTAGCCATGAATGACACCTATGCATTTTTTTTAAAATCTGTTCAGGATTGTGAGTTTAGAAATAGTGGTCATCTTATAACTCTGAAATTGGGAGTGCACGTATCATGCAATTTAAAATGAATTTTCCAAAATGTGTTTCTTCTTGCACATTGAAATTTGAAAGCGGACTTACATTTGAAAGCAAAACATGTAGAGAAATTCAATTGATAATTACAGATGCTCTGCTATTGTATGCTTCCATACCTCTGATACAAATGGTACCTCAGTTTCGTGGATGGGCTTATTACCCACAAAAGGAAAGGTTCTGAAACACAACATGGAAACATCAACAGTTTTCCTTTAAAATTCGCTCATTCTGCTGTTCTTGGAAGTGGGATCGGCTAGAACCCACGCAAAAACTTACAAATCCACGGAATTTATGAAAACCAGAGGAGTCGAGGGACGAGTGGCTTCCATGGATCCCACTCAGTTTTCTTATGCAGGATGCCCTACAAATATCAAACCTTGGCTAAAATGATGTACTTTCACCACATTTCTGTGAGAGAAAGTTCTGGAATCTTCAAGGTAAGACAAAAACTCTACTACCCAGAACAATACCAGTCCTGAAAAAAATGGTAATCCAGTTGTGTGGGTGAGTCTACACAGTCAAAATTTGGACCGTGTAAATTCAGTGTGGTGTCAACATGGACTTCACTTTGAGGGGAGGGGGGGGGGGGGGGGGGGGGGTGGCTTGCGCCCAAACAGCATGGACCCCTAGCCGATCAACGGATGCTTTTAATACACCCGCTGCACTCTACATTAATGAATTCAGCAGATCAATCTACCATTGCTGAAAGGATGATTGTTCAGGAGTAAATGTAGTTGCACCGACCGAGCACCAGTGTCGAAGGTCGAGTGGGCTCCTCCCGCCTGCTCCAGCCAAGAGCCTAGACACACCACATCTCAGAGTGTACCTGAAAGACTCCTGTAGCACTGCTCCAACATACCACCAGCCATGCTCTTGAGCACGTAAAGGGAGGCAGCCCTGGCCTACTTGCAGGGTGAGCCCATCTGTTTTCATTCTTCACAACAAGTCTATGTTGTAAAAAATCTTAAAACGGGGAGTGGGGCGTAAAATATAAAGCCCAAGGAGTACTAGTCAAAGTATGAAGTGTTTAGCTAAATTACTATATCGAAGCTTTACTCTAGCAAACCTAGCTGGGTGAAGGTGCATATAATGGTCCTGATATACATGGTGTCCCTGGTGCACTTACAGTATCTGACACACAAGTTGTACCAGGTAGATAAGGATTATACATTTCATATTGGGCAAATTGAACACACATGTCACATTGTATGCATATGCATGGTTTGGCAGCTTTAAAGCAAAAGACAGTGTGGATCAAGACATAAGCTGCCCAATTTGGTTTATTACGTGTTCTAGTACATATCCAAAATATTTGGCATATGATATAACTACAATCTGACTAGTATAGGAAGAAAGTATTGAGCATGAGAGCGGAATACCAGTTGCACCTAGTGTATATGTTCATGGAATATCAGGTGGATTTAACAGTCTCAACATTGTTCTCTCTCAAAGAAAGAGATGAAACTGGAATCTAAAATATATCAACATAAGTCTGACAGAACTGCTGTAGTGCAAACATAAGAATCTTCAGGGCCACAGCTTGTAACTGGATCACAACATTTTAAGAATTCGAAAACTGCTCACAAGAGAACATTTGCATACATTGTCTGGTGGAAAGAAGCAGCTCCAAACATTAAAGCATTAAGAGTATGAACATTCTGCTCCCTTCTAGGAGACAATCTAGTTTGGAGAGGCTTGACAGGGTACAATGAATATGCTTGAGGTGATTGAAAAATTCTGCAACTTTCCTAAAAGTTACAAAGTTTTACAACAACGAAAGATAAAGAAGAGACCAGCTTCCAAGATAATGTTCTTTAATTTTGAAATTCATCTTCAGAGCCAAAACAAAGAATTCACTCAAACTAGTCAAGGACATACTCAACAGTGAAGGTATCCAGTATAAAAGGACTCGTGAACTTAGAAAGAACTGAAGGAGCTGCTGAAAAAGGAGTTCAAATAGACTCCACAGGATTCAGCAGCTGACACACTTTGGGCCATAGCTTAAATCGCAGGTCCAGAAAAGCAAGATGGAAAGAAGGAAGGGAAGAATCCATGGAAAATGGATAACCACTTCAGTAGACAGAGCGGATTTAATCTGTAAACTATCTCTGGGATAAATGTTAACTTAATGATTTTTTTTTGGTTTTTCCTTTACACTATTTGACTATTAACATGATTCTTCTCACAGCTGTTGGGTATTCCAAAATATGAATAAATGATTCCATGCATTACTTATGCTTATAGTCTTTTTTTTATTCCCAAGTAGGGCAGATGATGGAGCTTGGATGGTCACAGATGAGACTACCTTCTCCTTCAGGACAAACATGGTGAAATTTGTCCATGGTCTTTGGCGACTCTGTGGTGGGAGGAATCTATTCTAACTTCAGGGATTAATCACAGTTTAGGAACCTTTCATTATATTATTATTGCTTAAAGGTTTAGCGGTTGCTTTTGGGGAATTATTTGGGTGGACAAATCTTGTGATGCTGCCCTAAGCATTCAGGTTTCTTGACTGCATTCCACACTTAAATGTTACTTCTCAGAAGGTACAGGAAGAAAAACGTTTCAAACTCATATAGGATGTAAGTGAACCCTTTTACGAAAGTTTACACCTTGGTTAAAATTACCTTCCTGAACTTAAGAGGTATTAATTCACTGGCTATGAAAATGACAATGTGGAAGTCACTTACGGAAACATATGGCTTTTGGTATAGACTCTTGTAGACACACTTGTCCTGCTCTGAGCAATTTATGACGGATGAGGCATTCATGCTATCTGGATGCGTTTCACTCAACACACCGAACATAATGGTATGGTAATTTACTAACATAGGGATCTCCAATTCAGTATTTGGGATAGTAAAAAGATAGAGATGGCATATTTTTAATGATAAAGAGGACACTGCGTCGAGGTCACGTGTGGAGGTATCAATTGTCTATTCCAGAGAATATGAAACAAGATGTTTTCCTGTTAGATTTAATGTGAAATCTTCCTAACCTTGTGGAAGGGCACATGATACTTGTAGGTTATTTTATGTTGACAAGGGATGGGAAGTTGGATAGATCAGGAACTCGGAATGGGACCATTGATACTTTTTTTTAGGAAGCTTAAGGCATCACTCTGCACTGAAGGATAAAAAGATAATTTGTGGAAAGACCATGAGCAGGAGACGTACAAGTTACTTACCTTCGGTAACGATGTATCTGTAAGAAACATAAGTTAGTTAGATTCCTCACCTTAGAAAATCCCCAGGCGTCAGGCTGGATCCGGAAAGATTTTTCGTCAGCAATACCCCTTGCGCGTCGCTAGGCATCGTCTGCGGCTCCGCGTCCATCGTCGGAGTCGTGCGCCGGAATGACGTCGTCGGAGTACTTAGACGCCGCCTTTGCGTGCTGACGTCAGTTCTTGTACATAGCTTTCCACGCCAGGAACGCAGAGCCATGCAAGAGACCGACACTGGTGCCAAAAAGTCTAGGGCCCTGAAAGGATAACCTTAACCCTAGAAGTCGGTTCGCAGAACGGGGAGGATGGGTGGGGCGGTGAGGAATCTAACTAACTAATGTTTCTTACAGATACATCGTTGCCGAAGTTAAGTAACTTGTACATCTGAAAGAAACATGTTAGTTAGATTCCTCTCCTTAGAATAGATACCCCAGCAATACCATCCCCGGTGGTGGGTCTGCGAACCAAGATCACACCAGAAAGTCCTGGAGAACAGAACGGCCAAAGAAGCCGTCCCTCCGGACTTGGCTGTCCAGGCAATAATGCTTGGCAAACGTGTGCCGCGAGACCCACGTTGCTGCCTGACAGATGTCCTGCAAGGGGATTCCCCGGCCCAGGGCAGTGGTCGCCGCTGTGGCCCGGGTGGAATGGGCCCTCAGCCCCACAGGAGGATCCTTTTTAGCCAAGGAGTAACAAGCCTATATACACAATACGACCCACCGCTTGTGTACTGCCCGCCCCTTCTTAGCGCCCACGTAGCCCACAAAGAGTTGGTCGTCCACCGGAACTGTTTGGTGCGGTCCAAATAAAAGGACAGCGCCCGTTTTGGGTCCAGACGGTGGAGCCTCTCTTCCTCCTTGGAAGGATGCGGAGGCGGAAAGAAGGTGGGCAACGTGACAGACTGCCCCATGTGAAAGGCAGCCACCACTTTAGGAAGAAAGGAAGGACGAGTCCGGAGGACAACCCTGTCCGGATGGACAGAAAGAAAAGGAGGCTTAGAAGAGAGAGCCTGGAGCTCACTCACCCATCTAGCCGAGGTGATGGCTACCAGGAAAGCAGTCTTAAGAGTCAGAAGACGAAGGGGACAATTATGAAGAGGCTTAAAGGGAGCGCACATCTGATATGTCAAGACCAGGTTCAAATCCCACTGAGGCTTTACGAAAGGGACAGGAGGAAACATGTGAGTAATGCCTTTGAAGAAGCGAGAAACAACAGGGGATTTGAAAAGAGAAGGCTGATCAGGAAGCCGTAAGAAAGCAGAAATAGCCGAAAGATAACCTTTAAGAGTGCCCAGAGCAGAGCCCTGCTGGGCCATGGAAAGAAGAAAGAGGAGAACCTCAGAAAGAAGGGCGGAAAGGGGATCCACAGCCTTTTCTATGCACCATGCCACAAATTTGTTCCACCTGCAGGCGTCTACCGATTTTGTGGAGGGATGCCTGGCTGCCAGAATCACATCGCAGACTTCAGGAAGCAAGTCAAATGGCATCAACTGTCGCCGCTCAATCTCCACGCATGGAGGTGGAGACTGGACAGGTTCGGGTGGAGGACCGTCCCCTGCTGCTGTGACAGAAGGTCCTCCTGAAGAGGCAGTCGTATCGGGGGGATCGATTGACAGACTGAGTAGCTCAGGATACCAATACCTTCGTGCCCAATCCGAAGCCACCAAGATGACTTGAGCCCGGTCGCGCCTGATCTTCTTCAGCACTCTGGGCAGAAGTGGTATAGGTGGAAAGGCGTACAACAGACCGCAACTCCACTCGTGACGAAAGGCGTCCCCGAGCGAGTGCCGCCTTAGAAACTCCAACGCGCAGAACTGCTGACATTGCGCGTTCTCTTCGGTGGCGAATAGATCTAACCAAGGCTCTCCCCACTGCTGAAAGAGGCCTTGCACCACGTCCGAGTTGAGACGCCATTCGTGATCCATCATGCACCGGCGGCTGAGTTAGTCTGCTCTGGCGTTCAGAGAGCCCACCAGATGTTGAACCACCAGGGTGATGCCCTGATGTTCCAGCCATGTCCAGAGGCGCAGAGCCTCCTGACAAAGGGTCCACGACCCCACCCCGCCCTGCTTGTTGCAATACCACATGGTGGTGGTGTTGTCCGTGAACACCTGCACCACACTTCCCCAGACAACGGGAAGGAATGCCTTCAGTGCAAGTCGGATCGCTCTCAGCTCCAAAAGGTTGATATGGAGCCGAGACTCCGCCGGAGACCAGAGTCCTCTGATCTCCGCCTCCCCATGTGGCCCCCCCATCCCAGGAGGGACGCATCCGTCACTACTACGTGCTCCGGTTGGGGTAGGGAGAGGGATCTGCCGCTGACTCAATCACGGTCCGCGAGCCACCACTGCAACTGCTTTGCGGTGCCCTCCGAGATCAAGACATGGTCGGACAGGTTGCCCCGATGCTGGGCCCACTGAAACTTCAGGTCCCACTGCAGAGCCCGCATTCGCCACCTGGCGTGATGCACTAACAGGATGCAGGAGGCCATCAGACCCAGAAGCCGCAGCATCAACCTGACCGAAACCCAGGATAGAGGCTGAAAGATGGGAATCAGAGCCTGAATATCCCGGACCCGCTGGTCCGGAGGATAAGCCCGGAACTGCGCCGAGTCCAGAACCACCCCAATAAAGAGGAGTGTTTGGGAGGGACTCAGATGCGACTTCAGCACATTAATGGAGAACCCCAGCAAATGCAGGAGGTCGGCCGTAGTCTGGAGATGGGAGACGACTTGCTGGGGGCGAGCCCACCTTAAACAGCCAGTCGTCGAGATAGGGGAAGACTGGAACCCCTGATCAGCGCAGATGAGCTGCGACCACCGCCATCACTTTCGTGAACACCCGAGGGGCACTGGTGAGGCCGCAGGGGAGCACAGTAAACTGAAAATGCTCCCGACCCACCGTGAACCACAGGTAACGCCGGTGGGCCGGCAGGACGGGGATGTGAAAACAAGCGTCCTGCAAGTCCAACGCTACCATCCAGTCTCCAGTGTCTAGGGCAGCCAGAACCTGAGCTAAGGTGAACCGCTCCTTCCGGAGGAAGGCGTTGACACTCCTGAGGTCCAAGATAGGGCGTAGGCCCCCATTGCCCTTCTTGGGAACCAGAAAGTAGTGGGAATGACAACCACGGCCTACTTCTGGACCAGGAACGCGCTCGACGGCCCCTTTGGCCAAGAGGGCCGCAACTTCCTCCCGTAGAAGATTCAAGTGATCCCCCGACATGCGGTGGCACTGCTGTGGCATGGCTGGAGGGGTCGTCTCGAAGGGGAGGGGTAGCCCCTTCGGACGATTTGCAGCACCCACCTGTCTAAGTGTCGAGTTTTGAAACTTTGAAATATTCACTAAAAATCACCCAATCAACGAAAATGAAATTACTCACCTGTTATCAGGAGAGGTCCCAGTGCTGGATCTTTGTGCCCAGCACTGACCCTACAAAGCAATTACAACTGTGATTTTCCGATAACCAAACTTTTCTCCATAGGATAACATTGCCTGGTTTTTGCCAGAAATTCTTCTACGTGTCGGTTTATATTCCTTATAACAAAAACTGTGTAAAAAAAACGATTTCTTTCAACTGTTTACAGGAGATGCAGCAGGGCTGAATCCAGGATCCAGCCCCAAGTAAGACAAACCTATGCAAAGTAATTGATACTGTGTTTACTTTCAAATTCCCATTGAGCTCAATGTTATAATTGTGTTTAACTTGTGTTGCCTATTGCAACAACTGTAACTATTGCATTTAAAAGTCGATTGTTTATTGAAAGTATTTAACTAAAGCATCTCATTCTGAGAAAGTATTTTGATACCTACTTGTGGTTCTAAAATAAAACAACTATACATTTTTATATACAAAACTTGGCCTAGAGTTCAGTTCTTTAGTGTGTGGGACCATTTGCTGACTGAGTGTGTACAACAAATACTTTACACTGTCCTCTGATACTGCCTTACTGCTCGACAAAGCGACCACTTTAGAGAGTAAGGTTATATCTAACTTTAGCCTCTGGGGACTGTGGATTCTGTGCACACTGAACCTTACTTTGGTGCAGTATATACAGAGTCACTTTCTTACAATAGTTAACTCAGGTAACTATAATGGCTGATTTTCTCTGGTTTTGTACGACTTAAATGTCAGCCTAACTATAATGTCCCTGTAACCTCTGTCTTTTTGTGAAAATGTATATATCTCTTAAAAATGAAAATATAAATTTAAGAGTTTGTGTACGATTTCTTTCATTGTTTTGCACAGCGCAACCTTACTAAAAAATATTACTTTCAACCTACACCCCAGAAGCCCACGTATAGAAGAAGGAAGTTCCTGACGTTGGGAGTGCCCAGAATAAGCACTGTACTAGCAGAGAGCAGTTTGAGATTTCCTGCAATTTGTGATCCTCTGCTCAAGGTACCCTTTTGTTCTAACTAAATTTGCGCTGTATTCGCCCTTCACGGCGATCACTCCTGAGATACTGCCTGTACCTGCCAGACTTTAAAATGGCGGCCACAATATCCCTCGATCCTCGTCTACACACCGCGCAGCAATATTTGTTTCCTGTGTAATGCGGAACCCAAAGTTTGCCAGCGCTCTCTTCACTCTGTGGCCCTTTGACCCGTTATAACTGCTCACACACTCACTTTAGTCCACGAGTGTAGCAGCAACTGAAGGAGCTATGAACCAGCACGTTAACGCTGTACTTTAGCTGCAATATCATGACCACCAACATTTGCTGTATTGGGACAGCAGATTACCAGGCAACTGAACCCGCGACCCAACTATCAATTCCCCCCTACAGCAGTGAGGGTCATTCTTACCAGCCTGACTGTCCCTAAGATGGCCGCCACGAGTGGGCCTTCCACAAAAGCACTGTTTCTCCCCTTGTTGGTGAGGGATCCAGCAATTGTTCTACGGGGATACAGAGACCTCTGTGAGAGTGACCACAGCGGCAAGGGGGGGACACTCAGTAGAGGATTGGGAGTGGTCCCACTACCACTGGGATTGTAGCACCGTACACGTCACTCAATAGAAACAAAATAGAAATTTTTGACTATGCCCCCCAGGCGGAAACCATAACTGTCTGTACGTACCGTGGTGCCCAAGCAATCTTGGCCAATGCCCGGTGGAGCCGTCCTGTGGAGCTATAGAGGAGTTTGGCTCTGATTCACCCCTCGGCCGTCACCTACCCAGCCGGACTTTGGACATTGTTTTCCTCTTCTCCCCGTTGTGTTTCTTTTCCCTCCCCCGCCTCCTCCCTCCGTGATTCATTGTCTGCCTCCCCTTTTCCAGCCTGACCTTTCTGTGTCCCCTGAAGTAATTTCCCCTTGCCATTTTTAGGTCTCATGACGTAAGCAGCGCATGCGCTGCTCGTCCTACGAGGGCTTCTTGGAATCAATACGATTCCAGAAGCCGTGTCCCAGCTCCGCCGGTGTTTTGCATTGGTGCGCTTAGTTTTGAGTCACCAATTAAGCAAAACCGGGTGTTCTGATTGTCCAGGAGGTTTTTTAGTCCCGCCTGGTTACCACCCTATCTCCTTTTGGCCCCCCCACCAGGGTTGCATCTTTTACTAGCGGCGAGACACAGTGGCTCCTAAATAGCCGCTACGCACTTGAAAGCGCGATGCAATTATAAACAAGGGGCTGCCTTTGCCAAAGCTGGGAGCTTGTTAAAGAGAGTGAAGCAGGTCAGGATCTCACTAAATTACTCAGACGATTAAGGAAATGGGACAAGATGCACGGGGAATTTAGAGAGGAGAGTGAGTGTACTGTCAAGCCCAATTGATTTGAAGTTGAATTTACATAGCTTTCATTGCCATTGACGAAGCGTCTAAGCGCTTCACGTGAAGAGAGTATGTTTGGTTTAGGCTGTCTTCATTTCTCGTTAAAGTGCCACACAGTTGCACAGGAAGCGACGCTGCTGACAGAAATGACAGTAGTTTGAGGTCTGTTACTTGACAAGAGTAGCGATGGGCCTCTGCGGCTCCTTGACAACAGAAGAGCAAGGGGGGTGATGTGGTCCCCATTTTGTACGCGTTTGAAAACGTTCAGAGCAGCACCGTACAAGCCAGGGACTTTCTGCTAAACACCTACAGCTGGACCCAAAACAAAGGCCTAACAGCTAGACGCCAATGTTGGTAAGTATGTGTGTGTATTGGAAGGGCTGTTAGCATCAGTGTTTGGTGTTGACCCAAGCAGAGTTCCAAGCTGTTCACCACTTGTCAGTGTTCGACAAGTTAATTTGGCTTCTTTTCATGGATGAGCTTATAACTACCCTTGTCAAGAGTAGCCTGCAGAAAAGACATAATATTGAATAAAAATGTGTCATCACACTGCGTTTTTTGCGCACATATATATATCGAAATGTTCAATATGTGTCCAGTGGCCGGTTAGCTCAGTTGGTTAGAACGTGGTGCTAATAACGCCAAGGTCACTGGTTCGCACCCCATACTGGCCATGGCAATGTTTTTTGCAGAAGGTCTGAATTTCACCCCAGCTCTGATTTTTGGCCACTTAATTTGTGTTATTTTAGTGTAAGACTGTTGTAGCGTTGAGCCACGAGTGACGGGGTAAGGCAATCATTTGGAAACAGAATGAAAGGAAGGCGAGAACTCTCAGGACATGCTTAAAACAGGGCACGAAGTGAATGGAGACAAAGCACACGAGTGCCTTAAACGATTGGGGTACATGGTTCTTAATACTAGGATAGAGAGAGAAGGAACAGCCGCATAGGGGGTAATTGAGAAACAACTGCTTCCGCCAGTACGAAACCTCTCAGCGTTGTGACACAAAGCATTCTCGAACTGCATGAACTAATACAACGGGAGTAAATTCAAGTATCTAAATAATCTTATAGTTACCAGACGGAGAGCAAGATGTATTGTAATTGTTCAATTTGGATTTATATAGCCCCTACCACCCCTGATGAAGCGTTTTATTGTGGAGGAAGTGAAGTTCAGGAGTGAGCAGACACAGAGGGGAGAGATTGCGCTAATATTCTGATGTGTAAACATGAAATATGTGCTGAAAACGGGAGAGGGCGGGAAGAGGGGCGATTGTGTACAGGCGTTCGATTTGACGCGCAGGCGGGGCTAGAGGAGGAAGCTACAGTATGAAGTTCAAGCACATTTGTGATAAACGTTGGTAACATGACAACAGGGCCGTGAGATGGGATGTAGCCTGAGTAGAACCTTCTCGAGTCTTCAAACCATGATCTGCATATATTGCCAAATGATGCCCATATCTTGGGTCTGACGCAGAAACACCCAGAAGCGAGCGTTTCCCGAGCATTATATATGGCCTGGCCATTCCGGCCCAGCACACTACATAGTGAAGGTCTCAGAAAATGTTATTGCGTCCTTTCTAGGGTCCCCAGACGCTTACACACCTCCGGAGACACTACACCTACACACCTCCAGGGACACCATTCACCTTACCAGGACCCTTCCTCCCCCCTTAAAGAGCTACTGCAAGTTATCACCTACAAGGACAGGGCACCTCCCTGCCTTATGGGACCTTGCACCCCAGCCACCTAATGGGGCTATGCATGACCCCTTCTCCCACGATTTGAGATTTTTCACTCACAAACCCCCCCCGGGGACACTACACCTCCCCGAAGTCGTGTGACCCTGCACAACAGCCACCTACAGGGACAATGCCTGACTCCCTCGTGACTAGAGATTATGCTCCTGCCTTTCCTTCAGGGATTCTACACCTCCCCACCTCCATGGAACCTGCACCTATCTGGCCAATAAACACCCAGCACCTCTATTACTTCACCTTCTGAGCCTCCAGGGGCACTTCATCTCCCAGGACCCTGCACCTTCCACACCCCAGGGAGTCTCATGCTCCCCCACCTACAGGAACCCTATACCTCCATAGATCTAGTTACCTCACCTTAAAGCACCCTGAACATCTAGAAACCTTGCCCAGCTCTCATTCCTGAGACTAATCCCCTCCTGGGACCCTAAACCTCACTCAAGGTACCCTGCTTCTTCCCTTCACCTCCGTGGACCATGTACCTCCTCCACCTACAAGGATTCTACCAGGGCTTTAAGTGGGATAAGAAAAACTGTGGGTGCTCTAAAAGGGGCGGGGCAAACCTCTAAAAGGGGTGTGGCCTATCCAAGGAGGGGGATTGGCCGAAATCAAGATAACTAGCATTGTGTGCTTAAGAAAATCCCCTCCAATTATCCTACCTTCGGAAAACACTCTCTCTTCCCTCCCTCCTACAACGCGGCTCACCTAGCATGACGTCTCCACTTCTCAGTAGTGAGCAAAATGAGCATGCGCACATCGACGTGCATGCTCTCACTGCAGTCCAATAACAAAAAAGAAAAACAGACTACCTTTATCGTGCTCTATTTTCGGGCCTCGCAGAGACCCGTTTTGAGGCCCCCTGAAAATAACTGCCGGTGCTCAGACCCGGCCCACTTAAAGCCCTGCATCCATCCATCCATCCTAAGCAGTCTGCGCCATCCAACCATCTTTCAATCCATCCATACATTCCTACCTACCTACATACATACATACATACATCTGTGTACACCTATCCTAAGCATCTGTCAGCCCACCGGCCTTTCCTAAGTACTGGTCCATTCATCTATTCATCCACTCACTCAGCCATTCATCCAGCCAGCAATCCATTCATTCATTCATTCATCCATACATACATACATACACACATACATGTTTCCATGGACCTATCCTAAGCTTCTATCAGCCCACCCGCCTATCCTAAGCACTGTGCCATACATCCATCCATACGTCCATGCATCCACACATACATCTGTCCCCGAACCTATCCTATGCATCTATCAGCGCACCCGCCTATCCTAAGTACTGGTCTATGCATCCATTCATCCTTCCATCCATGCATACATTCATCCATCCATCCATCCAGCTATCCATTCATCCATCTGGCCATCCATCCACTTGCCCTTTATCCACCTATCCGTCCTTCTTTCCATGCACCCTCCGCCCACGATCCAAAACACCCCGTATTATATAACCCTGGGCGTAGTTCGCGAAGTAGCACTTCGCGAAGCTACGCAAAGTGCAGTTCGCACTACGCGAGCTACGCGTAGCACTTTGCGAACTGCATAGTACCTTGTTCGCACTGTGCCAGATATCGTTTTCAATGATTGCACAGTGCGGACAAGCAACCGGCACAGTGCAATCATTGAAAATGGCATCTTGCACAGTGCGAGCTGTAGTTTTCTGCTGCTCGAGTAGATTTTTACTTGAGCGGCAGCTTTCTCAACGCGAACTGGTAGTTTCTCATCGCGACCACTCGCAATGAGAAACCTGACCTCCTCGCGTTGGGAATCTCGCCGGAAGTTTTATTTTCAATGCGCGCGATCACAAACTAGATGTTGCTGATCGCGAACGAGGAAAAAGTCTCGCAGGGATGTCATTTTGCTTGCTCGCGGTCGCCAACTTGACGTTGAGGACCGCGAGCAAGCAAAAAATGACCGCAACAATACGCTACGCGTGTTCGCACTGTGCTACGTGCAGTTCGCGTAGTGCGAAGTAGAGCGAACTTCGCAAACTACGCGAGCGTAGCGTAGTGCTTTGCCCAGGCTTAGTATTATACTCATCCACCCAGCCTCCTAATGGGCCGAAAAGGCTGGTGATAACTATTGACAGGCATATGTTTCTGATAAAGAACAAGAAAGCTTTCAGTTGCTCTTTGTGGACCATAGTTCACCGCCCTTCTCTGGTGGTGTTTTAAACAAAGGTTGATCTGGCGAAAGAAATGTAAACCAGCTTTTCAGTGTAAGACGCTAATTCAGAAACATAACCTTTTGTCCATTTCTATATAGGAACACTGCTTTAAATTGGCTGTGACTGACAGATACTGAATACCTGTAGTTCTTACATTTGAGAGAGTATATCAAACAGCTAATATGGAGTGGTGAGAACCTGCCCTTCTATATTTCCTTGTGAAGCACAGTATAGGAATATAAAGGTAATTCCAACGCTACTATCTTCATATTAAAGAAGGGGGTGTGAGAACTAAGTGAGCCCCTCCAGGGGTTCTGCGCCTCTCTTGCCCAGTGATTCTGCACCTCTCTTGTCTCCAGAGGTTCTGCAACACCTCTTCCAGGAGCCTGCACCCTCAGGTAACCTTCACCTCCAGAAACTCTAAGTCTCCAGGGACCTAGCACCCCTCTACAAACAAGTCCCTTTCACATCAATCTCCATGATCAATGTATTACTCCAGAGCACTCTGCCTCCTCTACCGGGAGTCATGCACTCCACCACTCCCACATAGTCACCCTCCCTGAACCATCTCTCATAGTGACTTCACCACCACCTATTCACCAGAGATCGTACATCTCCCTGTCTTACAGGGGCCTTTCACCTTTTCTCCTCGAGGTGCCCTGGACCACTCTCCCCATGGACTCTGTATCCCTCCACCAGAGATCATGCAACCCCCCTCCACATTCCCCTTCTCCACGTACCCTACAGCTTACGCCACAGGGAATTCTCATCTTTTTACCAAAGATCCTATGCCACCCTTCCTGACTCTCCCAGGCTCTTTTCCTCCTTTAGGAACCAGGCACTTTCTCTACTGGGGGCTCTTTAGCACTGTAACCCAGACTTCCTTTATCCCCCCCCCCTTTTTTTTATAGGGGCCCTATTCCTTGCCTCTCTCTAGAGACCCTAGTTCACTATTTGGAGGAAAGGGCCTCTCAAGATTGCACATTTTCTAGAAAATGCATTAGTGTAAAATGCACACATCTGACTTTTTCATTTCTTGTACATAATTGTGCAGAAAACGTGTAGCATTTGAAAAACCAGGGGCAACAGTTATTGCCTCTTACCATTCCCATTAACCTATAATCCAGAGTTTATCAAAAGGGCTGTTCTCGGTGGAAGCATGTATATTTTTCACCCAACCCCCCTTCAGAGCACCTCCTTTGTTGCTCTACCACACCTAGTGGTACATTAAATAAAATGTTCATTTTGCTTTCTGTTGGAGGTCTTGGCAACTGCCATTTGCTACTGGCCCTTTCCTCATTACAAATATTTTTGCGGAAGTGTATTTTATTTTTTTATTTTTACCAATCCAAGTGGTATACACAATCTTGGAACAATAAATATAACAAACACTTGTAATGCTATACGTCTCGCATTTGTGAGAGCTTAAGCTTTTTGTGAGAGTTAAGCA
The DNA here is from genome assembly GCF_964204655.1 of Triturus cristatus. NCBI lineage: Eukaryota > Metazoa > Chordata > Amphibia > Caudata > Salamandridae > Triturus > Triturus cristatus. Next base: position 216,821,352 of record NC_140588.1, read on the forward strand.
TTATAAATAACAATCTTTTTATTTATATGTTTTAAAATCCTGCAAGCAGTGCATAAACACACACTTTATACTTATAGTCCTTGCTTACAAGAAGCAAGGCTGGCAGTAAAAAAGGCACAGTTACTGCTAGCCTTGGTTCTCGTAAGCAACTATATATACAAAGTGTGTGTTTACGCACTGCTTGCAGGTTTTCAAAACACATAAGTAAAAGGCATTCTCATTTACAATGCCAATAGCTCATACTTTCACAAATGCGAGACCTATTGCATTGCAAATGCTTGTGGTTTTGAGCATCCACCTCTCCAGGGCTGACAGAATGCCTGTCTATCTTCTTCACATTGACCAACATAGTCTATAATCTACACTGGAGTACGCTGCTTATGTATGCAGTTATCTAGTAACCCATCAATTTTTATAAAAACCTTAGGCAACTGAAAATTCTAAAATGGACAACCTAACATAACAAGCATTGAAAATGCAATAGATCTCGCCTTTGATTAAGTTAAAGCCATTTGCTTTACTAATGGTATTGTATAGCAAAGCAAATGGCTTTAAGATCTATTGCATTTTTAATGCTTGTTTTCTATGTTATGCTATGCTTTAGTAATTCATGTAACTATGTTATACTGTTTCCCTTTCTATGTTATGCGACGCTCCAGAAACTGATGTCACTATGTAACAATGGTCTGAAACAATGTCCTACCTCATGTAAAGCACTCTGATACCTCCAAGTCTAGCCAGCGCTATATAAAACTTTTCAAATAAATACATAATACCTACTTTTGTTAAAGAATTTTTGCCAGCTGACTACATTGTTATTTGTACTAAACGTTACCCAGGTCCTATGGCGCACCTTGAGTTACCCCATTAGTATACAATGGCTAAGGCTGTGTGGGCTGTCGCTCTGGTGCAACTAAGACAGTGAGCCGTCATCCACATCTGTGTGTGCCAGGAGGGTCCACCAAAGGTCCATCACCTGGAGGATCTGACCACTCAGGACCGTTGTCCACACCTGTGACTTCAGTATACTAGTAGGGAGCCACTAGAACTATAAAACCATCACTGCAGAGTGGTGCAGAAAAGAAAAACAGAACAGAAGGCATCCTGCTGAAGGTCGCTGTTTTGTCCAATTACCTAGGTGGAGGATGAAGGAACTGCTTCGGCCAAAGGTCGCCGCTATCTGCGATCTCCTTATAAGTGCTGCCCCCATGAACACGGGAAACGCAGTGAAAATTGCTCGCTGAAGGAGAGCAGCAAGGGGAGTGTAGGGGAGGTAGAGATCCCTGACTCCCAGACACTTTGAAGAACACGGTCAGGTAAGACTGAAGCATAGCTGCAGGCGCTTCATGGAGACTTATGCTAGTTCAGCGATGTTCCGCCTGAGAGCTGATTTTTGAAAGCCAAAGTCAGATATTGATGCGCGCGCCAGTGTGGTCAGTTCCAGAGTTCCACCCAGGGACGCAGAGTCAGAGTGTCGCATAGCAGAGGTGAGAAGGGACTTACAGGGTAAAATATGGCTCGGATCAGTGCTAAGGCACTAGCCTTAACAGGAGACTGTAATTAGTGTGTTGCATTTTGCGTGTGTAATAAATACTCCTTGCATACCAAAATCAGAATTGGACTGGACAATCACTTAATTGGGGATAATATGGGTATTTTGAGTTGTGAGCCCTCTCATACCTTGCACCTACATCTCCTGAAGAGCCTTGGACTGCTTGAACCGGGCTACCAAGAATAGTCAAATGCTGAAGGAGTGGTATTTGGCCCATTACGCTGAGCCCATAGTATGTAGGGGACCCGGGATATCAGAACTAAAAGTCCACAACTCCTCCCGTGGGCCAAGTAGCACCTATTTGCCATGTGGCCCTCTGAAAGGGGCTCCGACAGGTAGTTTCCTCTGGAAATCAACTGATGTTCATGCAGATGCCAGATATCTATTTAACATTCCCTGCCACTACATCTGCCCAACGCCTATAAATGTTTAATCCTAGATAAAGGTATGAAGTGTTAGTCCTAAAACATGGTGGTGGAGCTGAATATACACCACATTCCTCCAATTACAGCGGAATTCCAGGTGGGCCTCTAAGGAGGTCTTGAAGGTGCAACACCACATTGTCTGAATACAGTGGGATGTTGTGTACCTGCATATGCACCTTCACCACATATTGGGATACTTCCATTCATGTATGACTTGCAAAGGGTGTATGGCAAGCATAAATAAGAGTGGGAAGAGTGGGCAACCTAGTCTTCAGCCCCTTTGCTTCTTTGCTGATTTCAGTCCATTCAACAACGTGGAAAAGCTAGTTGCTGTTTGGCAACTCATGCGCATTCTCCATATAGATGGAATCCACTGCCACGTAAGCATTGCCGCAGGTGTTAAATCTATCAGATGAAATAGCCTGTGAATGTTGGAAGCAGTATTTCTTCCCAGAACAAATCCATTTTGGCTTGGAAGCACTAATTGCGGGAGGACTTCCACAATACAAATAAAATCTTCCGTAGCATTTTACAATCCAAGTTCATAAATGATGAAGGCAGCCAGACTGTCAATCTAAAATGTCGAGCCCAGCTTTCGGCAACATAATATTGATTGCATCTCTCGATGTGGGTGGAAATGTACAGGGTCAAGACTGATTAGCATATGGCTGGGTCCAAACTGGGGTGGCACTGGATCTATGACTGAGGGTTAGTGGTTGAAAAGTTCAGCATTCCCTCCATCATCTTGTTGAACAAGTTACTTACCTTTAGTAACGATATTTGTAAGAGACATAGATTAGTTATGGATTTCTCACCTTAGAATTACCCCCAGGCGTCACTCGGTCCGGAGAATCTTCAGCAATACCCCTACACATTGGTAGGTGGCGGTCGACTCAGCGTTCGTTGTTGGGGTCGTGGTCGCCGGAATGACGTCGCGGTATCTGCTTAGACGCCGCCCATGCGCGCTAACGTCCGTTCTTTACACGACATTCCACACCAGAAGCGCAGAGCTATGCAAGACACTGACCACTGGTGCACAAAACTAGGGCACTGAAGGGAAGTCCCTTACCCTAGAAGTCAGTTTGCAGAACGGGGAGGATGGATGGGGCAGCGAGGAATCCATAACCTATCTAGGTTTCTTACAGATACATTGTTATCGAAGATAAGTAACTTATCCATCTGAAAGAGACAATTAGTTATGAATTCCTCACCTTAGAATAGATACCCCAGCAATACCAACCCCGGAGGTGGGTCTGCGAATCAAGTTCACACCAGAAAATCCTGGAGAATTGAAAGGCCAAAGAAGCCTTCTCTCCGGACTTGGCTGTCCAGGCAGTAGTGATTGGTAAACGATGATCTGTTGGTACCCTGTTGTGGCTGGCTCAATCCCGAGCTGCCTAAAGGCTTTGGATGCTTCGGAGCCTGGCCCGGAGGCGGGACTTCTGTAGACTTATCTCGGTGCCGACCTGAACCTGAAGGTCAGGGTGTGACCGAAGTCTTTAGTTTTTTCGGGGCAGGGGCGTCGACGTCAGTACTCACGCTCCGTTGACCTGGAGTAATCCGGTCGTCCGATTCCAATTTGTCTGTTTCGGAGAAGTTGGCCTGTTTGTCTCCTGTGTCTGGATCATCAGAGCCTGCCTCGAAGATGTTGTCCGGCGTCAGAGCGGTTGACCTGGACATTTCGTGTCGTTGGGCCCGGCGATCACGTATAGTCTTTTTGGACTTGAAAGAGTCACAGGCCTGGCAGTGTTGACTCTCGTGTTCTGGCGAGAGACAAAGGTTGCAGACCTCGTGGAGATCTGTGTGTGGGAATTTAGCCCCACACTTGCATTTTTTGAATTGAGTCCTTTCCATATGCTGGTTGATGGCGCCGATCGGCCCAACGGCCCACGTCGACGACCGGATTCGAGAATGTCTTTGAAACCGGATGCACGTGGCGAGGGATTCGCGATGGAGACAATACTGTCGAGCGGTGGGACTTTTTTGCACGTTGAAGGGGAATCGAACGACGTCGATCCGAAGTGCAGCAAATTACATCCGAACCCGCTGGCAGAAAAAAAAAAAACTGAAGATGGAGTCGATGCCCATGCGCACTATTGCCCAAGGGAGTAGTCACCTATCTCGTGACTACAAAATACTTCTTCCAAGACAACAACAAGGTGCAAGCATCCGAGCCCAACTCTACATGGCGATCTATGCAAAAGTGTACAATCTGCAGCTCATATGCCTCGAACAAAGTTATTTCATTTTACGAAAATCTTTTGTTCTATCAATATAGCATAATAGTGCTCTTTTGACATCAAGTGTGTGTAGAACCCTTTCTGCTACTGAATCAGATTGAGGAAAAAAAAACGGTAACAACTTGATTAATATGAAACACAAACTACATTTGGAAGGAATTTTGGGTATGTACGAAGAACTACTCTATCTTTATGCAGTGGAAAGCAGGGTTCTTCTAAGGTTAATGAATGCCTGTAGCTCACCAATACGTCTTAATGAAGTAATAGTAATTAGAAATGCAACCGTCCATGAAAGACATTATAGTGCACAATTGTGTAATGGCTCAAAAGGTGGGCCACTAAGCCTTGTGAGCACAATGTTCACCTTCCAGACAGGTGCAGGTGATATTCTGGGTGGTATTATTCCTTTAAGGCCTTCCATAAAAGCCTTAATTTCTGGGACTTTTAATAAGGATAAATGTTGTCTGTTTTGTAGATATGCAGCTACTGCCGCAAGGTATAGTCAAATGAATGTGTAGGCTAATCCAACTGGCTATAGATGCAAAAGGTAACAAATAATATTTTGTATAGATGCATGTATTGGAACAATGTTGTTATTATTACAATATATAACAAATCTTTTCCACTTTGCTGCATAGCATGCTCTAGTGGTAGTTTTTTTTGCTTCCTTATGAATGGTTATATAATCTTGTGGTAGATTTAGGTATCCAAGCTCTAAGACTTCAGGAGCCAGATCGCTAGGTTGAGCTGCTTGGGTTTTAGATGTCTGATTTCTCCATGGTTCTGTGTGAGAAGGTTGGAAGTAAGGTGCGATTTTCAGTGTGGAACTACCGACAGTTCTAGTAGTGTGGTGAACAATGGTTGACAAGCCCATGTGGGAGCCACTAGAATTAGTGTGAATGATGTCAGAGTTTATGAACTAGAAATGGAAGGAGAGGGAGAGGCGGAAAAGCATAAGCAACTATCCCTGACCTGCTCATCCATATGGCATTGGCTTTGGATAGATGGTGTGGGAAACTAGAGCCGACATTAGGACATTTTGGGTTCTCTGTTGGGGCAAAGAGCTCTATTTGTGGGAATCCCCATTTCTGGAAATATGGAAGGAGAACCTGGGGATGAATTTCTCATTTGTGTACTTGTTGCCACATTCTGCTGAGGTCGGCAAATTGGTTGTGCATGCCTAGGTGGTGTTCTGCTAGAAGATGAATTTTGTGATGTATTGCCCAACACAAAATGTTCTGAGAGAGGCATGACAACTGTAGAGAGTGAGTTCCCCCCGTTTTGTTACATAGTACATGGCTGTCATAATGTCCATCCAGACTAGGACAAGTTTCCCTTCTAGGTGAGGCTGAAAATTCTTTTAGAGCTAGTTGAACTGCTAGAAGCTCCAACTAAGTGATGTGGAGACTTCTGTGTTTGGTAATCTGCTGTTAGTACGACTTGTTCAATGGGGTCGATGAAAGGCTGCCCTTTTGATAGGTTTTGTGTGTTCCACCACTGCAGAGAGCTATGAGTTTGGCTGTCTACCATCACTAGTTATGTCAATTGACCCTGTGATTGATTCTACTGACATGCTAAGCATTCATGTAGAGGACGAATGTGTAATCTTGCGTGAGGCACTATTGCAATGCATGATGCCATCATTGCGAATAGTTGCATGAAAGTCCTCACTGTCAGGTATTGGTGGTTTTGAATCTGTAGTAATAAAGTTTAAAAGTTGTGAATTCTGGCTGGATTGGGAGAGGCTAGAGCTGTGTGAGTGTTTAGCATTACTCTCAGATATGTTTGCTGTTGTGAGGGATGAAGATGGGATTTTTGTGCATTGACTGTAAATCTCAATTGATGGGGAAGTTTTATGGTATCTTGAGTGTGTTGTAGACACTTTTTCTGTGTGTTGCCTTTGATAAGCCAATCGTCCGAATATGGGAAGACATGAATTAGTTGTCTTCTGAGATGAGCTGCTACTAATGTAGTTAACCCGAATGGAAGTACTTTGAATTGATAGTGCTTTCCCACTATCACAAATCTGAGATATGGGCTGAATGTATAGGGTTATGGAAGTATGCTTTCTTTAATTCTAGTGTTGACACAAAGTCGCCTTGATGTAGAAGTGGAAGGACTTGTTGAAGGGTGACCATATGGAAGTGCTCTGACAGTATGTATAGGTTTAACGGTCTGAGATCTAAGATTGGTCGTAAAGACCCGTGGTTTTGGGGATTAGGAAGTAAAGTTAGTAGACTCCTGACCCTTGATGTTGTAATGGAACTGGTTTTATAGCTCCTTTTGTTAGCAGAGCTTGTACTTCTTGTTTGAGAAGCTGTTGGTGTTGTAGCAAGAGTTTGTGAATGCGAGGTGGAATATTGGGAGGATTGCTGGCAAGTTCCAGGCAATAATCTTGCTAGATAATATCCAAAACCCATTTGTCTGTTGGTATTGATTGCTAAATGGGAAGAAACTGTTGTAATCTTCCCTCAACAGGTGAGAAATGGTCAGGGAAAGTGGTAGCAAGTCACTGTTTGTTAGAGGATTGGGAGGTACGTGTTGGTGTACCTCTGCCTTTAAAATTGTTTCCCCTATATCCACCCTTGTAGAACCCTCTAGAGGTGTATGGTAGTATTTGTGTCTTGTACGAGGATGCGGCTGCATCTGGGGTGTGTTAGTTGGAGCCTCCTCTGTAAAAGAAGGGACAAAAGGGAATTCTGTTGGAAGGAGACTGAAGTGCTCCCATGGAATTTGCTACTTCTGTATCCTTTTAATTTTTTTCTAGGGACTGATCTATTTGAGGGCCAAAGAGGTGTTCCTTATCAAAGGGCGCATTAAGAATGGTTTGTTGCACCTCAGATTTGAAACCAGAAAATTCTGAGCCATGCATGTCTCCTAAGCACAATGCTAGTGTTGATTCCTCTACAGCATCTAATGCACACCTGATTGAGTAAGTTTCCCTTCTTGTATTATTTTCTGCCCCCTCTTTCTGTGCTCTTCTGGGAGATATTTTAATAATTCTTCCATTTCATCCCAGTGAGCTCTATCATATCTGGACAAGAGACCTTGTGTATTAGCTATACGCCAATGGTTGGCTGATTGAGCAGCTACTTTTTTCCCTGATATATCTATGAGTTTGGATTCTTTATCTGGAGGTGGAGCCTTCCCTGATGTTTGTGAATTTGTCCTTTTACAGGCATTAGATACTACTAAGGAATCTAAAAACAAATGACCCCTAATAAAAACTGGGTCAGAGCGAGGGGGCTTATATTTCTTGTCCACTCTAGGTGTTAGTATACATTCTGTAACTCCTCTCAGGAAGATAAGTTTTCTCGAAATAATCCATGCTTTTAGGTAAGGCTGTAACAACGCTGGAGGCTACCGCTTGATGTAAGGTGCCAATTCTTCACATCAAATCAGACAACATTTGCTAGGAGCCTGCTACGGACACTGTGGAAGCTGAAGGGACTCTCCCGCCACACCGAACAAGCTACGCTGTGCTGAGCCACGGGGTGCCCAGATGGCCCAGGACCGGCACGCCAGACTGCAGTCTACTGACAGCAACAGCGTCTTAGAAGTAAAGTTGTCAGTTAGATTTAGTAAAAAGCGGTTAGCGATTTGTCTAACTATGACTGGACTTGGACATGCCTGACTGGCTGCCTGACAATTTCTAGAATGGTAGCAGCTCAAGAAGAGTCAAGAGCTTCTTCATCTGGGAATAACTAGAAGCCACCACGACTTCTGTGCAACTCAAAGTAAACAATTCTTGTGACTGAAAGAAGGTATTGATTTAGGTATTAAACATCGTATTCAGCAGGAGCTCTAACATGGCGGCCAATCCTGGATCCAAAAATGGTGGCCTTTCACGAATATCAGAATGCCAGCGGAAATATTTAGAAAAACATTGCATCAAATTAGATAACTGCTGCAGCCAAAGAAATGTGTTAATTATCGAGTTAGGTGTAACTGTGTTACGTGTACAAGCTTCCCAACAAAAGGTTTTGTTGCAGATGCTTCGTCTCTCAGCTGGCTCTATCAACCTAGCGTCTGAAGCGGTCCATGTGGGTGCAGACAAGCCTAACCATGTCCCTTACTAAGAGTCAGACAAACCTCTTGCAAACCTTTGAGAAAACATGAGCAGATAGAAGCATATAGCGATACTGACACTGATAACCAAATCTCATGCAAGCCTAATGAAAACCTACGATATAAAAGAAGAACGGATTGAAGCGTAAAGTGTGCCATACAAGCCTACACTGTAATAAAGTGATCTAAAATGATCTTCTAACTAGCAGTCACTCCGCCAATCACACTCATCTGCAGCTAGACCATTGTTTCATGCTGCCAGGAGCAGGGAATATAAAATGTTGGCCACTACTAACTGTTTGCTATGTAATCCTGTAGAATAGCCTATTCGAAATCAAGTTGCGAGCCAATAGCCAAACTGAGCCCTGCAAGCATACTGGCATCGCACTACTATACCAATCTGGTTACCTGACCTTCATAATCAGCATTAACAAATCCAGTGTTTGTGCTGTTTGACTTTCATAACGGCGGTCACAGCCAAATTCTTTCTACGTAATATCTGAGATCTGACTATCGTCTCCTGAAGTGTGAATATCTCAGACTCAGAAACTTGTGAAATCCACTGATCTGCATGTTAAACTTACCAACTCTATATGCAAGTACAGGTCTCATAGCTGTAGAAAAAGTCTTTGTTTAGCTCTACAACCAAGAGACAGGCCCTGCCCAGCTTCTAGGGCTAACCTTGCAACTGTCAGAAGGATAATTTTGCTATCTGTTAAAGCCTCAAGAAAGTATTTCGCTCGTTCGAAAATGGAAGATAAAGACCACAAAACAAGCCTTAAAAGAATCAAGGCTGATACGCCGAATCCTGATTTGCCTACTAAAACAAGATATCAATTCAACCATGGAAACTATATTGAAAAAACTCGCAAATGTCCGCGAACTAGCCAAATCAACGAAAGAAAGCACAGATGTTATTCAGAATGAGATCTTTGCAATCCGTCAAGACATTAGAGAAACCAACTTCAGAATTGCAAAAGCAGAAAGTAGGATCAGTCACCTGGAGCACTCAGATGCTATAATGACTAAATTCCTACAAACACTCAATAGTACATCGTACTCACTCACCAAACAACTTTTGGACTTGGAAGACAGGAACAGACGTGGAAACATGCGAAAATGTGGTCTCACGGAAGGGGAAGAAGAATCAGCAGGTCATGTATCACCTTTTTGGAGAAATGGTTCACACAAGCTACAAATCTGGTATTCAACAAACCCCTAGAATTTGACAGGGCACACAGAGTTCTGACAAGGAAACCGCCTAACCAAAAGGCCCCAACATCGAACGTTTGCAAACCACTCCGCTAAAAACATGTGGAAATGATCTTATCATTTATGAAAAAACATAATCACATACTCTGGAAAAGTAGCAAAATGTTCATATCCCAGGATTACTGGAAAGAAACGGTTGAAACAAAGAAAGGTTTTCTGAACCCCTGTCCAAGACTTAAAGCCATGAACTATCAGTTGTCATTTGCGCGCCCAGCCAAATATAGTGTCTTAGTTCAAGGGACTCATCATAGATTTACTGACCACATCGCTTTGAAAAAATTCATTGACGAAAAAGAAGAAGCACTAATAGACACATCCAATCACAGTTCAACAAGCTCGAGAGCATGACCTAACATTAACTTGCATTAACACATTGCTCATAAATCAACATGATCTGAACTAGTCATCAGTGCACTACTATTGCCTTCCAATGCTTGACTGAATGTCTCATGTGAGATATATAGTTCAGTCTATATTCACTTGTGAAATTTATGGTTAAGTTTTGACAGGTCTGTTAGCGTTGAAATCGTTGAAACGTCCCCTTGCTACTTGATATATATGTCACTCATACACACCGGTGCCTTTTTGTCTCATTGCTGGTGCTCTCCTTGTTTTTTGCTTCCTTACTGGTAAGATCATATTGGTCTCTTGCTCAATTAGCAAAATATCAGGTAGAGAGTGGATCACTGGTCCTGAAAGGACCAGGGTAAACATAAACAGTACAGCGTACTGTTAAGAAACCCTCAATCACGTTTTTTGCAGGTGGGATTCAGCGGTATATTTGGTTATCCGCTTCGTGCTTGACAACGTGACAGCATCATCATTGGGTTAATGAATGCTTCCTCCACCCGGAGGTTTTTCCTCTGTTTTTTTCAGTAGTGATCGTATAACAGTGTGGGTGTGTAGTGAAGTGATTTATAGTGAGTGCAGATTAAGAAACTCGTAAAACCAGTATGTTATTTTAATAAGACTGGGTTCAAGTTAGTTTAAAAACGCTTTTCGTGCAGGAGGCAGACAAATTAAGGTCTGGTGCACTATAAAAATGTGTCCATAAAAGAGGTCGACATGTTTCCGCCCTATCTAGTGCCCCGAGGGGTCAGGTGGGCTTTCATCAGGACCTTGTCTATGTGTGGGGGACACTAATATTAATAGGTCTCCTAGTGAAAAAAATGGAATAGATTGTTCTACCAAAAATAGGTTCGATTTGAACCTTGTATCCTTAAGTCGAGGGTAACATCGGGTAGAAAGGGTCTTTCCCGCTCTTTTTGTCGGGAGTACGCGGCTTGTTCTGTCGCTGCCTCTTCTTACCCGGTATTGCTCAATTAGCCACAAGACTTAAATCACTAAAGATGGCTATTCTATACACAACTTCATGAGCAATAGTAGTTAAGTATGCATACAATGATTATTATGGGCTTGCTAGTACAATTGTGACGATTGTTAAAGTTTGTTTCCCAAAATGATTTAGTATAGCCAGCTACCGGAATATAAGAATGAATCCCGTCGGTTACATATAGTGACTAGTGCAAGTAATAGTTTACCCACGGGCCAGGTTGACCTCAAGATCCAAGATTGCTATTGAGTAAGCCTTAACTTCACATAGTAATTTCAGATAATTAGAAATGTTTATATTTGTTTTTCTGAGGGAATGGTTCTTCCTCTTACCACCATACCTGTTCTATACTTGGAGAGGTGGAGAGGTTGGGTGGGGGGGATATGGGGGTGGGCTATGGTATTATTTTTTCTGCTTTTTGTGCTTAATTTTCCTGTTTATTTTACTATTATTCTGTCTTTAGTCACTTATAGTTTTATCAATCACCCAGATGGCCTTACTATGGGAATATTGATCAGCACGTACAGGATTATGATAGTCCAGGTAGTGCTCAACAATATTACAATTACTTCTACTTCTATATAACCAGTAGTTAAATTACAACTTGATAATAATATCAGGAAGAAGCATCCCTTAAGGATACTATGCCTAGATCCATGCAATAGAAGACCTCAAAATATTCGTACGACGATCCCCAAGAGATATGTAGATACACATTCACAAAAGGAATATACACACAATGTTCAACCTTAAGTTACCACATATAATCATCCCCGATGGCCTCAACCCAACAAAATATTAAGATAATATGCTTTAATATAAAAGGTATCAAGCATCCAGTCAAGAGAAAAAAGATTCTTGATGACTATATAAACAGAAAAGCGTCATTATTCTCCTGCAAGAAACGAAGATAGATTCATAACAATTCAACTTACTTAGAAATAATTTATACTCTGACGTGACAGGTTCTGCAGCCATAGGTATGAAAAACAGGGTGCTAAAACTCATTGCAAAGAAAGCAAACATAGACGTAGTCACAAGCAGAGCTGACTCGCAAGGTAGATGCGTTATTTAGAAATTAGTTAAACACAACACAGAATTTAACATCACAAATATATATGCACCCATTAAAGATGACCCTGGTTTCTGGGAGGAACTCACAAAGCAACTCAAGATAATCCCCGACTCAGTCACACACATACTTGCGGGGACTTCAATCTACCTCAAGATCCAGCTCTGGATAGAAACTCACACTGCCCTTTCAGAGCCAATAAATCACAGAAAATCCTAAGAAATATGTGTAAACAATTTAACCTGAGCAACACCTGGGGAACACAGAATTCCACAGAAAGGGATTTTACTTACTAGTCGTATCCCCATTACTCGTATTCACACATCGACTACCTTCTCATAACCGGTAACGCCATAAATAGGATAGATCAAACCTCTATTGAACCAAGAGTAATATCAGATCATTCTTGCATCACCTTATCCATCTCTGACCCGGCTCCTCATAAAAAAACAATCCTTTTGGAGATTTAATGATGAAGTTATCTCATCTGAAACAAATAGGCAAAGCATTGAAGAAGCGATAAGCAATTTACCTAATAAAAATAAATTAGGCGACACCTCTGACCTCACGTTATGGGAGGAACTAAAAAGTACATTTAGAGGAGCGATCCTTAAATTAAGATCCAGCATGAATAAAGAAGCTAATAGCAATCTCCTGAGACTAGAAAAAGAAACAGCTTGTGAAAAAACATATCTCCTCTAGAGATGGTCTAAAGAAATACAAGTAAATAAAATTATAAACTCTAGAGCGGGGGTATAGGTTACTAAACAAAAAAGTGAACTGTGAATCTAATAAAGCTGGGAAGAGTCTAGCCTCATACTTTAAATTAAAACTCCAGAAAAACACAATAAATACATTATTAGATTCTAACGTCGCAGCACACACTAGCCCAAACAAAATAGCGGAAATATTTAAAGAATTTTATCAAAATCTATATGAAAAATAATCAGAGCTGAATGTTTCTAAATGCCAAAGCTATTTGAGTAATTGCAAACTGCCCACTCTATCCGAACAAGATAAACTTTCAATCAATGGACCAATAACCTCAGAAGAAATCGTTGACACAATTAAAAAACTTAAGACAGGGAAAGAGCCGGATGGGTACAATGCCAATTTAAAAAAAAAATTGCTACTCCTCTAATTCTTCCTCTTCTGAACCTGTTCAATCATTTTGCCGACACAGGCCATGTATGATCCTTGCTAATCGACTACAGAAACATATTTCCAAACTTATACACCCGTCACAAGTGCGTTTTTTAAGAAACAGACTCTCCAGCAACAATATGCGAATCCTGTGTCATGCTTTAGAAAAGGCCAAATTAACAGATTCCCCCACAGTAGCTATCACGTTTGAAGCTGAGAAAGTGTTCGACAAAGTCAACTGGACATAACTAAGAGCAACGCTTTAAAAATGTATTCTTGGCGAGGATCTAATCTGCATGATGATGGCCCTATACTACAAACCAACCGCTAGACTAAGAGCTGACGGGACAATTTCCTCACCTATCAACCTAAAACGAGGCACCAAACAGGGCTGTCCACTATCTCCCTCCCTCCCTATTCCTACTAGCTATAGAACCCTCTTTATACCAACTAAGGGGAAATAAAGATATCTAAGGTCTCTGTTTCAATGATTACACGGTCAAGATCACTGCATACGCAGACGACTAGTTTATCTCTGAAAATGCAGGTACTGCTATCCTGGCCTTAATGTCCTCAATACAAGAATCCTCCAACATCTCTGGATATACGCACAACAAAGATAAAACAGAGGTTAAACTACTCAATAACATTGGTAACAAAGAAATCATTGGAAACTCGAGCCTGAAATGGCAACCAGGATGCCTTAAATGCCTAGAAACGCCACCCCGAGACGCACCCACGGACCCTTCAGCTGCCTCGCCTGCAAGTTCACCTGCATCCGGACCTGCCCCGCACCAGCACCCGCCAAGCCGAACACCAGCAGCAACCACCTCAAGTGCATCCTGCTCAACACCCGCTCCGTCCACAGACACGCCATCGAACTCTGGAACCTCCTCGACACCACATCTCCAGACGTTGCCTTCCTCACGGAAACCTGGATGAACGACTCCTCAGCGCCCGACATCGCCATCGCCATCCCAGAGGGATACAAGATCACCCGGAGAGACCGCGACAACCAGACTGGAGGAGGCATCGCCATCGTCCACAAGAACACCATCCGCATCACGACCAACACCGACGACACCCTGACTACCGCCGAACACCTACACTTCCAGATCCACACCGACCCCAAGACCACCCTCAGAGGCACCCTGATCTACCGACCCCCGGGACCACACACAACATTCAGCGAAGACATCGCCGACTTCATCAGCCCGCACGCCCTCCCCTCCGCTGACTACATCCTCCTGGGGGACATCAACTTCCACCTGGAGAACAACAACGACCGCAACACCACCACCCTGCTTGACAACCTCGCCAACCTTGGACTCAAGCAGCTGGTGTCCACCCCCACCCACCTCGCCGGACACACACTCGACGCCGTCTTCTCATCCAGCAAAGACATCGCCTTCAGCCACGCCACTGGACTCCACTGGACGGACCACAGCTGCGTCCACTTCACCTTCAGAAGAACCATGATCCACCACCACCAGCAACAGGAGGCTCGAAGAAGCTGGAACAAGATCACAGCCGACCAGCTCGCCGCTTCCCTGAGACAGCACCCTCCAGCCAGCTCAGCGAACCCTAGCCAGGCCGCCGACAACCTCACGAAGTGGATCAGCACCTGCGCGGACGAACTCGCCCCACTGAGGACCCCGCCCAACAGACCCGGCAGCAAGAAGGCCCCATGGTTCACCGACGAACTCAAGAGCTCCAAGAAGAACTGCCGAGCCCTCGAGAAAGCCTGGAGAAGGGAGCCAACACCGGACAACATGACCACCCTCAAGCTCGCCACCCGGAAGCACCATCAACTAATCCACGCCACCAAGAAAACTGCATTCAAGGACCGGCTGGACAACAACGCACACAACTGCAAGGAACTCTTCAACATCGTGAAAGAGCTCTCCAACCCCAACGCCGGAAACAACGACATCACCCCATCGCAAGACCTCTGCAACTCCCTCGCCGCCTACTTCCACAACAAGATCGCTGACATACACAACAGCTTCATCCCACAAACAACGCCCCCCACGACCGCACCAACGCCCCCCACCACCACCCTCAGCGCCTGGACCCCGATCAACACAGAATACACCATCCGCACGATTAACTCTATCCACTCCGGATCTCCGACCGACCCCTGCCCTCACCACGTATTCAACAAGGCCGACGCTGTCATCGCACCCCACCTGCGAGACATCATCAACACCTCCTTTGACACCGCCAACTTCCCTGAGAGCTGGAAGCACGCCGAACTCAGCGCTCTACTAAAGAAACCAACAGCGGACCCCACCGAACTCAAGAATTACCGCCCCATCTCGCTCCTCCCTTTTCCAGCCAAAGTCATCGAGAAGACCGTCAACAAGCAGCTGGCCGCCTTCCTCGAGACGAATGGATCCCTCGACCCCTCACAGTCTGGCTTCCGAGCCAACCACATCACCGAGACCGCCCTCATCGCTGCCACCGATGACATCCGAGCCCTGCTGGACAACGGAGAAACAGCGGCCACATCCTCCTAGACCTCTCCGCGGCATTCGACACTGTCTGCCACCGCACCCTAGTGCAGCGCCTCAGCAACGTCGGAATCCAGGAGAAGGCACTGGAATGGATCATCTCCTTCCTCGACGGAAGGACACAGAGAGTCCGCCTACCACCGTACAAGTCAGAGGCCACCGAAGTCATCTGCGGCGTCCCCCAAGGATCCTCACTCAGCCCCACCCTCTTCAACGTCTACATGAGCCCCCTTGCGGCCATCGCACGCCAACACAACCTCAACATCATCTCCTACGCCGACGACACCCAGCTGATCCTCTCCCTGACCAACGACCCCGCCGCCGCCAGAGCCAACCTCCACGAAGGGATGAAAGACGCAGCCGAGTGGATGATGACCAGCCGCATGAAACTGAACTCAGACAAGACGGAAGTCCTCATCCTGGGCTCCTCGCCCTCCGCCTGGGACGACTCCTGGTGGCCCCCCGCCCTGGGCACCGCACCCAAACCGACAGACCACGCACGAAACCTGGGCTTCATCCTGGACTCCTCCCTCTCCATGACCAGACAAGTCAACGCCGTCTCCTCGTCATGTTTCAACATCCTGCGCATGCTACGGAAGATCTTCCGGTGGATCCCCACCGAGACCAGGAAGACGGTCACCCAGGCCCTTGTCACCAGCCGACTGGACTACGGCAACGCCCTCTACGCCGGAACCACCGCCAAGCTCCAGAAGAGACTCCAGCGGATACAGAACGCCTCAGCCAGACATCCCCCGAAGCAGCCACATCTCCGGACATCTGAGAGACCTGCACTGGCTCCCCGTCAACAAGAGAATCACCTTCCGTCTCCTCACCCACGCACACAAAGCCCTACACGACCAAGGCCCGAGCTACCTCAACAACCGCCTCAACTTCTACGCTCCCAAACGCCATCTCCGATCAGCCAGCCACGCCCTCGCCGCCGTCCCCCGCATCCGAAGAGCGACAACAGGAGGAAGGTCCTTCTCCTACCTGGCCGCCAAGTCCTGGAACTCCCTCCCGACCGACCTGCGCCTGACCCAAGACCACCTCTCCTTCAGGAAGAAGCTCAAGACCTGGCTGTTCGAGTGTTTGTGTGGTTTTTGTGTGCTCTTCCTAAAGTTCCAAATAGGAAATCTTCTTCCAGTGCCTCCTTATGCAAAGGCACTCCATAGTAATTAGCTGCCCTAGCAATTAAATCATGATATTTAGTAGTATCATCAGGAGGGGAAGGTTTTGCTGGATATAGATCCGGATCTGTATCTTGCGGTGGATCTATATTAATCATCCCATGGATCTGGAGGTAGTTGATTATAATTGCCATCATCCTTCTCTATTGCGGGATTTGTGTGAGGAGAACCTGATGGTGTAATGTGTAAAGGATCTGTATCTGGTATAATGGGTCTTGGTGAAGAAGGTGGCGGAGTCTGGGGAATGTGAACAGGGCTAGTAGCGGTGTCATTTTTCTTTTTGCGAGGGATTCTGTATTCAGTGTCTGCCTTACTTTTTAAAAGGTATTTCTGGTTTAGCTGTTATGAATCCAGTATCAGGATTTATGTGAATCTTCTTTTGTTTAGGAGCCAGCCTTTCCTTCATTTTATCCAAAATCGGCTCGGTGACTGTAAAGGAGCATCTTTTTGTTTCGGCTCCAAATTTTCTGCGGAGAGATGGATTTTTGCTTTTTCTGTTTCGATCCGAGATGTTTCAGAACCGGAGGGGTATCATCTTGACTTGCTGTTACAGTGCAGAGCACGATGGAGTGGCATTTGAATCTGAGTCTTAGGGATGACCATGGCCTGTTGGCAGTGGTGGCCCAATAGCCTTTTTTTTTGTTGGAGTGGGTTTGGTGGGCAAAGGGGCTTTGGTACTCAGGGCACCCTGTCCAGCCAGAACGTCTTGGGACTCGAGTTCGATCTCCAATTCAGAATCTGAGTCCTGGAGGGAGAAGGCCTCTTCCTTCTCTGCTGCCATTTATTCCTGCTCCTGCTCGATGTCCTCACCGAAGAAATCAAGGTTGATACTTTGTTGCGGCATATCTCTCCGTCGAGCCAGACGGTCCCACAGAGTCTTTTCGGAACGGAACGACCGACACGCGCCGCAGTCTTCTTCTTTATGTTCCGGGGAGAGACAAAGATTACAGATTTTATGCTGGTTGGTACGAGGATATTTGGAGTGGCATCGAGGACAGAATTGAAAGGGCGTCCATTCCATCGGAAGAAGGCTGGATGCTGTTTTTTTAAGTAGAAGCTGAGGAAAGAGGTAGGCCCGAAGGCCCCAGTTAGAGTTTGTTTTTTTATAATAGAGATAAAGTTTTCATAGATTTCAACACGAAAAGGTTGAGACGCGATCGAAAACAATACCGGCGAGGGTAGAGTGAATTGCGCACCAAAGGGATCCCAATTAACGGTTTCAAATCTGAGCCCCGCTGTCCGAACCCGATGGCAGAAAAAAAACAATCTACCAATGGAGTCGATGTCCATGCGCACTATCACCGAATATGGAGGAGTCACCTTACCTTGTGACTGGAAAAGACTTCTTCGAAGAAAGACAACTTGCAAACATCCGGACCCAAAACTTGGTGGCAGGAGTATGTAAAGCATGTGAATCTACAGCACACATGCCTCGAACATATGGATTATGTTACCAACCCTGTAAGCATTTTTTCTTGGCATGTAGAGCTGTAGATTAGTTTTTGTATATTTGCAGTTCTTTAGAATTTCATACAAACCAACTTCACAGTTAGAAGAATTTTAACAAAAAAGCAGTCAATGCAGTCCTATGGGAGAAAATAATGTCATCGACTTAACAGTAAGTACTTAGGTTTGGGAGTTGGCTTTCCAGGATTAGAACGAGGATTCCCCCAGGGTCAAGCTTGCACTCTAAAAGCACCCTCAACGGCACCAGGTAGCCAGGTGCAGAGTGCTGAGGCCCAATGTTATCCAATACGAGATAGGGGGCCTCCGGTTGGTGACTACTCATGAGCAGGCCACAAGGTTATGGGAACAAAAATCTTGGACTTAAGCTCAGGGCAAAGGGGGATCCGATTTAGCACGCAAGGCGCACCCATAGTGGCACAGGGTCGGCCGGATACAGGGTGCGGTTTTGGCGTTGGGTCACCTGTTGCTTTTAATGGGGATCTCCGGTTGCAACAAACACTGCAGGCTTGGGGACGAAGATCTTCTGGAGTCGACCACCGGTTGGAGAGGTAAGTTGGGATACCGGGACACCATTGGTTAAGCCACCCAAGGTTGTGGGGCGTCTGGTGCCTTTGGGCGTTTGATTCTTCTTACTGGCTCCAGTCGGGAGGGGGGTCTTCCAGAAAGGGGCTGCAGGCGTTGGCTGGAGACTTGAGGTAGGTCAGGGATCACCAGATCCCAGGTCAGGATCGCCAGGGAGAGCTCCTTGGGGTGTTGGGGCACTCGAATTCAGGCTGTGGGCTTCGGGTAAAGAGTGGTGCAGACTCGCAGATTTGGCCGGAGCCTCGAGTCGGTTGGTGAGCGGATCCAGTGCGCAAGGGAGACAAAGTCTGGTTTGGGAAGGCAGGGCAGGTCCTTTGGCCTCTAGGGGGCGGTTGGCTGCAGGACACACCGGGTTTTTGCTGGAGCAGGTTAAGGTCAGACAGGTGGTTAGGGCTGGAGCCAAGTCAGTTGGTGTCCTCCTCTTCTTCGGCACGGCTCTTCGGTCCTTCTTCTTTCTTCTTGTCTGAGGAGGCAAGGTTCAGGGCTGCCCCCAACTGCTAAATTTAGGGGCGTTATAGGTAGGTACAGGTCGTGACCAATGGGTCCCTTCCTTGGGGTGGGTACACCCCCTATTATCCACTCTCCAGTGGGAGGGGGGAATAAGACTCACTCTGGTTGGCAAGGTCACCCCATCGTGGAATGAGAGTTGTGATTCACCTTGCCTCGGCAATGGTGGGCTCACCTCTCCTTCTAACTTGGTTTTCCCGCCGATTCTCCTGCCCAAAGTGGGGTACAGAACCGGTTTGGGACAGTTGCTGAGAGCAGCAAATGTCTGGGGCAGGCTACAAAGGCAGCAGGCCTTTGAAGCTTCCCCTTCGTGGACTCTGCCGATCTTGGGGGAGGAGGCTTGGCACCTCTGTACAGGATGTGCTTTGTTTCAAGACCCCGAGAGGGGCAGGCTCTCGACCCAGGGGTCAAGAAACATGTCTGGTGGTGGCAGCTGGCAAGCACCCACTCAGTAAGGACACTAGAGTTAGGTCGTTTTTCAGGGGGCATCTCTAAGATGACCTCCGAGTGCATTTTTCAATAAATCCCACACTGGCATCAGTGTGGGTTTAACGTGCTGAGAAGTTTGATATCAAACTTCCCAGGTTTCAGTAAAGCCAATATGTTGCTATGGAATTCGTCATGACAAACTCCCAAACCATATATTCTTTACAGCTTTACTGCACTTACAATGTCAAAGAATGGACTTAGCCACTGCAGGGGTAATGGGCTCATGCACTTGTACTATCACCAGTGGTATAGTGCACCCCGCTACAGGGGTGGCTTACCAATGCCAGGACAGTGGTTTGTAGGCATGGCACACAGGGATGTGCCATGCCGACTCTTCACTTTGCTCCAAAACACGGGGGGGGGATATATATATATATATATTCACTGAAAAAACCATAGGTTTCACACATGTTATAGTTAGTGGAAATTTTACTGATAAAAAACCAATGAAATTCCCCCGTTATAGTTAGTGCAGGCAACTATAACTCACGCGACCGCAATCCTCTGCTGATGCTAATACTGTATTTAGACACTTATTTGCCCATGTCTTCTTCCATAAATTTTTAGCTATACATATATTACAAATATTTTTTTTTCATAAAGACACATATGTCATCAGCAGAAGATTGCGGTCGCGTGAGTTATAGTTGCCTGCACTAACTATAACGGGGGAATTTCATTGGTTTTTTATCAGTAAAATTTCCGCTAACTATAACATGTGTGAAACCTATGGTTTTTTCAGTGAATTTGCAAGGTTTTTTAAATGCTAATTCCTAACTATAACGTGTGTGAAACCTATGGTTTTTTCAGTGAATTTGTACGGTTTTTTAAATGCTAAGTTACTTTACGCCATTCGTGGCGTGCGCGCCCACTTAACGCAGTTCGTTCCGTGCGCGCACGGTGCGCTTCGCGCACCGTGCGCGCACAGTGAGCACGCAATGCGCTTCGCGCACCGCGCGCCCAGTTTACGCAGTTAGTGCCGTGCACGCACGGTGGGCACGCGGTGCGCTACGCGCACCGCGTGCCCACGTTACGCTAGATGGGCCATGTACGCACGATGCGCTTCGCGCACCGTGCGCACATGGAGGACATATGATGCACTTCGTTTTGAAAGGTAATATTTAAATTTTTCACATAAGGTTTTTAGCCATGCACAAATGGTGCCCTTCGGGCACCATTTGCACACGGGGTGGGGAGAGTGTGGATAATTTTTTTTTTTAAATATTTTTTTACCGTACGCGTACGGTAAGCGTAATCGGCGAAATTAGCGAAAAAATAAAAATTCCGTTTTTGGCCTTGGGGGATCTTTGGGGACTCCCTCAACATGGCTAGGTGTTTTGGAGCTGTCCAAACAGCCCCTTTACATGTTTTTGTGCTTTGTATTTTAATCCACACTCTCAGTGCGAGAGAGAAAATGGCGGCCGCCGCTTCCTGGTTTCGGCCGATTCGAATGTTTACTAAGATCTAAGAGCCAATCAGAATCGCGCTCGCGCACGCCACCGTACGCGTACGGTAAGCGTACCGTAAGCGCACCGTAAGCTGGCTCAGATATATATATTGATTTAAAGGCTATTTTCTCAGAATCTACTGAACAGATTTACACCAAACCTACAAAAGGCACTTCCTTGACCTGAGGACTACCTCTCTGCCAAATTTCTAGTAATTCTGTTCAGCCGTTCGGGCTGTAGCTGTGTCTAAAGGTCCTATGGAAAAATGCATGGGAAAAACGCGTTTTGGGACCCCCCTTTTATCTCAGCCCCCGCTTGACGAATCCCCCCGAGACTTTCAGGGTAGGAGCGGAGCGTAGCGCCCCATCTATTTTGAAAAATTCGCGAGGATTCGTCGACCGGCGCCAAAGTTATTCAAAATAGAATGTTGCGGATTTCCTATGGAAACGTGGTCCTAACTATAACTACCTACTGGCAACCGCCAGTAGGTAATATATACATGTAATATATATATGTAATATATATATATATATATATATATATATATATATATATATATATATCTATATATATATATATATATCTATATATATATATATCTATCTATCTATCTATCTATCTATCTATCTATCTCCAGGGCCTCTAAGCGTGGCACGAAAAGTGCTGCAGCTCTTACAGGTCTTCCCATGTGGCCAGAGAGTTGTCAAATGGGTTTTGTAACAGTACAGTTTAGAGAAAGAACATAGGCCCTGGGTACCTGGTTGGCAGAAATCCAGGGCACACTCAGTCAAAGTGCATCAACATTAGGCAAAAGTTGGGGGGTGGCAACTATGCAAAAAGGGGCACTTTCTCACATGGGTTGCGGCGGAACCCCTCCTGGCTATTTTCTACTGTGATGCTCTCAAAGTAAACTGTTGCTGCACCCTGAGAGGATTAGGGTCTCAGCTGCAACTGCGGAATGGCTGTCACTGCCTGCAACGAACTATAGTTGAAGGCGAGTGAATGTGCCGGCACATACTGCCTATCGATATCTTTGGAGGTGGTGAACCCAACAGCTCAGTTTAATCTATTTGGACTGTTGGGTCAATGAACATACGCCACAGGACCCACATGGTTAGTGTCCTGTAATGGGTATGAGGAACCACAGGGTGTACTGTCTGGCCCAAGATTTTACGTTCTGAATTTAGTTCTTTAAGTCCCAAACCACCAAAGGAGCACCCAACAGCTCAGTTTAATCTATTTGGACTGTTGGGTCAATGAACATACGTCATTGGACCTACATGGTTAGTGTCCTGTTATGGGTATGAGGAACCACAGGGTGTTCTGTGTGGCCAGAGATTTTACCTTCTAAATTTAGTTCTTTAAGTCCCAAACCACCATAGGAGTACACTTCTAAATCCCCCCCCCCCCAGACCTCAGGAGAGGAACTTAGAGACTCACAGGGTGTCTGGCACAGGGAAAAAGAGGGGTGCAGACCAGATCCAATTGCCACCGGCCAGCAGGGCAGTTGAAGGAAAAGGACTTCGGTAGTTATTTGTGTCCCTGTAACATTAATAGGAGATCAGTCATATGACCTTTGGGGTCCGCTTCTTTTTTGTGGGTACATGACCTTCAGGGCTCCTCTCAGGTCAGAGAATCCTCTTCTGTCCTTCATCAGGTCCAAGGGTTTACTTCTGATCTAATGCATGTGCAAGACGTGTTCTGAAGTAGGTGCCAGGAGGTGAAACCTTGATCCCTGGCACAAGGTAGTGGACAGAAATGACTCCTGGACAAGCCCTAACCAACGTGGCCAACCTACTCACTTTGGGCCTTTTCAAGATGGTACACACTCAACTTAGGCTCTAAAGGCTGGGGGTATGTGTACTATGGTAATCTTTGAAATCGGATAGAACAAAAGTAGGGTTTTCCAGAAACCAAACAAGAATTGTTTTTACATCGTGTTCAAGTGCATCCCAAAGTGTTCTATGTACATTGAGCAGACATGTGAACAAGGATTTGACATTCACGCAGATTTTTACACTATAATGGGAAATGGACGCTCACACTCGGAGAGGCTGGGTCAAGATATTGTTTTCTCCTGAGAACCATTTCACACTTTTTTCACACCCATCCAAATGCTAATCCCTGGCTAGAAGTCAGAGGGCAAATGCAAATCATACTCCAGGAAATGTTAACTTTCTAAAAGTTACTTTTCCTTAATACTTATTAAAAGTCCAACTTTACCATTCAATTGGATTTTTAATAATTAATAAAAATTAGCTGTTTAATTATTGATTCAGCTTGTCCCATACCTGGAATACCGTATTACCGTTTTCATTCTGTACTTTTAGTTTCTACATACGACTGCTAGGTCTGCCACAGTGTAAACAAGCATTGGCATAGCCAATAGGTCTCGCCTTTGGGACCTTATAAGTGTTTACCCATGCAACAGTTGCATAACTAAATACTTATAAGGTCCCAAAAGCGAGACCTATTGGCTATGCAAAGCGGAAGTGAAAGTGATCGCGATCAAACAAGCCACGAAAGTGAAAGTAATCGCGGTAAAGCGCGGTAAAGCGCGGTAAAGCGCGGTAAAGCGCGGTAAAGCGCGGCGCGCGCACCCCCGCACATGCACTGTAGCTCTAGGCTGGCCTGGTAGCACTTTTTGGAGCCCTCGCAATAAGTCTCGCCAGACCAGCGCATGCGCTGGGTCAGGCGAGACCTAAATATCTATTGGGGAGCTAGTCACTGTAAGGACATATTAACATTACATTTCAACAGGCCTTACTTTTATATACTATGCACCCTGACTTGTATGCGTCAAGGCCTACATAAGGGTGACTTAATATTTGAAACGCAAGTTTTAACCACACATATAGATTTTGACGTTGCATTGACATTTTTAAATTACCATAGGCAGGCTACAATGGTAGGCCTAATGCCATATTTTACACTGTCACTGTAGTGGATGGCACAATAGGTGCTGCAGTCCACTAGTAACATTTAACTCACAGGCCCTGGGCACAGTTTCCAGCATATACTAGGAACTTATAGGCAAGTTAAACATACTAATAAGGAATATGCCAATTCAACCAGGTTTAAAGGGGTAGCACAGGCACTTTGTCACTGGTTAGCAGGGTTAAAAAGCACAGCGTTATAAAGCCAGCAAAAATATAGGGTCCAGAAAAAGGTGAAATTTGGTGGCGACAATGCAGAAAAGGCGTATTTTCTACAGGGTCACTCGTAATAGGCCTAGATGTACAGTCACTGTGCTACTGAGTACCGATTTATGATGACTGCATCCAGGATCTTGCCTAATTTGTCTGTGGGCCCAGGGTCATTATTCTGCATCTGGTTTCTTAGTAACAAGTCCCTTGCAATTCTTGGAGAGAGGTGATGTGGGGCAGGGGGCTATGCTCTGCTTGGTGTGCATCATGGCTGCCTCAGATTTTAAGTCAATGAGGCTTATTTAGGCAGCGGAGTTGCTGAATTTCTTAACAAATTTTCCAAAGGGATGGAAGCATGTCCAACCAATGAAGATGGCGATAGAGTTCCCGCCAGGTGAGTGGGAATCCTGAACCATTTGCCAATGTTACTGTAGGCTAAATGTAGACCAATATACTATAATAAAAAGGAGCCTCTGGAGTGCCTGCTGCACAATTTGTATCCCGGTTTGTTGCCACAATCAACATGCTGCGAGGCTCTAGCAGGGGTGGACGTGTGGTGCGCTGCCTAACGGTGCGACCTGATGCGAACGAGCAACACCCTCCACTGACACTATTACGACCGAACAAGCATGGGATTATCTACTCACCCAGGTTGCAGTCTCACTGTTGGCGATTGCCACTAGTGACCCACAATGCTACCCCTGGACCGCCTCGGTGACTTGGCTGCCACCATCAGATATGCTTCCAGTCCGTGGGAGTGGAGTCAGCTCCCCCGCGTCAGTAGTAGATGTATTCAGCCGGCGATACTAGTGAGGATGGGTGCGGGGAACTGAGGTGGTGCCGCCGGTTTGGTGGTGGAGTGCAGTGGTACTGCAGTGACAGGTCTCCTGTAGTGTGAGAGTGGCAACCGGAGGCCCTATCACATACTGTGCACGCTGCTGGACTGC
The DNA here is from genome assembly GCF_964204655.1 of Triturus cristatus. Taxonomy (NCBI): domain Eukaryota; kingdom Metazoa; phylum Chordata; class Amphibia; order Caudata; family Salamandridae; genus Triturus; species Triturus cristatus. Next base: position 216,846,743 of record NC_140588.1, read on the forward strand.
AGCGGTGAACGCTGTTTTACTGGGACTCTACAGGGCTTGTGGTGATTGCCAACCAAGGCCCCGGACCGTGGGCCAGTGGGAAGCCCCCCCCACGCCTAGGACGCTAGGCCAGGGACTGTGTGCTGGAGTGGGGCCTTAGCTGGTGGCCTGCATTCGGCTTCAGCTATATCGACTTCTGCCTTGAGGCGAAACGGAGGACTGCGTGCTGGAGGGGTCCCCTTCAGGTGAGGAGAGCAGTGTCTCGGTCCACGCTGGATGCACATACCACTGGCGGTCCACCCCCGAGGCACTGTAGCTGCTCCCTGTGCCCCCATGTTGCTGATGTCTCCTGTGTTGTCGGTCTGTAATGATGATGGCCCACCCCTGATGCACCTGCTCTAGGCCTGCATTGCCTCAGAGGGAAGGAGGGGGAGGATCCTGGGAGTAGGGGTAGCATATTGCCCCCGACCGCCCCTGACCAGCCTTGGCTCTGGTGTCACGGAGTCCTATAGACTATTGCTGGGCCATCCAAGGTTCATGTGCGACACCATCGTCTTTGAGCTCTAGGAGATGGACACCAATGAGAGGACCCTGTCCCCCGCTGATTGCACCTGTCTTTCTGCTACCTGCCGTATTTTTCTGAATACTGGGACTTGCGCATATGTCACTGAGGAAGTGACCCCTGCTACTTGGTGGGGTCTGGACCATGGCCTTTCTTCTGGGATCCGAAACCACTCCACCTCTTCTTACCAGCCTTGGGGTTGAACTGATTGTGTTCCATCTGCAGTGTTTCCACGTGGTGCTTCCTAGTAATACGGTGGCATAGCAAGTGACCTGGCTGGATTTCTCGCGCCGCCCAGTGGGATTTTCTGCAGCACTTACGACTGTCCCACTTGGCTCACCGACTTAAACTTCACTAGTTCTTTGATCAGTTTATACTTCTACTATTGTTACCATGGGGCGCACTAACTCCATGAAATTCATACAGAAACAAGGTGGAAAATCATACAGCAACACAGCCTCTGGGATGGCTCCTCTTCCCGTACCCTTGATGACTGTGTCCTACCTACACACTTTGCGCACTCATTAGTAAACAGGATGCGATACTCAAGGAAATTGGAGACTCGCATAGATGCCTTGTCAACCGATTTTGGGATCCTTCATGATGACCATCGCAAACGCTCCGAAAAGGTGATGGCAGTTGAAACTGCTCTGTCTACATTGGCCCTGGTGCAGGATTCACACTCCACAGCAATTTCTGAACTTAAACAGATCTCTGTTATCCATGATAGAGCCGAAGATGCGGAAGGCCCCTCACATCGCTTTAATGTGCGCATAATAGGAATGCCAGGAGTGGAGGGCTCCAACCAGACAAAATTTATTGAAGTCTGTTTGTAATGTACTGCCTAACTATCTGCAATATAATAAAACTAATTCTTTAAAAAAAAAAAATGTAATACTGGAATTGGTTTACCTTGGCCAGCCAGGCTTTGTAGACTCACAGTAGCTAAGTCATCCAGCTAGTCGAGAAGGTTAAAAGACAGACAGTACCAATCTTTCTAGTATCACTTGATAGTTTTTTCTGCAGGACTAGGAGAAGGCTGGTCTGGTGCCTAGATTTCTCACAATGGCAAATGATCAACCATAGCTGTTCTACTGTAAAGATAGTTCTTAACAGTTAGACATCTGTAGTAAAACACTTACAGAGAGGGCCCATACATCAATTTCCATTGTCTCCAGAGCGAGTTGCCCTTAGTAATGAGCCTTCCAGCTGGGGAAGTTTGAAGTATAACAATTGAATCAGAAGTACTAAAACTAGTTTTGTTTGCATGTCGGGATGAAGGAAATTAATGCTGTGAAAACTAACAGAGGAAGTTAAAATCCTAAAGGTCCCAGTGATGAGGGTTCAGCCCAGTTTCTCTGAAAGGCTTTAACACTGCATTTAATATTTTACATGAAAAAATTGATGTCCTAGTTTGCGATGTGCCACTGGTAAGGGTGGTACTGGATTGGTCAAATCTAAAACAGACACGATTTGGACACACATGAAGAAAACAGTGTTGAAAAGAGTGTTGGTGGAATATTATAGTTGGAGAAATGATTAAGGTTGCATACTATTTACTGCTAAGCAATGTCATTTACAACTTGTGATAAAACAGCAGTGAGGCAAGGCCTTACTTAAAAAGCCTGTCCCACATATCCAGATCCACCATAATCCTGACATTACAATATAGGCTATACATGGAGGGAGGGATGAGGTAAACTAATTTCTGATAGGTGCTGGAAAGGCACTGTCAAATCTTTTACTCAGAGTAAACTAAACTTAAACCTCAATAAAACTGAATGCTAACATTATGCTCAAGTTATTCTTTGGGTGATGCACCCCACAATGAGAGAAGAGACCTCAGAAGAGAACAGGGCGGCTCCATTACTAGCTCCTAGGAGTCTTTACCATTGGTTCCACCACAATAAATTGCAAAACTAAATCTACATAGGGAATCACACGGAACTGGAATACCCTCTGGAATAATATAAAGAGTTGTTTCTAAATGAGAATCAAAGACGTTGACTACTCTATGATTGGTACTACACCTCAACTATATGACATCACATATCCTCAACAATTAGTTGCAACTGTTGTAGGGGCTATAACGAGAAGGATAACACTTTACAGATTGGTGGGAATTGACCTATACTTACCACTTTCTGCATAAAACGTAAAGGGTGAGTAGGGAATTGTAGGGATTCCTCAATACCACAAGACCCAGGGAAAATAATATTGGGACCAAGACCACCTTGCTACACTGGCAGCATGATAACAGACCGCAAGTTAACTTGGCAATACTTGTGAGAGGAGACACTGGTCATTGCTAATCCGTGGTCTTGAATCTAAGGACTTTCGATATTGGATCTGGAGTGGGCTTGTGGAAGACTTCGAAAATCAGCACCCATGCCAGAGGACCTCGCAAGGCCTTAGGAGGTAAGGCAAGTGTTTCCAGAATTGAAAAGCTGTATGAATATCCACAGGGTCGACTGGAACTAGGGTTGAAGCTGCCAGCAGAGGCATGGCCAAGGATCTCGTAGCCACCTTGTGGCCCAAAGGTGAACAAGCCAGCAGGAGCCAGAGGATGAAACACAACCAACAAGGCCTGGATAAATGTTGCTGCTTAAGCACTAAGAGTTGGAAAAGTTGGAATTGGGCCCAGAAGCAGTGGCTACGAGATAACAGGCTTATGTCATCCAGGATGGGAGATCAACAGCGAGGAAGACATCGAGATCCGAGTCGGAAAATGGGCTGCAGACAGGAGCAACATCAGAAGAAGAGTCCTTCATTCTGTATTTTACATATTTAATGAAGGAGAGCATTTTAGAAGATACAACTTTCACCCTGGACCTTTATAGAGTATGGGATCTGGACCAGGAGAAGCGATTCCTTTGTAGTTAATCCCAGACTCTATCATCAAAGGATTTTCCTTACGCCTTTTGATGGCTTTCAAAAGCATGAAACAAAAACTTGGACAATACCTGAAAGCACCAGGCGTCACGGGGACCCGAAATGGACCTCGGATTGTAGTAGGGTCAACTACTTTAGAACCCGATATCATGGGAAGCTACATCTTTCCCTAAAATGCACTGCATGTGTAATTTAGAAAGAGAATTCCACTCAAGAGTAAATCAAATTCAACGTCAATGGGTGCAGAAGGGAACAGAGAGCAGGGTGGGATTGTATACAGCTCAGTGACATAACATTTGGAGGAGTCATTGGAGTCAAATTCGCAACACGGTGTCAACTGGTGGATCCATTTGAATGTCAGAGTACCTAGGACATCTTGTAAAAATTCATTCATCAAGCTGATGTGTTGGAGAATAGTCTGAGGTTACTGAGGTTAGACAACAGACAAATGAATTGCTGAAGAGATCACTGTTCACACACAAAGTAAACAGCATAAACATTTAATTACAGAGCCTTGGCCCCACATGCTGTAATTCTCCAAGTTCCAGTATAACTCGCATGTCCCACATGTAAATATAGATCAGTTTTATTTCTCAACAGTTCTGACAAGATATCTATTTTACCATGTTAGATCAAAGTGTTGGGTCCAAACCTATCGATACCGCCTCGAGTAAGCCTGGACTGCTCATCCAAGCTAATATCGCAGAGTATGGAGTACAAAAGAGCAGGTAGATTGTCAAATGAAGTGCAGTATCTTCTAGGGAACTAGGAAACCTGCGGCAAAGTACTGTGATCAGTACAGAAAATACACGGTCAAAACAGACCATTGCAGTACCAAGAAAAAAACCTCACATGAAACAAAGTAGTGTACCTTGATAATTCTACCAATACCAATACGTTGTATTCTCCATAGATGAAAACAGAATGATGCACAGTGTAGTGTATGGAATGCAACAATGTACTCTTTGGATTTACTGCTCTGAATATTTAACAAGTATTGCACCTTAAAATTGATTGTTTTTACCTCAGAATGAACTCTCTGTATATGAGACTGAAGATTGCCTTTTTGCGAGAAAGCTGCAGGGCAAAACATACAAGAGTGTGGTTTTTCCCCAGTGTGCTTGATTAAGTGAGTCGCTAATGCCCCCTTTTGGTTAAAAGCTTTTTCACACTGATTGCATTTAAATGGCCTTTCACCTAGACAAAAAAAAAGAAAACAAATTATGATTAAGCGCCTTTCATGTGAAGAAGAAAGGTTTTCAATTGATCTAGAACACTAAATGGTCATTTCCAAGTAAACAAAACACAAGTTAATAAGAGGTGTACACACGTTTAGAGAGCAGAAGTATTTCAACACTGTAAAATGTCTAAAGATTTTTTCAGGATCATAGTCCAACTAACGCTGCACCACACTAAGAAGAGAGCATTTAAGCCAATAAGCTCGGAAGCCCAATATCTAGAGCAGTTACACAATTCCTCCTTTTATGGATGGCACTCTCTCTTTACTATAGATAGTTGTCCTGTGCTGTTCTACAGTTTAGCTTCAATGTTCTAGAGGGAAATAGGAGTGTGGCTGTTAAGAGGCAACACAGTAGAATGACATGGAGACATCAATAAAGGATGCATTGGCATGCAACAGTGGTGAGGGGTGATTGAAGATAGCTGACCCTCGAGACACTGCAGCATGTCTAATTTCGGGTTATGTATATATACACCCCATCAGACCTATGTGCAGTTTCTCATTTTGTGGGACTGGGATGCGTAATTTTACTTTGAATCCAGTTACTTACATTGGAGGCTATCTCCCGTTTCTTTTACAGCAGCACATTACTTTTATCATTGTATTTATTCTGAAAAGAGGAAGGGACGCAGCCAGCCTCCAGCAGTCCTGCCATTTAAGCCTATCTTTTGCCATGTTCTTTTGTTGAGGATGATTTTTAACAACATTCTAGCTTTCCAGGGAGCCTGGCAAAATCAGAAGAGAGACCACCCGGGGAAGGCTCTTAGCCCACGGACTAGGCTAGGGAATATACCACCTGCCATTCAACACTGGAGGTACACGCACCCATGTGTGACCTGGGATATGCATATGGTCAAGTAGCTTTATACGGCAGCGCTGTGCCCAAAGACACCCTCGAGGGAACATGATGCTCCATAGCACAAAAACACAAATAATGGCAGAAAATTTCCACAACTGAATATAAAAACAAACGGTGTTGAACACACCACTAATCACCCCAGGCAGGATAGCCAGCAGGAAAAATGTCTTGGAACACCTACGACTTGTAGTCAGACATCTTTGTTCTCATTTGTTGTCCTTTGATTAATGTCTGCTACCACGGTGCAATTTTAAAATCCTGCTGTGCTTTAAACTTTTACACAGGGACAATAAATAGGCCTCTGAAAGGGCAGGTGATTTTAATGTTTCTTCCTTTTTTAAATGTTGTTTATTTGTTCAAATGCAATAACACCAGTATCGTGAGCAATCCAGCAAATGCAGCATTTTCTTGTAAAGTTGTACAGGTTATTAAAATGGAGTCAAAGCTTTTGTTTGTGGATATTGCTTAACACCATTTGTGCACACACACACATAGCAGAATAATCATTTTAAATCACAGCTTTCTAACAGATGAGAATTAATGCAGTGAGGGTGCCACATTGAGTTGTTCACTCCAAACGCATATTTACCGTTCACCCTGCTGCTTTAGGAACGCAGGGAGCCCATTGTCATTGGTTATAAACAGTCCATAAGACAATCCTATACCTCAGCAGTGATTTGATGTGTCTGTTGTGAGATTACAATTGTTCTATGAGACGTTCCAGTTACTTCAAAGTAAGGTAGCCTGTCTGCTAGGACTGCTGAGAATTCCTAATTTATGCAGCAGTCCCATACTCTGTTCTACAATATGACAATCAGTGGGGCTGTAGCAGGCCTAAGCTTTCATAAATTATGCTACTGTCAACAGGTGGCTGATAAGCCTTCCCAGATATTATGAAAGGGAGTATAACCTGTCCCGGTCAACATTTTCCCCAAAGGCACATGAAGGAGTTAAAAGGGGCTAAGAATCCTGTGATCTGCTAGATTCTTGGCAATATTTCCATCTACTAGGTAATAATGACTAAGCAAGAAGCCCAGATATGATACACTGAACCCGGTCGTTAATTTCTCTAAAACGAAAAGGGGAGTAGCATTTAAACATATGGGAAGGACTTTCAGGGGTAAAGAGCCATCTTTAACAGACGGTATATGTATCCTCTTGTGGTCATCGTGGGGATTGGGATATTTTCGTCTAAAAGTTCCACGATTCATCAACAATTTCTTTATTTAGGTCAGCTATCCATGCCAATATAAACATTTTGGAAAAAATTAGCTTCAAGTTGAATATACAGAACCCGCGTTCTTTTCAGCAGTCTCCAAATCATACTGACTTTGCTTAAAGGATTTTGAATGTCCATTAACATACCAGAGCGCCCAGCTCAGACCTTTCCATTCTCCGAAAGTGGATTCAGGAGCCTGGGTGGGAAGGATTAGTTACTTACCTGTAATCCTAGTTCTCTTCCAGGGGTATCCTCATCAAAGTCCTAAGCATTAGAATATTCCCGCCCATGTGCGGGATCCCGGAAACAGTATATTATATGTGCCCCACATATATATATATTCATACCTATATGTATACACAAGCAATTGCAGCCCATAAACCCTAGAGCTGAACCATGCTGTAAGTAATTTCCACTACACATAAGAGAATAGCATTATAAACATGAGAAACAACATTATAACTTGTTTGGAAACTGTTTTAATGCTTAGAAAACAGCAGAAATTCTTAGAAAACACTGAAAGCATAGGAAGCTCCCAGGCTGCATTGCAAATACCCAGTCTAAAAAGACTGAAAAGCTAACTCATAGCAAAAAACTGACACCGTGCCTTTAAGGCACACCTGATCCCCACCTTCCCATCATGCCTCAGGGGTGGCAGTTAGGTCAGTTGTTCTTTGCGGAGACTGAAAAGTCATGGCACAAAGAAATAATAACCTCTGAAAACTATCACACCTTTGCCCGGGGAGGCGGGAGGGTTGCTTATGACTTTGATGAGGATACCCCTGGAAGAGAACTAGGATTACAGGTAAGTAACTAATCCTTCTTTTCCAGGGGATCCTCATCAATAGTCATAAGCATTAGAATAGAATAGCGAGCCTCACCTCATCCCCCTGCGGGCAAAGGAAAGAAAAACAGAGAGGGAACAGTATGCTCAGATAGACCCAGCTACCCAAACAGGTTCCTCAAGGAGGCTTGGCCTACTTGGGCATCCGCCCTGGAATCGGATTCGAGGCAGTAGTGCCTGGTAAAGGTGTGAACCGATTTCCAAGTGGCCGCCTTGCAGATCTCTGCCATTGGAACGTCATGCAAGAAAGCTACTGTGGCCGCTTTCCCCCTAGTAGAATGAGCCTTAGGGGCCAAAGGTAAGGGCCTTTTCGCCAGCTGGTAGGCTAGGGTAATGCAGGAAACAATCCATCTGGAAATGGATCGTTTAGCCGCTGGGAAGCCTGTTCTCATGGCGCCATAGTTGACAAACAGCTGATCCGTCTTCCTAATGCCTCTGGTACTTGCCAGGTAGAATTTAAGTACCCTCTTGAGGTCTAAGGAGTGGAGCGACCGCTCAGCCGGGGTCGCTGGGTTCGGGAAGAAGGATGGCAGAGAAATGGACTGATTAATATGAAAATCAGACACTACCTTAGGGAGAAAAGATGGATGTGCCCTTAAGACCACTTTGTGCTGGTGAAAAACTGTGTACGGCTCTTTAGTACACAGAGCCTGGATTTCGCTTACTATGCGTGCCGATGTAATGGCTACCAGAAAAGCGGCCTTCCACGACAGATGCTGTAAAGAAGCTTTGTGGATCGGCTCAAAAGGTGGGCCCATCAACTTGGATAACACTAAGTTCAACTCCCACGGAGGAGAAGGGTTTCGAACAGGGGGGTAAACTTTTTTCAACCCCTGCAAGAAGTCCTTGACCACCTGCATCTGGAAAAAAAGAAGGTTGACTGGGAGACCTCCTGTAAGCTGTAATGGCAGACAAATGGACCCTGATGGATGCATACTTCAAGCCTGATCTAGCTAAGTGAAGGAGGTACGGAAGGATGACGTCCTCCTGCCCCTTTGTAGGATTAAGGCGATTCTCCCTACACCAAATGAAGAACCTCTTCCACTTAAACGCATAAGACGCTCTTGTGGAGGGTCGCTTCGCTTCCTTGAGAATATGCATGCAGTCAGGTGGTAGACCTAAATTTCCGTATTGCAGGACCTCAGGAGCCATGCTGTTAAGTTCAGTGAGGGAAGGTTGGGATGCAGAATCCTCCCGCCCATCTTGGACAGCAGGTCCGGCCTGCAAGGCAGCCGCCTGTGAGGTCGAACTGAGCGATGAAGAAGGTCCGGGTACCACCACTGGCGCGGCCAGTCCGGAGCTATGAGGATCATCTTCATGTCGGATCTGAGCAGCTTGGATACCACCTTCGGAATCAGAGGCAGGGGCGGAAAGGCGTAGGCAAATGTCCCGGACCAATCCATCAAAAGAGCATTCCCCCTGGTCCCTGGACGGTGGAATCTGGACGCGAAGGCGTGGCATTTGGAATTTTCGTCGTCTGCAAACAGATCGATGTCTGGACGACCCCAACAACGGAACAGGTCTGCCACCACGTCGTCGTGCAGCACCCAGTCGGGCTGATCTTCGAAGTGCCTGCTGAGTGCGTCTGCCTTGATATTCAACTCCCCTGGAAGGTGCACTGCCACTACCGAGAGGTTCCGGGCGAGCAGCCAGTGCCAGATCGCCTGCGCCTCCAGGGAGAGGGGGCGTGACCGAGTCCCGCCCGGTTTGTTCAGGTAAAACAGTCGTGGTGTTGTCGGTCTGCACCAGGACTGAGTCGGTCTTGATTGCTGGGAGGAACGCCTTTAGAGCAAGGTGGACTGCCCGAAGCTCTAGCATATTTATGTGGTAGCCCTGTTCTTTTGCAGACCACCGACCTTGTATTTGGAGGCACCCCATGTGGGCCCCCCAACCTTGCAGCGATGCATCCGTCACCACCGATTGCACCGGAAGTGGCTGGTGAAACGGGACTCCCACCAACAGATTGTCCTGACGAGTCCACCATGCTAGGGAAGATTTCGCCACCTGGGAGAGAGAGAGATTCGATCTCCCCAACGGCCTGTGGACTGATCCCATTGGTCCTCCAGGGCTTGCTGCAAAGGTCTCATTCGCAGTCTGGCGTTGGGAATTAGAAAAATGCAGGACGCCATGGAACCCAGCAGAGATGCTACCTGCCGGGCTGACGGCCTCCGCATCTGCTGCATAAGCCTGCATTTCCTCATCATTGAAGACAGTCTCTCCCCCGAAGGATACGCTCTTCCCACGCTTGTGTCCAGAACGGAGCCAAGGTAGTGGATGGACTGAGTGGGCTGCTGCACGGACTTTGCCATGTTGACGTGAAGGCCGAGAGCGTGCAACTGTCTCAGACAGATTTGGAAGTCTTTCTTCACCTGCTGCTGGGATGGAGCCTTCAGCAACCAGTCGTCTAGGTACGGGTAGACGAAGAGACCCCGCTTGTGTAGGCAGGCTGCCACCACTGCCATACATTTGGTGAAGACTCGCGGAGCCGACTTGAGTCCGAATGGAAGGACTTTGTACTGGTAATGCTTGCTTCCAACCACAAACCGCAGGTACCTGCGGTGATGTTTCGCTATTGCAATGTGAAAGTACGCATCTTGGAGGTCCACCGAACACATCCAATCCCCGACTTGCAGATGTGGACATATTTGGTGAAGCGCCAACATACGGAACTTCTCCTTGACGATGACTTTGTTTAGGAGACGAAGGTCCAGAATCGGCCGAAACTTGTGCTCTTGATCTTTCTTGGGCACCAGGAAGTACCGGGAGTACACTCCTTTTCCGACCTGCGAAGGAGGAACTCTTGCGATGGCCTGTTTTGCAGAAGGGCCCTCACCTCCTGTTGGAGCAGTTTTAAGTGGTGAGGACGGGACCTCTTTGGCGGGATGTCTCTGGGACGCGCTCGAAAACGTAGCGCATATCCATGACGCAGTATATTCAGCACCCAGCGATCTTTTGTGATGCTGTCCCACTCTGCTAGATGTTGTGACGCACTTCCTCCCACTGGAGTGGGCAACGGCCGTAGAGGAAGCCACAGCTCATGACTTTCCTCCTCTTGTGGTAGTGGAGGACTGTTGCTGGTGTCCACCTCTGCCCCTGCCAGACTTTCCGCCTCGAAACTGCGATTTTCCTTGGGGTTTGCTCTGAGACCACTGAGGGGTTTGAACCCTCTGTTGAGGCCCCTTGCGTTGGGTGGGTCGAAAACGGCGCTTGAATTCCTTTTTCTTCTCCAAGCCCACAGCTTTGAGGGTGTCCAGCTCAGTTTTCATGCGCCCCATCTCCTCATCCGTGTGAGTGCCGAAGAGGGAGTTGCCAGAGAACGGGAGGTTTAAAATCCGTTGCTGTGCGTCTGGCTTGAGCCCTGTCAGCCGCAACCAGGACGACCTCCTGGCGCACACGCCGTGTGTGTAAGAGTGGGCTGAGAGTAGCGCACCCTCCGCCGCTGTGCTAATCGACTGATTAGCCACCAGAGCCCCTTCAGTAACAATCTCCTCAAAGTCCTTTTGGTCCTCCTTGGGGAGCTTGGACTTGAATCGCTCCATCGAGTCCCAGAGAGCCCTATCGTATCTGCCCAGAAGCGACGCCGCGCTGGAGATTTTGAGGGACGCCGCCGCGGAAGAGCAGGCCCTGCGTCCCCAGGAGTCCTGGGTTCTGCTCTCCTTATCTGGAGGAACGGAAGAGGAGGCCGACGCCGTCTGACCCTTTCTTGCAGCTGCCACTATGACGGAGTCCGCAGGCGGGTCCATCTTCACAAAGACGGGGTCAGAGGTAGCTGGCTTGTATTTTTTGAGGATACGAGCCGGAACCGCTTTGACGGTCGCCGGGGTGAGAAAGGTGTCCATGACTGGTTCCATGATTCCTGGGACCAAAGGCAGCAGTGGACGAGAGGCAGACTTCTGGTGAAGTGTTTCAAAAATCACCGACGTGGTGACTTGGGGGACAGACATCTCAATCCCCAGCTTCTGCGCTCCCCGCTGCAACACCTCCTGGTAAGTGTTGATGTCGTCAATGGGCGAGACCCTGGACACTGGGCTGCCCGATAGCGTGAGTGAATAGTCCCTGATGGAGGACCTGGAGGAGGAGGAGAAAGAGGACGATGATGGAGTCCTCCGCTTCCAGGGATGATCACGAGCCCGTGATCCAGATGAACGCCCCTCCCGTCTGGGGGAGCGCGATCTGCGTCGCCTGTCGTCTGGAGACTTCTGACGTGTTGGCCTGGGGGGACTAGCTCTGTCCACAGCCGCCACCAGCCGTTGCAGCGCAGAGTCATGCACTGGGCTGACGTATTCCCGCAGCCTCCTTGTAGCCCCTGAGTCCTGCCAATGACGTGCTGGCAGCAGCCATCTGGGCGACAGATTAATTGTTCCTTGAGTCTGAGGGGAAGACCTACGGGGTTGGCCTGCAGGTTCTCGCAGAATTGCCGGTCGTGGAGATGCCCCTGAGTGAGAGGAGGAATGGCGCGACGCCGACTCTGTCACCAGGACCACCGACCTGTCCGAGGCCTGTCTCGACGTCGAGCGCGGTCTTGACGTCGATCCGTGGCGTCGTCTCCTTTCTCGCCGGGACTCTTCTCTCGACGTCGAACGACGCCTCGATGTGGACCGGCGGCCATGTTCAGTGGGCGAAGAATGCCGCCTCGACGTCGAACGGCGATGTGAAGCCGACGACGGAGGCCCTCTCTCCCTCAACGCCGAACGCCGCGGGGACGCCGGCGGAGATGCTGCCAATCTCGACGTCGGCGCAGATGCCAACCTCGACGCCGAACGCCGCTTGGATGACGACGGCGGAGGATCCTGCTGCCTCGACGTCGAACGCCGATGGAGCCTCGACGACGGAGGGGATCGTGCCCTCGACGACGGAGGGGTGACACTCCTCGACGCCGGTCGTCGCCTGGTTGACGACGGCGGAGGGTCCATGCTCCTCGACGCCGATCGACGTCGAGATGTCGACGGCGGAGGTTCCCTGCTCCTCGACGCCGATCGCCGCTGGGTTGGCGACGGCGGAGGTTCTCTGCTCCTCGACGCCGATCGTCGCCTGGTTGACGACGGCGGAGGTTCCCTGCTCCTCGACGCCGATCGTCGCTAGGTTGACGACGGCGGAGGGGTGGTGTCTCTCGACGCCGAACGTCGCCGGGTTGACGACGGCGGAGAGGCTCTAGATCTCGACGCCGATCGTCGCCGAGCTGACGATGGCGTTCTGGACTTCGACGTCGACGACGTACCTGCTCTCGACGGCGAGCCCGCTGTCGAAAGTCTCTTTTTGGAAACACGACCTACCGGAACATCTTTTCTCAGCGCCGAGCCCGATGCTGAGATGGAAGGACGAGAGGACTTGTTTCTAGATGAATCTCTAGGCCTCTTGGAGCTCTTCCTCACCGGAGATCGGCCTCTGGATGGTTGTGCCAGGCCATAAATGCGAATTCGCTCTCTGTCCTTCAAAGTTCTTTTGGACAGGCTCTGGCAGTGAGTACATGTCTTGGAATCATGATCCTCCGGTAGACACAGGATACAGACCCTATGAGAGTCAGTCCTGGCCTTCTTCTTGCCACAAGCAGGGCAAGGATCGAAAAGAGAAGGCATTTTAAGTTGGAAAAAATGCCCAAAAATGCCTAAAAAAGGCAGCCTCTTACTGACTTAGATGTAAAACGTCGAAGTAAGGGAAAAAACAGTTGAAAAACAGACAATATTTTCTGACAAACTCAGAAAAAAGTGGAGCTCTGTTGCCAGGATCCTTCCAGAAGGAGCCGGAAAGAACAACTGACCTAACTGCCACCCCTGAGGCATGATGGGAAGGTGGGGGTCAGGTGTGCCTTAAAGGCACGGTGTCAGTTTTTTGCTATGCAGCTATGAGTTAGCTTTTCAGTCTTTTTAGACTGGGTATTTGCAATGCAGCCTGGGAGCTTCCTATGCTTTCAGTGTTTTCTAAGAATTTCTGCTGTTTTCTAAGCATTAAAACAGTTTCCAAACAAGTTATAATGTTGTTTCTCATGTTTATAATGCTATTCTCTTATGTGTAGTGGAAATTACTTACAGCATGGTTCAGCTCTAGGGTTTATGGGCTGCAATTGCTTGTGTATACATATAGGTATATATGTATGGATATATATATGTGGGGCACATATAATATACTGTTTCCGGGATCCCGCACATGGGCGGGAATATTCTAATGCTTATGACTATTGATGAGGATCCCCTGGAAGAGAATTCAAAGTTTCCAATGACAGGTGTGAGGAGGCAATACTATTACGATTGCCACTGAATTTGAAGGATGTGCGATGTAGTGATTTTTCCCTCAAACCAGGTTATATATTTTATTGCCATCTATAATAACTTCTTAGGTAAATGGACAATTAAGCTCATTTCAATTGCAAGCCAGTGTTTGTTTTTTCATGAGCTTAACCCCTTGGAAGAGTGCACACAACGGTGTTGCTTAGGTGTCTTTTTCTATATCCTTCACTCCTAAACTACACTCACTTACTTGGGACGGAAAAGTAATGTTGGTGATCCTCAGTCTTTTGTGCATCAAAATGAATTTTGAGAATTTAATCTGAATGACATCCTATAACCAGGGTGAAGACAATAACTTGTTATTCAGCCAAGTAAGTGATATTGTAATAATGCAGCGTTTCATAGCTTGTGGTTAGGTGTATGCCCCAAAACGTAATATTCTCTGCCACTCTTGTAACAGTATCCTGACACACTGCTGGATGTAACAGTTTGGGGTCATACCTAACATATAACATTAAACTTATACTGACTGGCCAAATACTCTGAAAGCTCATGGACTGTAGGCAATCTGAGGTATTGCGAGGATCACTAATGATCTGTCCTGCATGATTCACAGTATGTTATCCCTATGAAAAAGCTATCATGCATTCAGTTGATGATAATATGGTATATGGTCTACAGAAAAAGTATTCTCCTGACATACAGTCCCAACGGCTCCACTGACAAAGTGAAAAATAAATTCGGAGTACCAGATTGGGAAAACAAAGTCAGATAGAATGCATTTCTGAAATATAAAGCCAAATACTTTTTCTATTTGTAAGGGGCAAAAACAGAACACATATCAGTAGTGTCCCTCCATAATTTCATGCTAGTCTTGTGACCATTAACTCTCCATCTTGAAAGTATCCCGATTAAATTAATTTAGAATTTTAGTTTATCAGTTTGGAGTCCCACGCCCTGCCCCACCCCACCTCTCCTCCCCACCTACAGCCTGGGGTGAAATGAACAGTGAAAAGCTATGGAAATATTTTAGATTTGTACTTAACAGAATCTCATTTCAACAGATTTAAAAAATATACCTGCGAGTCATAACTGCAGCCTTTTTCAGTAAAGCTTAACTGTTTGCCGAGTAAATCCAACCTGGAGCTATCAGGCACACAAACCTGACAGTGGACCTGTGATTATCTTTCTAATGTAATACATATCCTAATTGAATCATGCATAACAGTTAGTTTTCCTTTTTGGAGCACTCTGCTGTACATACACAAACTGTTAGCTCTACGGTTAAATTACCATAACGGAAAATAGGTCACCTGATAAATTTTCCTTTCACTTTCTCCCAAACCTCCTCAATCATAATTTTAAAATCCACATATAGCCAACTTCTACATAACTAAGTTATTTGATAGTACATTCCTCACTCCAAAACTCGTTAACAAGTATAAGCAATGATTGGGAAAATATCAAATAAGGGGGCTGCCTCCTACACACCTAGCCACACACTCAACATGTGTAGACGCAAATATTTATAAAAATGTACTGGCTAGAGTAAAACAGCTTTGTGAATCCCTCTTTGGCAGGCATTCAAAAATCAGTCTGGCTATAGATCCCATGACTTTGAGTAAACAATACCAAGCAAAACTATAAAGATGTATGTTTAACCTAAGTGTTGTTCTAGAAGCACACTGTATCACCTTGACGTTAGCTCCAGGCGTACTATACTTTTTTCCCATAATATAAAAGGCAATTGTTCAATAAAGGATAGAAATTGAGATTTGTAATGGAGCATTTACTTTTCTTTCACAAACAAATCCTTCAAGTTCAGAACTTGACCTATGAAATTCCAGAAGGGTACTGTTATTGCAAATCTATTTCACTGGTTTTCACGTCTACTGTAGATCTGCATTCCGGTTTCAGGGTTTTTGAAAAAAGGTTGGAGACAGTCCTCTGACTTATGGTCTTTGGAATGACAAATAAGACTCAATATGGGTTTGTCATTCAAGGAAAACATTGTGGCAATTCCAGTGGAGCTCAAATACTGTAGACCTAATAGAAGAAACAAATGTCATTGAAGAGACCCAAAGATATCTTTCCCCATATTCATACTCCAACCTGGTTAAAGACTGCAAAAATAAAACACTTTTCCTCAAACCTGACCTGGCCCTGGCCGAGGACAGTCAACTCGCTCTGATCCAGAGTCTCTAAGTTGTGGCCTTTTCGCCCTCTCCTGCATCGCTTCTCCTGCTCGAGTTTGTTTGATACACCACCAAATCCATAGACAGAATAAAATAATCTAAAATGAAAGTCACATTTTGATGCATTGTGGGTGTATGATTAACAGGACGATAAGTCACTCTAACTCAACTCATGGTCAATGCCTAGAGTAAATTGTTTGGGTATTTGAAGATCTACTCCCAGGGTGATTATCAGCTCTCAATCCTTCTTGTGGACCAATAAGTAAAAAGGAAAAGAACTCCCATGTCCCTCTTCTCCACAACTACCAACTCTAGGGCCTCTTGTTCAGCAAATGAAGAACTTCCAGATCCAAGAACAAGGAACATGCTGGAAAGCACATCTAGGCAGAACAAGAGTGGCCTGGAGTAGAAGGCAGGAAGGAGAGGGTGTACATCTTTCAGATGAGCTGGATCACCCAACAATCCATCATGATCTGTCTCCCAATTGACGTAAAAATGAAAGAACCGCTTCACTACTGTGGTATGATGGTGTAGAAGGTCTGTGTCAGAGAGGGTTTAAGGCAGCAGAGCCAGGAGAAGATGGTGGAAACTGGAGATGCGGCTACTGCTGGTGACTCTGTCCCCAATGTTCATCCCTGTCCAATAAGAAGCAATACATTCGGATGTTCCGATTGTCTGCAAAGTTTGTAGCTGTGAGGGCTATTCTGCACTGGCTTAACCCTGAAACATTTTATTCTGCTGGTAACACAGCTCCACCGGGGAGAGCGGGTTTAGTGAACTTATGTTGGCTTGGCTGTGTTTTAAATGCTACAGGGACAAGTTTGCTTATTTATAAGTAGCTGCTTACGTGTAAAGGCCATGCCCACGTGGGCAGCCTGAACATCTCCTGCAAAAGTCAGTGAAGTTCATCCAAGCGTGGCAGCAAAAAGTCAAAGCCACAGGACCCTAACCACATCAAGATTTGTTTGTAGGTACCAGGTCATTATTGACCATGAACAAAAAAAAGAATCTATCATGTGTTCAGGGAGACTGGTAATGGCTTTTATGTTTTTTTATAAAGTCTTAGCTGTTAGAGGAGGGAAATCATAGTGGTTTACAGAGTTCAGCATCTTGGAATCTTAATCAAAGGGTCTGTAGGAGCAACGTTTGAGTTCAGCAAGAGTAAGGGATGTCCCCTTCCGGACACGTGTCAAGCACATTAGCATTTTCTAAGTCCATATAAAGACCAGCCTCTAATTTGCAAGAGGAAAGAAGATTATCAGCCTCCAAGCCATTATCCTCAGTGCAGCCACAGTATTTGTTAGGCATAGCAACAGCATCAGAGTCAAATCTAAGAAGTGCCGCCATGCAGGCTATTCTTAGGACCCTAGGGAGGTGCTCAGCAAGAAGGCCATCAACAAAACAGACACAGAGCTTTGCCATTTGAATATCAGCTGCCTTCAAAGGTGCAAGTGGCACCAATGTTTGATACAAGTGTGGCACAAGTGAAGGTACAGAGTG
The DNA here is from genome assembly GCF_964204655.1 of Triturus cristatus. Lineage (NCBI taxonomy): Eukaryota > Metazoa > Chordata > Amphibia > Caudata > Salamandridae > Triturus > Triturus cristatus. Next base: position 216,864,257 of record NC_140588.1, read on the forward strand.
GATGTGGGCCGGTGCCCTGAAAAGCATTGGCATCCTCAGAATTGGCTCGAAGGCTGAAGGCTCAATTTGGCAATTAACTTGCATTAAGGACAGAAATCCTAGCACAGATGGAAAAACTGAGCCACCTTGAAAGTTTGACTTTTCTGGAATGGCCTACCCTATTTCTCTACCAGAGGGCTTGACAATCTGCAAAATGTACAAGGAGCCTATGACTAAATTGGCGTTTGACTTAATGTGAATAACCAACCCTCAGTCAAGGGTGGATACTGCTCGTCAAAATCAGATTATAAGGAGTCTGACAGTAGTTGGGTGCAGCCTTCACTGTTGACAGGCAAAGGCATTTCATCTGTCACAATGAATGAGAAAAGGCCTACCGGCTCTCCCCTGAAAAGCCCTTTAATAGACCTTTAATTGGGGCCCTGGAAGCCCCAAAAGTGAGTGTACAGTGTGTAGAATGTGATAATCTGTTTTGTAACTGGGGAAACAGTCTACAAGGTGAATCATTTCCTGGAGAGGGCATGGTGAGTGCCTTCAGAAAATGGTGCTTCTTTAGGTTATCTTTATTCCTTCCAACAAAGCACAAAAAACTCCACGTTGTTATCCCATTGGCTCAGAACCAGATACATTGTAGCTATCTGGAGAACCTGGGGAAAAACATCCAAACCTTGCCAGTCAGCTGCTCACTTGACAACACAAAAGCTCTCATCCCCATTGGTTAAGAGTCTTAGCAAAAATACAAGACCCTCCTGCTTTTGCTTCGTCAGATCGAGTACATAATAATGTGAGGAGGAGCAGGTTGTTGGAGGGCAGTGTTTACTAAAGCCCCCACATGTCTCCCTGTGGCTGCCTGAGTTTTGGAAGATAACAAAATATTGCCTCTGTTCACCATGACACGAAGTGCCAGCTGACAAGCAGCCAATACACTACAGTGTGGCCTGCCCCAGTAAACTAGAGGTAACATATGCAGTAGAAGCAGTTACTAATGCTGTGCTACCTCCAAATAAAACAAAAGGAATGGTGCGCAGTACGAAACATCACAAAGAAAAAACAGAACTGTGGCTTCAGCTGTTGGGGAGGAGCGATATCTGGGTTTGAAGAAAAAGGAAGCAGGGGAGGGCAATTCCATATAAAAAGGTTTCATAGGAATCAAATAAATGAAATCAAATACTAATTTGGTCTAGCATAACAATTTCAAACCATTGACAGGGTAGTTAACATTTCGATTAACAAAGATCAGGTTCACTTTCATAGATTAAAAAATAGCAGGAGGTTAATTTTTCCAATAATGAATGAAACATGCATGGAATCATCTTAAGGAAGGGTGCCACTGAAGAGCCACAATACCGTGCAGTCAATTTAGCAAGACCTAACCGGATAACTGTTGTATCATCAAAAGGGATAGAGAACTGTGCAAAACATTGAGTTACTAAATCTTGAAGTCAATTGTTGAACCTTCACTTCAAATCTATATTCTGCTGTCCCAATGGTGAGACTGTATTTCCAGTAAGCGCCTCCAATCCTGTCAAACAAATACATTGACAACAACTAGTGTGTTTTAAGAAGTTGGCTATTAAATCAAGTTTCTTGAAGAAGGAAAGAGGAAGAGCAATAACTTATTTTGGATGCTACCTGACAAACAGGACCAGTAGTCGCTGTGCACTGCCTTTGGGAATAGTTTAAACTGCTAATTTGGTCAATCCTGAACTATGTGCAAATTGTCAGACACCGGTCACTAGATCCACACCATCACCCTGGACAGCAAGACTCTGAGCCACTGAAATCTTGGTGCCCTATATCATATTACTGGACTACGACAGGAATCTTATATACTTTACTGGGTTACTTTTGTTTGAATATTGTTGAGCCATCCAGACTCAAAATCATTCAGATATCTAGGGTTACATTCCGCTTAAAGTATTGCAGCATTCCGTCAGGCATCGCTGAACCATTGACAGTGTATAATACATATGTCAATAGTAAACAAGGACATTCATAAAGACTGCAAATTTAAGAATAATACTAGCTAGAGGACGACGTATTCAAGCACCCAGTTTGTTTTAGGATCTTTTAATAACCAGAAGATGGAAGAAAATAAGAGAAATCCTTACTAAACTGAAGTGCAGTAGTACCAGTGGCCTTGAAACACCAGGGATGACAGACCGTGCTCAAGGTGAATACTACTCAATAACTATCTACTGCCCCGAGATGGTGTGGAAAGGTCTCACACTTGTCCCTTAAAAAGGAGTACAATATAAAAATTAATATTGACACCATACCTGTATGTATCCTGACGTGACGAGTTAACTGGCTTGGCTTTTGGAAAGTCTTTCCACAGTGTGGACAGGCATTTGAAAACCTACTCCTGTCAATGTTTCGATTGTATGGTTTTGACCATGGCATCCTGTTAAGAAGAAATGTTTCACACTATTAACTATGTAATCTAAAATGTATTCTTATATATTTAGATTCCATTATTACCTCACTTTCACAAAATTCCCAAAACAAAGAGTTACATTTTGATGAAATATCTAAATGAACATTACCCATGCCAACAAAAATCATAACATTTTACCTGGAAAAATATACCAAGTTTCAATTCTGGATCCAGTATATACAAAAACATGAAATGCAACTAGGTAATAGTAATTGCAATAGAAAATAGTTTATTTATATAAATAGAGGGGAGGGGAGGTGAAAAGTACCTAAATAATGGGTTGTGGTAGTCTTATTTCTACTACGATATGGAGGGAAAAAAGAGGGGGGGACAAAAGAGACGATGAAAACAGAAAAAAAAAATACCCAACTAAATGGGCATTTGTAAGGGAAATGAAAAAGAGGAGGATGTCTGCTCATCTTCAGCCTCAGGGACCATACTTTATGGTGTCTGGAAAAATGAAGAGCTAGATTATTGTAACTTTTGTAACATTGCTTTTTCTAGGTTGCTGAGCTTCTTCACCGTTTCTAGTGATATCTTCCTTCTAAAAATAACACTTCTAATGCAGTTATCAAACCAGCTGCACTTTAAAAAAAAGAAAGAAAGCACAGTCCAAACACCATTTACTATGAGGGTGGATGACACAGGGGATGGCAATCTTTAATATGTACATGTTAAAGGAACTAGGAGCTTTGTGGTTACTTGAATTCCATGTGAGCGAGCATTATGGTTTTTTCCCTAACTGAGCTGAAGCAGCATATACAGACCATAAAACCTCAAGAATGTTGAAGTTTAAACTGAAAAAATGCAAGACAATTGTAACAAAATAGTGTCATCTTATCCCTGTTGGTTTACTGTGTTTTCCACATCTTTTCGGGCATAGATAACTTTCTGTTATGAAGTGCGCTGATTCAACCTACTTCCACTGGTGGCTTCAGCATTTGACATATTTTTCCTTTCCATAGACTCCACGCTCAGAGGTGGTATCAGCAGACGTCTACTGTCACACTTCTGGCTATTTCTTTGTTATTGTTTCTCCTGGGGCACTGGACCTCCATTAGGAGTAAAAAGTGTCTGCATGTTAGCACGTTCAGCAGTCCTCTTGTTATGTCTTAAGTCCACAGGGAGATGTAGGTGTCCCACTGCTAAGCTGTGTGTGTGTAAAACTTCTACAGCCCACAGCCCACATCTGGCATATTATCTCAATTGCAGCTGAAGCACATTTTCCCTACGCTTAGCTTGAGAAGCAAGCACCTGAAGAACATGTGGTGGAGCAGCTCACTACCTACATAATAGACCAGGGCTGATAGATGCCATTGGCAATCTAGTGCATCAAGTGGGTTTTGCAGCTTTGAAACCACAGGCCAAAAAAGTGAAGAGTCATTGTACCCACCATGTCATGTCATCCGTATTTTTATAGCACACTGCTCAGCTGCGAGGGTATCCCTGCACTTGTAGGAGGTGGGTGGGGCCAGACTGGTAGGCTTACTAGAAAAAAATGGTCTTCAGCTCCTTGCGGAAGTCAAGAAGAAAGGAGGATGCACTCATGAGTTGTGGAAGGTAGTTCCAGGAATTTAGATCAAAGTATGAGAAGTTGCAATCCCCTGCTCTGCCTTGTGTGTATGCACAGGAATATCCTAGTGAGAGTCAGGCAGAGAGGAGGGGTCGGGGAGGGTGGTCGAAATGAAGGCATCTGTTGAGGTAAGCAGGTCCAGTGTTGTTAAGTGCTTTGTAGTTGATGGTCAAGAGTTTCGAGTGTGTTCACTTGTGAATCTGGAGTTCGTGGAGTTCCCAATGTGCGGTGTGATGTGGGCTTGGCGCAGGAGGTTGATGACTTGTCTGCCTGCTGTATTCTGGTTAGTCTTTTTGTGAGCTGGTTGGTTATTCCTGCATACAGGGTATTCCCATAGTCCTGCCTGCTAGTGCCGATGGCTTGGATGCTCGTTTGCCTAGTGTTATCCGGCAGACACATGAAGATTTTCTTTAGCATCCTCAGGGTGTTGCAGCAGGAGGAGGTAACTGCGTTGAATTGAAAACCATGTCCAGATTGTAGTCGATAATGATTTTAAGTTTTCGTGCTTGTGAACTTAGTGTAGATCTGAAGTCTGTAGGCCACCAGGTGGAATCCCATTGTGAGGAATCTTTTCCAAAGACCATCACTTATGCCTTCCTGTGCATACACACAAGGCAGGGTAGGGGATTGCAACTTCTCATACTTTGCTCTAAATTCCTGGAACTACCTTCCACAACACGAGTGCATCCTCCTTTGCGGCGAGGAAAATAGGAGCAACAACGGGCCAGCCTGAAGGGAGTGTGGTGTAGCGGGACCACAGGGAACTCGGCCCGGTGGACACTCGAGCGGGGGTTCAATGAACGTTAACTCCACGTCTGACTCTGCATGACCTCATGATGGCGGCTCGCACCTCGTCGAGCAGTTGACTGGCAGATGCCCTGACTTAATGCTTGCCATCTGGGGCACGTACTGTCAGCTAGCACCCTCTAAGCAAGGAGGCTTGTGAAATCCTTCACCTCCCTGGTGTATACAAGCCTATACAAGTACTCAGCCTGGCCGAACCAGCTTATCCGGTCTATTGAAGCAATATTAGGTCGAAATAACAGCCTCTGGGGACATCTGACACACCAATTTTCTAACAATGGCCACCATGAGTGGGCCCCTTTCCAAAGCACTCCTTCTACCCTTGTTGGGGAGGGATCCAGCATTTATGCCCTGGAGTCTCAGAGACCCCTCTGAGAGAGTCCACAGCGACAAGGGAGTCTCACACAGCGGAGGCCTGGGTTCTTACCCCATTACCGCTGGGAGCACAGCACCGTACACCATGACCGGCGCGCTCAATTGAACTTTTTGGACTATGCCCCCCTAGGCAGAAACTATAACCCTTCTGTATTTACTGCGGTGCCCGAGCAACCTTTGGCCGATGACCGGTGGAGCTGTCCCACGCAGCTATAGAGGAGTTTGGCTCTGGTTCACCCCTCAGCTGTCACCTACCCAGCAGGACGTCGGACACTGTTTTTCCTCGTCTCCCCGTTGTGCCTCCTATACCCTCCCCCTCCTCTTCCCCCCCATTATTCTCCTCTACCTACCACTATTCCTTCCCTCTCTCCCCTAGCCTATTTTTTCCTCATGTTTATGCTATGTTTTTTGTACTCAAGTAACTCCTGCAACTAAGCTCCAGTAACTGTTGTAACTTTGTAACCATGTTCTGAAACAATGTTTCTTCCTCATGTAAAGCGATCTGATACCTCCGGGTCTAGCCAGCGCCATATAAAACTCAATAAATAAATAAGTCTCGTCAGTGTTTTGTTTGCAGCAGTTGAACTTGATCCAGATGGCCACTTCGGTCATGCATGCATTGAGCTTGTTCCTGGTGTTGGGTGTGTTGTCTGAGAGGCACAGTATCAGTTGTGTGTCGTCGGTATATAGGCAGACGTTTATGTTAGGAGTCCAGAGAACGTCTGGCAGTGGGGTCGAGAATGGTGCAGATCCACTGAAGGGCATGTCCGCTTCATGGAGTCCCTGGAGCAGAATGGGATGGGAGGCTGTGTTGAGGCTGCTGATAGATCTAGGAGCATTAGGGCTACAGGTTCCCCGCTGTCAAGGATCTTTCGGATGTCACCCGTTGCTGCTATGAGGGCCGTTTCCATGCTGTTGTTGGGACAGAATGCGGATTGTGTGGTGTCAAGAAGCCAGTATTTTGCGAGGTGGTTGGTGGCACTTGGTGGCTTTTTCCAGGACCTTGGCAGGGTAAGGAATGAGGCCTAGCTGATGGGGTTTGCTTCTTTGTCAAAGAGTTTTTAGGCTTTAATTACATCTTATCTCCCCCTCTAAGTATAGCGGGAGTTCTGTTATATAGACCTCCAGGTGCACCAGGTAATTTTATTACCACACTTAACATAGTCACCACCTCATTGGCCGTAAATATAACTGCCGCTTCATTTTGGGAGATTTTAATATACACAAGGATAAAGAACAAGACCTCATAGCAATTTTCTTGTTGGATACGATGCAGGCCCGCAATCTTATCCCATCGATTTCTGCTGCCACCCACAATAAAGGCCATTCCCTCGACCACATTTTTCATAACTTTGACCTATTGGCAAGTCCACCATTGCCTATTACCTTGTCAGACCACCTCCTTCTCAATTTTAAAATTGCCAATTTAGGTACAGATTCCTTACCTAATACAATTAAGAGGGACTGCAACTACAGGGCTTTTCACAAAATATATATTCCGATTTTAGTAGATGCCCTCGACCAATCTGACTGGCAATCCTGATAGGAATACCCTCTTATTAGAGTCGTGGCTCCGAGCAAACATTGATACCACTGTACCCGCGGCCACCCTCCCTTCCAAGAGGCCAACCCTCCATAGCCGTGGTTTAATGAATCCCTTAGAATTAGCAAAAAGAACTGTAGAAGATTGGAAAGGAAATTGAGTAAACATTATCTGCCTGATAATAGAAAAACCTATTAAGACACCTTAAAAGCTCACTATACACTAGTGAGGGTGGCTAAGAAAAACTTCTTCCAGACAAGGATCGAATCTGCCCAAAATAAGAGTAAAGAAATTTTCAGTATAGTAAAATCATTCACTTCCCCTATAGCGGGCAAACAGGAAGGACAACTCACGGCCGAATGGTCTAGGCAGATAGCTCAATATTTCCATAACAAGATCACCTCAATCCAACGAGCCTTTGCTAACATCTCTGAGGAAGAGCTGACCTTCTATCACTTGGTGAATGGAAAGTTTGTAAAGCAGGAGCTCCCTACTCTACTATCTTACCCCGAGATACAATTAAAAGAGACACTCTCTCTTCTCCACAGCATAAAGTCAGGTTCTCTGTCTGACCCTTACCCGGCGAATATACTTAACTTACTAGCACCTACTATCAATCTTACAGCTAACAAGCTATTTAACTTATCCTTTTCTTCTGGCAATATGCCGCACATATAGAAGCAGGCTAAGAGCCTACCACTCTTTAAAAAAGCTAATGCCGATCAGAACGATCCTGCCAACCACAGACCAATCGCCCTACTTCCCACCCTCTCTAAGGTACTAGAGAAACATGTAAACAGGGCTCTCATAAAGCATACTGAAGACCGGAAGCTACTCCATGATTCACAATCAGGCTTTAGGTCCAGTTATAGTACGGAGTCTGCTCTGTTGGAGGTGACAGAATTTATCAAGAGTAAGCTAGACCAAGGAGGAAAAGTAGTTCTGATTCTACTCGATTTGTCAGCGGCCTTTGACACGGTCCCACACGAGAGGCTTCTGGGTAGATTATTGAACATTCGATTGGGCGGGGCCGCCCTAACCTAGATGCCCTCCGTCCTGGAAAATAGATCACAGGACACCTGGCTACCCCCTTCTTCATCTCCCATATCTGCTATGAATGTGGGTGTTCCCTAGGGCTCTATCCTCAGTCCCACCCTATTCAATATATATTTTTCACCCCTTGCACCTCTGGTAGAAGAAGAGGGAGCTAAAATTGTTACCTGTGACAAAGGAACTGACTTTGACTGAGCACATATTAGGGTCTGCCACACAAAGGTATTCAATTGGCTTAGGATAAATCAGCTGCAGTGTAACCCGGATAAAACAGAAGTTGTTTTCTTTGGACAACCTAAAATGTATAACTGGAGCACTTGGTGGCCAAAAGGCCTGTCACCTCCGCCTTCAGCTATGGAGAAAGTCAAGAATTTAGGTATTGTCATTGACAATACTCTCTACATGCGTTCATAGATTCAAACTTTACCAGGTGCCTGTTTTGGTACACTCCGCATGTTAAAAAGAAAAAAGAAAATCCTGACACTGCTATCACTAGACAGCAGAAAATTGTGGTACAAGCCTTGGTGACGTCTACACTAGACTATATCAACAGTTTGTACCTTGGATTGCCCAAATGTCTTATTCAGCGCCTGAAAGTGGTGCAAAACGCGGCGGCCAGAGCTATTGTGAGGCCGAAACCCAGCTCTAGTATGACCCTCATTTGAAGGCCCTTGCACTGGCTGCGCATGAAGGAAAGGATCGATTTCAAAGCTATGGTTCTTTTTTAAAGCTTACTACGGCATAGGAGCCTCCTACCTAAATAATCGTGTTAACTGCTATATCCCAACTAGATCCCGAAGATCTTCAAATGCTAACCTTGCCTTCATTCCCAAAATGCGCCTTGGGAGTATGGGGGGTGGGTGGGGGGGGGGGGAATAGTTTGGTTTCCTTGGCGCACGGATGAGGAACAGTCTTCCAGAACCTCTGAGATCAACTACAGACCTGTTAACTTTCAGGAAGAATCTTAAAACCTGGCTTTTTAAAAACTAGCCCTTCCTCAGCCTTCCGCCACTCTTTCCGCTGCCTTGCGCCAGGACACCAGTGGCTGTGCGCTATATCAAATGTGTTCATTTCATTTCAAAGGAGTTATGGAGGCAGGCATCCGACATGGCCCCTAAGTGTATGGTTTCATGATTGCGACGACTTTCACTTAACAGACTGCACTTCACACTTAAATGCACAACATGCAAAAAGCTCTCTAATAAGATAGCACCTAGATCTTGCGAACAATAAACGTTCTTTGGTTTGAGACCAGAGCAGGAGGTGGCGGATTCTTCAGCCTTGAATCAAAGTCAAGTTAATTCAAATGATGTAGAGGCTTCAGATACCCACATTCGGATAGACTCAGATATCCGGAATAATGAGGGGTCCTTGAACTCCAAAGATTTCTGCCCAAGAACGAATTTGGCGGGAGTGGTTAACACCTTACACATCATCCATTACATGTCTTCAGACTGGGTTTCATCACCCAATAAGCCTTACGTATTATGCTTAAAGGATTATGTTACTCACCCTGTAGGCATCTGTTCTTGGCATCTAGAGCAGCAGATTCACATGCTTTGCATACTCCTGCCATCTAGTGTTGGGTCCGGATGTTTGCAAGTTGTTTTTCTTCGAAGAAGTCTTTTACAGTCACGAGGTAAGGGGACTTCCCCTTTCGGTGATTATGCACATGGGCATCGACTCCATTGCTAGATTGTTTTCCCACAAGAGGATGAGAATGGAGTAAGTAAGTGTAGTCTAAAGATGGCCATGCATGTATAATATAAGTAATAAGAATTACAAGAACCATAGGTGTCCAGGGAGGAGGGAGGATGCATGTGAATCTACAGCTCTACATGTCAAGAACAGATGAGCACAGGGTAAGTAAGTAATACGTTTGAGGCATGTGTGCTGTAGATACACATGCTTTGCATAGACTGTTTAGCAGTATTCTCCCAAAGTGGTGGCTAACCAGTGGGTGTTGCAGTTGTTTGAAAGAGTGTTTTTAGGACTGCCTATCCTACATTAGCTTGTTGGCGTGCTAATACATCCAAACAATGTTTGGTAAATGTGTGTGGTGAGGGTCATGTAGCTGCTTTACATAGGTCACCTGTGAGAATATTGCCTAAAAAGGTCATAGATGCTCCTATTTGGCAAGTAGAAAGTGCTCTAGGTGGTATAGTTAAAATTATTTTAGCTTTAGCATAGCAAGTTTTAATACATTTACAATCCATCTGGAAATACCAGATTTAGGGATGGGTTTTCCTTTATAAGGAGGAGCAAAGGCAAACAAAAAGTATAGCTCCTTTTGTTAGAAGAGCTTGTACTTCTTGTTTGAACAGTTGTTGGTGCTCGAGAGAGAGTTTGAGCATGCTAGGTGGAATACTAGGAGGATTGCTGGTAAGCTCCAGGTAATAACCATGTTGGATAATGTTCAGCACCCATTTATCTGATGTTATTGTTTGCCAAATGAGAAGAAATTGATGGAGTCTTACCCTGACAGGTGTATGATGGTCGAGGGGAATTGTTATCAAGTCACTGTTTGTTGGGAGATGGAGAGGCACGTGTTGGCGTACCTCTACCTCTGCTTTTATAATTCTTCCCACTGTAACCACCTTTGTAAAATCCTCTGGAAAGGGGGAGGGGTTTGATTTTGTGGTTTATAAGAAGATCTGTTGGGATTTGTGGAGGTACTTTCTTAAACTCCACTATAAAATGAGCGTCGAAAGGTGCTTCTGCTAGAGGGTGACAGTAGTACACCCATAGATTTTGCAATTTCCGAGTCTTTCTTCATTTTTTCAAGTGCTTCATCCCCTTGAGGGCCAAAAAGATATTCATCGCCAAACAGGCATTGAGTATTGTTTGTAGTAACTCCGGTTTAAACCCCGAGATTAGTAACCATGCGTGTCTTCTGAGGAGAATACTAGTGTTTACTCCTCTGGCTGAAGTATCAGCAGCATTTAACGCACATCTAATAGAAGAATTGGAAATTTGTTTCCCCCGTACCAATTCTTACAGTGTGCTCATCTGCGAGATTTTGCAGTAAGTCTTACATTTCATCCCAGTGGGCCCTAGCCAAAAGACCTTATGTATTGGCTATACGCCAATGGTTGGCTGATTGTGCACTTACTCTTTTGCCTGAAGCATCTATTAACTTGTCTGGAGGTGCTGCATCACCTGAAGTTTGTGAATTTGCTCTTTTAAAAGCATTAGATACAACTGAAGAATCTAAAGGAAGCTGGCCCGTAAAAAAAAAATTGAGTCAGATGGCAGGGGTTTATATTTTTTTTATCCACCCTGGGCATTATAATACGTGCCTTCACTGGATCTTTAAAAATGTCTTCAGCATGCCTCACCATACCCTTTAAAATAGGTAATGACTGTGCTGTCTTGTGTTTGGTCCCTAAAATTTCAAATAAGAAATCTTCCTATAAAGATTTTGTGTGAAGTAACTCCATGGTATGTGGGTGCCCTGGGAATTAACTCCTGATATGAGGTTGTCATCAGGAGGGGAAGGTTTGGCAGGGTAAAGATCTGGATCTGTGTCTGTAGGAAGATCTATATTATAATCATCCCATAGATCTGGTGGTGGTTGGCCAAAAGTGAATGAATAAAAAAAATGCATTATTCAGTTAATAAAACATATATATGTAAATATAACACATTTATACACATTTCATATGTATTACCATTATTAAACAATTTTTTTTAAAGACATGATTAAAATGAGGGTTAATCCCGCAATAAGAACACTCAATTTATCTAATTAAAACGAGTAAAATCCTAAACGTAAGGTGGATTTACTGATCAGCCTACTATTTCCTCTTACCTACAGTACCCCGTTTATTCTGTTTGTTACCAACTTACTACACGCTATGAATAGATCTAACCATTCGTAATGTGTATCATACAGAGCGTGCTAGTCAGTTTATTGTTGGCCATAAGTGTCATCTCCATCCCCTTTATAAGGATCTGTATCCGGAGAGCCCTGTGGTGTGATGTATAGAGGGTCTGATAGTGGTATAATAGGTACTGGTGAAGATGGTGGAGGGGTATGAGGAATGGAGTGAAGAGAACTAGTAGCCATATCTTTTTAAGAGGAATTTTATATCCAGTGTCTATTTTTCTCTTGGAGGGTGGTATCAGTGGCTTTGCTGTAATATGTCCAGTGTCTGGATTTCAATAGATTCTCTTTTGATTTGGATCCAGCTTTTCTTGCATGGTTTCCAGAATTGGCTCCGGAGGCTTTTGAGGAGCATCTTTATGTTTCAGCGATGAAATTTTCAGTGCCAAGCTGGATTTGTCCTTTTTATCTTTCAGAACCGAAGTTTTAGGTGCTGAAGTTGTGGTATCTCGAGTCCAAGCTGGAAGGCTTGACGTGTGCTTTCGGCGCAAAGCCGGAGGACGGGGCATGGCAGAGTCTCAGTGCCTACCGGATGCCAGTGGTGGCCTGGAAGCCTTATGTTTAGTGGAAGCGGGTTTTGTGGGTGAAGGGGCTCACTTCTTCCTTGTGCTCCGGAGAGAGGCACAGGTTACAGACGTTGTGAAGGTTGGTGCGTAGATATTTGGAGTGGCAAGAGGGCAGAAATTAAACTGAGTCCATTCCATCAGCAGATTACTCAATGATGTTTGTTTAAGTGGAAGTGAAACAAATGGGCTAGGCCCGAAGGCCACGGTCGGAGTTCTGCCGATCCAACTAGGAGATTTTTCAGATTTGTGACACACGGAGGATGGGAAACGCGGTCGAAACAATGCTGACAAGGATACAGTGGATTGCGAACTGAAAAGATCCGACAAATGGTCTAGAAACAGGAGCACAGCAAACCACGTCTGAACCCAATGGTGGAAAGAAAACTAACAATGGAATCGATGCCCATGCGCACTATCACAGAAAGGAGGAGTCACCTTACCTGGGGACTGGAAAAGAATTCTTCCAAGAAAAACAACTTGGAAACATCCGGACCCAACACTAGATGGCAGGAGTATGCAAAGCATGTGTATCTACAGCACACATGCCTCAAACATGTAATTTATTCAACTGTTTACATTTTAGATTGTAGCTGTGGCACAAAACACCAAGGGCATGCAAAGCAGCTGCACTGTGATGTTGCTTGTAGATTTAATCCCGCCACAGCAAAGGTTTTAACTATGCCGAAAATTACTTCCCTAGAAAGCATTGGGGGTTGGGGATAGAGAAAAAGAATAATGGAAAAAGGTCCAAAGAATACAAAAACACAAAAAATTCAACCCTCAAATAAAAAAATTACAGCACAAGTTACTTACCTTCGGTAACAATAGATCTGTAAGGAACATTAATAGTGATAGATTCCTTACCTTAGAATATCCCCCAAGCGTCAGACCGGATCCAGAAAGTTTATCAGCAGTACCCCTGCTCGTCGGTAGGTGTCGTCGTGAAGCTATGCGTGCGTCATTGGAGCCGGGATGACGTAGCTGGAGCTACTTAGACGCACCCGCGTGCGCTGACGTCAGTTCTGTACACGACTTTCCGCGCCAGGAACGCAGAGCCATGCAAGAAACTGACCACTGGTGCCATGAAACTAGGACCCTGAAAGGGATGACCTTAACCCTAGAAATCAGTTTGCAGAACGGGGAGGATGGGTGGGGCGATAAGGAATCTATCACTACTAATGTTTCTTAGAGATATATTGTCACCGAAGGTAAGTAACTTGTGCATCTGAAAGAAACACGTAGAGATAGATTCCTTACCTTAGAATAGACATCCCAGCAATACCAACCCCGGTGGTGGGTCTGCCAACCAAGATTACACCAGAAAGTCCTGGAGAACAGAACGGCCAAAGAAGCCGTCTTCCCGGACTTGGCTATCCAGGCAGTAATGGTTGGTGAACGTGTGCAGCAAGGCCCATGTAGCTGCCTGACAGATGTCATTCAAGGGAACTACCCGTCGCCCTGGTAGAATGGGCGCGCAGCCCCACTGGAGGCTCCTTCTTAGCCAAAGAATAACAAGCCTTTATGCACAGAACGACCCACCGAGAGATGGTCCGCTTGTGCATGGCCCGACCTTTCTTGGCGCCCACGTAGCCAACAAAGAGCTGGTCATCCACCCGGAACTGCTGTGTGCGGTTCAGGTAGAATGAGAGCGCACGTTTTGGGTCCAGACGATGGAGACTCTCTTCCTCTTTAGAAGGATGCGGAGGCGGAAAGAAGGTAGGCAAAGTCATGTTCTGCCCAATATGAAAGGCAGTGATAACCTTCGGCAGAAAAGGTGGACGAGTTCTTAGAACCACTTTGTCCGGATGGACAGAGAGAAAAGGAGGTTTAGACGAAAGAGCCTGGAGCTCACTCACTCTTCTGGCAGAGGTGATGGCCACCAGAAAAGCTGTGTTTAAAGTAAGAAGACGAAGGGGACAGTTGTGAAGCGGATCAAAGGGAGCTCGCACCAGATATGTCAGAACCAGATTCAAGTCCCATTGAGGCATTATGAACGGAACAGGAGGGAAAAGATGAGTAATGCCTTTCAAGAATCTATTTACAACGGGGGACTTGAAAAGGGAAGGTTGATCTGGAAGCCGTAAAAAGGCTGAAATGGCCGAAAGACAGCCCTTGATAGTGCCCAGAGCAGAGCCCTGCTGGGCCAAAGAAAGGAGGAATAGAAGGACCTCTGAAAGAGGAGCAGAAAGGGGATCCACAGCCTTTGCTGTGCACCATGCCACAAACTTATTCCACCTGCAGGCGTATATCGTCTTAGTGGAGGGACTCCTGGCTGCCAAGATTACATCACAGACTTCGGGAGGCAGGTCAAAAGACATCAACTGCCGCCGCTCAATCTCCACGCAAGGAGGTGGAGGCTGGACAGGTTTGGGTAGAGGACCGTCCCCTGGTGCTGCGACAGAAGATCCTCCCGAAAAAGCAGTCGAATCGTCGCCCGAATATCCCGAACCTCTGTTCGGGAGGATAAACCCGAAACTGCGCCGAGTCCAGAACCCCTCCGATGAAGAGGAACTTCTGAGAGGGAATCAGGTGCGACTTCGGCACGTTGATGGAGAACCCCAGCAAATGGAGGAGGTCGGCTGTAGCCTGGAGGTGGGAGATGACTGCCTGGGGCGAGACCACCTTCAACAACCAGTCGTCGAGATAGGGGAAGACTGGAACCCCTGATCTGCGCAGACGAGCTGCGACCACCACCATCACTTTCGTGAACACCCGAGGGGCGCAGGTAAGGCCAAAGGGGAGCACGGTGAACTGAAAGTGCTCGTGGCCTACCGTGAACCGCAAGTTACGCTGGTGGGCCGGCAAGACGGGGATATGAAAGTAAGCGTCCTGCAAGTCCAACGCTACCATCCAGTCTTGCAGGTCTAGGGCAGACAAGACCTGAGCAAATGTGAGCATCTTGAACTTCTCTTTCCGGAAGAAGCGATTGACGATAAGATAAGACGCAGGCCCTAGTCCTTCTTTGGAACCAAGAAGTAGTGGGAGTAACAACCACGACCCACTTCTGGCATCGGAACGCGCTCGATGACTCCCTTGGCCAAGAGGGGCGTGACTTCCTGTTGAAGAAGCGCAAGATGGTCCCCCGATATGTGGTGGTACTGAGGTGGCATAGCTGGAGTGGAAGTCTCGAAGGGGAGGGAATAGCCCCTTCGGACAATTTGCAGCACCCACTTGTCCGATGTGATGTTGCGCCAGTGGGGGAGATGATGGCGAATTCTGCCGCCCACTGGCATTTGATGGGCCTGAAAGGTCGGACTAGGAAGGCTTTGTAGTGGATGCTGCGGGGGTGGAGGTGGACTGACCCGCCCGCTGGCCCGCAGAACCGCCTCAACGGTTCCCACGTCCACAACCCCACCCCACCCTATTTGTTGCAGTACCACATGGCGGTGGTGTTGTCTGTGAACACCTGCACTACTCTCCCCTTGACAGAGGAAAGGAATGCCTTCAGTGCAAGTCGGATCGCCTGAAGCTCCAGAAGGTTGATATGGAGCCGGGACTCCGCCGGAGACCAGAGTACTCTGATCTCCACCTCTCCCAGTTTGCCACCCCATCCCAGAAGGGACGCGTCCGTCACAACTGTGTGTTCCGGTTGGGGAAGGGAGAGGGATCTGCCATTGACCGAATCGCGATTCGTGAGCCACCACTGCAAATGTCGTGCAGTGCTCTCCGATATCTGGACGTGATCGGACAGGTTGCCCTAATACTGTGCCCACTGAAACTTCAGGTCCCACTGCAGAGCCCACATATGCCATCTGGCATGATCCACTAACAGGATGCAGGAGGCCATCAGGCCCAGTAGCCGGAGGGTCATTCTTACCGAAACCCGGGATAGAGGCTGAAAGATTGGAATCATCGCCCGAATATCCCAAACCTCTGCTCGGGAGGTTAAACCCGAAACTGCGCCGAATCCAGAACCGCTCCGATGAAGAGGAACTTCTGAGAGGGAATCAGGTGCGACTTCGGCACGTTGATGGAGAACCCCAGCAAATGGAGGAGGTCGGCTGTAGCCTGGAGGTGGGAGATGACTGCCTGGGGCGAGACCACCTTCAACAACCAGTCGTCGAGATAGGGGAAGACTGGAACCCCTGATCTGCGCAGACGAGCTGCGACCACCACCATCACTTTCGTGAACACCCGAGGGGCGCAGGTAAGGCCAAAGGGGAGCACGGTGAACTGAAAGTGCTCGTGGCCTACCGTGAACCGCAAGTTACGCTGGTGGGCCGGCAAGACGGGGATATGAAAGTAAGCGTCCTGCAAGTCCAACGCTACCATCCAGTCTTGCAGGTCTAGGGCAGACAAGACCTGAGCAAATGTGAGCATCTTGAACTTCTCTTTCCGGAAGAAGCGATTGACGATAAGATAAGACGCAGGCCCTAGTCCTTCTTTGGAACCAAGAAGTAGTGGGAGTAACAACCACGACCCACTTCTGGCATCGGAACGCGCTCGATGACTCCCTTGGCCAAGAGGGGCGTGACTTCCTGTTGAAGAAGCGCAAGATGGTCCCCCGATATGTGGTGGTACTGAGGTGGCATAGCTGGAGTGGAAGTCTCGAAGGGGAGGGAATAGCCCCTTCGGACAATTTGCAGCACCCACTTGTCCGATGTGATGTTGCACCAGTGGGGGAGATGATGGCGAATTCTGCCGCCCACTGGCATTTGATGGGCCTGAAAGGTCGGACTAGGAAGGCTTTGTAGTGGATGCTGCGGGGGTGGAGGTGGACTGACCCGCCCGCTGGCCCGCAGAACCGCCTCAACGGTTCCCACGTCCACAACCCCACCCCACCCTATTTGTTGCAGTACCACATGGCGGTGGTGTTGTCTGTGAACACCTGCACTACTCTCCCCTTGACAGAGGAAAGGAATGCCTTCAGTGCAAGTCGGATCGCCTGAAGCTCCAGAAGGTTGATATGGAGCCGGGACTCCGCCGGAGACCAGAGTACTCTGATCTCCACCTCTCCCAGTTTGCCACCCCATCCCAGAAGGGACGCGTCCGTCACAACTGTGTGTTCCGGTTGGGGAAGGGAGAGGGATCTGCCATTGACCGAATCGCGATTCGTGAGCCACCACTGCAAATGTCGTGCAGTGCTCTCCGATATCTGGACGTGATCGGACAGGTTGCCCTAATACTGTGCCCACTGAAACTTCAGGTCCCACTGCAGAGCCCACATATGCCATCTGGCATGATCCACTAACAGGATGCAGGAGGCCATCAGGCCCAGTAGCCGGAGGGTCATTCTTACCGAAACCCGGGATAGAGGCTGAAAGATTGGAATCATCGCCCGAATATCCCAAACCTCTGCTCGGGAGGTTAAACCCGAAACTGCGCCGAATCCAGAACCGCTCCGATGAAGAGGAGCTTCTGAGAGGGAATCAGGTGCGACTTCGGCACGTTGCTAGAGAACCCCAGAAAATGCAGGAGGTCGGCCGTAGCCTGGAGGTGGGAGACTACTGCCTGGGGTGAGACCACCTTCAACAACCAATCGTCGAGATAGGGGAAGACTGGAACCCCTGATCTGCACAGACGAGCTGCGACCCTGCCATCACTTTCGTGAACACCCGAGGGGCGCAGGTAAGGCTAAAGGGGAGCTCGGTGAACTGAAAGTGCTCGTGGCCTACCGTGAACCGCAAGTTACGCTGGTGGGCTGACAAGACGGGGATATGAAAGTAAGCGTCCAGCAAGTCCAACGCTACCATCCAGTCTTGCAGGTCTAGGGCAGACAAGACCTGAGCAAATGTGAGCATCTTGAACTTCTCTTTCCGGAAGAAGCGATTGACGATAAGATAAGACGCAGGCCCTTGTCCTTCTTTGGAACCAAGAAGTAGTGGGAGTAACAACCACGACCCACTTCTGGCATCGGAAAGCGCTCGATGGCCCCCTTGGCCAAGAGGGGCGTGACTTCCTGTTGAAGAAGCGCAAGATGGTCCCCCGATATGCGGTGGTACTAAGGTGGCATAGCTGGAGGGGAAGTCTCGAAGGGGAGGGAATAGCCCCTTCGGACAATTTGCAGCACCCACTTGTCCGATGTGATGTTGCTCCAGTGGGGGAGATGATGGCGAATTCTGCCGCCCACTGGCATTTGATGGGCCTGAAAGGTCGGACTAGGAAGGCTTTGTGGTGGATGCTGCGGGGGGTGGAGGTGGACTGACCCGCCCACTGGCCCGCAGGCCCGCAGACCCGCCTCAACGGTTCCCACGTCCGCGCTGAGGATGTTGCTGCGCAGGCCTGTGGCTCTGGAACGAACATGTTGGGGCACTCCTTCCGTGACCATGAAAGGAGCGAAAAGCGGAAGGCGGAGGAGGGCAAGTGGCTGACAGGCCCAAGGACTTGGCCGTAGCCCGTGAGTCCTTAAAACGCTCCAACGCACTATCCGCTTTATTGCCAAAAAGGCAAATGCCATCAAAGGGCATGTCCATCAAGGTGTTCTGGACATCCCCAGAGAAGCCAATTGTCCTAAGCCAGGTATGGTGCCAAAGCGCCACCGTCGTGGAAAACGCCCTGCCCAGCTAGTCGGCGGTATCCAGCCTACAACGAATAGTGAACTTTGCTACGTCTCTACCAGCTGCTATAGCTTGGGAGAGTGTCTGTGCCTCCTCCGGACAGTTGGGCAGCACCTGCGCAACCGTATCCCACAGAGTGGGAATAACGGCCCAAGAGGCATGCGGCGTTGACCGACCGCAGCCCTAAACTGGCAGATGAAAACAGCTTCTTGCCAAGCTGCTCCAGCTTCTTGGATTCCCAATCCGGAGGTGCGGAAGGGAACGCTCTCTGGGAAGCAGAGGCTTGGACAACCAAGCTCTCGGGAGTGGGTGTTGGGAGAGAAAGAGGGGGGGGTCGCCCGGAGCCGGGCGATGGCAGCGGGCCACGTTCCTGTCCACAGGAGCCCCTGTGTTGGGCCTGGACCAAGAGCCCAAAAGGACGTCAGAAAGTGCGTCATTAAAAGGCAGCAAGGGCTCCGAAGAGGTTGCTGCCGGCTGAAGCACTTCTGTCAGGAGGTTAGTCCTGACGGCCACCGTAGGGAGTTCGAGGTGGAGGCCCTCGGCTGCCCTAAGTACTACCACTGCTTAACTGGCTGCCTCCTCCATAGCCACGGTAGGAGGAGACAGCATGCCAAGATCAGGTAAGGTGCAAGACCACTGGCATCCCCCAAATCCTCTACCCAGTCCGGGTCATAATCACACTGTTGTGTGAGAGGGTCCTCAGACCCCTCCCAGTCCTCCCCTTCCTCCGAAGTCTGCAAAACAGGCTAAAAATAAGGAGGACGGACATAGGGGAAAAAGGGCTTCATCAGCATCTGAATCGGCATCGAGCGACGCCGATCCGGCGCCGTGTCCGGTTCAAGGCTGAAACTGGGAACAACGCCGTCCCGTGGAGCGGGCGACGTCTGAGGTGGTGCCGGTTGGGTCGACGTCGGTGGAGGTGTTATAGATCCAGAGGAACGATGGGGACGGCTCTGCGACTGGTGCCTCGACCTCCCACGGGACCAGGACCGTGATCGGTGCGGAGTTGACTGCCAGACTTCCAGCAACTTTCGGGACCGCTCCCACAAAGTCTTCGGCGCCATGTCTCGGCATTCAAGGCACGACTTAAGAGTCGTGGTCACGCCCCAGGCAGCAGAGACACACGCGGTGTGGGTCCGTCACCGACATCATGCGGTGACAGTCCCCACAGTTCTTAAAGCTGGGCATCCCTACGACACCAGGAGTCGATCGACTCGAAGAAATGAGACAAAAGGCCTCGAAAAAACTCAGTCAAAAAGTGACTGGGGGTACTTGTTCTTCCCAGATCGGTCCTTGCTGGCGCGGAAAAAGAAAGACCTGATGTCAGCGCGCGTGGACGTGTCCAAGTAGCTCCAGCGACGTCATACCGGCGCCAACGACGCACACGGAGCCGCACGATGACGCCTACTGACGCGCAGGAGTACTGCTGACAAAAACTTTCCGGATCCAGGCTGACGCTTGTGGGTAATTCTAAGGTAAGGGATCTATCACTACGTGTTTCTTTCAGATAAACAACTATAACATAATTCATGTACAATCTCCTGTTGATCATTTTCTGCTTTGAAATCTTGCGATGGTTAAGGTAGGAAGTTGGTTGCAAACCACAGTCAATCAACAGCTAGGTAATTTACTCCAGGCTACCCCGCCAGCAAATTGTGAGAAGAAACAAGCTAACACATGTCAGTGCATTAACGCCAAGGCTTAGGTGGGGCAGAAGGAGGGCTAGGAAGAAGATGGGTATGGCATGACTGTGCTAATCGCTTGATTCTGCTCAACTTTAACCCTGTTAACACTGTTTATTTTCTAATTGAACACCTTCTTGCCTGACTTGAGTTGAAGACACAAACAGTTAGATCTTATAGGAAGAGAAGGGAGATGGGAGACATTGCACATTGAAAAAGTAATACAGTATGGTTCTTACCTCATTTGAGAGTGCGTTTTCATGTGATCTTTCATTTGTGAATAAGTCAAAAACGACTTCTTACACACACTGCAAAAATGCGTCTTGGTCCCAACATTTTCATGGCGATGTTCTTCCATGTGCACGGACAGTTGACTGTGTAAATTGAACTCATCACCACACTCACAACATATAAGACTCTAAACAAAAGAGATATTCGTTCTCTTAAAGTTGTTGCTTGCCATCAGAAAACATCGCTGTAAAAATGTTAAGTACAAAATGTAACAAATTTGACCAGATTTTCTAGATGGAGGAGGAGTTTTGAGCAAGATATGCAGGCTAGCTTAATTGTAACTTTTTTATTTAGTAATTTCATTTTTATTAATACGCTTCACTGAAATATTCCTTACAGAGAATCCATTAATAAAAGGATGCAGCTGAAAATGAGAGCAGAAACCGGACATGATAGGAATACATAAGACAGGCCAGGGCCTATAATACAACATTATTTTTCACAGTATCACATTTATGACATGCAGTTCACAGTAATATGCACATACTGGACCTCAGCCTAGTTGCAAGTATAAATAGAGGCATGAGGTAATATTTCTGTATTTTACACCTGGTCTAGCTCAACATCCACACCCCATTAAAAAAATCCACATAATAATACTAACATAAAGATCTACTAACAGTATAGTCCATATGTTGGACTTGGCTCTTTTTGCAGGGTCATCCCTGAACTTTTTGCCTTCCTCCTAGCCTTTTTTCTGACATGGTGTTGGTGGTTTTAGGACTCTGGCACTTTAGCACTGTTGTCCAGTGTAAAGTGTGTGTGCTCTCTGTGGTAAACATGGTAAGATTGGTCTACACCTAGTTGGCATATTTAACTTACCTGTCAGTCCCTGGTAAAGTGGTATCTCAGATACCCAGGGCCAGTAGATTAAATGCTACTGGTGAGCTTGCAGCGCTGATTGCGCCACCCACCAAAGTAGCCTTTCAAACCTGTCTCAAGCCTCTGCCATTACAGGGCCTGTGCGTGCAGTGTTACTGTCGCAGTGACATGACACCTAAAGTGTGTGCCACGTCTGTGACCCCCCTTTTACTGCAGGTCAGTCACCCCTAAGGTAGGCCCTAGCTAGCCCTATGGGCAAGGTGCATCGTAGGTAAAAGGTAGGACATGTACCTTAAGTGTGTGACATGTCCTGGTAGTGACAAACACCCATTTCGGTTTCTCACTGCTGCGAGGCTGCCCTCCCATAGGAATGCATTGGGGATTCCCTGATAAGTGTTTCAGTGGCAATTCCTGATATGAGAGGAGCAGCGTGGTCAAGTTTGGTATGGTTGGAATAGTAATAATAAATGCTGCGCAATGGTGTGCCCAGACGTATTAACACTATTTTAGAAATGCCACTTCTAGAAGTTGGCATTTCTGTGGGCACATGTCTGCCTACCTGATGTGGATTGCATGTCTGGCTTTGGAGTGACAGGGGCTGGTGAGGTGTGTGTGGCGCTCCAGGGAGGGCAGGGTGAGTCCGCGCTAGGCTGAATAGGGGATCTGCATTTGGAGTAGTGGGAGGAGTAGTCCCCTGACCCTGAATAGGTCGGTGCCTGCCAGGGTGAATGCTGGCTCCGCCCCCCTGTGGAGTGTCTGATGACCGAGCCCCCACCTGACAGAGGGGAAGAGGAGCCCTCCAATACTCCCCAGAACCAGTTGAGACTGGTTCCCCCAGGTCTGTGCCAAGGGCAGAACAAAGGAAAATGTAGTATAAGTACTGGGGCTGTGACCCCATGAACAGATTGTGCTTCCTTGTTACTTGGGGGGGAACTTGCTGCTGCTGGGCCCCAGGAGGAACAGACACGAGGGACTGCCTCCCTGCTGGAGGGCCCTGTGAGCTGGCCTGCCTGGGCCCAGCCTTTGCCCTGAGACTGTTGGGACCTTAGCGCTTCGTGGGCGCTCCATCTATTTTTCAGGAGGAGCACGAAGGCTCTGCAGCGCTGAGCTGCACATCGTTCGGAGGGAATCCCAGCGTAGGGATTCCCCCGTGCTGCTGAAAGGAGAGCGGGTGCCTACTCCGCATTGTGTGGGAAGCGGGAGCCCACCCCTCGTTTGCAAGGATTAAAAAGCGGGAGCCCACCCCACGTTTGTGTGAGAAAGTGCCATCTTTCTTGCATGGTATGCCCCCACTTTTTGCTGAATTGCTGAATGTACTTTGACTGAGTGTGCCCTGGACTCCTGAAAATCAGGTGCCCAGGACCTATGTTCCTTCCCTACAAAAACCTCAAACCCAAATTGCAAACCCTGGCCACATGTCAGCCCCTGGTAAAAGGTACCCTAAGTACCCAGGGCCTTGTGACCAGGGAAGGCCTCTAAGGGCTGCAGCACTCATTGTGCCACCCTTAGAGGCCCAGTACCCTAACACACACACACACTGCCCTTGCAGGCTGAGTGTCTGGGTACAAGACAAAACAAAGAGTCGACATGGCACACTACCCTCTGTGCCATGCCCACCACCTACACTGCCCTGGCATACTTCAGCCACCACTCTAGATGGGTGCCCTATGCCAGTGGTGTGGGCATAGGAGCATGAGCCCTGTGCCCCTACAGTACCCAGGTCCATTCCTGGGCCCTGTAAGTGCAGTGCTGCCATTTAAGAGTACATGGTGCTGAGAGCTCGTCAAATACGAACTCCACAGCACCATAATGGCAACACTGAAGACTGAGAAGTTTGGTATCAAACTTCTCAGCACATTAAACCCGCACTGAGGCCAGTGTGGGATTTAATGTACCAAGCACCACAGAGGGCATCTTAGAGATGCCCCCCGAAACCTAACCTACAATTCACGTCTGGTCGGAGAGGCTGCCTAGGCTGCCAAACAGCAGACATGTTGCTGGACCCCTGGGTAGGAGAGCCCCTGCTCTCCTGGGCCTGCAACAATGCACATCCTTGGTGAGGTGCTAGGTCTCCTCCCCCAGGATGGACAGGGGGAAGCTTCAAAGGCATGCCGCCTCTGTGAGTTTCTCCAGGCCACTTGCAGCTCCCACTCTGGCGGGAAGCTTGGCCGGAAACCCCAAATAAGGACAGGGATGTGCCAGCTTGCTAACCCCTCCCCTCAGGTGGGGGAGGCGAGGTGAAGCACATCTCCGGGCGCTTGCCATCTTGAAGATGGGAGGCCCTACCCAATCAGGACTAGGCTACTGCCCCCCTCCCACAGGAGAGTGGCCGAATAGGGGGTGTACCCACCCCAGGACAGGGACCCATTGGTCCCTGCCCTTTACCTACCTGTAACACCCCTAAATCTAGTATTTAGGGGTACCCTGAACCTTCCTTCCCCAGATTACAGATTCCAAAATACAAAGAAGAGCAAGAAGAAAGAATACCTGGCGTGCAGCTGCTAAGAAGAGGAAGACACCAACTGCTTTGGCCCCAGCCCTACCGGCCAGTCGACCCTCGAACCTGCTCCTGCTACATCCCGGCACCTCTTGTGGCCAGCAACCTCACAAACCCCGGAGGACCTGGCTACCTTTTGGCTCTAAGCACCTGGGACTCCCATGAGCAGAGGCTCTGCTCAAAATCAGCTTCTAATCCCTGGCATCAGCCCGGAACCGCGAACCCTGCACACTCTGCACCCGCCAAGCCTGGCCTGTGCCGGAGTGAACAAAGACCACGAGGATGACCCTCCGACGACTGTGACCCCGAGTCCAGCACCCAAGGACTTCCCTAGATGCTCCTGATGACACCTGCAGCCTCAGAACCAGGTACCCCCCAACCGCGATCAACAGAGGGTAAAATTTCCCGACACCAAAAGGCACCCCTGCACCCGGCGCCCTGCGGCCCCCTGTGCCCAACTCCTGGACATGTACCTATCCTCCAACTACCCAACATACCTCTCGAAGTGGTGGTGGCACCTGAAGAATCTTCGTCCCCGAGCTTGCAGCCTTTTTCCAACCAGGAGCTTTCCCATTGAAATCAATTGGGCGCCCGAAGGCTCAAAAGCACCCTGCACCCAGCCGCCCGAGTGGCCCTGGCAGTGTAACCTCTACACCTATCTACTTCCCCGTTTGCCCTGAGCAAGTGACCAGGAGCACAGCTCCCACAGCCGCGTGGCCTGCTTGTCAGCAGCCACGAACCAAGATCCCCCTGCCTCCCATAGGATAACATTGGGCCTAACTCACTCTGCACCCGGCTGCCCCTGCGCCGCTGAGGGTCTAACACCTGTACCTACCTGACCCTGGGAGACCCGTGAGTCTGTGCCCAGAATCTTAACTTTGCCAGTGGAGTACTTATCCAACAGCCGATAACTCAATTTTCTCCATAAGGTAACATTGACTGGTTTCTCCTGAAATTTCTTTTAAGTGTGGAGTTTCTAAAACTTAAAATTTTCACCAAAAATCGGCCGAGTAACGAAAACAAAGATACTCACCTGCTTTTAGGGGAGATCCCAGTGCTGGATCTTGGTGCCCGCACTGACCCTGAAAAATATTCACAACCGTACTTACCAGTAACCCAATTTTCTTCCATAGGAAACCATTGACTGTTTTTCTGTGAAATTTCTTCCAATTATTCTTTAAAAATCGTGCTAACTGTGAAAACGCAATTACTTACCTGTTTTAGATAGAGATCCCAGTACTGAGTCTAGGAGCCCAGTACTGGATTACAAAAGTAACAAGAACCTACTTTACCTGCAACTTGAATTTTCTTCCATAGAGAATCATTGACTGTTTTTCTTAAAAAATTTTAAGTGTCAACTTTTAAAATAGATAAATATTTCCTAAAAATCACAACAGTAACTAAGTCGACTTTTATCACTTGTTTCTAAGAACTGTCCCAGGACTGAATCTAGGATCCAGTCCTTGAGTTACAAAAGTAATCCTGAATGTAATCTATTGCAAATAACTTACAATTTCCATTGAGCTCAATGCATTATTGTGTTTGAAATTGTGTTGCCTATTGCAACAACCTGTAACCAGTATTTACAAAAGTCAATTGCATATTGCAAAAGTATTTACCTAAAGCATCTCATTCTGAGAAAGTATATTTTAATACCTATTGTTGGTTCTAAAATAAAACAGACATATATTTTTTATATAAACCATTGGCCTAGAGTTCAGTTATTGAGTGTGTGAGACCATTTGCTGACTGAGTGTGTACAACAAATGCTTTAGACTGTCTTCTGATACTGCCTTACTGCTCGACCAAGCTACCACTAACGTTAGCCTCTGCCAAACCTCTGGGGACTGTGGACTCTATACACACTGTACCTATTTGGGAACAGTATATACAGAGCCACTTTCTCACAGTTTTGCAAGTATTTCCAGAAGGAAGCGGAAGCCCACCCCGCATGGATGCCAGCGCGGCATGACCATACCCCTCACTGTTGAGTCGAGGAGTGAAACCGGCCTGGAAGACAGGCCGAAGTTTGTGCCTGGTTATGGGCGGGGCTAATGTACGGCCACCCAACCGAAGCAGGCCAGGAAGAGGAAGCCGCCCGAAGCCGCCAACTGCAGGGCGGCCACGGAGGAAGTCAGGCAAGTGAAGCCTGATCGTGGGCGGAGCTCTACTCCCAGGACCGGAGAGAGCCCGTATGCTTCCGGACTGGAGGAGTCCGGTGAGTGGGGGCTAAACGGAGCTGCGTGGGCGCTCCAGGAGGCACCGTGGTGCCACAGCTGATCCCTGCAGGCTGCCGAGAGGGACCAGAGGAGCCCGGTGAGTGGGGGCTAATTGGAGCTGCGTTGGCGCTCCAGGAGGCACCGTGGTGCCACAGCTGATCCCTGCGGATTTCTTTTGGGGGCGATTTTCGGGTTCCCTGAGTGGGACCGGAGAGGCACAGTGGTGCCAGGCCTCATTATCACAGCTGCACCGCAAACACGCGGGCAGCTGCAATGTTGGGCAATATTGTTTTAAAGTCCCAGTGGGGGCTCAGGAGGCACAGCAGTGCCAAAGGTCATTCTTCACAGCTGCACCGCGGAGGCGTGGGCAGCTGCAATGATGGGGGCATTTTTCTTTCTTTGAGAATGAAGGAGTGAGATACACTCCTCCGCCCCAGCGCATTGCGAACAGTGTTTTCGCTGCCACGGCAGCCAAATGGGCCAGTGGAAGGCCCTAGAGTAAGCCCTGACATTTTGGACCAAGGGCATTGGAGCCCCAGTGGAAGGCTAGTTGGCCTCGGGTCAGTTTGGTGATACTGGTAGAGTGCCAGGCTCTACTAAACTGCATAATGTGCTTATGCCTAATATGGTGGTTGCCAAATGTGATTTATGCCCATGGTCTTTATGCATAATGTGTTCATGCTAATGTGATGCCTACAGAGGGCGCTTATGAGGCTTGGGCCTAATGTGTTTTATGCCTACTGTGAAGCAGACATAATGCGTTTAGGTTGCTAGATATAATGCTGAGGTCATTTTTGTACCAGTAGTAACTGGTTGTGTTTTATTTCTACTACTTGTGCTTGTGATGGTTCTGACAGTGGTCCGATTAGCCCTGTCATGTATACAATCTCCTGTGAATATTGCCTGTTGCCAGTTGGCACAGTGTATATGTGTGATTATGATGATTCTAATGTGTTTTGGATAATACAAAGGCTATTTTTTGATATAACCTTGTGTGGAGTTCCTTTTGTGGTGTGCCTAGTGTGTTGCTGCTGTGTGTGTGTTGAGTAAAGCTTTACACATTGCCTCTGGGATAAGCCTGACTGCTCCTGCCAAGCTACCAAGGGGGTGAGTAGGAGTTATCTTCAGCGTGTAACTCCCTTGCCCTGACTAGAGTGGTGGTTTCTGCCTGGCTTTGGCGCATGCCTTAGCCAACCAGAAATCCCATTTCTAACACCATAGGTTACAGTTTCAGAGAGCAAACCACTGCTTCTGGTACAGAGACTAATGCACCATGTATGGATTTTATGACAGTTTAAACTGAACATACTAATCTACATAACCATCTCAAATAAAACTATTATTTTCCAATAGCCTCGGTCATGCCATATATTGACAGAAATAAAAATATTGAGCAAGACCTGTTAATTACGTGTATCATTAATGCAATGAAGGAACCCTGGTTTAAGTTTATCAGGCTGGTTCAAGATGCTTGGAATAATGCAATTCTGGGAAGACCCAGAAATTATTTGTAAGGCTGAGGTAGCAGGTCTGAAATCTCAATATTGGGCGTATGTCTGTTAACAATATGATGTGAATGGAACAAACAGGGATTTAACAAATCAGCTTTGTGAGTTTAAGATCAATCCATATTTTGACCCATTCTTTGACATTATTACATCTTCTTCAGCCAAGAGACTGTACGTTCCTTTTCCTTTGGGTTACTTGCCCTGGAAATCACTCAAAAGTAGATAGAATAAATATCAGACCTCCGATTTGGACTGGCTCCAGAGAGAGAGGAGCATATTCTTTTCTTCTGCTCGGAATACCTTGGTCCACGCCTCAATTGGAAATGCTCAGAGTGCCTGAATTTGGGGGTGACACGTTATTTGATTGCCCGGAGAATTATGAAAACTGATACTTCGGGCCCAATTGTATTTGTCGCTACCTGCTTTTTATTAAATGTCTGGTATAAGCAAACCAAGATTTTGCCAAAGCCGTTATTTTGTGCAGTAGGTATTGCTGTGAACAGTGTGGTTTCAGTATTGTCTAGGGCTAGGCTCTCGGTCTTAGAAACTAACTTGCTATTTTGTACTATTTTATAAAACTCAGTACTTTTTGATATTGCACTGCCAGATTGTTAGATTATTGCACTTTTATGACTCCACATTTTATCTATTTTTACATCTGCATTACCTTCAGGCTACCTAACTGTTTTTATGCGTACTGTTTAAGACTATGATGATACATTCTATTGTCTTTTAGTAAATATAGCCGAATTTTTCATATGTCAAGCCAGTGCTTGCTTGAACACAAAAACGGGAAAAACAACACATGGCCGTTGTGTGTGATGTTTTTCAAAGCTCATGCGGATCTGTTCTCCATGCATGGGTTTCTTTTCGTCTCTATTTTTATGCATAGTGACTGCTCCAATATAACTACTTGCTAATGGTCACATTTTAAAATCTAGTTATCTTTATTTATACAGTGTTTATTGTTCCTGTGATTCTGTGGCACTTTTGTTAATTTATGCTTTGAAGGTTAAGATAACCAAATAAAGTGCAATTGGATGACTGAGAGAAACAGTAAACAACAAAATAATCAAAGTAATGTATTGATAAATTTAAAAAACTGTTCTGGCTCAGGGTGTAGGGATATGTGAATTGTAGCTAGAATGAAGCTTGGATTAATCTGCTAATTGGGATTCTTACTTGTACAGAATGGCTGAAAAACATTTGAAATTCAGCATTTTAGTACTCTGCAATTGTTTATTTCTCTGATCTACAGTAACTGGTCATCCTTCAGTTCTAAGCTTAGCATTACACTATTAGAAAAATGCAAAAGGTCCTCAGCACGATGTGCACAGTCCTTCAGTGAGAATCACAAGCTCCACTCAATAAAATTCATTAACTGGCTTCTTTGAGATGCAGAAACCCCACCTTATGAACAGCTCTTCTGAAAAGAGACCCCTCAGCAAAACAGACAGCTGCCTTCAGTGAGACCGGTGAGACCCCTAACACATCATAAAGGTGACTATATTTTACCATTTTGATACCTATGCACTAGAATTGATAAAAAAGGGAATACGAGTGTACAGTGGAGCTTCTGTAGTGGCTTCAGGAGGTTGATGGTCAGAGTGAGAGCAAATTGGGGCTATTTTATGAATTGCAGCTGAGACTCTCTAAACCCTACAATGCTGCCTGCAGAACGTGCATAGAATAGTCAACACTACTGACGACGAATGGCTGGAACCACTAAAGACCACCCCACACACAAATCTTGTACTTCAGAGGATCCTGCCCTCCCATGTGCCAATCATGAAATACAAGATGGTGGCTGCCTCGCTGCTGGAAACTGCCGAGGCTTCTCCTCCTGGAGGAATTTTTGTGTTTCCTTTCTTTGAGTCTAAAACAGCAGCTGGGAGACTAGTTGCCTGGCCAGCACAACTGGTCCCAGGACCACCGCCACACCATCTCTGCTTGTACTTCTATTCATGACTCTCCTGATGTGGCAACAGGGAACAGTGGGATATTTTAACTCAGGGGAATTGGGGGTGTGGGGGGCAGTAGACGCAATGTGGACAAAGTGGCTGTTTACTACTGAGCTTACTTTTTGACCAGGGCTGGACTTGCTCTGTGGTCACAAGAGGATGCAGGAGTCTTGCCAGAGAACATGTGGCAAACTATCCTGAACTTGTGCTTTGATTGAGAGTTTAAAAAGAAAATGTTCCCGACCTTTAACTAACTGTTTGAAGCTTGCTGTGTGGTAGACCATATGCTGTGGAACATCCTGTTATCTGGAGATGGTTTCAGAATATTACAAGTTGTTTACTCCAAGAGATTTACTTTGTAGTCTATGAATGATTTATGTGCATGATTTACAAAACTGAATGCACTGCACAACCAACAGGTTCAGGCACTTTTAGACACTGTTTTTCTGAGGTGTTTGGGAGCAAAAGACACTAATATTTGTTGTGTCTATGGAGCGTAAGTGTTAGTTTGATACCCAGTAAATCCAATTCCCTTTCGGCCCTATTTGAATAGTTTCAAAAGAAAGCAGAAAGTTCAAAGATTTTATTGAGGTGAAAAGGTGACACAATCTTTGAAATGAATTCTGAATGTATGCATAAAATTACTTTGTCTTTCTGAATGAAAGGTTCTTTCATTAATATCACTTGCAAATTGCCATCTCAGCACAAGGAAGTGACTGCTAACAAAAAAGCAACTTCCATGCGAACAGACGTGTAGGTAGGTCAGTTCCCATAAGAGAATAAAGAAATTACGCACTGTGTCATTGAGTTGCAGTGAGTGGATGCACAGAGGTTTAGTCACAGTATACATGCCGAATAGCACACTCCTGTTGTCAAGCGATTTGCTACCTTTAGAATACTTACACACTCTGACGGAAGTGAAGTACCAACAGTCCAAGATTTCAGGAGCCAGATCACTAGACCGAATGACTGATAACTGGTAAGGTAAATTTGGCCATTTTACATAGTCATCAAGTTTGGGTAAACGTTGAGCTGCTTGCAGAGTGGCTTTATCACCATCATGAGTAACTAGATTATCAAACCTGTCTGGCCCATGATGGTGCAACAAAAGTTAAGGTCAAGACAGATTGCCACATTTTTGTACTGTTGCCAGAATCAGCAGAAGGGGCAGAAAAACATATGCACATTTTCCTGGACGGCTTGTCCACAGAGCATTCCACTAGGCCGTGCGGGTGGAAGCCTGGATGCGAAACTTTGCATTTTTATGTTTTGGACAGTGGTGAACTGATCTACGTCTAGTAAAATTCACCTCTGGCAAGAAAGATTTGAAAATCCTGAGCTTTAGTTTCCACTTCTGCAAGTCCGGATTGTGCCTACTGTAAAGGCCTGCAAAGTTGTTATCTTTCTATGAAAGCTGCTCTGCCAGGACGTGGATTTATCATTTGAGAGACAACTGCCACATCTGTTGGGCAGTTCAAGACAAAAGTAGGGAGTGTCCCTCCCTATTTCTAAATGTAATATATGGGTGTCATGTTTTCTTTACATGTCAGTACATTTTTGGTCCTCAAGTACATTTGAAAATCATTATAGCACATTGAACTTAAGTAGTTTCTCAGCACTGGTCCATTTCCCTCACTGTAAAATGGGGGATTCGTTAACCACACCAGTCTGAAGGAATAAGTAGGTCGTGACGTTTATGTGCAGCTGGAGGATCGGCAAACTTTCATCTTACTATGAGATTGTGCATGTTCCCCCTACAGCAGCCTGTGCTTCCTCGGAGGAAACCACAAAACTACAGCTTCCCAATTCCCAGATGCTATCATCCACTGAGACACCAAACACTTGCATTAGATGCATCTGCAGCCATGGACTGACATCCAACTTTAAGCAGGAAGCAATCATTCCGAACGTTGCCATTACTGCTGTGACAGACTGAAACATCTAGAAACAGAAAAAGGACTTTGAACTGCTTGTACTCTCTCCAGTGTTCGGAAATCTAGAGCTAAATGGGTACTAAAAGTTGGTCTCAGACAAATGAGCGAATGCTCAGTGGCATAATGTAGGTGTGCGAAAGATTGACATGTGCTCTGCCCCAATGGCACAAATTGGATTCCATAAATATATGGTGCGCCATCACGCACCAAAGTCAAGTCGCACTGCCATAAAAGCATGAGTCATGCTAATTAATCCAGAAAGTCCAATACTTTGACAGTAGAATCCATTTTAACCCATCTTTTGTTCAAATATTCTTCAATAGTTTCTGAATTCACAACGAGGCAACGCAATCCGAACCTTTGAATGCTTGAGAAATGCCCATCCGGGCCTTATTCTACAGTACAGTACGTAGGAACTCACTATTCATCCTAGGTAACAGTACATAAATGTATGCAAATCATTTCAGGCTGACAGCCCTTCATCAGCGATAGCTGTAATATTAAACGAACCATCATAAATCATATACTAAAAGAAAGTGTGCTATGTAAACCATGCAATCTAAAATGTGAATAAAGAAAAACACCAACCCACATTACTCTATAACCCTTCACATCACAAGCACCGTGTTCAATTCTACCCAAATATTCCTTTACAAAAATAATCAATATTAAATTCATCATAATGATGTATCATAAATAAAATGCACCCCCTGCTCAACTTAACTTTGAAAAAAACTATTTCATAAACCAAACATGCTCAAAATGATAATCTCACTGTGCTGTGAAAATCCCATTTAAATTTTCTGTGTCCCGGCACCAAAACCGGCAGCGTAACCTCTCCGTTTGGCATCCATAAAGCAAACAGCCTTGTGAACTAAACGACTGAAAACTAACAACCCTTTGAAAACATCACAGGTGAAACCCATCTTGTTAAACATGCCACATGATTGTGAGTGCAGAATTGAACTAAAGTAAACAAAAGAAATTTGCGAATCACTTGCCTCAAACCTTAACATGCAGCCCGTGTCCATCAAAAGAAATTTGAATAAATAAATCATGTTATAAACAAACAATACCTATACAGACTAAATCATGAAAAAGTCAAATATACGTGCTAATAATAAACCCCAAAAGATAAATGGCGTGAACTTAAATGTATTAGTTAACTCAAATGTCATAATAAAATCATTTGGACTGATGGTTCAAATGTTTCAATAACGAAGTTAGCTCCCTCTGATAAACTCGATGTTTCCGTGATGCCTCCAGAATGATGTAATGTTATTTTTATCGCAATGTTCAATGCAGGGTGCAAAAAGTTTGGTGGGACAGGAAATCTATAATCTCAAACAAATGAGCAAATGCGTATCTATTGTACTCGAGGTCAACTTTTTTTGGAAGAATGCTCAGAGGCAAAATTTAGGCGTAAGATGTGCTCTGCCCTAATGGCACAAATCTGATCCCATAAATGTATGGTGCGTCCGAACGCACTAAAGTCAAGTCGCAATGCCATAAAAGCATGAATCATGCGACTGGACTTTGGTGCGTGACGACGCACCATACATTTGTGTACTCAAAGTTGTTACCAGATAATGCTGGGCCAGTACAGGTTGCAGATGAGACTTTTTGGCATTGATGCCAAGTCCTAATTAGTTAAGTTGGGACACTATTTTGTGTGTGTAAAACAGGCACTGCAAACCTGTTTTGCCTTTTACCAGCCAATCGTAGTAACAGATAGGGTAAACAAATTACCTGGTGGCGGAGATGAACTGCCACCATGACAAGACATTTCGTGAACACAGTTGTTGATTTAATGCTGAAAATTAAAACTGAACTGATAATGTTTTGCACCCAACATAAAGCAAATGTTCAGGTGATTACTTGGAAGCATCAGGATACGAAGACAGCTGCCTTTAATGCCGAGTGTCATTAGCCTGTCTTCTTGCAGAAGCATTATCACTTCCTAGAACATTCAACTTGAAATGACTGGTCAGGAGGAAGAACTTTAAGACGTGCATCTCCAAGATGGGAAGAGGTGCATCATCCTTTTTTGATATCGAGAAGAACATGGAGTGTTCCCTGGCCTCTCGCATAGCACTTCCTCCCCTTTCAAAGCAGCGCGTGAATCTCTTCGAGCAACGATATACTCTTGATTTATGTAGTCATAATTAGGAACAGGTATGGTGAAGGTATAGAGTAGCCCATGCAGCACATTGAACAATACCCATTTGCCTTAAATTACTCTCTCCCACTACCGAGGATAGTCCCTCAACCTTCCCCATAATGGTATTTAGTGATTGTGACACAGAGCGATTTAACAGTATTGGTGTCCTTTTTAATATTTTCAAGGTCTTGATGAACATGGCAAACTTAGTAAATATTGTTTAACTTCAGAACAGAAACAAGCAATAATCATAAACATGTGGTGATGTAAAATGGCCCTGATGATGATGATGATGACCTGGCAGCATACCATATGTGCAGTATTGATCGGTATAGGCCCATGTTGCAAATTACCTTTCCTTCAGTGACACAAGCTTCACACTTTTTTGGCACACTTTTCTCAAAGGCGTTAGAAGAGATTTCTATTTCCTCACATTGGAAATGCTCATAACAGTTAAGGAGTGCCTGGAAGTTTTGCAGTGCACAAGAAGGTTGCAGTGCCCATTATCTCGCTCATCCTAACAGTACTGTAGTGTCTGTGTTCTTTGCTTGGAGGTAGCCCTTCGCTGGTACCTTGATTAATGGATCTCTTTCTGGCTGAATGAACTACCCTAGTGTTAGAAGACACATCACCTCGAATATAAAGAGTATCCAGAAGTGCAGCTTTATATTTGCATTTTGCTCAAGATGGTATACCATGTCTTAATTAGGTTTTTTTAAATGTCTACAGTTTTTTTTGTCATGGGAAAATAGTGGACTATTCTCTTAGTTCTGAATGATGTTTCAATGAGGAATACTTTCTCTACCAACATCATGGTGACCGCCATGCTGAAATATAGTTTGTTGAATTACTGCATGGTAGGCTCGGGGTAAATCAGAGGAAAAGCTTTAAAGGATACTGTTCTAAAGGTGCCTCGTTGTCGGACTCCCAGTATTTGTTCAATTCTTCTTCAGAATGCGGCACAAGGTCTTTACATGATTGGATCTGTTGCTTCGCTGCTCTTCTTCTCAGTCTGCTTAGGGTAATGCAGATCGTGAACAAAGAACTCAGTCCTGTAGGGCAAATATCTGTGGTGCTTGGAACTACCTGCCTGCTTCAGTTGTCTTTGTACATTTCTGAATATGATAATGGCATGTCTTAGGTGCAATATCCTCCTCAAATGTAATTTTTGCTTGGTTACATTCTTGCCAGGTGATATACGTTGTTATGAAAGCCGGTTGTTTTAGCTTAATCAGTAGGCCTCAACACATCCTTCTAAGGTTCTGTGACAATATTGCCTCTTTCAGAGTCTAAATCAAAGTATTCCTTTCTCAAGTCCAACCATGTGTTGTGTCCTTGTGTGAGGGGGTTGTGAAGTCATGATTTTTACCTGCTAAGTCTTTTTGGGATCAAGCATGGTTGAAATTAAATATTTTCCAAAGCAAAAACAAGGATGTGACTTAGGAGTTGGCCTTTCGAAGCTGTCTCGGGTACTTTTCACGTCTGAGCCATCACTTGTTTCAAGGAGGGCTGACCAGAGTCAAGATTTGCAGAGAGTCTGTTCTACCCCTTTAGACTGTGATGTGTGTGTTCCAAATAACCATTGTGTGCAGGTGGCAATAGTTTTGAAATCAGAGTTTTGTTTCGTATTGTCACAAACTGTTGTAATGAACCCTTAATTATGTGAAAACTGTGCTTACAACCAGAAAGCTATTTTGCCTGCATCTATTGACTGCATGGAGGCACTGTAAAACCACCTATGATGACAATTTAAGAGCAATCGTTTACACTGTATTGTTGACACCTCAAACAGCTCTATTAGTCATTAACCGGAGAACGGCACGGATTGCAAACCTGATAGCAATCGGATTGTGCCAACTTCGCATGATATCAATAACAAACATTAAATGGTTTCTTTTTCATCCCAAAAACCCAAGAAGTAATTCTCAAACAACAGAGAAAATATGTATAAAGTTGTAAGGATATGATGGGTCAACTTGATATCTTTTGTAGCCGTAGCACAGGCTGCAGTAGATGGATTTGTTCTTCGGTATAGTGTCCTTCATGTAGGAGCGTATAAAACCTATTCTTTCAATTGTGATACAACTTTGAAGATGGAACACTAAACTTTTGCACCAATCCTGAGGGTGAAAGTTAAAGTCTTTAAGTAACAGTGCACAGCATGTTTACAGCAGCACATACTGTACGCATATTACATCGACCACTGTAGTAAGCATCCACAGGAAAACCAAAAAGGGGCAGAATGACAAGAAATACTTGTTTCCCTCTGCACTGCGTCCCTAAGGGGACATTGTGAAGAAACTGAAGCCACATTGTCCCTGCTACAGGAGATGAAAATCGACAACCACAATGATTAACAGAAGGTCTTTTCATAGGAGGAAACACTAGAGGCGATGAGGACAAAGATGACTCAGACTCAGAAGCAGGTTCTGAATTTGGGAGAGAAATTTTTAAATTCTTCACAACCTGCACCTCAATTTGTTTTCTCCTCTAGCCACACCTCTACCCCATGAATTCATCTGGTCCCTGGGGTTATAGACTGTGTGCATTCAGGTCTGATGCGCAATCGATATGCATGGAATTTTATAAAGGGACCAGAAGTTTTCCATCTCATTCTTGCAGCACCAAGGCGCTGGTTCTATATACCAGTAACAGCCTATACTGCCCGCAGGCACACCCAGCCAAGAAGGTAAGTCAATTGTATGGCAAGGGATGCAACTGGCAACAGATGAGTGAAGGAAGCTCCACTAACAAGGGACTGAGGTCTTCCTAGTCATAAGAGCAGGTCTGTGGTTCACATACAAATAGGAATTCAGCAAGTCCCAGGCAAGATAGCAGAGCAAAAATCATGCAGCGAAGCTACAGCCTTCATCAAATATTCACATACACAAGGAAGATGATTATGTATTTTGTGATTGGGGAATAACTTCCTACATTATAAAAGTACAATGAGAGCTGGCTGTGCAGGGGTGGTTGGGACAGTCACAGCAAAGTAGGCAAATTCTTGAGTGCACCTTAGAATTGAAAAAGTCTTGGAAAAGGGAATCCTGTTTCTTTCTGCACATTTACAAGGGGGTTGAGTGCCAGCTCTGTACAATGAAGGTTCAGCCTTCAGTGGTATGAAATGACTAAGGCAGACGGAAGGGGAAACATAGCATAAACAAACTCTGTAAAATGCAGTGCAATAATCTAAGAAAATAAATTACACTGCACTGTTTGGTTGTTGGGGATCAGCATTGATTTCTGAATCTACCTCTGCACTGCGGACTCAAGTAAAAGGTTCTAAAGACATATTCCTGAAGAAATCCTATACCACTGGGCAAGTACGCACTGTTCAGTTGTTCTAAGTACAAAATGGCAAACAATTAAAAAACACTACTTTCTTCAACAGCAGAGCTTAAAACGACCAATGGAAAAAAACGTACATTTTTTGACAAAAGTTATTACCTCTTCCTTTTGATGAAGCATAATATGCGACTTAAGACTGGCGATTCTGGAGAATTTCTTGTGGCACATAGGACATGTTGGGGAATCCAACTTGTGAGTAGCTTTATGAAGTACAAGGTTGAATTCAACATTAAATGTTGCAGGACACTGGTTACAACGATGGGGCTGTTTTGGGGGAAAAACAGGCTTTGTAGTTTGAATTAAATTATTACAAGTTCACAACTTTTTTCAAACAACTGGATACCCAACAATAGGCACTACAACATTGACATGTACAGAAAAGATGCATCAGCATACATTGAAATAAGGCTTAGTAACAACAAGTGTTATGTAAAAGATTCATTTTGCCCGAAAAGGTTTAATTGTACAATAATTAATATTTAAGTAAATAACATTTTTCTGGACAAAAACAATACATACATGTGGTCTTCAGGCTTTACTAGAAATAATCATTCATGTATGATCATGAGGAGTAAATGTATCAGAAGACTGGCCCCACCTTACATTATTGTTCGGCATTGCGTGGTATGTTCAAGTGTCTGCTGTGCAAAACACGGAGAGGGTCAAAATAAAGTTACAACAGTACAAGATGCTGATGGTTAGGCTAGTAATGCCGTCAGTTTGATGCATGCAAATGGTGTAGATTCACAACCTGTGCACTGAATTTAACACATTTCCTATTTCCCCTTTCATGTGATGGTGGATGTTGGATAGGCAAAAAACAAAATAAAGTTAACAAAATCTAAATTTCTTTAACTCCATTAATGCAGAGCACGCGGTGTTCATGTCCTCCACACATACTTTACAGTGCACATCCTCCCACTCAAGGCAAGAAACTCCTCAAGTGCAGCTTTCCCAGCAGCCTGAGGCATTTTTTTTTTGTGTGAATGACGATCAGCACGCATGACACACTGACGTTGGCACTATAGATAGCGAAAGCAAAAGGATCAGTAAGGCTCCATCCACTTTCACTGTTAGGTGCAGGGGGGGGGGGTGGTTAGAGCGCAGTACCCAGAGTACTAATCACAATGGGACCAGTAACATTGGAAGGGAACAATCTCCCTGTTCCAATAATATCTCTATCTAGTGGATACCTACTTGGGGATTGGCGAGAGGCGGCTAGCAACAATAACAAATCAACCTTACCTGCACAGAACAGAATTTGGGGAATTCATGAGTCATAAGAGTGAAGCAGGTGTTGTGATTACTGTGGCACACCAAGACACCAGGCCAGGGGGGAAAGAAAAAGCAGAACAGAAAGAAATAGGTCTCTGGGTAGGGTCCCACAGTACAAGAAACAAGACAAAGGGGGAAACAAAGGGGTGACAAAACAGGGGAGATTTCTTACTAGAGAAGAGAGAAGAAAATCAGGGACTCACTCAGGGTACCTGACAGGCCGTAAGGAGCAGGAACACCAAGGGTGAAGCCAGGAAAGAAAGCTCAGAAACCACTAGCAGATGGGAGTGCGCTAGGAGGAGCCAGCTGATGGAACAATAACTCACAGCTGTAAAAGACATCTCTGAAGAGGATAGCCATAGACCTGGAGTGTGGGGAAATTAAAATAGCTGAAGCAAACCCCCCAGTGCCTAGTCATACTCGTACTACTAACCTTACATCCAGCAACAGGAACACAGCATCAGAACAGGCTGTCTAAAAAGAAAGCAAACTTATGCAATAATCGGGCAAATGCTCATTTATAAAAACTAGGATTCTATTTTGCAAACCACAAGATCCAGGGACTTTATGCAGATTTTTCAAAGGAGTACAACAATCACTGAAGAAAGAACTGAATAGGACTTGAAAGAGATGATTAGGTTTCCTGCCCAGCTCCAGATACTAGCCGAGGGGATATCCTGGAACTTAAAGCTCCAGGATATCCCTGGAAGCACTGGAGAGAGCAAAAAACATGCAAAATGCTGAAGGACTTTGCAGAGCAAAAATTAGACGAAAGATAATAAGATATCACTAACAATAAAGCTGTAATAGAATATGAAAGGTATGTGAGCATAAATCACGATGAGAGTAGTGTCAAACTTCCTTCATAGCCACTGTCCACAGGCAGTGTTTTTACAGTACACACATTTATAAGGTATAAGTGATAGGACATTAAGTTAAGAAAGATATTTTGGGGGAGGAGCCTAGCGCGTAACCAAGATGGCCACGTAGGCTCAAGGCTCCCGAGGGCCTCCGCAACCTCCCACATCTATCCTGAATTAATCCTGGTTTTGTCGACGGGCTTTTGTTGATGAGCTTGAGCTGAGGTGCCATCCGTTCTCCAAATTCAAATCGGGCTCGGGGAACCGAAATGGTTGCGATCTGAAGTTTACGGCCTGCTCCTGCCTTGGTCCCGAACTCGAGTTGGTGAGGTGCCCGGGTACGAAGTGAACAACAGCGGCATGCAGGGCCTGGCCTGTCCCGTACCCCGCACTTTCACTTTCGTTTTCGAACCTGTTTGCTGACCTCTGCTGAGGGACCTTGATGTTCCAGAGGAGCGTGGATGGTGGAGTGTTTGGCCTGGATCTCGGACTATACACAGGCTACAGTCCGTGACGGCTGTGGTCCCTTGAATTAGCTGTCTGGTCCCTACTCCTGTGCTGGCAGGTGCCAATCTCAGTGGTCACCGGACGATGGCGGCGAGGCTGGACGGAGATAAGCAGAAACCCAAGAATACCCGGCGGGGAGTTTACACCCAGGCTAATAACATGGACCGCTATGCGCAGACAAAGGGATCCCCTGGTGGGTCGCATAAATCGCCGGAAAGGTCCAAGGATGTCTCGGGCCTATCTGCTGACTTGACTTTGATAGACGTCATGGGCGCCATTGAGGAGATGAAGGCTGCAGTGGGTCAGCAGTTTAATACCCTGGCTCGTAAATTGGATGCGGTCCTGATCGATGTCAATCTGGTCAGGGCGGATCTGTCTAAAACGAATGAGCGGGTCACTGCTTTGAACCACACAGCGTCGAGCCTAACTGTGGACGTGGCCGCCCTGCAAACGGAGGTTCGTAGGTTACGGCTGACCAGTGACCTAACTGACCGTCGACTTGAGGATTCCGAAAGCAGGGCCAGGCGGCGCAATGTTCGTATAATTGGGGTACCGGAACGATCGGAGAACCCTGCTGCTGACCTTTTTGTGGAGGATCTGGTGGTCAACCATCTCGCACCCAAGGGGCTGAGCAAATTCTTTGCGGTGGAGCGGGCTCACAGAATTCCGGGTGGTGCGCCGAAAGTGGGTGCTCCCCCGCGGCCTATAATTGCCCGACTTTTTAACTTTCGGGACAGAGATGCTATCCTTCAGGCGTCGAGGGTGACTGGGCCGCTGAAATTTGACAACTCTAACGCCAGCTTCTATCCAGACTTTACGCAAGCAGTCCAAAAACAACGACTGGGATTCTTGGGCGTCAAACGGCGCTTGAGGGACATGGAGCTGAAGTATGCGATGCTATTTCCGGCCAGGTTGCGGGTTGAGTTCGAGGATCGCTCGCACTTCTTCGACCGGCCGGAGGCGGTTGGATACCCTGCCTCAGAGTCGAGATCGGGATGGTCAGACGGCGGAGAGTGGCGAGGGTTCGGCGGAACAGCGCTAGAACTTTGGTTCCCGGTGATGGACTAGGCTGGTGACGTTTTGTACCTTAGCTCTATGGGACTCAAGTTTGGTGCAATTTGCCCTTCAAATGCTCGGAGGTTGTGGAGAGCATATTGGGGCCCTTTCCTCCTTCAGGGGTTCTTTTCACTGCAAGTTGGGGGGGCTGTTTGGGCTCAAGCAGGGGTGCAGGGAGGGGGGAGTTGTGGTTTGGATATTGTGGGGGAGGGGGGGTGTTGGGGACTGTTGGGGACTGTTTGTTTGTTTCACAAGGCAATGTGAGGTTAGCTGCTGATTTGTCCTGGTTGTGTTCTCCGGGATGTGGGCATCATGCACGGGAGC
Source organism: Triturus cristatus (assembly GCF_964204655.1). NCBI lineage: Eukaryota > Metazoa > Chordata > Amphibia > Caudata > Salamandridae > Triturus > Triturus cristatus. Next base: position 216,905,433 of record NC_140588.1, read on the forward strand.
GGGGTGGGGGGTAAGGGTTTGAGAATACTTTCGTGGAATGTGAACGGACTGGGGGATAGGATCAAGCGCGGGGTGGTGTTGCAGTTTTTTAAACGGATCTCGCCCGACATTGTTTTCCTGCAGGAGACACATCTGATTGGGAACTCCTTCCATGCCCTGAATAGGCGGGGCTATCGCCTTGCTGTTCACTCTGGTTTCACTTCTGGCTCTAGGGGAGTTGGTATCTTGGTCAGGGCCTCTCTCCCGTTGGAGGTGGACGAGGTGCTCCACGATGATAGAGGGCGATATGCAGCATTGGTGGGGAGATGGGAGGGTAGAACTGTTTCGCTCGTTGCTGTCTATGTGCCACCGGGATTGCAGACGGCTACATTTGCTGATTTGGGGCGTTTGGTCCTGGGACTCCCTGGGGGGGTTCTGGTGTTAGGGGGTGATTTTAACGCTGTTGTATCCGGTATAGAGGACCGTCACCCCCCCAGGGATCTCCCTAGAGCCCAGGCCTGGCTGGGTGGCTTTCTAGATACTTTAGGACTTATAGATTGCTGGAGACTGATGCACCCGGGGCAGGCACAATACACCTTCCACTCGGGGGCCCACGGGAGTCTCTCGAGACTTGATTATATACTTATGCCGGCGTTCCAGGCTGGAATGATCGGGGAGGTGCGTCATTTGGCCCGAGGTATTTCTGACCATTCCCCTCTATTGTTGCAGATGGAGGTTGTTCCTGGGGCAGAGGGAAGAGTAGCGCCAATTAACCACTGGTATTTACGTAACCCTAATATTCGCGCGGAACTGGTTAAGTCCATTGATCACTACTTCGACGATAATGTAGGGTCAGTGTCGTCTGCTGTCTCCCTATGGGAAGGTTATAAAACGGTGATCCGGGGGCATGCCTTGTCTCTTATTTCCCATGCTAGGAGGTGCGGGAGGGAAGAGGTGGTTCGCCTGGAAACTGACATCGCTGAGATGGAGGGGGATTTGGAGCGGGGTGTCACGGATGAGAAATTGCACGTTCTCAGCCTTAAACAGTCAGATTATAGAGCGCTGGTCACTGATGCTGCTAAAAGGATGAGTAGAGAGCAACAGGGACGACTGTATGATGTGGGAGATAAGGCCAGAAAGTTGATTGCTTGGTTGGACAAGAAGAAGAGAGCGAGTAGAGTGGTGCCGGTTGTGGAGAGAGTGGATGGCGTGTGTGTGACTGACCCGGTGGAAATTGTTAACTGCTTCGCGGATTACTTCCGTGGGGTATACTCTCCGGTCTCTGGGCGTTCGGAGGAGGACTCTCATCTGTTGCTTAGAGATATTGCATTGCCGTCCCTCTCGGAGACTGATAGCATATTGATGGAGGCGAAGTTGTCGCCGGATGAGATTGCTTTGGCCATTCACTCGATCGCTTCTGGTAAGGCCATGGGTCCCAATGGTCTCCCCATTGAACTATATAAGTTGCGTCCAGATAAGATAGCACCGTATCTCCGTGACATGTTCCTCGCTGCACGGGCGGCGGGCTCTCTCCCCCTTGACCAACGTCTTGCCACCATAGTTGTGATACATAAAGAGGGGAAGCCGCGAGACCGCTGTGCCTCCTACAGGCCTATCTCGTTGTTGAACGCAGAACCCAAAATTCTGGCTAAGGTATTGGCCAATCGTCTGGTTCGGGTCGTGGGCGACTTGATTCATCAGGACCAGTCCGGTTTTATACCTCATCGTAATACCGCCCTGAACCTGAGGCGGTTGCATGGCGTGCTTGCTAGAGCGGAGTTTATGCGTGAGCCGGCCATCTTGGCGTCTTTGGACGCTACCATGGCGTTCGATACTTTAGAGTGGCCGTATATTTGGGCTGCGTTAGCGAAGTTCGGGTTTGGCCCTGAATTCATTGGGTGGGTAAAATTACTATACGCTGACCCATTGGCGTAGGTTGTGGTGAATGGTAGGGTGTCGGCTCCCCTCGCGCTGGGGAGAGGTACGCGACAAGGCTGTCCGTTGTCGCCCCTCCTCTTTGCACTTTCTTTAGAACCTCTCGCTGCCTGGTTGCGTTGGGAGCCGTCGTTGCGGGGCATTAGATGGACGCCGGAATTTGAGGACCGTGTCTCCCTTTATGCGGATGACATCCTTTTGTATCTCACCTCTCCTCGAAAGTCGCTAATTGTATTGGTGGACGTATTGAATTCCTTCGGTCGTAATTCTGGCCTGGTTATCAACTGGGCCAAGTCATGTGTTTACGTCCTCTCGGGCGAGGCCCCCCTCCTGCCGCGGGGATGCCCTATTCAGATTGCTACATTGGGGTTCAAATATTTGGGAATCTTCATATCACTGGACCCCGCGGTCCGCTATGAGCGAAACCTTCTCCCTCCACTCCAGCGATTGAAGGCCGACGTCGCCAGGTGGCGACGGCTTCCGCTCTCGCCGCTCGGACGGGCGGCATGGTTTAAAATGATGTCGCTGCCTCGCTTCTTGTACGCTTTACAAAATACGCTAGATGTCGTGCCGGCTCGTTACTTCCGAGAGGTGGAGGGTCTTCAGCGCCAACTGTTTTGGGACGGGCGACCGAGGATCGCTCTCGCCAAGTTGACACTCCCTTGGTATGATGGGGGTGTTGCCCTCCCCGATATTAAAAAATACTATTGGGCGTCTCAGTTGGCTGCGGTGAACCACGGGATATACGGTCCTGCTTTGAATCCGGCCTTCGAGATGGATAAGTTATTACTTCCGGGCGGGGATTACAATAGGGCACTGTATTCGGCGACTCCAGATGCACGGTTGACAGGACCAACGCAAGTTGCGGTACGCGTGTGGCATGCGGCGAATGCTGCGATGGGGTGGAGGGATCGCTTGACTCGTGCGACGGCGTTGTATGCCTCCCAGCGCTTGGGTTGTCTGTGGAAAACGAAAGGCTTTGAGAAATGGGATATGATTGGTATAAGTAAGGTGGGTGACCTCTGGGCGAAAGGGTCCTTTAAAACGTTTGAAATGCTCAAAACTGAATACAAATTAAATGATAGGGAGTACTTCCGATATGCACAGGTCTACCATGCGCTGTGTTCGGTTTTTTCGGATGTTGCTGCTATCCCAGAATATTCCCCTTTGGAAGATAGGGTGTTAGATGGCTATGTGCCCGACAGCACTATTTCTCTGATCTATAAAAAACTTATTAATGATCGTACGGACTTGCTGACCCATCTGCGGGAGGCGTGGACGGCCGACGGATTGGAACTTGACGATGAGGATTGGGTATCGGCGGTGGCCTCCCCGAAAGAGGTGGCGATCCCGGCCCGCCTTAGATTTGTGCAGCTGAAGATACTCCATAGAGTGTATGTCACAGGGCCCGGTTTGATACGTATGGGTTATTCGAGGGATGGAATGTGTAAGCGTGGCTGTGGCTTGTTGGGTACCTTTCTTCATATCCTATGGGAATGTTCGGCGGTCGTACGATTTTGGAACGGGGTACATACTGTAATGGAGGAGGTCACGCATGTCGCTTTGTTACCAGAGGCCAGGAGGCGTTTGCTGAATGTCTGGGAACCAAATGACTATAATGCGGCGCAGACGCAGTGGGTGACTTTGGGGTACATGGTGGCTAAGCGCAATGTCGCACAGTTGTGGGGTTCCCCGAGGCCGCCTACGATTTCGGTATGGAAGGAGAATATGGATTGGTGTATGTTCAGGGAAAAGACGGTGTATGTGGCGAGAGGCAAGCCTGGGAGGTGGACTAAGGTGTGGGGTCCATGGAATTCCTATCGTGGAAATATCTGCGCTCCTCCTCTGCCGCGAGAGGCCGACGTCGCTTTGTCCCCCTAGCCGCACATTCTACGTAATTGTGTATGCTTTGTCCTCTTCTCCGCCGCCCCCCACTACCACCTCCTGTCAAGAGCTATTCCAGATAACGTGGATCTTCCCCCGTCCTGGGGAGCGCACGCTGCTATTTCGGACTCTCATTGCCTTGTTTGTGTGTTATTGTTTGTTTTTAATAGAAAATATGAAACCGTCCTTTTTGATCGCCCTTGGACTGTGGCCGCGGCCTGTTATATGTGCTTACGAACTTTCGGGAGCATTTGCTTCTGGCTCATTTGAATGTATGGCGTAGCCTTGCTGGCTCCCGAGCTTTCTAGCGGCCGGCCCTTGTGGTTGTAGGCCCTTGTCTGTATCTTTTTAATGTGTAAAAAAGGTTTCTTATAAAAAAAAAAAAAAAAAAGAAAGATATTTTGGACTGACATAAGCAGGTTTGAAAGAAGAGGCTATTTTGTTTACAAAGAGACACAATATATCTAATAGATACAACTTAGGTAGATCCAAACTGTTACAACAGGCGCCAAATGGAACAAAGGACGGAGAAGAGATCACTGTAATATCAGTATACCCCCCAAAAGGGACTACAGACAAGAACCATAGTATGATTTGAGCCCTACAGGACTGTGGTATGCCAAGGAATAGGTCATTTAGGGGAGATTGGCAGACAAATTTATGTCCATACAGATGGACAGATTTGGCCCAGTGGAAAGAAGCACTAAATCTGCGCACAAATAAATTTGCCAAGGTGTTGCACCTAGGCAATACATAGAGGGAAAGACACATCTTGGACAAAAAATACTCCTACCACTCTGGAGCCAATAACTCCTTTTCCAGGACGGGTTACTTAATAGTGCCTCAATAAGTGGAGTTGTAGTTGATGAGAGAAGTTTCACAACACTCCCTTTTAAGGTCAGTTCTTTAAGGAAGGCATAAAAAATGATATTTGGAGGTGAATACTAGATGCCTGGGAACTAAAGGATGACGCAATTTGGACTGATAATGAACAATTCTTTGTCAAAAACAGAGAGTCCGTATAATCAGTGGTAATACTATGGGATGCATATAAAACTGTCGTAAGGGGTAGGCCATCTCTGGTATAACAAGGAGGAGATGGGAGAGAGAGTAAGGGATTATGGAGGTGAAGGAAGCCATGCGGTCATCAAGAGAGAGTACCCAATTGATGGCAACCTGGTAAAATGATAAAGGCTTAAATACTAAGAGCTTTGGTCACTATCTACAAATGAAGCTTTGAAACAACATATAGTCAAAGACAGTTATAACAGTAGGAGACTAGGTAGAGAAGGTCAATGTACGGCTGGAAAGAAGGCATGAAGTGGAATCAGGCTAACCGGGGAGCACAATAAATGGGGACTCTAAAATAGAGCAAGAATTTGGCACATATCTCTGAAAGCAGTATTTCACGAGGCTTGAAGACCAAGAAGTAAGAGACTAGGTAGAGTATATGACAACCCAGCCACTTTCCAGGATAGAAATGGGAGATGGGAGACTTGGAAAGGCAGTAAAAGTAGACATTTAGACGCAATTGCAAATCTGAGTGCTGGAAAGGCCCGAGCGACCAACCTAAGTTCTTAAGTATTTCTCCAGTATGCTAGTGGTTTACCTTCAAGTATTCCTTGAGGAAGCTAGACATGAGGGAAGCCTGCTACGTGGTCAGAGTCCTGCCATATCAATATTAACAGGAAAATAAAAGAAACCTAAAAACAAATGCATCATACAGGCCAATTCCACTCTTGAATCTTGAAACAATGACCCTGGGTAAGATATTAGAATATCGATATTCAATTTTATAGACTCCTTAATTTATTGTGACCAACGTTGGTTAATACCAAACAGGAGAATCGGGCATAGCCTTCGATGCCTATATGGATGCACAGAATACATGATGAAGGTTGAGGAGACGAACATTGTTTTCAGAGTGGATGTAGCCAAGGTATTTGATATGACTGAGTAGACCGTCGTGTTGCCTTTCCTGGAGAAGATAGGGTTCAGACCACAATTTCTGTATTTATGGAAACTATTGTATGAGAATAGCAAGGATAGAGCATGGGTGAAAATTGATCTATTAGTGGCATCTTTCTTGGTGAGCAGTACAATACATGAATGCCCCACTACTGCCTATGCTATTTTACCTAGAGGTACGATCACTGGTATGTTGAGGTAAGAAAGACCCCTGATCAGGGGGTTGAAGTGGGACTCAAAGCGGAACAAGAAAAAGCACTGTATGAGACAATATACTCTTTCTAGCTGATCCGATAGCCACCACTGACTGGAACTGCATCAACTGGTAAAAATCAGTCCGATATCCCCCCCCCCACTCCCCACACCCCCCTCCCCAACCCCATCAGTCTTGGGTCATCTGTATTGATAATACTCTGGATTCAGTGTACCAGATTCAGATACTTAAAGGCATATATTCAACAAAAGAGGGGCAGGAATTAAACAAACAGAATCTATATAAGGTCCTTACAGACTTTCAGAACGATAAACAACACTGGAGTACACACCCACATTTGCTTCGAGTTAGAGCAGCATGGTACAGATCATTTCTAAAGCTCTTTTACATACTCCAAGTGCCATACTAGGTACCAAAGGAATTTTTCTAGAAATGACATGCAGCTGTACCCTCCCCGCAGTACAGCCACCCAAGGATTGCACTGTACAAGCAGACAGCGAGGTTGGGTCTATGATAAGAGATATTGCATTCCCAGTCTTACAAAAGTACTATGTCGCATCAAAAGTGGTGGTAGTAAATACATTTGTTTTCTGATCTCTAGAGACGCACTTACTTTGAGTTGATCCACGTACTCTAGCTACGCAAAGAACCAAAAAACATACTGGGACAGCGATTATGGCATGGAAGGCCAGCAAAAGGAAAATATGATGAAAGTCCACAATGACAGGCCTTCCCTATTACGGTCAAGTGCTACATTGTAAAGGTTAGGACGACTATAGGGCTTTGGACGATGAGATGTAATTGATATTTCGAAAATGAAGAAGTATGGGTTCTGGCAGGATTAAAAATGTAAGAAATAGCTCACATCGAAATACGAATTAATACACTCTGAAATTTTCATCAGCCAGGCTAGTGAAACCCCGAAACCGTTCCTAGAATGCTTGTTTCTGCTCCAGGGAAGACCTGGCTTGGCAGTTCAGGCTAGACTGTTCCCATGAGGAACAGGGTCAAGACTGATTTGCAAATGGATGGGTATAACCTGAGGTGGCATGGTGAGCAAAAGAATGATGGATTTAACACAGATCTCTTGACTGGGGGTGAATGTTTTGATTTGTTCTGCATTCCGTCCATCATTTGTGTGTCTTTTAATGGCAAATATACCAGCTGAGCGCCATAGGGCCCAAGGAACTTGAGGACCCTGACAACATCAAGGTAAGTCAGAAACTTCGGGGTAAGCATGGATTCACTCATATGCTCGATACAATATGTAAACGTCACCAAGAGCACATTCTACATAATGAAAACGATGCATCCCATCTTCCCATACCGTATGCACCAACAAAAACTACAAGGAAAAAGACCACCATGCCTACAAGTTAAATAAAAGCAATATAATTAAAACAGGACGTTGTACTCCAAGCTTTTACCAAGGATCACCATACCATAGATATCTATTGGTAGCATTGTTTTCACACTACAAGTTGTCAAGCTCTGAAACTTGCTACTAAGGTTGGAAGCAATAAGGAGCATATGAACTATAGAAGACAATTAAAAACAAGGCTACCTTCCTAAGAGCATTACCCAAGCGTAAGGAAACCTCCTGCACTCTGTTTTGAAGAAACTCCTGTTTTTTTACATAATAAGCACTGGGATAGCCAATAGGTCTCGTCCATGTGAGAGCCATTGGTTTTGCCAAGGTCTTTTAGCCATGTTTTACAGGAGAGCGAGTGCTTTTCATCATCGCTAAAAGTGAGTCGACTGGCGCACAGTAGAGTGGGTTAGCATAGAGTGGCGAAACTTAGAGTGGCATTGAGTGGTGTGGAATAGAGTAGAGTGGTACAGTTGTGGGAGTATTAATTGAAGCGTCAATAGAGACAAGGGGAAAGCAATATAAATATGAAGCTGTATGTTTGTGTTAAAAGTAGGAAAGTACATTGCACATCTAGGAATAATATTGAAACATTTATAAAATAAAATAAATTGAGCACTGCAAAACCACAAAAAGAACAAGGACGAGAAAGAAAGCATGTACTTGACCAATGCTATTTAGATCCTGCTTCATGCAGTAGCCTCAAATGGACGAGGAGACCAAAAATATTCGTATGTCTCCCACTTTCCAGATGAAAGTTTGTTGGAAGGTTGTTTGCGATCTCTTTACCTGGGGTTATACGATGTTGACATATAATAATGTTATTATAATGTAAAGACATATGTACATGCTTATTATATAAATGTTATGTGTAAAATTGATAAAAGAAATGATAAAATAATTTTGATAAAAGAAAGAAAATAAACAAACAATGTTGAGACTCACAACTATGTATATGTTCTTGCACTTTGTTGGTGCTTAAATTTTATGTTCAGCCTATACTGAATTTGAGTTTTGCATAGCCTGCAGGAGCCAAGCAATCAAGGATTGCAAATGAAATTGTCAACAAAAACAAGTAATGGTATGCTGTGGGTGAGTTGGAAGACCACTGAATCGTACCCAATATGTCTGCCAACATAGTGAATGCGCTGTACAGACGAGACCTAAACAAAAAAACAAAAAAAAAGGTTTGACTAGAGCCTCACAAAAAATGTGAATGGGCACCATATGGGCAGATGCAGCTCACCATCCCATGAACACTGAAAACAACTACACCATAGGCAGCATCAGGCCAAATAGCTCTTACAGAAAACATAGGTAGTAGGTGCTGCCAAACTGTAAATGTCACTCGTGTGTAGTAAAAAAAATATATATATATTATAACACAAACACACTGCCCTTGAAGGCTGAGTGTCTGGGTACAAGACAAACCCAAGAGTTGACATGGCCCACATCCCTGTGTGCCATGCCCACGACCTACACTGCCCTGGCATACATCAGCCACCCCTCTAGCTGGGTGCCCTAGGCCAGTGGTGTGGGCACAGGAGCATGAGCCCTGTGCCCCTACAGTACCCAGGTCCATTTCTGGGCGCTGTAAGTGCAGTGCTGCCATTTAAGAGTATATGGTGCTGACAGCTCGTCAAACACGAACTCCACAGCACCATAATGGCAACACTGAAGACTGAGAAGTTTGGTATCAAACTTCTCAGCACATTAAACCCGCACTGATGCCAGTGTGGGATTTAATGTACAAAGCACTACCCAGGGCATCTTAGAGAGGCCCCCTGAAACCTAACCTACAATCCACGTCTTGTCTGAGAGGCTGCCTAGGCTGCCACACAGCAGACATGGTGCTGGACCCCTGGGTGGAGAGCCCCTGCTCTCCTGGGCCTGCAACAATGCACATCCTGGGCGAGGTGCTAGGTCTCCTCCGGCAGGATGGGCAGGGGGAAGCTTCAAAGGCATGCCGCCTTTGTGAGCTTCTCCAGGCCATTTGCTGTACCCAGAAACTGGCCCCCACCGGTTCTGACCCCCACTCTAGCGGGAAGACTGGCCGGAAACCCCAAGTAAGGACAGGGGATGTGCCAGTCTCTGCCAACCCCACCCCTCAGGTGGGGGAGGAGAGGTGAAGTACATCTCCTTGCTCTCGCCATCTTGAAGATGGGAAGACCTGCCCAATCAGGACTAGGATACTGCCCCCCCCTCCCACAGGAGAGTGGCAGGATACCCACCCCAGGGCAGGGACCCATTGGTCCCTGCCCTTTACCTACCTGTAACAACTACTAAATCTAGTATTTAGGGGCACCCTGAACCTTCCCTCCTCAGATTCCAGATTCCGAAAAAGCAAAGAAGAACAAGAAGAAAACCTGCCGTGAAGCTGCTAAGAAGAGGAAGACACCAACTGCTTTGGCCCCAGCCCTACAGGCCTGTCAACCCTCGAACCTGCTCCTGCTAAATCCCGGCACCTCCTGTGGCCAGCATCCTCACAAACCCCGGAGGACCTGGCTACCTTGTGACTCTGAGCATCTGGGACTCCCATGAGCAGTGGTTCTGCTCAAAGCAAGTTTATAACCCCTGGCATCAGCCCGGAACCACGAACCCTGCACACTCTGCACCCGCCAAGCCTGGCCTGGCCTGTGCCGGAGTGGACAAAGACCCCGAGGGCATCCCCCCCGGCGACTGTGACCCCAAATCCAGCACCCAAGGACTCACCTCAACATTCCTGACGACGCCTGCAGCCTCAGAACCAGGGACCCCGATCAACAGAGGGTAAGATTTCCCGACATCAAAAGGCACCCTTGCACCCGGGGCCCTGCGCCCCCCTGTACCAGACTCCTGGGTACCTACCTATCCTCCAACTACCCAACTTACCTCTCGAAGTGGTGGTGGCACCCGAAGAATCTTGGTCCCCGAGCTTGCAGCCTTTGTTCGTCCTTGAGCTTTCCCATTAAAATCCATTGAGCGCCCGAAGGCTCAAAAGCACCCTGCACCCAGCCGCCAGAGTGGCCCTGGCAGTGCAACTTCTACTCCTATCTACTTCCCCATTTGCCCTGAGCAAGTGACCAGGAGCCCAGCTCCCACAGCCACGTGGCCTGCTAGTCAGCAGCTACCAACCAAGGCCCCCCTGCCTCCCATAGGATAACATTGGGCCTAACTCACTCTGCACCCGGCCGCCCCAGTGCCGCTGAGGGCGTAACAACTGTACCAACCTGACCCTGGGAGACCCCTGAGTCTGTGCCCAGAACCTTAACTCTGCCAGTCGAGTACTTACCCAAAAGCCGATAACTCACTTTTCTTCCATAGGGTAACATTGACTGCTTTCGTCTGAAATTTCTTCTAAGTGTGGAGTTTCTAAAACTTAAAATATTCACCTGCTATTAGGAGAGATCCCAGTGCTGGATCTTGGTGCCCAGCACTGACCCTGAAAAGTACTCACAACCGTACTTACCACTAACCCAATTTTCTTCCATAGGAAATCATTGACTGTTTTTCTGTGAAATTTCTTCTAAGTGTCGATTTTTACAAACTACAAATATTCTTTAAAAATCGTACCAACTGTGAAAACGTAATTACTTACCTGTTTTAGATAGAGGTCCTAGTACTAAGACTAGGAGCACAGCCCTGGATTACAAAAGTAACGAGAACATACTTTACCTGTAACTTGAATTTTCTTCCATAGGGAACCGTTGACTGTTTTTCTATGAAATTTCTTCCAAGTGTTGATTTTACAAACTTATAAATATTCCTTAAAAAACGCCTGTATAACTTAAATGCAGTTTCTCAACTGCTTACAGGTGGTACACTAGTGCTGGATCCAGGATCCAACACTGACCTAGAAAAAGTAACCATAACCCCACTTACCTGCTAAGTGAATTTCCTTCCATAGGATAACATTGGTAATTTGATCAGAAAAAGTTTGTCAACTTTTAAAATAGCAAAATTTTGTTTAAAAATCACAACAGTAACTTAAACAAATTTACTCACTTGTTTCCAAGAACTGTCCCAGGACTGAATCTAGGATCCAGTCCTGGAGTTAGAAAAGTAATCCTGAAAGTAATTAATTGCATATAACTTAAAGTTCCCATTGAGCTCAATGTATTATTGTGTTTGAAATTGTGTAGCCTATTGCAACAACCTGTAACTATTACCTACAAAAGTCAATTGCATATTGCAGAAGTATTTAACTAAAGCATCTCATTCTGAGAAAGTATATTTTGATACCTATTGTTGGTTCTAAAATAAAACAACCATATATTTTTTATATAAACCATTTGCCTAGAGTTCAGTTCTTGAGTGTGTGAGACCATTTGCTGACTGAGTGTGTACAACAAATGCTTTACACTGTCCTCTGATACTGCCTTACTGCTCGACCAAGCTACCACTTTATCGAGTAAGTTTATATCTAACTTTAACCCCTGCCAAACCTCAGGGGACTGTGGACTCTGTACACACTGTACCTATTTGGGAACAGTATATACAGAGCCACTTTCTCACACTATTAGAACGATTTGGTAAAATCTCAGGTCTAAAAGTTAACTAGGACATATCAGTCCTATTCCCAGATACACCTGAACCCCGAACAACGCTCCCAATCACCCCGTTGCTCTGGAATTGTGATACGTTTAAATATCTAGGTGTCCAAGTCTACCACTCACATCCAGACCTAATGGATAGTAACCTGGGCAAAGTACTAACTAGCGCCAGGGCCTCCTCATAGTTCTGGCCATTTCTACCACTATCCCTTATGGGCCATATCGCCATATCTAAGAAGCTCCTACTACCGAGACTATTATATTTCTTTACAGCCCTCCCGGTGCAAATACCCCCAAGATATTTCCAAGATTTGAAGTCTCTATTGACAGCGTTAATATGGGGCAAAGGCAGGAGGCAGGTCGCCCTAGCGAAACCTAACGCACCACTATCTGAGGGGGGTCTTAGAGCTCCAAAATAGGATTATTATGCTGGTGCACAATTGCAATGGCCCATGCGATGGATTGCAGGTCAAAATGTATTCAAATTGGGGCACTGGATGACCTTAGCGCAACCAATCATGGTTTTATAATGGCTCCACAGCACAGACTGTTATACCTAAAAGGCCAGGGATCTTACGAACGACCATAGCCAAGCAGCGCTGGCACCATTATGTATATAAAATGTGTAGGAAGGTGGACTGACTGCATGGTTACCCCCACTTTTTTTCTGGTGTTTTGCTGGTTTTTGATTTAGTCTGACTGGGATCCTGCTAATCAGGACCCCAGTCTATCTGCTTTCTCCCTAAATTGGTTGTACATGTACTTTAGGTACACTCCAAATTGGATTCTGGGGTACCCTTATAAGTCCCTAATATATGGTATACTATGCACCTAGGGCATAGGTACCCCAGAGGCCTCTCAGGGGCTGCAGCATGTATTATGCCACCCCGGGGAGATCATTCAAAATGACACCACAGGTCTGCTACAGCAGCCTGTGTAAGGTGGTGTATGAACCTCTTACTTAGATATAGGTTCACTATATCTATCCTTATCACTGCACATATAAACCTATCAGTCACCCCTATGGTAGGCCTTATCAATCTTGAAAGCAGGGTGCTGGGTTTTATGTGAGAGGGTGCCCATGCATGAGCAGAGCCCCTCTGCAGCCTTCGGTACCTCTATGTCGGGGTTGTTTGTGATGCAGCCAAACCATATATAAGTGCATTATAACCTTGCGGTAAATGCTAACTTTAAAAAGGCTGCATGTAAACACGTTGTGTTTGGTGTCAAATACCTTGGAATCATACCTCCACACCAGTAACTGGTGTGGGAGGTATGATTCCACCCTACTAGAGGGAGAAATATGACAGCACCGGTATACCCTGTACCAGCTTTACAGACCCTGGCATCACAAAATGGATGCTGCCAGCCACAGACACGGGTCTGCCCTCATGCTGCTGGACGAAACTCCGGCAGGGGACGGATGGACAATAGGTTTCCTGTCACAGGGAGGTGTGACCACCTCCCAGATAGGCTTTAATGTATTGGGGCTGGGTGGGTGCATTCCGAGAGTGCTTTTATGTCTGCACTGGGGGCACATTTGGTGTCCCTGTGCATAGTCCAGCTCAAACTGGTTGCAGGGGCTATCAGCCCCTGCTCTGGCGCGAAACTGGACAAAGGACATGGGTTTAGCCACCCCTCTATCCTGACCCTCCCATAGGTGGGTACCCAGAGTTTGACCCACCCCTTCCTTGGGTATAAAGTAGGAACCCCTGGCTACAGGACTTTAGATTTACCTGGACGAAACTCTGCTACAGAAACCAAGTACTTCAACTATCTACACCGCGTTGGATAACCGAAGAATCTCTCTTGGAGTAAAGGAGTTACTCCCCTGCAAGCCAGGCACCTGAAACGCATCTGACCGATTTGCATCTATGCAACTCCTGAAGGACTCCAAAGATTTTGCAACAAAGGAGGTGGGTTCCCAAGCTTCCCCGAGAACGACTAGTGTTCTCAGCAAACCTGAGACCCGCAGCCCTCGTGGGGACTGTGCAACCCGTACCCCTGGACACCGTGCACATTTGCAGCAGCATATGCTTTTTGGCTATTCCTGAGTCTGTGCTTTGGGCTACTTGTAGTCCAGACCCCGAGCAGTGATTCCACTCACTCCGTCGACCTGTGGGTCCCTGAAAAGGGAACTTTAACTTTTTTTGGGCTTTCCTGGTTGCCCAGACGTGCCTTGACTCTCCATCGCTTGGAGAGTCCCCAGGACCTTGCTGGTCCACACTGAAGAATCTTTTCTCTGACCACGTGGGTTGCAGTTGCCAAGGCTTGTTGGTCTCCAATCCGGACACTGACCCCCCCCAGCACTCGACATCCTTCGTGGGACAGCTCGCCTGCGGACTTTGGTCGTCGTCGACGTCTCCTGGTCCCCATGGCTGCAGAGTCAAGCTTCACCTCATCTCACTTAAAACACCCGACATCGGTGGGCATTCGTCTACCGAGCCCCTGGTCACCCTGAAGTGACCCAGACTCTGTCCCCTCTGCTTTCAGGTTCTTCTCAGCTCCGATCCAGGCTGGGATCACACCGAACACTTTTCATCTTCCCGGCAACAGCACTTTGCAGCATCACACCATTGAAAACGATGAAGATTCCCGACATCACTTGACACCTATGCACCCGGCTTCCCTTTGTTAGGTAACACGAGTACTCCGGTGCTCACATGGGTGCTGACCTTAGAACCTTCTATGTTTGAAAGGGTGTGCTCAAAGTCCTCTCCGAAGTGTCCTTAATCTTTAAAATTCCTACCGCGACTTTCCCATATGATTGTACGGAGCTCGCGCGTGTGTTCTCACACTGTACGCGTCCCCCGTGGGTCCCCTGTGTCACTACCTTGGGTGGTTACTTGGGTTCACAGCGATTCTACGTGCTCTAGGCACTGCGTCTAGTCAAGTCGTGGTTGTTATACCACTTTCTTAGTATATGGTTTGGTCTCCCCCTGGAGCCCACTGTGTATTGTGCTATTTACTGTCGTTCTAGTGCTTTAATATTGTGTATCTTGTTCCCTAATCTCATAAAGAGGTTAGTAGAGAGTGTTTAGTAATAAATACATATATTTTATATATACCTTGTGTGGTTCTCCTTTCATTTGGTCATTCAGGAGGTTATAATCTGGTAAACCAAGCGGCTTTGCATTCCTTCGAGACTTAGCCTGAAGGCTGCTCTCCATAGCTACCACTAGGATAGCTTTCAATAAAGGTCGTCTTTAACCTAATCATCAATAAGGGTCGTTTGGACTGGTGCTAGGTGCCCACTATAACTAATGGACAGCATATACTGGGCCAAATTCTCACAAAATGCATCCCCCACTTCCATATGCAGCATCACTACCACGATGGGCTGTTCAGGGATACACAAGACACGCCCACAAGCCAGGAGCAACAGACTGGACTAACGCAGGACTTATGACCTGGGGGGGACATGTTCACAGACTCTAGACTTATTACGTCTGACACATTAGTAGATGAATATGGAATGCCCCCTGGATCCTTCATATTGTATGCCAAGTTAATGAACCAGCTTCGTGTGACATGGAACAAAACATATGTGGAAACAGAAATATCTAAGCCCCTCCAAACGCTCCTCACTCACGGCACAGCTGGTCAGGCAGTCACTATGCTCTACACCTCTCTACGCCATGTCAACTGGCCATGCTGCGAACATACTGGGACGAGGAACTAACATTGACTGACAAGCAATGTACACAATGTTTGATGAACACAAAGACTATTTCAGTTAATGCAAAGCTTAAGTATACCCAATTCAATTATTTACATCACACTTACTTCACACCTCACAGAGTTGCCAGAATGTACCCAGACTCCTCGGGTAATTGTCCACTGTGAGATACCCCATGGCCACATTCATACACATGGTATGGTCATGCCTGAAAATAGTTACATACTGGGAAGAAGTGTCAGAAATCCTGACCGAGGCTACAGAAATAACAGTGCCAATGCTCGGACAGCATTTGTTGCTGGGAGTCACCAAGAGCACATCCAAATGCAAAGCATTAAACAAATTTTTATATCTGACCTTAATAACAGCAAAACGCAGAATAGCTATGAGCTGGAAGGCACAGATGCGCCCTCCCACCGGCTTAAAGACCTGCACAGAGCCTTAATGGCCGAGATGAACATTTCGCAAGGACAACGCAGAGAGACACCGACAACACCTAACTCCCCGGACTATAGGACATACCCAACAACCATCTATACTAAACTGGTAAATAAAGAATCATAAAATACACCAGATACCATCAAGCACTACATATCCTCAATACAGCAGGATACCCGGACATTTAGACTGTGACAAGTGCAAGACTTCCCCCCCCCTCCCCCCCATGATAACCTAAGCACACTTTCTACCCCAGAACCATCCACACACTTTCTTGAAAACAGATGCACTGACACGCGAAACATACAATCCTCACACACAGATATCATATAATAATTTGACAAATAAACATAACATGAACACCCAGCACCTTGTGCAAGTACGCAGAAGACACTCCACTTATAATGCTTCTTATCATTGTTTATCGGTATTAATGTAATTTTTTAGAAAAAATAAATAGATGTTCCTTAGTCTCTACAGCAGCAATAACTTGGAATAAAAAGGATCGAGACACGGGGCAACTCCCACCTATATGTCAAATTGACTATTATTAGATATATAAATAACAACATTGGTTGTATATGATATGGCAACAATTTGTACTGTATTCATGTTTGCATAGCATATTCATGGAAATTGGAATACTACAAAAATGTTACGGTTAATTACATGGAACTCATTGTGAAATGAAAAAGTTTAATAAATAATTATCCCCCCCACCAAAAAATAAAATAAAAAGTTCTTTATGGAAATGCCACAGAATAGCAACGGTAAAGGGTGCATAATAACGTATGTATATCCAGTACTCAATGTAATTTCCAGTTTTGTAGCGCTGTAAGTGGAGTATTGAGTACTAAGTGTAATTGGAACGTGTGAACTTACTGAATAAGCCTGATGTATCTAATGTACATAACACTGTAGACATTAGACTTTATACCCATCTTGCTGATTATAAAGGTTTGTGCCACTTCACATCTTTTTTGCAAGTAGAATAGTCAGAAATTTTTAATGCTGGCTAGATAGGGCTGCACGTACCAGTTTTGGGGTTCAGCAATAATTTACACACGATAGGTTTCATCCTACATTTTTCAAAACAAATTAAAGTGGTCAACCTAGTTCGGCATTTCATTTGAGATATGCCATTTCAAATATGTCTTTATATTGCTTTTTCCAATAGTACATTTTAGCCTACTCTCTTTAGTGTCATGGTTGTCATATTGTCAGCCTTTACAAATGTGGAGACAGTATTACAGTTACTGCTGGATTTGAGGCCTGACATTTAATTGGAACTCCGTATACAGCACTTTGACCATCCTTATAAGTAGTCAAAAGATTACCAGGGAGTAGTTGCGCCCATGTGTAAATCTGGTATTACGACTTACAGGTTTACCAAGACAGAAAATTACTGGCCCATTTATTTATACAAACTTGGGAGTTCGTAGAGATATTTAAAAATTTCGATTTAGGGACTTATACAATTTTTTTTATTTTATACAAGGACTACAGTATTTACGGGAAGAAATAGGACATTGATAGAGTAAAAATAAAAATACAAATACATGCTCTACCTAAATCAACGGCTTTATTCAATTCTATTTTAAAGGGCATGAAGCTTCCTGATACTTGGCTGGGAGCAGAGATCGTCCCAATTTTCAAAAAGGGTTCGCCTCTGCTCCCAGCCAACTATAGACCAATTAGCCTCATAGATGTCTCCCAAAAATTATTTGGGAGACTTATTCTTAATCACTTACAAGAGTGGATAGATGAATCAAACATCATGAGCACATATCAGGCTGGCTTTAGGAGGAAAGTCTCCACCATTGATCAGATTTTTAGATTAAACTGTATCCATTGGAAAACTGTTTTAATAGAAGGTGGCACTTTGTATACTATTTTCGTTGACTTACGTGCCGCATTTGATTTAGTCCCTCGGGACAAACTTTGGGGAGTCCTGGACGACATGGGGGTTCCCAATGATATATTAGCCATCCTAAAAAGACTCCATCTGGGGAATTATGCAAGGGTGAGGTTTGGAAGGGGGGGCACCTTGACTGACCGATTCCCCGTTGACAGGGGGGTTAGACAGGGCTGTGTGCTGGCGCCGACTCTGTTCTGCCTCTTTGTCAACGGGGTGATCGATCGTTTAAATGCGTTGGAAAATATTGATGCTCCCAGACTCGGAGGCACAGGGGTACCTGCTATTCTTTTTGCGGATGACACCCTGTTGCTCTCAAAGTCTCCAATGGGTATCCAGCGGATCCTTGATGGATTCGCAAATTTCTGTGCGATTCGGGGGTTGGAGATCAATGCCTCGAAGACCAAGTACATGATCTTCAACCCCCCCCAGAAATTACGTCCCAACCCCACACTAGGACCCATCAGGCTGGAAAGGGTCTCCAAATTTGATTACCTAGGGATAACACTAAATGAGTCCATGACCTGGGACTCACATTGCACTAAGGCTAGACTCAAACTAACTCAAATGACAGGTGGTCTGGCAAGGATGTCCCGTGGTTTGACCTATCAGCCACTTTCCTCTCGGCTACAGATCTATAGGATGCAAGCAAAAGGGGCAGTGATTTATGGTGCTGAATTATGGGGGCATTCTGCCACCCATACTCTTCAGGTCACTGAGAACAATTTTATTAGACATTTAGCAGGGCTCCCGTCTAGCACCCCTCTTTTACCACTGAGACTGGACCTAGGCCTCAGACCGATTTTGGAAGAATTAAGCCTGAAACCGCTATTGTATTGGCAGAGACTATGGTCGGTTCCAGAACTGTCTATTTACAGAGCCGAGCTACAGGAAATATTGAGACTGTGCAATCCTGTACGGCTTCCTTGGCTCAGACATGTCAGACAAATATGTGAGGTATTGGGCAGGCAAAATCTATGGTCCGACCCAGAAAACATCTGCCCTAGAACTGCACGAAAGTCTCTCTCCAAAGTCTATCATGAATATCAACTGCGTACTAACATAACCAACGCAGAGGAGAGATCTATGACGGGCAAATTCTTGGCGGTAAAAGACTTATATCTCCAGGAGGATGTTTTTGACAATATTGCCCCCCCCATTTCCAGGAAACTCTTTCTGCAGTGGCGGTATGGCACCCTTCCTTTTAAGGCGCACACTGCACGATGGACAAATACTGAGAGCTCACTTCAATGCCCAGCTTGTGACTACTGGAGGGAATGTGATTTGCATATAATATTCTTCTGTCCAGCATACAGGAAAGCAAGAAACTACTGGCTTGTCCCAATACTGAGAAATCTGGGCTTTAGGCGCTATTATCCTGCTTACAGGATCCTGAAAAGTGATCTGTCTGCCCCAATTGTTTTTGCGTTGGCAAAATTTTTAACTTCAATGTGGCGCAGACGCACCCAGTGTATTAAATTATTGAACGAATGATGGTTTTACAAATTGTTAAATTATCTGCAAATTATACTGTATTCCAATGCTATGAATTTTTTTACGCTGTAATTCTTTTATGGTCCAAGTGACCGAAATAAAGAACAATTGAATTGAATTGAAATCAACGGCTACACTACAACAGCATCATAGAGAATACAAAATGACAGTAAAGCCAAAGGCACTTCAGAGAATTTCAGCGAGGTCCAGAAATCATGTTAAACCTCAAAACGTTAACCAGTGATCAGATGCTTTCAGTGCAGAGTAATCATGCGAGTGCTGTCGACCACAAAAAGGGCTAATTAAAGTCACCAGTGAGGCTGGTACTGACCTTACGCGAGTAAATGTTAGGCACCGCATAAAGAGGCTCAGGACTGGACGCTAAACTAAGCTTGCAGGATTGGGATATGCGCAATCAGAAAAGCTTTCGGTTCAAATGGCGAAAGATGTTGAATTGAATCATGGGGCTTTCTCTGCTATTTGGAGATGCTTTTCAAGGGGAATCAGTGTTGCGATAGGCTAGGCTGGGCTGGGCCAGCACATGAGAGAAGTTAGTACCAAGAACAGAAAACCCGTAATTTCGTACCGTACACGAGGCTCTTAGTTAAAGGGAACTTCGAAAGCTGCCCAACCCGTTTTTTAGGTCTCGCCTGACCCAGCGCATGCGCTGGTCTGGCGAGACTTATTGAGAGGGCTCCAAAAAGTGCTACCAGGCCAGCCTAGAGCTACAGTGCATGTGCGCGGGCGCGCGCACCTCGTTTTACCGCAATTACTTTCACTTTCGGCCGCTTTGATGTTCGATCGCGATCGGATCGCGATCACTTTCACTTTCGCGGACCCACGGCCGCTTTGCATAGCCAATAGGTCTCGCTTTTGGGACCTTATAAGTATTTAGTTACGCAACTGTTGCATGGCTAAACACTTATAAGGTCCCAAAGGCGAGACCTATTGGCTATGCCAATGCTTGTATTTTATTCCACTCACATTACTTTAAACCTATAGTGATAAAAGTACCCATAATAATACGGCAGTAAATTAAATGCATCAAACGTGTATTTTCAATGTAGAATGCATAACTGAATTACGGCTGCTTTTAGTTGTGTAATAAAAAAAAAACTGAAAAAGGAACCTGTGTTATGGCCTTTTCAACAAAAGAGAACATACACCAAATGTTAAGATTTCAGGAGCACATTCAATGACCTTACCTAGTGCCAAATTGAATGCAAGCTCGTCAGACCGAGAAGCAAATTGGTTCAGAGTAAAGTCCTAGGGAGCTAAGTGGGAGCAGCACACTGTAGGGCTCATGTACCAGCCAACAGCCACCGATGTGGTTTTATATGGAACACAACTATGGCTTTTCAAATGGCCTCTTGGTTCCAAAACAGGATACCAACTACACTACACCTACCCCCCCCCCCCCCCCCAACCAAAAGCTCCACAAGTCCAGGAAAAAAGTTTTTCATAGAACGCATATTGCCTCCTGATGCATGGCTCAAACATCAACAACAAGCCAGCCAGTCAGTCAGTCAATATTACTTTTATTTGATTTCGTTAAAAATCATAACAGATTGAAAAGAGCACATAATACATGATAGTTAAAAATAAAAGTCTGTGAGGTACAAAAGAATAAAAGCGTTATACAGTCCTATGCTTCAAATCGTGAACAATGGTTAAAACAAGAATATTAAAATTGTAATCAGTACAATTTGTAAAAACGACATGTATAGTGTTAATGCAGATAAAGAATGACCAGGCAGTCATCACTTAGCTGTACAATTTGCTTAGTTTTTTTTGTCCCAATTCTTTGGCTGCCTGTTTCAAAAAGGTGATGGCTCGACAGGACAGTTGAATTGACAGGCCACCAAGGCATTGTATGACTGCGGCTCTGCATGACCTCAATTGGTTTTTCCTAAAGATCACGCAAAGGACTGTTTTTCCAAATTCTAATAACGAGGGGCAAATGCATAGAAGGTGTAGTAGCGACTCTTCTCCTTGTTCACACAGGCGGTATTCTTTTGTGGGCCATGTAAACTTCCATTTCGGGGTCAGATCCTTCGTAGGGAATGAACCCAGCCGCAGCAGCGCGAAGTAGTGCTTTTTGTAATGGGAGAAGTGTTCAGACAGGTACTGTTGGGGTTTCAGAAACTGGTAGGATTGAATTACTGACCATGCATGGTTTTTCTTAGAAAAGGCAGTTTTGTCCATTAACAGCCAGATTCGTTTAGTTGAACGGTTCACCATATTTTTGAACCCGGAATAAGAGGATGTTGTGAGCCAGGCCTCTTCAAGATATAGGTCCTCAAGTGATTCTTTTAAAACTGCAACAATAGAAGTGTTTTGCCTCGCTTGCTTTTCAGTGTCTTCCCAGCAAAAGTGGGCTAAAGTATTGTCTTCTGCTTGCCTCATCCGCCAGTAATATTTGACCATCGCCCCTTGCCTGGCAGGTCTCTGATTTTTAAGCCCGTATTCCAGTCAAATTTGTGCCTGAGAAATATATCGAGGAATTGAAAACAGGCTCCTGAAGAAACTAGATTGGGCTAGGTTTAAGGCGGCGGCATCTTTTGTGTTTAAGATTTCCGACCCATACAATATAGTTGGCATAAATTTAGCGGCAATTACCTTAAGCAACTGGCCTGTTGGGCAGCCTTTCAGCTTCTTCTGTAGGATTTTGAAAGCATAAAGGAGTTGTTTTGCTTTTTTTTCCCTTGGTCCAGGTGTTGCTTATAGTCGAGTTTGTGGTCAAGTTGGAACCCTAGGAATTTGTAGGAGTCCACCTGGGATATTGGTTTATTCTCCAAATTCCAGGTGAATTTGCCTTTTGACCCTGTTTTATGATGTCTAGAAAAGCATAGCACCGTGGTTTTCTTGAGGTTTATTATTAGTTGAGCAGAGATGGTATAAGCTCCTAGTTGGGTCATCGATCGCTGCAAGCCTATTGGAGTTTGTGCTAGAAGAACAATGGCCTTCGTGTATTGGAGGCTGGTGACTGGTGTTTTGCCAAGTTTTGGGGGGTCAGTTTGAACTTGTTGGAGATGCTTCTCAAGATCGGTGGTGTAGATATTGAACAACAACAAGCATTTATAATGCAATAGGTCTCGCAACTGCGAGTTTTAGAGCTATTGGTATTGTAAATGGCAATGGTATTGTAATTTATAATTGTAATTTTCCACCAGTACCATAACTACCTCTATTATTATTACTATCACCTCAGAGTGGTAATAGTAATAATTGTAGTGGTGGTTATGGTACTTGTGGTGGTTTTAGAGGTGGTGGTAGTGGTGGTGGTGGTATTGGTGGTGGTGGTACTGGTGGCGTTAGTGGTGATGGTCTACGTGGCTTTTATTTAATTACTTATGCTACTACTGGAATATTTAACAAAAAAATACAAATACTAACAAACATTATCATTTGCAACGACAATAGCTCAAACTTTTAGTAATGCCAGCCCTTTTGCATTGCAAATGCTTGTTTTATGTTGCAGGCATGAGGTGCATCATCTACTTCCCAAAATACAATCTTAGATTTGTAGACACTCGTAACAGTCCTATGATAGGAGGCAGTTGTTCAGCCAGTGTAAGGCTAATAGCTCATACAACTTTACATTTTGATACCTGAAGTTTTAAATTACAATAAATGTAGTAGACCTCAGGCAGGAGACTTGAGTTACCAGTAACTGTGGGGACAGCAATAACTTTACAAACTGGGCCTTTATTTCACCTTTTCCGTGATGTGAAGGTTACGCAACTGTTTTATTGCGTTCGAATGGGCAGAATGGGGCTTATTTACAAGTCCCTTGCACCGCCGGTGCTTCACTTTTTGAGTGGGAAAAAGTGACGCAGCTGCAGCGCAAGGGGCTTGTAAATAAGCCCCAATGTCGTTGGCAGAAGCTTTAAAGATACCAGTCGATTGCCGCTCACTCTATGCGCACACATATATCCCAGAGAAAATCCTGCTCTTAAGCAGTGTTGCCACCTTTTGATGTCCAGTGAAGCTTGAATACTTCCAACTGAAAAACGGTTGTGAAACCAGGAGCAGCTGAATCCGCGAGACACCTGGACCTACAGCCAGAAACATCTGGTATTAGCAAGGAATTTAATACATCATTAAAAAAATCCCCCTGGGCCTTAATGTCCTGTGGCAGTGGAAATCTCTCAGTCAGGGCACATATGTTGTTGGCAAACAGTTTAAAGCCAAGGTGTATAAATAACCCTCAGAGCCTCATCAGAAAGTAGCCCAGAAGTAGCACAATCAAGACATATACACAGTTGGAAAAAGTGATCTTAAACATCCAGACCGCACCACAATGCCGCATAAATTCAACTAAATTCATGCTAAGTGCCAGTGATACGGCATCTAAGTTTATAAAAGGTTGAGAAAAAAAATTTACAAAAATAGAAGTAACGAAAAGAAAAGAAAAAAATCCTAGTGTGAACGTATATACGGCATCTAGTACTTAATTACAACCAGGGTTCTCTGGCTCTATAGTAGCTCTGCTGACCTGGTTCTCTGGCTATACAGTAGCTCTGCTGATCTGGTTCTCTGGCTCTACAGCAGCTCTGCTGACCTGGTTCTCTGGCTCTACAGCAGCTCTGCTGACCTGGTTCTCTGGCTCTACAGCAGCTCTGCTGACCTGGTTCTCTGGCTCTACAGCAGCTCTGCTGACCTGGTTCTCTGGCTCTACAGCAGCTCTGCTGACCTGGTTCTCTGGCTCTGCTGACCTGTTTCTCTGGCTCTACAGCAGCTGTGCTGACCTGTTTCTCTGGCTCTACAGCGGCTCTGCTGACCTGGTTCCCTGGCTCTAAAATGGCTCTGCTAACCTGGTTCTCTGGCTCTACAGCAGCTCTGCTGACCTGGTTCTCTGGCTTTACATCAGCTCTGCAGACCTGTTTCTCTGGCTCTTCAGCAGCTCTGCTGACCTGGTTCTCTGGCTCTACAGCAGCTCTGCTGACCTGGTTCTCTGGCTTTACATCAGCTCTGCTGACCTGGTTCTCTGGCTCTACAGCAGCTCTGCTGACCTGGTTCTCTGGCTCTACAGCAGCTCTGCTGACCTGGTTCTCTGGCTCTACAGCAGCTCTGCTGACCTGGTTCTCTGGCTCTACAGCAGCTCTGCTGACCTGGTTCTCTGGCTCTACGGCAGCTCTGCTGACCTGGTTCTCTGGCTCTAAGGCAGCTCTGCTGACCTGGTTCTCTGGCTCTAAGGCAGCTCTGCTGACCTGGTTCTCTGGCTCTAAGGCAGCTCTGCTGACCTGGTTCTCTGGCTCTAAGGCAGCTCTGCTGACCTGGTTCTCTGGCTCTAAGGCAGCTCTGCTGACCTGGTTCTCTGGCTCTAAGGCAGCTCTGCTGACCTGGTTCTCTGGCTCTAAGGCAGCTCTGCTGACCTGGTTCTCTGGCTCTAAGGCAGCTCTGCTGACCTGGTTCTCTGGCTCTAAGGCAGCTCTGCTGACCTGGTTCTCTGGCTCTAAGGCAGCTCTGCTGACCTGGTTCTCTGGCTCTAAGGCAGCTCTGCTGACCTGGTTCTCTGGCTCTAAGGCAGCTCTGCTGACCTGGTTCTCTGGCTCTAAGGCACTGGCCTGGTTCTCTGGCTCTAAGGCACTGACCTGGTTCTCTGGCTCTAAGGCAGCTCTGCTGACCTGGTTCTCTGGCTCTAAGGCAGCTCTGCTGACCTGGTTCTCTGGCTCTAAGGCACTGGCCTGGTTCTCTGGCTCTAAGGCACTGACCTGGTTCCCTGGCTCTAAAATGGCTCTGCTAACCTGGTTCCCTGGCTCTAAAATGGCTCTGCTAACCTGGTTCTCTGGCTCTACAGCAGCTCTGCTGACCTGGTTCTCTGGCTTTACATCAGCTCTGCAGACCTGTTTCTCTGGCTCTTCAGCAGCTTTGCTGACCTGTTTCTCTGGCTCTACAGCGCCTCTGTTGACCTGGCTCTCTGGCTCTAAAATGGCTCTGCTGACCTGGTTCTCTGGCTCTTCAGCAGCTTTGCTGACCGGGGATCTCTGGCTCTACAGAGACTCTGCTGACCGGGTTCTCTGGCTCTACAGAGACTCTGCTGACCGGGTTCTCTGGCTCTACAGAGACTCTGCTGACCGGGTTCTCTGGCTCTACAGAGACTCTGCTGACCGGGTTCTCTGGCTCTACAGAGACTCTGCTGACCGGGTTCTCTGGCTCTACAGAGACTCTGCTGACCTGGTTTTCACGGGCTCTACAGAGACTCTGCTGACCTGGTTCTCACGGGCTCTACAGAGACTCTGCTGACCTGGTTCTCACGGGCTCTACAGAGACTCTGCTGACCTGGTTCTCACGGGCTCTACAGAGACTCTGCTGACCTGGTTCTCACGGGCTCTACAGAGACTCTGCTGACCTGGTTCTCTGGCTCTACAGCAGCTCTGCTGACCTGGTTCTCTGGCTCTACAGCAGCTCTGCTGACCTGGTTCTCTGGCTCTACAGCAGCTCTGCTGACCTGGTTCTCTGGCTCTACAGCAGCTCTGCTGACCTGGTTCTCTGGCTCTACAGCAGCTCTGCTGACCTGGTTCTCTGGCTCTACAGCAGCTCTGCTGACCTGGTTCTCTGGCTCTACAGCAGCTCTGCTGACCTGGTTCTCTGGCTCTACAGCAGCTCTGCTGACCTGGTTCTCTGGCTCTACGGCAGCTCTGCTGACCTGGTTCTCTGGCTCTAAGGCAGCTCTGCTGACCTGGTTCTCTGGCTCTAAGGCAGCTCTGCTGACCTGGTTCTCTGGCTCTAAGGCAGCTCTGCTGACCTGGTTCTCTGGCTCTAAGGCAGCTCTGCTGACCTGGTTCTCTGGCTCTAAGGCAGCTCTGCTGACCTGGTTCTCTGGCTCTAAGGCAGCTCTGCTGACCTGGTTCTCTGGCTCTAAGGCAGCTCTGCTGACCTGGTTCTCTGGCTCTAAGGCAGCTCTGCTGACCTGGTTCTCTGGCTCTAAGGCAGCTCTGCTGACCTGGTTCTCTGGCTCTAAGGCAGCTCTGCTGACCTGGTTCTCTGGCTCTAAGGCAGCTCTGCTGACCTGGTTCTCTGGCTCTAAGGCACTGGCCTGGTTCTCTGGCTCTAAGGCACTGACCTGGTTCTCTGGCTCTAAGGCACTGACCTGGTTCTCTGGCTCTACAGCAGCTCTGCTGACCTGGTTCTCTGGCTCTACAGCAGCTCTGCTGACCTGGTTCTCTGGCTCTGCTGACCTGTTTCTCTGGCTCTACAGCAGCTGTGCTGACCTGTTTCTCTGGCTCTACAGCGGCTCTGCTGACCTGGTTCCCTGGCTCTAAAATGGCTCTGCTAACCTGGTTCCCTGGCTCTAAAATGGCTCTGCTAACCTGGTTCCCTGGCTCTAAAATGGCTCTGCTAACCTGGTTCTCTGGCTCTACAGCAGCTCTGCTGACCTGGTTCTCTGGCTTTACATCAGCTCTGCAGACCTGTTTCTCTGGCTCTTCAGCAGCTTTGCTGACCTGTTTCTCTGGCTCTACAGCGCCTCTGTTGACCTGGCTCTCTGGCTCTAAAATGGCTCTGCTGACCTGGTTCTCTGGCTCTACAGCAGCTCTGCTGACCTGGTTCTCTGGCTCTTCAGCAGCTTTGCTGACCGGGGATCTCTGGCTCTACAGAGACTCTGCTGACCGGGTTCTCTGGCTCTACAGAGACTCTGCTGACCGGGTTCTCTGGCTCTACAGAGACTCTGCTGACCGGGTTCTCTGGCTCTACAGAGACTCTGCTGACCGGGTTCTCTGGCTCTACAGAGACTCTGCTGACCGGGTTCTCTGGCTCTACAGAGACTCTGCTGACCGGGTTCTCTGGCTCTACAGAGACTCTGCTGACCTGGTTTTCATGGGCTCTACAGAGACTCTGCTGACCTGGTTCTCACGGGCTCTACAGAGACTCTGCTGACCTGGTTCTCACGGGCTCTACAGAGACTCTGCTGACCTGGTCCTCACGGGCTCTACAGAGACTCTGCTGACCTGGTTCTCACGGGCTCTACAGAGACTCTGCTGACCTGGTTCTCACGGGCTCTACAGAGACTCTGCTGACCTGGTTCTCTGGCTCTACAGCAGCTCTGCTGACCTGGTTCTCTGGCTCTACAGCAGCTCTGCTGACCTGGTTCTCTGGCTCTACAGCAGCTCTGCTGACCTGGTTCTCTGGCTCTACAGCAGCTCTGCTGACCTGGTTCTCTGGCTCTACAGCAGCTCTGCTGACCTGGTTCTCTGGCTCTAAGGCAGCTCTGCTGACCTGGTTCTCTGGCTCTAAGGCAGCTCTGCTGACCTGGTTCTCTGGCTCTAAGGCAGCTCTGCTGACCTGGTTCTCTGGCTCTAAGGCAGCTCTGCTGACCTGGTTCTCTGGCTCTAAGGCAGCTCTGCTGACCTGGTTCTCTGGCTCTAAGGCAGCTCTGCTGACCTGGTTCTCTGGCTCTAAGGCAGCTCTGCTGACCTGGTTCTCTGGCTCTAAGGCAGCTCTGCTGACCTGGTTCTCTGGCTCTAAGGCACTGGCCTGGTTCTCTGGCTCTAAGGCACTGACCTGGTTCTCTGGCTCTAAAGCAGCTCTGCTGACCTGGTTCTCAGGCTGTACAGCAGCTCTGCTGACCTGGTTCTCAGGCTGTACAGCAGCTCTGCTGACCTGGTTCTCAGGCTGTACAGCAGCTCTGCTGACCTGGTTCTCTGGCTCTACAGCAGCTCTGCTGACCTGGTTCTCTGGCTCTACAGCAGCTCTGCTGACCTGGTTCTCTGGCTCTACAGCAGCTCTGCTGACCTGGTTCTCTGGCTCTACAGCAGCTCTGCTGACCTGGTTCTCTGGCTCTACAGAAGCTCTGCTGACCTGGTTCTCTGGCTCTACGGCAGCTCTGCTGACCTGGTTCTCTGGCTCTAAGGCAGCTCTGCTGACCTGGTTCTCTGGCTCTAAGGCAGCTCTGCTGACCTGGTTCTCTGGCTCTAAGGCAGCTCTGCTGACCTGGTTCTCTGGCTCTAAGGCAGCTCTGCTGACCTGGTTCTCTGGCTCTAAGGCAGCTCTGCTGACCTGGTTCTCTGGCTCTAAGGCAGCTCTGCTGACCTGGTTCTCTGGCTCTAAGGCAGCTCTGCTGACCTGGTTCTCTGGCTCTAAGGCAGCTCTGCTGACCTGGTTCTCTGGCTCTAAGGCAGCTCTGCTGACCTGGTTCTCTGGCTCTAAGGCAGCTCTGCTGACCTGGTTCTCTGGCTCTAAGGCACTGGCCTGGTTCTCTGGCTCTAAGGCACTGACCTGGTTCTCTGGCTCTACAGCAGCTCTGCTGACCTGGTTCTCTGGCTCTACAGCAGCTCTGCTGACCTGGTTCTCTGGCTCTGCTGACCTGTTTCTCTGGCTCTACAGCAGCTGTGCTGACCTGTTTCTCTGGCTCTACAGCGGCTCTGCTGACCTGGTTCCCTGGCTCTAAAATGGCTCTGCTAACCTGGTTCCCTGGCTCTAAAATGGCTCTGCTAACCTGGTTCTCTGGCTCTACAGCAGCTCTGCTGACCTGGTTCTCTGGCTTTACATCAGCTCTGCAGACCTGTTTCTCTGGCTCTTCAGCAGCTTTGCTGACCTGTTTCTCTGGCTCTACAGCGCCTCTGTTGACCTGGCTCTCTGGCTCTAAAATGGCTCTGCTGACCTGGTTCTCTGGCTCTACAGCAGCTCTGCTGACCTGGTTCTCTGGCTCTTCAGCAGCTTTGCTGACCGGGGATCTCTGGCTCTACAGAGACTCTGCTGACCGGGTTCTCTGGCTCTACAGAGACTCTGCTGACCGGGTTCTCTGGCTCTACAGAGACTCTGCTGACCGGGTTCTCTGGCTCTACAGAGACTCTGCTGACCTGGTTCTCTGGCTCTACAGAGACTCTGCTGACCTGGTTTTCATGGGCTCTACAGAGACTCTGCTGACCTGGTTCTCACGGGCTCTACAGAGACTCTGCTGACCTGGTTCTCACGGGCTCTACAGAGACTCTGCTGACCTGGTTCTCACGGGCTCTACAGAGACTCTGCTGACCTGGTTCTCACGGGCTCTACAGAGACTCTGCTGACCTGGTTCTCACGGGCTCTACAGAGACTCTGCTGACCTGGTTCTCTGGCTCTACAGCAGCTCTGCTGACCTGGTTCTCTGGCTCTACAGCAGCTCTGCTGACCTGGTTCTCTGGCTCTACAGCAGCTCTGCTGACCTGGTTCTCTGGCTCTACAGCAGCTCTGCTGACCTGGTTCTCTGGCTCTACAGCAGCTCTGCTGACCTGGTTCTCTGGCTCTACAGCAGCTCTGCTGACCTGGTTCTCTGGCTCTACGGCAGCTCTGCTGACCTGGTTCTCTGGCTCTACGGCAGCTCTGCTGACCTGGTTCTCTGGCTCTACGGCAGCTCTGCTGACCTGGTTCTCTGGCTCTACGGCAGCTCTGCTGACCTGGTTCTCTGGCTCTAAGGCAGCTCTGCTGACCTGGTTCTCTGGCTCTAAGGCAGCTCTGCTGACCTGGTTCTCTGGCTCTAAGGCAGCTCTGCTGACCTGGTTCTCTGGCTCTAAGGCAGCTCTGCTGACCTGGTTCTCTGGCTCTAAGGCAGCTCTGCTGACCTGGTTCTCTGGCTCTAAGGCAGCTCTGCTGACCTGGTTCTCTGGCTCTAAGGCAGCTCTGCTGACCTGGTTCTCTGGCTCTAAGGCACTGGCCTGGTTCTCTGGCTCTAAGGCACTGACCTGGTTCTCTGGCTCTAAAGCAGCTCTGCTGACCTGGTTCTCAGGCTGTACAGCAGCTCTGCTGACCTGGTTCTCAGGCTATACAGCAGCTCTGCTGACCTGGTTCTCAGGCTGTACAGCAGCTCTGCTGACCTGGTTTTCAGGCTGTACAGCAGCTCTGCTGACCTGGTTCTCAGGCTGTACAGCAGCTCTGCTGACCTGGTTCTCAGGCTGTACAGCAGCTCTGCTGACCTGGTTCTCAGGCTGTACAGCAGCTCTGCTGACCTGGTTCTCAGGCTGTACAGCAGCTCTGCTGACCTGGTTCTCAGGCTGTACAGCAGCTCTGCTGACCTGGTTCTCAGGCTGTACAGCAGCTCTGCTGACCTGGTTCTCAGGCTGTACAGCAGCTCTGCTGACCTGGTTCTCAGGCTCTATAGCGGCTCTGCTGACCTGGTTCTCTGGCTCTACAGAGACTCTGCTGACCTGGTTCTCTGGCTCTACAGAGACTCTGCTGACCTGGTTTCTCGGGCTCTACAGCAGCTCTGCTGACAAGGTTCTCTGGCTCTAGAGCAGCTCTGCTGATCTGGTTATCTGGCTCTAGAGCAGCTCTGCTGACCTGGTTCTCTGGCTCTACAGCAGCTCTGCTGACCTGGTTCTCTGGCTCAAGAGCAGCTCTGCTAACCTGGTTCTCTGGGTCTACAACGGCTCTGCGGACCTGGTTCTCTGGGTCTACAACGGCTCTGCGGACCTGGTTCTCTGGCTCTAAAGCAGCTCTGCTGACCTGGTTCTCTGGCTCTAGAGCAGCTCTGCTGACCTGGTTCTCTGGCTCTACAGCAGCTCTGCTGACCTAGTTCTCTGGCTCCAGAGCAGCTTTGCTGACCTGGTTCTCCGGCTGTACAACGTCTCTGCTGACCTGGTTGTGACAGATATAGGGTGGATTCTGAAGAAAAAGGTCACCCAGGAGTAAATTTCCGACATTTTGGAATTGGCAGAGGATTGTAGGAGCACTTCCGGGAAACCATGATGACAATCACAGTTTCGTGAGGCCAGTTGTGGAATTCTTTATAAATCTCAACGTTCTCACATGCGTATATGGGTATTTTTGGAAACAAATATAGGTAACGTACATTTACGCATGCGCAAATCGCTCTCAATTACAGAAACCCATTCCCCAGCATCGCAAACAATTTTGGGTGAGTCTGTTCTCCATTTCCACCCTCCTTAAAGATGTACTCCTGCCCGGACAATATTACATTTTGGACCGTGTCACAGGAGGGAACAGATTGCGAGAACACCCACAAACACGCAAGCTTGGCAGGGAGAAACTTCCAGTCCCAGAGCTTTCCGCGCTGGCACAGCGAGCTGGAGACAGGGAGGGACTGGCGATGTGCACGCGTTCAAATCTCCTGTCCGTACGCCATCTCCTGTCCCCGTTCGGCCAAGAAACTGACAACAATAGATCTCGTCAAGGCGACAGCGCATGAGCTGCGTCGCTAGGCGAGACCTAAAAAGGGCTATGATGCAGCCAGTGCTAGTCACTTTTTGGTGCTTTTTTAGGTCTCGCTGGCGTTGGAGTGCGCATGCGGTCCTCGCCTCGAGACTTAGTCAACAAGTATACTTTTACAAAAGGGCTTTAAGCCCCGCCCCTCTTTCCCATTGGCTGGCGTCACCGTTTATGCTAAACGGTGGCCAGCCATTGGAAAAGAGCTTTGTATGTTGCCTCCCTTTGGCTTTTTTGGACGGCCCACTTGGACGGGCTCTCCTGCTTTTCGTGCGTCGTACGCGATTTCTTATCTTTATGGGGCCCGGTGTTTGAAACACATGGCCCCATAAAGACAAGAAATCGCTTACGACAGAAGGAAAGCAGGCTGCATGTTTATTTTTGCATCGCGCTTTCACTTTAAAGTGAAAGCGCGACGCAAAAATAAACAGTGGCTGACTGGCGAACGCTTTGTTTTGCATGCGTTCTTTCAATGTTTGGTATGCACGGGAGATAAAGTGATTTTGCCCAGGATCACACGGTGCTGAACCGACGCCGAGATTCGAAACTGGCACCTCAGCCTCAATTTGTCAAAATGTAATTCTTAGTTCATAGACACTACCAAAAGTACTGTAACAACCGCAATATTAATTGATGACCTAGCTCAGTCAGCTAAGCCGCTCTGGATGCCAAAGGTTTGCATGTCCTAGGGGCCGCTACAGATTTCACCCTGCCGAAGTCAATGAGTGCCGTTTTGAAAAAAAAGTGCAGCCCTGCCTTAACCCTTGTAAGCTGAATCTTCCCTGCACAAGACCACTTACTACCATGGGAGTTCCGTAACAGGAAAGAGTGGTGCAGGATAAAGGTTAAATGCGCCATAGCCCGGCTATCATGCCTCCTTTCGGAAAAGCAAAAATACTGAAATAATATTTAGACGCCCTAAATGCTCATCTCTAAAGCCCAGTGTCTTTGTTTTACGATATCGTTATCTTCCCAGCAAAATGTCATGCCTGCAGCACCTGATATTCCCAGGCATTCTCCCACCCAAGTACTGCTCATCTACAGAGATCGGGCGCATTTTGTACGTCTAGTCGGTAAAATAATCCAAGCTTGTATTTTATTAGCTTGCACAAATATACATTTTCCTTCACACAGACTGTGCCGTTCCATTTACTGATTAGAACGACATTACCCAAGTCAACGAGGGTAGGAACCACTTCAGTAACTCAGCGCTAGCTCGAGCCTTGCAACAAGCGTTGTAAGAAGCTCTGGCGCCCAAACCGTAAAAAAAATCTAATGTAGCCCACATCACACAGTGCCGAGCTATGCACTAGTCAATGCCACCTTCCTGCTACCACTCAAGAAACACGGTCAGTACGATATTAGCATTTACTGCTAACCCCTGCACCGGCCACATGCAAAACAGTTAGACCTTACCAAATGTCTCGCCTTTGGAACTTTATAAGTGTGTAGCCATGCAGCATATTATTCAGCGTAAGCTGTATATAGATGGAGTCCTCACAAGGGCCATAGAATGAAGAGAACGAGTTACTGTTCGGTCCCTACTGGAACGGGAAAATAAATCCAGGTAATTAGTCTGGAAATCAAATATAAAATGGGACAAATATTACATACGTCCTGCATCGGGGCAAAAACAAGCCTAGATTTAGATAAAAGGATCACTACATCAGGGAAACGAGAATGACATATTTTACATGTCAAAGCATAGAAAGGGAAGCAATAAAGGTAGCGGTTTACCTGGTTAAGGGGAGCCTAAGTTGCAAACACTTCTCGATAGAAGACAGCCGCAGCTATGCAAACGCTTGCGGTTTAAAACTTGTTTTCATTCATTTTTGTCCAGATTTGTTTTTATGTGAAATGTTTGCATAGGCTGAATAGCCAACAAACCTAATGTATTACAAAACAAACGTATGGAGTGGTTAATTTGCTTTGCTGAGCTGGTGGTATTGTGCTAAAGGAAAGCGCTTCTACAAAGAACGTTACCCAGAATTTAAGAAAAGCGTTGGTGCTGTCTCATTCGTACACAGCACTGCTTGCCAAGAGGGATGGAGAAGTGGCTAAATTACTACGTTATTAATGGGGGTTAGGTTAGCTGACAACACGGGACAATTAATGAAGGCTATCAAAACATGAGCCTGTTTTATGATAAAAAGTTGGCACTACAGGGACTGTGTCATCCATAAAAACCCTTATCTAGCAACTCCAGGTTAATATTTCCAACGTCACTTATGGTTACCAGCCAGCCCCTTTATTCCGCCCTCCACGATGTTAAGGCACAGAGCAGAGAAACAGAAAAGGGTCCTGAGAAAACCCTTGCAGGCAATACCACGGCCACCCTAAGGATCAACACGGAAAACGAACATCGAGTTTGAGTCATAGAAAATGAAGCGAGACTAAGGCAGTGCGCTCCTCTGATGGAGTGTCCCGTTTTTAGGTCTAGCAGACCTAGCGCTGGAGTGCGCATGCGTTGTTCGCTCTGCAAGACATATTGTGGTAGAGGAGATTTCAGAAGGGGACTTGAAACCTCAATCATCATTCCTTTTGGCTGGCGTCATCCTTTATGCTAAACGCAGGCCTCCGATTCAAAATTAGGCTTGGTTACTGCCCCATCTCCTTTTTGGACGGCCCATGCCGACTGGATCTTTCGCTTGCGGTGTTATACTGTCTCCTTCAATTACGAAGCACTTTTTTTTTTAATTCGCGCAATGGTGACAGTTTGTTTTGTATTTATAGTGCGCTATGCGCACTTTCACTTTTACTATGCGGCCACACGCAGGGCCCGATCATTAGCAGTGCGGCATGCCACAGGATTTATTTGTAATTACTGTTGACAGCGGGCCATGCCCGCTTTCATTTTTATAATAGCGTGCACACCACGCCGCGCTTTTGTTTTCTTATGTGCAGCTTGTTTTTGGTAAACTCTTGCTACGCTGCCCTCTATGTTACTTGGAATCAGTCCAGCTTCTGGAGGCACGAAAAGGACAACAGTTTCCCCACAGAAAATAAAAACACCTTTAATGGGCTTGTAATGTGGGAGGGAACATAAGCTTGGAAAGCAATGGGTTTAATTCATTCCCATGTTTGGTATTCGCTGAACATCTTTTATTTATAGCGCAAACTCGACCTGAAGGTATTGGAGCGCTTTACCTGAGCACCGGTTACATTACACAAGGACACAAAATGGTCAATAAATGCGTGCTTTTGGACTCCTTTCTGGTCACTGGGATAGGCGAACCCATGCATGGGCTGGTCTGCGCTGAGCTGTACTCTGTAAAGTAACAGAGTAGGCGGGGTGAATGCAATATAGTCTACTGGCCGGCTGACACTATTCGGAACAGGGTTGGTAACCTGACTGCCTCACACACCGTAACCGTAAAAAGAAGTCTAAGGGGCTGGAGACAACAGGAAGCAATGCCCAATGCCAGGCTATGCCCACCTGTGCCCCTATGCCAGTCACACCTGACACGTTATCTACAGTAGCGTAACTCAAAATGAAAGCCCCTCAGAATAGGACGAGACCTTCCCCCCTATGTTACCTATATGCTACTGATATGCATTTGCCTTCGTCTCACTAGGGGGCCCCCAGTAGTTGCCTCCCCCCTTTCCTGAGGGCCGAGGGACCCTCCTGCACCGCATGGGTTGCAGGGGCCTGCTTTACGTCCTTCTGCATCTGAAACCTGCAGTATTTTCCTGGCGCTGAGACATAAGACGGCCATCGCTGCTTTCTACCTCAGAGCTCGCCATGTCACCTTGTGGTACTAAGGCATATCTTCGGGACACCCGCCCTTTGGTTGTCGGGTCCAGGGACAACCCACTGGGTGCCCGTGCGTGGATATCCACAGACCGCAGTGGCACCCAAGCCTAGGCCTGTCTTCCTCTGATTCTTAAACATGCTCACTCTGCCAGCTCCGGGGTTAGCGCGCTCGCTGCAGAGGTTCACACTAGTTTGAACACGGAAGTTTCTGAGTTTTTTTTACTTGTAGATCAGGTAAAACAAGTGCCACTGAGTTCAGTAATTGTAACACCTGGTATTTACAGCGCTACAAAGCAGCGAAAGTCTTTGTCTGCAAGCAATGTATAACAAACACTTGCAATGCAATAGGTCTCGCATTTACGTGATTTTGAGCTATTGGCATTGTATATGACAATGCCTTTTATTTAAATTTTGGTTTTTAAAACATACATAAAAGGCATTGTCATTTACAATGCCAATAGCTTAAACTCGCTTAAATGCGAGACCTGTTGCATTGCAAATTCTGGTTTGTGTTGCTGGCGGGAATACGGGCGGAGGGGGGTACAGAGGGGAAGGGTGAGCGTGTTGGATGGTTCAACACTGACAATGGAGGTGGTTCAGGGAAAAAAGAACTATGAAACGACCAGCGCTGGAAGCACAGCTCTTTTTGTTTATTACAGAGGGCAGGGGGTTTGGCAGGCAACAAAGAGGAATGGTGGGGGGGCAACATGGACACGGGGGGCTGAGTGGGTGGGGCTGTAGTTAACATACATAAAGGAGGGTGGGAATGGGTGTGGGGCTGGGGCAAGCAGCAACCCGGACATCAAGAGGATGAGTGTGGGTGGGGGCACAGAGGGGGAGAAGTAGACGAGGGGCATGCTTAAAAAGCTGCACTTTGTTAGAGTGCCTCAACAAAAAAAAATGTGCACCTAAAAATATGAGCAGTGGAAGGACACAAGCAATGTGTCCATGCTAAAGGGGAGGGCCAAATCCATGAAGAGGAAGGAAACCTACAGGCAGCTGGCCAATGATAATCAAACAAATAAGAGTGACAATGAAGTCAACCAAAGGTAAGTAAGGAGCGGCCTCCAAGCCCACTGATTGAAAACGAAATGTCTAAGAGAGCACATGCATGGTCTAGTCGTGACCTAAAAATACGTTGGATTTAACCCTCAACTCCCGGAGACATCCACTGCACATCACCATGCACGGCACATGGTGATGTCACGCGCAGGGTTGAAACAAATGAAATGGCAGACAGGCAGAAGGACTACAACATTCGCCGGGGATTACATGACGAGAAGAAGTGCTTATGCCAGGCTGACCCTTTGATGAAGTAAGTGAATCTACTAATATCCAGATATGAGGAGGTGATGCCCTGGTTTATATGCCATGTCCCTCCCTTTTGCTAAACATTCTGGTTTTCTTTCAACGTGTGACAAGGGTGACCAGCTAGAATATCCTCATAGGGCAAAGCTAGAATCCCCATAAAGTATGTATATATTGAAGCAGTACTGGGTTTTATAGTCAGTCCAACTATAAAAGAGGAGGGGAACAAGATGAGAATGGCATACGTGACAATATCATAAGATAACCAGGTCCGCACGTCTCGAATATGTGATATATGATATGTATTCTTAAATACGCACTTCATCAGATGTTTCACTTTTATAAACTCTGCTCGGGGGGGGGGGGGGGGGGGGAAGAGAATAAATAGTTTGAAGGTATGGTATTGACATGTCAGCGGAGTGAATTTAATTTTTTTACAAATTACTATTAACTCCTTGTGTGCTCATGACGGCTCCCGGCCGTCATGAGTCACGGTGGGCATGTGCTCATGACGGCCAGGAGCCGTCTGAACGTTGCCGCTCCGCCCAAGCGGTATTAATTCCCCGCCTGTGCGAGAGAATTAATCAGTGGGAAGAGTTCGGCCGGCCGCCGGCCGTCATGAGCACACGCCCACCGTGATTTATGACGGCCGGGGGCCGTCCTTAGTACCAGAGCGCCAAGCCCAACCCCACCCCCTCTCGCACCGCGGCGGAATTTGCCCCGCAGCAAAGGGGTTAAAGTTTACAAATGTGTTCAAACACACTGCATATAAATTCCCATTGAAAACTTCATACAATCAGAGAGAGTAATGGAACTATCATATAATATGCAATCTTGTAAAGCGTTCTATGTATAGTATCCTCCCCCACTCCCACCCTCTAGTTCAAGAATAAATGAAAGCTACAGAGATTGATCCCACATTGTACTGCTATCTCTCAATGATCTCTCCTGTCATTATTAACATTTAAACTTATCCTAACTATTCAAATCTACCCCCCCCCATCCCTCCAGGTATGCCACTTCTAGTTCTTCCTGCAAATTACAGCGTGCGGTTATTATGGTGTACCGTCGTAGTAGGTCAACAATATCGGAGCAAAGGGTAATGCATAGTAGTTGCAGGTTCATAGTGCGTAACATTATTCCCATAGTTGGTCAGATCCAGGGGCCATCTGATTGGCTTTCCGCTTCGGGTACAGGTGCCCCAGGTTCCTCGTCACTGTCGTTATCAGGAATCTTGAGGAGCACCACTAATGTTTCCCATGCCTTTGCTGCAGCTGGTGCTCTCTCGCTCCCCGCTCTCTTCACCATTTGCATCCGAACTATTCCTTTACATTTTGCCCATTTAATAAACTTTCTTCCAATGATCTATATTAGGGTCCCTCTGCGCTTTCCAATGCATTGAAATCTCTCTTTTGGCTGGTAGGAGACCCAAGTCTATAAACTTGCTAGCGATTTTATTTTTGGCCGTATGAGTAAACAAATGCAATACACACAGTCCTATGGCCGATTCTAATTCACTGTCAGTAACTGTGTTAAGGAAAGCCACCACTTCGGGCCAATAGGCGTCTAATTGTGGGCACCCCCAGAACATGTGACGAAAATCATCTCCCTCCCCGCGGACAAGTGTCTGAGCCCGTATCAAAGTATTTGTTAATCTTCACTGGGATAAGGTAGGCTCTATGTAAAATGTAAAAGTGCACTAGTTGGAAACGGGCGTTTCTGGTGCTCTTCCACGCCCTTTCCACAATATCGGCCCATGCTTTGTCCGGAATCGCTACCCCCACGTCCTCTTCCCATCTCTGTCGCAATATAGTCTGCGGTGACAGCATCTCCTGTGTTAGCTGTCTATGTAGACATGTAACCGCTTTGAAGGCTCCTGCCGCTGTTACCAGGTACTGACACCCCAGTGACGTTTTGGGTTCATAAAGGCCCTCCCTCCAACGTTGATGGATAGCAGCAGTAATTGCAGCGTGTAATAGAAAGTCGCCCCCTACTAAGTCATACCACTCCAGCAAATCATTAGAGGGAATCATAGTAACATCATCATATAAATCCCCTACTGTAATCAGGCCTTTTTCTTTCCATCGCCCTAACCCTCCCCAGGTTCTTCCTTGGAGTAACACCTTACACATGGACAGAGGAATTTCCGGTGCATAGGGAATTTCAATCCTTACCCTCTTCAAGCTTCTTTTTCAACACGGTCTTGCTGTTCTGCGGTCCCCAGGGAGGGCATTAGTACGAACAGGAAGGTCCAGTACAACCCGAGAGAGGGCCTCCAGTTCCCGTCCCTCTTATTCTTGTCGCTAGGTTTTGTGTGAGCCATTGTAATTGGGCTGCTAGGTAATAAGTCCCATAGTCAGGTACCAACCGCCCATCCCCCCCTCCGATCGGGGCCGCATCATAACTGCCAACGCTACTCATCGTCTGCCGTTGCCCATAAAAAACCTGTGACCATGGTCTTGAGTTGTTTGAAATATCGCGCTGGGCTCCAGACCGGTAAGGTCCCAAAATAGTACAATAGTCTCGGGAGGGCCACCATTTTAAGTATGGCCACTCGCCCAGCCACTGACAGCGGGAGCGTCCCCCAAAACTCGAAACTACCTTTCAGTCCTCTAATTGCCCTACCGATATTGCCCTCCAACAAATCTCCTTGTGTGTGGTATATTCTCGTGCCTATGTATGTCAGACACCTATACTCCCATTTAACTCCTGTGGTATCTTGTGGGCCGGTTGTCTCCCTCTTGGCCGGGAATAAACAGGACTTTGTCCAGTTTACTCGAAGCCCTACGACTGTTCCAAGATCATTTAGTAGTTCCTGCGCTCCCTGGAGCGCTTCTCTTGTGTTTGCCAGAAACATTAACAGGTCATCAGCATACAGGGCAATATGGTGCAGGGGTGTGGAATTTAATAAAATATCTACTTGTCCATGGGGCAGGTTGCTTCATAAATCTACTTGTCCTGTAACAAAATCCATTTGTCCCTTTTGTGCCATGTAATGTGGCGACAAATTACGGCAGGAACCTCATTATGCAAGAGTTCTGATAAAGCCTCTCCAATTATGCCAGGGCTTGTACCATAGTAGGGTTTGCATACAAACAATTCCCTTATGTTGCTACGTTCTGCAGGTCTACATACTGGGCCTGAAGGTAGTGGTAAGTAATATTTCAAGGGTTGGAATCCCCTTTTGAGTCTGTGCAAACCTACTAACTTGCATGTTTTAAGGGTTTTAACCAACTCTTTTCTAATATTTTCCCATACTGAAAAAGGTTGGAAATTCACTCCTGGCAGTGGCAGACGTAAAACTTTTTCAGGGTTGGGGAAAAAAAGTGTTTGGAGGAAAAGTGAACTTATAACATTCAGATTTTCACATGAGCAAATCTACACAAGCACATTTGCTCATGCTAAAATGCAGTTCACAAATATTTTCTAGGAGTACTATTTCTTGGCCTACTTCTGTAAATTCTTGTGGATTCATGGAGACTGTATATATGCACTTAATGCATGGATATATACCATGGATGCACTTTTGAGACTTTCTTTAATAATTGGGCCTCTAATTAGGCCTAGGGTTAACCATGACCTTTTGGTGTTTAGTAAAATTATGTTTCTCTTGCTCCTTCTCTCGGTCTATCAGCTGGCTTCACTGTGAGTGACAATATTCTGCTCTATTACAAGGAGCATATTGGCTCACAAAGTAGTTTTGTTCAGTGCCTGGCACTGCTGTGGCAATGTGTGCTTTTTGAGACCAAAACAGTGTTTTTGCTTTTGCCAATGCTTGTTAGAATGGCGAGAGCCCTGCAGCTCCCCCACAGATAAGGTTTTACAAAAACCATGCCTAAGCAAGTCACGCATTGACAAAACCAAAAGCCTGACCACCAATTTCAGACCTACTGGCTTTGCCAATGCTTGTTTATTTTTGTTTCCCACGATCGTATTTTAACTGGTTACACTGATTTTACATTATGAATATTTTTGGGAAATACAAGCATACATCAACATGTTACTAAATGATGCTGCAAAGATATGGTACCTAAAATCTTACAGTAGTTTAGTAAAATATTTTTTTCCTACTTGCATTTTTTTGTGAACATATTATTTTGAAAGCAAAGAATCATCACTGTTGCTTTCAAGCTTCTGCAAATATTTGCATCAAACCAGAGAGCATTCTGGGAGCATTATACATAGCCTCATATTACTAAACTTTGAAAACGTGTACACGTTTATACTGGAACCACCGTCTGGAGTGCAGGCAGAGTTGACAACATTTACTTTTAGTGCTCACCCTAATAATCAAGACTTTGCAATAATGAACCATAAATACAAGTTTGAACAGTGTTAACACATGGACACACATATTACCGTAACTGTAGATAATGCCCTTCCTTGATCCATAATGTGGTATTGTGAACTGGCAGCTAAAGGGTTTGTGCTGTAGGGGGTTGGGCCTACTTATCCCAAGGACAAAATAGACATTATAACTTGTTGCCCTTGACCCCAAACAATATGTCCCAGGCGTCGGGCTATAGGAATTCCACATCCCGGATGGTGGATTCGCCCGTGTACGAGTAGGCCCGAGTAATGCCTACCAGTCCTGGCTTTGGCTGCCACCGGTTTCACCGCTAGAACAAAGAAAAGGGGGGACAACGGGCATCCCTGTCTCGTTCCCCTAGTGACAGCACAAGTGTCAGATATCAGTCCACCCGTTTTGACCCTTGCTGTGGAATGCCTATACAATACGGCCGTCCATTGTATAAACTTTTCCCCCAACTCGAACTCATACATGACATGAAATAAGTAGTGCCATTCGATGCTATCGAAAGGTTTATCAATATCAACTGCAAATATTGCGGCTTCATCTTTTGAATACGAATCAGCATCTAAAATCTTCAATAATCAGCCGACATTCACTGCTGTGTTCCTGGTCGGGATGAACCCAGACTGGTCTTTATGCACAAAAGTCGACATATATGGGAGGAGACGAGTGGCCAGGATACGGCTCAAGATCTTATAATCCGTATTAAGCATGGAGAGAGACGATATGCAGATTTGTCCCAGGGGGGTTCCTCAGGTTTAAGGAGCGGAATAATGACTGCCTCTCATGTCTCGCCTCATTATATAGTGTAAGTAATCTAGGTGCTAATTGATCAGAATAGGTTAGGTAAAATTCTATCTGGAGTCCATCTGTCCCTGGTGTCTTGTTCCGCGCCATATGCTTAATAGCCCATTTCACTTCCCTGAGTTTGATATCACAGTTTGATATCCCGGCCCAGGGCCTATGCTTGTTCTCGGTCTAACCG
This sequence comes from Triturus cristatus, assembly GCF_964204655.1. Taxonomy (NCBI): domain Eukaryota; kingdom Metazoa; phylum Chordata; class Amphibia; order Caudata; family Salamandridae; genus Triturus; species Triturus cristatus. The sequence goes on from NC_140588.1 coordinate 216,947,340, forward strand.
TGGTAGTCGGATCTGTCAGGCTCGATTTACTTTTATATAGGTCAGTATAGTACCCGAGGAAGACCTCATTTATCCCCTGTTGTGTGCAGCTGGCCTTCCCCCGTCGGTCTTTGAGCTCTAGAATCGAGGAGCCCCTTTGAGTGGGTTAGCAAGCCACGCTAAGAGAGCCCCAGATTTGTCTCTTTCCTTATGGGCTCGTACAAAATATGCTTTATAATCAAAAGAGCGAAGGGGTTCCCCTACGGTCGCCACCTTCTCTTTTGCTTCTACAAGTTCTCCCTGTTTGTCTGGTCTCTTCGGGCAGTTTCGCTCCACCTCCCGTAGTCGTTGGTCTGCCTCCTGTACTTCTCTCAAAACCACCTTGCGTACCCCCACTACTTCTGCGATGCTGCGACCCTTGACAACAGCAGTAAAGGCATCCCATTCTAGTAAGGAAGATGCCGCCGTGCCAGCATTATCTTGAAAATATTGGGTTATTGTGGTGCGGATTGTTTCCCGAAAGATCGGATCTTCTAATGCTTCAGGGCGCATACGCCACGTAGGTATTTTAGCTCTTGTGCGAGCCAACTGAAGTCGAATTAAAATGGGGTTATGATCGGACAGTGTTCTAGCGAGATACTCACTACTCTGTACCCCAACATGTACATCCGAAGAGCATAGAAACGCATCTAGGCGAACATGTACTGCATGCAAGGCAGAGAAATAGGAATAATCTCGGTCCCCTGGGTGCTGGGCATGTCAACGGAGTGAATCACTCCACTAATCACGCGTGCAGCACAGCATGCAGTGTGTCATGAGTTATACTCTAGTGCAGGATCAGTTTTAGTACCATCAATGTCTGAGAATTTATAATTATATGTTAAGATCTCCTGTTTTTCAGATATCAATACACCGGGAAGTCCTCGGCCAGCCAAGAACCGGTTATTGAGCTTATGGATGCTTGAGTGCATGGTAGGATTATGTAGGTGTTTGAACTGACTCTGGGACATGGTACGTCCTCATGAAAGCTGGGTGACCAGACTGGCATATTAATAACCAGCTGAAATACTTTGACTAGAGACATCGGAAAAATTGTGGTCCAGATACGTATTTTTCATTTTTAATCAGCCAAGAGGTTCCTTCAAATAAAATTGCACAGGAGCATTGGGTATTCCTAAAGGTTTTTTTAACCCTATAATTTTCTATCCCAACATGTTGGGTCACCCACAACACCTAGGAGCCCCCTCCACCATGTAGAACCATCAATATCTGGCTAGGACTTGTGATAAAGCATGCCACAGAGATATGTGGGTGAGAGTCCTTTAAGAAAATAAACATAGGAGTTTTTGCTACGATACAGGGTTTAGGAGGTTTCCTCTAGCTGGGTTAATTATGTTGTAGGTGGGAATTGAGGTTTTCCTCCTTAAATACATTCATTACTCCCCGGTCTGGTTATGGGATACCTTTCTAAGAAAACTACATCAGCCACAAACCTGGTTTAGAACCAGGAAAGATAAGTTCATCTTCAAGTACTACCCACAGTTTACAGTCCACAGATATGGAACAAACAAACCAGCACACTACTTTCTATATCCAGGTGAGCTAACAAAGGCTGGCCTTTGTATTGTATTATATAACGAAAACCCATGGCAATATCTAGTTAAGTATCCTATGATCATAAGAAATAACAAAGGGACCTGTGAGAACCATAAACTGCAGGTGTCTCTCTCACACATCTTCATCCATCACACTGCTATGTCCCAAAAAATGATGATCACACCTAGGTGATCACACAGAACATGGAAACTCTTGCCACATAGGACCGTAAACAACACGATTCAAACCACACACCCTACATGGCACAGCATCATGCCAATGTAGGAAAGAGCTTCAGTGCCACACATAGGGGTAAGTAAGGACTATGTAAATAGAGCAACACAATAGTTGCAACTTGAACACCTCAGGCAAGGCTAATTAAAGAGATGCAGGATCTAGTCCTACATTAAAAGAAGGAATACACATCTTGCACCCTCAGCAAACACAAGGGCTTGGAAAACCACAATAAATTGGTTAAAAAATGGAGGTGGTTGGCAGGACCAAAACTAGTTTTCATGAACAAGAGGCGTGGTATGTGCTAGATGAAGGGTAATTACTTCTACGCGAGTAAATTCTTGAGTGCCAACAGATTTAAGCATACTGAATATATTTACTTCCTTGGACCTACCAGACTTCAGTAATACTTCGTAAAATTAATAGTCAAATCACACAATCAATCCAAGATATGTGCAAGACACAGCAGACCTAGATACAGCCGATTGGGGTTGGTTTACCCATAGGAGAGAGCCATTAGAACTGATTTTGTATTGATTCAATTAACATTTCTACATAGTGTTCTGCTATAAGGCTCAGATCAGCAAGAGGGCACATTCTACCATGTATTGCTGTCATGTCCAAACACTGTACAGTGTTCCTGGAGGCAAATATTGAGGACACTACAAGTGGGCAAACACCTAAGTTGTTGTTGTCACGCAACAGTGGTGGTTATTCCAAAACCTGGCAAACCCCCAGAGAGATGCAGATCATACCGTCCCATCTCTCAACTAAATATTGAAACTAAGATGTTGGCCTCCATACTGGCGAATCGACCCTTAACAGTAATCATCTCACTGATCCATAGAGACCAGTCAGGCTTTATGCCCAAACGGGCAAAGCGTTTTAACCTCCGTAGACTAGCGAACTGGCTTGACACAGTGAAAGACAGTCCTCTACCTTTGATGATGTTGTCGTTGGATGCCGAAAAGGCCTTTGATATGGTTCATTGGCCATTCATGAGGCAGTTACTCATAACATTTGGCTTTTGGAGGAACTTCCGGACCTCGGTGGATTTATTATACGCAAATCCCAGGGCAAGTGTTAAGGTCAATGGAGTAAAGTCAGAAGATTTTTCAATCCAGAGAGGTACCAGGCAGGCCTGCCCGTTGTCCCCCTTGCTCTTTGCACTGCATGGTCTTAGAACCACTGTCGTGCGTAATTAGAGCTAATCCAGACATAAAGGGCTTTCAGGACGCCAAAGGGCGGAGGATAGATGAGCAGATATCTCTTTATGCAAATGATATCCTGCTATACGTATCTAAGCCTGACACAACACTGCATCTTATATTCCACCTGGTCAAAGAGTTTGCAACATATGCAGGGTATAATATTAATTGGGGGGGGGGGGGGGGGGGTCTAGTCTATACCCCATTGGACACACCACGGCCTTGCATTCTATACCGGAGCGTCAACACATTGCTGAAGATGGATTCAAATACTTAGAACTGTATATCTCCATGAATGAAGCTGAATGCCTTACACATAACATTATGCAAAAAGAACAATTGATGGACAGAATGCAGAACAATGTCATACAACTTATAAAGTGCCATTTAGCACCAAAAAAGTGTGCCATTGTGCTCCAAAAAATTGTTAAAGCGTTTGTCCAATCCTTGGATTGAGTTTAGGGAAGTAGGGTGTTCCCTTCCCTCGGTTTTGGATGCACCAAAATATATAATATTGTGTAGTGAAACGAAGGTGATTACCATATGAGCGCCATTTACCCTGTACACCCAGTAGTTTTTGAATGCCCACCGATGTTGGGTGTTTCAGGTGAAGCTTGACTCTTCAGCCATGAGGACCAGGAGGCGTCGAGGACAACCAGGAGCTGGATTCGAGCTGTCCCACGAAGGATGTCGAGTGCTGCAGCGTCAGTGCCCGGATTGGACACAATAAGCCTTGGCAACAGCAACCCACGCAGAAAGGAGAAAGATGCTTCGGTGCAGACCAGCAAGGTCTGATGGACTCACCACTTGGTATGGAGTCGGAGCACGTCTGGAGCAACCAGGGAAGCCCAAGGAAAATCAAAGTTCCCTTCTCAGGGACCCACCAGTCGATGGACTAGGGATCGCGAAGGAGCCTAGAGAGGAAACACAAAATGGCGGCCCACGGGTCACTCGGGGTGACTAGGCAGACAATTTTCGGTGGATTCTCTGCTCGGGGTGGGGGCTACAAGTAATCCCAAGCACGACTTCAAGAGACGTCGAGAAGTCAATGCACTTGCAAAAGTGCCCGGTGACCAGGAGTTCCGGTTCCACGCTACTCACGAGGGCTGCGGGTCTCAGCTTTGCTGGGGACTCGGGTCGGCCTCTGTGATGTCTGGAAATCCTCTTCCTGGGCTTCAAATACTTCAGAGTCCAGCGGGAGCTTCGGAGATGCAGACCGGCAAAATGCTTTGTTGGTGCCCGCCAAGCAGGGGAGTCACTCCTTGACCCCAAGGAAGATTTCTTCAGTCCTCTAGTCTTTAGTAGAGAGTCGAAATTCCAGGATTCAGCTATAGAGTTTCGTCCAGGGATATCTAAAATTCTGGTTACAGAGGTTCCTTACTTATACCCAAGGAAGGGGTTGGACTAGCTCTGGGGACCCATCTATGGGAGGGTTTGGGAAGAGTGGTGGCTACACCCATTTCCTTTGTCCAGTTTCACGCCAGAGCAGGGGCTGGAAGCCCCTGAACCGGTTTGAGCTGGACTATGCACAGGGACACCAAATGTGCCCCCAGTGCAGGACTTCAAAGCACTCTGATAGTGCTCCCACCCAGCCCCAATACACATCATCCTGTCTGGGAGGTGGTTACACCCCCCCTGTGACAGGAAACCTACTGTCCAGGCCTCCCCTGCCGGAGTTTCGGTCAGCAGCAGGAGGCCAGACCCGTGTCTGTGGCTGCAGCATCCATTTTGTGATGCCAGGGCTCTGTTAAGTGTCTACCGGGTATACCAGTACTGCCATGTCTCTCCTTCTAGAAGGGTGGGATCATACTCCCACACCAGTTACTGGTGTGGGGGTATAATTCCAAGGTGTTTGACACCAAACACGACATGTTTCCGTGCAGCCAGTCCAAAGTTTGCATTTACCATTTGGTTATAATGCACTTAAGAGTATATGGTCAGGCTGCACCACTGACAACCCCGGAGAAGAGATTCCGAAGGCTGCAGTGGGGCTCAGCTCATGCCTGGGCACCCTCTGTTATGTTATGTTATCAAGATTTCTAACGCGTGCTGTTACCCTGAGGTGTCCTGGCGCTATGCGCTATCTGCCAAAGCGAGCCGATTAAGACATTAGGAGGAAAAGGTTCTTCCAGTGAAAAGCCAGGTTTTCAAACCCTTTCTAAAGGGAAGAAGTCCAGTAGAGTTCCTAAGATGAAAAGGGAGACTATTCCAAGCCTTAACGGCACAGTGACAGAAGCTCCTACCACCCCAACTGAGTTTGTGGTAGCGGGGAAGAATAGCCCGTTTAGACTGCAGCGATCGCAGGGTTCTCCCTGGCACATACCACTGAATAGTATGTTTTAAAAAGTCAGGGCCAATGCAGTTAAGAGCTTTAAAGACTAAGCATAAAGCCTTGAACTGAATTTGAGCTGCCACCGGTAACCAATGTAGAGATCTAAGTCCTGCCTTTACTGAGGTGAACCTGGGTGTACCGGTAAGTAATCTAGCTGCAGCGTTTTGCACGGTCTGGAGTCTAGACAGATGTTTTTTATGAATATTAATATAGAGACGGTTACAATAGTCCAGTCAAGACAGGATAAGTGCCGTGACTGCAATTTTTAGACTGTCTTCTGGGAGAAAGGATCTAATTTTACGTAAAAGTTTAAGTGTAAAAGAGCAGGAAGAGACAACCCTGCTAACCTGATCCTCAAAGGACAGTTTTGCATCTACAAGCACCCCAAGGTTTTTTGCCTTTGCGACTGGGACAGGAGGCCTTCCCATAGAAGTCGGCCACCAGTCTGATGTCGAGAGGTTGGCAGTGTTCCCAAAATGTATGACCTCGGTCTTTTCAGCATTAATCTTGAGGCAGTTTGCTGCCAACCAGGCAGCTATTGCCTGCATACAGTTGTGACACTTAGCAGCTGTTTCAGCCTCTGCCCTCTTTTTAATTGACAACACAATTTGTGTGTCATCGGCATACAATGACAGCTGGAATCCAAAAGATTTAACCAGAGTGGCCAGCGGGGTAACATATACATTAAACAGCGTCGGGCTGAGTGAAGACCCCTGTGGAACCCCACAGGGAAGGACAAAGGGCTTAGAGCTGTTCCTTCCGAGATCCACCGTTTGTGATCTATTAGCTAGAAAGCATTTCAGGAAATTCCAGGCCTAACCTCTGACCCCAAGCGCTGTTAAACGGTCCATCAAAACTTCATGATGGACCGTATCAAATGCGGCCGAAAGGTCCAAAAGGATGAGCATGGCGGCACCACCCTGATCTAGGGCCCCCCTGATCTCATCCGTGGATTTTAATAGTGCCAGTTCGGTACTATCTTCAGCGCGAAACCCAAACTGCATGGGGTCCAAGGATGAGTTCAGTTGCAGGAATTGGCCAAGTTGAACATTCATGGTCCTCTCAATCATTTTACCTGGGAAGGGAAGACGAGAGATGGGCCTATAGTTGCTCGGGTCTTTTAGATCAAAATTAGATTTTTTTTAATAGTGGGAGAACTGAAGCAGTCTTCCATAGAACAGGGAAGCAGCCGGTTTTAAAAATGGAGCGAAACAATGGGGTAAGGGCTTCCCCAATTATATCCGGGACCAGCCTCAGAACTGAGGCTGGGCAAGGGTCCAGCAGAGAGCCGGAGCGAATCTCAGAGAAAAGCTTAGTAACTCCAGGCTGTTCTAAGGGTAAAAAATGGTCAAGAGTAAGAAACGGGCCGTTGTACTCTCGGCGCTCTGTTAACACAACCTGGTTAAAAGGTGTAGGCGTAAATGTAAAGGACGAAAAAATATTTTCGACCTTTTGTAGAAAAAAAAGTTCTATATTACTTTCGATTTTAGGACTAGTGAAGGAAGTTAACTGGGAGATAGTTCTAAACAGCTCTTTAGAGGAGGAACTGGCACCTCTAATCTGTTCCCCATAGTAGAGCTTTTTTGTTTCAAATAGTAGTTTTTTATATTTGGCCAAGGCTGTCTTATGGGCCTCCCTGCTGATATCACTGTACTCTCCCCTCCATGCTCGTTCCAATTTTTTGCACTCTAACGTTTGGTTTTTTAGACTTTCAGAGTACCAGGGGGCAGTAGGATGTACCCGCTTAGTGATGCACAGTTTGTCTGGAACTAATTTCCTACAGGCCAAGTCCACCCAGTCTGTGTAGATAGTTGCTGCCTCATCTATGTCATTTACAAGAGCAGGTAGTGAGCCCTGCAAAAGATTGCTTAGAGCAAGGTGATCAATGATTTTCCAGCACCTGGTTTTTAAAATGGCTCTGTCCAACGGTTTGTGGTTTTTGGATAGAGTTTGTTTGAGTTCAAATAACACAGCTGCATGATCGGTCCAGGTGAGAGGTAAGGATTTTGAGTAAACAAGGTTGGGATAGTTGGAGAAAATACCATCCAGAGTATGGCCTGCGGAGTGAGTAGAATTTTCTACTAACTGTTTAAGTTCGCCTCCACTAAATATTTGCTGCAGTTTTATGTTGTCAGGATCATTCAGATCTTCCAGGTGAAAATTAAAGTCACCCATGACAGTAAAGTTCTTATTACATAGTCCCTCCTCTAAAAAGGAACCCAAAGAGTCTAAAAACGCACCCCTGGGCTCAGGGGGACGGTAGAGGAGGACGCAATTAAACATCTCATGATTTGAGGTTTGAATGTTAATTAGCAAAGCTTCACAGGTTGGATTGGAGGCATTAGTAAAGCTAGGTCTAAGGGAATCATGATAAAGAACTGCCAATCCACCACCTCTCTTGGAGAGTCTGTCTTGAGTAAAACAGAGAAAACCAGGGGGGGGGGGTGTAGCTTTAAGCATGTCAGGCCCTGAAGCTTCGTGGGACCAAGATTCTGTTATAAACCCTAATTTAATATGGTTTTCTTCCATGAACAATTCACATTCCACACTGTGTTTGATTAATGACCTGGCATTTAGCAGAAAACCTTTAATTGGTGGCGGAGCGGTTCGGATGGTCTTTGTGTTAACATGAAGGGAACTGCGAGTCTCAGAAATACTGGGCAAGGAAAAGGAACACTCGGGACAATATACATCCTGTGCCTCCTTCATCAAATGAGGGATAAATATAGGGCAATTTGTCCTCGCACGCTCATGTGCCCGTCCTAGAAGCTGCTCCCTTGAATATGTTAAAGAATAGGGAGAGAGCGGACCAGGGGGAGATGCCCTAAGCCCGGGCCAAGCACGGACGGGCGCAGACGGGCTTGCGTTTAAACACAGCTTCGCCTCAGGCGGTAGCGCTGCGCGGTCGCGTCAGCGTGATGATTTATAGGTCCTGGAGTGAAAGCTAGACCGCTAACCGCCAAGATAGGGGTACCCTGACAATTATACCCCCAATGAGCAGCAGTGAATGCGAAGTCAGCAGGAGGCCAACGATAAGGTGCAAAGCAGCAAGTAAGTTAAAAGCTACACAGATAATCACAGTCTAAAAGCAAGTTTTAAAAAACACAATAGCAATAAGTCACCGACCTGGCGAGCGTTTAAACACAGCTTCGCCTCAGGCGGTAGCGTCAGCGTGATGATTTATAGGTCCTGGAGTGAAAGCTAGACTGCTAACCGCCAAGATGGCGGTACCCCGACAACTATACCCCCAATGAGCAGCAGTGAATGCGAAGTCAGCAGGAGGCCAACGATAAGGTGCAAAGCAGCAAGTAAGTTAAAAGCTACACAGATAATCACAGTCTAAAAGCAAGTTTTAAAAAACACAATAGCAATAAGTCACCGACCTGGCGAGCGTTGAAACACAGCTTCGCCTCAGGCTATAACCAAGTACCCTGCCTTCAGGATTGATAAGGCCTGCCATAGGGGTGACTGATAAGTTTGTATGTGCAGTGATAGGCGAGGTATAGTGAACCTATACCTCAGTAAGGGGTGCATGCACCACCTTACCCAGGCTGCAGTAGCAGACCTGTGGTGTCATTTTGGAGGGCTTTCCAGGGGTGGCACAATACATTCTTCAGCCCCTGGTAGGCCTCTGGGGTACCTATGCCCTGGGTACATAGTATACCATATACTAGGGACTCACAAGGGTACCTCAGGATCCAATCTGTGGTGTACCTAAAGTACTTCGAATCAATTTATAAGAGAAAGCAGATAGTTTGGCTGGGAACCTGCTATTCAGGTACCCAGCCAAACTAAGTAAAAAAACATCAAAACACCAGAAAAAAAGTGGGGGCAACCATGTAGTCAGATTCCACCTTCCTACAGCGATTTATTATTAGAATATTTAATGGAGCCTGTGCTAGGAGCGGCTCACTCGTTGCAGCAATTTCCCCAATGTTATTGGAAACCTCTCTAGCTAGCATCAAGAGCCTGAAGTCCGGCTCTCCTTCCAACCCTTGTCCAGCAAAACAGCTTGTGTCTATTGCACAGACAATCAATCCGGTGGTTAATAACATTTGCAACACTTCATCAGAATCTGGACAGATGCCTTCTAGATGGAAGCAGGCTAAAACTCTGTCTCTGGTTCAAAAACCATCCGCTGACCCGAGATTTCCAGAAGGCTACAGGCCCATCTCCCTTCCTTCTCTAAAGTGTTGGAGAAATTTGTTAACTCAGTGCTAACTGACTATATGGAAACCAACAGCCTTCTCCACAGTAGTCAGTCTGGGTTTAGAGCTAACTATAGCACAGAGTCTGCCCTTATAGAAGTCTCCGGGCACATTAGGGAGAGCTTGGATGGGGGAGGGTAAGCCATTCTGATTCTGTTAGATTTTTCAGCGGCCTTCGATAACGTGCCCCATGACAAATTATTGGACAGGATCCAGGCTCTCGGTATCGGAGGCTCAGTTTTAAAGTGGCTTGCCTCCTATCTGAAGGACAGGATTCAGGAGGTTTGGGTTCCTCCTTTCGCTGCTGAAATTCCAAGAATCAATGTGGGGGTCCCTCAGGGCACCATTTTGAGTTCCACATTATTCAATCTTTACATGTCTCCTCTAGCGATTTTAGCAGAGACATATGGAGCAAAAATTATTTCATACGCTGACGATACTCAGCTCCTCTTCTTCTGTGATAAAGGGAAGAGTTTACGAGGGATCCTTGATTAAAATTTGCCTCTCAAAAGCGTGTGCATGGTTAAGATGCAACAAGCTTAAATGCAATCCCGAAAAGTCGGAAATTATCTTTTTTGGCACCCACCTGCCAGTCAATTGGAGGCTCAGGTGGCCAGAAGATATGTCGCCACCTCTGGCTGCACAACAAAAGGTAAAGTATTTGGGCGTTTTGATAGATGACCGCTTATCTATGAAAGCTCAAGTCCAATCTGTGGTGGGAACGTGCTTTAGCATCCTCAGAATGCTGAGGAAATTTCTTCCACTCTTGACCTTAGATAAGAGGAGATCAGTGGTACATGCACTGATCACTTGCAGACTGGACTATGTGAACATACTCTACCTAGGTATTCCAGAATATGTTCTCAAGCGTCTGCAGGTGGCACCAAATGCCGCTGCTAGAGCCATTCTCAGGCTTAAAGCTAGGACTCATATGTTCCCCTCATCTCCGAGCACTTCATTGGCTCCCGATAAAGAATAGAATCAGATTTAAAATGATGGTGCTATTCTTTGAAGCTCTGCATGGAATGGGGGCTGTGCAGCAGGATCGCTCACGACGTTCCTTCCAGAACTTTGAGATCTTCCTCGATGAACCTAGCCACGGTCCCTAGATATTTGTCGTGTCCGGGCTGGGGGCTCCTCGTTTGGGTTCCTTGGTGCTCAAGCATGGAATGCGCTGCCCGCTGCACTGAGAGCGGTGACAGATTTAGCCACTTCAGGAAACGCCTCACAACTCTGCTTTTTAACTAATAATTGTGAGCTTTCGGTCCTCTCGCTCTGATGTTCCCGCTTTCCCCTCTTTTTCTTGCTAGTACAGCTGGTAGGGGGGTTCTATTCCAGAGGCCTCTGATGCGCCGGGACACGCTTGAATAGCTGTGCACTATAGAAATGCAATTTCAATTAAGTATTCCCCTTCAGAAAATTCTGATTGCGTTGACACCCTAGTCAAAGAACTATAGAGAATGGCATAAAATATTAACCTGCCATTGTTTTCCAGCCATGATTTTCCCAAACTTGTTCAGTGGGTTATTACAGTAGAACGTCCCCACGTAAGATTCACAAATGTATAATCTATGACGGGCTTCAATACAAATAATGTGCAATTGAACACATTAAATCCTACATACATAACTTCACTTTAGTGCAAACAAGTAGTGTTACAGTAACAGAGCTTTAATGATGTACAAACATGCCTATTGTTTGTGAAGTTTAATATAGCCATCTAATAACATTAGATTTTAGTTTCTAATAAATATACTGACCTTATCATTTTTTTCATGGTCTCGGCAGTGCCGTTGATACTGGGTTTCTTTTTGAAAAGTCTGCAGACAAACGTTACACGTATAAACATCTGGCCCTTGGTGTGCATGGATAGTGTTCTCAGTAGATGCTGTTAAAATTCCATCTGCAAAAGGTGGAAAGAAAAAGAGTGGTTACTCATAGTAATCTCTTAAGTACACTCAAGTTATGATATTGGGAATGCAAAAATATTTAGAGAGTCTTGGAAACTGGTGCACACAATGTTCGGCATGTGTACATCACTTGCTGCTCAACACTACACTGTACGTCTGTAGTCCCTGGCTTTTATTGCTCTGTTCCAATCATTTAAGAAGACTTACGGACTAAAAACTGGCCCGCCAATGAGTTAGGAATGGTAAGTGATTCTTGTTTATGGAATGGAGTCTACTAGACTAAAATACTACTATATTTTGTTTATATCCGGCGCCTCAAAATTTATAAATAGTCATAGAGAAATTATCAGGCAAGACCTTGGAAATTAGTAGCACAGACAAATGTAGACCAGGACACAATCTATTGGAATATAATAGGTTGACAACATCTATAAGTAGCACAGAAACATAAATGTATTTGTTTAAAATCGCCAGAGCAGTAGCTCTAACCACTACAAAGCTTACACTGGCCGCTTGCTCAAGGAGCTCAACAGTCTGTGAAGCATGCCCCAAGAAGGAAAGAACCACCATCACACACCAAATTTATTTATTTATTTGAAGAGTTTTATATAGCACTGGCTAGACCCGGAGGTATCAGAGTGCTTTACAGGAGGTTCCACATTGTTACAAAGTTACATCAGTTACAAGTTACATCTGTTGCTAGAGCATAGAAGACAAGATAAATGGAGTGTAGAAGGGCAGGGGAGTAAGGTAAAAGGGTAGGAGGGAGAATACAGCGGAGAGACGAAGATAAGTCTGCCCAAAGTCCGGCTTGATAGGTGCCAGCCGGGGGGGGGGGGGTGGAGGTCCGCAGCCCATGTCCTCTATAGCTATCGAGGTAGCTCCACCAGGCACCGGCCAAAATGCTAGGTCTCAACAGTCGGTGGCAAGTTCACAGATTCAATGTTCTGATGAGTGAGCCACATGGGGGATATGCTCGAGGTCGGGTCGATGTCCAATTTTTGTCCAAGAGTAGTAGCACATCATGGTAAAGGACCACTGTGGCGGCCATCTTGGGGTCAAGCAAGGGATTCTGCCCCTGGTGTCCCATTTAACCTGTCCCCATTTTTATCCTTCCCCTATGAATTCTCAGGAGCCCCTAGGGTATTTGCGCCGCTTCTTCAGGTGTCTCCTGGGCTGTCTCAGTAGGAGACTCCTCCTTGATGCCTATTCAGCCGCCATTTAGGGTCCGGGATGCAGGAACAGATCGCCAGAGGTGGCGCAGAAGCAGGCTCTCAGGGGGTGAACGCTGCATGATTCCCACGCTCAAAAGGGGGTGTTTGTTGTGCAATGGAGCAGGTGGAGGCCAGCTTCAGTGTCTGTTTGCCTCCCGAGGAGTAGAGTATTGTCGTGTTATAGCTGCCAAGGGGGAGAGACGGCCGCCATTTTAAGATTAGGCAGGGTTTCCCTCTCACTTGCTGATAAAACTTATCGAGGGACCCCCTTCTTCACCCCCGCACCGTTTCTCAAAGGGATCAGGCACTGTGGGGGGGAGGGGGGGGCAGGCATCGACCGCCACCCCCTGTTGCCCTTCCAAATGCGCCGCACAACTAAGACGAGGCGGAGGGAGGGAACACCGCTCACTTATGCTTTCAGCTACAGGTATTCCTGAAATATGTTGGGTATCTCCGCTGCAGCCGCGGCTCCGTTTTGTATGCAGCGACCGGGCCCCACTAGCAGACGGAGGCTCACCTTCTGATCTCAAATTAGCAGATACCAAAAAAGCCCTGGAAAAGTGAATCACCACTAGAAGTCAATATACTTTTAACTGTACATAGCTCACTCAATAAAATTTAAAAAACTACAACCCAATAGAGCAGACCTAAGGGTCATAGGCACCTGCACAAATGTAAATCCCTTTAGAAAAACAAATTAAATAAAAATCAACAGTAAAAGTTATGGCAAGGACTGTGCACTATGCCACTGCACTTTAATTACCCGCCTTAACTCAAGCACTTGGAGAGGATTATCTATTTTAAAAAAGGCAAGAAAGTGTCAACTACTTTACATTTATGAAAAACATACTTCATTGACCCCCAAGTCAGTCAGAGAGTCAGTCAGTCAGTGAGAGTCAGTCAGTTAATCAGAGAGTCATTCAGTCAGTGAGAGAGAGAGTGAAAGAGTCAGTCAGTGAGAGTCAGTCAGTCAGTGAGAGAGAGTGAGTCAGTCAGTCAGTCAGTGAGAGAGAGTGAGTCAGTCAGTCAGTCAGTGAGAGAGAGTGAGTCAGTCAGAGAGAGTGAGTGAGTGAGTGAGTGAGTGAGTCAGTCAGTCAGTCAGTCAGAGTGAGTCAGTCAGTCAGTCAGAGAGAGTGAGTCAGTCAGTCAGTGAGAGAGAGTGAGTCAGTCAGTCAGTGAGAGAGAGTGAGTCAGTCAGTCAGAGTGAGTCAGTCAGAGTGAGTGAGTCAGTCAGTCAGTCAGAGAGAGTGAGTCAGTCAGTCAGAGAGAGTGAGTCAGTCAGTCAGAGAGAGTGAGTCAGTCAGTCAGTCAGAGAGAGAGTGAGTCAGTCAGTCAGAGAGAGTCAGTCAGTCAGTCAGTCAGAGAGTCAGTCAGTCAGTCAGTCAGTCAGTCAGAGTGAGTCAGTCAGAGTGAGTCAGTCAGTCAGTCAGTCAGTGAGAGTGAGTCAGTCAGTGAGAGAGAGTGAGTCAGTCAGTCAGTCAGAGTGAGTCAGTCAGTCAGTCAGTCAGAGAGAGAGAGTCAGTCAGTCAGTCTGTCAGAGAGAGAGTCAGTCAGTCAGTCAGTGAGAGAGTGAGTCAGTCAGTCAGAGAGAGTGAGTCAGTCAGTCAGTGAGAGAGAGTGAGTCAGTCAGTGAGAGTCAGTCAGTCAGTGAGAGAGTCAGTCAGTGAGAGAGTCAGTCAGTCAGTGAGAGAGAGAGTGAGTCAGTCAGTCAGTGAGAGAGAGAGAGTGAGTCAGTGAGAGAGTGAGTGAGTCAGTCAGTCAGTCAGTGAGAGAGTGAGTCAGTGAGAGAGAGAGAGAGTGAGTGAGTGAGTGAGTCAGTCAGTCAGAGTGAGTCAGTCAGTCAGTGAGAGAGAGTGAGTGAGTGAGTCAGTCAGAGTGAGTCAGTCAGAGTGAGTGAGTGAGTCAGTCAGTCAGAGAGAGTCAGTCAGTCAGTCAGTCAGAGAGAGAGAGAGTCAGTCAGTCAGAGAGAGTGAGTCAGTCAGTCAGTGAGAGAGAGTGAGTCAGTCAGTGAGAGTCAGTCAGTCAGTCAGTGAGAGAGAGAGAGAGTCAGTCAGTCAGTCAGTCAGTGAGAGAGAGAGTGAGTCAGTCAGTCAGTCAGTCAGTGAGAGAGAGTGAGTCAGTCAGTGAGAGAGTGAGTGAGTGAGTCAGTCAGTCAGTGAGAGAGTCAGTGAGAGAGAGAGTCAGTCAGTCAGAGAGAGTGAGTCAGTCAGTCAGTCAGAGAGAGAGAGTCAGTCAGTCAGTCAGAGAGAGAGTGAGTCAGTCAGTGAGAGAGAGAGTGAGTCAGTCAGTCAGTGAGAGAGAGTGAGTCAGTCAGTCAGTGAGAGTCAGTCAGAGAGAGAGAGAGTCAGTCAGTCAGTCAGAGAGAGAGTGAGTCAGTCAGTCAGTCAGTCAGTCAGTGACAGAGAGAGAGTGAGTCAGTCAGTCAGTCAGTGAGAGAGTGAGTGAGTCAGTGAGAGAGAGAGTGAGTGAGTCAGTCAGTCAGAGCGAGAGAGTCAGAGCGCGAGTCAGTCAGCGAGAGAGAGAGTGAGAAAGAGCCTGTCAGTCAGCGAGAGAGTCAGTCAGCGAGAGAAAGTGAGAGTCAGTAAGTAAGTGAGTCAGTCAGAGCTAGCGAGCGAGCCAGTCAGAGCGAGCGAGTCAGTCAGAGCGAGCGAGCGAGTCAGTCAGAGCGAGCGAGCG